>NW_027362762.1:417365714-422165714 GCF_046119375.1 Phyllobates terribilis | reverse complement strand
TCCAATTAGTATATATTGCGTGGTCTCAGTCCCTGGCGGCTATTAAATGTGTGCTTTTCTCTGAGATCGCAGAGTGTCGAATACATGATACGCATTGATTGGGCAGCATGTATCAAATATCAGGTTCATTTTAACTGTTAAGCTGAAAAGAGAATGGACAGCACCTTCAAAACATACATTGATCTAATGCCTCTCGGCAAAAATATCTAAAACTGAACATGAGGTTCTTAGTTTAACATTCTGATCAGACTGTATGAAGCCCACTGCCACGTCACTGCGTACTTCTTAGTTTTTTTAATTTTAACTGTGAGTGGTATTTTTAAAACGTAGAAGCCTTTGGGAAATACAGCAACTCAACCACAAAGTCACGATCATGTAAAGTTCCCTGTCAGGTGTCCCGAGTGCTCAGGCACATAGCGCTGAATTCGTCAACAGGGGTACGCTGCATAATTAAGTCCGCGCCTCTTCTCAGTGCCATGCGCCTCAATGTTCCTTGACACAGACAAAAATTCTACTCCAGACTGTGTGTCTTTAAAATTTCCATTTGCTTCAGAGATACGGGCCTTTTTTTTATTTAGTGCTGCTTTTTATGGTCTTTACTAAGGGGGCGTGGCTCACAGGATTCTCTGGGGGCGTGTCTTTAGGCTGTTATGCATAATTATCCTGTGAGTCACGCCCTCTTGATAAAGACCATCAAAATTTGCACTAAACAAAAAGGCCCATATCTCTGTGACAGTATAGTGGAATAAAAAAAAACACAATACTCAAGGGAGCAGCAGAAATATAATAAAAGCAAAAACAGTTCACCTGTGAACTAGCGACAGGTTCTCTTTAACCCCTTCACTACCTTTTGACATACTTGTACGTCAAATGTATTGTCCCCTGCCTTTAATTAAAGGGGTATTCCCATCTCCAAGATCCTATCCCAGTATGTAGTAGGTGTAATAATAATAATATTAGCAAATACCTCAAATTAGAAATGTAGTATAGTTTTTATGATTCGCTATGTCTTTTTCCTCATGTGCAGGCATTGCAGGACCTTAGGTATCCATGGTTACGTCCACTGATATAATGACAGTTATCTAGCTGCCAGTGGCCGTAACCGTGGATACCTAAGGTCCCGCAATACCTGCGCATGAAGTAAGTGACATAGCGAATCAAATATACTATACTACATTTCTAATTGTAGGTATTTGCTAATATTATTATTATTATTATACCTACTACATATTGGGATAGGATCTTGGAGATGGGAATACCCCTTTAAGACTCACACACTGAGCCCGCATCTTTCCCCATACTTGATGGCTGACTTAATCAGCCATCAATTGCCTCTAACAGCTGTGGGTGCAGCTGTGCTCCGCCTGCGACTGTCAACTAGTTAACTGCCACTGTCAATCACTGATAGCGGCATTCAACACGTGCCGATGGAGAGTGCTTCATTTCACGCTCCCATCAGCGCTCCCGTGACGTGATCGCAGGGCACCAATGGGTTGTCATGACAGCAGCGGTCTCCTGGGCCCGTCATTACCAATATGGTAAATAATATACCGAAAAAACTATTTTTATTTTTTTTTGCAATTTCAACGCACTTGGAATTTTTTAATCCCCTTTTTCCAATACACTGTTGTAAAATGAATGTCATTCAAAAGTACAACTCTGCCCGCAGATAACAAGTCCTCATATGGCTATATGACCAGGAAAATAAAAAAAAAGTTATGGCTCTTGGAAGAAAAAAGAAAAAACGGAAAACTGCTGGGTATAGGGGTTAAAGATATTCTTTAAAGGGGTATTCCCATCTCCAAGATCCTATCCCAATATGTAATAGGGGTAATAATTATAATATTAGCAAATACCTCCAATTAGAAATGTAGTATAGTTTCTCTGATTCGCAATGTCTCTTTCCTCGTGTACTGGAATTGCAGGACCTTAAGTATCCATGGTTACGACCACTGATATAGTGACAGTTAGCTAGTTGCTAGTAGTCGTAACCATGGATACCTAAGGTCCTGCAATGCCTACACATGAGGAAAGAGACATAGAAATGTAGTATTGTTCTTCTGATTCGCAATGTCCCTTTCCTCATGTGCAGGCTTTGCAGAACCTTAGGTATCCATGGTTATGACCACTAGCAATTAGCTAACTGTCACTATATCAGTAGTTGTAACCATGGATACCTAAGGTCCTGCAATACCTGCTCATGAGGAGAGAGACATAGTGAATCAGAAAAACTATACTACATTTCTAATTGGAGGTATTTTCTAATATTATTATTATTACACCTACTACATTTTGGGATAGGATCTTGGAGATGGGAATACCCCTTTTAATGAATGTTACATTTTGTTGTTGAATAATTCTATTTTCTCTGTTATTGTAGAGGATGGAAATGTCTTTGTATGGGGTTATGGTATTCTTGGAAAGGGACCACACTTTACAGAGTCTTCCATCCCAGAAATAATTCCTCCAACTCTGTTTGGCTTAAACGACTTCAACCCAAACGTGAGGGTGTCTATGATCTCCTCGGGCCTTGGCCACTTTGCTGCAGTAACAAGTAAGTTATTCTAACTTTTGAAAAAGATCTACATCCCAAAACTGATAATTTAGAATTATTAATTCTATTGTAATAAGGTAAGCAGTATATATATTAGTTGATGGCACGGCTTTCTTCCAGAAAAGTGGGTTAACATGGGAAAAGAAAAGCATTTTTAAATGGCAAAAATTATTTTTCCCCTTCTCCCATGACAGCACCACCTGAGAGAGGGTATCTGCCCACCAAGGACAGGAACCTACTGAATAAAAAGGCGGTACCTCTCCTCCGCATCAGTTTTTGGTTCCTGTCCCTGATGGGAGCCTCACCAGGTGGTACCTCACGTACCTGGATTATGGACGGTGCGGCCTGGAGGCCGTGGAAGCAGCAGATGGTCCCTGTTCCCAGCCCGTCTGGCTGCTGCCCGGGTCTGTGTGTGGGGAGGAGGTGCTGTTTTCCTTCGGATGCCTCCCCGCGTGCGCCGGGGCCTGCGGCCGGGTCTGCGCCTCGCAAAGATGAACTGAGCACGCCGGCCGGCAGGTCTTCCGGGCTGCGCACGTGGGGGTCGCGTCGCACCCTCTGACGGAGCACGCCGGAAGTCCGGGCTGCGCACGCGCGGGGTGCTGACGCGCCCTATCACGGAGTGCGCCGGAAACCGGGTCTGCGCATGCGCGGGTGGGAAGCTGTCATCCCGCTGCAAGCGCGCCGGGTGCCGCTGGGCTGCGCACGCGCAGAGGCAGGTGGATTTGCGGGTAGCGCGCCAGCTGGCTAAAATTAAAAAAAAAAGGAAAAAGAGAGATGAGCACGCTGCGGAAGGGGAGGAGCCTAAAGGAGGTGGAGCCCTACTGCTTTTAAGGATGGGGAGCAATCAGGATGGCGGTGTCTGCATCCCCGCCATGATAAATGAGGAACCGCAGTCACCTGGGCAGCAGCTGTCACCGCCACAGGAAGTACAGCAGCAGCCACAGCCATCAAAGCAGCGCAAGCAGCTCAAACAAATGGAACGGGAATCTTCCCATCGACAAAGTCACAGCAGTGAGGGGCGTACGAGTTCCGGCAAGACTGGTCAGAAAAGACTTCGTCAGTCCACCTCCGCCAGATGGGAGCCCTCATGTGAACGGCAACCACCGCCTCCGGTACCCTAGTCTGAACGGCAGTGTGGTGAGTGATCTTCGTGAAAGTCTCACCTTGAATAATGTGCTCTTCTCTCTCTCTCTCTCTTTTCCTCCTTCTTCTCCTTTTATTTCTTGGGGCAGGAGGCGAAGAAGTGTAGTGCTAAAAATAAAAACAGGGAGTGTGCTTTATGCAAAATCGGTCTTCCCACCTCCTATGCCAAAAACCTATGCTCAGACTGTATTCAGAAAACCATTGCAGAGGAGTCCCCCAGGTTTTCTTTAGAATTAAAGGATCTAATCCAGACAGAGGTCAGAGAGTCTTTAAGAGGCTTAACCTCACTCAAAAAGAAGAAGCGAAAACTAGTTTCTTCAGAATCAGAGGAATCAGTGGAGTCCCGTTTTACGAGAGAACTGCCTTCCTCCTCTAATCACTCCTCATCGTCATCGGAGTCTTTGGATGATAATGGAGGGGGCAGACCTTGTTTTTCGGTTGATAATACTGAGAGACTAGTTAAAGCCGTCAGAGGGACTATGGGTATTACCGATACCAAAGTGCCCAGAACAGTCCAGGATGTTATGTTCGGGGGCTTAGACCAAAGGAGGAGACGCTCATTCCCGGTCAATGACAGGATTAAATCTCTGATAGAAAGGGAATGGAAGAAACCGGAGAGGAAGGGTCAGCTGCCGTCATCCTCCAAGCGGAGGTACCCCTTTGAGGATGAGGATGCGGCTAAATGGGACAAAACCCCTAAGATTGACGTGGCCATTTCAAAATCTTCAAAAAAATCCACTCTGCCCTTTGAAGATTTAGGAGCCTTAAAAGACCCGCTGGATAAAAAAGCGGAGTCCTTCCTTAAGCAAACCTGGGAGTCGTCAGCAGGGGCCCTTAAACCGGCAGTAGCAGCGACCTGCACTGCTAGATCTATGATGATCTGGCTTCAACAATTGGAAGACCAGATCAGGGGGAATGTGTCCAGGGAGAAAATTCTATCAGACCTTCCTCTTGTGCAGGGAGCGGCTGCATTCCTGGCAGATGCATCGGCAGATTCAGTTAGGCTGGCTGCCCGGTCTGCAAACCTCTCTAATGCAGCCCGTAGGGCGCTATGGCTCAAGAGCTGGCCAGGAGATGTGCAGTCAAAGTCTAAACTGTGCTCAATCCCTTGTGAGGGGGACTTCTTGTTCGGCAAAGGTCTAGATGACATCCTAGATAAAGCCGCAGACAAAAAACATGGATTTCCCACGGTGTCTGGTTCCCGATTTAACAGTTCCTTTCGGAAGAGAAAATACAGCTGCAGTAAAGCTCCCAGAGACCAAGGTAGCTGGAAAGACCGAAAGCCGTATAGCAGAGGCTTCATGTTTGGGGGTCCCTCCTCCGAGAATAAGAAAGCCCCTAAGTGACAGTTCCCCCCAGGTGGGAGGAAGATTGTCCCACTTCCTGCCTGCCTGGAAGAAAATTTCATCCAATTCTTGGATCTTAGGGATAATCAGGAGGGGGCTCACACTAGAGTTCAAGAGCAGGCCCAAGAACACTGTCAAAATATCAGCCCCCAGAGGTTTAGTGGAACAGATAGCCTTACAGCAGGAAGTTCTCTCTCTGCTCAGGAAAGGAGTTCTGGTGGAAACACCTGCACCCGAGCAAGGAAGAGGATTCTATTCGACCCTCTTCCTAATAAAGAAGCCGGACGGCTCCTTCAGGACCATTGCGAACTTAAAGAGACTGAACGACCATTTAATCTACAGGCCTTTCAAGATGGAAACAATAAAATCAGCCATAAAGATGTTATTTCCGGACTGTTTTATGTGCGTCCTCGATCTGAAGGACGCCTACTACCACGTCCCGATTTTGCCAGATCATCAACAGTTTCTAAGAGTAGCTGTACAATTCGGCAGGCACGTAAGGCATTTTCAGTTCGCAGCTCTTCCCTTTGGCATTTCCATGGCGCCGAGAGTCTTCACAAAAATCATTCTGGAGGTCACAGCGCACTTGAGGGAAAGAGATATTTTAGTCATCCCTTATCTGGACGACTTCTTAGTAGTGGGCAGATCAAGTCAACTCTGTGCTCTAGCCCTGGCGGACGTCATGGCCAGTCTAAGACGCCTAGGTTGGCTGTTAAATCTGGAGAAGTCAAGGCTGGAACCAAAGAGGGTTCAGTCTTTCCTGGGTCTCATTCTGGACTCGGAAAACCAAACCTGTCTTCTGCCAGAGGGAAAGAAACTGAAGATCAGATCCCTAACATCTCAGATTGTCAGCAATCCGACCATCACCCTGAGGAGTGCAATGTCTCTGTTGGGTACAATGACGTCTTGCATTCCGGCGGTTCAGTGGGCCCAGCACCATTCCAGATGTCTTCAACAGGAGATTCTGGCAGCAGACAGGCGGCTCAAAGGTCGCCTGAATGGGAAAATATCTCTTCCAGATGTTGTGATCAACTCCCTGGACTGGTGGACATCTCCGGTCAACCTATCTTTGGGGGTTCCTTGGACCTTCCAGGTGTCGGATACAATTACAACAGACGCAAGTGCGGAAGGTTGGGGAGCTCACCTAAGGGATCGTTCTGTACAAGGCCTCTGGTCGGACAGCGAGACAAGCCTCTCTTCCAACATGAAAGAGCTGTTGGCAGCCAGAAACGCGCTAAAAGAATTCAGTTCTGTTCTTCAGGGTCCTCACGTCAGGATAATGTCAGACAACAGATCAACAGTCGCCTACATCAATCATCAAGGGGGTACCAGGTCTCTCCCTCTGATGTTAATAGCGGATCAGATCTTCAGGTTTGCCGAGAGTCGGCTGGTTACGCTCTCGGCACTGCATATAAAAGGGGAAGAGAACATAAAGGCCCATTTCTTGAGTCGTCACATCTTGAAACAAGGAGAGTGGGAGTTGAATCCAGCCGTTTTTCAGCAGATTGTGGATCGGTGGGGACAGCCCCAGATAGATCTGTTTGCAAACAGACACAATCGGAAGACCGAAACCTTTTGCTCCCTGAATCCAAAAGAGGGGGCGTTTGCGGTGGACGCGCTGCAGATTCAGTGGGATTTCACTCTAGCTTATGCCTTTCCCCCTTTAGTACTGATCCCTACTATCCTGAGGAAGATCCGAGAGGAACGGGCGAGGGTTATATTGATCGCCCCGTTCTGGCCCAAGAGACCATGGTTCACTTGGATGAAGAGAATGTCCCAAGCAGATCCATGGGTTCTTCCGGACATCCCGGATCTCCTCAGGCAGGGCCCAGTCTGTCATCCCCAAAGAGCGGGCCTGCATTTGACGGCTTGGATTTTGAGAGGTCGCTATTGACGCAAAGGGGGTTTTCTCCAGATCTTGTTACTACCCTTCTAGCAAGTAGAAAGCCGATAACAACTAGAATCTATGGTAGAACCTGGGCTAAGTTCTTGTCTACCTCGGGTCAGTCTGCCAAAGGGAGGGTTCCTATTGAGGCCATACTAGAATTCCTCCAGAAGGGGTTAAACATGGGACTAGCCACCAGTACTCTTAAGGTACAGGTATCTGCTCTGGGGGCACTGTATAATTATGACTTGGCAGCAAATAGATGTATCATTAGATTTATTAAAGCCTGTCATAGATCCAGACCTATTCCTGTTCCAAGAATGCCTCCTTGGGACCTTAATTTAGTTCTGGAAGCATTAACCAAACCTCCCTTCGAGCCCTTAGAGAAGGTTTCAGAAAAAATCTTAACTTTAAAGACTGCGCTATTGGTGGCCCTGACATCAGCTCGTAGAGTCAGTGACTTACACGCACTATCCATTAACCATCCATTCACTCAAGTATGTATGGATAGAGTAATCTTAAGACCAGACCCGGCCTATCTTCCAAAGGTAGCCTCCAAGTTCCATAGGACGCAAGTAATCACTCTCCCTTCCTTCTATCCTAATCCTAGGGATTCTGAGGAATATAAGCTTCACACCTTAGATGTTAGGAGGGTGTTAGTCCAGTATTTGGAAGTGACAAAAGCCTGGAGAAAGAGTGACGCTTTATTTATATCCTTTCAGGGGGCTAGGAAAGGACTTAAGGTTACAAGGGGGACCATAGCTAGATGGGTCAGGGATACTATTACCTTAGCCTACTCTTCTAGCAATCTGCCGGTTCCTGAGAACCTGAAGGCCCATTCCACCAGAGCGGTAGCTGCTTCCTGGGCTGAGAAGGCGGATGTGCCCATCGACATTATATGTAAGGCGGCAACTTGGTCATCCCCTGCTACATTTTACAAACATTACCGTCTTGACCTTTCCTCTTCTACTGATCTGTCCTTTGGTAGAAAGGTGTTGCAAGCGGTGATCCCTCCCTCTGGTATTTAATCTCTATAAATCTCTCAGGTGGTGCTGTCATGGGAGAAGGGGAAAAGATCCTAGTTACTTACCGGTAACGGGATTTTACAGAGCCCATGACAGCACCCTATTAATTCCCTCCCTTTTATCACTGTGGTGTGCACTTTTTTTAAGGTGTTTAGTACATATGTTGAGGTGGTGGTTATGTATTAACCTGTCTTCGGAGGCCCTCTCATGCTCTGAAACAAAAAACTGATGCGGAGGAGAGGTACCGCCTTTTTATTCAGTAGGTTCCTGTCCTTGGTGGGCGGATACCCTCTCTCAGGTGGTGCTGTCATGGGCTCTGTAAAATCCCGTTACCGGTAAGTAACTAGGATCTTTTTGGGGGAAATCAAAGGTTTCTCAGCTTCTCATGTCTGATAGAACATGTTCACCAGACAGTGATATGTTTGCCACTATCCTGCTGATGAATCCCCTTTAATCGGTTAGAACCATAAGGGCCATATTCGGACATCCGTAAAACGTGGTTTGTGTACGGACCATGATGCGCAGACTGGCCGCGGGTCCCTTGACCTGAACTGAAGAGCCTCATATTTGCCTAGAAGTCTGTCAAGTTTGAGTCGGGGAACCCGCTGCCGGTTTGTGCATCACATACTTCCATAGAGAAACCACTTTCACCGATTTCTGAATATTCTCCCTAAGGGAGCGCGTGCATGAGACTTTCAGGAATCTCATTCACTTTGCTGGTACTAGGAATTCCTTCACTTTTTGTGACAAAAACTGCACGGATAAAACAAGACCAAAATGCACCAAAAACATGTCTCTTAGCAGGAAAAAACACTGCGTAAAATGCATGTGTTTTTTTTTTTTATGGGCTTTTGTCATTTATTTGAATGACTGAGAAACGCTGCAAAAACGCTAAAAGAATTGACTTGCAGATATTAAACTACTTGAAAAAATAAGCAGCATTGTGCATAAGATTTCAGAAATCGTATTCATTTTGCTGGTAATATAAATTGCAGCGTTTTGGTGCAATATTTTTGGTGCAGAAATTTCTGTATGTGCACACGTTAAGTATTTGCTGCATTTTTGCCACGCAGATTTGTTCTAAAAACAAGCATTTTTTAGTAGCAGCAATGTGAGTGAGAGATGGTAGTATTCAGAGGGGACTTTGTATCTATAGAGGAATAGTACATGTTCTAACTATAAAGCTATCAAGAACAAACCAGAGTGTAGGGATAAAAATCTACATTTTATTGAATAAATATATAATTAAACATCAAACAACTATTGCAAAGTATCAGATATATTGACAGGTAACAGAACCAGAGAACACGGGGCTATGCTCCCTACCCCAAAAATGTGAATAACCACTCATTAAAATATAGGTAATACCTATACCTAATACCGCTGCAGTGTGAGACGATGAAACGCGCGTCGAGGCGTTTTCTTGGCTAATTCCTCTCTACCGCTGGTCCTTGGTCCGGCAACATGAACTTAGATATATAATCCCTCTTGTGGCTGCATATTGTGGTCCACATTGCTGATATTACCAGGTCAGCTAGTCTGGATACTTGATATATGCAGGGCCATGGCTTGCTCATATTGATTAGGGCCAGTGGTATTGTGGTCTGGGTCTAATATAGTGAAATGATAATATTCAAAATAGATATTTCAATATCCAGATCCTAGTGTTCCCTTTCTCTATCCATTACTCACGTTATGATGTATAACCTATATTTTAATGAGTGGTTATTCACATTTTTGTGGTAGGGAGCCTAGCCGTGTGTTCTCTGTTTCTGTTACCTGTCAATATATGTGATACTTTGTAATAGTTGTTTGATGCTTAATTATATGTTTATTCAATTTAATATTAGATTTTTATCCCTATACTCTGATTTGTTCTTGATAGGTTTATAATGTGAGTGAGATCTGTGAACTCTCATGCACACATTGCTTATTGCACATTTGCTTGATTTGGTGTTTTTCACCCATTCCAGTACTTGGGGAAAATTTAAGGTAAAAAAATTGTGTATTTTACCCAGAGTTTTTTCCTGCCAAGAGACACTTTTTTGGTGCAGAAATATCTGCAGCAAATACTTAAGATGTGCACGTTCCAAAGGCTTCCCCACATGTTGCAACACGGCGATCATAAGATTGCATTTCATATATAAACCATTTTTTTAATAAATTGCTGTAATTTAGTATTGACAGTGTTTCTTTTTTATACTTTTTGTTTTGCTTTGCAGATGGTGGGGAACTATTTGTTTGGGGTAAAAATATGAGAGGCTGCTTGGGTACAGGAAGATTTGATGATCAGTATTTTCCATGGCGGGTAAGATACCTTCCTACATATCGGCAAAGCTTTTCTCTCTCTTTTATGTTTGATTTAGACCACCTGCTCTTTCTCTTTTTTTTCTCCTTTTACTTGTCGCAGTCGACATCTCCCCCCAACCCTGGGCCCCCCTCCACTAGCATACATTACTCTCCTCCAGCTGCATATAGAAACCCTGCTAATCTTATTAACTTTCAGTGCATGCCCTCTCAAATCGATTTCCATTGTGCTCTCTGGAACACACGGTCTGTGTGTAACAAACTAACTTACATCCATGATTTTTTCCTCTCTAATTCCCTTAACCTTCTGGCTATCACTGAAACCTGGATTCATCAGCCAGACACCACCGCTGCTGCTGCTCTCTCGTTTGGTGGGCTGAAATTCTCACATACCGCCAGACCTGGCAACAGACAGGGTGGAGGTGTTGGTCTGCTCCTTTCCTCACAATGTGCTTTCCAGGTCATCCCCCCCCAGATCCCTCACTTATGTTTCCTTCCTTTGAAGTCCACACCATCAGACTCTTTAAACCCTTCTCTCTGCGAGTGGCAGTTGTGTATCGCCCTCCAGGCTCCTCCCGCCAGTTCTTGATCACTTTGCCACCTGGCTTCCTCACTTTCTATCCTGTGACATCCCCACCCTCATCATGGGCGACTTTAACATCCCCATCGATGATCCCCTCTCCCAATCTGCCTCTCATCTACTTTCTCTAACCTCTTCATTCCGTCTCTCACAGTTTACTAATTCTCCTACCCATGAAGACTGGAATACTCTGGACCTGTTTTTTTCCAGTCTCTGCTCGCTGGATGACTTTACAAACTCCCCTCTCCCGCTCTCGGACCACAACCTTTTTTCCTTCTCTGTTAAGAATTGTCTCCTCACCCGGGACACCCCCACTTACCACACTTATAGGAATACACGTACCATTAATACCCAGGAGCTTATGGACAATCTCCACACATCTTTAGCCCCCATCTCCTCCTTCTCTTGTCCAGACTTAGCATTGTCACACTACAATAATACACTGAAGAGTGCCCTAGATGAAGCGGCTCCTTCTACTCGCAGAAAGATCCGACACAGACAACGGCAGCCCTGGCACACGATGCAAACACGTTTTCTTCAACGTTGCTCAAGGTGTGCTGAGCGTCAGTGGAGAAAATCTCTTTTAGCAGAGGACTTCATTCACTATAAATTCATGCTCAAAACCTATAATTTTGCCCTTCATCTGGCCAAACAATCCTACTTCACCACCCTCATCACTTCAATGTCCAACAATCCAAAACGACTTTTCGAAACCTTAAACTCCCTCCTGAAACCTAAAGCACAGGCCCCCACCACCAACCTCAGCGGGGAGGATCTGGCCACTTATTTCTTTGAAAAAGTCAACCACATCCATCAGGACATCTCAGCCCAATCTCCTCAGTGCCTGGATCCCCTTCACTGCCGCACTTCAAGCTCACTTGCCATCCTTGAGCCTGTCACAGAAGAAGTTACCCAGCTCCTCGCTTCTTCTCGGCCTACAACCTGCAACAGTGACCCCATTCCTTCACATCTCCTGCAGTCCCTCTCACCGGTGGTCACCACTCACCTGACTAAAATATTTAACCTCTCTCTTTCTTTGGGTATGCGCTGCTAACTACAGACCTGTCTCTAATCTTCCTTTCATCTCTAAACTCCTGGAACGCTTGGTCCACTCCCGTCTAATCCGCTATCTCTCAGATAACTCTCTCCTCGACCCTCTACAATCTGGTTTCCGCTCCTTACACTCCACTGAAACTGCCCTCACTAAAGTCTCTAATGATCTCCTAACAGCCAAATCCAAAGGTCACTCCCTGCTGATTCTCCTGGATCTCTGCAGCATTTGACACTGTGGATCACCAGCTCCTCCTCACTATGCTCCGCTCTATAGGCCTCAAGGAAACCGTTCTCTCCTGGTTCTCCTCCTACCTCTCTGACCGCTCCTTCACTGTATCTTTTGCCGGCTCCTCTTCCCCTCCTCATCCCCTTACTATCGGGGTTCCGCAGGGCTCAGTCCTAGGCCCCCTCCTCTTCTCTCTATACACTGCCCCTATTGGACAAACAATCAGCAGATTTGGGTTCCAGTATCATCTCTATGCTGACAACACCCAATCATACACTTCTTCCCCTGACATCACCCCTACCCTAATACAAAATACCAAGTATTGTTTGTCTGCTGTGTCTAGCATCATGTCCTCCCTCTATCTTAAACTGAATCTCTCCAAAACTGAACTTCTTATGTTTCCCCCCTCTACTAACTTAACTCTACCTAACATCGAAATTACCTTGGAGGGTTCAACCATAACTCCCAAGCAGCACGCCCGCTGCCTTGGGGTCATATTCGACACTAACCTTTCCTTTACTCCCTATATCCGATCACTCACTCGCTCTTGTCACCTGCATCTTAAAAACATCTCGAGAATCCGATCTTTTCTCACTTTTGAAACTGCTAAACTCTTACTGTCGCTCTTATTCACTCTCGTCTGGACTACTGCAACTCTCTTCTGATCGGTCTCCCTCTTACCAATCTGTCGTGAATGCGGCAGCCAGGGTCGTATTTCTGTCCAGCCGCTTCACCAATGCCTCCACCTTGTGCCAGTCATTACACTGGTTACCCATTCGCAACAGGGTCCAATATAAACTCATTGCTCTCACCCACAAAGCTCTCCACAGTTCTGCACCACCTTCTATCTCCTCTCTCATCTCAGTCTATCGTCCTACACGTGCCCTCCGTTCCACAAATGACCTAAGACTAACATCCCCCATAATCCGAACCTCGCACCTCTGTTTCCAAGACTTCTCTCGTGCTGCGCCAGTTCTCTGGAATGCTCTACCCCAGACGATCTGATTGATGCCTAGCCCCGATGTCTTCAAGCGCGCTTTAAAAACCCATCTCTTTAAACAAGCCTACCACCTCAAATACCCAGTAAACTAACTTTCCCCTGTTCCCTCCTAAATACTATTCAGAATCTGCCCCCTACTGTTCATCTGTCTCTACACCCTCCATGCACACGATAACTGCACTCGGTAATTGAGTATTGCACTTGAACATACAGGCTGATGACCGGATCATACAGCTTTATATGATAATCACGACTTATTATAATTGCCAGACCTGAAATAACAAGCACTTTTCACCTATTGTGTCCCCCCTTTTCCTTGTAGATTGTAAGCTTGCGAGCAGCGACCTCACTCCTAATGTAACTGTTTAAACTGTCTCACCTTGTATTGAATTTATTGTCTGTACATGTCCCCGCGTAATTGTAAAGTGCTGCGGAATATGTTGGCGCTATACAAATAAAAATTATTATTATTATTTATTATTATTGATTTGAGGGTGATGTATCATATCAGGGCTGCTGGAAGGATCCTAAAATATCCAGGGTACAGTCACATATGCTAAAGAATCCAGCACAGTTATTATTGAAGGGATTTTCCAGCAAATTAAAAAATGTTGCTAAATTATCTGTGTGTAGTAAATGTAATAACTTACTAATGTAGTCTTATTAGCCAGATTGACCCTTTGTCCTCTAGTTGCTGCATTCTGGGTCCTGATACAGGACAGTTTTTCCTTTGTCAGCAAGTGACTGCCATAATTAGTGAAGCTGAGTGAGCCAATTACTAATTTCAATTGTAAAACGAATTCCTTCCCTATCTATACATCAGAGAAGGGGGTTGGCTTAGCTATTGAAATAGTCAGCCAGCCCCCTTCAACCACATGTCGACATAGGACATGTTGTCCTTTATGAACAAGGATCTGCTGTGACCCAAAATGTAGCAAGGATGATGGAGACGTCTAATCTACTATATATAGATTATTTAGCAACTATTTTTAATTTGGTGGAAAACCCCTTTAATACAATAGCTGGGAGAATAAAGACAATGGTCCTGATTTATTAAGACCAGCGTTTGATGCCAGTCTTAATGAGATGCATGCAGGAATAAGAAGCTCCAAATTAATTCATTCAAAGACTGGAGTAACATTTCTGGTGTAAGAAACGCCACCACTATTGTTGAATTAGATGGATGGGCATAGCCATGCCCTGATTCCTCTCCAGCTCCGCTCATTTTGTCAGAACTGCAAAAAGAGTTGTGTAGACACCAAAA
The DNA here is from genome assembly GCF_046119375.1 of Phyllobates terribilis. Lineage (NCBI taxonomy): Eukaryota > Metazoa > Chordata > Amphibia > Anura > Dendrobatidae > Phyllobates > Phyllobates terribilis. The sequence goes on along the minus strand of NW_027362762.1, from coordinate 422,151,331 downwards.
GCCACAACGTGTATGTTCAGTTCAACTCGCACAACAGTTTTGTGAGTTTTTAAAGTGCTTTACCCCAGTTTTCTGGTAAAACACTTTGATGAATTAGGGTCAATGTTCTTACCTTAGATGTTTCCATTCAAAGACCACTCATCATTTGTCCCATATTACTGCAACACAAATCTTGATCTTACTGACTCAAGTTTCTTTATGTGTATGTTGTTTAAGGAGCGTGACATAAAAATTATTTTTTGGATGCCTCATTGGGGACACAAGAAACCATAATATAGACAGGTGTAGCCTGCTGGAGTGTGGCAAACTTTTTGAGATGTGTTCTTAAAGTACAAAAATCCTCTCTTTATGTTGTTTTGAACATCATCATGTGTTACCTATTACTTTTTTTTTCTTTCTTTATTTCCTTGAAGGTAACTGTACCTGGAGAAGTAGTGGAAGTCGCTTGTGGTGTTGACCACATGGTAGCACTTGTGAAGTCACTTAACTGATGAAGAAGAAAAATATTCGTTATTCTATGTTACATGCTGTTCTTCAGGTTGGACACATGAAAGGGAATCTGTCAGTAAGATCAACCTCTAAAACTGCATTTATAGACACACTGGTCTTAGAAAATATAAAGGTGTCGATGGATTTACGTTTCAATCTGTTGCTGCATTCACATTTCAGTAGCATTTAATTTGTATGCCAATGAGGTATTCAGTGCTCTGGGCGTGACAGAGCACTTAAGGATCCTTTTGCCTCCCAAGGTTGTTTCCCTCCAACATCAGACTCTTTAGATTGATTGATTGCTTACTTTCCGTGTGTAGTAAAGGTCCACACAAAGAAATCAGACAGTGAGCTATGAATCAAGCTAAAGATGCTGGTGCTTGTTGGAGGGGAGGAGAGTGCTCTGCCACGCCCAGAGCACTTGACACCTAATTTGCTTATGAATGAAAATGCTAATATATTTGAAACGTAGCAACAGATAGATATAAAATATAAAGGTGTTGATGGGTTTACATGTTAAAGAGCTGCATACCTATATGTGTGGTTTGGAGGTGGGGTGGTTGATCTTACGGACAGATTTCCTTTAAATACTCTTGTATAATAGTGTAAAGGTGGAACTTGGCCAACAATGCCATGTGTTTTGGTAAATGAGCTGTGCTTATGGCATAAATATAGCTTTCAATTGACTGTAAATATGGAGCTTTTTAAAATAAACATTTTTTTTATTATGGATAAGTCTATGCAAAAAAAAATTGTAAAACATTACTGATTAGTCAATTACTTTATTGTCTTTGAAACTCCTGATATTTTCAAGCTATCTCAGTTTTTTTTAAGCAATTCCCCCCCACACACACACCAAATTTTAAGAAAATTTGAGTTGGGCTGAGTTCACAAGATGCGGTTTTAATGCGTTTCCGCGGAAACGCATTAAAACCGCTTGGTAATAGGTCTGCCATGTATAGCACATGATGCGGAAATTTCCGCTGCAGATTATCATTGCGGCAAAAACCGCAGCATAACCAATTCAGGCGTGATTCTGCCGCGAAATCGCGCCCATTGACTTGCATTGAATCGCAGCAAACCCGCATGTATAATATCTATACATGCGAATTTGCTGCCTTTTAATGAAAATAGGCGCAAAATTGCACCGGAATCGCACTGCGGCTGGTACCCGAGTCGGGAGAGGAGGCTGCTAGTTCTCTCATCCGACCACTGCTCTGGCTGATAACAGAAAGAGCAGCGTGGATGGGAGAAGCAGCAGTTTGCTCTTCCCAGCCCACGTGCCCGCACTAGTAAAAAAAAAAAAAAGAAAAAAAGAAAAAAAAAAAAGAATAAAAAAGTAAAAATAAAAGAGAAAACCTCATACTCCCCTGTCAGGCAGCCCCCGGTGTCCTCCTGGTCCCCAGCGGCGATCCTCTCTTGTCGGCGGCCAGCAGTACCCTGCAGGGCGTGGGCTCGCGTTCTGCAGTGTACTGGCAGGACCTGCTGTCTCATGACTGATCAGCTGATGCTCACCGTGGGGACATTCACAAGAATGTTCCCACGGTCTCTAGCTCACCGGGGCTCATCAGCTGATGAACCCCAGTGACCTCCTGCAGCATGTATACTGACAGGGGCTGATTTTACACCCCTGTCAGTATACAGTGCTGTATTCTACAGCTGTGACATCAGTGATGGCTGATGTCACTGCTGTAGAAGTGACGCAGATTGTCGTGGGACACTTGGCGTTACGTGGACTGTGTCGTTGATGGCAGAAAGGTGAGGGATACGGATGTTTTGTTTTACGTTTTTTCAGAAGATCGAGGGCTTCGCGGAGGCGTGTAATAGAAAAAAATTATAGAACCGTGTGTGTTTTATTTCATTAAAATACTTTATTATGGCCGTGTCTTTTATTGAAAAAGCAACAACCATTTTACCACGCGGTTAGTAATTGGGGAGTCTTATAGACGCCCTCCATTACTAACCTGGGCTTCAAGTCAGCCGCCAATACAAGGCTGACGTGAACCCCAACCCCCTTACCCCACTGCCACCGCTACAGGGCAGTGGGAAGAGCGAGGCTAAGCGCCAGAATTGGTGCATCTTATGGATGCGCCATTTCTGGGACTGCTGAGGGGTGATATTAATAGCTGTGGAGGGGGCTAGTATCCATTGGCCCTTCCATGGCTATTAATATCAGCCCCCAGCTGTCTAGTTTAGCCTTTGCTGGTTAGATTTTATAGGGGTCCCCACGTCAATTTTTTTCTGGGGTCCCCCTGTAATCTAGCCAGTAAAGGCTAAACAAACAGCTGTGGGCTGATATTAATAGCCATGGAACATTGTTGGTTAATGGCCCCTTCTGTGGCTACTAATATCAACCCCCAGCGGTCGGCTTTCCCTCTGCTGGTTACAAAAATGACGCGGGTGCCCACGCCTCTTTTTTTTTTTTTTTTTTTTTTTTATTTTAGGCTCTGTGCCCATAATTCAGACGTAGCAGCGCTTGGGACGCAAATTTTTGCTGCGTCCAAAACATTGCTTTCTATTGAATGTAGGTAAATTCATGTGTGTTCGCTGAACCATGCAGATTTACCGCATTCAATACTTTCTAGTGGTCAAATTTCTGTTGGGGAGACTAACGACTCTGCAAGAGAAATTGACACGCTGCGGTCCTGAAAGACGCACCGCATGTCAGTGTCCACGGGTGATTCGCAGCCTCTGATGTATGCATAGCGGACATGGGATGTCTAGAGATCCCATCCACTATGCTGTAACATCTGGACGCTGCGGGTTTGACGCTGTATATACATGCAGCGTCAAACCTGCAGCGGCTCCTGACTGTGGCCATGTACCCAAACTCACCGGCAGCATGTCAATTTCTGTAGCGGATTGAAGTGTCATTATATGCGGTGGATTCACATGTACCGACAACAAAAGTGCGGCATTAGAGCACTGCATTTTGGACGCCACATAAATATGTTGTGTCCAAAGCGCTGCTGAGTGCTGATCGGGGGACGTAGGAGCTAATGAACCAGCTGTGAGATGTTATTTAATGGCACCTTCCCAGGCTAAAAAAAACAAAACAGCTCACAGCCGTCGCATAAATTATATGAATAGAAATGCTAATGAAGATTGGGTGAATGGGACTAGCTGACACCCAGCTCTTTTGTTTGGTCATGTCAAGGTGTCAATCAGACCTTTTCATGACCAAATAAAGTAAAGAAACACACAGACACAGTGTAAACACTTTATTTGAAATACAGGGTGGGTCATTTATATGTATACACCTAAATAAAATGGGAATGGTTGGTGATATCAACTTCTTGTTTGTGGCACATTAGTATATGGGGGGGGGGGCTTCTAGATGGGTGGTGACCATGGCGGCCATTTTGAAGTTGGCCATTTTGGATCCAACTTTATTTTTTCAATGGGAAGAGGGTCATGTGACACATCAAACTTATTGAGAATTTCATAAGAAAAACAATGCTGTGCTTGGGTTTAACATAATTTTATTCTTTCATGAGTTATTTACAAGTTTATGACCACTTATAAAATGTGTTCAAAGTGCTGCCCATTGTGTTGGATTGTCAATGCAACCCTCTTCTCCCACTCTTGACACACTGATCGCAACACCACAGAAGAAATGCTAGCACAGGCTTCCAGTATCCGTTGTTTCAGATGCTGCACATCTCGTATCTTCACAGCATAAACAATTGCCTTCAAATGACCCCAAAGATAAAAGTCTAAGGGGGTCAGATCTGGAGACCTTGGTGGCCATTCAACTGGCCCACGACAACCATACCCTAAAGAAAAAGAAGATCGGACCACCGAGAGGTGAATGCATTCTGTTTGGGATAATAAATGCCATTTTATATCAATATGCTTTGGACAGAAGCTGTATTCACACATTTTGTGTGTCATTCAGTTTTTCAGCATAACAGGAAAGAAATATCTATTTACACAATTATTTTCTTTAACGCAGCTCCAAACATAGAGCTGGAGAAGGGCCGTGATGTGTGAGTGTTATGCTCCTAAATTGCTGTCATATGTAGCAGCCTACAGTGAAATGTGATGTGTTTAGAAACACGTTGGTTTCACACATCTGTTACTGCTATGGGTGATGCCCTTTTAACATGGCAGCATATAACAACTGTAGATTCTGACAATTTATTTTTTCACCATTGTGTTCGAAGCAACAACAGCTAATTATAAACAGAAAATAGATCAGTAGTAGCAAAAAAAAAAAAAATCAATATTTGGGTATAAACGTATACCTTTAAAGAAAGACACAGACACTGCTGAAGATGTTAGTATAGTGTTTTATCTTAAAGGCAATTTGTCAGCAGGTTTTGTTATGGAATCTGAGATCAGCATGATGTAGGGACAGAGACTCTGATTCCAGGGACTGTTTGGTGCAGTTTTGATATAATCCCAGTTTTCTCTGCTGTAGGTGTAGCTGTGGTCAGAATGTTGAATTGTGTATAACCCCGCCCACACCACTGATTGCTTTCCGTGTACATTGTCAGCTAGCTACTGATCAGCAGTGGGGGCGGAGTTACACAGATTAGCTTGACTGGCATGCACACAACACCTAGTCCAGCAGTGATAAAACGCTGTATTGAAACTACAGCACCCAGCCTAATAAGTGACACTTCCCTAGAATCAGGGTATATCCTCCTACGTTATGCTGCTTTCAGATTACATTGCAAAAACTTGATGACCGATTCCCTTTAACCCATTGCTGCAATGACGACTGAACTGCTCAAAATACCCCTATAGTGTCTGCTTCTGAGGGTGTGCTACAGAGATGGGGGAACGGGCTCTCCTCTAAGTGTGCAGTATATTGGGACATCATAACAGCTAATCTGCACCCACTCGTTAAGAGACAAGTGAAAATTAGAAATGGGGCCTGCAGAGAGCTGAAAACTTACAGGATACAAGTTTTGTCCCGAAATCGTAATAGTCTTATACCTCATTTACACACACAACAGCTTATGCTGTCACCTAAAATAATAGCTATGGGTAAATGTAAGAGAATGCTTGGACATTACACTCCACAACAAATATTGATTACTTACTAAAGGGTTTGTCTGGCTTAGGTCTCGCTATTTAGGTTCCCTATTGCTGTATATGAATACAAAAAAGGGGGTTTCTCTAGGAGGACCCAGCACGTCCATACAGGAGCACTGCAGAAAGAATGAAAATAGGATTAGTTCCCCCACAGATGTCTATTGCAGCGAGACAGTATGTGACTGCCTATCATCATGGGTCCCGTCTAATAAAAAAATGATTGTACAGAGCAAATAAGCCCTTGACAGTTTTATACATTCATATTTTCTAATGCATATAAAATGTGACATTTTCTGAAGATAAGTAAATGATATTTTGGACGTGGAGCTGCATTCCTTCCACATCTCGCCAACACCGGAGGGGAGAGGTGGGTAGAGGTTTGTGCAGGGGCTTTGTACCAGTTAAGATCCTCATCTATAATTGTGTATAATGTATCTAGATTCTGTGCTAGAACTCTACTCTGTTGCATGTTCAGTTCTTACATTTTCCCGGACTGGGGTCTTATCTGAATATAGAACGGATAATCAGAATGCAATCTTCTGTGAATGGAAGTAACATTAAGTGAGTTCATTGCCGATTATCTGTAGAAAGAAATTATGTTCTCTCTGTAAACTGTATTCACAGATCCCATATTAATTTCTGCTAGAAGCCTATGTGCGCTCTGTTGATGATGAAAATAAACAGCGGCTTTTGTGTGCTTCTGAGCAATCTAGTGTTTCTTCTCAGAAATGTTTTTAATATCACATTTACTAAGCGCTATGGTTTAGAGTGCTGACTTCATTTAACTAGGATAAAATCTACAGGTCTGCTTGTGTGATAGGATAGGGGCAAACTTCTATGGAGCAATGTCGGCATTCAGCATTTCAGTGCTGTTTTGGAGTCAAATATCTGTGATTCTGTTCAAACCTTTTTTTTTTCTCAAATATCTATACAAGATAATAGAGTTATATTCACAAAATGGAATTTTTTCTAACGCAGACCCTTTGTGTATCCATTGTTAAGCTATGTGCACACGAAGCATTTTTGATGCGCTTTCGCGGCGGTTTTTCCCAGCGAAAAGGCTTGTTAATAGGTCTGCCAGCTATAGCAATGGTAATCTGGATGGGCTGTGCACATGATACGGAAATTTCCCCTCTGAATTACCATTGGGGTAAAAAACGCGGCATGACCATTGTTTGGGAGTTTCCACCACGAATTTGCCCCCATTGACTTGCATTGAACCGCAGCAGTTATAAGAACTTCATACACCCTCTGGCCTGGAGTCTGGTAATTGTCCTACACCAGTGTAAGGTCACAACAGCTCTGAGGATTTCATCCCGGTATCTAATCGCAGTCTGGATACCATTGGTGCATGTGGAGGTTTGTGCAACCCTCCAAGGATATGCCTCCAAAGTCCATCTCTGACCCACCACCAAATTTGTCAGTATGGATGATGTTGCTAGCAGCAGAACGTTCACCACGGTATCTCCAGTCTCTTCCACATCTGTCATATATGCTCAGTGTGATTTTCCTCTCTCTCGTCTGTGACAGAGAACAATTCTGGTGTTTTCTTGCAAATGCTAATCGTGCTGCACAGTGCTGGGCTGTGATCACAGGTTCCCTTGCATTATGTCAGGCTTTCATGCCACGCTAATAGTCTGTTTCTGACAGTTTAGTCAGAAATATACACAGCAGTAGCCCGCTGGAGGTCATTTTGTAGAGCTATAGCAGTGTTCCTCTGTAAAGAGATGGACATACTGCCCACGTATTTTTGATATTGGTGATAATGTTGTGTTCTGCCTGACAGCGAGAGTTAGGGTTCATATTTGGGATTAACCCAGAGTGGGAGTGGGTAGGGTGAAGGGACCGAGACCGTTTCCTGTCTGAATGTTAGATGGGGCCCAGTGTGCGCCAGAAGCAGAACTAATGTCTGGACAGTAAGCAGTGCAAGATGACACGGAGGCAGTGGATAGCGTGATCCAGGGTAAAGAAGAAGGAAAACTTATAGAAGAACAGAGTAGTCAGCCGGAGATGTGTCCTGGGAGAGGACACCTAGCAGTATAGCCCCAAGGTAATTGACCAAGATGGGACCTGCCTACTATTTTAAATACTGCCTGTGTAATTTGTGTGCCATACATGAAATTTGCCTGAACCAAACTAGCCCGCGCATACGCAGTAGCATCTATCACTTGCAGATAGATGCTACTGCGCTAGCGGCGCCATTTTGCTGGAGGAAATTTGCCTGCAGCAATATGGCCCCTGCCGCTTGTGCAGTAGCATTTCTTGGTTGCCGAGAGATGCTACAGTGCATACGCGGCGCCATATTGCTGTAGGCAAATTCTTTTTCCTCCAGCAAAATGGCGCATTTCTCGGCAACCAAAAGATGCTACTGCGCATGCGCGGGCTGTGGGGGCCATTTTAGTGCTGGCAAATTTCATGTGTGGCACACAACTTACACAGGCAGTATTTAAAATAGTAGGCAGGTCACTGAAAGCACAGTGACCTGTCAGAAGGCAGAGATAGGAATACATAGGCAGAGATAGGAATACATAAGCAGAGCACCATATAAAGCCCCTCCCTAAAGGCCCACCCGAAGCACGAGCATCTCATTATGGCAGAAATTAAAGATTATAAAAGAACCACTGGACGGATTTCATCAACAAAGGTATCATTTTACTCCGTGTAACGGCGCCCACCTGACAGTGTATGTGGTTTACTAAGCACAATCCTGCTGACAGGTGCGCTTTAAACTGCTCAACATCTGGTCCTTGCCAACCCAAGTAATATGCAGCCTGCTAGGGCGCAGCACCCCCGTAGACTTAAGTCCACACACCCAGCCAGGACCCCCACTTTCATGTAACATGCCATGGTGTAAGAGATGAGTACCTTACCCGCGGCTACCGTCCCGCTCCACGTTACACCTCCTCACACAAAGAAGATAATCTTGTAGCTGCATCGATGTCCTTCAATAGTCTTGTCTGGCTTTCTTCATGTAAAGGCCCATGTCATAGTATCTGCCCAATGCTCTTGTGCTAGGGGATAGAGCAAACCTTGTAACAGTACACGGAGATGTACCATTCTGGAGGAGCTGCACTACCAATGCAACCTTACTGAGATGTAGGTACCACCTCATGCTTCCAGAAGTGAAACCTTATCAAAAAGCAAAACTAGAGAAGAATCTGGAAGGATAAGGAGAAAAGTAATTGTCTGTACGCACCACCTGCAAAACCATTTCCTTTTTGGAGTCGTTTGCTTTTATTACTTAATTTCATCTGCTTTAGTTCAAATTATTTCAAAATGGCTTTTGCTTTCTAACTTTACAGATTGATATCCCTAAAGTTTAATTGACATGGCGTTATATTGTGATGCGTAAGTGTTCCCTTAATTTCTGCTGAGCAGTGTAATTACTGCAGTTGATTTTGCTGCACCCAATTCTAGGAGAATTAGCTGATCTTTATTACAGAGGACCTGTCACTTCTCCTGAACTGTCGGTTTTAGTTGACATTTGTATTATCCATGGCCTAACAATGCAAGAGCTCCTCTTCATAAAACTTTGCATTGTGCCATTCGTCTGCTTTTCCTTCCTGAGAAATGTAAATAAATTGATAACAGAGTTACCATTTTGCTTGTCAACAGGGTGTGTCTTTACATAGCATCAGACTGTGGCAACATATCGTAATCACATGGAGAATGGTAACACCCTGTTGTCAATGTATTTGTACATTTCCTGGAAGAATGTCACAATGCAGATTTCTAAGTAAAGGTAATCCAGAATTGTTATTTTATGGAGATTATATTCAGGGAACCTGCTCCATTGCAACTATGTATGGTTTACTCTGAGAAAACATACCTTGAAACGTTGGCGGGGGACCATAGGTTTTAGAGTAAGGCTGTGTGCCCACTACGCGTTTTCCAAGCGTTTATGCTGCGGAATTTCCGCAGCATAAACGCTTGGGAAACACTTGGTAATCCGCCCCCCATGGTCCCCAATGACAAGCCGCAATGTCAATGCCCATGCTGCGGATTTTTCCGCAGCATTTATGCTGCGCTCAAAAATCCGCAGCATGTCCATTAATTTTGCAGACACGCAGCGTAATCGCCGCCATGGTCTTGCATTGAAACGCATAATATCAGTGTCAGTACATTTGTACACACGGATTATATGCGTTTCTATGTGCGGATGGTACCCAGGTCTGGAGGAGAGGAGACTCTCATCCAGACCTGGGTACCATAGTACCTGTAAAAAAATGAATTTAAAATAAAAAATAAAGTTTATACTTGCCTTCCGATGTCCTCCCTGTGTTTTGTCTGCTCCGTCCGGTCTCTTGCAATGCTCGCGCTGTTGTGAAGGACCTGCCATGACGTCACCGAGTCATGTGACCCATCACATGGCTCAATGACGTCACCGCAGGTCCTTCACAACAGCGCGAGCCGCCCAACACACCGGACGCAGCAGAGATAACACCGGGAGGACAACGGAAGGTGAGTATAAACTTTATTTTTACCATTCTTATTCTTTTTTTTAACTAACTTGGTCACACTACTATAAATCCATGCCGGTTGCATGGATTTATATAGTGTGAACAAGTTGTCAAGCACTTTCCAAGTGATGCTAAAATCGCTTGGAAAAGCGCTTGATAACCCGCATGCAGAAATGCATGCAAAAACGCTTGACAAAGGCTTCTACCTGGCGGGAAAAACACATGTAAAATCCGCATGCGTTTTTCCTGCCAGGGAGAAGCGTAAAAAATATGCAGCATTTCTGCATCGTGGGCACATAGCCTAAAACATACAAGGCTGCAATAATGCAGCTGTGTCTGATTCATGCTGCCCATAGTTCCCATTAAAGGCGCTTTACAACTAACAAAGTACATTTTAATTAATAGATCTTTGTAAATAATAAGTTCCACAATTGGATGTGTTAAAAAAAATGTTCCTGTGCTGAAATAATCTTATAAATGTGCCCCTGCTGTGTACTGTGCAATGGCTGTGTCTGACCGTACAGGATCATGGCCTGATCATACATCATCTCCTGGGCAGGGAAAGACGCAAAAGAGAGGAGACAGACAAGACAGCACGGGATCGCTGTAAAAAACTGAGAAAGCCTTTGTCCATTCATTACACAGAGGCACATTTCTAAGATCATCTCGGGACAGGAACATTTTTTTTTTAACACATCCAATTATTTTGAATTATAAGATCTATTAATTAAAATATATTTTTTTGTTTGTGAGACAACCCCTTTAAGTATAAAAGTGGTGTGTTCATGATGCCAAAAGTCAGTAACAAGGAGGCAATTAGAAAACGTAATGTGACTAAGGTTCCTTAGGTGGATGAGCCCGTACCATTATCTGTCAGGTGTTATAGCGTTCAATTAAAGGGGTGGTCTGACACTAAAATTTATTTTAATCCTAAATGTCTTTCTATTTAATGTCATAATCTAATCTCTTTTCCAAAACAGTTTAATTAAAAAGTCCCTATCATTCGCTCATCACTCTATCTAAATGGTTTTATTTATTTTTTCTTTTACTACCTGCTCTTCATTTCAGTATCCTAGCATGCAGTGGGATTCTCAATGAGTCGTAATCAGGGGCCAGCCTCTGCCCCAACCCTGAAATGAAGCATGATCAGTGACGTCTGTTTCAGGGGCTGGGTTTGTTCCTGCTCTACTATGTGAATTCCGACATATGCTCAGTAGGATCTTGTCACTGTGCAATATGCCAAGCCGGTTCTGATCAGAAGTGATGAGCCGGTAAGAGAGCAAGAGAGCACACTGTCAGTGCTTGCAAGTAGAGACCGAGCGAGCTGAGACCTGCACCACTCCCACATGTGATTAATGATGAGATATGAGTGTGGGTCTGTTCTGCAATATTTAAAATAAACCCACAGAATGTCAACTTCCAACATATTAGTGCATGGAAAACTGTCCACTAAATCAGAGTGTCTGTCATTTTTCCTGAGGGCCACATCCGCATTATGGATGCCTTCAAAAGGCCATTTATAATTGTAAGACTGTATATGTCTAACTAATCCTCATGATATTGTTAATTAACCTGAGACACCATATCACACACCTTCTGTATCTATTGATCATGCTCTGAAATATATTAGAGCTGTGTCGTGGGTAGGACTATAAGAGCTGTGGCAGAAAGTGCTTAGCAGAGGAGGCAGGGACAGCACAGGGAATAGGTGTCATCTTGGATTCTGAGTTTTACACCTCTGTTCAGCAACTCCTAGGCGATGGATGCAGAAGGATCGGCTCTCCACTTTCCCATGTGGGGAAAGTGAAAAACTGGTCCTACTTAATCCAGACATTAAAGGCCAAATTTCTTGGTGGCTGGACCTATAATGTGGTATGTTTTTATTGTTCTTTCACCCCAAAAATATAAAGCATACAAACTACTGTACTTGACAGCATATTTTTAAACTTTTGGTTTTTGTTTTGCGGATACCCAAAACGAGAAATATTTAAAAATGGCAACTGTATAAAAAAAGAAAAAAAAAAGTTTGAAAAGTTTAAAATTTTTTATTATTATAGCGCCATTTGTTCCATGGCGCTTTACTTGTGAAATCAATTTTTATATTGCTTCTTAGAGAAATCCAAGTTAATAGAGGTGGACTCCCTATTTAACACCTGCCAAATATAAGCAAGAGCTGTACAAAGTTTCTTTCACTTTGGAGGACCCTGCGTGTCCCAGAATTTCATGTACAGCCTATTGATTTCATTGGGAAGTGTGTAATACTTGATGTCCCCTGCGGTAGTGCTGCAGGGAAATTGAACTGCTGCTGGCGAGTTCTCTCACTGATCACAGCTGATCCCTGAGGTTCCCTCTCAGCAGTAGGTCACTATGTCTTAATTTCATAAGGTCCTTTTAATGAAAAGCAATTGTCCAAAGTGAATAGCTCAGTTAAAGTGAAGCACGTAGGGATCTTCCCTATTAGTAGTATGTCACTATTTCTCCATTTCCATGGATTGTTTTATTTTAATTCTCTCTGGTGAAAGCTTTATTTCTTTTGAGATACAGAAGCAAAAAAATTAAATTAGAATTCTGAAAGCACAATTGTGTTTTCTTATTATTCCCGACCGTTCACACCAGAGAGCAGGCATTATTGTTTTCTCAGATTCGCAAGATTAAAAACAATGGTAGCAAAGGCAGGTTAATGATATTCATATTTACTGCTGTTTAGGAAGTGAACGGTGCAGTAATTGCTACCATCTTTCTTTCGCTGAGTCTAGTTATGCCTATATACCGTTGGATGCACTGTGTTCTGCCAGTGGATGTAATTCAGAAAGGGGCTATAGATTTGTACTGAAAATTGATCCAAAGAGAGTGTAAAGCACCCCAGTGGTTCTTAACAGAAATTTGTTTTAACCTTTAAGTTGCTAAGTATAGTAAAACTGACCACAAAGCCACGACACAATGTTCCTTGGTGATCACATTTTTACAGCAGCTTCTGACGGTTGACGCCTTTACTACATGCAGTGCACGTCGGTGCTTTGCTAAATATTGATGGGCTTCATTTTTATTCATGGTGCGATTGTGCCGCCAGCTGGGCTTTGTTATGGAGTAGTCTGTCTTTGTGATAGCAGGATGCAGTTACCACAAGGAAAGCGTGAAATCAAATATTCGGTTAACCAACCTGTAGCAATTTAAATACAGTAATGAATAATAATTAGTGTCAAGATAAAACAATGCGCCGAAATCCTGGAAACACCTTCACCGCGGCTAGTAACATCCTTGAAATGAAAGGAGCTATTGTGATTTCTAGGTCACGGCTATTTTCTAATTCAAATTAGAAAGCGAGACTACACAGGGTCTTGGTAAGAAACCTATTTTGCCATTTTATCCTGAGAGAGGGACTCAGATAGCAGCAGGAGGGAGCTGGTGATTTCACAGGTTCAGTCTGCAGGTGCTGATGTCATTATCTGTCTTCAGATTGAACATTAATCATTCATCTGCAAGGAAATAACTGCCAGATTTACCAATAGCTGGTCATATTAGTAATGTGACTAGGTGTTTATAAATATGATCCTTTTTTTGGAAGGATTTATGTCCTTTGTTGTGATTTCCATACATGTACAAGACTGTACTTAATGCTATGAAAACATATATTACAATGAGTACAGGTGCATCTCACTACATTAGAATATCATCAAAAAGTTAATTTATTTCAGTTCTTCAATACAAAAAGTGAAACTCATTATATAGCGTCATTACAAACAGAGTGGTCTATTTCAAGCATTTATTTCTGTTAATGTTGATGATTATGGCTTACAGCCAATGAAAACACAAAAGTCATTATCTCAGTAAATTAGAATAATTAACAAAAAACACCTGCAAAGGCTTCCTAAGCGTTTAAAAAGGTCCCTTAGTCTGTTTCAGTAGGCTCCACAATCATGTGGAAGACTGCTGACTTGACAGATGTCCAGAAGGCAGTCATTGACACACTCCACAAGGTCCCAAAGTTCCAATTTTCATTTGGAAATCAAGGTTCCAGAGTGTGGAGGAAGAGTGGAGAGGCACATAATCCAAGCTGCTTGAGGTCTAGTGTGATGTTTCCACAATCAGTGATGGTTTGGGGATTTGGAGAGCCATGTCATCTGCTGGTGTAGGTCCACTGTGTTTTATCAAGACCAAAGTCAGCGCAGCCGTCTAACAGGAAACTTTAGAGCACTTCATGCTTCCCTCTGCCGACAAGCTTTTTTGAGATGGAAATTTCATTCTCCAGCAGGACTTGGCACCTGTCCACACTGCCAAAAGTACCAATACCTGGTTTAAAAACAACAGTATCACTGTGCTTGATTGGCCAGCAAACTCTCCTTACCTTAACTCCATAGAGAATCTATGGGGTATTGTCAAGAAGAAGATGAGAGAAACCAGACTCAACAATGCAGACGAGCTGAAGGCTGCTATCAAAGCAACCTGGGTTTCCATAACACCTCAGCAGTGCCACAGGCTGATCGCCTCCATGCTCCGCCGCATTGATGCAGTAATTGATGCAAAAGTAGCCCTGACCAAGTATTGAGTGCATTTACTGAACATACATTTCAGTAGGCCAACATTTCAGATTTTAAAATAATTGTTCAAGCTGTTGTTATAAAGTATTCTAATTTACTGAGATAATGACTTTTGTGTTTTCATTGGCTGTAATCCATAATCATCAACATTAACAGAAATAAACACTTGAAATAGATCATTCTGTTTGTAATGACTCTATATAATGAGTTTCACTTTTTTGTATTGAAGAACTGAAATTAACTTTTTGATGATATTCTAATTTAGTGAGATGCACCTATATTTTATAACCCAAACCAGCGCTAGAATAATAGAATACCTTGTTCTGAGAACCACGGTTTAAAGGGCATTTGTCAATAGGATCAACCCTCCTAAGTCTTCAATTTGGGCATGGAGGTCACAGAAAGTTGAATAAAATGATACCTTGATATCTGTGATCCACTGAATGGTTCACAAAAAATCCACGTTTTTCTTAATATGTAAATGAGCTGTTAAGATCTATGGGTTGGACAATGATCTCCATGAGAATCTGCCCCCAGAGCTTATTATAAATGAAAGGGGGCATTACCAGTGTAAGACATGTAATGACTGACAGTTTGCTCTCCTGATCTTCACTGATCACAACCCTTTTTATTTATAATAATCTCTGGAGGCAGATTCTCAGGGAGATCTCTGTCCGGCCTACAGATCTTAACAGCTCATTTACATATTAAGAAAAACATTGACTTCCCTGAAACAAGACATCAGATCGCAGATATTAAGGTATCAATTTATTCAGCTTCCTATGACCTACATGCCCATTTAGATGACTTAGGAGGGTTGAGCCTACTGACAGATTCCCTTTAAAAAGTTACTCTTCTTTGCAACATTTGAAAGGCATGTGCCATCAGAAAATGACCTATAGTTTATATTATTATCCTGTGTTGCATCTTCATGTTATTATTTCAAAAGAAAATTAAAAATATCCCCAGTGGCCAGTGCAGTGTAAAAATTGCAAGATTATTAGTTTTCATCGGGCTCTTTATCAGCAGAGAGATTTCCAATAAGCGATAGCTCCCCCTATTCCTCCTCCACTCATTGGATACATCAATACAAAACATACAGTCGGAGTCTGTTCATTGTGGCTAATGTTCATGTAGATTTCCCGAAACAACAGGAAATTTGTGCCTAAAAAAGTAGCAGTGGTCGATGTGAAAATTTTAAGATTTCTAATTTGTTATTTTTAATAATGATTTTACAATCATATGGGGGAAAGAAACTGCCAATTAATTTAATATTTTTAAATACATTTATCCCAAATAAAGGATGTAAGCAATTGGTTATTGTCTGATGATGCATTTCCTTTAAAGGGTTTATATGATTTGAACAACCTCTATATGCCTTTTTACCGGACTATATAAATGGTGAGTGGAAGCGATCTCATAACATACCACCATTGCGCTTTTTCTTCCTAAAGAAAGTGCGCCCTAAAGGTGGCATTAATATGGGTGTTTTATTTTAAGAAAATTGGTTTACTAAGATAAAATTGTCCACAAACCTACAGTTTTAATTTTAGAGCAAATCTGTTTCAAGAAACTGAATCTAATGTTCTCTCAGCAAAGTGGGTAGTCAACTAAACCCATCACATGAAAGTGCAAGCCCCCCAGTATTTCCTAACTAGTATTTTATAATGATGGGTTATATCTCTAGGTCTATTTCTTGGAATGCATCGTAATATCATAAACATAGGAGTCCCAGGTAAGTTATGAAGAGCAAGTTCCCTATAAGGAGTTAAAGGGATTTTCCCACAAACAAGAGTTCATTTTAATAATGTCTGTGTCTGACTGTACAGGGACATGGTCTGATCATACCACATCTCCTGGGCAGGGGAGGAAGCAAAAGACAATACAGACATTACAGCAGGGGATCACAGAGGGTTCATTTTGTGAGGTAAAATATTGTTTAAAAACAGGCAGTGAAATGTTTTAACTCGCAAAATGAATACTCTGTGATCCCAAGCTGTAATCTCTGTATACTCTTTTGCTTCCTCCCCTGCCCAGGAGCTGTGGTATGATCAGACCATGTTCCGTACGCGGTCAGACACAGACAATTTTTAAAATGAACTTTTGTTCTTGGGTAAACCCTTTAAATTAACGGCCACTTAGAGCACCAAGTACGTAAGGCCAAGGTGCTGTTCACTTTTCCCATCATCCAGATGACTTTACCACGTAGGCGACTAAGAATGAGAGCAGCTCTGTGCCAGTGACTGGCTGCAGTTGTGATTGTCCTGATTGATGACAAGTAGCGCCTTAATATACAAGTTGTCCTTCACTTATGAATTGTCCATATTTCCCAAAGCTGCTGACTAGAATTGTAGTTAAGGGGGAAGAAAAGGGGAGGGGGAGGCTCTACCTGACCGTAGTTTGTTTGGGTACAAGAGCAATAGGCACACAATACCAAAAAATTGTATTTTATAAGAAAATCATTAATTTTTAATCCTAAAGGAAACTTCCTAACAAGCTTCACATTCAAAGCATCAACCGCTACCCCCAACACGTCCTGATTTCCTTCATATTTCCCAGGAAATGTAGTTGCAATTTCACACCATGTAACAACCACTGGGATCTTATCTATGGTTTAATAACGACTCATCATTTCAGCCGAGTTTAGGTCTAGATTTATTTACTAGAGTATATATTTTTGAAATGGTGAATATTTGCTGTATTTGTAACTGGGTGACTTTGCATTTTTGGGGATATAAAGGGTGGTCCAAAAGTAGGTGGACAGAAAATAACATTTATTTTGATTTATATATAAAATGATATTTACTAACACAAGCATAACATTGACAATTTTATTTTTGAAGTCTGCCTCTTACGCTTCAACAAACTTTTTTGCACAAGTCTCTTTGGGTATTAAGTTCTTGAAATGCATCTCTTATGTAATTTTTCAAATCACTGACACTTTTTGGTTTTCGACTATAAACTTTGTCCTTGAGTACTGCCCAAAAGAAAAAATCCATTGGGGTCAAGTCTGGTGAACGCGCCGGCCAATCAAGTGGGCCTCTTAGACCAATCCATTTATTAGGAAATGTTTCATCAAGATACTCGCGGACTGCTCTTGAATAATGTGGAGGGGCCCCATCTTGTTGGAAATAAAGGTCATTTGAATTAGGCTGTTGCTGGAACTGGGGAACAACTTGATTCATTAGAATTTTGAGATACTTATCTCCTGTGACTGTTCCATCACAAAATATTGGTCCTAAAAAAACAAAACTTGAAATACCACCCCAAACATTGACACCAGGCTCATTTAGTTGTTGCTGTAATGTTAAATGCATGTTCTCATTATACCAGTAACTACAATTATGTCTGTTAATATGGCCGGATAATTTGAAAGAAGCTTCATCACTGCACATAATGTTATCTAAAATTACTGGATTTTATTTGATAAATCTCCACCTTCATAACCTTATAACACTTTCTGTCGACCCACTTTTGGACCACCCTGTATATAGCATCATTTTTTACAAGTTTTCTTTGTTCTCTGCAATAAATGTTATATCCTAATCCTCCACTAGAGGCTACTCCAACAAGATGGAAAATCACAGGCCTAGGGCTACCCAAGACTGCTCGGAATGTAAAACTTAGAACTGAAGGACTTTTCCCATGCTAAGTAGGGAATTGGAAGATGTACATTAGAAAAGGAAATAGAAGAATGCATCAAGCCATTGACAGATGGGGCAGATGACCTCCTAGGGCAGGACATTGCATGAGCGAGGAGAGATCCAATAGTGAGATCATTGGTGATGGGGCTACAGTAATAGGAAAAGTTTTGAATTTTACCAGAATTAAAAATAAAGGTATAATAACCTGAGTCTTATTTGTTCTGAGTGGCTGCGATGGATGGTAATACTGATCTATCCACATGATTTTGTAGTTGCTGCTAAGTTTACACAACTGGGCACCTGCTCCTGGTATTGATAATACAGTTGAGCCTTTGCTGTTGCTATCATTCTACCCATCCCCCAAAAAAAGTATATACATTTTTTTTTATGAATTATATGTACCCTAATGGTACTAATAAAAAATGCAGCTCTTCCCGCAAAAAAACAAGCTTTCTAGGTGGTTGCATTGACAAAAAAAAAAACCTATACGGTTGCGTCGACAGAGAATTCAAACGTTACACGGTAGTTCTTAAATGCTGCAACAAAATGACTTTTCTTTCTATAAAATGTATTTTGTGGAAGAATAGTACAACAATGCAATAATGATACTGATTTGGTATTTCAACGTTCATACAAACATGTAGAATACAAACAGTAGAGGAAAACAAAGGGAAAAGAACCTTAGCACCGAGTGAATCGAGGAAAAAATCTTGAGACATGTCCTATTTTGATCCCAGCGTTGGATCAAAAATCAGCAATGCAAGTCTATGGGTCAATAAAAAAAAATTGGACCGCACTCAGATTACACCCAGGTGCAGCCCAATTTTCACAGACTGACAGAATGGAGAAGGTGGAGGAACTTTTTTTTTCTCTCCACGTCTGAGAAAAACTGATGCCACTCTGATCAGAATAATCAAACTGTTTTTCTCAGATGTGGTGAAAATGGTCGGGTGACGCTATGCTTACTGCAACAGAAAAATAGAAAAGTTCTGGCTGTTTAAATGCAAGGTTTCAACAGTTTGGAGAGAACTGTGAAATCCTGGATATTTCTTTCTAGACTGATGAATTGGAAGGTTGTTGCTTCATGTGGTTGCTAAAAAAACGCATAAATGGTACTTAAATTTAGGGGGCAGTTACACATTCTCAAAGATACATAGCTGATTACTCTATCCTGTTTTAATGCAATAAAATATTTTGTTTAAATAGCAAAAACCATTAATGACCTATTGAGTGGAAATTCTATTTATTGTGCCCTGGAATTAAATATTTTTGCATGGTATTCTGTACAGTTCTGCATGGGCTGCATTGCTCTCTAGTAGGTCGGCATACATTCCTTTAATATTCTACAATAATGTGGGCAAGGGAAGTGTTTTCATGTTAGATTTGGCAGCTATATCAAAGAAATGTCTAAAGTCATCATGGAATAACCAACAACTGCAGATTCAAGCAGCTGACTTTACAGTTGACTTAAGTGATTGAACAGCTGCCAGCACTTCTGGTGTCCGATCAATGACCTTTTGTCATGTCACAAGCAGAGGTCCAGTGCTGTCACTGTCATTATTCTGTAAATGGTTAGTGTGACTTTAAAATGAACATATCACTTAAAAAAGTTACCTAGTTTTGAAAAGCCATTTTGAAATACCCTGTAAGGTCTCATTCAGACGTCAGTATTTCACGTAAGTGCGCTATCCGTATTTTTCATGGATTCAACACATACCCATTAAAATTTATGGTGTCTGTGTTTTTTCGCAAAACATATGTCCATGCAAAATTCATGGAGCCATGTCTGTTTATTTCCTGCAGCACCCATGAAAAGTTCCAATATAAGTCTGTGTCTGTGAAGATCACAGACAGAACATGGGTGGCATCAGTGTACCATCCATGATTATCATTGCAAGGGATAGAAGAAGATTTGTAATTTATTTATTGATCCATACATGGAAAACACCAATGACACTGATGATAAAAATTGACACATGAATCGGACACTGACACACTGATCTAAAACACTGATGACAATGGTACCATTTTTTTGCGTATGTGAAAAATACTGACGTCTTGATGAGGCCTACAGGTGAAGGTGGTAGTCTACCCTTCCACTATAGCATTATGTTTTGCACTTGTGTGAGTGCAAAGAAGAGCGACAAAGGTTAAGGTAATGGGTGAGCTTCAATACCAAGACAGGTTATCAAACTTGGGGTTATTCAGTTTGCAATAATATCGCACTAAGCCCTTGTTTTTTTACACTTAGGACTGCGACAGGGACAAAGGGGCATCCTTTATATTTATAGGAAAGAAGGTTTAAACCCTTAATGACCGCCGATACGCATTAAAACGATGACCGTTAAGGGGCCTTATTCCCTCATTGCCATTTTAAAAAGGCGATTAGGAATAAGGCTGTAGCGCCCCCCTAAGTCTGAAATTCTCCGGTGTCTCAGCTACCAGGGGTAGCAGGAGAACATGATCAGGGCTGGTTTTTCCGGTCCCCGATCAAGTGATCCATGTTATTCCGTGAATAACGGTGATCATGGAAAAAAAAAAGTGTGCCCGTGGCTACAATGATTTCTCTCTCCTCTGACATGCTATACATCTCAGAGGAGAGAGAAATGATGCCCCCTGACCCTTCCCGGTATCTCCACCATCCCCCGGATCTTCTGATCTGTCCCCCGGCCCTCCATTATCTTCTTGTAATAAAAAATAAATAAATAAAAAACATTCCCTGGCAATATTGGGGAATTTTTCCTATTGGTTTCTTATGATCACTGTGATAAACCCTATCAAAATGATCGAAAGCAAAAAAAATAGTAAATCAAATCCGCCTTTGTCAGCCCTTTAGTTAGATAAAAATTATAAAATAAAAAATATATATATTTTTCTATTCTTTGCTGTTAGGGTTAGGACTAGGGTTGTGTTAGGGTTGTTTTAGGATTAGGTTTTGCGTAGGGTTGGAGTTAGGATTGGGATTTTTTCAAAAGGAAAGGTCTTGTGTAGAGTGTAAGTGCTCGCTACTTGAGTTTGCATTGGTTGCTTGGGTATGCACCGAGTATCTCGGGTGCTCGGGTGACATGCTCAAGTCCCCGCCCCACATGTTTTGCAGCTGTTATACAGCCAAAAAAAACACGGGGATTGCCTGCCATACACGGGAAATCCCAGCATGCTTTTTATTGTGTGTCTTAACAGCCACGAAACATGCGGGGCAGGGACTCGAGCATGTGACTTGAGCATCCTTGATACTCGGTGCATACCCAAGCAACCAATGCAATCTCAAGTACCGAGCACTTGCGCTCAACACTAATGGCAACATATTCAATATGACGACCTAATGTTACCAAATTCTGTGTCGTACCTCTGGGTTCACTATACCCCTTGATAAAATCCTAGAGGGGTGTAGCTTCCAAAATCAGGTCACTTGTGGGGGGTTAATACTGTTTAGACGCAGCAAGAGCTCTTCAAACGTGACATGGTGTCTGCTCTCGATTCCAGCTAATTTTGCGTTCAAAAAGTCAAACGATGCTCCTTCCCTTCCGAGCCCTGCCGTGCGCCCAAACAGTGGTTTTCCCAGACATAGGGGTATCAGCATGCTCAGGAGAAATTGCACAACAAATTTTGGGGTCCATTTTCTCTTGTTAACCTTGTGAAAATAAAAAAATTGGGGTCTGAAGTAAATTGTTTGTGAAAAAAGTTAAAATGTTCATTTTTTCCTTCCATGTTGCTTCAGTTCCTGTGAAGCATGTGAATGGTTAATAAACTCTGGCTTTGAGCACATTGAGGGGTGCAGTTTTTAGAATGGTGTCACTTTTGGGTATTTTCTGTCATATAGATCCTCAAAGTCACTTCAAATGTGATGTGGTTCCTAAAAAAAAATAGTTTTGTAAATTTTGTTGGAAAAATGACTGGCTATATACCACACACAGCACTCACACTAGCCGTATACCACATGCAGCCCACAAACACTGCTCGTATATCACACAGAGGCACTCACACACTGGCCATATACCGCACACAGTACTCACACACTGGCCATATATCACACACAGCATGCACACACTGGTCGTATAACGCACACAGCATGCACACACTGGCCATATAAGACACAGCACTCACACACTGGCCATGTGCCGCAGTCACCACTCGCACACTGGATAAATTGTATACAATACATGGCACACCACTGAACATACTTTATATCGCACATGGCACAAACACACTGGCCATACTGTATATTGCACACAGCACTCATACAATGGCCATATACCATACACGGCGCACACCCACCCTGGACATGCTGTATACCATAGAATCATAGAATGGTAGAGTTGGAAGGGACCTCCTGAGTCATCTGGTCCAACCCCCTTCTCAAAGCAGGATTCACTAAATCATCTCAGACAGATGTCTGTCCAGCCTCTTTTTGAAGACTTCCATTGAAGGAGAACTCACCACCTCTCGTGGCAGCCTGTTCCACTCATTGATCACCCTAGCTGTCAAAAATTTACACACAGGCCATAGTGGATACTGGAAATGGCACACACACTGGACATATTGTATATCCTACATAGCACTCACATTCAGGATGTATACCGTGCACACACTGGACATACTGTATACAGCACATGGCACTCACCAACTGGACATATACTGCACACGGCACTCACACACTGGCCAGATACCGCACACGGCACTCACACAGTGGCCGGTTACCACACGTGACACACGCACAATGGCTGGATACTGCACATGGCACACACACTGGACATACTGTATTTGACTTTGCAAAAATTCTTACTGTTGCTCTTATTCATTCTTGTTTGGATTATTGCAGCTCTCTACTAATCAGTCTCCCTCTTACTAAACTATCCTCTCTCCAATGCGTCCTGAATGCAGCAGCGAGGATCATATTCCTCTTCAACCGCTAAACCGATGCCGCTACCCTGTGCCAGTCATTGTAGTGGATGGGAAACCAGTGCAGAGTCCAATGTAAACTTATCACTCACCCATAAAGCTCTCCACAGTTCTGCACCACCATACATCTCCTCCCTCATCTCTGTCTATCACCCTAGCCATGCCCTCCGTTCCGCTACCAACCTAAGACTAACATTCTCAATAATCCGAACCACCCACTCCCGTCTCCAAGACTTCTTGAAAGCTGTGCCACTTTTCTGCAATTCACTACCCAGGACAATTAGATTAATTCCCAATACCCACAGTTTTAAGCGTGCCCTAAAAATCACTTCTTTAGACTGGCTTATCGCCTCACCTCACTTATGTAACCATTCCAGTTTTGTCCTTTCAAATTTTTCATCCAAATCTGATCCATCATAGCATCTGTTTAGACACACTCCATGTACTTAATAGCACTTTGTATCTGTACTTATTCAGATACTGGATGGTGACCGGTTCATGCAGCTGCAGGGATTCACTTGTTTTCAGGTCGCAGGTAGGGTAACGATCACACAGGCACGCAGTTTCTTAACTAAAACAGGAAGATTTATTAACTCCATAAATGCAGATTCTAATCAACATGCACAAGTCCTCCACCTTGCATTCACAGACCCAAATACCAGAGGTGTTTGCACCTCCACTCCCAGACAAGGAATTAACAACTCAGCTGCACCTCCTTGATTGGAGGGTGGAATGACTAGTTTCGCCTATCTCAACTAATCATTCCTAAAAATCCTGAGCCCATATACTGGTCCTGTTAACCCTCT
The DNA here is from genome assembly GCF_046119375.1 of Phyllobates terribilis. NCBI lineage: Eukaryota > Metazoa > Chordata > Amphibia > Anura > Dendrobatidae > Phyllobates > Phyllobates terribilis. The sequence continues at coordinate 422,127,452 of NW_027362762.1, read as the reverse complement.
CAGCACCTCCTATCCAGGATTTCTCCAGCTGCTTATCTACATACCCTCCCCCTCTGCCCAAAGCCAAGGGCTAAACATCTTCACCCAACCAATACTGAACCCCATCCCACCAAGGCTTGACTAAGCTGATGTGACAGACCTGGTTTACTTTTCCCTTTCCCCATGACAGCACACCTGAGAGAGGATCCGCCCTTCAAGGACAGGAAACCATCTGAAATAAAAGGGCGGCACCTCTCCCTCGCTTCAGTTGGTTTCCTGTCCTTGATAGGAAGCCTCATGGAATATCAGGCGGCTGCCATAGGAAGAACACTTACCCAGGCCTGTCCCGGCGCTGGAAGAGCAGGCTGTGGTCCGTGGCGCCGGCCTTCAGGTGCTGGAAGAGCTGTCCGAAGGTTCCCCGGGGACCTGTCGCACGTGCTGGCGCAGGCGGTGCAGAGGTCCTGGACTTCCGGACACCGCCACGCCGCCCTCCCCCGGCCGCCCATGCGACTGGTCACGTGCCTCTGGCGTCGTGGTGCGGGGCATGCTGGGTAGGGGCGTGCCCTGATGACGTTGGGGGCGGCGCCATAAAAAAGATGGCGGCGCCCTGCATAATGCCGGCCGGCATCACGAAAGCGCTGGCGACGGTTGCAGGAGGTGGAGGGGTTTGGATTGGATACCGGATGGAGACCGCAGGGACCAGCAGGTGGTGACCTCATCCAGTCTCCCATAAAAGGGAGCACCTGAGGTCAGGAGGTTGCTCATCAACAGGTTGGACATGGAGCAACAGCAGCTGTCGCCACAGCCACAGTCGCCACCGCCTGCATCGCCATCTTCATCTGCTCGCCGGTCCAGAGGGTCCAGTAGGAGGAGCAGTGGTGGTCCGAGTCAGAGGGGTAAAGCATCTCAGGACTCCTCGGTCTCCAGGAAGGATGCGACGCGTATCCTGAAAAAACCTCCAATTCCAGTATCTGCAATGGCGGGGTGAGTGATATTCGTGAATGTCACTATATATATTGCTAACGGGCCCTACTGTGTGTTTAAATCACCAGGAGGAACCCAGGAAGGCAACCGCCAAGAAGCGGAACAGAGAATGCGCTATTTCCAAGTGCCCTCTAGCGATAGACTGGCAGAAGGAGCTCTGCGCGGACTGCGTTCAAAAAACCATATGTGAGGGAACCCCGGATTTTGCAGCTAGCCTCAGATCGGTCATCAGATCGGAGGTAGAGGGCTCCCTTAAAGCACTCCTGAAGAAAAGGAAAAAAATAATTTCTGATCTTTCCCCTGACTCTGGTTCCTCCGTGTTGTCGAAGGGACAGGGCCATAGTGGGTCCTCATCCTCATCCTCATCCTCCTCCTCTTCAGACAGCGATAGGGACGGGAGACCGTGTTTTCCAGTAGAAGACACAGACAAATTGGTGAAGGCCGTCAGGACTAGTGTTGAGCCACCCCCGCAATGTTCGAGTTCGGTTCGGTTCGTCGAACACCCTTGTGTTCGCCGAACTGTTCGTCGAACTGTTCGTCGAACACCTTCGAACACCGTTAAAACCAATGGCAGGCAAACAAAAACACATAGAAACACATAGAAAACACTTTCAAAGGTGTCCAAAAGCTGACAAACTGCTCAGAAGACATAACTAACACATGGAAAAGTGACAAGTACATATAGTCATGCGAAAAGAAAAGAGGTGGAGGAGTAAAAGGGGGGGGAGACACAGATATAGGCATGTCATGCCCTTCTAAAATCCAAAAAGTGAGAAGCCGACACGGCCAGTCCGTTCCTGCCTGTGCCACCTCCGTGTCGCCGGGTTTGTACCAGAGCCGCGGTGGACCCTGACAGCCAGCCCCCCTCTCCCAATACTAGTGCCTGTCCGCTGGTGGGTCGAGCGAGCCCCCTGTGGTGGAGGCAGGTCTAAGCTTTTTAATTTAAATTGTCTCTCTAATTTGAATGAATACACTTTAAATCCTTTTACAAGGATCTATTGGAGGGCAAGTCTCATGCCAGCAGCCGCGTAATTCCAGCTCCAGTAGCGTCCACTAAAGCTGCTGCAGTTAAAAAGCTTTTATAAGGATCGAGCTCGGCGGTCCACCGCAAGGCGTCCTACCGCCAGTCCCAGCCCCTATGCCTTGGGGTGCCTCCTTATGCTCTTCACTGAGTATCCCGGGGTCCCGAAGCATTTCCTTTGAAAAAATTAAGTGTCCAAACTACAGGTGGTGTAGCTTGCTTAACAGCTGGGATAATCCGCTGACTAGCAGACACTGCTACTAGGCACAAAGTATTTCCTGGGCTCGATGCAGTTAAAAATTTGTAATTAGATACTCTCGTTGGATGCTGAGAAAGCATTCCATAGAGTCTCCTGGCACGCCATATATTATTCTCTTAAAAAGCTTGGGGTAGGGGTCTAGGGGACCCTTTTATAGCCAAAATCACGGCCCTGTATCGCAATACGTCACCTAGGCTGAAGATAAATGGAACTGTAGCACCCCGAGGGCTTGGTTGCTACAGAGGTATTGCACCTCACCCAGAGGTGTGATATCTCACTCTCAGGTAAGGATGGAGTGTGGATCAGGATCCCGACACCAGCATGCATTACACCACATTGCTGTGGGGCAGGGCGACCAATATGCCTCTGAGATGGGCACGACAGTCCCTGTCCCTGGCTGGAGTGGGGGGAGGGAACACTGAGGAAGGGGAACCCTGTAGTGTAGGAGCAGGGAGGAAGCAGTTCCTGGGTGCATTGAGAAGGAAGTATAGAAGGTGGGCACCATCTTAGTTCAGTGCAGAGAAGTCTGAGCAGAAGTGACAGGGAGCGGGGGCTCTGCATGAGCTCTGCTCCGGAGGCGGGCCTAGTAACAGAGGCCCAGGCCTGGAAGAGGGAGAAGGAAGGAAGAGGAGCGGAGAAGGCTCCAGGAACGAGGAACAAAGGGATCCCAGGGGTGCGGACGGGCGAGTCGCCACCGCACGCCCGAATCCACCTGCGTGGAGGGGTCAGGCCAAAGGGGGAGACCGGTCCCCGAAACTAGTGGAGGCGGGAAACGACCCTCAGCTAGAAACCGGAGGCTGTGACATTTTATGTGGCGCAGCCCCTCGCTACACCCGCTAGGAAGGCACCACATAGGGTCAGGGAAACTGGCGCCAAGTTTACCAAGAGGAGGCCCGAGGCAGCCGGACAGAAGCGTTGGTAAGAAAGGCCAGACAAAGGACACACAAAGGGGGTCCTGTGAAGCGCTCCAAAGTTATCTGGGAGTTGTCTGAGCCCCTCACCTGGTAAGCACAGTACGACGTGGGCAGCCGTTACCTGCAGAAGTGGTCTGGATAATAAGAACTGTGAGTAAAGGCCCTGGACTGCATCACTGACTCCGTGTCGTTACTGCTGCTGCCCTGCACCATCACCCCCATCCTCCGCATACACTGCCCTGAGGCTATACTCCTCCCGTGGGGAGTTATGCTACACTCTGCTGCACCCACAACACCAGCCTCAGCGGTCTGCCCTGCAGCGGCGGTTCACTCTGACCGCAATCCACGGGTGGCGTAGTGGGACATTTAAACATCAAAACCACATAAATAGTTTCGCCACTGGTTTGACCGCCCTGAGCCACGGAACCGGGTCGTTGCCACGGAGACTACAACCACCAGCATCCACCAAAAAGGGTCCGGCTCCGGGTGTCCCAAGGCCCAGGGGGCGCGTCAGAACATTTTCATCACCTTTCATAATCACCAATGGGACAAGGCAGGGATGTCCTCTGTCCCCTCTCTTATGCATCCTAGTGACGGAGCACCTGCTCTCATCAATTCGCCATAACCCCAATATTAGGTGGATTGAGGTGGGAGGCACCGAGTACAAGTGCTCTCTATTTGCTGATGATGTCCTAGTATATATCACTCAATCACATATATCCATCCCTGCTGTTATGGCTGAAATAGATCACTTTGTTACATGGTCAAATTTTAAAATCAATGCAGCGAAGTCTGAGGCCCTCGATGTCTCCATCCCAAAATCCATACAGGATTCCATCCAGTCCAACTTTCCCTTTGCCTGGCCCTCACAGGGTATCAAATACTTAGGAATTCCTATTCATAGAGACCTCTCCCATCTATGTTATCTTAATTTTGGGCCCTTTATTGAACAACTCCATACAGACCACGGTTGGCAAGTTAGAACTGTAAGATTCACTACATGAACCACTGGTGTTTTGTGGAAAAGCACATGTACACTGTGTTCCAAATTATTATGCAAAAAGTGTTTAGGAGTGATAAGGGAAGAATTTGTTTGTTTGTCAGTTAAACTCATTGATGGTGATGTGTGTCAGGGCTCTTTATATCACTGTAAGCAATTGCAGACACCTGTGCTAATTAGTTTGGCAGGTGTGTCCAATGAAAGGCAAGACTACTTAAGAAGGCTGTCCCACATTATTAAGCAGCCTACATTTTCTGCCAAAATGGGAAAGAAAAAGGATGTGTCGGCTGCTGAGAAGCAACAAATTGTGGAGTGTTTAGGTCAACCTGCCATGGTTCAAGAAGAAGAACCGTGTATTCCACAGCAAGATCATTTTTATGCATGATAATGCACCATCTCATGCTGCACATAAAACATCTGCATCTCTGGCTGATATGGGCATAAAAGGGGACAAACTTATGGTGTGACCCCCATGCTCCCCTGACCTCTACCCCATTCAGAACCTCTGGAGCATCATCAAAAGGAGTGTCTATGATGGCGGAAGGCAGTTCACATCTAAGCAACAGCTCTGGGAGGGTATTCTGTCCTCATGCAAAACAATTGAAGCAGAAACCATCCAAAACCTGACAAATTCAATGGACGAGAGAGTTCAGAAGCTCCTTTCGAACAAGGGGTCCTATGTGCAAATGTAACATCACCTAGAATAAAGTTTTGAGTTGAAAACGGTTTGATTTCAGTTTCTTATAGCCTGCTAATGCTTATAATTTCAAAAATGACCATTTTTTTGGTCTTTATTAAAATGAAAGGGTTGATCGAAGAGTGTGGGGGATCTAAGAGTGTGGCAACCCAGTAGTCAGGATTACTTCGAATTCTGACAATCTGAGGGTCATGTTGCAGGTAGTGCAGCAAGAAGGCACTTATGTGTCTTGCGCATCTCGGAGCCCCAAAATTATTTTCCAGGCTAGATGCAGCTAAAAATTATTATTAATTTTAAATCTGGTGGAGCTTAGTATAGATGGTCTAATAGAATCAGTACTGCACACTGCTGCAAAGCCCAAATTATTTTCCAGCCAAGATACAGATAAACATGATTAGTAATTTGAAAGCTTAAAACGGTTGGTGAGGTGATTTTAACCAATCATCAAGCTTTTACTCTCCCCAGGATGACACAGGGATAGAAAAGTCGTTTCGGATCCATGATTTGTTCATCTTTATGAACGTGAGTCTGTCTACATTATCAGTGGAGAGCCGCGTGCGCTTATCTGTCAGCACACCACCAGCAGCGCTGAACACACGTTCAGACAGAACGCTGGCTGCGGGGCATGACAAGATCTCCAAGGCGTAAGTGGCTAGCTCCGGCCATTTATCCAGATTGGAAGCCCAAAAAGAGCAAGGGTCCAGTGACACAGTCATGGCTTCAATGTTTACTTGGAGATACTCCTGTACCATCGTCTCTAGTCATTGACTATGTGTCAGACTTCTTGTCTCCTGTGGCCTTGCAAAGGATGGGCTAAAAAAGTGGTGAAATGATTCCGCAAAATTGATGTTACCAGCAGATACTGTGTTTCTGTTACGGTTTGAGTGCTGAACACTCGACGGTCCCACGGTTGGCAAGATGGAACTGTGAGATTCACTACGTGCACCACTGGTGTTTTGTGGAAAAGCACATGTAAGATTCTGCAACAGTCTCTGCTGATACTCCTGCATGCGTGCATCCCTTTCTATGGCAGGAATAATTTCTGCAAATTTACTTTTGTACCAGGGATCTAACAGTGTGGCAACCCAGTAGTCAGGATTATTTCTAATTCTCACAATTCGAGGGTCATGTTGCAGGTAGTGCAGCAAGAAGGCACTCATGTGTCTTGCGCATCCAGGAGCACCAAGTCCCTGTTGTGTTGGTGGCGAGGTAACAATCATGCTTCCTTCCTCTGTCCTCTCCCCCAACCTCGCACAACAGAAATGTGATCAAGGTCTCCCTCATCTGATGAGTCTTCCATCAGTTCGTCCTCCACTTCTTCCTGGGCTCCTGCACCTTCCTCACTAGTTTGGCTGCTACCATGCGCCCTGGTAAAACCATCTCCCCCACCCTCACATGCCTGCCGCCTTGGTGCTGCCGATCGTCTGGACCTTGCAGATGTTAGCCCTTCCGCATACAACTCCTCCTCCTCTACTTCCTCCACCTCCTCTTGTGCTACCACCTGACTCCGAATTCTGTTTAACATGTGCTCCAGCATGTAAATCACCTGAATAGTTATGCTGATAATGGCATCATCAGCACTAAACATCTTCGTCGCCATTTCAAAACTGTGCAGAAGGGTGCATAGGTCCCTGATCTGAGACCACTCCTCCAGCGTGATTTGCCCCACCTCTGGATCTCGTTGGCCCAGGCTATATGTCAGAACGTATTGCACCAGGGCTTGTCGGTGCTGCCACAGTCGCTGCAACATGTGCAGAGTTGAATTCCACCGGGTAGGCACATCGCATTTTAGCCGGTGAAGTGGCAGGCCCAACGACTTCTGTAGAGATGAAAGTCGCTGAGCTGCGGGATGCGAACGGCGGAAGTGAGCACACAGCGACCGTGCCCTCTGCAGAAGGCCATCTAGTCCGGGATAGTGGGCTAAAAATTGCTGGACAACCAGGTTCAACACGTGAGCCATACAAGGCATGTGTGTGACATTGCCCCGGCGAAGGGCCGCACCCAGGTTTGCAGCATTGTCGCACACGGCCTTCCCTGGTTTCAGGTCCAGTAGAGACAACCATTCATGAAATTGGTTCTCCAGAGCTGACCACAACTCCTCAGCTGTGTGACTCACATTTCCCAGACATTTCAAAGTAAAAACCGCCTGATGACGTTGAGCCCTACTGCCAGCATAGTAAGGAGGTGTGCAGGATCCCTTCTGCGCAGTTAGAAAGCTTCTGGCATGACCAGACAGGCTTTGGGTGCAGGTGGAGGACCGAGAGGAGGTTGAGGAGGCAGAAGCAGTGGAGAAACTTTGAGATAAAGAGGATTGACGCACAACTCGTGGGGACGGCAAGACTTGGACAGCAGCCCCTTGTCCTGCTGTCACCATAGTTACCCAGTGCCCAGTCAGCGACATGTAACGCCCCTGTCCATGCCTACTCGTCCAAGTGTCTGTGGTGAAATGCACCCTGTCACACACAGAGCTTCTCAAAGAAGCGGTGATGTTGTGTGCGACATGCTGGTGGAGCGCAGGCACACCTTTCTTTGAGAAGTAGTGCCGACTGGGCATCTGGTACTGGGGCACTGCGACGGACATAAGGTCTCGAAAATCCTCTGTGTCCACCAGGCGGAAAGGCGGCATTTCTGTAGCCAAGAGCTTGCAGATGGTGACATTCAACCTCTTAGCTTTCTCATGGCTAGGAGGAAATGGTCTTTTACTTGTCCACATCTGAGGGACCGAGGGCTGGCTATTGTGCTTAGACGGGGTTGATAAGGGTGTCCCCGGCAAACTGCCGGTCTGTGAGGAAGATGCAGGCGGACATGTTAGGTTGCCTTGATCCAAAGGTGGTGCTATCGATGTCGGACAGCGCTCAACACCAGCAGGTGTTACCACCTCCAAAGAAAATGATGACCTGCCAATCACGCTGGCTGTTGCGGGTAAAGAGGTGGCAGGTCTGCGTCCCAAAACAGGTGTGACTGCTGTCCCCCCCAGTCACAGAGGATGAAGAGGCCGCGGATGCACAAGATATGGCAGACGGTGGTTGGCCCGGCCGGCTAGGCCGCATTGTAGCACAGTGAGCTTCCCACTGCAACTTATGCTTCATGTCCATGTGCCGGTTCATGCATGAAGTACTCAAACTATGTATTTTTTGGCCTCTACTTAGCTTTTGCTGACAAATGTTACAGATAACACGAGTTGGGTCATCTTTATCGATCTGAAAAAATGCCCAGGCTATGCAAGGCTTAGCACCCATGCGACCTGAAGAGCCACCACGACTTGTGGTGAGAGGCAGAGTTGTGTTTGAGGATGCAGTTGTTGACGTGCTTCCAGTACTACGTCTCTGTCCAGGAAGGCGCAACCTGACCTCGTCGTCACTAGCATTCTCCTCCACCTCCTCTGCTGACCTCATCTCTTGGCTGACTGTGGGTTGACAGTAAGTGGGATCTCCAACCTCATCATCATCACCCTGTGCGTTATCACACCCGTCGTCCTCAGAGCCAACCTGTTCCTGCCCTGACAAAAAACTAAAGTTGTCGCTCCAATCAGGTATTTGAGTCTCATCATCGTCTTCCTCATTGTCTCCACCAACATGAGTTACAGTTTGGGAATGAGGGTCTACATTATGGTCAGAACCTTCAGCGTCTGCTCCTGGATCCGACTCATAAAGATTCTGGGCATCAGTGCAGATCATTTCCTCGTCTGGATTCACAGAAGCGCTGGAGCCGACCTCTGATTCCCAGGCTATAGTATGAGTAAACAGCTCTGCAGACTCAACCATCTGCTCTACCTCATACTCAGACGGGCAGCTAGAGATTTGGGAGCTGTGAGGAAGCAAGTGCGATTGGGGTGACACCTTTGAGGACTGGAGTATTTGTGATGTTGAAGTTGATGTGGAGGAGAGCCCACTTAAAGGAGCACTTGATATCCGTTGAAGCACCTGCTGTTTTTGTGCCTCATCTGGAATTTGTAGCGATTGGCGTGGCCGTAAGAAAGGGATCTTATCACATTGTCCGCTAAAAGAAGTAGACATTTTAGTTTGGCTGGAAGATGGTCTTTCTTCTGCAGATGTTACTGTTGCTTTAACACCTACCCCACGGACACAACCCTTTTTTCCCCTTCCCAACACGCCTATTCCCCTTTCCACCAGCAGCAGGCCTTTTTCCACTCATTTTGGTGGTTAACTAATTCACAACTCTGGAGTTGTTTGCACAAAAAAACAATGGATGGGAACCGAGCAGAGCTGAGTGGCCAAACTGTGGTATTAGGCCAAAACTATTGGCTGGGTTAGATGCAGAAAAAAATTATATTCAATTTGCAACCTGATGGAGGTCAGTATAGATGGACTAATAGAACAAGTCCCACACACTGCTAGAAGCTGAAATATTTTTTCAGAGCTAGATGCAGAAAAAAATTATATTCAATTTGCAACCTGATGGAGGTCAGTATAGATGGACTAATAGAACAAGTCCCACACACTGCTAGAAGCCCAAATATTTTTTCAGAGCTAGATGCAGAAAAAAATTATATTCAATTTTCAACCTGATGGAGGTCAGTATAGATGGACTAATAGACCAAGTCCCACACACTGCTAGAAGCCCAAATATTTTTTCAGAGCTAGATGCAGAAAAAAATTATATTCAATTTGCAACCTGATGGAGGTCAGTATAGATAGAATCATAGAATCATAGAATGGTAGAGTTGGAAGGGACCTCCTGGGTCATCTGGTCCAACCCCCTGCTCAAAGCAGGATTCACTAAATCATCTCAGACAGATGTCTGTCCAGCCTCTGTTTGAAGACGTCCATTGAAGGGGAACTCACCACCTCTCGTGGCAGCCTGTTCCACTCATTGATCACCCTAACTGTCAAAAAGTTTTTTCTAATATCTAATCTGTGTCTCCTCCCATTTAGTTTCATCCCATTGCTTCTAGTCTTTCCTTGTGCAAATGAGAATAAAGATGATCCTTCTACAATGTGACAGCCCTTGACATATTTGTAGACAGCTATTAAGTCTCCTCTCAGTCTTCTTTTTTGCAAGCTAAACATTCCCAAATCCTGCAACCGTTCCTCATAGGACATGGTTTGCAGACCAGTCACCATTCTGGTCGCTCTTCTCTGAACTTGCTCCAGTTTGTCTATGTCTTTTTTAAAATGTGGTGCCCAAAACTGTACACAGTATTCCAGATGAGGTCTGACCAAAGAGGAGTAAAGACCAATAATGACTTCACGTGATCTAGACTGTATGCTTCTGTTAATACATCCCAGAATTGTATTTGCCTTTTTTGCTGCTGCATCACATTGTTGACTCATGTTCAGTCTATGATCTATTAGTATACCTAAGTCTTTTTCACATGTACTGTTGCTTAGCTCTATTCCTCCCATTCTGTATATGCTTTTTTCATTTTTATTGCCCAGATGTAGTACTTTGCATTTTTCCCTGTTAAAAACCATTCTGTTGGTTGCTGCCCACTGCTCCAGTTTATTTAGGTCTTTTTGAATCCTCTCTCTCTCTTCTCTAGTATTAGCTATCCCTCCTAGCTTTGTGTCATCAGCAAATTTAATCAGTTTACTCTCAATTCCTTCATCTAAATCATTGATAAAGATGTTGAACAATACAGGTCCCAGGACAGAGCCCTGTGGTACCCCACTTGAGACATTCATCCAGCTGGATGTGAAGCCATTTACAACCACCCTTTGAGTCCGATCACTAAGCCAGTTATGAATCCACCTAACAGTAGCCTGGTCCATTGCATACTTGGTCATTTTTTCAATAAGGATGGTGTGAGATACTTTGTCAAATGCTTTGCTGAAGTCAAGATATACTATATCTACAGCATTTCCCTGATCCACCCAGTCAGTGATTCTGTCATGGAAAGAAATTAAGTTAGTCTGACATGACTTGTTAGTTACAAACCCATGCTGACTCTGGTTAATCACTTCATTCTTATCCATGTACTTACATATATGTTGTTTAATAATTTGTTCAAAGATCTTTCCTGGTATAGAAGTCAGACTCACCGGCCTATAGTTCCCTGGGTCCACCTTCTTCCCCTTTTTGAAGATAGGAACAACATTTGCTCTTCTCCAGTCTTCTGGGACTTCTCCTGTTCTCCAAGAATTTTCAAAGATTATGGAGAGTGGTTCTAAAATTTCTTCTACGATCTCCTTCAGTACTCTGGGGTGTAATTCATCTGGACCTGGAGACTTGAACTCATTTATGTTAGCTAAATATTCCCTCACAATCTTTCTGTTTACAGATAACTTGGATTCCTCTATTCCTTTAAAAGGACAGTGAAGATCAGTTGATGTTACATTTTCTTTCTGAGAGAAAACAGATGCAAAATAGGAGTTAAAAAGTTCGGCCTTCTCAACATCCTCTCTTACCATTTCTCCATTTTCATCCTGTAAAAATCCTATAGCATCTTTGACTTTTCTTTTACTTTTGACATACCCCCAAAATCCTTTTTTATTGCTTTTGACATCTCTTGCAAGCCTTAATTCATTGTCAGCTTTAGCTAACCTGATACGTGCCCTGCAGGATCTGCAGACTGCATTATAATCTTCTTTAGATATGCCTCCCTCTTTCCATTTAATAAACATTTCTTTCTTTCTTTTTAGCATGTGTTTAAGTTCTGTGTTCATCCATCCTGGTTTCCTTAAATGCTTCCCATTCTTCCTACTTTTCGGGATTGTTAACGATTGTGCTTTGAGAATCTCATTTTTAAAAATTTCCCATCCTTCCTGGACATTTTTGTCCTTAAGGACATCCAGCCATTGGATCCCTCCTATTCTCTTTCTGAGTCTATTAAAATCTGCCTTTCTAAAATCTAACCTTGAAGTTTGAGTCTTCACATGTCTTCCTCCTCTAGTTATCCAAAATTCTATAATAGCATGATCGCTGCCTCCTAGGGTCCCAGCCACCTTTACCTCCTCAACCATTTCCTCCCTGTTTATAAGGATTAGATCCAAAGTAGCAGATCCCCTTGTTTTCTCCCCTACCTTTTGGAAGATAAAGTTGTCAGCAAGAGAGGATAAGAATTTTCTTGACCTGTTAGTTTTACTTGAGAGAGATTCCCAACTAATGTCTGGATAGTTGAAATCTCCCATGACCACTACGTCATATTTTTTGGAGAACTTGGTCATTTGATACATAAAGAGTTCATCCATATCTTCAGCTTGCCCAGGTGGCCTGTAGTAAATGCCTACAATGGTGTCCTTTCCGTTGTTCTCTCCTTGTATTCTTACCCAAACAGTTTCCACAGAACTCCCAGTCTCTGAAGCTTCAATCTCTGTGCAGATATACGCTTTTCTAACATACAATGCGACACCTCCTCCTCGTTTATCAAGTCTGTTTCTTGCAAATAAGTTGTATCCTTTTAGCCTTTTATTCCAATCATGTGTATCGTCCCACCAAGTTTCAGTGATTCCAATGACATCATATTTCTTTTCCTGAATTAGTAGTTCCAATTCTCCTTGTTTGTTGCCCATGCTTTGTGCATTTGTATAAAAACATTTTAGTTTGTGATTGGTTTCTCTTCCTCCCATATTTTTATTATTTAAATTGTTTTGTTTTTGTTCTTCCTTTCCACTTCCAGTAGCAGAGATCTCAATAGTATTTGTCAGCTGTATGGCTTTTTCTGGCCTTTTGCTTCCCTTCCCACATTGTTCTAGTTTAAAGCTCTCCTGATGAGTGTAGCAAGGCGACTTCCAAATACATGTTTTCCAGTCTTCGTAAGGTGCACCCCATCTCTAGCAAGTAGTCCATCGTATAGGTAATTCATTCCGTGATCCAGAAATCCAAATCCTTGTTGACGGCACCATCGACGTAGCCAGTTGTTCACCTGTAGAATCTTATTCCACCTCATTGTTCCATGGCCATCCACTGGGAGGATGGATGAGAAGACCACCTGCGCTCCCAATTCTTTCACTTTCTTGCCTAAGTCTTCAAAGTCACTGCTGATGGTTTCCAGGTCCTTTCTTGCGGTGTCATTTGTCCCCACATGTATTAGCAGGAATGGGTAGTGATCTGTAGGTCTGAAGAGTCTTGATATCCTGTCAGACACATCTTTAATTTTTGCTCCTGGAAGACAGCACATTTCTCTTGAGGTTATGTCTGGTCTGCAGATAGCGGCCTCTGTTCCTCTTAACAGGGAATCCCCCATGACCACCACTCTCCGTTTTTTCTTCACAACATTCTTCTTTTTCCATCCAGGAGGATTCTGAGGGCTTACAAGGTTATTCATTGCTGGCAAAGTGTTATTTTGCTGTATTTCTTCATGGTTCTCCTGCTTGAGAGCCTGGTACTGGTTCCTGAGCAGTATGGGTGCTGACTGCCTCTCGATCCTCCTGCTTCTGTGGGTCACATGCTTCCATTCCTCTGTTTCATCAGGTGCAGTTCGAATTTCTTCTCTTTCTGAATCATGAAGAGATAATTCTGCTCTGTCCAAGAACTCTTCACCTTCCTTAATGATTTTCAAGGTAGTTAACCTCTCTTCTAGATTTCGCAACTTTTCCTCCAACAGGGACACAAGCTTGCATTTCTGGCATGTGAAGTTTGGCTTTTCCACTGGCAAGTCTGTGAACATGTAGCAGGATATGCAGCTCACCAAATGGCTCCTGGACTCTTCCATGTTCTTACTGTTAATGGACTAATAGAACAAGTCCCACACACTGCTAGAAGCCCAAATATTTTTTCAGAGCTAGATGCAGAAAAAAATTATATTCAATTTGCAACCTGATGGAGGTCAGTATAGATGGACTAATAGAACAAGTCCCACACACTGCTAGAAGCCCAAATATTTTTTCAGAGCTAGATGCAGAAAAAAATTATATTCAATTTGCAACCTGATGGAGGTCAGTATAGATGGACTAATAGAATGATGCTATGCCCAAAAGGTTTTACTTCACTAGGTGCAGTAAAAAAATTGGTATTCTATACACAGGTAGTGTATCTTGCAACACAGATAGGCTACTCCACTGACTAACACACTCTGCAATAGGCCAAAAAGGATTAGCTTTGCTAGATTTAGCCAAATGCTGTGAAAAAAATTTGCACAGCACTGGCACAGACCTGCCTGGCAAAAACTGATAGGAACTGATGTAACTTAGTCCTGAAAAGGACTGCAATTACAATTAGTCTTTACTCCCAACCTATTTATTTAAGAGCACAGACCTGCCTGATAAAAGTCGTAGGAAATGCTGTAACCTAGTCCTTAAAAGGACTGCAATCACAACTCTTCCCTACTCCCAAGCTATCTGTAGATTTGTGCGAAAATTGGCTTTAAATTAACAAGGTATAGCGCACACAGCAACAGCGGTGCCGTCTAACACGCAGCTGCAGCAGTGAGAAAATGGTGGCGACGGGGAAAATGGCTGGGTCTTATAGGGCAAGGACATGTGACATACACTGCCAATGACACATGCCCTTGCTTGTGTGAAAAAAAAGCAGTTCGCTCCGTGTGTGCTCTGCTGATAGGCTGACAGATTGCACCTCCCCACTGTAAATGCGGGAAAGAGAAAAAAAAATGGAGATCTTCATTATTCCTGCAGAAATCCATCCCCTGCCCCTCCCCCCGCCCCGCTGAACACTCAAACTGCGTATTAACATTAATTTTCAGCATTACTGAGAAAAAATCCAGTTATGATTTTGGTGCACGAACAGTTATCGAACATAACCTCGAACAGCCGAATTTTTTTCAAATTGTTCGTGTTCGCCGAACGGCTCGAACACCGCCCAAAACAGCTCGAATTTGAGATTGGCGAACAGTTCGAGTCGAACAACGCTCATCTCTAGTCAGGACCACTATGGGGTTGAAAGAAGATAAGCCCATTAAGTCCCTAGAGGATATCATGTTTGCGGGGTTGGAGGAAAAGAAAAAACGTACCTTCCCAGTGAATGCTAGAGTCCAGGCTCTCATTAATAGAGAATGGAAGAAGCCTGAGAAAGTGGGGGCCTAGCCTTCATCTTCAAGGAGAAGGTATCCCTTTGATCTAAAAGACTCGGAGGTCTGGGACAAGGTGCCGAGAATCGACGCGGCAGTCTCTAGGTCTTCAAAAAGATCGGCACTTCCTCTTGAGGATTCGGGGGTGCTTAGAGACCCCTTAGACAAGAAGGTGGATTCCTTTTTAAAACATGCCTGGGAATCCGCAGCAGGGGGTCTTAAGCCGGCCATTGCTGGACGATGTACAGCTCGTTCCCTTATGGTATGGTTACGGGAGCTGGAAGATCAGCAAAAAAATAAAAAGACCTCAAGGGAGAAAATATTAAACAGTCTCCCCCTGGTGCAGCTGCCTTCCTAGCAGATACCTCCGCTGACTCAGTGAAACTGGCAGCTAGGTCGGCTGGGTTATCGAACGCGGCTAGACGAGCTCTGTGGCTTAAAGGATGCCCGGGGGACTTGCAATCAAAAGATAGACTGTGCTCTATCCCCTGTGAAGGCCAATTTCTTTTTGGAAAAAAATTGGACGAGGTCCTTGAAAGAGCATGTGACAGAAAGGGTAGATTCCCTGGGGTTTTGGCGGATGCCAGGAAAACCTATTTTCGGAGGGGAAAATTTAGTAGAGGTCGCCCCCCGGGAGAAAAAAGGAAATAGGACTTTAAGAACAGAAAAGAGTCTGGTTACATGTTCAGCGGTTGCTCCGCTGCCCCCAAGAAACCTCCACAATGATGCCAGGCCACAGGTGGGAGGAAGACTGTCCTTTTTTCTTCGTGCCTGGGAAAAAATTTCCTCCAGTCCCTGGGCCCTCGACATAGTGAGGGAAGGACTAAAGATTCAATTCCTTCAACGGCCAGGCGGTTCGTTTTTGATAACTCCGGTGAGAAAATCCCCAGAAGAACAGCGGGCCCTGGAATCTGAGATTTTGAGCCTAGTGGACAAGCAGGTACTATGCGAGGTGCCGGACAGTCAAAAAGGAAGGGGATTTTATTCTCCTCTCTTTTTGATAAGAAAACCGGACGGGTCGTTCAGGACTATTATAAATTTAAAGGGCCTCAACCGGTTTGTCAGCAACAGTAAGTTCAAAATGGAGTCAATAAACTCTACAATAAAGCTTCTTTCCCACAATTGTTTCATGGCAGTGATAGATCTCAAAGACGCATACTATCACGTCCCGATTTTCCCAGGTCATCAACACTATCTGAGAGTGGCTCTTTACATTCAGGGGAGCCTCAGACACTTCCAGTTCCAAGCTCTTCCCTTCGGGTTGTCAATTGCTCCAAGGGTATTTACCAAGCTGATAGCAGAGGTAACAGCCTTTCTCCGCATCCAGAATACAATCATAATACCCTATCTGGACAACTTCCTTATAGTGGGGGATTCAGAGGAACACTGCGTTTCACATCTGAATCAGGTCATAGCGGTCTTGCAGAGCTTGGGCTGGATGATCAATGGCAAGAAATCAAGACTAGAACCCGCAAGGATTCAGGCCTTTTTGGGGTTTACACTAAATTCAGAGTGTCAGACTTGTCTTCTACCCGACAGCAAGATAGACAAAGTCACGAATGTGGTGTTGGCAGCCATACACACTCCAGTTATGTCCCTAAGGGAGGCTATGTCCCTGTTGGGAACCCTAACGTCTTGCATTCCGGCGGTCAAGTGGGCCCAATTTCACACAAGAATCCTTCAGTGGGAAATCTTGTCAGCACAAAAGTTGTTAAGAGGGCATTTAAACGGAAAGGTTCATCTCTCCTTGCAAGCCAGGAACACCCTCTTGTGGTGGACAAGCAGGTCAAATTTGTCTCGGGGGGTCCAGTGGGACACGCCGGTACAAGATATCATCACGACCGATGCAAGCAACTCGGGGTGGGGCGCTCACCTGAAAGATCATATGATTCAAGGCCCTTGGTCGTTCTGGGAAAAAAAGGGGTCGTCAAATTTAAGAGAGCTATGGGTGGTGAGGAATGCTTTAGAAGGCTTCCTCCCTTTACTCCAGGGTCGCCATGTCCGGGTTATGTCGGACAACAGAACCACTGTGGCCTACATAAACCACCAGGGGGGAACAAGATCTTATTCTCTTCTGGAGGCAGTAGGCAGGCTTTTTCCAGTAGCAGAAAAAAATCTCCTCTCTCTCACGCCGCTACACATACGGGGCATAGACAACACGAAAGCAGACTTTCTAAGCCGCAACAAGTTGAGGCAAGGGGAATGGGCCCTGAACCCCACTGTGTTCCATCAGATAGTACAGCTGTGGGGTCTACCAGAGATAGATCTGTTCGCCGACAAAGACAACAGGAAGGTGGAGAAATTCTGCTCTCTAGACACAAGGGGGAACCCTTGGGCACTAGATGCTCTCCAAATTTCCTGGAGATCCAAGCTGGCCTATGCATTTCCACCAATAGCCATGATACCTTTAAGTGGTGAGAAAGATCAGGAAGGATCAAGCGAGAGTGATACTCATAGCCCCCTTCTGGCCAAAAAGACCATGGTTCTCCCTGTTGAGGATGATGTCACAGTCAGACCCATGGATCCTACCGGAAACCCCGGACCTTCTAGCTCAGGGACCAGTATTCCATTCTCAAGTGAAGGGTTTCCACTTAGCAGCATGGAATTTGAGAGGGCAATATTGAGGAGAAAAGGGTTTTCATCAGGGTTAGTGTCTACCCTGTTAAAAAGTAGGAAACCTATAACCACCAAGATCTATGGTAGAACGTGGAGGAAGTTTTTGCAGTTCCTGGGGAAACCGTTAAGCCAAAAACCACCAATTAATTCAATACTGGAGTTTTTACAGAAAGGGTTTGAGTTTGGCCTAGCTACCAGTACACTTAAGGTCCAAGTTTCTGCCTTAGGTGCGTTATATAACCATAACCTCGCAGCAAATAAATGGGTTACAAGATTCATTAAATCTTGCAGTAGATCTAGGCCAGTCTCAATTCCCAAAGTTCCTCCATGGGACCTAAATTTAGTACTTGACGCACTAACCATGGAGCCCTTTGAACCAGTTCAGGGCTTGTCAGCAAAATATATAACGCTCAAAACTATTATTTTGGTAGCTCTAACATCAGCCCGTAGGGTAAGTGATCTACAGGCCCTGTCCATAAATCCTCCATATACGCAAATATTTGAGGATAGAATTGTTCTGAGACCTGATCCAGCCTACCTTCCTAAGGTTGCACTAAAATTTCATAGATCTCAGGAGATTGTTCTGCCCTCCTTTTGTAACAGCCCAAATAACTCAAGGGAACAAAAGTTTCATAATCTTGATGTCAGAAGGGCTATGTTGCAATACATAGAAGTCACTAGCCAGTGGAGGCGTAGTCAGTCCTTGTTCGTAGCCTTCCAGGGGAGTAGGAAGGGGTATGGGGTAACAAAAGCAACAATAGCCAGATGGATTAGGGAGGCCATTTGTTTAGCTTACTCTTCAAGTAACACCCCGATTCCTGACGGCATCAAGGCTCACTCCACCAGGGCTGTGGCTACCTCCTGGGCAGGGAAAGCAGAGGTATCGATAGATCAAATCTGTAAGGCCGTTACATGGTCGTCACCATCTACCTTTTTCAAACACTACCGTTTGGATCTATCCTGCCTGTCTGACTTGACCTTTGGTAGAAGGGTGCTACAGGCGGTGGTCCCTCCCTAAGGTGTTTCTTTCTCCAAAATTTTCTCAGGTGTGCTGTCATGGGGGAAGGGAAAACACCAAGGTTACTTACCGGTAGCCGGTTTTTCCAAAGCCCATGACAGCACCCGTATATTCCCCTCCCTTTTCTCTCACCCTCGGGTGTGCACGTGTGTTGGGTGCTTTTTGATATGGTGTTGGATTTTGTTTATAACTCCTGTTTTAAGGAGGTCCTCTCAATGCTCTGTAACCAACTGAAGCGAGGGAGAGGTGCCGCCCTTTTATTTCAGATGGTTTCCGGTCCTTGAAGGGCGGATCCTCTCTCAGGTGTGCTGTCATGGGCTCTGGAAAAAACGGCTACCGGTAAGTAACCTTGGTGTTTTTCATTTATAAACTTTATAGTGGCTCTCACCAACCCTTTCCAACACTTCATAGGGTCCTTGCCACTTGGGCACCAACACCCGCACCCGATCCCCAGGTTTAAAGTTTCACCAACTCTTATGCCTGGCCCATCACCTTGGTCCCTTGACATAACCGATCATTATGCCTAGTCAAACGCAGAACCCAAACACCGGTTCCCGGCTCCTGGGGACAACATTTATCACACTTACATTTCCCTGAGTATTTTTTTTTTTTTTTACAAAGTCCCCGAGTTGGGCGGTTCCAAACTTTCCCCTGGAGGGGGATATTGGCCTCAGGAGATGCTCCCCCCCTCCTTGTCGCTAACCAGTATCGACAACAGAAGCTCGTCGGCAGTGACACGTGATGAGGTTTCTTCAGTTGTGACCTGGTTATAAACCGAGCTACCAGTTGGTACCGCTTTCCCCCACAAATCCTAAGACAGAGGAAAATCATGACTGACAATCATAGGATGCGAAAGTTTTTAACCACTCCCACTTTATGGGTCACAGAACTACAGGCTGTGTCAATGTCGACCCGGGCCACAGGACAGTTCTTGCCATCTCCCTGGATACACCTGACACCCACTACCTTCCCAGAGACTGGTACCTGTGGAAGTGTGGTCCCTAACAGGGTCACTAAACTCCCTAAGTCCAGAAGTCCTGTCACTTGGACACCGTTCAAAGTCACCCAGCATACCCTAATGCCCCTCGCCAGGATGAGAAACAAAGCTGCAGGCAGGGTAGGCAAAGTAGGAGCAGTGCCGGCCTATGCTGCAGTCTATCGGCACAACACCTCAAACAGACAATGTTACAAGATGTAACCCTTGAACCTGGCTCGGACCCCTCCTAGGACCTTGGGCACCCCCCAGAGGTGACTTTGCACTCCTTCTTTTGGGTATTCCTGAGAGGTGAACTTCGGCTCCCTTGACTGCCCAGGGAGTTCTCCACAGCCAAGTATCTTTCCACCAAGCTTACAAAGTCATCTGCATTCTGAGGATCACCCTTGGCAGCTCAGTTTCATATAGATTTAAGCAGAGCATATAAATCTGTCCACTACAACGCTCTCCATCATTTGTGCTGGAGAGCAGGTCCCCGGCTGCAGCCATTTATGCACCAGGTGTAACAGGTTGAACATCTTGGACCAGGAAGGCTTGTCCTTTTGTTAGCGCCAGAGGTGCACCCATTGTGCCCAAACTTGTCATAATCTCCGCCTTCAGTTCATCATACTCCTTGGAATCCTGCAGAGCAAGGTCATAATACGGCTTCTGCGGTTCCCCGGTAAGATACAGTGCCAGGACCTCCACCCATTGTTCGTGGGGCAGTTTTTCCCTGTCTGCCACCCTCAACGTCATCCTCCAGAGTAATTTTCTGCAAGGCCTCCCATACTGTTTGCCTCATACAGAGACCATCCCTTTGGCTGGCGGAAAGTGTAGTCTCTCTGCCCCGGACAGTTTCCGCCAAGTGAGTCATCTGCTGCTGTTGCTGCCACTGCTGCAGTTGAAACTGTTGCATCAGAAGTTTGTTGGTTTCTTGTTGGGCCTGCATCAGTTGCTTCACAATCTCTTCCATTTTGTCTGACTGTGCTGTAGCTGCTTTCACCCAGGACATACAGACGTTATCCAGCAGAACAAGGTTAGCAAACTGGTCACCTCTGCTCCTTGGGATTTCTGCTCACATTCTCCACCAATTGTGAGCATTCACTTGCTTTCAGCAAGTCAGAGGTCGACTTTTACCATTTCCCTTTTGTGTCTCCCCTATTGCCTTATAGATTGTAAGCTTGCGAGCTGGGCTCTCACTGTAAACGTAACACAACCATGCTGGATTTGGTTAAATCTGAGCAGAAAGTATAGCTCTGTACACTTCAGAATTCATCTGGCTGTTTCTGTCTTCAATTACATCCTCAATAAACACTAGTGACCCAGTACCACTGGAAGCCGTGCATGCCTGTGCCACAACACTGCCTCCTCCATGTTTTACAGAGGATGTGGTGTGCTTTGGATAATGAGCTGTTCCAAGCCTTCTCCATACTTTCTTTTTCTCATTGTTTTGGTACAGGTACATCTTCTCCATACTTTCTTCTTCTCATCGTTTTGGTACAGGTACATCTTAGTTTCGTCTGACCAAACAATGCTTTTCCAGAAATGGGCTGGCTTCTTTAGATGTTATTTGGCAAAGTCTAATCTGGTCTTTCTATTTTTAAGACTGATTAATGTTTTGCACCTTGTGGTGAACCCTCTGTATTTTTCTCATGAAGTCTTTTCTTGGTAAACTTAGAAACTGAAACACCTACTTCCTAGAGAAGAACACCTTCACTTTGGTGGATGTTGTGAAGGATTTTTCTTCACCATGGAAAGGATTCTGCGATCATCCTCCACTGTTGTCTTCATGGATGTCCAGTCCTTTTTGAGTTCCCAAGCTCACCAGAGCTCTCTTATTTTGAAGAATGTACCAAACTGTTGCTTTGGCCTCTCAACATTTCTGCTATGTCTCTGATGGATGTCTTTTTTTCTGCCTAATGATGGTCAATTTTACTGCCATTTTGAGCTTCTTTGACCACATGTTGTGGGTTCACAGCAACAGCTTCCAAATGCAAATGCCTCACCTGGAATCAGCTCCAGCCCTTTTACCTGCTTAATTATGGATTAAATGGGGGAATAGCCCATGCAGCTGATTAAAAAGCTTTTGAGATAATTGTTCCAGTTACTTTTGGTCCCTTGAAGAAGAGGCAGCTACACATTAAATAGCTGTAATTTCTAAACACTTACTCCAGTTAGGATGTCATATTCAAGGTACAGTTATATAAACGGCTAAAATGCCAAAACTTGTGTCACTGTCCAATTATTTCTAAACCTAACTGCATTTGAGACTTTGTAGATGGATTGCACACAAGTCACTTCTCAGCGATTCTAAATGCTGGACTAGTTATTACAGATAGATGCATAAGTAGGTGCTACAATTGCACTCAATCAGAATGCAAATGTCATCTAGTAAGAAATAAATGCTGTTTTGAAATACTTGTAATATGAAGCTTTAGATTTATTTACAAATCCTCCAGGATTAAGAAACAGGTGGTAGAATGTCCATCTGATAACATCTGAAATTAATTTGTATTGTTCTACACTAATTTTGTTCTAAGTAAAGCAAACATTCATATTTCTACACTTCATATTTACACACAATAGGACATTTTTAGCGATAACAAAAAAGGACCAAAGGATTCAAAGTATGTTAAGACGGATTGATAATACAGATTTTCCGTTTTATGAACGCAGTGGGCATATGGCCTCTTTTGTGTGCACCCACTGTGGTAGGATCTTAGGGCCAGGGTAAGGAATGCAAAAGAATTTCAATGATGTTTAGACATACAGATCTACTTTCTTTGAATGCTATTTTGCAGTTGGCATTCGGCCACCTTTACTATGCAGCCACTGTTACAAGAGGAATTTCCATGGCCTAATAAACTTAGTAAGAAAGCTATTCTGAATACAGTAGCTTAATGATAATGATTGTAGCTTGTGATACTGTTGATATATCTATGGAAAGACTAGTCTGTTACAGACTTTATAATCGGCACAAGCTAGACTATAGAAGTGAAAATTGTTTTCCTACAGATACAGGCTGTGTTGGAAACAGATGGCTCCGGAATATTTCTCAGCATGGCATGTCATAACTGGAGGACTGTTGTTATTTGCTCAACAGCTTTTCGGTGTCCTCCAACGAGCACGTGCATTATTTAACCTCTATTGTTCAGTACTGCTCTATACAAATGGAATAATGCAATGTAATGAAAATTCATAACAGCACAGGAGCAATTGCTGATAAAGAAGGATATTATTCTTCTATCACTGAAAGTCAATGCCCCATAGTCTTTCTAGTAAAACAGTTCTAGATTGTAATCAGTGACTGCAAAAGACCAATCTTATTATTTACTCCTTGCCAGAGATGCTGCTTTCCTTGCCACCTCAGCATGTGCTCTAATGGCTCAATTCACATTTCAGCATGTACTCTTCCAGGAAAGTTCTCCTTATTTTGTTTAATATTAAAGTGTAGCGTCTGTTCATTCTGTTGTGAATGACGGTAAAGGAGTGCCCTACTTCATCTGTCGTGTCCCGTACCTGTGGATTTAAATTAAAATAATCAAATCAATGAGTCTAGGTTGCAAACTGTTAAAGAGAGTTGCTAGATGGTCATGTCCAGTGGTGTAACTTGAAGGTCTTGGGCCACCAACTATCACAGGTATTTAACAGTATTGGTCTTCTCATGTGGGCCAATTTGGGCCCTCTTCGACTCCAGGTGTGATTTCAAGTCCTGCACATCTATAGTCACACCCGAGGTTAGCTTTTGGAAAAGTATTTACAGAAGATAAGTATATACTTACCATAGAGATGAATCTTGTGGAAAAGGCTACAGCTCCAGTAGTCACTATTTGTTTCCTCATTAAAGGGTTTTCTCACTAGAGACATTTATTGCATATTCAAAGTAGATTAAATAAATGTCTGACAGATGTGGGTCCTACCCCTGGTACCCGAATGAATCTAGAATGGGGGTGCCTCAATCACTGGTTCCAGCCAGCAGTGAGTGTGGAGGTGAGTACGCATGCCCCTGTTCCTATGACTTATTACTATGGGAGTTCCAAATATAAATGAGCGTATTTGCTCAGCTGTATTCGGAACTCTTATAACAATAACTGGAGAATCGCCACATGTGTCACCCTCACTAACTGTTGATCTGATGCTGGCTGGAAGCTGGACAGGAATCTGAGAACCCCTGTTCTGGAGAAAGGTGAAGGTCCCTCCTCTACCTATTAGACCTTTATGGCACATTCCATGGATATGCGATAAATGTTTCTTGTGAGCTAGACCTTTTAACTGGGTCAAGCTGCATAGGACCGCTATCTCTATGAATGCCACAGTATAAAATGGAGTGGAAGGGAAATTGGCAATTTTTGACTAAGTGAGAGTTTATAATAGCAGTTACCGGCCCATGTAAGAAATGGACAGGAATCTGTAACCTAAAATGAAACCTGAAAAAATAATTGTCAGCAGCTCATCTCACCATGTGAACAAGGAATGTGTTGCCAAAAATACTTTATGGGAATAAATGAAAGTATCAACAATTGTTCTTCCCCATAAAGTTTTCAGCTGCCTCTGTAAAAGAGCTTTTACATTAGCACTGATCGGCTTGTTATATTGTTGACCAGCGCTCATTATTGTCAGAAATACCTGTGTAAAATGCCTGTTTGACCCTCCTTCTCTCATGTCATATCCAAGTGACCTAGCACTGGGAAGGGGGGGGGATTTTAATTTTTGAGCTCTTTTGATAGATGTGTCTTTTTTATGGCGCTGCACTGCTCAAAACAAAGCTATCTTCCAGTATGTAAAGTGCTCTTCATGTTCCTTTTAGTTTCTAGACACAGAATACCAGCTCTCTACTGAAGGGTGTTGATAAGAGGGGACAGCAAACTTTCAAACTATCTTTTTATGTAATTTTATACAGAGGATACAGTCTTACAGCATGTCAGGTGTGTGAAACTAACTTAAAAGGGGTTATCCAGCCTTTATAATGGATTGCCTGTCTGGGCCATCATTATTAGATGAGTGGGGTTGTTGAAGTGCTTGTATTGTAGTTTTAATAATGGCTGTGCTTGGTATTGCATGGTCCGTTCACTTAAATGGAAATAAGCTGTAATAACAGACATTGGTACTACAAGAAATGCAGAGCTTTGCCTGGTAAACCATAAAATGGAGCATGGCTGCTGCTTCAAATAACTGGAGTGTTGAGAGTTAAACTGATCTAATATCAATCCTCAAGGCCCCCATTCATATTAGAGCAACATCAGCCGCATATTGATGGGTTCAGCCAATAGTCTAATGTGTATGGGTGTTCCCGATGCTGATCTGACATGTCTGATTTTGGACTGACGATCTTTTTGTTCTTTAAGTGATAAGCCGCCACCAGAAATATCCGGCAGCGACTCTCTCATAGAAAACAGAAAAAGCGTCCCTGAGTCGGGCGAGAAAGCTGCTGGACATATGATAGTTGTCAGTTGAACGATGGTTTGGACTATCATATGTCCAGCAGCTGTCTCACCCGACTCAGGAACGCTTGTTCTGTTTTCTATGAGAGCCGCTGCCAGACATCTTGGTGGCAGCTTATCTCCTAGAGAACAAAAGGTTTGGCTGTCCAAAATCAGACATTCCAGATCATTATCTCCCCCAAAATCAGTCTGGTTGGAGTCAGGAGCACCCATGCACATTAGACTGTTGGCCGAATCCATTGATATTTGCTCAAAATGTGTCTAAAGTGTAAGGGGGCCTTTAGGATCAGCCTTTAATAGTAGATCAGTCTAAATATCAACATTTAAAGCTATTTGAAGACCCCCATAAACTTTAGTTAGCTGTCAGTTGAAAGATGGTTACGACTAACTAAAGTTTATGGTGGCCTTCAAATAGCTTGAAATGTTGAGATTTAGACTGATCTACAGGTTGATCCTAAAGGCCTCATTACACTTTAGACTAACATTGGGCAAATATCAATGGGTTTGGCCAACAATTTATTGTGCATGGGTGCTCCTGACTCTAACCAGACTGATGATGTTGGGGGCGATAATGATCTGGAATGTCTGATTTTGGACTGTCAATCTTTTGTTCTCTAGGAGATGAGTTGCCGCCAGGATGTCTGGCAGCGGCTCTCTCATAGAGGGCATAGGAGCGCTCGGCAGAACAAGCACTCTTGTGTATAGGAAAGTTAGGAGAGATAGCTGCCGGACAAACAATAGCATGAACCATAATTAAATTCCCTTTTAACTGTAAAATATCCATGAACAAGTGTCCCTTTTACATAATGCAAAGATCCTTTTGAATGTGTGACAAGCAATGCAAGCACTGTAGCCCGTCTAGTGTTTACCTGAAAACATGAGGTTTCCACATCTTACAATAACTGTTCTCCAATACGAATAACGTGACACAAATAAAAACGCAGCACACAGAAATATGGTCGTTCAAGCATAAAAGTAAAATAATTTGCTTTTATCTATTCATTCACAAATCCTACACAATGAGACTAAATCCAAGGGTATAATTATCAATAAAAACACAATTTCAAAATAGAGGTATGAGAAAGGCACCAATACTAAGGAAAATGAGCAAAGTAATGAGAACAGATTTGCTTCTTTTTTATTATAAAAGTAATACTTCTTTTCTTTGGATGACTTGTGCCTTGTGCAAATTAACATCAAAATATT
Organism: Phyllobates terribilis; assembly: GCF_046119375.1. Taxonomy (NCBI): domain Eukaryota; kingdom Metazoa; phylum Chordata; class Amphibia; order Anura; family Dendrobatidae; genus Phyllobates; species Phyllobates terribilis. Next base: position 422,101,419 of record NW_027362762.1, on the reverse strand, counting down.
AATGTTTTTTTTTTTTTAAAGGTAACATTTTAAACTGGAGTGTGAAAAATATTTGGAAATGTACAGCAGAAAAAAAAATAAAAAATTAACCAAGATACACTGATTTCTTGCTTCAATTTTAGGTAAGGAATTTCACTAATCTGTTTTCATCCCCTTATAATAAAAATTAGCAAAATGTCAGCACAGGCTTCCAACCCCCCACGGTTTACTAAAATTGTGTAAGATTAGAAAAAAAAAATGTTTTTTTTTCTAAAAACAGTATCACTCACTCCGATCCATAGGCTGAGTCTGGTTTTAGATAAGAGAAGAGTGGTGGTGTTTCTGAAGAACAGCCCCCTTAGACATTATACAGATATGGTAGTGGAATCAAGTAATACAGACCAACCCTTACTATGCAGAAGTGACATTTGTATTAATGTATGATATTTAATATTCCTTTCTTAATATAATAAAGACTCTTCAGATACTATGGTTCACACCAGAGAAATAATTCCTCTCTATAACGTTCCAATTTACTCAATTATTATAGGGGGTTACAGAGCAAAGGTGTAGTAGAGACAAAGTAATACAACACAATGTAACCGAAACTTTTTTCCCCCATTTCTAACACATCTGCACTGATATTAAACAGAAATGAGAAATGTACAAAGCAAATCCTTAATAGTGAACTAACATATTGACCAGCCTTGTAATAAAAATAAATGAAAATATAAGAGATTCCCTATGAAAGATCATATTATGGCAAATTAAATAACATACTAAATAGAGGATTGTCAAACAAAAGGACCAAATTTATCATCCAATTTACCCCTGCTGCATAATTACCACACGTCATGAATTCCTGTACTATAATAATTGCTTTACACATTAATACGCGTTTCAAAATTGGGCAATAAAAGTTGGTATTAAAGTAGATTTAAAGGGCACTCATCCTCCCTACATTATTCTACAGGACTCCCAGCCTTCATGAAGCCTCTTCAAATCTAGAAAATTATCTAGAGAAATAGCGAAGATAGTCCAGAGCGTATTGACAACCCCAATAGGAGCTATACATTTTTATCTCAAAAATAGCAAAGATATTTTACTACAGTTTTGTGCAAGTTAGACACCAATTGCTCTTGGTTTGCTAGAGAGTAAGATCAAATGTATGCCTCTACACCATGTTATTGAAAAAAGCCATATTATAGTATTTCCACTCGTAGCTTTTAAGATGCGTTTTTGTTTCTGCAAGAAAACCGCAGACTCTGGGCAGAATATATTACAGATTTTTGATGCATTTTTTGGTGCCGAATTTTTTTTTATTATTATTATTACTAACCCATATTGATGTTAATGGGTAAAAATTGCAGAAAAAGCCTGAAAGAATTGACAAGCTGCATTTTTTTAATGCACCACAGGTCAAAAAACACAATGTAAAGAAAAAAAAGAAACATTTTTTTCCAGCAAGAAAAACATAAAAATGCATCAAAAACACAAATTATGAACAAGCCCTTATAGGTGATTTTCTTTTATATAACATTTAAAGTTTTATATAATCATAGCAGCTTTTCTGGACACTAGATATGTCTTACAGAAGTCTTACCATTGTTTTGTAAACAGACATAAAAATTGATGCTATGAAAAATGTAAATTAAAAATAAAAAACTGTCGTCACTTTATCTCAATATTGCATATCTTTTTACATAATGCGAGTCATCATATATAAAACCCATTGCTGATTGGGTGGACTAGTGTTTTACTATGCGCCACGTTAATTTATGAACTCCATTGTGTCTTGACATCTCGTTTAAAAAGGACATTGTTGGCAAAATCACATTTAAGGTAACGCCAAGAGTGTAAAAACCATCACAAAGCATTCAAACTGAGAATTATTACTTCAATTCTCAGATCTTGATTTATTTTCACACTATTGTAAATGTCAGCTTTTAAATTAATAGCTTAAAGTGGTTGTCAGTCTTCTAATGAAAGTGTGAAGTCACTCTATGTGACTGCAGACTTCTGAATCCTGACACCGTGCAATGCGCATACTGTCAGGATTCACTGGTATTGACGTGATCGCAAGTATGTGATTTGCCTACTTCTAGCCACATTCTGACTAGATATATTGATTGAAGCCAGGCACTATTGAATTGAAGGAGGCCACTCTGGTCAACATGTGACTGCATGTATGCAAATTGCCTACTGGCCCGGTCCTTACTGACAATACCAGTGAATCCTGACAGTGCACAACACACGCTGCAGACTTATCAGAAGACCAGGCGACCCCTTTAAAAATTGCACAAAGTACTCACAATCTAGTTGTAAGTAAAATATGGCTCGAGTACAGGGTTATAGATCAATTTACTATTGCCTGAGCACTGGGGTTTAGAAGATGGTCAAGATCATGACCTTTTCTGGTTATTTCACCTTCTAGGGAAGCTTGGAGTAACATGCATAATTTTTGAAAATCTAGGAAAGACTATGAAAGTTAATAGGTAGAAAAAAAGGCTACAATATGCTGATGCAGTATGCATGGTAAACTGAATTTTAATTTCAAATTATAAAATCCAAAATAAGTCAATATGTCAGTTACTTATTTTCTGATTGTAGTACTATAGATCAACTACCCACTTCAGCAGAAGTCACTTAAAGAAGACCTTTCACCAAATTTTTCATGTTGAACTGGACACATGATGTAATAATGGCTGCAGAGCAGATTAAAACACTTTTTTTCTTTTTTCTTCTTTTTAATTTCTCCTCTCCATTGTAGATATTAGAAATCAAAGTATTTTCCCCCTAATGAGTTAATTTCTTTCAGTGCAAGTGGGTGTTATCAGAGCGTTTTCACTTGGGGCATGTACTTCTTCCCGCTGTATGATGCTAGCCAATCATAAGCAGGCATCAACACTCAAAGGCAATAAGTACATACCCCACAATAATTTAGAACAGGTGTCTCACTGTAAGATGTAATGATACAGCCCTGATCTCCTGGTCTAACCTCTTGCTTGAGTCATTGGGGGGGGGGGGGGGGGGGGGGGGAGATATGCAGCTGAGTTTAACATTGTCACATTACACACCCTTCTATCAGCTCTCCTCCTTTCATAGCACTGTCTCCTCTGCTGTACTGCACATTTCCCTGCACTGCCTGTCTGGAAAGGTTCAATTAATAAAAAAAATAAAAAAAAGTTTTATTTCACTCTGCATCGTGTGTCCAGTTAAACATGAAAAAATTGGTGAAAGGTCCTCTTTACTAAGATTGTGAGATATAGAGTGTACAGAGTACATTTTATACTGTGTATACAAAAGTGTATACTTTGTACCTCACAATGTAGGTGTCACACTGTTACTGTTGGCACTTTTCTCCTGGATGCACGCAATGCCTGCGTTTTTGCTCTTCCTCAAATTGCAGAAGCAGTCCCTTTCTCCTTGGCGCTGCCCTCTTGTTCGGACCTATTAAATTGTCTCTAGGGTGCATGCATGCACGCTTGCTGACCATTTAAATGGATGACACACAACAAAGATCTTCCTAACCAATGACGTGCTAATCCAGTTTTTTAAAGGGAATCTGTCTGTGCTATTTAATCAAACAGTAGCATGACGTGGCATTGTGTGTTCCTGTTTTAATAAAATCTTTGTTTAATCAGCAGATTATCACTACAGGACTAGGTGTCTTGTGCCTCCTAGTCAACTGTTCTATGAAGCCACACCCCCGCATGGACCTGTCACTATACACAGAAAGCAGCCAATCAGTGGTGTGGGTGGGGTTATACACAGCTCAGCATTCTGAGCACTGCTAAATCTACAGCAGAGAAAACAGGGATTATATCAATATGCCGGCATGTAGACCTGCAAGTGACACATCGCTGGAATTAGAGTCTGAGTCCTTACGTCATGCTGCTCTCAGATTACATGGCAAAACCTGGTGACATATTCCCTTTAAAGATCCCTTCTGCAAGGTTCATTGGTATTCTGTTATATGCACACTTGTATAACCCGACTTGTTTCTATTGTTTACAACCCAGCAAATTCCTAAACTGCAATTCCTTGCCTGCCACATGCGCTGACGCTCCACCTGATATATGTGTTAAAAGAACTCAGTCAGCCCTGACCTACTGTTTAACAATGTATTCTGCCTACGGTCTCAATTTTAACAGCCACTGTAAAAACAGAAACTACTCTGTGGGAGAGCAAAATCTGTAGCAACACCGCTAACTCACTGCTTGCAACCTCGTAGCTGCCAATAAACAACCAGTGCATTATGGAGAACCCGAAGAACTCCGGTAACATAAAATAAGGGCCAGCGGACCCTGAAATCTTCATCCAAAGCTGGATTTTTCTTTTTTTGGGTGGGGTTTTCCTTTTACTATAACTGTGAATTAATACTTAATCTGTGCGCTTAATTTACAAAATCTTTAGCAAATTATACATTAAATAAACGTAAAGTCTTTGAATGATTGATATTGCTGGCATACAAGTCACTTAGTCCAATGATTTACTCCAGTACTGCTGGTGGGAAGAAGAAAGCGCTTGAGAGTCACTGGGCTACCTCTTGGGTTTAAAAACCATGGGATAAAAAGGTATCACACATCACACATTCTGTATCGACAAATGGCCTGAGTGCAATGTTTACAAAAATAAAAACTATCAATGTTTTCATTCCATTAAGGCTCAGAATGGTTGCTGCCAAGTTCAAGTAATCCCTTGGTTTCATGGTCCTTCAAGACAGCAACACTAAGAAACTACTTGCTGGTGCACAAATGCTAGAAATAATTCTTAAACTACCTTACACACAGTTTTAATGCAAGTTTTTGGCAGTACAGTAAAATAAGCGAAGTTGAAATGTGGAGAATGCAAGAACTCATAGAACAGGCTACGCAGGCTATAAATGAGCTCATTCAAGGCATGCTCGCTACTAAGTATGCTCATCAGACAACTGGACTATCACTTTCTAACTGATCTAGGATAGACATTTCTCTAGTCCATTTAAAGTGTAGGCATCAACAAAATAAAATAAAGTCAAACCAATCTGTGGGCCAATACCAGAAAGTCAATTCACTAGAAACTGGGAACATCCAATTCTATTGATCAAAATAAACCAATAAAGAACTTAAAGGAGTTGTTCAGTACTTTTATACTGATGGCATATAATTAAAAAAGGTTGTCCAGGACTTTTTTTCTTTCACTACAGGCTTCAAAACCAATAGTCAGGTAGTTGTTAACAGAGGCAGTTGTTAGCGCTGGCACAGAGTGGTCACCGATCACTCCTGTTGGTGATTCAGCTGCGACACGTCAACAGACGTCCAACGTCATGTTGATTTACAGTCGGCATCTTGCTGTTAAGGCCCCGTCACACTTAGCGATGCTGCAACGATCCCGACAACGATACGACCTGTCAGGGATCGTTGCTGCATCGCTATGTGGTCGCTGGTGAGCTGTCAAACAGGCAGGCTCACCAGCGATCAGGGGAGCAGAGATATCGTGGAAAGAATCTTTCCACAATGTCCTGCTCCTGGTTACGAGCCTGCTGAAGCAGGAGCAGGCTGGTAACTATGGTAAACATCGGGTTACTATGGGCACACGCGCTCCTAGTAACCCGTTGTTTATCATGGTTACCACTCTGCTACAGTGAGCGGGAGGTTACCGCTCACTTTAGCAGGCTCGTAACCATGATAAACAACGGGTTACTAGGAGCGCGTGTGCCCCTAGTAACCCAATGTTTACCATAGTTACCAGCCTGATCGCTGCTCCCGCTGGTCACACACAGCGATGAGTGCTGACCAGCGGGAGAGCAATGACCAAAAAATGGTCCAGGACACTTTGCAGCGATCAGCGACCTCACAGCAGGGGCCTGATCGTTGCAAAGTGTCACACATAGCGACATCGCTGGTGAGGTCGCTGTTGCATCACCAAAACCGTGACACAGCAGGGGCTTTAGACAGTGGGGAGCCGGCAGCAAATCAGTATGACATGGACAGTCAAGTCCCTTGAACAGAGCAGAGCAGATGAGAAGCTGCTGCTCTGTTGAGGTGACATCAGCGGAAGCACCAGAATCGCCGGCAGGCGAGGTGTGTGACTGCTCTGTTCCAACGGAGAATGGCGTTGGGCACTACAGGCAGTTAGTTAGCAATTACCTGCCTGTTAGTTCTTAGGCACATTACAAAAAAAATTAGCCCTGGATAACCCCTTAAAAATAGGTCATCAATATTAGAAACAGACACCCAGCTTCCCCACTAATTAGCTGTATCCAATGCCGGTCCGATGTGTTCAGTTGCTTAGCCCATCTTTGTCAACTGTATAGTGGCCCAGGCTGAGTATTTTACATCTGCCCCTATTCGATGAAATTAGGGGGCTATCTGCAGTACCCAACTGCAGCCACTATACAGTTGACCGAACTGTGTTGATCCACTTGGCAATTGATCATATCTGGCCAGCACAGGGAACAGCTAATTGGTGGGCTTGCTGGGTGTCACACTCCCACCAATCAGATATTTATGAACTATCCTAAGGATAGTCTATCATTATTAAAAGTACTTGACAGCCAATTACATAGCTGAAATGTTATGTACCATAAGTGGCAGGAATAAAGAGACCGTATTCAGGGAACCTCTGTTTGAGAAAACTTTCAAACCTTATATAACGTAATATCTTATATAAAGTGTCTATTATTTATTCACCTTGAGCTATGTTACAATGTGTTAAAACAACATCCCAAGACATTTCCGACAGTAGCAGTTCTTCATTGGGAAATTAGTATTTTCATGATCTGTTACTATTATATCAAATCTGTTCAGTTTTATGAAAATTTGGAAACTTTCCAAATATAAGTTAGTATTTGGTTGTCCATTCATTAACGTACAATAAGCCAACATGGAACACACCAAAAGGATTTCCTGAAAAATTGAACAAACAACAAATATTTAGGGGCAAGCTGAACCAGGAATTATCTTTGGTTCTACAAAATTTAGTATAATTGTTGTCAGACTAAAGCCTCGTGGGTGACACTGATGTCCCCAATTCCACTGTATTATAGCTTATGTAGGTTGATTACACGGTCACGACATGACCCAAATTGTCAGATGAGAATATAAGCTATATCCTCATACGTCAGATCAGTACATTAAACAATAACAGGTTTTACCAAGCACCAACATCATCTCCTTGTACAGCCCTTTTAGTAACTTGCTCGCATTATACACTAAAGATTTAATATTATTTTGCACAAAGGAGGTGAAAAATTTCCAAAAATAATGCCTGGTGGTACCAGAAAAAGGCCAGGTTATGTAAGCCAACTCTACAGTTTTACTCTTGGACTAGGTTTTGGAAATTTCCCCTTCTTTGCATTAAAATAAACTTTAATCATTATCAGACCAAAGGATGAAAAACATTGTAGTCTAGTCTCTTTACATCTGCTAACTGGAGTTTTAAGTTCGAGCAAAGATCTAAAAAGAAAAGTGCAATATTAAGAGACGTGCACTAAGGTAAGACATACAGTTTAGCAGAAACAGTTAACGGAAGTGACAAACAGATTATTTTGTCTGTTGTAGCCAATTCCAGTTCTTGTGCTGCAGGCACTTTTTCCAAAAGTGGCTCTTCCTATATACAATGCTCGGCTAACAGGAACAGCATGCTCGATGTAGAAGAATCCCATTTGTAATGTTATAGTACTCAAAGCAGAATCAAGATAAAGCTGGCCAAATAGTTATGCAGACATCTCCAATAAAAGAATATATAAGGTTCACAAAGGAATCCCCTCCTATGTCTTTTATCATAGAACAAAAAGCTCATTGCTGAGTTTTATCCTAGATTTATGGATAATTTAAATGGATTGTAATTTTTTAAAAGTAATTAAAGAGTACTCATTTAATTTTTTGCTTTAAAAGCTAGCTAATATTTTCAGCAGATCAGTTGAGGTCCAGGTCCTCAGACCCCCACTGATTGCTCAGCATGCAGAAATGCAGCGCTTCTTCCTGAGTGTGTGCACAGAGCTATGTATGGTCTCATTAGAAAATGCATCAAAGTTTTATGGCAGAAAACTGGTGTAAACCACTTTGAATAAGAGCAACATTTTTAAACAATGCAGAATTGCGCAAAAATGTTGCGACTTTTGCCATTCTCTCACCAGTCACAAGCAGCTCAGCCAGCAGGGCAGCGCTGGGTCATGGCTAAGCCCACCCTTCATTCAAATTCATGGAAAGTAAAGGTATTGCCAGAATGGAATACATTTCTGAAATGGCGCACACCACTGATGAGAGGTACCAAATTGATTAAGTGGCGTGTGCCTCTTAATAAATTTGGTGGAGCTTATTACTGCATGCCCCGAATTAAAACGCACACATGAAAAGCCACACTTAATAAATTGGCGCTTATGAGCCTGTATACAGAGTATGGGCTCTCAAAGTCTCTTTTGAGCACATTCCCTTTGGACATGTGTTCAGGGAGAAGCTCAATTATTCTGCCTGTTAAGAGGTGAAGTGGCTTTTTGAGTTATCAGTGGGGGTTTCAGAACCCAAACTACCACTGATCTGCTACATGTTGGGTAGTAACTTTTAATTAAATGTTTAAATATGTACTCTTTAAAGGTTATTCTCATCTAAAATTTGTAGAACGGCAAAGTGCTTGTAAAAACAAGAATCTTTGCATTTTACAGTTTTTCTCTTGATCTGGCCAGTGTCAGTGCAACTGTGTCCTTCCGATGCTGTAAAGCAGGGTTCCCCAACCAGTGGCTCGCGGGCCCATGATATGTGGCTCACGTCTGTCCTCCAGTTTGGTGTATTAGCACAAGGTCTAACAAACAGCTATGAAGAGAAGGTCTTCAGATGATGACTTTTCTGCGAAAACCCGCATAGAAGAGCAGATCTACATGCTCAAATACTTAGTAGGTGGTTGGAGATCTCGGGGAGATAGAATGATACTGCCAGTTAAAGGGGTGTTTGAAGCTGGATGCAATAGAGTGGTAAGTATGCTTGAAGTGGGCACTCCTGGATGTAAGTAACCTGCCTATAAGGGAAAGGGTACAAAGTGATGGTGTGCTTTTTGTGGTGAAGCTTTAGCTGTCTTTATACTGGATGTCACTACTGTAGGGCAAGTGGGCGCTGAATATGTTTCAAGACCATCTCTCAGAGCTGTAATTAAGGTTGGGGACCACTGTAGAAGGTAAGCTGCTTCTGCTTGCAGCATCGTAGAGAGCAGTTTGGTGATGCGATTATGTCGCTGGTCCAAACTGTCAAACAAGCAGGAGAGAACCACTCCTCTAAATGCAAGAAGTCAAGAGGCAGAGGAGCCGTATGCAGAACAACAACCCCTTTAAGCTCTTTTATTGGTTATTTTAAAGGACCATTTCCACCATAACATATATGGCTTAAAATGTGTGCTAAATGCATTTTTCAGAAAAGAGACCCGCAACTTGAGAATGGGGGTCCTTCAACTATGGTGTCATGGTGTCATGGCCGTTGTTACTGGAAAGCTGGCCATGTTATGCAGAGCTCTCTCTATACATTTCTATGGGAGTTCTGAAAGCAGCCGAGCAAGCATGTATGAGCCCTTGGAGAATGTGTGTGATACAAACTGGATTATTCTGTGACTTCAGGTTCCCCATGTGTGAGGAGTTTATTGAAGTATTCAAGAAGAATTAGCAGTCTGTGCTTTACAATGGATCTAGCCATTATCTCATAAGCTTAGTAACTTGGAAACTACAACATTTTTGTCCCCACAATCCCAGTAACTTTCCAGTCAAATCTATTTTTGTACCCAAAAAAATAACTTGAAAAAAGTTTTATATCCACTTTTTTTTTTTATGAAGGAGTGCCTCTATGTACTGACAGAAAACCTGTGGCATGAATGGTCATGTGATGGTGCCATTTTAAAAGTCTTTGCAATAAACGTTCGAGAGAAGTAAAACTAGTTAAATACATGAAGGACTAGTGATCTGTAATGTTATTGTCTTACATTACACTATTTTTTAAATACAAATGATATGTATTATTATTAGCCGAATATGTAACGGTTTAGGAGAAATTGGAAACTATAGTAAACCACCAAGATATGTCTACTACACAGGTTTCTAGTATTTCAGAAAGTGATTGTGATTTGTGAACAATATTAGGATTATTAGTGTCTTCCAATCAATACAAAAAATAATAATAATCATAAAAAAAAACAATAAAGGGGAAATTAGTGCAGTCTAAACTTTTAGCTGGCTATGTTGCCCCAAGCAATAACATAGTAAAATAGATGTAGCTGAATGCAATATCAAAATTACAGCTAAAAATGAAGTTCATCGCTTTAACCGAATCCTCAATAGGCGATAAGCATTTATGACCAAATACGTCAAAACAAATCTACAAAATGTGATATTTCTAGAGAAGTGCAAATTTCTGATCAATGCCGTCATGGTAGAATTTTTCTAGACTGTTCCATAGACTCTCCCCCCTAAAAGAGACAGCCTCTTTGTTGTTAAACCATTACTAGTCAGCCTGTTATTGACAACCGAAAAGGTTATATAGAGTCGGTGAGGAATTATGCACAAGTCTCATTCCATCAGCCAAGACAGTGGTCTTTGGCAGCTTGCCTGGGAGAGAGCATACTGCCTCTTAATTGACGGCGTTCGTGGCTTATGTTATGATGTTGTGCGCCAATCTGGCTAAGCCACAAACGCCATCAAGTAAGAGGCAGTATGGGATGTGAGTGTTGATTCACACCAGCTATCATTAAAATTATGTTAAAAATTGAAAAAAAATGTCTGCCCCCTAAAGGTGAGAGGTTAAGATCGACTTTCGCAAATATAACATACGCCATCAAAATAATGTAGTAGAAAAAAAACTAAAAAAAATTAAATTTGAAATTCTACCGCTACTTGGCATTCAATCACAGCTCAATCTTTAGTATACTAGCTCCCTATATGACATAAGAGTTAAGATGTCAAAATCCACACCAGATAAAACTGACAGTATTTTCAAAGGTTAGTCTAGAATCTGTAGTGTAACAGGGAAAGATTAGGACAAAGAACCAAACTCTAAAAGTGAAGAACCACCTTCGACATGCAGCATACTTTATCCGCCACTCGTTACTTACAATGAAATCAGTTTACAGATCATTAGCTCATGACTAGTGTTGAGCGAATTTGTTCGCCATTTCAAATTCGGGTTAGTGTTCGGGGTTCCGGCTTGTTCGCGACAAAAAAATTGGCTCCGCCCATGAACATCCTTGATTTGCCAGACTGTCACGCAGATAACATCATCAGAGATGTTCATGGGCGGAATTTTTGGCGCGAACAAGCCAGAACCCCGAACACGAACCCGAATTTGAAATGTCGAACAAATTTGCTCAACACTACTCATGACGTGTCAAAATTAAATTTTTGAAACACTTTTTTTTTCCATAGAGGTGCCTTTGAAACCAAGGCCAAAGTGATGATGTTGCTTGCATGATCGGGTTGGACATGGTGCACCAATTAAAACCTCCAAAATGTTTTTTTTTTGGGCTAGAAAAGTCACTATAAAACAAAAAAACACAACAATAACCCAGTTCACCATGCATAGAAATAAAAGGGGGTCAAAAGCAGAGTCAAGGTGCAAAGAACTATACAAAGCTGCCAACACGCCCTCTTTCATCTCTACATGGAAACTGCAGTGAGATCAGCTGATGGAGACCATTGGTTCCACCCAACTTCGTTCCGCGTCCCAGGCAGGAGCAGCCTGCAATCTATTGCTCTCAGGAACTGGCAAGGATAAGAAGCGCAAGACTATTCAATATGTAGTAATAGTTGTGGTATTACAATATTACAATCTTTATAAGAGGCATGTGAAGAAGAATAGATGACTACAGTGCAATATTCTTTACCATTTCGCCATGTTCGTTCACTTGTAAAACTTTCCACATAGACTCTTCCGAATTACATTTTCACACTCCCCTATAAGGTGCAGATCATAGGTGTACAGCCAAGGCTTCACTGCATCGCGGTAACAACTAATTGCAACTGTGCAATGATTTTTTTTTTTTTTCCATTTTTTTTTCTTGTTTTCTTTTTTTTCTTTTACCAAGTTTGCAGGAACGTTACAGATCACTTTTGGAAACTAACATAAGAGAAACCATAGGCGAATGTAAGAAAACAAAAACTTGCTGGAGATTTTCACGTTCATCTCCATTTCAGTGTGTCTCTTCCTTCATGGCACCTCTTGAGTTTCATCTTGTTTCGAAATACTGCACAGATAATAAAAAGAAGCTAGCCATCAGCCAGAAGACTTCTAATGCTTTTCTGCTTGGCTGACTTGGAGAGCATTAATGACACCATTGATGTTTTCTTCGGGTACCTACAAAGATCAAACAGAATATGAAGTAGAAATTTGCAGTTCTAACATGCCGGTAAATAAGAACAAATAAAGTAATCAATAGCTTTTCATTAGCGCTGTAGAAGAGATCAGCAAACGGCTATGTAAACAGTTTCAGTGTAACACGGAAGTGCCAAAAGTCTACGGCCCTAAATTTCACAATGTAAAGTAATGACCAATGATAGATTTTATAGATTAATAAATGAATGTAAAAAATCCACAAATCAACTTATGAAGAGATTCATTTAAACTAATGTAATTCTAAACTAAATCCACCACTGTGCATCACACTTCATGCATCTTAGCGTTTATTCACCTTGTATTTTAGTGGTACTTCCACTGGGTTCTCATTTCAATTCAGCTGTTTAGTTATTTTTATTCTTTCCTTTATTGATCATGTACAGAGAACTTATTAAATGGAATTTGTAATCAGGTTTTTATACCCCAACTAATGCCATCAATGTAAAGATGCTGTAATGTTGATTACATCCATACTTTCATTTTAGAAATCTGGGTTTACGTTTTAGAGAAATGTACTGTTGAATTGTTATGCAAATGAGCCACAAGTGCAGTGGGCGGGCACTGCACTTACAGCTCTGCTTCCTTTCTTCCTTATTTCCTGCCTGCCGCCTGTCTCCTGTAAATGTTTCTTTCAGCGACTTGCCTCTCCTGCCCAAGATCCAGTGCAAGTGATATCATTTCCTGAGGTGGTGCATGAACAATAAGGTCATGTGGAATAAGACTAAGTCTGACACTGACAGTCTTTTTCACTCCTGCTGCTCGTTCCCGTGTCAGTCGTTCTAGTGAAGAGGACTGTCTGTACCTGGCGAAATCTGCAAACTATGCAGATCGAGCCAGACACTGACACTCTAGCACATCAGGACTTTACTATGCATTCACCGTCTCGGGGAATGACAGCGCTTGCACTAGATTTCGGGCGGAAGAAGCAGCAGATCTCGGAAACAAGAGTGACTGTTAATCATTGATGGGAGACAGGCAGCGAGCAGGACATAGGGAAGAGAGGCAACAGAGCTGTAAGTGCAGCGCCCGCCCACTGCACATGCAACTCATTTGCATAACAATCAAACAAAAATGCAGGTATGGATGTAATCAGCACTGCAGCTCTCCCCAGGGCAGAAGACAACAGTTTCTATAGTGCGCTTAGTACCATTATTGCTTAGCATAGAGATCATATTATCAATTAAAGATTTTTTTTCTCCTGCTGTATCTGGATTGCGTCTTTAAGAAACCTCAATACACAGCACAATAAATATTGTAATACAAAAACACATTCTGTATAGCTCTCCTTTAAAAAAAGTTCTCTCTTTTGTGTCACATACAGTATAAGTGGCTCTTAACACACGAAGTAAAAGTCATCTGATGATTATTTAAGCGGGATCTAATGTGTATGGAGAACTCCCAATTCTTCTTTGAAAGATTATGTAGGGGAATGTATGAATCAGGCAGTTGAATTTCAATTGCCTGATCATTTTGTTTGGTGGCTAGATAAGCCACTGCCAGACCATTCTGGCAGCATCTCTCTCATAGGAAACACAAAAACACTTGGTCAAGCCAAGTGCTCATGTGTATGGAGAGGGGTCAGACAAATAATAGTTCGCCTGCCAGCTACTTAATGAGCATGGGCAGCTTTACTTAAAGGGGTTGTCCACTATTTGGACAAACCTTTTCTCAAATGCTGTGGTCCATCTGTGTAAAATTTAAAAAAAACAACTCCCAAACTTATACTCCTTTCCCGCACAGGGTCTCCTTATGTTTGCGTAATGTTGCTATGTACCATATGAGCGCTGCAGCCAATCAGAGGCCACTGATGGGCTGATTCTCTCACACTCAACTAATGTCCTAGTTTTGGCTACGCGAAGCAGTGCATTAGAAGCTGCTTATTGTTATGCAATGCAGTTAATATCATGCGAGTGCCAAGAGACCAGAAGTTGACATTGATGGAACAATGCCGACGTGGGTGGCAAATTTAAGGGTTTTTTTTTAGATACATTTACTCAGGGGACTAAAGCATTTCAGAAGGGGTTGTCCAAGCACTTTTGAAACATGACTAGAGATATCGGCCAAACCAGAGAAATGTATCTGTGCACAGAGATGTTTTGAAGCTGTTGCTTTTCTTCAGTACAATGTAAGGTTCTGGTTGGATGTATGAGATACATGTGTACTCTTGCATAATTTTGGCGGAAAACAATAGTCATGGCTCAAAGCTCTTTAAAAGCTCGTCAAGGATGATTAGTTTTTTTCATTCTAGAAGACAGATTTTTTGCATATGTATTACAATATGCTTTGCTCTTTGAATTGTGTTTTCTTCAACTCAAGAGAAATATGGTTAGAAAAAAATATTAAATTCATATGATCTCAGCACTAAGTGTTTAGAGCACTTGGTTAGTAATATTTTTACTTATTTATTTTCCTTACTTATATAGCGCGATTAATTCCACAGAGCTTTACAGACATTATGGGCACTGTCCCCATTGGGGCTCACAATCTAGATTCCCTATCAGGATGTCAGTGTGGGAGGAAACCCACGCAAACACGGGGAGAACATACAAACTCCTTGCAGATGTTGTACTTGGTGGGATTTGAACCAGGACCCCAGCACTGCAAGGCAACAGTGCTAACCATTGAGCCACCGTGCTGCCCAGTAATAGCATTAATAAGAAATTTCTATGTCGAAGAATACACATTTATTCGCTCCAGTCTCCTATGAATGAGAACGACCTTACATTTCAACATCAGTGAAAAGTCTTGGAACGTTCATGGTTTTTTAGTCCACAAAATCACTGTTTAATCATGGACCTTTTAGCACACTCTTAATGATATGCAATTGTTGTGAAATTAGAGCAATTGTAATAAAAGGTGCCTTTTGAAAAAGAAAAAAGAAAATGCCTATGGCCAGCTTAACACTAAACCTGTTTAATGTAGCTATGCCTATATAAATGACTAATAGCCACATTACATACACCACAATTCAAATCATTCATGTTGACGTGGCAGTTCTAACTAATGAATAACATGGACACTGTCGATTAGTCCGCTCACAGATTTCAATGACTTTGGAGATAATAAACACAGTTTAAGGCTTGGTGTATTGACAGACTTAAAGAAAAAAGCAAGAAAGAAAGAAAGTTCCCTTTTATAGGTTTGTTTTATTTCAGCAAAAACCATAATAGTTCAGAATAGATGTAGCAGACTGGAGTACGCACAATGTGTAGAGTCGATGAATCCAAGGTCAAAGGGGTGATGGACTATCCGTAAAAAAGTGCACCTTATTGATGTTGCTGTCCAGGAATAGAATACTTACAAGACATGTAGCTGCTTTTTTGCAGAATTTTGTATTTAATGACCAAGAGATTGAAGATACCCTATACTACTCTTCCTGAATGCCTCATGGAAAAAAGTAAGAGTGCCCAGACGGCTGGAAGAGCAGAAAAATTCCTTTGGCACCACTTCTTTATGTTCCTGTAGTCCCTAGTACCTGCAAACAATGTCCATCTGAACATCTTTACTGAGGTCAGTTGATAAGTGATATGTATTAGTTCAGGGGTTATTGGAAACACCATATTTAATTAGGTGTTCAGGTTTGGAATTTGTATTTGTTTAGGGAGTCTGGTCGAGGGTCTTTACTAAGGGGGTATAGGGTTTGTCATTTAGAGGATATGGAATGTGTATTTGTTTAGGTGGTCAGGTTAGGAATATGTATTTTGTTTAGGTAGTCTGGTCAGGGGACTCTACAAGGGGGTATAAGGTCTGTAATTATTTATGGGATATGGAATATGTGTTTATTTAGAGCAGGGGTGTGGAACCGCAGGCCCATGGGCCATTTACAGCCTGAAATGACCTTTTATCTGGTCCCCAGGTAGATTCCTGGAGACCACAGTGCTTGGTTTGGCATCTGTGTTTTGATGGCCACCGACCTTTCAATTTCCTCTTGCTCTGCGAGCACGCACATGCAATGTTCACTGCTGAACACTGAGGCACCTGCAATGAAAGATTACGTTCTGACACCTGTGCAGGCGTCAAGACTTACTTTGAGGGCGTAGTTAGCACACAATTTGTACGGCCCCCGAAGGGTGGCTTAAATATCCAAATGGCCCTTGGCAGAAAGAAGGTTCCTCACCCCTGATTTAGAGGGTCTGGTTTGGGATTATTTAGTATTTGGGGAATCTGGTCTAAGGTCTGTTTTTGTGCAGCGGTGCTGGGGTCCATACAATTTTAGGATCGTGATAAAAGGGGGTTCATGTGCACTAGAGTAAGGGAGAAAAAGAGAAATAAGCACATAGGTAAAGCTAACATTTACTTCACCTGGGGCAAAATTTCACTTCACTACCCCAGCCCTGTATTTAAATGTTCTGTTCTGGAACATCGCTGTGAGGAACATCGCTGTGTCAGCTCTTCTTGGCATGGCCTTGAATGAGCAGAGGTAAAATATGTAAAAAAAACAATGCTGCCACACAAACAAGAGGATCCCATGATCATCTGCTATTGATCCGGGTGCATAATAAGTCACGTTGGACTGCCCGTGCTCTCTAACTCTGATTCACAGCAGATAGCATATTCTAGCACATTAAAGCATATTATAGCATTACATATGAGACTTGTTCATACGTAATTGGAGGCACACTTTGAGAAATACCAAACTTCAGGCAGAAATAATAAATCATTTTGAATTAGATCTCATTACAATAAATACCGTATATATATAAAAAAATCTTTGCAGATACTACAGCCAAAACATAATTGCTTTGCCAGGCACCTGAACTGTAAATGCCACTTTCCTCATGTGCTTTGTGATCATGGGTCTGAAGGTAATGATCCAGATTAATTGGTAAAGTGCAGTATCCAAATGGAGCCAATTAGTTTTCACGTGTCTGTGTGGAGTTTAATACATTCTGCCAAAAAGTCATCCTATAACACTGTTCTATACTATACTAATACTACACACAGTAATATATGTAAAGGTTAAACAAATCATGTATATAATAAGAGTAAATTACTCAGGTCATAGCACATATCCTTCTACAAATCTGGTAAATGTCCATTCTACAGGTTTAGGATTATCACAATAGCAAGTTAGTTCTATAGGAAGAGTCCTATAATAATCATTTACATGGCAAACAATATTTTTATGCTTTCATAAACAATACTTCTATAATTGACCATTTTTGTGTATTTACATTGGGAAATCATCATTAGAATTGATAAGAAATGTTCAAATTCTAATGATAATTGTTATTTGCAATTGAGCTTTTCGTCCACAGCAAAAACCTATACAAACCCTCTACATATGCTCTGCTAGGATGTGTCATTGTCATAATGGAAGCCCACCTTCCTCTATTAATCTGAGTCAAGAGATGAAGAAAAGTAGCAATCATCTGGCTGCAGGGGACAACTTCAATCTCAAAGGTTCTTTATGAGACAACCCTTTAAAACCAGCATCTAATCAAATTAATTATATCACTTATATCACATATACATAATATTGTTACCCAAAAAAACAAGTGCTCCAGCAATGAAGTAAACTTACCAGTGCATGATCAAACTTAAAGGTACTGATATAATATGCTGGGATGTCTGCAGCAGCTAAAGGTTCTGAGATTTGGGCAACAATCCCGCATTCATCTGAAACAAGAAATGATGAAAATGACGTTAAGAATTATTGTGTGTTTGTACTGTAATTTCCAAAGCAGAATAGTTGGATGGCTTTCAGCAGAAGCAAATAGACATCTATGATGGTTTATCGTTACAGGACCAAATCATCTGATTGTCTATAGAAGAACAAATCCTTTATTGAATGGTCATCAGTCTAAACAGCCGCAGACACACAATACCTTGACTATTTTTCGCACAACTTACAAAAGGTGAGCCTTTATTAAAACCTTTCTTGACACTGATTTATATACATACTTAAATAAAGTAGAAATAAAAGAAGGCACTCATAGGGTATTTCCTAAAGAAATTGCCATTTTCTTTGCTTTTTTGTAAGAACAGAGTGTGAAATGCACCTAATATTCTATGTAAAAAATCAGTCTTACCTTCCCTCCCTATTTTGAGCCAATTCTGAGGTTCTCTCTGAGGCAATGTCATGGACATGCCATTGTCTATACCATGAACCTTCCGGCTCACAATACAAATTCACAATAAATGCATTGTGGATAGTTCAGATACTTGTTCCCTCCTTCTTAATCTTTCTGGTGAGGTTTCCCCGATTCCTATCCCTTTGGATGGATCAATCGATGACAGAATTGTCCACCAGAGCACATTGTGCATAGAGTAGTCTGTGGAGCTGGCAGTCAGTATAATCCCTTAAGGATGGAGCCAATTATGTTCTTAATGACCAGGCCCATTTTTACAATTCTGACCACTGTCACTTTATGAGGTAATACCTCTGGAACGCTTCAACAGATCCAACTGATTCTGAGAATGTTTTTTTCGTGACATATTGTACTTCATGATAGTGGTAAAATTTCTTTGATAAGACTCGCGTTGACTTGTGAAAAAGACGGAAATTTGTCTAAAATTTAGAAAATTTAGCAATTTTCAAACTTTGAATTTTCATGCCCTTAAATCAGAGAAAGATGTCACACAAAATAGTTAATAAATAACATATCCCATATGTCTACTTTACATCAGCACAATTTTGGAACCAATTTTTTTTGGGTTGGGAAGTTATAAAGGTTAAAAGTTGACCAGCGATTTCTCATTTTTCCAACAAAATTTACAACACCATTTTTTTAGGTACCACATCACATTTGAAGTCACTTTGAGGGATCTATATGACAGAAAATACCAAAAAGTGACACCATTCTAAAAACTGCACCCTCAAGGTGCTCAAAACCACATTCAAGAAGTTTATTAACCTTTCACATGCTCCACAGGAACTGAAGGAACGTGGAAGGAGAAAATGAACATTTTAACTTTTTTTCACAAAATGTTTACTTCAGACCCAATTTTTTTATTTTCACAAGGGTAACTAGAGAAAATGGGCCACAACATTTGTTGTGTAATTCCTCCTGAGCAAGCCGATACCCCATATGTGGGGAAAAACCATGGTTTGGGTGCACGGCAGGGTTTGGGAAGGGAAGGAGCGCCATTTGACTTTTTGAATGTAAAATTTGCTTGAATAATTAGTGGACGCCATGTCATTACATTGAGCGGTAAAAATAAAATTTTCACATTTTTTCCACAAAAATGTTTTTCAGCCCCCAATTTTGCATTTTCATGAGGGTAACAAGAGAAATTGCCCCATAACATTTGTTGTGAAATTCCTCCTCAGTAAGCTGATGCCCCATATGTGGGGAAAAACCACTGTTTGGGCGCACGGCAGGGTTCGGAAGGGGAGGAGCGCCATTTGACTTTTTCAATGTAAAATTTGCTTTAAATGATTAGCGGACGCCATGTCGTGTTTGGGGAGCTTCTGATGTGCCTAAACAGTGGAAACCCCCCACAAGTGACCCCATTTTGGAAACTAGACCCCTCTGGGAACTTATCTAGATGTGTGGTGAACACCTTGAACCGCCAGATGCTTCACAGAAGATTATAACGCAGAGCTGTGAAATTAAGAAATTAAATTGTTTTCCACAAAAATGTACTTTTAGCCCCAATTTTTTTATTTTCACAAGGGTAATAGGAGAAAATGGACCCCAAATTTTGTTGTGCAATTGCTCCTGAGTACGGACATACTCTATATGTAGGGGAAAACTATTGTTTGGGCGCACGGCACGGCAGGGCTTGGAAAGGAAGGAGTGACGTTTGGAACGCAGACTTTGATGGAATGGTCTGGGGGTGTCATGTCGCGTTTGGAGAGCCCCTGATGTTAGGGTTTTCCACTGTTTAGGCACAAGTTGCCCCATTTTGGAAACTACACTCCTCAAGGATTTTATCAAGGGGTATAGTGAGCATTTTGAACCAACAGGTACTACACAGAATTTAATAACATTAGGTGGTCATACTGAACATTTTCATTTTTTTTCAAGAAAATGTAGTTTTAGCCCTACATTTGTAATCTTTGCAATGGATAATAGAAGAAAACAAACCCCACAATTTGTTATGCTATTTCTCCCGAATGCGATGATGTCCCATATGTCATCAGAAATTACTGTTAGGCCACACGTCAGAAACCCCAGTGTAAGCGCTCGGGGGAGAGCGCAGGATAAATGTGAGCCGAGCCTTATTTCGATTTTTTTGGAGGCAGAATGAAGAAATAGACAGCAGTACCAGAATAGTTCTTGCTTTTATTTTTTTGCGTTTCACCGTGTGGTATAAGTGGTAAGGTGGATTTATTCTTCGGGTTGGTGCAATTACAGCGGTACCAGATTTATATGGCTTCTTTAGGCTTTGCTGCTATCGCACAGTAAAAAAATCTTTTTTTTTTTTTAGAAAAAGTAGTTATTTTCGCCGCCCTATTCTGAGAGCTGTAACTTTTCTATTTTTTGGTGAACACAGCAGTATGAGGGCTTATTTTTTGATTGACGAGTTGCAGATTTTTTTGCTACTATTTTGGGGCACATAGTAATTTTTGATTGCTGTTTATTCAGATTTTTCAGACACAGAATGAACAAAAAACAGCAATTCAGTTATTGCTTTTATTTTTTGCACCTTTCGCTGTGCGGTAAAAGTGATAAGACCAATTTGTTGGGTTGGTACGATTACAGGGATACCAGATTTATATATTTTTTTTATGTTTTGCTATTTTTACAGACTAAAAACAGTATTTTACAAAAACTTGATTTTGCATCGTCACATTCTGAGAGCTGTAACTTTTTTATTTTTTTTAACGAATGAGCCATATTAGGGCTTGTTTTTTGCGGGACGGTTTGGCGTTTTTATTTACATAATTTTTTTTATGTGCGACTTTTTGATCGCTATTTATTCACTTCTCAGTATGATGAAAAAGCGTGTTTATTTTTTATTTTTACGGCATTTGCCAAATGGACTAAATAACGTGACAATTTTATAGAGCGGGTCGTTCCAGATGCGTCAATATCAATTATGTGTAAGTTTTTTTAGTTTAGTTTTGTTTTATCACAAACATGGTCTTTTGAGCGGCGAAATGGATTTTATTGATTTGTGTGCACTTTGTGTTTTTTTTTTTTTTTTTTTACATATTTTAACTTTTTTTTACTTATTCACTAAGTCCCACTGTGAGACATGTGTGATTGTCACTTTTATTGCTGATCTCATACACTGCAGTACCTCTGTACTGCAGTGCATGAGACCTGTCAGTGAGTCATGTCTGACACACTGACTCTGCCTGTGAGATCCCGCTCATTGCTGGAGCTCAAAGGCCACCGTACCCTGAGATCATCACATGATCTCAGGGTACCATGGTAACCATCAGGACCCGGGATTCTCATCGCGGGGGTCCAATGGTTACTAACCTTGTAACAACTTAAATACCGATGTCACAATTGACAGCGGTATTTAAGGGGTTAATCGGCCCTGATCGGCACTGAGACCGGCCAGGGCCGATACTGCAGGGTGTCAGCTGTCACACACAGCCGACACCCGCAGGAATCGCCGCCGCAAGGCGACGATATTTACTTGTTCCTCAGCGTTGCATTTTCACGGCGCTGTGGAATAAGTACCCTTAATGACCTCTGCGAAAATGCGTTACGACAGTCGTTGAGGGGTTAAAGAACTAAAGAGAGGACTGTAAATGGAATAAACTGCTCCAGAAAGATTTTAAAAAGACAAATGATATTTTGCATAAGCATGTATTGTGATTTGTTATTGTGAAATGGAGGCTTTTAAACTAAAACATCAACCTTGTTCTCAGCTTTCGGGAGCCTTGCTCTACCACGGTCTTGCTACACACCTTCACCAAAAAAAAGCTCTGTAACCATTTATATAGTACTAATAAATTCATTTATTACACATACCAAAACCTAGAGGTTGTCCGCCTATACGAACCATCTTCCAAAGCTCGCCCGACGCACTTGTAAACAGCAAATTATTAGGAAACCTAGAAAAATGCAAGAAACATGAGACAAACTTTGTTTTTGAGGTTTCTCTTAAAGGGTGGTTCAAGAAGTTATAACTCCTGAAAGAAACTGGAATGTGAATGAAAGAACACCTGGAAACCTGGGCAGCACTGCTGCCAAGATGATCATACGATGGTCGAAGCATCTCATGCAGTAGAGGTATGCAATCTGTGTGTCTCACTGTCACCTGTGTGTCCTACTGTCACATTCTAACCACTGGTAGGAGTCATGAAAACCAGTAACAATCGAATTACTCTTTGACTGTTACATTTGGCATCATAAGTATTTACAAACTATCAAGTGATTCATGGCAAAGCTGTTCAGTTATCATGTGGTCATGGCTAGCACACACTGCTAAGATGTAGAAAAGGACAATAAGGGTTCCCTGAATTAGCCATGTTATACACATTTTGCCTGAAATTAAACTTTAACCAGAAATATTTTAATAAGAAACAAAAATTTGTATTATTAAGTCATGTGGCAAAGCTCATTAAAGGGTCAATATTGACTTTTAGGATTGCTACTTCCAATAGGTGGCACTAGAGTTCTAGTTCTCTTCCTCTCTGAAGAGACAATCTGAATATTTCGCAGAGGAGCACTGCGGCTCAAAAAGTCTCCTCACCTTGACGTGCTTAGCATGTCGCTCTCCGCAAGGAGAAACGTTACTTCTTCAATATTATTCTGTAATTTAATTGTTTGTGTTCTTATATTGAACCAATGCCATGACTTAAAGTCATTACATTATAGAGCCTTATGTAATGTACTGAAGGGTGTGCAACTGACTTTAAAGGAGCACTCACAAACTTTTGCTTTGCTTAAACGTGTGTATATAGTGTAATACGTATGTATTAATATACTCATCTACCTCCGCCTTCTCCGGTATCCAGCACCGTTATGCTCATCGTATATACTCATCTACCTCCGCCTTCTCCGGTATCCAGCGCCGTTATGCTCATTGTCTCAGTGATGTCACCGCACTTCAGACTCTCCCTCTATGCTTGAGCCGGAAGTCTCTTTTACAATGTAAGCTTGTGGAGCATCCCTCTGATGTTCGTTGACCTAAATTGTAAGAGTCACTTCTGGGTCACACAGAGCGCAGCATGACCCAGAAATTCTGAAGAGCGGTCACATCACTGAGACGAGGAGCAAAACGGCGCTGGATACCGGAGAAGACGCCGATAAGTGAGTATATTAACACATATTACACTACATACACATGTGTAGGCAAACAAAAGTTCATGGAAATGTTTCTTTAATGCCTTACCTCTGCTGCGTTTGTACATCCATCACCAAGGAAATGTAGCCCTCAATGAGGGAAAAGGAGAAGAAGCGGATATGACCAGATTCCTCACTGCCCACCACCAAATCTTTTACTCTGTAACACAAATGGTAAGTGACATGATTAAAGAGATTACACAAGCATACAAAAAGTATACTTCTGATCCAGTACTCTCTAGTGCTCATAGCAAATCTAATGATACACTGCAAGTTAGAAATATAATCCTGATCAATACTAGGTGCACTTTCAGGGACAATCATTTACATCACTGGAAATTTATTACAATTGACAAACCTTTAACTGCTTAAAAATTATTAGACACAGGTCACGACTGGTAGAGCTACAAAATGTATAAACCCATTTAGAAAAGTTTGTTTGTGGGGAATATACACTTATAATCATATATGACTAGATGTATAAAAGGTGGACCATAAACATCAGTTAAATATCAGATATAAAACTTGTAATTTCAGCAGTATTGGTTGACCATCTAATGTGTATGACTGTAAGCACTCTCCCCAATGGCAGATGTCAGAGGAAAGGTGCACAACACTATCTGCATATGCCAAAAGCTAAGGAACCACATAGCGGATAGTCACACATGGCTTCCAAGCTGGTTGGAGACCCCTGATCTAGGTGGAAAATCATATCTCTTTAGCATATGTCTTTTCCTTCCAATATCTAGTGTTGCTCAAAATAGGGCATCTGCCTTTCAGATATGAAAGGGGATGTCCATTCCTAGAAAAAATTTAAAAAGTGGGCCTATAGTGGTGCTAAAATTAAGAAAAAAAAATTCGTACTCGTCTGCAGTTTCAGGCCCACTTTTAAAATATTTTTCTTAGTTGATAACTCATTAATATGAGAAGGTTGTAGTCCCAACTGTTCTGTATTCTATTTCTATCTTAGTCTGAAGGAAATAGTGGAATGTGTGGATAAACACCAAGAAGTGTTCTACGGTCCATCCGCAAGTTGTGCTCATTACACCTAAAACCTCAATGTTTCATAAAATAATTGCCATTATTGTCATTAAACGCCTTCTGCTGCCTTTTGGAAAACAGGCTTATATTTCAGGGTTTTTATTTCTTTATTAGACAATTTACTCATTACAGTTCTCGCTGTCATTTTCATTTTTGTAGCTGCTTTAGTTTAACTTGGCAGGTTGCCAATCCCTTTAGAAGTTAATTTTTGTGAACATCTAAGCAGTTTTAAAGCAGAAAAAGAAAACTGCAAATCATATTTCTACATGGGAAGTAGGAATGGGATTGCGAAAGAAAAAAATTACGTAATGTAATTTTATTGTTCATTTGGAGTAATAAGATTGTAATCCTGATCAAACTATACAGCAAAGACTTTTCACTGGTATCCAACAATGGATCTCATACATTTATGAAACAAAGAACATTTACCTACAAGTATGCACAAGATATTTTATCACACAACATCTGTCAGTACACCACACTGATCATAGCGGAGAGTGGCTGCTTACAAGCCAAATATGTATCCTTCATTAAAAGCCTGGTTCTCAGCGTCCCTGAAAACTGCTGATTTTGCAAGAGGAAACGGCTGTCGGGGAAAAAGTATTACATGACAGTTATTCAAAGAAGTCTGCTTGGGTGACAAAGGGAGGTCTTGAGGCAGGGACCCATTCATTATTACGACCATATACCTTTATAGGACATATGTACAAGTATTGTCTTTGAGGCCACTCTTGCAGGTATGGAGGCACAGGAGTATTATTTGAAGCCAGTGAATCAGTTCTGCATAGAACACGTATTGTTCTCCTTATACTAGCATATGCCTCTAGTGGCTACTTTATGGCCTCTTACAGTCCAAAAAATTGCTGAAAGGACTATCGGACTACTACAACTGTAATTTTTGTATCTTTCCAAAGAGAATTAGGCTTTGTATGTTTGTGGTGTTCACTGTCATACTGTTACATTTGTTGCCAATTTACTTATATGGCCAGGAAAAAGTATGCAGTTAACAACAAATTCTGAATGAAAACAGAGGAGCAAGAGAAACTGACTACAAACTAAAATGTGTCTATACAAGTGCACAGAGCATGGGAAACCAACAAAGAGTATTGGAACTGCCAACACAGGAAAAAAAATATGATGTCATAGGCATCACTGAAACTTGGTGGGATGATACACATGATTGGAATACAAACCTTGAAGGCTACAACTTAATTATAAAAATCAGGCTTAACAAGAGGGGTGGAGGTGTTGCATTGAATGTTTGGGAATCGTATATCTCCACAGAGATCCAAGCTTCAGAGAATGGTAGCTCTGTAGAAACTGTTTGGGTAAAAATACAAGGAAAGAAGACCAGAAAGGACACTATTGTATGTGTTTACTATAGGCCACCTGGGCAGAGGGAAGATATGAATGAACTCTTTTTACTTCAGATGTCTTTGCTCTAAAAAAAAGTACGACATAGTGATCATTGGAGATGTTAACTATCCAGATATTTGTTGGAAATCTCTCTCAGGCAGAAGTAATGGGTCCAGAAAATTCTTATCTTCTCTCGCTGACAACTTTATCTTTCAAAAGGTAGAAGACAGAACAAGAAGATCTGCCATCTTGGACCCAATTCTTACCAATAAGGAGGAAATGGTTGAGGAAGTAAAGGTGGCTGGGAATTTATGAGGCAGCGATCATGCTATCCTCGAGTTTTGGATTACAAGAGGAAGAAGACCTGCGAGGACTAAATGAAATTCTCACTGCACAATCAGTAACAATCCAGAAAAGAAGGAAGAATTGGAAGCATTTAAAGAGATGAGGATGGATGAACACAGAACCTAAACACTTGCTAAAAAGGAAAAAAAGAAATGTTTATCAAATGGAATGAGGGGGGCATATTTAAAGCGCACCTGACAGCAGGATTGTGCTTAGTGAACCACATACACTGCCAGGTGGGCGACATTATACTGAGTAAAATGATACCTTTGTTGATTAAATCTGTCCTGTGGTTCTTGTGTAATCTTTACTTTCGATTTGGAGATAATGAGGCATCGTGCTTTGGGGCAGGGCTGTAATTGGTGCTCTGCTTACGTATTCATATTTCTGACTTCTGACAGGTCACTGTGCCTTCAGTGACCTGCCTACTATTTTAAATACTGCCTATGCAATTTGTGTGCCACACATGAAATTTACATGCACCAAAATGGCCCATGCAGACCGACCATGAGCAGTAGCATCTTTCGGTTGCCAAGAAATGCTACTGCACAAGCGCGGGCGGCGGGGACCATATTGCTGCAGGCAAATTTCTTTTTCCTCCATCATAATGGCGCCGCTAGCGATAGATGCTACAGCGCACGCGCCGGCGCCATTTTGCTGGAGTAAAAAGAATTTACCTGCAGCAATATGGCGCCGCGCATGCACAGTAGCATCTCTCGGAAACTGAGAGGGCGCCATATTGCTGAAGGCAAATTTATTTTTCGCCGAGCAAAATGGCACCCCCGCCTGCGCAGTAGCATCTATCGCTTGCAGATAGATGCTACTGCGCAAACACCG
The DNA here is from genome assembly GCF_046119375.1 of Phyllobates terribilis. NCBI lineage: Eukaryota > Metazoa > Chordata > Amphibia > Anura > Dendrobatidae > Phyllobates > Phyllobates terribilis. The sequence continues at coordinate 422,074,319 of NW_027362762.1, read as the reverse complement.
CTAGCGGCGCCATTTTGCTGGAGGAAAAAGTAATTTGCCTGCAGCAATATAGCCCCCGCCGCCCACGCTTGTGCAGTAGCATTTCTCGATTGCCAAGAGATGCTAGTGCGCATGCGCGGCACGTGGCGCCATATTGCTGCAGGTAAATTCATTTTCCTCCAGTAAAATTGCGCCCAGGTGTGCGCAGTAGCATCTCTTGGCAACAGAGAGATGCTACTGCGCATGCAGGGGCCATTTTGGTTCAGGCAAATTTCATGTGTGGCACACAAATTACGCAGGCAGTATTTAAAATAGTAGGCAGGTCACTGAAAGCACAATGACCTGTCAGAAGGCAGAGATAGGAATACATAAGCAGAGCACCAGTTACAGCCCCTCCCCAAAGGCCGCCTTAAGCACGAGCATATCATTATGTCAGAAATGAAAATAAAGATTATAAAAGAACCACAGGACGGATATCATCAAAGGTATCATTTTACTCAGTGTAATGTCGCCAACCTGGCAGTGTATGTAGTTTACTAAGCACAATCCTGATGACAGGTGCGCTTTAAAGAAGAATATATTGCTGTCTACAGGGAATGCAGGGCAAGCATTAGAAGAGCTAAAGCAAGTAATGAAGCGAGGCTTGGAAGGAAGACCCAAAGAAATAAAAAAGGATTTTGGGGTTATGTCAACAGCAAAAAGAAAAGTCAAAGATGTTATAGGATTTTTACAGAATGAAAACGGTGAAGTGGTCAAAAGTGATCTTGAGAAGGCCGAACGTTTAAATTCCTATCTTGCATCTGTGTTCTCTAAGAAACCAAATGTAAGATCAACTGATCTTCACTGTCCTATCAAAGGAATAAAAGAATCCACACTATCTATAAACAGAGAAATGGTGAGAGAACACTAAGCTAATTTAAATTAATTTAAATCTCCTGGTCCAGATAAATTACATCCTAGGGTACTGAAAGCGATAGCAGAGGAAATTGCAGAACCACTAGCCAGAATCTTTGAAAAATCCTGAAGAACAGGAGAAGTTGCAAGAGATTGGAGAAGGGAAATGTCCCCATCTTCAAAAAAGGAAAGAAGATGGAGCCAGGAAATTACAAGCCAGTGAGCCTTACTTCTATACCAGGAAAGATCTTTGAACAAATGATTAAACAGCATGTATGTAAGTACTTGGATAAGAATACAGTAATTAACCAGAGCCAGCATGGGTTTGTAGCAAACAAGTCATGCCAGACTAATCTAATTTCCTTCTGACTGGGTGGATCAGGGAAATACATATAAGATATAGTCTATCTCGACTTCAGCAAAGCATTTGATAAAGGATTTCATACTATCCTTATTGAAAAAATGACCAAGTATGCTATTGACAAGGCTACGGTTAGGTGGATTCATAATTGGCTCAGCGATTGTTCTCAAGGAGTGGTAATAAATGGTTGCACTTCCAATTGGAAGTGTGTTTCAAGTGGGGTACCACAAGGCTCTGTCCTGGCCCCAGTATTGTTCAACATTTTTATAAATGATAGGTCTTAAAGCAGGTATATGAATAGATACAATAGGGTAATCTAATAGGTAGCGGATAGAGAGGATGTCTGTGTGACTTCACAAAAATAGTGATGGTGGGTAATACCATCAGTAATGTGAGGGTACACAACATAATGTGATTACAAAAAATCACTCCGGCCGGAAGCGCTGCCGCTGGATCGCAATATAAAAAATCCTTAAGCCCACCTGTTTGTGGGTAAGTGGAGTAAAGGACCATGTCTTCTTCTTCGTTTGCCACGCCCCTGCTTGCTTTGCGATCCAGCGACAGCGCTTCCAGCCGGAGAGCGCTGCCATTGAACACCTTCGCAAGCCGCAAGGAGGGTCACATTGCCTACTCCCGCAGCACATACCGTCTGGTCATGCAGCATATTGCCTGCTCAACCAGGACCCTGGTACTGGCTCAGTGCCTCACTGGAAGCCACAGGATCTTTACCTAAGTAAGTACCTCACTCACATTATTACAATAACTATCTATGAAGCACATTACTTTATAAGATCTGCTGGCTGTGAATCTTCTTTGTGAGGTCTGTGACCTGTTCTGGGCACGCTGAATATGTTTACTATTTTTTTGTATTCACATAATGTTGTGTACCCTATTTTTGTGAAGTCACCCACACGTCCTCTCTATCACCTATCTATTAGATTACCCTATTGTATCTATTCATACACTTGCTTTAAGACCCACCCTTTATTCACCTTTAATAGTCATTTTTGCCATATTCCAATCCTTTTTCAGACAGGCATACACACAAGACCTGCCAAACTACCAGCAGCTTTAACCACCAACTGTTTGTGAACGCCAGTGTGTTCAATCTTCATTTTAATAAATGATCTAGATAAGGGAACTGAAGGTATACTAATCAAATTTGCAGACTATGCCAAGCTAGAATAGCTAACACTAGAGAAGACAGAGAAAGGATTTAGAAGGATCTAGATAAGCTTGAACTTTGGGCAGCAACTTATAGAATGGTATTTAAAGCCACCTGCAAGCAGGATTGTGCTTAGTAAACTACATACACAGTCAGGTGTGCGCTGTTACACTGATTAATATGATGATGAAATCCATCCAGTGATTCTTTTATAATCTTTATTTTCAGGTCTGCCATAATGATATGCATGTGCTCTGGTGCTCTGCTTATGTATTCATGTATTCCTATCTCTGCCTTTAAACAGGTCACTGTGACCAGCCTACTGTTTTAAATATTGCCTGTGTAATTTCTGCTCAAAAGTGAAAATTTACATCCCCAATATGGCCGACGCGGCCTGCGCATGCGCAGTAGCATCTTTTGGTTGTCAAGATGCTACTGCGCACGCACCATTTGTCTTCACGAAAAAGAAATTGGGTGCAGCAATATGGCGCCGCGTATGCAGAGTAGCATCTCTCGGTGGTTGAGAAATGCTACTGCGCAAGCGCGGGTGGCGGGGGCCATAAAGCTGCAGGCAAATCTCTTTTTCCTCTAGCAAAATGGCATCTGCGTGTGCGCAGTAGCTAAGCACAGCTAGCGGCACCATGTTGCTGGAGGGAAAAGAAATTTGCCTGCAGCAATATGGCCGCCGCTGCCCGCGTAGTAGTATTTGTCGGTTGCCGAGAGATGATACTGCGCATGCGTGGCGCCATATTGCTGCACCCAAATTCTTTTTCCAAAAGCAAAAGGACGCCCGCAAGTGGGCAGCAGCATCTATTGGTAATTGAGAGATGCTACTGCGCATGCGCTGGCGGCCATTTTGGGAATGTAAATTTCAATGTGACACAGAAATTACAAAGTCCGTATATAAAATAGTAGGCTGGTCACTGAAAGCACAGTGACCAGTCACAAGACACAGACAGGAATACATGAATATATAAGAAGAGCACCAGAGCACATGCATGTCATTATGGCAGAACTGAAAATAAAGATTATAACAGAATCACTGGACGGATTTCATCATCAAAGGTATCATTTTACTCAGTATAACGGCACCCAACTGACAGTGTATGTGGTTTACTAAGCATAATCCTGCTGACAGGTGTGCTTTAACAGCAAAAATACAAGATTCTACATCTGGGAAAGAAAAACAAAAATTACATCAACAGAATTGGAGGAATAGAACTAAGCAACAGCATGTGTGAAAAAGACTTAGGTATACTAATAAATCACAGACTGCACATGAGTCAAGGTGTGATACAGCAGCAAAAAAAAGGCAAACAGTTCTGGGATGTATTAAGAAAATCATAGTCTAGATCACGTGAAGTAATTACCCCCCTCTATTCCTCCTTGGTCAGACCTCTACTGGAATACTGTGTCCAGTTCTGGGCACCACGTTTTAAAAAAGACATAAAAAAAAGGAGCAAGTTCAGAGAAGAGCTACCAGGATGGTGAGTGGACTGCAAACTATATCCTACGAGGAACAGTTAAAGGATCTAGTAATGTTTAGCTTGCAAAAAAGAAGACTAAGAGGAGACCTAATAGCCGTGTACAAATCTCTGAAGGGATATAACAGTGTAGAAAGATAATCTTTATTCTTATTTGCACATAGAAACGCGAGAAGCAATGTAATGAAACTAAAAGGGAGAACATACAGATTAGATATTAGAAAAAGCTTTTTGATAGTGAGGGTGATCAATGAGTGGAACAGGCTGCCACAAGAGGTGGTGAGTTCTTCTTCAATGGAAGTATTCAAACAGAAGCTGGACAGAGATCTGTCTGAGATGGTTTAGTGAATACTGCATTGAGCGGGAGGTTGGACATGACGACCCTGGAGGTCCCCTCCAACTCTAACATTCTATGATTCTATGACTTGTATTAAAAAAATGTAAAAAAAAATATGGACGCTCCATTGGGACAAGGCTAGAGCAAAAAATCAGTGAATATTAAACAATGAAGAACAGGGGTTAATACCAACAACCAACATTTCCAGGTACATACCCATTGGAGTAAAACATAACATCCATTAGGAGTGTAGTCACACTTGGAAGGGTATAGGGATCCAGGCTGGTAACACAGAACATATTGCTTGGACTGGAAAGTGGGTGGATAACTGGCCTCTGAACTAATGGATGAAACAGTACAGAATTGATAAAGTTAGGACAAAATATATAACACAAAATATGTTATCTCTGTATAGCTGGTATAAGATTATACTTCAACAAAATAATGTGTGTCACTTATAAAAGTACTGTATTGTATTTTATCATGTAGGGGATAAGCCATATAATGCCAATTTGTTGCCAGAGAAATGCACTTATCTAATAGAAATTGCTATATCTGACCACTGTATCCACAATACAGCAACAACAGTTATTACTCATGCTCTGCTCATGCATTATATCAAGCATATTTTGATTGCAGGAACTAAGCATGTACAACTCCAATTGCAAAAAAGTTGGGACGCAATATAAAAAGTAAAGAAAACAAGATGACCAATGATTTGGAAATCTCTTATAGCCATATTTTATTCACAACAGAACATAGAAAACAAATTATAATTTGAAAGTTATACATTTTTCCATTTCATTTGAAAAAAATAATAACTCATTTAAAAATTGACTAGAGCAACGCATCTTAAAAAAAGATGGGACATGGTTAACAAAAGGCTAAAAAAGTAATTTTAGAAGTGTATTAATAAGCGGAAACGGCCATTGTTTACTCACATTGTGCAAGCTATCATCGTGCCTGCATGTTTTAGAGGATTCTAATAAAGAAGAATTTTTTTTTATTTCATATACTGAGTACAGCTTAATCTTTTTCACAAATTAAAAAGTAAGTAATACAAATGAAAAACAGATGGAAGGGTAAATTTTCACATGACTGTTTTAAAAACAGCATGTTAGAGAGGCAGAGTCTCACAGAAGCAAAGGTGGTCAGAGGTTCACCAATTTGTGAAAAAATTGCACCAAAAAAGTATGGAACAATTTCAGAAAATGTTCCTCAACATAAAATGAAGATGAATCAAAATATGAAATTCTTTATGGGAACCATGGACAACGAATCCTGTAATGTCTCAAAACGAAAGTGACCATTCAGCTTGTTATCAGTGTATAATTAAAAAGCCTCTATTTCTGATGGTATGAGACTGCATTAGTGCCTAAAGCATGGGCAGCTTACATATCTTGAAAGGTACTATCACTACTGAGCAAAATCAAGGTTTTAGAACAACATATGCTCCCATCCAGACAATGTCTATTTCAGGGAAGAACTTGCAAATTTCAGCAAAACAATGCTAAACCATACTGCATCTATCACAACAGCATGGCTTGCAGAAGAAGAATTCGGGTGTAGAACTGGCTGTCTGTAATCCAGACCTTCACCAATAGGAAAAATTTGGTGCATTTTGAAACAAAAAATCCAGCAAAAGAAACCTAGGACTGTTGAGTTGCTAGAATCCTACATTAAACAAGAATGAGACAACATTCCTTTCATAAAACTCCAATAATTGGTCTCCTCAATTCCCAGGCGTTTATAGACTGTTGTAAAAAGAAGATGTATACAATAGTGGGCAGGGCCCTGTCCAACTTTTTTGAGGTGTATTGGTGCCATAAGATTCTAAATAAGTTAATTTTTTCAAATAAAACGGAAAAATGTCTAACTTTTATCTTCTTATATGTGTTCTAAGTTCTGTTTTGAATCGAATAAGATTTCTAAATCATTGCTTTCTTGTTTTCTTTACATTTTACACAGCATCCATTTTTTTTGGAATTGGGGTTGCACATGTATAGATTTTACATTGGCTGCTTTATGCAGGTCAGAGAGCACAAACTAATCTTCTACAGCCATTATATATGTCACTTCTGTAGAAATTCTGCATTTTTTTTTTAGAAATGTTTCCATGACCTTTTGTTTTTGCATGGTTCATACCAAGCTTGGGTTTCACAAATCCATTTGTTACTCCAAGATTATCAGCAGCTACAGTTTCTCCATTCACCACCTGCAAAATGGTAAATTCTGCAGCCAGTGTGTGCATCACAAAAGGCAGATCCCTCTCGCGTACCTGAAAGAAAAAATAAATGAACTGTCAGCTTTTTATTATTCACAGGATGGCAATTCACTTTCCTACAATTCACAAAAGTTAATTTTCTACAATCCTACAACATTAAGCCAGTAACAAAGTCAAGTGAATAAAATTATCCTAATACACATGTTTAGGGGAGCCTCTGACAAGTCAAAATGCTCATGTCAACCCATAACCACAGCTGAAAGCAACAACAATGGGTAAGTGTGCAGTAAGGTGGACCATAGAGCAACAGAAGAACACAAGCAAGAAGAAACACAGCTCCAGGAAAATTCAGAGAAGATTCAAGATTTAATCACCCAGTGTTACAGCAATATTTCAGTCATTTTGAAGCTATGAAGAAGCAGAAAATTGCTGGAACGTAGAGTTATTAAAAATAAATTCTTTAGTAATTTTTCCTGGAATGCCATTTCTTCTTGATTGTATTATTGTACTGATTAAGAGTTGTTGGGTCTGACATCCTGAAGGTTTGTATACACACTGCTCTCAGATGGGGTAGCAAAATCATGGGTTACAGATTCCTTTCAAGGTATTGACTTGGCCTCAAAATGCCCCAGATCTCTATTTGATAGAGCATCTATGGGATTTGCTGGAAAAAAAATAATCAGATCCATGGAGATCCCACCTTTCAACTTATGAAACGTTAAGATTACAGACGCCTTTATGTTTTTTTTATGCATTGTATAAATGTTATATAAAACATTTTTGCCATTGATTTTAGGTAAAAAAATGTAATGTTTTGTTTGGCAGCTTGCATGTATTGCAATATATTGCTCTACTCTCAATTACAACAGTCGGTTTAATGTCGGGTCAAATCTCCAGCCCCTCTTTATAACAATTATGGAAGGTCAAATCTGTTGAAGTTGATGCTTTTTTATTTTAATAAGATTTAAAGAAGCACTCTCATCAAAGTTTTTATCCTCTTAATATATTGCAATCGTCCTATTATATCGCACTGTATTCTTACAATTGCTCATTTTGCCTTTCTACCCAGCTAATTCTTCTCTTTTCTCTGCTCTATGTAGAAACAGGAAGTCTCTTTTCCCTGCATGAATCATTCCCCTCTTCAACTCCTGACCCAGTGCTTCCTCCTCCCCCCTGCCAGTGACTTTTGCAGTGACCCATAACTCATACAGGGAAAATAGAATTCCTGTTTCAACATACAAATTAGAAGTATTCAGCTAGTCAGTTTGTCATAGACCTAGTGGAAAACAGAATAATTAACTGGGTAGAAAAGCAAAATGAGCAATTGTCAGTACACAGTGCCATATAATACAATGACTGCAATATATTAAGAGGATAAAAACTTTGATGGGAGGGGTGCTTCTTTAAGAGTGAACAATAACTTAGGAGAAGAAATAAAGAGATTGGAGACTAACCCAGTTAGAAGAGGATGTCAGAATTGAGACTGTATGGAATGGAGCATCTTGCAGTGTATTTTATTCTAATGAATGTCTTTCCGTCTTGTGCTATAAATGTATGGCGCTAGCTTGAGAACCTAATCTGCGTCCAGGTGTGAAAAAGTTGCATGTTCCCCAAAGTGATGCGATTAAAAACTATTCAAAGTCCTACAAAAAAAACCCCGTCAACATGTTGATAGAAAAAAGTTATGAATTTTGGAACAAGATGACGAAGAAACTAAGAAAAAAATATCTGTATCCTTAATGCCAAAACAGTCTATGTTCCTAAGGAGTTAAAACCATTTGGAAAAAAATGTTTTATATCACATACAGATATTACATATATATACACATATATAGGAGAAATACTAAATACACTTTCTTTGAATGTTATGGTTTAAGAAGATTAAAAGGTCTTCTTTTCCTTAGAAGACCTTAAAAATTAGGTTAAAACAACCTCAATGGAACAGAAAAACAAATGACAATTACAGTGTTATTATTTAACAAAAACTAGACCAAAATTTAGAAGTAATGTATCAAAAATTAGGTATTCCCTTACTGCTTTCATAGGAGTTAAGAAATTAAATAACAATCATGTGCTGCTAATCAAATACCATTGATTAATTGTTCCTCAGTAAGTGTGACCACTTCTATAAAACCAGACATTTTGGGTAATTTGCTGGTCTGCAGCATTCAGGCATGTATTAACATAATATTACGTAGGAACGGCATCAGCACTAATCTTAGAAAAGCAATTCTTGCTGCCCATCATCCTGGGAAGGGTTAGAAGGCAATTTGGAAACAATTTGATGTCCATCATTATAGTGGTAGAAACTTTATTCACAAGCAGAAAACATTCAAAACAATGTTCCCAAGAGTGGACATCCCAAAAAAGTCACCCCAAGGTCGGAACATGCAATGCTCAGTGAAACTGAAAAAAAAACTGAGGGGTTAAAGTATGGCTTGTTTGGATGGGTTGCTTGTAGAAAGCCTCTCTTTTTTTCTAAAAAGATCATGAGAGAATGGCTAAAGTTTCTAAACAAACCACAAGACTTCCAAAATAATGTCCTTTGGACAGATGAGGTAAAGACGGAGATCTTTGGCCATAATGCCCAGAACCACATTTGGCAAAAACCAAATACAGACGACAATCAGCACAAACAGCTGTCAAGCACAGTAGTGAAGAGGTGATGATTTAGGCTGGTTTTGCAGTCACAGGACTTGGGCACCTTGCAGTCACTGACTTAACCATGAACTCGTCTGTATACTAAAGCACTCTAGAGTCCAATGTGAGGCCATCCATGCAAAAGCTAAGGTTTGAGTGAAACTGGGTCATGCAACAAGACAATGACCACTAGCATACCAGCAAACCTACAACAAAGGGACCAACAAAAAAAAATCAAGGTGTTGCAGCAATAGCCCAGTAAAAATCCAGACCTCAACCCATTTGAAATGCTGTGGTGAGACTGTAATAGAGCTGTGCATAACCAAATACCAACAAACCTCAATGAACACAAGTAAAGCTGTCAAAAATAATGGTCCAAAATTCCTCCAGAACGATGTGAGAGACTGATAAAATCATGCAGAAAACTATTACTTCAACTTATTGCAGCTAAAGGTGGTTCTAGAAGATATTGATTCAATAAGTGCACTTGGTTTTTCAAATACTGCTACGTTCACACTTAGTTTTTGTTAATTAAATAATGACAGTGTCATGTTTCATATGTTGTTGCTCATCTGAGGATTGCATTTCTTAATTTCATAAGTTCAAAAGGACTAAGGCTGTGTGCCCACTATGCGGTTTTTAAGCGTTTCCGAAGCGGCAATTCCGCTGCAGAAACGCTTAAAAAACGCTTGGTAGAGGGTCTGCCATGTCCCCCAATGATAATCCGCATGTGCTGTGCACATGCTGCGGAAATTTCCGCTGCGGATTATCCGCAGCACTACCAATTATTTTGCGTAAATGCAGCGTTTTTGCCGCCATTGACTTGCATTGAATCGCTTAATATCCGCATGACTACATGTGCATATGCGGATATTAAGGGATTCAATGTGCGGATTGTACCCGGGCCTGGAGAAGACGAGACTCTCCTCCAGACCCGGGTACCATAGTACCTGTTAAAAAAAAAAAAAAAATTTAAATAAAAAAATACATTATACTTACCTTCTGATGGCCCCCGGTCTTTTCTCCGCTGCATCCGGTCTCTTCTATGGCTCGCAATAGTCTAAAAGGACCTGCCATGATGTCATTTAGTCATGTGACGGGTCACGCGACCGCTGACGTCGGAGGTAGCGTGGCCTGTCACATGACTAAATGACGTCATGGCAGGTCCTTTCAGACCACCGCGAGACACCAGGAAGACAGGACGCAGCGGAGAAAAGACAGGGGGCCATCAGAAGGTGAGTATAATGTTTTTTTATTATTATTTTTTACTATTTTTAATCTTTTTTTCAACTATTAACTTGGTCACACTATATAAATCCAAGACGGTTGCATGGATTTATATAATGTGACCAAGTTGTCAAGCACTTTCCAAGTGATGCTAAAATTGCTTGGAAAGCGCTTGTCAACCCACATGCGGAAATGCAAGTGAAGAACGCTTCACATCCGCTTGTCCCTGGCAGGAAAAACGCATGTACAATCCGTATGTACAATCCACATGTACAATAAGCATGTACAATCCGCATGTACAATCCGCATGTACAATCCGCATGTGTTTTTTTCTGCCAGGGAGATGCAGAAACGCTCAGGAAAAATCCAGAGCATTTCTGCATCGTGGGCACATAGCCTAAAACAGAATTCAAAGAAGGTGTGCTTAGTTTTTTTCATATGTGGGTAAATATATCCAATACAACTATAGGAAAAAAAAAAAAAAGACTTGCACCACACATCCAAAACTAAAGGTAAAGATTTAGAATGGTGCTCTAAATACCCCCTACCACTCAATTTTTGTTTATACTGACACTGCATAATAAGAATATTTCACAAATGACATTTACTGAATAAGTACTACTACGTATCCTGTATGAAAAGATAAATGATACAGATTGAAAGTCTTCAGTTGTGGATAGCTTTTAATGGCAAACTGAAAAGCTTTTGAGACTACTTTGACTATGATCACATTTGCGTTTTGACATTCCATTAGTCTATTACGTTTTTAGGAACATACATATAAAATAAAGGTAAAAAAAATGCATCAGATGCATAACAGATGCAAATGAAAGCAGAGGGACCCAATTGTTTACGATAAGATCCATCTGGGTTCTGTTATGCATCAGTTTCCTGGTACAGAAGAAAAAGTCATGACTAGTGTTGAGCATTCCAATACTGAAATATCGGGTATCGGCCGATATTCGCGGTATCGGAATTCCGATACTTTTACAATATCGAATACCGGAATCTGAAGTTCCCATAATGCCTGCGCTCTGCAGTGTCTCTGAAGGATGACAAGCTGGATGGCAGCGCTCAGCTGCGATTCAGCCTGTCATCAGAATGCCATCCCAGCGTGGGAGAATTCTCCTGATCGTTTAAAAGCCGGCGGGCGGTAAAAAGCCGCCGGCTTTTAAACAATCACACAGCCCCATACTGCTTCCCCGCAGCCTCCCACCCCGATCCTCCGCTCCCCTCGCCACCTCCCATCCCGATCGTAAGTTAGGACCGGGCGGGGAGCGCAGCACCAAGGAGCGGGGAGCGAAGGACCCGGGCGGGGAAGCCGGCAGTGAAAAGACTTCACCGCCGGCTTTCCCATTCTGTGCTGCGCTTTCCCGCCGGTTATTTCAAATGAACAGCTGAGGTATCAGGTGATGCTGATCAGCTGTTCATTTGAAGTAGCCGCGGTGCCCTCAGAGGGTTTACGTGAGTTCATGCTTGACTGCATTGCATGAACTCACATGAACTTTCCCACGGCCGCACAGGTCAGCCTCACCTCCCAGACGATCAGCCCGTCATGATTGGTGTGTGTGGGTGTCTGTGCGTGTGTCTGCGAGTGTGTGCGGGGTGTCTGTGCGATGTCTGCGAGTGTGTGCGGTGTCTGTGCGATGTCTGTGGGTGTGTGCGGTGTCTGTGCGATGTCTGCGGGTGTGTGCGGATGTGTGCGTGCAGGCAGACATAGGCCGATGTGACACTACTACTCCCATCGGCCTATGTCTGTCCCCCGTCCACTCGTGCCAGCAGGATCAGCTCGATGGGAGCAGTAGTTCCCATCAGCCTGATCCTGTTATTTAAATTGCCCTACTGTTTCCCCAATAAATTTTAAATACATGTCATTGGTGGCCAGTGGTTACCTACAATAAATTAGTTCATACATTACCTGTCCCCGCCAATCGCCACCTAAAATAAAAAACTACACCTAATTCCCCGAAGCCATCGATCTCCTGTAATAAAATATAAAATAATAAACCACAACCTTATCCTTACCCCTCCGTAGTAGTCCACGTGTGTCCCACGATGATCTCCAGTTTAGAGCAGCCACATAGAATGTGACCGCTCTGAACCGCTGCCGCCGCTAGAATGATGGGGCCGTAAAGCAGCCCCGTCATTGCATAAGCGGGTTCGCCGGAGTTCAGGCAGCGCTGCTCCGGTTAGCTCCTTTACGGCCCTGCTGTACCGTGAGAAATTCCCACGGTACAGCAGTGCCGTAAAGGAGGTCTCCGGAGCTGCGCTGCCTGAATGCACTCCGGTGACCTCAGTCAGGGGCTTCCGCTGCCGGGAGCGGACGTGTTCCCGGCAGTGTGAGCTTACAGCAGCCATGCACAGCTGTCACCATCTCCAGATGTGACAGCTGTGCATGGGAGATCAGCGCTGGAACGTGGACAGGTAACTATTTTTTTGTAGTAAACTAAGAATTAAATAAAATTGTGCGTTTTATTTCAAATAAATTATTTTTTTCTGGGTGTAGTGTGTTTTTTCTTTTTAACACTTTGTAGGTTAGTAATGGGGGTGTCTTATAGACGCCCATCATTACTAACCTGGGCTTCATGGCAGCTGGCGCTGACATGAACCCCAACCCTATTACCCCCTGCCACCGCACCAGGGCATCGTGGAAGAGCGAGGCAAAGTGCCAGAGTTGGCGCATCCTATGGATGCGCCATTTCTGGGGTGGCTGATGACTGGTGTTTCTAGCCTGGGAGGGGGCCAATATTCATGGCACCCTTCCTGGGCTATTAATATCAGCCCCCAGCTGTCTGCCTAGCCTTTGCTAGCTATTAAATAGGGGGTACCCCACATCATTTTTTTGGGGGGGGTCCCCCATTTTAATAGCTAGTAAAGGCTAGGTATTCAGCTGGGGGCTGATATTAGTAGTCTGGGAAGCTCCGTGGGTATTACCCACTTCCCAGGCTTCAAACATCTGCCCCAGCCGTCTGCTTAACCTCCGCTAGAGCCTAAAATTATGGGGGATCCCACGCCAATTTTTTTTTAAATAAATCCTTTATTTTAACACTAAATGACATTTGAGGAGTTAATAAAGATGCAGTCCCTAAATTATTATTTATTTTTTAATTAATTTTTCCCAAAAATTTTGACGTGGGCTTTGCCATATTTTTGTATGCCAGCCAGGTACAGCATCCAGCTTCTATGAACGCGCCATTTTCCGGGGTGGCTGCGGACTGCAATTTGCACCGGGGGGGGGGGGGGGCAGAAAGCTTGGGCCTCCCTGCGCTGCAGATTCCATCCCCCAGCTGCCTAGTTGTACCTGGCTGGACACACAAATAGGGAGAAGCCCCACGTATTTTTTTTTTTAATTATTTCATGAAATTCATTAAATAATAAAGAAAAAAAGGGCTTCCCTATATTGTTGTGTCCGGCCAGGTACAAATAGGCAGCTGGTGGTTGGGCGCAGCCCGTTCCTGCCTGCTGTACCTGGCTGGACACAAATATAGTGCGAAGTCCCACGTCAATTTTTTTTTAATTATTTCAGGAAATTCATGAAACAATTAAAAAAAAATTGATGTGGGGCTTCGCCCTATATTTGCGTCCAGCCAGGTACAGCAGGCAGGAACGGGCTGCCCCCAACCACCAGCTGCCTATTTGTACCTGGCCGGACACAACAATATAGGGAAGCCCTTTTTTAAAAAAATTATTTCATGAAATAATTAAAAAAAAATTGACGTGGGGCTTCGCACTATATTTGTGTCCAGCCAGGTACAGCAGGCAGGAACGGGCTGCCCCCAACCACCAGCTGCCTATTTGTACCTGGTTGGACACAACAATATAGGGAAGCCCTTTTTTTCTTAATTATTTCATGAATTTCAAGAAATAATTTAAAAAAAAAATACGTGGGGCTTCGCCCTATTTTTGTGTCCAGCCAGGTACAGCTAGGCAGCTGGGGTCTGGAATCCGCAGCGTAGGGAGGCCCAAGCTTTCTGGGCCCCACCCACTGCAAATGGCAGTCCACAGCCACCCCGGAAAATGGCGCGTTCATAGAAGCGCCATCTTCTGGCGCTGTACCCAACTCATCCAGGGCCCTGATGCGGTGGCTCACTGGGTAATAAAGGGGTTAGGGCCAGCTTGGCATTATCAGCTGGCCCTAAGCCCAAAATTCATGGGGTCACGCCAATATTAGACATGACCACCATGAATTTCTAGTAAAGTATTTAAAAAAAACACAACACCCAGAAAAAAGTCCTTTAATTGAAATAAACACACAATTCTTTATTGTTCTAAATTAAACTCTACTTACCATCACGCCCATTCCAGCTGAAGCCAACAATCTCCTGCAATAAAAGAAAAATAATAAAGCAACCTCATCCTTACCTTTCCATGGTTCCCACGACAGCTTCAGCTCTGCTACATCGAGATGACAGGCTGGACCGCAGCAGAACGCTGCCATCCAGCCTGTCATCCCGCAGACACTGAGAAGCGCAGGCTTGCTTGCGCTCCTCAGTGTCTCTCTGTGACGGCATAAAGATGAGCCGAGGTCATGTCCAATGAACTCGGCTCACCTCATGCACGTCCCTGACAGCGTGGGAAAATTCTCCTGCACTCAGCGCTTCAGCGTGAGAATTTTCCCACGCTGTCAGTGACGTGAATGAGGTGAGGTCATGTCCAATGAACTCAGCTCACCTCATGCACGTCACTGACAGCGTGGGAAAATTCTCACGCTGAAGCGCTGAGTGCAGGAGAATTCTCCCACGCTGTCAGTGACGTGCATGAGGTGAGCTGAGTTCATTGGACATGAACTCGGCTCATCTGGATGCCGTCACAGAGAGACACTGAGGAGCGCAAGCATGCCTGCGCTTCTCAGTGTCTGCGGGATGACAGGCTGGATGGCAGCGTTCTGCTGCGGTCCAGCCTGTCATCTCGATGTAGCAGAACTGAAGCTGTCCTGGGAACCATGGAAAGGTAAGGATGAGGTTGCTTTATTATTTTTCTTTTATTGCAGGAGATCGTTGGCTTCAGCTGGAATGGGCGTGATGGTAAGTAGAGTTTAATTTAGAACAATAAAGAATTGTGTGTTTATTTCAATTAAAGGACTTTATTCTGGGTGTTTGTGTTTTTTTTTTTAACTTTGACTATGGGGTTAGTAATGGGGGTGTCTTATAGACGCCTCTCCATTACTAACCTGGGCTTGATGTCAGCTGGCATTATAAGCTGACATCAACCCCAACCCTATTACCCCACTGCCACCGCTACAGGGCAGTGGGAAGAGCGAGGCTAAGTGCCAGAATTGGCGCATCCTATGGATGCGCCATTTCTGGAGCGGCTGACGGCTGGTGTTTCTAGCCTGGGAGGGGGGCAATATTCATGGCACCCTTCCTGGGCTATTAATATCAGCCCCCAGCTGTCTGCCTAGCCTTTGCTAGCTATTAAATTAGGGGGGACCCCACGTAATTTTTTTGAGGGGGTCCCCCATTTTAATAGCTAGTAAAGGCTAGGTATTCAGCTGGGGGCTCATATTAGTAGCCTGGGAAGCTCCGTGGGTATTACCCCCTTCCCAGGCTTCAAACATCTGCCCCAGCCGTCTGCTTAACCTCCGCTAGAGCCTAAAATTAAGGGGAACCCCACGCCAATTTTTTTTTAAATAAATCCTTTATTTTAACACTAAATGACAAGTACAGTAATCAACACTGTCACTGTACTTCATATATATATGACTGACATGTTTCTATCTATCTAATCTATGTATGATTCTCTATTCCTTCTATTCTAAATTGTCGGGTACAGATGCTAAATTGCCGGCCGGCTTTTTTAAAGAGACGGTGCATGAAAACACTATTATATTTTTAAATAAATCCTTTACACTAAATGACAAGTACAGTAACCAACACTATCACTGTACTTCATATATATGTGACTGACATGTTTCTATCTATCTAATCTATGTGTGATACTCTACTCTTTCTGTTGTAAATTGTCGGGTACCGGTGTATGCCGCTGATGAATTGCCGGCTTTTCGCGTAATACATTCTACATTATTCTTAGTTGTTTTACTTCATGTAGAATTAACCTACAAGGAAAGAAAGGGTTTATTTTCATTCCAATATTTGTGTCCCATTGACTTGCATTGGTTTCCGGTATCGGAATCGGCGATATCCGATACTTTTTGGGTATCAGTCCGATCCAATCCGATACAATATTTCCTGATATCGGAAGGTATCGCTCAACACTAGTCATGACTGATGCCCTTTTGCTTTCCTTGTAAAAACCGACATATAATGGAAATCAGGTGGACCCCAGAACCCCAGAAGGATCAATAGCAATCAATGGGGTCCCATTGCTTCAGTTTGCATAACTTATACAACAGATCTGTTTTTGACATTAATTCAGACTGTCCCAAAAAAGGGACCGGATAAAATGGAACGTCGAACACAAATTTGAACATAGTCCAGGTGTCTAAACCCAAATTTTCCAACTTTTACATGGATGTTTACATTGGAAAGGTGATTGATTAACCAATAAAAGAGGTTGTCCATTGAAAACAAGTTATCATCTATTAGGATAGGTGATAACTTGATCGGTTGGGTCCTATAGCTGGGACCGGCACCAATCAGCAGAACATGAGATTTTTATGCATCTTAGAAAGGAGCTGCAATACACATTGCTTGACTGCAGCCCTATTTATTTCCTATAGGGCTGCTGAGCGCTAAGCTTAGCATTTTCTGGCAGCCTCACAGACAATTAATGGAACGGCGGTTGATTTTCCGACTTGCTGCTTCATTTTGTAACAGGGATAAACGTTCCCAGATCTGCCGATAGGCATTTGTCCCAGTGGGGGAACAACCAAAGATCAGTAAGCCATCACCGATCCTGCATATACTTTATAAAGGGGTTGTCAAGAGAAAAGAAGCTTGTAAATTTGATTATATGTGTTAAAACTATAGTCATCTATGGCACCATTCCTCTATTCTGGATCCCATTTTTCACCTTCTCAAAATGGTGTGGGTATGTTCAGGAGGTGCCAACTCTCAACCAATTTATCATTAATGGCTTGAGGATCCGGCATCAATTAAAAAAAAAACCCCGAATAGCCCCTTTAATTTATAAAAACAAAAAAGAAAAAAGAAAATTAAAAGCATTCAAAAGTCTTACCAATATAAAGTCTGTTTGATAGGTGGATAACATAAACACGGAGATGTTCTGGTCTGCAAGTGGTGCTATGACCGACTTGGCTATTTTGGTCACTCCAATTGGCTGGGAGCTGGAGGAGCTTCCACCTCCCGAGACGACATTAAGGGCTAACCATGTTGCATCTGCTACACTTAAATGTTCTGAAGATGGGAGTTCTGTGAAGAAAGATAAAAGAGAAACTCTGTTAAAAATGTATACAGCTTAGAATATGCATTTATTGCTCTTTATTTAAAATTGGTAAAAAGAGACCAATAGATCCTTTCTGGTAGTTAGTACAATTCAAATCAATAGGACATGACTTGGACTTCTCGTGAAAAATAAAACAGAGAACACACCCCAAAAAAATCCTGCCTGCAGTATGGCATGTGGGTAGTTATACCAGGTGCATTGACTAAGCTTTATGTCTTCTACACTTGACCAGTCAAAAATTGAAGAGATCAGCAGGAAATTAACCCTTAAGTCCTGTTCAGGTTTTATACAAGACGGCCCACTTGAGTAACATGCAGAAAATTCGGCCAAAAATTTTTGCAGATTAGTCTATGGACTTTATCATTCACATTGGGGTTCAGTTATCTTTTGAAGGGATTGTGCACTAATCACATATCCTGAAGAGAAGAAGTGCTCACACTAAGACCAGTTTCACACTTCCAAAATTCACAGTCCAAGTACAGAAAATAATGTCTGATGTCCGGGCGGCCCAGAGGTCTTTTGATTCGATCTCAAAAGCCAGTCATATAAAAAGCTGTTGAGTTCAGTTCAGGAGATCTGGTCTGGACTTGGACCATGAATGTCGGACGTGTGAAGCCGGCCTAAATAATACATTGCATGGTCATTTTTTTCTGCTCATTAAATGTGAATTGTCTCCAAAACCTCTTAAATGGGACTTATTACAAAACTGTAAAAGAAAAACTTTCACAAATTAGTGTCTGACATACTGATTTCAAAGTTGTATCACTTATGCATGGCAACGGTAGAGTACGAACAACCAAGGTATTTATTAGATGTGGGCTCATACCATTGATTGTTCATTGAAATAATGTGATCAGTCATAAGGGGGAATTTGTCAATGGTGAAAGAGCAAGGTGAAACCAACAGATCATGAATACGCTGGACTCCTAATTCACAGCACATATACTGTAGATAACAAATTAAATGTTTTAGAAGAACTACACCAAAAACACAAATGATATACCACTGAAACCACGTGTCTAAGACTACTTCATGGCACCCTTAGAGAGTGCAGAGTAATACACATTAGACTAAGGTTAGCCAAACCTGCCAATATCGATAAGTTCAGCCAACACTCTAGTGTATGAGGTGAAGTTCAACTTGTCTGGTTGACCGCTCTCACAAAGATACGTCCAATTTCGAACTGCTGATCGCTTTGTTCTCCCAGAGATAAGCTGCTGATCGATGTGTCAGTTGATGTCTTTCTCAGAGAACACAGGAGAGCTCAGCCAAGGATGCGCTCCTGTGTATGGGAGAGTCGACCAAGATGGTTGTCGGCTGAACGATCGACTGACAGCAAATCTAATGTGGATGTCAAGCTTCAATGTCCTCCAATATCTATTTAAGGATCAGAAAATTTTTGGGCTCAAGAACTATACAATTTTTTTTGTCTCGATATTCTAGATTGCAATACTTTATGTTTACATCAATCAGCAAAACTGAATAAGGCCTTTTTTGTAAGACATGTTCTTTTTATGTTTAGAAGCTATGCAAACATTTAATAAAAACTCAGATTGTAGACTTCGAAAAATTCTTCTTACATTTCCAGTTATATTGACTTTTTCTGTATCCTTAATTATGAGAAGCTCTACAGAAAACAATATTTTTCTAAGTACTGTATGTCCAATAAAATAAATGTTCCTCCAAAACATGTAATTTAAAAAATATACATATTGACCTTTAAGCACAAAGCTTTTCAGTACACTCATCTCAGTAAATGGTGTACACCATAACCCACTTGTTGTTCTCTTTCCAGAGCAAATGATCTAGTTGCTAGGCGGATATGTTCACTTTCAGTCCGGGTTTGGGAGTCAGCACTGACATCTGAGTGCAGTGGGTTCACAACAGAGAGGACTAATTCAATCGGAGGGAAATTTGTTATCTGTCCTCTACCTTTACAGAATAGAATAGAATATAATATATAATATATACACACACACACATACATACACAAAAACATCATATATGCATACATATACATACATTATCAGGGCCAGCTTCAGGTTTTTGTGGGCCTCGGATGAAAGAGTCTCAAGGGGCTCCTTTTAACACATACCACAATTCATGATACATAGATACTGCAGAGGAATATAGATATAGGTCAGTGCCAAAGATTTCACTTACTACTTACATGAGTGATATTGTAAATTCTACAATAGCACAGAAACTCGTGAATCCTAGCAGCGCACAGTGCGTGCCCTGGGGGGAGTCAATAGTTTTCATTTTAGACCGGACAGTATAGTCCTCCATACAGTATTATGGTCATCACATAGTCCTCCATACAGTATCGCGAGCCCCATATAATGCTCTACACAGAATAATGGACCTGATATAATGCTCCATACACAATAATGGGTCCCATATAATGCTCCATACAATATAATGGGCCCCATATATTGCTTCATTCAGAATAAGGGACTCCATATAATTCTCCATACAGAATAATGGAACCAATATAATGCGCCTCAAATATTGCTTCATACAAAATAATGAGCCCCATACAATGCGCCTCATATATTGCTCCATACAGAATAATAGACCCCATATAATGCTCCATACAGAATAATATACTCCATATAATGCTCCATACAGAATAATGACCCCATATAATGCTCCAAATAGTATAATGAGCCTCATATAATGCTCCATACAGAATAATAGACCCCATATAATGCTCTATACAGTATACTTGTAGATTGTGAGCCCTCGCGGGCAGGGTCCTCTCTCTCCTCCTGTACCAGTCACCGTCATGTTTTTATTTAAGTTTATTGTAATTGGTTTTGCTATGTATACCCCTTTTTCACATGTAAAGTGCCATGGAATAAATGGCGCTATAAAAAAAAAAAAAGTGCCTCCTATATTGCTCCATACAAAATAACGGACCACATATAATGCACCATACAGAATAACGGACCCCATATAATGCTCCATACAGTATAACGGACCCCATATATTGCGCAATACAGTATAATGGACCCCATATATAGCTGAATACAGTATAATGGACCCTATATATAGCTCCATACAGTATGGGCCCACAGTGTGCAGGGGTCCCCGTTGACGAGTGGGCCCCCCCCACTTGCTCAGGGCCCCCGGCACTTGCCCGGGTGCTGACGTCGGCCCTGCATGTCATATATGTACACATACATACATACATACATACATACACACACACACACACACACATACACAAATCTTTGATTCACAATCTGGACTAATCAGATGGGCTGACAGACACGGAAGCGGAGTCTGAAACCACATCTGTAATATTGTTCCCACCTAGCTTGTTTCATTTATAATACTGGTAACTTATGCACCAAAAAGATCTTTGATACCCCCTCAGAGCTCAAGTATGCACCCCTTAAAGCTTAACCTAATAAAGGGATACATTAAAAGTACTTGTGTCATTTCAAAAATATTCTGTCCTAATTTCCTGAGACATCATCACTATCCATACACTATTTCTTTTTTACCAATTTCAAATTCTCTGCTTGCTGTCCATCACTGGATAGAAACGTTCATGTTTACATCTCCAGGCAGAAAACTAATCCGGATCACAAAACTGCAGGGTTCCTTTCCAGAGACGGCCCTGCACCTGTGTAATGTGGACATTATCGGCACAGATTTCAACATTTGAGGATAAACCAAATTTTCCTTTTCACTGATATTAGGCAGAGGTCTTGAAATTGATGACTAATTTGAATAAAGGTTCTTCACTGTATAATGAAATGTTATGTAACTTTTTAATAATGTATTTACAGAAACCGCTCTTAATGTACAAAATTCCAATTGATTATCGTATATCTGAAGCAAAGCGGTTTAGTGAACAGTTCATGATAAAGAATTGTCCTATAAATAAAGACACATGTCCATATTTTCTGTTGGGAAATATTGAAGTCATAGAGGGAGGGCCTATACTAGGGACACTACCCTCCATGACACTAGCCATGCGCCATGTAGTAGTACATTTTTCCTATGTAGATATGGCTTATGCAGGCAAAAATCAGCTGAGCTGAGATCATATAATGTTAGAGTTGGAGGGGACCTCCAGGGTCACCTGGTCAATGCAGGATTCACTAAACTATCTCAGACAGATTTCTGCCCAACCTCTATTTGAAGACTTTCATTAAAGGGGAACTCACCACCTCTCATGGCAGCCTGTTCCACTTGTTAATCACCCTCACTGTCAAAAAGTTTTTTCTAATATCTAATCTGTATCTTCCCCCTTTCAGTTTTATCACATTGCTTCTAGTCTTTCTAGAGCTAAACATTCCCAAATCCTCTAATCACTCCTCATAGGACATTGTTTGCAGACCGGTCACCATTCTGGTTTCTCTTCTCTGAACTTGCTCCAATTTTTCTATGTTTTATTTTTAAAATGTGGTGCCCAGAACTGGACACAGTATTCCAGATGAGGCCTGATCAAAGAGGAGTAGAGGGGGATAATGACTTCATGTGATCTAGACTGTATGCGTCTGTTAATACATCCCAGAATTATATTTGCCTTTTTTTGCTGCTGCATCACACTGTTGACTCATGTTCAGTCTATGATCTATTAGTATACCTAAGTCTTTTCACATGTGCTGTTGCTTAGCCCTATTCCTCCCATTCTGTATATGCTGTTTTAATTTTTCCTGCCCAGATGTAGGACTTTGGTTTTTAACAAGGAGAAATGCATTCTGTTAGTTGCTGTCCACAGTTCCAGTTTGTTTAGATCTTTTGGAATCCTTTCTTTGTGTAGACCAAGGGATCTAGACCTGCATTTATAAGCTGATTCACATGGCGACTTTATTCTGAAAGCAACTGACTATGATGAGGCAATTCATTTATATTGGCCAAGATGGAAACCGTTGCCACTGAACAAACCAGTGTTCTTATGTGACAATGATTTAAGGGTCATATGAGAAATCTCTTATGCATGGCATATATGGGATAAAGGTAAAAGACTAAAGACAGCTGCACACAAGGCTGCAATCATGCATAATATGCAGTTTTTGCTGCAGATGTCATGCATGAACCATTAAAAAGGGGGGTAATCTGCAGTGAAAAATCGTCACTAAAGTTGACCTGCAGTCTGGATTTTGGAAGCGGCACTATAGGTAAAATTCCATATGGAAAATTTTAGCAGCAAGCGGTTGGGATTTGTAATCTCTTGCCTGCTACCGTATTCCACTGTGAATTTTACCTCCACTAATACACAGGTAAAATCCTCAGCAAATCAACCCTGTGAGAATTTACCCTTAAATTAGATGCAGAATAAAAGATTTAGTAAATGGGAAAAATCTTCTTGCATGAATCAGTCTGACCTCTACAACGACTCCGTTTTGTACTCTGAAGAGCTGAACCCAGGAGAGGACAGTCACTAATAACGTTTAGAGGTTGTCAAGTAGCTCTGTGGCCATCTACTACGTCACTAGCGCTAATGCATTTCCTTTTTTAGGCAAACTCAATTCATGTCATTATAACAAGGTTTGAAGCAAAGGATCAGATAAACAAGTTTACAAGAGCAAACTTAATGGAGGTCTCCATTCATACAAACATATTAAAAAAAGCACCCGAAGTAATGTTGTAAAAACTGCAAATTAGTGGCACAAATGTAAGGCTGCAGTGTCCCCTGAAAACAACAGTGCCACACTCTCTGGCCCACATTTATTATTTTAGTGAACCGGTCACCTTGAAAAATGTTATTTATATGCAGTAAATAGAATCTCTCGAGGTAACAGGTTTCTTTTAATGAAGTATATGTCCAATAAGCTTGGGGATTTTCTTTAAGAACATACGTCTTACTAAACTGTGAGGAATCAACATCAATGTAGAATTATTCTTGAATGACATAGCACCAAATATCAGTGATATAAAAATACCGTCAAAGGGGACCAGTCAGCAGGTCAAAAGTGGCCAACTTTTGCTCTTATTCTATTCTACTGCCTCCTTGAGTATTCAGTTTTTTTTTAAATTGGTCATACAGTTCCAGAGATATCAACTTTTTATTTAATGCAAATTTTTATGATCTTTACAAAGGGGACTCACATGCTAATGACGAATAGCATCCTAAGTATACACCTCCCACCACTGTTTATCTATGACAATATAGTCCCTTCTGCAGGAGTTTTCTTAGCTATATTGCCATGCTACTGCAGAAGCGCTGTTCCTTCTCTGACCAGCAGGGGCTGCGCTGCAGTGATCACTTTGCAGGGGCTCGACATGGAGCAATAGTGTCCACCTGTACGCCCATTAGGTGGGCGTTCATATTATATAAGTGAATGTAAGAATTCTTCATGTAAATAGCAAATATTGTTCCATCTTTAAAGGGGTTGTCCACTACTATGTAAAATATGCCAAAGCGTTTTTATGATGAAAAGCAGCTTCTTTGTAATTACCTCCCTCTGCCTTTTCTGCCTGTGAGTGGCACTATCACTGGCATCACGTGACCCCCGGCTGCAGCCGGCTCGGACATCCGCTGACGTCACAACAAGTCCAGGCTGCAGCCGGGGGTCTCTCTCTTCCGCGTTCCACGGTCGCTGCTGGGTTGTGGGCAGGGTTATTCCCGCGCATCATACCCAGCATCCACTGCGTGTTCTCCCTCTCCCCATTCATTGGGAAAACGCGCGGTGGATGCTGGGTGTGACGCGGGGGGGGGGGGGGGGGGGATAACCCTGCCCACAACCCAGCAGCCAGCCCAGGGACCCCAGCGCTGAGTCACGCCTCAATAGACGGGGGGTCACGTGATGTCTGTGCGCGGCCAGTGACAGAGCCGCTCACAGGCAGAAAAGGCAGAGGGAGGTAATTATAAAGAAGTTGCTTTTCATCATAAAAATGCTTTGGAATATTTTAAATAGTAGTGTACAGCCCCTTTAAGATTTGCACAATGAATATGATCTTTAATGATAGGACAGTGCTCTTAAATGGAACCCGTCTCTTGATTCATGCGGTCTAAACCAAGGACAGCATCTGTAAGAGTCTAGCTTCATGATTTTGAAGATCCAGCTGTGGACCATAGGTTGGCTTTTCTCAGTGCCACTCCAGATAATTGACAGGTTTCTTCTGTGAGACCTGTCATTTTCCTCAAGCATCGATGGGAGAAGCCAGACGTGGGTCGCACCAGACTAGTCTCGTCTCGTCTCTTCCTATAGTCCCTGGCCAGATCTTTAAACTATATTTTATCTGAAACTCCAGAACGATTCACAAAGAGATATATCTGACTGCAATGGTGCAATTAGGCTTTGACTCATGCTGGATGTAGTTTGGGCAGCATGAATCCAGCGACAGGTTCCCTTTAACAGACTTTCCTAGTAAAGTGGCAATACTGATATTGGTGTTATGCTTAGTTTAGGGCCTGAGGTGGGTAAGTACATGACATAGGGCTTCAATAAGTACCAGTAAAGGATTTCTCATTTTACCCCATCCACCATTTCCCTGGTCCAAGAATAACTCAATATATCAGTGTTTTCTGGAATTTTCTATTGGTATAAGTATGACTCATGTATCCATTCAGTAAAGTGGAAACATCCCAAATGCTAAAAAATCTAGATATCATAGAAGCTCACGTGTTAGAGCGCAATACTCCGTATTCACCCTTTGCTACAGTCACCGACTCACAACTACAGCTTGTTTAGTGTATTTCTTATCTTACAGCCTTGTGTAATGCTTGCCGCTGCAAGCTAGATGATTTTCACAAACTGTCCTGTTATATTGTTTTCCTGGAGAGAATCCCTGGGCTTACATGGATCAATACATGTACAAGATATCTTACAGGGCAAACAATGTGCTGTGACACGGTCAGACACCACTTCAGTACTTCACCTAAAAATCTCCAAGACCTTTACGAAAGTCACCAGAAGATACATTAGGACATTGATAGCCCACTAGCTTGAGGAAAATTTCAGCTGATACTTTGGAACAGAACTTCTGGCAATTTTACGCTTCATCCTTCTCTCTGTCATCGGTGAAAAGATCTCCTTGGCAAGTAGACCCATTATTTATGACACATGAAGTCTCTAATTTTACCCCGTGCATTTATTTCCATCAGTTTTGTCACTTTATTCACCCTAGGCCCGGAAGCGGATTTCCCGCTGGATTCAAAACATGATGTAAAAACCAACACAATTATTAGATTAAGGCAGATGAATTAAAGGTGTCATTATGAAAGGAGTGACAGCTCATCTGAAGAATTCTACTCTGCAGAAATCAGACTCAATTTAAAACCTATAATCAGGCAAAGTCTATTGGTGCATTAAACCCAGCTGCTCCCTTGGGAAATTGGTGTCACTAATTAAAACGATTTACAACGTCTATTGAGGCGGGTTTCACAGATCAGTTTTTGGTACGTGTGCTATGCTATTTTTGAAGATAGTTTATGGTCCCGTTACAATGAATGGGCTTTTTCTCCTGTCCTGATTGTCTGCAACAAAAAACCTGAGACATGTTCTAATATGATCCGTGTTGCAGATCAAACTCGCTGATGCAGGTCAATGATCCCATGAAAACAGCACACAGACGTCATTCGTATGCTGTTACAAATCTATAATTAACTCTCCAAAAGAATACTATAATAATAAATAAAGACATACAAATAAATATAATTTTATTAACTATAATTAATTACATACACAAATTGAAGAAAATAGAACACCCCCCCATTAAAACTAGAAAAAAATAGGCAGTGTGGTCAACGATATATATCACAAAACGGCAACAAGATTAATGAAAAAAAATTATCTGTAATAAAAAAAACAAAAAAAAAAACATCTTTCTTTGATTTAAGTGCTTTCCCAAACAAAGAATCAAACTTGATTATAATCAAGTGACCAAAACTTGATTGTAAACAGGAATATGATGATTACCATTAAAAAACCTTTAAATTCACGCCGCAGGCAGCACTTGTGAAAATTGATCTCAAGGTGGGCTTCAGTAAAATGTCAAAAACAAAAAACACACAGAAACATCAGCTCAACGGGTAGGAAAACATCTTAAAGTAGGGTGCGGTGCACAGCAGCCTCAGGCCGGTTTCTAAGTATATGAAGCATGAGTAAGGAGAAAAAATGGCAGCAACCGCAAAATAATGTACCGTATTTTTCGGACTAAAAGACGTACTTTTTTTCCTCCAAAATTTTGGAGGAAAGTGGGGGGTGCGTCTTATAGTCCGATATACATAAATACTGTGGCTGTGGGTGGTGGGGGATATGGGGGAAGCGACAGTGGCAGAGTAGCGGTGCACAGGCGGCAGCAGCCGTCTGCCGCAGCCTACACTGTGCCCGCTACTAAAGAAAATGAATATTCACTGCTCCCCACACCCATGGGCCCCAGCAGTGAGCAGTGAATATTAATTTTCCTTAATAATTGGCACACTGTGTCAGCAGCTGGTATGTATGGCACCTCTCATTCCTCATCCCTGTATGTATGGCCCCCTCATCCAGGTATGCTTGGCACCCCCTGATCCCCATCACGCTGCATAGAAAAAAATAAACTTTCATACTCACCTTCTCTCTCCTCCAGGGCTGTGCCTTGCTCTGTGCAGGAATAGTCACTGCTCCCCACGCCGGGACTGCATGCAGTGACCATTCATTCTCCCCAATAGCGTGCATGCTGTAGCCGCATCGCGGCTCTTGCTGCACTCGACTGTCAGTGTGCCCGCTATTAAAGGCCATGAATATTCACCACTCCCATGGGTAGCATACATACCAGGAAAAGGGATGAAGGTGCTATACATAACAGGATGAAGGGTGCCATACATACCAGGAAGATGGATGAGGGGGCCATGCATACCAGCATTGGGGATTGGGGTGCCATGCATATCAGGATGGGGATGAGGGCCATGTATAACAGGAAGGAGGGGGCCATATATACCAGGATGGGGGATATTAACCTTATAACACTGTCAGCAGCAGACCCCCTCACCCTTAAAAGGGCTTCATGACCACATTTTTTGCTTAATTTTTTTTTCTATTTTCCTCCTCTAAAACCTAGGTGAGTCTTATGTTCTGGTGCGTCTTATAGTCCGAAAAATACGGTAAATTAAAACATCACATTTATTATAGTACGTAAAAATCCAAAACGGAGATTAAAAATACCTACAAAATACTAGGTCTACACTTTTCAAGATAAAGGTCTCTTAGTCTTTTTTTCCTCTCTAATACTTTAGTAAAATGGCGCCGGTAATGGCACATGTGCAGATTGACCTCCGGTGGTCTTTGGTAATGTGACGCCGGTGGGGAAGCATGCGCAGACTGAGATCTAGGATCATCATTGAGCAGATATCTTAATCTGCATATGCGCCGGCACCAGTGCCATTTTCCTGAAGACTGCCAGAAGATCAATCTGCATAACCGCCGCCCGTGGCTAGAATGGCACAGGTGCAAAATCTAAATAAAGACAAGGCTAAAGACACCGGAGGCAGCGGGAGGGCTGTAGCAGAGCTAAAGATCCTACCCACAGTCCCTCCCCAATGCATGAAGAGCAAAACATCTAATGATGATTTTAAAAACAACCAGGCTACGGATTTCTTCACTGAATGTATGTATTAAATCAGTATAACAGAACCTTCAGTTTAATATGCATAACCTTGATGACAGCTTCTTTGTAAATGAAACTCTGACCAGAGTGACATAATAACACCAGCACTCGCCATTGTCAAAACACTATTTAGTAGACCACACTGCCCAGTGCCCCGACGCGCGTTTCATGTGTTAGCTTCATTAGAGGGTCATTCGTATGGTCTGTATTTTAACATTTATTAAGTAGGAGAAGCTAAGATTAGAGTGTGTGTGTGAAAAAAAACAACACAGGCCGCTTTTTTAAATGTGAGAAAAAAGAAGGATGTGTGAAATCGACCTTAAAGATTTATATAGCCTTCTATGTATGTTCCTCTCAGGGTTCTCAATAGTTAAGGTTTGATAAAATGGTTTCTCAAACAGAATATAGCATTGCTCAATAAAAAAAGAAAGAAGTCGCTCAAAAATAGCTACTGAATGCAAACGAGCATACAGATCCGACTTTTGATCAGATAGCACACTGACCCTTGTTATTCATTTAGGCAACGATTTTTCACTCAGTCCGACTGTCTGAGAAGAAACTCGCAGCATGCACTACTTTCTTCCAAGTCCATTCAAGTCTATGGATGCGTAAAAAAAAAATAAGATAACCAGCATGTCATGTACAATTTTTTGTAAAGATGAAAACAGATCTCACACGGATGTAAAAATAAGGAGATACACATGATGGCACACGGATAAAAATGAGAAAAAAAATTGTCAAAGTTTTCTGGATTAAACTCCCAACGATTTCTCATATGCTCGCCTGCAGGGGTCCTTAGCTAGTAGATGGAGTCGACATAAGTGATTCTAATAAGCACCTAATCCCTATGAAGATACCTTTTCACACAAGGGTCTAGAGTTAATGTTAAGTTGAATAAGCCACATTACACTGGGAACACTCAAGTTTCCAGTAGGAGGTGCAGCATTCTTTAAAAACAATGAAGCTTTAACACTGAAATCAAGCTGATGTGATAAGATATCCATGAATTACATGGGCACACAGAACACAATGCTGATAAGATGCACATGGAGGACATTCCACATACTTTGTATCAGGGGTGGGCAAACAACAGTTTACTGTTTTAGTCCAACTATTTATTCAGTTTCATAAACATAATAAAATACAATATCATCCCCCAGTCAGACAAATCAAATAATAATAGCATATAAATGCCATTGCCCATAGCTTTATAAAATTTAGTACATGTAATTAACACAAACATGGAATATTGATATAAACAGTACTCAAAGTAGGTCTGAGGAATTTGGACATTTCTCAAAAACAATGAATAAGTTTCTCCCACGTTTTGAAGGAAGTGGCACATAGGTTCATTTCTGAACTCATTCCCTCGCCAAGTGAATGGCAGGGGCCGGGATTGCTTGGCGCTCGAGGGGAGCCCATAAGTTTCACTGGTTTGCCTATTGTAGATAGATACAATAGATACAGGGCAAGTGAAAACGCAATCATTGCTCACGGTGAATGAAAGCCTAGGTGTGAAT
Source organism: Phyllobates terribilis (assembly GCF_046119375.1). Classification (NCBI taxonomy): domain Eukaryota; kingdom Metazoa; phylum Chordata; class Amphibia; order Anura; family Dendrobatidae; genus Phyllobates; species Phyllobates terribilis. Next base: position 422,044,572 of record NW_027362762.1, on the reverse strand, counting down.
CTGGTCTTATAGGTTGCCATTCAGCTTTCCTAGAAGCATCAGTGCGATACGGTCTAGCTCAGGGCTTCCTGGCATTTTTAAAGGTAACCTTGATTCGTGCTACTAAAACCACAGGCAGCATGAATCAGAGTCTGGCTGCATAATTCAAAGCAAACAGTTTAAAAATCATTCGGGGGACCATAGGCAGAGTCAAGACTAGTCTGGTGGTGCCTCGGCCACCTTCTCCTTACACTATTTAGCTAATTGACAGGTTTCTCCTATGTGTGTACATTGGGGGAGGGTCTTGGCAATCAGCTAGAGCGGTGCAAGGTGAAGACAGCTGGGGCTGCACCGAAATAGACTCGTCTCTGTAGTCCTCAATACTCTAGCGTTGCAGATAAAAACATACCTGGCTGCAAACATGGCAGGCGGATTCATGCTGCCTGTGGTATGTGCAGCAGGATACGACTGAGATTCCCTTTAAGCCAAGTACCCTGTGCTATATAAGGGTAATGCCACTACCATGATAATATGCTGCTTTGCCTAAATAACATGGACAATATGGGTACAACCTGGAGCAGTGCTTTCCAGTCTTATTACCACAGGAGAACCTCAAAAAAATATCAACAATACTGTGGGACCTCTAATGCTACTCCCTAAACCATTCCAGGTGACTGTCTAGTGAAGGTTGGGAGAATGGCAAAGGTGTTTAAAGCGGTTATCAGAGTAAAAAGAGGGTTCTTTGAGGAATCTAAGGTTAAACATACAATCTGTTTTGTTTCACACATGTTTCTTTATTTCTTATTTCCATATGTGTATGTACCTTTATTATTTTGCTGCCTCCACTCTGAATCTACAACATGCACTTTCCATTAAGAACCAGGAAAACCATTGCATGAACAGGTGTGTACAAACTTTTGACCAGTACTTTATAACCTAACATGTTGATCCAGAGGAAGGTAAAAACCCAATGAGACAGATACCAATTGCCCCATATTAGGGGAATAAGTGATTCCCGACTCCACATAGGACAGTTCTAGTTCTGTGGCTCAACACCCCATCTCCAGAGTCTAGTACCCATAACCTGTAATATTATTTATGCCCCAAGAAAGTCATCCAGGTCCTCCTTGAACTTGTTTAGTGAATTGACCATTACAATATGTTCTGGTAGAGAGTTCCATAACCTCACTGCTCGCACATAAAGGAATCGCTGTCCATGATGATTGGATTGAGGTTAAGGATGATTTTCAGCAAAAAGGAGGGGCAAATTACTAAGTAAAATGTATTATTTTCATAGGGACTACAAACCCTAGAATGCTATATGGTTAATTTAAAAAAATATTAAAGGGGCAGACAGACTTTCTATTAGATGGGTCTCATTCCCAACTTTCCATGTGAATTTCCCTGCTGTGTTTTCTTGAAGAAGGAGCTGACACTTGCTTGTCATTCATGGGTGTCATTTGACGGCTAACAACCAGGTTTGGATAGTGATATAGAAAAACGAATAAACCAGCTGCCCACTCACAGGTCCACTGCCTTGCATAGACCATTCCCTAGCTGAGCGTATTTGTAATTCAGGAAATAAAACCGTATCCAGCACTCAGAAGTAACAAAAAAAAACAACACAAAATAAAAACCCTTTTTATTGGGTGATACAGTAATAGATTATATTGTGCCTGTATTTGTTTATATACATGTATATACTCCACTTTTGCTTTTCTATAAAGTGATCTATATTTATTTGCAAAACAGCTCTATTTGAATAAATGGGTCAGTGTAGTCGTTCCCTGCACAGTGAGTAACCAGGAATATTGCCGTGCACAGAAAAGTTGTGAAGAAAGTTCTGAGAATCTGTGGTGGTCCAGGCTGCTCCGGTCTCAGCAGAAAGTGCTCTGACGCTCTGCACTGCTAGGCACAGCGGACGCGTTGTAATGACGTCATCGCGCCCACTGTGCTTAGACGTCAGACGCATAGGGAGAATGATGGTGGAGGGAAAATCAGAAAGATAGGGAGGAGATTGATTTGGCCTGTGGGCCAGAGTTTGACATATGTGGTCTACTGCATCAGACTTGCTCAACTTTACATATTTTTTATACACATCATCGAGAAACAAATTATGTGGCATGGATCTCCAAAATTTGCAAATTACTTTATCCTGTTTTGTAGGCAAATATCCTCTTCACAGGATAAGAAGACCCAGTCCAAAGTAGACAATGCGCACTAAGATACAGTAGATAACAATAGCGGCCTATGCGCACTGAGCGATTGGCAATGTGAGATCTGTTTAATGGATGATATACCACAGAGAATGATGATCTTTTATGCTGCACAAGAGATCATTTCACCCAATGAACGAGTATTTTGCTTTCATCGGGTGATTGGCAGCCTGTTTACAGGGCAAGATAATCGTTAAGCAAGCATTTTTAACAACTCTCATTCATGGATATCTTGCAGTGTTAATTCCCCCTTTAAATTCCAGTTTCACTGTAAGAGTTAGATTTGTTGTTATTAACCCTTCAGTTATATATACCAATATAATTCAGAACAAGAACATTCCATAATGTTTAGCTCATGACCCCGTTATATACTGATAAACCCGACCACTGGTTAAACAAGGTGCAAAGAGCAAATTGTATCATCAGGAGTATATTAGCCAATAAATAGTTATATCATTGGGTTTGTGCTAGACAATAAAGAGTTGTGACCAGATCAATGCCAAAAGTGCGCAGAGGTTAATTCTACTGTCACTAGTCAAAATCTCAGTCCTGCAAGATGACAAGGGTTACCCTAGATTAAATAATGGAAGCTCAAATTAATACAGGTTTATTTTTCCTTATCTCATTGATACACTATGTCTACTAAACACCTGTATTTTTCTGTTGATCTGTTTTTGTCTTGTTTGTAGCTTGTTATACTTTGCATATCTTTGTATGTTGTTTTTTTTATCTTTGTCTTTTGAATCTAATTTTTGTGTTAAACTTCTTTTTTAAAACTTGTTGGCTTTTGTATTAAAAATGAAATCTTGCAACTTTCACACTGAGCCTTTTTTAAAGGGATTGTCCACTACTCAGGTAACCCCTTCTGAATCTCTATGTTTTCCACTTGTAAAATAGTAACACCTTACTTACATCCACTGCTATCGCCATTCCAGCGGTGTCGGCACTGGCTCTTCCAGGGATTACACGACATTGTTACATCATGTGATCTCTGAGGCCAATCAGCGCTGGCTGCACTCTCCTCACCTCCAGATGAATCACATTCATTCTGAGAAAGTGAGGGAGGAGTAGCTCGGCTCAGCAGTAGCTCTCATAACAATGTCATGCAATCCCCAGGTGAGCCAGTGCTGACTTCGGTGCAATGGTGCCGACACCAGAGGTGAGAATAGGTGTTATTATTTTACCAGGGTTAAACATAGGGATTGCGTAGCAGGGTCCTCTCTCCTCCTGTACCAGTCACTGACTCGTTTTAAGATTATTATTGTTTAAGTGTATTTGCAATGTTTACCCCCTTTTTCACATGTAAAGCGCCATGGAATAAATGGAGCTATAATAATAAATAATAATTGCAAAGGGATTGTCTGAGTAGTGGACAACCCCTTTAAAGGGAATGTGTCACCCCCCTGGGTGATATCAGACCTCTACTATGGCCATACAGGTGATAGAAAAGTAAATCTATACTTACCTGTATGGCCCATAGCAGAGGTCTGATTGCAGAGAAATCTTGTTTTATAAAGTCTGTTTTCCAGAGGCTTGGCGTCCAGGGGACACCAAGCAAAGCCCTCCTATCTGCTTACTATTCTCCTAAATTGCTGCCTCTGTGCTAAATTACCATATTCCCCCTCCCCTGCTCTGCCCCTCCTCCCGCGCATGCGCAGAGCGCTGCTCCCATGAAGCGCGCTTTGTTTCCCTCTGGCCCCGTTTGGCTGCGTACTGCGCCACAGCCTTGTATTGCACAAGCGACGGTGAGTCGCTGAGACTTCCGCTCCGCTGGCAGTACGCAGCCAAACGGGGTCAGAGGGGAAGAAAGCTCGCTCCATGGGAGCGGCGCATGCGCCGGAGGGGAGGCAGAGCAGGGCACGTCACAAGGTCTGTCACAGGGCCCTGTGACGTGCAGGGGAGGGGGGAAATATGGTAATTTAGCACAGAGGCGGTGATTTAGGGGAATAGTAAGCATATAGGAGGGGTTTGCTTGGTGTCCCCCGGACGCCAAGCCTCTGGAAAACAGAATTTATAAAACCAGATTTCTCTGCAATCAGACCTCTGCTATGGGCCATACAGGTAAGTATAGATTTACTTTTCTATCACCTGTATGCCCATAGAACAGGTCTGATATCGCCCAGGGGGGGGTGACACATTCCCTTTAAATGACTGTTCTTTCAGGAAACAACACACGTATATTAACCGCAATGGTCAGACCCTGACCCTATCTTTTGTATTGAATCATCTACTAAGCCTGTGCAGTGATCATTGTGAATGGAGGGAGAACAGGGACATCTGTTACATCAGTGGTCCCCAACCTTTTTTGCACCAGGGACCGGCTTGAAGCAAGATCATTTTTCCATGGCCCAGCAAGGAGGGGGTGGGGTGGGCGGGGCTTTGGTCATATGGGGGCTGGGTAATGGAGGGATTTGGAGTTTAGTGCATACTTATCATATAGTGTAGACCAGGTCCCCGCCAGGAGCTATGCCAGGAGCCCCACATAATGTGCTGTGCCAGGAGCCGCATCACTGAGGCCCCATCACGCCCTGCAGCAGGACAGGGCAGCTGTCCTGACAGCTGCTGTTCAGCTGCATTTACTTCATCCCAGGGGCGGACACAGACTGTAGTGGGCCCCTGTGCAAGAAATTTTTGGGGGCCCCCCCTGCCCTTCATAAGGCAACAAAGTTATGTAAACATAACCCTCCCATGTGCATCTCTCACCCCCCCATGTGCAGCTCTCATCTCTCCCCTCCCCCCATGTGCATCTCTCCCCTCCCCCCCATGTGCATCTCTCATCTCTCCCCTCCCCCCATGTGCATCTCTCATCTCTCCCCTCCCCCCCATGTGGATCTCTCATCTCTCCCCTCCCCCATGTGCATCTCTCATCTCTCCCCTCCCCCCCATGTGGATCTCTCATCTCTCCCCTTCCCCATGTGCATCTCTCATCTCTCCCCTCCCCCCCATGTGGATCTCTCATCTCTCCCCTCCCCCCCATGTGGATCTCTCATCTCTCCCCTCCCCCATGTGCATCTCTCATCTCTCCCCTCCCCCCATGTGCATCTCCCATTCCCCCCACTCCTAGTTAATTGTATTTAAAAAAAAATAAAACTTGTTATACTTACCCCCATGCGATCCCTGCAGAATCCTGGCGCTCGTCCAAATCGCTGACACCAGGTTCTCCTGACTTCCGGCCATGTGACGGCGCCGTCACATGACCGGAAGTCAAGGGAATCATGAAGGTGCTGCCGCAGCAGCGCAGCGCTAAGATGTTCCGGACCCGGCGCTTAGCATGCGGCCGGGGGCCCCATGAGGAGAGAGACGCACAAGAGGGGGGCTCCGAGGGGGCTCCTACCGGCCGGGCCCCATACTGGAGTCAGGGCAGTCATGCCCTGATGGCGGCCCTGCTGGAGGCTGGAGGGGCCCCCTCTCCCCGCGGACCGGCTGAAAAACCCCAACGGCCCGGTCCTGGTCCGCGGACCGGCGGTTGGGGACCTCTGTGTTACATCATGTACTGTCATTGTAATCCTGCCTCTACTGATAAGAAGTCTGTTGAAAACTCTTCCTGAAAGCACAGATGTTCTACAAAAGACTCAATGGCCAATGTGAAAATTGCTACTATTTTTATTTCATTTATTTATTTATTTTTAGTAAAGAATGGCTGCAGGTGGAGAAGAATATAGCCAGACCTGTATCAGCCTCCTCGCATTGAAAACTTTTCCTTATGGGAAAGCTGGTTTACAATTGGACAAGACTGATGGACAGGTCTGATCACATTCCTCTCCATCAGCTGCCATTTTATGGACAGAAGTGCTGTGCAATCTGTGAGGAACGCTTCACTACAAGAGGACTGATGAGGAGAACATGTAATACCTACAGTCATGGCCAAAAGTTTTGAGAATGACACCAAAATTATATTTTCACATGATCTGCTGGCCTCTGGTTTTTATTAGTGTTTGTCTGATGTTTATATCACATACAGAAATATAATTGCAATCATATTATGAGTACCAATAGGTTATATTGACAGTTAGAATGAGTTAATGCAGCAAGTCAATATTTGCAGTGTTGCCCCTTCTTCTTCAAGACCTCTGTAATTCTCCCTGGCATGCTCTCAATCAACTTTTGGACCAAATCCTGACTGATAGCAGTCCATTCTTGCATAATCAATGCTTGCATTTTGCCAGAATTTGTTGGTTTTTGTTTGTCCACCCGTCTCTTGATGATTGACCACAAGTTCTCAATGGGATTAAGATCTGGGGAGTTTCCAGGCCATGGACCCAAAATCTCTATGTTTTGTTCCATGAGCCATTTAGTTATCACCTTTGCTTTATGGCAAGGTGCTCCATCATGCTGGAAAAGGCATTGTTGGGCGCCAAACTGCTCTTGGACGGTTGGGAGAAGTTGCTCTTGGAGGACATTCTGGTACCATTCTTTATTCATGGCTGTGTTTTTAGGCAAGACTGTGAGTGAGCCGATTCCCTTGGCTGAGAAGCAACCCCACACATGAATGGTTTCAGGATGCTTTACAGTTGGCATGAGACAAGACTGGTGGTAGCGCCCACCTCTTCTTCTCCGAATAAGCTGTTTTCCAGATGTCCCAAACAATCGAAAAGGGGATTCATCAGAGAAAATGACTTTGCCCCAGTCCTCAGCAGTCCACTCCCTGTACCTTTTGCAGAATATCAGTCGGTCCCTGATGTTTTTTCTGGAGAGAAGTGGCTTCTTTGCTGCCCTCCTTGAAACCAGCCCTTGCTCAAAGAGTCTCCGCCTCACAGTGCGTGCAGAAGCACTCACACCAGCCTGCTGCCATTCCTGAGCAAGCTCGGCAATCCTGGTAGTCCGATCCCGCAGCTGAAACAGTTTTAAGATACGGTCCTGGCGCTTGCTGGTCTTTCTTGGGCGCCCTGGAGCCTTTTTGACAACAATGGAAGCTCTCTCCTTGAAGTTCTTGATGATGCGATAGATTGTTGACTGAGGTGCAATCTTTGTAGCTGCGATACTCTTCCCTGTTAGGCCATTTTTGTGCAGTGCAATGATGGCTGCACGTGTTTCTTTAGAGATAACCATGGTTAACTGAAGAGAAACAATGATACCAAGAACCAGCCTCCTTTTAAAGTGTCCAGTGATGTCATTCTTACTTAATCATGACTGATTGATCCATTAACACAGGTGTGGGTGTTGATGAGGACAGGGCTGGCGATCAATCAGTAAAACGATGTTAGCTGCTCCTTTTAAGGCAGGACTGCAATGATGTTGAAATGTGTTTTGGGGGTTAAAGTTCATTTTCTGGGCAAATATTGACTTTGCAAGTACAGTAATTGCTGTTAAGCCGATCACTCTTTGACATTCAGGAGTATATGCAAATTGCCATTACAAAAAATGAAGCAGTAAACTTTGGAAAAATTACTATTTGTCTCATTCTCAATACTTTTGGCCATGACTGTATATATTAGTAAGTGGCACAAAATTATTTCCCCAACAAACTGATTAAAGAGGTTGTCCACTACTGCCTCACCAAGGCTGGAAGAAACGCGCGTTGGGGTGGATGTGCGCCCACCCAGCAAGCCAACTATCCCCTATTTAAGGTATCAAAAGTGTCTGCGCATTACAATAATGTTGGTTATAGATACACTCCTCTCTATAGACACCATTAGGCAGAGATATTTGTAATGGAATTTTGAAATTATTGGTTTCATTACATGTATACATTTTCTAACTGGCTGTTGTCTGGGTAGATCGCATGTCCTTTTGGCATCTGCACATGGGTTCCATGCCTATTGCCCACATATTTGTCACATTTTTTTGTAATTTATGTATTTGATAAACTTAATAATAATAATTAGAAAGTGCTGCGGAATATGTTGGTGCTATATAAATAAAAATTAAGTAGGGACGTGTACAGACAATACAACGTATCACATTTCAACTGTTACAGGAGGATTGAGGGCCCTGCTCGCAAGCTTACAATCTACATGGAAATGGGGGAACACAATAGGTAGAACATGGTCATCAGCCAGTATCTGTCTAAGGGCAATTACCGTGTAGTATTTGGTGCATGGAGGATGAGGAGACAGATGAATAGGCAGGAGCAGATTAAGATTAATATTTAGGAGGGAACAGGAAAGAGTTAGGTTGGTGAGTTGAGGTGATGGGCTTGTCTAAACAGATGTGTTTTTAAAGCACGTTTGAAGACATGGAGGCTAGATATTAGTTGGAATGTTTGGGGCAGTGCATTCCAGAAAACTGGCACAGCACGAGAGAAGTCTTGGAGACTGAGGTGTGAGGTTTCTAATTTTATATGATATAAATTGTGAGAACTCTTGATTGTCTGTTTTTCTTCTGCTTTGTATATCTAGGATTGTTGGCGATCTGTCCCTTTATCTTTAGTCCATGGAGCATCCTATTGTGGATAGGTTATTAAGAATTTACTATGCACATTTATTGGCGGAATATTATACTAGTATATGTTTTAGGCAAATTCTTCTGACAAACTTGAGGCAAAGAAAGAATGCAACATCTGTGGCTTTTCCTAAGGCTTATTTGGAGTAAAACTCAAAATGTAGCCATTTAGAAAAACAAATGTGGAATCATTTTTAACTAAAATTGATTAGAAAATGCTACTTTTATATAACTTTGTCATATCATTGATATGGGACCTTTTCCAGATTTCTACACTGATCTTGTTATGACCATGCAGTGGCTCTTCCCAACATGTTAACAGAAATGGACATTCAGTGTAACTAATGCATTGTCCAACACCCAATGACATCACCTCCTCCTCTTTTTGTAGTCAGGCTCAGCTAATGTGTTGTATGAGGATTATCACACCTGTACAAAGCCGATTACTTAACCCCCAACCGAAGACAATGAGGATGATGAAAGTAAACAGGTATGAATACTTATAACTAGTACTATCTTGTAGAGGTGGTGTGAATCTATTTGCAGGACCTGGTCCATCGGCAACATCATTAATTTTTCAGAAAAAGAAAGGGAAAAATCAGCTCACCCACCTAGAAGATCAACAGCACGGAGCCAGGGGTGCTACCAGACGAACATGAGGAACCAGGAAGATCCAGCTGAACAAATCTTCTAAAATCCATATTTTATTGGGTCATGCAAAACATATTAAAAGTCCAAGGTGACTTTTAATATTTTTTGCATGACCCAATAAAATATGGATTTTAGAAGATTTGTTCAGCTGGATCTTCCTGGTTCCTCATCATTAATTTGTGGCCGCTTGACAGGAACCCCATGAGTCTCTTCTTACAAGACGGCGTCCATGGCTCTTCTTTTGATTAGCCGGCCTGGCGCGACGCCACATGTACATCACAGCACAACCATAACATTGTGCCAGGCTGGCTAATCAAAAGAAGATCTGCAGATGCCATCAAGTAAGAGGCGGTCCTCAGGGCTCCAAGCCTATGGGTCAGAGATTATTGACTGGGACCGGCGAATTGATTTGCACCAACTCTATTTAACTATTGAAGCCGTGTTCACTCTACACCAACTGCTTTCACACAAACTCTACTGACTTGTAAACCATATAAAACTTCTACATTTTTTTATTTTAAAGGCTGATATACACAGGCTAAATCCTACTATATTGGTAGGACCAGCCGACAGTCTAATGTCTATAGGGGTCTCTTGACTCTTCCCGAACAGTTGATGTCTGGGAGAGAGAAGGATCCCTCCTGTTGGGTTCCCAAGGGCTGATCCTTTTGTTCTCCAGATGATAAACTGTTGCCAAAGGAGTCTGGCAGCAGCTCTCTAACAGAGAACACAAGCGTGCTTGGCAGAGTCAAGCTGTCTTGTGTATGGGGAAGTCGGAGGAGACAGCCATCGTCTGAATAATCATTCAGGTGACAACTAGTTAACATGTATGTTTTCATTTTTCATGTTGAAGTTTACATCTGTAATTATTTTAAAGGATTTATAGTCCTTTAGGATCCCTAAAGAATAATTATTTGGCTTATAGATTTTGCCAGGCAACAGCTTAAATATGCTCAGTTGCATAGCACAGCTTCCGTAGCTTTGTGGAGACATGGATATACAATGGCATGTAAAAGTTTGGGCACCCCTGGTCAAAAGGACTGTTATTGTGAAGATGAAATGATCTCTAAAAGGCCTAACGTTAAAGATGACACATTTCCTTTGTATCTTAAGCAAAAAAATATATATAAAAAATAATAATAGTAATAATGTATATACACTTATCTATTTTTTTATCTTTTAGATTTTAAAAATTACAAAAAGGAAAATGGGCCGATGCAAAAGTTTGGGCACCATCGGAGATTTGTGTGCTCAGATAACTTTGACCAAGGTTTCAGACCTTAATTAGCCTGTTAGGGTTTTGGGTTGTTCACTATCTTAGTTAGGAAAGTCAGGTGATGCAAAATTTTCTAGCTTTATAAAAACCCAGCCTCCTCTAACCTTGTGCCAAAAAAACAGCAGCCATAGGTTCTTCTAAGCAGCCGCCTAGAACTCTGAAAATGAAAATGGTGAAGGCCCACAAAGCAGGAGAAGAAGGATATAGGAAGATAGCAAAGCGTTTTCAAGTTGCCCTGTCCTCAGTTCGAAATATAATTAAAGGGGATATCTGAAATTTAATAAAAGGCATGTAGCTGCTAATTGAGGCAACTACCTGTATGTTGTACCCGACGCCGGTTATTGACCGCTCTTGTCAGATTCAGCTGCTCCCTGTCAACAGAGCAGCAGTTCTCTTCCTGTTGACAGGGCGGGACTACTGGCATCATGCTGATCGACAGCAGGCTTCCCCCAATTAGGCAGTGGAGAGCCAGCCGTCAATCAGCATGACACCAGTAGTCCCACACTGTCAACAGGAAAACAAACAGCCACTCTGTTGATGTGATGTCAGCGGAAGTCTGGCACCTAAGAAGTTAACTTAATTTATGACCAGACAAGGCATACCATACACAAGAAATTGTGCTCCAGTCTGTGACTGAAGACTTCTGGCAAGGTGCACAGAGGCGCACGCCACTTGTAAGATGCGCCTGAATCATTAAGTAGTGTGCACATTTTAATGAATCAGGCACCTCTTACTCCATCTCGGCTTCTCATTAAGGCTGTGTGCCCACTATGCGTTTTTTAAGTGTTTCCACAGCGGCAATTCCACTGCAGAAACGCTTAAAAAACGCTTGGTAGAAGGACTGCAATGTTCCCCAATGATAATCCGCATGTGCTGTGCACAAGCTGCGGAAATTTCTGCTGCGGATTATCATTGCGGAAAAATCCGCAGCACTACCAATTATTTTGCGTAATCACGGCGTTTTTGGCACCATTGACTTGCACTGAATCGCTTAATATCCGCATGACTATATGTGCACATGCGGATATTAAGCGATTCAATGTGCGGATGGTACCCGGGTCTGGAGAAGAGGAGACTCTCATCCAGACGCGGGTACCATAGTACTGTACCTGTAAAAAAATAAATAAAAAAGAATTAAAATAAAAAATATACACTATACTCACCTTCTGATGGCCCCCGGTCTCAATAGCGATGCACCCTGGCTCCCCGGCAGCTCTCGATGGTCTAAGGAGGACCTGCCATGACGTCATTTAGTCATGTGACGGGTGTCGGCGGACGCGTGACCTGTCACATGACTAAATGACGTCATGGAAGGTTCTTTTACACAACCGCGAGACATCGGGAAGACCGGAGGCATCGGAGAAGGAAACCGGGGGCCATTGGAAGGTGAGTATATGTTTTTTTTTATTTTTTACCATTTTTATCCTTTTTTTTAACTAACTTGGTCACACTATATAAAATCCATGCCGGTTGCACGCTAAAATCACTTGGAAAGCACTTGACAACCCGCATGCGAAATCGCATGATCAAAACGCTTCACTTACGCTTGCCCCTGGCAGGAAAAACGCATGTACAATCCGCATGCGTTTTTTCTGCCAGGGAGATGCAAAAACGCTCAGGAAAAATCCGGAGCATTTCTGTATCGTGGGCACTTAGCCTAAGACTTGCATATACAATGCCAGTCTTAATGAATCAGGGCCTTTGTGTGTACATACCCTTACAGAAAAAGGTCAACCCCTGCTTACAAATAAAAGCATGGCAGATACAGCACAGATGTAAACAATAATTAAATACCCAATATAATTGGAGCCCTGTTGGAGGTTTTGCATTGAGGCCCATGAGTTTGATGTTACGCCACTGGATTTGAAGAACAATTCGAATAAACAAAATGGGCAGGTTGTTTATTGGTTGATTGGTAATTGACAGGATTGTACATTCTACATGTATTGGGAAAGTAATCAGCTGGTAAAAGACTGAAAGCGCATGTCATGGCTCGTTCACACAACCGAGGTTTCAGTCCGAGGGCTGTCTATGAAAAAAAAGGGCAGCACTCAGACCAATGTTATTCAATAGGGGCAGTGCATATGTGTCTGAGTGTGAATAAAATCGTAGCATAAGCTAGTTTCTTCCATAAATCAGATGAGACTCACCCAATCAAGTCAACGGGCGCGCAAAAAAAAAATAAAAAAATCAGATGCCAAATGGTCATGTAAATGATTTACAGCTGCTGCTGAAAAGAAAAAAAAAGATTGCATACGGACTGCACATGGTTGACAAGTGAGAAGAAAATTGTCAGAGTTTTCTGGATGAAACTCTGAACAATTTTTCTATATGCTCATGTGAACCTACCCTAAAAGGGATCAATGTAACAAAGACTGATATTAGAGTCATTAGGTCAAGGGTACTGGGGTGAAAAATCTTTAAAGGGACAAATGTGGCCCAATCGTTTCTTTTTTGTATCAGGTTTTATCTATATAAAAATGTAACATATAAATTACATGAAGTATCTGTAAATATGTGGACATTATTCTTTGCTTAGCTGGCATGCAGATATCAAGTATTTGCTATGAGAACACTATTTACAGCTCTGAAAAATTCCCTAGAAATCGGTTTCAATTATTTAATTTAGTGTCAGCCGCACCTAAGTGCATGTAAAATACCAAGTATTGTAAAGCCAATGTAATAAGACTTAACAATTCTTCCTATCTCATTGGGAAAAAAATCCATCTCTCTAAATCCAACTTCCTTGTGTCGACACTTTGAGACAACATTTATATGGTGCTGGTGATATCTGACATTTTAAAATCCTTTTTGGCACAGACTGGAATTACATAACAAAGATTACATAACAACACTATTAATGTAAGTATTTCATTTTGTTTGACTGAACACAGTAGTACAGCTGCTTACGAAGAGTTTGTCTATTTCAAGAAGACAAAATGTTTAACTTTACTCGCGGAAGGAATGGCTTGATAAAATCCTCACACCAATATACATATTCCAAATAATCTGCTCAGTACTAGGAAAACCTTGGAAACTCAGGCTGACCTCTCATAAGAGGAGAAAATGGAGATAAATGGACTAATTCATCAAGCCCATGATGGGCATTACCGTCTGTTGCATGCCGTACTGCCTAAAACAAACCTTACTTACTGCTGGTAGACCTTGGTTAACCAGTTACAGATTGTGTTCAATCGTCGCTCATAGTTGATGAGGCTTCTGGCAGATGGCTATGTTTTTTCCTAGGTTGCATAGTGCCACACATACAGTTTAAGATTTTTTAAGCTGTACTAACAAAAAGAGTATTGCAAAATCACTAACATCAGGGGTCACTGATAAGAAAATATATAACTGAGTGTTACTAATGGCCAACAAAGGGATTTTCACCATTAGTTAAACAGTTTATATATGAAGGATTCACACACTGGTTCAGACTGGTCCATATTGTCTACACTGGAGTTTCTTGCTTCTTTATGCAACTTGTGGTCCGAGAGCCACAAGTTGGAGACCACTGTCTTAATGGAAATAAGGCCTTCTATGAACAGTCGCTATCGATAATCCTGTTAATTTCAATTGAGAATGACCATACATGGTCAGGTATGACTCAGAAGTTCTCCCATAAGCTATGACACCTCATCACAACTTCACAATCAAGAAAGGTTTTCTTCCTAACCCTGTGTTGGTGATATGATGAAGAGGCTGTCTGTCTGGCTCAGTTCATCAGCTAAGACAACTAATCTTCTCCATAAGGTGCTTATGTGGAAACAACTAAAGCGTCCCAGCTCACAGGACTCTCCGAAAACATTGGATTGAAAGACAGCTAGAAATTAAGCAATCTGTGAGGTTTTTAATAAAAAAAAACCCTAATAAATATTTTTTATTTCACATTTCAACACCACAGAACATATTTTTCAATATTGAACATCCCCCTTAGGCTAGGGATACACAGCGATATCGGTCAGGCAATATGAAGACAGTCAAAGGTGGTACTTTGCAACTTGCAATCTAATAAAAAGGTTTCCCTAACGTCGCAAAAACTGTTGTTTTTTTGTTTTTTTTAATCATAGATCGTACAATCCTTTACTCCATTGACTTCAACTTAAAGGTAAGCGTTGTTTAAATTATAAATCAATAGTACAAATAATCAACTTTGTAACGTATCTTAATCAGAGAAATCTGCTTCTTTCTCTTCCAAGACTGATATTTTGTTCTCAAAATTTGCAAATCACAGGTAAAATCTGTATTCAGTGAAGACAGATTGTTACATCACTGAGCTACAGTGGTGAAAATAAGTATTTCATACAGTGCCGATTTCGCAAGTATTCCCATCTACAAAGAATGGAGAGGTCTGTCATTTTTATGGTAGGTACACTTCAACTGTGAGACAGTATCTTAAAAAAAAAATCCAGAAAATGACATTGTATGATTTTTCCATAATTCATTTGCATTTTATTGCATGAAATAAGTATTTGATACAATAGAAAAATAGAACTTAATATTTGGTTTTGAAATCTTTGTTTGCTATTACAGAGGTCAGATGTTTCCTGTAGTTCTTGACCAAGTTTGCACACAATGCAGAAGGGATTCTTGTTCACTCCTCCATACAGATCTTCTCCAGATCTTTCAGGTTTCGAGGCTGTCGCTGGGTAAGATTGAGTTTCAGCTCCCTCCAAAAATGTTATATTGGGTTCAGGTCTGGAGACTGGCTAGACCACTTCAGGATCTTTGAAATGCTTCTTACGGAGCCACTCCTTAGTTGCCTTGCCTATTTGTTTCGGGTCATTGTCATGCTGGAAGACCTAGCCACGACCCATCTTCAATGCTGTTACTGAGGGAAGGAGGTTATTGGCCAAAATCTCGCGATACATGACCCCATCCTTCCTCCCTTCAATACAGTGCAGTCATCCTGTCCCCTTTGCAGAAAGGCACCCTCAAAGTATGAGGTTTCCCCCACTGACTCTACATGCCTCCCCTCTACATAGAATCTTATCAGAAGCATCTGTCATCACTCATCTCAGTGATGTAACAATCGGTCTTCACTGAATACAGATTTTACCTGAGAATTGCAAATTTTGAGAACAAAATATCAGTCCGGGAAGAGAATGAAGCAGATTTCTCTGCTAAGATACATTACAAAGTTTCTTATGTTCATGTGTACTAATGATCTATGAAATAAATATTAAACAACTTTTACTCTTTTAGTTGAAGGTGACTTTGCCCATATGGAACATCTTGGTTTTTTCATTACTATCAAACCACAGCTCTAAAAAAAAAGTTGCGCAACAGTGAGTCGCACAAACGTTGCGATTTGTCATGTTTTAGACACAAAAGTTGGAGGCTCCTGTTTTTCTGAGAGGTAGGTCTTGGTTTATACATTTTTTATTATAAATGCTATTTGTTATGTTTCCTCACACAGAAAATGCACATCAACAGAGGACTAGATCAATATAGCAATGAAAGGACCATTTGACTTCTACAAGAAAATTAACACCCAGCTTTTTTTTAAGCTACCATGAAAGCGCAGTGTTGTTCATCTCTTAACAAAGAAACCATAGATGAGAATTTACACAGTAGGCCAAGCTCAACGTGTTTACTTGGTAGTGATATGGAAAACATGTTTTTCACTGCAGGGCATGAGCTTTATATGCAATATGTGTAGGACATTCATTCTGCAAATGGCTGACAGATGACTAGCAATTGACAGGGCAAAACATGAAGACTGTTGTCTCTTTGCCAAATCATGCTAACATCTCAAGGTCAGCCACAGTACTATTTCCCCAAGGAATTGCTGGGATGGTCCAGGCTTCATGCTGCCTAGCTGTTCCATTGAACTAGACCAATTTATAAAGAAAAGATTGGAGAAAATAAGAGAACTATATAAGGAAACACAGGGGTCGGGTCATTAAAGCTTTTCAGCCTGGTTTTCTCTAGTTTTGTGCGTTTTGCACCAGTGTTTTTTGTGCCATATTAACCTTTTCATTTGTACCTTTTCTTAAAGTCACTTTTTCTATTTGGTCATCTGGGGGGGTTTTTGTTTTCAGTTTGCCATTGGGGACACTGTTTAGGCTTTCTAGATATTTTCGCCTTATTCATCATTTGCGACTTTTCAAATAGTCCCAACATATTTGCACAAAGATACACCCAGTCCTCCCTTGGATTGATTTTATGCACAACAAAAAAATTTTGCACAAGTTTTGCAACGTTTTAAAAGAACATGCAAGCTTTTGCCCTAAAAAGTTTAAAGACAAAAATAAAGATAATGAACTGAACGCGCCATTTTGAAGAATTTGGAGCAAAAAACGGCAATGAATACCATAAGACAGAAAAAAATGGACTTAAAAAATGCAAATGATGAATCAGGGCCACAGTGTATTCTGCCAAATAAAGTCCATCTAGTGCAGGGATGTCAAACTCAAACACACAAAGGGCCTAAATTAAAAACGTGGACAAAGTCGTGGGCCAACCAGTATATAGTATAATGGACCCCACAAAGTCCTCCATACAGAATAATGGGCCCCACATAGTCCTCCATAAAGAATAATGGACCCCACATAGTCCTCCATACAGAATAATGGCCCCACATAGTCCTCCATACAGAATAATGGGCCTCGCATAGTCCTCCATACAGTATAATGGGCCCCACATAGTCCTCCATACAGAATAATGGCCCCACATAGTCCTCCATACAGAATAATGGCCCCACATAGTCCTCCATACAGAATAATGGGCTCCACATAGTCCTCCATACAGAATAATGGGCCTCGCATAGTCCTCCATACAGTATAATGGGCCCCACATAGTCCTCCATAAAGAATAATGGACCCCACATAGTCCTCCATACAGAATAATGGCCCCACATAGTCCTCCATACAGAATAATGGGCCCCACATAGTCCTCCATACAGAATAATGGCCCCACATAGTCCTCCATACAGAATAATGGGCCCCACATAGTCCTCCATAAAGAATAATGGACCCCACATAGTCCTCCATACAGAATAATGGCCCCACATAGTCCTCCATACAGAATAATGGGCTCCACATAGTCCTCCATACAGAATAATGGGCCTCGCATAGTCCTCCATACAGTATAATGGGCCCCACATAGTCCTCCATAAAGAATAATGGACCCCACATAGTCCTCCATACAGAATAATGGCCCCACATAGTCCTCCATACAGAATAATGGGCCCCACAAAGTCCTCCATACAGTATTATGGCCCCACATAGTCCTCCATACAGAATAATGGGCCCGACATAGTCCTCCAGACAGAATAATGGGCCCCACATAGTCCTCCAGACAGAATAATGGGCCCCACATAGTCCTCC
The DNA here is from genome assembly GCF_046119375.1 of Phyllobates terribilis. Lineage (NCBI taxonomy): Eukaryota > Metazoa > Chordata > Amphibia > Anura > Dendrobatidae > Phyllobates > Phyllobates terribilis. The sequence goes on along the minus strand of NW_027362762.1, from coordinate 422,026,741 downwards.
ATACAGAAGATTGAGCCCCACATAGGGGTGGTGGCTCTGGTGTCGGGGGCCAAATAAAACCACCCTGTGGGGCAGAGTTGGCCCTCGGGCCAGAGTTTGACATGTGTGCTCTATTGATATTCAAAGTGACTTGTTCGCAGTTGTAGCCTAGAGACATTCTGTCACCATTTTACAAAAACATCAATTTTTTTATTCATTCTATGCTTTGCTTTCTGATAGAGTTGAAAAAAAAAAAAAAAGTGTGCACACGCCTACCAACCTGTTGGAGGGCAGTGACCTCCGCCCCTCCCCTCCACTCTGTAGTCTACAGTATAAACAATTCATTGTGAAGTCCCCCTCTATTGGCCCACATATATAAATGCCTTGGTGTGTCATGTAGTTATCTGACCACATATATTATTTGAATTAACAATTACTACATTTGTATTACTGAAATATCATTTACGTATTTTTATGATGTGATCCAGAATAAAAAAGTCGCTGTTCCTTTCAAGCCAAAAGACGTCCAGCTTCATAAATCTTTATGCAGCTTGGTGGCTAGATGCTGTAATTTATAAACCTGTGTCACCCTAGGCGGCTCAAAATAGTGGATCGCAGACTTCATCAAAAAGCGACAATGAACAATCACCAGCTCTGTGAAGGAAAGTGGGTGCATAGGGTTTCACATTGCAATGTCATTAATTGTTTGGTGTTAAGGTGAGAGAAGCTAACAGTGTGCACTACTGGAAGCAAAGGGATTAATCAGATGGCTGCATCAGGGATTATAAAGGACATGTGTCCTATCTACTACTCATTTCATCACCATGAACTAAGCGACTCCTGATAGCACTACTCATGTCAGCACAATTAATATCAGCTGGTGCTCTATAGATAATTCCTGCTCAATTCAATGGAAGCTCAATGATGATCTTTCATAAAAATATAAATACACATGATAGAACAGAAACTCTCCCAGAAGCCATACATAAAAGTAACAATAAATTACACATTTCTAATAATATCATATATTTGTGCTGGTTACAGATGGCCTAAAAAGTGGACGCCCATAGAAATTAAAGTGTGACATGCTAAGATATGATGAACATTTTATACTGTGGAATATATTGGGGTCTCAGACTTGGCATGGGCAGTTATCCTATACAATGCAATGTGAAACAACATGGTTTTATGCACGGACAAGGATTACACATTTCACTTTTAATACTGTGCGAGTCAGATTAACGCCGCACCATTCCCACATCAGTCAGGTGTGAAGGGTCCTTGTCACGATCAGCATGCTTTCAATATTTCGCTACTTGTATGTCAGAAAGCAAAACCTCTAAAAATAGAAGTCCAAACCTGTCTGAATTCATTTATTACTTCTTTTTACAGCGCTCACATATTCCACTACCCTGCACAATACACTTTCTTAAATTGGTTCCTGTCCCAAAAAGGGACTAATAACATAATTAATTAATTTATATAATTAAAGGGTGTGTTCAGGCTTGGGGTAAAGTCTGCAGTCACCCTATGTGATTGCAGATTTGTGAATCCTCACAGCGCACTGTGTGTGCTGTCAGGAGTCTCCAGTGCCAGCACCGGGTGCGGGCAGTCATGTGACCGCAAGTATGCGATTTGCATACATGTGGTCACATGCCGACTAGACATGCACAGCTTTACTCAATACAAGTGAAGTGAGCAAGGCCTGGCACGTCTAGTCGAAATGTGTCCGAAGTATGCAAAACTTGTGGTCACATGACTGCCTGCTCCCGATGCCAGTGAATCCGGACAGCGCACTGTGCACGCTGTGAGGATTTACAAGTCTGCAGTCACATACAATGACTGCAAACTTGAGCCCCAAGCCTGGACAACCTTTTCAATGCATACACAAAAGGCATGCAAAAAAGTTGATTTAATAGAACTAGGTCATGTTAAACAATTTCCTGGGAGTGTTTCATGCCGTTTGGATGCAGTTTTGGAAACCAGTATGGAATGAATATTATGGAGGAGCATAACATAGAAAAAAACTACATTAAAATTGTATCAAAATAGTATATTGTATCAAAATGGCATGTAAAAAGCACCCTCTTACCGATCAGGCAGACTATAGTAAGCAGTGTGCAGTGTGCGATCTATGCAGGATCTCTTAGTGCACATACCCTGTCATAGTTCTTGACAGTGAGAGAACTGTTTACACAGGATAATACACAGCCAAGAATGATGATCTTTTATGCTGCACAAAAGAGTATTTCACCTAATTTAATGAATAAGCGTTTTGCTCATTTATTGTGTAATCGGCAGCCTGTTTACATGCAAGATAATCATGACACAAGTGTTTTTAAATAACGATCGTTCACTATTATTTTGCAGAGTATATGCCCCTTTAAGAGCCTTAACTTATCTCTTTTTGTCATCCTAGCCATATGTTTGTTTTTTTTGATGGGTGAGATTTAATTTTGAATGATACCATTCACTGTAACATACACTGTACTAAAAAAAACAGGAAAAAAACATGTGGGTAACGGGGGAACAAAATGCAATTGAGCCTTTGTATTCTGAGTTTAATTTTTAGGACATTCAATCTGCTGTAAAAATGACCAGGTAATATGATTTTTCAGGTCAGTACAACTTATGGCGATACCAAACTCAAATAGTTTTTGAATTATCGTGAATAAAAAAAAAAAGTCAAGAACTATATACCATATTTTTCGTACCATAAGACGCAATTTTTTCCCCCAATATTTGGGAGGAAAATTGGGGTTGCGTCTTATGGTCCGAACGTTACCTGCGGTGGTGGTAAAGTTGGATCGCAGGGCCCTCCAGGAAAGCGGTGGTGGTTGCAGCGACCGTGTCAGCTCCAGCAGAGGTGAGGCAGAGCAGCTGGGGCCGGGGCCGGGACCGGTGTCTGGTCGATACTGGGGCTGGGGCTGGTGTTGGGCGCCGAAGCAGTGTGGCCTGCATAGGTTTCTGGTGTGCGCGGCCATCTTCCTAAATCTGTGATCTACGGGAAAATGGCCGCGCACATCGGAAACCTGCGCAAGCCGCAGTGCTTCGCCGCCCCGGCCCGAGGCCCCGGCGCCAGCCCAGTACAGGCCCCAGCCAGAGGCCTCGGCCCCAGCCCCAGCACAGGAACCGGCCAGGCTAAGGGCCTCAGCCAGGCACAGGCTCAGCAAAGGCTCCACAGCATCTGACCTCTTCTGCTGCAGCCGCTGACTTCCTGAGGGACCCTGCCTCCTGTGACCCTCGCTCCACTGCCCCCCAGGTAAGATATACCTATTTAACTATAAGATGGACCCCCATCTTATTAAAAATTTTTTTTTCAATTTTCCACCCTAAAATTTGGGGTGCGTCTTATGGTCCAGTGCTTCTTATAGTCCGAAAAATACACACATACACACTTACGTTACTTACTGAGATGTGCAGAGGCTCCGGCACATGGGCGGAACTCCGCACAGGAGGGGAGCCGCTCGTCACAGCGCATGCTGATACACACTGCACAAGCGCAGCATTTCAAAGCAGATTCCAGTGACGTCAGCTTAAACCTGGGAACAGAATTCAATTTGTGTGGGTGGCGACAACCCTGACTGAACGCCATGAAGCACACCCCTATGACTAAACGAGCAGGTATGATCTAACTATAGAAAGTGTTTTTTGCAAAGGATTACAGCCCCGATTTTAATGAAAAAAGCGTGTTAGTGATGCACATTGCATTACTAACAACGCTCTGGGGGCAGTTTAGATGCTACAAATACATTCAGTATTTGGTGAGTTTTTTACCTCAGTATTTGTAAGCCAAAATCAGGAGTGGGTGACTGTTCCACTCCTGGTTTTGACTTACAAATACTGATGGAAAATAATGACCAAATTCTGACCATGTGAACGTGGCCTAAATATTACAGAATCCCTTTAACCAAAACTAGCTTTAAAAACAATGCACAAAGCATCAGTACCAGGTTGCTTACCAGGTCTACTGCCATAATATGAATTGTTTGCTTGAACTGTAATTCAAATATAGACAAATTGAAAGGTTAAAAACTGCAACCAACATCTGCTAATGTATTTCAAATATTGCGCAGCCCCCTATGTTTTTACCGAGAAACTGAAATGTTCAGTTATTCCTGTTAGAGTAGGTCAGAGCCAAAGGTGGTGAGAGGAGACCTTCCGAGATAAACTAATGAGATTTCTCATTATGCAAAGCAAACTGTTGTCAATTTTCCACAGAGATGAGAACTGATTACCTGGCTAATTAAATATGACACAGCCTCAACAATACAAACGATTGTTTTGCTACCTAATACAGAAATAGAAACAGACATTAATTGATGCATCATCAACTAATCAAAGCATGCACATGGGAATCAAAGTGACCATCAATAAATGGGGAAGACACATACTAAACCAACAAGCGCTGTCTGTAGCCAACAAAAATGTTGTTTTTCACATGCAAGTAGCCAGAAATTGGTAACAAAACCTACAGCAACAAACAGCAGGAAAAAACAGCACACAAATGGTAAAAAAATAGAACAAATGCGAAAAATAAACAAAATTAAAAAAAGAAAAAATTTGCCTTGCTTCCGCTACCCGGTTTTTATATTTATATTATATTTAGATTATGTATATATATGTATATTAAGAATAATCTAAAACAGATCGCAAATAAATATTATGGCCACCTCCATAATGACCCCATCTAAAAATATCAGATTATTTAAAAGTAAAAACACCAGAATTGCTATTTTTTTTGTTCATCCATCTTATCAAAAAAATTTAATAAAAATTAATACGGGCTGTGCAGTATATTATATGGAGGACTATGGAGGGTGCATTATACTTCTGCTATGGGACCCCATGACTTCTATGAACGCCCCTGGTGAATATAATGGTTAATTTTTTTCTATACATTAGAGAACGGCAGCAGACCAGGGGACATATACCAGGATGGGGGATATATTCTATACCAGCATGGGGCCAGGATAAAGGACATATACCAGGTTGGGGGATATATATACCAGGATGAGGCCCAGGATAAGGGACATATACCAGGTTGGGGGATATATATACCAGGATGGGGCCAGGGTGAGGGACATATATACTAGGATGAGGCCCAGGATAAGGGACATATACCAGGTTGGGGAATATATATACACCAGGATGGGGCCAGGGTGAGGGACATATATACCAGGATGGGGCCCAGGATAAGGGACATATACCAGGTTGGGGGATATATATACCAGGATGGGGCCAGGGTGAGGGACATATATACTAGGATGAGGCCCAGGATAAGGGACATATAACAGGTTGGGGGATATATAACCCCAGGATGGGGCCAAGGTGAGGGACATGTATACCAGGATGAGGGACATGTATACCAGGATGAGGCCCAGGAAAAGGGACATATACCAGGATGAAGGGCGCATGTGTATATATTATATATTCAGGGTGAGGGGGTCCTGATCCAAACTTTGCACCAGGGCCTATCAGACTCTAGCTATGCCACTTATATATATATATATATATTTATATTTATTAATTTGGTATGACTATAGCCATAGTCAAATTGACTTGTTGATTAAAGTCAATATTTCACCTATTCTGCATGATGAGTGCCATATAAAAATAAGCAGTAAAACAGATTTAACCACGGAATTACTATTTTTTCTATTCCCTCAGCATGATAAAAAATCAGTCTAAAAAGTTTTTCGACACAAGATATACAAAGCCCAAAATAAGGTCATTAAAAAATGAGCCCTCATATGGCTGGCTTTTCTTAACTAAAAGTATTAACAGCTCTAACGCTAAGGCAATGTTCACATGGCAGTATTTTACACATCATTATTTGTAAGCCAAAACCAAGAGTGGGTAAAAAATGTAGACGTTTCTATTATACTTTTTCTCTCATTGTTTTGATTTTGGCTTACAAATACGGATGTGAAATACTGACCAAAATACTGCAGTGTGAATGTGGTCCAAGAAACAATAATAACAAAACAAACTAAAAAGAAAAAATAATTGCTGTGTACTCAAGGCCCAAAATAGTTGTGTCTGGAAATGATTAATAAGCTGCTGTATCCTTAAAAATTAAAATAAATTCACGATTTGTTGGTGATGGTTATGTATTTATCTTCTTCAGTGGTGGATGGTGGACTACTTTTTACTTTACTCGATTAGGACACAGCTACAGTCTGATCGGTGACTTCTTCTATGCTACACAGTCTCAAGGGAGTCTGTAGTGGTCTGAAATCCACTTCCAATTTTATTCTAGGTAATAAATGACATAGAATTTCGGAAGTATGCACAATCAAGTTAGAACATTACTTTCGTCAATAATTTCTGGGCACATTTATACTTAGCAATATTCTTTACAATTGCTTGGAATAAAACAAAATTGGCACAATTACTGCGGTGTGTAACAATAGTTTTTACTTTAAATGGTCATTTTTGGTTTCAAAAAATTGATATAAATAGGAAGTACCTTTATACTAAATAAAGATTGAAAACTAAAACAGCCATCACTAACCATCTTGAAGCATTTGGTAAACTGTGATTGTGAATGACCCCGGCCATGACTTCATAAGCTGGGGTAATTTGAAACAGTAAGAAAATGGCAGCAGCAAACTTTAGAGGCCAATCCGACAACTACATGACTTAATTTGTACCCCCCAAAAAAATAGATGCCACCACCAGCAGCAAACTTTACGTGCGTAGTACTAATTGGGGGGCTGGAAACATATTTTTCTCTGTTTACTCAACAAAAGACCAGACTTCCTTAAAGAGATTGTCCATGACTTTTACACTGATGGCCTATCCTTTGGATAGGTCATCAATATCTGATCAGTGGGAGTGCGACACCCAGTAACCCCATTGATCCATTGTTCTCGGTTCCAGTGGCGGGTGGAAGTGCTCAGTTGCAGAGATGTAAAGCACACTTACCGTCAACAGTATAGCATTGAATCGACTAGGGAGCAGATGTGCAGTACCCAGCCAAGGCCACAGTTGATGGAGCAGTGCAGTGCAGCTTTGTAACTAAACACTGCTGACCGGGACCAGGAACAGCTGATCAGTGGGGTTGGCAGATGTTGCACCCCTACTGATCAGATATTCATAAGGATAATTCTTCAATATAAAAGTTCTGGACAATCCCTTTAAATTACTGGTTATACCTACCCAATGCCACTATATATTGTGCCCATTTCTCTAGCTGCTGTATGTTCTGCCCAGCAACTAATGTTCACAGCCTTTGTTTCCAGCAGCAGGATCTCTGTGATATATCTGCCAAAAAAAAACCCCAAAAACAAAAACTTCTCCCAACTTCCAACACTTGAGAAAGACAGTTGCTAGGACGTAAGTTTGGAAATGTTTACTTCCATAACATCATTATCTGGTTGTCCATTGTCTGCGTTTGCCTCACTCAGCATTTATTAGTAGTGCCCAAGTCTGCTGCATCCCTTTTCTGCTGAGCATCACCACATTAAATTCTTTAACCTACATATTTGCTGCAGCTAAGCCTCAGAAATGCCACAAATTCTTCTCGTGATTGATTATGCTCATGTTTAATTGATGTACATTGTCTTTGCCAATATCTCACACTGCGGACAGCAGTTAATTAAAGTGGTTTAGAAATAGCTGTATTTGCTTTAGGAGAACAAAAACAGCAAAGATGACCACAATAACTTGAGCAACACCCAACATCAAAATTCTGTCTGAAAGCCATATAAGAGTAATGTCTTGGCTAGAAGACATAGCAAGGTAGGCCTGGTGAGGAGGTTCCAGGTATAAGCTGTACGTTTATGTACTTCTGTAATGGAGGTGAGGATATACAGTACCAGGTATTTGCAAACAATTGACCTAGGATATTGGCTTCCTATTCTGTATATAGTGGAATTTAAGCCCTACTGGGAACAGAACCTGATATAAGCGCATACAGCGTGAGTTTGGCCTTTGCTCATACTTCATCTAGAAATTAAGACATTGATCCTCATGTTACACATACACAGTATGTCACATAGAACAGTGTACAACTTCATAGAAAGGGGTTGTCGAAGAATACTTTTTCCAGCTTGTGCAACAGTTTTCTATCACATAGGAAAACATAACTAATGACAGCCTAAAGCTGATCATACACATTAGATGGCTGTCGGCCGAACAGGGCTTCGGCCAATCGTTGGCTGGCAACCATTTCAGCCAACTCTCCCATACACAGGAGTGCTCACTCGGCCAAGCTGTCCCGTGCCCTTTATGAGAAATACGCTGGCTGACAAGTCTGCCGGCAGCTTATTTTTGGGAAAACAATACGATCGGCAGTACGAAATTGGACATGTCCAATTGTCATCTCTGTCCTGACCATCAGTCGGTCGATGCCCAAATACACATTAGATCATCGGCCAAACCCATTAATATCAACGGGTTCATCAGACAGTCAATTATGTATGTGGCCTTTAGACTCTTCACACTGCATTTTTTTAAATACATATGTGTCACCCCAGGCCTGGATGCCACAAACTTGTAAGGCTGTGTCTGAGAGCAGGAGGGAGGTTCTCTGGTCATGGACCATTTGCATGCAGCACCTCCTGTCCCAGACCAGTAGGGGGAGCAGGCTACCCCTATAAAAACTGGTACTGAGGGCAGGGTTAGGGAGACCAGGACCCACTTCTGAAGCATCCAGAAAGGTTCCCAGGAGAGAGGGACAGGTCAGCCGCAGCTGAGGAGTCCAGGAGGCAAAGGAGGAACAGAAAGCCAGGGACAGAGGCGACGAGAGCCGGTCCTGGCAGAGAGAGACTACACAACCGGACACTGGGGTCCGAGGCTGTCAGGATTGCAGGTCCTGCAGCAGATAACCAACCAGCAAGGGATTTCAGGTCCCTTGGCCTAAGAAGCCTGGAGGCACCGCCACACAGAGGGACCGGTGCAGCACGGAGAAGCTACAGGTACCTAAGGCCCGAGTCGCAAGCCATACAGGCGTAGTACACGGCAAGCTCAGGGACGTGGGCTATCATACCACTAAAGGGGGAGATAGTCAGCAAGGGCAGAGAGAGAACGGTAGGCCTACCCACTCACCCTGGCCAGTGGAGCTCACCCGAATGCCCTCAGACACCCAGGTCCATTCCTACCCTGTACTCCTGGTGGGTCTGTGATAAGTTCTGCAGTAAAAGACCCTGGACTGCATTATTGGACTCTGTGTGATTACTGCGGCGCCTGCACCATCACCCCCAACATCCCATTACACTGCCCTGAGGCTACACTCCTCCCGTGGGGAGTTGTACTATTCCCTGCTGCATCCCCAACACCAGCCTCAGCGGTCTGCCTTGCAGCGGCGGTCCTCCCTGACCGCAATCCACGGGTGGCGTAGTCGAACATTACCTAAAACATATAAAAGACTGCCACTGGTCTGACCACCCTGAGCCACGGGACCGGGTCGCCACTACTACTCCCAGCATTGCCCTGAAGCCCGGTCCCGAGTGCCCCACGGCCCAGGGGGCGAGTCACATATGTATAGAAAATATCCCATCGTATATGTTTATGGCTTCCATCAAAGGATTACTGTACCTTAAAATCTCATCCGATCACTCATAGGATTCCACTGTGTAAAATTAAAATATAAAGTGTATTTTTAGGTATACATCATCTTATTGAATGCCAATGTACTTAGTGAATACAGCCAAAAAGATGCATTGTTCTTTCCAAAACATCTATAACACAACGGAAACCTAACTAGCAACAGTAGGGTGAATCCAAGTTTATGGATACGTTTGGCCAAGCTTTTCCCACACATATGGGTACACTGCCATATTGTACCAAAAAAAAAAAATAAGTCAGACCAAATTAAGATCACTGAATGTTTATTGTAACCCTGGAAAGCATCACATTTTTAAATAGGTTCCATGTGATCAACATACGAGGATAGATCAAGGGTAAATGTTGGTATTTCCCTCTAAACACTAGGCCCTTAGATAGAATAAATCCATAGTAATGAATTGAATCACCAAAACAGTTTAAATGTCTCGCAATATCTAATCCTTGAAATATATTCCGACTAGCTCCTCATCCGCTCCTGTCAAGTCAACGTTGAAAGAAGCGGCTGAGACTCTAGTTGGCATGTGACCACAAATATTCAGATTGCATACATATGATCAAGTGACGATGACTGGAACCGGCAACCAGAGCTGAATCCCAACGGTGTGTACATTACACAACACTAGGATTTGGAAATCTGCAGGGCTTGCAGAAAATTTCCTCAGGGGTGGACAACCTCTTTAAAATTGTAGGATATTCATTCAACAGATTCATTGATGGAAATAAATGAAGTCTCCCAATTTAAGAGACCAAATGCAACAATTTACTAGTATCTTACACTACTTGTCATGTACAATATTTGTGTTGTGCGCCAATCAATGAGTGACTGAAAGCCTTCTACAGTGATAGCTGTCAATCACTGACTAACACCGCCCACTTGACTGCTAAGCCCAGAGTGGGCAAGGATTTCAATGAATTAAATATAACCTATCCTCAAGTTTCCCACAAACCTATATATCAATCCCTTCAGCATCTCCTGCTCTGAACATACAGTCTGATGTGTCAGTAGAATGATACAACTGACTGGATCCCTCTCATCCACATTAATGACATTTTTGTTTATAGCTCATCAGGGATTCTAGAGATAGTTTAGAGTCTGCCTTACAGAATATGAAAGATTAGAATTCCATTTTTTTACCTATGCAATCCAATAGATCAGGGTTTCCCAACTCCAGTCCTTAAGGCCCACCAACAGGTCATGTTTTCAGGATTTCCTTAGTATTGCACAGGTCCATCACCTGTGCAATGCTAAGGAAATCCTGAAAACATGTCCTGTTGGTGGGCCTTAAGGACTGGAGTTGGGGAACACTGCAATAGAACATTGAGAGAAGCAGCTAAGACTCTAGTCGACACGTGATCGCATCTATACAAATTACATACTCACGGTCACATGGTGACAGCTGGAACCGGCAAGTGAAGCCGAATCCTAACAGTGAGTTTATTACACACTGCTAGGATTGGGAAAGCTGTAGGGCTTGCTAAAAATTTCCTCAAGGAAGGACAACCCCTTTAATGTGTCCATCAATGAGCGCACTTTCATTGAATGTGGCCAAGTCTATCAAGTAGTGAGCTTTATTGTGTAGAAAGTCCTGCATATGATGAGCAAACATTTAAGCTATGTTTAAACATGGCATTTTTGCACCATTTTTTTCACGTTTTTTTCTTTCTGCAGAAAAGAAGCAGCATTTTACACTACCAGCCAAAGCTATGAGATTTCAGAAATCTCATCTCATTCACGGCTTTTTATTCTGACTGAATTCAAGCACTGCAGGGTTTTTGAAAACCCCTATAGCTGATCAATTCTTTCAGCAGCGTTTTTTCAACCATACAAAGCAATGAGAAAGTGAAAAAACACTGCGAAAAATGCAAGATAACATTTTGTGCAGCGTTTTTGCAGTTTTTGTGGTTAATAAAGCTAACTTTATTAACATGTACCGAAGACAAATCAAAATCACACATGTAATCCACCTGAAAAATGCAAATGTTATTTGCTGCTTTTTATACGTAGCGGCTTTACTGCTAAGAATGAAGGTTTTGGCTTCAGAAAAAAAACAATTCTGAAAAAATGCGATATGTGAACATTGGTTTATAACTACAGGTATTTTTTACATATGCTCATTCTACTAAATGGGAAAATGAACAGCATTTCCATTGTTCTCAGAAGCCCTAAACAATAATTTATAATTCTGATTGTATGATTTCACTGAGGTTTACCACTGGGCTTTACCTCTTGACAATATTCCTGATGAATCTTACAACCCAGAATGACAAATAAGCACACAATCTTCACCATGGTGAATATGAACGCCCTGGATTTCACAGGAACATGCAAAGAGAAATAGCATGTAATAACTTGCAAATTCCAATTACCTGCAATTGAAAGGATTTTACTTAAACTTTTTTCTTGAAAGATGATTAATGATGATGTAATCCTTCACCAGAGAAAGATTAGCACAAGTAACTGTGCAGCAGCAGATTCCGTCTTTCATCATACTGAATTCAGAGAATTGCACAGCATGATTTGAACGAGAGCAACAAATGCTAAATCTTTATGTCTTTTAATGACTCACTATTCCACTTGCATCTGGGCAAATCTTGCTTATGCCATTCCACATGTCCTACATTATGTTCTCATGAAATCAGAGAAAATGGAAACAAAAATATAAACCAGTATAAAAAGTAACAAGTTAAATTGAAGCAGCAAAACAAGAAATACATTCATAAAACAAAATCACTACAAAAGGAAACAATAAAGAAGTGCAAATATTTATTCTAGTCTACAGTCCTCCAACTAAACCTAATCCTGACAATAGGTGTTGACCTATCCCCACAGTGGGGCACTGTAGGGTCACCTGATGCAGCGGTCTGAGGCATCTCCTTTACAGCAGCATTTTTCCACCCCCCATAGTAGAAGTCGGCCGTTCTCTGAGCCGGCTGTCAAGCTGACAGCCAGCTCGGAGATGGTGCATCGTGCTGGCTTCCAGTGATCAACTGTACTCACGTCCTTCAGGCATAAGTACAACTGAAGCCCTGTCCTTCGGCACTTCCAGGTCAATGTGACGTCAGCAGCATGATCAGGTCATGTGATCACACTACAGATGTTACTCCTCAGCGCCGCATAGGCGGCAGAAGTTTGGTGTGGTAAGTGCTCTAATGGAGATGAAGACACCAAAGATTTATTGTAATTAGGGGGAAGGAGATAAGAAATTTGAGTACACAGTATGAGGAGAGGGGGTGGGGGGAATGTATGCGGAGCAAGGGGAGAAATGTATGCGGACACAGTATGAGGAGTGAGGGGACATGGGTGCGGACACAGTAAGGGGAGTGAGAGGGATGAGTGCGGAAACAGTATAGGGAGTGGGGAGAATGTGTCAGGAGCCTATTGAGGGACATAGTGTGAGGAGACTGTATGGGATGAAAAAAATATGAGGAGGCACGGAATAGACTGAGTAGTGTGAGGAGGAGCAGTATGGAGAGGGGGCAACATGGGGGGACAGTGTAAGGCCATAGCAAGGAGTGGACAGTATGCCATGGAAGGAGAGTGTGATGAGGGAGCACAGTATAGAGACTGGGCATTATAGAGGGACAAAGCGTGAGAGAATAGTGTGAGGATGAGGCCCAGTATGGAAAGGAGATGGCAGTGTGGAGGGCATGTACCATAAGAGAGACAGTGTGTGGGTCTTATTTTGTGCAGGGAACACAATGAGGAACAATTATTAATTTAGGGGCACAGCGTAGGTCAGATATTTTAATTCAGGAGCATTATAAAGGGCACTCCTACTTCTAAGGGTATCATGTGGGGATGTGCTGTAAAAGACTGGAAAAGATGGAAGTCTGCAGAGACTAGCTGTGAGTGTGAAAAGTCATCATGGTGACTGGACAAGATGAAGAAAAGAAAGAGAATGACTTCAAATCAGAGACAATGTCATCTATAACGTACCTGGATGTAAATGTTTATTTGTGATGCTGACTAATTCTCACCAGTACTGTAGTTCCTGTATGGTTCACAGTCTCATGATGACTGATAGCAACAACTCCCAGTATCTCCTTACCATTGTTAAAGATATACTGGAAGTTGTAGGCTCATGCAATACAAATGCATATGGGTCTGACCTGACATTACAATTGATGTACCATGTACTGATGGTGATTCTAGTGCTGAGTTCATGTAACGATGGTGATCCTAGTGATGCATTCCTGTACTGATTGCGGTTTCTGTGATGTATTTCTCTACTGATTAGGGTTTTGATGTTTTGTTTCTGTACTGATGGGGGTTATATAGATGTATTTTCTGTAATGCCGGTGGTTCTGATGATTAATTTCTGTACTGCTAGTGATGTATTTCTTTACTGATGAGTGTTTTGATGCTGTGTTTCTTTACTGAAGGTGGATTTAGTGATATATTTCTGTACTGCTGGTGGTTCTGGTGATTGATTCTTGTGCTGTTATTGGTTCTGATCCTGTAAATCCATAACTTGTAAGATTACGTGATACATGGCAATGTTAAAGTGTTGTGCCGTCTGACAAATTAAGGGTTACTAGGCTTTTATTTATGTTAGGAGCATTAAAAGTGGTTGTCCAAGTTTGTGATGAGTCTGCAGTCATTTTATGTGACTGCACACTTCTGGATTCTCACAGCGTGCTCTGAATGCTGTTAGGATTCTTGGGTCCCCGTGGTGAGAGTGTGAGGTCCCAAAACCACAAGTATATGATTTGCATACATGTGGTCATGCACTGACTAGACATGAGTGGCCTCGCTCAATCAAAATTAATTGAGCGAGGCCGGACACGTCTAGTTGGAATATGGCCAGAAGTATACAAATTGCACATGACTGTCCACTCTTGCCACCAGTAAGGGAGAATCCTAAAAGTGTGCAATGCATGTGCTGTGAGAATTCAGAAGCCTGAAGTCACCTAGAGTGACTGCAGACTTTCATCTCAAACCTAGACAAAGCTTTTTTTTTTCAAACTTTTTTATTGTTTTCAAGCAATACAGATTAATCCAATAGCATATCATGAATTTTATGTCTTTTTGTCATTTACATTCCATGTTGATATGCATATAATTAGTACAATCAGAATCTTATTCAAACTTTACTTATTCTATATTCTCTACCCCCCCCCCCCTCCCTCTTCCTCCCCTCTGTGCTGGACAAACCTTTTAATTATAAAATGAAGCACTGTAGCAGCCAATCCTAACAGCCTGTAATATACTCGCTGTCAAGATTCAGCTCTGCTTGCTAGTTGCAGCAGTCATCACATGGCCACTTTACTCATATGAGATTTTTATACTACTTACAGTGACTTGACAACGAGCTTTTCTCCCTGCTTCTCAGTTTTTCACTGAACATAGAGAATTAGAAAGAGCAGCTAGTCGGCATGTGACTGCAAGTGTGCAAATCGCATATGATTGATTGGTCTAATGACGACTACTCAAACCACTTGAGGAGGGAGGGCAATAAACAGAATACTTGCCCCGGGTGCCGGAAAACCTAGATACACCTTTGCCTCCACTGCAGGTGTGCACAACATTTTCTGGTCCGACGGCCACATTATCATACTGAACGACTTTTAATGTCTTCAGTAAAATTTAGAGGTATTCATTTTTAAGATGTTTATGGCATAATATCAAAATGTACAGTGGGGAAAATAAGAATTGGATACACATTTTTCCCATCTAAAAAGAATGGAGAAGAGGTCTGTAATTTTTATCATACGTACATCGTACAACTGTGAGAGACAGAATCTAAAAAAAAAAAAATCCAGAAAATCCCATTGTATGATTTTTACATAATTAATTTGCATTTTATTGCATGAAATAAGCATCCAATCACCTACCAACCAGCAAGAATTCTGACTCTCACAGACCTGTTAGTTTTTCTTAAAGAAGCCCTACTACTCTGCACTCATTACCTGTATTAATTGCACCTGTTTGAACTCATTACCTGTATAAAAGACACCAGTCCACACACAAATCAATCACAGTCCAACCTCTCCACCATGGCCAAGATCAAAGAGCTGTCTAAGGACACAAGTGGTCAGATGAGAAAAAAAATTAACTTTTTGTCCACCAAGGTAAACGCTATGTCTGGTGTCAAACCAACACTGTTCATCACCCTATTGCTGTGGTGATGTTGGATGGGGAGGGGAAGATGGATGATGTGAAATACAGGGATATTCTTGAGCAAAACCTATTTCAGTCTGTCAGTGATTTGAGACTGGAACAGAGGATCACCTTCCAACAAGACAATGACCCAAAGCAACATTCGAATGGTTAAAGGAGAAACGTGTAAATGTTTTGAAGTGGCCTAGTCAAAGGACAGACCTTAATCCAACTGAGAATCTGTGGTCAGACTTGAAGATTGCTGTTCACCAGAGTAAACCATCTAACTTGAAGGAGATGGAGCAGTTTTGCCTTATCCAAAGCGACTTGCAGCTGTAATTGCCGCAAAAGGAGGCTCTACAAAGTACTGACTTTAGGGGGTGAATAGTTATGCACACTGAAGTTTCCAGTTATTTTTTCCTATACGTTGTTTGCTTCACAATAAAAAGAAAAACAAATGTTCACAGTTATAAGCATGTTCTTTACATGAACTGATGCAAACCCTCAAAAAAAAAACAAAAAAAAAAACAAAAAAACCAGAGAAATTCCAGGTTGTGAGGTAGCAAAACATGAAAAATGCCAAGGGGGATGAATACTTTCACAAGCCATTGTAAGTGAATTCTATGACAAGGAAGCATAAGATTTGGAACAGCTTCTAGAAGAAGGTCTGTAGGCCCCTGTCAAAGTTCTGGTTCTCTTGCAGTGGCTAAATACACAAATGTTCAGTCCACTTCGGTATTAGATTCCCATAATATAACTTATTTAGAGCATTCTTTACTGAACATTTCAATTTGCTTCTCAAGGAAATACCAAAAGTTTAAGAGATAATCAATGTAACACTTCTGTATTTTCTTGGGAGGTATTTTTACTTCAACAGAGAAAGTAATAAAATAACAGTAGGGCTATCCGTACCACCCACACTTCAGAGAAGCGGCAACCACCTATGTAATAATACCATTTAACACATTTTATTATTCCATTTACAATGACACTTTTTTGCTAATTATTTATTTAATAAGTAGTTGTGAAAGTTATAATCAAGGTGGGTCCTGCTTTTACCATTCAACATCTAGGTAATTAAAAGCGCCAAGTAATATGAAGCTGGAAGTGTCAACATCACCGACAAATTACAAACCTTGTAAAGGATTTCTGCTTTTTGTTATTTTGATCTGATTACTTACAATCTATAGTCTCATGATCATAAAGTGCTAACAACTATTTCCACCATTATCAAAATCACCGATGAGTCTATATGAGGGTGACTGGTAACTACTGCAACTGCAGCACTTCTTTGCATAAACCATCATCAATTCTCGAATACTTTATACTTCTGTATTTTAATCAACCTGTATATTTGATCTTCTATACTTTAAACCCCTAGTTTAATAAAGATGTAAACCTTCTTCTTAAAAGCTGAGGTTCTACTATGCCTAGTTTGATCAGAGTTTGATTAGATTTTTTTCAGAAGAGGAAAAGATGGAAAAAAAATGTTTCCATCTTCTCCATTCTGTCAGTCTCTGAAAATCGGACTGCATTCGAATGTCATCGGAGTGAGGCCCAATTTTTTCAAAACACTCAATGACTTACATGGCAGTGTGCGATCTGAATATCAGATGTAAATCGTGCATATCTACCATATTTTCTCTAGAAAGAATAAACTACCTCAGCCAAACTGGTCTGCTGTCACCAAGATTTAAAGCCCTCATACACATTAGATTAAAGAAGCACTCCCATGAACTTTTTTCCCTAAACCTGTGTATGTGTACGTACTGTAGTGTCAATGTGTTAAAATACATAATGTAGTCTTCTCCTACATCCATAACCATTCCACTCCCCTTCTGAATGGCATCACTGATATTAAGAGGTCAGAGTCTCTGGGTCACACTGTGATCTGTGTGACCTGAAAGACTTTATAGTGTAAGATCATCGAGCATTAAAATGAGGCTCCACAGGTTTATACTGTAAGGCTGTGTGCCCACTATGCATTTTTTAAGCGTTTATGCAGCGGCAATTCCGCTACAGAAACGCTTAAAAACCGCATTGTAGAAGGTCTGCCATGTTCCCCAATGATAATCCGCATGTGCTGTGCACATGCTGCGGAAATTTCCGCTGCGGATTATCATTGCGGAAAAATTCGCAACACTACCAATTATTTTGCGGAAGCGCGGCGTTTTCACCACCATTGACTTGTATTGGAACACATGAAATCCGCATCACTGCATCTGTACATGCGGATTCCATGCGTTTCAATGTGCGGATGGTACCCAGGTTTGGAGAAGAGGAGACTCTCCTCCGGACCCGGGTACCATAGTACCTGTAAAAAAAAAATAAAATAAAAAATAAATATTATATTTACCTTCTGATGGCCCCCAGTGTCCTTGTCTCGGCTTGCCGGCAGCTCGCGGTGGACTCAAGGACCTGCGGTGACGTCATTTAGTCATGTGACGGGTCACGCGACCGGTGACGTCATTTAGTCATGTGAAGGGTCACGCGACCGGTGACGTCATTTAGTCATGTGAAGGGTCACGCGACCGCTGACGTCGGCAGGTCCTTTAATCTACCGCGAACTGCCGGCAAACCGAGACTCATCGAATAAAGACACCAGGGGCCATCAGAAGGTAAGTATAATATTTTTTTTTTACCATTCTTTCGGTCACACTATGTAAATCCATGCCGGTTGCATGGATTTATATAGTGTGACCAAGTTGTCAAGCACTTTCCAAGTGATGCTAAAATTGCTTGGAAAGCGCTTGACAACCCGCATGTGGAAATGCATGTGAAGAACGCTTCACATCCGCTTGTCCCTGGCAGGAAAAACGCTCGTACAATCCGCATGTACAATCCGCATGTACAATCCGCATGTGTTTTTTCTGCCAGGGAGATGCAGAAACGCTCAGGAAAAAATCCGGAGCATTTCTGCATCGTGGGCACATAGCCTTAGGCTACGTTCACACACTCCGTATTTGGTCAGTATCTTACATCAGTATTTGTAAGCCAAAACCAGGAGAGGAACAATTAGAGGAAACGTATAATAGTAACACGCCACCACTTCTGTATTTATCATCCACTCCTGGTTTTGGCTTACAAATACTGATGTAAAATACTGACCAAATACTGAACGTGACCTCAAAGAGACTTCGGTCTCATGCATAGTGTGAGCCTGCATAGTCTGAATTTCTATCATGTGACTCAAAAAAGGAATGGATACCAGAGAAAATGGAAATAGGTGAGTATATAAAAGGGTATCTATCAGCAGGTTTTTGCTATGTAATCTGACATCACCATGAGGTAGGGACAGAGACCCCAATTCCAGCGATGTATCACTTAGCTTACTATGTGCAGCAGTTATGATATTGTCATAGTTTTTTATGTTGCAGATCTAGCAAAGCTCAGTTGTTGAGCTGTGAAATAACCCCACTCACACCACTGATTAGCGGCTTTCTGTGTACATTGAATAGTGACAGAGCTCCTAATCAGTGCTGGGAGCATGGTTGGACTAGGATGCATAAGGACAACTGTCCGGTAGCGATAATCTCCTGCTGATAAAACAATAATTGTAATGAAAAAGTAAAACATAGCCCGTAAGTGACACATCACTGTAATCAGGGTCTCTGACATTTTACTGCTTACAGATTACATAGCAAAAACCTGGTTGCAGATTTCCGTCTAACACACTGACACTACAGTACACACATATATATACACAGGATTAGGGAAAAATAAAAGTTCATGAGAGGGCTTCTTTAAAGGGGGCTTTCTAACTCTCCCTGACATAATGTATTATAATGTTATATATTCTTCTGTTTCCACTGGAGATAAACTGCTGTCCGCTATTTCTGGCACTGACTTACTCCATTCTCTTCACTGAAAAGTCGAGCAGCAATGTGTATGGCTGGGTCAGAAGAGATAGCGGTCGCCCAAATTGCTGTTTAGCCACAGCTATCTAAGGTGTAAGGGCAACCTTAACATCCTCACATTGTGCATATTGGAGGTACTAGACGACGAAGTGGTATACATGGTCAACAATTTGTGGTCCTCTACATTTTAAAATAATAATGCACAAAGCTAACAGACATTGGCATCTTCAGAACCCGCTCAATGTACACTAGAAATTAGAAAATTACAAAAATAAAACAAAAAATTCACCATCAGTAAATCGGATTCATCTTCACCACAGGGAATTCCTACTTTAATATATAGGAACAATAGAAATCTCATCCATAGGATATGCCCATAATTACATGTTCCAAACTATCCTTACTGGAACCCTCAAAAGATAAAAGGTTAGAGAGTTAGAAATGGTTTCATGAATGTAGCCCAATAGATAAAAGTTTAGGCAGGTTATGGGGGAATGTATTTAGTCAAAGAGGGAAACCAAAATGTCCTTTATTAATTAATTATATTAAAAATGTACATATGATTTTTAATTTGAAAGTCACAGTGTGATATGCCAAAGATGAAAATCAGTCCAAATGGCTGCCTGCTGCTAACACACAAGAAGCTGACAATCTAGGGGCCAATATATAAAACACAAGTGCAGGACTGTGATTTATGGCAATGTAAGATGATAAACAAGCAGACATGACACTTAAGAAGGATTTGGGTTTTGAAGTATAAATAGCTCTTTTCTCCATAGACCTCTGAGTATTAACCACCAACACAACTGTTCAGAATAATAAAAAAACAAAAAGGCCCCTTTCAGGCAGAAAAACATGAAAGCTCTACATGATGCATAAGAGGACCACTTGGGACTTATGTATCATGCATACCAGAAACATGAAGCACTTCAGTGACCTATTGTGTTCCATCCTAAATCATAGGTAAGCTTATTTATTAGGGTTATTCATTTGGATCTGATTTAAAGTCAAATGCTTCGCATTCTTTAAAAAATATTCAAATGACCAATGGAGGTCTGTTACGGTGAAACAGATAAAACAGATGTGACTTCTGCGTACGTAGAGTGACAGCAATGCATATGCCAACTTTCACATTTATCAGAGTGTAAAGTAATTAGAACATACAACTAGACTACACCCTACAATATATGTAGCTAGAGACAGTAACATTAAAGGAGTATCCCCATGTCAAAGTATTATGGCAGAAGGGAGCTCTGTCTTGCAGAGTTGTGAATGGACAGATGGCTGTACATCGGTCCCTCTCCATTCTCATTGGCCATTCTCAAGATAGGAGAGACCTGCAACTTGCAGACATTTATGGCTTATCCTGTGCCTATATGTACGAGCACTACGAAGGAATGTGTGCAGCAATAGCTGAATTTATTTATTCATACACGCATATTCATATTATATATATTACACACACACATATACGTACATACAGTTAGATCTAGAAATAATTGGACGGTGAGTCGGTGACACAAGTTTGGGCATTTTAGCTGTGTACCATAATATATTTGAAATACATCTATATAAAAAAATATGGACTTAAAGTGCAGACTCTCAGCTTTGATTTGAGAATGTTCATATCCTAACTAGAGTAAATGTTTAGGAATTTCAGCTCTTTAATATGTAGCTGTCTCCTTTAAAAGGGACCAAAAAGGTGTTGTCTGGTCAAAAGTGATAAGTCTGCAGTCACTCTGTGTGACTGCAGACTTATGAATCCCCCTAGCGAACGCACTGTGCGCTGCGGGGATTCGCCGGTTTCAGACCTGGGACCGGAGGGTTATGTTTGAGTTATTCATACCCAGTGGGCACCGCCTCGCTCCATACACTTGTATTAAGCAAGACCACGCCCAGTCTAGTGATGCAGACACTGGCCTGGGGTATGTATAACTCATACATAACCTCCGGTCCCGGGTATGAAACTGGCAAATTCCTGCAGTGCACAGTGCGTGCGCTGGGGGGATTCATAAGTCTACAGTCACACAGACTTATCGCTTTTGAACGGACAACCCCTTTAAGCAGGTAAAAGGTCTGGAATGGATTCCAGGTGTGGTATTTGCATTAGGAAGCGGTTGCTGTGAACCCAAGACATGAGGTCAAAGGAGCTCACAATGGAAGAGAAACAGACCATTATTAGGCTGCAAAAAAAAGAAGAAATCCATCAGAGACATAGCAGAAATGTTATGAGTCGCAAAAGCAACAGTATGGTACATTCTTTAAAAAAAAGAGCGCACTGGGGAGCTTGGGAACTCAAAAACGCCTGGACATCCACAGAAGACAACAGTGGTGGATGATCGCAGAATTCTTTCCATGGTGAAGAAAAACCCCTTTACAACATCTACCTGCATGAAGAATACTCTACAGGAAGTAGGTCTTTCAGTATCTAAGGCTACCAAAAAGAAGACTTCATGAGAGAAAATACAGAGGGTTCATGACAAGCTGCAAACCATTAATCACCATTAAAAATAGAAAGGCCAGATTAGACTTGGCCAAAAAACATCTAAAAGAAGCCCAGTTCCAGAAAACTCTCTGTTCTTTGGATAGATGAAACCAAGATCAACCTGTACCAGAATGTTGAGGAAAATAAAGTATGGAGAAGACTTGGAACTGATCATGTTCCAAAGCACACCACATCCTCTACAAAACAAGGTGGAGGCAGTGTGATGGCACTGGGCATGCATGGCTTCCAGAACTGCAAAGCAACCCAGGAGTTTAAGGCGAATAAGCGAAATATTCTGCAATGGCCAAGTCTATCACCAGATCTCAACCCCCAGTGAGCATGCATTTCACATGTTTAAGTCAAAACTTAATGCAGAAAGTCCCACAAACAAGCAGCAACTGAAGTCAGCTGCAGTAAAGGCATCTCGAAGTAGGAAACCCAGTATTTGGTGACATCCATGGCTTCCAGACTTCAGGCAGTCATTGCCTTCAAAGGATTCTCTACAAAGTATTAAAAATGAACATTTTATTCATGGTAAAGTTAATTTGTCCAATTACTTTTGAGCCCCTGAAATTGTTGAAGAGAGCCATAGGATCAAATACTTAATTAACCTCAAGACATAGGAGATTGAGAGAAAAGACCCATAAGATCAAAAGATGGCTGCCCTTTCCTGTTTCATCACACCATGCTCTGTTATGCAAGATGGCGACTGAACCTATGACTACATCCTGCTGTACATGTGGCAAAGGTGGAGACTTTATTTATGACTACATCCTGTCGTACAAGGAAGTTCCGGGAGGAAGCTGAATTCTATAGAAGAACTAACCAATCATAGAGCAACACGCCGCTTGGAGACACCCGATCGAGACCACACCCCCTGATGACCTCATGGACCAACCCAGCCGGTTGACCTCATGGACCAACCCAGCCTGATGACCTTATGGACCAACCCAGCCTGATGACCTTATGGACCAACCCAGCCTGATGACCTCATGGACCAACCCAGCCTGATGACCTCATGGATCCGCCCATGGACTTGCCCATTGCCCAATCCATTAACCAATGAATACATCCGGTTAATCCCATTCTAGGGCTAACTGAGCCCCTATACAGAGTTTATATAAGTCTATGTTCGGGTTGAATAAAGACACTTGGAGCTGTGCCATAGCTGATCAAGGAGAGCTTACATCTGACTGTGTGTGTCTGATGTTCATGCAAGAAAGAATAACTTGATCATATCCATTAGGCCAGGAGCAGGCGACTAGTGAACATATCAAACTGTTCACCCTAACAAAATTAGGAGGCTTTGTAGAAAAATGGTTGCAATTCCTAAACGTTTCACAGGAGATTTTTGTTCAACCTCATTAATTAAACCTGAAAGTCTACACTTCAGTTGTTTCATTTTATATAAAAAAAATGGTGGTATGCAGAGACTAAATCATGATGATTTGGTCACTGTACAAATACTTCTTGACCCAACTGTATATATTTTACACACACATATATACCGTATATTGGTGTACGTGCTGGCATACATACACATGCACATTAGTACTACAGGAGTGCAGGCATTCCTCCTAAAAGCAAAGATTATCATCAGAAAATGATCTATTGATTAAATCAGGTTTTGTGTTACTTTTTTTTGCAATGTTTTTTTTTCTGCATAACATGATCTGTATTAAAAAAAACAAAATTAGTAATCTTGCTATTCTCACACTGGCCACTGGGGCTTTTTTAGACTAAATTTCTGTCCTTTCAGAAAGAGTTTACAGGAGTTTTCTTATCATCACAGACAGGATTACAATGACTGATAGGATTCACTAATCACAATAGGTAATGTCACAGTCCTCTCCCTTCACAATGACCTTTGCACAGACTCATTAAATGCTTCAATGCATAATACAGAAAACAAACATTGTGAAATCATCTTTTTTTTAAAAAAAAAAAGCTAGATTGAAATAACAGGTCATTTTCAGTAGTCAGCGGCAGGATGGATTATTCCCATTTCAGCCAAGAAAGGGCTAGATGGAAATACCCTTTAGCAAAGTGTTCCTCAACTCCAATCTTTCAGATCCACCAAGAGATCATAATTTTAGGACCTCCTTAGTGTTGCATAGGTGATGGAATAATTGAGGCATCAGAAATTGTCACAGATTCTCTAACTTGTGTAATACGAAGGAAAAAAAGGAAACCTGATCTGTTGGGGGCCGTGAGGACTACAGTTGAGGAAACCTGCTTTAACATATAAATTATACAGGTAATTAACAGATTCGCACCAGCCGTAATCCATAACCTGTTTACCATGTGGGAACACATAGTGCAAATATTGGCTCCCAGGCAGTCCCTGCTTCAGATACAGTTTTCTAGCCAATCACATGACAAGTAAAAAGTTTCATGAAATGAAACACCCTATATAATGACTACACTATGTTTTTTTCATGGTAAAGAAAATGCTGCGTTTATCAAACATTTTATGTATTATTTTTCACATATTATTTTGCAAATATCCAAACAACATAAGCTAAAGACCAGCTACAATTCTTCTCGATAATTCTTTCCTCTTCTCTTAATCAAGGTAAGATTAACTAGCTAAGCTATCAGTCATGCACAGACTGATAACAATTAGTTACCTTGTAACCTCTGATGTGGTGACTACTCTGTTTACTTTACCTGTCAGAAGCCTTATCAGAGTATTTCACTGCTGTGCTGCCATGATGTCCACGATAGTAGTTTTTTTTTTTATCACAGTGCATTGAGAACCAGTTCACCAAAACAATTTCAAGTCCTGAAAGTTGTCACTAGTTAGTCTGATCTATACAGATATGTATTTTGGATACTTTTTTTACGCATCGACCGGTAGCACGTTACGACCACCGGTTATCAAACCTTTACCCTTTTAAACCTTTATCAGCAGTCGCTTGAATGCCTGTTTACACAGGCAGACGAAAGCAAACGTGGCGGTCTAGACTATATCGCTTAGTGCGCATTGGCTGCCATGGTTCTCGGCAGTGTGAATCCTGTTTACACAGGTTGATGCACAAGGGAGAACAATGATCTTTAATGCTGCATAACAGATCATTTTCACTTGATGAATGATCATTTTGGGTGATCGGCAGCCTGTTCACATGGCAAGATAATCGTGAACAATGCTCAAGTAGTGAAAAAAAACAAAACATTGGGTTTGTGTCGCCATTTTCAGAGACCCATAATGTTTTTATTTCTCTATTGATGGAACTGTGTGAGGGCGTTTTTTTGCACCCAAGCTGATGGTTTTATTAACACTAATTTGGGGTATATATGTTTTAATAACTTTTTATTGCAATTTTTGGGAAGACCAAGAAACACCAAGGTTACTTACCGGTAGCCGGTTTCTCCTGAACCCATGACAGCACACCTTGAGAGGGATCCGCTCCACCAAGGACAGGAAACCGTCTGAAATAAAAGGGCGGTACCTCTCCCTCGCTTCAGTTGGATTACAGAGCATTGAGAGGACCTCCAGAAAAGGTTAGACACATAACCAACACCTACTATATATATATATATATATATATATATATATATATATATATATATATATATATATATATATATATATATATATATATATATATATATATATATATATATATATATATATATATATATATATATAAAAAGTCACCCAAAATGTAAAGTGCAAAGTGCTTCACCAGGGCGTGAGAAAGACAGGGGGGGGGGGGGGAGACTACGGGTGCTGTCATGGGTTCAGGAAAAACCGGCTACCGGTAAGTAACCTTGGTGTTTTCCCCTCACCCATGACAGCACACCTTGAGAGAATTTTGGAGAATATGAGCACCCTAGGGAGGGACCACCGCCTGAAGTACCCTTCTCCCAAAGGTAAGGTCAGAGGAGGATAGATCTAACCGATAGTGCTTGTAGAAGGTGGATGGTGCAGACCAAGTAGCAGCTTTACATATCTGGTCAATCAAGACGTCTGCTCTCTCTGCCCAGGAGGTTGCGACAGCTCTGGTGGAATGAGCTTTAATACCGTCCGGTGCCGGAACACCTGTAGATGTATAAGCTAGACAAATGGCCTCCCTAAGCCACCTAGCAATAGTTCCCTTTGATACCCCGTGACCTTTCCTACTCCCCTGAAAGGCCAGAAACAAGGACTTGTCCTTCCTCCACTGACTAGTCATGTCTATGTACTGTTGTAATGCCCTTCTAACATCTAGATTGTGGAACCTAACCTCCCCGGGGGTTTTAGGGTTACTGCAGAAAGAGGGAAGTACAATCTCCTGATTACAGTGGAATCTGGATACTACTTTCGGAAGGTACGCCAGATCTGTACGCAGGACGACCCGGTCCTCATGAATTTGGGTGTATGGGGGATCAACAGAAAGGGCCTGCAGATCACTCATTCTACGGGCCGACGTTAGGGCCACTAAGAGAATGGTTTTGAGGGTGAGGATCTTTGGGGAGATAACCTGCAGGGCTTCAAATAGGTCACCAGAGAGTGCGTTTAAAACCAAATTCAGGTCCTAGGGAGGAACTCTGAGAGCCCGAACTGGCTTAGCTCTGGAACAGGATTTAATTAATCTAGAGACCCATCTGTTCCCTGCCAGGTTACAATTATAGAGCGCCCCTAGGGCAGACACCTGAAAATTAAGTGTTCCCGTAGCCAACCACAGGTCACGTCCCTTTTGTAAAAATTCTAGGACTTCTCTAACTGGAGGTTTATCAGACAATGGGGAGTCTATAAAATCCAGGAATTTTCCCCAGACCCTGGAATAAATTTTAGTTGTTATGGGCTTCCTACTACCCAACAGGGTAGAAACTAGGCCTGGTGAAAGGCCCCTATTGCTCAGTAACAACCTCTCAAATTCCAAGCTGCCAGATGGAAACCTTTGGCTTGTGCATGGAATATCGGCCCCTGGATGAGAAGGTCCGGCCTGTCCGGCAGGACCCAGGGATCCGAGACCGACATTAGGCGAAGCAGGGAGAACCAGGGTCTTTTTGGCCAAAAGGGGGCTATCAGAATTATCCTCACCCCCTCCTCCCGAATTTTCCTCACAACTGCCGGGATCACCACTATCTGTGGAAACGCGTAGGCCTTCCCGAACTTCCAGGGTATCTGGAGAGCGTCTACAGCATAGGGATTCTCTGTTGGATTTAGTGAACAGAATCTCTCCACCTTCCTGTTCGCCCTGGTGGCGAACAAATCTATGTCCGGTGACCCCCATAGCTGGATAATCTGTTGCAAGACTATCGGGTTTAGAGCCCACTCTCCTTGTCTTAAAGTGTGGCGGCTGAGGAAATCTGCCCTTGAATTTTCTACCCCCCCGGATGAAAAGAGCACTGAGGGATGGAAGATGCTGTTCTGCTAGATGCAGGATCCTGTTTGCCACTACCATAAGGGAGCGAGATCTTGTTCCTCCCTGGTGATTTATATACGCCACTGTCGTCCGATTGTCGGACCTGATCTGGACATGGCGACCCTGTATGTGGGGAAGGAAGCCTATCAGGGATTTCTCTACTGCCAAAAGCTCCTTTAGGTTTGATGACGCTTCTTTTTCGTGACGTAGCCAGAGCCCCTGAACTGAGAGCTCTGCTAGATGACCCCCCCAGCCGGAGCCACTTGCATCTGTTGTAATTGTGTGGTCGACTGGTTTGGACCACTGTAAGCCTGCGGTCAGATTCTCCGTTTGTCCACCAGGAGAGGGAGTTTACTGTCTCCAAAGAAAGAGATAGTCTTTTTCCTAAATGTCCGTTGAAGGATTTCTGTGCTGACAGGACCTCCCACTGAAGAAGCCTCATATGACTCTGGGCCCATTTGACTGCCGGAAGACAGGAAGTCATGGAGCCTAGTAGGGTCATTGCTTCTCTCAAGGACATCACGGGAGACCTTATGGCCCTTGAGACCAGGCTGATTATTTTGCAAACCTTGTCTTCCGGGAGGAAACAGGATTGGTGTTGGGAATCTAGGGTCAAGCCCAGAAAGATCTGAGTCCTTGAGGGGGATAGCTTTGATTTTTGAATATTTATTAACCACCCCAGGTGATGTAAAGCTGTCCTAACCTCTAAAAGTTGAGAGGAACAGTGGTCCTCCGATTTCCCTATTATCAGAATGTTGTCCAGATAGGGAACAATCGTTCTAGATTCGGAGAAAAGCTGTCACCTCCGCTATAACCTTTGTAAACACTCTCAGTGCTATCGAGAGTCCAAAAGGTAGGGCAGTGAATTGGAAATGTCTCAATTGCCCTTGGATGAACAGGGCTACCCTTAGGTACTTCCGGTAGTCTGGATGGATTAGGATGTGAAAGTAGGCATCTTTTAGGTCGATAACTGCCATGAAACAATTGTGGTGTAGGAGTTTTACTGAAGAGTTGACTGATTCCATCTAGAAAGTCTGGTTGTTTATCAGCTGATTTAGACTTTTGAGGTTGATAATGGTCCTTAAGGACCCATTTGTTTTTTTTATCAAGAACATGGGGGAATAAAATTCCCGTCCCCATTGTGAAACTGGAACTTTGTGAAGGACCTGCTTGTTGACTAAGTCTAACACTTCCGATTCTAGAGCCATCTGCTCCTCCCTGGACTTCCTCCTGGAGGTGATCATGAAGGTTCGGTGAGGGACCTGACTGAAGCGTATCTTTAAGCCGTTCTCTATGATATCCAACACCCAGGGATTTGAAGTTATGGCTTCCCAAGCTGGGATAAAATGGGAAAGCCTTCCCCCGACCTCTAGCCTCGCGTCATTGGGGAGATTTTTTGGTACTGGAGGATGGTCCTCCAAACATGTAACCAGAGTCCTTTTTAGATCTGAGCTCCCATCTTTTCCTTTCTCCCGGAGGGCGAACCTGGTTAAATCTCTTCCTCCAAAAATAGGACCTTTTTGTTTCCCCCGTGAAACCTCTCTTTCTGTCGCCAGCCTTCTCCAAAAGCTCGTCCAGTTTTTGGCCAAACAAAAGTTTACCATCACAAGGAAGAGAACAAAGCTACAAAGCTTATGCTTAGATTGTAGGTCTCCTGGGCAACCCTTGAGCCACAGGGCTCGTCTGGCAGCATTAGACAAATTTGCAGACCCGGCAGCGAGTTTAACTGAATCCGCTGAGGAGTCGGCCAAAAAAGCAGATGCTGCTTGTAGCAAAGGCAGATTGGAGAGGATTTTATCTCTGGGCATCTTTTTATCCTTGAGCTGGTCTTCTAATTGCTGAAGCCACACCATAAGTGACCTAGCAACACAAGTGCCTGCTACTGCTGGCTTCAGGCCCCCTGCCACTGCTTCCCAGGTGTGACGCAGGAAGGAATCTGCCTTCTTATCCAGAGCATCCTTTAGACCAGGGTTCCCCAACTCCAGTCCTCAAGGCCCACCAACAGGTCATGTTTTCAGGATTTCCTTAGTATTACACAGGTGATAATTGCATCACCTGCACAGACAATAATTCCATCACCTGTGCAATACTAAGGAAATCCTGAAAACATGACCTGTTGGTGGGCCCTGAGGACTGGAGTTGGGGAACCCTGCTTTAGACTGCCGGAATCTTCCAGGGGTAGAGACAATCTTTTGGATGATCGGTCGACAGACCCGTCAACTTTAGTCAACATAAGGCACAAACTCTGTGCTTCTTTTTGGTGCTACTCTTCTTAGGTTCCTAAGGAATGAAGCACATAATAACTTTCCATTACTATTAAGTGACATTCACGAAGATCACTCACCCCTGAAGTCACAAAAGGGTACCGGATTTGGAGGCTGTGGCGGGACATAAGATGAATCCCTTCTGGATGGCCCTGAAGCGTCCGACACCTTACTTCTCCTGCTGCGGTTGCTGGAGAGGCCGTCCGTGTGCGGGGTGTCCGACTGCTTCTTCCGCTGGCGTTGATGAGGTGGAGGGGTCAGCTGCTGCTGCTCCTGGCTGTCCTGGTTTGCCATAGCTGCTACACCATGAGCTTGAGCATAAGCAGCGCTTGTCAGGAGAACCCCCCCCCCACCTTAAATAGGGCACATCCGGACCTCCTCCGGTTCATGTGTCCTCCCCCCTCCTGACACCCACCAGACGATTTTTGAAAAAAGCCGGCCGGCAAGCGCTTACAGGGCGCCATATTGGATCCGGGTGCCGCCCTCCGACGTCATCTGGCACGCCTCTCCCGGCGTACGCCGTGACGTCAGGCGCGTCATACCCGGAAGACGCTGCTCCCGGCGTGCGACCAGCCAGGAGCCTGTGGCAGGGAGAGGACAGCGCAGCGGTCTGCGGGGAGCCGAAGCCCTCCTCACCGCCTGCGCCCGCTTGGACACGGCTCCAGGGAAGCGCGAACTGCGCTTCTGGGACCCGGAACCCGAAGCACAGGCAAGTGCCAGCTCTTCCACACCAGAACAGGCCCAGGTAAGTAAGACACCTTTCTTCAGACAGGTTCCCATCAATGACAGGAAACCAACTGAAGCGAGGGAGAGGTACCGCCCTTTTATTTCAGACGGTTTCCTGTCATTGGTGGGGCGGATCTCTCTCAAGGTGTGCTGTCATGGGTGAGGGGAAAAAACGCATTTCCGGTAACTCTGGCATTTTGATTTTTTTCTCTGTATAACAAATTACAATAGGGGTTTATTCACTTTGATTGACTGAACTTGTACCAATGCAGCAATTCAAAATAAGTTTATTTTTTTAAAATTTTTAAATGGGTGAAAAGGCGAATGATTTGAATTTTTATATATTTTTAAATTTTTTTTAAAACTTTATTATGTTTTAGTCTACTTAGGGAACTTGAACCTGTGATCGTTCATTAGATCATACTTTATATAGTGAAAATGTCAGATTTCTATTAAGCTCAGGCGGCTCTTGGGACACAGATACTGACTATGTAATACATGTAACATGATTTTGTGTCAAGGGGTTCACTAATTTCTTTTTTTTTTTTTCCAAGGTGGGCTTACACGTGACAAACTCAGGACCTGTAGCATGGAAGTCAGAAACATTAACGGTGAGCCACAGAGATTTTTCTCTACTTACAAAACTAAATGTTATTCTTCTTTTTTACTGCACTGTTGTATCGATACACCTCTATATACCAATACATCTGTATCTTATGGGATAAAAAGAAGCTGAAAAATAAAGCCCACAGAATTTTTCCCTTTAAAGTTACTAAAAAATAAATCGTGCAAAATCAATTACCGTAATAATCAAATTTTTGTAATTTACTTTTCTTCTTCATAAACCAGTAAATAACAAGATTATGTATGTTATCCCTGTTATCGTAACAACCCACACAATAAAGAAAACATTATTTATAGAGATTGGTAAATGGAGTAAAAAATGTGCCAATTATTAACTTTTTTTCCCATTTAAAATATAACAATTAAATGTAAAGCCTATATATGTGTATGGTGCAATAATGCCTAAAAAAGCTAGTACAAAAAAAAACAAAACAAGACCTCAATAATAAAAAAAAATGTTTTGTCGGTTATAGCAATAAATGTGGGAAGGTGAAAACGAAAACATTTTTTTGGCGTCTGAACTGAAATGCATCATAAAAATGTCCGTGTATATGCACATGTTAAATGTATCTTCAGTTTTTATATACTGTATTTTATATCCATTATTAATAGGTTCATATTTTTCTATAAAAGGGTGGGTAATGCGGGGGGCCAGACATTCTGAACAGGGGCCCTTCACCGTCAGTGTCCACCCTTAAATCGAAAATTTGCTGGCTATTGTCAGAGTTTGATTCTTATTCTAATTTTTTATGTCCTGCAAGAAATTTGCTACAGTGCCTATAGAGGACAGCAGCATACAAATGTGTGTGTATATATTAGTGTTTGTCACATATATACGCAAATAGTACTGTACAAATGTTTTAGGCAGGTGTGGAAAAAATGCTACAAAGTAAACATTTCAAACACAGAAATAACACTTCAAAAATAATTTTGAAAAAGTAAAGTGAATTATTTATTTATTATGCTTGCTTATATAGCGGGTTAGAAAATAGCAAAAGGCAATGTGGCACCGTGCCTAGTCAGCATCCTATTACACGCCCCTACTATTCGATTATGCGGGATGCCCGGCACCCTATCCGAGCATCGCAGAAGTGCAAAGCCCCAACTCACAAGGTCACCTAGGACTAGGCACAGTGCCGCGTGTGTGTGAATTGCATCCTACTGCAAGTTTCATCTGTGTACAGTTTTAGTGCTAGGCAGTCATTCCTCCAGTGAGAGTGGGTGAGAGTGATTGTTCATCAGCATTCTGCACCTGTGTTCTAACAAAAGGGGGCCGGCTGCGTCCTGGTGTGCATTTTTCTTGAAATCTTGGCTGGTAAGCACCATAGCCTTTTGCTATTTTCTAATTTGACTTGCTAACATATTCTAAAGACACTGTAATCAAAGTCCCCATTGGGGCTCACAATCTAGATTCCCTATCAGTATGTCTTTGGAGTGTGGAAGGAAACCAAATAACCCAGAGGAAACCCAAGCAAACACAAAAAGAACATACAAACTCATTGCAGAAGTTGTCCTTGGTGGGATTTAAGCTTGGGACCCCACACTGTCGCATAGCTACGCGGCTAACCATTGAGATACCATGCTGCCAACAAAAGAGATATCTATGTCAAAATCAATATTTGGTGTGACCACCCTTTTCCTTCAAAACACCAAAGTATCAATTTTTCTATGTACACTTACATACAGATGGCTGGAAGGTTGTTCCAAACATCTTGGGAGAACTAACCACAGGTTTTCTGTGGATGTAGGCCTGTACAATCCTTCTGTCTTGTCCCACACTGACTCCATGATGTTAAGATCAGGGAACTATGGGGGCTATATGATCACTTCCTTGTTCTTCTTTATGTTTAACATAGTTCTTGATTGCACTGGCTGCAAGTTTGGTGTTGTTGTCCTACTGTAGAATAAATTTGAAGCCAATCAGACGCCTCCCTGATGCCACTGCATGACGGATAAGCATCTGCCTGTTTTTCTCAGCATTAAGGACACTATTATTATTGACCAAATTCTCAACCTAATTTGCCCCAAAACTTAGAAGGAACCTCCACCATGCTTCTCTGTTGCCTGCAGATACTCATTAATTTACCACTTTCTATCCCTTCAGCAAAGAAGCTGCATTTTGTTACAAATATTTCCTATTTTAATTCATTAGTCCAGAGCAGATGCTACCATTTTCTGCACTCAGTTCCTATGTTTTCATGCATAGTTGAGTCACTTGACTTTATTTCCATGACAAATGTATGTTTTTTGGCTGCAATTCTTCCATTGCCGCTGGCCAGACTTTGAACAGTAGATGGGTGAAGTCTTCAGTCCCGAACATTACCTGTTGGTTGATGATGCTCCAAAAGGAGCTTGAACAATGCATACTGAAATCCAAATAAACTTTTAAATCTTTGCTGGAGAGACTTGTGTTTTGTTGCTGTACTCAGACTTGCCATATTGTATGACCTGTGACAGAAAATCGTTGTACAGAACCACACCTTTGTAGTTGGGTTTGGCTGTTCCTCACCCAGTTTTAAGCCTCCAACACAGAAGTTTCTGTTTTATTTAATATATGAAAAGACTTGGCATTCAAAATAAACGTATTATTTCTATACACAGGAAGTAACGGTGGATGCCGCATTCAGCATGTTACCCATTTGGTATTTTCTCTAAAACAATCCGGAACACTTGCTTCACTGGACACTGTGTCCTCTCCTCTTTCACTTCTCTACTTATGCAGTCGGCACACTGAGGAAGGTCGTTTTGAGACCAAAACGTCTATTTTTGTCCTTGTTATATGGACTGCAATTTATATTAAGAAATACGTTAATTTTGAGTGTCAAGTTTTTTCATATATTTTATTGGTTTTGGACCCTACTTCAGCACCAACCAGGAGTGCCATGATTTTTTTAATCATCTGTTTCATTTAATGTCTGTGTTTCAACTTTCATATGAAAGTGATGATTATCACTGGTTTGCTACAATTGGTTACTCATGCACCTGGCAATAATCCTACAAAATCCCTGACTTTGAGCAACAGTACCTGGAAGAATTGATGCCGATTTGAAGGCGAAAGGTGGTCAGAGCAAATATTGATTTGAGTTAGATTTTTCAGTTAGTCATTTACTTTGTACTTTAATTGTCAAAAATAAACTACTAAAAACTTTTACTTTTTAGTAGCTCTTACTTTGTAGCATTTTTTCCCACACCTGCCTAAAACTTTTGCACAGTACTGTACATATTTATTATTATTTCATATGTTTGAGATTCAAGCACAGGGTCTATTTCCCTGAAAATATATGACAAATAATCATCAAAAGAATGAACTCCAAGTCATTCTCTTTAAAGAAAAAGTAAATATCTAAGATTTACATTTTTAACTCTTGGAATTTAAATTTTAGAATGGTTCACATTCCATACATGAACTGTACTTTAAGTTAAAACTATAGAACTGAAACTGCCAGTTTTAAAAGGAGCCAGCCAGAAGAAAAAAAATCCATACCTAGAAACCCTTCTTCATCCACGATAATAGTATAGTCTTCAGGAGTTTCAGTCAGACTGAAAAACTTGCACCTAAAATGAGAAAGAGACAGGCATTTAACAGTGAAGCCTAGATTCCTGAATATTAGGGACTTCCAACACTTTTTTTTGTGCAGCAACACTCAAAGATGTATCCAAAATTCTCATGGTCCCCCTTAAACAGGACCTTTAACCAGTTTAAGAGGAAAAATACCACTCGTAGCATGTTAAACTGGCCACATGATGAAATAGTAGCTGCAGAGCTGAGAAAAATTTAGTTTTAATTTATTTTTTAATATCTCTCCTCTGTTGAGATGATATTAGCTTGTAAACTTTAGGTTATGATTTATGTTATAGTTTAAATGGGCGTTACCAGAGATTTGGCTCATGGGGTGTGCACTTCTGCCCCTGCATGAGGATTACGAATCATAAACAGTTAGAAACATACAGGGGAAAAAGAGCACTCCCCCCTCACTGATCTGTACAGCTACTGTGTAGAGATACAGCAAAGCTGAGTTACGTATTATTATTTTTATTTATTTATTTCACTTATATAGCGTCATTAATTCCACAGTGCTGGCATATCATTACAAACCCTTCCAGATCTCATCTTAGTCTCACAATGCAGTCAGCTCTGACCCTCCCACATACCGCCATGACATGAGATCTGGAAGCATTTGTAATGATACAGCAAAGCTAAGTTATGTATTATTATTTTTATTTATTTCACTTATATAGCGTCATTAATTCCACAGCGCTGGCATATCATTACAAACCCTTCCAGATCTCATCTTAGTCTCACAATGCAGTCAGCTCTGACCCTCCCACATACTGCCATGACATGAGATCTGGAAGTGTTTGTAATGACACATAACTCATCTTTGTTGTATCTCTACACAGTAGCCGCAGAGATCAGTGAGGAGAGGAGGGAGTATTCTTTTTTCCCCTGCATGATGAGGAGTACTGATGAGTAGTCAACCTAAATTTTACTGGCTAATATAGCCATAAAGGAGAGGAAAAATTAAAAAATAAAAAAACAACTATGTTTTACTCCGCTGTGGAGGTTCTTTTCCAAGATGTGGCCAGTTCAACATGCTCAAACTGGTGAAAGGTCCTCTTCAAAAGGGCCATTCCCAACTTCATAGATGATTTTTGTTTGTTAATGCCTATAAAAACAAGCGGTTTTGCAATTTACTGTTTACTAAAATTTGAAGCCTCTTCTTAAGATAATAACAGTTTTTTATTGTTCACAGCTTGTTGCCTAGGTCTTGCCATCTTATAAGCACAGCACTGAAGCTGGATGGATTTAGGAGATAACAGTGCACTCCTGTAATTCCTCTAGCTTCAAAGCAATGTTTGCAATTTTAAAAGTAAAGAGATTATAAGCACACTGTATGTTCAACCACTGCTGTTAGACACCAGTTGTGGTCAGTCACCCAGGGAAAGAGCTTCATACAAAAGAATAGTGTTAATATCTCAAGTGCTTATTTTTATAAATAATATCTAACAGTACTCATCTATAAAAGATGTGAACAACTCTTTAAAGGGATTTTACCAACTTTTTAAGTTATCCGCTATCCACAGAATAGGGGATAACTTACCAATTGCTACGGATCTGACTGCTGGGCCTCTACTGATCCCGAGACTAGGGCTTTGTAAAGCATTCAGCCATCTCTGGAAGTCACATTTAGAATGAATAGAGTAGAGGTGCAAATGCTCAACATCCACGCTATTCAAACGGAGCCCAGTAGTAGGACCACCAACATCCAGTACATTATCCCCTATGCTATTGATAGAGTATAACTTAAAGAACAAGGAAAAACTTATTTAAAATCTGACACCACGAGTACAGTGCATTTTGGCATATTAATTTAAGCCCTGTGCAGTAGTCTTATGTAGATAAAAAAAAACAACTACAATACTACCACAATAAATCACCAACCGGTGGTAGAAAAGAAATATAGGATTTTAAAATGCAGGACCATTATTACTCATATGCTATTGAATCAATGAGCAGAAAATACCGATTTATATAGCTACAACAACTCTCTATATAGGTATAGGTGGCAACTGTGGCACATACCCATTATATTTTTTAGGAAATTTTAGAACAAGCTTGAATTTTTTAGATTATAAGATAAAAAGATATTTTTACAAATTGGTTTAACTGGAATAGTTTTTTTGGGGAAAAAATGAAAATACAATCATACAATTTATAACATTGTGGTCCCTAGGGACCCATAGAGCAACCAATCCATGTAACCGCATTATTTCCAACTAAGCAGTGATGTAATCATGGACCACACAATGCAAAGTGGTCAGTCGAGATTTTATGCAAAAGTTCAATATTCCGTAGTATTTAATACTTAAAATAACATGTTCTAGATCTGGTATTTCATCTTCAAGCATCTCCCTTTTCCTGGTAGGCCTGTAGCATACGAATGTTGGAAAACATAGGTCTTGTTTATATCTTGGCAGCTCACAGAATGTAGATGTATTATTAGATCAGCCAAACCTCATAGTGAAGAAAAGCTTATCCCCTGGTACAATTACATCATTGTCGCTCACCCACTATCTCCCCTCCAGCCCCACACCTTCTTATTAACACACAAACGCCATCATCTCACTAATAGAAGTGGGAATGATGCTTGCCATTTCCCCGCACCTCTCAATAAACCCTTAATCTATATTTTCGGTAATTAAACCATTTAAGCAACAGCCGCCTATCATAGCCAATTTATTCTTCAAGAGGCAACAACATTGCCAAACACAAGTAGATTCCAAGGTAAGAGGAAGATGGTTATATATAGCAATGGAAACATGCTTTTCTTAGATGACAGGCCTCTAACACGAAAATAACACTTGGCCTATACGAAACGGATATTAATAGGATCCACTAAATAGATATATTCAGGCATTTCAGGACGGCAGTAGGAAAGGATAATAATAATATTTATATCAGCACAACTTCTCCCACTGAAAACATTCTGTAGACCACATTAACACCACTTCAGGTACAATAGTGTTAGAACTTAAAGGATTTAGATAGGACTTTTTTCTTTATATCATGGGCTTAAAAACTAACACAGGCATGTAGTTAACTACCTGCCTGTTCCACCCAGCGCGGGTAGAGATCTGTTACTGCCCCCTCCTGCCAGCGGTTCAACATCAACAGAGCAGCTCTTCCGGGCTGCTCTGTCAACGTCATGATTATGGACAGACTGCTCCCCGCAGTTAGACTGAGGGGAGCAGGCGGTCTATCAGCACGATGTCAGCAGTTACACCCTGTCAACAAAGTAGAGCGGAAAAGACTTTGCTCTGTCGACGTGACATTAGCGGAAGACACTGAATCACCAGCAGGAGCAGTCTGAGACCGCTCTGAGCAGTCTGAAACCGCTCTGTGCAGGCAGAGATCGGCGCCGGGCACAACAGGCATGTAGGTAGCAACTACCTGGCTGTTTAGTTTTTAGTCCCATAGTAAAAAAAAACAAAACAAGTCTTGGGTTAAACTCTTCAATCAGAATTATTATCTACACCCCTGCAGAATGTTGGCTAGCCTGCATTGGAGAGCAGCCTTACATTTATGAACTTAACCAACTTACTCCAACTCTACTTTCCCCACCAAACAGGAAAGCAAAAACAAAGAAGTTCTCACCTAGTGTCGGATTTACAATCTTCTAATGGATGTGTTTTCATGACACAAAATGTGTGTTTCGTCACAGGCCAGATTTTCTGCCCATTCTCTACCTCTACCGCCAATGCAAATGTGAACCTGGCCTAAACCCACAACAGAGCCAGCATGCAGAACCTCTAGTAGTTCTCTCATGTTATTCTTGATACATTACTACACAAGATGTCTACAATAAGAAAACAAATATAAAGATATACAGTGGTGGCCAAAAGTATTGGCACCCCTGCAATTCTGTCAGATAATACTCAGTTTCTTCCTGAAAATGATTGCAATCACAAATTCTTTGGTATTATTCTCTTCATTTAATTTGCTTGCAAGGAAAAAACACAAAAGAGAATGAAGCAAAAATCAAATCATTGATCATTTCACACAAAACTCCAAAAAATGGGCCAGACAAAAGTATTGGCACCCTCAGCCTAATACTTGGTTGCACAACCTTTAGCCAAAATAACTGCGAACAACCGCTTCCGGTAACCATCAATGAGTTTCTTACAATGCTCTGCTGGAATTGTAGACCATTCTTCTTTGGCAAACTGCTCCAGGTCCCTGATATTTGAAGGATGCCTTCTCCAAACTGCCATTTTGAGATCTCTCCACAGGTGTTCTATGGGATTCAGGTCTGGACTCATTGCTGGCCACCTTAGAAGTCTCCAGTGCTTTCTCTCAAACCATTTTATAGTGCTTTTGGAAGTGTGTTTGGGTCATTGTCCTGCTGGAGACCCATGACCTCTGAGGGAGACCCAGCTTTCTCACACTGGGCCCTACATTATGCTGCAAAATTTGTTGGTAGTCTTCAGACTTCATAATGCGATGCACACGGTCAAGCAGTCCAGTGCCAGAGGCAGCAAAGCAACCCCAAAACATCAGGGAACCTCCGCCATGTTTGACTGTAGGGACCGTGTTCTTTTCTTTGAATGTCTCTTTTTTTTTCCTGTACACTCTATGTTGATGCTTTTTCCCAAAAAGCTCTACTTTTGTCTCATCTGACCAGAGAACATTCTTCCAAAACGTTTTAGGCTTTCTCAGGTAAGTTTTGGCAAACTCCAGCCTGGCTTTTTTATGTCTCGGGGTAAGAAGTGAGGTCTTCCTGGGTATCCTACCATACAGTCCCTTTTCATTCAGACGCCGACGGATAGTACGGGTTGACACTGTTGTACCCTCGGACTGCAGGGCAGCTTGAACTTGTTTGGATGTTAGTCGAGGTTCTTTATCCACCATCCGCACAATCTTGTGTTGAAATCTCTCGTAAATTTTTCTTTTCCGTCCACATCTAGGGAGGTTAGCCACAGTGCCATGGGCTTTAAACTTCTAGATGACACTGCGCACGGAAGACACAGGAACATTCAGGTCTTTGGAGATGGACTTGTAGCCTTGAGATTGCTCATGCTTCCTCACACAGTTCTTTCGTCTTCTTTCTTTTCTCCATGCTCAATGTGGTACACACAAGGATACAGGACAGAGGTTGAGTCAACTTAAATCCATGTTAACTGGCTGCAAGTGTGATTTAGTTATTGCCAACACCTGTTAGGTGCCACAGGTAAGTTACAGGTGCTGTTAATTACACGAATTAGAGAAGCATCACATGATTTTTCAAACAGTGCCAATACTTTTGTCCATCCCCCTTTTTTAGGTTTGGTGTGGAATTATATCCAATTTGGCTTTAGGACAATTCTTTTTGTGTTTATTTCATTGAAGACAAATTAAATGAAGATAATAAATAGTAAATGTATAAGTGGCATTTTATTGCGCAGACTAAACATATCAGAAGCATTAGGTACATTCTTCATACAGATAACAGTGGTCCTAGAAACCTGGCCAGACTGCATATTCCACGTTTCAGTCTTTCTACTCTCTTCATACAGTCACAACAGGTTCATGCTAAAACACAATTCTCTCTACAATTTTTTGGCATTGAGTATTGGGTCAATAAAAGTAAAATTTAACCTGAAGAAGTGTTGTTTTAATATGCAGAACAAGGAAAATACGAGGAGGTACTGCTCAGCATTCGCAATGATGAAAAAAAAATGAACTTTTTACAGGATCTCGTAAACTACATTGTAAAAACTCTGCTCGGTAAGCCAGTCTAATATGCATTCTGATGGCTAAATGGCCTGAATAACTCAGTGATATGTTTTCATCTCCGGGTAGCTCCACATTATTAAATAGTCATGAACCTTGGTGAAAGATGCTGCTTTCTTTCAGCAGTATTCATGAAAATGTCTCAGAAAGTACTTGGATGGGTCAGATTGCATGACCAAGAGAACAGCGGTAGATCAAGCATGACAGCCGCAGTGTCAGGATAAATCTTTCTGTGTTATGTCACATGGATTCACTATAGTAATCTTATCCATTTGCAATATTTTCTTCTACACTGAAGAAAAACAGAATATCCTTTGAAAAGGCGTTTACTTCTACTACCACCTACAATGGGAAATTTGGAACAGATAGAGAAATAAAGTAGATTAACAGACATAAAATCAATGGCTGAACATAACTATTTATGTATTTAATCCCCAGAGATATTAAACGGATTATCCAATTCTATAAAATTGATGGGACAGGCAATCAATATCAGATTGGTGGGGGTCACTGCATCCTTCCCTGATCAGCCTTAAAACTGATTGGTAAGAGGGGTGCCGAAAATTGAACCCTCACCGATCTGACATTATTGGCCTATAAAATGAAAAGGAATCAATTCTATAGAACTGGAAAACGTATTTGATGTTTAATGTTCTTTGCTGAAACACTGACAAGAAATCAGCATGGTATAGGAGAAGTTGAGCAGAATAATATTTATCTTTTTTGGAAAAGATTCAGTATAAAATTGCTTATTATATGCTTAGGACTCTAGTGGGTGGTCCAACTTATTATCTGACAGCTATGAATGTATGTATGGACTGCCACTGCACTCCTAAAAATACAAAGAGCAGGGAGCTAAAAAATAAAATAAAATTACAAATCATACTGAATCTTTTGCCACAAAACTATATATAAATCTGCGCAGCTCTCTAACATATGGCCTGCAGATCAAACAGCATGTTCAGCGTGATAAACTCCCTTAGAAATCAAAAGGAGAAGACTTTTGGATGTGTAAAAATTTGTTATTTAAACACTATAAGCATGGATTTAAAAAAAAAAATCTCTGAATATCTTCCAAGATGGAATTTGCTAATGCCAAACACCATATTGAGTACCTGTTACGCACCTGTCTCGAATGGGGGCTTTGCTCCCCTCATCCCAGT
Source organism: Phyllobates terribilis (assembly GCF_046119375.1). Lineage (NCBI taxonomy): Eukaryota > Metazoa > Chordata > Amphibia > Anura > Dendrobatidae > Phyllobates > Phyllobates terribilis. Next base: position 421,985,345 of record NW_027362762.1, on the reverse strand, counting down.
TTGCTTAGCTCTGTTCTGCTCTACATTGTACTTCGCAGATGGCCTGGCGTGATTCCATGTGATCATCTGCCTGGGCCTCTGTAAAGCCTGCCAAGACACACCTGTGTCTTGGTATTCACATGTTCTAGTTACTCCTGAGTCCTGTCTGCTACCTGATCTCAGTATTCCAGGACCTCTGCTTTGTGTCCATCCGTGGCTTCCAGGCCCTCTCCCCGTCCGCCTGTGGCTTCCAGGCCCTCTCCCCGTCCGCCTGTGGCTTCCAGGACCTCTCCCCGTCCGCCTGTGGCTTCCAGGACCTCTCCCCGTCCGCCTGTGGCTTCCAGGACCTCTCCCCGTCCGCCTGTGGCTTCCAGGACCTCTCCCCGTCCGCCTGTGGCTTCCAGGACCTCTCCCTGTCCGCCTGTGGCTTCCAGGACCTCTTCCCATCCGCCTGTGGCTTACACGACCTCTCCCCGTCCACCTGTGGCTTACACGACCTCTTCCCGTCCACCTGTGGCTTACACGACCTCTTCCCAGTCTTTCCAGATCTCCGCTACCTGTTTCCCGAGTGCCTCAACTGCCTGTTGCACCAATGTCCATGGCCCATGTGCCCACCCAGGCCTTGAGGATCAACCTCACCTAATGAGCCTAAAAGTACCAAAGTAGCTATTTATCAAGAGTCGTGACCTCTCTTTACACCATAGAATTAAATCATAATATTCTCGCTGCTCAAAGTCACTACTAGGATTTCTAAAAGCTCCCAATAATCTCAATATTATATGCATACACACAAATTGTATCACTTAACTCTATAGCGATATATGGATTTCATTCTAAAAAATTATTGATTGCAAAATTTGGGATCTTTGATATAAAAACACTAAACAGTGTTCAAATCTGGTCATTTACTTTGACTAAATTCAGCACACTTTGCGGAAAGACTATTTAATGTTGGAATAATTACCAGGATGCCACTAACAGCTAGGACAGAGTTCAGTAAATGTCTATTCCTACCCAGTACAGTCTATGCATTTTACTGGAGAAGATAATGTCTGAAATTTGAGCTATAAAGCTGAGCACTTGGATTTTATCTCCACTGATAAAATGTCATAAAATTGATAGAGGAATTCTTGGAAGTTGAAGGTGTTAATATCCTATTTCACACGTAGCACACTGAGGACTGCTGGAATTATTAAATTTTGATAAAATGTATTTATCACCAGAGTTATTACAAGTGATGTCAATAAAATGGAGTGTGGAAAGGCATGGCTTGTAAAACATTACAATCACGATGGAAAGTTTCGAGGTATACCTACTGCCCCTTGCTCTCCATTGCTTGCTTATTACTTTCCTATTCTTGCTTGATGCTAGGTAATACAAACTGCCATTGTCTAAAGGGGTTGTCCACTACCTTGATAATGGTGACTTTTCCTAAGATAGATTATTAATGCCAAATTTGTGGTGATTTGACATCTTGCACCCCACCGATCTGTTGTTATCAATTCTGGAGGCGGCTGGATGTAAACAGTGTATGAAGTGGAACAACACAATTTGATACACTTGCCAAAAACTGCAGCTCAGCTCCGGTTATGTTGTATTTACTGTGCCGTTAAATGCGATAATACAACTTTATAGGAGTTAAAGGTCCATTTTAGCAAAATCTTACACCTGAGTTACATAATAAAAAGCAGCAGCCACAGCGAAGCTCAATGCCAATCACCTTGTCGGTTCTACCTGGAAACCTCTCCAATTTTGGGAAATTCTTGGATGATTTGGAAAAGTAGAAAGTATGATACACAACATGATAACTACCTTTGATTATATTGGATGTGTAGTGAGCTCTGATAGTTTGGTGATAATTTTATTTCTATAGAACCAACTTCGTCTGCAAGACTTAACAATTCAGAGGGGAAATATACAAAAATATCAGACATTAAAGAGTAACGCATAATTCAATACACACCAAGAGGAGTGAGACCCTGCCCATAAGCTTACAATCTATTAGGAATTGGGGGAAACAAAAAAAATCAATATAATACATTTGGTTATATAATAAATAGGGTAATCAAATAATGCTACATGAACCGGTCACCAGACAGTATGTGGTACAAGCACAGATACAGAGTGCTATTAAGTGCAAGGAGAGTATGTTAACAGATGATAAGAGGGACCAGATGCTGAGGAAAATTGACGAAGGGCAATACGGAAATAGTTATATTAGTGAGATGATCGACCAGTTTAAAGAAATGCGTTTTTAGGGCACGCTTAAAATAGTGGATACTGGGAATTAATTGAATTGCCCGGGGTAATGCATTCCAGAGAACTGACGCAGCATGAGAGAAGTCTTGGAAACAGAGTGGAAGAGTTGGATTATTAAGGAGGTTAGTTTAAGTTCATTAGTGGAACGGAAGATGATCCTGGCTGCTGCTTTCAGGATGGATTGAAGAGGACAGGATTTAGAAAGAGGGAGACTGATTAGTAGAGAGTTGCAGTAGTCCAGACGAGAATGGATAAGAGTAACAGTAAAGGTTTTTGCAGAGTCAAAGGTAAGAAAAGATCGAATTCTAGAGATGTTTTTGAGGTGCAGGTGGCATGAGCGAGCTACTGATCAGATATAGGGAGTGAAGGAATGATCTTAGTAAAATATAACCCCAAGACAGAGGGCATGCTGCTTAGGAGTTATGGTAGAACCATACAAGGAAATGGCATTTTCAGGTTTTGATCATTAGTGGAGGGTGGAAATACAAAGAGTTCAGTTTTTACCACATTCAGATTTAGATAGAGGGAGAACACAATGTAAAAGACACCTGACAGACAATCACAGGTATTTTGTAGTAATGGGGGGTGATGTCAGGAGAAGAAGTGTATAATTGGGTGTCATCAACAAAACCAAATCAGCTGATGGTTTTGTCCAATAAGGGCAGTGTATAGAGAAAAGTGGAGGGGGCTTGGACTGAACCCTGGGGAACTCCAAAAGTAAGAGGAAGAGTCGTGGAAAAGGAGCCAGTAAAAGATACAGTGAAAAAGGAGTCAGAGGTAGGAGGAAAACCAAGAGAGGGCAGTATCCTTGAGGCAGGTATAGTGGAACATAGTAAGGAGGAGCTGGTGATCCACAGTGTTAAATGCTGCATTAAGATCCAGGAGAATCAGCAGGGAGTAGTGACCATTGCATTTAGCTGTTTGTAGATCATTAGAGACTTTAATAAGGGCAGTTTCGGTACAGTGTAATGAGTGAAATCCGAATTTTAACGGGTCAAGAAGAGCGTTATCTGGGAGATAACATATTAGATGGAAGTAGTCCAAGAGTTCCAGGAGTTTAGAGATAAAGGGAAGATTAGAGACTGGTCTGTAGTTAGCAGTGCAGTTCTGGTCAAGATATGTTTTTTTCAGTAATGCGTGTATGATGGCGTGTTTGAAGGAGGAGGGAAAGATACTGGAAGAAAGAGAGAGGTTGAATATTTTAGTTGGATGGGTAGTGACAGCTGGGAAGAGAGACCGAAGAAGGGGGAAGGAATAGTGTCAATAGTGCAGGTAGTAGGGTGAGAAGCAGCAAGGAGTCTGGTAACTTCTTTTGTGATCGGTTCAAAGACAGAAAGTGAGCTTGATGAAGTGCAGGAGGTTAGATGATCCATAATATTATGGGATTGTAATTTTTTCTATGAAAAAATTGGCCAAATCATCAGCACTGAGGTTGGTGATCGTGACCTGTACTTTTGGGCTGATTACAGGACAGAGATCCTGATTCTAGCTATGTGTCACTTACTAGGCTGCTTATTGCAGTTTCAATAAAAATCAGTGTTTTATCAGCAGAAGATTGTCACTAGAAGAATAGTGGTCTGGTACCATGTAATCTTCCTGTTCTGTGTAACCCCACCCCCACCACTGATTAGCAGCTTTCTGCAAATGTACAGTGTACACAGAAAGCTGCCAACTAGTGGTGTGGGTTGGGTTATAAAGAGCATTCAGAGAATGGCTAGATCTGCAGCAGCACAGAAAACAGTGATTGTAGCAATATTACAGCATGCAGACCAGTAAGTGACAGATCGCTGGAATTAAGGTCTTTTGTCCCTAAATTATACTGCTTTCGGTTTATGTATCAAAAATCTGGTGACAGATTCCATTTAAATCTATATATGTTGAAGAAAAAAACGTGAGCCTTTTTAAATGTGTCATTTGTGGCAGCAGCAATGAATGGGAGTCAATGGTCAGAGAAATGTAGAAGACCATTAAGCCCCCTCCTATACATTAGAAAGCTGTCGGATAAATGTTTCTTCAGCCGATCGGCTTGGCTGTAAGCCATCTCAGCAAACTCTCCCATAAACAACTTTTCCGAGCGCTCCTGTGTTCTCCATGAAGGAGCAGCTGGCAGACATCCCTTAAAGATTTACTATTAAATACTGTTTATATGCATACTAGGATCTATCTGCCCCCTTGCAGGCTGAGGGGTGGATGAGTGACGAAGAGGGTCAGAAGTGAGGAAAGTATGGACATTTCTTTGAATTCATCTACTACAAAGAGAACACATACCTTTCTGAATTCAACTGTAACAATATTCTGCAGGTCTTTACCTATAAGTCTGAGTCTGGGGCTTGGGTGTGGTTTTAGGAATTGGGAAATACGTTATTATGACATTTGTATTATATTGGGAAAAAAGGTTTAATTAAAATTATCTGATCTAAAAACAAAATGGTGCAGCAGGTTAGATGTTGAACCGCCGTTCCATTCATCCTTTGTGGGGCTGTTGGAAAAAGCCAACCACTCATCAGCCCCATGGAAAATGAACGGAGCAGTGGTCGAGCAGGCAAACTGCTTTATTCTATTGGGGATAAATGTTCCCTGTTCTGTAGATCGATGCGCTTCCGAGCAGTCAGACACTCACCCCTCCACTCTCCTGTGGATAATAGATAAGTTGTTTTCACTGGACAATTCCTTTAATGCACATATGATTTGTATGGCATGTACTAATGTTATCACATGGATAATAGAAAAATTAAAAACTATATTATATTCACTAGGAATTATTTGGAAGTATTCCCTTAAGTACATGGTTTGCATTTCATTTTGTTTGTGACGAAAAGTCAAACTTTTATATAAAACACTGAAACACACCACAAACATTGCCGGGAGGCTTTGCTCCCACAGTAACACATTGGCTTAGTCACTGATTTTTGTGCTGCCGATGACCTGTGGATTAACTGTGTTTGGCCCAGCAAATTCAGCAAGTATGGATGCCAACTAAGCAGAAGGAGCTTTACCATGAAAAGACATTTCAGGCTCCGGTAACAAATGAAATTGTGCTAAAATTGCGATCCAAGAAATTCTCAGCCTTAAAGATCCAGCACTATGTTGCATTTTGTTTTGTATGGAATGACTACATTAACCTATATAAAAAAAAGAAATAAATAAGTATTGTTATTATCAGTTTAGTCTTTTTCTGTATAAAACAACAACAAAAAAGAAAAAAAGAAAAGAAAGTCTGACAATGTCCCTGGATATTAAAATTTAAAGCACATGTCAAACTATAGGAATAAAAATTCATTACCATAGCCTCATTGTGACAAGTGATTTTTCTTACTGGCTCCCAAAGGAACCTTGTCTAAGGAAACAGCAGGACTAATTTGGTCAGGATAGAGGTCGCTTATCATCCTTTCATTCCTTGTATACTTTTTATATTGACAATAAAGATAAACTTTATTCTAGATATGCAGTGTAGCACAAAATAGATCAAAATGTTCTCTGCTGATACTTGATAACATTCCAGAGTGGAAACATAAGAGAAACCATTCGCCAGTGTGCCAGCTGTTCTTTAAGAAGAGATATGGACCATTATGATATCTGAATTTCATTGAAACATTGCCTAGTTAGAGACAGCCAGCAGGAAGTTAATGAGTTGAGATGACCAAATCAATTAGATGTGAATCGAATTTGGGTCAAATTTTATGAAATTTGCAGGTCCCCATGAATTTGAATACTTTACGATTCAGTTCATGTGAATTGCTTCCCAAAAAACAAGCTGACATGACCTCAGGAGCGTGGGCTTTCCCATAATGCCTTGCAGCTATCTCATCACATGGTGAATTACAGCAAAATCAGGAGTAGAGATGAGCGAACTTATTCGGAAAACGTTCGCCAATCTCAAAGTCGGCACGAACACTGCACATTCGGATTCGTGTTTGGACCCCCAAGTATTTTTACTTAAAATAAGCAAAATTCGGCCAAAGTGCGGTAAATGATCGTGTTTACACTAATGCTTTTTTTAGGATTTTGGCTAGGATAGTGGTACTGTATGATGTGCAGGGGGCACGTGTTTGATGAGAGGAGGAGGTGGGGAGAGGTCAGAGGAGCGGCAGACTGTTATTCTTAATTTTTTTTCCCCCTTAAATTAATCTGTGGAGAAACCATCCACAACGTCCAGACACAAGGGATTGTGTCATTGGCTGCCGAATTCAGGTGTCCCTCTCCATATAAAGAGTGGATATGTTGTTTTTGTGCCATTTTGTCAGTGTAACAGCACAGAGAGGCTGCTCCTGGATAGTGACATAGTTAGCTAGGCGATTAATTGTCAGTCAGCTAGTTCAGATAGCTCCTGTGTGGCTGTGAAATCGACCTTCCAGCAGATCAATCGTTTTTGCTAATTGTATGGTCCAGAGACACCAGGCCACATTTAAGCGTATAACTCTTTTGTGTTGCTAATATTGTGACTTAGGCAGAAGTCCACATTTGAAAATCTAAATTCTTTGTACTACTAGCATGCTACAGACACACTATCTCAGCAAATAAATACTGATTGGTAATTTAGTAACAGGTGACTGACAGGTCTGAGCCTAGGGTTGTGAAACAGCTGGTTAAAAGAGGGGAAGGGTACATCCAACATGAGTGGGAAAAAGTGAGGTCGTGGTGGAAGGGGGAATAAGGCTTAGTGCTCGAGGTATACCTGGACTTCAACCTCATGGAAGAGCCCGACACATGAGCGCCTTCTAGCTGCACTGTCTGCAACAGGATACCTGTATTGTTTGGATTCGAAATAGTGCTTACTACTGGGTTACCACTCTGTTAGATCCACGGTACAAGAGTACATTTTGCCAGATACTTCCTGCCCTGGAAAGGGACACGCGCATGCTAGAGTATCGAAACACGCTTGTAGACAACCTTAAGATTGGTTTTCCCCAAGACAGCAGTGAGGCACACAATGTGCATCACAGTTGTTGACTTCCAACCCCGGGAATGTTGAGCCATCAACACAAAATCATTAGCAGCAGCGTAATTGGCAGAAGAAATTTCTGTGAGTCGTTTCACACATTTGTTTTTTACACCAGCGTGTGCACCAGCAAAACAGAGTATAAGTCTGACACATAGTGAATGACTGGAGAGGATGGTGCAGGAGTATCTCAAGCTCAATAATAAATGCCATCAGGGAGAGTTTGGATCCTTTTGCAGTTTGGTTTTCAAAAATGGAAGAGTGGCCTGAGCTCACCTGTCAAGCCCGTCAGCCAGCATTCTCTCAAAACATGTCTTTAGCGTTGCTGGTGGTGTCCTGATGGATAAGCGCATCCAGTTGTCTTGGGAAAGTGTAGACCACCTAACTTTCATCCAGATAAGTCATGGATCTCCAAGGACTTTTGCACCCCAATCGCAGACTGTGCAGGCTAGGCGATGGTGTCGTTTTTAGTGTGCTGCATTGATCTCGTGTTATTGCAGTGTGTGGCATCTTTGTCGTGGCTTCTGTGCCTCCTGCTGCAATCAATAATTTTTTGATATGTGGAGACTCCTAGTTGGGTCTCCCATCTGGTGGGTTGCCTGTAGTGGAAGGGGTGTCAATGCCCCATTATGCTATTTCTACTCTGGTGAAATTGATGCCACTTTATTGGTGTCTGCTCCTAATTTTTGGAAATGTTTGCACGCCAAATTGGGTCTCCTTCATGTGTGTTGCCTGTAGCAGTAGGGCTCCCAGATTGGCAGGCCTGCACTTACTTTCAGTCAACTACCTGTGTTACTAATCTTAAATTTTTCTAGCAACAGTAGTCTACAAAACTTATATTTGTGCCACCTGAGTGTGGCTGAGCAGAAAAGCAGATTGAGCTGTTGCATGTGGAATAAGGGCTCCCAGCACAGCAGACCTACACTGGTCCCTCACCCACCTCATCTTAATTTGAAGTTAAATTCAAAGCTGTAAATGCTGGCCCAAACCCTGAAACCTCATGAATTGCCCATGGCTGACTGCTGATGTGCCATTATAAAATTTCGACTGTGGGTCTATTGATGCCACTTTTTCCTCCCAATTTGAGCTGTTTTGGCAGCTTTTGAGAACCTTTGAAGGTGTTGTGTATGCGTTTGGTTTTGCCTCCGATTGAATTCAATGGGGATTGGATATGTTCGATGAACTGTTCGGCGAGCATCGGGAAGTTTGCCGATCAGAACCAAACCGAACTTTGAAAGATTCGCTAATCTCTAATCAGGAGTAACTATCATAGCCTGTATAAAAGACAAGGCATGTCAGAGCTCACAGTTCAGCAAGCTGAGAGATAAGAGAATGCTCTAAAACATTGGACAAATACTCCAGACAGTAATGGGTTGCATAACTGCAGCACTGAAGAATAGGAGTCTGTGAACTTTTCAGAGATTCAGTTCATAGGTGAAGAGGAATAGAGAGATGCCAGTAGCAGTGCCAGACTCTGTGTGATAATGATATGGTGTAGATGGCATTTGTCGAGTTGCATTTTCAATTACAATTAAACTTTTTTTTGTTTCATTCATAATACACTAGAAAGCAGAATCAAAACAGCATATTTTTTACAAAAAGAAAAAAGTCTGAAATTAATGTCAGATGGTGTGCTGATCATCACATGTGACTGTACTGAGGTTTTGCATTTCTTATGAAATAGTTTATGTGAAGGAGGAAAAATTCTCTAAAATCATGACACTCAATGGTGACTGTCTACTTTACAACCCTTGCGTATCGCAAAGAATTTTTTTTTACACATCTGCTTTACTAAGTAAATTTTGCATCTGTACACTGCACACCAATATTGTGCACTGTTGTTGGTACTGGATTTATTGTCATGTACCTATCCTGCACTTATTTTAATATATTTTGGGAGAGGGGTGAATTTTGTAGATTTTTTGTTAAATGTAGATATTTAACTGCATGTCTGTTTTGCACACCTGTCTTTCTAATCCAATTTGACAACCATATTGCTTTCAGTACGTGTACCTAACATTTCTTACAACATCTTTTAAGCAAGGGTTGAATAATTGGGGTTGAAAAAAACTGTCAAAAGTGAACTATAGTTGTACAAGTATGGTAAAAGAAAAAAAGTGTGGGAGCCGCTGGCAGCAGCAGAAGCACTACAACCACTGGCATCACCTGTCCATGCTGTACTAATAAAAAATGCAGGCCACAAATGGGCTTCTTTGACTCCAAAAAGCACAATAGTGGGAAGGATGCAAAGTGTGTAATGGACTATCTGCCACCTCTCAATCACAACAGGATGAGGTTATCTCTGACAGCGACACTGTCAGTTTGAGTTTAGTGTCTGCACAGAACAGTCTGCCTGAGCAAACAGGACAGAGATAATTGTTGGACAGTTTTTTAGCTTGGGGGAAAAAAAACAAAAAACAAGAAGTGTCAGTGCACTGTTGGTTACTACCGGGATACCATGTTGGGTACAGTCCTAGTAGACCTTAAGAGTGTTATATACATGTTTTTTGAGCAATTGGGGAAATTGGAATAACTGTGATTATAGGAATGGCACTTAGGACTCGTGCTTTGGGGTGGGGCCTCCAATAAAATCACAAAAAGAAAAAAACCTTCATTTTTTTTCCCTTCAATAAAACTGATAATCGTAAAAAGGTTTTGCAAAATCGCAGCAGTACCATACTGTTTAATTTTTCAGCACCTCTCTGGGCATCCAAACATAGGGTTCATGGCATGGCAGTCGTATTTATCAAATTAAGTGGACATTCTCAGAGGCAAGCAAAAGAACACCAGGGGCACCATTACAAGTAACAAGCTTTAAAACAGGATATCTTTTTTTTAAATCACAACAATTCTGAAAAAAAGCATGTTTTGATGTAAAAGAGAATGTACTTTTAAATCAACACAACAAAAACTACCGTAGGGCAGTCAACATTTTTTGAATTAATCAAAATATGTGCAATACCAATCCATCGCTGGACACGTAGGCTGACAATGAACAACCAAAATCTAAATCAGCACAATCTATAGTTGTCTAGAAAACAAGAGATTCCAGCTTTTATGACAAAACATATACATTTTATTTAATCAAAGAAAAATATAAAAACAATTAAAAAGACAGGGCAACAACCTCCAAAAAAGGAAGAGAACACATGCATAGATGGGATTGTAATCCCTATACAGGCTAACAATAATCAGAAGATGGACATATAAAACATAGAGAAAATGGCAGGTCACACCTAAATCTGTAGGAAGGGCAATCTAATAACTACCATAAGGCCCCACTATCAGTATTGGGTCGGTATTATTTCTCAGGAGTGGGAGCCAAAACCAGGAGTGGGTGATAAATGCAGAATTGGTGACTGGTTTCTATTATACCTTTTCTCTGATTGTTCCTCACCTGGTTTTGGCTCCCACTGCTGAGAAAAAATACTGATCAAATACTGACCAAGTACTGATAGTGGGGCCATGGCTTTAGTCTATAATAAGCATCTATTAATGAGAATCAGATGAAGATGAAATAAATAAATTCAGGGGGTCGGGAAGAAGCGTTGGCAAAACGGTGTTGGGGTGGAGAGGACACTGCTTTAATTTTGCACAGGTGGCCGGCTGATTAGGTAACTTTACCCATAGGCTGCGTGCCCACTATGCATTTTTCAAGCGTTTTTTTGCCGCGGAATTTCTGCAGCGAAACCGCTTAAAAAACACTGGGTAATACGTGCCCCATGGTCCCCAATGATAATCCGCATGTGCTGTGCACATGCTGCAGAAATTTCTGCTGCGGATTATCATTGCGGAAAAATACGCAGCATGTCCATTACTTTTGTGGACACGCAGCGTAATTGCCGCCATTGACTTGCATTGAAACGCATATTATCCGTGTCAGCACATTTGCACACACGGATATTAAGCGATTCAATGTGCAGATGGTACCCGGGTCTGGAGAAGAGGAGACTCACTTTCCAAGTGATGCGGCTAACATTTTTATGAACTGTAATAGGCCATCAAAAGGATAAAAAGAAAAAAAAAATTATACTAACTTCACTGCTCTCCTCTTTGGCTCCTCCGTTACGCACCACCACCCGTTTAGTACTTGCATTACATCTTCTGATACCCCCTGTCACTTGCGATGGAATCTTTGGTTCCCTCATACTTTGCTGAACTTCCAGGTATCGTGGCGCCCAGAAGGGTTCTGTGCTTGCAAGTGCAAGGTCACGGCGCATGCAGTGACGTCATCACACCGTTGACCTTTTGTGTACCCGCGCAGAACCCTACCATGCACTGAAGATTTCAACGCAAGTGGCGGGGAATCAGAAGATTTGTTGATGACCGAATGGGTGGAATTGAGGGGTGGAGGGGCCTGAGAGGAGAGCGATAGGGTGAATATAACTTTTTTTTTTTTTTTTTTTTTTACATATTCTGTTTATTATGCTCTGGTGTCTGAAGAGATAATAATAATAAGGTACAATACATTTGAAGAGAATAACTTCTCTGGAAAAAGTATTTCCAGGGAAAAAATGCACGAACTAGAGAATTTGAATCTTACCTGATTTGCTCATCTTTATTAAAAAGACAGGGACAGGAAAGATCTGATATTTTAGATTTCTAATTGCCCAAACCTTTGTTCCCCAGTAACCTACTCTACTCCTCCTTCTTGAAATAAACCTGTTTGATCAGCCACATTTTGTATGAATAGCTATGATGGAGTCTGGAGACAATGGTTTGCCCAACAACTTTTTCACAACTGCAATCTAACTATATGGTCACACTTTTCAAAGCAAGCTGTTATTAAAAGTTCACCTTTCTGTGTTATTTTTTTTAAACTATGTATAATTTTTATTTAATGTAAATTTTAAAAGCAAGCAAAGTGCTGTATATCCATATTGCATTTTATGTGGGAAATGAGCCAGCATTTTTTATTAGTGAACTAAATCTGACACGACCGGTTTGCGGGCATTATAGACAAGGAAACAACCGTGCTTACCTCTAATATTTACACGTTTTTACATACTGGGACGTATTTCTCAAGTTAAATGAGCCAGAATTCTGGCATTATTTGTGCCAAAATAGCACCCCCAAAAATTTTCATGACTTGCACTATATTTATTATACATTTTAGTCACTTTCTGCATGTTGTCTGGCAAGGAAGTGTGGCCTTACTTAAAAAGGGCATGTCCTACCATGAAACACCGTTCACAACAATTTTTGATAAACCTGAGATACATGTACAGGTCTTTGATATATGTTTTATCTGTTGCTGCATTCCAGAGTAATTAGCATTTTTGTTCATTTGCAATTGAGGTGTTAAAAGGTTGGGTGTGGCAGAAAATTTAAAGAGCCACTACATTACTCCAACCTGCTCAGCTTGATAGAGAGCTCTTTGTCTGTGTGATGTCAGTTATTAGGCAAGGAAAGATCCTAGTTACTTACCGGTAACGGGATTTTACAGAGCCCAAGACAGCACCACCTGAGAGAGGGTATCCGCCCACCAAGGACAGGAACCTACTGAATAAAAAGGCGGTACCTCTCTTCCGCATTAGTTTTTGTTTCAGAGCATGAGAGGGCCTCCGAAAACAGGTTAATACATAACCGCCACCTCAACATTTGTAATAAACACCTTAAAAAGTGCACACCATAGTGATAAAGGGGAGGGAATTAATAGGGTGCTGTCATGGGCTCTGTAAAATCCTGTTACCGGTAAGTAACTAGGATCTTTTCCCCTTCTCCCATGACAGCACCACCTGAGAGATTTATAGAGATCAGACACCAGAGGGAGGGATCACCGCTTGCAACACCTTCCTACCAAAGGACAGATCAGTAGAAGAGGAAAGGTCAAGACGGTAATGTTTGTAAAATGTAGCGGGGGATGACCAAGTTGCCGCCTTACATATGATGTCGATGGGCACATCCGCCTTCTCCGCCCAGGAAGCAGCTACCGCTCTGGTGGAGTGGGCCTTCAGGTTCTCTGGAACCGGCAGATTGCTAGAAGAGTAGGCTAAGGTAATAGTATCCCTGACCCATCTAGCTATGGTCCCTCTTGTAACCTTAAGTCCTTTCCTAGCCCCCTGAAAGGATATAAATAAGGCGTCACTCTTCCTCCAGGCTTTTGTCACCTCCAAATACTGGACTAACACCCTCCTAACATCTAAAGCCCCCGTCTCACATAGCGAGATCGCTAGCGAGATCGCTGCTGTGTCACGGTTTTTGTGACGCAACAGCGACTTCACCAGCGATGTCGCTATGTGTGACACTTTGCAACGATCAGGCCCCTGCTGTGAGGTCGCTGATCGCTGCAAAGTGTCCTGGACCATTTTTTGTTCGTTGCTCTCCCGCTGGTCAGCACACATCGCTGTGTGTGACCAGCGCGAGCAGCGATCAGGCTGGTAACTATGGTAAACATCGGGTTACTAGGGGCACACGCGCACTTAGTAACCCGCTGTTTATCATGGTTACGAGCCTGCTAAAGTGAGCGGTAACCTCCCGCTCACCGTAGCAGAGTGGTAACCATGATAAACAGCGGGTTACTAGGTGCGCGTGTGCCCCTAGTAACCCGATGTTTACCATAGTTACCAGCCTGCTCCTGCTTCAGCAGGCTCGTAACCAGGAGCAGGACATCGTGGAAAGATTCTTTCCACGAGGTCGCTGCTCCCCTGATCGCTGGTGAGCCTGCCTGTTTGACAGCTCACCAGCGACCACATAGCGATGCAGCAACGATCCCTGACAGGTCGTATCGTTGTCGGGATCGTTGCAGCGTCGCTAAGTGTGACGGGGCCTTAAGGTGTGAAGCTTATGTTCCTCAGAATCCCTAGGATTAGGATAGAAGGAAGGGAGAGTGATTACTTGCGTCCTATGGAATTTGGAGGCTACCTTCGGAAGATAGGCTGGGTCTGGTCTTAAGATTACTCTATCCGTACATACTTGAGTGAATGGATGGTTAACAGATAGTGCGTGTAAGTCACTGACTCTACGAGCTGATGTCAGGGCTACCAGTAGGGCAGTCTTTAAAGTTAGGATTTTTTCTGAAACTTCCTCTAAGGGCTCGAAGGGAGGTTTGGTTAGTGCCTCCAGAACCAAATTAAGGTCCCAAGGAGGCATCCTTGGAGTAGGAATAGGCCTGGACCTATCACAAGCTTTAATAAACCTAATGATCCACCTATTCGCCGCCAAGTCATAATTATATAATGCCCCCAGAGCTGATACTTGTACCTTAAGAGTACTGGTGGCTAGACCCATGCTTAACCCCTTCTGGAGGAATTCTAGTATGGCCCCAATAGGAACCCTCCCTTTGGCGGACTGACCCGAGGTAGACAGGAACTTAGCCCAGGTTCTACCATAGATCCTAGTTGCTACCGGCTTTCTACTTGTCAGTAGGGTAGTAACCAGATCCGGAGAAAACCCCCTTTGTGTCAATAGCGACCTTTCAAAATCCAGGCCATCAAATGCAGGCCCGATCTTTGGGGATGACAGACTGGGCCCTGTCTGAGGAGATCTGGGATGTCCGGAAGAACCCATGGATCTGTTTGGGACATTCTCTTCATCCAAGTGAACCATGGTCTCTTGGGCCAGAACGGGGCGATCAATATAACCCTCGCCCTTTCCTCTCGGATCTTCCTCAGGATAGTAGGGATCAGTATTAAAGGGGGGAAGGCATAGGCTAGAGTAAAATTCCAAGGAATCTGCAGCGCGTCCACCGCAAATGCCCCCTCTTTTGGATTCAGAGAGCAAAAGATTTCGGTCTTTCGATTGAGTCTGTTTGCAAACAGATCTATTTGGGGCTGTCCCCATCTGCCCACAATCTGCTGAAATACGGCTGGATTCAATTCCCACTCTCCTTGTTTTAAGATGTGACGACTCAGGAAATCGGCCTTTACGTTCTGTTCCTCTTTTATATGAAGCGCCGAGAGCATGAGCAGCTGACTCTTGGCAAACCTGAAGATCTGATCCGCTACTAACATCAGAGGGAGAGACCTGGTACCCCCCTGATGATTGATGTAGGCGACTGTCGATCTGTTGTCTGACATTATCCGGATGTGATGACCCCGAAGAACAGGACTGAACTTTATTAGAGCATTTTTGGCTGCCAACAGCTCCCTCATGTTGGAAGAGAGACTTGAGTCGCTGTCCGACCAGAGGCCTTGTACAGAATGATCTCTTAGGTGAGCTCCCCAGCCTTCTGCACTTGCGTCCGCTGTAATTGTATCCGACACCTGGAATGTCCAAGGAACCCCCAAAGATAGATTGACTGGAGATCTCCACCAGTCCAGGGAGTTGATTACAACTTCTGGAAGAGATATTTTGCCATTCAGGCGACCTTTGAGCCGCCTGTCCGCTGCCAGGATCTCCTGCTGAAGACATCTGGAATGGTACTGGGCCCACTGAACCGCCGGGATGCAAGATGTCATTATACCCAACAGAGACATTGCCTTCCTCAGGGTCATGGTCGGATTGCTGATAACCCGAGATATTAGGGATCTAATCTTCAGCTTCTTTTCCTCTGGTAGAAGACAGGTTTGGTTTTCTGAGTTCAGAATGAGACCCAGGAAAGACTGGACCCGCATTGGTTCCAGCCTTGACTTCTCTAAATTTAACAGCCAACCCAGGCGTTTTAGACTGGCCATGATGTCCGCCAGGGCTAGAGCACAGAGTTGTCTTGATCTGCCCACTACTAGGAAGTCGTCCAGATAAGGGATGACCAGAATATCTCTTTCCCTCAAATGTGCTGTGACCTCCAGGATAATTTTTGTGAAGACTCTCGGCGCCATGGAAATGCCAAAGGGAAGAGCTGCGAACTGAAAATGCCTTACGTGCTTGCCGAACTGTACAGCCACCCTCAGAAACTGTTGATGATCTGCCAAGATCGGGACGTGGTAGTAGGCGTCCTTCAGATCGAGGACGCACATATAACAGTCCGGAAATAGCATCCTTATGGCCGACTTTATGGTTTCCATTTTGAACGGCCTGTAGATTAAATGGTTGTTCAGCTTCTTCAAGTTGGCAATGGTCCTGAAGGAGCCGTCCGGCTTCTTTATTAGGAAGAGAGTTGAATAGAATCCCCTTCCTTGCTCGGGTGCAGGCGTTTCCACCAGAACCCCCTTCACAAGCAGAGAGAGAACTTCCTGCTGCAAGGCTATCTGCTCCGCTAGACCCCTGGGGACTGAAATTTTGACGGTGTTCCTGGGCCTGCTCTTGAACTCCAATGTGAGCCCCCTCCTGATTATCCCTAAAATCCAAGAATTGGATGAAATTTTCTCCCAGGTGGGCAGGAAGTGGGACAACCTTCCTCCCACCTGGGGGGGACTGTCACTTACGGGCCTTCTTATTCTCGGAGGAGGGACCCCCGAACATGAAGCCTCTGTTATATGGCTTCCTGTCTTTCCAGGTATCTTGGTCTCTAGGAGCTTTACTGCGACTGTACTTCACTTCCGAAAGGAGCTTTTAAACTGTGAACCAGACACAGTGGGAAACCCATGTTTTTTGTCTGCGGCCTTATCCAGGATGTCATCTAGACCTTTGTCGAACAGAAAGTCCCCCTCACAAGGGATTGAGCATAGCTTAGTCTTTGATTGAACATCCCCTGGCCAGCTCTTGAGCCATAATGCCCTACGAGCTGCATTAGAGAGCTTTGCAGACCGGGCAGCCAGCCTCACTGAATCTGCCGATGCGTCTGCCAGGAATGCAGCCGCCCCCTGCACAAGAGGAAGGTCCGACAAAATCTTCTCCCTCGAGACATTCCCCCTAATCTGGTCTTCAAATTGTTGAAGCCAGATCATCATAGATCTAGCGGTGCAGGTGGCTGCCACCGCCGGTTTAAGGGCCCCTGCTGACGACTCCCAGGCTTGTTTAAGGAAAGACTCCGCTTTTTTATCAAGCGGGTCTTTCAAGGCCCCTAAATCCTCAAAGGGCAGAGTGGATCTTTTTGAGGACTTAGCAATGGCCACATCAATCTTAGGGGTTTTGGCCCATTTAGCCACATCCTCTTCCTCAAAGGGGTATCTCCGCTTAGAGGAGGAAGGCAGCTGACCCTTCGTCTCCGTTTTTTTCCATTCCCTTTCTATAAGAGATTTGATCCTCTCATTAACCAGGAATGTGCGTCTCTTCCTCTGGGCCAAGTCCCCGAACATAACATCCTGGACTGTTCTGGGAACTTTGGTATCAGTAATACCCATAGTCACTCTGACGGCTCTAACTAGTCTCTCAGTATTATCTACCGAAAAACCAGGCCTAACCCCCCCCCCCCCCCATCATCATCCGAAGATTCCGATGATGATGAGGAGGGATTAGAGGAGGAAGGCAGTTCTCTTGTAAACTGGGACTCTACAGATTCCTCTGATTCTGAGGAAACTAGCTTCTGCTTCTTCTTCCTGCGTGAGGTTAAGCTTTTTAAAGAATCCCTGACTTCTGTCTGGATCAGATTCTTTAATTCCATAGAAAACCTGGGGGACTCTTAAGCTATGGTTTTCTGAATACAGTCCGCACACAGGTTTTTGACGTAGGAAGTGGGAAGACTGATTTTACATAAAGCACACTCCTTGTTTTTACTCTTAGAGCTACACTTCTTTGGCTCCTAACACCCCAAGAATTGAAAGGAGAAAAAGAGAGGAAAACAGAGAAGAGCACATTACTCAAGGTGAGACTTTCACGAAGATCACTCACCACACTGCCGTTCAGACTAGGGTACCGGAGGCGGTGGTTGCAGTTCACATGAGGGCTCCCATCTGGCAGAGGTGGACTGACGAGGTCTTTTCTGACCGGTTCTGCCGGAACTCGTACACCCTCCACTGCTGTGGCTTTGGTGATGGGAAGATTCTTGAACCAGTTTCTTAAGCTGCTTGCGCTGCTTTGGCGGCTGTGGCTGCTGCTGTACCTCCTGCTGTGGTGACAGCTGCTGCCCAGGTGACTGCGGCTCCTCACTCATTATGTCGGGCATGCAGACACCGCCATCTTGATTCCTCACCATCCTTTAAAAAGCAGTAGGGCTCCACCTCCTTTACGCTCCTCCCCTTCTGGCAGCGTGCTCATTCTTTTTTTTTTTTTTTTTTTTCAAATTTGGCCAGCTGGCGCACTGCACCGCAGATCCTCCTCCTTCTGCGCGTGCGCAGCCCAGCGGCACCCGGCGCGCTTGAAGCGGGATGTCGGCTTCCCACCAGCGCATGCGCAGACCCGGCTTCCGGCGCACTCCGTGATAGGGCGCATCACCACCCCGTGCGTGCGCAGCCCGGACTTCCGGCGAGCTCCGTCACAGGGTGCGACGCGACCCCCACGTGCGCAGACCCGGAAGTCCAGCCGGCCGGCGCGCGCTCAGTTTAGTCCATTGTGAGGCGCAGACCCAGCCGCAGGACCCGGCGCACGCGGGGAGGACTCCGGAAGGCAGCCCCCCCACACGCAGACCAGGGCAGCAGCCAGATGGGCTGAGAACAGGTGCCATCTGCTGCTTCCACGGCCTCCAGGCCGCACCGACCCCGGAATCCACACGGTCCAGGTACATGAGGTACCACCTGGCGAGGCTCCCATCAAGGACAGGAACCAAAAACTGATGCGGAAGAGAGGTACCGCCTTTTTATTCAGTAGGTTCCTGTCCTTGGTGGGCGGATACCCTCTCTCAGGTGGTGCTGTCATGGGAGAAGGGGAAAATCAGAAAGTTTGCTGGTGCTGGGAAGGGAAACCACATAGTGACACAGAAGTTCCTTAAGTGCTATGTCACAAAAAAAGAGTGCTTAACACTTCATTTTCATATTACCTTAAATGCAGCAACAGATATAAAATATAAAAGGTGTCTGTGGACTTACATTTCAAAGACCCGAATGCCTGTATGCAGTTTGGGGAAAATTAATCTTATTGACAGATTTCCTTTAATTCTACACCGTGTGAATCTTGGCCAAACCTATAATACTGCTTATCTTGAGCTTTCAGGTTTAAAAACAGAATTCCAGAACTAAACTGTATATACAGCACTGGTGCTATATTGGAGATCATAAGCATTTAGGACCTTTACGGCAAACATATTTTATACAGCTTTTTAAAGGTTAAATAGAAGAACCCTATGTATTTTAAAGACAATTTACAGCAGTGTAATTCCAATGCTGGGGATTCATCAACATCAAATGCATCTATCCATTACGTTTTTCAGCTCAAACAGTCTTTGCATTAAGAAAGCAAATATTATGCAAGAGCTCAACAAGATCACTGTCTCATTACAAGTCAGCTCATTACAAATGTCATTAAACTTATCAGTAGAGACGTTAGTTGTATGGCACTCCAGCTGTAGTTTGCTTTTCTACAGGATAGATAATAAGTGCCATATTTGGTCCAGGCATATCTGTCACACGCCATTAATTTTTTGAATGCATTATGTCAGCTTTTTTATAATTTACGCAGCATGTAACATAACAGACTTAAGGTGAAATTACACTGCACAATTATTGTGAATGAGCGCTCTTAGGAATATTCGTTTCACGGTAATTGTCTAGTCTAAACAGGATGCCAATCACCCGACGGATGAGCAAAACACTTTTTTATCGGGTGAAAAGATTGTTTATTTTGTGCAAAAGATCATCATTCTCAGCAATGCATCGTTCTGTTTAATCAAAATCCTTCCATGCCGTGAACAATGGCAGCCTATGTGCACTGAACGAACATTGCCGAATGTTCAGTGCACATCTGAAGAGCGGTCTACCTATGTAAACAGGTTATTAAACGACTGCTAATCAGCAAACAAGTACAGGATTGGCGGGCATTTAGTGCCCCCTGATTGCGAGGCCTAGTCCATTCCGCTCCAATCGTAAGACACTTCCGCCGAAGGTCAAGATGAGAAGATCAGTGACGAGACTGCGACAGACATTTGAACACCTGCAATTGCGGACAGACAGCGCGCGCGGGCAGGCAGGGCCGTCACTTCCACCTACGGTACCGGGGTTGGCTGGGATTAGGATTACAGATTAGGAGGGGGCCGGTTGGTGCGTGGGAGGCTCAACGGGCTGTGATAGACTACATCAGAGGGAGACTTGTGACCTAGCTGGAAAACCCGGTGACCCCCTGCTATTGCCAGAGCTGCAGAAAGAACTTACATGGTGACTCCCACAAATGGGCGCACCACCTTTGTTAAGGGAACATTAACGTTATCTAGTGAAAGACTTTATTTGATATTCCAAACTTGTTATTTGTTTCATTGTTGATTTGCCTTGTTATTATCACTAATTGTTCAGAGTTTCTTTAATTTCATTGTAAAATTACTACTGCATTTAAATAGAATTATATCGATCACTGACTGTCAGTGCAACGCACAAATAACATAAGGCAACATTTGTCACTATTTGACATTGTAATGCAGATGTCTGGATGCAACAGTAGTGTAATATTGGCAATCGGCGGTGGTCTCCGTTTCAGATCATTTTTTGTATTAAAAAGGTTTTTATTTCTAAAAAAAAAAAAAAAAAAAAAAAAAAAAAAAAATTGTTTGAAATTTGTACATATACATTTTAAATAAATGTGTGAAATATATATATATATATATATATATATATATATATATATATATATATATATATATATATATATATATATATATATATATAATGTATCCCTGAATTCTAAAGTGCTGCAAAATATGTTGTCATTATATAAATAAAATTACTATTTGTTGCATGACATGAATCTTTTACATTTTTCTAAACTATTTATTGCTTGACCAGAATGACAAAGACCTAAATGTTTATTTTGATGGTATTTCTGACTGACTGAGCATGATCTAGTTACTGCCAGGTAAAAGAGATTGTCCAGGCGTGCAGTAAACACAAGCTAATTAATAACAAGACAAAAGAGGATCTTCCTAGATTTAACAAAGTAAAACCGCATGTCAATGCATATACACGTACATTCCATGTAACGTAGCTGAAAATATGCTACTCAAAAGGAAATTAAGTCTTTAAAGGGGTCAATTATAGAATTTGTCAGGGAGTCTAACAGTGTGTAATGTTCTCACTGTTGGGATTCTGCTGTTTTATACTCCTGATCCTCGTCATGTAACTGCTCATATGTGACTTGTTTACTTGCCATCACGTGCCAACTGCTTTATCTCAGGTCTCTCAATTGAGGTCATTGACAGAGGTGCAAGAGAGCGAGGTCGACATGTGATGGCAAGTATACAAATTGCATAAGAGAGGTCACATGAAGAGGAGAAGGCGTACAGAAACCGCAGAATCCCAAGTGAGTACATTACATACTGTTGGGATTATGCCCGTTTAACTCCTTGACTAAATATATAAATGTCCTGGACAACCCGCTTAACTTTTTTAGGACTTTTTACAAGAACACACATACCTGTAACAAACACCAATAGTCAATATAGCAAATTGATCAGAGCTTGTTTACTTGTGTTTATATTTTAAAAAAAAAAATTTAAATAAAAATACCATAGTTTGTGTGATTATTTGATTCAGATTACTATTTCCTTGCGTAAAAGGGCCTCAAAAAGTTGACTCAAAACTAAAATCGTGATTTTGGCAGCATTGGCTTTAAAAATGATAGTGGGTACAGTCCTATACATAGCTTAAAAATATATAATATACAAAGTGCTCTTCGTTGGTATGACTTTAGTTCAGCGCTAACTGTATATGAATTTTATAAAAGGTTTAAGGTGGTTAAAACAAATAAAAGATGGAAATTAAATTAAAATGTAGTTTAACACCCTCTTGACATTGGATGTACCCAAATGTCTTATTTGAGAACTTGCAAATGGATGTAACAGTATGTCATGGTGATCATGCAGGCACAGGAGCTGTGCCCGATGCCTTAAATGACAGGTGGCACTGGGTGGTGAATAGAACTAAAGTGACAGAGGTTTCATATTTATCAAAGACCTTCTGCCTCATTTGCATATCAATTCAGACATGGATTTCTCAGTAAAGGATAGCCAAGGTATTGCTAGACTTGTCTTTGAAAGAGCTACATGTGACTATATATAGTTTGGGGGGGGGGGTGAAATTCTGCAGACAGGTTCATTTTAAAAGGTCACTGTTTAGACAGGCCGATTAACTAGAAAGAGCATTTCTAGAAATGTTCACTCCAAATTAGTGGCAAGTGTAAATGCACCCTAAGGGGCCGCCATTCTTGTTGGAGTGTCACAAGCCCTTTTACCAAAGTTCCAAAGTTGAGGCTGATGAGCATTATCAAGTACAACTGAAATTACAGAAGTGATGCTGTATTTGGCATCAGTCAAGCATGTTCTACTGATTGTGAGTTGAGGGCCAGACCTCCACTGATCACAAGCTGACAAGCTTTCAATGTAGGTTCCTGGTAAATTTATCTAATTTGCATAAACAGCCGATAAAGGTCTTATTAAGCAGTAAGTGATTTTTCTTGTACGCAAAAAAAATGGACCGATTCTCATCAGAATTTTATCAGTGTCTAGTCTTGTTTCCACAAGCTTTTACTATCAAACAACTATGTAATTCAGACTGTATACTGATTGCACAATTATGGCATTCAAGCGCTGTCCGATTTTTTTCATGGACTAGCATAAAAGTTGAAAAACCAGTAATACTGGTAAGCAAAGCTCAATGGTGAATTTAGCAGAGCTTGGCTTCCTGTAACTCCTATATATTGCAATTATGATAGCCACACTCACTACTTCTATCTCCACCCCTCCACCCCTGAAGACTATTCATTTGAGGGCGCTGCTAAAAGCTGTGGGGCGGCGCTGGTGTTACTCACTGCTTCTATCTCCGCCACTTGACAATGTCTTGTTTCACACTTAGAAGCAGTGTGCCGGCGCTGCGCTCACCTCTCCCACAGCTTCCATCACCATGGATCCAGGAGTTCTTCAGAGGGCCACGATGCAAGAAACAAATAATTTTAGCACAGCCCATGATGACAGGGAAGTGAGTATAGCCCCAGGCTCCTGTGACGTCCTGTTTTGGCATTTAGGGATTATCAGGATAGGGAGAAGTGTAGGGTATTGTATAATAAAGCCAATTACAAAAGTGGTTTGTATGTAAAGATTTAGATTTGAAAAGAACATTTTAAGTGCCGGGCAACCTCCATTTTAAGGAGAATCATGGCAAGGTAAAACAAGTGATATACAGGGGTGTGAAAAAGTGTCTGCCCCTTCCTGATTTGTTATTCATTTAAATGTTTCAGGCCACAAACCAAATTTAAATATTAGGCAAAGATAACACAAGTAAAACACAAAATGCAGTTTTTAATTAAAGGTCTTTATAATTAAGGGAAAAAGAAATCCAAACCTACAGGGCTCTGTATGAAAAAGTGATTGCCCCCCTTAATAACATAAATTAACTGTGGTTTATTACATCTGGCGTAGAAGTAACACAGCATTTCATAACAGGAACATCATACCAACAGTAAAATATGGTGGTGGTAGTGTGATATTCTGTGGCTGTTTTGCCGCTTCAGGACCTGGAAGACTTGCTGTGGTAAATGGAACCATGAATTCTGCTGTCTACCAAAAAGTCCTGAAGGAGAATATCCGGCCATCTGTTCGTAACCTCAAGCTGAAGGGTACTTGGGTTATGCAGCAGAACAATGATCCACAACACACCAGCAAGTCCACCTCTGAATGGCTTAAGAAAAAAAATTAAGACTTTGGAGTTGCCTAGTCAAAGTCCTGACCTTAATCCGATTGAGCTGCTGTGGCATGACCTTAAAAAGGCGGTTCATGCTCGGAAACCCTCCAATGTGGCTAAATTACAACAATTTTGCAAAGATGAGTGGCCAATATTCCTCCAGAGCGTTGTAAAAGACTCATTGCCAGTTATCACAAATGCTGGATTGCAGCTGTTGCTGCTAAGGGTGGCCCAACCAGTTATTAGGTTTAGGGACAATCACTTTTTCACACAGGGCCCAGTAGGTTTGGATTTCTTTTTCCCTTAATAATAGAGATCTTCATTTAAAAACTGCATTCTGTGTTTACTTGTGTTATCTTTGTCTAATATTTAAATTTGTTCTGTGATCTGAAACATTTAAGTGTGACAAACATGCAAACTAATAAGAAATCAGGAAGGGGGCAAACACTTTTTCAAACCACTGTAAATATTCGGAGACAGTTAAAACGCTCCTATAACAAATTAGACATTCCTGGTTAATTGGCCAACTGACTCCTGGGATATGTCCAGCCCTGGCGGATTTATCCTGAAATATTAAATATCTATGTAGTTATGCTACAAGGAATGGCTATAAAATATGTTAATACATTCTGCATTACTAGATGACAGATACTGGAAATAAATTTAAGGAAAGATCAGTCATGCTGACAGTGTGTTGAATATCTGAAGTAAATAAACCTAGTTAAATTACTGCAGCTTACTTCTTCAGCTTATTTTAATGCCCTAGTGGTTGGCACAGAAACCGATAGCTTGAAACATTAGCAGGCAAATAGAAAACTGATCACATACTCTCAGAGCTCTGGAATTCTAACCCACCTTCTGCTTTCCAATCAAAGCATTACTAGAAGTTATGAAGTGCGGCTGCTGATCCTTTTTTTATCTTAGCCAAGTACAGTAGAGTTTAGAAGAAATGTAACACCACTGAAAGTGGGACTGGCCATTCTAAAACTACACTGAGTATTTCTTTCAAGTAAAGATGCCAGTGTATTAAGCTTGAGCTATCACTGAAGACAGCCACTGCAAGCCTATTAAACATCTCTGCCACTGTTAAAGAGGACCTGTCACTTGCTCAAAAAAATACCCTAAGAAATCCCCTACCTAAGAAATACCCTAAGAAATCCCTGTGCTTCCCTGATTATTCTGCTCTTTTTCATTTTGTGCTGCATTGCTCCTTTAAAGAGATATTCATTTTTTGCTGCTTTTGGATGACGGTATGAGAAATCTCTGATTGCAGTTCTGAGCATTTCTCCGGAGTCTTGTCTGGGGGGCATAAGCCTTTATCCCACCCTCCCAGACACTGCCAATCCCAGTTTAGCAGCTTCTGAGACTGGTAAATTTTTAAATCAGCTGTCAAACTGTGATTGGCAGCATCTAGGAGTGTGGGGTGAATGTGCTTGTCCCCAGAAAGGACTCTGAAGAAACACCCAGTTGAACTACAAGCAGAGATTTCACATATTATGCTCCAAAAGCAACAAATGCGAAAATCTCTGAAGTGGTGTGACGCAGCGCAAAATGGAAAAAAGCGACAAAATTAGGGGAGCTCAGGGATTTTTATTATAAAATATTAACTACATTTTTTGGATCAAGTGACAGGTCCTCTTTAGAAAGTGTTCTTGAAATACTTTGTCAGTTGACCTTTCCTGAAGTCCCTAACAATGCTCTACTTTCTTGTAATTTTAAAAGACTTTAAGCAGCAAAATAATTAATTGTGAAAACAACGAAACACATAGCTCTTTACCAGCAATTGGGAGCGGCACTACTTTTATTTGACATTTCTCCATACAGAGATACTACCCACGAATGGTTTACTTGTGATATGTACACAAACCAACAGCAACATTGATTTATGCTCAGTATTCACTTATTCCTCAGTTTAACGCCAGGTGCCTTTCAGGTGTAGTATCACTTTAGGTAAACTTAGCTGCAATTCTTGACAATGGTCACTACAAAGTGAATAAAGCTGTGGTTTTCCACTCTGGTCACCGCTACATCCAGCCACCGCCAGAGCTGACAAAATCTGGTTGGTGAAAAGGTCAGGCGTCAGACTGTTGAGTGTAAGACTGCCACCAATTTATACTGATTTCCTATTTTAAGAAAAGGTAATCAATTTTAAAAGTCCAGAAAAACCCTTTAGGCTCATGAGAGACAGTGAAGTAATAATGGGGAAAGAATTCAACTGTAGATGCTTTTTATTGAGGCAGAAACACTGAAATATAAATAAAATTACATTAGATTGCTAGCCTTTTATTGACAGGTAAATCCACAATTCTCAGTGCTATTCAGCCACTGGTTTGCCGTTTGGAAAAATTATTTTACGATGAGAGGGAATTCTGGAGAAGATGAGAAAAAAGTTGTTCAAATATGTAGATCTGAACAGGGTTTCAAAGCAATTTCTAAAATCCTGGGACTCCCAACACCCAAAATCTGTATCAGAGTCTCCAGAAGTCCAAGAAGAAGAACAGTAATGAAAGTAGCTAGGAATGGCCAGTTTACCAAAATAATCTGAAGACACCGCGGCAACACCCCAGAAGAATGTCGGACAAGCTGCACTTTTTTGTACATAATTAATGGAAACATTGTTAACACAGCAAACAATTTGACAATTTTTATAGGAATATTGGCTCTTAGGACTCTGATTTAGGTTACGTCCTTTCTTCGCCACTTTTTGATAGGCAATGCAACTTGCAGTTAAATGTTGAAAATATGTTTCCGATGTGTCTAAAACATAATAAATGTGGTGCAAAGCATGAAAAACATTTTTTTGGCACAAATTAAGACAGATTTATGGAGCTTGAAGCTTAGTAAATCAGCCCCAATGTACCAGTGCACATGAGCAAGACCAAAAGACCAAAATCGCAGCACAGATGAGAGAGTGCTAGTTTCAACGACACAAAGCTCAAGCACCAGGTTTTCACAACAGCTGTTCAGCTTGCAAACCAAAATGTGGCTTGAGATTGGGGCTGGGTACACATACACTTAAGATACCTGTCCGATCTGTAAACTTCTCAGATTGACATGCAAGCTAACTTAACAGGAATTCCTCATGACTCCCCCATACGGTATGAAGAGGGGTATAATATACTGACAGATTAGGGATGTTAAAACCAATTATGGAATCCTTCCTTCCCCTCTACATATGCTGCTTTGGATAGTTGAGAGGTCCTACTGATGTTAGACTATGTTCACATGTCCAGTAATCATCCGTTAGAACGAATCCAGTAGCAATCCGTTGACAAAAAAAGTTGTGCAGACAACTTTTGTCCAGCTAAAAAAAGAAGGATTTCAACCTGGATCCGGTTTTTTAAATTGAAGTTAATGAAACACAGATCCGTAAACTTGCCAAGTGTATTTCTCTCATTTAAAACTAATCCAGAAAGCAAAAAAAAAAAAATAAAGATAATTTTCAAATGAAAGAAAAATGGATGGCTATTTATGGGAGAACCGATAGACTTCAATGGTAAAAAAAAAAAAAAAAAAAAACAGATGCAGTTTGAATCTATTTTTTTTTTAAGCCGGCCAAAAAAAGTTGTGCCAACGGATTTCTGCTGGATCAGTTCCAACGGATCACTACTGGACATGTGAACACAGCCCAAGTCTAAGGTGTATGTCCAGCTTTACTGTCCCAACATTGGGATTTTAACTGCAATTTATATGAGGAGCAGTGTGATCTCTGGTATGATGGCTTTCTGGAGGTTTAGGCTGTGTTCACAGGCTGAGCTCCAGCATCTAGAAGCACAACCACGCCTCACAGGGGCAATTGAGAACGTAAGTAACACCTCAGGGTTATAACAAACTTATTCACTCGTTGGAGGCCCCAGGAGGGCATGGCAGTCGACTGCATGCCCACACCATGGAGTGCCAGCCTTATTGGGTTTCAAAGCAGCTACACCACTGGGATGGGAAGGGGGATAACATTTTCTTCCCATTCTTTTGTTGGAAGTTGCACTAATTAAAATGTTGTGCATGTGGCAGATCTCAAGATTACAAAGCAATAGCAGGTTACTGCTCAAAACTTACCCTTTACTTTTTTATTCTATTGTGTTGACTGCAAGAAAAAAAATTCTAAATTACAGCAAACAAGGAAAGAAACCTGAAAGAATTACATGTAGACAACCTGTAAACTTCGGACAACACTACATCCAAGCATCACATAGTCCTTCCCTCTTAAAGGGCTTCTAGGTTTTACTGTGGAGATCCAGATCTATTCTGAGAAAGCAACTGAAACCTACACTTGTGAGATGTGTTTTCCACATGAATGTGATCTTTCTGCGGTGCACAATAATTGCATTTTCCTTTTTATGCAAAGTCTTAGTTATTAGCCCAGTTGGGCAATAATGAATGAATTAAGAAATGTGTTATAAATAATACACCATATCTTTGGAGAAGAGTATCTGGCTTTCACCCAAGACCTCTTCTCTATCTAATCTCAATTCACTCAAACAAAGCTATTCTGAGCCAACACTTGGTATACACAGGAGATTGTACATGTCTGTCGTTAGAGAAACTTGTAATCCTTATGTGCTACCCAACTGCACCGAGCCTATGTATGCTGTGAGGCTGAGTTCACACGATGCGTATTTAATGCGTTTCCGCGGCGTTTTGCAGCTGCGGAAACGCATTAAAAACGCATGGTAGAAGGGCAGCAATGTTCCCCAATTGAAATCCGCATGTGCTGTGCCCATGATGCGGATTTTTGCATGTCAATTAATTTTGCGTAAACGCGGCGTTTTCGCAGCCATTGACTTGCATTAGAACGCGCCAATTCCGCAAGACTGCATTTGTACTTGCGTTATTGGCGCGTTCCAATGTGCGGATGGTACCCGGGTGTGGAGGAGAGGAGAGTCTCATCCACACCCAGGTACCATTAAAAAAGCTGTGAAAAAGAATAAAATAAAAAATAAATATATACTTACCTTCTGTCGGCCCGCGCACCGCTCCTGTTTGGTTCCCGGCACTTTGCAGTGAGTTGTAGGACCTGCGCTGACGTCAGAGTCATGTGACGGGTCACGTGACGCTGACGTCGGCAGGTCTTTCAATTCAAAGTTGCAGGCAGCCAGGAGAACGGATTGAGCAGGACAACGCGGGCCATCGGAGGTAAGTATATACACTCTCTCGGGTCACACTATATAAATCCATGCCGTTTACATGGATTTATATAGTGTGACCTAGTTGTCAAGCACTTTCCAGGTGATGCTAAGGCTGGGTGCCCACGTAGCGTTTTTCAAGCGTTTATGCTGCGGAATTTCCGCAGCGGAAACGCTTGTGACACACTAGGTAATCCGCACCCCATGGTCCCCAAGGGGATTCCGCATGTTCTATGCACATGCTGCGGATTTTTCCGCAGCGTTTATGCTGCGTACAAAAATCCACAGCATGTCATTTAATTTTGCGGAAGCGCAGCGGAACTCCCGCCATTGACTTGCATTGAGACGCATAGAAACCGCGACTGTACATTTGTACAAGCGGCTTCTATGCGTCTCTATGTACAGATGGTACCCAGTTCTGGAGGAGAGAAGACTCTCATCCAGACCTGGGTACCATTGTACCTGTAAAAAAAGAATAAAATAACAAATAAAGTTTATACTCACCTTTCCGAAGGCTTCTCTCTGAATGCCGGCATCGCTTGAGGACCTGCGGTGACGTCAGTCATGTGACCGCAGGCCCTTCACCGCTCTGTCTCGCGATATGCCGGCAGCCGGGAACCAGCCAGGAAGCAGCGCTGCAGCCATGCCGGGACATCGGGGGTGAGTATAGCTTTATTTGTTTTAATTTTTACGGTTCACACTGTATAAATCCATGCTGCTTGCATGGATTTATACAGTGTGACCTAGTTGTCAAGCACTTTCCAAGTGATGCTATCGCCTGGAAAGCGCTTGTCAATCTGCATGCTGAAACGCATGTGAATCCGCATGTATTCTGCAGGAAAAACGCATGCACAATCTGCATACGTTTTTTCTGCCAGGGAGATGCAGAAATGATGCAGAAATTTTCTGCTTCATTTCTGCATGGTGTGCACATACCCTGATACTATGGTATTTTCAGATAAACATCAGAAACTGTAAGATTACAGTAAGACAGTGCTCAATGTTTGCTCATAGATGTAAATGAACCATGTGAAGCTTGTGGCTATCCCCTTCAGGCCAAACAGAAAATCCAAGCAACTATTTGGCACCTAGCTATTCACGGCTTACTGTGGACGGTGCCATCATACTGTTAAGACCCCGTCACACTAAGCGATGCTACAGCGATCCCAACAACGATACGACCTGGCAGGGATCGTTGCTGCGTCGCTATGTGGTCGCTGGGGAGATGTCAAACAGTCAGATCTTCCCAACGATCCGGCGACCCGTAGCGACCTGTATAACGATGCACGCCTATGTGTTTCTGTGTCTGAGTCGTCAACAAGGTCGTTGGTAAGGTGTCAAACACACTGATGCATGCTACCCAGCGGGACCTCAACGATCAAAGAATTGTCCAGACCATTCCGACACGACCAGCGATCTCACAGCAGGGGCCTGGTCGCTGCTAAGTGTCAAACGTAGCGAGATCGCTGCGGAGGTCGCTGTTGCGTCACAAAACTTGTGACTCAGCAGCGATCTCGCTAGCGATCTCGCTTAGAGTGACGGGGCCTTTAGTCTTATAACACCTTATTTCATTCTTTCTCTCCATCCAAAATAATACAGAGATAAAAACTACATGTGAACCTTTTTCCTGCATCCAAAACGCTGAAGAATTTCTAACTGGAAAGTTAATTTTTCTCCTTTCTAAGTCTCTAAAAAGTTCTTGAAATAAATGTATTTATTCTTAAGCATTATACAAAGTGTAGACACATTTTTTAAAAAAAAATCAGGATATCACCTCCATAAGATATGTGGGAAACTTGCATCCCTCCACAAGAATGGGACAAGGGAAAACTACAGATCACAAGAACAGAAGACCAAAATACACTGTTAATAGACATGTACAGCATTTGGCCATTTCAGTCAGTCCCATTGATTTTGAATGGAGCAGAATTGGAAGTACTCTACATTAAAAAAAAAAAAAAAGAGAACCGTGGAGCCCAGTGCTCGTCATCGGTTAGGGTCCCACTTTTGGGATCCTCTGTTATCCGCAAACATATCGGCTTATCAAGCGTCTCAATAATAACTTGTTACCGTGGAACAATTTAACAAATGCAATTGCTACTTTAGGAGAAAATTGAAAGTTAATATAAATATATTGGGTACTTTATGAAAGTGAAAATTGGCTTTGCAACAATTAAATTGAGTTCAGGGTACAATTTTCCTTTCAATATGGCATTAAAATTTTAGCATCTCCCCCCTCCCTAATAAACCTGGGCATAATAAATATGTCCATGTTGAGTTCTGTTATGCCCTGACCCCTACTCACACTACATCTGACAGTTCTTTAAGAAATGCTTGTAATTCTTAAAGTGAAAAGTCATGAGTGTAATTCACAATTTACAAGCATTCCTCAAAATTCGTTTTTGTCTTTGCCACCAACACAAAATACATTTTAGTTACATTCAGGCAAATCACACAATGATCCATTTCCTTGAAGAAAACAAAGCAAACTTTCATGTCTTTACTTCAAAGAAAACTATTCTATATAATTCTCCTTAAATAAAACTGCAGCTTCTCGAACATTCCTATACATTTCCACTACATACCAGAGTGTATTTCACAATGGAAATGCAAGCTCACATGTGAACTCTACTCTGTGTACATTTCAGGTTGTACAAAAAAAGAAAAAAGCTATTGATGACGTACATAGATATGATGCTGAAGAGTTTCAGAATAAAAAAAGAAAAATAATAAAAAAAAATCTTATGAATATAGTATCAATGCACCAATGCAGGAATATTATGGCTTTATAGCACTAAAAACTTGGGTGAACTTTAAAAAGAGAAATACAAGTTAGGTGTCCGGAAGAACTTTGTAGGCACCATAAGTCTCTGGCTGTAGGTATTCGTCCTTCCTTGAATTAAGTGCATAGTAAGTGTTTACTGGTATGCAAGGGTCATGGGGTTATCTGTTGTCCAAATAGCACTGCTATACTTGCCATTACTTAAAATAAAACTCCAAGTTTATGTGAACATTTTAATTAAAAGAAAAACAAAAGAAGAATCAATATAATTGTAAAGTTTATACAGGTTTGTGCAAACAGCAGCGTGTCAAATAAAGGCAACAATATCCATGGAAGTATAGGAGTTTAGTACCAATTTGACTAAAGACAATATATTTTTATTACAATGCTTCAGAACCTATGGGGAAAGGCCCCCTTCAAAAAGCCGATGTCAGATCCATCACAGATTTAAACAGGTTGTTGGGTCTTAGGCCACGGCCCGACTATCAGTATTTTTTCTCAAGAGTAGGAGCCAAAACCAGGAGTGGGTGATGAATGCAGAATTGGGGACTTGTTTCTATTATACCTTTTCTCGGATTGTTCCTCACCTGGTTTTGGTTCCCACTCCTGAGAAAAAATACTGACCGAATACTGACCAAATACTGACCAAATACTGACAGTGGGGCCGTGCCCTTAGGCTACAACTGTGCAGTCACTCTGACTGCAGACTTGTGAATCCTCACATTGTGTGTATTGCATGCTGTGAGGATTCTCTGGTGCCGGGAGCAGGCGAACATGTAACTGCAAGTATGCGATCTCCATACTTCCAGCCACGTTCCTACTAGAGACTGTGTCCATGAATGGAGCAGGGCCATGTCCATCTATGTGACCACATGTAATGCACATCACACACTTGTGGTCACACACCCGCTGCCCCCAGCACATGCTGACAGTGCGCTGTGAGGAATCATAAGTCTGCAGGCACAGAGGGTAAATGCAGACTTGTAGCATAAGGCCAGACAACCCCTTTAATATTGCTGCCCTTCCCCAAGTTTTAAAGAATAGTTTTAAAAGTCCTGAAAACTAGATTTTCCTTTCGATAACCATCTGATGGACAGATGAGCTTCAAAATTTTGTCATTACAAATATGTAAAATAATTCTACATTACTGTGGGTTCTGTGGCATTTTAAGGCAGATAATGGTGTGAATCCTATTAGACCTGGACCTTTTGTGAGATGCTCACTTTGAGCAATAACACCAAACATGACCGCTTGCCTAGGTCTCTGGTTTATCAGTCATATTTCACAGCTAAAGGAGAGAAAACGAACCAATACATATGAGATGTGCATACCCAATTATGAATAAAAGCACATTTTTATTGTATTCACATCAGTAGACAAACAAACCAAACATGATAAAACCATCTAAAATCACACGAAAAAAGAGCAATATTACAACACCCCTGAATCTACAATAGACATGGCAACCATGAACTCTATGAACATTTGAAGTATGTATTGGCTCTCACATGTATTGGCTCTTTTTCTCTCCTTTTGCTATTATAGTTTCCATACATGAAGTAGCACGCTTGTGTTTATATACGTACATTATTTAGGCTCAAGCTTTGGCGCACCCTGCCTACCATATATCATCTTTCACAGCTCGGATTTGTAGGCTGTGCATGGCCCATACTACTATTCCAATACATTAGCCTAAAGCTAGCATTTCAAGAGTTAATCAAAATGTTTGGAGAACACAGATTAGAGGTGGTCTAATGGTGGTTGTGGACTTCTAGCAGAATTTCACAGTGGTGTTGGTTTATTAGCACATAGGTCTGGAGATAAATAGATAACTATTGAAACTGACCAGTCAATGGCCAAAGGCATTGTTACATTGTTTTTTTAATTTTATAGAAACAGCACTTAAAGGGGTTGTCCACTACTTATTATTCCCCCCACAATGTATCCCCCCGGGGCCCATAAGTGTCTTTGTAATTACCTTCTGTTGCAGTTACTGCCTGTGAGCGGCGCTATCGGTGGCCGCTCACAGGCATCACGTGACCCCCGGCTGCAACTTTTGACATCCGCTGAGGTCACGTCATGATTCCGGATGCAGCCGGGGGTCTCTGTATTCTGCGTTCCAGGTGGATGCCAGGCTGTGGGTGGATTTACCCCGCACGTCACACCCGACATCCACCGTGCGCTCTGCCTCTCCCCATTCATTGGGAAAGCGCACGGTGGATCCTGGGTGTGGCGCGGGGGGTAACACAACCCAGCAGCCACCGCGGGGACCCCAGCGCTGAATCACACCTCACTTGCCGTGACATCAGTGGCGGGTCACGTGATGCCTGTGAGCGGCCACCTGTAGCGCCGCTCACAGGCAGAAACTGAAACAGAAGGTAATTACAAAGACACTTATGGGCCCCGGGGGGATACATTGGGGGCATAATAAAAAGTTGTGGCCAACTTCTTTAATAATTGAACAAAATATAATATAGTGCTGGCAGATGGTTGATATATGCTGACAAGCCGCCACTTCAGTGACTGGCAAGTTAAAAGCACGAGAATCAGGGTAGTTCCTTGTAACTTGTAGGGGATGAGGGCGGCCAGAACAGACTTTTCTACAGGCTTTGTGTTTAAAGACCGGCAACTTTTAAATTCTTCGTCATTTTGAAGATCTTTTCTGTCAATGGTTAAACACATTCATGTTTACATAGAAAGACTGAAAGCCAGTGCAGACCTAATAATTCTCACAGCTGAGAGTTTGCTACAGATGAATCCAGTCTGTGTCCACAATCCACTATGACCTAAGCTAGCTACCAGTGCTCCCCTTTATATTACAATTCCCTTTCTCATTAGAGATTTAATGGTCTACACTTTATAATCATCCTGCCCATGCTGAAATAGAGACCAGTTATTTAAAGGGAACCGGTCATTCGATTTAAGGTGCCCAAACCACGGCGGGCTTCCAGGAAAAAGCCGGACTAATCTGGTCTCTTACTATGGTCCCTGGCCTTCAAAACTAGGTTTTATCTGACACGCCAGAGCGCTTTGTAGAAAAATATACCTGGTGCAGCCAAGCTCGGATTCATGTGCCCATGGTTTGGGCAGCATAAATCATGTGATAGGTTCCCTAGCAGGGATTTCCCTGTGTGCTTGTGGGTGGGCTTTTGCTTATAAACAGTAGCCAAATTGAGAAGCAGGGAGAGAAAAGCACCAGCAGCCAATGATTTAATAGGGTTGTGTTTCAGACTTCATCAGACTCCTTGCAGAAACTGTAGATAATCTGTAGTCACAGGTCACCAGAAGTTTGCCACCTAATTGCAGAGCAACATAATGTAGAGAAAGACAGAGACCCAGATTCCAGTGATGTGTTACGTACTGGGTTTCTTACAGTAGTTTAAAAAAAAATCCGATTTATTAGCAAGAGGACTAGCAAACCTACTGCCATGTAGTCCTTTGTATTCATAAGCTCTGTAAAACCCCGCCCCCAGCATTGGTAGCTTTCTGCCTATGCACAGTGTACACAGAAATCTGTCAGTGGTGTGGGCGGGGTTATACAGAGCTCAGTATTCAGAGAACTGCTAGATCTGCAGCAGATAAAACAGGGATATTTATTAAAGCTGCAGCACTCAGTAAAGTTAGTGATATAAATCACTGGAATCAGGGTCTCTAGCTCTACATTATTTTGGGTAGAAAAAAAACTTTAAACTGTTGATATCTATTTCTTGCCCAGATCAGTTTGCTACACTGCATCAGTATAGGGGAAATAGAAGACTACAGGCTGTTTAGCTCATATAAGATTGTCTAGATATATAATAATGCAGCTGTGAGAAGTATTAAATCTGCATAGGTTTTAAACCTTTGGATGCAAGCAAAAATATTTTCATTGAATAACAACAAAAATGTGGAAATGATGTGAAATTTAAACTGAAAAGCCACATTTAGCAAAGAAAAAAAAATGTTGAGAAGTTTGGTCACATTGGCAAAAAGGCTTCCATTTCTGATCTATGGCACGTCCACGGTGGATCCATTTCTAACAGATAAAGACCTGAACATAGCCAACTTCTCGGTTTCTCTCAACACAGTACAGTATCACAGTGCTCCAATTGTCCTTTCTGTTACTTCTGTAGACTCGAATGGACGCTGAGCTCCAAAGTAGCATAAGCTCCATTTAAAGGGGTATTCACATGTTAAGCATGAACAGCAAATCCACAGGATATGCCATAATTACCTTATGGGTGCAAGTGCCTCCTGTGGGACGTTTAACTGCTGTGAGAAGAAGAATCTGGTGACTTCTGTTCACAGATTCCCTAACACAGCAATTTTCACATTAAATTATATATTCTATAGGAAATATAAAACTAAGTGACAGCTAAACAACATTTTTATGTCGATCTATAGAAGTAAATTACCGAAGAAGTGAATATTTAAAGCTTTCAAATCAATCTGAAACAGTTAGGGACTCATGTCCTCCATCCACCTGGGGAAATTTTGCTTTTGCACCACATGACCACAGCAGTGAACATCCTAACGCTCTAAACTAGCAAGAACTAAGTGGTATAATCATATTGTAAATTGTAGCAGATTGGGAAAATGAGGTCTCCTGGTAACAAAAAGAAACAAAAATGAGCCGCAGTATATCATGCAACTAGCAATGCAAGAAAGTGTCTGAACTTCGGTCAGAATAAAGTGTTTGGCTTCACTTGCTTGAACTTGATATATATTTTAGCAGTTTGGAAAGCAAGGGACCAACAGGGTTTTTCCTTCTTCTTTTAAAGGCAACCGGTCAGCAGTTTTGTCATATAACAACTAAAGCTATGATCTTATTCAGTGCCCATGATGCACTCCATAAATGCTTATATAACCCCCTGACTCACCCTGTATATCCCCCAAAAACCCTTTTAAGTTCTCCAGTGTGGAAATCGAGTTGGTCTGGTCCGGTGGGCATGGTTTCAGGCCTCTCCATCCATCCCCCCAGCTGCTGCTCGCCATTCTCCTTCTTTAAATCGACGTGGATGACGCCACATTGCCAGGCGAAATCTTGCATCTGCGCACAGAAATCATGGCTCGCTCCTGCACATTATACTTTGTCCTACTGCGGGCACAGCCAAAAACATAAGTGTGCATGCGCACGCAGTAGAGCGAAGTATAGTGCGCAGGCACGAGATTTCGCCTGGAAATGACGCGAGGCGCCTTCCACGTAAATTAAAGAAGGAGGATGGCGAGCAGCATCCGGGGGGCGAGATGGAGAGGCCCGAAACCTCGCCCATCAGACTGGACTGACCCGATTTCCATACAGCGCGGGAGAACTTAAAAAGGTTTTTGGGGGGTATAGAGTGGGAGTCAGAGGGTTATATAAGCATTTATGGAATGCAGCACAGAGGCTAAATAAGGTCATAGTTTTAGTTGTTATATGAGAAAACTGGTGACAAGTTCACTTTAAATATCTTCTGTGAAATTCATTTGAAAAATAAGACCCTTTTCTACAGATCTGAAATGTCAATTTTATTAAATATTCAGTTCCACAATCAGATTGTGTCAGACAGTATATATAGGGCATGCAGTATTGACACCGACAATAGCAATCAATTTATTGATAGATTACCAGGATGTAAGAGGGATGGCACAACATGGGGTCCTAAGAAAATACTTTTTAGACATGCAATCACTTGGATATCACAAGAATTTAGTATTAACCAGTAAATAAGATTCAGCTTCAGATAAATAAAATGCATATCTCTAGCTTTAATTTCCCTAGGAAGCATAAAGAAGGATAAGTAAATTATACAAAAAGTGCGGAAAATCAGCTAATAAAGTCAGGATGTTCAGCCTTGTTTTTTTTTTTCCTTAGGAGATCTCAATTATATCCCAGGTGGAGGCTGCAATAACAGACAGAGGACCTAACTAAACAAGAAAAGCTGATGTTTCAGCAGTTTTAACCTTTACGATTTATTAAAAGCTAAGAGCTTGAAAAAGAAACTGGCATATACACTCCTCAAAGCTGAAATTGCAACACCAAGAAAGAAAAGTTGTGGAGTTGTGGAAATCACAGGATTGACAGACATGTTAATGAATTGCAAGTAATGACAAAATGAAGACAAAATTTTTAAAACATATAATTTTATTCAGCATAGAGTATGAGCTCCACATGCAGAAATGCATGGACTTGTATGCCTTAGCAGGAGCAACATGCAACCTGGCATTGTCATGTTTGAAAAACGGCTCCTGGGACACTGGAGAAATGGCCATACCACTGATTCCACGATTGTCCATTCTGTTCTGCATGTGAAATTAAACGTTATATACTAAGATTAAGGTGTCAGTGTCTACATAAACTAGAAGGTGTTTGCAAAACATATGGCTACAAGCCAGATGGCCAGCTACAAGTGTTCCATTAACCTCATGCCACCAATCTCAAAGGATATCATGGTGCAGAGCAAGATGGCAATGGAGGCTGGAATGAAGGTCCAGTTCCCCTTTTGTTTTGGATACAATGATAGCTGGAGACTGCTCTTCAGACCACATGGGCAACACCATGAAAAGGGAACATGAAAATGTCCCAATAGCCATTTTCCAACATGACAACACCAAGCCCTATATTCCTATTGAACACTTCTGGGATGTCATTGATTGGCATTTGCAAAGGGAGCTGCCAGCAGCAGATCTTGAGGATTTGCATTCCCAAGAGCATTTAAAATGGCAGAACATTCCTCAGGTAACCATTAACCGTGTCCTAAATGATAGTCAAACACAGCCTCACTTTTCTATGCAGTTATGAGTGTAAAAAGGTTGGATCTGCATATAAGACACATTAATGGTTTGTATTGTGATGTTTTAAGATTAAAATGTTTAAGACGATCACTAGGAAATGCTTCAAGATTTTGAATGCTGGGTGTGGAGCCAACCTCCAAGGCTGAAGGAATCAAGGTCCATTCGACAATTCTCCTGCACAGCTGCACTTGAAACTAAATCACAGGACACAGATGGCACCACAGCTCATTTGAAGTGAATAGGGCTGTATATTCGTTCCCTGCACAGTAGATGGGCAAAATAACCCGATCTGCACTAATATCCTCCTTCTGACGATTGGTTGGCATCCGGGCAGTTGAACTCCCACTGGCGATACAGACCACTAGAAAAACTCCATTTAGGCAAAAAAAAAATTTCTTACAGCCATACCTAGGCCCTAAATTAATAAGATAAGATGTAAACCGCTCAAGAAATATCAGGTAAAATGTTAACCTAACACAATGTACATATGTATGCCTATGTGAATCCTTAAGGACAAACTAAAACATAAATAATACAACATACAGTCTGATAAATTATAAAGTAACTACTAAAAATGTTATTAATGTATTTTGCAGATGACTGTAATATTATAAATAATGATTAAGCCACCTGTCATTTAGAAAAAAAAAATCCTTGATGCCTCTAGTTATCTGAGCATACATTTACATATACTAATTATATAGAAAAAGACAAGATCTGAGGAACCATTTTACAGAACCACTGCTGTGAAGGAATTGTGGAATGCTAATAGATACTTTGTAGGACACGTACCGCGCAGTGAAATTAAAACTGCTAGTATCCCAGAGAAAGGAAAATAAAATGCTAATAGATGGAAGCTATGCTGCCAGTTTTTATACATCAACTTAATTTCCCTTATGATTTCCTCATCCTTGGCGTTGCAGTGAATGCATACCAAATATTATTCTTTATCATTTTCGTCTTTTTTTTTGCTAAGCTTCACTACATTTTGAAATACTAAAATGTACTATCTAGAAAGTTTTCAATAGTAATTGAATAAAAAAAATAAAATAAGAGGATTGGTATTATCACATATTAAAGTCATAGTCAGGTCACCATATCTTGTAAATGTGACATAT
This sequence comes from Phyllobates terribilis, assembly GCF_046119375.1. Classification (NCBI taxonomy): domain Eukaryota; kingdom Metazoa; phylum Chordata; class Amphibia; order Anura; family Dendrobatidae; genus Phyllobates; species Phyllobates terribilis. The sequence goes on along the minus strand of NW_027362762.1, from coordinate 421,945,818 downwards.
AAGGGCCACCTGATGTTGGTCAATGTCATCTCAACGTAGAATGTAAAAAATATCATAGGTAAGCTTGATCTGGAGGATTTGTTAACATACAGTACAGACCAAAAGTTTGGACACACCTCATTTAAAATTTTTTCTGTATTTTCATGACTATGAAAATTGTACATTCACACTGAAGGCATCAAAACTATGAATTAACACATGTGGAATTATATACTTAACTAAAAACTGTGAAACAACTGAAAATATGTCTTATATTCTAGGTTCTTCAAAGTAGCCACCTTTTGCTTTGATGACTGCTTTGCACACTCTTGGCATTCTCTTGATGAGCTTCAAGAGGTAGTCACCGGAAATGGTTTTCACTTCACAGGTGTGCCCTGTCAGGTTTAATAAGTGGGATTTCTTGCCTTATAAATGGGGTTGGGACCATTAGTTGTGTTGTGCAGAAGTATGGTGCTGCTCACCATTATTGGCACCGCTTACTTTTTTTCATAGACTGTACAATATCTTCAGAAATAAAAGGAAATGTACCAAAGTTACATTCTCAGGATTTTTTAATTATTGGTCCAAAGCAATACAACAAAACATTGTTTTTCAATTTCCATGTTGCAATTTCAAAGAAGAAACAGAATAAACAGCATGTGCAGCAATAAAACCATCCCTAATTAATACTTGGTTGCACACCTTACCATTGCTGACAGCCTCCAAACCTTTCTTGTAGCCATCTATAAGCTTCTTGCACTTCTCAGCTGGAATTTTCTCCCACTCGTCCTTTGCAGATTGTTCAAGCTCTTGAATGTTTGCAGGTTTATTTTTCCAAATGGCAGATTTCAACTCATCTCAAAGATTTTCAATGAGATTGAGGTCAGGACACATTACTGGCCATTTTAAAACAGTCCATTTTTCTTTTTCAACCATTCCTATGTACTTTTGGATGTGTGCTTTGGGCCATTGCCTTGCTGGAGGACCCATGATCTTCGAATCAAACCAAGTTTTCTTACACTGGGTAGGACATTTCACTCTAAAATCTTTTGATAATTCTCTGATTTCATGATTCCTGTGATATGGTCAAGGCCTCTATTACCAGATGCAGCAAAGCATACCCACAGCATTATGGATCCTCCACCATGCTTCACTGTTGGTAAGGTGTTATTTTCCTTATAAGGTTCATTGCGTAGTCTATAAACAAACTATTGCTTTGCATTGCCAAAAAGCTCTATTTTTGTTTCATCTGTCCAAAGAACATTTTCCCAGAAGGATTGTGGTTTGTCGAGGAACTCTTTGGGCAAAGATCAGTTGTTCCATTTTATGTTTTTTCTTCAGCAATAGTTTCTTCCTCAGTCTTCGCCCATAAAGCTCTACTTGGTTTAGCGTGCGGTGTATGATACTTGTTGAAACCATGACCCCAGACTGTTCCAGGTTGGCCTTCAGGTATTTGGATGTTTGATGCTGTGTTTTTTTTCTACCATTCGCACCAACCTCTTGTCAATTTTCTTCCTTCCCTCACGTCCAGGGAGGTTGTTGACGGTTCCATGTTTGGCAAACTTCTTAATAACATTGCGCACTGTTGAAACTGGGATACCAAGGTCTTTGGAGATGGCCTTATACCCTTTGGAAGTCTTGTGTTTGCTAATAGCAGTTCTGATGTCCTTAGACAGCTCTTTTGTCTTCACTATTGTGACAAAGGAACAGGGCTACCATGTGCCTTTTTAAAACACTAAAGTCATCATTCATTGGCTAATTCATGTCCCATGGGCACCGACAATTAATCACAGGTGAATCTCTTTTGCGATTTACCACAAGTGAGTCAAAATGTGTTTCCATACTAAATTAACGTAAAGGGAGCCAATACCAGTGACACAGCAAGCTTTAGATTTTTCTATTTTTCCCTCCCAATGTTTTTTTGTTTTAAATTGTTCAACACGAGTGCTCTATACAAAAAAAACTTTCACTTGATTCATTTTTTTTCAGGAGATATTCCACATTATGTACTTAAACTTCATGTGTGCCAATAACGATGAGCAGGACTGTACATCTAGTGCAATAGGAAAATATTCATCCTCCAATAGTGGATTTTGACATCAGAAGTTTAATACAAAGTACAGTTGAAGTCAAAAACAGTTTACATACACTTAAGATTGAAGTAATTAAAACTAATATTTTTCCACTCCACAGATTCCATGTCAGCAAACTATAGTTTAAGAAAATAGTTTGTTCAAGAGAGTAACAAACTTTTTTTTAAAAAAAAAGTATTTACAGATCATTTCAGTTATAATTCACTATATCCAAATTCAAGTAGGTCAGAAGTTTTTACACATGAAATTTAGTCATAAAACTGAAGCATTTCCTAGAACAGCAATGTGAATGAGAATCCAGAACTCTCATGCACAAGTTGCTTGTTTTTTCCTTGGAGATTTGAATCAGTTTCAAATCTATGTCATGTCAATTCTCTCAGCATTTTTTGACCTATTCGAATGAATCAAAAGTGCATGGAAAAAACGCATCGAAAATAAGTATTTTATGCTGCGTTTTTCCTGCTAACACGTCAGTATTTTACAGCAGAAATGCCGGCAGCAAATACTTAATGATATCTACATATGTTGTTATGTGCACACAACTATAAACAGTTTGGAAAATTCCAGGAAACAATGTTATGGCTTTAAAGGTTCCTTGTCTTGTCGGCCAACGCCGAGCCCACACGTCGGGGACTTTAGTGCTGTAGCCTCAGGTTAAGGTCTGGGAAGAACTCTTCACCAGGCTTATCAGTATCCTCTCAATGTAAATGGCACCGAACCCCGTCTCTCCTCTCGCAGTCACTCACTGTTTTCCAGACCACTGACCACGTGCTCCATCACAGAGATGGATTCCTCAGTCTCTTTCCCTCTCACTCGACACTTGGCTCGTTCTGCACAAAGTCTCTAGTCCACTCAGCATGGACTTCCACAAAACTCTAAAGAGCCACACAGCTTTCCCCAGCTCAGCACTCATTCTTAACCAGGGACACAGCTTCACCAGGGCCAGGGGTTAACAACCCCCACAGGAAAGCTTGTAGAGAGAGAGTCTTGTTGCAGTTCAGTCCTCACAGTTCTCCTCAGACTCCCCCGTCCAGCGTCTCACACAGCAGACACCCTCAGAACACACAGGGTCTCCTGATCTGCCCCTGCTCTGAGCTCAGCCAGGCAAAATCCACAGGGTCCTAATGCTCTCCTGCTGCTATCACAGTTCACACTCTCACAAACCCCCGCATAACCTTCTATAAATATGCAAACATCCCATACACATATGAAGAAAAAACAAACAAAAAAACACTCACCTTGCTCCTGTTCCCCCGATGCTCTGTTCCTGTCTCTGATGCGCTGACTCTGCGTACAGCAGAAGCGATGTAATTAGGTTAGCGTGTCTGCTGTCTCACATGCTGATTGGTTGAAGAAATCGGCGCCCCATTCTCCACCAATGTATTCACCGCTATCTGCATCCTGAGGATGCAGACAGTGGTGACATCAGGAAGTGGTAGGAGGTGAACGGGCAGAGGGCAATGGCATTATTTGGTCTAATGAGCCACTGTTTTTTAGCCACTCTGCAGTCTTGGAACAGCCAAAGGGCCAGATGTGGCCCGCGGGCCGCACTTTGCCCAGCTCTGGTTTAGAAGCTTCTGAAAAGCAAATTGACAGCATTTGAGTTAATTGGAAGTGTACATGTAGGCTGTAGCACCATTTTAAATGCATACTAGCATACTAGCCCCTTTGCTTGACATCATGGAAAAATCTATAGCAATAAGCCAAGACATTAGAAAAAGAACTGTAGACCACCACAAGTCTGGTGCATTCTTGGGGATAGTTTACAAACAACTGAAGATACCACATTCATTTGTTTTAATGCCATCAGCCATGCTACTATTTAGAAAGGAGACACCTTCTGTTGCCTAGAGATGAACGGACATGGTGAAAAAAATAGAAACCAATCCAAGAACAATAGCAAAATACCTCAAGAAGATGCTGGACAAAACAGGTTCAAAAGTATCTATGTCAAGAGTAAAACTTTTCCTTTATTGACACAACCTCAAAAGTCTCTCACCAAGAAAGATGCCACTGCTCCAAAACCACTATAAAAAGCCAGGTTACAGTTTGCAAATGGAAATGTCTTACTTTTTGGACAAATGTCCTTTGGTCTGGAGAACTAAAAATATTGAACTATTTGGATATTGTGACCATCATTTTATATGTAGAAGAAAGGGGGAGGCTTCTAACTATTAAGCTCTGACGGGGGTCACAGCATCATGTTATGGGGGTGCTTAGCTGCAGGAGGGACTGGTGGTACTTTAAAAAACAGATGGCATTGTGAGAAAGGAAAATGATGTGCAGATATTGAAACTCATCTCAAGATAACAGACAGAAAATTAAATTTGGCCAAAAATGAGTCCTTCAAATAGACAATGTCCTCAAGCCTACTCCCAAAGTTGTAGCAAAACAGCTTAAAGGGGACCTTTCACCAGAAATAACGCTATTAATGTGCAGATATGCAGTTAATCTGCAGGTTAACAGCATTATTATGCTGTCTGGCGCCTGCACGCAGCCGAATACAGCGGGGAGAAAATGAACTTTATGCTCCCCGCCAGCCTTCGGTTTCAACCATGGGGGTGGCGCCGGGTTAGTCACTGCTCTCAGTATACAGAGCGGTGGCTGTCACCGAGCTCCCGGCCCTGACTGACAGCCAGGCCCAATGCAGCGGGATTGTCACTCAGGGCCGGGGGCGTGATCTGTATTCTCAGAGCGGAGACTGAACTTGTATTGTAGCGCCTCCGCTCCCTTGACTGAAACTGAATGCTAGTGAAGAGAATAAAGTTGATTTTCTCCCCACTGCATTCGGCTGCGTGCAGGCGCCGGGCAGCATAACAATGCTTAACCTACAGATTAACCACGTATCTGCAGGTTAATAGCATTATTTCTGATGACAGGTTCTCTTTAAGGGCAACAAAGTGAAGGTAATCAAGTGGCCATCACAAAACCTGACTTCAATCTCAGAAAATGTATCTGCCAAACTGAAAAATAGTGTGTGAGCAAGGAGGTCTATAAACCTGGAATTTTGAAAAGATGAGTTTTGATTAAATGGATTCTGTCAGCAGGTTCTTGCTATGTAATCTGAGAGCAGCATGATGAAGAGGCAGAGAGCCTGATTCCAGTGATATATCACTTACTGGGCTGCTTTGTGCAGGTTAACAGAATCCCTGTTTTCTCTGCTGTAGGTGTTGCCGTAGTCAGAAGGCTGAGCTCTATATAACCCCGCCCACACCACTGATTGGCAGCTTCTTGTGTACACTGTGTATAGGCAGAAAGCTGCCAATCAGTGGTGGGGGCAGGGTTACATACATTAGCTAATCTGGTTTACACCCAGACTTAGGTCTCCAGTGTCAATCTTCTGCTGATATAACACTGATTGTAGTGAAACTACAGCACACCGCCTACTAAGTGACACATCCCTGGAATCAAACTTTCTGCCCTATATTATGCTACTCTCACATTAAAATAGCAAAAAAAATGCTGACAAGATTCCCTTTAAGGTGTTAGCAAATTTGACTGTATATTTAAACGTTAAATAAAAGGATGAGGGTAATATTGGTAAATGTAGGTAGGATTGTACATATTCATAAAGTGGCAAACCAGTAAGAATTTTAGCATTGGAGGTGGTACACAAGTGGGAAAATTTTCTAGAAAGGGACTGTTACATACAAGGATACTTAATTACATTCCAAAGACATCTATTGTCTATGTAGAATATTGTAACTATATTATTCGGTTATAGATATATATGTAGCAGCACACTACAATTTGTGCATCCCACACATAAATATTTGTCATTCAACTTACAAAAATCGTAACCCTTGCATGTATATATTTAGCATTTATTCTTAAAGGAGTATTGCATTAAGTGGAAGGTTATCGTCTACCTGCAGGGTAGGTGATCACTTCTACATCGGTGAGGCGAATGGGCGACTTCTATGGGATTGCATGACACAGAGAATGGAGTATTTCAGCATGCGCGCTGTCACTCTCATTCAATCTGGGGATAGAAGCCTCTCACTTTAGCAATATGGCCTTGGCCCCACTATTAGTATTTGGTCAGTATTCAGTCAGTATTTTTTCTCGGGAGTGGAAGCCAAAACCAGGTGAGGAACAATCAGAGAAAAGGTATAATAGAAACAAGTCACCAATTCTGCATTTATCACCCACTCCTGAGAAAAAATATTGACCGAATACTGACCAAATACTGATAGTGGGGCCTTGACCTAAGTGGGGGTCTCAATAGTCAGTTTATAACTAATCTAGAAGTTATTAATGAAAACTTCTGTCTACTGGAATACCCCTTAAAGGGGTCATCCGGTCACAGAATAGTGTGGACTTATCCACCCCCACTGATCAGCTGTTTGCCCAGGTGGCTACTGGATGTAAACATTTTAAATCCCGCTGCAAAGCGCAGCTTTATTCAATATGCAGCAGCCGCTGCTGTGATACTGCACAACAACTCTTATTAGCTGAACTGCAGTACTTGGCAGTGGCTACTATATATTGAATGACGCTGTGCTTTGCACATCTGTTCTAATCGTTAACATCCAGCGGTCACTGGAGCAAATAACAGGTGATTGGTGGGGATGCTAAGAGTTGGAACCTCCACCGATCTCATATTGATGACCTATCCTATGCAGAAGTCATGAAAATATTGTGACCTGATGACCTCTATAACCAAGTTTTATCATATAAACACTAAGGCCCCTAAACCTTCAAAAGGTGCTACGTCAGGATTCTGGAGTAAAAAGTTTTGAGAACTGTGAGGATGTGCAAAAATTTTGCCACTTTTGGTGTTTTCACACCGCTTTTGCTAAAGTGGGCAGAGCTGAAACGACCCCCATTTGTTAAATTGTTGATGAGCGGCGGCGTTCCTTATGCCACAAATGAAAAATGTCGGTCTTGTTGAATCATGGCCTAAGTCCCTAGTACACATTTTGATAAAACTGTATAAGCCCACATGCCACTTTACAGCAACCTCTTTAAAGTGGGTTTCCACCCTATAGCCAGCTCCATAAAAGTGCACAGGCCACCTATGGTAATGATATAGATTGTAAGCTTGCCAGCACTTTTAAATTGTTGAATGGTGTGTTACTCTGCAATGTCAGGTAATGTTTGTAAATGTATAATCTGAATTGTAAAGTGCTGGGAAGATGCTGCCATATTCGCAGCCGTTCTAGCCAATTATTAAAGAAGATGCTTGAATGAATTGGAAATCATCCCTGAGCTTCTCTACCGCAGCTTCTACTTAATTTGAAAGCTCAGAGCCGACTTCCAGGTTGTCCTTGTAATTTGCTCTCATGACCTGATGTCAGTATGCCACTGACAGGATGTACCATTCATTGTGCATCAGAGGAAACAGCTGAAACTGGAATAGGATGCAGGGCAGTTACAAACAGTGACAATGCCGAAATACATCAGCACAAGTTTTGTTCTTTGAAACAATTGTTTAAGTCAAAACATTTTCCCTGGAACCACAAGAAAAGGAAATAACTAAACTTTTGCTAGCTTGCAGCAGTCCTGCTGTCAGAACATTACCATGAGTCAATTGGCAAACTGTCACTTTTTTTCCATCTCTTTGCCAAGAACATGTGCAACTTAAATCTAAAGAAACTGTACTACATTCTGACAACTTCAACTTATTGCAGGACTTCACATGTCGAATTCTGCCTTGAAGTGAAAAAAAAATACATGGCAATTAAAAAACTGACAGTGGCTGAGTTCCTTGAAGTGTCTGATTCTGATTCTGAGACAGAGGATAAAACTAGGAGATATCGTCAGCTCTGCAATTAATTAATTACATCATATAGAGTTATATTGTATTCTGCTATAATCAAAAATACAGATTCTATGCATATCAATGTTACAGATTAGACGAAGATACAACGCAGAAGAAATCCAAAATCCACTTTACATACAGCACACCCTCCAAATAAATATAATAAGTGAATGATGCATATTATGCATCAGTCCCACTGGTACCAGTTGCCATCTTGTCGGTAAACAAGAGACAGTTTATTTCATCGACTTTGTAAAGGTGTATTACTCTATAAATATATACTAACATTACCAACATATAGAAATAACTTTCATGATTAATATATTGTTAGGCCAGTAAAACCCCAAAGGTGATTCGATGCCAATGATGCCCTGCAAGAAATTTCCTTCCACATACCCCGCAGACCTAAAAGCAGCATTGCTATGAATTTCAGCAGGCTATGCCTTTTTTCTCCCCGGAAATAAGCTACTATGAGAAGAGTCTCTCATACATAACACCAGAGTGCTCAGGGGTCTTTACTTTTAGGTTTGCCACTTCCAATAGATGGCACTAGCGTTAAAGTCCTCTTCCTCTCTGAAGAGGCAATTTGCATATTTAATTTCCCAGAGGAGCATCCATGGCGTATAAGTCTCCTCACTCTGACATGCCAGGCCTGGATTGTCACTCTCCACAAGGCGAAATGTTACCCCTTAGATCTGTGTATAGGGTCCAAAGAGATAGCAGTCGGCTGAATGAATGACTATTCCGCCAACAGCTATGTAACGTGTATGGGTGTCTTTGGCATTGAATGCTAAAAGAGAATCTGTCACCAGGTTTCTCCTACCTACTCAGAGCAGCATAATGTAGAGATAGAGACCATGACTCCAGCAATTTTTTAACTTAAAAGGCTTTTTAGTGTAATTTTTATAAAACCACTGATTTATCAGCTGGTCATCACTAGATGACTAGTAAACCTGCTGACATTTAGGTCCAACCACCCCCCCCCCCCTCCAATTGGCAAATTTCTCTGTATACTGTGTATAGGCAGAAAGCTGTCAATCAGTGATGTGGGCGAAGTTATACAGAGCTCAGCATTCTAGATCAGCAGTGGAGAAAACAATTTTTAATCAGAACTGCAGCAAGTAGCCCAGTAAAATAAGTGACACAAAGCTGGAATCAGTCTCTAACCCTACATCATGCTTTTCTCAGATTCTTATTGGCTCACCAATCATCACGTTTTTCCCATATAACCTACGGCCACCACCTTTCAGTTCTGTGTTACAGTACTCTAGAATGCTGTATACAAGTCTCCAAGCCACTCTGCAAAACAAAAAAAAGACCTTTTATTATACTCACCTACAAGGCAGTCCAGTCCGATGGGCGTCGCTGTCTTGGTCCGGCGCCTCCTCTCTTCTTGCAATGCCATCCTCCTTCTCGGCTTCATGTGGATGACGCGTGCTACGTCATCCACACAGTGTCCCCGACATCGCGCTCCTGCACAGGCGTTCTTCTCTCTGCACTGTTGAGGGCAGAGCAAAGTACTGTTCTGCGCATGCGTGCGGAAAATCCAAACAGTGCCAACGCATGCACAGAACAGTACTGTGCACGGTCCTCAGCAGGGCAAAGAGAAGAACGTCTGTGCAGGAGCGCGATTTGGAACACTGTGTGGATGACGTAGCACGTGTCAGCTACACGAAGCAAAGAAAGAGGACGGCATCGCAAGGAGAGGCGGCACCGAAGCAAGACCAGCGACTCCCATCGGACCAGACTTTTTTTTTGTGTTGCAGGGTGGCTTGGAGATTTCTATACAGCATTCCAGAATGCTGTAACACAGGGCTGAAAGGCGTTGGCCGTAGGTTATATGGGAAAAACCTGGTTTAACCAATATAATAAATTATTTTTCCAACATCTTACATTCTGAAATATAAGAATCAGAATATAATATGTAATAAGAAAATATTAAACTATGTTGATACTTTCTTCTATATTAATCTTCAATACTTTTGTAACTGTCTTCTCCCTAACAAATTTAGAACACAGAAACCTTATTCTTGTTAAATATAGCTAAAATGTCCATTTACAAAAGCTGTATCCAAACAGCGCCACTATATCTGAAGACTCCTGACAAAGGGACTTGTAACTGCTGATCAAATTGAATTTATTTATTAGACACTTCTGAACAAACTGTTCTGCTGAAGTAGTAAACATGTTATGGAGGAAGAATCTCAGCAGACTTCATGCTTCTAATTTACTGTCTTCCTTTGTCAAATAAGTAATAAGGATTTCTTGAAACAAAAGAACACTATTAAAACTACTTCTTAAAAGGAAGACTGTTGCCCCTAAAATTAAAACTCAGCTACTTGAACATTTATATAGGGGACTTCATCTACTAAGATCATACAAATAATATACTGTCCCTGATCTTGATTAACAGCATCGGACACTGGAGGAGCCTAGCGGCACAAACGTTGAGCAGGCTCTGTTGTATACTCCTAGAGTGCACCGATCAGGTTTAGGCAGAAGAAAATAAGATAGCAAAGATTTGTACATTCAAGTTTAAGACCCACTGAGATGGGTGGACTTCTGTCCATAAACAAGTGTAGATCAACTCTATACAATTCGACAGGCAAATATTTAATGGCCTGTTCACAAAGGACTATTCATAAATTATATAGAGACTGAACAATCATTAATATGTTCATTTTGTCACCACACAGCATGCAGGGCTAATGTGCGGCCCCCATCAACAATTGTAGGGCTAACATAAATGACCCAATCACACAACAAACAAGTGTTTGCTCATTCATTGGCCAATTAGCAAAATTTTTACATAATCAGGAACAAGTCATCCAAAAATAGACATTTGCCAATTGTTGCTTCATGTAAAATCTTAGGCAAAATAATAATATAAAAAGTCTGATAGTCTTTCCAGTCTCCGAACTGTTTGAAGTTGTAAAATGGCATTCACAGACTTCTATAAAGCCTTATTATACTTCCATATGGCTCCAATATCATGTATAGGAAACAAAAACTTGTGCACGTAGTACAAAGGGGTAAAGTTTCTACTTGTGCAGAATGCCAAGTTTGGCATAGGGAGACTTATGGGCCAAGCAATACTCCCCTGGTAATTAAATATGCAAGTAGCCTCTTTCACAGAGGAAGAGAGCAGAGTCACTAGTGTCTGAAAAATCAAAATTCTGGTTCAGCTTTAAATCGGGGTCATATGGCAAGGCTCTTTAAATGGTTAATATTGACTTTAAGGATTGCCATTTCCAATATGATGGCACAAGAAACCCTGCTCTCTTCCTATGAGAATAGACTATTGCATATATAGATTCCCAGGGAAGCATTGTTTGGCCTGTAAGCCTCTTTACGCCAACTAGGAGCTCTTTGTAAGGAGAAACTTTACACCTTAAACCCATTGTCAAAGGCCACTCACCCAGCCAAATTTTTCCTGAATTGCACTGATGAGAGGAAAAAACCCTGAAACATGTTTCTGCAAATTGAATTTCTGGTTTGGCTTTATATCCGGAGTCAGGTAACAAGGCCTTTTTAAAGGGCCTTATTTGACTTTTAATTTGACTACTTCTAATTTGAGGCATTACTAAAGTCCCTGCTCTCTTCCTCTGCTAAGAGGTTATATGCATATCATAGAATAGAGTACACAGACAATCTAAAGTTCTATAGCATTGCGCCACAGAGAATACTTTTCCATCCATACAACAGCACTGTCAAGAAGGCCGAACCCTGTGAAATGCCACCTGGCCTTCTCAAATACTGCAAGCAATGGTGTGGAATCTCCATAGGAGCATGGAAATCTTGCAGTCTGATCAGTTGGTGGTGCTGGTTTGTATTGCAGGGCATCTTCCTACACTTACAGTATTTGTGTGCTGCACACCCCTAGAAAAACGTTTCTTTAAAGAATCATTAAAGAGGAAAACTGTTTTTTTCTTATTCTTGTTTTAAAGCCACAGATATTAGAATTCATTGTAATTTAGGAACTTGATACTTTGGAAACAAAAATATAATGAAAAATAATTATGTAAAAATAGAAAAATTATTTACAAAAAGGATAGCAGCTCTATACAAACAATATGCAGCACTAACAACACCACTCACATAACATTTACTTAAAAGGGTTGGCCACTTTTCTGTTAAAGGGAATCTGTCAGCAGGTTTCTGCCATCTAATATGAGAACAGCATAATGTAGAGACAGAGAACCAGATTCCAAAGATGTATCACTTACTCGGCTGCTTGGTGTAGTTTAGAAAAAAATCATTGTTTTATCAACAAGTAATTATCACTAGAGGACTAGTAAACCTGCAGCCAGGTAGTCCTCCATATTCATGAGCTCTGTATAACCCCACCCCAGGCACACTGATTGGCAGATTTGTGTATACACTGTACATGGGCAGAAAGCTGTCAGTGGTGTGAGCGGGGTTATATAGAGCTCGGCATTCAGAAAACTGGTAGATCTGCAGCAGATAAAACTGTGATTGTATCAAAAGGACAGCAAGCAGCTCAGTAAATGACATCACTGGAATCAGGGTATTTGCCCCTACATCATGCTGCCCTCAGATGTGGTAGCAAAAACCTAGTGGCAGACTCCCTTTAAACTGTCAGAACAAGCTCACTGATGGATTCTTAGTTAGAAATTGGCCACTTTCTCCTGTTGGTGCAGCTTTCTTCACAAACTTACCAATACTTCTCTCCATAAATTGTCTGATGGTGGAGGAACGTGTGACCAGTCCAACAGCCTCCTCCAATTGTAAATCACCTCACATGGAAAAGCTGCTTTCTATTGAAGGAGGCTGATGGTCTAGTCTTATTCTCCTCCATCACCAGCCATTGTACAGACAAAAGTGCTGGTCAGTTGGTGAGGAAATCTGCACTAACAAGAGACGTCAGATCACTCACATCATTGATGTGCCCATTAGTGAATAGAAAGTGGATGATCTTAGCCCCCTTCAAAATTAAATAAACCTTGCATTTAATGATCCAATCAATTACAATCAAATTATCATGGCAATCGACAGGACTAAACATTTTGTAATATTGAACCAATTACTGATATAGGCTGTATGCGTTAAGCATGTGTTGTCGGTATTACTCATGAGAATCATTATCAACGATCCTTCAACCTCACTCCCGGCGCTGAGAAGTCTCGCACTCATAATTACGAGGGATCTTGTTGCAAAACCTGCTTCACGGCTCACCAAACCCTGCATTTATTTTTCTTTTTAGAACATTTACACCTATAGAGCATCTCTACTGCTCTGCTGGTTTCCAACAAGTGTAAAGACAAATATATGTGCAATAATATTAAAAGGGATGGCCCAAAGGCAAAATTATTTTTCTCCTAACTCCTTATCTATTTGATACTATAATATAAGCTCATTTCCAAAATACTTGCTTTAAAAATTCCATACTGTTCCCTAACTACACTAACTTCTATTGTGTTTTTTTTAGTATTTCCGGTCTGGTGACAAATTGAGCACCCCAGTGCATCCTAGGATACTCAAACGACCAGTCATCAGAGGGCATAGGATGCTGTCACTGTCGCAGCCCCTGCCCCCTCCCTGAAACGAAGTGTCATGTTTTACATAAAGCTGATTTGTTTTTGATACTATCTGGTATTTGACTTTGACAAAACTTTACTTATACAGTCATGTGTGGATTACATGGGCTTGGGATGCGTTTTTTGTTGCAAAACGCATGTATGTTTTTTACTTGTGGATTTTTAGCATCTAATGCAAATGTATAGGGAAAATCCACACAAAACTCAGAGCACCCGCAAGAGAGATTGATGCAGGAAATTTGTATAAATCCAATCCATGTAAGACAAAAAGTATGCGTCAGAAACTCACCAAAACACTCATTGGAGGCACATAGGTTTAACCTCCACCACCCACCTCTCTTTCTTTTTTTTTTTCAATTAAATTGCATAGACCCTCTCTTTTCTTTTTAAAAGTATGTTCAGACAAATGTGTTTTCGGTCTGTGTGCTGCCTTTGTGGAAAACAGACCACACAAGGGTTCGATGTTATCCTATGTGCTACTGTACACAGGCCATTTCTCACACATCAATGTAAAATAAATTGCAGCATCGGCTATTCTGGTCTGATGTGTGGAAGAGACGAGTGCATAAAAAAAGCAAGCAGCGCTTATCCGCCATGCAGGTGTCAAACTGTGGACATGCCTGGCCCAAGACTGACAACAGTCGAGTTAACTTAGACTTAAATGGGTAATCCAAGATTAGAGAAAGGATCGGCATTTTTACCGTACAAGAGTGGCACTGTAGCCTACAGTTTGTGCCTGGCATTGCCATTAAAAAGCTTAATTTGAAAGCAGACAACTTGCAACACCAATAGTCCAACGACAGTAATTTATCAGTCATTATAAGGCCTTTTTTACATGATCCCACATGTACCCAATATAACTAATGGTGCTATGCAAAACACACAGACATGTCCATTTTTCCCAGCAGCACGGATAAGGGCCAATACAAATCTATGGGTCTGTGAAAAACATGTACAGCACACGGATGGCCTCCATATGCTGTCTGTGCTTAAAGTTGTTGTCCATTACTTGGACACCCCCTTCTCATTCCCCATGCTTGGCCATGATAAAATAAAAAAGCTTATACTCACCTCCCGTGCCGGCGCTGTCGGCATTCGCTCTCCCTGGTGCTCCCGTGCGGTTGTTGTGACACATGACGCCGGCGCCCAAACAGAGCTGATTGGGCACCAGCGTCACGTGTCCCAACAGCAGCACGAGAGCCCCGAGAGTTGACACCGTCACGGGAGGAAACTATAGGCTTTTTTATTTTATCGGGGCCAAACATTTAGTTCAAGAAGGGGTTGTCCTAATAGAGGAGAACCCCTTTAACATTGCAAAGTATTGGAGAAGCTTTGTAATTTCTTTCTTTCTGTATCCGTACTGGAAAAACACTGGTGATAAAAACGGACACCCTGATTACACTGGTACCGATTTTACACGGATGTGTGAAGGAGGCCTAAGAGAGATGTATAAAAAGAAGCCTGTGTCATTGGCATCAACTTAGCAAAACCAATGGATACAGTAGCTAATTTGGCTTTCAATGTTTCCTACCTACCAATATAGAAATGTAAAGTCCTGCAGAATATGTTGAAGCTATAGAAATAATAAAATTATTATTATTATTATTATTATTAACAGTCATAGGCTTAGGTGTAAACAGGAAACCAATGCCTTAGGTAAGTTGGATCCATGCCTGTACTTGTGACATGAGCCTTTTCTTTTGATGATGTGGGGTGAAGAAATAAGTTTGCGATTGAAGATGTACAGTTTTTCCAATGAAGCTTCACGTCTTATCTGTGAGTAGTTCAATTTTACGCTTAGTTGCTTTTTTATAGGTTGGGGCACAAACTTGTGCTTGCGTCCAAAACGTTGTAAACACATTTGGTGAATTTAGCTTTTGTTCCTATAGCATTTCTAAATTAGCAGTTGAGTAAACAGCTCCCAGAGAAAGAAGCAATTCATCCTAACACAAAGTAGCACAGGAGACTGAAAACAAATAATTCATACGTGTTGTTTGCTTCTCTTCTCCAGCTCCGGCTAAACCTTCTTCTTAGCAGAGGTCTAATTTGGGTTATCTGATACACATGACTAGCTCATTCCACAAGACTCCGAGAAGAGCTTATTGTCACAAAGAAGCCAGCCATACACATTTTTGCATTTTATGTGGCTGGGCTGATTATTTGCTAAGGGTTGTTTTGCTAACAAGCAAACTACAGTTTTTAACCTCTTCAGGACCGTAAGGTCGCATCCTTGTTGTTGTTTTTTCTTTGTCACATTTCAGGAACCATAGTATTTTTATTTTTTTAATCGATTTAGCCATATAAGAGAGTTTTGTTTTTTTTCAGTTGAGTTTTATTTGCCAGTCCCAGCTTTTTGGGACACATAACTATTGCCTAACTTTTTTCTTTAAACTCTAAACAAAAAAAATTCTGACTTTTGCGGATGATAATCCGCATGCGCTGTGCACATGCTGCGGAAATTTCCGCTGCGGGTTATCATTGCGGAAAAATACGCGGCACTACCAATTATTTTGCGGAAGCGCGGCGTTTTTTTGGACTTGCATTGGAACGCATGGAATCCGCATCACTGCATATGTACATGCGGATTCCATGCGTTTCAATGTGCGGATGGTACCGGGGTTTGGAGAAGAGGAGACTCTCCTCCAGACCCGGGTACCATAGAACCTGTAAAAAAAGAATAATACTCGAGGTGGACTCAAGGACCTGCCATGACGTCATTTAGTCATGTGACGGGCCACGCTACCGCTGACGTCGGCAGGTCCTTTACTGTACCGCGAGCTGCCGGCAAGCCAGGACGGATCGCTAAGGACACCGGGGGCCATCAAAAGGTAAGTATAATATTTATTTTTTACCATTCTTTCGGTCGCACTATATAAATCCATGCTGGTTGCATGGATTTATATAGTGTGACCAAGTTGTCAAGCACTTTCCAAGTGATGCTAAAATCGCTTGTCAACCCACATGCGGAAATGCATGTGAAGAACGCTTCACATCCGCATGTCCCTGGCAGGAAAAACGCATGTACAATCCACATGTACAATCCGCATGTGTTTTTTCTGCCAGGGAGATGCAGAAACGCTCAGGAAAAATCCGGAGCATTTCTGCATCGTGGGCACATAGTCTGAAAGTGCCTATGGTCTGACAGAAGTAGCAATCTCCCTCTGTCAAACTCATTATGTGCCACTGTTACTATTGAAAGGAGCCTATGAGAAGATAAACTGCGGATATCGGTGAGAACAACAATCCTGGTAATTACAGCAGTGGGCTGGCTGTGTATATCAGTCGGGCTCCTGCAGCTGATTTCACTGGTACAGAAAATGCATGATGTGTATATTCGACATAGCCCACGGCCCCACTATCAGTATTCGGTCAGTATTTTTTCTCAGGAGTGGGAGCCAAAACCAGGTGAGGAACAATCAGAGAAAAGGTATAATAGAAACAAGTCACCAATTCTGCATTTATCACCCACTCCTGGTTTTGGCTCCTACTCCTGAGAAAAAATACTGACCGAATACTGACCAAATACTGATAGTGGGGCCGTGGCCTTACAAGAGATCTGCAGTCACTACCACAGACTACTAAATTCTGACCTTTTCAATGCGCACAATGTCATGATTCCTCTGTATGCCCCAAACAAGTGGGCGGTCCTGTGACATTTTGCATACTTGAGAAAAAATACTGGCCAAAGACTGATAGTGGGGCCGTGGCCATAGTGTACAAGCGGACGTGCACATGACGGATAAATAAGTCACACAGCACCAATGGGTTAAACGACGTATTGTAAATTTGTAATGGAAGGGATTATAAAAATTAGAAATATGCTGAAAAGAAGGTGGGGCATTAATGGAAATATTTGTAAAGTGATAGCACTTTCTTATTGCTTAAGGCTATATTCCCAGGTGTGAAAATATTTGATATTTTTCTCAACATAGGACCACACCAAAAATACGCAATAACAATTTGCTTTCCGCTTTGATTATTGGATTTTTGCTGTAGTTTTTTAAGCATTTTCCCTTTGCTTGATGCTTTTCGGTGGAGATGTGATGATGCGGGTTTTTTAATGTGTTATTTAGTTCAGAAACGCTGGGATTCAACATTTTTTTTACATATGTTTTTCTGGCTCCCCACAGAAAAATACAGGAAGAAAAGTGGACCAAAATACTAAGTTCAACAGCGCCTTTAATCACGCAGTGAGATCATGAGTTTTCATGAAATTTCATCCAATTTGCATACACCTGTAGCATAAACTGAGATGTTGCAGATCTAAAATCTGGCACTCGTCAATTTACGCTGCAGATATATTTTTGCAGCATGCGCTAGAAATTTTTTTTAGAAACCCATGCACTATATATTAGCATTGTAAAATACTATGAATTTTCCACAAACAATTACAAGGTAGAATATCTTCTGCGTTTTTGCACCATGAGAACGTAGCCGAAAAGGGATTGTCTGCTACTGGACAAGAGCAATCCCTTATTATTGGCCCCAGGGTGAAAAACAAATAAAAAAAAAAAACACCTCTATACTCACCTCCCCAACAAGCGCTACTCCTCCGCCCTCAACCTTGTGTCCCCCACAAGACTCCTGGCATGTATGATGTCACATCACTTCTGCAGCCTTCACATTTATGTTCAAGCAGGAGAAATATTGTTCTTCCGCTCATCCAGAATTATAAAGGCTATAGCCGTGCAGCAGACTCTGTTAGAAGCATTGTGGGGGACACAAGGAGCGTCGCTCGTCTGAGAAGCAAGCATACATTTTTTTCCTATTTATGTGTGTGTATGCAGCCAGAACACGACAGCTCCTAACACTGTATAATGGCAGTTCTCTGGTATCACAGCTAAGTTCAGTACCTGAGAACAGCCAATGTGTAGTGAAAAGAGAGGTGGTGTACCGGTTCCATACACTAGTGCAATACCTGTAAATGCCGATCTTCGTGGTGACGAAAATCACCCCACCTCTGATAATGACCTATCTTAAGAATACAATATGTAATGAAAGAACGCACTCCTGTGCAAATGGCATACAAGTAGGGTCCCACCCCTTATTCAAAAGGTAATGAAGAACTTGGCACTCATCGAGGGAATAGAAGTCAATATGCTTTATTTACAGATTCCTCGATAAGTGCCAAGTTCTTCATCAACTATCCCAAGGATAGGCCATCAGTATCCTGGAGCCATCAGTATCCTGGACAACCCCTATAACAGTGCATATTTATAAAATGTGGAGTTAACTCCAGCACCGGTATATCTGTACCCTACTATTAGTTTATTGTATATACGATGTACAATTGGTGACAAGTGCCATTTTAAAATAGTTATGTGTTAATATAGTTCAAATCTCCTGTACAACAGTGCACAAAATGTTGTTGATACAAAAACAAAAAGGTTTTTCATTATTACGGTGAATCAAAAAATCTTTCAATGAAAAAATGGCAGACATCCAAGAGCCCACCACACATCTTGATCAAAGACTATTTCTTAAAAGTCTAAACACATTTTTCTTTTTTGTAAAACATTATTTAAAAATAATGTAATTTTGTGCAAAGATTCAGCCAACAAGCTCACAGGACAGACGACATCTGGCAGCACCCCATACATTTAATAGTGTTGTGCCTATCCGTTCATAACTATCAAAGGTGAGCATTCACAATCTACTTACTAATTTTTGCTGTTATAATATATTTACCCTATGACTTTTTTGTGTTCTACATACGGATCTTCGGCTGCTAACTTAGCTTATTATGGTGATGAAAAATCTTAAAATATATTCTACATAGCCACACACTCCAATATGCTTTAACTATAAGGAAAAAAGTGACAAGAAACCATAGGAGGGATCACATTGCTTTACGGCACTTGAATTTTTACCGCTAAACTGTCAGTGAGATATTAGCAAGATCTCATCCAAATATCATATTGAACTTGAGATTTCATGTACAGAATAGGAGGGATATTATGTATGATATTGTATACTTTTACATTAGTTCTGGTTAGTGGCATCTGGAGGACAAAGATCATCTCAGGAACCTTTAGATCATGTTCGGCACCTAATTTTTCCACGACTTCTCAACCATCCACCAATGTATTGGTTTTTTTAGCGTCTGCAAATTGTAACCCATATTAAGTCAGCAATAAGAAACATTCTTACATTCTACACAATTCCACTGCAAAATGCTTAGCTCAATCAATAGTGTTTGAATGGTGCCATCTGGCACGATAAGTTTCATGCTCACATCTACACTGAGTAACCAGGACTGGGAAACCTACATTATCTTTAGAGGCAGAAAGCCAAATGTCATTGGATTAAAAGAGATTTTCTCCTGTGGTTATCACGTAAAAAAAAAATATATATACAGTACAGACCAAAAGTTTGGACACACCTCATTTAAAGATTTTTCTGCATTTTCATGACTTTGAAAATTGTACATTCACACTGAAGGCATCAAAACTATGAATTAACACATGTGGAATTATATACTTAACAAAAAAGTGTGAAACAACTCAAAATATGTCTTATATTCTAGGTTCTTCAAAGTAGCCACCTTTTGCTTTGATGATTGCTTTGCACACTCTTGGCATTCTCTTGATGAGCTTCAAGAGGTAGTCACCGGAAATGGTCTTCCAACAATCTTGAAGGAGTTCCCAGAGATGCTTAGTACTTGTTGGCCCTTTTGCCTTCACTCTGCGGTCCAGCTCACCCCAAACCATCTCGATTGGGTTCAGGTCTGGTGACTGTGGAAGCCAGGTCATCTGGCGTAGCACCCCATCACTCTCCTTCTTGGTCAAATAGCCCTTACACAGCCTGGAAGTGTGTTTGGGGTCATTGTCCTGTTGAAAAATAAATGATGGTCCAACTAAACGCAAACCGGATGGAATAGCATGCCGCTGCAAGATGCTGTGGTAGCCATGCTGGTTCAGTATGCCTTCAATTTTGAATAAATCCTCAACAGTGTCACCAGAAAAGCACCCCCACACCATCACACCTCCTCCCCCATGCTTCACGGTGGGAACCAGGCATGTAGAGTCCATCCGTTCACCTTTTCTGCGTCCACAAAGACACGGTGGTTGGAACCAAAGATCTCAAATTTGGACTCATCAGACCAAAGCACAGATTTCCACTGGTCTAATGTCCATTCCTTGTGTTCTTTAGCCCAAACAAGTCTCTTCTGCTTGTTGCCTGTCCTTAGCAGTGGTTTCCTAGCAGCTATTTTACCATGAAGACCTGCTGCACAAAGTCTCCTCTTAACAGTTGTTGAAGAGATGTGTCTGCTGCTAGAACTCTGTGTGGCATTGACCTGGTCTCTAATCTGAGCTGCTGTTAACCTGCGATTTCTGAGGCTGGTGACTCGGATAAACTTATCCTCAGAAGCAGAGGTGACTCTTGGTCTTCCTTTCCTGGGGCGCTCCTCATGTGAGCCAGTTTCTTTGTAGCGCTTGATGGCTTTTGCAACTGCACTTGGGGACACTTTCAAAGTTTGCCCAATTTTTTGGACTGACTGACCTTCATTTCTTAAAGAAATGATGGCCACTCGTTTTTCTTTACTTAGCTGCAGCTAACAGTCTATTCAGTAGGACTATCAGCTGTATAACCACCTGACTTCTGCACAACCCAACTGATGGTCCCAACCCCATTTATAAGGCAAGAAATCTCACTTATTAAACCTGACAGGGCACACCTGTGAAGTGAAAACCATTTCTGGTGAATACCTCTTGAAGCTCATCAAGAGAATGCCAAGAGTGTGCAAAGCAGTCATCAAAGCAAAAGGTGGCTACTTTGAAGAACCAAGAATATAAGACATATTTTCAGTTGTTTCACACTTTTTTGTTAAGTATATAATTCCACATGTGTTAATTCATAGTTTTGATGCCTTCAGTGTGAATGTACAATTTTCATAGTCATGAAAATACAGAAAATTCTTTAAATGAGACGGTGTGTCCAAACTTTTGGTCTGTACTGTATATATATGTGCTAAAAGCAATTATCGTGTGATCTACTGGGTTCTATAATTAAAATAGAAGTTGAAGAAAAGAGAAAAAAAAAAAAGGGGGTTTTCCTTTTTCTCCAGAAACAGTGCCACTCATGTTGACAGACTGAATGGAATATAAAAAAAAGCAATCGGGAAGAATAAAAAAAAGCTGCACTAAAAAAAAATTTTTTTCACTTCAAAGTAAATATTACACGGATCCATTCTGGTAAGAGGCAAAGCATTAGGAGGCATCGCATAATGCAATAATCTAGGTTTACTGAAATCATGAGAAAAAGATTAAAATGATGGCTTAATGCATGTCAGACTAACGAGAAAGCATAAATCTACTAGTGGAGTTTATCAGTAATCTGTTACAAAAGTAGAACAATTGTTCAATTATATACACAGTTAATAGAAATTAAAATAAAATATTTACAAAAGGTCTCATTCAAACATCAGTGATTCTTCTCATTTATGAAAAAAACTGATCAATTTTCATCAAAAAGGGCATGTATAGTACACTGATGGCAAACAATTGCAGTCCGATTTTTTTCATGGATCCATAGACTTGCATCAGCGAGTCGGATGAAAATCAAAAACGCATCAGTGTCACGGTCATTTGAAAAGCCCCATACACGAAAATACAAGTACTATCCATGAAAGACCAGAAGAGAACTCGTACACGGAAAAGCGTCTGAATGAACTCCGAGACTCTGTACCCGTGTTGTGTTTTTTGGGGGATTTTTTTTTGCAATCTGCAATTGCAGTGGAGCCACAACATTTTTATCATAAAATTGGAAAATCGTGGCAAAGTGCAGCCTTGTAAAAAACTAAAAATAATAATGAAAATGTGAAACGTGCCACATGCGATTTACAGTATGCTCTAAAAAAAGACCATGCCAGTGGCCCAGGGAACCAAGCAGCCTTCCATTAAGATTTTAGGGTGGATATGGAGAAACAGAAGTTAGATTTTTCCATTGTTTTACAGTCTAAACAACGGGTTAATTATAAATGTGACATACAAATCGAATATAAATCACTCAGTCATACAACATAGATAGAGGAACATTTTAATAAAAATGTTGCCAACATTCTCACTACGTGGATTACGTCTGACTGATTTTATCCAAGTATCATACATAAGACGACTGCTCATCTGCCTATATTAAAACCCATAGCTCAAATACAAGTGGTCTAGGAACTAAATCCAGGTACACGGCAATAATGATGCTAATAAAACTAATCTTGGAGCCATCAATTCATAATTATGTACAGCTCCAGACATGCATGTTACAACTTAAGTGATCCTTAATTTGGTTTTCTTTAGTAATGTCTGTATATAAATGAAAAACATGATATTTACCGTACATACATTTCATTCATAATCTTTACCAATTAAGAGCAAAATCTACAGCTTAATTAAAGAGAACCCATCAAAAGGTTTTCCCAATATAAAGTAGGACCAGCACCTTCAAGTCCTCTTTTATAGCACCCTAGTATGCTGTATGTATGTCCCCAATCCGCTCTGCAAAGCACAAAAAAAAATATATTATACGGTCCGTTCCAATGGGCGTCTCTTGGCTTGACCTGGGGCCTCCTCTCTTCTTTCAGTCACAGTACTCCTTTCCTGCTTTGTGTGGATGATGCGTCCCAAGTCATCCACACAGTGTCACCCATTGCGCTCCTGCGATAGGTGACACGTATGGGCCATTGGCGCGCTTTGGCCTTTCCTGGTGCATGCGCACCCCAGTACTATGCTTTGTCCTCAGAATGGCAGAGAAAAGTGCGCCTGCACAGGAGCAAGATGGGGGACACTGTGTGGATGACGTAGGAGGTGTCATCCACATGAAGTAGGGAAGGAGGAGTACGGCGATCGTAAGAAGAGAGGAGGCTCGGATCAAGACCAGAGACGCCGATCAGACCGGTCTGCCCCGTAGGCGAGTATAATAAAAAGGTGTTTTTTGCGTTATGCAGAGCACATTGGGGACATATATACAGCATACTAGAATGCTCTATAAGAGGGCTTACAGGTGCTGGCTGTACTTTATATTGGCAAACCTAGTGACAGATTCCCTTTAATCACGATTTCCCTTAGCATGGTCACGTGGTAAGCACTCATAGTAAAACTGTGCGGTACTCTGAGTAGTCAGCTTGGTGATCAGATCAATTCTCCCTCGTTTTCTAGTGACCCTTATTTTGCCTAATAATTCCCTGAAACTGCTGAATATTGATGATGGCAAAAAGGAAGTAAGGAGTAAAGTACACTACTTCCCTTATGACAGGTATTTATAGCAAGTACACTACTTTCAGTGGTTTCAGGTTTCCACGGAGGATCTAGGTACCCATCTCCAGGGTCCAACTGTATTAGGAAGACTTGTGAATAGAATTGTCAATATACCAGCTACCATAACTAATACACATAAATCTGTTTACCTAGTGCCCTTTAATTCAACAGAATTTAGTGATTCATCCAAATACCAACATATAAGAAAACAAAATACCAATGTCTATATTGTCTTGTTAGCTAAAATAATTAACATATAATGCCACCAAATCCAGTCTTCTGTCAAACAATGTGGCTTTGTTCACACCTCCTCCTCCATGCTTCACGGTGGGAACCAGGCATGTAGAGTCCATCCGTTCACCTTTTCTGCGTCGCACAAAGACACGGTGGTTGGAACCAAAGATCTCAAATTTGGACTCATCAGACCAAAGCACAGATTTCCACTGGTCTAATGTCCATTCCTTGTGTTCTTTAGCCCAAACAAGTCTCTTCTGCTTGTTGCCTGTCCGTAGCAGTGATTTCCTAGCAGCTATTTTACCATGAAGGCCTGCTGCACAAAGTCTCCTCTTAACAGTTGTTGAAGAGATGTGTCTGCTGCTAGAACTCTGTGTGGCATTGACCTGGTCTCTAATCTGAGCTGCTGTTAACCTGCGATTTCTGAGGCTGGTGACTCGGATAAATTTATCTTCAGAAGCAGAGGTGACTCTTGGTCTTCCTTTCCTGGGGCAGTCCTCATGTGAGCCAGTTTCTTTGTAGCGCTTGATGGTTTTTGCAACTGCACTTGGGGACACTTTCAAAGTTTTCCCAATTTTTCGCATTGACTGACCTTCATTTCTTAAAGTAATGATGGCCACTCGTTTTCCTTTACTTAGCTGCTTTTTTCTTGCCATAATACAAATTCTAACAATCTATTCAGTAGGACTATCAGCTGTGTATCCACCTGACTTCAGCACAACACAACTGATGGTCCCAACCCCATTTATAAGGCAAGAAATCCCACTTATTAAATCTGACAGGGCACACCTGTGAAGTGAAAACCATTTCCGATGACTACCTCTTAAAGCTCATCAAGAGAATGCCAAGAGTGTGCAAAGCAGTCATCAAAGCAAAAGGTGGCTACTTTGAAGAATCTAGAATATAAGACATATTTTCAGTTACTTCACACTTTTTTGTTAATTATATAATTCCACATGTGTTAATTCATAGTTTTGATGCCTTCAGTGTGAATGTACAATTTTCAAAGTCATGAACATACAGAAAAATCTTTAAATGAGAAGGGGTGTCCAAATTTTTGGTCTGTACTGTATGTGATATTCCCATAAAGAAAAATAAATAAAAATATACCTAAAGAGAGTATTGGGTATTATAAAAAATGTTTAATAGGTAATAGTAGAGTAGGGCCCGGCCAAAAGAGTCTACCTTGTCGTGGTGGTGGCGGTGTAAAAAATCTTTTAGTCAAAACAAAAGCTGCTGACTATGCATGTGATCTGGTGTTCAATGTGAACTGTTAATCTGTGATTGGTGAGGATGTGGTGCAGAAGTAGATTTTTTCCAAGAGTGGGCATGGGACTGTGGAAGGTTCGAGGGGTGGAGGCGGAGCCTGAGCAGAGTCTCAAAAGGACCCGAAAATTTTGCCAGTATGGGGCCCTGAAATTCCTGGTGGCAGCCTTGTGTCCATTTGACATATTAACCTCTACATTCAAGAATGTATTTAATCTCATTTGTTAGCTTCAAACTACAAGGTAACAAAATAAAAATAGCTTGTGTACTGTTCAAAATATTTTAATAATTTTACCAATATAGCCAAACGTATACATAAACATAAATTAAAGGAAATTGCAACAATAATTTTATGAGTATGAGAACAGGCAAAGGTTTTTCTGAGGTCTTGCTTTGGAGGTTGGATAATATTTTGATGCCCTAAGACAGGATCCCCAACTGATGCTACCAATTAAAGGGTTGCTTGAAGCTAGATGCAATAGTGTGATGGGAGTACCTGATGCAAGAATGCCAAAAGGGAGGTAAGGTGGGATCCCTAGTTCTAAGTATACTGCCTCAGTGTGATTACTTTGGAGAAGTTTTAGCTGTTATTATACCAGTAATGGGGCCTCTGGGCTTCACTACTGTGGAGGGGGGAGAGGTGGGATCTGGATGTCACTACTTGGGTGGCTCTGGATGTGGCACGCAACCCTCTTTTGTCTAACAAACTGACCTTGCTCAGACCAACCAAAGCACAGTTGTGTCAACCTTGTTTTCTATCCACCTAACTAGGTGCTAAAAGATCTCCTAAAGAGGCAACATGTTAAAATAATCTGCTAACTAACATATACATCCACTGGGATACTAATGACGCAAATGGGATTCCCAAAGATTGCTGTGTAAATGGAGTGCTATTGCCCACGTGTGACTACTGCTGCATTCTCTTCTTAAAGGCCTCAGCACTCTCTATTAGTCCCACAGAAGTGAACACGACAGTGCTCACTCATACAGAAGCACTCTATTCACCCGAGGGATAAGCAGGAGATAAACGCAAGGAACATGGTCATGAGACTGCAAATAAGGCAAGTTTACAGAGGCATTCCCACCAACAGTGCATTAGCAATGGTTAAACATATCCCTAGGATTCCACCCACTGGTACAGACCAAGATAGTCACATTTTGGCCCCCACTGGGGAGGCATGTTTTGGTACTTTTTTTTTTTAACCACATAGGAAGAGCAGCAGACTGCTTTTTTATATCCAGAGAACCATAGCCTTCTGTCAGAGATATATATTGGGAATTCTTCCTGATGTAAGCATCCAACAAAAGGACCAAATGTAATATGCCCAGAGTCTAAAGGCCCACAATCACAGACTGATGTTGGATGAACCTGCTGATATCGTTGTGTTTGGCCGACAGTCAGGAGAGATATTGATCACGCATCTCCGATTTAGGAATGACAATCGCATTGATCTCCTGGAGATAAGACTCTGGCCAATGTGTCATTCGGTGGCTTTCTCATAAGGAACACAGCAGCACTCAACTGAACGAGTGCTCCCGTGTATGGGAGTGTTGGCTGAGATGGCTGTCGGCCAAATCATCAGTCGAAGCATAATTTGGTCGACAACCATCTAACGCGTATGGCCAGCTTTAGTGACTAATTTCACTGTATGTAAACCATTGGCATGCAATTTTTTTTTTAAAAAAAGAATGGAAACACCCAAAATATTTTACAATAGAGTACTAAATGAAGTGGTTATTTTTTTTTTGGGGCAATGCTTTTTTTTTTTATTTTTTAAAGAAGATAGCCCTGAAAATAAGTTCATCATTGGGTGTCCGACTTCCTGGGACACCCAGAAACCACTTGTAATCTACAGAGGACTATGGGTTTCAATGTAACACACACTGATGCACTTTATAGAGGCTTCTTGCATGAGCAAATTTCAAAGATGTTATGAGATCTCTCGGCAAACAAGAGATGCTACTGAGCATGCGCGGGCTGCGGGGCCATTTTGTTACATGTAAATTTCTAGATTTGTACCACAATTACACAGGCAGTATTTAAAATAGGGGGCAGGTCAGTGAAGGCACAGTGACCTGTCAGAAGCCATAGAGTGGAATACATAAGCAGAGCACCAGATAAAGCTCCTCCCCAAAGACCCACCCCGAAGCACAAGCATCTCATTATCTCAGGAATGAAAATAAAGATTAAAAAAGAACCACAGCGTGGATTTCACCAACAAAGGTATCATTTTAATCAGTGTAATGTCACCCACCTCACAGTGTATGTAGATTACTGAGTACAATCCTGCTGACAGGTGGCTTTAAATTCAACATATGTTAAAAGGAGAACAGATTTAAAGTGGATTCATGTTTTCCTGTGAACCATGTTGTTTGACAGTTTTGAGGTGTAAAACATTAAGTTACACAGCAGTTTTTCGACATTTCAAAAGTTACTCAAAAACATTATTTGCACCTTTAGCATTTTTATAACAGACGCCGCCAGCTGCGCCAAAGCAAGTGGAGTTTGGGCTGGATGGGTCCTAGCAAATTCATCAAAATTTACGCCACTGGACTAACATTTCTTGCAGAGGCGCACAGAAGTTATATAATGCGCCTAATTCATAAGTAGGCGTGAGCTTCTTAATGAATGAATTCTTCTTAATGAATGCATCTTACTGCAGTGATGCCATCATTAAGACTGGCGACAGTCTTAAAGAGAACCTGTCAGCATGATTTTGTAATGTAATGTAAAGCCATGACAGTAATGGTGCTGTAATACTGATTATATTGATACCTTTGGTGAAGAAATCCCCTTTGTTCTTCTGCAGTCTCTATTTGACATTTTCTACTAATTAGATTTTGGTGCACAGGGGCCGGACTGTACCCTGGGTCTTCTCTTCTCTGTCTGTGATTCCCCGGCCCCTCTGCCTGCCTCCGGTCTGTGAATGACTTGTCACTACTGAGATTGTAAATAGAGGAGGAAAATCATTCACAGACCGGAGGCAGGCAGAGGGGCCGGAGAATCACAGACAGCGAAGAGAAGACTCAGTACTCACTCCGGCCTCTGTGCACCGAAATCTAATTAGCAGAAAACTCCAAATGATGATTTAAGGGACTCTGTCAGGACAGATTGACTGCTCAAACCAAGTACAAGTGTTCAGTGCTTCATGGCGGGGCCAATAATTGAAATACACTTTACTGCCTGTAACGCTAATGGGTGTGAACAGACTGTGCCACAGGCACCCTAGAAGGGCGTGATTGTCTCCTGTGTATTCACTAGAGCCTCTGATGGGGAGGATAGTGTGGGACACTTTTAGACACCAGGTCCCACTCCAGGGCAGTTCCCTTGACTGCAGAAGCTGTCTAGAGGGGCAGAGACTTGGGTATGGGGTATAGGTGGGCGAGACAGAAGAATAGTCAGTTGAACAGAGGTCGGGGCAGGCAGCACAGGTTGAGGCTACATAGCTGAGATCAGGAGCAGAGAGAACAGAAAGGTCAAGAGGACAAACTACAAACAACAAAACACCTTAACTGGGAACTAGATGCTAACAGCAAACTGGAACCTAAGGCAAGGTGTGGAGGGTGGCACTGCCTGTTATAGCATTTGCTAACTTGGGATTGGCTGGGGAATCCAAACCCTGCAAGACACAGAAGGGTTAAATTCCTGCAAGATTTGGCCGAGCCTACCTATAGCCATGTGGAGACATCAGGGATATGCAGCAGAGTTGGAAGTGCTACTTGGACTCAGAGCGGTGTGAACTAATGCCGTGAAACCACCTGCTTGGGTACCATCTATCTCTACCCTTCTCTGGCTCTATGAAGCCAGAGCTGTCGATTAAAGAAGGTGGAGGTAGACATTGAGGGAAAATAAGCAGGTAGGAAGGTGCATTTAAAAGATTGGCTCCGCCGTGAAGCACCGAGTAGCAGGAATCAATTTGAACAGTCATTCTGTTTTGACAGAGTCCATTTAAAGAAGAACCACAAAGCAGATTTCTTCACCAGAGGTATCAATTGAATCTGTATTATAGCACCGTTACAGCCAGGTCTTTATTTTATATGACAAAAGTCGTGCTGACAGGTTCTCTTTAATGAATCAGGTCCAAAATTTCTGGAAAGTACCCAGTATAGAAACCTTTTTGTAAATTTTTTTTTACATGTTCCTATCTTCTTCTTAAAAAAAAAAAAAAAAGATTGTGCCTACTGGAACACCACTTACAGGGCAACCACTACAAGAGGATGCCTTTATGCAATCTGTGTGCCAAAAATGCAGAGATTTGGTTATAATACATAAGGTAAGAATGGTGATCTGTGCCATGTTAAGGCTTTATCCCCATGACATTTTTTTTTTTTTTTTTTTTAAGTTAAAAGAGATAACAAAGTCAAAACAGAAATATGCTTGTACTTCACTGTGGATGACCATTTTGTAGCATTAAGATAATGGTATTTCCCACCTTTCATGCTCTGGTTTCTTTGCCCTCGGTTATCTTTATGATTATCAAAATGTCACAACAAATAAAGTGTATGCAAACACTTCCTCATATTCCCTAACGCTCTGTATACACAGCATGCAAAGCAAAGTCATTTTCATCTTCTCTTGCCTGGTAACCAGCAGCTTAAACCAACTTTACAATGTGCTGACCTTACCAGCAAACTGGGTTAACTCTTTAACTCCTGAGTCTTTTTTAAAAAGACCAAGGAACAATATTGCTTTTAACAGATCACTGCAGAAAATTTGCCCAATTATTTACTAAATATTATTACTATTTTATGTAATAATAAAAATGCTAATAATTTCTAGAAAAACATTTTCTTTAATCTACCGGATTTAGACAAGTATTATTTTGTGCTTTATTTTTCCATATACATGAATGATGATAATTACTGTTTATGTCTTTCTCTTTCAATCGTACATGCTATCTGTTTTCTGATATATGGTAAGAGAAGACTATTTTAGATAGACTTGTTTTTATCCCACAGAACTAGTTGTCCATACCAACCATACAAAAAGTATAGATTCTAGATCAAAAACAGTGTTTAAAAAGCCGTTCCATTGCTCTAAATAGTCAATAAAAATGGCTATTCAGCGACCATAGGAGTACAAGAAGGCACGTTTTATGGGTATGTGGATAAGCAATTTTTTTTCTAAGCAATCAAAACCATCGAGTTTATTCTAGTGGAATCTGCTACTTCTTTTTGGAGCCTTTAGTTAGCGGTTTTAAAGGCATTTTTTAACAGTTTTTTCCTGAAGAATTTTTACAGCCTTCTGATTGGATGGTGCGTAGATTGGAGTAGATTCTATCAAGGAGTTCTTGCACTTTTTTTCCCACTTGCCTTTTTGAAAACCTGAATCTACGTTCCCACGACAAGTATTTGGAGGGTTATTGATGTTGCAGATTTTTTGCAGCATTTCTACACCTATTAGGCAAATTAGGTCACTTGTGTTTTTTCATTGCGCTTTTGAGTGCGTTTATTTCATACATGAGTTTTTATTGCGTTTTTTGATGCTGAATTTGTCTCTTTTTGGTGTGCCATGTTTTAAATAAAGCGGCTTTGTTTTTGATACAATAGAATGTGGGGATTATATATGTTTTGTTTTTTTTGTTTTTTTTTACAACTCTAATGCAATTGTATGGAGAAATGCGTACATAAAACTCAGCGTACATGGAAAAAAAATCCATAAGTGGCAAATTTCAAAAACACACCGCTGATCAGTTTATACAGCGTAAAAATCCCAATGTAAATAGTTAGCAACCAAAATTTATTGTAAGAACTTAATCTGAAGCAAGAAAAAGAAAAGCCCAAAAAGACTGAATATTTGAGCAGCAAAGTAGTTTTACAATAGAAATGAACGGGAAGGGTTGAACATGCATTTTTTTAGGCATTTTTTGAAGCAGACCCACTCAAAAAAATGTTTGGCCACCTATCATGGTCTTTTTTAGGGTCATGACAATAAAGAGCTGGGTCTGCTTGTCATTGTGATTGCGATTGTAGAAATAGCATGGACAAAATGGTTACTGATTAATTAAGTACCAATACAGCAACTAGATAAGGTCAAAACTTGTTTTTCTGTCACTCTTTGATCCTATAGAGACACTATTAGAACGTTCAGACAAAATGAATACCTATAAGCCTTATATCAATATCATTGGTATTGTGAGCAGGTATTTATGGCCTCTTTCTTTCTGTGATGTGAACATGACTACTTTGGTCTGCCCATGTCATAGGACACACATGCCTAACTCCAGCAGATCTAGGGCATGTTGACCACAAAGAAGAATACCTTCGAGTCCTAACTTCCAAAACTAGAATGATTTCAATATAGCATAAAAAAATATTTTTCAACCACTTCAATCATATTTTATTTCTTAGAAAAGCGATTAATTTTTTTTAAACGTTATAACCAATGTGAACACAAATATTCAGGAGCAGATGTATGGATCATCCATTTCGTCCAAGTCATCTGGTTACAAGTTTCAGAAATGTAAAAATAACATAAGAATTCAAAGAACTGTTAATACATGTTGAGAGGGCTATCTGGTTTCTCCAAGTGGAAATAAGGAACAGAATCTTCCTAGTAATGAAGATCATTTGAGGTTTCCAGAGAGAAGTGAAGTAGCTTTATACACATTTATCAACAACCATGTCTATTTAGTACGATGAGGATTTCGAGGTGTTTGGGGCTACATCTCAGACCTACAGCAAAAGACAAATGGAACACATCTGATCATCTTCCCAGAAGAAAATCTCAGAGCCATACTGATAGGGATTTTCGATTATGAGCACCAATGGGTATTGTAATGATGTCTGTAAAGCGCTGTGGAAATTAATGGTGCTATATAAATCAATAAATAAGTGTACATGGAGAACTATTTACTATGTTGAACACAGCTATGAATACTGCCCAGTTAAATTATTCAAAGGTATTGTCATATTTTAATACGCAGAACCCATAGAAAAACGATCATCACAACTCAAACTATTCCTACAGCTACTGAAGAGACAAAGTTTATTTAGCTGGTAGGTGTAGACACATTTAAAGTACCCTTCAAAATAGTCATCTACATTACCGAGATTGCTGGAAGGGTTGGAAGATGAGCACAAACAAGACAATAGCAGCCATTTTAAACATGTCAATCAACATTAGGATATGGCATCCTTACAAATTGTTACACTTACCTTGCCAAGTTTGTATCTAGGTTACTCTATTGGAGAAAAAAAATGACGGGTAAACAGGCCTCTTTGGGCTGTTAAAGCTTTTCTTCAGAGTATAGCTTGGAGATGAAAATAAATAAGTCTACATTTTAAAGGCCTTTAGAAATGCCATAGAAGCCAGCCGCACAATGATTTTTTTTCTTATTAATTTATGTTTCATTGGAGAGACTAAGACCTTTGGTAACTTTACAGAATGTGAAGAAAAGTCCTTATTCAATATATGTCATTTGAGATCTACTGAGAGCCATCCAACAGTGTTTGTACCGGAACTGAGGATGGATTGAACGGGGGCAAGGGTGTTGGATACGAAGCCACAAAGAGGGATATTGTAGCAGTGTAGGCAGGAGATGATGATGGCATGCAGTAGCGGAGAATATAACTTTCTTAGAATTTTCTCTCATCTATGACAGAACTACCAGAAGGTGTCACGCAGAAAGACTTAGGTTGGGACAACCAAATTAAATACCAAAGCTTTATCAGGAGGTACAGCAAAGAGGATACCTTCCTCACTGAGCACCTTTAGTGCCATCAAAACCTGGAGAGGTCCAGGATCCATCTTTAGCTGGTAATTTTTGCACTTTCTGCTTTCACTCCTCTGAGCCATCTAGTAATATAGTTATTAAGGGGAGGAAGAAGAACTGAGGTGACAGAAGAGAATTACATACATTCTCTTTCATTAAAGGGAATCTGTCAGCAGGTTTTTTCTACCTCATCTGAGAGTAGCAAGATGTAAGCAAAGAGAAGCTAAATCCAACAACGTATCTCTTAGATTAATGATTGCAGCCATTCTCACACAGAGTTTTTATATTTAGAATGAAGCAGAGCTGAGGAAGCTAACCCCGCCCACACTAGAATCTCTGTGTACAAAGTCCATAGACAGTGAGCTGCTTAGTTGCCAGACTAGTCAGGCAATGTTAATCTCTTAGTGATAAATCCTTCACAGTTCGTAAACAACAGCACACATTTTGACAAGTGACACATCCCTGAATTTTGTATTCCAGAACCTATCTGCTGCCTTCAGATTACATAGCAAAAACCTGCTGACAGATTCCCTTCAAGAATAGATAATGGCCACTGGTACGTTTGCATCTTTTAATAGAAAGGTATGCATTGTGTAAAAACAAATATTTTTGGAAAATGTTTAGCTTCTTCTACAGTTTTCATATATTACAACACATTGTAAACTGTCTGATGCTGTGTCAATGTAGAGAACCACCTTGCTGTCCGTTCAGTCTCCACCCCCTTATGTCTTCTCCTGACGCCAAATCTAATCTTAAAAGGCCTTAGGCTACAAGTTTGCAGTCACTGTGCGCTGTGCGAAATCTCCGGGACCTGCACAGGTAGTGGCGGTCATGTGACCACAAGTATGCGATATGCAAAGTACACTGATTCCGGCTTCGCTCAATACACTTGCATTGATTCTCCTGTGCCAGCTCCGGGAACGTGACCGCAAACATGCAATTTGCATGCATTCGATCACATGCTGACTAGACGTACGCGGCCTAGCTCAATGCAAGTGTATTGAGTGAGGCCGTAATGTGGCAGGAACTATGCAAATTGCATACTTGTGATCACACGATCGCCCGCTCCTGTCGCCGGATAATACCTACAACGCGCAATCCGTGCGATCTGAGAATTCCCAAGTCTGCAGTCACATTGAGTCACTGTAGACTTGTAGCCTAAGGCCAGAAAACCCCTCTAATACTGCTTTAACTGGAGGGGATGAGACAGAGCCAATAAGGAGCTCAGAGTAGCTTGCCATGCATTACATGTCAAATGCAGAATCAAAATAGTTAAAGATGTTTACTTAAAATCAATTATAGGATTTTTTTTTCAAATAATAAATGCATTTACCTTTAAGGTTAATGTGCAGTACAGATTTATTATTCGGCATCAACAGAAACAATGGGGATTGATCTTTCTTATCTCGCTCTCCTAGCAGTTCACATGATAATTGGAGTAGAAATCCAGAGTTGTCAGTTTTTCAGCAGAAGGAGGGAACTTAAGTAAGTGGGTGCTAAAAAGAAAACAAACGCCCACCTCTAATCCAAAAAGAATAGAAGCATACTGGAGAAGACACAACATTGCTCATTCTAGAATGCCAAGCAAGGCCCTCAGTCTCCTACCAGCAGGTTATATGAAAGGAGTTTACACTAGAACTACTAGTACAATTACAATGCAACACTTATTTGGATTTTACAGGTGTTTTTAGAGAAGAACTCTAGGAATTATTTTGCCTATCTAGTGCAACATTGGCAGTTATTAAATAGTATACAGGTTTTTGTGTACGTCTTATGTAACCTGTTTTAGTAGATGTGCCAAGTCTGGATTAGTTGCCTTCTTGATTCCTTTTTGTTTCTTCCCCTCTAAGTGCAGAAACTTTTTTTTTTCTTTTACGCTGACATAGCCGTATAAGGGTTTGTTTTTTTGTGGAACAAGCTTGTAGCTTTGAATGACACCATTCATTTTAACATTCAATGTGATGGAAACCAGAAAAAAAAAAAAAATTCCGAACGCAGCATATTTGCAAAAAGAAAAAAATCCTGCAGTTCTGCAATTGTGTTTTGTTTTTACTGATTTCATTGTGTTATAAAAATGACCAAGCAATATGATTCCGCAGGTCAGTATAATTATAGTGATAAATGTAGTGTTTTTTTTTTTTTTATTAAAGTAGTGAAAAAAGTGGAAATTTGTATTAAAAAAAAAAATTGCGTTGCCATGCTCCAAGACCTGCAACATTTTCATTTCTACATCAATGGAACTGCATAAGATATGTACACTTTAAATATATGCTGCACCATACGGTTTCAGAGATATGGGCCTTTTTATTTAACACTCATTTTTATGGTCCTTACTAAAGGGGCGTGGCTTGGAGGATAATTATTCAGAGCAGCTTAAAGACACACCACAGAGGATCCCATAAGCCACGCCCCTTATATTAGCACTACATAAAAATGCCCATACCTCTGGAACTGCATGGTGGTTTAAAAAAAAAAAAACTGAATAAAAAGATCAAAAACTGCCCACTTTTGACTTTGTCCATTTCAGGTTTTTCCATATATATATATATATATATATATATATATATATATATATATATATATATATATATATATATATATATATATATATATATATATATATATATATATATATATATTATATATATATATACATACACACACACACACACACATTTTAAAATATTCTTGTACAACCACAAAGTGAATTTCCCAAGGTATTTTTTTTAAATGTTCCCATATGATTTATTAACTTACTCCTAACACTTTCATAAATGCCGTTTAAAGTTTTTTAATGTCTTTCCCAAATGTCACAGCAGAGTGAGAGAAGGGCAGGATTAACAATATTACAAGCTCTCAGTGAACGCCTCGACTTTTATTGTTGGCATTGTCTCAAATTAAAGGTGTTTTAATTGTATCGTCATTGTAATACTAACAGAACTCAGTACTGAAACTTAAGAGGCAAAAAACAAAAATTGTAGCGTACCTAAAAGGTTTTCTAACATTGGAAAAATCCAATGATTGCCTCCCAAGAGTCTAGGGTATTTAGATAGAGGGCTAGGCAACACACTGAACTTTGACCCCTGGTGAAAGCTGGTAACAGTCAGTTTTAATGTTTATTTTTAGGCAGAAGGACCTCTCTCTGTGCACAAGAAAAGGCCAGGACTGACTAGCACATGGTGGTGGGGGCCCTATAACAGATTGTGGTGAGGAGCTACAATTCATACATGTGCTGAACCAAGCTTTTAGTAATACATACAGTTGAAATGGAATTTGTAAGCAATAATTTTTGGGCTTTAAAGTTTCTGTAATGTGTCCATATCAAATGCACTATTAATAATAGACATCCATCAAGTAGAACCATAAAAATGTGTTATTCGTCATTGTTATAATTTGGAAAACCAAAAGAAGACTTGTGTGTACTTTACACGCTACTACCACCTTAGTAAATAGCCCTTCTCTGGTAGGCTCGCACGTATACTGTACATTGTAGACTTTATACAAATTTACTTCTGAAATGAGTAAATATTTTGATTTGATTTTAGCATTATAATACCGAGTCATAAGATCAAACCTTTATTTTTTTACATTATTGACCACATACCCATTATGAGTAAATGGTTAAAGAGCTGGGAGTTTCTTGTTGATGGAGTTGCAGCTTTGCTCTCCCTGCTTTTCTTTACAGATATATATATATATATATATATATATACACATATGAATGGATAAATGATGATGTAATCTTGTTATGCAGACTTGTTGAAGAAGGCCAGAACATTTTTTTTTGGAGCTGCGGTTACTACTAGTGGGTATCTGACAGTCTTCACACAGAAAGGTATGAGCCTCCAGCAAAATTTACTGAAAGCAAAGCTATTAGTGGCAATAAGAAACGCACGTACAAATACAAAAATTAGGGATATGGTATTGGACATTAGATATCTATAGAATTATCTTAAAAAACAAAAACACAGTATTACTCCAAAAAAGAGACATTGAGGCAGACTTTGTAAGACTATGTTCACATGCCCAGCATTCATCAGTTAGAATGGATCCAGCAGCAATCCGTTGACAAAAAGTTGTGCAAACACAACAACCTGATTTCAACTGGATCCGTTTTTTCAACATTGAAGTCTATGGGAAACTGATCAGTTAAGTAGCCATCAGTTTTGTTTAATTTGAAACTGATCCAGTAAGCAAAAAACGGATCCTTTTCAAATGAAACAAAACTGACGGCTATTTAACTATAGACTTCAATGTTAAAGAAACAGATCCAGTTGAATCAGTTTTTTTAGCAGGACAAAAAAAAAAAAGTTGTTTCTGCACAACTTTTTGTCAACGGATTGCTGCTGGATCCGTTCTAACTGATGATTACTGGACATGTGAACACAGCCTTATTTGTAGCTGTAAATGAAGAGTAAAGGCCCCCATACACACATTAGGTGGCTGTTGAATGAATTATGCTTCAGCTGACAGCCATCTAAGACTCTCCCATAAACAAGGAAAACTCATTTGTTAAACGCCTCCGTGTTTATGAGAAAACCATTGGATGACACATCAGTCTGCGGCCTCTCTCTGGCAGAATAGTGCGGCAATCGGCAGTCCGAAATCGGACATGCGTAATCGACATTCCTCATCAGCCAGTGCACCCCATACACCTTAGGTTGTCGGCCTAACCCATCGTCGGAAAACCCTCAGGAAGAAGCAAAGGAGGCGAAACAAGTATGGGGGTAGCAGGACACATCATACCTGTTACCCTGCAACAGCTCTAGAGACAGTCATCCTTATTATATTCAGGTTATACTTATAATGTATATATGTACTTCAATGGGTAATACATTAACTAGTGATGGTTTCTGATGGTGCTTGCAAATGGGGCAAAATCATTATATAGGTAGAAAAACCACCATGCATCAAGTACTATTGTTCATACCTGTATAGATTTTTTATATATAGCCTGATTTTGCAAGTAATATTAATTCACCCAGGTGTATGATGTCCCTCAGAGGTATTCCTTGTTCTATGTAATTTTTTAAATAACGCTTTTTAATTTTTATTTTTTTCAATATACTTGTAAAGCTTTTACTGCATCATAGATCTCTTCTTATTGCTACGGGATATGGTTATCACAGATTGAATTGGTTCATTCATGTTGTTTGAAGTGCTATAGATTAATATGGGACAAATTTTGATTACGTCTATTGAGAAATAATGTTTTTCTATAGGGACACACATACACATATGAATGTACATGTGTCGCAAAGATAAAGAACACAAGACTGCATAGTAATCAAGCAAGTCATCTAAACAAAGACTACAATGATACACTACAGACAAACACCTACCATAGGAGATGTTTACCACTGGCCTACAGGGATGACTCAGAAACTACGATTAGGTGTCTACACAGCACAACAATGGCCATTAAGCGGACAGTCAATCAACTGTGAAGTCTGTTCCAGCAGTATTTAGTTATTGAGTAGAAAATGAGACCATTCATTGATACCACTCCATGTGTATATATAATTATAATTCTGCAACTGCAAGACTAAGGCTATGTTCACATGTTGCGTTTTTGATGAGTTTTTTTTTCTGCAGGCAAAACCTGCTCTCTTAGCAGTAAAGAAGCAATGTCAAAAAAGCAGATTTTGCTGAGTTTTTGCCAGTGTTAATTTATGTCCTGTGCATGCTGATAAAGTTTAGTGCAGAAAAAAAAAACAATTTAACTTCAGCAGAGTTTTGGAACCGAAAAAAGCAGCAAAATCTGATAACTGCGGGTTTTTTTTGCACTACCCATCGCTTTCTATGGGTGTAAAATACTGAAATAAGAGACATGCTGCATTTTGCAAAAACACAGTTCTTTGACAAAACAGGAAAAAAAAAAGTGTGCATGAGATTTCTGAAATCTCAGACTGCTGGTACTATAAAACGCAGCTGAATATTCGCATAAAGTAAATGCTGCAAAAACACAGTGTGAACAGAGCCTTATGATGCAAAATTGACAACAAGGCCCAGAAAGCTTAAAAACAGGGGGTGGGTGGGGGTTTCACCAAACTCCCAAACACCTTGCATTGCATATCCATGGAAAAAGCCAGGCCTCGGTCACAAACAGAGCTTCTCTTTGTGTCAAGTATTGAAGAAACATTTACTTTTTCCGCTCCTTGTAAACATCCATTTCATTAAACATGCAACAACTGACCGAGGCAAATGGCAGTATTAAAATAAAAAAGGAACAGTAAAATATTTCATCCGCCCCCTCGACATGTCTTTGGGCGATGGAATTTATGGGGTGATTTACTTATTTGCTCATTTTCATAAACAATCTATGGAAGTATAATTATAGCTATTAATTGATCCAGGAAAGGAAGGGGAGAGTGGGATAAGAAATGCGAAAAGCTTTAGCAGCTATTATAGAATAATTAAATTAACCCCCTTCATTCCGCCTAATAGTGGAGGATGGTACTGCAAAGCCTTGGAGTGATTAGGGAAACTGCAGGCGGTGATACACCTCATTTTCACAGTTGCACCCCCCTAGAGCAGAGGGAAAGAAAGTAAACAAGGGTCTGGAATAAATTACTTTGCAAACAATAGCAGAGCTCAACTACTGGGGAGACAAAAGCAGCAAGTAGTGTGTGTGCACATTTGTGCAGAGCTCTACATAGGCTGCCACTCCCCCTTATCAAAAAGCCCAAGCCATTGTTTCAAATGGACCATTGATCTTATAGGCAAACTTTACCAATGTGTTTGTCTAAGTTGCTATACAATTGCTGCACCCTGCAGAACAATGGACACAATGTGTTATCCTAAAATCTAGTACTAGGGACAGTAATGTACAATCAGGCCTCAAAAACATAGTGTCTGCAAGATGAAAACAAAGGAAAGAAAATAAAGCAAATACCCATTATGGGGTAAGAGATCTATATCAGGAGGGAACCAGGGGGCGAAGGATGAGAATTGTTTATCCAGATTCCAGCCCTGCACTGTGGGGTATATGGAGATCCACAGAGCATCTGGCCAATAGGAAGCCTGCACCTACACACACTATGTACTGTATACATATATCTATATATACTTCTGTTTTCTGGGCAAAATCCACACCTGTTCCATTCATTCATGCAGCCTCTCATGCATCCCAATGACAGGCACAGTCATCCTGTGGGATTCCAATGACATGAAGTTGTTTTTCTCTGGGCTTTGTGCATCCACAACCAACCAGTGAGAAGTGCCCCAGCTCTTCTGCCCCCTGCCCCCTTTTGCAGTGCCCCTTACCTGGTTTTGGAGGATAGAAAGGCAAGTTTGATTAATCCATAGGTAAACAACTCGATGTTCTCCTTGGCTATGCTGGCTACTTTTAGCCTGTGCTCTAGGATATGCAGTTCCATCTTTTTCTTCTTCTCATTTGTAGATCATATGCAGGGAATACTGTTGTTGCCTTTTGTGTCGATTGCAGATCTTTTCTCCTTTCAATGCAGCTGATAGGGGAAAGTAAGAAAGGGTCGGTAAATGGAGAGAGAGGGGGATCACAGGGAGAGGGAAGCTGAGAAGCTGAATGAGTTCAGGAAGACTCGCACAGCGGCGGCTCCAGAGTGCAAAAAGCAGCTGGTGCTACACTGTAACAAACAACTTGCCACTCAAGCCTCTCCTCACTGCGCCTGCGTGCCGGCCCCGAGGCATGACGGGAAGTGTAGTCCTGCCCGCCGCTGAGGAGAAAGACGCTGGGTTGTTTGTGTCTTGTACTCGCTGTATGTCGTCTTGTTGTGACGTGCAGTCACAGACTTCTAAGCTCTAGTGTGGGGGTCGGGACATTTGGTTGGGTAGTAAGGCCTTCTGTGGCTTGTGTAGCGTTCTGTCGTGACTCTGCGACTTGTTTTGATTGAATGACGGCGCATTTAAAGAGACACCGTGTGATTCAGGCTGCAGTCTATTGTTCCCTGCTATCAGGCACTGGGAGGCTTGCTATAGTCACTTTAGTAAACCCCCTCATGGCTCCTTCGCACATTTCTGAGAATCCCCAGCAGAGGTGGGCGCTCATGTCCCCGATATAAAAGTAGGTCATTGTCACACCCACAGTAGCCAGTCACAGTGCAGCTTTCTTTTTTCTAGATCTATTTATAAAATGTAAGCTGACTTCTAATTGGTTGTTATGTTGCTGTCCATTCTTTTTTTTTTATGAGGGCTTGGTGGCCCTTAGGAATTGTCAACTATTTTATTACCTCCCCCGTGTGTCCTAACTGCTGCAGACCAGCTTCTTTATAATTGTGTTTTATTACAATACAGCCACCATCTTGTTGTCGATCAGGCAGGGTTGGGATTCAGGCCTTTACCGCCTGGTTCTCTACGACCACTTGTTAAAATAGCAGCCAGTTCAGCAAAATTGGGTGAAATCGGAATCTGGATCCTAACCCTTTAAGACATGCAGTGTGTGTTGCCGGCGGAACGATGATGATATCCTTGCCCCACCTTCGTCATTCCACTAGAGATGCTGACCCTGCCGCAGTCTTTGTGTAATGAAGGTGGTTTAGGGAAGGGAGATAGTGGAAGAGCATTCATCTGCCCACAAGTGTCCTCCCTACGCTGCTGTTACCCCTATGTAGACTCCCCTACAGACTTCAGGAGTCTAGTAAGGCTGAGGCATACAGGGGGCATTATTACGTTGTGGAGACACAGATAGGCCTTATTACATTTAGGGGAAGCTATTACTATGTTGAGGCACATAGGTGACACTATTACCATAAGTAGGCACATAGGTTGGTAGTATTACCGTGCAGAGGTATACCATGATACCATGTAGTGCCATCTGTGTACCTCTATCACCATAAGGGCAGAGACAGACTGCCGTGCTTCTTGTGCGAGGATCGCATTGTAAACCTCGTACTGGCCAACACCTCTCCTGACCTGAGCTTGACAGCTGCATAGAAATACATCATGCTGTCATGTTCAGGTCAGGAGAGGTGCCGGCCAGTCCGTTCAGTGCGATGCGATCATCGCACAAGTTATATGGCAGTCTGTCTCTGCCCAAAGGCGGCACATAGACACTTTTACCATGTAGAGACTCTATTAACACATCAAGGTACATAGATGGTATTACCACCATGAGCATTGAAGGGGGGGGAGGGGGCAATATTGCCATAAGAAGGCACATAGGGTGGCACTGTTATCACTTGGAGATACAAAGGAGGAACTATTACCATTTGAGAGGACAAAAGGGGCACTGTTACTGTGCATGATTACAAAAAGGGCACTATTAACTTGTGGGATTATTATTACCTTGTGAAAGCACATGACAGTGGGTATCTGTGAGTCAAGGGATTAATACTACCCTTTTACTATAATTTTTTGTCCCCCTTTTTAAATAAACACACCACACATTTCTTTGTTGGATTAAATTAGCCACAGCAGCCGTTTATTAACATAAAAATACAAACATTATAAACCACATCCTAAGGGGTGGTCCTCGAAGCCCCAAACTATTTTAAACCAAGAAATCAATAGTGTCTTTGTCTCAGGCCAGATTGCGTATAACCTCCAGCCGCTAAGCACCAGCTCGGAGGCACCAATTCAAACAGCCTGGCCAATGAAACATGCCCCAAACCATGGGCCCTCCGATCCATTCCCATGGGATCAACCACCCGAGACCACTGAATACCATGTAGGGGGGTCCAGAACTTCCCGAGGTCCCCCCCCTCACTGATCCACCATTAACCATGATCACCAACTTCAAGGACCCCCCATGCCATGAGCACAAATATTCTGACACCTCAAATATTTGTGTCCCTACATACTCTTAAACCTTTTTCTATGCCCTCCTGAATTGCTAGGCACCACATATCCGTACCGACCGCATTTAAGTGCACCCCATCCTCCAAAATTCCCCTTCACCAGACTCAAGTTCTGTATGGTGTATGACCAAAGCCCCGTTTCGTACCATGAAACGCGTCACCGCCCTATTTACTTTTATCCGGGTTCTATTAATTGCCTCATTTGATCCGGTCACTCGCCAGACTTGTAGTGGAACAATATCAGACCAAATAACCAAAACCTTTGGGAACATTGCCCACAATCTCAATATATCAAATTTGATGTAAAGGAAACATAGCCCTTTTTGCACAGCTGCCGAGTGTCCCATCTGGCCGAGACCACCGCTGCTCCCAGGAAAGGACTGGTTAGTTTGCCCACTCCTACTCGGCGCTGTTACCCTCAGCCATAAGGCAATATCCTTATGATCCCAACGGATACTAGATCGTACCGCTTTCCTCTGACAAAATTGTTCGTCATAACGTAACCACCCTTGTCCCCCATACACCCTATATTCCTCCTCGATTGCATCCATGTCACAAAAAAGCCCGGAACAATTTTCTGGAGCTTTCTCGCCTATCACACTGGCTAGTATTGCAAATGCTTGTAACCAGTTCGTAAAGGTCCGTGGTATCAGCCCGTACCTTCGTTTTTCTTCATCTTTTTTGGAATCATTCTTTCTAGCCCTGTCTAGGTTAAAATGTTCCAATGGAAATAACGAGAATATTTCTGCATATTCTCCTTCCCATATTTTTTCTCTCACCTTGGCCTTCAAATGTGACCCCAAGGGCCCTTCAAAACAAACATATACTTCCCCTTTTGCCATATCGT
This sequence comes from Phyllobates terribilis, assembly GCF_046119375.1. Lineage (NCBI taxonomy): Eukaryota > Metazoa > Chordata > Amphibia > Anura > Dendrobatidae > Phyllobates > Phyllobates terribilis. The sequence continues at coordinate 421,902,333 of NW_027362762.1, read as the reverse complement.
CTAGCCTTACATTGTCATCTTTGTCCTTCTCGCCTTCGCCCCCCACAGCCTGTGTTGTTCCTGATACCCCCGTGCTAGATTCACTCATTGACGGATTTCCTCCCCCTGCGCCCATTGTATTAGAACCCCTCAAAAACTCAAGTGTTATTACAGCTTATCCCGCTATGTTCCGACTGGGCCGACTGAAAATTACCCAGCCACGCAGGGGTAGGCGACACTATGCCCTGTGACGTATTCATCCCCATCCCCAGTATTGAAGTTAAATTCCTTAAACCTTGCATCAGCATACCAATACCCCCGCTAACCCCCCCAGAAATGTCCTGACTGTTAAACGCCAAAGAAGGTAACGGGGGCCTGAAAGGAAAAATTAGCGACGACTCACCTGGCTGCCTAGGTGCTGTGAACCCAGCTGCCTCTGATCCTGAATCCTGTTGTTGACGACCTTCATCCGATCCTTGCTGACCACAGTATGTCGTGAAAGGGAGACCTGAAGGGCCAGCAGCTTGCTGCCCCGTTAAGCGCTCGGATCCCGACCCCACATCTTATGGAGAGTGAGCCGACCAATGGCTGCAGCCAGCCTGGCTAATGCCATGAACTGCTATTATGTGTGATAAGGGGGCTGGGCCAGCACAGTGCTGCCTGTATGTAGATCCCACGTTTGCATGTGTGCTGCTGCCTATCCCCCCGTCCGCAGAGCCAGCTGACTGCTGCCCGCAAGTAAGAGCCAGATTGATAGCCACTGCGACCGCACTATGGGCGGAGCTTGCATTGTGGACGGAGCCGGCCTGATCCTGACCGCCCGCTGCTGATTCCACTTTTCTTGCAGCCTGGACCGCCGGAGGATGGGTGGAGCCAGCCACGCAATCGACGCCTGAGGGGCCCCCAGGTTAGGCCCCCGTCCTCGCGCCCTCCTCACCTCGCTGCGCCGAGCAGGCCCCCGCCGCGACCTGGGGTCTGCCGCACCAGGTCCAGCTGTCTTGCTGTTTCGCACTGTAGAGGAGGAGGCCGACACCTCCTCCTGATGCAGGTCCCGGCGTGGAGGTGGATTCCTTCCGGAGCGCGAAGTACGGGCCGCAGCAGTGCGGGCCCTACTCCCGACCAGAGGGTCCCTAGAGGGGCTCCTAACTCGCCACCGGACCGTGGGGGTTTCCTTGGGACTAAGGCGCGCCGGAGGCCTAGTCCTCCGCGGCCGACGTGGCTCAGGAGCTGGTGAAGCATTACCAGCTCCAGTACCCCCAAGCAGGCTTTGGACCGATGCCTGCAACCAGTCCGCCCCATTCAGACCAGCAGCGTCCCGCAGCTGCTACTGCTGCATCCCATCAATGGCCTCCATCTTGGCACAGATGATGTGTATGGGATGATGGCAACCTAAAATGGCTGCAAAGTCCCAAATGGCCGTCCCTTATATACCCCACTCCTCTCCTACAAGTGCCCTCCTACAATCCTCACCAACCAAATCCAACATAAGTACCTTGCTTGAACCTTATTCACACTCCACTTCGATAAGCCCCCCCCCTTTATCCCGCATAAACCCTGTCATGCCGGCCTCCCTCTGAAGCCAGGGGCTGAGTACGGCCTTTCTGAAGCGGCACTATTAATATGTGGAGACACAAAGGGGGTCACTTATCATTTGGAAACACAGAGGTTTACTATTGTCATGTGTGCTCACAAATATGGGAGTAGTATTAGGCTGTGTGCCTACGATGCGTTTTTAATGCGTTTCTGCAGCGTTTTTGCAGCTGCGGAAACGCATTAAAAACGCATGGTAGAAGGGAGCAATGTTCCCCAATGATAATCCGCATGTGCTGTGCACATGCGGAAATTTCTGCTGCGGATTATCATATATATTATATACACTGCTCAAAAAAATAAAGGGAACACTTAAACAACAGAATATAACTCCAAGTAAATCAAATTTCAGTGAAATCAAACTGTCCACTTAGGAAGCAACACTGATTGACAATCAATTTCACATGCAGTTGTGCAAATAGAATAGACAATAGATGGAAATTATAGGCAATTATCAAGACACACTCAATAAAGGAGTGGTTCTGCAGGTGGGGACCACAGGCCACATCTCAGTACCAATGCTTTCTGGCTGATGTTTTGGTCACTTTTGAATGTTGGTTGTGCTTTCACACTCGTGGTAGCATGAGACGGACTCTACAACCCACAGAAGTTGCTCAGGTAGTGCAACTCATCCAGGATGGCACATCAATGCGAGCTGGGGCAAGAAGGTTTGCTGTGTCTGTCAGTGTAGTGTCCAGAGGCTGGAGGCGCTACCAGGAGACAGGCCAGTACACCAGGAGACGTGGAGGGGGCCGTAGGAGGGCAACAACCCAGCAACAGGACTGCTACCTCCGCCTTTGCGCAAGGAGGAGCACTGCCAGAGCCCTGCAAAATGACCTCCAGCAGGCCACAAATGTGCATGTGTCTGCACAAACGGTTAGAAACCGACTCTATGAGGGTAGTATGAGGGCCTGATGTCCACAGATGGGGGTTGTGCTCACAGCCCAACACTGCAGGACGCTTGGCATTTGCCACAGAACACGAGGATTGGCAAAGTCGCCACTGGCGCCCTGTGCTCTTCACAGGTGAAAGCAGGTTCACACTGAGCACATGTGACAGACGTGACAGAGTCTGGAGACGCCGTGGAGAGCGATCTGCTGCCTGCAACATCCTTCAGCATGACGGTTTGGCAGTGGGTCAGTAATGGTGTGGGGTGGCATTTCTTTGGAGGGCTGCACAGCCCTCCTTGTGCTTGCCAGAGGTAGCCTGACTGCCATTAGGTACCGAGATGAGATCCTCAGACCCCTTGTGATACCATATGCTGGTGCGGTTGGCCCTGGGTTCCTCCTAATGCAGGACAATGCCAGACCTCATGTGGCTGGAGTGTTTCAGCAGTTCCTGCAAGATGAAGGCATTGAAGCTATGGACTTACCCGCCCGTTCCCCAGACCTGAATCCGATTGAGCACATCTGGGACATCATGTCTCGCTCCATCCACCAACATCACGTTGCTCCACAGACTGTCCAGGAGTTGGCGTATACTTTAGTCCAGGTCTGGGAGGAGATCCCACAGGAGACCATCCGCAACCTCATCAGGAGCATGCCCAGACGTTGTAGGGAGGTCATACAGGCACGTGGAGGCCACGCACAATACTGAGCCTCATTTTGACTTGTTTTAAGGACATGACATCAAAGTTGTATCAGCTTGTAGTGTGTTTTTTGGGGGTGACTCCAAATCCAGACCTCCATTGGTTAATAAATTTGATTTCCATTGATGATTTTTGTGTGATTTTGTTGTCAGCACATTCAACTTTGTACAGAACAAAGTATTCAATGAGAATATTTCATTCATTCAGATCTAGGATGTGTTATTTGAGTGTTCCCTTTATTTTTTTGAGCAGTGTATAATTTAGGGCCTAAATCTCTCAATAAATGGTGCCTGCAACCTGAATACAGGAGGAGCACAATGGCTGCTGGAGTCACACCCATTCATTCATTTATTCAATCTCATAATGCAACATAACATCTCATAATGCTGATGTCAGGCCCATGTGTCCATGCAAGGAAGTGATGTCACCGGAAGGGGTGAGGCCTGCTCCAGTGCAGAACTGATACCCGGAACCCGGGTCAGACGCGGCTCCCTTTAACACAGTGTAGCGAGTATAGTGTCTTGGCTCCTGGCATAGCTCCTGGTGGGGACTTGGTCTACACTGTAGACCAGGTGCCCGCCAGCAGCTATGCAGAGAGCCACGACACTGTGGCCAGATTGCCGAGCCCCACATACTGTGCCTTGCCGGGAGCTGCGTCACTGAGACCAGCCCGCCGACTGGCACCCCCAGCATAATGTTCTCTGCCGGGAGCCGCGTCTACTGAGGCTAGCCTGCTTCCCCGCCCCGTCATGCCCTGCATCAGCATGCAGCATCCACCCCACACAGTGTGCTCTGAGCTGCCGCAGAGCACACTGTCAGTGTTTAGTGATCGTCTACGGCGTCACCGCGGATCGACAAAAAAAAAAACACAGCCCGGTAGTGGTCCGTGGACCTGTGGTTGGGGACCCCTGGTGTAGAGAGGTTGTTCTCTAGCCTTAAAATAATTAGGTCAGATTTGAGGTCATCTATGAAGGAGGATCTTATGGAGACGATACTATTTCTCAGAACAAATTCATAGACGTCAAAAATGTACATTTTTGTTGAAAACTGTTTTTTTCACTTACGCATAGTCTATAATAAATTGTAAATATGCAAAAGTTTTTTGTTCTAAAGTTGTATTCCAATAAATACATTTTATGTTCTATCGAAATAGCTTGATTATTGTATCATAATAATGATTAAAAGCCTTATGTTACCATTTTACTAAAGTAAATTTATCACTTAAACATGAGCCATGTATGAGGGAGTCGGAGTTGGAGTCTGTGTCATGGAAATTGAGGAGTGGGAGTTGAAGGTTTGGCTTACCGACTCCACAGCCCTGTTGTTGACAGTGGAGCTGGAGTCAGCATGGTTGATGCTGCGTTTGTGAAAACTCATGGTCTTGCTTGCTGTGCTTTAGTTAAGTCTATTGCCATCTTCGCCAACGACTCAGCGCCACTTGCACAGAAAGCACTTACTCAGATTGTACATAATGTTAAACTGAGGATGAGGTCGGTTCATTGTGAGATAATTCCTTGCTACGTCCTGGACAGTCTTCCCACCCCAATTGTTTTGGGTCTTCCTTGGTTGGTGAAGCATAATCTGTTGGTGGATTGGCAAGGCAGGGAAATCATTGAATGGGGAGATTACTGCCATGAGAACTGTTTAGATATTTCCCTTGCTACAGTCTCTATGGAAATATTACCTGCTTTTCTGTCTGCTTTTGAGGATGTTTTTTCTGAGAAGGGGTGTCAAGATTTGCCTCCTCATCGTGCATATGACTGTCTTATTAACCTGACTCCCGGATCTAAACTACCGAAGTCCAAACTGTATAATCTTTCTGGCCCTGAGAGACAAGCCATGAAGGATTTCATTGTGGAAAATGTGGAGAAGGGACACATTAGGCCCTCATCTTCACCCGTGGTGGCAGGGTTCTTCTTTGTGAAGAAAAAAGATGTCGGCCTACGTCCCTGTTTAGATTTACGGGAATTGAATCAAATTACCATGCGAGATCCATACCTTCTTCCTGTGATTCCAGATTTGTTTAGCCAGGTTGTGGGAGCTAAGGTATTCTCCAGGTTGGATTTAAGGGGAGCCTACAATCTGGTTAGAATTAGAGAAGGGGATGAATGGAAAACAGCGTTCAATACCCCTGAAGGGCCTTTCAAGAGTCTAGTTATGCCTTTCGGTTTGACCAATGCACCTGTGGTGTTCCAGCATTTCATAAATGACATTTTCCATCATTTGGTAGGCAGTTTTGTGGTGGTCTATCTGGACTATATTTTGATCTACTCACCAGATTTTGAGGTGGGTTCGTTCATTTCACACCTCTTATCCCGAGAAACCTGGTCCTGAGTGTCCGTAGGCCACTCGTAGAGGGGGGGGTACTGTCACGGGTGTGTCAGATGTGACAGACAGTCGCCCTGCTGTTGGTTGCAGAAGATCTCTTCGTTTTGTATTACAGACACCTTCTTGAATCTGTCTCCCTCTAGGACCCACCGGCTACCTCCCTCCTGCTAATTGAGTTTAAATACTTTCAGTTTGCTGCAGGGAGGGGCCAGTGATATTCACATGTTCTCTTGTGTTTGGCTTGGAGCTGTTGGAGTCTGCTTACTTCCTCTCTGGTGCTGGGAGGACGTTTTATGTATCTCTCTGAAGTCGGCTCAAGCTAAGTTACTCTTCCCCGTGTGTGTCTCCCTTGTTGTCTTTAGTTGCTAGTGGGGACTGACTAGTGCTCACCACCCCCTCCCTATCCAGGGCCAAGCGCTAGGGATATACAAGACATAAGTTCCTGTGCGGCAATTGGTGAGGAACCAATATAGGGATGCTAGGGGAGCCATGGTGATATAAGATTAGCCTAGGAGGTCTCCACTCCGCCTAACCCTAGTGTCTGGGCTCCCTTTCCCTCTTCCCTTCGTGTTGCACTTAGTCTTTGCTACACCTTGCGTGACAGATATACTGTATGGGGCTAATTGGGGGATGTGTTTGCTATGTTAGGGCCAGAATGGGGGGAGTTTATTCTGTATGGGGGGCAGAATGGGAAATATTTTACGGTACTGTGTCAATTGGGGGATTTTATTGCTATATTGGGACCAGAATGGGGGACATTTGTTACTATATTGGGGCAAAAATGGATGTAGATTATTATTTTATATAGGCAGAATGAGGGACATTACTGAATGGGAGACATTATACTGTATGGGACCAATTGGGGAACCTTATTTCTATATTGGGACATTACTTTGTGAAGGCAAAAATGGATGGGGGATATTATTTCCCGGGGACAGATGTGGAGACATTATACTGTATGATATAATCATAAAAGGGGGAGAGGAAACAAGGGAGAGTTAGCTCACTGCAATCTGAAGCACCTTATCAGCAGAATACACCGCACAGAGCCGCCTTGGTCCAGGCAGATATAATCATGAAGAAAAAAAGTGGTTCTCCAGCGATGATGGAAAAACAGGTAAGTATAAAACTTCACATTAATTTAAGCATATTAAAAGTCCAACATATCAGCATGACACAATGCAGCACTACAGAGAAAAAAAACAACGTGTTTCTTCTAGTGTACCTTAGTCATGGTCTGTGTGAACAAGAGTTAAATATTCTTTGGCACACAGGTGCTGACTAATTAACTAGTGAACAAATGTTTATTAGCTTAGCTAGATGCTTGTTCACACAGACCATAGCTAAGGCACATTAGCTATAACGCGTTTTTTTTTTCTGTAGTGCTGCACTGTATCATGCCGATATTTTGAACTTTTAATCTATTCAATCTGTCATGCAAAAATAGGAGTATGTCACTAAGGCAAATCTGCCAAGACGTAGAGGTCCACCTAAACTGACATCCCAAGCAAAGAGTGCACTAAATAGAGAAGCAGCTAAGAGGCCCATGGTCACTGTGGAGGAGCTGCAGAGATTCAAAGCTCAGGTGGGAGAATCTGTCCACAGGATAACTATTAGTCATATACTCCACAAATGTGGCCTTTATGGAAGAGTGTCAAGGAGAAAGCCATTTTTGAAAGCAAGCCATAAAAAGTCCCATTTACAGTTTTAAAAATCCATGTAGTGGACACAGCTAGCATGTGGAAGTTTGTGGTCAGATGAGACCAAACTAGAACTTTTTGTTTTGGGCTAAAAGCAAAACGCTATGGGTGGCGGAAAACTAACACTGCACATCACCCTGAAAACACCATCCTCAGTGTCAAACATGGTGGTAGCATCATGCTGTGGGGATGCTTTTTTCAGCCGGGACAGAGAAACTGTTCAGGGTTGATGGGAAGATGGATGGAGCTAAGTACAGGGCAATCCTGGAGGAAAACCTATAAAAGACGAGACTGGGGTGTAGGTTCATCTTCCAGCAGGACAACGACCCCAAACATACTGCCAGAGCTACAATGTAATGGTTTAGATCAAAGCATATTCATGTGTTTGAATGGCCCAGTCACATTCCAGACCTAAATCCCATTGAGAATCGGTGGAAAGACTTGAAAATTACTGTTCACAGACGCTCTCCATCCAATCTCACTAGAGTTAGAGGTAGTTTGCAAAGAAGAATGGGCAAAAATGTCAGCCTGCAGATGTACAAAGCTAGTTAGAGACATACTCCAAAAGACTTGCAGCAGTAATTGCAGCGAAAGGTGGTCCTACAAAGTATTGACTCAGGGGGACTGAATACAAATGAACGTCACAATTTTCATATTTATATTTTTAAAATATTTAGAAAACCATGTATCATTTCAGTTACACTTCCCAAATACTTGTTACTTTGTGTTTGTATATCACATAAAATCCCAATAAAATACATTTAAGTTTGTGAGTGTAACATGAAAAAATGTGGAAAAGTTCATGGGGTATGAATACTGATCAAGTCACTGTATATTTTATTTTCGGGGATTCTGTTACTGGTGGGAAAGGGAGGTGCTGTTACCGTGCAGGGTACCTGGGCAACAATACAGCACTTTTCTTCATCTGGTGCAGTGTGTAATTGAGGGAAAAAGTGGGGAGGGTGCTCTAGAAGCGATCAGCCACAGATGAATCACTGTACACTTACACTATATACTATCTACAAAGTGCCTGTGTATAACTGGCACTGTTGATAATATTAGTGGTTTTTGTTACTGTGGTTTTTGTTAACCGGTTCAGGACCGCCCACTGTACATAAACCTCGGCGCTGCCTGGGCTCTGTGCAGCGCCGACGTTTAAAAACGGTAGGTGGTCCCGCAGCGCTCAGGACCCCCAGGGTCCTGCAAGCGCTGTGGTTCCGGTGCAGAGCGATAGCTCTGACAGGGGACATCATCGGGACCTGATTGGATCAGGTCCCAATGATGTTAACCCTTTGCTATCTTCTATATGCCGCGATCTATAGTGATCGCGGCATATAGAAGATAGTGAGAGGAGAGGGGGTCATCAACTTACCTCTCCGACGGCCCCCTGATGCCTTCCAGGACCTGCCGTTGTTATGGCAGCTGGAGGTCACATGACCGCCTCCAGATCTGCCATATATGGTGTACTGCTAGGCTCAGCCTGCAGCTGAACTCTAGCAGGAGACAGACAGTGTAAAACTGTCAGCAAAGATCTCATCCAATGCAATACATGTCTATTACATTGCATGAGATCAGTGATTAGAAAAATAAAAATTAATGTCCCATACAAGGACTAAGTAAAAATGTTAAAAAAAAAGTCAAAAAAATGTTTTCAAGCTGTTAAAAAAAAAATCACAAAATAAATAAAAATAAATAAATAAAATATTAAACCAATAAATCCGTATAATTATGCAAAAACAAAAAAGTACACATATTTGGTATCGCCGCGTCCGAAACAACCCGATCTATAAAACTGTCACACTAATTAACTCCTTCTGTGCACACCGTAATAAAAATAAATAAAAAACGGAGCAAAAAACTATGCCTTTTCATCATATCGCCAAACAAAAAGTGGAAAAAAATGCGATCAAAAAGCAAAATTGAAATAAAAATGGTACCGCTGAAAACGTCATCTTGTTCCGCAAAAAAAAGCCGCCATACAGCTCCATCAGCCAAAAAATAAAAAAGTTATAGCTCTCAGAATAAAGCAAAGCAAAAAAAAATTTTTTCTATAAAATTGTTTTATTGTGTAAAAGCGCCAAAACATAAAAAAAACTATACAGTAAGTGTAGTATCGCTGTAAACGTACTGACCCGAAGAATAACGCTACCTTATCACTTTTACCACATGCAGAACGGCATAAAAAAAACCTCATAAAACAATTCTTGAATTGTTGGTTTTTGTTAATTTTACCTCCCAAAAAACGGAATAGAAAGCGATCAAAAAATGTCACGTACCCAAAAATGGAACCAATAAAAATGTCAACTCGTCCCCCAAAAAACAAGCCGTCACATGACTCTGTCGGCTGAAATATGGAAAAATTATAGCTTTCAAAATATGGCGATGCAAAAACTAGATTTTGCAAAAAAAAGCGTCTTAGTGTGTGACAGCTGTCAATCATAAAAACCAGATATAAATCTGGTATCTCTGTAATCGCACCGACCCGAAGAATAAAGTAATCTCATCACTTATACTGCACGAGGAACGGCGTAAAAAATAAATAAAACCAATTCTTCACCTGCTACTGATTTGTTTATTATGTCTCCCAAAGATCGCAGTAAGGCTCTGCTCACATTTATCCTGCGCTCTGCGCTGAGCACTTACACCAGAGTTTCCGTGTAAATCTCTGAAATATGTGATTCAGATGGAACCCATGACCGAAGATTCCCTGTAATGAGGCAGATATAGGCCACTGTGGATGCCGTCTGGCCTGTGATCCCACGGTGTCAGTTTTTTTAGGCGTGCATAAAAGTGCAGTTGGCCACAGTTTTGTGCACGTCTGAAAAAAAGGACACCGCTAAACAGAGGCCAGACGGAGTCCAGTGTAACTCTGCTGCCTCATTACAGTGAATGGATCCCACAGGGGTTTCATCTGAATTACATCACTTGGAAATTTAGATGGAAACCCCAATGTAAGTGCTCAGCCTCGAGTGCCGGATAAATGTTACGTAAAATGTTCCCAATAAAAGCTTCAACTCAGTCCTCAAAAAAAGCTAGTCCCCACTCAGGTCAGTCATCTGTTAAAAATATTCCAAGTTACTGGTAGCAGAAAGGCTCTGGAAAAGCGAAATGGCCCTTGCCCCCGAAAAGAAATTCAGAAAATTTTGTGCTCCCAAATCCAAATGCCTATTCTACAATAATTTGTTCTCCAATTGTCAAATAGCACTCCGTCCCCCCCAGATCTTGCCGTATGGCTGAGCGGTACGATACAGCCACATATGGGGTATTGCCACTTTTAGAAGAAATTGTGTGACACATTTCGGCACCATTTTTACCCATTGCCCTGTGTGAAAATGTAAAATCTGAGGGTAAAACATTTTTTTGTGGTAAAAATATAATTATGTTTTCTTCACTGCCCAATGGTATAAATTTAAAAAATTCCTTGAGAGGTGTAATTTACAAAATGGGGTCACTTGTGGGGGTTTCTGCTGTTTCAGCATGTCAGCGACTCTTCAAATGTGACATGGTGTCTGTAACCTATCCCAGCCAACATAGCGCTCCTTTCTCTTCCGAACCCTTCCGTACACCAAAGCAGTGGTTTTCCCCCACATATGGGGTATTGGCGTACTCAGGAGAAATTGCACAACAAATTTCATGGTGAAATTTATCCTATTACTCTTATGATAATGCAAAATTAGGAATCAAAAACGTTTTGTGGGAAAAATGTGAAAATTTTATTTTTACAGCTCAATATTATAAACTTCTGTGAAGCACCTTGGGGTTCAAGGTGCTCACCACACATCTAGATAAGTTCCCTAAGGGGTCTAGTTTCCAAAATGGTGTCACTTGTGGGGGGTTTCCACTGTTTAGGCACATCAGGAGCTCCCCAAACGCTACATGGCGTCCGCTAATTATTCAAGCAAATTTTACATTCAAAAAGTCTAATGACGCTCCTTCCCTTCCGAACCCTGCAGTGCACCCAAACAGTGGTTTTCCATCACATATGGGGTATCAGCGCGCTCATGAGAAATTGCACTACAAATTGTGTATTCCATTTTTTCCTGTTACCCTTGTGAAAATAAAAAAATTGGGTCTAAAGTAAAATTTTTGTGAAAAAAAAGTTAAATGTTCATTGTTTTCTTCCACATTCCAAAAATTCCAGTGAAACACCTGAAGGGTTAATAAACTTCTTGAATGTGGTTTTGAGGACCTTGAGGGGTGCAGTTTTTAGAATGGTGTCACTTTTGGGTATTTTCTGTCATAAAGGCCCCTCAAAGTCACTTCAAATAAGATGTGGTCCCTAAAAAAATGTTTTTGTAAATTTTGTTGGAAAAATTTGAAATCGCTGGTCAACTTTTAACCCTTATAGCTAGCTTCCTAACAAAAAAAAATTTTGGTTCCAAAATTGTGCTAATGTAAAGTAGACATGTGGGAAATGTTATTTATTAACTATTTGTGTGACATATCTCTCTGATTTAAGGGCATGAAAATTCAAAGTTTGAAAATTGCAAAATTTTCAAAATTTTCGCCAAATTTCTGATTTTTTTCACAAATAAACGCAAGTGATATCGAAGAAATTTTACCACTATCATGAAGTACAATATGTCATGAAAAAACATTCTCAGAATCAGGGGAATCCGTTGAAGCGTTCCAGAGCTATTACTTCATAAAGTGACAGTGGTCAGAATTGAAAAAATTGGCCCGGTCACGAAGGCAAAAACAGGCTCTGGCGCGAAGTGGTTAATAACCAATATAGTGGTACTATTCAGTCATAAGTTACACCACTAAAGTGGCTAAAATTCTCAAATGTACGCCATCCCCCAGCTATAGTACATTTATGGCATCATTTGAACACCACTTCATGAATCAGGTCAGTGTACTCCAGCCAGCGCTTTATAATACTGACGTGCACTGGACAATTTCCTAAGGATGTATCACCTACCCTATTGATGATAAAAAAAAACCTTGAATAACTTAAATCTGCTCAAAGATTGAATCCCCTTCAAGGATGTTGAGCACTTTTTATTTTTCTCGGTTCAAGTTACCGTCCCCACTTGGTAGAAAAAAAGAGTTAACACAGTCTCCAGAACTTATGATCTTTTCGCCCAAGTGGAGACATGATGTGAAGGAATTTGTTGCTTTGTGTACCCAATGTGACAAATTAAAGTCCTCTTGTCTAACACCTCTCAGACCTTTACAACTTCTGCTCATCCCTCAGAAACTTTGATCTGAACTATCTATGGACTTTATCACAGATCTTGCCAGTTGCTAAGCTTTCACAACTATTTGACCAGTTCTCCAAGATTGTGAATTTTGTCCCATTATCTGGTTTGCCTTATGCTCTGCAGTGGGTGCAAGTCTTGGCCAAGGACGTTTTCATTTACAACGTCTTCCTCCCTGTACTGAGAATTTCCCTGGATATCTCTCCTCTTATAATCCTCAAAGCAGTGGTCACATTGAGAAAATTAATCATTCAATTAAGCAATATTTTTGGTTACTTTCTAATGTAGATAAATGTAGAGTAATGCACCTAGGACGGAGTAATCCTATTGCTGCATATACATTAAATGGGAGTATACTCGGGACAACAGAACAGGAGAAGGACTTGGGTATTATGGTTACAAGTAAGCTGAGCAGCAGTTACAAAGCAGCAGTCGCAAACGCAAACAAGATTTTAGGATGTATAAAAAGAGAAATAAAATCCTGCGATCCCAACGTACTGTTGCCCCTTTATAAATCACTGGTGAGGCCACATCTGGGATATGGGATCCAGTTTTGAGCTTCACATTTTAGTAAGGATATTCAGAAGTTAGAGTCAGTTCAAAGGTGGGCAACTAGATTATTACAAGGGATGGAAGGCCTCTCATATGATGAGGGGTTGGAAAAGTTGAGCTTGTTTAGCTTAGAAAAATGATGCCTCAGAGGGGACAGTAGGGGTCAGTACAAAGGACTGGCACATGACTAATTCCTTCCAAAGACCATACTAAGGACCAGGGGACACTCATTACGAGTGGAAGAAAGGCGATTCCGGCACCTAAACAGGAAAGGGTTCTTTCCAGTCACAGCAGTTGGACTGTGGAATGCCCTACCACAAGAGGTAGTAATGGCAGACACTATAACAGCTTTCAAAAATGGGCGGGATGATTCCTCAGCAGAAATGGCATTGTGGGTTACAGTTAGACAAAATGTTACAACTATAGTAATACATTTAGTATGGTAATAATAATTACATAACTAGTATCATAATTAGGTATGATCCAGGGTTCTTGGACTGATCGCCTTTTCTCGGGGTCAGGAAGGAATTTTTTCCTGTGATGCAAATTGGCTGAATGTGTCCTGGGGTTTTTGCCTTCTTATGGATCAATAGATTTAGGCATAGGGATTTTAGTAATACCTTTATTAGAATCACTAGAGTAATACAAAATATAAAACGAATTAAAAAATTATAAACGGGTTCATTTTTAATTGTAAAAGAGCAACATTAATAAAAATGGTAATAATACATTTGTGAGGCCTAGTCCCAGTAAGTTAGTGTAGTGTTAGTGTAGGGAGTACAATTGGGGGAGGAAGGTTGAACTTGATGAACCTAGGTTTTTATTCAACCTATGTTACTATGTAATACCAGTCACTACAATTGGGCTGAATTGGCAAATAACAACTTTGTGACAGAAGCCACTAGGAGATGTCCATTCAATACGGTCTTTGGACAGGAGTCTCATCTTTCATTGCCCATCCTCCACAGTGCCTGCTTCCTGCTGTGGCGAAGGTTTGTCTATAGATCCATGACATCTGTACTGAAGTCCAAGTCACTCTATCTGCAGCCACGACTAGGGCTAAAAAGAATGTAGATGTACATAGCCCTCCTGCTCCAAAAATCTTCCCTGTGAATAAGGTTTGGTTCTAAGAAGCTTTCAAAGCTGATTAAAAGTAATTCAGCAAAGCAACGCAGTCACTTACCATCTGAAACTGCCTACTACTTTTCTAACACTTTTTAGGAACCCAACTTCTAAGACTGAAGTTTGGTTCCTAAAAAAGGCATCAATGCTTCAGTTTTGTTCAAGAAGTTCTGTGCCAAACAACCTCTCTCTTCTCTATTGGACACCAATAGAAGGGCCCCTAAAACAGGAGTACTGTAACTCGCCTGTTCCAGCGCCGAGCAATGCATCACTCCTTTTCTCCAGACAATCCCATCTCTTCTGGCATATTGTGCTTCCAGCTCACTCTTGATATCATGCTGTTGCGTTATTTAAGCCTAGTTCAGGCAGTGCGGTTCTGCCTGAATATACAGGTTGTTGGCCTCTGGCACATCTGGTCTCTAATCCAACAACTCCGCTGTTCCAGCTTTGTAAAGCTGGACTCTTGTCAGTTGCCAGTGTTATTTACTACCTGCTCATAAGGACCAGAGGCTTTGTGGATCCACCTCACCAGTTAACATGAAGTAAGGCAGAAGTATAAAGTACAGGGTGGGCCATTTATATGGATACACCTAAATTAAATGGGAATGGTTGGTGATATCAACTTCCTGTGTGTGGCACATTAGTATATGGGAGGGGGAAAACTTTTCCAGATGGGTGGTGACCATTGCAGCCATTTTGAAGTCAACCATTTTGGATCCAACTTTATTTTTTTCAATGGGAAGAGGGTCATGTGACACATCAAAGTTATTGAGAATTTCATAAGAAAAACAAAGGTGTGCTTGGTTGTAATGTAACTTTATTCTTTCATGAGTTTTTTACAAGTTTATGACCACTTATAAAATGTGTTCAAAGTGCTGCCCATTGTGTTGGATTGTCAATGCAACCCTCTTGACACACTGATAGCAACACCGCAGAAGAAATGCTAGCACAGGCTTCCAGTATCCGTTGTTTCAGATGCTGCACATCTTGTATCTTGATGATATGGTGTGGTATATGGGGTATAAAGATAGTGGGGCCATTCTTCATCAATGGAAGCCACAATGCCACTGGATATCTGAAATTGCTACATGATGATGTGTTGCCCTCTTTATGCACTGAAGATAGCACGTTCCCTGAGTTTTTCCAACAAGATGGTGCACCACCACATTATGGGTGTCAGGTCCCAGCATTCCTACATGAACAGTTTCCTGGAAAGTGGATTAGTCGTCGTCGGCCAGTTGAAAGCCATCAGCAGTGATCTTAGAGAAATACTGGTATTTGGTAGTGTTGAGCGAATTTGTTTGGCATTTCAAATTCGTGTTCGGGGTTCATGGGCGGAGCCGGTTTTTTTGGCGCGAACAAGTCGGAACCCCCGAACACAAATTTGAAATGCCGAACAAGTTCGCTCCACACTAGTAATTGTTGCTGCCCATCAATCTGGAAAGGGTTATAAGGCAATTCTACACTGAGAAAGATTATCCACATAACTCTCTGAGTACAGTTAGGCTGTGTGCACTCGTTGCAGATTTGGTGCGATTTTGTATTGTTTTTTTCTGTGCGATTTTGTGACAAAACCTGATGCCAGCAAAGTGAATGAGAAACCTGAAGTGTCATGCAAACGTTGAGTATTTTTGACTTGTAGATTTGGTTCAGAAAATAATCTGCAGCATGGCAATTCTCTGTGTATTTTGCCTACGTTTTTCACCCATTGAATGCACTGAAAAAATGCAGGAAAAAAACGTGGCAAAAGCACAACGTTTTGGAGGCTGCACTTTCCTTCCAAGAGATGCAGAAATGGTGCAGAAATTTCTGCAATCAAATACTCAACATGTGCACATACCCTTACTATAGTAGATGTTAATGCACCCATACATATTAGACTAAAGTCGGCTGAACCTGCTGATATCCGTGTGATTGACTGACAGTCAAATGTGTTTAGAGGCCTCCCATCTCTCCTCCAACAGATGATGGAACCAACTTGTTTCCTCTGGCCACTCCTTTTCTTCTCTGAAAGATAAGCTGCTGCCTGTGGAGTCTGGAAGCAACGCTCTCATAGAGAACTCAGAAATGTTCTACCGAATCAAGCAGTCCTGTGTATTGGGGTCGCGGACAATAGCTGTCAGTTGAGTTACAGCTATCTAATGTGTATGGGTTCCTTTACCTGCAGGCCTATGTAACAAAACAGGAAACACACAGTGGACAGTTTATTAAAACTGGCGTTGCGCACGTCAGTCTTAATGATCGCGCTTGCTGGAGTACAATGAGCCTTATTCATTAAGAAGCGCCTGCCACTTAATGAATTAGGGGCATCTATCAACTGGCATGCTACTGCCAGAAACTAACTCCAGTCAGGGACTCGTGTACATTGCAATAATTTACACCACCAGAGTGATATAACTTTTCATGAGTTTGATGGACTGGCATCACCATGCCCTGTCCCGCCCATGTATTTCCCAAAATATTGAACTAACAAATAAAGTAGCACTCTGCATCGCTAAGTATGCGAATATGAAATATATGAAATTTTAATTGCGGTAATGCAATTCAAATTTCATATATTTCATGTTCGCATACTTAGCGTTGCAGAGTGCTACTTGATTTGTTAGTTGTATGTGGAGATGGCTGCTCCTAGTAAGCACCTGTACACACCTACTTCTTGTTTTGGAAGTGACGGTCAGTCTTTTTTGTTTATACCCAAAATATTGAGACTTATTGAATTGGACCCATGGTGCTAACTCGTGAGTACAGGTAATGTGGTAGATGTTGCCACCAATCCTATATAGCATCATTTGTATCATACAGTGATGACTCTCTGAATATAGATAATGTAAAAAAGCATAGGAATAAAACAAGAGAGATTATCTCACCCGCTTCACCTTATATAGTCGAAAACCGTGTATCCAAATCCTTTATAGTGCAAGATCTTTCAGTTAGCAAGGCATCAGTAATGCCAATGTAATCCACAATGCACTGCACAACTTGGTAAAATACAAAATCTTTTATTTCAATTTATTAAAAAAATTATGGTACCGTGTAGAAGAGCCTTATGGTTCATAACGAATAGGTTTCTATTACCCTACATCTTTACATTTGTCTGTCTATAAATACATCTTTAAATTGGATTGCAATGAAAGAAGATTTGGGATTTTATGAAGTGCTCAATTGCATTGTGGAGTTTGTTGGAGTTAAGATCCCTTTACAAAATGGATAGCTCTTGGCTGAATGACGGTTGTGCTGAGTGCTCTAGTGTTGTTTATGAGAAAGCTGCTGCTAGACTCTTCCGGCAGCGACATACACTGTTCTACGGCCAAATTGGTTCAGAGACTATAACAGTTGAACTTAACTAATTCTGGGGTGCTGAAAACGAATATGCTTAAGTTTGCTGATTGGCTCTAATTTTCAAGATCCTGAGAAGGTTGTAATTACTTTCATGCAGGCTTAAAGAAAAATTGCATCTTTATTGTTTCATCATCATTATTGCATTTTTAGTAGCTAGTGATGGGCGAACCCAAACAGTAAAGTTCAGGGTCCATACCGAACACCTAGTGTTTGGGCACGGAATTCTCCAGGAAGTCCGTGTTACTGTTCGGGTTCGGCTGCCCGAACATTGGCCATTTTCCACGCTGTCATCTGACAGCACGAGAAACGCCAGCGGCTCTGAACGGCAGTAACATTATCGCCGGTCAGAGAGCTCCGGTTCTCACGCTGTCAGATGACAGAGTGTGAGCCAGCAGCTCTGACAGGCATTGGCTGATGAAAGTACTACTGTCATAAGCGTACTCCTGCTGTCGATGATAGCAGCGAGAGCAGGCACCGCTGATGAGAGTATTCATCAACTGCCGACTGTGCGATAAATAAATAATAAAAAAATTACTTGGGGTCTCTTCTGATTTTGATAACCAGCGCAGTCAAAACCGGCAGCTGCATGCTGCAACCCCAGCAGCTGTCAGCTTTATCATGGCTGGTTATAAAGAACAGAGGGCTGCCCACAACATTTTTTTTAATTATTTAAATAAATTATAGAAAAAGGCATGAGGTCCCCCCATTTTTTACAGCCAGCCAAGCTAAAGAAGACAGCTGGGGTTGGCATTCTCAGTCTGGGAAGGGGCCATGGATATTGCCCTCCCCAGCCTGAAAATAGCAGCCGCCCCAGAAAAGGCGCATCTATTAGATGCGCCAATTCTGGTGCTTTGCCCGGCTCTTCCCACTAGCCCTGGTGCAGTAACAAGTAGGGTAATAGGTTTGGGGTTGATGGCAGCTTTGCATTGTCAGCTGACATCAAGCCCAGGGGTTTGAAATGGAGAGGCATCTATAAGGCACCCCCATAACTAACCCCACAGTCAAATTGTAAATAAAAAACACAGCCAGGATAAAGTCCTTTAATTGAAATAATGACACATACTCCTTTATTTGAAATAAAAATAAAAAAGCAAAGTTATACTCACTTTTACTCCTAATCCATTGAAGCCAATGTCCCCTGTAAAAAAAAAACAAGCTAAAATAATAAACAACCATATCCCTCACCTGTTCGACATGAAAATAATCCATACTGTCCCACTCTGTAATACAACTGTGCAACATTTGGTTTTCAAAATAAACAGTGGCATGATGCGACCATTCATGCTAAAAACCAGGGGAGACAGAGCTTCTGCGAGTGGGCTGATGACCTGTGGTGACCTCAATGAGATCACTGCTAGCACCATAAGAAAAATTCTCGCAGTGCTTGCGCTGAGCTCTGTGAGGTCACCGCAGTAAACCGTGAGAAAATTCATGGTGCTAGCAGTGATCTCACTGAGCTCAGCGCAAGCACCATGAGAATATTTCTCGCGGTGATCTCATTGAGGTCACCTCAGGTCATCGGCCCTTTTGCAGCAGCTGGTTATTATAGGGGAGACCCCCCAAAAAATTGACATGGTGTCCCCCCTATATTCACTAACCAGCAAAGGCTAAAAAGACAGCTGCGGTATATTAATAGCCTAGGAAGGAGCCATGGTTATTGACCCGCTCCCAGACTTAAAACATCAGCTCTCAGGTGCCCCCGAAATGGCGCATTCATTAGATGCACCAAATCTGGCACTTAGCCTCGCTCTTCTCACTTGCCCTGTGCGGTGGCAAATGAGGTAATAGTATTGGGGTTGATGTCAGCTTTGTATTGTCAGCTGACATCAAGCCCAGGGGTTAGTAATGGAGAGACGTCTATAAGAATTACTAACCCCATAATCAAATTGTAATAAAGACACAGCAAGAATAAAGTCCTTTAATTAAAATAAAAACACAGACTCCTTTATTTGATATAAAAATAAAAAAGCTAAGTTATACTTAACGCCTAATCCACTGAAGCTCATGTTACCTGTAAAAGACAAAAAATAAAAAAACACATATTCCTCACCTTACTTACGGCACTGCTGGCTACGTGAAAACTTTCTCAGGCAGCCAGCAGTGCTGTAAGTGAAGTGACTGGGTTCATCAACTATGAACTCTGGTGATCTTTCTTACGGCACCGCTATACACTGCAGGAGCGTTCTCACGTTCCTGTGTCAGTGTGAGCCAGCTGGCATGGATAGCGGTCGCATCACTGATGTCACCGCTAACCAAATCATCCAGATCTTCAAGGGACAGATATGGTTTATCGTCGGACAGGTGAGGAATATGGTTGTTTATTATTTTTCTTCTTTTACAGGGGACATGGGCTTCAATGGATTAGGTGTTAAGGTGAGTATAACTGTGCTTTTTTATTTCAAATAAAGGAGTAAGTGTCATTATTTCAATTAAAGGATTTTATTCTGGCTTTTTTCTAAAAAAAAAAAAATCTAACTATGGGGTTAGTAATGGGGGCGTCTTATAGACTTATCTTCATTACTTACCTCTGGGCTTGATTTCAGCGGCCATAAAACAGCTGACATCAATCCCAAACCTATTACCTCACTTGCCACCACACCATGGCAAGTGAGAAAGGCCGGGCAAAGTATCAGAATTGGCGGATCCAGTGGATGTGCCTTTTCTGGGGTGGCTGTGGGCTGCTATTATTAGGCTGTGGGGGGGGGGGCAATATCCATGGCCCCTTCCTAGTCTGAGAATACCATCCCCCAACTGTCTGCTTTAGTTTGGCTGATTATCAAAAATGGGGGGCCCTACTTGTTTTTTTTAATTATTTATTTAAATAATTTAAAAAAGCTGCATTGGACCCCTCTATTCTTGATAACCAGCCATGATAAAGCTGACAGCTGGAGGCTGAAGCCCGCAGCTGTCAGTTTTGCCTGCGCTGGTTATCAAAAATAGAAGAGACCCCATGTCATTTTTTAAATAAATTATTTATTTATAGCACAGGCGCTGGCTGATGAATACTCCCATCAGCGGTGCCTGCTCTCGCTTTTATCACTGTTTTACCACCAGTCCCAGTTGCTGGCTCATGCTGTCTTTTGACAGTGTGAGAACTGCAGCTCTCTGACCGGCGGTAATGATCTTACTGCGGATCCGAGCCAGTGTTTGCCACATTGTCACACAGATGACAGCGTGGCAAACAACGGACGTTCTGGCCCCCCATTCATCTGAATGGAGTTCGGGTACCGTTCTGGTACCAGAACCAAACTTTTTTTTAGATGTTCAGCCGAACTCGCCGGACCCGAACATCCATGGGTTTGCCCATCACTATTAGTAACTAGTCTATTACATCAACTACACTGACGAGCAAAAGAGTAACAATGATTTGAACTTTTGACTTTCAGGCTCCATATCTCACCGTCCACTACTGCTTCGAACGTGAAACTACAATAATTTTATAGACAATCACTTTGGCTATCTCATACATACATTTGCCTTGCAACTATTTAGCATATGATTAGGTATGCAGATTCGTGTTACAGTGGTGGGCAAAAGTATTGGCACCCCTGCAATTCTGTCAGATAATACTCAGTTTCTTCCTGAAAATGATTGCAATCACAAATTCTTTGGTATTATTCTCTTCATTTAATTTGCTTGCAAGGAAAAAGCACTAAAGAGAATGAAGCAAAAATCAAATCATTGATCATTTCACACAAAACTCCAAAATTGGGCCAGCCAAAAGTATTGGCACCTTCAGCCTAATACTTGGTTGCACAACCTTTAGCCAAAATAACTGCGAACAACCGCTTCCGGTAACCATCAATGAGTTTCTTACAATGCTCTGCTGGAATTGTAGACCATTCTCCTTTGGCAAACTGCTCCAGGTCCCTGATATTTGAAGGGTGCCTTCTCCAAACTGCCATTTTGAGATCTCTCCACAGGTGTTCTATGGGATTCAGGTCTGGACTCATTGCTGGCCACCTTAGAAATCTCCAGTGCTTTCTCTCAAACCATTTTATAGTGCTTTTGGAAGTGTGTTTTGGGTCATTGTCCTGCTGGAAGACCCATGACCTCTGAGGGAGACCCAGCTTTCTCACACTGGGCCCTACATTATGCTGCAAAATTTGTTGGTAGTCTTCAGACTTCATAATGCCATGCACACGATCAAGCAGTCCAGTGCCAGAGGCAGCAAAGCAACCCCAAAACATCAGGGAACCTCCGCCATGTTTGACTGTAGGGACCGTGTTCTTTTCTTTGAATGCCTCTTTTTTTTTCCTGTACACTCTATGTTGATGCTTTTTCCCAAAAAGCTCTACTTTTGTCTCATCTGACCAGAGAACATTCTTCCAAAATGTTTTAGGCTTTCTCAGGTAAGTTTTGGCAAACTCCAGCCTGGCTTTTTTATGTCTCGGGGTAAGAAGTGAGGTCTTCCCGGGTATCCTACCATACAGTCCCTTTTCATTCAGAAGTCGACGGATAGTACGGGTTGACACTGTTGTACCCTCGGACTGCAGGGCAGTTTGAACTTGTTTGGATGTTAGTCGAGGTTCTTTATCCACCATCCGCACAATCTTGTGTTGAAATCTGTCGTCAATTTTTCTTTTCCGTCCACATCTAGGGAGGTTAGCCGCAGTGCTATGGGCTTTAAACTTCTTGATGACACTGCGCACGCAAGACACAGGAACATTCAGGTCTTTGGAGATGGACTTGTAGTCTTGAGATTGCTCATGCTTCCTCACAATTTGGCTTCTCAAGTCCTCAGACAGTTCTTTGGTCTTCTTTCTTTTCTCCATGCTCATTGTGGTACACACAAGGACGCAGGACAGAGGTTGAATCAACTTTAATCCATGTTAACTGGCTGCAAGTGTGATTTAGTTATTGCCAACACCTGTTAGGTGCCACAGGTAAGTTACAGGTGCTGTTAATTACACGAATTAGAGAAGCATCACATGATTTTTCAAACAGTGCCAATACTTTTGTCCACCCCCTTTTTTAGGTTTGGTGTGGAATTGTATCCAATTTGGCTTTAGGACAATTCTTTTTGTGTTTTTTCATTGAAGACAAATTAAATGAAGATAATAATACCAAAGAATTTGTGATTACAATCATTTTCAGGAAGAAACTGAGTATTATCTGACAGAATTGCAGGGGTGCCAATACTTTTGGCCACCACTGTATGTCACTGCATAGTTACTGTTTTTCTCCTAGTGCTGGAAAAATCTTTTTCTTCTTGTATACTACAAAATACACCCTGTTCTCACATTCCCTTGTAGCTCAGTGTGTTATTAGGTTGAATCGCAATCTTCTTGGCTATCTCAAACATAAATTCAAAACATTGATACCCTTTTGCTTGTCAGTGTATTTAGTCAGTATCATATCATCTCAGTGTGACCAATCAAAAATCTCCAACTCAGCTCTGATATTCCTCGTTCTTGCATTAAAAAAGCAGATAGTTTTTGCTACATATGCGGAGAAGTTACTTTTGCGTAAAAGCGAAACTTGACTACCAAGCTAAGGAAAGCTTACAACCTGTACTTTGGCTGCAGAATAGGAGATCAGGACAAGTGTTTGGCTCCACACATATGCTGTAACAGTTGGGCATCACATCTTACCCAGTGGTTGCATGGAAAGAGGCAATCTATGCCTTTTGCAGTCCCAATGATCAGGAGAGAGCTAACCAATCACACTACCAATTGCTATTTCTGCATGTGGCCCCCTGTTAGTAAAGAAGTTTCTAGGAAGAAGTGGACTTTACAGTATCCAAACATTCGGCAATATGCCCAGTACCACATACAGAAGAACTACGGGTTCCAAAAGCACAAGAAAAATTTTCAGTCGAGTCAAGTGAGGAAGAAAAGGGTGCTTGGTGTCATGAAGCATCTTCCTCTCATGACCCAGACTTTCTGTCAGCAACCTCAACTGAAATACACCTTCTAACACAAAGTGAACTAAACGATCTTGTTAAAGATTTGGATCTTCCGAAGAGTAAGGCTATGTGCCCACGTAGCAGATTTGATGCAGAGCGTTTTTGCCTCTCTCTGGCAGAAAAAAACGCATGCAGATTTACATGCGTTTTTTCTGCCAGAGAGAAGCGTTTTTTCAGCATTTTTACATGTGTTTTCGCATGCATTTTTTTCAAGCAGTTTTCCAAGCGATTTTGAGCATCACTTGGAAAAGTGCTTGACAAGTTGGTCACACTATATAAATCCATGCAACCAGCATGGATTTATATAGTGTGACCAAGTAATAGATAAAAAAAAATAAGAATGGTAAAAAATAAAGATTATACTCACCTTCCGATGTCTTCCCGGTGTCATCTCTGCTGCGTCCGGTCTCTTGCAATGCTCGCGGTGGTGTGAAGGACCTGCGGTGACGTCATTGAGTCATGTGATGGGTCACATGACTCAGTGACGTCATGGCAGGTCCTTCACAACAGCGCAAGCATTGCAAGAGACCGAACGGCGTGGACAAAACACCGGGAGGACATCGGAAGGTGAGTATAAACTTTATTTTTTATTTTAAATTCTTTTTTTACAGATTCTATGGTACCCAGGTCTGGATGAGACTCTCCTCTCCTCCAGACTTGGGTACCATCCGCACATTAGAATGCGCCAATTACGCAAGTACAGATGCAGTCTTGCAGAATTGGCACGTTCTAATGCAAGTCAATGGCGGCGATTACGCTGCGTGTCTGCAAAATTAATGGACATGCTGCGTATTTTTGAGCGCGGAAAAATACGCAGCATGGGCATTGAAAGTGCGGAATTGCATTGGAGACCATGGGGGAAGGTTTCCCAAGCGTTTACGCTTCAGAAATTCCGCAGCGTAAACGCTTGAAAAACGCATCGTGGGCACACAGCCTCAGGCTGAGTTCTTAGGTTCCAAGCTACAGCAGTGGAATCTCCTAGCAGGCAATGTTTGGATTTCTTTGTTCTGCAACCATTATAAAGATCTTGTTCAATACTTCTTCATGGAGGGCGATCTTGTGGCATGCAATAACATCAACAGTTAAATGAAAGCTCTGAAGATAAGTCATAATCCAGAGGAATGTAGGCTCTTCATCGATTCGTCCAAAACAAGCCTAAAAACTGCCTTGCTGCATAATGGCAATGCGCTACCTGCAATTCAGTTGGTCATGCCGTTCACATGAAAGAAACATATGACCACATGAACAGATGTTGAGGTGTCTGAACTATGACCAACATTTGTGGCCCCTCTATGATGGCTTAATGGTGGTTGCCCCCTTACTTGGTCTCCAGGGTGGATACATAAAGTACTGCTGATTTCTGGGTGAGTAGGATAGTTGTGCAAGAGAATATCAGTACAATAAAAGAGACTGGCCTCTCCGACAGTCACTTCAATCAGGGAGTAAAAATGACCTGCATCCAGCATTTGTTGACCCACATAAGATTTTCTAACCACTAATGCATATCAAGTTGGGTCTAATGAAGAAGTTTGTGAAGGCAATGGATATAAATGCAAAAGCATTCATGTATCTCATTGATACATTTCCAAGGTTGAGTGAAGCAAAGATAAAGGAAGGAGTTTTTATTGGACCTCAGATTTGTAAGTTTCTTTAAGATGTGGAGTTTTACCATTTGTTGCAGGGCAGGGAAAAGGCTGGATGGGTAGCATTTGCATTAGTGGTAAGTAACTAATTTTTTCGGAAACTCAAGAGCAGATAACTATGAAGAGTTGGTGGAAAATCTCATCAAAACATATAAGGATCTTGGCTGTAACATGTCCTTAAAGATTCATTTCTTACATTCGCATCTAGACTTTCTTCCACCAAACTGTGGAGCGATGAGCACAGTGAGATATTTCACCAAGATATTGCTGATATGGAGAAAAGATATCAAGGAAATTGGAATCCATCAATGCTTGCAGATTACTGTTAGACAATTGTAAGTGATGATCCAATACAGGAGTGCAAGAGACAAGCAAAAAAGAGTTGTCACTAAATGAGGACCAAATTTTGTAGTGCAATTTCCGTAACTATTTATAATTTGCAATAGTGTTTAGACATGTTTTAGTTATTTGAATTGTTGCTAAGTTTAAAACAAATATCAGAAAATTGGCTTAACAAAATATTGAACATCTCCATATTTGCAAAATAATAATGTTTCAAAGTACTGAAACTTTTATGCAATAATTATATTTAGCAGTAAAGGGAAAACTCTTAATCATTAAGGAATGGCCCATTTCATAACTGAGCCTGACAACTTTTGAAAATATGTAGAACAGTGTTATCTCACTGAGAACACAAGGATCGGCAGTCCAAAATTGGACATACCGGTTTGTTATCTCTCCAAAAAACATCATCTGTTGGGTGTAAGTAGGGAAGCCACATTCACATTAGATTGTTGGCCTAGACCACCGATATCAGTGGGATTAGTCTACATTAGTCTAATGTTTATGTGAGGCCTTTACATATACTATAGTAGACGTTACTCAAAGTCTGATGTAGCGCAATGTATAGCACACAGTGATAACACTCTAGTACAGGGGTCTCAAACACATGGCCCGCGGGCTGCATGCAGCTCTTCAGACAGCTTCATGCAGCCTGCAGGCACCATAGACCCTGATCGTGGTCCAGTCCAGGAGCCACTGACAGCTGCGCTTTAGTTCAGTGTATTGCCGCGAAGAGACCGGCTCTCTGCATGCAGCAATACCAATGCCAGCTGCCGGCCTATCAGAGGCCAACAGCTGACATCTGCGTCCCGGCGCAGCGGCGTA
The DNA here is from genome assembly GCF_046119375.1 of Phyllobates terribilis. Taxonomy (NCBI): domain Eukaryota; kingdom Metazoa; phylum Chordata; class Amphibia; order Anura; family Dendrobatidae; genus Phyllobates; species Phyllobates terribilis. The sequence continues at coordinate 421,876,216 of NW_027362762.1, read as the reverse complement.
TGACATCACTACCATGCGCAGATGTCAGCTGCTGGCCTCTGATAGGCCGGCAGCTGGCATTGGTATTGCTGTGCAGAGAGCTGGTCTCTGCGCGGCAATACAATGAACTAAAGCTCAGCTGTCGGCAGCTCCTGCACCAGGCTGCAATCGGGGTCTATGGTGCCTGCGGCCCGCATGTGCAGAAAAGACGCCGAGGGAACGGAGGACAGGTGAGAAGAATCTTTTTTTATTTCTCTTATATATGTATGTGAAGAAACAGCACAGGGGACATTTCTCCAATATGGGGACCTAGATGGGGACATTCCTGCAATATAGGGACATTCCTACAATATGGGGACCTGGATAGGGACATTCCTACAATATGGGGACCTGGATGGGGGACATTCCTACAAGATGGGGACATTACGACAAGATGGGGACCTGGATGGGTGACATTGAGACAGATGCGGACCAGGCTGTGTCACATTACTACAAGATGTTTGCCAGAATTACTATCTGGTGCTAATTGTAAGACAATATCACTGTATGTGGCAACTGAGGGAAACAAAATTGTAAAAATTAAAAAAAAATTAAAAATGTAAAAAAAGCATGAAAAAATGTTATACCACTTAAAATGCTGCTTTATATATAAACTAAAGTAAACAAAAAAAGTGAACATTTGTTATCACCACATCCGTAACGACCCAAGCTATAAAAAATAAAATAAAACACAGCAAAAATGTTCAAAAGGTGTATAGAAAGAAATTATATCGCTAAAAATGTCGCTTTGTCCTGCAAAGAATGCGGCCCCCCAAAATTAAATTTTTTCCATGTGCGGCCCATATACCCTGTCGAGTTTAAGACCCCTGCTCTAGTATATGTTACCTGCAGCCATAATGTAACACCACAATAATATGGTGATAACTGTTTCAAGATAAAGTAGATGTCAACTTCAGTCCAATGTTACACCACAGATAATATTATGTGACACTAATAATACTACCATAGAGTGACTATATAGTGATAACCGTTTTACACAAGAGCTCTGTAGATATATGTATGCAGTCCAGATACATCCAGTGACCCACAAGTGACGTCAGCTCTGATCATAGTGTTAATTTTCCCTTTTCTTCTACATCTGGTCCTGAATGCTATGATGATTTCTTCCATCCATGTCTAGTCGGCAGCTCTCTGTGCCTTCACATGGTAATAGTTCCCATCTGGGCCGCCACAAAGTAATCCAGCTCCCACACAGTGTAAATTATCCCCAGGTCACTGTAGTGGAGCTTCCTACTACACATGCTCACAGGCACCCGTCTTAACATTCAGGGGCAGTTTTTTGTCAGTGTAAGACCAGCGTAATCATTGTTTAAGTCTATAGTGATTACCTCCCTAGACAAAACGATTATGATTAGTTAATTAAGGGTATTTAGGAACTTATTTATAATAATATTTCCTTTAGTTATTTCATTTTTTTTCTTTTGCTGGAGAATCCCTTTAAGCTCATATCAAACATCAAGTCTGATTAACTGAAGCACATGGTGGGTGATATTATTAAAACTGGTACAAAAAATAAGTACAGTAGTTGCCAAAAGCAACAAGTCCAGTTTTTGGATGGCATGAGCAACAACCTCACTTTTTTTTTAATACATCGTCTGTTGAAAGCAACACAAATGGTACAACTGATATTGGTTAATAAATACCAATAATATAATTACGGCTGGCAGGTAGACCCCAGCCATTCTGTAATAACACTAGCCTCAATGCCCCCATGCCTGCCATTGTATCTCTGAAGCAGCGATAGGCATTCCAGATCAGGATCACCTGTTGTGTACCTGTCATATATATCAACCATATATTTCTCAAGCACCTTCAGGAGAATACCATAATCTTTTTGTTCACTCTTTACCAGGTATTTAGTGAGTCCATCAGGGAGGGGGGCAGATATGCCAATTGATACCTATTGAATAGGCCACTTTTGTTTTATAGCTTCCATGTAGTGACTGGTGGCTGAGTTGCAACTTTCAGGTGAGTTTGGGCCCCTGACAGCAGTGTGAATTATATTGCCCTTATGGCAGCTCTGGTCTTTATAACAATGACAAAAAGTAAGCTACATCATTCCAAGGCACTATCTCTACTCCAGTAAAATTGGAGTTGGTAGTCAACTCTACAACATCATCTTCAGTAATGTACTATGCAGGGGGGCTTTTAAGTGATCTCAAATTGCTTTTGTTTTCTATGAATCTGACAGTACTTGTTGATCTCTTGTGATGTCTTTAGGCCATTTGCAGACAGTTTTATAGTAAACAATCTGTGATGGAGTTGACTATCTCTAGATTCAAAGTTAGAGAAGTTTTGCGGATGAATTGGGACAAATCAGTCCTTATGCAGGTTGATTGTTTGTCTCAGAATACGAAGGTAGGGAGTACCAGCTTGAAGGTTGTGCGGGAATTCAAATATCTCGGAGTTAGAGTGACCACATCTATCAGAGATTATATTCCTTTAAATTTACTTGAACTGCTTGCCAGGTTTCAACAAAAGGCCAATACTTGGAGTAAACTTCCCTTATCAGTGGTAGGTCGAACTAATCTAATTAAAATGGTGTTAATGCCCCAATTATTATATATCCTTCATAATTCACCTGTTTGGATCCCCATGAAAATATTTTATAAGTTTCAGGCATTGTTTCGGGAGCTGATCTGGAAAAAAGGGGTGGCCAGAATTAGTTTGAATACACTTCAAAGGCCCAAAGATCAAGAGGGACTAGCTGCACCTAATCCATGGATATACTTTCTGGCCTCTCAGACTCAACAGCTCGGGTTGGTTCAGGGGAACCTGGATAAACTGATACGCCTACTTTCACACAATCTGCCGATTATCTCCTTTTTAGAAACAGGAATCTCGGGGTGGGATGCTAGGCGACACCTCCCGACCCTAACACTTATGGGGAAAACATAGCAGAAAATCAAACTGTTGTTGGGAATAGAGGGTTTTACCCCATTGTGGCATAATGCGGGCCTTCCAGAGATCCATAAATTGAAAGGATTCGGAATATGGGAAAAATTGGGAATAACTAATGTGGCGCAAATATTAGAGGGGGAAATACTTAAATCGTTCCAACAGATAAAAGACGAATATTGTGTCCCACAAACCAGTTTCTACTTTTATCTCCAATTGAGGCACACATGGTTTGTACAGCCACGACACATGCAGAGTAAAATCCAACATCATATACTGTTTAATACGCTACTATGCCATAGAGGTGGGAAAGGAATGATATCCAGAATTTACGGGATACTTATGTTGCAATTTCAGTGGGACAGACCCTTAAATATCAAGGAGAGATGGGAATGTGACATTAGTACTATATCCTCAGAGGAGTGGGAAGATGTGGTGGAGAGTGTTCCGACATTATCTACATGTGAAGCACATAGACTTTCACAGTTGTATTTATTACATAAAGTATATAGAACCCCCAAATTTCTACAGCGCATTGGGGTAAGGAATGACAGTGTGTGTCCGAAATGTGGAGAGGAAGGAGCAGATCTTATGCATATGATGTGGATGTGTAGGAGGGTTACTGTATTCTGGAATGAGTGTGTGCAATATATTAATATTGTGTTTGAGTGTAATTTACCCCTACATCCTAAAGTATGTGTATTAGGCCATGTGGAAATAATAGGATGTGAAGAGGATGAAATAATAGCCATTAAGAGGACTCTATACCAGGTCAGAAAGCTTATAGCCGCACATTGGCTGGATCCCTCCCCTCTCAAGTTCCAGGAATTCTTGGATAGAATGCGTCTTTTATTAAGATTAGAAGAGGGAGTGTACAAAAAACGGAAGGCTATACGTAAATTTGACAAAATCTGGGGTAAATGGAGCATGTTTCATGGTCATTATGTCATGTCTAATTTAAATATCACTTGAGATTGAAATGTTGTGGTCTCCCATACTCTGTATAACTACAGTTATATGAAAAAGTTTGGGCACCCCTATTAATCTTAAGCTTAATGTTTTATAAAAATTGGTGTTTTTGCAACAGCTATTTCAGTTTGATATATGTAATAACTGTTGGACACAGTAATGTTTCTGCCTTGAAATGAGGTTTATTGTACTAACAGAAAATGTGCAATCTGCATTCAAACAAAATTTGACAGGTGCATAAGTATGGGCACCTCACCAGAAAAGTGACATTAATATTTAGTAGATCCTCCTTTTGCAAAAATAACAGCCTCTAGTCGCTTCCTGTAGCTTTTAATGATTTCCTGGATCCTGGATGAAGGTATTTTTGACCATTCCTCTTTACAAAACAATTCCAGTTCAGTTAAGTTTGATGGTCGCCAAGCATGGACAGCCCTCTTCAAATGATCCCACAGATGTTCAATGATATTCAGGTCTGGGGACCGGGATGGCCATTCCAGAACATTGTAATTGTTCCTCTGCATGAATGCCTGATTAGATTTGGAGCGGTGTTTTGGATCAATGTCTTGCTGAAAGATCCATCCCCTGCGTAACTTCAACTTTATCACTGATTCTTGAACATTATTGTCAAGAATCTGCTGATACTGAGTGGAATCCATGCGTCCCTCAACTTTAACAAGATTCCCGGTGCCGGCATTGGCCACACAGCCCCAAAGCATGATGGAACCTCCACCAAATTTTACTGTGGGTAGCAAGTGTTTTTCTTGGAATGCTGTGTTTTTTTTGCCGCCATGCATAATGCCTTTTTGTATGACCAAACAACTCAATCTTGGTTTCATCAGTCCACAGGACCTTCTTCCAAAAATAAATTGGCTTCTCCAAATGTGCTTTTGCATACCTCAGCCGACTCTATTTGTGGCGTGCTTGCAGAAACGGCTTCTTTCGCATCACTCTACCATACAGCTTCTCCTTGTGCAAAGTGCGTTGTATAGTTGACCGATGCACAGTGACACCATCTGCAGCAAGTTGATACTGCAGCTCTCTGGAGGTGGTCTGAGGATTGTCCTTGACTGATCTCACCATTCTTCTTCTCTGCCTTTCTGATGTTTTTCTTGGCCTGCCACTTCTGGCCTTAACAAGAACTGTCCCTGTGTTCTTCCATTTCCTTACTATGTTCCTCACAGTGGAAACTGACAGGTTAAATCTCTGAGACAGCTTTTTGTATCCTTCCCCTGAACAACTATGTTGAATAATCTTTGTTTTCAGATCATTTGACAGTTGTTTTGAGGAGCCCATGATGCCACTCTTCAGAGGAGATTCAAACAGGAGAACAACTTGCAAGTGGCCACTTTAAGTAGCTTTTCTCATGATTGCATACACCTGGCTATGAAGTTCAAAGCTCAATGAGGTTACAAAACCAAAAAAAGTGCTTTAGTAAGTCAGTAAAAAGTAGGTAGGAGTATTTAAAACAAGAAAATGATAAGGGTGCCCATACTTATGCACCTGTCAAATTTTGTTTGAATGCAGATTGCACATTTTCTGTTAGTACAATAAACCTCATTTCAAGGTAGAAACATTACTGTGTCCAACAGTTATTACATATATCAAACTGAAATAGCTGTTGCAAAAACACGAATTTTTATAAAACATTAAGCTTAAGATTAATAGGGGTGCCCAAACTTTTTCATATAACTGTAATTGCTGATTGTCGGATGCTATGCTATATATCCTTGGATCAATTTATCAATACCTTAACGATCAAATAAGCTATATGATAGTACACGGTCTGTAATAACAAAATTTGATCTTGTCATATGGTTCTTGGGGTTGTAATGGGTGGGGGGAAGGGGAATGGGTGGGTTTTGAGAGGCATTACCAGTTTGGTGATGTCTCACTGTTGTTTATTTGTAATGTTGAAAAATATTTTAATAAAAAATATCTGATTAAAAAAAAAAAAGTTAGAGAAGTTAAGGCCCATTGATCCTTTTAATAATCATCATTTGTATTTCTATAGCGCCAACATATTCCGCAGAACTTTACATTACAGAGGGTACTTGTACAGAAAATAAAGACATAAAAGAGTAAACACATAATTCAACAGATATCAAGAGGAGTGAGGGCCCTGCTCACAAGTAGAGATGAGCAAACATTTCAGTGTTCGGTTCGGTTTACGATGGTCAAATTTGCAATATTCGCCGATTGATTCATCGAACATTCGCCAAACATATCCGAACCCCTTTGGATTTAATGGGAGGCAAAACCAAAACAGATCAAATTAGGGGCAGACACCAGGAAAGTGGCCTCAATTGACCAACAGTACAAATTTTATAATGGCACAGCAGCAATCAGCCATGGGCCATGCATGAGGTATCAGGGTCTGGGCCAACATTTACAACTTTGAATTGAACTTCAAATTAAGATGAGGTGGGTGAGGGATCGGTGTAGGTCTGCTGTGCTGGGAGCCCTGATACCACATGCAACAGCTCAACCTGGTTTTATGCTCAGCCACACTCAGATGGCAGAAAAATCAGTTTCATAGATTAGTATTGGTACAAAAATTTAAGGATAGTAACATGGGTAGTTGACTGAAAGTAAGTGGAGGCCTGTCGGTCTGGGAGGCCTACTGCTACAGGCAACACACATGAAGGAGACCCAACCAGCAGTCTCCCCATTTCAAAAAATTTGGGGCTGATACCACCGAAGTGGCATCAATTTCAGTAGAGTAGAAATAGTATAGTTAGGACCAACACCTCTTCCATTACAGCCAACCCTGCAAATGGAGACCCAATCAGGAGTCTCCACATTTCCAAAAATTAGGGGCTAACACCACCAAAGTGGCATCAGTTTCAGTAGAGTAGAAATAGTATAATGGGGACCAACACTTCTTCCACTACAGCCAACCCAGCAGATGGAGACCCAAATAGGAGTGTTGACATTTCCAAAAATTAGTGTTAACATCTGCAGCAGCAACAGCAGGCACAGAAGCCACCCTAAAGATATCACAGACTGCAATTACGTGAAATCAATGCAGCATGCTAAAAACTACAATATCGCCTAGTCTGTACAGTCTGCGATTGGGGTGCAAAAGCCCTTGGAGATCCATGAAAGTTAGGCAGTCTACACTCTCAGGGGAGAGCCGGCTGCACTTATCCGTCAGGACACCACCAGCAGTGCTGAAGACACGTTCTGAGAGAACGCTGGCTGCCAGGCATGAAAAAACCTCCAAGGCGTGACAGGTGAGCTCAGGCCATTCCTCCATTTTTGAAGACAAAAATGTAAAAGGATCAAAACCATTCCTGATTATATTGATATTGAGCTCTAGATACTCCTGCACCATCCTCTCCAGTCGTTCACCACGCGTCAGACTTGTACTCTGTTGTACTGGTGCAGGAGCTGGTGTAAAAAATGTGTGAAAGGACTCACAGAAATTGATTCTGCCAGTTACACTGCTGCTGCTAATGTTCTGGCATTGATGAATTGACATGCTGGAGGTTGAAAGTTTAGAGCTGCGATGCACACTATGTGCCTCACTGCTGTCTTGGGGAAAACCTCACTTAAGGTTATGTAAAAGCGTGTTGCGATACTCCAGCATTCACGGGTCCCTTTCCAGGGCAGGAAGCATCTGGCAAAATTTATTCTTATAACGTGGATCTAAGAGTGGCAACCCAGTAGTCATCACTATTTCGAATTATAACTATACGGGGATCATGTTGCAGATAATGCAGCAAGAAGGCACTCGTATGTCAGACTTTTCCATGAGGTCCAAGCTCATTCTGTGTTGGTGGCTGGGTAACACTGATGCTTGTTTCCTCCATCCTCTCCCGCCAACCACGAACAACAGAGAGGGGATGATTATCCTCTTCATCTCCTGACTGTTGCTTGCCCATCACCTCTTCCTCCTCCATTTGTTCCTCAGTTCCTGCACCTTCACTAACAGTTTTTCTGGTATCACCAGCCCCCCATGATCGCTGTATTCCACCCTCCCTTAGTACCTGCCTGTGTGACGACAGTCTGGAACTTTGAGAGATTCTTATCCCTTCTGCATCCTCCTCTTCCTCTGGGACCACCACCTCCTCCCGCAGGCTATTCAAAGTCTGCTCCAGCATGTAGATGACCAGAGTAGTGATGCTGATGATAGCATCATCAGCGCTAACCATCTTAGTAGCTATTTTGAAACTGTTCAGAAGGGCGCAGAGGTCCTTAATCTATGCCCACTCCGTAAACGTCATATGCCCCACGACCTTACTGCCCAGGCCATACATCATGACATACTGCATCAGGGCTCGTTGCTGCTGCCATAGTCGCTGCAACATGTGCAGAGTGGAATTCCACCATGTCGGCACATTGCATATCAACCGGTTAACTGGCATGGACAAAGACCTCTGTATCGATGCACATAGATGACCTGAGGGGTGCACACAGCTTCCGTGCTTTCTGCAGCAGCTCATCCAGGCCAGGATAGTGGCGGAGAAATTGCTGTACCACCAGGTTGAGGATGTGAGCCATGCAAGGTACGTGTGTGAGCTTGCCTTGGCGTAGGGCTGCCACCAGGTTCACACCTTTATCGCACACGGCCTTCCCTGGATCCAGGTTCAGCGGAGACAGCCATTGCTCAAACTCGGCCTGGAGAGCTGTCCGCAACTCTTCAGCTGTATGACTGCGATCTCCAAGGCATATTAATTTTAAGACTGCCTGATTGCGGTGAGCCCTGACTGCGCAGTACAGAGGTGGTGGGAATTCGCTCTGCACTGTTGGAACGCATGTCTCATTAAGGCAAAGGTTGAGTGCGCAGGTGGAGGCCCCAGAGGAGGTGGAGGAGGCAGAAACAGTGGAGAAAGTGTGAAATACAGAGGTTTGTCCTGCAAGCCTTGGGGATTCCAAGACTTGTGGAGCAGCCCCTTCCCTACCTGCCCCCACAGCCACCAGAGAGTCACCCAGTGCCCAGTCAGCGAGATGTAACGCCCCTGGCCATGCTTACTTGTCTAGGTGTCTGTGGTGAAATGCACCCTGGCAGACATAGATTTAGTCAAGAAATGGGTGATGTTGTCTGCGACATGCTAGTGTAGCGCAGGCACAGCTTTCTTAGAGAAGTAATGGTGACTGGGCAACTGGTACTGGGGGACTGCGACGGCCATCAGCTTTCGGAAATCGTCAGTATCTACCAGGCAGCAAGGCAGCATTTCCGTGGCCAACAGATTGGAGATTGTGGAGCTCAACCTCTTAGCTTTCTCATGTGTAGGAGGAAACAATCTTTTATGTGACCACAACTGCGGGATCAAGGGCTGGTGGCAGTGCTGAGAGAGGGTGGAGTACGGTGAACTGGACAAACTGCTGGACAGTGAGTGAGGTTCAGGCGGAGATGGTATGGTGGATTGATAAAATTGTGGTGTGCTCGTTCTCTGAGATCGGTCAAACACAGCAGGCATGACCTCTTTCGTTACAGCTGACGGGTTCTCACTCAGCCTGACTGGAGCGGGTAAACAACCGGAGGTTCTGTGGTCGGAGACCTGCGTGACAATACTTGGTACGGTAACAGAGGAGGAGGAAGAAACAGCAGATATGGTTGATGGGGCGGCTGATGGTTGTTGAGGTTTGCTGGTCCGCATTTTATCGCAGTGAGATTGCCAGAGTAACACATGTTGATTGCGCATGTGAAGATTCATTCATGTAGTAGTCAAATTATTGCACTTTTTCCCTCTACTGAGTTTTTTCTTGCAAAGTTTGCAGATAACGTGAGTTGGCTCATCCTTTTTCGGTGTCAAAAAAGGCCCGGCTAGGCAACCCTTGCCCACTTGCGAGCTGCAGACCTGCAGCCACTGCTGGCCACAGCCATAGTTGTGGCTAAGGATGCAGTGCTCGTCGTGATTGCATCACTCAGTGTCTGCGCCGTAGGGCTCAACATAACCTCTTTGTCTTCCTGCTCCTCCACCTCCTCAGATGACCTATTCAGCTGCGTGCCTATGGCTTCACACCAAGTGGGATCTACATCCTCATCATCATCCTCTGGGTTATCTCATTCCATGCCCTGATTGTCACCCTCCTCCTCCTCTTGCCCTGATAGCACAGTACAGTCCGTGTGAACTTCAGGTATCTGAGTCTCATCAGGAGCACCTCCTCCCGGGGGTTGACGTCTGGTGGCGAGGGTAAGGCTGCTGCTTGGACCCTACTTCGTCCTGCCAAGCTTAAAAAAATTTGGGCATCGGTGCAGATGCTTTCCTCCTCTTGACTCTTTGAATCTTTGGTGTAGACTCCTGATGCCCATGGCATAGAATGTGTAAATAGCTCTGCAGACTCACCCATCTGTGGTTCACTACAGTCAGTTGGGCGGTTGGAGAGTTGTGACGTAGGGGGAAGCAAGGGTAATTGGAGTGCCACCTCTGTGGACTGTACTGTGTGTGTTGTTGAGGTGGAGGAAGAGGAAGAAAGGCCACTTGATGCAGTGCTTGCCATCCACTGGAGCACATGCTCTTACTGGCCCTCATCTACAAGGCGTACCACTGTGCGGCTGCCAAAGAAAGGGAGTGGAGTAGCCCGTCCAGTAACAGAAGTTGTCAGTTGTCTTTGAATAAGACGTGATGATGTTGGTTCACTAGTGTTTTCACTAACATTACCAGTATACCTTGAACACCAAGCCTATTCCCCCTTCCACCATGACCTCTCTTTTTCCCACTCATGTTGTTCAGATAGTGTGGTAAGAGTACGCTGTTAGCAACAAAAAAATTAGATTATTTACTCTGCACCAGTTCTGCACACAGCTGAATTTCAGCGCCACAAAATGACAAGGTGAGATATGGCGTGCTGTATCACGTTAGCAACAGAAAAAAAAATTGATTTTTAAAGGTGTATTTGTGCATGGAGTATAAAAGGAGCAGTGTACAACAGAGTTCTATGAAATGTGCCCTGCTGTCTTTGTCTGGTCCTCACTAATGGCACAAGAAAAAAAAATCTGCTGGAAGGTCGATTTCACAGCCACACAGGAGTCTAGCTATCTAAACTATCTGACTTAGAAGCAACCACCTATCTAACTAGCTAAAATCTCTAATGAATCCAGGAGCGGACCAGGAGCATCCTCTATGATCTCTTATAGTCACTCACAAAATGGCTCTAAAAGTACAAATAAAGTGAAAATAGTATATAATATAATAGTATAGTAAAAATACTTTAGTGACAACACAATATTTTCCCGCATTTTTACCGACTTTTTACCGAATTTTGCCGATTTTAAGAAAAAATGCTCATGTGTCCGATCACGAATCCGAATCTGCCATATTTGTGCCGAATTTGAAATTGGCAATCGTTTTTCGAACATATTCGCTCATCTCTACTCGCAATCTTACAATCTATGAAGAAATAGGGGAGATATGAAAGGTAAATGGTAAAAGTGCTTGTATTGTATGGTTCAGCCATCAATATGATAAATAGGGTATTCACATAATGCTGTATGAACCTGTCACCAGCCAGTATCTAAATAAGTACAGATACAGAGCGCTATTAAGTGCATGGAGGGTGTGTAAACAGATGCTCTGAGGGACCAAATTTGTGAGAAAATTTGGAAGTGCAAAACATAAGTGTGTTATGGCGATAGGCCAATCTAAAGAAGTGCGTTTTTAGGGCATGCTTAAAACTGGGTATTGGGAAATAATAGAATTGTCCTGGGTAGTGCATTCCAGAGAATTGGCGCAGCTCGCAAGAAGTATTTGGAGATGAGAATGGGAGGTTCCGATTATTGAGGATGTTAGTCTCAGGGCACGGGTAGGGTGATAGCCAGAGATGAGGGAGGAGATATAGGGTGGTGCAACACTGTCGAGAACTTTGTGGGTGAGAGTGAGAAATTTATATTGGATGCTATAGCGGATGGGGATCAAGTCTTTTTTTTATAATTTCTAATGTGTTTTAGAATTTTAGTTGGTTATGTACAATGCTGACTATCATAGTGAAAAATGTAAAATCCATGAAGACCTCTCCGGAGAGGGGACATATCACCCTAACATTAAACATATGGGATTAATTATAGCTGGGGAAGTGAAAAAGAGCTGGCACTTCAACGTCCATTGAAGTAGGACCTCCTGCCATGAACAGGTAATTACAATAGGGGATCTATTGAGAGCCAGCCACCAAGTCTAGGATTCATATACTCAGAGTCAGAGAAGTATACTTCCCAAGGTATGGGCTTCCTGTATTCAAATGAATTCTCAGACACTCTGGAGCCAGTGGTTAGGGATGAATATTGGACTTTGCATCGATCCAATATTTATGGGAGATATATTTTCAGGGAAGTGACAAACTTAATGCATTCACTCACATTACCGTAAGGCTGGCCTTACACGCCCAACTTAATATCGGGTAGATGGATGATGCTTTACATGCCATGTTTCATCTTTATAGAAAGGTAAAATCGTGATAGGAAACATGACAAAAAAATCTCCCGCCTTGGATGTAAAGGGGTGAATATATCCTGAAAGTTGGGGATTTCATAATCTTCAAAAGAGCTAGAACCTCCCACACAACCAGCCCCCCCATATGAGCTCACCAAGGGGAGGTTTGTGGGAGTAACCTTGATCTAATAAAATTCAGAGTTTTTTTTTTTTTCATTCCTCAGTCCTGGGAGATGCAGTTCACTGTAGTTCTGTCCATTGCCTTCCAAAAAACGAAGAGCTCCTCTTCACAAAAGCCAACCCTGCGACATCAGGTTTAGTACATTTCTTCTGTGTATCCTTTTAATTTTTTGTAATTGTTTATACTGTACATCTTTGTATATTTTTATAAACACTGCCTACTTTTTTTGGATTAAATATTAGTGTTGAGCCACCCCCGTAGTGTTCGAGTTCGGTTCGGTTCGTCGAACACCCGTGTGTTCGCCGAACTGTTCGTCGAACTGTTCGTCGAACACCTTCGAACACCGTTAAAACCAATGGCAGGCAAACAAAAACACATAGAAACACATAGAAAACACCTTCAAAGGTGTCCAAAAGCTGACAAACTGCTCAGAAGACACAACTAACACATGGAAAAGTGACAAGTACATATAGTCATGCGAAAAGAAAAGAGGTGGAGGAGTAAAAGGAGGGGGAGACACAGATATAGGCATGTCACGCCCTTCTAAAATCCAAAAAGTGAGAAGCCGAGACGGCCAGTCCGCTCCTGCCAGTGCCACCTCCGTGTCGCCGGGTTTGTGCCAGAGCCGCGGTGAACCCTGACGGCCAGCCCCCCTCTCCCAATACTGGTGCCTGTCCGCTGGTGGGTCGAGAGAGCCCCCCTGTGGTGGAGGCAGCTCTAAGCTTTTTAATTTAAATTGTCCCTCTAATTTGAATGAATACACTTTAAATCCATTTACAAGGATCTATTGGAGGGCAAGTCTCATGCCAGCAGCCGCGTAATTCCAGCTCCAGTAGCGTCCACTAAAGCTGCTGCAGTTAAAAAGCTTTTATAAGGATCGAGCTCGGCTGTCCACCGCAAGGCATCCTAGTGCCAGTCCCAGCCCCTATGCCTTGGGGTGCCTCCTGATGCTCTTCACTAAGTATCCCGTGGTCCCGAAGCATTTCCTTTGAAAAAATTAAGTGTCCAAACTACAGGTGGTGTAGCTTGCTTAACAGCCGGGATAATCCGCTGACTAGCAGACACTGCTACTAGGCACAAAGTATTTCCTGGGCTAGATGCAGTTAAAAATTTGTAAGTAGATACTCTCGTTGGATGCTGAGAAAGCATTCCATAGAGTCTCCTGGCACGCCATATATGATTCTCTTAAAAAGCTTGGGGTAGGGGTCTAGGGGACCCTTTTATAGCCAAAATCACGGCCCTGTATCACAATACGTCACCTAGGCTGAAGATAAATGGAACTGTAGCACCGAGGGCTCGGTTGCTACAGACGTATTGCACCTCACCCAGAGGTGTGATATCTCACTCTCAGATAAGGATGGAGTGTGGATCAGGACCCGACACCTGCATGCATTACACCACATTGACGTGGGGCAGGGCGACCAATATGCCCCTGAGATGGGCACGACAGTCCCTGTCCCTGGCTGGAGTGGGGGGAGGGAACACTGAGGAAGGGGAACCCTGCAGTGCAGGAGCAGGGAGGAAGCAGTTCCTGGGTGCATTGAGAAGGGAGTATAAAAGGTGGGCACCATCTTAGTTCAGTGCAGAGAAGTCTGAGCAGAAGTGGCAGGGAGCAGGGGCTCTGCATGAGCTCTGCTCCGGAGGCGGGCCTAGTAACAGAGGCCCAGGCCTGCAAGAGGGAGAAGGAAGGAAGAGGAGCGGAGAAGGCTCCAGGAACGAGGAATGAAGGGATCCCAGGGGTGCGGACGGGCGAGTCGCCACCGCACGCCCGAATCCACCTGCGTGGAGGGGTCAGGCCAAAGGGGGAGACCGGTCCCCGAACTAGTGGAGGCAGGAAACGACCCTCAGCTAGAAACCGGAGGCTCTGACATTTTATGTGGCGCAGCCCCTTGCTCCACCCGCTAGGAAGGCACCACATAGGGTCAGGGAAACTGGCGCCAAGTTTACCAAGAGGAGGCCCGAGGCAGCCGGACAGAAGTGTTGGTAAGAAAGGCCAGACAAAGGACACACAAAGGGGGTCCTGTGAAGCGCTCCAAAGTTATCTGGGAGTTGTCTGAGCCCCTCACCTGGTGAGCACAGTACGACGTGGGCAGCCGTTACCTGCAGACGTGGTCTGGATAATAAGAACTGTGAGTAAAGGCCCTGAACTGCATCACTGACTCCGTGTCGTTACTGCTGCTGCCCTGCACCATCACCCCCATCCTCCGCATACACTGCCCTGAGGCTATACTCCTCCCGTGGGGAGTTATGCTACGCTTTGCTGCACCCACAACACCAGCCTTAGCGGTCTGCCCTGTAGCGGCGGTTCACTCTGACCGCAATCCACGGGTGGCGTAGTCGGACATTTAAACATCAAAACCACATAAATAGTTCCGCCACTGGTTTGACCGCCCTGAGCCACGGAACCGGATCGCCGCCACGAAGACTACAACCACCAGCATCCACTAAAAAGGGTCCGGCTCCGGGTGTCCCAAGGCCCAGGGGGTGCGTCAGAACATTTTCATCACCTTTCACAATCACCAATGGGACAAGGCAGGGATGTCCTCTGTCCCCTCTCTTATACATCCTAGTGACGGAGCACCTGCTCTCATCAATTCGCCATAACCCCAATATTAGGTGGATTGAGGTGGGAGGCACCGAGTACAAGTGCTCTCTATTTGCTGATGATGTCCTAGTATATATCACTCAATCACATATATCCATCCCTGCTGTTATGGCTGAAATAGATCACTTTGTTACATGGTAAAATTTTAAAATCAATGCAGCGAAGTCTGAGGCCCTCGATGTCTCCCTCCCTAAATCCATATAGGATTCCATCCAGTCCAACTTTCCCTTTGCCTGGCCCTCACAGGGTATCAAATACTTAGGAATTCCTATTCATAGAGACCTCTCCCATCTATGTTATCTTAATTTTGGGCCCTTTATTGAACAATTCCATACAGACCACGGTTGGCAAGTTGGAACTGTGAGATTCACTACGTGCACCACTGGTATTTTGTGGAAAAGCACATGTAAGATTCTGCAACAGTCTCTGCTGATACTCCTGCATGCGTGCATCCCTTTCTATGGCAGGAATAATTTCTGCAAATTTACTTTTGTACCGGGGATCTAACAGTGTGGCAACCCAGTAGTCAGGATTATTTCTAATTCTCACAATTCGAGGGTCATGTTGCAGGTAGTGCAGCAAGAAGGCACTCATGTGTGTTGCGCATCCAGGAGCACCAAGTCCCTGTTGTGTTGGTGGCGAGGTAACAATCATGCTTCCTTCCTCTGTCCTCTCCCCTCAACCTCGCACAACAGAAATGTGATCAAGGTCTCCCTCATCTGATGAGTCTTCCATCAGTTCGTCCTCCACTTCTTCCTGGGCTCCTGCACCTTCCTCACTAGTTTGGCTGCTACCATGCGCCCTGGTAAAATCATCTCCCCCACCCTCACATGCCTGCCGCCCTGGTGCTGCCGACCGTCTGGACCTTGCAGATGTTAGCCCTTCCGCATACAACTCCTCCTCCTCTACTTCCTCCACCTCCTCTTGTGCCACCACCTGACTCCGAATTCTGTTTAACATGTGCTCCAGCATGTAAATCACCGGAATAGTCATGCTGATAATGGCATCGTCAGCACTAAACATCTTCGTCGCCATTTCAAAACTGTGCAGAAGGGTGCATAGGTCCCTGATCTGAGACCACTCCTCCAGCGTGATTTGCCCCACCTCTGAATCTCGTTGGCCCAGGCTATACGTCAGAACGTATTGCACCAGGGCTTGTCGGTGCTGCCACAGTCGCTGCAACATGTGCAGAGTTGAATTCCACCGGGTAGGCACATCGCATTTTAGCCGGTGAAGTGGCAGGCCCAACGACTTCTGTAGAGATGTAAGTCGCTGAGCTGCGGGATGCGAACGGCGGAAGTGAGCACACAGCGACCGTGCCCTCTGCAGAAGGCCATCTAGTCTGGGATAGTGGGCTAAAAATTGCTGGACAACCAGGTTCAACACGTGAGCCATACAAGGCACGTGTGTGACATTGCCCCGGCGAAGGGCCGCACCCAGGTTTGCAGCATTGTCGCACACGGCCTTCCCTGGTTTCAGGTCCAGTGGAGACAACCATTCATGAAATTGGTTCTCCAGAGCTGACCACAACTCCTCAGCTGTGTGACTCACATTTCCCAGACATTTCAATGTAAAAACCGCCTGATGACGTTGAGCCCTACTGCCAGCATAGTAAGGAGGTGTGCAGGATCCCTTCTGCGCAGTTAGAAAGCTTGTGGCATGACCAGACAGGCTTTGGGTGCAGGTGGAAGACCGAGAGGAGGTTGAGGAGGCAGAAGCAGTGGAGGAAAAATGACATAAAGAGGATTGACGCACAACTCGTGGGGACGGCAAGACTTGGACAGCAGCCCCTTGTCCTGCTGTCACCATAGTTACCCAGTGCCCAGTCAGCGACATGTAACGCCCCTGTCCATGCCTACTCGTCCAAGTGTCTGTGGTGAAATGCACCCTGTCACACACAGAGTTTCTCAAAGAAGCGGTGATGTTGTGTGCGACATGCTGGTGGAGCGCAGGCACACCTTTCTTTGAGAAGTAGTGCCGACTGGGCATCTGGTACTGGGGCACTGCGACGGACATAAGGTCTCGAAAATCCTCTGTGTCCACCAGGCGGAAAGGCAGCATTTCTGTAGCCAAGAGCTTGCAGATGGTGAAATTCAACCTCTTAGCTTTCTCATGGCTAGGAGGAAATGGTCTTTTACTTGTCCACATCTGAGGGACCGAGGGCTGGCTATTGTGCTTAGACGGGGTTGATAAGGGTGTCCCCGGCAAACTGCCGGTCTGTGAGGAAGATGCAGGCGGACATGTTAGGTTGCCTTGATCCAAAGGTGGTGCTATCGATGTCGGACAGCGCTCAAGACCAGCTGGTGTTACCACCTCCAAAGAAAATGATGACCTGCCAATCACGCTGGCTGTTGCGGGTAAAGAGGTGGCAGGTCTGCGCCCCAAAACAGGTGTGACTGCTGTCCCCCCAGTCACAGAGGATGAAGAGGCCGCGGATGCACAAGATATGGCAGACGGTGGTTGGCCCGGCCGGCTAGACCGCATTGTAGCACACTGAGCTTCCCACTGCAACTTATGCTTCATGTCCATGTGCCGGTTCATGCATGAAGTACTCAAACTATGTATTTTTTGGCCTCTACTTAGCTTTTGCTGACAAATGTTACAGATAACACGAGTTGGGTCATCTTTATCGATCTGAAAAAATGCCCAGGCTATGCAAGGCTTAGCACCCATGCGACCTGAAGAGCCACCACGACTTGTGGTGAGAGGCAGAGTTGTGTTTGAGGATGCAGTTGTTGACGTGCTTCCAGTACTACGTCTCTGTCCAGGAAGGCGCAACCTGACCTCGTCGTCACTAGCATCTTCCTCCACCTCCTCTGCTGACCTCATCTCTTGGCTGACTGTGGGTTGACAGTAAGTGGGATCTCCGACCTCATCATCATCACCCTGTGCGTTATCACACCCGTCGTCCTCAGAGCCAACCTGTTCCTGCCCTGACAAAAAACTAAAGTTGTCGCTCCAATCAGGTATTTGAGTCTTATCATCGTCTTCCTCATTGTCTCCACCAACAGGAGTTACAGTTTGGGAATGAGGGTCTACATTATGGTCAGAACCTTCTGCGTCTGGTCCTGGATCCAACTCATAAAGATTCTGGGCATCAGTGCAGATCATTTCCTCGTCTGGATTCACAGAAGCGCTGGAGTCGACCTCTGATTCCCAGGCTATAGTATGAGTAAACAGCTCTGCAGACTCAACCATCTGTTCTACATCATACTCAGACGAGCAGCTGGAGATTTGGGAGCTGTGAGGAAGCAAGTGCGATTTGGGTGACACCTTTGAGGACTGGAGTATTTGTGATGTTGAAGTTGATGTGGAGGAGAGCCCACTTAAAGGAGCACTTGATATCCGTTGAAGCACCTGCTGTTTTTGTGCCTCATCTGGAATTTGTAGCGATTGGCGTGGCCGTAAGAAAGGGATCTTATCACATTGTCCGCTAAAAGAAGTAGACATTTTAGTTTGGCTGGAAGATGGTCTTTCTTCTGCACCTACCCCACGGACACAACCTTTTTTCCCCTTCCCAACACGCCTATTCCCCTTTCCACCAGCAGCAGGCCTTTTTCCACTCATTTTGGTGGTTAACTAATTCACAACTCTGGAGTTGTTTGCACAAAAAAACAATGGATGGTAACCGAGCAGAGCTGAGTGGCCAAACTGTGGTATTAGGCCAAAACTATTGGCTGGGTTAGATGCAGAAAAAAATTATTTTTAATTTGCAACCTGATGGAGGTCAGTATAGATGGACTAATAGACCAAGTCCCACACACCGCTAGAAGCCCAAATATTTTTTCAGAGCTAGATGCAGAAAAAAATTATTTTTAATTTGCAACCTGATGGAGGTCAGTATAGATGGACTAATAGACCAAGTCCCACACACTGCTAGAAGCCCAAATATTTTTTCAGAGCTAGATGCAGAAAAAAATTATATTCAATTTGCAACCTGCTGGAGGTCAGTATAGAAGGACTAATAGAACAAGTCCCACACACTGCTAGAAGCCCAAATATTTTTTCAGAGCTAAATGAAGAAAAAAATTATTTTTAATTTGCAACCTGATGGAGGTCAGTATAGATGGACTAATAGACCAAGTCCCACACACTGCTAGAAGCCCAAATATTTTTTCAGAGCTAGATGCAGAAAAAAATTATATTCAGTTTGCAACCTGATGGAGGTCAGTATAGATGGACTAATAGAATGATGCTATGCCCAAAAGATTTTACTTCACTAGGTGCAGTAAAAAAATTGGTATTCTATACACAGGTGGTATATCTTGCAACACAGATAGGCTACTCCACTGACTAACACACTCTGCAATAGGCCAAAAAGGATTAGCTTTGCTAGATTCAGCCAAATGCCGTGAAAAAAACTTGCACAGCACTGACACAGACCTGCCTGGCAAAAACTGATAGGAACTGATGTAACCTAGTCCTGAAAAGGACTCCAATTACAATTAGTCTTTACTCCCACAATCTATCTATTTAAGAGCACAGACCTGCCTGATAAAAGTCGTAGGAAATGCTGTAACCTAGTCCTTAAAAGGACTGCAATCACAACTATTCCCTACTCCCAAGCTATCTGTATATTTGTGCGAAAATTGGCTTGAAATTAACAAGGTATAGCGCACACAGCAACAGCGGTGCCGTCTAACACGCAGCTGCAGCAGTGAGAAAATGGTGGCGATGGGGAAAATGGCTTGGTCTTATAGGGCAAGGACATGTGACATACACTGCCAATCACACATGCCCTTGCTTGTGTGAAAAAAAGCACTTCGCTCCGTGTGTGCGCTGCTGATAGGCTGACAGATTGCACCTCCCCACTGCAAATGCGGGAAAGAGAAAAAAAAATGGAGATCTTCATTGTTCCTGCAGAGATCCATCCCCTGCCCCTCCCCCCGCCCCGCTGTACACTCAAACTGCGTATTAACATTAATTTTCATCATTACTGAGAAAAAATCCAGTTATGATTTTGGTGCACGAACAGTTATCGAACATAACCTCGAACAGCCGAATTTTTCTCAAATTGTTCGTGTTCGCCGACCGGCTCGAACACCGCCCAAAACAGCTCGAATTTGAGATTGGCGAACAGTTCGAGTAGAACAACGCTCATCTCTATTAAATATATAAAATGTAATAGCTGTGTTCCTCTTGCTCTGTAAAACACACCCCTGAAGCAATATTCTATCTCAGCGGGTGTCCAATTGGCCTGTATAAATGATTGGTGATGGCAGCTAGTTCCTTTTGTTATTATAGAGGTTGTCAGTGACCATACCGAGGCATATACAGTCATATGAAAAAGTTTGGGCACCCCTATTAATCTTAAGCTTAATGTTTTATAAAAATTGGTGTTTTTGCAACAGCTATTTCAGTTTAACAGCCTCTAGTCGCTTCCTGTAGCTTTTAATGAGTTACTGGATCCTGGATGAAGGTATTTTTGACCATTCCTCTTTACAAAACAATTCCAGTTCAGTTAAGTTTGATGGTCGCCGAGCATGGACAGCCTCTTCAAATGATCCCACAGATGTTCAATGATATTCAGGTCTGGGGACTGGGATGGCCATTCCAGAACATTGTAATTGTTCCTCTGCATGAATGCCTGAGTAGATTTGGAGCGGTGTTTTGGATCATTGTCTTGCCGAAAGATCCATCCACTGCGTAACTTCAACTTTATCACTGATTCTTGAACACTATTGCCAAGAATCTGCTGATACTGAGTGGAATCCATGCGTCCCTCAACTTTAACAAGATTCCCAGTGCCGGCATTGACCACACAGCCCCAAAGCATGATGGAACCTCCACCAAATTTTACTGTGGGTAGCAAGTGTTTTTCTTGGAATGCTGTGTTTTTTTGCCACCATGCATAACGCCTTTTTGTATGACCAAACAACTCAATCTTGGTTTCATCAGTCCACAGGACCTTCTTCCAAAAAGAAATAGGCTTCTTCAAATGTGCTTTTGCATACCTCAGCCGACTCTGTTTGTGCGTACTTGCAGAAACGGCTTCTTTCGCATCACTCTCCCATACAGCTTCTCCTTGTGCAAAGTGCGTTGTATAGTTGACCGATGCACAGTGACACCATCTGCAGCAAGTTGATGCTGCAGCTCTCTGGAGGTGGTCTGAGGATTGTCCTTGACTGATCTCACCATTCTTCTTCTCTGCCTTTCTGATGTTTTTCTTGGCCTGCCACTTCTGGCCTTAACAAGAACTGTCCCTATGTTCTTCCATTTCCTTACTATGTTCCTCACAGTGGAAACTGACAGGCTAAATCTCTGAGACAGCTTTTTGTATCCTTCCCCTGAACAACTATGTTGAATAATCTTTGTTTTCAGATCATTTGACAGTTGTTTTGAGGAGCCCATGATGCCACTCTTCAGAGGAGATTCAAACAGGAGAACAACTTGCAAATGGCCGCTTTAAGTAGCTTTTCTCATGATTGCATACACCTGGCTATAAAGTTCAAAGCTCAATGAGGTTACAAAACCAAAAAAAGTGCTTTAGTAAGTCAGTAAAAAGTAGGCAGGAGTATTTAAAACAAGAAAATGATAAGGGTGCACAGGTCAAATTTTGTTTGAATGCAGATTGCACATTTTCTGTTAGCACAATAAACCTCATTTCAAGGCAGAAACATTACTGTGTCCAACAGTTATTACATATATCAAACTGAAATAGCTGTTGCAAAAACACCAATTTTTATAACACATTAAGCTTAAGATTAATAGGGGTGCCCAAAACCCAAACTTTTTCATATGACTGTATATTCCATGCGTTGGAATCAGAGGTGTATATACCATACACTAACTGTGAGTTCCCTAATACTTGGCCTAGTAGGGAAAACAGCCGTAGCTTCTTCCAACACTCATCGGTCAATTGCGTAATTGTCCTGTTGGTTCCTTGACACTGAATATTTTTGCATAAAATTATAAAGTACCTAATACTAGTCCTGATATGTCTAAGTAAAAAATGGATATCATAATGTAACACTCTTCTTGTCATCAACATAGCATTTTGATGTCATCAACATAGCATTTTGATGTCATCCTGACATCATTATGACATATTGTCATTGTAACATCATGACATCATTATGACATCATAACATTAATATAACATCATCATGACATAATTAATATACCATAAGGCAGAGGCGTATCTAGGGGAGGGCAGGGGGTGCATGTGCCCCGGGCACAGCCAGCAGGGGGGGGCGCAGTTAGGCCGCCTAATGTGGCTGTCCGAAGTTTCTCCCCCGGCGGCTGCATTCTGCCACCCCCCCACACTGGGAGTCAGCCATTCTCTGAGCCGGCTGTCAAGCTGACAGCCAGATCAGAGAACGTTCAGTGCGCTGGCTCCCAGTGATTGAACTTGAATACAATTGAAGCCCTAGAGCGACGCCAGCAGCGTGATCAGGTCATGTGATCATGCTACTGATGTCACTCGTCGGCGCTGCACACAGGGGCGCGCATTGATAGTAAGTGCTCCACACTGGAGCTGAAGACACGGTGGACGTAGTGTAACGTGGGGGAATTCAATGTGTGTGTGTGTGGGAGATTTATTATGGGGGTATTCAATGTGCATGGGGGTTTTTATGATTGGGGTATTCAATGTGCTTGGGGGGTGATTTAGTGTTATGGGGAGGAGTTGGGGAGATTTGGTGTAACGGGAGGAAGATTTGATGTAACGGGAGGAAGATTTGAGGACACTAGTTTAGTTTGGGGAGCAAGGAAGGAAAAGATGCAGACACAATTTCAGGAGCGGGAGAAATTTGAAGACACTGTATGAGTAACAAAGGGGGGAGATGGGGGGCATGTGTGAGGAAACAGTATGTGGGAATGGGTGCAGACACAGTATGGTGAGTGGGGGGATGGTGCGGACACAGTATGAGTGAGGGTGGGAATGTATGCTTAGCGGATGGGTGCAGACACAGTATGGTGAGTCCGTGGATTGCTGCAGACATAAAATGAGGAGTGAAGGGAAGAATGTATGTGGACACAGTATAGGGAGCAAGTGGGGACATGGGTGCAGTCACAGTATGGGGAGCCAGGGTGATGGGATGTGTATGGACACCGTATCAGGAGTCGGGGGGGATGTGTGAGGAGACAGTATTGTTAGCAGGGGGAACGTGAGAGGAGACAGTATGAGGAGGGAGTGAGAATAGTGTGAGGAGAGAGTATGGGAGGAAAAAAGTGTGAGTGGGCACAGAATAGAGACTGAGTAATGTGGATGTGGGGTAGCATGTCAGTGTAAGGAGGGGACAGTATGCCAAGTAGGGGGGAGTGTGGTGAGTGGGCACAGTATAGAGACTGGGCTCTATAGGGGGGACATAGTGTGAGAGGACAGTGTGAAGAGGGGGCCCAGTATGAAAAGGAGAGGGTAGTGTGGAGAGCATGTACCATAAGAGGGACAATGTGGGGGTCATACTTTGTGCAGGGAATATAGTGTGGGGCAATTATTTATTCAGGGGCTCAGCGTAGTGGAGTATTTTTTATTCAGGAGCATTATAATGACACTGCTATCTTTAAAGGGAAGGTGCCGCATTTTTACATTATGTAAATAAATTAAAATGTTAAATTCCTTAATGTTATAACATATTTTCAAGTGCCCAGTATTTATAGTTTATTTGTTTTGCAGCTACTGGGGGCTGCCATCTTGCTTTTCAGGAGTGTAAGAGTTACTACACTACACTCACACTCCTTCAAATACGGCAGCCCTGGACATAGGCTTCAGCGGTCGGATGCCGATCCTATCTGTAACATTGTAGCCACATTAGCTGTGAACTGGGCACGCCTCTCTGGGCTGCTCAATTCACAGCTGTAGATGTGTCTAGGTGCCATTTCATTGTGGCCCAGAGCTTCCACACTGAGGACATGTAATTGGAAGCTTTTTATACACACACACACACACACACAAGCTCCCCCAGCTCTGCTCTCATATTCTCCCATCCTCCACTGCCTCTGCAGTAAAGCTATGGACCCTCAACGCTGCACTGTTTAGTCTCCTCGGTCCTAGCCTCGCAGCTGCTCTCTTCTCCACTGCGTGCAGCTCTGCTCCTCTGGTCCACGTTGCTCCACAGTCCGTTGTCTTCCTTCTGCTTGCTCTTCTGTAAATATACTGAGATCCACTTCCTGTTTGGCAGCTGGTTGAGATTAGATCACAGTGCAGTCACCAAGAAAATGGCGGTGCATTGTCTCTAGTCTTTATTCTGCCTCCCCCACTTTTGGGTGTAGTATAACACCTAAAAGGGGAGGGAAACATTGATGTCACAAGGACACTGCCCCAATTTTGCAGCTAACGTAATGCAAGTAAGCATTACTGTAGCTGCTTGAGGTCTATACCGGAAGATGCTCCCCCTAGCTTCAAGTATAGGTAATCTTTTTTTTTTTAATAGATATTTTGCATGTTGCAGTGTTTGCAATCTATGCAAACACTGCATTACAAAGCTTAAATTAATATTATAATGTTATTTTCACAAAAAGAAAAAAAATAAATTGATGGCACCTTCCCTTTAAGGGCATCATGTGGGGATGTGCTGCAGAAGACCGGAGAAGATGGAAGTCTGCAAAGACTAGGTGTGGATGGGAAAAATCATCATGGCGTCTGGACAAGATGAAGAACAAAAGAAAGAGAACGACTCCAGAGAGTCTATCATTCATCTATCAGGTACCTGGATGTAAATGTTTTTTTCTGATACTGACTAATTCTCATGTTTTTATGTGTTAGGAGCATTAAAGGGGTTGTCCAAGTGTGTGATGAGTCTTCAGTCATTCTATGTGACTACAGACTTCAGAATTCTCACAGTGCGCACTGCACGCTGTCAGAATTCTCTCGTGCCGGCAATTTACATACATGCGTGGCCTCACTCAATGACCATGAATTGAGCGAGGCTGGATACGTCAAAATTCTTAAAACATTCTCTCTTTCTCTCATTATTCTGGAATTTGGCAAATATAAAAAATGATGGTAATCCTAATTGACCTAAAATGGGAAAGGTTTATTCTGATTTCATGTCAGATATTGAGAAAAACATGCATATGTGTCTTTTTATATAGTGTATGTAAACTGCTGGTTTCAACTGTAGTTTAATATGTGATATGCAGTGCAAATAATTTACAGGGATGGGATATAAATGCACAATGATATACAACCCCTGGCAAAAATTATGGAATCACCGGGATTGGAGGATGTTCATTCAGTTGTTTAATGTTGTTGAAAAAAACGCAGATCACAGACATGGCACAAAACTAAAGTAATTTCAAATGGCAACTTTAGGGCTTTAAGAAACACCAAAAGAAATCAAGATAAAAAATGTGGTACTCAGTAAGGGTAATTTTTTTTCAGACCAAGCAGAGGGAAAAAAATATGGAATCACTCAATTCTGAGGAAAAAAATTATGGAAATTTTAATTTCAAAACTAACACCTGCATCAAATTAGATCTGCTCGTTAGTCTGCATCTAAAAAGGAGTGATCACGTTTTGTGCCATGTCTGCGATCTGCTTTTTTTCAACAACATTAAACAACTGAATGAACATCCTCCGAGCCCGGTGATTCCATAATTTTTGCCAGGGGTTGTAATTGCAAAATGTGATATAAGTATACGCATGTTCATAATACACCAATTGGTATGGTAGGTGAGCAAGTGTTTGTGCAATATGTATCATACTTTACTTGGTTAGAAACATTGATCAGAAGAAGATAAAGTAGACCTATACAGTTATATGAAAAAGTTTGGGCACCCCTATTAATCTTAAGCTTAATGTTTTATAAAAATTGGTGTTTTTGCAACAGCTATTTCAGTTTGATATATGTAATAATTGTTGGACACAGTAATGTTTCTGCCTTGAAATGAGGTTTATTGTACTAACAGAAAATGTGCAATCTGCATTCAAACAAAATTTGACAGGTGCATAAGTATGGGCACCTCACCAGAAAAGTGACATTAATATTTAGTAGATCCTCCTTTTGCAAAAATAACAGCCTCTAGTCGCTTCCTGTAGCTTTTAATGAGTTCCTGGATCCTGGATGAAGGTATTTTTGACCATTCCTCTTTACAAAACAATTCCAGTTCAGTTAAGTTTGATGGTCGCCGAGCATGGACAGCCCTCTTCAAATGATCCCACAGATGTTCAATGATATTCAGGTCTGGGGACTGTGATGGCCATTCCAGAACATTGAAATAGTTCCTCTGCATGAATGCCTGAGTAGATTTGGAGCGGTGTTTTGGATCATTGTCTTGCTGAAAGATCCATCCCCTGCGTAACTTCAACTTTGTCACTGATTCTTGAACATTATTGTCAAGAATCTGCTGATACCGAGTGGAATCCATGTGTCCCTCAACTTTAACAAGATTCCCGGTGCCGGCATTGGCCACACAGCCCCAAAGCATGATGGAACCTCCACCAAATTTTTCTGTGGGTAGCAAGTGTTTTTCTTGGAATGCTGTGTTTTTTTGCCATGCATATGCCTTTTTGTATGACCAAACAATTCAATCTTGGTTTCATCAGTCCACAGGAACCTTCTTCCAAAAAGAAATTGGCTTCTCCAAATGTGCTTTTGCATACCTCAGCCGACTCTGTTTGTGGCGTGCTTGCAGAAACGGCTTCTTTCGCATCACTCTCCCATACAGCTTCTCCTTGTGCAAAGTGCGTTGTATAGTTGACCGATGCACAGTGACACCATCTGCAGCAAGTTGATGCTGCAGCTCTCTGGAGGTGGTCTGAGGATTGTCCTTGACTGATCTCACCATTCTTCTTCTCTGCCTTTCTGATGTTTTTCTTGGCCTGCCACTTCTGGATTTAACAAGAACTGTCCCTGTGTTCTTCCATTTCCTTACTATGTTCCTCACAGTGGAAACTGACAGGTTAAATCTCTGAGACAGCTTTTTGTATCCTTCCCCTGAACAACTATGTTGAATAATCTTTGTTTTCAGATCATTTGACAGTTGTTTTGAGGAGCCCATGATGCTACTCTTCAGAGGAGATTCAAACAGGAGAACAACTTGCAAGTGGCCACTTTAAGTAGCTTTTCTCATGATTGCATACACCTGGCTATGAAGTTCAAAGCTCAATGAGGTTACAAAACCAAAAAAAGTGCTTTAGTAAGTCAGTAAAAAGTAGGTAGGAGTATTTAAAACAAGAAAATGATAAGGGTGCCCATACTTATGCACCTGTCAAATTTTGTTTGAATGCAGATTGCACATTTTCTGTTAGTACAATAAACCTCATTTCAAGGCAGAAACATTACTGTGTCCAACAGTTATTACATATATCAAACTGAAATAGCTGTTGCAAAAACACCAATTTTTATAAAACATTAAGCTTAAGATTAATAGGGGTGCCCAAACTTTTTCATATAACTGTATATGTGACACATCAGCTATGTTTATAAAAAGTAACATTTATTAAAGAAATATAATAAAATACATACCAAGATAAAAAAAGGGGAAGGGGTAACACAGAAAGGGGGTTACTGGGTAGGACAATACTTCATTATGAGAAATACATAGTATGTTCAGTTTCTATACATCAGATGAGGCGGTGTGTAAACAATCAATATATTAAATGAGGTCCACAATAAAGTGCATTGTGCTATAGGTGGACGAAAATAGTAGAAAGGTGCTACATTATAAAAGAATCATCAATAAGGAGTATAGAAATAGAGACAAAAGGTGCATAGGTAATGAAGCATGTACTAACCAAGATAACCAGATCCGACGCGCGTTTCGCCAAGGGGGGGGCTTTGACGAGGATGTGATGTCAAACGAAGGGTGGTGGATATTTATAAGGGGATCTGACCAATGGAGAAAGTGTGAGTATGATTAAAAACCATGGCGCCATGTGTGTGATGCCGTGCACAGCTTCACCGCTCTGAGCTGCGACTCCTAGGAGCGCAGAGCAGGTGGGGGAGTGAGGTGCCGGCGTGCGTGTCAGCGTGGAACGCAGACCGGAAGTGATGTAGTGAATGTCATGTGACAGAAACCGGAAATGCGTGCCACAGTGGAACGCAAGCCGGACAAAGAAGAGAAACAGAGAGACGATAAAAGTGGAGGTGAGAAGAATACAAGGGGAGACAGGTGAAAGGTGTAAAAGCAAGAAAGAAAAAAAGAAGGGGAGAAATAGAAATGTGTAAAAGGTGTGATGTGAGTGCTGATGTGATAATAATGGGATGAAGGTGCACAAAATAAAAAACAATGAAATATGGCTAGGAGTGAGAATGAAAGATGGAAGTGTGAAAATAAAAGCTCAAAGAAATATAATATTGACACATGAGAAAAGTACACCATATGTAAAAACCATACCCATCCATGGCAGTGAGCAACTAATGCAACTAGAATATTAACAGATACAAATATGAACATTGATTTATATAAAGATAAAAATAAAAAATAATAAATAAAAAATAAATAATAAAAAATAGATATGAGAACAAATACACATATAGCATAGAAGAATAAGAAGGCGGACTATCATATAAATAAATATTGGTGTGATATCACATTGATATGATTCTGATGACATATAAGTCAATGTTCAAAAGATTTTTGGATATGATGATTGATTGAAGAGCTCATTTGATAGCCCCGGGAACACCACCAAATAACGGGATATCGTCAGGCGAAAGAACTAAAATAAATGAACAGGGTAAGTAAAAAAATAAATAAAAACACTGGTAAGAATTCATGTAAACGAATGACTGTGAATGAATCCTAACAAAAAAGCACACTCTCCATTCAAAGGAAGGAAATAAAGCTATTGGTTTCATTGAGGCCGGAGGGAGCCAAGGTGTCTAGAATAGTAATCCACCTTGCCTCCCTCTGTGCCAATGTTTTCTTCCAATTGCCACCCCTGACACCAGGATAGATCCTATTTATTCCACTCACCTGAAGACCAGAGGAGTCGCAGTCATGGAATTGTTTGAAGTGGCGAGGTAGCGTTTTGAGATGATCCAGATTTTCAACCTCCCTGGCTGCTTTGATATCAAGGACGTGCTCCCTTGTGCGTCTACGGAGTTCCCTTGAGGTTAAGCCAATATACTTTTTTCCACAGGGACATTTTGCACAATATATGACTCCGGTGGTTGTACAGGTGATGCTGTGGGTGATTTTGTATTCTTTTGTGTGGTCTGAATTAGAGAAGGTTTTTGTGGTTTCAATATTAGCATGTGTGGCCTGTGCTAATATTGAAACCACAAAAACCTTCTCTAATTCAGACGACACAAAAGAATACAAAATCACCCACAGCATCACCTGTACAACCACCGGAGTCATATATTGTGCAAAATGTCCCTGTGGAAAAAAGTATATTGGCTTAACCTCAAGGGAACTCCGTAGACGCACAAGGGAGCACGTCCTTGATATCAAAGCAGCCAGGGAGGTTGAAAATCTGGATCATCTCAAAACGCTACCTCGCCACTTCAAACAATTCCATGACTGCGACTCCTCTGGTCTTCAGGTGAGTGGAATAGATAGGATCTATCCTGGTGTCAGGGGTGGCAATTGGAAGAAAACATTGGCACAGAGGGAGGCAAGGTGGATTACTATTCTAGACACCTTGGCTCCCTCCGGCCTCAATGAAACCAATAGCTTTATTTCCTTCTTTTGAATGGAGAGTGTGTTTTTTTGTTAGGATTCATTCACAGTCATTCGTTTACATGAATTCTTACCAGTGTTTTTATTTATTTTTTTACTTACCCTGTTCATTTATTTTAGTTCTTTCGCCTGACGATATCCCGTTATTTGGTGGTGTTCCCGGGGCTATCAAATGAGCTCTTCAATCAATCATCATATCCAAAAATCTTTTGAACATTGACTTATATGTCATCAGAATCATATCAATGTGATATCACACCAATATTTATTTATATGATAGTCCGCCTTCTTATTCTTATATGCTATATGTGTATTTGTTCTCATATCTATTTTTTATTATTTATTTTTTATTTATTATTTTTTATTTTTATCTTTATATAAATCCATGTTCATATTTGTATCTGTTAATATTCTAGTTGCATTAGTTGCTCACTGCCATGGATGGGTATGGTTTTTACATATGGTGTACTTTTCTCATGTGTCAATATTATATTTCTTTGAGCTTTTATTTTCACACTTCCATCTTTCATTCTCACTCCTAGCCATATTTCATTGTTTTTAATTTTGTGCACCTTCATCCCATTATTATCACATCAGCACTCACATCACACCTTTTACACATTTCTATTTCTCCCCTTCTTTTTTTCTTTCTTGCTTTTACACCTTTCACCTATCTCCCCTTGTATTCTTCTCACCTCCACTTTTATCGTCTCTCTGTTTCTCTTCTTTGTCCGGCTTGCGTTCCACTGTGGCACGCATTTCCGGTTTCTGTCACATGACATTCACTACATCACTTCCGGTCTGCGTTCCACGCTGACACGCATGCCGGCACCTCACTCCCCCGCCTGCTCTACGCTCCTAGGAGTCGCAGCTCAGAGCGGTGAAGCTGTGCACGGCATCACACACATGGCGCCATGGTTTTTAATCATACTCACACTTTCTCCATTGGTCAGATCCCCTTATAAATATCCACCACCCTTCGTTTGACATCACATCCTCGTCAAAGCCCCCCCCCTTGGCGAAACGCGCGTCGGATCTGGTTATCTTGGTTAGTACATGCTTCATTACCTATGCACCTTTTGTCTCTATTTCTATACTCCTTATTGATGATTCTTTTATAATGTAGCACCTTTCTACTATTTTGGTCCACCTATAGCACAATGCACTTTATTGTGGACCTCATTTAATATATTGATTGTTTACACACCGCCTCATCTGATGTATAGAAACTGAACATACTATGTATTTCTCATATATCAAGTATTGTCCTACCCAGTAACCCCCTTTCTGTGTTACCCCTTCCCCTTTTTTTATCTTGGTATGTATTTTATTATATTTCTTTAATAAATGTTACTTTTTATAAACATAGCTGATGTGTCACATATATAGGTCTGCTTTAATATAGACACATTCGCGCTTTAGTATATTTGCATTTAGTCCTTACATTTGTTTAGAAGAAGATAAAGTGTCTAGTGCTATATAATATAAACATGATTCTAAAAACTAAACATGATTATACAAAGTGCAACAATGGACCCATACTAGAAAGTGCCTATATAACTGCAATAACGTCACTGTGTGTCAGCACAATAGCATGTAATGAATACATGAATTCCACTATTCCTACATATCTTTGATACTGAAGGTGTGCAGGTCCTTTATTGTAGTTTGTATTAGAGAGTATGGCCTCCTCTCGTGTTGTGCACCTTTATCCATCCATCTTTTCCAAAAAAGGTTTCATTATTAGCTAAGCCTGGTTCCTGTCTCTTCACCATTTCATTTAAAGCCTGTTTGGCTTTGTAAAGGTGATGTCATAATTTTCCACTGATAATGCCATGATGATGTCATCATGTTAAATTGATAGTATATCAATAATAATACAGTGATGTAACAATAGTGTGCTTATAATTTAGTGATGATGCCATAATGATGTAGTCATAATTGCATCATAATTCTATATT
The DNA here is from genome assembly GCF_046119375.1 of Phyllobates terribilis. Classification (NCBI taxonomy): domain Eukaryota; kingdom Metazoa; phylum Chordata; class Amphibia; order Anura; family Dendrobatidae; genus Phyllobates; species Phyllobates terribilis. Next base: position 421,844,620 of record NW_027362762.1, on the reverse strand, counting down.
GATGATGTCATGATGATCTTATAAAGATGTGATGTCACACTGATGTCATGATGATGCCATAATGATATCATTATTTCATCATGATGTTGTCATTATGTCACAATGCTATATTGATGATGTCACAACAATGCAATGATTTACCAAACAAGGATAAAAACATGTTTAAAAGTTGGCTGTCCTGCTGGAAAAAAAGTCTCTTGCTGCGGTATTATTTGAATGTTCTTTATTGTCCACTATGCGTTTCAATGGTGTAATCAAGTGAGGAAAGTTGAAATGCGTAGTGGACAATAAGTAACCTTTAAATAATGCCGCAGCAAGAGACTTTTTTTAGTCAGCGCAGTCAATTTTTAAATGTGTTTTTAACCTCGTTTGGTAAATCCATGTGGCGGATTTGTTCCCCAGTAATGGGGCAGCAGCAGCTGGCTATCTGAAATGTTTACTTTGGTTGTCTTACACAGCCTCCCCAGGTGAGCACCTCTGATTGATAATTCTTTTTGCTATGGTAGGGTTTTACCCTATATGTGCGCTTCTCCCTCTAAAGTTATCCTTTTCTCAACAATGTAATGATGTCATAATTATGCCATCATTTCATAATGGTATATTGATTATTTTATGTTGTCACAGTGACATAATAATGTTATGATGATGTAGTAATTATGTAATGATAACACTGGAGAACACAATTTTCGTTGATTTAGATCTGATACTTGTTGCTTCGGAATCCAAAAGTGACCCCAATTTTTCTCTATCACAACTTTAAGCTACAGGATACCCTCCCTTTTTCTCCAAAGCCATACAAAATGTACATACAATGGAAAATAATGCAACAAATAACCTGAATGTAATGTTTATTTAAAGCTATTTTGTTCATAAATGGTTACTGTAAGTCAAATTGTGTGCACGTAGTAAAGTTTGGAGCAGTTACAGTAAAATGTACGTTTATAGCTTTGCCTGGAGTGTTCAATCTCACCTGATGCTTCAACAATAGTCAGCCATCATATCTACATCCCACCCTACCCTGATACCGTCCCTCCATGAGCTTCAAATTATTGGAATCGTTCACCTTTCTCATTGTGCGATACAGAGTAAAATCTTAATTATGCCAGACATACTTTCTGATGGCAAGAGCAGCACACCTTTATTTTTATGTTGACTCTTTAATCTGTGTTCTTCTTTAGTTGATTAACACAGACTGTTATTTGTATAACCCTGAATGTTATCTGCTCTTTGATTCTGAAACAATGATGTGTATTTACAAGAGCCCCTGTGATACAATCTATGTAAATAGATTAGCTAGAACAATTAATGTTTGCTAGATATGTTAAATACCATTGTAGGGTGTTTGCCTGTCAATCTTGGGGGATGAGCTGTGGATACTCAAGCCCTGTGGAATAATATATCCCTAATTCTTAACCTGTGGTTGTGAATTTAAAAAGGCACATGTGTTTCTGTAGCAGAATGAGTCTTGGGACAGAGATTCAGAAAGACCTTAGAAGGAGAATGAGAAACATCCTTCAGGAAAGTAGATGGATTGCATGTCATCCAAAGAGACACAGATTTGTATTCTACATGATTCTAGCCTAAGGGTACGGCCCTGACTGGAAAGATTCGGATCTGCTCCATTAACCATCAGAGAGACCATGGATACTTTTGGAGAGACCAAGAGAGGATGAAGAATATGTTGTTTTGGGGTTGCTAGGAGGGACCCACCATTCGCCTGGCCCCATGGAAACTCTCGGAGAGGCCAGATTTGGAACCTTGGGTCTCCTGGTCTTGTACCTCAATGGACTACTAGCTTCCTAAGCTTGCCTCTACCTTCTCTTTGTGGGGGCCCCCCAGAAGCGGGGGGCCACTGGTTGAGGTAGTTGGCCCTGGAAGTCTCCAAAGTCACAGCTGTTCTATCCCAGGCGGGTCAGCGAAAGGGTGAGACTGTGTAAAGTTGTACCATGTGGGGTATTTGCTGGGACTGTTCTGTGTGTTTATAGTCCGCTTTGTGGTTCAATAAAGTATTGCCACGCTGTTTTACCCTCACCCTGCGTTGTCTGAGTAGCGTTACGCCCACGGAAGACCCCGGGTCTTCACACTCATCACTGATTACACCAAGGTTTTTTAGGGAAGTTAGTGGCTATGCAGAAAATACACTTTGATGCTTATGTTGCAACCAACCATTTTGTAGCTCTCCAAGAGTTTCTGGACAATTTCAATGTAATTGTTTGCTTGTGTATTTCAAAAGAAAGTCCTTGACAAGTTCCTTGAATGATAATCAAGCATTATTTTGGATTTCTGACATTTTCCTGATGTAATGTTAATCTTTGAGCTGCCGAATCTGTGGACCATCAAACACACTGGGCTTTATTTTTTCAAATGACAGGCTAGGAAATGCCAAAATGAGGTACTTGAAACAGTCTCCTTCAGTTGGCAAAGCTTTAACAAATTGCTTCATAAGAACCAGGTTCATGTACAGAGGTGGGAATATAATGTTCTTTGTGTCAATAAGTGGCTCATGTTGAATGTTTGGATCACAAAATTTGATCTTGGAGACCAATTCCCCTCCACCTAATGCTTTTCAAGACCTCTGCTGTCCCACATGCACAGAAAACAAGGATATTTGGTGTATCCGCGTTGCTGACCAAAAAGTAAGCATACCATTTTATGGTCAACACAGATGATCCAATTGTGTTTGTGATATTGCAATAACTCAATGACTCTCTTTATGTCTCCGTATTCTTCACAAAGAGAAACTGCATAGCTACTTGGGACTGCACCAAAAAAATCATCCACAATACTGATCCATTCATTCTTAATGGGAGTGCCGGAGATTACTGAGGGCAGCGCTCTGCTTATTTTTGACGTTCCCATTAGACTGAATGGAGCAGTAGTATGGATGCCTCTTCTCCATTCAACGGGGGCTCTTCAGGTCCCGGTTCCCAAGATCGGTGGGAACCACGGTGGTTGGACCCTCAGTGATCAGAAAATAAATTCCTATCCCGTGGATAGGGAATAACTTTCAAATGTGAGATATCTGCTTTAAAGAGTATCTAAACTTTGGGGATATTTTTTTATGTTTTATGCCCATTCTGAGCAGATTGGTCACCCAGTTCTGTGGCATCCACCAGTCGCTAAACAAAGACTTCCTAGAAGATCGCAGCTCAGGAGACAGGAGAGCATGCACACAGCGCAGAGTGAATCCATTGAGTAGAAAGTCAAAGTCCTGTCTCCTGAGCTGTGCACTTCTAAGGTCTTTTGAGCAATTGGCAGGGGTCTCAGATCTCATCCCAAGATGTCCCTTCTCCATACTGAGCCAACTTCAGACTCTCACCAATCTGCTGAGAATTAATGGACCTAAAACATAAGATATCTTCCAAAAGTTAAGTTACTCTTTAAATGTTTAATAAAGCTCCTGCCTAGGACAAAGCAGTACTGTGATTCCTGTATGGTCCGTATGGTATGTATGTATATATTATTATTATTACCATTTTTATTATTGCTGCACTATTACAATTAAAAATATACCCGTTCATAATTTAATTTTGAAATTAGTTTTATATTTTGTATTACTCTTTTGTTTCTAATAATGGTATTACTAAAATCCCTATGCCTAAACCTGTTGATCCAGAAGAAGGCAAAAACCCCAGGATGTTTTACTCTACTGACTGTGGTTATGGTGATGTTTTACTGCACTGACAGTGTTCTGGTGATGTATTACTGTGGTTCTGGTGATGTTTTACTGCATTGATTGTGATTCTGGTGATGTATTACTGCACTCATGGAGGTTCTGGTGATGTTTTATTTCACTGACTGTGGTACTGGCTATGTATTACTGTATTGATGGTTGTTCTGGTAATGTGGTCATATAGATGTTGTAATATTGATACTTGATACTAAAATAGTGTGCAGGACTAAAAATATAACTGTCTGAATGTCAGCTGAACAAGAAATTGACTAAAGCCCTCATACACTATAGACCGCGGTACGATCATTCTCCTGGTAGCTCGTATCTCGCCGAGTTCTCCCATATACAGGATTGCTCACTCTGCCAAGCGTTCCTGTCTTCTCTATGAGAGTAGCTGTTAGACATCTCTGGCAGCAACTTGCCACTTAAAGAACAAAAGAATCTACAGTCCGAAATCGGACATGCTGGATTCTTATCTCCCCTGATAATCATCAGTCAGAGGTCCCCATACACATTGGACTGTCAGGGGAACCTGTTGGTTTCAGCGGGGTTGGCAAAATTTAGTCTAATGTGTATGGGGGTCTTAACTAGCATCTGAAGGATATGGGCACTGTCAGGATATGTGCACACAACTTCTTTTAGACTTCTGTGAATCCGTGAAGTTTTTCAGATGGAAGATGCTTCAAGACACATAGCCTTCATTTTGTTCCAAAGTAACTTTTTTTTTGCATCTTTTTGGTCATCTTCATCAGTGTATGAGTTCATTGTTTTCAGCATATATTTACATGGCTGCTCGATATAAGGGCAGCATATTCTATGCTGCAGATTTTCCACCACAGATTTGTTTGCGGAAATTATGCTGCATATTATAGTACCAGCAAAGTGAATGACATTTTATGGAATCTCATCAAAACATATGGATGGACTATTTTGCTTATTTCTTAATTTCATACCATTCCTTACCCTGGGACAGATTTTGTAAAATCAAAGAAATCCCTTTAATTTTATGTGTGGAAAACTGCACGCAGAAATCACACACAGTACAAGAACAATCATTAAATGACTGTGCCACTGACTCATGATTGTGAAAAACAAGGACCTGTTATCTAATTTCAGCTGCAGCTCTAGAAGGCATTTATGAACAAAGTATGCTGAGAAACAAGAAGCTGAGTCAGTACATAATTCCAGTAATGGCAGAATGAAGGAATAAGGACACATGCACCTTGTTTACCTCTAAAATGTACAAAGTGAAGTTATAGGTTCAAAGCTGTATAATGATTATTAAAGGGAAGCTATAATCAGAAAATGGCCTATGGTTTAAATCAGGTTTCTTTATTACATGTATTTTTTTTTTAAATGTATTTTTTAACAGAATCTATATTAAAAATATAACATTGAAATATTGCAATTTTCACACTGGCCACTGGGTCTTTTTCAGAGTCTAACTTCAGGAAATGACACAAAGGGCTCATACTCATCTGCGAGAAAAACGGACAAGTGCAATCCAATAAAAGATTGGATTGCACTCTGACCAATGTTATTTTATGAGGCATAGCTCATCTGCTATTTTTTTCTCAGCTGAAATCGGACAGAGAAAAAAATCGCATCGTGCTGCGTATTGCCGCTATCTCAGATGACACTCGCCAATGCAAGTCAATGGATGAGTGAAAACAAACGCATGCAAGTGCCGTCCGATTTTCACACACCTGTCTCCTTGAAAACCCGACAATTCATCAGCTGCATACAGTAAAATCACAGCAGTACCCGACCTTATAGAATAGAGAGAATAGCTATACATGCATAGAATACCGTATATACTCAAGTATAAGCCGACTGGAATATAAGCCGAGGCACTTAATTTTACCACAAAAAACTGGGAAAACTTATTGACTCAAGTATAAGCCTAGGGTGGGAAATGCAGCAGCTACTGGTAAATTTCCCCATCCTGGTAAGCATTGCCCACTCATCACCAATCCTGGTATGCATGGCTCCCTCATCCCTTATCCTGGTATGCATGGCCCCTCATCCCCAAATCCTAGTCTGTATGGCCCCCCTATCCTGATATGCATGGCCCCCTCATCCCCAATCCTGGTATGGTATGTATGGCCCCCATATACTGGTATGCATGGCCCCTTCATCCCCAATCCTGATATGCATGGCCCACCTATCCTGGTATACATGGCCCCCCCATCACTGCACACATGAAAAAAAATAAACTCACCTTCCTTCCCTGTGCTCCAGCTCTGCATCCTGTTCTGCTAGCAGCTGATCTCAGCATCTGAGCAGCGCATGACGTCACTGCCATGTGCCCTCAGACACTGAGGTGATATTCACTCCTCTCAATGCCAGGACTATAGGCGTGGAGAGGAGTGAATATTAAATTTCTTTAATAGCGCACAGTGTCAGCAGCGGCCGCAGCTCCTGCTGCGGCTCAGCTACCCTGTGTGCCTGCTACTAAAGAGAATGAATATTCATTCTTCTGCCCATGGGAGTGGGGAGGAGTGAATATTCATACTCTCTAATAGCGAGCACAGAGCAGGAAGCTGGCAGCTGCGACTGACAGTGTGCGCTATTAAAGAAATTGATTATTCACTCTTCTCCAATCCTATGGGCATGAAGAAGAGAAAATATTAATTTCCCTTAGCAGCAGGCACACATGGTAGCTCCAGCATCCGGCTACTGCCTGTGCACTGCTCCTCCACCGCCGCAACACCCCCCACCACCCTCCATAGCCAAAATATACTATAATATAAGTATATAATTGAGTATAAGTCGAGGGGGGCTTTTTCAGCATCAAAAATGTACTGAAAAAATCGGCTTATACACGAGTATATACGGTAGATAGATAGAAAGATGTCAGTGACATATAAATAGTACAGTGACTGTTTTGCTTACTGTACCTGTCATTTAGTGTTAAATTAAACAATTTTTTTATTAACCCCTTCCCGACCGCCCACTGTATATAAACGTCGGCGCTGCCTGGGCTCTGTGCAGCGCCGACGTTTATAAATGGTCGGTGGTCCCGCAGCGCTGAGGACCCCCAGGGTCCTGCAAGCGCTGCGGGTGCAGAGCAGAGTGACAGCTCTGACAGGGGACATCATCGAGACCTGATTGGATCAGGTCCCAATGATGTTAACCCTTTGCTATCTTTGCTATCTTCTAGATTCTGCGATCTATAGCGATCGCGGCATTTAGAAGATAGTGAGAGGAGAGGGGGTCGTCCATTTACCTCTCCGCGGCCCCCCTGATGTCTGAGAGGACCTGGCATTGTCATGGCAGCCGGAGGTCACATGACCGCCTCTGGGTGTGCTATGTACGGTGTCCTGCTAGGCTCAGCTTGCAGCTGAGTCTAGCAGGAGATAATGACAGTTTTACACTGTCAGCAGAGCTCTCATGCAATGCAATACATGCATTGCATGAGAACAGTGATTAGAAAAATAAAAATTAATGTCCCATACAGGGACTAAGTAAAAATGTAAAAACAAAAGTCTAAAAAATGTTTTCAAACTGTTAAAAAAAATCACAAAATAAATAAAAATAAATAAATAAAATATTAAACCAATAAATCCGTATATTTATGCAAAAACAAAAAAAGTACACATATTTGGTATCTCCGCGTTCGAAACAACTCGATCTATAAAACTGTCACGCTAATTAGCTCCTTCTGTGCACACCGTAAAAAAAAATAAAAAACGTAGCAAAAAACTATGCTTTTTCATCATATCGCCAAATAAAAAGTGGAATAAAATGCGATCAAAAAGCCAAAGGGAAATAAAAATGGTACCACTGAAAACGTCATCTTGTTCCGCAAAAAAAAAGCCGCCATACAGCCGAAAAATAAAAAAGTTATAGCTCTCAGAATAAAGCGATGTAAAAAAAAAAATTTTTTCTATAAAATTGTTTTATTGTGTAAAAGCGCCAAAACATCAAAAAAAATATACGGTAAGTGTAGTATCACTGTAAACGTACTGACCCGAAGAATAACGCTGCCTTATCACTTTTACCACACGTAGAACGGCATAAAAAAAACCTCAAAAAACAATTCCTGAACTGTTGGTTTTTGTTCATTTTACGTCCCAAAAAACGGAATAGAAAGCGATCAAAAAATGTCACTGTCACGCTGTCTCTGTATACTGGAGGTAGGGGGCCTAAGCTGACCCTAAGCTGGGGCCCTGACTAGTCCCTCAACCTGGAGGTACTGTTAAAGGTACAGAGGTCCAGGCCGCCAGCGTAACCCCTACCTCCTGAGGATCCCTGCACCTAAGTAATCTAGTCCTGAGAAGGACCCTGATCACAACAAAAGGGGACAAGTAATAATATGCCCACACACAGTACTTAGACGAACGAGACAGTACAAGGGAAAAACCAAAACCACCTTGCATACAACAACTACACAACTACAACAGAGGGAACACCAACGGGAAAGGAGATAAATGATAAAGCGAGGAAGGGAAAAAACACTCCAAATACACTTATCTCAGAAACTCCAAACACCACGATCCGCTCTGTTAGTCTGAATGAAATGCTTTCACCGACACTTCCCAAACAGACCAGCAGGCATTTGAAGGAGTCTCACTACAGCAGTATTGATTGCAGCTGGGCGAGGCTGGACCTCGTCTAGCACAGAGAGAGAGAGAATTAACTCCCTCACTGCCGAAAAACACAAAGCACCAACAAGTCAGCTGCGAGAAGTCAGGCTGTGTACTCGTGACGATCTTCGTGGCGACACACCCGTGACAGTACCCCCCCTTCTACGAGGGGCCTCCGGACCCTCAGGGCCAGGTTTATCCGGGTGAGTCGTGTGGAAGGCCCGATCTAATCGGTCTGCGTTAATATCCGACGCAGGAACCCACATCCTCTCCTCAGGACCATACCCTTTCCAATGAACCAGGTACTGAAGGGACCGGCGATTAAAGCGTGAATCGATGACCCTCGATACCTGGAACTCCAAGTTACCATTGACCACCACTGGAGGGGGAGGTAAAGGTGACGGTACCACCGGCGCCACATACCTCTTAAGCAACGATCTGTGGAACACGTTGTGAATTTTAAACGTAGGGGGGAGGTCAAGACGGAATGCCACCGGATTAATAATAGAACTGATTCTGTACGGCCCAATGAACCTGGGACCCAGTTTCCAGGAGGGAACCTTAAGTTTAATATTCCTGGTAGACAACCATACCCGATCGTTCACACTTAGGTCCGGACCAGACACTCTCCTCCTATCAGCCATACGTTTGTATCGGTTCCCCATAGTATTCAGATTCTTCAGCACCCCTCTCCATACTGAAGCGAGTGATGAGGAAAATCGTTCCTCCTCAGGAACCCCCAAAGAGCCCCCCCTACTGAAAGTACAAAACTGGGGGTGAAAACCATATGCCCCAAAAAACGGGGACTTACCAGTGGACTCGCTCCGCCTATTATTAAGAGCAAACTCTGCCAGAGGTAAGAAAGAAGCCCAGTCCTCCTGGTTCTCTGACACAAAACACCGGAGATATGTCTCCAAGCTCTGGTTCATACGTTCCGTGTGACCATTGGTCTGAGGATGAAAAGCCGATGAGAATGACAAATGCATCCCCCGCCGTGCACAAAACGCCTTCCAGAACTTGGACACAAACTGAGACCCCCGATCAGACACCACCTCGGAGGGTACCCCGTGAAGCCTCACAATCTCCCCAATGAACACCTGCGCAAGAGTTTTAGCATTAGGGAGAGCCGGAAGAGCGATAAAATGTGCCATCTTGCTGAACCTGTCCACTACAACGAGTATGACCGTTTTACCCGAAGACGGAGGGAGGTCCGTAATAAAGTCCATAGACAGATGAGTCCAAGGACGCTCCGGGATCTTCAAAGGTAAGAGGGCCCCAGACGGACGGGTATGTGAGGTCTTAGAGCGCGCACAAACCCCACAGGACGCGACAAAAGTTACCACCTCCTTATGTAAGTTAGGCCACCAAAACCGACGCGAGAGGAGATCCACAGTTGCTTTACTCCCCGGGTGTCCTGCAAAAACTGAGTTATGGTGTGCCTCGATCACCTTTTGTCGCAACTGATCTGTAACAAACAGTCTCCCCGGAGGTCCAACAGGGGCGTCCCCCTGAGCCTCCAATACCTCCTCCTCCAGCTCAGAGCATACTGCCGAAACCACCACCCCCTCCTGAAGGATAGGAATCGGGTCGTCCGTATTCCCGGCCCCAGGGAAACTACGAGATAAGGCATCCGCCTTTATATTTTTTGACCCAGGACGATATGTAACGACAAAATTAAACCTGGTAAAAAACAATGACCACCTAGCTTGTCTGGGATTCAGACGTTTCGCGGACTCCAGATATAGCAGGTTCTTATGATCGGTGATGACGGTGACCGGATGGACTGCCCCCTCCAAAAAATGGCGCCACTCCTCAAAAGCTAACTTAATGGCCAAGAGTTCCCTATTGCCGACATCGTAATTCCTCTCAGCGGACGACAATTTTTTAGAGAAAAAGGCGCACGGATGCCACTTACCAGGGGACGAACCCTGTGACAATACTGCTCCCACCCCTACCTCGGAAGCGTCTACCTCTACAATGAATGGCTGTGACGCATCAGGTTGAATGAGTATGGGTGCCGAGGCAAAACATTTTTTCAAGGAGGAGAATGCTTGACAAGCCTTGTCAGACCACCTAGAAAAATCCGTCCCCTTTTTAGTCATGTCTGTGAGAGGCTTAACCATGGACGAGAAATTACGAATGAACTTCCGGTAATAATTAGCAAACCCCAGGAAACATTGTAGTGCCTTAAGATTCTCTGGCCGTTCCCACTCAAGAACTGCCCGCACTTTCCCAGGGTCCATACGAAAACCGGACGCTGAAACCAGGAAGCCTAAAAACTGGAGTTCCTGTACGGCGAACACACACTTTTCCCATTTGGCATACAGTTTATTATCCCGCAAGATCTGTAACACCTGCCTAACGTGCTCCTGATGAAACACCAGATCCGGCGAGTAAATTAAGATATCATCCAGATATATGACAACAAACTGTCCCACCAGGCGGCGAAAAATGTCATTAACAAAGTGTTGGAACACCGCCGGGGCATTAGTCAGACCGAATGGCATGACAAGGTTCTCATAATGCCCCTCCGGAGTGTTAAACGCCGTCTTCCACTCATCCCCCTCCTTCATCCTAATCAGATTGTACGCCCCCCTGAGATCCAACTTAGAGAACCATTTGGCGCCCACGATCTGATTAAAGAGATCGGGAATAAGTGGGAGCGGATACAGATCTCGGACCGTAATCCGATTAAGTTCACGTAAATCCAGGCAAGGGCGTAGGCCTCCATCTTTCTTCTTAACAAAGAAGAACCCCGCAGCCACCGGTGAAGATGAAGGTCTAATATGCCCCTTAGCCAGACTTTCTGAAATATAATCCTTCATGGCCTGCCTCTCAGGACCAGAAAGGTTATACAACCTAGCTTTAGGTAACTTGGCCTCAGGGAGCAGTTTTACAGAACAGTCATACTCGCGATGAGGAGGTAGTTCCTGACACCCTTTCTCCGAGAATACATCCTCAAAGTCCGCCAGAAATGGAGGTAAGACCCAAGGAGTAACCGCACCGATGACCGTGTTCATGCAGTTTTTATTACAGAATTTACTCATTTGGCTTATCTCTCTGGTTTGCCAATTAATAACCGGGTTATGCTTAGCTAACCAAGGAAGGCCCAACACTATAGGAGTGGGAAGACCCTCCAACACGTAGCAAGACAACAGTTCTTTATGTATCGCCCCCACTTGAAGTTTTACGTCATGCACAGCTTGCAAAAAACTTCCCTGACCGAGAGGCCTGGCATCGATCGAGAATAAGGGGATGGGTTTAGCCAACTCACTCAATCGCATACCTTGAACCCGGGCAAACCGAGCATCAACCAGATTAGCCCCGGCCCCACTATCCAGAAGAACAGATATCCTCTAAGTTCTCGTACCCACCACCACCTCCGCCGGTACGAGAAACTGAGACGAACCTAGGGACGAAATACCTACTCCCAGATTGCCGTCCACCACACAACCTGGGATCAACAGTTTTCCGACGACTCTTCACTCTGCAAGGGACGGGATGGACACCCCCCAATAAAATGTCCCTTTCTCCCGCAGAAGAAACACCTTCCTGTCTTATGGCGCACCACCGGTCCCCTCCCCCGAAATGATGTCCCTCCTAATTGCATAGGCTCCTCTGGACTGACCAGGGGAACCACCATATGAGGGGACCTTGTAGGAGGTGGAGTCATCACAGGGGGTAGAGTTATCCCGCACCTCTCCCGAAGCCGTCTGTCAACGCGAATAGCAAGGGCCATAGCGGCTTCCAGTGACGCGGGAGAGTCATACTGTGCCAACACATCCTGTAATTTGTCGGATAAACCATGACAAAACTGGCTCCTAAGAGCCGGGTCATTCCACTGGGTGTCCGTGGCCCACCTACGGAACTCCGAACAGAATTCCTCCGCCGGACGATCTCCCTGCTGGATCCTACGTAACTTAGACTCAGCAAGGGAGATCCGATCTGGGTCATCATATACGAGTCCCAGAGCAGCGAAAAACCTATCCACTGACTGGAGAGCCGGGGAGCCCGGGGGAAGAGAGAACGCCCAAGATTGTGGGTCCCCTTGTAGGAGCGAGATGACAATTCCCACCCTTTGTTCTTCACTCCCCGATGACCGAGGCCGCAGCCGAAAGTACAACTTGCATGCCTCCCGGAAAACAAAAAACTTGTCCCGCCCCCCAGTGAACCTGTCAGGGAGAGCTACTTTAGGTTCTGGTCCGGCTTGCTCCTGAGGATGCAAAACCTTGGACCTAACGTCCGCCAGCTCCATGGACAAACTCTGCAACTGCCGAGCTAGACCGGCTACTGGATCCATGGTAGCTGGAGAAAAACTAAGTGGGTCGGTGAAAATGTCACGCTGTCTCTGTATACTGGAGGTAGGGGGCCTAAGCTGACCCTAAGCTGGGGCCCTGACTAGTCCCTCAACCTGGAGGTACTGTTAAAGGTACAGAGGTCCAGGCCGCCAGCGTAACCCCTACCTCCTGAGGATCCCTGCACCTAAGTAATCTAGTCCTGAGAAGGACCCCGATCACAACAAAAGGGGACAAGTAATAATATGCCCACACACAGTACTTAGACGAACGAGACAGTACAAGCGAAAAACCAAAACCACCTTGCATACAACAACTACACAACTACAACAGAGGGAACACCAACGGGAAAGGAGATAAATGATAAAGCGAGGAAGGGAAAAAACACTCCAAATACACTTATCTCAGAAACTCCAAACACCACGATCCGCTCTGTTAGTCTGAATGAAATGCTTTCACCGACACTTCCCAAACAGACCAGCAGGCATTTGAAGGAGTCTCACTACAGCAGTATTGATTGCAGCTGGGCGAGGCTGGACCTCGTCTAGCACAGAGAGAGAGAGAATTAACTCCCTCACTGCCGAAAAACACAAAGCACCAACAAGTCAGCTGCGAGAAGTCAGGCTGTGTACTCGTGACGATCTTCGTGGCGACACACCCGTGACAGTCACCTACCAAAATATGGTACCAATAAAAATGTCAACTCGTCCCGCAAAAAACAAGCCCTCACATGACTCTGTCGGCCGAAATATGGAAAAATTATAGCTCTCAAAATATGGCGATGCAAAAACTAGATTTTGCAAAAAAAATAGGTTTTTAGTGTGTGACAGCTGTAAGTCATAAAAACCCGATATAAATCTGGTATCTCTGTAATCGCACCGACCCGAAGAATAAAGTCATCTCATCACTTATACCACATGAGGAACGGCGTAAAAAATAAATAAAACCAATTATTCACCTGCTACTGATTTGTTTATTATGTCTCCCAAAGATCGCAGTAAGGCTCTGCCCACATTTATCCTGCGCTCTGCGCTGAGCACTTACACCAGAGTTTCCATGTAAATCTCTGAAATACGTGATTCAGATGGAAGATTCCCTATAATAAGGCAGATGTGGATGCCGTCTGGCCTGTGATCCCACGGTGTCAGTTTTTTTAGGCGTGCATAAAAGTGCGGTTGGCCACAATTTTGTGCACTTCTAAAAAAAAAGTCCACCACTAAACAGAGGCCAGACGGAGTCCAGAGTAACTCTGCTGCCTCATTATAGTGAATGGATCCCGTAGGGGTTTCATCCGAATTACATCACTTAGAAATTTAGATGGAAACCCCGATGTAAGTGCTCAGCCTAGAGCGCCGGATAAATGTTATGTAAAATGTTCCCAATAAAAGGTTCAACTCAGTCCTCAAAAAAAGCTAGTCCCCACTCAGGTCCGTTATCTGTTAAAAATATAAGGGACTTCCAAGTTACTGGTAGCAGAAAGGCTCTGGAAAAGCGAAATGGCCCTTGTCCCCCAAAAGAAGTTCAGAAAATTTTGTGCTCCCAAATCCAAATGCCTCCCTCCCTTCTAAGCCCCACAATGTGCCTAAACTACTTTTAGGGTCCACATGTTTGGCATTCCTGTAGCGATGATAGCTTGCCTAATTTACAGGTGCATGTCTCCAGAAGCACGAGCTGGGCACAACGTACTGGTCACTACAGCGTACTGGTCACTTCAACGGCAGTTTGAAATTTTCACTTAGCAACATCCACTGCTGCTTGTTTCTGGAAAAGACCCATGGAGTCAAAATCATCACTACACCTGTAGGTAAATTCCCAAAGGGGTATAATTTCCAAAATGGGGTCACTTGAGTGGGGATTCTGCTCTTCTAGCACTTAGGGGTTGTGTATATGGAGTCCGCAAACTATTCTACAATAATTTGTTCTCCAAGAGTCAAATAGCGCTCCGTCCCTCCTGGATCTCGCCGTATGGCTAAGCGGTACGGTACAGCCACATATGGGGTATTGCCACGTTTAGAAGAAATTGTGTGACACATTTTGGCACACGGTGTCAGTTTTTTTAGGCGTGCATAAAAGTGCAGTTGGCCACAGTTTTGTGCACTTCTGAAAAAAGGACACCGCTAAACAGAGGCCAGACGGAGTCCCGAGTAACTCTGCTGCCTCATTACAGTGAAAGGATCCCACTGGGGTTTCATCTGAATTACATCACTTGGAAATTTAGATGGAAACCCCGATGTAAGTGCTCAGCCTCGAGCGCCAGATAAATGTTATGTAAAATGTTCCCAATAAAAGCTTCAACTCAGTCCTCAAAAAAAGCTAGTCCCCACTCAGTTCCGTCATCTGTTAAAAATATTCCAAGTTACTGGTAGTAGAAAGGCTCTGGAAAAGCGAAATGGCCCATGCCCCCCAAAAGAAATTCAGAAAATTTTGTGCTCCCAAATCCAAATGCCTATTCTACAATAATTTGTTCTCCAATTGTCAAATAGCGCTCCGTCCCTCCCAGATCTTGCCGTATGGCTAAGCGGTACGATACAGCCACATATGGGGTATTGCCACTTTTAGAAGAAATTGTGTGACACATTTCAGCACCATTTTTACCCATTGCCCTGTGTGAAAGTGTAAAATCTGAGGGTAAAACATTTTTTTGTGGTAAAAATATAATTATGTTTTCTTCACTGCCCAATGGTATAAATTTAAAAATTAAAAAATACTCACTACTTCCCTAGATGATTTCCTTGAGAGGTGTAGTTTACAAAATGGGGTCACTTGTGGGGGTTTCTGCTGTTTCGGCATGTCAGCGACTGTTCAAATGTGACATGGTGTCTGCAACCTATCCAAGCCAACATAGCGCTCCTTTCTCTTCCGAACCCTGCCGTACACCAAAGCAGTGGTTTTCTCCCACATATGGGGTATCTGCGTACTCAGGAGAAATTGCACAACAAACATCCGTAAGATGCACCAATTCTGGCACTTAGCCTCCACTCTTCCCACTGCCCTGTGGTGGTGGCAAGTGCGGTAATAGGTTTGGGGTTGATGTCCGCTTATATTGGCAGCTGACATCAAGCCCAAGGGTTAGTAATGGAGAGGCGCCTATAAGACTCCCCCATTATTAACCCCATAGTCAAATAATGAAATAAAACACCCACACCCAGAATAAAATAATTTATTTGAAATAACCACACAGACTCCTTTAATATTTCTAAATTAAACCAAACTTACCATAACGCCCATTTCATTGAATCCCTTGTCACCTGCAATAAAAATAAAATAATAAACCATCCTCCTCCTCACCTTTCTGATGTGAAAACATAATCCATTTGTCCTGGAACGGATCCAGCTCTGCTACATCTAGATGGCAGGCTGCATAGTAGCTTGATGCGACTATACAGCTTGCCATCCTGCAGAGATACTGAGGAGCGCATGCTTGAGCATGTCAGTGACTCGGAGTAACGACATCAAGTTGAGCGGGGTTACATAGTTTATAAGGTCGAAAAAAGACAAGCGTCCATCCAGTTCAGCCTATTTCTTGTGCACTGCAGCTATTCCGCAGCGTTGATCCAGGGGAAGGCAAAAAAAAGCCATGCGGTATAGGCCAATTTACATCACTGAGGAAAAATTCTCTTCCCGACACCAATCTGGCAGTCAGATTAAATCCCTGGATTAATTAACTATCACTAAGTATAAGATGTAATTTTATTGTTCTCAAGAAAGGCGTCCAGGCCTCTCTTGAACTCATTAAGTGAGTTAGACATCACCACTTCCTCTCCCAGAGAGTTCCACAGTCTCACGGCTCTGACCATAAAGAATCCCCTTCTATGCTGGTGCAGGAACCTCCTTTCCTCCAGACGCATAGTGTGCCCCCTCGTCTTTGTCACCATCCTTGGTATAAACAGGTCATGGGAGAGATCTCTGTACTGCCCCCTGATGTATTTATACATGTTTATGAGGTCTCCCCTAAGCCTTCTCTTTTCCAACGTAAATAGGCCTAATTTTGACAACCTCTCTGGGTATTCTAGTCCCTCCATTCCCTTTATTACCTTAGTCGCCCTCCTTTGTACCCTCTCTAGCTCCAATATGTCTTTCCTTGACACTGGAGCCCAGAACTGTGCACAATATTCTAAGTGCGGCCTTACCAGCGCTTTGTACAGGGGAAGAACAATGTTCTCATCATATGCCCCTGTTCCTCTTCTGCTGCATGCCATGACTCTATTTGCCTTCGCAACTGCTGCCTGACACTGGGCACTCCAATTTAATTTGCTATTAACCAAGACGCCCAGGTCCTTCTCCATGTCAGATTTCCCCAACGGTTTCCCATTTAATATGTATGGGTGACTGCTGTTTTTCTTTCCCATGTGCATGACCTTACATTTATCGGCATTGAACCCCATTTGCCATTTTTTGGCCCAACTCCCCAATTTATCTAAATCTTCCTGTAGCTGTGCCCTATCCTCATCTGTATCTGTTCATATCCGTTCAACTCATTGACATCACCGCGAGCGTGGGAAAGCTCTCACGCTCACGGTGGCACATGTGCAGGGAGAACTTTCCCACGCTCGCGGTGACGTCAGTGAGGTGAACAAAGTTCATATGATATGAACTCCGCTCAACTTGATGATGTCACTGCGATCATAGTAAGCAACACAAGCAAATCACTGAATAAATATGTCACTCACATATTTATATTTATGTATATTTATCAGTTTTTATGTATGTATCTATCTCTATCTATATGTAAAAAGAACTGACCAGCACATCCTAAATGTGAACAGGTGCAAGCTGCAGAAACTGAATAAGATATATAAAAAGAGAGCGCAGCAGCACTCCATTATGGCCAAAATACATAAAGACAATATAAACGTTTGATTTAAACTGTGTTATTACTCAATGAACTTTACTTACAAAAAACTGAGGTTTTTCATGTGTGCCCATCAACCGCTGCAAGGTGACCTCCCATCTGATGGGTACTAGTCTGCCTACATGCCTCTCTTGGGCTACAAGCCTATAACTCTGGACAGAACATGTCACTTCTGGGCTGAAACACCTACAATTTAAATGGGCTGGTAGAGTAGAATATACATCACCTGCTGGTTAAATGGGGGGAGTGCAAGGTCAAACAGCAGGCAGTTACCACCTCCTATAGTAATATGTAAAAAGAACTGACCAGCACATCCTAAATGTGAACAGGTGCAAGCTGCAGAAACTGAATAAGATATATAAAAACAGGTGGTTACTGCCTCCTGTTTGATGGGAGGTCACCTTGCAGCGGTTGATGGGCACACATGAATTGGCCAATTTATGCGCTAAGAACATCCGTTTTTTGTAAGTAAAGTTCATTGAGTAATAACACAGTTTAAATCAAACTTTTTTAAATTGTCTTTATGTATTTTGGCCATAATGGAGTGCTGCTGCACTCTCTTTTTATATATCTATATCTATAGATAGATAGATTAGATATACATATTTAGATATGTAGTGAAGAATATTTCCTTGGAAAACTATGTGTAAATGACCTAGACAATTCCCCTATGTAAAAGCCCATGTTAAAGTCGCATTGCAATAGGATCGCATTACAATCAAATGTAAATCGGATGCTAGGTGAGAAAATCGAATGGCACTCGCATGACACTCGTCCGTTTTTTCGGTCCCGATATCGGAACTTTTTTTTCTCACATATGAGTATGAGCCCATATATTGTACATAGCCACAATGATCAGAACCCAACCCTATCTTTTGCATTACCGTCTAATGAGCTTGTACAAAGGTTATTGTGAACCACAGGGTCAGCTGTAACATTACCTATTGTGCATCCTGTGTTATCAGCTGTCTATAGAGATTACTAATTTACATTTTAATTTAATAAAGATCGGAATAAAAAAAAACAAAAAACAAACATTGACAACATTTTTTGACCCCCTTCACGATCTTGGACATATCCATACCTCACGGAAGGGAAGGACATCTTGGCCTTGGTCGTATGGATATGTCCCAGTTAAAATGCGTCACCGTGATTGAGCGCACGGTGATCGCATTAGGGTACTTGCTGATTTTTACAGCAGGGCACCGGGACTCATCATCACAGGGGGTTTCGCCATCCCCTTCCCCCGCAACTACGATCACTGTGATAGGCTGTTTAATTCTGGACAGTGATTTCAGTGTTGCAGGCAAGTCTGTAAGAGCACTGATCAGTGGCTTGTGCTAGGAGACCGCAGTGTCAGCAGCCTCAGCACTGATTGGTGCGATTGGCATCATTGTCCTATTGCACCAATCAGTGAGCAGAGATGCAGTCTGACATCACAGTGACTGCTCTGCACCCGCTCATTCCAGCTTGGAGACGTTGCAGGGTGGTCACTGTGCTGTTCTGCTGCCAGATATGCTGGGACTTCTGGTGCTATAGACTATTTTAACTTGTAAAAAGAGCATGGACTGCACCTCCAAAAAATCATACAATGATCTAATGTCGCTACGTAAAAATATATATAACTGAGCATGAGGTTCATAGTTTAACATTCTGATCAGATGGTATGAAGCCCACTGCCACGTCACGGCAAACCTCTCACTGGGTCCTAACTTTTATTGCCTTAAAGGCAAAATGTATGATTTTTTGGAGGTGCGGTCCATGCTCTTATATTCAGCGTATTGCATAATCTGTCCCCTTTCTTGGACCAGAAGTCCTCGCTAGTGATGAGCGAACACTAAAATGCTCGGGTCGAGCAAATCGTAATGCTCGGGTGCTTGACCTGAGCAACGAGCCCAATGTAAGTCAATGGGAAACTCGAGCATTTTTCCGGCGGCCCACCGGAGGTCTGGAGGAGGCCTAAAAATTGGCCAAATCGATGGAAACAGTGCTCAAATGATGTAAGAACAGCATGGGGAAGAGCCCTGGAAGCATCTCAGACCCCCAGGTCACTGCTGTGAACAATGTTGTCAGAGCTATTACGCCACTTTTACGGATTCACAATAAAACATACAAAAACAAAGCCAAAATGGATTTTCCTGGGAAAAATGTGAAGGAACATCCTTTCCAGGGTATTGCCTTGTATATAAGGCAAAATAAATAACCAAAAGCAAAAATGCTCCTCCACACCTTGGGCTATGTTCACATGTAGCGTTTTTGATGCGTTTTTGCACTTTTGCATTGCTTTCAACAATGAAAAATACATTCACCAGTAAATGTCATTTTAACATTTTACTACCTTATCTAGTCATGTGGTGTGTGAGACATGATAAGACACATATTGTTTAATTTATGAAGGAGGGACTGTGAAAGTCACAAAACCTATTTTTACAAGGCCATTAGGCAGCCCTTATTATTGTTAGAGGGCCAGCAATCGTCCCTCACTATTGTTAGAGGGCCTTCAGCCGGCTATGCTTTGTTGTTCCCATTATAAAGGAATGGGTCTCCTATATTGTTATTGCATATACAGTGACTGCAAGGGCTGCCAAAAATTAGGACGCACTCCAATACCCCTTTGAAGAGACATAGAGGAGGGCCTCAGTAAAAAAAATGTTCCCATTATAAAGAAGTGGGTCTCCTATACTGTTATTGCATATGCAGTGAGTGGCAGGGCTGCCAAAAATTAGGACACACTCCAATACCGCTTTGAAGAGACATATAGGAGGGCCTCAGTAAAAAAAAAATGTTGCCATTACAAGGAAGTGGGTCTCCTATACTTCTATTGCGTTTGAAGTGACTGCAAGGGCTGCCAAAACTTTGGATGCACCCCAATACCCCTTTGAAGAGACATAGAGGAGGGCCTCAGTAAAAAAAATTCCAATTTATAAAGGAATGGGTCTCCTATACTGTTATTGCGTATGCAGTGACTGCAAGGGCTGCCAAAAATTTGGACGCACCCCAATACCCCTTTGAAGAGACATAGAGGAGGGCCTCATTAAAAAAATTGTTCCCATTGTTAAGGAATGGGTTTCCTATAGTGGTAATATCCATGCACTAAGTGCATGAGCTGAAAAACATTTACCCCTGGGGGTATACATGAACATACTGTATAACATACAGTATGTTAGAGATAGGCCTCTAAAAAAATTTCCTACAGGCATCATAAACACCCTTAAAAAAATTATGTGGGTGTTGCATGATGGTCACCTGGTTGATATGGTGGTGGAGGATGAGCAGAAGGAGGAGGGTGACATAAAATAGACTAAATCAGGAGGCGTATACCCATGTCTGTGTGTGAAGAGGTGCTTGGGAATAAATTCCCCAAAAAAACCCACTGGATTTGACTTTATGTTCCGCTGCTATCGTCCAGTGATGTTGAGAAGTGTGGCCCAATCCAGCCCTTGTTCATTTTGATAAGAGTCAACCTGTTAGCATTTTCAGTTGACAGGCGGATGCGCCGATAAGTTATAATACCCCCAGAGGCACTAAAAACCCACTCTGACAAAACGCTAGCGGCAGAGCAGGCCAGGAACTCCAAGGCATACAGAGCCAGTTCATGCCACGTGCCACGTGTATAACCCAATAGTTATAAGGCACAGAGGAATCACGGAGGATGTTGGTACAGTCGGCAAGATGCTCCTTCAGCATCTTACAAAAGTTTTCCCTCCTTGTCAGAGAACCCCGCGCATCAGGGCCTGGGCGCTGAGAGGGTCTGAGAAAACTGACTCACACCTTTGACAGAGTTCCCTTGCCTCTGCTGCATCGTATTTGTGTCTCCCTCACCTGTACTCCTTGGTTGTCCAATGAACTGTGACCTCTGCCGCCAGCGATTTCACATGGGAATTTTTATAATAATTCCTCAACAAGAGCCTTCTGGTACTGCAACTTTTTATTAGACCTCTCTCCACCACAGGAGAGATAGAAAGTTCTCCTTGTAGCTTGGGTCTAGAAGTGTGACCAACTAGTAATTACTGTTGCCCAAAATGCTTACAACGCGAGGGTCACGGGAAAGGCAGCGGAGCACAAAGTCAGCCATGTGTGCTAGACTGCCAACAGCCAAGACTTCCCTATCCTGACCAAGAGGACGACTGTCCATGCTTTCCTCCTCCTCCTGGTCCTCCTCCTTGTTCTCCCTCTCCTCAGGCCATCCACGCTGAACAAACGGTATGACTGTTGTGTGGGTAGTACCGTCTGTAGCTCAGGAAAACAGCTCCTGTTCCTTCTCCTCCTCTTCCTCCTCCTCCTCCTCATTATCACCTAATCCGTGTTGAGATGTGGCTGGGCTGTGTGCCATCACCCTGTATAGTTCCTTGCTCAATCTCATCGTGCTCCACCTGCAATGCCTCCTCTTTAATTGTGAGCAGTGAGCGTTTCAATAGACAGAGAAGCGGGATGGTGACGTTAATTATGGCGTCATCACCGCTCACCATCTTGGTGGAGTCGTCAAAGTTTTGGAGGACGGCACAGATGTCAGACATCCATGCTCACTCATCAGCTCTTATGTGTGGAGACTGACCTGAATACTGATTGGTGTGTTGAAGCTGGTACTCAAAAACTGCCCTCTGCTGCTCACAAATCCTTCCCAACATATGCAACGTTGCAGCGATTTCTCATTTTTCCAACAAAATTTACAAAACCATTTTTTTAGGGACCACATCACATTTGAAGTGACTTTGAGGGGCCTTATGACAGAAAATGCCCAAAACCACATTCAAGAAGTTTATTAACCCTTCACGTGCTTCACAGGAATTTTTGGAATGTGGAAGAAAAAAAGAACATTTTAACTTTTTTCACAAAAATGTTACTTTAGACCCCAATTTTTTTATTTTCGCAAGGGTAACAGGAAAAAATGGACCCCAAAATTTGTTGTGCAATTTCTTCTGAGCTTGCCGATACCCAATATGTGGGGGAAAAGCACTGTTTGAGCGCACGGCAGGGATCAGAAGGGAAGCAGAGCCATTTGACTTTTTGAATGTAAAATTTGCTTTAATAATTAGCGGACGCCATGTTGCGTTTGGAGAGCCCCTGATGTGCCTAAACAGTGGAAACCCTCCACAAGTGACACCATTTTGGAAACTAGACCCCTCAGGGAACTTATCTAGATGTGTGGTGAGCACCTTGAACCCCCTGGTGCTTCACACAAGTTTATAACATTGAGTCGTAAACATAAAATTTTCACATTTTTCCCACAAAAATGTTTTTCAGCCCCCAATTTTGAATTTTCATAAGGGTAACAGGAGAAATTGCACCATACCATTTGTTGTGCAATTTCTCCTGAGTAAGCTGATACCCCATATGTGGAAGAAAACCACTGTTTGGACACACGGCAGGGTTCGGAAGGGAAGGAGCGCCATTTGACTTTTTGAATGTAAAATTTACTTGAATAATTAGCAGATGCCATGTTGCGTTTGGAGAGCCCCTGATGTGCCTAGACAGTGGAAAACCACCACAAGTGACACAATTTTGGAAACTAGACCCCTCAGGGAACTTATCTAGATTTGTGGTGAGCACCCTGAACCCCCAGTTGCTTCACAGAAGTTTATAACATGGAGCCGTGAAAATAAAAAAATCGAACTTTTTCCATAAAAATTATGTTTTAACCCCAAATTTTTTATTTTCACATGGTAAGAGGACAAAATGGACCCCAATAACTTTTTTGCAATTTCTCCTGAGTACGCCGAAACCTCATATGTGGGGAAAATACACTGTTTGGGCGCATGGCAGGGTTTAGAAGGGTAGGAGCACTGTGTGACTTTTTGAACGCAAAATTGGCTGGAATTGAGCGCGAATGCCATGTAGCGTTTGGAAAGCCCCTGATGCGCCTAAATAGTGGAAACCCCCACAAGTGACCCGATATTGGAAACTAGACCCCTCAAGGATTTTATCAAGGGGTATAGTGAACATTTTGAACCCAGAGATACGACACAGAATTTGATAACATTAGGTCATCATATTGAATAAGTTGTCATTAGTCTTGAGTGCAAGTGCTCGCTACTTGAGTTTGCATTGGGTACTCGGGTATGCACCAAGTATCGTGGGTGCTCGAGTGACATGCTCTAGTCACGGTTATTAGACACCCAAAATAAAACATGCGGGGATCGCTTGTGCATGGCAGGCAATCCATGCAACTTTTTTTGGCCACGAAGCATATGGGGCGGAAGACTCGAGCACGTCACTCGAGCACACGCGATACTCGGTGCATACCCGAGCCACCAATGCAAACTCAAGTAGCGAGCACATGCACTCAACACTGGTCGCCATATCGTCATCAGGTTTTTTTTTATTTACTTTTGAAAAAATCCCAACCCTAGCACAACCCTAACCCTAACCCTAGCACAATCCTAACCCTAGAGTTTATTTTTTATGCTGTTTCTCGTGCAGC
Source organism: Phyllobates terribilis (assembly GCF_046119375.1). Classification (NCBI taxonomy): domain Eukaryota; kingdom Metazoa; phylum Chordata; class Amphibia; order Anura; family Dendrobatidae; genus Phyllobates; species Phyllobates terribilis. Next base: position 421,820,790 of record NW_027362762.1, on the reverse strand, counting down.
ATAAGTGATTAGACGACTTTATTCTTCAGGTCGGTGCAATTACAGCGATGCCAGATTTATATCGGGTTTTTAAGATTGACAGCTGTCACACACTAAAAGACGCATTTTTTTGTAAAATCTAGTTTTTGCATCGCCATATTTTGAGAGCTATAGTTTTTCCATATTTCGGCCGACAGAGTCATATGACGGCTTGTTTTTTGCGGGACGAGTTGACGTTTTTATTGGTATCATTTTCGGGCACGTGACATTTTTTGATCGCTTTCTATTCCAATTTTTGGGAGGCAGAATAAACAAAAAACAACAATTCAGGAATTGTTTTTTTATGCTTTACGTGTGTGGTAAAATTGATAAGGCAGCGTTATTCTTCGGGTCAGTACGTTTACAGCGGTACCACATTTATATAGTTTTTTTTATGTTTTGGCGCTTTTGCACAATAAAAACTATTTTATTGATAAAATTATTTTTTGTATCGCTTTATTCTGAGAGCTATAACTTTTTTTATTTTTGGGCTGATGGAGCTGTTTGGCGGCTTTTTTTTTTGCGGGACAAGATGAAGTTTTTCAGCGGTACCATTTTTATTTACATTCGCCTTTTTCATTGCGTTTTATTCCATTTTTTGTTTGGCGGTATGATGATAAAGCATCGTTTTTTGCTTTGTTTTTTTTTTTACCGTGTTCACTAAAGGGGTTAACTAGTGGGACAGTTTTATAGGTCAGGTCGTTCCAGACACGGTGATGCTAAATATGTGTACTTTTATTGGTTTATTTTTTTATTCATAATAATATTTATTTATGGGTACAGTATATTTTTATTTTTTGGGGATTATTTTTGTTCATTTTTTAAAAAATATTTTTTTTTTTTCACTTTTTGACACCTTTCTTACTCTTACACATTGTCCCACTATGGGTCTTTCACTTTTTATATTCTGATCGGTTGTATAGCATAGGAATGCAGCACCATATCTGTGCTATACAGCCTGTGCATGACCAAAGTAACTTCTTGCCTCCTGGTGACCCGGATGTTGCCATGACGACATTGGGTCACCATGACAACATCCGGGACCCGGCAGGAGACAGCGTGGGGCGCTGGAGAGGAGGTATGTAACGGCGCTTACGTCCCCTTGCTCCCGGAATTCTGTGATCGACTTCAATCGCAGCATTTCGGGGGTTAATGTGCCAGCAGCGGTGCTTGACCGCTCCTGGCACATAGCACCGGGTGTCAGCTGTGAAAATCAACTAACACTCGGGGCCAATCGCCCCGCACCGCTTGTGTGCGGGCGCGATCGCATTCTGCGTAATAGTACATAGCTGGTCCATAAGGCCCAGGGCGCAGCTACGTACTATTACTGACATGGTCGTAAAGGGTTTTAATAATACCAACCAATAGCAGTACCCCACCTCCACCTTGCTGGCATCTAAGTTGAAGTGGAGGTCTACGCCCGTTATTGATCTAGCCACAGGTCCATTCATCTGGTCTGTCAAGAGTCACTCTCATCTCATCGGTCCATAAAACGTTTGAAAAATCTGTCTTCAGATTCTTGGCCCTGCCTTGACATTTCAACTGTGTCTGGTTCAGTTGTGGTTCAGCCTTCCTTACCTTGTCTCTTGTCTCTGCGCACTGAATACCTTGTACTTCTGGGAACTCCAGGGAGGGTGGAATAAGACAGTACTGGTGTATAATGGGTTTCTGGTCGCTACACTTTTGATTCTTCTCAAATCTTTGGCAGTTAATGTGCATCTTTTTTACTCAATACGTTTTCTGCAACCCTGGTAACTATTTGCTATGGGACTTTTGATGGTTTTGTGATCACACCACAATATTTTACCAAGAGTGCTGTATCCCTCTGTAAGACTTTTAACATTTTTGGACTTTTCAGAATAAGTTATTTTGCCTGAGGAAAAGAAGCTGCTTTATAATTCTGCACACCTTGATAAAGGCTGGTGATATCCTTAGGTCACACCCTCCCTCCAAATTCACATCACCTTATTTGCTTTATCCAATAAGAATTCAAGTTTATATAGCTTGGATTTGGAAAATATGCACTTGTCTGACATGATGTTGGATAGTTTAAGGATGCACAAAACAGGCCTGTGAGACATACAGCATGTGGGCATCCTAGCACTATACGTTCCATAAGTGATTATTTTTAACAACATCATAGCATGATAATATTGCCAGAATAAATTATATATTATAGACCCGATACATCAAGATTAGTGTTTTTCATACTGGTCTTGATGTGATGGTGTGCTGGAATCAGACGCTCCTGATTCATCAGGAGTTTTGGGCGAGTGGCGTGAACCTCTGTGCGCCTCACCGCAAATCCTATTCTAGCCCCTACTGGAGTAAGATTTGTGGTGTAGCGAACGCCACTGCTCATCATGAATTTGATGAGCTGAGGTTGTCACACCCATGCTGCCCGAACTCTGCCCATTTTGTTGGAACTGAGAGAAACTGGTATGAAGATACCAGAAGTCGCAAAATTTAGGTGCAGCTCCAAGTTGCCCCAAAATTTTGCAACTTTTCAAAATTCTAGCATGAAAGCGTCAATGCATCGGGCCCTACGTCCATGACACACTGTGTATAATATAAAGGGTTCACCTTTGGGGACATTTTCTTTTTTTTTTTTTACCTGCTTGCATGATTTACCTGCTTCCACCATTTGCCTTCTATAGCCTCTGTGTTGCCTTCAGTAAGCCCGCTATGACAGTTTGACAAAGAATTTGTAGCTTATACTTGTCATTTTCAGACCTCATCAAAGTTGAATGTACAGGAAGTTGTAAAAGCCAAATGGTGACAAATTTGTAATGAAACTCAATTTGTGAAAATGATTTTTAGCTTCAAATACATGCATTAAGTAAAAAAAAGTGTCTCCAAAGGTGGACAAAGTCATATACTGTGTAACACTCCATTTCATTCTGTTTTCATTATGTGCTACTACTCTATATTCTGAGTAATAACACCCTATAGAGTAATAAACTCGTACATATACAACTTTCCACAACAGATACTGTATAAAAAAAGCTTTGGTCTTAGCATTTTAAAATATGCAGGCAAGGAGTCAATACATTTAATGTCCTAAAAGTTTATGTGAAGTAAATCTGCAATTTACAGAAAATTATCCAATAAAGACAATACAGTAAGGTCAAATGTGACACCCCAGGGGTCTGGTTGCCACAGTAATAGAGATATTACGTCTGAGAGCAGGTGGGAGGTCTCTTGGTCAGGAATCCTATGCATGCCACACCTCCTGCCCAGTCCTGGGAGGGGAAGGACTTCCCCTATATAAAACTGGGGCTGAGGCAGGGTTAGTGAGAAGAGAAGAGTAGAGAGAAGAAGAGGAGCAGCATAGGAAAGAAAGATCAGGAGCTCTGTGGGAGCAGTGCTAAAAGGAATCAGGGGCTGGCAGTTGAAGAGCTCGCCCTGATTGAAGAGTTACCACCGGACCCGGAGTCCGAGGCTGTGGGGATTAACCCAGACCCAGCAGCAGAAACCGCCCGGCAGGGGATTTCAGGTCCTCTGGCCAAGAAACCCGAAGGCACGGTCACACGCGTGGGACCAGCACCGCCGTCGTGGAGCGGAAGCCACTAGAAGGCCCCGAGTCACCGGCCATACGGGTGAGCACCACACGGTACACTCAGGGACGTGGGCTACCTTTACCCGCCTCTAGCAAGGAAGCCAGAAGAGTACAATTAGTTGGGGAGGCCTACAACTCCGCCTGGCCAAGGGGGATCCCATCTGCTCAAGGACTGACCAGGCCCCGACCGCTAGCCAGTACTCCGGGAGGGTCTATCTTTGTCACCAGTAAAGACCCTGAACTACACCGCATCGTCTCTGAGTGGTTCCTGCTACCCCCATCATCCACGTCGGCTGCCCTGAGGCCATACCCCTCCCGTTGGGGGTTATACCATCTACGCTGCACTATCCTACCACCGGCCTCAGCGGTCTGCCCTGCAGCGGCAGCTCCATAGCTGCATTCAACGGGTGGCGTAGTCGTCCTACATCTACTGCTAATATACCGCCACTTAGTCTGACTCCCTGGGCACGGACCGGGTCACCGCCACGAGACTACTACCCTCAACAGGCCCGGCTCCGGGTAGTCCCCGCGTGCGCAACGCTACACCAAGTAGGCCCAGGGGTGCGTCACACTTATCAGAAAGGGGAAGTCATGTGGCGATGGAAAGCCCACAAGAAAATTTCTTTAAACTTCTATCTTTTAACGGGTAATGGAATTTATATATTTTCTCTAATAACCAACTGGTATTAAAATATTCACTCATTTAACAATTTAGCTTGGCATTTATAACATTTAAAAATATTTCTATATGTCTAAGTATATGTACAGTCATGGCGGAAAGTGTTAGAACCCTTGAAAATTGTTCCAGAAAATGAAGTATTTCCCCCAGAAAATGATTGCAATTACACATTTTGTTATACACGTGTTTGTTTCCTTTGTGTGTATTGGAACAACACAAAAATAAACTGAGAAAAAAAGGGCAAATTGGACATAATTTCACACAAAAACCTCAAAATGGGCTAGACAAAATTGTTGGCACCTTTCCAAACTTGTGGGTAAACGTGGACGGCAGAGAAAAATTGGTGAAAGGTTGCAGGATAGTCCGGATGGTGGATAAGCAGCCCCAATCAAGTTCCAAAGAAATTCAAGCTGCAAAAAAAGGGAGCATGGACCGCACCTCCAAAAATCATACATTTGATCTAATGCCTCTCGGCAAAAATATATATAACTGAACATGAGGTTCTTAGTTTAACAGTCTGATCAGACTGTATGAAGCCCACTGCCACGTCACTGCGAACCTCGTAGTGGGTCCTAACATTTCCTACCTGAACGGGAGCGGAGCCGTGCGCCAATCACCGCCACAGCGATAATGCACCAGCAGGGCGGGCCTGGTGCCTCACAGCACCCATGCTGCAAGACCGAGTCCCCATGACTCCAGGCCACGCCGCCCCACAAGCACAAAACCACAGCAACAATGGCCGACACACTGCACCAACACCACATGAAGGAGCATTGTGGCTCACCTTCCTCAAACTCTCAAGTGAGAGCAAAAATAGGCTAGACCCTCTTTGCCGTCTCCTGCTAATTAAAATCGCCTGTGCCAAATGGGAGGAGTGCTGGTCCAAGAAAGGGGAAAGAATATGCAATGCAAAAAAAGTGAGCATGGACCGCACCTCCAAAAATCATACATTTGATCTAATGCCTCTCGGCAAAAATATATATAAATGAACATGAGGTTCTTAGTTTAACATTCTGATCAGACTGTATGAAGCCCACTGCCACTTCAACGCGTAAACGCTTGGGAAACGCTTGGTAATCCGCCCACATGGTCCCCAATGACAAGCCGCAATGTCAATGCACAGGCTGCGGATTTTTCCGCAGCATTTAAGCTGCACTCAAAAATCCGCAGCATGTCCATTAATTTTGCGGACACGCAGCGTAATCGCCGCCATTGACTTGCATTGGACCGCGTGACATCCGCATCACTACATGTGGATAAGCGGATATCACACGGTTCAATGTGCAGATGGTACCCAGGTCTGGAGGAGAAGAGACTCTCATCCAGACCTGGGTACCATAGAAACTGTAAAAAAAAGAATTTAAAATAAAAAATAAAGTTTATACTCACCTTCTGATGTCCTCCCGGTGTTTTGTCTGCTCCGTCCGGTCTCTTGCATTGCTCGCGCTGTTGTGAAGGACCTGCCATGACGTCATTGAGTCATGTGACCTGACACATGACTGAATGACGTCACCGCAGGTCCTTCACACCACCGCGAGCAATGCAAGACACCGGACGCAGCGGAGATAACACCGGGAGGACACCGGAAGGTGAGTATAATCTTTATTTTTTATTTTTTTACCCTTCTTATTCTTTTTTTTTTTTAACTAGCTTGGTCACACTACTATAAAGCCATGTCGGTTGTATGGATTTATATAATGTGACCAAGTTGTCAAGCACTTTTCCAAGTGATGCTAAAATCGCTTGGAAAAATCGCTTGATAACCCGCATGCAGAAATGCATGCAAAAACGCTTGATAAACGCTTCTACCTGGCAGGAAAAACACATGTAAAAACCGCATGTGTTTTTCCTGCCAGGGAGAAGCGTAAAAAATATGCAGCATTTCTGCATCGTGGGCACATAGCCTTATACTCACCTCCGGTGCCGTCTCTGTTCCATCAGTGGCACAATTGTCTCTCCCGGCTATCTTGTAAAAGTGTACCCTCATGCGAACTCTGTGGCCATTCAGCAACCGCTTCACTCCCCTCCCCCCCTTCGAATGTATGACATACATCTGGAGGAAGATAGTGAGCAGCAGTGCTCACTTCCTCTGGATATAAGCGATTTGTCCCTCACAGCCGGAGTCCCTATACAAAAGGCACAGATTGGTTATTACCATTTGTGCCTTCTCAAATGCTGAGTATGCAGCTGGGCCAGCATGAGGGGTAGATAGGGTAGGCATCCAACTAGGGCGCTACCCCTTGCCTCCATGTAAGACGCGAATACAATTGATGTGAACGCCGCCAGTAACAGGAGCAGAGGAGATATAATCTGCTCCCTGTTCCGCTGGTAACTTCACTAGAATGTTGGCTACTTCTGGCCATTGCCCTGATGGAGATGGTGCACGCAGCGGACATTGGGCAGTGCAATTACATCACTGCATCACGCCATCCAGCGCCCACTGCTATTCAAGATATAAGAGGAGATACTGTAGCTACAGGGAGTACAGGGGGCCTTGATTAGGTGAGTTTAAGCATTTTTTTATTCTTATATTATTTGGCCACTATAAGGGGCTGTGGGAGACATCAAATGAGGGTCTGTGTGGGCACCAAACAAGGGGCTGTGGGGACATCAAATGAGGAGCTGTGGGGGACATCACATGAATTGCTGTGGGGGGCATCAAATGTGGGGTTGTGGCGAACATCACATGAAGGACTGTGGTGGACACCAAATGTGGAGCTGTGGGAAACATCACACGAGGAGCTGTGAGGTAGATCACATGAGGGACTGTGAGACATCATAGTATATGAGGGACTGTGGTGACCATACTGTATATGGGGCTGTGGGTGACATTATTCTGTATCAGGAACTGGGTGGCATGATGATGTATGGGGAAGTGTGGGTGCCATAATACTGTCTGGGGTGCTGTGTCGACCATTATACTATATATAGAGAGCTGTGGTGGTCACCATACTATATAATGAGGGGCTGTTGTGGATATCATACTGTATGGGTCGCTGTAGTGACCATCATACTGTGTAGGGGGACACTGTGAGGAGGGGGTACAGTTTGGAGAAAGCAGCGTGGTGAGCAGTATGATAGCATAGTGCAAGCAAGGGGCACAGAATGGATATGGAGAGGGGGAATCGTGAAATGGGGGCACAATATTGAGAGAGGTTAGCATAGCAGGGATACAGTGTGGAGATATAGAGAGTGTAATTACCCTTAGAGAGGGGACAGCCATGGTATAGGCTTGGTTCATAAGGGCGGATGGTGTGGCAGTTATAGCTCTTATTTTTATGCATTTTAATGGCACTCTTATTTTTAAGGGCACTGTGATGGGATGTGCTGCAGAAGACAATAGAAGAGGGAAGTCTGCAGAGACGTTCTGTGGCTGTGAAATATCATTATGACGTCTAGAGAAGATGGAGACGAACAGAATGAGACAACTCCTATCAAAGAAGATGTCACCTATAAAGTAACTGGGTGTAAATTTGTTTATTTGTGATACTGACTACATCTAATCACTGAACTTATCAAAGTGGCTCGTGTTGGTGTTTTAAACACTTTTGTCTAACTTTATACTACTTATTGGTTAGTCCACTTTTGTACAAATTTTTGTTCCGAAATTTTTGCACACATTAAAATGTCTAATTAGACTTGTTAGGAGCTGGCTTTCCACAAAACCAACTTCCCTTGTAGGGTGCAGTACAAATAATAACTGAAAGTATAATACATGTGATGCATGCTATATATGCCAGTATTCTGGTGCGATTTGATAAGTAAATCTTTCCCTTAGTAAATCTGCATTTTTACCAAAGCAAGTAATATTTATATCGATTTTCTAAAGGACAATAGTTATTAATCACAAATGGTTCAATCCTAAAATAAATGCTATACCATATTGTAAGATTTTGTATGTGCTAGTTTAGTGCAATGTTCTATGTCTAGTAACACTACAACAAATAGCTTGAGCTTGAAGCTTTTGTTATTTTAGGCAATCCCTCATTTGATAGATATGTGGGCTCCATTAAGAATTTGGGATTCTTCCAACTGATGGATTCATTTGCGTGACCTCTGTTTCATGTAGTCAGTTGAATGTGGTATAAGCGTCTCTCTTTGCAAGTGTGTTAATTAAACAACACAGGAACCTTGTTAAACTCCTAGCACCATGCTCATTATCCCATTATTACATAAACCATATTTTTCTAAGGAGATGAAAATGAAAACAGCATCATCATTGTTTTCTATGGCCCTTCCTTTTGTTGATGTAAAAACAGGTGGAGAGCTTTAGTTACAGATCTCCTGTGTTAATAGGCACTTCTACCTATCCATCATATATTCATTCAGCAATTTTCTGATTATACATCTCATAGGTTCATGGAAAAGGGGCTAATCTCAAGTTGTCAAAATGATGATGTGTATTAGGGTTAATTTAGTGCTTTTATACGTCTTCTGTCACTCACATCCTATGATTAAATCACTATAAAAGTATGGAAAAATGGTACATAGTAAAAAAATCATAGATAACGCTAGCAGTTCTGATCTTAGTCGCATTACCAGAATTGCATTACATTTACTGGATTACTCTTAATATAACGGGGAATTCCAAAATCTGCAAAAAATAATAAAAATTACAGCTTTCGTCAAGAGTTATGGCATTCTACAGCCATTCCCACCCTTTCCATTGAGGCATCTGTAAGTAGGTGGAGGTGTTGCCCCATTCCCCCTTGAAGGCATGTATATTGTTGCAATGCGTTATGACGTTTGAATGAATAATAATCTGTATAGATAGTGATAGGTGGTGTTCTGCCCATCACTAGGTAGCCTACAGGGTTAATAGCTGGGACTACCCCAGGGGAGGAGCTTAGCATGGGCAGAATGGAGAGTTTCCGGGTACAGTAGAGTTAGGGTCTAGCTTGCAGCTAGAGCAGACCTTTGGTCTGATTAGTCAGCAGAGCCTCATGAATTGGGCGTCCCTAAAGTGAGTGGAGACCGAGACAATGGATATCGTGATCCAGAGTGGAGACAAGGAATAGTGTTAGATGTAGTGAGTGATTCTCCGGAGACGAGGTCTGGGGCAGGAAGCCTAGCAGCATGGTACGGAGTGAACTGACAGTCTAATGATGGAGCAGCGCTGAGAACGAGAGGGGTACGAAGAGAGAGTGCCCCATGCGGTAGTTCCAAGGCATCAGCAAGCAGAGAAGTTAAGTAATGACCATAGTGGCACAAGTAGCTCTCCAAAGGGCAGGTTGAACAATAGGACTCTCGCTTACTGGTTATTGGTGCTGTTGTTGAAGTGCTGTGCTTGGTGGTGGTGAAGCTATAGAGAGCGGCTAACGGACAGAGAGTGGAGCGAGCTCTGGAAGGAACGGAATGTGTATGAAAAAGAAAAAGAGAAACATTCATGAAGTGTTGCACCCCCTATCCACTGTAGATACATCTCCCTACGTTATTGTTCAGATAAAGAGAGTTTATTTTTGAATGGTGGTTTCCCTCGTTTAACTCCACAACATTTGGTCCTGGCCAGTCAAAGTCACCAGCATCATGAGGTCTGCAAGGGCATAGCGCCCCCATAGCTGAAGTCCACACACCCAGCCATGACCCCCATTTTCATGTAGAGTGCCGGGGCGTGAAGCACAAGTACCTCACCCATGGCTACCGCCCCACGCCACGTTACATTTGGCGTAGTCGGCAGGATCAAGTCTTGCAACAGAAAAAACAAAGGGATGTGGGAAAGACTCTAGTTACATGGAAGTTGGCAACCATGTTGTGGTTTAAGATGATGCTGAGCATGGACTTTAAAATGGCGGTTAGTGGCGTCCAGCCCTCCAGAGGTTCCGCCACAGCTGCTATACGCCTGCAGCTTAAGAGACATCAGCATACTCATGCAGGTGGCGCGATGACGTCATTTCATCACACTGCTCTGCAGACCCGCCATTTAAGAGGAGACAAAGGCTGCAGTGCTGGGAATAGATGAGTATAATCTTTATTATTCTTTATATTATCCTGTTGTGGGAGCCATCATACTATAGATAAGGGGCTGTGGGGATAATCATCATATAGATAAGGGGCTGTGGTGGGTCATCATACTGTAGATAAGGGGCTGTGGGGCCATCATACTATAGGTAAGGGACTGTGGAGCCATCATACCATAGAAAAGGGGCTGTGGGGGCCATCATACTATATGTATGATGTTGTGGGGCCATAATACTATCGATGTGGGGCTGTGGGGCCATCATACTATATATATATACTGGGCAGTGGGTGCCATCATATTATATATACGGGGTTGTGGGGCTATCATACTATATATATGGGGTTGTAGGGCCATCATACTATATATATGGGGTTGTGGGGCCAACATACTATATATGGGGTTGTGGTACAATCATACTATGTATATATGGAGTTGTGGGGCCATCATACTATATATATGGGGTTTTGGGGCCATCATACTATATATAAGGGACTGTGGGGGCCATCATACTATATATAAGGGGCTGTGGGGCCATAATACTATCATGTGGGGCCATCATACTATATATGGGGCAGTTAGTGCCATCATACTATATATATGGGGCTGTGGGGCCATCATACTATGTATATGGGGCAGTGGGTGCCATCATACTATAGATAAGGGGCTGTGGGGGCCATCATACTATATGTATGAGGCTTTGGGGCCATAATACTATATATGTGGAGCAGTGGGTGCCATCATACTGTATGTATGGGGCTGTGGGGCCATAATACTGTATATGTGAGTCTGTCTGGCCATCATACTATATATATGGGGTTGTGGGGCCATCATATTATATATATCGGGTTGTGGTGTCATCATACTATATATATGGGTTTGTGGGGCCATCATACTATATATAAGGGGCTGTGGGGGTCATCATACTACATATAGGGGGCTGTGAGGGTCATCATACTATATATAAGGGGTTGTGGGGCCATCATACTATATATGGGGCAGTTGGTGCCATCATACTATGTATATGGGGTTGTGGGTGCCATCACATTATACATTAGGGGCTGTGGGTACCATCATACTATATATAAGGAGCAGTGAGGGTCATCATACTATATATAAGGGGCTGTGAGTGCCATCATACTATATATGGGGCATTGGGGGTCATCATGCTATATATAAGGGGGTGTGCGGCCATCATACTATATATAAGGTGAAGTGGGTGTCATAGTATAGTGTATAAGGGACTGTGGGGACCATCATACAGTATATAGATAGCTGTGGGGCCATAATATAGTGTTCAAGGGGTGTAGGGGCAATCACACAGTATATATTAGGCTGCGTGCATGGGCCATCTTACAGTATATATGGGGCTGTGGAGGCCATTATACAGAATATAGGGAGTTGTAGGGTCCATTATACAGTGTATAGGGAGCAGTGGGGACCATAATACAGTGCATGGGGAGCTGTGGGGACCATCTTACAAATGCATAGGGAGCTGTACAGGCCATCATACAGTTCATAGGGAGCTGTGGGGACCATCATACAGTGTATCGGGAGATCTGTGGACCATCATATAGAGAGTAGGGAGCTGTGGAGACCATCACACAGAGCATAGGGAGCTGTGTGGACAATCATGCAGTGTGTAGGGAGCTGTAGGGACCATCATGCAGTGCATGGGGAGCTGTAGGGACCATCATTCATTGCATAGGAAGCTGTAAGGACCATCATACATTGCATAGGGAGCTGTGGAGACCATCATGCAGAGTGTATGGAGCTGTAGGGACTATCATACAGTGCATAGGGAGCTGTGGGGACCATCATACAGAGCTTAGGGAGCTGTGGGGACCATCATGCAGTGTGTAGGGAGATATGGGACTATCATACAGTATGTAGGGGGCCTGTGGGGGCACTCAAGGACATTATTTCTTTTACATTTAAATAGGTGCATTACTAGTTTTGATTGTGGCTTTGAGGGTGCATTATTACTTTTGGAGGGTGGGGAATTGTTACTTAAAGGGAATACTCAAGGGTATTTGTTGCTTGGAGGGGACACTTTGAATATTATAAGTTTTAGTACATCATATCTATCATTATTACTTGCTAGATAGTACAGTGAGGGCTTTACTACTTTCTATGGGATGCTATTATTTTTATAGGCGCCTTCTATCTGGCACACAGTCTTTATAGCATTAATTGGTGGAGGGGTAATCATAGTAATGACATAATTTTTGAAATATTGGTGTCACAATACTGTTGTCTGATAAGCTGGAACCAGGAGCTCCTACCCTGTCCCTAACGCTAGGGGCGCCCTAGCTATCCCTGCACCCCAAGTTACGTCTGATAGTGAAGATGCTGGGGCCACGTACCTTGCTATTCTCCTGGATCAGCCCTTATCTGTCCCCTCCCCCACCCAGGGAAGTGGGGAGGAATAGTGTAAGGACATACAGGGATAAATGAAAATACCAAATATACCAAATATGCACTCAAAGATAACAGAGAGAAAACACCGAAGGGATTAGGAAGTGTGGTAAAGCAAAAAGCTCGTCTGTATGCGGAGGTAAACAGAGGATACTGTCTCTTTAAATTTTGGGTTAGTTTATTCAGCAGGCATAAACTACCCTGGAGTCCATAAAGAAAAAAAACAGCCCATTCGGCTAAAGAGACAAAACAAAATACAAAACTTGCAGCACAGTCCGTGTCTTGGCCAAGGTCTGTCCACTCAGGATTAGGCACACACTGGTTCAGCACAGCACATGCTAGCTCAGCTCTGGAGCAGGTTTCCCCAGGTACTGAACACCTCTGAGTGTCAAGGCTGGCTATTTAAAGTCCAGAGTACTCCCTGGATTGGAGATAGTGTGGATAACGACCCGCCATGCACTTCGTTATCCACTAAAAACATTCCCTTTTAAACCTGGGCCGTTAACCCTCTCTGAACTTAATGTGCAGGAGAAACATCCATGTTTTCACATCACTGAGGGTAACAGCCTCAGTGATACATATCTCCCTTCTGACACCCTGCCAGTGTCACATATTCTGCCCAAAGCTGGGGGTTTTGGCACCTTCACTCATTAGGGAAGTCTGGACAGGGCATCGGCATTAGCATGCAGTTTCCCGAGCCTGTGCTCCACCAAAAAACTAAAGTTCTGGAGGGCCAGGAACCACCTGGTCACCCAGGTATGTTTTCCTCATCCATTCCCTCATCCACCTCAGGGGAGAATGGTCTGAGACCAGTCTGAATTTGCGGCCTAACAGGTAGTACCTAAGGGTATCAACCGCCCACTTGACGGCCATGCACTCCTTTTCCACAATTGCATAATTCCTTTCGCAGGCAGAGAGCTTTCTGCTCAGGTATAGAATGGGGAGTTCCTCCCCATTTACCTCCTGCGATAAGACGGCTCCTATGCCGACTTCTGAAGCGCCCGTCTGGAGCACAAACTCTTTATGGAAGTCAAGTGCTATCAAGACTGGCTGGTTACATAGGGCGCGTTTCAACTCCTGGAACGCTATCTCTGCCTCAGAAGACCACTTAGTCATCACCGTCATCGTACCTCTAAGTAGGTCAGTCGGGTGCCGCTATTGTGGCGAAATTCGGGATAAATCGCCGATAGTACCCCACGATTCCCAGAAAGGTCTGTACCTGTTTCTTGGAGGCCGGTTGCGGGCAATTTTGGATTGCCTCCACCTTGTTCATTTGCGGTTTTATGTCGCCCATTCCAACGACGTAGCCCAAGTATTTTGCCTCTTACTTTCCTATGGCGCATTTTCTTGGGTTTATGGTAAATCTGGCATTTCTCAATGCATCCAGTACTGCCTGGACCTTCTGCAGGTGGGTTCCCCAATCTGGGCTGAAAATTACGATGTTGTCAAGGTAAGCGGCAGCGTATTTTTTATGTGAGCCCAGAATCCGGTCCATGGCCCTCTGGAAGGTAGCTGGGGCTCCCTGTAGTCCGAACGGCATCTTGGTGTACTGAAAAGACCCGTCGGGTGTAGAGAAGGCCGTTTTCTCCTTGGCACCCGGGGCCAGGAGAATTTGGCAGTACCCTTTTGTTAGGTCCAGGGTAGTGATGTACCTGGCAGGCCCCAGCCTCTCAATAAGCTCATCGACCCGGGGCATCAGGTAGGCGCCAAACTTGGACAGGTCGTTTAGCTTCCTGTAATCATTACAGAAACGCCATTCTCCATCTGGCTTGGGCATAAGAACAATCGGGCTGGACCAGCCGCTCTTAGACTCCTCGATAACCCCCAGTTGTGTAATTTGGAGGGCCTTACACAACTCCCTCATCACCCTCGACATAAACGGAGTTCTCTGGTTCATGAAGATCTCCTTTGGCAGACCGTCCGGGAGAAAATATGTACCAGTTCTCTGGCAATACTTCTGGCGGAGGAATTTCTTAAAGGTACCGCTTCCGAATACCAAGTTGCATAGTCCAATACAACAAGAATGTATTGGTGCCCCCAGGCGGACTTCACCAGGGGCCCGACAAGGTCCATGGCGATCTGGTCAAATGGGACCTCTATGATAGGTAACGGCACTAGGGGGCTGCAGAAATGGGACACAGGAGCCGTTAGCTGACAGGTGGGACAGGACCGGCAGTAGTTCACAATCTCCCGGTGACATCCCGACCAGTAGAATGTCTGTAGTACCCGCTCCCGAGTCTTGTCTACCCCTAGATGCCCACCCAAGATGTGAGAATGGGCCAGGCCTAACACTCTACATCTATAGGGTCCCGGCACTACCAACTGCTCTATTGTTTTCCCTTTTGGGTTCGTGACCTGATAAAGATCCTCCCCATTAAGTGAAAAATATGAGAACCTGGTGTCAGCCCCCGGCTCTTGAGCAACCTCATTGATCACAGACACAGTATCAAAGGCATACTTCAAAGTAAGATCCTGCACCTGCGCAGTACCAAAGTACCCTCCAGACACCCCCAAGTCCAGAACCTCATCCTCCGGTGTCACCACCTCGTCTTCGTCCCCCACAAGGACACAGGGGAAAGTCATCTCTCTCTGACTGCGACGATAATGCATTATGGTGTGACCGGCTCCCGGTTGAGACACTTGGCACCCCCCGCTTTCCGCCACAAGTCCCAGAACAGACTGAAGTCCCACCCTATTATCACCGGGTCGAGCAGATCCCTAACCAACACATCCTTATGGGACTCAGCTCCACAGTCAGTGTGTATTGTCACTTTAGCAATAGGGTAATCTTTGCGTCCCTGTGTATGCACCGCACACCCACGTTTTTCCTTGGGATCAACTGGTGTGGGAGCATGGCCCTTATGAGGATCACCAAGCTTCCTGAGTCCAGGAGTCCTGCCACCAGTACTCCATTAACGGTCACAGGACACGACTGTGGCCCCTCACCGGGCTGATAGTCCTCACTGCAGGCAGGGTAAGCATAGTAGGAACAGTGTCGTCCCAGGCTACAGTCCATTTAGTCAGAGGTCAGCAGGCCGCTACATGGCCTGGGCCGTGACACCACAAACAAACAGTCTTTCCCGCAGGGACCTTGGGCACCACCTCCCCCGCGCCTTTGGACCTTGGACGCGCCACCCCCTTTTGGGCCTCTCCCCCGACTTGGATCCCCAATATGGAATGGGTTGTTTTCCCACGGCACTCTCGACTCCCTGGTACCTGTCAACCAGTCCGACCAGTTCATCAGCGTTCCGAGGATCACCCTGGGCAACCCAAGTCTGTACCGGTCTCGGCAAGGAGTGCACAAATCGATCCATCACTACTCACTCTATGATCTGCGCCTGGGTAGAAGATTCCAAGTTGCAGCCATTTTTGCACCAGGTGCAACAGGTCAAACATTTGGGAGCGCGGTGGTTTCTCACGGTGATATGCCCAGCGGTGGACGCACTGTGCCCTGACAGACATTGCCACCACCAAGTGTGCCAAAATTTCAGTCTTTATTTTCGCATACTCTTTGGCGTCCTGCAAGGCCAGGTCATAATACGCCTTCTGGGGTTCCCCCGTCAAGTATGGCACCAACACCTGTGCCCATTGCTCTGGCGGAAGCCTCTTCCTCGCGGCGACCCTCTCGAATACCATCAGAATAGCTTCTACATCATCACCCGGAGTCATTTTCTGCAGCGCTCCCCTTACTGCCTTTCGGACAGCAAAGTCATCCACTGACCTTATCATTGGAGTTGTTGCCGAGCCACGGATCGCCTCTGTGAGCAAATCGATCTGCTGCTGCTGTTGTCAGCACTGGTCCTGTTGGGCCTGCTGCTGGAGCTGGAGCTGCTGAATAAGCAACAGGGTGGTCTCTTGTTGCGCCATCTGCTGTTGCTGTAGCATCTGCTGGTGCTGCGCAACAGATGCTTAAGGAGGTCCTCCATTTTGTCCAGTGTCACTTGCTGGCTTATGGCCGACTTCACCCAGGACATGCAGCCCTTCCTGTAACAGTCACACGTGTTCGCTGGGAGTTTTGTCCGCATTCTCCACCACTTGTGGTAAAGCAACAAGCTCCGCTGTATGCTGAGGTAAACACAGGATACTGTCTCTTTAAATTTTGGGTTAGTTTATTCAGCAGGCATAAACTACCCTGGAATCCATAAAGAAAAAACACAGCCCATTCGGCTAAAGAGACAAAACAAATACAAAACTTGCAGCATAGTCCATGTCTCGGCCAAGGTCTGGCCACTCAGGATTAGGCACACACTGGTTCAGCACAGCACATGCTAGCTCCACTCTGGAGCAGGATTCCCCAGGTACTAAACACTTCTGAGTGTCAAGGCTGGCTATTTAAAGCCCAGAGCACTCCCCACGACCCGCCATGCACTTCGTTATCCACTAAAAAATTCCCTTTTAAACCTGGGCCGTTAACCCTCTCTGCGCTTAATGTGCAGGAGAAACATCCATGTTTTCACATCACTGAGGGTAACAGCCTCAGTGATACATATCTCCCTTCCGACACCTTGCCAGTGACTTTGTCACAGACGGTAAACAAAAATAGAAGAGGAAGGGATTGTGCACACAGCCAAAACACCAAGCAACAGTCACAAAACAACAAACAACTCTCCTTAAACACCTCTACCAAACCCCGAATCCTCCACTCTTCACCAGGCAGTACAAGACTTAACACTGGCAATCCAGATTGCCAGAGCAGAGGCTATATAGGAGAGGGGAGTGGCTGATACTGCACAGCTGAGAACTTCCAAGAAGTAAGCTACAGAGACTCAAAGCTGAACAGTTTAACTTCTGCACTACTGAAAGAAACCAGCACCATTTGATAAGGGGGAGAAGTGCTTCTTTTAAATGCATGAGTACGTGAATTCAGATGCTGCGGCCTTCTGTCTCCTCTCTGTCACAGTAAACCAGTGACAATTGGAGTTACTGTTCCATGCTGGAAGAACAGGCAAGATGGGAAGGTTGTGCAGGTTTGGGATAGATGGGGACGGTGCTGGAAATGTGAGAATTCAAATATGTCTTTGTTGTAATCTCTGCAGATGAGTCCTGGCTGGAAGAAGTTGTTATTGTAGTTTGGACCAAATGAAAAAGATGAGAAAAGTAAACTAATCCATCAGAAAGAATGTCATTTGTAAGTCTCTTTACTGTATATATCTCTACTGTAATCTCTGTAATATGGTTGGCAGGACTAGTATCTACCACATGGTCACCATATGCTTTTTTTTTTTTTTTGTTAATTTAGTAACAGCTTAATGCATTTCAGTCATGCAGTGGTACGTATATTGCGGTATTATTGGTCTTTGTACAGTGTACGTAATGTAGGGCAATGGTCATTTAATAATATAATGAACTCACTGTAGTGGTGATGGTAGTGGGCATTGTGTAGCGGTATTATTTTGGCCTTTTATAGTAGTAATTTTGGTAATAATTGTCTTTGTATAGTGTGTTTTAGGTTGGCAACAGTGGTATACTGTAATTATATATGTATAGATCCTCTTTTAAGGGGAGGTAGTATGGGGAAACACTTACTCTGGGGCTTGGGCCCCTGATCTTTTAGGACCCTGGCAACGCCCCTGCCATGGCATCTAAAAGCGACCCAGTCGGAGCTGTTATACACTGCTGGAGTCCGAGGCCGGGGCGTGAAGCAGAAATACCTCGCCCAAGGCTACCATCCCATGCCATGTTACACATCATTCTCAAGAGACTCCACTTGGCCTCTTGCAGATTGGAGCTCTGTCTGGGCCATAACTTTTGATGTGGTCATGAGCTGCCTGGAGTTTGCATAGGTTTGCTCCCTCTGCTGGTTACTATAAGGTAACTCTGGAGTAAACAATCCCCTCCACTTACTACTCATTCATAAACTATGTGAAAAAATATCTGCACCTACAAAGATTACATTAATGGAAAAAAAACACTAACAAAATATACAGAACAAAAGTTAGTAATTATGCCACAAAAAATGCCCTGTTTACAGTGCAATATATATTTCCCTATTGACATTAAGATATAGTCTGTTGGCAGTGTTAAAAAAATGCAAGATAGAAAATGCTAGGAAAACTTATGCAGAAAACCCTGCATTTTCCTTGATGTGTCTACATGTGAAGTAATTTGAGCAGAAAAATAATTAGAATAAAATCTGAACCAAATGTAAAGCAAATTGACATGAGTTTGAAGCCGAGTGTCATTAGCATAATCGATCCGATTCTCTCGCATGAGAGAACATACGATTGTGTGAACGAGCCCTTATACTTCTGCGCCTTGCTGGAACCATCTCTGGCTTTGGCTTGCAGAAGCTTATTCCCCTCTACCCATTGAAAACACAGGCAAACCAAGGCTGCATGTACTGTATATGGGAAGTGTGAATAAAGCAACGCCATATGGGCAATGTCATAAAGAGGCCTTCATGATAGTGTTGTGTTGTGAGGTGGCTTAATATACAGTAGCTGGGCCTCTCTAGTCTTCATTCCAGGTACATTAACAGCTCGGTGTTACTTTAATTTGGTCATGTAACCAGTAGAAACAGATGCATCACAGTAAAATAATGTTTTCCTAATATTGGCCATAAACACAGTGATAATTTCTCCTTTACATAATTTCACAAGAGTATGAATAAGACAAAATAAAGCCGCTATTAAATGTATGACCCTCTTGTGTATGGAGAAATAAAAAGAATGAAGAAGCCATATTACTTTCACCGAGCGTTGCACACCCCTTTCAGCATCACAGTCATAGACCCTTTAAGTATCTGATGCAGATTGGGAAATATGGCAGTGAAAATGTCCCATGTACCCGGAGACTACAAGCCTCAGTACATTTTCTTCATTGTGCTTGATTTTCCTGGCCCAAGCTATCATTTCACCCACATGGACAGCATAAGACCTTTGTTGCAGAAGTTTTAATACATGTTGTTTGTCATGCTATAGTATACACTTCAAATTTAACCAGCATTAGCAGATTATTCAGTTACCTAAATGTAAGATATAGTAAGCAAGGATGCAGTTGATTAAGTAGGAAGAATTTGCTGAATTTATGACTTTTACTAAGAGTCAACATATTTGCTGGGGACTATCTTTAGCTTTACCTTGCCTTTTTGCCTTTTTGGTTGCTATGCTGAAGATCACCTTTGAGATATTTGTCTGTCCATATGCTCTTCTGATTCTTGTGTTTTCCATTCTTCCAATATTTTATGTGACTATAGTCATGAGTGAAAAATTCAATAGGATATATGGCACTCTGGAGAAGGTGCACGAATAAGGGTTCCACTCCGTATAGTAACTACTGTATTTAAATTATTCGGCACTCAAGAATTATGAAAGTAAAATAAGTTCCTTTTTATTTATTCATAAGGCAATCCAAAATAGACATGACGTTTCAGCCCTATACATCTGGGCCTTTTTCAAATGCTATAACACAAAATAGAAAATAAAAAAATATAGTCATTAGTGATGAACGAGCACTAACATGCTCGGGTGCTCGTTGGTCGGGTCAAGCAAATTGTAATGCTCGGGTGATCAATTCGAGCAACGAGCCCAATGTAAGTCAATGGGAAACTCGAGCATATTTCCGGCGCCCCCCCCCCCCCCCCGGAGGTGTGCAGGGGCCTAAAAATTGCCCAAATTCTTTCCAGGGTAATGACTTGCAAATAAGGCAAAATAAATAACCTTTCCCAAAAAATGCTCCTCCACACCTTGTGCTATGTTCACACGTAGAGTTTTTTGATGCATTTTTGCACTTTTGCATTGCTTTCAACGGTAAAAAATACATTCACCATTAAATGTCATTTTAACATTTTCCTACCTTATCTACCCATGTGGTGTGTGAGACATGATCAAATTGTCTCTTCAGAGAGGAAGAAGACCAGAACTCTAGTGCCACCTACAGGAAGTAGCAATCTTAAAAGTCAATAGTGACCCTTTAACGAGCCTTATCACATGACTTAGGATATAAGCCAGAACCACAAACTCAATTTGCCAGGTACTATTGTTAAAGGGCCAGCAGTCGGCCCTCACTATTGTTAGAGGGCCATCAGTCGTTGTTCCCATTATTAAGGAGCGGGTTCCCTATACTATTATTGCGTATGCAGTGACTGCAAGGGCTGCCCAAAATTTGGAAAAACCCCAATGCCAATACACCTTTGAAGAGACGTAGAGGAGGGTCTCAGTTAAAAAAATGTTCCCAGTATAAAGGAGCGGGTCTCCTATACTGTTACTGCGTATGCAGTGACTGCAAGGTCTGCCCAAAATTTGGATAAACCCCAATATCAATACACCTTTAAAGAGACATAGATAAGGGCCTCAGTTTAAAAAAATGTTCCCATTATAAAGGAGCAGGTCTGCTATACTGTTATTGTGTATGCAGTGACTGCAAGGCCTGCCCAAAATTTTGAAAAACCCCAATACCACTTTGAAGAGATGTAAAGGAGGGCCTCAGTAAAAAAAAAATGTTCCCATTATAAAGGAGCAGATCTCCTATACTGTTACTGCGTATGCAGTGACTGCAAGGCCTACCCAAAATTTGGAAAAACCCAAATGCCTATACACCTTTGAAGAGACGTAGAGGAGGGCCTCAGTTAATTTTTTTTTCCCATTTTAAAGAAGCGGGTCTACTATACTATTATTGTGTATGCAGTGACTGCAAGGGCTGCCCAAAATATGGAGAAACTCCAATACCAATACCCCTTTGAAGAGACATAGAGGAGGGCCTCAATTAAAAAAAATTTCCCATTACAAAGGAGCGAGTCTCCTATACTGTTACTGTATATGCAATAACAGCAAGGCCTGCCCAAAATTTGGAAAAAAACCAATAGCTCTTTGAAGAGACATAGAGGAGGACCTCAGTTTAAAAAATGTTCCCATTATAAAACAGCGGGTCTCCTATAATGTTACTGCGTATGCAGTGACTGCCCAAAATTTGGAAAAACCCCAATTCCAATACACCTTTGAAGAGACGCAGAGGAAGGTCTCAGTTAAAAAAATGTTCCCATTGAAAAGTAGCGCGTCTCCTATACTGTTATTGCCTATGCAGTGACTGCAAGGCCTGCCCAAAATTTGGAAAATTCCCAATATACCTTTGAAGAGACATAGAGGAGGGCCTCATTTTAAAAAATGTTCCCATTATAAAGGAGGGAGCCTCCTATACTGTTAGTGCATATGCAGTGACTGCGAGGCCTGTCAAAAATTTGAACGTACCCCAATACCCCTTTGAAGAGACGTAGAGGAGGACCTTAGTAAAAAAATGTTCCCATTATTAAGGAAGGGGTCTCCTATAGTGGTAATGCCCATGCAGTGACTGCAAGGGCTGCCCAAAAATTAGGACGCACTCCAATACCCCTTTGAAGAGACGTAGAGGAGATCCTCATTAAAAAAAATTGTTACCTTTGTTAAGGAGTGGGTCTCCTATACTGGTAATGCCCATGCACTAAGTGAATGGGCTGAAAAACATTTACCCCTGAGGGATATACATGAACATACTGTATAACATACAGAATGTTAGAGGTAGGTCTCTAAAAAAATTTGCTATGGGCATCATAAACACCCTTAAAAAAAATTATGTGAGTGTTGCATCACGGTCATCCTGGTGATATAGTGGTGGGAGAGTATGAGGAGAAGTAGGAGGACAATAGAACATAGACAAAATCAGGAGGCATATACATCAGTTATAATGCCCCGGCGGCACTAAAAACCCACTCAGACAAAATGCTAGCGGCAGGGCAGGCCAGGACCTCCAAGGCGTAGAGAGCCAGTTCATGCCACATGTCCAGCTTGGATACCCAATAGTTATAAGGCACAGAGGAATCACGGAGGACGCCGGTACGGTCGGCAAGGTGCTCCTTCAGCATCTTCCAAAACTTTTCCCTCCTTGTCAGAGTACCCCGCACATCAGGGCCTGGGCGCGGGGAGGGTTTAAGAAAACTGTCCCACACCTTTGACAGTGTTCCCCTGCCTCTGCTGCATCGTATTTGTGTCTCCCTCGCCTGTACTCCTTGGTTGTCCAATGAACTGTGACCTCTGCCGCCAGCGTTTTCACATGGGAATTTTTTTAATAATTTCACAACAAGGGCCTTCTAGTACTGCAAAATTTTATTAGGCCTCTTCGCCAAGGGAAGGAGAGATAGAAAGTTCTCCTTGTAGCGTGGGTCTAGATGTGACCAACGAGTAATTACTGCTGCCCAAAATGTGTACAACGCGAGGGTCACGGGAAAGGCAGAGGAACATAAAGTCAGCCATGTGTGCCATACTGCGAACAGCCAAGTCTTCCCTGTCCTGACCAAGATGACGACTGTCCATGCTCTCCTCTTACTCATCCTCTTCCTCCTCATTCTCCCTCTACTCAGGCCATCCACGCTGAACAGACAGTATGAATGTGTGGGTAGTACCGCTTCTGTTCCTCCTCCTCCTCTTCCTCCTGATCATTATCACCCAATCCGCGTTGGGGCGAGATGAGGCTGGGCTGTGTGGCATCACCCTGAATGGTTCCTTGCTCCATCTCCATCTGCAATGCTTCCTCTTTAATTGTGAGCATCTAGCTTTTCAGTAGATATAGAAGCGGGATGGTGACTCTAATTATGGCGTCATCACCACTCACCATCTTGGTGGAGTCCTCAAAGTTTTGGAGGACGGCACAGATGTCTGACATCCATGCCCACTCATCAGATCTTATGTGCGGAGTTTGACCTGAATAACGATGGTAGTGTTGAAACTGGTACTCAGCAACTGCCCTCTGCTGCTCACAAATCCTTCCCAACATCTGCAAGGTTGAGTTCCAATGCTTGGTGACCTCGCACACTAGTCGGTGAGGGGGAGGCGGCAAACGCTGCTGAAGCACAACGAGGGCGGCGGAAGCTGTAGGTGACTTTCTAAAATGGGCACACACGCGGCGTACTTTGACAAGCAGATCAGGCAGATCCAGGTAGGTTGTGAGAAACCGCTGAACCACTAGTTTGAGCACATGGGCCAGACATGGTACGTGTGCAAGCTTGCCTAGCTTCAGAGCTGCCACCAGGTTCCAGCCATTGTCACACATGACCATGCCTGGCTGTAGGCTCAGTGGTGACAGCCACAGATCTGTCTGCTCTTTTATAGCTATCATTAACTCTACAGCGGTGTGCGGTTTGTCACCTAAGCATATTAGCTTTAGTACAGCCTTTTGCCGCTAGGCTGAGGCAGTGCTGCAGTTTTTCCAGATTCTGACTGATGTGGTCATTTCGGAGATGGAGGCTGAGGAGGTGCAGGAGCTGTAGAATGTGAGGGCTATGCATGTCACCTTGCCAGGTTGGGTCTGTGACGTCAACGTCCACCACCAACTCGTCTTCCACGTACGCACCCTGGGCCTCCTCCTGACTTGCTGGCAATTTTGTCTCATCATCATCATCCACCTCTTGAGACAGTAATTGCACTTTCCCACCATTGCTTTCATGTGACCGTGGCTGCTCAAATATTTGGGCATTGCTACTTGCGATCTCCTCTTGCCCCACTTGAAGCGAACCGGGCGTGAGACTCGAATCTATAAATGGAAAAGTGAACAGCTCTTCGGAGTGTCCAAGTGTGGGATCACTTATCCCCGGGCACTCGGCATGGTGGGAGGAAGAAGGATCAGGGTGAGGAATATGTGGTCCAGACTCATGGCTACTGAGACTGGACAGTGTGGAAGACAGGGTGGTGGTGGAAAACTTACTGGAAGCATTATCTGCTATCCAAGGAACAACCTTTTCACATTGCTCTTGCTTCAACAGTTGTGTTCCGTGACCCCCTAGTAATTGGGACAGGAAGGTAGTTCGACATGATGTGGGTGTTTTGTTGTGCTCCCTCAGCAGGCACAGTTTCATCTTGCCCACGTCCTCGGCCTCTGCGTGTACCATCACCATCACGTCCACTTCCCCGTCCCTTGCCACCCGCCTTGCCCATTTTAAATGGAGTGTAATATTTGGCACGCTCCACAAAATGTCAGTATTATTACCGCAGTAATATGGGATCATGTGTGACAACCATGGTTTTAGCCAGTGGCCTTGGAGTATAGTATTGGTCAGTGACCAAGTGCGAATAGGTTCAACAAAACACAGCTGGCTGACTTTAAATGGAGGGTAATCTTTGGCACACTCTACAAAATGTCTGTATTATTACTGCAGTAATATGGGATCACGTCTGATGACCACGGTTTTAGGAAGTGGCCTTATAGATGTGGTATTGGTCAGCGACCAAGTGTGAATAGGTTCAACAAAATACAGCTGGATGACTTTAAATGGAGTGTAATATTTGGCCTGCTCCAAAAAAATGACACAATTTTTACAGCAGTAATATAGGATCACGTCGGATGATCACAGTTTTAGGAAGTGGCCTTATAGATGTGGTATTGGTCAGCGACCAAGTGGGAATAGGTTCAACAATACACAGCTGGCTGACTTTAAATGAAGTATATTTGGCACGCTTCACAAAATGTCTGTATTATTACCGCAGTATTATGGGATCACATCTGATAATACAGTAATGAGAATAAAATCCAAAAAATCTGGCTGTATTCTGTTAACAAGCAAATGGAGCAGTAAAATGGTGTATTGTGTTACTTTTTAAGCAAATAATCATGATTAATAGCATAAAAAAAATAACCCTGATATGTAGGGCTATGGATATCTGTAACATCAGCAGCACACTGTCACGCACAGTGTAGGAAAGACAAAGTGCGACACGAAGGGATGAGGGGAAGGGAGCCCAGACACTAGGGAAAGGGGGAAGTGGAAACCTTCTAGGCTGATCTGCAATCATCCTGTCTACCCCTACCATGTCTATATTGGTTCCTCACCGATCGCCGCACAGGAACCTATCTCTGTATTTCCTTAGCGCTTGGCCCTAGATAGGGAAGGGTGGGTGAGTGCTAGTTGATCCCCAATGACAACCAAAGATAGCAAGGGGAGACAGACATGGGGGAAGTAGCTTAGCTTGAGTCGACTTCAGAGAGATGGCACATGCGTCCTCTTAGCACCAGAGAGGAAGTAAGAACTGCACTTGCTCCAAGCCTTCACAAGGGATCATGTGAATATCACCGGCACCTACCTCTAGCAACAGCCAGTATTTAAACACCCAGCCTGGGTGTTAATTAGCAGGAGGGAGGTAGCCGCTGGGTCCTAGAATGAGACAGCTAAGAAGGAGTCTGTAATACCAAACAAAGAGATCTTCTGCAACCAACTGCAGGGCGATTGTCACTTCTGACACACCCTTGACACAGACAGAAATTGCAATGGACCCTATTGTACTGTATACACTGTCCACAAACCCTGCTTAACTCATGCTATCACCAGTAATATATGCAGCTGGATTAGTCCTCAGAAGGACTTTTAGTTCAGATGGATATATATAAATCTTGCTGTGAAATACCTATATCTAACTCTTAAACCGCCAATTCTGTCCCTCACTCAGCAGCACCTCTCTCTGCTCTGCCTGTCTGAAGGGTAGACTGGGACGAGCATAGGGTCACCAGTAGTGATGAGCGAGCATGCTTGCCGCTGCTCGGTACACGCCTGAGCATCTCACTGCTCGAGATGCTCGGCGCTCTGCGAGTATTTCCTGGTTACTCGGGCAGAAGCTCGGGTCCCCTTCCTGCATGTTTGGCACTCTTTAGAGAGCCAATGAACATGTAGGGATTGCCTGCCACACACTATAATGCTGTAGCCATGTTGGTTATGGCATTACAGTGATTGGCTGGCCGCACAGCGTCATCAGGTCTATATAAGACCTGGCTCCGCCATGCTCATCACAGTCTACCCCGGAAACAGGCAGTGTAGGGAGACATGCTGCTGAGCTAGGGAGAGATTTGCTTGTTTATCTTGTTTATTACTTAGTGTAGGTATACCACAACATCTACACCACGTGCAGAATTATTAGGCAAATGCGTATTTTGATCACTTTGATACTTTTTATACATGTTGTCCTACTCCAAGCTGCATAGGCTTGTGAGCCAACTACCAATTAAGTAAATCTGGTGATGTGCATCTCTGTAATGAGGAGGGGTGTTGTCTAATGACATCAACACCCTATATAAGGTGTGCTTAATTATTAGGCAACTTCCTTTCCTTTGGCAAAATGAGTCAGAAGAGAGATTTGACGGGCTCTGAAAAGTCCAAAATTGTGAAATGTCTTGCAGAGGGATGCAGCAGTCTTGAAATTTCCAAACTTTTGAAGCGTGATCACCCAATAATCAAGCGTTTCATGGCAAATAGCCAACAGGGTCACAAGAAGCATGTTGGCCAAAAAAGGCTCAAAAAACTGCCCATGAATTGAGGAAAATCAAGCGTGAAGCTGCCAAGATGCCATTCGCCACCAGTTTTGCGATATTTCAGAGCTTAAACGTTACTGGAGTATCAAAAAGCACAAGGTGTGCGATACTCAGGGACATGGCCAAGGTAAGGAAGGCTGAAAAACTACCACCTTTGAACAAGAAACATAAAATAAAACGTCAAGAATAGGCCAAGAAGTATCTTAAGACGGATTTTTCAAAGGTTTTATGGACTGATGAAATGAGAGTGACTCTTGATGGACCAGATGGATGGGCCAGAGGCTGGATCAATAAAGGGTAGAGAGCTCCACTCCGATGCCAGCAAGATGGAGGTGGGGTACTGGTATGGGCTGCTATCATCAAAGATGAACTTGTGGGACCTTTTCGGGTTGAGGATGGAGTGAAGCTCAACTACCAGACCTACTGCCAGTTTCTGGAAGACAATTTCTTCCAGCAGTGGTACAGGAAGAGAAGAAGTCGGTATCGTTCAAGAAAAACATGATTTTCATGCAGGACAATGCTCCATCACATGCATCCAACTACTCCACAGCGTGGCTGGCCAGTAAAGGTCTAAAAGAGGAAAAAATAATGACATGGCCCCCTTGTTCACCTGATCTGAACCCCATAGAGAACCTGTGGTCCATCATAAAATGTGAGATCTACAGGGAGGGAAAACAGTACACCTCTCGGAACAGTGTCTGGGAGGCTGTGGTGGCTGCTACACGCAATTTTGATAGAAAACAGATCAAGCAACTGACAGAATCCATGGATGGAAGGCTGTTGAGTGTCATCATAAAGAAAGGTGGCAATATTGATCACTAATTTTTTTGGTTTTTGCTTTTGCATGTCAGAAATGTTTATTTCTAAATTTTGTGCACCGATATTGGTTTACCTGGTGAAAATAAACAAGTGAGATGGGATTATATTTGGTTTTTATTAAGTTGCCTAATAATTCTGCACAGTAATAGTTACCTGCACAAACATATATACACTGCTCAAAAAAATAAAGGGAACACTCAAATAACACATCCTAGATCTGAATGAATGAAATATTCTCATTGAATACTTTGTTCTGTACAAAGTTGAATGTGCTGACAACAAAATCACACAAAAATCATCAATGGAAATCAAATTTATTAACCAATGGAGGCCTGGATTTGGAGTCACCCCCAAAATTAAAGTGGAAAAACACACTACAGGCTGATACAACTTTGATGTAATGTCCTTAAAACAAGTCAAATTGAGGCTCAGTATTGTGTGTGGCCTCCACGTGCCTGTATGACCTCCCTACAACGCCTGGGCATGCTCCTGATGAGGTTGCAGATGGTCTCCTGTGGGATCTCCCCCCAGACCTGGACTAAAGCATCCGCCAAACTCCTGGACAGTCTGTGGTGCAACGTGACGTTGATGGATGGAGCAAGACATGATGTCCCAGATGTGCTCAATCGGATTCAGGTCTGGGGAACGGGCGGGCTAGTCCATAGCTTCAATGTGTTCATCTTGCAAGAACTGCTGACACACTCCAGCCACATGAGGTCCGGCATTGTCCTTCATTAGGAGGAACCCAGGGCCAACCGCACCAGCATATGGTCTCACAAGGGGTCTGAGGATCTCATTTCGGTACCTAATGGCAGTCAGGCTACCTCTGGCGAGCACATGGAGTGCTGTGCGGCCCTCCAAAGAAATGCCACCCCACACCATTACTGACACACTGCCAAACCGGTCATGCTGAAGGATGTTGCAGGCAGCAGATCACTCTCCACGGCGTCTCCAGACTCTGTCACGTCTGTCACATGTGCTCAGTGTGAACCTGCTTTCGTCTGTGAAGAGCACAGGGCGCCAGTGGCAACTTTGCCAATCCTGGTGTTCTGTGGCAAATGCCAAGCGTGCTGCACGGTGTTGGGCTGTGAGCACAACCCCCATCTGTGGATGTCAGACCCTCATACCACCCTCTTGGAGTCGGTTTCTAACCATTTGTGCAGACACATGCACATTTGTGGCCTGCTGGAGGTCATTTTGCAGGGCTCTGGCAGTGCTCATCCTGTTCCTCCTTGTACAAAGGTGGAGGTAGCGGTCCTGCTGCTGGGTTCTTGCCCTCCTGCGGCCCCCTCCACGTCTCCTGGTGTACTGGCCTGTCTCCTGGTAGCGCCTCCAGCCTCTGGACACTACGCTGACAGACACAGCAAACCTTCTTGCCACAGCTTGCATTGATGTGCCATCCTGGATGAGCTGCACTAGCAACTTCTGTGGGTTATAGAGTCCGTCTCATTCTACCACGAGTGTGAAAGCACAACCAACATTCAAAAGTGACCAAAACATCAGCCAGAAAGCATTGGTACTGAGATGTGGTCTGTGGTCCCCACCTGCAGAACCACTCCTTTATTGAGGGTGTCTTGATAATTGCCAATAATTTCCATCTATTGCCTATTCCATTTGCACAACAGCATGTGAAATTGATTGTCAGGCTGTGTGCACACGATGCTTTTTTTAAGCATTTCCGCAGCAGCAAAAACGCTGCAGAAACTCTTAAAAAACACATGGTAGAAGGCCTGCCATGTTCCCTGATGATAATCCGCATGTGCTGTGCACATGCTGCGGAAATTTCCGCTGCCGATTATCATTGCAGAAAAAAACGCAGCACTACCAATTATTTTGCGGAAGCGCTGCGTTTTCGCCGCCATTGACTTGCATTAGAACGCATTTATTCCGCTTCACTAGATAAGCACATGCGGATTCCATGCGTTCCAATGTGTGGATGGTACCCAGGTCTAGAGGACAGGAGACTCTCCTCCGGACCCGGGTACCATAGAAACTGTAAAAAAAAAAAGAATAAAATAAAAAATAAATGTTATATTTACCTTCTGATGGCCCCCGGTGTCCTTGTCTTCACTTGCCGGCAGATGGCGGTGGACTGGAGGACCGACGCCGACAGGTCCTTCAGTGTACCGCGATCTGCCAACAAGGGAGAACGGAGCGAAGCAAGACACCGGGGGCCATCAGAAGGTAAGTATAGATTTATTTTTTATTTTTAAACATTCTTTCGGTCACACTATATAAATCCATGCCGTTTGCATGGATTTATATAGTGTGACCAAGTTGACAAGCACTTTCCAAGTGATGCTAAAATCGCTTGGAAAGCGCTTGTCAACCCGCATGCGGAAATGCATGTGAAGAACGCTTCACATCCGCTTGTCCCTGGCAGGAAAAATGCATGTACAATCCGCATGTACAATCCGCATGCGTTTTTTCTGCCAGGGAGATGCAGAAACGCTCAGGAAAAATCCGGAGCATTTCTGCATCATGGGCACATAGCCTCAATCAGTGTTGCTTCCTAAGTGGACAATTTGATTTCACAGAAGTTTGATTTACTTGGAGCTATATTCTGTTGTTTATGTGTTCCCTTTATTTTTTTGAGCAGTATATATATATATATATATATATATATATATATATATATATATATATACCGTATATATCTCAGAGCTAGGCAGGCAGGCAGTGTATGTGGCAGACTGCAGTGTATAATATAGCACAAGAGGGTCCATTCCAGTTCTGTCTGCTGCTGCTGTTACAGATATTTCTAGAAATAGCCCCAGGTATCAGGGGCCAGGGATAATTATTTTTTTGATCTTATTCCTGATTATTTGTTTAAAAAGCAATCCAGAGAACACCGTTTTTCTGCTCCATTTGCTTGTTGCCACTGCAGAATACAGCCAGATTCTTTCCATATTACAGTTATAAAAATCCAGAAATTTGTAGTGAACGTGGAAAATATTGGTCTCCATTTAAATTTTGTTGCAGTGTCAGTGAAGTTATTGACACCAGGTCGCTATGAAAAATAGTAACCTACAGGTCAGCTATTTAAAGCTGTGGTTTTCCGTCACACCTATCACATATAAGTTTGCTCCAAATTCAGCCATTTCTGGCCTCCATTTAAATTTTGTTGCAGTGTGTCAGTGAAGTTATTGACACAAGGTCGATGTGAAAAATAGTAACCTACAGGCCAGCTATTTCAAATTGTGGTTTTCCGTCACATGTATTACATATCACTGCAGTTCGAATCCAGCCATTTGTAGTGAAAGTGAAAAATATTGTCCTCCATTTAAAATGGGCAATGCGCGTGGCAAGGGACGAGGAAGTGGACGTGATGTTGCATGCAGAGGACGAGGCCGAGGCCGTGGGCAAGCTGAAATTGTGCCACAACAAACACCCACATCTTCTCGCTCGACTTTCCTGTCCCAATTAATAGGGTCCGCAGAACACCACTATTGAACACAGAGCAGTGTGAAAAGGATATTGGTTGGATAGCAGATAATGCTTCCAGTCACTTAACCACCACCACCCTGTCTTCCACATGTTCAAGTCTCAGGAGTCGTGAGTCTGGATTGCATATTCCTCACCATGATCCTCCTTCCTCCCACCATACCCCGTGCCCTTAGACAACTGATCCCACACTTGGACACTCCGAAGAGCTGTTCACTTTTACATTTATAGAATCGAGCCTCTCGCCCGGTCCACTTGAAGCGGGGCAAGAGAAGATTGCATGTAGCGATGCCCAAATATTTGAGCAGTCACGGTCACACAAAGGCGATGGTGGGAAACTGTCACAAGCGTTGGATAATGATGAGACACAATTGCCAGAAAGTCAGGAGGAGGACCAGGATGCGGAAGTGGAAGACGAGGTGGTGGATGATATAGTAACTGACCCAACCTGGCAGGGGGACACACAGAGCGAGGACAGCAGCACACAGAGGGAGGGAGGTGTAGCACCACAACAGGCAGGAAGAAGCAGTGTGGTGGCCGCAGACACAAGGCAGGAAAGCGTTCCTCATAACACCAACATGATGGAAGTTACCAGTACAACTGTTGAGTCTTCCCGAGTCTGGTTGTTTTTGAAAGACTCTGCCGATAACCCCAAAAAGGCCATTTTCACCACCTGTCAGGCCAGCATCAGCAGGGGTAGCAAAACTTGCAGCCTGACCACCACCAACATGATCAGGCACATGGCAGCAAAGCACCTGACTAAGTGGGCCGAACCCCAGGGTCCAGCAACAGTGTCTGCGGGTGACACCACTGCTTTTTCCGCTGTTTTGTCATGTCAATACCCTGTCCATGGCGCATGTCAAGATGCCTCCTGCCCTGCACCTGTCATTGAACACTCTCAACTAGCACCATCAGCAAGCATGTCCACATCCTTGTCCCAACGCAGCGTTCAGTTGTCCCTACCTCAGTCCTTGGAACGCAAGCGCAAATACGCAGCTAACACCCCACAGGCCACACTACTAAATTCGAACATTTCGCGAATGCTTGCGCTCGAAAAGTTGCCTTTTAGGCTCGTGGAGACATAAGCTTTCCGCAACTTGATGGCGGAGGCCGTCTCTCGGTACTCGGTCCCCAGCTGCCACTATTTCTCCCGGTGTGCTGTCCCCGCATTACACAAGTTCCTCCAAATTTTTGCCAGCCGTTGCTTCACTGCATAGGCAAAGACTATGGGAGACCCACTTCCTTATAATGGGAATATGTCGTTAATGTGGCCCTGCTCTTTGTGTCTTTAAATTGTTAGTGGGATTTTTCCTAAATTTTGGCAGTCGTTGGACTCACTGCATACCCTATAACTGTATAGCAAACCCTCTCCATTCTAATGGGAACATGTCGCACTCATTACTGTGGCTCAGCTTTATGTGTCTTTAAATTGTTAGTGGGGTTTTTCCCAAATTTTGGCAGCCCTTGCAGTCACAGCGTGGGCATTACCACTATAGCAGACCAGCTCCTTTATAATGGGAATTTTTTTTTTACTGAGACCCTCCTCTATGTCTCTTCAAAGGGATATTGGGTTGCGTCCAAATTTTTGGCAGCCCTTGCCATCACTGCATACGCAATAACAGTATAGGAGACCCACTCGTTAATAATGGGAACAACAAAGCATAGCCAGCTGATGGCTCTCTAACAATAGTGAGGGCCGACTGTTGGCCCTTTAAGAATAGTAAGAGCCGACTGATGAGCCTATAAAAATAGGCTTTGTGACTTTCAGAATCCTTCCATCGTAAATGAAACAGGATATGTCAGATGATGTGTCACACACCACATGGCCAGATAAGGTTGTAAAATGGTAAAATAACATTTCCCGGTGAATGCATTTGTCTTACAAAATAACGTAAAACAAAAAAAAAATAAAAACATAATAGGATATTTTGTTTAGTATAAAAACCAGACTCGCCAATGTAACCTCAATGTAATCACATTGTTCAGCTCCTGCACCTCCTCCTCCAGTTTGGCCTCCATCTCCAAAATGACCACATCAGTCACAAGCTGAAAACACTGCAGCACTGCCTGTGCCAAGCGGCAACAGGCTGTGCTGAAGATAACATGCTTAATGTTTAGGTGACAAACCGTCCACCGCTGCAGAGTTGTTGAAAGCTGTAACACAGCAGCCTGATCTGTGGCTCTCTGTGGCTCTCACCGCTGAACATACAGCCAGGCATGTTTATGTGTGACAAATGGGCAGAACCTGGTGATGGAGAAATGACAGCAGGAGTAGATACGGTTTCCCTCTATGCCAGTCCTTTCACCGAGTTAAAGAATATGGCTGTGGTGAAATACAACTCCCACTGAGAAGCAGTTTCAAACTGAAAAACATTGGGCCCACCAGAGGATTTGATTCTCAGGGCTTACCTTTCTCCCCCGCTCAATAGCCCCATAGCTGCTGCAAAGTTTGCGCTATCATGATCTCTCCTGATGGAGAAGCCAGGGCCCACCCGAGGATTCTCTGGTGGGACCGTCCAACTCTGCCGAGAAGCAGTCCTGTCTAAAAAAAGTGTGTGGGAAGGTTCCCGGACACTCTATGGCTGCTTTTTTACTGAGGAGGAAACACACGCAAACACCAGGAGAACATACAAAATCCTTGCAGATGTTGTCCTTGCTGGGATTTTAACCCAGGATCCCAGCGCTGCAAGGCTTCAGTGCTAACCACTGAGCCAATGTGCTGCTGTTCACCCTCTGATATCTAACAGGCTGGAGAAACTTGCACCTACTGCCACTCTATCTTCAGCTCCTTTGTGAGAAACTAATGTATTTGGGCAGCCACTCAGTCTACCAAATAGAATTCCTGAGAAGGAAATTGTGGATGGCTTCGCTACTGGTACTGGGGGCAGTGCTAATACTATGGCGTCATACCATAGTTCACTGTAAATATTCTAGGCTGGTAGGAGGCAAGCAGATTCCCACAGAAAAGTACCAGCAGTAATGTTCTGGGACCTGTGCTTGTGGAAGGCGGAGACAATACCGTGAGAAATAGTGGCGGCTGGGGACCAAGTATGGACACCCGGCCGCAGCCGCCATGAGGTTGTGAAAAGCTTCCGCCTCCACGAGCCTAAAAGGCCACATTTCAAGTGCAAGCAGCTGTCAACATTTTTGCAGTATAGTATTGCAGCCTGTGGGTGGCTGGCTGCATACTTGCGCTTGCATTCCAAGGAATGGGGTAGGGACAACTGAACGCTGCACTGGGACAAGGACGTGGACGGTGATTGCTGCAAGTCTGAAATGACAGGTGCATGGCGGGATGCATCTTCGCAGGCGCCAAGGATCACTTATGATGGGCACACTTTTAGGCAGTGACCTGGAAGTCAGAGATGCTTCCGGGGGTCTTCCCCATGCTGTTCCCATGTCTTTTCAGCACTGTATGCATGTGTCTGATGATGTGTCACACACCACATGGCCAGATAAGGTTGTAAAATGTTAAAATGACATTTCCCAGTGAATGCATTTGTCTTGGTTGAAAGCAAAGAAAAAGTGCAAAAACGCATCAAAAACGCTATGTGTGAACATAGCCCAAGGTGTGGAGGAGCATTTTTGTTTTTGTTTATTTATTTTGCCTTATATACAAGTCATTACCCTGGAAAGGATGTTCCTTAACATTTTTCCCAGGAAAATCCATTTTGGTTTCTGTTTTGCATGTTTTATTGTGAGTCCGTAAAAGTGGCGTAATACCTCTGACAACATTGTTGACAGCAGTGATCTGAGCACCCAAAATGCTTCCAGGGGTCTTTCACAGGCTGACCCCATGTCATTTGAGCACTGTTCCCATCGATTTGGGCAATTTTTAGGCCCTCTGCAGACCGCCGGGGGGAGTTTTCCATAGACTTACATTGGGCTCGTTACTCGGTCCGAGCACTCGAGCATTCCAATTTGCTCGACCCGAACAACGAGTACCCGAGCATTTTAGTGCTCGCTCATCACTACTCACCAGGTCTTATAAAGATGCTATACGGCCAGCCAATCACTGTAATGCCACAACCAACATGGCTACGGCATTACAGTACAGTGAGTGGCAGGCAATCCCTGCATGTTAAATGGCAGTCTAAAGAGCGCCAAACATGCGGGGCGGGGACCCGAGATCCCACCAGAGCATCCCGGAAATACTCGCTGAGCATGTCGAGCAGTGAGTTGCTCAGGCGAGTACCAAGCAGTGGCAAGCAAGCTAGCTCATCACTAATAATCATATAACAGAAGTGAATCAAATAATTCATCATAGTATATACACCAGAATATTAATTTCCAGCATGATTAATTCTGTTATCTCTGAAAAAATAGAAATATTTTCATATTATTAGTTTTCTATTATTCTTTATTTAGGAAATTAATAACACATTATTTCTGCCCAATAATAGGTAGTGATATATCGGTTATTCCTTATATACGAGTAATAATTTATATCTCATATTATATCTCATATTATATGAGTCATTAACTGGTATATAATAAAGTTAATCAGGAAGTCATTGAAACAAACAGTGTGAGCCACCTCCTGTGATTTGATAGATGAATCGCTAAAATAAAAGAAAGTAAAAAGGGATTTGAGTCAGATATAAATAATGTCCAAAGAGGGCACTCACCGGATTGCAATCATCTTAGATAATGATAAGTGGTAGTGGTATACAGCGCTGTGAGGAGCAGTATCTGCTAGGTGTATAGCACACACTAAGCCATGTATTTGGCAATCTTATATACCCCACAATCGGAAATGACTCCGGTGTATAACACGGTGTGGCATCACCCATTATGCAGTGTCCCTCACTAGATAGAATGTACCATGTGTTAGTCTACATATGGAAGGGCCTGTTCCCTGGAAATTACGCATCTACGACGGCATCGGTTGATATGGAGACATTGTGCCTAAAAGTGTACTGTCAGGACCTGGCGTCCGGAAGTAACGTACCGATGAGATCCCGTGACCTGAAGTGATGTGTCCACAACGCCATTCGTCGGCATGGAGACACTCAGAATGTACTGTATATATATATATCCATCCTGAAAACCGAAGACAGCATGGCACGGCTCCACCCCCCTCAGTCATCAGCATCCCATTGAATTGAACCGTCAGCCATCATCCATATGGGAGAAATTATAGGTATATACAGTACAGACCAAAAGTTTGGACACACCTTCTCATTTAAAGATTTTTCTGTATTTTCATGACTATGAAAATTGTACATTCACACTGAAGGCATCAAAACTATGAATTAACACATGTGGAATTATATAATTAACAAAAAAGTGTGAAACAACTGAAAATATGTCTTATATTCTAGGTTCTTCAAAGTAGCCACCTTTTGCTTTGATGACTGCTTTGCACACTCTTGGCATTTTCTTGATGAGCTTCAAGAGGTAGTCACTGGAAATGGTCTTCCAACAATCTTGAAGGAGTTCCCAGAGATGCTTAGCACTTGTTGGCCATTTTGCCTTCACTATGTGGTCCAGCTCACCCCAAACCATCTCGATTGGGTTCAGGTCTGGTGACTGTGGAGGCCAGGTCATCTGGCGTAGCACCCCATCACTCTCCTTCTTGGTCAAATAGCCCTTACACACCCTGGAGGTGTGTTTGGGGTCATTGTCCTGTTGAAAAATAAATGATGGTCCAACTAAACGCAAACCGGATGAAATAGCACGCCGCTGCAAGATGCTGTGGTAGCCATGCTGGTTCAGTATGTCTTCAATTTTGAATAAATCCCCAACAGTGTCACCAGCAAAGCACCACCACACCATCACACCTCCTCCTCCATGCTTCACGGTGGGAACCAGGCATGTAGAGTCCATCCGTTCACCTTTTCTGCGTCGCACAAAGACACGGTGGTTGGAACCAAAGATCTCAAATTTGGACTCATCAGACCAAAGCACAGATTTCCACTGGTCTAATGTCCATTCCTTGTGTTCTTTAGCCCAAACAAGTCTCTTCTGCTTGTTGCCTGTCCTTAGCAGTGGTTTCCTAGCAGCTATTTTACCATGAAGGCCTGCTGCACAAAGTCTCCTCTTAACAGTTGTTGTAGAGATGTGTCTGCTGCTAGAACTCTGTATGGCATTGACCTGGTCTCTAATCTGCGCTGCTGTTAACCTGCGATTTCTGAGGCTGGTGACTCAGATAAACTTATCCTCAGAAGCAGAGGTGACTCTTGGTCTTCCTTTCCTGGGGCGGTCCTCATGTGAGCCAGATTCTTTGTAGCGCTTGATGGTTTTTGCAACTGCACTTGGGGACACTTTCAAAGTTTGCCCAATTATTCGGACTGACTGACCTTCATTTCTTAAAGTAATGATGGCCACTCGTTTTTCTTTACTTAGCTGCTTTTTTCTTGCCATAATACAAATTCGAACAGTCTGTTCAGTAGGACTATCAACTGTGTATCCACCTGACTTCTGCATAACACAACTGATGGTCCCAACTCCATTTGTAAGGTAAGAAATCCCACTTATTAAACCTGACAGGGCACACCTGTGAAGTGAAAACCATTTCCGGTGACTACCTCTTGAAGCTCATCAAGAGAATGCCAAGAGTGTGCAAAGCAGTCATCAAAGCAAAAGGTGGCTATAAATTTATAAGTGGGAAAACATACCATCATAAATATGTGGCCATCACCAAATTCTAGCGATTCTGCAAAGAAAAAGAAAAAAGGAGGGTTATCAAATATAACTTGAGATATCATAGTCTCTATTGAGGCCTCTAGGGTGTAAAGTTTGTAAACGATAAATCCAAAACGCCTCACATTGTTTTAATAGGCCTATACGATCTCCTCCTCGTCTAAGAGACAGAATTCGCTCTAATACTTGAAATCTTAACTGGGCTATGGTGTGCCTAGCCTCAGAGAAATGATGTGGTAGTGGTAGAGCTATCTTTTTGCAACGGATATTGGACTTGTGTTGCAATATAAGATCGCGTATATGTTGTGTAGTTTCTCCCACATACATCAATCCACACTGGCATTTGATGCCATATATCACAAAAGTAGAGTCACATGTAAAGAAACCATTAATGGGTATCCCTTCCCCTGTATGTGGATGAAATGCCTTATTGCCTTTTATGATGTGATTACATTGTAAACATTGTAAACAAGGGAAGGTCCCATTTCTGCATATGGATAAGAATTGTTGAACTGGTTTCTTTACATTTGAACCGATGTCTTCCCTTACTAATCTGTCCCTCAGATTTTTTGATCTTTTGAAACAAGGTAAAAAAGGATTCTGGAATTCTTCAACCGTAGGGTAACCCTGGGCTAAAATGTGCCAATATTTTCGAATCTGTCTGTGTATTCTGTAGGAGAATGTATGGAATGTATGGACAAATGCCAGATATGTACCCGCAATATGTCTTCTGGTACAAGACTGTGGATTCCTAATCTCAGTCAACGTTCTTTTTGGATATCCTCTATTGGAGAATTTTTGTTGCATTTCATCCAAACGTTGTTCCACCAACATAGGGTCAGAGACAATCCTTTTAACCCGTTTAAATTGTGAGTTCGGAATTGCTTTTTTCATAGTCGTTGGGTGGCTACATTCAAAGTGGAGCATACTATTCCGATCAGTATTTTTAATAAATAAATTTAATGATAGGATATTCCCACTTTTGATAACTCTAGTATCCAGAAAACTAACAAAAGTGTTGCTGTATGTAATACTGAACTTAAGTTCAGGCCAAATCCCATTAAGAAAATCATGAAAATGAAAAATCAAAAGGGAGTCCAATGGGACCCTCCATATGCAAAAATGTCATCTATGGATCTACGCCATATTAATACATAATTCATATATAGAGAATGTGTATACACAAAACTTTCTTCAAAATTTGACACATAGCAATTTGCATATGGAGGGACCACATTGGACCACATCTCGGTACCATGTTGTTGTTGGTAATATGTATCCTGAAAAAGAAAAAAATGTTCATATAGAATTATCTTGAGTAAGTCTATATAGAAAGTTGTAAGTTTGTCATCATGTCCTGTGTTCTGTAATAATTGATCTGCTGCACCCTTTTGAGCTGGTACAGCCATGAGTCTTCTTGGGAATGATGCAACAAGTTTTTCACACCTGGATTTGGGGATCCTCTGCCATTCTTAGTTGCAGATCCTCTCCAGTTCCATCAGGTTGGATGGTGAATGTTGGTGGACAGCCATTTTCAGGTCTCTCCAGAGATGCTCAATTGGGTATAGGTCAGGACTCTGGCTGGGCCAGTCAAGAATGGTCAAGAATGCACATTTGTTCAATATTTGTTCAAAGGTTTGGCAGAAAGTAGTGTCCTCCTTAAATAGAGTTGGTCTCCGTGGTACCCACAGGCCTCTCGGGAATATGTGGGGAGATTTAGTGTGTGTGGGGAGATTTAGTGTGGGGATGGGGGTATTTAGTGTGTATGGGGAGATTTAGTGTGGAAGAGGGGTGGTGGAGATTTAATGTAACGGGGTGGGGAAGATTTGAAGACGCAAGTTTGGGGAGCAAGGAAAGGACAGGTGCAGACACAATATGAGTAGCTGGAGAAATTTGAAGTAAAAAAATGAGGAGCAAGGGGAGAAATGGGGGGCATGAATGAGGAAACAGTATGAGGGGGATGGTGCGGACAAGGTATGATGAGTGCGGAGGTGTGGAAACAGTATGAGAAGCGAGGGTAGGATGGGTGCAGACACAGTATGGTGAGTGGGGGTATGGGTGCCGACACAGTATGGGTAGTGAGTGGGGGTATGGGTGCGGACACAGTATGAGTAGCAAGGTGAAAAATGTATGCGGACACAATATGGGGAGCGAGGGTGATGGGATATGTGCAGACACCGTATGAAGAGCGAAGGTGATGGGATGTGTGCAGACACAGTATGGGCAGCAAGGGTGATGAAATGTGTGTAGCTGTGGATGAGAAAAGTCATCATATATTTTAATCTTTTACATTTTAAAAATTACAAAAAGGAAAATGGGCCGATGCAAAAGTTTGGGTACCCTTGGAGATTTGTGTGCTCAGATAACTTTGACCAAGGTTTCAGACCTTAATTAGCCTGTTTTGGGTTATGGCTTGTTCACTATCATTAATAGGCAAAGCCATTTGATGCAAATTTCCCAACTTTGTTTCCCAGCCTCCTCTAATCTTGTGCCAAAAAACAACAGCCATTGGCTCTTCTAAGCTGCTGCCTAGCACTCTGAAAATGAAAATGGTGGAGGCCCACAAAGCTGGAGAAGGCTATAAGAAGTTAGCAAAGCGTTTTCAAGTTGCCCTTTCCTCAGTTCGAAATGTAATTAAGAAATGGAAGTTAACAGGAATAGTGAAGCTCAAGATAAGGTCTGGAAAACCCATCAAAATTTCAGTGAGTATTGCTCGTAGGATTGCTAGAGAGGCAAATCAGAATCCCCGCTTGATTGCAAAAGACCTTCAGAAAAATTTAGCAGAGTCTGGAGTTGTGGTACATTGTTCTACTGTTCAGAGACACATGGTTGGGTGTTTTTTTTGCTCCTTAGTCAAAAATGCTAACTAAGTACGTTACATTTTTAATGTCTACAGCAGTAGTGAAGTTCATGTATTCAATCAGGGTCGGAATGGGGTGTCTTGGGCCCACAGGGGGAATTGACTCTAGGGGCCCACCTACAGCAATATGCAAATATCTGTTATCCGCTATCCCTGTTATAGTGGAGCATTGACTGGCGGCTCCTGCATATCTACTGTGCAACACTATAACTGGGATGTACATGTTTGCATTAAAGGGCTTCTTTGGTTAAAACAAGTTATCACCGATCCATGGGCTCTACAGGATAGGTGATCATTAGTGATGAGCGAGCACTAAAATGCTCGGGTGCTCGAAGCTCGGGTCGAGCACATTGGAATACTCGGGTGCTCGACCCGAGCAACGAGCCCAATGTAAGTCTATGGGAAACTCGAGCATTTTTCTGGCGGTCCCCCCCGGCGGTCTGCAGAAGGTCAAAAATTGCCCAAACGATGGGAACAGTGCTCAATTAAACGTCAGGCAGGAAGAATATATAGGCAGACAGGCAGGCAGGGTATATAGGAGGGTGAATGAAAAACATAGCAGGGCACTTGGAACACACTAGTGCCCTCCGATTTTCATGCACCCGTCTCTTTAAAAAAGCCGGCCGGCAATTCAGCAGCGGCATACATCGGTACCCGACAATTTAGAACAGAAAGAATCCTGTAGCACATCACACATAGATTAGATAGATAGAAACATGTCAGTCACATATATAATAAGTACAGTGACAGTGTTGGTTACTGTACTTGTCTTTTAGTGTTAAAATAAAAGGATTTATTTAAAAAAAATTGGCGTAGGGTTCCCCGTAATTTTAGTCTCTAGCGGAGGTTAAGCAGACGGCTGGGGCAGATGTTTGAAGCCTGGGAAGGGGGTAATACCCACGGAGCTTCGCAGGCTACTAATATCAGCTCCCAGCTGAATACCTAGCCTTTACTAGCTATTAAAATGGGGGACCCAAAAAAAAATGACAAGGGGTGCCCCCTATTTTAATAGCTAGCAAAGGCTAGGCAGACAGCTTGGGGCTGATATTAATAGCCCAGGAAGGGTGCCATGAATATTGGCCCCCTCCCAGGCTAGAAGCACCAGCCGTCAGCCGCCCCAGAAATGGCGCATCCATAGGATGTGCCAATTTTGGCACTTAGCCTCGCTCTTCCCACTGCCCTGTAGCGGTGGCAGTGAGGTAATAGGGTTGGGGTTGATGTCAGCTTATAATGCCAGCTGACATCAAGCCCAGGTTAGTAATGGAGAGGCAT
Source organism: Phyllobates terribilis (assembly GCF_046119375.1). Lineage (NCBI taxonomy): Eukaryota > Metazoa > Chordata > Amphibia > Anura > Dendrobatidae > Phyllobates > Phyllobates terribilis. The sequence continues at coordinate 421,778,858 of NW_027362762.1, read as the reverse complement.
CTATAAGACACCCCCATTACTAACCCCATAGTGAAAGTTAAAAAAACAAAACACAAACACCCAGAATAAAGTGCTTTAATTGAAATAAAGACACAATTCTTTAATGTTCTATATTAAACTCTACTTACCATCACGCCCATTCCAGCTGAAGCCAACGATCTCCTGCAATAAAAGTAAAATAATAAACCAACCTCATCCTTACCTTTCCATGGTTCCCAGGATGGCTTCAGCTCTGCTACATTGACATGACAGGCTGGATCGCAGCAGAACGCTGCCATCCAGCTTGCCATGCCGCAGACACTGAGAAGCTCCTCAGTGAAGCTCCTCAGTGTCTGGCTGTGACGGCATCCAGATGAGCCGAGCTCATGTTCAATGAACTCAGCTCACCTCATGCACGTCACTGACAGCGTGGGAGAATTCTCCTGCTCAAGCGGTGCCGGAAAATGACATCACCGCTTGAGCAGGAGAATTCTCCCACGCTGGAATGGCATTGAGATGGCAGGCTGGATGGTAGCAGAACGTTGCCATCCAGCATGCTATCCTTCAGAGACACTGCGGAGCGCAGGCATGCTTTATTTTAACACTAAATGACAAGTACAGTAACCAACACTGTCACTGTACTTATTATTAGTGTTGAGCGAGCACTAAAATGCTCGGGTGCTCGAAGCTCGGGCCGAGCTCACCGTGATACTCGGGTGCTCGACCTGAGCAACGAGCCCAATGTTAGTCTATGGGAGACCCGAGTATTTTTGCGGCAGCACCCCCGGCAGTCTGTTGAAAGCCTAAAAAGTGCCCAAAATGATAGTGATAGTGCTCAAATGACACAGGGACAGCATGGGGATCGCCCCAGGAAGCATTTCTGACCCCCAGGTCACTGCTGTCAACAACGTGGTCAGAGGTATTAAGCCACTTTTACGGGCTCACAATAAAACGTTCAAAAACTAAACTGAAATTGTTTTCCTGTGAAATATGTTACGGAACATCCTTTCCAGTGTAAAGACTTGGGTATAAGGTAAAATAAATAACCAAAAACAAAAATACTCCTCCACACCTTGCACTTTTGCATTGCTTTCAACCGTGACAAATGCATTCACCGGGAAATGTCATTTTAACATTTTACAACCTTATCTGGCCATGTGCTGTGTGACACATACATACAGTGCCGAAAAGACATGGGAACAGCATTGGGAAGACCCCTGGAAGCATCTCTGACACCCAGGTCACTGCCTAAAAGTGTGCCCATCAGAAGTGATCCTTGCCGCATCAGAAGATGCAGACTTGCAACTATCCCCGTGCAAGTCCTTGTCCCAGGGCAGTGTTCAATTGTACCTCCCCCATTCCTTGCAATGCAAGTGAAGTGACCGCGGGCAAGGCCGCGCATTGGTATCTATGATCTGGCCCAGCAAGATCCCCACACACAGACTCTATCTTGATAACCGTATCTTTACTCGTATACATTTTTAACAGCAAAGAAAAAAAACAATAAATGACAACCGTAAATATGCACAGTAATAACGTGTACTGATAAGCTGACCCTCACTGTCCCTACTCACACGTTACCAGTCCTTTACTCCAGAAGGATGTGTCCCCCGTCGCAGGCCTGTCTGTCTTTGCAGGAAGGGGTCCCAGCCGGAGAAAAAAAAACAGGAACAACAAATTACGCTGAAAGGAAGGGAATACTTCGGCCTCTCGCCAGAGGACCCGCTTACAGTCTCTCTGATCCGGATAGCCGCTTTGGTGGATCCCTTATGTAGTCCACACTCCAGTAGCAGGGAGTGTAATAGCTGTATCCCTCAGCAGTTTAGAAGCTGGGGAAGGCCCCGAGGATATGGTGTCAGGTAAAAGAAATCCCGTTGAGAGTCTCTCCTGCGCCACGCACGAGGGCCTGCACACAGTCCTGGCTCTTTTCACAGCCCACAGCAAACTCCTCGCGCGCTTTTTTCTGCTTCCCACTTTGGTCACGTGACTCTCTAGGGCCGGACACAGGAGGCTCAGTCTTTGTCTCTGTCATCACACCCTGCGCAGGTGCAACCTCTAGCCACAAGGTGGCAACATCATCCTGTGTTTTCACTTCTGTAACAGACTCTATATCAATAATCACAGAACAGCCAGAGCCTGCCAGCTCACTACACAAGCACAAATATGCAGCCAACCACCCACCCACCCGCAAGCTGCAATACTATACTGCTAGCTTGCACTTGAAATGGGGCCTTTTAGTTTGGAGGCGGCCGAAGCTGGCCACTACCTCATTGCTGCGTCGGCTGCGAGGTCTTCATACTCAGTCCCCAGCTGCCACTATTTGTCCCGGGAACCTTCCCCACACTTTTCTTAGCCTGGCCTGCTTTAGGGCAGCATTGGACGAGTCCACCAGACAACCATAGACTCCTCCGTTGGGCCCTGGCTTCTCTATCAGGGGAGTTGAGAGTGCCAAGGTGAGGAGCATGATGATGATGATAGAAGTTAGCATCTGCTTTGTTTTCTTGGAAAGCAAGCGTAAGGGTGCAGCCTGCCACCCATCCACCCCCAGACTGCAATACCATATTGCTAGTTTGCACTTGAAATGGGGCCTTTTAGTTTGGAGGAGGCCGAAGCTGGCCATTACTTCATGGCTGCTTCAGCAGCGAGGTCTCCATACTCAGTCCCCAGCCGCCACTATTTGTCCCGGTAACCTTCCCCACACTTTTCTTAGCCTGGCCTGCTTTAGGGCAGCATTGGACGAGCCCACCAGACAACCAGACTCCTCCGGTGGGCCCTGGCTTCTCCATCAGGGGAGTTGAGAGTGCCAAGGTGAGGAGCATGATGATAGAAGTTAGCATCTGCTTTGTTTTCTTGGAATGCAAGCGCAAGTATGCAGCCTGCCACCCACCCATTCCCAGGCTGCAATACCATACTGCTTGCTTGCACTTGAAATTGGGCCTCTTAGGCATGTGGAGGCGGAATCTGGCCACCATGTCATGGCTGCGTCGGCGGCCTGGTATCCATACTCAGTCCCCAGCCGCCCGGCGGCCGGGTGTCCACGCTTGGTCCCCAGCCGCCAGGGGGCGGCCGGGTGTCCATACTTGGTCCCCAGCCGACCCACGGCCGGGTGCCCACACACGGTCCCCAGCCACCTGGGGGCGGCCGGGTGTCCATAAACGGTCCCCAGCCGCCCCTATTTGTCCCGGTGCGCCTTATACACAAGTGCATTTAGTGTGAAGGGCAGCCTAACCACAAACACGTGGACAAGTGAATGTGGCCAGGGATGGTCCATCTCACTGACGCCTTCACACTGGGTTAATATTTTGGAAGCCGGGACACAGTTGGACACTGGGAAGCAACACGTCCTCCAGACATAGAGGATTGCGGGTCCTGGGTCAATCAGGCTTCAACACAAAGTTCAGAAGGTAGACAGCAGAAGTGGTCGGCCTCCTACACAACGAGTAAATTATTCATGATCATGAGGCCATCCATCTCCTTAGCTTTCTGTTCCTTGGAATGCAAGCGCATGTATGTAGTAGCGGCTAGGCCTGAGGTGGTCAGCGTTTTGGCTCATATCCTACCTCCTCCAAGGATTGCTGGATGTTTTCCTGCTACTATCCCAGTTCTATGACTCCCGTTAAAACAAAGCTTCAGGTGATGAATGATGGATGAGGTGGTGGCGAAGGAGAAAGAGCAGGAGGAACAGGGACCAGTCACATCAATATCAGGCCAGTCAACCACACATGTCTTGTAGGATATGTTTCTGTACCAAAAGGAGCGGTTCGGCTACACAGTTATAGGGCATACAGTGAGTGCAATGCCTACCAAAAATTTTGAGGCACTCCAATGCCCCTTGGAAGTGATATGGAGGTCAGAGGGCCTTAGCTAAACCATTTTTTCCATTTATAGCAACTGGGTCTCCTGTACACTGTTGGCCTAAGCAGTGAATGGAAGGCTTTCCAAAAATTATGAGGAACTGCAATGAGCCTTGAAACAGACATGGATTACAGCGTACTAAAAACCTTCTATGCATTATTGGGGAGTGGGTCTCCCTTAGTGTTCGCCTATGCATTGAAAAGCAGAAGCTGACTAAAATTAGGAGGAAATGCAATGCCCGTTGGAAGAGTCGTGGATGTTAGAGGTAATTAAAAACAACATTTCAATGCCCCTTGGAAGAGCTGTGGAGTTCAGAGTGGTTTAACAAGACGGTTTTAATGCCCCTTGGAAGAGAAGTGGAGGTCACAGTAGCTTAACAAGACGGTTTTAATGCCCCTTGGAAGAGACGTGGAGTTCACAGTGGTTTAACAAGACGGTTTTAATGCCCCTTGGAAGAGATGTGGGGTCCCAGTGGAATAAAAAAACAATATCAATGCCCCTTGCAAGAGTGGTGGAGGTCCCAGTGGAATAAAAAGACAATATCAATGCCCCTTGGAAGAGTGGTGGAGGTCCCAGTGGAATAAAAAGACAATATCAATGATCCTTGGAAGAGATGTGGAGGTCACAGTAGCTTAAGAAGACGATTTTAAAGCCCCTTGGAAGAGACATGGAGGTCACAGTGGAATAAAAAGACAATATCAATGCCCCTTGGAAGAGACGTCGTGGAGGTCCCAGTGAAATAAAAAGACAATGTCAATGACCCTTGGAAGAGACGTGGAGGTCACAGTAGCTTAACAAGACAATTTTAATGCCCCTTACAAGAGCCATGCAATACAGCATATTAAAAACATTATTCCCATTATTGGGGAGTGGGTCTCCCATAGTTTTTGCCTATGCCTTCCAAGCAAAAGCTGCCAAAAATTAGGACGGAGGAACTTGCAATGTCCCTTGCAAGAGCCATGCAGTACAGCATATTAAAAACATTATTCCCATTATTGGGGAGTTGGTCTCCCATAGTCTTTGCCTATGCCTTCCAAGCAAAAGCTGCCAAAAATTAGGACGGAGGAACTTGCAATGCTGGCAGCACGGACCATAAATTTATAGATTCGGGCCTCTCGCCCGGTCCACTTGAAGCGGGGTAAGAGGAGATCGCATGTAGCAATGCCCAAATATTTTAGCAGCTAAGGTCACACAAAGGCGATGGTGGGAAACTGTCACAGAGGTGGATGATGATGAGACACAATTGCCAGAAAGTCAGGAGGAGGACCAGGGTGCGGAACTGGAAGATGAGGTGGTGAACGATTAAGTCACTGACCCAACCTGGCAAGGTGACATGCAGAGCAAGGACATTTGCACACAGGGGGAGGGAGGCGTAGCACCACAACAGGCAAGAACAAGTAGTGTGGTGGCCGCAGACACAAGGCGGGTAACTGTTTCTCGTAACATCAACACGACGGAAGTTGCCAGTACAACTGTTAGGTCTTCCCGAGTCTGGTTGTTTTTTAAAGACTCTGCCGATAACCAAAAAAAGGCCATTTGCATCACCTGCCAGGCCAGCATCAGCAGGGGTGGCAAAACTACCAGCCTGACCACCACCAGCATGATCAGGCACGTGGCAGCAAAGCACCCGACTTTGTGGGCCGAACCCCAGGGTCCAGGAACAGTGTCTGCGGGTGGCACCAATGCTTCTTCCGCTGTTGTGCATGCAAGCCAATCCCCTGTCCATGGTGCATGCGAAGATGCCTCCTGCCCTGCACCTGTCGTTGCACACTCTCAAGTAGCAGCATCAGGAAGCACGTTCACGTCCTTGTACCAGCGCAGCGTTTAGTTGTCCATACCCCAGTCCTTGGAATGCAAGTGCAAATACGCAGCCAACGCCACACAGGCCACACTACTAAATTCCCACATTTCGCGACTGCTTGCACTCGAAATGTTGCCTTTTAGGCTCGTGGAGACGGAAGCATTCCGCAACCTGATGGCGGCGGCCGTCCCTCGGTACTCAGTCCCCAGTCGCCACTATTTCTCCCGGTCTGCCGTCCCCGCATTACACAAGCATGTGTCCCAAAACATTAGCTGTGCCCTCAACAATGCAGTTACCGGGAAAGTCCACCTAACCACAGACACGTGGACAAGTGCTTGTGGGCAGGGACGGTATATCTCGCTGACGGCATGCTGGGTTAACATAGTGGAAGCCGGGACCCAGTCGGACCTTGGGACGGAACAAGTTCTTCCGACGCCAAGGATTCCGGGCACTAGGTCAATCAGGGTTGCCCCCACAGTCTACAGCTCCTGCACCTCAGCCTCCTCCTCCTCCTCTCCAGCCTCCATCTCCGAAATGACCACTTCAGTCACAAGCTGGAAGCACTGCAGCACTGCCTCGTCCAAGCAGCAACAGACTGTGCTGAAGCTAATATGCTTCGGTGACAAACCGCACAATGCTGAAGAGCTGTGGACAGCTCTGAAAGAGCAGGCATATCTGTGGCTGAACTTACAGCCAGGCATGGTCGTGTGTGACAATGGCCGGAACCTGGTGGCGGCTCTGAGGCGAGGCGAGCTAACACACGTACCATGCCTGGCCCATGTGCTTAACCTCGTGGTTCAGCAGTTTCTCAAATCCTATCCAGAGCTGCCGAATCTGCTTGCTAAAGTACGCTGCCTGTGTGCCCATTTTAGAAAGTCACCTACAGCTTCCGCCGCCCTTGCCGTGTTTCAGCAGCGTTTGAAGCTTCAGGCTCACAGACTGGTGTGTGATGTGCGTACGCGTTGGAACACTACACTGTAGATGTTGGGAAGGATTTGTGAGCAGAAGAGGGCAGTTGTTGAGTACCAGCATCAACGGTATTCAGTTCAGACTCCACACATAAGACCTCAGGAGTGGACACGGATGTCAAACATATTTACCATCCTCCAAAACTTTGAGGACTCCACCAAGATGGTGAGCGGCGACGACGCCATAATTAGCGTCACCATCCCGCTTCTCTGTCTTCTGAAACGCTCTCTGCTCACAATCAAAGAGGATGCATTGCAGGCGGAGCACGATTAGATGGAGCAAGGAACAATACAGGGTGATTACACACAGCCCAGCCTCATCTCATTCCAACATGGATTGGGTGACAATGAGGAAGAGTAGGAGGAGGAGGAAGAACAGGAGCTAGTTTCATGCACTATAGACAGTACTACCTGCACAACTGTCATACCGTCTGTTCAGCGTGGATGGCCTGAGGATAGAGAGGAGGAGGAGGAGAAGGAGGAGAGCATGGTCAGAAGTCCTCTTGGTGAGGACACGGAAGTCTTGCCTGTTAGCAGTCTGGCACGCATGGCTGAGTTTATGTTACGCTGCCTTTCCCATGACCCTCGCGTTCTCAAAATTTTGGTTGACAGTTATTACTGGTTGGTGACACTTCTAGACCCACGTTACAAGGAGAACTTTGTATCTCTTATTCCTGAGGTGGACAGGTCTACAAAAATGGGGCAGTACCAGAAGGCCCTTGTTGCGGAACTATTAAAAAAATTTGCATCTGAAAACACTGGCGGCAGAGGTCACAGTTCGTTGGACAACCAAGGACTACAGGCGAGAGAAACACAACTCCAATCCAGCAGAGGCAAGGGAACACTGTCAAAGTTCTGGTAGAATTTTCTCAGCCCCTCCCATCGCACAGGCCCTGAGGCGCGGAGTATTCTCAGAAGGAGTACCGTGCCGCCCGTACTAACGTCCTCCATGATTCCTCTGTGCCTTATAATTATTGGGTATCCAAGCTGGATACGTGGAATGAACTGCCTCTCTACGCCTTGGAGGTCCTGGCCTGCCCTGCCGCTTGCGTTTTATCAGAGCGGCTTTTTAGTGCCGCTGGTGGAATTATAACTGATAAGCGCATCCGCCTGTCAACTGAAAATGCTGACAGGCTGACTCTTATAAAAATGAACAAGGGTTGGATTGGGCCAGACTTCTCAAAACCACCGAGTGAAAGCAGCGTAACATAAACTCATATCCAGTGTCTTTTTTTGTGAGGTGTATTCCCAATCACCTTTTCACACCCACACATGGGTATACGCTTCCTGATTTTGGCCATATGCTCTTGTCCTCCTCCTTCTCCATATCCTCATCCTCCACCACCATATCACCAGGGTGACCGAGGTCCGTGATGCGACACCCACATAATTTTTTTAAGGGTGTTTATGATGCCCGTAAAAAAATTTTTTTTATACAGTATGTTCATGTATACCCCCCAGGGGTAAATGCTTGTCAGTCCATACACTTAGTGCATGGGCATTACAAGTATAGGAGACCCGCTCCTTTCTAATGGGAACATTTTTTTATGATGTCCTCCTCCACGTCTCTTCCAAGGGGCATTGGAGTGCCTCCCAATTTTTGGCAGCCCTTGCATTCACTGCATAGGCCAACACTATGGGAGACCCACTTCCTAATAATGGGAACATTTTTTCATGAGTCCTGTACGTCTTTTCCAAGGGGCATTGAAGTGCCTCCCAATTTTTGGCAACCCTTGCATTCACTACATAGGCAAACACAATGGGAGACCCACCTCCTAATAATGGGAACATTTTTTTCAGGAGGCCCTCTGACCTCCACGTCTCTTCCAAGGGGCATTGGAGTGCCTCCAAATTTTGGCAACCCTTGCATTCACTGCATAGGCAAACACAATGGGAGACCCACTTCCTAATAATGGGGACGTTTTTTTTCAGGAGGCCCTCCTCTATGCATTCACTGCATAGGCAAACATTATGGGAGACCCACTTCCTAATAATGGGAACATTGTTTTTAGGAGGCTCTCTGACCTCTACGTCTCTTGCAAGGGGCATTGGAGTGCCTCCAAATTTTTGGCAGCCCTTGCAGTCACTGCATACGCAATACTAGTATAGGAGACCCACTCGTTAATAATGGGAACAACAAAGCATAGCCGGCTGATGGCTCTCTGACAATTGCGAGGGCCAACTGCTGGCCCTTTAAAAAGAGTAAAAAATAGGCTTTGTGGCTTTCAGAGTCCCTCCATCATAAATGAAACAGGATGCATCTGATGATGTGTCACACACCACATGGCCAGATAAGGTTGTAAAATGTTAAAATGACATTTCCCAGTGAAGGCATTTGTCTTAAAAAATAACATAAAAAAAATAAAATAAATAAAAACATAGTAGGATATTTGTTTAGTATAAAAACCAGACTCGCCAATTGTAGCATCGGCGTCGCTGCCTCCTGCTAGGCAGAGACGCCGTCCCTCTCACCTTCCTGTTCAGCGCGCGGCGTCCTCCAGCGTTCCTTCCCTCGCTGCTGCCGGCGCGCGCTCCTCCCCGGGCACTGTGCTTAGGGTGCACGCGCGCGCGCTCCCCCTCTCTTAAAGGGACCGCGCGCGCCGTCCTAAGGAGTTCCCGGCCAATAGCCGGAGGACTTCCCATATATAAGGCACCTCCTCCAAAATGGAGGTGCCCGAGCAAAGTTGTTGCAAAGCATACTCACCTCTGCTTCAGCCATCAGGTCCCTTTGCCAGCCTGACCTCCAGTCCTATCTGCCTGCTTGTCTTCCCTTCAGCCCGACAGTCTGTCTCCTGCATCCGCCAGTCTGTCTATGGGCAAGTCCACCTGCGGTACAGGAAGCACCTGCCAGTTACCTGCCGTACCTGCTAACCCGCTCACCTGGGAGCGCTCACCTGCTACCCGCCTGCTAGCCTACCTGGAGGCTCCGCCGTCATTTGCCGTGACCACCTGCCTACCAGCCAAGAAACTCTTACCCGCTCACCTGGGAGAGCTCACCTGCTACCCGCCTGCTAGCCTACCTGGAGGCTCCGCCGTCACTTGCTGTGACCACCTGCCTGCCAGCCAAGAGACTCTTACCCGCTCAGCCGTCACTTGCCATGACTGCCTGCCTGCCAGCCAAGAGACTATTACCCGCTCAGCCGTCACTTGCCGTGACCGCCTGCCTGCCAGCCAAGAGACTATTACCCGCTCAGCCGTCACTTGCCGTGACCGCCTGCCTGCCAGCCAAGAGACTATTACCCGCTCAGATGTCACTTGCCGTGACCGCCTGCCTGCCAGCCAAGAGAGTCTTACCTGCTCTTCCGTCACTTCCCGTGATCACCCGCCTACTCACCCAGAGACTGCTACCTACCAGCTGTGTCCACCCGCTACTCCGGTCAGTCCCAGCTACCTGACCCGTGGGAGCCACTTGCTCTATTACAAGGTCGTCCCCAGTATAACATCTGCCCCTCGAGGTTCTGCCTTGTTCCTGGGCACAGAGGTTCCACCACCCGGCCCCGTTACAGTTTGCTCGGGCCATGGAATCCGGTGGCGCCCAAGCTCCCTCGCTCTCTGACCTGTTCCACGAAGTCTCCCATCAGAGATCCCAACAGGAATCCATCCTGAACCACCTGCGTAATGTCAACTCCCGCCTGGACACACTGACTGCTCCACCTGGACCTGCCTCCAGTCGTACGACTCACGCTCCGGCAACGCCGCTACCCATCAATGCCATGGTAACCGGTCCAGGTCCTCGACTCTCTGCACCGCCTCGTTTTGGTGGAGATCCCGCCTTGGCTCGAGGCTTCATTAACCAGTGCACCCTGCACTTTGAACTCTTGGCACATCACTTTACCACCGACCGGGCCAAAGTGGCTTTCATCATGTCCCATCTCACTGGGGAGGCACTGGCTTGGCTAAATCCCTTGTGGGAGAGAGGGGATCCCCTGGTATCCAACCTGTCAGCTTTCCTCACGGCTTTCCGGAAAGTCTTCGATGAACCGGGACGAAAGACCTCGTCATCCTCCTCTCTGCTACGTCTCCGCCAAGGGAGTCTCACCGTAGGCCAATATGCCATACGGTTCCGTACCCTCGCTTCTGAGCTTGCCTGGGATAACGAGGCCCTGCTGTCCGTCTTCTGGGAGGGACTTTCCGGACGGATTAAAGATGAACTTGCCGGTCGGGACATCCCTACCACCTTGGACGACCTGGCGTCGCTAGCTACCTGGATTGACATCCGGTTCCAGGAATGTACCAAGGAAACCACACGTGAGAGAAGGTTTCCCCGCCTTGCTCCTAACTTCCAGAGACCTGTCTCTTCTCCAGTCACTCCCCAGGCGCACTCACCCGAGCCCATGCAGGTCGACCAGACCAAGTTGGTCAAATCCCGCCAGGAGTCACGCCGGGCCGAGGGGAGCTGTTTCTATTGTGGCAGCAAGGAGCACCTGATCCGTTCCTGCCCGGAGAGGCCGGGAAACGCCGGTGTCTAGGATCACTCGGAGAGGTCGTCCTAGACAAAAGTAAGTCCTCTCCCTCCCTGACTTTGTCTGTCTCTCTCTCCTGGGGAGAGGATCAGCACTTTGAAATCGCCCACCTAGACTCAGGAGCTGCTGGGAATCTCATCTCCCAGTCCTTGGTAGAGAGATACCGTATTCCCACCAAGCCTCTCACTGAACCTTTGTCAGTTGCCTCCGTGGATGGTAGACTCCTTCCAGAACCCATCCTGCTCGTCACTGAACCCTTAACTCTGCAGGTGGGAATGCTGGACTCAGAGAAGATCTCCTTCCACGTGCTATCCGGACTCTCTGACTCTCTGTTGCTAGGTCTACCTTGGCTCCAGACACATGAACCCGTATTGAACTGGCGATCCGGTGAAGTACTTCCGTGGGGTCCAGACTGCCATAAGACTTGCCTGGTTCCGGTCTGCCCAGCTCGCCCTCCACCTACTCCAGCTAATCAGCCCGGTCTCCCGGCTCCATACTGGCCCTATGCGGACGTCTTCGGTAAAAAGGAAGCAGAGACGTTGCCACCCCATAGGCCATATGACTGCCCGATCGACCTGGTACCTGGTGCCACTCCTCCCCGTGGGCGTATCTACCCGTTGTCTGCGGCCGAAACCCAGGCCATGTCTGAATACATTGAGGAAAATCTGGCTAGGGGATTTATTAGAAAATCTACCTCCCCGGCTGGAGCCGGATTCTTCTTTGTCAAAAAGAAAGACGGCTCGCTACGTCCCTATATAGACTACAGAGGACTCAATCTAATCACTGTAAAAAACAAATACCCCCTGCCGCTCATCTCCGAATTGTTTGACCGTCTCAAGGGCGCCAGGATCTTCTCCAAGCTGGATCTTCGAGGAGCCTACAACCTGGTCCATATCCGTCAAGGAGACGAGTGGAAGACAGCATTCAATACCCGGGACGGTCACTATGAATACCTTGTGATGCCCTTTGGTCTCTGTAACGCCCCCGCTGTCTTTCAAGAGCTGGTCAACGAAATCTTCCGTGACCTCCTGTACTCCTGCGTAGTGGTATACCTGGACGATATCTTGGTCTTCTCTCCGGATCTCCCCACACACCGGAGGGATGTTCGCCAGGTCCTGCTTAGGCTTCGGCAGAACCACCTCTATGCCAAATACGAAAATTGCCTCTTCGACCAGACCTCCCTTCCATTCTTGGGCTATGTTATCTCCCAGACAGGCCTGCAAATGGATCCTGAGAAGCTGTCTTCCGTTCTAAAATGGCCCTGTCTAGAAGGTCTGAAGGCGATACAGCGATTCCTGGGCTTCGCCAATTATTATCATCTTTTCATCCCACATTTCTCGTCCCGGACTGCTCCCATATCTGCGCTTACCCGTAAGGGGGCAAATCCCAAGGTATGGTCGCCTGAAGCCGAGGAGGCCTTCCTTTCCTTAAAGAGAGCCTTCGCCTCTGCCCCCGTTCTGCACCGTCCGGACTGTAATAAACAATTCTACCTGGAGGTTGATGCCTCCTCCTCCGGAGCCGGAGCGGTACTCACCCAAAAATCCTCTACCGGGAAAATGGTAACCTGTGGCTTCTTCTCCAAAATCTTATCCTCGTCTGAGCGCAACTACTCCATAGGAGACCGCGAATTACTAGCCGTCAAATTGGCACTGGGGGAGTGGCGCTATCTGCTTGAAGGGGCTCTTTACCCGGTAATCATCTACACAGATCACAAAAACCTGGCATATCCCCAAAATGCCCAGAGACTCAATCCTCGCCAGGCCCGGTGGTCATTGTTTTTTGCCCGCTTCGACTTCATTCTTCATTTCCGCCCGATGGACAAGAACGTCAAAGCTGATGCCTTGTCCCGGTCCTTCCTGTCCTCCGATCAAGAGGAGGAGCCTACGCACATCATTGACTCCTCCAAGATGATGAATGTAGCCCCCTTGGATCTGACTCGTCTTCCACCCGGTAAGACTTTTGTAGCAGTACCAGATCGGGAGAGGGTTCTTCGCTAGGGACATTCCTCTAAACTAGCTGGCCATGCTGGCCAAAAGAAGACCTTCCAGCTCATTTCCCGGCATTACTGGTGGCCTACCCTGCGAAAGGACGTCGTGGACTTCGTCGCGGCCTGTTCATCCTGTACCCGTCACAAAATTCCCAGACATTTACCAGCTGGCCATCTCCAGCCCCTTCCCGTACCTGCTGCTCCCTGGCAGCACATTGCTATGGACTTTATCACCGATCTTCCTATTTCTGCCGGTTGTACAGTTATTTGGGTGGTCGCTGACCGCTTCTCTAAAATGGCCCACTTCATTCCCCTGCCTGGTCTCCCATCTGCACCCGAGCTGGCTAAAGACTTTATTCGCCACATCTTCCGTCTCCATGGCCTACCCCTCCACATTGTGTCAGATCGTGGGGTTCAGTTCACCTCTCGCTTCTGGAGAGCCACATGTAAGCTGCTAGACGTCACCCTGGATTTCTCCTCCGCTTACCACCTACAGTCCAATGGTCAAGTGGAGCGGATCAATCAGATCCTGACCAGCTACCTCCGGCACTTCGTTAATGCCCACCATTCGGATTGGGTGGATCTCCTACCATGGGCTGAATTCTCTTATAATAACCATGAGAGCGAATCCTTTTCCAAATCCCCGTTCTTTATAGTCAGTGGCCAACATCCCCGGATTCCAGTTCCTGTCTCTGTGTCTGTGGACAACCCTGCCGCGGAGTCTCTTGTTAGCGAATTTTCTACTATTTGGGAGAGTACCAGGTCCGCTCTTCTTCTGTCCTCCGAGCGGCTGAAGAGATATGCTGATAAGAGACGTCTGGATCCGCCTCATTTTCGTACGGGAGACAAGGTTTGGCTCTCTTCCAAACATGTGCGGCTCAAAGTACCCTCCTACAAGTTGGGCCCTCGATTCATCGGACCCTTCGAAGTCCTCAGGCAAATTAACCCAGTGGCTTACAAATTAAAACTCCCGGCCACCCTACGCATTCCCAACTCCTTCCACGCATCCCTCCTCAAACCCGTTGTCCTTAACACTTTTTCCGACAATCCAGGTACTCCTCCTACTCCGGTTTCTGCTGAGGACGTCTTTGAAGTGGAGAGTATCCTGGTCACCAAGAGGGTAAGAGGGAGAACCTTTTTTCTGGTGGATTGGAAGGGGTGTGGTCCTGAGGAGAGAACTTGGGAACCCAGGGAGAACATCAACGCTCCGCTTCTCCTTGAGAAATTTCTCTCTGGCCTAAAAAGGGGGGGGCCCTAAAGGAGGGGTACTGTAGCATCGGCGTCTCTGCCTCCTGCTAGGCAGAGACGCCATCCCTTTCACCTTCCTGTTCAGCGCGCGGTGTCCTCCAGCGCTCCTTCCCTCGCTGCTGCTGGTGCGCGCTCCTCCCCGGGCACTGTGCTTAGGGCGCACGCACGCGCGCTCCCCCTCTCTTAAAGGGACCGCGCGCCGTCCTAAGGAGTCACCGGCCAATAGCCGGAGGACTTCCCATATATAAGGCACCTCCTCCAAAATGGAGGTGCCTGAGCAAAGTTGTTGCAAAGCATACTCACCTCTGCTTCAGCCATCAGGTCCCTTTGCCAGCCTGACGTCCAGTCCTGTCTGCCTGCTTGTCTTCCCTTCAGCCCGACAGTCTGTCTCCTGCATCCGCCAGTCTGTCTATGGGCAAGTCCACCTGCGGTACAGGAAGCACCTGCCAGTTACCTGCCTGCTACCTGCCGTACCTGCTAACCTTCAAAAGGAACCTGAAGACCCACCTCTTCCGACAAGCCTACAACCTGCAGTAAACACCACTGCACGACCAGCTCTACCCTCACCTACTGTATCCTCACCCATCCCTCGTAGACTGTGAGCCCTCGCGGGCAGGGTCCTCGCTCCTCCTGTACCAGTCGCTGACTCGTTTTAAGATTATGTAAATGCTTTTGTTATGTATATCCCTATCACATGTAAAGCGCCATGGAATAAATGGCGCTATAATAATAAATAATAATAATAATAATAATAACCCGCTCACCTGGGAGCGCTCACCTGCTACCCGCCTGCTAGCCTACCTGGAGGCTCCGCCGTCATTTGCCGTGACCACCTGCCTGCCAGCCAAGAAACTCTTACCCGCTCACCTGGGAGCGCTCACCTGCTACCCGCCTGCTAGCCTACCTGGAGGCTCCGCCGTCACTTGCCGTGACCAACAGCCTGCCAGCCAACAGACTCTTACCCGCTCAGCTGTCACTTGCCGTGACTGCCTGCCTGCCAGCCAAGAGACTATTACCCGCTCAGCCGTCACTTGCCGTGACCGCCTGCCTGCCAGCCAAGAGACTATTACCCGCTCAGCCGTCACTTGCCGTGACCGCCTGCCTGCCAGCCAAGAGACTATTACCTACTCAGCCGTCACTTGCCGTGACCGCCTGCCTGCCAGCCAAGAGACTCTTACCTGCTCTTCCGTCACTTCCCGTGATCACCCGCCTACTCACCCAGAGACTGCTACCTACCAGCTGTGTCCACCCGCTACTCCGGTCAGTCCCAGCTACCTGACCCGTGGAAGCCACCTGCTCTATTACAAGGTCGTCCCCAGTACAACATCTGCCCCTCGAGGTTCTGCCTTGTTCCTGGGCACAGAGGTTCCACCACCCGGCCCCGTTACACCAATGTAACCTCAATGTAATCACATTGTTCAGCTCCTGCACCTCCTCCTCCAGTTCGAACGATTCGCTGGGACAAGGATGTGGACGGTGATTGTTGCAAGTCTGCAGCAACAGGTGCATGGAGGGAGGCATCTTCGCATGCGGCAAGGATCACTTATGACGGGCACACTTTTAGGCAGTGACCTGGGAGTCAGAGATGCTTCCAGGGGTCTTCCCAATGCTGTTCCCATGTCTTTTCAGCACTGTATGCATGTGTCTGATGATGTGTCACACACCACATGGCCAGGTAAGTTTGTAAAATGTTAAAATGACATTTCCCAGTGAATGCATTTGTCTTGGTTGAAAGCAATACAAAAGTGCAAAAAACTCATCTGAAATGCTACATGTGAACATAGCCCAAGGTGTGGAGGAGCATTTTTGTTTTTGGTTATTTATTTTGCCTTATATACAAGTCATTACCCTGGAAAGGATGTTCTTTAACATATTTCCCAGGAAAATCCATTTTGGTTTCGTTTTTGCATGTTTTATTGTGAGTCCGTAAAAGTGGCGTTATACCTCTGACAACAATGTTGACAGCAGTGGGAGTCAGAAATGCTTCCAGGGGTCTTCCCCATGCTGCTCCCATGTCATTTGAGCACTGTTCCCGTCGATTTGGGCAATTTTTAGGCACTCTGCAGACCGCCGGTGGGGAGCCGCCTGAAAAATGCTCGAGTTTCCCAAAGACTTACATTGGGCTCTTTGCTCGGGTCGAGCACTCGAGCATTTCAATTTGCTCGACAAGAGCAACAAGTACCTGAGCATAGTGCTCGCTCATCACTAATACAGATCATAAGCCACTTTTCTCTTCTGCTCCAGCCTGACCCACAATCTGCAATCCCCCTGGGGCTCTGCTAAAACACTCCCCTTTTCCTGTGACTGTGTTAACCCCTCTAGATGCTGGATGCTTCTGGAGCACAACACTTCCTGTCTTCTGTGCTGTGCTTGTGTTACTTCTAATAGTTGCTGAATGCTTTTAAAGCCACAGTACTACTTCTGCATGTCACATCATGGCCAGCATGTACTCAGTGATTTTAAAAAAAGTAAATGCAATGCTTACCTTTCCTCGTTCCCCCGCTGCTTAGATTTCTGCAGTGCTTCTCAGCAGCTCCACTGCTCGGCACAGCGTGGTGTGCTATGAAGTGACGTCTTCGCGCTGCGTCAGAGGTAGAGAGGGAATGATGGGAGAAGGAACGTCACCTAATGCTCTCTCCTCTATCATTGCTTTCAACTGTCTTGGCATCTATGATTCTGACTCACCCTGACTCTCCCTGACTCATGAGCCCCAAGCGGCTGCATTGTGTGCCGCTAATAGCAGCACGCCATCGGCTCAGTGCCCCTGGGGTAGTGGGGGTCCTAGGCAAATTCCTAGTTTTCCTACCCCTAACGTCAGCCCTGATGGGGTAGTAGATCAACACCATATGATGGTCTTTTATTTTGCACATAAATTAATAAATTATTCCAAAGGATTACACTTATTGTTTTGCATGTCCCAGCTACAGATGCCACCTTTTTATCTGCTTAGAGAGAAGTATGGGAATATGTCATACTTGCACATGTTTTAGCCTTGTTGCGGTATACCAGGGAAACACATCAAATGAAGCGCTTATAAGTAAAATATGCTAACTTTATGCTAACTTTATTAACATAATTCATGAAAGCTGCTCAGAACATTCAATCCACTTTGATACTTTCTATTTTGAGTTGTTTTCTTTTGACAAGGATTCATCTCCAAGTGATGTACTGCCACGGTGGTAAAGCGTTTAAAACTTTGGAATTAAGCAGCTTTGCTTCCCCCTCCATCCTCATACTGTCTTCACTCACATCCCCCTTGCTAACCATACTGTCTTCTCATATATTTACCCCCTCACACATCCACCACCTGTTCCCCATAATGTGTCTGCACACATCACATCACCCTCGCTCCCCATACTGTGTTCGCATACATTCCCCTCCTTCGCTCCTCATATTGCGTACCAATCCCCCACTCACCATACTGTATCCGCACCCATCCCTCCCCACCCCTCTCCCCACACTAAATCTCCTTCTAGCGACACACTAAATCTCCCCCTTAGCCATACAATAAATCTCCCCCCACAATAAATCTCCCCCAGCCATACAATAAATCTCCCCCACAGTAAATCTCTCACAGCCATGCACTAAATCCACCCCCCCAGTAAATCTTCCCCCAGCCATGCAACAAATCTAACCCCATAGTAAAGCCCCCGTCACACTAAGCGAGATCGCTAGCGAGATCGCTGCTGAGTCACAAGTTTTGTGTCGCAACAGCGACCTCAACAGCGATCTCGCTACATTTGACACGTAGCAGCGACCAGGCCCCTGCTGTGAGATCGCTGTTTGTGTCGGAATGGCCTGGACCATTTTTTGATCATTGAGGTCCCACTGGGTAGCATGCATCGGTGTGTTTGACACCTTACCAACGACCTCGTTGGCGACTCAGAACTGAGAAGTCGTCTCTCATCGAGGTCTGAATCATCAGAGTAGCTGCTATGTGACAGGGTCCCAACGACCGCCGACATCGTTATACAGGTCGCCGTATCATTGCTGCGTCGTTGGGAAGATCTGACTGTTTGACATCTCACCAGCGACCATATAGCGACGCAGCAACGATCCCTGTCAGGTCGTATCGTTGTCGGGATCGCTGTAGCGTCGCTAAGTGTGACGGTACCTTAAATCTTCCTCCAGCCATACAATAAACCTCCCCCCAGCCATGCAATAAATCTCCCCCCATAGAAAATCTTCCCCCAGCCATACATTAAATCTCCCCCATAGTAAATCTCCCGCATAGTAAATCTCCCCACACAATAAAGCTCCCCTCCAACACACTATATCTTCGGTGTCTTCAGCTCTGGAGCACAGAGCACTTACCACCAATGGGCGCCTCTGCAGCACCGGCGAATAAAGTCAGCAGCGTGATCACATGACCTGATGACGCTCCTAACGTCGCTCTGACCCAGCGGTCAAAGCTTCAATTGTACTCGCGTCTTTCTTGACTGCAAGACTGCGCTGCAGCTTCTCTGAGCCAGCTGTCATATGCCCCACCTGCCCCCCTAGATATGCCTCTGAGCGCATCACATTAGATGCGCCAATTCTGGCACTTTGCCCGGCTCTTCCCGATTGCCCTGGTGGGGTTGCAATTGGGGTAATGGTAGTTGGGGTTGATGTCAGATGTGATTTGTCAAAAATTGCAGCTGGCATAAAGCCCTGGGGTTAGTAATGGAGAGCTGTCTATCAGATACCCCCATTACTAACCCAGTAGTGGCAAAACAAACAGAAAAAAAATTTTATTTGAAAAAACACTCCTCGATACTTTCCTTGGTTCACCACTAGTGATGGGCGAGCACTAAAATGCTCGGGTGCTCGATGCTCGGGTCCTCGATGCTCAGGTCGAGCACATTGGAATACTCGGGTGCTCAACAGGAGCAACGAGCCAAATGTAAGTCTATGGGAAACTCGAGCATTTTTCAGACGCCTTCCCCCAGCGGTCTGAACGGGGCCTAAAAATTGCCCAAATCGATGGGAACAGTGCTCAAATGACATGGGGACAGCATGGGGAAGACCCCTGGAAACATTTCTGACTCCCAGGTCACTTCTGTCAATAACGTTGTCAGAGGTATTACGCCACTTTTATGGACTCACAATAAAACATACAAAAACGAAACCAAAATGGATTTTCCTGGGAAAAATGTTAAGGAACATCCTTTCCAGGGTAGTGACTTGTATATAAAGCAAAATAAATAACCAAAACCAAAAATGCTCCTCCACACCTTGGGCTACGTTCACACGTAGCGTTTTTGATGCGTTTTTTCACTTTTGCATTGTTTTCAACCGTGACAAATGCATTCACCAGGAAATGTCATTTTAACATTTTGCAACCTTACCTGGCCATGTGCTGTGTGAGATATCATCAGACACATGGTGTTTCATTTATGAAGGAGGGACTCTGAAAGTCACAAAGCCTTTTTTTATAGGGCCATCAGGCGGCCTTTACTATTCTTAAAGGGCCAGCAGTCGGCCATCACTATTCTTAGAGAGCCATCAGCCGGCTATGTTTTATTGTTCAAATACAAATGCACAGGCAGCGACTCAGTCCTTGTGCAGAGACTCCAGAAGCTCGACCTCATCAGCTGGAGCAATCAATCTTACCATCGGGTGCAACTCCCTCCAGAAACAAAGTAAGTCACAATTCATACATGAAGAAAGCGAGGTGGCAGACCCGTGGAAGTGTGATAGACACGCAAAACGGCCGTCGTCCGCAAAAGGTGCCACTTCCCTGCATTTTTTAATGGAAATGGAATAAAAGAAGATTTTATTACATCGGTGTGCCACCTCGCGCTCTTCAAGTATGAAATATGTTTTATTGTTCCCATTACTAAAGAGTGGGTCTCCTATACTGTTATTGTGTATGCAGTGAGTGGCAGGGCTGGCCAAAATTGGGACGCACCCCAATTCCACTCTGAAAATTTGGATGCACCCCAATACCCCTTTGAAGAGACTTAGAGGAGGGCCTCCTGAAAACAATGTTCCCATTATTAGGAATTAAGTCTCCCATTGTGTTTGCCTATGCAGTGAATGCAAGGGCTGCCAAAAATTGGGAGGCACTCCAATGCCCCCTGGAAGAGACGTGGAGGAGGGCCTCATAAAAAAATTTTCCCATTAGAAAGGAGCAGGTCTCCTATACTTGTAATGCCCATGCACTAAGTGAATGGGCTGACAAACATTTACTCCTGGGGGGTGTATACATGAACATACTGTATAAAAAATTTTTTTTACGGGCATCATAAACACCCTTTAAAAAAATTATGTGGGTGTTGCATCACGGACCACGGTCACCCTGGTGATATGGTGGTGGAGGATGAAGATGAGGAGAAGGAGGAGGACAAGAGCAAATAGCAAAAATCAGGAAGCGTATATCCATGTGTGGGTGTTAAGAGGTGCATGGGAATACACCTCCCAAGAAAAGACACTGGATTGGAGTTTATGTTACGCTGCTTTCATTCGGTGGTGTTGAGAAGTCTGGCCCAATTCAGCCCTTGTTCATTTTTATAAGAGTCAGCCTGTCAGCATTTTCAGTTGACAGGCGGATGCGCTTATCAGTTATAATTCTACCAGCGGCACTAAAAACCCGCTCTGAAAAAATGCTGGCGGCAGGGCAGGCCAGGACCTCCAAGGCATAGAGAGCAAGTTCATTCCACGTATTCAGCTTGGATACGCAATAATTATATGGCACAGAGGAATCACGGAGGACGTTGGTACGGTCGGCAAGGTACTCCCTCAGCATCTTCCCAAACGTTGCACTCCTTGTGGGAGTACCATAAGCGCCTCAGGGCTTGTGTGATGGGAGAGGCTGAGAAAATTCTCCCAGAACTTTGACAGTGCTCCCCTGCCTCTGCTGGATTGAAGTTGTGTCTCTCTCGCCTTGGTTGTCCAATGAACTGTGACCTCTGCCGCCACCGTTTTCAGATGGGAATTTTTTTAATAGTTCCGCAACAAGGGCCTTCTGGTACAGCCCCATTTTTGTAGACCTGTCCGCCTCAGGAATAAGAGATATAAAGTTCTCCTTGTAGCGTGGGTCTAGAAGTGTCACCAACCAGTAATGACTGTCACCCAAAATTTTGAGAACGCGAGGGTCATGGGAAAGGCAGCGTAACATAAACTCAGCCATGCGTGTCAGACTGCTAACAGGCAAGACTTCCGGTATGACAGCTGTGCAGGTAGTACCATGTATAGCGCATGAAACTAGCTCCTGTACTTCCTCCTCCTCCACCTCTTCCTCATTGTCACCCAATCCATGTTGGGATGAGATGAGGCTGGGCTGTGTGTAATCACCCTGTATGGTTCCTTGCTCCATCTAATCATGCTCCGCCTGCAATGCATCCTCTTTGATTGTGAGCAGAGAGCATTTCAGAAGACAGAGAAGCAGGATGGTGATGCTAATTATGGCATCATCGCCGCTCACCATCTTGGTGGAGTCCTCAAACTTTTGGAGGATGGTATTTATGTCTGTGACTTTCTAAAATGGGCACACAGGTGGCATACTTTAACAAGCAGATCCGGCAGCTCCGGGTAGGATTTGAGAAACCGCTGAACCATGAGGTTAAGCACATGGGCCAGGCATGGTACGTGTGTGAGCTCACCTCGCCTCAGAGCCGCCACCAGGTTCCGGCCATTGTCACACACGACCATGGCTGGCTGGAGGTTTAGCGGTGTGAGCCACAGATCTGCCTGCTCTTTCAGAGCTGTCCACAATGCTTCAGCATTGTGCAGTTTGTCACCTAAGCATATTAGCTTCAGAACAGCCTGTTGCCGCTTGGCCGAGGCAGTGCTGCAGTGCTTCCAGCTTGTGACTGATGTGGTCATTTCGGAGATGGAGGCTGAAGAGGAGGATGAGGTGCAGGAGCTGTAGACTGTGGGGGCAACCCTGATTGACCTAGGGCCCGCAATCCTTGGCGTCGGGAGGACGTGTTCCGTCCCAAGGTCCGAATGGGTCCCAGCTTCCACTATGTTAACCCAGTGTGCCGTCAGCGAGATGTACCATCCCTGCCCACAAGCACTTGTCCACGTGTCCGTGGTTAGGTAGATGCGGGCCTGGCAGGTGGTGAAAATGGCCTTTTTGGAGTTATCGGCAGAGTCTTTAAAAAACAACCAGACTCAGGAAGACCTAACAGATGTACTGGCAACTTCCTTCGTGTTGGTGTTATGGGGAATGGTTGCCTGCTTTCTGTCTGCGGCCACCACACTGCTTCTTCCTGCCTGTTGGGGTGCTCTGCCTCCCTCCCCCTGTGTGCTGCTGTCCTCGCTCTGCATGTCCTCCTGCCAGGTTGAGTCAGTTACTATATCATCCACCACCACTTCCGCATCTTGGTCCTCCTTCTGACTTTCTGGCAATTGTGTCTCACCATCGTCCACCTTTTGTGACACTTTCCCACTGTCGCCTGCGTGTGACCGTGGCTGCTCAAATATTTGGGCATCGCTACATGCGATCTCCTCTTCCCCCGCTTCAAGTGGACCGGGCGAGAGGCCCGAATCTATAAATGGAAAAGTGAACAGCTCTTCAGAGTGTCCAAGTGTGGGATCAGTTGTCTCCGGGCACTCGGCATGGTGGGAGGAAGAAGGTTCAGGGTGAGGAATATGCGGTCCAGACTCATGGCTACTGAGAGTTGACCGTGTGGAAGACAGGGTGGTGGCTAAGTGACTGGAAGCATTATCCGCTATCCAACAACCTTTGGACACTGCTCTGGGTTTAATAGTGGTGTGCTGCGGTCCCCTAGGAATTGGGACAGGAAGGTCGGGCGATAAGATGTGGGTGTTTGTTGTGGCACAATTTTAGCTTGCCCATGGCCACGGCCTCTGCATGCACCATCACCATCACGTCCAGTTCCTCGTCCCTTGCCACACGCCTTGTCCATTTTAAATGGAGGACAATATCTTCCATGCTCACTACAAATGGCTGAATTTGGAGCGAAGTTATATGTAATCCATGTGATGTAGAAACCACAGTTTTAAATACCTGGCCTGTAGGTAACTATTTTGAACAGCAAACCGGTGCCAAAAACTTTTCTGACACACTGAAAAAAATTAGAATGGAGGCCAAAAATGGCAGAATTTTCAATAAACGTATATGTGAGCCGTGTGACGGGCAAACCACAGTTTTAAATACCTGGTCTGTAGGTAACTATATTGAACAGCAAACCAGTGCCAAAAAATTTGCTGACACACTGAAAAAAAATTTGAATGGAGGCCAAAAATGGCAGCATTTTCAGCCCAATTATATGTGAATGTGATCCGTGTGACGGAGAAACAACAGTTTTAAATGCCTGGCCTGTAGGTAACTATTTTGAACAGCAAACCGGTGTCAAAAACTTTGCTGATACCCTGAAAATAAATTTGAATGGAGGCCAAAAATGGTAGTATTTTCAGCGCAATTATATGTGATCCGTGTGACGGACACACCACAGTTTTAAATAGCTGGATTTTTAGCGCTGTAATATGGAAAGGACCTGGCTGTATTCTGCAGTGCCAACAAGCAAATGGCACAAAAAAACGATGTTCTCTGGATTGCTTTTTAAGCAAATGAGGATTAAGATCCAAAAAAAATTATTCCTGGCCCCTGATACCTGGGCCTTTGCCTAGAAATATCTAACAGCAGCAGAAGGCAGAACTGGAATGGAGCCTCTAGTGCTATATGCACTGCAGTCTGCTATATACACTGCCTGCCTGCCTATTTACACTGCCTGGCTGATATCTCTGCAGATAGATTAGTCCTCAGAAGGACTGTTTATTCATATGAATATGTGTAATGTACTTGTTTTCTCCCTACACTACTTAATACACAACCAAATCTCTCCCTAGCTCAGCAGCACCTCTCCCTACCCTGACTGACTGCGGAGTAGACAGACGAGCTCAGCAGCGCCAGGTCTGATAAAGACCTGATGACGCTATTCGGCCAGCCAATCACTGTAATGCCACAACCAACATGGCTGCGGTATTACAGTGAGTGGCAGGCAATCCCTGCATGTTGATTGGCGCTCTAAAGAGCGCCAAACATGCAGGGAGGGGACCCGAGCATCCGCCCGAGCATCTCACCAGTACTCGGTGAGCTCCGAGCATCTTGCAAGTACTCGGCGAGCTCCGATCATCTCGAGTACTGAGATGCTCGCGCAAGTACCGAGTACTTGCGAGTATGCTGGCTCTTCACTATTTACCACTTCATCTTTGAAAAAAAAAGGCATGCAGGTCCGCCGTAGTCCAGATAATTCGTCATAATCCACCGAATCCGCCATAGTCCACCAATGGATATCTAAAAAACATAAAAAGAGAAAAAAAAATACATTGTCCCTTGTTCATCAATTTGCTTGAAAAAATTTTCTCATGCAGCTCTCACGTAGTCCAGCGTTCCCCAATGGTGACGTTAGTAACTGCACTGCTCATCAGAGCCGCTGAGTCACGCTGCCTTCTATTAGATCCGGCGACTCTAATGAGCATTGTAGTTACTGACGTCACCGCTGTTCAGAGCCGCCAGGTTTCCCGGATCGCAGTGGTAGCCGGCAATTCTGATGGGCAGTGACATCAGTACCTGGTGACTGTGAATAGCAGTAACGTTACTTACTGCTATTCACAGCTGCCAGTGCTGGATTTGGGGAACGCTTGACTATGTCAGAGCTGCATGGGAACATTTTTTCAAATGAATTGGTAAATGAGGTATAAGGGGGTGTGCCGTGAAGGATGAGGCTCCCCAGCGTTGTGCAGCCTTTGTGACCGGAGATTACCACCCACTGTTCAAACTGAATCCAGTGGAACTAAAGAATGGGGGTAGTGTTTCGGGAAGGATGCGTCTATAGAGACCACTAGGTCAGGACATCTGTGATGCAGATATCTGATATTAAAGGCCAGAGTGACAAGGCGGGAAGGGAGTTGGTGTCAATAAGTGAAACCAGCAGGACTTGTGCTGAGAATGACATCGTGGTCTAGTCACCAGGACGTGCTTGTAGGCCTAGACCAGACCAGAGGGGTGTTGTGAGCCAGTTAGCGGGATCCAGATGTTGCCGGTGAAGACCCGTGAGCCAGACTACGCAGGTCAAGACCTGAGGCCTAGCACTATGCCGGTCAAGACACGTAAACCAGACTACGCAGGTCAATACCCGTGAACCAGACCTCGCGGGTCAAGACCCTAAGCCTGGCCCTAATTCATCCTAGGCCAATAGATGACCGTTGCAGGTCAGGCATTAAAGACCATGTGCTCCAGTCTGGAAGTGGATGTCTGCTGCGATGGTCAGGAGGCGCGGATGAGCTGGGCTATTACTTTGAATGCAGGCGTTGGCGGGGTTCGTTACGGGGCTGTGCAGCAGATGGGACTGGGGCCGGCCAGTATGAGAGGGCGCATAAAGCATTACTTGATTTTGTTAGAATGACCCCTGTTAGCGCCTGAATTTAAAGGGATTGTCTGACGAACAAAAGTTAATTGTAATCAATATATCTTTGAATGGTAATAATAATAACTTCCACAATTGGATGTATTTAAATAAAATGTTCTGTGCTAAAATAATCTTATAAATGTGCCCCTGCTGTGTACTGTGTAATGGCTGTGTCTGACCGTGCTGGAAAATGGTCTGATCACACCACATCTCCTGGGCAGTGGGGGGAGAAAAAAAAGACATGGCAGAACAGGGGCTCAGTGGTTAGCACTGCAGCCTTGCAGCACTGGGGTCCTGGGTTCAAATCCCACCAAGGACAACATCTGCAAGGAGTTTCTATGTTCTCCTCGTGTTTGTGTGGGTTTCCTCTGGGTTCTCCGGTTTCCTCCCACACTCCAAAGACATACTGATAGGGAATCTAGATTGTGCGTCCCAATGGGAACAGTGACGAGAATGTCTGTGAAGCGCTGTGGAATTAATGGCGTTATATACAGGTGCATCTCACAAAATTAGAATATCATCAAAAAGTTAATTTATTTCAGTTCTTCAATACAAAAAGTGAAACTCATATATTATATAGAGTTATTACAAACAGAGTGATCAATTTCAAGTGTTTATTTCTGTTAATGTTGATGATTATGGCTTACAGACAATGAAAACATAAAAGTCATTATCTCTGTAAATTATAATACTCTATAACAACAGCTTGAAAAATTATTTTAAAATCCGAAATGTTGGCTTACTGAAATGTATGTTCAGTAAATGCACTCAGTACTTGGTCGGGGCTCCTTTTGCATCAATTACTGCAACAATGCGGCGTGGCATGGAGGCGATCAGCCTGTGGCACTGCTGAGGTGTTATGGAAGCCCAGGTTGCTTTGATAGCAGCTTTCAGCTCGTCTGCATTGTTGGGTCTGGTGTCTCTCATCTTCCTCTTGACAATACTCCATAGATTCTGTATGGGGTTAAGGTCAGGCGAGTTTGCTGGCCAATCAAGCACAGTGATACTGTTGTTTTTAAACCAGGTATTGGTACTTTTGACAGTGTGGACAGGTGCTAAGTCCTCCAAAAAGCTTGTCGGCAGAGGGAAGCATGAAGTGCTCTAAAATTTCTTGGTAGACTTCTGCGCTGACTTTGGTCTTGATAAAACACAGTGGACCTACACCGGCAGATGACATGGCTCCCCAAACCATCACTGATTGTGGAAACTTCACACTGGGGTTTACTCACTGTGGTGACCAACATTAAAATGTAATTTTTATTATGACATTAAAAATGTGTCTTTGAATCGTGCACCGTGCTTATAATCATTCTATCCACTCTACTCCATATA
Organism: Phyllobates terribilis; assembly: GCF_046119375.1. Taxonomy (NCBI): domain Eukaryota; kingdom Metazoa; phylum Chordata; class Amphibia; order Anura; family Dendrobatidae; genus Phyllobates; species Phyllobates terribilis. Next base: position 421,751,865 of record NW_027362762.1, on the reverse strand, counting down.
ACATGAACAGAACAGACACTAATATTGTTAAAAAATATATACAGTGCAGACCCTATTGTGAGATTTCATGTGTCATTGCACTTTGCCCACACACTACAAGAATGCTAGCTATGGAGTGTTCAGTTCAATTTTTTTTTACTACACTCCTCAATTAACTATTCTCTATAGCATGTCCATCAACACCCCCCCTTTTTATTTTCTTCTCCAGAGTATGGGGTTTTATGCTATTCAATCATCACTTAGGCTCATAATCACTGCACTATACCATTCAGCTCATATACACCAGTAGGTTTTTATATCACAGTGCATCAGAGACCACTGCACTCCTACAAAGAACATACACCATCCTGTTCCCAGTGACCGATCTTATTGCACTTATTCAAAGGCAGTTCATAGGCTGATATGATCCTATGTTTGTTTTCAGCTAGACTGCCTAGTTATTTTCCCTCGACCTTAGTAATTAGTGAACATTATTATCTTGAGTTTATTAGGTCCTCAATTAGTAACCCAAACTTCACACTAGACCTCAAGCAGCTTGGACTGTGTGCCTCTCCACTCTTCCTCCAGTCTCTGGGACCTTGATTTCCAAATGAAAATTGAAATTCTGAGACCTTGTGGAGTGTGTCAATGACTACCTTCTGGACATCTGTCAAGTCAGCAGTCTTCCCCATGATTGTGGAGCCTACTGAAACAGACTAAGGGACCTTTTTAAACGCTTAGGAAGCCTTTGCAGGTGTTTTTTGTTAATTAGTTTAATTTACTGAGATAATGACTTTTGTGTTTTCATTGGCGGTAAGCCATAATCATCAACCTTAACAGAAATAAACACTTGAAATAGATCACTCTGTTTGTAATGACTCTATATAATATATGAGTTTTACTTTTTGGATTGAAGAACTGAAATAAATTAACTTTTTGATGATATTCTAATTTAGTGAGATGCACCTGTAAGTGAGTAAAATAAATAAATACAGACATTACAGCACGGGATCACAGCGGATTCTTTCTTTGAAGTAAAACATTGTTTAAAAACAGGCAGGGAAATGGTTTACCTCACAGAAAGAATCAGCTGTGATCCCATGCTGTGCTATCTGTATACTCAAATCAGATCAGACCATGTTCCAGCATGGTCAGACACAGCCATTACACAGTACACAGCAGGGGCACATTTATAAGATTATCTCAACACAGGAACATTTTATTTAAACACATCCAATTGTGGAAGTTATTATTATTATTCCAAGATCTATTGATTAAAATGAACTTTTTGTTCGTGGGTTAAGTAATCCGTGTTTAAGAACCATTTTAGTGGCATTCTTATTGTTGTGAAAGTTGCACCTGCTAGAAAGTAGCTAGATAGTATAGGGGTTTCCAAATGTTCTGGTCTGGTTATTGTCATCTTTCCTGATATTGTCTACTTTAATATTCTGTAGTTGAACAATTTGCTTTCTACAAAGCTAACCCTTCCTTATATCTGTGTTAAGAAAATAAAAAGTTAAGTTGGTTACTTCCACCTTGTCCTTGTCTGCGTGTTACATCCTAATAACTTGCTCACATAGAGACAGTGTATTGTTTTTTCTCTCTTTTTATGTTTTTCAGGTATCCATTCTTGGACTACGGTGGATGCAACGGACAACGGCAGACCTGCATGGCTTTTTTTTTTTTTTTTAAATAAATTGGTGAACCAGGGAAAGGTGTCGGGCAGGGTATTTTCAAATATATTTTTCTGTCTGTGTTTTATTTTTTTTGCCATTTCTGGGTTAATAATGAAAGTGTTGATATACACCTCTCCATTATTAACTCCAGAGCTTGATGCCAGCTTGATTTTTGACATATCATAGCTGACATCAACCCCAATTACCATTACCCCGACTGCCACCACACCAGGGCAATTGGGAAGAGCTGGGCAAAGTTCCAGAATTGGCGAATCTAATGTAATGCAACGCTTTTGAGGTGGATGCGGGCAGGTATTTTTAGGATGGGAAGGGCCAAATAAGCATGATAATATAAAGCATGATAATAAAGCAGACTGCCCTGCTTTACCTTTGCTGGTTATCCAAAATAGGGAGGACACCACATTGATTTTGTAAATTATTTATTTATCATGTTAAACAAAGCTAAACACTGTAAAGGCACTAAATGGAGCAAGTTTATTATATTTATTCTATTCTATCAATGTATTCTATCTATCTATCTATCTATTATATATGTAATATTTTTCTAACACCCATCTATCTATATCTATATAAGATTGCTTTATTAGTTTGTAAATTGAGAATTACAGTATGTAAAAGATGATGTTAAAAAACGCATCGTATACGGATGTCATACAGATGCTGGTGAGAAAAAAATTGCACACTCGTATTACACTTGCATAACATAAGATCAGCCATACGGATTCCATACGGAACTTTTTTTGAGCAACATCGTATCGATTATTTTATACTCGATTATGAGCAAGCCCTTGGAGCAAGACAAATTGGACATAATTTTACACAAAACCCCAAAAATGGTCTGGACAAAATTGTTGGCACCTTCAACTTAATATTTGGTTGCACACCCTTTGGAATAAATAACTGCATCAATAACTTCCTATAACCATCAACAAGCTTCTTACACCTCTCAACTGTAATTCTGGACTACTCTTTTTTGGAAAAATCCTGACAGAGTGCAGTACATAAAGTATACCTTTTTGCTAAATTAAGGTATATAGAAAAATGTTTAATATTTAAATATGTATTATTTATTTTATTTTTTATTTTATTACATTTCTTGGAGTACCCCTTTAAGGCCAAAACCAGTTGTGTCCATAAGGGGTTAGAAGACCATTCATGTATAGTGCATTGGTTGTAGGTGACTGCCGGTTATGAGGTGGCGGAATGTTGTGACATCACGGTGACATATAATCAACTGCCGAACGGAACTCCTCTGAGGGTTTCAGTTAGTGGAGTGTGAGTAGCATCATGTATATTAGCTCCTGATTTATGTCCTATAATATCCCTTGTTTCTGTGTCTCTCGCTCCCCATTTCCCTCATTCTCTAAGGCTGCGTGCCCACTATGCGTTTTTCAAGCGTTTTTGCCGCTGAATTTCCGCAGTGAAAACGCTTAAAAAACGCTTGGTAATACGTGCCCCATGGTCCCCATCATTGCGGAAAAATACGCAGCATGTCCATTAATTTTGCGGACATGCAGCGTAATTGCCGCCAATGACTTGCATTGAATCGCTTAATATCTGCATGACTACATGTGCACATGTACCCGGGTCTGGAGAAGAGGAGACTCTCCTCCAGACTCGAGTACCATAGAAACTGTAAAAAAAAGAATAAAAAATAAAGATTATACTTACCTTCTGATGGCCCGCGGTCTTTTCTCTGCTGCGTCTGATCTGTTGTACGGCTCGAGGATAATATGCATTTCAATGCAAGTCAATGGCGGCAATTACGCTGCGTGTCCGCAAAATTAATGGTTATGCTGCGTATTTTTCCGCAATGATAATCCCCAGCGGAAATCTCCGCAGCGTGTGCACAGCACATGCGGAATATCATTGGGGACCATGGGGCACGTATTACCAAGCGTTTTTTAAGCGTTTTCACTGTGGAAATTCCACGGCAAAAACGCTTGAAAAACGCATAGTGGGCACGCAGCCTTAGCCTAATAATATCTCAACCTTTGTTTCGCTAATGAGCAAAATGTGTCATTAATCCAACCGGCCTTCTCTCTTTGTATCCACCGTCCATACATGCGAACAATACAGTTCAATGTATAGATTAGGTATAATTAGGAATATAGAAATAACTGCCATAAATCTTTATTTTTTACTGTTTTTAACCAGTTACATAATATTTAGAGGGTCTAAGGCAGGGGTCTCAAACACGCGGCCCGCGGGCCGCATGCGGCCCCTGAGGCTGCTTTATGCGGCCCGCAGGCACAGACCCCTTGACGATCCCGACCTGGTCCAGGAGGAGCCGCCGACAGCAGCGCTGCATTGCCACACAGAGACTGTTTCCCAGCACTGCATTTCCAATGTCAGCCGCCGGCCAATCAGAGGCCAGCAGCTGATATCTGCGTGTCGGCACAGCGAGTATGACGTCATTGCCATATGCAGATGTCAGCTGCTGGCCTCTGATTGGCCGGCGGCTGACATTGGAAATGCAGTGCTGGGAGACAGTCTCTGTGCGGCAATGCAGCGCTGCTGTCGGCGGCTCCTCCTGGACCAGGTCGGGATCGTCAAGGGGTCTGACTCTGTGGTGCCTGCGGGCCACATCTGCAGGAAGGCCGCCGAGGGAACGGAGGACAGGTGAGAATCATCTTTTTTTTTTTCTATTTTATGTGTGTGAAGAACAGCACAGGGGGCACATAGCCACAAGAGGGGACCTGGATGGGGCACAGAGCCACAAGAGGGGACCTGGATGGGGCACATAGCCACAAGATGGGGACCTGGATGGGGCACATAGCCACAAGATGGGGACCTGGATGGTGCACATAGCCACAAGAGGGGACCTGGATGGGGCACATAGCCACAAGATAGGGACCTGGATGGTGCACATAGCCACAAGAGGGGACCTGGATGGGGCACATAGCCACAAGAGGGGACCTGGATGGGGCACATAGCCACAAGAGGGGACCTGGATGGGGCACATAGCCACAGGATGGGGACCTGGATGGGGCACATAGCCACAAGAGGGGACCTGGATGGGGCACAGAGCCACAAGATGTGGACCTGGATGGGGCACATAGCCACAGGATGGGGACCTGGATGAGGCACATTAGTACAAGATGGGCGCCAGGATGGGGAACGTTGCCACAGGATGGGGACCTGGATGGGGCACAGAGCCACAAGATGGGGACCTGGATGGGGCACAAGATGGGGACCAGAGCCACAAGATGGGGACCTGGATGGGGAACATTGCCACAGGATGGGGACCTGGATGGGGCACATAGCCACAGGATGGGGACCTGGATGAGGCACATTAGTACAAGATGGGCGCCAGGATGGGGAACGTTGCCACAGGATGGGGACCTGGATGGGGCACATTAGTACAAGATGGGGACTTGGATGGGGAACATTACTACAAGATGTTTTCCATTATTACTATATGATGCTAATTGTAAGACAATATTACTGTATGTGGCCAATTGGGGGAAATAAAATTGTAAAAAAAATAAAAAATAAAATAAAGCATGAAAAAATATTGGGCACTAAAAATGCTGTTTTATATGTAAACTAAAGTAAACACAAAAAAGTGCACGTTTATTATCGCCACATCCATAACGACCCAAGCCATAAAAAAATAAACACGGCAAAAATGTGTATACAAAAAAAATGGTATCACTAAAAATGTCACATTGAACAAAGAATGCGGCCCCCCAAATTCAATTTTTTTCCATGTGCGGCCCATATACCCAGCCGAGTTTGAGACCCCTGGTCTAAGGGGTAAAGTTTTTCCTTGTGGAGGGCGCCAGTTGGCGTGGGGAGACTTATAGGCCAAGTAATGCTCCTCTGGGGATTTTAATATGCAAGATGCCTGTTCAGAGGAAGAGAACAGGAGCTCTAGTGCCTCCTATTGGTGGTAGCTTTGCACTCATAAGAAGCAAAATGCCCAAAACACTTGTCTGTAAATGGAGCTTCTGGTTTGGCTTTTATCCCAAGTCATTTGCCAAGGCTCATTAAAGGGTCAATACTGACTTTTAGGATTGCTATCTCCAATAGATGGTACTAGAGCTCCTGTCCTCTTCCTCTGTGAAAAGGCTATTTGCTTGATATCTAGATAATTACATTGATATCTCTTATATAAGGTTTTGACTTAGGATAAAGAATCGAAGAGGGTTGTACAAGGTTTGAAAAATTCTGTCTTGTTTTTTTGAAAAACAGCGCCACACCTGTCTGTTGGTTGTGTCTGGTATTACAGTTCCGCTCTATTCACGTCTATGAAGCCGAGTTAGAATGCCAAACACAAGCCGTGGACAGGTGTGGCGCTGTTTTTGGAAGAAAGCAGTTATGTTTTTCTATTACTGCACAATCCCTTAAAGCACCATTTCATGGATACTGGATTGTTTGCAGGTTTTTGTCACTTCCGACAGTTACTGTTGTTACTGGTGATTAGTGATCCATACAATGGGGTGATGACATCACACAGTGACATCATGGTAACTGTCGAGGGGACACTCACTTGGGGGTGCAGTCAGCAGTGAAGTGTAAGTGGACTTTGTATTAGTCTCTTTTTATGTCCTTTATTATGTCCTGGTAGTTTCTCCTCTATCTATAGGGATTAACCCTGTAATGTCAGGATGTCCCTTCCACGTCCTTATAGATTTCTATTCACTTTAAAAAGTGAATATTTAGTTAATGAGCTGAGGTGTCAGTAACCGACCTTCCCCCCTTCAATTCTTCACAAATATCAAAACAGGAATGAGATACAACGTCTGCTATAATTCTTTATTTCTCTATCATTTTAGGGTTTTATAGTTACAGAGCGAATTTATAGAGAGGAGAATGAGGTAAATGCTTACTTATCCTAAATTTGCAATTTCTCTGGTAGACTAGGGCCACTTGATGGCGGAGAGTCACCTTCCATGTCACTCATAGCCTCCTGCCATTCTGCTTCCCACAGGGAAACATTGAAGCTCCATGTGAGGAAGGAGAATGGCCGGTGACTCTGTATTACCGCCAAGCATTAGCCCAAAGCCAAGTTCAGATGTGGCAGATTTATAGTGTCCACATTTCTGGAAATTCATTCATAGGGGGAGAAATTCACCCTAAGCCCCCTTCACATGTCCGTATAATACCAATACTGGAAAAAACGGTATGGGTGTCATCAGTGAGCCATCAATGTGTCATCAGTGACCCATCAGTGAGCAGCGTGTCACCCATGTGTCATCAGTGAGCCATAAGTGTGTCACCCATGTGTCATCAGTGAGCCGTCAGTGTGTCATCAGTGTGTCATTAGTGTGTCACACGCATTTCATCAGTGTCATCAATGGTATCACCCGTGTGCCATCCATGTGACATCCATTTTTCTCCACTAAGGCTTAAGAAAAATAAATTCCAAAGCTTCTCCTATAATTGCAATGTTAAACACGGACAGTTCATGGACGGCACACGGATGACACATCCGTATTGGCCCGTGTCATCTGTGCTGCTGGTAAAACACGGACATGTGAGCAGCCCCATAGGTTATAATGGGTACGTGTGTATCTGTGTCTCCAATACATGTGAAAACGGATGCGACACATACCGGTAACACATACATGTGAAGGGGGCCTTACACTGCGCCAGTTTCTGGCATACAAAAGTTGTACATTTTAGTGACAATCTATGATCTTGTGTTATTGGCTATGGAGCGGATACAATCATTTGTAATTGTCTTTCTTACTCTTCAATAGGATGAATATAGCAGAGGAAGAGGAAGAGTTTGATGAATATCTATTTGAGCTGTATGTATATTGACGCGCCCCTGGGCCTGTGTCGCGCTGCGTTGCGCACGCGGGAGCTTACCCGGAGCCGGATCTGTTGAGGGTTGTAGTCTCGTGGCGGTGATCCGGTCCGTGCCCAGGGAGTCAGACTAAGTGGCGCTGTTTTAGCGGTAGATGTTGGACGACTATGCCACCCGTTGAGTGCAGCCAGGGAGCTGCTACTGCAGGGCAGACCGCTGAGGCCGGTGGTAGGATTGTGCAGCGTGATAGTATAACCCCCAACGGGAGGGGTATGGCCTCAGGGCAGCCGACGTGGATGATGGGGGTAGCAGGAACCACTCGGAGACGGTACTGTGTAGTTCAGGGTCTTTACTGGTGACAAAGATAGACCCTCCCGGAGTACTGGCTAGCGATTGGGGCCTGGTCAGTCCTTGAGCAGATGGGATCTCCCCTGGCCAGGCGGAGTTGTAGGCCTCCCAAACTAACGATACTCTTCTGGCTACCTTGCTAGAGGCGGGTATAAGTAGCCCACGTCCCTGAGTGTACCGTGTGGTGCTCACCCGTATGGCCGGTGACTCGGGGCCTTCGGGTTTCTGGACCAGAGGACCTGCAATCCCCTGCCGGTCGGTTTCTGCTGCTGGATAGGAGTTAGTCCCCACAGCCTCGGACTCCGGGTCTGGTGATAACTTCTCAGTCAGGGCGAGCTCTGCAGCTGCCAGCCCCTGACTCCTTGTAACACTGCTCCCACAGAGCTCCTGTTGTTTCTTCCTATATTTGCTTCTTTTCTCTGTTTCTTCTCTACTCACTCACCCTGCCTCAGCCCTAGGTTTATATAGGGGAAGTTCTTCCCCTCCCAGGACTGGGCAGGAGGTGTGGCATGCATAGGATCCCTGACCAAGAGACCTCCCACCTGCTCTCAGACATAACATCGCTGTTACTGTGGAAAACCAGACCCCTGGGGTGCCACATTCCCCCCTAGTGAAATTTAGTACTCCGGGACTAAACATATTTTAGAAAAACATAACAAGATATAACAATAACAATAAAGAAACACATAAAGGTGGTCACGGCATGTCCGTAACCGGGTGCAGTCTTTGAAGAAAGCAAGGTGTCCATTTCACCAAAACAGGGAGACGTAACCAGGTAGGGGTCTGTCCTGCCCCGAGTCCTTAACAGTCTTTAGTCCGTCCTGGGTTACGCTCCAACTATGTACAAAGGATTCCCGGTAAATCCACCAAGGACTCCTAAAAATAACTAGAAACACATAATTATACACAAGCAACAATAAACAGGTAACCACAAATAAAACAATTTATACACTTCAAATCCTCCAACGTGCGGGTAACTGGCCCCTAGTGGCCCTAGTCGACCTACGGAGCTGACTGTCTGGCCCTGAACTACAGGGTGTAGGAGCTGTTAAGGGTAAACTGGGCAGCGGTCTACGGGCCCTTTGGCTCACTAGGGATATGGCAGGCTCACTGCAAGCAGAGGGTTGATCCTCCTGGTCTGCTGGTGTGGGGTCTTCTGCCTCCTGGACCGGCTGTTCTTCCAGCTCTACCTGTTGCTCCGTAGGTGCTTGGGATGCTGGTTGGAGGAAGGTGAGTACGGGTACCACAACTGCACCATTGACTTGAGTCCAAGACCGAGGGAAGTCTCCGAGCACAGTATTAACCATGTCTTCCCTTTCCTCTACGGGTCGAGGGTCTTCTTGTTCCTCTTCAGGGTTCCGTAGCTGTTCGGGACACTTCTTCAGTTGATCCCGGGATACAATGGTTGTGGTTTCCCCTCCGTCTTTACTGATCATAGAATCATAGAATCATAGAATGGTAGAGTTGGAAGGGACCTCCTGGGTCATCTGGTCCAACCCCCTGCTCAAAGCAGGATTCACTAGATCATCTCAGACAGATGTCTGTCCAGCCTCTGTTTGAAGACGTCCATTGAAGGGGAACTCACCACTTCTCGTGGCAGCCTGTTCCACTCATTAATCACCCTAACTGTCAAAAAGTTTTTTCTAATATCTAATCTGTGTCTCCTCCCATTTAGTTTCATCCCATTGCTTCTAGTCTTTCCTTGTGCAAATGAGAATAAAGATGATCCTTCTACAATGTGACAGCCCTTGACATATTTGTAGACAGCTATTAAGTCTCCTCTCAGTCTTCTTTTTTGCAAGCTAAACATTCCCAAATCCTGCAACCGTTCCTCATAGGACATGGTTTGCAGACCAGTCACCATTCTGGTCGCTCTTCTCTGAACTTGCTCCAGTTTGTCTATGTCTTTTTTAAAATGTGGTGCCCAAAACTGTACACAGTATTCCAGATGAGGTCTGACCAAAGAGGAGTAAAGACCGATAATGACTTCACGTGATCTAGACTGTATGCTTCTGTTAATACATCCCAGAATTGTATTTGCCTTTTTTGCTGCTGCATCACACTGTTGACTCATGTTCAGTCTATGATCTATTAGTATACATAAGTCTTTTTCACATGTACTGTTGCTTAGCTCTATTCCTCTCATTCTGTATATGCTTTTTTCATTTTTATTGCCCAGATGTAGTACTTTGCATTTTTCCCTGTTAAAAACCATTCTGTTGGTTGCTGCCCACTGCTCCAGTTTATTTAGGTCTTTTTGAATCCTCTCTCTCTCTTCTCTAGTATTAGCTATCCCTCCTAGCTTTGTGTCATCAGCAAATTTAATCAGTTTACCCTCAATTCCTTCATCTAAATCATTGATAAAGATGTTGAACAATACAGGTCCCAGGACGGAGCCCTGTGGTACCCCACTTGAGACATTCATCCAGCTGGACGTGAAGCCATTTACAACCACCCTTTGAGTCCGATCACTAAGCCAGTTATGAATCCACCTAACAGTTGCCTGGTCCATTGCATACTTGGTCATTTTTTCAATAAGGATGATGTGAGATACTTTGTCAAATGCTTTGCTGAAGTCAAGATATACTATATCTACAGCATTTCCCTGATCCACCCAGTCAGTGATTCTGTCATAGAAGGAAATTAAGTTAGTCTGACATGACTTGTTAGTTACAAACCCATGCTGACTCTGGTTAATCACTTCATTCTTATCCATGTACTTACACACATGTTGTTTAATAATTTGTTCAAAGATCTTTCCTGGTATAGAAGTCAGACTCACCGGCCTATTAGTTCCCTGGGTCCACCTTCTTCCCCTTTTTGAAGATAGGAACAACATTTGCTCTTCTCCAGTCTTCTGGGACTTCTCCTGTTCTCCAAGAATTTTCAAAGATTATGGAGAGTGGTTCTAAAATTTCTTCTACAATCTCCTTCAGTACTCTGGGGTGTAATTCATCTGGACCTGGAGACTTGAACTCATTTATGTTAGCTAAATATTCCCTCACAATCTTTCTGTTTACTGATAACTTGGATTCCTCTATTCCTTTAAAAGGACAGTGAAGATCAGTTGATGTTACATTTTCTTTCTGAGAGAAAACAGATGCAAAATAGGAATTAAAAAGTTCGGCCTTCTCAACATCCTCTCTTACCATTTCTCCATTTTCATCCTGTAAAAATCCTATAGCATCTTTGACTTTTCTTTTACTTTTGACATACCCCCAAAATTCTTTTTTATTGCTTTTGACATCTCTTGCAAGCCTTAATTCATTGTCAGCTTTAGCTAACCTGATACGTGCCCTGCAGGATCTGCAGACTGCATTATAATCTTCTTTAGATATGCCTCCCTCTTTCCATTTAATAAACATTTCTTTCTTTCTTTTTAGCATGTGTTTAAGTTCTGTGTTCATCCATCCTGGTTTCCTTAAATGCTTCCCATTCTTCCTACTTTTCGGGATTGTTAACGATTGTGCTTTGAGAATCTCATTTTTAAAAATTTCCCATCCTTCCTGGACATTTTTGTCCTTAAGGACATCCAGCCATTGGATCCCTCCTATTCTCTTTCTGAGTCTCTTAAAATCTGCCTTTCTAAAATCTAACCTTGAAGTTTGAGTCTTCACATGTCTTCCTCCTCTAGTTATCCAAAATTCTATAATAGCATGATCGCTGCCTCCTAGGGTCCCAGCCACCTTTACCTCCTCAACCATTTCCTCCCTGTTTATAAGGATTAGATCCAAAGTAGCAGATCCCCTTGTTTTCTCCCCTACCTTTTGGAAGATAAAGTTGTCAGCAAGAGAGGATAAGAATTTGCTTGACCTGTTAGTTTTACTTGAGAGAGATTCCCAACAAATGTCTGGATAGTTGAAATCTCCCATGACCACTACGTCATATTTTTTGGAGAACTTGGTCATTTGATACATAAAGAGTTCATCCATATCTTCAGCTTGCCCAGGTGGCCTGTAGTAAATGCCTACAATGGTGTCCTTTCCGTTGTTCTCTCCTTGTATTCTTACCCAAACAGTTTCCACAGAACTCCCAGTCTCTGAAGCTTCAATCTCTGTGCAGATATACGCTTTTCTAACATACAATGCGACACCTCCTCCTCGTTTATCAAGTCTGTTTCTTGCAAATAAGTTGTATCCTTTTAGCCTTTTATTCCAATCATGTGTATCGTCCCACCAAGTTTCAGTGATTCCAATGACATCATATTCCTTTTCCTGCATTAGTAGTTCCAATTCTCCTTGTTTGTTGCCCATGCTTTGTGCATTTGTATAAAAACATTTTAGTTTGTGATTGGTTTCTCTTCCTCCCATATTTTTATTATTTAGATTTTTTTGTCTTTGTTCTTCTTTTCCACTTCCAGTAGCAGAGATCTCAATAGTATTTGTCAGCTGTATGGCTTTTTCTGGCCTTTTGCTTCCCTTCCCACATTGTTCTAGTTTAAAGCTCTTCTGATGAGTGTAGCAAGGCGACTTCCAAATACATGTTTTCCAGTCTTCGTAAGGTGCACCCCATCTCTAGCAAGTAGTCCATCGTATAGGTAATTCATTCCGTGATCCAGAAATCCAAATCCTTGTTGACGGCACCATCGACGTAGCCAGTTGTTCACCTGTAGAATCTTATTCCACCTCATTGTTCCATGGCCATCCACTGGGAGGATGGATGAGAAGACCACCTGCGCTCCCAATTCTTTCACTTTCTTGCCTAAGTCTTCAAAGTCACTGTAGATGGTTTCCAGGTCCTTTCTTGCGGTGTCATTTGTCCCCACATGTATTAGCAGGAATGGGTAGTGATCTGTAGGTCTGAAGAGTCTTGATATCCTGTCAGACACATCTTTAATTTTGGTACTTTAATGATGGTACAGACCTTTGGGTTGTCGTGGCTTGAGGGCAGTACGGTGTACGGGTCCTTCTCCCACTGGTCGTCCAACTTGTGGAGCCGTCTTTTTCTCTTCAAGACCTGCTCTCCGGGTACCAGGGGAACAGCGGGAGCATACTGGTTGTAAGTTTTCTCTTGTCTTTCCCTAGCCTGACAGAGACTTCGCTCCACGCTCTCCTGTACTCTCCGGTACTGCTGCTGCCTCTCTGTGTCCCAGTCTGCTTCTGGTGAAGTGTCCTCAGGTGTCAGGACTCCCATTTCCAGGTCAACAGGTAACTTACCAGGTCTCGCCCTCATTAGGTAAGCCGGGGTACAGTTGGTGGAACCTACCGGGATGTGGTTGTATAGGTCCACCAGATCGGGCAGCTTCTCAGGCCACAGACTGCGTTCTTCCAGGGGCAACGTTTTCAGAAGATCCATTACCACCTGGTTCATTTTCTCACAAAGTCCATTAGTTTGCGGATGATAGGGTGTCGTCCTTATCTTCCGGCAGCCATACAGAGTGCAGAATTCTTGGAAGACCTCCGCTTCAAAGGCAGGTCCCTGGTCTGTCAACACTTGGTCCGGGTACCCGTGTGGACGGCAGAAATGCTGCTGGAAGGCTCTCGCTGCTGTTCGAGCTGTTAAGTCCTTGACGGGGACGACAACCAAGAACCGGGAGTAGTGATCCACGATGGTTAGTGCGTAGACGTAGCCACTTCTGCTTGGGGTCAGTTTTACATGATCCAAGGCTACCAGTTCCAACGGCTGCCGGGTGACGATGGACTGCAGGGGAGTCTTCTGGCTGGCACGGTCCTTCCTTCTTAGGTTGCACGGGCCACAGTCTCTGCACCACCTCTCGATGGTTCCCCTCATGCCTACCCAGTGGAACCGCTCGCGCAGCAGGAACTCCAGCTTCTTCCATCCGAAGTGTCCAGCCCCGTCGTGGTATGCCTCCATCACCATGGCTGCGTCTCTTCGTGGCACCACTACTTGCCAGATTAGTTCATGCGTCCGGGAGTTAACCATTCTGCGGCACAACTTCCCCTTATAAAGGAACAGTCGACTCTTCTCAGCCCACAGTTGCTTGGCTTCCTCCGGAGCGTCTGGGTCAAGGCGAGCCTCTGGCCGAGTCAGCATCTCCTTCACCAGTCGGACGGCAGGGTCACTGTCTTGCGTTTCCTCCCAGTTGTAGTGAGGCAAGGGGTTAAACGTAGCGGCTTGCTTACTCCTTACCCGGTGGGAATACTGGATAGTCCCATGCCGGTGGAACGCAGGGAGTTCGACTTCTTCCAGTCCCTCTGGATCTTCTCCTACGTCCGGTAGGTTTGGCATCCTGGACAGGGCGTCCGCGTTGGTATTGGAGCGTCCTGCCCGGTATTTGATTGTGAACTCGTAGTCGGACAGACGGGCCATCCATCTCTGCTCTAGGGCACCGAGTCTTGCTGTGTCCAGGTGTGTCAACGGGTTGTTATCCATGTACACGACGAACCGGGAAGAAGCGAGGTAGTGCTTAAAGCGTTCGGTGACTGCCCACACCACTGCCAGGAACTCTAGCTTAAATGAGCTGTAATTCTCAGGGTTTCTCTCGGTGGGTCGCAGTTTTCGGCTGGCGTAAGCGATTACTCGTTCTTTCCCCTGCTGGATCTGGGACAGCACGGCTCCTAGCCCGATGTTACTTGCGTCGGTGTAGAGGATAAAGGGCTGGCTGTAATCCGGGTACGCCAGGATTTCATCCCCCGTGAGGGCCATCTTCAGCTGGCGGAAGGACTCCTCTTCCAACTTCTCCCATCTGAAGGGCGGCTTCTGGTTCTTGGCCTTCCGGGACTGGCCTATCAGGAGGTCCTGCATAGGAGCTGCCTTTTTGGTGAAACCGGGGATGAACCTGCGGTAGTAGCCTACCAACCCGAGGAACTGCCGCACTTCCTTTACACTGGAGGGACTTGGCCATTCCTTAATTGCGGTGATCTTATCAGGGTCGGGAGCCACTCCGTCAGCGCTCACCACGTGTCCCAGGTACTGCACCTTTGGTTTCAGGAGGTGACACTTGGAGGGTTTCACCTTTAGGCCGTAGCTTGCCAGAGCTTCGAACACTTCCGCCAGGTGTTTCAGGTGGTCCTCATAAGTCTTAGAATATACGATGACATCGTCCAGGTACAACAGGACCGTCTCGAAGTTTCTATGGCCCAGACAGCACTCCATTAATCGTTGGAAGGTTCCTGGTGCGTTGCAGAGTCCGAACGGCATGCAGGTAAACTCGCTAAGTCCCATCGGGGTGGTGAATGCGGTCTTCTCCCGGTCCGCCTCTGCTACAGGAACCTGCCAGTACCCACTAGTGAGATCCAAGGTAGAGAAGAAGTTAGCAGATCTTAAAGCAGCCAAAGACTCCTCTATCCTTGGTAAGGGGTACGCATCCTTGTGTGTGATACGGTTGATTTTCCGGTAATCTACACACATCCTCATGGTGTTGTCTTTCTTTTTGACTAAGACTAGTGGAGCTGCCCAGGGGCTACAGCTATCCCTGATCACCCCAGCCTCCTTCATGTCTCTAAGCATCCCCTTGGCGTGTTGGTAGTGTGCAGGGGGTACGGGTCGATACCTCTCTTTTATGGGAGGATGGTCTCCCGTGGGGATGTGGTGTTCTACCCCCTTGACTCGCCCGAAGTCTAACGGGTGTTTACTAAACACTCTCTCGTACTCTTGAACCACCCGATAGACTCCCTGTTTCTGATGTGAGGGAGTGGAGTCAGTACACAAATGTAGTTGCTGACACTAGTCCTCCATTGTTTTCTTAGAGCCGTTACCTTCCTCCGGGTGAGATGGAGGCAAGGGTTCCACAGATTGTATAGCATTTTGGTTAATGGTATATAATTTGGCTAGCGTGGCATACCGGGGCAGGTACACTTCCCTCTTCCCGATATTGATTATGCGAACGGGCACCCTCCCATGGTGTACATTAACCACCCCCCGTGCTGTCAAGATGGTGGGCCTACTGTCTGAGTAAACTGGTTCTACCATTGCCTGGTAATCTCTACCTCTCAGACCAATAGCTGCCCGGCACCAAATCATCATTTCACTTTTTGGGTGCATGGCAATAGGGAAAGGGTCACACATTCTCACGCTACCAATCTCACCGCCGGAGAGTTCCACCTGTTGCCGTCGCATCAGTGCCCGGATCTCTTTTTGGAGCACTCGCTGCTCGCCGGAGCTGGCGTTCTTGGCAACCTGCTGTAAAAGGAAAATCACCTCTGCAAGACAATTTTCAATTACATTAGTTCCTAGAGTTATCTTTGGGTGACTCTCGTGTTTGTCAATGTCTACAATGATCAGTCCCTGTGCTGCCAGTTCAACTCTACCAATTTTAATGGTCACCTCTTTAAATCCGATCTGTGGCACGGGCTGACCATTGCTGGCGATGATACTCAAGTCGTCGTCAGGGTAGCGGGTAATATCCGAGTCATTCCAGTACTGCTTGAAGAGCACGTACGGGATGGTGGTGACCTGTGACCCGGTGTCCAGTAGGGCACTCATAGGAATGCCATCCAGTACCACAGGCAAGACTGGACGTCCTCCCACATATTTGTCGCGCCAGTTTGATGGGCCTGATGATCTTTTTCCTAGGGGTTGGCCCTCTACCCTAGGTTGTGCCAGTTTAAAGGACAGTACCTTGCCATATGTCCGGGTTGATTACAGCGGCGGCAGATGGGTCGTCCGTCCTCGTTGTATCGGTCGCTGGGTCTTCCTCTGGCCGGTGGGGTCCTCCTTGGTCGACGCCACGGGATGTCCTCCGGTCCGGATGCCAGCTGGATCTTCCCTGGAGTGGAAACCTGTAAAGACTGCACAGTTCGGGTTAGCGCAGCAACGCTTTTAGCTAGCTCTTGGACCTGATGGTGCAGGTCTGGAGCTGAGTCATTGTTCAAAGCCTGCGCATCAGCTCCCACAGGCCCTGCCGACAAGGGCGCCGCCTCCTGGTGGTAGGTGGTAGTGGGGCGTCTGTGGGTCACAGCGCCACCTGGTGCCGGTTCTCGGAGCACCCGGATGGCTCTGTCCTTGAACTGTGCAAATCCCAGATGAGGGTCCTGTAAGGCCATTGCCCGCAACTGGGTTCGGTGGGCATTGCAATATAAACCCTCTATAAATTGTTCAGTTAACAGCCTGTCCTCGTCTCCCACGCCGTCAGGGTCGGTCTGCTTAATGGCTCTCAGGGCCTCTTGTAGGTTCAGGGCATAGTCCCTTATACTCTCATGTGCCCGCTGTTTGCACCCGTAGAATCTAAGCTTGATCTCGGCTGAGGTGCGGGTATCAAAGGTGTCCCTCAGCCGGGTTAGTATCCCTGCGACAGTCCTCCCCCCAGGTGGCCAGGACTTTACCTCCCTTTGGGCTGCCCCGGTTAATTGGGCCACCAGGATGCTTACTTTTTGCTCTTCTGTGAGGGGGTACACCTGGAAGAGGCTATCCAGTTTTTCTCTAAAGTCCTGCAGGGTATGTGACTCCCCTGAGTACTGGGGTAGCCAGGCTGCCCCCGGGATATAGGGCATGGTGAAAGGCATGACCGCAACAGCGGTGGCGCTGGCGGGGGTTGGAGCGGTGAAGCTCTCCTCCGTATCCGACATCCTTCTCCCCCCTAGTGGACCGTGGCCTACCTTGCGATGATCCTCTTCCGTAGGCCGCGGCTCCGCAGTGGATCGTCAGGGTTGAGGACCTTCCGTCGCGCTCCTGTGACGTCGGCGTCTGCTGGGCTCCTTCCAGGACCTTACGCAACGTCCGGACGTGAGGCGGGGCTTCAGTTCTCGCGCGTTTTCGGAGTCCACGCCCCTCTTCTTCCTGCGCGGCGTCCTCAAGATGGCGTCCAATGGCGGGAAAACTCCACGGATGGCGGGAAGAAGGCCGAAGATGGCGCCGGATGGCGGGAAAACTCCACCGATGGCGGGAAGAAAGCGGAAGATGGCGCCGGATGGCGGGAATCTTCACCACGGGTAAGTTTTCACAGTCTTTTTCAGGCACGCAGTACCCGGTGGTTGCGGGCACGAGATCCTGCCGACTACGCCAAAAGGTTGACGCGCCCCTGGGCCTGTGTCGCGCTGCGTTGCGCACGCGGGAGCTTACCCGGAGCCGGATCTGTTGAGGGTTGTAGTCTCGTGGCGGTGATCCGGTCCGTGCCCAGGGAGTCAGACTAAGTGGCGCTGTTTTAGCGGTAGATGTTGGACGACTACGCCACCCGTTGAGTGCAGCCAGGGAGCTGCTGCTGCAGGGCAGACCGCTGAGGCCGGTGGTAGGATTGTGAAGCGTGATAGTATAACCCCCAACGGGAGGGGTATGGCCTCAGGGCAGCCGACGTGGATGATGGGGGTAGCAGGAACCACTCGGAGACGGTACTGTGTAGTTCAGGGTCTTTACTGGTGACAAAGATAGACCCTCCCGGAGTACTGGCTAGCGATTGGGGCCTGGTCAGTCCTTGAGCAGATGGGATCTCCCCTGGCCAGGCGGAGTTGTAGGCCTCCCAAACTAACGATACTCTTCTGGCTACCTTGCTACAGGCGCGTATAAGTAGCCCACGTCCCTGAGTGTACCGTGTGGTGCTCACCCGTATGGCCGGTGACTCGGGGCCTTCGGGTTTCTGGACCAGAGGACCTGCAATCCCCTGCCGGTCGGTTTCTGCTGCTGGATAGGAGTTAGTCCCCACAGCCTCGGACTCCGGGTCCGGTGATAACTTCTCAGTCAGGGCGAGCTCTGCAGCTGCCAGCCCCTGACTCCTTGTAACACTGCTCCCACAGAGCTCCTGTTGTTTCTTCCTATATTTGCTTCTTTTCTCTGTTTCTTCTCTACTCACTCACCCTGCCTCAGCCCTAGGTTTATATAGGGGAAGTTCTTCCCCTCCCAGGACTGGGCAGGAGGTGTGGCATGCATAGGATCCCTGACCAAGAGACCTCCCACCTGCTCTCAGACATAACATCGCTGTTACTGTGGAAAACCAGACCCCTGGGGTGCCACATATATCATATAATTGGGATTATTGATTCTCCTAGGCTCTCTCTGTAATAATCCACCGCAGAGATGTTCACTATGAGTCTGCATTGGTTATATTAAGGCTCAATAGTATAATTTCTCTTCCTACCATTATGGTGAATGTGTATCTGTAATATTATTCATTCTTTCTCTTGTCTTTTTCTTTAATAGATGGCTGTGGGGTGTGGAGAAATGGAAGCCAGCATATGAGTAATTATCTTATTACATCATCCTTCCACATTCATATAGGAGTAGTATGTGTACCAGTAAGGGGAGGACTCCATAATGATGATACCAATAAGGGGAGGACGCCATAGTGATGATACTAGTAAGGGGAGGACTCCATAGTGATGATACCAATAACGGGAGGACTCCATAGTGATGATACCAGTAAGGGGAGGACTCCATAGTGATGATACCAGTAAGGGGAGGACTCCATAGTGATGATACCAGTAAGGGGAAGACTCCATAGTGATGATACCAGTAAGGGGAGGACTCCATAGTGATGATACCAGTAAGGGGAGGACTCCACAGTGATGATACCAATAAGGGGAGGACTCCATAGTGATGATACCAGTAAGAGGAGGACTCCATAGTGATGATACCAATAAGGGGAGGACTCTATAGTGATGTTACCAGTAAGGGGAGGACTCCATAGTGATGATACCAATAAGGGGAGGACTCCATAGTGATGATACCAGTAAGGGGAGGACTCCATAGTGATGATACCAGTAAGGGGAGGACTCCATAGTGATGATACCAGTAAGGGGAAGACTCCATAGTGATGATACCAGTAAGGGGAGGACTCCATAGTGATGATACCAGTAAGGGGAGGACTCCACAGTGATGATACCAATAAGGGGAGGACTCCATAGTGATGATACCAGTAAGAGGAGGACTCCATAGTGATGATACCAATAAGGGGAGGACTCTATAGTGATGTTACCAGTAAGGGGAGGACTCCATAGTGATGATACCAATAAGGGGAGGACTCCATAGTGATGGTATCATGGCATTACTGCTCTCATTCATGGGCATTTACAGTGTTTCCATAGGAAGGATAAAATTGCTTTCAATAATAAAGAATTTAGACCCCGTTGAATTCTTCATACTGTTCCTCATCCTTTTTCTTCATAGAATAACAATGAGGTCATGAGCAAATTACAGTAATGCTGTAAATTTATCCAGACTCTTGACCAACCAAATGTTGTCTTGGAGCCCTAGATTAATGTATTGTCACCCTGTGTAGTACAGTCTATGTGAACGCAGAGCTATAGAGATT
Organism: Phyllobates terribilis; assembly: GCF_046119375.1. Taxonomy (NCBI): domain Eukaryota; kingdom Metazoa; phylum Chordata; class Amphibia; order Anura; family Dendrobatidae; genus Phyllobates; species Phyllobates terribilis. Next base: position 421,731,941 of record NW_027362762.1, on the reverse strand, counting down.
TTGGAGTTTATGTCCATGCTGTAATCTGAGGGACAGTTTATATAGATAATGACCCTGATTCATCACCACCTTTCTGTCTACTTTTGTTGTTTTCACCCAAGTCATTATTCTATTTGCGCCTTTTTTAAGTCTATTTTACATGTGCTTGCCTTTTTTGTTTTCCTCTTTGTGGCTGTAGTTTAGCAATTCCAGATGTTTTCTCCTGATTCAACAATTGTGGCTTTCTAAAAAGTTATAAAATTTGGCACAATTTCACTCTAGTCTCCCCTTTCCTCCGTCTGGTGTATTTTTGAATATATCAAAATATGGGACCAGACTTCGCAAAAGTAGTTCAAGAGAGGAAAAAAGCCTATTTTGGACGTTGCGACAAATTCTTGAATCATGCACATTATTTTGATGAATTTGATGCCAAAACTGCAACTAATACAGTTATATGAAAAAGTTTGGGCACCCCTATTAATCTTAAGCTTAATGTTTTATAAAAATTGGTGTTTTTGCAACAGCTATTTCAGTTTGATATATGTAATAACTGTTGGACACAGTAATGTTTCTGCCTTGAAATGAGGTTTATTGTACTAACAGAAAATGTGCAATCTGCATTCAAACAAAAATTGACAGGTGCATAAGTATGGGCACCCTTATCATTTTCTTGTTTTAAATACTCCTACCTACTTTTTACTGACTTACTAAAGCACTTTTTTTGGTTTTGTAACCTCATTGAGCTTTGAACTTCATAGCCAGGTGTATGCAATCATGAGAAAAGCTACTTAAAGTGGCCACTTGCAAGTTGTTCTCCTGTTTGAATCTCCTCTGGAGAGTGGCATCATGGGCTCCTCAAAACAACTGTCAAATGATCTGAAAACAAAGATTATTCAACATAGTTGTTCAGGGGAAGGATACAAAAAGCTGTCTCAGAGATTTAACCTGTCAGTTTCCACTGTGAGGAACATAGTAAGGAAATGGAAGAACACAGGGACAGTTCTTGTTAAGGCCAGAAGTGGCAGGCCAAGAAAAACATCAGAAAGGCAGAGAAGAAGAATGGTGAGATCAGTCAAGGACAATCCTCAGACCACCTCCAGAGAGCTGCAGCATCAACTTGCTGCAGATGGTGTCACTGTGCATCGGTCAACTATACAACACACTTTGCACAAGGAGAAGCTGTATGGGAGAGTGATGCGAAAGAAGACGTTTCTGCAAGCACGCCACAAACAGAGTCGGCTGAGGTATGCAAAAGCACATTTGGAGAAGCCAATTTCTTTTTGGAAGAAGGTCCTGTGGACTGATGAAACCAAGATTGAGTTGTTTGGTCATACAAAAAGGCGTTATGCATGGTGGCAAAAAAACACAGCTTTCCAAGAAAAACACTTGCTACCCACAGTAAAATTTGGTGGAGGTTCCATCATGCTTTGGGGCTGTGTGGCCAATGTCGGCACCGGGAATCTTGTTAAAGTTGAGGGATGCATGGATTCCACTCAGTATCAGCAGATTCTTGACAATAATGTTCAAGAATCAGTGACAAAGTTGAAGTTACGCAGGGGATGGATCTTTCAGCAAGACAATGATCCAAAACACCGCTCCAAATCTACTCAGGCATTCATGCAGAGGAACAATTACAATGTTCTGGAATGGCCATCCCAGTCCCCAGACCTGAATATCATTGAACATCTGTGGGATCATTTGAAGAGGGCTGTCCATGCTCGGCGACCATCAAACTTAACTGAACTGGAATTGTTTTGTAAAGAGGAATGGTCAAAAATACCTTCATCCAGGAAATCATTAAAAGCTACAGGAAGCGACTAGAGGCTGTTATTTTTGCAAAAGGAGGATCTACTAAATATTAATGTCACTTTTCTGGTGAGGTGCCCATACTTATGCACCTGTCAAATTTTGTTTGAATGCAGATTGCACATTTTCTGTTAGTACAATAAACCTCATTTCAAGGCAGAAACATTACTGTGTCCAACAGTTATTACATATATCAAACTGAAATAGCTGTTGCAAAAGCACCAATTTTTATAAAACATTAAGCTTAAGATTAATAGGGGTGCCCAAACTTTTTCATATAACTGTATCACAAGACAAAAAAGGAAAAAAAGTGTCTTAAAAAAGGCCAGAAATGATGAGCCAATGTGTTAATGATTCTAACCAGAGCTGTATGTTCTTTTATAGGAGTAATTTATTTCAGAAAGCTTCCCACGTCCCTACTCTGGAGACAATTTAGTAAGTTGGTGTAATAAACAGGGTCATATTTATAAGAGGTTCCCCCATATATTCTATTGCCATAATCAATGCATCTATAATGGGGAATGATGTAAAAAAGAGTTGGAAATGCATGAGGATTTCACATACCCTCATTGTCACTGAACCACCATCAGCAGACACAGGGGCACTCATGTATAAAAACTCTTCTAAGACAAAGTATCAGTGTGGCCCATCACAGCCAATCAGAAGGCAGATTTCAGCATCTCAGTTTTCTTTAAAATAAGAGCAATGATCTGATTGGTTGCTGTGAGTAACACGGACACTTTTTCTTAGAGAGATTTTCATGGATCATGCCTGGGAGTTTTATTAAACCATGCATGTCCTCCGTACACAGTCCACCATAAATAACAGCCTTCATTCTGCTAATGATTGGCAACTGGAGGATAACAGTGACCATATAGAAATTCACAAGTTTTTAGAAAGATTTCTCGTATAAAATGAGTGATTATAACAATGGTAGTTTCTGAGAGTTGCTAAATAGAGTCTATGTTATATATCCAATAGTGAGGAGGAGGAGGAGGAGGAAGAGGAGGAGGACGTGGTGGATATAACATCAGAAGGCAGCAGCAATGAGAACATCAGTTGGTAAGTAGAGAAATAGTGAGATTATAATGTACTCGCCAACACTCCCAGAACATCCCCGAGCCTCCGGGAAAAAGTTACTCAAGGATATATCTATAGCAGTTGTATACAGTCAGATAACTTTATCCGGAGGCTTCCTAAGCACAAAGTCTTCTGCTAATGGCTGGCAACTGGAGGATAACAGTGACCATCGATAGAAATTCAGACGTTTTAAGAAAAATGTCTCTTATAAAATGAGTGATTATAACAATGGTAATTTATGAGAATTGCTAAATTGCGTCTCTGTTATATATCCAATAGTGAGGAGGAGGAGGAAGAGGAGGAGGAGGAGGAAGAGGAGGAGGAGAAGGAGGAGGAAATAGAGGAGGAGATAGAGGAGGATGAAGAGGAAGACAAAGAAGAGGAGGAAGAGGAGGAAAAAGAGAAGGATATGATAGTCAAAACATCCAAAGGCAGCAATAAGGACATCAGAATGTATGTAGAGAGACAATGAGATCATAACGTACTCACCAACACTCCCAGAACATCCCCGAGTCTCCTGGAAAAAGTTACTCAAGGATACATCTATAGCTGATGTATACAGTCAGATAACTTTATCCGTAGGCTTCCTAAGCATCAATTCTTCTAACCAGAGCTGTATTTTTTTTTATTTCAGGCTCTTTGGATACCATATAAAGAGAGCATGGCCCAGTGTAGAGTCACAGCCGTAAGTAATTGGGGTAATCATGGTGCACAACTTTCAATGTGTGAAGTTCTCAGTTATTTTTCACTATGAAACATAGATGCAATCAGAGGTGTAAACTGAACATCTAAGGTCCCAATACAAAATATGTAACAGGAACCCTCAACTACCATAAACCATTCATAATACTGATGAACTTAGATGTAGCAGAAGGGCTTTTGGACACCTAAAGATACCAGGTCCCAATGCAACTGCTCCTTCTGCCCCCCTATATATATGTAAATGTATATCTCACCCCAGCCTCTGTGCACATGTACAATTCCTGGTGCCGGTTGTTTTTTTCCTAATAACTCCTTATATGCTATATATATATATATATATACTTAACAAAAAAGTGTGAAACAACTGAAAATATGTCTTATATTCTAGGTTCTTCAAAGTAGCCACCTTTTGCTTTGATGACTGCTTTGCACACTCTTGGCATTCTCTTGATGAGCTTCAAGAGGTAGTGACCGGAAATGGTTTTCACTTCACAGGTGTGCCCTGTCAGGTTTAATAAGTGGGATTTCTTGCCTTATAAATGGGGTTGGAACCATCAGTTGTGTTGTGTAGAAGTCTGGTGGATACACAGGTGATAGTCCTACTGAATAGACTATTAGAATTTGTATTATGGCAAGAAAAAAGCAGCTAAGTAAAGAAAAATGAGTGGCCATCATTACTTTAAGAAATGAAGGTCAGTCAGTGCGAAAAATTGGGAAAACTTTGAAAGTGTCCCCAAGTGCAGTTGCAAAAACCATCAAGCGCTACAAAGAAACTGGCTCACATGAGGACCGCCCCAGGAAAGGAAGACCTAGAGTCACCTCTGCTTCTGAGGATAAGTTTATCCGAGTCACCAGCCTCAGAAATCGCAGGTTAACAGCAGCTCAGATTAGAGACCAGGTCAATGCCACACAGAGTTCTAGCAGCAGACACATCTCTACAACACCTGTTAAAAGGAGACTTTGAGCAGCAGGCCTTCATGGTAAAATAGCTGCTAGGAAACCACTGCTAAGGACAGGCAACAAGCAGAAGAGACTTGTTTGGGCTAAAGAACACAAGGAATGGACATTAGACCAGTGGAAATCTATGCTTTGGTCTGATGAGTCCAAATTTGAGATCTTTGGTTCCAACAACCGTGTCTTTGTGCGACGCAGAAAAGGTGAACGGATGGACTCTACATGCCTGGTTCCCACTCTGAAGCATGGAGGAGGAGGTGTGATGGTGTAGGGGTGCTTTTCTGGTGACACTGTTGGGGATTTATTCAAAATTGAAGGCATACTGAACCAGCATGGCTACCACAGCATCTTGCAGCGGCATGCTATTCCATCCGGTTTGCGTTTAGTTGGACCATCATTTATTTTTCAACAGGACAATGACCCCAAACACACCTCCAGGCTATGTAAGGGCTATTTGACCAAGAAGGAGAGTGATGGGGTGCTACGCCAGATGACCTGGACTCCACAGTCACCAGACCTGAACCCAATCAAGATTGTTTGGGGTGAGCTGGCCGCAGAGTGAAGACAAAAGGGCCAAGAAGTGCTAAGCATCTCTGGGAACTCCTTCAAGGTTGTTGGAAGACCATTTCCGGTGACTACCTCTTGAAGCTCATCAAGAGAATGCCAAGAGTGTGCAAATTAGTCATCAAAGCAAAAGGTGGCTACTTTGAAGAACCTAGAATATAAGACATATTTTCAGTTGTTTCACACTTTTCTGTTAAGTATATAATTCCACATGTGTTAATTCATAGTTTTGATGCCTTCAGTGTGAAGGTACTATTTTCGTAGTCATGAAAATACAGAAAAATCTTTAAATGAGAAGGTGTGTCCAAACTTTTGGTCTGTACTGTGTGTATATATATATATATATATGACGCGCCCCTGGGCCTGTGTCGCGCAGCGTTGCGCACGCGGGAGCTTACCCGGAACCGGATCTGTTGAGGGTTGTAGTCTCGTGGCGGTGATCCGGTCCGTGCCCAGGGAGTCAGACTAAGTGGCGCTGTATCAGCGGTAGATGTTGGACGACTACGCCACCCGTTGAGTACAGCTAAGGAGCTGCGGCTGCAGGGCAGACCGCTGAGGCCGGTGGTAGGATTGTGCAGCGTGATAGTATAACCCCCAACGGGAGGGGTATGGCCTCAGGGCAGCCGACGTGGATGATGCGGGTAGCAGGAACCACTCGGAGACGGTTCGGTGTAGTTCAGGGTCTTTACTGGTGACAAAGATAGACCCTCCCGGAGTACTGGCTAGCAATTGGGGCCTGGTCAGTCCTTGAGCAGATGGGATCTCCCCTGGCCAGGCGGAGTTGTAGGCCTCCCAAACTAACTGTACTCTTCTGGCTACCTTGCTAGAGGCGGGTATAAGTAGCCCACGTCCCTGAGTGTACCGTGTGGTGCTCACCCGTATGGCCGGTGACTCGGGGCCTTCTAGTAGCTTCCGCTCCACGACGGCGGTGCTGGTCCCATGCGTGTGACCGTGCCTTCGGGTTTCTTGGCCAGAGGACCTGAAATCCCCTGCCTGACGGATTCTGCTGCTGGGTAGGAGTTAGTCCCCACAGCCTCGGACTCCGGGTCCGGTAAGAAATCTCAGTCAGGGCGAGCTCTGCAGCTGCCAGCCCCTGACTCCTTGTAACACTGCTCCCACAGAGCTCCTGTTGTTTCTTCCCATAGCTGCTTCTCTTCTCTGTCTCTACTTCTGGCATGGCCCAGGAGCTGGGCCCAGCCGGAGCCACAGCTCCCTGTCAGCCCTCCTGGCTGAACTCTCCCTCTGAACTCTCTAACCCTGCCTCAGCCCCAGGTTTATATAGGGGAAGTTCTTCCCCTCCCAGGACTGGGCAGGAGGTGTGGCATGCATAGGATTCCTGACCAAGAGACCTCCCACCTGCTCTCAGACATAACATTGCTGTTACTGTGGAAACCAGACCCCTGGGGTGCCACATATATATATATATTTATATATTATATTTATGCAAGAAGTTAACTTAAAAAAGATTTCTCACACTTTTTCTATTCCAAAAAGTGTCAGAGAATTACTGAGTGTCAGGGTTAATCCTTTGGTTATTTAATACCTTTCTGTGTTGTAACACATTGGGACCCATTAGGCATTAATTGTCCTACTCCTCCTCTCCTCTCGCACTTCTGTTATGGAAGAGTACTATAGGGGGTCAATATCTGTCAGTTGGACAGATAGGAGGTAGTGAAAAAGCCATAAAAGTGAGAATAAAAGGAAAATGGACACTAAATTTAATGTCCCCTAAATGCCCATTTTCCCCTTTAGCAGAACCGTATTTAGTTTTCATGCTGATCTAGGCACAGTAAGTGATCACGCCCCCAACTGATCAGTCAGAGTAAGGGTATGTGCACACAGTGACTTTTTCAGGCAGATCTGCTCTGTAACCCGCCAGAAAAAGCTCTAAATAAATGCGAAAGAGAATTAGCTCATACACTGCGATGTAAAGACGCCTCGCTGTCCACATGTTTAGTCTTTTATTAATGTGTATGCAGGTTAAATGGCATTTCCCTGGCAGAAAAAATGCATGCGGATTTTACATGCGTTTTTCCTGCCAGGGACAAGCATAAGTGAAGCGTTTTTCACATGCGATTTCCGATTTTAGCATCACTTGGAAAGTGCTTGACAACTTGGTCACACTATATAAATCCATGCAACCGGCATGGATTTACATAGTGTGACCGAAAGAATGGTAAAAACTAAAAAATAAATATTATACTTACCTTCTCATGGCCCCCGGTCTCCTTATCCAATGTGTCCGGTCTCCCCGGTGTCTCGCGGTTGTGTAAAAGGACCTGTCATGACGTAATTTAGTCATGTGACGGGTGACGCGACCGCCGATGTCAGCGGTCACGTGACCCGTCACATGACTAAATGACGTCATGGCAGGTCCTTTTAGACCATTGCGAGCTGCCGGGGGGACCGGACGCATCGGATAAGGAGACCGGGGGCCATCAGAAGGTAAGTATAATATTTATTTTTTATTTTAATTCTTTTTTTTACAGGTACTATGGTACCCGGGTCTGGATGAGAGTCTCCTCTTCTCCAAACCCGGGTACCATCCACACATTGAATCGCATAATATCCGCATGTGCACATGTAGTGATGTGGATATTATGCGATTCAATGAAAGTCAATGGCGGTGAAAACACCGCGATTACGCAAAATAATTAGTAGTGCTGCGTTTTTTTCCGCAATGATAATCCGCAGCGGAAATTTCCGCAGCATGTGCACAGCACATGTGGATTATCAAAAGGGAACATGGCAGACGTTCTACCAAGCATTTTTTAAGCGTTTCTGGAGCGGAATTGCCGTTGCGGAAACGCTTAAAAAACGCATAGTGGGCACACAGTCTTATAATGGGTTCTGTTATTTAGTGATGAAGAGAAAGGAGAAGAGACCACCATGATCGAGGAATTCAAAATAGACAAAAGTGACAAAAACATCAGTCCGTAAGTAAAGAGATGATGAGACACACATATTATGGGTTGTATATGATTGTATATGTGTAATTGTGACTGATAACTGACTGTAACAGCCGGGTACAAACTGAAGAGGGCTCAGGCTGAGGTTTATAGTAGATTTCACATGGAAGAGATGGAGGCCTCCAGAAGATTCCCGGCTGCCATAATAACGATCGCCACATCACGTCACATCACGTAGGAGGGGAGGTGTCAATGGCTGTCAGAAGTGACCCCACACTAAGGCCACATTCACACGTTGAGTATTTGGTCAGTATTTTACCTCAGTATTTGTAAGCCAAAACCAGGAATGGATGAAAAATACAGAAGTGGTGACGTGTTTCTATTATACTTTTTCCTCTGATTGTTCCACTCCTGGTTTCAATACTGATGTAAAAACTGACCAAATACTGATAGTGTGACCGTAGCCTTATCCTCACTCACTTATAAAAGGATCAACTACAACAATGGTCATTTATTAGAGCGTTAATGCATATAATCTGTTACTGTATGTGTAACAAGGTGGAGACTGGGGGGATATAAAACATGGCTGTTCATATTGTAAGGGATCAGATCTCAGGTAGACGCTGGTGCACACAGGGGCCCGATTCATTGGTTTATAACAAACGTGCGGTTTATTAAATGTCCATAAACTGTCAGGCTTAACAAACGAAAACTGGGTCCAAAAGGTATAACAGCACCAAATCGGAAAATAAACAGCTTACATATAACACGGGATCACACGATTATACGTCAGAGCTTCACTCAGCCTCCAGCTGACACTGAGCCACACAAGCAAGGTCTTGTCACCTTGCACACACCACCCTAATGATACAGCTAGACTTCTGTACCACGCCCAGGATGGGGATATGTGAACTCCCCTCTAACTAACTGCTCGTAAACCCGGCCCTAGACACGCCCTAATAACTCTCTCAGCACTATATGTGCTGGAACCTGCTTTTCCAGACTTAAATCACTGATGCTACCAACCTCGATGATACATACCTCCCTTCTTGGACCTGTCCCGCGGCCATCTTACAATATGCATAGCTGTAGTTCTTCCTCAGTAACAGGGTCAATGAATGTCAGTTGTGGATAAATGACATATTGAACATAAAGTCACAAAAGGAGCAATAAATGGAATGTGGTCACAGAAATCAGTGACTCCTATCTGCCCGATTGCCCCTTTAGTGCAAATATTCTGTGAGGAATACATAAGACCAGTGAGGTCAGAAATCCTCCAGTCGTTTGTTCTGAAGTTTTCACATACGGATGTAAAGGTTCTTACATAGATAGAAGTGAAGTTCATGGAGTCCATTGTTGCTTATCTGTTTTTTATCTACTAACTCTCTATAACTGCCCCTGATCGCTACTATTTCAGTCATTGCATTTATTTAGGAGACACACTATACAGAGGATATTTTCTAAGTATTTCTGTTTCTAATGAAAAATTCATTTTTATTATAGATATGAAATAAAGACAGCGTGGGCCGACACCGCGCCAATCCCGTAAGTAATAAGAGCAATCATGGCTGCATTTACTCCAATGGACCCATGGACTTGTGAAGGATGACGCCATATTGTGACATAAGCGCAGGACATTACACAGGACAATATCTCTGTATATATCCTATAGGCTAATCAGAATGATAATGTGAACTGTCTGAGTCTCAATTTGTTTGTTTGGATTTTTTAAGACACGAACGTAAATGGTGGATGCCCAAACGGTTTAGAACAACGAACCGGACCGTAGTCAAAAACATGTAGGTATTTTAACCCTTCCCACAATTGGACGTGCCCTTATGTCCTAATTGCGGTCTTCTAGATGTAAAATTATACATTGATTCATCCTGGTAGTTACACAGGCAGAAGATCAGTCGCCTTACAAGTGAATGTGATATTTATACAATTAGCTAATAATTAGCAATGCCATCTATCTATATCATGTGGATAAGTAAATGGGACAGGTCATACATTATGTTTATTGTCTGTGTCCCTATGGGACTAGGATTTGTTCCTGATTATTATTTTACATGGTATTTATTTGTGATAATTTCTTCTATTTCTCCAGCAGCAGAAGCAACAAAAAAGAAAAAGTCAGCCATCCACCAACGTAAGTAAAAGCTTCCCCCATTGTTGTATGTGACACGTTGTTACACTTAGGGCTCGCTCACACTGACGTGTAATACGGAGGAGCGCAATGTGAGAAACCATCACATTACACTCCGACCAATGTTATTCAATGAGTCAGTGCTGATCTGGGAGTTTTTCCTTAGCTCTAATCGGACAGTGGAAAAAATTGCTGCATGCTGCGTATGGTCTCATATATCGGACGAGACTCGCCAATGCAAGTCAATGGGTGTGAGAAAAAAAATTGGACGGCACACGGACCATGCATATGCCATCCAATATTTACACAGACATCTTAAAAGGAAACAAGAAATGTAATCAGCCAAGTACAATAAATTCACAGCCAGAACCCTCAGAATAGATAGATATCCTATACAGTACATATTTCATATAACAAGCCCCCTACATATAATAAGCTTGCACCCTTTAGTGCCTCTCCCCTATTTTTGATAACCAGCAAAGGTAAAGCGGACAACTGTGAGCTGATATTATCAGGCTAGGAAGGTCCATGGTTATTAGGCCCTTCCCAACTTAAAAATACCAGCCCGCAGCTGCCCCAGAAGTGGTGCATCACATTACATGCACCAATTCTGACATTTTGCCAGGGTTTTCTCGATTACCCTGATGTAATGGCAATCGGGGCAATGGTAGTTGTGATTCATGTCAGCTGTGATTTGTCAATCTATTTCTCTAACTATGTCCCATAGTGAGAGAAAAGCATTTCGCTTTTCAGTTCCCGTTTTCCAAATTCACTGACCTTCCCGTCCTTTTTTCTCCATTCTAAACACTAGGCTCCTCAGAGCGTTTGTCTGCTGCTTCAGCAGCAGCATGGCAGATTAAAGAAAACGTAAGTATAATTTATTTATTTAAAGATTTTAACATTTACAAACACTAATCAGAATCATCTTAAGTGTTAATTGATTATCATATAAACAGTCGGGTGGTCACAAATGAGTTTAATTTTTATGAAAAAACACAGAATTATATGCTGATGAGGATCAGGTTGGTGTGTGTATAGGAGGGGAGGTAGGAGGATGCATAATTATTTTACATTCAAAGATAGATTCTTTTTACAGAAGCAAGGCACTGCCATGGGCACGGCCTGTGCACCATCGTATGCAAATCTCTTTCTCAAGCCTATGGGGGAGGGAGATTTTTCACAGTGACCCCCAGGCTGCTTCCCATGTGCATTGTTGGTACAGGTACATTGATGACCTGCTTATAATTTGTCAGGGCTCCAAAATGGAACATAAAGATTTTATGACTGTACTGAACCGCAATGACTCCAATATCAGGCTCACGTACAGGTTTCAAAACAACAAATTGATTTTTTGGCTATCCAACTCAAAACATCAGGGGTTGGCCTAATACAAACGGATGTCTTCAGAAAGGAGACATCAGATAATTCATTATTGCACATATCTTCAGCCCATATTATATCAAATATACAGGCCATTTCTCTTCTGTGAGTGTTCGGATGGCTGCTGTCTCATGTTGCCGGCATTAGAGATTCTTCCATTAAGTAGTTATATGAATATGACGTGTTGAGATTTACTGACGTTAAGGCTTATGTAGTGATGCCAGAACCTTGGATATTACCATTGTCTTATAGACTTTGTTTATTACCGAAACTCCATAAACAATGAATGAATGCAGTGGATGTATTGTAGGGATTCTCATCCTACACATATCTTCTATAAGCCGCCTCTTTCTTCCATTGTTCGGGTTCCTGACTCTCGTCCTGCGCTGGCACCACAGAGGATATCAGCTGCTAAGTGTTTTCTGATTAGAAACCCAAGCTTGAAGGATGAATTAATGTATTTCCTGCCCATATTTTCCTTCTTTCAGAAACTATATATTCTTGGCGGAGAGGTGGTAGACTCCGCACAGAAGGGCACCCACCTGATTGCCAGTAAAGTCACAAGAGCTGTAAAGTTTCTGACTGCCATCTCTGTGGCCAAGTATATTGTGACCCCAGAATGGCTCGAACAAAGCTTCAAATGCCAAAAATTTGTTGGTACGTATAAAAGGTTGGTGAGCAACGTGGTTAAGGCGCGGCAAGTCAAGACTGGTCATTTACCTTTACTCCCACAATTCCTGTCTCCTGCTGTTGGTAATGCTGACCTTCGCACAATACCATACACAATTGGGGGATCAAACAATTTTTTAGAGATCTTTAACTTTTAACATTTTCTTTTTTTATCTATAGCATACTGTTGTGGCTATTTGACAGTAGGTTACAGCCTGGGCATGTAAGATGAGACCTCTATTAGAGAGCACCTCTGACGAGGCCACTGTAATTAGGCCCTGATTGTCACTTTCACCTACTCAGCCCTTGTATAATGTTTCTGAGGTTGATTGGGATGAGACAAAGGAACGTCCTCCATTTGCCCACAGTGAAATCGGAATGGATCATTGTGCCTAAGAGAGAAATGCCCAGGATCAGCGTTTTCTCCTGATAATGTACTTGCACATCATTTTGTTGAGAGGTGTGAATAGACCCAGATTTATTCGGCTCAATGGGATATAAGAATACATTGCAACCAGAATAATAGATTGTCATTAAGCATGGAGAGAAATATGTGACCAAACTGTCTATTTATATTGTCTGTTTAATTTTGTTCACAAATTCTCGCTTTCTGTGTTTCCATTCATAGAGGAACAGAGTTACATCCTGCGATACGCCGAAGCGGCAGTTCTCTTCTGCTTTAGTTTAGAAGAGTCTCTAAAAAGAGCGCGAGTGGCCGCTCTCTTCAAGGTAACAGACACTGGATGTAATGTACTACTCTGGTGACATACGACTCTCTCGTCTTGCTCACATGATGATGTTTGCTGTTTTAGGGTATTTTACGTTACTCTTTTCAGACATGAAATCATTGTAAAGCCTCATTCAGATGTCCATGTTTCACACACTTGTTCTATCCGTGTTTTTCCTCGATAGGACATATATCCATTACTATATATAGGGATTTGCACGTCCTTTTTCATAAGAAAAAAAAAAGTGATCCAGCGCACTGATGGAAATCGGTTTGTTTTTTGCATTAACAAAAAAAAGTGGACATCCTAATGAGTCCTAGAATAATGTTACTTTTCCCCTGAAGAGCATCCAGATCTGTAGTTATTCTTCTTATTGGTTACCTATGATCAACAGGAGAGATGAGCAAATTGATTCACAGGAACTTGGTCCTTGGCTGTCAGATGGGAGCATTGTGGACCACCTCTCACCTGCCTGAATCCCCAGCTCCTCTCCTGATTAGTGGAGCCCGGAACAATATCATGTGTGTGTCATGCCACAAAAGAGACGTCACTCCTAGCTTATAAATCAAAAGAGGGGCCGGGGATTGCGGCAGGTAGGAGGCGGTTTGCAAGGCTCCCATTCGGCGGTCATGGACTGCTGGCATGGCCACAGTCCACAATTCACTCATCAATAATAGTTGTATGGGTCATTAGTGTTGTGTAAGATACATATGTGGAATTTCTATCAAGTGATAATAAGTAGGATGCATGTAGTATTTTTCACACTATAAGACACACTTTTTAACAATAAAAACTCTTGTTAAAAAGTGTGTGCGTCTTATAGTCCTAATGCAGCTTCCTATGATGGAGGAGAATGCTGACACTGTGTCCTTCTGCTGTCTCTTCTCCTGTCTAACACTGATCTATGTGATCGGTGCAGAGCAGGAGAGGAAGCAACCGGGACTGAATGTAGGCTGCAGGATATTCTGCGCCAGTAATTCCAGGGCAGATCACATGACTTGGAAGGTGCTTGAGTTGATCAAGTGGAAGGTTCTACAAATTCTCAGCTTGTTCAGCCTCTGTACAGGTGCTGATCAGGAACTGCAGGATGTGGTAATGTATACTGTGCATGTCTAAATGTGCATGTAGCAGAGCTGTGTATGTCTATATGTGAATGTAGTGTGCATGTAGCAGAGCTCTGTATGTCTATGTGCATGTAGCAGAGCTGTGTATGTCTTTGTGTATGTGTATATGGGCATGTAGCAGTGTTGTGTGTGTCTATATGTGCATACAGCAGAGCTGTGTGTATATGTACAGTACATGTGCATATTTAGCAGAGCTGTCTGTCTATATATGCATATGTAGCAGAGTGGTGTGTATGTATATGTATATGTGCTTGCAGGAGAGCTGCTGTGTGTGTATGTATATGTGCACATTTAGCCAAGCTGTTTGTTTGTATATGTATATGTAGCAGAGCTGTGTGTGTCTATATATGTATGTGGCACCCCAGGGGTCTGGTTTCCCACAGTAATGTAATGTTATGTCTGAGAGCAGGTGGGAGGTCCTTTGGTCAGGGATCCTGTGCATGCCACACCTCCTGCCCAGTCTTGGGAGGGGAAGAACTTCCCCTATATAAACCCGGGGCTGAGGCAGGGTTAGGAGTAGAGAAGAAGTAGAGACGAGAAGCAGTCATGGGAAGAGGCAGCAGAAGCTCAGTGGGAGCAGTACTGCTACGAGTCGGGGGCTGGCAGCTGCGGAGCTCGCCCTGACTGAGAAGCTTTCTTACCGGACCCGGCGTCCGAGGCTGTGGGGACTAACTCTTACCCAGCAGCAGAAGCCGACCGGCAGGGGATTTCAGGTCCTCAGGCCCAGAGACCCGAGGGCACGGTCACACGCGTGGGACCAGCGCCGCCGTCGTGGAGCGGAAGCCATTAGAAGGCCCCGAGTCACCGGCCATACGGGTGAGCACCACACGGTACACTCAGGGACGTGGGCTACTTATATCCGCTTCTAGCAAGGTAGCCAGAAGAGTACAGTCAGTTTGGGAGGCCTACAACTCCGCCTGGCCAGGGGAGATCCCATCTGCTCAAGGACTGACCAGGCCCCGTTCGCTAGGAAGTACTCTGGGAGGGTCTATCGTTGTTACCAGTAAAGACCCTGAATTACACCGCACCGTCTCTGAGTGGTTCCTGCTACCCCCATCTTCCACGTCGGCTGCCCTGAGGCCATACCCCTCCCGTTGGGGTTATACTATCACGCTGCACAATTCTACACCGGTCTCAGCGGTCTGCCCTGCAGCGGCAGCTCCATAGCTGCAAATCAACGGGTGGCGTAGTCGACACTCAAATAACATCTATCAAGACTGCCACACACTGAGTTTGACTCCCTGGGCACGGACCGGGTCCCCGCCACTCGGAGACTACAACCCTCATCTGATCCGGTTCCGGGTAAGCCCCGTGCGCGAGACGCTGCGCGACACAGCAGGCCCAGGGGCGCATCAACTTTGGCGTAGTCGGTAGGATTTCGTGCCCGCAACCACCGGGTACTGCGTGCCTGAAAAAGAGACTTTTAAAACTTACCATCCGTGAAGTTTTCCCGCCATCGGTGAAGATTCCCGCCATCCGGCGCCATTTTCAGCCTTCTTCCCGCCATCTGTGAAGATTCCCGCCATCCGGCGCCATCTTCAGCCTTCTTCCCGCCATCCGTGGAGTTTTCCCGCCGTTGGACGCCATCTTGAGGACGCCGCGCGGGAAGAAGAGGGGCGTGGACTCCGAAAAGCCCGCGAGAACTGAAGCCCCGCCTCACGTCCGGACGTTGCGTAAGGTCCTGGAAGGAGCCCAGCAGACGCCGACGTCACCGGAGCGCGACGGAAGGTCCTCAACCCTGACGATCCACTGCGGAGCCGCGGCCTACGGAAGAGGATCATCGCAAGGTAGGCCACGGTCCACTAGGGGGGAGAAGGATGTCGGATACGGAGGAGAGCTTCACCGCTTCAACCCCCGCCAGCGCCACCGCTGTCGCGGTCATGCCTTTCACCATGCCCTATATCCTGGGGGCAGCCTGGCTACCCCAGTACTCAGGGGAGTCACATACCCTGCAGGACTTTAGAGAAAGGCTGGATAGCCTCTTCCAGGTGTACCCCCTCACAGAGGAGCAAAAAGTGAGCATCCTGGTGGCCCAATTAACCGGAGCAGCCCGAAGGGAGGTAAAGTCCTGGCCACCTGGGGGGAGGACTGTCGCAGGGATACTAACCCGGCTGAGGGACACCTTTGATACCCGCACCTCAGCCGAGATCAAGCTTAGATTCTACGGGTGCAAACAGCGGGCCCATGAGAGTATAAGGGACTATGCCCTGAACCTACAAGAGGCCCTGAGAGCCGTTAAGCAGACCGACCCTGACGGCGTGGGAGACGAGGACAGGCTGTTGACTGAACAATTTATAGAGGGTTTATATTGCAATGCCCACCGAACCCAGTTGCGGGCAATGGCCCTACAGGACCCTCATCTGGGATTTGCACAGTTCAAGGACAGAGCCATCCGGGTGCTCCGAGAACCGGCACCGGATGGCGTTGTGACCCACAGGCGCCCAGCTATCACTTACCACCAGGAGGCGGCGCCCTTGTCGGCAGGGCCTTTAGGGGCTGATGCGCAGGCTTTGAACAATGACCCGGCTCCAGACCTGCACCATCAGGTCCAAGAGCTAGCTAAAAGCGTTGCTGCGTTAACCCGAACTGTGCAGTCTTTACAGGCTTCCACTCCAGGGAAGATCCAGCTGGCATCCGGACCGGAGAACATCCCGTGGCGTCGACCAAGGAGGACCCCACCGGCCAGAGGAAGACCCAGTGACCGGTACAACGAGGACGGACGACCCATCTGCCGCCGCTGCAATCAACCCGGACATATGGCAAGGTACTGTCCTTTAACCTGGCACAACCTGGGGGTAGAGGGCCAACTCCCAGGAAAAAGATCACCAGGCCCATCGAACTGGCACGACAAATATGTCGGAGGACGTCCAGTCTTGCCTGTGGTACTGGATGGCATCCCTATGAGTGCCCTACTGGACACCGGGTCACAGGTCACCACCATCCCGTACGTGCTCTTCAAGCAGTACTGGAATGACTCGGATATAACCCGCTACCCTGACGACGACTTGAGTATCATCGCCAGCAATGGTCAGCCCATGCCACAGATCGGATTTAAAGAGGCGACCATTAAAATTGGTAGAGTCGAACTAGCAGCACAGGGACTGATTATTGTAGACATTGACAAACACGAGAGTCACCCAAAGATAACGCTAGGAACTAATGTAATTGAAAATTGTCTTGCAGAGGTGATTTTCCTTTTACAGCAGGTTGCCAAGAACGCCAGCTCCGGCGAGCAGCGGGTGCTCCAGAAAGAGATCCGGGCACTGATGCGACGGCAACAGGTGGAACTCTCCGGCGGTGAGATTGGTAGCGTAAGAATGTGTGACCCTTTTCCTATTGCCATGCCCCCAAAAAGTGAAATGATGATTTGGTGCCGGGCAGCTATTGGTCTGAGAGGTAGAGATTACCAGGCAATGGTAGAACCAGTTTACTCAGACAGTAGGCCCACCATCTTGACAGCACGGGGGGTGGTTAATGTACGCCATGGGAGGGTGCCCGTTCGCATAATCAATATCGGGAAGAGGGAAGTGTACCTGCCCCGGTATGCCACGCTAGCCAAATTATATACCATTAACCAAAATGCTATACAATCTGTGGAACCCTTGCCTCCATCTCACCCGGAGGAAGGTAACGGCTCTAAGAAAACAATGGAGGACTGGTGTCAGCAACTACATTTGGGTACTGACTCCACTCCCTCACATCAGAAACAGGGAGTCTATCGGGTGGTTCAAGAGTACGAGAGAGTGTTTAGTAAACACCCGTTAGACTTCGGGCGAGTCAAGGGGGTAGAACACCACATCCCCACGGGAGACCATCCTCCCATAAAAGAGAGGTATCGACCCGTACCCCCTGCACACTACCAACATGCCAAGGGGATGCTTAGAGACATGAAGGAGGCTGGGGTGATCAGGGATAGCTGTAGCCCCTGGGCAGCTCCACTAGTCTTAGTCAGAAAAAAAGACAACACCATGAGGATGTGTGTAGATTACCGGAAAATCAACCGTATCACACACAAGGATGCGTACCCCTTACCAAGGATAGAGGAGTCATTGGCTGCTTTAAGATCTGCTAACTTCTTCTCTACCTTGGATCTCACTAGCGGGTACTGGCAGGTTCCTGTAGCAGAGGCGGACCGGGAGAAGACCGCATTCACCACCCCGATGGGACTTAGCGAGTTCACCTGCATGCCGTTCGGACTCTGCAACGCACCAGGAACCTTCCAACGACTAATGGAGTGTTGTCTGGGCCACAGAAACTTCGAGACGGTCCTGTTGTACCTGGACGATGTCATCGTATATTCCAAGACGTATGAGGACCACCTGAAACACCTGGCGGAAGTGTTCGAAGCTCTGGCGAGTTACGGCCTAAAGGTGAAACCCTCCAAGTGTCACCTCCTGAAACCAAAGGTGCAGTACCTGGGACACGTGGTGAGCGCTGACGGAGTGGCTCCCGACCCTGATAAGATCACCGCAATTAAGGAATGGCCAAGCCCCTCCAGCGTAAAAGAAGTGCGGCAGTTCCTCGGGTTGGTAGGCTACTACCGAAGGTTTATTCCCGGTTTCACCAAAAAGGCAGCACCTATGCAGGACCTCCTGATAGGCCAGTCCCGGAAGGCCAAGAACCAGAAGCCGCCCTTCAAATGGGAGGAGCTGGAAGAAGAGTCCTTCAGCCAGCTGAAGATGGCCCTCACGGGGGACGAAATCCTGGCGTACCCGGATTATAGCCAGCCCTTTATCCTCTACACCGACGCCAGTAACATCGGGCTAGGAGCCGTACTGTCCCAGATCCAGCAGGGGAAGGAACGAGTAATCGCCTACGCCAGCCGAAAGCTGCGACCCACCGAAAGGAACCTCGAGAATTACAGCTCATTTAAGCTAGAGTTCCTGGCCGTAGTATGGGCAGTCACCGAGCGCTTTAAGCATTACCTCGCTTCTTCCCGGTTCACCGTGTACACGGATAACAACCCGTTGACACACCTGGACACGGCAAGACTCGGTGCCCTGGAGCAGAGGTGGATGGCCCATCTGTCCAACTACGAGTTCACAATCAAATACCGGGCCGGACGCTCCAATACCAACGCGGACGCCCTGTCCAGGATGCCCAACCTGCCGGACGAAGGAGAAGATCCGGAGGGACTGGAAGAAGTTGAACTCCCTGCGTTCCACCGTCATGGGACTATCCAGTATTCCCACCGGGTAAGGAGTAAGCAGGCTGCTACGTTGAACCCCTTACCTCACTACAACTGGGCGGAAACGCAAGACAGCGACCCTGCCGTCCGACTGGTGAAGGAGATGCTGACTCGCCCGGAGGCTTGCCTTGAACCAGACGCTCCGGAGGAAGCCAAACAACTATGGGCAGAGAGGAGTCGACTGTTCCTTTACAAGGGGAAGTTGTGCCGCAGAATGGTTAACTCCCGGACGCATGAACTACTCTGGCAAGTAGTGGTGCCACGAAGAGACGCAGCCATGGTGATGGAGGCATACCACGACGGAGCTGGACACTTCGGGTGGAAGAAGCTGGAGTTCCTGCTGCGCGAGCGATTCCACTGGGTAGGCATGAGGGGAACCATTGAGAAGTGGTGCAGAGACTGTGGCCCGTGCAACCTAAGAAGGAAGGACCGTGCCAGCCAGAAGACTCCCCTGCAGTCCATCGTCACCCGGCAGCCGTTGGAACTGGTAGCCTTGGATCATGTAAAACTGACCCCAAGCAGAAGTGGCTACGTCTACGCACTAACCATCGTGGATCACTACTCCCGGTTCTTGGTTGTCGTCCCCGTCAAGGACTTAACAGCTCGAACAGCAGCGAGAGCCTTCCAGCAGCATTTCTGCCGTCCACACGGGTACCCGGACCAAGTGTTGACAGACCAGGGACCTGCCTTTGAAGCGGAGGTCTTCCAAGAATTCTGCACTCTGTATGGCTGCCGGAAGATAAGGACGACACCCTATCATCCGCAAACTAATGGACTTTGTGAGAAAATGAACCAGGTGGTAATGGATCTTCTGAAAACGTTGCCCCTGGAAGAACGCAGTCTGTGGCCTGAGAAGCTGCCCGATCTGGTGGACCTATACAACCACATCCCGGTAGGTTCCACCAACTGTACCCCGGCTTACCTAATGAGGGCAAGACCTGGTAAGTTACCTGTTGACCTGGAAATGGGAGTCCTGACACCCGAGGACACTTCACCAGAAGCAGACTGGGACACAGAGAGGCAGCAGCAGTACCGGAGAGTACAGGAGAGCGTGGAGCGAAGTCTCTGTCAGGCTAGGGAAAGACAAGAGAAAACTTACAACCAGTATGCTCCCGCTGTTCCCCTGGTACCCGGAGAGCAGGTCTTGAAGAGGAAGAGACGGCTCCACAAGTTGGACGACCAGTGGGAGAAGGACCCGTACACCGTACTGCCCTCAAGCCACGAGAACCCGAAGGTTTGTACCATCAGTAAAGACGGAGGGGAAACCACAGCCATTGTATCCCGGGACCACCTGAAAAAGTGTCCCGAACAACTGAGGAACCCTGAAGAGGAACAAGAAGACCATCGACCCGTAGAGGAAAGGGAAGATATGGTTAGTACTGTGCTCGGGGACTTCCCTCGGTCTTGGACTCAAGTCAATGGTGCAGTTGTGGTACCCGTACTCACCTTCCTCCAACCAGCATCCCAAGCACCTACGGAGCAACAGGTAGAGCTGGAAGAACAGCCGGTCCAGGAGGCAGAAGACCCCACACCAGCAGACCAGGAGGATCAACCCTCTGCTTGCAGTGAGCCTGCCGTACCCCTAGTGAGCCAAAGAGCCGGTAGACAGCTGCCCAGTTTACCCTTGACAGCTCCTACACCCTGTAGTTCAGGGCTAGACAGTCAGCTCCGTAGGTCCACTAGGGCCACTAGAGGCCAGTTACCCGCACGTTGGAGGATTTGAAATGTATAAATTGTTTTATTTGTGGTTACCTGTTTTTCTTGTTACTTGTAAATAATTATGTGTTTCTAGTTATTTTTAGGAGTCCTTGGTGGATTTACCAGGAATCCTTGTACAATTAGTTGGAGCGTAACCCAGGATGGACTAAAAGACTGTTAAGGACTCGGGGCAGGACAGACCCCTACCTGGTTACGTCTCCCTGTTTTGGTGAAATGGACACCTTGCTTTTCTTCAAAGACTGCACCCGGTTACGGACATGCCGTGACCACCTTTATGTGTTTCTTCTTATTGTACTGTTATTGTTGTTATATCTTGTTATGTTTTTCTAAAATATGTTTAGTCCCGGAGTACTAAATTTCACTAGGGGGGAATGTGGCACCCCAGGGGTCTGGTTTCCCACAGTAATGTAATGTTATGTCTGAGAGCAGGTGGGAGGTCCTTTGGTCAGGGATCCTGTGCATGCCACACCTCCTGCCCAGTCTTGGGAGGGGAAGAACTTCCCCTATATAAACCCGGGGCTGAGGCAGGGTTAGGAGTAGAGAAGAAGTAGAGACGAGAAGCAGTCATGGGAAGAGGCAGCAGAAGCTCAGTGGGAGCAGTACTGCTACGAGTCGGGGGCTGGCAGCTGCGGAGCTCGCCCTGACTGAGAAGCTTTCTTACCGGACCCGGCGTCCGAGGCTGTGGGGACTAACTCTTACCCAGCAGCAGAAGCCGACCGGCAGGGGATTTCAGGTCCTCAGGCCCAGAGACCCGAGGGCACGGTCACACGCGTGGGACCAGCGCCGCCGTCGTGGAGCGGAAGCCATTAGAAGGCCCCGAGTCACCGGCCATACGGGTGAGCACCACACGGTACACTCAGGGACGTGGGCTACTTATATCCGCTTCTAGCAAGGTAGCCAGAAGAGTACAGTCAGTTTGGGAGGCCTACAACTCCGCCTGGCCAGGGGAGATCCCATCTGCTCAAGGACTGACCAGGCCCCGTTCGCTAGCAAGTACTCCGGGAGGGTCTATCGTTGTTACCAGTAAAGACCCTGAATTACACCGCACCGTCTCTGAGTGGTTCCTGCTACCCCCATCTTCCACGTCGGCTGCCCTGAGGCCATACCCCTCCCGTTGGGGGTTATACTATCACGCTGCACAATTCTACACCGGTCTCAGAGGTCTGCCCTGCAGCGGCAGCTCCATAGCTGCAAATCAACGGGTGGCGTAGTCGACACTCAAATAACATCTATCAAGACTGCCATACACTGAGTTTGACTCCCTGGGCACGGACCGGGTCCCCGCCACTCGGAGACTACAACCCTCATCTGATCCGGTTCCGGGTAAGCCCCGTGCGCGAGACGCTGCGCGATACAGCAGGCCCAGGGGCGCGTCATGTACATGTAGCACAGCTGTGTGTGTATGTATATGCGCATGTAGTACAGCTGTGTGTATATGTTTATGCAGTGGAGCTGTGTGTGTATGTATATGTGCATATGTCGCAGAGTTGTGTGTCTATAACTGCATGCAGCAGAGCACTGTGTGTGTCTATATATGCACACGTAGCAGAGCTGTGTGTATGTATATGTGCATATGCATCAGAGCTGTGTGTCTCCATATATGCACATGTAGCAGAGCTGTGTGTGTATGTATATGTACATACTGTATGTAGCAGAGCTGTGTTGTATGTATAACACCGCAGAGAGACACTAACAATAGATTTATTACCTTCGCTATTCTACCCTTGTACATTACAATTAGTGATAATGACCTCTCCACCTTACACTGTCAGGGAAGTTTTAATTATTAGGAGAAAATGTTTTTCTATTTTCTGCAGTCTAAACCTGGGCTGGTTCTTATAGTAAAGTGCGTCTTATAGTCTGAAAAATATGGTAAATGTTTCACTTTTCATTTAGGGAAAGTATTTTTTACATCATCAGTGTGCCGGCAGGAAAATATTAACAAAACCCCCTTCTTTCTGAAAAATTATGGAGCATAAACAAAACAAAGTAAGTTGGATGTAGACTTCTGTTCATCTCTGATTTCCCAAATATAATTTAAAGGGGTAGTTCAAGCTGATTAAAATGGGATTTCCACTTACAGAAAACTTGTTGAAATTTGATAAATTGCTAAAAATAATATATTTCAATTAGAGATGATGGAAATCGATTTCCAGGAACCAATTTAGCAGCCACGTCCATATTCTGAGATCTGCAGCTCTTCTTTAGATTAATCGGCTTGGCGCCATGTCACATGTGCATCCTGTACGGGCAATGACACTGAGCCAGGCGACTCAACAAAGGAGGAGCCGGAAATGCCTTCAGGTAAGAGGTGGCTCTCGTCCGCTGGCCACAGATCACTGAACTGCTGACGGATCCTGCGTATCCATTTACACTATCTCTTATTGAAGTAATAGCGAAATTCACGTTATTTTATTTTAACCTTATGTGCCTTAGTAGATCCAGGTCTCTATTCCTTGTGTGGTTCTGTGTAGTGATGGCTGACTATAAAATATATATATTGTGTACAACCTTTCTATACAGTAGAGGTATTCCCTTAAGAAGTTATTAACTTTCTATAGGATGATCAGTGGGTCAGACCACCAATTTAATTTATGTTGTATTTGTATAGCACCATCATATTCCACAGCGTTTTACAGACATTCTCGTCACTGTCTCGTCACTGGGCTCACAGTCTAGTTCCCTATCAGTATGTCTATAGAGTGTGGGAGGAAAACAGTGAGCCTAGAGGAGGAGAACATACAAACTCCTTGCAATCTAGAAGTTATCACCGATCCTATGGATCCCTGGAACCATGTGATTGGGGCAGCACTCCACTCATTATCTATGGGACTGCTGGATATAACGGAGGATGGCGCCATCTCTGGCAGTCCCATAGATAATACTGGATATAGCGGAGGACAGCACCATCCCTGGCAGTCCCATAGATAACGCTGGATATAGCTGATGACGGCGCCACCTCTGGCAGTCCCATAGATAATGCTGGATATAGCTGATGATGGCGCCATCTCTGGCAGTCCCATAGATGATGCTGGATATAGCTGATTACGGCGCCATCTCTGGCAGTCCCATAGATAATGCTGGATATAGCTGATGACGGCGCCATCTCTTGCAGTCCCATAGATAATGCTGGATATAGCTGATTACGGCGCCATCTCTTGCAGTCCCATAGATAATGCAGGATATAGCTGATGACGGCGCAATCTCTTGCAGTCCCATAGATAATGCTGGATATAGCTGATGATATCTCTTGCAGTCCCATAGATAATGCTGGATATAGCTGATGACATCTCTTGCAGTCCCATAGATAATGCTGGATATAGCTGATGATATCTCTTGCAGTCCCATAGATAATGCTGGATATAGCTGATGATGGCGCCATCTCTTGCAGTCCCATAGATAATGCTGGATATAGCTTATGATATCTCTTGCAGTCCCATAGATAATGCTGGATATAGCTGATGACGGCACCATCTCTTGCAGTCCCATAGATAATGCTGGATATAGCTGATGATGGCGCCATCTCTTGCAGTCCCATAGATAATGCTGGATATAGCTTATGATATCTCTTGCAGTCCCATAGATAATGCTGGATATAGCTGATGACGGCAGCATCTCTTGCAGTCCCATAGATAATGCTGGATTTAGCTGATGACATCTCTTGCAGTCCCATAGATAATGCTGGATATAGCTGATGACGGTGCCATCTCTGGCAGTCCCATAGATAATGCAGGATATAGCTGATGACAGCGCCATCTCTTGCAGTCCCATAGATAATGCTGGATATAGCTGATGACGGCACCATCTCTTGCAGTCCCATAGATAATGCTGGATATAGCTGATGACGGCGCCATCTCTTGCAGTCCCATAGATAATGCTGGATATAGCTTATGATATCTCTTGCAGTCCCATAGATAATGCTGGATATAGCTGATGACGGTGCCATCTCTGGCAGTCCCATAGATAATGCTGGATATAGCTGATGACGGCGCCATCTCTTGCAGTCCCATAGATAATGCAGGATATAGCTGATGACGGCGCAATCTCTTGCAGTCCCATAGATAATGCTGGATATAGCTGATGATATCTCTTGCAGTCCCATAGATAATGCTGGATATAGCTGATGACATCTCTTGCAGTCCCATAGATAATGCTGGATATAGCTGATGACGACGCCATCTCTTGCAGTCCCATAGATAATGCTGGATATAGCTTATGATATCTCTTGCAGTCCCATAGATAATGCTGGATATAGCTGATGATATCTCTTGCAGTCCGATAGATAATGCTGGATATAGCTGATGACGACGCCATCTCTTGCAGTCCCATAGATAATGCTGGATATAGCTGATGACGGCGCCATCTCTTGCAGTCCCATAGATAATGCTGGATATAGCTGATGACATCTCTTGCAGTCCCATAGATAATGCTGGATATAGCTGATGACAGCGCCATCTCTTGCAGTCCCATAGATAATGCTGGATATAGCTGATGATATCTCTTGCAGTCCCATAGATAATGCTGGATATAGCTGATGACGACGCCATCTCTTGCAGTCCCATAGATAATGCTGGATATAGCTTATGATATCTCTTGCAGTCCCATAGATAATGCTGGATATAGCTGATGACGGCACCATCTCTTGCAGTCCCATAGATAATGCTGGATATAGCTTATGATATCTCTTGCAGTCCCATAGATAATGCTGGATATAGCTGATGACGGCACCATCTCTTGCAGTCCCATAGATAATGCTGGATATAGCTTATGATATCTCTTGCAGTCCCATAGATAATGCTGGATATAGCTGATGACATCTCTTGCAGTCCCATAGATAATGCTGGATATAGCTGATGACGGTGCCATCTCTTGCAGTCCCATAGATAATGCTGGATATAGCTGATGACATCTCTTGCAGTCCCATAGATAATGCTGGATATAGCTGATGATATCTCTTGCAGTCCCATAGATAATGCTGGATATAGCTGATGACGACGCCATCTCTTGCAGTCCCATAGATAATGCTGGATATAGCTGATGACGACGCCATCTCTTGCAGTCCCATAGATAATGCTGGATATAGCTGATGACGGCGCCATCTCTTGCAGTCCCATAGATAATGCTGGATATAGCTGATGACGGCGCCATCTCTTGCAGTCCCATAGATAATGCTGGATATAGCTTATGATATCTCTTGCAGTCCCATAGATAATGCTGGATATAGCTGATGACGGCACCATCTCTTGCAGTCCCATAGATAATGCTGGATATAGCTGATGACGGCGCCATCTCTTGCAGTCCCATAGATAATGCTGGATATAGCTGATGACGGCGCCATCTCTTGCAGTCCCATAGATAATGCTGGATTTAGCTGATGATATCTCTTGCAGTCCCATAGATAATGCTGGATATAGCTGATGACGGCGCCATCTCTTGCAGTCCCATAGATAATGCTGGATATAGCTGATGACGGTGCCATCTCTTGCAGTCCCATAGATAATGCTGGATATAGCTGATGACATCTCTTGCAGTCCCATAGATAATGCTGGATATAGCTGATGACGGCGCCATCTCTTGCAGTCCCATAGATAATGCTGGATATAGCTGATGACATCTCTTGCAGTCCCATAGATAATGCTGGATATAGCTGATGACGGCGCCATCTCTTGCAGTCCCATAGATAATGCTGGATATAGCTTATGATATCTCTTGCAGTCCCATAGATAATGCTGGATATAGCTGATGACGGCGCCATCTCTTGCAGTCCCATAGATAATGCTGGATATAGCTGATGACGGTGCCATCTCTTGCAGTCCCATAGATAATGCCTGATATAGCTGATGACATCTCTTGCAGTCCCATAGATAATGCTGGATATAGCTGATGACGGCGCCATCTCTTGCAGTCCCATAGATAATGCTGGATATAGCTGATGACATCTCTTGCAGTCCCATAGATAATGCTGGATTTAGCTGATGACATCTCTTGCAGTCCCATAGATAATGCTGGATATAGCTGATGACGGTGCCATCTCTTGCAGTCCCATAGATAATGCTGGATATAGCTGATGACATCTCTTGCAGTCCCATAGATAATGCTGGATTTAGCTGATGACATCTCTTGCAGTCCCATAGATAATGCTGGATATAGCTGATGACGGCACCATCTCTTGCAGTCCCATAGATAATGCTGGATATAGCTGATGACGGCGCCATCTCTTGCAGTCCCATAGATAATGCTGGATATAGCTGATGACATCTCTTGCAGTCCCATAGATAATGCTGGATATAGCTGATGACGGCGCCATCTCTTGCAGTCCCATAGATAATGCTGGATATAGCTGATGACGGTGCCATCTCTTGCAGTCCCATAGATAATGCTGGATATAGCTGATGACATCTCTTGCAGTCCCATAGATAATGCTGGATATAGCTGATGACATCTCTTGCAGTCCCATAGATAATGCTGGATATAGCTGATGACGGCACCATCTCTTGCAGTCCCATAGATAATGCTGGATATAGCTGATGACATCTCTTGCAGTCCCATAGATAATGCTGGATATAGCTGATGACATCTCTGGCAGTCCCATAGATAATGCTGGATATAGCTGATGACAGCGCCATCTCTGGCAGTCCCATAGATAATGCTGGATATAGCTGATGACAGCGCCATCTCTGGCAGTCCCATAGATAATGCTGGATATAGCTGATGACATCTCTTGCAGTCCCATAGATAATGCTGGATATAGCTGATGACGGTGCCATCTCTGGCAGTCCCATAGATAATGCTGGATATAGCTGATGACAGCGCCATCTCTGGCAGTCTCATAGATAATGCTGGATATAGCTGATGACGGCACCATCTCTTGCAGTCCCATAGATAACGCTGGATATAGCTGATGACGGCGCCATCTCTTGCAGTCCCATAGATAATGCTGGATATAGCTGATGACGGTGCCATCTCTGGCAGTCTCATAGATAATGCTGGATATAGCTGATGACATCTCTTGCAGTCCCATAGATAACGCTGGATATAGCTGATGACGGCACCATCTCTTGCAGTCTCATAGATAATGCTGGATATAGCTGATGACGGCGCCATCTCTTGCAGTCCCATAGATAATGCTGGATATAGCTGATGACGGCGCCATCTCTTGCAGTCCCATAGATAATGCTGGATATAGCTTATGATATCTCTTGCAGTCCCATAGATAATGCTGGATATAGCTGATGACGGCACCATCTCTTGCAGTCCCATAGATAATGCTGGATATAGCTTATGATATCTCTTGCAGTCCCATAGATAATGCTGGATATAGCTGATGACATCTCTTGCAGTCCCATAGATAATGCTGGATATAGCTGATGACATCTCTTGCAGTCCCATAGATAATGCTGGATATAGCTGATGACGGCACCATCTCTTGCAGTCCCATAGATAATGCTGGATATAGCTTATGATATCTCTTGCAGTCCCATAGATAATGCTGGATATAGCTGATGACATCTCTTGCAGTCCCATAGATAATGCTGGATATAGCTGATGACATCTCTTGCAGTCCCATAGATAATGCTGGATATAGCTGATGACGACGCCATCTCTTGCAGTCCCATAGATAATGCTGGATATAGCTGATGACGGTGCCATCTCTGGCAGTCCCATAGATAATGCTGGATATAGCTGATGACGGCGCCATCTCTTGCAGTCCCATAGATAATGCTGGATATAGCTGATGACGGCGCCATCTCTTGCAGTCCCATAGATAATGCTGGATATAGCTGATGACATCTCTTGCAGTCCCATAGATAATGCTGGATATAGCTGATGACGGCGCCATCTCTTGCAGTCCCATAGATAATGCTGGATATAGCTGATGATATCTCTTGCAGTCCCATAGATAATGCTGGATATAGCTGATGACGGCGCCATCTCTTGCAGTCCCATAGATAATGCTGGATATAGCTGATGACGGTGCCATCTCTTGCAGTCCCATAGATAATGCTGGATATAGCTGATGACATCTCTTGCAGTCCCATAGATAATGCTGGATATAGCTGATGACGGCGCCATCTCTTGCAGTCCCATAGATAATGCTGGATATAGCTGATGACGGCGCCATCTCTGGCAGTCCCATAGATAATGCTGGATATAGCTGATGACATCTCTTGCAGTCCCATAGATAATGCTGGATATAGCTGATGACGGTGCCATCTCTTGCAGTCCCATAGATAATGCTGGATATAGCTGATGACATCTCTTGCAGTCCCATAGATAATGCTGGATATAGCTGATGACGGTGCCATCTCTTGCAGTCCCATAGATAATGCTGGATATAGCTTATGATATCTCTTGCAGTCCCATAGATAATGCTGGATATAGCTGATGACGGCGCCATCTCTTGCAGTCCCATAGATAATGCTGGATATAGCTGATGACATCTCTTGCAGTCCCATAGATAATGCTGGATATAGCTGATGACGGCGCCATCTCTTGCAGTCCCATAGATAATGCTGGATATAGCTGATGACATCTCTTGCAGTCCCATAGATAATGCTGGATATAGCTGATGACGGCGCCATCTCTTGCAGTCCCATAGATAATGCTGGATATAGCTTATGATATCTCTTGCAGTCCCATAGATAATGCTGGATATAGCTGATGACGGCGCCATCTCTTGCAGTCCCATAGATAATGCTGGATATAGCTGATGACGGTGCCATCTCTTGCAGTCCCATAGATAATGCCTGATATAGCTGATGACATCTCTTGCAGTCCCATAGATAATGCTGGATATAGCTGATGACGGCGCCATCTCTGGCAGTCTCATAGATAATGCTGGATATAGCTGATGACGGCGCCATCTCTTGCAGTCCCATAGATAATGCTGGATATAGCTGATGACATCTCTTGCAGTCCCATAGATAATGCTGGATTTAGCTGATGACATCTCTTGCAGTCCCATAGATAATGCTGGATATAGCTGATGACGGCACCATCTCTTGCAGTCCCATAGATAATGCTGGATATAGCTGATGACGGTGCCATCTCTTGCAGTCCCATAGATAATGCTGGATATAGCTGATGACATCTCTTGCAGTCCCATAGATAATGCTGGATTTAGCTGATGACATCTCTTGCAGTCCCATAGATAATGCTGGATATAGCTGATGACGGCGCCATCTCTTGCAGTCCCATAGATAATGCTGGATATAGCTGATGACGGCGCCATCTCTTGCAGTCCCATAGATAATGCTGGATATAGCTGATGACATCTCTTGCAGTCCCATAGATAATGCTGGATATAGCTGATGACGGTGCCATCTCTTGCAGTCCCATAGATAATGCAGGATATAGCTGATGACATCTCTTGCAGTCCCATAGATAATGCTGGATATAGCTGATGACATCTCTTGCAGTCCCATAGATAATGCTGGATATAGCTGATGACAGCGCCATCTCTGGCAGTCCCATAGATAATGCTGGATATAGCTGATGACAGCGCCATCTCTGGCAGTCCCATAGATAATGCTGGATATAGCTGATGACATCTCTTGCAGTCCCATAGATAATGCTGGATATAGCTGATGACAGCGCCATCTCTGGCAGTCCCATAGATAATGCTGGATATAGCTGATGACGGTGCCATCTCTGGCAGTCCCATAGATAATGCTGGATATAGCTGATGACAGCGCCATCTCTGGCAGTCTCATAGATAATGCTGGATATAGCTGATGACGGCACCATCTCTTGCAGTCCCATAGATAACGCTGGATATAGCTGATGACGGTGCCATCTCTGGCAGTCTCATAGATAATGCTGGATATAGCTGATGACAGCGCCATCTCTGGCAGTCTCATAGATAATGCTGGATATAGCTGATGACGGCACCATCTCTTGCAGTCCCATAGATAATGCTGGATATAGCTGATGACAGCGCCATCTCTGGCAGTCTCATAGATAATGCTGGATATAGCTGATGATGGCGCCATCTCTTGCAGTCCCATAGATAATGCTGGATATAGCTGATGACGGTGCCATCTCTGGCAGTCTCATAGATAATGCTGGATATAGCTGATGACATCTCTTGCAGTCCCATAGATAACGCTGGATATAGCTGATGACGGCACCATCTCTTGCAGTCTCATAGATAATGCTGGATATAGCTGATGACGGCGCCATCTCTTGCAGTCCCATAGATAATGCTGGATATAGCTGATGACATCTCTTGCAGTCAGTCCCATAGATAATGCTGGATATAGCTGATGACGGTGCCATCTCTGGCAGTCTCATAGATAATGCTGGATATAGCTGATGACATCTCTTGCAGTCCCATAGATAATGCTGGATATAGCTGATGACATCTCTTGCAGTCCCATAGATAATGCTGGATATAGCTGATGACGGCGCCATCTCTGGCAGTCTCATAGATAATGCTGGATATAGCTGATGACGGCGCCATCTCTTGCAGTCCCATAGATAATGCTGGATATAGCTTATGATATCTCTTGGAGTCCCATAGATAATGCTGGATATAGCTGATGACGGCACCATCTCTTGCAGTCTCATAGATAATGCTGGATATAGCTTATGATATCTCTTGCAGTCCCATAGATAATGCTGGATATAGCTGATGACGGCACCATCTCTTGCAGTCCCATAGATAATGCTGGATATAGCTTATGATATCTCTTGCAGTCCCATAGATAATGCTGGATATAGCTGATGACATCTCTTGCAGTCCCATAGATAATGCTGGATATAGCTGATGACGGCGCCATCTCTTGCAGTCCCATAGATAATGCTGGATATAGCTGATGACATCTCTTGCAGTCCCATAGATAATGCTGGATATAGCTGATGATATCTCTTGCAGTCCCATAGATAATGCTGGATATAGCTGATGACGGTGCCATCTCTTGCAGTCCCATAGATAATGCTGGATATAGCTGATGACATCTCTTGCAGTCCCATAGATAATGCTGGATATAGCTGATGACGGCGCCATCTCTTGCAGTCCCATAGATAATGCTGGATATAGCTGATGACATCTCTTGCAGTCCCATAGATAATGCTGGATATAGCTGATGACATCTCTTGCAGTCCCATAGATAATGCTGGATATAGCTGATGACATCTCTTGCAGTCCCATAGATAATGCTGGATATAGCTGATGACATCTCTTGCAGTCCCATAGATAATGCTGGATATAGCTGATGACGGCGCCATCTCTTGCAGTCCCATAGATAATGCTGGATATAGCTGATGACATCTCTTGCAGTCCCATAGATAATGCTGGATATAGCTGATGACGGCACCATCTCTTGCAGTCCCATAGATAATGCTGGATATAGCTGATGACGACGCCATCTCTTGCAGTCCCATAGATAATGCTGGATATAGCTGATGACATCTCTTGCAGTCCCATAGATAATGCTGGATATAGCTGATGATATCTCTTGCAGTCCCATAGATAATGCTGGATATAGCTGATGATATCTCTTGCAGTCCCATAGATAATGCTGGATATAGCTGATGACGACGCCATCTCTTGCAGTCCCATAGATAATGCTGGATATAGCTGATGACGGTGCCATCTCTGGCAGTCCCATAGATAATGCTGGATAAAGCTGATGACGGCGCCATCTCTTGCAGTCCCATAGATAATGCTGGATATAGCTGATGACGGCGCCATCTCTTGCAGTCCCATAGATAATGCTGGATATAGCTTATGATATCTCTTGCAGTCCCATAGATAATGCTGGATATAGCTGATGACGGCACCATCTCTTGCAGTCTCATAGATAATGCTGGATATAGCTGATGACGGCGCCATCTCTTGCAGTCCCATAGATAATGCTGGATATAGCTGATGACAGCGCCATCTCTTGCAGTCCCATAGATAATGCTGGATATAGCTGATGACGGCACCATCTCTTGCAGTCCCATAGATAATGCTGGATATAGCTGATGACGGCGCCATCTCTTGCAGTCCCATAGATAATGCTGGATATAGCTGATGATATCTCTTGCAGTCCCATAGATAATGCTGGATATAGCTGATGACGGCGCCATCTCTTGCAGTCCCATAGATAATGCTGGATATAGCTGATGACATCTCTTGCAGTCCCATAGATAATGCTGGATATAGCTGATGACGGCGCCATCTCTTGCAGTCCCATAGATAATGCTGGATATAGCTGATGACATCTCTTGCAGTCCCATAGATAATGCTGGATATAGCTGATGACGGCGCCATCTCTTGCAGTCCCATAGATAATGCTGGATATAGCTGATGACATCTCTTGCAGTCCCATAGATAATGCTGGATATAGCTGATGACGGCGCCATCTCTTGCAGTCCCATAGATAATGCTGGATATAGCTTATGATATCTCTTGCAGTCCCATAGATAATGCTGGATATAGCTGATGACGGCGCCATCTCTTGCAGTCCCATAGATAATGCTGGATATAGCTGATGACGGTGCCATCTCTTGCAGTCCCATAGATAATGCCTGATATAGCTGATGACATCTCTTGCAGTCCCATAGGTAATGCTGGATATAGCTGATGACGGCGCCATCTCTTGCAGTCCCATAGATAATGCTGGATATAGCTGATGACATCTCTTGCAGTCCCATAGATAATGCTGGATTTAGCTGATGACATCTCTTGCAGTCCCATAGATAATGCTGGATATAGCTGATGACGGCGCCATCTCTTGCAGTCCCATAGATAATGCTGGATATAGCTGATGACGGCGCCATCTCTTGCAGTCCCATAGATAATGCTGGATATAGCTGATGACATCTCTTGCAGTCCCATAGATAATGCTGGATATAGCTGATGACGGTGCCATCTCTTGCAGTCCCATAGATAATGCTGGATATAGCTGATGACATCTCTTGCAGTCCCATAGATAATGCTGGATTTAGCTGATGACATCTCTTGCAGTCCCATAGATAATGCTGGATATAGCTGATGACGGCGCCATCTCTTGCAGTCCCATAGATAATGCTGGATATAGCTGATGACGGCGCCATCTCTTGCAGTCCCATAGATAATGCTGGATATAGCTGATGACATCTCTTGCAGTCCCATAGATAATGCTGGATATAGCTGATGACGGCGCCATCTCTTGCAGTCCCATAGATAATGCTGGATATAGCTGATGACGGTGCCATCTCTTGCAGTCCCATAGATAATGCAGGATATAGCTGATGACATCTCTTGCAGTCCCATAGATAATGCTGGATATAGCTGATGACGGTGCCATCTCTTGCAGTCCCATAGATAATGCTGGATATAGCTGATGACATCTCTTGCAGTCCCATAGATAATGCTGGATATAGCTGATGACGGCACCATCTCTTGCAGTCCCATAGATAATGCTGGATATAGCTGATGACATCTCTTGCAGTCCCATAGATAATGCTGGATATAGCTGATGACGGTGCCATCTCTGGCAGTCCCATAGATAATGCTGGATATAGCTGATGACAGCGCCATCTCTGGCAGTCCCATAGATAATGCTGGATATAGCTGATGACAGCGCCATCTCTGGCAGTCCCATAGATAATGCTGGATATAGCTGATGACATCTCTTGCAGTCCCATAGATAATGCTGGATATAGCTGATGACGGTGCCATCTCTGGCAGTCCCATAGATAATGCTGGATATAGCTGATGACAGCGCCATCTCTGGCAGTCCCATAGATAATGCTGGATATAGCTGATGACATCTCTTGCAGTCCCATAGATAACGCTGGATATAGCTGATGACGGCGCCATCTCTTGCAGTCCCATAGATAATGCTGGATATAGCTGATGACGGTGCCATCTCTGGCAGTCTCATAGATAATGCTGGATATAGCTGATGACGGCGCCATCTCTTGCAGTCCCATAGATAACGCTGGATATAGCTGATGACGGCACCATCTCTTGCAGTCTCATAGATAATGCTGGATATAGCTGATGACGGTGCCATCTCTTGCAGTCCCATAGATAATGCTGGATATAGCTGATGACATCTCTTGCAGTCAGTCCCATAGATAATGCTGGATATAGCTGATGACGGTGCCATCTCTGGCAGTCTCATAGATAATGCTGGATATAGCTGATGACATCTCTTGCAGTCCCATAGATAATGCTGGATATAGCTGATGACATCTCTTGCAGTCCCATAGATAATGCTGGATATAGCTGATGACGGCGCCATCTCTGGCAGTCTCATAGATAATGCTGGATATAGCTGATGACGGCGCCATCTCTTGCAGTCCCATAGATAATGCTGGATATAGCTGATGACAGCACCATCTCTTGCAGTCCCATAGATAATGCTGGATATAGCTGATGACGGCGCCATCTCTTGCAGTCCCATAGATAATGCTGGATATAGCTGATGACATCTCTTGCAGTGTCATAGATAATGCTGGATATAGCTGATGACGGCGCCATCTCTTGCAGTCCCATAGATAATGCTGGATATAGCTGATGACATCTCTGGCAGTCCCATAGATAATGCTGGATATAGCTGATGACATCTCTTGCAGTCTCATAGATAATGCTGGATATAGCTGATGACAGCACCATCTCTTGCAGTCCCATAGATAATGCTGGATATAGCTGATGACGGTGCCATCTCTGGCAGTCTCATAGATAATGCTGGATATAGCTGATGACAGCGCCATCTCTGGCAGTCTCATAGATAATGCTGGATATAGCTGATGACATCTCTTGCAGTCCCATAGATAATGCTGGATATAGCTGATGACATCTCTTGCAGTCCCATAGATAATGCTGGATATAGCTGATGACGGCGCCATCTCTTGCAGTCCCATAGATAATGCTGGATATAGCTGATGACAGCGCCATCTCTGGCAGTCTCATAGATAATGCCCCGACGGGGACACAGAACGCAATCTGAAAGTCGCCTAATAGTTTAATACTTTTTTATTATTTTTTTCCTTCACAGATGTCTATAATGCAGAGTTTGTGCCACCGGCGTCCTCACAGACATTGATTACGAGTCATATCCTTTGCACTGCTGATCACTTGCTGATTGGGGGTTATATACTCTTGAACTCTTGCAATCTATGCATTATTGTAGCTCTGTTATTCCTCATGGAAATGTATGAATAAATTGATAGCTAATTCGTGATTATGGAGCGTCCATTCAGTGCTGGAAGTGAGCAAAGGAAAAACTTGATTTTTACCGCCACTGTCAGGGAAGAGGTGGTTGGAATTGCCATACACATCATTACAGCTCATTCTATGTCTCCATCGACAGCCGAGTATTGGGGCTTATTATCAAGATTGGTGCAGGTTGACTATCGAGACCTGTACCCACCATGCATTCATGGCATATCCTGTGGGTAGAAATGTACGAGATGGGCGTACACCTTTAAAAGAGGATCTTAGCCCAGTGAAAAGTGACCAGTGTTTGCTTTTAGTTTATTCTTTAAATAATAACTATTTATTTTTTATTTATTGAGGGTTTTTTTAATTTTTAAATTTGCCATAAGGTTCCAGAGATATGGGAGTTTATATTTAGTAGGTCCAATATGCTAACTTTTATGGTCTTTCCCAAGAGGCTCACAAAATTCTCTGTGGACGTTTCTTTAAGCCGTTCATCTGACCTAATAAAGACTATAAAATTAGCATGCTGGGGGAACTAAATAAAAAGGCCCATATCTGTGGAGCTATATGGTGGATTTAAAAAAAATACTTAGAGGAGCAGCAGGAATAAAATAAAAGCAAAAACTGTCCACTTTTTTGACCTGGTGACAGGTCCTCTTTAACCCTTTACCAACGTGGTACAGAATAGTACGCACCATGTCATCACCCCATGTTCAGCGCAGGCTCCGGTGCTGAGCCCGCACTGAACCTGGCAAATGCCAGCTGATCTTTACAGCTGAAATGTGCCCGCAACAGCCGTGGGTGGAATCGCGATCCACCCGCGGCTGTTAACTAGTTAAATGCTGCTGTCAATCTCTGACTGCGGCATTTAACTTGCGCAAACCGGATGCGTGTTATTAGCCACGCCCATCGGTGACCCCGTCACATGATCGTGGGTCACCGATGAGTTGGCATGACAACCCGGGGTCTGCAACAGATCCCTGTGGTTGTCATGTCAAGCTTGCTATGAGCGCCGCCCAGTGGTTGGTGCTCACAGCAGGTGAGCATTTCTGCTGCATACAGGCGATCTGCTCGTCGCCTGTATGCAGCAGAGCCGATCAGGCAAGTGCTGCTTCTAGTCTCCCATGGATACTATTGAAGCATGCAAAAAGTAAGAAAAAACAAAGTTTTTTAAAAATATAAAAAAATAAAAAACATATAAAAGTTTAAATCACCCCCCTTTCGCCCCATTCAAAATAAAACAATAAAAAAACACACATACACATATTTGGTATCGCCGTGTTCAGAATCGCCCGATCTATCAATATAAAAAAAAATTAACACGATCGGTAAACGACGTAACGAGAAAAAAATGCCAAACTCCAGAATTACGCCGCAACATTGCAATAAAATGCAATAACGGGCGATTAAAACATCGTATCTACCCCAAAATTGTACCTATAAAAACGTCAGCTCGGTGCGGAAAATATTAGCCCTACCCGGCTCCAGATCCCGAAAAATGGAGACGCTACGGGTCTTGGAAAATGGCATCATTTTATTTTTTATTTTAGCAAAGTTTAGATTTTTTTTTCACCACTTAAATAAAAAAGAACCTATACATGTTTAGTGTCTACGAACTTGTAATGACCTGGAGAATAAGAATGGCAGGTCAGTTTTAGCATTCAGTGAACGTGGTAAAAAAAATAACCAAAACACAACTGTGGAATTGCACTTTTTTTGCAATTTCACCGCAATTGGAATTTTTTTCCCGTTTTCCAGTACATGATATGGTAAAACCAGTGATGAAGTTCAAAACTACAACTCGTCCCGCAACAAGTAAGCCCTCACATGGCCATATTGACAGAAAAATAAAAAAGTTATGGCTCTGGGAACAAGGGGAGCAAAAAATGAAAAAGCAAAAATGCTCCAGTCATTAAGGGGTTAATTGTCACTGTGTAATAATACTTGCCCCCTGCAATGTCTTCTGTAGCCGGCATTTCTACTTATAATGGCAAAGTATCAAATATTCCTTTCTGTATTCAGTGTTTCCTTAACCAGCACACATATAAATTCACATGAAGCTTGTGAAACCCCGAGGCAGCGGTCACGCTGGAGAACAAGGTTCCTCAGCCGTTATGGATAATGCTGAATGTTACTGAATGTTGGGCAGGATTCCTTGGTGAATATACAGCTGTCCATTTAAAATAATGAAGGTACTTTAAGTATTTTTTGGAGGAAAAAGGGCTAAATGTTTATTAAATATTATTTAAAAAATCAAACATTTTTGTTCTCCAAAGTTTAAAATAAGTTTACTTTGGTTGTATGTTTTCAGTGGTCTGAGATTATTCTTTTCTTTACTTTTGTGAAAATGTGCTTTTGTTTTATTTAATTTTTTATTAGAATAAATATTTTTTTAAAACTAAATGGACACAAGTAGGTGTTAGAAAATGATTAACCCCTTAATGACCGCCAATACGCATTAAAACTGCAATTGTTAAGGGAACTTATTCCGAATGGCGGCCATGAATAATCGAATAGCGCCCCACCATGGGCGCAATTCCTGCGGTTGACAGCTGACGCTCTGCAATATCTGCCCAATCGGTTTTGGAAATGATCGGGGCTGATTAACCCCTTTAATACAACCGTCAATCTAAGTGGTTAAAAGGGGGTTAAATGACCTCCTTTGTCAGGATCGCCCCCACCCGGGTGCCGATCATTGCCATGTTACCATGAGGTCATCTGATGACCCCAGGGTACGGTGGCCTGTTAGATCTCACTGACTCAGAGTCAGGTCTCAGGCACTGCAATACACAAGTTCTGCAATGCATGAGAATAGAGATCAAAGTAAAAAATACTCGGGGGCATTGTCTGGCCATGAAGGAGTGAGGTCGTGTTTCTCTGGAGCTCCTTGGCCGGCTGTGTTAATTACCTCTCTTTAAAAACAATACCGAAGCATTTTAAACTTTGCCACAACTCTGACCCATGGAGATTCAAAATCAGAGGAATCGATAGAATCCACTGTGGGATCAGAGGTGGGGACAGTAAGAAAGCACTGGCTCAGCTGGAGCTGAAATGGATTGTTGATTTGGGAACAATGTCCCCATGTGGGCTGAATGAGAAGCTTAGTTTCTCGCCTTTCCTGTGATCTCTGCGTTTTTAACCCTGCTTTTTAAGTTGTGTGGCCTTTTTTAATTTTTCCTTTTTCTTCCTTTCTTGATTATAGTAAAGAATTTGTATATACAGTTCCAATTGTTCTACTGAATACCGGACCTACTTACCTTGGAAGAGAGATGCGTGTCAGCCGGATGCCATGGTCGGAGTGATGATGTTATATTTCCGTGACTGAGAATGTCATCCCTCAACCTGAAATATATGAAGATGTTACAATATTTTGGGTCTTTTCTGACTTTAATTGGGTCTAGGTGTATAGTGCTCTAATTGTCTATCGTTTACTGATTCAGCACACTTGGGACAAAGACTTGTGGTTTGATTAGTACTAATATTCCTTGATGGTAAATTTCTGACTATGGGAGGATAGTTCACCATCAGACTTGATCTTTTGGTATACCATCCATATTGCCTTGGGTTTGCTGTATGGGGATAGTAATGGTGTTAGGGGATAATTGTATTTTCAATACCCTTGGACCTTGGTAGTTGTTATTTGTTCTTGGAACACCCTGATAAATTGCCTTGCGCGATATGAAGATATTCTCTTTATGTACATATATAGTTTTCACAATATATTGTATGATTGGTGGGTATGGATGGACTTACCTTGTGTGTGTTAGGTTATGTGACATGTTCTGTGCATATGGGTTGACCTGCGTACATCTGAATATTTGGATATGGACCTGGTAAGATGGCTGCGTACATGGGACTCCGTTAAGATGGCACTGGTATGCACATGCACGCCAAACCTGTCTATCCCTGCATTGGTGAAGGCCTCCGTTACTTCCGGTATGTGCCGATGACGTCTAATGGGGATTTCCCCTGATCCATACCAGAAAGGAGTGCAGGAACCATATGCACGTGGGACACAGGGGCGGCACGAACATGCGCTGCGTTTATTGGTGCACATACCTTTGTAACGGGTACAAATAGGATGGGACTTTACTCTTCAAACACTCCCCTTGAGAAAACCTAGAGAGTGTGAAACGTGTGTCGGGGTGTTCTTTGGTGGTGGTCCAGATTAGCACAAGCTCACATGGGTAAGCTGCTTACATTACTATAGCCGGCCTTATGCAGGCGGTTGCTCATGGTTGGCTGCTGGTGAAGCAGTATAGTGTCATCATTATACCCTCTCCACTTTGGTGATTTGGGGAGAATAATCTTTGCTACATGCTATACTGCTTTCCACATAGGTGATTTGTACAGGCACTTTGAGCGGATACATATGTTTATGAGCTGTGATTGATAAGTGGACATTATTTGCTCACTCCGCTATGACCAGATAATTTGGGGGAAGGAGGTTATTGCTAACCCTTCTGTTTTTTACTATAGGCAACTGTTACATTTTTCTACAATATATATGTATATGACAGCTGGACCTTACCCTGGACCATTTACCTACTGTTTCTTGAATTTTCTCATCTCCATGTGGTTGTCTTTTGATGCCGCATATTGTTATGTTATTTTAAATATATTTAATAAAGAATTTTGTTTTTATATATGATTTGCAAGTGGTTTTTGGATCCAAGTATAGGTGTATAGAGTTGAGTACCCACTGCATAATGTTGCTTTACATTACTGATGGGGAGATGGGATTATAGAAAGTCTCCAGCCAATATGAATTTTCTATGCTATTTGAATATTTGTTTGAAAATAAGTTTACTTTAGTTATATTTTTTCAGTGGTCTGAGGTTATTCTTTTCTTTTGTGAAAATGTGCCTTTGTTTTATTATTTTTTTTATTATAATAAATATTTTTTTAAAACTAAATGGACACACGTAGGTGTTAGAGAATGATTAACCGCTTAATGACCGCCAATACGCATTAAAACTGCAGTTGTGAAGGGAACTTATTCCGGATTGCCGTCTTAGAATAGCGGCCAGGAATAAGTGAATAGCGCCCCACCATGGGCGCAATTCCTGCGGTTGACAGCTGACGCTGCAACATCTGCCCAATCGGTTTTGGAGATGATCGGGGCCGATTAACCCCTTAACCCTCCGTCACATACAATAGGCCTGACAGGCACATCTCTTTTACTTTCATTTAGTTTTGAAATGTTTGTATTTCAGAGTTATTAGTTTTATGTTAAGTAAATGGGGGGTTTTTTTGCACCTGATTATGTGTAGTCTCTTTTATTACATCCCTATGAAGGTCACTGATCACATTTAGAGCACTAAAATTGCAAACATTAGATATTATAGGTATTTTTCTAGCCTGCGCCTAACAGTCACATTGTATGTGAACTCGTTAGAACCGATATTGTATGTGACGGAGGGTTAAATACAACTGTCAATCTAAGTGGTTAAAAGTGGGTTAAAAGACCCCCTTTGTCAGGAACGCTCCCCCTCGCATTCGTAATGGCGGGTGCTGATCATTGTCATGTTACCCTGAGGTCATCTTGTGGCACCCCTGAGGGTTCAGTCGCCACAGAGGTACTGCACCTCACCCAGAGGTGTGGCATCTCCTTCTCTCAGGTAAGGATGGAGTACTGCCCGGGACCCCAACACCTGCACTAAACACTACACTACTCCAGGCCGGCTGGAAGGGCATTATGCACTTCTTCTGCTGCCCTGTCCCTGGCTGGAGTGGGGGGAACCAAAGAGAGGGGGAACCAGTAGTGGGTGTGGGTGGAGGACATAGAACAGGGGAGCACTTAGAGAATAGATATAAAAAGGGAAGCCATCTTAGTTAGTTAGTGCAGAAAGTGAGTGAACAGCAAGAAAGGAGGAGAGGAGGGGAGCAGAGTCTCTTCAGGAGTTCTGCTCCATAATTGGGGCCTGGTAAGAGAGGCCCAGGATGGGAGCAGAGGAGAAAGGCTCCGGTAACAGAAGGGATCCCAGGGGGTACGGTGAGTGCAGGATGGCACCCGTACGCCCGAATCTGCCAAGAGTCAGAGGGATCAGGCTGCAAGAAGGGGACCGGTCCCTGGACCAGCCGTGTTACTCCAGGTCTCGACTGGAAAAACCGGAGGCTTCTGCACTTCCATGGTGCAGTTGCCACAACCTCACCCTAGCCGCCGTGAAGGGCATCAAGTAGGTCCAGGAACTCCAGGTTGTCCAGAGGGACTTCAGAGCACCCGATTGGGACTGTGTGTGGGGAGCGCAGGGCAGGAGGGAGAAGACCCAGCGCGGGAAGTTGGCCAAGGAAGGAACATAAAGA
This sequence comes from Phyllobates terribilis, assembly GCF_046119375.1. Taxonomy (NCBI): domain Eukaryota; kingdom Metazoa; phylum Chordata; class Amphibia; order Anura; family Dendrobatidae; genus Phyllobates; species Phyllobates terribilis. The sequence continues at coordinate 421,689,548 of NW_027362762.1, read as the reverse complement.
CAGGGAGTCCCATTAAGTGCTTCTAATATACCTGAAGGAGTGCTGAACCCCTGCCTGGCAAACGCAGTGCGACGCGGGAGTCTGACACCTGGACAGTGTACCTGAGGAACCTTAAAGAACTGTGAGTAAATTCGGATGACTGCTCTCCACTGTCTCTGTCAGTTATTTCCACCACGTTACCGCGCCTGCACTACAACGCCCAGCATCACCATCTGCAACTACACTGCCCCGGGGGCCCGCTCCACCTGTGGGGAGCAGAAACATCCTAGCTGCCATCCCATCACCCCCGGAGGTCTGCAGCAGCGCCAGTACTCATTACCGGGAACCACAGGTGGCGTCACGAGACAAAACAAACTGTTTACAAAAACCCCCTTTTTAAAGAGTGACCCCAGAGGACGGGCCCGGGAGCCAACTGCCGTGACATCCTACAAAGAAGGTAAAGGCCCGGGTACCGAGTCCCCTATATCCCCCCTGGGCGAGTCAATTTGATGACCCCAGGGTATGGTGGCCTGTTAGATCTCACTGACTCAGAGTCAGGTCTCAGGCACTGCAATACTCGAGTTCTGCAATGCATGAGAATAGAGATCAAAGTAAAAAATATTTGGGGGCATGGTCTGGCCATGAAGGAGTGAGGTTGTGTTTCTCTGGAGCTCCTTGGCCGGCTGTGTTATTTATCCCTCCTGCTGGGGCTGTAGTCTGGTGACGCCAGGGAAAAAGAGAGGATCTTCGGTCTCCTTGCCTTTGACATTGAGAACGCTCAGAAACATGCAGCGATTCCTTTCTTCAGCAGCTCCGTCCACGTCCCACTCTGAGGCAGAGATGACACCGGCGGGTCAGTATGAGTTAGAGATGGCGTCCTCGGCTCCTGCTCTGCTCGCACCAGAGGAGGAGAGGGAAACAAACACAATCTTAGCCCGCAAACATCTCCTGGTATGGGGGTATTCTCATGGAGGATACTACAGTACACTACAAGGGGGCAGCTGCCCAGCTCCTTCCCCTCCTCCACGATCACAAAGTATGCAACTGGACTTTCAGGTTGTGAGAGATTTAATGATGGCTCTCCCCACAAAAAAATACCTGGACTCAATTGTGTCAAGAATTGAACTATCCCAGCAGCAAGCGCTTAATGTTATACACGGGGAACTGGGGTCTTCTGATAATAGAATCTTTGCATCTGAACCGGCAAACAAGTTCCTAGCAAAAAGATTTTCTACCTTGGAGAAGAATATGAGAGATCCAGTACTCAATTAAAAGACTTTGCATTCCTCCTGGATGATCAGGAAAATAGAGGCAGATGGAACAATGTGAGACTGAAAGGTATCCCTGAAGGCTGGCCTCAAGAGCTTGTGCCCTCCCCCCACTCAGCGGAGTGTTTCGCTCATGACTATCATGCAGGCCGTTGGGCTCCCTCCACATGGTTTACCTCTCTTCCACCCAGGGCTGGTCTGGCCATCTGGCATTTCTGGCAAATGCCAAAAGGGTCAGACCCTGTAGTGGGCCGCTCGATCACCTCCACTCTCTTTCCAGAAGCATGCATGGCAGGCGGCATTAACTTGACTTGCACACATGATCTTGCTGCACAGCTGAAATCAGCAGGACCAGGTGGCGGCGTGCTGTGCTGTTTTGTGCCACCCCCTTGCTCTGCTGATTTCAGTTTTGCAGCGCGATTGTGTGCACAAGGCAAAGTAATGCTGCTTGGTGTGCATGGTGCTGAAGAGAAAGTGGAGATGACGATAGATCAAGCCTCTTTATCAGGCCCGCTGAGACGTCAAGGAGACACCGCTCCCTGCTTCCACGAATACATTTGAACAGTGTGGCATGGGGACTGGGACAGAGGGCCGCTAGTCAGCCCGCCCCGACGTGCAGCAGCGTGTTGAGGTCAGCACGCTGCTGACGTTATCACACTGCCGCTAGTGCCGCAGAGACACGTCGGACACCGGTAAACGCTCAGTCAAGGAACCGAAGATTAAATGTTTTATCAATGTGGATGAGTGTGGGGGGGGGGGGGTTAGGGCACATAATGGGGGAACAATTGTGAAAGGGGGCACAGTTTTGTGAGAGGCAGTGGGTTGGGATACTTTATTCTGAGGGGCAGTGTGTGTGTGAGGGGGGATATTTTGGAGAGGGGCAGTGTAGAGGGGGATATTTTGCAGAGAGGCAGCATGAGGGGAATATTATCAAGAAGGGCAGTATGGGGGGATATTTTGGAGAAGGGCAGTGTGTGTGTGGATATTTTGAGAAGGAAGCATAACAATTATTTATTTAGAGGCGCAGCATGGGAGTTATTTATTGGGCAGTATAATGATACTCTTATTTTTAAGAGCTCCATGTCGGGAAGTGCTCCTGAATACTGAGAAAAGGGATGTCTGCAGAGATGAGCTCTAAGCATGAAATCTCATCATGGCATATATACTTCATGGAGACAAAAGGGATGTGAAAGGCTCCAATCAGAGAAGATGTCACCTCTAAGGTAACTGGATGTAAATTTATAACAAATAAATTAGCTTATTTGTGGTACTGCGTCTCATCGGTACTGTGGTTCCTGTATAGTGATGACCAGGGTCGGACTGGGGTGTCTGGGGCCCACAGGGGGAATTGACTCTAGGGGGCCATCTACAGCAATATGCAAATATCTGTTATCCGCTATCCCTGTTATATTGGAGCATTGACTGGGGGCTCCTGAACATCTACTGTGCGACACTATAACTGGGATGTACATGTTTGCATTAAAGGGCTTCTTTGGTTAAAACAAGTTATCACCGATCTATGGGCTCTACAGGATAGGTGATCACTTATTGAGCGTTTGGGTCCGAACATTGGAAAACGCACCTATCGGAAGAATGGGGAAGTTTTATCCCTGACAGAACACTTATCCCCATTTTAAAATGCAGCGACAGGTGGGACGTCTGACCGCAGCTCCATTCATTCTCTTGGGGACTTCCAAAAAACAGCAGCGCTCACAACCACTGATGGAATGAATGAATCAGTGGTCGCATCTCACATGCCGCTCCAGTCTAAAGGGGAGAAAAGCTTTACATTCTGCCAATTGTGTCCCAGCAGTCAGACCCCCACCAATCAATATTATCACTGATCCTGTGGAGAGGTGATTACTTGTTTTCACCAGAGAACCCCTGTAAGTGCATCTCTGCTGCTCTGGTCCAAGTATTTAATCTCTAAGGCCACGGCCCCACTATCAGTATTAGGACAGTATCCGGTCAGTATTTTTTCTCAGGAGTGGAAGCCAAAACCAGGTTAGGAACAATCAGAGAAAGGGCTAATAGAAACAAGTCACCAATTCTGCATTTATCACCCACTTCTTGTTTTGGCTCCCATTCCTGAGAAAAAATACTGACCAAATACTGATGGTGGGGTTGTGGCCTAATGGAAAAAAAACTTTTCCTAGTTAATATCAGTGAGAACAAAATGACCGCCATACACAACACAGTCCACTATATTAACACCAATAATACCACATACAAAAGGGACGAATATCGCCACACCATGACTAGATCACATATTACCACCACATAGTGACCAAATAATACCACATACAAGGAACAAATACGGCCACACCATGACCAGACCACATATTACCACCCCAAAGTCACCAAATATTACAATACTGATCATGAATACAAACCACAATACTAACAACACTGTTATTACCACCAGCAACATTATACACAAGAGCTCTGTATATAGTGTCAGTGTACAGATAACACAGTGATCACCAGTGACATTATACACAGGACCTCTGTATATACTATATACACACGTGATCAAAATTGTTGGTACCCCTCGTTTAATGAAAGAAAAACCCACAATGGTCACAGAAATAACTTAAATCTGACAAAAGTAATAATAAATTAAAAATCTATGAAAATGAACAAATGAAAATCAGACATTGCTTTTCAACACTGCTTCCACAGAATTTAAAAAAAAATTAAACTCATGAAATAGGCCTGCACAGAAATGATGGTACCCCTGAAAATAATGTGACAAAATGGACATGTTAAATCAAGTTGTGTCCACTAATTAGCATCACAGGTGTCTACAATCTTGTAATCAGTCAGTGGGCCTGTATATAGGGCTACAGATACTCACTGTGCTGTTTGGGGACATGGTGTGTACCACACTCAACATGGACCAGGGGAAGCAAAGGAAAGAGTTGTCTCAGGAGATTAAAAAGAAAATTATAGACAAGCATGTTAAAGGTAAATGTTATAAGACCATCTTCAAGCAGCTTGATGTTCCTGTGACTACAGTTGCACATATTATTCAGAAATTTAAGATCTATGGGACTGTAGCCAACCTCCCTGGATGTGGCTGCAGGAGGAAAATTGATAACAAATCAAAGAGACGGATAATACGAATGGTAACAAAAGAGCCCAGGATAATTTCTAAAGAGATTAAAGGTGAACTTCAAGCTCAAGGAACATGAGTGTCAGATCACACCATCCGTCGTTGTTTGATCCAAAGTGGACGTCATGGGAGACGACCAAGGATAACACCATTGTTGAAAAAAAAATCATAAAAAGCCAGACTGGAATTTGCCAAACTACATGTTGACAAGCCACAAAGCTTCTGGGAGAATGTCCTATGGACAGATGAGACAAAAATGGAAGTTTTTGGCAAGGCATATCAGCTCTATGTTCACAGACGGAAAAATGAAGCATATCAAGAAAAGAACACCGTCCCTACTGTGAAACATGGAGGAGGCTCTGTTATGTTCTGGGGCTGGTCTGCTGCATCTGGCACATGGTGTCTTGAATCTGTGCAGGGTACAATGAAATCTCAAGACTATCAAGGGATTCTAGAGAGAAATGTGCTGCCCAGTGTCAGAAAGCTTGGTCTCAGTCGCAGGTCTTGGGTCTTGCAACAGGATAATGACCCAAAACACACAGCTAAAAAAAAAACAGGAATGGCTAAGAGGAAAACATTGGACTATCCTGAAGTGGCCTTCTATGAGCCCTGACATAAATCCTATTGAGCATCTTTGGAAAGAGCTGAAACATGCCGTATGGAAAAGGCCACCTTCAGACACAAGACAACTGGAGCAGTTTGCTCATGGGGAGTGGGCCGAAATACCTGTCGAGAGGCGCAGAAGTCTCATTGACAGTTACAGGAATCGTTTGATTGCAGTGACTGCCTCAAAAGGTTGTTCAACAAAATATTAAGTTAAGAGTACCATCATTTCCGTCCAGGCCTATTTCTTCAGTTTAATTTTTTTTTAAATTCTGTGGAAGCAGGGTTGAGAAGCAATGTCTGACTTTCATTTGTTCATTTTCATAGATTTTTAATTTATTATTACTTTTGTCAGATTCAAGTTATTTCTGTGACCATTGTGGGTTTTTCTTTCATTAAACGAGGGGTACCAACAATTTTGACCACGTGTGTAGTGTAAGTCTACATGTAATACACTGACTCACCAGTGATGTCTGTAGGTGAAGTCCTTCATCTTCGCTTTTTTTCTTTATCTGGTACAGACAGCCATCACTTCTTCCAGCCAGGAATCATCTCTGCAGAAAATAACACACAGTTATCAATAACTGATCTCTTCTAGAGCACATTCCCACTTTCCCCCCCCGACTTCTACACTACACCAGTTGAAGAAAAAAAGCAATATAGTGCCGCCCTGAACAGTAACAGGACCCCTTTTTTGTCCCATCCCATGGAAAACAATTTCCTAAAAAGTAAATTATATTACAGAAGTAATAATGTCCCTAATTGGACTCTAAAATAATAATGTTCTCCACTGGCCACCATAAACTAATAAAGTATGTTCCTCAATCTGGCTCCCAAACAGTAATTAAGTCCCTTGTCCAGCCAGGCACCCCCATACACTGTGTGCAGAATTATTAGGCAAGTTGTATTTTAGAGGATTATTTTTATTATTGATCTCAATCAACCCAAAAGACTCATAAATATTCTAGCTTAATATTTTTGGAAGTTCTAGTGGTATTATTTTAGATTTGGCTATCTTAGGACGATATCTGTTTGTGTAGGTAACTATTACTGTGCAGAATTCTTAGGCAACTTAATAAAAACCAAATATAATCCCATCTCACTTGTTTATTTTCACCAGGTAAACCAATATCAGTGCTCAAAATTTAGAAATAAACATTTCTGACATGCAAAAACAAAAACTAAAAAAATTAGTGATCAATATAGCCACCTTTCTTTATGATGACACTCAACAGCCTTCCATCCATAGATTCTGTCAGTTGCTTGATCTGTTTTCGATCAACATTACATGCAGCAGCCACCACAGCCTCCCAGACACTGTTCCGAGAGGTGTACTGTTTTCCCTCCCTGTAGATCTCACATTTTATGATGGACCACAGGTTCACTATGGGGTTCAGCTCAGGTGAACAAGGGGGCCATGTCAATATTTTTTCTTCTTTAAAGGCTTGTGCCCACGATGCGTTTTTTAAGCTTTTCCGCAGAGGCAAAAACGCTGCAGAAACGTTTAAAAATGCATGGTAGAAGGCCTGCCATGTTCCCCAATGATAATCCGCATGTGCTATGCACATGCTGCAGAAATTTCCGCTGCGGATTATCATTGCGGAAAAAAACGCACCACTACCAATTATTTTGCGGAAGTGCTGCGTTTTCGCCGCCATTGACTTGCATTAGATCGCATGGATTACGCATCACTGTATATGTAGATGCGCATTCCATGCGTTCTAATGTACGGATGGTACCCAAGTCTTGAGAAGAGGAGACTCTCCTCTGGACCTGGGTACCATAGAAAACTGTAAAAAAAGATTAAAATAAAAAATAAATATATATTTACCTTCTGGCGGCCGGCAGTGCGCTCCTCCTTGCTTGCCGGCAGTTCGCGATGGAATGAAGGACCTGCGCTGACGTCATAGTCATGTGACGGGTCACGCGACGTTGACGTCGGCAGGTCCTTCAGTCTACTGCTGCCGGCAGCTGGGACGGAGGGGATCAAGACTGCGGGCGCCATCGGAAGGTAAGTATAGATATTATTTTTTATTTTTAACCATTCTTTAGGTCACACTATATAAATCCATGCCGTTTGCATGGATTTATATAGTGTGACCAAGTTGACAAGCACGTTCCAAGTGATGCTAAAATTGCTTGGAAAGCGCTTGTCAACCCGCATGCGGAAATGCAAGTGAAGAACGCTTCACTTCCGCATGTCCCTGGCAGGAAAACGCATGTACAATCCACATGCGTTTTTTTCTGCCAGGGAGATGCAGAAGCGCTCAGGAAAAAATCCTGAGCATTTCTGCATTGTGGGCACATAGCCTTAGACCTTTACTGGCCAGCCACGCTGTGGAGAAGTTGTGTCCAGTCTGCCCCTCCTTCCCATGTGTCCAGCCAGGCTCTTCCCCCTTAATGTATTCAGCCAGCCCCCCTTCCTTATGTGTCCAGCTGGGCTCCCCCCCTCGTGTGTCCAGTCGTGCCCCCCCTCGTGTGTCCAGCCAGGGTTCCCCCTCGTGTGTCCAGCCAGGACCCCCCCTCGTGTGTCCAGCTAGAGCCCCCTCTTGTGTGTCCAGCCAGGGTTCCCCCTTGTGTGTCCTGCCAGGGTTCCCCCTTGTGTGTCCAGCCAGGGTTCCCCCTTGTGTGCCCAGCCGGGCCCCCCCTTGTGTCTCCAGTCAGCGCCCCCCCTTGTATGTCCAGCCAGGGTTCCCCCTTGTGTGTCCAGCCAGCACCCCCCCTTGTGTGTTCAGCCAGGGTTCCCCCTTGTGTATCCAGCCAGGGTTCCCCCTTGTGTGTCCAGCCAGGGGCCCATCCCATTCTGCATCCACTCATATACATACACACACACACAGATACACACACACACCTCTTACCTTCCTGCGCTCCCATGCGGTGTCCTCCTCCGGCGGCTGAGTTGCGCGCCTCCTTCACAGCAGGCGCATGATGATGATGTCATACGCCGGCACGTGAAGGGAGACGCGCAGTTTCAGCTGCTTCACTGGGACGTGCACCGCGGCGGTTCAGGTAATGAACGCAGCGTGCGCCCATCCCTGAGTACACTATGCCTGCACTTTTAAAGGGCCCGTGCCCCTTTAAACTGCAGGTTTTTTTTTTGTTTTCTTCTCCCCACTCTCCTCTGCAGCAGGGGGCGGGGCCCACTGGGAAAATTCCCGGTACCCTGCCAGCCCAGTCAGACCCTGTATTCAATAATTGCAGTTTGCTGACGCATAGTGTATGTATATATTTATATTGGCCATATAGCATTTTTGTGAACCTGTACATTAATTTAATACTAAAGGTGTGCAGACCCTTCTTTTTTTTGTATTAGTATACATTGGGGGTGTGGCCCATTCTGGGACTACACATCTTTCCCAGAAAAGGATTTAATTGTGAGCTATGCCTGATTTTCTTTTACTCCCCATTCAGATGAGGCCTGATTTGTCACATGGAGAGGAAAAACATAAATTATAGGGACGAACCATTATTAGGTGCACCTTGATGTAGTTGGATGGCTTTTACACTCTTTGAACAAAACATGCTAACCTTTACAGCAATGATGGAGTTCATGTATTCATTAATCACAGTGTGCTGACTCATAGTGTATGTATATGTTATGTTTGCATATTGGCCACCTAGTGTATTTGAGCACCTGTACATTAATTTAATACTAAAGGTGTGCAGGCCCTATTTTTTGTGGTATACATTGAGAGGTGTGGCCCCTTCCAGGGCTCAATACCCTTATCTACACATTTTAATTGCGAACTATGCCTAGTTTTTTTCACTCCTCATTCAGATGAGGCATGGTTTGGCATCCGGAGAGGTAAGACATAGGCTATGTGCACACTGTGCGTTTTTGATGCGTTTTCGCAGTGGTTTTATCGCACTCAAATGCACCAAAAACGCTAGGTAATCCGTCTGCCAGCTAATGCAATGGTAATCCTGATGTGCTGTGCACATGATGCGAAAATTTCCGCTCAGGATTGTCATTGCGTTAAAATACGCTGCATGTCCATTCTTTATAGCGTTTCTGCAGTGCAAAAACGCACAAAGAATGGTACCCGGGCCAGGGAAGAAGACTACTTCTCCCATCAGTCGACCGCCCCTCCCGCTGATAACAGCGAGAGCAGGCGCAGCTGAGGGGAGAAGTAGTTTCCTCAGCTGAGCTGGTGTGTGCGCGGTGTGTAAAAAAAAAAAAAGTAAAAATCTCTATTAAAATAGAAAAACACTTTATGCTCACCTGTCCGGCATCCTCTCGGTGTCCCGGCGTCCTCCCGATGTCCCCCGGTGACTCGATCATCCCAGCGGCTGGCGGAACACTGACAGGAGCGCGCTCGCTCCCGGCAGTGTACATTGCTGTGCTGCCGGCTGAGGTCACATGAGTTCATCAGCTGGATATCAGCTGAGAGCTCCAGGACCTCAATTTACGAAGCTGGTGCTGCGTGGGAATATTCTCACAAATGTTTCCACGTACCACTGTTGCAGTATGAGGTCACCAGGGCTGATCAGCTGATCTTCAGCTGATGAACCCAAGTGACCTCACTCCTGCAGCACAGCAATGTACACTGACAGGAGTGATTACACAATGTTGTCTTCTACAGCAGTCACATCAGTGATTGATATGGCTGCTGTAGAAGTGACCTGGATCACCGTGGGACAATCAGGATTACGTCATGACAGCGGACAGGTGAGGGATATGGTTGTTTTTAATTTTTTATTTTTCAGGAGACAAAGGATTTGGGGATTGGGAGAGCAATAAAAAAAATTATTAAAACCGTGTGTAATTTTATTTCAATAAAAGACTTTATTTTGGCTGCGTTTTTATTGAAAAGCCATCGAAAACTTTACTATGCTGTTAGTAATGGGGGCGTCTTGTAGACGCCCTCCATTACTAACCTGGGCTTCATGTCAGCCACCAATACAAAGCTGACATGAACCCCAGCCTTATTATTCCACTAGCCACCACTACATGGCAGTGGAAAGAGCGGAGGCTAAGCTCCAGATTTGGCGCATCTTATGGATTCGCCATTTCTGGGACTGCTGAGGAGTGATATTATTAGCTACAGAGGGGGCCAGGATCCATGGCCCCTTCCCTGGCTACTAATATCAGCCCGCAGCTGTCTGTTTAGCCTTTTCTGGTTAGATTTTATAGAGGGACCCTACGTCAATTTTTTTCTAGGGCCCCCTGTAATTTAACCAATAAAGGCTAAGCAAACAGCTGTGGGCTGTTATTAATAGCCAGGGAACATTTTTTGCTAATGGCCCCTTCCCCAGCTACTAATATCAGCTCCCAGCGACTGGCTTTCCCTCTTCTGGTTATGAAAATGACGTGGGAACCCACGCCATTTTTTTTTTTATTTTTTAGGCTACGTGTCCACAATCCAGACGTAGCAACGCTTTGAATGCAGCATGTTTTTGCTGCGTCCAAAACGCTGTATTCTATTGAACGCAGGTAAATCCATATGTGTTCACTGAACCATGCGGATTTACCACATTCAATACATTCTAGTAAAATTTCTGTTGCGGAGACGAGCGACTCCACAAGAGAATTTGACGTACTACGGTCCTGAAAGATGCGCCACATGTCAGTGTCCACGGGTGATCCGCAGGCTCAGATGCATGCATAGTGGACATGGAATTTCTTGAAATACCATCCACTATGCTGCAACATCTGGACGCTGCGGGTTTGACGCTGCATAAACACGCCGCTTCAAAACCGCAGCGGCTCCTGATCGTGGGCACATACCCAAACTCACCCGCAGCATGTCAATTTCTAGCGTCTCCACTGCAAATTTTGACCGATTGAAGTGTCATCATATGCGGTGGATCCGCAATGACAAAAGTGCGGCATTAGAACACAGCATTTTGGATGCAGCTAAAATACGCTGCGTCCAAAGCGCTGCTTGTTGCTGATCGTGGGGATGAAGTGGCTAACGAGACAGCTGTGAGCTGTTATTAATAGCCAGAGAACATGTTTGCCTAATGGCACCTTCCCAGGCTTAAAGGTCTCAGCTGCCCCAGAAATGACTTGAATGGAGATGCTAATGAGCTTGGGTTTAGCTGACAGCTAGCCCTTTTGTTTGGTGATGAAAAGGTGTCAATCAGACCCTTTCATTACAAAACCTAATTAAAGTAAAGAGTTAAATAAACACACACACAGAGTAAAACATTATTAGAAATACAACAGACGCATTCTTTAATCATTTAAATTAACCAATATACTTACTCCAGGTCTGACGGTAATCCAAGGGTTAAAGCGATGTCACACGTTTCTTTTTTCAAATACAGTACAGACCAAAAGTTTGGACACACCTTCTCATTTAAAGATTTTTCTGTATTTTCATGACTTTGAAAATTGTACATTCACACTGAAGGCATCAAAACTATGAATTAACACATGTGGAATTATATACTTAACAAAAAAGTGTGAAACAACTGAAAATATGTCTTATATTCTAGGTTCTTCAAAGTAGCCACCTTTTGTTTTGATGACTGTTTTGCACACTCTTGGCAAGTCTCCTATGTTAATTCATAGTTTTGATGCCCTCAGTGTGAATGTACAATTTTCATAGTCATGAAAATACAGAAAAATCTTTAAATGAGAAGGTGTGTCCAAACTTTTGGTCTGTACTGTATATTTATTTAGCTCCAAAAAGCTTTCATTGATGTACAAAACACATCAAAAGACGCATTTAAAAAGCATCAAAAATGCTTCAAAATCGCGGAAAAAACGCACATTTTTTCCCATAGCATTTTTCCTGCCAAAAGATGCAGAAACGCTGCAGAGATTTCTGCAATCAAATCCTGAACGTGCGCACATAGCCATAAGTGATAGGAACCATCCATTTTTAGACACACTGTGACGTGGTTGGATGGCTATTGCACGCTTTGATCAAAAAACATTAAGTATCTTATGTTTTTAACATTTACAGGAATAGTGGAGCTCATGTATTCATTAATGGCAGTGTTCTGACGTATATATATATCGTTTTCACCACTGTCCGGACTATATATCCTTCAGATAATTTTTATATATATGTATGATTGGATGGGGGCAATAGGGTCAACAAGGGCAAGCCGACGTGGAGCGGGGGCACCAAAACCGTATCGCTAGGTTAACTGCCCGCTGTTAGGTAGGCTACCAGTCTATTAGGGAAACCTAGGGTCAGTCTGTATGTATTTTGTGCTTGATACCTACCTAAATACCCTTACCCCAATACTTAGATACCTATTTTTAATTGGTTGTGTCTGCTGGTATAGCTAACATGAAACACTTTTAGTTATATTTAATAAAAGTTAATTTTTAAGGGGTTATTTGTTCTTTTCTCTGTTTTTTTGTTTAATTATTTATTGAGAGATTAGTATGAGCTAGCCCTTTACATACAGGGATATATTATTTGCATAAAAACAAGATATATTGCAAACACACAAATAATGAAATACACTTTCTACTATAAATGCATGCTTTCTAAATGTGGTGGTTTTGATAATCTTATCACACATATATTTTATATAGCTTTTTCTATATAATTATTAATGTTCTATACTTCACTATACTTTGTCATTTTGAGACAAAAGAAAATAACCTTTCTTCCATGTGCCCTTTTGTTCAGACTGACGTGTCGTGGTTAATAGAAATGGTGTATGATATGTGAACATTGTGCTTGCATCTCCACTCAGCAAAGCATGGGTGATGATATATTGGCATCCAGCATGGAACAGTTTGCCTCGGGGTCTTTCTCAGTGACTCACAGCTTTATAAAGGACTCTGCAAGTGATGTCAAGTCACACAGCTGTAGGAAAGATACTGAGCTAAAACATTTTTAATACTTATTTTTAGACTGGAAATTTATCATTGCATTTATTCAGCATCTCATGGCAAATAAAAGTGGTTCAGGACTCTCTTTGTTTCAAATTTCCACAAAGCTGGGCATTTGCTGTTTTTTTCTGCCCTATTCTACCATAAAACCCAATAGTGTTTGATGAGATATCTTTAGAGGAGCATTTATCTGTGAAATAAAGAAAAGTAAAATGTAAATTTTCATATTCCTGAGCGACCTCTTGAGTGCCACAACACATAAACTGAGCATGTCATTTCTGGCCCCATCTTGATGTCTGATGTGTATACTGAGTGTGTGTATGTATATATGTAATATATAAATATGTATACATATATATATATGTGATAGATATTTATATACACATATATATATCACTGCTACAATATATATACAATAACGTACAATTGTGAGGCAGGTAAGGCAAAAAAATAATCAAAGTACAGAAGCTTTCAAATATAGAAGTGTTAAAAGTTTATTCTTGTCAATTAACAAAATGCAAAATGAATGAACAAAAGATAAATCTAAATTCAATCAATATTTGATGTGATCAATGTTTGCCTTCAAAACTTCATCAGAGTATGACTTCTTCTAGGTAAACTTGCACAGTTTTGAAGGAACTTAACAGGGAGGTTGGTCCAAACATCTTGGAGAACATCTGTGATTGTAGATTTGTGCAAATCCTTCGGTCTCTTCATGAAATCCTATTCAGATTTGATGATATTGAGAACATTGCTCTGTGGTTGACATATCATAACGTCCAGCACTCCTTGTTCTTCTTTTCACTGAAGGAATTTCTTAATTAGATATTTGGGGTAATTATCCTACTGCAGAATAAATTTGGAGCCAATCAGACACTTTCTTGATGGTATTGCATGATGGCTACATATCTTACTATATTTCTCAGGATTGAGGACACCATTAAATCTGACCAAATCCCCAACTCATTTTGCTGAAATGCAGCTCCAAACTTGCAAGGATCTTCCAACATGTTTCAATGTTGCTTGCAGCCACTCCAGCCACTCATTACTATACTACTCTTCAGCTCTTCTGTTGCAGCCAAATAATTCACATTTTGACTCACCAGTAGTGATGACCGAGCACTAAAATGCTCGGGTACTCATTACTCTGGTCGAGTAAATCGTAATGATCGGGTGCTCGACTCGTGTAACGAGCCCAATGTAAGTCAATAGGAAAACCGAGCATTTTTCTGGAGGCGCCCCCCGGAGGTCTGAAGGGGGCCTCAAAATTGTTTAAATTGATGGAAACAGTGCTGAAATGACATGGGAACAGCATGGGGAAGACCCCTGGAAGCATCTCTGAATCCCAGGTCACTGCTATGAACAATGTTGTCAGAGTATTTCGCCTCTTTTACGGACTGACAATAAAACATACAAAAACAAAACACAAATGGATTTTCTTGGAAAAAATGTTTTTTTTTTCCAGGGTAATGACTTGTATGTAAGGCAAAATAACTAAAAACCAAAATGCTCCTCCACACCTTGGGCTATGTTCACACATAGTGTTTTTGATGCGTTCTGCACTTTTGCATTGCTTTTAATGGTGAAAAATACATTCACTAGCAAATGTAATTTTACCATTATCTGGCCATGTGGTGTGTAAGACATGATCAGACACATCCTGTTTCATTTATGAAAGAGGGACTCTGAAAGTCAGAAAGCCTATTTTTACAGGGCCAGCAGGCGGCCCTTAATATTGTTAAAGGGCCAGTAGTCAGCCCTCACTATTGTTAGAGGGCCATTAGCCGGATGTGCTTTGCATAGCTGTGTATTGCTACTGCAATATAATGTATCTATCTGAGGTGGTCAAATTTTCTTTTTCGTATATATTCTGTAAAGTTTGAAATTTGGATGTTCAGCAGGCGGCCCTCACAATTTATAGAGTGCCAGCAGGCGGCCTCCACTATTTTTAGAGGGCCAGCAGGTGTCTTGAGGACAGATGAAACCAAGATAGAGCTTTTTGGCAACGCACATCATTCAAATGTTTACTGTAAATGGAATGTGGCTTACAAATAAAAGAACACAGTACTTCTAGTAAAATATGGTGGAGGTTCAAAGATATTTAGGGGTTGTTTTGCTGACTCTGGCACAGGGTGCCTTGACCATGTGCAAGGCATCATGAAATGTGAAGATTTCCAAAGGATTTTATTCTAGTGCCCAGTGTCATAAAGCTGGCTTTGCATTCTAGGTCATGGGCCTTCCAGCAGGACAATGCCCCCAAACCTGATTAAAGAAGCACCCAGAAATGAATGAAAACAAAGCACTGGAGAGTTCTGAAGTGGTAATTCCAGCTCCAGCAGCGTCAAGTCTCCCACCTAGACACATTAAATCAGGACATTTTTTTAAGTTTGATTAATTTCTGTCAAAATTGAAAAAATTCTGCCAACTTTGATGAATTTTTGTCAACTATGATAAATTTCTGTCAACCTTGATTAATTTCTGAGTACAGATCACCGTTAAAATTAGGAATCGGTCAATGAGTGCATGGAAAACATCAATCAATTGAATTATACCAGAATTTAATATGATGTACACAGACTGCACCTCGTCATCTATAACCATCGCATTTTAATCAACATCTCTGTTTCTCTATTCCTCCTACAGATATGCAACCCAGCTTTCCTCCTGTTGTGATTCCCTCCTACCTTTGCTGGCTGTATTTTCTGGTATGTCTTTCACCTACTCACTGCTCTACCCCCACCCTTATTTATGACCTCCTTGTTTACTCTGCCTTAAAAATCCTACATCTGGCTCAGTCTTAATTATCTGATAATGATGAGCAGAGGACACTCTCCTCTGTTTCACAGCTGCCTGCATTTGTAGCAAATATATTGTGAACTCTACATCTGCAGGATGTCAGTCTGCCAGTGTACCATACAAGTGTAACATAGAAGGTACTGAAGAGGTATTCAGCTATGAATTATACCAGAATTGAACCAGAAGGGAACTGAAGGTAACTGGATACTTAGTCACAGTAAACAATGTTTCTGTTTGTTTTACTCTCTCCTCTATAGTCCTTCACTTTCTACTAACCCCTCTAACCCCTACTCCTAGTAAGGAACTGGTCATCTCTCCCTCCATTCTCCCCATCCATCTCACGTCCTCTTTAGAACTATTCCTCAACATACAATTCTTTGTCTCCAAACACAGACAGCCACCTCATGCCCTCTCCTGCTCCCACCTGCTAACACTTTCTCTGCTCCTCTTCACTGCCAGCGATAGCTCTCCAAATCCCGGCCCCCCCACCACATCCCCACGGCCACTTCTACCTCTCATCCTAGATCTATCACACATTTCCACAACCTTTCTAACCTTATACCCATCCGCCCAGCCCCCGCTTCCCCAGTACCTCTAACAGGAGCTTAATGGAACGCTCGCTATGTCTGCAACAAACTTTCCATGATCTTTTCATTACAAACAAACTTTCCTTCTCGCTATCACGGAAACCTTGCTCACCTCCTCTGACACAGCCTCTCCAGCTGCACTTTCGTATGGCGGATTCCACCTTTCCCACACCCCCGCCCCAGCGGCAAGCATGGTGGAGGAGTTGGTTTTCTCCTGTCAGATAACTGCTCTTTCTCACATATCCCACTGCCACCCTCCTTTACCCTTCCCTCTTTTGAGGTGCACTGTGTGGGCATCTACTCCCTCTCCAACCTCCAACTGGCTGTCATTTACCACCCCCAGGACCAGCCACCACCTTCTTAGACCACTTCACCACCTGGCTACTTCACTTCCTTTCCACTGACATCCCCACTATCATCATGGGCTATTTCAACATCCCCATTAACACTTCCCACTCATCTGTCTCTAAGTTTCTATCCCTCACTTCCTCCTTTGGCCTTGCTCAATGGTCTTCCGCAGCCAAAGATGGCCACACACTGGACCTCATCTTCACCCGCCTCTGTTCCCAATCCAACCTAACTCACCTCTCCCTCTTTCTGACCACAACTAACATTCTCTACCCTCTCCTCTCCAAGTCCACAATCCACCATCCAGAAACTTGCACACCCTTTCAGAAATCTCAAACACCTCGACCTTCACTCACTCTCTGAATCCCTTCTCCCTTTTACAGACATAAATTCCTTACACGATGCAGATGCTGCTGCTTTGTATCACACCACAACAGCTGCAGCTCTTGAATTGGTCGCCCCCCTCACACATACCAAAACTCGCACAATCAACAGGCAATCCTGGCACACCAGCCTGACTAAAGAACTGAGACGGGCTTCCAGGGTTGCTGAACGGAGATGGAAATGGTCCCACTCCAACGAGCACTTCATCGCATTCAAACAGTCCCTCACTACTTTCAAGTCCACACTCACCGCAGCAAAACAAACCTACTTCTCATCACTCATATCCTCCCTGTTTCACAACCCTAAACAGCTATTCAGTAATTTCAATTCTCTCCTCCGTCCCCCAGCTCCTCCTCCCTCTCCACTCATCTCTGCTGAAGACTTTGCCTCATTCTTCAAGCAGAAAGCTTTTGCCGTAAGTCCCCACAGCCCCTTCTCATACCCACTCAACTATCCTCCAAAACCAGCTTCTGCGCCATCACGGAAGATCAATTTTCCTCCTCACTCTTCAAGTCACATCTCACCATGTAACGGGTCTGGGAGGCGGAACCTCTGAGCTACTATACAAGGGGGCAGTCCTTGTAAGGGAGCGGGTGGCGACCAGGGAAGACGGGCAGGAGGTCACAGCAGGTGACCGGGACAGTCTCTGAGTGAACGGGCTGGAGGTCACGGCAAGTGACCGGGGCAGTCTCTGGATGAACGGGCTGATGGTCACGGCAAGTGACCGGGGCAGTCTCTGAATGAACGGGCAGATGGTCACGGCAAGTGACCGGGGCAGTCTCTGGATGAACGGGCAGATGGTCACGGCAAGTGACCGGGGCAGTCTCTGGATGAACGGGCAGATGGTCACGGCAAGTGACCGGGGCAGTCTCTAGGTAAAGGGTTGGTACGACCTGTGGCGGCTGATGATAGACGTGAGCTCCCAGGTGAGCAGGCGAGAGTCTCTGGATGAACGGGTGGTCACAGCATGTGACGGCAGAGCCTCCAGGAAGACCAACAGACAGGCGGCAGATGAGCGCTCCCAGGTGAGCGGGCAGAAGTCTCTGGACAGGCGGGTGGTCACAGCACGTGACGGCAGAGCCTCCAGGTAGGCTAGCAGACAGGCAGCAGATGAGCGCTCCCAGGTGAGCGAGCAGGAGTCACTGGACAGGCAAGTGGTCACAGCACGTGACGGCGGAGCCTCCAGGTAGACTAGCAGGCAGGTAGCAGGTGTGTGCTCCCAGGTGAGCGGGCAAGCTGGTCCATAGACAGACTGACAGGAGTTGGAAGGCAGACCGTCGGACCTCAGGCAAGCAGGCAGGTGGTTGATGTGCGCTCCCAGGTGAGCGGGCAGGCTGGTCCTTAGACAGACTGACAGGAGTAGTAAGGCAGACCGTCGGACCTCAGACTAGCAGGCAGGTAGCTGATGTGCGCTCCCAGGTGAGCGGGCAGGCTGGTCCTTAGACAGACTGACAGGAGTAGTAAGGCAGACCGTCGGACCTCAGACTAGCAGGCAGGTAGCAGATAATCAGGCAGGAATCTGGCAGGTAACTGGCAGGTAACTGGCAACGGGACCTGAGGGCTGAAGCAGAGTAGTGAACAGTGCAACAACATTGCTCGGGCACCTCCATTTTGGAGGAGGTGCCTTATATATGGTGAAGTCCTCCGGCCATTGGCCGGGGACTCCTTAGGACGGCGCGCGCGGCCCCTTTAAGAGGGAGGGAGAGCGCGCGCGCCCTAAGCACAGTGGCCGGGAAGGAGCGCGCGCAGCCAGCAGAGCGGGAGGAGGACGCCGGGCACGGAGCAGAGAGGTGAGGGGAACAGCGTCCCTGCCTAGCAGAGGGCAGGGACGCCGGCGCTACAGTACCCCCCCCTTTAGGCCCCCCCTTTTTTAGGCCAGACAGAAATTTAGCTAGGATAAGAGGGGCATGGATGTTCTCCCGGGGCTCCCACGTTCTCTCCTCAGGACCAAACCCCCTCCAATCTACTAGAAAAAGGTCTTTCCTCTTACCCTTTTGGTGGCAAGAATGTTCTCTACCTCAAACTCATCCTCAGCAGAAACCGGAGCAGGAGGCGTACCTGTAGACTTGGAAAAAGAGTTAAGTACCACAGCTTTGAGGAGAGATACATGGAAGGAGTTAGGGATCCGTAAGTTGGCCAGGAGTTTTAATTTATAGGCCACCGGGTTGATCTGACTGATGACCTCCAGAGGACCGATGAACCGAGGCCCTAACTTGTAAGAAGGTATCTTGAGTTGGACATATTTAGATGAGAGCCAGACTTTATCTCCAGGACGAAATTGTGGAGGATCCAGGCGTTTTTTGTCAGCGTGTCTTTTCATCCGTTCGGACGACTGAAGGAGTGCGGATCGGGTACTCTCCCAAATGGAGGAAAATTTGCTAACGAGAGATTCCGCAGCCGGGTTGTCCACAGAGGTGGAGACAGGAAAAGGAATCCAAGGATGCTGACCGAAGACTACAAAAAACGGGGATTTGGAGGAGGATTCGCTCTCGTGATTGTTATAGGAGAACTCGGCCCAAGGTAGGAGATCCACCCAGTCAGAATGATGGGCATTAACGAAGTGCCGGAGGTAACTGGTCAGGTTCTGATTGATCCGCTCCACTTGACCATTGGACTGTGGGTGGTAAGCGGAAGAGAAGTCCAGGGTGACGTCTAGCAGTTTACAAGTGGCTCTCCAGAAACGTGAGGTGAACTGTACCCCACGATACGACACGATGTGGAGGGGCAGGCCATGAAGACGGAAGATGTGGCAGATAAAGTCTTGAGCCAGCTCGGGTGCAGACGGGAGGCCAGGCAGGGGAATAAAGTGAGCCATCTTGGAAAAGCGGTCAGCGACCACCCAAATGACCGTACAACCGGCAGAGACGGGGACATCAGTTATGAAGTCCATAGCAATATGCTGCCAGGGGGCAGCAGGCACAGGAAGCGGAAGAAGGCGACCGGCTGGCAGGTGTCTCGGGACTTTGTTGCGGGCGCAGGACACACAGGCAGAAACAAAGTCTATTACGTCCTTGTGCAGGGTAGGCCACCAGTAGTGCCGGGCAATAAGCTGGAGGGTCTTTTTCTGACCGGCGTGGCCAGCTAGTTTAGACGAGTGACCCCAGTGTAGGATCTTCTCCCGATCAGGTACTGATACGAACGTCTTACCGGGAGGGAGACGATTTAGACTCACGGGAGCCACCTGCATTACTCTGGCGAGATCGATGATATGTTTAGGTTCTTCCTCGAGATCGGACACCAGAAAGGATCGGGACAAGGCATCTGCTTTGACGTTTTTGTCAGCCGGGCGAAAATGAAGAACAAAATCAAAGCGAGCAAAAAACAAGGACCACCGGGCTTGGCGCGGGTTAAGTCTCTGGGCATGCTGGAGGTAAGCCAAGTTCTTGTGGTCAGTGTAAATTATTACCGGGTGAAGAGCCCCCTCGAGTAGGTAACGCCACTCCTCCAATGCCAGTTTGATGGCCAATAACTCTCGGTCTCCTATGGAATAGTTGCGCTCAGAAGAGGAGAAGAGTTTGGAGAAGAAGCCACAAGTTACCATTCTCCCGGAAGATGATTTTTGAGTAAGCACCGCTCCGGCTCCAGAGGAGGAGGCGTCAACTTCCAGGAAGAACTGCTTGTTGCCGTCCGGGCGATGCAGCACCGGGGCGGAAGAGAAGGCCTGTTTTAGGGAAAGAAAGGCCTCCTCTGCTTCGGGCGGCCACTCTTTGGGATTAGTACCCTTACGGGTGAGCGCGGAAATTGGGGCAGTCCGGGAAGAGAAGTGTGGTATGAAGAGGCGGTAGTAGTTGGCGAAGCCCAGGAATCGCTGAATGGCCTTCAACCCCTCCGGTCGAGGCCATTTCTCGATGGCAGACAGTTTCTCTGGATCCATTCGTAGGCCGGTCTGAGAAATAATGTAGCCCAAAAACGGAAGCGAGGTCTGCTCAAAGAGGCACTTCTCGTATTTAGCGAAGAGGTGATTCTGCCTGAGCCTGAGCAGGACCTGACGAACATCCCTCCGGTGAGTCTGGAGATCCGGAGAGAAGACCAAGATGTCGTCCAGGTACACCACTACGCAGGAGTAGAGAAGGTCCCGGAAGATGTCATTGACCAACTCTTGAAAGACGGCAGGAGCGTTACAGAGACCAAAGGGCATTACCAGATATTCATAGTGGCCGTCCCGGGTGTTGAATGCCGTCTTCCATTCATCCCCCTGACGGATACGAACCAGGTTGTACGCCCCACGGAGGTCCAGTTTGGTGAAGATTCTAGCCCCCCTCAGACGATCAAATAACTTCGGAATGAGCGGAAGGGGGTACTTATTCTTCACCGTGATCTGGTTAAGGCCTCTATAGTCTATACAGGGACGGAGAGAGCCGTCCTTCTTTTTGACGAAAAAGAAGCCTGCTCCCGCCGGGGAGGTAGATTTCCGGATGAATCCCCTGGCCAGATTCTCCTCAATATATTCGGACATCGACCGGGTCTCAGCAGCGGATAAAGGATAAATACGCCCACGGGGAGGAGTAGTACCAGGTAACAGGTCGATAGGGCAGTCGTATGGTCTATGAGAAGGTAGTGTCTCTGCTTCCTTTTTATTAAAGACATCAGCATAAGACCAATAAGGAATCGGAAGTCCAGGTAGATTAGCTGGGGTAGGAGAAGGACGGACGGGATGGACGGGAACCAGACAGGTCTTATGGCAGTCCTGTCCCCAGCGAAGGACTTCTCCGGTCTGCCAGTCAAGCACGGGTGCATGTCTCTGGAGCCAAGGTAGGCCTAGCAAGAGGGCGTGAGAGAGTCCAGGCAGAACATGAAAGGAGATACTCTCAGAATGCAGCATTCCCACCTGCAGAGTAATGGATTCGGTGATGAGTTGGATGGGGCGTGGTAAGAGGCCCCCATCCACGGCAGCAACAGACAAGGGTACAGCCAGAGGTTTGGTGGGGATGCGGTATTTCTCTACCAGGGACTGTGAAATAAGATTCCCGGCTGCTCCAGAGTCAAGTTGGGCTAGTTCGAAATAACGGTTCTCCCCGCAGACGATTGAGACTGACAGCAGCAGAGATGGAGAGGATTTATTCTTGTCTAGGTCGACCTCTCTGAGCGAACCTAGACACAGGCGTTTCCCGACCTCTCCGGGCAGGCACGGATCCGGTGCTCCTTACTGCCACAGTAGAAGCAGCTCCCCTCGGTACGGCGTAAGTCCTGACGGGTTTTGATCATCTTGGTCTGGTCGACCTGCATAGACTCAGGAGAGTGTACCTGGGTAGAGACGGAGGGAGTGACGGGTTTCTGAAAAGTAGGGGCTAGACGTGGTAACCTCCTCTCACGGGTGACCTCTTTGGCACGCTCCTGGAACCGTAGGTCAATCCGGGTGGCAAGAGTTATTAGGTCATCGAGAGTGGTAGGAATGTCCAGACCGGCAAGTTCATCTTTAATACGGCCGGACAGACCCTCCCAGAAGACGGATACCAGAGTGTCGTTATCCCAGGCCAGCTCCGAGGCAAGGGTACGGAACCGTATGGCATATTGGCCCACGGTGAGACTTCCCTGACGGAGGCGTAGCAGTGATGATGCGGATGAGGTCTTCCGTCCGGGTTCGTCAAAGACTTTCCGGAAAGCCGTGAGAAAAGCAGGCAAGTTGGACACCAGGGGGTCTCCTCTCTCCCATAGAGGATTTAGCCAGGCCAGGGCCTCCCCGGTGAGATGGGACATGATGAATGCAATTTTGGCCCGGTCGGAGTTAAACTGGTGGGACAATAGTTCAAAGTGCAGGGTGCACTGATTTATGAAGCCCCGAGCCTGGGCGGAGTCGCCTCCGAAGCGAGGAGGTGCAGAAAGCCGGGGTCCGGGGTAGGATACCATGGTATTAGTGGGCAGCGGAGCTGCCGGATTGCGAGACATGGCACTGGCGGAGGTTGCTGGTGGAGCAGTCAGAGTGTCCAGGCGAGTATTGACATTCCGCAGGTGACCCAGGATGGACTCCTGTTGGGACCTTTGATGGGACAGTTCATGACACAGGTCCGAGAGCGAGGGAGCTTGGGTGCCACCGGGTTCCATGGCCCGAGCAAACTGTAACGGGTCTGGGAGGCGGAACCTCTGAGCTACTATACAAGGGGGCAGTCCTTGTAAGGGAGCGGGTGGCGACCAGGGAAGACGGGCAGGAGGTCACAGCAGGTGACCGGGACAGTCTCTGAGTGAACGGGCTGGAGGTCACGGCAAGTGACCGGGTCAGTCTTTGGATGAACGGGCTGATGGTCACGGCAAGTGACCGGGGCAGTCTCTGAATGAACGGGCAGATGGTCACGGCAAGTGACCGGGGCAGTCTCTGGATGAACGGGCAGATGGTCACGGCAAGTGACCGGGGCAGTCTCTGGATGAACGGGCAGATGGTCACGGCAAGTGACCGGGGCAGTCTCTAGGTAAAGGGTTGGTACGACCTGTGGCGGCTGATGATAGACGTGAGCTCCCAGGTGAGCAGGCGAGAGTCTCTGGATGAACGGGTGGTCACAGCATGTGACGGCGGAGCCTCCAGGAAGACCAACAGACAGGCGGCAGATGAGCGCTCCCAGGTGAGCGGGCAGAAGTCTCTGGACAGGTGGGTGGTCACAGCACGTGACGGCAGAGCCTCCAGGTAGGCTAGCAGACAGGCAGCAGATGAGCGCTCCCAGGTGAGCGAGCAGGAGTCACTGGACAGGCAAGTGGTCACAGCACGTGACGGCAGAGCCTCCAGGTAGACTAGCAGGCAGGTAGCAGGTGTGTGCTCCCAGGTGAGCGGGCAAGCTGGTCCATAGACAGACTGACAGGAGTTGGAAGGCAGACCGTCGGACCTCAGGCAAGCAGGCAGGTGGTTGATGTGCGCTCCCAGGTGAGCGGGCAGGCTGGTCCTTAGACAGACTGACAGGAGTAGTAAGGCAGACCGTCGGACCTCAGACTAGCAGGCAGGTAGCTGATGTGCGCTCCCAGGTGAGCGGGCAGGCTGGTCCTTAGACAGACTGACAGGAGTAGTAAGGCAGACCGTCGGACCTCAGACTAGCAGGCAGGTAGCAGATAATCAGGCAGGAATCTGGCAGGTAACTGGCAACGGGACCTGAGGGCTGAAGCAGAGTAGTGAACAGTGCAACAACATTGCTCGGGCACCTCCATTTTGGAGGAGGTGCCTTATATATGGTGAAGTCCTCCGACCATTGGCCGGGGACTCCTTAGGACGGCGCGCGCGGCCCCTTTAAGAGGGAGGGAGAGCGCGCGCGCGCGCCCTAAGCACAGTGGCCGGGAAGGAGTGCGCGCAGCCAGCAGAGCGGGAGGAGGACGCCGGGCACGGAGCAGAGAGGTGAGGGGAACAGCGTCCCTGCCTAGCAGAGGGCAGGGACGCCGGCGCTACACACCACCTGTGAACTTGACACAATCCCGTCCCACCTCATCCCAAGCCTTGCCGCAGTCTTCATCCCAACCATAACCCACCTCTTCAACCTGTTACTAACAACTGGCGTCTTCCCCTCATGCTTCAAACATGCTTCGATCACACCCATCCTCAAAAAGCCCTCCCTTGACTCATCCTTTCTGTCTAGCTATCGCCCCATATCACTTCTCCCCTATGCCTCAAAACTACCTCCTGCTCCCTCTTTGACCGCTTACAATCTGGCTTCCGACCGCATCACTCCACTGAAACTGCCCTGACTAAAGTCATCAACGACCTACTAACCGCTAAATCCAAGCGACACTACTCTGTCCTCCTCCTCCTCCTAGACCTGTCATCTGCCTTTGACACAGTGAACCATTCCCTCTTACTACAGACTCTCTCATCTCTTGGCATCACAGACTTGGCCCAATCTTGGATCTCCTCATACCTAACATATGGGACATTTACCGTCTCCCACTCATACACCACCTCCTCATCTCGCCACCTATCGGTGTCCCCCAAGGTTCAGTTCTAGGACCCCTGCTCTTCTCCATCTACACCTTTGGCCTGGGACAGCACATAGAGACTCACGGCTTCCAGTATCACCTCTATGCTGATGAAACACAGATCTACCTCTCTGGACCTGATATCACTTCCTTACTAACCAGAATCCCACAATGTCTGTCCGTTATTTCATCTTTCTTCTCTGCTAGATTCCTAAAACTTAATATGGATAAAACCGAATTCATCATCTTTCCACCATCTCACTCAACCCCCCCCCCACCTGACCTATCTATCTAAGTCAATGGCTGTCCACTCTCCCCAGTCCCGCAAGCTCGCTGCCTTTGGGTAACCCTTGACTCTAATCTCTCCTTCAAACCTCATATCCAAGCCCTTTCCACTTCCTGCCGACTCCAACTCAAAAATATTTCCCGGATCCGCACATTCCTCAACCATGAATCTGCAAAAACACTAGTGCACGCCCTCATCATCTCTTGCCTCGACTACTGTGACGTCCTGCTCTGTGGCCTCCCTTCTACCACTCTTGCACCCCTGCAATCTATCCTAAACTCTGCTGCCTGACTAATCCACCTGTCCCCCCGCTATTCCCCTGCCTCTCCCATCTGTCAATTCCTGCACTGGCTCCCCATTACCCAGAGACTCAAGTTCAAGACCCTAACCTTGGCATACAAAGTCATCCACCACCTGTCTCCTCCATACATCTGTGACCTAGTTTCCTGGTACTTACCTGCATGCAACCTCCGATCCTCACAAGACCTCCTTCTCTACTCCCCTCTTATCTCCTCTTCCCACAATCGCATACAAGAATTCTCCTGTGCTTCCCCCCTACTCTGGAACTCTCCACCCCATGGAAACCTTAAAAAAAAAACTGAAGACCTACCTCTTCCGACAAGCCTACAACCTGCAGTAACCATTGCTCCACCATACCGCTGCACGACCAGTAGATTGTGAGCCCTCGCGGGCAGGGTCCTCTCTCCTCCTGTACCAGTCGGTGACTTGTTTTTGTTCAAACTATTGTATTTGTTGTTTGCTATGTATACCCCTCTTTCACATGTAAAGCGCCATGGAATTAATGGCGCTATAATAATAAATAATAATAATCAAGTTTTTCACTGTGGAAGATATGTATGCAACCAGAATGAACACTCCTTTCCAGCTGACCATCTAGCACCTGTCCCTAGTCTAAAAGAAGCTAACTGCGTTGTCAATAGGGTATAGAAAATTATTTTAAAGCACGGAGTATAATACAATAATCCCTGACTACAAGCCTGTAACATGCTATCCTAACTGCTATAGGTCACCTGTACACGAATCTCAGATAAGAGAGGTAATATAGTACAATAAAAAATTTAACCAGCTCCGAAGAGCGTTTTTTTGGTACGTTGCACCACCAAACTGTGAAGGAACGCAAGCGACCCTGTTGGCTTTCATCAATTTCTAATTACAAATCACTGTTAAAAATTATGAAACTGTCAACGAGTGCATGGAAAAAATCAATCAAGTTCTGGATTGTTCTAGGGATGTATGCGACCAGAATGAACACTCCTTTCCAGCCGATGGTATCATCTAGCACCTGTCCCTATTCTAAAAGCAGCTAACAGTATTATCAATAGGCAATAGACTTTTTTTTTCAGCACGGAGTATAATACAATAATCCCTGACTAGATGCCTGTAAGACGTTATCATAACTGCTATAGGTCACCCGTACACGAATCTCAGATAAGAGAGGTAATATAGTACAATAAAAAAAATAATTTAACTGGCTCCGAAGAGTTTTTTTTTGGTACGTTGCACCACCAAACTGTGAAGGAACACAAGCAACCCTGCCTGCTTTCATCAATTTCTAATTACAGATAACCGTTAAAAATGATGAATCGGTCAACGAGTGCACGGAAAAAATCAATCAAATTATGCACTGTGGAAGATATGTATGTGACAAGAATATGAACACTTATTTCCAGCTGATGATACCTTGCACCTGTCCTTATTCTAAAAGCACCTAACAGCGGTATCAATAGAGAATAGATTTTTTTTTGTTTGCTTTCAGCAGCAAAAGTATAAGTCAAAAATCCCTGTCTGAATGACTGTAATACGCTATCCATAGTGTGATAGCTTACCCTTCCCATTATTTAGGAGTAAGTCTCCTATACTGTTATTGCGTATGCAGTAAGTGCAAAGGCTGCCAAAAATTAGGACACAGTCAAATACAAATTTGAAGAGACGTAGTGAAGGGCCTCATAAAAATTGTTTTAAAAATTATTAAGGAGTGGTTCGCCTATACTGTTATTGCGTATGCAGCAAGTTAAAGGGCTGCCAAAAATTAGGATGCGCTCCAATACGAATTTGAAAAGATGTAGTGGAGGGTCTCAGTCCAAAAAATGTTTCCCATTATTAAGGAGTGGGTCTACTATACTGTTATTGCGTATGCAGCAAGTTCAAGGGCTGCCAAAAATTAGGACACACTCCAATACCAATTTGAAGAGACGTAGTGGAGGGCCTCAGTAAAAAAATAATTTTCCATTATTAAGGAGTGGGTCTCCTAGACTGGTAATGCCCATGCACTGAAAAACATTTACCCCTCGGGGACATACATATATATTATATATAATGTTAGGGGTAGGCCTCTAAAAACAGTTCCTATGGGAATCATAAACACCCTTAAAAAAATTATGTGGGCGTTGCATGATGGTCACACTGTTGATATGGTGGTGGAGGATGAGGAGAAGGATAAGGAGGAGGACAACATGAAATAGACGAAATCCTGAAGCGTATACCCATGTCTGGGTGTGAAGTGGTGCCTGGGTATAAACCCTCAAAAAAACACTGGATTAGAGTTTATGTTCCGCTGCTATCATCCGGAGGTGTTGAGAAGTCTGGCCCAATCCAGCCCTTGTTCATTTTGATGAGTCAGCCTGTCAGCATTTTCAGTTGACAGGCAGATGCGCCTATCAGTTATAATACCAACGGTATGAATGTGGTGTGGATAGTACCCTCTGTAGCCCAGGAAACCAGCTCATGTTCCTCCTCCTCCTCCTGATCCTCCTCATTATCACCCAATCCGTGTTGAGATGAGATGAGGCTAGGCTGTGTAGAATCACCCTGTATAATTCCTTGCTCCATCTCATCGTGCTCTGCCTGCAATGCCTCCTCTTTAATTGTGAGCAGCGAGCGTTTCAGTAGACAGACAAGCGAGATGGTGACGCTAATTATGCCTTCATAGCCGCTCATCATCTTGGTCGAGTCTTCAGAGTTTTGGAGGACGGCACAGATGTCAAACATGCATGCCCACTCATCAGCTCTTATGTGCGGATGCTGACCGGAATACCGACGGGCGTGTTGAAGCTGGTACTCAACAACTGCCCTCTGCTGCTCACAAATCCTTCCCAACATATGCAATGTTGAGTTCCAACGCGTAGTGACATTGCACACCAGTCGGTGAGCTGGAAGCTACAAACGCTGCTTAAGCACTGTTGTGACACCCCAGGGGTCTGGTTGCCACAGTGATAGAGATATTACGTCTGAGAGCAGGTGGGAGGTCTCTTGGTCAGGGATCCTATGCATGCCACACCTCCTGCCCAGTCCTGGGAGGGGAAGGACTTCCCCTATATAAACCTAGGGCTGAGGCAGGGTTAGGGAGTAGAGAAGAAGTAGAGACAGAGAAGAGCAGCAGATATAGGAGAAGAACATCAGGAGCTCTGTGGGAGCAGTGCTATAAGGAGTCAGGGGCTGGCAGCTGCAGAGCTCGCCCTGACTGAGAAGCTATCACCGGACCCGGAGTCCGAGGCTGTGGGGACTAATCTTTACCCAGCAGCAGAAACCGCCCGGCAGGGGATTTTAGGTCCTCTGGCCAAGAAACCCGAAGGCACGGTCACACGCGTGGGACCAGCACCGCCGTCGTGGAGCGGAAGCCACTAGAAGGCCCCGAGTCACCGGCCATACGGGTGAGCACCACACGGTACACTCAGGGACGTGGGCTACTTATACCCGCCTCTAGCAAGGTAGCCAGAAGAGTACAGTCAGTTTGGGAGGCCTACAACTCCGCCTGGCCAGGGGAGATCCCATCTGCTCAAGGACTGACCAGGCCCCGATCGCTAGCCAGTACTCCGGGAGGGTCTATCTTTATCACCAGTAAAGACCCTGAACTACACCGCATCGTCTCTGAGTGATTCCTGCTACCCCCATCATCCACGTCGGCTGCCCTGAGGCCATACCCCTCCCGTTGGGGGTGATACTATCACGTTGCACAATCCTACCACCGGCCTCAGCGGTCTGCCCTGCAGCGGCAGCTCCTTCGCTGCATCCAACGGGTGGCGTAGTCGTCCAACATCTACCGCTAATACATCGCTACTTAGTCTGACTCCCTGGGCATGGACCGGGTCACCGCCACGAGACTACAACCCTCAACAGATCCGGCTCCGGGTAAGCTCCTACATGCGCAACGCTGTGCGACACAGGCCCAGGGGTGCGTCAACTTTTGGCGTAGTCGGCAGGATCTCGTGCCCGCAACCACGGGGTACTGCGTGCCTGAAAAAGACTGTTCAAACTTACCAGTGGTGAAGATTCCCGCCATCCGTGGACGTTTCCCGCCATCCAGCGCCATCTTCTACCTTCTTCCCGCCATCCGCGAAGTTTTCCCGCCATCCGGCGCCATCTTCTGCCTTCTTCCCGCCATCCATGGAGTTTTCCCGCCGTTGGACGCCATCTTGAAGACGCCGTGCGGGAAGAAGAGGGGCGTGGACTCCGAAAGCGCGCGAGAACTGAAGCCCCGCCTCACGTCCGGACGTTGCGTAAGGTCCTGGAAGGAGCGCAGCAGACGCCGACGTCACAGGAGCGCGACGGAAGGTCCTCAACCCTGACGATCCACTGCGGAGCCGCGGCCTACGGAAGAGGATCATCGCAAGGTAGGCCACGGTCCACTAGGGGGGAGGAAGATGTCGGATACGGAGGAGAGCTTCACTGCCTCAACCCCCGCCAGCGTCACCGCTGCTGCAGTCATGCCTTTCACCATGCCCTATATCCCGGGAGCGGCCTGGCTACCCCAGTACTCAGGGGAGTCACATACCCTGCATGACTTTGAGAAAAGCTGGATAGCCTCTTCCAGGTGTATCCCCTCACAGAAGAGCAAAAAGTGAGCATCCTGGTGGCCCAATTAACCGGGGCAGCCCAAAGGGAGGTAAAGTCCTGGCCACCTGGGGGGAGGACTGTTGCAGGGATACTAACCCGGCTGAGGGACACCTTTGATACCCGTACCTCAGCCGAGATCAAGCTTAGATTCTACGGGTGCAAGCAGCGAGCACACGAGAGTATAAGGGACTATGCCCTGAACCTACAAGAGGCCCTGAGAGCCATTAAGCAGACCGACCCTGACGGCGTGGGAGACGAGGACAGGCTGTTGACTGAACAATTTATAGAGGGTTTATATTGCAATGCCCACCGAACCCAGTTGCGGGCAATGGCCTTACAGGACCCTC
This sequence comes from Phyllobates terribilis, assembly GCF_046119375.1. Taxonomy (NCBI): domain Eukaryota; kingdom Metazoa; phylum Chordata; class Amphibia; order Anura; family Dendrobatidae; genus Phyllobates; species Phyllobates terribilis. Next base: position 421,659,293 of record NW_027362762.1, on the reverse strand, counting down.
ATCTGGGATTTGCACAGTTCAAGGACAGAGCCATCCGGGTGCTCCGAGAACCGGCACCAGGTGGCGTTGTGACCCACAGACGCCCCACTACCGCTTACCACCAGGAGGCGGCGCCCTTGTCGGCAGGGCCTGTGGGAGCTGATGCGCAGGCTTTGAACAATGACCCGGCTCCAGACCTGCACCATCAGGTCCAAGAGCTAGCTAAAAGCGTTGCTGCGCTAACCCGAACTGTGCAGTCTTTACAGGTTTCCACTCCAGGGAAGATCCAGCTGGCATCCGGACCGGAGGACATCCCGTGGCGTCGACCAAGGAGGACCCCACCGGCCAGAGGAAGACCCAGCGACCGATACAACGAGGACAGACAACCCATCTGCCGCCGCTGCAATCAACCCAGACATATGGCAAGGTACTGTCCTTTAAACTGGCACAACCTGGGGTAGAGGGCCAAACCCCAGGAAAAAGATCATCAGGCCCATCGAACTGGCGCGACAAATATGTGGGAGGACGTCCAGTCTTGCCTGTGGTACTGGATGGCATCCCCATGAGTGCCCTACTGGACACCGGGTCACAGGTTACCACTATCAGATACGTGCTCTTCAAGCAGTACTGGAATGACTCGGATATCACCCGCTACCCTGACGACGACTTGAGTATCATCGCCAGCAATGGTCAGCCCGTGCCACAGATTGGATTTAAAGAGGTGACCATTAAAATCGGTAGAGTCGAATTGGCGGCACAGGGACTGATCATTGTAGACATTGACAAGCACGAGAGTCACCCAAAGATAACTCTAGGAACTAATGTAATTGAAAATTGTCTTGCAGAGGTGATTTTCCTTTTACAGCAGGTTGCCAAGAACGCCAGCTCCGGCCAGCAGCGAGTGCTCCAGAAAGAGATCCGGGCACTGATGCGACGGCAACAGATAGAACTCTCCGGTGGTGAGATTGGTAGCGTAAGAATGTGTGACCCTTTCCCTATTGCCATGCCCACAAAAAGTGAAATGATGATTTGGTGCCGGGCAGCTATTGGTCTGAGAGGTAGAGATTACCAGGCAATGGTAGAACCAGTTTACTCAGACAGTAGGCCCACCATTTTGACAGCACGGGGGGTGGTCAATGTACGCCATGGGAGGGTGCCCGTTCGCATAATAAATATCGGGAAGAGGGAAGTATACCTGCCCCGGTATGCCACGCTAGCCAAATTGTATACCATCAATCAAAATTCCATACAGTCCGTAGAACCCTTGCCTCCATCTTCCCCGGAGGAAAGTAACGGCTCTAAGGAAACAATGGAGGACTGGTGTCAGCAACTACATTTGGGTACTGACTCCACTCCCTCACACCAGAGACAGGGAGTCTATCGGGTGGTTCAAGAGTACGAGAGAGTGTTTAGTAAACACCCGTTAGACTTCGGGCGAGTCAAGGGGGTAGAACACCACATCCCCACGGGAGACCATCTTCCCATAAAAAAGAGGTATCGACCCGTACCCCCTGCACACTACCAACACGCCAATGGGATGCTTAGGGACATGAAGGAGGCTGGGGTGATTAGGGATAGCTGTAGCCCCTGGGCAGCTCCACTAGTCTTAGTCAAAAAGAAAGACAACACCATGAGGATGTGTGTAGATTACCGGAAAATCAACCGTATCACACACAAGGATGCGTACCCCTTACCAAGGATAGAGGAGTCTTTGGCTGCTTTAAGATCTGCTAACTTCTTCTCTACCTTGGATCTCACTAGTGGGTACTGGCAGGTTCCTGTAGCAGAGGCGGACCGGGAGAAGACCGCATTCACCACCCCGATGGGACTTAGCGAGTTTACCTGCATGCCGTTCGGACTCTGTAACGCACCAGGAACCTTTCAACGATTAATGGAGTGCTGTCTGGGCCACAGAAACTTCGAGACGGTCCTGTTGTACCTGGACGATGTCATCGTATATTCCAAGACTTATGAGGACCACCTGAAACACCTGGCGGAAGTGTTCGAAGCTCTGGCAAACTACGGCCTAAAGTTAAAACCCTCCAAGTGTCACCTCCTAAAACCAAAGGTGCAGTACCTGGGACACGTGGTGAGCGCTGACGGAGTGGCTCCCGACCCTGATAAGATCACCGCAATTAAAGAATGGCCAAGTTCCTCCAGTGTAAAGGAAGTGCGGCAGTTCCTCGGGTTGGTAGGCTATTACCGCAAATTCATCCCCGGTTTCACCAAAAAGGCAGCTCCTATGCAGGACCTCCTGATAGGCCAGTCCCGGAAGGCCAAGAACCAGAAGCCGCCCTTCAAATGGGAGAAGTTAGAAGAAGAGTCCTTCCGCCAGCTGAAGATAGCCCTCACGGGGGATGAAATCCTGGCGTACCCTGATTACAGCCAGCCCTTTATCCTCTACACCGACGCAAGTAACATCGGGCTAGGAGCCGTACTGTCCCAGATCCAGCAGGGGAAAGAACGAGTAATCGCTTACGCCAGTCGAAAACTGCGACCCACCGAAAGAAACCCTGAGAATTACAGCTCATTTAAGCTAGAGTTCCTGGCAGTGGTGTGGGCAGTCACCGAACGCTTTAAGCACTACCTCGCTTCTTCCCGGTTCACCGTGTACACGGATAACAACCCGTTGACACACCTGGACACGGCAAGACTCGGTGCCCTAGAGCAGAGATGGATGGCCCGTCTGTCCAACTACGAGTTCACAATCAAATACCGGGCAGGACGCTCCAATACCAATGCGGACGCCCTGTCCAGGATGCCAAACCTACCGGACGTAGGAGAAGATCCAGAGGGACTGGAAGAAGTCGAACTCCCCGCGTTCCACCGTCATGGTACTATCCAGTATTCCCATCGGGTAAGGAGTAAGCAAGCCGCTACGTTTAACCCCTTGCCTCACTACAACTGGGAGGAAACGCAAGACAGTGACCCTGCCGTCCGACTGGTGAAGGAGATGCTGACCCGGCCAGAGGCTCGCCTTGACCCAGACGCTCCGGAGGAAGCCAAACAACTGTGGGTTGAGAAGAGTCGACTGTTCCTTTACAAGGGGAAGTTGTGCCGCAGAATGGTTAACTCCCGGACGCATGAACTAATCTGGCAAGTAGTGGTGCCACGAAGAGACGCAGCCATGGTGATGGAGGCATACCACGACGGGGCTGGACACTTCGGATGGAAGAAGCTGGAGTTCCTGCTGCGCGGGCGGTTCCACTGGGTAGGCATGAGGGGAACCATCGAGAGGTGGTGCAGAGACTGTGGCCCGTGCAACCTAAGAAGGAAGGACCGTGCCAGCCAGAAGACCCCCCTTCAGTCCATCGTCACCAAGCAGCCGTTGGAACTGGTAGCCTTGGATCATGTAAAACTGACCCCAAGCAGAAGTGGCTACGTCTACGCGTTAACCATTGTGGATCATTACTCCCGGTTCTTGGTTGTCGTCCCCGTTAAGGACTTAACAGCTCAAACAGCAGCTAGAGCCTTCCAGCAGCACTTCTGCCATCCACACGGGTACCCGGACCAAGTGCTGACGGACCAGGGACCTGCCTTTGAAGCGGAGGTCTTCCAGGAATTCTGCAATCTGTATGGCTGCCGGAAGATAAGGACGACACCCTATCATCCGCAAACTAATGGACTTTGTGAGAAAATGAACCAGGTGGTAATGGATCTTCTGAAAACGTTGCCCCTGGAAGAACGCAGTCTGTGGCCTGAGAAGCTGCCCGAACTGGTGGACCTATACAACTACATCCCTGTAGGTTCCACCAACTGTACCCCGGCTTACCTAATGAGGGCAAGGCCTGGTAAGCTACCTGTTGACCTGGAGATGGGAGTCCTGACACCCGAGGACACTTCACCGGAAGCAGACTGGGACACAGAGAGGAAGCAGCAGTACCGGAAAGTACAGGAGAGCGTGGAGCGAAGTCTCTGTCTCGCTAGGGAAAGACAAGAGAAAACTTACAACCAGTATGCTCCCGCTGTTCCCCTGGTACCCGGAGAGCAGGTCTTGAAGAGGAAGAGACGGCTCCACAAGTTGGACGACCAGTGGGAGAAGGACCCGTACACCGTACTGCCCTCAAGCCACGACAACCCAAAGGTCTGTACCATCAGTAAAGACGGAGGGGAAACCACAGCCATTGTATCCCGGGATCACCTGAAGAAGTGTCCCGAACAGCTACGGAACCCAGAAGGAGAGCAAGAAGACCCTCGACCCGTAGAGGAAAGGGAAGATATGGTTAGTACTGTGCTCGGAGACTTCCCTCGGTCCTGGACTCAAGTCAATGGTGCAGTTGTGGTACCCGTCCTCACGTTCCTCCAACCAGCATCCCAAGTGCCTACAGAGCAACAGGTAGAGCTGGAAGAGCAGCCGGTCCAGGAGGCAGCAGACTCCACACAAGCAGAACAGGAGGATCAACCCTCTGCTCATAGTGAGCCTGCCGTACCCCTAGTGAGCCAAAGAGCCCGTAGACAGCTGCCCAGTTTACCCTTGATAGCTCCTACACCCTGTAGTTCAGGGCCAGACAGTCAACTCTGTAGGTCCACTAGGGCCACTAGAGGCCAGTTACCCGCACGTTGGAGGATTTGAAGTGTTTAAATTGTTTTATTTGTGGTCACCTGTCTGTTACTTGTAAATAATTGTGTGTTTCTAGTTATTTTTAGGAGTCCTTGGTGGATTTACCGGGAATCCTTGTACAATTAGTTGGAGCGTAACCCAGGATGGACTAAAAGACTGATAAGGACTCGGGGCAGGACAGACCCCTACCTGGTTACGTCTCCCTGTTTTGGTGAAATGGACACCTTTGTTTTCTTCAAAACTGCACCCGGTTGCGGACACGCCGTAACCATCTTTATGTGTTTTTCCTATTGTATTATTATTGTTTATACCTTGTTATGTTTTTCTAAAAATATGTTTAGTCCCGGAGTACTAAAGTTCACTAGGGGGGAATGTGACACCCCAGGGGTCTGGTTGCCACAGTGATAGAGATATTACGTCTGAGAGCAGGTGGGAGGTCTCTTGGTCAGGGATCCTATGCATGCCACACCTCCTGCCCAGTCCTGGGAGGGGAAGGACTTCCCCTATATAAACCTAGGGCTGAGGCAGGGTTAGGGAGTAGAGAAGAAGTAGAGACAGAGAAGAGCAGCAGATATAGGAGAAGAACATCAGGAGCTCTGTGGGAGCAGTGCTATAAGGAGTCAGGGGCTGGCAGCTGCAGAGCTCGCCCTGACTGAGAAGCTATCACCGGACCCGGAGTCCGAGGCTGTGGGGACTAATCTTTACCCAGCAGCAGAAACCGCCCGGCAGGGGATTTTAGGTCCTCTGGCCAAGAAACCCGAAGGCACGGTCACACGCGTGGGACCAGCACCGCCGTCGTGGAGCGGAAGCCACTAGAAGGCCCCGAGTCACCGGCCATACGGGTGAGCACCACACGGTACACTCAGGGACGTGGGCTACTTATACCCGCCTCTAGCAAGGTAGCCAGAAGAGTACAGTCAGTTTGGGAGGCCTACAACTCCGCCTGGCCAGGGGAGATCCCATCTGCTCAAGGACTGACCAGGCCCCGATCGCTAGCCAGTACTCCGGGAGGGTCTATCTTTATCACCAGTAAAGACCCTGAACTACACCGCATCGTCTCTGAGTGATTCCTGCTACCCCCATCATCCACGTCGGCTGCCCTGAGGCCATACCCCTCCCGTTGGGGGTGATACTATCACGCTGCACAATCCTACCACCGGCCTCAGCGGTCTGCCCTGCAGCGGCAGCTCCTTCGCTGCATCCAACGGGTGGCGTAGTCGTCCAACATCTACCGCTAATACAACGCTACTTAGTCTGACTCCCTGGGCACGGACCGGGTCACCGCCACGAGACTACAACCCTCAACAGATCCGGCTCCGGGTAAGCTTCTGCATGCGCAACGCTGTGCGACACAGGCCCAGGGGTGCGTCACTGTCAGGGCGGCGGAAGCTGTAGCTGACTTTCTGAAATGGGCACACACATGGCGTACTTTGACAAGCAGCTCAGTTAGATCTGGGTAGGTTTTGAGAAACCACTAAGTTGGCACATGGGCCAGGCATGGTACGTGTGCAAGGTTGCCAAGCTTCAGAGCCACCACCAGGTTCCGGCCATTGTCACACACGGCCATGCCTGGCTGTAGGTTCAGTGGTGAGAGCCACAGATCTGTCCGCTCTATTACTGCTTTCAACAACTCTGCAGCGGTGTGCGGTTTGTCGCGTAAGCAGATAAGCTTCAGCAGAGCCTGTTGCTGCTTGGCCGAGGCAGTGCTGCAGTGCTTCCAGCTTGCGACTGATGTGGTCACTTTGGAGATGGAGGCTAAAGAGGAGGAGGACGAGGTGCAGGAGCTGTAGAATGTGGGGGCAACCCTGATTGACCCAGGGCTCGCAATTCTCGGCGTCTGGAGGATATGTTTCGTCCCAGGGTCCGACTGGGTCCCGGCTTCCACAATATTAACCCAGTGTGCCATCAGTGAAATGTACCATCCCTGACCACAAACACTTGTCCACATGTCCGTGGTTAGGTGGACCTTCCCAGTAACTGCATTGGTGAGGGCACGGGTAATGTTCTGGGACACATGCTTGTGTAAGGCGGGGGCAGCATACCGAGAGAAATAGTGGCAGCTGGGGACCGAGTACTGAGGGACAGCCGTCGCCATGAGGTTTCGGAAAGCTTCTGTCTCCATGAGCCTAAAAGGCAACATTTCCAGTGCAAGCAGTCAACAAATGTGGCAGTTTAGTATTCTGATCTGTGCGTATTTGAGCTTGCGTTTCAATGACTGGGTAGGGACAACTGAACACTGCGCTGAGACAAGGACCTGGTTGCTGATGGTGATGGTTGCAAGTGTGCAATGACAAGTGCAGGGTGGGAGGCATCTTTGCCTGCATCGTGCACGTACAACACCGGAAGAGGCAGTGGTGTCACCCGCAAACACTGTTTCTGGACCCTGAAGTCCAACCCAACTATTTGGGTGCTTTGCTGTCATGTGCCTGAGCATCCTGGTGGTGGTCAGGTTGATAGTTTTGCTGCCCCTGCTGATTCTGGCATGGCAGATGTTGCAAATGGCCTTTTTTGGGTTAACTGGACAGTCTTTAAAAAAGTGCCAGGCTCAGGAAGACCTAACAGTTGGACTGGCAACTTCCCTGGTATTGGTGTTTTAGGGAACAGTTGCACGACTTGTGTCTGTGGACACCCCACTGCTTCTTCCTGCCTGTTCTTGTGCTATGCCTCCCTCCCCCTCTGCGCTTCTGTCCTTGCTATACATATCATCTTGCCAGGTTGGGTATGTGACTTCATCGTTCACCACCTCGTCTTCCACGTACGCACCCTGGGCCTCCTCCTGACTTGCTGGCAATTGTGTCTCATCATCATCATCCACCTCTTGCGACAGTAGTTGCACTTTCCCACTGTCGAATTTGTGTGACCGTGGCTGCTCAAATATTTGGGCATCGCTACATGCAATCTCTTCTTGCCCTGCTTGAAACGGACCGAGTGAGAAGCCAGAATCTATAAATGGAAATGTGAACAGCTCTTCAGAGTTTCAAAGTGTGGGATCAGTTGTCTCCGGGCACTTGGCATGGTGGGAGGAAGGAGGACCAGTGTGAAGAATATGTGGTCCAGACTCATGGCTACTGAGACTTGACCATGTCGAAGACAGGGGGTTGGCGGTGGTGTCAAACTGACTGAAATCATTATCGGCTATCCAACCAACAACCTTTTCACACTGGTTTGGCTTCAAGAGTGGTGTCCCGCGGGCCCCTAGAAAGTGGGACAGGAAGCCAGGTCGATATGATGTGGGTGTTTGTTGTACTCCCTCTGCAGGCACAGTTTCATCTTGCCCACGGCCTTGGGCACTGCATGCACCATCAGCATCATGTCCACTTCCTCGTCCCTTACCACACGCCTAGCCCATTTTGAATGGAGTTTAATATTTTGCAGCTTGCAAAAAAATGTCAGGATTAATACCGCAGTATTTGATCACATCTGATGACCAATTCTTTCGGCCAATGCCAGTATAGCGTTGCTATTAGTCAGCGAACAAGTGTGGATATATTTTGGACAGACAGGTAGCACACTTTAAATGGAGTATAATATTTTGCAGCTTGCAAAAAAATGTCAGGATTAATAGCGCAGTATTTGATCACGTTTGATGACCAATTCTTTTGGCCAATGCCAGTATAGCGATGCTATTGGTCAGCGAACAAGTGTGGATATATTTTGGACAGACAAGTAGCACACTTTAAATAATATTTTGCAGCTTGCAAAAAAATGTCAGGATTAATACCGCAGTATTTGATCACGTCTGATTACCAATTATTTTTAGCAGTGCCGGTTTACCGATGCTATTGGTCAGCGAACAAGTGTGGATATATTTTGGACACACAAGTAGCAGACTTTAAATGGAGTATAATATTTTGCATCCTGCAAAAAAAGTCAGGGTTAATACCACAGTATTTGATCACGCCTGAGTGATGACCAATTCTTTTGGCCACTGCCGATATACCGATGCTATTGGTCAGCGAACAAGTGGGGATATATTTTGGACACACAAGTAGCAGACTTTAAATGGAGTATAATATTTTACAGCTTCCAAAAAAAATCAGGATTAATACTGCAGTAATATTTGACCACATGAGATGATGGACAAGTTTCTCTGCTTCCACAATACAGCAATGGTATTCAAATCAACCAAATCTGGCTGTATGCTGCTAACAAGCAAATGGAGCAGTAAAATTGTGTATTATATTGCTTTTCACCAAAATTATCAGGATAAAGAGCAAAAAGAATAGTATTAGCCCTGATATCTAAGGCTATTGATAGGAGCTCCAGCAGCAGAAAGGATGTGCATATACTGTACTATACTAGGTCTCCACAAACTCTGCCTAACTAGTGCTGTCAGTAGGATTAATATTCTTCAGAATGATCCCTTACAAGGACTGTTAGAGCAGATTAATAACTGTGGTGTGGAATCTCGGTTTAAAATAACCACCATTTCTCTCCCTCACTTAGCTGCAGCTCTCCCTACTCTGACTTTTTGACCGGTAGACTGTGACTAGCATAGGGTCCCGGGTCTTACAGGTGCATCTCACAAAATTAGAATATCATCAAAAAGTTAATTTATTTCAGTTCTTCAATACAAAAAGTGAAACTCATATATTATATAGAGTCATTACAAACAGAGTGATGTATTTCAAGTGTTTATTTCTGTTAATGTTGATGATTATGGCTTACAGTCAATGAAAACACAAAAGTCATTATCTCAGTAAATTAGAATACTTTATAACAACAGCTTTAAAAAAGTTTTAAAATCCGAAATGTTGGCCTACTGAAATGTATGTTCAGTAAATGCACTCAATACTTGGTCGGGGCTCCTTTTGCATCATTTACTGCATCAATGCGGCGTGGCATGGAGGCGATCAGTCTGTGGCACTGCTAAGGTGTTATGGAAGCCCAGGTTGCTTTGATAGCAGCCTTCACCTCGTCTGCATTGTTGGATCTAGTGTCTCTCATCTTCCTCTTGACAATACCCCATAGATAGGTCAGGCAAGTTTGCTGGCCAATCAAGCACAGTGATACTGTTGTTTTCAAACCAGGTATTGGTACTTTTGGCAGTGTGGACCGGTGCCACGTCCTGTTGGAAAATGAAATTTCCATCTCAAAAAAGCTTGTCTGCAGAGGGAAGCATGAAGTGCTCAAAAATTTCCTGGTAGACGGCTGCGCTGACTTTGGTCTTGATAAAACACAGTGGACCTACACCAGCAGATTACATGGCTACCCAAACCATCAGTGATTGTGGAAACTTCACACTAGACCTCAAGCATCTTGGATTGTGTGCCTCTCCACTCTTCTTCCAGATTCTGAGAGCTTGATTTCCAAATGAAATGCAAAATTTACTTTCATCTGAAAACAACCCCTTGGACCACTGAGCATCAGTCCAGGTCTTTTTCTCCTTGGCCCAGGTAAGACGCTTCTGGCGTTGTCTATTGGTCATGCGTGGCTGGACACAAGGAATGCGACAATAGTAGCCCATGCCCTGGATATGTCTGTGTGTGGTGGCTCTTGAAGCAATGACTCCAGCAGCAGACCACTCCTTGTGAATCTCCCCCAAATTTTTGAATAGCCTTTTCTAAACAATCCTTTCTTGGCTGTGGTTTTCCCGGTTGCTTGTGCACCTTTTTCTATCACACTTTTTCCTTCCACTCCTTCCTATGTTTTCATACATAGTTGAGTGACCTGGCCTTCTTTCCATGTCAAAGGTATAGCTTTTGGCCAAAAGGCTATGTTCACACGTTGTGTTTTTGTTGCATTTTTTATGCAATTTTTAAGTTGCGTTTTAAAGTACCAGCTAAAGCTATGCGACTTCAGAAATATCATGCACACACATTGGTTTTCTTCTTGACCGAATTGGAAAACTTTAGCGTTTTTTAATACTGCAGCATGTCGCTTCTTCCAGCGTTTTTCAGTGCATTTGCAGCATTTTTTCACCACTAGCAATGAGTAAGTGCAAAAATGCAGCAAAAAAATGCAGGTATCAGGTTTTGCTGCATTTTTAGTGAAAGAAATCATGTACAGAAGTATGTGAAACACATTTATTTTTGTGAAGTTTAAACCATAATGTCTTGGTCTCCTCACCTGAGAATGGCAGTTAGAATTAGTATAATTTAATTAAATTAGTGATGTGGGAAAAGTAAACATTGGCTGACTAAGGTGTGAAATTGAACTCAAGGGTTGACCAAAGTATGAAAGTAAGCAGTGCCCTTCAAACTCAATGTTCTGCCAATGTCAGACCAATTCACCTCTCCCCGCTGTCACATTTGTAATTGTGTATTTTTCATGAACTCATATGAACATTTTTGTTCAGAATAATCACTATTTTTTCAGACATAAAAATCTTTTTTCACTAAATAATTTGATCAAATAGCCCTTTTTTCCAAAAATGGTTTTGTGGTTTCACATATGTCTTGCAATGGTGACCTGTGTTCATACTTTTGTGGTGGAAGCAAAGCTGAACTTTGGGATCTTGAAAAATACAGCAAAAAAAAGCAGCACAAGGCAGCAAAACATGTTTTTTGTAAGCAGCTTCTTTATTGCCAAGAGAGCAGCAAAAACACAATGTGTGAACATAGCCTAATTCTTTCCAGACTTATCCAAATAGTATATTGGCATAGATGGGTCCCACTGGTCGCTGCCAGGTCTGATCAGATGACTGCAAACTGCAAACATACAGCCAACGTTAAAGGGGTTTTCCCACAAACAAAAGTTCATTAAAATCAATGGCTGTGTCTGACCATGTACGGAAAACGCTCTGATCATACCACATCTCCTGGGCAGGGGAGGAAGCAAAAGACAATACAGACATTACAGCAGGGGATCTCAGAGGATTCATTTTGTGAGGTAAAACATTTCACTGCCTGTTTTTAAACAATGTTTTACCTCACAAAATGAATCCTCGGCGATCCCCTGCTGTAATGTCTGTATTCATAGGCGGATTATAATGATGATATGATAATTATAATATGTGCGGCGCCGTGGCACATACCGGCAGACAGTGGCGGGGGGGCCCCCGGACCGCTCCCCCAGCAGCGGTGCAAGGCCGGTGCTTCTTCTTTGGCCGGGCCAGCACTGTACCTGTTAACTTCCCTGTTTGCTGGCCCGGCCGAGTGTGTGTGTGAATGTGTGATTGAGTGAGTGTGTGTGTGTGCTTGTGTGTGCAGGCAGATATCATTGTATGATGTCTGTTTATATGTATTTTTGTGTTTTAAATGTGTTTATGCGTGTATGTATATGTCTGTATATGTTTGTATGTGTGCGTGACTGCGTGCGGCCTCCTGCTGTCTCTGCGGGGGCGCCATGCAGCCTCCCGCTGTGTATAGATGGTGCCGTGGGCCTCCTGCTGTGTATAGATGGCTACGTGCGGCCTCCCGCTGTGTATAGATGGAGCCATGCGGCCTCGTGTTGTGTATAGATGGCTACGTGTGGCCTCCCACTGTGTATAGATGGTGCCATGCGGCCTCCCGCTGTATCTGGGGGGCGCCGTGCGGCCTCGTGCTGTGTATAGATGGCTACATGCGGTCTCCCGCTGTGTATAGATGGCTACGTGCGGCCTCCCGCTGTGTATAGATGGCTACGTGCGGCCTCCCGCTGTGTATAGATGGCGCCGTGCGGCCTCCTGCTGTGTATAGATTACACCGTGCTGCATCCTGCTGTGTATAGATGGTACCGTGCGGCCCCCTGCTGTGTATAGATGGCACAGTGCAGCCTCCTGCTGTGTATAGATGGCACCGTGCGCCCTCCCGCTGTGTATAGAAGACTACGTGCGGCCTCCCGCTGTGTATAGAAGACTACGTGCGGCATCCTGCTGTGTATAGACGGCACCGTGTGGCCTCCCGCTGTGTATAGATGGCACCGTGCGGCCTCCCGCTGTGTATAGATGGCACCGTGCGGCCTCCCGCTGTGTATAGATGGCACCGTGCGGCCTCCCGCTGCGTATAGATGGCACCGTGCGGCCTCCCGCTGTGTATAGATGGCGCCGTGCGGCCTCCTGCTGTGTATGGATGGCTACGTGCGGCCTCCTGCTGTGTATAAATGGCTACGTGCGGCCTCCTGCTGTGTATAGATGGCTACGTGTGCTCAATATTAAGTCATACAATTAATGTAAGGCTATGTGCCCACAATGCAGAAATGCTCTGGATTTTTTTTGAGCATTTCTGCATCTCCCTGGCAGAAAAAACGCATGCTGATTTTACATGCGTTTTTCCTGCCAGGGACAAGCGGATGTGAAGCGTTCTTCACATGCATTTCCGCATGCGGGTTGTCAATCGCTTTCCAAGCAATATTAGCATCACTTGGAAAGTGCTTGACAACTTTGTCACACTATATAAATCCATGCAACCGGCATGGATTTATATAGTGTGACCATACAAGAATGGTAAAAAATAAAAAATAAATATAGACTTACCTTCTGATGGCCTGCCGACGTCAGCAGTTGCGTGACCCGTCACATGACTAAATGACGTCACCACAGGTCCTTTAGTCTACCGGGAGCTGCCGGCAAGCCAGGAAGCATCGGATAAAGACACCGGGGGCCATCAGAAGGTAAGTATAATATTTAATTTTTATTTTATTCTTTTTTTTACAGGTACTATGGTACCGCGGTCTGGAGGAGAGTCTCCTCTTCTCCAGACCCGGGTACCATCCGCACATTGAACAGCATGATATCCGAATGTGCACATGTAGTGATGTGGATATTATGCGTTCCAATGCAAGTCAATGGCGGCGAAAACGCCGCGCTTCCGCAAAATAATTGGTAGTGCTGCGGATTTTTTCCGCAGCATGTGCACAGCACATGCGGATTATCATTGGGGAACATGGCAGACCTTCTACCATGCATTTTTTAAGCGTTTCTGCAGAGGAATTGCCGCTGCGGAAAAGCTTAAAAAACGCATAGTGGGCACATAGCCTAAAATTTTTTATTCTAATTAATATATTAATATTGTGCCAAATTAATTTCACGTGAACTATCACATGATCTATCACAGGGGATCATGTGACATGTGATACATCAGGTGTGTGTGTGTGTGGGGGGGCCACGCCTTCTAAACTGCCCGGGGCCCTTGCTACTGTTAATCCACCCCTGTCTGTATTGTCTTTTGCTTCCTCCCCTGCCCAGGAGCTGTGGCATATTCCGTACATGGTCAGACAAAGCCATTGATTAAAATGAACTTTTGTTCGTGGGAAACCCCTTTAAGGCCTGGACTAGGTATTTAGGTGTCCTAGGTAGATGAAGCTAATGGCGCCCCCCCCCACTGCCACCCTCTTGCCCCCAAATAAAATGGGTCTCTGGCTATGGTAAAAGGACCCCTAATGCACCCCCTTCCGATGTGTGAGGTAACAAGCTCTGACGACCACATCCACTAAAATTGTTACCTTTTTCACCCAAAAAAAACAGAAGTAAAAAAAAAAGTGACTTTAGCGTGTGACTTAACAGTGAGTGCAATTTCAAAGTTAGATATAGACTCAGTCATTGTTTGTGGACCATTTACACAATGCAAGGGACAAATAGCATATTCATCCCTGATATCTTATGTTTTAAATATAAAACCCAAGGATAGTCATGGAAACTAACCAAGTTTAACTATAATGGGGGACATTTGGTTTCAAATAAAGGTGTCCAGCATTTGGCAGATGCCCTTATGGAAATTAAACAGACCCAAACATAGATAATGTGATACATCTGATGCTTTTTGCATCCGTCAAGCATCAAATACAGCTTGCTGTAAAACTGGTTTTGGTACCGTAATCCTGTACTGATGGTGGTTTTGGTGCCTTATTCTTGTGCTGGTGATAGTTTCAGTGACATATTCATGTAGTGATGGTTGTTCTGGTTCTGTATTCATGTACTCCTGATGGTTTTGGTGATGTGTTCATGTAGTGATGTATTCATGTAATGATGATGGTGGTGGTAATCACCAGAACAGTAATCAGAACAAGAATACGAAACCATAATCATCATCAGTACATAAATAGAACACTAGAGCCATCAATAGTACATGAATATGGCACCAGAACCATCATTAGTACATAAATAAGTCACTAGAACCACCATCAGTACATGAATACGTCACCAGAACACCATCAGTACAAGAATAGGGCACCAGAACCATAATCAGAAAATAAATACAACACCAGTACCATTAACAGTACATGAATACATCACCAGAACCACCATCAGTACATGAATACATCAGCAGAAACATCATAAGTACTTGAATACAAGAACCAAGGTTAGCACAGGAATCAACTTTGATGTCAGTTCAACCCCATATATATGTATTTCCCATAAACCTACAACTTACTTTTTTTTCTTAAAAATTATTACCAGTCATCATCAGCCGGTGGGCAATACGGGAACCACAGAATTGATGAGACGCAGGCAGTATCACAAATAAACCTTTACATCCAAACCTTATAAGTGACATCTTCTCTGATTGAATTGTTCTCTTTCTTTTCATCTCCATCTTGTCCTGATGCCATGATGACTTTTCACAGCCACAGCTTGTCTCTGCCGACTTCCTTTTTCTCTGGTCTTCTGCAACACATTTTAACACGGTGTCCTTACAAATATGAGTGTCGTTAAAATTTTCTTTGCATAAAAATACTTGTCAATACTATGCCCAAATAAACCTCCTATGGTATATGGTTTCCACAGTGTCTGCCCTTATGACCTACACCTGTCACACTGTCCGCCTTAATGAGCTATAACCACGATATTGTCTGCCATTATCAGCTATAACAGCCACACCACCTGCCTTTATGAACCACAGCCTACACCATGGCAGTCCCCTCCCACTGTTTTCCCTTACACTCCCTATATCTCCACACTGTTCCCCTGCCATGCTAACCTCTCTCCATACAGTGCCCCCATGTCATGCTGCCCCCCCTTTCCATATCCATTCTGTGGCCCCTCTTCACTTTACACCCTCATACTGGCCACCATGTTGCCCTCTCCATACTGCCACTTCACAGACTGTCTCCCTACACAGTATGTAATCCACAACAGTCCCCAAGTATACAGTATGATGTCCACCACAGTGCCAATATACAAGTATGATGTCCACTATACCCTCCATTTATATAGTATAATCACCACCACAACCCCTATAGCACCACACACTGTGATATCTACACCAGAACCCCAGTATATTGTTCTTCACAGTCTCATATTCAGCATGTTCACCACTGACCCCAATACAGTATGAATTCATTAGGAAGAAGAAGACCGGCAGCACTGCTGGTGAGTATAGTGTGCTTGAGGAAAGAACCAATGGTCCTCACTTATAAGAGTGGAAACTTCAGCACCAAAGATATAGATGAAAACTGTAGGTCTTGCTGCAAGTGAAATTTATTTCGATCCGGCAAGGAGTCAAAACAGATATGGTCCACCATTTGACAGATAGAGGTCTTTGTCGTCAAGGACATCTGTGTCAGAGCAAGAGGCGGATATAGGGAATGTGATACTGTGTGGGCAGCATGATGTCCCCATGGCTTCCAGTATAATGTTCCCCACAACCCCCTATACAGCATGTCCCCCACAGCATCCTATATAATATGATAACCCCACAGGTCATGTCTAATGTCCCCCACTGACCTGCATATAATATGATAGCCCCACATATAATATGATGTCCCCACAGCCCCTCATAAAATATGATGTCATCACAGCCCCTCATGTAATATGATGTCCCCGCAGGTCCGCATATAATATATCATCCACAGTCTCTCATATAATATGATGCCCCCCACAGCCATTCATATAATATGATGTCCCCCACAGTCCCTCATATAAAATGATGTCCCCAGAGGCCCTCATATAATATAATGTCCTCCACAGTCCCTCATATAATATGACGTATCCCACAGCCATTCATATAATATATTGTCCCCCACAGTCCCTCATATAAAATGATGTCCCCCACAGCCCCTCAGATAATATGATGTATCCCCTAGCCCATCAAAAAATTTTTATTCTCGCCTAATACTGGCTCCCCGTCCACCGCAGCCGCTGTCTCCTTTTCTATCCGGCATAGCAGTGGGCTCTACACGGTGTGATGCTGTGATGTCATCGTGCCACCCAAAGTCCCTTGCGTGGCGCTGTCCTCCAACAGGGTGCAGGCTAGAAGTAATCCATGGCCCCCATGTCCCTGGTCCCTGGCCCCTATGTCCCTGGTCCTGGTCGCATCCACAAAAGAAGAAGATATAAAAAATCTTCTTACCTGCCTGCACTCCTGGTGCCACGCAGCATCCTTTCACTTCAGATCTGGCGTGGTTGAGTTAAAATGGCCACCGACCTATCAGAGGCTGATAGCTGACGTCACGGTCAGTGCGCCTGTCAAGGTCACTTTTATGCACCGCCTGCACTGACGTCAGCCACCGGTCTCTTATAGCTCAGCAGCCATGTTAACTACATTTCAACTGAATGCGCGTTCCCGGACGCACATTCAATTGAAACCTGCAGGCCCCCTCTACGTTCTTCTTGGGGGCCCGCCGAGGACCCAGGCCCACCGGACAATTCTCCGCTGTCCCTGTGCCTCAGTCCGACCCTGCCGGTAAGTACTGTATTATTATTTCCCATCATCTATGACAGCATCGGAGAGACGAAGACCAAGGAATCCTCTGAAAGGAAGGAAACACCCCTGTAAGATCTCACCCCTGAAAGAAAAAATGTCAAGAATATCCTAGTTCAACGTATAATGCTTAAGGAAAGTACTGCAGATCTTGAAAATTTTTAGATATCATTCAATCAAGATAAGATTTCCCTCGATTTGGAGCTCTAAGAAAGAAAGTGGCAAAAGAAAAAGGAATACTTTGAATAAGTTAGAACTATTTTTTTCTTTTTTTTTTTTTTTAGAAAGGGTCTATATTTATAGACTTTCCTTATATGTATGCTTGGTCATCTTTCTCAGATTTACTTAGATATTTTTGTACTTGTTAAATCACCTAAAAAACAACTGAAGTATAGGGGAAC
The DNA here is from genome assembly GCF_046119375.1 of Phyllobates terribilis. Lineage (NCBI taxonomy): Eukaryota > Metazoa > Chordata > Amphibia > Anura > Dendrobatidae > Phyllobates > Phyllobates terribilis. The sequence continues at coordinate 421,641,792 of NW_027362762.1, read as the reverse complement.
TAGTACTAAGACTTAGCATGTTAATGGAACCAGAAGTCAAGCGATTCAACGAACCTGGTAATCCTATCAAGTAGGGTTACAAGTGGGCGATAGGCCCAACAATTGCAGCTGCTTACAATATTACTCAACATCAAACCCAATATTGTTAACATTTTACACTGAAATAAGGCCTTCTAAGGCCAGGATCTGAACCATAAAGAAGCCCTTCTAGTGTCAATGACAGCAGAACATACTACAATCGGTAATGATTTGCAAATATCAAACAAGGACCACCTAATGGTTCAAAATATCCACTCAAACTCTATGCTATCAATTGTAGATTGAGCATCCAAGAATGCCAAAGTGATTCCAGAAACCAAAAGAAAGATGTATTACTCCCGAGAGTACCTAAGGGATTTCAATCCAACTTCACCATTCTGTTTTGTTTTTTTTTATGTTTCCCTTATGGTGCAAAATTAAGTCCTTCCAAGAAAATTTTTGGGAGTTTTAAGTCAAGAGAACAACTGTAGTTCGAGAAATCCATCTTAGAAAACTTAAGGTTACCGCATTCTCATTCTAGCCAAGCACAAAGATCTCACACAACTAGAACAGGCAAAAAGAGGTCTGAGCAATTCAATATAAAGAAGATCCACGATCAAACACTTATTTAGAGACTATAGAATTTAGCCTCATCTCTATAATGGCATCAATTCTGCAACTTTAATGGATGCTTAGTAGGGTTGAGCGAGTATGTTCTGTCCGAGTATGCTCGGGCAGAGCTCCGAGTATTTATAACTGCTCGGTGATAAGGTTAAATCGCTCCCGTGTGCATGATTTGCGACTGTTTGACAGCTTTATTATATGTGAGGAATGTGTAAGAAATAGACATTCCTCACATGTAATAAAGCTGTCAAACAGTCGCAAATCATGCACACTGGAGCAATTTAACCTTATCACTGAGCAGCTATAAATACTCGGAGCTCGGCCCGAGCATACTCGGCGAAAGGGTTAATAGAACATACTCACTCAACATTAATGCTTATAATACAATCCAACCATGAAGATTGTTAGCTGAAAAGGTTAAATGCAAAACAGATTAGTCTCCATGCAAAGAAACTAAGAAAACAAAGTGATAACTATCACTCCTATGAAACAAAAAACTGGAAGGATACACAACTTTTTTTTTTTACATGAGCAAGCAACTCAGGCAGAAAGAAATATAGACATAATATGGCATAGGTCAAACTTCAGATGGTCTTAAACCAAGGGTATTAGAACCCCATCTTCTCAACCATGTACCTTCTGAATATTTCATCCTGTTCTTGTGTAATAATCAGAATGGTCTTATCTTGATGCAAAGGTATTCATCTTGACTAGCAAATATGTTCCTCCTTCGCTTAAGAAGTCTGATAAGTAAGGGGATACTTTAATTCATCCATTGATTCTTCACCTTATAGGTTTATTGCAGATTCTCCATTTTATGACTCCAAAAGAGCATTGACTGGATTTTTAACTGATTCACCACTTAGTTCAATCTACCAGTTTTATGACTTTAGTTTCGGAATATTGACTGGGTATAATGGCTCCACCGACTAAATTCCAATGTGTCCATTTTTCAGCTCCAACCAGGAGGTTTCAATGGTCTTGGAATATTTTCACCAGATCCAGTATAACCATGTCTGTCAAACAGCTCCAACCATAAGGATCGTCTGGAATATTGATAATTTATCAGCCCCATACTGGCAAGTCTAACTCGCACCTCCAAACTAAGAAGAAAAAACAGCTTTTGGAATAGTGTCGCTGTCATGCTCATGGGTTTGATTCCTTGAGTTTATGGTCTTTGGTCAGATTCTCTTTCTGCTAAGCCACAGGAGACAACACTTTTCTCTAGGTGTTTGAGTTCTGCTTTTCTGGCTACAGTCTGTTTAGCTTAACACAGGTGTTTGATTTGTGTACCTATTACCATTTGGTTGCAGCTTTATATTCTGTCTTCCTGCTGGCATTTCCTGCTAGTGATAGATTCATTTGGAAGGTCCTGACTGTTTGACAGCTTTATTACATGTGAGGAATGTCTATTTCTTACACATTCCTCACATATAATAAAGCTGTCAAACAGTCGCAAATCATGCACACGGGAGCGATTTAACCTTATCACCGAGCAGTTATAAATACTCGGAGCTCTGCCCGAGCATACTCGGACAGAACATACTCGCTCAACCCTACTAAGCATCCATTAAAGTTGCAGAATTGATGCTTTGATGCATTGATGTTTAGAGCCAGTCTGTGAGATCCCAGCTAAGGGTTTTCACTTTGCTGTTTCTTTGCTATACTTTGTACCTATCTTCAGTTTATCATTAGGAAGTAGGCAGTATATTTGTTAACAGTACTTGCTTTATTCTTTGATTGGTATTTCGTTATTTACTTTACTAACTCTGGGATCTTTCCTTTGTTCAGCACACTTCTCGTCTTGAAGGTACTTCACACTCTGCTCTGCCCTCTGGTTCTTTAGGAGGAACGTGAAGCAACTTGTTGGCCTTTTAGGCAGTTAAGGCCAGAGTTGCCATCTCCTAGTCTGGGGTTAGGTCTATGTCTGCACCCACAGGCATCACTAGGGACTGCAGAGTCAGGATATTTAGTCTGTACAGGAACCATTTTTCTTTTTTCCCAAGTGAGTTGCTACACAGGCATAGCAATACTAGGAGCTGTCAAGGGCATTCAGGATGAGCTGCCATTGACTGGGGGCGCTATTACGTTATCTTAGGGTGCCAACCTCCGTTGTCAGGTAGGGACTGACCAGGCTCAGAGTAGGACTTTTACCAGTCTGAACAGGGTTCTGTCAAGTTTAGGCATTAGTCTGTCTGGGTTGTATGTTACCTGTGTGCATGTGCTTGTGCAGTCATAACAATTGCCAGAGTTGGTGCATTCACCACTCCATACCAGGAGGGTAGATTGGGGCATTGAGAGATAAACCTCTTGTGGAAACACGGAGGTTTCCTGAGGGCATAATACTGCTCAGACAACACAGGGTGAGGGTAAAACAGCATGGCAATACTTTATTAAACCACCAAACAGAAAATAACATATAGAACAGTCCTAGGAAAATAGCCAAGATGGTGCAAAATTACAGCGCATCAGCCTTCCACTGGCTCGCCAGGATTAGAGCAGCTGCAACTCGGAGCTTCCAGGATCAACTACCCCCACCAGTGGCACACCGCTTTTGGCGAGCAACCACAGAGAGGAGGTAACGACAAGCTTAGGAAGCTGACAGCTGATGGTCTCAACCTGGCTTTTCAGAGCAAATCCATGGGGGCTAAGTTACCAGAGGGTCCCAACCAGGCTACCCCAAACATATCCATGGGACCAGGTGAACGGAGATTCAGAGAACAATGGGAGGGTTGGGTTCTACAGGATTTTTTAACCTACAGTAGAATTTCGAGAACAATGCAAGAGTTCTACAGGGTTTTTTAAATAAAAATAACATTACGAGAACAATGGGAGAGTTCTACAGGTTTATTTAAGTCACAATAATATTCTCAGAAGAATGGGAAAGTTCTACAGGATTTTTAAATTACAAAGGAATTCTGAGAAGAATGGGAGAGTTCTACAAGATTTTTAAACTACAGTAGAAATCCGAGAACGATGGGAGGGTTCTACAGAATTTTTAAACTACAACAGAATTCCAAGAACAATGGGAGGGATCGACAAAGTTAATTAGAGAACAATAATGTGGCACCCCAGGGGTCTGGTTTCCACAGTAACAGCAATGTTATGTCTGAGAGCAGGTGGGAGGTCTCTTGGTCAGGAATCCTATGCATGCCACACCTCCTGCCCAGTCCTGGGAGGGGAAGGACTTCCCCTATATAAACCTAGGGCTGAGGCAGGGTTAGTGAGTAGAGAAGAAGTAGAGAAGAGAAGCAGCATAGGAAGAAACAACAGGAGCTCTGTGGGAGCAGTGCTACAAGGAGTCAGGGGCTGGCAGCTGCAGAGCTCGCCCTGACTGAGAAGTTATCACCGGACCCGGAGTCCGAGGCTGTGGGGACTAACTCCTATCCAGCAGCAGAAACCGACCGGCAGGGGATTGCAGGTCCTCTGGCCCAGAAACCCGAAGGCACGGTCACACGCGTGGGACCAGCACCGCCGTCGTGGAGCGGAAGCTACTAGAAGGCCCCGAGTCACCGGCCATACGGGTGAGCACCACACGGTACACTCAGGGACGTGGGCTACTTATACCCGCCTCTAGCAAGGTAGCCAGAAGAGTATCGTTAGTTTGGGAGGCCTACAACTCCGCCTGGCCAGGGGAGATCCCATCTGCTCAAGGACTGACCAGGCCCCAATCGCTAGCCAGTACTCCGGGAGGGTCTATCTTTGTCACCAGTAAAGACCCTGAACTACACCGTACCGTCTCCGAGTGGTTCCTGCTACCCCCATCATCCACGTCGGCTGCCCTGAGGCCATACCCCTCCCGTTGGGGGTTATACTATCACGCTGCACAATCCTACCACCGGCCTCAGCGGTCTGCCCTGCAGCAGCAGCTCCTTAGCTGTACTCAACGGGTGGCGTAGTCGTTCAACATCTACCGCTGATACAGCGCCACTTAGTCTGACTCCCTGGGCACGGACCGGATCACCGCCACGAGACTACAACCCTCAACAGATCCGGCTCCGGGTAAGCTCCCGCGTGCGCAACGCTGCGCGACACAGGCCCAGGGGCGCGTCAATAACATTCCGAGAACAATGGAAGAGTTCTACAGGATTTTTAAACTAGAATAAAATTCCGAGAACAATATGAGAGTTCTAGAGAATTTTTAAACTACAGAATTCCGAGAACAATTGGACAGTTCTACAGGATTTTTAAACTAAAGAAGAATTCCGAGAACAATGGGAGGGTTCTACAGGGTTATATAAATAACAATAACATTCCGAGAACAATGGGAGAGTTCTACAGCATTTTTAAATTGCATGTGATGTTGTTCTGCCTATTTCTAAAAACGCAAACCCTGGCAATCTTGGATTGAGTAATAGCACTTATCGTGTAAAGATTAAACAAAATGCTAAACGACAAGTGCCAGGTGGCAGACCGTCAGGCATTGATAATCAGGGTAGTCTACAGGTGATTAACCTTTCAACACATACTTTTTCTGTACACGAACTTGATGTGCTCTGCAGGGGCATTACCTTCTCACCATCTAATGGCTTTCATTTCTTTACAGCCTTGAAGGACTTAAACCTTTTTTCCCATAAGTTAATCCTGAAGAAGCTCCACTTCAAGGATTCTACTCAGGGCTGTGGAGTCGGAGTCGGAGTCGTGGAGTCGGAGTTAGTTTTGGTTGGAGTCGGAGTCGGTAGAAATGTACCAACTCCGACTCCAGCTTTAAAAAAAAATGTATTAATATTTCATAATTGAACTTTCATATGAATTTTATAAATGTTACTCAAATATATATGTGTCACCCTGGCCTGGATGCCACAAAATGTATTAAAGCTATGTCTGAGAGCAAGGGGGAGGTTCTCTAGTCAGGGGAACATTAGCATGCAATGCCTCCTGTCTCAGGCCAGTAGGGGGAGCAGGCTGCCCCTATAAAAGCTGGTGCTGGGGGCAGGGTTAGAGAGAACTGGATGGCCTGTCTCAGCATTGAGACTTGTCCCAGAGCAGAACAGGGACAGACAGTTGCACTGCACCTAAGAGGAAGTGTGGCAGGAGGAGAGCCACAAGCCAGAGACAAGAGGCGAAGAGAGCCTGTCTTGGCAGATAAAAGACTTACTTTACCAGACTTTGGTGTCTGAGGCTGGAAGGATTCCACATCCCCCAGCAGAGAACCAGTCCGCAAGGGACTGTATATTCCTTGGCCTAAGAAGCCTGGAGGCCCTGCCACAACCGAAGGGACCAGTAAAGCCGTACAAGGCTGGGAGCAGAAAGGAACCCACGTCGCAGGCCATACAGGCGAGAATACACGGAAAGCTCGGAAACGTGGGCTGTTACCCTATAACGAGGAGATAGCCAGAAGGAGCGCAGAAAGCATGGTAGGCCTACACCCTCACCCTGACCAGGGCCAATTTCCCCGTTGCTCTCAGACATCCAGGTCCCCCTCCTAGCCGGGACTGTTTATGGGTCAATTTACCTGTTCTAGTAAAGACCCTGGACTGCAACCTGTTGTCTGTGTGCTCCTTGCTTCTCCAGCACTATCAGCACTGGGACCCTCACTACCATCACTCCCACCATCCACTATACTGCCCTGGGGCCGCACTCTTCCCGTGGGGAGTCACACTACCCTAGCTGCACACCTCATCAGCCCCAGCGGTCTGCATGCAGCGGCGGTTCCTAATAACCGCAAATCCACGGGTGGCGTAGTCGGACATAAACATCAGCACATAACGGACTACCACTGGCCTGACCACCCTGAGCCACGGAACCGGGTTGCCACTACTACTCCCATCGTTCCCCTACTACCCGGATCCGAGTGCCCCACGGCCCAGGGGGCGAGTCATATATGTTCTATCAAACTATGAACAACAGTGATAAGCAGTTCTGCTGGAGATAGAGACATTTCTTACTTCTTGTGTGTCACTGTTCTCCACTGCCCTTATCTAATCTTAAGGCCCCGTCACACTAAGCGATGCAGCAGCGATCCCGACAACGATACGACCTGTCAGGGATCGTTGCTGCATCGCTAATACATCGCTGGTGAGCAGTCAAACAGGCAGGCTCACCAGCGATCAGGGGAGCAGCGATATCGTGGAAAGAATCGTTCCACGATGTCCTGCTCCCGTTACCAGCCTGCTGCAAGCAGGAGCAGGCTGGTAACTATGGTAAACATCGGGTTACTAAGTGCGCGTGTGCCCCTAGTAACCCGCTGTTTACCATGGATACCACTCTGTTACGGTGCGCGGGAGCCTCCGCGCACCGTAGCAGAGTGGTATCCATGGTAAACAGCGGGTTACTAAGTGCGCGTGTGCCCCTAGTAACCCGATGTTTACCATAGTTACCAGCCAGATCGTTGGTCCTGCTGGTCACACACAGCGATGTGTGCTGGCCAGCGGGAGGCCAACGACCAAAAAATGATCCAGGACACTTTGCAACGATCAGCGACCTCACAGCAGGGGCCTGATCGTTGCAAAGTGTCACACATAGCGACATCGCTATGTGAGACGGGGGCTTTATACTTGGTTAACCTCATGCTGCCCCAACCCCCCTACTTACAATGTATGAAACTGAAAGTGAAAATGTGTTGCAGATTCTTAGTAGTAAAGCTCCTCCTCTAGACTAGATGTTTACTAGGTGTGCGTCTTCCAAGCATCTCACAGCTGCTACTCAGAAGAGGAAGACTGTAAGAAGTATTATCCTTTCAACAAACTTTGCATCAGTTAACTGTGAGTACATGTGGAATAACAGTATTACTGACCACTATATCAGTTGTACGACCTGGCAATAATTTTGTACAATTGTTTTTAGGAAAAACAATTGTCATTTGGATTGTGAATGCAGAATTAAAAACCTGAGAATGTCAAAGAAGCGTCACATTAAATCAGCTGTATTTGAACATTTCACCATCACTCAAGATAGAAAACATTACGTCTGTCAGTGTATGACAAATGATCCAGATGAAAACAAATGCTGTGAAGCCAAGATCAGTGCATATTCAGGCAAAGATAAAAATGCTTCTACCAGAGCTTCTAATCTAAAGAGACATTTACAGCGCTTTCATCCAGAAGTACTGAAAGCAGTGGATGAGAAAGACTGCATCCAAACCAATGAACCAGTGCCCAGCTCTTCCAGCCAAACAAAAGAGCAGAGAAGTTTGCAGCCATCAGTTGCAAGATATTTTGTCAGTGACAAAGTTACTGTGACAATGACAGTAGATACATTTAAAAAACAGATCATAGAGCTTGTTGTAAAGGATAGTGTGCCTATTTCATTATTTTCATTACCAGCGTTTATGTGTCTGAATGGGGAAATGGCCCGCAAGCTTGGTGTTTCTCTGGAGAGAGAGAGTATTAGAAAATTAGTAATCGAAGAAGCTTTTAAACAAAAGGAAGAACTTAAAAAAACACTCAAGGGACGCTTTCTGTTTCTTAAAATGGATGCCTGCACACGTCACAGAGTGAACTATTTTGCCATCAATGTCCGATTTGTTTGTGACAAAAATGAAATAGTTACCAAGACATTGGCAGTAAAAGACACCAAAGCTCATCACACCAGTGAGTTTCTCCAGGTCTTGGTGGAAAAGGTTCTGCAAGACTATGAACTTAAAAAAGAGCAAGTTCTTTCTGTCGTAACTGACAATGCTTCAAATATGATAAGTACTATTAAGCTAATGAATGAGAGTAATGATGGTGACCAGCAGCTAGAAGAACATTCTGGGTCCACAGAAATGTTTGAAATAGAGGAACACAGTATTGTAACTGAGAAGCAAACTGAAGTTGCTTCAGATGAACAGCAACATGATAGTTTAGATGATCTTGTTGAAACTGTGTCAACATGTTCTTTCATTCATCACATGCGCTGTGTTGTGCATACGCTACAGCTGGCTATAAGAGACAGTCTGCAAGAAGGACATGCTGCTGCACTGATTGGCAAGGTGAGAAAATTGGCTACTGTTGCCAGAACCCCTAAAGTTTACTCAATTTTGAAGAGACGTGCTGGAAAAGGGGCAATTATTGATCAAGCCACACGATGGGGCAGTACTTACTTAATGATTCAGCGCTTGGTTGAACTGAAAACCTTTCTTGTAGACATGGCTAACCCTCAACTGACACTAAATGAAAGTCAGTGGAATCAGGTGACTGAGCTGGAAAAATTGCTAGAGCATCCATTTTCAGTGACTAAAAAATTACAAGCAGAGGACTTAACTCCAGGTATTTTCTTAAAGGAGTGGAAGAACCTGATGTTTCGCCTATCCCAAAGAGGAGGGTTAATTGCAAGTGGCATTGCTACATCAATGAAACGGAGAGAGGAGCTACTATTACAAAATAACATTCTTTTGGCAGCTGTTTATGAAGACCTAATGCATCGGATTCTTCTAGATGATCAACAGCTAACTAAAGGAAAAGAAGCTCTGTTTGAAATAGCAGGATGAAAGGGTTGCAGAACAGTCAGGAGGAACAAGAAGAATTTGGTCGTCCTGCCACATCTTCACCCTCATCACCAACTGATGAAGAATTTAATTTCAAAAAATATTTGGATCACAAGGACTGTGCAAAGCGTTCCCGCATAGAAGAAGAGTCATCCCCATCAAAGAACACAGCCAGTACATTTCAGCAGAATTTTTCATGTGCACTAAAAGAAATTGAGAAATTTGACCGTTCATCAAAAATAACAGTGCAACAAGCGATTCCTCTGTATCCTGACATTGTCAGAGATGTTGCCCGAGTGGTTACTGCTTTGCCACCAACCCAAGTTACTGTAGAGAGGTTGTTCTCTGCTCTCAAAATAATTAGATCAGATTTGAGGGCATCCATGAAGGAGGATCTGACAGAGGCAATACTTTTTCTGAGGACAAATTTATAGATTTCTTCTTATTAACTGCATAACAGTGTTTATTGCATATTTACTTACAACAGTTTAGAAAAGTTTATAAAAGTTATTTGCTATATTCTAATTGTATTCTAATAAATATAGTTTTTGCTCTAAGTGGTCTGATTACTTATATGATGGTGAGAAACTGAATAAGCACGATGCTAATATTTTACAACAGTAAATTTATTGTTACGAATGGGCCATTTATGAAGGAGTCGGAGTCGGAGCCAGGGTCGGAGTCGGAGCCGGAGTCGGAGTCGGAACCTGATAAAATCCAGGAGTCGGAGTCGCAACTGTGGCTTACCGACTCCACAGCCCTGATTCTACTACACCTTCTCTCATGAGTCCTGCTGAGAGAGAGGCCTTGCAGACATTGGAAGACATCCTTTGTGAGCAAGTGCCTGCAGCGAAAGGTGGGTTTCCTCCTAATATCTTACCCAAATCCACACGTTTCCCTCCCTTGTCCCTCAGCCCCGCAGTGGAGATCTTTACCAGACTGGTGTCTGAGGATTTTAAAAAATTATCCACTGTACGGAGGCATGATAACCTTACTTCTGTTCAACAGGCCGCTATCGAAAAACTCCAATCTTATTGTGATTTGGTATTCAAACAAGCAGACAAGGGAGGGAACATTGTAGTTAGGCCTTTATGAAAAAGAGGCTCTCTGTCAACTATGTGATAGAAACACCTACACTAGGTTAAGATATAACCCGTTGGCCTCCTTCTCAGCAGAACTCCAATCTATCCTGGGTAGGGCCTTTGAAGAGGGCACCATCTCTAAGAAGGTCCTTGATGGACTTACAGTGTGTTTTCTAAAGGTTTCCACGTTCTATCTTCTGCCCAAAATCCACAAGGACGCTGTCAACCCACCGGGACGTCCGATTGTGTCTGGGGTTGAGAGTCTCTGTGAGCCTATTTGCAAATTTGTTGATTTCTATCTTAAGACACTTGTTGACACCCTGCCGTCATACATCAAGGACACGACGGGTGTCCCTACCCGGGTTGATGGCGTCTTTTTGGATTCTGATACTCTTCTAGTCACGGCGAATGTAGAAACTTTATATACTTGTATCGCCCACACTGATGGACTCAAGGCGGTCCGCCTGTTCCTCAGTGCCTCCGACCTGGACGGCCCTCTATGTGGGCTCATTCTCGAGCTGCTGCGCTTTATTCTGACTCATAATTTTTTTACTTTTAAAGATCAATTTTACCTCCAGCAGCGTGGCACGGCCATGGGTGCGGACTGCATGCCCTCGTATGCCAATCTCTTCCTGGGCTCCTGGGAGAGATCTCTTTTTGGTGACGAGGGCGCGTGGGCCGCCGACCATGTGCTGTACTGGCACAGATACATTGATGATATTCTGTTCCTGTGGAGGGGTACAGCGCAGCAGCTTGGGAAGTTCATGGACAGATTGAATGCTAATAATAGGAATATCCGCTTGACTTACAAATTCAATGCAAACAAAATCAACTTTCTCTACATTAGTCTGGACATTGACTCCCAGTTCTCCATCCAGACTGACATCCATAGAAAGTCGATAGCAGTGAATTCTTTAATTCACGCATCATCTGCCCATGATCCCACTACCATCAGGGCCATCCCAGTCTGACAGTTTCTGAGGGTGAGGCAGATCTGTTCTTCCTCTCAGTATTTCGAAGCACAGGCTTTTGACCTCAGTAATAGGTTTGAACAACGCGGTTATAGTTGGCGTTCAATCAAGTGGGGTTAGAACAGGGCAAAAGCAACCCCTCGTGGGCAATTATTATATAGCCACAATAGAAAAACCAGGTCAACTCAACATCAAACACGCTTTATTTCCACATATAACACCAAGTGGAATAATATGCATGCTATTCTAACCAAACATTGGCCTATTTTGCATACTGAGCCATCTCTTGTCAAGTCTCTTGGAGAGCGTCCGTCTATGACCCCCAGGAGAGCTAGAAATCTGAGTGACCTTATTGTTAGGAGCCACTATGTTCCTGTCAACAATACATTTCTATCGTCCTTCCAACCAACTGTGGGATGTTTCCCCTGCGGTCACTGCCTGACTTGCGCCAATGTTGTACATGCCCGAACCTTTGACTCTGCTGCGGGAGATCGTCAATTTAAAATCCAACATTGGATCTCCTGCAACTCTACGAACGTTATTTATTATGCCACATGTGGCTGCCCACTAATCTATGTGGGGCTCACATCTAGGGAGCTCAGAGTCAGGGTTCGAGAGCACGTCAGGGACAATGGCGTGGCCAGATCAGTGTCCGATCCCTTGGAGCTTAAAACACTTCCCCGCCATTTCCGCCAGTTCCATGACTGTGATGCTCAGTCAATATCAGTTAGTGGCATTGATATAGTCCGTCTTGGAGCTGGGGGGGGTGGGGGTAACATCAGACGTCCCCTGGCACAGTGGGAAGCCAGGTGGATCGTCACCTTGGACACAATGGCCCACAAGGCTCTGAATGAATCCTTGAGTTTCTCTTCATTTCTTCACCTTTTTTGGTTCACCTGTGCGTCCTCTCCTCCTTTCTTGATTTTAACTCTGGGTTTTCTTATGATATTTTTGGTGTGGTTTTTGCAGCATGATCTATATTTTAAAGTGTTTGTCTGTGTTTGCTTTGTTATTAATTTAGTTTTTTTCATCTTTTTAACTTGTTCTCTCTAACCAGGTCTGACTCATCTCATCTTTATACACATGCCAGGATTCATGGACCACATAGATATGTATAATGTACCATTTATCCTCTGATCATGTATTTGCTCTGACTTGCCGTCAATTGATGGATTTTTGTGTATATTTTCTGTGTCTTTTCTCCTATTGACAACAATACTTACCGCTTTTGGCTCTGTTGCTCATGTGCGCCTGTCGTGCCCGCACCCTCGCTCTGCGGTCCGACGTCTTTTTGTTCGTGTCCGCGCAGCTCCTGCTGCGCGTTCCCGGACATGACTGCCGGGCTGTGGTATGGGATGCGCCCTGCGATGTGCACATGCGCCGACCGCACAGTGCCATTGGTGGTGACCGGATCACATGGTGCACCACGTGACCGGTCACCTGGGTATTTTAAGGCCCTCAAAGCAGACTGTCAGTACCTTCCCTTGATAAAGGCAATACGCTCCACGCAAAATGCGCGTTGGGAAGTGGTACTGTTCCTATCTACTATATTTTGGGCGCCTGTTCTGTCCGGAGTAAGACATTGAGCAATACTTTTCCAGGTCTTTTTATTAACATTCTGTGGGCTAATGTCTACCTTGGTACGCTATGTAAGATTGCTGCCTCATTATTACTTTACCACTTGGTTTAGGAGGTAACTTTAGCCATCTATTAATCCCTGGGCTTGCTCTTCCTTTGGTTATTTAACCAATCCCTACTACTTGCTATATTTGGCCCCTTGGCTTAATTGCGCCCTTGCTGTTATCTGACTTTCTGTCCCCTTGCACATGTTTGTTGTTTATACTATGTATTTATTGCCTTTATTGATGATTTTGTATGTATTTAATAAAATTACAGTATCCTATTTATAAATCTCAAAACTCTAGTTTTCTCTTGTTTGTTCCATGGTCTTTGGAGTGGTTTCTAGTGGTGGCACATATTCAACTTACGTGTCGATGTGTCAGCCAGCATTATGTTTGCGGGATTATTTGTATTAAGGATTTTTAAATTACAGTAAAATTCCCAGAACAATTGGAGAGTTCTCCAGGATTTTTCAATTACCGACGAATTCTGAGAAGAATGGGAGAGTTCTACAAGATTTTTAAACTACAGTAGAAATCCGAGAACGATAGGAGGATTCTACAGAATTTTTAAACTACAGAAGAATTCCAAGAACAATCGGAGAGTTCTACAAGATTTTTAAACTACAACAGAATTCCAAGATTCCAGGATTTTTAAAATAGAATAAAATTCCGAGAACAATATGAGAGTTCTAGAGAATTTTTAAACAACAGTAGAATTCCGAGAACAATTGGACAGTTCTACAGGATTTTTAAACTAAAGAAGAATTCCGAGAACAATGGGAGGGTTCTACAGGGTTATAAATAACAATAACATTCCGAGAACAATGGGAGAGTTCTACAGGATTTTTAAATTGCAGTAGAATTCTCAAAACAATGGGAGAATTCTAAAGGATTTTTAAACTACAGAAAAACTCTGAGAACAATGGGAGAGTTCTACAGGATTTTTAAACTACAGTAGAATTCCGAGAACAATGAGAGAGTTCTACATTGTTATTTAAATAACAATAACACTCTGAGAACAATGGGAGAGTTTTACAAGATTTTTAAAACTACAGAAGAATTCAGAGAACAATGGGAGGGTTACACAGGGTTAGTTACATAACACTAAATTCTGAGAATGATGGGAGGGTTCTACAGAATTTTTAAACTACAGAAGAATTTCTAGAACAGAGAGAGAGTTCTACAGGGTTATTTAAATAACATTACCATTCCAAAAACAATGGAAGAGTTCTACAGGATATTAAACTACAGTAGAATTCTGAGAACAATGGAAGAGTTCTACAGGATTTTTAAATTACAGTAGAATTCCGAGAACAATTGGAGAGCTCTGCAGGAGTTATAAACTACAGTAGAATTCCCAAAACAATGGGAGAGTTCTACAGGATTTTAAACTACAGAAGATTTCCAAAAACAATGGGGGAGTTCTCCTGGATTTTTAAACTAGAGTATACTTCTGAGAACAATGGGAGAGTTCTACAGGATTTTTAAACTATAGAAGAATTCACAGAACAATGAAAGAGTTCTACAGGGTTATTTAAATAACAATAACATTCCAAGAACAATGGGAGAGTTCTACAGGATTTTAAACTATAGTAGAATTCTGAGAACAATGGCAGGGTTAAACATTGTTATTTACATAAAAATAACATTCCGATAACAATAGAAGAGTTCTACAAGATTTTTAACCCCTTAGTGACCAATAGACATCTTTCTACTGACCTGCGATATAAGAGACTAGCGTTACTCGACAGGTGACAATCCTGTAATTGTCACCTGTAAACTATAGCTGACAACTTGCTGCATCAGCCATGATTAGTGTTGGCACTGACCATGAACGTTTAACCCCTTAGATTCTGCAGTCAGTAGTGACTACAGAATCTAAATAGTTAACAGAGTGTGGGGGCTCCCTCTTTAACCTCATAGGCACTCTGAGATCTTGATTGTGTGGTCCTGATATTTGCCATGACAGGTAATGGCCAAATAACGGCCTTAGAGTCTTCCGGCTCTAGCGGCCTGTTCAGAAGTTATCAAAATTTAGGTGTTAAAAATAAACTTTTTCATTCTTGTCATGCCACTTTCCATTACTTCCTGAAAAGAATCAGAAGGGTTAATGAACTACCTGAAAGCAATTTTAAATATGTTGAGGGGTGCAGTTTTTAAAATGGTATCACTGTTTGGTGGTTTCCAAGATATAGGACCCCCAAAGTCACTTCAAAACTGAACAGGTCCCTATAAAAATAAGTTTTGTAAAATTCCTTGAAAAAATGAAAAATTACTGCTACATTTTAAACCTTCTAAAATGCTAACAAAATAAAACAACACTTTACAAATGGTGCTGATGTAAAGCAGACATGAAGGAAATGTTATTTATTAATGTTTTTGTTTGGTATGACTATTGGGATTAAATGGATAGTCATTCAAAATTTGAAAATTGAAATTTTTAAAACATTTTTGTCAAATTTCTGATATTTTTATAAATAAATGCAAAACATATCAACCTAAATTTACCATTATTATAAAGTACTATATGTCACACAAAAAAAACAGTCTCAAAATCAATGGGATATGTTGAAGCGTTCTAGAGTTATTACTACATAAAGTAACACTGGTCAGATTTAAAAAAGTTGGTCCAGTCACTAAAGGGTTAAACTAGAGAAGAATTCCGAGAACAATGGGAGAGTTCTAGAACATTTTTAAACTACAGAATAAATCCTAGAACAATGGGAGAGTTCTACAGGGTTATTTAAAGAACAATAACATTCCGAGAACAATGGGATCGTTCTACAGGATTTTTAAATTACAGTAGAATTCCCAGAACAATTGGAGAGTTCTACAGGATTTTTCAACTACAGTAGAATTCTGAGAAGAATGGGAGAGTTCTACAAGATTTTTAAACTACAGAAGAATTCCAAGAATAATGGGAGAGTTCTGCAAGATTTTTAAACTACAACAGAATTCCAAGAACAATGGGAGGGATCGACAGAGTTATTTAAATAACAATAACATTCCGAGAACAATATGAGAGTTCTAGAGAATTTTTAAACTACAGTAGAATTCTGAGAGCAATTGGACAGTTCTACAGGATTTTTAAACTACAGAAGAATTCCGAGAACAATGGGAGGGTTCTACAGGGTGTAAGTGTGGCGCCCCTGCGGGTTCAGTCGCCACAGAGGTACTGCATCTCACCCAGAGGTGTGGTATCTCACTCTCAGATAAGGAAGGAGTACTGCCCGGGACCCTAACACCTGCATCCAACACTACACTACTCCAGACCAGCAGGAGGGGCAAGATGCGTCACTCTCCTGCTGAGCCATGTCCCTGGTTGGAGTGGGGGGAACCAAAGTAGGGGGAACCATGTAGTGGGTGTGGGTGGAGGAAGAAGTTCAAGGGAGCTCAGTAAGAAGTGATATAAAAAGGGATGGAACCATCTAGAAGGGTTCCAGTCAGAAGAAGAAGTGAGAGAGAGTCACAGGAGGAGTTGGGAGCAGGAGCTCTGCAGGAGCTCTGCTCAGGGAAAGTGCAGGCCTGAGTGAGGAGGCCCAGGAGAAGGAGAAGAGGAAGGAACAAGAGCAGAGAGGAGGCTCAAGGAGTGAAGAAAGGATCCCAGGGGTACGGGCAGTGCTGGAGGCCATCCGTACGCCCGAATCTACCAGGCGGTGGAGGGATCGGGTCGCAGAGGGGACTGGCCCCTAACTAGTGAGAATTGCAACGTTCAACTAGGTAACCGGAGGGTGCAGCATTTCAGGTGCTGCAGCCAAAAGCCACATCTATCTCACCGAAAAGGTGGCCATAGAGGACCCAGGGGACAGAGAAGACGTCGCCCGACAAGGTCCGCGGTCACTGGATCAGGACACTGGGTGTGAGGTGCAGGGAGACGGCCAGAAGGAACACACAGAAGGGGGTCCCGTTATCTATTCCGGAGGCATCTGAGGGTTTGCTGAACATCTCCCTGAGTAAGCACAGGATGACGTGGGAAGTTATGATCTGCAGTTGTAACCAGGAGCAAAGTGAGAACTGTGAGTAAATCCGGAAGACTGCACCCCACTGTCTCTGTGAATTATTACTGCTGCGCCATCATCCCCTGCACTACACTGCACAGCAACATCTATAACATCACCGCACTGCCCTGGAGCTTAGCTCTAACTGTGGAGAGCTGAACCAACTCTGCTGCATTAACATCAACTCCAGAGGACCTGCCTCGCAACGGCGGCTCCATATAGCTGCATACCACAGGTGGCGTCACGAACAATATAAAAACTATAAGTCCCCTGTAAGTAACCCCTTTTATTGACCGCCCTGGGTCATGGACCGGGTCACCGCCACTGTGACATCTCCCCTAGCAATGACTGGCCCGGCTACCGAGTACCCCACGGCCCAGGGGGCACGTCATAAGATGGCTGCCGGACTGGTCCTTGATGGGAGATATGTATCACCCAGTTTAGTAGCTTCGGTGATATAAAACTGGGAAAGCATGCTCCAGCACGTTTAGTGCTGAGAAGGTTAATAGGGCGTGTCAGGGCCGTTTTTTACGAGCAGTCATAATAGTTGGGTGGGATTGGCTGCTCACATATCCCCACCCCAGGGCCTGTGTATAAAATGGAGACCGAGTGTCTCATTCAATGTCTGTGGCTGGAGGTGTGGAGACGTCCAGCGTGTTTGTGCTACAGGACACTGACTGTGAGCGGGCAAACCCGTAGCACTGTATGGACTGTTTTCTTGTTTTGTTACTTTGTGCCAGACAAGGCGGTGTTTTGTTACTTTGTGCCGGAGAAGACTACGTTTAATTTACTTGGAGAGTGCGGTTTATGAAGTCCGAATAAACCCACCTTGGACATTTTAAAGAAACTGACTCCTATGACTACTTCAAAAGGGGCTGAGTGAGTACCAAACCCCTTACAATTGGTGCTAGAAGTGTGGGCAAGATTCCAGGAAAACGTGTACCTACCACAGAGATCGGTGGATGTCCTCTGTAAAGGCCGCCAGCCAGCCAGAGATGTCCGGCAGCATGGAGGAGCTCCTCAAACACCTGCTGCAAAGCCAACAACAGCAGCACCAGCAGCACTTGGCGAGCCAGCAGAGCCTGCAACAGCAGCACCGGGAGCAGCAACAGATGCAGCAAGAGACTAATAAACTCCTGATGCAGCAGATTCAGCAACAACGGCAGATGGAACTTCTAGAGGGGGAAGTTCGCAGCAGAGAGGCTGCCCCTCCCCCAACTCCAGGAGATGATTAGCAGGTCAGGAAGATAGTAAGAAGAGCATTGCAAAAGATGACTCCGGGTGATGACGTCGAGGCGTACCTGATGGTCTTTGAGAGGGTGGCGGAGTGGGAGAGATTGCCTCTGGAGCAGTGGGTGGAAGTGTTGGCGCCATATTTAACGGGCGAGCCGCAGAAAGCCTAATATGACTTGGCCCTGAAGGATGCAAAGGAGTGCGCCAAATTAAAAACAGAAATTCTGGCGCGCTTGGGAGTGACTCTGACTGTCAGGGCACAACGGATGCACCACTGGGCATATTGCAGTGACAAACCTCCCCGGTCCTAAATGTTCGACCTCCTACACCTGGTTCAAAAGTGGTTGCAACCTGAATCTTCCTCCCCAGCACAGATGGTGGAAAGGATCATCATGGACAGGTTCATCCACTCCCTTCCAAGGTCGGTGGAAGCCTTGGTTGCCCAGGAAGATCCCTGTAATGCCGATGACCTGGTGTGGTTGGTGGAAAGGTATCAGGCACTGGAAAGTTCCTTGGGAAAGCCCGGGGTCTTAGCGTCTCCATACTGAGGTTCCCAAAAGTGCGCGGACACACAAAAGAGGGAAACCAGAACCACATCTAGGGGGCGCCCTAGAGCCCAGGAGGGGTCTGAGTTGCTGCCAAAGGTCCCGCTACTTAACATAGTATGTTGGAGATGTCACACCCCAGGTCACATAGCTGCCCAGTGCCCAATGACAACTGAGCCAATGAACTGCAGCGCAGGACGGCGTTGCTCATATTTTGCATATCCTGCCTGCAGTGCTGTCCCTCAACCAGACGAGTGACCGCAGGCATGCCTCGTGTCAGTGAATGGTATGCAAGTGACTGCTCTGTTAGACTCGGGGAGTTTAGTAACCCTAGTGAGGGCCACAGTTCCTCATCAGCTGGTTCCGGGGAAAAGGGTCAGCATCCGTTGTATCCATGGGTACGCTAATGACTACCCTGTGGCCCGAGTGGTCATAGACACAAACTGTGGCGCCGAGTCCCATGAGATTGGCGTAGTCAAGGACCTGTTGCACCCTGTTATAATAGGGCGGGACTTTGCCTTGTTTTGGGATTTGTGGGAGAATGGGAGGAAGCCGGGTTGTCCGGGCAACAACCAAGTCGCCCCTGAAGAAACCTCATCACAGGCCGCAGCCAGCGAGTTTCCCTTTTGTGTGCTTGTTGGAGATGAGGATGAAGCCCACATCCCTGAATTGAGGGTGCCCAGGGGAAACTTTGGAACTGCCCAGCTCAGGGACTTAACTCTAAAAGGGGCATTTAATAATGTAACTGTTCTTATCGGTGTTGCTCAAGAGCCGGGGGCTGACACCCGATATCCGCACTTTGCCATAAATGGGTAGTTACTATATCGGGTAACCAAGCTCAGAGGGGAGGTAATTGAACAGTTACTAGTGCCAGGGCCATACAGACGCAGGGTGTTAGATATGGCCCACGCACATGTCTTTGGTGGTCATCTGGGGGTAGAAGAAACTCAGGAAAGGATCTTCCAGAGGTTCTACTGGCCCGGGTGTCACAGAGAGATCGTGAGTTATTGTAAGTCGTGTCCCACCTGTCAGCTGACCTCCCCAGTGGCTCACTTCCATAGCCCTTTAGTGCCTCTGCCTGTCATCGAGATCCTGTTCGAGTGCATCGCCATGGATCTAGTGGGACCCCTGGTCAAGTCCGCCAGACGACATCAGTACATCCTGGTCGTACTGGACTATGCTACGTGGTATCCTGAGGCTGTGCCACTACGAAACTCCTCCAAGTGTATAGCCCGAGAGTTGGTCTATATCATTTTCAGGATGGGGTTGCCTAAAGAGATTCTATCGGACCAAGGGACTCCATTTATGTCAAAGGTTATGAGTGAGTTGTACAGGACCCTGAAAATCACACAACTAAGGACCTCAGTCTACCACCCACAGACAGATGGCTTGGTGGAGTGGTTTAATAAAACCTTGAAGGCCATGTTGAAGAAGGTCGTAGAGAAAGATGGCCGGGAATGGGACTGCCTACTGTCGTACATTCTGTTCTCCATCAGAGAAGTTCCACAGGCCTCTACTGGATTCTCTCCTTTCGAGCTGTTGTATGGCCGACACCCCTTTGGACTCCTGGATGTAGCAAAGGAGACCTGGGAGGCTGAGTCTACACCCTACAGAAGTGTAGTCGAACATGTGGCACAGATGCAAGAGAGGATTGCCGAAGTAATGCCCATTGTGAAAGAACCCCACCTCAAAGCACAAGAGGCACAGTCAAGGGTGTACAATAGGTCGGCGAGGGTGAGACACTTCAACCCTGGAGATCGGGTACTGGTGCTGGTACCTACAGTGGAGAGCAAATTCCTGGCTAAGTGGCAGGGCCCCTATGAAGAAGTGGAAAAGGTTGGGCGATGTCAATTATAAAATTTACAAACCAGGGAGGAGAACACCCTACCAGGTGTACCACGTCAACCTGATCAAACCCGTGGAAGCTCCATGTTTGGCGGCGAAGTCAGAAGCCGATGTGGAAGAGGTTAAGGTGGCTGAGTCGCTGTCACGTGCCCAAAAGCAACAGTGCCGAGAGTTGCTGCAGCGGAACAGGGACCTGTTCTCCAAACTACCAGTTTGTACCCAGATCATAGAGCATGAGGTCCTTATAGAGCCTCATGTCCGGGTAAACCTGAAGCCGTATCCGATTCCCGAAGCCCGCTGAGAGGTAATCTCGAAAGAAGTTAGGCGGATGCTAAGTCTGGGAGTCATTGAAGAATCCAAGAGTGGCCGGTCCAGTCCCATAGTCTTAGTGCTGAAACCAGATGGAGAATGGGGGTTTTGCAACGACTATAGGAAACTGAATGAGGTCTTTAAGTTCGATTTGTATCCAATGCCCAGGGTTGATGAACTAATTGAAAGGCTAGGGCTGGCCAGGTATATTACCACCCTTGACCTCACAAAAGGGTATTGGTAAATTTCTATGGCCCAAGATGCCAAGGAGAAGACAGCCTTTTCAACTCCCGATGGGTGTTTCCAATACACCAAAATGCCGTTTGGGTTGCAGGGAAGTCCAGCTACCTTCCAGAGAGCCATGGACCGGATCCCAGCTCCCCACAAGAAGTATGCAGCGGCCTTCCTGGATGATATTTTGATCTACAGCCAGGATTGGGGAAGCCATCTGTGCAAAGTCCAGGCAATATTCAATGCTCTGCGGAAGGTGGGGTTTTCCATCAATCCAAAGAAATGTGCCATAGGCATGGAGGAAGCCAAGTATTTGCGCTATGTCGTGGGCAGAGGCGTGATCAAGACCCAAATAAATAAAATTGACGTGATCTAGGTTTGGCCACAGCCTCTCTTAAAAAAGCAGGTCAGAGCATTCCTGGGCATCGTGAGCTACTACCGACAGTTCATCCCCAACTTTGCCATGGTAGCCGCCCCTTTGACAAACCTCCTTAAAGGGACAAAGTCGGCTATGGCTAAGTGGTCTCCAGAAGCGGAGATGGCTTTCCAGGAACTAAAGCAGGCTCTGTATAAACAGCCAGTGCTGGTGGCTCAGGATTTCTCAAAGGAGTTTGTGGTCCAGACGGACGTGTCAGATGTCGGACTGGGTGCTGTCCCATCACAAGAGGTGAACAGGGAGGAGCACCCCATAATGTATTTAAGCCGGAAGATGACATCCTGTGAGAAAAATGACTCCATAGTGGAGAAGGAATGTTTGGCCATTAAGTGGGCCTTGGACACCCTAAGGTACTACCTCTAAGGCAGGAAGTTCAGGCTCGTATCAGACCATGCCCCACTAAGGTGGATGAGCGAGAAGAAGTGGAACAATTATCGAGTGACCAGGTGGTTCCTAGCCCTTCAGGATTTTAGCTTCCATGTAGAGCATAGGCCCGGGAAACTGCATGCAAATGCTGACGCATTGTCGAGGGTCCACTGTTTATTAGCGGAAGGTGCCAAGCCCCCCGGCTTTGGGCAGAGGGGGGTATGTAAGATGGCCACCGGACAGGTCCTTGACGGGAGATATGTATCAGCAAGGTTGGTAGCTTCGATGATGTAAAACCGGGAAAGCATGCTCCAGCACGTTTCGTGCTGAGAGGGTTAATAGGGCGTCTCAGGGACGGTTTTTATGAACAGTCATAAGAGTTGGGTGGGATTGGCTGCTCACATATCCTCACCCCAGGGTCTGTGTATAAAATGGAAACCGAGTGTCTTATTCAGTGTCTGTGGCTGGAGGTGTGGAGACCTCCAGCATGTCTGTGCTACAGGACACTGACTATGAGCGGGAGAACCCACAGCACTGTATGGACTGTTTTCTTGTTTTGTTACTTTGTGCCAGACAAGCCGGTGTTTTGTTACTTTGTGCCAGAAAAGGCTATGTTTCATTTACTTGGAGAGTGTGGTTTATGAAGTCCGAATAAACCCACCTTGGACATTTTAAAGAAACTGACTCCTGTGACTACCTCAAAAGCGGCTGAGTGAGTAACAAACCCCTTACAATGGTTATATAAATAACAATAACATTCCGAGAACAATGGGAGAGTTCTACAAGATTTTTAAATTACAGTAGAATTCCGAGAACAATGGGATAGGCCTACAAGATTTTTAAACTACAGTAGAATTCCCAAAACAATGGAAGAGTTCTAAAGGATTTTTAAACTACAGAAAAACTCTGAGAACAATGGCAGAGTTCTACAGCATTTTGAAAGTATAGTACAATTCCGAAAACAATGGGAGGGTTATACATTGTTACTTAAATAACAATAACATTCCGAAAACAATGGGAGAGTTCTACAGGATTTTTAAACTACAGCAGAATTCCGAGAACAATGAGAGAGTTCTACATTGTTATTTAAATAACAATAACACTCTGAGAACAATGGGAGAGTTCTACAACATTTTTAAACTACAGAAGATCTCAGAGAACAATGGGAGATTTCTACAGGATTTTTAAACTACATTAGAATTCCAAGAACAATGGGAGCGCTCTACAGGGTTATTTAAATAACAATACCATTCCGAAAACAATGGGAGAGTCCTACAGGATTTTAAACTACAGAATTCCCAGAACAATGGAAGGATTTATAAATTACAGTAGATTTATAAATTACAGTAGAATTCCCAGAACAATTGGAGAGTTGTTCAGGATTTATAAACTACAGCAGAATTCACCAAACAATCGGAGAGTTCTACAGGATTTTTCAACTACAGAAAAACTCTTAGAAAAATGGGAGAGTACTATAGGATTTTTAAACTACAGTAGAATTCCCAGAATAATTGGAGAGTTCTACGGGGTTTTTAAACTACAATAGAATTCTCAAAACAATGGGAGAGTTCTACAGGATTTTTAAACTGGAGTAGAATTTTGAGAACAATGGGAGAGTTCGACAGAATTTTTAAACTACAAAAGAATTCCGAGAACAATGGGAGAGTTGTACAAGATTTTTAAACTACAGAAGATCTCAGAGAACAATGGGAGGGTTACACAGGGTTAGTTACATAACAATAACATTCCGAGAACAATGGGAAAGTTCTACAACATTTTTAAACTAGAGTAGAATTCCGAGAATGATGGGAGGGTTCTACAGGATTTTTAAACTACAGAAGGATTTCTAGAACAATTAGAGAGTTCTACAGGGTTATTTAAATAACAATATCATTCTGAAAACAATGGGAAAGTTCTACAGGATTTTAAACTACAGCAGAATTCTGAGAACAATGGAAGAGCTCTACAGGATTTTTAAATTACAGTAGAATTTCCAGAACAATTGGAGAGTTCTACAGGATTTATAAACTACAGTAGAATTCCCAAAACAATGGGAGAGTTCAAAAGGATTTTTCAACTACAAAAAAACTCTGAGAACAATGGCAGAGTTCTACAGCATTTTGAAAGTATAGTACAATTCCGAAAACAATGGGAGGGTTATACATTGTTACTTAAATAACAATAACATTCCGAAAACAATGGGAGAGTTCTACAGGATTTTTAAACTACAGTAGAATTCCGAGAACAATGAGAGAGTTCTACATTGTTATTTAAATAACAATAACACTCTGAGAACAATGGGAGAGTTCTACAACATTTTTAAACTACAGAAGATCTCAGAGAACAATGGGAGAGTTCTACAGGATTTTTAAACTACATTAGAATTCCAAGAACAATGGGAGAGCTCTACAGGGTTCTTTAAATAACAATACCATTCCGAAAACAATGGGAGAGTCCTACAGGATTTTAAACTACAGTAGAATTCCGAGAACAATGGAATGATTTATAAATTACAGTAGATTTATAAATTACAGGATTTTTAAATTACAGTAGAATTCCCCGAACAATTGGAGAGTTGTTCAGGATTTATAAACTACAGCAGAAGTCACCAAACAATCGGAGAGTTCTACAGGATTTTTCAACTACAGAAAAACTCTTAGAAAAATGGGAGAGTACTATAGGATTTTTAAACTACAGTAGAATTCCCAGAACAATTGGAGAGTTCTACAGGGTTTTTAAACTACAATAGAATTCTCAAAACAATGGGAGAGTTCTACAGGATTTTTAAACTACAAAAGATTTCCAAAAACAATGGGGGAGTTCTACAGGATTTTTAAACTGGAGTAGAATTTCGAGATCAATGGGAGAGTTCTACAGAATTTTTAAACTACAAAAGAATTCCGAGAACAAAGGGAGAGTTCTACAAGATTTTTAAACTACAGAAGATCTCAGAGAACAATGGGAGGGTTACACAGGGTTAGTTACATAACAATAACATTCCGAGAACAATGGGAGAGTTCTACAAGATTTTAAACTAGAGTTGAATCCCGAGAACGATGGGAGGGTTCTACAGGATTTTTAAACTACAGAAGGATTTCTAGAACAATTAGAGAGTTCTACAGGGCTATTTAAATAACAATACCATTCCGAAAACAATGTGAGAGTTCTACAGGATTTTAAACTACAGCAGAATTCTGAGAACAATGGAAGAGCTCTGCAGGATTTTTAGATTACAGTAGAATTTTCAGAACAATTGGAGGGTTCTACAGGATTTATAAACTACAGCAGAATTCCCAAAACAATGGGAGAGTTCTACAGGATTTTTCAACTACAGAAAAACTCTTAGGAAAATGGGAGAGTACTATAGAATTTTTAAACTACAGTAGAATTCCCAGATCAATTGGAGAGTTCTACGGGGTTTTTAAACTACAATAGAATTCCCAAAACAATGGGGAAGCTCTACAGGATTTTTAAACTGAAGTAGAATTCCGGGAACAATGAGAGAATTATACAGGGTTATTTAATTAACAATAACATTCCAAGAACAATGGGAGAGTTCTACAGGATTTTAAACTACAGTAGAGTTCCGAGAACAATGGCAGGGTTGAATATTGTTATTTACATAAAAATAACATTCCGAGAACAATAAGAGAGTTCTACAAGATTTTTAAACTAGAGTAGAATTCCGCGAACAATGGGAGAGTTCTACAGACTACAGTAGAATTCCGAGAACAATGGGAGAATTATACAGGGTTATTTAAATAACAATAACATTCCGAGAACAATAAGAGAGTTCTACAAGATTTTTAAACTAGAGTAGAATTCCGCGAACAATGGGAGAATTATACAGGGTTATTTAAATAACAATAACATTCCGAGAACAATAAGAGAGTTCTACAAGATTGTTAAACTAGAGTAGAATTCCGAGAACAATGGGAGAGTTCTACAGACTACAGTAGAATTCCGAGAACAATGGGAGAGTTCTACAGGATTTTTAAATTACAGTAGAATTCCCAGAACAATTGGAGAGTTCTATAGGATTTTTCAACTACAGAAAAACTCTTAGAAAAATGGGAGCGTTCTACATAATATTTAAAGTATAGTACAATTTTGAGAACAATGGGAGAATTCTACATAATTATTTAAATATTAATAACATTCCAAGAACAATGGGAGAGTTCTGCAGGATTTTTAAACTACGGTAGAATTCCAAGAACAATAGGCGCGTTCTGCAGGATTATTTAAATAACAAAATTCAGAGAACAATGGAAGGGTTCTACAGGATTTTTAAACTACAGTAGAATTCCGAGAACAATGAGAGAATTCTACAGGATTTTTAAACTATAATAGAATTCGTAAAAACAATGGGAGAGTTCTACAGGATTTTTAAACTACAGAAGAATTCCGAGAACAATGGGGGAGTTCTACAGGATTTTTAAACTACAGTAAAATTCTGAGAACAATGGGTGGGTTCAACATTGTTATTTACATAAAAAAAACATTCCTAGAACAATAGAAGAGTTCTACACGATTTTTAACCCCTTAGTGACCAATAGACGTCTTTTTACTGACCTGCGATATAAGAGACTAGCGTTCCCCGACAGGTGACAATCCTGTAACTGTCACCTGTACACTATAGCTGACAACTTGCTGCATCAGCCACGATCAGTGTTGACACCGACCATGAACGTTTAACCCCTTAGATTCTGCTGTCAATAGTGACTACAGAATCTAAATAGTTAACAGAGTGTGGGGACTCCCTCTTTAATCTCATCGGCACCCTGAGATCTTGATTTTGTGGTCCTGATGTTTGCCATGACAGGTAATGGCCAAATAACAGCCTTAGAGTCTGCTCGCTATAGCGGCCTGTTCAGAAGTTATCAAAATTTAGGTGGCAAAAATAAACTTTTTCATTCTTGTCATACTACTTTCCATTACTTCCTGAAGAGAACCAGAAGGGTTAATGAACTACCTGAAAGCAATTTTAAATATGTTGAGGGGTGCAGTTTTTAAAATGGTATCACTTTTGGGTGGTTTCCAACATATAGGACACCCAAAGTCACTTCAAAACTGAACAGGTCCTTATAAAAATAAGTTTTGTAAATTCCCTTGAAAAAATGACAAAAATACTGCTACATTTTTAAACCTTCTAAAATGCAAACAAAACAAAGCAACACTTTACAATGGTGCTGATGTAAAGCAGGAATGAGGGAAATGTTATTTATTAATGTTTTTGTGTGGTATGACTATTGGGATTAAGGGGATTCAAAGTTTGAAAATTGAAATTTTTAAAACATTTTTGTCAAATTTCTGATATTTTTATAAATAAACACAAAACATATCAACCTAAATTTACCATTATTATAAAGTATCATGTGTCACAATAGTCTCAAAATCAATGGGATATGTTGAATAATTCCAGAGTTATTACTACATAAAGTGACACTGGTCAGATTTAAAAAAATTGGTCCGGTAACTATGGGGCTAAACTAGAGTAGAACTCAGAGAACAATGAAAGAGTTCTACAGGGTTATTTAAATAAGAATAACATTCCAAGAACAATGGGAGAGTTCTACAGGATTTTAAACTACAGTAGAATTCCGAGAAGAATGGGAGGGTTCTACAGGGTTATTTAAAGAACAATAGATTGTAAATAAACTATCACACCCCTGGTATAGGTTGGTGCACGGGAAAGGTACCAAGCCCAATATCAATATATAACAAAACCCGGCACTTGGAGACTCAAATATTTTTTCTTGATTTTAATGAAGTAACTAATAGTACAAAACACAAACGTTTTGGTCCCATATGACCTTCACCAGAGTACTAAATTAACAAAACAGAAAATAAAGAAGTCATTATAAGGTCAAAAAAGTCAATGAGATAACAATGTAAATATTATGAACATGATGGATACAAGACGCTGGAATGGGGAAAGGAAAAGGGAGGAGAGGGAATGGGAAACGGGAACAAAGGGGGAAAGAGGGGGAAAACAGAAAAAGGGCATGGAGACAAAGGCAAAGATAAGTAGGAAGGACATACCAGTACTCAGTAGTAAGTTTGTCTGTAGTGGACTAAGTCCACAATATTGGCTGAGGAGAAAAGGAATACTGGTTAAAGAGAATATAGCCACAAGTCCCAGTAAGGAGTGGAGAGATAAGCACATAACTCGGGTGAAATTGTAGTAAGGAAGAGAACCTGAACGTGGGAACACAGTATCCACCGCTAGTTCCTAATTGCGTCAGGTGTATAGTGACAGAGTCAGGCATTAAGTAGCCAGTGGGTGGACCCTGCGATAAAGAATAGATTTGGGATTTGGTGACAGTGTGGCGCCGGGATTCCACATGGCAATTGGAGGTCCTGCCAAACCAGAAGTGACGTGGCGGCCGCGTCACAAGGACCTATTGCACTACGGCGGTCACGTTGGCAGAAGTGACGTGCCGAGACTGGATGTCATGGGTGGCTAGGATGAGGGATGTGATTAAGATAGTAATTGGAGGAAGTGATCCATGAGAGGGAGCATCAGTTGGAACGGGGATCTAGGGATGGTTCTAAAAAATAAGAAAAAGAATATTAGAAACAATGCCAATGAAGATATATGTATAAGATAATTAGAATAGAAGAGAAACACAATTCTGTAAACACAGTAAAGGCCCCGTCACACTTAGCGACGCTGCAACGATCCCGACAACGATACGACCTGTCAGGGATCGTTGCTGCGTCGCTATGTGGTCGCTGGTGAGCTGTCAAATAGGCAGGCTCACCAACGATCAGGGGAGCAGCGACATCGTGGAAAGAATCTTTCCACGATGTCCTCCTCCGGTTACCAGCCTGCTGCTGAAGCAGGAGCAGGCTAGTAACCATGGTAAACATCGGGTTACTAGGGGCACATGCGCACCTAGTAACCCGTTGTGTATCATGGTTACCACTCTGCTACGTGAGCGGGAGGTTACCGCTCACTTTAGCAGGCTCGTAACCATGATAAACAACGGGTTACTAGGTGCGCGTGTGCCCCTAGTAACCTGATGTTTATCATGGTTACCAGAGCCTGATCGCTGCTCCCGCTGGTCACACACAGCGATGTGTGCTGACCAGCGGGAGGGCAACGACCAAAAAATGGTCCAGGACACTTTGCAGCGACCTCACAGCAGGGGCCTGATCGCTGCAAAGTGTCACACATAGCGACATCGCTGGTGAGGTCGCTGTTGCGTCACCAAAACCGTGACACAGCAGCGATCTCGCTAGCGAGATCGCTATGTGAGACGGGGGCTTTACACTCTGTGTGAATATTAGATCCATATTGGGCACTATTATAAAAACTCATTGTATTCTATATGCATACTTAGTTTTATTATAGGCACGTATGACAAAAAATCATTATGAACCAGTAAAATGAAATAAAACAAACAAAGAATAAGAATAACATTCCGAGAACAATGGAAGAGTTTTACAGGATTTTTAAACTACAGCAGAGTTCCGAGAACAATGGGAGGGTTCTACACGGTTATTTAAATAACAATAACATTCCGAGAACAATGGGAGAGCTCTACAGGATTTTTAAACTACAGTAAAATTCTGAGAACAATGGGAGAGTTCTACAGACTACAGTAGAATTCCGAGAACAATGGGAGAGTTCTACAGGATTTTTAAATTACAGTAGAATTCCCAGAACAATTGGAGAGTTCTATAGGATTTTTCAACTACAGAAAAACTCTTAGAAAAATGGGAGCGTTCTACATAATATTTAAAGTACAGTACAATTTTGAGAACAATGGGAGAATTCTACATAATTATTTAAATAATAATAACATTCCAAGAACAATGGGAGCGTTCTGCAGGATTTCTAAACTACGGTAGAATTCCAAGAACAATAGGCGCGTTCTGCAGGGTTATTTAAATAACAAAATTCAGAGAACAATGGAAGGGTTCTACAGGATGTTTAAACTACAGTAGAATTCCGAGAACAATGAGAGAATTCTACAGGATTTTTAAACTATAATAGAATTCGTAAAAACAATGGGAGAGTTCTACAGGATTTTTAAACTACAGAAGAATTCCGAGAACAATGGGGGAGTTCTACAGGATTTTTAAACTACAGTAAAATTCTGAGAACAATGGGTGGGTTCAACATTGTTATTTACATAAAAAAAACATTCCTAGAACAATAGAAGAGTTCTACACGATTTTTAACCCCTTAGTGACCAATAGACGTCTTTTTTACTGACCTGCGATATAAGAGACTAGCGTTCCCCGACAGGTGACAATCCTGTAACTGTCACCTGTACACTATAGCTGACAACTTGCTGCATCAGCCACGATCAGTGTTGACACCGACCATGAACGTTTAACCCCTTAGATTCTGCTGTCAATAGTGACTACAGAATCTAAATAGTTAACAGAGTGTGGGGACTCCCTCTTTAATCTCATCGGCACCCTGAGATCTTGATTTTGTGGTCCTGATGTTTGCCATGACAGGTAATGGCCAAATAACAGCCTTAGAGTCTGCTCGCTATAGCGGCCTGTTCAGAAGTTATCAAAATTTAGGTGGCAAAAATAAACTTTTTCATTCTTGTCATACTACTTTCCATTACTTCCTGAAGAGAACCAGAAGGGTTAATGAACTACCTGAAAGCAATTTTAAATATGTTGAGGGGTGCAGTTTTTAAAATGGTATCACTTTTGGGTGGTTTCCAACATATAGGACACCCAAAGTCACTTCAAAACTGAACAGGTCCTTATAAAAATAAGTTTTGTAAATTTCCTTGAAAAAATGACAAAAATATTGCTACATTTTTAAACCTTCTAAAATGCAAACAAAACAAAGCAACACTTTACAATGGTGCTGATGTAAAGCAGGAATGAGGGAAATGTTATTTATTAATGTTTTTGTGTGGTATGACTATTGGGATTAAGGGGATTCAAAGTTTGAAAATTGAGTTCCAAAGGGTTATTTAAATAACAATAACATTCTCACAACAATGGGAGAGTTCTACAGGATCAGTAATTTTTAAACTACAGTAGGATTCCGAGAACAATGGGAGAGTTCTACAGGATTTTTAAACTACTGAAGAATTCCAAGAACAATGGGAGAGATCTACAGGATCAGGATTTTTAAACTACTGTAGAATTCCGAAAATAATGAGAGAGTTCGACAGGATTTTTAAACTACGGTAGATTTCCAAGAACAATGGAAGGGATCTACAGAATTTTTAAAGCACGGTAGAATTCCGAGATCAGTGGGAGAGTTCCACAAGGTTATTTAAATAACAATAACATTCAAAGAATTGCACAAACCGACCCCCAGGGCCAGCTATCACCTTCACCGTCTATCTCTCACTTCTTCCTTTGGCCTCGCTCAATGGTCTTCTACAGCCACTCACAAAGAGGGCCACACACTGGACCTCATTTTCACCCACCTCTGTTCCCTATTTAACCTCTCTATTTCACCTCTCTCTCTTTCTGACCGTAACCTACTTACATTCTCCTCCCTCTACTCTTCAGGTTCACAATCCCCACTCCACAAACTTGCACACCCTTGTAGAAATCTCAAACACCTTGATCTACACTCACTCTCTGAATCCCTTCACCTTCTTGCAAACATAAGTTCCTTACACAATGCAGATTCTGCTGTCACTTTATAAAACACCACAACAGCTGCAGCTCTTGAATCGGTCGCCCCTCTCATACCAAAGCTCGCACAATCAACAGGCAACCCTGGCACACCAGCCTGACTAAAGAACTGAGGCGGGCTTCCAGGGTTGCTGAGCGGAGATGGAAAAGATCCCATTCCAATGAGCACATCACATTCAAACAGTTTCTCACTACTTTCAAGTCCACACTCAGTGCGGCAAAACAAACTTCTCATCTCTCTTATCCTCCCTGTCTTACAACCCTAAACAGCTATTCAACACTTTCAATTCTCTCCTCTGTCCACCAGCACCCCCTCTCTCCTCTCATCTGAACACTTTTCCTCATTCTTCAAGCCTCTCCTCATAACTACTCAGCCCTCCTCCTCCAAAACCAGCTTCTCCACTATTACGGAAGATCAATTTTCCTCTCTACTCACCAGATCACATCTCCCCACCTGTGCATTTGACCCGATCCCATCCCACCTCATCCCAAACCTCACTACAGTCTTCATCCTAACCCTAACACATCTCTTCAACTTGTCACTAACATCTGGTGTCTTCCCCTCATACTTCAAACATGCCTCGATCACACCCATTCTCAAAGATCCCTCCCTTGACCTATTCTCTGTCTAGCTATCGCCCCACATCACTTCTCCTCTATGCCTCAAAACAACTTGAACATGTTCACGGTGCATGCACAGGATGTCAGGGTCATGACGCAGTGATGTCATCGAGCTGCGCTGGACTTCTCACATCCTGTGCATGCGTCTGCACTTTGCAAGAGGACTTGGCAGGATCATGGATTAGGTGAGTATGTTTTTTTATTTTAACTAAAACTTGCGATGTGACGCGGGGGAGGGGGCCCCTCATACATTTTAGGGGCTACTGTGGGGGGCCCCCAAAGTGTGGGAGCCATTATGCTGTTCGAGTACTATTATGGGTACCATTATATAGTGTGGCACCTAATGTGGGGACCATTATATAGCGAGGCAGCTAATATGGGGCCCATTTTACAGTGTCAGGACTACTGTGGAGCCATCATACTGTGTATAGGGGAGCTGTGGGCCCATCATACTATGTATAGGGGAGATGAGTCCATTATACTGGGTATAGAGGAGATGTACATGGGGGGACTCAGAGGACATTATTACTGTAGAAGGAGGATCTCAGGGGACATTACTAAATGTTAAGTGGACACTTAGGCTATGTGCCCACGTTGCATTTATGAAGCAGAAAATTTCTGCTGCATAAATGCAAGTCCTCTCCCGGAAAAACGCATGCGGAATTCCGCACGCGTTTATCGCGCGTTTTTCGCGCGTTTATCACGCGTTTTCCACATGCGGAATTGCCTTGCATTTTTTATGCATTGAACAAAGGCAATTCTGCTTGCGGAAACGCAAAATTAAATGACATGCTGCGGATTTTTGAACGCAGCATAAACGCTGCGGAAAAATCCGCAGCATGTGCATAGAACTTGCGGAATCCCATTGGGGACCATGGGGTGCGTGTTACCAAGCGTTTTTCAAGCGTTTACGCTGCGGAAATTCCGCATCAAAAACGCTTGAAAAATGCTACGTGGGCACACAGCCTTAAGAAGCATTGTGGTGGCACTCGGGGTATTGTGACCATCAAAGGGGCACAGAGGGGGCATTATTATTTTCTAGGGGCACACTATTTTTAAAGGCATGTACACATGGTATTAATATTTTATAGGGGGCATTTTTACCATCTAAGGGGCACAAAAGAGGCATTTTACTTTGTAAGGGACACAGTGCTGAGCATTAACAGGAGCAATGTTATTGTAGCACACAGCAGGTGCAGTAACAGGGAGACATACGGTAGGATGAGGAGTTTGTGCAGGTTAGGAATAGATGGGGATTGGGCTGGGAATGTGAGAAGTCAAATGTGTCTTTGTTGTAATCTCTGCAGATGAGTCGTGGCTAGACAAGTTGTTATGTTGGTCAGGGCCAGATGGAAAAGTGAACGACTCCATCAGAAAGAACTTCACCTGTAAGACATTTAATATATAACTGTACTGTAATCAGTTGTATAGTCTGCAGGACTGGTACCACTATATGGCGGTAATATTATTCTTATTATTATAGCGCCATTAATTCCATGGCGCTTTACATGTTTATCAGCTCTGGCTTTTACATACATTTTCAGTCTCATCTGCTGAGGTTTCCCTATACCCACAATTATGGTGCGCCACGGTAGTTGTAACCAGGGCTCACAAGTTTAACTCCCCACCCCTGACTTGAACCCTTAGCTATGCCTCTGCCTGTAGACTATATTATGCAACTCTCTAATGTCCATTACTATATGGTCATAGACAGTGGGTAATCACTAGTGACGGGAGAGCAGCACTAAAATGCTCGGGTGCTCGATGATCGGGTCGAGCAAATTGGAATGCTAGGGTGCTCGACCCGAGCAACGAGTTGGAAGCATTCTTTTTGCAATTAAAAAAAAGGTTTAATTATTTTAGGTATCATAGTTAGTGATGGGCGAGCACTAAAATGCTCGGGTGCTCGATGCTCGGGTGCTCGACCTGAGCAACGAGCCCAATATAAGTCTATGGGAAAGGCGAGCATTTTTCAGGCGGCTCCCCCCGGCGGTCTGCAGAGGGCCTAATAATTGCCCAAATTGATGGGAACAGTGCTCAAATGACATGGGAACAGCATGGGGAAGACCCCTGGAAGCATTTCTGACTCCCAGGTCACTGCTGTCAACAACGTTGTCAGAGGCATTACGCCACTTTTACGGACTCACAATAAAACATACAAAAACGAAACCAAAATGGATTTCCCTGGGAAATATGTTAAGGAACATCCTTTCCAGGGTAATGACTTGTATATAAGGCAAAATAAATATACAAAAACAAAAATGCTCCTCCACACCTTGGGCTATGTTCACATGTAGCATTTTTGATGCGTTTTTGCACTTTTGCATTGCTTTCAACCAAGACAAATGCATTCACTGGTAAATGTCATTTTACAACCTTATCTGGCCATTTGGTTTGTGACACATCATCAGACACATCCTGTTTCATTTATGATGGAGGGACTCTGAATGTCACAAAGCCTATTTTTATAGGGCCATCAGGCGGCCCTTACTATTCTTAAAGGGCCAGCAGTCGGCCCTTGCTATTGGTAGAGAGCCATCAGCTGGCTAGGCTTTGTTGTTCCCATTATTAATGAGTGGGTCTCCTATGCTGTTATTGCGTATGCAGTGACTGCAAGGGCTGCCAAAAATTTGGAGGCACTCCAATGCCCCTTGGAACAGACGTAGAAGTCAGAGAGCCTCTTAAAAACAATGTTCCCATTATTAGGAAGTGGGTCTCCCATAGTGTTTGCCTATGCAGTGAATGCAAAAGCTGCCAAAAATTTGGAAGCTCTCCAATGCTCCTTGGAAGAGACATAAAGGTTCGAGAGCCTCCTAAAAACAATGTTCCCATTATTAGGAAGTGGGTCTCCCATCGTGTTTGCCTATGCAGTGAATGCAAAAGCTGCCAAAAATTTGGAGGCACTCCAATGCCCCTTGGAAGAGACGTAGAAATCAGAGAGCCTCCTAAAAACAATGTTCCCATTATTAGGAAGTGGATCTCCCATAGTGTTTGCCTATGCAGTGAATGCAAAAGCTGCCAAAAATTTGAAGGCACTCCAATGCCCCTTGGAAGAGACATAGAGGTCGAGAGCCTCCTAAAAACAATGTTCCTATTATTAGGAAGTGGGTCTCCCATAGTGTTTGCCTATGCAGTGAATGCAAAAGCTGCCAAAAATCTGGAGGCACTCCAATGCCCCTTGCAAGACACGTAGAGGAGGTGATATGGTAGATATGGTGGTGAATGATATGGTGATGGAGGATGAGGAGAAGGAGGAGGACAAGAGCAATAGACAAAATCAGGAAGCGTATACCCATGCCTGGGTGTGAAGACAGAGGTGCATGGGAATAGAATTAGACCTCCCAAAAAAAGACACTGTTTTTGAGTTTAGGTTACGCTGCTATCATTCGGTGGTGTTGAGAAGTCTGGCCCAATCCAGCCTTTGTTCATTTTTATAAGAGTCAGCCTGTCAGCATTTTCAGTTGACAGGCGGATGCGCCTATCGGTTATAATTCCACCGGCGGCACTAAAAACCTGCTCTGATAAAACGCTAGTGGCAGGGCAGGCCAGAACCACCAAGGCGTAGAGAACCAGTGTCCAGCTTGGATACCCAGTAATTATAAGGCACAGAGGAATCACGGAGGATGTTGGTACGCTCGGCAAGGTACTCCCTCACCATCTTCCCAAACTTTGCACTCCTTGTGAGAGTACCCCACACTTCAGGACCTGTAAGATGGGAGGGTCTGAGAAAACTGTCCCAGAACTTTGACAGTGTTCCCCTGCCTCTGCTGGATTGCATTTGTGGCTCTTTCGCCTGTACTCCTTCGTTGTCCAATGAACTGTGACCTCTGCAACCAGCATTTTCAGATGGGAATTTTTTAATAATTCCGCAACAAGGGCCTTCTGGTACTGCTCCATTTTAGTAGACCTGTCCGCCTCGGGAATAATAGATAGTACGTTCTCCTTGTAGCATGGGTCTAAAAGTGTCACCAACCAGTAATGACTGTCACCCAAAATTTGGAGAATGCGAGGGTCACACGGGAAAGGCAGCATAACATAAACTCAGCCATGCGTGCCAGACAGCTAACAGGCAAGACTTCCGTGCCCTCACCAAGAGGATGACTGACCATGCTCTTCTCCTCCTCCCTGTCCTCAGGCCATCCACGCTGAACAGACGGTATGACAGTTGTGCAGGTAGTACCGTCTAAAGTGCATGAAACTAGCTCCTCCTCATTGTCACGCAATCCACGTTGGGATGAGATGAGGCTGGGCTGTGTGTAATCACCCTGTATGGTTCCTTGCTTCATCTCATTGTGCTCCCCCTGCAATGCATCCTCTTTGATTGTGAGCAGAGAGCATTTCAGAAGACAGAGAAGCGGGATGGTGATGCTAATTATGGCGTCATCGCCGATCACCATCTTAGTGGAGTCCTCAAAGTTTTGGAGGATGGTACATATGTCTGACATCCATGTCCACTCCTGAGTTCTTATGTGTGGAGTCTGAACTGAATACCGAAGGCCTTATGATGCTGGTAGTCAACAACTGCCCTCTTCTGCTCACAAATCCTTCTCAACATTTGCAATGTAGAGTTCCAACGCGTGGGGACATCACACACCAGTCGGTGAGCCGGAAGCTGTAAATGCTACTGAAACATGGCAAGGGCGGCAGAAGCTGTTGGTGACTTTCTAAAATGGGCACACAGGGGGCGTACTTTGACAAGCAGATCCGTCAGATCCGGGTAGGTTTCGAGAAATCGCTGAACCACAAGGTTAAGCACATTGGCCAGGTATAGTACGTGTGTGAGCTCGCCTCGCCTCAGAGCCGCCACCAGGTTCCGGCCATTGTCACACACGACCATGCCTGGCTGTAGGTTCAGCCGTGTCAGCCACAGATCTGCCTGCTCTTTCAGAGATGTCCACAACTCTTCAGCATTGTGTGGTTTGTCACCTAAACATATTAGCTTCAGCTTGGCCGAGGCAGTGCTGCAGTGCTTCCAGCTTGCGACTGATGTGGTCATTTCGGAGATGGATGCTGAAGAGGAGGAGGTGCAGGAGCTGTATAATGTGGGGGCAACCCTGATTGAACCAGGCCCGCAATCCTCGGCGTCGGGAGGACATGTTCCATCCCAAGGTCCAACTGGGTCCCAGCTTCCACTGTTAACCCAGTGTGCCGTCAGCGAGATGTACCATCCCTGCCCACAAGCACATGTCCACGTTTCCGTGGTTAGGTGGACTTTCCCAGTAATTGCGTTGTTGAGGGCACGGCTAATGTTGTGAGACACAAGCTCGTGTAATGTGGGGATGGCACACCGGGAGAAATAATGGCGGCTGGGGATCGAGTACCGAGGGACGGCCGCCGCCATCAGGTTGCGGAAAGCTTCCATCTCCACGAGCCTAAAAGGCAACATATCGAGCGCAAGCAGTCACGAAATGTGTGAATTTAGTAGTGTGGCCTGTGGGGCGTTGGCTGCGTATTTGCACTTGCGTTCCAAGGACTGGGGTAGGGACAACTGAACGCTGCGCTCGGACAAGGACTTGATTGCTGATGGTGCTAGCTGAGAGTGTGCAACGACAGGTGCAGGGCAGAAGGCATCGTCGCATGCGCCATGGACAGAGGATTGGCTTGCACGCACAACAGCGGAAGAAGCAGTGGTGCTACCCGCAGACACTGTTCCTGGACCCTGGGGTTCGGCCCACTTAGTCGGATGCTTTGCTGCCATGTGCCTGATCATGCTGGTGGTGGTCAGGCTGGTAGTTTTGCTACCCCTGCTGATGCTGGCCTGGCAGGAGGTGCAAATAGCCTTTTTGGGGTTATTGGCAGAGTCTTTAAAAAACAACCAGACTCAAGAAGACCTAACAGTTGTACTGGCAACTTCCGTTGTGTTGATGTTACAGGGAATGGTTGCCCGCCTTCTATCTGCAGCCACCACACTGCTTCTTCCTGCCTGTTGTTCTACGCCTTCCTCCCCCTGTGTGCTGCTGTCCTCGCTCTGTATGTCCCCTGCCAGATTGGGTCAGTTACTATATCATCCACCACCTCGTCTTCCACTTCCGCACCCTGGTCCTCCTCCTGACTTTCTGGCAATTGTGTCTCATCATCGTCCACCTCTTGTGACAGTTTCCCACCATATCCTTCATGTCACAATGGCTGCTCAAATATTTGGGCATCGCTACATGTGATCTCCTCTTGCCCCACTTCAAGTGGACCGGGCGAGAGGCCCGAATCTATAAATGGAAAAGTGAACAGCTCTTCGGAGTTTCCAAGTGTGGGATCAGTTGTATCTGGGCACTCGGCATGGTGGGAGGAAGGAGAATTAGGGTGAGGAATATGCAGTCCAGACTCACGACTACTGAGACTTGACCGTGTGGAAGACAGGGTGGTGGTGGTGGCTAAGTGACTGGAAGCATTATCTGCTATCCAACCAATAACATTTTCACACTGCTCTGTGTTCAATAGTGGTGTTCTGGGGTCCCTTATTAATTGGGACAGGAAGGTCGAGCGAGAAGATGTGGGTGTTTGTTGTGGCACAATTTCAGCTAGCCCACGGCCTCGTCCTCTGCATCACCATCACATCTACTTCCTCGTCATTTGCCACGCGCCTTGCCCATTTTAAATGGAGGACAATATTTTCCACGTTCACTACAAATGGCTGGATTTGAACCGCAGCTATTTAAATAGCTGGCCTGTAGGTAACTATTTTTAACAGCGACCTCGTGTCAATAACTTCGCTGACACACTGCAACAAAATTTCAATGGAGGCCAGAAATGGCAGAGTTTTCAGCGCACTTATATGTGATCCGTGTGACGGACAAACCACAGTTTTAAATAGCTGGCCTGTAGGTAACTATTTTTAACAGCGAACTGGTGTCAATAACTTCACTGACACACTGCAACAAAATTTCAATGGAGGCCAGAAATGGCAGAAATTTCAGCGCACTTATATGTGATCCGTGTGATGGACAAACTACAGTTTTAAATAGATGGATTTTTAGCGCTGTAATATGGAATGGATTTGGCTGTATTCTGCAGTGCCAACAAGCAAATGGCGCAGAAAAACTGTGTTCTCTGGATTGCTTTTTAAGCAAATAATCAGGATTAAAAAATTATTCCTGGCCCCTGATACCAGGGGATATTTCTAGAAATATCTGTAAAAGCACCAGCAGCAGACAGAACTGGAATGGACCCTCTTGCTATATGCACTGCAGTTTGCCACATACACTGCTTACCTGCCTAGCACTGATATCTATGCGGCTGGATTAGTCCTCAGAAGGACTGTTAGTTGAGATGGATATGTGAATAATATATGCTGGTATACCTACACTAACTAAGAAACAAGCAAATCTCTCCCTAGCTCAGCAGCACCTCTCCCTACACTGATTCCGGAGCAGACTGTGACGAACATGGCGGCGCCAGATCTGATATAGACCTGATGACTCTGTGTGGCCAACCAATCACTGTAATGCCACAACCAACATGGCTGCGGCATTACAGTGTGTGTGACAGACAATACCTGCATGTTCATTGGCGCTCTAAAGAGCGCCAAACATGCAGGGAGTGGACCCGAGTTCCCGCCGAGCAACCCCAGAAATAGTCGGCGAGCGCCGAGCAGTGAGATGCTCGGGCTAGCACCGAACAGTAGCGAGCATGCTCGCTCATCACTAGAAATCACGTTAAATCACCGGTATATACTATGTCTTTTCCTTCATCATGCACTTTTTTTTTACTATTGGGGTTCCTACAGTGGCTCATTTATTATATGCTTTTTATACTTTGTACTTAATACATTTTATATTTTTAATCAACCAGTGTTAAAATTTTAGTCCTGGCACATTTTTTGGGGGGAGGGGGTTTCCTATGTCTTTCAGTGTCTTCTGGGACATCTTACCTTTACTCGGGTTAACAATTCTTTGGCATTTAAAAATGGTGCAGATTTTATTCAAGAACATGTGGCTGTAAATACAGAAGCTTATCACCTGTGGGTAGAAATGAAAGGGCATGTGGAAATGATTTCATAAGGAGCTATATCTGCCAGTTTGCCCCCCAGTTATCTCTTTATTGCCACCTGCCATTCTCCGATAAACAATCCTCCTGGTGGAATCAATGGCGTATGCTACAATTTTTTTTTCTCACAGAATCCATAAGAACATCCTGTGTGTGCGTCCATAGTACTTGAATGAACAGCTTGAACCCATAGATTTTTTTGGACTGCAAATTCAGGATCCATGTGGTATAAAATCCAAATATGTTTGTCTGCAAGGTCCTCTCTCACTAAGCACCCACCGTTGAGAACTTCTGTCATTTAGTAGTTCATGGCACATTTCATTCAAAGTTTCTTCACAACCACTATCAATTCTATAACTATATAACCTATAATAATTTAGATATTCAGTACATAAACTAATAGATGTACCTGGCCAAAGGACTCATGCCAACTCTTGGGAGTTTTAGTATATTGTTCTCAATTTGCTTTTATTGCAGATTCAGATCTATTTTATTAAAAGGGTTCACTTAAAATAATCTTTCCCATAATCTCTTGGTCGCATCCACTGGAATGCACGAGCAGAAGAAAAACCAAACGTTGGTTAAAAAATAATTAAAGGAATCCTATAAATCTGATTTATGAATGGGTTTGTGGATAAATAACACTGGCCGTCATCCCAGAAATACCTCACGGTTTCTTGCAGCTGTCTATGCAAGTTCAACTCCTGCGCTGATACTGCTCGCACTGAATTACTGTACTTGTCACATTTCCAGGTTTGTTGTTCATGACTTAAAATTTCAGTGTCATCACAAATAAAAAATAGTTCGTTTTTCCTTCATCTATTTCTGATTAATGACGAGTGCTCATTGATATTTTACTGCTGAATGCGAGGTTTTGTTAAAATTTGTCAACCATGAATACAATAGCAAGTGCCAACCCCAACACTGAATTACAAGAAACTGAGAATTTGTCATTTCAGATTAGTTTGTTGGTAAATGATCAATTATCTACTATTAACCCTTCATCACAAATGGATGTAACTCACTGGAAGAGGTGGATGCAGCGCCCTGCTGTTTCTCTACACCTACATTGCCCACATTTCTGTTAGGTACCAATGCCAACAGCCATCTAGATTACCCCGCTTTAGGTATGATGCCATTTACAGCAAGGGTTGCCTGCCCGCTCCTGTTTAGATGGGAACTTTTATTTAACACTAAAAAATAGTCACCATTCCAGTTCACTCCTGCTAATTTGCCAGTCCCATACTCTCCTATGGAGTCACTAGTTTATACCTAATGAGTCTTTAGCAAATTTACTGGCGCCATATGAGGGGTTAATTAGGGGAAACTCCTATTAAGACCTTACAAATACAGACAGGAGAATACTGGAGCCAAACATCCCACAGTGTGAAGAGACATTATCACAAATGAATCGATTAAAAAATAGCCTTTATTGTTAATACATAACATTAAAAATCTTCATCAGGAATAGAAAAAATGTATATATATATATATCTATAAATAGTACATTTAGGAAAAGTTTCACGGTGATGACACAAGAAAAAAACGCATGACAGTTACAGTAAAATCACATGAATCAAAGTACTGAAAGTAGTATAAAATGGATAGTGGAAACAATGATGAGCAGCAAGTCATGAAATAGTTAAACACTACTAGAAAAACATACTCCTTCAAAGTAATTACGGAGAAGGTCCTGCCTATTGTGAGCTCTGTTCCAGAGTTTCAGATATAAAGTGAACTTAGTATGTCTCTATCTGAGAAAGTGGCAAGTGCATACATCTATGTGTATAAAAATCGGCTATAATAATGACAAGCCGAGCATGGAGCAGAAATAGCAGGACCAAAACTGTAGTGTAGACATGCTTACCCTCAGAGTGATAAATCTGTCCTGACTGTCACGCAGCCCCTATGCGCATTTCGCGTATCTTGCTTCCTCAAGGGACTTGGATATCAACTGTGTAATCTGTCAGTATATATCCCCTCCTAATTGGGACCAGATGTAACCCACAGTGGCGTCACGTGCAATAAAGAAGTGTGGGTGGAGTAACAAATAACAAGCTGACCTCCTAGTATAGCCACTATGGGGCAGAGCCATGTCCAATCGGCGCATGTGGGCGGGAGAGTAAGTGCTATACACGTCACCGAAGGCGGATCTCAGAGCACAGTGCGTTCCAGGAAGAAATGCTTCCTGTGACGTCACGTGGAACGCACGGCTCCGTACAGATGCCCAGGGCGACGGGAGCCACGAACAAAAGCACCCACACATGCGCTCACCACGGGTCTGCTAATAGCTAAGTATGGTGCTCCAATCCTCAATTCACAAAGAGGGACCATTAATTAAACGGTAAATGCTGCATATAACCCAATCAATACAGTATACACAATATAAAGGTGCATTATTATTATTGTCCATAGAAGTTCATCCTTTATAGAGGAAATCAATTTTAGATGTGTGCTCCTTTCTGAAATTGCCAACTATGGACACCGGTCACACGTAGCGCACAGCAGAAGAGGAATGGGACATCCATCAAAACCCAATGTTACATGAATATTCATACTTACCTATTAGCAGACCCGTGGTGAGCGCATGTGTAGGTGGTTTTGTTCGTGAGTCTTTAGCCTGATTCGCAAGTCTGCATCTACTGTCTAGTTGGGAGCATTCTTTTTGCAATAAAAAAAAAAGGTCTAATTATTTTAGGCATCATAATTAAAGATGAGCGAACCCTAAAGTTTGGGGTTTGTGCGGGACACTCCGAACACCAAAGTTCAAGTGCCCATGGACTTCTATGGGGTTCGGGTTAAAGTTCGGGTGCCCGAACCGAACTTTGAAGTAAAGTTCGGTTGAACCTGAACTTCAATGGGTCCCTAATCATCACTGGAAGGGTCTCCGACGCAGCACCGTTGTTTTCTTGCCCCTTAATTGCTCACTGCCTGAGTTTCTGTTCGGTAGCAAATGTCACCTGCAACCTCTTTAACCCCTTAAGGACCGAGCCACTTTGTAGGTTAATGACCAGGTCTTATTTTTTAAATCTGACCACTGTCACTTTATGAGGTAACAACTCTAGAACGCTTCAATGGATCCCACTGATTCTGAGATTGTTTTTCGTGACATATTGTACTTCATGATTGTGGTAAAATTTATTCGATAAGACTTGCGTTTATTTGTGAAAAAAAAGGAAATTTGGCAAAAAGTTTGCAATTTTCAAACTTAGAATTGTTATGCCCTTAAATCAGAGAGATCTGTCACACAAAGTAGTTAATAAATAATATTTCCCACATGTCTGCTTTACATCAGCACAATTTTGGAAACAATTTTTTTTTTTTTGTTAGGAAGTTATAAGGGTTAAAAGTTGACCAGCGATTTCTCATTTTTCCACCAAAATTTACAAAACCATTTTTTAAGGGACCACATCACATTTGAAGTGACTTTGGAGGTGTCTATATGACAGAAAATACCCAAAAGTGAGACCATTCTAAAAACTGCAACCCTCAAGGTGCTCAAAACCACATTCAAGAAGTTTATTATCCCTTGAGGTGCTTCACAGGAACTGAAGCAATGAGGAAGAGAAAAATTTACATTTAACTTTTTTTCACAAAAAATTTAATTTAGACCCAATTTTTTTTTTATTTTCACAAGGGTAACAGATAAAAATGGACACCAAAATGTATTGTGAAATTTCTCCTGAGCACGGCGATACCCAATATGTGGCGGAAAAACACTGTTTGGGCACACAGCAGGGCTCAGAAGGGACGAAGCGCCATTCGACTTTTTGAATTCAAAATTTGCTGGAATTAGCAGACGCCATGTCGCATTTGGAGAGCCCCTGATGAGCCTAAACAGTGGAAACCCCCCACAAGTGAGACCATTTTGGAAACTAGACTCCTCAATAAACGTATCTAGATGTGTGGTGAGCACTTTGAACCCCTAGGTGCTTCACAGAAGTTTATAACGTAGAGACGTGAAAATAAAAAAAAAACAGTTTTTTTCCACAAAAATTAACTTTTAGCCCTATTTTTTTTATTTTCACAAGGGTAACAGGAGAAAATGGACCCCAAAAGTTGTTGTGCAATTTCTCGTGAGTTCACTGATACCCCATATATGGGGGAAAACCACTGTTTGAGCGCACGGCAGGGAAGGAGCACCGCTTGACTTTTTGAACGCAAAATTGGCTGGAATTGAGAGTGGACGCCATGTCGCATTTGGAGAGCCTATGATGTGCCTAAACAGCAGAAACCCCCCACAAGTGACCCCATTTTGGAGACTAGACCCCCTCAAGGAACTTATCTACATTAGTGTTGAGCACTTTGAACCGCCAGGTGCTTCACAGAAGTTTATAATGTACAGCCATGTAAATAAAAAATCAATTTTTCCCCTCACCCATGACAGCACACCTGGAGAGAGGGATCCGCCCCACCAAGGACAGGAAACCGTCTGAAATAAAAGGGCGGTACCTCTCCCTCGCTTCAGTTGGTTTCCTGTCCTTGATGGGGAACCTGTCTGGAAGAAAGAAGACTTACCTTGGGCTGTTCCGGTGTGGAAGAGCGGGCACTGGCCTGTGCACCGGGTTCCAGTCTCCAGATGCGCCGTCCGCAGCTCCCCTGGGGTCCTGCATCCAAGCGGGCACACG
The DNA here is from genome assembly GCF_046119375.1 of Phyllobates terribilis. Classification (NCBI taxonomy): domain Eukaryota; kingdom Metazoa; phylum Chordata; class Amphibia; order Anura; family Dendrobatidae; genus Phyllobates; species Phyllobates terribilis. The sequence continues at coordinate 421,597,246 of NW_027362762.1, read as the reverse complement.
CGGTGAGGCAGGCTCCATCCTCCCGTAGACCGCTGCGCCGCCCTCCCCCTGCCGCTCTGCCGTTTCTGCCGGCCGCGCAGTAACTTCCGGGTATGACGCGTCTGACGTCACGGCGCGGGGCACGCTGGGAGAGGCGTGCCAGATGACGTCAGGAGGTGGCGCCCGATCCAAGATGGCGGCACCCTGTGAAGCGTTCCAGGCCGGTTTTTTTCAATGGAGCTCCGGCCTGGGAAGGGGGGAGGGCCCATGAACCGGAGGAGGTGCTGGATGGCCCTATTTTAGGAGGAGGGGGTTATCCTGAAAGTGTGGTACGCTTCTGAAGCATGGCTGACCAGGATAGCCAAGAGCAGCAGCTAACCCCCCCCCCCCCTCAGCAACGGAAGAAGCAGAGGGATGCCTCTCACACCGACAGCCGCTCGAGCAATCGCAGTGGCAGCCGCAGGAGCAAGGTGTCAAGCGCCTCTGGTCCATCCAGAAAGGAATCATCGGTTCCGCTACAGCCTCCGAGTCCGGTACCCGTTTGTGAATTCCAGGGATGAGTGATCTTCGTGAATGTCACCTTTTAGTAATGGGAAGTCTCTTATGTGCTTCCTTTTATAGGAGCCTAAGAAGAGTAGCGCCAAGCAAAAGCACAGAATGTGTGCCCTATGCCAAACTTCCCTTTCCATAGATTGGCAAAAGCCGCTTTGCCCGAACTGCGTTGCTAAAACTATAGCGGAAAATTCCCTGGATTTCGCATCTAATTTAAAGTCTATAGTCCACACAGAGGTTCAGGGGTCCCTGAAGGGGTTGCGTAGAGGGAAGAAAAGATCCCATAGAGATGTCTCCTCCAACTCTGATTCCTCCCAGTCCGAGGATCTGTGGCTGAGTGATTCATCATCCTCTTCCTCATCGGATAACGGTAGACCCTGTTTTCCCATTGAGAGTACGGACAGACTGGTTAGAGCAGTCAGATCAACCATGGGTCTGGGGGAGGAGAAAGCATCCAAATCCCAGGAAGACGTTATGTTTGTGGGCCTTGGAGAAAGAAAGACGCTCCTTTCCGGTAAACACTAAAATTCAGGGCCTCATTGACCGAGAGTGGAAGAGACCAGAAAGATCAGGGACCTTACCCTCCTTCTCTAAAAGAAGGTACCCCTTCGAAGAGAAGGACTCTGAGCCTTGGGATAAGATCCCCAAAGTTGACGGGACTGTAGCCAGGTCGTCCAAAAAATCTTCCCTGCCCTTGGAGGACTCAGGCGTCCTAAAAGATGCCCTTGAAAAAAAGGCTGACTCCTTTCTGCATCATACTTGGGAAGCTGCAGCAGGAGGCCTGAAGCCAGCGGTAGCGGGCACCTGTGTGGCAAGATCCCTAATGGTGTGGCTCCAACAGTTGGAGGACCAGCTTAAGGATAAAAAGGTCTCTAGGGATAGAATCCTTTCAAATCTACCCCTAATGCAGGCAGCATCGGCCTTCCTGGCGGACTCTTCAGCAGACTCTGTCAGGCTTTCGGCTAGAGCAGCAGGTCTATCTAATGCTGCCAGACGGGCCTTGTGGCTCAAAGGTTGCCCAGGCTACCTACAGTCAAAGCATAAATTGTGTTCCCTCCCGTGTGATGGTAGACTCCTGTTTGGCCAAAAGTTGGAAGACCTTTTAGCAAAGGCGGGCGATAAAAACAAAGGGTTCCCAGGATTTTCAGGGAACTCAAAAAGGTTTGGTTTTCGGAGGAGGAAATTTAATCGGGGTCGCCCTCCAGGAGACAGGAGAAGATGGGAGACCAAGTCCAAAAAGGAGTCGGGCTATATGTTTGGGGGACCGTCCTCAAATACAAAGAGATCCTCCCAATGACGCCATGCCGGAGGTTGGGGGAAGGCTTTCCCACTTTTTTCCAGCTTGGAAAGCAATTACAGCAAACCCCTGGATTTTGAACATTGTAAGTGGTGGCCTGAAGATACGGTTCAGCCAGATCCCTTGTCGGACCTTTGTGGTTACCCCCAAAAGGAAGGTCCAGGAAGAACAGATAACACTGGAAGCAGAGATATTAGAGCTAGTAAGGAAACGAGTCCTTCTCGAAGTGCCGATACCACAAAGAGGGAAGGGATTCTATTCCCCTCTGTTCATGATAAAAAAAACAATGGGTCCCTAAGGACCATCATCAACCTCAGGAGTCTGAACCAGTTAATAGAAAATCAGACCTTCAAGATGGAGTCAGTGAGCTCGGCAATGAAGCTCTTACACCACAATTGCTTTATGGCAGTAATAGACTTGAAGGACGCATATTATCACGTCCCAATTCATCCAGACCACCAGAAGTATCTGAGAGTAGCCCTGTTCATTCAGGAAGAGCTGAGGCATTTTCAGTTTGCTGCCCTACCCTTCGGCCTCTCCATAGCCCTGAGAATATTTAAAAAACTAATAGCGGAAGTAACAGCCTTTCTACGAATCAAGAACGTAGTGATCGTGCCCTATTTAGACGATTTCTTAATAGTAGGGAAATCAGAAGTCTACTGCTCCAGTCAACTTCTAGAAGTCACGACAGTGTTGCATCAGCTAGGGTGGTTGGTAAATTCCGAAAAGTCAAAAGTAACCCCCTCAAGGACTCAAGACATTCCTAGGTCTAATCCTAGACTCTCATCTCCAAGCCTGCTTCCTCCCAGAAGACAAGGTCCGCAAATTGCTCGTTTTAGTCTTGAAAGCCATGCGATCTCCAGTGATGTCCCTAAGAGAGGCAATGTCCCTCCTGGGCTCTATGACCGCCTGTCTCCCAGCAGTCAAATGGGCTCAGGGGCATATGAGACTTCTTCAATGGGAGGTCCTGTCAGCGCAGAGGTCCTTCAATGGACATTTAGAAAGCAAGTTCTCTCTCTCCCCAGAAGCTGTAGATTCCCTTTCGTGGTAGACAGACAGGGGAAATATGACCTCAAGCGTACAGTGGTCCAGACCAGTCGATCGGGTGATTACGACCGATGCGAGCAGTTCCGGATGGGGGGGGTCATCTGGCAGAGCTATCAATACAGGGTCACTGGACATACCGCGAGATGGGGGCATCCTCAAACATAAAGGAGCTTTGGGCAGTAGAGAGATCCCTCATAGGCTTCCTTCCTCACATTCAGGGTCACCACGTCAAGGTCAGGTCCGACAACCGGACATCAGTAGCCTATGTGAATCATCAGGGGGGAACAAGATCACGCTCTCTGATGGCTGTGGCAGACAGAATCCTTCATCTGGCAGAGCGACACCTCCCATCCCTCAGTGCCCTTCACATAAAGGGGGTATAAAACGTAAAGGCAGATTTTCTCAGCCGCCATACCCTAAGACAGGGGGAATGGAGCTTAAACCCGGAGGTCTTTCAACAGATTGTCCAGTTATGGGGGCAGCCAGACATAGACCTGTTCGCCACAAGAGCAAACAGGAAGGTAGACAGATTCTGTTCCTTAAATCCAGCAGAAAGTCCCCATGCTGTGGATGCCCTCCAGAACCCTTGGAAGTTCAGGAAGGCCTATGCCTTTCCCCCGTTAGTAATGGTTCCAGTAGTGGTGAGGAAGATTCGGGAGGAAGGTGCAAGGGTAATTCTTATAGCCCCTTTTTGGCCCAAGAGGCCTTGGTTCTCCCTGCTCCGACTAATGTCGGTTTCAGATCCCTGGGTTCTACCAGAGAGGCCGGACCTTCTCATTCAGGGACCAGTATTCCACACCCAAGCCAGAGGTTTCCATCTTGCGGCGTGGAATTTGAGGTCACTACTAAGTGGCAAGGGGTTTTCACCAGGGTTAGTCTCTACCTTGCTGGGTAGTAGGAAACCAATAACGACAAAAATTTATAACCGAGTCTGGAGTAAATTCCTAGAATTTATAGATACCCCATTATCAGACAAGCCTCCAATCAGGGGAATCCTGGAGTTTCTGCAAAAGGGGCGCGACCTAGGTCTAGCCACGGGGACTCTTAAAGTTCAGGTGTCAGCATTGGGGGTGCTCTATAATTGTAACTTGGCGGGGAACAGGTGGGTCTCGAGGTTTATCAAGTCCTGTGCCAGAGCCAGACCGGTTCGGTCCCTAAGAATTCCTTCCTGGGACCGGAATTTGGTCTTGAACGCACTTACCAGTGACCCATTCAAACCCCTACAGGATGTCTCTCCAAAGATCCTCACCCTTAAAACCATCCACTTAGTGGCCTTAACGTCTGCTCGTAGGGTGGGTGACCTGCAGGCCCTTTCGGTTAATCCTCCCTACACACAAATTTATGATGATAGGGTCACCTTGCGTCCAGATCCAGTATACCTTCCCAAAGTGGTATCTAGATTTCACTGTAACCAGGAGATTGTACTTCCCTCGTTTTGCAGCAATCCTAAAAACCCAGGGGAAGTTAGATTCCATAACCTAGATGTTAGAAGATCACTACTACAGTAAATTAACATGACTAGTGTATGGAGGAAGGACCATCCTTGTTCCTGGCCTTTCAGGGGAATAGGAAAGGTCACGGGGTGTCCAAGGGTACCATTTCTAGGTGGCTTAGGGAGGCCATTTGTCTAGCATATAGGTCCACAGGAGTTCCGGCCCCGGACAATGTCAGGGCTCATTCCAGAGCCGTCGCAACCTCCTGGGCGGAAAGGGCAGACGTCTCAATCGATCAGATATGTAGAGCTGCTACTTGGTCTACACCATCCACCTTCTTTAAACACTATCGGTTGGATCTGTCCTCCTCTGACCTTACCTTTGGGAGAAGGGTACTTCAGGCGGTGGTCCCTCCCTAGGGTGCTCATAATTCTCCAAAATTCTCTCCAGGTGTGCTGTCATGGGTGAGGGGAAAACACCAAGGTCACGTACCGGTAGCCGGTTTTTCCTGAGCCCATGACAGCACCCGTAGTTTTCCCACCTATTTTTTCTGTTTCTCACTCCCTGGTGTGCACTGTTTTGGGTGTTATATATATGTATATATATTGTAGGTGTTGGTTTTATGCCTAACCTCTTTGGGAGGTCCTCTCAATGCTCTGTAAACAACTGAAGCGAGGGAGAGGTACCGACCTTTTATTTCAGACGGTTTCCTGTCCTTGGTGGGGCGGATCCCTCTCTCCAGGTGTGCATTCATGGGCTCAGGAAAAACCGGCTACCGTTAAGTAACCTTGGTTTTTTTTTTCCACAAAAATATTCTTTTAGCCCCAATTTTTTAATTTTCACAAGGGTAACAGGAGAAAACTGACCTCATTTTGTTGTGCAATTTCTTCTGAGTACGCCAATACCCTACATGTAATTAGGAACTACTTTTGAGGCATAGTGCAAAGGTTAGAAGGGAAGGAGCACTATAATATAGTGCAGATTTTACTGTTATGGTTTGAGGGTGCCATGACCCACTAGGAGATCCCCTGAGGTGCCATAACAGCAGAATTCCCCGTGACCCCATTTTAGAAACTACACCTCTCAATGAACTCATCTTACATTCTAACCGCAAAAATTGTTTTAGCCCCAGACTTTACATTTTCAAATGGGGATAATGGATAAAACTGGCACCAAAATTTGTCCCACAATTTCTGATGAATGTGGCAATACCTCATATGTGGCTGTGCAGTACTGCTTACCCACACGACGACACTCAGGAGGGACGGAGCGCTATTTGACTCCTGGAGCACAGATTTTCCTAGAATAGTTTGTGGACTCCATATACAGAGACCATAAAAGCTAGAAGAGAAGAATCCCCCCTCAAGTGATCCCATTTTGGAAATCATACCCCTGCCAAACATGTGGATGCTAAATGTGGTTTAGGCACACACTGGAGCTCGGGAGAGGGGTTGGGGGGGGGATTAGAATTTCTGAGCACAAAATTTGGTGAATTTCTTTTTGGGACGAGGAGCCATTTCACTTTTCCAGAGCCTTTGTGCTACCAGTAATGTTGAAGCCCCCTATATTTCCATTGACAGATGATGGACCTGAGTGGGTTTTTTTTTTTTTTGTGGACTGATTTGAAGCTTTTATTGGGAAGATTTTACATAACGTTTGAGATCACATTTATCCGGCAATCCGCTGAGCAATTGCTTTGGGGTTTCCATCTAAATCTGAGTGACGTGATTGAAGTGACACCCCCCAGGGGATCCATTCACTATAATGAGGTAGCAGAGTTACTCTGGGCTCCGTCTGGCCTGTCTTCAGCGTTGTCCTTTACAGAGGTGCACAAAACTACGGCCGACTGCGCTTTAATGCACGCCTAAAGACAGACACCGCCGGATCACAGGTCAGAAGTAGTCCACAGTGCCTCCATCTGCATCATTATAGGGAATCTTCCTTCGGGACAGTCAGGTAAGGGCTTGTTTTTATACGGGACAAGTTGACATTTTTATATGTACCATTTTTGAGCACACGACATTTTTTGATCGCTTTCTATTCCAATTTTTGGGGAGGGAGCATGAACAAAAACCAGCAATTCAGGAATTATTTTTTTTAATGCTGTTCCGCATGTGGTAACATTGATAAGGCAGCATTATTCTTCAGGTCGGTGCAATTACAGCAGTATCACATTTATAGAGTTGTGTTGGCGCTTTTACACAAACACATTCTTAGAATAATTTTTATTTTTTTTTCATCGCTTTATTCTGAGAGCTATAACTTTCATTTTTCCGCTGATGGGGCTGTATGATGGCTTGTTTTTTTTTGCGGGACACGATGACGTTTTCAGCGATACCAGTTTCAATTTATATTTGTATTTTTAATCGCGTTTTATTCAACTTTTTTCCAGCAGTATCAGGATAAAGAATTGTTTGCCTTGTTTTTTTGGTTGGGGGTGGTGTTTAATGTTCACTGAAGGGGGTTAATTAGTGTGACCCTTATAGGTCGGGTCGTTCCGGACGCGGCGGATACCAAATGTGTACTTATCGTTTTTTTTTTACATAAGTGTATTTATTGGTGAATATTATGTAATTTTTTTTTACCATTGTTAACTTTTTTACCTAGTCCCTTTATGGGACTTTCACTTTTTTTCGCTCTGTTCACAGGTATAATGCATTGCATGGCAAGGATCGGGCACCACAACCGATCTGAAGGCAGATGGGATCCCAGCCCTCTGCCTGCCTCCTGAATGCAGCACTGACCTCCATCACTGATCAGGCAGGAGGTGCTGATATTACAGCAGCTCCTGCTCACTCATGCGGAGATCGGTCAGTCAGACCCATGCCGGTGGTCCCCACACCCTTCCCCTGCCACTCAGCTGTCAGCACTTAACTGTCACTGCTCAGCAAGGAGCAGGAACTTACACCAGCTCATGGCAGTGTCAGTCGGTTAACTCCATAATGTCTAAGGGAATCGGTCAGCAGGTTTTTGGTGCCTCACCTGAACAGATAATGAAGGAAAAAAGACCCTGTATCACTTTGTTTACTGTGTGCAGCTGTTGTGACATACTTAGAATGCAGCAGAGCCGAGAAAGTTGCCCTCGCCAACCCCAGACCAACTACATACAATGGCTATTAGCCCACGATCAGGAATAGAGTTTTGGACATTGCCCCGATGAGCTGCATTCTACATTAGAAGTACAGTAGATGGATTTATAGAAATCCCATGCCCACTGTGCTACTATTTAACGCTGCATAAACTCACCTGCAACACAGGTTTACTAGCCGCAGCATATCAATTATAACTATAGCGCTGTTCCCAAGCGCCGGGTGCTGCCCTCATCATTCCTGCTGGCACTGCAATCAGCACCAGCAGGGACAATGATGCAGGTAGTAGTCTTCTCCCACAGTGTCCCTGTGCAAAACTAAGAATAAAATCCTTTTACTCACCTGTCCTAAGTATCCCCCACTGTAATCCTCTGACAGAGGACCTGGGGAGAATGAGCACATCATTGTCTTTGCTGGTGCTGACCGCAGCACCGGCAGGGAACCATGATGAGGGCAGCATCTGGTGCTTGGGAACAGCACGAACTGTACACGAATTCACAGGTGCTGGCAAGTGTAACACTGATGCCACACAGATGTCATCCATGCGTGTTCAGCGTGAGACACTTTTGTGGACCGTGCATCCGCAAAAAAAAAAAACAGACATGTCAGTGTGTAGAGCACATGGTCCGTGGAAACACCAACATGTGTGCAGACCCATAGATTTGAATGGTCTGCCTGGGTCTGTCTCCAGTATGTGTGGAAACTGTCACCACATGTACTGGAAACAGTGTGAAAACACCCTAATAGGGAGATGCTTATCACAGGTGGAGGGGCTGTGTTCCAGTCGATGCTAATCACAAGGTGATAAACCTTCACTATAAGTAAAGTCCAGACAGGGTAATAAATGACATCCTTCAACTTTGGGTCTCAGCCTCTATCTCCTGTGGTCTTCAGTTTACATAGTAAAAACCTGATGACAGATTCCCTTTAAGAGGTTTTCTACTGAATTTAAGAGCATTCAGGCCATTTTAAACAGTGGCATATTGAGGGTTACATATTTTAATTCTATTTATAAATATTAGTGTCAGACATGGCATTTGCATCAGGCTGAAAAAACGTAGCAGATAGTTGCCAGTAGGGTTTTTTAATTGTCTAATAATTATTTGACTTTGCAGGGTTTCACCTCCAAAACCACACAGCCTTGACCAGTAGTCCACACATTTTAATGGGGGAAAGTAGCAGTTCTCAGACAAGACATAACCCATATCAAGTGCTGTAGCAGCATCTTTCTGGAAAGTTGTACCCACTGACTACTTTCACTTTAGCTGCTGCAAGTTTCTTTTGCATTGAACATTTAAACAACACAATATGGTAATAACTGTAGCTGTAGACCAACCAATGCAGTGCTCCAGAAGAAAGAAAATAAAGTGTTGATAAAAAGTATTATTTATTAATACAAAGGCTGCATGTAGCAAGTAATCCTAGGCCGGCCACCTTCACACTAGACAAAAAAAAAAAAAAAAAAAAAAAAAAAAGTGTTGGTTAGTCCTTCCATTTCACAATATGATGAGTTTGATCATTTTCACAATTTGTCACATACATTAAACACTCAGTGTAAAGGGTTATTCCCAAAATTATAATAAGATTGAGTGAGGCTTCTGCATAGCCATTGTTCCAGCTGTCAGTATTTTTTCCTTTAGCTTATTGATAGGTTATTATTAAAGTTGCAGGATACTCCTTGCAGATATGTACCAGTATGTCATATGTTGGATCCCTGTCTTTGATGCAGGCTCAGTAGAGTTCCTCACCTTTCCTGGCATATGGCTGTGCTTTTCAATCATCTGCCTTTAACAGCAGATAATCACCAGTAGCTGACTGTTTAAGAAGGCAGCCCATTGTGTCCCCAACTGCTAATAGTTTGAGGATAATAGGTGGCTGAACAATACTGTAGACCTTACTAAAAGTGTAGTTCATAGTTACTGGGTACCAGGAGAAAATTAAGCTTTACTCTGCCCAGGAGTCACTAGCCATCAGTCAGGTGCGCACGTTACAAGTTTAGTCACTGCACACAGTACTGAGTCAAAGCAGTTGCATGCCCTGGCATCTTTATTAAGTGACAGGCTGCGCTTCCAGCTGCAGCTCAGTACTGTGACTGAAGCTGCCCATCCAGGAACACATGGAAAGTGAAAGCTGGCAGCTACCAGGAGGAATAAAGTTAAAATTTCTCCAGATAGCAACTCAGTATAGTGGCTCAACAGCAGAATATAGAAGATTGCCATGTTAGAAAGACCTTAATACACACAAGGCCATTTTATTGGTCTTATTTGAAGTGGATTCTCTCGTCAGTCAGATGTTTCCACAGCAGATTCTGCCACCGACAAATGCCATTCAGCAAGGCAAATCCATGTATGGCACCACAAGTAGATTGCCTCAGTCAGCAGTCACTTAGTATGCCATTAAATCTACACAATTGCCACATTGATAACTAATGACTTGAGGCTGTAAACCACAGATTATCTCCTCTATAAAAGACCACAGCGCACACATGTAGTGCCCACAGTATCCCTAAGAGGATTATGATATTGGTCACAGCGTAAGGACAGTTGGTTTCCTGCCAGAAAAGCCCTCTTTGAAGTGACCACTAGGGCAGAGTCCTCCTTTATTCTTACCTTCAATAGATTTACATTTAGCCTGTAATGATAGAAAATTTAGGATTAGTGTAGGTCATTTACCATAGAAAAAGCCTCAAAAGGTTAGCAGCATTATCCTTCAGAGGGGACGGTGTTGTAACCAGCACCCATGTAAGTCTTCTGAAGTGTTACTTTATGGTCATGTCCACAGCAGACTACAAATCAGTTACAGCCGCTTTGGTAATGACCAGAGTTTTTAGCCACTTTATAGAGCTGGCCAAATCCTGACCCAGCAATATCATAGGAGGCTTAGCCATAAATTAGGTAATCACAACATTAAGCAGTAACTTGTAATGTTTACCCGATACAAGGAAACACTGCCAGATATCTGCAAGGAAAGCAACAGGTTAGTTCTGGAAGATGACATTTTACAATGAAATGTTGTCTCAGCATAAAACCAGGTTTACAAACAAGAGGCCTGAAAACCAATGATGCCACTTGCTGATTTACTATAGCACTGGTTATTGAACACCACAACAGTGAGAGCCATTGGGTGCAGATACCATACAGTGCATGAGGGAACTGACCAACACTCACCTCAAGCCCAGCCCTTCGGCACAGCAGTCCCAACAACTGTAAAGAAAATAATGAATGTTATTAACCGAGTGACACTGGGATGAGTTGTACCCACCACACATTTAATGACCAGTACGGTCAGTCCTAGTCAGATTTACATGCTTTGTTCACACTTTGGTCACACAGCAGTTGAACTGAAAAATCATCACTGGAACTGAAGGTCAGTAACCATTTATTCCTATTGTATAGTTACAAGTTTGCAAGGTATTGCGACAATACTTACCAACAGAGGCTTTGCCAGTTTCAGCTCCCACATACTGCCGCAGCTACAGATCAGCTCCAAAGGCAGTCATCTAGAAGACAAAGCAGGTATTAGCAACGTGACAAAGACCCCCACCACAAATGTACAAGACAAATCTAGTGTTATGCAGTTAATAACCTACTAATATCTTAGCAGGCAAAGCTAACTGCAACCTTTATCTATGAGGCGTTTCCAACAATATGAGAATACAGCAAAACCCAATTGGGATAGACCTCAACTCACTTGAGTACATGGTTATGAAAAGTACATTGGGATTAGATTGAGGCAGTCCTCTCAATCTCACCACAATACACAGAACCACTTCCTCCCCAAAAGGCATCACTTCTATAACCCATAGTTGACATTTAGTCAAGCTATATTTTAATGAGTAGCAAGGTACATTATGATGCTGCCATGTTCTGATACAGCAAGCCTTTAATGAAAGCCAGCAGAAGCACTCCTACAGTTGTCAAATCAGGCTACACCACCCATCGTTTTGACAAGTCAATCTTCTAAATAAGACTGTTCCCAGTCTATATTCATTGCATTTTACCTTAGTGTCCATCTTGGTCACATGGTACCTAACAAAACAAGAATTACGTTAGACTTAGTAATATAAAAAATGGCTTACTCTTCTCCATAAGAAAACTGTTCAGAATATCTTATGTCAGTCACTCCACATCAGAGCAGTTGAACATTGTTAATCATCAGATCAGTCAGACAAGCAGCAAAGGAGTAAAACTTGGCATTAAAGGGGCCATCAGCACAGAATGACTGTTCAAACCAAGTGCAGGCACTCAGTGCTTCGTGGTGGGGCCATTCATTTAACTACACCTCCCCACTTGCTTGTCTTTTCTTAAGCTCCAACCCCCATTTAATTGACTGACATCTCCAGCCTGACAGAAGGGCACTGACGGATGAAGACAAGTAGGTGGGAAGGTGTACTTAAATGGTCACACCATGATACACTGAGCACCTGTACTTGCTTTGAACAGTCACTATGCCAACAGCTCCTTCAAAGCCATCTTAAAGGTGTTGTCAAGCAGAGAAATTTGTCACCACCACAGCCAGCAGCCCCATCGGTGACCTGGACAGTGCACACAATAGACAAGTGACACTGGGTGCTCAAAAGAATACAAATTTCAAGTGTGGACAACACTTAGGACCACCCATCACATCTAAAGTAGTAATATGAAGTCCATTACCTCCATCATTCTTTTGACAACTGCACCTATGAAAGAAAAGAAATTCAAAAAGGATGCCAATAGATCCCCCCTTACAAACCACACAGAGGGGTTGTTCAGCCTTAGGCTACAAGTCTGCAGTCACTATATGACTGCAGACTAGTGAATCCTCACATTGCAGGCAGTAATGTGATTGCAAGTAGATAATTTGCATGCTTCCAGCTGCATTCTGTCTAGACTTATTCCCAGCTATGCCCATCTAGTCAGAATGCAGTCAGGTGTAGGCATAGCACTTTTTTTTTGCAATCCCAGGACCGAAGAATCCACAAGTCTACAAAGTGACTTCAGACTGGACTACCTCTAACCATGAAAAACCCTGCAACAGTTAAAAGTAGTGACAAATGACTGAACATATGCACAGCAATGTTGTTTTTACATTCCTGTGAAATGTGTCTCTTTTGCAACATTTTGCTGTCTTTTTTTCCCCAGGTGAAATGCCTGAAAAGTCATGTGAACATATTCCAATACTAAAAAAACAATTCAATATCTTTGTGTCTGAACCTTAGAGGCCATGCCAAAAAATCGATGTCCCTTCCCATAAGTAACACAACTGCTACAAGTTAAGTAGTTGTGGGTTGCAAGAGAAGGTTTTGCTCTTTGCACTTCTGTCATGTTTGTACCAAAAAAAAAAAAAATAGTCAAACAAAAAATAGGAAGTGCTGTTAAACATTTCAGTAGTTTATTACAAAAATATCACAGCATGCACCATAAGAAATAATGTATAAATCCTGTGCACCCTTTTAAGAATTTGTAACATGCGGGACATCCAACATGCTGCATTAGGAGAACATCAGACTCTTACAGATTATACCCATGGCATTGCAGGCTGTGTGGACTATGAGTTTATTTGCTCTGCATCTTAAGTGACAGACCTGTTGTCAAATGTATTATATAGATATATATTACTATGTGATGCTGTTTCAGCTTGTGTCCCTGCCTCCTGCTGGTGATTGCTTCCTCACCATCAGCTCTTTCTGGGACAGACTGAAGCTAAGGGATAAGAAGAGCGGTGTCCAGAATGGAGGCAAAGTGCCTGGGAACACCTGAAAAGCATTTAAGGGGTTGCCCATCTGAATGGGATAGTGAATTATGTAAAACGTATGACATTGCTCAACTATCAGACTGGCACTTTTCCAAGATATCAGTGCCATGTCTGCTGGCACTCACATCACACTGCCTTGTCACGCGAGCAGAGCTGCACTAACTTCCATTATATACACAGTTTAGGATGAGAGAAATGCAAATGTTACAGCACTCACTTGATAGTGCATTCTAGTGACCCTAACACTGGCCAGGTTGGTGGGTATAGCAGTTTTTACATAGGACACTCATTTAAAGACATGGCAGAAAAAAAAGATTTTCATGGTGGCTTTGAATGTGAAACAAATGAAGCTATATGCACTTACTGGGATCTAGCAGAGGCCCCATGGTGTGCATTTGCACCAGCCCGAAGTGGGAATCATTCAAAAATGGACAACTTCCTGACAGTGCAAATGCAGACCATGGAGTGTCAGAGCCAACAATTGATGGGAAGAGATTATAGCTTAGCTTGTATTTTAACATTTCTAGCCACAAGCAAAATTGTTTTGCCCAGACAGCTTCAAGGTGCAATTGTACTAGTAGAGAAATACCCTTTATAGAAAAGTGATCGGACACCGCAAGGACATACTATAGAAGAATGAACAGGAATAAGTCTAAAAAACGAACATTACTTATTGGTCCAAAAATATGGAAAGTTATAAAGGTTTCTTGGGCATCTGAGACATTGAATGAACATGGAACATATGTACATAATAGGGGAATGAGCACATATCCCATATAAACAGGTATATTTTATATTCCCAGTGCTTGCTAGGTGGGGCATGAACATGGCATATATGTAGATCACAGGGGAATAAACACATGTTCCATACAAACAGGTGTAGATTATATTCCCAATGCTAGTTATATGGGGCATGAATATGAAGATTGTGTTAATTTCCCTTTCTATTTACATATATTTCATGTTCATTCCCCACCGAACAAGAAATATAGTCTTCACCTGTTTATATGGAATGTGTTAATTTCCCAGTAGTTACATATATGCCATGTTCATTCCATGTCTAAGATGCACAAGAAACCTATTAACTCCATACTTTTGGACCAATAAGCTGTGTGCATTCTGTTCATTCCTTTTAGTACATCCTAATAGGACAATTTCATTACAAAAGTAAAAGTGGACTGGTGATGCTACAGATACATATAATGAAAGGTTTAATAGGTAAGCAGGTCATCATTAGGTAGTGACTGGAGGTACATGGACTTACCAGATCAAGGGACGTGATCCACAGGATAGCATAGATCACAGGCAGCACACATACTGGGCATGGACACCTGAGGGAGAGAACAGGGGATGTAATAGCCACCACACTCAGGCTGTACAACCATTTCAGACACATGATCAGCCATATTCTGTACAGCCTGCCACTCACAGCGCCCCCAGTGGTAGGACATGTACCAGGTCTCATTGTCATCACTGCAAATCATACTGCATGATGGAAGCAAAACCTGCCCGTCCATATTGCCTCGCTGTACACTAGAGACACGTCATGTGAGACTGTGCCTCATATAAAGCCAGGCTGCAGCAACCACATTACGACACTCGTGTACAAGGCAGACAGTGGCGCTCACAGTGTACAGGCCCCAAGACACTATACCACGAAACATTACCTGACCCAGACGAGCCGAAAAATGAGAAAGAGCATGGCGTGAGAGAGATATTTATACCCAATCATGACGTCGCATTCTCGCGAGATTTTCTGCAAGCGGCAAATGAAATAACGCGAGAACAAGCTGCTGCTTCTACACCAGAAGTAGGCAGTGACGTCACTGTCAGCAGTTATGAAACGAGACCCTACTGTTCATAGATAGGGAGGAGCATCCAGGCTGAGCTCACGGCCCCTCATGGCCGCCTCTCTGACTGGGAGGGAGTGTTACACCTGGCTCCATTTCTATGTGTTCTCTAACAAACAACCCCCCCCCCCCCTGAATCTAGGCAGCTCAAATGACTGTGCCAAGAAAAAAAATTGATACTTCATTAAGTCACATCTTTAAAATGGCGCATGTACTTCATGAAGTTTCACAAAGTAAAAAAAAGAATATATATATATATTAACATTTTGGTGCAAAAAGTTGCAGCAAAACATGGGGCTTACATAAAACAAGGAACAGGGCTGACTGGATTATATTTGTAACAAATAGTGTGACTTTTTGGAAAGCTGCAAATTTTGAATTGGGTGAAAGCAGCTAGTATACCTTTTAACAATGGTGGACACGTAAACTACACCACAAAAGGTGCTGGATGAAAATTACCGCCAAAGAACACCTAAAACTAGTCACAAAAAATGCACAAATGCAATAATTAAGCAGGACTCTGTAGAAGCTGTAAAATAAACTGCAGAGAGTTTTACCACAATTTGTCACAGTTTTGTTACACGGATACACCATGTTTAGATATAAGGCCGGATTCACACAGGCTTCAGCCTAAGACCACGTGCACACATCCAGTATATTACCTCAGTATCTGCAAGCCAACCCAGGAGTAGTGGAAAAGTATAATAGAAACACGTCACCACTTCTGTATTTATCACCCACTCCTGGTTTTGGCTTACAAATACTGAGGTAAAATACTGACCAAATACTGAACATGTGCATATGGCCTAAGGCTCTCACGTAGCGTAAATGCTGTGGTTTTTCCTTTCCTGCGTTTAACTTTTCAAGCAAACTGGATGCGATTTCATGAAAAATCATTCCTACTGTACATCTAAAGATGCTGTTGAACCACCATTTTTGGTGCGCTTTTTTCCTCTATACTTGCATTTTTAGGTGCAGAATCAAAGCTTTTTTTGTACTATGAAAAAAAATATTAAAGACGCTGCTTCAAATCTCCATAAAAAATGCGTCAATGGGGAAAACACATAAAAAAAAACAACAAATATGCAATAACCAGAAAAAATGCATCAAATAATGGGGAAAACACATCAAAAAGACAAAACAAATATGCAATAACCAGAAAAGATTTTAGTTTGGTGCGGACACTTGCAGATAATAAGCAGCAGAAAAAAAAGACAACGTTGATGATACTTGTGAACACGGAATTATATACTGCTCAAAAAAATAAAGGGAACACTTAAACAACACAATGTAACTCAAAGTCAATAACACTTCTGTGAAATCTACCTGTCCAGTTACAAAGCAACCGATTGTGAATCAATTTCACATGCTGTTGTGCAAATGGAACAGACAACTGGAAGAAATGATAGGCAATTAGCAAGATACCTCCTATAAAGGAGTGGTTCTGCAGGTGGTGACCACAGACCATTTCTCTTTTCTATTCCTTTCTGACTGTTGTTTTGGTCACTTTTTCATTTTGCCATTGCTCTCACCCATAGAGGTACAGTAGCATGAGGCGGTGTCTACAGTACAACCCACAGAAGTTGCTCAGGTAGTGCAGTTCATCCAGGATGACACATCAGTGCGAGCTGTGGCAAGAAGGGTAGCTGTGTCCGTCAGCACAGTGTCCAGAGCATGGAGCAGATACCAGGAGATGTGGAGGGAGCCATAGGAAGGCAACAACCCAGCAGCAGGACTGTTACCTCCTCCTTTGTGCAAGGAGGAACAGGAGGAGCACTGCCAGAGCCCTGCAAAATGACCTCCAGCAGGCCACAAATGTGCATGTGTCTGCACAAACGGTTAGAAACCGACTCCATGAGGGTGGTATGAGGGCCCGACGTCCACAGATGGGGGTTGTGCTCACAGCCCAACACCGTGCAGGACGCTTGGCATTTGCCACAGAAAACCAGGATCGGCAAAGTCGCCACTGGCGCCCTGTGCTCTTCACAGATGAAAGCAGATTCACACTGAGCCCATGTGACAGACGTGACAGTCTGGAGACGCCGTGGAGAGCGATCTTCTGCCTGCAACATCCTTCAGCATGACCGGTTTGGCAGTGGGTTAGTAATGGTGTGGGTTGGAATTTCTTTGGAGGGCCTCACAGCCCTCCATGTGCTCACCAGAGGTAGCCTGACAGCCATTAGGTCCAGAGATGAGATCCTCCGACCCCTTGTGAGACCATATGCTGGTGCGGTTGGCCCTGGGTTCTTCCTAATGAAAGACAATGCCAGACCTCATGTGGCTGGAGTGTGTCAGCAGTTCCTGCAAGATGAAGGCATTGAAGCCATGGACTGGCCCGCCCATTCCCCAGACCTGAATCCGATTGAGCACATCTGGGACATCATATCTCGCTCCATCCACCAACGTCATGTTGCACCACAGACTGTCCAGGAGTTGGCGGATGCTTTAGTCCAGGTCTGGGAGGAGATCCCACAGGAGACCATCCGCAACCTCATCAGGAGCATGCCCAGGCGTCGTAGGGAGGTCATACAGGCACGGGGAGGCCACACACAATACTGAGCCTCATTTTGACTTGTTTTAAGGATATTACATCAAAGTTGGATCAGCCCGTAGTGCGTTTTTCCACTTTTATTTTGGGGGTGACTCCAAATCCAGGCCTCCATTGGTTAATAAATTTTGTTGTCAGCACATTCAACTTTGTACAGAACAAAGTATTCAATGAGAATATTTCATTCATTCAGATCTAGGATGTGTTATTTGAGTGTTCCCTTTATTTTTTTGAGCAGTGTATATGCCTATGAGGATGTCATGTTCGGCTCAAAAAACATGGATGCGTGGTCTTATATGTACTTCTCCTGAAAAACTTTGTCTCCAGTTGCCCAAAATACACTCTTGAAAATGTAAGTATGATGTACACAGGTTTTTTTTTAGCTGATCCTCCCTGAAATCCTCAAAAACGCCTGGAAAACATTTATTTATATGGGAAATCCACTTCGCTGTTTATAGGCAGATTTTTTGAGATTTTTCTTTCACCCTGAAAAGATTGTGAAAAACGCCTGGTGAAAAAAAAAAAAAAAAAAGTTCACATTTCCTCTTTGATACTGATCCTGAAGGAAACCTCCAAACTAGGCAATGTCAGATCAAAAAGCTGCAATGATCACTTCAGGAAAAAAAACTCCCAAAACCTCCTCAGGAAATGAAAAACTATTCAAAAAAGGACTGCTGACAGTCTCCGCCTGAAAAACTCATGGTTTTCGTATGCCTCAAAAAACTGATTGTCAACATAGGGTAAGCTCACAATGTATTAATAACCAACAACCCAGGACCATGTTTATTGGGGGTTCATTGCACCAAAAAATTGCAAAATGAACCACAGCCAAAAGACCAATCCAAGATTACAGTATAAAATAGAAGCGGAGTATTGCAGTATAAATATTGAAAGAGTCTTTATTATTAGAAACAACAGATAACAATTAATAGAAAGAACGTTTAACGCACAATTATAATATGTGAGTAGGACCAACAGAATAGTTAGCCAACCATGAATCAATTCATCATAAATAAGTTCCTGTATGTACAGTTAGGTGGCAAATACTATGGAGCAGATAGAGCTAAGGGGGTGAAACTGGTAACCTTATTAGATGGTCAAACGGTAGACAATAAATGTCAGTGATTTACTAAGCATCTTAATCATGTACCATGTTTCCCCGTAAAATAGTACAAAAGTACATAAATGAATATATTTAGCACCTCTTACCCCAGAATTGACATCAGGCTGCTAGATGAAAGGGTTTGGATGCTCCCCGACGCGCGTTTCGTGTGGATAATTCCTTGCTTTTTCAAGGGAAGTTGTGTGACATTGGGTCCAATAGGACCTTTTGTATCTGTGGTAATCAATCACATGGGACACCATGTGACTGGTGCCTGACTAATAGCGCTGCTACTAGCGGCATATGCGCCCCCTCACGTCATCCAGTCGCAGTGCGGCAGTCAAGCCCAGACCGCAAGTGCGCGGGAACGACCCTGGAAACAGGTGGCTCCCCAACACTTGCAGCGGACACTAAGACAAATAATTATTATCAACTTATAACAATGAATGGGATAATGTGCCAGCCAACCTGGCCCCATATAACGCTCCATACAGGATACTGGTTCCCATATAACGCTCCATACAGGATACTGGCCCCCATATAATGCTCCATAGAGGATACTGGCCCCCTTATAACGCTCCATACAGAATACTGGCCCCACATAATGCCCCATGCAGGATGTCTCTCCCCCCCCCCCATATAATGCCCCACGGAGGATGTCACCTCTCCCCCCATATAATGCCCCACGGAGGATGTCACCTCTCCCCCCATATAATGCCCCATGCAGAATATCATCCCCCCATATAATGCCCCATGCAGGGTGTCACCCCCCCATATAATGCCCCATGCAGGATGTCCCCCCCATATAATGCCCCATGCAGGATGTCACCTCTCCCCCCATATAATGCCCTATGCAGGATGTCACCTCTCCCCCCCATATAATGCCCCATGCAGGATGTCACGTCACCCCCCATATAATGCCCCATGCAGGATGTCACCTCTCCCCCCCATATAATGCCCCATGTAGGATGTCACCTCTCCCCCCATATAATTCCCCATGCAGGATGTCACTTGTCCCTCCCCCATATAATGCCCCATGCAGGATGTCACTTGTCCCCCCCCATATAATGCCCCATGCAGGATGTCACTTGCCCCCCCCACCAAATAATGCCCCATGCAGGATGTCACTTGCTCCCCCCCACCATATAATGCCCCATGCCTCCATACATAGAAAAAAAAATCAAATACCCACCTCACTTCTCACCTGCTGCCGCTGCTCCGGACTCCTCACCCACGTCGGTGTCATCCCGCTCTGCACTGCCTGTGACGGCTCAGGAGAGAGCGCGGTGTAGAGACGTCACCGCGCCCTCTGACCTGAGATGTCACAGTGCAGCAGCCGCGGAAGACACTGGAGCTGCTGCGGAGGCACGAGGAGAGGTAAGTATTGTCCGGGGCCCTGAGCAAGTGGGGGGAGCAGGCGCTGACACCGGCATCGCACCGCTCACGGGTCCCATAGCGCGCCGGGGTGCCCGACGATGAGACGACGACATTGCAGGGTCCCGGCACTTGCCCGGGTGCTGACGCCGGCCCTGCAATGAACCCCCCATAAACATGGTCCTGGGTTGTTGGTTATTATTTCTTGTTTGTGTTTTTCACAGTAATTCCCAGAGACTTACAATGGATTTTAGAGCTCATAACGGTGCATGGCTGTCACAGCTTAATGATGTGTTTAGGGACAACAATGATATATGCACGGAGGGTAAAAGTATGAAAGTACAGGAGACTACCACTCAATTTTTTGATCTGCTAAGGAAAAGAACATGAATCTA
This sequence comes from Phyllobates terribilis, assembly GCF_046119375.1. Lineage (NCBI taxonomy): Eukaryota > Metazoa > Chordata > Amphibia > Anura > Dendrobatidae > Phyllobates > Phyllobates terribilis. The sequence continues at coordinate 421,576,847 of NW_027362762.1, read as the reverse complement.
GTGGAACCATGCATTTTTAGAGAAATATTTACAAAGAGGGCTAATTCCAAGAGGTTTGCGTGTGCAAGTTTTCCCTTCATTCCCTATAGACGGTGACATCTTTAAAACTAAATGGGAGGAACTGTCCAACAGCTGCTCCAGGGGCTTCATTGAATTGTTAAAAGATAGGCACCATACAGGGTATATATAGGAATCATGGGGCCCCATAGCAGAAGTTCTAATTGCCCCCCCCTCCCCAAAAAAAGTAAATACCATATTTTTCGGACTATAAGGCACACCTAGGTTTTAGAGGAGGAAAATAGAAGAAAAAAATTTCAGCAAAAAATGTGCCCATGATGCACTGTTATGGGGAGGGGGTCTGCTGCTGACACTGGTATAGGGGTAATGTTCCCCAATTCTGTTAATATCCTCCATCCTAGTATATATGGCCATTCCTTCCTTTTATACGTGGCCCCCATCACCATCCTGGTATGCATGGCACCCCTCATCCCCATCCTGATATGCATGGCACCCCAATCCACCATCCTGGTATGCATGGCACCTCTCATCCCCATCCTGGTATGCATGGCACCCCTCATCCCCATCCTGGTATGCATGGCACCCCTCATCCAAGTATGCATGGCCCCCCTCTTCCTGGTATGCATGGCACCCCTCGTCCCTCTTCTTGGTATGCATGGCACCCCTCGTCCCTCTTCCTGGCATGCATGGCACCCCTCGTCCCTCTTCCTGGTATGCATGGCACCCCTCGTCCCTCTTCCTGGTGTGTATGGTCCTTCTCATCCTTCTTCCTGGTATGCATGGTCCCCCTCATCCCTCTTCCTGGTATGTTTGGCATGGCACCCCCAATCCCATGCTGCACACAAAAAAATAAACACTAGTTCTACTCACCTTTCTTCCCTGAGCTCCAGCTCTGTGTCCTCCTCTGCAGCCAGCACTGATCTCAGTGTGAGCTGTGCATGGCGATGACGCCATGTGCCCGCACACTGTGAGATGCTGTGCCGACAGAGACACTGCTCCCCATGCCCTGGACTGTGTGCGTGAGGAGCAGTGACCATTGATTCTTTAATAGCGCGCACACTGTACCGCAATGCGGCTCCTGCAGCAGCCGGCAGTCAGCGTGCCCGCTATTAAAGTCCATGAATAGTCTCTACAACTCACTCCCATGGGTTGTAGTGAATATTCATGGGCTTTAATAGCGGGCACACAGACAGCAGAGCTGCAGCAGGAGCCGCGCTGCGGTACAGTGTGCCGGCTATTAAGGAAAATGAATATTCAGTGCTCCACACGCCCATGGGCGTGGGGAGCAGTGAATATTCATATGATTTAGTAGGGGGCACAGTGTAGGCTGCAGCAGGCGGCAGCTGCCTCCTGTGCCTGTTCCACCGCCAGTGCTGCTCCCCCACAGCCACCATATATACACCATATATATATATGTACATTCGGACTATAAGACGCACCTCCCACTTTCCTCCAAAATTTTGGAGGAAAAAAGTGCATCATAGTCCGAAAAATACAGTATTTGTCGGGGTCACAGAAGAGCATATCTCACAACTTTCCAGCATTTACATTTTCCTCCAGCTGAAGTCCCAGATCCCTCTTTCATTGACCCATAAGATATGATGTCAACAAAAGTGTCCCCCAAACACAGTACGATACCCCCATGGTGAATTCCTCCACATTGGCTTCCACATGCACAGTATAATGACCCTACTGTACCCACCTCCCCTGGAAAAGTATGGTGACCCCAACACAGTGATACCCCCATGGTGAATTCTTCCACATGCGCAGTATAATGACCCTATTGTACCTCACCTCAACTCCCAAGGCAATGTATGGTGACCCCAACACAGTAGGATCCCCCAACTGTGACCCCCACACAGCCTCCATGCAGTATGATTGGCCTACATACAGTATGATGGCCCCCATACAAACCTTCACACTCCACACAGTAGAATACACTTGCCATGGTCCTCTACACAGAATAATGCACTCGCCTTGGTCCTCCACGCAGTATAATACACTCCCCTCGATCCTCAACACGGTATAATACACTCCCCATGGTCCTCCACACAGTATAATACACTCCCCACGGTCCTCCACGCGGTATAATACACTCCCCACGGTCCTCCACACGATAAAATACACTCCCCATGGCCTCCACACGGTATAATACACTCCCCACGGTCCTCCACGCGGTATAATACACTCCCCATGGTCCTCCACACGTTATAATACACTCCTCACGGTCCTCCACACGTTATAATACACTCCCCACAGTCCTCCACGTGGTATAATACACTCCCCACGGTCCTCCATGCGGTATAATACACTCCCCACGGTCCTCCATGCAGTAAAATACATTCCCCACGGCCCTCCACACGGTAAAATACACTCCTCGTGGTCCTCCACGCAGTATAATGCAGCCCCCCATTGGGTAAAAACGCAGCCCCCACCATAGGGTAAAAATGCAGCCCCCACCATACGGTAATTGCAGCCTCACCATAGGGTAAAATGCGGCCCCACCATAGGGTGAAATGCGGCCCCACCATAGGGTAAAATGTGGCCCCCATAGGGTAATTGCAGCCCCACCTGCATAGGGTAAAATTCAGCCCCCAGTATTATCAGTACTCACTGATTTAAAAAAAAATACATACTTACCGCTCCTCATTCCCCCGCTGCTTCAGTCTCTGCAGCGCATCTCCTTTCATCACTTCAGCAGCTGCCAGCTCCACAGCCTGACCCAGCGTGGCGCATCATCACGCCGCTGCGTCAGATGCAGAGGAGGAATGAGGAATGATGGGAGAGGGAGCGTCACATGGCGCCCCCTCCTCCATCATTGCTTTCAACTGTATCGGTATCTGCAGATACAGTTGAATGCGGACTGGGGCGCTAACTGGCCAGAGAAGTGGGGGCCCAATGCAGGAGGGGTGGCGGGGCCCAATGCAGGCACTGACACCGCCCCCCCCTCCCGGCTCACGGGCCCCATAGCAGTCGCGTGGCCTGCTGCCATTGGCGGTACGCCACTGAAACCATAAAATCTTAATGGAAATGGAGCTGGATATAGAGAACTTGCAAACCATCCTCAAAAATGAGAGGTCAGTGACTGCCCTAAAAAAACTAAATGAGAAAATAGGCTCGGATTTCCAGAAATGGGATAAGAATATACAAACTAATAAGGCAAAAAAAAATCCAGAGGGATATTAATCATGTAAAAGCCAACAGGGTTTTAATGGAGAAACCCCATGATAGGTCAAGCCCTCTCTTTAGGGGTGGGTCTGCCTCTCGCTCTAGGTTAACTTCAATCAAATCCACCACCTCCTACGACAATTCACAACCCCACCAAAAAAACTCTAATTTAGTAGAAAATGAGGAAAGTAATGTGTAGTATCGGCATCTCTGCCCCTTGACAGGCAGAGACGCCGTCCCACTTACCGCCGCGCTCCCTGCCCGGCGTCCTCCGGCGCTCCTGCCTCTGTTGCTGCCGGCACGCGCAGCTTCCCGGGCACTGTACTTAGGGCGCGCGCTCCCTCCCTCTTAAAGGGGCCGCACGCGCCATCCTAAGGAGTCCCCGGCCAATGGCCGGAGGACCTCTCGTATAAAAGGCACCTCCTCCAAAATGGAGGTGCCCGTGCAAGGTTGTAGCTTTGTGTGTTATACTCTGCTTCAGCCCTCTGGTCCCGCTGCTAGCCTGACTACCAGTCCAGTCCGCCAGCCTGACTACAAGTTCAGTCCGCCAGCCTGACTACAGTCCAGCCCGCCAGCCCAACTACCAGTCCAGTCCGCCAGCCTGACTACAAGTCCAGTCCGCCAGCTTGTCTACTCTCCAGCCCGATAGTCTGCCTACAGTCCAGTCCGCCAGTCTCTCTATGGGCTCTGCCCGCCTGCTTACCTGGAAGCACCTGCCCGTTACCTGCCAGCCCACTTACCTAGAAGCACCTGCCTGTTACCTGCCGTGCCTACCAGCCAGCCTACCTGGAGGCTCCAGCCCATAACCTGCCGTGCCTACCAGCGAGCCTACCTGGAGGCTCCTGCCCGTTACCTGCCGTGCCTGCCAGCCCGCTTACCTAAAGGCACCTGCCTGTTCCCTGCCATGCCTACCAGCCAGCCTACCTGGAGGCTCCTGCTTGTTACCTGCCATGTCTGCCAGTCAGTCTACCCGGATCACCCGTCAGCATGCCTGCCGTGCTCATCTGCTGTACCGGTCAGTCCCTGCCTTCTGACCCGTGGGAGTCACCTGTTCTCATACAAGGTTGGTCCCAGAGTAGCACCTGGTCCCTCTGCTCGGTCCTTCCCTGGTCACGGAGTCGATTGAGCCGCCGTACGACCTTGGTCGGTCTGAGTTGATACCTAGTTACGCCCCTCTGGTCCCTCCTTGCACAGCAGCACAGAGGTTCCACCACCCGGATCCGTAACATAATGCATCTAATAGAATCAAGACAAGACAAACTACGAAGGGTAGAGGACCAGAAAGACTTGGAGGGTTGCAGGTAATTAATCTATCTACTCGTGTCTTCACAAAATTCGAACTCGAAGTACTGGATAAGGGCTTAACCTTTTCCCCCACTAATGGCTTCCATTATTTTACAGCTCAGAAAGACCTGCAACTGTTTTCACATAAACTTATGCTCAAGAAATTGCATAGTAATAGCTCAACAGTACAAATGTTTGAGAGTCCGACCAAGAGGGAGGCCTTACATCCGCTGGAGGTCCTATTGGAACAAATATCTGAAACACAAGGTTTGTTTCCACCTAACATCATGCCTAAATCAACACTGTCACACCCCCCCCCATCCCCATCCCTAAGCCCTTAAGTTGAAATATTTACGAAATTGGTGTTGGAGGATTTCAAAAAGCTACCAACCAAACGCAGCAAGACAACCTTACACACTCACAGCGAACTGTCATTAAACAGCTGCAGTTATATCAAGGCATGGTATACAAGCCGGCTAGCAAGTGGGGGGAAACGTTGTTGTATCGCCTTGTGTCAAATATGAACGGGAAGCATTCCGCCAGCTTAGGGATAGAAACACTTATACCAAACTATCTTACAACCCTGCAACCTGCTTTTCTGGGGCGAACTCCAGGCTATTCTCATTAACGCCTTTAAGGAAGGAGTAATTATGAAGAAGGTATTAGATGATATTTATAGGGTGGAACCTTTTCTCGTGCACCATTCACATTGAGTGCCGTATACTTATCTGGAAGGTATTAGATGGTCTCCCAGTTCGATTCCCCAAGATTCCATTTTTTTACCCAAAGTCCACAAAGATGCATCGACCCACCAGGACTAGTGTTGAGCGAATATGTTCTGGCCAAGCTCCGAGTATTTATAGCTGCTCGGTGATATGCTTGAATTGCTCCCGTGTGCATGATTTGCAACGGTTTGGCAACATGTGAGGAATGTGTAAGAAATAGACATTCCTCCCATGTAATAAAAATGTCAAACAGTCGCAAATCATGCACACGGGAGCGATTCAACCATATCACCGAGCAGCTATAAATACTAGGAGCTCGGCCCGAGCGTACTCGGCGAAAGGGTTAACAGAACATACTTGCTCAACACTAACCAGGACGGCCGATTGTGTCCAGCTTAGAAAGCCTCTGTGAACCAATCTGTAGATTCATAGCTTTTTACTTGAAACCACTGGTGGAGACGCTGCCATGTTTTGTTAAGGACACGACGGATGTCCTCACCTTGGTTGACGGCATCTTTGTGGGCGAGAATACTCTGCTAGTAACAGCTGACGTAGAAACACTATATACCTGTATTAATCATTCTGACGGGCTGGAGGTGGTGCGCCTCTTCTTTGGGACCTCCAACCTGAACAGTCCTTTGTGTGAGCTGATCCTGGAGCTGCTGCGCTTTATACTGACACAATTTTTTTGTTTTTCAAGATCTTTTTTTAGCAGAAGCGACGTGGCACGGCCATGGGTGCGGCCTGCGTGCCCTGGTACGTCAATCTCCTCTTGGGATCCTGGGAGATATCGGTTTTTGGTGATGCGGGCGCAGGTACCACTGACTATGTGCTGTGCTGGTACATGTATATTGACAATGTTTTGTGGCGGTGTCGTGGGAAGGCGCAGCAGCTCGGGATATTCATGGACAAATTGAATTCAAAACACTAAGAACATTCGCTTAACATAGAAATACAACACACACACACACACAAAAAAAAAAAAAGCAGACTTCCTTGATGTGAATCTGGAGATCGACTCACACTCGTTCATCCAGACTGACGTCTTTAGGAAGTCAACAGCGGTAAATGTATTAATACATGCTTCTTCTGCTCATGATCCAGGTAGTTTATTGTGGATTTTGATGTGTGTTTAGGATCATTATCCATTTGTAGAAGCCATCCTTTTTTGAACTTTAGCTTTTTTCACAGATGGTGTTATGTTTGCATCAAAAATTTATTGAAATGTTATTGAATCCATTCTTCCCTGTACCCATGAAATGTTCCCTGTGCCATTGACTACAACAAAACCCAAAAGCACAATTGATCCACCCCCATGCTTAATGGTTGGCCAGATGTTCTTTTCTTGAAATTCTGTGCCCTTTTTTCTTCACACATACCTTTTGATCATTGTGGCCAAAGAGTTCTATTTTAAACCTCTTCGGTCCACAGGACGTTTCAAAAATGCATCAGGCTTGTTTAGATGTTCTTTTGCCCACTTCTCACGCTGAATTTTATGGTGAGGACAGACGGAGAGGTTTTCTTCTGATGATCCTTCCATGATGCAGGCGTCTCTGAACAGTAGAACAATGTACCACAACTCCAGAGTCTGCTAAATCTTTCTCAAGGTCTTTTGCAGTCAAGCAGGGGGTTCTGATTTGCCTCTCTAGCACTCCTACAAGCAGCTCTCACTGAAATTTGGCTTGGTCTTCCAGACCTTATCTAACTTAGAAGAACCCATGGCTGTAGTTTTTTGGCACAAGGTTAGAAGAGGTTGGGTTGTTATAATGCTGGGAAAATTGTATCACCTGGCCTTTCCTAATGATGATAGTGAACAAACTATAACCCTAACAGGCTAATTAAGGTCTGAAACATTGGTCAAAGTTATCTGAGCACACAAATCACCAAGGGTGCCCAAACTATTGCATTGGCCCATTTTCCTTTCTGTAATTTTTAAAGTGTGAAAGAGGACAATTTTTTTTAACCTAAAATACAAAGGAAATGTGTCATCTTTAATTTTAGCCCTTTTAGACATAATTTAATCTTCAACTTGGTTAACTGTTCACAATAACAGTAATTTTGACCTGGGGTGGCCAAACTTTTACATGCCACTATGTAATATATTATTTATATTTTTTTAAATATAATACTCGGGGGCAGCGGGAATAATATGAGTAAACACTGGCCACTTTCTGACTGGTCCTCTTTAACCCCTTTAAAGCCCATGACGTACTAATACGCGTCAGTGCCCTGGGCTTTAAGAGCCTGACCAGTATTAGTACGTCATGGCGATCGCGCGCGCGCACACAGGCTGTGCGGGCGCGATCGCCGCCGGGTGTCAGCTGATTGTCACAGCTGACACCTGATACTATGTGCAGGGAGCGGTCCTGCACCGCTCCCAGCACATTAACCCCCGCGATGCTGCGATCGAAGTCGATCGCAGCATTGCGGAGGCAAGGGGAGGTGATCGCCGATACTCACCTCCTCTTCCGGCTTCCAGCGATGTCTGCTGCGGCTTCCCGGGTGTTGCCATGACGACCCGATGTCGTCATGACAACATCCGGGTCACCAGACAGCAGGAAGATTGTTTGGACATGCGCAGTGCATCTCCAAACAATCTTCTCCCTGTCCAGCGCTGACAGCCCGCATGGCACAGGGATGATGCTGCATTCCTGTGCCATGCAGGCGATCAGAATAAAAAAAGTGAAAGTCCCATAGTGGGACAAAGTAAAAAAAGTGTCTGAAAGTGAAAAAAATAAAATAAAAAATAAAAATTGTAAAAATATAAAAAATAAAAAAAAAAAGAATCCACTAAAAATAAAATGTACCCATCAATAAATATTATTATGAAAAACAAACAAATAAAAGTACACATATTTGGTATCGCCGCGTCCGTAACGACCTGACCTAGAAAACTGTTCCACTAGTTAACCCCTTCAGTGAACACGGTAAAAAAAACAAACAAAAAAACAAAAGCAAAAAACAATGCTTTATCATCATACCGCCCAAAAAAAATGGATTAACACGCGATCAAAAAAACGAATATAAATAAAAATGGTACCGCTGAAAACATCATCTCATCCCGCAAAAAACAAGCAGCCAGATCGCTCCATCATGCGAAAAATCAAAAAGTTAGAGCTCTGAGAATAAAGCGATGCAAAAAAATTATTTTTTCTATAATATAGCTTTTACTGTGTAAAAGCGCCAAAACACAGAAAAACTATATAAATGTGGTACCGCTGTAAACCAACTGACCCAAAGAATAAAGCTGCCTTATCAATTTTACCACACCCGGAGCAGAATAAAAAAATGTAAAAAAAAAAACCACAATTCCTGAATTGTTGGTTTTTGTTTATTCTGCCTCCCAAAAATAGGAATAGAAATCGATCAAAAAAATGTCACGTGCCTGAAAATGGCACCAATAACCACGTCAACTCATCCCGCAAAAAACAAGCCATCACATGACTGTCGGCCAAAATATGGCGATGCAAAAACTAGATTTTACAAAATATGTGTCTTTTAGTGTGTGACAGCTGTCAATCATAAAAACCCGATATGATTCTGGTATCTCTGTAATCGCACTGACCCGAAGAATAAAGTAATCTCATCACTTATACCGCATGAGGAACGGTGTAAAAAATAAAACGCTAGGGCTGGGGTTGTGCTAATGTTAGGGTTGGGGTTGTTTTTTTTTCCCAATGCAAATATATATATATATATATATATATATATATATATATATATATATATATATATATATATATATATATATATATATATATATATATATATATATATATATATATTGAAGATATGGCGACTAGTGTTGAGCGCAAGTGCTCGCTACTTGAGTTTGCATCGGGTGCTCGGGTATGCACTGAGTATCGCGGGTGCTCGAGTCTCCGCCCCATATGCTTCGCGGCCAAAAAAACCTCGCGGGGATTGCCTGCCATGCACGAGCGATCCCCGCATGTTTTTTTGGGGGTGTCTAATAACCGTGAAACATGCGGGCAGGGACTCGAGCATTTCACTTGAGCACCCGTGATACATGGTGCATACCTGAGTACCCGATGCAAACTCAAGTAGCGAGCACTTGCGCTCAAGAGTAATGACAACTTATTCAATATGATGACCTAATGTTATCAAATTCTGTGTCGTATCTCTGGGTTCAAAATGTTCGCTATACCCCTTAATAAAATCCTTGAGGGGTATAGTTTCCAAAATGGGGTCACTTGTGGGGGAGCTCCACTGTTTAGGCACAAGTGACCCCATTTTCGAAACTAGACCCCCCAAGGCACCCATCTAGATGCATAGTGAGCACTTGGAACCCTCAGGTGCTTCAAAAATTGATTCGTAAAAATGAAAAAGTAGAAAAAAAAAAATACTTTTTCATTTTTACGAATCAATTTGTGAAGCACCTAGGGGTTCCAAGTTCTCACTATGCATCTAGATAGGTGCCTTGGGGGGTCTAGTTTCCAAAATGGGGTCATTTGTGGAGGGTTTCCACTGTTTAGGCACATCAGGGGCTCTCCAAACGCAACATGGCGTCCGCTAATTATTCAAGCAAATTTTACAATCAAAAAGTCAAATGGCGCTCCTTCCCTTCCGAGCCCTGCCGTGAGCCCAAACAGTGGTTTTTCCCCACATATGGGGTATCTGCGTGCCCAGGGGAAATTGCACAACAAATTTTGGGGTCCATTTTTTCCTGTTACCCCTGCGAAATTAAAAAATATTGGGTCTAAAGTAACATTTTTGTGAAAAAAGTTAAATGTTCATTTTTTTCTTCCACATTCCAAAAATTCCTGTGAAGCACCTGAAGGGTTAATAAAGTTTTTGAATGTGGTTTTGAGCACCTTGAGGGGTGCAGTTTTTAGAATGGTGTCACTTTTGGGTATTTTCTGTCATAAAGACCTCTCAAAGTGACTTCAAATGTGATGTGGTCCCTAAAAAAAATGGTTTTGTAAATTTTGTTGGAAAAATGAGAAATCGCTGGTCAACTTTTAACCCTTAGCTCCCTAACAAAAAAAAATTTTGGTTCCAAAATTGTGCTGATATAAAGTAGACATGTGGGAAATGTTATTTATTAACTCTTGTGTGACATCTCTCTCTGATTTAAGGGCATAAAAATTAAAATTTTGAAAATTGCAAAATTTTCGCCAAATTTCCGTTTTTTTCACAAATAAACGCAAGTGATATCGAAGAAATTTTACCACAATCATGAAGTACAATATGTCACGAAAAAACAATCTCAGAATCAGGGGGATCCGTTGAAGCGTTCCAGAGTAATTACCTCATAAAGTGACAGTGGTCAGAATTGTAAAAATTGGCCTGGTCATTAACGTGCAAACCACCTTGGGTTGTAAAGGGGTTAAAAATGTTCACTTTAAACTATTTATCCGTGTAAATTCTCCTCTAATCCCACCAAACATGTCTGCTTGCACGTCATTATTAGTGAAACACATAAAACACCAAGTCAGTTATCATTATTTATTGTTATTATATAGAACAAAAAGTGCAGAATTTTTTCCCCCAAAATGCTACATTCTCCTGATTGTCAAAATACAAGTCACAAACCCTTTCAAATTCTTCATTATTCATGTATGCCACAAAATGTTAAACAATAGGTCCATGAACTTCTAGCAAGAGATTAGCCCTCTTGGATTCTGTAGGCTTTAGGCCATTTTCACACAGTTGGATAGGCTCCGAAATAAGGAAGAGGTGCAAATCTTTTCATTATACTTGTACTCTGTTAAGGTTACACTTCTGGGTTTAGCTGATGTATAATACTAACCAAAATACTGCCCTGCAAAAGTGGCCTAAGGCAGCAGTCACAAGTTTTTGTTTCACAGTCCGTGTACAAACTGCAACACCTCCTAATTTAAACTAAACCTCAAATATGGAGACCAGCAATTGGTCTGGGTGTTGTGGTCTATATAGACATGTGAATTGAGTCCAAGTCAAATTTCTGTAAATGAAGCTAGCAGTACGTTATACTGCTATTAATAACCAAGTGTCTCATAGAAAATTATAACATTTGTAAAATATATATTTCTGATATATCTTTTATTCTAATGTGCTATTTAAAAAAAAATATGGTATTCTTCAAAAATATGATCAGATCATTTGATTTGTATGATTGTAGGCATGTGTCAGCAGGCTCAAGACTGCAAAACTGCTGGCATGGCTAGATAGACCTGTATAGGTCTTAACCTACTATAGGGTGTTAGATTAAACCACCACTTTTTCAGCGATGCTGCTAGTTAACTACAACAAAGATCCCAGTCACTCTGCAGTAAGAATACCGCTACTCTTCCTTTCAGTCGTTGTTTCCTGGTTAGACACTACGACCATCAATCTGGAGCCGGGTGGAAGTGTTGTCTACAAAATGAACTCTGAAATGTATCGGACTGAGGACTGGCTGCACATGTGCGCCTCCGCTCCATTCATTCGCTGTTGGGACTGCTAGAAAAAGCAGAGTCCAGTGCGCAACTTTTCCCAGTAGTCTCATACTATTGGTTTATTTAACTTGAATCCCCGAATAATTCCAGGGTGCATGTGAAGAGGGTTTACATGCATATTTAATGCAAGCAAGTACAATAAACAAATGACAGTGACAAAACTGATACATAGGAGAGGAACCTGCCCTCATGGTCTTACAATCCATTAGTTATAGAGAAATGGGACAGCAGGTTAAGGGCCTGGAACAGATCAGGTGGCAAGGTGGTGGCAGCAGGCTCATTTCAGATTGTAGGATTTCCAGAAGAGATACATTTTCTGAGGACTTCAATTGTGAAAGAGAAACCGATATGCCAAGGTAGTGAATTTCAGTGTACGAGGAGGCATGGGATAAGTTTTGGAGATTGTTGTGTAAGGTACATAAAAGTGTGGAGGAAAGAAGAGGACTGCAGATTACGTGTGTAGTAGTATCGCAAGATGAGGTCAAAGATATATGTAGGAGACAAGTTATAGTCAGCCTTGTGGGTCACTATTAGTATTTTAAAATGGATCCTCTGGGTAACTGGAAGCCAGTGACAGATTGGCAAAGGGGAAAGTAGAGGCGTAGTGCAGGGAGGGTGGTTTAAATCAGGCAGAGTTAAGAATGGAATGGAGGGGTGTTAGAGCGTTAGATGGGAGGCTATACAAAAGGATGTTGCAGAAATGGAGACAGAGATAAAAGCATGTAATATCATTTTTGTTAACTTAGGGATAAAGAGTTGGAAAATAAGGGAAAGGTTTTTAATTTGGAGGAAGCAGAAGTGTTAAAGGATTACATTTTAGGGACAGACCAGAGTCAAAAGTTTCGCGCAGCAAACTTGTGAGATAGCAAAATTGAATGTTGCCTATTATCTTTGGCAGTTAGCAAGACATTTGTGACTTTGGTTAGGACAGAAGAGGGAGAAGAGTTCAAGGAGGATATGCTGTTCAAGGTGTTTTGAGGCAAATGAGACTAGGTATATGATAGAGCTGGACATAGCGTGGAAGGGAAAACATGGATTAGGGCTGGAGAAAGCACAGTGGTAAAGTTGGAGATGAGGTGGGATTGGATTAGGATCTTTCCACTTCCACACTAGTGGAAAGATGCGATTTGGAGGTATGGTTGGAAATTTTTTCTTTGGTGATGGTGGGGATGAAGGTTATGAAGAAAGGCATTGGGCCATTATACAGTGGTTGGTTAAAGAATTCTATAATGAAGTTAATCTTGAATTTGAAATACGAGGCACAGTCAGTACTCTACTGAAATGAAAAATGGGAGAGCAACACTAGAAAGTAGGGAATTGAAAGTACGAAATAACTAACTGGGGTTGCGGAATAGACAATATGACAGTGGTAAAGTAGTCCTGCTTAGCAGAGGGGCAGAACAAATTAAATTTGAAAACTGCTTGCATGATTGAGGGGGTATTGATAGTATTTTTGCACATGACTGGTTCCTTTTAAAGCAGAGGGTCGCTATGCAAGAATTATTTTTGCGCCCCCACCCCACCTACCTTAAGTAACTTGTCAGACAACGATGTGTTGTACGGAGATCAGAAAACCACAGTACACGTCCCACAACTCAGACACATGAAGCAAGTACAGGACATACACATGACAGCACTCAAGAGGAGAGGCAGACAGATTAGAGAGACACAGAGGAGAGGCAGACCGCTCTATTTCTAATATGCACTAAAGATTGCTGCACTTAAGGAGCCACATGAAAAGGCCTAAGATACAACAGACCAAAAACTGAAAAATTATACTACTTTAGATTATTAATGAAAATTACCAGGTGTGAACAATAGAGAGAGAGGAACATGTGACAAGTCCGAAAATGAAAGACAAAAAGATGTACAAAGTGAAAGTAGTAAATATAAACAATAAGCTAATTTACACAACAGGGAAGAAGATGGAAACAGACATAGCAGGATAGGAAGGGAACAGATGGCGAGATTTGAATAGTCATCAAAACAATGAAATTTGAGGAATGTTGGAAACAGAGGTGCTGGTGGAAACAGACATACCTGTGAATTAGAGATATGAATGATGAGGTTGCAAGGCAATGATAATGGGATGGGAAAATATAGTCCAAGAGATTAGAAATATAACCAAATGTAATGTGCACTTAAAGGTGCTGTACGTAGGGAGTGAATGGAGCGATGGCTCACTTGCGTACCTACTTCTCCATTCCAAAGGGGCCTTTCAGTGCCCCATTCTTGGGTCAGGAGGGGTCCAAACCAATAATTTAAATGATGAAAATAACCCTTAAATGCAGAAAGCCAGTGACTTCAGTATCATTGGACACTTAGGTGGGAACTGTGCAGCAGATTAACAAGCTTTCTCAGTCATGTTGCTGCCAATACCATACAGACAAGTAGGTTTAAATATCGTTCCAGGTCTTCTATCCAGTGCTGACAGTTTTGAAAATATCAAACTCTTTGACAGACACTCTTAAAAACTTGATATCATTCTAATCCCTTCCAACCATGTGTGTAACAGCTGGTCTGTCAATACGGTAGAGGTGTTCTGCTGGATGGAAATAGCCAAGGTATTGCACGGAATCAGGCGTTGTGTCATTATGGTAGTGTCCGCCTTCACCATGATGACTGAAGCAGTGGGTATGTTCAACACGCAGGTCAAAGCCCTATAGTTATTAGTAAAAAAAATAATAAAAATATTTAGATCTTTAGCTACTTTTTATTGACCAATATCTGTCTAGAAAAATAAAAAAGGAAGCAGCACTTGCAAACAACTAAGGTTAATCCGGCTGCTACAAATTCAAGGCAATCACCAATCCTCCAAATAAAAAAAAATAAAAAAGAAGCAACACACCATTTAAAGAAAAATTAGAAAAGGTGGTTTAATAGCCCATTGGGGCTCAGCGACATTTTGGTTCAAATAATAACCATTTTTTCTCGTTACACAGTTTGCCGATCGGATTATTTCTTTTTATATTTTGATAAAAACGGGCGTTTCTGAAAGCGGCGATACCAAATATACAATTATACAATTTAATTTTATTTATTTATTTATTTTAAATACCCCAGGTTGTCATGCCAACCCATCAGCACCCCACGATCATATGACAGGGGCGCCGATGGGTGGAACTAATGGCGTGCATCGGGAGTGATAATGTTAAATGCCGCTGTCAGATTGACAGCGGCATTTAACATGTTAACAGCCGCGAGTGGATCGCGATTCCACCTGCGGCTGTTAGGGGCTCATGTCAGCTAATAAAATCAGCGCTGGAGCCCGCAACAAAAAGTGAGAGGCGACCTATGACGTACCTATATGTCATAGGTCGTAAAGGGGTTAAGGACATAGAAATTAAAAGTTTGAAAATTGCGACATTTTCACAAAAATTCCGATAATTTCACAAATAAATGCAAAAAATATAGATCTAAAAATTTACTCTTAAAGTAAGTGTCCCGAAAAAACAAGCTCAGAATCCCTGGGATATGTTGAAGCGCTCCAGTGTCATTTCCACATAAAAGTGACACTGGTCGGAATTGTAAAATTTGGCCTGGTCAGAAAAAGTGAAAACAGGCTGGGAGGTGAAGGGGTTAAGAGAGTAAAATAGAATTTTTTTTAATTTTATTTTTTTATTTTTTTTACACTGTTGGCTTTAATAACAGACAAGCAAGTAATTGCTAACTAACTGCTCTAACCAGTGCCAACTAAGGTCAGGGACCGCTCCTGCTAAGCGCTAGGGAATCCTTGTGCCAGCTAAGTCAATGAGAATCCTGAAGTGCTGTGCACATGAGCAGTAATTTTCCTATGAGGATTTGCTAGGAGTTTAAATTTTCAGAATGTCAATTCTTTGTGCAGTTTTGCCACGTTTTTCACACAATAACTTCAAATTGAGTCAGTCAAAAACGCGGCAAAAACACAAACAATTGACCGTGGCTCACAGGCATCGGCTGATGAGAGATTAGTCCTCCCATCAGCCTAAGGCAGCTGTCGCTGATGGCGAGAGCAGGCGCTGCTGATGGAAGGAGTAGTATCAGCCAGCACCTGTGCTCACAGTAAAGAAAAGAAAAAAAAGTTGAAAAATAAATATTGAAAGAAAAAATACATTACACTCACCTAACACCTAAACCCGATGCCCATGTCACCATAAAAAAAACAAACAAAAATAAATCACCATATCCCTCACCTATCAGGCATAATCCACAGTGTCCCTCGTCGATCGGATCATTTGTAGAACAGTCACATCAGGAGATGTGACTGTTCTATCCGGCAGCCGGTGATGCACTGAGGGATCGATCAAGCTTCTGTCAGTGTATCACCCTCACGCAGCGGTGGTGCCATAAGTGAGGTCACCGGGGCTCATCAGCTGATGAACTCATGTAAACTTTCTCACGGCAGCTCAGCGCTGTACATTGACGCAGGAGCGATTACACTTCTGTGTCAGCCTGCAGTCCTGTAAAAAGGCTTCAAATGGATTAGGCGTTAGGTGAGTATAAGGTGGGTTTTTTTTTTTTTTTTTTTACAGGGGACAATGGCTTCGGGGGATTAGGCGAGTATAACTGTTCTTTATCTTTAAATAAATGATTAAAACTGTGTGGACTTTTATTTCAAATAAAGGATTTTTTTCAGGCCGTGTGTTTATTTCCAAACCTTTACTATGTGCTTAGTAATGGGGGTGTCTTATACACACCCTCTATTACGAACCTGGGCTTAGTATCAGCTGCCAATAAAAGGCTGACATGAACCCCTACCCTATTACACCACTCGCCACCGCCACAGGACAAGTGGGAAGAGCGGAGGCTAAGCGCCAGATTTGGAGCATCTTATCAATGCGCCATTTCTGGGGCCACTGAGGGCTGATATTATTAGCACCGGAGGGGGCCTGTATCCATGGCTATTAATATAAACTCACAGCTGTCTGTTTAGCCTTTGCTGGTTAGATTTTATAGGGGGACCCTGTGTCAATTTTTTTCAGAGGTCCCCCTTTAATCTAGCCAGTAAATGCTAAGCAAACAGCTGTGGTCTGTTATTACTAGCCAGAGAACAAGTTTGGCTAATGTCCCCTTCCCTGGCTAGTAATATCAGCCCCCAGTGGTCAGCTTTCCCTCTGCTGGTTATGAAAATGACGTGGGAGCCCATACCATTTTTTTATTTTTTTTTTATTTAATTCTTCATTTTATTTATAATAAATCCTATGCACTCTGCTTGTTTTTTGACACAGTGTAAACTCACCTGCAGCATGTCAATTTCTGTAGCGGAAATGCTAGTCTCCGCTGCAAATTTTGTCCAATTGATAAGTCATTACATGCAGTGGTTCCGCATGCACTGACAAAACAAGTGCGGCATTAGAATCCAGCGTTTTGGACGCAGCAAAAATACACTGCACCCAAAGCGCTGCTGATTCCGGATCTTCGGGACGTGCCCTAGAAGGCTAACCAAATAGATGTGAGCTGTTATAAAATAGCCAGGGAACAGGTTGGCCTAATGGTCCTTTCCTAGGCTAAAATACTAGCTCTCAGCAGCCCCAGAAATGATACTTCATATTTGAAGTGCCAATTCTGATACTTAGCCCAGGCTCTTCCCAATACCCTGGAGCAGTTGCATCAGGGTAATGGGATTAGGTGTTGCTGACACAAAGCCCTAGGTTTAGTAATGAAAAGGTGTCAGCCAGACACCCTCATTACTAAACTTGTGCATTAAATAAACACACACACACACACACACACACACACACACACACACACACACACACACACACACACACACACACACACACACACACACACACTTTGTTTTAAATAAAACAGACACACAAGCTATTAAAAATTGTAACTATAAGTATATTGTAAAATGTCACAATCTTACATCTAGTATGAAAGGTCGCTAGTGCATTCTTAGCACCATAAATGCCAAGGTGGCAGTGCATCTCCCATGTGGCAGTGCATCTCCCATGGGGCCTGACACACTGTTCCTATCAATTAATAAGATAAGACTGGTCCCCAAGGCTCCTTTGGTGACAAGTAATGCCCAGAGTGCACTAGTGTGGTCATGTGACCATTGTAAGACAGGAGAGGAGAGAAGAAAATAAAATAAAGAGAGACTTACAGGATCATGAGATACAAACACAGACTGACAAATTAGAGGAGCTTTCATGTCATAAAAGTTCAACCAGCGATCTACATCTTCATCGGTGTTTAAGGGACAGGCAGAAAACTCACGAGGCTGTGGAAAAAAAAAAATCATTTTATAGATGAGGTACAATATATATTTTAATAGTTCAGACCACATTGTGAAGCCACCCTGACCCTCACCCTCCCCATGAAAGTGACAATATAGAATT
Organism: Phyllobates terribilis; assembly: GCF_046119375.1. NCBI lineage: Eukaryota > Metazoa > Chordata > Amphibia > Anura > Dendrobatidae > Phyllobates > Phyllobates terribilis. Next base: position 421,558,889 of record NW_027362762.1, on the reverse strand, counting down.
ATGTTTATTTGTTCCCTCTTTAAAAATCGAATTCAAAAGCAATCAAAAGTCACATGTAACAATTTCTAAGTACCAATAAAAAAAATACTATAGCTCCTCCTCATAAAAAAAGTTAACAGTATAAACTAACAACATAGCCTTGTAGGGTAGAATATATAACATTATGCAGTATAGAGGAAGCGATTAGAACACTAAGGGAAGAATCAGATGGCTGTATAACTGACGGGGATCACAATGCAATACTCGCACTGGCCGGTGACCACAGCATAAATTTCTTTGCAGCGGTCACGCTCGGGTTGGGAGAGCCGATCGGCCAGTCCGAGTACTTCGTTGCTTTCCCCGTTCTAGTGTTAAAGCCGCCTGACTCTTCCCCAAATGTGAGATTTTTATTATAGTTATATATCCCCTAAAAAGCTGTGTGTTTTATTATACCGCCAGTTTGGCTGAGAGACTCGCTTTGTAGTTTTTGTTTTACGGCTGTTAAAAAAACATAATTAACTAACTATATCTTTGTAATTGTAGACGTTAAAATTACTGCAAAAATCAATGCCAGAATTAATGTTTTTGGGATTTTTTTTCCATTACACTCCAAAGAATGTTTGCCAGTTTTCAGAACAAAATAGATCTTGTCAAACCCCCCCCCCCAAAAAAAAAAACCACACACACGCACACACAACCCCTTATATAACATACAGTAAAACAAAAAGTTGTGGCTCTTAAAGGGGTTGTTTGATCTTAAGCTACAAGTCTGAAGACACTGACTGCAGACTTGTGAATCCCTCACATCACGTGAACTGCGAGAATTCTCCGGTCTGGTGGTGGGAGTGGGTGGTCATGTGACCACAAGCGTGCAATTTGCATACTTCCGACCACATCCTAACTAGAGAGTGTCCAGCCTTGCTCGCTACTCTCATGCTCATCTAATTGGCATGCGAATGCACGTATGCAAATTGCATACTTGTGGTTACGTGGCCGCCGTTCCTGGCAAATTCTCCCAGCACACGAAATGCAAGTATTCACAAGTCTGCAGTTACATAGAGTGACTGCAGACTTGTAGCTCAAGACCGGACAACCCCTTTAACCCCTTTCAGAAGTGGAGTGTATTAATACACATCTGCGCCCTGGGCCTATTGGACCAGATACACATTAATATGCCCTGGCGATTGCGCCTGCACAGGGGCTCTGCGTGAACGATCACTGCTGGGTGTCAGCTGATCGTAACTGGTGTCAGCTGTGACAATGTGCAAGGAGAGGGTCACAAGACAGAAGTAAGTTACTTTGATTATGCGCTGTGCGTGATCTAAGTAACTTCTGCCTGTGCAGCGCTGACAGGCTATATAGCATCCCTATGCTATACAGGCGATCAGACTGCAAAAAGTGAAAGTCCCATAGTGGGACAACGTATCAGAAAGTGAAATAAATAAATTATATATATACATATATACACACACACACACACACACACACACACACACACACACACACACACACACACACATACTGTACCCATAAATAAATATTATGGGAAAAAAAAAAAATAAATAAAAGTACACATATTTGGTATCGCCGCATCCGGAACAACCTGACCTATAAAACTAACCCCTTTAGTGAACACGGTAAAAAAACAAACAAAAAAAAAAAAAAAAGGTAATGCTGAAAACGTCATCTTGTCCCGCAAAAAACAAGCCACTACAATACAGCTTCATCAGCCAAAAAATAATAAAAAAAGTTATAGCTCTCAGATTAAAGAGATTAAAAAAAAAAAGTAATTTTTTTCTATAAAATAGGTTTTATTGTGTGAAAGTGCCAAAATATATATATAAAAAAACCTATATAAATGTGGTACTGCTGTAAATATACTGACCCGAAGAATAAAGCTGTCTTTCAATTCATGAATTGTTGGTTTTTGTTTATTCTGCCTCCCAAAAATAGAAAGCGAACAAAAAATGTCACATGCCCAAAAATGGTACCAATAAAAAACGTCAACAAGTCCCGCAGAAAACAAGCCGTTACATGAAGAAATATGGAAAAATTATAGCTCTCAAAATATGGCGATGCAAAAACTAGTCTTTGCAAAAAAAAGCGTTTTCTAAGTGTGTGACAGCTGTCAATCATAAATAGGAATCTGGCATCGCCGTAATCGCACTGACCCGAAGAATAAAGTCGTCTAATCACTTATACCGCACGAGGAACGGCATAAAACATAAGTGATACGGTTGTGCTAGGGTTGTGATTTTTTCAAAAGTAAAGAAAAAAAAAAAAAAAAAGGACGACGATATGGCAACTAGTGTTGAGCGCAAGTGCTTGCTACTTGAGTTTGCATCGGGTGCTTGAGTGACATGCTTGAGTCTCCGCCCCATATGTTTTGCAGCTGTTATACAGCCAAAAATACCTTGCGGGAATTGTCTGCCATGCACGAGCGATCCTCGCATGATTTTTTGGGTGTCTAATAACCGTGAAACATGCGGGGCAGAGACTCTAGCACCCGCGATACTTGGTGCATACCCGAGTAATGACAACTTATTCAATATGATGAACTAATGTTATCAAATTTTGTGTCGTACCTCTGGGTTCAAAATGTTCACTATACCCCTTGATAAAATCCTTGAGGGATCTACTTTCCAAAATGAGGTCACTTGTGGGGGGTGGGGGGTGGGGGGGGGGCGGTGGGGGATCTCCAATGTTATTGCGCATCAGGGGCTCTCCAAATGCGACATGGCGTCCGCTCTCGATTCCAGCCAATTTTGCGTTCAAATAGTAGTTCAGAAGGGAAGGGGAACTGCGTGACTATCAAGAAGTACAATATGTCACAAAAAAAAAACAAACAAACAATCTCAGAATCAGTGGGATCCGTTGAAGCGTTCCAGAGTAATTACCTCATAAAGGGACAGTGGTCAGAATAGTAAAAATTGGCCTGGTCATTAACGTGCAAACCACCTTCAGGGGTAAAGGGGTTAAAGTATGGATGAAACCATAAGGAAACATGGCTGCAGAGTGCTAAATGATTAAAAGGGGTTTTCCCCTTTCAACATTTTGTACAAATTAATCCTTGCCTAGATAAAAGTTGCTGTTACTGTAGTGATGTACAGGCTGCGGCGTTGACAGGCCTACAACAATATAGCCTATCACTGAGCTGCAGAACTCCGTGATTGTTGACAGCGCTGACACCTGTCACTAGAGCAGCAGAGAAGAGACACTGGGGAGGACGAGTAACAACAGATTCTTATTTTTATCATGACAAGGACAAATTTATACAAAACATCTGAAAAACCATATAAAAAGGAAAACAAATAAAAGAAACGTCTCACCATTATATGGAGTTTTGCTTTCCCCTCCTGTATAATAAATGAACCTCCCATTGCAACAGATCTGTCTCCATATTGTTCCTTTAAGGATTTTCTCATACAGCTCACAAAGTTATCGTTACCAGTACGTCTCTTTACTTTGACTTCAATGACCTTTAAAACAACACGTTTAATTTAGTAAATTAAAAGTAATATGAAATTCTACTTCATATCTTGGTCATCAGTAATGTTCTTAATAATTATGAATATAGCACCAACATATTCCATAGCACTGTACAAATCAGAGATTACAAGTAATATCAGCCGTTACAGATTATAACACATAGTTCACCAATTCACACAAGAGGAGTGAGGGCTCTGCTCAAAAGAGCTTACAACCCATGAGGAAATATGGGTGCTAATGCAGTGGTTAGCACTGCAGCCTTGCAGCGCTGGGGTCCTGGGTTCAAATCCCACCAAGGACAACATCTGCAAGGAGTTTTTAATGTTCTCCCCATGTTTGCGTGGGTTTCCTCTGAGAACTCAGTTTTCCTCCCATACACCAAAGACATACTGATAGTGAATTTAGATTGTGAGCCACATTGGGGACAGCGATGATAATGTACAGTGCATTGTGAAAGTATTTGGCCCCCTTGAACTTTTCTACCTTTTGCCACATTTCTGGCTTCAAACATAAAGATATAAAATTCTAATTGTTTTGGGAAGAATCAACAAGTGGGACACAATCGTGAAGTGGAAAGAAATTTATTGGATATTTTAAACTTTTATAACAAATTAAAAACTGAAAAATGGGGCGTGCAATATTATTCGGCCCCTTTACTTTCAGTGCAGAAGTTCAGTGCGGATCTCTGAATGATCCAATGTTGTCCTAAATGACTGGTAATGATAAATAGAATCCACCTGTGTGTAATCAAGTCTCAGTATAAATGCACCTGCTCTGTGATAGTCTCAGGGTTCTGTTTCAAGTGCAGAGAGCATCATGAAGACCAAGGAACACACCAGGCAGGTCCGAGATACTGTTTTGGCGAAGTTTAAGGTCGGATTTGGATACAAAAAGATTTCTCAAGTTTTAAACATGTCAAGGAGCACTGTGCAAGCGATCATATTGAAATGGAAGGCGTATCAGACCACTGCAAATCTACCAAGACCCGGCCATCCCTCTAAACTTTCATCTCGAACAAGGAGAAGACTGATCAGAGATGCAGCCAAAAGACCCATGATCACTCTGGATGAACTGCAGAGATCTACAGCTGAGGTGGAAGAGTCAGTCCATAGGACAACAATCAGTCGTACACTGCACAAATCTGGCCTTTATGGAAGAGTGGCAAGAAGAACGCCATTTCTCAAAGATATCCATAAAAAGTCTTGTTTGAAGTTTGCCACAATCCACCTGGGAGACACACCAAACATGTGGAATAAGGTGCTCTGGTTAGATGAAACCAAAATTGAACTTTTTGGCCACAATGCAAAACGATATGTTTGGCGTAAAAGCAACACAGCTCATCACCCTCAAAACACCATCCCCACTGTCAAACATGGTGGTGGCAGCATCATGGTTTGGGCCTGCTTTTCTTCAGCAGGGACAGGGAAGATGGTTAAAATTGATGGGAAGATGGACGGAGCCAAATACAGGACCATTCTGGAAGAAAACCTGTAGGAGTCTGCAAAAGACCTGAGACTGGGATGGAGATTTATCTTCCAACAAGACAATGATCCCAAACATAAAGCAAAATCTACAATGGAATGGTTCAAAAATATACATATCCAGGTGTTAGAATGGCCAAGTCAAAGTCCAGACCTGAATTCAATCGAGAATCTGTGGAAAGAGCTGAAAACTGATGTTCACATAAGCCCTCCATCCAACCTCAATGAGCTCGAGCTGTTTTGCAAGGAAGAATGGGCAAGAATTTCAGCCTCTCGATGTGCAAAACTGATAGAGATATACCCCAAGCGACTTGCAGCTGTAATCGCAGCAAAAGGTGGCGCTACAAAGTATTAACTCAAGGGGCCGAATATTGCACGTCCCACTTTTCAGTTTTTAATTTGTTAAAAAAAAGTTTAAAATATCCAATAAATTTCGTTCCACTTCACGATTGTGTCCCACTTGTTGTTGATTCTTCCCAAAACAATTAGAATTTTATATCTTTATGTTTGAAACCAGAAATGTGGCAAAAGGTAGAAAAGTTCAAGGGGGCCAAATACTTTCACAATGCACTGTATGTAAAGAGCTGCAGAATATGATAGTGCTATATAAGAAAAGCATAATAAATAAATGTAAAAAAAAATGCTTGTCATGTATGGTCCAGCCATCTATATAATGAATCAAAATATTCATGAACCGGTCACCAGCCAGTATATGCCATGATACCAAGTGCTATTGAGTGCATGGGAGTGTGGGAACAGATGATAGAAAGGACCAGATTATGAGGAAAATGTATGGCGTACAGAGAATAGTTAGATTAGTGAGGTGATATGATAGGTTAGTCTAAAGAGATATTTTTTTAGGACATGCATGAAAGGGACTGTGTCAGCACGGAATGACTATTCAAACTAAGTCCCGCCGCTCGGTGCTTCACGGCGGGGCCAATCACACCTGCTTGTTTTCCCCTCTATCGCCACCACCCCGTTTAATTGATTGGCGGATCTGGCTTCATAGAACCAGAGAAGGGTGGAGATAGAGGCAAAGCAAACAGCTGGGAAGGTGTATTTAAATGATTGACTATTCAAACCAAGTACAGGCACTCTGTGCTGCATGGCGCGGCCAATCTGTGCTGACAAAGTACCTTTAAAACTGTGAATACTGAGAATTAACCGGATTGTCAGGAGTAGAGCATTTCAGAAAACTGGTGCAGCACAAGAAACTATTGTGATGGGAACAGGAGGGTCATATTATGGAGGAGTTGGTCTTAGATCATTAGCAGAACTAAGAGCAAGGGTAGGGTGATGGATAGAGATAAGGGAGCAGATGTAAGGGTGGTGCAGCACAGTGGAGAGCTTTCTGGGCGAGTGTGAGAACTGTATGTTGTATTCTGTAGTGGAAAGACAGCCAGTGCAAAGACTGGCACAGGGTGAAGTCATTGGTGTTGTTGCTAGACAACAGCCTTGATGCAGGATAGATTGGTGAGTAGAGAGTTTAGTGAGAGGACTAATAAATTAATAGGGAGTTGCAGGAGTCCAGATGAAAATCAGTTAGGAGTGACTGACAGTTTTTTGTAGTTTCAAAGGTAAAAAAAAAGCTGCAGGGTTAATTCTTTTTCCTGCAGCAGATCATTCTGTAGGGGGGAACCAATCGGGAAACCCCCTGAAGAAATGTCCCCTTTGTTAGGGAGGTTGGCTTGAGCCACCAGTGCAGGGACCTCCTGGTTGACGACATCAGCTGGAAAACCATGGTCCTGTGTCCCCCAATGAGGTGACAGAGTAAAAGGCAGAATCTGGAACAGCACTGACCCCTTTTTTTAAATTTTATAACAGTTTGCTCGCAGCATTGTACAGCAATTTTCTAAATTTTAGCGATTCTCTCTGCGTTAGCTTCGCTTTTTGTATTCACTTGCAACACAATTCCTATACATCAGAACAATTGAAATCTATGGCATGGTCATAGAAAACAGGTCCAACCTCAGCAACTTCCATAGAAGTGAAGGAATACATGATTGCAAGGGTGGCCACCTCGCCATTCACAGCTGCCACTGCAACAAATGGGACCTGCATCTAACAGAATATGACACAAATGTCTAAGTGAGGAATACCTCCAATGATTTACTTACCATGCTGCACAAGACCTTAAAGTATTCAAGAGTTTTTACAAAAGCATTTTTATGCAAGCAGACATTATCAAGAAAAATCTCAGCTAGTCCCTGCAGCTAAAGTGACTTGATGGGAGGTAATGTACCATTATTGTAGGAACAACCCTTTAAGTGCTCCATATGAAATAAATGGGGCAGTGATGCCTAATGAAGTATACTCAGCTTGATTCCTGCTTTTAACCACAATTTTACAATTTAAGGGATATTTGCATGTAATAATGTTAAATAGTGCGGGTGAAAAAAATACACATATACTACACATATCCATCAAGTTCAACATGGGGATGGAAGAAGATAAAAGGGAAGGGTTATAGGTACAAACATCATGCACTACTCAATCTGCTCTCAAAGAGCTAAATTTTTCCATTCTGCTCGAGTGTCAGTTGACAATCCACATTCTGAGCAAGAGTTTTGTACATGTCATTTTCTTCTAAAAAAGCATTTAAAATGGAGACCAAGATCCCATGGCATTGTAATCAGCAGGCAGCCAACCTCTTGGGTCCCCAAAGATCACAACAAAAGGATCATGATAACTTTGGTTTATTCTCTGCTCTCTTGGCTACTGGCTGTGCAGATAATAGCAAAACGGTCGCATCTCAACAACGGCTGCTGACTGGTAGTGGTCCCGGCAGTGGCTCACCCAATCCAGTATTAAATTATTACAGCGCCATTAATTCCATGGCGCTTTACATGTTTAAAAGGGGTATACATAGCAAACAAGTACAATAACGAGTCAGCAACTTGTACAGGAGGAGAGAGGACCCTGCCAGCGAGGGCTCACAATCTACAAGGGATGGGTGAGGATACAGTACGTGAGGGTAGAGCTGGTCGTGCAGTGGCATGGTGGAGCGAGGGTTACTGCGGGTTGTAGGCTGGTCGGAATAGGTGGGTCTTCAGGTACTTTTTGAAGGTTTCCATGGTAGGCGAGAGTCTGATATGTTGGGGTAGAGAGTTCAAGAGTAGGATGGGGGGGGGGGATGCACGGGAGAAATCTTGTATGAGATTGTGGGAAGAGGAGATAAGAGGGGAGTAGAGAAGGAGATCTTGTGAGGATCTGTGGTTGCGTGCAGGTATGTACCGGGAGACTAGGTCACAGATGTATGGAGGAGACAGGTTGTGGATGGCTTTCTATGCCATGGTTATGGTTTTGAACTGGAGTCTCTGGGCAATGGGGAGCCAGTGAAGGGATTGACAGAGGAGAGAGAGGCCGGGGAATAGTAGGGGGGACAGGTGGATTAGTCGGGCAGCAGAGTTTAGGATAGATTGCACGGGTGCGAGAGTGGTAGAAGGGAGGCCACAAAGCAGGAGGTTTCAGTAGTCGAGGCGAGAGATGATGAAGGCGTGCACTAGGGTTTTTGCAGATTCATAGCTGAGGAATGTGCGGATCCAGGAAATATTTTTGAGCTGCAGTCGGCAGGAAGTGCAAAGGGCTTGGATATAAGGTTTGAAGGAGATATCAGAGTCCAGGGTTAACCCGAGGCAGAAAGCTTGCGGGACTTGGGAGAGTGAACAGCCATTGACTTTGATGGATAGGTTAGGTGGGGAGATGGGGGGGGTTGAGCGACCTGGGGGAAAGATGATGAATTCGGTTTTATCCATATTAAGTTTTAGAAATCTAGCAGAGAAGAAAGATGAAATAGTGGACAGGCAGTGTGGGATTCTGGTTAGTAAAGAAGTGATATCAGGTCCAGAGAGGTAGATCTGTGTGTCATCAGCATAGAGGTGATACTGAAAGCCGTGAGACTATGAGCTGTCTCAGGCCGAAGGTGTAGATGGAGAAGAGTAGGGGTCCTAGAACTGAGCCTTGGGGGACACCGACAGATAGGGGCAAGATGAGGAGGTGGTATGTGAGTGGGAGACACTGAATGTCCGGTCTGTTAGGTATGAGGAGATCCAAGACAGGGCCAAGTCTGTGATGCCGAGACATGAGAGAGTCTGTAGTAAGAGGGAATGGTCTACTGTGTCAGAGGCAGATGACAGGTCCAGAAAGAGGACAGTAGTGTCGCTTGGATTTGGTGGTCAGTAGGTAGTTTGTGACTTTAGTCAGGGTAGTTTCAGTAGAATGGTGCGGTCAGAAGCCAGATTGGAGGCGGTCAAAGAGGGAGCAGCAGGAGAGGTGGGAGGACAGCTCAAGATGGACGTGTTCCAGCAGTTTTGAGGCATAGGGGAGAAGTGATATGGGGCGATAGACAAAGGAGGATGGGTCAAGGGATGGCTTTTTGAGGATGGGTGTGATTGAGGCATGTTTGAAGCATGAGGGGAAGATGCCAGTTGTTAGTGACAAGTTGAAGAGGTGGGTTAGGGTTGGGATGAAGACTGGTAAGGTTTGGGATGAGGTGGGACAGGATTGGGTCAAGCTCACAGGTGGCGAGATGTGACTTGGAGAGTAAAGTTGATCTTCCGTGATGGTGGAGAAGCTGATTTTGGAGGAGGAGAGTTGAGTAGATATGAGGAGGGACTGTGGGAACTTATGGTAAAAGCTTTGTCTGATGGTATCAATCTTCTGCATGAAGAATGAGGCAAAGTCTTCAGCAGAGATGAGTGGAGAGGAAGGAGGAGAGAATTGAAAGTGTTGAATAGCCGTTTAGGGTTGTGAGACAGGGAGGATATGAGAGATGAGAAGTATGTTTATTTTGCTGCAGTGAGTGTGGACCTGAAAGTAGTGAGGGACTGTTTGAAAGTGATGAAGTGCTCGTTGGAGTGGGACCTTTTCCATCTCCGCTCAGCAACCCTGGAAGCCAGTATCAGTTCTTTAGTCAGGCTGGTGTGCCAGGGTTGCCGGTTGATTGTGCGAGCTTTGGCATATATGAGGGGGGAAACCGATTCAAGAGCTGCAGCTGTTGTGGTGTTATATAAGGTGGCAGCAGCATCTGCATCGTGTAGAGAATTTGTGTCTGTAAGAGGGAGGAGCGATTCGGAGAGTGAGTGTAGGTCGAGGTGTTTGAGATTTCTGAAAGGGTGTGCAAGTTTCTGGATGGGGGATTGTGGACCTGGAGAGGGGAGAGAATGTAAGTTGTGGTCAGAAAGAGTGAGAGGAGAGTTACAAAGGTTGGATAGGGAAGAGAGGCGGGTGAAGATGAGGTCCAGTGTGTGTCCATCTTTGTGAGTGACTGCGGAAGACCATTGAGCAAGGCCGAAGGAGGAAGTGAGGGATAGAAGCTTGGAGACAGATGAGTGGGAAGTGTCAATGGGGGATGTTGAAATCACCCATGATGATAGTTGGGATGTCAGCAGAAAGGAAGTGAAGTAGCCAGGTGTATGCGCACACAGTGCACTTCAAAAAAGGGGAGAGTAACGGAGGTTGGCAGTGGGATATGTGAGAAGGAGCAGTTATCTGACAGGAGAAAACCAACTCCTCCACCATGCTTGCCGCTGGGGCGGGGGAAAGGTGGAGTCCACCATACGAAAGTGCAGCTGAAGAGGCTGTGTCAGAGGGGGTGAGCTAGGTTTCGGTGATTGCGAGGAAGGAAAGTTTGTTAGTGATGAAAAGATCATGGATGAAGCAATATTCCAGCAATTAGAATGTCTTAATGAATATTTCAAACAGACATCTTTCCATGGGTACATAATGGACTTTTATACCAGATATCTGTTGAGAGGGTGAGGTGTGCTAATAAATTGCTGAAACGGACGTGTCTGACGTTAAAATTTACCTTTCCTGGCTTGCCCTCAGAGGCATACAGGTTTGATAGAAGCCCAAAATCATGGTCACTGTACTTTTCCTTGTACTTCTCCAAAAGACAGCCATTATCTGTAGGATTGACGCTGGCCATGTAATTACCATTTACTGCAGATGAAGTTGCACTTTCTGCTTTTATAGAAAATATCATCTGCAAAGCAAGTGTTCGAAAAAATAAATATAAATACACACACACACACTCAGTATATCTGTAGCATCTATTCTTTTTGTCAAATACACAATTGCCATTGCAATGTAAGTCAGCTCATAACCAAAGTAGGATTTAGTTTGCCGAAAATGCACATGTTATTCTAGGGGGGCTTATGTTTGGGACTGCGCTATTACAAATGTTACCTTTCATTGTAAGGCTAAGTGCCCACGATGCAGAAATGCTGCATATTATTCCAGCTACTCCCTGGCAGGAAAAACGCATGCGGTTTTTACATGCGTTTTTCCCGCCAGGTAGAAGCGTTTGTCAAGCGTTTTTGCATGCATTTCTGCATGCGGGTGGGTTATCAAGCGCTTTTCCAAGCGATTTTAACATCACTTGGAAAAGTCCCTGACAACTTGTTCACACTATATAAATCCAACACCTTCCGATGTCCTCCCGGTGTTTTCTCTGCTGCGTCCTATCTCTTGCACTGCTCGCGGTGGTGTGAAGGACCTGCGGTGACGTCATTGAGTCATGTGACAGGTCACATGACTCAATGACGTCATGGCAAGTCCTTTACAACAACGCGACCCATACAGCAGACCAGACGGAGGGGAGAAAACACCGGGAGGACATCGGAAGGTAAGTATAATCTTTATTTTATTCTTTTTTTCACAGTTTCTATGGTACCTGGGTCCGGAGGAGAGTCTCCTCTCCTCCAGACCTGGGTACCATCAGCACATTGAACCGTGTGATATCCGCTTGTGCAGATGCAGTGATGCGGATGTCACGCGGTCCAATGCAAGTCAATGGCGGCGATTACGCTGTGTGTCCGCAAAATTAATGGACATGCTGCGTATTTTTCCGCAATGATAATCCGCAGCGGAAGTTTCCGCAGCATGTGCACAGCACATGCGGATTATCATTGGGGACCATGGGGCACGTATTACCAAGCGTTTTCGATGCATAAATTCCGCGGCAAAGACGCATAGTGGGCACGCAGCCTTAGGCTATGTTCACACACGTTGGGTTTTGGAGCGTATTTTGCTGCAGATTTTTATGCAAATTTTCAGCTGCGTTTTGCAGTACCAGAAAAGTCTATCAAACCAGAATTCTCTGTTCACACATGGTTTCTTTTTTGCTGCGTATTTTGTGACTTGGTTGTGTTTTTTTTGCAAAATGGAGCAGGTCACGTTTCAGAGTTTTTGCAGCAGAAAACGCACTGCCGTTTTTTTGCAGCATTTTTTTCCCCCATAGGAAGTAAGGGGTGGTCAAAAAAAAAAACCCACACACACACACACACACAACGTGTGTTGACATAGGCTAAAGGTGATTGATTAAAAGCTGCCCATACACTTTAGATTAATGTAAGCAATACTCGCGAATCTATTGGAACTGGCTGACCATCAGGCGGCAGATGTAGAGGAAAAGCCTGTTACAGTAGTTTTCAAAATAATAGCAGTGTGTTCAAAAGCATGAGTTAAGCACAAAATCTTTATACTAGTTTTTTTTCCCCATGCATTGGGAACATTGCACACTGTTTTCTAATTCAAAACATGAAAAGAAATGTATATAATTTTTAACTACTTTACAGAAAACAAAAAAAATGAACATTGGGCAGTTCTAAAAAAATAGCAGTGTCTGCATTTATGTTTACATACTCACAATATGTACTCTTTTTTTGAGGATTTAGCATTCCTGTGAATTACTAACTTAATATTTAGTTTTATCTCCACAGTTTTTTTTTTTAGAACTGCTTCACATCTATATTGCATAGAGTCAACCAACTTCTGGCACCTGTCAACTGTTATTCCAGCCCAGGATGCTTTGACTACATCCCACAATGTTTTGGCAATTGCTGGCTTTGCCTCAGAAACAGCATTTTTGATGTCATCCCACAAGTGTTCTATCAGATTAAGCTTTGGGGATTGGGCTGGCCACTCCATAACCTCAATTTTGTTGGGCTGGAACCAAGATTTTGATTGTTTACTGGGGTGTTTAGGGTCGTTGTCTTGTTGAAACACCCATTTAAAAGGCAACATGACCTCTTCATATGCAAACTGGTCTATGATCACTGGTATGCGGTAAATAGGTCCGGCACCATAGTAAGAGAAACATTCCCATATCATGATGCTTGCACCCCCATGCTTCACTGTACTGTGGCTTGAATGCAGAGTTTGGGGGTCGTCTGACGAACTGTCTGCGGCCCTTGGAACCAAATAGAACAATTTTACTTTCATCAGTCCACAAAATGTTTCTCCATTTCTCTTTAGGCCAGTGGATGTGTTCTTTGGCAAATTGTATCCGCTTCAGTACATGTCTTTTTTTGAACAGTGGGACTTTGCTGGGACTTCTTGCTAAGAGATTAGCTTCACACAGGCGTCTTCTAACTGTCACAGCACTCACAGGTAACTTGACACGGTCTTTGATCATCCTGGAACTGATCACTGGCGGAGCCATTGCCATTCTTCGATCCATTCGAATGGTAGTCTTCCATGTCTCTCTGGTTCTTCTTTCAGCATTGGAGATCATTTTAGCTGAACAGCCTATCATTTTCTGCACTTCTTTATAAGTTTTACACTCTCCCATCAACTTTTTAATCAAAGTACGCTGTTCTTCTGAACAATGTCTTCAACGACCCATATTTCTCAGGCTTTCAAGGAAAAATGCATGTACAACATTTGCTGGCTACACCTTTAAATAAGGGCTACCTGATTCACACCTGTTTCTTCACAGAATGATTGAGTCACTAATTGAACTCCACACTGCTGTTAATTTTGAACACACCCCCTTTCAATTAATTATTCAAAATACACAGACTCAAAAACATGCGGAGTCTGTTTTTCTTAAAATCTATTGCACCAACTGGTAAATTATTAGACATGAGGTAATATCATTTATATCAAAAACAGTGATTAATCTGGTTAGTCATATTGGACTGCTATTATTTTGAACACTACTCTGGATTTTAACATGCTGAATCCTTTTTATGGTACATAAACCATTACCAGGGGGTCTGGCAACGTTCCCCCCCCCCCCACTGTGAATACATGGATGCATGGCCAAGTCAACAGCACATGTGTATATGTGGGCACTAAAATACAGGTGCTTCTCACTAAATTAGAATATCATGAAAAAGTTAATTTATTTCAGTTCTTCAATACAAAAAGTGAAACTCAGGTATTATATAGAGTCATTACAATCAGAGTGATCTATTGCAAGTGTTTATTTCTGTTAATGTTGACGATTATGGATTACAGCCAATGAAAACACAAAAGTCATTATCTCAGTAAATTAGAATACTTTATAACAAGAGCTTGAAAAATTATTTTAAAATCCAAAATATATATGTTCAGTAAATGTACTCAATGCTTGGTCGGGGCTCCTTTTGCATCAATTACTGCATCAATGCAGCGTGGCATGGAGGCGATCACCCTGTGGCACTGCTGAGGTGTTATAGAAGCCAAGGTTGCTTTGATAGCCTTCAGCTCATCTGCATGGTTGGGTCTGGTGTCTCATCTTCCTTTTGACAATACCTCATAGATTCTCTATGGGGTTAAGGTCAGGCGAGTTTGCTGGCCAATCAAGCACAGTGATACTGTTGTTTTTAAATCAGGTATTGGTACTTTTGGCAGTGTGGACAGGTGCCAAGTCCTGCTGGAGAATGAAATTTCCATCTCCAAAAAGCTTGTCAGCAGAGGGAAGCATGAAGTGCTCTAAAATTTCCTGGTAGACGGCTGCACTGACTTTGGTCTTGATAAAACACAGTGGACCTACACCAGCAGATGACATGGCTCCCTAAACCATCACTGATTGTGGAAACTTCACACTGGACCTCAAGCAGCTTGGATTGTGTGCCTCTCCACTCTCCCTCCAGACTCTGGGACCTTGATTTCCAAATGAAATGCAAAATTTACTTTCATCTGAAAACACCACCTTGGACCACTGAGCAACAGTCCAGGTCTTTTTCTCCTTGGCCCAGGTAAGAGGCTTCTGGCGTTGTCTATTGGTCATGAGAGGCTTGACACAAGGAATGCGACACTTGTAGCCCATGTCCTGGATGCGTTTGTGTGTGGTGGCTCTCGAAGCAATGACTCCAGCAGCAGTCCACTCCTTGTGAATCTCCCCCAAATGTTTGACTGACCTTTTCAAGTTTGCGGTTATCCCGGTTGCTTATTCACCTTTTTCCTACCACACTTTTTCCTTCTACTCAACTTTCCATTAATATGCTTGGATACAGCACTCTGAACAGCCAGGTTCTTTAGCAACGACCTTTTGTGGCTTACCCTCCTTGTGGAGTGTGTCAATGACTACCTTCTGGACATCTGTCAAGTTAGCAGTCTTCCCCATGATTGTGGAGCGTACTGAAACAGACTAAAGGACCTTTTTAACCCCTTAGCATCATCTGACGTACTAATACGCGTCTGTGCCCTGGGACTTAAGAGCCAGACCCGTATTAGTACGTCATGGCGATCGCGCGCGCACACAGGCTGTGCGGGCGCGATCGCCGCGTGTCAGCTGATTGTCACAGCTGACACCTGATACTATGTGCAGGGAGCAGTCCTGCACCGCTCCCAGCACATTAACCCCCGCGATGCTGCGATCGAAGTCGATCGCAGCATTGCGGGGGCAAGGGGAGGTGATCGCAGATACTCACCTCCTCTGCCGGCTTCCAGCGCTGTCTCCAAAGGCTTCCCGGGTGTTGCCATGACGACCTGATGTCGTCATGACAACATCCGGGTCACCAGACAGCAGGAAGATTGTTTGGACATGCGCAGTGCATCTCCAAACAATCTTCTCCCTGTCCAGCGCTGACAGCCTGCATGGCACAGGGATGGTGCTGCATTCCTGTGCCATGCAGGCGATCAGAGAAAAAAAGTGAAAGTCCCAGAGTGGGACAAAGTAATAAACTATATAAGCTTCCAGAAAGTGGAAAAAAAAAAAAAAAAAATTTGCAAAAATATAAAAAAAAAATAATCCACCAAAAATAAAAATATTATGTACCCATCAATAAATATTATAAAAAAAAAACAAAAAAAAACCCCAAACAATAAAAGTACACATATTTGGTATCGCCACGCCCAGAACAACCTGACCTATAAAACTGTCCCACTAGTTAACCCCTTCAGTGAACACAGTAAAAAAAAAAAAAAAAAAAAAAAAGCAAAAACAATGCTTTATCACCATACAGCCAAACAAAAAATGGAATAACACGTGATCAAAAAGACAAATATAAATAAAAATGGTACCGCTGAAAACGTCATCTCGTCCCGCAAAAAACAAGCCGCCACACAGCTCCATCATCCAAAAAATAAAAAAAAAAAAAGTTATAGCTCTCAGAATAAAGCGATGCTAAAAAATATTTTTTTCTATAAAATTGCTTTTATGTAAAAGTGCAATACATAGAAAAACAATATAAATGTGGTACCGCTGTAAACGTACTGACCCGAAGAATAAAGCTGCCTTATCAATTTTACCACACGCGGAACAGAATAAAAAAAAACAAAAAAAACAATTCCTGAATTGTTGGTTTTTGTTTATTCTGCCTCCCAAAAATCGGAATAGAAAGCGATCAAAAAATGTCACGTGCCTGAAAATGGCACCAATAACAACGTCAAGTCATCCCGCAAAAAAACGAGCCATCACATGACTGTCTGCCAAAATCTGGAAAAATTATAGCTCAAAATATGGCGATGCAAAAACTAGATTTTACAAAAAATGCGTCTTTTAGTGTGTGACAGCTGTCAGTCATAAAAACCCCATATGATTCTGGTATTGCTGTAATCACACCGACCCGAAGAATAAAGTCGTCTAATCACTCATACCGCACAAGGAACGGCGTCAAAAATAAACTCTTGGGTTAGGACTGGGCTAGGGTTAGGGCTGGGTTTGGGGTTAGAGTTGTGCTAGGGCTAGGGTTGGGATTTTTTTCAAAAGTAAGAAAAAAAAGATGACGATATGACGACTAGTGTTGAGAGCAAGTGCTCGCTACTTGAGTTTGCATCGGGTGTTCTGGTATGCATTGAGTATCGTGGGTATTTGAGTGACATGCTCGAGTCTCTGCCCCATATGCTTTGCGGCCAAAAAAACTTTACGGGGGATTGCCTGCCATGCACGAGCGATCCCCGCATGTTTTTTTTTTGGGTGTCTAATAACCGTGAAACATGCGGAGCAGGGACTCGAGCACACGCTGTACATGGTGCATACCTGAGTACCCGATGCAAACTCAAGTAGCGAGCACTTGCGCTCAAGAATAATGACAACTTATTCAATATGATGACCTAATGTAAACAAATTCTGTGTCGTACCTCTGGGTTCAAAATGTTCACTATACACCTTAATAAAATCCTTGAGGGGTATAGTTTCCAAAATGGGGTCACGCGTTTGGAGAGCCCGTGATGTGCCTAAACAGTGGAGCTCCCCCACTGTTTAGGCACATCACGGGCTCTCCAAACACGACATGGTGTCTGCTAACAAATTGAATGGAAAATAGTTTCAAATTGTTAGCGGACGCCATGTTGCGTTTGGAGAGCCCCTGCGTGCCCAAACATTGGAGCTCCCCCACAAGTGACCCCATTTTGGAAACTAGACCCCCCAAGGCACCTATCTAGATGCATAGTGAGCACTTGGAACCCCAGGTGCTTCACAAATTGATTCATAAAAATGAAAAAGTGTTTTTTTTTTTTTTCACTTTTTCATTTTTACGAATCAATTTGTGAAGCACCTGGGGGTTCCGAGTGCTCACTACGCATCTAGATAGGTGCCTTGGGGGGGGGTCTAGTTTCCAAAATGGGGTCACTTGTGGGGGAGCTCCAAAGTTTGGGCACACAGGGGCTCTCCAAACACAACATGGCGTCCGCTAATTATTCAAGCAAATTTTACAATCAAAAAGTCAAATGGCGCTCCTTCCCTTCAGAGCCCTGCCGTGCGCCCAAACAGTGTTTTTTCCCCAAATATTGGGTATCTGCGTGCCCAGGGGAAATTGCACAACAAGTTTTGGGGTCCATTTTTTCTTGTTACCCCTGTGAAAATAAAAAAAATTGGGTCTAAAGTAACATTTTTGTGAAAAAAGTTAAATGTTCATTTTTTTCTTCCACATTCAAAAAATTCCTGTGAAGCACCTGAAGGGTTAATAAAGTTCTTGAATGTGGTTTTGAGCACCTTGAGGGGTGCAGTTTTTAGAATGGTGTCACTTTTGGGTATTTTCTGTCATAAAGACCTCTCAAAGTGACTTCAAATGTGATGTGGTCCCTAAAAAAATGGTTTTGTAAATTTTGTTGGAAAAATGAGAAATCGCTTGTCAACTTTTAACTAGTGTTGAGCATTCCGATACTGAAAAATCGGGTATCGGCCGATATTCGCGGTATCGGAATTCCGATACTTTTACAATATCGAATACCGGAATCGGAAGTTCCCATAATGCCTGCGCTCTGCAGTGTCTCTGAAGTATGACAAGCTGGATGGCAGCGCTCAGCTGAGATCCAGCCTGTCATCAGAATGCCATCCCAGCGTGGGAGAATTCTCCTGATCGTTTAAAAGCCAGCGGGCGGTAAAAAGCCGCCGGCTTTTAAACAATCACACAGCCCCATACTGCTTCCCCGCAGCCTCCCACCCCGATCCTCCGCTCCCCTCGCCACCTCCCATCCCAATCGTAAGTTAGGACCGGGAGGGGAGCGCAGCACCAAGGAGCGGGGAGCGAAGGACCCGGGCGGGGAAGCCGGCAGTGAAAAGACTTCACCGCCGGCTTTCCCGTTCTGTGCTGTGCTTTCCCGCCGGTTATTTCAAATGAACAGCTGAGGTATCAGGTGATGCTGATCAGCTGTTCATTTGAAGTAGCCGCGGTGCCCTCAGAGGGTTCATGTGAGTTCATGCTTGACTGCATTGCATGAACTCACATGAACTTTCCCACGACCGCACAGGTCAGCCTCACCTCCCAGACCCGTCATGATTGGTGTGTGTGGGTGTCTGTGCGATGTCTGCGGGTGTGTGCGTGCAGGCAGACATAGGCCGATGTGACACTACTACTCCCATCGGCCTATGTCTGTCCCCCGTCCACTCGTGCCAGCAGGATCAGCTCGATGGGAGCAGTAGTTCCCATCAGCCTGATCCTGCTATTTAAATTGCCCACGCTGTCAGTGACGTGAATGAGGCGAGGTCATGTCCAATGAACTCAGCTCACCTCATGCACGTCACTGACAGCGTGGGAAAATTCTCACGCTGAAGCGCTGAGTGCAGGAGAATTCTCCCACGCTGTCAGTGACGTGCATGAGGTGAGCCGAGTTCATTGGACATGAACTCGGCTCATCTGGATGCCGTCACAGAGAGACACTGAGGAGCGCAAGCATGCCTGCGCTTCTGAGTGTCTGCAGGATGACAGGCTGGATGGCAGCGTTCTGCTGCGGTCCAGCCGGTCATCTCGATGTAGCAGAGCTGAAGCTGTCGTGGGAACCATGGAAAGGTAAGGATGAGGTTGCTTTATTATTTTTCTTTTATTGCAGGAGATCGTTGGCTTCAGCTGGAATGGGCGTGATGGTAAGTATAGTTTAATTTAGAACAATAAAGAATTGTGTGTTTATTTCAATTAAAGGACTTTATTCTGGGTGTTTGTGTTTTTTTTTTTTTTAACTTTGACTATGGGGTTAGTAATGGGGGTGTCTTATAGACGCCTCTCCATTACTAACCTGGGCTTGATGTCAGCTGGCATTATATGCTGACATCAACCCCAACCCTATTACCCCACTGCCACCGCTACAGGGCAGTGGGAAGAGCGAGGCTAAGTGCCAGAATTGGCGCATCCTATGGATGCGCCATTTCTGGGGCGGCTGATGACTGGTGTTTCTAGCCTGGGAGGGGGCCAATATTCATGGCACCCTTCCTGGGCTATTAATATCAGCCCCCAGCTGTCTGCCTAGCCTTTGCTAGCTATTAAATTAGGGGGGACCCCACGTCATTTTTTTGAGGGGGTCCCCCATTTTAATAGCTAGTAAAGGCTAGGTATTCAGCTGGGGGCTCTTATTAGTAGCCTGGGAAGCTCCGTGGGTATTACCCCCTTCCCAGGCTTCAAACATCTGCCCCAGCCGTCTGCTTAACCTCCGCTAGAGACTAAAATTAAGGGGAACCCCACGCCAATTTTTTTTTAAATAAATCCTTTATTTTAATACTAAATGACAAGTACAGTAATCAACACTGTCACTGTACTTCATATATATGTGAATGACATGTTTCTATCTATCTAATCTATGTGTGAAGCTCTATTCTGTCTGTTATAAATTGTCGGGTACCGCTGCTGAATTGCCGGCCGGCTTTTTTAAAGAGACGGTGCATGAAAACACAATTATTATTTTTTTAAATAAATCCTTTACACTAAATGACAAGTACAGTAAGCAACACTGTCACTGTACTTCATATATATGTGACTGACATGTTTCTATCTATCTAATCTATGTGTGAAGCTCTATTCTTTCTGTTGTAAATTGTCGGGTACCGGTGTATGCCGCTGATGAATTGCCGGCTTTTCGTGTAATACATTCTACATTATTCTTAGTTGTTTTACTTCATGTAGAATTAACCTACAAGGAAAGAAAGGGTTTATTTTCATTCCGATATTTGTGTCCCATTTACTTGCATTGGTTTCCGGTATCGGAATCGGCGATATCCGATACTTTTTGGGTATCGGTCCGATCCAATCCGATACGATATTTCCTGATATCGGAAGGTATCGCTCAACACTACTTTTAACCCTTATAGCTCCCTAACAAAAAAAAATTTTGGTTCCAAAATTGTGCTAATGTAATGTAGACATGTGGGAAATGTTATTTATTAACTCTTTTGTGTGACATATCTCTCTGATTTAAGGGCATAAAAATTCAAATTTTGAAAATTGCAAAATTTTCAAAATTTTCGCCAAATTTCCGTTTTTTTTCACAAATAAACGCAAGTGATATCGAAGAAATTTTACCACAATCATGAAGTACAATATGTCACGGAAAAACAATCTCAGAATCAGGGGGATCCGTTGAAGCGTTCCAGAGTAACTACCTCATAAAGTGACAGTGGTCAGAATTGTAAAAATTGGCCTGGTCATTAACGTGCAAACCACCCTCGGGGCTTAAGGGGTTAAATGCTTAGGAAGCCTTTGCATGTGTTTTTGTTAATTATTCTAATTTACTGAGATAATGACTTTTCGTGTTTTCATTGGCTGTAAGCCATAATCATCAACATTAACAGAAATAAACACTTGAAATAGATCACTCTGTTTGTAATGACTCTATATAATATATGAACTTCACTTTTTGTATTGAAGTAAATTAACTTTTTGATGATATTCTAATTTAGTAAGATGCACCTGTAGCTGTTGGTTAGACTGCTGTCTGCAAGATGGCTTGTATAAAGTGTGTGGCCAGCCTCATCCTTTATTGTTCAGTAGTCAGCTGTGTACCACATGAGACCACCTTGGGTGGACTACAATGCTGGATCAGCACAGCTTGTATAATGCTTTTGCCAGGGTCAAACATAACTACAGAATAAAACACATTTTTGATAAAGAAAGAAAAATCCATCATAGAGTGAAGTAGACAACTGTATTATACCATTTTCTTCTATTCTAAGGATTTATTTGGCTAGTGCGGAACGTCTATAAAACATTCTAGCCAGATAAAAACTAGTAGAGGATTTACCAACCTCAGCGTTCATCCCCACACTTTTATGAGAAGATGCTCCAGCACCTAGTAGGTAGGCTCCGGGTAGATCAATCTTCTTTGCTACAGTATTCAGGTTATAAATCTTCAATACAAGTATAAAGGTAACGTAGATTATCAGGACATAATGAAAAGTTAAACTACTTTGAGCATTTAACTGTAAAGAACATTTAAAAGTTTGAAGAATATCTTGGCAAGATGTTAATTGGGTTCAACAAAGTGGGCACTACAATTTGATCTAGAAATCTCTGTGGGCTACTAATGTATGGACTAATTTGTGGAGCATGAGGGTGATTACTACTATACAACTAATCTGAGGCACACTTATGGGCACCTCTGAGAAGCGGAGGATTCCTAGTATGTGTATTAGTGCAGAGCAGAGTATTTGTAATATTTGAACAGAATTTACATGAGTTAGTAAAGCATAAAGAAAACCCTGAGCATTTATAACATACTTTATCAAGGCGTGCTGTGGGCACCAAGTATGGAACACCTCCAACGTCTACAATTCTTGACTTCCCACATAAACCTGTAAATATTACAAACAGCCTAGGAGTTGGTACATTATGGTGAGGATTACAAAGCTATATGCACCAGAACTCTAATGTCATTAGCACAAAAACTGTTACCTTGCAACGCATTAACTTGGTGTTTTAGACATTTTTCGCACCTCCCTTTGCAAGAGGGCATTGATTAAAGGGGTTGTCCAGGCTTGGAGTTCAAGTCTACAGTCACTATGTGACTGCAGACTTGTGAATCGTCACAACGCTCAGTGTGCACACAGTCAAGATTGTCCAGTGCCAGGTGTGTGACTGCAAGTATGCGATTTACATACATGCAGACACGTGTCGACTAGAAGTGTGCAGCCTTGCTCAATATAAGTGAATTGAGCGAGACTGGACACGCCTAATCCAAATGTGGCCAGAAGTATGCAAATTGCATACTTGCGATCATATGACCAGCTCCTGGCGGTAGTGAATCCTGACTGTGCGTGCTATAAGGATTCACAAGTTTGCAGTCAGAGTAACTTGAGCCCCATACCTTGACAACCCCTTTAAGTGGTAGGTACACTGTCATGGCTTCACGGGAAAAAAGGTGTGGTTGGGATGCTACTCCGTACGAAAATATTTTGGAGCAAATTCCTGCCACAAAATAAGCCAACTAACGGGTGGTATAAATTTAGACTAGAAGGTCTAATACACCAAGTTTATCAAAGAATGAACAACTGAATTTAATGAATAACGATAATGAATGACTACAGCATTTTAATACTATCCAATCTAAGTATATATACTATCTAAAAATTAGACAGGATTAGCAAGTTTGTCCCTTTATGTTTACATAGGTTCTAACACACTATTCACTGATACTTTTACAGCTCTAACATTCTATATATATATCCTATTCATCACCAAAAATGTGTAGAAGGAAGGCATTGTACGCTTTACATAGGCAGAACATTTTTAGCAGATCCTTTTGAATTTGGCTTGAGACGTCAACCGATTTCTCAATCCTATGGCCAGCTTAAATTGACAGAAAACAGCACGCCTTTTGCTTATTTGCAGCTTGCGCAGTTACCCAGAATAACAGCTTTATTAATATATGCAAATTAGGGTGCCTGATAAACCCTTAGTGTGCCTGGTTGCCACAGAGCACTGCTCAGTCTGCATTTTTTTTTTTGTGGCAAACTTACCCTTCCCTCTCTTTTGATTGACAGTGCTGGCATTCCCTGAGCCAGCAATTTAGTGTGCACCCTCGCACACCACCCTCTTTCCTGTAACTGAAGCTGCTCCGCGGCACTTCTGGGTGTAGCGAGCGACATCAGAAGTACTCTGGCTGTAGCATGCTGTGGGCACCGTTATGTTGTGCCACAATTTTTCTGGTAATTCTGAGTGAGTGGCACAATAATTACGTTCTAGTACTTCTTAGCGTACATTGTTATGGGCACTAGAGTAGGTGCATTCTGCTAGGGGCAATAAAACTGCTGACTTCATGCAGGTTTATTATGTCCCAATCTAAGCAATACAAGGCTTTGCAGCTCTAATGCTTTTTGGATTTTTTTTAGCTTGGTACTTTGGTAAATTAACTGGTAAGAGAATTTTGAACAAAAAGGTAAAGATTTTCTATATGATACAAGAACTTAAATTACCTTTCACAGGGAATCCAAATGGTTCCAATGTAAGATCAGGACAATCCACGACCTTAACATGCACTTCTGCATAATTCCTTTTCAATCCACATTCTAAAACTATAGATAAAAAAAAAACAAAACAAAAAAACCCTCTTTTGGTGGTAGTGGCATTCAATGTGTTAATTTCAGCCACATTTTTTAGTTATGTAATAACTAGACAACATATACAAGCACAGTTCAGACATGTGTTATATAAAGAGTAGAAGCATGAAAATAATGTAATAACTCACCACCAGCAAGATCTTCTAGAGCCGGTAAATGGAGAGGACAGCTTTCAGTATCTGCCATCATTCCACACTGGTAGAGCCAAGTACAATATTTAATACAAGACTGTTCTACAAAAGACCAAAGTTCAAGCAACTAGGAAAGAACGCAATTAATGATTAAAGAAAACAAAAACGCAGAAGTTGGGTTTTATCTGGTTCACTGAAGAACAATACAAGAATTACAAACATAATTTAGGGATCAATGCAGCAACTGACCTACAAAGGGCTAAGGGGGAGGCGTGTTTTAAAAGGGAGTCAATCACAGTTAAAGGGATTTTCACATCTCAAACATCCCATTTCAATAGGTGCTAGGTGTAATATTACTAATTACCTCCAATTAGATAATCTTTAGTTTTTTTTTCTCTATTGCTTACCCCATATCCACTGTAACACAGTCACTCAGGTGTCGGCCACTATGGCGTTCCTGGCCGCACTTGCGCAGTTAGTAAACAGTTTCTCTTGTCAATTGCCGGGTTATTGGGAACGCGCATAAATTAGAGCCTCCTCAGTAGCTCCCTGTCCAGCCATCACTCCTGCACTGCTGTAATAACTGCCGGAGTCATTAGAAAAGTATGTGCCCTCCCGAAAACTCGGCCATTAAGAAAGAAAAACATACTCATGCGCTAAAGCAGTGCTATAGTGCAGGAGTGGTGGCCAGACAGGGAGCTACTGCGCAGGCTGTAATTTATGCGAGTTCCAATCTGCCGGAGTGGTATCACTAATGTCTTTTCCCTACCCCTAGTAAAATACTTACCAGCCACATCTTCTGCAGTTTGTGATCTGCCGGATTTCTCCGGTATTTGCTGGGCGAGCCACGCGGCACTTCTCAATGTAAGGCTGTGTGCCCACTATGCGTTTTTCAAACATTTTTGCGGCGGAATTTCCACAGCGAAAATGCTTAAAAAACGCTTGGTAATATATGCCCCATGGTCCCCAATGACAATCCGCATGTGCTATGCACATGCTGCGGAAATTTCCGCTGGGGATTATCATTGCGGAAAAATACGCATTTTCATTAATTTTGCGGACACGCAGCGTAATCGCCGCCATTGATTTGCTTTGGACAGCGTGACATCCGCATCACTGCATCTGCACAAGCGGATATCACACGGTTCAATGTGCGGATGGTACCCAGGTCTGGAGGAGAGGAGACTCTCATCCAGACCTGGGTACCATAGAAACTGTAAAAAAAAAAAAAAAAAAAAAAAAAAAAAAGATTATACTTACCTTCCGATGTCCTCCCGGTGTTTTCTCCCCTCCGTCTGGTCTGCTGTATGGATCGCGGTGTTGTGAAGGACCTGCCATGACGTCATTGAGTCATGTGACCTGTCACATGACTCAATGACGTCACCGCAGGTCCTTCACACCACCGCGAGCCGCCCAAGACACCGGACGCAGCAGAGAAAACACCGGGAGGCCATCGGAAGGTAAGTATAATCTTTTTTTTTTTTTAACTAACTTGGTCACATTACTATAAATCCATGCAAAAACACTTGACAAACGCTTCTACCTGGCGGGAAAAACGCATGTAAAATCCGCATGCGTTTTTCCTGCCAGGGAGAAGTGGAAAAAATATGCAGCATTTCTGCATCGTGGGCACATAGCCTAAGTCTATAAGAGGCAGAACGGGGCCAGAACAAGGATCTCATAGACTGACACTCAGAGCTTGTGACCGTTACTCTGACTTCCGGACAGTCCAAAAAGCTCCAAGAAATACCTCCAGGAAAAACTTGAGAAAAAAGGAGTTTTTCCTGAAGAGGCTTCCACTTATAAAACTGGTAGTTTAGAAATTCCTCCATGTGCACTTGGCCTAAGGTTGCGCACATTTATGTGGCACTGATGGCTGGCAGTGGTTAAAAGGTTAACTAAATGGTCAGGAAGTTTTTTTTATACTTGACAGGCGCTATCACTGAAGATTGGTGGTTTACTGGTCCCGACACCTCCACCGATTGCTCAATAGACCCCTGAACAGTGCGCAGATAAGGAGCCAGTGCACGGCGCCCGGCTGAGCGCGCCCCCGCATGGTGCATCTTAGCCCCCTTGATTCATTCACATCACAAATTCATTGCGAGAAGACTTCAAATTACAATTAATTTTTTTTTAAAGGGAACATGTCATGTCCTTTGTAGTATCTAAACTGTCCCGAGTGCGTTGTTAGCAGGGCTGTGGAGTTGGTATAAAATGGACCGACTCCTAAAATATATAATAAATTGGGTACTGTAGTTCAATGCAGTTTGTGGGAATATTTTTTCATAAGAATTTGGGATAGTTATGAAATGTCCTATAAATGTCTGTCCTATTCCTGGTCTAAGGGTCTAGACCAGGGGTGTCCAAACTTTTTTCTAAGAGTGCCAAATTTGATGAAGTGAACATGTGCGAGGGCCGATCATTTTGCTTGACATTCTTTGGACCATTAAAATGAATGCAAATAAACTTTTTTTGCAAAGTTTATTGAAAACGGCATACTTTTTATTTTGTGACTTGGATGACAAATCTAAACAGGTGTTTAATCAATCTGCCTTAAAGGGGTTAACCCAGACATACCCCCATTCTCACCCAGGAAGCCCCTCCCCGACTTGAGCATCGAAGCAGTTTATGCTCCAATGTCCTACTTTTGCCCTGCACTAAATTGCGCAGAGGAAAGGCATTTTCTGGAGTTCTAGTGACATACCCGGCTCTCCACGGGGCTGGCAGAAAGCCCAGTGACGTCACCGGCACTGATGGGCGGGCTTTATCACCAGTAAACCAGCTAGAGCAGCGCTAAAGCCTGCACATTAGAGCCGGTGAAGCCTCCTACCGGCAGTGTGTCATTGTAAATAGCACAGGGCAAGGGAGCACATCGGAGCATGAGATGCTTTGATGCCCATGGCAGGGGGGCTGCCTGGGTGAAAAAGGGGGTATGTCTGGGTTCTGAACTTGGACAACCCCTTTAATATAATAAAAACAGGAAACTGAGATATCTCAGGAACATTTTAAAGTACATTACACAAAGTAATGTAAGGTTGTCTGTCAACTTATAAGTTCAAAAAATGTGAACAGGAACATAACAGCAAGTATACATGTGTTCAAATATATAACTGTCTATCCAACTGACATTAATTGAGATTTTACAACATATTAATCTCAATTAAAAAAAAGAAACTAGCCTGCACTAATGTGAAGGGTGAAACTGGGATCTGGACTGCAGCACATAGACTAGGTCTGGTTCAATGGCCGTGGTTTTGATGCGCAAAATGTCACGCAGGTGAGAGTCACTTAGTCTTGTCCTCACGCGGTTCTTGTTAAAGTTCATAACAGAGAATGTCTTCTCACACAAATATGTTGAGCCAAACAAGCTCAGGGTTTTCTTAGCCAATGTTCGAATCTCTTGAAACCGGCTCTTATCCAGTTGGCGGTAAAAGTTAACAAGAGAGAGCTGTTGATGACGACTGCGTAACTCGCTGTCACAATGTAGCTCAATGAGCTCGAGCTGCAACTGATCAGGAGCATTGTCGGGGTCAACAGAGAATGGAGAGGAGAAAATGCTGATCTCCTTTTCAATAGCTGCAAAATCTTGAAAGCGCCGTTGAAACTCCCCAGCCAGAGATGTGATGTCTGCTGCATACCTGCTTATTTGCGCATGGATATCATCCTGTGGAAAACTGTTAATTATTTCCTGTAGCGCTGAAAAGTGGATGGTATTGGGCGGTGTTTGTGACAACTGCCTTAGGAAAAGTTGCAGCTTTGTTCCAAAGGCTTTGAGGTGTGAATAAAGTTGGTTCACCGCTGCATCTTTGCCCTGAAGATTCATGTTCAGTACATTCAGATGCTTTGTTAGGTCGACTAGAAACCCCAAATCAGCCAGCCAAATTGGATCAGATAGTTCTCGCATCGTTTGTCCCTTTGTTTCCAAGAATTCTCCTATTTCCTTTCTGAGAGAGTAGAAACGTTGCAGTGCAGACCCCCGACTGAGCCATCTTACATCGTTATGATATGAAACATCTTCATATTCAGCCTGGATATCCAGTAGAAACTGTTTAAACTGGCGGTGGCACAGGGCTTTAGAGCGGATAAAATTAATGGTCTTTAGTACCGGTTTCATAACATGATCATATTGGAGATGTTTAGCACAGAGAACTTGTTGATGAATGATGCAATGAAGTTTAATAGCTTTGCCTCCTTCTTCGCTCACCTTGTTACAGATTAGGGTTGATAATCCACTTCGTTCACCAGTCATGGCAGGTGCCCCATCAGTAATAATCCCAGTAACTTTGTTCCAAGGCAGTTTCATGTCATCTATGGCAGAACTAACAGAATCAAATAAATCTTTCCCTCTTGTTTGATCCTTGAGGCTCTGGAGGTCAAGTAGCTCTTCAGTCACATTCATTTCATCGTCCACCCCTCTTAAAAAAATCAGCAACTGAGCCGTGTCAGATAGGTCCGTGCTTTCATCACAGGCTATTGAAAAGAAGTCAAAATCAGCTCCTTTTGACATTAACTGTCTCTTAATATCCGATGAAATTTCTTCAATTCTCCGTGCTACAGTGTTACGAGCCAGGCAAATGTTGGAAAACTCTTGCTTCTTCTCGGGACAGACATTCTCTACCATTTTCATAACACATTCTTTGATAAAGTCACCCTCTGCAAAAGATTTGCAATTTTTAGCAATTAACGCTGCCACCTCATAGCTCGCCTTTGTGGCATTTTCATTTGACTCACGGGCTCTTGTAAAAAATCGCTGTTGTGACAATAAAACAGCTTCAAGTTGCTTATACTTTTCACTTCGGTCGTGCCCTGTTAGCTTGTCGTATGTGCTATGTCTCGTCTGATAGTGTCGCTTGACATTAAATTCTTTATAAACAGCAACGGTCTCTTGGCATATCAGACAAACACAGTGATTCTTTATTTCAGTGAAAAAATATTCTACTTTCCACTTGTCCTGGAAGCGGCGGCCCTCACTGTCAACTTTTCGTTTCTTATTTGTAGTTGCCATTATAAAAATTGGCCAGAAGGGGAGAGATTAAAAGGCGCAGAGGGTGGAACAGCAAAAATAAGATACTGCTATATGCTTTATAACACAGGCAGAGAATAGCAAGCTGTGCAACAGTCGCACATCAGATAATGGAATTATAGCACAGTGACAGGCAGTCAGGGGTTAATGAAGGGTATGACAGCTTGCTACCACAAGCTTGTGTGAGAGCCCTGCTGGCCTAACCTTTCTGGAGGTGTAAGGTGGCGCAGGGACTTATATATAACTTAATATATATATTATTTATATAATTTTACACAACTAAGCTGAGGTCTTCAGCCTATCTGACCTCTGAACGTCTTACAACCCCTGGGGGCTGGAGATCTCGCACGTCGCGAGATCTTGGCTGGCCGGTTGCCGCCGCTCAGTACTCCGGCGCAGGGAGAAGGAAAGCCGAAATCTCGCGATGTCCGAGATTTCGGCTCTTCTCCCTGCGCCGGAGTACTGAGCGGCGGTGGCGACGAGAGCGGCGGTGGCGACGAGAGCGGCAGCGGCCGCAAGGTACATGCTGCTGGATACCTGGGGGCCTTATTAGTCCGGACCGCGGGCCGCAAATGGCCCGCGGGCCGGACTTTGGACATGCCTGGTCTAGACTCTTAGCTGAGATGAATCTGTGCTACAGTAAATTTATCACTTAAACATGAGCCGTGTATGAGGGAGTCGGTGTCATGGAAATTGAGGAGTCGGAGGTTTGGCTTACCGACTCCACAGCCCTGGGTATTAGTAATGCAATGTGCATCACTAACACGCTTTTTTCATTAAAATCGGCGCTGTTATCTTTTATAAAAAGCGTTTTGTATAGTTAGATCATACCTGCTCGTTTAGTCATAGGGGTGTGCTTCATGGCGTTTAGTCAGGGTTGGTGCCGCCCGCACCATTTGAATTCTGTTCCCAGGTTTGCGCCGACATCACTAGAATCAGAGCTTAAATGCCACGCTTGCGCAGTGTGTATTGGCCAGCCGCACTCACGTATTGTCGATCTGGGAGCCTTGCCGTGACGAGCGGCTCCCCATACGTGCGCAGCAAAGCTATGTGTAACTCCACAGCTTCACTGTGTGCGCATGTGCCAGAGCCGCTGCAGTCAGCCTGTGATGCACACTGCATCACTAACACCACACTGGGGACAGTTTACATGCTATAAATGACATGACAGGTTCCCTTTAAGGGAGTGGCGGTATTACTGATAGGGAGGCATCCCTGGTAGCCTGCTGCAGTCCACAGGCGCCCTGTATGTGTATGAGGGCAGTGGTGGCTCCCTGGTAGCCTGCTGCAGTCCACAGGCGCCCTGTATGCGTATGAGGGCAGTGGTGGCTCCCTGGTAGCCTGCTGCAGTCCACAGGCGCCCTGTATGCGTATGAGGGCAGTGGTGGCTCCCTGGTAGCCTGCTGCAGTCCACAGGCGCCCTGTATGCGTATGAGGGCAGTGGTGGCTCCCTGGTAGCCTGCTGCAGTCCACAGGCGCCCTGTATGCGTATGAGGGCAGTGGTGGCTCCCTGGTAGCCTGCTGCAGTCCACAGGCGCCCTGTATGCGTATGAGGGCAGTGGTGGCTCCCTGGTAGCCTGCTGCAGTCCACAGGCGCCCTGTATGCGTATGAGGGCAGTGGTGGCTCCCTGGTAGCCTGCTGCAGTCCACAGGCGCCCTGTATGCGTATGAGGGCAGTGGTGGCTCCCTGGTAGCCTGCTGCAGTCCACAGGCGCCCTGTATGCGTATGAGGGCAGTGGTGGCTCCCTGGTAGCCTGCTGCAGTCCACAGGCGCCCTGTATGCGTATGAGGGCAGTGGTGGCTCCCTGGTAGCCTGCTGCAGTCCACAGGCGCCCTGTATGCGTATGAGGGCAGTGGTGGCTCCCTGGTAGCCTGCTGCAGTCCACAGGCGCCCTGTATGCGTATGAGGGCAGTGGTGGCTCCCTGGTAGCCTGCTGCAGTCCACAGGCGCCCTGTATGCGTATGAGGGCAGTGGTGGCTCCCTGGTAGCCTGCTGCAGTCCACAGGCGCCCTGTATGCGTATGAGGGCAGTGGTGGCTCCCTGGTAGCCTGCTGCAGTCCACAGGCGCCCTGTATGCGTATGAGGGCAGTGGTGGCTCCCTGGTAGCCTGCTGCAGTCCACAGGCGCCCTGTATGCGTATGAGGGCAGTGGTGGCTCCCTGGTAGCCTGCTGCAGTCCACAGGCGCCCTGTATGCGTATGAGGGCAGTGGTGGCTCCCTGGTAGCCTGCTGCAGTCCACAGGCGCCCTGTATGCGTATGAGGGCAGTGGTGGCTCCCTGGTAGCCTGCTGCAGTCCACAGGCGCCCTGTATGCGTATGAGGGCAGTGGTGGCTCCCTGGTAGCCTGCTGCAGTCCACAGGCGCCCTGTATGCGTATGAGGGCAGTGGTGGCTCCCTGGTAGCCTGCTGCAGTCCACAGGCGCCCTGTATGCGTATGAGGGCAGTGGTGGCTCCCTGGTAGCCTGCTGCAGTCCACAGGCGCCCTGTATGCGTATGAGGGCAGTGGTGGCTCCCTGGTAGCCTGCTGCAGTCCACAGGCGCCCTGTATGCGTATGAGGGCAGTGGTGGCTCCCTGGTAGCCTGCTGCAGTCCACAGGCGCCCTGTATGCGTATGAGGGCAGTGGTGGCTCCCTGGTAGCCTGCTGCAGTCCACAGGCGCCCTGTATGCGTATGAGGGCAGTGGTGGCTCCCTGGTAGCCTGCTGCAGTCCACAGGCGCCCTGTATGCGTATGAGGGCAGTGGTGGCTCCCTGGTAGCCTGCTGCAGTCCACAGGCGCCCTGTATGCGTATGAGGGCAGTGGTGGCTCCCTGGTAGCCTGCTGCAGTCCACAGGCGCCCTGTATGCGTATGAGGGCAGTGGTGGCTCCCTGGTAGCCTGCTGCAGTCCACAGGCGCCCTGTATGCGTATGAGGGCAGTGGTGGCTCCCTGGTAGCCTGCTGCAGTCCACAGGCGCCCTGTATGCGTATGAGGGCAGTGGTGGCTCCCTGGTAGCCTGCTGCAGTCCACAGGCGCCCTGTATGCGTATGAGGGCAGTGGTGGCTCCCTGGTAGCCTGCTGCAGTCCACAGGCGCCCTGTATGCGTATGAGGGCAGTGGTGGCTCCCTGGTAGCCTGCTGCAGTCCACAGGCGCCCTGTATGCGTATGAGGGCAGTGGTGGCTCCCTGGTAGCCTGCTGCAGTCCACAGGCGCCCTGTATGCGTATGAGGGCAGTGGTGGCTCCCTGGTAGCCTGCTGCAGTCCACAGGCGCCCTGTATGCGTATGAGGGCAGTGGTGGCTCCCTGGTAGCCTGCTGCAGTCCACAGGCGCCCTGTATGCGTATGAGGGCAGTGGTGGCTCCCTGGTAGCCTGCTGCAGTCCACAGGCGCCCTGTATGCGTATGAGGGCAGTGGTGGCTCCCTGGTAGCCTGCTGCAGTCCACAGGCGCCCTGTATGCGTATGAGGGCAGTGGTGGCTCCCTGGTAGCCTGCTGCAGTCCACAGGCGCCCTGTATGCGTATGAGGGCAGTGGTGGCTCCCTGGTAGCCTGCTGCAGTCCACAGGCGCCCTGTATGCGTATGAGGGCAGTGGTGGCTCCCTGGTAGCCTGCTGCAGTCCACAGGCGCCCTGTATGCGTATGAGGGCAGTGGTGGCTCCCTGGTAGCCTGCTGCAGTCCACAGGCGCCCTGTATGCGTATGAGGGCAGTGGTGGCTCCCTGGTAGCCTGCTGCAGTCCACAGGCGCCCTGTATGCGTATGAGGGCAGTGGTGGCTCCCTGGTAGCCTGCTGCAGTCCACAGGCGCCCTGTATGCGTATGAGGGCAGTGGTGGCTCCCTGGTAGCCTGCTGCAGTCCACAGGCGCCCTGTATGCGTATGAGGGCAGTGGTGGCTCCCTGGTAGCCTGCTGCAGTCCACAGGCGCCCTGTATGCGTATGAGGGCAGTGGTGGCTCCCTGGTAGCCTGCTGCAGTCCACAGGCGCCCTGTATGCGTATGAGGGCAGTGGTGGCTCCCTGGTAGCCTGCTGCAGTCCACAGGCGCCCTGTATGCGTATGAGGGCAGTGGTGGCTCCCTGGTAGCCTGCTGCAGTCCACAGGCGCCCTGTATGCGTATGAGGGCAGTGGTGGCTCCCTGGTAGCCTGCTGCAGTCCACAGGCGCCCTGTATGCGTATGAGGGCAGTGGTGGCTCCCTGGTAGCCTGCTGCAGTCCACAGGCGCCCTGTATGCGTATGAGGGCAGTGGTGGCTCCCTGGTAGCCTGCTGCAGTCCACAGGCGCCCTGTATGCGTATGAGGGCAGTGGTGGCTCCCTGGTAGCCTGCTGCAGTCCACAGGCGCCCTGTATGCGTATGAGGGCAGTGGTGGCTCCCTGGTAGCCTGCTGCAGTCCACAGGCGCCCTGTATGCGTATGAGGGCAGTGGTGGCTCCCTGGTAGCCTGCTGCAGTCCACAGGCGCCCTGTATGCGTATGAGGGCAGTGGTGGCTCCCTGGTAGCCTGCTGCAGTCCACAGGCGCCCTGTATGCGTATGAGGGCAGTGGTGGCTCCCTGGTAGCCTGCTGCAGTCCACAGGCGCCCTGTATGCGTATGAGGGCAGTGGTGGCTCCCTGGTAGCCTGCTGCAGTCCACAGGCGCCCTGTATGCGTATGAGGGCAGTGGTGGCTCCCTGGTAGCCTGCTGCAGTCCACAGGCGCCCTGTATGCGTATGAGGGCAGTGGTGGCTCCCTGGTAGCCTGCTGCAGTCCACAGGCGCCCTGTATGCGTATGAGGGCAGTGGTGGCTCCCTGGTAGCCTGCTGCAGTCCACAGGCGCCCTGTATGCGTATGAGGGCAGTGGTGGCTCCCTGGTAGCCTGCTGCAGTCCACAGGCGCCCTGTATGTGTATGGGGGCAGTGGTGGGCTTTGGGCGCCAGCACGGAGGCAGGACAATGTAAGCACTTATCTTATCTCTACAGCCGTACTGTGCCACATACAGAATAGGGGC
Organism: Phyllobates terribilis; assembly: GCF_046119375.1. Lineage (NCBI taxonomy): Eukaryota > Metazoa > Chordata > Amphibia > Anura > Dendrobatidae > Phyllobates > Phyllobates terribilis. The sequence goes on along the minus strand of NW_027362762.1, from coordinate 421,524,853 downwards.
AGCACACAGATCCCGCACTCACCCTACGTAAAGGAGGACCTGAGCTCGCTCCCCAGTCCTCTGAGGCGCACTAAGCCCCGCCCACATACGGTCACATGCCTGACATCAGCAGCTCCTGCACTGGGAAGGAAGGAAGCTACTAGTCTGGAACCAAGCGCCATATTTATGAAGCCTTCTGGTGAAGCACACCCACGTGGCTACAAGGAAATGTCTCCTGCATGGGAAGTGGAAGGTAAAATTACAGCGCTGGCTTGTGGCAGTTCAGTACTCCGGCCATGTGTGGCCCTGGGCAGCCGTGTAGGCACAGGCGTGTGGTGACTAGAATGTGCTGTTTGGTCAGTGTATACTCTACACTTGGTAGTCGGGAAGGATCGGCCTTTCTTACACGTGATATTACCTGGCTCCTGTCTGCCCCCTACCGGCTGTAATTGGGGTTGAAGGTAGACAACCAGGCTGTGACAGCTCGAAGTGAGCCAGGGATGTCCGTGTCTGCGCCAGCATAGCCATCCATTACCTGCTCTAAACCTATGTGCTATGATGCGCCCCCTGGTGGGTGAAGGCTTTGCCTCCGTTGCGTTCACACCTGCGCTTAGGAATTTTGTTACGTTTCCAGTCCAGATAGTCACTTGGGTCTTGCTGGTTCTGTTTTGAAACTGATCCAATTTCCATATGACTTCTATTTTAGGGACAGAGATCCAGAACATAGAAATGTGATTCCAAACTTCAGATGTGAACAGCTCCTTACTAAGCGTATTCAGGAACATCCATCCTGTGATGGCCCCATTGTAAGGATTAGGCTCTCTTCACATGTCCAGTAGTTACTTTTATTTTTGGATCTGTTTTGATATCAAAACTAGAAATAAAATGTTTCTGTTCAGGATCATTCCTTTGCATGGGAACAGAAGTATCCTCATGTGTCTTATATTTGACTTATTTCTAGCTGCAATTAGTTTTTTAGCTGTAGAACTTTTTTTTTTGTGTCCAGCCAGAAAAACAGATAGTAACTGGATCCTTTTTAATTCTTATATTTTTAACATTGAACAGGAATCTGTTCATAACTTATGGTTTCCATTTGTAATGGATCTGTTACTAACTGATGATATGTCAGGCTGTCCACATGCCATTCTCTATTCATACACAACTCTGAAGAAAGTTTAGCTGCTCACATGTCTTTTCCTCAGTGGAAGCATAGTGTCAGTGAGGTTAGTTAGGCTGTGATCACACTGGCATCGTGGTTTTTTCCTCTTAAAGGGTATGTGCCCACGATGCGGAAATTTTCCTGGAAAAACGCATGCAGAATATGGCATGCGTTTTTTGCGCGTAATTCGCGCGTTTTGCACATGCGGAATTGCCTTGCGTTTTCTACTGCATTGTAGATGGCAATTCCGCATGCGTAAACGCACAAAGAATTGACATTCTGCGGAATTTTCCGCACATCAAAAACGCTGCGGAAAATTCCGCAGCATGGGCATTACAATTGCAGAATGCCATAGGGGACCATGGCAGAGGGCTAACATGCGTATTTCATGAGTTTACGCTGCGGAAATTTCCGCACAAAATACGCAAGAATTACGCATCGTGGGCACATACCCAAAGGGGTATTCCAATTTAAGAAAAGTGGATTGCATACTTGTTAATCAGTGACAGATAAGTACTGGTCCTCCCTAGTCCAGTGCAGGCTCTCCACCAATGCTCCGGTCCAGTCATTCATCAAAGCTTTAAAGGGGTATTCCTATCTCCAAGATCCTATTCCAATATGTAGTAGGTGTAATAATAGTAATATTAGCAAATATCTCCAATTAGAAATGTAGAATATTTTTTCTGATTTGCTATCTCTTTCCTCATGTGCGGGCATTGCAGGACCTTGGGTATCCATGGTTACGTCCACTGATAAAGTCACAGTTAGTTAGCTAGTTGTTAGTGGTCGTAACCATGGATACCTAAGGTCCTGTATTGCCTGCACATGAGGTAAGTGGCATAGCGAATCAAAAATACTATACTACATTTCTAGTAGTACATTTCTAGGCACCAGGGAGTCACTGTGACTTACTGTACATGTATTTAATTAATGAATACATTTCTGAAAAAAAATTGTGTGGAATCCACTGAAATTGTATTAACCAGCAGAGTGAGAGCTGGAGCTGATTTTTAACCCCTTAGTGACGGAGCCAATTATATCCTTAATGACAAAGTCAAGTTTTACAATTCTGACCACTTTCACTTTATGAGGTAATTACTCTGGAACGCTTCAACAGATCCCCCTGATTCTGAGATTGTTTTTTCGAGACATATTGTACTTCATGATAGTGGTAACATTTCTTCGATATGACTGGCGTTTATTTCTGAAAAAAAAACAAAACAGAAATTTGGCGAAAATGTTGCAATTTTAAAACTTTGAATTCTTATGCCCTTATATCAGAGAGATACCGTATGTCACACAAAATAGTTCATAAATAACATTTCCCACATGTCTGCTTGACATCAGCACACTTTTTGCAACAAAATATGCAAAAGTGGCACCATTCTAAAAACTTGCACCCCTCAAGGTGCTCAAACCCACATTAAAGAAATTTATTAACCCTTCATGTGCTTCACAGGAACTGAAGCAACTTTCAGACCCCAATTTTTTTATTTTCACAAGGGTAACGAGAGAAAATAGACCACAAAATTTGTTGAGCAATTTGTCCTGAGCACGCCGACACCCCATATGTGGGGGAAAACCAGTGTTTGGGCGCATGGCAGGGCTCGGAAGGGAACGAGCGCCATTTGACTTTTTGAACGCAAAATTGGCTGGAATAATTAGCAGACGCCATATCGCGTTTGGGGAGCCCCTGATGTGCCTAAACAGTGGAAACCCTCCACAAGTGACCCCATTTTGGAAACTAGACCCCTCAAGGATTTTGTCAAGGGGTATAGTGAACATTTTGAACGCAGACTTACAACACATAACTTTGATAACATTAGGTCATCATATTGAATAAGTTGTCATTAGTCTGGAGTGCAAGTGCTCGCTACTCGACGTTGCATTGGTTGCTTGAGTATAAACCAAGTATCGCGAGTGCTAGTGAGACATGCTCGAGTCCCCGCCCCACATATTTTGTGGCTGTTAGACGCCCAAAAAAAATATGCGGGGATCGCTCGTGTATGGCAGCCGCCAAACATATGGGGCGGAGACTTGAGCATGTCACTCAAGCACCTGCGATACTCAGTGCATACCCGAGCACCCCATGCAAACTCAAGTAGCGAGCACTTGGGCTAAACACTAGTCGCCATATCGTCGTCTTTTTTTTTTTTTTTCTTTACTTTTGAAAAAATCCCAACCCTATCAGTAAAGAATGGGAAAAAAAAAAAATATATAAATATATATACATATATAATTTTTAGCTAAAGGGGTGACAAAAGGGGATTTGATTTACTATTTTTTTGCTTTTGATCACTGTGATGGACGCAATCACAGTGATCAACAGGAAAAATTCCCTATTGTTGCAAGGTACCAGCCGGCAGATCTTGGCGGGCGCACTGTGTATGCACCCACCATTTTTTTTTTTTTTTTCAGGAAGATGACGGGGGACCGCGGAGATACCAGGGGGGGCTTCATTTCTCTCTCCTCTGACATGTATTACATGTCAGAGGAGAGAAAAATGATTATAACTGTGGGCACACTTTTTTTTTTGTGATCGCCGCTATTCACTGAATAATGGCGATCATGTGATCAGGGACCATAAAAACCAGCCCTGATCATGTTCTGAAGGATCTCTGCTACCCCCGGTATCGGAGACCCCAGAGAGACCCCAGACTCTGGGGACACTACAGCCTTTATTTACCAATATTCTGCAAGAAGTGGCTACACCTGTAGATAGGAGGACAAACCCAAAGAATTTGTGCAATGGTTACACATTTGTATAATGTAACATTCTGTTCTTCATCAGGATGAGAGATGGACTCCTCAGTGGTGCTGCAAAAGGCTGATTCTCATGCTGAATGTGAGGTAAATCAAATCTCTGGTGAAAGCAGTGGGAACTATTTCCGCATCCAGGCTCTTAACTGCGATTCGATACAAGGAAGTGAAAACCTCTCCGTCACAGCCAGCTCGAGTGAAGATGATGATAGGTAAGACTATCTGATTTCTTTACAGTCTTTCTCAATAAGTACGTTAGTAGTAGGAGTAAGTTAGTAGTAGGAGGTATTTTAATAGAACCTGCTACAGTAACAGAAGGACACCGTAAAAGATTGGTCATTCCTGTGTTTCTCGTGTTACTCTGTACCAGTCTATTATTGTTAGTTTGTTTACTGTAAGTGATATCTGCATTTTGTATGTAACCCTTCCTATATACAGCACCATGGAATCAATGGTGCTATATAAATAATAATAATAAATGTTCGCTTTAGGCCACGTTCACACGTTCAGTATTTGGTCAGTATCTTACATCAGTATTTGTAAGCCAAAACCAAGAGTGGAACGATCAGAGGAAAAGTATAATAGAAACTTGTGCACCACTTATGCACTTTTGGCTTACAAATAATGAGGTAAAAAACTGACCAAATACTGATCGTATGAACACTGCCTTAGAGACAGTCTTCGCCTTCTCACAAATGGATCTGTTCTCCTCCTACAATTCTTATGAAGTTGTTTTTTTTTTTCACAACTTCCTTCTTTGCTGACTATATTTTTTATACAATAGTTTGTTCCAGGATGCGGTCAGCTGTCTCCCCACCAGGACTAGGAAAAAACAAACAAGAACTCCTGTCTTGAGTTCTACTTCTGATGATTCAACCGTCTCAGATTTGTCATCAAGAAACCTCACGTTGACCCAGCAAATAGAGTATTTGAAAAATCCCTTTCGAAAACGTAGCAAGCGGAAAAAACAAAAAACTAAGAAAAAAAAGCCCTCAGCCAAGCTAAGCAAGTCACCGAGGGATACCGTCCGCAGATCATTCTATTCCATTCCCTTGGAAGAGCGAAAAAGGCGCATGATTGATAAAGGAATTCCATTTCCTTGTACACCATCAAAGTATCTACCATTCAAACAGTATTTTGCATATGAGGTAAGGTTCTGACTCGCTTATTTTAGTCAAATCTTTTTGCAAAAATTTTAAATTTCATCAGTTGGTAGAACAGTTTGGTTGGGGTTAGAGAAACGACAGTCTTTGGAGGCAGTTGCTGTTTTTTTTTCTGCTGAGGCACTGAAATATTACATGTTACCCACTGAAATTATTGGTCATCATGCAACACATGGTCTTGCCTAGTCAGCCAAGGAGTTACTCTTTCTACCAGCTCTGGCTCATAGAGTGGGGCTCAGAATTGTTTCTGCAGATGCAACAGCACTTTTAATCCCTTAGCGACATATGACGTACAGTTACATCTTTGCTGGTAGATGATGGCTGTGATATTCAGCCATCATCTGCCTCGAGCAGCCACTCATGGAACAGAGCTCTGCCCATTGCTGTTAACCTGCGTTGATATGGAGTTGTCATTCTATGCCCTAATTGGTGCCCATGAGTCACAATTGCGGGCACCGATGGGTTGCTATGACAGCCGGGGATCTGTTGAAGACCTCCTTGTCTGCCATCACGGAGCTCCTTTAACCCCTTCACGACCGCCGATACGCCTTTTCACGGCGGTCATTAATTGGCCTTATTCCTCAGCGCTTTTAAGCGGCACAGAGGAATATGTGAATAGCGCCGCCCCACGGGTGACAGCTGTACATGACATATGTTGACGAAAAAATAAAACCGTCATGGCTCTCTGAAGAAAGAGGGGGGGGGGGAATTTAAAAGGCAAAAACAGAAAATGGCCATATCGGGAAGGAGTTAAACATTTTAAGTTGTTTTTTCACATTCCAGATTATTTACCCAAAAGGAAGATATAGGCCTTCTTGCTTTAGGCTGGGGCTTTACGGTGAAATGTCCCGTGACAGAAATTCTCTACAAGTTTGGTGACCAAAGACATTTGTGCAACTTGTTTGTAGGTTGCTGTTGCGAAATTATTTTATAGCTTTGATTTATACTTTAAATAAATGGCCAAGTCGCAACCAATTGGCATTAACATCTACAGAAAGTGAGTCACTTGCTACCAGCGAAAGAAGATCCAACACATTTGGAGACATCTGTAACTTTCACAGGTTGCAACGTGACAACGCAGGAAATCTGCTACCTCAGTATTGCGCAACACATTTCGTAGTGTAGTTCATGCCGTAATTTTACAAATTTGAGCTGATAAGCCAAATGGACACAATTTGTTCTGTTGCTTGTTCAATCTGTATTTACTCCCAAAAAGTTTTAATTGATTTATGACATTATGGAGTTAAGAACCACATTTTAGCTTAATTGCGTCTTCCTACTTAGTTCTGTACGTCAGCGTTACACTAATCCTCCCAATGCTGACGTTTTCCATTTATTATTGAATGTGACATTTTTCAAACAAAAAAGTGTTTGTATATATAATATATACACTGCTCAAAAAAATAAAGGGAACACTCAAATAACACATCCTAGATCTGAATGAATGAAATATTCTCATTGAATACTTTGTTCTGTAAAAAGTTGAATGTGCTGACAACAAAATCACTCAAAAATAATCAATGGAAATCAAATTTATTAACCAATGGAGGCCTGGATTTGGAGTCACCCCCAAAATTAAAGTGGAAAAACACACTACAGGCTGATCCAACTTTGATGTAATGTCCTTAAAACAAGTCAAAATGAGGCTCAGTATTGTGTGTGGCCTCCACGTGCCTTTATGACCTCCCTACAACACCTGGGCATGCTCCTGATGAGGTTGCGGATGGTCTCCTGTGGGATCTCCTCCCAGACCTGGACTAAAGCATCCGCCAACTCCTGGACAGTCTGTGGTGCAACGTGACGTTGGTGGATGGAGCGAGACATGATGTCCCAGATGTGCTCAATCGGATTCAGGTCTGGGGAAAGGGCGGGCTAGTCCATAGCTTCAATGCCTTCATCTTGCAGGAGCTGCTGACAGACTCCAGCCACATGAGGTCTGGCATTGTCCTGCATTAGGAGGAACCCAGGGCCAACCGCACCAGCATATGGTCTCACAAGGGGTCTGAGGATCTCGTCTCGGTACCTAATGGCAGTCAGGCTACCTCTGGCGAGCACATGGAGGGCTGTGTGGCCCTCCAAAGAAATACCACCCCACACCATTTACTGACCCACTGCCAAACCGGTCATGCTGAAGGATGTTGCAGGCAGCAGATCGCACTCCACGGCGTCTCCAGACTGTCACGTCTGTCACATGTGCTCAGTGTGAACCTGCTTTCATCTGTGAAGAGCACAGGGCGCCAGTGGCGACTTTGCCAATCCTGGTGTTCTGTGGCCAATGCCAAATGTCCTGCACAGTGTTGGGCTGTGAACACAACCCCCATCTGTGGACGTCTGACCCTCATACCACCTTCATAGAGTCGGTTTCTAACAGTTTGTGCAGATACATGCTCATTTGTGGCCTGCTGGAGGTCATTTTGCAGGGCTCTGGCAGTGCTCTTCCTGTTCCTCCTTGCACAAAGGCGGAGGTAGCAGTCCTGTTGCTGGGTTGTTGCCCTCCTACGGCCCCCTCCACGTCTCCTGGTGTACTGGCCTGTCTCCTGGTAGCGCCTCCAGCCTCTGGACACTACGCTGACAGACACAGCAAACCTTCTTGCCACAGCTCGCATTAATGTCCCATCCTGGATGAACTGCACTACCTGAGCAACTTCTGTGGGTTGTAGAGTCCGTCTCGTGCTACCATGAGTGTGAAAGCACAACCAACATTCGAAAGTGACTAAAACATCAGCCAGAAAGCATTGGTACTGAGATGTGGTCTATGGTCCCCACCTGCAGAACCACTCCTTTATTGAGGGTGTCTTGATAATTGCCAATAATTTCCATCTATTGTCTATTCCATTTGCACAACAGCAGGTGAAATTGATTGTCAATCAGTGTTGCTTCCTAAGTGGACAGTTTGATTTCACAGAAGTTTGATTTACTTGGAGTTATATTCTGTTGTTTAAGTGTTCCCTTTATTTTTTTGAGCCGTGTATTTACATGTCTGCTAATCTACCTTTTTGAGTGAACTTGACCTGTGTTCACAGTAGAATAGTTGAGCCCAGGGAACCGTCTTGTGGAATACATTAAGTTGTGCAGATTTTGTGCTTAAAGGGGATATCCGGGACTTTATTAAAAAGAAAAAATGTGGCTAAGGACTAACAGGCTACTTGTTGTGCCCGGCGGCGTTCTTCCCCAGCACAGAGCGGTCACAGACCACTCCTGCTGGGATTCTGAATCCTCTGCTGACGTCACGTCTAAAGAGCGTAGACTTCTTTTCCGTTTTGCTCTGTTGACGGGGCGGGACTTCTGACGTCATTGTGATTAACAGCCGGATCTCCGCTGCGTAAAGGGGAACCGGTGGTCAATCAAAATGACATCAGAAGTTACGCCCAGTCTCATGTTGCAGATGATGCTGAATCCTCGGCAGGAACGGTCTGTGACTGCTCTGTGCTGGGGAAGAATGGCGCCGGTCACCCCAGGCAGGTAAGTTGCATTTGCTGGCCTTTTAGTGCTTAGCCACAATTTTTGTTTTTCGCTAAAGTCCTGGATATACCCTTTTAAATCTACATTCACTCACATCATGTATCCAGTGAGAGAAAATGAGATGCTTCAATCACATAAAGTCGGATAAAAACATGCTAAATATGCATAATGCGCTACATACCACATAGAATAATCACAGATTAGCTGCATTGAGTGACGGTGGGACTAGTCCTACTGTGGATCCAACAGCACATCTGCTGTAGAAATGAGTGTTGGCTTTGGAGTTCTGCTGATATACAGGGTGGTCCAAAAGTAGGTGGCCAGAAAATAATAACATTTATTTTGATTTATATATAAAATTATATTTACTAACACAAGCATAACATTGACAATTAAATTTTATTCTGAACAATAATACAAAAGTCCTTAAATTTTATCAACGCAGGTTCTCAAACTGTTTTCCATTACAATTTGCACAGCTTTGAAGTCGGCCTCTTACGCTTCAACAAACTTTCTTGCACAAGTCTCTTTGGGTATTAAGTTCTTGAAATGCATCTCTTATGTAATTAATGTCTGCCGTGCTATACAACAGTCTATCCACTATATTTCACACTTTGTTATAGTAGATACTAATAATAAAAGACCGGCAAGTGTCAGTAATACAGAAGCCCCTGTGCATTCATTCCTACAGGGGATTGATTCCAGATTGAATAGAGACCAGACTCCACATTGACACTATTATATCTGAGCTCAGCACCCTCTAAGAGGTGTAATGTGCAAATATTAATAAATACAATACTGGATTTTCTTCAATTTCTTTAAGCATAATCTCACTAAATTGCAGCCGCCTGTCTGGATCATCCTCCAATAAACCATGAATTAGACGTGGACGATAAGCTTTCCACCCAATAGATTTCAGGATGCGCATGATGGAAGCTCGTGAAATTCCCAATTCCAAAGAGGCTCTTCTGGTGACCTTTTTGGACTCTGAACAAATGTTTCAGCAACAAGTTGTTTATTATCTTCTGTACAGACTGTTTTGGGTCGACCAGTTTTTGGAGCATTAAGGATTGAGCCAGTGGCATTGAATTTGTCACGAATGCGGTAAATGGTTTGTCTCTTTGGGGCTTGAGTACCAAATGTTTCAACCCAATTTGCTCTAATGGTTTCAGCATTTTGAGATTTCCAACACTTTGTTAAAATCCATTTTCTTTGATCTGTATTTAAATTATTTGCCATTATGTGTTATCTGAATTATCTGAAAAGAAAAAAGATTTGGGGGAGATCTATGTGTGAAAACTAGATCTGTGAAACTGGCTCAGTTGCCCTTGGCAACCAATCAGATTCCACCTTTCATTTTCCAAAGAGTCTGTTTCACTTTACACCATGTTTGATAAATCTCCCCCTTCATAACCTTATTACACTTTCTGTCCACCTACTTTTGGACCACCCTGTAATATATATTTTTTTCTTCTCTTCATATGAGAATTTCTTGACACATTGACCAAGCACTGCTGAAAATCTGATGTTGTTGATCTTTAAATAGCACATGGCAATACCCTCAGGCAAAACCTGGACGATTTACTTATGCAGTTTTTTTTATTTTATGCAGCAACTTGTTTTAGGTGGATTTCTAAACCATATAAAAGATCTAAAATATGAAAATACCTTGAAAAGGTCTCTGAAGGACATGAACGTTGATGGAGATGGGGAATCTGAAGACTTTGAGATGAGGAAATATTCCTACATGGATGAAGATGGGTCTTTATCGCCCATTTCTGAGCCGGGGTAAGCATCATTCACACTGAAGGTGAATCAGTTCTGATAGCTATAGTTCATTACTTGTTTTAGCCCAGAAATAGGTATTTAAATTAGCAACCATCATAAAACAGTGATACAGTAGTTATTTATAACATTGGGGTAACCACCTAATCACTGGTGCCCAGGCTTTTTGGAAAAGTGGATACAGGGCCTCTGTCCTTTTCAGAGGACTGAGCAAGTGACCTTTTTGCAAAAGTCACCAAATTAACCAGAAGTATATTTAGTTTATTTTAACATATTTATGTTAATTCTAGGGAAAATCTTGAGGAGGATGAAGCCGTGGAAGAAGTAAAAGTTGTGGTGAGTTTCCCCCCCCCCCCCCTTTTTTTTTCTCTTTAATCACCACTGTTATGCGGAGTTAGAGGACCTGTCACCGGGTCCAAAGTGCCCAGTTTTTTAATCTTATTTTAGTTCCATTATTGACCTTTCAGTATACCTTTTTTTTTCTTTTTGGGTTTTGAGGAAAAAGGCGTGTGTCGCAGTATCCTTTGTGGGCGTTTCTTAAGGCTACTCTATGTGAGCAACTCCCCTACATTAAAGACCATAAAAATTTGGACACAGCATATTTTCGCTGCGTTCAATTATGCAGTTAAATCCTCATGTGTTCATTGAACAAATGCGGAGTTACCACCTCTAATGACAATCTATTGGGGAAATTTCAACAGAAATTGACATGCTGCAGCTCATAAACCCGCGCCACGGGTGAGTTTACACAGCGTCGAATAGAAAGCACAGTGGGTATGGGATTTTTGTAAATCCCATCCACTATGCTTCTACTGTTCAACCCAGCGAAGGCAAGTTGCGCCCAAAATGCTGCCATTTCGGATCGTGGGCATGCAGCCTTAAAGGGGTATTCCCATCTACAAGATCCTATCACAATATGTAGTAGGTATAATAATGATGTTAGCAAATACCTCCAATTATAAATGTAATATAGTTCTTATGATTCGCTATGTCTCTTTCCTCATGTGCAGGCATTGCAGGACCTTAGGTATCTATGGTTACAACCACTACCAACTAGCTGTCACTGTATCAGTGGTCATAACCATGGATACCTAAGGTCCTGCAATGACTGCACATGAGGAAAGAGACATAGCGAATCAGAAGAACTATACTACATTTCTAATTGGAGGTATTTGCCTATATATTATTATTATTATTACACCTACTACATGTTGGGATAAGATCTTAGAGATGGGAATACCCCTTTTAAACCTTATGGCAGATTTAAAAAAACAAAATGAATACTCAGTGGAGCAGTGGGAATAAAATAGGAACAAAAACTAAACACTCTTGATCTGGTGTTACTGGTCCTCTTTCAGGTCAGGACAGACATGCTAATTCAGCATTCTGTTAGGTATGCCTGTCCTGTATTTTTTTTTTTTTTTTTAGTCCCAAGATTGTGTTTATGAACTCTAAGAACATCTCTGCCCCCCTGCTGCTGGTTGCATAGGAAGAATCAATCTGCATCTGGAGAGAGGACAGGGTTAACCCACAGCTCATAAAGTACAGAAAACTCCACTGTCATGCTTGATTGAAAGGATCTCTTCCGGTGCAAATGTCTGCAAAACCATAGATGCACATGAACGTACAATGCTGAAACGTCCCATAATTTACAGTGGCAAGTCTGCTTCTGTTTAAAAATGCTGTGTGTATAAAACACACAATTGTTTAGTCTGCACCACAAAAAGTAAATACAAGGATAGTAACTAGGGGTGCTGCAATACGCATGCAAAGAAGACAGTCATGAATTGTAGAAGAAAAAGCTGCATGGAAATGACAGTTTTCACCCAAACAAGATCATTCAGTTAAAAAAAAAATGCCTTTATTAATTATGAAAAAACACTTTGTCATTAAAAACATAAACGAAAAAACAGCAAAAGAGCTGGACAAAGAGGGGTGACCTAGTATAATCATAATACAGGCTAAGAATACTTTGCAAAAAATGTTCAAAAGATATTGAGTTCACACCCTTACAATGGAAATTTGTACGGTTGGAGAGGTGAGTGCAATATTCAATGAAAAACCTGTATAATGCAATGATGATGACTTTTTAGAACATCCTTTTGAGATGTGTGCATAAAATCGGGCTGCACCCATAGACTCGCATTAGCAAGTCTCGTCTGATATACGCCGCCACTCGCAGATCATCACTGACTCATTTACGAACTTTGGTCACAGTACAGTGCGATCTTTTCTCGCATGCCACTTGTCCGATGTACAACCCCTGGCAAAAATGATGGAATCACTGGGCTCTGAGGATGTTCATTCAGTTGTTTAATGTTGTTGAAAAAAAGCAGACCGCAGACATGGCACAAAACTAAAGTCATTTCAAATGCCAACTTTAGGGCTTTAAGAAACACTAAAAGAAATCAAGATTAAAAATGTGGTACTCAGTAAGGGTAATTTTTTTCAGACCAAGCAGAGGGAAAAAATTATGGAATCACTCAATTCTGAGGAAAAAATTATAGAATCATGAAAAAACAAACACACAAAAAAACACTCCAATGCATCACTAGTATTTTGTTGCACCACCTCTGGCTTTAATAACAGCTTGCAGTCACTGAGGCATGGACTTAATGAGTGACCAACAGTACTCTTCATCAATCTGGCTCCAACTTTCTCTGATTGCTGTTGCCAGATCAGCTTTGCAGGTTGGAGCCTTGTCATCGACCATTTTCTTCAACGTCCACCAAAGATTTTCAATTGGATTGAGATCCGGACTATTTGCAGGCCATGACATTGACCTTATGTGTCTTCTTTCAAGGAATGTTTTCACAGTTTTTGCTCTATGGCAGGATGCATTATCATCTTGAAAAATGATGTCATCATCCCCAAACATCCTTTCAATTGATGGGATAAGAAAACTGTCCAAAATATCAATGTAAACTTGGGCATTTATTGAAGATGTAATGACAGCCATCTCCCCAGTGCCTTTACCTGACATGCAGCCCCATATCATCAATGACTGTGGAAATTTGCATGTTCTCTTCATGCAGTCATCTTTATAAATCTCATTGGAACGGCACCAAACAAAAGTTCCAGCATCATCACCTTGCCCAATGCAGATTCGCGATTCATCACTGAATATGACTTTCATCCAGTCATCCACAGCACACGATTGCTTTTCCTTAGCCCATTGTAACCTTGTTTCTTTCTGTTTAGGTGTTAATGATGGCTTATGTTTAGCTTTTCTGTATGTAAATCCCATTTCCTTTAGGCAGTTTCTTACAGTTTGGTCACAGACATTGACTCCAGTTTCCTCCCATTCTTTCCTCATTTGTTTTGTTGTTCATTTCCTGTTTTGGAGACATATTGCTTTAAGTTTCCGGTCTTGACGCTTTGATGTCTTTCTTGGTCTACCAGTATGTTTGCCTTTAACGACCTTCCTATGTTGTTTGTATTTGGTCCAGATTTTAGACACAGCTGACTGTGAACAACCAACATCTTTTGCAACATTGCGTGATGATTTACCTTCTTTTAAGAGTTTGATAATCCTATACTTTGTTTCAATTGACATCTCTCGTGTTGGAGCCATGATTCATGTCAGTCCACTTGGTGCAACAGCTCTTCAAGGTGTGATCACTCTGTTTTAGATGCTGACTAACAAGCAGATCTAATTTGATGCAGGTGTTAGTTTTGGAAATGAAAATTTCCAGGGTGATTCCATAATTTTTTCCTCAGAATTGAGTGATTCCATAATTTTTTCCCTATGCTTGGTCTGAAAAAAATTACCCTTACGGAGTACCACATTTTTAATCTTGATTTCTTTTAGTGTTTCTTAAAGCCCTAAATTTTCCATTTGAAATGACTTTAGTTTTGTGCCATGTCTGTGATCTGCTTTTTTCAACAACATTAAACAAATGAATGAACATCCTCCGAGCCCAGTGATTCCATAATTTTTGACGGGGGTTGTATATGCTCATGTGAGCAAGCCCAAACTTGCGGAACCTTGCCCTTGACCTTTTATCTATGTCCTAGTGTAATAAGTGGTTAAGCGAACAGTCAGGTAAGTCTGGCACTGTAAGGGTATGTGCACATGTTCATTATTGACAGGAGAAAATTCTGGCAGAAAAAAGCTGTGTGAAATACATATGTTTTGTTTTTCCCCACTGTTTTTTTAATTTTGTTTCTTTTTCCTATTCTTTTGGATGTTTTGAAATTGCTTCAAATCCTGCAAGGAGAAAATAATTTTCCAAAATCTTTCACTTTGCTGGGACAGTAAAATGCCGTATTATTATTATTTTTTTTTTTCACAGCAAAAAACACTGGAAAAAAATTCAACATGTGAACATACCCTTAGGCTTTGTTCACACGTTTTCTGCTTTTTTTTTTTTTCTCCTGTAGCCAAAACATGTTTAAAAAAAGTTGGTTTCATAGAACAAAAAAGCAGAAAGACGCTTTTTTTTTTTTGCAGCAAGTTGTGCACTTTCTCATTGCTTTCTATGGTGAAAAAACGCTGAAAGAATAGACATGCTGCAGTCAGGAAAAAAATAAACGCCAATTGTGTGCATGAGATTTCTGAAATCTCATAGCTTTTAGTGGTCCTATAACAGGCAGCTTTTAATTTTTATTAAAAAAAAAAGGCTGCAATAATGTAGCATGTAACTATATCCTTGCGAGTTCCTTGATGCAGACTACAAGACGCAAAGGCTTCATGGCAAGATTTATTTAGCTTAAAATATGCATCTTTTAGTCCAAAAAAAATATGATATATATATATTTTTTTTCTTTTAAGAAATTTTCTTATGTCCTTTACTTTCCTGACGTATGTTAATAACCTGACCTACGGTAACTGTAATATTTTAATTCCTAAATGAGAGCTTGTTACTTTCCTTGTGATATATCTAACACATAAGCAGCTGTTTTGTTTCTTTACGTCAACTTTATTCTTACTAATAGTTTTTCTATATTTCAGGAAACCAGTGAATTCATTTTGGACTGCCAAGTGCCCAGCAAGAAAAAGTGGCAAATAAAATAGAAATGTAGAACAAAGTTCATCTGCAGCAAATAAACTTCATAAGGACTATACAAAAAAAAATGTACCGAGTACCTGGGTGCCTTTAAATCCGAGCCAAATGTTTATTTCTCTATTAAATTTAAAGAAAAAAAACAAACGAGGATTGGTTTCTGCATGGTCTAAAGCAGTGCTTCGCAAAATGTAAATTTTCCAAGATGTGAATATAAATTGCACAGGCTTTTCTAAGAGTTTGGCAATCTCTGGTTTAGCCACATAATTGTCAAATTGTGTGCCTATTTTGATTTCATGCAATGCTTTCTCATTTACATCGTCCAGGGTGGTGTACGAGGTTAACTGAAGGAACCGATATTGGTAAAACACAACAAGAACTACAATACAGAATGAATCTACACACACACACGATAAGGAAAGAGCTAGATACTCCTGTGAGAAAATACTACTCTAGATGAAGACGCAATATGGCTATGATCACACAATGCATTCTTGATTTACTTTTTTTTTCCTGTAGTTTTCTCCAAATGCTGTAAAATCACCTCATTTTGTACTGCTTTTTTGGAAAATTGCAGCAAAAAATGCATTGCGAGTGCATTATGTGAACAGGACTTCAGACAGATTTAAAAGTCTAAAATGAAACCTGAAAAGTCTTTTTGAGAACCACAGAGAAGGAACCTTCAAAGTGCTCACCTTGAGTTCTTGTCTCAGGAAAATTCAATCTAATCCACTACATGGACTTACTTCAGATCTGTAAACATAAATCCTCTTCCGACTTCATCTGTAACAAAAATCTCGGCTTTATTTTTTTTCACAATTAAAAGTTTTATTGGGTTTTATAAACCCACAGAAAGGAAGCAAACAGTATGAGTGCCCCTGAAACACAGGGCGCAATAAGAACATTACCTCTAAATCTGGCATAACAGAGAGAATCTCAAAATGAGGCCAGAGATAAGTAAGTACTATAAGATTTCTCTCGCCTGAAAATGAAAAGGTTGGAGGTAAAATGTTATTTCCAGAAGAAGTGGAAGAGAGGTTAATAAGAGGAGAAGGGTAGGGGGAATGGAGAAGCAACTGAGCAAAAGCATATATAAAAAAAAACAAGAATAAAAGAAGGGGTAGAGGAGGAAGAGGGGGGTGCACTGAGATCCAAAATGTGAATTGGAGAGATTAGGTGCAGACGGTTCGGGATGGGAGTAAATTACTTTATCTTATGATAGACCTATAAAGAGGAGAGGAAAAGAAGAAATCCCATTGGAACCATTTATTGGAGCTCAACATGGAATGTACTAATTTAAAAATTAACTTTTAATAGCTATATATTAAAATTGTTTACTATAAATACAAAAATAAAAATACCCAATTGTGTGCAAAAAAACTTTATACCCTATGTATTTCCTAGTATTCCCTGCCTTGCCACGGAGGTTGGCATCCTACAAGCGCAACTGGCACCCCTACTCAACCTAGGCTGGCCGTAATGTAGGTCCCTATCATAGACCAAATATATATACACCAAACTACTCCGTAAGAGAGCGAGTGCATCAAGGCATAATCCAATAAAGTCAGTAGATGACACTGTTGGCAAAAATTAAAGCACCACTCCAGCGTTTGTTTTCTTATTTCACCTCTGGAGTGGTGCTGTAAATGTAATTCTCCAGCCCCCTGTCTCATACTTACCTTCCGGCGTTTTTGCTGCCGCTTCTCTCTGGCTCCAGCTAAAACTGACCTGCCTGCATCTCCAGTGTTTCATGGAGCTGCCTGGATGTCACTTTTCAATACAAGTCTATGAAAGCCTCCTCCTGGCTCTCATAGACTTGTATTGAGAGTTTGTGACCTAGCTTCTGACTTCCAGCCAGTCAGAAGCTACTGTCACAAGATGGAGTGGCTCTGAAAAGCGGTGAAGACGCCGCAGGGGGAGTATATGACCAGGGGCAGAGGGCTTATATTTAAAGCGCCACTCCAGCGCTGAAAGACCAAAAACGTTGGAGTGGTGCTTTAATATAACGTGAATCCGACAATATATATGGACACAATCTGTGCCTAATGTATTACACACCCTATAGAATGCAGGCTTAATCTTATATGTAAGATAAATAGATATGCAGTGTAAGATACTTAAGTTTCCAGGGACTGTTATTTTACCATATATAAAGTAGGTAAAGACACTTTAAGTCAGTTAATATTCATCAAGTTGAAACATGAATTAGATATGATGTATAGACACTTAATTATACAGGCACTAGGTTAACATGCAGAGTAGATAGCGATGCACTATGCTTTCAAATAAATTAGAATGCATTAAGACATGTTAATACACAAACAGTAAACTCGTTTCCCCTTTTCAGTTGAGGAATAGATTTATGGAGAGGGGCTATCCACATTCTGTACTCAATGATGCTTTCATTTTTGCTAATAGCCAGAAAAGGTCAACCCTATTAGGCCCCAAAAGGAGAGACAAAGACTCTGTAAGGGCTCATTCACACATTCTGATATTTCTGGTACTGGAAAAACAGTACCGGTGCTATCCGTGTCCATGTGTAACATCCGTATGCTGTCTGGCTGCATTATCAGTGTGGTGCTGAATCCAGCGCTCATCATTGTCGCCCGGTCTCACTGCAATCAGTGAGACCAGGCGATACTGATGACACTTGTAGTCAGCACCCACCTCCTGGGAATAGCACTAACTACAACAGAACCTGCTGTCTGTGTATTGTGCGTATTAAAAAAAAAAAAAAACTGCATGGGGGCCCCTTAATTTTCCTAACCAGCTGAGGGAAAGCGGACAGCTGGGGGCTGGTGTTAATATTCTGGGAAAAGGCCACATAAAGGTTCCCAGCCTGTTGCTAACAGCTCACAGCTGTTTGCTTAGCAATTGCGTGGGGTGCCCCCTATTTTTCCTAACCAGCAAAGGCTAAACAGACAGCTGCGGGTTGATATTAATAGGCTGGGGAAGGGGCCATGAATATTTACCCCCTCCCAGACTAAGAACACCAACCCTCAGCCGCCCCAGGAATGGCGCGTCCATTAGATGCGCCAATTCTGGTGCTTAGCCTCGGCTCTTCTCACTTGCCCTGGTGCATTGGCAAGTGGGGTAATAGTTTGGGGTTGATGTCAGCTGTTTTTCTAACATCAAGTCAAGGGGTTAGTAATGGAGAGGTGTCTATCTGACACCCCCATTACTGACCCCGTAGTCAAAATTAATAGACAAACACACATAGGAAAGTCTTTTAATTGAAAAAAACACTCCTCGACCCTCTCACCCATTTATTAACCTAAACAGAAAAAATCAAAGTAATCCTCATGATTATCCCCAACACTGCTACATCTGGTTTGATGAGCTTTGACATCAGTAAAGTGACTGCTCACCACGCCAGCTGGAACACACTGAGCTTAGCTTGAGAACGCGGCTGCAGTGACGAGCGATGATGTAATTGAGGTTACCGCAGGTTACAGGCAGTGGTTCCCACGGTAAGCTCTGTGGAAGCCAACCTATGAAGTGCGGTAGCCTTACTGACGTCACCACTCGCACCGTGAGAAATTTCCGCTGCTGACACCTGCTGATCGGCGGGGGTGCCGGGTGTCAGACCCTGGCTGATCAGACATTGATGACCTCTTTTTACGATAGGTCATCAATGTCTGATCAGCCGGGGTAAAGAGAAGTCATCACTGTAAAAGTAGTGGACACCAAAGACATACTGATAGGGAATCTAGATTGTGAGCCCCGATGGGGACAGCGACAATAATGTATGTAAAGCGCTGCGGAATATGTTAGCGCTATATAAAAATAAAGATTATTATTATTATATTGCCAATGTCCCTGCCTAAAGAAAAAAAAATGTTCACAAACCCTTTTTTTTCCCCTTCTCTTTCCTTTTTGTGTTTCCCGCTTATACATGCCTCTTTATTCAATACGTTCTGATTATAACGGCGCCATGGTCCAATGCCCGTGACGTCAGTTATTTTCCTCTATCTTCATTGGTCCTTCTGCGCATATGCCCCCTTCAAACATTTTTTTATCAGCCTCTTTTGTTGCGGTATCCACTTGGTTGCTGAGTCATATGACTATTCTGTCGTCTTGTTCGGTCATGTGACTACTACGTCACTGACCGGTCCCGCTTATTCTTTTACCTGGTCTTGTTTGTCTCTATTCTGATGCAGCGGGCACATGTACATTGTGTCGGTCACATGGCCCAATCATGTGACTGCCGCGTCATTATCTTGATAAGCCAATTATTACGCTCCGCATTCTCATTAGACTCGCTCATATTTGGTACTTACAGAATTTTGAGGTGATCTGCAGGTCACCAGTATCTGTCAGGAGAAAATGCGGAAGAAGGGGCCGTTGATTTGAGCTGGGAGGAGCCTTTGATTTGATTTGAGCAGGACTAAAAAGTACAGGAAGATCAAAGGTTTATAAGGCCATTGTTCTGCGCACTCTGGGCAGTCCGTGTATAGCAAGAAAGAAAAGTGCCCCTCCCTCCCCAAAAAACTTCTGTTGCGATATTTATTAGATGGTATAGTCATCCAGCTAATGCTGGGTGGACTTGGTTCTTTTTAAAGGTCATATGAATTATTTGATCATTTATTTATTGATGAATTCTTAATGGTTTTAATTATTTATTATTAAATTAATTGGCAACCCTTAATAAATATTGTGGCCTATTTTATCCAGAGAATTTGTCGGTGTCTTTATTTTAGTTCACAAGTTATATACTTCTATATTGAATTGGGCCTTGTGCCTCCGTGGCTAGAGCTCAAGCCTCGATCCTGGTGTGATGACAAGCCCTTTAACCCCTTCCTTGCGGAGGGCGATTGGCGTGAAGTCGCGGGTGGGAGAAGTAACGGACCTCGGACGTACTGCAGGACTAGGCTGGGGATCCCTGGGACTGACAGACGCAGGGCCGCCAGGGATAGTCAAGGTACAACGGAAGGGAAATCTGGTTGTGCACAATGTTGTGGAAACAAGAAATGGAAACTGTTGTGCCTATATGGACTGTTGAGTAAACTTCTCTGTCATGAAATGAACTGGTGGTCTGTGACTCACAGATTTAGAGGTAGGTAAGAAGATGGCAGACCAGACCTTGATATGAACAGTTCAAATGGTTTACTGCATCACAGATAAAGGAATCACAGCTTCTCCAGCATTTAGCTGCAACACTGGTTTTCCATACAGGTGCCGGCTGGATTGCAATGGACTGATACTCTGATATGAGAAAAGGTTTGGCTTTGCTCTGGCAAGGTACTTAATCCTAGCAGCCCTTGTATACTACGCCCCACCTCTAGATGGGCTTGACTCTCTCATCGCCAACTGCCAACTCCCCCTAGTCACCATAGTGACCAGACTATAGAGGATGTTGATCAGGCGTCCTCCAATACTGTCCGTTGCCGACCCTTATACCACCACCTGCTGGTTTCCAGTGCTATTACAGAGCAACAATTTACATTTAATTTAACAGAATGACACCAGGCAAAACATCAAAGCATGAATTATTCCACAGGCTTATATGAATGCAGAAATGTTTGTAATTGCCCTTTTTGGGTCATTACACAAGTGAGTGCAACGCACCTCACACATCACAGCACATTTGATCTGGGACACATTTCCTGTAGCGTGCCAGGGCGACATGGAGCAGCAGCTCGCCCATGACTACTGCCCTCTGGCACCCTACATGTTCTCTAGCCAGTGCTCACCACTTGTGCCAGTCTGCTCCAAGTCTTACACCCATCTCAGCAGTTTTCCTAATTTATTTTTCTTTAATCTTTCTTCCTGTTTAATCAATACTCCTTTAATCACACATTTATATGCTTGCCATACTGTGAGGTGAATCCTATCTGCCATGCTGCTTGTCTCAAAAACCAGTCTGTAATACTGTGTGCATGAGTGGATCTTGAAACAAAGAATTATTAAAGGGTTATTCCATAATAGTTATTACCTATCCCAAAAATAGGGGGTAACTTACATACCACTGGTGGTGCAACCCCATCGATCCCAAGAAGGGCCTCGGTAACCCAATAACCAGGCTCTGCACAGCTCCATCTTGTTTAGAGCGGAGAGGAGCATTCTAGACCCGCCCAGAGTATTAACATCTGCCCCCAGCTGCTGGTTAACCTCAGCTGGTTATGAAAATTACGGGGATCCCACTCCTTTTTTTTTCAATTATTTATTTAAAAAACAAAACACAACGCACTGATTATATAGCACACTGACATATTTCTATCTATCTATCATGTTCCTCATTGCTATCTATCTCGACCTGTGAACATCTTTAATACCTAAACTCTTTTATTTATATGCTGCTTTTCACTCCAAAAGGTATCACACTGACAGCACAAATAAATGGCGTGGGACCCTTCTATTTTTGATAACCTGCGCAAGTAAAGCTGATAGCTGTGGGCTGCAGCCCCCAACTGTCAGCTTTATATTAGCTGGTTATTTAAAATAGAGCGATCCCACGCCGTTTTTTAAAATTATTTAAATAATTTAAAAAAACGGCTTTGGTTCCTCACCATTTTTGCCAACCAAGCTAAAGCCGACAGCTGGGGGCTGGTATTCTCAGACTGGGAAGAGGCCATGGATATTGGCCCTCCCCAGCCTAAAAATAGCAGTCCACAGCCACTCCAGGAAAAGAGCATCTATTAGATGCGCTAATTCTAGCACCGTGCCCAGATGTGGTGGCAAGTGGGGTAATAGTTTCGGGGCTGTTTTATGTCCGCTGACATCAAGTACAGGGGAGAGGCGTCTATAAGACACCCCCATTACTAACCTTGTTGTGAAAATTAAATAAAGACACACTAAGAAAAGTCCTTTAATTGAACAAAACACATAAAAAATCCTTTATTTGAAATAAACACTCATTACCCTCTTTTATCTATTTATTACTGTAAAATAAAAAATAATAAAACACCATATTCCTCACCTTTCCGCCGATAATCCATTAATGGCCATGTCCGATAATGATCCGGAAGGTTTGGAGAGCAGTCACATCTTCCCAGGGCAAGTGGGAAGAGCCGGGCAAAGCGCTAGAATTGGCGCATCTAATAGATGCGCCTTTTCTGGGGGCTGCTACGGGGTGCTGTTTTTAGTCTGGGGATGGCCAATATCCATGACCCCTCCCCAGTCTGAGAATACCAGCCCCCAGCTGTCTACTTTAGCTTGGTTGGTTGTCAAAAATGGGGGGGGACCCCACGCCGTTTTTTAAATTATTTATTTAAATAATTAAAAAATACGGTGTGGGACCCCTCTATTTTTGATAACCAACCAATATCAAGCTGACAGCTGGAGCTGTAGCCCGCTGCTGTTAGCTTTACCTACACTGGTTATCAAAAATAGAGGGGAACACACGCCATCTTTTTATTTTAAAAATAGAGGGGAATACACGCCATCTTTTTATTTTTTTGTTTATTGCATAAGTGCCAGCTGATGAATACTCTCATCAGCCTTGCCTGCTTTCACTGCTATCATCGAGACTAGGCATACGCTGATGAGAGTAGTACTGCTGGTCAGAGCTGCTGTCATCTGTGTGACTGCGTGGGAACCGCAGCACTCTGACCGGCAGTAACAAACTTACCGCTGATCAGAGCCGGAGTTTCCTACGCTGTCACGCAGATGACAGTGTGCTAAACGCCGGATGTTCGGGCCCCTCATTCGCTCAAACCAAACTTTTTTTAAATGTTTGGCCAAACCCCTGACGGACCTGAACATCCACGAGTCCGCCCATCACAAATAACGAGGCACATCTTTTCCCCAAAACTTAGATTGAGTCCAGGTTTCATTGTGTATGCAGTGTGGTATTAATACCTCTCGTGGCTCCAGAAGTAAGGCTAAGTACGGCATAGTCCTTGCAGAAACTGGACTGTGTGTGGAAATCCAACAGTCCTTTGGCTTTTCTCCTTCATGTCCTTTTTAAGAAAAGCATGATGTTGAATAAGCTTATTGTCCTAGTCCATATTTAAAAGTTTATCCAGTGTCTCTGTAGGGTGCAATAATCCTGCTACTCCTAACAAGATGATTAGTAGAACAGTCATTCTGCCGGTGAAGTGACCTTTTGGTAGTGACTGATGTGGATCCAGGTGGACTTTCCCTCAGTTTCACTGAGGTGGATGTGGTCAGTTGGACTTGGAAGTGGCCATCAAAACGTGGATTCATGCAGCAGCAATAATATCGGGTCTATTATTCAGAAGAGGTGCAGGTAGTCTGGTAGACAGGAGGATGAGGGTCACAGTACACTGGTTTCAGAGCAATGGACTACTGATGAGGCCACTAGTCCTGTGATTTTTTTTATTGCTCTATTAAATATTTCTATAAGAATAGTAGTAAAATGTAGCAATTTACAGTGAGAGAATACCAGAGTGCTAAACTGGTTACAATTTGCTCTTAAAAAATTAGGCACAAAACTGACAAGGGAATGGAGGATCCTGGGTATGAGAAAAGCTTAGAATATTTACATTTATTTCATCTTGACTAAGATATATAAGTGGTGACATGATTAAAATGTACAAGTACTGTAAATAAATGGCCCATACAAAAAGTATGGTCAAAAGCTGTTCAATGTAAAACCCCCTTAAAAGATAAAGGGGGCGCAGCCCCCAAACGGGAGAATGACAGGTTCAATCAATCTCCACAGGCGACAAGGCTTCTTTACCATAAGAACTATTCATCTGTGGAATAGTCTACCTCAAGATCTGGTCAAAGCATGAACCATTGATGGCTGAAAAAAATGTCTTAATAACAAATAATGATGTAAATGTGTAATGTTCTTTTCTGAATGTTTGGTCCTGTGGATAGACAATTAGGATCCAGAGGGAAAGATTAGCTCTTCTGGGGGAGAGCTGGATCATGCATTATGGTAACCATTCCTTTTATCCTTAGCCATCCCTCGGTTTAACTCGATGGACATTTGTCTTTTTTCAACCTTATTCACTATGTAATTATAACATTTATACGTAATATTTTTCTTCATGGAAAAAAAAAGAATGTTATTGTATAAAATAATAGGCAGATGTAAGGGCAAAGATATATGAATGCAGCAGGTGAGGGAGCCTGACTGCTCTGCATTGTGTACATCCCCCACTCCACCTTTAGGTGGCATCTGGGTGCATGCTGCCAGGCAACCAGTATACAACACTGACTGTGCCTGAGGTGAAACTGCTGAGGTGCTGTGTGCTGGGCTCTCTGGTAAGCTCTTGTATCAGTCATATCTCCGGTAGGTGCAATAGGTACGAGATCTGTCTATGCAGCCTACAAATTCTTCTTAGTTACTCTATGTTTAGTTAAATCCATGTGTCTGTTACTGCATTGATGTGTATACACCTGCATGTGCCTATATAGCTTCAGACATGTGTCATTTAATTCACTTTTTTTATCAGTGCATAACTTTAGGTGTTTTTAACTTTATATATGTTTATATTAACTTGTGTATTTACTGTAAACGTATACAGAACTTCATATATGGACCCAGTAACTGAATACATTTGTATGTAAGGTCAAACATGCACTGCATATGGGTATATAGCTCCATACATGTATTTATCTGTATACTTGTGCATATATATATACAGTTATATGAAAAAGTTTGGGCACCCCTATTAATCTTAAGCTTAATGTTTTATAAAAATTGGTGTTTTTGCAACAGCTATTTCAGTTTGATATATGTAATAACTGTTGGACACAGTAATGTTTCTGCCTTGAAATGAGGTTTATTGTACTAACAGAAAATGTGCAATCTGCATTCAAACAAAATTTGACAGGTGCATAAGTATGGGCACCCTTATCATTTTCTTGTTTTAAATACTCCTACCTACTTTTTACTGACTTACTAAAGCACTTTTTTTGGTTTTGTAACCTCATTGAGCTTTGAACTTCATAGCCAGGTGTATGCAATCATGAGAAAAGCTACTTAAAGTGGCCACTTGCAAGTTGTTCTCCTGTTTGAATCTCCTCTGAAGAGTGACATCATGGGCTCCTCAAAACAACTGTCAAATGATCTGAAAACAAAGATTATTCAACATAGTTGTTCAGGGGAAGGATACAAAAAGCTGTCTCAGCAATATAACCTGTCAGTTTCCACTGTGAGGAACATAGTAAGGAAATGGAAGAACACAGGGACAGTTCTTGTTAAGGCCAGAAGTGGCAGGCCAAGAAAAACATCAGAAAGGCAGAGAAAAAGAATGGTGAGATCAGTCAAGGACAATCCTCAGACCACCTCCAGAGAGCTGCAGCATCAACTTGTTGCAGATGGTGTCACTGTGCATCGGTCAACTATACAACGCACTTTGCACAAGGAGAAGCTGTATGGGAGAGTGATGCGAAAGAAGCCGTTTCTGCAAGCATGCCACAAACAGAGTTGGCTGAGGTATGCAAAAGCACATTTGGAGAAGCCAATTTCTTTTTGGAAGAAGGTCCTGTGGACTGATGAAACCAAGATTGAGTTGCTTGGTCATATAAAAAGGCGTTATGCATGGCGGCAAAAAAACACAGCATTCCAAGAAAAACACTTGCTACCCACAGTAAAATTTGGTGGAGGTTCCATCATGCTTTGGGGCTGTGTGGCCAATGCTGGCACTGGGAATCTTGTTAAAGTTGAGGGACGCATGGATTCCACTCATTATCAGCAAATTCTTGACAATAATGTTCAAGAATCAGTGACAAAGTTGAAGTTACGCAGGGGATGGATCTTTCATTAAGACAATGATCCAAAACACCGCTCCAAATCTACTCAGGCATTCATGCAGAGGAACAATTACAATGTTCTGGAATGGCCATCCCAGTCCCTAGACCTGAATATCATTGAACATCTGTGGGATCATTTGAAGAGGGCTGTCCATGCTCGGCGACCATCAAACTTAACTGAACTAGAATTGTTTTGTAAAGAGGAATGGTCAAAAATACCTTCATCCAGGATCCAGGAAATCATTAAAAGCTACAGGAAGCGACTAGAGGCTGTTATTTTTGCAAAAGGAGGATCTACTAAATATTAATGTCACTTTTCTGGTGAGGTGCCCATACTTATGCACCTGTCAAATTTTGTTTGAATGCAGATTGCACATTTTCTGTTAGTACAATAAACCTCATTTCAAGGCAGAAACATTACTGTGTCCAACAGTTATTACATATATCAAACTGAAATAGCTGTTGCAAAAACACCAATTTTTATAAAACATTAAGCTTAAGATTAATAGGGGTGCCCAAACTTTTTCATATAACTGTATATTTATATATATAAATATAACTTCATAGATGCGCATATAACTACATTAATACGGATTTAACTTTAAGTTTGCGTATATAATATGTAAATAGCCTCTTCCGAAGGAAGAGGACTTTATGTCTTGCACCACCCAGAGGCGTATATAGGGGGAGGCAGGCGGGGCATGTGCCCGGGCGCAGCTGATAGGGGAGCGCAGTCGGGTCGCCTAAGGCCACGTGCTCACGTTGAGTATTTGGTGAGTTTTTTATATCAGTGTTTGTAAGACAAAACTAGGTGAGGAACAATCAGAGGAAAAGTATAATAGAAACACATCAACACTTCTGCATTTATCAACACAGATGTAAAATACTGACCAAATACTCAACGTGTGCATGGGGCCTTATGCAGTGGTCCAAACTGTCTCCCACGGCGGCTGCATTCTGCCGCCCCCTGGACTGGGATTTGGCCGTTCTCTGAGCCAGCTGTCAAGTTGACAGCCTTCTCACAGAAGCTGAAGCACGCTAGCTCCCAGTGATTGTACTTGTGTCTCTCAGACGCGAGTACAATTGAAGCTCTGACCTCCAGGTCAGAACAACGCCAGCAGCATGATCAGGCCATGTGATCACACTGCTGATGTCACTCGACGGCGCCCAGAAGTGCAAAGAACAGGTGGAAAGTTCTCCAGACTGGAGCTGAAGACACCGAAGATTAAATGTAACGGAAGGCTGGGGATATTTAACCCCTTTAAAGCCCAAAACGTATTAATACGCGTCTGTGCCCTGGGCTTTAAGAGCCTGACCCGTATTAATACGTCATTGCGATCGCCGCCGGGTGTCAGCTGCTTGTCACAGCTGACACCCGGTGCTATGTGCAGGGAGAGGTCCCGCACTGCTCCCGGCACATTAACCTCCGCAATGCTGCGATCGAAGTCGATCACAGCATTGCGGTGGCTAAGGGGAGGTGATCGCAATACTCACCTCCTCTTCTGGCCTCCAGCGTTGTCTGCCGCGGCTTACCGGATGTTGCCATGACGACCCGATGTCGTCATGACAACATCCAGGTCACCAGACAGCAGGAAGATTTTTTGGTCATGCGCAGTGCATGACCAAACTATATTCTCCCTGTGCAGCGCTGACAGCCTGCATAGCACAGGTATGGTGCTCCATTCCTGTGCTATGCAGGCGATCAGAGTAAAAAAAGTGAAAGTCCCATAGTGGGACAAAGTATAAAAGTAAAAAAAACTGTCAGAAAGTGAAAAAAAAAAATTTGAAAAAATATAAAAAAAAAAATAAAAAAAATAATCCACCAAAAATAAAAATATAATGTACCCATCAATAAATATTATTATGAAAAAAAAACAAAAAACAATAAAAGTACACATATTTGGTATCGCCACATCTGGAACGGCCTGACCTATAAAATTGTCCCACTAGTTAACCCCTTCAGTGAACACGTTAAAAAAAAAATAATAAAAAAACTAAGCAAAAAACAATGCTTTATCATCATACCGCCAAACAAATAATGGAATAACACACAATCACGAATATAAATAAAAATGGTACCACTGAAAACATCATCTCGTCCCGCAAAAAACAAGCCACCATGCAGCTCTATCATCCGAAAAATAAAAAAGTTATAGCTCTCAGAATAAAGCGATGCAAAAAAATATTTTTTTCTATAAAATTGCTTTTATTATGTAAAAGCGCCAAAATATAGAAAAACAATATAAATGTAGTACCGCTGTAAACGTACTGACCCGAAGAATAAAGCTACCTTATCAATTTTACCACACGCGGAGCTGAATAAAAAAAAAAAAAAAAAACAATTCCTGAATTGTTGTTTTTTGTTTATTCTGCCTCCCAAAAATCGGAATAGAAAGCGATCAAAAAATGTCACGTGCCTGAAAATGGCACCAATAAAAACGTCAACTCATCCCCCAAAAAACAAACCATCACATGACTCTGTCGGCCAAAATATGGAAAAATTATAGCTCTCAAAATATGGCGATGCAAAATATAGATTTTACAAAAAAATGCGTCTTTTAGTGTGTGACAGCTGTCAATCATAAAAACCCGATATGATTCTGGTATCTCTGTAGTCACACCGACCCGAAGAATAAAGTCATCTAATTACTTATACCGCACGAGGAACGGCGTAAAAAATAAACTCTCGGGTTAGGGTTGTGCTAGGGTTAGGGTTGGGGTTGGGGCTAGGGTTGTGCTAGGGTTAGGGTTGGGGCTATGGTTGGGCTAGGGTTAGGGTTGGGCTAGGGTTGGGTTGGGGTTGGGCTAGGGTTGGGTTGGGGTTGGGGTTAGGGCTAGGGTTCAGTTGGGGTTGGGGTTAGGGCTAGGTTTTGGGTTAGGGTTGGGGCTAGGGTTGGGCTAGTGTTGGGCTAGGGTTGGGGTTGGATTAGGGTTAGGGTTGGGCTAGGGTTAGGGTTGGGGTTGTGGTTAGGGTTAGGGTTGGAATTGGGGTTAGGGTTGGGCTAGGGTTAGGGTTGGGATTTTTTTCAAAAGTAAAAAAAAAAATAAAAAATGATGATATGGCAACTACGTAGTGTTGAGCGCAAGTGCTCGCTACTTGAGTTTGCATCGGGTGCTTGGGTATGCACTGAGTATCGCGGGTGCTCAAGTGACATGCCCGAGTCTCCGCCCCATATGCTTTGCGGCCATGCCTGCCATGCACGAGCGATCCCCGCATGTTTTTTTTGGGGTGTCTAATAACCGTGAAACATGCGGGCGGGGACTCGAGCATGTCACTCGAGCACCCTTGATACATGGTGAATACCTGAGTACCCGATACAAACTCAAGTAGCGAGCACTTGTGCTCAAGGCTAGTGACAACTTATTCAATATGATGACCTAATGTTATCAAATTCTGTGTCGTATTTGGTCAGTATTCGGTCAATATTTTTTCTCAGGAGTGGGAGCCAAAGCCAGGAGTGGGTGATAAATGCAGAATTGGTGCACTTGTTTCTATTATACCTTTCCTGATTGTTCCTATAAAAGAACAAGTGCACCAATTCTGCATTTATCACCCACTCCTGGTTTTGGCTCCCACTCCTGAGAAAAAATACTGACCGAATACTGACCAAATAATGATAGTGGG
This sequence comes from Phyllobates terribilis, assembly GCF_046119375.1. Classification (NCBI taxonomy): domain Eukaryota; kingdom Metazoa; phylum Chordata; class Amphibia; order Anura; family Dendrobatidae; genus Phyllobates; species Phyllobates terribilis. The sequence continues at coordinate 421,495,243 of NW_027362762.1, read as the reverse complement.
GCCATTGCCTAAGGTTGCAAATCGCATATGTGCTGGGAAGGGGGGGGGGGGTGCCAAACTGAACTCTTGACCCGGGTGCCAGAAAACCTAGAAACACCTCTGGCACCACCTATTGGATGTGCCAATCCTAAAACTTACTATCAACCTTTTAATGAACTTTGCCACATGACTTAGGATGATAAATTAAACCAGAAACGCCATTTGCAGACAAGTATTTCAGAGTGTTGTTCCTCCTCAACGCAAAACAGGAGGTCTGATTTGGCTAGATGAGAGACCTCTGACTGGGGATCTTAGGGGGAACATTTCTCCTTGCAGAGATTGCCAAACTGGTGTAAGGAGATTTATAAACCATGCAATACTCCATTGACAATGTAAATAAGAAAATAGCCTAATCAGAAGGAAAGGGACCAAACAGGTGTGTACGTTGAAATCATTGGGACCCCATAACAGAATTTCCATTTGGGTCCCCCTCCCCCCCATAAAAAAAACCCTCAATATTCGGCAGAGTCACAGAAGAGCATATCTGTCAACTTTTCAGCCATTACAAAATCATTTTCGTCCTATATAGTCCTCCATACAGTATTATGGGCACCACACAGTCCTCCATACAGTATTATGGACACCACACAGTCCTCCATACAGTATTATAGGTACCACATAGCCCTCCGTACTGTATTTTGGGCACCACATAGTCCTCCATACAGTATAATGGGCCCACATAGTGCTCCATACAGTATTATGGGCACCACATAGTCTTCATTACAGTATTATAGTCACCACATAGTCCTCTATACAGTATTATGGGCATCACATAGTTCTCTATACAGTATAATGAGCCCCATATATTGTCCCATACAGTATAATTGGCCCCATATATTGTTCCATACAGTATAATAGACCCCATATATTGCTCCATTCACTATAATGGGCTTGATATATTGCTCCATACAGTATAATGGCCTCACATAATGCTCCATACAGTATAATGGACCCCATATAGTGCTCCATACAGTATAATGGGCCCCTTATAGTGCTCCATTCAGTATAATGGGCCCCATATATTGCTCCATACAGTATAATGGGCCCCCTTTTTTGCTCCATACAGTATGATGGGCCCCATATATTGCTCAATATAGTATAATGGGCCTCCTATCTTTCTCTATACAGTATATGGACCCCCTATATAGCTCCATACAGTATGATGGGCCTTCTATACTGCCCCATACAGTATGACTGGCCCCCTATATTGCTCCATACAGTATGATGTGCCCCAAATAATGCTCCAGAAAGAAAAAAATAATCAAATACTCACCTCTCCCCGCTCTTACGCTGCTCCGGTCTCTGTAGCGCATCTTCTGACCCTCTGCACTGCTCAGCACAGAGGGTACGCTGTAGTGACATCAGCCAACTCTTCCTCTCCCATCATTGTCTTCAACTATATTGGCATCCAGGATGCCAAAACAGTTGAAAGTATGGGGGTGGAGGGGAACCTGATGCCGGAGTTTCAGAGAAAAACATACTTTTAATCACCACTGGGGAATGAGCCACACAGTTGAATAGTCATGCAGGCAGGTCCCAGCCTGCTGACAGTGACTTTCAAGCATCTGTCTTTACCCGCATGCAGGCAGAGGCTTATCAGTCACTGTCACCGGGAGGAGAGAAGCTGCCGGGGACCAGCCTGTACGACTAGTCAATAGCGTGGCTCGAACTCATGGCGATGATTAAAAGTATGTTCTTCTCTGAAACGAAGCATTGTTTCAGAGTAAAACATACATGGCAGTGATCGCACAGTCAGGTGCTGATACATGCTGCCCATGGTTTGGGCAGCATGTACTGTATCAGCTGACCGGTTTCCTTTAAAGAAAGGGTCCAGGATCGGGGACATTATTAAAGAAAGGGGCCAGGGTGAAGTTCATTATTAAAGAATGTGGCCACGACGGAGAACATTATTACAGAAAGGGGGGCTAGGATGGGGGATATTATTAAAGAAAGGGACCAGGATGGGGGACATTATTAAAGAAAGGAGCCAGAACAGAGGACATTATTAAAGGATGGGGGCCAGGATTGAGGACATTATTAAGGAAAGGGGCCAGGATGGGGGACATTATTAAAAAAAGGGGACAGGATTAGGGAGGTTATTAAAGAAAGGGACCAGGACAAAGAACATTATTAAAGGATGCGGGCCAGGATGTGGGATATTATTAAAGAAAGAGGCCAGAACAGAGGACATTATTAAAAATTGGGGCCAGGATGTGGGATATTTTTACAGGATGGGGCCAGTACAGAAGACATTATTACAGGATAGGGTCAGGTTGGGGGACATTATTACAGGATGGCGCCAGGATGGAGGACATTATTATACGATGGGGGAAATTATTGCAGGATAAGTACCAGGATGGGAGACATTATTATAAAATGGATGACATAATTTCTATATGTAGGCCAGAATGAGGAACATGTATTATTAGTTTATGCTAGCAAGTTGGGGATATTATTACTGTAGTAGGCCAAATTGGGAGATAATATTACTGTATAGGTGCCAGAATGGAGGACATCATTACTCCACAATGGGGGATATTAATAGTATTTCTGATATTGGCCCATACAATATTTTTAATTTGTGGAGCCACAGTATGGGATGTTCCAACTGTATTGCGGCCAAAAAGGAGTACGCTAATATTGTATGGGGGCAGAAATAGTGTTTGTTACTATTGTATTGTTGTCACACATTACTACTGTATAGGGTCATAAAGAGGAATTTTTGCTATTGCGAGTGGGCGACAATTGAGGAAATATACATTAATATTGTATGGGGACCAGAGAGGGGGACATTTCTACTGTGACATCACTACTGTAATATATTTTATTTTTGCAGATACTGTTACCGTGGGAGAAAAAAAAGTGAGGTGCTGTTACTATGCAGGGCCACAGAGTGATACCATTGTAATTTTCTTCTTTATCTGGGGCAGTGAGGGAAAAAGTGTGGAGGGTGTTGCAGAAGTGATCATTCATACATATACGTGCAAAATCTAAAACGGAAACAAAATGAACATATCCTACTGTAAGTAAATAAATAAAAGCAATAGTGCATATATATAACATACGGTACTTCGTAAACACCGTTTTTAATAAAAAATTGTTTTTACCAGCTATCCCACCTTTGTCAAGGTGTACCCAAACCGGGATGTCCTAACCTCTAGTATTAAAACCTTACCATGTGTCAAAGTGATGTCAATGTGAATAAGGGCCGAGCAGGACCGGGTCCAAATATGGATACCCAGCAAATAGGAAGCTATATAAATGTAATGTCCAGCTGAAAGAAAGGGATGCCACACCATTACCTGCACTAAATGCCGAAACCTAAAACTACATCGGAAAAAAAATGAACTGGAGTATAAGTCAGTATGCATGCAAAATAGGAGCATGTTCACACTGGCCATTAAATAGACAAAACCTAAGACAGAAACAAAATGAACATATACCCTGCTGTAAATAAATATGTAAAAGCAATAGTGCATATAAATAACATAGGGTACTTAGTAAACACTGGTTTTGATCAAAAAAGGCGTAAAAGCCATCCCACCAGCATCAAGGTGTACCCAAGTTGGGATGGTCCTAACCTCTAGTATTAAAACCTTACCATGTGTCAACGTGAATAAAGGCTGAGCAGGACCGGGTCCCGAATATGAATACCCAGGAAATAGGATAGATATGTGTGTGTTGCTTTCTGCAGAGACAAGTCCTAGCTAGAATAAGTCATAGCGGTCTGTTACGGATGAAGAAGAAAAGCAAAAATGAATGACTTCTATTGGAGGTGTTATTTGAAAGTCATTGGATTTAATATATACATTATATGATCTACTCATCTGCGGCGCATAACTATCACTAGTGGTAATATAAATATTAGTCTTTGATAATAATCAGTATGTTGCTATTATTCAGTTACTAAGTGGTGGTAATATGTGGTCCAGTCATAGTGTGGTGGTCTTTATCACTTGTTTATGGTATTATAAGTACATTGGTCTTGGTATAGTGTATTTTTTTAGAGAAACAGGATGGTGGTTATTCTCAGACACTCTGTGGTGATAATATATCTTCATTGTGTGACAATATTTATTCCCTTTTTGTGGTTTATTTTTGGTATATTAGTTTTGGTATAGCGGACTTATCCAGTAACAATATGGTGATATTTGTTCACTGTAAGACTAGTATTTAGAAGTATTACTTAGTGGACAATGTTATTACTGTGTTTTCTATGGGAATTATATATTTTATCTTTAGTCTTTTTTTTTTTAAATGAGGGGGATAGCAAACACATTCCCTGTTTTTGCACCGGGGGCCCATCGGACTCTAGCTACGCCACTGGTCGAGAACTAAACTTTCTATTAATGTTTATTTTTATGGTCTTGTAAATATGTCTGTCCATATTCACTTATTCATAGTATAGAACTGGACCTTACATTAACCCAATTAGTAGAAGGGTTTCCATCACCACTGCCATGATTATGCCATTATCTTATTTTATATATATATATTTCTTTGCTTTTTCCTTTGACAACAGTTTTAGTAAAAATATCCCCAGTGCTGTGTGTCTGAAAAACCAAGGTAAATTAACTCGCTGATTTCTTAGGCTGTTTTCACACTTTACAGCCAAAGTGATGTTTTTTTCTAGCTTTCTTCGGCAGTCCCATGCAACTGAAGTTGGGTATCTGTACCTCTGTCTATACAAGACAGGTCTGTGCAGAGCCTGGTTCCTGGGATCCAGAGTCCCATTTTTGGGATCAATGGAACGCCCAGTGTTCAGACACCTCTAGTGATCAGTAAGTTACTGTGTCAATATATTCCTATAAATAAGGAATAACTTACTATCTTGGAAATAAAGCCGGCCATAAACACTAGATTGCTGTTGGATGAACAGTGCTTTGGCCAATCATTTAGCCAACAGTCAACTTGGCCATCTCTCCCTTACTCAGGAGCGTTCACTCGGCCGAGTACTCCTGTGTTTCCTATAAGAAAGTCGCAAACATAAATTTAAATTTCTGCCAGTGACTTTTCTCCACGAGAACAAACCGATCAACAGTCCAGAATTGGCTTGCCTGATCAACATTTCCCCAGGGATCAGTTGGCACCCTCGTACACATAACAATATCGCCAGATTTGGCCTTAAGCCTTTAAAGAGACTGACTCAAGAAAACAACCCCTGTGTATACAGCCTATTAAATTATGTTACGTCATAGAGGGGGATTCCTCTATGTGGCACAGTTGAGAGCTATTGAAAGTAGTGACTTTTTGGAAGTGTAAACTGGACTTGTGCTGCCGATGACATATTGTTCTATGGGCACAGAATGATTACCGATTGATTTGTGCACAATGAAGTGCAGCCGGACCAGTCTACTCAGGCTATTAAACTACTGCCAATTGGCTATTATGTAGCCGATTGGTGGTTGTTTAACGACCCTGTCTGTCTTATATGGGCCCCTAATCCATCCATGTGATATATCATCTACCTCGTAATACTACATTTTCTCCACAGTATCTGACGCGCTCCCGGGTCAATGGGGTACTCGGCGTCCGGGCCTATGGATGCTGGTGGGGGATATCACGTTGGCTGGCCCGGTCCGTGGCCCAGGGCGGTCAACCAAAAAGGGGATTGTAACTTGGATAAAAAAATTAAAATAAACAGTTTGTGACGCCACCTGTGGTACCTGGTAAGGTTTACCAGCGCTGCTGCAGACCTCCGGGGGGTGATGGGATGGCAGCTGAGGTGTTTCTGCTCCCCACAGGTGGAGCGGGTCCCCGGGGCAGTGTGGAGTTTGATGGTGGTGATGATGGGACTTGTAGTGCAGGCGGATGGCGCAGCAGGAGTAACTGACAGAGACAGGGGATTCACTTCAATACCTTTACTGGTGCAGATGTCAGGTACGGTCCAGGGTACTCAGTAGGATGGGTGCACTTCAGGACTTCTCCCCAGTGAGCGGGTATAAGGCCTCCTGGTCCGTGTCTGCCTCTCTGTATGCTCCTGGCCAGCCTGCCTAGCTTATGTGTCATGCTGTTCCTTCACCTGTCGCTCGGTAGTAGGACCTTCTGCTGGCAACCACTATCCCTGGTAACGCTGGGGCCTTCGTGGTTCCTGGTCCTGTAATGGGTCTAGCTTCAGGTCGTCCAGGGACTTGTAGTCCTCCTGGTATGCCGGTGATCCCTACTGGGTATAAAGGGACCCTGTAGGCGCGGACCCGGTGTCCGGTTTGTATATCGGGGTGAGCCTATGATGCACCTCTGCCCCCTCAACTGCTCTCTCCTTTCTCCTCTTGCCTTCGGCCCCACTTGGGGCCCTCAGAACTCAGCAGCAGATGCGCTGAGTCTTCGCTGCTCTCAGCGTCAGCACGCTCTCCAACAACTAACTAACTGAGCTGCCTAGCTCCACCCTCCATATATATATCCCTATCGGGCTCCCTCTGGTGGTGTGAGGTGGAAGGGTGGAGGTGTTTGTATGTAGTGAGGGCCTCGTGGAGCCTGAGTCCTGTGGTACCTGTGCGCAGCAGGGTGCCACATATCCAACAGAAGCTTTCCTGGCTTAATAAGCAAGGATTTCATGGGCTGAGCAGACCCACAGTGATGTCCATGAAAGATTTCAGATTAACTGCTTCTGGACCGCCCATAGACTTTAAACCTCTGAGCACTCTGACTCCTACTGTGCAGTGACGTTCTAAAATGTAATCATATAGTAGTGTAGCTACACACGATCATGTAGCTGCTGAAGTAAGGATCCAGCTGTCAGAGACAGCAAGAGTCTCCATAGAGAAGGCAGAGATGGTTTATTACCTATGTGCCTTCTCTATTGCTGTATGCATAGCGCTAAACAAGTGCTGTGTACACAGTAAGGCCACGGCCCCACTATCAGTATTTTTTCTCAGGAGTGGGGGCCAAAACCAAGTGAGGAACAATCAGAGAAAAGGTATAATAGAAACAAGTCACCAATTCTGCATTTATCACCCACTCCTGGTTTTGGCTCCCACTCCTGAGAAAAAATACTGACCAAATACTGACCAAATACTGATAGTGGGGCCATGGCCTAATAAGAAGTGTTGACGGCATACACAGCCGTCGTCTGATCTCTGTGTATAGAGGGAGCAAGAGCTGCTGGGTCCTAGTAATCATAAAAAAAGGAAAAACATACACTTATTTCCATTATTTTTTCACCGATATTGCCCGATATCAGCAAAAAGAGAAAAATAGAATATAACAGGGAAATGAAAATGTAAAAATTAAGCCTCATTTATCACAAAGACACAAAAATTACTTGGATATCTGTAAGAGAAAAAAAATTCAGCTGTTTAAACCGCATTCTCGAAAAAAACAAAATTTACTTGGTCAGGAACGGGGATTAGTGTCTTGGTCTTGAACTGGTTAAAATTAAGATGTGATTGTGATAATACTATTTTCTTAACGAATATGAATAATATAATAGGTTTCCAGGAAGGAAAAGCAATGTACACATTGTGGGACTGGACATTGTTGCCATAACAAAATGCTTTTAAAGTGCCTCAAGGTAAAAGAGACAATGAAATTCCTGTACTGAATAGCGACACAGTTATGCACAATAGCAAACTGTACAAATAGAAAGAAAAATTACAGACTTGATGTTTATGAAGAGTTTTAGAGCCTTCAGTTTGTGCTATTTATTATGAAGAACATTTTCACACATCTGCCATGAAATAATGTAAATTGCCCTTAATTCAATGTTTACATTTCAGAAAATGATAAATACAACATAAAAAATAATGGTTCAGTATCACAATTTCAAGGCAAACCATACAATTTACCAGCCTGCCATATAACATTCCCTCTCTTATTGTTATTTTATTCTTTTATATATTAAAGCACAACTTCATAGTTTTTTTTTATTTCTGGGGTGGAGTGGTGCCACTAATCTACAGTAAGTTCCCTGCCATTAGTATTATACTTACCACTTACTGCTGTCTTCAGCTTTTCCCAGCATCGCTCCTGTCCTGATCCGTCATCTTGTGACTAGTGTTGAGCCACCCCCGTAGTGTTCGAGTTCGGTTCGGTTCATCGAACACCCGTGTGTTCGCCGAACTGTTCGTCGAACTGTTCGTCGAACACCTTCGAACACCGTTAAAACCAATGGCAGGCAAACAAAAACACATAGAAACACATAGAAAACACCTTCAAAGGTGTCCAAAAGCTGACAAACTGCTCAGAAGACACAACTAACACATGGAAAAGTGACAAGTACATATAGTCATGCGAAAAGAAAAGAGGTGGAGGAGTAAAAGGAGGGGGAGACACAGATATAGGCATGTCATGCCCTTCTAAAATCCAAAAAGTGAGAAGCCGAGACGGCCAGTCCGCTCCTGCCCGTGCCACCTCCGTGTCGCCGGGTTTGTGCCAGAGCCGCGGTGAACCCTGACGGCCAGCCCCCCTCTCCCAATACTGGTGCCTGTCCGCTGGTGGGTCGAGAGAGCCCCACTGTGGTGGAGGCAGCTCTAAGCTTTTTAATTTAAATTGTCCCTCTAATTTGAATGAATACACTTTAAATCCATTTACAAGGATCTATTGGAGGGCAAGTCTCATGCCAGCAGCCGCGTAATTCCAGCTCCAGTAGCGTCCACTAAAGCTGCTGCAGTTAAAAAGCTTTTATAAGGATCGAGCTCGGCTGTCCACCGCAAGGCATCCTAGTGCCAGTCCCAGCCCCTATGCCTTGGGGTGCCTCCTGATGCTCTTCACTGAGTATCCCGTGGTCCCGAAGCATTTCCTTTGAAAAAATTAAGTGTCCAAACTACAGGTGGTGTAGCTTGCTTAACAGCCGGGATAATCCGCTGACTAGCAGACACTGCTACTAGGCACAAAGTATTTCCTGGGCTAGATGCAGTTAAAAATTTGTAAGTAGATACTCTCGTTGGATGCTGAGAAAGCATTCCATAGAGTCTCCTGGCACGCCATATATGATTCTCTTAAAAAGCTTGGGGTAGGGGTCTAGGGGACCCTTTTATAGCCAAAATCACGGCCCTGTATCACAATACGTCACCTAGGCTGAAGATAAATGGAACTGTAGCACCGAGGGCTCGGTTGCTACAGACGTATTGCACCTCACCCAGAGGTGTGATATCTCACTCTCAGATAAGGATGGAGTGTGGATCAGGACCCGACACCTGCATGCATTACACCACATTGCCGTGGGGCAGGGCGACCAATATGCCCCTGAGATGGGCACGACAGTCCCTGTCCCTGGCTGGAGTGGGGGGAGGGAACACTGAGGAAGGGGAACCCTGCAGTGCAGGAGCAGGGAGGAAGCAGTTCCTGGGTGCATTGAGAAGGGAGTATAAAAGGTGGGCACCATCTTAGTTCAGTGCAGAGGAGTCTGAGCAGAAGTGGCAGGGAGCAGGGGCTCTGCATGAGCTCTGCTCCGGAGGCGGGCCTAGTAACAGAGGCCCAGGCCTGCAAGAGGGCGAAGGAAGGAAGAGGAGCGGAGAAGGCTCCAGGAACGAGGAATGAAGGGATCCCAGGGGTGCGGACGGGCGAGTCGCCACCGCACGCCCGAATCCACCTGCGTGGAGGGGTCAGGCCAAAGGGGGAGACCGGTCCCCGAACTAGTGGAGGCAGGAAACGACCCTCAGCTAGAAACCGGAGGCTCTGACATTTTATGTGGCGCAGCCCCTTGCTCCACCCGCTAGGAAGGCACCACATAGGGTCAGGGAAACTGGCGCCAAGTTTACCAAGAGGAGGCCCGAGGCAGCCGGACAGAAGTGTTGGTAAGAAAGGCCAGACAAAGGACACACAAAGGGGGTCCTGTGAAGCGCTCCAAAGTTATCTGGGAGTTGTCTGAGCCCCTCACCTGGTGAGCACAGTACGACGTGGGCAGCCGTTACCTGCAGACGTGGTCTGGATAATAAGAACTGTGAGTAAAGGCCCTGAACTGCATCACTGACTCCGTGTCGTTACTGCTGCTGCCCTGCACCATCACCCCCATCCTCCGCATACACTGCCCTGAGGCTATACTCCTCCCGTGGGGAGTTATGCTACGCTCTGCTGCACCCACAACACCAGCCTTAGCGGTCTGCCCTGTAGCGGCGGTTCACTCTGACCGCAATCCACGGGTGGCGTAGTCGGACATTTAAACATCAAAACCACATAAATAGTTCCGCCACTGGTTTGACCGCCCTGAGCCACGGAACCGGATCGCCGCCACGAAGACTACAACCACCAGCATCCACCAAAAAGGGTCCGGCTCCGGGTGTCCCAAGGCCCAGGGGGTGCGTCAGAACATTTTCATCACCTTTCACAATCACCAATGGGACAAGGCAGGGATGTCCTCTGTCCCCTCTCTTATACATCCTAGTGACGGAGCACCTGCTCTCATCAATTCGCCATAACCCCAATATTAGGTGGATTGAGGTGGGAGGCACCGAGTACAAGTGCTCTCTATTTGCTGATGATGTCCTAGTATATATCACTCAATCACATATATCCATCCCTGCTGTTATGGCTGAAATAGATCACTTTGTTACATGGTAAAATTTTAAAATCAATGCAGCGAAGTCTGAGGCCCTCGATGTCTCCCTCCCTAAATCCATATAGGATTCCATCCAGTCCAACTTTCCCTTTGCCTGGCCCTCACAGGGTATCAAATACTTAGGAATTCCTATTCATAGAGACCTCTCCCATCTATGTTATCTTAATTTTGGGCCCTTTATTGAACAATTCCATACAGACCACGGTTGGCAAGTTAGAACTGTAAGATTCACTACGTGAACCACTGGTGTTTTGTGGAAAAGCACATGTACACCGCGTTCCAAATTATTATGCAAAAAGTGTTTAGGAGTGATAAGGGAAGAATTTGTTTGTTTGTCAGTTAATCTCATTGATGGTGATGTGTGTCAGGGCTCTTTATATCACTGTAAGCAATTGCAGACACCTGTGCTAATTAGTTTGGCAGTTGTGTCCAATGAAAGGCAAGACTACTTAAGAAGGCTCTCTCACATTATTAAGCAGCCTACATTTTCTGCCAAAATGGGAAAGAAAAAGGATGTGTCGGCTGCTGAGAAGCAACAAATTGTGGAGTGTTTAGGTCAAGGCATGACTACAATCAACATTGTGCGATGATCAGGATGAAGTGTCTTGGCAATCAAGAAGTATGTAGCTGATTCACAGTACACACGTGTGCGTGCTGATAAGGGCAAATTGAGGACTCTTTCCTACAGGCAATTACGTCAAGTTGAAAGAGCAGCGGCAAAAAAACCTTGTCATAGCAGCAGACAAGTTTTTGAAGCTGCTTGTGCCTCCAACGTCCCCCGAACAACAAGATGCAGGGTCCTACAGAGGTTTGCAGCTGTGCATACGCCATCCTGTCGACCTCCTCTATCCACTTCACACAAGCAGAAACGGCTCCAGTGGGCCAAACATTACATGAAGACTGATTTCAAAACTGTTTTGTTCACGGATGAGTGCCGTGCAGCGCTCGATGGTCCAGATGAATGGAGTGGAGGATGGCTGGTTGATGGACACCCCACGCAAACACGGCTACAGCGCCAACAAGGAGGAGGTGGAGTAATGGTTTGGGCTGGAATCATGGGGAGAGAGATTGTCGGCCCCTTTAGGATCCCTGAAGGCGCTAAAGATGAACTCCATAATGTATGTGGATTTTCTCAAACAGCACTTCCTGCCATGGTTCAAGAAGAAGAACCGTGTATTTCACAGCAAGATCATTTTTCTGCATGATAATGCACCATCTCATGCTGCACATAAAACATCTGCATCTCTGGCTGATATGGGCATTAAAGGGGACAAACTTATGGTGTGACCCCCATGCTCCCCTGACCTCTACCCCATTCAGAACCTTTGGAGCATCATTAAAAGGAGTGTCTATGATGGCGGGAGGCAGTTCACATCTAAGCAACAGCTCTGGGAGGGTATTCTGTCCTCATGCAAAACAATTGAAGCAGAAACCATCCAAAACCTGACAAATTCAATGGACGAGAGAGTTCAGAAGCTCATTTCGAACAAGGGGTCCTATGTGAAAATGTAACATCACCTAGAATAAAGTTTTGAGTTGAAAACTGTTTGATTTCAGTTTCTAACAACCTGCTAATGTTTATAATTTCAAAAATGACCATTTTTTTGGTCTTTATTAAAATGAAAAGGTTGATCGAAAAGTTTGGGGGATCTAAGAGTGTGGCAACCCAGTAGTCATGATTACTTCGAATTCTGACAATATGAGGGTCATGCTGCAGGTAGTGCAGCAAGAAGGCACTTATGTGTCTTGCGCATCTCGGAGCCCCAAAATTATTTTCCGGGCTAGATGCAGCTAAAAATTATTTTTAATTTTAAATCTGGTGAAGCTTATTATAGATGGCCTAATAGGATCAGTGCTGCACACTGCTACAAAGCCCAAATTATTTTCCAGTCAAGATACAGATAAACATGATTAGTAATTTGAAAGCTTAAAACGGTTGGTAGGGTGATTTTAACCAATCATCAAGCTTTTACTCTCCCCAGGATGACACAGGGGTAGAAAAGTCGTTTCGGATCCATGATTTGTTCATCTTTATGAACGTGAGTCTGTCTACATTATCAGTGGAGAGCCGCGTGCGCTTATCTGTCAGCACACCACCAGCAGCGCTGAACACACGTTCAGACAGAACGCTGGCTGCGGGGCATGACAAGATCTCCAAGGCGTAAGTGGCTAGCTCCGGCCATTTATCCAGATTGGAAGCCCAAAAAGAGCAAGGGTCCAGTGACACAGTCGTGGCTTCAATGTTTACTTGGAGATACTCCTGTACCATCGTCTCTAGGCGTTGACTATGTGTCAGACTTCTTGTCTCCTGTGGCCTTGCAAAGGATGGGCTAAAAAAGTGGTGAAATGATTCCGCAAAATTGATGTTACCAGCAGATACTGTGGTTCTGTTACGGTTTGAGTGCTGAACACTTGACGGTCCCACGGTTGGCAAGTTGGAACTGTGAGATTCACTACGTGCACCACTGGTATTTTGTGGAAAAGCACATGTAAGATTCTGCAACAGTCTCTGCTGATACTCCTGCATGCGTGCATCCCTTTCTATGGCAGGAATAATTTCTGCAAATTTACTTTTGTACCGGGGATCTAACAGTGTGGCAACCCAGTAGTCAGGATTATTTCTAATTCTCACAATTCGAGGGTCATGTTGCAGGTAGTGCAGCAAGAAGGCACTCATGTGTGTTGCGCATCCAGGAGCACCAAGTCCCTGTTGTGTTGGTGGCGAGGTAACAATCATGCTTCCTTCCTCTGTCCTCTCCCCCCAACCTCGCACAACAGAAATGTGATCAAGGTCTCCCTCATCTGATGAGTCTTCCATCAGTTCGTCCTCCACTTCTTCCTGGGCTCCTGCACCTTCCTCACTAGTTTGGCTGCTACCATGCGCCCTGGTAAAATCATCTCCCCCACCCTCACATGCCTGCCGCCTTGGTGCTGCCGACCGTCTGGACCTTGCAGATGTTAGCCCTTCCGCATACAACTCCTCCTCCTCTACTTCCTCCACCTCCTCTTGTGCCACCACCTGACTCCGAATTCTGTTTAACATGTGCTCCAGCATGTAAATCACCGGAATAGTCATGCTGATAATGGCATCGTCAGCACTAAACATCTTCGTCGCCATTTCAAAACTGTGCAGAAGGGTGCATAGGTCCCTGATCTGAGACCACTCCTCCAGCGTGATTTGCCCCACCTCTGAATCTCGTTGGCCCAGGCTATACGTCAGAACGTATTGCACCAGGGCTTGTCGGTGCTGCCACAGTCGCTGCAACATGTGCAGAGTTGAATTCCACCGGGTAGGCACATCGCATTTTAGCCGGTGAAGTGGCAGGCCCAACGACTTCTGTAGAGATGTAAGTCGCTGAGCTGCGGGATGCGAACGGCGGAAGTGAGCACACAGTGACCGTGCCCTCTGCAGAAGGCCATCTAGTCTGGGATAGTGGGCTAAAAATTGCTGGACAACCAGGTTCAACACGTGAGCCATACAAGGCACGTGTGTGACATTGCCCCGGCGAAGGGCCGCACCCAGGTTTGCAGCATTGTCGCACACGGCCTTCCCTGGTTTCAGGTCCAGTGGAGACAACCATTCATGAAATTGGTTCTCCAGAGCTGACCACAACTCCTCAGCTGTGTGACTCACATTTCCCAGACATTTCAATGTAAAAACCGCCTGATGACGTTGAGCCCTACTGCCAGCATAGTAAGGAGGTGTGCAGGATCCCTTCTGCGCAGTTAGAAAGCTTGTGGCATGACCAGACAGGCTTTGGGTGCAGGTGGAAGACCGAGAGGAGGTTGAGGAGGCAGAAGCAGTGGAGGAACTTTGACATAAAGAGGATTGACGCACAACTCGTGGGGACGGCAAGACTTGGACAGCAGCCCCTTGTCCTGCTGTCACCATAGTTACCCAGTGCCCAGTCAGCGACATGTAACGCCCCTGTCCATGCCTACTCGTCCAAGTGTCTGTGGTGAAATGCACCCTGTCACACACAGAGTTTCTCAAAGAAGCGGTGATGTTGTGTGCGACATGCTGGTGGAGCGCAGGCACACCTTTCTTTGAGAAGTAGTGCCGACTGGGCATCTGGTACTGGGGCACTGCGACGGACATAAGGTCTCGAAAATCCTCTGTGTCCACCAGGCGGAAAGGCAGCATTTCTGTAGCCAAGAGCTTGCAGATGGTGAAATTCAACCTCTTAGCTTTCTCATGGCTAGGAGGAAATGGTCTTTTACTTGTCCACATCTGAGGGACCGAGGGCTGGCTATTGTGCTTAGACGGGGTTGATAAGGGTGTCCCCGGCAAACTGCCGGTCTGTGAGGAAGATGCAGGCGGACATGTTAGGTTGCCTTGATCCAAAGGTGGTGCTATCGATGTCGGACAGCGCTCAAGACCAGCTGGTGTTACCACCTCCAAAGAAAATGATGACCTGCCAATCACGCTGGCTGTTGCGGGTAAAGAGGTGGCAGGTCTGCGCCCCAAAACAGGTGTGACTGCTGTCCCCCCAGTCACAGAGGATGAAGAGGCCGCGGATGCACAAGATATGGCAGACGGTGGTTGGCCCGGCCGGCTAGGCCGCATTGTAGCACACTGAGCTTCCCACTGCAACTTATGCTTCATGTCCATGTGCCGGTTCATGCATGAAGTACTCAAACTATGTATTTTTTGGCCTCTACTTAGCTTTTGCTGACAAATGTTACAGATAACACGAGTTGGGTCATCTTTATCGATCTGAAAAAATGCCCAGGCTATGCAAGGCTTAGCACCCATGCGACCTGAAGAGCCACCACGACTTGTGGTGAGAGGCAGAGTTGTGTTTGAGGATGCAGTTGTTGACGTGCTTCCAGTACTACGTCTCTGTCCAGGAAGGCGCAACCTGACCTCGTCGTCACTAGCATCTTCCTCCACCTCCTCTGCTGACCTCATCTCTTGGCTGACTGTGGGTTGACAGTAAGTGGGATCTCCGACCTCATCATCATCACCCTGTGCGCTATCACACCCGTCGTCCTCAGAGCCAACCTGTTCCTGCCCTGACAAAAAACTAAAGTTGTCGCTCCAATCAGGTATTTGAGTCTTATCATCGTCTTCCTCATTGTCTCCACCAACAGGAGTTACAGTTTGGGAATGAGGGTCTACATTATGGTCAGAACCTTCTGCGTCTGGTCCTGGATCCGACTCATAAAGATTCTGGGCATCAGTGCAGATCATTTCCTCGTCTGGATTCACAGAAGCGCTGGAGTCGACCTCTGATTCCCAGGCTATAGTATGAGTAAACAGCTCTGCAGACTCAACCATCTGTTCTACCTCATACTCAGACGGGCAGCTGGAGATTTGGGAGCTGTGAGGAAGCAAGTGCGATTTGGGTGACACCTTTGAGGACTGGAGTATTTGTGATGTTGAAGTTGATGTGGAGGAGAGCCCACTTAAAGGAGCACTTGATATCCGTTGAAGCACCTGCTGTTTTTGTGCCTCATCTGGAAATTGTAGCGATTGGCGTGGCCGTAAGAAAGGGATCTTATCACATTGTCCGCTAAAAGAAGTAGACATTTTAGTTTGGCTGGAAGATGGTCTTTCTTCTGCACCTACCCCACGGACACAACCTTTTTTCCCCTTCCCAACACGCCTATTCCCCTTTCCACCAGCAGCAGGCCTTTTTCCACTCATTTTGGTGGTTAACTAATTCACAACTCTGGAGTTGTTTGCACAAAAAAACAATGGATGGTAACCGAGCAGAGCTGAGTGGCCAAACTGTGGTATTAGGCCAAAACTATTGGCTGGGTTAGATGCAGAAAAAAATTATTTTTAATTTGCAACCTGATGGAGGTCAGTATAGATGGACTAATAGACCAAGTCCCACACACCGCTAGAAGCCCAAATATTTTTTCAGAGCTAGATGCAGAAAAAAATTATATTCAATTTGCAACCTGATGGAGGTCAGTATAGAAGGACTAATAGAACAAGTCCCACACACTGCTAGAAGCCCAAATATTTTTTCAGAGCTAAATGAAGAAAAAAATTATTTTTAATTTGCAACCTGATGGAGGTCAGTATAGATGGACTAATAGACCAAGTCCCACACACTGCTAGAAGCCCAAATATTTTTTCAGAGCTAGATGCAGAAAAAAATTATTTTTAATTTGCAACCTGATGGAGGTCAGTATAGATGGACTAATAGACCAAGTCCCACACACCGCTAGAAGCCCAAATATTTTTTCAGAGCTAGATGCAGAAA
Source organism: Phyllobates terribilis (assembly GCF_046119375.1). NCBI lineage: Eukaryota > Metazoa > Chordata > Amphibia > Anura > Dendrobatidae > Phyllobates > Phyllobates terribilis. The sequence continues at coordinate 421,478,491 of NW_027362762.1, read as the reverse complement.
GTTTTTTTATTCAATTTGCAACCTGATGGAGGTCAGTATAGATGGACTAATAGACCAAGTCCCACACACTGCTAGAAGCCCAAATATTTTTTCAGAGCTAGATGCAGAAAAAAATTATTTTTAATTTGCAACCTGATGGAGGTCAGTATAGATGGACTAATAGACCAAGTCCCACACACTGCTAGAAGCCCAAATATTTTTTCAGAGCTAGATGCAGAAAAAAATTATTTTTAATTTGCAACCTGATGGAGGTCAGTATAGATGGACTAATAGAACAAGTCCCACACGCTGCTAGAAGCCCAAATATTTTTTCAGAGATAAATGAAGAAAAAAATTATTTTTAATTTGCAACCTGATGGAGGTCAGTATAGATGGACTAATAGACCAAGTCCCACACACTGCTAGAAGCCCAAATATTTTTTCAGAGCTAGATGCAGAAAAAAATTATTTTTAATTTGCAACCTGATGGAGGTCAGTATAGATGGACTAATAGAATGATGCTATGCCCAAAAGATTTTACTTCACTAGGTGCAGTAAAAAAATTGGTATTCTATACACAGGTGGTATATCTTGCAACACAGATAGGCTACTCCACTGACTAACACACTCTGCAATAGGCCAAAAAGGATTAGCTTTGCTAGATTCAGCCAAATGCTGTGAAAAAAACTTGCACAGCACTGGCACAGACCTGCCTGGCAAAAACTGATAGGAACTGATGTAACCTAGTCCTGAAAAGGACTCCAATTACAATTAGTCTTTACTCCCACAATCTATCTATTTAAGAGCACAGACCTGCTTGATAAAAGTCGTAGGAAATGCTGTAACCTAGTCCTTAAAAGGACTGCAATCACAACTATTCCCTACTCCCAAGCTATCTGTATATTTGTGCGAAAATTGGCTTGAAATTAACAAGGTATAGCGCACACAGCAACAGCGGTGCCGTCTAACACGCAGCTGCAGCAGTGAGAAAATGGTGGCGACGGGGAAAATGGCTTGGTCTTATAGGGCAAGGACATGTGACATACACTGCCAATCACACATGCCCTTGCTTGTGTGAAAAAAAGCACTTCGCTCCGTGTGTGCGCTGCTGATAGGCTGACAGATTGCACCTCCCCACTGCAAATGCGGGAAAGAGAAAAAAAAATGGAGATCTTCATTGTTCCTGCAGAGATCCATCCCCTGCCCCTCCCCCCGCCCCGCTGTACACTCAAACTGCGTATTAACATTAATTTTCATCATTACTGAGAAAAAATCCAGTTATGATTTTGGTGCACGAACAGTTATCGAACATAACCTCGAACAGCCGAATTTTTCTCAAATTGTTCGTGTTCGCCGACCGGCTCGAACACCGCCCAAAACAGCTCGAATTTGAGATTGGCGAACAGTTCGAGTAGAACAACGCTCATCTCTACTTGTGACTAGAGATGAGCGTTGTTCTACTCGAACTGTTCGCCAATCTCAAATTCGAGCTGTTTTGGGCGGTGTTCGAGCCGGTCGGCGAACACGAACAATTTGAGAAAAATTCGGCTGTTCGAGGTTATGTTCGATAACTGTTCGTGCACCAAAATCATAACTGGATTTTTTCTCAGTAATGATGAAAATTAATGTTAATACGCAGTTTGAGTGTACAGCGGGGCGGGGGGAGGGGCAGGGGATGGATCTCTGCAGGAACAATGAAGATCTCCATTTTTTTTTCTCTTTCCCGCATTTGCAGTGGGGAGGTGCAATCTGTCAGCCTATCAGCAGCGCACACACGGAGCGAAGTGCTTTTTTTCACACAAGCAAGGGCATGTGTGATTGGCAGTGTATGTCACATGTCCTTGCCCTATAAGACCAAGCCATTTTCCCCGTCGCCGCCATTTTCTCACTGCTGCAGCTGCGTGTTAGACGGCACCGCTGTTGCTGTGTGCGCTATACCTTGTTAATTTCAAGCCAATTTTCGCACAAATATACAGATAGCTTGGGAGTAGGGAATAGTTGTGATTGCAGTCCTTTAAAGGACTAGGTTACAGCATTTCCTACGACTTTTATCAAGCAGGTCTGTGCTCTTAAATAGATAGATTGTGGGAGTAAAGACTAATTGTAATTGGAGTCCTTTTCAGGACTAGGTTACATCAGTTCCTATCAGTTTTTGCCAGGCAGGTCTGTGCCAGTGCTGTGCAAGTTTTTTTCACAGCATTTGGCTGAATCTAGCAAAGCTAATCCTTTTTGGCCTATTGCAGAGTGTGTTAGTCAGTGGAGTAGCCTATCTGTGTTGCAAGATATACCACCTGTGTATAGAATACCAATTTTTTTACTGCACCTAGTGAAGTAAAATCTTTTGGGCATAGCATCATTCTATTAGTCCATCTATACTGACCTCCATCAGGTTGCAAATTAAAAATAATTTTTTTCTGCATCTAGCTCTGAAAAAATATTTAGGCTTCTAGCAGTGTGTGGGACTTGGTCTATTAGTCCATCTATACTGACCTCCATCAGGTTGCAAATTAAAAATAATTTTTTTCTTCATTTATCTCTGAAAAAATATTTGGGCTTCTAGCAGCGTGTGGGACTTGTTCTATTAGTCCATCTATACTGACCTCCATCAGGTTGCAAATTAAAAATATTTTTTTACTGCATCTAGCTCTGAAAAAATATTTGGGCTTCTAGCAGTGTGTGGGACTTGGTCTATTAGTCCATCTATACTGACCTCCATCAGGTTGCAAATTAAAAATAATTTTTTTCTGCATCTAGCTCTGAAAAAATATTTGGGCTTCTAGCAGTGTGTGGGACTTGGTCTATTAGTCCATCTATACTGACCTCCATCAGGTTGCAAATTGAATAAAAAAAATTTCTGCATCTAGCTCTGAAAAAATATTTGGGCTTCTAGCGGTGTGTGGGACTTGATCTATTAGTCCATCTATACTGACCTCCATCAGGTTGCAAATTAAAAATAATTTTTTTCTGCATCTAGCTCTGAAAAAATATTTGGGCTTCTAGCAGTGTGTGGGACTTGGTCTATTAGTCCATCTATACTGACCTCCATCAGGTTGCAAATTAAAAATAATTTTTTTCTTCATTTAGCTCTGAAAAAATATTTGGGCTTCTAGCAGTGTGTGGGACTTGTTCTATTAGTCCTTCTATACTGACCTCCAGCAGGTTGCAAATTGAATATAATTTTTTCTGCATCTAGCTCTGAAAAAATATTTGGGCTTCTAGCGGTGTGTGGGACTTGGTCTATTAGTCCATCTATACTGACCTCCATCAGGTTGCAAATTAAAAATAATTTTTTTCTGCATCTAGCTCTGAAAAAATATTTGGGCTTCTAGCAGTGTGTGGGACTTGGTCTATTAGTCCATCTATACTGACCTCCATCAGGTTGCAAATTAAAAATAAATTTTTTCTTCATTTATCTCTGAAAAAATATTTGGGCTTCTAGCAGCGTGTGGGACTTGTTCTATTAGTCCATCTATACTGACCTCCATCAGGTTGCAAATTAAAAATAATTTTTTTCTGCATCTAGCTCTGAAAAAATATTTGGGCTTCTAGCAGTGTGTGGGACTTGGTCTATTAGTCCATCTATACTGACCTCCATCAGGTTGCAAATTAAAAATAATTTTTTTCTTCATTTATCTCTGAAAAAATATTTGGGCTTCTAGCAGCGTGTGGGACTTGTTCTATTAGTCCATCTATACTGACCTCCATCAGGTTGCAAATTAAAAATAATTTTTTTCTGTATCTAGCTCTGAAAAAATATTTGGGCTTCTAGCAGTGTGTGGGACTTGGTCTATTAGTCCATCTATACTGACCTCCATCAGGTTGCAAATTGAATATAATTTTTTTCTGCATCTAGCTCTGAAAAAATATTTGGGCTTCTAGCGGTGTGTGGGACTTGGTCTATTAGTCCATGTATACTGACCTCCATCAGGTTGCAAATTAAAAATAATTTTTTTCTGCATCTAGCTCTGAAAAAATATTTGGGCTTCTAGCAGTGTGTGGGACTTGGTCTATTAGTCCATCTATACTGACCTCCATCAGGTTGCAAATTGAATAAAAAAAATTTCTGCATCTAGCTCTGAAAAAATATTTGGGCTTCTAGCGGTGTGTGGGACTTGGTCTATTAGTCCATCTATACTGACCTCCATCAGGTTGCAAATTAAAAATATTTTTTTTCTGCATCTAACCCAGCCAATAGTTTTGGCCTAATACCACAGTTTGGCCACTCAGCTCTGCTCGGTTACCATCCATTGTTTTTTTGTGCAAACAACTCCAGAGTTGTGAATTAGTTAACCACCAAAATGAGTGGAAAAAGGCCTGCTGCTGGTGGAAAGGGGAATAGGCGTGTTGGGAAGGGGAAAAAAGGTTGTGTCCGTGGGGTAGGTGCAGAAGAAAGACCATCTTCCAGCCAAACTAAAATGTCTACTTCTTTTAGCGGACAATGTGATAAGATCCCTTTCTTACGGCCACGCCAATCGCTACAAATTCCAGATGAGGCACAAAAACAGCAGGTGCTTCAACGGATATCAAGTGCTCCTTTAAGTGGGCTCTCCTCCACATCAACTTCAACATCACAAATACTCCAGTCCTCAAAGGTGTCACCCAAATCGCACTTGCTTCCTCACAGCTCCCAAATCTCCAGCTGCCCGTCTGAGTATGAGGTAGAACAGATGGTTGAGTCTGCAGAGCTGTTTACTCATACTATAGCCTGGGAATCAGAGGTCGACTCCAGCGCTTCTGTGAATCCAGACGAGGAAATGATCTGCACTGATGCCCAGAATCTTTATGAGTCGGATCCAGGACCAGACGCAGAAGGTTCTGACCATAATGTAGACCCTCATTCCCAAACTGTAACTCCTGTTGGTGGAGACAATGAGGAAGACGATGATAAGACTCAAATACCTGATTGGAGCGACAACTTTAGTTTTTTGTCAGGGCAGGAACAGGTTGGCTCTGAGGACGACGGGTGTGATAACGCACAGGGTGATGATGATGAGGTCGGAGATCCCACTTACTGTCAACCCACAGTCAGCCAAGAGATGAGGTCAGCAGAGGAGGTGGAGGAAGATGCTAGTGACGACGAGGTCAGGTTGCGCCTTCCTGGACAGAGACGTAGTACTGGAAGCACGTCAACAACTGCATCCTCAAACACAACTCTGCCTCTCACCACAAGTCGTGGTGGCTCTTCAGGTCGCATGGGTGCTAAGCCTTGCATAGCCTGGGCATTTTTTCAGATCGATAAAGATGACCCAACTCGTGTTATCTGTAACATTTGTCAGCAAAAGCTAAGTAGAGGCCAAAAAATACATAGTTTGAGTACTTCATGCATGAACCGGCACATGGACATGAAGCATAAGTTGCAGTGGGAAGCTCAGTGTGCTACAATGCGGCCTAGCCGGACGGGCCAACCACCGTCTGCCATATCTTGTGCATCCGCGGCCTCTTCATCCTCTGTGACTGGGGGGACAGCAGTCACACCTGTTTTGGGGCGCAGACCTGCCACCTCTTTACCCGCAACAGCCAGCGTGATTGGCAGGTCATCATTTTCTTTGGAGGTGGTAACACCAGCTGGTCTTGAGCGCTGTCCGACATCGATAGCACCACCTTTGGATCAAGGCAACCTAACATGTCCGCCTGCATCTTCCTCACAGACCGGCAGTTTGCCGGGGACACCCTTATCAACCCCGTCTAAGCACAATAGCCAGCCCTCGGTCCCTCAGATGTGGACAAGTAAAAGACCATTTCCTCCTAGCCATGAGAAAGCTAAGAGGTTGAATTTCACCATCTGCAAGCTCTTGGCTACAGAAATGCTGCCTTTCCGCCTGGTGGACACAGAGGATTTTCGAGACCTTATGTCCGTCGCAGTGCCCCAGTACCAGATGCCCAGTCGGCACTACTTCTCAAAGAAAGGTGTGCCTGCGCTCCACCAGCATGTCGCACACAACATCACCGCTTCTTTGAGAAACTCTGTGTGTGACAGGGTGCATTTCACCACAGACACTTGGACGAGTAGGCATGGACAGGGGCGTTACATGTCGCTGACTGGGCACTGGGTAACTATGGTGACAGCAGGACAAGGGGCTGCTGTCCAAGTCTTGCCGTCCCCACGAGTTGTGCGTCAATCCTCTTTATGTCAAAGTTCCTCCACTGCTTCTGCCTCCTCAACCTCCTCTCGGTCTTCCACCTGCACCCAAAGCCTGTCTGGTCATGCCACAAGCTTTCTAACTGCGCAGAAGGGATCCTGCACACCTCCTTACTATGCTGGCAGTAGGGCTCAACGTCATCAGGCGGTTTTTACATTGAAATGTCTGGGAAATGTGAGTCACACAGCTGAGGAGTTGTGGTCAGCTCTGGAGAACCAATTTCATGAATGGTTGTCTCCACTGGACCTGAAACCAGGGAAGGCCGTGTGCGACAATGCTGCAAACCTGGGTGCGGCCCTTCGCCGGGGCAATGTCACACACGTGCCTTGTATGGCTCACGTGTTGAACCTGGTTGTCCAGCAATTTTTAGCCCACTATCCCAGACTAGATGGCCTTCTGCAGAGGGCACGGTCGCTGTGTGCTCACTTCCGCCGTTCGCATCCCGCAGCTCAGCGACTTACATCTCTACAGAAGTCGTTGGGCCTGCCACTTCACCGGCTAAAATGCGATGTGCCTACCCGGTGGAATTCAACTCTGCACATGTTGCAGCGACTGTGGCAGCACCGACAAGCCCTGGTGCAATACGTTCTGACGTATAGCCTGGGCCAACGAGATTCGGAGGTGGGGCAAATCACGCTGGAGGAGTGGTCTCAGATCAGGGACCTATGCACCCTTCTGCACAGTTTTGAAATGGCGACGAAGATGTTTAGTGCTGACGATGCCATTATCAGCATGACTATTCCGGTGATTTACATGCTGGAGCACATGTTAAACAGAATTCGGAGTCAGGTGGTGGCACAAGAGGAGGTGGAGGAAGTAGAGGAGGAGGAGTTGTATGCGGAAGGGCTAACATCTGCAAGGTTCAGACGGTCGGCAGCACCAAGGCGGCAGGCATGTGAGGGTGGGGGAGATGATTTTACCAGGGCGCATGGTAGCAGCCAAACTAGTGAGGAAGGTGCAGGAGCCCAGGAAGAAGTGGAGGACGAACTGATGGAAGACTCATCAGATGAGGGAGACCTTGATCACATTTCTGTTGTGCGAGGTTGGGGGGAGAGGACAGAGGAAGGAAGCATGATTGTTACCTCGCCACCAACACAACAGGGACTTGGTGCTCCTGGATGCGCAACACACATGAGTGCCTTCTTGCTGCACTACCTGCAACATGACCCTCGAATTGTGAGAATTAGAAATAATCCTGACTACTGGGTTGCCACACTGTTAGATCCCCGGTACAAAAGTAAATTTGCAGAAATTATTCCTGCCATAGAAAGGGATGCACGCATGCAGGAGTATCAGCAGAGACTGTTGCAGAATCTTACATGTGCTTTTCCACAAAATACCAGTGGTGCACGTAGTGAATCTCACAGTTCCAACTTGCCAACCGTGGGACCGTCAAGTGTTCAGCACTCAAACCGTAACAGAACCACAGTATCTGCTGGTAACATCAATTTTGCGGAATCATTTCACCACTTTTTTAGCCCATCCTTTGCAAGGCCACAGGAGACAAGAAGTCTGACACATAGTCAACGCCTAGAGACGATGGTACAGGAGTATCTCCAAGTAAACATTGAAGCCACGACTGTGTCACTGGACCCTTGCTCTTTTTGGGCTTCCAATCTGGATAAATGGCCGGAGCTAGCCACTTACGCCTTGGAGATCTTGTCATGCCCCGCAGCCAGCGTTCTGTCTGAACGTGTGTTCAGCGCTGCTGGTGGTGTGCTGACAGATAAGCGCACGCGGCTCTCCACTGATAATGTAGACAGACTCACGTTCATAAAGATGAACAAATCATGGATCCGAAACGACTTTTCTACCCCTGTGTCATCCTGGGGAGAGTAAAAGCTTGATGATTGGTTAAAATCACCCTACCAACCGTTTTAAGCTTTCAAATTACTAATCATGTTTATCTGTATCTTGACTGGAAAATAATTTGGGCTTTGTAGCAGTGTGCAGCACTGATCCTATTAGGCCATCTATAATAAGCTTCACCAGATTTAAAATTAAAAATAATTTTTAGCTGCATCTAGCCCGGAAAATAATTTTGGGGCTCCGAGATGCGCAAGACACATAAGTGCCTTCTTGCTGCACTACCTGCAGCATGACCCTCATATTGTCAGAATTCGAAGTAATCATGACTACTGGGTTGCCACACTCTTAGATCCCCCAAACTTTTCGATCAACCTTTTCATTTTAATAAAGACCAAAAAAATGGTCATTTTTGAAATTATAAGCATTAGCAGGTTGTTAGAAACTGAAATCAAACAGTTTTCAACTCAAAACTTTATTCTAGGTGATGTTACATTTTCACATAGGACCCCTTGTTCGAAAGGAGCTTCTGAACTCTCTCGTCCATTGAATTTGTCAGGTTTTGGATGGTTTCTGCTTCAATTGTTTTGCATGAGGACAGAATACCCTCCCAGAGCTGTTGCTTAGATGTGAACTGCCTCCCGCCATCATAGACACTCCTTTTAATGATGCTCCAAAGGTTCTGAATGGGGTAGAGGTCAGGGGAGCATGGGGGTCACACCATAAGTTTGTCCCCTTTTATGCCCATATCAGCCAGAGATGCAGATGTTTTATGTGCAGCATGAGATGGTGCATTATCATGCAGAAAAATGATCTTGCTGTGAAATACACGGTTCTTCTTCTTGAACCATGGCAGGAAGTGCTGTTTGAGAAAATCCACATACATTATGGAGTTCATCTTTAGCGCCTTCAGGGATCCTAAAGGGGCCGACAATCTCTCTCCCCATGATTCCAGCCCAAAACATTACTCCACCTCCTCCTTGTTGGCGCTGTAGCCGTGTTTGCGTGGGGTGTCCATCAACCAGCCATCCTCCACTCCATTCATCTGGACCATCGAGCGCTGCACGGCACTCATCCGTGAACAAAACAGTTTTGAAATCAGTCTTCATGTAATGTTTGGCCCACTGGAGCCCTTTCTGCTTGTGTGAAGTGGATAGAGGAGGTCGACAGGATGGCGTATGCACAGCTGCAAACCTCTGAAGGACCCTGCATCTTGTTGTTCGGGGGACGTTGGAGGCACAAGCAGCTTCAAAAACTTGTCTGCTGCTATGACAAGGCTTTTTTGCCGCTGCTCTTTCAACCTGACGTAATTGCCTGTAGGAAAGAGTCCTCAATTTGCCCTTATCAGCACGCACACGTGTGTACTGTGAATCAGCTACATACTTCTTGATTGCCAAGACACTTCATCCTGATCATCGCACAATGTTGATTGTAGTCATGCCTTGACCTAAACACTCCACAATTTGTTGCTTCTCAGCAGCCGACACATCCTTTTTCTTTCCCATTTTGGCAGAAAATGTAGGCTGCTTAATAATGTGAGAGAGCCTTCTTAAGTAGTCTTGCCTTTCATTGGACACACCTGCCAAACTAATTAGCACAGGTGTCTGCAATTGCTTACAGTGATATAAAGAGCCCTGACACACATCACCATCAATGAGTTTAACTGACAAACAAACAAATTCTTCCCTTATCACTCCTAAACACTTTTTGCATAATAATTTGGAACGCGGTGTACATGTGCTTTTCCACAAAACACCAGTGGTTCACGTAGTGAATCTTACAGTTCTAACTTGCCAACCGTGGTCTGTATGGAATTGTTCAATAAAGGGCCCAAAATTAAGATAACATAGATGGGAGAGGTCTCTATGAATAGGAATTCCTAAGTATTTGATACCCTGTGAGGGCCAGGCAAAGGGAAAGTTGGACTGGATGGAATCCTATATGGATTTAGGGAGGGAGACATCGAGGGCCTCAGACTTCGCTGCATTGATTTTAAAATTTTACCATGTAACAAAGTGATCTATTTCAGCCATAACAGCAGGGATGGATATATGTGATTGAGTGATATATACTAGGACATCATCAGCAAATAGAGAGCACTTGTACTCGGTGCCTCCCACCTCAATCCACCTAATATTGGGGTTATGGCGAATTGATGAGAGCAGGTGCTCCGTCACTAGGATGTATAAGAGAGGGGACAGAGGACATCCCTGCCTTGTCCCATTGGTGATTGTGAAAGGTGATGAAAATGTTCTGACGCACCCCCTGGGCCTTGGGACACCCGGAGCCGGACCCTTTTTGGTGGATGCTGGTGGTTGTAGTCTTCGTGGCGGCGATCCGGTTCCGTGGCTCAGGGCGGTCAAACCAGTGGCGGAACTATTTATGTGGTTTTGATGTTTAAATGTCCAACTACGCCACCCGTGGATTGCGGTCAGAGTGAACCGCCGCTACAGGGCAGACCGCTAAGGCTGGTGTTGTGGGTGCAGCAGAGCGTAGCATAACTCCCCACGGGAGGAGTATAGCCTCAGGGCAGTGTATGCGGAGGATGGGGGTGATGGTGCAGGGCAGCAGCAGTAACGACACGGAGTCAGTGATGCAGTTCAGGGCCTTTACTCACAGTTCTTATTATCCAGACCACGTCTGCAGGTAACGGCTGCCCACGTCGTACTGTGCTCACCAGGTGAGGGGCTCAGACAACTCCCAGATAACTTTGGAGCGCTTCACAGGACCCCCTTTGTGTGTCCTTTGTCTGGCCTTTCTTACCAACACTTCTGTCCGGCTGCCTCGGGCCTCCTCTTGGTAAACTTGGCGCCAGTTTCCCTGACCCTATGTGGTGCCTTCCTAGCGGGTGGAGCAAGGGGCTGCGCCACATAAAATGTCAGAGCCTCCGGTTTCTAGCTGAGGGTCGTTTCCTGCCTCCACTAGTTCGGGGACCGGTCTCCCCCTTTGGCCTGACCCCTCCACGCAGGTGGATTCGGGCGTGCGGTGGCGACTCGCCTGTCCGCACCCCTGGGATCCCTTCATTCCTCGTTCCTGGAGCCTTCTCCGCTCCTCTTCCTTCCTTCTCCCTCTTGCAGGCCTGGGCCTCTGTTACTAGGCCCGCCTCCGGAGCAGAGCTCATGCAGAGCCCCTGCTCCCTGCCACTTCTGCTCAGACTTCTCTGCACTGAACTAAGATGGTGCCCACCTTTTATACTCCCTTCTCAATGCACCCAGGAACTGCTTCCTCCCTGCTCCTGCACTGCAGGGTTCCCCTTCCTCAGTGTTCCCTCCCCCCACTCCAGCCAGGGACAGGGACTGTCGTGCCCATCTCAGGGGCATATTGGTCGCCCTGCCCCACGGCAATGTGGTGTAATGCATGCAGGTGTCGGGTCCTGATCCACACTCCATCCTTATCTGAGAGTGAGATATCACACCTCTGGGTGAGGTGCAATACGTCTGTAGCAACCGAGCCCTCGGTGCTACAGTTCCATTTATCTTCAGCCTAGGTGACGTATTGTGATACAGGGCCGTGATTTTGGCTATAAAAGGGTCCCCTAGACCCCTACCCCAAGCTTTTTAAGAGAATCATATATGGCGTGCCAGGAGACTCTATGGAATGCTTTCTCAGCATCCAACGAGAGTATCTACTTACAAATTTTTAACTGCATCTAGCCCAGGAAATACTTTGTGCCTAGTAGCAGTGTCTGCTAGTCAGCGGATTATCCCGGCTGTTAAGCAAGCTACACCACCTGTAGTTTGGACACTTAATTTTTTCAAAGGAAATGCTTCGGGACCACGGGATACTCAGTGAAGAGCATCAGGAGGCACCCCAAGGCATAGGGGCTGGGACTGGCACTAGGATGCCTTGCGGTGGACAGCCGAGCTCGATCCTTATAAAAGCTTTTTAACTGCAGCAGCTTTAGTGGACGCTACTGGAGCTGGAATTACGCGGCTGCTGGCATGAGACTTGCCCTCCAATAGATCCTTGTAAATGGATTTAAAGTGTATTCATTCAAATTAGAGGGACAATTTAAATTAAAAAGCTTAGAGCTGCCTCCACCACAGGGGGGCTCTCTCGACCCACCAGCGGACAGGCACCAGTATTGGGAGAGGGAGGCTGGCCGTCAGGGTTCACCGCGGCTCTGGCACAAACCCGGCGACACGGAGGTGGCACGGGCAGGAGCGGACTGGCTGTCTCGGCTTCTCACTTTTTGGATTTTAGAAGGGCATGACATGCCTATATCTGTGTCTCCCCCTCCTTTTACTCCTCCACCTCTTTTCTTTTCGCATGACTATATGTACTTGTCACTTTTCCATGTGTTAGTTGTGTCTTCTGAGCAGTTTGTCAGCTTTTGGACACCTTTGAAGGTGTTTTCTATGTGTTTCTATGTGTTTTTGTTTGCCTGCCATTGGTTTTAACGGTGTTCGAAGGTGTTCGACGAACAGTTCGACGAACAGTTCGGCGAACACACGGGTGTTCGACGAACCGAACCGAACTCGAACACTACGGGGGTGGCTCAACACTACTTGTGACCTCAACTTCTGACTGACCAGAAGTCAGAGGTAACAGTCACGAGCTCTCAATGTAAGTCAGTGTAAGGCCTGGTTCACACATTCAGTATTTGGTCAGTATTTTACATCAGTATTTGTAAGCCAAAACCAGGAGTGGGTGATAAATACAGAGGTGGTGATGTGATTTTCTATTATACTTTTCCTCTGATTGTTCCACACCTGATTTTGGCTTACAAATACTGATGTAAAATACTGACCAAATACTGAACGTGTGAAAGTGGCCTATGGCCACGGCCCCACTATCAGTATTTGGTCAGTATTTTTTCTCAGGAGTGGAAGCCAAAACCAGGAGAGGGTGATAAATGCAGAATTGGTGCACTTGTTTCTATTATACCTGATTGTTCCTCACCTGGCTTTGGCTCCCACTCCTGAGAAAAAATACAGACCAAATACTGATAGTGGGGCTGTGGCCAAATACTGATAGCGAGCCCGTGGCCTTAGAGTTCATTCTGGCTCTTATAGACTTACATTGAGTAGTGACCTCCGGATCGCCCATCAAACACTGGAGCAATGTGACAGGTCACAACCTGCAGAAGACCAACCACAGATGAAAACGGTGGCTGGTAAGTATTATACTAGGGGCAGAGAATTTACATTAGTGACACCACTCCAGCGATAAAATAAAACAAAATGCTGGAGTGGTGCTTTAAAATTATGTTCACACTGTATTTTTAGTGTATTTTAGCATATGCTGTATGCCAGGAACTCTCCTGTATACACTGAATATATTGCTTAGCTGTATGTCACGTTATGCCATTACAGTTGCATATGATACACACAATTTTACATTAGGAGTTAATAGGCATTTACCCAGAGTCAAGTCCTAAGAAGTCTATGGGGGTGCATACTACTTATTCTGATTCCATAACTGGGATGCAAGTTGGGGGCTCTTTAGACATCATTTCTATGAATGTCTGTATTGTACCAGTACTCACACCAAAAACTTTGTCAGACAATGTTAACTGAGCTGCCGAGGCATATATAAAATATATATACAGTACAGACCAAAAGTTTGGACACACCTTCTCATTTAAAGATTTTTCTGTATTTTCATGACTATGAAAATTGTACATTCACACTGAAGGCATCAAAACTATGAATTAACACATGTGGAATTATATACTTAACAAAAAAGTGTGAAACAACTGAAAATATGTCTTATATTCTAGGTTCTTCAAAGTAGCCACCTTTTGCTTTGATGACTGCTTTGCACACTCTTGGCATTCTCTTGATGAGCTTCAAGAGGTAGTCACCGGAAATGGTCTTCCAACAATCTTGAAGGAGTTCCCAGAGATGCTTAGCACTTGTTGGCCCTTTTGCCTTCACTCTGCGGTCCAGCTCACCCCAAACCATCTCGATTGGGTTCAAGTCTGGTGACTGTGGAGGCCAGGTCATCTGGCGTAGCACCTCATCACTCTCCCTTCTGGTCAAATAGCCCTTACGCAGCCTGGAGGTGTGTTTGGGGTCATTGTCCTGTTGAAAAATAAATGATGGTCCAACTAAATGCAAACCGGATGGAATAGCATGCCGCTGCAAGATGCTGTGGTAGCCATGCTGGTTCAGTATGCCTTCAATTTTGAATAAATCCCCAACAGTGTCACCAGCAAAGCACCCCCACACCATCACACCTCCTCCTCCATGCTTCACGGTGGGAACCAGGCATGTAGAGTCCATCCATTCACCTTTTCTGTGTTGCACAGACATGGTGGTTGGAACCAAAGATCTCAAATTTGGACTCATCAGACCAAAGCACAGATTTCCACTGGTCTAATGTCCATTCCTTGTGTTCTTTAGCCCAAACAAGTCTCTTCTGCTTGTTGCCTGTCCTTAGCAGTTGTTTCCTAGCAGCTATTTTACCATGAAGGCCTGCTGCACAAAGTCTCCTCTTAACAGTTGTTGTAGAGATGTGTCTGCTGCTAGAACTCTGTGTGGCATTGACCTGGTCTCTAATCTGAGCTGCTGTTAACCTGCGATTTCTGAGGCTGGTGACTTGGATAAACTTATCCTCAGAAGCAGAGGTGACTCTTGGTCTTCCTTTCCTGGGGCGGTCCTCATGTGAGCCAGTTTCTTTGTAACGCTTGATGGTTTTTGCAACTGCACTTGGGGACACATTCAAAGTTTGCCCAATTTTTCGGACTGACTGACCTTCGTTTCTTAAAGTAATGATGGCCACTCGTTTTTCTTTACTTAGCTGCTTTTTTCTTGCCATAATACAAATTCTAACAGTCTATTCAGTAGGACTATCAGCTGTGTATCCACCTGACTTCTGCACAACACAACTGATGGTCCCAACCCCATTTATAAGGCAAGAAATCCCACTTATTAAACCTGACAGGGCACACCTGTGAAGTGAAAACCATTTCTGGTGACTACCTCTTGAAGCTCATCAAGAGAATGCCAAGAGTGTGCAAAGCAGTCATCAAAGCAAAAGGTGGCTACTTTAAAGAACCTAGAATGTAAAACATATTTTCAGTTGTTTAGACTTTTGTATTAAGTATATAATTCCACATGTGTTAATTCATAGTTTTGATGCCTTCAGTGTGAATGTACAGTCATGAAAATACAGAAAAATCTTTAAATGAGAAGGTGTGTCCAAACTTTTGGTCTGTACTGTATATTCCAGGAGAGCTTTATTCTCAGGCTGAAATTCTTTCATTATTCACAACAAAACAGCATCAGGTGAAAATATGATTTTTAACCAGGGATGTACAAAAATTGCTGACAATGCTAACTATAAGAAGGGAGGGGTTACTTACATCAGAGTTAGACTACAGGGAGAGAGACAGGACAAACCTCAAAAAGCAAACCTGATTTAATAGCAATATAACAGCAATAATACAATCATAATACAATACTGTATAACTCCCAAGTCGCGGAACATGACACTACTAGATCATTTCCTTATATGAATACTGAAGGCACACTGCAATATGAACACAGCCATACATAGTATAGATAGTAGTTGTCATATTGGGCTTTTGAATCCTGGGACAATTGAGTGTCCTAATATTATTTGATCATGGTACACTAGATTAGATGACTAATATGATCACACTACGTGTTTATGTGTTTATTCTCCATTCATTCAGCATTTTTGATTGTAAAATGTTTGTTTGCAGTTGTTGCAAGAATGGATGAACTTTTACATTGGATTGAAATCCGAGTTATGTCCTCTCTGAGACCACGGGCTGATGACATGAAAGCTCTGCTTTTGGACCACACCTACAGGTATTAATAACATAGAAAAACTACACATACCTGAAACCGTGAAAAGTTCTGCAGTATGGAAAATTGTCTCGTGGAATGTGCATTCCCACAACATATAACCATGAAAGGTTCTCTGTTATCTTTTGTTTGATTTCTTCTTTTCATGACCATCTTTTACATTCGGGGGCAGCCAATCGGGTTACCCCTTGCAGGCAACAATAAGTGGCTGGCAGACCAATTTGTTGCATAACTTTACACTAACCAATTTTTGGGGATTTCTTTTCACAAAAAACATTGGGCAAAATGGTAAAGATCCCAATACATGCACATTAGTAGCTGAAAAATTATCTTTGTTTAAGGATTTAATAAACTTGGATTGCACATAGAAACTGCCCATAATTTACGATAAGGTGACACAATGAAACATTTATATATATACTTTACTACAGGTACAGAAAGCAATATGTAATGTCTTATTTATCTCACTAACCACCTTAGTGGAGACCATTTTTATCCAACCACACATAACAAGTGATTCCATTACTTCTGCAGGAACAACCTCTGTGAATTTCTGAAGAATGAAGATGTTCACACATTATATATTTATTTTAAGCTTGCAAAGGGGTCACTTGCAGCCTCCATTAAACCTCCTTCCACATTACAGAGCAAAAGCATATGCTTTGTGAAGCTAGCATCTGCAATTAAACTCACAAGTGAAAACATAGGTAAGGTACTGAAAGGTCATACTGCAATTACAATGGTAAAAAAAAAGTTACATGGCTATGTATTTTTGGTTGTTTTCCTTTTGGCATCACTATCTTTTATATGTTCTGGATTCACTTTAGGTAATCAGGTGATGTCAGTGGATTGTGCCAAATATCCGTTGAAGTACTTTGACACTGTTCTCCATCAAGTTTTCCTTCCACTCATCAGCAATGGAAGTATCACAGTTGGATCACATAGCACTGAAAAGATTATTGAAATGTTGTATAGGTTCACTGGAAACCTTGAAGTTATAGCAGGTCATGCAGAGGTAGGTTAAGTATGTGTAAAGCGGTGCAGGGCAGTAGCCGCGAGCAAGGCACTTGTCTCCTTTTACTCGCTGGGGTGCTACATAAAAGTGTGGGTCCTGGCTGGGTGTGTGGACTTTTGCTATGAGGGCCTTACACCCGTGCAGGCTGCATGTAGTTGGCGGTGTGGGCTGGCCAGGACCATATGTTTTACAGTTCAATGAGGGAGACTTCTGTTTCAAAACAAACTCTATACTAAATGGTAACTTGGTAAAGGTTATATACAAGGAATAGAGGGTACAAAGTCTTATGGACAATTCCTTTACAGTATAAAGCATTTTCCACCTTCAGTATCCTTTCTCCGTTTACTTCAGGGCTAGTAAAGCATACTTTTTCTCTCTAATCCGCCACAACCCAGCTTTAACTCTATAGTCCTGATCATCAAGTCTCCTTACTTACTCATCGGGTTCTGTATCCTATTTCTTCCACTACTGGCACCCTGGAACCCTTGCAATCGGGAACCACACTATTCCGTCATGCCAAGTCCTGCTTAACTCTGTTTCCTTCTGCATTAAAAGCTCTGGGGTTCCTGACTCGGTGTCCTATCCAAGTGTTACACCACACGCTGCTAGGTTCAGATAGGGCGAGACGGGTTTCATGAATTCTTTGGAATCCTGGGGGAACCGTTACTCAGGGTGACCATAGGCTGCAGCTTCTCTCAGGCACACGATAGATTCAATTGCTGACCAGACACATCTGACAAGAGTCTTTTTCAACAGTTTAACAGTGGAATTTAATCTGAAGCACAGCCCTTGCAATTCAGGGATATTACAGCAACAATCTTCGAGTTTCTTGAGCAACCGGCTCCAGTAACAATACAGCAGTTTCTTCACAAGGCACAGTATTACAGTCTCTTCAGTAGCATAATTAGGCACAGATTAGATCTCTTAGCAGCACGCTTCTGTGCATACACAACCACAGGCTTTTCCTTCAAAAGGACACAATAGTACACAGCATACTTTATCCTGCATGGATATGGAGGGGGGGAAGGTTTGATGAGGTAGATTATCCCTGTGACACAATTCCTTCCAGTCCTTATCTTCCTGCCCCATAATACTCTGCACTGTTTGTTCAGGGAGTTTATATGACCTGTGTTTAGTTTCTTTCCTGATCTGAATCCTGTTCAGTTGCCTTCTGTCAGATCCAGACAGTCTTCGGCTTCAGCCAGACTTCAGTAACAAGTTCCCCACAATCCCCCTAGGGCTCTGCTAAAACACTCCCTGTCTCCTGTGACTGTGTTAACCCCTCTAGTTGCTGGATGCTTCTGAAGCACAACACTTCCTGTCTCCTGTGCTTGTGTTATTTGTAACAGTTGCTGGATGCTTTGGAAGCAACAGCACTACTTCTGCATGTCACACAAGGACCCCTCTCCGGAAGGTCACTCTGTCTCGTCAGTGACTTCTCTTCCGGGTCACACTATCCCTTATCCTTAGTCTCCTCTCACTTAGGGTAACCCGTTCATGCAGCTCTGCTCACTTTACACTCCAGACCCTATCTAACCAACTAACAGGAAGTCTTCACTTGCCCTTACACCTACCCACCCCATGTGGGCTAGTCCCAATCATTAACTCTATCTTACCCTAATGTCATTACCTTTGCTTCAGTCAACTATCAATTCCTATTCTACCTATCTTACACACTATTCCTTAAGTTATCACATCCTACTCTATACATTACTTACAGTACTACTACACAGTGTACATTGCAACACAATTCACAAGACATGATATATAAAAACATGCATGACATAATACACATTACAATACAACACAATGCGATTGGTGTCTTCAGGGGTAGGAACGCGACAGCACTGTCCACTATCCTTACATATGATCCAATGGTTATATGACAAACTGTGCCAGCGCTACTTAAAGCATCCAAGTGGTGTTACCATGGTTGAATAATCGTGATGCTTCATTACTAGCTGATCATAGTAAGTAAAATGTGTTTTATAGAACAGTATATTTAATGCAGTGCTATTTGTCTTTTTGGATACATTTTATTAGGGATCTATTGTGCTTCCCATTCCTTCTATTGAACTACTAAAAAACGCAACAGTACTCACCAAACAAGGAGCTACAATACATATTATGGAGACAGTAGTAATTGGATGGATAAGGCAAATCAAGGTAAGACATACAGTTTCATGAAGACAGTACAGATTAGATAAAAAGTGCAGATTGTCAGGTGAAAATGTAATCTTTGGTGCATTTGCATATGCTAATACAAAGTTGGCTTAAAGCTCTACAAACTTCCATGTATGTGAATCTGTAATGCACACGCCCGGGCTGAGCGGCGTGTGCGTGTGATTGTAGTGATTCCACTGGACCGTGCCGGAGAGTGAATGCCTGGAGGGGCGTAACTAGGTATTCACCCGATCCGACCAGGGTCGCACGACGGCATACGACGCCAGTGCTCCAAGGAGGAACCGAGCAGAGGGACCAGGTGCTACTCCAGGACAGACCCCGGACACGGCTGTTGACCCACACAGGGGAATACAGGAACAGACTGGTAGGCTGGCACACAGACTGGTGGGTATAGGCAGGCACGACTGGTATGCAGGCAGGCGGGTATGCAGGCAGGGGGGTACAGGCAAGCACAGCTAGAGTGCAGACAGGGAGGCACTAGCAGGTAGGAACACAGGCGGGATAGGACCCAGTACACACTGGGACTCAGGAACAGAACCACAGATGTGGCGGACAAACACAGCAGAGTGAGGCCGCCCAGAGAGGTGAGCGAGAACAGGGCAGGACAAAGCCGCCTGGAGCGGTGAGCAAGAGTAGAGCAGGACAAGGCCGCCAGGAGCGGTGAGCAAAGGGTCAGAGCTGAGCGAGACTGCCGGAGCAGTGAGCAAGAGTAAAGCAGGACGAGACCGCCTGGAGCGGTGAGCAAGAGTGGAGCAAGACTGCCGGAGCAGTGAGCAAAAGGATAAGAGCGGAGCGAGACTGCCGGAGCAGTGAGCAAAAGGATAAGAGCGGAGCAAGGCTGCCGGAGCAGCGAGCAAAGGAGTCAGAGCAGGCTAGAACCGCCGGAGCGGTAAGCAAAGGAGTCAGAGCAGGCTAGAACCGCCGGAGCGGTGAGCAAAGGAGTCAGAGCAGGCTAGAACCGCCGGAGCGGTGAGCAAAGGAGTCAGAGCAGGCTAGAACCGCCGGAGCGGTGAGCAAAGGAGTCAGAGCAGGCTAGAACCGCCGGAGCGGTGAGCAAAGGAGTCAGAGCAGGCAAGGCTGAGCAGGGGGGACAGGGCTCTGTTCACACGGAACAGACAGGAAGGGAAAGGCAGAGCCAGATACCCACAGGGTACTTGCAGTGAAGTAGCGAGTGGACCACAAACTCACAAACGGGAGTACAGAGACAACAAGCAGGAGTTAGGTACGAGTTCAGACTCTGCAGAAAAAGGAAGGGAACGGACATAGAGGCAAAACAGGTAAAGGATAGGAGAGAGTTCAGACTGGAACTGAGTGTACGGAGGAGACCGACACTGCAGCGGAATACAGGAGCGGGTCTGGGAATACGGCCCCCAGAGAGGCAGGATGAACAGGCAAGGAGCGTGTTCAGACAGGACAGACAAGATACAGGAGCGGGTCTAGGTAATCAGCCCCTAGAAGGCGGGAGGAACAGGCTAGGAGCGTGTTCAGACAGGACAGACAAGATACAGGAACGGATCTAGGTAATCGGCCCCTAGAAGGCGGAAGGAACAGGCTAGGAGCGTGTTCAGACAGGCCTGGAAATACAGCCTCCAGGATAGGCAGACAAGAGAACACAGACAGGACTCAGTTCAGACACGGGAACTGATACCGCAAGGCAGGAGACATAGACAGGACTCAGCTCAGACACGGGAACTGATACCGCAAGGCAGGAGACATAGACAGGACTCAGCTCAGACACAGGAACTGATACCGCAAGGCAGGAGACATAGACAGGACTCAGTTCAGACACGGGAACTGATACCGCAAGGCAGGAGACATAGACAGGACTCAGTTCAGACACGGGAACTGATACCGCAAGGCAGGAGACATAGACAGGACTCAGTTCAGACACGGGAACTGATACCGCAAGGCAGGAGACATAGACAGGACTCAGTTCAGACACAGGAACTGATACCGCAAAGCAGGAGACAAAGAACGGGACCTGGCACCTTCAGAGTGCATGCACACACTGAATGAAACACTATGCTCAGGCAGGGATAGATGGGAGCAGCTGAGCTATATACCAGGTGACAGACAGCAATAGGCTGAGGACGCACAAGGGGTGTGACCCACAGCAGGTACAAAAAGCAGGAAGTGATCGGGCGCCGCCCTTAAGCAGCAGAAACAGACACAAACAGACAGCATGGAGGGAAGCCAGAGAGACATTCTGGACTGGAGATAAAGTGCGCGCTCTTGCACAGTGGGAGATGGACCACCATGCAAGGACGCCGCCAGGTATGTTACAGTACCCCCCCCTTACGCCCCCTCTTCTTCAGGCCTGCCAGAATCTTCCGCAGGGAATTCGAGGGCCAATTCTTCACTTCGAAGAGATCACTTCCACTGTCCACCGGAAAAACTGGTCTCCTCTGGGTAGCTAGGATGCTACCTCCCATCCAGCCACCCTTAGCAACAGACGAAACGGGTGGAGTACCAGGAACAGCACACAAGGAAGTCTCTCTCCACATATTTTCAGGTGGCACCCCAGAGGGTACAGGAGACAACTGGAAGTCCTCCACCGGGTTGGAGGGGGACAGAGACTTGGGGGTAATCTCTGCTTCGAGGTACATCTTGTCAAGCTCACAGGAAGAAATAGATGGGTTATCAGGTACATAATGAGGAAAAGTCACTGTCTCTTTGTTATCTGGTGGTACCCCGGAGGATTCAGGAAACAACTGGAGGTCCTCCGCCAGGTCAGAAGAGTGCAGAGGCTCAGAGAAAACATCTGCTTCAGAGTACACTAGGTCGGACTCACTGGACGAAGCAGGCGAGGTATCGGGTACCGAGTATAGGAAAGTCTCTGTCCATTCACCACCAGGTGGCACCCCGAAGGGTTCAGGAGACAACTGGAGGTCCTCCGCCTGGTCAGAGGGGTGTAGAGACTCGGGAGTAACCTCTGCTTCGGAGTACACTAGGTTGGACTCACTGGACGAAGCGAGCGAGGTATCAGGTACAGAGTATAGGAGAGTCTCTGTCCTTTCGCTACCAGGTAGCACCCCGAAGGGTTCAGGAGACAACTGGAGGTCCTCTGCCTGGTCGGAGGGGTGTAGAGACTCGGGAGTAACTACCACTTTGGGGTACCCATTGTCAGGCTCACAGGACGAAGCGGACAAAGTATCGAGTACCGGGTGTAGAGAAGTCTCTCTCCATTTGTCATCGAGTGGTATCCCGGAGGATTCAGGAGGCAACAGGGGGTCCTCCGCCAGGTAGTAGAGGTGCACAGACTCTGAGGTAACCACAGCTTTGGAGCATCCTTGGACATGCACACCGGTTAAAGTGGGTGAAGCATCTGATGCCGGGTGCAGGAAGTTCTCCTGTGTGGAGTCTGGATGGGCAGAAGTCTCTTCGGGCAGGAGAACTGGTGCACTACCCACGCACATTACCCGTTGGGGCTTCTCCGGGATACAGGGAGATGAAGCTTCAGTAGGGACTTCAAGGTTGGGGTCAGGAGGTCTCAGGGAGGACAGACCCTGGCGTGACGGCTGGCCTCTACGTCTAGCACGTCTGGACTGCCTCTTGAGGTTGGGAGAAGTATTCCGGAAAGCGTAGTCACCCTGTGAGGATTCTGGGTGGGCAGTAGTCTCATTGGGCTGGAGGACTATTGCGCTACCCACACACATTACCCATTGGGGCTGCTCCGGGATATTGGGAAGTGAAGCTTCAGCAGGAGCCTCCGGGTTAGGATCCTCGAAGACCATACGAAAGGCCACCAGGAAGGCCTGCAGGTCAAGGACGACAGGATCCCATGCTTCCCATAGGGGGGTGACCCATTTCAAGGCATCACCCGCTAGGTAGTCAATCATAAAGGCCACTTTAGCCCAATCGGAAGGAAAATAGAGAGGGTAGGCCTTCAAGTGTAGCATGCATTGCTCCACAAATGCACAACACTGTCTTGGATCCCCATAGTAACGTGGCGGATCCGCAGGAACGAGAGCAGATAGATCCATCTGGACGGGTGCGTAATTCGCCTGGAACTCAGCTAAAGGGAAAAAAAAAATTATTTATTTATTTATTTTAATGCATGTATTCGCTGGAAAACTTCTCAGAGAGCGAAGGCCGTGGGGCTCAACGGGAACCATGGCCTGAGCATGCTGTAATGCACACGCCCGGGCTGAGCGGCGTGTGCGTGTGATTGTAGTGATTCCACTGGACCGTGCCGGAGAGTGAATGCCTGGAGGGGCGTAACTAGGTATTCACCCGATCCGACCAGGGTCGCACGACGGCATACGACGCCAGTGCTCCAAGGAGGAACCGAGCAGAGGGACCAGGTGCTACTCCAGGACAGACCCCGGACACGGCTGTTGACCCACACAGGGGAATACAGGAACAGACTGGTAGGCTGGCACACAGACTGGTGGGTATAGGCAGGCACGACTGGTATGCAGGCAGGCGGGTATGCAGGCAGGGGGGTACAGGCAAGCACAGCTAGAGTGCAGACAGGGAAGCACTAGCAGGTAGGAACACAGGCGGGATAGGACCCAGTACACACTGGGACTCAGGAACAGAACCACACATGTGGCGGACAAACACAGCAGAGTGAGGCCGCCCAGAGAGGTGAGCGAGAACAGGGCAGGACAAAGCCGCCTGGAGCGGTGAGCAAGAGTAGAGCAGGACAAGGCCGCCAGGAGCGGTGAGCAAAGGGTCAGAGCTGAGCGAGACTGCCGGAGCAGTGAGCAAGAGTAAAGCAGGACGAGACCGCCTGGAGCGGTGAGCAAGAGTGGAGCAAGACTGCCGGAGCAGTGAGCAAAAGGATAAGAGCGGAGCGAGACTGCCGGAGCAGTGAGCAAAAGGATAAGAGCGGAGCAAGGCTGCCGGAGCAGCGAGCAAAGGAGTCAGAGCAGGCTAGAACCGCCGGAGCGGTAAGCAAAGGAGTCAGAGCAGGCTAGAACCGCCGGAGCGGTGAGCAAAGGAGTCAGAGCAGGCTAGAACCGCCGGAGCGGTGAGCAAAGGAGTCAGAGCAGGCTAGAACCGCCGGAGCGGTGAGCAAAGGAGTCAGAGCAGGCTAGAACCGCCGGAGCGGTGAGCAAAGGAGTCAGAGCAGGCAAGGCTGAGCAGGGGGGACAGGGCTCTGTTCACACGGAACAGACAGGAAGGGAAAGGCAGAGCCAGATACCCACAGGGTACTTGCAGTGAAGTAGCGAGTGGACCACAAACTCACAAACGGGAGTACAGAGACAACAAGCAGGAGTTAGGTACGAGTTCAGACTCTGCAGAAAAAGGAAGGGAACGGACATAGAGGCAAAACAGGTAAAGGATAGGAGAGAGTTCAGACTGGAACTGAGTGTACGGAGGAGACCGACACTGCAGCGGAATACAGGAGCGGGTCTGGGAATACGGCCCCCAGAGAGGCAGGATGAACAGGCAAGGAGCGTGTTCAGACAGGACAGACAAGATACAGGAGCGGGTCTAGGTAATCAGCCCCTAGAAGGCGGGAGGAACAGGCTAGGAGCGTGTTCAGACAGGACAGACAAGATACAGGAACGGATCTAGGTAATCGGCCCCTAGAAGGCGGAAGGAACAGGCTAGGAGCGTGTTCAGACAGGCCTGGAAATACAGCCTCCAGGATAGGCAGACAAGAGAACACAGACAGGACTCAGTTCAGACACGGGAACTGATACCGCAAGGCAGGAGACATAGACAGGACTCAGCTCAGACACGGGAACTGATACCGCAAGGCAGGAGACATAGACAGGACTCAGCTCAGACACGGGAACTGATACCGCAAGGCAGGAGACATAGACAGGACTCAGTTCAGACACGGGAACTGATACCGCAAGGCAGGAGACATAGACAGGACTCAGTTCAGACACGGGAACTGATACCGCAAGGCAGGAGACATAGACAGGACTCAGTTCAGACACGGGAACTGATACCGCAAGGCAGGAGACATAGACAGGACTCAGTTCAGACACAGGAACTGATACCGCAAAGCAGGAGACAAAGAACGGGACCTGGCACCTTCAGAGTGCATGCACACACTGAATGAAACACTATGCTCAGGCAGGAATAGATGGGAGCAGCTGAGCTATATACCAGGTGACAGACAGCAATAGGCTGAGGACGCACAAGGGGTGTGACCCACAGCAGGTACAAAAAGCAGGAAGTGATCGGGCGCCGCCCTTAAGCAGCAGAAACAGACACAAACAGACAGCATGGAGGGAAGCCAGAGAGACATTCTGGACTGGAGATAAAGTGCGCGCTCTGGCACAGTGGGAGATGGACCACCATGCAAGGACGCCGCCAGGTATGTTACAGAATCTCATACTTGGGTCATCTATCAGTGCTATTATTTATTTATTTTGCTCACTTATATAGCGCCATTAATTCCACAGTGCTTTACAGACATAATCGGCACTGTCCCCATTGGGGCTCACAATCTACATTCCCTATCAGTATGTATCTTTGGAGTGTGGGAGGAAACTGGAGTGCCCGGAGGAAACCCACTGTTACGGATCCGGGTGGTGGAACCTCTGTGCTGCGGTGCAAGGAGGGACCAGAGGGGCGTAACTAGGTATCAACTCGGACTGACCAAGGTCGCACGGTGGCTCAATCGACTCCGTGAACCAGGGAAGGACCGAGCAGAGGGACCAGGTGCTACTCTGGACCAGTCCTTGTATGAGAGCAGGTGACTCCCACGGGTCAGAAGGCAGGGACTGACCGGTACAGCAGATGAGCACAGCAGGCAGGCTGACAGGTGATCCGGGTAGACGGACTGGCAGACACCACAGGTAACTGGCAGGAGCCTCCAGGTAGGCAGGCTGGTAGGCATGGCAGGTAACAAGCAGGAGCCTCCAGGTAGGCTGGCTGGTAGGCACGGCAGGTAACTGGTACGTTCTCCGGGTAGGCAGGCTAGCCTGGCCCATAGACAGACTGGTGGGTTTGGACCGTAGGCAGACCGTCGGGTGTACTTTGCTGGCGGAGACAGGTAGCAGGTAAAGGCTCTGAATAAGCGGACTGGCCAAGCCCATAGACAGACTGGCAGGCTGGGCTGTAAGCAGACTGTCGGGCTGGACTAGTAGTAAGGCTGGCGGACTGGACTGGTAGTCAGGCTAGCTGCAGGACCTGAGGGCTGAAGCAGAGTTAGTACACAGAGCTACAACCTTGCACGGGTACCTTCATTTTGGAGGAGGTGCCTTTTATATGAGAAGTCCTCCGGCCATTGGCCGGGGACTCCTTAGGACGGCGCGCGCGGCCCCTTTAAGAGGGAGGGAGCACGCGCGCCCTAAGCACAGTGCCCGGGAAGCTGCGCCCGCCGGCAGCAGCAGCAGGAGAGCCGGAAGACGCCGGGCCAGGAGCGCGGCGGTAAGGGGGGTGGCGTCTCTGCCTGTCAGGGGGCAGAGATGCCGATGCTACAGTAACCCCCCCTTTACGCCCCCTCTTTTTTAGGCCTGAAAATTTTTTTTTAAGAAGAAGCGGGCGTGGATGTTCTCCCTGGGTTTCCAAGTTCTCTCCTCTGGGCCAAACCCCTTCCAATCCACCAGGAAAAAGGCTTTTCCTCTTACCCTCTTGGTGGCCAGAATGTTCCCTACCTCATAGACGTCCTCAGCGGAGACCGGAGCTGGGGAGGTACCTGGATCGTCGGAAAAAGAATTAAGAATAACCGGTTTGAGGAAAGATACGTGGAAGGAGTTGGGAATCCGTAAGGTGGCCGGGAGTTTTAACTTGTAGGCCACTGGATTGATTTGCTTGAGGACCAATAAGGCGGATGAGCTGCGGGCGCTTATATCGGAGGAGAGGTATGACATCGTAGGTATAACAGAGACTTGGCTAGACGATAGCTACGACTGGGCGGTAAATGTATTAGATTATAGTTTATTTAGAAGGGACCGGAAACAGGGGAAAGGCGGAGGAGTCTGCTTATATGTAAAGTCATGTCTAAAACCCAGACTAAGGGAAGATATAGGAGAGGGAGAAGAGGGGGTCGAGTCCATGTGGGTAGAGATAGAGGGGGCAAAAAATAATAATAAAATATTACTGGGGGTCTGCTATAAGCCACCAAATATAACAGAGGAGAATGATAATCTGCTATTAGGACAAATAGACAAAGTAGCAAAACATAATGAAGTGATTGTAATGGGGGATTTCAACTACCCGGATATTGACTGGGAAACAGAAACCTGTAGATCTCAGAAAGGAAAAAGGTTCTTGACAAATATTAAGGATAATTATCTCTCCCAACTAGTGCAGGAACCAACGAGAGGGAAGGCCGTGTTGGACTTAATATTGACTAATAGGCCTGATAGAATAACTGAGGTACAGATAGGGGGGCACCTAGGTAATAGCGATCATAATATTATCGACTTCAAAATGCCCTTCAGTAGGGTTATCAATAAGGGAACAACAAAAACATTAAACTTTAGGAGGGCGAAGTTTGATCAGCTGATAGAAAACCTTCAACTTATTGACTGGGACAAAGTACTTAATCAATGGAATACGAATAGTAAATGGGAAACCTTCAAAAGAATTCTGAATACTCAGTGCAAGAGGTATATACCGTATGGGAATAAAAGGGCCAGAAATAAGAGGAAACCAATATGGTTGAACAAGAACGTAAAAGGGGCGTTAAATAGCAAAAAAGAGGCATTCAAGAGATTAAAACAGGAAAACAGTAAGGAGGCACTAATGTGTTACAAGGAAAAAACGAGAACCTGTAAAAAACAAATAAAAATAGCGAAGGAGGAAACAGAGAAACGTATTGCTAGGGAAAGTAGATCAAATCCCAAACTGTTCTTTACGTATATAAATAGTAAAAGGATTAAATCGGATAATATTGGACCGATAAAAAGTGAGGAAGGCAAAATCATAGAGAAAGATGAGGATAAAGCTAATCTATTAAATAATTTTTTTTCGACAACTTTCACAAAGGAAATAGAACTAACAGGAGAAATGAGATGTGACAAGCTTAATCCTCCACTAAGTATGACTAATCTAACCCAAGTTGAGGTACAGAAACGCCTCAGTAACATTAAAATAAACAAATCACCAGGACCTGATGGCATACACCCACGGGTACTAAGGGAACTAAGTAATGTGATAAACAGACCGTTATATCTTATATTTAAGGACTCTGTTGAGACTGGGTCTGTACCACTTGATTGGCGACAGGCGAATGTAGTGCCAATATTCAAAAAGGGAGCGAAAAGTGACGCCGGAAACTATCGGCCGGTGAGTCTGACGTCCGTTGTGGGCAAAATTTTTGAAAGCTTCATTAAAGAGGCAATTACGGAGCATCTTGATGCTAATAATCTTTTAATCCCGAACCAACATGGATTCATGAGGAATCGCTCCTGCCAAACAAACCTGATTGACTTCTACGAGGAGGTTAGCTCTCGATTAGATCAGGGGGAACCAGTGGATGTCGTGTATCTCGACTTCTCAAAAGCGTTCGATAGCGTGCCACATAATAGGTTGGTATACAAAATGAGAATGATGGGGCTGGGGGAAAATGTCTGCAAGTGGGTAGCTAACTGGCTAAAGGATAGAAGGCAGAGGGTGGTTATAAATGGAATATTCTCAGATTGGATAAGCGTCACTAGTGGGGTACCACAGGGGTCTGTACTAGGCCCAATGTTATTTAATATCTTTATTAACGACATAGTCAACGGGATAAATAGTAAAATATCAATATTTGCAGATGACACAAAGTTATGTAAAACAATTAATACAAAAGAGGACAGTGCAGACCTACAGAGGGATTTGGATAAGCTGGGTAGGTGGAGCATTAAATGGCAAATGAGGTTTAACGAGGAGAAATGTAAGGTCATACATATGGGAAGGAAAAATGGAAGTCACCAGTACTCACTGAATGGGAAATCATTGGGGAATTCAGAGATGGAGAAGGACTTGGGCATCTTGATTGATAGCAAACTAAATTGGAGTGCCCAAAGTCAGGCCGCTGTTGTAAGGGCAAACAGGGTAATGGGATGTATCAGAAGAGGTATAGCTTCAAAGGATGAGAACATTGTTCTTCCACTGTACAAAGCACTGGTCAGACCACACTTGGAATACTGTGCTCAGTTATGGGCCCCAATATATAGAAAGGATATAAATGAGCTTGAAAAGGTACAAAGGAGGGCAACAAAATTAATAAAGGGAATGGAGGGACTGCAATACCCAGAGAGGTTGGCAAAACTAGGACTATTCAGCCTGGAAAAGAGAAGGTTGAGGGGGGACATAATAAATGTGTACAAATATGTTAGGGGACAGTATAGAGATCTTGCCCGGGATTTGTTCAAAAGGAGGGATATTACGGTAACAAGAGGGCATTCACTAAGACTGGAAGAGAAAAGGTTTCAGCACCAGCATAGGAAGGGGTTCTTTACGGTAAGAGCAGTGAGAATATGGAATTCACTGAGTGAGGAGACGGTAATGTCAAATTCACTACACCAGTTCAAGCGGGGACTGGATGCATTTCTAGATACCAGGCAGATTTCAGCATATACTTAAAAATAAAATAAAATAGTAGGTTGATACAGGGATTTATTCTGACTGCTGGTTTCAGAGTCGGGAGGGAATTTTTCCTCAGGTGAAGATTGGCTAAATCATTTGGGGTTTTTGCCCTCCTCTGGATCAACTTTAGCAATTACAGAACTAACAGGTCGAACTTGATGGACGCAAGTCTTTATTCGGCTTTACAAACTATGTTACTATGTTCAAATGGACTGATGAACCGTGGACCCAATTTATAGGAGGGTATTTTGAGACGAACATGTTTGGAGGAGAGCCAAACCTTGTCTCCCGGACGGAATTGAGGTGGGTCCAGACGTCTCTTGTCGGCATGTCTCTTCATCCGCTCGGAGGATTGAAGAAGTGCGGATCTAGTGTCCTACCAAATGGTGGAAAATTCGCTGACCAGAGTCTCCGCGGCAGCATTGTCCACTGAAGCGGAAACGGGAAACAGAATCCGGGGGTGTTGACCGTAGACCACAAAGAACGGTGACTTGGAAGAAGATTCGATCTCATGATTGTTATAGGAGAACTCGGCCCATGGTAGGAGCTCTACCCAATCGGTATGGTGAGCGTTGACGAAGTGCCGGAGGAAGCTGGTAAGGATCTGGTTGATACGTTCCACTTGGCCATTGGACTGAGGATGATAAGCAGAGAAGAAATCCAGGGAGATATCCAGCAGCTTACACGTAGCTCTCCAGAAGCGTGAAGTGAACTGGACCCCTCGATCAGACACAATGTGGAGGGGTAGGCCGTGGAGACGAAAGATGTGATGGATGAAGTCCTTAGCCAGCTCAGATGCAGACTTGAGACCTGGCAGAGGGATAAAGTGGGCCATTTTAGAAAAGCGGTCAGCGACCACCCAAATGACAGTACAACCGGCAGAAACTCAGTAATAAAGTCCATAGCAATGTGTTGCCACGGGGAAGCAGGTACGGGAAGAGGCAGGAGACGGCCGGCTGGAAGATGTCTGGGAACCTTGTTGCAGGCACAGGATGAACAGGCCGTGACAAAGTCTACAACATTCGTGCGCAAGGAAGGCCACCAGTAATGCCGGGTAATGAGCAGGAAGGTCTTCCTCTGGCCAGCATGGCCGGCTAGTTTAGATGAATGACCCCAGTGAAGAACCTTCTTACGATCCGGAACCGCTACAAACGTCTTACTGGGTGGGAGACGAGACAGGTCCAACGGAGCCACATTCATCACTTTGGAGGGATCGATGATATGCATAGACTCCTCCTCTTGATCGGAGGACAGGAAGGATCGGGACAAAGCGTCAGCTTTAACGTTCTTGTCCGCAGGGCGGTAATGTAGGGTAAAGTTGAAACGGGCGAAGAACAAAGACCACCGGGCCTGACGCGGACTGAGTCTTTGGGCATTTTGTAGATATGCCAGGTTTTTGTGGTCAGTGTAGATGACCACCGGGTGCAGAGCCCCCTCTAGCAGGTAACGCCACTCCTCCAGCGCCAATTTGATGGCTAGCAGTTCTCGGTCTCCTACGGAGTAGTTGCGCTCGGATGAGGAGAAGAGCTTGGAGAAGAAGCCGCAGGTTACCATTCTCCCAGACGGAGATTTCTGGATGAGCACCGCTCCAGATCCGGAAGAGGAAGCATCAACCTCCAGAAAGAACTGTTTGTCGCAATCCGGACGGTGCAGCACCGGGGCAGAAGAGAAGGCTTGTTTTAAGGAGAGGAAGGCCTCCTCCGCTTCGGACTTCCATTCCTTAGGATTTGCTCCCTTACGGGTGAGTGCAGAGATGGGTGCAGTCCGGGAAGAGAAATGTGGGATGAAGAGGCAGTAATAGTTAGCGAAGCCCAGGAATCGCTGAATCGCCTTCAACCCCTCCGGTCGGGGCCACTTTAAGACGGCAGAGACGTTCTCGGGGTCCATCCGTAGACCAGTCTTAGAGATAATATAGCCTAGGAATGGAAGAGAGGTCTGCTCGAAGAGGCATTTCTCAAGTTTTGTGTATAGGTGATTCTGCCTGAGCCTAAGCAGGACCTGACGAACATCCCTCCGGTGTGTTGGTAGATCCGGAGAGAAGACCAAGATGTCGTCCAGGTACACCACCACGCATGAATATAAGAGGTCACGTAAGATGTCGTTAACTAGTTCTTGGAAGATGGCTGAAGCATTTCAGAAGCCGAAGGGCATCACACGGTATTCATAGTGGCTGTCCCAGATATTGAATGCCGTCTTCCACTCGTTTTCTTGGCGGATCCGGACCAAGTTATACACCCCACGAAGATCGAGCTTGGTGAAGATCTTCGAGCCTTTAAGGTGGTCGAACAGCTCTGAGATGAGCGGCAGGGGGTATTTGTTTTTGATGGTAATCTGGTTGAGTCCCCTATAATCGATAAAGGGGCGTAATGAACCGTCTTTCTTTTTACGAAGAAGAATCCTGCTCCAGCCGGGGAGGTAGATTTCTGGATGAATCCCCTAGCCAGATTTTCTTAGATATACTCAGACATGGCCCGGGTTTCGGCCAGCGACAAGGGGTAGATACGCCCACAGGGTGGAGAGGCACCGGGTACCAGGTCGATAGGACAATCATATGGCCTATGAGGTGGCAGAGTCTCTGCTTCCTTCTTGTTGAAGACATCTGCATAGGACCAGTAAGGTGCTGGTAGACCAGGTAAATTGGCTGGAGTAGACGGAGGTCGAGCCGGGCGAACCGGGACCAGGCAGGTCTCATGGCAATCCTGCCCCCAACGGAGCACCTCACCAGATCGCCAATTCAGAACGGGTTCATATCTCTGTAGCCAGGGTAAACCTAGCAAAAGGGAGTGAGAGAGTCTGGATAGCACATGGAAGAAGATCTTCTCCGAGTGCAGCATTCCCACCTGAAGGGTTACAGGCTCTGTGACGAGCAAGATGGTCACCGGAAGGAGTCTTCCATCCACGGAAGCGACTGCCAATGGTTCAGCCAGACATTTGGTGGGAATGTGATACTACTCCACAAGGGACTGAGAAATGAGATTCCCAGCGGCTCCGGAATCCAGGTGGGCGGTTTCAAAGAAGCTGGTCTCTCCACAGGAAATAGAAACGGATAGGGTCAAGGACGGAGGGGATTTACGCTTGCCTAGGACGACCTCTCCGAGCGGTCCTAGACATTGGAGTTTCCCGGCTTCACCGGACAGGAAGAGATCAGATGCTCCTTACTTCCACAGTAGAAACAGCTCCCCTCGGCTCGGCGTGTCTCCTGGCGAGACTTGACCATCTTGGTCTGGTCGATCTGCATAGGTTCGGGCGAGCGAGCCCAGGGAGTTGCTGGTTGGGATGCAGGTTTCTGGAAAACAGAAGCAAGACGAGGAAATCTTCTCTCCCGGGTAGTCTCCTTAGCTCGTTCTAGGAAACGGATGTCAATCCGGGTAGCAAGTGACACCAGGTCATCCAGGGTGGTAGGAATGTCCCGGCCGGCTAACTTGTCCTTGATCTGTCCGGAAAGGGAAACTGATGTGCCAGGAGTTCAAAGTGCAGGGTGCACTGGTTCAGAAAACCCCGACATAAGACGGGGTCACCTCCAAAACGAGGAGGCGCAGAGAGCCGGGGTCCAGAGCTGGATGCCATGGCACAAGTAGGCTGAGGCGCCGCCGGAGCGGGTGCCGCTCGGCTCGAGGCGGACACAGGTGGGACGGACAGCGTGTCCTGGCGGGAGTTGACGGACCGCATGTAGGTCAGGATGGTTTCCTGTTGGGATCTCTGATGATAAACCTCCTGGTACAGGTCAGCGAGCGAAGGCACCTGGGGGCCACCGGTTTCCATGGCCCGTGCAAACTGTTACGGATTCGGGTGGTGGAACCTCTGTGCTGCGGTGCAAGGAGGGACCAGAGGGGTGTAACTAGGTATCAACTCGGACTGACCAACGTGAACTAGGGAAGGACCGAGCAGAGGGACCAGGTGCTACTCTGGGCCAGTCCTTGTATGAGAACAGGTGACTTCCATGGGTCAGAAGGTAGGGACTGACCGGTACAGCAGATGAGCACGGCAGGCAGGCTGACGGGTGATCCGGGTAGACGGACTGGCAGACACCACGGGTAACTGGCAGAAGCCTCCAGGTAGGCAGGCTGGTAGGCACGGCAGGTAACAAGCAGGAGCCTCCAGGTAGGCTGGCTGGTAGGCACGGCAGGTAACTGGTACATTCTCCGGGTAGGCCGGCTAGCCTGGCCCATAGACAGACTGGCGGGTTTGGACTGTAGGCAGACCGTCGGGCTGGAGAGTGTACTTGGCTGGCGGAGACAGGTAGCAGGTAAAGGCTCCGGATAAGCGGACTGGCCAAGCCCATAGACAGACTGGCGGGCTGGGCTGTAAGCAGACTGTCGGGCTGGACTGGTAGTCAGGCTGTTGGACTGGACTGGTAGTCAGGCTGGCAGACTGGACTGGTAATCAGGCTAGCAGCGGGACCTGAGGGCTGAAGCAGAGTTAGTACACAGAGCTACAACCTTGCACGGTCACCTCCATTTTGGAGGAGGTGCCTTTTATATGAGAAGTCCTCCGGCCATTGGCCGAGGACTCCTTAGGATGGCACGCGCGGCCCCTTTAAGTGGAAGGGAGCGCGCGTGCGCCCTAAGCACAGTGCCCGGGAAGCTGTGCGCGCCGGTCGCATCAGCAGCAGGAGAGCCGGAAGACGCCGGGTCAGGAGCGCGGCGGTAAGGGGGGCGGCGTCTCTGCCTGTCAGGGGGCAGAGACGCCGATGCTACACCCACCAAACACGGGGAGAAAATACAAACTCCTTGCAGATGTTGTCCTTGGTGGGATTTGAATCCAGGACCGCAGCGCTGCAAGGCTATACGGCTAAGCACTGAGCCACTGTGCTGCTATTATTCCTGTAACCTGATATACAGTGGGTACGGAAAATATTCAGACCCTTTTAAATATTTCACTCTTTGTTTCATTGCAGCCATTTGATAAATTCTAAAATGTTCATTTTTTTTCTCATTAAAGTACACTCTGCACCCCATCTTGACTGAAAAAAACAGAGATGTAGAAATTTTTGCAAATTTATTAAAAAAGAAAAACTGAAATATCACATGGTCATAAGTATTCAGACCCTTTGCTCAGACACTCATATTTAAATCACATGCTGTGCATTTCCTTGTGATCCTCTTTGAGATTGTTCTACTTCTTCATTGGAGTCCAGCTGTGTTTAACTAAAGTGCTAGGACTTGATTTGGAAAGACACACACCTGTCTATATAAGACTTCACAGCTCACAGTGCATGTCAGACCAAATGAGAATCATCAGCTGAAAGGAACTGGCCAAGGTTACAAAAGAATGTCTGCATTACTCAAGCTCCTAAGAGCACAGTGGCCTCCATAATCCTTAAATGGAAGAAGTTTGGTACCACCAGAAGTCTTCATAGACCTGGCGTCAAGCCAAACTGAGCAATCGTGGGAGAAGAGCCTTGGTGAGAGAGGTAAAGAAGAACCCCAAGATCACTGTGGCTGAGCTCCAGAGATGCAGTAGGGAGATGGTAGAAAGTTCCATAAAGTCAACTATCACTGCTGCCCTCCACCAGTTGGGCCTTTATGGCAGAGTGGCCCGACGAAAGCCTCTCCTCAGTGCAAGACATATGAAAGCCAGCATAGAGTTTGCGCAAAAAAATATGAAGGACTCCCAGACTATGGGAAATAAGATTCTCTGGTTTAATGAGATGAAGATAGAACTTTTTGGTGATAATTCTAAGCGGTATGTGTGGAGAAAACCAGGCACTGCTCATCACCTGCCCAATACAATCCCAACAGTGAAAGATGGTGGTGGCAGCATCATGCTATGTGGGTGTTTTTCAACTGCAGGGACAGGGCGACTGGTTGCAATTGAAGCAAACATGAATGCGGCCAAGTACAGAGATATCCTGGATGAAAACCTCTTCCAGAGTACTCTGGACCTCAGACTTGGCCGAAGGTTCACCTTCCAACAAGACAAAGACCCTAAGCACACATCTAAAATAACAAAGGAGTGGCTTCAGAACAACTCTGTGACAATTCTTGACTGGCCCAGCCAGAGCCCTGACTTAAACCCAATTGAGCATCTCTGGAGAGACCTGAAAATGGCTGTCCACCAACGTTCACCATCCAACCTGATGGAACTGGGGAGGATCTGCAAGGATGAATGGTAGAGGATCTAGGTGTGAAAAACTTGTTGCATCATTCCCAAGAAGATTCATGGCTGTACTAGCTCAAAACGGTGCTTCTACTCAATACTGAGCAAAGGGTCTGAATACTAATGATCATGTGAAATTTCAGTTTTCTTTTTTAATAAATTTGCAAAAATGTATACATTTCAGTTTTTTTTTCAGTCAAGATAGGGTGCAGAGTGTACTTTAATGTGAAAAATAAACAAATGTTGCATCAATCAATTATACAAGCAAATATTAGAATATTGATAACATATCTTCATTAAAGAAATCTGCTTATTCCGCTATTTATTAATAAGCAGATTGGTCTGCCGGTGGTCTGAAATCTCCCTGGTTAGTGGTAGTCTGAAATTTCATTCATTTTAGGTCTGAAATTACACATTTTTTATACAGGAAACAGTTTTGCTGTTTGCAGTACATTTATGCCAATAAATTGTCAAATAATCTATAAACTCAATTGTTTGATTTCCAAAGATTTTTCTGAAAGCTGCTGAACAGATAAATGTGAAGTATGACATTGTTTGCCTTGGGGAGAGGAACTAGACAGGGGGGCACTCTGTCCCCCCTTTTGTTTGCCATTAACATGGAACCACTAGCTGTCAGAATCCGCAAGGCTGAAGGGGAGATTAAAGTGGGTCCCCGTGAGCACATTTGGAATTATATGCCGATGAATTAATCCGGTTTATGGCCTCTCCAAGAGTTGCACTGCTGTTGGTAATGGATCTGATTGATGAATTTGGCCGGTTCTCCGGTCTAAAAATAAACTGGCAGAAATCCATGTTGTTACCTCGAAGCACTATGGGATGGAAAGTAAGGGATGAATTCTGCAGGCTACGAATAGTATCCAACTTTAAATATTTAGATATAGACATACCTAAGCATACGCAACTCTGTGATTTAAATATATCCCCTCTTTTGTCATACTTTGCAGGAGAAAATTAGAATATGGGGTACCTTCCATCTGTCAGTTGCTGGGAGAATCAATGTCATTAAAATTATAGTTTTCCCTAAATTTCTACATATTCTGGAACATTCAGCTTCCATAGTCCCATAGTCCCCCAAAAGGTCTTTGCCAACTCCCATTTAACATCCTTCATATGCGGCTCAAATGGACATAAACTAAAACTGATCACTCTTCAGAGGCCTAGGGATGAGGGAGGTGCGGCACTCCCGGACTTCTTATTATATTACTTAGCTGGCCAACTTTGCTTTCTACAACACTGGATAGTAGATAATGATGTGCTTAATTCTGAACACCACCTTGAGCACTGTTTGAATCTTCAGAGTCTATGGGGCATCTTGGATGCACCAGAGCAATACTCACGCTCCTTCTTACCAATTCACAGACTTGTGGTTCTAGTGTGGAAAGCCACCAAAAAGATTTTTCAATTGAAATACACAGTAGCTGAGTCCCCCTTATGGTATAACAGAGCTCTTCCCGAATTGCTACATTCCCAAGATGCTCAGTTTTGGTCAAACTTAGGGGTCAAGACACTGGCACAGGTATACAGTATACCCAGGGAGTTCTTGTTTCCTTTGATCAATATCAACAGCTCTGTCAAGTCCCTAGACACACTTCCACTTTTACACTGGGCAGCATATTTCTCTCTAGAATCCCTTGATAGTCTTGAGAATTCATTGTACCCTGCACAGATTCAAGACACCCTGTGCCAGATGCAGCAAAGCAGCCCCAGAACAAAACAGAACCTCCTCCATGTTTCACAGTAGGGACAGTGTTCTTTTCTTGATATGTTTCATTTTTCCGTCTGTGAACATAGAGCTGATGTGCCGTTCCAAAAACTTCCATTTTTGTCTCATCTGTTCATAGGACATTCTCCCAGAAGCTTTGTGGCTTGTCAATATGTAGTTTGGCAAATTCCAGTCTAGCTTTTTTATGATTTTTTTTCAACAATGGTGTTCTCCTTGGTCGTCTCCCATGAAGTCCACTTTGGATCAAACAACGACGGATGGTGCGATCTGACACTGATGTTCCTTGAGCTTGAAGTTCACCTTTAATCTCTTTAGAAGTTACCCTGGGCTCTTTTGTTACCATTCGTATTATCCGTCTCTTTGATTTGTCATCAATTTTCCTCCTGCTGCCACGTCCAGGGAGGTTTGCTACAGTCCCATGGATCTTAAATTTCTGAATTATATGTGCAACTGTAGTCACAGGAACATCAAGCTGCTTGGAGATGGTCTTATAACCTTTACCTTTAACATGCTTGTCTATAATTTTATTTTTAATCTCCTGTGACAACTCTTTCCTTTGCTTCCTCTGGTCCATGTTGAGTGTGGTACACACCATGTCACCAAACAGCACAGTGAGTAGCTGTAGCCCTATATACAGGCCCACTGACTGATTACAAGATTGTAGACACCTGTGATGCTAATTAGTGGACACAACTTGATTTAACATGTCCCTTTTGTCACATTATTTTCAGGGGTACCATCATTTCTGTCCAGGCCTATTTCATGAGTTTATTTTTTTTTTAAATTCTGTGGAAGCAGGGTTGAAAAGCAATGTCTGACTTTCATTTGTTCATTTTCATAGATTTTTAATTTATTATTACTTTTGTCAGATTCAAGTTATTTCTGTGACCATTGTGGGTTTTTCTTTCATTAAGCGAGGGGTACCAACAATTTTGACCACTTGTGTATGTGCAACTAAGGCATGTCCCAAATACAAAGTTCCCAGACATTGGAAATTCTCTCATATCCTCATACCCCCTGATTGGTATTCTAAAAAGCCAGGGACCAAAGGGATTGATCTCCTTATACACTCAGTTACTAAGCAGGAGATGCTCCTCATCGCCATTGTTGGTTGAGACCAAATGGAGGACAGTAATACCCTCCCTATCAGAGGAGGATAGGAGCGAGGCCTTGAGGTCCCCACAATATGTTTCACTGGCAATTAATAACAAGGTAGTCCAAGTGTATATAGTCCATCAATACTACCTGACTCATAGCAGGTTATATAAAATGGGTAGATCTACCACTGCAGATTGCCATACGCTTGGGGAAGAGGAGGCAGATTTTCTACACCTGATGTGATATTGCCCTGCTATTGCAGACTTTTGGAAAGAGGTCTTAGCTATCCTCATCAAGACCATACAATCCCCTGTACCACTCTGCCCTAAGGTGTGTTTATTAAGAATCCTGGATGAGGAGACCTGGCCTCACTATCCTCGCACTCTTCTCAGGGAAACATTGCTTTTGACTTGCAAGGCTATCACTGTGAGATGGATGGATAGAAGCCCTCTTGAATTTCACACTTGATCCATATGGTAAATACTGTATCTATGAGAGGGTGGTATATAAAAATAGACTTTGTCTTCAAAAGTTTGATAAGGTATGGAAGCCTTGGTTTAATTCCCCTTTGACTCACGTTAGTCTCCAGGCGATGAGAAGTATTCTGTCATGATTAAAGTGCTTGGTACCTGACATGGAGGTCTTATTCTTTTGGGTAAGATATTAGACACATGGTATGTTAAGGGCAAGGATAAGTTCGCCTGACAGCATTAATAAGCAATGAGAAATACTGTTTGTTCTTCTGTTCTATGATGTAACCTTGTTATGTTGTATAATCTTCAATAAAACAAGTTTTAAAAAAATATGGTGTGTGACCCTTAAATTATTTTTATGCAATTCTTCCTGTGTGTTTTTAAAGACATTATTTCATTTGTGGCCATGAGTTCTCTCATTTTAAGACGTTAATGATATAGTTAAGGCAATTACTAGTACATTAAATGATTGGTGCCATCATTCCTTCTTTACAATAGTTTCTTTCACAGCATTGGATTTTCCCAGTAAGCCTGGCTGGGCCTCAAATCAGAAGCTATTACTGTGAAGTGAAGTGTTTATATTTGAAATTAAACTTCTTGAAATTAAGCTTCTGACAAGAATAGACATTTATTTATTCATATATTTAATACAGGTGATACTTAAACATGACCCTCTTGCGGAGATTAAGTCTAAAGGAGTATTTGCGGGGATCTACCACGAAAAAGAAATGTGGGAAGTTCATATTCGTGACTTGGAATCTATAAAAATGCAATTAAATTCTGCTGAAGCCAGAGAAATGGTCAGCAATCTGGAGCAGGCAAAAAGTATGTATGGAAAATCCATTACATCAGTGACTCAGGATGTGGAGAAAGTAAGTACAAGCCATGTGACGCGTATCTTGAAAAAAAAAAATATATATATTATTTTCAGATTTTGTGCTAACAATTTTACTAAATAGAATTGTTCCCTCTATAAATCTAGTATAGTAAATAATAAAGGTCTGCTGGGTTCTAGTTGCCTATCAGTTCTGTATGTTGGGAAACATAATGGCATCTAAAAAAATGGAAAGCTAAGCGGAATCATAGCTGATGGAACAGTAGACCTATTAATGAATCATAAAAGTGAACCTGTCTTTAAGCTTTCTCAGTCATTTACTTTACATTGTATTTAACTCTCCATACTAAGTTTCACAACAAAGAAATAAAGTAAAGGAGCTTTTTCACATTTAAAGGGAATTTGTCAACAGGTTTTTGCTGTGCAATCAACTTCTTCTTCACTACTAGGGTATGCGCATACAAAATAGTTACTGGCAGATTCCACCTAGAACCCACCTGAAAAAGCGCTAAAAACATGCTACAAAGAATGAACATAAGGCACAGCAATGTAAAAATGACTTGCTGTGCATATGTTCTGTCTTTTGCCACCTCTTTTAACTGTTTCAGGCTATGAAAACCTGGAAGCAGTTAAAAGAAGTAGCATGTTCATTCTTGGGCTATTTAAAGTGTAAATCACAAATAAAAATGACAATGGTGGGGCTGGTGCAAAAATTACTGAAAAAATGCAAATATAAAGTCTTCAGGAAAAACACTGTTAATGGTTTCCTGAAGCGACTTCGCCTTGGAAAACTTGTGCTTTGTGGACATGCCCTTAAAGGGTCTTTCGACTATCCTTATGTGCAGAACCCTTTTCATAGAAGAACAAAACCATGTTATTCAATTATGCTGTCCTCAGCTAAAGATAAGGAACGCATCTGACGCCCTGAAAATCCCATAAATGTTGAAGGCTTACTACCAGTAGTGTACATTATGCCCTCACTGGATTGCAATGGACACAAGACAGTTTTCATAGCTGCCCTACACTTCTTTTTCCATTTAGGCACATTTTGAAGCATCTGAAAACCTGACATTTTTGAAAACATTGACTCGTTGCTACGATCAGCTGAGGTCTGCTAAAACTACTACTGAGAAAAAGAAATTCTTCTTCCTCATTTTACATAATTTATATTTGGTTTGGATACATTCAAGGTAAAATAGTTTTTTTCAGCAGGTTTTAATAAATCAGCTGTTTTTTTTTCACTGTAGTTTCACTATTTCTATGTTAAATATGGTAATATCATGCTTACGCTATTTAAATAGCTTGGCTAGCCATTAAAGAAGCACTCCCATCAAGGTTGTTATGCTTTTAATATATTGCAATCATCATATTATATAGCACTGTGTACGTACAATTGCTCATTCTGCTCTTCTGTCCAGGTAATTCTTCTCTTTTCTATTAGGTCTATATCATCATGTGATTAAAAAATGACTAGCTGAGATCTATCTAGAAACAAGAAATCTATTTTCCCTGTATGAGTCATGAGTCACTGCAAAAGTCCCTGGCAGGGGGGATAAGGGAGCAGCTGGGTCAGGAGGTGAAGAGGGGGATGATAAATGCAGGGAAAAGAGACTTCCTGTTTTTAAATAGAGCAGAGAAAAAAGAATTTTCTGGGTAGAAAGGCAAAATGAGCAATTTTTAAGTACACAGTACCATATAATATGATGATTGCAATATATTAAGAGGATAAAAACTTTCATGAGAGTGCTTCTTTAACCTTGTATTATAGCGACCAAGCTGCACAAATGGCATAGAACTTCCTGGCATATAATAAACGTTCTTTTGGAGCATCAAATGTTCATTTGGCAATTGCTACATCTGTCGTTATTGTATGATGTTAAAAAAAAATGTAAAAATCTAAATTCCCACGTGTGTGTGTGTGTATATATACACATTTTATATATACAGTACAGACCAAAAGTTTGGACACACCTTCTCATTTAAAGATTTTTCTGTATTTTCATGACTTTGAAAATTGTACATTCACACTGAAGGCATCAAAACTATGAATTAACACATGTGGAATTATATACTTACCAAAAAAGTGTGAAATAACTGAAAATATGTCATATATTCTTGGTTCTTCAAAGTAGCCACCTTTTGCTTTGATGACTGCTTTGCCCTGTCAGGTTTAATAAGTGGGATTTCTTGCCTTATAAATGGGGTTGGGACCATCAGTTGTGTTGTGCAGAAGTCAGGTGGATACACAGCTGATAGTCCTACTGAATAGACTGTTAGAATTTGTATTATGGCAAGAAAAAAGCAGCTAAGTAAAGAAAAACAAGTGGCCATCATTACTTTAAGAAATGAAGGTCAGTCAGTCTGAAAAATTGGGAAAACTTTGAAAGTGTCCCCAAATGCAGTTGCAAAAACCATCAAGCGCTACAAAGAAATTGGCTCACATGAGGACCGTCCCAGGAAAGGAAGACCAAGAGTCACCTCTGCTTCTGAGGATAAGTTTATTCAAGTCACCAGCCTCAGAAATCGCAGGTTAACAGCAGCTCAGATTAGAGACCAGGTCAATGCCACACAGAGTTCTAGCAGCAGACACATCTCTACAACAACTGTTAAGAGGAGACTTTGTGCAGTAGGCCTTCATGGTAAAATAGCAGCTAGGAAACCACTGCTAAGGACAGGCAACAAGCAGAAGAGACTTGTTTGGGCTAAAGAACACAAGGAATGGACATTAAACCAGTGGAAATCTGTGCTTTGGTCTGATGAGTGCAAATTTGAGATCTTTGGTTCCAACCACCGTGTCTTTGTGTGACGCAGAAAAGTTGAATGGATGGACTCTACATGCCTGGTTCCCACCGTGAAGCATGGAGGAGGAGGTGTGATGGTGTGGGGGTGCTTTGCTGGTGACACTGTTGAGGATTTATTCAAAATTGAAGGCATACTGAACCAGCATGGCTACCACAGCATCTTGCAGCGGCATGCTATTCCATCCGGTTTGCGTTTAGTTGGACCATCATTTATTTTTCAACAGGACAATGACCCCAAACACACCTCCAGGCTGTGTAAGGGCTATTTGACCAAGAAGGAGAGTGATAGGGTGCTGCACCAGATGACCTGGCCTCCACAGTCACCAGACCTGAACCCAATCGAGATGGTTTGGGGTGAGCTGGACCACAGAGTGAAGGCAAAAGGGCCAACAAGTGCTAAGCATCTCTGGGAACTCCTTCAAGATTGTTGGAAGACCATTTCCGGTGAATGGTGGCTATTTTGAAGAACCTAGAATATAAGACATATTTTCAGTTGTTTCACACTTTTTTGTTAAGTATATAATTCCACATGTGTTAATTCATAGTTTTGATGCCTTCAGTGTGAATGTACAATTTTCATAGTCATGAAAATACAGAAAAATCTTTAAATGAGAAGCTGTGTCCAAACTTTTGGTCTGTACTGTATAT
Organism: Phyllobates terribilis; assembly: GCF_046119375.1. Lineage (NCBI taxonomy): Eukaryota > Metazoa > Chordata > Amphibia > Anura > Dendrobatidae > Phyllobates > Phyllobates terribilis. The sequence goes on along the minus strand of NW_027362762.1, from coordinate 421,435,406 downwards.
ATATATATATATATATATATATATATATATATATATACTGTAACATCCCTGACGGCGTGCTTGCATAGTGCACCACCTCCCACTATGCAAGGCTGCAATCTTACCTGTCTGTCCAGTCTGCTATTCCTGCTCCAGTTCATGCTGTGTGCATGTCCCTTGACTGACTGCTTAGGGCGGCGGCTGGTTACTTCCTGATTCTTATAGCTGCTGTGGGCGCACCCCTAATGCGTCTCCAGCCTATTGCTGTGAGTCACTGGATATTTAAACCCCCTCCACCCAGTAGGAGGTGCCTGAGCAACTCTTACCTTCAGAGGGCTCCTTGCCTCTGATGTGCCAGGTCCCGTCCCGTTCTGTTTCTTGCCTGTCCTCCAACCTGGGGGCTGTATTCCCAGGCCTGTCTGAACTATCTCCTAGCCTGTTTGTCCACCTCTCTGCGGGCCGTATACCCAGACTCGCTCCTGTATTTTGTTGCAGTGTCAGTTCCTGTCTGAACACTCTCCTAGCCTGTTTGTCCTCCTTTCTGCACTCCTGCCGTGCTTCCAGTACCCACCTGTCTGCATACCAGCCATGCCTGCCAATACCCACCTGCCTGTATGCCAGTCTACCTGCCTATTCCTGCATTCCCCAGTGTGGGTCAACAACTGTGACCGGGGTCTGACCTGGAGTCGCACCTGGTCCCTCTGCTCGGTTCCTCCTTGGTTCACGGAGTCGTTAGCCGCCTTGCGACCTTGGTCGGATCGGGTAGATACTTAGTTACGCCCCTCCAGGCAATCCTCGGTTCATGGTACAGTGGGATCACTAATCATGCTTACGCCAGTCAGTCCGGGCGCGAGCGTAACATATACACATACATATATTAACATGAGATATATTTCAGAGTCTAGTCATAAAGAAAATTGTTGAAAAACTATTTTTCAGCTAGTCAGATCAGTTTTCTAACAAATGGCACAGTTCAATAGGTTATTTCCACACAACCATACAGGTTTATATAATCTTAACAGATAGACTTTGGACAGACATTTGCAGTAAAGCCATTGTAATTTCTGGACACTAATCAGTGTGCATGCGAATATACATTTTTGGCTTTATGCAATTTAACAGGACATCTTGTATAATAGATAATTCTCTTTTTTTTCTTCTATACTACAGATATTATCATCAACCCAAAGTATTTCTAAATCTTCTAAGGCTAATGTCTACTGAAGTGAGCGAGATTGCTAGGGGCCACTTGGGAGCGAATATATTAGACAGACCACAGGTAAGAACTCAAGGCACCTGTATTTGAGTAAAGATCCATAATACCAGGTAAAATGCATAACTGTAGAAAATTGACTACATTTTATAACTACAGGTAAAGAGGTAGATTAGCTCACTGAATAGATGATAACTGTTAGATCATTGTGGGCTTCTCCATGTTCTCCACTCTTGCAACTCCATTAAAGTCCAAGACACTACAGTTACCCAAAGATAGCATTTTATCAAGGGGGGTATAGTGAACATTTTGAACCCAGAGGTGCGACACATAATTTGATGACATTAGGTCATCATATTGAATAAGTTGTCATTAGTCTTGAGCGCAAGTGCTTGCTACTTGAGTTTGCATCGGGTACTCGGGTATGCACCATGTACTGCAGATGCTCGAGTGACATGCTCGAGTACCCGCCCCACATGTTTCACGGTTGTTAGACACCCAAAAAAAAACATACGGGGATTGCTCGTGCATGGCAGGCAATCCCCGCGAGTTTTTTTTGGCTGTATAACAGCCGCAAAACATATGGGGTGGAGACTCGAGCATGTCATTTGAGCACCCGCAATACTCAGTGCATACCAGAGCACTTGATGCAAACTCAAGTAGCAAGCACTTGCTCTCAACGCTAGTCACCATATCATCATCATTTTTTTTCTTTACTTTTGAACAAATCCCAACCCCAACATAACCCTAACCCCAACCCTAATACAACCCCAACCCTAACACAACCCCAACCCTAACCCAACCCTAACCCTAACACAATCCTAACCATAGCACAACCCTAATCCTAGCACAACCCTAATCCTAGCAGAACTCTAACCCTAGCACAACCCTAACTCTAACCCTAGCACAACCCTAACCCTAGCACAACCCTAACCCTAAAACAACCCTAACCCTAGCACAACCCTAACCGTAGAACAACCCTAAGCCAAGCACAACCCTAACCCTAGGACAACCCTAAGCCAAATACAACCCTAACCCTAGAGTTTATTTTTTACGCCGTTCCTCGTGCGGTATAAATGATTAGACTACTTTATTCTTTGGGTCGGTGCATTTACAGCGATACCAGATTCATATTGGGTTTTTATGTTTGGCAGCTGTCACACACTAAAAGATGCTTTTTTTTGCAAAGCCTACTTTTTGCAATCATTTTTACATATTTCAGCCGATATCATGTCATGTAAGAGCTTGTCATGTAAGAGTTTGTTTATTGTGGAACAAGTTGACGCTTTTTTGACACCATTTTCAGGCATGTGACATTTTTTGATCACTTTCTATTCCGATTTTTGGGAGGCAGAATAAACAAAAACCATCAATTCAGGAATAGTTTTTTTGTTTGTTTTTTATGCTGTTCCGCTTGTGGTAAAATTGATAAGCTAGCGTTATTCTTCTGGTCAGTACGTTTACAGCGATACTACATTTATATTGTTTTTTATGTTTTGGCGCTTTTACACAGTAAAAACTATTTTATACAAAAAAAGAATTTTTTGTATCGCTTTATTCAGAGAGCTATAACTTTTTTATTTTTCGGCTGATGGGGCTGTATGGCAGCTTCTTTTTTGCAGGACAAGATGACGTTTTTAGCTGTACCATTTTTATTTACATTAGTCTTTTTGATCGTGTTTTATTCCATTTTTTGTTTGGCGGTATGATGATAAAGCATTGCTTTTTTTCTTTTTTTTTTTTTTTTTTTTTTACTGTGTTCACTAAAGGAGTTAACTAGTGGGACACTTTTATAGGTCAGGTCATTCCGAATGCAGCAATACCAAATATGTGTACTTTTATTGTTTTGTTTTTTCATAATAATATTTATTTATGGGTACAGTATATTTTTATTTTTTTTATATTTTTACAATTTTTCTTTAATTTTTTTTCACTTTCTGACACTTTTTTTTTTACTTTTACACTTTGTCCCACTATGGGACTTTCATTTTTTGCAGGCTGATCGCTTGTATAGCATAGGGATGCAGCAGCATCTCTATGCTGTACAGCCTGTCAGCGCTGCACAGGCACAAGTTACTTTGATCGTGCACTGCGTATGATGAAAGTAACTTCCTGATGCCTGGTGACCCGGATGTCAGCTGCTGGCCTCTGATTGGCCGGCGGCTGACATTGGAAATGCTGTGCTGGGAGACAGTCTCTGTGCGGCAATGCAGCGCTGCTGTCGGCGGCTCCTCCTGGACCAGGTCGGGATCGTCAAGGGGACGGACTCTGTGGTGCCTGCGGGCCACATCTGCAGGAAGGACGTCGAGGGAACGGAGGACAGGTGAGAATCATCTTTTTTTTCTATTTTATGTGTGTGAAGAACAGCACAGGGAAAACATAGCCACAGGATGGGGACCTGGATGGGGCACATAGCCACAAGATGGAGACCTGGATGGGGCACATAGCCACAGGATGGGGACCTGGATGGGGCACATAGCCACAGGACGGGGACCTGGATGGGGCACATAGCCACAAGAGGGGACCTGGATGGGGCACATAGCCACAAGAGGGGACCTGGATGGGGCACATAGCCACAAGAGGGGACCTGGATGGGGCACATAGCCACAAGAGGGGAACTGGATGGGGCACATAGCCACAAGAGGGGACCTGGATGGGGCACATAGCCACAAGAGGGGACCTGGATGGGGCACATAGCCACAAGATGGGGACCTGGATGAGGCACATTAGTACAAGATGGGCGCCAGGATGGGGAACATTGCCAAAAGATGGGGACCTGGATGGAGCACATAGACACAAGATGGGGACCTGGATCGGGAACATTGCCACAGGATGGGGATCTGGATGGGGCAAATAGCCACAGGATGGGGACCTGGATGGGGTACATAGCCACAAGATGGGGACCTGGATGGGGTACATAGCCACAAGATGGGGACCTGGATGGGACACATAGCCACAGGATGGGGACCTGGATGGGGCACATAGCCACAGGATGGGGACCTGGATGGGGTACATAGCCACAAGATGGAGACCTGGATGGGGTACATAGCCACAAGATGGGGACCTGGATGGGACACATAGCCACAGGATGGGGACCTGGATGGGGCACATAGCCACAGGATGGGGATCTGGATGGGGCACATAGCCACAGGATGGGGACCTGGATGGGGCACATTAGTACAAGATGGGGACTTGGATGGGGAACATTACTACAAGATGTTTTCCATTATTACTATATGATGCTAATTGTAAGACAATATTACTGTATGTGGCCAATTGGGGGAAATAAAATTGTAAAAAAAATAAAAAATAAAATAAAGCATGAAAAAATATTGGGCACTAAAAATGCTGTTTTATATGTAAACTAAAGTAAACACAAAAAAGTGCACGTTTATTATCGCCACATCCATAACGACCCAAGCCATAAAAAATAAACACGGCAAAAATGTTCAAAAGGTGTATACAAAAAAAATGGTATCACTAAAAATGTCACATTGAACAAAGAATGCGGCCCCCCAAATTCAAATTTTTTCCATGTGCGGCCCATATACCCAGCCGAGTTTGAGACCCCTGATTTAGAGCCTGGTTGCTGGATGGAGAGTGACGATCAACTTGTTACTTGTTCAGAATTCCCCGTAGGTATTCGATTGGGTTTAGATCAGGAGACCCACTGAATCACTTTCACCCTGCTCTTCTTTAGAAGTGAACTCTGGCCTTAGATGTGTATTTTCGATCATTGTCATGTTGGAAAAGGGATAGTCTACCAAAGGCACAGAGTAATAGTAAAACCATCTCTTTTAATACAGAGCAGTCCTTCAATTTTACCATCAATGAAATGTAGATCCCACAACACCAGCAGCACTTTCGGCGCGATATAGTTTTGAAGCCATTAGTTCCAAAAACATTTTTCTTGGTTTCATCACATCTATCCTGTGGAGATAAGAACATCTTTTTAATGATAACACCATTAAACTATTGATTTTGCTTAGAAATAATTTAATTTGTTGTATTTATTTTGCAGGCTTACAGTTTGCTTAAGGAAGCTTTAAAAATATGTGCAACTTTCCGTGGAAACTATCTTGACATAAAAATTAAGGCCGATGAATTCAATGTGAAGAAGAAGGAAGAAATGTCTTCTCTAAACAAGTATAGTATTATTTATTATGCTTTGATTATATAGCTACATCATACTCCACAGGGTTTTAGAGATTTTATCATCTCTGCCCCCATTGGAGCTCACAATCTAAATACCCAGAGGAAGCCCACAAAGACATGGGGAGAACATACAAACTTCTTGCAGATGTTGTCCTTGGTGGGATTTGAACCCAGGACCCCAGTACTGCAAAGCAACAGTGCTACCACCGAGCCACCGTGCTGCCATCTTAGATTTGTGTAGGGTTTTTGCAAAATGGAAATTCTGAAATAGTAATTCAGTAATGGCAATAACGTGTTCGTAAGATAGCGGCTAGCTCTTCTCCGGTGGGCGACAGGTAGCAATGAGTGCACAAACCTGACAAGAGACAGGACATGGCTTGATGTGATGTGCAAACTATGATGGCACCAGTGCAGTGTGAAGCAATTGTTGTTTAACAATGTCCGCCCAATCAGAACATCATGATGATTAAGTAGAAAATTAAATTCTATCCCGCTTGTGCTGCCAAAAGACCACATTCTCAAGTGACAGTATATAAGGCACATAAAGTTGGGGGAGGATCTTTTAAGCAAGAAGCCTATATGTACATATTAACTTTGACAGGACAAAGGAGCTTTGTGCAGTGTTATCCATATGTTGACCATGAAAGAATCACAAACTGTGCACACACTATGTAACTAATAGTATCAATGTACAGTATATATTCAAAATATGAAATAAAGACAAGATCTGATATATAAAGTAAAGACACTAGTGCCAAGGGGATAGGTACTGCTGTAGGCTGCCTACAGAAAAACAGGTCTTGTGTGGTAAACCCGTGGATACAGGTAATCGATAAAAATTAGATACTGTTGCACTAAACAGCTAGTGGACAGACATTGAAGAAACAAAAAAGGGGACGTGCAATGATAAATATATCAATAATAATTGCATGTATAAAGTAATGTTTAGATAATCCCTTCAAAAATTCAAATTTATACACAGGTATTTATGATCAGTACTTCTCTATAAATAGAAGAAATAACAATTTGTGGTGTTTCTGCTAACTAAAACCACAAATCTAGAATTTGGGCTATAGATTTTACTTATACAGTGGGGAAAATAAGTATTTGATACACTGCCGATTTTGCAAGTTTTCCCACCAACAAAGAATGGAAAGGTCTGTACTTTTTATTGTAGGTACACTTCACCTGTGAGAGACAGAATCTAAAAATAAACAGAAAATCCCATTGTATGATTTTTAAATAATTAAATTGCATTTTATTGCATGAAATAAGTATTTCTGGCTCTCACAGGCCTGTTAGTTTTTCTTTATGAAGCCCTCCTACTCTGCACTCATTACCTGTATCAGTTGCACCTGTTTGAACTTGTTACCTGTATAAAAGACACCTATCCACACACTCAATCAATCCAACCTCTCCACCGTGGCCAAGACCAAAGAGCTGTCTAAGGACACCAGGGACGAAATTGTAGACCTGCACAAGGCTGGGATGGGCTACAGGACAAAAGGCAAGCAGCTTGGTGAGAAGGCAACAACTGTTGGCACAATTATTAGAAAATGGAAGAAACACAAGATGACTGTCAATCTTCCTCGGTCTGCGGCTCCATGCAATATCTCGCCTCATAAGGGAAGGATGATTCTGAGAAAGGTCAGGAATCAGCCCACAACTACATGGGAGACCCTGGTAAATAACCTGAAGAGAGATGGGACCACAGTCTCAAATAATTACTGTTAGTAACACACTACGCCATCATGGATTAAAATCCCGCAGGGCAAGCAAAGTTTTCCTGCTCACACCAGCACATGTCCAGGCCCGTTTGAAGTTCGCCAATGACCATCTGGATCATCCAGAGGAGGCATGGGAGAAGGTCATGTGGTCAGATGAGACCAAAGTAGAACTTTTGGTATTAACTACACTCGCCATGTTTGGAGGAAGAAGAAATGGGTGTGGTGCAGCAAGATTCTGTGAGTCAGTTCACTGGAGGATGGGGCTTATCCCTGTACCTCTGAGCATTCCTGTGTGTACTGGAGACAGCTCCCTGAGGAAGGCAAGATGAAACGCTCGTCGGGGCAGCGGGCGGGCACACGCACAAAGCACTTTACTCAGGTAAAAAGCATCTATTCTGTGATTGTATTTTGATATCCCATATGCATGAGTATAGGATTGATATGAAGGTACCTGATCCAATAGGTTATAGGCTGACATTGCGTATCTCTGCTGGGACATAATATGGGAAGAGTGCAATATTTATTTGTATATGCTTATGTAACGGGTCTGGGAGGCGGAACCTCTGAGCAACTTATACAAGGGGGCAGTCCTTGTAAGGAAGCGGGTGGCGACCAGGGAAGACAGGCAGGCGGTCACAGCAGGTGACCGGGACAGTCTCTGGGCAAACGGGCAGGAGGTCACGGCAAGTGTCCGGGGCAGTCTCTGGGTAAACGGGCAGGAGGTCACGGCAAGTGACCGGGGCAGTCTCTGGGTAAACGGGCAGGTACGACCTGTGACGGCAGAGCCTCCAGGTAAGCTAGCAGGCAGATGGCAGATGAGTGCTCCCAGGTGAGCGGGCAAGAGTCTCTGGACTGGCAGGTGGTCACAGCACGTGACGGCGGAGCCTCTAGGTAGGCTAACAGGCAGGTAGCAGATGAGCGCTCCCAGGTGAGCGGGCAAGAGTCTCTGGACTGGCAGGTGGTCACAGCACGTGACGGCGGAGCCTCTAGGTAGGCTAACAGGCAGGTAGCAGATGAGCGCTCCCAGGTGAGCGGGCAAGAGTCTCTGGACTGGCAGGTGGTCACAGCACGTGACGGCGGAGCCTCCAGGTAGGCTATCAGGCAGGTGGCAGGTGAGCGCTCCCAGGTGAGCGGGCAAGAGTCTCTGGATTGGCAGGTGGTCACAGCACGTGACGGCGGAGCCTCTAGGTAGGCTATCAGGCAGGTAGCAGGTGAGCGCTCCCAGGTGAGCGGGCAAGAGTCTCTGGACTGGCAGGTGGTCACAGCACGTGACGGCGGAGCCTCCAGGTAGGCTATCAGGCAGGTAGCAGGTGAGCGCTCCCAGGTGAGCGGGCAAGCTGGTCCATAGACAGACTGACAGGTGTCGGAAGGCAGACCGTCGGACCTCAGGCTAGCAAGCAGGAAAGCAGATGACAGGCAGGAATCAGGCAGCAAACTGGCAGGAGACTGGCAGGTAACTGGCAGGTAACTGGCAGGTAACTGGCAACGGGACCTGAGGGCTGAAGCAGAGTAGTGAACAGTGCAACAACATTGCTCGGGCACCTCCATTTTGGAGGAGGTGCCTTATATATGGAGGGATCCTCCGGCCATTGGCCGGGGACTCCTTAGGGCGACGCGCGCGGCCCCTTTAAGAGAGGGGGAGCGCGCGCGCCCTAAGCACAGTGACCGGGGGAGGGCGGGCGCTGCAGGCAGAGCGGGAGGAAGCCGCCGGGCACGGAGCAGAGAGGTGAGGGGAACAGCGTCCCTGCCTAGCTGGAGGCAGGGACGCCGACGCTACAGTACCCCCCCCTTTAGGCCCCCCCTTTTTTAGGCCAGACAGAAATTTAGCAAGGATGAGAGGGGCATGGATGTTCTCCCGGGGCTCCCATGTTCTCTCCTCAGGACCAAACCCCTTCCAATTCACTAGAAAAAAGGTCTTTCCTCTTACCCTTTTGGTGGCCAGAATGTTCTCTACCTCAAACTCGTCTTCAGCAGAAACCGGAGCAGGAGGCGTACCTGTAGACTTGGAAAAGGAGTTAAGTACCACGGGTTTGAGGAGAGATACATGGAAGGAGTTAGGGATCCGTAAGTTGGCCGGGAGTTTCAATTTATAGGCCACCGGGTTGATCTGTTTGATAACCTCCAGTGGGCCGATGAACCGAGGCCCTAACTTATAGGAAGGAATCTTGAGCCGGACATATTTGGATGAGAGCCAGACTTTATCTCTGGGACGAAATTGTGGGGAATCCAGGCGTTTTTTGTCGGCGTGTCTCTTCATCCGCTCGGATGACTGAAGGAGTGCGGATCGGGTGCTCTCCCAAATGGAGGAAAACTTGCTAACGAGAGATTCCGCGGCCGGGTTGTCCACAGAGGTGGAGACAGGAAAAGGGATCCGAGGATGCTGACCGAAGACTACAAAAAACGGGGATTTAGAAGAAGATTCGCTCTCGTGATTGTTGTAAGAGAACTCGGCCCATGGTAGGAGATCCACCCAGTCTGAATGGTGGGCATTAACGAAGTGCCGGAGTTAACTGGTCAAATTCTGATTGATCCGCTCCACTTGACCATTGGACTGTGGGTGGTAAGCGGAGGAGAAGTCCAGGGTGACGTCGAGCAGTTTACATGTGGCTCTCCAGAAGCGTGAGGTGAACTGAACCCCACGATCCGACACGATGTGGAGAGGCAGACCATGGAGACGGAAGATGTGGCGGATAAAGTCCTTAGCTAGCTCGGGAGCAGACGGGAGGCCTGGCAGGGGAATAAAATGAGCCATTTTGGAAAAGCGGTCAGCGACCACCCAAATGACCGTACAACCGGCAGAGACGGGGAGATCTGTTATGAAGTTCATAGCTATATGTTGCCACGGGGCAGCAGGCACAGGCAGAGGAAGAAGGCGGCCGGCAGGCAGGTGTCTCGGAACTTTGTTGCGGGCGCAGGACAAACAGGCAGAAACAAAGTCAATTACATCCTTGTGCAGGGTAGGCCACCAGTAGTGCCGGGAAATATGCTGGAGGGTCTTTTTCTGACCGGCGTGTCCAGCTAGCTTAGACGAGTGACCCCAGTGTAGAATCTTCTCCCGATCGGACTCCGTTACGAACGTCTTACCGGGAGGGAGACGATTTAGGCCCACGGGGGCTACCTGCATTACTCTGGCGGGATCGATGATGTGTTTAGGCTCCTCCTCAAGATCAGACACCAGAAAGGATCGGGACAGGGCGTCAGCTTTGATGTTTTTGTCAGCCAGACGAAAATGAAGAATGAAATCAAAGCGGGCAAAAAACAAAGACCACCGGGCTTGGCGCGGGTTAAGTCTCTGGGCGCTCTGGAGATATGCCAAGTTCTTGTGGTCAGTGTAAATTATTACCGGGTGGAGAGCCCCCTCGAGCAGGTAACGCCACTCCTCCAGTGCCATCTTAATGGCCAACAATTCTCGGTCTCCTATAGAATAATTGCGCTCAGAAGAGGAGAAAAGTTTGGAGAAAAAGCCGCAGGTTACCTTTCTTCCGGAAGAAGATTTTTGGCTAAGTACCGCCCCAGCTCCGGAGGAGGATGCGTCAACTTCTAGGAAGAATTGTTTGTTGCCGTCCGGACGATGCAGCACCGAGGCGGAGAGGAAGGCCTGTTTTAAGGAAAGAAATGCCTCCTCTGCTTCGGGCGGCCATTCTCTGGGGTTCATACCTTTACGGGTGAGAGCAGAGATAGGGGCGGTCCGAGAAGAGAAGTGCGGTATGAACAGGCAGTAATAGTTGGCGAAGCCCAGGAACCGCTGAATAGCCTTCAACCCCTCTGGTCGGGGCCACTTCTGGATGGCAGACAGTTTCTCAGGATCCATTTGTAGACCAGTCTGAGAGATTATGTAGCCCAGAAATGGAAGAGAGGTCTGCTCAAAGATGTACTTCTCATATTTAGCGTAGAGGTGGTTCTGCCTGAGCCTGAGCAGGACCTGACGAACGTCCCTCCGGTGAGTAGGAAGATCCGGAGAGAAGACCAAGATATCGTCCAGGTACACCACCACGCAGGAGTAGAGAAGATCACGGAAGATGTCATTGACCAACTCTTGAAAGACGGCAGGAGCGTTACAGAGACCGAAGGGCATCACAAGGTACTCATAGTGGCCGTCCCGGGTATTGAATGCCGTCTTCCACTCATCCCCCTGACGGATACGGACCAGGTTATATGCCCCACGGAGATCCAGTTTGGTGAAGATTCTAGCCCCCCTCAGACGGTCAAATAATTCAGGAATAAGTGGAAGGGGGTATTTATTCTTCACAGTAATCTGGTTTAGGCCTCTATAGTCTATACATGGACGGAGTGAGCCGTCCTTCTTTTTGACAAAGAAGAAGCCTGCTCCCGCCGGGGAGGTAGATTTCTGGATAAATCCCCGGGCCAGGTTCTCCTCAATATATTCAGACATGGACCGGGTTTCAGCAGCGGACAAAGGGTAGATTCGCCCACGGGGAGGAGTAGAGCCGGGCATCAGGTCGATTGGGCAGTCGTATGGTCTATGAGGAGGTAAAGTCTCTGCCTCTTTTTTATCGAAGACATCCGCATAAGACCAATAGGGAACCGGAAGACCGGGCAGATTGGCTGGGGTAGGAGTAGGACGGGCAGGATGAACGGGAACTAGACAAGTCTTATGGCAGTCCTGTCCCCAGCGAAGGACCTCTCCGGTCTGCCAGTCAAGCACGGGTGCATGTCTCTGGAGCCAAGGCAGGCCAAGCAATAGTGCGTGAGAGAGTCCAGGCAGAACATGAAAGGAGATGCTCTCGGAATGCAGCATTCCCACCTGTAGAGTCAGAGATTCGGTGATGAGTTGGATGGGATGTGGTAAGAGGCCCCCATCCACGGCGGCAACAGATATAGGTACGGCCAGAGGTTTGGTGGGAATGTGGTATTTCTCTACCAGGGATTGAGAGATGAGATTTCCAGCAGCTCCAGAGTCAAGTTGAGCCAGTTCAAAATAGCGGTTCTCTCCGCAGAGGATAGAAACAGACAGCATCAGGGATGGAGAGGGTTTACTTTTGTCTAGGGCGACCTCTCTGAGCGATCCTAGACACAGGCGTTTCCCGACCTCTCAGGGCAGGAACGGATCCGGTGCTCCTTACTGCCACAGTAGAAACAGCTCCCCTCGGCACGACGTAAGTCTTGACGGGTCTTGACCATCTTGGTCTGGTCGACCTGCATAGGCTCAGGTGAGTGTGCCTGGGGAGTAACAGGGGGAGTGACAGGTCTCTGGAAGGTAGGGACTAGACGTGGAATCCTCTTCTCACGGATGACCTCCCTAGCGCGCTCCTGGAACCGGATGTCAATCCGGGTGGCAAGTGTAATCAAGTCGTCGAGAGTGGTAGGAATGTCCCGACCGGCGAGTTCATCTTTAATACGGCCGGACAGACCCTCCCAGAAGACGGACAGCAGAGCGTCGTTATCCCAGGCCAGCTCCGAAGCAAGGGTACGGAACCGTATGGCATATTGGCCCACGGTGAGACTCCCTTGACGGAGGCGTAGCAGAGATGAGGCGGATGAGGTCTTCCGTCCGGGTTCGTCGAAGACCTTCCGGAAAGCCGTGAGAAAGGCTGGCAGGTCGGACACCAGAGGGTCTCCTCTCTCCCATAGAGGATTTAGCCAAGCCAGTGCCTCTCCCGTGAGATGGGACATGATGAAGGCTACTTTGGCCCGGTCGGAATTAAACTGGTGGGACTGGTGTTCAAAGTGCAGGGTGCACTGGTTAATGAAGCCCCGAGCTTGAGCGGAGTCGCCTCCGACGCGAGGAGGTGCAGAAAGCCGGATTCCAGAGCAGGAAACTATGGTATTGGTGGGCAGCGGAGCAGCCGGGCTGCGAGTCATGACACTAGCGGTGGTTGCTGGTGGGGCAGTCAAAGTGTCCAGGCGAGTATTGACATTCCGCAGGTGACCCAGGATGGACTCCTGTTGGGACCTCTGTCGGGACAGTTCATGACAAAGGTCCGAGAGCGAGGGAGCTTGGGTGCCACCGGGTTCCATGGCCCGAGCAAACTGTAACGGGTCTGGGAGGCGGAACCTCTGAGCAACTTATACAAGGGGGCAGTCCTTGTAAGGAAGCGGGTGGCGACCAGGGAAGACAGGCAGGCGGTCACAGCAGGTGACCGGGACAGTCTCTGGGCAAACGGGCAGGAGGTCACGGCAAGTGACCGGGGCAGTCTCTGGGTAAACGGGCAGGAGGTCACGGCAAGTGACCGGGGCAGTCTCTGGGTAAACGGACAGGTACGACCTGTGACGGCAGAGCCTCCAGGTAGGCTAGCAGGCAGATGGCAGATGAGTGCTCCCAGGTGAGCGGGCAAGAGTCTCTGGACTGGCAGGTGGTCACAGCACGTGACGGCGGAGCCTCTAGGTAGGCTAACAGGCAGGTAGCAGATGAGCGCTCCCAGGTGAGCGGGCAAGAGTCTCTGGACTGGCAGGTGGTCACAGCACGTGACGGCGGAGCCTCTAGGTAGGCTAACAGGCAGGTAGCAGATGAGCGCTCCCAGGTGAGCGGGCAAGAGTCTCTGGACTGGCAGGTGGTCACAGCACGTGACGGCGGAGCCTCCAGGTAGGCTATCAGGCAGGTGGCAGGTGAGCGCTCCCAGGTGAGCGGGCAAGAGTCTCTGGATTGGCAGGTGGTCACAGCACGTGACGGCGGAGCCTCTAGGTAGGCTATCAGGCAGGTAGCAGGTGAGCGCTCCCAGGTGAGCGGGCAAGAGTCTCTGGACTGGCAGGTGGTCACAGCATGTGACGGCGGAGCCTCCAGGTAGGCTATCAGGCAGGTAGCAGGTGAGCGCTCCCAGGTGAGCGGGCAAGCTGGTCCATAGACAGACTGACAGGTGTCGGAAGGCAGACCGTCGGACCTCAGGCTAGCAAGCAGGAAAGCGGATGACAGGCAGGAATCAGGCAGCAAACTGGCAGGAGACTGGCAGGTAACTGGCAGGTAACTGGCAGGTAACTGGCAACGGGACCTGAGGGCTGAAGCAGAGTAGTGAACAGTGCAACAACATTGCTCGGGCACCTCCATTTTGGAGGAGGTGCCTTATATATGGAGGGATCCTCCGGCCATTGGCCGGGGACTCCTTAGGGCGACGCGCGCGGCCCCTTTAAGAGAGGGGGAGCGCGCGCGCGCGCGCCCTAAGCACAGTGGCCGGGGAAGAGCGGGCGCTGCAGGCAGAGCGGGAGGAAGCCGCCGGGCACGGAGCAGAGAGGTGAGGGGAACAGTGTCCCTGCCTAGCAGGAGGCAGGGACGCCGACGCTACAGCTTATATTTATGAACATTATGCAAGAGTAACATGTTGCTGTGTAGAAATATAGAATCATTTATTACATGCTCTTTGATTTCATTTAGCAACAAATCAAAAAGCACTGCACTTTTGTTTTTGATACTTACCTGTAAAATTATTTTGTAATTGTTTTGGTGATATTGGCCAGCCCTCTTTTCTGTGAAGCACTGAATTTTATAATTTTAAAACAAATTCTTTTGATTTAATAAAGTTTATTTTATGGTCCTAAATATACTCTCTTTTTTTGGGGGGATTAATCTCCCGTAAGGAAAATAATGTTATGATAGATTGTGATAGGTAATTTTTAAATGCATGTCTCCCAACCGTCCCGGATCTGGCAATCCGGTCCCAAATTGGGAGAGATGCCCCACTGTCCCAGGAGGTTGTTACGGGTCCGGGTGGTGGAACCTCTGTGCTTCGGTGCAAGGAGGGACCAGAGGGGCGTGACTAAGTGCCTACTCGGCTCGACCAAGGTCGCACGGCTGCTCAATCGACTCCATGAACCACGGGGGGACCGAGCAGGGGGACCAGGTGCCACTCTGGGATCGACCTTGTGTGAGAGCAGGTGACTCCCATGGGTCAGATGGCAGGAACTGACCGGTACAGCAGATGAGCACGGCAGGAAGGCTGATGGGTGGTCCGGGTAGGTGAGCTGGCGGGCACGACAGGTAACAGGTAGGTGCTCCAGGTAGGCTGGCTGGCGGGCACGACAGGTAACTGGCAGGTGCTTCCTGGTAAGCAGGCTGGCGGGCAGAACCATAGACAGGCTGGCAGGCTGGACTGTAGACAGACTGGCAAGCAGGACTGACAGGCAGTGGGACCTGAGGGCTGAAGCAAGTGTTATCACACAGAACAACAACCTTGCACAGGCACTTCCATTTTGGAGGAGGTGCCTTATATAGGGGCAGTCCTCCGGCCATTGGCCGGGGACTCTATAGGACGGCGCGCGCCGCCCCTTTAAGAGGGAGGGAGCGCGTGCGCGCCCTAAGCACAGAGCCCAGGAAGCTGTGCACGGTGCACGCCACAGCAGCAGGGAAGCAGGAGGACGCCGGACCTGGACATCGGCGGTGAGGGGAACGGCGTCTTTGCCCGGCAGGAGGCAGAGACGCCAATGCTACAGGTTTGAGGAGGGATACATGAAAGGAGTTAGGAATCCGTAAGGTGACCGGGAGTTTCAGCTTGTAAGCCACGGGATTGATTTGGTTAAGAACCTCGAATGGACCGATGAACCGCGGACCCAACTTATAGGAAGGTATCTTGAGACGAACAGACCTTGTCTCCCGGACGGAATTGAGGCGTATCCAGACGTCTCTTATCAGCATGTTTCTTCATCGGCTCAATGGACTGAAGATCTAGTGTGTTCCCAAATAGCTGAAAATTCGCTGACCAGAGACTCCGCGGCAAGATTGTCCACAGAAGAGGAGACGGGAAACGGAATCCGGGGGTGTTGACCGTAGACCACAAAGAACGGGTATTTAGAAGAAGACTCGCTCTCATGGTTATTATAGGAGAACTCGGCCCAGGGCAGGAGCTCAACCCAATCGTTATGCTGAGCATTGACAAAGTGCCGAAGAAAGTTGGTAAGGACCTGGTTGATACGTTCCACTTGACCATTGGACTGAGGATGATAAGCAGAGGAGAAATCCAAGGAGACATCCAGCAGCTTACATGTAGCTCTCCAGAAGCACGAAGTGAACTGAACCCCACGATCAGACACAATGTGGAGGGGTAGGCCGTGGAGACGAAAAATGTGATGCATGAAGTCCTTAGCCAGCACCGATGCAGACGGGAGATCAGGCAGAGGGATGAAGTGGGCCATTTTAGAAAAGTGGTCAGCGACCACCCAAATGACAGTACAACCTGCAGAAACAGCGAGATCCGTAATGAAGTCCATTGCAATGTGTTGCCATGGAGCGGAAGATACGGGAAGAGGAAGAAAGTGGAAGGTGCCTGGGAACCTTGTTATGGGCACAGGAGGAACAAGCCACGACGAAGTCCTCAACA
Source organism: Phyllobates terribilis (assembly GCF_046119375.1). Lineage (NCBI taxonomy): Eukaryota > Metazoa > Chordata > Amphibia > Anura > Dendrobatidae > Phyllobates > Phyllobates terribilis. The sequence continues at coordinate 421,419,066 of NW_027362762.1, read as the reverse complement.
TCCTTGCATAGAGAAGGCCACCAGTAATGTCGGGCGATGAGCAGAAAGGTCTTCCTCTGGCCAGCATGACCGGCTAGTTTGGATGAATGGCCCCAGAGTAGAACTTTCTTACGATCCGTAACCGCTACAAAGGTTTTACCGGGTGGAAGATGAGACAGGTCAAACGGAGCCACAGTCATTACTTTGGAGGGGTCGATGATATGTATCAACTTTAATGTTCTTGTCCGCCAGGCGGTAATGCAGAGTGAAGCAGAATCGGGCAAAGAATAGAGACCACCTGGCCTGATGCGGATTTAATCTTTGGGCATTCTGCAAATAAGCCAGGATTTTGTGGGCAAAGTAGATGATCACCGGGTACAGAGCCCCCTCCAGCAAGTAGCGCCACTCCTCCAGCGCTAATTTGATGGCCAGCAGCTCACGATCTCCTATGGAGTAGTTGCGCTCGGACGAAGAGAAGAGTTTGGAGAAGAAGCCGCAGGTAACCATTCTCCCGGACGAGGATTTCTGGATGAGCACCGCTCTGGCTCCGGAGGAGGAAGCTTCAACCTCCAGGAAGAACTGCCTGTTGCAATCCGGATGGTGTAGCACAGGAGCGGAGGAGAAGGCTTGTTTAAGGGAGACGAAGGCCTCCTCCGCTTCGGAAGTCCATTCCCTGGGATTTACTCCTTTAGGGGTGAGCGCGGAGATGGGAGCAGTCCGGGAGAAGAAATGAATGAAGATGCGGTAGTAATTTGCGAAGCCCAGGAATCGCTGAATCGCCTTCAACCCCTCCGGTCGGGGCCACTTTAAGACGGCAGAGACCTTCTCAGGATCCATCCGCCGACCAGTCTCAGAGATAATATAGCCCAGGAATGGTAGAGAGGTCTGCTCAAAGAGGCATTTCTCGAACTTAGCGTATAGGCGATTCTGCTGGAGCCTTAGCAAAACCTGACGAACATCCCTCCGGTGTGAGGGTAGAACCGGAGAAAAGACCAAGATATCGTCCAGGTACACCGCCACGCAAGAATACAGGAGATCACGGAAGATGTCGTTAACCAGCTCCTGGAAGACGGCTGGAGCATTACAGAGACCAAAGTGCATTACACTTTATTCCTAGTGACCGTCCCGGGTGTTGAATGCCGTCTTCCACTCGTCTCCCTGGCGGATCCAGACCAAATTGTACGCCCCACGAAGATCGAGCTTGGTGAAGATCTTCGCGCCTTTGAGGTGGTCGAACAGCTCTGAGATGAGAGGCAGGGGGTACTTATTTTGATGGCAATGAAGAAGAATCCTGCTCCAGCTGGAGAGGTGGATTTCTGGATAAATCCCCTAGCAAGATTCTCCTCTTTATACTCAGACATGGCCCGGGTCTCAGCCAGTGACAAGGGGTAGATACGCCCGCGGGGAGGAGAAGCACCAGGTACCAGGTCGATGGGGCAACCATACGGCCTATGAGGTGGTAGTGTCTCAGCTTCCTTCTTGCCGAAGACGTCCGCATAGGACCAGTAGGGTGCCGGCAGACCAGGTGGATTAGCCGGAGTAGACGGGGTCAAGCAGGACGAACTGGAACCAGACAGGACTCATGGCATTCCTGACCCCAACGGAGCACTTCACCAGATCTCCAATTCAGGACGGGCTTATGTCTTTGTAACCAGGGTAGACCAAGCAAGAAGGGGTGAGAGAGACAGGACAGCACATGAAAGGAGTTCTTCTCCGAGTGCAGCATTCCCACCTGAAGGGTTACAGGCTCTGTGACGAGCGAGATGGTCTCCGGAAGAAGCCTCCCATCCACGGAGGCAACCGTCAATTGTTCAGCCAGACGTACAGTAGGAATCTGATACCGCTCCACAACGGCCTGTTGAATGAGATTCCCAGCGGCTCCCGAATCCAGATGGGCAATCTCGAAGAAGCGGGTCTCACCACTGGAAATAGAAACAGACAAAGTCAAGGACGGAGAGGATTTACTCTTGCCTAGGACGACCTCTCCGAGCGGTCCTAGACACTGGAGTTTCCCAGCTTCACCGGGCAGGAACAGATCTGATGCTCTTTACTGCCACAGCAGAAGCAACTCCCCTCGGCACGGCGCGTCTCCTGGCGAGACTTGACCATTTTGGTTTAGTCAATTTGCATGGGCTCAGGCGAACATGTCCGGGGAATTGCTGGTTGACAGGCAGGCTTTTGGAATACAGGAGTGAGACGTGGAAATCTTCTCTCCCGGGTAGTCTCCTTGGCACGTTCCAGAAAACGGATGTCAATCCGGGTAGCTAATGACACCAGGTCATCCAGGGTGGAAGGGATGTCACGACTGGCTAGCTCATCCTTGATCCAACCGGAAAGACCCTCCCAGAAGCTGGACACCAGGGCCTCATTGTTTCAGGCAAGCTCAGATGTGAGAGTTCGGAAACGTATGGCATACTGGCCCACGGAGACACTCCCTTGGCGGAGACGGAGAAGTGAGGAGGCAGTAGAAGATTTTCGTCCGGGCTTATCGAAGACCTTCCGGAAGACAGAGAGGAAAGCCAGAAGATCGGATACCAGGGGATCCCCTCTTTCCCACAGAGGGTTTAACCATGCCAATTCCTCCCCGGTGAGGTGAGACATGATGAACGCCACCTTGGCCCGGTCGGAGGGGAACTGATGTGCCAGGAGTTCAAAGTGCAGCGTGCACTGATTTAGGAAGCTCCGATATAAGACGGGGTCACCACCAAAATGTGGAGGCGCAGAGAGCTGGGGTCCAGAGCCGGGTGCTATAGCGCCAGAAGGTTGAGGCGCCGCCGGAGCGGGTGCCGCTCAGCTAGACACGGACACAGACGAGGTGGACAGCTTGTCCAGGCGAGAGTTGACAGACCGCAGATAGGACAGGATAGTCTCCTGTTGGGATCTCTGACGTGAGACCTCCTAGTACAGGTCAGAGAGTGAAGGAGCCTGGGGGCCACCGAGTTCCATGGGCTGTGCAGACTGTTACGGGTCCGGGTGGTGGAACCTCTGTGCTTTGGTGCAAGGAGGGACCAGACGGGTGTGACTAAGTGTCTACTCGGCCTGACCAAGGTCGCACGGCGCCTCAATCGACTCCGTGAACCAGGAAGGGACCGAGCAGAGGGACCAGGTGCCACTCTGGGACCGACCTTGTGTAAGAGTGACGCGCCCCCTGGGCCATATTCAGGGGATACCCGGAGCCGGATCTGGATAGGGGTAGTAGTCCTTGTGGCGGTGACCCGGTCCGTGCCCAGGGTGTCAAACTAAGTGGCAGTCTCTGGCAGTAGATGTTAACTTGGATGTCGACTACGCCACCCGTTGAGTGCGGCTTTGCAGCCGCCGCTGCAGAACAGTCCGCTGAGGCCGGTGGTATGGGTGCAGCGATGATGTTATAACCCCCAACGGGAGGGGTATGGCCTCAGGGCAGCAGGGATAAATGATGGGGGTGATGGTGGTACACGAGCGCAACAAAGACAACTCGGAGTCTTGGTGGTGCAGTTCAGGGTCTTTACTCACGGTTACTCGGTTACTGCTCCAGGCCACTGCTGCAGAGGTGGCCGCCTGTGTCGCGCTGTGCTCACCAGGTGAGGGGCTCGGTTAACTCCCAGGTCTTTCTGGAGTGCTTTGCAGGACCCCCTTTATGTCCCCTGTCTCTGGTCTTCAACCCCACTAGTGACCACGCTTATGTCCAGCTGCCTCGGACCTTCTTGGTGGGCAAACGTTGGCCTGCGTTTCCCAGGTCCTATGTGGTGCCTTCCTAGCGGGTGTGGTGAGGGGCTGCTCCACATGTAATGTCGCAGCCTCCGGTTCTTAGTTGAGGGTAGTTTCTCTCCTCCACTAATTTGGGATCCGGTTCCCATCTTCTTGACCTGACACCCCTACTCAGGTAGCGGCGGGCGTGTGGTGGCTACCAGCCAGTCCACACCCCTGGGGTCCCCTCTGTCCTTCCTGGAGCCCAGTCTGCTCCTCTTCCTCCTCCAGGCTCAGGCCTCCTGACAGGGCCTGCCTGTGGAGCAGAGCCCATAAAGCATCTCTGCTCCCTGTCTTCTCCTCTCTCAACTCACTCCCTTTCCAAGATGGTGCCTCCCTTTATACTCCTGTACAGAGTGCACCCTGGATCTACTTCCCCCACGCACACACTACCGGGTTCCCTTCTCTAGGTGTTCCCTCCCCCCACTCCAGCCAGGGACATGCTCACTCGTGCCTGCATAACTAATGGGAGCACCGTCGAGCTGTCCCCCGGAAATGTGGTGTAGTGCATGTGGGTGTTAGGGTCCTGAGCCACACTCCATCCTTACCTGGAAGTGAGATATCGCACATCTGGGTGAGATGCAATACCTCTGTAGCAACCGAACCCTTGGGGTGCTACATTCCCCCCTGGCAAAACCCAGCACGTCCGCGGGCTGGAACTGAGCAAAAGACAGGGTATACATTAGAACATGCAAATTTTTCATAAACAACAAGTATAACAGGTATCAACATTCAGTTTCCCTTTATGGGAACGGCTCTCTCTTAAACGGTATAAGTGCATATGTACTGTTCTGGAACTCTTTTTCATAGTAACACATTCTAGCATATAAATTTTTCATATAAAACATTTCTAGCTGCAGATCCACGAAGAAGTCTCTTTATAACAGGTCACAGTTTATTCTGCAACCAGGTGTCCATTTTCCTAAAACAGGGAGACGTAACCAGGTAGGGGTCTGTCCTGCCCCGAGTCCTTAACAGTCTTTTAGTCCATCCTGGGTTACGCTCCACTAACTGTACAAAGGATTCCCGGTAAATCCACCAAGGACTCCTATACATTACTAGAAACACATAATTATTTGCAGGATATGGCCGCTCTCAGTCCTCGGCCAGGTAGGGGTGGCTGTTCTCAGTCCCCAGCCAGTTAGAGGGAAAAAGGGGTGGCTGTTCTCAGTCCCCAGCCAGGTAGGGGGTAAGGGAAACAGTTCTCTTTCTGTCCCAACGGGGACCACACTCTTAGTGGAAACAGTCCCACAACAGTCCTTATACCCGGTCGGGTAACTATTTACATCTCCTCTTTTACCGTTTACGATTAACGGTGTGCTCCACACGCTCCTTTCTCTTTCTCAGGTTCAGACCCGTCCGGGCCCTCTTGGTACTCGGGGTCTGAGTGGTACTGTTAATGACGCCCGGGGTCAGGGGGTGCGACTTTGGGCCTGGGCGCGGGCTAGTGGTGGCAGTGCCCAGGTCTGGAGGGCTCGGCTGCAGGGCTTGTTGCGGGGTCTGGAGCAGGTCTGCGTCTGCAGCGCCCGGGATCTGCGGCTCCACCGGGTGGCCCGGGAGCAGGCTGACGCTGGCAGCGTCCGGGACAGGGAGACTCTTCTTACCTGCTCCCGCGACCGCTCCTGCGTCACGCGTCTTCTCCTGGTGCTGGTCGGGGCCCGCGACGGCTGGGGCGCTGCCGATGCTGGGCAGCTTAGTCTGCTGCCGGTCCGCCATCTTGCTGTCCGTTCCTGGTGTCCTCCTCCCCCCTGGTGGACCGTGGCCTACCTGGCGATGATCCTCTTCCGTAGGCCGCGGCTCCGCAGTTGATCATCAGGGTCGAGGACCTTCCGTCGCGCTCCAGTGACGTCGGCGTCTGCTGGGCTCCTTCCAGGACCTTACGCAACGTCCGGACGTGAGGCGGGGCTTCAATTCTCGCGCGCTGTCGGAGTCCACGCCCCTCTTCTTCCCGCGCGTCGTCTTCGAGATGGCGTCCAACGGCGGGAAAACTCCATGGATGGCGGGAAGAAGGCAGAAGATGGCGCCGGATGGCGGGAAAACTTCGCGGATGGCGGGAAGAAGGTAGAAGATGGCGCCGGATGGCGGGAAACCTCCACGGATGGCGGGAATCTTCACCACTGGTAAGTTTGAACAGTCTTTTTCAGGCACGCAGTACCCGGTGGTTGCGGGCACGAGATCCTGCCGACTACGCCAAAAGTTGACGCGCCCCCTGGGCCATATTCAGGGGATACCCGGAGCCGGATCTGGATAGGGGTAGTAGTCCTTGTGGCGGTGACCCGGTCCGTGCCCAGGGTGTCAAACTAAGTGGCAGTCTCTGGCAGTAGATGTTAACTTGGATGTCGACTACGCCACCCGTTGAGTGCGGCTTTGCAGCCGCCGCTGCAGAACAGTCCGCTGAGGCCGGTGGTATGGGTGCAGCGATGATGTTATAACCCCCAACGGGAGGGGTATGGCCTCAGGGCAGCAGGGATAAATGATGGGGGTGATGGTGGTACACGAGCGCAACAAAGACAACTCGGAGTCTTGGTGGTGCAGTTCAGGGTCTTTACTCACGGTTACTCGGTCACTGCTCCAGGCCACCGCTGTAGAGGTGGCCGCCTGTGTCGCGCTGTGCTCACCAGGTGAGGGGCTCGGTTAACTCCCAGGTCTTTCTGGAGTGCTTTGCAGGACCCCCTTTATGTCCCCTGTCTCTGGTCTTCAACCCCACTAGTGACCACGCTTATGTCCAGCTGCCTCGGACCTTCTTGGTGGGCAAACGTTGGCCTGCGTTTCCCAGGTCCTATGTGGTGCCTTCCTAGCGGGTGTGGTGAGGGGCTGCTCCACATGTAATGTCGCAGCCTCCGGTTCTTAGTTGAGGGTAGTTTCTCTCCTCCACTAATTTGGGATCCGGTTCCCATCTTCTTGACCTGACCCCCCTACTCAGGTAGCGGCGGGCGTGTGGTGGCTACCAGCCAGTCCACACCCCTGGGGTCCCCTCTGTCCTTCCTGGAGCCCAGTCTGCTCCTCTTCCTCCTCCAGGCTCAGGCCTCCTGACAGGGCCTGCCTGTGGAGCAGAGCCCATAAAGCAGCTCTGCTCCCTGTCTTCTCCTCTCTCAACTCACTCCCTTTCCAAGATGGTGCCTCCCTTTATACTCCTGTACAGAGTGCACCCCGGATCTACTTCCCCCACGCACAAACTACCGGGTTCCCTTCTCTAGGTGTTCCCTCTCCCCACTCCAGCCAGGGACATGCTCACTCGTGCCTGCATAACTAATGGGAGCACCGTCGAGCTGTCCCCCGGAAATGTGGTGTAGTGCATGTGGGTGTTAGGGTCCTGAGCCACACTCCATCCTTACCTGGAAGTGAGATATCGCACATCTGGGTGAGATGCAATACCTCTGTAGCAACCGAACCCTCGGGGTGCTACAAGAGCAGGGGACTCCCACGGGTCAGATGGCAGGAACTGACCGGTACAGCGGATGAGCACGGCAGGAAGGCTGACGGGTGATCCGGGTAGATAAGCAGGCTGGTTCGGCAGATAGCCAGGCGGGTGCTCCGGGTAGGCGAGCTGGTGGGCACGACAGGTAACAGGTAGGTGCTCCAGGTAGGCTGGCTGGCACGACAGGTAACTGGCAGGTGCTTCCAGGTAAGCAGGCGGGCGGGCAGAACTATAGACAGGCTGGCGGGCTGGACTGTAGACAGACTGGCGGGCTGGACTGTTGACAGACTGGCGAGCAGGACTAACAGGCAGCGGGACCTGAGGGCTGAAGCAAGTGTTAGCACACAGAACAACAACCTTGCACAGGCACTTCCATTTTGGAGGAGGTGCCTTATATAGGGGCAGTCCTCCAGCCATTGGCCAGGGACTGATTAGGACAGCGCACGCGGCCCCTTTAAGAGGGAGAGAACACGCGCGCGCCCTAAGCACAGAGCCCGGAAAGCTGCGCGCGATGCGCGCCACAGCGGCAGAGAAGCAGGAGGACGCCAGACCTGGACCGCGGCGGTGAGGGGAACGGCGTCTCTGCCCGGCAGGAGGCAGAGACGCCGATGTTACAGAGGTCAGGGCTTATGTTCTGACTCTAGCGATGTCCTCAGAACTAGAAGTCTGCAGTATTTGTAGCATAGAGATGTCTCCATCTCTCTTGGCCGTGAAGCTGTAATCATTCAGTTCCTCCTCCTCTGACACAGGATCTTGTGTTCTGTACAACATTAAATACATTAATTAATTATCTGTTTTTCTTAAAGTCTGATCTTTTCTGAGATTCGGACTCACAACCTCTTGCATTAAAAGGCAGCAACTTTAGCTGCGAGCCACATTATATGTATCTAATCTATGTGTGATGCTCTATTCTTTCTATTCTAAATTGTCGGGTACCACTGCTGAATTGCCGACCGGCTTTTTTAAAGAGACGGTGCATGAAAACACTAATATTTTTTTTAATAAATCCTTTTACACTAAATGACAAGTACAGTAAGCAACACTGTCACTGTACTTCTTATATATGTGACTGACATGTTTCTATCTATCTAATCTATGTGTGATGCTCTATTCTTTCTGTTGTAAATTGTCGGGTACCGCTGTATGCCGCTGCTGAATTGCCGGCTGGCTTTTTTAGAGACGGTGCATGAAAACACTATTATTTTTTTTAATAAATCCTTTAACACTAAATGACAAGTACAGTAAGCTGAGCGCTGCCATCCAGCTTGTCATCCTTCAGAGACACTGCAGAGCGCAGGCATTATGGGAACTTCCGATTCCGGTATTCTATATTCTAAAAGTATCGAAACTCAGTATCGGAACTCCGATGCCGAGAATATCAGTCGATACCCCATATTTCAGTATCGGAATGCTCAGCACTAATTACAACACAATGAGCCTTCAAGCACACATATTCAGCTCTGTTATATCCAGAAGGATACCACAATGTAGAAAAGCTTCAGCCACACACATTCAGCCCTGCAGAGTCCTCTTGCCCTGTGATTAGTTGCTTAATGTAGAAGAGCTGAATGTTTGTTGCTGAAGTCTTCCTGCACTGTGACAAACTGCTGAATATAGCAGAGCTGAATGTGTATACCTAAGATCTTTCTGCGCTGTGATAATCGGCTGACTTAGGTAATGTAGCAGGTTAAATGGCAGCTCAAAATGTATTACTAGTTGATTGTAATTTGGAAACCCTGAACATCAGTGATGTGGTATCAATGTCTCTCCTCACACTATTGCTACTGCTCCCTTGGAGGCCAGTGGCAACGGCTAGCAGAGCAGTGTGGTGGAGGAAATGAACAAAGAAACAGGACAGGCCATTTGGCTGCGCGCTTCACATGTAGATTTGACAGAGTTTACATTACGATATTGCAGAACGATGTTTATAAGATGACTGAATGGGCAAACACTTGGCAGATGAGGTTTAATGTAGATAAATGTAGAGTAATGCACCTAGGACGGAGTAATCCTATTGCTGTATTTACATTAAATGTGAGTATACTCGGGACTACGGAACAGGACTTGGGTATTCTGGTTACAAGTAAGCTGAGCAGCAGTACTCAATGTCAAGCAGCAGCTGCAAAAGCAAACACGATTTTAGGATGCATAAAAAGAGAAATAAAATCCCGCGATCCCAACATATTGTTAAGCCTTTATTAATCACTGGTGAGCCCTCATCTGGAATATGGGATCCAGTTTTAAAAAGGATATTCATTTTAAAAAGGATATTCAGAAGTTAGAGTCAGTTCAAAGGCGGCAGCTAGATTATTACAAGGGATGGAAGGCCTCTCATATGATGAGAGGTTGGAAAAGTTGGGCTTGTTTAGCTTAGAAAAACGACGCCTCAGAGGGGATCTCATTTACATGTATAAATATATGTGTGGTCCTTACAAAGAACTGGCACATGACTTATTCCTTCCTAAGGACCAGGGGGCAATCATTACAGGTGGAAGAAAGGCGATTCAGGCACCTAAACAGGAAAGGGTTCTTTCCAGTCAGAGCAGTCAAACTGGAATGCCGACCACAAGAGGTAGTAATGGCAGACACTATAACAACTTTCAAAAAAGGGCTGGATGATTTCCTCGATACATATAACATTGTGGGTTACAGTTAAATTAGACAAAATGTTACACCTATAGTAATACATTTAATACGATAATAGTAATTACATAAACCTACATTATTAGGTTTGATCCAGGGTTCTTGGACTGATCGCCTTTTCTCGGGGTCAAGAAGGAATTTTTTCCTGTGATGCAAATTGGTTGAATGTGTCCTAGGGTTTTTGCCTTCTTCTGGATCAACAGATTTAGGCATAGGGATTTTAGTAATACCATTATTAGAATGATAAGATAAATACAAAATATAAAACTAATCCAAAAAATTATAAACGGGTTCATTTTTAATTGTAATAATGCAGCAATAATAAAAATGGTAATAATACATTTGTGAGGCCAAGTCCCAGTAAGTTAGTGTAGTGTAAGTGTAGGGAGTACAATTGGGGGAGAAAGGTTGAACTGGATGGACCTAGGTCTTTATTCAACCTACGTTACTATGTTACTATGGTTATACATGGCAGTACTTTACATTTCATCCTCAACATGATCTCACAGTCATACAATTCCATACTAGCAGAATCCTTCTGTGCTACTTCCTGCACACCATTTGTAGCAGTTACCTTTACAGATGCTCCCATGAGGCAAGACATAGAATTTCTTCTCTAAATCTTCTACACTAGGTTGGCAACTTGCAATCCATCACTCTATCTGGGCGATCTTGTCCAGCCAACAGTAGTCTCAGGACTACCAGTGATTCTGCACCATCGTTTTTCCCAACTATGCTCCTGTTTGGGCATAGCTCCCAACTGTCCCGGACACAGCGGGACTCTTCCAATTTGAGTACTCTGTCACAGCACATCAGGGCTTTTGTCCCGACTTCCTCTCACTTTCTTCGCTGTCTCCTTCTCCTCAGGGGTGGGGCCTCATCTGTCTGTGACTCGCCCCCTGGGCCGTGGGGCACCCGGGACCGGGCTTCTGTGCGATGCTGGGGGTAGTAGTGGCAACCCGATCCCGTGGCTCAGGGTGGTCAGACCAAATGCTGTGGCAGTCTATTTACCAGTGTTTTGGAATGTCCGACTACGCCACCCATGGATTGCGGTCAGGGATGACCGCCGCTGCAAGGCAGACCGCTGAGGCTGATGTTGGTGTGCAGCACAGGGATAGGATAACTCCCCACGGGAAGAGTGTAGCCTCAGGGCAGCGTATGTGAATGCTGGGGGTGATGGTGCAGGCGCAGCATAAATCACACAAAGTCCAATGGTGCAGTTCAGGCCTTTTACTCACAGTTGTTATCTAAGTCACTTCCGTCGGCAAGGACTGCCTGAGTCGTGCTGCGTCCACCAGGTGAGGGGCTCGGTCAACCCCCAGGCAATTCAGGAGTATGGCACAGGACCCCCTTTTCTCCTTTCTCTTGCCTCTCGTGCCCCACCAGTGACCACGCTTCTGTCCAGCTGCCTCGGGCCTTCTCTGGTAAAACTTGGCGCCATTTTCCCTGACCCTATGTGGTGCCTTCCTAGCGGGTGTAGCGAGGGGTCGCACCAATAAAATATCACGACCTCCGGTTCTTGGCTGAGGGATGATTTACCTCCACCAACTTGGGAATCCGGTACCCTTCTGCGGCCTGACCCTTCACCCAATATAACGCGGGCTTGCAACGGTTACTGTCCGTTCTGCTCCCTTAGGGTCTCTTCTGCCTTCTTGTTTCTGGAGCCTTTCTACTCCTCTGTCTCTTCTCCTTCCTTCTTTCTCTTCCTCCTTCTTCTCTCTTCCCTCAGGCTCCGGCCTCTGTGCTAGGCCTGCCCAGGGAGCAGAGCCCATGCAGCAGCTCTGCTCCCTGCCTTCTCCTCTCACAGAACTCCCTCCTAAGATGGCCCCCACCTTTTTATTTGCTTCACTGTGTCTGAGCTCAGGTGACCTGCACCCAATGAGCTCCTTCCTATGCTCCAGAAACCGTCCCCTACTGCTCCTACGTCACTGGGTTCTCTCCCCCCTCCCCACTCCAGCCAGGGACATGGTCAGTTGTGCCTGCAATTATATGGGAGCACCGTCATGCTGTCCCCCGGAAATGGGAAGTGTGTAAGTGTATGTATGCAGCTAAGTGAGCCCTGGTCCACGCTCCATCCTTACCTGGGAGTGGAATACCACACCTCTGGCTGAGGTGCAATACCCCTGTAGCAACCGAACCCTCGGGGCACTACATCTGCTCACACGTACATAAATGAAAAAAATAATTCTCTTCTCTGGTCTCCACCGAGAATTGAACTAACAACATCCATGCTCACAGGAAGAAGCTCTAGCTATGACCACACTGCTCACATTGATGAAGATAGGAGAATTTGGTAATCTTGAGCTGTATTGCAGGCAGAGAACCAAGAAGCAGATGATACGGATACTTAGAGATACATCTGTAGTGCATAGCAGTGTATCTCTCTGTCCTGTATGCTAGAGATGAAGAAAAAGTCAGATTTTTTGTTCCTATAAAACTACTAAAAAAATAAATAAAAAACAATTACAAAAATGTAATTTTCTCTTTTTTTTGTTAATCTCCCGGGACTCAAACCCACAATGTTGCAGACAGAAGCTAAAGATATGAGCCACAGGCTCCAATGACAGCACTGGGAGAATTTTGTATACTTAAAGCTGCATTGCTGACTGTGACACTAGAAGCAGATGATACTGACACAAAGAGACACTTCTGTACTTAGCTGTGTATTTCTAGGTCCCTGAATTAGAGAGGGAGAGTAAAAGAGAGATTATTTTTCTTCCTATAAAATTACTAAAACATAATTACAATGATGTAATTTTTAATGCGCTTTTTTTTTTTTTTTTAGAAAAGAACATCACAAATCAGCAAATAACAGACATATTTGGTGTGTTTATAATCATAAATCAATAAATTGTGTGAAAAAAATGTCGTGATTCATTTTTTTCTATTAAATCCATAAAAAGTAATACAACTGCAACGCTAAAGCCGTGTAAATGCTGCGTTTTTTCTAGTGTTTTTTTCTGCACCACACGACACAATAACAACCTTCTCTGATTATTGCGTTTTTGCTGTGTTTACTTTATTCGTTTTCCCCCTTATTTGATGCATTTTTGATGCAGATGTGAATCCGCGTTTTTAATACTACAGAAAAGCTGATTTTAGAAATGCAAGCGCTTTTGTTTTACCTGCTTTTCTCAGGCTTCAAATAGAAGCTTATAAAGAATAAAAAAACAAAAATGGACATTTCAGCAGTGTTTTTAGACGCACAGAGGGCGGGGTTTTCATGAAATCACTTCCATTTTGCTTGGACATTTAGGCCGTGTTCACATGTAGAGTAAGAGCCTTGTTTTTTCTACTGCTTTTTTTGCAAACAAATTCTGCTGTGTTTAACTGTCCAACCAAATCAGATTTGATTTCCTGAAAACTCTACCCTTGGTGCGTCTAGGAACACTGCTGATGACCCCATCACAGTATGATTCTCCAACTGTAATCCCCATATAGTCCTCCATAAAGTATAATGTGGTCCTGCATTGCCTTTCATACAGTGTAATGTTCCCCACATATTGCTATATATAGTATAATGGCCCCACATAGCGCTCCATACAGTATAATGACCCCACATAGTCCTCCATACAGTATAATGGCCTCACATGGTGCTCCATACAGTATAATGGCCTCACATAGTGCTCCATACAGTATAATGACTCCACATAGTGCTCCATACAGTATAATGGCCTCACATAGTGCTCCATACAGTATAATGGCCTCACATAGTGCTCCATACAGTATAATGACCCCACATAGTGCTCTATACAGTATAATGACCCCACATAGTGCTCCATGAAGTATAATGGCCTCACATAATGCTCCATACAATATAAAGGTCCCCACTTAGTGCTCCATACAGTATAATGAACCCACATAGTGGCCCATACAGTGGCCTAGCATAGTCTTCCATACAGTATAATGGCCTCACATAATGCTCCATACAGTATAATGATCCCACATAGTGCTCCATACAGTATAATGGACCCCACATAGTGCTCCATACAGAATAATGTGCCCCATATTGTGCTCCATAAACTATAATGGGTCCACATAGTGCTCCATACAGTATAATAGGCCTTATATTAAAAAAATTAAAAAAAAATACTCACCTCGACCCGTTCCCCCTATACCCACTGGCTCTTCATGCTGTCTTCAGACCCTCTGCACATCTCAGTACAGCGGGCTTGTTGTAATGAAGTCATCGCACCCACTGCGTTGCAGCGTCAGACGCAAAGGGGGAAATTGTTTTGTATCTAGGATACCGATATAGTTGAAAGTGTCATGCTGGGCGGGAAACCTCCCGACGTCGTGGGCCAAATATACTCACTCTGCTGGCCAGAGTTTGACATATGTCCTCTAGAGGCGTCTATGTGGAGCCTAAAAAAATGCATGTAAAAAACTGAAGTTACTTTTTTAAGTGCATAATCAAAGCTTTTCTGTACTACAAAAAACTGCTTCACATTTGCACCAAAAATGCATCACACAAGGGGGAAAGGCATAAAAAATGCAGCAAAAAAGCAATAACCAGAGAAGATTGTTATTATTATTATTATTAGTTTGGTGTAGACACCTGCAGAAAACCAAAAACACAGGATTTATGCAATTTGTGAACACCGTCTTACAGGCACAAAAAAGCCAGATATCGTATATTGAAGCTCCATAAAAATGAGAAAGTTTTGGCGGTTACAACTATGAATGAACGAACAAAAAATAAATCTATAGGTCCCAACTAGAGATGAGCAGGACACACAAATGACATTGCACCAGCTCAGGCTAATGAAATGCCGTGCCAGGTCGTCGGAAGATAAGAGATTTGCAGGCCTCCCGTCCAGCCACCCAGGACCGCTGACCTGGACCAGAGTCCTCTGAATCAAACTGCTCATCTCTAGTTCCAACCATTCCGGATTCAGCAGGACAGTCCCGGATTTGGGTCTACTCCCTGCAGTATTGGGTGTCTGCTGAATGTTCTTCACTGCCACAGGGGCGTGGTCAAAATTTGCCAAGGCGTGCTACACGCTTCGCATAATTTATCCCTCTTTCTGTTCTTCAAAAGTTGGGAGGTATGCGTTTGGGCCTCGTCCAGCTTCCCCCTAAGATGTAATCACTTCTAGAATAATGCTTTAGCCACTTTTGCTGCATTCCTGTTCTGATATAATCTGCTTTCTGTCTGGCTGATGCTCACTGTGCTGTAACTACAGGCACTCTGGTCATTAGGCCTCAACAGCCCCTTATATAGCTGAAGCTCCTTCCCACTAATTGATAACCCTTTCCTGCCCAAAACTCCTGCCACTAGCAATAGTTTTCACAGCACACTGATAAATCAATGCAGCAGCTGATAAATGCATCAACATGACATATTAAAATTATCATATGATCTTCAGGGGGTGATGATCATTCTTCCACTATTACAAGCTAGGCCAACTAACAAACCCACAGGGGTCTAACCAAGGAGTATTATGGCTGAACAGTGAAGCACCCAGTGTAAGCAGCCCAGAAATCATCAGGGTATGCAACTTTAACCGCAGGGACCATAGGCGGATTATAATGAGGGCAATCTGGGCTACCGCCCGGGGCCCGTGCCTCCGACGGGGCCCTTGGCCAGATTGCCCTCATTATAATGTTTTCGGCAGAGGCAGGAGGACAGCAAATGTGCCTCAGACGCCGGCCGGCCACATCACAGGGAGGCAGATACGCCCCCTGCACGCTGTGACTGCGTCTCTAGAGCTGACGTCATACAGTGGCGCCTGGAGCTCATCATCCTGCCGGAGAGGAGCTCCTGCATCAGACTTCAGTGAATGGCGGTAATGCGGTAAATATGAGGTCTGGGGAGGATGTCTGGAGTGAGGAGGGGGCTTCAGGACGCTGCTCCCCTCCTGATGAGTGCACACAGGATTCCATACTGTCAGGTCAGCAGTCGCTCTGCTGGGGCTCAGTGTGACCTATTGCAGGGGTCTGACCTTTGCTGCAGATCAGGTCACTGGCTCAAGCGTCACCAGATCTGCAGGAAAATTAAGAGTCCTGCAATAGATCACAGTGAGCCCCAGCAGAGTGTCCACAGACATCGCATACAGGATCCCACACTGACTGATCAACCCTGAACCTACAGGACATCACATATTGTACTGCTCCATATATAATATGAGGTCCTGTAGGCAGGTGTGATCAGTACAGTGTATATCCCTGTACATAATATATCACATCCAGTATACAGATTACTGTACGGTATACTGTGGTACAGACATAAGATGGGATATAACAATGTGTATAGTATATAACATCTGATGTCTGTATCACAGTATATCATACTAGCTATTGAACTCGTTCTACACCCGGGTGGCAAGCTTTTTTATTGGTATATGATCCCCCATCCTGGCCCCCTATCCTGGTATATGCTCCCCCACCCTGGTCCCCCATCCTGGTATCTGCTCCCCAATCCTGGTATATACTCCTCCATCCTGGTATATGCTACCCAGTCCTGGTCTCCTACCCTGGTATATGCTCCCCTATCCTGATCTCCTATCCTGGTATATGCCCCCCCTCCTGGTATGTGCTCCCCCATCCGGGTCCCCCATTCTAGTTTATGCTTCCCCATCCTGGTCCCCCATCCTGGTATATTCTCCCCTATCCTGGTCCATGCTTCCCCCTCATCCTGGTATATGCTCGCCCATCCTGGTCCTTGCTCCCCCCCCCATCCTGGTCACCCATCCTGGTATATGCTCCCCCATCCTAGTCACCTATCCTGGTATATGCTCCCCCCCCCCCATCCTGGTCCACCATCCTGGTATATGCTCCCCCATCCTGGTCCCCTATCCTGGTATATGCTCCCCCCCATCCTGGTCCACCATCCTGGTATATGCTCCCCCATCCTGGTCCCCTATCCTGGTATATGCTTCCCCCCAATGCTGGTCCCCTTTCCTGGTCCATGCTCCACCCCCTCATCCTGGTCCGTGCTCCCCAATCCTGGTATATGCGCCCCAGTCCTGGTCCCCCATCCTGATATGTGCTCCCCCATCCATAAGTAAATAAAAAACACTCCTACTTGCCTTTCCACCGCTCCACTGCAGCGCATCACCTTCGTTATTTTACTAAAATGGCACCGGAATCGGCGCCCACGCATATCGCGATAACGGGTTTCATTTTAATGAACACAATTGTGCAGAGTGTATTCAACAAAATGGTGCCAGAGTACGCGCATTCGTATACCACGCTGACCATTTTGTTGAAGATACTGTGCATATTTGTCTTCACTAAAATAGCGCTGAAAATGGCGCTATGCGCAGGCGCTGATCTTGGTTCCACACTCCTCCCCCGGCCTCTCCAGAGATGATAGGACCGAACAGGTATGTGTTTATGGTTCCAGAGATCGCGGTATGCATTCAGTGCCTTCGCATACCGCGATCTCCGGTGCCACACTCCTCATCCCTGTCTGGGATGTGGATGTGTCTTTCTGTCTGCGGCCAGACTGTGCAGGTATTGCACTTGCGTAGTCTATAGAGATTTCTGACAGAAGGACACATCCCTGATTATACTATAGATACCAGTCATGTATTGTCATATAGACTGTATAGGGCCATACCTAGGGGAATGAGGGGGGGCATGTGACCTGGGTACAGCTGTCAGGGGGGTGCCTTCAGGCCACCTCATGCGGTGGTCAGAGCTGTCTCCCAGGCAGCTGCATTTTGCATTCTACCATTCTCTGAGCTGGCTGTGGAACCGACAGTTGATCAGAGAAGGGAGCTATGTACGGACTCATACTATATACAGGGGCTATGCGGGGGCTCATACTGTATCTAGGGAGCTATGTGGGGGCTCATACTGTATCTAGGAGGCTATGCAGGGGCTCATACTGTATCTAGGGGGATGTCAGCATACTTAATTCTGCTCAATATTAAGTCATACAATTAATAGAATTATTTTTTATTATTTTGTTAATATTATTAATATTGAGCAGAATTAATTTCAGCCTCTTGGTTCGGCCTCCACAACAGTCACAGTCTCTCATGTGGCCCTTTTGGGAAAATTAATCTCCCACCCTGCTCTATTATGTATAGTATGTATAGGGCTGTACATAATGGAAAAAAATTTCCATCATTTTCCGTCTACAGATCTGACCAAAGCATCTGTGTGTTACTCACATGACCTATCACATGATCTATCAAAGGGGATCATGTGACATGTCACGTGATAAATCTGGTACCTGGGGGGTGCCCACGCCTTCTAAACTGCCCAGGGCCCTGACTACTCTTAATTCACCCCTGGCAGGGACTATAAATATACTCTTCTATCGGATATATATGTTAACCATTAGGATGTACTGCAATATATTATATATTGTTTATAGCCTTGGCCGGTTTGTGGTTAGCCCTCCATTGAGCTACTCTGTTTTTTAACAAAATACGTTATATTTTATATTTAATAAACTTGATGTATTTGTGATATATTTTGTATCATCATTTTTCTTTTGGTTTATTTCAGGATACATAGGTGCATCTTTCTTATTCAGCCAGATACTTTTTGGTTATAGGAATATAGGTTGGTCCTGAGGTGCTCATCTCTCCTTATGACAGATGCTGCCCAGTAAATCATATACAGTGTATGTAAATATATATAACAAAATAATTATGTTTTTTCACAGAAACAAACAGTCATCAGATATGGCCCAGAACATTACCATGTATGAAGTACCAACTCCATGGGTGTATGGAGGAGATCAATTCATTGATGATAAGAGTCTGGAAAATGAGGACTCAGTTTGGATAGATTCTCCATGGCCTCTACACAATGCTTCCTGTTTCCAGAATATGAACATGTTTATGGAACGGTGAGATGGTGATAATTATAAAATAATAAAAATGGTTTATTGTAAATGTGTATGGGGGGGCCTGTTACATGATTGCCAGGGGAGATAAGGATACGAAATATCTGATTTCAGACTGCAGATCCTTTTGTTCGCTAAGAGATAAGCCATCACCAGAGATATCTGGCAGCAGCTCTCTTATAGAGAACACAACAAGCGCTCATGTGTATGGGAGAGCATGATAGCTGCCAGCCAAATGATTGGCTGATTGATGGTGATTGACAGCTATCTAAAGTGTGTGTAGGTTTTAGTCAAACACTTGTTCGGAAAGCAGTGTAGCTAAGCTACCAGCACTATGAGAGGAGAGCTGCAGCTACGGAGATATTTATAAAGAGACTTTGTTCAACTTTGCTGTACTTGTGTTAGTTGCAATCACACACAGCTCTGCAGTGAGATCAGGAGAGGAGACTGGCAGTCATTAAATGTCTCACACTGGTTATGCTAGCTTTAATTTAAAGGAAATCTGTCAATAGGTTTTTGCTACCTCATCTGAGAGCAGCAATGAGAAACTGAATCCAATGATGTATCACTTAGGTTACCTGGTGCAGCCGTTCTGATACAATCAGAGCTTTTAGATTTAGAATGAAGCAGAGCTGAGAAAGCTGACCCCGTCCACACCATGTTCTTCATGTACAAAGTCCATAGACAGTGAGGTGCTTAGTTGCTGGACTAGTCCAGCAATGTTATCTCTTATTATTATTATTTTAAAATAAGCTCCGGAGGCAGTTTCTCAGGTAGAGCTGTGTTTTGCCCATAGAGCTTAACAGCTTATTTATTTGTTGAAAAAATCTGTATTTCTCCTGAATAAGACAAAATATCAAGGTATCATTTTATTCAACTTTCTATGACCTACATGTCCATATAGACAACTTACGAGGGTTGATCCTTTCGACAAATTCCCTTTAAAATAATTGTCATTATAGACCCCTGACTAAAAATATTTGCCCATGCTGAGCTCTAAATAAGGAATTTGCTTTGTCCCTGAATAAATAATTGCCTTTTGCTATCCTCTCTGCACAAAAAATGACCCCATACTGTCATGCTCCTAATGAAGTATAACTAAAACACCATCCCCATTATGAAGTATAACCAACACATGGCCTTCTCTTATGAATTATAATTTTCACATTATGTTCTATGACTGTCAGACCGTAATCCTTATGAATTGTGGCTTCCACACTGCACTGTCCCCCCTTCATGATGTCCTTATCTCAACATTGTCACCCTCCATGCTGCCATTCTCCATACTGTGTCCCCTTTTCATAGTGTCCCACTCCATACTGTGTTCCCTTTTCACAGTGTCCCTATCCATACTATGTCTCCACTTCACTGTGTCCCTTTCCATACTGTGACCCCTCTTCACACTGTTCCCCCGCACTGCTTCTCCATACTGTGTCCCCTCTTCACAATGTCTCTCTCCATAATGTGCCCCCTTTTCACACTGTCCCTCTCCATACTGTGCCACTATTTATAGTGTCCCTTTCCATACTGTGCCTTCTCTTCACAGTGTCCCTGCACACACTGTGCCCGCAGGTCGCCCATGTGCAAGAACAGTATATGATCTTTTTGAGGTCCAATAGCTCCTGATAATGCACCTGTTAATGTGTCTGTGACAAAATCTGCTTGCTGCTTTGCAGGTGGAAGTGGGCCCCTTATCTGTTGGGCAGCTGCGCAGGTTGTTACACCAATGGTGTGTCCACTCCTGTGTTCCCCCTCTTCACAGTGTCCCTCTCCATATTGTCCCTCTTCTCATACTGTCCCCCATCTTGATACTATGTCCCCAATGCTGCACCCTCTCTATACTCTGCCCCCTCTCCATACTTTACCCTCACACTATCCCTTACTCTCTATACCAGAACCCTCCCCCTTTTCCATGTATAGTGAAAGTCCCTTGTATCTTCGGCTCTATGAATGCTTACCTTCTCACCATAGCTTCTCCATTTTTGTGACCTCTGAAGTGTTATAATGACATCAGCAGTATATGCAGTGTGGTGTGGTGAACTCATCACACTGCAGCAAGATCAGCAGCGTGATCACGCCACTGCTTGTTGGGGCAGGGAGCGTAGTGGTGCTCCTCTAAACCTGGAAGTTTAAAATGGTGTATAAAGTTCAAAACTGGTCACAACCTGCTTTATTACATTTATACATCTCAAAATTAATCACAGTACAAAATAAAATAACCACCTAGACTGTCTGGCCACTAACCATACACAATAAGTTTGGGATGTAAAAATCTGCTGACAGGTTACCTTTAACATGTGTCTTAAAGGAGTGGATGAGGAGAAAAAAAACTCTCAGAAGAAAACCCTAAAACTCATCATAGTGGAAAGTAAGTTTGGACTTTTTCAAGTACATTTCACCATATGAAGCCTATAAATATGATCACTGAAAGTATAGTCTGGCTGTCACAGGGGACCAAACTGGATGCCAAACCAGGGTAGTGCGAATCGAGTTGCTCATCTCTACATGACCAGTTTATCTGTTCACATTGTGCTTGAGATATTTCAATCTGATGAATGAAAAAATGTAAGTGGTTGCTGTATTTGTGGTGTACCCATACATCGAGAAGATGAAGCATGTAATGTGGTTTTGTTATCTTTATACATTTCGTTTTAGGTGCAATGATGTTCTTGATGTGGTGGAAACGATGAAACATTTTGAGGCTTTAAATGACGTGGCTGTTATTGGTGGCGCCGGAACCCCAAGTTATGATGCTATGGTGCAAGAAATCTGGAATTCATATTGCCAAGCCAAAGAATCTTTTATGAATCAAATCACAGATGTTTTAACTGCTGGTAAAAACAGTACTTTTCAGAAAGCTTTTTTTGACTTGAGAACTACAATAAAGGTACTTTTAAAAAATCAGTAGCATATTATTTCACAAATGTAAGATTATTCAAGGATGCAATGAATTACATCTCTCCATCAGCATAATTATTCTCACATATTGGCATTCTAGCAGTTTGTTAATTGTTCTTTTGGCAGAGCCTGGAACATCAGCTTGGAAATATTCTTAGAAATAGTCTGGATCAATGTCCTACTATAGCTTCCCACCTAAAGCTGCTGGAGGTGTTTGAAGGAGTCACCAGAAGGGATGTTGTTAAGGTAATAGCTGCAGCTTAGGTGTTTTCCCATTACCATTTAGCTACGTCTGATATTCTTTATACCTTTATACTTTTATTTTGCAAGCAGTTGTTCTTCTAAGTACTGTATATACAGTGTAGTTCTTGCGTCTCCTGTTTCACATGTCTTTTCATATTGTGGGTTACAGTATCTGTAAATATTGTTACTATAGTAATTACCTGAAAATATATACCGTATTTTTCGGACTATAAGACGCACCGGACCATAAGACGCACCTAGATTTTAGAGGAGGAATATAGAAAAAAAATGTAAGCAAAAAATGTGGTCATGATGCACTGTTATGGGGGTGGGGGTCTGCTGCTGACACTGGTATAGGGGTAATGTCCGCCAATTCTGTTAATATCCTCCATCCTGGTATAATGGCCCTTCCTTCCTGTTATACGTGGCCCCCATCCCCATTTTGGTATGCATGGCACCCTTCATCCCCATCCTGATATGCATGGCACCCCAATTGCCCATCCTGGTATGCATGGCACCCCTCATCCCCATCCTGATATGCATGGCACCCCTCATCCCCATCCTGGTATGCATGGCACCCCTGATCCCCATCCTGGTATGCATGGCACCCCTGATCCCCATGCTGGTATGCATGGCACCCCTGATCCCCATGCTGGTATGCATGGCACCCCTGATCCCCATTCTGGTATGCATGGCACCCCTGATCCCCATCCTGGTATACATGGCACCCCTCATCCTGGTTGCATGGCATCCCTCATCCTGGTATGCATGGCACCCCTCATCAAAGTATGCATGGCCCCCCTCATCAAAGCATGCATGGCCCCCCTCATCAAAGCATGCATGGCCCCCCTCATCCAAGTATGCATGGCACCCCTCATCCCCATCCTGATATGCATAGCACCCGAATCCCCCATCCTGGTATGCATGGCACCCCTGATCCCCATCCTGGTATGCATGGCACCCCTGATCCCCATCTTGGTATGCATGGCACCCCTCATACCCATCCTGATATGCATGGCACCCCAATCCACCATCCTGGTATGCATGGCACCCCTGATCCCCATCCTGGTATGCATGGCACCCTTGATCCTCATCCTGGTTTTCATGGCATCCCTAATCCCCATCCTGGTATGCATGGCACCCCTGATCCCTATCCTGGTATGCATGGCACCCGTGATCCCCATCCTGGTATGCATTGCACCCCTGATCCCTATCCTGGTATGCATGGCTCCCCTGATCCCCATCCTGGTATGCATGGCACCCATGATCCCCATCCTGGTATGCATGGCACCCCTGATCCCCATCCTGGTTTGCATGGCACCACTCATCCCCATCCTGATGTGCATGGCACCCAATCCACCATCCTGGTATGCATGTCACCCCTCATCCCCATCCTGGTATGCATGGCACCATTGATCCCCATCCTGGTATGTATGGCACCCCTGATCCCCATCCTGGTATGCATGGCACCCCTGATCCCCATCCCGATATGCATGGCACCCCTGATCCCCATCCCCCTTCCTGGTATGCTTGGCACCCCTCATTCCTCTTCCTGGTATGCTTGGCACCCCCCATCCCATGCTGCACACAAAAAAAAACATGTCTACTCCCCTTTCTTCCCTGTGTTCCAGCGCTGCGTCCTGCTCTGCTGCCAGATGCTGTGCCGGAAGAGTCACTGCTCCCCATGCCGGGACTGTGTGCGTGGGGAGCAGTGACCATTCATTCTCCCTAATAGCGCTCACACTATACCCGCAGCGCGACTCTTGCAGCCGCCGGCGGTCTTTGTGCCCGCTATTAAAGTGCATGAATATTCACTACAACCCACGGGAGTGTACGTACAACTGAATGCATAAAAAAAACCTGAACTTTATTCTACATTGAGTGCCAAGTTACTTTTTCTGTATTATGTATGGGTTGGATGCCCTACTTGTGCACCAAGAGCAATAATTACAAGAGTGGCGTATATTATTTTTCATTACTCTTCCCCTTCCTCAAGGTTCAGTTCTAGGTCACCTCCTCTTCTCCCTATATACTGCCCCCACTGGACAAACCATCAGTAGATTTGGTTTTCAGTAGTCTATATGCTGATAACCAGTGATTGTGTTTCTGTAATCTCTAACATCATGTCCTCCATCTATCTAAAACTGAATCGGTCAAAACTGAACTCCTTGTGTTTCTGAGCTCTACTAGCCTTCACAAACTCAATATTGCCATTTCTGTGTGTGGTTTTACCATTATTCCCCAGCAGCATGCCTGCTGTCTTGGTGTTATATTTGACTCAAATCTTTCCTTCACTCCCCACATCCGATCACTCACTACCACATGTAATCTACACCTCAAAAACATCTCTAGAATTCAACAACCTTTTCTTATCTGACTCTGCAAAAACTCTTACTACTACTGCAGCTCTCTTACTACTGCAACTCTCTACTAATCAGTCTCCCTCTTACTAACCACTCCCCTCTCCAGTCTGTCAACCAGGATCATATTCCTCTCCAACCGCTATATCAATTCCCTGTGCCAGCGATTGCACTGGTTGCCCATCTGCTACTGAGTCCAATATAAACTTATCATTCTCACCCACAAAGCTCTTCACAGTTCTTCACCACCTTGCATCTTCTTCCTCATCTCTGTCTATCACCCTACCCATGCCCTCCATTCTACTAAACTAATGACTTAAAACTAACATCCTCAATAATCCAAACCTCCCACTCCCGTCTCCAAGACATCTCAAATGCTGCGCCACTTCTCTGGAATGCACTACCCAGGATAATTAGATTAATTTCCAATACCCTTCAGTTTTACGAGTGCCCTAAAAACGCACTTCTTTAGACTGGCCTATTGCCTCATCTCCCTTATGTAGCCATTCTAGTTTTGCCCTTCCAAAATTTTCTATTTCCTCATAGATTGTAAGCTTGCGAGCAGGGCCCTCACTCCTCTTGGTATCTGTTGAATTATGTGTTAATTCTGTTATGCCTTAACCCTCTGTAATGTAAAGTGCTGGGGGATATGTTGATGCTATAGAAATAAAAATTATTATTTCTTACGCTATTACCTTGCAGATTAACTCTATATATGCAGGTTATTAATGGTAATAATTTTATTCAATGTGACAGGCTCGCTTCAAAGAGGGATATTACCATCTAAAATAATTATTGCATGCAGAAAGTATATGGCACAAATGTGCTGATTGTGCTTAGGGAGAATGGGAGTCCTCTTCTTTCTGTTTGTACTCCAAAACGTTAATGTGAATTTCACTACTTCTTCATAACTATAAGGGGGCAGTCGCGCGAGGATCATATCGCAATCCTCGGACTGGCCGTCAGCTCTCCTGACCTGACCATGACAGCTGCATAGAAATACATGAAACTGTCATGCTCAGGTCCGGGGAGCTGACGGCCAGTCCGAGGATTGCGATGTGATCCCTGCAAGAGTAATACGGCAGTCTGACTTCTCCCTAATTAAGATAGTTGTATGCATATACGGCCTTGTTACCATTATTACGCACCTTCTTCTTCTCTCTAACATGCTGAATGCATGTGAGAACCACCAGACATAGACAAGCATGTAAGTGCCCAGATGGTCGAGGGCCACGTAGGATAGCATTTTAGGCAACATGTGACCACAGAGCCACAGGTTGTGCACCTCTGATTTAGATTCTTAGCTCACATGATGAGGTTTCTGCCATTTTAATCAGCAGTGTTATACTTGTATAAATATTGTATTATCCCACAAGTTATTCGTGCTATGTGTATTTTTCATATAAAAAATAAAAAGTTTTGTTGGCTAGATTTTTGTTTGGAGTTAATATGAAAATATTAAACAAAATAGAAGCACTTTTTCCCATAGCATTGTTTTTCTTCCACAGATCTCCGTTTTTTTCCTCCGTTAAAAAAATGCAGATGTTAATGTATATTGCATTTTTCACATTACAGATCTAAGAGAAGTATAGGAATCAAATGATCTATTATTACTATGTCATGTAATGTTAAAAACATGACTAAAATTATTGCAGTAGAAAAACATAGGTAGTAAAACATTCATTTTTAAAAATACACCTAATACTGCTGAAAAAAAGGACAAAGCTGCATATTAAAACATTCTTTGTCCAAAAAATTTGTGTGAACATAGCCGTATAGTAATTATATGGGGACAAGAAAGATACTTTTTATAAATTTCATTTAAATTCTTTTTATTTTAATATTTTTAGGATCATTTAAAGGATAAGGATAGCCATTTACTTAATATGTTTCTAGAAGAACTCATTCAATTAAAGGACATGTTCCAAGTTATGGCAAGCAATCCTCCTCTTCATGTGAATATGACTCCCACCATCAGTAAACTCTTTTGGATAAAAGGACTTCGAGCAAGAATCTCTGTAAGTAGATACATGCTGCTGGTAAACCTATGCATACTGTAGTATATTATATAACCATCATGCTCAGATTAATAATATTACCATTCCTACAACAAGATACAATGGGGCTAATTCATCAAGACTGGCGTAGCACACAATCACGCTATGCCAGTTTTGCTGAAATACA
Organism: Phyllobates terribilis; assembly: GCF_046119375.1. Classification (NCBI taxonomy): domain Eukaryota; kingdom Metazoa; phylum Chordata; class Amphibia; order Anura; family Dendrobatidae; genus Phyllobates; species Phyllobates terribilis. The sequence continues at coordinate 421,392,809 of NW_027362762.1, read as the reverse complement.
AGGCACTGAATTGATTGAGCGCGGGCATGCCCTCGTCTTTTCCCGGCTTTGCCCCAGCTCAGCCCATTTCAACGAAGTTGAGTTAAACTGGTGAAAAACGTCTTAAGTTGCAAAGATTTTGCATCTTTTCAAAGCTTTTACGCCAATTTTCTGGTGTAAAAACTTTGAAGAATTGACCTCATTGTGGCTTTCTATTACATGGCAGTAATGTGTTCTATGCCCTGGTGGCTAGCATTTTTATTGGTACATGGTCTCCCATCCTAGTATTTGTGCTCCCGAATCCTGTTCCCCTATCCTGTTATGTGCTGCCCTCATCCCTATCCTGGTATGCATGGCACGCCTCATCCCTATCCTGGTATGCATGGCACCCCTCACCCCCAATCCTGGTACGCATGGCACCCCTCACCCACAATCCTGGTACGCATGGCACCCCTCACCCCCAATCCTGGTACGCATGGCACCCCTCATCCCTATCCTCGTATGCATGGCAGGCCTCATCCCTATCCTGGTATGCATGGCACCCTCACTCCAATCCTGGTATGCATGGCACCTCTCACCACTAATCCTGGTATGCATGGCACCCCTCATCCCTATCCTGGTATGCATGGCACGCCTCCTCCCTATCCTAGTATGCATGGCACCCCTCACCTCCAATCCTGGTATGCATGGCACCCCTCACCTCCAATTCTGGTATGCATGGCACCCCTCACCTCCAATTCTGGTATGCATGGCACCCCTCACCCCCAATCCTGGTATGCATGGCACCCCTCACCCCCAATCCTGGTATGCATGGCACCCCTCATCCCCAATCCTGGTATGCATGGCACCCCTCATCCCCAATCCTGGTATGCATGGCACGCCTCATCCCCAATCCTGACATGCATGGCGCCCCTCATCCCCAATCCTGGCATGCATGGAGCCCCTCATCCCGATATGCATGGTACCCCTCATCCCTATCCTGGTATACATGGTACCCCTCACTCTGATCCTGATATGCATGGCCCCTCATCCGAATCCTGGTATCCATGCCCCCCCAGATCTCTATCCTGGTATGCATGGTACGCCTCATCCCCCAATCCCGGTATGCATGGTACCCCTTATCCCTCAATCCTGGTATGCATGGAACCCCTCATCCCTCAATCCCTGGTATGCATGGCACCCCTCTTCCCCCAATCCTGGTATGCATGGCACCCCTCATCCCCAATCCTCGTATTCATGGCACTCCTCATCCCCCAATCCTGGTATGCATGGTACCCCTCATCCCCCAATCCTGGTATGCATGGTGCCTTTCATCCCTCAATCCTGGTATGCGTGGACCCTCATCCCCCAATCCTGGTATGCATGGTACCCCTCATCTCTCATTCCTGGTATGCATGGTCCCCTCATCCCCCATTCCTGGAATTCATGGTCCCCTCATCCCCCAATCCTGGTATGTGTGGCCCCATCATCCCTCAATCCTGCTATGTATGGTACCCCTCATCCTCCAATCCTGGTATGCGTGGTAACCCTCATCCCCCAATCCTGGTATGCATGTTACCCCTCATCCCCCAATCCTGGTATGCATGGTCTCCTCACCCCCAATCCTGGTATGCATGGTCCCCTCACCCCCAATCTTGGTATGCATGGCACCCCTCATCTCCCAATCCTGGTATGTGTGGTCCCCTCACCCCCAATCCTGGTATGCATGGCCCCCCTCATCCCCCAATCCTGGTATGCATGGTACCCCTCATCCCCCAATCCTGATATGCATGGTACCCCTCATCCCCAAATCCTGGTATGCATGGTACCCCTCATCCCCCAATCCTGGTATGCATGGTACCCCTCACCCCTCAATCCTAGTATGCATGGTACCCCTCATGCCACAATCCTGGTATGCATGGTACCCCTCATCCCCCAATCCTGGTATTCATGGTACCCCTCTAACCCAAATCCTGGTATGTATGGCACCCCTCACCCACCAATCCTGGTATGCATGGTACCCCTCATCCCCCAATCCTGGTATGCATGGTACCCCTCATCCCCCAATTCTGGTATGCATGGTACCCCTCATCCCCCAATCCAGGTATGCATGGTACCCCTCATCCCCCAATCCAGGTATGCATAGTACCCCTCATCCCCCAATCCTGGTATGCATGGTACCCCTCATCCCCCAATCTTGGTATACGTGGTACCCCTCATCCCCCTAATCCTGGTATGCATGGTACTTCTCATCCCCCTAATCCTGGTATGCATGGTACCCCTCACCCCTCAATCCTGGTATGCATGGCACCCCTCAATCCTGGTATGCATGGCACCCCTCTTCCCCCAATCCTGGTATGCATGGCACCCCTCATCCCCAATTCTCATATTCATGGCACTCCTCATCCCCCAATCCTGGTATGTATGGTACCCCTCATCCCCCAACCCTGGTATGCATGGTACCCCTCATCCCCCAATCCTGGTATGCATGGTACCCCTCATCCCTCAATCCTGGTGTGCATGGTCCCCTCATCCCCCCAATCCTGGTATGTGTAGCCCCCTCATCCCTCAATCCTGGTATGTATGGTACCCCTCATGCCCCAATCCTGGTATCTGTGGCCCCCTCATCCCCCAATCCTGGTATTTTTAGCCCCCTCACCCCCCAATCCTGGTATGCATGGTACCCATCATCCCCCAATCTTGGTATGCTTGGTACCCCTCATCCCCCAATCTTGGTATCCATGGTACCCCTCTTCCCCCAATCCTGGTATGTATGGCACCCCTCACCCTCCAATCCTGGTATGTATGGCACCCCTCACCCACCAATCCTGGTATGTATGGCACCCCTCACCCACCAATCCTGGTATGCATGGTACCCCTCATCCCCCAATCCTGGTATGCATGGTACCCCTCATCCCCCAATCCTGGTATGCATGGTACCCCTCATCCCCCAATCCTGGTATGCATAGTACCCCTCATCCCCCAATCCTGGTATGCATGGTACCCCTCATCCCCCAATCTTGGTATGTGTGGTCCCCTCACCCCCAATCCTGGTATGCATGACCCCCTTCATCCTCCAATCCTGGTATGTATGGTACCCCTCATCCCCCCAATCCTGGTATATGTGGCCCCCTCATCCCTCAATCCTGGTATGCATGGTCCCCTCACCTCCAATCCTGGTATGCAGGGTCCCCTCATCCCCCAACCCTGGTATGCATGGTCCCCTCACCCACCAATCCTCGTATGCATGGCACCCCTCATCCCCAGATCCCTATCATGGTATGCATGGTACCCCTTATCCCCCAATCCTGGTATGCATGGTACCCCTCATCCCCCATTCCTGGTATGCATGGTACCCCTCTTCCCTCAATTCTGGTATGTATGGCACCCCTCATCCCCAATCCTGGCATGCATGGTACCCCTCACCCACCAATCCTGGCATGCATGGTACCCCTCACCCACCAATCCTGGTATGCGTGGTACCCCTCATCCCCCTAATCCTGGTATACATGATATCCTCTGCACACATACAAAAAAAAATAAACACTTATACTCACCTTTCTTCCCTGTGCTCCAGCAATGCTGTGTCCTCTTCTGCCGGAGGCCAGGGAGGGAGTGTGGCGCCGGAACACCGCGCTGTCCGGCGCCATTTTGCTGAAGACACACTGTAAATGTGTCTTCAGTAAAATGGCGCCAGATAGCGCTATGCGCATGCGCTGGTTCCGAAGCCTTCACTCTGCCCCCGGTCTCCGGCCAGAAGAGAGGCGCCGCGGCAACACTCCTGCCGGTCAGGTAAGTATGTAAGTATGACGCCGGAGATCGGGGTATGTGTTCAGTGTCTACGCATACCGTGATCTCCGGCGCCATACACTCCTCTTACCTGTAACGGCTCCAAGCCTTCTGTCTGAAGCCAGACTGCGTGTTGCGCATGTGCAGTCTGTAGAGGCTTCAGACAGAGGGACGCTTGGCCGGTTATATTATAGATGTGATTCTTCCATCGCAAGGTGAAATTCAGACACACAGTTCATGTACAGACCGTGATGGATGGATGGACTGACCATTGGACTCCCAACCCCAACTGATCAGTCACTGGCATAAATGTGGCTGTTATTTTTGGGGCAGGAGACATGCGGCCACTCTGTGCAGTGCATCGTGGTCTGTACTCGGACCATGATACATGGGTGTCTGAATGAGGCATAAATAAAGTATGTCTGAAGCGCTGAGGATGAATGCACCATACACTGAATTTGATGGGAACCTGTCACCTTCAAACACACTATTTACTTGCAGATGTTTTGGTGATCTGATGGTAAATGGTATTTCAATCATGTCAAGCCAGCTTACTGGAAACATAAGAGAAAATTAAATTCTATTCTCCCTGCAGTCACTTGTTTCCAGTCATCAGGCTGTGCAGGGATCTGTAACAGTCGCCCCTCACTACACAGTGAGCATGCTGTAATCACTACCTTGAGTGACAATTCAGGGGTCTATATAGGGGGGCAGGCGCGGGCATCCCCGAGTGGGATTCTGCCTCTCAGTGAGCAGGCTGAGAGAATCTTGAGAACGTGCAGTGTCCACGCTGTGAGGATTCAGAAGTCTGGAGTCACATAGAGTGATTGCAGACTCTGATCACAAACCTGGACAAACCCTTCAATTATAACATTAAGCACTGGAGCATGGCCAATTATAGCAGCGTGTAATATACTCACTGTCAAGAATCAGTTCTGTTTGCTGGTTTCAACAGTCATCAAATGACCACTCATTCATACTTGTGCTCATGTGCCAACTAACCTCTATTCCTGCTTCTCTCAGTGAAATAGGGGCTGTAGTTTATCTCTGAAAATTGAGAAAATTATGAAGAACTGCTAGTCAGCAGGTGACTGTAAGTCGTGCAAATTGAATATAAGCGATCACATGACGACTACTCAAACGGCTTGAGCTGTGTATAGGAGGAGGCGCCAAACTGAACTCTTGCCCTGGGTGCTGTAAAACCTAGATTCATGCCTGGACAACCTACTGTGCAGTGTGTGTGCGCAGAGCAGGCTACACTTAAAGTACAGGGGGTGATTACAGTGCGCTCACTGTGTAGTGAGCAGTGACTATAACAGTCCCTGCACCGCTCCGATGAATGGAAGCGAGCGGCAGCAGGGAGAGTAAAATGTAATTTTCCCATAGTAACCGCTGCTCCAGTAAACCTGGAAAATATGATTTAAATACCACTTTCCTGCAGCTTTGTAGGTGACAGGTCCCCTTTGGGCCACGTTCACACATTCAGTATTTGGTCAGTATTTTACCTCAGTATTTGTAAGCCAAAACCAGGAGTGGGTGATAAATACAGAAGTGGTGACGTGTTTCTATTATACTTTTCCTCTGATTGTTCCACTGCTGGTTTTGGCTTACAAATACTGAGGTAAAATACTGACCAAATATGGAACGTGTGAACGTGGCCTAAATATGCTACTTTGTGATTGGGTTCCAGGTGATCTGGGTAGAGATGCACTGATTTAGGTATATACGGTAATTATTGATGTCAGTTGAATATTGTTTTTAATCAAGTAAGGCTCTGTACAATACATTGATGATTGCCTTTTTTTATTTAGGATCCTATGATGAAATTAAGGAGAGTATCATCTTTAACTCTTGAAGGAGACAAGGGCTGGGAACTGAGACATCTCTATACTGAGCTAACAGAGGAACTAGAAAGGTACATCTGCTCTTAGAAAATGTCACTACAAACCTTGACATGCAGGACAGGTACTACTGTTCAGAATCATGTCATATTCCTCTTTGTGGATTATTATGGACTGTTCATTTATTGTGTGGAATGTCCCACAGTAAAAACGTCATTCACTGATCATATGTTTGCGTAATTCTTTGTTCAGAGCACAGACATTTTTATACAAGTATCTAATTAAAGGGAATCTGTCAGGCATTTCATGCTGCTAAACCACAAGTAACATGAAATAGAGCCAGGCTTTGTTATTACGAAAAGATGTTTTACTCTGCAGTGCAGCAGCTTTTCAAGGGTAAAATAGCTTTACGAAAACAACTGGGTTGGGGAAGAAGTGTCCGCCTTGGCCTTGTGGATCCCTTTGGCTTCTCCAATTCGGCAGAATTGCATATAGAAAGAGACTTGTCAATCATGTTGAGCTGGGTGGGGAAAAAGAGGAGGAAACTGTCCAGTGGACTTTTTTCAACTATGTTTTTTCTGAAATACACCAGCATTTCAGAAAAAAACTATAGCTTTCTCTAATGAGCGAGCCCGCCAGTATTTTATACTGCTCATGGTTAGGGCTGCATGAAATGCCACTTTCCTGCCACTTAAACTATTTACTTCTCTGCTCATATTGATTGTCCTGCTTTACATCATTTGTCTTTCCCTCCTCACTAGTTTTCTGTTACTTTTTTGCATAAATATGTAATAAGTGATGCTACTTTTTGTAAGGAAAAAAAGAGAAAGCTGTAAGGAAAAGAGCGTGCACACCCATGATAAAAAAAATTATATATAGATATATATACACTGCTCAAAAAAATAAAGGGAACACTCAAATAACACATCCTAGATCTGAATGATTGAAATATTCTCATTGAATACTTTGTTTTGTACAAAGTTGAATGTTCTGACAATAAAATCACACAAAAATCATCAATGGAAATCAAATGTATTAACCAATGGAGGCCTGGATTTGGAGTCACCCCCAAAATTAAAGTGGAAAAACACAGTACAGGCTGATCCAACTTTGATGTAATGTCCTTAAAACAAGTCAAAATGAGGCTCAGTATTGTGTGTGGCCTCCACGTGCCTGTATGACCTCCCTACAACGCCTGGGCATGCTCCTGATGAGGTTGCGGATGGTCTCCTGTGGGATCTCCTCCCTGACCTGGACTAAAGCATCCGCCAACTCCTGGACAGTTTGTGGTGCAATGTGATGTTGGTGGATGGAGCGAGACATGATGTTCCAGATGTGCTCAATCGGATTCAGGTCTGGGGAACGGGCGGGCCAGTCCATAGATCCAATGTCTTCATATTGCAGGAACTGCTGACACACTCCAGCCGCACGAGGTCTGGCATTGTCCTGCATTAGGAGGAATCCAGGGCCAACCGCACCACCATATGGTCTCACAAGGGGTCTGAGGATCTCACCTCGGTACCTAATGGCAGTCAGGCTACCTCTGGCGAGCACACGGAGGGCTGTGCGGCCATCCAAAGAAATACCACCCCACACCATTACTGCCCCACTGCCAAACCGGTCATGCTGAAGGATGTTGCAGGCAGCAGATCGCTCTCCACGGCGTCTCCAGACTCTGTCACGTCTGTCACATGTGCTCAGTGTGAACCTGCTTTCATCTGTGAAGAGCACAGGGCGCCAGTGGCGACTTTGCCAATCCTGGTGTTCTTTGACAAATGCCAAGCGCCCTGCACGGTGTTGGACTGTGAGCACAACCCCCATCTGTGAACGTCGGGCCCTCATACCACCCTCATGGAGTCGGTTTCTAACCGTTTGTGCAGACACATGCACATTTTTGGCCTGCTGGAGGTCATTTTGCAGGGCTCTGGCAGTGCTCCTCCTGTTCCTCCTTGCACAAAGGCTGAGGTAGCGGTCCTGCTGCTGGGTTGTTGCCCTCCTACGGCCCCCTCCACGTCACCTGGTGTACTGGCCTGTCTCCTGGTAGCGCCTCCAGCCTCTGGACACTATGCTGACAGACACAACAAACCTTCTTGCCACAGCTCGCATTGATGTGCCATCCAGGATGAGCTGCACTACCTGAGCAACGTCTGTGGGTTGTAGAGTCCATCTCATGCTACCACGAGTGTGAAAGCACAACCAACATTCAAAAGTGACCAAAACATCAGCCAGAAAGCATTGGTACTAAGATGTGGTCTGTGGTCCCCACCTGCAGAACCACTCCTTTATTGAGGGTGTCTTGATAATTGCCAATAATTTCCATCTATTGTCTATTCTATTTGCACAACAGCATGTGAAATTGATTGTCAATTAGTGTTGCTTCCTAAGTGGATAGTTTGATTTCACAGAAGTTTGATTTACTTGGAGTTATATTCTGTTGTTTAAGTGTTCCCTTTATTTTTTTGAGCAGTGTACATATATATACAGTACAGACCAAACGTTTGGACACACCTTCTCATTTACAGATTTTTCTGTATTTTCTTGGCTATGAAAATTGTACATTCACACTGAAGGCATCAAAACTATGAATTAACACATGTGGAATTATATACTTAACAAAAAAGTGTGAAACAACTGAAAATATGTCTTATATTCTAGATTCTTCAAAGTAGCCACATTTTGCTTTGATGACTGCTTTGCACACTCTTGGAATTCTCTTGATGAGCTTCAAGAGGTAGTCACCGGAAATGGTTTTCACTTCACAGGTGTGCCCTGTCAGGTTTAATAAGTGGGATTTCTTGCCTTATAAATGGGGTTGGGACCATCAGTTGTGTTGTGCAGAAGTCTGGTGGATACACAGCTGATAGTCCTACTAAATAGACTGTTAGAATTTGTATTATGGCAAGAAAAAAGCAGCTAAGTAAAGAAAAACGAGTGGCCATCATTATTTTAAGAAATGAAGGTCAGTCAGTGCGAAAAATTGGGAAAAATTTTGAAAGTGTCCCCTTTTGCAGTTGCAAAAACCATCAAGCGCTACAAAGAAACTGGCTCACATGAGGACCGCCCCAGGAAAGGAAGACCAACGGTTACCTCTGCTTCTGAGGATAAGTTTATTCGAGTAGTCACCAGCCTCAGAAATCGCAGGTTAACAGCAGCTCAGATTAGAGACCAGGTCAATGCCACACAGATTTCTAGCAGCAGACACATCTCTTCAACAACTGTTAAGAGGAGACTTTGTGCAGCAGGCCTTCATGGTAAAATAGCTGCTAGGAAACCACTGCTAAGGACAGGCAACAAGCAGAAGAGACTTGCTTGGGCTAAAGAACACAAGGGATGGACATTAGACCAGTGGAAATCTGTGCTTTGGTCTGATGAGTCCAAATTTGAGATCTTTGGTTCCAACCACCGTGTCTTTGTGCGACGCAGAAAAGGTGAACGAATGGACTCTACATGCCTGGTTCTCACCGTGAAGCATGGAGGAGGAGGTGTGATGGTGTGGGTGTGCTTTACTGGTGACACTGTTGGGGATTTATTCAAAATTGAAGGCATACTGAACCAGCATGGCTACCACAGCATCTTGCAGCGGCATGCTATTCCATCCGGTTTGTGTTTAGTTGGACCATCATTTATTTTTCAACAGGACAATGACCCCAAACACACCTCCAGGCTGTGTAAGGCCTATTTGACCAAGAAGGAGAGTGATGGGGTGCTACGCCAGATGACCTGGCCTCCACAGTCACCAGACCTGAACCCAATCGAGATGGTTTGGGGTGAGCTGGAATGCAGAGTGAAGGCAAAAGGGCCAACAAGTGCTAAGCATCTCTGGGAACTCCTTCAAGATTGTTGGAAGACCATTTCCGGTGACTACCTCTTGAAGCTCATCAAGAGAATGCCAAGAGTGTGCAAAGCAGTCATCAAAGCAAAAGGTGGCTACTTTGAAGAACCTAGAATATAAGACATATTTTCAGGTGTTTCACACTTTTTTGTTAAGTATATAATTCCACATGTGTTAATTCATAGTTTTGATGCCTTCAGTGTGAATGTACAATTTTCATAGTCATGAAAATACAGAAAAATCTTTAAATGAGAAGGTGTGTCCAAACTTTTGGTCTGTACTGTATAAAACACATGCAGGACAAATACTTAAAAACAATTAATAAGCATATAAAATCTCAAAAGCGTAGATATAATAATCCAATTGAATATTACTCAGGCAAGTGCTGATATAGCAGTAATGTGACCCTATCGAAACCATTAGAAAATAAAACTATATGTATTTATTATTTATTTTTTGAATGATATATAAATTCTTTGCAGGAAGTGAATTAACCAATGAGACATGAATGCAGGCAGAAAAAAAGGAGTAGTAAATACACAATAAAGAAAAATAGAAACAACCCATAAGACAATAAGAGAAAAAATAATAATAGATAAACACCAGGGAGAACAATATTGCCTGAAGCTGGCAGTCCCATATTGCTACTATCTTGCAGCTATCGATGCTAGTTTTTGAGATCGCTGATTACAGTGGGAAAGCTGACAGCTTTGTGATGTTTCATTCTGAGACTGGTGCTAAGACTTAGAGAATTAGGTTTTCATACCTTCGTGATGTTATGTTCTGAAATTGCTGCAGAGACTGGGAAAGCTGGGTTACAGCTGAGTGATCATACAGTTTGACACTGGTGCTGAGACTGCACTCAGGTAGACTGGACTCAACAGCTGCTTATAGACCCCTGAGCTGCCTGCCATATTCTGTGTCATATTTCCTCTCTTTCTTCCAAGAACCATATATTGCTTTTTTTTTCTGTCGACATAGCCATATGAGAGCTTGATTTTTGTCAGATGATTGTAATTTTGAATGACCCCATTCATTTTACCGTATAATGTACTTAAGAATGGAAATACAAAATCCAAGTGGGCTAACATTATGAACAGCATACAATTTTGTCTTTTTTTTACAGTGCTCAGTGAGCAGTAAAAATTATTTTTCTTTACATTTTTATAGCTAAAAAAAGTTATGAAATTTGTAAAAAAAATATGATTTGTATCGCCATTTTCTGAGACCCATAACGTTTTGATTTTTCTACCAATGGAGCAGTGTAAGGAGCTCTGAGCTCTTGAACTTGCTCCATACACCCACACCCGACATGCAGTGTACATGTACAGTGGATGTCTGAAAGGGGTTACTAACATAGTCAAGTTTTGGTAAGAATTTGAAAAAGCTTACGTTATAAGTGCTGTTTTACCATGTTCTTACCACTGTACTTTTTTACATTTTATTTTATGTCAATATGGAAGGTTTGAGAACAGACTGATAACATCATGGTTCTCAGCTGTGAACAAAGAGCTAAGTGACTCGTTAAAGCTTCCATTACTGGTAAGTATGATGTCTTAAAGGGAATCTGTCACCAGGTTTTTGCTGCCATATCTGAGAGCAGCATGATGTAGGAGCAGAGACCCTAATTCCAGCGATGTGGCACTTACTGGGCTGTTTGCTGTAGGTTTGATAAAAATATTCTGTTGTTCTTAAAATCTGTTTTAAACTTACCAAACCTTAAAGGGGTGAAGGTATCATGAAAACCCAGTTTGTTTGTTTTTTTAGCATTCATGGGTTTGGCTCCTGAAATCATACATTGGTTATTACATGGTAAACATCCAGGATTAATATGTGGCAACTATTGACATTAATTTTTCTGTAGTACATGTGTTATTTTACCTGGTACATAATATTGTGTTGTTTAGTACATGGATTGTCTAGGTACACCAGAGCAAAAGCTCACACGATGTCTAAATGCCCGAAATATATTTAATTATTTTATGTGGTACTTAATTTTTTTTTTCAGAAATTAATATTACACGTGCAAATAGGAAACTTTGTAACATATTTTATCTTAGAAATCTGCTTCTTTCTCAGTATTCTCAATTCTCAGTTGAAATCTGTCTTCAGTGAATACATAATTTTCCATTGACAATAAATGATCAGTCCAAGAGGAGAAGGAATCAGATTTGTCTGATAAGATATATTACAAAGTTTTTAACTTTCATGTCTACTATGAAAAAAAAAATTAAAAGGACAGTCACCCTTTACTGTGCGCACGAGTTTTATTTATTTTTTTCTTTTGTGTTCCAGAAACCCTCTGCTTCAAGTCATGATCCTGATGAGTGTTTGTGCCCAATAGAGATCAATCTTAACCCTGATCTGCTGGTTCATCTACGTGAAGCAGAGTACTTTTCCAAACCTCCCTTCACATTGAAGGTAGTGAATTATATTGATCACATCTAGGCAACCATCACTCTACCTATCATTGTATCCAGACAACAGGAATTAGGTGGAGAATGACTGGCAATTTTGGCTAAATTTGTCAAATGTGGTGGGATCAGTGGCTTCTTCTAGTCTTGGTCATGTGCACTTTTATGGGAGTTTAGCTGAAACTTTGGAAATAGGAAACTTATTATTTACTTCTCTGCTCGTATACTCATATTGATTGTCCTGCTTTACACAACTTATCTTTTTTACTTTACTATTTTAACATTAACATTTAACATATTATTTTGCACTATTTAACATTATTTATTTTTTATTTACATTTTAGCTCCCGGAATCGATTGAATACCTTGTAAACCATACGAATAACAATAGGTTTAAAGTGCTTTGTACCCGTTTGGAAATGGTAGCATCCAAATACAACGAAGTTGTAAAAACAATCTCTTCCCACCAGAGGGCGCTGTTTGAGAAGAAATTATTGAAGATCTCTGAGGTATTGTGTATATGCGATTGTATAAGCCACAACAAATATTTCATATGGTTTTAACTAATTAGGACGTTGTTGTGCTGAGCACAGAAATCTGTGACTTTCCAGCAGGCTAAAATGGTATTTTTTGTCTTTAGTATGTACAGTACTCTAGGTAAGTAATCATCACTTAATGTTCTGAAAATGACGACCTTTTACACATTAATTTCCCCTTTACTGCTCTGTAAGTGAACCAATTTCACAGTCATTGCTTTTTTCCCAGCAGATTTTGAAAGATGGATTGAACGTGTTCACTTGGAGCATGAAAGAGAGCATGGATTATACTGAACTTGCTATTGCCTACATTTGCACAGACCTCTATAACAACTTCAGCATTGTTACAAATAATTACAAAGCCATTAGTGAGATCACAGCGGCATGGTGCACAGCATATCTTGATATTTTTACAAGCCGGGAATCCCAAAGAAGCTATTCAATCAGTGAACTAATATCAGCGCAAAAGTATGTTACCAAAGATCTAGATATGTTATATGCTACTTCTGTATGGAATGACTACAGTTCTAGCAAAATCACAAATCTGTGTGTCTACAAGGGCGGACACAGACAGACGTGGGCCCCTGTGCAAGAACAGTATATGGGCCCCTCTTTGTGTCTGTAACAAGAGCTGCTTGCTGCTTTATAGTGGAAGTGGGCCACCCTACCGCTTGGGTTCCTGTGCTGTGAACCTCTTTATGGCAGCTCCTGTTGTGAATCTGCAGTCCAGAACTGCTTACCGCTGGGCACTCGCTTCATTTCATTCAGGCCCATGTGCCCTGTGTTGTACCACCATAGTCTATTCTATGTAGCAGTACAATGAATATGCACACTCACTCACCTATAAAAGGCACATAGGCCCCGATTCATCAAAGTGTTAACGCCATAATCCTGATGTAAAACACTTTAAAAAGTCTTACAATTTTTGTACATCTCAAAGTTGCGCAAAGAAAATTTTACTTTTGGCAAAGTGATGGCGTACAATACACCAGAAATTTTACTCTAGCTCCTGACTGGAGTAATATTTCTCGCGAGGCACATGTGGTATGATGTGTCCGCATTTATTAAGTGGCGTGCGCCTCTTAATGAATTAGATTAATCTCATTCCTGCTTGCCCCTCATTAAGACTGGCATAAGAAATGTCAGGCTAAATGGATCGGGGTCAAACATTCTCTCTAAAGCCGTGTGTCCATGGCAGTATTACAGCTCTTCTTTATATGAAGTCATGATAGAGCTTCCATAGAGGTGCTTGGAGCTTTACTCTACGTCTGTATACCTTTGATTTCATATGGAGGGATAATGAGGCCGCTTCTGTCAATTCTGCATATTATTAACATACCATAGCCAATGGTACTCTTCCCTCGAAGGATCTCCTGCATATGGTTCCCCACAGAGCATCATACACATGAAGGCTGAGCGGCTCTGCAGCAAAAAACTAAATGAGTAGGAGAGATCTCGGAAAGTCCCTAGTGCAGGATATAAGTAGGATGCAACAATGCAGACAATTGAAAGAATTCTCCATTGTTACTTGATTTTAATGATACATTTGCTATTTTGTTGATAAACAAGCTTTCATTTTCAATTCATGTGCTTTTAGGAAAATTGAACATGAACTGGAGGCTTTACTTATTCCTGATGGAGTAAAAATACACAACCTTGTTCAACAGTGCTTTGCAGCATGTGGTATTAGTGAAGGATCACCAGCATGGCAGGACTTCATTATGCATATCGATGCTATTGTTCTACAAGGTCTGAAGAAGGTTACTATATCCAGCCTGGCTGCCCTGCTAAATACACTGCTGGACTATCATGTAAGAAAGAGTTAATAGATTATAGTTCTTGGGTCCCTGAGTCCTTACACATACTGCTATCTCCCTGCCTTAGTTACTTCTATTTTAAATGTTAATTTTTCAACATTCTCTCCTGGAAGCATTCTAGACCTAAAAGGGTTATTCATTGAAGGGAATTATTGGATAGTGTTTGTAAATATAAGCACTTTTCTTATTCACTATTTATTAAAATCACCCCTATCACGTTACCCTGTTGCTAATTTTATGGCTTCCAGCTTTTTGCCTAGGGAACCGGCTACTGCTACATTGGCTGAAAATGCAGAGTTTTTATTTATTGAGTGAGTAAGCACTACAATGGATCTAACATTGTTAGCTCCTTGTCCCAGCCAGTGTCAGTGATAGGCCACGGCCCCACTATCAGTATTTTGTCAGTATTCGGTCAGTATTTTCTCAGGAGTGGGAGCCAAAATCAGGAGTGGGTGATAAATGCAGAATTGGTGACTTGTTTCTATTATACCTTTTCTTTGATTGTTCCTCACCTGGTTTTGGCTCCCACTCCTGAGAAAAAAATACTGACCGAATACTGACCACATACTGATAGTGGCGCCGTGGCCTTACTGTGCTTCTGACGTTGCAGAGGCAAAGCTGCCTCACATAGCAGCATCGGGAGTGCACTGTTTGAGCCAGCGGCACAACAATGCTGCTACGAAGGCAGTCGTGCCGAAACGCGCTTCGCGTCGAGGACGAGCAAGCAGCTACTATCCAACCACTGTGGGTGTAAGTATATGATTTGGATTGATTATATATTGCGTGTGCTGCTGTTTGGAGACCTCATTATTTCCAGTGAGTGTCTCTGGTCCGCGACCTCTCTATTAACTTCCCCACAAGTTACTTCATCCATGACTAGCATTGTGGAACTTTATTGCATTTATAGGTAATCCACTCATATGGGGCAGTGCACACTCTTTATAAGTAAACAATGGATATTGCTCCTCGTTGTTGTGCTCCTCCATTGTTTTTATATTGTGTGCTTCTGAGTGATCCTCATTGTTTATATTTGAATTTTGGCTAATAAAGATTTTGTATTTTCATGATTTGGGATATTGTTTCGAAGTTTTTTGCGCTTTTTGTTCTCCAACTCTATCTTACTTCGGTTCCCAGTATGTGGATTTATAAGTCCGATTTTGGGGTGTTGCCATTTTTGGTTATATTCATTATTCACCCCATCTTTCCATGTTTTGTGCTATTTATAGAAACTTGTGGTGCCTAGTTGCTTTAAAGGGAATCTGTCATCAGGATTTCGCCCCCAAACTATTTATATGTGCATGTAAAAGAGAGTTTATGAAAGGAGTGGGAAGTTAAAGTGAAAATGGGACAGATTTAGTAGATCGTGGTCAGATACACTGTTTATTAGTAGAATAGCTATACAGTGGTGGCCAAAAGTATTGGCACCCCTGCAATTCTGTCAGATAATACTCAGTTTCTTCCTGAAAATGATTGCAATCACAAATTCTTTGGTCTTATTATCTTAATTTAATTTGCTTGCAAGGAAAAAACACAAAAGAGAATGAAGCAAAAATCAAATAATTGATCATTTCACACAAAACTCCAAAAATGGGCCAGACAAAAGTATTGGCACCCTCAGCCTAATACTTGGTTGCACAACCTTTAGCCAAAATAACTGCGAACAACCACTTCCGGTAACCATCAATGAGTTTCTTACAATGCTCTGCTGGAATTGTAGACCATTCTTCTTTGGCAAACTGCTCCAGGTCCCTGATATTTGAAGGGTGCCTTCTCCAAACTGCCATTTTGAGATCTCTCCACAGGTGTTCTATGGGATTCAGGTCTGGACTCATTGCTGGCCACCTTAGAAGTCTCCAGTGCTTTCTCTCAAACCATTTTATAGTGCTTTTGGAAGTGTGTTTTGGGTCATTGTCCTGCTGGAAGACCCATGACCTCTGAGGGAGACCCAGCTTTCTCACACTGGGCCCTACATTATGCTGCAAAATTTGTTGGTAGTCTTCAGACTTCATAATGCCATGCACACGGTCAAGCAGTCCAGTGCCAGAGGCAGCAAAGCAACCCCAAAACATCAGGGAACCTCCGCCATGTTTGACTGTAGGGACCGTGTTCTTTTCTTTGAATGCCTCTTTTTTTTTCCTGTACATTCTATGTTGATGCTTTTTCCCAAAAAGCTCTACTTTTGTCTCATCTGACCAGAGAACATTCTTCCAAAACGTTTTAGGCTTTCTCAGGTAAGTTTTGGCAAACTCCAGCCTGGCTTTTTTATGTCTCGGGGTAAGAAGTGAGGTCTTCCTGGGTATCCTACCATACAGTCCCTTTTCATTCAGACGCCGACAGATAGTACGGGTTGACACTGTTGTACCCTTGGACTGCAGGGCAGCTTGAACTTGTTAGGACGTTAGTTGAGGTTCTTTATCCACCATCCGCACAATCTTGCGTTGAAATCTCTCGTCCATTTTTCTTTTCCGTCCACATCTAGGGAGGTTAGCCACAGTGCCATGGGGTTTAAACTTCTTGATGACACTGCGCACGGAAGACACAGGAACATTCAGGTCTTTGGAGATGGACTTGTAGCCTTGAGATTGCTCATGCTTCCTCACAATTTGGTTTCTCAAGTCCTCAGACAGTTCTTTGGTCTTCTTTCTTTTCTCCATGCTCAATGTGGTACACACAAGGACACAGGACAGAGGTTGAGTCAACTTTAATCCATGTTAACTGGCTGCAAGTGTGATTTAGTTATTGCCAACACCTGTTAGGTGCCACAGGTAAGTTACAGGTGCTGTTAATTACACGAATTAGAGAAGCATCACATGATTTTTCAAACAGTGCAAATACTTTTGTCCACCCCCTTTTTTAGGTTTGGTGTGGAATTATTTCCAATTTGGCTTTAGGACAATTCTTTTTGTGTTTTTTCATTGAAGACAAATTAAATGAAGATAATAATACCAATCTGACAGTATTGCAGGGGTGCCAATACTTTTGGCCACCACTGTATGTGCAGAATTATTGGACACTATTAGTGGCCAAAGCAAGTACAGTAGTTAGAAAGAATAATAACCGAAACCCCAACACATGTTTCGCAATAGCTTCTTCCTGGAGGTGTGAGTATGAGGCAATCCATGGTCCTTATATATGGTGTGAGGTTCAATGAAGCAGCTGGGAACAGTGCTCGCATCGGCTGGGAGGTGCGCCGGAAGTAGTGGGTTTGGCGTTCTATGTCATAAGTTGCAGCCCACCCCTGCTGTACCCCTCTCCCTTAATGAATTTTTTTGTTTTTATTATGTATATCTATTTGTGTAATTAATAAAGCTTGTTATTCTATTTCAATATGGGCATTTGAGGCTTCCCCTTTTTTGACAATTACTGTTCAGAGAGGTGTATTGTTTTCCTTCACTGTAAATCTCCTATTTAAGAAGGGCCCAAAAGTTCTTGATAGGGTTTAGGTCAGATGAGGAAGAGGGCCTTGTCATTATTCTTCTATGCATGCGATGGATCATTGTCTTGCATAAAAATCATGGTTTTCTTGAAAGATGCAGACTTTTTCTGTACCACTGCTTGAAGAAAGTATCTTCTAACAATTGGCAGTAGGTTTGGGAGTTTATTTTGAATTCATCTTCAACTCAAAAGGGTCCATGTAGCTCATCTTTAATGATACCAGCCCATAGCAGTACCCATCTTCACCTTGCTGGCTTCTGAACCGAAGTAGAAGTCTGTGCCCATTACTAATCCAGGCACATACCCCTCCATCTGGTCCATCAAAGGTCACTTACATCTCATCAGTCCATAAAACCTTTTAAACATCTGTCTTCAGATATTTCTTTTACCAGTCTTGACATTTCAATGTATGCATCTTGTTCAGTGGTGGTCGAGTTTCAGTCTTCCTTACCTTGGCCGTGTCTATGAGCACTGAAGAGCTTGAACTTCTGGGCAATGCAGAGAGGTTGCAGTTCTGGAATATGGCAGCACTGGAGGATAATGGGTTCATGGTCATTTCACATTTGATTCTTCTTTGATATCCAAATGCCAAACTGTCCCTCATTATACATATACACATCACCTGAATCTGCTTCACACCTATAAGCACTCGTTTATTCAGCTTGAAGTTGGAAAATATGCATAAAAATGATATGTTCAAAATACTCACTTGCCTCATAATTGTGCATACTGTGCAGTAAAAGAGGTGGGTTGGAAAAGTTAGGTATGGAACAGAGGTGGATAAAGATGAGGTAAGGAGTTTGTCCTTCTTTGAGGGTGGCTGTGTATGACCATTGTGAGAGACAAAAAGAGAACGTAAGAGCCACCAGATTGAAGGCTGATGAGTGGCATGTGTCAGCGGGAATGATGACGTCACTCATGGTGAAGGTGAGGACATGAATTTATGTAAAAGTGGAGCAGCCAGGTAGTAAAGTGGTCAATAAAGGTGGTGGCAAGGCCTGGTGATAGATAGATGATGGCAACTTGAGGCTATAAGGAGATTAAATACTGACAGAGTGTACTTGAAAAAAGGGAGAGTGAGGTTGGAAAAGGATGGAATAGGGTTGAAGGAACAGTTATCAGACGAGAAGACTGATATCTCCAATATTTTTGTAGCTAGACAGGGAGTGTCAGCCATGCTTTACTTAGGCCTAGTAAGGTTAGGTTCTAAGAAATGAAGCAGTCATGGATTTAGGAGAGTTTGGTGCAGACAGAGCATGCCTTCCATTATACGCCAGAGCAAGAAGCAGAGAAGTGGGGGTCTAGCAAATGAGCTCAAGTTTAAGTTTAAAAAAGTTTAAAAAAATGTGTGTTGGTTTGGTGATTGGAGGAAGATATAATGGTGGGAGTACGTGAGTTGTTTGTCTACATTGTATTATTTCCTAGCACTGTTTTGGAGGACAAAACTGTGTAGTTTATATAAATTTAGATAAAAAAAATTTGCAACGCAAATACAGAAAAAAGCATTAAGTGTTTATATATATTTATATTTACTGTTCATGTTACCTAATATGTATATGATGTCTTTGTTTTTTTTGTTATCTATCTAGTATTTTATATGAAAAAAAATCAGATTTTTTTATTTTTTCCCCCCGAATTTTTATTTTTTCCAGATGCTTCTATAGGGCTTGGTGATCGTATAATTGCCGGGTATTTGTCTCTGAAAGGTCACTAAACAAGTCTCATATCGCATTATAAGGAATAAAAGTGGACATGATTTGCTAGATTATCGTTAGATGATGGTGTAACTGCATTCTTTTTTCCTTCCATAGTTTTCACCTGCCCTTAGCATTGATGTTGAATTGATTAATAGTGAAGTTGCCTTTAATCCACCACTTAATAAAAGCACTTCCGATATGAGTATAATGGAGAATATAGAAGAATGGCTTAAAATGTTTTTCCTTAGAGGCTCACATATAAAGGGGTTTTCTTCTTCGGTGAAGGTATGTACAAAAGACTGGAAAAGATATTCTTATGGCCACATCTAGCTGTATAGTGTAAATTTAGTCACAATGAAATAGTTTTGTTTTAGAAAGGTTTACCTGTTTTATTCTGAGTGAATCCAAGCCATTCTTGGCATTAAATATTCCCCTCCAAAACAGAGATACTCTGATGTTGCCTTGAAGAGGTTGTTCAAGATGTTTTAAAAACAGGGGAATTGGATGTTTCGCCCCCAGCAATTCGCCCCCGGGTACATTTCGCCCCCGCACATTTCGTCCCCAGCATTTGGCCCCCAGAACGTTTTGACCCCGCACATCTCACCCCCGCATATATCGCCCCCAGTTCGTCCCGTCTGGGGGCGAAACGTGCGGGGGCGAATCTTCCTGGGGGCGAAATGATAGGGACGAAATGTGTGTGGGTGAAATGTACCTGGGTGCGAACAGATTGGGGCAAATTGCTGCGGGCGAAACTTCCTATAACCTAAAAACAGATAGATATTGAGCTGTTAAAGGCTCACTTAGTGAGAAGGATTCTTTAAGCCATAGATCTGGGTGAGCAGCAAAGACCAGATGCGATGGTGCAATGAAGTGGATCTTGACATACTACATGTGAATCAGCGAGGACCAGAACAGCAGGGTATACAGGATAATAGCTGGAGCAGCCAGCATCAGATTAAGATGACCTAGGTGTGCAGATACACACAAGAATATTAACTGTATAGGAAACTTATCTTCCAACAGGAATGCAGTTATTCACAGGAATACAGAGATGTATATGCAATCTAGTATCTTACAGCAAGGATGCAATTAATCACAGGAATGACAGAGGAGTACATTCTATCTAGTAATGGGCAATTGTTAATAACAGTAATACATGCAAACTGTAAGTTGTAGCAAGGAAATGGTTAACCACAGGATAACAGTAAGGTATAGGCAAACTGGAGGCTCGCTTGAAGAGATTCATTACCTTGAGTGTAGAGGCTTGGTGTGAACAGCACCACGAACAGTTTTGAGAAGCTGTTAACTTGATTGCTGTGTAGTAAATGGGAACAACACATATTAAGTGATACTCTGCTTGGAAATAATGCTGGTTGTAGCATGAAAGTCAGGCTTAGCAGAAGTAATGATAAACACCTGGTGGGATCTGAGACAAGTTAATGAGAAGCAAACTCTAGAAAAACTTGGACAATGATACTTAATACCCAAGCACTTGGCCTCTGCTTGAGTTGGCCCTAAAAGGCCTAGTGTGATAATATCAGGGGAGTTCGCAAAATGTAACGTTGGTGGGTGTGGACCAACTGTGCCATGGGCTGGGCTCAACCTGGAGGGGCATAACTAAGTGACTACCGCATATTCACAGGAGCCTCTGAGGGTGAGGATAGGCTGGGTTGCAGATAATTACCTTGCACCACTCCAGGGCAGTCACGGGGTCTGCATGGGTACGAGGTACAGGAGGATGAGACAGAAGCGTAGTCAGACGGTCCAATATCGGGGCAGGCAGCACAGGTTCAGAATACAACGCCGAGGTCAGGAGCAGAGAGGTCAGACAGAATGGGTAAACGAGCCGGGTCGGTACAGGAGAGATGAGACAAAATAACACTTTACTGATTGTTGAGACTGACTCAGAAGGCGTGCGAGTCACTGGTGTAATACTGGATTACTCGAGAAACTTGGCAAAGTTTATTGCAAAGGGAAAAAGACAGGAGAAGGTAGCAAAGTTCGGTACTGAAGCAGCAACAGGTGATTAACCTGTACAGAACAGGATACAGAATAATGCAGAACAGATTACAAAGTCTCAAAGAATCACTGAAGTGACCATGAGTTTTATCAGATGAGCATAAGTTAAAGTGTGACTGTCATTTTCAATATTTTTTTCATATGCTGAATTCCCATATAAGTGCTGTGACTGAGTGGTGAAACTCCCACTGATTGTTCAAAAGATGACACAAAAGCACCCAGCTGTTGTCTGGGCTCAATAGAAAGGCTGTTTATAAACTTATACTATGTAGATACAGTATATAGTATTATATTTTTCATAACAATCCCTATAATTTAAAAATGCACTATACTATTGTAGTGTAAAGTTATTATAGTATTTATTTTACTAACTTACATAGCACAATTAATTCCCTATCAGCATGTCTTTGGAGTGTGGGAAGAAACCCATACAGACATGGGGAAAACATACAAACTCCTTGCAGATGTTGTCCTTGGTGGGATTTGAACCCAGGACCCCAAAACTGCCAGGCTACAATTCTAACCACTGAGCCACTGTAGTATATATTCAATATAATCAAAGTAAATCAATGTATTTCAGGGAGGATATCAAGAGTATGTGTCAGAAGATGATGAAGCTTTGGAGTTAGTCGGCCACATCCTGCAGCAGGTGGAGAATGGTGTTATTGAATGTCAGGTGAGAAAATGTCTTCTGTAGAAATATAAACTAAAAAAATATGCACGTACCATCCATGTTTGCAGCACTAGATGGCAGTATTGCTCCATGAACGGAACCCCTTCCCTCTGGTTAGAAATAGCAAGGTAATTATTTTTACATAAATAAAGGTATGATGTTCACCAAAATCATTGTGTATTCTGATATATTATCTAAACTGTGTATCCCATGACAGTAAACTACTGCTAAGCTCTCTATTCTTGATGAGATTGGTCTTTTTTTTTTTTTAGCAAAATCCATCAAAAAGGGAATCTGTCAGTAGAATCAACCGTGTATTCCTATTCAAGTATGATCTGTGTTTCACAGTCATGTGAAAACAGCCTTAGGCCTCATTCAGACATACATGTTGCACATAAGTGTTCTATCCCCTTTTTTTCCCAGATACAACCTTCACCCATTATAAATTCTAGTACTATTCACATGTTCGGATTTTGTCATGGAGTGTGTGTCTATGCAAAACACGGAGACATGTCTGTTTCTTGGGGGTAGCACAGATGATAAGGACCAATACAAGTCTGTGGATCCGCAAAAAACACACACATCACACAGATGGCATCAGGATGTTGTCCGTGTGCTGTCTGTATAATTTATTTATATCTTTATCCCTCCGTGAACTGATGACACACTGATGATAAAAACGGACATACGGATGGTAAAAATGGACACACGGATGACACACTGATGGTAAAAACGGACACACGGATTGTAAAAACGGACACACAGATGACACACTGATGGTAAAAACGGACACACGGATTGTAAAAACGGACACACGGATGACACACTGATGGTAAAAACGGACACACGGATTGTAAAAATGGACACACAGATGACACACTGATGGTAAAAACGGACACACGGATTGTAAAAATGGACACACAGATGACACACTGATAAAAACGGACATACTGATGGTAAAAACGGACACACGGATTGTAAAAACGGACACACAGATGACACACTGATGGTAAAAACGGACACACGGATTGTAAAAACGGACACACGGATGACACACTGATGGTAAAAACGGACACACGGATTGTAAAAATGGACACACAGATGACACACTGATGGTAAAAACGGACACACGGATTGTAAAAACGGACACACGGATGACACACTGATGGTAAAAACGGACACACGGATTGTAAAAACGGACACACGGATTGTAAAAACGGACACACGGATGACACACTGATGGTAAAAACGGACACACGGATTGTAAAAACGGACACACGGATTGTAAAAACGGACACACGGATGACACACTGATGGTAAAAACAGATACATGGATGACATACTAATGGTAAAAACGGATACATGGATGACACACTGATGGTAAAAACGGGCACACGGATGACACACTGATGGTAAAAACGGACACATGGATGACACACTGATGGTAAAAACGGGCACACGGATGACACACTGATGGTAAAAACAGATACATGGATGACACACTGATGGTAAAAACAGATACATGGATGACACACTGATGGTAAAAACGGGCACACGGATGACACACTGATGGTAAAAACAGATACATGGATGACACACTGATGGTAAAAACAGATACATGGATGACACACTGATGGTAAAAACAGATACATGGATGACACAGTGATGGTAAAAACAGATACATGGATGACACACTGATTGTAAAAACAGATACATGGATGACACACTGATGGTAAAAATGGACATACGGATAACACACTGATGCTAAAAACAGACACACGGATGACACACTGATGGTAAAAACAGATACATGGATAACACACTGATGGTAAAAACAGACACACAGATGACACACTGATGGTAAAAACGGATACATGGATGACACACTGATGGTAAAAACAGACACACGGATGACACACTGATGGTAAAAACGGACACATGGATGACACACTGATGGTAAAAACAGACACACGGATGACACACTGATGGTAAAAACAGATACATGGATGACACACTGATTGTAAAAACAGATACATGGATGACACACTGATGGTAAAAACAGATTCATGGATGACACACTGATTGTAAAAACGGACACACGGATGACACACTGATGGTAAAAACGGACACACGGATTGTAAAAACGGACACACGGATGACACACTGATGGTAAAAAAGGACACACGGATGACACACTGATGGTAAAAACAGACACACGGATGACACACTGATGGTAAAAACGGACACACGGATTGTAAAAACGGACACACGGATGACACACTGATGGTAAAAAAGGACACACGGATGACACACTGATGGTAAAAACGGACACACGGAAGACACACTGATGATAAAAACGGACACACGGAAGACACACTGATGATAAAAACGGACACACGGATAACACACTGATGGTAAAAACAGACACACGGATAACACACTGATGGTAAAAACGGACACACGGATGATACACTGATGGTAAAAACAGACACATGGATGACACACTGATTGTAAAAACGGACACACGGATGACACACTGATGGTAAAAACGGACACACGGATAACACACTGATGGTAAAAACAGACACACTGATGACACACTGATGGTAAAAACTGACACACAAATGACACACTGATGGTAAAAACGGATACATGGATGACACATTGATGGTAAAAACGGGCACACGGATGACACACTGATGGTAAAAACGGACACATGGATGACACACTGATTGTAAAAACAGATACATGGATGACACACTGATTGTAAAAACAGATACATGGATGACACACTGATGGTAAAAACGGATACATGGATGACACATTGATGGTAAAAACAGATACATGGATGACACACTGATGGTAAAAACGGGCACACGGATGACACACTGATGGTAAAAACAGACACACGGATGACACACTGATGGTAAAAACAGATACATGGATGACACACTAATGGTAAAAACGGATACATGGATGACACACTGATGGTAAAAATGGACACACGGATGACACACTGATGGTAAAAACAGATACATGGATGACACACTGATGGTAAAAACGGATACATGGATGACACATTGATGGTAAAAACAGATACATGGATGACACACTGATGGTAAAAACGGGCACACGGATGACACACTGATGGTAAAAACAGACACACGGATGACACACTGATGGTAAAAACGGACACATGGATGACACACTGATTGTAAAAACAGATACATGGATGACACTGATTGTAAAAACAGATACATGGATGACACACTGATGGTAAAAACGGACACATGGATGACACACTGATTGTAAAAACAGATACATGGATGACACTGATTGTAAAAACAGATACATGGATGACACTGATTGTAAAAACGGATACATGGATGACACACTGATGGTAAAAATGGACACACGGATGACACACTGATGGTAAAAACAGATACATGGATGACACACTGATGGTAAAAACAGATACATGGATGACACACTGATGGTAAAAACGGGCACACGGATGACACACTGATGGTAAAAATGGACACACGGATGACACACTGATGGTAAAAACAGATACATGGATGACACACTAATGGTAAAAACGGATACATGGATGACACACTGATGGTAAAAATGGACACACGGATGACACACTGATGGTAAAAACAGATACATGGATGACACACTGATGGTAAAAACGGATACATGGATGACACATTGATGGTAAAAACAGATACATGGATGACACACTGATGGTAAAAACGGGCACACGGATGACACACTGATGGTAAAAACAGACACACGGATGACACACTGATTGTAAAAACAGATACATGGATGACACACTGATTGTAAAAACAGATACATGGATGACACACTGATGGTAAAAACTGACACCCGGATGACACACTGATGGTAAAAACAGATACATGGATGACACACTGATTGTAAAAACGGACACACGGATGACACACTGATGGTAAAAACGGACACACGGATTGTAAAAACGGACACACGGATTGTAAAAACGGACACACGGATGACACACTGATGGTAAAAATGGACACACGGATGACACACTGATGGTAAAAACTGACACACAAATGACACACTGATGGTAAAAACGGATACATGGATGACATACTGATGGTAAAAACAGACTCACGGATGACACACTGATGGTAAAAACAGACACACAGATGACACACTGATGGTAAAAACGGACACACGGATGACACACTGATGGTAAAAACGGACACACGGATGACACACTGATGGTAAAAACAGACACACGGATGACACACTGATGGTAAAAACGGACACACGGATGACACACTGATGGTAAAAACAGACACACGGATGACACACTGATGGTAAAAACAGACACACGGATGACACACTGATGGTAAAAACGGACACACGGATTGTAAAAACGGACACACGGATGACACACTGATGGTAAAAAAGGACACACGGATGACACACTGATGGTAAAAACAGACACACGGATGACACACTGATGGTAAAAACGGA
Organism: Phyllobates terribilis; assembly: GCF_046119375.1. NCBI lineage: Eukaryota > Metazoa > Chordata > Amphibia > Anura > Dendrobatidae > Phyllobates > Phyllobates terribilis. The sequence goes on along the minus strand of NW_027362762.1, from coordinate 421,366,268 downwards.
CACACGGATTGTAAAAACGGACACACGGATGACACACTGATGGTAAAAAAGGACACACGGATGACACACTGATGGTAAAAACGGACACACGGAAGACACACTGATGATAAAAACGGACACACGGAAGACACACTGATGATAAAAACGGACACACGGATAACACACTGATGGTAAAAACAGACACACGGATAACACACTGATGGTAAAAACGGACACACGGATGATACACTGATGGTAAAAACAGACACATGGATGACACACTGATTGTAAAAACGGACACACGGATGACACACTGATGGTAAAAACAGATTCATGGATGACACACTGATTGTAAAAACGGACACACGGATGACACACTGATGGTAAAAACGGACACACGGATTGTAAAAACGGACACACGGATGACACACTGATGGTAAAAAAGGACACACGGATGACACACTGATGGTAAAAACAGACACACGGATGACACACTGATGGTAAAAACGGACACACGGATTGTAAAAACGGACACACGGATGACACACTGATGGTAAAAAAGGACACACGGATGACACACTGATGGTAAAAACGGACACACGGAAGACACACTGATGATAAAAACGGACACACGGAAGACACACTGATGATAAAAACGGACACACGGATAACACACTGATGGTAAAAACAGACACACGGATAACACACTGATGGTAAAAACGGACACACGGATGATACACTGATGGTAAAAACAGACACATGGATGACACACTGATTGTAAAAACGGACACACGGATGACACACTGATGGTAAAAACGGACACACGGATAACACACTGATGGTAAAAACAGACACACTGATGACACACTGATGGTAAAAACTGACACACAAATGACACACTGATGGTAAAAACGGATACATGGATGACACATTGATGGTAAAAACGGGCACACGGATGACACACTGATGGTAAAAACGGACACATGGATGACACACTGATTGTAAAAACAGATACATGGATGACACACTGATTGTAAAAACAGATACATGGATGACACACTGATGGTAAAAACGGATACATGGATGACACATTGATGGTAAAAACAGATACATGGATGACACACTGATGGTAAAAACGGGCACACGGATGACACACTGATGGTAAAAACAGACACACGGATGACACACTGATGGTAAAAACAGATACATGGATGACACACTAATGGTAAAAACGGATACATGGATGACACACTGATGGTAAAAATGGACACACGGATGACACACTGATGGTAAAAACAGATACATGGATGACACACTGATGGTAAAAACGGATACATGGATGACACATTGATGGTAAAAACAGATACATGGATGACACACTGATGGTAAAAACGGGCACACGGATGACACACTGATGGTAAAAACAGACACACGGATGACACACTGATTGTAAAAACAGATACATGGATGACACACTGATTGTAAAAACAGATACATGGATGACACACTGATGGTAAAAACGGACACATGGATGACACACTGATTGTAAAAACAGATACATGGATGACACTGATTGTAAAAACAGATACATGGATGACACACTGATGGTAAAAACAGATACATGGATGACACACTGATTGTAAAAACGGACACACGGATGACACACTGATGGTAAAAACGGACACACGGATTGTAAAAACGGACACACGGATTGTAAAAACGGACACACGGATGACACACTGATGGTAAAAATGGACACACGGATGACACACTGATGGTAAAAACTGACACACAAATGACACACTGATGGTAAAAACGGATACATGGATGACATACTGATGGTAAAAACAGACTCACGGATGACACACTGATGGTAAAAACAGACACACAGATGACACACTGATGGTAAAAACGGACACACGGATGACACACTGATGGTAAAAACGGACACACGGATGACACACTGATGGTAAAAACAGACACACGGATGACACACTGATGGTAAAAACGGACACATGGATGACACACTGATGGTAAAAACAGACACACGGATGACACACTGATGGTAAAAACAGATACATGGATGACACACTGATTGTAAAAACAGATACATGGATGACACACTGATGGTAAAAACAGATACATGGATGACACACTGATTGTAAAAACAGATACATGGATGACACACTGATGGTAAAAACAGATTCATGGATGACACACTGATTGTAAAAACGGACACACGGATGACACACTGATGGTAAAAACGGACACACGGATTGTAAAAACGGACACACGGATGACACACTGATGGTAAAAAAGGACACACGGATGACACACTGATGGTAAAAACAGACACACGGATGACACACTGATGGTAAAAACGGACACACGGATTGTAAAAACGGACACACGGATGACACACTGATGGTAAAAAAGGACACACGGATGACACACTGATGGTAAAAACGGACACACGGAAGACACACTGATGATAAAAACGGACACACGGAAGACACACTGATGATAAAAACGGACACACGGATAACACACTGATGGTAAAAACAGACACACGGATAACACACTGATGGTAAAAACGGACACACGGATGATACACTGATGGTAAAAACAGACACATGGATGACACACTGATTGTAAAAACGGACACACGGATGACACACTGATGGTAAAAACGGACACACGGATAACACACTGATGGTAAAAACAGACACACTGATGACACACTGATGGTAAAAACTGACACACAAATGACACACTGATGGTAAAAACGGATACATGGATGACACATTGATGGTAAAAACGGGCACACGGATGACACACTGATGGTAAAAACGGACACATGGATGACACACTGATTGTAAAAACAGATACATGGATGACACACTGATTGTAAAAACAGATACATGGATGACACACTGATGGTAAAAACGGATACATGGATGACACATTGATGGTAAAAACAGATACATGGATGACACACTGATGGTAAAAACGGGCACACGGATGACACACTGATGGTAAAAACAGACACACGGATGACACACTGATGGTAAAAACAGATACATGGATGACACACTAATGGTAAAAACGGATACATGGATGACACACTGATGGTAAAAATGGACACACGGATGACACACTGATGGTAAAAACAGATACATGGATGACACACTGATGGTAAAAACGGGCACACGGATGACACACTGATGGTAAAAATGGACACACGGATGACACACTGATGGTAAAAACAGATACATGGATGACACACTAATGGTAAAAACGGATACATGGATGACACACTGATGGTAAAAACAGGCACACAGATGACACACTGATGGTAAAAATGGACACACGGATGACACACTGATGGTAAAAACAGATACATGGATGACACACTGATTGTAAAAACAGATACATGGATGACACTGATTGTAAAAACAGATACATGGATGACACACTGATGGTAAAAACGGACACATGGATGACACACTGATTGTAAAAACAGATACATGGATGACACTGATTGTAAAAACAGATACATGGATGACACACTGATGGTAAAAACAGATACATGGATGACACACTGATTGTAAAAACGGACACACGGATGACACACTGATGGTAAAAACGGACACACGGATTGTAAAAACGGACACACGGATGACACACTGATGGTAAAAATGGACACACGGATGACACACTGATGGTAAAAACTGACACACAAATGACACACTGATGGTAAAAACGGATACATGGATGACATACTGATGGTAAAAACAGACTCACGGATGACACACTGATGGTAAAAACAGACACACAGATGACACACTGATGGTAAAAACGGACACACAGATGACACACTGATGGTAAAAATGGACACACGGATGACACACTGATGGTAAAAACTGACACACAAATGACACACTGATGGTAAAAACGGATACATGGATGACATACTGATGGTAAAAACAGACTCACGGATGACACATTGATGGTAAAAACAGACACACAGATGACACACTGATGGTAAAAACGGACACACGGATGACACACTGATGGTAAAAACGGACACACGGATGACACACTGATGGTAAAAACAGATACATGGATAACACACTGATGGTAAAAACAGACACACAGATGACACACTGATGGTAAAAACGGATACATGGATGACACACTGATGGTAAAAACAGACACACGGATGACACACTGATGGTAAAAACGGACACATGGATGACACACTGATGGTAAAAACAGACACACGGATGACACACTGATGGTAAAAACAGATACATGGATGACACACTGATTGTAAAAACAGATACATGGATGACACACTGATGGTAAAAACAGATACATGGATGACACACTGATTGTAAAAACAGATACATGGATGACACACTGATGGTAAAAACAGATTCATGGATGACACACTGATTGTAAAAACGGACACACGGATTGTAAAAACGGACACACGGATGACACACTGATGGTAAAAACGGACACACGGATTGTAAAAACGGACACACGGATGACACACTGATGGTAAAAAAGGACACACGGATGACACACTGATGGTAAAAACAGACACATGGATGACACACTGATTGTAAAAACGGACACACGAATGACACACTGATGGTAAAAACGGACACACGGATTGTAAAAACGGACACACGGATGACACACTGATGGTAAAAAAGGACACACGGATGACACACTGATGGTAAAAACAGACACATGGATGACACACTGATGGTAAAAACAGACACACGGATGACACACTGATGGTAAAAACGGACACACGGATTGTAAAAACGGACACACGGATGACACACTGATGGTAAAAAAGGACACACGGATGACACACTGATGGTAAAAACGGACACACGGAAGACACACTGATGATAAAAACGGACACACGGAAGACACACTGATGATAAAAACGGACACACGGATAACACACTGATGGTAAAAACAGACACACGGATAACACACTGATGGTAAAAACGGACACACGGATGATACACTGATGGTAAAAACAGACACATGGATGACACACTGATTGTAAAAACGGACATACGGATAACACACTGATGGTAAAAACAGACACACTGATGACACACTGATGGTAAAAACTGACACACAAATGACACACTGATGGTAAAAACGGATACATGGATGACACATTGATGGTAAAAACGGGCACACGGATGACACACTGATGGTAAAAACGGACACATGGATGACACACTGATTGTAAAAACAGATACATGGATGACACACTGATTGTAAAAACAGATACATGGATGACACACTGATGGTAAAAACGGATACATGGATGACACATTGATGGTAAAAACAGATACATGGATGACACACTGATGGTAAAAACGGGCACACGGATGACACACTGATGGTAAAAACAGACACACGGATGACACACTGATGGTAAAAACAGATACATGGATGACACACTAATGGTAAAAACGGATACATGGATGACACACTGATGGTAAAAATGGACACACGGATGACACACTGATGGTAAAAACAGATACATGGATGACACACTGATGGTAAAAACAGATACATGGATGACACACTGATGGTAAAAACGGGCACACGGATGACACACTGATGGTAAAAATGGACACACGGATGACACACTGATGGTAAAAACAGATACATGGATGACACACTAATGGTAAAAACGGATACATGGATGACACACTGATGGTAAAAACAGGCACACAGATGACACACTGATGGTAAAAATGGACACACGGATGACACACTGATGGTAAAAACAGATACATGGATGACACACTGATTGTAAAAACAGATACATGGATGACACTGATTGTAAAAACAGATACATGGATGACACACTGATGGTAAAAACGGACACATGGATGACACACTGATTGTAAAAACAGATACATGGATGACACTGATTGTAAAAACAGATACATGGATGACACACTGATGGTAAAAACAGATACATGGATGACACACTGATTGTAAAAACGGACACACGGATGACACACTGATGGTAAAAACGGACACACGGATTGTAAAAACGGACACACGGATTGTAAAAACGGACACACGGATTGTAAAAACGGACACACGGATGACACTGATGGTAAAAATGGACACACGGATGACACACTGATGGTAAAAACTGACACACAAATGACACACTGATGGTAAAAACGGATACATGGATGACATACTGATGGTAAAAACAGACTCACGGATGACACACTGATGGTAAAAACAGACACACAGATGACACACTGATGGTAAAAACGGACACACGGATGACACACTGATGGTAAAAACGGACACACGGATGACACACTGATGGTAAAAACAGACACACGGATGACACACTGATGGTAAAAACGGACACATGGATGACACACTGATGGTAAAAACAGACACACGGATGACACACTGATGGTAAAAACAGATACATGGATGACACACTGATTGTAAAAACAGATACATGGATGACACACTGATGGTAAAAACAGACACACGGATGACACACTGATGGTAAAAACAGATACATGGATGACACACTGATTGTAAAAACAGATACATGGATGACACACTGATGGTAAAAACAGATACATGGATGACACACTGATTGTAAAAACAGATACATGGATGACACACTGATGGTAAAAACAGATTCATGGATGACACACTGATTGTAAAAACGGACACACGGATGACACACTGATGGTAAAAACGGACACACGGATTGTAAAAACGGACACACGGATGACACACTGATGGTAAAAAAGGACACACGGATGACACACTGATGGTAAAAACAGACACACGGATGACACACTGATGGTAAAAACGGACACACGGATTGTAAAAACGGACACACGGATGACACACTGATGGTAAAAAAGGACACACGAATGACACACTGATGGTAAAAACGGACACACGGAAGACACACTGATGATAAAAACGGACACACGGAAGACACACTGATGATAAAAACGGACACACGGATAACACACTGATGGTAAAAACAGACACACGGATAACACACTGATGGTAAAAACGGACACACGGATGATACACTGATGGTAAAAACAGACACATGGATGACACACTGATTGTAAAAACGGACACACGGATGACACACTGATGGTAAAAACGGACACACGGATAACACACTGATGGTAAAAACAGACACACTGATGACACACTGATGGTAAAAACTGACACACAAATGACACACTGATGGTAAAAACGGATACATGGATGACATACTGATTGTAAAAACAGATACATGGATGACACACTGATTGTAAAAACAGATACATGGATGACACACTGATGGTAAAAACGGGCACACGGATGACACACTGATGGTAAAAACGGACACATGGATGACACACTGATTGTAAAAACAGATACATGGATGACACACTGATTGTAAAAACAGATACATGGATGACACACTGATGGTAAAAACGGATACATGGATGACACATTGATGGTAAAAACAGATACATGGATGACACACTGATGGTAAAAACGGGCACACGGATGACACACTGATGGTAAAAACAGACACACGGATGACACACTGATGGTAAAAACAGATACATGGATGACACACTAATGGTAAAAACGGATACATGGATGACACACTGATGGTAAAAATGGACACACGGATGACACACTGATGGTAAAAACAGATACATGGATGACACACTGATGGTAAAAACGGGCACACGGATGACACACTGATGGTAAAAATGGACACACGGATGACACACTGATGGTAAAAACAGATACATGGATGACACACTAATGGTAAAAACGGATACATGGATGACACACTGATGGTAAAAACAGGCACACAGATGACACACTGATGGTAAAAATGGACACACGGATGACACACTGATGGTAAAAACAGATACATGGATGACACTGATTGTAAAAACAGATACATGGATGACACACTGATGGTAAAAACGGACACATGGATGACACACTGATTGTAAAAACAGATACATGGATGACACTGATTGTAAAAACAGATACATGGATGACACACTGATGGTAAAAACAGATACATGGATGACACACTGATTGTAAAAACGGACACACGGATGACACACTGATGGTAAAAACGGACACACGGATTGTAAAAACGGACACACGGATGACACACTGATGGTAAAAATGGACACACGGATGACACACTGATGGTAAAAACTGACACACAAATGACACACTGATGGTAAAAACGGATACATGGATGACATACTGATGGTAAAAACAGACTCACGGATGACACACTGATGGTAAAAACAGACACACAGATGACACACTGATGGTAAAAACGGACACACAGATGACACACTGATGGTAAAAATGGACACACGGATGACACACTGATGGTAAAAACTGACACACAAATGACACACTGATGGTAAAAACGGATACATGGATGACATACTGATGGTAAAAACAGACTCACGGATGACACACTGATGGTAAAAACGGACACATGGATGACACACTGATTGTAAAAACAGATACATGGATGACACTGATTGTAAAAACAGATACATGGATGACACACTGATGGTAAAAACAGATACATGGATGACACACTGATTGTAAAAACGGACACACGGATGACACACTGATGGTAAAAACGGACACACGGATTGTAAAAACGGACACACGGATGACATACTGATGGTAAAAATGGACACACGGATGACACACTGATGGTAAAAACTGACACACAAATGACACACTGATGGTAAAAACGGATACATGGATGACATACTGATGGTAAAAACAGACTCACGGATGACACACTGATGGTAAAAACAGACACAAAGATGACACACTGATGGTAAAAACGGACACACGGATGACACACTGATGGTAAAAACGGACACACGGATGACACACTGATGGTAAAAACAGACACACGGATGACACACTGATGGTAAAAACGGACACATGGATGACACACTGATGGTAAAAACAGACACACGGATGACACACTGATGGTAAAAACAGATACATGGATGACACACTGATTGTAAAAACAGATACATGGATGACACACTGATGGTAAAAACAGATACATGGATGACACACTGATTGTAAAAACAGATACATGGATGACACACTGATGGTAAAAACAGATTCATGGATGACACACTGATTGTAAAAACGGACACACGGATGACACACTGATGGTAAAAACGGACACACGGATTGTAAAAACGGACACACGGATGACACACTGATGGTAAAAAAGGACACACGGATGACACACTGATGGTAAAAACAGACACACGGATGACACACTGATGGTAAAAACGGACACACGGATTGTAAAAACGGACACACGGATGACACACTGATGGTAAAAAAGGACACACGGATGACACACTGATGGTAAAAACGGACACACGGAAGACACACTGATGATAAAAACGGACACACGGAAGACACACTGATGATAAAAACGGACACACGGATAACACACTGATGGTAAAAACAGACACACGGATAACACACTGATGGTAAAAACGGACACACGGATGATACACTGATGGTAAAAACAGACACATGGATGACACACTGATTGTAAAAACGGACACACGGATTGTAAAAACGGACACACGGATGACACACTGATGGTAAAAATGGACACACGGATGACACACTGATGGTAAAAACTGACACACAAATGACACACTGATGGTAAAAACGGATACATGGATGACATACTGATGGTAAAAACAGACTCACGGATGACACACTGATGGTAAAAACAGACACACAGATGACACACTGATGGTAAAAACGGACACACAGATGACACACTGATGGTAAAAATGGACACACGGATGACACACTGATGGTAAAAACTGACACACAAATGACACACTGATGGTAAAAACGGATACATGGATGACATACTGATGGTAAAAACAGACTCACGGATGACACACTGATGGTAAAAGCGGACACATGGATGACACACTGATTGTAAAAACAGATACATGGATGACACTGATTGTAAAAACAGATACATGGATGACACACTGATGGTAAAAACAGATACATGGATGACACACTGATTGTAAAAACGGACACACGGATGACACACTGATGGTAAAAACGGACACACGGATTGTAAAAACGGACACACGGATGACACACTGATGGTAAAAATGGACACACGGATGACACACTGATGGTAAAAACTGACACACAAATGACACACTGATGGTAAAAACGGATACATGGATGACATACTGATGGTAAAAACAGACTCACGGATGACACACTGATGGTAAAAACAGACACACAGATGACACACTGATGGTAAAAACGGACACACAGATGACACACTGATGGTAAAAATGAACACACGGATGACACACTGATGGTAAAAACTGACACACAAATGACACACTGATGGTAAAAACGGATACATGGATGACATACTGATGGTAAAAACAGACTCACGGATGACACACTGATGGTAAAAACAGACACACAGATGACACACTGATGGTAAAAACGGACACACAGATGACACACTGATGGTAAAAATGAACACACGGATGACACACTGATGGTAAAAACTGACACACAAATGACACACTGATGGTAAAAACGGATACATGGATGACATACTGATGGTAAAAACAGACTCACGGATGACACACTGATGGTAAAAACAGACACACAGATGACACACTGATGGTAAAAACGGACACACGGATGACACACTGATGGTAAAAACGGACACACGGATGACACACTGATGGTAAAAACAGACACACGGATGACACACTGATGGTAAAAACAGACACATGGATGACACACTGATGGTAAAAACAGACATATGAATGACACACTGATGGTAAAAACGGACACACGGATGACACACTGATGGTAAAAACGGACACACGGATGACACACTGATGGTAAAAACTGGCACACTGATGATAAAAACGGACATACGGATAACACATTGATGGTAAAAACGGACACATGGATGACACACTGATGGTAAAAACGGATACATGGATGACACACTGATGGTAAAAACGGATACAAGGATGGCACACTGATGGTAAAAACAGACACATGAATGACACACTGATGGTGAAAACTGACACCCGGATGACACACTGATGGTAAAAACGGATACATGGATGACACACTGATGGTAAAAACGGATACATGGATGACATACTAATGGTAAAAACGGATACATGGATGACACATTGATGGTAAAAACGGGCACACGGATGACACACTGATAGTAAAAACAGATACATGGATGACACACTGATGGTAAAAATGGACATACGGATAACACACTGATGGTAAAAACGGACACATGGATGACACACTGATGGTAAAAACGGATACATGGATGACACATTGATGGTAAAAACGGGCACACGGATGACACACTGATGGTAAAAACGGACACATGGATGACACACTGATTGTAAAAACAGATACATGGATGACACACTGATTGTAAAAACAGATACATGGATGACACACTGATGGTAAAAACGGACACATGGATGACACACTGATGGTAAAAACAGATACATGGATGACACACTGATGGTAAAAATGGACATACGGATAACACACTGATGGTAAAAACGGACACACGGATGACACACTGATGGTAAAAACGGGCACACGGATGACACACTGATGGTAAAAACGGGCACACGGATGACACACTGATGTTAAAAATGGACATACGGATGACACACTGATGGTAAAAACGGACACATGGATGACACACTGATGGTAAAAACGGACACACGGATGACACACTGATGGTAAAAACGGATACATGGATGACACACTGATGGTAAAAACGGACACACGGATGACACACTGATGGTAAAAACGGACACACGGATGACACACTGATGGTAAAAACGGACACACGGATGACACACTGATGGTAAAAACGGACACACGGATGACACACTGATGGTAAAAACGGATACATGGATGACACACTGATGGTAAAAACGGACATACGGATGACACACTGATGGTAAAATCGGATACATGGATGACACACTGATGGTAAAAACTTACATACGGATAACACACTGATGGTAAAAACTGATACATGGATGACACTCTGATGGTAAAATCAGATACATGGATGACACTCTGATGGTAAAATCAGATACATGGATGACACACTGATGGCAAAAATGGATACATGGATGACACACTGATGGTAAAAACGGACATATGGATAACACACTGATGGTAAAAACAGATACACGGATGACACTGATGGTAAAAACGGATACATGGATGACACACTGATGGTAAAATCAGATACATGGATGACACACTGATGGTAAAAACAGATACACGGATGACACTGATGGTAAAAACGGACACACGGATGACACACTGATGGTAAAAACAGATACACGGATGACACTGATGGTAAAAACGGATACATGGATGACACACTGATGGTAAAAACAGATACACGGATGACACACTGATGGTAAAAACGGACACATGGATGACACACTGATGGTAAAAACAGATACACGGATGACACTGATGGTAAAAACGGATACATGGATGACACACTGATGGTAAAAACGGACACACGGATGACACTGATGGTAAAAACGGATACACGGATGACACACTGATGGTAAAAACGGATACACGGATGACACACTGATGGTAAAAACAGATACACGGATGACACTGATGGTAAAAACGGATACACGGATGACACACTGATGGTAAAAACGGACATATGGATAACACACTGATGGTAAGAACAGATACACGGATGACACTGATGGTAAAAACGGACATACGGATGACACACTGATGGTAAAAGCGGACATATGGATGACACACTGATGGTAAAAACAGATACACGGATGACAATGATGGTAAAAACGGATACATGGATGACACACTGATGGTAAAAACGGACACATGGATGACACACTGATGGTAAAAACAGATACACGGATGACACTGATGGTAAAAACGGATACACGGATGACACACTGATGGTAAAAACGGACATATGGATAACACACTGATGGTAAGAACAGATACACGGATGACACTGATGGTAAAAACGGACATACGGATGACACACTGATGGTAAAAGCGGACATATGGATGACACACTGATGGTAAAAACAGATATACGGATGACAATGATGGTAAAAACGGATACATGGATGACACACTGATGGTAAAAACAGACACACGGATGACACACTGATGGTAAAAACGGACACATGGATGACACACTGATGGTAAAAACAGGCACACAGATGACACACTGATGGTAAAAGCGGACATATGGATGACACACTGATGGTAAAAACAGATACACGGATGACACTGATGGTAAAAACGGATACATGGATGACACACTGATGGTAAAAACTTACATACGGATGACACACTGATGGTAAAAACGGATACATGGATGACACACTGATGGTAAAAACGGACATACGGATAACACACTGATGGTAAAAACTTACATACGGATGACACACTGATGGTAAAAACTGATACATGGATGACACACTGATGGTAAAAATGGATACATGGATGACACACTGATGGTAAAAACGGACACATGGATGACACACTGATGGTAAAAACGGACACATGGATGACACACTGATTGTAAAAACAGATACATGGATGACACACTGATTGTAAAAACAGATACATGGATGACACACTGATGGTAAAAACGGATACATGGATGACACACTGATGGTAAAAGCGGACACATGGATGACACACTGATGGTAAAAACAGATACACGGATGACACTGATGGTAAAAACGGATACATGGATGACACACTGATGGTAAAAACTTACATACGGATGACACACTGATGGTAAAAACGGATACATGGATGACACACTGATGGTAAAAACGGACATACGGATAACACACTGATGGTAAAAACTTACATACGGATGACACACTGATGGTAAAAACGGACACACGGATGACACACTGATGGTAAAAACGGACACACGGATGACACACTGATGGTAAAAACTGATACATGGATGACACACTGATGGTAAAAATGGATACATGGATGACACACTGATGGTAAAAACGGACATATGGATAACACACTGATGGTAAAAACAGATACACGGATGACACTGATGGTAAGAACGGATACATGGATGACACACTGATGGTAAAAACAGATACACGGATGAGACACTGATGGTAAAAACGGACACATGGATGACACACTGATGGTAAAAACGGACACACGGATGACACACTGATGGTAAAAACGGACACACGGATGACACACTGATGGTAAAATCAGATACATGGATGACACTCTGATGGTAAAAATGGATACATGGATGACACACTGATGGTAAAAACGGACACACGGATTGTAAAAACGGACACACGGATGACACACTGATGGTAAAAACGGACACACGGATTGTAAAAACGGACACACGGATTGTAAATACGGACACACGGATGACACACTGATGGTAAAAACGGACACACGGATTGTAAAAACGGACACACGGATTGTAAAAACGGACACACGGATGACACACTGATGGTAAAAACAGATACATGGATGACATACTAATGGTAAAAACGGATACATGGATGACACACTGATGGTAAAAACGGGCACACGGATGACACACTGATGGTAAAAACAGATACATGGATGACACAGTGATGGTAAAAACAGATACATGGATGACACACTGATTGTAAAAACAGATACATGGATGACACACTGATGGTAAAAATGGACATACGGATAACACACTGATGCTAAAAACAGACACACGGATGACACACTGATGGTAAAAACAGATACATGGATAACACACTGATGGTAAAAACAGACACACAGATGACACACTGATGGTAAAAACGGGCACACGGATGACACACTGATGGTAAAAACAGATACATGGATGACACAGTGATGGTAAAAACAGATACATGGATGACACACTGATTGTAAAAACAGATACATGGATGACACACTGATGGTAAAAATGGACATACGGATAACACACTGATGCTAAAAACAGACACACGGATGACACACTGATGGTAAAAACAGATACATGGATAACACACTGATGGTAAAAACAGACACCCAGATGACACACTGATGGTAAAAACGGATACATGGATGACACACTGATGGTAAAAACAGACACACGGATGACACACTGATGGTAAAAACGGACACATGGATGACACACTGATGGTAAAAACAGACACACGGATGACACACTGATGGTAAAAACAGATACATGGATGACACACTGATTGTAAAAACAGATACATGGATGACACACTGATGGTAAAAACAGATACATGGATGACACACTGATTGTAAAAACAGATACATGGATGACACACTGATGGTAAAAACAGATTCATGGATGACACACTGATTGTAAAAACGGACACACGGATGACACACTGATGGTAAACACGGACACACGAATTGTAAAAACGGACACACGGATGACACACTGATGGTAAAAAAGGACACACGGATGACACACTGATGGTAAAAACAGACACACGGATGACACACTGATGGTAAAAACGGACATACGGATTGTAAAAACGGACACACGGATGACACACTGATGGTAAAAAAGGACACACGGATGACACACTGATGGTAAAAACGGACACACGGAAGACACACTGATGATAAAAACGGACACACGGAAGACACACTGATGATAAAAACGGACACACGGATAACACACTGATGGTAAAAACAGACACACGGATAACACACTGATGGTAAAAACGGACACACGGATGATACACTGATGGTAAAAACAGACATATGGATGACACACTGATTGTAAAAACGGACACACGGATGACACACTGATGGTAAAAACGGACACACGGATAACACACTGATGGTAAAAACAGACACACTGATGACACACTGATGGTAAAAACTGACACACAAATGACACACTGATGGTAAAAACGGATACATGGATGACACATTGATGGTAAAAACAGATACATGGATGACACACTGATTGTAAAAACAGATACATGGATGACACACTGATGGTAAAAACGGATACATGGATGACACATTGATGGTAAAAACAGATACATGGATGACACACTGATGGTAAAAATGGGCACACGGATGACACACTGATGGTAAAAACAGACACACGGATGACACACTGATGGTAAAAACAGACACACGGATGACACACTAATGGTAAAAACGGATACATGGATGACACACTGATGGTAAAAATGGACACACGGATGACACACTGATGGTAAAAACAGATACATGGATGACACACTGATGGTAAAAACAGATACATGGATGACACACTGATGGTAAAAACGGGCACACGGATGACACACTGATGGTAAAAATGGACACACGGATGACACACTGATGGTAAAAACAGATACATGGATGACACACTGATTGTAAAAACAGATACATGGATGACACTGATTGTAAAAACAGATACATGGATGACACACTGATGGTAAAAACGGACACATGGATGACACACTGATTGTAAAAACAGATACATGGATGACACTGATTGTAAAAACAGATACATGGATGACACACTGATGGTAAAAACAGATACATGGATGACACACTGATTGTAAAAACGGACACACGGATGACACACTGATGGTAAAAACGGACACACGGATTGTAAAAACGGACACACGGATGACACACTGATGGTAAAAATGGACACACGGATGACACACTGATGGTAAAAACTGACACACAAATGACACACTGATGGTAAAAACGGATACATGGATGACATACTGATGGTAAAAACAGACTCACGGATGACACACTGATGGTAAAAACAGACACAAAGATGACACACTGATGGTAAAAACGGACACACAGATGACACACTGATGGTAAAAATGGACACACGGATGACACACTGATGGTAAAAACTGACACACAAATGACACACTGATGGTAAAAACGGATACATGGATGACATACTGATGGTAAAAACAGACTCACGGATGACACACTGATGGTAAAAACAGACACACAGATGACACACTGATGGTAAAAACGGACACACGGATGACACACTGATGGTAAAAACGGACACACGGATGACACACTGATGGTAAAAACGGACACACGGATGACACACTGATGGTAAAAACAGACACACGGATGACACACTGATGGTAAAAACAGACACATGGATGACACACTGATGGTAAAAACAGACATATGAATGACACACTGATGGTAAAAACGGACACACGGATGACACACTGATGGTAAAAACGGACACACGGATGACACACTGATGGTAAAAACTGGCACACTGATGATAAAAACGGACATACGGATAACACATTGATGGTAAAAACAGACATATGAATGACACACTGATGGTAAAAACGGACACACGGATGACACACTGATGGTAAAAACAGATACATGGATGACACACTGATTGTAAAAACAGATACATGGATGACACACTGATGGTAAAAACAGATTCATGGATGACACACTGATTGTAAAAACGGACACACGGATGACACACTGATGGTAAAAACGGACACACGGATTGTAAAAACGGACACACGGATGACACACTGATGGTAAAAAAGGACACACGGATGACACACTGATGGTAAAAACAGACACACGGATGACACACTGATGGTAAAAACGGACACACGGAAGACACACTGATGATAAAAACGGACACACGGAAGACACACTGATGATAAAAACGGACACACGGATAACACACTGATGGTAAAAACAGACACACGGATAACACACTGATGGTAAAAACGGACACACGGATGATACACTGATGGTAAAAACAGACACATGGATGACACACTGATTGTAAAAACGGACACACGGATGACACACTGATGGTAAAAACGGACACACGGATAACACACTGATGGTAAAAACAGACACACTGATGACACACTGATGGTAAAAACTGACACACAAATGACACACTGATGGTAAAAACGGATACATGGATGACACATTGATGGTAAAAACGGGCACACGGATGACACACTGATGGTAAAAACGGACACATGGATGACACACTGATTGTAAAAACAGATACATGGATGACACACTGATTGTAAAAACAGATACATGGATGACACACTGATGGTAAAAACGGATACATGGATGACACATTGATGGTAAAAACAGATACATGGATGACACACTGATGGTAAAAACGGATACATGGATGACACATTGATGGTAAAAACGGGCACACGGATGACACACTGATGGTAAAAACAGACACACGGATGACACACTGATGGTAAAAACAGATACATGGATGACACACTAATGGTAAAAACGGATACATGGATGACACATTGATGGTAAAAATGGACACACGGATGACACACTGATGGTAAAAACAGATACATGGATGACACACTGATTGTAAAAACAGATACATGGATGACACTGATTGTAAAAACAGATACATGGATGACACACTGATGGTAAAAACGGACACATGGATGACACACTGATTGTAAAAACAGATACATGGATGACACTGATTGTAAAAACAGATACATGGATGACACACTGATGGTAAAAACAGATACATGGATGACACACTGATTGTAAAAACGGACACACGGATGACACACTGATGGTAAAAACGGACACACGGATTGTAAAAACGGACACACGGATGACACACTGATGGTAAAAATGGACACACGGATGACACACTGATGGTAAAAACTGACACACAAATGACACACTGATGGTAAAAACGGATACATGGATGACATACTGATGGTAAAAACAGACTCACGGATGACACACTGATGGTAAAAACAGACACACAGATGACACACTGATGGTAAAAACAGATACATGGATGACACACTGATTGTAAAAACGGACACACGGATGACACACTGATGGTAAAAACGGACACACGGATTGTAAAAACGGACACACGGATGACACACTGATGGTAAAAATGGACACACGGATGACACACTGATGGTAAAAACTGACACACAAATGACACACTGATGGTAAAAACGGATACATGGATGACATACTGATGGTAAAAACAGACTCACGGATGACACACTGATGGTAAAAACAGACACACAGATGACACACTGATGGTAAAAACGGACACACAGATGACACACTGATGGTAAAAATGGACACACGGATGACACACTGATGGTAAAAACTGACACACAAATGACACACTGATGGTAAAAACGGATACATGGATGACATACTGATGGTAAAAACAGACTCACGGATGACACACTGATGGTAAAAAGAGACACACAGCTGACACACTGATGGTAAAAACGGACACACGGATGACACACTGATGGTAAAAACGGACACACGGATGACACACTGATGGTAAAAACAGACACACGGATGACACACTGATGGTAAAAACAGACACATGGATGACACACTGATGGTAAAAACAGACATATGAATGACACACTGATGGTAAAAACGGACACACGGATGACACACTGATGGTAAAAACGGACACACGGATGACACACTGATGGTAAAAACTGGCACACTGATGATAAAAACGGACATACGGATAACACATTGATGGTAAAAACGGACACATGGATGACACACTGATGGTAAAAACGGATACATGGATGACACACTGATGGTAAAAACGGATACAAGGATGGCACACTGATGGTAAAAACAGACACATGAATGACACACTGATGGTGAAAACTGACACCCGGATGACACACTGATGGTAAAAACGGATACATGGATGACACACTGATGGTAAAAACAGATACATGGATGACACACTGATGGTAAAAACGGATACATGGATGACACATTGATGGTAAAAACGGGCACACGGATGACACACTGATAGTAAAAACAGATACATGGATGACACACTGATGGTAAAAATGGACATACGGATAACACACTGATGGTAAAAACGGACACATGGATGACACACTGATGGTAAAAACGGATACATGGATGACACATTGATGGTAAAAACGGGCACACGGATGACACACTGATGGTAAAAACGGACACATGGATGACACACTGATTGTAAAAACAGATACATGGATGACACACTGATGGTAAAAACAGATACATGGATGACATACTAATGGTAAAAACGGATACATGGATGACACATTGATGGTAAAAACGGGCACAAGGATGACACACTGATGGTAAAAACAGATACATGGATGACACACTGATGGTAAAAACGGACACATGGATGACACACTGATTGTAAAAACAGATACATGGATGACACACTGATTGTAAAAACAGATACATGGATGACACACTGATGGTAAAAACAGATACATGGATGACACACTGATGGTAAAAATGGACATACGGATAACACACTGATGGTAAAAACGGACACACGGATGACACACTGATGGTAAAAACAGATACATGGATGACACACTGATGGTAAAAACGGGCACACGGATGACACACTGATGGTAAAAACGGGCACACGGATGACACACTGATGTTAAAAATGGACATACGGATGACACACTGATGGTAAAAACGGACACATGGATGACACACTGATGGTAAAAACGGACACACGGATGACACACTGATGGTAAAAACGGACACACGGATGACACACTGATGGTAAAAACGGACACACGGATGACACACTGATGGTAAAAACGGACACACGGATGACACACTGATGGTAAAAACGGACACACGGATGACACACTGATGGTAAAAACGGATACATGGATGACACACTGATGGTAAAAACGGACATACGGATGACACACTGATGGTAAAATCGGATACATGGATGACACACTGATGGTAAAAACTTACATACGGATAACACACTGATGGTAAAAACTGATACATGGATGACACTCTGATGGTAAAATCAGATACATGGATGACACACTGATGGCAAAAATGGATACATGGATGACACACTGATGGTAAAAACGGACATATGGATAACACACTGATGGTAAAAACAGATACACGGATGACACTGATGGTAAAAACGGATACATGGATGACACACTGATGGTAAAATCAGATACATGGATGACACACTGATGGTAAAAACAGATACACGGATGACACTGATGGTAAAAACGGACACACGGATGACACACTGATGGTAAAAACAGATACACGGATGACACTGATGGTAAAAACGGATACATGGATGACACACTGATGGTAAAAACAGATACACGGATGACACACTGATGGTAAAAACAGATACATGGATGACACACTGATTGTAAAAACAGATACATGGATGACACACTGATGGTAAAAACGGACATATGGATAACACACTGATGGTAAAAACAGATACACGGATGACACTGATGGTAAAAACGGATACATGGATGACACACTGATGGTAAAAACGGACACACGGATGACACACTGATGGTAAAAACGGACATATGGATAACACACTGATGGTAAGAACAGATACACGGATGACACTGATGGTAAAAACGGACATACGGATGACACACTGATGGTAAAAGCGGACATATGGATGACACACTGATGGTAAAAACAGATACACGGATGACAATGATGGTAAAAACGGATACATGGATGACACACTGATGGTAAAAACAGACACACGGATGACACACTGATGGTAAAAACGGACACATGGATGACACACTGATGGTAAAAACAGGCACACAGATGACACACTGATGGTAAAAACGGATACATGGATGACACACTGATGGTAAAAACAGGCACACAGATGACACACTGATGGTAAAAGCGGACATATGGATGACACACTGATGGTAAAAACAGATACACGGATGACACTGATGGTAAAAACGGATACATGGATGACACACTGATGGTAAAAACTTACATACGGATGACACACTGATGGTAAAAACGGATACATGGATGACACACTGATGGTAAAAACGGACATACGGATAACACACTGATGGTAAAAACTTACATACGGATGACACACTGATGGTAAAAACTGATACATGGATGACACTCTGATGGTAAAATCAGATACATGGATGACACACTGATGGCAAAAATGGATACATGGATGACACACTGAAGGTAAAAACGGACACATGGATGACACACTGATGGTAAAAACAGATACATGGATGACACACTGATGGTAAAAACGGACATATGGATAACACACTGATGGTAAAAACAGATACACGGATGACACTGATGGTAAAAACGGATACATGGATGACACACTGATGGTAAAAACAGATACATGGATGACACACTGATGGTAAAAACGGACACATGGATGACACACTGATGGTAAAAACAGATACATGGATGACACACTGATGGTAAAAACGGACATATGGATAACACACTGATGGTAAAAACAGATACACGGATGACACACTGATGGTAAAAACAGATACACGGATGACACACTGATGGTAAAAACGGACACACGGATGACACACTGATGGTAAAAACGGACATACGGATAACACACTGATGGTAAAAACTGATACATGGATGACACTCTGATGGTAAAATCAGATACATGGATGACACTCTGATGGTAAAATCAGATACATGGATGACACACTGATGGCAAAAATGGATACATGGATGACACACTGATGGTAAAAACGGACATATGGATAACACACTGATGGTAAAAACAGATACACGGATGACACTGATGGTAAAAACGGATACATGGATGACACACTGATGGTAAAAACAGATACACGGATGAGACACTGATGGTAAAAACGGACACATGGATGACACACTGATGGTAAAAACGGACATATGGATAACACACTGATGGTAAAAACAGATACACGGATGACACTGATGGTAAAAACGGATACATGGATGACACACTGATGGTAAAAACGGACACACGGATGACACACTGATGGTAAAAACGGACACACGGATTGTAAAAACGGACACACGGATGACACACTGATGGTAAAAACGGACACACGGATTGTAAAAACGGACACACGGATTGTAAAAACGGACACACGGATGACACACTGATGGTAAAAACGGACACACGGATTGTAAAAACGGACACACGGATTGTAAAAACGGACACACGGATGACACACTGATGGTAAAAACAGATACATGGATGACATACTAATGGTAAAAACGGATACATGGATGACACACTGATGGTAAAAACGGGCACACGGATGACACACTGATGGTAAAAACGGACACATGGATGACACACTGATGGTAAAAACGGGCACACGGACGACACACTGATGGTAAAAACAGATACATGGATGACACACTGATGGTAAAAACAGATACATGGATGACACAGTGATGGTAAAAACAGATACATGGATGACACACTGATTGTAAAAACAGATACATGGATGACACACTGATGGTAAAAATGGACATACGGATAACACACTGATGCTAAAAACAGACACACGGATGACACACTGATGGTAAAAACAGATACATGGATAACACACTGATGGTAAAAACAGACACACAGATGACACACTGATGGTAAAAACGGATACATGGATGACACACTGATGGTAAAAACAGACACACGGATGACACACTGATGGTAAAAACAGATACATGGATGACACACTGATTGTAAAAACAGATACATGGATGACACACTGATGGTAAAAACAGATACATGGATGACACACTGATTGTAAAAACAGATACATGGATGACACACTGATGGTAAAAACAGATTCATGGATGACACACTGATTGTAAAAACGGACACACGGATGACACACTGATGGTAAAAACGGACACACGGATTGTAAAAACGGACACACGGATGACACACTGATGGTAAAAAAGGACACACGGATGACACACTGATGGTAAAAACAGACACACGGATGACACACTGATGGTAAAAACGGACACACGGATTGTAAAAACGGACACACGGATGACACACTGATGGTAAAAAAGGACACACGGATGACACACTGATGGTAAAAACGGACACACGGAAGACACACTGATGATAAAAACGGACACACGGAAGACACACTGATGATAAAAACGGACACACGGATAACACACTGATGGTAAAAACAGACACACGGATAACACACTGATGGTAAAAACGGACACACGGATGATACACTGATGGTAAAAACAGACACATGGATGACACACTGATTGTAAAAACGGACACACGGATGACACACTGATGGTAAAAACGGACACACGGATAACACACTGATGGTAAAAACAGACACACTGATGACACACTGATGGTAAAAACTGACACACAAATGACACACTGATGGTAAAAACGGATACATGGATGACACATTGATGGTAAAAATGGGCACACGGATGACACACTGATGGTAAAAACGGACACATGGATGACACACTGATTGTAAAAACAGATACATGGATGACACACTGATTGTAAAAACAGATACATGGATGACACACTGATGGTAAAAACGGATACATGGATGACACATTGATGGTAAAAACAGATACATGGATGACACACTGATGGTAAAAACGGGCACACGGATGACACACTGATGGTAAAAACAGACACACGGATGACACACTGATGGTAAAAACAGATACACGGATGACACACTGATGGTAAAAACGGACACATGGATGACACACTGATGGTAAAAATGGACACACGGATGACACACTGATGGTAAAAACAGATACATGGATGACACACTGATGGTAAAAACAGATACATGGATGACACAGTGATGGTAAAAACGGGCACACGGATGACACACTGATGGTAAAAATGGACACACGGATGACACACTGATGGTAAAAACAGATACATGGATGACACACTAATGGTAAAAACGGATACATGGATGACACACTGATGGTAAAAACAGGCACACAGATGACACACTGATGGTAAAAATGGACACACGGATGACACACTGATAGTAAAAACAGATACATGGATGACACACTGATTGTAAAAACAGATACATGGATGACACTGTAAAAACAGATACATGGATGACACACTGATGGTAAAAACGGACACATGGATGACACACTGATTGTAAAAACAGATACATGGATGACACTGATTGTAAAAACAGATACATGGATGACACACTGATGGTAAAAACAGATACATGGATGACACACTGATTGTAAAAACGGACACACGGATGACACACTGATGGTAAAAACGGACACACGGATTGTAAAAACGGACACACGGATTGTAAAAACGGACACACGGATTGTAAAAACGGACACACGGATGACACACTGATGGTAAAAATGGACACACGGATGACACACTGATGGTAAAAACTGACACACAAATGACACACTGATGGTAAAAACGGATACATGGATGACATACTGATGGTAAAAACAGACTCACGGATGACACACTGATGGTAAAAACAGACACAAAGATGACACACTGATGGTAAAAACGGACACACGGATGACACACTGATGGTAAAAACGGACACACGGATGACACACTGATGGTAAAAACAGACACACGGATGACACACTGATGGTAAAAACGGACACATGGATGACACACTGATGGTAAAAACAGACACACG
The DNA here is from genome assembly GCF_046119375.1 of Phyllobates terribilis. Lineage (NCBI taxonomy): Eukaryota > Metazoa > Chordata > Amphibia > Anura > Dendrobatidae > Phyllobates > Phyllobates terribilis. Next base: position 421,340,463 of record NW_027362762.1, on the reverse strand, counting down.
GATGACACACTGATGGTAAAAACGGACACATGGATGACACACTGATGGTAAAAACAGACACACGGATGACACACTGATGGTAAAAACAGATACATGGATGACACACTGATTGTAAAAACAGATACATGGATGACACACTGATGGTAAAAACAGATACATGGATGACACACTGATTGTAAAAACAGATACATGGATGACACACTGATGGTAAAAACAGATTCATGGATGACACACTGATTGTAAAAACGGACACACGGATGACACACTGATGGTAAAAACGGACACACGGATTGTAAAAACGGACACACGGATGACACACTGATGGTAAAAAAGGACACACGGATGACACACTGATGGTAAAAACAGACACACGGATGACACACTGATGGTAAAAACGGACACACGGATTGTAAAAACGGACACACGGATGACACACTGATGGTAAAAAAGGACACACGGATGACACACTGATGGTAAAAACGGACACACGGAAGACACACTGATGATAAAAACGGACACACGGAAGACACACTGATGATAAAAACGGACACACGGATAACACACTGATGGTAAAAACAGACACACGGATAACACACTGATGGTAAAAACGGACACACGGATGATACACTGATGGTAAAAACAGACACATGGATGACACACTGATTGTAAAAACGGACACACGGATGACACACTGATGGTAAAAACGGACACACGGATAACACACTGATGGTAAAAACAGACACACTGATGACACACTGATGGTAAAAACTGACACACAAATGACACACTGATGGTAAAAACGGATACATGGATGACATACTGATGGTAAAAACGGGCACACGGATGACACACTGATGGTAAAAACGGGCACACGGATGACACACTGATGGTAAAAACGGACACATGGATGACACACTGATTGTAAAAACAGATACATGGATGACACACTGATTGTAAAAACAGATACATGGATGACACACTGATGGTAAAAACGGATACATGGATGACACATTGATGGTAAAAACAGATACATGGATGACACACTGATGGTAAAAACGGGCACACGGATGACACACTGATGGTAAAAACAGACACACGGATGACACACTGATGGTAAAAACAGATACATGGATGACACACTGATGGTAAAAATGGACACACGGATGACACACTGATGGTAAAAACAGATACATGGATGACACACTGATGGTAAAAACAGATACATGGATGACACACTGATGGTAAAAACGGGCACACGGATGACACACTGATGGTAAAAATGGACACACGGATGACACACTGATGGTAAAAACAGATACATGGATGACACACTAATGGTAAAAACGGATACATGGATGACACACTGATGGTAAAAACAGGCACACAGATGACACACTGATGGTAAAAATGGACACACGGATGACACACTGATGGTAAAAACAGATACATGGATGACACACTGATTGTAAAAACAGATACATGGATGACACTGATTGTAAAAACAGATACATGGATGACACACTGATGGTAAAAACGGACACATGGATGACACACTGATTGTAAAAACAGATACATGGATGACACTGATTGTAAAAACAGATACATGGATGACACACTGATGGTAAAAACAGATACATGGATGACACACTGATTGTAAAAACGGACACACGGATGACACACTGATGGTAAAAACGGACACAGGGATTGTAAAAACGGACACACGGATGACACACTGATGGTAAAAATGGACACACGGATGACACACTGATGGTAAAAACTGACACACAAATGACACACTGATGGTAAAAACGGATACATGGATGACATACTGATGGTAAAAACAGACTCACGGATGACACACTGATGGTAAAAACAGACACACAGATGACACACTGATGGTAAAAACGGACACACAGATGACACACTGATGGTAAAAATGGACACACGGATGACACACTGATGGTAAAAACTGACACACAAATGACACACTGATGGTAAAAACGGATACATGGATGACATACTGATGGTAAAAACAGACTCACGGATGACACACTGATGGTAAAAACGGACACATGGATGACACACTGATTGTAAAAACAGATACATGGATGACACTGATTGTAAAAACAGATACATGGATGACACACTGATGGTAAAAACAGATACATGGATGACACACTGATGGTAAAAACTGACACACAAATGACACACTGATGGTAAAAACGGATACATGGATGACATACTGATGGTAAAAACAGACTCACGGATGACACACTGATGGTAAAAACGGACACATGGATGACACACTGATTGTAAAAACAGATACATGGATGACACTGATTGTAAAAACAGATACATGGATGACACACTGATGGTAAAAACAGATACATGGATGACACACTGATTGTAAAAACGGACACACGGATGACACACTGATGGTAAAAACGGACACACGGATTGTAAAAACGGACACACGGATGACACACTGATGGTAAAAATGGACACACGGATGACACACTGATGGTAAAAACTGACACACAAATGACACACTGATGGTAAAAACGGATACATGGATGACATACTGATGGTAAAAACAGACTCACGGATGACACACTGATGGTAAAAACAGACACACAGATGACACACTGATGGTAAAAACGGACACACAGATGACACACTGATGGTAAAAATGAACACACGGATGACACACTGATGGTAAAAACTGACACACAAATGACACACTGATGGTAAAAACGGATACATGGATGACATACTGATGGTAAAAACAGACTCACGGATGACACACTGATGGTAAAAACAGACACACAGATGACACACTGATGGTAAAAACGGACACACGGATGACACACTGATGGTAAAAACGGACACACGGATGACACACTGATGGTAAAAACAGACACACGGATGACACACTGATGGTAAAAACAGACACATGGATGACACACTGATGGTAAAAACAGACATATGAATGACACACTGATGGTAAAAACGGACACACGGATGACACACTGATGGTAAAAACGGACACACGGATGACACACTGATGGTAAAAACTGGCACACTGATGATAAAAACGGACATACGGATAACACATTGATGGTAAAAACGGACACATGGATGACACACTGATGGTAAAAACGGATACAAGGATGGCACACTGATGGTAAAAACAGACACATGAATGACACACTGATGGTGAAAACTGACACCCGGATGACACACTGATGGTAAAAACGGATACATGGATGACATACTAATGGTAAAAACGGATACATGGATGACACATTGATGGTAAAAACGGGCACACGGATGACACACTGATAGTAAAAACAGATACATGGATGACACACTGATGGTAAAAATGGACATACGGATAACACACTGATGGTAAAAACGGACACATGGATGACACACTGATGGTAAAAACGGATACATGGATGACACATTGATGGTAAAAACGGGCACACGGATGACACACTGATGGTAAAAACGGACACATGGATGACACACTGATTGTAAAAACAGATACATGGATGACACACTGATTGTAAAAACAGATACATGGATGACACACTGATGGTAAAAACGGATACATGGATGACACATTGATGGTAAAAACGGGCACACGGATGACACACTGATGGTAAAAACGGACACATGGATGACACACTGATTGTAAAAACAGATACATGGATGACACACTGATTGTAAAAACAGATACATGGATGACACACTGATGGTAAAAACAGATACATGGATGACACACTGAAGGTAAAAATGGACATACGGATAACACACTGATGGTAAAAACGGACACACGGATGACACACTGATGGTAAAAACAGATACATGGATGACACACTGATGGTAAAAACGGGCACACGGATGACACACTGATGGTAAAAACGGGCACACGGATGACACACTGATGTTAAAAATGGACATACGGATGACACACTGATGGTAAAAACGGACACATGGATGACACACTGATGGTAAAAACGGACACACGGATGACACACTGATGGTAAAAACGGATACATGGATGACACACTGATGGTAAAAACGGACACACGGATGACACACTGATGGTAAAAACGGACACACGGATGACACACTGATGGTAAAAACGGACACACGGATGACACACTGATGGTAAAAACGGACACACGGATGACACACTGATGGTAAAAACGGATACATGGATGACACACTGATGGTAAAAACGGACATACGGATGACACACTGATGGTAAAATCGGATACATGGATGACACACTGATGGTAAAAACTTACATACGGATAACACACTGATGGTAAAAACTGATACATGGATGACACTCTGATGGTAAAATCAGATACATGGATGACACTCTGATGGTAAAATCAGATACATGGATGACACACTGATGGCAAAAATGGATACATGGATGACACACTGATGGTAAAAACGGACATATGGATAACACACTGATGGTAAAAACAGATACACGGATGACACTGATGGTAAAAACGGATACATGGATGACACACTGATGGTAAAATCAGATACATGGATGACACACTGATGGTAAAAACAGATACACGGATGACACTGATGGTAAAAACGGACACACGGATGACACACTGATGGTAAAAACAGATACACGGATGACACTGATGGTAAAAACGGATACATGGATGACACACTGATGGTAAAAACAGATACACGGATGACACACTGATGGTAAAAACGGACACATGGATGACACACTGATGGTAAAAACAGATACACGGATGACACTGATGGTAAAAACGGATACATGGATGACACACTGATGGTAAAAACGGACACACGGATGACACACTGATGATAAAAACGGACATATGGATAACACACTGATGGTAAGAACAGATACACGGATGACACTGATGGTAAAAACGGACATACGGATGACACACTGATGGTAAAAGCGGACATATGGATGACACACTGATGGTAAAAACAGATACACGGATGACAATGATGGTAAAAACGGATACATGGATGACACACTGATGGTAAAAACAGACACACGGATGACACACTGATGGTAAAAACGGACACATGGATGACACACTGATGGTAAAAACAGGCACACAGATGACACACTGATGGTAAAAGCGGACATATGGATGACACACTGATGGTAAAAACAGATACACGGATGACACTGATGGTAAAAACGGATACATGGATGACACACTGATGGTAAAAACTTACATACGGATGACACACTGATGGTAAAAACGGATACATGGATGACACACTGATGGTAAAAACGGACATACGGATAACACACTGATGGTAAAAACTTACATACGGATGACACACTGATGGTAAAAACTGATACATGGATGACACACTGATGGTAAAAATGGATACATGGATGACACACTGATGGTAAAAACGGACACATGGATGACACACTGATGGTAAAAACAGATACATGGATGACACACTGATGGTAAAAGCGGACACATGGATGACACACTGATGGTAAAAACAGATACATGGATGACACACTGATGGTAAAAACGGACATATGGATAACACACTGATGATAAAAACAGATACACGGATGACACTGATGGTAAAAACGGATACATGGATGACACACTGATGGTAAAAACAGATACATGGATGACACACTGATGGTAAAAACAGATACATGGATGACACACTGATGGTAAAAGCGGACACATGGATGACACACTGATGGTAAAAACAGATACATGGATGACACACTGATGGTAAAAACGGACATATGGATGACACACTGATGGTAAAAACAGATACACGGATGACACACTGATGGTAAAAACAGATACACGGATGACACACTGATGGTAAAAACGGACACACGGATGACACACTGATGGTAAAAACGGACACACGGATGACACACTGATGGTAAAAACTGATACATGGATGACACTCTGATGGTAAAATCAGATACATGGATGACACTCTGATGGTAAAAATGGATACATGGATGACACACTGATGGTAAAAACGGACATATGGATAACACACTGATGGTAAAAACAGATACACGGATGACACTGATGGTAAGAACGGATACATGGATGACACACTGATGGTAAAAACAGATACACGGATGAGACACTGATGGTAAAAACGGACACATGGATGACACACTGATGGTAAAAACGGACATATGGATAACACACTGATGGTAAAAACAGATACACGGATGACACACTGATGGTAAAAACGGACACACGGATTGTAAAAACGGACACACAGATGACACACGGATGGTAAAAACGGACACACGGATTGTAAAAACGGACACACGGATTGTAAATACGGACACACGGATGACACACTGATGGTAAAAACGGACACACGGATTGTAAAAACGGACACACGGATTGTAAAAACGGACACACGGATGACACACTGATGGTAAAAACAGATACATGGATGACATACTAATGGTAAAAACGGATACATGGATGACACACTGATGGTAAAAACGGGCACACGGATGACACACTGATGGTAAAAACGTACACATGGATGACACACTGATGGTAAAAACGGGCACACGGATGACACACTGATGGTAAAAACAGATACATGGATGACACAGTGATGGTAAAAACAGATACATGGATGACACACTGATTGTAAAAACAGATACATGGATGACACACTGATGGTAAAAATGGACATACGGATAACACACTGATGCTAAAAACAGACACACGGATGACACACTGATGGTAAAAACAGATACATGGATAACACACTGATGGTAAAAACAGACACCCAGATGACACACTGATGGTAAAAACGGATACATGGATGACACACTGATGGTAAAAACAGACACACGGATGACACACTGATGGTAAAAACGGACACATGGATGACACACTGATGGTAAAAACAGACACACGGATGACACACTGATGGTAAAAACAGATACATGGATGACACACTGATTGTAAAAACAGATACATGGATGACACACTGATGGTAAAAACAGATACATGGATGACACACTGATTGTAAAAACAGATACATGGATGACACACTGATGGTAAAAAGAGATTCATGGATGACACACTGATTGTAAAAACGGACACACGGATGACACACTGATGGTAAAAACGGACACACGGATTGTAAAAACGGACACACGGATGACACACTGATGGTAAAAAAGGACACACGGATGACACACTGATGGTAAAAACAGACACACGGATGACACACTGATGGTAAAAACGGACATACGGATTGTAAAAACGGACACACGGATGACACACTGATGGTAAAAAAGGACACACGGATGACACACTGATGGTAAAAACGGACACACGGAAGACACACTGATGATAAAAACGGACACACGGAAGACACACTGATGATAAAAACGGACACACGGATAACACACTGATGGTAAAAACAGACACACGGATAACACACTGATGGTAAAAACGGACACACGGATGATACACTGATGGTAAAAACAGACATATGGATGACACACTGATTGTAAAAACGGACACACGGATGACACACTGATGGTAAAAACGGACACACGGATAACACACTGATGGTAAAAACAGACACACTGATGACACACTGATGGTAAAAACTGACACACAAATGACACACTGATGGTAAAAACGGATACATGGATGACACATTGATGGTAAAAACGGGCACACGGATGACACACTGATGGTAAAAACGGACACATGGATGACACACTGATTGTAAAAACAGATACATGGATGACACACTGATGGTAAAAATGGACACACGGATGACACACTGATGGTAAAAACTGACACAAAAATGACACACTGATGGTAAAAACGGATACATGGATGACATACTGATGGTAAAAACAGACTCACGGATGACACACTGATGGTAAAAACAGACACACAGATGACACACTGATGGTAAAAACGGACACACGGATGACACACTGATGGTAAAAACGGACACACGGATGACACACTGATGGTAAAAACAGACACACGGATGACACACTGATGGTAAAAACAGACACATGGATGACACACTGATGGTAAAAACAGACATATGAATGACACACTGATGGTAAAAACGGACACACGGATGACACACTGATGGTAAAAACGGACACACGGATGACACACTGATGGTAAAAACAGATACATGGATGACACACTGATTGTAAAAACAGATACATGGATGACACACTGATGGTAAAAACAGATTCATGGATGACACACTGATTGTAAAAACGGACACACGGATGACACACTGATGGTAAAAACGGACACACGGATTGTAAAAACGGACACACGGATGACACACTGATGGTAAAAAAGGACACACGGATGACACACTGATGGTAAAAACAGACACACGGATGACACACTGATGGTAAAAACAGACACACGGAAGACACACTGATGATAAAAACGGACACACGGAAGACACACTGATGATAAAAACGGACACACGGATAACACACTGATGGTAAAAACAGACACACGGATAACACACTGATGGTAAAAACGGACACACGGATGATACACTGATGGTAAAAACAGACACATGGATGACACACTGATTGTAAAAACGGACACACGGATGACACACTGATGGTAAAAACGGACACACGGATAACACACTGATGGTAAAAACAGACACACTGATGACACACTGATGGTAAAAACTGACACACAAATGACACACTGATGGTAAAAACGGATACATGGATGACACATTGATGGTAAAAACGGGCACACGGATGACACACTGATGGTAAAAACGGACACATGGATGACACACTGATTGTAAAAACAGATACATGGATGACACACTGATTGTAAAAACAGATACATGGATGACACACTGATGGTAAAAACGGATACATGGATGACACATTGATGGTAAAAACAGATACATGGATGACACACTGATGGTAAAAACGGATACATGGATGACACATTGATGGTAAAAACGGGCACACGGATGACACACTGATGGTAAAAACAGACACACGGATGACACACTGATGGTAAAAACAGATACATGGATGACACACTAATGGTAAAAACGGATACATGGATGACACATTGATGGTAAAAATGGACACACGGATGACACACTGATGGTAAAAACAGATACATGGATGACACACTAATGGTAAAAATGGATACATGGATGACACATTGATGGTAAAAATGGACACACGGATGACACACTGATGGTAAAAACAGATACATGGATGACACACTGATTGTAAAAACAGATACATGGATGACACTGATTGTAAAAACAGATACATGGATGACACACTGATGGTAAAAACGGACACATGGATGACACACTGATTGTAAAAACAGATACATGGATGACACTGATTGTAAAAACAGTTACATGGATGACACACTGATGGTAAAAACAGATACATGGATGACACACTGATGGTAAAAACGGACACACGGATTGTAAAAACGGACACACGGATGACACACTGATGGTAAAAATGGACACACGGATGACACACTGATGGTAAAAACTGACACACAAATGACACACTGATGGTAAAAACGGATACATGGATGACATACTGATGGTAAAAACAGACTCACGGATGACACACTGATGGTAAAAACAGACACACAGATGACACACTGATGGTAAAAACGGACACACAGATGACACACTGATGGTAAAAATGGACACACGGATGACACACTGATGGTAAAAACTGACACACAAATGACACACTGATGGTAAAAACGGATACATGGATGACATACTTATGGTAAAAACAGACTCACGGATGACACACTGATGGTAAAAACGGATACATGGATGACACACTGATGGTAAAAACAGACATATGAATGACACACTGATGGTAAAAACGGACACACGGATGACACACTGATGGTAAAAACGGACACACGGATGACACACTGATGGTAAAAACTGGCACACTGATGATAAAAACGGACATACGGATAACACATTGATGGTAAAAACGGACAAATGGATGACACACTGATGGTAAAAACGGATACATGGATGACACACTGATGGTAAAAACGGATACAAGGATGGCACACTGATGGTAAAAACAGACACATGAATGACACACTGATGGTGAAAACTGACACCCGGATGACACACTGATGGTAAAAACGGATACATGGATGACACACTGATGGTAAAAACGGATACATGGATGACATACTAATGGTAAAAACGGATACATGGATGACACATTGATGGTAAAAACGGGCACACGGATGACACACTGATAGTAAAAACAGATACATGGATGACACACTGATGGTAAAAATGGACATACGGATAACACACTGATGGTAAAAACGGACACATGGATGACACACTGATGGTAAAAACGGATACATGGATGACACATTGATGGTAAAAACGGGCACACGGATGACACACTGATGGTAAAAACGGACACATGGATGACACACTGATTGTAAAAACAGATACATGGATGACACACTGATTGTAAAAACAGATACATGGATGACACACTGATGGTAAAAACAGATACATGGATGACATACTAATGGTAAAAACGGATACATGGATGACACATTGATGGTAAAAACGGGCACAAGGATGACACACTGATGGTAAAAACAGATACATGGATGACACACTGATGGTAAAAACAGATACATGGATGACACACTGATGGTAAAAATGGACATACGGATAACACACTGATGGTAAAAACGGACACACGGATGACACACTGATGGTAAAAACAGATACATGGATGACACACTGATGGTAAAAACGGGCACACAGATGACACACTGATGGTAAAAACGGGCACACGGATGACACATTGATGTTAAAAATGGACATACGGATGACACACTGATGGTAAAAACGGACACATGGATGACACACTGATGGTAAAAACGGACACACGGATGACACACTGATGGTAAAAACGGATACATGGATGACACACTGATGGTAAAAACGGACACACGGATGACACACTGATGGTAAAAACGGACACACGGATGACACACTGATGGTAAAAACGGACACACGGATGACACACTGATGGTAAAAACGGATACATGGATGACACACTGATGGTAAAAACGGACATACGGATGACACACTGATGGTAAAATCGGATACATGGATGACACACTGATGGTAAAAACTTACATACGGATAACACACTGATGGTAAAAACTGATACATGGATGACACTCTGATGGTAAAATCAGATACATGGATGACACTCTGATGGTAAAATCAGATACATGGATGACACACTGATGGCAAAAATGGATACATGGATGACACACTGATGGTAAAAACGGACATATGGATAACACACTGATGGTAAAAACAGATACACGGATGACACTGATGGTAAAAACGGATACATGGATGACACACTGATGGTAAAATCAGATACATGGATGACACACTGATGGTAAAAACAGATACACGGATGACACTGATGGTAAAAACGGACACACGGATGACACACTGATGGTAAAAACAGATACACGGATGACACTGATGGTAAAAACAGATACATGGATGACACACTGATGGTAAAAACGGACATATGGATAACACACTGATGGTAAAACAGATACACGGATGACACTGATGGTAAAAACGGATACATGGATGACACACTGATGGTAAAAACGGACACACGGATGACACACTGATGGTAAAAACGGACATATGGATAACACACTGATGGTAAGAACAGATACACGGATGACACTGATGGTAAAAACGGACATACGGATGACACACTGATGGTAAAAGCGGACATATGGATGACACACTGATGGTAAAAACAGATACACGGATGACAATGATGGTAAAAACGGATACATGGATGACACACTGATGGTAAAAACGGACACATGGATGACACACTGATGGTAAAAACGGACACATGGATGACACACTGATGGTAAAAACAGACACACGGATGACACACTGATGGTAAAAACGGACACATGGATGACACACTGATGGTAAAAACAGGCACACAGATGACACACTGATGGTAAAAACGGATACATGGATGACACACTGATGGTAAAAACAGGCACACAGATGACACACTGATGGTAAAAGCGGACATATGGATGACACACTGATGGTAAAAACAGATACACGGATGACACTGATGGTAAAAACGGATACATGGATGACACACTGATGGTAAAAACTTACATACGGATGACACACTGATGGTAAAAACGGATACATGGATGACACACTGATGGTAAAAACGGACATACGGATAACACACTGATGGTAAAAACTTACATACGGATGACACACTGATGGTAAAAACTGATACATGGATGACACTCTGATGGTAAAATCAGATACATGGATGACACACTGATGGCAAAAACGGACACATGGATGACACACTGATGGTAAAAACAGATACATGGATGACACACTGATGGTAAAAGCGGACACATGGATGACACACTGATGGTAAAAACAGATACATGGATGACACACTGATGGTAAAAACGGACATATGGATAACACACTGATGGTAAAAACAGATACACGGATGACACTGATGGTAAAAACGGATACATGGATGACACACTGATGGTAAAAACAGATACATGGATGACACACTGATGGTAAAAACAGATACATGGATGACACACTGATGGTAAAAGCGGACACATGGATGACACACTGATGGTAAAAACAGATACATGGATGACACACTGATGGTAAAAACTTACATACGGATGACACACTGATGGTAAAAACGGATACATGGATGACACACTGATGGTAAAAACGGACATACGGATAACACACTGATGGTAAAAACTTACATACGGATGACACACTGATGGTAAAAACTGATACATGGATGACACTCTGATGGTAAAATCAGATACATGGATGACACACTGATGGTAAAAACGGACACATGGATGACACACTGATGGTAAAAACAGATACATGGATGACACACTGATGGTAAAAGCGGACACATGGATGACACACTGATGGTAAAAACAGATACATGGATGACACACTGATGGTAAAAACGGACATATGGATAACACACTGATGGTAAAAACAGATACACGGATGACACTGATGGTAAAAACGGATACATGGATGACACACTGATGGTAAAAACAGATACATGGATGACACACTGATGGTAAAAACAGATACATGGATGACACACTGATGGTAAAAGCGGACACATGGATGACACACTGATGGTAAAAACAGATACATGGATGACACACTGATGGTAAAAACGGACATATGGATAACACACTGATGGTAAAAACAGATACACGGATGACACACTGATGGTAAAAACAGATACACGGATGACACACTGATGGTAAAAACGGACATACGGATAACACACTGATGGTAAAAACTGATACATGGATGACACTCTGATGGTAAAATCAGATACATGGATGACACACTGATGGTAAAAACGGACACACGGATGACACACTGATGGTAAAAACGGACATATGGATAACACACTGATGGTAAAAACAGATACACGGATGACACTGATGGTAAAAACGGATACATGGATGACACACTGATGGTAAAAACAGATACACGGATGAGACACTGATGGTAAAAACGGACACATGGATGACACACTGATGGTAAAAACGGACATATGGATAACACACTGATGGTAAAAACAGATACACGGATGACACTGATGGTAAAAACGGATACATGGATGACACACTGATGGTAAAAACGGACACACGTATGACACACTGATGGTAAAAACGGACATATGGATGACACACTGATGGTAAAAACAGATACACGGATGACACTGATGGTAAAAACGGATACATGGATGACACACTGATGGTAAAAACAGGCACACAGATGACACACTGATGGTAAAAACGGATACATGGATGACACACTGATGGTAAAAACTTACATACGGATGACACACTGATGGTAAAAACGGATACATGGATGACACACTGATGGTAAAAACGGACATACGGATAACACACTGATGGTAAAAACTTACATACGGATGACACACTGATGGTAAAAACTGATACATGGATGACACACTGATGGTAAAAACAGATACATGGATGACACACTGATGGTAAAAACGGACATATGGATAACACACTGATGGTAAAAACAGATACACGGATGACACTGATGGTAAAAACGGATACATGGATGACACACTGATGGTAAAAACCGATACACGGATGACACACTGATGGTAAAAACTGACACACAAATGACACACTGATGGTAAAAACGGATACATGGATGACATACTGATGGTAAAAACAGACTCACGGATGACACACTGATGGTAAAAACAGACACACAGATGACACACTGATGGTAAAAACGGACACACGGTTGACACACTGATGGTAAAAACGGACACACGGATGACACACTGATGGTAAAAACAGACACACGGATGACACACTGATGGTAAAAACAGACACATGGATGACACACTGATGGTAAAAACAGACATATGAATGACACACTGATGGCAAAAACGGACACACGGATGACACACTGATGGTAAAAACGGACACACGGATGACACACTGATGGTAAAAACTGGCACACTGATGATAAAAACGGACATACGGATAACACATTGATGGTAAAAACGGACACATGGATGACACACTGATGGTAAAAACGGATACATGGATGACACACTGATGGTAAAAACGGATACAAGGATGGCACACTGATGGTAAAAACAGACACATGAATGACACACTGATGGTGAAAACTGACACCCGGATGACACACTGATGGTAAAAACGGATACATGGATGACACACTGATGGTAAAAACGGATACATGGATGACATACTAATGGTAAAAACGGATACATGGATGACACATTGATGGTAAAAACGGGCACACGGATGACACACTGATGGTAAAAACAGATACATGGATGACACACTGATGGTAAAAATGGACATACGGATAACACACTGATGGTAAAAACGGACACATGGATGACACACTGATGGTAAAAACGGATACATGGATGACACATTGATGGTAAAAACGGGCACACGGATGACACACTGATGGTAAAAACGGACACATGGATGACACACTGATTGTAAAAACAGATACATGGATGACACACTGATTGTAAAAACAGATACATGGATGACACACTGATGGTAAAAACAGATACATGGATGACATACTAATGGTAAAAACGGATACATGGATGACACATTGATGGTAAAAACGGGCACAAGGATGACACACTGATGGTAAAAACGGACACATGGATGACACACTGATTGTAAAAACAGATACATGGATGACACACTGATGGTAAAAACAGATACATGGATGACACACTGATGGTAAAAACAGATACATGGATGACATACTAATGGTAAAAACGGATACATGGATGACACATTGATGGTAAAAACGGATACATGGATGACACACTGATGGTAAAAACGGACACATGGATGACACACTGATTGTAAAAACAGATACATGGATGACACACTGATGGTAAAAACAGATACATGGATGACACACTGATGGTAAAAATGGACATACGGATAACACACTGATGGTAAAAACGGACACACGGATGACACACTGATGGTAAAAACAGATACATGGATGACACACTGATGGTAAAAACGGGCACACGGATGACACACTGATGGTAAAAACGGGCACACGGATGACACACTGATGTTAAAAATGGACATACGGATGACACACTGATGGTAAAAACGGACACATGGATGACACACTGATGGTAAAAACGGACACACGGATGACACACTGATGGTAAAAACGGATACATGGATGACACACTGATGGTAAAAACGGACACACGGATGACACACTGATGGTAAAAACGGACACACGGATGACACACTGATGGTAAAAACGGACACACGGATGACACACTGATGGTAAAAACGGACACACGGATGACACACTGATGGTAAAAACGGATACATGGATGACACACTGATGGTAAAAACGGACATACGGATGACACACTGATGGTAAAATCGGATACATGGATGACACACTGATGGTAAAAACTGATACATGGATGACACTCTGATGGTAAAATCAGATACATGGATGACACTCTGATGGTAAAATCAGATACATGGATGACACACTGATGGTAAAAACGGACATATGGATAACACACTGATGGTAAAAACAGATACACGGATGACACTGATGGTAAAAACGGATACATGGATGACACACTGATGGTAAAATCAGATACATGGATGACACACTGATGGTAAAAACAGATACACGGATGACACTGATGGTAAAAACGGACACACGGATGACACACTGATGGTAAAAACAGATACACGGATGACACTGATGGTAAAAACGGATACATGGATGACACACTGATGGTAAAAACAGATACACGGATGACACACTGATGGTAAAAACGGACACATGGATGACACACTGATGGTAAAAACGGACATATGGATAACACACTGATGGTAAAAACAGATACACGGATGACACTGATGGTAAAAACGGATACATGGATGACACACTGATGGTAAAAACGGACACACGGATGACACACTGATGGTAAAAACGGACATATGGATAACACACTGATGGTAAGAACAGATACACGGATGACACTGATGGTAAAAACGGACATACGGATGACACACTGATGGTAAAAGCGGACATATGGATGACACACTGATGGTAAAAACAGATACACGGATGACACTGATGGTAAAAACGGATACATGGATGACACACTGATGGTAAAAACAGACACACGGATGACACACTGATGGTAAAAACGGACACATGGATGACACACTGATGGTAAAAACAGGCACACAGATGACACACTGATGGTAAAAACGGACACACGGATGACACACTGATGGTAAAAACGGACATATGGATAACACACTGATGGTAAGAACAGATACACGGATGACACTGATGGTAAAAACGGACATACGGATGACACACTGATGGTAAAAGCGGACATATGGATGACACACTGATGGTAAAAACAGATACACGGATGACAATGATGGTAAAAACGGATACATGGATGACACACTGATGGTAAAAACAGACACACGGATGACACACTGATGGTAAAAACGGACACATGGATGACACACTGATGGTAAAAACAGGCACACAGATGACACACTGATGGTAAAAACGGACACACGGATGACACACTGATGGTAAAAACGGACATATGGATAACACACTGATGGTAAGAACAGATACACGGATGACACTGATGGTAAAAACGGACATACGGATGACACACTGATGGTAAAAGCGGACATATGGATGACACACTGATGGTAAAAACAGATACACGGATGACACTGATGGTAAAAACGGATACATGGATGACACACTGATGGTAAAAACAGACACACGGATGACACACTGATGGTAAAAACGGACACATGGATGACACACTGATGGTAAAAACAGGCACACAGATGACACACTGATGGTAAAAACGGATACATGGATGACACACTGATGGTAAAAACAGGCACACAGATGACACACTGATGGTAAAAGCGGACATATGGATGACACACTGATGGTAAAAACAGATACACGGATGACACTGATAGTAAAAACGGATACATGGATGACACACTGATTGTAAAAACTTACATACGGATGACACACTGATGGTAAAAACGGATACATGGATGACACACTGATGGTAAAAACGGACATACGGATAACACACTGATGGTAAAAACTTACATACGGATGACACACTGATGGTAAAAACTGATACATGGATGACACTCTGATGGTAAAATCAGATACATGGATGACACACTGATGGCAAAAATGGATACATGGATGACACACTGATGGTAAAAACGGACACATGGATGACACACTGATGGTAAAAACAGATACATGGATGACACACTGATGGTAAAAACAGATTCATGGATGACACACTGATGGTAAAAACAGACACACAGATGACACACTGATGGTAAAAGCGGACACATGGATGACACACTGATGGTAAAAACAGATACATGGATGACACACTGATGGTAAAAACGGACATATGGATAACACACTGATGGTAAAAACAGATACACGGATGACACTGATGGTAAAAACGGATACATGGATGACACACTGATGGTAAAAACAGATACATGGATGACACACTGATGGTAAAAGCGGACACATGGATGACACACTGATGGTAAAAACAGATACATGGATGACACACTGATGGTAAAAACGGACATATGGATAACACACTGATGGTAAAAACAGATACACGGATGACACACTGATGGTAAAAACAGATACACGGATGACACACTGATGGTAAAAACGGACACACGGATGACACACTGATGGTAAAAACGGACATACGGATAACACACTGATGGTAAAAACTGATACATGGATGACACTCTGATGGTAAAATCAGATACATGGATGACACTCTGATGGTAAAATCAGATACATGGATGACACACTGATGGTAAAAACAGATACATGGATGACACACTGATTGTAAAAACGGACACACGGATGACACACTGATGGTAAAAACGGACACATGGATTGTAAAAACGGACACACGGATGACACACTGATGGTAAAAATGGACACACGGATGACACACTGATGGTAAAAACTGACACACAAATGACACACTGATGGTAAAAACGGACACATGGATGACATACTGATGGTAAAAACGGACACATGGATGACACACTGATGGTAAAAACAGACTCACGGATGACACACTGATGGTAAAAACAGACACACAGATGACACACTGATGGTAAAAACTGACACACAAATGACACACTGATGGTAAAAACGGATACATGGATGACATACTGATGGTAAAAACAGACTCACGGATGACACACTGATGGTAAAAACAGACACACAGATGACACACTGATGGTAAAAACGGACACACAGATGACACACTGATGGTAAAAATGGACACACGGATGACACACTGATGGTAAAAACTGACACAAAAATGACACACTGATGGTAAAAACGGATACATGGATGACATACTGATGGTAAAAACAGACTCACGGATGACACACTGATGGTAAAAACAGACACACAGATGACACACTGATGGTAAAAACGGACACACGGATGACACACTGATGGTAAAAACGGACACACGGATGACACACTGATGGTAAAAACAGACACACGGATGACACACTGATGGTAAAAACAGACACATGGATGACACACTGATGGTAAAAACAGACATATGAATGACACACTGATGGTAAAAACGGACACACGGATGACACACTGATGGTAAAAACGGACACACGGATGACACACTGATGGTAAAAACAGATACATGGATGACACACTGATTGTAAAAACAGATACATGGATGACACACTGATGGTAAAAACAGATTCATGGATGACACACTGATTGTAAAAACGGACACACGGATGACACACTGATGGTAAAAACGGACACACGGATTGTAAAAACGGACACACGGATGACACACTGATGGTAAAAAAGGACACACGGATGACACACTGATGGTAAAAACAGACACACGGATGACACACTGATGGTAAAAACGGACACACGGAAGACACACTGATGATAAAAACGGACACACGGAAGACACACTGATGATAAAAACGGACACACGGATAACACACTGATGGTAAAAACAGACACACGGATAACACACTGATGGTAAAAACGGACACACGGATGATACACTGATGGTAAAAACAGACACATGGATGACACACTGATTGTAAAAACGGACACACGGATGACACACTGATGGTAAAAACGGACACACGGATAACACACTGATGGTAAAAACAGACACACTGATGACACACTGATGGTAAAAACTGACACACAAATGACACACTGATGGTAAAAACGGATACATGGATGACACATTGATGGTAAAAACGGGCACACGGATGACACACTGATGGTAAAAACGGACACATGGATGACACACTGATTGTAAAAACAGATACATGGATGACACACTGATTGTAAAAACAGATACATGGATGACACACTGATGGTAAAAACGGATACATGGATGACACATTGATGGTAAAAACAGATACATGGATGACACACTGATGGTAAAAACGGATACATGGATGACACATTGATGGTAAAAACGGGCACACGGATGACACACTGATGGTAAAAACAGACACACGGATGACACACTGATGGTAAAAACAGATACATGGATGACACACTAATGGTAAAAACGGATACATGGATGACACATTGATGGTAAAAATGGACACACGGATGACACACTGATGGTAAAAACAGATACATGGATGACACACTAATGGTAAAAATGGATACATGGATGACACATTGATGGTAAAAATGGACACACGGATGACACACTGATGGTAAAAACAGATACATGGATGACACACTGATTGTAAAAACAGATACATGGATGACACTGATTGTAAAAACAGATACATGGATGACACACTGATGGTAAAAACGGACACATGGATGACACACTGATTGTAAAAACAGATACATGGATGACACTGATTGTAAAAACAGATACATGGATGACACACTGATGGTAAAAACAGACACACGGATTGTAAAAACGGACACACGGATGACACACTGATGGTAAAAATGGACACACGGATGACACACTGATGGTAAAAACTGACACACAAATGACACACTGATGGTAAAAACGGATACATGGATGACATACTGATGGTAAAAACAGACTCACGGATGACACACTGATGGTAAAAACAGACACACAGATGACACACTGATGGTAAAAACGGACACACAGATGACACACTGATGGTAAAAATGGACACACGGATGACACACTGATGGTAAAAACTGACACACAAATGACACACTGATGGTAAAAACGGATACATGGATGACATACTGATGGTAAAAACAGACTCACGGATGACACACTGATGGTAAAAACGGATACATGGATGACACACTGATGGTAAAAACAGACATATGAATGACACTGATGGTAAAAACGGACACACGGATGACACACTGATGGTAAAAATGGACACACGGATGACACACTGATGGTAAAAACTGACACACAAATGACACACTGATGGTAAAAACGGATACATGGATGACATACTGATGGTAAAAACAGACTCACGGATGACACACTGATGGTAAAAACAGACACACAGATGACACACTGATGGTAAAAACGGACACACAGATGACACACTGATGGTAAAAATGGACACACGGATGACACACTGATGGTAAAAACTGACACACAAATGACACACTGATGGTAAAAACGGATACATGGATGACATACTGATGGTAAAAACAGACTCACGGATGACACACTGATGGTAAAAACGGATACATGGATGACACACTGATGGTAAAAACAGACATATGAATGACACTGATGGTAAAAACGGACACACGGATGACACACTGATGGTAAAAACGGACACACGGATGACACACTGATGGTAAAAACTGGCACACTGATGATAAAAACGGACATACGGATAACACATTGATGGTAAAAACGGACAAATGGATGACACACTGATGGTAAAAACGGATACATGGATGACACACTGATGGTAAAAACGGATACAAGGATGGCACACTGATGGTAAAAACAGACACATGAATGACACACTGATGGTGAAAACTGACACCCGGATGACACACTGATGGTAAAAACGGATACATGGATGACACACTGATGGTAAAAACGGATACATGGATGACATACTAATGGTAAAAACGGATACATGGATGACACATTGATGGTAAAAACGGGCACACGGATGACACACTGATAGTAAAAACAGATACATGGATGACACACTGATGGTAAAAATGGACATACGGATAACACACTGATGGTAAAAACGGACACATGGATGACACACTGATGGTAAAAACGGATACATGGATGACACATTGATGGTAAAAACGGGCACACGGATGACACACTGATGGTAAAAACGGACACATGGATGACACACTGATTGTAAAAACAGATACATGGATGACACACTGATTGTAAAAACAGATACATGGATGACACACTGATGGTAAAAACAGATACATGGATGACATACTAATGGTAAAAACGGATACATGGATGACACATTGATGGTAAAAACGGGCACAAGGATGACACACTGATGGTAAAAACAGATACATGGATGACACACTGATGGTAAAAACAGATACATGGATGACACACTGATGGTAAAAATGGACATACGGATAACACACTGATGGTAAAAACGGACACACGGATGACACACTGATGGTAAAAACAGATACATGGATGACACACTGATGGTAAAAACGGGCACACAGATGACACACTGATGGTAAAAACGGGCACACGGATGACACATTGATGTTAAAAATGGACATACGGATGACACACTGATGATAAAAACGGACACATGGATGACACACTGATGGTAAAAACGGACACACGGATGACACACTGATGGTAAAAACGGACACATGGATGACACACTGATGGTAAAAACGGACACACGGATGACACACTGATGGTAAAAACGGATACATGGATGACACACTGATGGTAAAAACGGACACACGGATGACACACTGATGGTAAAAACGGACACACGGATGACACATTGATGTTAAAAATGGACATACGGATGACACACTGATGGTAAAAACGGACACATGGATGACACACTGATGGTAAAAACGGACACACGGATGACACAATGATGGTAAAAACGGATACATGGATGACACACTGATGGTAAAAACGGACACACGGATGACACACTGATGGTAAAAACGGACACACGGATGACACACTGATGGTAAAAACGGACACACGGATGACACACTGATGGTAAAAACGGATACATGGATGACACACTGATGGTAAAAACGGACATACGGATGACACACTGATGGTAAAATCGGATACATGGATGACACACTGATGGTAAAAACTTACATACGGATAACACACTGATGGTAAAAACTGATACATGGATGACACTCTGATGGTAAAATCAGATACATGGATGACACTCTGATGGTAAAATCAGATACATGGATGACACACTGATGGCAAAAATGGATACATGGATGACACACTGATGGTAAAAACGGACATATGGATAACACACTGATGGTAAAAACAGATACACGGATGACACTGATGGTAAAAACGGATACATGGATGACACACTGATGGTAAAATCAGATACATGGATGACACACTGATGGTAAAAACAGATACACGGATGACACTGATGGTAAAAACGGACACACGGATGACACACTGATGGTAAAAACAGATACACGGATGACACTGATGGTAAAAACGGATACATGGATGACACACTGATGGTAAAAACGGACATATGGATAACACACTGATGGTAAAACAGATACACGGATGACACTGATGGTAAAAACGGATACATGGATGACACACTGATGGTAAAAACGGACACACGGATGACACACTGATGGTAAAAACGGACATATGGATAACACACTGATGGTAAGAACAGATACACGGATGACACTGATGGTAAAAACGGACATACGGATGACACACTGATGGTAAAAGCGGACATATGGATGACACACTGATGGTAAAAACAGATACACGGATGACAATGATGGTAAAAACGGATACATGGATGACACACTGATGGTAAAAACGGACACATGGATGACACACTGATGGTAAAAACAGGCACACAGATGACACACTGATGGTAAAAGCGGACATATGGATGACACACTGATGGTAAAAACAGATACACGGATGACACTGATGGTAAAAACGGATACATGGATGACACACTGATGGTAAAAACTTACATACGGATGACACACTGATGGTAAAAACGGATACATGGATGACACACTGATGGTAAAAACGGACATACGGATAACACACTGATGGTAAAAACTTACATACGGATGACACACTGATGGTAAAAACTGATACATGGATGACACTCTGATGGTAAAATCAGATACATGGATGACACACTGATGGCAAAAACGGACACATGGATGACACACTGATGGTAAAAACAGATACATGGATGACACACTGATGGTAAAAGCGGACACATGGATGACACACTGATGGTAAAAACTGATACATGGATGACACTCTGATGGTAAAATCAGATACATGGATGACACACTGATGGCAAAAACGGACACATGGATGACACACTGATGGTAAAAACAGATACATGGATGACACACTGATGGTAAAAACGGACATATGGATAACACACTGATGGTAAAAACAGATACACGGATGACACTGATGGTAAAAACGGATACATGGATGACACACTGATGGTAAAAACAGATACATGGATGACACACTGATGGTAAAAACAGATACATGGATGACACACTGATGGTAAAAGCGGACACATGGATGACACACTGATGGTAAAAACAGATACATGGATGACACACTGATGGTAAAAACTTACATACGGATGACACACTGATGGTAAAAACGGATACATGGATGACACACTGATGGTAAAAACGGACATACGGATAACACACTGATGGTAAAAACTTACATACGGATGACACACTGATGGTAAAAACTGATACATGGATGACACTCTGATGGTAAAATCAGATACATGGATGACACACTGATGGTAAAAACGGACACATGGATGACACACTGATGGTAAAAACAGATACATGGATGACACACTGATGGTAAAAGCGGACACATGGATGACACACTGATGGTAAAAACGGACATATGGATAACACACTGATGGTAAAAACAGATACACGGATGACACACTGATGGTAAAAACAGATACACGGATGACACTGATGGTAAAAACGGACATACGGATAACACACTGATGGTAAAAACTGATACATGGATGACACTCTGATGGTAAAATCAGATACATGGATGACACACTGATGGTAAAAACGGACACACGGATGACACACTGATGGTAAAAACGGACATATGGATAACACACTGATGGTAAAAACAGATACACGGATGACACTGATGGTAAAAACGGATACATGGATGACACACTGATGGTAAAAACAGATACACGGATGAGACACTGATGGTAAAAACGGACACATGGATGACACACTGATGGTAAAAACGGACATATGGATAACACACTGATGGTAAAAACAGATACACGGATGACACTGATGGTAAAAACGGATACATGGATGACACACTGATGGTAAAAACGGACACACGTATGACACACTGATGGTAAAAACGGACATATGGATGACACACTGATGGTAAAAACAGATACACGGATGACACTGATGGTAAAAACGGATACATGGATGACACACTGATGGTAAAAACAGGCACACAGATGACACACTGATGGTAAAAACGGATACATGGATGACACACTGATGGTAAAAACTTACATACGGATGACACACTGATGGTAAAAACGGATACATGGATGACACACTGATGGTAAAAACGGACATACGGATAACACACTGATGGTAAAAACTTACATACGGATGACACACTGATGGTAAAAACTGATACATGGATGACACACTGATGGTAAAAACAGATACATGGATGACACACTGATGGTAAAAACGGACATATGGATAACACACTGATGGTAAAAACAGATACACGGATGACACTGATGGTAAAAACGGATACATGGATGACACACTGATGGTAAAAACCGATACACGGATGACACACTGATGGTAAAAACTGACACACAAATGACACACTGATGGTAAAAACGGATACATGGATGACATACTGATGGTAAAAACAGACTCACGGATGACACACTGATGGTAAAAACAGACACACAGATGACACACTGATGGTAAAAACGGACACACGGTTGACACACTGATGGTAAAAACGGACACACGGATGACACACTGATGGTAAAAACAGACACACGGATGACACACTGATGGTAAAAACAGACACATGGATGACACACTGATGGTAAAAACAGACATATGAATGACACACTGATGGCAAAAACGGACACACGGATGACACACTGATGGTAAAAACGGACACACGGATGACACACTGATGGTAAAAACTGGCACACTGATGATAAAAACGGACATACGGATAACACATTGATGGTAAAAACGGACACATGGATGACACACTGATGGTAAAAACGGATACATGGATGACACACTGATGGTAAAAACGGATACAAGGATGGCACACTGATGGTAAAAACAGACACATGAATGACACACTGATGGTGAAAACTGACACCCGGATGACACACTGATGGTAAAAACGGATACATGGATGACACACTGATGGTAAAAACGGATACATGGATGACATACTAATGGTAAAAACGGATACATGGATGACACATTGATGGTAAAAACGGGCACACGGATGACACACTGATGGTAAAAACAGATACATGGATGACACACTGATGGTAAAAATGGACATACGGATAACACACTGATGGTAAAAACGGACACATGGATGACACACTGATGGTAAAAACGGATACATGGATGACACATTGATGGTAAAAACGGGCACACGGATGACACACTGATGGTAAAAACGGACACATGGATGACACACTGATTGTAAAAACAGATACATGGATGACACACTGATTGTAAAAACAGATACATGGATGACACACTGATGGTAAAAACAGATACATGGATGACATACTAATGGTAAAAACGGATACATGGATGACACATTGATGGTAAAAACCGGCACAAGGATGACACACTGATGGTAAAAACGGACACATGGATGACACACTGATTGTAAAAACAGATACATGGATGACACACTGATGGTAAAAACAGATACATGGATGACACACTGATGGTAAAAATGGACATACGGATAACACACTGATGGTAAAAACGGACACACGGATGACACACTGATGGTAAAAACAGATACATGGATGACACACTGATGGTAAAAACGGGCACACGGATGACACACTGATGGTAAAAACGGGCACACGGATGACACACTGATGTTAAAAATGGACATACGGATGACACACTGATGGTAAAAACGGACACATGGATGACACACTGATGGTAAAAACGGACACACGGATGACACACTGATGGTAAAAACGGATACATGGATGACACACTGATGGTAAAAACGGACACACGGATGACACACTGATGGTAAAAACGGACACACGGATGACACACTGATGGTAAAAACGGACACACGGATGACACACTGATGGTAAAAACGGACACACGGATGACACACTGATGGTAAAAACGGATACATGGATGACACACTGATGGTAAAAACGGACATACGGATGACACACTGATGGTAAAATCGGATACATGGATGACACACTGATGGTAAAAACTGATACATGGATGACACTCTGATGGTAAAATCAGATACATGGATGACACTCTGATGGTAAAATCAGATACATGGATGACACACTGATGGTAAAAACGGACATATGGATAACACACTGATGGTAAAAACAGATACACGGATGACACTGATGGTAAAAACGGATACATGGATGACACACTGATGGTAAAATCAGATACATGGATGACACACTGATGGTAAAAACAGATACACGGATGACACTGATGGTAAAAACGGACACACGGATGACACACTGATGGTAAAAACAGATACACGGATGACACTGATGGTAAAAACGGATACATGGATGACACACTGATGGTAAAAACAGATACACGGATGACACACTGATGGTAAAAACGGACACATGGATGACACACTGATGGTAAAAACGGACATATGGATAACACACTGATGGTAAAAACAGATACACGGATGACACTGATGGTAAAAACGGATACATGGATGACACACTGATGGTAAAAACGGACACACGGATGACACACTGATGGTAAAAACGGACATATGGATAACACACTGATGGTAAGAACAGATACACGGATGACACTGATGGTAAAAACGGACATACGGATGACACACTGATGGTAAAAGCGGACATATGGATGACACACTGATGGTAAAAACAGATACACGGATGACACTGATGGTAAAAACGGATACATGGATGACACACTGATGGTAAAAACAGACACACGGATGACACACTGATGGTAAAAACGGACACATGGATGACACACTGATGGTAAAAACAGGCACACAGATGACACACTGATGGTAAAAACGGACACACGGATGACACACTGATGGTAAAAACGGACATATGGATAACACACTGATGGTAAGAACAGATACACGGATGACACTGATGGTAAAAACGGACATACGGATGACACACTGATGGTAAAAGCGGACATATGGATGACACACTGATGGTAAAAACAGATACACGGATGACAATGATGGTAAAAACGGATACATGGATGACACACTGATGGTAAAAACAGACACACGGATGACACACTGATGGTAAAAACGGACACATGGATGACACACTGATGGTAAAAACAGGCACACAGATGACACACTGATGGTAAAAACGGACACACGGATGACACACTGATGGTAAAAACGGACATATGGATAACACACTGATGGTAAGAACAGATACACGGATGACACTGATGGTAAAAACGGACATACGGATGACACACTGATGGTAAAAGCGGACATATGGATGACACACTGATGGTAAGAACAGATACACGGATGACACTGATGGTAAAAACGGACACATGGATGACACACTGATGGTAAAAACGGATACATGGATGACACACTGATGGTAAAAACAGACACACGGATGACACACTGATGGTAAAAACGGACACATGGATGACACACTGATGGTAAAAACAGGCACACAGATGACACACTGATGGTAAAAACGGATACATGGATGACACACTGATGGTAAAAACAGGCACACAGATGACACACTGATGGTAAAAGCGGACATATGGATGACACACTGATGGTAAAAACAGATACACGGATGACACTGATAGTAAAAACGGATACATGGATGACACACTGATGGTAAAAACTTACATACGGATGACACACTGATGGTAAAAACGGATACATGGATGACACACTGATGGTAAAAACGGACATACGGATAACACACTGATGGTAAAAACTTACATACGGATGACACACTGATGGTAAAAACTGATACATGGATGACACTCTGATGGTAAAATCAGATACATGGATGACACACTGATGGCAAAAATGGATACATGGATGACACACTGATGGTAAAAACGGACACATGGATGACACACTGATGGTAAAAACAGATACATGGATGACACACTGATGGTAAAAGCGGACACATGGATGACACACTGATGGTAAAAACAGATACATGGATGACACACTGATGGTAAAAACGGACATATGGATGACACACTGATGGTAAAAACAGATACACGGATGACACTGATGGTAAAAACGGATACATGGATGACACACTGATGGTAAAAACAGATACATGGATGACACACTGATGGTAAAAGCGGACACATGGATGACACACTGATGGTAAAAACAGATACATGGATGACACACTGATGGTAAAAACGGACATATGGATAACACACTGATGGTAAAAACAGATACACGGATGACACACTGATGGTAAAAACAGATACACGGATGACACACTGATGGTAAAAACGGACACACGGATGACACACTGATGGTAAAAACGGACATACGGATAACACACTGATGGTAAAAACTGATACATGGATGACACTCTGATGGTAAAATCAGATACATGGATGACACTCTGATGGTAAAATCAGATACATGGATGACACACTGATGGCAAAAATGGATACATGGATGACACACTGATGGTAAAAACAGATACACGGATGACACTGATGGTAAAAACGGATACATGGATGACACACTGATGGTAAAAACAGATACACGGATGAGACACTGATGGTAAAAACGGACACATGGATGACACACTGATGGTAAAAACGGACATATGGATAACACACTGATGGTAAAAACAGATACACGGATGACACTGATGGTAAAAACGGATACATGGATGACACACTGATGGTAAAAACGGACACACGGATGACACACTGATGGTAAAAACGGACATATGGATGACACACTGATGGTAAAAACAGATACACGGATGACACTGATGGTAAAAACGGATACATGGATGACACACTGATGGTAAAAACAGGCACACAGATGACACACTGATGGTAAAAACGGATACATGGATGACACACTGATGGTAAAAACAGACACACGGATGACACACTGATGGTAAAAACGGACACATGGATGACACACTGATGGTAAAAACAGGCACACAGATGACACACTGATGGTAAAAACGGACACACGGATGACACACTGATGGTAAAAACGGACATATGGATAACACACTGATGGTAAGAACAGATACACGGATGACACTGATGGTAAAAACGGACATACGGATGACACACTGATGGTAAAAGCGGACATATGGATGACACACTGATGGTAAGAACAGATACACGGATGACACTGATGGTAAAAACGGACACATGGATGACACACTGATGGTAAAAACGGATACATGGATGACACACTGATGGTAAAAACAGACACACGGATGACACACTGATGGTAAAAACGGACACATGGATGACACACTGATGGTAAAAACAGGCACACAGATGACACACTGATGGTAAAAACGGATACATGGATGACACACTGATGGTAAAAACAGGCACACAGATGACACACTGATGGTAAAAGCGGACATATGGATGACACACTGATGGTAAAAACAGATACACGGATGACACTGATAGTAAAAACGGATACATGGATGACACACTGATGGTAAAAACTTACATACGGATGACACACTGATGGTAAAAACGGATACATGGATGACACACTGATGGTAAAAACTTACATACGGATGACACACTGATGGTAAAAACGGATACATGGATGACACACTGATGGTAAAAACGGACATACGGATAACACACTGATGGTAAAAACTTACATACGGATGACACACTGATGGTAAAAACTGATACATGGATGACACTCTGATGGTAAAATCAGATACATGGATGACACACTGATGGCAAAAACGGACACATGGATGACACACTGATGGTAAAAACAGATACATGGATGACACACTGATGGTAAAAGCGGACACATGGATGACACACTGATGGTAAAAACTGATACATGGATGACACTCTGATGGTAAAATCAGATACATGGATGACACACTGATGGCAAAAACGGACACATGGATGACACACTGATGGTAAAAACAGATACATGGATGACACACTGATGGTAAAAACGGACATATGGATAACACACTGATGGTAAAAACAGATACACGGATGACACTGATGGTAAAAACGGATACATGGATGACACACTGATGGTAAAAACAGATACATGGATGACACACTGATGGTAAAAACAGATACATGGATGACACACTGATGGTAAAAGCGGACACATGGATGACACACTGATGGTAAAAACAGATACATGGATGACACACTGATGGTAAAAACTTACATACGGATGACACACTGATGGTAAAAACGGATACATGGATGACACACTGATGGTAAAAACGGACATACGGATAACACACTGATGGTAAAAACTTACATACGGATGACACACTGATGGTAAAAACTGATACATGGATGACACTCTGATGGTAAAATCAGATACATGGATGACACACTGATGGTAAAAACGGACACATGGATGACACACTGATGGTAAAAACAGATACATGGATGACACACTGATGGTAAAAGCGGACACATGGATGACACACTGATGGTAAAAACGGACATATGGATAACACACTGATGGTAAAAACAGATACACGGATGACACACTGATGGTAAAAACAGATACACGGATGACACTGATGGTAAAAACGGACATACGGATAACACACTGATGGTAAAAACTGATACATGGATGACACTCTGATGGTAAAATCAGATACATGGATGACACACTGATGGTAAAAACGGACACACGGATGACACACTGATGGTAAAAACGGACATATGGATAACACACTGATGGTAAAAACAGATACACGGATGACACTGATGGTAAAAACGGATACATGGATGACACACTGATGGTAAAAACAGATACACGGATGAGACACTGATGGTAAAAACGGACACATGGATGACACACTGATGGTAAAAACGGACATATGGATAACACACTGATGGTAAAAACAGATACACGGATGACACTGATGGTAAAAACGGATACATGGATGACACACTGATGGTAAAAACGGACACACGTATGACACACTGATGGTAAAAACGGACATATGGATGACACACTGATGGTAAAAACAGATACACGGATGACACTGATGGTAAAAACGGATACATGGATGACACACTGATGGTAAAAACAGGCACACAGATGACACACTGATGGTAAAAACGGATACATGGATGACACACTGATGGTAAAAACTTACATACGGATGACACACTGATGGTAAAAACGGATACATGGATGACACACTGATGGTAAAAACGGACATACGGATAACACACTGATGGTAAAAACTTACATACGGATGACACACTGATGGTAAAAACTGATACATGGATGACACACTGATGGTAAAAACAGATACATGGATGACACACTGATGGTAAAAACGGACATATGGATAACACACTGATGGTAAAAACAGATACACGGATGACACTGATGGTAAAAACGGATACATGGATGACACACTGATGGTAAAAACCGATACACGGATGACACACTGATGGTAAAAACTGACACACAAATGACACACTGATGGTAAAAACGGATACATGGATGACATACTGATGGTAAAAACAGACTCACGGATGACACACTGATGGTAAAAACAGACACACAGATGACACACTGATGGTAAAAACGGACACACGGTTGACACACTGATGGTAAAAACGGACACACGGATGACACACTGATGGTAAAAACAGACACACGGATGACACACTGATGGTAAAAACAGACACATGGATGACACACTGATGGTAAAAACAGACATATGAATGACACACTGATGGCAAAAACGGACACACGGATGACACACTGATGGTAAAAACGGACACACGGATGACACACTGATGGTAAAAACTGGCACACTGATGATAAAAACGGACATACGGATAACACATTGATGGTAAAAACGGACACATGGATGACACACTGATGGTAAAAACGGATACATGGATGACACACTGATGGTAAAAACGGATACAAGGATGGCACACTGATGGTAAAAACAGACACATGAATGACACACTGATGGTGAAAACTGACACCCGGATGACACACTGATGGTAAAAACGGATACATGGATGACACACTGATGGTAAAAACGGATACATGGATGACATACTAATGGTAAAAACGGATACATGGATGACACATTGATGGTAAAAACGGGCACACGGATGACACACTGATGGTAAAAACAGATACATGGATGACACACTGATGGTAAAAATGGACATACGGATAACACACTGATGGTAAAAACGGACACATGGATGACACACTGATGGTAAAAACGGATACATGGATGACACATTGATGGTAAAAACGGGCACACGGATGACACACTGATGGTAAAAACGGACACATGGATGACACACTGATTGTAAAAACAGATACATGGATGACACACTGATTGTAAAAACAGATACATGGATGACACACTGATGGTAAAAACAGATACATGGATGACATACTAATGGTAAAAACGGATACATGGATGACACATTGATGGTAAAAACCGGCACAAGGATGACACACTGATGGTAAAAACGGACACATGGATGACACACTGATTGTAAAAACAGATACATGGATGACACACTGATGGTAAAAACAGATACATGGATGACACACTGATGGTAAAAATGGACATACGGATAACACACTGATGGTAAAAACGGACACACGGATGACACACTGATGGTAAAAACAGATACATGGATGACACACTGATGGTAAAAACGGGCACACGGATGACACACTGATGGTAAAAACGGGCACACGGATGACACACTGATGTTAAAAATGGACATACGGATGACACACTGATGGTAAAAACGGACACATGGATGACACACTGATGGTAAAAACGGACACACGGATGACACACTGATGGTAAAAACGGATACATGGATGACACACTGATGGTAAAAACGGACACACGGATGACACACTGATGGTAAAAACGGACACACGGATGACACACTGATGGTAAAAACGGACACACGGATGACACACTGATGGTAAAAACGGACACACGGATGACACACTGATGGTAAAAACGGATACATGGATGACACACTGATGGTAAAAACGGACATACGGATGACACACTGATGGTAAAATCGGATACATGGATGACACACTGATGGTAAAAACTGATACATGGATGACACTCTGATGGTAAAATCAGATACATGGATGACACTCTGATGGTAAAATCAGATACATGGATGACACACTGATGGTAAAAACGGACATATGGATAACACACTGATGGTAAAAACAGATACACGGATGACACTGATGGTAAAAACGGATACATGGATGACACACTGATGGTAAAATCAGATACATGGATGACACACTGATGGTAAAAACAGATACACGGATGACACTGATGGTAAAAACGGACACACGGATGACACACTGATGGTAAAAACAGATACACGGATGACACTGATGGTAAAAACGGATACATGGATGACACACTGATGGTAAAAACAGATACACGGATGACACACTGATGGTAAAAACGGACACATGGATGACACACTGATGGTAAAAACGGACATATGGATAACACACTGATGGTAAAAACAGATACACGGATGACACTGATGGTAAAAACGGATACATGGATGACACACTGATGGTAAAAACGGACACACGGATGACACACTGATGGTAAAAACGGACATATGGATAACACACTGATGGTAAGAACAGATACACGGATGACACTGATGGTAAAAACGGACATACGGATGACACACTGATGGTAAAAGCGGACATATGGATGACACACTGATGGTAAAAACAGATACACGGATGACACTGATGGTAAAAACGGATACATGGATGACACACTGATGGTAAAAACAGACACACGGATGACACACTGATGGTAAAAACGGACACATGGATGACACACTGATGGTAAAAACAGGCACACAGATGACACACTGATGGTAAAAACGGACACACGGATGACACACTGATGGTAAAAACGGACATATGGATAACACACTGATGGTAAGAACAGATACACGGATGACACTGATGGTAAAAACGGACATACGGATGACACACTGATGGTAAAAGCGGACATATGGATGACACACTGATGGTAAAAACAGATACACGGATGACAATGATGGTAAAAACGGATACATGGATGACACACTGATGGTAAAAACAGACACACGGATGACACACTGATGGTAAAAACGGACACATGGATGACACACTGATGGTAAAAACAGGCACACAGATGACACACTGATGGTAAAAACGGACACACGGATGACACACTGATGGTAAAAACGGACATATGGATAACACACTGATGGTAAGAACAGATACACGGATGACACTGATGGTAAAAACGGACATACGGATGACACACTGATGGTAAAAGCGGACATATGGATGACACACTGATGGTAAGAACAGATACACGGATGACACTGATGGTAAAAACGGACACATGGATGACACACTGATGGTAAAAACGGATACATGGATGACACACTGATGGTAAAAACAGACACACGGATGACACACTGATGGTAAAAACGGACACATGGATGACACACTGATGGTAAAAACAGGCACACAGATGACACACTGATGGTAAAAACGGATACATGGATGACACACTGATGGTAAAAACAGGCACACAGATGACACACTGATGGTAAAAGCGGACATATGGATGACACACTGATGGTAAAAACAGATACACGGATGACACTGATAGTAAAAACGGATACATGGATGACACACTGATGGTAAAAACTTACATACGGATGACACACTGATGGTAAAAACGGATACATGGATGACACACTGATGGTAAAAACGGACATACGGATAACACACTGATGGTAAAAACTTACATACGGATGACACACTGATGGTAAAAACTGATACATGGATGACACTCTGATGGTAAAATCAGATACATGGATGACACACTGATGGCAAAAATGGATACATGGATGACACACTGATGGTAAAAACGGACACATGGATGACACACTGATGGTAAAAACAGATACATGGATGACACACTGATGGTAAAAGCGGACACATGGATGACACACTGATGGTAAAAACAGATACATGGATGACACACTGATGGTAAAAACGGACATATGGATGACACACTGATGGTAAAAACAGATACACGGATGACACTGATGGTAAAAACGGATACATGGATGACACACTGATGGTAAAAACAGATACATGGATGACACACTGATGGTAAAAGCGGACACATGGATGACACACTGATGGTAAAAACAGATACATGGATGACACACTGATGGTAAAAACGGACATATGGATAACACACTGATGGTAAAAACAGATACACGGATGACACACTGATGGTAAAAACAGATACACGGATGACACACTGATGGTAAAAACGGACACACGGATGACACACTGATGGTAAAAACGGACATACGGATAACACACTGATGGTAAAAACTGATACATGGATGACACTCTGATGGTAAAATCAGATACATGGATGACACTCTGATGGTAAAATCAGATACATGGATGACACACTGATGGCAAAAATGGATACATGGATGACACACTGATGGTAAAAACAGATACACGGATGACACTGATGGTAAAAACGGATACATGGATGACACACTGATGGTAAAAACAGATACACGGATGAGACACTGATGGTAAAAACGGACACATGGATGACACACTGATGGTAAAAACGGACATATGGATAACACACTGATGGTAAAAACAGATACACGGATGACACTGATGGTAAAAACGGATACATGGATGACACACTGATGGTAAAAACGGACACACGGATGACACACTGATGGTAAAAACGGACATATGGATGACACACTGATGGTAAAAACAGATACACGGATGACACTGATGGTAAAAACGGATACATGGATGACACACTGATGGTAAAAACAGGCACACAGATGACACACTGATGGTAAAAACGGATACATGGATGACACACTGATGGTAAAAACAGACACACGGATGACACACTGATGGTAAAAACGGACACATGGATGACACACTGATGGTAAAAACAGGCACACAGATGACACACTGATGGTAAAAACGGACACACGGATGACACACTGATGGTAAAAACGGACATATGGATAACACACTGATGGTAAGAACAGATACACGGATGACACTGATGGTAAAAACGGACATACGGATGACACACTGATGGTAAAAGCGGACATATGGATGACACACTGATGGTAAGAACAGATACACGGATGACACTGATGGTAAAAACGGACACATGGATGACACACTGATGGTAAAAACGGATACATGGATGACACACTGATGGTAAAAACAGACACACGGATGACACACTGATGGTAAAAACGGACACATGGATGACACACTGATGGTAAAAACAGGCACACAGATGACACACTGATGGTAAAAACGGATACATGGATGACACACTGATGGTAAAAACAGGCACACAGATGACACACTGATGGTAAAAGCGGACATATGGATGACACACTGATGGTAAAAACAGATACACGGATGACACTGATAGTAAAAACGGATACATGGATGACACACTGATGGTAAAAACTTACATACGGATGACACACTGATGGTAAAAACGGATACATGGATGACACACTGATGGTAAAAACGGACATACGGATAACACACTGATGGTAAAAACTTACATACGGATGACACACTGATGGTAAAAACTGATACATGGATGACACTCTGATGGTAAAATCAGATACATGGATGACACACTGATGGCAAAAATGGATACATGGATGACACACTGATGGTAAAAACGGACACATGGATGACACACTGATGGTAAAAACAGATACATGGATGACACACTGATGGTAAAAGCGGACACATGGATGACACACTGATGGTAAAAACAGATACATGGATGACACACTGATGGTAAAAACGGACATATGGATGACACACTGATGGTAAAAACAGATACACGGATGACACTGATGGTAAAAACGGATACATGGATGACACACTGATGGTAAAAACAGATACATGGATGACACACTGATGGTAAAAGCGGACACATGGATGACACACTGATGGTAAAAACAGATACATGGATGACACACTGATGGTAAAAACGGACATATGGATAACACACTGATGGTAAAAACAGATACACGGATGACACACTGATGGTAAAAACAGATACACGGATGACACACTGATGGTAAAAACGGACACACGGATGACACACTGATGGTAAAAACGGACATACGGATAACACACTGATGGTAAAAACTGATACATGGATGACACTCTGATGGTAAAATCAGATACATGGATGACACTCTGATGGTAAAATCAGATACATGGATGACACACTGATGGCAAAAATGGATACATGGATGACACACTGATGGTAAAAACAGATACACGGATGACACTGATGGTAAAAACGGATACATGGATGACACACTGATGGTAAAAACAGATACACGGATGAGACACTGATGGTAAAAACGGACACATGGATGACACACTGATGGTAAAAACGGACATATGGATAACACACTGATGGTAAAAACAGATACACGGATGACACTGATGGTAAAAACGGATACATGGATGACACACTGATGGTAAAAACGGACACACGGATGACACACTGATGGTAAAAACGGACATATGGATGACACACTGATGGTAAAAACAGATACACGGATGACACTGATGGTAAAAACGGATACATGGATGACACACTGATGGTAAAAACAGGCACACAGATGACACACTGATGGTAAAAACGGATACATGGATGACACACTGATGGTAAAAACTTACATACGGATGACACACTGATGGTAAAAACGGATACATGGATGACACACTGATGGTAAAAACGGACATACGGATAACACACTGATGGTAAAAACTTACATACGGATGACACACTGATGGTAAAAACTGATACATGGATGACACACTGATGGTAAAAACAGATACATGGATGACACACTGATGGTAAAAACGGACATATGGATAACACACTGATGGTAAAAACAGATACACGGATGACACTGATGGTAAAAACGGATACATGGATGACACACTGATGGTAAAAACAGATACACGGATGACACACTGATGGTAAAAACGGACACACGGATGACACACTGATGGTAAAAACGGACATATGGATAACACACTTATGGTAAAAACGGGCACACGGATGACACACTGATGGTAAAAGCGGACACATGGATGACACACTGATGGTAAAAGCGGACACATGGATGACACACTGATGGTAAAAACAGATACACGGATGACACTGATGGTAAAAACGGATACATGGATGACACACTGATGGTAAAAACAGATACACGGATGACACACTGATGGTAAAAACGGACACATGGATGACACACTGATGGTAAAAATGGACACATGGATGACACACTGATGCTTTCTTTCCTCCACCTTGGTTCTCCCCCTCTCTCCTTGCCTCTGAGGTGTTTCATCTACTGGATAGCAGACAATAGATTCTTCAATAACATTGCATCAGAATATATGTATTTTAATTTAAAAAAGAAGAAACTACAGTGCTTTGCTAGATTTTGTAATTAATGTGTATGAATGATGGCATTAAAATTTCAAAAGTTGCAACACTTTTTATAGAACTTCACATTGTGCAAAAGTTTTGCAACTTTTCAGAGTGTTAAGCCTGAAGACTGTTGGAAACACTTTGATGTATTGGCTCTTTTGTATTATATCCTTGACCCATTTGCTTTACTAAACTTCAATTATCATTCCTTGCACCAAACCTCTAGCTTCCCCAGATCCATCTATATTAACTTATCTGCCTCTATCTTTATTACGTTACAGAGCTTAGTATTATTTGTAAATATTGTAATTCTACTCTGTAGGGCATTAACAAGCTCATTATCACCTATCTTTAATAGCACGCACAATACTAACCCCTGTGGTAACCCATTGATAACCATAATCCAGTTAGAGTGTTTATTAAAAGGTTTATTTCCATCTTATCAAGTTGTTACCTACCCGCAGGATAGGTGATAAGTGGGTAATTTCTAAGGGTTTACACTGGGATCCCCACCGGTTCCAAGAATCGAGTTTTAAAATGCCCCATTAGAAGGGAGCACATATAACTTTAAGCACCACCACTCTACTCATTGTCACTGCCAGATGTAGCCGAGCGCGGTATTCTGCTATTTTCAGCAGTCCCGTTCTTGAGATTGGTGCTGGTCCAATATGTTGGACCCCAAACAATCTGTAAGTTATCACCCTTCCTGTGGTTTTTATTAACCACCTATTATTGAGTTGGTTGTTAACACATTTACATTACAGATATTTTCCTCTAGTCCCATGATTCTCATTTTGTGTACAAACCTTTTTTGGGACACTATAAATTAAACATTTGAAAAGTCTAGAAATAAAACTTCCACACCTTTACCCAGGTCCAGTCAGAAGCTTATCTCCTTGTGGCAGCTGATCAGATTAATTTGATTGGACTGATCTCTCACAAACTTACTTGATGCTGGTTTATAAGTTGTTTTTTTTGTCATTATGATACTACAGGATGGCATCTCTTAGAAAAATACAGTAGTAAATACAATAGAGAAGAAGGCATTTGATCGATTGGTGTTTTCTCCATCCTCTTCCAGTATTACACCCAGATTATTTTTTTTTGAATATTTTAAACCCTTCCCGACTTTTGACGTATAGATACCTCAAAAGTCGCGTCCCCCCCTTTTATGCGGGCTCTGGCGCTGAGCCCGCATCTTTCCTGGCACATGACAGCTGATTTAATCAGCTGTTATATGCCTCTAACTGGGGTAGTGTTGAGCGAATTTGTTCGGCATTTCAAATTCGGGTTTGTGCTCGGGGTTCCGGCTTGTTCGCGCCAAAAAATTGGCTCCGGCCACAAACATCCCTGATTTGCCATGTTATCTGCATGACACCGTGGCAAATCAGGGATGTTCGTGGATGGAGCCGATTTTTTGGCGTGA
The DNA here is from genome assembly GCF_046119375.1 of Phyllobates terribilis. NCBI lineage: Eukaryota > Metazoa > Chordata > Amphibia > Anura > Dendrobatidae > Phyllobates > Phyllobates terribilis. Next base: position 421,298,793 of record NW_027362762.1, on the reverse strand, counting down.
ACAAGCCAGAACCCCGAACACAAACCCGAATTTGAAATGCCAAACAAATTCGCTCAACACTAAACAGGGGCTGTTAACTTGTTAAATGCCGCTGTCAATCACTGACAGTGGGATTTAACTCGAGCATGCTGGAAGCGCGCCATAAGACCTGCCCATCGGTGCCCCTGTCACATGATTGCAGGGCGCCGATGGGTTTCTATGAGAGCTTAGGGTCTGCAGAAGACATTCGTGCTTGTCATTGCAGATCTCCTATGAACGCTGGCCCATGGCTGGCATTCATAGAATATGATGATTTCATAGGAGATGAAGATCACAGCTTCAAGCCTCCTAAAAGCAAGTAAAAAAAAAAAGTTTTATAAAATACTGTATATATATATTTTTAAATATAAACATTCAAATCACCCCACTTTTGCCCCAGTCAAAATAAAACAATAAAAAAAAAATACACGTTTGGTATTGCTGCATTCATAATCTCCCGATATATCAAAATATAAAGTAAATTAACCCGATCGGTAAACGGCGTAGCAAGAAAAAAATCAAAACACCAGAATTTTTGGTCGCTGCAACATTACAATAAAATGCAATAACAAGCGATCAAAACATTGAATCTACCCCAGAATGATATCATTAAAAACGTCAGCTCAGCGCTCAAAAAATAAGCCCAAACCCAGCCCCAGATCCCAAAAAATGGAGACGCTATGGGTCTTGGAAAATGGTGCCATTTTTTTTTACAAATTTTTACATTTTTTTTCACTACTTAAATAAAAAAGTTTTAGCATTAAGTGAACATTGTAAAAAAAAACAATTGTGGAATTGCACTTTTTTTGCTATTTCATCACACTTTGAATTTTTTTCTCATTTTCCAGTACACTATATGGTAAAATAAATGGTGTCGTTCAAAAGTACAACTCATCCCGCAAACACAAGCCCTCACATGGCCATATTGACGGAAAAATAAAAAAGTTATGGCTCTGGGAAGACAGGGAGCTAAAAACGAAAACTCAAAAACGGAAAATCGCAAGGTTGTGAAGGGGTTAACATACTATGGCAATTATTCTCTTTTTCACAATCATTGCTTCTTTTTTTCATCTTTTATACAATGTATTTTTCCTAATGCCTTCTTGCTGTAGCAGTCTAAACACTTTCTTACACTCTCAAGAGTGGCACCTCAATCTTACATTCTCTTGGGGCATTTTGATTGCCGACCTTCATCAGCAGAAACAACATAAAATTTGTAGCAGAAAATATGGGTGCAGAGATCATCACAAAAAATGTGCGGTCAATCGGTAACATCTGAACAAGAATATAATCTGCTACAAATTTCACAATCTTATATACACCCCACTTACTGCAACTTAGTTTGTATTTTTCTTTTCAAAACATCTACCTGAAAGCTAGTTAAATCCATAGAGATTGAGTATTGTCGGTTTGACTATGTTATCAGAACAAACTTTAGCTATGATTTTAATCATTCTCTTTTACAGGGTTAAACTTTGCACAATAGAGAGTATTTAAGGAATCTGAAATATTATTAATAGTATAATGTAAAATTATCTTTTGTCAGATGCCAATATCTTTAAAATAGGAGACAAGTTGATGAGCAGAAAGATTAGTAACTAGTGTCTTTAGAATCAGGAAGTGAGGAAAATGTATTATAGAAGACTGCTTGAGAGAAATGAAATTAGTGGAAAATTTGAGATTGAATTCTTAAAGGCAAGATGATAAGAATTAAAGTAGCACTCAACTGATTTGTTTAGTATTCATGATGTAACTAGTGCACTAATATAATATAATACAGCTAGTAATGTCTTATTTAGGTTCTCCATTTTATCAGAAAATTAATCAATTCCTTCTCTTAAATTAGGTGATTTAATGGTGATCCCCTGGAAATTAAATGTCATTATTTTATCTTAAGGGGGTTATCATGTCAATCACAAAAACTTCCTGTATGATGAAATTACATGGACAGTACCACTAAAGTTCTTCCACATAGAGGGAAAGAAACTCCTGTCACAGTTACTGATTATGACTGCACAGCTCCTGTCACATAATTCACAAATCACAGTTCAGCCTTGTAATTATGTTACGCACACTCCCGGGCAGACTAGCGTGAGCGTGATTAGTGATCCCACTGTATCATGAACTGAGGAGTGCCTGGAGGGGCGTAACTAAGTATCAACCCGATCCGACCAAGGTCACACGGTGGCTCAGTCGACTCCGTGAACCAGGGAGGAACCGAGCAGAGGGACCAGGTGCTACTCCAGGTCAGACCCCGGTCACAGCTGTTGACCCACACTGGGGAATGCAGGAACAGGCAGGTTAAACTGGCATATTGACTGGTGGGTACTGGCAGGCACGGCTGGTATGCAGACAGGTGGATATTGACAGGCACAGCTGGTATGCAGACAGGTGGGCACAGGCAGGCATGGCTGGCATGCAGACAGGTGGGCACAGGCAGGCACGGCTGACATGCAAACAGGTGGGTACTGGCAAGTTGGAATGTAGGCAGGATAGGGACCGGTACAGACTGGGATACAGGAACAGAGCGCAGGTGCGGTAGACAAGCAGAGCGGAGCAAAACCCGCAGATGCGGTGAACAAGCAAAGCAGAGCAAAACCCACAGATGCGGTGAACAAGCAAAGCAGAGCAAAACCGCAGATGCGGTGAACAAGCAAAGCAGAGCAAAACCCGCAGATGCGGTGAACAAGCAAAGCAGAGCAAAACCGCAGATGCGGTGAACAAGCAAAGCAGAGCAAAACTGCAGATGCGGTGAACAAGCAAAGCAGAGCAAAACCCGCAGATGCAGTGAACAAGCAAAGCAGAGCAAAACCGCAGATGCGGAGAACAAGCAAAGCAGAGCAAAATCGCAGATAAGGTGAACTAGCAAAGCAGAGCAAAACCCGCAGATGCGGTGAACAAGCAAAGCAGAGCAAAACCGCAGGTGCGGTGAGCAAGCCGAGCAAAGCAAAACCCCCAGATGCGGTAGACAGGACAGGGCTCTGTTCACATGGAACAGACTGGAAAACACAAGAAGATAGCTGGAACACAGGAGTTAGATACAGAGGTAGGGAAACAGAACGAGCAGAACCAGATACACACAAGGTACTTTCAATGAAGTAGCGAGTGGACACAAAACTCACAAAGAGAAGTACAGAGACAACGAGTTGGAGTTAGGTGCAGGTTCAGATACTGCAGGAAAAAGGGAAGATACAGACATAGAGACAAACAAGTAACAGACTAGGACACTGTTCAGACAGGATCTGAACCAGGAACAAGATACAGGAACGAGCCTGGGAACTCAGCCCCCAGGGTGGCAGAAACTGACTAGAAGTCACAGGTACAGGTAGTGGCCCTGGGTACTCAGCCCCCAGGTTGGCGGAAACAGACTAGAGTCAGGACAGGACCTGGCAACTCACAGTTGCACAGAACACACTGTAAGAAAGTGTTGCACAGGCACCTCCTGCTGGGTGGAGGGGGTTTAAGTATCCAGTGACTCACAGCAATAGGCTGTGGACGCATTAGGACTGCACACACTGTAGCTTTAAGAATCAGAAAGCAACAGCGCCGACGCCCTAAGCCAGCAGACAAGAGACATACAAACAGCAGGTACTGAAGCAAAGTGTGCAGCCTGGCCTGAAAGGTAAGATTGCGGTCTTGCATGATGGAAGATGGTAAGCCATGCAAGCACGCCGCCAGGGATGTTACAAATTATATACTTCAAATGTTTTAACTTATTTACCACACCAGGCAGAGATGGTACTAGCCCAGCTGATGCTGATGCATCATGGGATTTATTGAAGAACATCAAGTAATAAAATGCCTGGTGAAATCTGGGAATCAACATAGAGTCTGAAGAGAAACTAAGGCTGAATAACATGGAATTAAGTGCAGCATGTATAAAATCATGTGGGTTATTCAGGGATGGAAAAAATCACAGCAGTGCTTTTATAAAGATGACTTCTTTTTTTTCTAAGGATGTATAAAAAGATGCATGTATAAAAATAGAAAAATGAGTCGTACTTATCACCTATTGCTTACATCCTAAAATGCTGTTTAAAATGTTGTATATGAAACTATGGAGGGTTCCAAATTATGCAATCGCTTTATTATACTACACAGAATATTTTTAATAGTTTGCCTTCCACATTGTCCTTCTCACACCATCATTTAGACCAGGGGTATCAAACTCTGCTAAGTATATGGGCCGCATATAGAAAAAATGTGAATTTGAAGGGCCGCATTCTTTGCAGGATGATATGAAATTTTTAATGATACCATATTGTTTTTTCTATACACCTATTGGATCATATTTTTAACATTGTTGGCTTTTTTATTTTATTCTTTTACATGGCATTCATTTTATGGGCTATGGTACAGTTTTATAGTTTTTACAAGTTTACAGTTTTACAATTTTTATTTCCTTTTTGTGTCCCCTAATTGGCCACATACAGTGATTTTTTTTCTTACAATTGGCACCATATAGTTATTCTGACCAACGTCATATAATAATGTCCCCATTTTGTACTAGTTTCCCCATCTCGTGGTAATGTGCCCATCCTGGTCTCCATCTTGTAGTAATGTGCCCATCCTGGTCCCCATCTTGTAGTAATGTGCCCGTTCGGATCCCCATCTTCTAGTAATATCCCCATCCTTGTCCGCATCTTGTAGTAATGTCCTCAATCTTGGTCCCCATCTTCTAGTAATGTCCTCCATCTTGGTCCCCATCTTGTAGTAATGTGCCCATCCCGATCCCCATCTTGTAGTAATGTGCCCATCCTGGTCCCCATCTTGTAGTAATGTGCCCATCCTGGTCCCCATCTTGTAGTAAGGTGCCCATCCCGGTCCCCATCTTGTAGTAAGGTACCCATCCCGGTTCCCATCTTGTAGTAATGTGCCCATCCCGGTCCCCATCTTGTAGTAATGTGCTCATCCCGTCATCCCGGTCCGCATCTTGTAGTAATGTGCCCATCTGGGTCTCCATCTTGTAGTAATGTGCCCATCCGGGTCCCCATCTTGTAGTAATGTGCTCATCCCGGTCCCTATCTTGTAGTAATGTGCCCATCCGGGTCCCCATCTTGTAGTAATGTGCTCATCCCGGTCCCTATCTTGTAGTAATGGCTCATCCTGGTCCCCATCTTTTAGTAATGGCTCATCCTGGTCTCCATCTTGTAGTAATGTTCCCATCCCGGTCCCCATCTTTTAGTAATGGCTCATCCTGGTCTCCATCTTGTAGTAATGGCTCATCCTGGTCCCCATCTTGTAGTAATGGCTCATCCCCATCTTTTAGTAATGGCTCATCCTGGTCTCCATCTTGTAGTAATGTGCCCATTCTGGTTCCCATCTTGTAGTAATGTGGCCATCCCAGTCCCCATCTTGTAGTAATGTGCCCATCCTTGTCCTCATCTTGTAGTAATGTACCCATGCTGGTCCCTATCCTGTAGTAATGTACCCATCCTGGTCCCCATCTTGTAGTAATATGCCCATCTCTGTCCCCATCTTGTAATAATGTGCCCATCTTGGTCCCCATCTTGTAGTAATGTGCCCATCCTGGTCCCCATCTTTTAGTAATGCCTCATCCCGGTCACCATCTTGTATTATTGTGCCTATCCTGGTCCCCATCTTGTAGTAATGGCCCATGCTGATCCCTAACTTGTAGAACATTCAATTGAAAAGAATCACTGACTTCGGCGGCCCACAGGACCAGGCCTCAATCATTACGGGGGCTCCGGTGCCTGCGGGCCGCATTCAGCAGCCCTAGGTGCCGCATGCGGCCCTCAGGCCGCGTGTTTGAGACCCTTGGTTTAGACCCTTAATACATTTGAACAATAAAATCTATTAGACATAAATCATGCCCCTGCAATCTTGCCAACTGGTGTCCTCAATGTCACAATTCTTTACTGAATGATCGTATTCCAGAGGTATGCTACACGAAAAATGTAATTACCTATTCTAACTTTTATTTTATAGGCATTCCTTGAGGATTTAAACAGATATGCCTATTTATGGAAGAAAGATGTCCAAGCAGAATTTCAAGATTTCCTTCATGGAAAGCAAATGGTAAAAACATTACCAAATCAAGAACATGCTGAGAATGAGATGCCATTAGGGAATGAGTAAGTAACTAATTCCTTTTCTGTTTATGAATTGTAACTTCTCCTTAATATAATATTAAAATTTGATTTCAGAAGACATAGTAAATGTTTGCTTTACAGTGTAATATTGAATTTCAGTAAACTAACTCAAGTATTTATAGTATGATTAAAGTATTTATAGTATGATTAATCCAAAAGGCTTTACAAAAAATGTATATATGGAATAATGATTAATCCACTATACTGTTAGGTGGCATTTGCCATGAAGGAGATTAGTGAATCAAAAAATATAAGGCCTTTACAGATCCCAAACTCTTCAGAGACTTAGAATATTCTTCACCATTTTTATTATGGGGTATTTTTTCCTTATAATACATATTGCAACTGCTGCAGAATTTAGAGATTGTCCCATGAACAAAGTACATTTTAATGAATAAATCTTGAAATATGAATAAGTTGATAAGCTTGCATAATTGGAATTGTTTAAAAATTGTTTCTATGCTGAAATAATCTTATAAATGTGCCTCTGCAATTTACTGTCTTATTTGCTGTATCTGACCATGTTGAACAGTAGCTGCTCATGGACTCACATACACAGCTCCTGCCTAGGATAGAAAGCATAAGTGAGTATACTTATGACATGGCATGGACTCTCAGATGTTCATTTGTGTGAGGGAATGCATTTCACTGCTTGTTTTATCACAGGAGCGAGAGTCTCAGGAGCTGTGTATGTGCAGCCATGAACTGTAGAAGCTCTACATGTTCAGACACAACAAATAACAAAGTACATGGCGATTAATTTTTAGGTGGCGACAGGATCTTCATGTCAACTACTTGTTAAATTAATTAAATTGCCTACCTCTTTTTAAAAGGTTCATAGCCAATGGCATGTGTATTAATTAATATTCCAGTTGCAGTGATCCAAAAACAATAACCCCATAACAGTGCCACTACAGTAATGTCCAAAAAGTGCTACCTACAGTACTATACCTTAGTAATGACAGGTACAGTACCTTCCAAACTGTGCCAGTCACTTTACTAACCAATTTGAGCAATCTGTTATAAGTGACTTCTAAATACTATTTCCCTTTTCTTATTTAGTGACAATTCTACTGATATGAAGTCTCACAACAGTCCATTAATAGCAGCAGAGAGAGCTTTCATTTTGCCTACAGTTACAGAAGAGATTGATGGACCATTGTTGGAAGACTTTGACTCGGAAATCTCTTCATACAAGGTTAGTTGTTTTTGCATTTTATATTTCTTAGCTATAGCTAATTTTTAGCTAACATGTAGCTATTTGCTTGCTATATAGTTGATATATACCTCATGAAAGGGTTGATTTAGTTATTGACTCTTGATTTGGAATGTGTTAGCTTCAAACTTCCTCTTTACCATGATTCCAGTTGATCGTCAGAGCTAAGAAAGTGCCCATGATTAATGAGATTCCCTGTCCTCTGTGTACCCTGTAATACCCTATAATATTCAGGATATGTTTTAGTTATATTTTCCAAAGACATTTTTGCGGTTATTACCAAAATATAATGGAATGCTATTTTCTTAATGTCAGGAGGCCAGAGACAGCATTCAAAGACTCCAAGATCTTCAGCAATACAGATGGATTCAAATAGATTTTCGGCCAATCAAGCAGGTTCTCAGTGCATATGCCCTTCAGTGGATGTGGACCTTTACAAAGTACCTCATAGAACAGGTAAGTTGCTTTTCCTGGTTTATTGTGGCAGTCTTAAAAGAAATTTGTCACCAGGTTTTTGCTGCCCCATCTTAGACCAGCATGATGTAGGGGCAGAGACCCTGATTTCAGCACTGTATCACTTACTGGGCTGCTTACTGTAGTTGTAATAAAATTACAGGTTTTATCTGTTTGAGATCTACCTTTTCTCTGAATGTTGAGCTCTGTATAACCCCGCTCACACCACAGATTGACAGCTTTCTGTGTGCACTACACGTAGGCAGAGAGCTGCCAATCAGTGATGGGGGCGGGGTTATACAGAGCTCATGAATATGACAGTAGGTTTAATAGTCCTCTAGTGATAATCTCCTGCTGATAAAATAGTGACTTTATGAAGACTACAGCAAGCAGCCCAGTAAGTGACACATTCCCAGAATCAGTATCACTGTCTATACACTATGCTGCTCTCAGGTTAGGTGGCAAAAACCTGGTGACAGATTCTCTTTAACAGACTAGACCATACAAATGACATCACACATCTGTACATTTGTGTATATTAGGATATGGCTTTAACATTTACTTACAAGAAGCAGAGCTTGTAGTTGCAATTTAGGAAGATACCCGTTTGGAATATTATCATGCTGGCTACACGGTGGGCATTGTTGACATCAGAACAAGACGATTAGGGAGTGGATTTAGACAGTTAATGCTTAAATGCAAGGAAACATAACAAGGGAAAAATGGAAACACGCTTTGCATCAGTGATTTATGGTGGAACCTTGTCAGGTTACGACAAACAGGAGTTTTGGGTTTGTTAGTGTATGCGTAAGCCAAGATTTTCCAATAGACATCTTGTGTGATGTCTACCCTGTTGAGGTTTTATTGCAGGGTCCCATCTGGTCTGTTGTATCTATTGTAGTGCAGATATTGCGGTGACCAAATGTTAAATCTGTGATTATCGTGCCATTAGCACAACAGAATGCCAACATTTCGTATAAGAGCTGCAAATAAATTTCGAATGCATACAGGCATATTAGTTACTTGCAAATGTAACCCCTGCTGTCATCAGATCTACTAGCCAAGCAAAGTTTAGATCAGACACAGTTGGTTAAAATCTCTTTTATGTAAATGTAAAAGGTGTAAGCAAAAATCTCTTCAAAAAGAGTTAGTTGAACAAAATTATCTGTATTGTACCTTTATACACCAGGATAATGCTGAAAGGTATGGAAAACCTGTTTACAATCACTTCTTATTGAATATTTATGCTTAAAATGGTTTTCCAAGAATATTTTTTTCTACTCTCCAGTCATGCCAAGCTTAAAAATAACAAAATTGAACGTTAATCATCTGCTGCTGCTCCAGAGCTGGGTCTCCGCTGCCCCCGGTCTTTGTTGACCGGCTGCAATCAAGACATTGTGACTACAATGCACGTGACCACTGCTGCCAATCACTGGGATCAGCAGTGTCATGTCAACTACCTTGGTCATCACTGATGAATGTAATGAATGGGTATAGCGGTCACCTGTACTGTATTTGTGATATCACCGCTATAGTGTGTCAGAGATAGCACCAGAACAGCAGAGGGTGAGCAGCGTTCAGTTTGTTATTTTCAACCCTGGCAAGTCTGAGAAGTAAAAAAATCTATATTTTGGAAAACTCTTTTAGGAATAGTTGGTCGTTATGAAATATTATCACTATTCATTACACATTTCCTTTATTTTAGACGACAGCTACGTTAAAAAGCTTAGATTCTTTTCTAAGAAAATCTGAGCCTCAGATAGAAAGTATAACAGGGGAAGAGCGGGATACAGGATCTTTCATGAAGATGATGTGTCTTTTTAATGAGGTACAAACTTTTCTTTACATGTACTGTATATTAATAATTTCCATCTGTTTTACCATATCATAGACATATGTTATATTAATCATTTGGGTCAGTGAATAGTGATAACTTATGACATCTGAAAGTTTGCTACAATATTATCCAGTCTAGGAAATCATCCATAACCTGTACAATTAGAATTTGAGTCTAAAACATTTTACTCACACTGCAACATTGTGCCAAAGAGTTAGGCCAGGGAATTGATCTGTGCTGTCAATCTCTACAGTGTTGGGCTTGGGTGGCAAGGGCCCACTAGTAACATTTACTCTAAGGCCTGACCGTTCAGTTACATAGAAATATTACATTACCCTTAATCATAAATTAATATAAGTGTAACCTGTTGAATGACTGATGAGATGCTGCTTGTCTGCACATAGTGAATCAAATGTATTATACCAATTACTGCTCATGTTTAGGGGTAAGTGGCTTACTCCTGCACAGGGGCCCAGCGGGGGATTCACCAATTCCCCTGTGGGCCAGTCCAAGCCTGAATGTCTAGCTTTCGGAGGATTGTCTACACTGGTTACAAACCTTCAGCTTGTGAGTAGTATTAGCCACTATGCTTCCAACACATGTATAGAGTTAAGTACTTTGGATCGTTACCATGCAGCACTCGGTTCCTGGATTGAATCTTACAAAGTAGTATGGGCCTGACTTATTAAGACTGGCATTGTGTGTAGGAGTAAGATGTGCCTAATTCATCTAGTGTTGAACACCACTTAATGAATTAGGCATCTTACAAGGTCTGCCCACTTCAGCAAGAAATGTTACTCCAGTCGAGGACTGGAATACCTTTCTGATTAAATTTACACCACTAAATGAATGAGACATGTAATGAGACACAACCCTGCCCACAAAGCTCTGCCCATTTTAATGAAACTGGCTTGGGCTGGCGTAAAATCGCTAAAACTGGCAAAATGTTTGCGCAACTTCTCGTTATGCAAAAAAATTACAACATTGTAAGGTGTTTTGCAGTAGAATTCTGGCATAGACACCTTAATGTATTGGTTTCTACACCTGAATGGATTTTGCAAATTTTCTCATGTTTGCACGGGTTTCCTTGGGGAAATTTGGTTTCTTCCCACAAACCAATATATTCTGAAAGGTTATTTGGCTTTATGAAATTGACCCTTGTGAACATTGAGAGATGAGTGCCTAAAAGGCAACCAATGACCCCTCCCTGTTCCACAACTCCACATAACAATAAGAGACATTGCAAATGTTTGTTGCAGTTTTCATAAGAAAACACAGAAGTTCTCATTCACTGACAAGAAGAGATCCACATCATTGTAGATCATGCTCTAAAATCTCTCTAAGGCTATGTGCCCACGATGCAGAAATGCTCCGGGTTTTTCCTGAGCATTTCTGCATCTCCCTGGCAGATTGTACATGCGTTTTTCCTGCCAGGGACAAGCGGATGTGAAGCGTTCTTCACTTGCATTTCCGCATGCAGGTTGACAAGCGCTTTCCAAGCGATTTTAGCATCACTTGGAAAGTGCTTGACAACTTGGTCACACTATATAAATCCATGCAAACAGCATGGATTTATATAGTGTGACCTGAGAGAATGTCAAAAAATAAAAAAATAAATCTATACTTACCCTCTGATGGCCCCCGGTGTCTTGCTTCGCTCCGTTCTCCCTTGCCGGCAGCGGTACACTGAAGGACCTGCCGACGTCAGCGTCACGTGACCCGTCACATGACTATGACGTCAGCGCATGTCCTTCAGTCCATCGCGAACTGCCGGCATGCGAGGAGGAGCGCACCGTTGGCGGCCAGATGGTAAGTATAATATTTATTTTTATTTTATTCTTTTTTTTACAGGTTCTATGGTACCCAGGTCCAGAGGAGAGTCTCCTCTTCTCTAGACATGGGTACCATCCGCACATTTTTACCGCAATGATAATCCGCAGCGTAAATTTCCGCAGCGTGTGCACAGCACATGTGGATTATCATTGGGGAACATGGCAGGCCTTCTACCATGCGTTTTTTAAGCGTTTCCGCAGCTGCAAAAAAGCTTAAAAAACGCATCGTGGGCACACAGCCTAAATGTATATATTGCAGTGACAGAAAAAAGTCTATGTCAAATAACAAACAAAGCAGCAAACTGTAACGCTAAGTATGCGAACATGAAATATATGAAATTTGAATAGCATTACTGCTGTGGAAAATAGAAATAAATGAGAAATCTTAGCGCACAAATTGGCCAATTCATGTATATCTGGTAGCCATGTTAAGGCGTTTCTCAAAATACCAGGACCCTATCAATGTGAACTCCTCTCTAAGAAACATATGTCTGCTTGTGTGTGGGATAATAAGAGAAACGCCTTAAAGTGGCTACCAGGTACACATGAATTGGCCAATTTATGCGCTAAGATTTCTCATTTATTTCTATTTTCTACAGCAGTAATGCTATTCAAATTTCATATATTTCATGTTCGCATACTTAGCGTTACAGAGTGCTGCTTTGTTTGTAAGTTGTATATGGAGGTAACTGCTCCTAGTAAGCACCTGTACACACCTATTTCTTATTATGGAAGTGCCGGACAGTTTTTTCTGTTTCAGGAAAAAGTCTATTGTTATTGTTTTTTTTAGATGTCGCTATACCCAGTGACGCTCAATGTTCCTTATGCATTGCAGACACATACTAGACATCCATACATTACGCTAATAGTCCCTCCAGAACGTGTCAATAATATGAGAGGCATGTATCTTTGTTCTAATTAAACAAATGAGGTATCAGTCCTGTTGGCAGGAGCGTACGAGTTCCTTTCCGTTGACCTGTTTTGTTTCCGCTAATGTGATCTGTTTAACATAACTGGATGTGACTACAATTAGCACTGGCTGGCCTTTAGTACAGTCATACATCAAGTTTTGCCCTCAGCACACATTAATTAGAAGATAAATCCTTATGCAAGGAAGTGCTGCCAGTTCCCATGAGTAGCCATCAACTCTACGTCCTAGAGTCCAAGCTCTAGATTCATCAGAGACATTACGGCACTGTCTGATCTGGTTGATCCCTGGTTAGGGTAATTGACATATCCATGTGAACATGACTTTCCTAATGAATAAGGTAGAAGAAGCACTCCGTTGTGTTGTTCCCAATACTGTTTATCGTGGATCTTTCAGTATCTACTGGATTTGATATATACAAAATCTTTTAAAAAATGAGTCTCCATGGGCTACTTCTTTCTGTTGGTACATTTGGGTGTCTCCAGAGTCTTGAAATATATTACAGGATGCAGAATATTTGAGACTAAATCAGTAATTCTAAGATAAGAATGAACCAGAAAATGACCAGATAATGAATATTTTTGTGTATGTCTAAAAAAAAAATATATTGTATTTGTAATAACGTATTTTTTTTCATAATAACAAATGAATATAATAAAATAAAATAAAAGTTGAATGTAGGTGTTTCTACTGAAGTCAGAAGCACCCTTCACAAAAATCTGATGTGTCACTATTGAATTCAGGCCTAGACGGGACATTCTTGCCCTAGGGGGGACATTTTTGGCCTATGCATACTGTATGTGCATAAATGTATAAACATGGTTACTGTGGGTCAGCAATTCAGGCCCTAAAAGTTTGACCATAAAATAGTTAGACCTCAATTCATCATTATTTTTGTGTCTTTTTTGGAGTAAAAGGGTTTTTTTTTAGCCATTTTTATGTATGCGCTAAATTTATAATAGCTTTTGCAACATTTTTATGCCATAAAATCCACCAGTGGAATAAAAAACAAAGTAAAAACTATACAAATGATGAATCAAGGTTTTACTGTTTTGTTTTTTTTAGTTCAGTTCCTATAGCTATTCAACCATTTACATGTTTTATACGTGTTCACATGTCAGATTTTAGATCAAAAACTGTTCAAGCTGCTTTCATGAGTGTATGTAATGTTTAATGCTTATACACTATATCTTACTGAATAAGGTTTCTTCTAAGCAAGTGGAAATGGAGGTGCAGTTCGCTGTGTTGCAGAAGACAGTCACACTTTTAGGAAAGCATCAGATGTATCTTCCAACAGAGAGTGAGCTCCTTTATAGGACAATGCCAGCACGCTGGAACAATATGAAAACCAAGGTGTCTCTTGCCAAGCAGCGTCTGGGTCCTAGGATACAGCAGGAAGTCGAAATCGTCACCAGGGTAATTTCTTAATTGATCCCTGCATTGATGAATTAATTTTAGACAGTCTATTTGTATGCTCCTACTATTTGAAAGCATTCTATTCCGTGCCTTCAAAGTGTCATGAAGTTAAGGAAGGTGTCTACACAAGGTTTTTGCCAAAGCATTTCTGTTCCATGTTCCAGATTTATTTTGACCATGTGTTTCTAATATTAAAACAATTATGTGGTAGAACACTTTGCACTGGTGTGCTTTACCACAATCCATCCATCGATAATGCTGGTGCTGCCGCCGTACAGCATTTCACTAATCATTTAAAGCAGTGTTCCCCAACTCCAGTTCTCAGGAGCCACCAACAGGACATGTTTTCAGGATTACTTTAGTATGGCCCAGGTGATAATTGCATCATCTGCACATGCAAAAATCCACCACTACTAAGGAAATCCTGAAAACATGACCTGTTGGTGGCTCCTGAGGACTGGAGTTGGGAAACACTGATTTAAAGCATTCATTCAGAAGACATACTGTCAGGCAAGGTGGTGCTCAGCAACAAGCCGAGCATTGTATAAAGTCCACTTTAATACTACAAATTGACAATTTAGTTTGCTTAATTACATAATCAGGGTCACAAGATGTAGCACAGAGATAGCTGTTTCGTTTGTTCGTTATGCTTCTTCCAATCCACGACATGCTACCGGAGGAGAGATGCCCCTTCTGCCTGCGAGGGCTCACAATCTACAAAGGATGGGGGAGGATACAGTAGGTGAGAGTAGAGCTGGTCATGCAGCAGTATGGTGTAGCGAGAGTTACTGCAGATTGTAGGTTATCGAAAGAGGTGGGTCTTCAGGTTCCTTTTGAAGGTTTCCATGGGTAGGCGAGAGTCTCATGTGTTGGGGTAGACATCTTATATGCGATTGTGGGAAGAGGAGATAAGAGGGGAGTAGAGAAGGAGATCTTGTGAGGATCGGAGGTTGCGTGCAGGTAAGTACCGGGAGACTAGGTCACAGATGTATGGAGGAGACAGGTTGTGGATGGCTTTCTATGCCATGGTTAGGGTTTTGAACTGGAGTCTCTGGGTAATGGGGAGTCAGTGAAGGGATTGACAGAGAGGAGAGACTAGGGAATAGCGGGGGACAGGTGGATTAGTCGGGCAGCAGAGTTAAGGATCGATTGGAGGGGTGCGAGAGTATTAGAGGTGAGGCTACAGAGCAGGAGGTTGCGTTAGTCGAGGCGGGAGATGATGAGGGAGTACACTAGTGTTTTTGCAAATTCGTGATTGAGGAATGTGCGGATCCAGGAGATATTTTTGAGTTGGAGTCAGCAGGAAGTGGAAAGGGCTTGGATATGAGGTTTGAAGGAGAGATTAGAGTCCAGCGAGCTTGCGGGACTAGGGAGAGTGAGCAGCCATTGACTATGATGGATAGGTCAGATGGAGGGGTTGAGTGAGACGATGGAAAGATGATGAATTCAGTTTTATCCAAATTAAGTTTTAGAAATCTATCAGAAAAGAAGGATGAAATAGCAGACATACATTGTGGGATTCTGGTTAGTAAGGAGGTGATATCAGGTCCAGAGAGGTAGATCTGTGTGACGCGCCCCCTGGGCCGTGGGGTACCCGGTGCCGGGCCGGTAGATGCTGGGGGAATGTCACAGTGGCGGTGACCCGGTCCGTGACCCAGGGAGGTCAGTAAAAGGGGTTATATATAGGGGATTTATAGAGTTTTTATAGAGTTCGTGACGCCACCTGTGGAATGCGGCTAAAGGGAGCCGCCGATGCGGAGCAGTCCTCTGAAGCTGATGTTACTGCAGCTGGGATGGTGTGGCTCTCCACAGGAAGAGCTAGCTCCAGGGCAGTGTGGATATTGCAGGTTGTGCTGGGCGTTGTAATGCAGGGGTTTATGGCGCAGCAAGAAACACAGAGACAAGGAAGTGCAGTCCCAGGGTCTTTACTGGTGCTGATTAAACAAGCCGGGACTAGGGTACTGGCTAGAAGTGGAAGTCCGCGCAGCCTGGAAGCAAGTAAAGAATCCTCCTTGCCAGGTAAAGTTGGAGGCCTTCCCTTTCCACTAAACTCTTTGGCCCTGCTGCTTGTAACGGTGCGGTGACCCTCATCCCTGAGTGTGGCGTTTCTGTGCTCACCCGTATGGCAGGCTGCTTGGGCCTTGCTGTTGCGTCGCTCCCTCGTGGCGGTGCTGGACCCTGCGGTGCTGCTGAGCCTCCGGGCGTCTGATGGGGCCAGGAGACCTGCAGTTTCCTGCCCTCCGGTTTCTGCGGCTGGGCATTCAGTGCTCCACAGCCTCGGACTCCGGTGTCCGGTTCTTCTGTGCGGTACGTCTGGGGTGAGCTGCCGCGCTGCTCCAGTCCCCAGCTCCTCTCTCCTCGACGTCCTTGCTTCAACTCCTAACACTAAGAATGACTAACCCCGCCACCAGATCCCAGTTGCCAAGGGGAGGGGACTCCCCTTGCTGGTCTGGAGCCAGGAAAGTGTTGCATGTTTAGTATCCCTGACTATGGGATCCCTGCTTGCTTCCAGGCATGGCATTACCTCTTTTGAGGGAGGCAATGCTACTGTGGCAACCGGACCCCTGGGGTGCCACATGTGTGTCATCAGCATAGAGATGATACTGAAAGCCGTGAGACTTTATGAGCTGTCCCAGGCCAAAGGTGTAGATGGAGAAGAGCAGGGGTCCTAGAACTGAACCTTGAGGGACACCGACAGATAGGGGCGAGATGAGGAGGTAGTGAGTGGGAGACACTGAATATTCGGTCTGTTAGGTATGAAGAGATCCAAGATAGGGCAAAGTCTGTGATGCCGAGACATGAGAGAGTTTGTAGTAAGAGGGAATGGTCCACTGTGTCAAAAGCAGATAACAGGTCCAGTAGGAGGAGGACAGTGTAGTGTCGCTTGGATTTGGGAGTTAGTAGGTCATTGGTGACTTTAGTCAGGGCAGTTTCAGTAGAGTGATGCGGACGCAAGCCGGATTGTAAGCAGTCAAAGAGGGAGCAGGAGGAGAGGTGGGAGGACAGTTCAGAATGTACGTGTTGTTCCAGTAGTTTTGAGGCGTAGGGAAGAAGTTATATGGGGCGATAGCTAGTCAGAGAGGATAAGTCAAGGGAGGGCTTTTTGAAGATGCGTGTGATCGAGGCATGTTTGAAGCATGAGGGGAAGACACCAATTGTTAGTGACAGGTGGAAAAGGTGGGTTGGGATGAATACTGTGGTTAGGTTAGGGATGAGATGGGACAGGATTGGGTCAAGTTCGCAGGTGGTAAGGTGTGATTTGGAGAGTAAAGAGGGAACCTGATCGCCCGTCATGGTGGAGAAGCTGGTTTTGGAGAGGGAGAGTTGAGTAGATATGAGGAGGGGTTGTGGGGACTTTAGGCAGAAGCTTTGTTTAATGGTGTCAATCTTCTGCTTGAAGAATGAGGCCAAGTCTGGCTGAGATGAGAGGAGAGGGAGGATGTACTGGGGGATGGAGGAGAGAATTCAAAGTGTTGAATAGCTGTTTAGGATTGTGAGAAAGGGAGGATATGAGAGATGAGAAGTATGTTTGTTTTGCTGTGTATAAATGTGGACTTGAAGTGAGGGAATATTTGAATGAGATGAAATGCTCATTGGAGTGGGACCTTTTCCATCTCCACTCAGCAACCCTGGAGGCCCTTCGCAGTTCTTTAGTCAGGTTGGTGTGCCAGGGTTGCCTGTTGAGTGTACGAGCTGTGTGATGTGTTAGTGGGGCGACCGAATTGAGAGATGCAGCTGTTGTGGTGTTATATAAAGTGGCAGCAGCATCTGCATCGTGTAATGAACTTATGTCTGCAAGAGGGAGAAGGGATTCAGAGAGTGAGTGTAGTTCAAGGTGTTTGAGATTTCTGCAAGGGTGTGCAAGTTTGTGGAGTGGGGCTTGTGCACCTGGACAGGAGAGGGAAGAGAATGTGAGTAGGGTGTGGTGAGACAGGGGGAGAGGAGAGTTAGAGAAGTTAGATAGGGAACAGAGGGGGCTGAAGATGAGGTCCAGTGTGTGGCCATCTTTGTGAGTGGCTGAGGTATTTATGTGTATCCCCTTCCCGTAGTGGTATTCGAGTGTATCCCCTTCCCATAGTGGTATTCATGTGTATCCCCTTCTCGTAGTGGTATTCATGTGTATCCCCTTCCCATATCTGTATTTATGTGTATCCCCTTCCCGTAGCGGTATTCATGTGTATCGCCTTCTCGTAGTGGTATTTATGTGTATCCCCTTCCTATAGCGGTATTTATGTGTATCCCCTTTCCATAGCGGTATTTATGTGTATCCCCTTCTCGTAGTGGTATTTATGTGTATCCCCTTCCCTTAGCGGTAATTATGTGTATCCCCTTCCCTTAGCTTTATTTATGTGTATCCCCTTCCCGTAGCGGTATTTATGTGTATCCCCTTCCCGTAGCGGTATTTATGTGTATCCCCTTTCCATAGTGGTATTTATGTGTATCCACTTCCCATAGCGGTATTTATGTCTATCCCCTTCCCATAGCGGTATTTATGTGTATTCCTTCTGACGCGCCCCTTGGGCCGTGGGGTACTCGGTAGCCGGGACGGTCGTTGCTAAGGGAGATGTCACAGTGGCAGTGACCCGGTCCGTGACCCAGGGCGGTCAATAAAAGGGGTTTTAAAGAAAAGGATTATAGTTTTTATGTTTAGTGTTCGTGACGCCGCCTGTGGTATGCGGCTAAAGGGAACCGCCGCTGTGGAGCAGGTCCTCTGGAGCTGTTGGTAATGCAGCAGAGTAGGTTCAGCTCTCCACAGGTAAAGCTAAGCTCCAGCACGTTGCTGTGGTGATTTTAGATGAGGCAGATGTTGTTGTGCAGTGTGGTGCAGGGGATGATGATGCAGTAATAATTCACAGAGACAGTGGGGTGCAGTCTTCAGGGCTTACTCATGGTTATCACATTGCTCCTGGTTACAATGGCCAATTATCACCACCCACGTCGTTCTGCGTTCACCAAGGCAGGGGTTCAGCAATCCCTCAGGTATGTCGGAAGTACTTAACGTGACCCTGTTCTGTGTGCCTTTCTCAGTCGGCTTCCTGCACTGGCTCTCACCCGCCTACCCTGCGCCTCACAATCAGTGTCCCAAGCCGGTAACCTCAGATCTTGGTGGGCAACCTTGAGTTCCCTGGATCCTGTGCAGCTACCTTTTTGGTGATTAATTGTGGCTGTGGCAACTACACCCTGAAAGTGCAGAAGCCTCCGGTTTCTAGTTGAATTTGCAATTCTCACTAGTTAGGGGTCGGTCCCCTCTGTGGCTTGTTCCTTCCACTCCTGGTAGATTCGGGCATACTGGTGGCCTCCAGCACTTCCCGTACCCCTAGGATCCACTCTTTCTTTCTTGGAGCCTTCCGCCCTGCTCCTCTCCTCTCTTCAGTCTCTCTTCCTCCTGAGCAGAGCTCCTGCAGAGCGCCTGCTCCCTTCACTGTCCTCCTCTGACTGAACTCCACTCCACTCCACTGAACTGAACTGAACTCACACCCAATATGGCTTCCCTTTTTATACTACTCCTTCTCATGTGCTCCCCTGAACTTCTTCCTTCACCCACACCCGCTACATGGTTCCCCACACTCCAGCCAGGGTCAGGGCTCAGCAGCGCAGCAGTGCATCTTGCCCCTCCTGCTGGTCTGGAGTAGTGTAGTGTTGGATGCAGGTGTTTGGGTCCCGGACAGTACTCCATCCTTAGCTGAGAGTGAGATACCACACCTCTGGATGAAATGCAGCACCTCTGTGGCGACTGAACCCTCAGGGGTGCCACACTTCCCTTAGCGGTATTTATGTGTTTCCCCTTCTCGTAGTGGTATTTTTTTGTTTCCCTTTCCCGTAGCTGTATTTGTGTATCCCCTTCCCGTAGTGGTATTTGAGTGTATCCCTTTCCCGTAGTGGTATTTATGTCTATCCCCTTCTCGTAGTGGTATTCATGTGTATCCCCTTCCTGTATCTGTATTTATGTGTATTCCTTCTCGTAGTGGTATTTGTGTATTCCTTCCCATAGTGGTATTTGTGTATCCCTTTTCCGTAGCGGTATTTATGTGTATCCCATTCCCATAGCGATATTTATGTGTATCCCCTTCCCATAGCTGTATTTATGTGTATCCCCTTCTCGTAGTGGTATTTATGTGTATCCCCTTCCCGTAGCTGTATTTATGTGTATCCCCTTCCCTTAGCGGTATTTATGTGTATCCCCTTTCCATAGCATTATTTATGTTTATCCCCTTCTCGTAGTGGTATTTATGTGTATTCCTTCCCATAACGGTATTTATGTGTATTCCTTCCCATAACGGTATTTATGTGTATCCCCTTCTTGTAGTGGTATTTATGTGTATCCCCTTCCCGTAGTGGTATTTGTGTATTCCTTCCCATAACGGTATTTATGTGTATCCCCTTCTTGTAGTGGTATTTATGTGTATTCCTTCCCATAACGGTATTTATGTGTATCCCCTTCTCGTAGTGGTATTTGTGTATTCCTTCCCATATCAGTATTTATGTGTATCCCCTTCTTGTAGTGGTATTTATGTGTATTCCTTCCCATAGCGGTATTTATGTGTATCCCCTTCCCGTAGTGGCATTTATGTGTATCCCCTTTCTATAGCGGTATTTATGTGTATCCCCTTCCCGTAGTGGTATTTATGTGTATCCCCTTCCCATAGCTGTATTTATGTGTATCCCCTTCTCGTAGTGGTATTTATGTGTATTCCTTTCCATAGCGGTATTTATGTGTATCCCCTTCCCGTAGTGGTATTTATGTGTATCCCCTTCCCATAGCTGTATTTATGTGTATCCCCTTCTCGTAGTGGTATTTATGTGTATCCCCTTCTCGTAGTGGTATTTATGTGTATCCTTCCCATAGCGGTATTTATGTGTATCCCCTTCTCGTAGTGGTATTTATGTGTATCCCCTTCCTGTAGCGGTATTCATGTGTATCCCCTTCTCGTAGTGGTATTTATGTGTATCCCCTTCTCGTAGTGGTATTTATGTGTATCCCCTTCCTGTAGCGGTATTTATGTGTATCCCCTTCTCGTAGTGGTATTTATGTGTATCCCCTTCCTGTAGCGGTATTCATGTGTATCCCCTTCTCGTAGTGGTATTTATGTGTATCCCCTTCTCGTAGTGGTATTTATGTGTGTTCCTTCCCTTAGCGGTATTTATGTGTATCCCCTTCCCGTAGCGGTATTTATGTGTATCCCCTTCCCGTAGCAGTATTTATGTGTATCCCCTTCCCGTAGTGGTATTTATGTGTATCCCTTCTCGTAGTGGCATTTATGTGTATCCCATTCCCATAGCTGTATTTATGTGTATCCCCTCCTTGTAGTGGTATTTATGTATATCCCCTTCCCGGAGCGGTATTTATGTGTATCCCCTTCTCGTAGTCGTATTTATGTGTATCCCCTTCCTGTATCGGTATTCATGTGTATCCCCTTCCTGTAGCAGTATTTATGTGTATCCCATTCCCGTAGCGGTATTCATGTATATCCCCTTCCCGTAGCAGTATTTATGTGTATCCCCTTCTCGTAGTGGTATTTATGTGTATCCCTTCCCATAGCGGTATTTATGTGTATTCCTTCCCGTAGTGCTATTTATGTGTATCCCCTTCCCGTAGTGATATTTATGTGTATCCCTTCTCGCAGTGGTATTTATGTGTATCCCCTTCTCGTAGCGGTATTTATGTGTATCCCCTTCTCGCACTGGTATTTATTTGTATCTCCTTCCCTTAGCAGTATTTATGTGTATCCCCTTCCCGTAGTAGTATTTATGTGTATCCCCTTATCGTAGTGGTATTTATGTGTATCCCCTTATTGTAGTGGTATTTATGTGTATCCCCTATTGTAGTGGTATTTATGTGTATTCCTTCCTTTAGCGGTATTTATGTGTCTCCCCTTCCCGTAGCGGTATTTATGTGTATCCCCTTCTCGTAGTGGTATTTATGTGTATCCCCTTCCCGTAGTGGTATTTATGTGTATCCCCTTATCGTAGTGGTATTTATGTGTATCCCCTTATTGTAGTGGTATTTATGTGTATTCCTTCCTTTAGCGGTATTTATGTGTATCCCCTTCCCGTAGCGGTATTTATGTGTATCCCCTTATCGTAGTGGTATTTATGTGTATCCCCTTCTAGTAGTGGTATTTATGTGTATCCCCTTCTCGTAGTGGTATTTATGTGTATCCCCTTCTCGTAGTGGTATTTATGTGTATCCTCTTCCCGTAGCGGTATTTATGTGTATCCCCTTCTTGTAGTGGTATTTATGTGTATCCCCTTCCTGTATCGGTATTCATGTGTATCCCCTTCTCGTAGTGGTATTTTTGTGTATCCCCTTCTCGTAGTGGTATTTATGTGTATCCCCTTCTCGTAGTGGTATTTATGTGTATCCCCTTGCTGTAGCGGTATTTATGTGTATCCCCTTCCCTTAGCAGTATTTATGTGTATCCCCTTCTCGTAGTGGTATTTATGTGTATCCCCTTCTCGTAGTGGTATTTATGTGTATCCTCTTCTCGTAGTGGTATTTATGTGTATCCCCTTCTCGTAGTGGTATTTATGTGTATCCTCTTCTCGTAGTGGTATTTATGTGTATCCCCTTCTCGTAGTGGTATTTATGTGTATCCTCTTCTCGTAGCGGTATTTATGTGTATCCCCTTCTCGTAGTGGTATTTATGTGTATCCTCTTCTCGTAGTGGTATTTATGTGTATCCCCTTGCTGTAGCGGTATTCATGTGTATCCTCTTCTCGTAGTGGTATTTATGTGTATCCCCTTCCTGTAGCGGTATTCATGTGTATCCTCTTCCCATTGCGGTATTTATGTGTATCCCCTTCCTGTAGCGGTATTTATGTGTATCCCCTTCCTGTAGCGGTATTCATGTGTATCCTCTTCCCATAGCTTTATTTATGTTTATCCCCTTCCCATAGCGGTGTTTATATGTATCCCCTTTCCATTCCATAGCAGTATTTACAGTGGGGGAAATAAGTATTTGATTTCTTACTGTTTTTGTAAGTTTGCCCACTGACAAAGACATGAAGAGTCTATAATTTTAAGAGAGACATTGAGCGATAGAATATCAAAAGAAAATCACATTGTATAAATTAAATAATTTTTTTTCATTTTGCAGTGAGAAATAAGTATTTGATCCTTCTGGCAAACAACACTTAATACTTGGTAGCAAAACCCTTGTTGTCAAGCCCAGCAGTCAGATGTTGTTTGTAGTTGATGATGAGGTTTGCGCACATGTCAGGAGGAATTTTGGTCCACTCCTCTTTGCAAATCATCTCTAAATCATTAAGATTTTGAGGCTGCCGCTTGGCAACTCAGAGCTTCAACTTCCTCCATAAGTTTTCTGTGGGATTAAGGTCTGGAGACTGGCCAGACCACTACATGTCTTTACTGTGCTTCTTTTTGAGACACTCCTTTGTTGCCTTGGCTGTATGCTTTAGGTCATTGTCTTGCTGGAAGACCCATCCACGACCCATCTTCAATGCTCTTACTGAGGGAAGGAGGTTGTTGGCCAAAATATTGCGATACATGACCTCATACATCTACCCTTCAGTATGGTGCAGTCGTCTTGTCCCCTTTGTAGAAAATCACCCACAAAGTATGTTTCCCCCACCATGCTTCACGGTTGGGACGATGTTCTTAGGGTTGTACTCATCCTTTTTCTTCCTCCAAACACGGTGAGTTGAATTAATGCCAAAGAGCTAAATTTTTGTTTCATCTGACCACAGCATCTTCTCCCAATAACTCACAAAATCATCCAGGTGTTCATAGAGAAACTTCAGACTCACCTGCACATGTGCCTTCCTGAGCAGGGGGACCTTGCGAGCACTGCAGGATTTTAAACCTTTAAGGCGTAATGTGTTACCAATGGTTTTCTTGGTGACTGTGGTCCCAGCTGCCTTAAGATCATTAACAAGTTACCCTTGTATAGTTTTAGGCTGATCTCTCACTTTCCCCATGATCAAGGATACTCCACGAGGTGAGATTTTGCATGGTGCCCCAGATGGATGTCGATTGACAGTCATTTTGTATTTCTTCCATTTTCTTACTATTGCACCAACAGTTGTCTCCTTTCTTTATTTATGTGTATCCCCTTCCCATAGCTGTATTTATGTGTATCCCCTTCCCATAGCTGTATTTATGTGTATCCCCCTCCCATAGCGGTATTTATGTGTATCCCCTTCCCATAGCTGTATTTATGTGTATCCCCCTCCCATAGCGGTATTTATGTGTATCCCCTTCCCATAGCGGTATTTGTGTATTCCTTCCCTTAGCGCTATTTATTTGTATCCCCTTCCCGTAGTGGTATTTATGTGTATCCCCCTTCTCGTAGTGGTATTTATGTGTATCCCCTTCTCGTAGTTGTATTCATGTGTATCCCCTTCCCATAACGGTATTTATGTGTATCCCCTTCCCATAGCTGTATTTGTGTGTATCCCCTTCTCGTAGTGGTATTTATGTGTATCCCCTTCTCGTAGTGGTATTTATGTGTATACCCTTCTCTTAGTGGTATTTATGTGTATTCCTTCCCATAGCGGTATTTATGTATATCCCCTTCCCATAGTGGTATTTATGCCTGTGAGTGGCCAGTGATAGCGCCCCTCACAGGCAATATATGTTATGTTCTGCTACCAAAGCTAAGGAAAGAGAGGAGATCTGTCCCTACTATAAGACTCAGCTGAATCCCTACGATGTAACAGGGAACCTGATCCTGCGATCAGACCTGCTAAAGTCCTAATCTAGTCTGTACGAAGACCTATAGATGTGGGGAGGGAATCCCTACAAGTACTAAGGACTGGGAGGAATATGGGACACCTCCTAACAGAAATAGTAGCAGACAGACGAACAAACAAAATAGATAGAACATAGAGGTCCGTAGACCAAGCAAACTAACAGAGCTAGATACAGAGCACAGGCTAGCTAGAAAGTAGATATACAATGAAGTCCAGCAAAGCCAGAAGGGCGGAGCAGGACTAAATAGGCCAACAAGGTCATGTGACCAGCAAAGGAAAAAAAACCTAACAGCAAGGTTCTAACAGTACCCCCCCTTCTAAGAGGATCCTCCGGATCCCCTAGGACCGGGCTTATCAGGAAATCTCCTGTGAAACGCTCTGATAAGTCTGGACGCGGAAACATCATCTGACCTCACCCAAGAGTTATCCTCGGGTCCGAAACCTTTCCAGGCCACAAGATACTGCAAACTACCTCTATACCGTCTAGAGTCAAGGATGCGAGAAATTTCATATTCCCCGTCCTCCACCACCGGAGGAACAGAGGCAGAGGCGTCACCATCCGACACAACAGCTTTTTTTAACAGAGAGACATGAAAGACCGGATTAATTCTCCAGGAGGTAGGAACCTCCAACCTAACAGCAGATTGGTTGACAACCTGAAGCACCTTAAAGGGCCCTACAAACTTGGGACCCAATTTCTTAGAAGGAATCCTCAACCGCAGATTCCTAGAGGACAACCAAACCATGTCACCAACAGCGAACAAAACCTCCTGTCGTTTCCTATCAAAGTAGTCTTTAGATTTTCTGTTGGCCTCCTGAAGATTACCATGCACATCCGTCCAAACTCTTTCCAAATCACCGGAAAAATTCTCCTCCTCAGGCACGGCAGATCCCAACTTGGAGAACGACCCAAACGACGGATGTCTCCCAGAACAACAAAAAAAAGGCGAACAACCAGCAGAAGAAGATGTATGATTGTTCAGAGCAAATTCGGCAAGTGGCAGAAACTCAGACCACCCCTCTTGATTGTCTGCCACAAAACAACGCAAGAACTGCTCAACATCCTGGTTTTTCCTTTCTGTCTGGCCATTAGATTCAGGATGATATCCGGACGAAAACGACAAATGAATTCCCAACCTGTCACAAAAGGCACGCCAAAAACGAGCCACGAACTGAGGACCCCTATCAGAAACAATGTCAGTAGGAACGCCATGAAGTCTGACAATTTCCTTGACAAAGGCCTTAGCGAGAGTTTTAGCGCAGGGCAGTTTGACGAAGGGAACCAAGTGACACATCTTGCTAAAACGGTCCACGACCACCCAGATGACAGTAAAACTCTCAGAGGGGGGAAGGTCAGTTATAAAGTCCATAGCCAAATGTGTCCAAGGAGCACTGGGGACCTCTAAAGGACAAAGCAACCCCGCAGCGGGAGTATGTGAGGACTTAGATCTAGCACATATAGTACATTGGCGCACCCACTTAATGACTTCCTTCTGCCATCCAGGCCACCAAAAACTGCGACCCACCAGTCTCTTGGTCTCAGAGATTCCGGGATGACCTGCCAACCGAGATTCGTGACACTCAACAAACAAATCTCTCCTAAAGGTCTCAGGCACAAACAACCTCCCATGAGGAGTGTTAGATGGGGCATTCTCCTGAGCTTTAAGAATCTCATCTTCCAAAACGGAGTCTAAAGCAGCTATCACAACACCTTCTTGTAAAATGTTTTCCTCTTTCTCAGCACCGACTATGGGAGAAAAACTACGAGACAAGGCATCCGCCTTAACATTCTTAGTACCAGGGATGTAAGTAACGGAGAAATTAAACCGCGAGAAAAACAGTGCCCACCTAGCCTGACGGGCATTCAGGCGCTTGGCAGCATCAAGATATATCAGATTTTTATGATCCGTAAGAACCTGAACGGGAAATTCCGCACCTTCCAAGAAGTGGCGCCAGTGTTCAAATGCGAGTTTAATAGCCAATAATTCCCGATTACCAATATCGTAATTCAATTCAGTCTCCGAAAATTTTTTTGAAAAAAAGGCACAGGGATGTAATCCATCCCCGTTATCCTGAGACAATACTGCGCCAACCCCCACAGAGGAAGCATCAACCTCAACCAAAAACGGCCTAGTAACATCAGGCTGCATAAGGATGGGAGCAGAGGTGAACCTCTCCTTGAGATACACAAAAGCTTCAATGGCCTCAGAAGACCACTGAACCGCATCAGCACCTTTCCTGGTGAGATCAGTCAGAGGTTTGACAATACTAGAAAAATTTTTTATGAACTTTCTATAGTAATTGGCGAAACCCAAAAACCTCTGTATCGATTTCAAACCAATAGGCCTAGGCCATTCCTGCACAGCCTGAACCTTAACCGGATCCATCTCAAAACCTTTGCTGGAGATAATGTAGCCCAAAAAACTAATTCTCTGTACAGCGAACTCACATTTCTCCAGCTTAGCAAAAAGTGAATTGTCCATTAATAACTGTAATACCTCACGCACGCTCCGCCAATGAGACTCCAGATCTGGCGAATAAATCAAAATGTCATCCAAATACACAACCACATTTTTACCGATCAAAGGTCTAAGGATGTCATTAATCAGATTCTGAAAAAATGCAGGAGCATTAGTAAGACCAAAAGGCATA
The DNA here is from genome assembly GCF_046119375.1 of Phyllobates terribilis. Classification (NCBI taxonomy): domain Eukaryota; kingdom Metazoa; phylum Chordata; class Amphibia; order Anura; family Dendrobatidae; genus Phyllobates; species Phyllobates terribilis. Next base: position 421,271,615 of record NW_027362762.1, on the reverse strand, counting down.
ACCAGATTCTCAAAATGACCCACAGGAGTGTTAAAAGCAGTCTTCCATTCATCACCCTCCTTCATGCGCAACAGATTGTATGCCCCCTTAAGGTCAATTTTAGAGAACCACTTGGCCCCCAATAACTGGTTAAACAGATCAGGAATCAATGGCAGTGGGTAAGGATTGCGTACCGTAATTTTGTTAATCTCACGAAAATCCAGACAAGGACGTAAACCGCCGTCCTTTTTTTTTACAAAAAAAAATCCAACCGCCACAGGAGACTTAGAGGGCCTAATGTGACCGGCGGCCAAGCTTGTCTGTATGTATTCCTCCAAAGCCTTCCTCTCAGGAATAGTAAGGTTAAATAAACGACTCTTAGGAAGAGTCGCTCCAGGGACAAATTCAATAGAACAATCATAGTCTCTCTGGGGAGGCAAAACCTGCGATTCCTTCTCAGAAAAAACTCTCCAAAAATCCTGAATAGGAACAGGCAATTCTCCCCTATCCAAAGCTGCAATACGCCCGTTACAACACTTGTCATAACATTTATGGCTCCAGGATTTAATTTCACTGGTAGACCAATCCAGTACAGGATTGTGAAATTTTAACCAGGGCAAACCCAATATTACTGGAGAAGGCAAGTTATTCAACACTACCAAATCCAATTTCTCATGGTGAACACCATTAATAGTGAGAGGAAATTCACTGACCTTGAGAGTAATATTCTTCAAAGGGGAGCCATCCACAGAAACCACAGCAATGGGGGATGACAAAAGTTCAGGTTTTAAATTGAGTTTTTCCACGAATCCCCCATCAATTACATTCAGTGTAGACCCGCAATCAACAAACACCCGAAATTCCATTAATTTTTCCTGAGCAATCGTGGAAGCAGCTAAAAATATACCCTTGGAATTTAAACAGGCAATACGGGCGTGACTGACCATTTTTTTTTCTTTCTTCATACGAAGCTCACAGCCTTTAATCAAATGACCAGATTTTCCGCAATAGAAACACAAGCCTTGCGAAAAACGACGGTCTTTTTCTTGAGAGCGAGGTGCCACCGATCCAATCTCCATCGGTTCACCACTGTTAGTACACACATTATCATAACCAGAAACTGACATAGCAGAGGATTTGCTCTCATTAACCCTAGCACGCAGTCTTCTATCCACCCGTATAGCTAATTGCATAGCCTGTTGCAAATCTTCAGGTGTAGGATAAGCAATTAGCAGGTCTTTAACCCTTTCACTGAGCCCAGCAAGAAATAGACTTTTCAGAGCAGAATCGTTCCACCCTGTTTGAGTGGACCAACGACGAAAATGTGTACAATATTTTTCCACATTACCCGATCCTTGTTTTAGACGTCTCAACTCAGTCTCAGCTGATGCGACACGGTCAGGATCATCATATAATAGTCCCAAAGCAGAAAAAAAACTATCCACTGATCTGAAGCATGAATCACTAGGTTGCAAAGAAAAGGCCCACTCCTGAGGCTCTTTGCGCAAAAGTGACATTATGAACCCTACGCGCTGGGATTCATCCCCAGAGGACTTAGGTCTCAAACGAAAATACAATAAGCAAGCATTTTTAAATGAAAAAAATTCTCGGTGTTCACCAAAAAACAAATCCGGCAAACATACCTTAGGCTCCAAGAAATGTGCTCCAGGACAGTTACTCACGTGCTGACGGAGCTCGGCCACCTCCAGAGAGAGTCCCTGCAGGCGATGAGTCAAATCCTGAACCGACACCATGATGGAACAGAAAAATCTTTCCTTAGAGAATTTGCTGGCTGGACTTACTGTTATGTTCTGCTACCAAAGCTAAGGAAAGAGAGGAGATCTGTCCCTACTATAAGACTCAGCTGAATCCCTACGATGTAACAGGGAACCTGATCCTGCGATCAGACCTGCTAAAGTCCTAATCTAGTCTGTACGAAGACCTATAGATGTGGGGAGGGAATCCCTACAAGTACTAAGGACTGGGAGGAATATGGGACACCTCCTAACAGAAATAGTAGCAGACAGACGAACAAACAAAATAGATAGAACATAGAGGTCCGTAGACCAAGCAAACTAACAGAGCTAGATACAGAGCACAGGCTAGCTAGAAAGTAGATATACAATGAAGTCCAGCAAAGCCAGAAGGGCGGAGCAGGACTAAATAGGCCAACAAGGTCATGTGACCAGCAAAGGAAAAAAAACCTAACAGCAAGGTTCTAACAATATATACAACTAAAGGTATTTACAAAAAAACTTATGGCCACATGCTAAATACATTGGGGCAATTCAAAAAAGTAGTGGACAACTTCTTTAAATAGCGGATTGTTTTAGCAATGTTGAATCGGTCACACACAATTACATATACCACATACTTGCTTTTACCTGTAAAAAAGTGATGAGTGCAGAATATATACGGTAACTACCCAAATAAATTTGGTCAGTACACCACAAAAATTCACAATAATTCAGTGCATACATTTTGTTATTGTGCTATAAGGTACACTGTGGCTGTCAATTTTACATTATCCAAAAAATACTCCATAAGGAAATAATTCCTTGATTTGCACATATGGTGACCCTTGTACCTCATAAAAAAATTGGTTGCTGTTGGTATGGGATACATGTGAGTGTAAATGACACCCTCAACAATCTAAACTGCAAAATCAAGAAATTCTATCCGATTCACCACACCATGGATAATTCATCAATATAGTGCAAACATTCATACTGACCAAAAATGGATTTGATGTATTATGAATAATTTCTGACTCACCCAACATCTTACTTATGGTTTTGTAGCCCATTCCAGCTTTGTGCAGGTCTATGACTTTGTCCCTGACTTCCTTAGAAAGCTCTTTGGTCTTGCCCATGTTGTAGAGGTTAGAGTCTGACTGATTAATTGAGTCTGTGGACAGGAGTCTTTTATACAGGTGACTATGTAAAGCAGCTGTCTTTAATGCAGGTAATGAGTTGATTAGGAGCGTCTAACTGGTCTGTAGGAGCCAGAACTCATAATGGTTTGTAGGGGATCAAATACTTATTTCTCACTGCAAAATGCAAAAGAAATGATCAAATTTATACAATGTGATTTTCTTGATTTTTTTTTTGGATATTCTATCTCTCAATGTTAAAATTAACCTACCCTTAAAATTATAGACTGTTCATGTCTTTGTCAGTGGGCAAACTTACAAAAACAACAAGGGATCAAATAGTTATTTCCCCCATTGTATGTATATCCCCTTCCCATAGCTGTATTTATGTGTATCCCCTTCCCATAATGGCATTTATGTATATCCCCTTCCCATAGCGGTATTTATGTGTATCCCCTTCTCGTAGTGGTATTTATATGTATCCCCTTCCCATAGCGGTATTTATTTTATTGCGCTAAAAGAAGTTTGAAAAAATTGGTCCCCATCATTGTACTAGCTGATTGGTATACCAGTGGCTTTGAAATGGCCAAGTTTGAAGAAAATCCCTTGTATCTTACAAATAAGGAGTATTATGAACTGAAGGATGCAACATGCCATATGTCTCTATGTTGCATCTCGGGAGCACAACTATACAATAAAACAAACAGAATAATCAGTGGTGAGTGCCATATTATATTCTTCTATTCTTCTCTTTTAAGTGGAATTAATACTATTCTACATTGCTCCATTATATTAATGCAACAGTTATGGTAAGGAAATAGCAATCTATGTTTGAGATTAATGTAATGCTAGACAAAAATGTAAAATGGTCATTGACATGTGTAAAATATTTTGTTCCCCAGTGATGTTTAATTGCTTTATCCTGTTTAGGACAATCTCTTTAGCTATGTTTTAGTAGTTGTCTTAAAGGAAATCTGTCAACAGGTTTTTGCTATCCCATCTGAGAGCAGTGTAATGTAGGGGCAGAGACCCTGATTACAGAAGTGGATCACTTACTGGGCTACTTGCAACAGTTTTGATAAAATTGCTGTTTGATCTGCTGCAGATCTACAGGTTCCCTGAATGCAGAGCTCCGTATAGCACCGTCCACACCACTGGTTGACAGCTTTCTGTGTGCACTGTGCATAGGTAAAAAACTATTGATAATTTGCTGCTGATAAAATGTGATTTTATCAAAACTACAACAAGCAGCCCAGTAAGTGACATATAGCTGGAATCAGGGTCTCAGTTTCTACATTATACTGCTCTCAAATTAGGTGGCAAAAGCCTGGTGACAAATTCCCGTTATAACTTAATTTCATGGGAAGTTCTGGTCATGATTATGAGACAGGCATACAGTAGTTACAGGGGTTATCTCAAGCTTATAACCTTCTTAGAATTCAGCCGATTCTGACACTTTTGGCTTCTCTAACTCCTGGTTTATGTGACACACTTAAGTAGAAATGAAAAATTGATTTCCCTGATCATGGATTTGACCACTGTATGTAATAACATTTGATTGCTCTATGACAGAAATTTTGGCTGCTGTATAAACAATAGGATCTGAAAATATGATCTGGACTATTTAATATTTCCTAACACATTTCCATGAGGAACATACAAGCAACAGTGGTATTTTATGTGGGGGAGCACAGATGTAACTTACTGGTTACTTGCTACTCACACACTGACTACTGTGCAAGAAGATTTCTGATCAGAAATCCTTGTGGAGAGTGACAATCCAGGCCTGGCATGTCAGAGTGAGGAGACTTATACGCCACGCATGCTCCTCTGGGAAATTTAATTTGTAAATTGCCTCTTCAGAGAGGAAAAGAACTAGAACTCTAGGACCACTTATTGGAAGTAGCATTAATAAAAGTTAATATAGACCCTTTAACGTTCCTTGCCTTATGACTTAGGATAATAGCACATGTAGTACACGTTAGTGGCTACTAACTATCAAATCCACTACAGCAGGCAGTAATGGTAAAAACCAAATCAGGGCAGATGTCAGGGTCCATGCCTGTATTTACTGATTCCGAGCCGAGGTTAGAATTGACAGGATGCCCACTGTTACTCTGATGCCCAAGGACCCTCATATGCCTGTCTGACAGGCTGTCTAGCAAGCACACAACACAATGCTAAAACCACATTTCCCGCATGATCATCTCCGCTGTAATCATAAGGCCAGGATTCATTTTACAAAAATAATAATAAAAATAAGGAATTTGTTTTAATAATATTATTGAATCTGTAAATGTGGATTTAGCATTACATAATGGTATGATCACGCACTGTGCATTGATATTTGTATGAAATTTGCATTCTACTCATGCGAATAGGGTTTCTGCAACCCCGGCTCACATGCAACCCCCGGCTCACATGCAACAGAGAATTTGCAGATACATAGGCCTTATTGGGGGCTAATCCTCTGTGAATCTGGGGAAAAGAAAATCGCAAATTTTCTGCAGAAATTCTAGGGTGAGACTCACATTTCTTCCAAGAAAAATACAAATCAGATTTTTATTGTGTGAACGCATCCCTGTCAAGTGCCATTTTTTATGATCCATAATACTTTATTCTCTAGGTCTCAGTTCAGTTTTGTCTGTCTTAAGTATCTATAGCAACCTCTACTTGTTATGCTTTACTTTAACAGAGGTCAAGATTAATAAGTGAAGCTTAAAGGTTTATAGACTCAGATGTTATATTAATATACGTAAAATGTACATAGACAGAAGAGGTCAATCCAATTTAATTACTAAAGTACTACTGAATTGCACTACCGCTTGTAAGCCGGTTTATTCACTTGTATGTTATTCTGTGCAGGTTAAGTGGTGTCATCGAAAATTACATGATGATTTCCAGTGATATATTGAGAAAAATATAGCTTTTTTAGAGCTTGAAAACAAGACATCCCCTGCTTACATAAACTAATGTGGTAGTAGAGTTTTCTTAGGCTTTATTCACAATGCCATTTATCTTTTTCATTTGTCTGTTACGTTTCGAACAGTCAAGAGAAACCGATAAATACTTAGATTATTATAGAATATTCAGAGCACAATAAAAAAATCTGACATTTTTGGGGGTAAAAATAGACTTTTACAGGGAATTTTATTCTGTTTATCAAATTTTCATTGGAGCTGGCCCTATGTAGGAGAAGAAAGTCCGCAAAGAAGTTCGCAATAGACAGAATAAAATAATGAGATTAGAACCGCTCAAGACTATCACAGTCAAAACAATGTCTTAAAAAGGAATACTTCAGACACCACACTATGGAAGCGGGAATCTGTGAATATGTGCAATAAATTGCGTCGCAGGAATTATCCAAAATGAATGCTGGATCAGGCGAGTTCAATAGTGGGTAATATAGATAGAGAAGACATGCTAGCGGATATTAAGGGCAGAAAGAAGGAATTTACTACACAAGACATAGACAGAATTTCATTTTCTACTAACTATAGCATTGAATTCAAAGAGATTAAAAACATCATACAAAGAAACATCCCAATGTTGTTGCAGGATAAAAAATTAAATGAGATATTAAAAACACCTATCAACTATGTAGCCAAAAAGCCCCTTCACTAGGTGACGTGCTCTCGCCCACATTATTCTTGACTAATAAATACCCTACATCTACTTGGCTAAGAAACATGGGGTTCCATAAATACGGCCATACGAGGTGCACGTGTTGTAACTTTGTAGTCAGAACTGATAAATTCATCTCCCTAGTCACTAACAAGGAATATAACATTAAATAATATAAACTGCAACACTGCGTTTCTGGCTTATTTGATCACATGTACGGCATGCAAACTACAGTGTGTGGGTTGCACGACAGGGGCATTAAAACTACGCACAAGAAGGCATATTTCTGACACCAATGACAAATTAACGGTTAAAAGTTCTGCAGCCTCCAAACACTTTATAGAACACCACAATGGCAATACCAGCACATTTAAAATTGTAGCTATTGAAAAATTCCATAGACCTTCTCGTGGGAGTGATCATAAAAGGAAACTTATCAATACAGAGTCTTGGTGCATATATGTGTTAAAAACACTGGTATCGCAAGGTATGAAAATGCACCAAGATATTATGCACCATTATGACTAAGATCCGTATATTCGACTATTTGATTGTGGATATTTTTATTTATTTGTATATCTTGTATGTGTTTTTATTGGATCTAATTCTATATACACGTCCTTTATATATATGTGTGTTGTTTGCAGTGATTCTACATAATAGAGATTTTGACCATGAGAAAACTTCACCCAGAAGAGTTAAATGGTGAACAGATGGTGAATGAGTAGTTAGAGCTGCATTCCTTCAGGACATGACATGTATATAGTTTGTCTAGTTTTAGTTTAGAGTATGTATGCAATGACTAAGGACGTAACTGTCTGAAACGCGTATGCAATTACTCTATGTCTGGAGTTTTCTGGATTTGCAAAAAAGAAGAATTTTTTATGAGGACCCAGTGGTGGATGTACCTTCCTTTTCTCTTCATTGTTCCTTATTATTCTACAAGACCTTCCGTGAAGAGGAGATCCTTGGTCCATGTGTAATGAGCTGAACACCAGGTTACCGCAAGGTTTCCTATGACTTTCATGAGTTTGTATGTTCTCCCCATGTTTGTGTGGGTTTCCTCTGGGTTCTCTGGTTTCCTCCCACACTCCAAAGACATACTGATAGAGAATGTAGATTGTGAGCCCCAATGGGGACAGTGATGAGAATGTATGTAAAGCGCTGTGGAATTAATGGCGCTATATAAGTGAGTAAAATAATGAAATAAAAAACATCAGAGCTCTGTAGCTCTAAAAAAATGCATTTATAAGAAGACAAAGTTCGCTTGCACTGTACTGTGTTAGTTATAGTGAGAAACACAATAGCCCACATATTGAGATTCACACAAAAGCGGTGTGGAGGAAATACCACTCACACCCCATATCCGTGTCGTCAACTCGAACAAGATATATATAGACAGGAGAAGAAACGAGCGCACTGGCATAAAAAAGCTTTATTAGTAATTCATATAAAACTTCATTAATAAATGGAAAAAAATATAATGTAAAGTGCAGACATGCAGATCAAAAGACCCCACTTAATCTATAGCCCAAAAGGAAGGGTAATATAGATATATTCAAGAAATTACATAAATATTCTAAAACATACACGTATTACACACACATCCTCCAAAATGGAGGAAATGTAATAAGTATTAGATAATAATGAAAAGACAGTAAGGGCAGAAAAGAGAAATAGACCGGGGCAGAAAGAGGTGGTATACATGGACAATTAAATATACCACTAAATATATGGGGATCACGTATACCATAGTCCTGTACCATTAATCAGCTGCCATAGTGCATGTCATGTACAGGACAATGGTGACTCACCCCAAATATTGTCACATGTAGAAAGGGGACCACATGAGGGCAGGTGTCTGTCGTGGAGGGCAGCCTTGACGCGCGTTTCGCGGGTGCTCTTTTCGAGAGGCGCCTTTCTCTTTTCTCTTACTGTCTTTTCATTATTATCTAATACTTATTACATTTCCTCCATTTCGGAGGATGTGTGTGTAATACGTGTATGTTTTATGATATTTATGTAATTTCTTGAATATATCTATATTACCCTTCCTTTTGGGCTATAGATTAAGTGGGGTCCTTTGATCTGCATGTCTGCACTTTACATTATATTTTTTGCCATTTATTAATGGAGTTTTATATGAATTACTAATAAAGCTTTTTTATGCCAATACGCTTGTTTCTTCTCCTGTCTATATGTGTTAGTTATAGGTCTCACATTGGTAGGGCCCTCTTTTTTAAAAAATAATCCCTGGAGGCAGAATCTCATGCGGATCAGTGTCCAGCCCATAGCCTGGAACAGCTTGTTTACATATAAGGAAAACGTGGATTTTTCTGGTATAAGAAATTGAATCTCTCTCTCTCTGTGTCTCTCCTGTGAATCAGATGAATAAATAGTATCTTTAATATCCACATAGAGTGCCAGATTGTTTCATGACTTTCTTTTTACAGGATAGGACCCTATGCGTGCACCTGAACAGTCTAGGAGTCCAATATTTCCTCAATATGTCATACTTATACCGCTAGCATGTAGGGCTTCAAGGAGTTTCAAGGGTTTTACATTGATGGCCTTTCTTTAGGGTATGGGCATCTGGATGTTTCTGTGTTTGCTACGGTGATGAAGGGACCACAGTGCTGTCCCTTTGTTTTTCTGATCTTTGAGATTCGAAGATCAATAAATGTCCCGTTATACTGTACTTAGAATAGCCCATTAAGTTAAAATCCCTAAAAAAAATCTTTAGCATTTTAGATTTTGTTCACATTTAAGATTGAACTAACAAGAGCTAGTAGTTAGTCGGGTAGCTTAGTATTTAAATATGTTGAGTCATTTTTATATTTAAAATTTATAATGTCCTTTTACTGTAAGTTTTACATATTACCATATGACTTTGTTAATAGGATTTGGAACTTTTTCAACATAAGCTTGATATTCTGGGTACTGACATTGAGACTTCTGAGGTGTACAAGTATGAATGCACATCACAGGAGGCCTTTAAAATCATTCAGAACTTCAATGCTCGGGTGCAAATTTTGCAAATTGAAGCAAAAAACCTAAAAGAACTACAAGAGCTTCTGGAGACTACGGTGGTTGACTTCTCCATTTTAAACAAGTACGTGTTTTCAGTATTTTTCCTTAATAGGTTTTCCAAGGTTAAAAATAAAATTGGTAACATTAGGAAATGTGATAACAAAATACATTAAAGGAGGAAAATTCCCTATGGAATAAGGGATATACAGCGCTATCTGAGCGTAGTATTAATAAGGAATAAGGTATGGATAATATCAGGTGAAAAGAATCACCTTTGGGGGTTGTGCAACACAGGGCACAAATGCAAAGCATGAGCTGCATCCCTCCTACTGGCATCTCCTTAAATTCAGAGCCCAGTGGACAACAATTAGCTGTAGTGAGGTGACTAGGTGATCTGGCGCTCTAGAAGGCAACCACCATCGGATAAAAAATGTTTGATTAAAAATAGATAAATAGTATTTTTTCCACTTTTAATAAAAAATTTTTTATCCGATGGTGGTTTCCAGACCACATAGTCACCTCACTTATGCTAAAATAAAAAAAATAATATTCACCTATCCAATCACTGGCACCTCTAGTGCCGATGCTCAGGTGGTCCCTGGCAGTCTTTCTTTTCTTCCCTGAAGTGATCACATGCCATACATTCACTTAACCTCCGCAGCCAATCTCTGACCTCAGCAGTGATGGAATGAGACTTTTGAGGTCAGTGATTGGCTACACTGGTCCTGTGAATGTATATGATGTAACCTCTACAGGGAAGGAAACAAAGACCAGTGGGGACCACCATTGATATGGAGCTCATACTGGTGAATTTTCTATTTTTGTTAATTTTATCGCATTTCTACTGTTACTAAATATTGTTTTAAAATCCTGGATTTCTAGAGCTTTAGGCTACAGCTGCATTCTCTAGATTTTTACTCAAAGTATTTCCTTAAACTGATGTTGCTCTAGACTAAAGATGTGAGAGTAGCCTAATGTTGATGTCCAGTTGGTGAGAATTGATGTTTTACGTAATGTTGTTTAATAGTAATCATAAGTAGAGATGAGCGTTGTTCTACTCGAACTGTTCGCCAATCTCAAATTCGAGCTGTTTTGGGCGGTGTTCGAGCCGGACGGCGAACACGAACAATTTGAGAAAAATTCGGCTGTTCGAGGTTATGTTCGATAACTGTTCGTGCACCAAAATCATAACTGGATTTTTTCTCAGTAATGATGAAAATTAATGTTAATACGCAGTTTGAGTGTACAGCGGGGCGGGGGGAGGGGCAGGGGATGGATCTCTGCAGGAACAATGAAGATCTCCATTTTTTTTTCTCTTTCCCGCATTTGCAGTGGGGAGGTGCAATCTGTCAGCCTATCAGCAGCGCACACACGGAGCGAAGTGCTTTTTTTCACACAAGCAAGGGCATGTGTCATTGGCAGTGTATGTCACATGTCCTTGCCCTATAAGACCAAGCCATTTTCCCCGTCGCCACCATTTTCTCACTGCTGCAGCTGCGTGTTAGACGGCACCGCTGTTGCTGTGTGCGCTATACCTTGTTAATTTCAAGCCAATTTTCGCACAAATATACAGATAGCTTGGGAGTAGGGAATAGTTGTGATTGCAGTCCTTTTAAGGACTAGGTTACAGCATTTCCTACGACTTTTATCAGGGAGGTCTGTGCTCTTAAATAGATAGGTTGTGGGAGTAAAGACTAATTGTAATTGGAGTCCTTTTCAGGACTAGGTTACATGAGTTCCTATCAGTTTTTGCCAGGCAGGTCTGTGCCAGTGCTGTGCAAGTTTTTTTCACAGCATTTGGCTGAATCTAGCAAAGCTAATCCTTTTTGGCCTATTGCAGAGTGTGTTAGTCAGTGGAGTAGCCTATCTGTGTTGCAAGATATAACACCTGTGTATAGAATACCAATTTTTTTACTGCACCTAGTGAAGTAAAATCTTTTGGGCATAGCATCATTCTATTAGTCCATCTATACTGACCTCCATCAGGTTGCAAACTGAATATAATTTTTTTCTGCATCTAGCTCTGAAAAAATATTTGGGCTTCTAGCAGTGTGTGGGACTTGGTCTATTAGTCCATCTATACTGACCTCCATCAGGTTGCAAATTAAAAATAATTTTTTTCTTCATTTAGCTCTGAAAAAATATTTGGGCTTCTAGCAGTGTGTGGGACTTGTTCTATTAGTCCTTCTATACTGACCTCCAGCAGGTTGCAAATTGAATATAATTTTTTTCTGCATCTAGCTCTGAAAAAATAGTTGGGCTTCTAGCGGTGTGTGGGACTTGGTCTATTAGTCCATCTATACTGACCTCCATCAGGTTGCAAATTAAAAATAATTTTTTTCTGCATCTAGCTCTGAAAAAATATTTGGGCTTCTAGCAGTGTGTGGGACTTGGTCTATTAGTCCATCTATACTGACCTCCATCAGGTTGCAAATTAAAAATAATTTTTTTCTGCATCTAGCTCTGAAAAAATATTTGGGCTTCTAGCAGTGTGTGGGACTTGGTCTATTAGTCCATCTATACTGACCTCCATCAGGTTGCAAATTAAAAATAATTTTTTTCTGCATCTAGCTCTGAAAAAATATTTGGGCTTCTAGCAGTGTGTGGGACTTGGTCTATTAGTCCATCTATACTGACCTCCATCAGGTTGCAAATTAAAAATAATTTTTATCTGCATCTACAGTACCTCTGAAAAAATATTTGGGCTTCTAGCTGTGTGTGGGACTATTTGTATTAGTCCATCTATACTGACCTCCATCAGGTTGCAAACTGAATATATTTTTTTCTGCATCTACCTCTGAAAAAATATTTGGCCTTCTAGTAGTGTGTCGGACTTTCTCTATTAGTCCATCTATACTGACCTCCATCAGGTTGCAAATTAAAACTAATTTTTATCTGCATCTACAGTACCTCTGAAAAAATATTTGGGCTTCTAGCTGTGTGTGGGACTATTTATATTAGTCCATCTATACTGACCTCCATCAGGTTGCAAATTCAAAATAATTTTTTTCTGCATCTAACCCAGCCAATAGTTTTGGCCTAATACCACAGTTTGGCCACTCAGCTCTGCTCGGTTACCATCCATTGTTTTTTTGTGCAAACAACTCCAGAGTTGTGAATTAGTTAACCACCAAAATGAGTGGAAAAAGGCCTGCTGCTGGTGGAAAGGGGAATAGGCGTGTTGGGAAGGGGAAAAAAGGTTGTGTCCGTGGGGTAGGTGTTAAAGCAACAGTAACATCTGCAGAAGAAAGACCATCTTCCAGCCAAACTAAAATGTCTACTTCTTTTAGCGGACAATGTGATAAGATCCCTTTCTTACGGCCACGCCAATCGCTACAAATTCCAGATGAGGCACAAAAACAGCAGGTGCTTCAACGGATATCAAGTGCTCCTTTAAGTGGGCTCTCCTCCACATCAACTTCAAGATCACAAATACTCCAGTCCTCAAAGGTGTCACCCAAATCGCACTTGCTTCCTCACAGCTCCCAAATCTCCATCTGCCCGTCTGAGTATGAGGTAGAACAGATGGTTGAGTCTGCAGAGCTGTTTACTCATACTATAGCCTGGGAATCAGAGGTCGACTCCAGCGCTTCTGTGAATCCAGACGAGGAAATGATCTGCACTGATGCCCAGAATCTTTATGAGTCGGATCCAGGACCAGACGCAGAAGGTTCTGACCATAATGTAGACCCTCATTCCCAAACTGTAACTCCTGTTGGTGGAGACAATGAGGAAGACGATGATAAGACTCAAATACCTGATTGGAGCGACAACTTTAGTTTTTTGTCAGGGCAGGAACAGGTTGGCTCTGAGGACGACGGGTGTGATAACGCACAGGGTGATGATGATGAGGTCGGAGATCCCACTTACTGTCAACCCACAGTCAGCCAAGAGATGAGGTCAGCAGAGGAGGTGGAGGAAGATGCTAGTGACGACGAGGTCAGGTTGCGCCTTCCTGGACAGAGACGTAGTACTGGAAGCACGTCAACAACTGCATCCTCAAACACAACTCTGCCTCTCACCACAAGTCGTGGTGGCTCTTCAGGTCGCATGGGTGCTAAGCCTTGCATAGCCTGGGCATTTTTTCAGATCGATAAAGATGACCCAACTCGTGTTATCTGTAACATTTGTCAGCAAAAGCTAAGTAGAGGCCAAAAAATACATAGTTTGAGTACTTCATGCATGAACCGGCACATGGACATGAAGCATAAGTTGCAGTGGGAAGCTCAGTGTGCTACAATGCGGCCTAGCCGGCCGGGCCAATCACCGTCTGCCATATCTTGTGCATCCGCGGCCTCTTCATCCTCTGTGACTGGGGGGACAGCAGTCACACCTGTTTTGGGGCGCAGACCTGCCACCTCTTTACCCGCAACAGCCAGCGTGATTGGCAGGTCATCATTTTCTTTGGAGGTGGTAACACCAGCTGGTGTTGAGCGCTGTCCGACATCGATAGCACCACCTTTGGATCAAGGCAACCTAACATGTCTGCCTGCATCTTCCTCACAGACCGGCAGTTTGCCGGGGACACCCTTATCAACCCCGTCTAAGCACAATAGCCAGCCCTCGGTCCCTCAGATGTGGACAAGTAAAAGACCATTTCCTCCTAGCCATGAGAAAGCTAAGAGGTTGAATTTCACCATCTGCAAGCTCTTGGCTACAGAAATGCTGCCTTTCCGCCTGGTGGACACAGAGGATTTTCGAGACCTTATGTCCGTCGCAGTGCCCCAGTACCAGATGCCCAGTCGGCACTACTTCTCAAAGAAAGGTGTGCCTGCGCTCCACCAGCATGTCGCACACAACATCACCGCTTCTTTGAGAAACTCTGTGTGTGACAGGGTGCATTTCACCACAGACACTTGGACGAGTAGGCATGGACAGGGGCGTTACATGTCGCTGACTGGGCACTGGGTAACTATGGTGACAGCAGGACAAGGGGCTGCTGTCCAAGTCTTGCCGTCCCCACGAGTTGTGCGTCAATCCTCTTTATGTCAAAGTTCCTCCACTGCTTCTGCCTCCTCAACCTCCTCTCGGTCTTCCACCTGCACCCAAAGCCTGTCTGGTCATGCCACAAGCTTTCTAACTGCGCAGAAGGGATCCTGCACACCTCCTTACTATGCTGGCAGTAGGGCTCAACGTCATCAGGCGGTTTTTACATTGAAATGTCTGGGAAATGTGAGTCACACAGCTGAGGAGTTGTGGTCAGCTCTGGAGAACCAATTTCATGAATGGTTGTCTCCACTGGACCTGAAACCAGGGAAGGCCGTGTGCGACAATGCTGCAAACCTGGGTGCGGCCCTTCGCCGGGGCAATGTCACACACGTGCCTTGTATGGCTCACGTGTTGAACCTGGTTGTCCAGCAATTTTTAGCCCACTATCCCAGACTAGATGGCCTTCTGCAGAGGGCACGGTCGCTGTGTGCTCACTTCCGCCGTTCGCATCCCGCAGCTCAGCGACTTACATCTCTACAGAAGTCGTTGGGCCTGCCACTTCACCGGCTAAAATGCGATGTGCCTACCCGGTGGAATTCAACTCTGCACATGTTGCAGCGACTGTGGCAGCACCGACAAGCCCTGGTGCAATACGTTCTGACGTATAGCCTGGGCCAACGAGATTCAGAGGTGGGGCAAATCACGCTGGAGGAGTGGTCTCAGATCAGGGACCTATGCACCCTTCTGCACAGTTTTGAAATGGCGACGAAGATGTTTAGTGCTGACGATGCCATTATCAGCATGACTATTCCGGTGATTTACATGCTGGAGCACATGTTAAACAGAATTCAGAGTCAGGTGGTGGCACAAGAGGAGGTGGAGGAAGTAGAGGAGGAGGAGTTGTATGCGGAAGGGCTAACATCTGCAAGGTCCAGACGGTCGGCAGCACCAAGGCGGCAGGCATGTGAGGGTGGGGGAGATGGTTTTACCAGGGCGCATGGTAGCAGCCAAACTAGTGAGGAAGGTGCAGGAGCCCAGGAAGAAGTGGAGGACGAACTGATGGAAGACTCATCAGATGAGGGAGACCTTGATCACATTTCTGTTGTGCGAGGTTGGGGGGAGAGGACAGAGGAAGGAAGCATGATTGTTACCTCGCCACCAACACAACAGGGACTTGGTGCTCCTGGATGCGCAACACACATGAGTGCCTTCTTGCTGCACTACCTGCAACATGACCCTCGAATTGTGAGAATTAGAAATAATCCTGACTACTGGGTTGCCACACTGTTAGATCCCCGGTACAAAAGTAAATTTGCAGAAATTATTCCTGCCATAGAAAGGGATGCACGCATGCAGGAGTATCAGCAGAGACTGTTGCAGAATCTTACATGTGCTTTTCCACAAAATACCAGTGGTGCACGTAGTGAATCTCACAGTTCCAACTTGCCAACCGTGGGACCGTCAAGTGTTCAGCACTCAAACCGTAACAGAACCACAGTATCTGCTGGTAACATCAATTTTGCGGAATCATTTCACCACTTTTTTAGCCCATCCTTTGCAAGGCCACAGGAGACAAGAAGTCTGACACATAGTCAACGCCTAGAGACGATGGTACAGGAGTATCTCCAAGTAAACATTGAAGCCACGACTGTGTCACTGGACCCTTGCTCTTTTTGGGCTTCCAATCTGGATAAATGGCCGGAGCTAGCCACTTACGCCTTGGAGATCTTGTCATGCCCCGCAGCCAGCGTTCTGTCTGAACGTGTGTTCAGCGCTGCTGGTGGTGTGCTGACAGATAAGCGCACGCGGCTCTCCACTGATAATGTAGACAGACTCACGTTCATAAAGATGAACAAATCATGGATCCGAAACGACTTTTCTACCCCTGTGTCATCCTGGGGAGAGTAAAAGCTTGATGATTGGTTAAAATCACCCTACCAACCGTTTTAAGCTTTCAAATTACTAATCATGTTTATCTGTATCTTGACTGGAAAATAATTTGGGCTTTGTAGCAGTGTGCAGCACTGATCCTATTAGGCCATCTATAATAAGCTTCACCAGATTTAAAATTAAAAATAATTTTTAGCTGCATCTAGCCCGGAAAATAATTTTGGGGCTCCGAGATGCGCAAGACACATAAGTGCCTTCTTGCTGCACTACCTGCAGCATGACCCTCATATTGTCAGAATTCGAAGTAATCATGACTACTGGGTTGCCACACTCTTAGATCCCCCAAACTTTTCGATCAACCTTTTCATTTTAATAAAGACCAAAAAAATGGTCATTTTTGAAATTATAAGCATTAGCAGGTTGTTAGAAACTGAAATCAAACAGTTTTCAACTCAAAACTTTATTCTAGGTGATGTTACATTTTCACATAGGACCCCTTGTTCGAAAGGAGCTTCTGAACTCTCTCGTCCATTGAATTTGTCAGGTTTTGGATGGTTTCTGCTTCAATTGTTTTGCATGAGGACAGAATACCCTCCCAGAGCTGTTGCTTAGATGTGAACTGCCTCCCGCCATCATAGACACTCCTTTTAATGATGCTCCAAAGGTTCTGAATGGGGTAGAGGTCAGGGGAGCATGGGGGTCACACCATAAGTTTGTCCCCTTTTATGCCCATATCAGCCAGAGATGCAGATGTTTTATGTGCAGCATGAGATGGTGCATTATCATGCAGAAAAATGATCTTGCTGTGAAATACACGGTTCTTCTTCTTGAACCATGGCAGGAAGTGCTGTTTGAGAAAATCCACATACATTATGGAGTTCATCTTTAGCGCCTTCAGGGATCCTAAAGGGGCCGACAATCTCTCTCCCCATGATTCCAGCCCAAAACATTACTCCACCTCCTCCTTGTTGGCGCTGTAGCCGTGTTTGCGTGGGGTGTCCATCAACCAGCCATCCTCCACTCCATTCATCTGGACCATCGAGCGCTGCACGGCACTCATCCGTGAACAAAACAGTTTTGAAATCAGTCTTCATGTAATGTTTGGCCCACTGGAGCCGTTTCTGCTTGTGTGAAGTGGATAGAGGAGGTCGACAGGATGGCATATGCACAGCTGCAAACCTCTGAAGGACCCTGCATCTTGTTGTTCGGGGGACGTTGGAGGCACAAGCAGCTTCAAAAACTTGTCTGCTGCTATGACAAGGCTTTTTTGCCGCTGCTGTTTCAACCTGACGTAATTGCCTGTAGGAAAGAGTCCTCAATTTGCCCTTATCAGCACGCACACGTGTGTACTGTGAATCAGCTACATACTTCTTGATTGCCAAGACACTTCATCCTGATCAACGCACAATGTTGATTGTAGTCATGCCTTGACCTAAACACTCCACAATTTGTTGCTTCTCAGCAGCCGACACATCCTTTTTCTTTCCCATTTTGGCAGAAAATGTAGGCTGCTTAATAATGTGAGAGAGCCTTCTTAAGTAGTCTTGCCTTTCATTGGACACACCTGCCAAACTAATTAGCACAGGTGTCTGCAATTGCTTACAGTGATATAAAGAGCCCTGACACACATCACCATCAATGAGTTTAACTGACAAACAAACAAATTCTTCCCTTATCACTCCTAAACACTTTTTGCATAATAATTTGGAACGCGGTTTACATGTGCTTTTCCACAAAACACCAGTGGTTCACGTAGTGAATCTTACAGTTCTAACTTGCCAACCGTGGTCTGTATGGAATTGTTCAATAAAGGGCCCAAAATTAAGATAACATAGATGGGAGAGGTCTCTATGAATAGGAATTCCTAAGTATTTGATACCCTGTGAGGGCCAGGCAAAGGGAAAGTTGGACTGGATGGAATCCTATATGGATTTAGGGAGGGAGACATCGAGGGCCTCAGACTTCGCTGCATTGATTTTAAAATTTTACCATGTAACAAAGTGATCTATTTCAGCCATAACAGCAGGGATGGATATATGTGATTGAGTGATATATACTAGGACATCATCAGCAAATAGAGAGCACTTGTACTCGGTGCCTCCCACCTCAATCCACCTAATATTGGGGTTATGGCGAATTGATGAGAGCAGGTGCTCCGTCACTAGGATGTATAAGAGAGGGGACAGAGGACATCCCTGCCTTGTCCCATTGGTGATTGTGAAAGGTGATGAAAATGTTCTGACGCACCCCCTGGGCCTTGGGACACCCGGAGCCGGACCCTTTTTGGTGGATGCTGGTGGTTGTAGTCTTCGTGGCGGCGATCCGGTTCCGTGGCTCAGGGCGGTCAAACCAGTGGCGGAACTATTTATGTGGTTTTGATGTTTAAATGTCCGACTATGCCACCCGTGGATTGCGGTCAGAGTGAACCGCCGCTACAGGGCAGACCGCTAAGGCTGGTGTTGTGGGTGCAGCAGAGCGTAGCATAACTCCCCACGGGAGGAGTATAGCCTCAGGGCAGTGTATGCGGAGGATGGGGGTGATGGTGCAGGGCAGCAGCAGTAACGACACGGAGTCAGTGATGCAGTTCAGGGCCTTTACTCACAGTTCTTATTATCCAGACCACGTCTGCAGGTAACGGCTGCCCACGTCGTACTGTGCTCACCAGGTGAGGGGCTCAGACAACTCCCAGATAACTTTGGAGCACTTCACAGGACCCCCTTTGTGTGTCCTTTGTCTGGCCTTTCTTACCAACACTTCTGTCCGGCTGCCTCGGGCCTCCTCTTGGTAAACTTGGCGCCAGTTTCCCTGACCCTATGTGGTGCCTTCCTAGCGGGTGGAGCAAGGGGCTGCGCCACATAAAATGTCAGAGCCTCCGGTTTCTAGCTGAGGGTCGTTTCCTGCCTCCACTAGTTCGGGGACCGGTCTCCCCCTTTGGCCTGACCCCTCCACACAGGTGGATTCGGGCGTGCGGTGGCGACTCGCCCGTCCGCACCCCTGGGATCCCTTCATTCCTCGTTCCTGGAGCCTTCTCCGCTCCTCTTCCTTCCTTCTCCCTCTTGCAGGCCTGGGCCTCTGTTACTAGGCCCGCCTCCGGAGCAGAGCTCATGCAGAGCCCCTGCTCCCTGCCACTTCTGCTCAGACTTCTCTGCACTGAACTAAGATGGTGCCCACCTTTTATACTCCCTTCTCAATGCACCCAGGAACTGCTTCCTCCCTGCTCCTGCACTGCAGGGTTCCCCTTCCTCAGTGTTCCCTCCCCCCACTCCAGCCAGGGACAGGGACTGTCGTGCCCATCTCAGGGGCATATTGGTCGCCCTGCCCCACGGCAATGTGGTGTAATGCATGCAGGTGTCGGGTCCTGATCCACACTCCATCCTTATCTGAGAGTGAGATATCACACCTCTGGGTGAGGTGCAATACGTCTGTAGCAACCGAGCCCTCGGTGCTACAGTTCCATTTATCTTCAGCCTAGGTGACGTATTGTGATACAGGGCCGTGATTTTGGCTATAAAAGGGTCCCCTAGACCCCTACCCCAAGCTTTTTAAGAGAATCATATATGGCGTGCCAGGAGACTCTATGGAATGCTTTCTCAGCATCCAACGAGAGTATCTACTTACAAATTTTTAACTGCATCTAGCCCAGGAAATACTTTGTGCCTAGTAGCAGTGTCTGCTAGTCAGCGGATTATCCCGGCTGTTAAGCAAGCTACACGACCTGTAGTTTGGACACTTAATTTTTTCAAAGGAAATGCTTCGGGACCACGGGATACTTAGTGAAGAGCATCAGGAGGCACCCCAAGGCATAGGGGCTGGGACTGGCACTAGGATGCCTTGCGGTGGACAGCCGAGCTCGATCCTTATAAAAGCTTTTTAACTGCAGCAGCTTTAGTGGACGCTACTGGAGCTGGAATTACGCGGCTGCTGGCATGAGACTTGCCCTCCAATAGATCCTTGTAAATGGATTTAAAGTGTATTCATTCAAATTAGAGGGACAATTTAAATTAAAAAGCTTAGAGCTGCCTCCACCACAGGGGGGCTCTCTCGACCCACCAGCGGACAGGCACCAGTATTGGGAGAGGGGGGCTGGCCGTCAGGGTTCACCGCGGCTCTGGCACAAACCCGGCGACACGGAGGTGGCACGGGCAGGAGCGGACTGGCCGTCTCGGCTTCTCACTTTTTGGATTTTAGAAGGGCATGACATGCCTATATCTGTGTCTCCCCCTCCTTTTACTCCTCCACCTCTTTTCTTTTCGCATGACTATATGTACTTGTCACTTTTCCATGTGTTAGTTGTGTCTTCTGAGCAGTTTGTCAGCTTTTGGACACCTTTGAAGGTGTTTTCTATGTGTTTCTATGTGTTTTTGTTTGCCTGCCATTGGTTTTAACGGTGTTCGAAGGTGTTCGACGAACAGTTCGACGAACAGTTCGGCGAACACACGGGTGTTCGACGAACCGAACCGAACTCGAACACTACGGGGGTGGCTCAACACTAATCATAAGTATTTCTGCTATTATTTGCTCTACCCGTCACAGCTGTGATGACCTGCTGCAGAAGCTCAGCCTTGTTTGGCAACATGTTGATTCAGTCCTTCAAGAGCAGGACACATGGAAGAAGGAGTTGTGGCAGAATATGAACACAGATGAATTGTACAAAAAAACAACGAAACATCTAATCCTTTTGCAGTCTTTTCCCGGAGAGGTCCAAGAATGGGACGTTTTCAAGAAAGCCATGGAAATTGTCAATATCATGCATGTAAGTTGTTTTTTTTCCTTAAACTTTGTTAATGCCACATTTTTCTTTATGAATTCAATGTACTATCAATAATCCTTGTTTCACTTTTCACCAACTTTCCATGGGAGTCCGCCTAATATTTCATGATGTAGCTGTAGTGGTTATATGAAAAGAGTGCAGGGGTGCAGTTTCCTCCCAAAGAGTTTATCAGCAGTCATTGACCTTAGAGCGTCTGGAAATGTTATTTTTTCCTTCTTTAAGTATGAATTATATCTAGTATTATTGGTCTTTTTTCTATTTCTAATACATCACAGAACAGATAAAAAGGCTTTTAATGGCAAGAACTATAATATCTAAACGTCATTCATAAGAAAGTGTATAAGTACGACTCTTAGCTGCAGTACTTTTATGTTAATGCCAAGGTAAAATGCTTTTAGTAATTTTTTTTAATAGCATATTGAATGTGATCTTTATTATAGGAATGTTATTCAGTAAATACTGTACAAAAAGCATTTGCCTTTAATATTCTAGATGACCTTGCCGTTAATAGAAGACCTTAGTAATCCTGCAATGAGGACAAGACACTGGAACCAACTTGTCCGCCAAACAGGGGGATTGCTTCGCGTTACTGCAGATAGCTTAAAGGCGATGACCCTGTGTGATTTACTTTCTATGGACCTACAGAGTATGTTATCCAAATAACTGTTTTCATTAAGTTCATTTGCAAAAATATCAAAGCAGTAAGATATTTTTATGTGAAAATGTCTTTGCTAGCTTCTTGATAAGTTGGGCTTCAGGTGATGTCCATTTGATAGTTGTAACTGCTATGGTCACAGACAAACTATAAGGCCTCGTTCACCCATTCAGTATTTGGTCAGTATTTTACATCAGTATTTGTAAGCTAAAGCCAGGAGTGTGTTATGCACTTCACAGAGGGACCCAGCAAGACTGGCACCAAACCAGCAAAGGTGCAGCCATAGAAGCACTTGGCACACGTTGCCCAGCTAGGCGAGCCCTTGAGGGCCAGGAATACTCTTCATCCAGCTCCCAGTAAATGAAAGGGGAACTTTGGCAGAGCCCTTCCCAGGCCCACTGTCGCTGGACAGCTGGTGACGCGGCTGGTGCCTAGTCGAGGACCAGGTGAGCACTTCTTCAAGAACCCCAGGAAGTGTAACCAAAAGAGAAAATGAGAAAACCCTGCTAAGATAGCAAAACCTAATGCTAGCACCACTTACCACCAAGCACTTAGGGAAATGCAATAAACAGCAAAGGACTGAGCAGGGAGCAGGATTATATAGCACACCTAATGATCAGGTGTTGATTACCTCCCATATATCCCCAGACAGCCACTCCATGCTAGCTTCAACAGCAAGCTGGACAAAACCCCACCATTGCTTATTGCCAAACAAAGAAGCATCCTGCGTTGCTTGGCAACCAAGGAAGACAGCGTCCCATCTTCCCTCGTCAGAGAAATCAGTGAGAGACACGGCGTCCCACGTCTTCACACATCCCTCAACACCAGAACTCGACGCTCCACAAGATTGGGACAGTTTCCCTGCACGCGTGGTAACTCTGCCTCCTGAGTCAGGACAATGGTGGTGCTTGCAACCATAGTAGCATACTACCGGACCTGCTCCATTACCAGGTGGGAGCACAGAACCACAACTCGTAACAGAGTGGAACGATCAGAGGAAAAGTATAATGGGAACACGTCACCACTTCTGCATTTTTCACCCACTCCTGGTTTTGGTTTACAAATACTGATGTAAAATACTGACCAAATACTGACCGTGGGAACGTGGCCTTATAATGACTGCTGCTTCCTCACTAATAGTTGTAGACACTAGAAGCCGGCAGTATGTGCCAGGTAAGGGGCATCTGAACAATAACTACAAACTCTTCATTTTAGTAAGCTCCCTAGAGACTTAAAGAGTATCTATCACCATGAATATGCTGTCCAATCTGCAGGCACCATGTTATAGAGCAAGGGGAGCTGAGCGGAATGATATATAGTTTTGTGATAAAAGATTCAGTAGAATCTGTATTTTTATCATTTATACAAAAGAAAAGAAAAAGGTTTTGGTACCGTGTGTCAACCAGTTGAAAAAAGATTGATTTCAGTAGGAGAAACAAAATAATAATATTGTACTTATGAAACCTTTTTATGGTTTTAATGGCTTTTAAGATTCCTGGGACTTTCACATGTTCTTCTTCCAATGAGTACCATATGTCCTACTGGTTGTCTCTATGTTGGAAACAAAGGACAGAATCTGAGAGCAAGGATGGGATGTACTTAATTTTGTGCATCATATGCTCTACTGGGGGTCTTTATGTTGGAGACACGGGACAGAATCTGAGTGCAAGGATGAGATCTCATACCACACGATTATAGACAAAACCCCCATTTACCTGTTGCTTAACATCTCTGTGGTCGTGGACACAAAATAACCAATGTGAAAGTTGTCATATTGAAAGGCAACTTCTGATCACAAAAACACCTAAGGATCTGGGAATATAAATTTATGACTGTTTTTGATATACAGTACATCAACACAGGACTAAATCTTGATTGTTCTCAGTGGGGGAAACAAAATAATAATATTCTAGTTATGATACCTTTTAAAAATAAAATAAGCGATGTTACAAAGCAAGCTTTTAAGACTACTTAGGTCTCTTCATCAGGTATAGTATAACAAAGTAGCAGCCAAACCAGAACTCACACTTTGCACTGACGAGGGGCAGTACCTCGAAACACAGTGTCTGCAAATTGAGTTTCTGGTTCTGGCTTATATCCTAAGTCATGTGGTAAGGCTCGGTAAAGAGTCACTATTGACTTTTAGGATTGCTACTTCCAGTAGGTGGCACTAGAGTTCTGGTCCTCTTCCTCTCTGAAGAGACAATTTGCATATTTCCCAGAGGAGCATTGCGGCTTTAAAAGTCTCCTCACTGTGACATGCTTAACATATCACTCTCCGCAAGGAGAAATGTTACCCCTTAAATACCGGTCTGACGCCTCTCACCCAGCCAAACCAGAACTCACACTTTGCACTGACGAGGGGCAGTACCCCGAAACACAGTGTCTGCAAATTGAGTTTCTGGTTCTGGCTTATATCCTAAGTCATGTGATAAGGCTCGTAAAAGGGTCTCTATTGACTTTTAGGATTGCTACTTCCTGTAGGAGGCACTAGAGTTCTGGTCCTCTTCCTCTCTGTGTTTCTTCAGATACTTTGCAAAGTGTCTCTTCACTTTAGATACTTTGCCCAATAAAGAGACCTAAGAAGTCTCGAAAGTTTGCTTTGTAACATCACTTATTTTATTTTTGTTAGCCATTAAAAGGTATCATAACTAGTGATGAGCGAGCACTAAAATGCTCGGGTACTCGTTGCTCGGGTCAAGCAAATTGGAATACTCGGGTGCTCGACCCAAGCAGCGAGCCCAATGTAAATCTATGGGAAACTCGAGAATTTTTCAGGCGGCTCCCCCCGGCGGTCTGCAGAGTATTACGCCACTTTTACTGACTCACAATAAAACATACAAAAACGAAACCAAAATGGATTTTCCTGGGAAATATGTTAAGGAACATCCTTTCCAGGGTAATGACTTGTATATAAGGCAAAATAAATAACCAAAAACAAAAATACTCCTCCATAACTTGGGCTATGTTCACAAGTAGCGTTTTTGATTTTTTTTTTGTACTTTTGCATTGCTTTCAACCAAGACAAATGCATTCACCAGAAAATGTCATTTTAACATTTTACAACCTTATCTGGCCATGTGGTGTGTGACATATCATCAGACACATGCATTCAGTGCTGAAACGACATGGGAACAGCATTGGGAAGACCTCTGGGAAGCATCTCTGACTCCCAGGTCACTGCCTAAAAGTGTGCCCATCATAAGTGATCCTTGGCGCATGCGAAGATGCCATGCACCTGTCGTGCAGACTTGCAACAATCACCGTCCACGTCCTTGTTCCACTGCAGCATTCAGTTGTCCCTACCCCATTCCTTGGAATGCCAACGCAAGTATGCAGGCAGCCACCCACCCACAGGCTGCAATACTATACTGCCAAATTTTTGACAGCTGCTTGCACTTGAAATGTGGCCTTTTAGGCTCGTTGAGGCAGAAGCTTTTCATAACCTCATGCTGGCGGTGACCGGGTGTCCATACTCGGTCCCCAGCCGCCACCATTTCTTCTGGTATCGTCTCCGCCTTCCACAAGCACGGGTCCCACAGCATTACCCGTGCCCTCCCCAGTGCACTTACTGGGAAGGACCGCCTAACCACAAACACATGGACAGGTGAATGTGGCCAGGGACGGTCCAGTCCACATCGTTTTTTGCTGAGAGTTGTATTTAGCTCGGTGAAAGGACTGGCATAGAGGGAAACCGTATCTACCCTGCATGTCATTTCTCCCAGGAAGTCCTGTAATTGAGCTTGTTGCAGACGCAATGGCAGCCCGTCCAACATCAACTCGCACTTGTCAGTGGTACTTTGACACACACACATCTTTCTTTGCGCATTTAATGTCTTGAATACAGAGTTAGACAATGGCCTGATCTGTAATGCGTTTTGAGAAATAGCATGCATAAGAATGGCCGATCCACATTAAAAAAGCAGCCATAGAGTGTCCGGGAACCTTCCCCCACACTTTTCTTAGCCAGGGCTGCTTTTCGGCATGGTTGGACGGGCCCACCAGAGAACCGGAGACTCCTCCAGCGGGCCCTGGCTTCTCCTTCAGGAGAGTTCATAGTGCCAAGGGGAGGCCATGATGATGATAGAGGCCACCATCTGCTTAGTTTTCTGTTACTTGGAATGCAAGTGCAAGTATGCAGCCAGCCACCCACCCTCAGGCCGCAACACTAAACTGCCAGCTCTTTGCACTTGAAATATGGCCTTTTAAGCTCGTGGAGGCGGAAGCTTTTCACAACCTCATGCCGGCGGCGGCCGGGTGTCCATACTCGGTCCCCAGCCGCCACTATAGTTCCCTGTATCGCCTCCGCCTTCCACAAGCACGGGTCCCACAACATTACCCTCCCCAGTGCACTTACTGGGAAGGACCACCTAACCACAAACACGTGGACAGGTGAATGTGGCCAGGGATGGTATGGAGCCAGTCCACAACTTTTTTTGCTGAGAGTTGTATTTAGCTCGGTGAAAGGAATGGCATAGAGGGAAACCATATCTACCCTGCGTGTCATTTCTCCCAGGAAGTCCTCTAAAGCTGATTGCACTTGAAATGTGGCCTGAACATTACTGCTGGTACTTTTCTGTGGGAATTTGCTTGCTTCCTACCAGCCTGGAATATTTCCAGCAAACTATGGTACAATGCCATGGTATTAGCACGGCCCCCAGTACCAGTAGCGAAGCCATCCCCAATTTCCTTCTCAGGAATTTTATTTGGTAGACTGAATGGCTGCCCAAATACATTTTCTCACAAAGGAGCTGAAGATAGAGGGGCAGTAGGTGCAAGTTTCTCCAGCCTGTTAGATATTAGAGGGTGAACGGCAGCACATTGGATCAGTGGTTAGCACTGAAGCCTTGCAGCGCTGGGATCCTGGGTTCAAATCCTAGCCAGGACAACATCTGCAAGGACTTTGTATGTTCTCCCCGTGTTTGCGTGTGTTTCCTCCTCAGTAAAAATAATGCCCGGGAACCTTCCCACACACTTTTCTTAGCAAGTACTGCTTCTCGGCAGGGTTCAACGGTCCCACCAGAGAATCCTCTGGTGTGCCTTGGCTTCTACCTCAGGAGAGTTCATGATAGCGCTAACTTTGCAGCTGCTATGGGGCTCTTGAGCGGGTGAGAAAGGTTATCCCTCAGAATCAAATCCTCTAGTGGGCACAATGTTTTTCTGTCTGAAACAGCTTCTCAGTGGGAGTTGTATTTTACCACAGCCATATTCTTTAGCTCGGTGAAAGGACTGGCATAGAGGGAAACCGTATCTACTCCGGCTGTCATTTCTCCGTCACCAGGTTCCGCCCATTGTCACACACGACCATGCCTGGCTGTATGCTCAGCGGTGAGAGCCACAGATCAGGCTGCTGTGTTACAGCTTTCAACAACTCTGCAGCGTTGGGCGGTTTATCAATTAAGCATTAAGCATGTTATCTTCAGCACAGCCTGTTGCCGCTTGGCCAAGGCAGTGCTGTCAGCTTGTGACTGATGTGGTTATTTCGGAGATGGAGAAGGAGGTGCATGAGCTGAACAGTGTGATTACATTGAGGTTAAATTGGTGACGCTGTTTTTTATACTAAAGAAAGATCCTACTGTTTTGTTATTTTTTACGTTATTTTTTAAGACAAATGCATTCACCGGGAAATGTCATTTTAACATTTTACAACCTTTTCTGGCAATGTGGTGTGTGACACATCATCAGACACATCTTGTTTTATTTATGATGGAGGGACTCTGAAAGTCATAAAGCTTATTTTTATAGGGCCATCAGACAGCCCTTACTATTCTTAAAAGGCCAGCAGTCGGCCCTTGCTATTGTTAGAGAGCCATCAGCCGGCTATGCTTTGTTGTTCCCATTATTAACAAGTGGGTCTCCTATACTGTTATTGCGTATCCAGTGACTGCAAGGGCTGCCAAAAATTTGGACACAACCCAATACCCCTTTGAAGAGACATAGAGGAGGGTCTCAGTAAAAAAAATGTTCCCATTAAAAAGGAGCGGGTGATAATGCCCATGCTGTGACTGCAAGGGCTGCCAAAATATGTGAAAAACCCCACAAAGAATTTAAAGACACATAGAGCAGGGCCACAGTAACAAGGTAAGACATGTTCCCATTAGAAAGGAGAGGCTCTGCTATAAAGTTATAGGGTATGCAGTGAGTCCAACTACTGACCAATTTTAGAAAAAACCCCACTAAGAATTTAAAGACACATAGAGCAGGGCCACAGTAAAAACAAATTCCCATTAGAAAGGAGAGAGTCTCCCATAGTGTTGGCCTATGCAGTGAATGCAAGGGCTGCCAAAATTTTTTGAGGCACTTCAATGACCCTTGGAAGAGACGTGGAGGAGGGCCTCATAAAAAATGTTCCCATTAGAAAGGAGCAGGCCTCCTATACTTGTAATGCCCATGCACTAAGTGTATGGGCTGACAAACATTTACCCCTGGGGGATATACATGAACATACTGTATAAAAATTTTTTTTACGGGCATCATAAACACCCTTTAATAAAATTATGTGGGTGTTGCATCACGGACCACGGTCACCCTGGTGATATGGTGGTGGAGGATGAGGAGAAGGAGGAGGACAAGAGCAAATAGCCGAAATCAGGAAGCGTATACCCATGTGTGGGTGTGAAAAGGTGCATGGGAATACACCTCCCAAGAAAAGACACTGGATTTGAGTTTGTTACGCTGCTATCATTCGGTGGTGTTGAGAAGTCTGGCCCAATCCAGCCCTTGTTCATTTTTATAAGAGTCAGCCTGTCAGCATTTTCAGTTGACAGGCGGATGCACTTATCAGTTATAATTCCACCAGTGGCACTAAAAACCCGCTCTGATAAAACGCTGGCGGCAGGGCAGGCTAGGACCTCCAAGGCATAGAGAGCCAGTTCATTCCACATATCCAGCTTGGATACCCAATAATATAAGGCACAGCGGAACCATGGAGGACGTTGGTACGGTTGGCAAGGTACTCCCTCAGCATCTTCCCAAACTTTGCACTCCTTGTGAGAGTACCCCGCGCCTCAGGGCCTGTGCGATGGGAGGGTCTGAGAAAACTCTCCCAGAACTTTGACAGTGTTCCCCTGCCTCTGCTGGATTGAAGTTGTGTCTCTCTCGCCTGTACTCCTTGGTTGTCCAACGAAGTGTGCCCTCTGCCGCCAGCGTTTTCAGATGGGAATTTCTTTAATAGTTCCGCAACAAGGGCCTTCTGGTACAGCCCCATTTTTGTAGACCTGTCCGCCTCAGGAATAAGAGATAGAAAGTTTTTGTAGCATGGGTCTTGAAGTGTCACCAACCAGTAATGACTGTCACCCAAAATTTTGAGAACGCGAGGGTCATGGGAAAGGCAGCGTAACATAAACTCAGCCATGCGTGCCAGACTACTAAAAGGCAAGACTTCCGTGTCCTCACCAAGAGGATGACTGACCATGCTCTCCTCCCTCTCCTCCTCCTCTCTGTCCTCTGGACATCCACGCTGAACAGACGGTATGACAGCTGTGCAGGTAATACCGTCTATAGTGCATGAAACTAGCTCCTGTCCTTCCTCCTCCTCCTCCTCTTCCTCATTGTCACCCAATCCACGTTGGGATGAGATGAGGCTTGGCTGTGTGTAATCACCCTGTATGGTTCCTTGCTCCATCTCATCGTGCTCCGCCTGCAATGCATCCTCTTTGATTGTGAGCAGAGAGCATTTCAGAAGTCAGAGAAGTGGGATGGTGATGCTAATTATGGTGTCATCGCCGCTCACCATCTTGGTGGCGTCCTCAAAGTTTTGGAGGATGGTACATATGTCTGAAATCCATGTCCACTCCTGAGGTCTTATGTGTGGAGTCTAAACTGAATACCGACGGCCTTGTTGATGCTGGTACTCAACAACTGCCCTCTTCTGCTCACAAATCCTTCCCAACATCTGCAGTGTAGAGTTCCAATGCGTGGGGACATCACACACCAGCCTGTGAGACGGAAGCTGCAAACGCTGCTGAAGCACGGCAAAGGCGGCGGAAGCTGTAGCTGACTTTCTAAAATGGGCACACAGGCGGCGTACTTTAAGAAGCAGATCTGGCAGCTCCGGGTAGGATTTGAGAAACCGCTGAACCATGAGGTTAAGTACATGGGCCAGGCATGGTACGTGTGTGAGCTCGCCTCGCCTCAGAGCCACCACCAGGTCCTGGCCATTGTCACACACGACCATGCCTGGCTGTAAGTACAGCGGTGTGAGCCACAGATATGCCTGCTCTTTCAGAGCTGTCCACAACTCTTCAGCATTGTGCGGTTTTTCAGCTAAGCATATTAGCTTCAGCACAGCCTGTTGCTGCTTGGCCGAGGCAGTGCTGTAGTGCTTCCAGCTTGTGACTGATGTGGTCATTTTGGAGATGGAGGCTGAAGAGGAGGAGGAGGCTGAGGATGATTAGGTGCTGGAACTGTAGACTGTGGGGGCAACCCTGATTGACCTACGGCCCGCAATCCTTGGCATCGGGAGCACGTGTTCCGTCCCAAGGTCCGACTGGGTCCCGGCTTCCACTATGTTAACCCAGTGTGCCGTCAGCGAGATGTACCGTCACTGCCCACAAGCACTTGTCCATGTGTCCGTGGTTAGGTGAACTTTACCGGTAACTGCGTTGTTGAGAGCACGGCTAATGTTTTGGGACACTTGCTTGTGTAATGCGAGGACGGCACACCGGGAGAAAGAGTGGTGGCTGGGAACCGAGTACCGAGGGACGGCCGCCGCCATCAGGTTGCGGAATGCTTCATTCTCCACGAGCCTAAGGCAACTTTTCGAGTGCAAGCAGTCGTGAAATGTGTGAATTTAGTAGTGTGGCCTGTGGGGTGTTGGCTGCATATTTGCACTTGCGTTCCAAGGACTGGGGGTATGGACAACTGAATGCTGCGCTGAGACAAGGACATGGACGTGCTTCCTGATGCTGTTACTTGAGAGTGTGCAATGACAGGTGCAGGGCAGGAGGCGTCTTCGCATGGACCATGGACAGGGGATTGGCTTGCATGCACAACAGCGGAAGAAGCAATGGTGCCACCCGCAGACACTTTTCCTGGACCCTGGGGTTCGGCCCACAAAGTCGGGTGCTTTGCTGCCATGTGCCTGATCATGCTGGTGGTGGTCAGGCTGGTCGTTTTGCCACCCCTGCTGATGCTGGCCTGGCAGGTGGTGTTAATGGCCTTTTTGGGGTTATCGGCAGAGTCTAAAAAACAACCAGACTCGGGAAGACCTAACAGTTGTACTGGCAACTTCCTTCGTGTTGGTGTTACGGGGAACGGTTGCCTGCCTTTTGTCTGCGGCCACCACACTGCTTCTTCCTGCCTGTTGGGGTACTCTGCCTCCCTCCCCCTGTGTGCTACTGTCCTTGCTCTGCATGTCCTCCTGCCAGGTTGGGTCAGTTACTATATCATCCACCACCTCGTCTTCCACTTCCGCACCCTGGTCCTCCTCCTGACTTTCTGGCAATTGTGTCTCATCATCGTCCACCTCTTGTGACACTTTCCCACCGTCGCCTTTGTGTGACCGTAGCTGCTCAAATATTTGGGCATCACTACACGCGATCTCCTCTTGCCCCGCTTCAAGTGGACTGGGCTAGAGGCCCGAATCTATAAATGGAAAAGTGAACAGCTCTTCAGAGTGTCCAAGTGTGGGATCAGTTGTCTCTGGGTACTCGGCATGGTGGGAGGAAAGAGGATCAGGGTGAGGAATATGCGGTCCAGACTCAAGGCTACTGAGACTTGACCGTGTGGAAGACAGAGTGGTGGTGGCTAAGTGACTTGAAGCATTATCCGATATCCAACCAATAACCTTTTGACACTGCTCTGGGTTCAATAGTGGTGTGCTGCAGTCCCCTAGAAATTGGGACAGGAAGGTCAGGCGAGAAGATGTGGGTGTTTGTTGTGGCATAATTTCAGCTTGTACTCGGCCTCTGCATGCACAATTACCATCACGTCCAGTTCCCCGTCCCTTGCCACGTGCCTTGCCCATTTTAAATGGAGGACAGTATCTTCCACGCTCACTACAAATGACTGAGTTTGGAGCGAACTTATATGTGATCCATGTGATGGAGAAAACAGAGTTTTAAATACCTGGTCTGTAGGTAAGTAGTTTGACCAGCAAACTGCTGTGAATTGCTTCACTGACACACTGAAAGAAATTTTTAATGGAGGCCAGAAATGGCAGTATTTTCTGACAACGTATATGTGATCCGTGTGTTGGAGAAAATAGGGTTTTAAATACCTGGCCTGTAGGTAAGTAGTCTGAACAGCAAACTGTGGTGAATTGCTTCACTGACACACTAAAGGAAATTTTTAATGGAGGCCAGAAATGGCAGTATTTTCTGACAACGTATATGTGATCCGTTTGACGGAGAAAACACAGTTTTAAATAGCTGGATTTCTAGCGCTGTAATATGGAAAGGACCTGGCTGTATTCTGCAGTGCCAACAAGCAAATGGCGCAGAAAAAATGGTGTTCTCTGGATGGCTTTTTAAGCAAATAATGAGGATTAAGATCCAAAGAAAAGTATTCCTGGCCCCTGAGACCTGGGCCTTTGTATAGAAATATCTAACAGCAGCAGAAGGCAGAATTGGAATGGAGCCTCTTGTGCTATATGCACTGCAGTCTGCTATATACACTGCCTGCCTATACACCCTGCCTGCCTGATATCTCTGCAGATGGATTAGTCCTCAGAAGGACTGTTTGTTAAGATGGATATGTGTAATGTATGGTTTTTCTCCCTACACTACCTAATACACAATCAAATCTGTCCCTGACGCAGCAGCAGCTTTCCCTACACTGTCTGATTCCGGAGTGACTGTGATGAGCATGGCGGCGCCAGGTCTAATATAGACCTGATGATGCTGTGCGGCCAGCCAATCGCTGTAATGCCCACAACCAACATGGCTACGGCATTACAGTGCATGGCAGGCAATCCCTGCATGTTCATTGGCTCTCTAAAGAGCACCAAACATACAAGGAGGGGATCCGAGTTCCCACCCGAGCAACCCGGAAATACTCGGCGAGCGCCGAGCATCTCGAGCAGTGAGATCCTCGGGCGAGCACCGAGCAGTAACGAGCATGCTCACTCATCACTAATCATAACTGCAAGATTATTATTTTGTTTTTCCAACGGAGAATAATCAATCTTTTTTCAACTGGCTAACACGGTAGCAAAACTTTTTTGTCCTTAGGACTAAATCTGTCACAAAGATTTATGTCTTACTACAACATCTGAGGAATCTTCTCCAGAGACAGTGAGGGCATCAAGTCTCTGATCTTGCATCAATATTGGGACAATAAAACTTTCACACCATTTATCTAAGCTGATTAAGGCTATGTGCCCACGATGCAGAAATGCTCAGGATTTTTTCCTGAGCGTTTCTGCATCTCCCTGGCAGAAAAAAACGCACGCGGATTGTACATGCGTTTTCCTGCCAGGGACATGCGGAAGTGAAACGTTCTTCACTTGCATTTCCGCATGCAGGTTGACAAGCGTTTTCCAAGCGATTTTAGCATCACTTGGAAAGTGCTTGTCAACTTGGTCACACTATATAAATCCATGCAAACAGCATGGATTTATATAGTGTGACCGAGAGAATGTCAAAAAATAAAAAAATAAATATGTACTTACCCTCCGATGGCCCGCGCTGTCTTGCTTCACCGTCCCCGCAGCGGTGGATTGAAGGTCCCGCCGACGTCAGCGTTGCGTGACCCGTCACATGACTCTGACGTCAGAGCAGGTCCTTCATTCCATCGCGAAGTGCCGGGAAACAAGGAGGAGCGCAGCTTTTTTAATGGTACCTGGGTATGGATGAGACTCTCCTCTCCTCTACACCCGGGTACCATCCGCACATTAGAACGCGCCAATTACGCAAGTACAGATGCAGTCTTGCGGAATTGGCACGTTCTAATGCAAGTCAATGGCGGCGAAAACGCAGCACTTCCGCAAAATAATTGGTAGTGCTGCGTTTTTTTCCGCAATGATAATCCGCCGCTGAAATTTCCGCAGCATGTGCACAGCACATGCGGATTATCATTGGGGGACATGGCAGACCTTCTACCAAGCGTTTTTTAAGCGTTTCTGCAGCGTTTTTGCGGCTGCGGAATCGCTTAAAAAACGCATCATGGGCACACAGCCTATGGATTCAATCTCCAAGCTCAGTGTGCTTGTTTCTTAAAGGTCTATCTATTATACCATGTCTCTGCTCTTTTAGTGTATTTAGTTGTGTTTCTTCAGATACTTTGTTATACTATGCCTGATAAAGAGACCTAAGTAGTCGCAAAGGCTTGTTTTGTAACATCACTTCTTTTATTTTTGTTTTCATTAAAAGGTATCTTAACTACAAGATTATTATTTTTTTTCTCCTACTTATAACAATCGATATTTCATCATTTATACCTCTGTTCTTTCCGTGATTTCCGGTACAGTGGCTTTCTTTATATAAGTATGCATACTGAGATAGCTTTCAAACACTGATAGGATCACCAACTGGACCAAAAATCCCAGACGATTAAAGAACGAAAACACAAGTTATATTCAATCTCAATCAGCTCCCCCTGGTCTATAACATGATGCCTGCAGATTGGGTTGCATTTTCATGGTGACAGGTTCCCCGTAATATTCTATTTTATTGAATCCAGCACATATAGTTGAATGTAGTTGAATCTATTTCAACAACTTTCTTGTAATTTATTGGTTTTTAATGTAAAGAAAATTACAATTCACAATGGCGTTACTGGATTTGATCTTTTCTGGGAATCTCTTAATCTGCTTAGTGTAAAGGGGAATTTACACTGCAAGATAATCGTGAGCAAGAGTTGTTAAAACCACTGGTGTCATGATTATCTTGATGTGTGAACAGACTGTCAATCACCCGATCAACAAGCAAAATGCTCATTCATCAGGTGAAATGATCTTTTACGCTGCATGAAAGATCATCGTTCTCGGCGGTGCATCATCCTGTGTAAATAGAACTTGCACTGTAGAAAACAATGGCAGCTTATGCGCACTGAGAGGTCTTGTATAGATCGCTCAGTGCACATCATTTACTTTGATCTACCGATCTGTGAGCTTATCGTGCCATAGGCTGGTCAGTGTTAATGGACGCTAATTGTGGTGGCAACGTTAATAATGCATATTATACTAGGAGAAACACAGATAATTTTCATTGCAATTGTATATTAGAACACACAGAAGATGTAAAGACAATTGTACAGAGAGCAATGCGAGATGTGACAATTGAAAGCTCCTTGAAGAACTGTGAAGAAGTTTGGCTTAGTAGAATATTTGACCTTGGTCCACACAGCAGAGTCATCTCACCCAGAGCTGAAAATGAGGTATTTGGCTGAGAAAAGCATATGTAATATCAACTTCAGCTTAAAGGGGTATTCTCATGTTATTAAATTGCTTTAGTTAGTTAGACAGCATGACAATAAACAATTTTGCAATTGACTGGCTTTTTCTAGGTGTCTATAATGGGCAGTTTATTTTGTGTAAGATACAAGCTCAAATTTTCTTGCCTTTTGGTTAATTTCTGAACAAATGTTTTCAAACTGATTTACCAAATGTAATTTTCTCCAAATGAAACCTTTGACATTAATCAAACCAACTATGGCATAAGACCATGTGGATCTCCTCTTTGAAGGGTTCTAGAAAGGGCATAGCTACAAGAATTTTTACCTCTCATGTTCCCTTGATCTAAAGTCTATAAGTAAACTATTTTAGGAACTTGCCAGTTCAGTGTCTGGCAGTCACTACACCAGAGGAGATGTAAGCAGGAATTTAACAACTGGAAAAGGCAGCCGAAGGCATAGCAGACAATCGGACCGTGGCTTTCTCCTTTCCAAAAAGGCAGGCAGAGGAAGCACAGTGTCCTTGTATGAGTCTCTGAAACATCTAGAGGTAAGGTAGACGAATATAAGAGTTATATTCTAGTTTTCATTGGCCAAGTTACCTTCTATTTTATTGTTAAAATTCTCTTGTTTTATGACATGTTTGTCTATAGAGATTGTATGCCTTGTCCTTCTTCCCACTGGTATCTGCTTTTGGGTGGGAGTTGAGAAACCACAATATACAATAGATGGGCAGCTAGTTCCTCCAAAATCAGTATCCATCAATAGTTATCTAATGTGTATGGCTATCTTGAAGAGAAATTCAGGACTGACTTTGGTTCATGACAAATTTCATATCACTGTTTTCCTAAAATTACAACACACAGTAGGTATTCTCTGATAGGATGGAGCAAATTCCTTTAAGATAGCGCCACCTACGGTAATTTTAATGATGTTAATGGCCATACTCCTCCCCTAGCCCACTTTTTCATGTCCTTCATCTTCTTATTCCTTTATGCCCTTCTGTTGTTCTCAATTTCTGTCAAAGAAATGCATTTGTTTTCTAGAAACTATTGAATATATTTATTTGCAAGACATAATAAGTGATTGGTTCTTTTATTGTACCCTGCTTATATGCAAAATATTATTTCAAATAATATTAAGTTTTACTTTGCAATGAAATGCTTCATGGGTAAATATATGATCTGTTAGTGTGGAGTATTGCTACAATACTGGCTTAACAATATACAACCACATGCCTTCTGTTGAAGTATAATTTACTACAACTTGTTATACTGATATTCCACGTATATGATTGATAATTATGTGCATATATCATTAGGAGTTTGGTAAAGTTCTGCTCATCAGAAATACAGAGGCTATATTTGAGGAGCTGGAACATCATCAGTTGGTGTTGACAAGCATACAACCCTATGCAGAAGCTGGATCATTCCTTGATGATGTGACAAAATGGCAAAAGAAGTTGCAAGTCATTGAGATTGCTGTTCACCTATGGCTGTCTGTTCAGGAGAAATGGACTCAGATGGAAGAGGTTTTTACTTTTCACCCTTTGTTTTATTCTTTATTAAGTTTACTTGAATTGAACCCCTTCCCGACATTGGGCTGTAAGTAACAGCAAGGCTGCCACCAGGAATTTCAGGACCCCATAGTGGCAAAATTTCTGGGCCCCCTTAAGACTCCGCCCAGGCTACACCCCAGTTCCGCCTCCACCCCTCGAACCTTCCACAGTTCCACCACCCACACTTGGAAAAACTCCACTTCTTCACTACATCCTCACCAATCACAGTAACAGTTCCCATTGAACACTATATCACATACATAGCCAGCAGCTTTTGTTTTGGCCAAAAGATTTTTTAAGCCGCCATCACGACAAGGTAGACTATTCTGGATGGGCCTTACTCTACTCTAACCTATTTAACATTTCTTATAATACCCAATACTCTTTTTTGATATATTTTTCTTTAAGGGAATGTGTCATATACATTTTTTAAAAATGACCAATAATACCACATAAAAGGAACAAATACCGCCACACCATGACCAGACCACATATATTACCATCACATAGTGACCAAATAATATCACATACAAGGAACAAATACCACCACACTATGACTAGACCACATATTACCACCACTTAGTGACCGAATAATACCACATAAAAGGAACAAATACTGCCACACCATGGCCGGACCACATATTACCATCACATAGTGACTGAATACTACAATACTGATCATTAATAAAAAAACACAATACTAATATCACCATTAAGTGCCATTATACACAGGAGCTCTGTACATAGTATACAGTGTATAGTGTAAGTGCACAGGTACCAGTGACATTATGCACAGTAGCTCTGTATATAGTGTAAGTGTACAGGTAATACATGGATCACCAGTGACATTATACACCAGAGCTCTGTATATTGTGTATAGTGTACAGGTACAGCGTAAGTGTACAGGTAATACAGGGATCACCGGTGACATTATACACAGGAGATCTGTATATAGTATGTAGTGTATAGTGTCAGTGTACAGGTAACACACCCACTCACCTGTGATGTCTCTAATTGAAGTCTTTCATCTTCGCTTTTCTTGTTCATCCAGCACAGACCGCCATCACTTCTTCCAGCCAGGACTCGTCTCTGCATAAAATAACACATAGTTATCTAGAACAGTTTCCAGAACAGATTCCCCAATTTTTCTCCAACTTCTACACTACACCAGATGAAGAAAAAAGCAACACATTGTCGACCTGCACAGTAACAGATTCCCCCCCTTCACTGAAAATAGTATCCTCAAAAATAAAATGCATCACAGCAGTAATAATATCATCCCTTAAATAGCTCCTACAGTAATAATGTCCCACATGCTGCTCCCATGTATACTCCGTTCTGAACCCCACGTCTCATTCCTGGCCCCATATGTCTTTATCCATCCACCATGTCTCTCCATTCTGCCCCCATGTCTCCTCTCCATTCTGCCCCCATGTCTCCTCTCCATTCTGCCCCCATGTCTCCTCACCATTCTGCCCCATGTCTCCTCACCATTCTACCCCATGTCTCCTCACCATTCTGCCCCATGCCTCCTCACCTTTCTGCCCCTATGTCTCCTTACTAGTGTTGAGCCACCCCCGTAGTGTTCGAGTTCGGTTCGGTTCGTCGAACACCCGTGTGTTCGCCGAACTGTTCGTCGAACTGTTCGTCGAACACCTTCGAACACCGTTAAAACCAATGGCAGGCAAACAAAAACACATAGAAACACATAGAAAACACCTTCAAAGGTGTCCAAAAGCTGACAAACTGCTCAGAAGACACAACTAACACATGGAAAAGTGACAAGTACATATAGTCATGCGAAAAGAAAAGAGGTGGAGGAGTAAAAGGAGGGGGAGACACAGATATAGGCATGTCATGCCCTTCTAAAATCCAAAAAGTGAGAAGCCGAGACGGCCAGTCCGCTCCTGCCCGTGCCACCTCCGTGTCGCCGGGTTTGTGCCAGAGCCGCGGTGAACCCTGACGGCCAGCCCCCCTCTCCCAATACTGGTGCCTGTCCGCTGGTGGGTCGAGAGAGCCCCCCTGTGGTGGAGGCAGCTCTAAGCTTTTTAATTTAAATTGTCCCTCTAATTTGAATGAATACACTTTAAATCCATTTACAAGGATCTATTGGAGGGCAAGTCTCATGCCAGCAGCCGCGTAATTCCAGCTCCAGTAGCGTCCACTAAAGCTGCTGCAGTTAAAAAGCTTTTATAAGGATCGAGCTCGGCTGTCGACCGCAAGGCATCCTAGTGCCAGTCCCAGCCCCTATGCCTTGGGGTGCCTCCTGATGCTCTTCACTGAGTATCCCGTGGTCCCGAAGCATTTCCTTTGAAAAAATTAAGTGTCCAAACTACAGGTGGTGTAGCTTGCTTAACAGCCGGGATAATCCGCTGACTAGCAGACACTGCTACTAGGCACAAAGTATTTCCTGGGCTAGATGCAGTTAAAAATTTGTAAGTAGATACTCTCGTTGGATGCTGAGAAAGCATTCCATAGAGTCTCCTGGCACGCCATATATGATTCTCTTAAAAAGCTTGGGGTAGGGGTCTAGGGGACCCTTTTATAGCCAAAATCACGGCCCTGTATCACAATACGTCACCTAGGCTGAAGATAAATGGAACTGTAGCACCGAGGGCTCGGTTGCTACAGACGTATTGCACCTCACCCAGAGGTGTGATATCTCACTCTCAGATAAGGATGGAGTGTGGATCAGGACCCGACACCTGCATGCATTACACCACATTGCCGTGGGGCAGGGCGACCAATATGCCCCTGAGATGGGCACGACAGTCCCTGTCCCTGGCTGGAGTGGGGGGAGGGAACACTGAGGAAGGGGAACCCTGCAGTGCAGGAGCAGGGAGGAAGCAGTTCCTGGGTGCATTGAGAAGGGAGTATAAAAGGTGGGCACCATCTTAGTTCAGTGCAGAGAAGTCTGAGCAGAAGTGGCAGGGAGCAGGGGCTCTGCATGAGCTCTGCTCCGGAGGCGGGCCTAGTAACAGAGGCCCAGGCCTGCAAGAGGGAGAAGGAAGGAAGAGGAGCGGAGAAGGCTCCAGGAACGAGGAATGAAGGGATCCCAGGGGTGCGGATGGGCGAGTCACCACCGCACGCCCGAATCCACCTGCGTGGAGGGGTCAGGCCAAAGGGGGAGACCGGTCCCCGAACTAGTGGAGGCAGGAAACGACCCTCAGCTAGAAACCGGAGGCTCTGACATTTTATGTGGCGCAGCCCCTTGCTCCACCCGCTAGGAAGGCACCACATAGGGTCAGGGAAACTGGCGCCAAGTTTACCAAGAGGAGGCCCGAGGCAGCCGGACAGAAGTGTTGGTAAGAAAGGCCAGACAAAGGACACACAAAGGGGGTCCTGTGAAGCGCTCCAAAGTTATCTGGGAGTTGTCTGAGCCCCTCACCTGGTGAGCACAGTACGACGTGGGCAGCCGTTACCTGCAGACGTGGTCTGGATAATAAGAACTGTGAGTAAAGGCCCTGAACTGCATCACTGACTCCGTGTCGTTACTGCTGCTGCCCTGCACCATCACCCCCATCCTCCGCATACACTGCCCTGAGGCTATACTCCTCCCGTGGGGAGTTATGCTACGCTCTGCTGCACCCACAACACCAGCCTTAGCGGTCTGCCCTGTAGCGGCGGTTCACTCTGACCGCAATCCACGGGTGGCGTAGTCGGACATTTAAACATCAAAACCACATAAATAGTTCCGCCACTGGTTTGACCGCCCTGAGCCACGGAACCGGATCGCCGCCACGAAGACTACAACCACCAG
Organism: Phyllobates terribilis; assembly: GCF_046119375.1. Taxonomy (NCBI): domain Eukaryota; kingdom Metazoa; phylum Chordata; class Amphibia; order Anura; family Dendrobatidae; genus Phyllobates; species Phyllobates terribilis. The sequence continues at coordinate 421,231,215 of NW_027362762.1, read as the reverse complement.
CATCCACCAAAAAGGGTCCGGCTCCGGGTGTCCCAAGGCCCAGGGGGTGCGTCAGAACATTTTCATCACCTTTCACAATCACCAATGGGACAAGGCAGGGATGTCCTCTGTCCCCTCTCTTATACATCCTAGTGACGGAGCACCTGCTCTCATCAATTCGCCATAACCCCAATATTAGGTGGATTGAGGTGGGAGGCACCGAGTACAAGTGCTCTCTATTTGCTGATGATGTCCTAGTATATATCACTCAATCACATATATCCATCCCTGCTGTTATGGCTGAAATAGATCACTTTGTTACATGGTAAAATTTTAAAATCAATGCAGCGAAGTCTGAGGCCCTCGATGTCTCCCTCCCTAAATCCATATAGGATTCCATCCAGTCCAACTTTCCCTTTGCCTGGCCCTCACAGGGTATCAAATACTTAGGAATTCCTATTCATAGAGACCTCTCCCATCTATGTTATCTTAATTTTGGGCCCTTTATTGAACAATTCCATACAGACCACGGTTGGCAAGTTAGAACTGTAAGATTCACTACGTGAACCACTGGTGTTTTGTGGAAAAGCACATGTACACCGCGTTCCAAATTATTATGCAAAAAGTGTTTAGGAGTGATAAGGGAAGAATTTGTTTGTTTGTCAGTTAAACTCATTGATGGTGATGTGTGTCAGGGCTCTTTATATCACTGTAAGCAATTGCAGACACCTGTGCTAATTAGTTTGGCAGGTGTGTCCAATGAAAGGCAAGACTACTTAAGAAGGCTCTCTCACATTATTAAGCAGCCTACATTTTCTGCCAAAATGGGAAAGAAAAAGGATGTGTCGGCTACTGAGAAGCAACAAATTGTGGAGTGTTTAGGTCAAGGCATGACTACAATCAACATTGTGCGATGATCAGGATGAAGTGTCTTGGCAATCAAGAAGTATGTAGCTGATTCACAGTACACACGTGTGCGTGCTGATAAGGGCAAATTGAGGACTCTTTCCTACAGGCAATTACGTCAGGTTGAAAGAGCAGCGGCAAAAAAGCCTTGTCATAGCAGCAGACAAGTTTTTGAAGCTGCTTGTGCCTCCAACGTCCCCCGAACAACAAGATGCAGGGTCCTTCAGAGGTTTGCAGCTGTGCATACGCCATCCTGTCGACCTCCTCTATCCACTTCACACAAGCAGAAACGGCTCCAGTGGGCCAAACATTACATGAAGACTGATTTCAAAACTGTTTTGTTCACGGATGAGTGCCGTGCAGCGCTCGATGGTCCAGATGAATGGAGTGGAGGATGGCTGGTTGATGGACACCCCACGCAAACACGGCTACAGCGCCAACAAGGAGGAGGTGGAGTAATGTTTTGGGCTGGAATCATGGGGAGAGAGATTGTCGGCCCCTTTAGGATCCCTGAAGGCGCTAAAGATGAACTCCATAATGTATGTGGATTTTCTCAAACAGCACTTCCTGCCATGGTTCAAGAAGAAGAACCGTGTATTTCACAGCAAGATCATTTTTCTGCATGATAATGCACCATCTCATGCTGCACATGAAACATCTGCATCTCTGGCTGATATGGGCATAAAAGGGGACAAACTTATGGTGTGACCCCCATGCTCCCCTGACCTCTACCCCATTCAGAACCTTTGGAGCATCATTAAAAGGAGTGTCTATGATGGCGGGAGGCAGTTCACATCTAAGCAACAGCTCTGGGAGGGTATTCTGTCCTCATGCAAAACAATTGAAGCAGAAACCATCCAAAACCTGACAAATTCAATGGACGAGAGAGTTCAGAAGCTCCTTTCGAACAAGGGGTCCTATGTGAAAATGTAACATCACCTAGAATAAAGTTTTGGGTTGAAAACTGTTTGATTTCAGTTTCTAACAACCTGCTAATGCTTATAATTTCAAAAATGACCATTTTTTTGGTCTTTATTAAAATGAAAAGGTTGATCGAAAAGTTTGGGGGATCTAAGAGTGTGGCAACCCAGTAGTCATGATTACTTCGAATTCTGACAATATGAGGGTCATGCTGCAGGTAGTGCAGCAAGAAGGCACTTATGTGTCTTGCGCATCTCGGAGCCCCAAAATTATTTTCCGGGCTAGATGCAGCTAAAAATTATTTTTAATTTTAAATCTGGTGAAGCTTATTATAGATGGCCTAATAGGATCAGTGCTGCACACTGCTACAAAGCCCAAATTATTTTCCAGTCAAGATACAGATAAACATGATTAGTAATTTGAAAGCTTAAAACGGTTGGTAGGGTGATTTTAACCAATCATCAAGCTTTTACTCTCCCCAGGATGACACAGGGGTAGAAAAGTCGTTTCGGATCCATGATTTGTTCATCTTTATGAACGTGAGTCTGTCTACATTATCAGTGGAGAGCCGCGTGCGCTTATCTGTCAGCACACCACCACCAGCGCTGAACACACGTTCAGACAGAACGCTGGCTGCGGGGCATGACAAGATCTCCAAGGCGTAAGTGGCTAGCTCCGGCCATTTATCCAGATTGGAAGCCCAAAAAGAGCAAGGGTCCAGTGACACAGTCGTGGCTTCAATGTTTACTTGGAGATACTCCTGTACCATCGTCTCTAGGCGTTGACTATGTGTCAGACTTCTTGTCTCCTGTGGCCTTGCAAAGGATGGGCTAAAAAAGTGGTGAAATGATTCCGCAAAATTGATGTTACCAGCAGATACTGTGGTTCTGTTACGGTTTGAGTGCTGAACACTTGACGGTCCCACGGTTGGCAAGTTGGAACTGTGAGATTCACTACGTGCACCACTGGTATTTTGTGGAAAAGCACATGTAAGATTCTGCAACAGTCTCTGCTGATACTCCTGCATGCGTGCATCCCTTTCTATGGCAGGAATAATTTCTGAAAATTTACTTTTGTACCGGGGATCTAACAGTGTGGCAACCCAGTAGTCAGGATTATTTCTAATTCTCACAATTCGAGGGTCATGTTGCAGGTAGTGCAGCAAGAAGGCACTCATGTGTGTTGCGCATCCAGGAGCACCAAGTCCCTGTTGTGTTGGTGGCGAGGTAACAATCATGCTTCCTTCCTCTGTCCTCTCCCCCCAACCTCGCACAACAGAAATGTGATCAAGGTCTCCCTCATCTGATGAGTCTTCCATCAGTTCGTCCTCCACTTCTTCCTGGGCTCCTGCACCTTCCTCACTAGTTTGGCTGCTACCATGCGCCCTGGTAAAATCATCTCCCCCACCCTCACATGCCTGCCGCCTTGGTGCTGCCGACCGTCTGGACCTTGCAGATGTTAGCCCTTCCGCATACAACTCCTCCTCCTCTACTTCCTCCACCTCCTCTTGTGCCACCACCTGACTCCGAATTCTGTTTAACATGTGCTCCAGCATGTAAATCACCGGAATAGTCATGCTGATAATGGCATCGACAGCACTAAACATCTTCGTCGCCATTTCAAAACTGTGCAGAAGGGTGCATAGGTCCCTGAACTGAGACCACTCCTCCAGCGTGATTTGCCCCACCTCTGAATCTCGTTGGCCCAGGCTATACGTCAGAACGTATTGCACCAGGGCTTGTCGGTGCTGCCACAGTCGCTGCAACATGTGCAGAGTTGAATTCCACCGGGTAGGCACATCGCATTTTAGCCGGTGAAGTGGCAGGCCCAACGACTTCTGTAGAGATGTAAGTCGCTGAGCTGCGGGATGCGAACGGCGGAAGTGAGCACACAGCGACCGTGCCCTCTGCAGAAGGCCATCTAGTCTGGGATAGTGGGCTAAAAATTGCTGGACAACCAGGTTCAACACGTGAGCCATACAAGGCACGTGTGTGACATTGCCCCGGCGAAGGGCCGCACCCAGGTTTGCAGCATTGTCGCACACGGCCTTCCCTGGTTTCAGGTCCAGTGGAGACAACCATTCATGAAATTGGTTCTCCAGAGCTGACCACAACTCCTCAGCTGTGTGACTCACATTTCCCAGACATTTCAATGTAAAAACCGCCTGATGACGTTGAGCCCTACTGCCAGCATAGTAAGGAGGTGTGCAGGATCCCTTCTGCGCAGTTAGAAAGCTTGTGGCATGACCAGACAGGCTTTGGGTGCAGGTGGAAGACCGAGAGGAGGTTGAGGAGGCAGAAGCAGTGGAGGAACTTTGACATAAAGAGGATTGACGCACAACTCGTGGGGACGGCAAGACTTGGACAGCAGCCCCTTGTCCTGCTGTCACCATAGTTACCCAGTGCCCAGTCAGCGACATGTAACGCCCCTGTCCATGCCTACTCGTCCAAGTGTCTGTGGTGAAATGCACCCTGTCACACACAGAGTTTCTCAAAGAAGCGGTGATGTTGTGTGCGACATGCTGGTGGAGCGCAGGCACACCTTTCTTTGAGAAGTAGTGCCGACTGGGCATCTGGTACTGGGGCACTGCGACGGACATAAGGTCTCGAAAATCCTCTGTGTCCACCAGGCGGAAAGGCAGCATTTATGTAGCCAAGAGCTTGCAGATGGTGAAATTCAACCTCTTAGCTTTCTCATGGCTAGGAGGAAATGGTCTTGTACTTGTCCACATCTGAGGGACCGAGGGCTGGCTATTGTGCTTAGACGAGGTTGATAAGGGTGTCCCCGGCAAACTGCCGGTCTGTGAGGAAGATGCAGGCGGACATGTTAGGTTGCCTTGATCCAAAGGTGGTGCTATCGATGTCGGACAGCGCTCAAGACCAGCTGGTGTTACCACCTCCAAAGAAAATGATGACCTGCCAATCACGCTGGCTGTTGCGGGTAAAGAGGTGGCAGGTCTGCGCCCCAAAACAGGTGTGACTGCTGTCCCCCCAGTCACAGAGGATGAAGAGGCCGCGGATGCACAAGATATGGCAGACGGTGGTTGGCCCGGCCGGCTAGGCCGCATTGTAGCACACTGAGCTTCCCACTGCAACTTATGCTTCATGTCCATGTGCCGGTTCATGCATGAAGTACTCAAACTATGTATTTTTTGGCCTCTACTTAGCTTTTGCTGACAAATGTTACAGATAACACGAGTTGGGTCATCTTTATCGATCTGAAAAAATGCCCAGGCTATGCAAGGCTTAGCACCCATGCGACCTGAAGAGCCACCACGACTTGTGGTGAGAGGCAGAGTTGTGTTTGAGGATGCAGTTGTTGACGTGCTTCCAGTACTACGTCTCTGTCCAGGAAGGCGCAACCTGACCTCGTCGTCACTAGCATCTTCCTCCACCTCCTCTGCTGACCTCATCTCTTGGCTGACTGTGGGTTGACAGTAAGTGGGATCTCCGACCTCATCATCATCACCCTGTGCGTTATCACACCCGTCGTCCTCAGAGCCAACCTGTTCCTGCCCTGACAAAAAACTAAAGTTGTCGCTCCAATCAGGTATTTGAGTCTTATCATCGTCTTCCTCATTGTCTCCACCAACAGGAGTTACAGTTTGGGAATGAGGGTCTACATTATGGTCAGAACCTTCTGCGTCTGGTCCTGGATCCGACTCATAAAGATTCTGGGCATCAGTGCAGATCATTTCCTCGTCTGGATTCACAGAAGCGCTGGAGTCGACCTCTGATTCCCAGGCTATAGTATGAGTAAACAGCTCTGCAGACTCAACCATCTGTTCTACCTCATACTCAGACGGGCAGCTGGAGATTTGGGAGCTGTGAGGAAGCAAGTGCGATTTGGGTGACACCTTTGAGGACTGGAGTATTTGTGATGTTGAAGTTGATGTGTAGGAGAGCCCACTTAAAGGAGCACTTGATATCCGTTGAAGCACCTGCTGTTTTTGTGCCTCATCTGGAATTTGTAGCGATTGGCGTGGCCGTAAGAAAGGGATCTTATCACATTGTCCGCTAAAAGAAGTAGACATTTTAGTTTGGCTGGAAGATGGTCTTTCTTCTGCACCTACCCCACGGACACAACCTTTTTTCCCCTTCCCAACACGCCTATTCCCCTTTCCACCAGCAGCAGGCCTTTTTCCACTCATTTTGGTGGTTAACTAATTCACAACTCTGGAGTTGTTTGCACAAAAAAACAATGGATGGTAACCGAGCAGAGCTGAGTGGCCAAACTGTGGTATTAGGCCAAAACTATTGGCTGGGTTAGATGCAGAAAAAAATTATTTTTAATTTGCAACCTGATGGAGGTCAGTATAGATGGACTAATAGACCAAGTCCCACACACCGCTAAAAGCCCAAATATTTTTTCAGAGCTAGATGCAGAAATTTTTTTTATTCAATTTGCAACCTGATGGAGGTCAGTATAGATGGACTAATAGACCAAGTCCCACACACTGCTAGAAGCCCAAATATTTTTTCAGAGCTAGATGCAGAAAAAAAATATTTTTAATTTGCAACCTGATGGAGGTCAGTATAGATGGACTAATAGACCAAGTCCCACACACCGCTAGAAGCCCAAATATTTTTTCAGAGCTAGATGCAGAAATTTTTTTTATTCAATTTGCAACCTGATGGAGGTCAGTATAGATGGACTAATAGACCAAGTCCCACACACTGCTAGAAGCCCAAATATTTTTTCAGAGCTAGATGCAGAAAAAAATTATTTTTAATTTGCAACCTGATGGAGGTCAGTATAGATGGACTAATAGACCAAGTCCCAGACACCGCTAGAAGCCCAAATATTTTTTCAGAGCTAAATGAAGAAAAAAATTATTTTTAATTTGCAACCTGATGGAGGTCAGTATAGATGGACTAATAGACCAAGTCCCACACACTGCTAGAAGCCCAAATATTTTTTCAGAGCTAGATGCAGAAAAAAATTATTTTTAATTTGCAACCTGATGGAGGTCAGTATAGATGGACTAATAGAACAAGTCCCACACGCTGCTAGAAGCCCAAATATTTTTTCAGAGATAAATGAAGAAAAAAATTATTTTTAATTTGCAACCTGATGGAGGTCAGTATAGATGGACTAATAGACCAAGTCCCACACACTGCTAGAAGCCCAAATATTTTTTCAGAGCTAGATGCAGAAAAAAATTATTTTTAATTTGCAACCTGATGGAGGTCAGTATAGATGGACTAATAGACCAAGTCCCACACACCGCTAGAAGCCCAAATATTTTTTCAGAGCTAGATGCAGAAAAAAATTATATTCAATTTGCAACCTGCTGGAGGTCAGTATAGAAGGACTAATAGAACAAGTCCCACACACTGCTAGAAGCCCAAATATTTTTTCAGAGCTAAATGAAGAAAAAAATTATTTTTAATTTGCAACCTGATGGAGGTCAGTATAGATGGACTAATAGACCAAGTCCCACACACTGCTAGAAGCCCAAATATTTTTTCAGAGCTAGATGCAGAAAAAAATTATTTTTAATTTGCAACCTGATGGAGGTCAGTATAGATGGACTAATAGACCAAGTCCCACACACCGCTAGAAGCCCAAATATTTTTTCAGAGCTAGATGCAGAAATTTTTTTTATTCAATTTGCAACCTGATGGAGGTCAGTATAGATGGACTAATAGACCAAGTCCCACACACTGCTAGAAGCCCAAATATTTTTTCAGAGCTAGATGCAGAAAAAAATTATTTTTAATTTGCAACCTGATGGAGGTCAGTATAGATGGACTAATAGACCAAGTCCCACACACCGCTAGAAGCCCAAATATTTTTTCAGAGCTAGATGCAGAAAAAAATTATATTCAATTTGCAACCTGATGGAGGTTAGTATAGAAGGACTAATAGAACAAGTCCCACACGCTGCTAGAAGCCCAAATATTTTTTCAGAGATAAATGAAGAAAAAAATTATTTTTAATTTGCAACCTGATGGAGGTCAGTATAGATGGACTAATAGACCAAGTCCCACACACTGCTAGAAGCCCAAATATTTTTTCAGAGCTAGATGCAGAAAAAAATTATTTTTAATTTGCAACCTGATGGAGGTCAGTATAGATGGACTAATAGACCAAGTCCCACACACCGCTAGAAGCCCAAATATTTTTTCAGAGCTAGATGCAGAAAAAAATTATATTCAATTTGCAACCTGCTGGAGGTCAGTATAGAAGGACTAATAGAACAAGTCCCACACACTGCTAGAAGCCCAAATATTTTTTCAGAGCTAAATGAAGAAAAAAATTATTTTTAATTTGCAACCTGATGGAGGTCAGTATAGATGGACTAATAGACCAAGTCCCACACACTGCTAGAAGCCCAAATATTTTTTCAGAGCTAGATGCAGAAAAAAATTATATTCAGTTTGCAACCTGATGGAGGTCAGTATAGATGGACTAATAGAATGATGCTATGCCCAAAAGATTTTACTTCACTAGGTGCAGTAAAAAAATTGGTATTCTATACACAGGTGGTATGTCTTGCAACACAGATAGGCTACTCCACTGACTAACACACTCTGCAATAGGCCAAAAAGGATTAGCTTTGCTAGATTCAGCCAAATGCTGTGAAAAAAACTTGCACAGCACTGGCACAGACCTGCCTGGCAAAAATTGATAGGAACTGATGTAACCTAGTCCTGAAAAGGACTCCAATTACAATTAGTCTTTACTCCCACAATCTATCTATTTAAGAGCACAGACCTGCTTGATAAAAGTCGTAGGAAATGCTGTAACCTAGTCCTTAAAAGGACTGCAATCACAACTATTCCCTACTCCCAAGCTATCTGTATATTTGTGCGAAAATTGGCTTGAAATTAACAAGGTATAGCGCACACAGCAACAGCGGTGCCGTCTAACACGCAGCTGCAGCAGTGAGAAAATGGTGGCGACGGGGAAAATGGCTTGGTCTTATAGGGCAAGGACATGTGACATACACTGCCAATCACACATGCCCTTGCTTGTGTGAAAAAAAGCACTTCGCTCCGTGTGTGCGCTGCTGATAGGCTGACAGATTGCACCTCCCCACTGCAAATGCGGGAAAGAGAAAAAAAAATGGAGATCTTCATTGTTCCTGCAGAAATCCATCCCCTGCCCCTCCCCCCGCCCCGCTGTACACTCAAACTGCGTATTAACATTAATTTTCATCATTACTGAGAAAAAATCCAGTTATGATTTTGGTGCACGAACAGTTATCGAACATAACCTCGAACAGCCGAATTTTTCTCAAATTGTTCGTGTTCGCCGACCGGCTCGAACACCGCCCAAAACAGCTCGAATTTGAGATTGGCGAACAGTTCGAGTAGAACAACGCTCATCTCTACTCCTTACCATTCTGCCCCATACCTCATCAGCATTCTGCCACCATGTCTCCTCTCCATTCTGTCCCCATGTCTCCTCGCCATTCTGTCCTCATGTCTCCACCATTCTGCCCCATGTCTCCTCGCCATTCTGCCCCCATGTCTCCTCGCCATTCTGCCCCCATGTCTCCTTGCCATTCTGCCCACATGTCTCCTCGCCATTCTGCTGCCATGTCTCCTCTCCTTCATCATTCTGCCGCCATGTCTCCTCTCCATCATCATTCTGCCCCATGTCTATACTTCATCATCATTCTGTCCCCTTGTCTCCTCTCCATCATCATTCTGCCCTATGTCTCCTCTCCATCATCACATCATCATTCTGCCCCCATGTCTCCTCTCCATCATCATTCTGCCCTCATGTCTCCTCTCATCATCATTCTGCCCCCATGTCTCCGCTTCATCATCATTCTGCCCCATGTCTCCTCCTCCTCATCATTCTGCCCCATGTCTGCTCCTTCTCATCATTCTGCCCCATGTCTCCTCTCCATCATCATTCTGCCCCCATGTCTCCTCTCCATCATTATTCTGCCCCATGTCTCCTCTTCATCATCATTCTGCCCCCATGTCTCCTCTTCATCATCATTCTGCCCCCATGTCTCCTCTTTATCATCATTCTGCCATGTCTCCTCTTCATCATCATCCTGCCCCATGTCTCCTCCTTCTCCTCATCATTCTGTCACCATGTCTCCTCCTCCTCATCATCATCATTCTGCACCCATGTCTCCTCCTCCTCCTCATCATCATTCTACCCCATGTCTCCTCCTCCTCATCATTCTGCCCCCATGTCTCCTCCTCATCATTCAGCCCCATATCTCCTCCTCCTCATCATTCTGACCCCGTGTTTCCTCCTTCTCCTCATCATTCTGCTCCCATATCTCCTCCTCCTCCCCATTCTGCCCCATGTCTTCTCCTCCTCCTCCTTCTCATTCTGCCCCCATGTCTTCTCTTTACCTTGCCGCCACTCCAGTGGCGACTCTCCTTCATCATCTGAGGCGGCTGACTCCCGCACGGTAATAGATTTAAAGTGAACCTGCATCCGAGGACGCACAATCAGTTCGGTGGGGCCCGGTGAGCGGATGGGGGCCCAGTCTGGGCCCTTCTGCTCAGCGTGCCCCATACGCCAGTAAGGGCAGTAATGCTCTGATGGCGGCCCTGTGTACCAGTATGTTCTATTTTGCAGGGAATTCCCGAAAATGGACTGGTATGTTTAGGTGATTGTGAAGGCACATGTGCTGTGCCCTCACAAGAACCACCTGGAGCTCTGTTTAACTGATAGCCAAGCTCCTGTGGTAACAGCCAGTTGAACCCTCTAAATGTTATGATCATAAGCAATTGCGGCATTTATAAGGTGGTGAGAGGAAGGGGGCTTCCTTTCCCTAAAATCATTGGCATGCCATGACTCAATCACGAAAAGTTGCTGGTTGTTAGGGCAACCGTAGATCAAATAATGACTTCTGAGTCTGCCATGTATGGTGGCCTGTTAGGCCCTGCCATAAGCAGGACATGATTGGTCTAAAAATTAACACAGTCATCTGAATTTGCCCCCATAGATGTGTTTTAGAGGACTACTTTAATGTAGACTGCGTTATATCTGTAAATTAATATAAAGTATGTTATTAAAGTGTAAAAAAGTATACACTGATCTCCACTATGTGTGGTAGGGACTATTGCAACACTGCAACTCTCAGTGCGCAGGAGAGCCACGGGTTGGTAAATACATGTATGGTATATTTTCCTTTTTATATACAGTATAGACCTAAAGTTTGGACACACCTTCTCATTTAAAGATTTTTCTGTATTTTCATGACTATGAAAATTGTACATTCACATTGAAGGCATCAAAACTAAGAATTAACACATGTGGATTTATATACTTAACAAAAATGTGTGAAACAACTGAAAATATGTGTTATATTCTAGGTTCTTCAAAGTAGCCACCTTTTGCTTTGATGACTGCTTTGCACACTCTTGGCATTCTCTTGATGAGCTTCAAGAGGTAATCACTGGAAATGGTCTTCCAACAATCTTGAAGGAGTTCCCAGAGATGCTTAGCACTTGTTGGCCCTTTTGCCTTCACTCTACGGTCCAGCTCACCCCAAACCATCTCGATCGGGTTCAGGTCTGGTGACTGTGGAGGCCAGGTCATCTGGCATAGCACCCCATCACTCTCCTTCTTGGTCAAATAGCCCTTACACAACCTGGAGGTGTGTTTGGGGTCATTGTCCTGTTGAAAAATAAATGATGGTCCAACTAAATGCAAACCGGATGGAATAGCATGCTGCTGCAAGATGCTGTGGTAGCCATGCTGGTTCAGTATGCCTTCAATTTTGAATAAATCCCCAACAGTGTCACCAGCAAAGCACCCCCACACCATCACACCTCCTCCTCCATGCTTCATTGTGGGAACCAGGCATGTAGAGTCCATCCGTTCACCTTTTCTGCGTCGCACAAAGCCCCGGTGGTTGGAACCAAAGATCTCAAATTTGGACTCATCAGACCAAAGCACAGATTTCCACTGTTCTAATGTCCATTCCTTGTGTTCTTTAGCCCAAACAAGTCTCTTCTGCTTGTTGCCTGTAATTAGCAGTGGTTTCCTAGCAGATATTTTACCATGAAGGCCTGCTGCACAAAGACTCCTCTTAACAGTTGTTGAAGAGATGTGTCTGCTGCTAGAACTCTGTGTGGCATTGACCTGGTCTCTAATCTGAGCTGCTGTTAACCTCCGATTTCTGAGGCTGGTGACTCGGATAAACTTATCCTCAGAAGCAGAGGTGACTCTTGGTCTTCCTTTCCTGGGGCGGTCCTCATGTGAGCCAGTTTCTTTGTAGCGCTTGATGGTTTTTGCAACTGCACTTGGGGACACTTTCAAAGTTTTCCCAATTTTTCGGACTGACTGACCTTCATTTCTTAAAGTAATGATGGCCACTCGTTTTTCTTTACTTAGCTGCTTTTTTCTTGCCATAATACAAATTCTAACAGTCTATTCAGTAGGACTATCAGCTGTGTATCCAACAGACTTCTGCACAACACAACTGATGGACACAACCCCATTTATAAGGCAAGAAATCCCACTTATTAAACCTGACAGGGCACACTTGTGAAGTGAAAACCATTTCCGGTGACTACCTCTTGAAACTCATCAAGAGAATGCCAAGAGTGTACAAAGCAGTCATCAAAGCAAAAGGTGGCTACTTTGAAGAACCTAGAATATAAGACATATTTTCAGTTGTTTCACACTTTTTTGTTAAGTATATAATTCCACATGTGTTAATTCTTAGTTTTGATGCCTTCAGTGTGAATGTACAATTTTCATAGTCATGAAAATACAGAAAAATCTTTAAATGAGGTGTGTCCAAACTTTTGGTCTGTACTGTATTTACTATATTTCTATCCATCTATCTATCTATCCTCGTCCCAAAATATATCTTACATCTGGTCTCCAGCCTGATGCTCTCCAGCACCGCAGAACTATATAAAATTAGTATTTTTTCACTCTTTTACTTTACTTTCCACAGGCTTTCTCTACATTAGCATTCCGCATAGCCATGCCCAGAGAAGCCAATTTGTTTGCTGATGTACATCACCATTTTTGCCGGTTAATGAAGTCAGTTGAGGAGAATCCAAACATATTGCAGAACTGCACACGAAGAGGTGAGTGGGTTAACCCATCTTGCCTGTCAATCAGCTGTTAGAAAATTGGACCCAAAAGATTCCTGTAATGAAAAAAAGCAAAGATAGATAATACTCACCCTCTCCTGCTCCAGCGCCAGCTCCCTTTTGTATTTTAGCTGCAGCGGTGGCATCTCGTCAACTGCCCACATCACTGCTGCAGTCAATCACAGCGGTGTAGGTGGCATGAGCCGCTGAGCCCATTGAATGTCTGCAAAGGTGATGTGTGTTGGTCAGTGTGACATCACCGCTGCAGCCAAAATTCCGAGCCCAGAGCAGCAGTGGTAAGCCAGGGCTGGAGTGGGGGAGCGGTGAGTACTTTCTGTCTTTGTTATTCTATATTACAGGAAAAGTTTGAGAGGCACCTTTTTAAAAGTGTAAAACTTTTTTAAAAGCAAATATGTGATAAAGTTCTTCTACTCTGAGCGCCATTATATAATTTACATAAATAAATATTCTAAAGTTGAACAACATCAATTCATTGCTTTACTTATTTTGTACTGATGTAAAACTTGAAACTGTCCCACTATATTATAAGACCTATTCGGGATATGTCTGTTGTCAGACTTGCAATTCAAGGGTGAAACTCAGGGCCGGCATGCATATGTAAAATGACGTTCAATGATAGACACGCACATTATAAAATGCATGGAAATATGGCATGTGTTCAAGTGGTTTTTTTTTACATTTGTACAATTTTTCCTGATGTTTATGAGTTCCCGCAGAGAAGCCTATGAATGAATAAAATGCCATATCTACAGTACGCTTTGAACAAAAATGGCACAAAATCACCAAAAAACAAAGTTCTGTCTGCTCAGTAATTTACTAATGACTTAAAATATCTACAATCTATATTTATAATCTATAAATTATATAAAGTATAGACAGTATTCTTGTACCCTATCACATCAGCAACACAGATCTCTTGCATCCTGAGAGTCTTTGATGTATCCGGTTACAGAAGAGCTATCAGTTTGGAGTTTAGGCTACCAAGCTCAGTAATACATATATGTTTAAAAGGAAAAAAATATATAGAGAGAGAGAACTTTCTGAGCATATTGATGCTACATTGTCACAAGTCATCACGAGTGAGAAGTATAAGGTTTTAAAATTTTTTTCAGTATCTGTCAGTAGCGAAGAATCTTTCAGTGCACTAATACTAAATATCTTGTATAACACAAAATTCACAAGAACTGGACAATCTGTTTAAGATGATCAATGTTACTTTTAGATAATACTGTATATTTTTATGTGTGTATTGTATATATTTATACTCATATTTATGTATTGATCTCCATACATATTCTTTTATGGGGATCTGATTTTTAGCAAAAAAATAAATAAAATCCATCCCCCTTTTGTGCTTTTTAAATGTTTTTAATGATCCTTTATTCACTTTGATTATTTAATAAAACCATCCTCCTCTTTTTTTGTACACATTGTCACAAGCCATCACAAGTGAGAAGTATGAGGTCTTTACATTTTTTCAGTATCTGTAGATAAGAATCTTTCAGTGTACTAATACTAAAGATCTTGTATAACACAAAATTCACAAGAACTGGACAATCTGTTTGAGATGATTAGTGTTACTTTTACATAGGCCAAGGCCCCACTATCAGTATTTGTTCAGTATTCAGTCAGTATTTTATCTCAGGAGTGGGAACCAAATCCAGGTGAGGAACAAACAGAGAAAAGGTATAATAGAAACAAGTCACCAATTCTGCATTTATCACCCACTCCTGGTTTTGGCTTCCACTCTGACCAAATACTGATAGTGGGGCTGTGGCCATAATATAATACTTTTATTTTGTTTTACTAGGCTTGCAGTCTCTGCTAGAGATGTTGAACTATAAACTTGAACGCTGTCAACGAGCTGTCCGTCTTCACTTAGACCAGAAGCGACAGCTTTTCCCAAGACTCTTTTTCTTATCCTTGGAAGATACACTCAACATTGTGTGTTATGGTACGTATTCATGTCATATAATATAAAGTCTTTTCATTTATTTATTGCTATTTATTATTTTATGTGGTATCAGCATGTTTGTATCAACATGAATGTATCACATCCACATGCTGGTATAAAATTTTTGAAAAATCTAGTTTACCTATTCTTATTTTTTGAAGTACGGGTAAGGTCAGGTTCCCATGAGCTTATTTCATGGTCTGTATACTGACCCCAATGCCTGGACTGGCTGCGGGGCTCCCGACCTGAACTTACATCCTCTTATATACACATATAAGGTTTTAAGTTTAGGTTGGGACTCCCGCCTCTAGACCGGGCATAGCGGTCCATATACGGACTTGAAAATATGCTCGCGTGAACGTGGCCTATGGCTATCTTCACACTGCAGTTTTGCCCTACATCTAGTGCACATTTCATGAAGGCCTCCATTTAAAAAAACGTGAATCTGGAATCAGGGATGAACGTGAATGAAAAAAAGAGATAATCAGTGACCTACCCACAATATGTCTGAAGCATGTAGTAAACAGCAAATTCACTATCTGTCATATTGTTTCATGTGCCACATTTAGCTATGTGAAAGTAGTATTATTCATGGTGCCATTTTATTCTTCAGCTAGACTACCAGACTTCAGATAGTATAATAGAGTTTCTACACTGTGGGCCCAAATCAAACATTTTCTGGCAGAATTCTAGCATAAAAAGCTTTGAAAAGTTGCCAAATTTTGGCGCAATGCAAGGCTCCTCTAAAATTGTGCAACTTATGGCCTTCTCATGCCATTTTCGTCCAGCTCCAACAAAGTAGGCAGAACTGGGGCGCAAAGGAGGATTAGCAGCCCCCTATTGTCAAAATCATGATGATCTGCTGTGTTCCTTAGGTCACAAATCTTACTCCTGTCCCCAACTGGACTAAGATTTGTGGCGAGGTGCACACAGAGGGGCATGCCACTTGTTAGATGCACCTGATTCATTAAAAGTGTGCGTCCCCTACTGTATCAGTACTGAATCACCTGACTCAAGCACAACTCTTCAAGACTAGCGTGAACCTCTGGGAGGCGGAACCTCTGAGCAACTATACAAGGGGGCGGTCCTTGTAAGGAAGCGGGTGGCTCCCAGGGAAGACGGGCAGGTAGTCACGGCAAGTGACAGGGACAGTCTCTGGGTAGAAGGGCAGGTAGTCACGGCAAGTGACAGGGACAGTCTCTGGGTAGAAGGGCAAGTAGTCACGGCAAGTGACAGGGACAGTCTCTGAGTAGAAGGACGGGTACTCACGGCAAGTGACAGGGACAGTCTCTGGGTAGAAGGACAGCAGGCAGGTGGCTGGTGAGCGCTCCCAAGTGAGCGGGCGAGAGTCTTTGGACAGGCAGGTGGTCACGGCAAGTGACGGCAAAGCCTCCAGGTAGGCTAGCAGGCAGGTAGCAGGTGAGCGCTCCCAGGTGAGCGGGCAAGAGTCTCTGGACGGGCAGGTGGTCATGGCAAGTGACGGCAGAGCCTCCAGGTAGGCTAGCAGACAGGTAGCAGGTGAGCGCTCCCAGGTGAGCAGGCAAGAGTCTCTGGACAGGCAGGTGGTCACGGCAAGTGACGGCAGAGCCTCCAGGTAGGCTAGGCAGACAGGTAGCAGGTGAGCGCTCCCAGGTGAGCAGGCAAGAGTCTCTGGACAGGCAGGTGGTCACGGCAAGTGACGGCGGAGCCTCCAGGTAGGCTAGCAGGCAGGTAGCAGATGAGCGCTCCCAGGTGAGCGGGCAGGATGGTCCATAGACAGACTGACAGGTGTCGGAAGGCAGACCGTCGGACCGCAGGCTTGCAAGCAGGTAAACGGATATCAGGCAGGTATCAAGCAGGAATCTGGCAGGTGACTGGCAGGTAACAGGCAGGAATCTGGCAGGTGACTGGCAGGTAACTGGCAACGGGACCTGAGGGCTGAAGCAGAGTGAAGGCTTTGCAACAACATTGCTCGGGCACCTCCATTTTGGAGGAGGTGCCTTATATATGGTGAGGTCCTCCAGCCATTGGCCGGGGACTCCTTAGGACGGCGCGCGCGGCCCCTTTAAGAGAGGGGGAGCGCGCGCGCGCCCTAAGCACAGTGGCCGGGAAGCAGTGCGCGCTGCCAGCAGAGCGGGAGGAGGACGCCGGGCACGGAGTGGAGAGGTGAGGGGAACAGCGTCCCTGCCTAGCAGGAGGCAGGGACGCCGACGCTACAGTACCCCCCCCTTTAGGTCCCCCCTTTTTTAGGCCAGACAGAAATTTATCAAGGATGAGAGGGGCATGGATGTTCTCCCGGGGCTCCCACGTTCTCTCCTCAGGACCAAACCCCTTCCAATCTACCAGAAAAAAAGGTTTTTCCTCTTACCCTTTTGGTGGCCAGAATGTTCTCTACCTCAAACTCGTTTTCAGCGGAAACCGGAGCAGGAGGCGTACCTGTAGACTTGGAAAAAGAGTTAAGTACCACGGGTTTGAGGAGAGATACATGGAGGAGTTAGGGATCCGCAAGTTGGCCGGGAGTTTCAATTTATAGGCCACTGGGTTGATTTGTTTGATAACTTCTAGTGGGCCGATGAACCGAGGCCCTAACTTGTAGGAAGGAATCTTGAGCCAGACATACTTAGACGAGAGCCAGACTTTATCTCCAGGACGGAATTGTGGAGGATCCAGGCGTTTTTTGTCAGCGTGTTTTTTCATCCGCTCGGACGACTGAAGGAGTGCGGATCGGGTACTCTCCCAAATGGAGGAAAATTTGCTAACGAGAGATTCCGCAGCCAGATTGTCCACCGAGGTGGAGACGGGAAATGGGATCCGAGGATGCTGACCGAAGACTACAAAAAACGGGGATCTGGAGGAAGATTCGCTCTCGTGATTATTGTAAGAGAATTCGGCCCATGGCAGGAGATCCACCCAGTCTGAATGGTGGGCATTAACGAAGTGCAGGAGGTAACTGGTCAGGATCTGATTGACCGCTCCACTTGACCATTGGACTGTGGGTGGTATGCGGAGGAGAAGTCCAGGGTGACGTCTAGCAGCTTACATGTGGCTCTCCAGAAGCGTGAGGTGAACTGAACCCCACAATCCGACACGATGTGGAGGGGCAGGCCATGGAGACGGAAGATGTGGCGGATAAAGTCTTTAGCCAACTCGGGTGCAGACGGGAGGCCTGGCAGGGGAATGAAATGAGCCATTCTGGAAAAGCGGTCAGCGACCACCCAAATGACCGTACAACCGGCAGAGACAGGGAGATCTGTTATGAAGTCCATAGCTATATGCTGCCAGGGGGCAGCAGGTACTGGAAGAGGAAGGAGGCGACCGGCTGGCAGGTGTCTCGGAACCTTGTTGCGGGCGCAGGACACACAGGCAGAGACAAAGTCTATTACGTCCTTGTGCAGGGTAGGCCACCAGTAGTGCCGGGAGATAAGCTGGAGGGTCTTTTTCTGACCGGCATGGCCAGCAAGCTTAGACGAGTGACCCCAGTGTAGGATCTTCTCCCGATCAGGTACCGTTACGAACGTCTTACCGGGAGGGAGACGATTTAGACTCACGGGGGCCACCTGCATTACTCTGGCGGGATCGATGATGTGTTTAGGTTCCTCCTCAAGATCAGACACCAGGAAGGATCGGGACAAGGCGTCAGCTTTGATGTTTTTGTCAGCCGGGCGAAAATGAAGAACAAAATCAAAGCGAGCAAAAAACAAGGACCACCGGGCTTGGCGCGGGTTAAGTCTCTGGGCACTCTGGAGGTAAGCCAAGTTCTTGTGGTCCGTGTAAATTATTACCGGGTGAAGAGCCCCCTCGAGCAGGTAACGCCACTCCTCCAATGCCAGCTTAATGGCCAATAATTCTCGGTCTCCTATCGAATAGTTGCGCTTGGAAGAGGAGAAGAGTTTGGAGAAGAAGCCGCAAGTTACCATTCTCCCGGAAGACGATTTTTGGGTAAGTACCGCTTCGGCTCCAGAGGAGGAGGCGTCAACTTCCAGGAAGAATTGCTTGTTGCCGTCCGGGCGATGCAGCACCGGGGCGGAAGAGAAAGCCTGTTTTAAGGAAAGAAAGGCTTCCTCAGCTTCGGGCGGCCATTCTCTGGGATTAGTGCCCTTACGGGTGAGCGCAGAGATTGGGGAAGTCCGGGAAGAGAAGTGCGGTGTGAAGAGGCGGTAGTAGTTGGCAAAGCCCAGGAACCACTGAATAGCCTTCAACCCCTCTGGTCGAGGCTACTTCTCGATGGCAGACAGTTTCTCAGGATCCATTCGTAGGCCGGTCTGAGAAATTATGTAGCCCAAAAACGGAAGCGAGGTCTGCTCAAAGAGGCACTTCTCATATTTAGCGTAGAGGTGGTTCTGCCTGAGCCTGAGCAGAACCTGACGAACATCCCTCCGGTGTGTGGGGAGATCCGGAGAGAAGACCAAGATGTCGTCCAGGTACACCACTACGCAGGAGTAGAGAAGGTCCCGGAAGATGTCATTAACCAACTCTTGAAAGACGGCGGGAGCGTTACAGAGACCGAAGGGCATTACCAGGTATTCATAGTGGCCGTCCCGGGTGTTGAATGCCGTCTTCCATTCATCCCCCTGACGGATACGGACCAGGTTATACGCCCCACGGAGGTCCAGCTTGGTGGAGATTCTAGCCCCCCTCAGACGGTCAAATAATTCCGGAATGAGCGGAAGGGGGTATTTATTCTTCACCGTGATCTGGTTAAGGCCTCTATAGTCTATACAGGGATGGAGTGAGCCATCCTTCTTTTTGACGAAGAAGAAGCCTGCTCCCGCCGGGGAAGTAGATTTCCGGATGAATCCCCGGGCCAGATTCTCCTCAATATATTCTGACATGGATCAGGTCTCTGCAGCGGACAAAGGGTAAATGCGCCCACGGGGAGGAGTAGCGCCGGGCATCAGGTCGATTGGGCAGTCGTATGGTCTATGAGGGGGTAATGTCTCTGCCTCCTTTTTATTAAAGACGTCCGCATACGACCAATAAGGAGCCGGAAGACCAGGTAGATTGGCTGGAGTAGGAGAAGGACGGACAGGATGGACGGGAACTAAACAAGTCTTATGACAGTCCTGTCCCCAGCGAAGGACTTCTCCGGTCTGCCAATCAAGCACGGGTGCATGTTTCTGAAGCCAAGGTAGGCCTAGCAATAGGGCGTGAGAGAGTCCAGGCAGAACATGAAAGAAGATGCTCTCAGAGTGCAGCATTCCCACCTGCAGGGTTATGGATTCGGTGATGAGTTGGATGGGATGTGGTAAGAGACCCCCATCCACGGCAGCGACAGATAAGGGTACAGCTAGAGGTTTGGTGGGAATGCGGTATCTCTCTACCAAAGACTGAGAAATGAGATTTCCGGCAGCTCCAGAGTCAATTTGGGCTAGTTCAAAATAACGGTTCTCCCCGCAGATGATAGAGACCGACAGCAACAGAGATGGAGAGGGTTTACTCTTGTCTAGGACGACCTCTCTGAGCAATCCTAGACACAGGCGTTTCCCGACCTCTCCGGGCAGGAACGGATCCGGTGCTCCTTACTGCCACAGTAGAAGCAGCTCCCGTCGGCACGGCATAACTCTTGACGGGTTTTGACCATCTTGGTCTGGTCGACCTGCATAGGCTCGGGTGAGTGCGCCTGGGGAGTAGCGGGAGACATGACAGGTTTCTGAAAGGTAGGGGCTAGACGTGGAAACCTCCTCTCACGGGTGACCTCTTTGGCGCGTTCCTGGAACCGGATGTCAATTGTCAATCCGGGTGGCAAGAGTTATTAAGTCGTCGAGAGTGGTAGGTATGTCCCGACCGACGAGTTCATCTTTAATACGGCCGGACAGACCCTCCCAAAAGACAGACACCAGGGCGTCGCTATCCCAGGCCAGCTCCGAAGCAAGGGTACGGAACCGTATGGCATATTGGCCCACGGTGAGATTTCCTTGATGGAGGCGTAGCAGAGATGATGCGGATGAGGTCTTCCGTCCGGGTTCGTCAAAGACTTTCCGGAAAGCCGTGAGAAAGGCTGGCAGGTTGGACACCAGGGGGTCTCCTCTCTCCCATAGAGGATTTAGCCAAGCCAGTGCCTCCCCCGTGAGATGAAACATGATGAAGGCTACTTTGGCCCGGTCGGAGATAAACTGGTGGGACAGGAGTTCAAAGTGCAGGGTGCACTGGTTTATGAAGCCCCGAACTTGAGCGGGGTCGCCTCCGAAGCGAGGAGGTGCAGAAAGCCGGGGTCCGGGGCAGGATGCCATGGTACTGGTGGGCAGCGCCGCTGCCGGGCTGCGAGTCAAGACACTAGCGGTGGTTGCTGGTGGAGCAGTCAGAGTGTCCAGGCGAGAGTTGACATTCCGCAGATGACTCAGGATGGACTCCTGTTGGGACCTCTGACGGGACAGTTCATGACATAGGTCCGAGAGCGAGGGAACTTGGGTGCCACCGGGTTCCATGGCCCGAGCAAACTGTAACGGGTCTGGGAGGCGGAACCTCTGAGCAACTATACAAGGGGGCAGTCCTTGTAAGGAAGCGGGTGGCTCCCAGGGAAGATGGGCAGGTAGTCACGGCAAGTGACAGGGACAGTCTCTGGGTAGAAGGGCAGGTAGTCACGGCAAGTGACAGGGACAGTCTCTGGGTAGAAGGGCAGGTAGTCACGGCAAGTGACAGGGACAGTCTCTGAGTAGAAGGACGGGTACTCACGGCAAGTGACAGGGACAGTCTCTGGGTAGAAGGACAGCAGGCAGGTGGCTGGTGAGCGCTCCCAGGTGAGCGGGCGAGAGTCTTTGGACAGGCAGGTGGTCACGGCAAGTGACGGCAAAGCCTCCAGGTAGGCTAGCAGGCAGGTAGCAGGTGAGCGCTCCCAGGTGAGCGGGCAAGAGTCTCTGGACGGGCAGGTGGTCACGGCAAGTGACGGCAGAGCCTCCAGGTAGGCTAGCAGACAGGTAGCAGGTGAGCGCTCCCAGGTGAGCAGGCAAGAGTCTCTGGACAGGCAGGTGGTCACGGCAAGTGACGGCAGAGCCTCCAGGTAGGCTAGGCAGACAGGTAGCAGGTGAGCGCTCCCAGGTGAGCAGGCAAGAGTCTCTGGACAGGCAGGTGGTCACGGCAAGTGACGGCGGAGCCTCCAGGTAGGCTAGCAGGCAGGTAGCAGATGAGCGCTCCCAGGTGAGCGGGCAGGCTGGTCCATAGACAGACTGACAGGTGTCGGAAGGCAGACCGTCGGACCGCAGGCTTGCAAGCAGGTAAACGGATATCAGGCAGGTATCAAGCAGGAATCTGGCAGGTGACTGGCAGGTAACAGGCAGGAATCTGGCAGGTGACTGGCAGGTAACTGGCAACGGGACCTGAGGGCTGAAGCAGAGTGAAGGCTTTGCAACAACATTGCTCGGGCACCTCCATTTTGGAGGAGGTGCCTTATATATGGTGAGGTCCTCCGGCCATTGGCCGGGGAGTCCTTAGGACGGCGCGCGCGGCCCCTTTAAGAGCCCTAAGCACTGTGGCCGGGAAGCAGCGCGTGCTGCCAGCAGAGCGGGAGGAGGACGCCGAGCACGGAGTGGAGAGGTGAGGGGAACAGCGTCCCTGCCTAGCAGGAGGCAGGGACGCCGACGCTACAACCAATATGTTATAAATTAATATGATTCTGGCAAATATCAATTTTGAAGTTAGTAATTGCTAGTTGCCTAATGCTATTGCTGTTTATACTGCATGGAATGATAATTCTTCTTACAATGAGAGAAACCTTTTTATCTCAAGCCTCCAGGTACTTCTAAATTTTAACTGACAATAAAGCCAATCTGTCTGTGATCCAATATCAGTGGTTTATTGTTCCGAGCAGCATGATCTTCATCAAACTGCACATATTTTATTCCTTCTGTGAGCTTTCCCAGCATTTAAGTCTCTCTCGTTTTCAAGCCTGAACATAAATAAAGCATCAGAGGCATCTCAGGTCACTCCGGAGTTACATATGTTAATTTGTAATTCAGGATGTTCCCTCCTCAGTATTTGCAGCAAATTCCCGCTAGCTTTTTCTGTTGGATCCCAACATCAAACCCTACATATGCACAAACAACAGCTGATGGTGTCAGCAGGGCAGCAGAATGCTTCAGCTTGTTCACAGTGGTGATCCGTCAGTCGCAATACTTTATCTTTCAATCTAATGTGATTATCAACAATAGGATTCTGTCAATTACTATTCCATCTTTCTAATGTTATTATGAACGATGGGGCATCATCCGCTATATTATTGTTGGAATAGCACTATAATAAGCATACGTTATTCATTTTCTATCTGCATGAAGCTCAATATTTATTTTTTCAATTTAAACTGAATTATTACAATATGGCAATTTTAGGTAATCATATGGCTTTGCAATTACCATTGCTACTCCTAATATTTTCTATTAGTTCATACTACAGTGCCTACAAGTAGTATTCAACCCCCTGCAGATTTAGCTGGTTTGATAAGATGCAAATAAGTTAGAGCCTTCAAACTGCAAACGAGAGTAGGTTTTATGGACAGAAGCATAAATCTTACAAACCAAAAAGTTATGTTGCTCAGTTGAATTTTATTAAATTTTAATCATAAAAGTGTGGGTCAATTATTATACAACCCCTATGTTTAATATTTTGTGGAATAACCCTTGTTTGCAATTACAGCTAATAATCGTCTTTTATAAGACCTGATCAGGCCAGCACAGGTCTGTGGAGTTATCTTGGCCCACTCCTCCATGCAGATCTTCTCCAAGTTATCTAGGTTCTTTGGGTGTCTCATGTGGACTTTATTCTTGAGCTCCTTCCACAAGTTTTCAATTGGGTTAAGGCCAGGAGACTGACTAGGCCACTCCAACACCTTGACTTTTTCCCTCTTGAACCAGGCCTTGGTTTTCTTGGCTGTGTGCTTTGGGTCGTTGTCTTGTTGGAAGATGAAATTACGACCCATCTTAAGATCCTTGATGGAGGAGCGGAGGTTCTTGGCCAAAATCTCCAGGTAGGCCGTGCTATCCATCTTCCCATGGATGCGGACCAGATGGCCAGGCCCCTTGGCTGAGAAACAGCCCCACAGCATGATGCTGCCACCACCATGCTTGACTGTAGGGATGGTATTCTTGGGGTCGTATGCAGTGCCATCCAGTCTCCAAACGTCACGTGTGTGGTTGGCACCAAAGATCTCGATCTTGGTCTCATCAGACCATAGAACCTTGAACCTGTCTGTCTCAGAGTCCTCCAAGTGATCATGAGCAAACTGTAGACGAGCCTTGACATGACGCTTTGATAGTAAAGGTACCTTACGGGCTCGTCTGGAACGGAGACCATTGCGGTGGAGTACGTTACTTATGGTATTGACTGAAACCAATGTCCCCACTGCCATGAGATCTTCCCGGAGCTCCTTCCTTGTTGTCCTTGGGTTAGCCTTGACTCTTCGGACAAGCCTGGCCTCGGCACGGGAGGACACTTTCAAAGGCTGTCCAGGCCGTGGAAGGCTAACAGTAGTTCCATAAGCCTTCCACTTACGGATGATGCTCCCAACAGTGGAGACAGGTAGGCCCAACTCCTTGGAAAGGGTTTTGTACCCCTTGCCAGCCTTGTGACCCTCCACGATCTTGTCTCTGATGGCCTTGGAATGCTCCTTTGTCTTTCCCATGTTGACCATGTCTGAGTGCTGTTCACAAGTTTGGGGAGGGTCTTAAATAGTCAGAAAAGGCTGGCAAAAGAGATCTTTAATCCACACATGTGAAGCTCATTATTCTTGGTGCCTGAACTACTTCTTAATACTTTAGGGGGACCAAACAGAATTCTTGTGGTTTGAGGGGTTGAATAATAAATGACACTCTGAATTAACTTTTAACGTTTTTTTAAAAAAAAATAAAAAATTTGCTGCAGTGCATTTCCCACTTCCAGGCTGATCTACAGTACAAATGTCACAATGCCAACTTAATTCCGCATGTGTCAACCAGCTAAATCTGCAGGGGGTTGAATACTACTTGTAGGCACTGTATATAAATTTAGGAAGTTGTTTCACAACCTCTATTTCCAAATGACCTTAAAGGGGTTGTCCACTTTTGTGGACATTATTTTCTTACTTAAATATATACAATTGGGGCTAAAAATAATTTTTGCAATAGGGCAATAGGGTTTCTTTAAAAATGTTGCACAGTTTGCCTCCTATAGCCTCTTTATTAGGCCACATTCACATGATCAGTATTTGTTCAGTATTTCACAACCTCTATTTCCAAATGACCTTAAAGGGGTTGTCCACTTTTGTGGACATTATTTTCTTACTTAAATATATACAATTGGGGCTAAAAATAATTTTTGCAATAGGGCAATAGGGTTTCTTTAAAAATGTTGCACAGTTTGCCTCCTATAGCCTCTTTATTAGGCCACATTCACATGATCAGTATTTGTTCAGTATTTTACATCAGTATTAGTCACAAAAACCAGGAGAGGAACAATCAGAGGAAAAGTATAATAGAAACTCGTCACCACTTCTGTATTTATCACCCACTCCTGGTTTTGGCTTACAAATACTGATGTAAAATACTGACCAAATACTGAACATGTGAATGTGGCCTTACACTGCCTATTTCTGGCTACAGAATGAGTTAACAGGGTCGGCCACATTATCTTTATTATAACATATGTATTGGGGACATGATGTTTTTGTACTTACTATTATATAGGTATGACAGGTTCTCCGCCTGCTTTTCTTAGTGCAGTTTTCCTCACAGACTGCACAGCTCTCCAGTCCATACAATGGCTGCTAGTGGCAGAACATGTGACCAGACCTGTCAATCAGCTTTTTCCAATTGGAAACTTCATGAGAAAACAGTTTTTTTTATTGCAGGAGATTGATGGACAGGTCTGGTCATGTGTGCCATCACCAGCAGACATTTTATGTTTTGCAGAAATGATTTTTAGCCTCAATTGCATTAATTTAAGTAAGCAAATTTAAGTAATATTTAAACAACCCCTTTAAATATTAGAGTACTCATTTATAGCTTTCACCTGCTTTGTCTATACCATGCTTCACATTACTGTCAAATGTATTTCTCCATCCAAAAAATCTTTACAGTGGTTTGCAACTTTTGTTTGGCTTCTCCCAACTGTTCAGTATGGGATATATAGTGGGTACGGAAAGTATTCAGACCCGTTTAAATTTTTCACTCTTTGTTTCATTGCAGCCATTTGGTAAATTCTAAAAAGTTGACAGAAAAAAAACAGAAATGTAGAAATTTTTGCAAATTTATTAAAAAAGAAAAACTGAAATATTCAGACCCTTTGTTCAGTATTGAGTAGAAGCACCCTTTTGGGCTAGTACAGCCATGAGTCTTCTGGGGAATGATGCAACAAGCTTTTCACACCTGGATTTGGGGATCCTCTGCCATTCTTCCTTGCAGATCCTCTCCAGTTCCGTCAGGTTGGATGGTGAACGTTGGTGGACAGCCATTTTCAGGTCTCTCCAGAGATGCTCAATTGGGTTTAGGTCAGGGCTCTGGCTGGGCCAGACAAGAATGGTCAGAGTTGTTGTGAAGCCACTCCTTATTTTAGCTGTGTGCTTAGGGTCATTGTCTTGATGGAAGGTGAACCTTCGGCCAAGTCTGAGGTCCAGAACACTCTGGAAGAGGTTTTCATCCAGGATATCTCTATACTTGGCCGCATTCATGTTTCCTTGAATTGCAACAAGTCGTCTTGTCCCTGCAGCTGAAAAACACCCCCATAGCATGATGCTGCCACCACCATGTTTCACTGTTGGGATTGTATTGGGCAGGTGATGAGCAGTGCCTGGTTTTCTCCACACATTCTGCTTAGAATTATCACCAAAAAGTTCTATCTTTGTCTCATCAGACCACAGAATTTTATTTCTCA
Organism: Phyllobates terribilis; assembly: GCF_046119375.1. Classification (NCBI taxonomy): domain Eukaryota; kingdom Metazoa; phylum Chordata; class Amphibia; order Anura; family Dendrobatidae; genus Phyllobates; species Phyllobates terribilis. The sequence continues at coordinate 421,204,587 of NW_027362762.1, read as the reverse complement.
TAGTCTGGGAGTCCTTCATGTGTTTTTGAGCAAAATCTATGTCGGCTTTCATATGTCTTGCACTGAGGAGAGGCTTCCGTCGGGCCACTCTGCCATAAAGGCCCGACTGGTGGAGGGCTGCAGTGATAGTTGACTTTGTGGAACTTTCTCCCATTTCCCTACTGCATCTCTGGAGTTCGGCCATGGTGATCTTGGGGTTCTTCTTTACCTATCTCACCAAGGCTCTTCTCCCACCATTGCTCAGTTCGGCTGGATGACCAGGTCTAGGAAGACTTCTAGTGGTCCCAAATTTCTTCCATTTAAGAATTATGGAGGCCACTGTGCTCCTAGGAACCTTGAGTAATGCAGAAATTCTTTTGTAACCTTGCCCAGATCTGTGCCTTGCCACAATTTTGTCTCTGAGCTCCTTGGGCAGTTCCTTTGAGCTCATAATTCTCATTTGGTCTCATATGCACTGTGAGCTGTGAGGTCTTATATAGACAGGTGTGTGACTTTCCAAATCAAGTCCTATCAGTTTAATTGAACACAGCTGGACTCCAATGAAGGAGTAGAATCATCTCAAGGAGGATCACAAGGAAATGTACAGCATGTGACTTAAATATGAGTATCTGAGCAAAGGGTCTGAATACTTATGACCATGTGATATTTCAGTTTTTCTTTTTTAATAAATTTAAAAAAAAAATCTACATTTCTGGGTTTTTTCAGTCAAGATGGGGTGCAGAGTGTACTTTAATGAGAAAAAAAATGAACTTTTTAGAATTTACCAAATTGCTGCAATTAAACAAAGAGTGAAAAATTTAAAGGGGTCTGAATACTTTCCGTAACCACTGTATCTTCTGAAGACTAAATGTTCATTCCCAGGCTGGGGAGGGGTGCAAGAGTTTACCTAAGTTTTTTACATATTTACATCATCAATGAAAAAAATAGTTGGGACATATGCCCAGATGATAGCCTGTCATGAAACTTTTAGCTAATATTACTTTGTCTTTCAGTCACCTCACTATGCAAGCAAAAGGCATTTTGTCACATGATCTGTGACATCTTGAAACAGAATAGCAATGGTGCAGTTTGCTCCATGTAGCAATTTTGTGACAACACTCATGTAGAATAAAAAAACTACAGGAGTTCTTTCCCTTACTGACTGTAAATGGATCTCTAAGAAGCCAGGAGTTTTATTAGTGAGAAATAATCAAAACATTTACTTTTACTTGGTTAAGTTAAAAGAATGTAATTCTTAGTGACTAGAAAATCTTTTTGAGAATTGGCAGACGGTTATGACGTTTCCTGTCAAATGTAGTTGTTTTTTTAGATATCGAATATAAGAATAATAATATTTATGATATAGCAGGCAACACTATTCTGCCTGACAGGGCTAAGAAAGCCTGTTGGAACAGAACCATGATGTAGTCTAATAATTATTATTATTAATCACTTAAATATAGATATACCATATAGACCAAAGTATTGGGATGCCTTAAGGAGATTTTATTCCATTCCATTCTAAACCTATAGACATTAATATGGAGTTGGTCCCCTCACCCTTTGCATTTAAACAGTTAAAACAAGTGCCACTGTGAGAGTTTTTGTCCATACATCCAGAAGAGCATTTGTGAGGTTGGACACTTGTCACGCACTTCCCAGCATGTGACATGGGGTGCGCCTGCAATGGTTAATTTATATCCTCTCAATCAATCTTGCACTCAACCTCTGTTACAAGCTGCAAAGTGAGCACCCCGACACAGTCAACACACCCCGGCTACACAACACGCTGCCATCACTCATGGGGTGATGAGTTCCCGAAATATATGCTTCCGTCCAATAATCACAAAGTCACACAATTTCTGAAAGGCTATGGATTATTTAGAGCATACAAGGACCAAACTTTTTAAAGTTTTAAGCTTTAATATAAAAATTAGAGGGCTTACAAGACAAGATATATAAAAAAATAAAGATATACACAGTTATAAATTAAAAAGGGAGAAATAACAGAAATACCTAAACGTTTCCATCTATAGTTATGCTTCTGTTTCCTTGAGGGAAAGAGAAATGGATTATGGATCACATTAAGCTCAGGCCGAACACCCCCTTTTGTGAACAATTTTACAGTGTGTAACCCATATTTTATATTCCTAGTCCTAAGCTCAAGTTTCCAGGACACCTAAAGTATAATAATAAAATTGCTGATCTGTGACTGGACCGTGGGCTAATTTAGAGGCTAGCACCTTGTGTTTTATATACCTTGTGTCTCCAACCGCTCCCTTCATATTGTAAATAGGAAATATTCAGCCTGGCTACAATGACCATTTGCCCACACTTTGACTTTGAAGCTTGGCTCACTGGCCCGAGATTACACGAATGGCACTCTCAGTATTCTTCCAGAAAACCCCTTATAGTTCTGAGTTCCTGTAATAAGCGTAAATGGAGGTTATGTCCTTTGTGTAGTATCAGTCCTGTGAATGGCAGACCTAAACTAATATTACTTTACTGATGTTATACATTTCCCTTACACACTAGTTTTGGACCAGAGTGCCTGGTTCGCAATCTCTGTTCTAGTTCATTCCAAAAGTGTTCGATGGGGTTGAGGTCAGGGCTCTGTGTGGATCAGTCAAGTTCTTCCACACCAAACTTACTCAATCCTGCGATTATGGACCTTGTTTTGCTCCCCAACTGTTCCCACAAAGCATTCAATTGTCCAAAATGTTTTACTGAAGCATATGCTGAAGAATAAAGCCAACCCGTGAAAACTCTCTTCCACCAAACTTTACAATTGGCCCAATACAGTTAGTCAGGTATGCTATGTTCTCCAGGCATTTGCCAAACTTATAGTCATTAGAATGCCAACTGTAGAAGTGTGAATTGTGGCTCCCACAACAAAAAGCATATTATTGCTGCTGCAGAGTCCAACGACATTGTGCTTTACACCATTCTATGCAACGCGTCGCATTGTGCTTGGTGATGTAAGGCCTGTATGCAGCTGCTCGGCTATGGAAATTCAGGTCACGAATCTCAGGGTTTGTTCTGATGTTAATGCCAGAGGAAGTACGGGACTATGCAGTTAGCAGAGTGTTGTCTGCAATTTCATGGCTGCACTGCTGTGGTTCCTAAATGCCACTCACAGTTGATCGTGGAACAATTAGGAGAGAAGAACTTTTAAAAACTGACTTGTTACATCCATGGTATGCTATTACAGTATCACGCTTGAATTCAGTGATATTCTTAGAACGACCCATTCTTTCACAAATATTTCTACAGGCAGATTACATGGCAGGATGCATGATTTATACACATGTGGCATTTTGGCATAATGAAAAACTGAATTCAATGATTAAGACGTGACGTGTATCCCAATATTTTTCTCCATGTAGTGTATACAAAAAAACTACTAAGCTGTACACATATATTTCTGGTGTGAATAATTTGTCACTGTTTATAACAGGCTATGACCTGGATGTTATAAGTGGCTATATTGTGAAGATATTTAAGCATGTACAAGGTCTTATATATCAAACGGACTCTCAGGAAGATGGCCAACAGATTTTGGGTGTAAGAAGTTTTTTAGGAGAGGAGCTACATCTTACTAAGGTGAGCAGCACATATAATAGGCTATGTATATTAGTTGTGTAATAGAGGATATCTGTAATTCAACAAAAATCAAACGTAGTTTATTGTTTCTGTGATATATAATGTGTATATTCCTGTCTTATATTAATGAGATGAAGTGAGAACAGCCTATATTTTCTGTAACTGAAGTATCATTGACCCTTGGTATTATTATTATTTTTTTTTTTGTTTTATCTCAATGAATTTTTTTTATAGTAATATATTTTCCTATTTGTTTTTATTTAGTTTGGTTTTGACTGATTGTACTATAAGTCACCTCCACTCACACCTTGTTGCCTTCACAATTTGTAATAAAATCTTGTCTTGGCAGCAGCGATGTTGTAATGACTTTTGCCATTAATGCACCATAAATGATCATTGTTACACATTGATATTATGTTGCAGGATTGCCTTGAACAGCTGATATGAGGTTCATAGTATATCTTTAAAAGGAAGGTTTCAAAAATTTAAAACATTTAAAGTATTAATGTTTTATTTAAAAAAAAATAAAGAAAGAAATAACATTGTTTTGTAATAGTATATAATGTGGAAAATAAGTAAAATAATTTTGATATTTTCCAATTTTAAACACTAGGGGGAGCAGCTGCTTAAATTTGCCATGAAAGCCTACTGTACTGCTAGTTCACATTACGACTGCAGTAACAGTGGGCTGGATCTGCTCACATGTGTGTGACATGACTCCTCTCCTCCCCTTCTGGGCATTTGCAAAAGAATAAGGCAGGATGAGGTTTAGGATCACAGTGAGGAGCCATTTTGTTTTGCTGGTGACGGCAAAGTGATACTGAAAAGTGGAAAGTGTCACCGAGGATGGCTGGCAGCACCGATTCAGTTAGTTGTTGCTGCTAGCCGTATCATATGCTGGGGTTAGATATGCAGAATGCATCATGTGCTGCAATTAGACACATGGACTGTATCACACACTGGGATTAAATACAGGGCTCAGCGAAGTTTATCACACAGGATGGGATTGGATATGTGTGACACCGCTCCGTCCACTTCTATGGGAGCAGTGGTGTAATGTGTAATATGCACTGGGATTGGATATGCCGAGTGTATCACGTACTGGGATTAGATACGCTTCTCTGTGGGTGGTACAACACATGATGGGATTAGATATGAGGCTCTGAGCTGTATCACAGATAATGAAGAGGGAAGATTGGCGTGCACACAGTTTGTACTTTGAGGTGCTGGTGGACGGGATGCAGAGCCCCAGCTACATATATAGAGTAATTCACTGCACACTCTTATTTCAAAGATACAAAAATTTTTGCATCTTTGAAATAAGAGTATGTGGTGAATTACTCTATATACAGTACAGACCAAAAGTTTGGACACACCTTCTCATTTAAAGATTTTTCTGTATTTTCATGACTATGAAAATTGTACATTCACACTGAAGGCATCAAAACTATGAATTAACACATGTGGAATTATATACTTAACAAAAAAGTGTGAAGCAACTGAAAATATGTCTTATATTCTAGGCTCTTCAAAGTAGCCACCTTTTGCTTTGATGACTGCTTTGCACACTCTTGGCATTCTCTTGATGAGCTTCAAGAGGTAGTCACCGGAAATGGTTTTCACTTCACAGGTGTGCCCTGTCAGGTTTAATAAGTGGGATTTCTTGCCTTATAAATGGTGTTGGGACCATCAGTTGTGTTGTGCAGAAGTCTGGTGGATACACAGCTGATAGTCCTACTGAATAGACTGTTAGAATTTGTATTATGGTAAGAAAAAAGCAGCTAAGTAAAGAAAAACGAGTGGCCATCATTACTTTAAGAAATGAAGATCAGTCAGTGTGAAAAATTGGGTAAACTTTGAAAGTGTCCCCAAGTGCAGTTGCAAAAACCATCAAGCGCTACAAAGATATTGGCTCACATGAGGACCGCCCCAGGAAAGGAAGACCTCTGCTTCTGACCTCTGCTTCTGAGGATAAGTTTATCGGAGTCACCAGCCTCAGAAATCGCAGGTTAACAGCAGCTCAGATTAGAGACCAGGTCAATGCCACACAGAGGTCTAGCAGCAGACACATCTCTACAACAACTGTTAAGAGGAGACTTTGTGCAGCAGGCCTTCATGGTAAAATAGCTGCTAGGAAACCATTGCTAAGGACAGGCAACAAGCAGAAGAGACTTCTTTGGGCTAAAGAACACAAGGAATGGACATTAGAACAGTGGAAATCTGTGTTTTGGTCTGATGAGTCCAAATTTGAGATCTTTGGTTCCAACCACCGTGTCTTTGTGCGACGCAGAAAAGGTGAACGGATGGACTCTACATGCCTGGTTCTCACCGTGAAGCATGGAGGAGGAGGTGTGATGGTGTGGGGGTGCTTTACTGGTGACACTGTTGGTGATTTAATCAAAATTGAAGGCATACTGAACCAGCATGGCTACCACAGCATCTTGCAGCGGCATGCTATTCCTTCCGTTTAGTTGGACCATCATTTATTTTTCAACAGGACAATGACCCCAAACACACCTCCAGGCTGTGTAAGGGCTATTTAACCAAGAAGGAGAGTGATGGGGTGCTACGCCAGATGAACTGGCCTCCACAGTCACCAGACCTGAACCCAATCGAGATGATTTGGGGTGAGCTGGACCGCAGAGTGAAGGCAAAAGGGCCAACAAGTGCTAAGCATCTCTGGGAACTCCTTCAAGATTGTTGGAAGACTATTTCCGGTGACTACCTCTTGAAGCTCATCAAGAGAATACCAAGAGTGTGCAAAGCAGTCATCAAAGCCAAAGGTGGCTACTTTGAAGAACCTAGAATATAAGACATATTTTCAGTTGTTTCACACTTTTTTGTTAAGTATATAATTCCACATGTGTTAATTCATAGTTTTGATGCCTTCAGTGTGAATGTACAATTTTCATAGTCATGAAAATACAGAAAAATCTTTAAATGAGAAGGTGTGTCTAAACTTTTGGTCTGTACTGTATGTATCACAGATGATGGGCATTAGATACACAGTTCTGAGTTGTATAACAGATGATGGGATTAGATTCATCTCCATTCGGAAACCTTGAGGTCCTTGTACATTCCTGAGCCTTGTCCTTTCACACAATAACAATAACAAGAAAAGCACCATTTTCTAGTTCAGAGAGTTAAACAATTGTTGGGTGCCTATGGTATTCCTTTAAACTGTAGCTTAGCATTCTGAACTTTTGCTAGTTTTTCTGTGTGGTTTACATCTCTCAGACATTACTTATATAAAAGAACATTTTATTGATCAAAGGAGATGTCAGTATGATTACAAACTATGTGCCAGGATGCTTATAAAAACTCCCGACCATTGCATAGCGGGTAACCTGTTTTTGTGTTATTGCAGCCTCTTCAATGTAGCGGCCCTGTGGAGAATTGGCTTCCACAGCTTGTAAACAGCATAAAAGAATCTCTTCAATTTCACCTGTGGTCTGCAATGGAGAGTTCAAATGTAGTTATCACTAGAAGAAAAGAGATACATAGTGCTGGGGCCCGACGGGTGGTGATAAACAAAACTATCTCCAAAGAAGAAGCTGCAGCTGAAAAGAAACGTATGCCAAACTCACTACTTTAAATAATATTTACAGGTTTTAAGCAGTATTTTATATATCATAAAATGTCAGTTATACAGAATAGGTAGTAAAATAAATAAATAAATAAGTAGAGAGTTTCAGGTCACTGTCAAACTGCAGAGGAATGTGTACTTACTCAACCCTGTGTTTACTTCTGTCTTTGTATGTTCTTCTTTCTATAGATTAAAATAGATGATCCAGCCCTCAGAATGTGGCCAGTGAGATCCATCTAAGTTGTAAAATTTTTGTGCAATGTGAAGTTGCACAATCAGTTTGCGAGTTTTGCATTTTCTCGCCAGATCTTTTGGACACATCTTCAAAAATGGGAAGAGTTGAGAAGGATCCGGGATGGGGCATGGCTACGCCTGCCTTTCAAAAGTGGCCATATTTCTAATGCCAGAAATGTTACTCCAGTCTCTAGCGAAAGTAACATTTCTGGTGAGGAGCACACCACTGATAATATGTGCTGAATAGTGTTGAGCGATACCTTCCGATATCGAGAAATATCGGATCGGATTGGATCGGACCGATACCCAAAAATTATCAGATATCGCCGATTCCGATACCGGAAACCAATGCAAGTCAATGGGACACAAATATCGGAATGAATATAAACCCTTTCTTTCCTTGTAGGTTGATTCTACATGAAGGAAAACAACTAAGAATAATGTAGAATGTATTGGGGGAGGTGGGGGAGACAATAAAGGCATAGAGGTTTAGCCCAATCAAATGGAATAGCAGGAATTAATATTTTTTTTAAGACGTTCTGAGTTACGAAAATATTGACTATGTTAAGTTTTTTATATTTTGTCAGATATTTATGTTTCACTACTTCCATGCTCTTCACCTTCTTTTTTACTTCTCCCACACTTTCTCCTTCATCATCCTCAGCATCAGCATCTTTTTCATCAACTTCTTCACCTTCTTCTTCTTCTTCTTTTTCACCTTCTTCGTATTATTCTTTTTTTTTACATTCTTCATATTCTTCTTATTCAACTATTATTCTTCTTCATATTCTACTTCTTCATCTTCTTCATCTTCTTCATCTTCTTCATATTCTTCTTCTTCATCATATTCTTATTTGTGACAGGCATTCCTGTAGTTGTTATCTATAAAAGTTTGAATATTACACCTTTCGTTCTGCCTGTCACAAAAGATTTACAACAGGATTTGTCCGCGTTCAGTTTGGCCTGCAGCAGCAGGTCTTTTCCAGGGGCACCACGAGGAGGAACGGACTCACTCCCATACACTGCTTAGTCGTCTTCTGCTTATAATTTAGATAATATCTTTTGCTCTGAATTTTAGTCTTATGCTTAATGTTCTTCCGCTTTTTGTTCTTCAGCTTCTTGGTTTTCTGTCTCTTGTTCTTCTGTATCTTGGTGGTTGTCTTCTTGTTCTTTGTCCTCTTTGTCATCTTCTTCAGGGTCATCTTCTTGGTCTTCTTCGGGGTGGTCTTCAGGGTCGTCGTCTTCAGGGTCGTCGTATTCGGGGTCCTTGTCTTCTTCGGGGTGGTCTTCAGGGTCCTCGTCTTCAGGGTCATCGTCTTTGGGGTCCTCGTCTTATTTGGGGTGGTCTTCAGGGTCGTCGTCTTCAGGGTCATTGTCTTCGGGGTCCTCGTCTTCTTCGGGGTGGTCTTCAGGGTCCTCGTCTTCAGGGTCGTCTTCAGGGTCCTCGTCTTCTTCGGGGTGGTCTTCAGGGTCCTCGTCTTCAGGGTCGTTGTCTTCGGGGTCCTCGTCTTCTTCGGGGTGGTCTTCAGGGTCCTCTTCTTCAGAGTCGTCGTCTTCGGGGTTCTCGTCTTCTTCGGGGTGGTCTTCAGGGTCTTTGGCTTCAGGGTCGTCGTCAGGGAGATCCAGAGTGATTACCAAGAACCATTTCAAAAAGCTTGAACTTGGAAATGTAGCAGAAGGTACAAGAAGGCTGAGGAACTGCCGAGAACCAGCTGACGGTACTGGAACCCGGATGGGTAGCAGAAGGTACAAGAGCCAATGGAACTACCGAGGACCAGCTGACGGTACTGGAACCCGGTTACTAAGCAGGAGGTACCTGTGCCAGAAAGCACTACCAAGGACCAGCAGACGTGGGTGGAACTTGGATACCGAGAAGGAGGCACCTAAGCCAAAGGCACTGCCGAGAACCAGCTGACGGTACTGGAACTCAGATGGGTAGCAGAAGGTACCCATGAAAAAAAAAGTTGCAAGGCCATGAGCCGGCCGCAGTTACTGAAACCCTGTCCTACAGGTGGTGCTTGTCCTATTGGCACTATGGAACCAGCCTTCATTGCCAAATCCCGCAGCACACATAGGAGTCACCTAAACTGCTGGCTCCTAAGACACTGCCGGGAAACAGCTGACAGTACTGGAACCCGGATGGGTAGCAGAAGGTACAAGAGCCAATGGAACTACCAAGGATCAGCTGACGTTACTGAACCCCAGTAACACTGGACCAAGTGTTAACTGTGCAGACAGCACTTCTGAGCAGCAACTGGCGGTGTTGGAGCTCAGGGTAAATACTGAAAAAAGAGTGGAGCCAGAGGTGTAATTGGAGCAAGTTTTAAATCTGTAGTACAGTGGATGTGGACAGAGCAGGAGAATTTGCCGGACACACAGCTGGGGATCAGCTGACGTTACTGAACCCCAATAACACTGGACCAAGTGTTAACTGTGCAGACAGCACTGCTGAGCAGCAACTAGCGGTCTTAGAGCCCAGGGTAAATACTGAAAACAGAGGAGCCAGAGGTCTAATTGGAGCAACTTTAAAATCTGTAGTAGTGAGAATGTGGACAGAGCTGGAGAATTTGCCGGACACACAGCAGGGGATCAGCTGACGTTACTGAATCCCAATAACACGGCAGCAAGCGTTGACTGTGCAGACGGCACTTCAGAGCAGCAACTAGCGGTGTTGGAGCCCAAGGTAAATACTGAAAACGGAGGAGCCAGAGGTCTAATTGGAGAAACTTTAAAATCTGTAGTAGTGAGAATGTGGACAGAGCAGGAGAAATTGCCGGACACACAGCAGGGGAACAGCTGACGTTACTGAACCCCAATAACACTGGACCAAGTGTTAACTGTGCAGACAGCACTTCTGAGCAGCAACTGGGGGTGTTGGAGCTCAGGGTAAATACTGAAAACAGAGGAGCCAGAGGTGTAATAGGAGCAAGTTTTAAATCTGTTGTACAGCGGATGTGGACAGAGCAGAAGAATTTGCCATACACACAGCAGGGATCAGCTGACGTTACTGAACCCCAATAACACGGCAGCAAGTGTTGACTGTGCAGATGGCACTTCTGAGCAGCAACTAGCGGTGTTGGAGCCCAGGGTAAATACTGAAAATAGAGGAGCCAAAGGTCTAATTGGAGCAACTTTAAAATCTGTAGTAGCGAGAATGTGGACAGAGCAGGAGAAATTGCCGTACACAGAACAGGGGAACAGCTGACGTTACTGAACCCCAATAGCACTGTAGCAAGCGTTGACTGTGCAGACGGCACTTCTGAGCAGCAACTAGCAGTGTTGGAGTCCAAGGTAAATACTGAAAACAGAGGAGCCAGAGGTCTAATTGGAGCAACTTTAAAATCTGTATTAGTGAGATTGTGGACAAAGCAGGAGAAATTGCCGTACACACAGCAGGGGAACAGCTGACGTTACTGAACCCCAATAGCACTGTAGCTGTTATGATCTGCTACAAGCACTAAGGAAAGACAGGAGATCTGTCCCTGCAATAGAACTAAACTGGATCCCTGCGATGTAACGGGGAACCTGATCCTGCGATCAGACCCGCTAAAGTCCTCAGTTAGTCTGTACGAAGACCTATAGATGCAAGGGAGGGATCCCTACAAGAACTAGGGACTGGGATAAAGTTGGACACCTCCTAGCAGAAATTGTAGCAGTAAAAGACAAACACACAACATAGAACGTAGAGGTCTGAAGACCTAGCAAAACTAACAGAGAAAGGTAACAGAGCACGAAGCTAGCTCAAGAGTAGTAATTACAATGAAGTCCAGCAAGGCCAGGAGGGCGGAGCCGGATTAAATAGGCAAAAAAGGTCATGTGGCCAGCAAACTAGAAAAAAACCAACAGGAGAGTTCTAACAGTACCCCCTCTTCTAAGAGGATCCTCCGGATCCCCTAGGCCCGGGCTTATCAGGAAACCTCCTGTGAAACGCTCTGACAAGTCTGGGAGCAGAAACATCGTCCGCACTCACCCATGAGTTATCCTCGGGTCCGAAACCCTTCCAAGCGACGAGATACTGCAAACTCCTTCTATACCGTCTAGAATTTAGGATGCGGGAAATTTCATATTCCCCGTCCTCCACCACCGGAGGAGTAGTGGCAGAGGCGTCACCAACCGACACATCAGCTCTTTTCAACAGAGAAACATGAAACACCGGATTAATCTTCCAGGAGGTAGGAACCTCCAACCTAACAGCAGATTGGCTAACTATCTGAAGCACCTTAAAGGGCCCTACAAACTTGGGACCCAATTTTTTAGAAGGAATCCTCAATCGCAGATTCTTAGAGGACAACCAAACCATGTCACCAATAGCAAACGAAACCTCTTGCCGTTTCCTATCAAAGTACCTCTTAGATTTTTTGTTAGCCTCCTGAAGATTATCACGCACATCCGTCCAAACTCTCTCCAAATCACCGGAAAAACTCTCCTCCTCAGGCACAGCCGATACCAATTTGGAGAATGACCCAAAAGATGGATGTCTCCCAGAACAACAAAAAAAAGGCGAACACCCAGCAGAAGAGGATGTATGGTTGTTAAGAGCAAATTCAGCAAGTGGCAGAAACTCAGACCACCCCTCTTGATTGTCTGCCACAAAGCAACGCAAGAACTGCTCAACATCTTGGTTCTTTCTTTCTGTCTGGCCATTAGACTCAGGATGATATCCGGATGAAAACGACAAATGAACTCCCAACCTGTCACAAAAGGCACGCCAAAAACGAGCCACGAACTGAGGTCCCCTATCAGAAACAATGTCAGTAGGAACGCCATGTAGTCTGACAATTTCCTTGACAAAGGCCTTAGCGAGTGTCTTAGCGCAAGGCAGTTTGATGAAGAGAACCAAGTGACACATCTTGCTAAAACGGTCCATGACCACCCAGATGACCGTGAAACCTTCAGAGGGGGGAAGGTCAGTAATAAAGTCCATAGCCAGATGTGTCCAAGGTGCACTAGGAACCTCCAGAGGGCAAAGCAACCCCGCAGCAGGAGCATGCGAAGACTTAGATCTAGCACACACAGTACATTGACGCACCCACTTAATGACTTCCTTCTGCCATCCAGGCCACCAAAAACTGTGACCCACAAGTCTCTTGGTCTCAGAAATTCCTGGATGATCTGCCAACCGAGACTCATGACACTCAACAAACAAATCTCTCCTAAAGGTCCTAGGCACAAACAACCTCCCATGGGGAGTGTTAGATGGGGCATTCTCCTGAGCTTTAAGAATCTCATCCTCCAAAACGGAGTCCAAAGCAGCAATCACAACACCTTCTTGTAAAATGCTCTCCTCCTCCTCCTCAGCACCGACCATGGGAGAAAAGCTGCGAGACAAAGCATCAGCTTTAACATTCTTGGTACCCGGGATGTAAGTAACGGAAAAATTAAACCGCAAGAAAAAAAGTGCCCACCTAGCCTGACGGGCATTCAAGCGCTTGGCAGCATCAAGATAGATCAGATTTTTAAGATCGGTGAAAACCTGAATGGGAAATTCAGCACCTTCCAAGAGATGACGCCAGTGTTCAAATGCGAGTTTAATAGTCAGCAATTCCCGATTACCAATATCGTAATTAAGTTCAGTCTCAGAAATTTTTTTTGAAAAAAAGGCACAGGGATGTACTCCATCCTTGCTTTCCTGAGACAAAACAGCACCGACCCCCACCGAAGAAGCATCAACCTCAACCAAAAACGGCTTAGTCACATCAGGCTGCATAAGGATGGGAGCAGAGGTGAACCTCTCCTTTAGAAACACAAAATCTTCAATGGCCTCAGAAGTCCACTGAACCGCATTAGCACCTTTCCTGGTGAGATCGGTCAGCGGTTTGACAATAATAGAAATTTTTATTATGAATTTTCTGTAATAATTGGCGAAACCCAAAAACCTCTGTATAGATTTCAAACCAATAGGCCTAGGCCATTCCTGCACAGCTTGAACTTTAACCGGGTCCATCTCAAAACCTTCACTGGAGATAATGTAACCCAAAAAACTAATTCTCTGTACAGCGAACTCACATTTCTCTAGCTTAGCAAAAAGCGAATTGTCCATTAATAACTGTAAAACCTCACGTACGCTCCGCCAATGAGACTCCAGATCAGGCGAATAAATCAGAATGTCATCCAAATGTCATCCAAATACACAACCACATTTTTGCAGATCAAAGGTCTAAGGATGTCATTAATAAGATTCTGAAAAAATGCTGGAGCATTGGTAAGACCAAAAGGCATAACCAGATTCTCAAAATGACCCACAGGAGTGTTAAAAGCAGTCTTCCATTCATCACCCTCCTTCATGCGCAACAAATTGTATGCCCCCCGGAGATCAATTTTAGAGAACCACTTGGCCCCCACTAACTGGTTAAACAAATCAGGAATCAATGGCAGTGGGTAAGGCTTGCGTATAGTAATTTTATTAATCTCACGAAAGTCCAGACAAGGACGTAAACCGCCATCTTTTTTTTTTTACAAAAAAAAATCCAACAGCCACAGGAGACTTGGAAGGCCTAATGTGACCGGCGGCCAAGCTTGTCTGTATGTATTCCTCCAAAGCCTTTCTCTCAGGAATAGTAAGATTAAATAAACGACTTTTAGGAAGAGTCGCTCCAGGGACAAATTCAATGGTACAATCATAGTCTCTATGGGAGGCTAAATTTGTGACTCCTCCTCAGAAAAAACTCTCCAAAAATCCTGAATAGGTACAGGTAATTCCCCTTTTTCCACCGCAGCAATACGTCCGTTACAACACTTGTCATAACATTTAGGGCTCCAGGACTTAATTTCATTGGTAGACCAATCCAGTACAGGATTGTGCAATTTTAACCAGGGCAACCCCAAAATTACTGGAGAAGGCAAATTATTTAATACTACCAAATCCAAATTCTCTTGATTAATAGTGAGGGGAAATTCACAGACCTTGTGAGTAACACTCTTCAAGGGAGAGCCATCAACAGAAACCACAGCAATAGGGGATGACAAAGGTTTAGGTTTTAATTTAAGTTTTTCCAAGAATCCCCCATCAATCACATTCAGAGTAGAACCACAATCCACAAATACCCGAAATTCAATTAATTCTTCCTGAGCAGCGGTAGTAGCAGATAGAAATACTCCCTTAGTATTTAAACAGGCTATACGTGCATGACTGACCATTTTTTTTTCTTTGTTCATACGAAGCACACAGTTCTTAATGAAATGACCAGAATTTCCGCAATAGAAGCACAAACCTCCAGAAAGCCTGCGGTCTTTTTCCAGAGAGCGGGGTGCCGTCGCCCCAATCTCCATTGGCTCTCCTTTGTCAGCACAGACCCTCTCAAGACTCGGAGCTGACATGGCAGAGGATTTACTCTCATTAACCCTTGCACGCAGTCTCCTGTCCACCCGTATAGCCAATTGCATTGCCTCCTGCAAGTTTCCAGGTGTGGGATAAGCAATCAGCAAATCCTTAACCCTTTCACCTAGCCCTGCAAGAAACAAACTTTTCAAAGCAGAATCGTTCCACCCCACCTTGGCAGACCACCGACGGAAGTGAGAACAATATTTTTCCACATTACCTGATCCCTGCCTCAGATGTCTCAATTCAGACTCAGCAGATGAGACACGATCAGGATCATCGTACAACAAACCCAAAGCAGAAAAAAAACTATCCACTGATCTAAAGCACGGATCACTAGGTTGGAGAGAAAAGGCCCATCCCTGAGGATCTTTGCGCAAAAGTGACATTATGAACCCTATGCGCTGTGATTCATCACCAGAGGATCTGGGTCTTAAACGAAAATACAATAAACAAGCATTTTTAAAAGAAAAAAAATCTTGTTGTTCACCAAAAAATAGATCAGGCAGACGTACCTTTGGCTCCACAAAATGTGCTCCAGAACAGCTACTCACGTGTTGTTGGAGCTCGGCCACCTCCAGAGAGAGTCCCTGCAAGCGTTGAGCCAAATCTTGAACCGAGACCATGATGGAAACTGGAGGTCTTTCCTTAGAGAAATTTTTTTTTTTTTTAGGCTGGACTTACTGTTATGATCTGCTACAAGCACTAAGGAAAGACAGGAGATTTGTCCCTACAATAGAACTAAACTGGATCCCTACGATGTAACGGGGAACCTGATCCTGCGATCAGACCCGCTAAAGTCCTCAGCTAGTCTGTACGAAGACCTATAGATGCAAGGGAGGGATCCCTATAAGAACTAGGGACTGGGATAAAGTTGGACACCTCCTAGCAGAAATTGTAGCAGTAAAAGACAAACACACAACATAGAACATAGATGTCTGAAGACCTAGCAAAACTAACAAAGAAAGGTAACAGAGCACCAAGCTAGCTCAAGAGTAGTAATTACAATGAAGTCCAGCAAGGCCAGGAGGGCGGAGCCGGATTAAATAGGCAAAAAAGGTCATGTGACCAGCAAACAAAAAAAAAAACCAACAGGAGAGTTCTAACAGTAGCAAGCGTTGACTGTGCAGACGGCACTTCTGAGCAGCAACTAGTAGTGTTGGAGCGCAGGGTAAATACTGAAAACAGAGGAGCCAGAGGTCTAATTGCAGCAACTTTAAAATCTGTAGTAGTGAGAATGTGGACAGAGCATGAGAAATTGCCGTACACACAGCAGGGGAACAGCTGACATTACTGAACCCCAATAATACGGCAGCAAGTGTTGACTGTGCAGACGGTAATTCTGAGCAGCAACTAGCGGTATTTGAGCCCAGGGTAAATACTGAAAACAGAGGATCCAGAGGTCTAATTGGAGAAACTTTAAAATCTGTAGTAGTGAGAATGTGGACAGAGCAGGAGAAATTGCTGTACACATAGCAGGGGAACAGCTGACGTTACTGAACCACAATAACACTGGACCAAGTGTTAACTGTGCAGACAGCACTTCTGAGCAGCAACTGGGGGTGTTGGAGCTCAGGGTAAATACTGAAAACAGAGGAGCCAGAGGTATAATTGGAGCAAGTTTTATATCTGTTGTACAGTGGATGTGGACAGAGCAGGAGAATTTGACGGACACACAGCAGGGGATCAGCTGACGTTGCTGAACCCCAATAACACGGCAGCAAGCGTTGACTGTGCAGACGGCACTTCTGAGCAGCAACTAGCGGTGTTGGAGCCCAGGGTAAATACTGAAAACAGAGGAGCCAGAGGTCTAATTGGAGCAAGTTTTAAATCTGTAGTAGTGAGAATGTGGACAGAGCAGGAGAATTTGCCGGACACACAGCAGGGGATCAGCTGACGTTACTGAACCCCAATAACACGGCAGCAAGTGTTGACTGTGCAGACGGCACTTCTGAGCAGCAACTAGCGGTGTTGGAGCCCAGGGTAAATACTGAAAATAGAGGAGCCAGAGGTCTAATTGGAGCAACTTTAAAATCTGTAGTAGTGAGAATGTGGACAGAGCAGGAGAAATTGCCGTACACACAGCAGGGGAACAGCTGACATTACTGAACCCCAATAACACTGTAGCAAGCGTTGACTGTGCAGACGGCATTTCTGAGCAGCAACTAGCAGTGTTGGAGCCCAAGGTAAATGCTGAAAACAGAGGAGCCAGAGGTCTAATTGGAGCAACTTTAAAATCTGTATTAGTGGGAATGTGGACAAAGCAGGAGAAATTGCCGTACACACAGCAGGGGAACAGCTGACGTTACTGAACCCCAAGAGCACTGTAGCAAGCGTTGACTGTGCAGACGGCACTTCTGAGCAGCAACTAGTGGTGTTGGAGCCCAGGGTAAATACTGAAAACAGAGGAGCCAGAGGTCTAATTGGAGCAACTTTAAAATCTGTAGTAGTGAGAATGTGGACAGAGCAGGAGAAATTGCCGGACACATAGCAGGGGAACAGCTGACGTTACTGAACCCCAATAATATGGCACCAAGTGTTGACTGTGCAGACGGCACTTCTTAGCAGCAACTAGCGGTGTTGGAGCCCGGGGTAAATACTGAAAACAGAGGAGCCAGAGGTCTAATTGGAGCAACTTTAAAATCTGTAGTAGTGAGAATGTGGACAGAGCAGGAGAAATTGCCATACACACAGCAGGGGAACAGCTGACGTTACTGAACCCCAATAACACTGTAGCAAGCGTTGACTGTGCAGACGGCACTTCTGAGCAGCAACTAGTGGTGTTGGAGCCCAGGGTAAATACTGAAAACAGAGGAGCCAGAGGTCTAACTGGAGCAACTTTAAAATCTGTAGTAGTGAGAATGTGGACAGAGCAGGAGAAATTGGCGTACACACAGCAGGGGAACAGCTGACGTTACTGAACCCCAATAATATGGCACCAAGTGTTGACTGTGCAGACGGCACTTCTGAGCAGCAACTAGCGGTGTTCGAGCCCGGGGTAAATACTGAAAACAGAGGAGCCAGAGGTGTAATTGGAGCAACTTTAAAATCTGTAGTAATGAGAATGTGGACAGAGCAGGAGAAATTGCCATACACACAGCAGGGGAACAGCTGACGTTACTGAACCCCAATAACACTGCAGCAAGCGTTGACTGTGCAGATGGCACTTCTGAGCAGCAACTGGCAGTGTTGGAGCTCAGGGATTACAGTTCAGGTGGTAGAAACATGAACACAACAGGAGACCTGGATACTGTTGCCAACCAATTATTTATTCTGGAAGAGGACTGGCAAATTCATGTGAGATCCAGGCCTTGTTCATTTTCAGAAAAGTAAGCCGGTCAACGTTATCGGAGGATAGGCGCATGCGACGGTCTGTTAGTACACCACCTGCGGCACTAAAGACGCATTCCGATAATACACTAGCAGCAGGGCAAGCCAGCACCTCCAATGCATACTGGCTAAGCTCTGGCCATGTATCCAGCTTAGAGACCCAAAACTTGAAGGGGGAAGAGCCGTCTGGGAGTACACTGAGAGGGCAAGACATGTAGTCTGTCACCATCTGACGGAAACGTTGCCTCTTGCTGACTGGAGCCGTCTGTGATGGTGTAGACATTTGTGGCGGCGGGGACACAAAACTTTGCCTCATTTGGGCCATACTGGTCTTGCCTTGTGCCGAGGCGCTGCTTCTGCTCCCTCTTTGTGCAGAGCTTCCTCCACTGCCTCGATGCACTGAGCTGCTTTGTAAAGCACTAGCTGCACTGCTCTCGGTTGGAATGGAGAAGATGATGGAATGCACCAGTGCGTCTTGGTACTCCCGCATTTTATGCTCCCGGTTCAATGGTGTTATGAGGCTTTGTAAGTTGTCCCGGTAGTGAGTATCTAGGAGGGTGCACACCCAATAATCAGCCGTGTTGAGAATGTGGGCGATGCGGCGGTCGTTTCTCAGGCACTGCAGCATGAAATCAACCATGTGCTGCAGACTGCCAACTGGCCAAGAAACGCTGTCCCCTGCTTGAGGCGTGATCTCTGCCTGCTCTGCATCACCCCACCCTCGCTCTAGATACTGACTACTAGAGCATTGTGTACCTCCCTCCTCTGGACAGATGTCTTCCTCCTCCATTGACTCCTCCTCATCCTCCTCACAAAGTATCCCCTGCCTAGGCCTTTGTGAGGAACCACGTTGCGCAGACTGTACAGAAGCAGATGGCATTTGTGACTCCTCATCCTCCACCTCTTCCAAAACCTCCTCCCTTAGTGCTTGCAGTGTTTTTTCAAGCAGGCAGATAAGGGGGATAGTCATGCTGACTAGTGCATCATATGCACTCGCCATCCGCGTGGAATAATCGAAGGCACGCAAAACTTGGCAAATGTCCTTCATAGAGGCCCACTCAGGGTGGTGAAGTGTGAACGGCGCGCACTGCGACTTGTTTGCGCCTGCTGCAGCTGGTACTCCATTACTGCTGCCTGCTGCTCACACAACCTCTCCAACAAATGTAACGTTGAATTCCACCTGGTGGGTAGGTCACATATGATGCGATGTTCCGGAAGACGTAATCGGCGCTGCAGAGCTGCAATGCAATGCGCGATCTTGCGTTGCTGGAACGCCGCAAGTGAGCACACTCTATGCGGACCTTGTGCAGCAGTGCATCAAGATCCGGATAATCCCTCAAAAAACTCTGCACGACCAAGTTGAGCACATGTGCCAGACATGGGATGTGAGTGAGGTTGCCTAGGCCCAGAGCTGCCACCAGATTTCGGCCATTGTCACACACTACCATGCCTGGCTGGAGATTAGCTGGCACAAACCACACGTCACTCTGCTGCTTGATGGCATTCCAGAGCTCCTGCGCTGTGTGGCTTCGATTCCCCAAAGAAATTAATTTTAATATGGCCTGTTGACGTTTGGCCATGGCTGTGCTCATATCAGTCATCATAACAGGTAACCATTCACGGGTCGATGTGGAGGTAGACCATGACGGCTCCTGCAGCGCTGATTCAGAGGAACTGGAGAATGAGGGGGAGTCAATGTGTACAGACTGGATTCCTGCAATCGTTGGAGTTGGCAGAACACGTACAGCGCCACTCTCAAGATCTGTACCCGGCTCCACAACATTTACCCAATGGGCAGTGAGGGAAAGGTATCGTCCCTGTCCATGCTTACTGGTCCACGCATCGGTGGTCAGGTGGACCTTGCTACTGATGGCATTTTGTAGCGCATGTTTAATTTTTCCCTCCACATGCTGTTGCTGGGCCGGGACGACTTGCCTGCTGAAATAAAAGCAGCTGGGCAGGTTGTATTGTGGGACTGCCAATGCCATAAAGTTACGGAATGTGTCAGTCTCCACCAGCCTGAATGATAGCATTTCAAGGGCCAGTAGTTTTGCAATGCCAGCATTCAGAGCCTGTGCTCGGCGGTGGTTTGCCGAGTATGGGCGCCTTTTCTCCCATGCCTGTGCTAACGATGGCTGTAGACTGGCCTGGGAGTGTGAGGATGACAGGGAACATGGTGCTGTGGGTGAAATTACACTGTGTCTCTGTACAACAGTGCCAGAGGTTCTTCCATGGCGATCCTGTGAGGAAGCCGAACCAGCTGTGTGTGAGCTGGAGGAAGAGGCTACAACACGAGCTGAAGAGGTGGTAAGTGGTGCTGTAGGTTGGCCTAGGTCTTCAGTGTGTTTTTGTAACTCCACCACGTGCTTGGTCCACACATGTTTCCACATATTTGTGGTATTGAGGTTGCTGACACTTTTCCCTCTTTTCACCTTCTGATTACACAGCTTGCATTTGACAAAGCAAATGTCACCTACAACTGTGTCAAAAAATGACCAGGCACTGCAAGTCTTGGGAGCGCCCGCTTTGGATTTTGGAAGAGCCATGCTCCTAATGGGTGCCGAAGTGGAGGCTATAAGCAACTAAGTCTGCCCCCTCCCTCTCCTTCCTTTTTGGGCCGTTTGGGGAATCTCTTCCTCAGAGCTGCTCCCACCACCGTCCTGTCCCTCATGCCATGATGGGTCAAAGACCTCATCATCTACACCACCCTCTTCAAACAACTTCTCCTGGGTAGTCTCGACAGCACAATACGCACCAGAAAGTGGCACCTGAGTCTCATCATCAGATGCGTACTGAGGTGTGCTGCTGACCATAGGCACTGGCCCACCCGCCTCTTCAGATTCAGAGAGACAAAACGGTTGTGCATCACTGCATACTACCTCTTCTTCAAATTCTCGAATTCTCATTGGCTGGCCCCCTCTTTCCAAGCCAAGAGATTCAGAGAACAGAAGTAGAGATGGCTCCTGTCCAGGGCTCTCTGACTGCCTGAGCAATTTGGCAGGTGGTGAAGAGACAGATGGGTGCTCTTCAGTGCTAAGGACCTGAGAGGATCTGGAACTAATTGAAGTCGATGCGTTAGCTGCCATCCATCCGACAACGGCTTCAATTTGGTCCTCCCGCAGCAGTGGGGTACGGCTAGCTCCTACAAAGCTGCGCATAAAGGACTGTTCCCTGGTAAAACTGGGGGATGCTGAGTCACTGGTGCCCGCAGCAGGCTCAGAATCCCCACGTCCTCTCCCTGCAGGCACAGAATCCTCACGTCCTCTCCCTGCAGAAACTCCACGCCCACAACCACGACAACATGCCTTACTCCCTGCCTTCTTCATCTTGGCAGACTGATAAAGATAGGCAGAAAAGTACTAAGGGCTTAGTGTGCTTATTCCTGAACAGCTGCTAACAGGTATAAGAAACACTAATTTTATAAAGTGTGGACTAGACTTTAATATGAGCTAATGTGGCCTACACAACTGTAAAGTGGAGTGTTTGGTGAACTTTATTTAGGTTTTTTTGTCACAAAAAGACACTGGATGTGCCCAAAGATATAATACCGATAGTATCACAAACTTTTTGTAGCTATTACAATGCAGGAAGGTAACCTACAATGCAATAGATGAGGCTACAAAAAACAGGCTAATACTAATCTGGCTGGGGCTGCAGGGCTCAAGGCTGCAGAAAGGCTCCTCTATCTACTCCTATATAGTGTGTTTGGAACCAATGTAGCTGGATACGGATGGAACCACCACACTAATAGGAGAAATCAGGAAAAATGATCAATTAGCAAAAAAGGACAATGTATGAGGCAGTGACGCACGCTGAGCGCACTACAACCAGACATGGCTGAAGCACACACTACAGCGTGAGCTGCACTCGCACACAGAGACCTTGCAGACAGCCGTGAACAGTGCAGATGCAGAGCACTGTGCACTAGCACTGCAAGACAAAATAAAACTTCTCTAACTACTCCTATATAGTGTGTTTGGAATCAATGTAGCTGGATACGGATGGAACCACCACACTAATAGGAGAAATCAGGAAAAATGATCAATTAGCAAAAAAGGACAATGTATGAGGCAGTGACGCACGCTGAGCGCACTACAACCAGACTTGGCTGAAGCACACACTACAGCGTGAGCTGCACTCACACACAGAGACCTTGGAGACAGCGGTGAACAGCACAGAGAACTGTGCACTAGCGCTGCAAGGCACAGCGATTTATAAAGTAGCTTGGGTAAAGCAGAATAGAGCAAATAGGTAGCTAAAACTGTCCCTCGGAACAACAGCGTCCTATCCCTAACTGAATTCACAGCAGAGTGAGCTCAAAATGGCGGCGGCGGCTTTTATAGTGCATCTTGACATCATTTCAGCAGCCAATCACAGCCATGACTTTAGTTAACATGCCTACATGCCTAACTTGATGTGCCCACACTTCTTAGGATCCTCATTGGCTGAATAAAATGAAACTGGATCATTGCATTATGGGAACTTACGATTCCGATATCCTAAAAGTATCGGAACTAAGTATCGGAATTCTGATACCGCGAATATCGGCCGATACCCGATATTTCTGTATCGGAATGCTCAACACTAGTGCTGAATTCATTTAGAGGTGTACGCCTATGAATTCAGTGCATCTTATTCCTGCATGCCCCTGCATGAAACTTTAGTCTTACTTATGTTTTAACAATGTGAAGTAAAACAAGATTTCCTCACACGCTATGAGGGCTGGAACACATGTTCCATCTGTTGGCGTCTGGTAATAGTGACGTCCTAAGTATAGAGTAAATTATGAACACTTCAGAGAGGGTTTTCTGGCTATTGTTTCTTCTTTTATGGGGTCTTTTTACCTAAGCAGGCCCAGACTAGGATTGAAAGTCAGCCCTGGCATTTGAAAGCACACAGATCCATGTAGCCGTCACACCACCAAACCTTTATGGGGGTCTCAATTACAAATATGACCATGCCTGATACTGGAGAAAATCAAGATTTACTGCACGAATAAAAGTACCAATAATACTGCTGCATAAGGTTAAATAATACTGTCATGGTATGACCACATTATACCTCCTTAAAGTGACAGAAAAATGCCACCATACTAATAATTACCAAATGCAACTGTACTAAGACCAATATTACTATCAATACTGCATTAATATAGACAAGTAATACCACCAGACCTTATATACTATAGTGATATCACTATATTGATCATTGACCAAAACTACTGTACTTAGACTGATATTATCACCATAGAATGACAATTGTAATGGTAGATATCAGTGACTCACCTGTGACGTTCTCTCTGATCACAGTTGTTCACTTTCCCTTTTCTTTTCCGTTAAGCCCTGACTACCATGACTACTTCTTCCATCTATGAGTTATCTTTTGCAGATTGTAACACACAACCATTTTTTGCTTATTGCTCTTCCAGTACCCTCCTCCCATTCTCTATCATTGTGACCCCTCCCATATGCTTCTTTATGAGTTGGGATGCCACGTAAAATGTAATGAAATCATAAATGCAAATTAAATCTCTTGCAGCCATATTTTATTCACAATATAACATAGAACGCAGATCAGAAGTTCAAAGACATTTTCTCTTTCATTTGAAAAAACTAACTTATTTAGAAATTGTTGGCAGCAACACATGTAAAAAAAGTTAAGACAGGGATAAAAATGGGTGATAAGACTGGGGAAACATTCCTCTACCAAAACACCAGTAATTGGTCTCCTCACTGCTCAGACGTTTCTGACTATTCTAAAAAGAAGCGGGCGATGCTGCACAATGGTAGACATGGCCCCGTCCTAACTTTTTAACATGTGTTGCTGCCATCAATTTTTAAATGAGTTATTTCAAATTAAATAAAAAAAAAAGTCTAACTTTCAAAATCTGATGTGTGTTCTATTCTGTGGTGAATAAAATATGAATATACTGTATTTCTTTAAATCATTGTCTTCTTGTTTTCCTTACATTATATGCAGCGTCCCAACATTTTTGGAATTAGGGTGTTATAATGGACAGTGTTTTAGTTTTATTACAAATGTCATTTTATTTCCAAATTTCAATTACTGTGTTATTTTCAGATATGAAAACATCCCCAAGTGAAAAAAGTCTGTCCATAAAATCTGGAGGCGATGAGCGTGAAGAATCCAAGCACTGGGTCCTGACTACATTAAGTGACGTGGCATACCTTCATACACAGATAAAGTTCTGCCAAGAATATAATGGCTACAAAGAACAAAGTAAAGATACTGTTCAGGTATATTGTAGGCGAGATACTTTGTGGCATTTGCACAGTAATGGCTTTCTTCTGGCGACTCTACCATGCAGCCCATTTTTCTTCAAGTGCCTCCTTATTGTGCATCTTGAAGCAGCCACGCCGCTAGTTTTCAGAGTCCTGAATTTCAGCTGATGTTATTTGTGGGTTTTTCTTTGCGTCCCGAACAATTTTCCTTGCAGTTGTGCCCGAAATTTTTGTTGGTCTACCTGTCCGTGGTTTGGTTTTTACAGAGCCCCTGATTTTCCATTTGTTAATCACAGTTTGAATGCTGCTGACTCGCATTATCAATTCCTTGGATATTTTTTTGTATTCCTTTCCTGTGTTATACAGTTCAACTACCTTTTCCCGTAGATCTGTTGACAATTCTTTTGCTTTCCCCATGACTCACAATCCAGAAGCATCAGTGGCTAGATGAAAGATGCAAGAGTCTTTCTGGATCCCAGAAACTCACTCAGCTTTTATGCACACACACTGGTTACATGCAAACAGGTCACAGGTGAGGATGTTACCTTTAGTAGCCATTCAAACCCGTTTGTGTCAAATTCTGTGCATGTTATCAGGCCAAAAACACCAGGGTATGTGAACTTTTGATCAGGGTCATTTGGATGTTTTTGGTTGTCATTAAGATTTAAAAAGAGAAAACACAGTAGTTTGACAATAAATGGCTTCACCCAACCAATAACCATGAGTGGAGAAAAAGTTATTTTGTTATTATTCATATTCTCTGAAACAAGGCCAAGAAATGAAAAATTCTGCTGGGGTATGTAAACTTTTGAGCACAACTGTATTTATACATGTAAATGAGATCTCCTCTGAGGCGTCTTTTTTTCTAAGCTAAA
This sequence comes from Phyllobates terribilis, assembly GCF_046119375.1. NCBI lineage: Eukaryota > Metazoa > Chordata > Amphibia > Anura > Dendrobatidae > Phyllobates > Phyllobates terribilis. Next base: position 421,179,420 of record NW_027362762.1, on the reverse strand, counting down.
CAAACCCAACTTTTCCAACCTCTCATCATATGAGAGGCCTTCCATCCCTTGTAATAATCTAGTTTCCCACCTTTGAACTGACTCTTACTTCTGAATATCCTTATTATAATGTGGAGCCCAAAACTGGATCCCATAATCTAGATGTGGCCTCACAAGTGATTTATAAAGGGCAATAATACTTTGGGTTCGTGGAATTTTATCTCTCTTTTGATACACCCTAAAATCTTGTTTGCTTTTGTGGCTGCTGCTTGACATTGAGTACTGCTGCTCAGCTTACTTGTAACCAGAATACCCAAGACCTTCTCCTGTTCTGTAGTTCAGAGTACACTCCCATTTAATGTATATGCAGCAATAGAACCTTGGAACATACAGTTCATTGGTGAACACGGATGAAAAGTGCCTGTTTAATATCTCAGCCTTTTCTTTGTCCTCTATAATTATATTGTGTGAGGCAGTGAGAGAAATCATATGCGAGGGACGATATGTGTCTCCTAGGATGTGCATAGAGGCATATTGTACCCGCTGGAGTGAATGGCAATCACAGACACAGCTGTTATTGCAGGGCAGAATAAAAGTAAAGTGTGAACTTGGTCAAGCTATTTGGCTAAGTTAGATTTAAAAAAACCCGGCATGGGCTTTTATTCTTGGAGTGGACTACAGGATGGCAGTGTTGGCGGTCCAGTCCCTCCAGCCCGGGTCTTCCAAGTGGCTCATGGCCACAGATTCCTTTTTTAAGACCTGCAGCAAAGGTTTGGGTGTTTCAGTGTTGGGATTGCAAGCAGCACAGCAGGAAGCTCTGCAAGCGTGTGTAAAGCTGAACACAGGTCTGTGAAGGCAACGTATCTGACGCACCCTAAGTGACACGGCGGGGCCGTCTCCAACGGCAGCAGGAGTACACTGCCGGCGTGGATATCCCAGCTGCGATCCGGAGGACAGCTTTTGCTTTGGAGTTGTGAGATTTTGCTAAATAAAGCCGTTTAAGTTGGACTTTCCTTGGGTCACTGCCTCATTACTGCACAGTGTGAACACCGCCGCACTACACTTGCTATTATCGTCTTTTAAGGGGCCAATATCATCTGTTTTTTTCTTTTTGCCACTAATGGGATTTATTTTAATGTCGCTGGCGATTTGTTTCTATATAGATAACTTTGCTAGCTTGATTTCTTTTTTACATTTCTTATTTAGATCTTTATACTCCTGAAATTTTATTTATGTATTCTCAGCCTTCAAGATTTTGAATGCCCTTTGCTTTTGTCTTATTAAAGTTTGTACTGTCTTATTTATCCATAATGGTTTCTTTTTATTATTGTACATTTTATTGCCAGAGGGTATATGTTTTCTACAGGATTCTAGTAGTTTTTCCTTAAACATGCCCCATTTACATCATTAAGCTCTTCCCTTAATTTGTTGAAATAAGCTTTCCTAAAGTTCCAGGTTTTTGCATGAATGTTTGATTGAAAATTACATTGAAACTTACCATATTATGGTCACTGCATCCCAAATGCTCCCTGACCTGTAGATCTGAAATTGTATGTGGTCTATTTGACAGAAACAGATCCATAGATTATCTCCCCTAGTTGGTTCATCTACCAGCTGAGAGAGGTGATTGTATTGAATTGTGGATAAGAACATGCAGCTTTTAAGCTTTTAGCACAACCAGAAGATTCTATGTCCCATTGAATGCCTGAAAAAAAGTTCTAGAATCCGGCACTCTATTTGGTAAGTTTATTTACAGTGTGAAGTAAGTGTACAAAACGTTTCGGTCGTCAGACCTTCATCAGTTATACACTAAGTGGTTCAAATGGGTTGCTTCACACTGTAAATAAACTTACCAAATAATGTGTCGGATTCTTGGACTTTTTATATGTAACGGGTTGGGACCCTATCCGTGCACCTAGAAACAAAAGGAATGCCATTCTTCTTTCCTAGTAAAATTGAATGTTTGTATAGTTTAAATCCCCCATAATAAGGACCCTATTATTATTTGCTGACTTTTTAATTTGTTGCAGAATTTCATCCTCTACCTGTTCAGCAATATTAGGAGGCTTGTAGCAAACTCCAATTAGCAGCTTTCCTTATTGCCATCCCCATGTACATTTACGAATACTGACTCTACATTGTCACAGCTCCCTCATTGTCGCCCTTGAGCACAGGTTTTAAGTTAAAAGACTTTTTGCATTTGCCAGCAGACATTTAATGCTATTAGCACATTTTTTACTCCTTCTCACCTTCCTATGCTTTTTGCATGTCCCAGCCCCCCTAAATCCTCATTAATCCCTACTGTCTCACTCTCTCTGTCTACTCTATCTATCCCCTTTTTAGCACAACTACCCTCCCTCCCCAAAATCCTAGTTTAAAAGCTCTCCATCTGTCTGACCATTTTTTCCCCAAGCACAGCTGCACACTCCCCATTGAAGTACAGCCCGTCCCTACTGTAGAGTCTGTAGCCGACAGAGAAGTCAGCCCAGTTCTGCATGAAACCAAACCCTTCCTTCCTGCACCAGTTTCTAAGCCACTTATTTATCTCCCTTATCTCCTGCTGTCTTTCCAGTGACGCCCGTGGCACTGTCAGTATTTCTGAAAACATCAACTTGGAGGTCCTGGCCTTCAGCTTCTCTCCTAGTTCCCTCAAATAATTTTTAACCCCTTTATGACCTTGGATGTATGAGCACATCCAAGGTTGTATCCCTGCACTCCATGCGGGCTCCGGCGCTGAGCCTGCATGTTTTCAGGCACATGACAGCTGATCTGTAAAGCTGACACGTGCCCCTAACATGAATCGTGATCCACCCGTGACTGTTAACATGTTAAACGCCGCAGTCAAATTCTGACAACGGCATTTACCATGCACATACCGAAAGCGCGTCACTAATCTCACCCACCGGCGCCCGTGTCACATGACCGCGGGTCGCCGATGGGTTGGCATAATGACCCAGGGTCTGTAGGAGACTCCTGCAGTTGTCACTGCCGGGATGCTATGAGCGTCGCCCAGTGGTCGGCGCTCATAGCAAGTGAGCATTTTTGCTACACACAGCAGGGCACAGGCGATCGGATGATCGCAGCTTCTAGTCTCCCATGCAGACTATTGAAGTAAGTGAAATGTAAAAAAAAAATGTTTTTTAAAAAATGTAAAAAATGTAAAAGTTCAAATCACCCACCTTTCGCCCCGTTCAACATAAAATAATAAAAAAATCAAATATACACATATTTGGTATTGCCATGTTCAGAATCGCCCGATTTATCAATATATTTAATCTGATCAGTAAACGGCATAACAAGAAAAAAAAACAAAACTCCAGAATTTCGTTTTTTTGGTCGCAGTAAAAGATGATAAAAAGATTGTATCTACTCTAAAATAGTATCAATAAAAACGTCAGCTCGGCACGCAAAAATAAGCCCTCACCCGGCCTCAGATCCCAAAAAATGGAGATGCTACGGGTCTCGGAAAATGGCGACTTTTTTTTTGCAAACTTTGGATTTTTTTTTTCACCACTTAAAAAAACCCTATACATGTTTGGTATCCACAAACTCATATTGGCAGGTCAGTTTTACCATTTAGTGAACATGGTAAAAAAAAACCTGAAATTGCACTTTTTTTTGCAATTTCTCCACACTTTGAATTTTTTTTTCATTTTCCAGTACACGATATGATAAAACCAATGATGTTGTTCCAAAGTACAACTCGTCCCACAAAAAACAAGCCCTCACATGGCCATATTGACCAAAAAAGAAAAAAGTTATGGGTCTGAGAAGACAGAGAGCAATAAATGAAAATACAAAAACAGAAAAACCCAAGGCGGTAAAGGGGTTAAGGACCTACCACCTCCCTTTAACTTTATCTTTGGTACCGATGTGTACCATGACCACTGAGTTTTCCCCAGCCCCACACAGCAATCTGTCTATCTGATACACAATATGCCGAACCCGAACACCCGGTAGACAACACACTCTTCGGCATTCATGGTCTCGGCGGCAGATGACCCTGTCTGTTCGCTTAATTATAGAGTCCCGTACCACCAACATCTGCCTGGCCTTTACTGCATTACTATTTTCCTACTTCCTACAGCAGTCATTTTCCTGTTTGTTAGGAACAACGTCCTGCTCTAGTAATCCCAGTCCTGGGCTTGTATTCGTAATATCAGTCAAATAGGCATATTTACTAGGTTGTGCCAGATCAGGACTCAGCTCCCTGGCACTTTAACTCAAACCCCTTCTTGTAACTGTTACCCAGCTGCCTACTTCTGGGTCCTGATCTTTCCCACATCCACATCACTGGCCCCAGCCAGCGCATGCTCAATGAGCTCTAAACTCCTCTCCAGGTTTGCAATGCTCCTGTCAGAATTTCTGTTGCCCTTCTACAGTTTTACCACTAGTGATCGCTATTGTTTATTTTAATATTGTGCTGCAGTTTCACTCCTTACCACTGGAGGATGCTGTTGTGTGCTGTAATTGCCCTTCACTAAGATGGCAGATTCTGAATCTATGGAATCCATCTTGTTTCTTGTTTGGGCCTACTTAAAGCTGCATGGATGTCTCACTCATTGCTTGAGTATTGTGTCTAGCTGTTAGCCTAGTTTCAGTCTCCAGCTCTTGAACATTCTTACCCAGACTATTCTATTCATCTGCTGATTGTTTCCTACAACTCCTTGCTATCTCCAAGATCTTTTACTACCACTTGCTGTTCCTGCTTGTGCTCCTTCGGCCACTGGTTTCCTGTAGTACTACGCCAGTATCGTAACAGCTCCTGAGTGTTGCAAGCTGTCCATTTAGATCCATTACCTGGGCTTCCAAACATGTAACATGCTGACATCGAGCGCAGATATATTCACCCTCAAACGGTTGTTCAAGGCATGCATACATGTCACAAGATACGCATCTGGTAGCATTGTCCATGGACCACATACTAACTGGGGATAAACAGTACAGATAAAAGCAGAAAAACAATGGAAAACTAGTAAGAAAGACACCAAACTTATGTTAAACGATGATATTGTGTTTAACTATGCACTTATCTTAAAATGCAGCCTCTGCACCACTCAGTAGCCTCGCTTAGAGAATCTGGAACTTGTAGTTCTCAAAATAGCAACGCACAGGTATAGCTGATAGAACACCTTAAATCACAGACACTTGATCACAAGGACCAATCACAAGATAATTCCCCAAACAAATACAACTCTTATACTCTTATCACAAACTATGATATTGTGTTTAACTATGCACTTATCTGCAGCCCTGCACTTAAAATGCAGCAGTCTCGCTTACAGTATCTGGAACTTGTAGGCCATGTGCACACGTAGCGTTTTTGTAGTGTTTTTGCGGCGTTTTTAAGGCTGCGAAAACGCCGCGAAAATGCTTGTAAAACAGTCTGCCATGCAAAGCAATGTGAATTCGGACATGCTGTGCACATGATGCGCTAATCTGCGCGCCGAATTCGCATTGCGTTGAAAAACACAGCATGACCATTTCTACCGCGATTATGCTGCAAATTCGCGGCCATTGAGGAACATTGAAACGCAGCAAACCCGCAGGTATATGTGGATTTGCTGTGTTTCAATTAAATTCAATGGCCGCGAATTTGCAGCGTAATCGCAGTGCGTGTGGTACCCGGGATGAAGAGGAGACTACAACTCCTCTTCATCCCAGCTACCACACGGTGAAAAAAAGAAATAAAAAAGTTAAAAACAAACAAAACCTGTATATTCACCTCTCCGGCGGCCCCTGGTCTGCTCCCGGCCACGTCCTCTCTCCTTGCCATCCCGCAGTGTACTGTCAGGACCTGCGGTGACGTCATTTAGTCACCTGATGGTCATGCGACCGCTGACGTCGGCGGTCAGGTGATGGTCTCGTGACCATCAGCCGACTAAATGACGTCGCCGCAGGTCCTGAAAGTACACTGCGGGACGCCGAAGAGAGAGGACGCGGCCGGGAGCAGACTGGAGGAGACCCGAGAGGTGAGTATACAGTTTTTTTTTTATTTTTAACGTTTTAATTCTCTTTTTTTTTTACTATAGATGCTGCATTTAAAGCATCACTTGTTCACACATTATAAATCCATGACGGTTGCATGGATTTATATTGTGTGACCAACTTGTCAAGCACTTTTCCAAGTGATGCTCAAAATCGCTTGGGAAAACTGCTTGAAAAAACGCATGCGAAAACGCATGTAAAAACGCTGAAAAAACGCTTCTCTCTGGCAGAAAAAACGCATATAAATCTGCATGCGTTTTTTTCTGCCAGAGAGAGGCAAAAACGCTCTGAATCAAATCTGCTACGTGGGCACATAACCTAAGGGTATGTGCCCACGTAGCGTTTTACAAGCATATATGCTGCTGAATTTCCGCAGCGTAAACGCTTGTGAAACGCTTGTTAATCCGTCCCCCATGGTCCCCAATGAGAATCCGCAATTTCAATGCCCATGCTGCGGATTTTTCCGCAGCATTTATGCTGTGCTCAAGAATCCGCAGCATGTCCATTAATTTTGCGGACACGCAGCGTAATCGCCGCCATTGACTTGCATTGGAACGCATAATATCCGTGTCAGCACATTTGCACACACGGATATTAAGCATTTCTATGTGCGGATGGTACCCAAGTCTGGAGGAGAGGAGACTCTCAGCGTAAAAATAAATAAAACCAATTCTTCACCTGCTGCTGATTTGTTCATTCAGCCACAATTTTGTGAACCTCTGAAAAAAATGACACCGTTAAACAGAGGCCAGATGGAGTCCAGAGTAAGGCCAGTTTCACATGTCCTGATATTTCCGGTACCTGAAAAACCAGTACCAGAGATAACAATGTTTGTGTGCATCTGTGTGGCATACGTATGGCAACCGTGTGCCACCCGTGTGCTGCATCAGGAGCACACGTACTGGCGCCTGGGAATCAGCTGCACAGTTAGCGCTGTTGCCAAGTTGAACGCTGTGCCCTCATCATTGTCCCCTGCCAGTGCTGCGATCAGCGCGAGCAAGGGACAATGTTGAGAGTAGTATTCTGCTCTTGCTGTGTCCTGGTGTAAAAATAATAATAAAATAAAAAAATCCTTATACTCACCTGTCCCCAGCTGTAATCCACCTGACCGCTCATGCCGAGGAGCCGGGGAGAATGACTCGCTCCAGTCAGCGTGCCCCGGAGCTGTGCACAGCGAGTGGTGTCCTTTCACTCACTGAGCTCACCGCAGCTCCAGGGCTCGCTCGCTGGAGCGGTCGAAAACTACTTTTGAGGGTGTCTGCATACTCATGAGAAATTGCACAACTTTTGGGGTCCAATTTCTCCTGTTACCCAAATGAAAATAAAAAAATTGGGGCTAAAAGATCATTTTTGTAGGAAAAAAGTGATTTTTTTTATTTTCATAGCTCTACGTTATAAACTTTTGTGAAACACCTGGGGGTTCAAGGTGCTCAACACACATCTAGATAAGTTTCCTGAGGTGTCTAGTTTCCAAAATAGTGTCACTTGTGGGGGTTTTCCCCAAACGCGACATGGTGTCCGCTAATTATTCAAGCAAATTTTACATTCAAAAAGTCAAATGGCGCTCCTTCCCTTCTGAGCCCTGCCATACGCCCAAACAGTGATTTTCCCCCACATATGGGGTATCAGCATGCTCAGGAGAAATTGCACAACAAATTTTGGGGTTATTTTTTTTTAACCCTTCAGGTGCTTCACAGGAATTTTTGAAATTTGGAAGAAAACAATGAAAATTTAACTTTTTTCACAAAAATGTTGCTTTAGACCCATTTTTTTTATTTTTGCAAGGATAACAGGAAAAAAAATGGACCCCAAAATTTGTTGTGCAATTTCTCCTGAGCATACTGAATAATTAGCGGACACCATGTTGCGTTTGGGGAAAACCCCCACAAGTGACACTATTTTGGAAACTAGACACCTCAGGAAACTTATCTAGATGTGTGTTGAGCACCTTGAACCCCCAGATGTTTCACAAAAGTTTATAACGTAGAGCTATGAAAATAAAAAAAATCACTTTTTTCCCACAAAAATGATCTTTTAGCCCCAATTTTTTTTATCAGCATGCTCAGGAGAAATTGCGCAACAAATTTTGGGGTCCATTTTTTTCCTGTTATCCTTACGAAAATAAAAAAAATTGGGTCTAAAGTAACATTTTTGTGAAAAAAGTTACCATACATTTTCATTGTTTTCTTCCAAATTTCAAAAATTCCTGTGAAGCACCTGAAGGGTTAATAAACTTCTTGAATGTGTTTTTGAGCACCTTGAGGGGTGCAGTTTTTAGAATGGTGTCACTTTTGGGTATTTTCTGTCATATAGGCCCCTCAAAGTCACTTCAAATGTGATGCGGTCCCTAAAAAAATGGTTTGGTAAATGTTGAAAAAATGAGAAATCGCTGGCCAACTTTTAACCTTTATAAGTTCCTAACAAAAAAAAATTTTGGTTCCAAAATTGTACTGATGTAAAGTAGACATGTGGGAAATGTTATTTGTTAACTATTTTGTGTGACATATCTCTGATTTAAGGGCATGGAAATTCAAAGTTTGAAAATTGCAAAATTTTCAACATTTTTGGCAAATTTCCGATTTTCTCACAAATAAAGGCCTGTCATATCAAATAAATGTTACCGCTATCATGCAGTACGAAATGTCACGAAAAAACAGTCTCAGAATCAATGGGATCCATTGAAGCGTTCCAAAGTTATTACCTCATAAAGTGACAGTGGTCAGAATTGTAAAAATTGGCCTGTCATTAATGTGCAAACAGCCTTTGGGGGTGAAAGTGTTAAAGAGTTTTTCCCTCGCAACATTGCAATAAAATGCAATAAGAGGTGATCAAAACATAATATATACCCCAAAGTGGTATTAGTAAACATGTCAGCTCAGGGCACAAAAATAAGCCATCACCCAGCCTTAGATCCCAAAAATAAAAATGTTTGGGTCTCAGCAAATGACAACAAAATATATATATATTTTTTTTTTACAAATTTCAGAATTTTTTTTCACCCCTTAAATTAAAAAAAACTGCGCACTCATACTTACCTGGAGAATTATATTGCCTGGTCAGTTTTACCCTACAGTGAACATGGTAAATAAAAAATCCAAAAAAACAATTGTGGAATTGCACTTTTTTTTGTACATTTTGGAATTTTTTTCCGATTTTCCAGTACACTTAAAAACAAGCCCTCATACGGCTATGCGGACAGGAAAATAAAAAAGTTATGGCTCTTGGAAGAAGGGGAGGAGAAACTGAAAATAAAAATAGTCATGTCATGAAGGGGTTAAAGATGCGTAAGCGTTTTTAACATGCGTCTTTTTCAGACTCCCCATAGAATATTATAGAGGAAAAAATGCTCCGAAAAACACACAGCGGCATACTTTTACCTTGTTTCTTTTTTATGAAAGTCGAGATGTCTAGTATTAAAGCACATGATGACTGATCCTTCATAAAACGGAAAAGGGCAGTATATTGATTTACTGTGTAAGTAGGGTGACGGCCTTATAGACTGCAGGTCATGATTCAGGTATGTTTCAGTAGTAACAAAGACTGATTACCGTATATAGTTATATGCATGTGGTGCTAAAGACATATGGAGAACATTACACACTCAGAATTCACCAGATGTCAATGAGGTAATCATAATCATCACAATAAAGTGCTTTGAGTTAGGAGCTCATTGAACAAAATCATTTTGCTGACTCTAGCAATAAAATATTCTACCTTATATTTATAGGCCTGCCTTAACAATCTGACAGAAGGAATTGAACATGCTGCCAAGATATTAAATGAAATTCCCCAGAAAGACATTCAGCTGCATTCTGAAAGGACCTCAAAGGCAGAGAGAAGAGGAAATGGGCAAGGTAAGTCATACTTAATGATCTTGGTTTGCGTCCATTGATCTGCTCCAAGATCCTTGGAGAGTTGGATATCTATAAAAGTCTTTAAAAAAAAGTCTGAATGTTCATTTTTAATATTAGCAAGTGTCTTCGAGCATTTGTATTAAAACATACTAGAATTGTCTGTGATCCAGTTATTTCCCAGAAAGAGCACTTTCTATAAATTGGCTTGCAATGAGTAACATTATAGAATAGTTTGAAAAGAAAGCAAGTGGCTTGTAAAGGCTTAAGATGCGTGCCATACATTATACCTTAAGGAAGTGATTTACTGGGCCAAGTGTATAAACTGTAGAGAACACTAGACTTTTCTACCCTTGCTTTACTTATTGCCCTCAAGTTAGTCTATTTGTGGAAATTGGTCACAAATTCTTCTTGCTTGAGAGCAGGTGTATGGCCGTCATAGAGTAGTTGAGGATACTGATTCTATTTTGTAGGGTATGTTGGGTCAAAATCTCAGAGTGAATATTAAAATATGGAAATTCTTTGCTGCAAAATATAGGTGAAACTCTCTTTTCATGTGTGGATTTTAGGTATTTAGAAGTGCTGTGATCTACATTTCAGCCAAAGCTATAATACCGTATTCTACAACATTGGAAATATTGATTTCATTTCAGATAGTAATAGCCAGTATACTCGTTTTTTTATAAACAGGTATGATGGATAAGTAAGGGCAAAAAGCTATTGATCCACCATGATTCTTTTTATAAACTCATGTAACCTGTGTTCAGTGCACATCCATCCTTGCTTAGAAATCAATAATGGCTTAACACAGCACTTTAGAGCTGGATAAATGCTTTTTACTCAAGGTTTATGAAGCCCCTCTCCTTTTTTCAGATTTTGTTAGAGGTCGATTATGTAAATTGGGATTTTATAAACTTTATTTTGGTAAATCCTGATCATATTTAGGATATAAAAGATAGATATCAGAATTTTTATTAAAAAACCCCAAAGCAATAATAAAATTGTATGTTAGTTCTAAACCAGACAACTTTCCCCAGTTCATAACCAGGCACATTCTTGTTTTTTTTCATACATGTGGATAAAAAAGCTGTAGATGTTTTCCTCATTCAGATATTCAAATAATTTTTGGATCTTTTTTTGTGATAAGTGGGTCTAATTCTCATGTTATTTTCATACTCTCTTTTTTTTTAGTTTTTGCCGACATCAGGCGATATTGCTGGGAAACTAGAGGAAATGCATGTCTGATTTTCACTTTTTTTTAAGACCACAAAGGAACACTAAAAAACATTTTAAATTTTGTTTCCTTCCATAACAATTTTTATGCCAGTTTTTTTTTCCCGACGGGTGCTGAGCTTATAATAGGAATTTTGATTGGAAGTGGCTTTTCTTCTATTTATTTTTTCTTTTCCTGCTTTTTATTTATATATTTATTTATGTTTCATTTATTTTACACATTGTGCCCCCCCCATAAGGTCATAAAAGACCTTTTGGGGGCATGTCAACATTTTAATACCTTATTTTTAATTGATTGCCCCTGTAACTGGGGCTAGCATATGAGTCCGAGTTAAAGAGAAAATTTAGCCTCCTTCTTGAACAGTAGCGCTGGTAAGGGTATGTTAGAAACCTGCAGCCACTGCTCTATCCCTACATCCAGGAATCACATGATCACTGGGTCCAGAGGAGGAAGCGCTAACAGTGCTTCATATACTGTGTTCACACAACTTGTTCAGTGCTGTGTATACAGCGATCGGTGATAAACCATCTTTGCCTTTTCTATGGGGAATCCAGATGTGTCTGACAGCCGGCTCCCCACTCCCACATAATCTCATGCTGCTGCTATACTATGCAGTGTCATTTTAGAACGTCATTGCCGAGTAGAATGCGGGCTGCCCAGACGTTTAAAGTCTGTGGGTGGTCCTAAAGTAGTTAATAATAATTATAACACGGAGCAATAGGAAGTATAAAGTGAAAGTGCAGATTTTTTTTTTTTTGCCCTGCAAAAGTTTCCAACTTTCCTTTCTCAAACCTAATCATCAATTCAATACCTGATCATGAAGAGAAGTCAACAGAAGATGGCACAGAACTCTGGAACATTATATACAATGTGTTGTGGGCAGCAATGGTATCTCTGCTCTGTAGCTATACCCAATAACTGAATAGTATTGAGTTGGGGGAGGAGGTTGTTTTTAACAACTCTGAATTTTAGCAGTGGCTATTACCCTCGAAAGATCTTGATGGAGTAGAAGAAGCAACAAATTTATTAAGAGGCTGTTGCCATTTAATAAATTCAGATATTCTTCTGAGTGGCCTCCATGCACCTTGCCAGAATACTTGACTTGACTCCAATCAAGAACTGGAGTAGCATTTCTGGTGTAAAAAATGCTTGCACTTTTCATGACCATTCTTCGTCGCTGGCTCTTTCTGCAAGGCTGATCCAAAGTGCGTTGCGCAAAAATATGGCTACTCTATAATTGGTCCCATAAGGTTTTACAGGATTTTGTGGAAGACCAAGATTAAATGAACCACTATACACCAAATATTTTAACTGGATTTTTAAGTTGCCTAAACACATTGTTTAATGCATAATGTCAGTGGTTCAAATACAAGATTGTGTTGGGGTCCGTTTACACTGACCGACCGGCGGCACAAAATGACAGCAGATCAATAAACGCATATGCTTCCGTAGTTCTTCGAGGTGCAAGTCTTGTTTACACTGGAAGATGCGCTGCTGAGAATCATGATCTTTTGCACTGCGCAAAAGATCATTTCACCCGACGAACAATCATTTTTCACATTCATTAATTGATCGGCTGCCTGTTTACACTAAATTATTATTGAGAAATGAGTGTTCTTAAAAACACTTGTTCACAATAATATTTCAGTATAAATGCATCTTTAGTGTCTAGATGACTACTTAGTAACACATATTTTATAAAGTTCCAAAAGCTGGAGGCCATTACAGAAATTCTTCTTTTCAGTTCAGTGGTGAATGAAAAATATAGAAAGCTAGTGAGTCTTTTTGATTATACAAAATATTTGACATTATACCTAACATTCCCAAAAAATAATCCATATACACTACTAACTATGGCAACCTGTGAGATTAAAACAGAATTCAGAGTGTAACATTCTGTGACCAGGGCAATGTATAGCATTTCGTTGAAATCACTAAAATTTCTGCAAGCTTTCCTTTTGTTTTGTAAGGAACAAATTGTAATATAGTAGTAAAGAACATTAACTTTTGCGCAATACATAATTTAGTATGTAATAACTTTATGAGTGCTTTTCATAGCTGGAGACATGAACCTTGGCAAAGAACAAGAGGATGTCTGGTTAGATTTCAAGCCTTCATTATCTGCAAAAGATGTATTGAATCTCACTAATCACATCCTACTACTACTATATCAGGTAATCATTATACACTATAAACCCCAGGACTACCTTGTTCATTATTTCTACTTACTCTTATTATTTTTTATAGCAGTACTTATCTAAAAAAATAAAGCTCTGTAATATATTCCAAAGCAATATTGCCTGTCAGTGTATACTCTGACATGGCTTAATGGGCTTTCAACTAGGTCAGGCCTGTGAGCCTTTACTAGACCCACAGTACCCATGGAAACTCATTGGTACCTGCTATCAGAACATGACCTAATGGGTGACAAAGGGAGAATCCTCACTCTGTCAAACACCTCAGATACCGCAGTCAATATTGACTATGGGCCTAAACTGCCAAGATCAGAGTAATCTCCAATCCTGTCAGTCGTGGCAGGAGCACAATGTTGTGTTACAGCCAAACTCCCTCTCCAATCTTATGGGTACACTGGGCAGTAGCCATGAGATGATGGATATATCTTTTGTGGAGAAGAATAAGCATCTGACAGTGACAAATTTATCCATGACAAGTTGTTGAGGGATTAAAGAACACATATGTTAGTTGAGTTTACAGAAATTTATATACAGTGAAGGAAATAATTATTTGATCCCTGTTTTTGTAAGTTTGCCCACTGACAAAGACATGAACAGTCTATAATTTTCAGGGTAGGTTAATTTTAACATTGAGAGATAGAATATCCCAAAAAAATCAAGAAAATCACATTGTATAAATTAGATAAATTTATTTGCATTTTGCAGTGAGAAATAAGTATTTGATCCCCTACAAACCATTATGAGTTCTGGCTCCTACAGACCAGTTAGACGCTCCTAATCAACTCATTACCTGCATTAAAGACAGCTGCTTTACATAGTCACCTGTATAAAAGACTCCAGTCCACAGACTGAATTAATCAGTCAGACTCTTACCTCTACAACATGGGCAAGACCAAAGAGCTTTCTAAGGATGTCAGGGACAAGATCATAGACCTGCACAAAGCTGGAATGGGCTACAAAACCATAAGTAAGACTCTGGGTGGGAAGGAGACAACTGTTGGTGCAATAGTAAGAAAATGGAAGAAATGCAAAATGACTGTCAATTGACATCGATCTGGGGCACTATGCAAAATCTCACCTTGTGGGGTATCATTGATCATGAGGAAGGCGAGAGATCAGCCTAAAACTACACGGGGGAACTTGTTAATGATCTCCGGGCTGCTGGGACCACAGTCACCAAGAAAACCATTGGTAACGCATCATGCCTTAAAGGTTCAAAATCTTGCAGTGCCCTGAAGGTCCCCCTGCTCAAGAAGGCACATGTGCAGGCCCATCTGAAGTTTGCCAATGAACACCTGGATGATTCTATGAGTTATTGGGAGAAGGTGCTATGGTCAGATGAGACAAAAACTGAAGTCTTTGGCATTAACTCAACTCGCCGTGTTTGGAGGAAGAGAAATGTTGCCTATGACCCAAAAAACACCATCCCCACTGTTAAGCATGGAGGTGGAAGCATTATGTTTTGGGGGTGTTTCTCTGCTAAGGGCACAGGACTACTTCACCGCATCAATGGGAGAATGGATGGAGTCATGTACCATAAAATCCTGAGTGACAACCTCGTTCCCTCCGCCAGGACATTAAAAATGGGTCGTGCCTGGGTCTTCCAGCCAGACAATGACCCAAAACATACAGTCAAGGCAACAAAGGAGTGGCTCAAAAAGAAGCACATTAAGGTCATGGAGTGGCCTAGCCAGACTCCAGACCTTAATCCTATAGAAAACTTATGGAGGGAGTTGAAGCTCTGAGTTGCCAAGTGACAGCCTGAAAATCTGAATGATTTATAGATAATCTGCAAAGAGGAATGGACCAAAATTCCTCCTGACATGTGCACAACCCTCATCATCAACTACAAAAAACAACTGACTGCTGTGCTTGCCAACAAATGTTTTGCCACCAAGTATTAAGTGTTGTTTTCCAGAGGAATCAAATACTTATTTCTCACTGCAAAATGCAAATAAATTTATCTAATTTATCCAATGTAATTTTCTTGATTTTTTTGGATATATTATCTCTCAATGTTAAAATTAACCTACCCTTAAAATTATAGACTGTTCATGTCTTTGTCTGTGGGCAAACTTACAAAAACAGCAAGGGATCAAATAATCATTTCCTTCACTGTATGTAGCCCTCATTCCCATAACAACTTGAGGCCAGTTCACATCTACTATCATATTTTCATTTTCTGTTTCATTAAAGAAACAGAAAAATGAAAATAACATCAGTCCTGGAAGCATCACTACATTGGGCAATTAACTAGAATGGAACAACGAATTTTAATATCTATACGATTTTGGTAATGGTGTCTGTCCTTCAACCCAAAAAAACATTTTGTGCATTTTCTGAATCTGGAATGGAGGCTTTAGAAGCACTTTTGATGTATAGAGTACATGGTAACCCAGCCTTAGGGTATATTTGTTCATGGCAGATTTGTTGCAGAAATTTCTGTGCCTGAGCCATTTGTCTGACTGGGGCTTATTAAAATCTATGTAAAAAGCATTCATGTATAGAATTCATTTTTCAAATCTCTGTGACATATCTGTATACCCTTACACATGGGCGTCTTATACCATTTTCATAGATGGTAATTAAAGTAGAAGAAAACCCTATTTTATACATGGGGCCATGATGTAGAAGCTGTCATTGTCGCAGTAAATAATGACGCATTGTAAATACTATTGAAACCAGAACATTTAGTAATAAAAATGCCTTAAAACATTCTCTCTCTCTCTTATTATTCTGGCATTTGGCAAATATTAAAAATGATGGTAATCCTAATTGACCTAAAACGGGAAAAGTTTATTCTGATTTCATGTCAGATATTGAGAAAAACATGCATATGTGTCTTTTTATATAGTGTATGTAAACTGCTGGTTTCAACTGTACTTGAACCATTACCAAAAATAAAATACTATTATCTCACTGCATGATATAATGTTATCCATTCTAACTTATAGAAAATAAAAGTGGTTTATGGAAATGCCAGAACAATCTTTACGAAATACATGTATAAAGTATTATAACAAGTCATTGCTATATGCTGTAAAGCAACTCAGACATAGTGAGTTTCATGTCTGTTTAGAATAATGTTGGATAATAACCATTACTCTGGAGTTATATCGATAAAGTGATATATTTTCTCTGTAATTATAGCGTGATGTTATCAAGGACATGTGGTCTGGAGCAGCATCTGTGTGGAAGCAAAGCCCAGCACTGTGTTATGAACATGATGATAGCACTAAAGATATAATTGTAAAGGTGAGTCGTAACTGAATATTACACTTATATGCCACTAAGCCTATAAAAATATTGTGTATGTATTTTACTCTCCTGCAATGTATTCTACATACTCTGCACAAGAAGTAAATAGCATGTATGTTGGTAGAACATCTTATGTCTATCAGGTCACTTCCATTTGACATTATATCTCACATAGTACAGATTTCTGCACGGTGACGGTGAGAATGATGGGTTCTCTGACAGTTACTTTATGTTCCACAAACCTAAAGGCTGTTGCCTTCATTTACTCCCGTTACTACATAGTACAGACCAAAAGTTTGGACACACCTTCTCATTTAAAGATTTTTCTGTATTTTCATGACTTTGAAAATTGTACATTCACACTGAAGGCATCAAAACTATGAATTAACACATGTGGAATTATATACTTAACAAAAAAGTGTGAAACAACTGAAAATATGTCTTATATTCTAGGTTCTTCAAAGTAGCCACCTTTTGCTTTGATGACTGCTTTGCACACTCTTGGCATTCTCTTGATGAGCTTCAAGAGGTAGTCACCGGAAATGGTTTTCACTTCACAGGTGTGCCCTGTCAGGTTTAATAAGTGGGATTTCTTGCCTTATAAATGGGGTTGGGACCATCAGTTGTGTTGTGCAGAAGTCTGGTGGATACACAGCTGATAGTCCTACTGAATAGACTGTTAGAATTTGTATTATGTCAAGAAAAAAGCAGCTAAGTAAAGAAAAAGAGTGGCCATCATTACTTTAAGAAATGAAGGTCAGTCAGTGCGAAAAATTGGGAAAACTTTGAAAGTTTCCCCAAGTGCAGTTGCAAAAACCATCAAGCGCTACAAAGAAAGTGGCTCACATGAGGACCGCCCCAGGAAAGGAAGACCAAGAGTCACCTCTGCTTCTGAGGATAAGTTTATCCGAGTCACCAGCCTCAGAAATCGCAGGTTAACAGCAGCTCAGATTAGAGACCAGGTCAATGCCACACAGAGTTCTAGCAGCAAACACATCTCTACAATAACTGTTAAGAGGAGACTTTGTGCAGCAGGCCTTCATGGTAAAATAGCTGCTGGGAAACCACTGCTAAAGACAGGTAACAAGGAGAAGAGACTTGTTTGGGCTAAAGAACACAAGGAATGGACATTAGACCAGTGGAAATATGTGCTTTGGTCTGATGAGTCCAAATTTGAGCTCTTTGGTTGCAACCACCATGTCTTTGTGCGACACAGAAAAGGTGAACGGATGGACTGTACATTCCTGGTTCCCACCGTGAAGCATGGAGGAGGAGGTGTGATGGTGTGGAGGTGCTTTGCTGGTGACACTGTTGGGGATTTCTTAAAAATTTAAGGCATATTGAACCAGCATGGCTACCACAGCATCTTGCAGCAGCATGCTATTCCATCCGGTTTGCGTTTAGTTGGACCATCATTTATTTTTCAACAGGACAATGACCCCAAACACACCTCCAGGCTGTGTAAGGGCTATTTGACCAAGCAGGAGAGTGATGGGGTGCTACGCCAGATGACCTGGCCTCCACAGTCACCAGACCTGAACTCAGTCAAGATGGTTTGGGGTCAGCTGGACCGCTGAGTGAAGGCAAAAGGGCCAACAAGTGCTAAGCATCTCTGGGAACTCCTTCAAGATTGTTGGAAGACCATTTTCGGTGACTACCTCTTGAAGCTCATCAAGAGAATGCCAAGAGTGTGCAAAGCAGTCATCAAAGCAAAAGGTGGCTACTTTGTAGAACCTAGAATATAAGACATATTTTCAGTTGTTTCACACTTTTTTGTTAAGTATATAATTCCACATGTGTTAATTCATAGTTTTGATGCCTTCAGTGTGAATGTACAATTTTCATAGTCATGAAAATACAGAAAAATCTTTAAATGAGAAGGTGTGTCCAAACTTTTGGTCTGTACTGTACATGCTGATTCAGTGCATTTTCATTATTGGTCTGGAGATCTGATTTTAGCAAGATGAAAAAGTTTAGTTAGGTGTGATGATATACAGATATTAAAGGGGTGGACTTAAAAAATTAACTTGAGCAGAAAATGTTGTAAAATAAAAAAATGTGTCAGTATTTAGGTAGAGCAGTGTAATCACACCGTACCCAAGTATTGATTCACGATTATCATTCCTCTATGCACAATGTCAACAATTAGTAGTTCTGGATTACTAGGTCTGCCAACCCAAAGTATGTATCTGTAAGGTGCCAGAGCGAGGTAGCCGTGGGCGAGCTGCTGCCTCTGCTCGCTCTGGCATCCTACTGACAAGGTGTGTCCCCATCCCAGTGTGCTGCTGTGTATGTGGTGCTTCCCACTTACTTCTGGCCCACAGGCCTCCTCTGACTCCAGGAATTCCTCTTCTGGAACCAGGGCAGCAATCAATCCAGGTGACATGAGATTAAAAAAAACAACCAAACTTTTACTTGGTGACTGGCAGTATTTACAGGCTGGTGTAAAGGATAAGGTCCAACGGGTTGTCATCTCTCCCACAGGTACTGGACACAACTTCAGCCCTGGTTCTTTGTATAGGTAGAGCATCCCTCTTGCTAACTTCTCTAGCCCTAGGGATTCTTCTCCACCACCCACAGTATATTTGGATTCCATCTCACTCCGCCTATGAGAATTTGAGTCCAATATCTCCTGCAGCTTAGCGGGTATAGTGTGCCCTCAGGCTCAGATGTCTGTCTCAAGGTTCCCAGGCCGGCAAGGGGACTCGTGCAGAGGGGTTCTCTGGCAATCCACTGCACCGAGGTACTAGACCCATGTTGTCCCTACCAGCCCGTAACCTGCCACTACTCCTTGTCACCTTCTCACAACTGAACTCACTTCTTTCTGTTTCTGGAAACTGCCTACCTCTCACACTGTCTCTGTGCCTGCTGTTACCAGGCAAACTCCACCTTTCACTTACATTCTAGACAGTGACATCTTATGACATTTAGTTAATACTGCATCGCACAGGGAAACAGATGAGGAACAAAACATTATTCACATTCTATACCTGTCACGCACAGTGTAGGAAATACAAAGTGCAACATGAAGGGATGAGGGGAAGGAAGCCCAGACACTGAGGAAAGAAGGGGTGGAGTCCTCCTAGGCTGATCTGATATCACCCTGTCTTCCCTACCGTCCCTATATTGGTTTCTCACAAATCGCCGATCAGGAACCTAAAACCCTGTATCTCCCTAGAGCTAGGCCCTGGCTTGGGAAGAGGGGATGAGTGCTAGTCAGTCACCACTAACAACTAAAGATAGCAAGGGGAGACAGACATGGGGGAAGTAACTTAGCTTGAGCTGACTTCAGTGAGATTACACATACGGACTCTTAGCACCAAAGAGGAAGTAAGCAGACTGCAACAGCTCCAAGCCTTCTCAAGGGGTCATGTGAATATCACCGGCACCTCTCTATAGTAAAAAGGAAGTATTTAAACACTCAGGCCTGGGTGTCAATTAGCCGGAGGGAGGTAGCCGCTGGGTCCTTGAGTGAGACAGACCTAAGAAGGTGTCTGTAATGCCAAATGAAGAGATCTCCTGCAACCAACTGCAGGGCGACTGTCTGTCACATCTGACACACCCGTGACAATACCACAGCAGCATTGATGTCTTCAGGGGGAACACGGCAGCTGGTCCATCTACTTACATATCACCTATGTTTGAACTGAAGCATGTGAGTGCATCTATTAGATTGTATGAGTGCATATTTGGAAGCATATATTTCTGTTTCTCAAATCCATAAGTTATTTAAAGCTCTCATTTGATAAAATTGCAAAATTCATGTTTGCTTTTTTAATATAAATTATGTATCATACAACTGGTGTTTATTTTTTGGCAAATGTTTTTTATTTTTTACTAATTTCTAATTTACACCTACAGATTGGGGATTCTAAACTTCACTATGGTTATGAGTACCAAGGGTCAGCTGAGCATATGTTTATCACACCACTAACTGAACGCATCTTTCTGAGTACTATGGGTGCAGTGACCACTGGAATTGGTGCAATGTGTGTTGGGCCACAGGTAAGATTCACTGGAAAATAAACTTTTTTTTCCTAAAAGGTAGTAATGAATATATATATATATATATATATATATATATATATATATATATATATATATACATATACATATGTGATGCGCTAAATTCATTAAGAGCTGCCGTGCGTCACCGCCAGAAAGGTGCTCTTATTAGAGACTGGAGTACATTTCTGTCTTAATTTACACCACTTTTGTGGAAAAAATTATAATGAATTTACCGGCCACACTCAGGCTCACGCCACCTACTTTGACTGGTGTAAAAATGGTAAAAGTCACAACATTTCTGCATGGCTATTCAAACAATTTTATGCCAGAATTACCTGGAAAACTGTTTGATGAGTCAGGGTCATAGTGCCAGGAACCTGTGAGTTTTACCTTTATTGTATGCCAAAATTGGTATCAAGTAGTAAGCATTAAAAGTGACTTTGATATTTACTCTTGAAATAGTTTTTTGGAGTCATTAGAGGAGATAATCAATATTCCTTGTTCCACATTTAACTTCTGCTTTAGTGGGTTTTAGTTTACGACTCCTTGACATTTAAACACATAATACAAATCATTTGAGCTTATGATGAATGTTTCTAATCTGTAGTTGTGTGATGCATCCATGTAGAAAAGGGTGTGCAAACAAACTGCTCATTTCCCCCACTGATCTAACAGCACAGTGTATACCCTGTTAGTATATTATTGAAGTACCATTAGGACAGTCATTGTTGTTTAAAAGTAAGTTAGATTTCAGTAAATCCTCCAGAAAAGCATAGGTTTGACAACATGAAAATGATAAATGTTTTCCTTACTTTCTTCATTGTTTTTTAGGCCTCTGGAAAAAAGTCTACCATCCAGGAATTATGTCTTGCGCTGGGAAAACCTCTCTACAGTATTCATTTCACAAAGTCCTCAGATCACAACATTTTGATAGATATCTGCAAAGGACTCGCCTCCTCAGGTAGCATTTGGGGCGTATAAAAAAACGTCTTGAGTTTCATCCAGAAAAGTCAGACAATTTTTTTCTAACTTTCACCAGATTTTTATCCTTGTACCATCTGTGTGTCCTTTTTTCAAGTCCGCCTGACATCTGTGTGATGTCTGTGTGATGCCTATGTGCGATCCATTTTCATACAACTACATTAAAAATGCCGGTTCCTAGGTTTATAATAGAAGTGCATCCATAAAAATTGCATGCCACTCGGATGGTCCATGTGGGATCCGATTTTTTTTTACGAACCCATAGACTTGAATCGGTGAGTCTCATGCAAGACTGAGAAGAAAGTTGCGCATACGGTGATTTTTTTTTCTTACGGTCAGCTGAGGGAAAAATCATTAATCTGAACAGTCCTATTGAATAACATGGATCAGTGTGCTGTCCTATCAAAAATAGGATAGCACTAGTCCGCTTTATACAGACGTCTGCATGATTCCTAAAGCAGTTATCTGTCTTATCTAACTCCTGACGTTAAGGCTGCTGGGGAGCTACGTCTGTCCATGTGGGCAATTGTAGGAAAAATGTAGTAATACATGGTAGCTATAAATGGTCAGCCAATGGCCATGTAATGCATGAACGGGCTGTGTCCATGGAGTGAATCTCTATTTCCTATGACAGTCATATGTCATATGTCCTATCACTTTTAGATAAAATTGGAGGCATAAGAAGATACAGTAGGGCCCTGTATATGTGCTATGTTACACTTTTGTACAACACAGAGATTGTGCAATGCCATATTATACCATAAATTAAAGTACAACAACCAAGACTTAGCCAAAATCAAAGGCATTTGTAAAGCTCGGACAGGTGAGTACTAGTACTTTTATTTTGCACTGTTGAGAAGCCTTGTGTTGAACATGAAAACCATCACTCTATTGCTTTACAACCTGCGGAATCACTTCCTATTGTATAGTATGATCACCTCTTTACTATTTATAACACTTTGGAACCACACAACAGATTGAGCATTTGTTTTTGGCAGCGAAACGACAAAGTAAGCTGTATACAGTATTAAGAAGAAATAAAATAAGTTTTTATCAGCATTTGAGGATTATTTTACTGAGAGAGGTTTTTCATTAAATCCATGCAACAAAAAAGGTCTTATCAAAGGCAGAATTTTTACACAATAGCATTTACACTTTAGCAGTTTGCTAGGCAAAAATAAATGACTTGAAAAACCTAATTGTCTGCAGCAGTAAATCTTTTGTAACAGTCGCTGTTAATATGAAAGATTACATTATTCTATGTAAGATGTGATTCCAGCTAGGGCCGCATCCACAGGCTAATTTGTAAAATCTCCTGCTACAGTGATTTAATGTTAAAGGGAGTCCTCTCCATTATTGTAATACAATTTCAATTAGCTGTTCCAGAACTGGAAATAAGTCTTGTGGACATGTTGGCAGCTGTGGGGCGAGAGTGTAGATGAAATCTTTTCATAATAAAATAACATTTTAGATTGAACATGGGTGCTATGTCATGCTAATTGTGTACAGTGCATATCTGATTATCATGGAAGCACACAAGGAAAGCAGATGGTAATTGGTCACTAGGATTAATTGAGCAGAGGTTGTGATGCTTAATTGCATTTACACCAGGAAACATTGTAAGTTGATAGTGTTTTAAAATCATTTAGAAACCAGCAATTAAATTCTAATTGCATTTTAGTTACTAAATTCCAGTATGCCCTTTACTAAGAAAATAAAAAACATGTATTTTAGTTGAATTGATGTATACATTTTAAGAATTCATACTAATTTAGAATAAAATTGGTTATTATTAAAAATGTTAACCTGACCTAGACAATTTACAGTGCTCTGTAGCTAATACCTTGTTTATTCACCAAGGAAAGATATTATACAATGTGGAAAAAGTCCTTACAATGACATGACGATAATAAAAATAACAATTCAAAATGCTAAGGTAACAAAGTGCATGAAAAGAGTGCATAGTACATAGTTCAGTTATCAAAACTTTTTAAAAGAAGAAGTATTTGTACTGCACATAGTAACCAATTAGAGCTCAACTTTCATTTTAACAGATCTGGTAAAATAAAAGATGCACTAATGATTGGTTGTAATGGCCCATAAAGATATTTGTTAGATTGCTTTGATAAATTTGGCCCCTGTAGTTCAGATTAATATTATTGACTAATGTCTACATGCTATTTTGTCATCACAGCTGAAGAAATTCTACCCCATGAGATTTATCAGTAAGAGGTTCTCAATTGAGGCCCTCTTTTTTTGCAATACCTTAGGATCAACCCTCCTACGTTGTCTATATGGGCATATAGGTCATAGAAAGTTTAATAAAATGATACCTTGATATTTGTGAACCAATTTCGTATCTCCTCAAAAAACATGGTATTCTTAATGTATAAATGTGCTGTTAAGATCTATGGGCCGGACATAGATCTGCTTAAGAATCTGCCTCCAAAGCTTATTTTAAAAGAAAGGGGGCATTACCAGTGTGAGACATGTAGATCAAGAGAGCAGACTGTCAGTCATTACATGTTTCACACAACATCCCCTTTCATTTAAAATAAGTCCTAGAGTCAGATTTTCAGGGAGATCTTTGCCTGGGCTTTAGATCTTAACAGCTTATTAACATATTAGGAAAAATGTGGTATAACGCTGAAATAAAACATTGGATCGCAGATATCAAGGTATCAGTTTATTTAACTTTCTATGATCTGCATGCCCATATAGACGGCTTTGGAAGGTTGATCGGTCCTACTGAGCGATTCCCTTTAAAAAGGAATTAACATTATATACTGTTTCTATAGAGGTATGCTTATTATAAAAATATTACTTGATTGTAAATATTTCCATGAAAAAAATAAATGTGACTAAGTGCATTGCATAATTGCTACATCACGGCCAAATGCACTGCAGTAAGAAACACCGTCTCTCCTGTAAGGATTATAAGGAAGAGATATTTAGGGAGGATTATTGTCATTTAATTGTGAGTTTAACAGGGTGAAATATATTCTATCTCCCATTTGTGACAATTAGTACAGTGGCGACCAAATGATTTGCATTTTTTTTAAAGTGTGATTACTTCTTTCTGGTTGTTGTGATGCCATTTTCCTGGTGATGAAATGAAAGTGCATGAAGTTGTCATCATGCAAGACCTTATACAAAATGCTTTTGAATCTAGGTATGAACATTTAATTAAAGAAAACTGACTGCAAAAAGCTTTGCATATATTATTTATTGATCACAACATAGAGAGTAATTCATTGTTTACAATGCTATAACTTAGTATTTTGTAGCATAATCTCTTGCTTTAATTACTGCACCACACCGACGGGGCATTGAAGCCACTAGAGTATTCAAGACATCTTGAGGGATCTTGGTCAATTCCATTTGCAAATCTGCAAACAATTCATCTTTATTGCTATGGGAACAGGCCCCAACTCATCATCCTAACTCATTCCAAAGGTGCTCTATAGGGTGTAAATCAGGTGATTGGCTTGGGCATTGCAGCAGGCGGACATCTTTCTTTGCTAACCAGTTTTTTACTAAATTGGACGTCTGCTTAGGATCATTGTCTTGCTGGAATTTCAATCCCCTGCCTACTTTGGTTTTACCATGTGGCAGCATTACATTCTTCAGTATATCCTTGTATATGGTAGCATTCATATTTACATCAATTCTATGCAGAGGGCCAATGGCAGATGCAGAAAAACAGCCCCAAACCATGACATTGTCACCACCATGTTTCACTGTAGGTGTTTGGCTCCTTACATCATTACGTTTTCCATTTGGGTGGTATATATAGTACTTGCCATCACTACCAAACAGATTGAACTTGGATTCATCCGACCACAACACCTTAGACCAATCTGTTTCTTTTCATTGGCTGTGTTCATTGGTAAACTCAAGTCAGACCTTCTGGTTCTTTGCAGAGATGAAAGGCTTCTTGACTGGAACTCGTGCATTCAACCCTACTGCTCTTAGACGTCGCACCACGGTTTGGCGACTCACTTTGACCCCATATTCTTTGTTCATTTCATGCGAAATCTGTACAGCATTTTTATGAACATCAGATACTGACTTTTTCTTAACAATGTGACCAACTCTGGAGGAAGTTTTCCGTGGTCGTCCACTTCTAGGTTTGTCAGCTGTTCCATAATCTTCTTTTTCTTTCTTTAATATACGTGACACTTGACTTTGAGAACAGTTGAATTCCATAGCTGCCTCTTTTTGGTTTCACTCTCAGAATAATAAGCTTCCTGACATCTGGTGATAAATTTGGGTTTGTTTTTGCCATGTTTTAACCTAAAAACACACGTAACAGAAAAAAATTATTTTAGGCAAAATTCGACTACCCATGACAAAATATGCAAAACATTTGGCCCAGCAAATGTTGAAAACTAACACATAAAGGGATAAAACAATGTCAAACACAAACCATTTGCTTCCGGTTTACTAAAATCACCAGGAAAATGGCATCACAACAACATGAGAGAAGTAATCACACTTTTAAAAAAAATGTAAAGCATTTGGTTTCCACTGTATATCCATTAGGTGGGGATCCCCTTTATATATTTATGAAAGTCTCCAAAATTGACAAGGAATCAAAAATATGTTCAATCTCCGCCCATATAATATGGCCATGTTCTATAACAAGAGAATCTCTGTTCACATTAGTCTACCAGAAGTCTGATAAACTCTTACCGTTCCGAGACCATTAGTGTAATTACTGGAATCCCTAATATTACTGCTGAAATCAGTCAGGATTCATAGTTCATGTTATTTTCTGCTTCAGTATGATTGAGCTATTTATTAATATTGAATTAAAGCGAATCTGTTACCACATTTGTCCTATCTAAACTATTAGTATGGGCATACAGGTTATAGACTGTTGAAAATAGTCATCCCTGTATGCCTCATATCAGATGCCTTTGTTGAGAAATCATCAATTATCACTTTATATAAGCTACCACTTTAAGGCTATAAGGAGGATGTTAGCCAGAAGATAACTCTGCCTCCGCACTTCATTATCATATGTATCGCCTCCCATAGGGTCACTTTGACCCTGTGACATCGGGTGCATGTCAGGAAATCTCATGCCTGCTCATTCCATCTCCCGTTGTTCCTCCTTAGTTTTCTGCCCTTCTATGTTCATAGGCTTCACTTTCCTTCTACGCAGGTGCCGGCGAGTCACTAGTATTTGTGTAGTGCCAGGTTTCTGCGAGTCGGAGAACCCTGGGAGCTTACAATTGCACTTTTTTTTTTAAATTAAAATCTGTTTCCAATGGCTTCAGGTCCACTCCTGATGAGATCAGATGTATTCTGCACATGAAATATCATTTCAATACAGTCTAGAGATATATAAAAAAAATATATAAAAATAAAGATGTTATGCATTACTGGACAACCAAATTAATGGGCCAAGTAGGTGAAAAAAAAGATTGGTCTATCCCAGACTATCGCTTCTCCAGTCTGGGAGATGAGTATAATTCTTTTTTAATTTACAGCATTAACGATTACAGTTTTTGTTTTATTTCAGGAGCCTGGGTTTGCCTGAATGGAATTGAACAGCTACCTCTAACTAGTATGATGCTACTAGCACAGTTTCTTAAACAAATACAGTCTTCAAGACGTTTGGGGAAAGAAGCAGTCACTGTACAGTTAGAAGAAGTCCCTCTAAATCCAGCAGGTGCATGCATTGCAGCCATTAAAAGGTATGGGGGACCTTAAAGTATTGTAATTGGGCTGTTTTCAGTTTTGTCAGCTTACTCACAGAAGTAAATCTTTGGCAACTACCTGTAACATTCATGAACACCTATATACACAATTCATATAATGTAGGCTCTGATGCATGAAAATACAGAGACCCAATATCAAAAAATACAAGCCAATAAAATCAATACCATCTGTATTAATAATATATAAAAAAGCATACAATAATTGCAAAAAATACAAGAAATGGAATACACAGGTAATGAAAATCTGGGGAATATCACCAAAGAAGCAGTAAGGCCATAGTGGAAACCTTGCTGGGTAGATAATAAATATAGCTATAGGGGTATATTTGTTACAAAATAATTATAGTATAGACTAGTAAATAATCATGAAGTATATATGGGAGTAAGGTAAGTAAGTACAACAGTCGCAATAAGCCCCCATTTAACCAAGAGATCACAGTTAAGCTATATAACAAAGAGATCCATTGTTTACCTACATGGCTGCAATAATACTGCACCAAGTTGGAACGTGATGACCCGCCGCACCCGAATCGTGTTTCGCAAGAACAGCTTCTTCCATATGTACATCATGATCATTTACTAGTCTATACTGTATAACAAATTATTTTGCAACAAATATACCCCTGTAGCCATATTTATTATCTATCCAGGAAGATTTCCATTATGGCCTTATTTCTTCTATGGTGATATCCCCCAGTTTTTCATTACCTGTGTATTCTATTTCTTGTATATTTTGTAATTATTGTATGTTTGTTTTTCTATATTATTAATAAAAATGGTATTGATTTTATTGGCTTGCATAATTTGATGTTGGTGTTTTAACTACCTTTAACATCCAGGCTAGTACATGTCCTCTCTGTTTCCATTTTGTTGGTTGGGTGGCGCCGCACCTTTTTATTAGGAGCGACAAGGCAGCCCTATTTAATTCCTAGGTATTTTGATACTTTCTGTGAGCCCTAGGTGGGGCTAATTTCTAATGAAACCACTGAACCTCTGACTCTCACTGCCAGTTAAAATTCTTATCTGGTTCAGTTCCTGGACTTTATGCTCCTGCCTTGCTTGTTTGAATTCCTATTTCCTGACCATTTCTAATTTTGTACCTTGATTGCCCTTCTGCTTCTGACTCGGCTACCTTCACTTCTTGGCACCCCTGCTGAACAGCTGTTATCGGTGCCGGTGGCCGCTGGCCAGAAGTACTCAGTTACCGAGCTGCTCTGTCTACTGGTAGTGGCGGCCGCAGGGTACTACACATCCACCTTATATTGATTTGAATAGGAGGCGGATGGCAGTACCAAGCCCCGAATACTGTTTTCTAGGTGAATAATTCCAATGGATACATAAAAAATGGATGCCATAGAGAGATGGCACATATGGAATTATTTTTTTTAACAAACCCAATGAGTTTAATGGGCGAATCTGATCCAAAAAGTGGATTAGACTAGTGCATGCTGCAATACTTTTATATGCGGACCATCAGTTTGTAAAAACGCCCACGTGAACTACTCCATTGACCTGCAATAATCCGTGCGCTGTCGGAAAATTACTTCATAAAGGCCACTTTCACACGTTGAGTATTTGTTCAGTATTTTACATCAGTATTTGTAGCCAAAACCAGGTGAGGAACAATTAGAAGAAAAGTATAATAGAAACAAGTCACCAATTCTGTGTTTAACACACACTCCTGGTTTTGGCTTACAAATACTGAGGTAAAAAACTCACCAAATACTCAACGTGTGAACGTGGCTAAACTGTATAAATTTGTGTACGAGCAGATATTTGAACCCCTAGTTTACCATTTAGAAAGGTGCCGAAATAGAGAAGGCCATTACACTGAATAAACTAGATATGTGTTTACATCTGACTGAACACGCAACTCAGTATAACTCGATTATATAAAATAATAAAAAGAAGGCAACGGTATGCTTTGATTCATAACAGAAATGTTTACTCACTACATTGGTTGACATCTTAATAATATTTAAAGCAATGTGGCCTTGTAATTATTATATATCACTATATAGCAGACTCAAATCATGTAGCCTGTCTTTGTGAAGAATGGATTGATACTTTGATGGATGGATTGATTTTACTGACTTGTTATAGACAGTGTATTCTCACTTATGTTATTGTATCCAGTATAATACAGTATTGATTCATACAATTGACTTTCTAATTCTTTGACATCCATTAACAATTACAAATTGTTATATGCCAGTACTAATGATGATAGTACTCTTTTTTTCTTACATACAGTTGTGCTCAAAAGTTTACATACCCCGGCAGAATTTTTCCTTTCTTGGCCTTGTTTCAGAGAATATGAATGATAACAAAAAAATTTTTTCTCCACTCATGGTTATTGGTTGGGTGAAGCCATTTATTGTCAAACTACTGTGTTTTCTCTTTTTAAATCTTAATGACAACCAAAAACATCCAAATGACCCTGATCAAAAGTTCACATGCCCTGCTGATTTTTGCCTGATAACATGCACAGAATTTAACACAAATGGGTTTGAATGGCTATTAAAGGTAACATCCTCACCTGTGACTTGTTTGCTTGTAATCAGTGTGTGTGCATAAAATCTGAGTGAGTTTCTGGGATCCAGACAGACTCTTGGATCTTTCATCCAGCCACTGATGTTTCTGGATTGTGAGTCATTGGGAAAGCAAAAGAATTGTCAACAGATCTATGGAAAAAGGTAGTTGAACTGTATAATATAGGAAACCAAAAAATATCCAAGGAATTGATAATGCCAGTCAGCAGTGTTCAAACTTTGATTAACAAATGGAAAATCAGGGGCTCTGTAAAAACCAGACCACGGTCAGGTACACCAACAAAAATTTCAGCCACAACTGCCAGGAAAATAGTTCGGAATGCAAAGAAAAACCCACAACTAGCATCAGCTGAAATTCAGGACTCTCTAAAAACTAGCGGTGTGTCTGTTTCAAGATGCACAATAAGGAGTCACTTGAAGAAAAATGGGCTGCATGGTAGAGTCGCCAGAAGAAAGCCATTACTGCGCAAATGCTACAAAGTATCTCACCTACAATACGCCAAACAGCACAGAGATGAGCCTCAAAACTTCTGGAACAAGGTAATTTGGAGTGATGAGACCAAATTTGAACTCTTTGGCCACAACCATAAACGTTACATTTGGAGAGAGGTCAACAAGGCCTATGATGAAAGGAACACCATTCCTACAGTAAAGCACCGAGGTAGATTGCTGATGTTTTGGGGATGTGTGAGCTACAAAGGCACAGGAAACTTGGTAAAAGTTGAAGGACAGATGAATGCAGCACGTTATCAGCAAATACTGGAGGCAAATTTGCACTCATCAGCCCGGAAGCTGCGCATGGGACGTACTTGGACATTCCAAAATGACAACGATCCAAAACACAAGGCCAAGTCAACCTGTCATTGGTTACAGCAGAACAAAGTGAAGGTTCTGGAGTGGCCATCTCAGTCTCCTGACCTCAATATCATTGAGCCACTCTGGGGAGATCTCAAGAACGCAGTTCCTGCTAGACAGCCCACGAATTTACAAGAACTGGAGGCTTTTTACCAAGAAGAATGGACAGCTTTACCATCTGAGAAAATAAAGAACCTCATCCACAACTACCACAAAAGACTTCAAGCTGTCATTGATGCTAGAGGGTGCAATACACGGTATTAACAATTGGGGTATGTGAACTTTTGATCAGGGTCATTTGGATGTTTTTGGTTATCATTAAGATTTAAAAAGAGAAAACACAGTAGTTTGACAATAAATGGCTTCACCCAACCAATAACCATAAATGGAGAAAAAAGCTTTTTTGTTATCATTCATATTCTCTGAAACAAGGCCAAGAAAGGAAAAATTCTGCCGGGGTATGTAAACTTTTGAGCACAACGGTACATATGTTTGTCACCATACAGAGATCTGTAACTTACTTTTATTGTATTCCGTTTTATATAACTTTAGGCCTCCTAGGGCCACATTGCCTACAGACTTCTGTAATTCGTATAAGCTGCCTGATAATCTTCTGAACTGCTTTCGAATGGTCGGAGTTGGTGAATTTCCCGTCAGGTTCATTCTTGAAGCAAAGCTCCTTCTGAAAGGTATTTAAAGCATAATTACCAGATTAATGGAAATGTCACTTGATTCATGCTGCATAATTGCAGCCAGGCTTGTTTTTCTCTGAAACACTTCTGCATTTCAGAGAAAACAAAAGTTGAAGAGCTGGCTGGGGACTATTGGGAGGGACTGTCTTGTCCAACAATGCCCCTGGTCGGCTTCTTCCTGCACGGCTCTAGTTGATTGACAGGTCTCTGCCTTCAGTATATACACACAAAGGACAAATCTGTCAAGCAACTAGAGCTGTGCGGGGAGATGCAGGAACGTTTCAGAGAAAAACCTATCTGGCAGCAATCTCTGATTCATACTGCACATGGTTTGGGCAGCATGTATTGACTGACAGATTCCATTTGACCATAAAAACATGGCAATATCATGATATCAATGCACTTTGGCCCCAATTCAATATTGCATTTGCAACTTTTTAGTCAAATTTTGTGTGTTTTGCACCTTTGTTTTTGTTTGCATCCAATTCATTATTCTATTTGCACCTTTTTTTATGTCTATTCTATATGTACTTATCTGTTTTTTTTCCATTTTGTGAGCGAAGTCTAGAAATCCCAGATGTTTTAGCCTGATTCATCAATTGCAACTTTTTAAAAAATCACCAAATTTGTTGGAACTCCACTCCAGCCCTCCCCTGGTGTATTTTTGAGTACTCCAATATGCTGGCACAATTTTTGCGACTTTTGCCAACTGTCTGTGACTTTTGGTGCTAAAAGTCACAACAACAATTCAACACGGGAATAAAGCTCATTTTTTACTTTGCGGCAAATTCATGAATCACATGTACCATTTTGATGCATTTGGCACCAAAAACCGGAAAAATATACCTCAAGACAAAAAAGGAAAGTCACGTAAAATAACGCAAATGATGAATCGGGGTCTTTTTCTACAATTTAATTGTATTGCTTGTATAGATCAGAAGCCTGCTGATATCCAGTATAACTAAAATATCCCTTGTTAAAATATGTGTGGAATGTCAGGTACTTATTATAACTTTGTTACTGAGCAATTATGATGCTACACATGAATTCATTTATTTGAGACAGATTATATTACTTGCTCTAAATTGCTGGCAAATTAAGTAACAGACTTTATGCAGTGCTTGAAGTTAGTATAGATGTACAGCTAAACGGATCTTTAAAATATTTTTAATTGCAATTCATTCTTGGCAGTTATATGAGACAGAAATGACAAAAAGAAGCACATTTGGCCGTCTGAGATAGCAAACAGGCTGTAAGCCACCATAGCAGATGGATAGTCGTATATTAAGCCAACACAACGTATAAATGCATCTCTAATGTGTTTATTGAGGAGAGCAATCCAAGCCTGGGGATGAAGCGCTGACACTCACCAAGCTTCTGTTTGTACTGGATTGACAGCTAACTATGCCAACAACATCAGCATATAATACCCTATATACATCAGCCCGACAAGGATGCTGTGGTAAAGTGGCTGCTCAGTACTTTAGTTCTTTCCAAAAGATGCAACATATAATAGAAAAATGTGCGTTGATTCAGTTTCTAATGGGATTAACTATGCTAGTTAATGCAGTTTGTTGACTTTAATTTTGTGATAATGTGGAACATTTATATAATAATTGAAATAATAAAATGGGTTAAAGCAGTTGTCCCGTCTTAAGCTACAAGACTGCAGTCACTCTATATGACTGCAGACTTGTGAATCCTTACATCGTGTGCACTGCGCTCTATGAGGATCCTCCCGTGCCGGCACCCATCTAATCGGCATGTAACTGCATGTATGTATTGCAAATCACATACTTGAGGTCACTGCTCCTGGCGCCGGCACTGGAGAATCCTCACAGCACGCAGTGCACACGATGTGAAGATTTACAAGTCTGCAGTCACAAAGAGTGATGGCAGACTCATAGCTAAAGTCTGGTCAACCCCTTTAACATTATAGGGTTATGTGATATTCTCCAGGGGAAATCCAAGAGCTAAGGGTCATGCCATTTATAACCTGCATGACAAATAGGTCATCACATATATTTTAATCTATTTAATTTTTTAGATATACATGATTATTGATGACCTCTATGTATCTCCTTATTCAGGCTCATTTAGCTCAGTAAATATTTCAACATTTAAATTCTGGAGATCTGCCCTCTGTTCCGTATGTCTTTTTATATTAAAAGCAGGAATTAAATTTACCTTATACAAGATGAATAGAAGCTTTCATAAAATGTGTTTCTGTTGTACTTAAGTCTATTCCAACTTTTTTTTATGAAGAAAGTTGTACAGAAGTTTGGCTCTGTGGAATGTGGTGTGAAACCAGGCCTAGTTGTTTGTTGTTCCTCCTATTGGTGGTTTAGTTGCATATAGTTCATTATCATACTATACTTTGTAAGCATCTTGAAGGGCTTGTGACTAGTGTTGAGCGAATTTGTTTGGCATTTAAAATTTGGGTTCGTGTTCGGGGTTCCGGCTTGTTCGTGCCAAAAAATCGGCTCTGCCCACGAACATCCCTGATTTGCCACGCTGTCACGCAGATGTTATCTGCAGATGTTGTCTGCGTGACAGCATGGCAAATCAGGGAAGTTTGTGGGCGGAGACAATTTTTTGGCGCGAACAAGCCCGAATCCCGAACACGAAACCGAATTTTAAATGCCGAACTAATTTGCTCAACACTATTTGTGACTATGCACAGCAGCCAATCTGAGCAAGAAGGGTTGCAATATAAATCATGAGCGAGATCAGGGTCAGTACTTTCACTAACCCTTTGCAACCAGTGACAAGGGCAATTTTATGTCAATTTTTCATTTTTACTGTATGGAATGGCATGACAGATTGCTCCATTCCATACGAAGATCTATACTCCAATAACAAACTGATTTAGATAACTTGGAATTTAGATTGTCAGCCCCAATGGGGACAGTGATGCTGATGTCTGTAAAGCGCTGTGGAATAATGGCGCTATATAGGTGAATAAAAAACTGTAGCATGCAGCAGGAAGTACTCCCAGTAAATACCTCGGATGAAAGGCTTTTATGTCATGGGCCTAAATCAATGGAGTAGGACGGCATCAAATAAACATTAACACACAGGTCCCTAATAATTAGTTTGTCCATGGTATTGAAAGGCTGAATGTCGGTTAATTTTAGACTTCTGTTTTTCTAAGGCCTCTTTCACACGTCCTGATATTTTCGGTACTGAAAAAAACAGTACCGGAGATATCAGTGTCCGTGTGTGGCATACGTGTGGCAGCCATGTGCCGCATAAGTATCACATGTACCGTGCCTGGGAATCAGCACTATAGTCAGCGCTGTTCCCAAGTGCCCGGTGCTGGGGCAGCTCTCATCATTGACCCCTGCTTGTGTTGCGATCAGCCCCTGCTGTCTACATAGAATGTAAAATTAAGTATAAAATATAAAACACATTATACTCACCTTTACACCTAATTCCCTTAAGCAATTGTCCCCTGTAAACAAACCAAAAATAAAAAAACACAATATCCCTCACCTGTCCAAAGATTAAATAATTCAGTGTCCCATGCCGTAATCCATCTGGGTGACATTTCTTGATCAGCATGTTCGGTGGCTCAAGGCGACCGCACAGACTGAGAAGCAAAGGAGAATAATTTGCTGCAGTGAGCGAGTCCCTGAACTGCGCTGAACTCTCATTGTCCTCTGCTCCTCAGCTTGTGCGGTCGCATCAAGCCACCACACATGCTGATGAAGAAATGTCGGTCAGATGGATTACGGCGTAGGACACTGGATTATTTCATCTTCGGACAGGTGAGGGATATTGTGTTTTTTATTTTTGGCTTGTTTACAGGGGACAACGGCTTCAGGGAATTAGGTATAAAGGTGAGTATAATATGTTTTTTATTTTATTCTTAATTTTACACTCTATGTAGACAGCGGGGGCTAACTACAACTCTCAACATTGTCCCTTGCTTGCGCTGATCGCAGCGCAAGCAGTGGACAATGATGAGAGCTGTCACCAGCACCCGGCGCTTAAGAACAGTGCTAACTGTACCAGCTGATTCCCAGGTACGTGTGATACTGATGACACACGGATGTCATCCGTGTGCCAAAGTGTGCACGTGTGTGGGATGTTTTGAGGCCCGTGCGGCGTGCAAAAAACGGACATGTTAGCGTGTTTTGCCCACGGACACACGGTCTGTGGAAACACACTGACTTGTGCGGAGACCCATTCATTTGAATCAGTCTACATGTGTAAGTGTCTTCGGTACGTGTTGAAACTGTCACCACATGTACTGGAGACACTAACGTGTGAAAGAGGCCTAAGTCAGTGTAGAAGTCAATGCTAGGATCCCTGGTGGTCTAGGGCAGGGTTCCCCATCTCCAGTCCTCAAGGCCCACCAATAGGTCATGTTTTCAGGATTTCCTTAGTATTGCCCAGGTGATAATTACATCACCTGCACAGGCAATAATTCCATCACCTGTGCAATACTAAGAAAATCCTGAAAACATGATCTGTTGGTGGGCCTTGAGGACTGGAGTTGAGGAACACTGGTCTAGGGCACTGAATGCATTTTATAAGCCCTCGTAGAACACAATTTTGAGGTTTATATATCATATCGAGTGTCCAGTGGGTTACTCACCTCTCCAGACTGCAGCAGCACACTGTCTGCAGCAGGAAGCAGAATACTGTTAGGGTATGTGCACACGGTCAGGAGCGGTTGCGGGTTTGACTCTGCGTGTTATGCAGCGTCAAACCTGCAGCGACCAGGTGTTACAGCATAGTGGATGGGATTTCTAGAAATCCCATGTCGACTATTCGTATCTGGGCACCTGCGGATCACCCACAGTAACTGACATGCGGCGCATCTTTCAGACCCGCAGCATGTCAATTCCTCTTGCGGGTCCACGTGTGGACTTTCCCCATAGACATAACCTATATGAGGAAAGTCCGCATGTGAAGAAAAAAAAATGGCGCCATTCATTTGCATAATAAGCGTAAGCCGCGTGGCTATTCCGCAGTATCGCGCCGCAGGCGGCTCCTGACCTTATGCACATACCCTTGACAGCTATAATTGTGCAGATGCACACCTGTGATTGAGCAGAGCATTTTTTGAGTGCTCTACCGATCCTTAAGGTGTAGACAATTCAGGTGCAGAGGAAACATTTCATCTGTGCAGCTAAGAGGATAAGTAATAAGGGCAGCCATCTAAGTCATTACTTATACAGAAGGTTGGTTTATGACCACAGAGTGCCGTTATTCATTGCAAATTTGCTGTAATCTATGATTAAAACTCAAAGCAGTTGTCGAGTAGAACAGTGTATCTGTATGATGTTGTGTAACCGATTCACGTGACTGTATAGTATTAGGCAACACCTTTTAAATTTACATGGCCAAATAAGGGGATCTAGCTTTAAAAATGCAAAGCGAAGTCCAATATGCAAAAAAGGAATGTCATAACCAATTACCATAATTCTGGGCTATAAAACACAATTATTAAAAAGTGTGTCCATTTCATAATCTGCAGTCAGCTTCCTTAGTGACTGAGCTGAGCTCTAATGCAGCATCCTTCGTGATCCACAGAGAACTGAGCAGCGAACTGAGCAGCTGCCAAGTCTTTTTCCCTAAGGGCGCATTTAGACTTCTGATTTTTCCACGCACGAGAAAAACTGACATATTATTCTGATCAGACTTTGATCAGATTGTTTGCGTGACATACATTTTTCTTATACGTGTAGAAATAAAAAAAAAAGTTTCTCCACCTTCTCCATTCTGACAGTCCGTGAAAATCAGACCGAACTCAGATTTTTTTCACGGATCCATTGACTTGCATTGACGATTTTGATCCGACCCTCGGATAAAAATAGGACGTCTTTGCGATTTCTGCGGACCGCTCTGTTTGAGAAAAATCACGGACATGTGAGTGGCCCCATAGACTATCACAGGAAAAACACGGATAGCACTCGTACGTGAAAATCGGATGTCTGAATGAGCCTTAATGCACACTAATCTGTCTGATTATCAGAAGACAGGCGATAAAGCTAAAGCAAACATGCACATCAGATCATGAAACAGCAGTCCATGGGGGATTGCATGACAAGATAAATTGAAGTTATCAACTATGTCTGCCACAATGCTGTGTGTATCTACTGTGCATGTAGCAGTGTTGTGTGTGCTGCAGAATTGTGTGTGTGTTACGCCTACCGGTGGCGCATGTAGATTAGTGAACCCACTGTGCCCCTGGGCCGGGTCTGCCTAGGTAAGGGTGTGGCACCCCAGGGGTCTGGTTTCCACAGTAATAGCAGTATTACGTCTGTGAGCAGGTGGGAGGTCTCCTGGGCAGGAATCCTAAGCATGCCACAACTCCTGCCCAGTCCTGGGAGGGGAAGAACTTCCCCTATATAAACTGGGGCTGAGGCAGGGTTAGAGAGAGGAGTTCCAGACAGAGACGGAGTCTGGTCTGGACACGCAGAAACAGGGACAGATAGACATCAGGAGCTCTGTAGGAGCCAAGGAGAAGCGCCAGGGGCTGGAGCTGTGCAGAGCTCGCCCTGGGAGAAGGTACTAAAACCGGACACAGGAGTCCGAGGCTGTGGGGACTAAGATATACCCAGCAGCAGAATCCATCCGGCAGGGGATTCCAGGTCCTCTGGCCATAAAAGCCCGGAGGCTCAGTCACAACGAAGGGACCAGCACCGCCATCCCGGAGCGGAGGCTAACAGGAGGCCCCAGGTCACCAGCCATACGGGTGAGCACCACACGGTATACCCAGGGATGTGGGCTACTTGTAACCGCCGAAAGCAGGGTAGCCAGGAAGGGTACAGACTAACGGGAAGGCCTACAACTCCACCTGGCCAGGGGAACTCCGGCTTACTCGCAGACTAACCAGGCCCCAACTACTAGCCAGTACTCCCGGGGGAATTTGCCTTGTACCATCAGTAAAGGCCCTGAACTGTACCCTCGCGTTTCCGTGCTTCCTTGTCGCACCGTTAGTGCTGGGACATCCACACCATCACTCCCAACATCATCCACATCCGCTGCCCTGAGGCCATACCTCTCCCGTTGGGGGTTATATCAACATTGCTGCACACCTATACCACCGGCCTCAGCGGTCTGCCCTGCAGCGGCGGTTTCATAACCGCATTCAACGGGTGGCGTAGTCGGACACTAATACCATCATACCAATAACCGCCACTAAGTTTGACCACCCTGGGCGCGGACCGGGTCACCGCCACACGAAGACTACTACCCCCATCGGATCCGGCTCCGGGTATCCCCCGCGCGCACGCGCGCTGCACTACAGCACTGGCCCAGGGGGTGAGTCAATTTTGGCGTAGTCGGCAGGATCACGTGCCCACAACCACCGGGTACTGCGTGCCTGAAAAAAGAGACTTTTATACTTACCTGTGGTGAAGTTTCCCGCCGTCCGGAGTCGTTTCCCGCCATCTGGAGCCGATTCCCGCCATCCGACGCCATCTTCTGCCTTCTTCCCGCCATCCGTGGAGTTTTCCCGCCATTGGACGCCATCTTGAGGGCGCCGCGCGGGAAGAAGAGGGGCGTGGACTCCGAAAGCCCGCGAGAACTGAAGCCCCGCCTCACGTCCGGACGTTGCGTAAGGTCCTGGAAGGAGCCCAGCAGACGCCGACGTCACAGGAGCGCGACGGAAGGTCCTCAACCCTGACGATCCACTGCGGAGCCGCGGCCTGCGGAAGAGGATCATCGCAAGGTAGGCCACGGTCCACTAGGGGGGAGGAGAATGTCGGATACGGAGGAGAGCTTCACCGCCACAGCCGCCGCCAGCGCCACCGCTGCTGCGGTCATGCCTTTCACCATGCCCTATATCCCGGGGGCAGCCTGGCTACCCCAGTACTCAGGGGAGTCACATACCCTAAATGACTTCAGAGAAAGGCTGGATAGCCTCTTCCAGGTGTATCCCCTCACGGAGGCGCAAAAAGTGAGCATCCTGGTGGCCCAATTAATCGGGGCAGCCCAAAGGGAGGTAAAGTCCTGGCCACCTGGGAGGAAGAGGACTGTCCGAGACATACTAACCCGGCTGAAAGACACATTTGACACTCGCACCTCAGCCGAAATAAAACTAAGATTTTATGGGTGCAAACAACGGGCACATGAGAGTATAAGAGACTATGCTCTAAACCTACAAGAGGCCCTGAGAGCCATTAAGCAGGCAGACCCTGACAGCGTGGGAAATGAAGATAAGCTGTTGACTGAACAATTCATTGAGGGTCTACTGTGCAATGCCCACCGAACCCAGTTGCGGGCAATGGCCTTACAGGACCCTGACCTGGACTTTGCACAGTTCAAGGACAGAGCCATCCGGGTGCTCCGAGAACCGGCACCAGGTGGCGCTGTGACCCACAGGCGCCCTGCTATCACTTATCACCAGGAGACGGCGCCCTTGTCTGCAGGGCCTGTGGGAGCTGATGCGCAGGCTTTAAACAGTGACCCGGCTACAGACCTGCACCATCAGGTCCAAGAGCTAACTAAAAGCGTTGCCGCGCTAACCCGAACTGTGCAGTCTTTACAGGTTTCTACTGCAGGGAAGATCGAGCTGGCATCCGGACCGGAGGACATCCCGTGGCGCCACCAAGGAGGACCCCACCGGCCAGAGGAAGACCCAGCGATCGATACAACGAGGACGGACGACCTATTTGCCGCCGCTGCAATCAACCCGGACATGTGGCAAGGTACTGTCATTTAAACGGGCACAACCTGGGGTAGAGGGCCAACCCCCAGGCATAAGACCATCAGGCCCATCAAACTGGCGTGATAAATACGTAGGGGGATGTCCAATATTGCCTGTGGTACTGGATGGCATTCCTATGAGTGCCCTACTAGACACTGGGTCACAGGTCACCACCATCCCGTACGTGCTCTTCAAGCAGTACTGGAATGATTCGGACATAACCCGCTACCCAGACGATGACCTGAGTATCATCGCCAGCAATGGTCAGCCCGTGCCCCAGGTGGGATTCAAGGAGGTGACCATTAAAATCGGTAAAGTCGAACTGGCTGCACAAGGACTGATTATAGTGGACATAGACCGTCATGAGAGTCACCCTAGAATCACCCTGAGAACCAATGTAATTGAAAATTGTCTTGCAGAGGTGATTCTCATTTTACAGCAGGTTGCCAAGAACGCCAGTTCCGGCCAGCAGCGTGTGCTCCAAAAAGAGATCCGGGCACTGATGAAGCGGCAACAGGTGGAACTATCTGGTGGTGAGATAGGTAGCGTGAGAATGTGTGACCCGTTCCCTATTGCCATGCCCCCAAAAAGTGAGATGATGATTTGGTGCCGGGCAGCTATTGGTCTAAGAGGTAGAGACTACCAAGCAATGGTAGAACCCGTCTACTCAGACAGTAGGCCCACCATTTTGACAGCACGGGGGGTGGTCGATGTACGCCATGGGAGGGTGCCCGTTCGCATCATAAATATCGGTGAGAGAGAAGTACACCTGCCCCGGTATGCCACGCTAGCTAAATTGTTCACCATAAACCAGAATTCTGTACAGGCCGTGGAACCCTTGCCTCCATCTCAACCAGAGGAAGGTAACGGCTCTAAGAAACCAGCGGGGGACTGGTGTCAGCAACTACATCTGGGTACCGACTCCACTCCTTCACACCAGAAACAAGGAGTCTATCGGGTGGTTCAAGAGTACGAGAGAGTGTTTAGTAAACACCCGTTAGACTTCGGGCGAGTAAAGGGGGTAGAACATCACATCCCCACGGGAGACCATCCTCCCATAAAGGAGAGATACCGACCCGTACCCCCTGCACACTACCAACACGCCAAGGGGATGCTTAGAGACATGAAGGAGGCTGGGGTAATCAGAGACAGCTGTAGCCCCTGGGCAGCTCCACTAGTCTTAGTGAAAAAGAAGGACAACACTATGAGAATGTGTGTAGACTACAGGAAGGTCAACCGTATCACACACAAAGATGCGTACCCGTTACCAAGGATAGAAGAGTCCTTAGCTGCATTAAAATCTGCTAACTTCTTCTCTACTTTGGATCTCACTAGCGGGTACTGGCAGGTTCCTGTAGCAGAGGCAGACCGGGAGAAGACCGCATTCACCACCCCGATGGGTCTCAGCGA
Organism: Phyllobates terribilis; assembly: GCF_046119375.1. NCBI lineage: Eukaryota > Metazoa > Chordata > Amphibia > Anura > Dendrobatidae > Phyllobates > Phyllobates terribilis. The sequence continues at coordinate 421,138,023 of NW_027362762.1, read as the reverse complement.
ATTTAACTGCATGCCGTTCGGGCTCTGCAACGCACCAGGAACCTTCCAACGGTTGATGGAATGCTGTCTGGGACACCGGAACTTCGAGACGGTCCTGTTATACCTGGACGATGTCATCGTCTATTCCAAGACCTACGAGGACCACCTGAAACACCTGGCAGAAGTGTTCGAAGCTCTGGCAAACTACGGCCTAAAGGTGAAACCCTCCAAGTGTCATCTCCTGAAACCAAAGGTGCAATACCTGGGACACGTGGTGAGTGCTGACGGAGTGGCTCCTGACCCTGATAAGATCACCGTGATTAAGGACTGGCCAAGACCCTCCAGCATAAAGGAAGTGCGGCAGTTCCTCGGGTTGGTAGGCTACTACCGAAGATTCATTCCCGGTTTCACCAAAATGGCAGCCCCTATGCAGGACCTCCTGATAGGTCAATCTCGAAAAGCCAAAAACCAGAAGCCGCCCTTCAGGTGGGAAAAGCTGGAAGAGGAGTCCTTTTGCCAGCTGAAGATGGCCCTCCAGTGGGATGAAATCCTGGCATATCCAGACTACAGCCAGCCCTTTATCCTCCACACGGACGCAAGTAACATCGGGCTAGGAGCCGTGCTGTCCCAGATCCAGCAAGGAAAAGAACGGGTAATTGCTTACGCTAGCCGAAAGCTACGACCCACCGAGAGGAACCCTGAGAATTATAGCTCATTCAAGCTGGAGTTCCTGGCAGTAGTGTGGGCAGTGACCGAACGTTTCAAGCATTACCTTGCCTCCTCCAAATTCATCGTGTACACAGATAACAACCCGTTGACACACCTGGACACTGCAAGGCTCGGTGCTCTGGAACAGAGATGGATGGCTCGCCTGTCCAACTTTGAATTCACCATCAAATACCGGGCAGGATGCTCAAATGCCAACGCGGATGCCCTGTCTAGAATGCCGAACTTACCGGACGTAGGGGAAGATCCAGAAGATCTGGAAGAAGTTGAGCTCCCTGCGTTCCACCGTCATGGGATTACCCTGTATTCCAACCGTGTGAAGGACAGGCGCTCCGCGACGTTCAATCCCTTGCCCCACTACAACTGGGCGGAGACGCAAGACAGTGATCCTGCAGTCCGCCTGGTGAAGGAAATGCTGACCCAAGCCGATGCCAGTCTGGACCCAGACGCCCCAGAGGAGACTAAGCAACTGTGGAAGGAGAAAAGTAGGCTGTTCCTCTACAGGGAGAAGTTGTGCCGGAGAATGGTTAATTCTCGAACGCATGAGTTGACCTGGCAGGTAGTGGTCCCCAGACGAGACGCGGCTATGATTCTGGAGGCATACCACAACGGAGCAGGACATTTCGGGTGGAAGAAGCTGGAGTTCTTATTGCGTGAACGGTTCTACTGGGTAGGCATGAGAGGAGCCATCGAGAGGTGGTGCAGAAACTGTGGACCGTGCCACCTAAGAAGGAAGGACCGTGCCAGCCAGAAGACTCCCTTGCAGCCCATCATCACCCGACAGCCACTGGAACTGGTAGCCCTGGACCATGTGAAACTGGCTCCAAGCAGATCTGGGTATGTCTACGCCCTCACAATCGTAGATCATTACTCCCGGTTCCTGGTGGTGGTCCCGGTCAAGGACTTAACGGCTCAAACAGCAGCTAGAGCCTTCCAGCAGCACTTCTGCCATCCACACGGGTACCCGGACCAAGTGCTGACAGACCAAAGGCCAGCCTTCGAAGCGGAAGTCTTCCAGGAGTTCTGCAACCTGTATGGCTGCACGAAGATAAGAACAACGCCCTATCACCCACAAACTAATGGACTCTGCGAGAAGATGAACCAGGTGGTGATAGACCTCCTGAAAACATTGCCCCTGGAAGAACGCAGTATGTGGCCTGAGAAGCTGCCTGATCTGGTGGACCTATACAACCACATCCCTGTAGGTTCTACCAACTGTACCCCGGCTTACCTAATGAGAGCGAGACCTGGTAAGCTGCCTATCGACCTGGATATGGGAGTCCTGACGCCCGAGGACACCTCGCCAGAGGCAGACTGGGATACAGGGCGGCAGCAGCAGTATCGGAAAGTGCAGGAGAGCGTGGAGCGAAGTCTGTCTCAAGCTAGAGAAAGGCAAGAGAGGGCTTATAATCAGTATGCTCCCGCTGTTCCCCTGGTACCTGGAGAGCAGGTCTTGAAGAGGAAAAGACGGCTCCACAAGTTGGACGACCAGTGGGAGAAGGACCCGTACACCGTACTGCCATCAAGCCATGAGAGCCCAAAGATTTGCGTGATCAGTAAGGATGGAGGAGAAACCACAGCCGTTGTCTCCAGAGACCACCTGAAGAAGTGTCCCGAGCAGCTGCAAAGCCCTGAAGAAGAAGATCAAGAAAACCCTCGACCCGCAGAGGAAAGGGAAGAAATGATCAGGACTGTACTCGGAGACTTCCCCCGGTCTTGGACACAAGTAAACGGTGCTGTCGTGGTACCCGTCCTCACCTTTCTCCAGCCAGCCCCGCAAGTGCCTACAGAAGAACCAGTAGAGCTGGAAGAGCAGCCGGCCCAAGAGGCAGAAGAGTCCACACCAGCAGTACAGGAGGATCAACCCTCTGCTAGTAGTGAGCCTGCCGTGCCCCTAGTGAGCCAAAGAGTGCGCAGAAAGCTGCCCAGCCTGCCCATAACACCTCCTACACCCTGTAGTGCAGGACCAGTTAGTGAGCTCCGTAGGTCCACTAGGGTTACCAGAGGCCAGATGCCCGTACGTTGGAGAATCTAAGTTGGCTAGTTGCTTTAACTATTTTATGGTTACCTGTTTTGTTGTAGCCGTTGCTAATTATGTTTTTCAGTTGCAGATTTCTTTATATGGACTGACAGGTTATGGACAGTGAGTAACCGGAACTCTGTTGTAAATATGTTTGGAGCGTAACCCAGGAATGGACTACAGACTGTTAAAGACTCAGGGCAGGACAGACCCCTACCTGGTTACGGCTCCCTGTTCTTTGGTGAAATGGATACCCTTATTGCTTCCCGGTTACGGACACGCCGTGACCATCTCATGTATTTAATTGTTATTGTTTATACCCTGTTATGTTTAGTCCGGGAGTACTAAATTTCACTAGGGGGGAATGTGGCACCCCAGGGGTCTGGTTTCCACAGTAATAGCAGTATTACGTCTGTGAGCAGGTGGGAGGTCTCCTGGGCAGGAATCCTAAGCATGCCACACCTCCTGCCCAGTCCTGGGAGGGGAAGAACTTCCCCTATATGAACTGGGGCTGAGGCAGGGTTAGAGAGAGGAGTTCCAGACAGAGACGGAGTCTGGTCTGGACACGCAGAAACAGGGACAGATAGACATCAGGAGCTCTGTAGGAGCCAAGGAGAAGCGCCAGGGGCTGGAGCTGTGCAGAGCTCGCCCTGGGAGAAGGTACTAAAACCGGACACAGGAGTCCGAGGCTGTGGGGACTAAGATATACCCAGCAGCAGAATCCATCCGGCAGGGGATTCCAGGTCCTCTGGCCATAAAAGCCCGGAGGCTCAGTCACAACGAAGGGACCAGCACCGCCACCCCGGAGCGGAGGCTAACAGGAGGCCCCAGGTCACCAGCCATACGGGTGAGCACCACACGGTATACCCAGGGACGTGGGCTACTTGTAACCGCCGAAAGCAGGGTAGCCAGGAAGGGTACAGACTAACGGGAAGGCCTACAACTCCACCTGGCCAGGGGAACTCCGGCTTACTCGCAGACTAACCAGGCCCCAACTACTAGCCAGTACTCCCGGGGGAATTTGCCTTGTACCATCAGTAAAGGCCCTGAACTGTACCCTCGCGTTTCCGTGCTTCCTTGTCGCACCGTTAGTGCTGGGACATCCACACCATCACTCCCAACATCATCCACATCCGCTGCCCTGAGGCCATACCTCTCCCGTTGGGGGTTATATCAACAATGCTGCACACCTATACCACCGGCCTCAGCGGTCTGCCCTGCAGCGGCGGTTTCATAACCGCATTCAACGGGTGGCGTAGTCGGACACTAATACCATCATACCAATAACCGCCACTAAGTTTGACCACCCTGGGCGCGGACCGGGTCACCGCCACACGAAGACTACTACCCCCATCGGATCCGGCTCCGGGTATCCCCCGCGCGCCGCACTACAGCACTGGCCCAGGGGGTGAGTCAGGGGCATAGCTAAGCGGCTACCTGGTGTTCACTGCAGCTCCAGATGGTGGATACAGGCTGAGCTGCAGGTAGCTGCTGGGCACCACTCCAAGGCAGATGCCTTTGCTGCAGCAGCTGACCCCAGAGGTCAGGTTAGCTGACATAGACTAGGGTTCTGTTCAGAATAATAAGTACAGTTCAGGATCACTTCAGAATGGTTACTGACAAGGACATTCAGATAGGGAAACGTTCTGATACTGGCCGCACCGGGACCAGGGGACTTTGGGAACAGGATGGGCCACACCAGAACCAGGGGACTATGTTCAGGCTCTGGCTGCATCAGGACCAGGGGACTTCGGGGACAGGACTGGCAGCACCAGGACCAGGAGACAATGTACAAGCGCTGGCCGTACATGGACCAGGGATTCAGGTTCAGGACCTGCCTATGCCAGAACCAGGGATTCGGGTTCAGGACATGGCCACACGGGGATCAGGGGTTTGGGTTCAAGACACCGGTCACACCTGGACCAGAGGACCTAACAACTCACTAGTAGGGGAGGCTACATACTAATGAAAGCTGTTGCTTTGGAGACTCCTTAAGGGAGAGGGAGTCTTTTATACAGGATGACTCCCAGCAATAGGCACAGAGCCATCTAGCAGGTGAACTCATTATGCTAAATACATCTCAGCAACAAGCTGATTGTGATGTCGCTATATGTGCACACTGCCCCTTTAAGAGTTGGGGAGCGCCCGCACACACCCTAGGCACCCCGCTAGGACTCTGAACAGGACAGGAAGTAGGAAAAAGGGGAACGCGCCGGGTACCACGTCTCAGGGACCGGGCGGTGAGTAAGCCGGTGTCCCTGCATGGAGGGAGAAGGGGACACAGTGTGTACATTTAGGCCTCAATTTATCAAAGTGATTCGTAAATCGCTTTGAAAAGTGGCAACGTTTTTGTGACTTTTGGTGTTTTCACGCTAGTTTCCAGTTGCTGACTGGAGTAAGATTTGTGACAAGCCACACAAAAGCACCCACCACTTTTTAGATGCTCCTGATTCATTAAAGAGTTAGATAATTGACCCCTCTACTTCTTTGCACCATCAGGAGTTTTAATTAGTAGGCAATATATTTTACTATTTTCCTTTTGTCTAGATGCCATGAAAAAAATACATAGCATCAGATAGTAGAATATTTCCTGTATTTTCTACAAAAGGCACATTTTCTTAAAAAATCACAAAGATAACATGGTTATTTTTATTGTTAACCATATAGTGTTACAACAGAGGAGATAAGGTTACAAATGAGCGTGGCCCTCAGTCAAATATTTGAGCTTGCATAGAACTACAAATTATCATTAGGATGTTATTTGCATGGTGTAAGTTTCCCCAATGCATTCTAATAAATCTTGGTGAATTTTAATTAGGTAGATCTATCAACCGTGCTTCACGGAAACGTACGTCCATTATTATAAATTGAAAAGCATTTAAAAACTTGAAATTACCTTATCAGGGTTTGTAATTTCCTCCGGCAAGAGTGTGTAGAGAGGATGGATCTGTGGTAAGATAGACCAGTTCTTATGGTATCGTCGTATGACAGGCAACTCGTCTTGGCACAAAATGATAAATCTTCAAAAATCTATTAGCAAATGTGCCATGTACTTGGCTAGCAGGAGATAAAATAATTAGTCTACAAAGATGGGTAATTATTATAATTTGGCCTGTTGCTTCATTTGATGGCTGTTTATAGAACATAATTTAGACATATTTCACAGGAATGTTTGTTTTTTCTGTGCTGACGTTCTAATATGTCTCTATCAAATGATCTAACTACATAAGGAGAGAAATCAAAGAAGTTATGTTTACAGCCATGGCCAAAAGTGTTGGCACCCTGAAAGTTGTTCTACAAAATGAAGTATTTCTCCCAGAGAATTATTGAAATTACACATTTTGTTATACACATGTTTATTTCCTTTGTGTGTAGTGGTATAACACAGAAAAAAAAACAGAGAAAAAAAGGCAAATTGGACATAATTTCACACAAAACCCTGAAAATGGGCCGGACAAAATTATTGTCACCCTCAACCTAATATTTGGTTACACACCCTTTGGAATAAATAACTGCAATCAATCACTTCCTATAACCATCAACAAGCTTCTTACACCTCTCAACTGGAATTTTGGACCACTCTTCTTTTGCAAACTGCTCCAGGTCTCTCATATTTGAAGGCGCCTTCTCCCAACAACAATTTTAAGATCTCTCCACAGGTGTTCAATGGGATTTAGATCCGGACTCATTGCTGGCCACTTCAGAACTCTTCAACGCTTTGTTTCGATCCATTTCTGGGGGCATCTTGAAGTATGTTTTGGATCATTGTCCTGCTTGAAGACCCATGACCTATGATGCTAGGATGCAAACCCAGCTTTCTGACACTGGGCACTACATGGTGACCCAAAATCCTTTGGTAACTTCAGATTTCATGATCTCTTTTACACAGTCAAGGCACCCAGTGCCAGAGGCAGCAGAACAACCCCAAAACATCTTTGAGCCTCCACTAAATTTGCCCATAGGTTCTGTATTCTTTTCTTTGTAGGCCTCATTTTGTTTTTGATAAACAGTAGAATGATGTGCTTAACCAAAAAGCTCTACCTTGTTCTCATCTGTCCACATGACGCTTTCCCAGAAGGATTTTGGCGTACTCACATACATTTTGGCAAACTGCAGTCTAGCTTTTGTATGTCTGTGTCAGCAGTGGGGTCCTCCTGGGCCTTCCGTAATAGTGTTTCATTTCATTCAAATGTTGACAGATAGTTCACGCTGACACTGATGCAGGACAGCTTGAATTTCTTTGGAACTTGATTGGGGCTGCTTATTCACCATCCGGACTATCCTGTCTTGCAACCTCTCATCAGTTTTTCTCTGCCGTCCACGTCCAGCGAGATTAGCTACAGTGCCATGGGTTATAAACTCCTTGATTATGTTGCACACCGTGGACAAAGGAGCTTCAAAATCTCTGGAGTTGGACTTGTAACCTTGAGATTGTTGATATTTTTTTAACTATTTTGGCTCTCAAGTCTTCAGACAGTTCTCTTCTCTTTCAGTTCTCCATGCTTAGTGTAGCACACACAGACACACAATGCAAAGATTAAGTCAAATTCTCCCATTTGTATCTGGTTTCAGGTGTGATTTTCATATTGCCACACCTATTACCTACCTCATGTGAGTTTGAACGAGTATTTCATGCTTGAAACAAATTTGTTTGCCCACAATTTTGATGGCAATAATTTTGTTCGACCCATTTTTGGGATTTTGCATCAAATTCTGTGCAATTTGCCCCTTTCTATCTGTTTTTTTGTGTTGTCCCAATATACACAAAGGAAATAAACATGTTATAATAAAACATGTGTAATTGATACAATTTTCTAAGAGCAATGCTTCATTTTCTGGAACAATTTCAAGGGTGTCAACACTTTCGGCCATGACTGTATATAGGTTATCATTTCTAAATTGCTGTAATTGAACATACAGTGATTGGAATATGATATTTCTTCCATACATGAACAAATGTCAAAATAGAACTTAAAAAGTAACTGAGATATGTACAGTAAGGGTAAGGGTATGTGTGCATATTAAATAATTGTTGCAGACTTCTCTGTATCAAAAACGTGTCTCTTGTAATGAAAACGCTGTATAATAAACGTGCGCTTTGCTTGATTTTTAATGTTTTTTTTCACATTGTTTAGAATGGGTGAAAAATGCTGCAAAAATGCTGAATGAATTGACATCCTGTAGGTTTAAAACTGCTTCAAATCTGCAAGAAAAATATAAACAATGTATTCACTATGCTGGTACTAGGAAATCCTTCAGTTTCAGGAAAAAATGTGATAATAACGCAGCAAATACTCCACGTGTGCACATACCCTAATGTTTTTATGGCAAGCACCCTAATGAAATTTAGTAGCAACTTTAGGATTCTTTTGTGCTTTCTCTTATCTGAGAGAATCACGACGACTATGCTATGCACACTCTGATCAAACTCTGATCAGAATCTGATCAGAGTTTGATCATAGTGTTATCTGATTTTCTCAGCTGAGGAAAAAAAAATCTCCATCTTCTCCATTCGGTCAATCTGTGAAAATCAAATCGAGGTCATCCGAGTGCTGTCCAATTTTTTCCATGCACCCATAGACATGAATGGCCAAGTGCGATCCGAATATTGGACATGTGCGTGGCCCCTTAGAATAACATTGGTCCAAGTGCGGTCCGATGTTTTGTCGGATTGCACTCGGACCGAAAATACACGAGCATGAGCCCTTCTTCTGACAGAACAGGAGTTGCTCATATGGAACGGCTCTCCATTTTGGCTCATAGATGGAAATGTAAATCCCCTCTATCATATCGATATGTCATAATAGAGTGTATGGACAGGAGTTTTGATACTTTTTAGATGTTTTAAGATATATATTTGCTAATTTTTCTATATGTCCAATTTCAAGCTTCATGTAGAGATGTTCAAAACTTTTGAAAATTTTGGAGTTTATAGCAGCAGGGCTGATTCTAGCTGTTCTGGCATCTAAGACAAAAATTAAAATGGCGTCCAAAAAATATATCCTTAATAAAACAAAAATCCACAAACCTATACAATCCCATTTTTCCTTTTCTAGCTTAAATATATAATACCAGAAAATAATGAGCTGGTTCAGTATGCCTTCAATTTTGAATTTATCCCCAACAGTGTCACCAGCAAAGCACCCCCACACCATCACACCTCCTCCTCCATGCTTCACAGTGGAAACCAGGCATGTAGAGTCCATCTGTTCACCTTTTCTGCGTCGCACAAAGACACGGTGGTTGGAACCAAAGATCTCAAATTTGGACTCATCAGACCAAAGCACAGATTTCCACTGGTCTAATGTCCATTCCTTGTGTTCTTTAGCCAAAACAAGTCTCTTCTGCTTGTTGCCTGTAATTAGCAGTGGTTTCCTAGCAGCTATTTTACCATGAAGGCCTACTGCACAAAGACTCCTCTTAACAGTTATTGTAGAGATGTGTCTGCTGCTAGAACTCTGTGTGGCATTGACCTGGTCTCTAATCTGAGCTGCTGTTAACCTGCGATTTCTGAGGCTGGTGACTCGGATAAACTTATCCTCACAAGCAGAGGTGACTCTTGGTCTTCCTTTCCTGGGGCAGTCCTCATGTGAGCCAGTTTCTTTGTAGCGCTTGATTGTTTTTGCAACTGCACTTGGGGACACTTTCAAAGTTTGCCCAATTTTTCGGACTGACTGAACTTCTTTTCTGAAAGTAATGATGGCCACTCGTTTTTCTTTACTTAGCTGCTTTTTTCTTGCCGTAATACAAATTAGGACTATCAGCTGTGTATCCACCTGACTTCTGCACAACACAACTCATGGTCCCAACCCCATTTATAAGGCAAGAAATCCCACTTATTAAACCTGACAGGGCACACATGTGAAGTGAAAACCATTTCCGGTGACTACCTCTTGAAGCTCATCAAGAGAATGTCAAGAGTGTGTAAAGCAGTTATCAAAGCAAAAGGTGGCTACTTTGAAGAACCTAGAATATCAGACATATTTTCAGTTGTTTCACACTTTTTTGTTAAGTATATAATTCCACATGTGTTAATTCATAGTTTTGATGCCTTCAGTGTGAATGTACAATTTTTAAAGTCATGAAAATACAGAAAAATCTTTAAATGAGAAGGTGTGTCCAAACTTTTGGTCTGTACTGTATACTGTACAATAAGTGCTCATTACATAAATGTAATATTAAATGGAATCTGACACAAGGTGGTTTAAGCTACCTATTCTGAGAGCAGCATGATGTAGGGGAAGACACCCTGATTCTAGCAATGTATCACTTACGTTAAAACTCTTTTACCTACTAAATCTATCTATTCTCTGAATGCTGAGTGCTGTATAATCCCGTCCACATCACTGATTGGCAGATTTCTTTGAATACTGTGCATAAGCTGAAAGCTGCCAATCACTAGTGGGTGCGTAGTTTGACTACATGGCAGCAGGTCTACTTGTCCTCTAGTGATAATCTCCTGCTGATAAAACATTGTTTTTATAAAAACTACACTAAGCAGCCCAATAAGTGATACATCACTGAAATCAGGATCTCTTCCCCTATATTATGCTGCTCTCAGATTAGCTAGCAAAAATTTGGTGATATATTCTCCTTAACACAGAGATACACATACAGTCTTATACATACATTCAGGAGTAACTGGAGTGTTGTTTTACAATCACTGTAATTCAAACAATGCCGGCCTGCACAGAATGTAGTGATGCTACAGCTGGCTGGCTAGAGCTTGAGCAGGACTGCTCCTGACTTTAGCCAGCCAATGCTGCAGCATCACTATGTTCTGCGTGGGTGGTCGTTGCCTGAGTAATGTCTCTAAGGGGTCGGCACAATCCTCCTGCTACAGAACAAAACAGCATGAGATTGTAGCTGACTGGATGACTAGAATCAGGAGCAGGAGAATTATGCCGTCCTCTGAGGGATACTTCAGTCCACTACATGAGGTGAGAAGCTCATCACACCTCATGGCAGATTCGGCATTGAATGGAAGGTGTTTAGTAAAATAGACATGATGGTTAGTTTCATTGATGGCTAATTCTTTTTCACTTTTATGAAGTACACAGCCCCTCAATTGCTTTATTTCTTGAATACAAAACAATGTTCACTCGTACACATAGTAATGATCTAGGGATTTTGAGTGGGGAAACCATTTGAAGTCAGACAGAGCATACTCAGGGGCAAAACTGTAGGGTTTGCAGAGGAAGCATCCACATCTAGGCTTTGGACACTCTGGGGGCCCAAAAGTCCATGTGTCATATAAGAAAACGCTAGTATTGTAAATGTATACATTTTATATTGGAGTCCAGCAACTTCATCTTAATCCTCTGACAGTAGTTTTTTTTCCAGTAGTAGTTGCCAAATTTGGTAATCTCAGAATAAGTGTGGGGTAGCTGTTTATCTCATCAAAATTGACCATTTTGGAGTAGTGTAATCAACCAAGTGACAGGAACTTGAGCCCCCTGAAGATTCTAAGGCTAGGTTCACACACTTACAGTGCTCTTCTCTCAGCACTACGTCAGAAAAAAAGATTCTGACAGAAATCCCGACAGATCCATTCACTTCAATGAATCCAATGAGGTCACTTTGGACACTGTCGCTCCTCCGTCCTGAGAAAAAAAGTTTTTCTGTGATCTTAACTTCATACGTTCTACTGTATATTTATATAGTAGAGGTAGTGGTGGGAAAGGGTGTCATCAGTATATGATTATTCAGTTTTCTTTGAATTAATGGACAAATTAAACACATACATGATCACTGATGTGTATCATCTCTTTTTCTCCTTACAGGATTTTCAAATGTTGCCGATTTGGCGCAAAAGCTTTGTGTTGTAATGGATTCTTTCTCAAAATTATATGATGCAGAATTGTTGGCCTATGTGACGTCTGTAAATGGTGGGTGTTGTAAAATATATACAATAAAGTTACCATTTATTTTTCCATTTTATTGAATTGTTTTAACATTGATTTTCTTCCCCTGTTCTTATTTATTTTATTTGAAGGAAAAAACTATGGCTTATCAATGGCAGAGCTCCACAATCTGCTTAATGAGGCCAGCCAGACTCTCAAATATCTGCATAAATGCCACATGGAGAGCCAAGGTAATTTTACTCTTTACATAATTTTTTGCAGTAATCTGCATTGCTTTTATGAAATCCTCAAACGCAAGCAAATAAAGCAAACCATAGAAATACATTCTAAAAATGATAATGTTGTTAGGATCCTTAATATTTATTCCGTTCTTAAAGAAGTATTCAATATGTAATATATGATGGTTAATACAAAATTTTATGGCATTCATGCTGGCAGGTTAGGTGCTTGAGACAGATATAACAGCTAGTTTGTATAAATCAGTCTATCTAACAAGATCAAGTAGTCAAGTAGAGTTACAGTGTGGGTCATGGAGAGGGAAAAAGATGGCCATAAAAAAATTAGACTGTTTTTTGAGTTTATGGCTCTAATAAAGTTCAGTGAGCCTAGTACAGTGCTGAATTCTCTAATCACAGTAGAGCTAAAAAGCAGCCAAAACAAGGCAGGTGGCATATCAGAGACAACCTGTTTTAGCCCCTTAGTGACATACAGTATGACTTAATTTATGTCATATGCCAGCTCCCTGACTTTGATGCGGGCTCGCAAGCTGAGCCAGCATCTTTCCTTGCAATTGATGGTTGTGATATTCAGCCATTATCTGACTCTGGGTGCAATGGAGCTCCTCCCGTGACTGTTAACCAGCTTCAGATTTTGACAGCGACATTTACTGTGTACCAGCAGGGGGGCACATCATTCTATGTACCCATTGGTGCTCTCATGATGCAGTCATGGAGTGCTGATAAGTTGCTGTGACTACCAGGGGTCTGTTGAAAACCTCCTTGCTTCTCATGATGGTACTTCTGTGGAAGCTAGCCTGTAGCTGGCATTCATAGGAGACCGTGATTTACGCTGAAATATTACTGTGCATAGTACAAACGATCGGATGATCGCGGGTTCAAGTCAAGTTCAAGTTTCACTTAAATAGCTGTCGATCCAATATAAAGACAGCTAGAGTCTACCAAAATGGGATCTTTCCTAAAAGAGCAGCTCTTCACATTGGCTTATAGAGGAAGATCCAGACTTGCGTTTCCTTTATGAGACAACCACTTAAAGGAAAAATATAGAGGCCGTAGGCATTCTCTAAAGGGCATTTGTTTATAATATGTAACTTTGATATTTGACTATAGTTGAGCACATTGATTAGCTGAGAATTATCTTTGAGTTGAATTTCCTCAAATTCACTGGTCTCCATGCATTTACAGTGGGGAAAAAAGTATTTAGTCAGCCACCAATTGTGCAAGTTCTCCCACTTAAAAGGATGAGAGAGGCCTGTAATTGACATCATAGGTAGACCTCAACTATGAGAGACAAAATGAGAATACAAATCCTGAAAATCACATTGTCTGATTTGGAAAGAATTTTTTTTCAAATTTTGGTGGAAAATAAGTCTTTTTTCAATTACAAACAAGCAAGATTTCAGGCTCTCACAGACCTGTAACTTCTTCTTTAAGAGGCTCCTCTTTCCTCCACTCATTACCTGTAGTACTGGCACCTGTTTGAACTTGTTATCTGTATAAAAGACACCTGCCCGCAACCTCAAACAGTCACACTCCAAACTCCACTATGGTGAAGACCAAAGAGCTGTCGAAGGACACCAGAAACAAAATTGTAGCCCTGCACCAAGCTGGGAAGACTGAATCTGCAGTAGGCAAGCAGCTTGGTGTGACGAAATCAACTGTGGGAGCAATAACTACAAAATGGAAGACATACAAGACCACTAATAATCTTCCTCGATCTGGGGCTCCACACAAGATCTCACCTCGTGGGGTCAAAATAATCTCAAGAACGGTAAGCAAAAATCCCAGAACCACACGGGGGGACCTAGTGAATGGCCTGCAGAGAGCTGGGACCAACGTTACACAGGCTACCATCAGTAACACACTACGCCGCCAGGGACTCATCCTGCAGTGCCAGACGTGTCCCCCTGCTTAAGCCATTACATGTACAGGACCGCCTGAAGTTTGCTAGAGAGCATTTGGATGATACGGAAGAGTATTGGAAGAATGTCATATGGTCAGATGAAACCAAAGTAGAACTGTTTGGTAGAAACAGAACTCGTCGTGTTTGGAGGAGAAAGAATGCTGAGTTGCATCCAAAGAACACCATACCTACTGTGAAGCATAGGGGTGGCAACATCATGCTTTTGGGCTGTTTCTCTGCCAAGGGACCAGAATGACTGATCCGTGTACATGAAAGAATGAATGGGGCCATGTATCGTGTGATTTTGAGTGCAAACCTCCTTCCATCAGCAAGGGCATTGAAGATGAAACGTGGCTTGGTCTTTCAGCATGACATTGATCGCAAGCACACCACCAGGGCAACAAAGGAGTGGCTTCCTAAGAAGCATTTCAAGGTCTTGGAGTGGCCTAGCCTGTCTCCAGATCTAAACCCTATAGAAAACCTTTGGAGGGAGTTGAAAGTCCGTGTTGCCCAGCGAAAGCCCCAAAACATCAATTCTCTAGAGGAGATCTGCATGGAGGAATGGGCCAACATACCAGCAACAGTGTGTGCCGACCTCGTGAAGACTTACAGAAAACTTTTGACCTCTGTCATTGCCAAGAAAGGATATATAACATATAAGTATTGAGATGAACTTTTGTAATTGAACAAATACTTATTTTCCACCAAAATTTAAAAAAAAATTCTTTCCAAATCAGACAATGTGATTTTCAGGATTTGTTTTCTCATTTTGTCTCTCATAGTTGAGGTCTACCTATGATGTCAATTACAGGCCTCTCTCATCTTTTTAAGTGTGAGAACTCGCACAAGTGGTGGCTGACTAAATACTTTTTTTCCCAATTGTAATTATTTTGCCCTTTGATTCACGAGGATGCAAAATAAAAAATGTCCAGCACGATTTCACATACTGATGAAGACTCAGTCTGAATAATAATCCAAAGATTCAAGTCAGATAATATAGTGTAACGGGTCTGGGAGGTGGAACCTCTGAGCTACGATACAAAGGGGCAGTTCTTGTAAGGAAGCGGGTGGCTCCCAGGGTAGGCGGGCAGGTAGTCACGGCAAGTGACGGGGACAGTCTCTGGGTAGAAGGGCAGGAGGTCACGGCAAGTGACGGGGACAGTCTCTGGGTAGAAGGGCAGGAGGTCACGGCAAGTGACGGGGACAGTCTCTTGACAGGCGGGTGGTCACGGCAAGTGACGGCGAAGCCTCCAGATAGGCTAGCAGGCGGGTAGCAGGTGGACACTCCCAGGTGAGCGGGCAAGAGTCTCTGGACAGGCAGGTGGTCACAGCAAGTGACGGCAGAGCCTCCAGGTAGGCTAGCAGGCAGGTAGCAGGCGGACGCTCCCAGGTGAGCGGGCAAGAGTCTCTGGACAGGCAGGTGGTCACAGCAGGTGACGGCAGAGCCTCCAGGTAGGCTAGCAGGCAGGTAGCAGGCGGACGCTCCCAGGTGAGCGGGTAAGAGTCTCTGGGCAGGCAGGCGGTCACAGCACGTGACGGCAGAGCCTCCAGGTAGGCTAGCAGGCAGGTAGCAGGCGGACGCTCCCAGGTGAGCGGGTAAGAGTCTCTGGGCAGGCAGGTGGTCACAGCACGTGACGGCAGAGCCTCCAGGTAGGCTAGCAGGCAGGTAGCAGATGAGCGCTCCAAGGTGAGCGGGCAATCAGATCCATAGACAGACTGGCAGGGCTGGTAGGCAGACTGTCGGACTGCAGGAATGCAAGTAGATAGACAAGTATCAGGCAGGTATCAAGCAGGAATCTGGCAGGTAACTGGCAGGTAACTGGCAGGTAACTGGTAACGGGACCTGAGGGCTGAAGCAGAGTGATAGGCTATGCAACAACATTGCTCGGGCACCTCCATTTTGGAGGAGGTGCCTTATATATGGTGAGGTCCTCCGGCCATTGGCCGGGGACTCCTTAGGACGGCGCGCGTGGCCCCTTTAAGGGAGGGGGAGCGCGCGCGCCCTAAGCACAGTGGCTGGGAAGCAGCGCGCGCTGCCAGCAGTGCGGGAGGAGGACGCCGGGCACGGAGCGGAGAGGTGAGGGGAACAGCGTCCCTGCCTAGCAGGAGGCAGGGACGCCGACGCTACATATAGGAATGTGCTGTACCTGCATAATCAGTGTAACTGTGATATATTGCAGTTACAGCACCTTACTAACAGCATTTTTTTTAAATCTTATCTTCCACTTCCGCACTCTTGTCCTCCTGACCTGTTGGCAACTGTGTCTCATCATCATCTACCTCTTGAGACACTAATTTCCGCTCCCCCCCCCCGTCATCTTCTTCTGACCGTGGTTGCTCAAATATTTGGACATCACTTCACAATCTCCTCATGTGCCTCTTGAAACAAGCAGGGCGAGAGGCCAGAGTCAATAAATGGAAATGTTAAGAGCTCATCGGAATGTCCGAGTGTGGGATCACTTGTCTCCTGGGACTCACCATGGTGTGAGGAAGAAGGATCAGAGTGAAGATTATGTGGTCCAGACTCCTGGCTACTGAGACTAGACTGTGTGGAAGACAGGGTGGTGCTGCGAAACACACTGGAAGCATTATCTGCCATACAAAGACCACCTGTTCGCACTGTTCTGGCTTCTAGAGTGGTGTCCCTCACCTCCCTGCAAAGTAGAACAGGAAGCTAGGTCTCGTGGATGAGCATGTTTGTTGTGCTCCCTCAGCACTCACAGTTTCAGTTGGCCCATGGCCATGGCCTCGGGCTCTACATGATCCATCAGCACGTCCACTTCCCCGTCCCTTACCACACACCTTGCGCATTTTAAATTAGTTATATAAACTTTCCGGTATTAATAGGGAAAAGAAAATATGCAGCCCTGAAAAGAACTTTTGTTTTTAGGTTGCAGCAGCAGTATACCTGTAGAAGGACTTTAAGGCAATAAACCCTGCCTATATGGCTCTAATCCAAAACTTTCCCTCATCCCTAAACTAAATGAAGGTAACAGCGGTTTTACTAGAGAAACAACTTTTGTTTTAATGGTGCAGCAGCGGTATACAAGTACTGCAATAGCAATATTAAACACTGCCTATATGCCTGCCTTAAAATAAGCTCTCCCTCCTATAACAACTCTCCCTGAACTGCTTCCAGAGGAGACTGTCCCGGGCATCGCGTCACCGGGCCTTATATAAGAACCAATGACGCGATGCGGCTGGCCAATCATAGTAATGGCAGGCGCAAAACATGCGAGGCAGGGACTCGACCATGGTACTCCAGCACCCGCATTACTCAAGCGTACCTGAGCACCCCGATGGTCGATCAAGTATTAATCAGTGCCAATCACGCTCGCTCATCACTACCCACTACAATACCAGTCACGGTGCAGCATCATACTGCCACATACAGAGCATTTAGATCAGAGCAAACAGATCTTTCTAGAATTATTTCCGCTTTGCTCAGAAGAGAGGGATGTGGATAGAATATCCTTGCAGCACAGTAACTATGTACAAATCTCTGTTATTTCCACATGTGACAGGCAGATATTACACAAGAAGACTGAGCGTAGGATATGACTGTTGAGTTATAAGGTATCACGAGATCTGCACACACAGCAAAGTACATGATGCTCATGACGCACCCCATGGCCCGTGGAGTGCTCGGTAGCCGGGCCGTTCGGTGCTGGGGGATGTCACGGTGGCGGTGACCCGGTCCGTGACTCAGGGCGGTCAATTTAAGGGGAAAGTAAAAGGGGAATAAAGTTTATAGAGATAATGTTCGTGACGCCACCTGTGGTATGCGACTATATGGGGCCGCCGCTGCGGTACAGATCCTCTGGAGCTGATAGTGACGCAGCAAAGTTGGTTCAGCTCTCCACAGGCAGAGCTTACCTCCAGGGCAGTAGATAGTGATTTTATGAGGTAGATGTTGCTGGTGCGGTGTAATGCAGGGCTGGTGATTGTGCAGCAATAATTCCAGGACACAATGGGATGCAGTCTTCAAGGTTTACTCACAGTTGTTCAAGACTACAGGCTACCAGGGCCAGTGTGTAACCTCCCACGTCGTCCCGTGTTCACCAGGGAAGGGGTTCAGCAACTCTCAAGTCTCTCAAGAGTGAGTACTTAAACGGGACCCCACTTTATGTTCCTTTCACGGTCATCTTCCCTGTGCTGGCTCTTGCCCTCCTGCCCTGCACCTCACGATCAGTGTCCCAAGCCAGTAGCCTCGGGTCTTGTCGGGCGACGTGCAGTCCCCTGGACCCTATGCGGCCACCTTTTCGGCGATATAATCATGGTGGTTGGCTGCTGCTACTTGCAAATACAGCAGCCTCCGGTTATCTAGCTGAGCCTGATTATTCTCCACTAGTTTAGGGACTGGTCCCCTCTGCAGCCTGATCCCTCCATGTCCGTGTAGATTCGGATGCACGGGTGGCTTCCTGCTCTCACTGTGCTCCTGGGATCCCCTCTGATTCTGGAGCCTTCCCTCTGCTCCCGTCCTCTCTCTCTTTTCTCCTGGGTGTCTCAGACTGGGCCCTGCTCTTTTCTCCACTCCTCCTGAGCAAGCTCCTCCTGAGCTCCTGCTCCTAACTCTCTCTCCTCTGACTGAACTCTGAACTGTCTGCTTCTAGATTTTTTCCCCCTGTTATACTCTTCCTGACGGTGCTCCCCGGAACTGCTTCCTCCACCCACACCTACTACATGGTTACACCCTCCAGCTAGGGACCAGGGAATGTGCTTTCCCTTAGGAGCAATCTCGCCCTTCCCTACTGTTGTGGAGTGTGTTGGATGCGGGTGTGTGGGTCCCGGGTAGTACTCCTTCCTTACCTAAGAGTGGGGTACCACACCTCTGGGTGAGATGCAGTACCGCTGTGGCGACTGAACCCACAGGGGCGCCACATACCCCCCCGTTAAACACAGCACGTCCACGGGCTGGAACAGAGCAAAACAAATTTTTAAGACATACAAAATTTTTGATGCATTACATATAAGAATAACCATAACTCTTTTTCTTCCCTTTATGGGAGGCACTTTCCTTGAACGTTACATGTTATTATATAAAACTTTTATAACCTTTTCCTTCACATATATCTAAAACATTTTTCATATAAAACACATTTTCAGCAAGCTACAATGAGATCTGTAACCAGGTGTCCA
Source organism: Phyllobates terribilis (assembly GCF_046119375.1). Taxonomy (NCBI): domain Eukaryota; kingdom Metazoa; phylum Chordata; class Amphibia; order Anura; family Dendrobatidae; genus Phyllobates; species Phyllobates terribilis. The sequence continues at coordinate 421,119,156 of NW_027362762.1, read as the reverse complement.
TCTCACTGGAGAAGGTGCAAGTGGGGGGACCTGTCCACAACAAACCCCCAATGTATGCCCTGGGCGTGGCTGCAGGGCATAACTGATCCAGTTGTTGGACCATGTCTTCAGCCACGCCAAACGGGTTTTTGTTCGGTGGTCATGATAAAACCAACAAGAAGCACTTTAAGAAGTGCGAACTATGTACAATGGAATGTTTTTTGGCTGTTCACCGTCCACAACCTAAGTGTCCTTGTACCTTTACCGGGTACACTTAATAAACAAATGGACAAACTTTTTGAACACACACACAATAATTATTGCAATACCCTTCCGGGTAACTATATACAGTTCTTTTTTTAAACTTTTTAAGTGAACAGTTCAGTCTCAATAGTGGTGTCCCCTCCGGAGAAGTGTTTCACCGCTGTATGGCCAAGCCGGGTCATCAGCCTCAGACGGCAGAGGCATGTCCTCCTCTTCCATCACTCTGTGCACGTGGAGGGCATACCATCCACACTGTCCCTTATGCCGGGTGCAGGTAACCCTGTCGCCAGGGTATAGATCCCGTCCGGAATGTCCTTGTTGCAGGTGGGATTCCACGTCACGCTTGTTGACAAAGAGATCCGTGGCCATTTGCGGTTCCCTGATGAAGCCCCATCCAGCTTCCAGGTCAAATTTGACCACGATCCCCTCTGTGCGTGGACTGGGTGTGGCATGCTTGGTTTTGCGGGCCCGGGTTTTAGCTTGCATATTGCGGGCCTCCATTGCCTCCCAGCGCAACCACCGTTCTCGCCGCTCTGCCTCTAGTTTGAGCAGTTCCCGCCGGCAGTGCTCCTCCCTGTGTAGGGCTTCTGTTTGGGTCTCCCTGGGGAATCCCATCAGGTCCCTCCTCTCCTTCCTTCTTGCGGGCAACCGGAGGTGCGGGAGCGGGCAGCAACAGGAAACTCTGGTCTTCAATTTTCGCAGACCAATCCCATTCGGCACGTCCATACACCCATTCGGGTGTGGGGGCAGGTGGTTCCTATAGGGGTCCAGGAGCGTCTCAGCGCTGTCGGCACCCGGGGCAGGGATGCTGTTATTACCTGCTCCTGCGGCCGCTCCAGTACTGCACGTCGCCTCCAGATCCAGGATAGGCTCCGCCGGGGCTGGGATACTGACTGTGGAACGCAGCGGGGACTGCTGCCGGGTCATCAGCTTCTCCAGCAGCTCGTCCTTCCATAGCACGATGGCGGCCTGCTGGGCCTCTTCCATTCGCCGGCCCAGCTCCTGTACCTCGGTGCGGAGGAAACCAGTATCCTCCAGGGACAGCTTGGTGAGGACTCTCTCCAGGTTGAGGGAAGATTCAGTTGGCTGCAGGCCACGGGCGGGAGTCTGGTGCTTGTTTCCGTCCATGTTGCCTGCCGGGTGCGTTCTGTCTCCACTGCCTGTGGCCCCGCCCTGTCTGTAAGGTTTTTCTTCTCCTCTCTCCTTTCTGGGGTGGTTCCATAGCAGCTTGCTGTCGGCCACACCTGGGGGCGGCTTCCCCAGACTGATGGACAAGTCTAGGTATATGGCCACAGGTGCATGGGGCGGGCTTCGCTTTTGGCGCCATTCTGGGACCCGGCCCATAATGGGAGGTTTCTTGTCATCCTTAACCACACACATAATGGCGCCCGTTCTTCTGGGGTGGGCGCTGCTTTCAGTATCAAACACAGTCTATAGGCGCACAGGACCCGTGATAACGGGTCGGTTCATCCTGTTCGTGACGCCAAGTTTGACGCGCCCCCTGGGCCGTGGGGTACTCGGTAGCCGGGCCGGTCGGTGCTGGGGGATGTCACGGTGGTGGTGACCCGGTCCGTGACCCAGGGCGGTCAATTTAAGGGGAAAGCAAAAGGGGAATAAAGTTTTTAGAGATAATGTTCGTGGCGCCACCTGTGGTATGCGGCTATATGGGGCCGCCACTGCGGTGCAGATCCTCTGGAGCTGATAGTGATGCAGCAGAGTTGGGTCAGCTCTCCACAGGCAGAGCTTAGCTCCAGGGCAGTAGATGGTGATTTTATGAGGTAGATGTTGTTGGTGCGGTGTAATGCAGGGCTGGTGATGGCACAGCAATAATTCCAGGACAGTGGGGTGCAGTCTTCAAGGTTTACTCACAGTTGTTCAAGACTCCAGGTTACCAGGGCCAGTGTGTAACCTCCCACGTTGTCCTGTGTTCACCAGGGAAGGGGTTCAGCAACTCTCAAGTCTCTCAGGAGTACTTAATCGGGACCCCGCTTTATGTTCCTTTCACGGTTATCTTCCCTGCGCTGGCTCTCACTCTCCTGCCCTGCGCCTCACGATCAGTGTTTCAAGCCGGTAGCCTCGGGTCTTGTCGGGCGACATGCAGTTCCCTGGACACCTTTTCGGCGATATAATCGTGGTGGTTGGCTGCTGCACCTTGCAAATACAGCAGCCTCCGGTTATCTAGCTGAGCCTGATTATTCTCCACTAGTTTAGGGGCCGGTCCCCTCTGCAGCCTGATCCCTCCACGTCCGTGTAGATTCGGCGCACGGGTGGCTTCCTGCACTCACCGTGACCCTGGGATCCCCTCTGATTCTGGAGCCTTCCCTCTGCTCCCGTCCTCTCTCTCAGTCTTTCCTCCTGGGCCCTGCTCCTCTCAGACTGGGCCCTGCTCCTTTCTACACTCCTCCTGAGCTCCGGCTCCTAACTCTCCTCTGACTGAACTCTGAACTGTCTGCTTCTAGATGCTTCACCCTGTTATACTCTTCCTGATGGTGCTCTCCGGATCTGCTCCTCCACCCACACCCACTACATGGTTCCACCCTCCAGCTAGGGACCAGGGACTGTGCTCTCCCTTAGGAGCAATCTCGCCCTTCTCTACTGTTGTGGAGTGTGTTGGATGCGGGAGTGTGGGTCCCGGGTAGTACTCCCTCCTTACCTGAGAGTGGGGTACCACACCTCTGGGTGAGATGCAGTACCTCTGTGGTGACTGAACCCGCAGGGGCGCCACACTCAAATAGCAAGTAACACATGTAATAATAATGTCATAATATAATGCTAAAACAATATGACAGCAATTTTCATGTAGCCTTTTGTCCTTTGTGATTTTACCAGAACCCCTATAGATAGGGAATAACTTGTTTTTTTTTTAAGGGAGGGGGGGGGGATAACCTTTTAAGTGTATTTACTGTATTTACTTCTTCGACTGCTTCACCCCCAGTGATAGCTAGAATAGATGTTTTGCAAAGCACCATGCTTGCTTCCATCAGGTACTTTTGGCTTTATTTTGGAGAGTGATGAACTACAGCACTTGACGCAGGGGCATGTTCACATAGATGGGAATACGTCTTCATTCTATCCACAGCTGCACCATTGTGCTGAGAATATCATTGAAGAGGCTGCCACTCTCCTTTGAGGACCATTGCCCCTTCAATATGCTGATCAGTGGAGAACATGGGGCGGGGGCTTGAATTATTACGACTGTCACTTCTTAGTACAGTAGCTTTGATATGGATAAGAAGGAAGCTTAGAGTTTTCAACTAACAAGTCAAGTAGAGACAATTGAAAACAAATGAAACAAGAAGAAGATTTGTTATTTTTATATCATAATAATACCTATTGTGCTGCAAGAGGATGATTTACAGATACAAGCTTATATCTCTGTAATATATACGCCAGAAAAAGAAATACTGGCTTTGGCATCTTTTCTTGCTGTTTGATGTAAACATAAATTGGTGACTTGTTTATCTCGTTGCACATTTCCTGGAGACTACATCAAAAGCTTTAAGGATATTATGTGACATATATTTGTATTCTGCTTTGACCATTGACTTTGTTCTTGATGAAACAGAGGTATATCTCAGCAGATGACATGTTGCTACATAACTTCACGCTCGGATGAATCATTTTTTGCCTCCAATGAGTCACAAAACACTTTTCCTTACAGCTAAACACAATTTCTTGTTAGTATTGATGTATCTCTGTCTATTGCCTCAGCAGTTAGAACTATAACAGGCACAGATCAGTGATGTAATAGTATATATTTCCCTATATGTCACCTAAAAGTGTAAAGATCCATCATATATATGCAATAAAAGTGATTAAAAATACATGTAAATTTCAATATCGGAGCTGCTTAGTGGAAAGACCATATGGTACCCAAACTTCATTAGAGATATGCGTAAAGATGATGTAGGTGGGATTTGTGATCTCGAACCTCAAGGTCTATAGAATAAAGAGCGCTGTACTTCTTGTATATATTAAAATTATAGGCCTAAATTTCAATAACGCCAAGCTACATTAACAACAATTTCATCAACATGAGAGTAACTACCATGCAAATTATGCAAATCATCTACTTCAGTATAACAACCATGCGCATTATGCAAATCATATACTTGAGCGTAACAACCATGCAAATTATACAGCGCATATTAACATTAACACAACTCCACCATAGTTAAAGGATGTCTGTCTGCTACTATAAGTAATCGTAAATGACTTTATTGGAAAGGCTCCATTTATATACTTTTCATGTAAGAGCAAATTAAGGAAAATGCTCAAAGAGGTTTCTGACCCGGTGGATGGGTTATGTTATAGGTAGATTATTGCTGCTTGTTGTTACATGTCTTCTACCAGGTTTTATATACAAGTGTATGTTATTGATTCTTATTCTAATCCCCTGCTGTTTTATGTCCTATAATCTAGATCCCTTTTACCTTTATGGATTTTTAATGTATTTCAATAAAATTATGCTATTAATTTAAGATCCAATTTGTCTCCAGTAGTCGTTGTGCTGACACATATATATAGTTCTGAAGGGATCTGTAATTGAATTTAGATGTTGCTGAATGGACTATAAAATGATTGTGTATCGTTAAAGAGAGTCTGTCGGCTCACAAATTCACTTCAATGTTAACACTGGTCCTGGTAGGGAATTCTGTGCTAAAACAGACATACCATTAGCCATACCTTTAGTTTTGCATTAATACTTCTATAATTTTGGAGTGTGATCAGAACCACCTTCCCTTCAACAGTTTTGCCAGTTAGCTCTCCCTCCGCTTCATTGAAGCCTGCACAATGCTTGCTTTGAAAATAAATTGTCAGCTGACAGATTCCCTTCAATGAGAAATATACTTAATGGGGTAGTCCGTCACTTAAATATTGATGAGGAAGCCCCCATGGTGGAGGGGCCAATACATTAACGGATTGCATGGGTCAAACATATTGATGACCTATCCATATCATGGATCAAAAATATAAGATTGGTGGAAGACCAACACCTTGTACCCCTGCTACATAAATGAATGGTAGATTCACTGCAGTACACCCAACACCCAACAAATAGGACAGATTCTCCTCAATGTGAATTATCATTAAAGTAGTGGTCCGGCACTTACATATTGATAATTTATCTGCCCCTCCACTGATCTTTTATTAATGACCTACCATATAGATATGTCATCAATATGTTTGTCCAATGCAACCCCTTTAAAGGGAATCTGTCAGCAGGCTTTTGCTATTTAATCTGAGGACAGTATGAGGTAGGAGTTAAAACACAGAATTCAACGATGTGTCACATATCTTGCTGTGTGCTGTTATTTACTTACACTGAAGGTTTTATCACCTGGTGATTATCATTGCTGGACTACAGCAGCGCATGCATGCTACTCTGACTCCGCCCTTCTCGTTATAAGCAGGTCACTGTCTATAGACATTGTATATAGAGAGCCTGGTGTGGGCGGGGTTAGCTTTCTCAGCTCTGCTGCTTTGCTAAATCTAAGAACTCTGACTGTCAGAACCACTGCACCCAGTAAACTAAGTGATACATCACTGGATTCAGGATCTCTTTGCCTACATCATGCTGCTCTCAGATGAGGTAGCAAAAACTTGGTGACAGATTCCCTTTACTGTGGCATTAAATGTTAAGTATATAGCATAGCCTTTTATTTAAATCTAAAATGTTAGATTGAAATGTTTAAATGATTAATCATTTTACCATATCATATCCATTGCAAACGCCCATCCAGTTATAAAGATGGCAATGTCTTTACTTGCCATTCACTGAGCCAAGTCTTGCCTTTTTGCACTACTTTCCGTTCAATTTTAAAATGTTATTGGTGTTTTCATTGCACCGAGGATCAATTTTCCTTTGAAGGTTTAAGCTTCTAAATGTATCTCATCAATTTCTCTAAGGAAATGTATAAACAACCAACACTCAAGACTTCAATACCGGATAACTATAGTGTTTTTTTCAAAAAGCCTGCATATTGGAGTAGTGCACGACTTATGTATCTCTCTCTATATACATCAAAATATAACTGACAGAAGTGATTACAGCTTGTGAGTAATAATGCAGAGCTGGCTGCCTCCAGGAGACATGGCTTCACAGCTATTTTCCATATTCCTTCACACACTTTAATAGACCTACTGAAAGGACCATCTTTCTTTCTGGTAGAGCAGTTATTAATCTCTGATCAGTGTATTTCCATATCATTTTGGACACTCATTTTCTCACTCTGGTATTAGGGAACCCAGAATCTGTGTCAGTTTTGATGCAGTGCAGCATGCCAGACAAAGAAAAGCCATAATTACCGCTGCTTTCATTTGAATTGCTAACCAGACACTGACATTTTGAAATCTGACCAATTTCTTTGTGATCCAGAAATTAGTTGGAAAAATGTGTGCCTTTAGAATTCAAGTGTTGAGACACAAAGGACATTAAGTAAATTGCATTACCACAAAACAAGAAGGACAACTTATTATCCGATACTGGCGCACCAGATGGATCATATATTTAGAGCAATATGATAATAAAGATGGTGTTTAAGACTAAACCTTTTTATTGGCAGCATCATTCATTATAACTATTCTGCACAAGGTTTAGTTCCCCAAGTGCATATGCATTTACAATTCTGCTTTCATGGTTAGGAATTGTCATTGATTTAGTAGTTTCCCACCTGCTAGAGAAGAATATTCTGTGTCCTTTGATTGAGTCTTTTATGCTTTCAGTCTCTTGACTTGAGCTGAAATTAGTGTAAGGATTAATGATGGTACTATAGTTGAATAAACCTGTTCAGACAAATATCCAGTTAATCAGCTCCCCGTAGAGGTGGGGAGGGGGGTGATAAAAATTTCACTATTTTATTTATGTGATTGTTTTAGACCATTCATTACTTGTTTTGTCTGTCTGCATTTAGAGTTGAAGGTTAAAAGACTATCTGTGTACATACTTCTGTACACTGCAATGGATATTGATGTTTTATCTAAGCAAAAGACTTAAGAAGACAATTTTTGGCTTTATAAATTTATAGCAGCTGAAATCCTTTGAATATGGTACCAAGCTGTAACACGAGGGACAGCACTAGCAAAAGTACAGAGAAGTGTGTGACGGGTGTGTCAGGTGTAATAGACAGTCACTCTGAATCTGGCTGTAGAAGGTCACTGTGCTTGGCATTGCAGACACCTTCTTACTCCTTCTTCCTTTAAGACCCAGTGGCAAACTCCCTCCTGCTGCTGATTGCACACCCTTGCATGGGAGTTAAAAGCACTCAGTTTTCTCCAGGCAATCGCCGGTGATACTTCTATGTACGTTTGTGCATTCTTAGAGCACTAGCTGTTGGCTGGCTTCTTCTCTGGTGCCCTTGGAGGACAATTGCTGTTACTTCTCTGGTGTCTACTCAAGCTAAGTTTATCCCCTTTGTTTGTCTACCTTGTTGTCTTTAGTTTGTAGTGGGGCCTGACCAGTGCTCATCCCTCCCCCTCCCTATCTAGGGCCAAGCTCTAGGGACATACAGGGTTTAGGGTCCTGCTCGACTATAGGTGTGGAACCTATATAGGTAAGGTAGGGTATGCAGGGTGTTATTAGATATTCCTAGGGGTCTCCACTCCCCCTTTCCCTAGTGTTTAGGCTTCTTCCCCCTCTTCCTTTGGCGTTGCACTTAGTCTTTCCCACACCTTGCGTGACATTGTGCCTGGTAAACAATAAAATGTGCATAGCTCTTTTAATCTGTTGATCTGATATTGTTATGGTTTAGTGTAAGGACAAGCCATCAATTTCGTAGTTCCAGAAAACCACTTTAAACAGTTCAGATACAATTGTGCAAGCTTATCTTACTGTAATTACTTAGCTACGAATAAGCCTTTTGAGTAGTACCGATAAAATTTATTTGATATATTTTAACTACTGACTTGTCAAAATGAAAGCTGCTCATCATTTTTTAATTACAATCAAAATGGAAGCTGACAGTAGATTCATGCTATCTGAACCACGGCCAGCGTAAGTAAGACACTGCTACCATATATATCTTACTCTGAACAGTTGCTGCATTTCAGAGAAAACACTTTGAAAAGCTAGTCGGGGACTATGGGCCTAATTCATCAAGGCTGGTGTTTTTCATGCCAGTCTTGGTGAGGAGATGTGCTGGAGTCTGATGCTCCTGATTCATGCAGAGGATTATGCTTCTTCATGAATCCAGGAGCTTTGGACAAGTGGCTTACATCTCTGTGTGTGCGTTGCCACAAATAATACTTTAGTCTCTGCTGGAGCAAGATTTGTAGCATAGTGAACGCTGCCTGTAATGAATTTGACAAGCAGCGGTCGCCACGACTCTGTCCTGCCCTAGATCCACCCACTTTGCCATAGCAGGGCAATAGTGACATGAGAATGCCAAGAGTCTCAAAAATGTTAGCGTATTCTTGAGTTGCACCACAGTGATGTGACTTTTTGCTCCAAAATACTGCCATAAAAGCTTTGATGAATGAGGCCCTTTGTATCTTGGATGACTGTTTCTAGAAAGGTCCCCGGTGGCTTCTCCCCACCACGCTCTCCGAGACTGACAGGTCTCTCCTTATACACATACATATGAAGAGATCTGCCAGTTGTGGGAAGCAGGGCAGAGGAAAAAAAGATAGATATTACCCAGCCGATTTTTCAAAGAATGTTTTCTCTGAAATGACACAGCCTTTCTGACCAAAACATTTGATTTAAAAAATGCCCTGTTTTTATATAGAAAAATAAGTATATTTATGAATGAGAGTAATGTAATATTTTCATGGAGCTGAACATTGGGCCTCCAGAGTCAATGTTATTGGTGGGCCCATGGTACGCCAGCCTGACACTGTTCACAATGATACCATAGACTTCATTAAATGTAATGTATTTTAAAACGCGTTGATACATTAAACATTTTCACCTAAAATTTCACTTGTAGGTCATCATTTAGCTGCACCCCTCTGAGAACATTTTTTAAGCTAATAGTAAGATTCTGCTTTTATTTCCAAGGAAAAGAGTTGGAAAGTAAGCAAACCCTTGAGGATAGAGCAGTGGTCTCTGCAATACAGAATTGCTGGCTAAAACAATTATCAAGTACTGAAGCAAGTGTTTTAAAGTCACTTATTGGGGTTGAATGGCCAAACACCCTGAGTTTCCTGAATGGCTCATGGAACACTGTTAATGAAGCAGGTAAGGACAATTGACATTCTTATTAAGTGGATTTTTTTTCTCTTCAAATACATATATAAACATTGCAATGGGTTAGAAATGTTTCAATATATTTATATATAGAATTAATTTCTGAAACATATTTGCATTGTGCTGGTTTAATAGGTCCTTCAAGTTATTTTCAAAGGGGTTTTAAAGTCCTTTTTTTCTCATTAGGATAGGTCATCAATAAAGGATCATAGGGGTCTCATATCTAGCACCCCCACCAATCGGCTGTTATCACCTCCAGCGGCAGCCATATGTGAACACTGTACATAGTAGAACAGCACAGCTCCATACACTGCTTAATGGCCACTGACTGGTAAATGAGATCAGTTTCTTTAGAAAAGAATAGGAACAGTTTCCCAGACATTTTAGTGGTAATGCTCAATTTGTTTGTTATAGATTTTTCATGGATCCTTTAATTAAAGCCTGGAAGATTTTGTTTTACCCTGTGCAGGATTTCTTCTGTTGTGTATGGATCCAACCATTATTTTTGAAAATTTTTTTTAATAGAACTAAACTGAAACAAAACACTGTTCCTGGTAGACTTTTAAATCATTTGCGACAAAGACAGAGCAGATTGATGAATTTATTTACAGTTTCTTACATTCCATGATCATGTTGCAAATGTGTAACAAATCTCATTCTCCTTGCAATTTCAGTTACATGGGAACATTAAATACAGTTGCAAACAAAATGATAAGACCCACTTTGCAAATTTGGTTTATTAACAAAATGCATAATGTTTTAGGAGTATTGGAGCCAACTTTTCTAGTGCTATTTGGTCAGTACTGGTGTACTTATTGGAGTTCAGGCATGAGGATCTTCAGGGTATAGTGTGCAAAGTGAAACTGCCTCTAGCCACCAAATCTTGCTGCAGGTCTGTTGCAGTCACTCGAGGGTTCTTGTCTCCTTAGGAATATGGTGACAGCCGGTAATAACTCCTACTCTTTGCGAAGTTCAAATAGTGTCACAAGTATTCCTTTAACTTTGAACATGTGAACTTTGCTTCCAACAATATCTCTGAGAACATGCAATGCCTTTGCTATCTTTTTGGATCCTTTTCCTTGTTCTGATAGGAAGTCATCTCATTTGTTACATTTTCAGACCGCTCTCTTGATGTATCCTTATTTCTAATATGCAATCAAATGTCAGTCAACCCCTAGCCAGGCCAGATATTTGATCTGTTTTATCTTTAGCACACCTAAAGATATTAATGAAGCCATTGATTAGTTGCATAGGTTGTGCTTGAGACAACTCCTGCTTTTTAGATGTCTGCTCCTATGAGGAATTCTTTAGAGTGGGTTTAAAAATTGTGAGACTGCAGTGGTCTGGAAAAGTGGCACTTTGTGGTGAATTTGGAGAAAAAAGACGTGTTACTTTAGTTGTTGAGCTATTAAAATTGTTCTTTTTTTACTGGTTGATAACCAGTTTGATAACAAACAGCAGAAAATTTGAAAATTTTACTAATAAACCTGATGTGCAATGGCGGCTGAATAATTTTGATTGCAACTGTGTAAAGATGCATGTAAAGCATGAAGGCAATTAAAGTGTCAAATGTATCCTGACGCCTGCTTTGTATACAGCACATTTTTCTATTAAAGCAACTATAATGCAATGTAAATATAACTGTAAAGCATGGACTTTCTTCCATAAACAGTACCATTGGTTGAGTTTGTATTTTACAGCTCAGCTCCTTGAAGGAAATGAGGCTAAGTTACAATACCATGAACAACCCATGGACTGGCGTGGTTCTGTTTTTGGAACAAAGCAGCCATGTTTTTCTAATTCTGAACAATCCCCTTTAATATGTACCATACCTCTAGTCTTTCTCCATTTTTCTAAGTAATCTGGTTAGGAAAACCTTTCTTAAATGCTTTAAGAGGGCTGTTATTGGTAGTCACGGGGGTATATTTATGAGAGTGGCTACAAAGATCATCTCATCTTCTGGAGAACCAGGGAGGTCTATCAAAAAGGCTCCATTTATATATGCATTGGTTGTTTCTTTGGTTCTGCTCCATCACAGAAGCAGAACAACAAGAATAACAGAAGTGCCAGATCTCTGACATAAAAGATACCAATGGCCCCCATTATTTCTCACTGAATATAGTGAGGTCAGTTAGATTTCTGTCCTGGAGCCCGGCTTTCTATAGGACAAGTTAGTGCAGCATGCTGTGTTATTTTGTCTGTCAATTTTTAGTTAGTTTATTCTAAATAACACACAGAAAATAGGAAAATGGCCTTCTCCCAAGATGTAAAGAAAGGAATGGCACTTTAGAGCTTCCATGTGTGTCATATAGTAGGATTTAATTAACCATTTTATGCAACTAATTCTTGATTTCCCAAGTATGTATTTTTTGTAGTTAAAAATGTTAGCGTTATACATTTAAGCTTGTTTTCACAAATTTGCTAGAAGCTGTTCTATATCTTAATGCCATATGGCTTTTCCTAACTGTGACAATTAATATACTTACAGTAGATGCACATATAAAAAGCAAGGGCTCTTTTCTGTAAATTTGTGTTTTTAGCATACAGCAGTATAAACTATTTTCTACTACTAAATCTGTTATGTCTTTGGCTCCAGATGGTCTGATCCCTGCAGTCATTGCTGGAAAATATGGTCCTGGACAGCAGGTTCCCTCATCTGAATGTACAGAAGATTCCAGCGTCCCGAGTGCCATAATAAAAGCTGCAGAAAAATGTCATATTTTTCCCAGTAACACATTTCTATCCAAAGTTTCCCATCTGGTTCAGCTGGCACCAAAATACCAAACAGTAAGTACAGATGTAGCTCATAATGACTAATTTGAATGCATCATCAAAGTTATTGGAATGATTGTGCTTGCTGCAGGCTACATATCCGTGAAGTCCAGATGCCTGGCATACCATGGACACATTCAGCAGACATGTGGCAGCCATCACTGAGCTATCTAAGCTTTATAAACAGTGGCATACTGAAAGGACAGCAACAAAAGCTCCATAGTTACATCTTCTCTTTGATAGCTTGTTAAATGTAACACCTACGATCATGCGTTTTATGCCAATATACATTGTACATTCACAAGCCAAGCCATTTAATTCATTAGCTTTTCAGTTACATTGTTAGTTTATTATCACACCGTAGGTGCATTTCTACTAGTGATGAGCGAGTATGTTCTGTTAACCCTTTCGGCGTGCATGCTTGGGTGCTCGTCGAGCATCTTCAGCGTGCTCGGGTGTTATGTTTCAGTCACTCCGTGCTCATGATTTGCGACCGTTTGACAGCTTTAATACATGTGAATAATGCCTAAGAAACAGGCATTCCTCACATGTATTAAAGCTGTCAAACAGTCGCAAATCATGAGCACGGAGTGACTGAAACATAACACCCGAGCACGCTGAAGATACTCTGAAAACATCTGAGCATGCTCGTAAATCTCGAGTAATGAGCATGCTCGCTCATCACTAATTTCTACCCACGGCAGGGAAGTATTAATGGCATCACCTAAATTATACTATATTACACATGTCTGTGATGAACACTAGACAAAAAATACAAATTATAGCTCACAATTATGTTTTTTTTTGGCTAGATGGTAGTGACTGGGCCCGCTGGCTGTGGGAAGACTACATGTATCAAAATGTTCATGGAAACACTCTCCATGCAAGGAAAGGATATCAAGACGGATACTGTTTACACCAAAGCTCTTCATTCTGGCCACTTATTGGGATTCTTAAATAAAAGTACTGGGTAAGTATCTACTTGTGACTGGGGTGCATAAGCCGTCAGGTTGTTGTACACTTGTATATATAGACTGGAGCAAACCGTAAATTATTAATTACAATTACATTTTTATTGTATCCAAAGATTACCCCACATCTGCTTAAATACTTATTAAAATGGCAAAGTTTCCTTTTTGGTACATTTTAGGGAATTGTCTTATCTGAATATTAATTTTATGGCAATTTTAAATGTATAGGGACTTTTATATTCACTCATGCACAAATGCTTGTCCTAGCTTAGAGTTCTTGGTCTCATTTCACTAGGATGCCCACCTAAAACCTTGTGTTGTTCTATCAACTCTGAAGGGGTTGTTTGATGGGTTTAGCACTCACTTTACAGTATTTTCAAATTGGAGATGTTCATGCTTATAGTGCATATCTTTCATGACATTCATTTTAAAGGCATTGTACCAAGTTTGGAAGTTGTCCCATTGCTGGGGGCCCAACCACTGGAACCCCCACTGATCCTGAGAGCTGACGTACTGAAGAGCCCCATGTGAATGGAGAGTTGGTTGATCATACATACCTCTGCTCAATTCATTTTTAATGGAACCACCGGAAATAACTGGTCTTCAGCACTCCTAGTAAGAATGAATAGATCGGAGGTGTGCATGACCTCAATTTTCACGACGGGATTTCGGGATTGGTGGGTGTCTTAGGAGTCAGACCCCTAGCGATTGAGAAGTTATTCCTTGGCATATGTATAGGGAATAACTTCCAAACTTGGTAAAACCCCTTTAAATAATGGTTTCAGCTCAACTGGCAATAGCTAACTTTTGATCTACCACATTAGTAACCAAGTATCAAATGTTGTTGCACAAGTTATGGTTCAACTGTTCAAGAAACTTAGAATAAAATGAAATAACTGATATGTTGGCAAGTATTGGACAATTATTGCTGTAGTATTGTATTTGAATGTCGCTGGCCATGGTGTTTTACTAAGCAGTATATTTGATACATTTAGACTGGGTTCACACATCAGTTGCATCAGTCCTCAACTGATTACAACTGATGTCATACCTGATACAAAATACATCCGCTGTTATCAGGCTTTTCTACCCTTGTTCCAGATCCAGATAAAAAAATTTTGCATCAACGTTGTGGACTCTGAATCGGTTCCTAGGATCTATTTAGTTCAACAAATGATGCGCTCAACAGTTGGAAAAAATCCTATTGAAAACAATAGGATAATTTCCTACTTGAGTTCCAAAGTACGTTTTAGTAAAATGCTGTATAATACTTTTGAAAGTCTGGTTAAATGTGAACGGAGCTTAAGAGAACCTTATGCTTATGAGTGCATTAGGATCTACAGTATATGGGTATATGAAATCTGAGAAAAGTCGTGCGTAGCTTAATTGTAGAAATATGCTTGTAAATAAAGTTAAAGAAGTAAACTTATTTTATTTATACAACCATTATTTTTGCTTTCATTTAGGCTATGTTTACCATTGCGTTTTTGCTGCATTTTTTTCTGCAGAAAAGAAGCTGCATTTTACTGTACGGGCAAAAGCTATGAGATTTCAGAAGTCTCAATCACACACAGCTTTTTTTTCCTGATTAAATATGAGCTCTACAGCATTTTTGGACACCTGCAGCATGTTGATTGTTTCAGGATTTTTGCAGTGTTTTTTCACCCATTGAAAGCATAACATTTGCGCTGCGTTCTTGCAGCATTTAAAACTAACTGTAGACAATTAACACATGTAATCTGCAAACACAACGAAAAACAACTATTTGCTGTGTTTTATACGCAGCGGTTTTACTGCCAAGAATGAAGGTTTTGGTTGCCACATGTGAACATACCCTTATAGTACCGAATGTTGTGTTTCCATATATAACACTGCATATTACAGCATCTTACTTGTAAAGCAGGGCTGTATGAAATGTAGTCAGCGCATGTGCTATTCTATTGTATTCTAATAATGTCCTCCCTCATTTTAATATTATGCTGATGTTTCTCCTGCCAAGCCCTTAGTAGTAGATAAAATTAGCATCTCATATAGTGGAATTATTTAAACTAGCCAAGGTTATTTCTGAAGATGGTTACCCCAATTAATAAAGGGTGTGAAAGGACATAAAAACACTTCTATTCTGGGGTGGAAACTAGAAGTCACACTTGCTACGTAATAAATCAGGATACTGTAAAATAATAAAATCGTTAAACCTAACAAGCACCTTTCTTTATCTTTCAGGTGGAATGATGGGTTGTTACCACAATTGCTAAGAACTTATCGTAAGCCTTGTACAGTAACTGATAATGCGCAAATGAACATTCTGCACTTGGATGGAGAGGTGAAGATAACACCTAACATGTCATGTTGCTGATGTTGTTTTACTGCTAATAGGTGATAATAAAGTGTGTGCTTGGATGAGGTGTTAGGCTGATATATCACATTCCCAGGAAACTACCAGCGTAATATCACTCGTGTCATATTTGCAGCTAATTATTTGGTGATTTTTATGCTCTACTTGACTCTGATTCGGTAGTTCATTACTAACGTTAGCACTGAAATGTTTTTTTTTTTTCTTTAACATATCTTTTTTTTAAAGACGTGTTCGTTAACAGAAAAACAACTCTAAAATATATTCGGTATCCTGACAAGTAGACAGAATGTACAATTTATTTATTTGGATTTTAAAACACACATTAATGTATATAGATATATAGCAAAAATAGCTTAAAGCACCACTCCAGCAGTTTTTTTTAAATTTACCGCTAATGTCACTAATCTAAGTTCCTTGCCCTAGTAATATACTCACCAGTCGTCATTTTTTTCTGTTCTCGACACTGCTCCGGTCATCTTCTGCAGTTTGTGACCTGCCGAATCGCTCCAGTGTTTTGTGGACGTTTTGGAGGTAACTACTCAATGTAAGTCTATGAGAGTCAGAATGGGGCCAGGACTAGGCTCTTATAGACTTGCTTTGAGAGCTTGTGACTGTTACCTCTGATTTTCGGTCAGTAAAAAGTTGCTGTCACAAGATGGCGGCATGAGACCAGAGAGGCGCCGGGAACACCTGAAGATGGTGACTGGTAAGTATAATACTTCAGCGTTAAAATAAAAAAAAAACCTCTGGAGTGGTGCTTTAATGAGGTTATACAGGATTAGCATAAAATATGTCTGCCTTCTTCCCATAACTGTGCCACTGTATTATACCTAACCCCCTTCACTTAATTTGAGCTGAACTGCAAATCCATACGTAGCCATATGCAGCCCATGAATGTGGATGTAGCTTTTTTGGAAGAAAGCAGCCATATTTTTCTAATCCCAAACATCCCTTTAGGAATAAAGGAAGTTAAAGGATAGATATCATGACTTTGACCTTTATTGGCCAGCACAAAGTCATGACCTTTGCAGTAGTGTTAAGGTACTGTCACACTTAGCAACGCTACAGCGATCCCGACACCGATACGACCTGGCAGGGATTGTTGCTGCGTCGCTGTGTGGTCGCTGGTGAGATGTCAAACAGTCAGATCTTCCCAACGACGCAGCAACGATACGGTGACCCGTAGAGACCTGTATAACCATGCAACGCAAATGCACGCCTATGTGTCTCAGTTCTGAGTCACCAACGAGTCGTTGGTAAGGTGTCAAACACACCGATGCATGATACCCAGCGGGACCTCAACGATCAAAAAATGGTCCAGGCCATTTCGACACGACCAGCGATCTCACAGCAGGGGCCTGGTCACTGCTACGTGTCAAACGTAGCGAGATCACTGCTGAGGTCACTGTTGCGTCACAAAACTTGTGACTCAGCAGCGATCTCGCTAGCGATCTTGCTTAGTGTGATGGGGGCTTTAGTATTAGATCAGAATTAAAAGACTTGTCAAATAAAAGATATTTAAAGGGAATCTGTCAGCAGGTTTTTGCTATGTAATCTGAAGACAGCAGGAGGTAGGGGTTAAAACACAGATTTCAGCAATGCCTCTCTTATCAAGCTCTGAGGTTTTGTTTCTTACAATGATTGTTTTAGCATCAGTAGTTTATCATTGCTGTGACTAGCTGGTCCCATGAGCCTTGGTCCAACACTGCCACTCTTGTGATAGAGCCTGTTGTGGGCGGGGTTAGCTTTCTCAGCTCTGCTTCATTACTAAATCTAAAAGCTCTGATTGTGTGAGAACGGCTGCAGTAAACTAAGTGATACACTGTTGGATTCAGCTTCTCTTTCCCTACATCAGACTGCTCTCAGATGAGGTAGCAAAAACCTGGTAACAGATACCCTTTAGGAACACTTCGTATCATGCTGCTCAACCACTTATATTATATTCTTCCAGGTAAATTGTCCTGAAATGGAGATTATGCAGAACTTATTCTGTGGAGAAAGTAAGTCAGTAGAAATTAAGCATTCATATCCACCTCCATGCTGTTTTAGTATTGTTTCCTCTAAGCTTTGCACTCTGGAAAAGATAAAGTTAAAAATTGCAAAATTATAGTCAGCCGGAGATGTTATTGTATATTGCTATGCAGAGCTTATGACTTTTAGGGAATACTGTATTTTTGTTGGTCTAACATTCTGTTTTGATTCATGCCTTATGATATTTTACAGGATGTTCATAATATATTGGTTGTCTTCATGCACCACTAGGAACAGCGTATTAGCTTGCAGCATACTGTATTAGTACTGCATTTAAAGTGAACCTGATACATGCTGCCCAATCCGTGGGCAGCATGTATCAGGCACTGGCTGAACGATCTCTGCCATGTCTGGCCCCTGTGCACTGAAATCTAATCAGCAGATAACTTCAAATGGTGGTTAAGGCAGGACTCCAGCGTTTTGTTTTTTATTTCAATGCTGGAGTGGTGCTACGAGTCTAAGTTCTCTATCCCTAGCCTTATACTTACCAGCCACCTTTTTCAGCTGTTCCCTGCGCCTCTCTGGTCCCGTGATGCCGTCTTGTGACTGCAACTTCTGACTGACTGGAAGTTGGGTGTAACGGTCACAAGCTCTCAGTGTAAGTCTACGAGAGCATCTTTCTGGTTCTTATAGACTTACATTGAGTTTTGACTTTTGGATCGCCCAGCTAACACACTGGAGCGATCCAGAAGGTCAGAACCTGTAGAAGACCGCTGGGAGCAGCGTCGATAAAAGATGAACATGGTGACTGGTAAGTATAATACCCGAGTCAGGGAACTTATATTGGAGATACCAATCCAGCGCCGCAACTGAAAAAAACAAAACGCTGGAGTGGTGCCTAAATGGAGAGCGGATTTCTTCACCGAGAGTATCAGTTTAATCCATATTACAGCACCATTAAAGCCATGTCTTTACGCAACATTACAAAATCCTACTGACAGGTTTCTTTTTAAGCAGCGTGCAACTAGCTCCAAAGCTCCCTCTGCGGGTAACTACTGGCAGACAGAATGTTGGCATGTAACTTTGTGCCCATTCAGCAAATAAAGAGCTCTACAAATAAACACACATCGTAATTAGCTGAATCTCATTCTATATTTTACTCCAGTTTAGGATGAATTTAAATTGGATTTTCAGTGTCTATTTTCCTGGATGCATGTGAGGACACTTCAAAAGTATCTGCAGGCTCTATTGACAGAGAGAGTCCTTCGACTACTAGCCACCACATTTTTGTACACCGAAAAACTTTTTTCTCTCCCAAATATACAGAACAGCGCAGTCTGTGGCACTATTCCATACAAAGACATCCTTAAAATAGACTCTATATACTTTTCTATAAGACAGGAAAGTAGGCATGACATATGCCATTGTATGCCTATGTACCTCCAATATGCACTGGAAACACAATGGGAATAGACCCTAAAAGTGAAACTTTATGTTTTAGGTTATATCAGATTGGATCACTTTGAGAAGTGACTATGTACCCACTTCAATAATTAGCCCTGATATTTGCTTGAAGTACAGACAATGTAAATCCCACATGTATTCTAGTTATTAGGCAGTAAGTAATTAGCATATCAGATTTAGCAGTCAACTCTTTTATTCTCTCAGTGTTAATCTTATGTGTTGTTTATGTACCAAAATAGTTTATGGTAATTAATATGTTTAAAATAAACTGCGTGTCTGTACAGCAAAACTCTGTATAATTATAGCAATTTATTATCTTTTTCTACAACACTTCATAATTATACCATGGTCAGCAAGACTGGCAGATTAGGAGATAATTACATCTTGCTACCCTGTTTTACTGTCTGAATATGGAGGTGTGTTTGCTCATTTTTATTACAAAAGCCTCCCCCACCCCCACCTTCTTTGGGCTGTGCATATTTAATTCTGTAATAGCTATCATCGCACTGCATTTAATTTGATTTAGGCCATTTAAAGGGAATCTGTCAGCTCATCCCCCCATCCAAAAATACTTCTCTGTTGTAGAGAAATCCACTTTAGAAGTGATATGCAAGTGAGGCTGGAAGTGCTCTTGGCGGGACGGAGCACTTTCACTGCCTCAGCTCCTTTCTCAACCTAATGCCACCCTTCATTAGGAGATTGACATCTTGTATCAGTTTTACTTAATTGTCAATCACCTAATAGAGGGTAAAGTTAGGCTGAGAATGGAGCTGGGAGCCAGATTGGTGGAAGTGCTCCTTCCTGCCCAGAGCACTTCCCACCTCATTTGCATATCACATTTAAAGTGTATTTCTCTGCAACAGTGCAATATTTTTGCTTAATAAGGGTATGGATTCACATGTGTTCTTATAACCTACACACACATGTGATTTATTTGGGAGCGTACAATGAGCTGACATATTCCATTTAATGTCAAATTGAGAATAAATCTCCACAAAGTGATATTACACCTTACAATCATTAATTCCAAATTGTTTGGACACATTGCTATTCTGCTCTCTTACTTTGATACACCTAAGTTATCAGAATAAGTGGCCAATTTATTGTGAAGTCCATAATTAGTCAACTAAAGATCACAAGTGTAAGACCATGTATAGTAAAGATCACCAAGGTCTGCACCAAGCAACAGTCCAGGGAATCTCCATAAAAGAATTATGTTATTATTATTAATATTAATTATTATTAATAATAGCACAACCAGCATATCATGGGGGACCATATCATGGTCAAGATTAAACGCAGTTGAAGACACAACTTTTAAAAGCTCCAGAATTATGATATAGACAATCAATATACATATTCCTACAGAAATAATGTGACATCATGTGACAAAATATGCAAGCTAAGACTGGCCCACAGGAGAACAGGTGAAACCCCTGATGGGCCCCTGTGTAGAAGTGGGCTCCCTACATAAGCAGTAGTTGTCACATTATACTTGATTAACTATATACAGACAAAGGCAGCATTTCATAATTAATGTAACAAACTATTCAGTTTAGCATTATATAGAAGCAGAGGTAAATTTATGAGTGAGGGTAATGTAATATTCCATGTAACTGAAAACTGGGCCCGCGTAGTCAATGGTACTGGTGGGCCCTTGGCAACCCAGTCCAACGCTGATGATATAAACATAAGCACTCTAGATATAAAGCAATAGATACATAAAAGCTAGTCAAAAGGAGCCATAATGAGTAATCATATTAGAAAGCCAAATGTATGTAAAACTGTAGACAATCAGATGTTCAGACAAAGGATAAGTCCCCTGGAAGTCATATTAGTCTCTACATATACATACAGCATGTGTCACCAGTAGGTAAGTACTGAGCACTTGATGTCATAGTAATTGACATTAGTGACTTTTACAGACACTCACATAGATAGCCGTATATTGGATATGAACGGATCGATCTGCAGAAAATTAAATTTCCTGAAATTCGTCGTTTAACGCAAATTAAAACATTTTGAGATTCAATTTGTGAAAACAAAACCCAAAACTTCTCCATCACTGCTTCCCACTTTGCTGAAGCATCAGAGAGTGTGGTAATGTCCTTTTGCATTAATACATCGGCCTCTTTCCTGTAGAGCGTAAGCTCTTATGAGCAGCAAGGTCCTCTCTCTCCTGCAGACCAGTGTTCCCCAACTCCAGTCCTCAAGTCCCACCAGCCGGTCATTTTTTCAGGATTTTCTTACTATTACACAGGTGATGGAATTATTGCCTGTTCAGGTGATGTAATTATCACCTGGGCAATACTAAGGAAATCCTGAAAATATGATCTGTTGGGGGGCCTTGAGGACTGGAGTTGGAGAACCCTGCTGTAGAGTGCAAGCTCTTATGATCAGCAGGGTCCTCTCTCTGTCCTGTAGAGTGTAAGCTCTTAAGGTCAACGGGGTCCTTTTTCTCTTGTAGAGTGTAATCTCTTACAGTGGTATACTTTCTCTCTCTCCTGTAGAGTGTAAGCTCTTATGGGCAGCAGGGTCCTCTCTCTCCTGTAGAGTGTAAGCTCTTATGATCAGCAGGGTCCTTTCTCTCTCTTCTGTATAGTAGAATGTTAGCTCATATGGACAGCAGGGTCTTCTCTCTCTCTACTGTAGGGTGTAGGTAGAGTCCTCTCTTTTTTATAGAGTGTTAACTCTTGTGGTCAGTGGGGTCCTCTGTCTCTCTACTGTAGAGTGTAATCTCTTTTTGTCAGCACAGTCCTCTCTTCTGTAGAGTATAAGCTCTTATTGTCAGCAGAGTCCTCTCTGTTCTATAGAGTGTAAGCTCTTATGGTCATTGGGGTCCTCTGTCTCTCCTCCACCCATATGCAATGTCCTAGTAATTACTAGCTTCCTAGTATATAGATGCGTGCAAATTTATTTGCCGCAATTTGATTTTTTGTGGGAAAATTTAGCAAATTTGAATTTCAAAAGATCAATTCATCTTTACAGGATACTGTGATATATGTAGATAACTAAGATACAATTCCTTTTTACTTTTTTTTTACATGGGTGCAGCTAGATTGTTTACGCCTAACCTGATATCTTTGTCATCATGTCATCTATCCTTACCTATCACCAGGGTGCTGATGGCAGTATACTGCTGTCTATTCATGTGTGTCTAGCCATGCCACTGATTTATCATGCCTTGCATAAGGTCAACCCTGTCAGTAGAAGTGTATGTATTTGAGACCAATTAACAAAGTTTTACTCTATTTTGTCAGAATTTTTTATCTCTGAAAATAATGAGCGGATACGGCTCTCTGACTCACTTCTTGTTTTCTGGGAGGTAAGAAAAAACAATATATTATCAAGTTTTCTTTGTACAATATATCAGTGATAATTATATCTTTAAAACTGTGCGCTTTCAAACATTTTCCCTATGGCTTTACGGTTTAAGAATTTTATGTGGTTTCTGGAGAAGTTAATTGTACCATAGTAAGTGTTATAAGCTTTAATTTAACTTTTCTTGGTTGAATTTCAACAAATAAGATTTAAAGAAGACCTTCATTTGATGCTGTATCTTCTGCATTTTTCCCTTGTAGATGCTACAAAATGAACTCTTGTATTTGAGACTGAACAGAGGGTGGCACTGTGGTCACATGAAAAACACACAGCAAGATCATCAAGATCAATTGTATGACTAAATATAATATAGTATCTCTTTTTTTACTTTTTAGCTTGAAACATTAGCAAATGTAAGTCCTTCAGTTTTGAGCTGTGTGGGTATCCTGGCTATGACAAGTGAGGATATGGATTGGAAATTACCTCTCAAAATGTGGATGAATACACATGCTGAAGACCGTCTACTCTTACACCAACTTTCTGAGACATACTTAGGTAATAAATGTAATTCTCATTGTCACACATTTTGGCTAACTTACATCTTTTAGAAATCATTATATGCTTGTCTGCAAATTTGAAAAAGTTAAATGAAATCAAAGATAACAAATTCTATTCTGGACATATTCTTTTTTTATGCGCTAGTTTAAATGGCATGTATGGGAACTTTGATATGTTATGCCTATCCTTAGGATAATTCATCAACATCACATTGATGGGGGTCTGACAGCAGACATCAACTCTGTTTTTGGGGACAAAAGGGCAGCTTTCATTCCTTTCAATGGAAGCTGAGTTAAAGTAAAAGAGAACCGACATTACACAGTGTAAGGAGCATTGGTATACCTGCTCCGTACACTATGGGCCTAATTCCTTAAAGATTTTACGCCAATATTCTGGCTGAAAAAGAATTGAAAAGTCACATAGTTTTGGTCCAAATTGAGACTGTGCTAAAATTTTGCAACTTTTGGCATTCTGTGCCATTTTTGCTCAGCTCCGACAAAGTGGGCAGAGCTGGGGCAGGATTGGGGTGTGGTGACTGCTGCTCATGAAATTCATGACAGGTTATGTTGTTGGCTACAGCACAAATCTTACTTCAGTAGGGACTTGAGTAGGATTTGTTGCGCTCCCGATTTATGAAGAGGCATATGCGTCTGACTCCAGTACATCTCCTCATCAAGTAAAAGAAGATGGTCGGCACTCCATATCCTCATATGGTGCTCATGGAGGAAGTAGTATATCCAAGAGAAACAAGAAATCTTGGCACTCACGTGTGGTCAATTAAACATCTTTATTCCACACACCTCAAAACGTTTCAGCTCATCCAGATTCACAATTGACAAAGGCTCTGGATGAGCTGAAACATTTAGAGGTGTGTGGAATAAAAAGGTTTAATTGAGCACACGTGAGTGCCAGGATTTATTGTTTCTCTTGGACATCTCCTCATCAAGACCGGAGTTGTTCACACTGGTCTTGATGAATCGGGCCACATGTGATTATAGCTGTTGCTGGACATGGTGATTGGGTGGATGCTGAGTTTCTTCTGATTTCGATGTTCTATCCTAGCGACAGGCTATACATTTCAAAACCCCCATCAATATTACTTTTACAGTCCAGTTGAAAATTCAAGTTTCTGGACTAGTATTAAATGACTAGTCCTCTTTCTTGTTCTTTAGCTTCACTCACTCAATGTCACACTCCACTAAGGAACCAGACGGCACACGGTGGGACGAATGGGAAGGGAAGCACTTCAACTAGGGAAAGATTAAAGGGGCACCCCTGAATCTTGTCCTGTGCAACCCTGAGCTCACTGATGTCCCTAGATGGGTTCTTTCACCCCGTACGGTGATCATGTTCCTAATATCTTTCTTGCCCTAAGCACGGCCCTGGCTAGTGCGTCGGGCAGATAGAACACTAGTCCTCCTCTATAATATAGACACAAAGGGTTACAGACAAGGGTAAAGAAAACAGCAATCACTCTCAGCACACCCAGACTAAGGAATGGTATTTTACGGGAGAGGAAGGGTGGGATAAACCAAACAGGAAGATGAGGATAGCACCAAACAAACTTCCAAACAGCAACTTCCAGAGATGACTCCAAAACGCCTTCTCAATCCACTGCTCGTAACTCCCAAACCAACTCCAAGGTATAGCAAGCTATCACTGGCAGCTACTAAAGCAAAGAGGTGAGTACTTATACCAGAGGGGAGTGTAGAACTACAAACAGCTGAGACAACTCAGGATGTTGGGCTGCGTGTCCACTATGCATTTTTCAAACGTTTTTGCCGCAGAATTTCTGCAGTGAAAACCCTTAAAAAACGCTTGGTAATATGTGCCCCATGGTCCCTAATGATAGTCCGCATGTGCAGTGCACATGCTGCGGAAATTTCCACTGTGGATTATCATTGCGGAAAAATCCGCAGCATGTCCATTAATTTTGCAGACACGCAGCGTAATTGCCACAATTGACTTGCATTGAATCGCTTAATATC
This sequence comes from Phyllobates terribilis, assembly GCF_046119375.1. Classification (NCBI taxonomy): domain Eukaryota; kingdom Metazoa; phylum Chordata; class Amphibia; order Anura; family Dendrobatidae; genus Phyllobates; species Phyllobates terribilis. Next base: position 421,094,325 of record NW_027362762.1, on the reverse strand, counting down.
CGCATGACTACATGTGCACATGCGGATATTAAGCGATTCAAGGTGCAGATGGTACCCGGGTCAGGAGAAGAGGAGACTCTCATCCAGACCCCAGTACCATAGTACCTGTAAAAAAAAGAATTTAAAATAAAAAATATATTTTATATTCACCTTCCGATGTCCCCCGGTCTCCTGTATGATGCGTCCTGGTTCCCAGGCGGCTCTTGATGGTGTAAAAGGACCTTCCATGACGTCATTTAGTCATGTGACAGGTCACGCGACCGCTGATGACTAAATGACGTCATGGAAGGTCCTTTTACACCACCGCGAGCCGTACAACAGACCGGACACACCGGAGAGCAGACCGCGGGCCATCAGAAGGTGAGTATAATGTTTTTATTTTTTACCATTTTTATTCTTTTTTTTAACTATTAACTTGGTCACACTATATAAATCCATGCCGGTTGTATGGATTTATATAGTGTGACCAAGTTGTCAAGCACTTTTCCAAGTGATGCAAAAATCGCTTGGAAAAGCGCTTGATAACCCACATGCAGAAATGCATGCAAAAACGCTTGACAAACGCTTCTACCTGGCATGAAAATTGCATGTAAAATCCGCATGCGTTTTTCCTGCCAGGGAGATGCGGAAAAAATCTGCAGCATTTCTGCATCGTGGGCACTTAGCCTAAAGCTGTAGGAGACAAAAAAGCAAAAAGGAAAGAAATTCGGGGATCAGTATGGTTTCCGTCCAGGATTTGGCTCAACGCCTGCAGGGATTGTCTCTGGAGGTGGCCGAGCTTCAGCAACACATGAGTAGCTGTTCTGGAGCGCATTTTGTCAAACCCAAGGTAGGACTGCCTGATGTTTTTTATGGTAAACAGCAAGATTTTTTTTCCTTTAAAAATGCTTGTTTGTTATATTTTCGTTTGAGACCAAGGTCCTCTGGGAATGAATCACAGCGCATTGGTTTTATTATGTCACTTTTGCGCAATGAACCACAGGGGTGGTCCTTTTCTCTCCAACCTAATGATCCATGCTTAAGGTCGGTAGAAGAATTTTTTTCTGCTATGTGTCTATTATATGATGATCCTGATCGAATCTCATCTGCTGAGGCTGAACTCAGGTGTTTGAATCAGGGATCAGGTGATGTTGAAAATTATTGTACACACTTTAGAAGATGGGCTTCAGAAGCCAAATGGAATGATCCTGCTCTGAAATGTTTATTTCTTGCTGGTCTGAGTGAAAGGGTTAAGGATTTGCTAATTGCATTCCCCGCACCTGAGACTCTGCAGGATGCCATGCAATTAGCTGTTCCTGTGGATAGGAGGCTGAGATCTAGGCTGAATGAGATAAAGACTCCTGTAATGCCAGGTCCTAGTCCCCAGAAAATCTGCTCTGACGGCGGAGAACCGATGGAGGTTGGGGCGATGTCGCTCCGCTCTCAGGAAAGAGACCGGAGATTCACCGAGGGATTGTGTCTTTATTGTGGTAAAGCTGACCATTTGATTAAGTATTGTGAGCTTCGTTTAAGTAAAGAAAAAAAAAAGGTCAGGCACGCCCGTATAGCTTGTTTACGCTCTGCAGGAGTATTTCTTTCAGGGAGTACTAATTTGCAGGGAAATTTGATTGAATTTCAGGTATTTGTTGATTGTGGTTCAACACTTAATGTGATTGATAAAGGGTTTTTGGAAAAACTTAAATTGAAATCCAAACCTTTGTCATCACCTATTTCTGTGATTGCAATTGATAACACTCCCTTGAAATGTATTACTGACAAGGTTGCTGCATTTCCCCTCACTATCAATGGAGTTCGTCAAGAAATTTTGGACTTGGTTGTATTAAATAATTTACCCTCTCCGGTCGTTCTAGGATTGCCTTGGTTAAAACTGCACAATCCTTTGCTGGACTGGTCTACTAATATGATAAAGTCTTGGAGTCCGAAGAGCTATGATAAATGTTGTAATGGTCGCATTGCGACTGTGGGAAAAGGGAAATTACCTGTACCTATTCAAGATTTTTGGAGGTTTTTTTTGGAGGAGGAGTCGCAAGTTTTACCTCCTCATAGGGATTATGCGCCTTTGAGTTTGTTTCGGGAGCTACTCTTCACAAGAGTCGCTTGTTTAATCTGACTATCCCTGAAAGAAAGGCCTTGGAGGAATACATACAGACTAGCCTGGCTGTTGGCCACATTAGACCTTCTAAGTCGCCTGTGGCAGTTGGATTTTTCTTTGTTAAAAAAAAGGACGGGGGTTTACGTACATGTCTGGATTTTCGTGAAATTAATAACATTACTGTACGCAATTCCTACCCATTGCCATTAATTCGTGACTCATTTAACCAGGTAGTGGAGGTCAAGTGGTTCTCTAAGATTGATCTCCGGGGGGCATACAATTTGTTACGAGTGTAGGAGGGTGATGAATGGAAAACTGCTTTTAACACTCCGGTAGGTCATTTTGAGAATCTGGTGATGCCTTTTGGTCTTACCAATGCACCTGCATTTTTTCAGAACCTTATTAATGACATCCTGAGACCTTTGATTGGTAAGAATGTGGTTGTGTAGTTAGATGACATTTTGATTTATTAGCCAGATCTGGAGTCCCATTGGCAGAGTGTACATGAAGTTTTGCAGTTATTGAGTGATAATTCACTCTTTGCTAAACTGGAGAAATGTGAGTTCGCTGTGCAGAAAATTAGTTTTTTGGGCTACATTGTCTCCAGCGAGGGCTTTGAGATGGACCCGATGAAGGTTCAGGCTGTGTTGGAATGGCCTAGGCCTATTGGTTTGAAATCTATACAGAGATTTTTGGGTTTTGCCAATTATTACAGGAAATTCATTAAGAATTTTTCTGTAATTGTTAAGCCTCTAACTGATCTCACCAGGAAAGGTGCGAATACGGTCCAGTGGACTACTGAGGCCATTGAAGCGTTTGAGTATCTCAAAGAGAGGTTCAGTTCTGCCCCTATCCTTATGCAGCCTGATGAGACCAAGCCTTTTTTGGTCGAGGTCGATGATTCATCGGTGGGGGTTGGAGCAGTTTTGTCTCAGGAGAACAGGGGTAGAGTACATCCTTGTGCCTTCTTTTCGAAAAAATTTTCGGAAACCGAACTGAATTATGATGTTGGAAATCGGAAGTTGATGGCTATTAAACTTGCATTTGAACATTGGCGTCATTTTTTGGAAGGCGCTAGATTTCCTATTCAGGTTTTTACAGATCATAAGAATTTGATCTATCTGGATGCTGCCAAGCACTTGAATGCCCGTCAAGCTAGGTGGGCACTTTTTTTTTCTCGGTTTCATTTTTCTGTTACCTATATCCTTGGTACTAAGAATGTTTAAGCCAATGCTATATCTCGCAGCTTCTCTCCTACGGTCGGTGCCGAGGAGGAGGAGAGCATTTTACAGAAAGGAGTTGTGGTGGTGGCATTGGACTCCATTTTGGAGAATGGGATTCTGAAAGCTGAAGATGATGCTCCATCTAACACTCCCCATGGGAGGTTGTTTGTGCCTAGAGCCTTTAGGAGAGATTTGTTTGTGGAGTGCCATGAGTCTCAGTTGGCAGGTAATCCAGGAATTTCTGAGACTAAGAGACTTATCAGTCGCAGTTTTTGGTGGCCTAGATGGCAGAAAGAAGTCATCAAGTGGGTGCGTCAATGTACTGTGTGTGATAGGTCAAAGGCTTCACATACTCCTGCTGCGGGGTTGCTTTGCCCTCTGGAGGTTCCTAGTGCGCCTTGGACGCATCTGACAATGGATTTTATTACTGATCTGCCTGTGTCCGAGGGTTTTACTGTCATCTGGGTGGTCGTGGACCGTTTTAGTAAGATGTGTCATTTGGTTCCATTCATTAAGTTGCCCTGCGCCAAGACACTCACTAAGGCGTTTGTTAAGGAGATTGTCAAGCTTCATGGCATTCCCACGGATATTGTTTCTGATAGAGGACCTCAGTTTGTGGCTTGCTTTTGGCATGCTTTTTGTGACAGGTTGGGAGTCCATTTGTCATTTTTGTCTGGGTATCATCCTGAGTCTAATGGACAGACTGAAAGAAAGAACCAGGATGTAGAACAGTTTTTGCGTTGTTTTGTGGTGGACAATCAAGAGGTGTGGTCTGAGTTTCTGCCTCTCGCGGAATTTGCTCTTAGCAATCATACATCCTCCTCTGCTGGGTGTTCTCCTTTTTTTTGTTGTACTGGGAGACATCCGTCTTTTGGTTCGTTCTCCATATTGGGGTCGGCGGTGCTGGAGGAGGAGAATTTTTCCGGTGATTTGGAGAGAGTTTGGACTAATGTACGTTGCAACCTTCAAGAGGCTAGCAAGAAGTCCAAGAAGTATTTTGACAGGAAACGTAAGGAGGTTTTGTTTACTGTGGGTGACATGGTTTGGTTGTCCTCAAGGAACTTGCAGTTGAGGATTCCCTCTAAAAAAACTGGGTCCTAAGTTTGTGGGTCCATATAAAGTTCTTCAGGTTGTTAACCCGTCTGCGGTTAGGTTGGATGTCCCTACTTCCTGGAAGATTAATCCTGTGTTTCATGTTTCATTGTTGAAAAAGGCTAATGTATCAGATAGGGATACCACTGTCACAGTTCCTCCTGTGGTGGAAGACTTCGAATATGAAATTTCTCGTATCTTGAATTCTAGATGGCATAAAGGGAGATTACAGTATCTCGTCTCCTGGAAGGGTTTCGGTCCCGAAGATAACTCTTGTGTAAGGGCGGAAGATGTCTCTGCTCCTAGGCTTGTTAGAGCTTTCAACAAGAGGTTTCCGGACAGGCCTGGGCCTGGAGGATCCGAAGGATCCTCATAAAAGAGGGGGTACTGTTAGAACCCTCCTGTTTGTTTTTTCCATCTTGTGTTTTATGGTCATATATTCCAGCTCTGCCCTTTTGACTTTGCTGGACTTCAGTGTTGTTTGACTGTTTTGCTAGCCAGGTGCTTCTGTGCCTATCTCTGTCAGTTCGCTTGGTCCTTCTGGGACCTCTAGTACCTTTTTGTCAGTTTATCTTTTTGTGTTCTGCAACAATCTTCTCTGTTAAGGAGGTGTCCCATTTTTGTTCCAGTTCTTAGTTCTTTTAGGGACTCCTTCCTTTATGCTATAGGTCTTCGTTCAGACCAGCCGAGAACTAAGGCGAGTCTGTTCGCAAGGAACGGGCAGCCCACTACACCGTAGGGATTCAGCTTATTCTTACTGTAGGGATAGCTTTCCCCTTCTTTCCTTAGTACTTGTTGCAGATCATAACAGTGTTCTTCTGACCCCTGAACTAGAGGAGACCACTCTCTGTTGTGGTACCCCGTGACATTCGAAGGATGCACACTTCATTTCAGTAAATGACTGAAGTAGGAACGTGACATTAATGTAACTTTCTTTATTTCACACTGGCAATATAGAGAGACACATAAAAAGTAAAATAAAATAAAAATCTCAAATCATGAGATTGTAAGTAGTCTTTGTAGAGGAAACATGGTAGCTAGCAAAGTCATAGTTAGCACTGTTGTAAGCAGTCAGTCTTTCTCTCTGCAGTGTTAAAGAGGTGGAGTGAAGGCAAAGGAGCATATTGTGTAGGCTTTTTAAACTGTGGCCATGACCAGATTGCAGCTGAACTATATCAGAAATCTGGCAAACAATTATAAGAACTTAAAGTTAGTGGTTTAGGAAGAAAGAAAGATTTGCAGTATGAAAGACTGAGGCCTGAAATGAAAGCCATAACAAGTACTGCACAAGTGGTGCACCTAAGGATCTAATAGTGCTGTGAAGTTTTGTTTGTTTTCTTTTTACACTAGAGGTACGCCTTAAAGAGTTATTCTAAAAATGACAATGTCGTCTTATAATAATGTACACATTATGTGTATGTAATAGTGGGGAAGGGCTTAGCCTTCCCTTGGTACTGAGATAGTTAAAGGGAGTGTTCCTGAAGTCAGACCTCTCTGAACTGTTGGTAGACCAAGCTAAGGGGTTAGCTTTACTGGTCCAGTCAGTAGAGTAAAGGGGGAACTTAGTGCCCGGATCAAGCCTTGAGTGATATAGAGCTTGTTCCTGGCATAATTCGTTGTGGGCTGCAGTACCTGTAAACGGCCACAAGATGCCACTGTTCTGAGTGCAGATGTCATGTTGAGTCTGCTAGCAGGGTTGCAGGCAGTGAAGAGTTAATGCTGTGTGATGACAGCTCACAGGGGGTGGGCACATTGACAAAAAGCCTTGGTTTTAGTGTCCAGAGGCCATTAAGAGACAGTACGGGGAATCGTGCGGGCAGCCTGACTATAGTGGCTGCTAGGGTAGACGGGAGCTCTACACCCTCAGACAGTGGGATCACTACTGTGCAAGTCTCCTCACGCAAGAGCAAGAGTCCTGTTAGCTGGTCGGAGAAACTCATCAGAGCTAGTGAGGACCCGAGGCACTTCTAGTCTGCAGGAAGCAGAAGAAGATAAATAGGACTCCAGACTAGGACGTGGGGGAGATATTTGATCCAGGTCACTGTTAATGTTACAGAAGAGTCTCGTGGACTAGAGATAGAGTCGCAAGAGATGCTTCACTTAAAGAGGGAACCGGGGCTGAAGATGTTGTCAGTGCCTGTGAGAGAGATGATAGCCTGTCGGGCCTTATCCATTATATCTGCCTGTAAATACTGTATATATCCCTCTTCCCCAAGTAAAGTTCAAGTTCTGGTTAAGAGCCTTGTGTCCTCTGAAGTTCTTGCTGCCCTGGTCCCAGAAGAGAAATGCCTGGAGACAGCCGCAATCGGATGGCTTGAAGTAAGTGAAGAGCAACACATACACAGCCACACTTCAGAGGGAGGACACGTATTGTCTGTAGGGTGCCATAGCGAGTGGGGACTACAGCTCGCCCACGACTACCTCGCTGGGGCTCCTTCCATGTACACACAAGTTTTGCCAAGTTAACCGAAGTTTAAATCTGTCCTATTTTGCACATATCACCCCTCTGAGAATGCCCCTCTAAGCTCTATTGTTTACACTTCAGTTTTGATTTGATAGTCCTTTACTAGTTCCAGCTCATGGTTGATAATGTGCAGTGTAGTTTCTCAGCAGACTACCTGAAAACATAGCTGTGCTATCTCGTACATAGCTTCTGATGTGAGGAACTTGTCATGGAAAGGGAAACAGCCTACTTTATGACATTGTGGTAGTTCATACCAGGAAGCACTGGTGTGTGAGTGTGTTAATAACCAAAAAGGTAGATGTACTACAGCATGGGCTGTGTACAGGTGGCTGAGAGGAAATAAATAATGCAGGAAGGGGCAAAGAGGAGAGATATACTGCAGAAGGGGACTCAATATAGAGGGGCTGAGAAGATGATATACTGCAGGATGAGGCTCGGTGGACAAAGACAGAGTAGTTGAGCTATGTTTGTTACTTTCTGCTGAGAGATCAGTGACATGAATCTACAAATGCTGCTCTGTTTATGCATATGACTGCAGATTATCTTCTGCTTTATGCATCTATAGAACAGCATTTGTAGTTTCACATACAGTAACTGATATGTCTACGGCAGGAAACAAACACACTCTGCACTGACATTGTGGAGGAATGCAGGACAGTTGAGCTCTGCTAGAACCATCTAATAATGTAAAATCACCAAGCAGCTCTACTGATGTAGATGGTAGAAGATAAACTCAGTCATGTAGGTTACTGTACAGGGGCAGAGAGTGCACAAAAGCGTAAGTCGAATGCTTCACTTAAATTAGCTGGATGGAAACTCAGAGAGGTGATGATAGACAGGAGCACACAATATAGGGAGGAGGTGGTCTGCAGGACTGAGAAGAATCAAGTGTTGCTGTGAATTGTAGTTTTAGCAGATAAGTATAGGACTGTCTATTCGGCTATTTGGAGCTAAATGCACAGAGGGATAGATAGAGATGAAAAAACACAAAGGTACAAAAAAGAAACTTTATGTTGGCTTCAGTCTGTATATTGCCAATAAGTATGCATTAACTGCGCTTTGTGAAAAAATTGTGATTCTGTAAATTAACCTTTAATAATCTAAGGGCAGCATGACTTATTGAAAGACATGCTTATTTTAGATACCTGTTAGATATGTGTCAATATGGTATTGTTTTATAGAAACTTGCAGTCTGTTAGGGGTAAAACTATGAGTCTAATATATTCTTGTACTGCTGGCTGCCCAACACCTACATGCTGCCGATTGACAGCTATTTTTTCTATTACTATGCATACTGAGTAAGCTGTCAACTAACTTGTTGATAGATTACCTTTAAAAGTTTTCACTGTATTTTATTTGGTACTGCAAAGTAGTGACAAAAGCCATAAAAGTATTATAGAACCTTGATTGATTTTTAGCTCTATTTTTAAAAAAAGCATCTCGAATAACCTCACACCTCCCTGAATTCTCTAACTATATCCTGTCAGGCAATCCCAAGTCAAATTTTCAGTTGGAAATATCTTAGTGATCCATAAACCAGACAGGATGACCCCCACTGCTAAAACCTGTGGTCAATATCTGTTCTTAATACTGATTGTAAATTATTCACCAAAATCCTGTTTTTTGGCCAGCTTCCTTAATGTCCTTACTAATTTGACCTAACCAACCACTATTTATCCCATCTTATTAAAAAACAGTCACAATAGGTGAACATTTGACACCAAGTCTTTTCTAATAAAAAGTAACTACTTTTGGTTAGCCTGGATTTGCTAAAAGCTTTTGATTCTATCAAATGGGAGTATTGAGCTTTAGCTAATTGAATACCCATGGTCTATTCCTTCAGTTCCTGCAATTTCTTGACTATGTCTCTCAGACCAGAGTAAAATTTCAAGGTCAGTTCTTTACTTCATTCTTTATAGAACAGTGGACACGGAAGGGATGCCCATTGTCCCCACTTCTCTTTATCATCAGCCAGGAACCACTAGCAATTGCCATCCATCAAAACATAGATATCTCAGGCTATTGTTTGGGCTTGGTGTCCTTCAAATTTAGTATTTATACTGATGATATCCATTTATTTATCAGTGAGTTACCTTTTTCTCTCCTCATCCTGTGCCATTTTTTAGCTCAGATAGGATTCAAGATTGTTTAATATCTAGAGGGTATCCTATATGGATGCTAACCAGGGCTAAGATAATAGTGGTACAAAAATTGTGAGAGGCACTATTGTTTAGGGATTGGAATAAAAATTAAAAATTGAAACAAAAATGCTACACTAGTGCTCCAATATAGTTAATTGGTCAATTCAAATTACTAATATTTTTACCTTTTCTCTATGATATTAAGAATCTAGAGTGTATATTAAAGCAAGGATGTAGCAATGTTTTAACAAAGAACCTCTACTTTGGGTAATGCTCTATGCACTAATCTTACCATAATACCAGGAGGGGTTACAAATGTGTGTCTTATCTATGCAAAACATGCACTTATGCAGTCCTCTGTAATTCCTTCTCATTTGAGTAAAGCCCCCGTCTCACATAGCGAGATCGCTAGCGAGATCGCTGCTGTGTCACGGTTTTGGTGACGCAACAGCGACCTCACCAGCGATGTCGCTATGTGTGACACTTTGCAGCGATCAGGCCCCTGCTGTGAGGTCGCTGATCGCTGTAAAGTGTCCTGGACCATTTTTTGGTCGTTGCTCTCCCGCTGGTCAGCACACATCGCTGTGTGTGACCAGCGGGAGCAGCGATCAGGCTGGTAACTACGTTAAACATCGGGTTACTAGGGGCACACGCGCACCTAGTAACCCGTTGTTTATCATGGTTACGAGCCTGCTAAAGTGAGCGGTAACCTCTCGCTCACCGTAGCAGAGTGGTAACCATGATAAACAGTGGGTTAAAAGGTGCGCGTGTGCCCCTAGTAACCCGATGTTTATCATGGTTACCAGCGTGCTCCTGCTTCAGCAGGCTGGTAACCAGAGCAGGACATCGTGGAAAGATTCTTTCCACGATGTCGCTGCTCCCCTGATCGTTGGTGAGCCTGCCTGTTTGACAGCTCACCAGCGACCACATAGCGACGCAGCAACGATCCCTGACAGGTCATATCATTGTCGGGATCGTTGCAGCGTCGCTAAGTGTGACGGGGCCTTAATACCCACTTCTATTTCATAATGAATTTTAGTATTTGAACACTTAATTTAAAGAAGTACTTCCAAGAATTTTTTTATTTGCCAAACCTAAACCTTGTTCCGACGCTCCATAGACTCACATTGTAAAGCAATGTCAGCTACACACAAAAACCCCAGTGTTATCTGGTGAGTGAGAATTTCAGTCTTGTGAGTGAGAAGAGGACCGTTCCGGCACTGGAAACCGGGGAAGATTGGTTAGTATTTTATTGAACTTACACTACACAACACACATATTTAAAGAATAAAACTTCTACAGTTCTATATCTTGAATCATTATGGATGCAGTGATACCAAATGTATAATTTTTTTGGTTACTTTAATTTTTTTTTCTTAAAACAGCATTTTTAGTAGCAAAATATTTTCTATTTTGTTTTCATACTTTATTTTTTTTTTAATTTTTACAATTTTTTTTTTTTTTACTTCTTTACTTCGTTGCCATATGAGACTGATATAATATCTTGCAATACTTCTGTACTACAGGATATTAGATCTGTCAGTTTTACACTTTGACACTTCACCTGTTATACCTTGCTTATTTCAGGGCCTTACAGATCATAATAGCTGGCTTTCCTCCCAAAGGCAGTTACTTGGCCTCAGGTTGCCTGTTGAGGAGTAATAGTGTCCCCCATTCAATAATATTGACCCCCAGTAGGCCCAAGTTGTCCCTCAACCCGGCCCCCATCCTGTATTAATGTCCCTCATCATATAAAAATGTCTCCCTTCCTTGCCCCTATCCTGTAGTAATGAACCTTTCTCATGAAATAATGTACTCTGTCCTGGCGCCCACCCTACAGTAATGCCCCCCATCCTGTAATAATGTCTCCCATTGTGGCCCCCATCCTGTAATCATGTCCTTTGTCCTGGCCTCTATCCTGTAATAATTCCCCCCATCCCGTAATAATGTCCTCTGTTTTGGCCCTATACTCTAATCCTGGCCGCTATTCCTTAATAATGTCTCCCGTCCTGGACCCCATCCTGTAATAATGGCCTCCATCCTGCTGCTCTCCACATGCATATAAAAAATAAATATTTTTTCTTACCTGTCCTCGCTCCCATGGTGAGCAGCATCCTCTTCCTGCTTCATTGCCGTTGCATGGGAGTGGGGTGGCGCATGGTAATGACATTATGCACCGTCTGCGATGTGCCCGCCGACTTCAGCTGCCGGTCTTTGATTGGCCAGCAGCGTGTATGCCGATTATGGTGCAGAAAGTCGGTGGCTCTCTACGCTGCATTGTATTTCAGCTGAATGTACGTCCAAGGTTGCATGTCCAGCTGGAAACAGGTCTGGCATCATCGGGCCCCCTTCCTCCTCGGGTCTAGTAATCATTATTTCTCTAGGCTCCGGTGCCACACAGGCAGTGTGTTTGAGACCCCTGGTATGAAGCATGTTTTAAAGATTTTTATTTTTAAATAAAGTTGAATATTTCCTTGCTACAGTGAGTAAAGCTTTCTTCTTCACTACAAGATATGCTCGTCCAGAACCTCTACTGATATCACTGAGCTGGCATTTTCTATTATCAGATGAGTGCAGAGTGCCAATTTAGACAATTCTTTATTTTTCCATTGTTGATAGAAAGGAGCAACTTAATCCGAAAATGAAATGTATTGTATCAGTTTTCCCCAGCACTGTAACTAAAGCATGATTTCCATTTATTGAGTAAAATTGGTATGATTGCCATCTCAGACCTCTCACCGGCTGCATTACATTGGTGAACTGGGGCCCTGATAAAGGAGTTTTATTCTGCAATGACAGGAATTGATTTCCAGTTTTCTGTAGAATTACACTATCATTGCTCATGACTCAGGCAATTTAGAATACATTACAGAAGTCATTGTGGGCTGTACATCATATTGACAACCTGATCTTTGTGCACTGCATAGATTGTGATGAGATATTGTTAGGTGCTTCCATAATAAATTATTTTGTGTATGAGAATATCATAAGCCCAGCCAATAAGAAATAGAAAACAGCAACATGCCTCCAGGTAATGGATCATACAGTCAACTTATGGAATTTATTAAAGCTCAATTAGAATTTTCTTATGATTTTTTTTTGTAATTTAAATGGCTGAATTTTTTTTTAGTATTACTATTACACATCTGATAAGGAACATATATTGTCATTTTTCTCTCTTGTATTTTAGAGCCCAGCTTACAGTTTCTCCAAGATCACAAAATATTTTCCCAACCTGGAAATGAACAAAGTTATACACAAAGAAATGTTTTTCTTTGCGAAGCAAGTGTACTGTTGACATTCTGTAGGATCTCTGAGGTATTTCACATGTATAAATATCATATATTTGTCTAGCTTTATAGATGTTATGAAAAGCCTGCAGGCACTTTGTGACTGCAGACTGCCAAATTGTGCACAATGCGCGCACTATCACGGCTTCTCTGTACGCCCAGTCCGTACTGGAAGCAAATTGCACACTTGTGATTATGTGGCTACTAGACTTTTGTATTTTTCTCAATTCTCTTCCATTGAAAGAAACCAGGTGAGTATTCGGCAACTATGTAAATCACATACATGTGGTCACGTGGCCGTCCACCCGCGCAAGGAATACAGGGGAATGATGACAGTATGGGCGTTTTACACTGTCATGTTTCAGAAGTCTGCCGTCATATAGAGTGACTTTAGACTGTTAATTTCAGCCCAGATAATCCCTTTAGGGCTCACTCACACGAGCGATTATTCTCTGTTACGGAAAAATTGGATAGATTATGGTAATGTCACACACTGTAGGAAATACAAAGTGCAACACGAAGGGATGAGGGGAATGGAGCCCAGGCACTAGGGAAAGGGGGAGTGGTGACCCCTAGTCTGATCTAATATCACCCTGTCTCCCCTACCGTCCCTATATTGGTTCCTGACCAATCGCCAAACAGGAAACCTAAGCCCTGCATATCCCTAGAGCTAGGCCCTGGATAGGGAAGGGGGATGAGCACTGGTCAGTCCCCACTATGCTAAAGACAAAAAGGGAGACAAACACAGGGGGGAGAAACTTAGCTTGGGCAAACTTCAGAGAGATTACACCAAACGTCCTCCACAGCACCAGAGAGGAAGTAAGCCGACTGCAATAGCTCCAAGCCTTCACAAGGGAACATGAGAATATCACCAGCACCTCCCTGCAGAAAACTGAAAGTATTTAAACGCCCAGGCCAGGGTGTCAATCAGAGCAGGAGGGAGGTAGCCTCTGGTTCCTAAAGTAAGACAGATTTAAGAAGGCGTCTGTAATGCCAAACGAAGTGATCTTCTGCAGCCAACTACAGAACGACTGTCTGTTACATCTGACACACCAGTGACAGGTAATGACACTCTGCCCAAAGTATGTCAGAGATTGAGCCGAGTATCATCTTGCTATGATCCGATTGACTCGCATGGGAGAATCGTATCACAGGTGCGGAGAAAACCAAAGAACTTTTCTATCTTCTCCATTGTCTGTGTCTGCAGAAATCGGACTGCACTCGGATGTCAACCGAGTGCAGTCCAATGTCTTACACGCACCCATGCACTTGAACGGGTGCACGTGATTTGATTTGCCAAATCAGCACAAGAAAAAAAATTCTGATCAGCACTGCCCCATATTGGTCCTGTGATAAAACACTGGATAGCACTTGTACGTTTTCTACTCTTGTGTGAGGGAGCCCTTAAAATGTAGCTAGTGATAGAGTGCATTTGAGGTGAACACATGAAAGGAATTTCAACAAGTTAAAACAAATCTGTCACCAGATTTCACAATATAAGCATCATACATTAATAAATAAACCTGATCACACTGGTATATTTACTTTGAAATTCCATGTCACTTTATAGTCCTGAAATAAAAACTAACTCGACTCCTAAAATGCACATTTTAATACAAGATAGAGAAACATTCAAAATGATTATGAAGCCATTCTGATATGGACTTTAAAGTAAGTACACTAGGTCTAAAATATGTATTGAATAATAGGCAAGGTAATATAATAATTACTTTAAACCTACTGAAAATACTCTTGGCATATTGTGAACATGTTGAACACCCACTGACATCCTTTGATTTGCAAAGAGAGTGCATAGACAAAAGTGTAGTCTGCTCTAATTGACATCAATATGGAACATATTGTTACAGAACTGAATATATGTGATTTATACTTTATGTTTCAAGATGTGATGCATGTGTGAATTGTGAGTGTCACCATTCAGGTAGTGTTGTACTTCTGCGCTTCAAAGCAATGTATAAATACAGAATGTATACTGTGTGAAGTGTCTGGTAATTTTTTTTTTAAATCAATTTACTGTGCACAAGGTAATATATGAAAAGTATTCCAGGGGCAGTGCCATTATTATACTGTGAATTTCTCTTCCATATTAGCATGCTGCCTTTGTTCTTTCCCGCACAGATGGTTCATTTAGCTGCCAATTAATGTACTCCTCATAAATGTGAGAAATATTATTCTACAAATGTCATAAGATTTCCTACTACTACATCATCTTAGGCCTAAAGCACAATTCATATTCAGGCAATCTGAATATTACTTCCATCTTTTTACTATAAAAGCCCTATTTCTTTTGGATAAAGTACATTAATTAATATTATTCATAGTTTTAAGTATGACGAGTGCACTGGATTTGATATTACAATTTAGATAATGGCTGTAAAATTCCTAAATATTTGACATAATACGGTAAAATGTGTTGTAGAAACATGGTATTTATTATTAATGCAGAGTAACCATTGCCAGGAATTTATGATGCTCTCGGGGAGCAATCAAGAACTCACAGCCTTAAAAGTCCATTCACAAAGGGCCCGTCTTCTAAATGCATTGTTGATGAAATATAATAGGGTTTCACAATAATTTCCATTCAGTTACTAATACTTAAAGCACAAATCCACTATAGAACAGGAGCATTTCTGCATCTATTAATTTTTTTTTTTCATTGCGTTTTTATTGTGTTTTTATTGCATTTTTTACATGTGTTTAGTTTATATCGCATTTTTGATCGTGCGTTTTTGGTCTCTTTTTGGTATGTCATGTTTTAAATTAAACTGCTTTGTTTTGGTTATTCCCTGATATTTGGCTTTGAGAATGCTTTATTGATAACAGTGACAACTTTATTAATACAGTCATTTTCCGCAGCAAAAATACACTAAAAACGCATACATGCTTTTTACCTGTGGAATTTCCACATATTATACAATTCTATAGGGAGTATTCACACATAAAACTGAGTGTACTTGAAAGAGAAATTGACATGTTGCAAATTTAAAACACACACCTCATAAAATACCTAGCACAGCGGCCATTAGATTTCTATAATTCCCATCCACTTTGCAGAAACTGTGACATGACGCTTTTTTTTGTGAATCGAAAAATTTGCAGTGTCAAAATCTCACCAAAAACTCATTGTGGGAACTTAACCCAAAGGGATTTTGTAGGAACTGTTGCAGCAGACGTAAGTTTGCAATATGAATACTAGAGTTGAATATGAGATGAATTTTCAGATGCAGATTTTTGCACAACATGCAGTATTATGACTGTAGTCATTTTTACACCGCTATCATTCTAAAAAGTGGTCAGAACCTAGCGAGACGGATGAGGCCAAGGGCCTTCTGATAGCGTTATTATAAAAGAGCAGTGAAAATTATAGCAGAAACCTTCAGCTCATAGTTGATGGAATGATTAATGGATCTTCACTTGCAATTGCATATGGCCGTCTTTCTCTTGCAGACTATTTCTTCAAAATGGGCATAAAAAATGCCAGTCTTTAAGAATCCTTACCTTTAAGAGTCCTTGTATTCTGGCACAAATTCAGATTTGAAAAACACAATAACTTCAGGGTAAGACTGAAGAATTCGGGAACCATACTCATGTTTGACGTTCCAAGGTAGAGGATTTTGGATAGGGTACAGGCTCAAGTTTGAGGTTCAGGGAAGGCTGACAGTTGGGTCTCAGTAGGTTCAAATGCAGACACCATCATTATGTTCCACCTTTCAGGGTAGAAATGCCAGATTCAGGGAAAAGGTCCAGGATCTATCATTGGATTCAGCAATACAAATGGGTGCAAAATTCAGGCTCAGATACATGCACAGCACAGGTAGCAAGGATCAGTATAGCCTGAAGTTTTGGGAAAAATATCCAGCACTGGATTCAAGAAAACCAAATGATAAAGGAATATATAGACTTAGTCCAGAGAAGGCAACCAAAAGCCAAAACTAACAACAATGCAACAATGACAGATGCTAAGGTCAGAATAGAGCTGATTCTTTAGTACCTTACTGATTGGTGAGCAGGGTTATCCATTACAGCCTGTGTTATAATCCAGACTTGCATTCAGAATAATGGAGGTTCCAACGCTTAATGCAGCATCATTTTTGGGTGCACTATGTTTTCACAGTGCTTACTATAATGATTCACATTCTTGGAAGCTTTTACAGTCTGATACAGTTGTCTACTACATGGAAGAAAATACCTACAAGTTCATTATATTAGATGAGCTAATCTTTTAGTGATGGGTTCACGAGAGTACAAAACAGTACCAAATAAAGTAATATTTTTACAGACATTTTTTTAACGAAACAATGGAAAAAATGTTGAAAAGTAATTAAAAGGGTTCAACATTTTTTTTCAAATTTATGACAAATTTGACCCAACATTACTTATTACCTTTAGTGTACAGAGCAAAAAAAAATGATATTGGCTATTTACATGCTGTTTAAAAAATGATTTACTGTAGTAAAGAGTTATGAAATTTACCTACACAGTATGGCTCCACCTAGTGTTCAAAGTGTAAAGCAATGTAGACGTCCATGTAGGGCACTAAGTGCTTGTTGGTCATGCATGCCCAGTCACTCTTCTGCAGCCAGTTCTGTATGTCGGGACCCTATGTCCACTGCAGAGTAAATCATGAGAATAGGACACCGCTGATTGTAAATGCTGTCAAAAATTCAGTGGCCTGGATAGCTTTAGTAGGAAAGATAGTTACCCATTTCTTTTTTTTAGTGTAGGAACATAGACTGCAAAGTATAGTTTTCTAAATGTCTTATGTATGATATATTTATTGCTTGTATTATCTATGATTATTCAGATTTTTCAGGTTTAAAGCTATTATTCTTTAATCCATGTGTTGTATCATATAGGCTTTGGCAAAACAAGTTCCTGATATGCTGGCTGAAGATATCAAAAAGTATTTTATCTTCTCCTGTATATGGTCTTTTGGAGGATGGTTGGACTATAATGAAAGAACTTTATTTAGCAACTGGTGGAAACGAACATTCAGGAGCCATACAACATTCCCTACAGAAGGAGAAGTAATTCTATTTTATAACAGTATCATATATTATGTTTCAATAAAAACCTTTTTAGGAATTTTTAATAGCTATTTTGTAATTAAATAGTTTCCTATAATATTCATGTAATTGTTACTTTATATATGACATATATAACAATGTTTATCTATGAACTTTACATTCGAAGGCGACTCCCTGCACTTTTATGGATATGTGCATTGAAGGATGAAGGCATTGTAAGAGTTAATGGTCCATCTTCCCTAGCAGACATGCATCATCTTGTAGAAGAGACAATATAACTTGGCACTGGCTTTCTTTTGGCAAGGAGTGATCATGTTGAAATGATGTGCCTGCGAATAAGTGTCAGGACCTGTCATCACTACTCAGAAGTATAAATATTTAATCCAAATCGAACGTTTGTTGCTGACAATCCGTATTCATTTTTGCTGCAGGTCTGGGACTATCACATTGACACTGATACGAGACATTTTGTCAGATGGCATGACACACTTTCCTCTTACTCCGTTAGTCACGGGCAAAGTGTTTCCTCCGAGGCGTTTGTTCACACAGTGCACAATGAGGTAAAAATGTGCTATGCTTATTTCTTATTTTGTGATTATAAGGAACGTACTAATCACTGTCTGGTTTTAAACAAGCCTTGTTTTCAATTAACATTCTCTGTTAGCCTTTAAAATAATTTACAGGTTTTTAAATAAAAATCCTAGACAAAGTAAGATAAAATAATAATAAGGTGAATTGGAGAATACACTTACTACGCAGATACATTCAAACCCAGCAGGGAGATTTAGAAAAAAAAACTACAACATGATTGGATACACGGGGCAAAAAGTTTGCTCTAATAAAAAAATATAATTAAAACCTTTTCATTTTAGAGGGGTTGTCCGATGACTCATGTGTGGAACCTGTACAACAGTGCATGGAGATGTAGTGCTCCTTAAAGGGAATCTGTCAGCTGGTTTTTGCTGCCCCATTTGATCATCTTGAGACAGAGACCTGGATTTCAGCAATGTATCAGCTGCTTAGTGTAGTTTTGATAAAAATGATGTTTTATATGCTGCAGATCTATCAGTTTTCTAAATGTTGAGCTCTGAATAACCCGGCCCACACCACTGATTGGTGCTTTCTGCCCATGTACAGTGTATAAAGAAAGTTGTCAATCAGTGGAGGGAGCGTGGTTAAACAGAGCTCATGAATATGCTGGACTACCTGACATCGGGTTAACTAGCCCTCTAATGATAATCTCCTGCTAATAAAACAGTGATTTATTTTTCAAAACCATATTGATGCTTCTAAATTGCTGTTTACAGTTTGACCCTCCTAACATTTCTCCCACTTCATTTACTTTGCACAGTACAAGTATCTTTGTACAGTGGGAAAAATAAGTACTTGATACACTCCCGATTTTGCAAATTTTCTCACCTACAAAGAATGGAGAGGTCTTTAATTATTATCGTAGACACAATTCAACTGTGAGAGACAGAATCTAAAAATAAAAACCATAAAATCACATTGTATGATTTTTAAATAGTTAAATTGCATTGTATTGCATGAAATAAGTATTTGATCACCTACCAACCAGCAAGAATTCTGTCTCTCACAGACCTGTTAGTTTTTCTTTAAGAAGCCCTCCTACTCTGCGCTCATTACCTGTATTAATTGCACCTGTTTGAACTTATTACCTGTATAAAAAACACCTGTCCACACACTCAATGAATCACATTCCAACCTCCCCACCATGGCCAAGACCAAATAGCTGTCTAAGGACACCAGGAACAAAGTTGTAGATCTGCACAAGCTGGGATGGGATCTAGGACAATAGGCAAGCAGCTTGGTGAAAAGGCAACAACTGTTGACGCAATTATTAGAAAATGTAAGAAA
Source organism: Phyllobates terribilis (assembly GCF_046119375.1). Taxonomy (NCBI): domain Eukaryota; kingdom Metazoa; phylum Chordata; class Amphibia; order Anura; family Dendrobatidae; genus Phyllobates; species Phyllobates terribilis. Next base: position 421,075,097 of record NW_027362762.1, on the reverse strand, counting down.
CACAAGATGACTGTCAATTTTCCTTGGTCTGGGGCTCCATGCAAGGTTTCACCTCATGGGGTAAGGATGATTCTGAGAAAGCTCAGGAACCATCCGAGAACTACACAGGAAGACCTGGTCAATGACCTGAAGAGAGCTGGGACCACAGTCTTTGTAACGGGCTGGGTGGTGGAACCACTGTGCTGTGGTCCCAGGAAAGCCCAGAGGGGCGTAACTAGGGACCTTACCAAGTCCAACCTCAGATATACGACAGCTGACCCCCAGTAGTCATGGCTGATGGACAGGCAGGCTGGCACGGCTGATGGACAGGCAGGCTGGCACGGCTGATGGACAGGCAGGCTGGCATGGCTGATGGACAGGCAGGCTGGCACGGCTGATGGACAGTGTGAGGAGCTGCCCACTTTCTAAAGACTATGATAATTTTCCAGCAGCGGACCACCATTTTTGTCAATATTATTATTGTGTTTTATTAGTGATTTACTTGTTATGTTTTATATAGTTCTGCTAACTTGTCAGTATGTGCACTAGATTCACTTGTAAAATGTCCAGCATTCCACTAATCTGTATCTCAGGATATCTGTATCTCAGGAGTATCTAACCATTGTTCCAACAGCCAATAATCTCATTATGTTTGTGTAGATTGTAGACACAGTAGAGCCGTCACCACAGGGGGTCTTACATGCAGTCTCAGATGAAGGCTTCTAGAATATTCTTCATTGTTTTTAGCTAACAGTAAATTCTTAAGAAGGAGGGGGATCATTTCTGACCTGGGAGGGGACTGATCCCAGGGAAAGAAAGGACAGACATGTTTTAGTTAGAGTTGTGTGGAAGGATTGAAGGAAGAGGATGGAGACCATGGACTTGGAAGGATGGATGAACATGTTACCATTATTGATGATGTCGTTTGGATTTAAACTTTCTTAAAAGGACTGCTGCTACTGGATACCTGTGCTTTCATGGTTTTATCTGCCGTCTAGAGGATCATGGACTGTGGCTACAGACTATACTGGCTGGAGATACGAAATCTGTGGGCCAACCAAAAGTTGGGAGACAGTGAGTATGGCCTGATACAAAGCCATTGGAACTACTGAACCCAGATTGGGAACTTGAGGACTGAGAGAACTGTATTTTGGCCATTTACCTGGAATTGCTTTATTACCATGGCTTTGATCAATAAAATATTGTTGCATCGTTAACCTGCCTAGGTGATTACTTACAACCCACAACCTCAGATCTTTACAGACAGGTAGGTGGGCACGGCTGATGGACAGGCAGGCGGGCACGGCTGATGGACAGGCAGGCAGGCACAGCTGATAGGCAGGCACGGCTGATAGGCAGGCACGGCTGATAGACAGTCAGGCACGGCTGATAGACAGTCAGGCACGGCTGATAGACAGGCAAGTATATGAAAATACAAGCACTGGGACCTGAGAACCAACAAGAATGTTAGGAAACAAAGTTACAACATTGCACAGGCACCTCCATGTTGGAGGAGGTGCCTTAAATAGTAAGTGTCCGCCTGCAATTGGCTGGGGACACTTCAGAACGGCATGCACGGCCTCTTTAAGAGACGGGGAGCTTGCATGTGCGCCCTAATCACAGGGCCTGGGGATCAGCGCGCAACCCGGGGCACTCACAGACCTGGAAGGAAGAGGAAGTGCGGGACGGGGGCCGCGGCAGTGAGTGAGCCGGTGTCCCTGCCGGGGAAGAGGGACAGTGTGCAGGGACACCGGCGCTGCAGTCTCAAACATTACTGTTTGTAACACACTACGCTGTCTTGGATTAAAATCCTGCAGGCATGCAAGGTCCCCCTGATCATGCCAGCACATGTACAGGCCCGTTTGAAGTATGGCAATGACCATCTGGATGATGCTGAGGAGGCATGGTAGAAGGTCATGTGGTCAGATGAGACAAAAATAGAACTTTTTTGTATCAACTCCACTCGCCGTGTTTGGAGGAAGTAAAAGGATGAGTGCAACCCCAAGAACACCATTCCAACCGTGAAGCATGGTGGGGGAAGCATCATACTTTGGACATGCTTTTCTGCAAAGGGGACAGAATGACTGCACTGTATTGAAGGGAGGATGGATGGGGTCATGTATCATGAAATTTTGGCCAACAACCTCCTTCCCTCAGTAAGAGCATTGAAGATGGGTCGTGGCTGGGTCTTCCAGCATGACAATGATTCAAGACACACAGCCAGGGCAACTAAGGAGTGGCTCTGTAAGAAGCATTTCAAGGTTCTGGAGTGGCCAAGCCAGTCTCCAGACCTTAATCCAATAGATAATCTTTGGAGGGAGCTGAAACGCAATGTTGCCCAGCGACAGCCCTGAAACCTGAAAGACCTGGAGAAGATCTGTATGGAGGAGTGGGCCAAAATCCATGTTGCAGTGTGTGCAAAATTGGTCAAGAACTACAGGAAATGTCTGACCTCTGTAATTGCAAACAAAGGTTTCTGTACCAAATATTAAGTTCTGTTTTTCTATTGTATCAAATACTTATTTCATGCAATAAAATACAATTTAATTATGTTAAAATCATATACAATGTGATTTTCTGGATTTTTTTTTTAGATTCTGTCTCTCACAGTTGAGATAACAATTACAGACCTCTCCATTCCTTGTAGGTGGGAAAACTTGCAAAATCGGCAGTGTATCAAATACTTATTTTCCACACTGTACACATATTAGTGATCAGCGGAGCTGTTCGCACAACTCCAGTCCACAGTCCAGGTCTGTACTCTCTGGCTGCAAACAAGAGCTGTGCGATTTTCCTTACCCTCTGGGATCCCAGGCGCGGCTTATGATTAGCTGGGCTGGCGAGATGTGACCCATGTGCCGCATGTCGCAAAAATGACATAGCACCAGTCCTGTGAATCAAAGGCCACGCCAGGGAACCCGGAAGCTCAGGAAATTCATGCTGCTACTGTCCACAGCCAGAGAACACTGACCTGGACTGTGGACTGGATTTGCACAGACTGATCCGATTATCTCTAGTATACACATACATAAATACTGCTCATCGTATATTTAATAGATCTGTGGAGTTTGTATCCTGCATCTGCTCTCCTTCTCTGTATACATATGGTAATACTGGCCACAACCCCCATGACATCACTGGGAGAGCTACTGACTGAGCCCCACTTTCTAAGCAAGCAGTGGAAAAAAGACGCAATAGCTGTGCAGCAAAATGGCTCCCGAAAACCACATGAACCATATACTCAAAAAAACACATATGCAAGGTATAATGAAAAGGAAACAAGTCTGATTTTTTCAAAGATGCTATTATTTACTTGTAGTAGGCATTCCAACAAGATAGTAAACTGCTTGAAAAAGGGGCCTGTCTCCAAAATCTCTCAACAGGTGCATGACTGCATTCCCAATTCCCTATCCATGATGCTTCCATGAAAGGCTGGTTGTATCTACAGCTGATGCAACTTGCTCCACAAATTTGCTTTGGATTGTCTTACAGAACTTACTTGTGATACCAGCTGTGAAGGCTATTTTATGCAGTGTAACATACCTGGCGGCGTCCTTGCATAGTGGTCCATCTCCCACTGTGCAAGAGCGCGCACTTGATCTCCAGTCCAGACTGCCACTCTGGTTTCTTTCCATGTTGTCTGCTTTGCTTTGCTCTTGCTGTTTAGGGCGACGCCCGCTGAACTTCCTGTTTCTTGTAGCTGCTGCTGACACTCCCCTGATGCGTCCTCAGCCTATTGCTGTCTGTCACCTGGTATTTAACCCAGCTCCTCCCTGGAATCCTGGCCTGAGCATCTTGTTCTGTCAGTTGGCTTCTTGTCACTGATGTGCCAGGTCCTGTCTGTTTCCTGCCTTGCGGTATCAGTTCCCGTGTCTGAACTGTGTCCTGTCTGTGTACTCTAGCCAGCTGTCTGTCTGCCTTCCTGAGGCTGTATTTCCAGGCCTGTCTGAACACGCTCCCAGCCTGTTCGTCTCGCCCTCTGGGGGCCGCATACCCAGACTCACTCCTGTATTTGTTGCAGTACAGTTCCTGTCTGAACTGTCTCCTAGCTTCCTACCTGTTTTGTCTTTATGTCTGTTTGTTCCCTATTTCTGCCGTGTCTGAACCAGCACTTGGCTTTACCTAGGCTCGTTCCTGCATTTTGTTGCAGTAACTGTTCTTGTCTGAACTGTCTCCTAGCTTCTTACCTGTTTTGTCTTTATGTCCGTTTGTTCCCTTTTTCTGCAGTGTCTGAACCAGCACTTGGCTTTACCTAGGCTCGTTCCTGCATTTTGTTGCAGTAACTGTTCTTGTCTGAACTGTCTCCTAGCTTCTTACCTGTTTTGTCTTTATGCCCGTTTGCTCCCTTTTTCTGTAGAGTCTGAACCTGCACCTAACTTCTACTCGTTGTCATTGTACTTCCGTTTGTGAGTTGGAGTCCTTTCGCTACTTCTTTGCAAGTACCTTGTGTGTATCTGGTTCTGCCTTTCTTTTCCAGTCTGTTCCGTGTGAACAGAGCTCTGTCCCCTTTGCTTTGTCTTTGTTTACCTCTTCGGCGATTTATCTCAGCCCTGTCCACCGCGTCTGCGGTTTCGCTCTGCTCAGCCCTGTCCACCGCGTCTGCGGTTTCGCTCTGCTCAGCTTTGTCCACCACGTCTGCGGTTTCGCTCTGCTCAGCCTTGTCCACCGCGTCTGCGGCTTCGCTCTGCTCAGCCTTGTCCACCGCGTCTGCGGTTTCGCTCTGCTCAGCCTTGTCCACCGCGTCTGCGGTTTCGCTCTGCTCAGCCTTGTCCACCGCGTCTGCGGTTTCGCTCTGCTCAGCCTTGTCCACCGCGTCTGCGGTTTCGCTCTGCTCAGCCTTGTCCACCGCGTCTGCGGTTTCGCTCTGCTCAGCCTTGTCCACCACGTCTGCGGTTTCGCTCTGCTCAGCCTTGTCCACCGCGTCTGCGGTTTCGCTCTGGTCAGCCTTGTCCACCGCGTCTGCGGTTTCGCTCTGCTCAGCCTTGTCCACCGCGTCTGCGGTTTCGCTCTGCTCAGCTTTGTCTACCGCGTCTGCAGTTTCGCTCTGCTCAGCCTTGTCTACCGCGTCTGCGGTTTTGCTCTGCTCAGCCCTGTCTACCGCGTCTGCGGTTTCGCTCTGTTCAGTCTTGTCTACCGCACCTGCGGTTTCGCTTTACTCTGTTTGATTACCGCATCTGCGGCTCTGAACTCGTCTCCCAGTCTGTACTGGACCCTACCCAGCCTGCGCTCTAGCCTGCCTGTTCCTGTATTCCCCGGTGTGGGTCAACAGCCGTGTCCGGAGTCTGACCTGGAGTAGACCCTGGTCCCTCTGCTCGGTTCCTCCCTGGTGCACTGGCGTCGTATGCCATCATGCGACCTTGGTCGGATCGAGCAGATACTTAGTTACACCCCTCCAGGCATTCTCCGGTTCATGGCACAGTGGAACCACTAAACACGCACACGCCAGTCAGTCCGGGCGTGTGCATTACAGCATGTTCAGGCCATGGTTCCCATTGAGCCCCACGGCCTTTGCCCTCTCAGACCTTTTTCAGCGAATACTTGCATCTGAAAGAAATTTATTTATTTTTGCTACAAGCTGAGTTCCAGGCGAATTCCGCACCTGTCCAGATGGAGCTTTCTGCACTCGTTCCTACGGATCCGCCACGATACTATGGGGATCCAAGACTGAGTCGTGCATTTGTGGAGCAATGCATGCTACACTTCAAGTTCTACCCTCTTTGTTTTCCCACCGATCGGGTTAAGGTGGGGTTCATGATGTCTTACCTAGCGGGTGATGCCTTGAAGTGGATCACCCCCCTATGGGATGCACAGGATCCTTTCGTCCTGGACATAATGGCCTTCCTGGTGGCCTTTCTAATGGTCTTCGATGACCCTAACCCGGAGGCTCCTGCTGAAGCTTCACTTCCCAATATCCCGGAGCAGCCCCGATGGGTAATGTGTGTGGGTAGCGCACTAGTCCTCCTGCCCGATGAGACTACTGCCCACCCAGAATCCACACAGGATGACTATGCTCTCCGGAATACTTCTCCCAACCTCAAGAGGCAGTCCAGACGTGCTAGGCATAGAGGCAAGCCGTCACGCCAGGGTCTGTCCTCCCAAAGACCTCCTGACCCCAACCTTGAAGTCCCTGCTGAAGCTTCACTTCCCAGTATCCTGGAGCAGCCCCGACGGATAATGTATGTGGGTAGCGCACCAGTTCTCCTGCCCGAAGAGACTGCTGCCCACCCAGAATCCACACAGGAGGACTTCCTGCACTCGGTATCTAATACCTCGCCCGCTTCGTCCAGTGAGTCCAACCTAGTGTACTCCGAAGCAGAGTTTACCCCCGAGTCTCTACACCCCTCCGACCAGGCGGAGGACCTCCAGTTGTCTCCTGAACCCTTCGGCGTACTACCTGGTAGCGAATGGACAGAGACTTTTCTATACTCTGCACCTGATACCTCGCTCGCTTCGTCCAGTGAGTCCGATCTAGTGTACTCCGAAGCAGAGGTTACCCCCGAGTCTCTACACCCCTCCGACCAGGTGGAGGACCTCCAGTTGTCTCCTAAACCCTTCGGGGTGCTACCTGGTAGTGAATGGACAGAGACTTTCCTATACTCTGTACCTGATGCCTCGCCCGCTTCGTCCAGTGAGTTCGACCTTGTGTACTCCAAAGCAGAGGTTATCCCTGAGTCTTTGTATTCCTCCGACCCGGCGGAGGACCTCCAGTTGTTTCCTGAATCCTCCGGGGTACCACCAGATAACAAAGGGACAGTGATTTTTCTACACCTTGTACCTGATACCTCGCCCATTTCATCCTGTGAGCTTGACAAGATGTACCCCGAAGCAGAGGTTACCTCCGAGTCTCTGCACCCCTCCAACCCGGCGGAGGACTTCCAGTTGTCTCCTGAACCCTCTGGGGTGCTACCTGATAATAGGTGGAGAGAGACTTCCTTGTGTGGTGTTCCTGGTATTCCACCCGTTTCGTCTGGTGCTGAGGATGGCTGGATAGGAGGTAGCATCCTAGCTACCCAGATGAGACCAGTTTTGTTTTTTCCTGTGGACAGTAGAAGTAATCTCCTTGAGGAGAAGGATTGGCCCTCAAATTCCCTGCGGAAGATTCTGGCAGGCCTGAAGAAGAGGGGGCGTAAGGGGGGGGTACTGTAACATACCTGGCGGCATCCTAGCATAGTGGTCCATCTCCCACTGTGCAAGAGCGCGCACTTGATCTCCAGTCCAGACTGCCACTCTGGTTTCTTTCCATGTTGTCTGCTTTGCTTTGCTGTTTAGGGCGACGCCCGCTGGACTTCCTGTTTCTTGTAGCTGCTGCTGACACTCCCCTGATGCGTCCTCAGCCTATTGCTGTCTGTCACCTGGTATTTAACCCAGCTCCTCCCTGGAATCCTGGCCTGAGCATCTTGTTCTGTCAGTTGGCTTCTTGTCACTGATGTGCCAGGTCCTGTCTATGTTTCCTGCCTTGCGGTATCAGTTCCCGTGTCTGAACTGTGTCCTGTCTGTGTACTCTAGCCAGCTGTCTGTCTGCCTTCCTGAGGCTGTATTTCCAGGCCTGTCTGAACACGCTCCTAGCCTGTTCGTCTCGCCCTCTGGGGGCCGCATACCCAGACTCACTCCTGTATTTGTTGCAGTACAGTTCCTGTCTGAACTGTCTCCTAGCTTCCTACCTGTTTTGTCTTTCTCTGTTTGTTCCCTATTTCTGCAGAGTCTGAACCAGCACTTGGCTTTACCTAGGCTGGTTCCTGCATTTTGTTGCAGTAACTGTTCTTGTCTGAACTGTCTCCTAGCTTCTTACCTGTTTTGTCTTTATGCCCGTTTGCTCCCTTTTTCTGTAGAGTCTGAACCTGCACCTAACTTCTACTCGTTGTCATTGTACTTCCGTTTATGAGTTGGAGTCCTTTTGCTACTTCTTTGCAAGTACCTTGTGTGTATCTGGTTCTGCCTTTCTTTTCCAGTCTGTTCCGTGTGAACAGAGCTCTGTCCCCTTTGCTTTGTCTTTGTTTACCTCTTCGGCGATTTATCTCAGCCCTGTCCACCGCGTCTGCGGTTTCGCTCTGCTCAGGCCTGTCCACCGCGTCTGCGGTTTCGCTCTGCTCAGCTTTGTCCACCACGTCTGCGGTTTCGCTCTGCTCAGCCTTGTCCACTGCGTCTGCGGTTTCACTCTGCTCAGCCTTGTCCACCGCGTCTGCGGTTTCACTCTGCTCAGCCTTGTCCACCACGTCTGCGGTTTCGCTCTGCTCAGCCTTGTCCACCGCGTCTGCGGTTTCTCTCTGCTCAGCCTTGTCCACCGCGTCTGCGGTTTCGCTCTGCTCAGCCTTGTCCACCGCGTCTGCGGTTTCGCTCTGCTCAGCCTTGTCCACCGCGTCTGCGGTTTCGCTCTGCTCAGCCTTGTCCACCGCGTCTGCGGTTTCGCTCTGCTCAGCCTTGTCCACCGCGTCTGCGGTTTCGCTCTGCTCAGCCTTGTCCACCGTGTCTGCGGTTTCTCTCTGCTCAGCCTTGTCCACCGCGTCTGCGGTTTCGCTCTGCTCAGCCTTGTCCACCGCGTCTGCGGTTTCGCTCTGCTCAGCCTTGTCCACCGCGTCTGTGGTTTTGCTCTGCTCAGCCTTGTCCACCGCGTCTGCGGTTTCGCTCTGCTCAGCCTTGTCCACCGCGTCTGCGGTTTCGCTCTGCTCAGCCTTGTCCACCGCGTCTGCGGTTTCGCTCTGCTCAGCCTTGTCCACCGCGTCTGCGGTTTCGCTCTGCTCAGCCTTGTCCACCGCGCCTGCGGTTTCGCTCTGCTCAGCCTTGTCCACCGCGTCTGCGGTTTTGCTCTGCTCAGCCTTGTCCACCGCGTCTGCGGTTTCGCTCTGCTCAGCCTTGTCCACCGCGTCTGTGGTTTTGCTCTGGTCAGCCTTGTCTACCGCACCTGTGGTTTCGCTTTACTGTTTGATTACCGCATCTGCGGCTCTGAACTCGTCTCCCAGTCTGTACTGGACCCTACCCAGCCTGCGCTCTAGCCTGCCTGTTCCTGTATTCCCCGGTGTGGGTCAACAGCCGTGTCCTTTTCATTATACCTTGCATATGTGTTTTTTTTAGTAAATAAGCCCCACCTACTGCATGAATGTGCTTAAGTGGCAGGCTGGTTTCTGTACAAAGCACAGACAGGAAATCTCTATACTCTGTGCTTTAAATGGACTGTAGCAGGAAGTGAGGAGATGGAAGTCCAATGACCTTATGGACATCTCAGAAACAGGGCAAAATTTTAACAGTGAGTAAATTAGGAGGGTTCTTCATTTCTCAAAAGCTTAACAATGTTTTTATAATCTGTGTGCCTGGAGAACTCCTTTAACATTTACTTCATCCTTGTGCATTTCACTTTATGTTTCATTTTTCTTTGTATATATTTTATAGTTTGCACAAATGCAAAATAAAAAGTAGCATAAGGCAGCAAATACAAGTAAAGTAAGCGTTGACTCTCACCATTTTCGTAATTATGACAAATTTCTTTTCATTGCAGCAACTCTTATACCTTTCAAGCTTGTTGATTACATCTGGTTGTCCGGTTCTATTTGCTGGAGATGCAGGATGTGGCAAATCAAGTCTCAGTCAGGAGCTTCTCAATTGTCTATGTTTGGGTGATGTTGCAGAGATGTCTGAGCTAAAAATTCCAATTAACAGGTAAAATTGTACAAATCATTTCTTGTATACGTCTGAAAAAACAAACACCCTTGTGTAGAAGACTAAGGGGTGCAAACTATTTTTACCCATATCCATTATTGTATTTCATACACATTTATAAACAAGTTAAGGAACACTCTAGTCCAAGAATAAAATATCTAACAGATTGTGTTACGCATAGCAGATGTTTCAAAGCATAGGAATAATGCCAACATGTTGTATTGTTCTGCATGATACGCATCACTGAATATAATGGAACAAATAGTGAGCAGAACAACATGTATTATACTAAGTCCTCATCTGTGTCATGTGTCAAATGAAACTCTAAGAACTAAGGTGGTCTAGCATCGCCATTGAATCCTGTTTTATATTGGTGCTATTTGTCTGTAATAGAATAATTCAATTAGCATGGAGGAGTTTTATGCAAGATGGCAACCTGGAGAAGAGCATAGGTTAAAGGAAAAGCAGTTAGAATTTACTCGCGAGAATCCACACTTAGTGGCTAAAGCAATGGAAAGACAACTGCACAGGATACAGCTATATCCCCATATGACTGGAAAGTGTTATTATCATAAATGAGTGTTTGGCTATTTTGGGCACATTATGGCAATATTATTTGAGCACCCTGGACTGTGTAAAACTGAAAGAGAGGGACATAAACAAAAGATACATAATAAAACAATACCCAATGGTGAGGAGATAAATACCCCCCATAGGCATTTTAGAAAATAAAGTCCATTCTCTGGTGACTAGCCACTTTTAGGAATAAAAAGTTATAAACACTTTCTGCTGCATTTTCTCTTTCTTCACACACACAGTAAGTGACTGCTATCCAGCAAGAAATATTGCAATGGGTGCAAAGACTAAATAAACCAATGTAAAGGAACAGGGACTAACAGCCCAAGAGGGTAAACATAGTCACTGGTATGACACAAAAACCTGTGATTAGCTACTTGGCCAGAACTGGTGTTTTTTTTGTAACTAAAGTCCTGTATGACTTGACGTGGTAACAGGCAAGCTTCTTGGTCTGCTCCTCAATAAGTCTTCTCCTGACTGTCTCAGCCTCTGGTGTGTTCCATTTCTGCAACTGTCAAGGGGGTTTATCACCTTCTCTCCAGTTGATGTAGAAAGAGGGACTACCTGAATGGTTGGGGATGATGTACTAGTGTGCTGCTTGCTAGTGTCTGCCGTACCAGCATCCTCTGGTGATTTAATGGCTGACTGTGCCAAGTCACATTCTGAGGTGCCACATATTCTGAAATTTCACATGCCAATCATCCGAAGGCAGGGCCTGGGTGGGAAAAAATCAAAGTGGATTTCATATCTATCATAAATGTAAAAAAAATAACTCTCCAAACCAAAGTGAATTAAGCCTACTATATGTATTTGAAAATAAAAATCACATCTGTTTTTTGGATAGAATTTGACTACCAATGTTTGAAAGTATTGAAAACCTACACCATTTTTATGGATCAGCCTACTAAAGCGCTGAGTTCATTAAAAGTGTTCCAAGACTTTTCAGTCCATGGTAGGTGCTGATACACACAGCCCATGTACAGCATACTTGTTTCAATGACAAATGTGTAATGTTCATTTTCTACTAGGACATTTTGAACTATTACAGTTGGATCCCCTGTTAAGGACTTTCATCGAATATATCAGGGCAGAGTTCCACTACAGAGACAGCCTAGCCCATTTATTTTATTTGTCACTGTGTAAGGGTTCTTTCCTCCACAATGTTGCTGTCAGAGAACTAAACACTTGATGCCAGTCTCCTCTGAAGATTACAGTTGACCACTATGGATTCTAGTCATTAGTGGATCATGTGATCAGCATCTACAAAAAAAGACAAACCCTCAATATACTGTTGACATAATGTGGCTGATACCACAAGATGTGTTCAAGAAGTAAAGGTCCATGAGAAATGAGTTTAATAAGAATAGAAAATTATGCTTATTTTAAAAATATTGGTTTGTACTTCTGAAATCTTTAAGGGGTTGACCAGTGAAAACAATTTATCAACTATCCACAAGATAGGTGATAACTTCCTGATTGGTGGAGGTCAAACTTCTAGGAACAGCACTAATTGGTAGAACGAGACACTTTTGTCCTCCTTAGAATGTAGTGGCAGTACGCATGCTTAACCGCCATTCCATTCATTTCCTGTGGGACTGCTGAACGCTGTGATCAGCTTTTTCTGTTAGCCCCATATAGAATGAATTGAGCAGCGGGCATTCATTTTGTAACAGTGATAAAATTGCCCATCAAGGATAAAAATTCTTTGTTCTGCCAATCGGTGTGGTCCCAGTGGTCAGACCCCTACCGATCAGTAAGTTATCACCTATCCTGTTTTCCTAGACAATCCCTTTAATGCTTCTTTTATGAGATCTGAGCAATAAAAAAAGAAGACTTGAACCTTCAATTTAAGATGATCCAGAAAAGTATGTAAATCATGTAAATGTACTTTTGAGAATGATAGACTGCTGATAATTGCTGGCTTATTAGGCATTGTCGTAATTGCAGACAGTACATATCCTACTTTGCATATTTATTTTCTAGTTCTACAGATCCTCGGAGAATATGGGGGTGTTTAAAAGACCGATTAGAATGGCGACATGGCACATTGCATACACCAGCAGGAAACAAGAAATTGTTATGTTTGCTTGATGACCTCAACCTTGCTAAGGTGATTACTTTATACTCAAGAGGCTAGACTAGGCAGCCTATTATTGCAAATTAGTTTGGAAGACCTGTCTTGCTGTGGCAAATCAAAAGCACATTTTATAAATGTGGTGCTTGCAAGGTTAAACATTGTGCACAACAGATGTACAAACGGTGACTTAAGGCTAAGTGCATTGGAATGCATTCATTGCAGAACATTGGGATCTTTAGCTTGAATGTCACCCTGTAAAACCAGTGTATTTATATCTTTTAGAAGCAAGTAGATGCATTTATCTCAATAGGAATGATAAAAGAATAACGGACTTTGGAATTAGATAATAAATCCTCATCTCTCTTTCAGATGCGTATAATTTCTAAATAATGCTTTAGAAAGCAAAATTAAAAATGGTTCTGGCATAATTATACAATAGGTTTAAATGGCGCGAGTAACATTTTGACTTTCTGGTTTACCTTGACTTATGAGTGTCTCTAATGTTTGCAAAATATAGCAAAGAGTGTCAAAAGTTTGGTTGTTTGCAATGTTTAAATCTGATTTTCTTTCAATATGTATATGTTTTTATTTTTTTTTGGTTTGGAGTAAAATTGTTTCAATTCCTCAGAATTTAAAACATTTCCATTTGCTTTAATTGAATGAAACCTTTAAAAAGGCCATGTCACCTGGCCAAGTGGACAATTTTTTGCTCTTATTTTATTCCCACTACTCCTCTAAGTAAGTTGTATTTTTTTTTAAATCTCTATACTGTTCCAGAGAAATGGGACTTTTCATTCATAGATTATTTTTATGGTCTTTACCAAGGGGGCGTTGCTGTCTAGTCTCATTGGGCATGTCTTTAGGTTGCTGTGCATTAGTATCCCGTGAGAACCACCCACTTGGTAAAGACCATAAAAATTCACACAAAATAAAAAGGCCCATATCTCCAGAACCGTATGGCAGATTTTTTTTTTTAAAAGAAAAAACATAATACTCAGGGGAGCAGTAGGAATAAAATAAAAGCAAAAACTGGCGACTTTTGATCTGGTGACGGGTTCTCTTTAAGCCTCTATCAGATATCCATTTTTTTAGTGCTAAAAAATGTAATAATTTTTTTTAGTGTACTGGATCAGATTTTCCTCACTTTTTGGTCAGTGTGTCAATTCTTACTATCAGGGGTTCACCTAGTAATTTTATTGTATGAAAATGATATCAAATAGGCTTTCAATTATATCATATATTAATTCTTAAATGGTAAGCATTTTAATTACAAAGAGAATTTCTCAATTTACATACTGTAACATCAGAAAACTGTAAAATGAATATGAGCCTATTACAATTACATGTGCACTTTATATACCCTCCTAGATCTGTTGGTAGAGGATATTCTGTACTCTGCAATGCCCTGATGCTCTCTCCAATGACTGTATTCTGCGGGTGGTACTGGCAGTGCAGCTACAACAATTTGTATTGAATTATACAATTATATACAATTCTATACTGTGAATTATGTACTAGGTTCCCATATATTAGTTGTGTCTAGTCAGCTGCTGTGTTATCTGTGACTGTCACAACTGATGACAACTTTGTACACTTTGTGCACCTACCCATCAATGACTAGAGACTTGAAGGCAATGCATATGTTAGGAGACCACATTCTTCTCTATTTCCTAAAATCCTAAATAAAGTGATCTGGGCAATACATGCCATGTAGTCCAACTATGCCCTCACCACTGATCGTCAGCTTTCTGCCTATGCACAGTGTACACAGATAGCTGCCAATCAGTCGTATGGACCAGGTTATACAGAACTCAGCAAAACTTCAGCACCAAGTAAAGTGAGTGATAGATCATTGGAATCATGGTCTCTGCCCCTCCATCATGCTGCTCTCAGATGAAGTAACAGATTCCCTTTAAATCATTAGTAATTGAAGCACCACATTATAAACTTGCAGAGAGGTTTATGCGTTTTTACTGTGTCTTCGTAGGTCTGTGATCCTGGTTATCAGCCAGCGTGTGAGTTTGTTCGGCAGCTGCTTGACCAGAAGAGAATATTTGATCCCACCAAAATGAAATGGAAAACCATAGAAGGCATAATATACCTGGCAACATGGAACACTGCAAAAGTGAACAGTTCTCCAGGGCAAAGACGTCTTCTCAGACATTTCTGTTCCTTTTACTGCAAATACCCAAGGTTTGAAATGTCAATACCACTATTGTTTTTTTATTTTTTTATTTATTAAATTCAGTTCTCTATGTGATTATGAATTTTCATTGACCTTTTTAAGATTTCTGTAAGGAGATTTATATCCATTTGTTGCCATTGGAATCTCTCCGTAGAGTAGCCTTCAAGTCATTGTATCATGTCATAGAAATAGAATTTTTGCAATTTATAAGAAATCACGCCACTATGCCCTTCTTAACCATACTTTTTTCAAGCTACCCCCTTTGCACCCCTTCTATGCCCCCTCCATGCCCCATTTCCCAGTTCATGAATGAACATTTTGACTCTAGGGCTGCATCTAATGATGGATGATTCTCTCGTCATCGCGCACAGGAAACTTGATAGAACTGCTTTACAAAAAATGTCTATTTGTTGCAGGATATTTAAGAGAGAATTGGTAAATATACTTCAACCGGGTTGACTACTTTATATACAAAAATTGGAAAAGGCAATAAACTAAAATATTGTGCTGGGAAAGTATAAGCAACTTCATATAACACTTCAGTTGCCCGTAAAGGCCTTGATTGCCCAACTATGGACTGTGGAAACAATGGACACAGCGATCTTTGCGTCTATATAATGGAAGATGACTGCAGTCATAATTAATCACTAGCCCACTTCTTGAGCTGCACATCTCTGAAAAATAAAAAATAGCTACAGCTTTAACAAAATGAAACAATTCTCTTGAATGTACAATAAAAAGTTTTTTTTCCCCTCAAATTTTTTATGGTTGGTCTCTTACTTTACTATAGTTTGCAAGTCTCTTACTCAACATATGGTCTGACCATATGAACAAGTGTTGTATCTCTCTTGCTTAAAGGGAGTCTGTCACCCCCAAAATGGCATTTAAACTGTTTAAATCATACTGTGCAAGTATAGCTAATCTTTATAATTAATCTAAAATCAACTTTTATGTGATATTCAAATGAGGATGCTTCAGTGAACCCTTGGCTTGGCCTATGCCTTGGTGCACCGCTGCTTGCTACACACGAAAGCTGGCAGTTGACAGAAAAGCAGTTTCATGGCAATTGTGGTCCATTTCTTTGTTATTTAATGACAAACTAGTGTAGGTCTGTATTCCAAGTATTGCATTTACCTTAGGTAGCTGTGCATAGGAACTGTCAATATGCGGTCCAAAGAGTTGTCAATGCGGCCATCATTAGGCAAACCCCCCCCCCCAAAACAAACCTATTAGAGAACAGAAACTTTAGTAGTGGACAAATTAATAATTTGTTCATTCTTACAAAAACAAGAATTGTACTGGCAAGCCCAGAGACACTTAAATGTTCAGTAGCCATGGAAGAAAATTAATCTGATCTAAATTGATCTTTACCATGTCCTTGGTAAAGAAAAGCCTGGCCAAATCAAGGAGGTAGGTGTATCATTATCTTATCTTCCATGAATATAAATTTAGAGCGTTTATTTCAAGATGAAAAGCACTGCTAACGCTCAAGAATGGAAAGGCCAGATTAGAGTTTGCAAGAAAACTTCTAAGAAAAGCCACGCAAGATTTTATAGACAGATAAAGCCACTATTAAGTTGTATCAAAATGATGAGACCAGAACAGTATGAAGAAGAAAAAACCTGCACAGGGACAACTAGGCATAGTCGTAACTAGAAGTCCTGGCCCAACGTGAAGTCGCTAAGGCTTTGAGTGTGCGGTAGTGGTAAGAAGAAACGCTGATGACCAATTTGGTCAATCTGAATATCGTCATATCTGCACATCTCTATAGAAACATGTATGGCTGCCAATGGAATTGAGTCAGCTGTGTTTACCGATGATGTGACTGCAGATAGAAGGAGCAGGATGAATTCTGAAGTTTATGAAGCTTTATATTCTGCTAAAATCTATTTAATTGATCCCCTCACACCTGCCTCCTGAAATCACCATCCAGTTTGAATAAAAATAGCTTAAATTCATCTCAATCAAAACAAGATGTAATGGTTGCACAGAGAGCTGTAAAACAGTCTATTAAACTATATGGAGAGAGAAGGGGGAAGATGAGTCTTATTTGTCTCTCAGCACAGTCAGAGGCCAGAAAGACACAGGCTGCAGTTTCAGAAAATATATTTCACATCAGAACTGGATTCACAGCCACACTATTAAGTACTAGTGTATAATGCCTTAAATACTGATGCTTCTGTCTGTATGTTCCAAATAAAGAAGAACAGGGATACTTTTTTATCAGAAACAGCAAAGCAGCTTAGAGTGAATTGAAAATTTGAGAAAAAAAGAGCCTGTAGAGGAGTATCTTCTGCCATATGCATCAACAGAGCAGAATTTCCAGTTTCACATGTCCGGCAGCAAGCACAACTCAGCACGGCACTGTCCAGTAATTGCAAGCTCTGTTGTAGAGGAGTGCAGGAAAGTTGAGCTCTGAGATAAATCAGCTAACAATGATGTAAAACTACACAGACACCTACAGTATACTGATGTTGAATACAGAAGATAAAATTGGCCAGGCAGCGTACGCTACAGAAGGAGACAGTGCATAGAGGTATACAGTGTATTGTAAAGGTAGAATACATTCCATTTTAGAGGTGAAGGCAGAGCAGAGCTATGCTGGCAGAAAGCTAGCTAAAAGAGACTGCACTATGCATAATCAACCTGGAGCACTGGAACCACAGGAGGACTGTTCCAATGGCAACTGGATGATAAAAAGAGCCATGAGGGCTTTCCTTTGGGGAGTGAAATGTGTAAAATAAGACACATTTAAAAATGAGTTATGCTGGCATAAATATATATATGTGCACAATATTATCAGACCATATTATGATTTTGGAAATAACCCTTTAAATATGTGAAGACAAATGAATTTCGAATGTGAAGACAGAGGTGAATTGATTTGTCCTATTTTTCATTCTTTTAGTCAAAGTGAACAGCTTGGGATATTCAGCAGCATACTGAATGCTCACTTTGTGCCAGGAGTGACAGAACACAAGGTACCTGTCTTCTCTCCTTCATTAGTAGAATGTTAAGGAAAATGAACAGCGGCGCGGCCGCTCATCTAATTGTCTGCTCATTGTAAGCTTGTAGCGTACCAGTTATTAGTTAATGGCCTGTCATAATGAAGTAATTGCAGTGCTTCACAAGTGGCAGTAAAATTTAGTGACACATTTAGGATTAACCACAATTCAAGCATGCTTTAAAAGAAACAATTTAATATCTATACATCAAGTAGAGACAATTATAGAGAAATCTCAAGGCTCCCAGTGTCCTTTTGTGAATAGTCTCATTTGTTTAATTTTATGTTTAGGAAGTTATTTTTATTATGTGGCAAGTCATTTCACTAATTGCAAAGAATTCTCTTATCAGCTTTGTGTTTAGCATTTCCCTTTATTACATTTCTTAAAAACACGCTTCTAATTGTGTTATCTGTTAGAGGATAAGAAGTAGCCATTGATTTGCTTGCTCGTCAGGGTTGGCAGTGACCCATTTGCCTTTGATTTCAGGCTGGCAGTACAGGCGCTGTGTCTACTGAGCACCTCCAGGAATTCATTTTAGCCATCACTAAAGTTTCAATAGAACTACAGGAAAGACTCAGGACTGTGTTCTTGGAGACGTCTCAGCGCTGTCACTACATATTTACACTTCGAGACCTTGCAAAAATATTCAGGTAATGGAGAGGAAAAGATGTTACATGTTGGTTGGACTCATTTGAAAGGACCAATAGTTCACTTCTTTGAACAGTTATTGCTGTGTCAGCTCTCTGTGCTACTTATAAAAGCTGTTTAAGAACTGCTCGGTGATGGCATGTCACTATATACAATGATACATTAAGGTAAGAGATGCCAGCCACATTATAAGTGAAAAAAAGTCAGTCCCATGGCTATATGTGACAAATACTAGAAAAGGCTGACTTGAACTTGTCTGTCCTATTTTCTTCTGTATTTCAGTATCATGATCAATCACTAGGATTTTGAGATGAACATGCAGTTTCTGCCCTTGTTAGTTTAGGTCTGTCCAAATGTCCTTGTTTCACTGCCAAGCACTCAGCCCTTTTGTGGAAGAATGATGAGCTCGTGTATATTTTCATTGTTTTAACTAAGGTTAGACTTCCTCATGTACTTTTTGCTGTCATTACAAAAAAGTCATTATATTTTAGCTAGTGCATGATGGATAGCGTATAGTAATAAAAAAGCAAAATAATTTTTATTCACAATTTTATGCTTTACTAAAACGCAATTATATCTATTATTGTAAATTCAGTTTTGGAAGGATAAGGGAAAGTTATGTTTGAAAATTAAAACTTACAAAATTCTTGCGTACAAAGATTATTCTTGCCAGGTAATTGATGCGTACAAACCTCAATTTTGATATATTAATTTTTTAGTCTCTGGAAAAAAAATGACCTATGAGGTATTTCTAGGTTTATATGTCTGTTTCAGTAAATATTTTATGATAGGGCAATGAAACCAGGAAAACAAAAAACAAAATATATACATATTGTTTATACATTACTATATAGTTCAGGTTTGGAGACCCACAGCCAGTCCTTGAGCTGCGCTCATACTGTGACACATGGATCTGTGAATCTGGACTTACTTAAATAAAAAAATTACAGTGAAGCAGGACTGGACTGGTCATCTGCCTGACTGAATCTTGCTGTTCAAAACCACTCGAGACTGGCCGCACCTGCCCCCAACCTCTCCCGATCCCTTCTATGCCCACAGACAACCCCTACACAGTGCACACTTAGTCCTGCTTTGGAGACTGACACTGTGCATCAAGACATTCTGTAGAGCCAGAGCTATTATTTATTTAGTTCATATCTCAGTGTACCTGTGGCCTCCTATTAGTGCAGTCAGAGTCTGCCCTGTTACTGTGATATTTACCAGTCGATAGACATAAAGCAGCTGCACAGTGGCCCTACAGGGGAGGGGTGGGTCCTGTATAAAAGTAATTTTAGGGTAATAGCTTGTAGCGTATTGAAATGGAGGTGGAGCTTAGCACTGCTAGTGGGAGGAGCTTAAAACAGGGTGGTGCTTTAATTCTGAAGGATTGATCTTGTTGGAGATGAACATTGGATGTGGTAAGTAATCATAATGTACCAATGCTTTACTGCCATGTTTATATGTGGTTTATATGATGTACAGTACAGACCAAAAGTTTGGACACACCTTCTCATTTAAAGATTTTTCTGTATTTTCATGACTTTGAAAATTGTACATTCACACTGAAGGCCTCAAAACTATGAATTAACACATGTGGAATTATATACTTAACAAAAAAGTGTGAAACAACTGAAAATATGTCTTATATTCTAGGTTCTTCAAAGTAGCCACCTTTTGCTTTGATGACTGTTTTGCGCACTCTTGGCATTCTCTTGATGAGCTTCAAGAGGTAGTCACCAGAAATGGTTTTCACTTCACAGGTGTGCCCTGTCAGGTTTAATAAGTGGGATTTCTTGCTTTGTGAATGGGGTTGGGACCATCAGTTGTGTTGTGCAGAAGTCAGGTGGATACACAGCTGATAGTCCTACTGAATAGACTGTTAGCTGCTTTTTTCTTGCCATAATACAAATTCTAAGTAAAGAAAAACGAGTGGCCATCATGAAATGAAGGTCAGTCAGTCTGAAAAATTGGGCAAACTTTGAATGTGTCCCCAAGTGTAGTTGCAAAAACCATCAAGCGCTACAAAGAAACTGGCTCACATGAGGACCGCCCCAGGAAAGGAAGACCAAGAGTCACCTCTGCTTCTGAGGATAAGTTTATCCAAGTCACCAGCCTCAGAAATCGCAGGTTAACAGCAGCTCAGATTAGAGACCAGGTCAATGCTACACAGAGTTCTATCAGAAGACACATCTCTTCAACGACTGTTAAGAGGAGACTCTGTGCAGCAGGCCTTCATGGTAAAATAGCTGCTAGGAAACCACTGCTAAGGACAGGCAACAAGCAGAAGAGACTTGTTTGGGCTAAAGAACACAAGGAATTGGCATTAGACCAGTGGAAATCTGTGCTTTGGTCTGATGAGTCCAAATTTGAGATCTTTGGTTCCAACCACTGTGTCTTTGTGCGACGCAGAAAAGGTGAACGGATGGACTCTACATGCCTGGTTCCCACCGTGAAGCATGGAGGAGGAGGTGTGATGGTGTGGGGGTGCTTTGCTGGTGACACTGTTGGGGATTTATTCAAAATTGAAGGCATACTGAACCAGCATGGCTACCACAGCATCTTGCAGCGGCATGCTATTCCATCCGGTTTGCGTTTAGTTGGACCATCATTTATTTTTCAACAGGACAATAACTCCAAACACACCTCCAGGCTGTGTAAGGGCTATTTGACCAAGCAGGAGAGTGATGGGGTGCTACGCCAGATGACCTGGCCTCCACAGTCACCAGACCTGAACCCAATCGAGATGGTTTGGGGTGTTCTGGACCGCAGAGTGAAGGCAAAAGGGCCAACAAGTGCTAAGCATCTCTGGGAAGTCCTTCAAGATTGTTGGAAGACCATTTCCGGTGACTACCTCTTGAAGCTCATCAAGAGAATGCCAAGAGTGTGCAAAGCAGTCATCAAAGCAAAAGGTGGCTACTTTGAAGAACCTAGAATATAAGACATATTTTCAGTTGTTTCACACTTTTTTGTTAAGTATATAATTCCACATGTGTTAATTCATAGTTTTGATGCCTTCAGTGTGAATGTACAATTTTCATAGTCATGAAAATAGAAAAAATCTTTAAATGAGAAGGTGTGTCCATTCTTTTGGTCTGTACTGTATGTCCTACATTTGTGTGTGCTGTACTTATTTCATGTGCTTGTGTGATGTGTACATTGTGTTTGTGGGATGTGTATGCTGTGTTTGTGTGACATTAGCATAGTGCTTGTTTGATGTGTGCACTATGGTGTGGGATGTTAGCATAGTGTTTTTGTAATGTGTGCACCGTAGTTGTGTGACATGATTGCTGTGCTTGTGTGACTTGCGTGATGTGTACATTGTGCTTATGTGACATTTGCATATTGCTTGTGTGACTTGTGTGCTATAATTGTGTGACATGTGTGCTGTGCTTGTGTGATATGAGCATAGTGCTTATGCATAGTATACTTGTGTGATATGTGAGGTGTGCTTGTGTGATGTGCGTGCTATGCTTTGTGATATTAGCATAGTGCTTGTGTGACTTGTCTGTCATACTTGTGTGACTTGTGCGTCATACTTGTGTGACATGTGCACTGTGCTGGTGTTACATGTGCACTAAACTTGTGTAACATTAGCATAGTGCTTGTGTGACCTGCTCGCTATACTTGCGTGAACTGTGCCTGTGTAATGTGTGTGCTGTGCATGTGTGATGTGCACTCTCTGCTTGTTGGATGTTAGCATAGTGCATGTATTCAATAATTATTTGACACATTATCTGTATTTTGTGACATTAGCATAGTGCTTGTGTGACATGTGAGCTGTGCATGTGTGATGCATGCCCCATGTTTATGTGAAATTAGCAAAGTGATTAATTAATATAGTGCTTGTATGACAGTGTACTATTCTTGTTTGACGTGTGTTGTGATTGTGTGATGTGTGCACCATACTTGTGACATGTAAACTGTACCTGTCTGATTTACAGAGTCCTTCTTTGGCACGTGCTGCGATGTTCTGATTCATGAACTGCTAAGTTTTTATGCATGTACAACATCTTTTTATTGTATGCCATATGCTACTGTGGAGAGAAGTTCTGATAAGTTCTTTCACAGGGGCCCTTTGCTTAATGTGTTTGTTCCTTACCAGTCTTACCTGTGTGATTAGATATTTTTGTTCTGCACTTTTATTTTCCTTCTTGTGCTGATGATGTGGTTACATGTTTAAAGGGGTTTGTCCAATGCTGAAAACATTTATATTTGTAGTTATGGATCTTTTCAAAATAGCACATGGAGGCATACTCACCTTCTGTCACTCTAGTGGATCCAATTTGGATTCGCAAAAAATATCTGCGCCATCTGGATGTCAGTGTTTTATTAGCACTCTCTCCTCCAGTCACCTAACTGCCGCAGTAAATCATAGGACTCAGTGGTTCTGTTGACATCTGGATGGCACAGACAGCTCTACTGTGTAGGATCCTCTTGTTGTATTGGAAGGTGAGCGTGCCTCATTTGATTTTCTGAAGACATCCACACCGACAAAAGCACCTACAAAAAAAGCAATTTTTTTCAGCTTTGTACAATCACTTTATGGGTGTGCTGAAGGATATGACAAGGTAAAGAAAATTTGCTGAAACTTGCGTTGTGCGCTCGTATCTTTTCTTGATGGGGGTATATTGGATCTAGGCTGGTGGTGTTCGTGTGCTAGGGTTGATTTTTAGTCCCAGACACAAGATAGAAGTTGGATCAAACTGCCCAATTTTGACTATTTTTTGTATATTTTAAACAGACCATTCCATCTTTTGTAAAATATGGTTTGTTAAGTTGGAAAACTTCAAATGATAAAGGAAACTTTTGCCTTAACAATACAATTATATTAAAAGTCATTGTGTACCTTCTGAATGAATTGTGGTAGGTATTGAGGCACTCTTGAAAATTCATTATTTGACATATTCGTTTAGCTGGTATAACCCTTTAAAGAGTCTTCTATTTTAATGATTCTCTCCACAATGTTGCAGGAACATCTGTCTGTCTCTAGATGGAAAGACCACAACTGAAAAGCTTCTAAGGCTTTGGAGACATGAATGTGACTGGGTGTATGGCCACAGGATGTCTAGTACAGTGGATTACAGCAGATATGTTCAGGAGATGACCATAGCAGTACAGAAAGTTTTTATAAATGAAGAAGAGGTAAATCAGTGTTAAAATATACCTTGGTAGCTTCTTTCTTGTTTTGAAGGTATTTTAAAGGACTTTTCAAAGATGATTTAACACTGGTTACATAGTAGGTATGGTTATAGTGCAATGTTGTATAAAGAAAATGGTATACTGTAACTAACTTATTCAATCCCCTGCTGTTTCATAACTAGTGTTGAGCCACCCCCGTAGTGTTCGAGTTCGGTTCGGTTCGTCGAACACCCGTGTGTTCGCCGAAACTGTTCGTCGAACTGTTCGTCGAACACCTTCGAACACCGTTAAAACCAATGGCAGGCAAACAAAAACACATAGAAACACATAGAAAACACCTTCAAAGGTGTCCAAAAGCTGACAAACTGCTCAGAAGACACAACTAACACATGGAAAAGTGACAAGTACATATAGTCATGCGAAAAGAAAAGAGGTGGAGGAGTTAAAGGAGGGGGAGACACAGATATAGGCATGTCATGCCCTTCTAAAATCCAAAAAGTGAGAAGCCGACACGTTCAGTCCGCTCCTGCCCGTGCCACCTCCGTGTCGCTGGGTTTGTGCCAGAGCCGCGGTGAACCCTGACGGCCAGCCCCCCTCTCCTAATACTGGTGCCTGTCCGCTGGTGGGTCGAGCGAGCCCCCCTGTGGTGGAGGCAGCTCTAAGCTTTTTAATTTAAATTGTCTCTCTAATTTGAATGAATACACTTTAAATCCATTTACAAGGATCTATTGGAGGGCAAGTCTCATGCCAGCAGCCGCGTAATTCCAGCTCCAGTAGCGTCCACTAAAGCTGCTGCAGTTAAAAAGCTTTTATAAGGATCGAGCTCGGCTGTCCACCGCAAGGCATCCTACTGCCAGTCCCAGACCCTATGCCTTGGGGTGCCTCCTGATGCTCTTCACTGAGTATCCCGTGGTCCCGAAGCATTTCCTTTGAAAAAATTAAGTGTCCAAACTACAGGTGGTGTAGCTTGCTTAACAGCCGGGATAATCCGCTGACTAGCAGACACTGCTACTAGGCACAAAGTATTTTCTGGGCTAGATGCAGTTAAAAATTTGTAATTAGATACTCTCGTTGGATGCTGAGAAAGCATTCCATAGAGTCTCCTGGCACAACATTTCTTATTCTCTTAAAAAGCTTGGGGTAGGGGTCTACGGGACCCTTTTATAGCCAAAATCACGGCCCTGTATCACAATACGTCACCTAGGCTGAAGATAAATGGAACTGTAGCACCCTGAGGGCTCGGTTGCTACAGAGGTATTGCACCTCACCCAGAGGTGTGATATCTCACTCTCAGGTAAGGATGGAGTGTGGATCAGGACCCGACACCTGCATGCATTACACCACATTGCCGTGGGGCAGGGCGACCAATATGCCCCTGAGATGGGCACGACAGTCCCTGTCACTGGCTGGAGTGGTGGGAGGGAACACTGAGGATGGGGAACCCTGTAGTGCAGGAGCAGGGAGGAAGCAGTTCCTGGGTGCATTGAGAAGGGAGGATAAAAGGTGGGCACCATCTTAGTTCAGTGCAGAGAAGTCTGAGCAGAAGTGGCAGGGAGCAGGGGCTCTGCATGAGCTCTGCTCCGGAGGCGGGCCTAGTAACAGAGGCCCAGGCCTGGAAGAGGGAGAAGGAAGGAAGAGGAGCGGAGAAGGCTCCAGGAACGAGGAATGAAGGGATCCCAGGGGTGCGGACGGGCGAGTCGCCACCGCACGCCCGAATCCACCTGCGTGGAGGGGTCAGGCCAAAGGGGGAGACCGGTCCCCGAAACTAGTGGAGGCAGGAAACGACCCTCAGCTAGAAACCGGAGGCTCTGACATTTTATGTGGCGCAGCCCCTCGCTACACCCGCTAGGAAGGCACCACATAGGGTCAGGGAAACTGGCGCCAAGTTTACCAAGAGGAGGCCCGAGGCAGCCGGACAGAAGGGTTGGTAAGAAAGGCCAGACAAAGGACACACAAAGGGGGTCCTGTGAAGCGCTCCAAAGTTATCTAGGAGTTGTCTGAGCCCCTCACCTGGTGAGCACAGTACGACGTGGGCAGCCGTTACCTGCAGACGTGGTCTGGATAATAAGAACTGTGAGTAAAGGCCCTGGACTGCATCACTGACTCCGTGTCGTTACTGCTGCTGCCCTGCACCATCACCCCCATCCTCCGCATACCCTGCCCTGAGGCTATACTCCTCCCGTGGGGAGTTATGCTACGCTCTGCTGCACCCACAACACCAGCCTCAGCGGTCTGCCCTGCAGCGGCGGTTCACTCTGACCGCAATCCACGGGTGGCGTAGTCGGACATTTAAACATCAAAACCACATAAATAGTTCCGCCACTGGTTTGACCACCCTGAGCCACGGAACCGGGTCGCCGCCACGAAGACTACAACCACCAGCATCCACCAAAAAGGGTCCGGCTCCGGGTGTCCCAAGGCCCAGGGGGTGCATCAGAACATTTTCATCACCTTTCACAATCACCAATGGGACAAGGCAGGGATGTCCTCTGTCCCCTCTCTTATACATCCTAGTGACGGAGCACCTGCTCTCATCAATTCGCCATAACCCCAATATTAGGTGGATTGAGGTGGGAGGCACCGAGTACTAGTGCTCTCTATTTGCTGATGATGTCCTAGTATATATCACTCAATCACATATATCCATCCATGCTGTTATGGCTGAAATAGATCACTTTGTTACATGGTCAAATTTTAAAATCAATGCAGCGAAGTCTAAGGCCCTCGATGTCTCCCTCCCCAAATCCATATAGGATTCCATCCAGTCCAACTTTCCCTTTGCCTGGCCCTCACAGGGTATCAAATACTTAGGAATTCCTATTCATAGAGACCTCTCCCATCTATGTTATCTTAATTTTGGGCCCTTTATTGAACAACTCCATATAGACCACGGTTGGCAAGTTAGAACTGTAAGATTCACTACGTGAACCACTGGTGTTTTGTGGAAAAGCACATGTACACTGTGTTCCAAATTATTATGCAAAAAGTGTTTAGGAGTGATAAGGGAAGAATTTGTTTGTTTGTCAGTTAAACTCATTGATGGTGATGTGTGTCAGGGCTCTTTATATCACTGTAAGAAATTGCAGACACCTGTGCTAATTAGTTTGGCAGGTGTGTCCAATGAAAGGCAAGACTACTTAAGAAGGCTGTCTCACATTATTAAGCAGCCTACATTTTCTGCCAAAATGGGAAAGAAAAAGGATGTGTCGGCTGCTGAGAAGGAACAAATTGTGGAGTGTTTAGGTCAAGGCATGACTACAATCAACATTGTGCGATGATCAGGATGAAGTGTCTTGGCAATCAAGAAGTATGTAGCTGATTCACAGTACACACGTGTGCGTGCTGATAAGGGCAAATTGAGGACTCTTTCCTACAGGCAATTACGTCAGGTTAAAAGAGCAGCGGCAAAAAAGCCTTGTCATAGCAGCAGACAAGTTTTTGAAGCTGCTGGTGCCTCCAACGTCCCCCGAACAACAAGATGCAGGGTCCTTCAGAGGTTTGCAGCTGTGCATACGCCATCCTGTCGACCTCCTCTATCCACTTCACACAAGCAGAAACGGCTCCAGTGGGCCAAACATTACATGAAGACTGATTTCAAAACTGTTTTGTTCACGGATGAGTGCCGTGCAGCGCTCGATGGTCCAGATGGATGGAGTGGAGGATGGCTGGTTGATGGACACCCCACGCAAACACGGCTACAGCACCAACAAGGAGGAGGTGGAGTAATGTTTTGGGCTGGAATCATGGGGAGAGAGATTGTCGGCCCCTTTAGGATCCCTGAAGGCGCTAAAGATGAACTCCATAATGTATGTGGATTTTCTCAAACAGCACTTCCTGCCATGGTTCAAGAAGAAGAACCGTGTATTTCACAGCAAGATCATTTTTTTGCATGATAATGCACCATCTCATGCTGCACATAAAACATCTGCATCTCTGGCTGATATGGGCATAAAAGGGGACAAACTTATGGTGTGACCCCCATGCTCCCCTGACCTCTACCCCATTCAGAACCTCTGGAGCATCATCAAAAGGAGTGTCTATGATGGCGGGAGGCAGTTCACATCTAAGCAACAGCTCTGGGAGGGTATTCTGTCCTCATGCAAAACAATTGAAGCAGAAACCATCCAAAACCTGACAAATTCAATGGACGAGAGAGTTCAGAAGCTCCTTTCGAACAAGGGGTCCTATGTGAAAATGTAACATCACCTAGAATAAAGTTTTGAGTTGAAAACTGTTTGATTTCAGTTTCTAATAACCTGCTAATGCTTATAATTTCAAAAATGACCATTTTTTTGGTCTTTATTAAAATGAAAAGGTTGATCGAAAAGTTTTGGGGATCTAAGAGTGTGGCAACCCAGTAGTCATGATTACTTCGAATTCTGACAATATGAGGGTCATGTTGCAGGTATTGCAGCAAGAAGGCACTTATGTGTCTTGCGCATCTCGGAGCCCCAAAATTATTTTCCGGGCTAGATACAGCTAAAAATTATTATTAATTTTAAATCTGGTGGAGCTTAGTATAGATGGCCTAATAGGATCAGTGCTGCACACTGCTACAAAGCCCAAATTATTTTCCAGTGAAGATACAGATAAACATGATTAGTAATTTTAAATCTGGTGGAGCTTATTATAGATGGCCTAATAGAATCAGTGCTGCACACTGCTACAAAGCCCAAATTATTTTCCAGCCAAGATACAGATAAACATGATTAGTAATTTGAAAGCTTAAAACGGTTGGTAGGGTGATTTTAACCAATCATCAAGCTTTTACTCTCCCCAGGATGACACAGGGGTAGAAAAGTCGTTTCGGATCCATGATTTGTTCATCTTTATGAACGTGAGTCTGTCTACATTATCAGTGGAGAGCCGCGTGCGCTTATCTGTCAGCACACCACCAGCAGCGCTGAACACACGTTCAGACAGAACGCTGGCTGCGGGGCATGACAAGATCTCCAAGGCGTAAGTGGCTAGCTCCGGCCATTTATCCAGATTGGAAGCCCAAAAAGAGCAAGGGTCCAGTGACACAGTCATGGCTTCAATGTTTACTTGGAGATACTCCTGTACCATCGTCTCTAGGCGTTGACTATGTGTCAGACTTCTTGTCTCCTGTGGCCTTGCAAAGGATGGGCTAAAAAAGTGGTGAAATGATTCCGCAAAATTGATGTTACCAGCAGATACTGTGGTTCTGTTACGGTTTGAGTGCTGAACACTTGACGGTCCCACGGTTGGCAAGTTGGAACTGTGAGATTCACTACGTGCACCACTGGTGTTTTGTGGAAAAGCACATGTAAGATTCTGCAACAGTCTCTGCTGATACTCCTGCATGCGTGCATCCCTTTCTATGGCAGGAATAATTTCTGCAAATTTACTTTTGTACCGGGGATCTAACAGTGTGGCAACCTAGTAGTCATGATTATTTCTAATTCTCACAATTCGAGGGTCATGTTGCAGGTAGGCACTCATGTGTGTTGCGCACCCAGGAGCACCAAGTCCCTGTTGTGTTGGTGGCGAGGTAACAATCATGCTTCCTTCCTCTGTCCTCTCCCCCCAACCTCGCACAACAGAAATGTGATCAAGGTCTCCCTCATCTGATGAGTCTTCCATCAGTTCGTCCTCCACTTCTTCCTGGGCTCCTGCACCTTCCTCAGTAGTTTGGCTGCTACCATGCGCCCTGGTAAAACCATCTCCCCCACCCTCACATGCCTGCCGCCTTGGTGCTGCCGACCGTCTGGACCTTGCAGATGTTAGCCCTTCCGCATACAACTCCTCCTCCTCTACTTCCTCCACCTCCTCTTGTGCCACCACCTGACTCCGAATTCTGTTTAACATGTGCTCCAGCATGTAAATCACCGGAATAGTCATGCTGATAATGGCATCGTCAGCACTAAACATCTTCGTCGCCATTTCAAAACTGTACAGAAGGGTGCATAGGTCCCTGATCTGAGACCACTCCTCCAGCGTGATTTTCCCCACCTCTGGATCTCGTTGGCCCAGGCTATACGTCAGAACGTATTGCACCAGGGCTTGTCGGTGCTGCCACAGTCGCTGCAACATGTGCAGAGTTGAATTCCACCGGGTAGGCACATCGCATTTTAGCCGGTGAAGTGGCAGGCCCAACGACTTCTGTAGAGATGTAAGTCGCTGAGCTGCGGGATGCGAACGGTGGAAGTGAGCACACAGCGACCGTGCCCTCTGCAGAAGGCCATCTAGTCTGGGATAGTGGGATAAAAATTGCTGGACAACCAGGTTCAACACGTGAGCCATACAAGGCACGTGTGTGACATTGCCCCGGCGAAGGGCCGCACCCAGGTTTGCAGCATTGTCGCACACGGCCTTCCCTGGTTTCAGGTCCAGTGGAGACAACCATTCTTGAAATTGGTTCTCCAGAGCTGACCACAACTCCTCAGCTGTGTGACTCACATTTCCCAGACATTTCAAAGTAAAAACCGCCTGATGACGTTGAGCCCTACTGCCAGCATAGTAAGGAGGTGTGCAGGATCCCTTCTGCGCAGTTAGAAAGCTTGTGGCATGACCAGACAGGCTTTGGGTGCAGGTGGAAGACCGAGAGGAGGTTGAGGAGGCAGAAGCAGTGGAGGAACTTTGACATAAAGAGGATTGACGCACAACTCGTGGGGACGGCAAGACTTGGACAGCAGCCCCTTGTCCTGCTGTCACCATAGTTACCTAGTGCCCAGTCAGCGACATGTAACGCCCCTGTCCATGCCTACTCGTCCAAGTGTCTGTGGTGAAATGCACCCTGTCACACACAGAGTTTCTCAAAGAAGCGGTGATGTTGTGTGCGACATGCTGGTGGAGCGCAGGCACACCTTTCTTTGAGAAGTAGTGCCGACTGGGCATCTGGTACTGGGGCACTGCGACGGACATAAGGTCTCGAAAATCCTCTGTGTCCACCAGGCGGAAAGGCAGCATTTCTGTAGCCAAGAGCTTGCAGATGGTGAAATTCAACCTCTTAGCTTTCTCATGGCTAGGAGGAAATGGTCTTTTACTTGTCCACATCTGAGGGACCGAGGGCTGGCTATTGTGCTTAGACGGGGTTGATAAGGGTGTCCCCGGCAAACTGCCGGTCTGTGAGGAAGATGCAGGCGGACATGTTAGGTTGCCTTGATCCAAAGGTGGTGCTATCGATGTCGGACAGCGCTCAACACCAGCTGGTGTTACCACCTCCAAAGAAAATGATGACCTGCCAATCACGCTGGCTGTTGCGGGTAAAGAGGTGGCAGGTCTGCGCCCCAAAACAGGTGTGACTGCTGTCCCCCCAGTCACAGAGGATGAAGAGGCCGCGGATGCACAAGATATGGCAGACGGTGGTTGGCCCGGCCGGCTAGGCCGCATTGTAGCACACTGAGCTTCCCACTGCAACTTATGCTTCATGTCCATGTGCCGGTTCATGCATGAAGTACTCAAACTATGTATTTTTTGGCCTCTACTTAGCTTTTGCTGACAAATGTTACAGATAACACGAGTTGGGTCATCTTTATCGATCTGAAAAAATGCCCAGGCTATGCAAGGCTTAGCACCCATGCGACCTGAAGAGCCACCACGACTTGTGGTGAGAGGCAGAGTTGTGTTTGAGGATGCAGTTGTTGACGTGCTTCCAGTACTACGTCTCTGTCCAGGAAGGCGCAACCTGACCTCGTCGTCACTAGCATCTTCCTCCACCTCCTCTGCTGACCTCATCTCTTGGCTGACTGTGGGTTGACAGTAAGTGGGATCTCCAACCTCATCATCATCACCCTGTGCGTTATCACACCCGTCGTCCTCAGAGCCAACCTGTTCCTGCCCTGACAAAAAACTAAAGTTGTTGCTCCAATCAGGTATTTGAGTCTCATCATCGTCTTCCTCATTGTCTCCACCAACAGGAGTTACAGTTTGGGAATGAGGGTCTACATTATGGTCAGAACCTTCTGCGTCTGGTCCTGGATCCGACTCATAAAGATTCTGGGCATCAGTGCAGATCATTTCCTCGTCTGGATTCACAGAAGCGCTGGAGTCGACCTCTGATTCCCAGGCTATAGTATGAGTAAACAGCTCTGCAGACTCAACCATCTGTTCTACCTCATACTCAGACGGGCAGCTGGAGATTTGGGAGCTGTGAGGAAGCAAGTGCGATTGGGGTGACACCTTTGAGGACTGGAGTATTTGTGATGTTGAAGTTGATGTGGAGGAGAGCCCACTTAAAGGAGCACTTGATATCCGTTGAAGCACCTGCTGTTTTTGTGCCTCATCTGGAATTTGTAGCGATTGGCGTGGCCGTAAGAAAGGGATCTTATCACATTGTCCGCTAAAAGAAGTAGACATTTTAGTTTGGCTGGAAGATGGTCTTTCTTCTGCAGATGTTACTGTTGCTTTAACACCTACCCCACGGACACAACCTTTTTTCCCCTTCCCAACACGCCTATTCCCCTTTCCACCAGCAGCAGGCCTTTTTCCACTCATTTTGGTGGTTAACTAATTCACAACTCTGGAGTTGTTTGCACAAAAAAACAATGGATGGGAACCGAGCAGAGCTGAGTGGCCAAACTGTGGTATTAGGCCAAAACTATTGGCTGGGTTAGATGGAGAAAAAAATTATATTCGATTTGCAACCTGATGGAGGTCAGTATAGATGGACTAACAGAACAAGTCCCACACACAGCTAGAAGCCCAAATATTTTTTCAGAGGTAGATGCAGAAAAAAAATATATTCAGTTTGCAACCTGATGTAGGTCAGTATAGATGGACTAATAGAGAAAGTCCCACACACTGCTAGAAGGCCAAATATTTTTTCAGAGCTAGATGCAGAAAAAAATTATATTCAGTTTGCAACCTGATGGAGGTCTGTATAGATGGATTAATAGAACAAGTCCCACACACAGCTAGAAGCCCAATATTTTTTCAGAGGTAGATGCAGAAAAAATTATTTTTAATTTGCAACCTGATGGAGGTCAGTATAGATGGACTAATAGAGAAAGTCCCACACACTGCTAGAAGGCCAAATATTTTTTTCAGAGCTAGATGCAGATAAAAATTATTTTTAATTTGCAACCTGATGGAGGTCAGTATAGATGGACTAATAGAGAAAGTCCCACACACTGCTAGAAGGCCAAATATTTTTTCAGAGCTAGATGCAGATAAAAATTATTTTTAATTTGCAACCTGATGGAGGTCAGTATAGATGGACTAATAGAGAAAGTCCCACACACTGCTAGAAGGCCAAATATTTTTTCAGAGCTAGATGCAGAAAAAAATTATATTCAGTTTGCAACCTGATGGAGGTCAGTATAGATGGACTAATAGAACAAGTCCCACACACAGCTAGAAGCCCTTTTTTTTTTTCAGAGGTAGATGCAGATAAAAATTATTTTTAATTTGCAACCTGATGGAGGTCAGTATAGATGGACTAATAGAGAAAGTCCCACACACTGCTAGAAGGCCAAATATTTTTTCAGAGCTAGATGCAGATAAAAATTATTTTTAATTTGCAACCTGATGGAGGTCAGTATAGATGGACTAATAGAGAAAGTCCCACACACTACTAGAAGGCCAAATATTTTTTCAGAGCTATATGCAGAAAAAAATTATATTCAGTTTGCAACCTGATGGAGGTCAGTATAGATGGACTAATAGAACAAGTCCCACACACAGCTAGAAGCCCAAATATTTTTTCAGAGGTAGATGCAGATAAAAATTATTTTTAATTTGCAACCTGATGGAGGTCAGTATAGATGGACTAATAGAGAAAGTCCCACACACTGCTAGAAGGCCAAATATTTTTTCAGAGCTAGATGCAGATAAAAATTATTTTTAATTTGCAACCTGATGGAGGTCAGTATAGATGGACTAATAGAGAAAGTCCCACACACTGCTAGAAGGCCAACTATTTTTTCAGAGCTAGATGCAGAAAAAAATTATATTCAGTTTGCAACCTGATGGAGGTCTGTATAGATGGATTAATAGAACAAGTCCCACACACAGCTAGAAGCCCAATATTTTTTCAGAGGTAGATGCAGAAAAAATATATATTCAGTTTGCAACCTGATGGAGGTCTGTATAGATGGATTAATAGAACAAGTCCCACACACAGCTAGAAGCCCAATATTTTTTCAGAGGTAGATGCAGAAAAAAATATATTCAGTTTGCAACCTGATGGAGGTCAGTATAGATGGACTAATAGAGAAAGTCCCATACACTGCTAGAAGGCCAAATATTTTTTCAGAGCTAGATGCAGAAAAAAATTATATTCAGTTTGCAACCTGATGGAGGTCAGTATAGATGGACTAATAGAACAAGTCCCACACACAGCTAGAAGCCCAAATATTTTTTCAGAGGTAGATGCAGATAAAAATTATTTTTAATTTGCAACCTGATGGAGGTCAGTATAGATGGACTAATAGAGAAAGTCCCACACACTGCTAGAAGGCCAAATATTTTTTCAGATCTAGATGCAGATAAAAATTATTTTTAATTTGCAACCTGATGGAGGTCAGTATAGATGGACTAATAGAGAAAGTCCCACACACTGCTAGAAGGCCAAATATTTTTTCAGAGCTAGATGCAGAAAAAAATTATATTCAGTTTGCAACCTGATGGAGGTCAGTATAGATGGACTAATAGAACAAGTCCCACATACTGCTAGAAGCCCAAATATTTTTTCAGAGCTAGATGCAGAAAAAAATTATATTCAATTTGCAACCTGATGGAGGTCAGTATTCTATACACAGGTGGTATATCTTGCAACACAGATAGGCTACTCCACTGACTAACACACTCTGCAATAGGCCAAAAAGGATTAGCTTTGCTAGATTCAGCCAAATGCTGTGAAAAAAACTTGCACAGCACTGGCACAGACCTGCCTGGCAAAAACTGATAGGAACTGATGTAACCTAGTCCTGAAAAGGACTGCAATTACAATTAGTCTTTACTCCCACAATCTATCTATTTAAGAGCACAGACCTGCCTGATAAAAGTCGTAGGAAATGCTGTAACCTAGTCCTTAAAAGGACTGCAATCACAACTATTCCCTACTCCCAAGCTATCTGTATATTTGTGCGAAAATTGGCTTGAAATTAACAAGGTATAGCGCACACCGCAACAGCGGTGCCGTCTAACACGCAGCTGCAGCAGTGAGAAAATGGTGGCGACGGGGAAAATGGCTTGGTCTTATAGGGCAAGGACATGTGACATACACTGCCAATGACACATGCCCTTGCTTGTGTGAAAAACAGCAGTTCGCTCCGTGTGTGCGCTGCTGATAGGCTGACAGACTGCACCTCCCCACTGCAAATGCGGGAAAGAGAAAAAAAAATGGAGATCTTCATTATTCCTGCAGAGATCCATCCCCTGCCCCTCCCCCCACCCCGCTGTACACTTAAACTGCGTATTAACATTAATTTTCATCATTACTGAGAAAAAATCCAGTTATGATTTTGGTGCACGAACAGTTATCGAACATAACCTCGAACAGCCGAATTTTTCTCAAATCGTTCGTGTTCGCCGAACGGCTCGAACACCGCCCAAAACAGCTCGAATTTGAGATTGGCGAATAGTTCGAGTAGAACAACGCTCATCTCTATTCATAACGCTGACTTTGCTTGTCCCTGCTAATAATGGAAGTGTTGATCTCACAAATATCAGTCACTTGACTTCTACAGCCAATAGCTGGCCTCAAAGGACATGTTCGCGTGTATGGTAGATGACTGTTGAGTAGTGATGAGCGAGCATTAAAATTCTCGGGCTCTCGTTGCTCGGGTCAAGCAAATTGGAATGCTCAAGTACTTGATCCAAGCAACAAGCCCAATATAAGTCTATAGGAAACTCTAGCATTCCACACACCCCGGCGGTCTGCAGAGGGCCTAAAAATTGCCCAAATCGATGGGAACAGTGCTCAAATGACATAGGAACAGCATAGGGAAGACCACTGGAAGCATCTCTGACTCCCAGGTCACTGCTGTCAACAATGTTATCAGAGTATTACGCCACTTTTACGGACTCACAATAAAACATACAAAAACAAAACCAAAATGGATTTTCCTGGGACAAATGTTAAGGAACATCCTTTCCAGGGTAATGACTTGTATATAAGGCAAAATAAATAACCAAAAACAAAAATGCTCCTCCACACCTTGGCCTATGCTCACACGTAGCGTTTTTGATGCATTTTTGCATTGCTTTCAATGGTGAAAAATACATTCACCGGTAAATGTCATTTTAACTACCTTATCTGGCCATGTGGTGTGCGAGACATGATCAGACACATCCTGTTTCATTTAGGATGGAGGGACTCTGGAAGTCACACAGCCTATTTTTAAAGGGCCATCAGGCGGCCCTCACTATTGTTAAAGGGCCAACAGCTGGCTATGCTTTGTTGTTCTCATTATTAAAGAGTGGGTCTCCTATACTGTTATTGTGTATACAGTGACTGCAAGGGCTGCCAAAAATTTGGGCGTACCCCAATACTCCTTTGAAGAAACATAGAGGAGAGCCTCAGTAAAAAAAAATGTTTCCACTATAAAGGAGTGGGTCTCCTATAGTGGTAATGCCCATGTAATGACTGCAAGGGCTACCAAAATTTGTGAAAAACCCCAATAACAATTTAAAGACACATAGAGGTGGGCCTCAGTAACGACATGTTCCTAGAAAGGAGCAGTTCTGCTATCCAGTTATAGGGTAAGCAGTGAGTACAACGGCAGCCAAAATTTGGGAAAAACCCCAATAACAATTTAAAGACACATAGAGGTGGACCACAGAAATGACATGTTCCCATTATAAAGGAGCAGTTCTGCTATCCAGTTAAAGTGTATGCAGTGAGTACAGCGGCTGACAAAATTTGGGAAAAGCCCCAATAACAATTTAAAGACACATAGAAGTGAGCCTCAGTAATGAGTATGACATGTTCCCATTAGAAAGGAGCGGGTCTGCTATCCGGTTATAGGGTATGCAGTGAGTACAACGGCTGCCAAAATTTAGTAAAAACCCCACTAACAATTTAAGACACATAAAGGTGGGCCACAGTAACGACATGTTCCCATTAGAAAGGAGTGGGTCTCCAATACTTTTCTTGCGAATGCAGTGACTGCAACGGCTGCCAAAAATTTGGAGGCACTCCAATGCCTCTTGCAAGAAACATAGAGGAGGGCCTCTTGAAAAAAATGTACCCATTATTAGGAAGTGAGTCTCCTATACTGCTGCCTATGCAGTGAATGAATGGCTGCCAAAAATTTGGAGGCACTCCCTCCAATGCCCCTTGCAAGAGACGTAGATATGATGATATTGTAGATATGGTGGTGGAGAATGAGGATGAGGAGAAGGAGGAGGACAAGAGCAAATAGCCAAAATCAGGAAGTGTATACCCATGTCTGAGTGTGAAGACAGAGGTGCATGGGAATAGATTTAGACCTCCCCAAAAAAATACACTGTATTTGAGTTTATGTTATTCTGCTATCTTTCGGTGGTGTTGAGAAGTCTGGTCCAATCCAGCCCTTGTTCATTTTTATAAGAGTCAGCCTGTCAGCATTTTCAGTTGACAGGCGGATGCCGCTATTGGTTATAATTCCACCAGCGGCACTAAAAACCCGCTCTGACAAAACACTAGTAGCAGGGCAGGCCAGGACCTCCAAGCCGTAGACAGCCAGTTCATGCCACGTGTTCAGCTTGGATACCCACTAATTATAAGGCACAGAGGATTCACGAAGAACGTTGGTACGGTCGGCAAGGTACTTCCTCAGCATCTTCGGAAACATTTCCCTCCTTGTGAGAGTACCCCGCGCCTCAGGGCCTGTGCGATGGGAGGGCCTGAGAAAACTGTCCCAGAACTTTTACAGTGTTCCCCTGCCTCTGCTGGATTGTATTTGTGTCTCTCTCGCCTGTACTCCTTGGTTGTCCAAGAAACTGTGACCTTTGCCGCCAGCGTTTTCAGATGGGAATTTTTTTAATTATTCCGCAACAAGGGCCTTCTGGTACTGCCCCATTTTATTAGGCCTATCCGGCGCGGGAATAAGAGACAGAAAGTACTCCTTGCAGCGTGGGTCTAGAAGTATCACCAACCAATAATGACTGTGCCCCAAAATTTGGACAATGGAATGGTCACGGGAAAGGCAGCGTAACATAAACTCAGCCATGCGTGCCAGACTGCTAACAGACAAGACTTCCGTGTCCTCACCAAGAGGATGACTGACCATGCTCTCCTCCTCCTCATCCCTGTCCTCTGGCCATCCATGCTGAAAAGACGGTATGACAGTTGTGCAGGTAGGAAACTGACTCCTGTTCTTCCTCCTCCTCCTCTTCCTCATTGTCACCCAATCCACGTTGTGATGAGATGAGGCTGGGCTGTGTGGAATCACCCTGTATGGTTTCTTGCTTAATCTCATCATGCTCCTCCAGCAATGCATCCTCTTTAATTGTGAGCAGAGAGCGTTTCAGAAAACAGAGAAGTGGGATGGTGATGCTAATTACGGCGTCATCACCGCTCACCATCTTGGTGGAGTCCTCAAAGTTTTGGAGGATGGTACATATGTCTGACATCCATGTCCATTCCTCAGGTCTTATGTGTGGGGTCTGACCTGAATACCGATGGCCTTGTTGATGCTGGTAGTCAACAACTGCCCTCTTCTGCTCACAAATCCTTCCCAATATCTGCAATGTAGAGTTCCAATGCGTTGGGACATCGCACACCAGTCAGCGAGCTGGAAGCTGCAAATGCTGCTGAAGCACGGCAAGGCAGCGGAAGCTGTAGCTGACTTTCTAAAATGGGCACACATGCGGCGTACTTTGACAAGCAGATCTGGCAGATCCGGGTAGGTTTTGAGAAACCGCTGAACCACGAGGTTAAGCACATGTGCCAGGCATGGTACGTGTGTGAGCTCACCTTGCTTCAGAGCCGCCACCAGGTTCCGGCCTTTGTCACACACGACCATGCCTGGCAGTAGGGTCAGCGGTGTCAGCCACAGATCTGCTTGCTCTTTCAGAGCTGTCCACAACTCTTCAGCATTGTGTGGTTTGTCACCTAAGCATATTAGCTTCAGCACAGCCTGTTGCCGCTTGGCCGAGGCAATGCTGCAGTGCTTCCAGCTTGTGACTGATGTGGTCATTTCAGAGATGTAGGCTGAAGAGGAGGAGGAGGTGCAGGAGCTGTCGAATGTGGGGGCAACCATGATTGACCCAGGGCCCGCAATCCTCGGCGTCGGGAGGACGTGTTCCGTCCCAAGGTCCAACTGGGTCCCAGCTTCCACTATATTAACCCAGTGTGCCGTCAGCAAGATGTGCCATTCCTGCCCACAAGCACTTGTGTACATGTTCGTGGTTAGGTGGACTTTCCCAGTAACTGCGTTGTTGAGGGCATGGCTAATGTTATGGGACAGGTGTTTGTGTAATGCGGGGATGGGAGAAATAGTGGTGGCTGGGGACCGATTACCAAGGGACGGCCGTCGC
Organism: Phyllobates terribilis; assembly: GCF_046119375.1. Classification (NCBI taxonomy): domain Eukaryota; kingdom Metazoa; phylum Chordata; class Amphibia; order Anura; family Dendrobatidae; genus Phyllobates; species Phyllobates terribilis. Next base: position 421,036,411 of record NW_027362762.1, on the reverse strand, counting down.
CATTAGATTGCGGAAAGCATCTGTCTCCATGAGCCGAAAAGGCAACATTTCGAGCTCAACCATTCGCAAAATGTGTGAATTTAGTAGTGTGGCCTGTTCGGCATTGGCTGCATATTTGCGCTTGTGTTCCAAGGACTGGGGTAAGGAAAACTGAATGCTGCGCTGGGACTAGGACCTGGACATGCTTGCTGATGGTGCTAGTTGAGAGTGTGCAATGACAGATGCTGGGCGGGAGGCATCTTCGCTTGTGCCATGGACAGGGGATTGGCGTGCAAGCACAACAGCAATAGAAGCAGTGGTGTCACCCACAGACACTGTTTCTGAACCCTGGGGTTCGGCCCACTTAGTTGGGGGCTTTGCTGCCATGTGCCTGACCATGCTGGTGGTGGTCAGGCTGCTAGTTTTGCTACCCCTGCTGATGCTGGCCTGGCAGGTGGTGCAAATGGCCTTTTTGGGGTTATCTGCAGAGTCTTTAAAAAACAACCAGACTCGGGAAGACCTAACAGTTGTACTGGCAACATCCGTCGCTTTGGAGTTACGGGGAGCGCTTTCCCGCCTTGTGTCTGCAGCCACCACACTGCTTGTTCCTGCCTGTTGTGGTGCTCTGCTTCTCTTCCCCCTGTGTGCTGCTGTCTTCACTCTGCATGTCCCCCTGCCAGGTTGGGTCAGTTACTATATCATCTAGCACCTCGTCTTCCACTTCCGCACCCTGGTCCTCCTCCTGACTTTCTGGCAATTGTGTCTCATCATCATCCACCTCTTGTGACATTAATTGCACTTTCCCACAATTGCTTTCGTGTGACCATGGCTGCTCAAATATTTGGGCATCGCTACACTCATTCTCCTCTTCACCTGCTTGAAGCTGGCCGGGCGAGAGGCCTGAATCTATAAATGGAAAAATTAACAGCTCTTCTGAGTGTCCAAGTGTGGGATCAGTTCTCTCCGGGCACTCGGCATGGTGGAAGGAAGGAGGATCAGGGTGAGGAATATGTGGTCCAGACTCATGGCTACTGAGACTTGACCGTGTGGAAGACAGGGAGGTGGTTGCAAAGTGACAGGAAGCATTATCTGCTACCCAACCAACAACCTTTTGACACTGCTCTGTGTTCAATAGTGGTGTTCTGCGGTCCCCTAGTAATTGGGACAGGATGGTCGAGCGACAAGATGTGTGTGTTTGTTGTGGCACAATTTCAGCTTGCCCACGGCCTTGGCCTCGACCTCTGCATGCACCATCACCATCACGTCCACTTTCCTGTCCCTTGCCATGCACCTTGCCCATTTTAAATGGAGAACAATATTTTCCATGTTCACTACAAATGGCTGGATTTGAACCGCAGTTATATGTGATACGTCTGTAGGAGAACCACGGTTTTAGAAAGCGGGCCTGTAGTTTACTTTTGCTATTCTTCACAGCGACCTCTTGTGAATAGCTTCACTGACACACTGCAATAAAATGGAAATGGAAACCAGAAATGGCTGATTTTGGAATGCAGTTATATGTGATACGTCTGATGGAGACCCACAGTTTTAAAAAGTGGGCCTGTAGTTTACTAATACTATTCTTCGCAGTGACCTCGTGTGAATAGCTTCACCGACACACTGCAACAAACTGTAAATGGAAGCCAATATTTTCCATGTTCACTACAAATTTCTGGATTTTTATCACTGTAATATGGAAAAGATCTGGCTTTATTCTGCAGTGCTAACAAGCAAATGGAGCAGAAAAATGGTCTTACACTTGATTGCTTTTTAAGCAAATCAGGATTAAGATAAAAAAAATTAGCCCTGGCTCCTGATATCTGGGGCTATGTCTACAAATATCTGTAATAGCAGGATCAGTCAGAACATGCTATGGACCCTCTTGTGCAGTATGCACTGCAGTCTGCCACATATACTGCCTGATTTGCTTTTTAAGCAAATAACCAGGATTAAGATAAAAAAAAATAGCCCTGGCTCCTGATATCTGGGGCTATGTCTACAAATATCTGTAATAGCAGGATCAGTCAGAACATGCTATGGACCCTCTTGTGCAGTATGCACTGCAGTCTGCCACATATACTGCCTGATTTGCTTTTTAAGCAAATAACCAGGATTAATATAAAAAAAAAATAGACCTGGCTCCTGATATCTGGGGCTATGTCTACAAATATCTGTAACAACAGCAGCAGCAGACAGAACATGCAGTGGACCCCCTTGTGCTATATGCACTGCAGTCTGCCACAAACCTTGCCTGCCTAACTCCTGATATCACCATTCACCACTGAATATATGCATCTGGATTAGTCCTCAGAAGGACTGTTAATTCAGATGGATATATAGATATGCTGTGGAATACCTATACTAACTATAAACAAGTAAATCTCTTCCTGACTCAGCAGCAGCTCACCCTACTCTGCCTGCATCTGGGGTAGACTGTGATGAGCATAGGGGCACCAGGTCTTATATAGACCCGATGACGCTATGCGGCCAGCCAATCACTGATATGCCCACAACCAACATGGCTACGGCATGAAATGGGTTGACAGATTCCCTTTAAGTGCACAGTCAGATGGCTGCATTACTGGCTCGAGCACCACATTACAATCCTCGGACTGGCCATCTGCTCTCCTGACCTGAGAGTGACAGCATGTATTTCTATGCAGCTATCACGCTCAGGTGAGGAGAGCCGACGGCCAGTCCGACAATTGCGATGCAATCATCGCGCAAGTAATACGGCAGTCTGATTGCGCCCTTAAAATGAGTCTCTGTCTATTATCATTAAAGGGGATGTCCACATCAGGAGGTGAGCAGCGCCACTCATGGGTAACGGAAAAAAGGGAAGACCTACTACAGGAAGATGCCGCACCCACACCCAACTGGACCCTTCACAGACTAGATAAACCCTAGCAACTCAAAAACACCACCTCTGACCTGGCTCCCTAAAAGGCCATTGAGGGGTTACTCGCACCTCCTGAGGAACCAGAGGGGAGGCTGCAACACACTGCCAACAAGAGGAGAGGAAAGTGTACAGGAAGATATGAAAACCCAGGGTGAGAAAAATAAAACATGTTCACAGAGGGAAAGCTAAGGAGAGCCAAAAGTTAATGGAACAAGTATAACCTCCTAGAAACCTGAAGAGGTGAAAGTAACAAGGACTGGGAAGGAGAACAAACAGACGCACTGCAAGAATTCAACTGGTGTTTACCATGCAAGGTAAACTCCTTAGCTGATGGGCTGGAAATCCTAAATGCATGTCCACCCAGGAGTATAGCCAGCAAGGAAATGCAGTGAAAGGTGAACATATGAAACTCAACCCAGAGTGTGATAAGGCAGACCAAAAGGGAAGATGGAAAACACCTGGAAAGGAGCAAACCAAGATGGGGGACCAAAGACAATTGGAACCATCAGCATTTGGACAGGGAAGAAAAGGCAATAGCTCAGTAGACAGAAGAACCAGCCACGCAGCAACAGGTCAGCAGATGGAATCCCTAAACCCAGCCATGACAACTATCAGCAAGTATTATGCACATGTCCTATTCAAATGAGCACTGCTGGTCAACAACTTTAAAGGGGTTCTCCAAGAATGAGGTAAAATGGAGTCCCTGATATAATTCAAACTAGAGCCTGTCCTAGTCACATGTTAGTATGAGCTGCAAACTAAAGAAATACTGCTCCCGAGATCAATTAATACAGAATTACTGCACAAAAATGACTTGAAGGGGTTTTCAGAGAATGAGATATAATTGTGTCCCTGATATAATTCAAACTGCAGACTGTCCTAGTCACTGTGCTATTAGAATGGGCTACAAGCTGAAAACATACAGCTACCTGTGACTTAGCTGAGAAGAGCTGTATCACACATACCTTGTCGGTGGCCGGGAGCACTGCTGCGATATGTGAAGAAATATGTTTTAACCCATGTTGTCCTCCATAAGAACATTTCCAGCTTCATCCTCCTCCTCCTCCTCCTCCATCAGTCTCACAGCTTTATAGCAGTGCACAGAGGAAAAAAAACAAACATTAAACTGGAGATAGCCCCCTTTGTGCTCAGCAATGAAGAGCTATATTCACATATGACAGGCGTGCTCTGGAACTGCCGACTGATACAGCTCTTGTCAGTTGAGACGCAGGTCTCAGTAGCTGTATGTCATCAGTCTGCAGCCTGTACTTACAGCACAGTGACTAGGACGATCTGCAGTTTGAATTATATCAGAGACTCCATTATATCTCAGTGAACCATTTAAGTCATTTTTGTGCTGTAATTCTGTATTGCTTGATTTTATTTTATAGTGCCTAGAGTTTCAATAATATAGGGGGATGATTAATTTAAGCTTGTGGTCAAACAAAACTAAGTTATGTACATGACTGTGTAGCTTGTGAAAAAAAATTAACACAAAACTGAAATATAATATAAAATAATCCCCTTTGCTAAATTCCATATTGAAATGTTTTGCAGGTACAAGTCATTCTAGGTACTAAGCAGCCCCTATTCAGTAACATTGTGGAAGATGAAGGTGGTCTAGTTACTACTGTGGCCAGACAGCAAGATATAAATTTGCTGAGGAGAAGTGAGAAGTCCAGCAGCTCCAATCAGGTCTTAGATGGCTACCAGCAAACGTTTGATTCAGTTCATGTGAAGCAGTTGCTAACAGAAGCGCTCAGAGAATACAACAAAGTGAATCCCAGATTGAGCATCACATTTTACCAGGTCTGTGGCTGTGACTTGTTCAGCTGTCATTCATACTGTAGCGTGGCTCATAAATTATTAAGGAGATCATTGTGTGCTCACTGAACAGAACACTGAACTTGAGTACAAGACATATTGATCTATTTCTCTTAGAAAAATCCTTTGTTAAATGAATTAACTTGTTGGAAAGAACAGACTCATTTCAAACGGATTTTCTGTTCCTGTCTATTAATCTTTGAAAATGGAGGTAATTGATGTATAGCCTTTTTCTGTATACGTATTTGATATTTTAATGCCTGTTTAGAGAACAAAGGTCTTCCGGTAGGATGTCTGTTATGTCTAGTATTTCAAGACAGTCTCTATATCTTGCCATTTTCAATATTCATTTCTTCAGACAGACAAATGGAACATTCATACTGTACTAATAAAACTACGATAAAGCATTGCTCTCTTCTGTGCCAGTAGGCAGAATGGTCGATAACCTGTTAAGGAATAATAAAAAAGCACAATCTTCTAGTAAAAGCTTCTGTGAAATTACATTACATGTTTGTATTGGTGCAATATTTCAACCCTTTCTCCTTACTCAGGTGAAGAAAAATTGTTACATGAGAAAGAGACATGATGTATTTTTTATAATAAATTTCTATTCTCAGCCAATTATTATAACTAGCCACCATACAGTCCTGCTCATCGTTATTGGCACCCATGAAGTTTAAGCACATAATGTGAAATATCTCCTGAAAAAAATGAATCAAGTGAAACAGTTTTTTTGTATAGAGCACTCGTGTTAAATACAAAAGAGCAAATGATGAACAATAATTATAAAAAAAAAACATTGGGAGGGAAAAGTAGAAAAACCTAAAGCTTACTGTGTCACTGGTATTGGCACCCTTTACATTAATTTAGTATGGAAACACATTTTTACTCGCCTGTGGTAACTCACAAAAGAGATTCATCTGTGATTAATTGTCGGTGCCCATGTGACATGAATTAGCCAATGAATGATGACTTCAGTGTTTTAAAAAGCCACATGGTAGGCCCTGTTCCTTTGTCACAATGGTGAAGACAAATAAGCTGTCTAAGGACATCAGAACTACTATTATTAGCAAACACAAGACTTCCAAAGAGTATAAGGCTAACTCCAAAGACCTTGGTATCCCAGTTTCAACAGGGCTCTATGTTATTAAGACGTTTGCCAAGCATGGAATCATCAAGAACCTCCCTGGACGTGAAGAAAAGAGGAAAATTGACAAGATATGTCTTCAAAGGTTGGTGCAAATGGTGGAAAAAACACCACGTTAAACATTCAAAGATCTGAAGGCCCACCTGGAACAATCTGGAGTCATGGTTTCATCGAGTACCATACATTGCACACTAAAGCAAGCAGAGCTTTATGGGTGAAGACCAAGGAAGAATCCATTGCTGAACAAAAGACATAAAAAAGAATGACTGATCTTTGCCAAAGAGTACCTTGACAAACCACAATGCTTCTGGGAAAATGTTATGAGAACAAATGAAACAGAAATAGAGCTTTTTGGGAATGCAAAGCAACAGTTTGTTTACAGATGGTGCAATGAAGCTTATAAGGAAAAGAACACCTTACCAACAGTTAAGCATGGTGGAGGATCCATAATGCTGTGGGGTTACTTTGCTGCGTATGGTGCTGGAAGCCTTGACTGTATCACAGGAATCATGAAATCGGAGAATTATCAAGAGATTTTACAGCGAAATGTCCTACCTAGTGTAAGAAAACTTGGTTTCAGTCGAAGATCATTGGTCCTCCAGCAAGATAATGACCCAAAGCACACATCCAAAAGTACACAGGAATGGTTGAAAAAAGAAAAAATGGACTGATTTAAAATGGCCAGCAATGAGTCCTGACTTCAATCCCATTGAAAATCTTTGAGGTGAGCTGAAATCTGCCATTGGGAAAAAGAAAGAAAATTCCAGCTGAGAAGTGCAGAAAGCTTATAGATGGCTGCAAGAAATGTTTGGACGCTGTCAGCAATGCAAAAGGGTGTGCAGCCAAGTATTAATTAGGGGTGCCTTTATTGCAATATGAAAATTGAAAAACAATGTTTTATTGTTGTATTACTTTGGACCACTAATTAAAAAATCCTGATGATATAACTTTGGCACATTTCCATTTATTTCTGAAGATATTGTACAGTCTATAAAATAATTGAAGGGGTGCCTATAATGGTGAGCAGCACTATATACAATGTCAGACTGAAGTGCCTGGGATTCATAGGTGGGATTGATTCCTGGGACCCATCCTAAAGCTACTGTACATTGAAAAATGACATGTTCATATACATGTTCATATTTACAGTGTGCAAAACAGAACTGTATTATACATTGCACTATTCAAAGTACATTTTTCTTAAACAATGAAAACATGGGGAGAATAGGGATAAAAGACCAAATCCAATCTCATTTTTTGATTCCCTTGCATTTTTAATACTATATTTACATCGACTTTGGCATCTGATCCCAGCCATTAGTGCGCATGTCGGCTGTATATAACAGTGAGGAGCAGCAACTGATCAAGAAGGCACAGCTCCTGTAACGGAACTGTCACTACAATATTATGTCACAGTAATTTGTAGCAAGAGAAACTACACCTACTAACAAATATAAAAAAACTGACCGTCACTTCAAAACAGAAAAAGACAAGTATGAACAGGTGTAAGCTAAGAGAGCCTCTCTATATAACTAGAACGTCATAATATTGTTGTAACTGATTTGATTCTGACCCAAAGTCAGATTGCCAGAACACCAGTGAGGCCGAATTAAGAGATTAGGCCCTCCAAAATAACGAGCGCTCAGAGAAAAGAATGCACAAATATTGTTAGCAAGACAATTCTTCTGTGAATGCTTCTTCTTATACCATTTACAGACCATGTAATTTCCATTTAGGAATCTCCACTCACTGCACCTGTTACCCAGGTCATGATGACTTTATTTATCATGTACCCATAACACAGTTTTGCAGAACCTCAAAACATTGCATATGAGATAAGAAAGTATTAAATGAAGTATTAAAGCCTTGACTTTGAGACTATAAGACTGGTTAATACAACCCCTGGCAAAAATGATGGAATCACTGGGCTCGGAGGATATTCATTCATTTGTTTAATGTTGTTGAAAAAAAGCAGATCACAGACATGGCACAAAACTAAAGTCATTTCAAATGGCAACTTTATGGCTTTAAGAAACACTAAAAGAAATCAAGATTAAAAATGTGGTACTCAGTAAGGGTAATTTTTTTCAGACCAAGCAGAGGGAAAAAAATTATGGAATCACTCAATTCTGAGGAAAAAATTATGGAATCACCCTGTAAATTTTAATTTCCAAAACTAACACCTGCATCAAATTAGATCTGCTCCTTAGTCTGCATCTAAAAAGGAGTGATCACACCTTGGAGAGCTGTTGCACCAAGTGGACTGACATGAATCATGGCTCCAACACGAGAGATGTCAATTGAAACAAAGGAGAGGATTATCAAACTCTTAAAAGAAGGTAAATCATCACGCAATGTTGCAAAAGATGTTGGTTGTTCACAGTCAGCTGTGTCTAAAATCTGGACCAAATACAAAGAAAATGGGAAGGTTGTTAAAGGTAAACATACTGGTAGACCAAGGAAGACATCAAAGCGTCAAGACCGGAAACTTAAAGCTATATGTCTCCAAAACAGGAAATGCACAACAAAACAAATGAGGAGCGAATGGGAGGAAACTGGAGTCAATGTCTGTGACCAAACTGTAAGAAACCGCCTAAAGGAAATGGGATTTACATACAGAAAAGCTAAACATAAGTCATCATTAACACCTAAACAGAAAAAAACAAGGTTATAATGGGCTAAGGAAAAGCAATCGTGGACTGTGGATGACTGGATGAAAGTCATATTAAGTGATGAATCGCGAATCTGCATTGGGCAAGGTGATGATGCTGGAACTTTTGTTTGGTGCTGTTCCAATGAGATTTATAAAGATGACTGCTTGAAGAGAACATGCAAATTTCCACAGTCATTGATGATATGGGGCTGCATGTCAGGTAAAGGCACTGGGGAGATGGCTGTCATTACATCTTCAATAAATGCCCAAGTTTACATTGATATTTTGGACAGTTTTCTTATCCCATCAATTGAAAGGATGTTTGGGGATGATGACATCATTTTTCAAGATGATAATGCATCCTGCCATAGAGCAAAAACTGCGAAAACATTCCTTGAAAGAAGACACATAAGCTTATTGTCATGGCCTGCAAATAATCCGGATCTCAATCCAATTGAAAATCTTTGGTGGAAGTTGAAGAAAATGATCCATGACAAGGCTCCAACCTGTAAAGCTGATCTGACAACAGCAATCAGAGAAAGTTGGAGCCAGATTGATGAAGAGTACTGTTTGTCACTCATTAAGTCCATGCCTCAGTGACTGCAAGCTATTATTAAAGCCAGAGGTGGTGCAACAAAATACTAGTGATGTATTGGAGTGTTCTTTTGTGTGTTTGTTTTTCATGATTCCATCATTTTTTCCTCAGAATTGAGTGATTCCATAATTTTTTCCCTCTGCTTGGTCTGAAAAAAAAATTACCCCTACTGAGTACCACATTTTTAATCTTGATTTCTTTTAGTGTTTCTTAAAGCCCTAAAGTTGCCATTTGAAATGACTTTAGTTTTGTGCCATGTCTGTGATCTGCTTTTTTTCAACAACATTAAACAACTGAATGAACATCCTCCGAGCCCGGTGATTCCATAATTTTTGCCAGGGGTTGTACTAAACAAACTGTAGAACAGAGAGAAAAAACATTAACCCTTTTATATCAATATGTAAACATTGAATATATAAAATAGGAACTGCATTATTGATGTAGAAAACATGTTAAAAAATGAAGGTACTTAGCGCACAAATTGGCCAATAACTGTGAGCCCAACGGCCAGCGACAAGACGTACCGCTTTGTTGGGACCCTAAATATAACATGATGTCTCTCCCAGTCTAGAAGCCTACAGTTATATGGGCAGGTAGGATCAAGCTCTATTTAAAAACGCCATCAACTGATGAGCAGAAGTGCTCAGTCAGAGGGCATGTACTTTAAATATCAAAAAACTCACCGGCAGAAAAAGACAAGTGTGAACAGGTGCAAGCTAAGAGAACCTCTCTATATAACTAACAAATTAAAACTGTACTCTGAAACCCTATAATATGTAAACATTGAATATATGAAATTGGAACTGCATTACTGCTGTAGAAAACATGTTAAAAAATGAAGGTACTTAGCTCACAAATTGGCCAATTTGTGTGAGCCCAACAGCCATTTTGTTAGTTATATAGAGAGGCTCTCTCAGCTCGCATCTGTTCACACTTGTCTTTTTTCTGTTTGGAAGTGCCGGTCAGCTTTTGATATTTGCAGTGCATACCTTCTATCTGAGCACTCTTCCCATCAGGTGCTTTTAAATATAGATTGATCCTACCTACCCAAACAATTGTAAGCTTTTAGCATCATGTTAGGTTTAGGGTCCCAACAAAGGGCCTTGTCGCTGGCTGGTGGGCTCACATGAATGGCCGTGTGAGGGCATGTTTTTTGCTGGACGAGTTGCACTTTTGAACAACACCATTGATTTTACCATATAGTGTACTGGAAAACGGGAAAAAAAATTCCAAGTGTGGTGAAATTGCAAAACAAATTGTTTTTTTTTTTACCATGTTCACTAAATGCTAAAATTGACCTGCAATTATTATTCTCCAGGTCATTACAAGTTTGCAGATACCAAACATGTTAGGTTCTTTTTTATTTAAGTGGTGAAAAAAAAATCCAAATTTGTAAAAAAAAACACACAAAAAAATGACTTTCCGAGACCCGTAGCGTCTCTGTTTTTTGGGCTCTGGAGCTGGGTGAGGGCTTATGTTTTGCGCACCGAGCTGACGTTTTTAATTATATCATTTTGAGCTAGATACAATGTTTTGATCGCCTGTTATTGCAGTCTATTGCAATATTGGGGAGTCTAAAAAACCTTAATTCTTGCGTTTTGATTTTTTTGCACATTACGCCATTTATTGATCTGATTCATTCTTTTTATATTTTGATAGCTTGGGCGTTTCTGAACAGAGCGATACCAAATCTGTGTATTTTTTAGTGTTTTATTTTGAATGGGGCAAAAGAGAGGTGATTTAAACTTTTATATTTTTTAAATTTTTTAATATTTTTAAAAACTTTTTTTCTACATGTTTTACTTGCTTCAGTAGTCTCCTTAGAAGACTTGAAGCTGCGATCTTCTGGTTGCTTGTGCTACACATAGTAAAGCAAAAAGAGATTTGTATATAACCCACTCTAGATTGTAATACAAGATATAGCAAAAATATGAGTGCAGTTAAAAAATTAACTTTTAATTTCATAGCATTAAAAAATATATACATATAAAGTGCAGACCATGCAACAGATAGTGTCCTGCAAAGACAGACAGGTAGTGAGATAACTGGTATAGCAGAGGCACACTGTTGGCCACATAGGATAGGAATAATTTAGAATATATAGATTTTTTATCTTCCTATATACCATTGGCCACACATGTGCCTGTATACAATAATTAACTCAATACTCACTATCGCACTCTTAGTATGCATACATCCAGTTATACCATTGCAAAGCTTTTTCTCTATACAACTGGAGCATATATCAGTCCACCAATAAATATCAAAAACAGATCACTGCAGGTCATATAAAATAGATACAGAATAAATATTTATATCAAGTAATTTACTGCTAACATCTCATCTGATTAGTTATTTTCTTTACTTTTTTCTTCATTTAGTCTGACCTTTTTGTCGACATCTTCCAGACACAACTCATCGCTGCAGATTTTGCCATAAAGATCACCGCTCCTCTTAAAATAACAAGGTCACATGCAGTTTAAACATATACATAGTTTTCAGCATAAATTGAGTACAAACCCCTGTGAAAAGTTAGATATTAATCAATATCTCACTCGACATAAGAACAATTTCCAAAATTTTGACTGAGTTTTATAGAACATTTTTTTAATCCATAACATGAAAGAAAGGATAATAAATATAATTTTCATTACAAAATCTTCAGTGTTACTCAAATTAGTTGATGCAAAAATGAATACACCCCACATCAAAAACTACTACATCTAGTATTTCATATGACCTGCAAGATTTTTAAGGACAGCACTGTAAAAAGTATTTTTCCGGGCATAAAATGAACAAGTTGGCGATATATTGCATCATCTATCTTTTTCCATTCTTTAAACGGAATCTGTCAGCAGCTTTTTGCTATGTGATCTGAGGACAGCATGAGATACGGGCTGAGACACAGATTTCAGGGATGTGACATTGATTAGGTTGTGTGCTGTTTTTTCTATAGAATGTTTCTATTGAATGAAGATTTCATCACCAGGACATTACCATTGCCAGGACTGGTGCTTACATGAGCAGTTGTCCAACCACGCCCCCCAATAGACAATGTACAAAATGTGGTGTGGGTGGGGTTAACTTCCTGAGCTCTGCTACATGCTACATCTAAACACTCTAATTGTGTCACACCTGCTGCAGGCAGTAAACTAAATGATACATCATTGCAATCAGGGTCTTTTTTCCTACATTATACTACTCTCAGATGAGGTGGCAAAACCCTACTGACAAATTCCCTTTAAGAACAACCTCTTCTGGAGCCTGGATGCTGGATGGAGAGTGATGCTCCATCTGTCTCTTTAGAATTCCCCATAGGGTTCAGATTAGAAAACGTACTTTGCCACTGAATCATTTTCACCCTTTTTTTCAGAAATGCAACATATGTGTGTTTTGGATCATTGTCATGTTGGAAAAGTGCACGTCTACCAAGGGCACAGAGTGATAGTAACATCTTCACTTTCAATACAGAGCAGCACATCTGGGAATTCGATACCATTAATGATATGTAGCTCCCTGACACCAACAGCACTCCTGCAGCTCCCAATAAGGACAGTGCCACCACCATGTTTCACTGTAATACTAGAAAGACTAGATGTAGTAATTTTTGGCATGATGTATTCATTTTTGCATCAACTAATTTTAGTAATACTGAAGGTTTTGTAATGAAAGTTATATTGTTAACCTTACTTTCATGTTATGAAACACTCGCGGCTGTTACAGGAAGATCCTGGCTGCGTGTCTCAGCCATTATCTGCCATGTATGGGTCAGGCTCAGCCTCTGAGCCTGCTCCATACACCCTCTCCAGACTTGCACCATACTTGTCTGGAGAGGAAGGGGTTAACAATGTGAACTGTACAATCTGTAATTGTTTAGTGTGTGTAGGCTGCCATTGTTCTCAGCAGTGGGAGCCTTGTTTATACAGGACCATGCAATGCTGAGAACGATGATCTTTTGCACACAAAGATCATTTCACCCAACAAACAAGCATTTTGCTTGTTCATTTGGTGATCAGCAGCCTGGTTAGACTACATGATTATCGTAATACAAGCATTTCTATGATCGCTTATTCATGATAAACTTGCAGTGTAAATGGACCCTAGCAATCCCACTGATTAGCTGTTCTGAGAACCAGAACAGCGTAACACCATATATCTTTTAGTGGCTTCCTTTTGGGTACTGAATCTTATCTCCCATTCACTTGACTAAGAGATAATCTGCTGTACCATCAATGTCTCTGTTCCATACATTGTGTACACGTGGTCAACCTCATAGTAAATAATAGCTTATCAGTGGGGATACCAGGTGTTGGACCCCCACAGATCTGATATTGATGACCTAACCAAGAGCTCCATTTTTCTGTTACAGAGCCCAAAGTTCACTGCTTCTCTTCACACAAATATGAAGTTAAAGGGGATCTATCAACAGATTTCACCCTAAAAATATATGACTTTTTCTTGAATTAGTCAGTATTATATAAAGAGGGACCTCACTTTTCTTTAGTTATATCTGATGGGTAGTTTTGCCTATTATTTGAAAATACCATACATTTCTATTCATTAAGATTTGTAATGCACAGAACTAATTCACAAACTAAATCTTGAAAATAAGCAGTAAAGAACTGGTGATGGGGTTCAGAGGTTCTTGTTGTTTCATCAATATAATGTTGTGCTTTGTCTTCTTAAGACATTGTATATTTTTATATTTTTTATTCTAATCTTTTTCGTAGTGTGCAATTAATCTACTGTGCCGTATGTCCCGTAATCTTTGGAGTGTTCATGGAAGTGCCCATACGCTACTTTGTGGAGAGGGTTGTCCACGGTATAGCTCTGCACTTGCCAGGCTTGCAGGACACCTGTTGGGATTCAATGTAGTACAGCTCGGCTCACACACTAAAGCGGAGGATGAGAAACAGAGAAGTGTAACACTGAAAGCTCAACTCATAGATTGTTACATAAAAGCTGGATTAAAGGTGAGATAAGTATTTTAGAAATAAAACTAATGAATTGTTACCAGTCAGATAGAAGGAACACTATATGGATAGAGAAGTACAAATGTAACAAAGGTTATTATCACGACTCACAAACGCCCCATCTTGTCACATAACTTGTCACATAAGTTTAATTCCTAAAGGAAGTCTAAAATAGCCCTAGTGGCTAATTTTTTAAAATTGAAAGATTTCAAATTTGTATTTTAAATACAGATTATTAGTTGAAATGAAAGTCAAAATAAAAAAAAATTGCATTTAACACAAAAACCTGATTTAAATTTTCTGATGACACGTTTCCCTTAACCTGTCAGCAGGATTTTGCCAAGTAAACTACAGGCAGTGTCATGTTGGGGCTGCTGCACTGATTAATATGATACCTGAGGTGAAGAAAGGGTCTTTCCTTGGTGCTGTAGGCCAGATCAGCAGGAAAAGAGCTGCGCCCCTATCTCTTTATGTGTCTGGATGTCTCTATGATGAGGAACACACTTGTGCTTCAGGGTGGGCCTGTGGGCAGGTCTTTTCTTGCTGATCTGGCCTAGAGCACCAGGATAAGACACTGCAGACAGTCCAGCCTGGAGCACAAGCATATCATTAACTCAAAACTGCAAACACTGATTATACAAGAACCACAAGATGGATTTCTTCACCTCAGGTATCATATTAATCAGTGCAGCAGCCTCAACATGATCATGCCTGTAGTTTACTTAGCAAAATCCTGCTGACAGGTTCGCTTTAAGATAACTTCATCCTGCACAAGTCTTTCATAATTAGTTGTCAAATTACACTTCTTTGTGATGTGATGTCCCAGAGCTGTGTTAGTCACGTTAACCTTTGCTAGATCTGTACCATGACCTTGTGATTATGTACACTATGGGACATTTACTGTAGTTATAACTCTTAAGACTCTGTTCACATCTGTGCTGGAGACTGTTTGTGGCCTCTACTACAGGTTCATATTTACAAGGGAAAATAAACCTGCATGCTGTGCTATTTTTTCTGACAAAATGACAGTTATTATATAGAATAGAATATTCTATGTATGATCATCTATGTCACTGATGGACTATGAGCACTGTGACTCCCTTTGCCTACATAGACCGGCTTTGATTATTTAGGAAAAACAGAGACAAATTAATGTTCTGCGCTTAAGGGTTGTCAATCAATAGAACTCATTTACAATCCAAAGGTATCATTGTGTTTTATTTTTCATTGTAATGCAGATTATTTTACCTGAACCTAGGGACTTTAGGATGGTAACTGTAACCTTTATATTCCAATAATTAATATTTCCAGGGTCAGAAGACTCTACTCCTTCTCACAGAAGAACAAATCGACTCTACGGCACTAATTTACCTAACAGAATTTGTTGTATTTGGTTTCGTGTCCCAACTTTTTACACTTGAACAACAAGCAACAATAGCCAATGCCATGAGAAGTGAGGTATGGAGCATCAAAATAGTCATAAATAGTCATAAATCCCATGTCATGTAACAACATAGTTTATGTCTGTGAATGTAGTATGTCTAAGTAGAGGTACACCTAGCACTGTGTAAGCTTTGTTTATAGATTAGAAATACATTATAATTAGGGTTGAGCGAGTATGTTCTGTCCGAGTATGCTCGGCCGAGCTCCGAGTATTTACAGCTGCTCGGTGACCAGGTTAAATCGCTCCCGTGTGCATGATTTGCAACTGTTTGACAGCTTTATTACATGTGAGGAATGTGTAAGAAATAGACATTCCTCACATGTAATAAAGCTGTCAAACAGTTGCAAATCATGCACACGGGAGCGATTTAACCTGGTCACCGAGCAGCTGTAAATACTCGGAGCTCGGCCCGAGCATACGCGGCAAAACGGTTAATAGAACCTACTCGCCCAACACTAATTATAATATATTAGTAATGCATTAGTAATACATCATACCCCACTATAGACTTATAGCAAAGTGCGTATTTTGAATAAGACTGATATGCCAACACAATTTCAGCACATGGAAAATATGTAAGCCACAATGCAAAATGAAAAAATAGTGGTTAAAGGGGTTGTCTGGTCTTTAATCTACAAGTCTGTAGTCACTACTGTATGTAACTGCAGACTTGTGAATCCTCACATTGTGCGCACTGTGCACTGTGAGGATTCTCCGGTGCCAGCGCTGGAAGTGGCGGTCCACAAGTATGCAATACGATATGCATACTCCCAGGCATGTTCAGACTAGACTGAAGATTCATAAGTCTGCAGTCACATTAGCATAATAATAATTGTCAAAGGATTACTTTTGTGTGTGGCATGTATTTCATAGATTGTAAATGTCCATTAGTTAAAAAGAAGATTCACATTTTAAAACAAATGTAGGGCTAAGGTTCATGTTTTTTTAGCTCAAAAACCTTGCATTTGTACCTCCCTCATCACAGTTGCTTGGATATATGAGCGTGTGTAAACATAGAAGACAAAAAGTTCCAGCACTCTGCTTTCAGACTTAAAAACCTGCAACTTTTATTTAGGGAACATAAATGTTTAACACTGACTCTTCAAATGTCTAAGCCAATGCGTTTTCACCATTTGGTTTTAGACATTTGAAAGCACTGTTTTAAACATCTATGTTCCAATAATAAAAGCTGTAAGTTTTTAAAGGGAACTTGTCACCAGAAAATTAACCTGTGCTATTAACCTGCAGACATTGGGTTAATCTGTAGGTTAATAGTGTTGTTAACCTGCCTGGCGCCCGCACTTACCCGAACACTGCAGAGGAGAAAATAAACTTTATTAACCCCCGGCAACGCTTGGGTTTCAGTCATGGGGGCGGTGCTGGCGCTGGTCCAGTCACCGCTCTGGGAATACAGAGCACCGGCTGTAACCGCGGCCCCAGCCCTGACTGACACTGGTTCTGCATTGGGGCCAGCTGTCAGTCAGTACCAGGGCGCGGTCACTGAACCCACACCAGCGCCATCCCCATGACTGAAACCCGAACGGTGCCAAGGAGAATAAAGTTCATTTTCTTCCTACAGCGTTCGGGCAGGTTAATAATGCTATTAACCTGCAAGTTAACCCCATATCTGCAGGTTAATAGCGTTTTTTCTGGTGACAGGTTCCCTTTAAGGCCACCAGCATTTGGTCAGTATTTTTCTCAGGAGTGGGAGTCAAAACCAGGAGTGGGTGATAAATGCAGAATTGGAGACTTATTTTTATTATACCTTTTCTCTGATTGTTCCTCACCTGGTTTTGGCTTCCACTCCTGAGAAAAAATACTGACGAATACTGATAGTGGGGCCATGGCCTAAGTGTAGAAATGGAGTGCTGGACGTTTTTTCTGTTATAGAGCCCAAAATATATTGCTTTCTTGCACACAGATCTGGAGCTAAAGAGGATCGATCAATAGATTTCATGAACCAAACTGAATACATTACTAAATGTATCACCTAAACTTGATGAGGCCGGTGTTTTTACTTTGATAATCCAAGTCAGAATGGCATTTTGAAATTTTAAAGTCAATCTTAGGCTGCGTTCACACATTGCGTATTTTCACGCGCTTTTTTGCGCGCGCTTTTTGAAAATACGCAATGTGCTTTGTGTCTGCCGGCAAAGTGAATGGGAAATTCACTTTGCCGTTCAGACACTGTGTAATTTTACGCAGCGGGAAAGCGCAGCTGCGTAAAGAATTAGCATGTCAATTCTTTACGCAGCTGCGTCCTGCGCTTTCTCTCTATTGTGCCCATTATAAGCGATGAAATTACGCAGCGGCGTTCACACACTGCGTAATTCCATCGCTTTTTTACGGAGGTGCAGGATGGATACTCACCTACCCGATGTCAGGGGAGAGGCGTCCGGTCCGGTCCACTCCAATCCCGCGCTTACAGCTTCTGCCGGTGAGCCGATCAGCTGTTAGCTAACCGGCTTGTAACCGGCTGGTCAGCTGATTACAAGCCGGTCAGCTGACAGTCAGCTGATCGCTTCACGGCAGATGCTGCAAGCGGGGGACGGAGCAGACGCGTCTCTCATCCATCGGGTAGGTGAGTATCCATAGTCTGTATATACACTGCTAGGGACACACACACGACACATAGACACACAGGACACCTAGACACAGACAGTACACATGTCATCCTTCATTTCACACTGAGTTTTTTGCTGCGCTTTTTTATGCAGTGTGTGAATGGAGGTGCTTTTTTTACCTGCTTAAAAAAATGCAGGTAAAAAAAGCAGGAAAATACGCAGCGTAAAAAAACGCAGGGAAATACGCACTGTGTGAACGCAGCCTTATAGTCTGATTGACAGGCCCTCAATAGCCACCATGTGTTGCTAATTAGTGATGAGCGAACGTGCCAAGAAAATGGACACGCTCGAGCCCTATCATAGTATCTTCGGCAATCTCGTTAAATCTGTTTGTGATGCAACGGCTCAATGTCTTGTGGCTGTTCTTCCAAGAGTCATAGCATTCTTGTTTTTCCACCAACAACAAATGAGGACTTGTTTTTTAGCAGGGCGAATTGTAGTTTTGGATGACACTATTCATTTCACCATACAATGTACTGGAAAATGGGGAAAAATTTGAAGTGTGGTGAATTGTAAATACCCATAGGATTCTACCATTGTTTTTTGGGTTTTGTTTTTATGGTGTTTACTGTGTGGTAAAAATTACCTGGCAAAATGATTCTCTAGGTCAGTATGATGACAGTGATATTAAAAATGTTTAGTTTTTATTTATTGAAGTGGTGAGAAAAAAATCTTAATTTTATAAAAAAAAATTGTTTTGTGTTTGAGACCCAAACATTTTTAGTTTTCTATTAGTTTTTATTTTTCTGTTAGAGGTTGTTTTTTGCATAGCAAGCTGACATTTTATTTTTACTATTTTGAGGTTGATACAACTGACAGCTAGGACTAGTCATCCAAGTAATCCACGCATAGTTTCCTGACAGCTTCTGAAAGTATGTTTACTCTTTTTCAAAATAAGACATGCTTGGCTACAATTGAGCAGCCAGGCTCTGATTCATGCGGCCCATTTGGTCAGGTTTCCTTTAGCACAGGCTTTTGAAAGAAAAACCTAAATGGACACTAAAGAGTACCTTGAAAAAGTATTCAGAAATAGTCCAAATTGTTAGTGAAGGGTGAAAAGATGGACCCGATATCTCCTCCCTACTAACCAGAATCCCACAATGTCTGTCCGCCATCTCATCCTTCTTCTCCGACAGGTTTCTAAAACTCAACATGGATAAAACAGAGTTCATCATCTTTCCACCCTCTCATTCACATCCCCCATCCGACCTATCCATCAACGTCAATGGCTGTTCACTCTCCCCAGTCCCACAAGCTCGCTGCCTTGGGGTAACCCTGGACTCTGATCTCTCCTTCAAGCCACATATTCAAGCCCTTTCCACCTCCTGCCGACTCCAACTCAAAAACATCTCCCGGATCCGTGCATTCCTCAGCAAAGACTCTGCAAAAACACTAGTGCATGCCCTCATCATATCCCGCCTCGACTACTGCAACCTCCTGCTCCGTGGCATCCCTTCCAACACTCTTGCACCTCTTCAATCTATCCTAAACTCTGCTGCTCGACTAATCCACCTGTCCCCCCGCTATTCCCCGGCCTCTCCTCTCTGTCAATCCCTTCACTGGCTCCCCATTGCCCAGAGAATTCAGTTCAAAACTCTAACCATGGCATACAAAGCCATCCACAACCTGTCTCCCCCATACATCTGTGACCTAGTCTCCCGGTACTTACCTGCACGCAACCTCCGATCCTCACAAGATCTCCTGCTCTACTCCCCTCTTATCTCCTCCTCCCACAATCGTATACAAGATTTCTCCCGTGCTTCCCCCCTACTCTGGAACTCTCTACCCCAACATATCAGACTCTCGCCGACCGTGGAAACCTTCAAAAGGAACCTGAAGACCCACCTCTTCCGACAAGCCTACAACCTGCAGTAAACACCACTGCACGACCAGCTCTACCCTCACCTACTGTATCCTCACCCATCCCTCGTAGACTGTGAGCCCTCGCGGGCAGGGTCCTCGCTCCTCCTGTACCAGTCGCTGACTCGTTTTGTTAAGATTATGTAAATGCTTTTGTTATGTATATCCCTATCACATGTAAAGCGCCATGGAATAAATGGCGCTATAATAATAAATAATAATAATAATAATAATAAAAGATTCTCAAAAAGCTAAAAAATTTAAATGTTTATTTATCCCCTTTGCTATGAATCCTCTAAATCATGTTTGGCCAAACCAATTAACTTCAGAAGTCACATAATTAGTTGACTATGTGAAATCAAATTGTCACATGATCTGTGCCATGATATCAGTATAAATATATCTGATCTGAAATGCCCTTGAGTCTTCAACACCATTAGGCTTAGTGCCCACGATGCAGAAATGAAGCAGAAATTTTCCTGAGCATTTCTGCATCTCCTTGGCAGAAAAACGCATGCGGTTTTTACATGTGTATTTGCATGCGTATTTGCCATGCGTTTTTCCAATGCATTGTATAGGCAAATACGCGTGCAGAAACGCACAAGAATTGGTCTTGTCCGTATTTTTTCTGCGAGTAAAATCTGCGCAGAAAAAATCCTGACCATGTGCATAGAACTTGCAGAATGTCATAGGAAGTCATGGGATAAGGTATGCAATGCATTTCTGGAGCGTTTACGCGCAGCAAATACGCACCAAAATACCCACCAAAAACACACAACCTTAAGCAAAATATGCAAATGGCCTTTTGAAAGAAGAACAGGAACTCTAGTGCCACTTATTGGAGGTAGGAATCCAAAAAGTCAATATTGACCATTTAAAAGACCTTCCCCATGACTTAATATAGGAAGCCAAGCCCCAATCTCCAAAGGTAGCATTGCAAGGCCTAAAAACCTCCCTATACCAACCTTACACTCTTCAAAAAGAGAGACTTTAAACATAGAATCAGAAATAAGCAAATTTATTCTAGTGGAATTGAATTCTCCTTGAATTTTCCAAAAATGTGACTTCTCCAGATCCCAGATTTTTTATAATGCGCTCCATGCGAGGTCAGTAAAATGTCTGCTATATATAACTGTAGAGAGCTAGGCAAACGGTGGAAAAAAATAATACTCCCCTCACTGATCACCTATTCCTACGACTGGATGAAGGAGAAAAAATAGAATTAGACTTACCGGTAATTTGGTTTCTAGGAACCCTGCATGACAGCCCCATAGGAGGATACTCCCCATACCGTAATAGGGACAGGAAACACACAAAGAGGTCAAATAGCCCCCCCCACTTCCTGTCTCCAGTGTTTTTACAAACGACCACACCAGTAGGAATGCTTCTAAATTTATTTACAACAAAGAATAATAAGACAAAATAATAGGGCGGGATTACCCATGCTGTCGTGGAGGGTTCCTAGAAACCGAATTACCGGTAAGTCTAATTCTATTTTATCTAGTCACCCTCCATGACAGCACCATAGGAGAAATGCCAAAGAATCACTCCTAGGGGGGTAAATGGCCTGGAGTACTTTCCTCCCAAAGGCCAAATCATCATTGGACATTAAATTCAGTCTACAATGTTTCAGAAATGTATGAACTGAGGACCAAGTGGCAGCTCTGCAGATCTGCTCTATTGACGCATTTGCCCTCTCTGTCCATGAGATTGATACTGCTCTGGTAGAATGTGCCTTAAATTTTTCCGGAGGAAGCATTTTTTTGTTTTTATAGGTTTTGACTATTGTCTTCTTGATCCAATTTGCAATTGTGTTTTTTTGCAGCCCTTTTCTCCATGTGTTGTCCATAATATTGTATAAACATGTTTTGGTCCTTCGTCCAAGGGCCTGATCTTAGGAGATAATGAAGTACCGATCTCTGTACGTCCAAAGTATGGAACTCTTTTTTTTTTTTTACTGATGGATGGGTTCTGGCAGAAAGAAGGTAACACTATCTCCTGAGACAGTGAAATTCGGAGGTTATCTTAGGTAAAAAGGCTGGATCCAGGCAGAATATACTTCTGTCGTCTAACGTTCTCAAGTACGGTTCTCTGATCGAGAGGGCTTGTAGCTCACTCACTCTCCTAGCCGTTGTGATGGCCACCAGGAAGGCCATCTTCCAGGACAACTTATGCTTTCTATTGGCTCAAAGGGATGCAATGTGAGACCTTTGGGAACCACATTCAGGTCCCAGGCTGAGACTAAATTAAGAATTTGGGGTTGAAGGCGAGAGGCTGTAACCATAAACCTTTTCACATAACGATGATCTGCCAGACTTTCATTGAAGTATGAACTGAGGGCTGCTACGTGGACTTTTAAAGTACTAGGTTTCAGGCCTTTCTCTAGTCCGCTCTGTAAGAAGTTGAGGACTTGAGCTATATTTGGACATAAAGGATTTGGTGGGTTAGAGCCACACCATGATATGAAGACCTTCCAAATCTTGTTATAGATGGAGTTGGTCACTGGCTTTCTTGCGTCATTGAAGTGTTTCTATCACTTTCTCTGACAGACCTTTTGACTTTAAGATGACCGATTCAGAAGCCAGGCCGCCAGTTGTAAAGCTTGAGGATCTGGGTGAAATATTGGTCTTTGATGTAGAAGGTTGTTGGTTGGTGGAAGAATTAGGGGACCATCTACTTTCAGGTTGTTTAGGGCTCCGAACCAGCTTCTTTTTGACTAGTGCGGTGCTATTAGGATTGTTTTTGTTTTGTCCCTCCTGATCTTTTGCAGTGTTTTGGGTAAGAGAGGAATTAGAGAGAAGGTGTATGCCAACTTGAAGTCCTATTGGCGAGAAAACGTATCTACCGCTAAGCCAGTGTCGTTTGGGTTTAGAGAAAAATATTTGTTTACTTTTGTATTTTGACGAGTGGAAAATAGTTCTATTTCTGGGAGACCCCATCATTTTGTTAGAAGCTGGACTGTCTCGTTGTGTAGGCTCCATTCTCCTGGATGTAGCGTCTTCCTGCTGAGAAAGTCTGCCTGGATATTGCTGAACCCTTTTAGATGGAATGCAGATAGGGAAAGCACATGTTGTTCTACCCAAGCAAAGATTCTGCTCGAGATTGCTTTCAGACTTTCGTATCTCGTGCTCCCTTGGTGCCATAGATGAGCCACCGTGGTTACATTGTCCGAGTATATTCTTATATGAGTACCTTTTATTAGGTCCACTGTTACTTTCAGCGCCTCTTCCACTGCTTTTAACGCTCTGAAGTTGGAAGAGCAACTGCTGATTTTTGGGACCATGTCCCCTGGAACGTGGTATGGGAGATTACAGCTCCCCATCCTATAAGTCTGATCCCATGAAACCCCTCTTTTTAGGTTTTTTGTGTTGAGCCACCAGGAGAGAGAGGCTTTTACTTGTCCTGGTAAGTAGACAGTTTTGTTTAGGGATCCCGGGGTACCGTCCCATCACTTTAAAATGTGGGATTGTAGAACTCTTGTGTGAGCCTGAACCCAGGCTACCACCAAGATGCAGGAAGTAATTTACCCAGTATCAACATCTCAGTTCTTAAGGATATTTTCCTCTGACCCCGTAGGTTTGTTAGTTTGGCTCTTATCATATTTTGTTTTTCTTCTGGTAACCGAGATATCTGGTCTTGTGCATCCATCAGTATTCCCAGTAAGATTCTTTTTGGGGAAAATCAGATTGGATTTCCGATAATTTATTAACCAACCCAAGGAAGTAAGAAAATGTAGAACTTCTTGTAATTGTCTTGTGAGGATTACTTTTGATTGACCAATTAGTAAAAAGGTCATCGAGGTAAGGTACGACACAGATGTTTTTGTTTCTGATGGATGCTATTACCTCCGCCATTATTTTAGTAAAAACTCGGGGAGGGGAAGAGATACTGAATGGAAGGACATTGAATTAGTAATGAACTATTGGTCACCCCCGAGTCACTGCAAACCTCAGATGCCTTCGATGTGTTGGATGAATGGGAACAGAATAGTAGGCACCCTGAAGGTCCATGGTTGCCATTACAAAGTTTTCTCCTCAGTGGGATGGTTGTTTTTAAAGATTCCATCTTGAACCTCTTGTATGTTATGTGCATATTCAGGGGTTTCAAATTTATTCTGTGTGTTCCATTTGTTTTTTTTTTAATAAGGAACACTCAGGAATAGTGTCCTGTTCCCCACTCTGTTTTTGGTACTGGGGACACTACCCCCGCAGATAGTAGGTTCTGGAGAATTGATGACAGGGGACTTTGTAATTCTTGAGATGGCAGGGAAGTTATTCTCAAGATTTGTGGAGGCTCGGAGGAAAACTCTATTTTTACTCCGTTTCTAACAGATTGTAGCACCCACTGATTTCCCGTAATGGTTTGCCACTGGGAGAGGAATCCGGAAATTTGCCACCCCCCCTACTGATATGATGTCATTGTTTTCTCTGACGTTGCCCCTAGGAGAGTAGGATGTTCCTTCCTCTACGTCCCTTAGGGTAGCTCCAGCATCCAGACTTCCCTTTCCCCCTATATGAAGAAGTTTGATCCTGTGGGGAGCGAAAGGACCGTTTCTTGGTTATTCTTGGCTCTGGCAATGATCTCTTTTTGTCTGTTGCTTTTTCTAATAATTTATCCAGAGCCGGTCCGAACATATATTCCCCTTTGAAGCTTGATTTTTGAGGCGATATCTCCTCTCCATAATTTCAGCCATAATGTACGCCTCACCGTGTTTGATAATACTGAAGATCTGGCCGCCATTCTCACTGATTCAGCGGAAACGTTGGTTAGAAATCCCGTAGCATTCTGTAAGAGAGGTATGGATTCCAATATTTGTTCTCTTGAGGTGCCTGCGATTAGGTGTTCCTCCAATTGCTGTAGCCATCTGAACATCGATCTTGGGTTTGCGTTTAATAATGTCGCTGAGGTCTCCCAGAATTTTTTCAACAGACTATTTGTTTTGCAATCCATGGGATCTCATAACTGGTAAGAATCTTCAAATGGTAAGGTAGTCTTTTTTGTTACCTTTTTGGAGCAGGATCCTTGTCTCCCTAAAATAAATGGAGAGAAGGAACAATAAGTATAGATCCCATAGGGCTTCCTGCTCCAAAGATAAGGAGACCCACAAAGCCAGGTACTTACTGGGGTAGGGATCGCGCTGGGTTCTGCAGAAGCAGAGCATGAAGTATGACCACTCTCCATTATAGCAAGGTTCTACCTTGTGGTGTCTTCCATCTGGCTCCTTATATGGGAGGTGAGATCCAAGTGCAGCATCCTGATAGAATGTACCTCCCCCTCTCTGGTCTCGGGAAAGCCGCATCATAGGTTTTCCCAGGTGTTCATCCTCAATGCTGTTCCCAGATTTTACACCGAAAAAACTCTGAGCCCCGGCAATGCGCAATGCAGAGCTCACCTGAGCCATGTATTTCGGCGGTGCGTTCCACTGTGGAACACATCCGGAAGTGACGTCACCAGTCTGCGTCCGCGTGCGACAGCACCTCCTGTCACCAATCACTGGTCCAGCGTGCGGAGCAAAGGGAAGGAAGAGAGTCGGGGAGCTCAGGGAGGCCCCCGGCTTATGCTGCCCTGCTTTTTCCGAGAGCGCAGGAAGGGTGGAAGCGTCCTGAATCCAGGGGAGACAGGAGCTGCCCATCGGAGGGGAAGGCCGAAGTTATCGTCCTTGGCTGCCGGTATGAAAAATAAGAAAAAAGACTTGCAGCGTCCATCACCGACCACGGAGCACCACAGGAGGACCTCCTCATGCTCCATAGGGATAGGAAGTAGGGGGGGCTATTTTACCTCTTTGTGTGTTTCCTGTCACTATTAGGTTATGGGGAGTATTCTCCTATGGTGCTGTCGTGGAGGGTGACTAGAGAAAAAGAGACATGCGGTACAGGACAGCGGGCTGCAGGGACACTTGGCCAGGTGACGTGAATATTGTTTCATAAAAATATTATTTTTAATTCTACCTGTATTATACTGCGTGATTTGCTGAATTTGAATCTCGGCAGACCCACTCATCTTAGAACCACTAAACAAGCAATACGAAGACCAAGGAGCAGTCCAAACAGATAAGAGACAAAATTGTGGACAATTACAAATCATAACTTGGTAATAAAAAAAATTCCAAGATTTCAACATCCCGCGGAGCACCATTAAATCCATCATAATAAAACTTAAATGAATTCAAATTTAATTAATTGATTCACACTAAATAATATGGCAATATGACAAATCTGACAAGAAATCACAGACTGGGAAAGTAGGTCATTAATCAGAGATTCAGAAAAATACGTCAACTATAACATTGAAAGAGCTCCAAAAATCCTCAGGGCAGATGGCAGTATTTGTCCATAGAACCACTGTTAGCCGAATATTTGTCACGTCAGGGCAGGGAGATGCCCGACGTTCAACGCAAAGGAAGGAGGTGAGGGAGCTGGTAAAGGGAAGCCCTGACAATAGGGAGGAGAAGATGTTGACCCCTCAACACTCACCTTATGCTGACACATGTGCTTCCTATGGCCCTAGACGAGTCCTTCCCCCCGTGCGCCGTCACATGCCTAAGCCCTGGCTGACCCTGGGTCTTAGCACTAGATAGTGAGCTGGGCAGCAAGACACTAGTTTTACTACTACAATAAGACAACACAGGGAAAGAGACAGACAGGAGAGACACACAAACAAATGGAAATCCACAGGAATCAAAAGGAACACAAACAACTTCTCCAAGAACTCTATAGCTTCTCCAGGAACACAACAGCTATTCCAGGTAAGTAAGGCACAGGATAGATAAACCTATTGGTCGCATGGGAGGAAGCCAGAATTGAGTTTAAATGGTGAAGGGGGAGTAGCATCTAAGACCAAAGCCAAATGGAATCTCAGCAGATTTAAACCAATAACTCTTAACCCCTTCCGTACCAAAAGAAACAATAAACATGCACTACTCATGTGAATGGTCACGTAGACTCCAAAGAGGACCTGTGATAAAGTAATCTCTGTGATCTTCTGATCCCAGGTGCACCACAGGTTTCAGCAGGGTGCGGCACACTTGTAACAATATTTCACAGCGTGGGTATTTACAGAGGAGTTGCTAGAAAAAAAAGCCGATGCCTAAAGAAAAACATAAGAAAACATGTTTGTCAAACAGCATGTGTCAGGCTCCTCACACATGAAAGATGGTTCTCTGGTCAAATGAGGCCAACTCAACTTTTTGTCCATCATAGGAATGTTATGTGTGACACAAAACCTTCCTATTACCCAAAGAACACCATGGTGGTGGCAATGTGTTGTGGGAATGCTTTTGATCAATAGGCAGAGAAAACTCGTCAGAATTGGAGGAAAGATGGACCACAGGGTATTTTTTGAGAAAAAACAGTTTCAGAGATTTAAGACAGATATGGAGTTTCACCCTCTAGCAGGACATCATCCCTAAATATACAGTTACTGTAAATCCACACTAAACTGGTTTAAGGGGTACCATTTACATGTCTTGGAATGGCCTAGTCAAATCCTAGACCTCAATCCAATTGATAATCTGTGTCCTAACTTTCTGGCTGCTATATACTAACGTAACCCATCTAGCGTGAAAGTGTTGCAGCAGTTTTGCGTGAAAGTATTGACTTTAACCCCTTAAGCCCCGCGGGTGGTTTGCACGTTAATGACCGGGCCAATTTTTACAATTCTGACCACTGTCACTTTATGAGGTAATTACTCTGGAACGCTTCAAGGGATCCCCCTGATTCTGAGATTGTTTTTTCGTGACATATTGTACTTCATGATTGTGGAAAAATTTCTTCGATATCACTTGCGTTTATTTGTGAAAAAAATGGAAATTTGGCGAAAATTTAGAAAATTTTGCAATTTTCAAAATTTGAATTTTTAAGCCCTGAAATCAGAGAGATATATCACACAAAATAGTTAATAAATAACATTGCCCAAATGTCTACTTTACATCAGCACAATTTTGGAACCAAAATTTTTTTTTGTTAGGGAGCTATAAGGGTTAAAAGTTGACCAGCGATTTCTCATTTTTCCAACAAAATTTACAAAACCATTTTTTTAGGGACCACATCACATTTGAAGTCACTTTGAGAGGTCTTTATGACAGAAAATACCCAAAAGTGACATCATTCTAAAAACTGCACCCCTCATGGTGCTCAAAACCACATTCAAGAACTTTATTAACCCTTCAGGTGCTTCACAGGAATTTTTTGAATGTGGAAGAAAAAAATGAACATTTAACTTTTTTCACAAAAATGTTACTTTAGACCCAATTTTTTTTATTTTCACAGGGGTAACAAGAAAAAATGGACCCCAAAATTTGTTGTGCAATTTCCCCTGGGCACGCAGATACCCAATATTTGGGGAAAAAATACTGTTTGGGCGCACGGCAGGGCTCGGAAGGGAAGGAGCGCCATTTGACTTTTTGATTGTAAAATTTGCTTGAATAATTAGCGGACGCCATGTTGTGTTTGGAGAGCCCATGTGTGCCCAAACTTTGGAGCTCCCCCACAAGTGACCCCATTTTGGAAACTAGACCCCCCAAGGCACCTTTCTAGATGCATAGTGAGCACTTGGAACCCCCAGGTGCTTCACAAATTGATTCGTAACAATGAAAAAGTGAAAAAAAAAAAACACTTTTTCATTTTTATGAATCAATTTGTGCAGCACCTGAGGGTTCCAAGTGCTCACAATGCATCTAGATAGGTGCCTTGGGGGGTCTAGTTTCCAAAATGGGGTCACTTGTGGGGGAGCTCCAATGTTTGGGCACACAGCGGCTCTCCAAACGCAACATGGTGTCGCTAACAATTTGAGCCGATTTTCCGTTAAATTTGTTAGCGGACACCATGTTGCATTTAGAGAGTCCCTGTGTGCCCAAACATTGGAGCTCCCCCACAAGTGACCCCATTTTGGAAACTAGACCCCCCAAGGCACCTATCTAGATGCATAGTGAGCACTTGGAACCCCCAGGTGCTTCACAAATTGATTCGTAACAATGAAAAAGTGAAAAAAAAAACACTTTTTCATTTGTATGAATCAATTTGTGAAGCACCTGAGGGTTCCAAGTGCTCACTATGCATCTAGATAGGTGCCTTGGGTGGTCTAGTTTCCAAAATGGGGTCACTTGTGGGGGAGCTCCAATATTTGGGCACACAGCGGCTCTCTAAATGCAACATGGTGTCCGCTAACAAATTTAACGCAAAATTGTCTCAAATTGTTAGCGACACCATGTTGCGTTTGGAGAGCTGCTGTGTGCCCAAACATTGGAGCTCCCCCACAAGTGACCCCATTTTGGAAACTAGACCCCCCAAGGCACCTATCTAGATGCATAGTGAGCACTTGGAACCCCCAGGTGCTTCACAAATTGATTCGTAACAATGAAAAAGTGAAAAAAAAAACACTTTTTAATTTTTATGAATCAATTTGTGAAGCACCTGGGGGTTCCAACTGCTCACTATGCATCTAGATAGGTGCCTTGCGGGGTCTAGTTTCCAAAATGGGGTCACTTGTGGGGGAGCTCCAATGCTTGGGCACACAGGGACTCTCTAAATGCAACATGGTATCCGCTAACAAATTGAATGGAAAATCGGCTCAAATTGTTAGCGGACACCACATTGCGTTTGGAGAGCCCCTCTGTGCCCAAACTTTGGAGCTCCCCCACAAGTGACCCCATTTTGGAAACTAGACCCCCCAAGGCACCTTTCTAGATGCATAGTGAGCACTTGGAACCCCCAGATGCTTCACAAATTGATTCGTAATAATGAAAAAGTGAAAAAAAAAACACTTTTTCATTTTTACGAATCAATTTGTGAAGCACCTAGGGGTTCCAAGTGCTCACTATGCATCTAGATAGGTGCCTTGGGGGGTCTAGTTTCCAAAATGGGGTCACTTGTGGGGGAGCTCCAATGTTTGGGCACACAGGGACTCTCCAAATGCAACATGATATCCGCTAACAATTTGAGCCGACAATTTGTTAGCGGATATCATGTTGCATTTGGAGAGTCCCTGTGTGCCCAAACATTGGAGCTCCCCCACAAGTGACCCCATTTTGGAAACTAGACCCCCCAAGGCACCTATCTAAATTCATAGTGAGCACTTGGAACCCCAGGTGCTTCACAAATTGATTCATAAAAATGAAAAAGTGTTTTTTTTTTCACTTTTTCATTTTTACGAATCAATTTGTGAAGCACCTGGGGGTTCCAAGTGCTCACTATGCATCTAGAATGGTGCCTTGGGGGGTCTAGTTTCCAAAATGGGGTCACTTGTGGGGGAGCTCCAAAGTTTGGGCACAGAGGGGCTCTCCAAACGCAATGTGGTGTCCGCTAACAATTTGAGCCGATTTTCCATTCAATTTGTTAGCGGATACCATGTTGCATTTAGAGAGTCCCTGTGTGCCCAAACATTGGAGCTCCCCCACAAGTGACCCCATTTTGGAAACTAGACCCCCCAAGGCACCTATCTAGATTCATAGTGAGCACTTGGAACCCCAGGTGCTTCACAAATTGATTCATAAAA
This sequence comes from Phyllobates terribilis, assembly GCF_046119375.1. Classification (NCBI taxonomy): domain Eukaryota; kingdom Metazoa; phylum Chordata; class Amphibia; order Anura; family Dendrobatidae; genus Phyllobates; species Phyllobates terribilis. The sequence goes on along the minus strand of NW_027362762.1, from coordinate 421,005,922 downwards.
ATGAAAAAGTGTTTTATTTTCACTTTTTCATTTTTACGAATCAATTTGTGAAGCACCTGGGGGTTCCAAGTGCTCACTATGCATCTAGAATGGTGCCTTGGGGGGTCTAGTTTCCAAAATGGGGGAGCTCCAAAGTTTGGGCACAGAGGGGCTCTCCAAACGCAATGTGGTGTCCGCTAACAATTTGAGCCGATTTTCCATTCAATTTGTTAGCGGATACCATGTTGCATTTAGAGAGTCCCTGTGTGCCCAAACATTGGAGCTCCCCCACAAGTGACCCCATTTTGGAAACTAGACCCCCCAAGGCACCTATCTAGATTCATAGTGAGCACTTGGAACCCCAGGTGCTTCACAAATTGATTCATAAAAATGAAAAAGTGTTTTATTTTCACTTTTTCATTTTTACGAATCAATTTGTGAAGCACCTGGGGGTTCTAAGTGCTCACTATGCATCTAGATAGGTGCCTTGGGGGGTCTAGTTTCCAAAATGGGGTCACTTGTGGGGGAGCTCCAATGTTTGGGCACACAGGGGCTCTCCAAACGCAACATGGCGTCCGCTAACAATTTGAGCCGATTTTCCATTCAATTTGTTAGCGGACACCATGTCGCGTTTGGAGAGCCCGTGATGTGCCTAAACAGTGGAGCTCCCCCACAAGTGTCCCCATTTTGGAAACTATACCCCTCAAGGATTTTATTAAGGTGTATAGTGAACATTTTGAACCCAGAGGTACGGCACATTATTTGTTTACATTAGGTCATCATATTGAATAAGTTGTCATTATTCTTGAGCGCAAGTGCTCGCTACTTGAGTTTGCATCGGGTACTCAGGTATGCACCATGTACAGCGTGTGCTCGAGTGACATGCTCGAGTCCCTGCTCCGCATGTTTCACGGTTATTAGACACCCAAAAAAAAACATGCGGGGATCGCTCGTGCATGGCAGGCAATCCCCGTAAAGTTTTTTGGCCGCGAAGCATATGGGGCAGAGACTCGAGCATGTCACTCAAATACCCACGATACTCAATGCATACCAGAGCACCCGATGCAAACTCAAGTAGCGAGCACTTGCTCTCAACACTAGTCGCCATATCGTCATCTTTTTTTCTTACTTTTGAAAAAAATCCCAACCCCAGCCCTAACCCTAGCACAACCCTAGCCCCAGCACAACCCTAGCCCCAGCACAACCCTAGCCCCAGCACAACCCTAGCCCCAGCACAACCCTAGCCCCAAACCCAGCCCTAACCCTAGCCCAATCCTAACCCAAGAGTTTATTTTTGACGCCGTTCCTTGTGCGGTATAAGTGATTAGACGACTTTATTCTTCGGGTCGGTGTGATTACAGCAATGCCAGAATCATATGGGGTTTTTATGACTGACAGCTGTCACACACTAAAAGACGCATTTTTTGTAAAATCTAGTTTTTGCATCGCCATATTTTGAGAGCTATAATTTTTCCAGATTTTGGCAGACAGTCATGTGACGGCTCGTTTTTTGCGGGATGACTTGACGTTGTTATTGGTGCCATTTTCAGGCACGTGACATTTTTTGATCGCTTTCTATTCCGATTTTTGGGAGGCAGAATAAACAAAAACCAACAATTCAGGAATTGTTTTTTTTATTTTTTTTTATTCTGTTCCGCGTGTGGTAAAATTGATGAGGCAGCTTTACTCTTCGGGTCAGTATGTTTACAGCGGTACCACATTTGTATCATTTTTCTATGTTTTGGCGCTTATACACAATAAAAGCTATTTTATAGAAAAAAATATTTTTTAGTATCGCTTTATTCTGAGAGCTATAACTTTTTTATTTTTCGGCTGATGGAGCTATATGGTGGCTTGTTTTTTGCGGGACGAGATGACGTTTTCAGCGGTATCATTTTTATTTATATGCGTCTTTTTGATCGCGTGTTATTCCACTTTTTGTTTGGCGGTATGGTGATAAAGCATTGTTTTTTGCTTGTTTTTTTTTTTTTTTTTTTTTTACCGTGTTCACTGAAGGGGTTAACTAGTGGGACAGTTTTATAGGTCAGGTTGTTCCGGACGCGGCGATACCAAATATGTGTACTTTTATTGTTTTTTTTTAATTTTTTTTATAATAATATTTATTGATGGGTACATTATATTTTTATTTTTGGTGTATTATTTTTTTTATTTTTTTATAATATTTTTGCACATTTTTTTTTTTTTTTTTTCCACTTTCACACAGTTTATCCACTTTATTACTTTGTCCCACTCTGGGACTTTCACTTTTTTTTTCTGATCGCCTGCATGGCACAGGAATGGAGCACCATCCCTATGCCATGAAGGCTGTCAGAAGTGCACAGTGTGAAGATTGCTTGGAGATGCACTGCGCATGTCCAAGCAATCTTCCTGCTCTCTGGTGACCCGGATGTTGTCATGACGACATCGGGTCGTCATGGCAACACCCGGGAAGCCTTTGCAGACTGCGCTGGAAGCCGGAAGAGGAGGTGAGTATCGCCGATCACCTCCCCTTGCCCCCGCAATGCCGCGATCGACTTCGATCGCAGCATCGCGGGGGTTAATGTGCTGGGAGCGGTGCGTGACCGCTCCCTGCACATAGTACCGGGTGTCAGCTGTGACAATCAGCTGACACCCGGCGGCGATCGCGCCCGCACAGCCTGTGTGCGCGCGCGATCGCGATGACGTACTAATACGGGTCTGGCTCTTAAGTCCCAGGGCACAGACGCGTATTAGTACGTCAGATGTTATTAAGGGGTTAAAGGGCTTGTCCCGTACTCGGTCAACTCCTTCTCAATCCCTATATTGCCCATTTGTAAAATAATAACACCTATACTCACCTCCGGTGCCGACACCGTTCCAGCGGTGTCAGCACTCGCTCTCCCTGGGATCTTGTCACATTGATATGTCACGTGATCCCTGTGGCCAATCAGCTCTGAATTTAATTTTCCCACCTTCAGACGAATCACATACATCCAAAGGAAATAAGAGTGCTGCCGCTCTCACTTCTTCCATATGTATGTGATTTGTCCAAACGAGGGGAGAGTGAAGCCAGCGCTGGTTGGCCGCATGGATCGCATGACACTATTATGTCACATGATCCATGAGGCCAATAAAATCCCTGGGAGAGCCAGTGCCAACACCGCTTGAGCAGCGTCGGCTTTGGAGGTGAGTATAGGTGTTTTTATTTCACAAGGAGGAAACATGATATGTGAGAAGGGGTTATCTAAATATAGTGAGCAACGCCTTTAAGAGGGTAAATAATTATGCACAATAAAGTAGCACTCCCATCAAAGTTTTTATCCTCTTAATATACTGCAATCATCATATTACATAGCACTGTGTATTTACAATTGCTCATTTTGCCTTTGTACCCAGTTAATTATTCTCTTTTCTCTGCTCTATGTAGAAACAGGAAGTCTCTTGTCGCTGCATGACTCTTTCCCCTCTTCAACGATCCCGCTGCTCTGCTCTTCCCCCCTGCTAGGGACTTTTGCAGTGACTAATGACTTGTGCAGGGAAAATTGACCTCCTGTTTCTACATAGATATTAGAAGGATTCAGCTGGTCAGTTTTTAATCACGTAATGTCATAGACGTAATTGGAAACATGTGACCCATGACATCGGAACCACATGAATAGGGTATAATGCAACAGAATAGGGTATAATGTTTGATTTAGCTTGGCTTTAATACATCTGTGTGATGCTAGCATAATCTTTCACTTGCTTAGACCTGCATGCATGCGTGCCCTGAACCCGGTATCCCTGACGGTTTTCTGCGTCTTCCTGTGATCCCTGACATCTGATCACACGAGCATCATGTGGTTCCGACTTTACGGGTCACTAGTGATGAGTGAGCATGTTCGCTACTGCTCGGTGCTCGCTCGAGCATCTCACTGCTCGAGATGCTCGGCGCTCGCCGAGTATTTCCGGGGTTGCTCGGAGGGAGCTCGGGTCTCCTCCCTGCATGTTTGGCGCTCTTTAGAGCGCCAATGAACATGCGGTAGCCATGTTGGTTGTGGCATTACAGTGATTGGCTGGCCGCACAGCGTCATCAGGTCTATATCAGACCTGGCGCCGCCATGCTCGTCACAGTCACTCCGGAATCAGACAGTGTAGGGAGAGGTGCTGCTGAGCTAGGGAGAGATTCGCTTGTTTCTAGTTAGTGTAGGTGTACCAAACTATATTAGAGACACATATCCATCTCAACAAACAGTCCTTCTGAGGACTAATCCATCTGCAGAGATATCAGGCAGGCAGTGTATGTAGGCAGGCAGGCAGTGTCTATAGCAGACTGCAGTGCATATAGCACAAGAGGCTCCATTCCAGTTTTGTCTGCTGCTGCTGCTAATAGATATTTCTAGAAATAGGCCCAGTTCTCAGGGGCCAGGAATAATTTCTTTTTGGATCTTAATCCTTATCATTTGCTTAAAAAGCAATCCAGAGAACACAGTTTCTCTGCGCCATTTGCTTGTTGGCACTGCAGAATACAGCCAGGTCCTTTCCATATTACAGCGCTAAAAATCCTGCTATTTAAAACTGTGGTTTGTCCGTCACACGGATCACATATAATTGCACTGAAAATACTGCCATTTCTGGCCTCCGTTAAAAAAAATTTCAGTGTGTCAGTGAAGCAATTGATACCAGTTTGCTGTTCAAAATAGTTACCTACAGGCCAGGTATTTAAAACTGTGTTTTCTCCATCACACGGATCACATATACGTTTTCAGAAAATACTGCCATTTCTGACCTCCATTAAAAATTTGTTTCAGTGTGTCAGTGAAGCAATTGACACCAGTTTGCTGTTCAAAATAGTTACCTACAGGCCAGGTATTTAAAACTGTGGTTTGTTCGTCACACGGATCACATATAAGTTCGCTCCAAATTCAGTCATTTGTAGTGAGCGTGGAAGATATTGTCCTCCATTTAAAATGGGCAAGGCACGTGGCAAGGGACGGGGAACTGGACGTGATGGTGATGATGGTGCATAAAAAGGCCGAGGCCGTGGGCAAGCTGAAATTGTGCCACAACAAACACCCACATCTTCTCGCTCGACCTTCCTATCCCAATTAATAGGGGACCGCAGGACACCACTATTGAACACAGAGCAGTGTGAAAAGGTTATTGGTTGCATAGCAGATAATGCTTCCAGTCACTGAGCTACCACCACCACCACCACCTTGTCTTCCACACTGTCTCAGTAGCTGTGAGTCTGGACCACATATTCCTCACCATGAACCTCCTTCCTCCCACCATGCCGAGTGCCCAGAGACAACTGATCCCACACTTGGACACTCCGATGAGCTGTTCACTTTTCTATTTATAGATTCGGACCTCTCGCCCGGTCGACTTGAAGCGGGGCAAGAGGAGATCGCATGTAGCGATACCCAAATATTTCAGCAGCCACGGTCACACGAAGGCGACGGTGGAAAAGTGTCTCAAGAGGTGGACAATGATGAGAAACAATTGCCAGAAAGTCAAGAAGAGGACCAGAGTGCGGAAGTTGAAGACGAGGTGGTGGATGATATAGTAACTGATCCAACCTGGCAGGAGGACATGCAGAGCGAGGATAGCAGCACACAGTGGGAGTGAGGCAGAGCACCCCAACAGGCAAGAAGAAGCAGTGGCCAAAGAAAGAAGGCAGGCAACTGTTCCCCGTAACACCAACACGAAGGAAGTTGCCAGTACAACTGTTAGGTCTTCCTGAGTCTGGTTGTTTTTTAAAGACTCTGCCGATAACCCCAAAAAAGCCATTTGTACCACCTGCCAGGCCAGCATCAGCAGGGGTGGAAAAAAGGACCAGCCTGACCACTACCAGCATGATCAGGCACATGGCAGCAAAGCACCCTACTTTGTGGGCCGAACCCCAGTGTCCATGAGCAGTGTCTGCGGGTGGCACCACTGCTTCTTCTCTGTTGTGCATGCAAGCCAATCCCCTGTCCATGGTGCATGCAAAGATGCCTCCTGCCTTCCACCTGTCATTGCACACTATCAAGTAACAGCATCAGGAAGCACGTCCTTGTCCAGCGTTCAGTTGTCCATACCCCAGTTGTTAGAACCTTGCTCTTAGGTTTTTTCCTTTGCTGGTCACATGACCTTGTTGGCCTATTTAATCCTGCTCCGCCCTTCTGGCTTTGCTGGACTTCATTGTATAACTACTTTCTAGCTAGCCTGTGCTCTGTATCTAACTCTGTTAGTTTGCTTGGTCTACGGACCTCTGTGTTCTTTATATTTTGTTTGTTCGTCTGTCTGCTACTATTTCTGTTAGGAGGTGTCCCATTTTCCTCCCAGTCCTTAGTACTTGTAGGGATTCCTTCCCCATATCTATAGGTCTCCGTACAGACTAGCTTAGGACTTTAGCAGGTCTGATCGCAGGATCAGGTCCCCTGTTACATCGTAGGGATTAAGCTGAGTTCTATCATAGGGACAGATCTCCTCTCTTTCCTTAGCTCTGGTAGCAGAACATAACAGTAAGTCCAGCCTGCAAATTCTCTAAGGAAAGATTTTTCTGTTCCATCATGGTGTTGGTTCAGGATTTGGCTCATCGCCTGCAGGGACTCTCTCTGGAGGTGGCCGAGCTCCGTCAGCACGTGAGTAACTGTCCTGGAGCACATTTCTTGGAGCCTAAGGTATGTTTGCCGGATTTATTTTTTGGTGAACACCGAGAATTTTTTTCATTTAAAAATGCTTGCTTATTGTATTTTCGTTTGAGACCCAAGTCCTCTGGGGATGAATCCCAGCGCATAGGGTTCATAATGTCACTTTTGCGCAAAGAGCCTCAGGAGTGGGCCTTTTCTTTGCAACCTAGTGATACATGCTTCAGATCAGTGGATAGTTTTTTTTCTGCTTTGGGGCTATTATATGATGATCCTGACCGTGTCTCATCAGCTAAGACTGAGTTAAGACGTTTGAGACAGGGATCAGGTAATGTGGAAAAATATTGTACTCATTTCCGTCGTTGGTCTACTCAAACAGGGTGGAACGATTCTGCTCTGAAAAGTCTATTTCTTGCTGGGCTCAATGAAAGGGTTAAAGACCTGCTAATTGCTTATCCTACACCTGAAGATTTGCAACAGGCTATGCAATTAGCTATACGGGTGGATAGGAGACTGCGTGCAAGGGTTAATGAGAGCAAATCCTCTGCTATGTCAGTTTCTGGTTATGAGAATGTGTGTACTAACAGTGGTGAACCGATGGAGATTGGATCGGTGGCACCTCGCTCTCAAGAAAAAGACCGTAGATTTTCTGAAGGCTTGTGTTTCTATTGCGGAAAATCTGGTCATTTGATTAAAGGCTGTGAGCTTCGTATGAAGAAAGAAAAAAAAATGGTCAGTCATGCCCGTATTGCCTGTTTAAATTCCAGGGGTGTATTTTTAGCTGCTTCCACGATTGCTCAGGAAAAATTAATGGAATTTCGGGTGTTTGTTGATTGTGGGTCTACTCTGAATGTAATTGATGGGGGATTCTTGGAAAGACTCAATTTAAAACCCGAACCTTTATCATCCCCCATTGCTGTGGTTTCTGTGGATGGTTCCCCTTTGAAGAATATTACTCTCAAGGTCTGTGAATTTCCTCTCACTATTAATGGTGTTCACCATGAGAAATTGGATTTGGTAGTTTTGAATAACTTGCCTTCTCCAGTAATATTGGGATTGCCCTGGTTAAAATTTCACAATCCTGTACTGGATTGGTCTACCAGTGAAATTAAATCCTGGAGCCATAAATGTTATGACAAGTGTTGTAACGGGCGTATTGCAGCTTTGGATAGGGGAGAATTGCCTGTTCCTATTCAGGATTTTTGGAGAGTTTTTTCTGAGAAGGAATCGCAGGTTTTGCCTCCCCATAGAGACTATGATTGTTCTATTGAATTTGTCCCTGGAGCGACTCTTCCTAAAAGTCGTTTATTTAACCTTACTATTCCTGAGAGGAAGGCTTTGGAGGAATACATACAGACAAGTTTGGCCGCCGGTCACATTAGGCCCTCTAAGTCTCCTGTGGCGGTTGGATTTTTTTTTGTAAAAAAAAAGGACGGCGGTTTACGTCCTTGTCTGGATTTTCGTGAGATTAACAAAATTACTGTACGCAATCCTTACCCACTGCCATTGATTCCTGATCTGTTTAACCAGTTAATGGGGGCCAAGTGGTTCTCTAAAATTGACCTTAAGGGGGCATACAATCTGTTGCGCATGAAGGAGGGTGACGAATGGAAGACTGCTTTTAACACTCCTGTGGGTCATTTTGAGAATCTGGTTATGCCTTTTGGTCTTACTAATGCTCCTGCATTTTTTCAGAATCTTATTAATGACATCCTTAGACCTTTGATCGGCAAAAATGTGGTTGTGTATTTGGATGACATTTTGATTTATTCGCCGGATCTGGAGTCTCATTGGCGGAGCGTACGTGAGGTATTACAGTTATTAATGGACAATTCACTTTTTGCTAAGCTGGAGAAATGTGAGTTCGCTGTACAGAGAATTAGTTTTTTGGGTTACATTATCTCCAGCGAAGGTTTTGAGATGGACCCGGTTAAAGTTCAAGCTGTACAGGAATGGCCTAGGCCTATTGGTTTGAAATCGATACAGAGGCTTTTAGGTTTCGCCAATTATTACAGAAAATTCATAAAAAAATTTTCTAGTATTGTCAAACCTCTGACCGATCTCACCAGGAAAGGTGCTGATGCGGTTCAGTGGTCTTCTGAGGCCATTGAAGCTTTTGTGTATCTCAAGGAGAGGTTCACCTCTGCTCCCATCCTTATGCAGCCTGATGTGACTAAGCCGTTTTTGGTTGAGGTTGATGCTTCCTCTGTGGGGGTTGGCGCAGTATTGTCTCAGGATAACGGGGATGGATTACATCCCTGTGCCTTTTTTTCAAAAAATTTTTCGGAGACTGAACTGAATTACAATATTGGTAATCGGGAATTATTGGCTATTAAACTCGCATTTGAACACTGGCGCCACTTCTTGGAAGGTGCGGACTTTCCCGTTCAGGTTCTTACGGATCATAAAAATCTGATATATCTTGATGCTGCCAAGCGCCTGAATGCCCGTCAGGCTAGGTGGGCACTGTTTTTCTCGCGGTTTAATTTCTCCGTTACTTACATCCCTGGTACTAAGAATTTTAAGGCAGATGCCTTGTCTCGCAGTTTTTCTCCCATAGTCGGTGCTGAGAAAGAGGAGAACATTTTACAAGAAGGTGTTGTGATAGCTGCTTTGGACTCCGTTTTGGAAGATGAGATTCTTAAAGCACAGGAGAATGCCCCATCTAACACTCCTCATGGGAGGTTGTTTGTGCCTGGGACCTTTAGGAGAGATTTGTTTGTTGAGTGTCACGAATCTCGGTTGGCAGGTCATCCCGGAATCTCTGAGACCAAGAGACTGGTGGGTCGCAGTTTTTGGTGGCCTGGATGGCAGAAGGAAGTCATTAAGTGGGTGCGTCAATGTACTATATGTGCTAGATCTAAGTCCTCACATACTCCTGCTGCGGGGTTGCTTTGTCCTTTGGAGGTTCCCAGTGCTCCTTGGACACATTTGGCTATGGACTTTATAACTGACCTTCCCCCCTCTGAGGGTTTTACTGTCATCTGGGTGGTCGTGGACCATTTTAGCAAGATGTGTCACTTGGTTCCCTTCATCAAACTGCCCTGCGCTAAAACTCTCGCTAAGGCCTTTGTCAAGGAAATTGTCAGACTTCATGGCGTTCCTACTGACATTGTTTCTGATAGGGGTCCTCAGTTCGTGGCTCGTTTTTGGCGTGCCTTTTGTGACAGGTTGGGAGTTCATTTGTCGTTCTCGTCCGGATATCATCCTGAATCTAATGGCCAGACAGAAAGGAAAAACCAGGATGTTGAGCAGTTCTTGCGTTGTTTTGTGGCAGACAATCAAGAGGGGTGGTCTGAGTTTCTGCCACTTGCTGAATTTGCTCTTAACAACCATACATCTTCTTCTGCTGGTTGTTCGCCTTTTTTTTGTTGTTCTGGGAGACATCCGTCGTTTGGGTCGTTCTCCAAGTTGAGATCTGCCGTGCCTGAGGAGGAGAATTTTTCCGGTGATTTGGAGAGAGTTTGGACAGATGTGCGTGGTAATCTTCAGGAGGCCAACAGAAAATCTAAAGACTACTTTGATAGGAAACGACAGGAGGTTTTGTTCGCTGTTGGTGACATGGTTTGGTTGTCCTCTAGGAATCTGCGGTTGAGGATTCCTTCTAAGAAATTGGGTCCCAAGTTTGTAGGGCCCTTTAAGGTGCTTCAGGTTGTCAACCAATCTGCTGTTAGGTTGGAGGTTCCTACCTCCTGGAGAATTAATCCGGTATTTCATGTCTCTCTGTTGAAAAAAGCTGTTGTATCGGATTGTGACGCCTCTGCCTCTGTTCCTCCGGTGGTGGAGGACGGGGAATATGAAATTTCTCGCATCCTTAATTCTAGACGGTATAGAGGTAGTTTGCAGTATCTTGTGGCCTGGAAAGGTTTCGGACCCGAGGATAACTCTTGGGTGAGGTCGGATGATGTTTCCGCGTCCAGACTTATCAGAGCGTTTCACAGGAGATTTCCTGATAAGCCTGGTCCTAGGGGATCCGGAGGATCCTCTTAGAAGGGGGGGTACTGTTAGAACCTTGCTCTTAGGTTTTTTCCTTTGCTGGTCACATGACCTTGTTGGCCTATTTAATCCTGCTCCGCCCTTCTGGCTTTGCTGGACTTCATTGTATAACTACTTTCTAGCTAGCCTGTGCTCTGTATCTAACTCTGTTAGTTTGCTTGGTCTACGGACCTCTGTGTTCTTTATACTTTGTTTGTTCGTCTGTCTGCTACTATTTCTGTTAGGAGGTGTCCCATTTTCCTCCCAGTCCTTAGTACTTGTAGGGATTCCTTCCCCATATCTATAGGTCTCCGTACAGACTAGCTTAGGACTTTAGCAGGTCTGATCGCAGGATCAGGTCCCCTGTTACATCATAGGGATTAAGCTGAGTTCTATCATAGGGACAGATCTCCTCTCTTTCCTTAGCTCTGGTAGCAGAACATAACACCAGTCCTTGGAACGCAAGCGCAAATACGCAGCCAACGCCCCACAAGCCACACTACTAAATTCCCACATTTCGCGACTGCTTGCGGTCGAAATGTTGCCTTTTAGGCTCGTGGAAACGGAAACATTACGCAACCTGATGGTGGCGGCCGTTCCTTGGTACTCGGTCCCCAGCCGCCACTATTTCTCCTGGTGTGCCGTCCCCGCATTACACAAGCACGTGTCCCAAAACATTACCCGTGCTCTCAACAATGCAGATACCGGGAAAGTCCACCTAACCACGGACACGTGGTTAAGTGCTTGTGGGCAGGGACGGTACATCTTGCTGACACTGGGTTAACATAGTGGAAGTCGGGACCCAGTCGGACCTTGGGACGGAACACGTCCTCCCGACGCCAAGGATTGCGGGCCCTAGGTCAATCAGGGTTGCCCCCACAGTCTACAGCTCCCGCACTTCATCCTCCTTAGTCTCCTCCTCCTCTTCAGCCTCCATCTCTTAAATGACCACATCAGTCACAAGCTGGAAGCACTGCAGCACTGCCTTGGCCAAGCAGCAACAGGCTGTGCTGAAGCTAATATGCTTAGGCGACAAACTGCACAATGCTGAAGAGCTGTGAACAGCTCTGAAAGAGCAGGCAGATCTGTGGCTCACACCGCTGAACCTACAGCCTGGCATAGTCGTGTGTGACAATGGCCGGAACCTGGTGGCGGCTCTGAGGTGAGGCGAGCTCACACGTACCATGCCTGGCCCATGTGCTTAACCTTGTGGTTCAGCAGTTTCTCAAATCCTACCCGGAGCTGCCAGATCTGCTTGTTAAAGTACTCCGCCTGTGTGCCCATTTTAAAAAGTCACCTACAGCTTCCGCCGCCCTTGCCGTGTTTCAGCAGTGTTTGCAGCTTCCAGCTCACAGACTGGTATGTGATGTCCCCATGCGTTGGAACTCTACACTGCAGATGTTGGGAAGGATTTGTGAGAAGAAGAGGGAAGTTGTTGAGTACCAGCATCAACAAGGCCGTCGGTATTCAGTTCAGACTCCACACATAAGACCTCAGGAGTGAACATGAATGTCAGACATATGTACCATCCTCCAAAACTTTGAGGACTCCACCGAGATGGTGAGCGGCAATGATGCCATAATTAGCGTCACCATCCCGCTTCTCTGTCTTCTGAAATGCTATGTGCTCACAATAAAAGAGGATGCATTGCAGGCGGAGCACGATGAGATGGAGCAAGGAACCATACAGGGTGATTACACACAGCCCAGCCTCATCTCATCCCAACGTGGATTGGGTGACAATGAGGAAGAGGAGGAGGAGGAGGAAGAACTGGAGCTAGTTTCATGCGCTATAGACGGTACTACCTGCACAACTGTCATACCATCTGTTCAGCATGGATAGCCAGAGGACAGAGAGGAGGAGGAGGAGAGCGTGGTCAGTCATCCTCTTGGTGAGGACACGGAAGTCTTGCCTGTTAGCAGTCTGGCACGCATGGCTGAGTTTATGTTACGCTGCCTTTCCCATGACCCTCGCGTTCTCAAAATTTTGGGTGACAGTTATTACTGGTTGGTGACACTTCTAGACCCACGTTACAAGGAGAACTTTATATCTCTTATTCCTGAGACGGACAGGTCTACCAAAATGGGGCAGTAATGTATCCTTTGTAAGTGACAGGTAAAGTGTCTATATCTGCTGGCCTGCCTGCTGATTGCGCATCTATGCGCACATATTTTGCGGCCTTGTGGCGGGGTTACGCCCCCTTCTGATGTCTCAAGCTGTGGGGCACATCAACCATGGTTGATCCAAGAAGTGGAACGCAAGTGCTTTTCCGGGGAGCGCCAGATGTGACGCATTAAACCTTTAGCCTTGCACTCGAAGGGCTGGAACGCACAAACACCATATTGCCGAGCACCGGAAGTGACGTAGACGGAAACCGGAAGCTGTACATTCCACGATGTGGAGCGCACGCCGACCTGCCAGGTCTAAGAGTGCTGGATTAGACTAGCAATGGAGACTATGGAGCTCAAACACATGGAGTATGGGGCCTATTTGCTTACAGGTTGCACACCCAGTATCTATTATTGGGACTTTTTGGGACCAATGGAATCAGGGGGGAGGATGTATTTAAACAGGACTAGTGGAAGGCTTGAGTTATCTACCCTAGTTCTGACTATCAAAATGGACTGATCATCAGTATGCATCTATATATTATACTGTATATCTATACCCTGGACATTCCTTCTGTATCAGCCTCCTGAGGAACCGTACATTTGGGGAAATGCTTTGAGGCACTGGGACATTAATCAGAGACCGGAGACATGAGGACATGATTTTGAGGCTTTAGGCTTCTATCGTCTATCTGGGACCACTTTTTATCTCTGGTCATGATAAGTCCTCCATTGGAGACACTGGGACACTGATAAAAGGCTGAAACCTTCGTTATACATCCTGGACCATCTCCTTATGGGCAAGATAAGGCATCTATTTACATTACTCTCATATTTTTTTCATTGTGTTTACAATATTTGCCTTGGATTGCATCGGATTGTGGTGCAATTAGGAATTAATTCTAGGGAGAGCCAGGATATTTAGGGATAGCCGGCGTGGAGCGGAGGCGCCAAAATCGCCAACTTTAATTAGGGTGCCAACCTCCGAAGATAGGCAGGAATCAGCATATAGGTAATAATTTAGGCCTGGTCAGTGGTATATTCAGTGTAGAGGTCTATGGAAGAGTGATCCTACTTGTTTGTTTTAATTATTCACTACAATCACTTTGTTGACTGGGTTGCACTTATCCTTGTGAGGTACTGAAAGACTAGCTATATGATTCTATTTAATCCTTTCTACATATATAAAGGAAGGGATTACTTGATTATGATAAATGGTATACTAGCTGTACCCCCTTCTTTTTGCCAATAGGGCTCTGTGGGATAAACCAATAGAGTCCAGTACCTCTAGTGTGTTTTTTTTACAATAATATGTATGTTGGTCCTCTTTTTAAAGAGATTTTTCTGATGAAAGTTTTTTTATTCTGAGGCTCCGTGATGCAACACCCACATTATTTTTTTAAAGGGTGTTTTTGATGCCCGTAAAAAAAAAATAATTATACAGTATGTTAATTATACAGTATGTTCATGTATACCCCCCAGGGGTAAATGTTTGTCAGCCCATATACTTAGTGCATGGGCATTACAAGTATAGGAGACCCGCTTCTTTCAGATGGGAACATTTTTTTATGAGGCCCTCTAAGTCTCTTCCAAGGGGAATAGGAGTGCCTCCCAATTTTTGGCAGCCCTTGCATTCACTGCATAGTCCAACACTATGGGAGACCCTCTCCTTTCTAATGGGAATTTGTCGTTACTGTGGCCCTGCTCTATGTGTCTTTAAATTGTTAGTGTTTTTTTTCCTAAATTTGGTCAGCCGTTGGACTCACTGCATACTCTATAACTGTATAGCAGACTCTCTCCTTTCTAATGGGAATTTGTCGTTACTGTGGCCCTGCTCTATGTGTCTTTAAATTCTTAGTGGGTTTTTTCTTAAATTTGGTCAGCCGTTGGACTCACTGCATACCCTATAACTGTATAGGAAACCCTCTCCTTTCTAATAGGAACATGTCGTACTCGTTACTGTGGCCCTGCTCTATGTGTCTTTAAATTCTTAGTGGCTTTTTTCCGAAATTTGGTCAGCCGTTGGACTCACTGCATACCCTATAACTGTATAGCAGACCCTCTCCTTTCTTATAGGAACATGTCGTACTCATTACTGTGGCCCTGCTCTATGTGTCTTTAAATTGTTAGTGGGGTTTTTCCCAAATTTTCTCAGCCCTTGCAGTCACAGCATGGGCATTACCACTATAGGAGACCCGCTCCTTTATAATGGGAACATTTTTTTTTACTGAGACCCTCCTCTATGTCTCTTCAAAGGGGTATTGGGTTGCGTCCGAATTTTTGGCAGCCCTTGCAGTCACTGCATACGCAATAACATTATAGGAGACCCACTTGTTAATAATGGGAACAACAAAGCATAGCCGGCTGATGGCTCTCTAACAATAGCGAGGGCTGACTGCTGGCCTTTTAAGAATAGTAAAGGCCGCCTGATGGCCCTATAAAAATAGGCTTTGTGACTTTCAGAGTCCCTCCATCATAAATGAAACAGGATGTGTCTCATGATGTGTCACAAACCACATTGCCAGATAAGGTTGTAAAATGTTAAAATGACATTTCCCGGTGAATGCATTTGTCTTTAAAAATAAAGTAAAAAAAACAAAACAGTAGGATCTTTCTTTAGTATAAAAAACAGAGTCGCCAATGTAACCTCAATGTAATCACATTGTTCAGCTTCTGCACCTCCTCCTCCATCTCCGAAATGACCACATCAGTCACAAGCTGAAAGCACTGCAGCACTGCCTTGGCCAAGCGGCAACAGGCTGTGCTGAAGATAACATGCTTAATGCTTAGGTGACAAACCGCCCAGCGCTGCAGAGTTGTTGAAAGCTGTAACACTGTGTCTCTCACCGCTGAACATACAGCCAGGCATGGTCGAGTGTGACAGTGGGCGGAACCTGGTGACGTAGAAATGACAGCCGGAGTAGATACGGTTTCCCTCTATGCCAGTCCTTTCACCGAGCTAAAGAATATGGCTGTGGTGAAATACAACTCCCACTGATAAGCTGTTTCAGATTGAAAAACATTGTGCCCACCAGAGGATTTGATTCTGAAGGCTCACCTTTCTCCCCCGCTCAAGAGCCCCATAGCAGCTGCAAAGTTAGCGCTATCATGAACTCTCCTGATGTAGAAGCCAAGGCACACCAGAGGATTCTCTGGTGGGACTGTCCAACCTTGCCAAGAAGCAGTCCTGGCTAAGAAAAGTGTGTGGGAAGGTTCCCGGTCACCCTATGGCTGCTTTTTTACGGAGGTGGAAACCCACGCAAACACGGGGAGAACATACAAAATCCTTGCAGATGTTGTCCTTGCTGGGATTTGAACCCACGATCCCAGCGCTGCAAGGCTTCAGTGCTAACCACTGATCCAATGTGCTGCCCTTCACCCTCTAATGTCTAACAGGTTGGAGAAACTTGCACCTACTGCCACTCTATCTTCAGCTCCTTTGTGAGAAACTAATGTATTTGGGCAGCCACTCAGTCTACCAAATAAAATTCCTGAGAAGGAAATTGGGGATGGCTTCGCTACTGGTACTGGGGGCAGTGCTAATACCATGGTGTTGTACCATAGTTTACTGGAAATATTCCAGGCTGGTAGGAGGCAAGCAAATTCCCACAGAAAAGTACCAGCAGTAATGTTCAGGGACCCGCACTTGTAGAAGGCAGAGACAACACCGGGAGAACTAGTGACGGCTGGGGACCGAGTATGGACACGACGCATGAAGTTGTGAAAAGCTTCCACCTCCACGAGCCTAAAAGGCCACATTTCAAGTGCAAGCAGCTGCCCAGGAATCTGGCAGTTTAGTATTGCGGCCTGTGGGTGAGTGGCTGGCTGCATACTTCTCTTGCATTCCAAGTAACAGAAAACTAAGCAGATGGTGGCCTCTATCATCATCATGGCCTCACCTCAGCACTATGAAGTTTCCTGATGGCGAAGCCAGGGCCCATCGGAGGAGTCTCCGTTTTTTTGGTGGGCCTGTCCAACCCTAACGAGAATCAGCCATGGTTAAGAAAAATGTGGGGGAAGGTTCCCGGACACTCGATGGCTGCTTTTTTAATGTGGATCGGACATGCTTATGCATGTTATTTCTCAAACCGCATTGCAGATCAGGCCATTGCCCAACTCTGTAGTCATGAAATTAAATGCGCAAATAAAGGTGTTTGTGTGTCAAAGCACCACCGACAAGTGCGAGTTGATGTTGGATGGGCTGCCATTGCTACTGCAACAAGCTGCATTAGAGGACTTCCTGGGAGAAATGACACCCAGAGTAGATACGGTTTTCCTCTATGCAAGTCCTTTCACCGAGCTAAAGAATATGAATATACGAGTGAGTATGGACACCCGACCGCCGCCGGCTTGAGGTTATGAAAAGCTTCAGCCTCCACAAGCCTAAAAGGCCACATTTCAAGTGAAAGCAGCTTTAGAGGACTTCCTGGGAGAAATGACAGCTGGGTAGATATGGTTTCCCAAGTCCTTTCACCAAGCTAAAGAATATGGCTGTGGTGAAATACAACTCAGCAAAAAAAGCTGTGGACTGGCTCCGTACTGTCCCTGGCCACATTCACTTGACCACATGTTTGTGGTTAGGCGGTCCTTCCCAGTAAGTACACTGGGCAGGGCAGGGCACGGGTAATGTTGTGGGACCTGTGTTTGTGGAATGCGGAGACGACACCGGGACAAATAGTGGCGGCTGGGGACCGAGTATGGATACCCAGTTGCCGCCACCATAAGATTGTGGACAGCTTCCGCCTCCACGAGCCTAAAAGGCCACATTTCAAGTTCAAGCAGCTGTCAAAAATTTGGCAATATAGTATTGCATCCTGTGGGTGGGTGGCTGGCTGCATACTTGCGCTTGCATTCCAAGGAATGAGGTAGTGAAAAGTGAACTCTGCACTGGGACAAGGACGTGGATGGTGATTGTTGCAAGTCTGCAATGACAGGTGCATGGCGGGAGGCATCTTCGCATGCGCCAACGATCACTTTTGATGGGCACATTTTTAGGCAGTGACCTGGGAGTCAGAGATGCTTCCAGAGGTCTTCCCCATGGTGTTACCATGTCTTTTCAGCACTGTATGAATGTGTCTGATGATGTGTCACACACCACATGGCCAGATAAGGTTGTAAAATGTTAAAATGACATTTCCCAGTGAATGCATTTGTCTTGGTTGAAAGCAATGCAGAAGTGCAAAAACGCATCAAAAACGCTACGTGTGAACATATCCCAAGGTGTGGAGGAGTATTTTTGTTTTTGGTTATTTATTTTGCCTTATATACAAGTCATTACCCTGGAAAGGATGTTCCTTAACATATTTCCCAGGAAAATCCATTTTGGTTTCGTATGTTTTATTGTGAGTCCATAAAAGTGGCGTAATACTCTGACAACGTTGTTGACAGCAGTGACCTGGGAGTCAGAAATGCTGTTCCCATGTCATTTGAGCACTGTTCCCATCGATTTGGGCAATTTTGAGGCCCTCTGGAGAGAGCCGGGGGGAACCGCATGAAAAATGCTCGAGTTTCCCATAGACTTACATTGGGCTCGTTGCTTGGGTCAAGCACCCGAGTATTCCAATTTGCTCGACCCGAGCATTTTAGTGCTCGCTCGTCACTACTGGTCACATGACGTGGACGCCGACCGGCATCACAGTTGCCACGGTGGTGCATGCGTCACATCTGGTCTGTGTCATGTGCCCATTTTCCCCGCCTTGTTTTATATTTGATTAATAAACTTTAGCATTTTACATATTATTCTGGACTGTTATATTGTCGTTTTTTCTGTTCTTTCCATAGTTTTGGCTATGTAGTGTAAAATCTTGTGACATGCAATGATTAAAGGTGTTTTCCGATGAACAAACATTGATTTTAATCAATAGATCTTGGAATAATAATAATTTCCACAATTGGATGTGTTTAAAAACACAAATGTGTTTAAAAAACATATGATGTTCCTGTGCTGAGATAATCTTATAACTGTTCCCCTGTGTAATGGCTGTGTCTGACCGTACAGGGACATGGTCTGATCATACAACAGCTCCTGGGCAGGGGAGGAAGCAAAAGACAATACAGACATTACAGCATGGGATCACAGCCGATTCTTTTTGTGAGGTAGAAGATTTCACTGCCTGTTTTTAAACAATGTTTTACTTCAAAGAAAGAATCCGCTGAAGTCAACTGCTATAATGTCTGTATACTCTTTGTTTCCTCCCCTGCCCAGGAGATGTGGTATGATCAAACTTTGTTCTGTACATGGTCAGACACAGCCATTACACAGTACACAGCAGGGGCACATTTATAAGATTATCTCAGCACAGGAACATTTTTTTAAACACATCCAATTATGGAAGTTATTATTATTCCAAGATATTGATTAAAATTAACTTTTGTAGATAGGAAAACCTCTTTAAGGACACTGTGTCAGAAACAAGTATGCTATTCCACATTGGATTTTTAGTAGATCTGCAATAAAGATATTATTTTTTGGACCTTTTGATGGATTTCCACATTTTTCCTGCATAGAATCTTTTGACCCCTATAAAGGAAGGTATTCTACACTCTTGTAGACAAAACTATGTAGTCCCTCCCCCATATGAAATTAATATACTTTAAGGTATTTTATATAAATACTGTTTAAAACAAATTTAAAATACATTCAACTATTTGATCTGAAAAATATGGGGGTATGTATTAAACAAACAGGATATTTTGTGTCAGTGTTATCTTCATCCGATTCTTCACGGAATGTGATGAAGGGGATTCATTAACGTGTATATATTCTGATAGCCTATAATCGCAACTGCCTTAGAATAACGATCAGACCTTTCAATTTCATTGGAGTGTTTCCATTAAATGTTTTCCAGGTAACTAATGCCGGACTGACATACTCCAAAGAAAATGCTTGGAATCTCTTCTTACAGTCGGTGCAGCTGAACATTCGCTGGCTTCTTATTCGGAGTGACACAGGGTCCTCATTTTATAAATGGTGCACCGAATTTTCATCACTTTTTAATGCATTAAGTGTTTATTATGTTCCAAAATGGTTACGGTAAGTGCACAATAGAAGTTATCAGATTTTAGCTCAGTGTGTATGGCTGCTTATCATTCATCATGAATGTAAATGACTCTGCCCTGCTCTGATTGGCTTTTCACACATATACAGCATTATGTAAAGATATGTTTACCGGTAGAACAATTTTCACCTCTGAAAAGATAAGATTAAAAAAATTGCATGAAAAGTGAAAAAGATGGCTGCCCACTTCCAGAAACAGCATCATTTGTTCCTTAAATGAAGCTGGGATGAAATAACAGCCAGAACCCATACACAAAAGGAGCAATTTTTTTAGTCTACTAAACATCTTAAAAAGGTACTTTTCAGGTGATTTATGCTGCCTAAAAGGCGGGCAACATGAATTGCAGCCTGTCTGCACAATTGCAGTCAGTTGCATTATTCTGTGAAACACTAGGCCAGGCCGGATCTTTCCAGTGCAAGTGATGTCTCCTTATGTTCATCCGGGGGAGAGACCTGTCCACCACCTGCAGCAGCACTGGAAGAGTTGGTCGGGGACCATAGTCAGAGACCGGACTATTCTGGCGCTGGCTCTCCAAAGACTCCACAAATACTCTATCTGCAAAATGGCTTCTGATGAAAGTGTGGCGCCCCTGAGGGTTCGGTCGCCACAGAGGTGTTGCATCTCAGCTAGAGATGTGGCATCTCACTCTCAGGTAAGGATGGAGTACTGCCCGGGACCCTAACACCTGCATCCAACACGTCCACTTCAGCAGGGCAGGGCGAGATTGCTCCTAAGGGAGAGCACAGTCCCTGGGCCCTGGCTGGAGTGGAGGGGAACCTAGTGAGGGGAAACCATGTAGTGGGTGTGGGTGGAGGAAGTAGCTTAGGGGAGCACATGAGAGGAAGGTATAAAAAGGGAAGCCATCTTAGAAAGACAAGCCAGTCAGAGGAGGAAAGTGAAGGGAGCAGAGGCTCTGCTCCAGAGGCTTGCCTAGCCAGTGAGGCCCAAGTCTGAAGAGAAGGAGAGAAGAGAGGAGAGGGAGCAGGAGAAAGGCTCCAGGAACCAAGAAAGGACCCCAGGGGTAAGGGCCATGCAGAAGGCCACCCGTACGCCCGAATCTACCAGGAGGTGGAGGGGTCAGGCCACACAAAGCGAACCGGTCCCTCAACTAGCGGAGGACTTTATGCCCAACTAGAAACCGGAGGCTGCAGTACTTTATGTCCTGTAGCCACAAGTCCATGCCAGTGTCACCGAGAAGGTAGCCATATAGGACCCAGGGGACGGAACAGACATCGCCCGCCAAGGCCCGCGGGTACCGGATTGGAGATATTAGGTGTGAGGTGCGGGAAGAAGGGCAGAGAGCGAGGACACACAGAAGGGGGTCTTGCTAAGTACTCCGGAGTTACCTGGGGGTAGACCGAACCCCTCCCTGAGTAAACACAGGACGACGAGGGCAGTTACATGGATCCCTGTAATCTGGACTGCAACAACTGTGAGTAAAGACCCTGGGACTGCACTTCTTTGTCTCTGTGTTTCTTGCTGCGCCATCAACCCCTGCACTACAACGCCCAGCACAACCTACAACATCTACACTGCCCTGGAGCTAAGCTCTACCTGTGGAGAGCTAAACCAACTCTGCTGCATTAACAACAGCTCCAGAGGACTTGCTCCGCAGCGGCGGCTCCCTTTAGCCGCATACCACAGGTGGCGTCACGAACATTAAAAGAACTTTAAATCCCCTTTATTAAATCATCTCCCCTTTTATTGACCGCCCTGGGTCACGGACCGGGTCACCGCCACTGTGACATCTCCCATAGCAACGATCGGCCCGGCACCGAGTACCCCACGGCCCAGGGGGCGCGTCAAGAGCATGGGATCAGTCCTATCCATCAACCTCGTCTCCTATTGAGAAACAACTTTCTCATGTGTAGTGATTTCTATTGGAGGAGACTGATGGACAAGTCTGGTCAAATGCTCCTCCATCAATAACCATTTGTGGGCAAGAGAGTAGTGCAGGAAGGCTGCACCAACATGTGCAGGAGAAGTATCTGTAAGGGCTCATGCAGATGACCGTATAACTTAGACAAGTGCTATCTGTTGTTTTGACTGATAGCACTCATCCCCATGTTATTCAGTGTCCAATTGTTTCTAGCATGCACGATTTGCCTCCGATAATAGGTATGTATTTGACCCTTCAAGTCCATGGGTATATGGAAAACATCAGACTGCACTCTGATGACATCGAAGTGCAGTCCAGTTGTCATGACCAGACAAAATGGAGAAGTTGGAGAAACTTTTTTTTCTCCATCTACAAGAAAATTGGATCACACTCTGATCAAACTATGATTAGAGTCTGATCAGAGAGTGATTAGCATAATCGGACCGATTTTCTCGGTTGTGATCCTAGCCTAATACTTATATTTTAGTAAGTGCCACATCATGTCTTCAGCAGACATGGTAAATTAAAGATAAAGTGGACAACCCATTTAAGTCTCTGACCCTTCAAATCTCTAGTTGGGTTTTCAAATGCACTGCAGTAGGGCTTTAATGCATAGGTCCGTTCGTCCAAATGACTGGTGAGGTTTAAAGGAGGGTATTAAGTAATTTAATGAGTCTTACACAAAGTATGGAATGAGTGCCTACTACATGGCAGAAAAACTGGACTAGTCTAGACCATGGATGACAGAGGAGAAGTATGGATGGACAGCAGAATGTCCCTACCTCTCTCAGCTTTTAGACCCCATATTGGCTGCTAATGCAACAGTTAAATCCAGCTATAGGGTCTTATTTTTCCTATGGTTAATTATCTGCTGCCTGTCAAGAAGGAAGCAGCAAATGCTGTTATATAGACATGATGTTCTTCAAAGTCATCTAAATATAGAGAAGAAATGTCACACAAGATAAAATTCATCAGCTTCTATAATGCCTAAGCAAACAGAATTCTTGCTCCAGGTCTCCTACGAATTTTTTTTTCTCTAAACACACACAACAAAAAACAAGTGTTCAGGCATAAACTTTTATTTTATGTAATAGCTAGAGGGAAATAAAAACATACACATAACATCCTCTTCCAAAACTCATCGACTAGGCTGAATCCATAGGGAAGGCAAAGAGATTAAATTCACAATACAGACTGCAGCTGTGTTCCCCTGGTTACCTGCCGATCTTCTCCATAATTAATAAAAAAAAGAGTTGGCTGGGTCACGTTATTGACTGGCATTGCAATGATCCTGAAATATGTTACATTGCTGTATAGGTTTACTCAATTACTTGTATAAGTGTCTAGTTTGTGAGACTGTAATAAATCAGATCTGAAACTAGCAGTGAAGGAGGATGATATGGTTTTGATTTCCATGCAGAACTTCATATGGCATTTATTGGATAGCTCACACCCCAGACCGACTCCCGAGGTTGACTCTTAGGGCGTGCTCACACTAGCGTATAATTCAGACGAGTGCTATGCAATGTTTTATTGGATTGCACTTGGACCAATGTTATACTATGGGGCAGTGTTGATCTGCGATTTTTGTCTCATGCTGATCTAGCACCATGATTGCCCAGGTCAGTTTGATTACGGCTAAACCAAGTGAGACACTTTTTTTACGAATAGCATTTTGGGATATATGACATTTGGATTGCTTCTTACTAGTGTTTTTGCAGCTTTGCAGAGACCAAAAATTAACAAATTTGGCAGTTTTAAATGTTTTCTGTTTACACCATTAACTGATCAGAATAATTTATTTTATATTTGATATATCAGACTTTTCTGGATATTAAATAGGTTTTTAAAGGGGCTGTACACTACTATTTAAAATATGCCCAAGCATTTTTATGATGAAAAGCAGCTTCTTTGTAATTACCTCCCTCTGCCTTTTCTGCCTGTGAGCGGCGCTATCACTGGCCACTCACAGATATCACGTGAACCCCGCTGACGTACTGTCTATTGAGGCGTGGCTCAGCGCTAGGGTTCCCGCGCTGGCTGCTGGGTTGTGGGCGGGGTTACCCCACCGCGTCAGGCCCAGCATCCACCGCGCGCTTTCCCAATGAATGGGGAGAGGGAGAACACGCAGTGGATGCTGGGTATGATGCGCGGGAATAACCCCGTCCACAACCCAGCAGCCACCATAGAATGCGGAAGAGAGAGACCCCTGGCTGCAGCCTGGACTTGTCGTGACGTCAGCGGATGTCCGAGCCGGCTGCAGCCGGGGGTCACGTGATGCCAGTGATAGTGCCACTCACAGGCAGAAAAGGCAGAGGGAGGTAATTACAAAGAAGCTGCTTTTCATCATAAAAACGCTTTGGCATATTTTAAATAGTAGTGGACAACCCCTTTAATTATTTTTTAATCGTTATCTTTAGTTTTAGAGGGGAAAAGAGGGGTGATTTAAATTGTTAGTTTATTTTTATTTTTTTTCATATTTTTTAAAAAAATATATATTTTACTTGCATTTGTTATTCTTCTCAGGAGAGATGAACCTGTGATTATCTGATCTCTTGTACTTTATACAGCAATACTTCCGTATTACTGGTTGTAGTAAAAATCATGGTCTCCTTTAAGGCACCACTCCAGCTTTTTCTTTTATTGCACCGCTAGAGTGGTGCTTTAAATGTTTTTCCCCTGTCTGATACTCAACTGCTGCAACCTTCATCGTTTTCCACAGTCACTCTCGTCCGTCTCTGGTGAAAAGTGACCTGCCGGCAGCTCCAGCTGCACGGAGGTCACTTTTCAATACAAGTCTATGTGAGCCTCTTCTGGCTCTCATAGACTTACTGTTAGAACCTTGCTGTTAGGTTTTTTTTTCCTTTGCTGGTCACATGACCTTGTTGGCCTATTTAGTCCTGCTCCGCCCTTCTGGCTTTGCTGGACTTCATTGTATATCTACTTTCTAGCTAGCCTGTGCTCTGTATCTAACTCTGTTAGTTTGCTTGGTCTACGGACCTCTATGTTCTATCTATTTTGTTTGTTCGTCTGTCTGCTACTATTTCTGTTAGGAGGTGTCCCATATTCCTCCCAGTCCTTAGTACTTGTAGGGATTCCCTCCCCACATCTATAGGTCTTCGTACAGACTAGATTAGGACTTTAGCAGGTCTGATCGCAGGATCAGGTTCCCTGTTACATCGTAGGGATTCAGCTGAGTCTCATAGTAGGGACTGATCTCCTCTCTTTCCTTAGCTTTGGTAGCAGAACATAACAGTAAGTCCAGCCAGCAAATTCTCTAAGGAAAGATTTTTCTGTTCCTCCGGTGGTGGAGGACGGGGAATATGAAATTTCTCGCATCCTTGACTCTAGACGGTATAGAGGTAGTTTGCAGTATCTTGTGGCCTGGAAAGGTTTCGGACCCGAGGATAACTCTTGGGTGAGGTCAGATGATGTTTCCGCGTCCAGACTTATCAGAGCGTTTCACAGGAGATTTCCTGATAAGCCTGGTCCTAGGGGATCCGGAGGATCCTCTTAGAAGGGGGGGTACTGTTAGAACCTTGCTGTTAGGTTTTTTTTCCTTTGCTGGTCACATGACCTTGTTGGCCTATTTAGTCCTGCTCCGCCCTTCTGGCTTTGCTGGACTTCATTGTATATCTACTTTCTAGCTAGCCTGTGCTCTGTATCTAACTCTGTTAGTTTGCTTGGTCTACGGACCTCTATGTTCTATCTATTTTGTTTGTTCGTCTGTCTGCTACTATTTCTGTTAGGAGGTGTCCCATATTCCTCCCAATCCTTAGTACTTGTAGGGATTCCCTCCCCACATCTATAGGTCTTCGTACAGACTAGATTAGGACTTTAGCAGGTCTGATCGCAGGATCAGGTTCCCTGTTACATCGTAGGGATTCAGCTGAGTCTCATAGTAGGGACTGATCTCCTCTCTTTCCTTAGCTTTGGTAGCAGAACATAACACTTACATTGAGAGCTTGGGATGTAGATTCTAACTGCTGGCCACTCAGAAGCTGAGCTCACAAGATGGCGTCGTGGGACCAGAGCGGTGCCGAAAATTGGCGAATACATCGGAGGGTGAGTGTATAACCGGGGGCGGGGGGCTTACATTTAAAGCTCCACTTCAGCTCTGAAAAAAAAAACCTGCTGGAGTGGTGTTTTACCAGGCTGGGTTTCAACAGAGCGTCGTGATGGCAGGTATGTGGATCTTCAACAAACCCCTGGCTATCATAGCAACCCATCAGCACATTGCGATCACATCTTGGGGCAGCTGATGGGTGCATAGAATAACGCACCACCATTTCGGGGCTCATAGAATAACGCTCCACCATGCACAGATTGACAGTAGTGTTTAACAAGTTAACAGTCACAGTTGGAGCTCGGCTCCACCCAAGCGCAGTCTACGTTTCATAGTTTTTCAGTTGGAAGGAAGACCATTTATTTCCATTTTAACCTAACCCATGAGGCAGATGCTAGTTGCCCCATATTAAAGGAAAAAATTCCTCCCGACTCCACATATTGCAATCAGACTAATTCCCTGGATCATCGTCCCATCACAGAATCTAGTGCCCATAATTAGTAGTAATATATTTTTTAGAGAACCATCTCCATCAAAGTTTTTATCCTCTTAATACATTGCAATCATCATAATATAGCACTGCTCATTTTGCCCTTCTACTCAGCTAATTATTTTGTTTTCCATTAGGCCTATGACATTTGACGCGCCCCCAGGGCCGTGGGGTACTCGGCAGCCGGGCCTCTGGCCGCTTGCAGGGGATATCACGGTGGCTGGCCCGGTCCGTGACCCAGGGCGATCAGTGAAATGGGGGAATGCTTTTATATGGGGATTTTTGGTATTTTTCGTGACGCCACCTGTGGATTCTGGTAAGAGGTTATCAGCGCTGCGGCAGTCCACTGAGGCTGATGTTAGGGGCAGCTATGATGGGACGGCTCCCCACAGGTGGAGCAGGCCTCAGGGCAGTGTAGAGGTGTAGAAAGATGGTGGAAGCAGGAGAGAGACGGCAGGACGGTCCCAGAGGAAGTACAGGCACACACACAAGGGCAAACTTCAATACCTTTACTGGTGGTGATGCAGGTACGGTCCAGGGCACTCAGGGCAAAGGGTACATTTCTGGACTCTCCCCAGTGAGCGGGTGTAAGGCCTCCTGATCTGCGTCTTTTACTCTCTAAGCTTTGGGCCTGCCTGGAGCTAGGCCTGGCTTGCTTACTGCTTCCTTCTTGTACCTACTGACCTGGCGGTAGGGTTTTCTCCGGGTTCCCACTATTCCTGGTCGCTGGAGCCTTAGTGGTACCTAACCCTGTTGCTGTTGTCAGCGGTTGGTTAACGTGGGACCTGTAGTTCTCCAGGGATTCCGGTTGTTCCTACTGGTCATAAAGATCCCTGTAGGCGCGGACCCGGTGTCCGGTATATGGTTCGGGGTGAGCCTGTTATGCTCCTCAGCCCCCTATGCATTTCTCTTTCTTCTCCTCAGTCTGCAGGCTCTCTCATGCAGACTCCCTGAGCAGACTCTCTGAGTTCTGTCCCTGTCTGTGCCTGACAGGAACTCTTACTTGCCTTCTAGCCCGCTCCAGGCTCTCACTGGCCAGACTTCAGCCACACAGACTTTAGCTTGACTGGAACTGCAGCATGGTGTCACACTGTCTGCTTCCCACTGACTGACTTCCTGAACTCCACGCCCCAGTATTTATATACCTGACAGGGCTCCATCTAGTGGACTTGGGTGGAGGTGTCTGTATGTATTGAGGCCACTGGGGAGAATTCCATCCATGCATCCCTCTGGGATCTGTGGCACCAGTGCGCAGCAGGGGCGCCACATTCCCCCCTAGTAAAACTCAGTACTCCTGTACTGAAGCAATTTTCAAAAACAGGTTAACAATAACATTTCATCCCTTCATGGGAGGCACATTTCTTGAACGTTGCAAAAACATAATCAATAATACACATATATACAATAGTTAAAGTTTTTGAGCAAATGTCAGCGAGTCCCCTAACAGGGTGTCCATTTCACTGCATAGGTAGCTTTAGAGGCACTCCAGGGAGTGCAATTATGTACAAGGAAACAGTTTGTGGGCTGCACACGCACATTAGCAGCAACACAACTTTACGTTCTGCAATGACCAGTTTTGATGAGATCCCTCCTCGGGTGTGTCCCTCTCA
Organism: Phyllobates terribilis; assembly: GCF_046119375.1. Lineage (NCBI taxonomy): Eukaryota > Metazoa > Chordata > Amphibia > Anura > Dendrobatidae > Phyllobates > Phyllobates terribilis. The sequence goes on along the minus strand of NW_027362762.1, from coordinate 420,978,164 downwards.
TCCGGGTAAGCTGGCTTGTGGGGGACCTGCTCCAAACCCCCAACGAAGGTCCTGGACGGGCTGCAGGACTGGTGTAGGACCACTGGTTTGGCCACGCCAAGCAGGTTTTAGTGGTGGTGGTCTTGTGAAAACCACCAGGGGGCACCTCAGGAGGTGCAAACTACGTACAATGGTGGGACCGCTCATAGTTCACGGACTCCAAGTTCAGGTTACATGAGAGCTACCGGGAAACTAGTAGCTCAAGGGCGCCCCCTCCTGGGCTGCGCCTGGTTATGGGAGGTGGATGACCCGTCCTGGTCATCCTCCCGTTCAGTCTGGGTGTCCTGTTCCAACAGTTCCCTCACCCTCTGAACATTTTAGGGCATGCTGTAGAGCCATGGGCACAATCCGTGCCACAGCTCCTGCTGGTGCGGCGACTGCTTCTGCCTGAGCAGCACTGGACGAAGTTACTCCTGCGGGGGCATTGTCGAGGGCCACGGTGATCTGCTGGGCTTCGGACATCGTTGCGCCCCCCTAGTGACCAGTGGCCTACCTTCTTTACTTTTCTTCCGGTAGGCCGCAGCTCCGCAGGCGACGGTCTCCTTCCAGGACCTTGCGTTGCTCGCGTCTGACGTCAGGGCGTTCACTGGACTCCTTCCAGGATCTTGCGCTTCCTGGTTCGTCAGCGCGGTGTGGGGCGTGTCCGGGGCTTCGCGCGCTTCAGCAGGCACGCCTCTCAGTTTCCCGCGGTTACGCCCTTCTTCCCGCACGGCAACACAGTAATGGCGGCGATCTTCGCCACAGTTAAACACACAGTTCTTATTAAAGGCGCACAGTACCCGGTGGCAACGGTTACGGAATCCCGTTCGTTGCAACGGGCACGAAATCCTGTTCGTGACGCCAAAACATGACGCGCCCCCAGGGCCGTGGGATACTCGGCAGCCGGGCCTCTGGCCGCTTGCAGGGGATATCACAGTGGCTGGCCTGGTCTGTGACCCAGGGCGGCCAGTGAAATGGGGGAATGTTTTTATATGGGGATTTTTGGTATTTTTCGTGACGCCACCTGTGGATTCTGGTAAGGGGTTACAAGCACTGCGGCAGTCCACTGAGGCTGATGTTAGGGGCAGCTATGATGGGATGGCTCCCCACAGGTGGAACAGGCCTCAGGGTAGTGTAGAGGTGTAGAAAGATGGTGGAAGCAGGAGAGAGACGGCAGGACGGTCCCAGAGGAAGTACAGGCACACACACAAGGGCAAACTTCAATACCTTTACTGGTGGTGATGCAGGTACGGTCCAGGGCACTCAGGGCGAAGGGTACATTTCTGGACTCTCCCCAGTGAGCGGGTGTAAGGCCTCCTAATCTGCATCTTTTACTCTCTAAACTTTGGGCCTGCCTGGAGCTAGGCCTGGTTTGCTTACTGCTTCCTTCTTGTACCTACTGACCTGGCGGTAGGGTTTTATCCTGGTTTCCACTATTCCTGGTCGCTGGAGCCTTAGTGGTACCTAACCCTGTTGCTGTGGTCAGCGGTTGGTTAACCTGTGACTTGTAGTTCTCCAGGGATTCCGGTTGTTCCTACTGGTCAAAAAGATCCCTGTAGGCACGGACCCGGTGTCCGGTATATGGTTCGGGGTGAGCCTGTTATGCTCCTCTGCCCCCTATGCGTTTCTCTTTCTTCTCCTCAGTCTGCAGGCTCTCTCATGCAGACTCTCTGAGCAGACTCTCTGAGTTCTGTCCCTGTCTGTGCCTGACAGGAACTCTCAGTTGCCTTCTAGCCCGCTCCAGGCTCTCACTGGCCAGGCTAGCCCGCAGCTTGGGCCTAGCCTGGCTTTCAGCCACACAGACTTCAGCTTGACTGGAGCTGCAGCATGGTGTCACACTGTCTGCTTCCCACTGACTGACTTCCTGAACTCCACCCCCCAGTATTTATATACCTGACAGGGCTCCATCTAGTGGACTTGGATGGAGATATCTGTATGTATTGAGGCCAATGGGGAGAATTCCATCCATGCACCCCTCTGGGATCTGTGGCACCAGTGCGCAGCAGGGGCGCCACACATTACGTGATTAAAAACTTAATAGCTGATTCCTTCTATCTATTTTTCCTGCATAACATATCAGTCACTGCAAAAGTCCCTGGTAGGGAGAGGAGGGAGCAGCTGGGGCAGGGGTTGAAGAGGGGAATGATTCGTACAGGGACAAGAGACTTCCTTTTTCTACATAGAGCAGAAGAAGGAGAAAGATTAACTTGGTAGAAGGGCATGATATGATGACTGCAATATATTTAGAGGATAAAAACTTTGGTGGGAATGCTTCTTTAAGAAAGGCATCCAGGTCTTCCTTAAATTCTTGTAGTGAATTAAGGCATTACATCACCATGTGGCAGAGAATTTCATAGCCTCACTGCTCTTACAGTAAAAAAAATCTTCATGTTATTATGATTGAATTTTCTTTACTCTAGACGTAGAGGATGGCCCCTTGTCACTGTCACAGGCAGGGGCGTACATAGAAAGCATGGGGCTACCTAGCAGCAGCTCTAATTGTGCCCCCGCCCCCAAAAAAAAACAACTAAATATTTGTCCGTGTCACAGAAGAGCAGATCTCACAACTTTCCAGCCTTTACTTAGTTATTTTCCTCCTGCTGAAGTCCTCTTTCATTGCCCCCATAAAATATTATGCAAACAAAAGTGCCCCCAAACACAGTATGATACCTCCATGGTCCATTCCTCCACATTAACCTCTACATGCACAGTATAATAACCCTATTGTGCCCCACTTCAACTCCCAAGGCAAGGTATGGTGACCCCAACACAGTATGATCCCCGAACTGTGACTCCCACACAGCCCTCCATACAGTATAATGGGCCTACATACAGTATACTGGCCCGCACTAGTCCTCCAAACAGTATAATGGCCCCCACACAAACCTTCACACCATATAATTCCTTTCATACAGTATAATGGCCCCCCACATAGCCCTCAAAACATTATAATGGCCCCACATAGCCTTCCATATAGTATAATACGCCACTAGTGTTGAGCGAGCACTAAAATGCTCGGGTGCTCGAAGCTCGGGCCGAGCTCACCGTGATACTCGGGTGCTCGACCCGAGCAACGAGCCCAATGTTAGTCTATGGGAGACCCGAGCATTTTTGCGGCGGCACCCCCAGCAGTCTGTAGAAAGCCTAAAAAATGCCCAAAACGATAGTGACAGTGCTCAAAAGACATGGGGACAGCATGGGCATAGCCCCAGGAAGCATTTCTGACCCCCAGATCACTGCTGTCAACAACGTGGTCAGAGGTATTAAGCCACTTTTACGGGCTCACAATAAAACGTTCAAAAACGAAACTGAAACTGTTTTCCTGTGAAATATGTTAAGGAACTTCCTTTCCAGGGTAAAGACTCGTGTATAAGGTAAAATAAATAGCCAAAAACAAAAATACTCCACCACACCTTGGGCTATGTTCACAAGTAGCAGTTTTTATGCGTTTTTGCACTTTTGTATTGCTTTCAACCATGACAAATGAATTCATCGGGAAATGACATTTTAACATTTTACAATCTTATCTGGCCATGTGCTGTGTGACACATGCATACAGTGTTGAAAAGACATGGGAACAGCATGGGGAAGACCCCTGGAAGCATCTCTGACACCCAGGTCACTGCCTAAAAGTGTGCCCATCAGAAGTGATCCTTTCCGCATCAGAAGATGCAGACTTGCAACTCTCCCCGTGCAAGTCCTAGTCCCATGGCAGTGTTCAATTGTACCTCCCCCATTCCTTGCAATGCAAGCGCAAATATGCAGCTAACTACCCACCCACCCGCAGGCTGCAATACTATACTGCTAGCTTGCAATTGAAATGGGGCCTTTTAGTTTGGAGGAGGCCGAAGCTGGCCACTACCTCATGGCTGCGTCGACGGCGAGGTCTACATACTCAGTCCCCAGCTATTTGTCCCGGGAACCTTCCCCACACTTTTCTTAGCCTGGCCTGCTTTAGGGCAGCATTGGGCGAGCCCACCAGACAAACAGAGACTCCTCCGGTGGGCCCTGGCTTCTCCATCAGGGGAGTTGAGAGTGCCAAGGTGAGGAGCATGATGATGATGATAGAAATTAGCATCTGCTTTGTTTTCTTGGAATGCAAGCGTAAGTGTGCAGCCTGCCACCCACCCACCCCCAGGCTGCAATACCATACTGCTAGCTTGCTTGCACTTGAAATGAGGCCTTTTAGGCCTGTGGAGGCAGACGCCGGCCACCATGTCATGGCTGCATCGGCGGCCTGGTATCCATGCTCAGTCCCCAGCCGCCCGGCGGCCGGGTGTCCACATTCGGTCCCCAGTCGCCAGGGGGCGGCCGGGTGTCCATACTCGGTCCCCAGCCGCTCCTATTTGTCCCAATGCACCTTATACACAAGCGCGCATACCAAAACATTACCTGTGCCCTCCAGAGTGCGTTTAGTGGGAAGGACAGCCTATTCCGCTGTAGTGTGTGCACGCCAACCACCTGTTCATGGCACATGCGAAGATGCCTCCCGCACTGCACCTGTCATTGCAGACTTTCAACTATCCCCGTTCAAGTCCTTTTCCCAGGGCAGTGTTCAATTGTACCTCTCCCATTCCTTGCAATGCAAGCTCAAGTATGCAGCCTGCCACCCACCCACCCCCAGGCTGCAATACCATACTGCTTGCTTGCACTTTAAATTGGGCCTTTTAGGCATGTGGAGGCGGAATCTGGCCACCACGTCATGGCTGCATCGGCGGCCTGGTATCCATACTCAGTTCCCAGCCGCCCAGCAGCCGGGTGTCCACGCTTGGTCCCCAGTCGCCCCACGGCCGGGTGCCCACACACGGTCCCCAGTCGCCTGGGGGCGGCCGGGTGTCCATACTCGGTCCCCAGCCGCCCCTATTTGTCCCGGTGCGCCTTATACACAAGCGCGCCTTATACACAAGCGCGCATACCAAAACATTACCTGTGCCCTCCCCAGTGCATTTAGTGGGAAGGACAGCCTAACGACAAACACATGGACAAGTGAATGTGGCCAGGGATGGTCCATCTCACTGACACCTTCACACTGGGTTAATATTGTGGAAGCCGGGACACAGTTGGGCACTGGGATGCAACACGTCCTCCAGACATAGAGGATTGCGGGTCCTAGGTCAATCAGGCTTCAACACAAAGTTCAGAAGGTAGACAGTAGCAGTGGTGGGCCTCCTACACAACGAGTAAATTATTCATGATCATGAGGCCATCCATCTCCTTAGCTTTCTGTTCCTTGGAATGCAAGCGCATGTATGTAGTAGCGGCTAGGCCTGAGGTGGTCAGCGTTTTGGTGCATAGCCTACCTCCTTCGAGAATTGCTGGATGATTTCCTGCTACTATCCCAGTTCTATGACTCCCGTTAAAACAAAGCTTCAGGTGATGAATGATGGATGAGGTGGTGGCAAAGGAGAAAGAGCAGGAGGAACAGGGACCATTCACATCAATAGCAGGCCAGTCAACCACACATGTCTTGTAGAATATGTTTCTGTACCAAAAGGAGTGGTTTGGCTACACAGTTATAGGGCATACAGTGAGTGCAATGCCTACCAAAAATTTCGAGGCACTCCAATGCCCCTTGGAAGTGACATGGAGGTCAGAGGGCCTTAACTAAACCGTTTTTTCCATTTATAGCAACTGGGTCTCCTGTACACTGTTGGCCTAAGCAGTGAATGGAAGGCTTTCCAAAAATTATGAGGAACTGCAATGCCCCTTGAAACAGACGTGGATTACAGCGTACTAAAAACCTTCTACCCATTATTGGGGAGTGGGTCTCCCTTAGTGTTCGTCTCTGCATTGAAAAGCAAAAACTGACTAAAATTAGGAGGAAATGCAGTGCCCGTTGGAAGAGTCGTGGAGGTTAGAGGTAATTAAAAACGACATTTCAATGCCCCTTGGAAGAGCTGTGGAGTTCAGAGTGGTTTAACAAGACGGTTATAATGCCCCTTGGAAGAGACGTGGAGGTCACAGTAGCTTAACAAGACGGTTTTAATGCCCCTTGGAAGAGACGCGGAGTTCAGAGTGATTTAACAAGACGGTTTTAATGCCCCTTGGAAGAGACGTGGAAGTCCCAGTGGAATAAAAAGACAATATCAATGCCCCTTGGAAGAGTGGTGGAGGTTACAGTGGAATAAAAAGACAATATCAATGCCCCTTGGAAGAGTGGTGGAGGTCGTAGTGGAATAAAAAGACAATATCAATGCCCCTTGGAAGAGTAGTGGAGGTCCCAGTGGAATCAAAAGACAATATTAATGCCCCTTGGAAGAGTGGTGGAGGTCGCAGTGGAATAAAAAGACAATATCAATGACCCTTAGAAGAGACGTGGAGGTCACATTAGCTTAACAAGACGATTTTAATGCCCCTTGGAAGAGACGTGGAGGTCACAGTAGCTTAACAAGATGGTTTTAATGCCCCTTGGAAGAGACGTGGAGTTCAGAGTGATTTAACAAGACGGTTTTAATGCCCCTTGGAAGAGACGTGGAGGTCCCAGTGGAATAAAAAGACAATATCAATTGTTAGAACTCTCCTGTTAGGTTTTTTCTATCTTGCTGGTCACATGACCTTGTTTGCCTATTTAATCCTGCTCCGCCCTCCTGGCCTTGCTGGACTTCATTGGAATTTCTACTCTTAAGTTAGCCTGGTGCTTAGTTACCTTTCTCAGTCTGTTTAGCTTGGTCTTTGGACCTTTATGTTCTATGTTGTGTGTTTGTCTTTTACTGCTACAATTTCTGCTAGGAGGTGCCCAACTTTATCCCAGTCCCTAGTTCTTGTAGGGATCCCTCCCTTGCATCTATAGGTCTTCGTACAGACTAGTCAAGGACTTTAGCGGGTCTGATCGCAGGATCAGGTTCCCCATTACATCGTAGGGATCTAGCTTAGTTCTATTGTAGGGACAGATCTCCTTTCTTTCCTTAGTGCTTGTAGCAGATCATAACAGTAAGTCCAGCCCAAAAATATCTCTAAGGAAAGACTTTCAGTTTCCATCATGGTGTCGGTTCAGGATTTGGCTCAACGCCTGCAGGGACTCTCTCTGGAGGTGGCCGAGCTCCAACAACACGTGAGTAGCTGTTCTGGAGCACATTTTGTGGAGCCAAAGGTACGTTTGCCTGATTTATTCTTTGGTGATCAACAGGAATTTTTTTCCTTTAAAAATGCTTGTTTATTGTATTTTCGTTTGAGACCCAGATCCTCTGGTGATGAATCACAGCGCATAGGGTTCATAATGTTACTTTTGCGCAAAGAACCTCAGGGATGGGCCTTTTCTCTCCAACCTAGTGATCCATGCTTTAGATCAGTGGATAGTTTTTTTCTGCTTTGGGTTTGTTGTATGATGATCCTGATCGTGTCTCATCAGCTGAGACTGAATTAAGACATTTGAGGCAGGGATCAGGTAATGTGGAAAAATATTGTTCTCACTTCCGTCGGTGGTCTGCCCAGGTGGGGTGGAACGATTCAGCTTTGAAAAGTTTGTTTCTTGCGGGGCTAGGTGAAAGGGTTAAGGATTTGTTGATTGCTTATCCCACACCTGGAAACTTGCAGGAGGCTATGCAATTAGCTATACGGGTGGACAGGAGACTGCGTGCAAGGGTTAATGAAAGTAAATCCTCTGTCATGTCAGCTCCGAGTCTTGAGAGGGTCTGTACTGACATTGGAGAGCCAATGGAGATCGGGGCGATGGCACCCCGCTCTCAGGAAAAAGACCGCAGATCTTCTGAAGGTTTGTGCTTTTATTGCGGAAAATCTGATCATTTTATTAAGAACTGTGTACTTTGTATGAACAAAGAAAAAAAAAGGTCAGTTACGCCCGTATTGCCTGTTTAAATTCTAAGGGGGTATTTCTTTCTGCTACTACCACGGCTCAGGAAGAATTAATTGAATTTCGGATATTTGTGGATTGTGGTTCTACTCTGAATGTGATTGATGGGGATTCTTGGAAAAACTTAAATTAAAACCTAAACCTTTGTCATCCCCTATTGCTGTGGTTTCTGTCGATGGCTCCCCCTTGAAGAGTGTTACTCACAAGGTCTCTGAATTTCCCCTCACTATTAATGGCGTCATCTCTTGGAAGGTGCTGAATTTCCCATTCAGGTTTTCACTGATCATAAAAATCTGATCTATCTTGATGCTGCCAAGCGCTTGAATGCCCGTCAGGCTAGGTGGGCACTTTTTTTCTCGCGGTTTAATTTTTCCGTTACTTACATCCCGGTACCAAGAATGTTAAAGCTGATGCTTTGTCTCGCAGCTTTTCTCCCATGGTCAGTGCTGAGGAGGAGGGGAGCATTTTACAAGAAGGTGTTGTGATTGCTGCATTAGACTCCGTTTTGGAAGATGAGATTCTTAAAGCACAGGAGAATGCCCCATCTAACACTCCCCATGGGAGGTTGTTTGTGCCTAGGACCTTTAGGAGAGATTTGTTTGTTGAGTGTCATGAGTCTCGGTTGGCAGGTCATCCAGGAATTTCTGAGACCAAGAGAATAGTGGGTCGCAGTTTTTGGTGGCCTGGATGGCAGAAGGAAGTCATTAAGTGGGTGCGTCAATGTACGGTGTGTGCTAGATCTAAGTCTTCACATACTCCTGCAGCGGGGTTGCTTTGCCCTCTGGAGGTTCCTAGTGTACCTTGGACACATCTGGCTATGGACTTTATTACTGACCTTCCCTCCTCTGAGGGTTTCACAGTCATCTGGGTGGTCGTGGACCGTTTTAGCAAGATGTGTCACTTGGTTCCTTTCATCAAACTGCCCTGCGCTAAGACACTCGCTAAGGCCTTTGTCAAGGAAATTGTCAGACTACATGGCGTTCCTACTGACATTGTTTCGGATAGGGGACCTCAGTTCGTGGCTCGTTTTTGGTGTGCTTTTTGTGACAGGTTGGGAGTTCATTTGTCGTTTTCATCCGGATATCATCCTGAGTCTAATGGCCAGACAGAAAGGAAGAATCAGGATGTTGAGCAGTTTTTGCGTTGTTTTGTGGCAGACAATCAGGAGGGGTGGTCTGAGTTTCTGCCACTTGCTGAGTTTGCTCTTAACAACCATACATCCTCTTCTGCTGGTTGTTCGCCTTTTTTGTTGTTGTTCTGGGAGGCATCCGTCTTTTGGGTCATTCTCCAAATTGGTATCGGCTGTGCCTGAGGAGGAGAGTTTTTCCGGTGACTTGGAGAGGGTTTGGACGGATGTGCGTGGTAATCTTCAGGAGGCTAACAAAAAATCTAAGAGATACTTTGATAGGAAACGGCAAGAGGTTTTGTTTGCTATTGGTGACATGGTTTGGTTGTCCTCTAAGAATCTGTGGTTGAGGATTCCTTCTAAAAAATTGGGTCCCAAGTTTGTAGGGCCCTTTAAGGTGCTTCAGGTAGTTAACCAATCTGCTGTTAGGTTGGAGGTTCCTACCTCCTGGAAGATTAATCCGGTGTTTCATGTTTCTCTGTTGAAAAGAGCTTGTGTGTCGGATGGAGACGTCTCTGCCACTGTTCCTCCGGTGGTGGAGGACGGGGAATACAAAATTTCCCGCATCCTAAATTCTAGACGGTATAGAGGGAGTTTGCAGTATCTCGTCGCTTGGAAAGGTTTCGGACCCGAGGATAACTCATGGGTGAGGGCGGATGATGTTTCTGCTTCCAGACTTGTCAGAGCGTTTCACAAGAGGTTTCCTGATAAGCCTGGGCCTAGGGGATCCGGAGGATCCTCATGGAAGAGGGGGTACTGTTAGAACTCTCCTGTTAGGTTTTTTCTATCTTGCTGGTTACATGACCTTGTTTGCCTATTTAATCCTGCTCCGCCCTCCTGGCCTTGCTGGACTTCATTGTAGTTTCTACTCTTAAGTTAGCCTGGTGCTTAGTTACCTTTCTCAGTCTGTTTAGCTTGGTCTTCGGACCTTTATGTTCTATGTTGTGTGTTTGTCTTTTACTGCTACAATTTCTGCTAGGAGGAGCCCAACTTTATCCCAGTCCCTAGTTCTTGTAGGGATCCCTCCCTTGCATCTATAGGTCTTCGTACAGACTAGCCGAGGACTTTAGCGGGTCTGATCGCAGGATCAGGTTCCCCGTTCTATTGTAGGGACAGATCTCCTTTCTTTCCTTAGTGCTTGTAGCAGATCATAACATCAATGCCCCTTGGAAGAGTGGTGGAGGTCCCAGTGGAATAAAAAGACAATATCAATGACCCTTGAAAGAGACGTGGAGGTCACAGTAGCTTAACAAGATGATTTTAATGCCCCTTACAAGAGCCATGCAGTACAGCATATTAAAAACATTATTCCCATCATTGGGGAGTGGGTCTCCCATAGTCTTTGCCTATGCCTTCCAAGCGAAAGCTGCCAAAAATTAGGACAGAGGAACTTGCAATGCCCCTTACAAGAGCCATGCAGTACAGCATATTAAAAACATTATTCTCATTATTGGGGAGTGGGTCTCCCATAGTCTTTGCCTATGCCTTCCAAGCAAAAGCTGCCAAAAATTAGGACGGAGGAACTTGCAATGCTGGCAACACAGACCACGGTCACCATGGTGGTGTAGTGGTGGTGGAGGCTGAGGATAAGGAGAAGAGCAAAAAACAGCCGAAATGAGGAAGCGTATACCCATGTGTGGGTGTGAAGCGGTGCATGGGAATACACCTCCCGAAATAAAACAGTAGATTTGACTTTATGTTACTCTGCTGTCATTTGGTGGTGATGATAATTCTGGCCCAATCCAGCCCTTGTTTATTTTGATAAGGGTCAGCTTGTCAGCATTGTCAGTTGACAGGCGAGTGCGCTTATCAGTTATAATTCCCCCAGCGGCAATAAAAACACGCTCCGATAACACGCTAGCGGCAGGGCAGGCCAGGACTTCCAAGGCATACAGAGCGAATTCATTCCAAGTGTCCAGCTCAGATACCCAATAATTAAAAGGCACAGAGGAATCACGGAGGACGCTGGTACGGTCGGCAAGGTACTCCCTCACCATCTTTTGAAACTTTCCACTCCTTGTGAGAGTACCCCGCGCCTCAGGGCCTGTAAGCTGGGTGGGTCTCAGAAAACTGTTCCAGAACGTTGACAGTGTTCCCCTGCCTCTGCTGGATTGGAGATGCGTCTCTCTCGCCTGTACGCTTTGGTTGGGCAACGAACTGTGACCTCTGCCGCTAGCGTGTTCAGATGGGAATTTTTTTAACAGTTCTGCAGCAAGGGCCTTCTGGTACTGCCCCATTTTTGTAAACCTCTCCACCTCAGGAATAAGAGAGTGAAAGTTCTTGTAGTGGGGGTCTAAAAGTGTCACCAACCAGTAATGACTGTCACCCAACATTTTGACAACGCGAGGGTCACGGTTAAGGCAGCGTAACATAAAGTCAGCCATGCGTGCCAGACTGGTAACGGGCAAGACTTCCCTGTCCTCACCAAGATGACGACTGACCATACTCTCCTCCTCCTCCCCTCCCCCCCTGTCCTCAGGCCACCCACGCTGAACCGACGGTATGACAGTGGTACAGGTACTACCATCTACAGCGCATGATACCAGCTCCTTTTCTTCCTCCTCCTCCTTTCCCTCATTGTCCCCCAATGCACGTCGGGATGAGATGAGGCTGGGCTGTGTGTAATCGACCACTACGGCTTCTTGATCCATCTCATCATACTCTGGCTGCAATGCCTCCTCTTTAATTCTCTGCAGAGAGTGTTGCCAAAGACAGACAAGTGGAATGCTGTCTGTCTTTTGCAACACTTTGTCAAGATGGTACATATGTCAGACATCCTGGTCCACTCCTAAGGTCTTGTGTGGAGTCTGACCTGAATATCGACGGCCTTGTTGCAGCTGGTACTCCACAACTGCTCTCTTCTGCTCACAAATCCTTTGCAATATGCGGAGGGTAGAGTTTCAATGTGTGGGGACATCACACACCAGTCGGTGTGCCGGAAGCTGCAAATGCTGCTGCAACACAGCAGGGGCGGCGGAAGCTGTAGCCGACGTCCGAAAATGAACTGACAGGCGGCGTACTTTGACGAGCAGATCTGGCAACTCGGGGTACGATTAAAGAAACCGCTGAACCATGAGGTTAAGCACATGAGCCAGGCATGGTACGTGTGTGATCTCGCCTCGCCTCAGAGCCGCCACCAGGTTACGGCCATTGTCACACGTGACCATGCCTGAATGTAGGTTCAGCGGTCTCAGCCACAGATCTGCCTGCTCTTTCACAGCTGTCCACAACTCACAAGCAGTGTGAGGTTTATCACCTAAGCTTATGAGTTTCAGCACAGCCTGTTGCCGCTTGGCTGAGGCAGTACTGCAGTGCTTCCAGCTTGTAACTGATGTGGTGATATCTGAGATGGAGGCTGAACATGAGGAGGAGGAGGAGAAGGATGATGATGGGCAGGAGCTGTACACTGTGGGGGCAACTCTGACTGACATAGGGCCCGCAATCCTCGGTGTGGGGAGGATTTGTTCTGTCCCAAGGTCCGACTGGGTCCCGGCTTCCACTATGTTTACCCAGTGTGCCGTCAGGGAGATGTACTATCCCTGGCCACAAGCACTTGTCCACGTGTCCGTTGTCAGGTGGACTCTCCCAGTAACTGCGTTGTTGAGGGCACGGCAGATGTTTTGGGACACGTGCTTGTGTAGTGCGGGGATGGCACACCGGGCAAAATAGTGTCGGCTGGGGACCGAGTACCGAGGGACGGCCACCGCCATAAGGTTGCGGAAGGATTCCGTCTCCACCAGCCTAAAAGGCAGCATTTCCAACTCAAGCAGTCGTGAAATGTGCGAATTTAGGATTGTGGCCTGTGGGGCGTTGGCTGCGAATTTGCGCTTTCGTTCAAATGTCTGGGATATGGACAATTGAACGTTGCGGTGGGACGTGGACGTTGATGCTGTTTCTTGAGAAACTGCCATAACAAGTGAAGACTGAGAGGAGGGGGCATCTTTGCATGCATTATGGACAGGGGATTGGCTTGCACGCACAACAGGGGGTTCTCTTACATGCACAACAGCGGAAGAAGCAGTGGTGACACCCGCTGACACTGGTCGTGGACCCTGGGGTTCGCCCCACAAAGTCTGGTGCTTTGCTGACATGTGCCTGATCATGCTGGTGGTGGTCAGGCAGGTAGTTTTGTCACCCCTGCTGATGCTAGCCTGGCAGGTGGTACAAATGGCCTTTTTGGGGTTATCTGCAGAGTCTTTAAAAAAATTCCAGACTCTGGAAGACCTACCGGTTGTACTGGCAACGTCCCTCGTGTTGGTGTTACGGGGAACGGTTGCCCGCCTTCTGTCTGCGGCCACCACACTGCTTCTTCCTGCCTGTTGGGGTTCTCTGCCTCCCTCCCCCTGTGTGCTGCTGGCCTCGCTCTGCGTGTCCTCCTGCCACGTTGGGTCAGTTACTAGATCATCCACCACCTCCTCCTCTTCCACTTCCGCACCACGGTCCTCCTCCTCACTTCGTGGCAATTGTGTCTCGTCATCGTCCACCTCTTGTGACAAATTGCCAGCGTCGCCTTCCTGTGGCCGTGGCTGTTCAAATATTTGGCCATCGCTACATGGGATCTCCTCTTCCACCACTTCAAGCGGAGCAGGTGAGGGGCTCAAATATGGAAATGGACCAGTGAACAGCTCTTCAGAGTGTCCAACTGTGGGATCAGTTGCTGTCTGACGACACTCGGCATGGTGGGAGGAAGGAGCATCAGGGTGAGGAGGAGTATGCGGTCGAGACTCACGGCTACTAAGACTTGACCGTGTGGAAGACAGACCGGAGGTGGTGGTGCCCAGGTGACTGGAAGTATTATCTGCTATCCAATTAATAACCTGTTCACACTGATCAGTTGTCAATAGTGGTGTTGTAGTGTGCTTCCCTAGTAATTTGGTTAAGAACTGGAAGCGAGAAGATGTGGCTGTTGGTTGTGGCACATTTTCACCTTGGCCACGGCCCCGTCCTCTGCACGCACCATCACCAGAACGTCCAGTTCCACATCCCTTGCCACGCGCCTTGCCCATTGTAAATGAATCAAAATAGCTTACACTCGCACTATCAATGGCAAAAGGGTAATAAAAAGTAGATTAGAACTGTGGAAGAGGAAAACCACAGTTATTTTTCTCTGGCATACACCAGAATCTTTTAAACAGATATATTTGTCTGTGAACAGTCATCGAGACACTCAAACTGTTTTTTTATGCAATAAAGGCAAAAAGGTGGATTACACCCAGATGTGAACCGTGGAAGAGGAAAACCACAGTTCTAGTTCTCTGGCCTACACCAGAATCTTTTAAACAGATATATTTGTGTCTGAACAGTCAGCAAGACACTCAAACTGTTTTTTTCATGGAAAAAAGGTGGATTATACCCAGATTTGAACTGTGGAAGAGGAAAACCACAGTTCTAGTTCTCTAGCCTACACCAGAATCTTTTAAACAGATATATTTGTGTCTGAACAGTCAGCGAGACACTCAAACTGTTTTTTTTATGGAAAAAAGGCAAAAAGATGGATAACACCCAGATTTGAACCGTGGAAGAAGAAAACCACAGTTCTAATTTCCTGGCGTATGCCAGACTTTTTTAAATAGATATATTTGTGTCTGAACAGCCAGCGAGACACTCCAACTGTTTTTTTTTATGGAAATAAGGCAAAAAAGTGGATAATACAGAGATTTGAACCGTGGAACTGCAAAACCACAGTTCTAGTTATCTGGCCGAAACCAGACTCTTTTAAACAGATATATTTGGGTCTGAACACTCACAGACACACTCAATTTTTTTTTTTGGGGGGGGGGGATACCAAAAGGTTAATAAGACGGGTATTTGTACAGTCTGACTGAGGAAAAAAAAAGAGGATTTAGATGAAAAAAAAAGGATTTTTCCTGGCCCCTGAGACCTGGGTCTAGCAATTTGAGCAGCAGCAGCACACAGGACTGTAATGCAGTGTTTGTTGGTATAACCACTGCGTCTCCTATACAGCCTGCCTGCCTGCGTGATATCTGGGATGGATATTAGTCCTCACAAGGACTGTTTGTTTGATTTTGCAGGCTTTAGAGACCCTACACTACCTATTTCGCAGTATAAATCTCTCCCTAGCTCAGCAGCACTCTCCCTACACTGTCTGATCCGGAGCGACTGTGTCCAAGATGGCGGCGCCCGGTTTTAAATACTCGAGGTGACGCTGTGCGGCCAGCCAATCACTGTAATGCCCACACCCAACATGGCTGTGGCATTACAGTGACTGGCTGGCAATCCCTGCATGTTCATTGGCTCTGTAAAGAGCGCCAAACATGCAGGGCGGAGACCCAAGCTCCCACCCGAGTAACCCGAAAATGCTCGGTGCTCGCCGAGCATCCTGAGTAGTGAGATGCTCAGGCGAGTACCGAGCAGTGTCGCGCATGCTCGCTCAACACTAGTAGGGACGAGTTATAAATGCCTATAAACCATAATGGCTGATAAGTATAATTTTCATGTGATTTTCATATTGATGGTTATATTGATAAATGTTCCTGATTGTGGGACACAATTTTTTTTTTCATTATTTAATTCAGCAGAGAAACATATATATTTGCATGCTTATTTGTGTTATTGTTGATTTGGTTCAGCACCCAGGGAATGTGTTATGAGCGATACACGTATACTTAATATCCAAATGAGTGTGTTGCTTCATATCAATGTATTTGCATACCTTGAAGAGAGGTCACTTTTAAGGCTTTACTTCTATGTTTATGTGGCGCCCAGCTGCGCTTGGTACCACAGATCCTAGAAGGGTGTAATAGTGGAATGCTCCACAAGAGGCCCCCACAGCATACACACACCTCCACCTTCCACCTCAGACCACAAGAGGGAGCCCGTTAGGGATATAAATAGGGAAGGTGGAGCTAGGCAGTTAGTTAGTCTGGAGTGATTCAGCAGTTCCTCTGGAGAGTTCAGCAAGTACAGACCTGAATACAGAGTCGAGCTCAGTCTAGTCAAGTCTGAGAGAGGTCAGCCTGCAGTGGAGCCTAGTCCAGACGCAGTTGTAGCTCAGTTAGAGCTCAAGGTGTGCCGGCGCCATAAGATCGGTGAAGAGCGGCAAGCTGCCGTTAGTGTGAGTAGCCTAGTGAGGGCCCAAGCGTGGCCGAAGGTGAGTCGAAAGTGGTTAGCAGTGGGGGCAGAGGAGCTTACCCAGCTCACCCCGAAACATATACCGGACACCGGGTCCTCTACGACCCAGTAAGGCATAACCGGAATCTCTGGAGAACTTCAGGTCCGAGGTTCACCAGAGAGCTGATATGTAACAGAGCCAGGAGACACATAGGCCCCGTAAGCTGGGAGCGTGCACTCCAAGTGAAGGCCCTACCACAACGTCAGCCGGTGCAGGACAGAAATAAAGTTAGGCCTAGCTTCAGGCAGGTCAGAAACATACTATGCAGAGGCAAGAAACAGGAGGCCCTACACCCGCTCATTGGAGAGGATCCTGATATGCACCCTTCACCCTACAGTGCTCCGGGACGTGCCTGAATTTCCATCAGTAAAAGGTACTGAAGTGACTATCGTGTCTGTCCCTGTTCTTGCTCTGACCCGGCTGGGTCTCGCCTGTCCTGCATCCCCCTCTCCGTACGCTACCCTGAGGCCTAGCTCCACCTGTGGGGAGCTATACCATCGAGCTGCCTTATCACCGGCCTCAGTGGACTGCCGCAGCGCTGGTGATTCTCACCAGAAACCACAGGTGGCATCATGAACTTTCACAGAGTTAACCAATAATCCCCTTTTAAAAGCTGACCCCAGGGTACGGGCCCGGATGCCGACCACCGTGACATCCCCAAGGCCAGGCAAAGGCCCGGGCACCGAGTCGTCCCCATCCCCCTGGGCTAGTCATTTATATCTTTGCATGCTTATTCGTTTTATGGAATAGTTCAGCACCAAGGAAATATGTTATGAGTGATGCATGTACATTTAAAATAGTGTACTGTCTCATACCAATGAATTTGCATACCTTGAGGAGATGCCAAGTTTAAGGCTATACCTCTACATTTTGGGGATATTATTATTATTTATTATTATAGCGCCATTTATTCAATAGCGATTTGCATATGAAAGGTATATGCATAATAAAAACAAGTGCAATAATCTTAAACAATACAAGTCAATGACTGGTACAGGAGTAAAGAGGCCCCTGCCCACTAGGGATCACAGTCTACAAGGGATGGGTGAGGATACAGTGGGTGAGGGTAGAGCTCGTCGTGCAGCGGTATGGTGAGATTAGGGTTACTGCAGGTTGTAGGGTTGTTGGAAGAGGTGGGTCTTCAGGTTCCTTTTGAAGGTTTCCACCGGAGGTGAGAGTCTGATATTTTGTGGTAGAGAGTTCCAGAATAGGGGGTGCACGGAGAAATCTTGTATGCGATTGTGAGAAGAGGAGATAAGAGGGGAGTGGTAAATCTTGTGCGAATCGGAGGTTGCATGCAGGCAAGTACTGGGAGACTAGGTCAGAGATATATGGAGGAGACAGGCTGTGGATGGCTTTGTATGCTATGGTTAGCATTTGAAACTGTAGTCCCTGGGTAATGGGGAGCCAGTGAAGGGATTGACAGAGGAGAGAGGCCGAGGAATAGAGGGGACATGTTGATTAGTCGGGCAGTAGAGTTTAGGATAGATTGGAGGGGTTCAAGAGTTGGAAGGGAGGCCACAGAGCAGGAGGTGGCAGTAGTTGAGGCGGGAGATGATGAGGGCATGGACTAGGGTGTTTTTGAGTTGGAGTCGACAGGAAGTGGAAAGGGCTTGGATATGTGGTTTGAAGGAGAGATCAGAGCCCAGGGTTACGCCAAGGCAGCGAGCTTGCGGGACTGGGAAGAGTGAGCAGCCATTGACTTTGATGGATAGGTCTGTTGGGATGAGGGGGGGGGTTGAGTGAGATGGTGAAAAGATGATGAATTATGTTTTGTCCATGTTAAGTTTTAGAAATCTAGCAGAGAAGAAGGATGAAATAGCGTACAGACATTGTGGGTTCTGGTTAGTAAAGAGGTGATATCGGGTCCAGAGAGGTAGATCTGTGTGTCATCAGCATAGAGATGATACTGAAAGCCGTGGGACTCTATGAGCTGGCCCAGGCCAAAGGTGTAGATGGAGAAGAGCAGGGGCCCTAGAACTGAACCTTGGGGGATACCAACAGATAGGGGGCAAGATGAGGAAGTGGTGTGTGAGTGGGAGATGCTGAATTTCCAGTCTGTTAGTTATGAGAAGATCCAAGATAAGGCCAAGTCTGGGATGCCAAAAAATGAGAGAAACTGTAGAAAGAGGGACTGGCCCACTGTGTCAAAAGCAGAGGACAGGTCCAGAAGGAGGAAGACAGAGTAGTGTCGCTTGGAATTGGCAGGGAAATGTAATTGTTCCAGCTGACTTGTGTGTTTTTTCTTCTTTTGTATATATACACATTTATGCTATTTATTAAGATTTTTTCACTGTCCGTGCTGCTTCCTTAATATGGTATAGGTGTGTAACAGGTCATCCAGGGATACCAACATTGAGCGGGGACACCATATCGCTAACATTAGGTCGCCAACCTCCACTGTCAGGTAGGGTGATTGGCAGGGATTTCTAGGGAATTATTAGCCCCCCACATCCCTCTTATATCTGTATTTTGTGGTTCAAGCCTGGATGGTCCTCACTAGTAGTGTTGAGCGAATTTGTTCGGCATTTCAAATTCGGGTTCGTGTCCGGGGTTCCGGCTTGTTCGCACCAAAAAATCGGCTCCGCCCATGAACATCCCAGATGTTATTCGCTCAACACTACTCACTAGAAACTCCTGTATGATATCATTTTTAGAAAGTTTTGAGTGTGCTTTTAATAAACTAATAAAAGTTATTTTTTAGGGGTCTATTTTCTTCTTGGTTCTAAATGATATTAAGGCCCTGCTGCCTATCAAATATTTGGTTTCCACTTCAGAGAATACTACCTTCGAGGTCCTTGCCCAGCCCCCCACCCCTTTACTGGAGCAGACACTCTCCTTGCTTTCAGAAGACTTTTTCATTCAGATACTCAGTATGAATACAATTTAAGAATTAAAGAATACCTATCACAAAATGTCCCTTTTTATTCTTAAATAGTGTAATTATCTACAGGTGCATCTCACAAAATTAGAATATCATCAAAAAGTTAATTTATTACAGTTCTTCAATCCAAAAAGTGAAACTCATATATAGAGTCATTACAAACAGAGTGATCTATTTCAAGTGTTTATTTCTGTTAATGTTGATGATTATGAATTACAGCCAATGAAAACACAAAAGTCTTTATCTCAGTAAATTAAAATAATTAACAAAAACCACCTGCAAAGGCTTCCTAAGCTTTTAAAAAGATCCCTTAGTCTGTTTCAGTAGGCTCCACAATCATGGGGAAGACTGCTGACTTGACGGATGTCCAAAAGGTAGTCACTTACACACTCCACAAGGTCCCAGAGTTCCAATTTTCATTTGGAAATCAAGGTCCCAGAGTCTGGAGGAAGAGTGGAGAGGCGCACAATCCAAGCTGCTTGAGGTCTAGTGTGAAGTTTCCACAATCAGTGATGGTTTGGGGAGCCATGTCATCTGCTGGTGTAGGTCCACTGTCTTTTATCAAGACCAAAGTCAGCGCAGCCGTCTACCAGGAAATTTTAGAGCACTTCATGCTCCTCTGCCGACAAGCTTTTTGGAGATGGAAATTTCATTCTCCAGCAGGACTTGGCACCTGTCCACACTGCCAAAAGTACCAATACCTGGTTTAAAAACAACAGTATCACTGTGCTTGATTGGCAGCAAACTCACCTGACCTTAACCCCATAGAGAATCTATGGGGTATTGTCAAGAGGAAGATGAGAGACACCAGACCCAACAATGCAGACGAGGTGAAGGCTGCTATCAAAGCAACCTGGGCTTCCATAACACCTCAGCAGTGCCACAGGCTGATCGCCTCCATGCCACGCCGCATTGATGCAGTAATTGATGCAAAAGGAGCCTCGACCAAGTATTGAATGCATTTACTGAACATACATTTCAGTAGGCCAATATTTCGGATTTTAAAAACATTTTTCAAGCTGTTGTTATAAAGTATTCTAATTTACTGAGATAATGACTTGTGTGTTTTCATTGGCTGTAAGCCATAATCATCAACATTAACAGAAATAAACACTTCAAATAGATCACTCTGTTTGTAATGACTCTATATAATATATGAGTTTCACTTTTTGCATTGAAGAACTGATATAAATTAACTTTTTGATGATATTCTAATTTAGTGAGATGCACCTGTATATGTGTTTATTTATTTTGAATGACTACTGACTGCTATGAAAGTCAGTATCTATCTAAAATCTTTTTTTAATATATATAACTATTTTTCTTCAGAAGATTGCCCCTATCTTGTGGATGGCACGGTTTTTCAGCTATCACTATATGTAGCGCATTTTTCTATGATCTAAATGTCATCATTCTGCTATAAATTACAAGATGACGCTGTTTAGTGAAGCGATTACGTGAGAGGATATCTGGAATGTAAGATAATATTTGCTCTACTGTGGGGTCAAAGTTTTACTTTATTAATACAATTGTCTCTGCAGCTGTGCTTTGCTTCACTCTGCATGACTGTCACACTGCTCTCTGCTCTAAACAATGTGGTTTACCGCTTATTAGAGCACATAGCAATGTATCAGACTTTATAGTGTGCGACAGTAACATCTGTACTAATAAAGTAAAACTTTGGCCCCTCAGTAGTGCAAACAGTATCCTTCACTCCATAGCATCAAACATTGTCTCTAATTAAGCTCTTTCCATAATTTGCTAGATCACGCTGCTCAGAAAGAAAGATCTCATTCTGTTCTATGGAGTGATGCAGCACCACTAGGTGTGCCAGGAACACTGCATACAAAAAGATGTCCCTAATATAGTTTCTAAGCTACAGCGGATCACATTTCCACCATAATGTGTATCACCATATCTCAGGAAAAATGACAGAATCCCAGAAAAAAATGAACTGAATACAAAATCCCCAATCAATGAATAAATGTATTAAATAAATGCTCAATACGTATTGTATATGAGTACATAAAATCTAAAGCATTAAAACAGGCACCTCTGTTTTAATGTTTTATATTTTATCTAGTCATATACAGTACAGACCAAAAGTTTGGACACACCTTCTCATTTAAAGATTTTTCTGTATTTTCATGACTATGAAAATTGTACATTCACACTGAAGGCATCAAAACTATGAATTAACACATGTGGAATTATATACTTAACAAAAAAGTGTGAAACAACTGAAAATATGTCTTATATTCTAGGTTCTTCAAAGTAGCCACCTTTTGCTTTGATGACTGCTTTGCACACTCTTGGCATTCTCTTGATCAGCTTCCAGAGGTAGTCACCAGAAATGGTCTTCCAACAATCTTGAAGGAGTTCCCAGAGATGCTTAGCACTTGTTGGCCATTTTGCCTTCACTCTGTGGTCCAGCTCACCCCAAACCATCTCGATTGGGTTCAGGTCTGGTGACTGTGGAGGCCAGGTCATCTGGCGTAGCACCCCATCACTCTCCTTCTTGGTCAAATAGCCCTTACACAGCCAGGAGGTGTGTTTGGTGTCATTGTCCTGTTGAAAAATAAATGATGGTCCAACTAAAAGCAAACCGGATGGAATAGCATGACGCTGCAAGATGCTGTGGTAGCCATGCTGGTTCAGTATGCCTTTAATTTTGAATAAATCCCCAACAGTGTCTGGCTCACATGAGGACCGCCCCAGGAAAGAAAGACCAAGAGTCACCTCTGCTTCTGAGGATAAGTTTATCCGAATCACCAGCCTCAGAAATCACAGGTTAACAGCAGCTCAGATTAGAGACGAGCTCAATGCCATACAGAGTTCTAGCAGCAGACACATCTCTTCAACAACTGTTAAGAGGAGACTTTGTGCAGCAGGCCTTCATGGTAAAATAACTGCTAGGAAACCACTGCTAAGGACAGGCAACAAGCAGAAGAGACTTGTTTGGGCTAAAGAACACAAGGAATGGACATTAGACCAGTGGAAATCTGTGCTTTGGTCTGATGAGTCCAAATTTGAGATCTTTGGTTCCCACCGTGAAACATGGAGGAGGAGGTGTGATGGTGTGGGGGTGCTTTGCTGGTGACACTGTTGGGGATTAATTCAAAATTGAAGGCATACTGAACCAGCATGGCTACCACAGCATCTTGCAGCGGCATGCTATTCCATCCGGTTTGCGTTTAGTTGGACCATCATTTATTTTTCAACAGGACAATGACCCCAAACACACCTCCATGCTGTGTAAGGGCTATTTGACCAAGAAGGAGAGTGATGCGGTGCTACGCCAGATGACCTGGCCTCCACAGTCACCAGACCTGAACCCAATCGAGATGGTTTGGGGTGAGCTGGACTGCAGAGTGAAGACAAAAGGGCCAACAAGTGCTAAGCATCTCTGGGAACTCCTTCAAGATTGTTGGAAGGCCATTTCCGGTGACTACCTCTTGAAGCTGATCAAGAGAATGCCAAGAGTGTGCAAAGCAGTCATCAAAGCTAAAGGTGGCTACTTTGAAGAACCTAGAATATAAGACATATTTTCAGTTGTTTCACACTTTTTTGTTAAGTATATAATTCCACATGTGTTAATGCATAGTTTTGATGCCTTCAGTGTGAATGTACAATTTTCATAGTTATGAAAATACAGAAAAATCTTTAAATGAGAAGGTGTGTCCAAACTTTTGGTTTGTACTGTATGTAATGAGCATTTATTTAACAAATTTATTCATTGTTTTGGAATTTTGTATTCACTTCATCTTTTTCTGGGATTCTATCATCTTTCCTGGGATATGGTGATGTACATGCTGGAAACACTGGTCAGGCCGCCTAGTGTTGACTTTCAGCCGAAATGTGGCAATTTCCATGCGTGCATACATCACATGGTTTGCAAATGACTTTCCCTAATGAATTTTTAATTAATTATATTTAAAAATGTGATTTTTAATGACAGGTGCTTTTTAAATGGCAAATACCTATTGACAAGTAAACTAAAACATTTTCTACATCTTATAGGAACGTCGCGGTTCAGATAGCTTTTATAAATCTAAGTAGCTAGTGAGGTAATGGCTAATAAAGCTGCTTCAGGGATCTATATACGTTATATGAAGTTTTTTTGTACACCTGATAATATACAAGAACTTACACAGTATATGCCTCCTAATAAATTTGGGTTGAGTTGGGCAAATCTTAAAATAGAAATTCAAATCTATGCCTGATATGTTCTGTCGTAAGTTTAATGAATTATTCACAATGTTGGTGGCCATTACTCTGCTTATCGCTGCCCAATTTTTCACAACACTTTTGAAAAATGACTAGAAAGATAAAAAGTCTGAAAAGTTGGTGTTTGCTACAATTTGTGACTATGTAACAATTAATCTCCCCATCTGTTAACTTTTAAAGTGTACGGTAAGTGAGTCCTAATGTGTCACATTTGTCTTTTAGGGAAGACCTAGTAGAACATGCAAGCTATCATATTCAGGATTTGGACACTTTAACCAAACAAGAAATTGAAAATGTGAGCCATCTCTTATCATCCATGCATCTTTCTCTCTGTGAGCATGCCAAGTCAACAAATCAAAATTATGGAAATCTAACCAATGCAAATTTTGAGAAATTTGTTCAATGCTTCAGAGCCCTTTTACAAGATCAGTATGCCTTAATAAAAAAAGAGCATGAGATGGCCTTGGAAACTCTCAGTCGCATTGATAAAAAGCTTAGAACACATGAAAAGCTGACTGATGACCTTACACATGAGAAGAATGTACTTGAACAACACAAAGACGGAACATTGAAAATATTACAGCAGATTGCTCAGGACAGGGCTGTGGTGGAACAGAAGATCCATGTTGTACATCGACAGTTGGAAAAGATCAAGAAATTCAGATCGCTACTCCCAGAGTATCAAGTTGCACTAGAGAAATCAGAATACAAATGTTCGGCTATAATAGAAAATATTAAGCAAATGGTGCAAAACATAGATATAACAGCTTTAGGTAAGGAGGAGTGGTTTGTAGAGTTCTAATATCTACAAATTATATGGTGGAGAACCGAACTGTGATATGTGATTTCTAGAGCAACCATGTAGAAGAAGGAAATAAGACAAAGTAGAAATACTGTAGTAAGGTTATCTTTTCATGTCATAATTTTACTTACAGGAGAACTGCGTGCAATGCAGAAGCCAGACGTGAATATTGAAGAGCTAATGGCATCTATCATTATAATTCTCAAGTCACCAAGTGCCGATCTGACATGGGCAAAGGGAGCTAAGAGGCAGATGGCCAATATAGATCGCTTCCTAAATGAGTTGTCAAATTTCCACAAGTCACAGGTGAAATACTGCATTTATGGATTTTATTAAATATTTGTAATATTAAACATGTTTTTTTATCAGATTTTTACAGGGATGTCAAACAAATACACAGAGGGCCAAAATTAAAAACTTGGACAAAGTCGTGGGCCAACCTTGATATTTATTAAAAACATGTTGCAATTGAAGAAGTTTTTCCTTATCATCAAATATAATGATGAATCTTTTCATATGGAAACAAACTTAAAGGGGTTTTCCCACAAACAAAATTTAATTTTATTCATTAGGTCTTGGAATAAGAAAAAGTTCCACAGTTGCATGTGCTTGAAAAAAAAAGTCTCTGTGCTGAGATAATCTTATCTTAACTGTGCCCCTGCTGTGTACTGTGTAATGGCTGTGTCTGACCGTACAGGAAAATGGTCTGATCATACCACATCTCCTGGGCAGGGGAGGAAGCAAAAGAGAGTATACAGAGATTACAGCAGGGGATCACAGCTGATTGTTTTTGTGAGGTGAAGCATTTCCCTGTCTGTTTTTTAGCATGTTTTACCTCAAAGAAAGGACAGCATGGGATCGCAGCTGATTCTATCAATATACTTTTTTCTACATTTTCCACTGCCCAGGAGATGTGGTATGATCAGACCATGTTCCTGTATGGTCAGACACAGCCATTTCACAGTACACAGCAGGGGCACATTTATAAGATTATCTCAGCACAGGAACATTTTATGTAATCACGTCCAATTGTGGATCTTATTTTTATTCAAAGATTTAGTGAATAAAATTAACTTTTGTTCGTGTGACAACACCTTTAACCCCTTAACAACATTAGACGTACTAATACGCGTCTGTGCCCTGGGACTTAAGAGCCAGACCCGTATTAGTACGTCATAGCGATCGCGCGCGCACACAGGCTGTGCGCGCGCGATCGCTGCCGGGTGTCAGCTGATTGTCACAGCTGACACCCAGGGCTATGTGCAGGGAGCGGTCCTGCACCGCTCCCGGCACATTAACCCCCGCAATGCTGCGATCGAAGTCGATCGCAGTCGATCTCAGCATTGCAGTGGCAAGGGGAGGTGATCGCAGATACTCACCTCCTCGTCATGACAACATCCGGGTCACCAGACAGCAGGAAGATTTTTTGGACATGCGCAGTGCATCTCCAAACTATCTTCTCCCTGTCCAGCGCTGACAGCCTGCATGGCACAGGGATGGTGCTCCATTCCTATGCCATGCAGGCGATCAGAATAAAAAAAGTGAAAGTCCCATAGTGGGGCAAAGTAAAAAAGTATAAAAACTGTCAGAAAGTGAAAAAATAAAAATAAATTGTAAAAATATAAAACAAAAATAAAAAAATAATCCACCAAAAATAAAAATATAATGTACCCATCAATAAATATTATTATAAAAAACAAACAAAACAATAAAAGAACACATATTTACATATTTGGTATTGTCGCATTCGGAACGACCTGACCTATAAAACTGTCCCACTAGTTAACCCCTTCAGTGAACACGGTAAAAAAAAAACAAAAAAAAACAAAGCAAAAAACAATGCTTTATCACCATACCGCCAAGCAAAAAATGGAATAACATGCGATCAAAAAGACGAATATAAATAAAAATGGTACCGCTGAAAACGTCACCTAGTCCCGCAAAAAACAAGCTGCCATACAGCTCCATCAGCCGAAAAATAAAAAAGTTATAGCTCTCAGAATAAAGCTATGCTAAAAAATTATTTTTTCTATAAAATTGCTTTTATTATGTAAAAGTGCAAAACATAGAAAAACGATATAAATGTGGTACCGCTGTAAATGTACTGACCCGAATAATAAAGCTGCCTTATCAATTTTACCACACGCGGAACATAATAAAAAAAAAAAAAAAACAATTCCTGAATTGTTGGTTTTTGTTTATTCTGCCTCCCAAAAATCGGAATAGAAAGCGATCAAAAAATGTCACGTGCCTGAAAATGGCACCAATAACAACGTCAACTCATCCCGCAAAAAACAAGCCGTCACATGACTGTCTGCCAAAATCTGGAAAAATTATAGCTCTCAAAATATGACGATGCAAAAACTAGATTTTACAAAAAATGCGTCTTTTAGTGTGTGACAGCTGTCAGTCATAAAAACCCCATATGATTCTGGTATCGCTGTAGTCTCACCGATCCGAAGAATAAGGTCGTCTAATCACTTATACCGCACGAGGAACGGCGTAAAAAATAAACTCTCGGGCTAGGGTTGGGCTAGGGTTAGGGCTAGGGTTAGGGCTGGGTTTGGGGTTAGGGTTGTGATGGGGTTTGGATTTTTTTCAAAAGTAAGAAAAAAAGATGACGATATGGCGACTAGTGTTGAGCGCAAGTGCTCGCTACTTGAGTTTGCATCGGGTGCTCTGGTATGCATTGAGTATCGTGGGTATTTGAGCAACATGCTCGAGTCTCCGCCCCATATGCACGAGCGATCCCCGCATGTTTTTTTTTGGGTGTCTAATAACCGTGAAACATGCGGGGCAGGGACTCGAGCATATCACTCGAGCACACGCAGTACATGGTGCATACCTGAGTACCCGACGCAAACTCAAGTAGCGAGCACCTGCGCTCAAGACTAATGACAACTTATTCAATATGATGACCTAATGTTATCAAATTCTGTGTCGTACCTCTGGGTTCAAAATGTTCACTATACCGCTTAATAAAATCCATGAGGGGTATAGTTTCCAAAATGGGGTCACTTGTGGGGGAGCTCCACTGTTTAGGCACATCAGACGCGACATGGTGTCCGCTAACAAATTGAATGGAAAATCGGCTCAAATTGTTAGCGAATGCCATGTTGCGCTTGGAGAGCCCCTGCGTGCCTAAACATTGGAGCTCCCCCACAAGTGACCCAATTTTGGAAACTAGACCCCCCAAGGCACCTATCTAGATGCATAGTGAGCACTTGGAACCCCCAGGTGCTTCACAAATTGATTTGTAAAAATGAAAAAGTGTTTTTTTTTCCACTTTTTCATTTTTACGAATCAATTTGTGAATCACCTGGGGGTTCCAAGTGCTCACTATGCATCTAGATAGGTGCCTTGGGGGGTCTAGTTTCCAAAATGGGGTCACTTGTGGGGGTGCTCCAATGTTTAGGCACAAACGCAACATGGCGTCCGCTAATTATTCAAGCAAATTTTACAATCAAAAAGTCAAATGGCACTCCTTCCCTTCCGAGCCCTGCCGTGCACCCAAACAGTGGTTTTTCCCCACATATGGGGTATCTGCGTGCCCAGGGGAAATTGCACAACAAATTTTGGTGTCCATTTTTTCTTGTTACCCCTGTGAAAATAAAAAAAATTGGGTCTAAAGTAACATTTTTATGAAAAAAAGTTAAATGTTCATTTTTTTCTTCCACATTCAAAAAATTCCTGTGAAGCACCTGAAGGGTTAATAAAGTTCTTGAATGTGGTTTTGAGCACCTTGAGGGGTGCAGTTTTTAGAATGGTGTCACTTTTGGGTATTTTCTGTGATAAAGACCTCTCAAAGTGACTTCAAATGTGATGTGGTCCCTAAAAAAATAGTTTTGTAAATTTTGTTGGAAAAATGAGAAATCGCTGGTCAAACTTTAACCCTTATAGCTCCATAACAAAAAAAAATTTGGTTCCAAAATTGTGCTGATATAAAGTACACATGTGGGAAATGTTATTTATTAAGTATTTTGTGTGACATATCTCTCTGATTTAAGGGCATAAAAATTCAAATTTTAAAAATTGCAAAATTTTCAAAATTTTCACCAAATTTCAGTTTTTTTTCACAAATAAACGCAAGTGATATCGAATAAATTTTACCACAGTCATGAAGTACGATATGTTACGAAAAAATATTCTCAGAATCAGGGGGATCCGTAGAAGCGTTCCAGAGTAATTACCTCATAAAGTGACAGTGGTCAGAATTGTAAAAATTGGCCTGGTCATTAACGTGCAAACCACCCTCGGGGGTTAAGGGGTTAAAGAGGTTGTCCCTTGAACAAAGTATATTTTAATTAATAGATTTTAGAATAAAATAAACACATAATCACAGTCGGGAAGGAATTTTTTTCCCCAATGTGGAGCTTAGTGTTTGCCACATGGGTTTTTTTGCCTTCCTCTGGATCAACATGTTAGGCTATGGGTTGAACTAGATGGACTTAGTCTTCCTTCAACCTTAAAAACTACGTTACTATGTTACAAATGGGCCATAATGGAATAATATGTTATGTAACAACAGTAAAAAGCATACGACCCCATGGTCTAATTTAAATATGTAATAACAAAGGATAAAAATCCTTGAATTAATAAATAATACATATAATAAAATATGATGCCAACAAAAGTGCCCCTCAAACACTCATATGATACCCCCACAGTGAATTCCTCCACAGTACTATCCACACGCATGGTATGATGACCCTACCGTACCCCTCAACACAGTATGGTGACCCTAACACAGTATGATGCCCCAACTGTATTCCCCACACAGTATAATGGTCCCCACATAATCCTCCATAAAGTATAATGGGCCCCACATAGTCATCCATACAGTATAATGGGCCCCTCATAGTCCTCTATACTGTATAATGAGCCCCACATAGTGTTCTACAGTGTAATGGCCCCAAATGGTCCTCCATAGAATATAACGGCCCACATAGTCTTCATTCAGAATAATTGACCCCACATAAAAAAATAATTACTCACCTCTCCTCGTTCACCCTGCTGCTCTGCAATCAGCAGCGAGCGTTCTGCAGTTCTTCCCTACTTGGCACAGCAGGTTTGAAATAGTGACGTCATCGCTGAGACATCAGATGCATAGGAAGAATGATGATGGAGGGAGTGTCAGCTGACGGCTCCCTGTTGCATCATTTCTTTCAACTGTATTGGTATCCAGGATGCCGATATAGTTGAAAGTGCAATGCTGGGTGGGGGGTGGTGCAGTGCCAGCATTGCAGCCCAATATAATGACCAATGTGGGACAGATTTGGCCTGTGGGCCAGCGTTTGACATGTGTACCTTATAACAATATGGCATTTTTAATCTTTAGTTATCTCCGTCTACATTGGAGCTCCTGGAAACAAATACAAAGAAAATTCAGTTTACTCCTGAGAACATAGAGAGGAAGACTGCTGGTAATGCGGCAGTTGGAAGTCTTATGAGATGGCTTCAAGGTGCCATACAATATTACAGGATTCTGACTTCTAAGGTAATTTTTATTTTACTCATAGGAAATAAATAACTTCAGTTTTAAGAGATAAATAGTGTTGAGCGAGCACTAAAATGCTCGGGTGCTCGAAGCTCAGGCCGAGCTCGCCGTGATACTCGGGTGCTCGACCCGAGCAGCGAGCCCAATGTTAGTCTATGGGAGACCCTAGCATTTTTGCGGCGGCACCCCCGGCAGTCTTTTAAAAGCCTAACAAGTGCCCAAAACGATAGTGACAGTGCTCAAATGACATGGGGACAGCATGGGGATCGCCCCAGGAAGCATTTCTGACCCCCAGGTCACTGCTGTCAACAAAATGGTCAGAGGTATTAAGCCACTTTTAAGGGCTCACAATAAAACGTTCAAAAACGAAACTGAAACTGCTTTCCTGTGAAAGATGTTAAGGAAGTTCCTTTCCAGGGTAAAGACTTGTGTATAAGGTAAAATAAATAACCCCCCAAAAAAATACTCCTCCACACCTTGGGCTATGTTCACAAGTAGCATTTTTTATGCATTTTTGCACTTTTGTATTGCTTTCAACCGTGACAAATGCATTCACCGGGAAATGTCATTTTAACATTTTACAACCTTATCAGGTCATGTGCTGTGTGACACATGCATACAGTGCTGAAAAGACATGGGAACAGCATGGGGAAGACCCCTGGAAGCATCTCTGACACCCAGGTCACTGCCTAAAAGTGTGCCCATCAGAAGTCATCCTTGCCGCATCAGAAGATGCAGACTTGCAACTATCCCCGTGCAAGTTCTTGTCCCAAGGCAGTGTTCAATTGTACCTCCCCCTTGCAATGCAAGCGCAAATATGCAGCCAACCACCCACCCACCCCCAGGCTGCAATACCATACTGCTTGCTTGCACTTGAAATTGGGCCTTTTAGGCATGTGGAGGCGGAATCTGGCCACCACGTCATGGCTGCATTGGCGGCCTGGTATCCATACTAAGTCCCCAGCCGCCCGGCGGCCGGGTGTCCACACACAGTCCCCAGCCGCCTGGGGGCAGCCGGGTGTCCATAAACGGTACCCAGACGCCCCTATTTCTCCTGTCAACTTCCCCCCACACACTTTTCTTAGCCCGGCCTGCTTTAGGGCAGCATTCGACGAGCCCACCAGAGAACCAGACTCCTCCGGTGGGCCCTGGCTTCTCCATCAGGGGAGTAGAGAGTGCCAAGGTG
The DNA here is from genome assembly GCF_046119375.1 of Phyllobates terribilis. Classification (NCBI taxonomy): domain Eukaryota; kingdom Metazoa; phylum Chordata; class Amphibia; order Anura; family Dendrobatidae; genus Phyllobates; species Phyllobates terribilis. The sequence goes on along the minus strand of NW_027362762.1, from coordinate 420,947,482 downwards.
AGGAGCATGATGATGATGATAGAAGTTAGCATCTGCTTTGTTTTCTTGGAATGCAAGCGTAAGTGTGCAGCCTGCCACCCACCCACCCCCAGGCTGCAATACCATACTGCTTGCTTGCACTTGAAATTGGGCCTTTTAGGCATGTGGAGGCGGAATCTGGCCACCACGTCATTGCTGCGTTGGCGGCCTGGTATCCATACTCAGTCCCCAGCCGCCCGGCGGCCAGGTGTCCACACTCGGTCCCCAGCCGCCAGGGGGCGGCCGTGTGTCCATACTCGGTCCCCAGCCACCCCGCGGCCGGGTGTCCACACACGGTCCCCAGCCGCCTGGGGGCAGCCGGGTGTCCATAGATGTTCCCCAGCCGCCCCTATTTCTCCTGTCAACTTCCCCCCACACACTTTTCTTAGCCCGTCCTGCTTTAGGGCAGCATTGGACGAGCCCACCAGAGAACCAGACTCCTCTGGTGGGCCCTGGCTTCTCCATCAGGGGAGTTGAGAGTGCCAAGGTGAGGAGCATGATGATGATGACAGAAGTTAGCATCTGCTTTGTTTTCTTGGAATGCAAGCATAAGTGTGCAGCCTGCCACCCACCCACCCTCAGGCTGCAATACCATACTACTTGCTTGCACTTGAAATTGGGCCTTTTAGGCATGTGGAGGCAGAATCTGGCCACCACGTCATGGCTGCGTTGGCGGCCTCTTATCCATACTCAGTCCCCAGCCACCCGGCAGCCAGGTGTCCACATTCGGTCCCCAGTCGCCAGGGGGTGGCCGGGTGTCCATACTCTGTCCCCAGCCGCCTAGCGCATGTATGTAGTAGCGGCTAGGCCTGAGGTGGTCAGCGTTTTGGCGCATATCCTACCTCCTCCGAGGACTGCTGGATGTTTTCCTGCTACTATCCCAGTTCTATGACTCCCGTTAAAACAAAGCTTCAGGTGATAAATGATGGATGAGGTGGTGACAAAGGAGAAAGAGCAGGAGGAACAGGGACCATTCACATCAATATCAGGCCAGTCAACCACATATGTCTTGTAGGATATATTTCTGTAACAAAAGGAGCGGTTCGGCTACACAGTTATAGGGCATACAGTGAGTGCAATGCCTAACAAAAATTTTGAGGCACTCCAATGCCCCTTGGAAATGACATGGAGGTCAGAGGGCATTAACTAAACCGTTTTTTCCATTTATAGCAACTGGGTCTCCTGTACACTGTTGGCCTAAGCAGTGAATGGAAGGCTTTCCAAAAATTATGAGGAACTGCTATGCCCCTTGAAACAGACGTGGATTACAGCGTGCTAAAAACATTCTACCCATTATTGGGGAGTGGGTTTCCCTTAGTTTTCGCCTTTGCATTGAAAAGCAAAAGCTGACTAAAATTAGGAGGAAATGCAATGCCCGTTGGAAGAGTCGTGGAGGTTAGAGGTAATTAAAAACAACATTTCAATGCCCCTTGGAAGAGCTGTGGAGTTCAGAGTGGCTTAAGAAGACGCTTTTAATGCCCCGTTGAAGAGACGTGGAGGTCACAGTAGCTTAACAAGATGGTTTTAATGCCCCTCGGAAAAGACGTGGAGGTCCCAGTAGCTTAACAAGACGGTTTGAATGCCCCTTGGAAGAGACGTGGAGGTCACAGTAGCTTAACAAGACGGTTTTAATGCCCCTCGGAAAAGTGGTGGAGGTTGCAGTAGCTTAACAAGACGGTTTTAATGCCCCTTACAAGAGCCGTACAGTACAGCATCTTAAAAACATTATTACCATTATTGGGGAGTGTGTCTCCCATAGTCTTTGCTTATGCCTTCCAAGCAAAAGCTGACAAAAATTAGGATGGAGGAACTTGCAATGCCCCTTACAAGAGCCATGCAGTACAGCATATTACAAACATTATTACCATTATTGGGGAGTGGGTCTCCCATAGTATTTGCTTATGCCTTCCAAGCAAAAGCTGCCAAAAATTAGGAGGAAATGCAATGCCCGTTCGAAAAGTCGTGGAGGTTAGAGTTAAAAAAACATTAAAAACAACATTTCAATGCCCCTTGGAAGAGCTGTGGAGTTCAGAGTGGTTTAACAAGACGCTTTTAATGCCCCTCAGAAAAGACGTGGAGGTCCCAGTAGCTTAACAAGACGGTTTTAATGCCCCTTGGAAAAGTGGTGGAGGTCGCAGTAGCTTAACAAGACGGTTTGAACGCCCCTTGGAAGAGACGTGGAGGTCCCAGTAGCTTAACAAGACGGTTTTAATGCCCCTTGAAAGAGACATGGAGGTCCCAGTAGCTTAACAAGATGGTTTTAATGCCCTTCGGAAAAGTGGTGAGGTCACAGTAGCTTAACAAGATGCTTTTAATGGCCCTCAGAAGAGACGTAGAGGTCCCAGTAGCTTAACAAGACGGTTTGAATGCCCCTTGGAAGAGACGTGGAGGACCCAGTAGCTTAACAAGATGGTTTGAATGCCCCTCGAAAGAGACGTGGAGGTCCCAGTAACTAAACAAGACGGTTTTAATGCCCCTTGGAAAAGTGGTGGAGGTCGCAGTAGCTTAACAAGACGGTTTGAATGCCCCTTGGAAGAGACGTGGAGGTCCCAGTAGCTTAACAAGACGGTTTGAATGCCCCTCGAAAGAGACGTGGAGGTCCCAGTAGCTTAACAAGACGGTTTTAATGCCCCTTGGAAAAGTGGTCGAGGTTGCAGTAGCTTTACAAGACGGTTTGAATGACCCTTGGAAGAGACGTGGAGGTCCCAGTAGCTTAACAAGACTGTTTGAATGCCCCTCGAAAGAGACGTGGAGGTCCCAGTAGCTTAACAAGATGGTTTTAATGCCCCTTGGAAAAGTGGTGGAGGTCGCAGTAGCTTAACAAGACGGTTTGAATGCCCCTTGGAAGAGACATGGAGGTCCCAGTAGCTTAACAAGACGGTTTGAATGCCCCTCGAAAGAGACGTGGAGGTCCCAGTAGCTTAACAAGATGGTTTTAATGCCCCTTGGAAAAGTGTTGGAGGCCGCAGTAGCTTTACAAGACGGTTTCAATGCCCCTTGGAAGAGACGTGGAGGTCCCAGTAGCTTAACAAGACGGTTTGAATGCCCCTCGAAAGAGACGTGGGGGTCCCAGTATCTTAACAAGACGGTTTTAATGCCCCTTGGAAAAGTGTTGGAGGTCGCAGTAGCTTTACAAGACGGTTTGAATGCCCCTTGGAAGAGATGTGGAGGTCCCAGTAGCTTAACAAGACGGTTTGAATGCCCCTCGAAAGAGACGTGGAGGTCCCAGTAGCTTAACAAGATGGTTTTAATGCCCCTTGGAAAAGTGGTGGAGGTCGCAGTAGCTTAACAAGACGGTTTGAATGCCCCTTGTAAGAGACGTGGAGGTCCCAGTAGCTTAAGAAGACGGTTTGAATGCCCCTCGAAAGAGACGTGGAGGTCCCAGTAGCTTAACAAGACGGTTTTAATGCCCCTCGGAAAAGTGGTGGAGGTCGCAGTAGCTTAACAAGACGCTTTTAATGCCCCTCAGAAGAGACGTGGAGGTCCCAGTAGCTTAACAAGGCGCTTTTAATGCCCCTCGGAAAAGTGGTGGAGGTCGCAGTAGCTTAACAAGACGGTTTTAATGCCCCTTACAAGAGCCATACAGTACAGCATCTTAAAAATATTATTCCCATTATTGGGGAGTGGGTCTCTCACAGTCTTTGCTTATGCCTTCCAAGCAAAAGCTGACAAAAATAAGGACGGAGGAACTTTCAATAATGGCAATACGGACCACGATCACCCTGGTGGTATAGTGGTGGTGGAGGCTGAGGATAAGGAGAAGAACATAAAACAGCCGAAATGTGGAAGCGTATACCCATGTGTGGGTGTGAAGCGGTGCATGTGAATACACCTCCCGAAATAACACTGTGGATTTGACTTTATGTTACTCTGCTGTCATTTGGTGGTGATGAGAAGTCTGGCCCAATCCAGCCCTTGTTCATTTTGATAAGGGTCAGCTTGTCAGCATTGTCAGTTGACAGGTGAGTGCGCTTATCAGTTATAATTCCCCCAGCGGCACTAAAAACACACTCCGATAACACGCTAGTTGCAGGGCAGGCCAGGACCTCCAAGGCGTACAGAACGAGTTCTTTCCAAGTGTCTAGCTTGGATACCCAATAATTAAAAGGCACAGAGGAATCACGGAGGACGCTGGTACGGTCGGCAAGGTACTCCCTCACCATCTTTTGAAACTTTCCACTCCTTGTGAGAGTACCCCGCGCCTCAGGGTTTGTCCGAAGGGAGGGTCTGTGAAAACTGTCCCAGAACGCTGACAGTATTCCCCTGCCTCTGCTGGATTGGAGTTGCGTCTCTCTCGCATGTACGCCTTGGTTGGGCAACGAACTGTGACCTCTGCCGCTAGCGTGTTCAGATGGGAATTTTTTTAACAGTTCTGCAGCAAGGGCCTTCTGGTACTGCCCCATTTTTGTAGACCTCTCCACCTCAGGAATAAGAGAGTGAAAGTTCTCCTTGTAGCGGGGGCCTAAAAGTGTCACCAACCAGTAATGACTGTCACCCAACATTTTGACAATGCGAGGGTCACGGTTAAGGCAGCGTAACATAAAGTCAGCCATGCGTGCCAGACTGGTAAAGGGCAAGACTTCCATGTCCTCACCAAGATGACGACTGACCATGCTCTCCTCCTCCTCCTCCTCCCCCTCCCCCTGTCCTCAGGCCACACACGCTGAACCGACGGTATGACAATTGTACAGGTACTACCGTCTACAGCGCATGATACAAGCTCCTGTTCTTCCTCCTCCTCCTCCTCCTCTCCCTCATTGTCCCCCAATGCACGTTGGGATGAGATGAGGCTGGACTGTGTGTAATCGACTACTACGGGTTCTTGATCCATCTCATCATACTCTGGCTGCAATGCCTGCTCTTTAATTCTCTGCAGAGAGCGTTGTAAAAGACAGACAAGTGGAATGCTGATGCTAATGATGGCGTCATCGCCACTGACCATCTTGGTGGACTCCTCAAAGTTTGTCAAGGTGGTACATATGTCAGACATCCAGGTCCACTCCTGAGGTCTTATGTGTGGAGTCTGACCTGAATATCGACGGCCTTGTTGCAGCTGGTACTCCACAACTGCTCTCTTCTGCTCACAAATCCTTTGCAACATGTGGAGGGTAGAGTTCCAATGTGTAGGCACATCACACACCAGTCGGTGTGACGGAAGCTGCAAACGCTGCTGCAACACAGCAAGGGCGGCGGAAGCTGACGAGCAGATCTGGCAACTCGGGGTACGATTTAAGAAACCGCTGAACCACGAGGTTAAGCACATGAGCCTGGCGTGGTACGTGTGTGATCTCGCCTCGCCTCAGAGCCGCCACCAGGTTACGGCCATTGTCACACACGACCATGCCTGGATGTAGGTTCAGCGGTCTCAGCCACAGATCTGCCTGCTCTTTCACAGCTGTCCACAACTCACAAGCAGTGTGAAGTTTCTCACCTAAGCTTATGAGTTTCAGCACAGCCTGTTGCCGCTTGGCGGAGGCAGTACTGCAGTGCTTCCAGCTTGTAACTGATGTGGTGATATCTGAGATGGAGGCTGAACATGAGGAGGAGGATGATGCGCAGGAGCTGAACACTGTGGGGGCAACTCTGACTGACATAGGACCCGCATTCCTCGGTGTGGGGAGGATGAGTTCCGTCCCAAGGTCCGACTAGGTCCCGACTTCCACCATGTTTACCCAGTGTGCCGTCAGGGAGATGTACCGTCCCTGGCCACAAGCACTTGTCCACGTGTCCGTTGTCAGGTGGACTCTCCCAGTAACTGCGTTGTTGAGGGCACGGCAGATGTTTTGGGACACGTGCTTGTGTAGTCCGGGGATGGCACACTGGGCAAAATAGTGTCGGCTGGGGACCGAGTACCGAGGGACGGCCACCGCCATAAGGTTGCGGAAGGATTCCGTCTCCACCAGCCTAAAAGACAGCATTTTCAACTCAAGCAGTCGTGAAATGTGAGAATTTAGGACTGTGGCCTGTGGGGCGTTAGATGTGAATTTCCGCTTTCGTTCAAAGGTCTGGGATATGGACAACTGAACGCTGCGGTGGGACGTGGACGTGGACGTTGATGCTGTTTCTTGAGAAACTGCCATAACAAGTGAAGACTGAGAGGAGGGGGCATCTTTGCATGCAGTATGGACAGGGGATTGCCTTGCACACACAATAGGGGGTTCTATTGCACGCACAACAGCGGAAGAAGCAGTGGTGACAATACTGGTGTTGTTCTGTGCTTCTCTAGTTATTCGGTCAAGAAGTGGGAGCGAGAAGATGTGGCTGTTGGTTGTGGCACATTTTCACCTTGGCCACGGCACCGTCCTCTGCACGCACCATCACCAGAACATCCAGTTCCATGTCCCTTGCCACGCGCCTTGCCCATTGTAAAGGAAGTAAAATAGCTTACACTCGCACTATCAATGGAAAAAGGGTAACAAAAAGTAGATTAGAACCGTGGAAGAGGAAAACCACAGTTCTATTTCTCTGGACTACACCCGACTCTTTTAAACAATCTGAACAATCAGGGAGAAACTATTACTGTTTTTCTTTACGGAAAAAATACCAAAAGCTGAATAATAGAGGGTATACTGGGGTATACCAGACAATTTTAAATAGATATATTTGCGGCTGAACAGTGAGCGACACACTCAAACTGTTTTTTTTTAGGTAAAAATGGCCCAAAAGTGGATAATACAGAGGTTTGAACCGTGGAACTGCAAAACCACACTTGTATTTCTCGGGCCTACACCAGACTATTTTCAACATATATATTTGTGTCTGAACAATCAGGAGACACTACTGTTTTTCTTTACAGCAAAAAATGCAAAAAAGCAGGATAATACAGAGATTTGACCCGTGGAACTGCAAAACCACACTTATATTTCTCGGGCCTACACCAGACTATTTTCAACAGATATATTTGTGTCTGAACAATCAGGAGACACTACTGTTTTTCTTTACAGCAAAAAATGCAAAAAAGCAGGATAATACAGAGATTTGACCCGTGCAACTGCAAAACCACACTTTTATTTCTCGGGCCTACACCAGACTATTTTCAACAGATATATTTGTGTCTGAACAATCAGGAGACACTACTTTTTTTCTTTACAGCAAAAAATGCAAAAAAGCAGGATATTACAGAGATTTGACCTGTGGAACTGCAAAACCACACTTGTATTTCTCGGGCCTACACCAGACTATTTTCAACAGATATATTTGTGTCTGAACAATCAGGAGACACTATTGTTTTTCATTACAGCAAAAATGCAGAAAAGCAGGATAATACAGAGATTTGACCCGTGGAACTGCAAAACCACACTTGTATTTCTCGGGCCTACACCAGACTATTTTCAACAGATATATTTGTGTCTGAACAATCAGGAGACACTACTGTTTTTCTTTACGGCAAAAAATGCAAAAAAGCAGGATAATACAGAGATTTGACACGTGGAACTGCAAAACCACACTTGTATTTCTCGGGCCTACACCAGACTATTTTCAACAGATATATTTGTGTCTGAACAATCAGGAGACACTACTGTTTTTCTTTACGGCAAAAAATGCAAAAAAGCAGGATAATACAGAGATTTGACCCGTGGAACTGCAAAACCACACTTGTATTTCTCGGGCCTACACCAGACTATTTTCAACAGATATATTTGTGTCTGAACAATCAGGAGACACTACTGTTTTTCTTTACAGCAAAAAAGCAGGATCATACAGAGATTTGACTCGTGGAACTGCAAAACCACACTTGTATTTCTCGGGCCTACACCAGACTATTTTCAAGAGATATATTTGTGTCTGAACAATTAGGAGACACTACTGTTTTTCTTTACAACAAAAAATGCAAAAAAGCAGGATAATACAGAGATTTGACCCGTGGAACTGCAAAACCACACTTGTATTTCTCGGGCCTACACCAGACTGTTTTCAACAGATATATTTGTGTCTGAACAATCAGGAGACACTACTGTTTTTCTTTACGGCAAAAAATGCAAAAAAGCAGGATAATACAGAGATTTGACCTGTGGAACTGCAAAACCACAGTTCTAGTAATCTGGCCTACACCAGACTATTTTCAACAGACATATTTGTGTCTGAACAATCAGGAGACACTACTGTTTTTCTTTACGGCAAAAAATGCAAAAAAGCAGGATAATACAGAGATTTGACCCGTGGAACTGCAAAACCACACTTGTATTTCTCGGGCCTACACCAGACTATTTTCAACAGATATATTTGTGTCTGAACAATCAGGAGACACTACTGTTTTTCTTTACAGCAAAAAATGCAAAAAAGCAGGATAATACAGAAATTTGACCCGTGGAACTGCAAAACCACACTTGTATTTCTCGGGCCTACACCAGACTATTTTCAACAGATATATTTGTGTCTGAAAAATCAGAGACACTAAAAGGTTAATAAGACGGGTATTTCTACAGTGTGAAGTAGGAAAAAAAAAAGAAGATTTAGATAAAAAAAAAAGGATTTTTCCTGGCCCCCGAGACCTGGAGCTAAGTCCAGCAGTTTCAGCAACAGGACTGTAATGCAGCGTTTGCTGGTATAACCACTACATCTCCTATAAAGCCTGCCTGCCTGATATCTGGGATGGATATTAGTCCTGAGAAGGACTGTTTGTTTGATCTGACAGCCTTTACAAACCCTGCACTAACTATTTTGCAGGATATATCTCTCCCTAAATCAGCAGCGCTGTCTGATCCGGAGCGACTGTGTCCAAGATGACGGCGCCCGGTTTTAAATACTCGAGGTGACGCTGTGCGGCCAGCCAATCACTGTAATGCCCACAAACAACATGGCTGCGGCATTACAGTGACTGGCTGGCAATCCCTGCATGTTCATTGGCTCTGTAAAGATCGCCAAACATGCTGGGCGGAGACCCGAGCTCCCGCCCGAGTAACCCGGAAATGCTCGGTGCTCGCCGAACATCCCGAGTAGCGTGATGCTCGGGCGAGTACCGAGCAGTGTCGAGCATAAGAAAAATAAATTTGGTGAGTCCCAAGAATAATTAAAATCCTCAATTTATTAGAAAATAAATAAAAGATCATACAGGTTGGGGATACATCTCAACGCGTTTCTTGCAAAAGCCCTTATTCACAGTGTCGAGCATGTTCACTCAACACTAGAGATAAACAATGTGTGTCAAGGAGCAAGTTCAAAATATAGTATGCAAAAGCTTAAACATGAAAAAGAAAATAATTTCTTGTTGCCCAGTATCTGAATATATATCAGTCAGAAAACATATATTTTATTAGTTTAATTAGTTTTATGTTTAAAAATGGTATTTTAACTCTGGCACAATGTAAAATATTATGGCCCCAATTCATCAAGACTGGCGTTGTTCACACCAATCTTGATGAGAGGGCAAGGTGGAGTGAGTCATGAGCTCTTACCTCTTAAAGAATCATGTACATGTTAAAAGTGGAGTGCGCCTCGCCACAAATCTTACTCTAGTGACACTGGAGTAACATTTTTATTGGACAAAGTATTCCACAACTAGTCATGAATTAGGCAAGTGGGTGTCACCTCTCCCCATCCCACCCTACCTCCACTCATTCTGTTTTCATTCTGATCAAAATCAGCATGAAACCCCCAAAAGTTGCAACATTTTGTGCAACCTCGTGATTTTTGGGGTAAACACTTTGATAAATTGGGGCTTATGTACAAAAGATTTTAGCCATTAATCACAAACTGTTGTCAGGGGGTTGTCCATCAGTTTTTTATGTTAAAAAAAAATTGTCTTAAAATAAAAAATAAAATAAATAAACTATAAAAACCCCAGATGCTTATCTCCTGTACGCCCATCAATTCTTCAAGAGAAGGAAATCCCTGTATCTCCTTACATAAAATATACTATGATCCATCATCTAATTATGGCATATGGCAGAGTATTCTGTATAGTGACATTGGGCCCGATTCATCAAAGCTTTTATGCCAGTACTCTAGTGTAAAAATGTTTAAAAAGTCACAGAATTTTGGCGCAACTGGTGCTAAAATTATGTGACTTTTGCCATTCTTATGCTATTTTCACTCGGCTCTGATTAAGTGGGCAGAGCTTGGGTGGGACAGGGGCATGTCGTGACAACCGCCGCTCGTCAAATCCATGACAAGCGGCGGCATTCGCTATGCCTCAGATCTTATTCCAGCAGCAGCTGGAGTAGGATTTGTTACAAGGCACACACAAAGGTGTACAACACTTGTCCAGCTCTCCTGTTCATGAAGAAGCATAAGTCTCCTCATAAATCAGGTGCATCTGACTCCAGCACATCTCCTCATCAAGATTGGCATGAATAATGGCAGTCTTGATGAATTGGGCCCATTCTTTTTTTTAGGATATAAAAATATGTAATTTTTTTGTACTGTAGAATAACATTATCTAGTGAAATTATTTAATTAGCATGATAATTTGGCAAATTTATAGTGCTGCTCTATTGAATTTCTACTTTAACATCACAAGGTAACAAACAAATTGAAAGGAGGTTTAAAACAATTTGGAGCTACTAAAGATATACAATAATCAACAAAATCATGTCTGTACATACAGATAACAACCTACAAAGGATTGGAAGTCAAAGCCATCATATTAGAAACATATCAATCTTTATTGTCGGAAATACTTTAAAAAACAATTAAAACATAAGGGAAAAAAAACTTCCAATCCTTTGTAGGTTGTTGTTATTTGTAGGGAAATGCCTTAAGATTTATTTGGCTACATTTAGGTTGATCCTGTACATACAGATGTAGCATGTCTTAACATAATGCTTTAACTACACCTACATGCAGAAAGATAATTAGGAAGCTATGACTTGACAACTAAGGCTGCAAAAGCCATTGCAGATGTCAAGTTATGTGTCAAATTACACTTTTCTGTATCGGAACTTGCTGCATTGAGTGGTAAAAAGCCACTTCACTTTTATGTTCACATCTTCAGAAATTAGTGACAAATAGGTCTCTTAAAATGGAATCTCTTATGTTCTTAACTGCATTGTTTAAAAACAATAGTCTTACATAGTTGGAATATGGTCATTTAGTTTGTTATCCCTTTCCTATGTATTCATATTCCTCTAAGAATCACATAAATGCATTGTTAGATGTTTGCCTGTGGGTGTACATATTTGGCATTGGGTTATGGTTGAGGATTAGTATGCTTAAAACAAAGAATTCACCTTAATCTATGTTGACACTTGTGTTATACTACCTATTGATATTTTTCTTCCAAAATGATGATCCTGATTTATTCATGCATCTTTAGACAGTGATCCTGAAAACTGATATACAGTGAAAATTTCAATGAAAATTGCTCTTTTAGGTTGGTAGTCTTCAAAGAATATAGCCAGGGTTTATAATATTGGATGGAAGTGAACATTTTTCACAGGAATTTCTGTCTGGATAAGAGTATGTGTACAGTACATGTTAATTTTTTACAGCAGATATTTCTTCACCAAAACATGTCTCTTGGAAGAAAAACCGCTGCATAAACTACTGCTTTCATTTTTGGTTTGTTTTTTGTGCATTTTTGACGCCTTTTTTTCTATTCATTTGAATGGGTGAAAAACGCAGCAAAAATGCTGAAAGAATTGATATGCTGTACATTTGAAACTGCTTCAAGAAGTAATATTAAGATCATCTAACTTCCTAAAGCCGATGAAGAAATCCAAATAATGGAGACATATCTACATATCATACAATAATAAAAAAAAGGGTGCCCCAATATATACAGTTATATGAAAAAGTTTGGGCACCCCTATTAATCTTAAGCTTAATGTTTTATAAAAATTGGTGTTTTTGCAACAGCTATTTCAGTTTGATATATGTAATAACTGTTGGACACAGTAATGTTTCTGCCTTGAAATGAGGTTTATTGTACTAACAGAAAATGTGCAATCTGCATTCAAACAAAATTTGACAGGTGCATAAGTATGGGCACCTCACCAGAAAAGTGACATTAATATTTAGTAGATCCTCCTTTTGCAAAAATAACAGCCTCTAGTCGCTTCCTGTAGCTTTTAATGATTTCCTGGATCCTGGATGAAGGTATTTTTGACCATTCCTCTTTACAAAACAATTCTAGTTCAGTTAAGTTTGATGGTCACCGAGCATGGACAGCCCTCTTCAAATGATCCCACAGATGTTCAATGATATTCAGGTCTAGGGACTGGGATGGCCATTCCAGAACATTGTAATTGTTCCTCTGCATGAATGCCTGAGTAGATTTGGAGCGGTATTTTGGATCATTGTCTTGCTGAAAGATCCATCCCCTGCGTAACTTCAACTTTGTCACTGATTCTTGAACATTATTGTCAAGAATTTGCTGATAATGAGTGGGATCCATGCGTCCCTCAACTTTAACAAGATTCCCAGTGCCAGCATTGGCCACACAGCCCCAAAGCATGATGGAACCTCCACCAAATTTTACTGTGGGTAGCAAGTGTTTTTCTTGGAATGCTGTGTTTTTTTGCCGCCATGCATAATGCCTTTTTGTATGACCAAGCAACTCAATCTTGGTTTCATCAGTCCACAGGACCTTCTTCCAAAAAGAAATTGGCTTCTCCAAATGTGCTTTTGCATACCTCAGCCGACTCTGTTTGTGGCATGCTTGCAGAAACGGCTTCTTTCGCATCACTCTCCCATACAGCTTCTCCTTGTGCAAAGTGCGTTGTATAGTTGACCGATGCACAGTGACACCATCTGCAACAAGTTGATGCTGCAGCTCTCTGGAGGTGGTCTGAGGATTGTCCTTGACTGATCTCACCATTCTTCTTCTCTGCCTTTCTGATGTTTTTCTTGGCCTGCCACTTCTGGCCTTAACAAGAACTGTCCCTGTGTTCTTCCATTTCCTTACTATGTTCCTCACAGTGGAAACTGACAGGTTATATTGCTGAGACAGCTTTTTGTATCCTTCCCCTGAACAACTATGTTGAATAATCTTTGTTTTCAGATCATTTGACAGTTGTTTTGAGGAGCCCATGATGTCACTCTTCAGAGGAGATTCAAACAGGAGAACAACTTGCAAGTGGCCACTTTAAGTAGCTTTTCTCATGATTGCATACACCTGGCTATGAAGTTCAAAGCTCAATGAGGTTACAAAACCAAAAAAGTGCTTTAGTAAGTCAGTAAAAAGTAGGTAGGAGTATTTAAAACAAGAAAATGATAAGGGTGCCCATACTTATGCACCTGTCAAATTTTGTTTGAATGCAGATTGCACATTTTCTGTTAGTACAATAAACCTCATTTCAAGGCAGAAACATTACTGTGTCCAACAGTTATTACATATATCAAACTGAAATAGCTGTTGCAAAAACACCAATTTTTATAAAACATTAAGCTTAAGATTAATAGGGGTGCCCAAACTTTTTCATATAACTGTATATGTAAAACAATCAAAAAACAAAGTTTATATCAGAGTAGCTCAATAAATGGCTAAAAAGATCACACTGGGGGACTACAAAAATTATATACGGTCAAAACATGCCATGCATATGGAATATGTATAAGTATATTTGTAAGATGAAGTCCACAGTGGGCTACATATATGTCTATTCACATAGTAATTGAATATGCATTTAAACTTACATAGTATAAATGTAGAGTTCTGCCAGTGTGTAGCTCAGCGCCCCAATGTCCATTTCACCCATTTTCGGTGTGTCAAAACCTGACAAACTAAGCAAAAATGCAACGTATGAACAAGCCCAAAGGACGGTTTTCTTCTTCAAGTAATGTTTTTGAAGACATTTTACTATGCAACTATTGCAAACTTTTGCTCAAGATTATGAGCTTCAAGGGAACCTGTCACCTCATAAAACACTATTTACCTGCAGATATGGAATTAATCTGCAGATAATTAGCTTTCTAATGCTGCCCAGCCGCTTTCCTACATGTGCAGGTATCAGGAGAAAATGTGCTTACTTCCGTCTGGGAGCTGCTGGTCTTCATCATAGGGGTGCGCACAGAGCGGCCACAGACACCACTAACACATCTGTGCGGAGTGAGCTGTCAATCAAAAAGTCAGAACATGCTTACAGCCGCCACTCACATGTGAGCGGTGCTGTGAACAGTGACTGTGCATGTTCCTCATAACTGAAAGCCGGTGGCTCCCAGAAGCAAGTATGTTCATTTTCTCCCAATAGCTGCACTTTTAGTAAGGCGGCCCGAAAGCATTGTAACTCAATTTACCTGCAGATTAACCTTATAACTGCACATAGATTGCATTTTCAAAGGTGACAGGTTCCCTTTAATGTTTTATATCTCCACTTTCCTGTATTATATTGAAATCCTATTGTTGTATTTTTAGTGGACCCAACCTAACAGTACATTTATATCTATTTGGTATGGTGAGGCCACTGAAAGACCCGCTCTTTCTATTCTTAAATATTTTACAGACATTAACTTTAAATGGTTTGTAAATCTCACTTTACGATATCTATTAGAAAGTCATCAGGTTCAAAGAACTAATATGCATTATCTAAGAAGAAACATTCCTGAATCTATTGCTGTTCCTTCATGTGTTCAAAGAAACCAATTTAGACTAATTTTTTACCAAGGCCAAATGTCAATCATAAGAAGAAATATGTGCGAAATTTTAATTGCAAGATGTTCTGTGCAAATTTAATGAGTTAAATAAGAGAGTGGAGAATTCCGGCATGCTCAGCTCATGCATAATGTTGACTTAAATTGGTTCTCTAGAGGTAGCAAGAATTGCATTTGTAGAATTTACACACTGATAGAGCAAATGTACTGGGCCCTGTAGGTTAAGGTTATAAATCAGAATCATTTAACTTCCTTTGAGTGATTGCTGAAGAGTATAATGGTTTAGAAAGCTGGCTTGCGATATAAGTGATTATTCTGCCTCGATTATTGAAATGCTGCTCAATATTCATAAATCAGTGATCATTAATCCCCTAAATAGTTCCTGTCAGCCACCTAAATAAATTTCCTGCCAGTTAATTGAAATTGAAAGAGACTTGTGCTTATTTACTAGGAATTCTAACAAAAGAAATGTTGTGTGTCACATGGATGTAAACATGAGTGATCTGTAAAATCATTTGCTTAATGTCCTCGACAGTTGACAGATATAACGGCCAGAAATTGCATCGGGCACTCTCACTTCAGCAGTAGCAGTTGGTAATATTGCCTACCAGAAAGACTTTTTTTCTGCCTGAATATCCTGTAATTTAATCAACACAATGGCCATTTACCATCCTCACTGCCACACATTACTTACCATTGTATTTCTAACAACTGTCAAATCGAATTGCTGCCCAGATAAACAAGGCTATAAAAATATAATTATTGCATATGGATTTCCTTGGTGCAATTGATGAAAAGCTGTTAAAACAGTCTGTAAGTAACCGGTATTTCATTGCTCTCCATTTGACAAAGGTTTTACTACGTTGACCCATATGTCAACTGGCTTCAAGCATGTGAGAAAAGTAACATCAATATTAGGTCATATAAATATATAGCTGGGTTTGTCAATGCAGCGGAATTAAATTTTTCATGTGCCTGAAGACCACCCTCCTCTATCTCCTTAAGAGTGGTGAATAAATAAGGGAAGAAATAATGAGGGGAACAAAGGGCAACCCCCTTTTCATTTCGTCCCCAGATGAGGATGAACTACTTTTATTTTCTTTATTCATTACTCACATATGAATTAGATTTGGTAGACAATGCTTGTTGGCAATATGATTGGTAATCAGGATATTAGTGGATTGAAGTGTTTTGGAAATATGTATTAGTGATGCTCCATCTGGAACATTATGTCTTGGATTTTTGTTAATAAAAAACTACTGCAATTGTCTCAGTAGTGTAAACAACACTAACATAATATCAAGTATTGGTGCCAGCATTGGTGTCTACTAGAGCGCCTACTAGGAGAATTGATTTGCTGGACTCCAGTCCATTGGTCAGGTCAGTAATCTATGACTGCTGGATGTGAGGCCTGCAAATCTTTTTACTTCCCGGCATTCCCGGCTCTTCTTTTGATTTGTTGGGCTGGCGTGATATCATGTGTGCGTTATACTGCCTGACTAATCAAACAAGAGCCAGGAATGCTGGGAGGTAAGGAGATTTGCAGGCCTCCTGTCCAGCGGTAGGAGATTACTGACCTGACCGATGGACTGGAGTCCTGCAAATCGATTCTCCCATCTCCAGTGCCCACACCACTGCCACAGCATCCCATATTGCTAATCATGGTGGCACATAATTGCTAACAACTACAGTGCCATGCCAGGTATGGTGTCTTAAGTTTCCCTTTCCTGATTCCGACTTTGCTCTCCTTCAACGACTAAAAGGCAAATGTGAGTAGTCAATCATGTTACTTCTTTTCCTGGCCAAACTCTATTCAGAGTTCTACAAAGGAAGGGATTTTATCCTGACCGCTTCTGCCAATACAGCTACATTGTGTAGTGTTGCAATCACTGAGAGTGGGTCAAAGAAGGATGAGTTCTGCAAATTACTGTTTTATCTTTATTTTCAAGTGTTTTTATGTATTACCACTATTTCTGCAATTCCAGAAATTGCCTGTCACCAACACAGTTTCATGTATTACATTTAACAATAGTTATGAATTGCTGTTGACCAATTTCAATATATGATATTTTGTAGGTAAAACCCTTAAGAAATAAGGTGTCAGAAATGAATACTGCTTTAGAAGAAGCAGAACAGAAAATGACAACTTTACAGCAGAGAAAGAACTCTCTACTGATAAGATTGACTGACCTAGAGAAAGGCTTTGAAGAAGCAACCATGCATAAAAACAAGCAACAACAACGGACTATTGAAATAGCTCAAATGTTGGATCAAGCAACAAAAATAGCTCAGGTAAGTTTCATCAAGTCAGAAATTTGTATTGTAAAGACTAGTAATACAACTCAAACATCCTTAACCATTTTCTGCACTCTCCCAATATTCTTTCTTCAACTGAAGACATGAATTACCTAAAAAGGACAAACACATTTAAAATAATTGTATTATTAAAATCAGCCTGTTCTTTATATGTGATTTATCTGGCACTTTTGTCACTTTTCTAACAGATTTAAATGGGGAAAGCGGTTTGGCTGCAGTTATAACACATACGCAGTCTTTAAAGAGGACATTTACCCAAATTTTACATGTTGGGCTGGACACACAATGTAACAGTGGCTTCAGAGCAGAATAAAGCATTCTGGTTTTTGTTTGTTTTTTATTTTGCCTCTACGTTGCGGAGATATTAGCAATCAAGTTGTTGGTACCTGTTTTCAATGGGGACTGAGGGTGTGTACTTCTTCTCCTCTATGAGTTGCTATCTGATAACACCCACTTGGACTTAAATAAAGTTAACTCATTATGTGCCAATGCTTTGATTATTAATATCTCTACAATGGAGAAGCGAAATTAAAAACAAACAAACATTCCGTTTTTCAGACACTGATATGTTGTGTGTCCAGCTCAACATGAAAAATTTGGTGAAAGGTCCCCTTTAAAATAGAGTATATATAAGATGTGTTCATGCAGCTATACTAGTGAAGCATCTGAATAGAGTAATGCCCCTCAGCATCCTGATTGAAAGGTCAGAGAGCAAATGATATGCATAGTAGGGCTACCCTCTTGGCTATATGGCCCTCAGGGATCATATGACGGGCTGAAAAGCACCTCACTTCTGACTGTATAAATCTTGATGGTGTTTAGCATAACTGCTTTTCACTAATCTTGTATATCTGTGTGATCCTTGCAAATCATAATGCATTACTAAGTTTAGACAAAAATGCACTCAACATGTAGAAATACATTCATAGGGCTGATATTTTTGAGACATTAACATCCACATCAATAGGCATCAATAAAGTTTATTATACAAAATAGCCAAAAAAATGAGAACACCGGCTTCCGTGAAGGAACATTCTGAACGCGCGTCCATAAGCTGCATAAAAAAGGATGATGTCGTTTTTGGTTTACTCCACACAGATCTGCAAGTCGGAGATGAGTGATGCTCTAAGGCTAAGAAAATAACAATGTAGAGGCAGCCTGGAAAGATCCTAGCCCTTTAGATAACCCACACCAAGCTCAATCCTATAAAATGACATATAACTTGACAACTCCATTTAACGGTCTGTAATATCTTTAATCTTTTTGAAGCTTCTTGACGAGGAGAACAAGAAATACTCTGCTATTGTAAGCTCCCTTCCAGACAGGCTCAGTGGGATCCCTGGAAGTACAGCCATGGCAGCAGGATTAGTGTCGTACCTTGGTACTTATGAGCACCAGTTTCGACAGCTCATGCTAGCAGTGGAGTGGCCCATGGCGGTGAAAGAGAGAGGTTTTCCGTTAATGATAGACTCAATTGACCCACTCAAAGGTAACATAAATCTGGTTAAATATATGTGCACTAAAATATATGTTGTAAGGTAGAATAAAACCTGAAAGCCACAGTCTCTTTTTAAGCCTAATACATTGCTGAAAATGCATATATTGTAGAATAGTAATCATTTTTCTAATGTCTATAATTGTATTTTTTCATTATTCTTGTAGCTTTTACAACATTTGTACATTAGCAAATGTTTCTACACATTCTAAGACCTTTATTTCAGAAATACTAAATTATATAATATTCTTTGCTAAAGAGAGGAACATGTATTCTCAAAAAATATATAAAGCCTAACATATATAAAAAGATATATAAAAAGATATAAAGCCTTAAAATGATCGCCTATCAGTTTTATGTATCAAATGCCACCTATATTATTTATTGTGTGTCGTACTAGCCACCAGAGCTTTTATGTTTGTGGACTGATCCTGTTGGACATATGAAAATTAGTAATTGAGTATTCATTTATCATTATACCAGCCCAGTTCATGTTTTGTAAGGTGCCCATAGCTCCACGTCAGATTTAGTATTTCAAGTAAGTTCATTTTTTAGGTTTTATAAAAACAAAAAAAAAGGAATATGATTCTTGAGTGTCAATGCTTCTCTTATTAAGCCTTTTCTATCCAACCTATCACCGCATAAAAATTGTAGGGAATTACTACCAGCTAGGCCTCAGATTGCACCAGAAATGTAACTTTCTGTACTGCTTGGGGCTGCAATCAGAAAGTAATTACATCACAAATAACAGTGTATATTAAGGACAATCCTCTTTTCTAATCAAGCATTAGTCGAGCATTAGCTTGTGGACAATGGTTAATTTATTCTGATAATTTTAAAGGGACTCTATCAGCAGGCTTTTGCTACATAATGTGAGAGCAGCATAACATAGGGCCAGAAAGCCTGATTCCAGCAATGTATCACTTACTGGGCAGCTTGGTGAAATTTTGATAGAATCCCTGTTTTCTCTGCTGTAAAATGTAGCAGTGGTCAGTATGCTTAGCAGTGTGTAACCAGCACAAACCCCTGATTGGCAGCTTCCTGTGTACTCTGTACATTGTTATCAAGGTGTCAATCAGTGGTGGTGGTAGAGTTACACAGATTAGCTGGTCTGGCTTGCATGCAAAACCTAGTCCTGCAGTGACGATCTCCTGGGGATAAAACATTGATTGTATTGAAACTGCAGACCACAGCATAGTAAGTGACACATCAGAGTCATGCTTTCTATGTGCTGCTTTCAGATAACACAGCAATAACATGCTGACGGATTCCTTTTAAGCACATTAGAAACAAAAAGGACACAGTCAAGGTACAAAAAGATAAACATGTGCTCAGATTCTTCACATGACATGTTCTTCACAGTAACATGAATGTTCTTCTGGTAATGCCTGTGACCAGTCATGTCATCATCAATACGTATCTTCACATTGGTGAAGCTTTATAATTTGATTATCTTCATAAATATTATATGAAAACCTCTGCATATGAATCAGGCAAAAATGTATGACAGTGACCAGTCTACAGGGTCACGCATGATTCACCTGCAGCTAATTAACAACTTTACGGTATCACAGTTCATGGTACAATAAGCTATAGAACCAGGCATACCTCTGTTAAACCTTTTTCACATACCAGTCTTACAGGTTAGTTGTATTTTGCTTGTAGGCCGTGTAATTGAGTTCTCTGTCATATTTACATCTGATTCTTCAGTGGATAATCGAAAAAGCGGTCCTAGTGGTGAAGACCAAGAAAATGAAGGTACATTGTGCTTCATTATTGTTAGTGTAATCTCTAGAAATTAAAGCTAGTTGCACCTTTTGTTATGCTGTAAAGTTACATGCAGTTATATTGGTTGAAAAATGCCTCAGATCCATCAAGATCAACCTTTCTCCACCAGTTATAAATTCTCTATCGCTAGATTATTTATAACCCACAATGCCAGTTGTTGTGAGATAAATTCAATTATAAATGAAATAAATGTAGGTACAGTAATGGTTTTATTTGTTTTATAAGATGTAATTGGTTATGCCGTCACATAACCAATACTGCAGATGGGCCTGCAGCTCACTGATCTTGGCTTGTATACCTGATCTCGGGTGTAAAATGAGAGAACATAACCAAGGATCCAACATGTTATCTTGCGCATTTGTTCTACAATAATGCTTTTATTTTCAGATATGTCGACCTTTACCTTCCACGAATTTCCCATAATTCAAATTCATCCCAACATGCATGCAAAATACTGGATGGACTCAAAATCAGATCACAATACACAAAACATAAGCATCTCATGGCAGAGTTTCACAAAATCATTTTCCTTCTTAAAACCTGGTCATTTTGTAACCCTTATCTTATGATGTTTTGTTCCAAGATCAAAAGTAAAGAAGGTCACATCTGGAGTTTTCTATATATAAGATTTTTCCCTTTCAGTATATTGTTCATGTTACTGTAGAGATACCATCATTACTGGATACGTGCAGTGTTTTGCATATCACATAAAACATTAGGCCAGAATAACTGTAACATCCTTTATAGAGAGCCACATAGCTCACAGATCTGCAGTTACTTTCCGCAGTATTCGTGGTCTAAGTTCAGACCAGTGCCATACCACCACTACATACATTACATGACTGCTATGGGGCCCATAAGCTGGGACAAGCCCGGCGCCGAAAGTCTCCACCTCCTGCTTGGTGTCTGGTGTCTTCTCCTGATCTGATGCCTTAAGTGTAGGCTAAACGTATTATTTCTTTTACTTACTTTAGATATTTTTCGTCTAATGTCGAGAGTGATTTTTTGTTGTTGTACAGGAGAACATAATATCACTATGGAGAATGGTAACCAGCATCCATACCATTAAGAAATCTGTTTAGATGAATTGTCATTACGCAGGCAATGTTCACCCATCATTACAGATGAGCTTTATATGGACTTTATAAAAGCTCTTCTAATGAGAATTGTGCCAGGCGATAACATTCAAAAATGGTCAACAAAAGGTAAATCATCTAAGTAATGCCACTATCCATTGACTAGTGCACATACTACACCACAAACACTATTTCTTTATAAATGATAACTGTTTTATGTTTCTAAACCGAGTGGTATTAAATGATAACTCTACTGTTGTACATTCCTGACTTTTGTATAGATAGGGTCGCACAGTGTCCAAAATTTCTTTGAAAAGTTTTTGCTACAAGTGTTAGAATTACAGAAAATATTGCGAGCAAAGTATGTTGTACATAAAGACTTATTCTGAAATTGGTCTGAGGTCCCTGAGGACCATGAGGTCCGGTTCATATGACCACAATCAAAAACATGATTGAAGAAAACCAGCCCGGTAAAACAAGAATTGCATGAAGAATAATGGCTAGAGTTCCTATGAAATAAGAAATGATTTCACATGATTTGTTTTATTCATTTTTTGTGTTGTTTGTATAGTTGTTCTTTTTTGTAATTGTATTGTTATCTCAATAAATTTTAATGTTTTTTGCTTTTTTATTATTTTTCAGTTTTTGTTAGTGCTTTGTGGTGTTAATTTAATTCAATTAGACGTCTGCATATCATTATTGTGCTTGGCTCACCTTGTCATTAGGCAGGTGGTGACCTTGCGATTGAGCCAGAATATGGGCAGAAAACCTGTTATTGGACATCAGCTCAATACAAATTTGTTTTTCTCCTGCAGACTGGACTCCTCAGCAGATGGAGAATGCGGCTATACTTTATTTTTCTTGGCAGCGCCCGGTTATATTGATGGATCCATGTTTCAGTGGAGAAATGTGGGTTCAGGAAATCCTTGGGACATCCCCAGGAAAGTCATTTTCGTCTATAAGTCTCCTAGCACGGTAAGATGAAGTTATTCAAGTAGAGAAAAATAAAAAATAGCAATGCATGCAATTGTTTTCAGTTTCATTATTACAGTAAAGTCCTCTAGGGAAAGGATTTCTTATTACAAAGCAGTAATGGAAAAACACTTGCTCCATTGAAGTTTCACTTTTTAGCTGAAGATATTATTAAAGTTGTGTGATGTTAACACTAAAAGGATTTTCAGACTAATTACTTTTAAGCTTATCAACTGAATGAGCAACCAAAGTAAAATTGGTAGTATTGTTGGGGTCCGCGAAACCAGAAAAGAAAGCTGGGGGTGGGCTGAAGCGGCCTCCATGCACTGTTTCTTATTAAATTGGTTGTCCACTTCTTTAAAGCAACACTCTAGCGTTTTTTTTTTTAATTTCAGATTGCAGGGTAGATCAGGGAGAACTAGATAATCTCTTTTATCAAGCTTGGTACACAACCCACTGCCAACGGAAGGCCTCTAGTTTTGTCTGACCTCTGACAAGTAATCACCAAAAAATAAATATTTTGAGTGCTCTGATTTTAAGAGATGTATATGAGCTCTATATTCACATAGTATGTCCTTCTTATCTATGAAGTTTAAATACTTTGTTCAGTATAATGAATGGGTCTGTACCTTAGCAGGAACATCTCTCTGTGGTCCCACAAGTTGGAATGCTTAAAGGTATATGCACACGTTAAATATTTACAGCAGACATTTCCAAAAATGTGTTTCTTGGCTGGAAAAACAGTGTAAATTATGCAATTTTTTGCCTATTTTTCCCTATATATTTGAACTGGTGAAAAACGGTGCAAAAACACTGAAAGAATTGACATTCTGCAGATTTGAAACTGCAGGGAAAAAAGGCTGCACGTACATGAGATTTTAGAAATCTCATTCACTTTGCTGGCACACTAAAATGTTAAATTTTTTTGCAAAAACAGGCTGACAAAACACGACAAAAATGCTTTGTATGAACAAGCTTCCTAATTGTGACTGTCCATACCTTCCATTCCATTTATGCAAAGAAAATGTATGTTTGTCCTATTTTCTAGGTCATTTGTATACAATCATGCAGAGTTGCTGTGGCTTTCAGAATCTTCTGCTTTGTGATTGTGTCCTCAGCTGCCTGTTCCTCTGCTATGTGCTCTTCAGCTTCAGTCACCATGGAGGCATTTCTGTTTCAATTGTTCCTGTAAATTTGTCAGGTAGTAAGCCACACTGAACATGGTGGCAATGAAAGTCGGTTTACTATCTGGGCCAAACTTTGCAGCAACTTCTATGGCCAGTAGTTTAAAGGGAATCTGTCAGTAGGATCAACCCTCATAAGCCATCTATATGGGCATGCAAGTCATAGAAAGTTGCATAAAATGATACCTTGATATATGCAATCCTTTCTCTTATTCCCTAGAAATCTACATTTTTCTTAATATGTAAGTGAGCTGTTAAGATCTATGGCCCAGACATAGATCTCCTGGAGAATCTGCCTTCAGAGCTTATTTTAAATGAAAGGGATGTTACCATTGTGAGACATGTAGATCAGGAGAGAGCAGACTGTCATTCATTACATATCACATTGATAATGCCCCCTTTTCATGTTAAATTAAGATCTGGATGTAAATTTTTAGGGAGATCTACGGTACAGACCAAAAGTTTGGACACACCTTCTCATTTAAAGATTTTTCTGTATTTTCATGACTATGAAAATTGTACATTAACACTGAAGGCATCAAAACTATGAATTAACACATATGGAATTATATACTTAACAAAAAAGTTTGAAACAACTGAAAATATCTCTTATATTCTAGGTTCTTCAAAGTAGCCACCTTTTGCTTTGATGACTGCTTTGCACACTCTTGGCATTCTCTTGATGAGCTTCAAGAGGTAGTCACCGGAAATGGTTTTCACTTCACAGGTGTGCCCTTCTCAGGTTTAATAAGTGGGATTTCTTGCCTTATAAATGGGGTTGGGACCATCATTTGTGTTGTGCAGAAGTCTGGTGGATACACAGCTGATAGTCCTACTGAATAGACTGTTAGAATTTGTATTATGGCAAGAAAAAAGCAGCTAAGTAAAGAAAAACGAGTGGCCATCATTACTTTAAGAAATGAAGGTCAGTCAGTCCGAAAAATTGGGAAAACTTTGAAAGTTTCCCCAAGTGCAGTTGCAAAAACCATCAAGCGCTACAAAGAAACTGGCTCACATGAAAGGAAGGAAAGGAAGACCTCTGAGGCTTCTGAGGATAAGTTTATCCGAGTCACCAGCCTCAAAAATCACAGGTTAACAGCAGCTCAGATTAGAGACCAGGTCAATGCCACACAGAGTTCTAGCAGCAGACACATCTCTTCAACAACTGTTAAGAGGAGACTTTGTGCAGCAGGCCTTCATGGTAAAATAGCTGCTAGGAAACCACTGCTAAGGACAGGCAACAAGCAGAAGGGACTTGTTTGGGCTAAAGAACACAAGGAATGGACATTAGACCAGTGGAAATCTGTGCTTTGGTCTGATGAGTCCAAATTTGAGATCTTTGGTTTCAACCACCGTGTCTTTGTGCGACGCAGAAAAGGTGAACGGATTGACTCTACATGCCTGGTTCACACCGTGAAGCATGGAGGAGGATATGTGATGGTGTGGGGGTGCTTTGCTGGTGACACTGTTGGGGTTTTATTCAAAATGGAAGGCATACAGAACCAGCATGGCTACCACAGCATCTTGCAGCGGCATGCTATTCCATCCGGTTTGCGTTTAGTTGGACCATCATTTATTTTTCAACAGGACAATGACCCCAAACACACCTCCAGTGATGGGGTGCTATGCCAGATGACCTGGCCTCCACAGTCACCAGACCTGAACCCAATCGAGATGGTTTGGGATGAGCTGGACCGCAGAGTGAAGGCAAAAGGGTCAACAAGTGCTAAGCATCTGTGGGAACTCCTTCAAGATTGTTGGAAGACCATTTCCGGTGACTACCTCTTGAAGCTCATCAAGAGAATGCCAAGAGTGTGCAAAGCAGTCATCAAAGCAAAAGGTGGCTACTTTGAAGAACCTAGAATATAAGAGATATTTTCAGTTGTTTCACACTTTTTTGTTAAGTATATAATTCCACATGTGTTAATTCATAGTTTTGTTGCCTTCAGTGTGAATGTACAATTTTCATAGTCATGAAAATACAGAAAAATCTTTAAATGAGAAGGTGTGTCCAAACTTTTGGTCTGTACTGTATGTCCGGTCTATCTTAAAAGCTCATTAATATATTGAGAAAAATGTGAATTTCTCTGGAATAAGAAATTGGATTGCAAATATTAAGATATCATTTTATTCAACTTTCTATGACCTACATGTTCATAGATGGCTTAGGAGAGTTGATAATATTTATTTTTAAGTTTTAAAATGCTGTTTGGTCAATTGTTTTTTTAATCTTTGGGCTGAGACATATACAGTGACAAGCAAAAGTATAACAATGTTTTGAAGTTTTGACTTTCAGGCTCCATATCTCACCATCCACTATTGCTTCGAACATTAGACTACCATCATTTTATAGACAGTCATCTTGGCTACCTCATACATAAATTTGACTTGCAACTATTTAGCATATTATCAGTTATGCAGATGCTTGTCAT
Source organism: Phyllobates terribilis (assembly GCF_046119375.1). Classification (NCBI taxonomy): domain Eukaryota; kingdom Metazoa; phylum Chordata; class Amphibia; order Anura; family Dendrobatidae; genus Phyllobates; species Phyllobates terribilis. The sequence goes on along the minus strand of NW_027362762.1, from coordinate 420,921,672 downwards.
GTCACTGCATTGTTTCTGTTTTGCTCCTGGTGGTGAAATTTTTTTTTTCTTTCTGTATACTACAAAATACAACCTGTTCTCACATTCCCTAATAGCTCAGTGTGTTATTAAGTTGATTCCCAAGCGAAAGGTCACTGGTTCTAATCGAGGAGAAGCCATGAAGAAGATTCCCCAAGAAAAGAGAAGCCGCATCATCCGGCTCATCGATAGCGGTCTCTCGGCCAAGAAAATTGCCAAACTGCATGTGCGTGCCATGACAGTTAAAACAATATGAAATTGAGTCCTTTCATCCATTCAAATACCAAGAAGTGGACATCCAGGCAAAATATCGGATTCAACAAGTCGGCTTATCACAAGGTCTATCAGTTCTGGTACGACAAACACGACAGTGGAGGTGGATTTAATGCTTTGTAATAGTGAGATCACAGATGTCCATGCAAGCACAGTGCAACGTACATTACACAAATCTGAAATGGTGGCTCGAAAAAAGGTGAAGAAGCCTCAACTTCAATATTGTCATAAGAAGCGTCGGCTTGAGTTTGCAAAAAAGTATGAAAAGTGGACAGTAGAAGATTGGAAATGGGTGATTTGGAACGATATGATGAAAGTCAATAGATGAGGCTCTGATGAGTGCCAATGGGTCTGGAAGAAAAAAAGAAAAAAGAGGCTAATGGATGGAGAAATTGAAGGAACTGTCAAGTTTGTTGGATGAAGCCTGATGATATGGGGTTGTTTCATAGCCAAAGGTGTTGGATACTTGACCAGGATCAATGATCTCACCAGGATGGTGGTCTCAGTGCTGAGCTATATGTTAGTATCCTACAAGATGAGTTACTTCACACAGTCGAGTACTATGTATATGAAAAGGACAACATAGTGTTCCATCAGGACAACAATCCGAAGCATACGTCGAAATTGGTTCAATAACAATGACGTAGAGGTGATGGATTGACCCCCACATTCCCAAGACCTCAACCTAATCGAACACTTGTGGGTAGAGTTGAAGAAAAAACTGCATACGTACAGTAAAATAGAAAATGATTGGCATTTGCCAGTCATGTAAATCTTCTATATTCTATATCAAATACAAGGTATTATATTGGGGAGAGAGCAAGTTGCAGAAAAAATGACCATTTTATATATGCTTGTGCCTCATCAGGATTAGGTACAGTGGTGGGCAAAAGTATTGGCACCCCTTCAATTCTGTCAGATAATACTCAGTTTCTTCCTGAAAATGATTGCAATCACAAATTCTTTGGTATTATTATGTTCATTTAATTTGTCTTCAATGAAAAAACACAAAAAGAATTGTTCTAAAGCGAAATTGGATACAATTCCACAACAAACCTAAAAAAGGGGGTGGACAAAAGTATTGGCACTGTTTGAAAAATCATGTGATGCTTCTCTAATTCGTGTAATTAACAGCACCTGTAACTTACCTGTGGCACCTAACAGGTGTTGGCAATAACTAAATCACACTTGCAGTCAGTTAACATGGATTAAAGTTGACTCAACCTCTGTCCTGTGTCCTTGTGTGTACCACATTGAGCATGGAGAAAAGAAAGAAGACCAAAGAACTGTCTGAGGACTTGAGAAACCAAATTGTGAGGAAGCATGAGCAATCTCAAGGCTACAAGTCCATCTCCAAAGACCTGAATGTTCCTGTGTCTTCCGTGCGCAGTGTCATCAAGAAGTATAAAGCCCATGGCACTGCGGCTAACCTCCCTAGATGTGGACGGAAAAGAAAAATTGACGAGAGATTTCGACGCAAGATTGTGCGGATGGTGGATAAAGAACCTCGACTAACATCCAAACAAGTTCAAGCTGCCCTGCAGTCCGAGGGTACAACAGTGTCAACCCGTACTATCTGTCGGCGTCTAAATGAAAAGGGACTGAATGGTAGGATACCCAGGAAGACCCCACTTCTTACCCCGAGACATAAAAAAGCCAGGCTGGAGTTTGCCAAAACTTACCTGAGAAAGCATAGAACGCTTTGGAAGAATGTTCTCTGGTCAGATGAGACAAAAGTAGAGCTTTTTGGGAAAAAGCATCAACATAGAGTGTACAGGAAAAAAAAGAGGCATTCAAAGAAAAGAACACGGTCCCTACAGTCAAAAATGGCGGAGGTTCCCTGATGTTTTGGGGTTGCTTTGCTGACTCTGGCACTGGACTGCTTGACCGTGTGCATGGCATTATGAAGTCTGAAGACTACCAACAAGTTTTGCAGCATAGTGTAGGGCCCAGTGTGAGAAAGCTGGGTCTCCCTCAGAGGTCATGGGTCTTCCAGCAGGACAATGACCCAAAACACACTTCCAAAAGTACTATAAAATGGTTTGAGAGAAAGCACTGGAGACTTCTAAGGTGGCCAGCAATGAGTCCAGACCTGAATCCCATAAAACACCTGTGGAGAGATCTCAAAATGACAGTTTGGAGAAGGCACCCTTCAAATATCAGGGACCTGGAGCAGTTTGCCAAAGAAGAATGGTCTACAATTCCAGCACAGCATTGTAAGAAACTCATTGATGGTTACTGGAAGCAGTTGTTCGCAGTTATTTTGGCTAAAGGTTGTGCAACCAAGTATTAGGCTGAGGGTGCCAATACTTTTGTCTGGCCCATTTTTGGAGTTTTGTGTGAAATGATCAATGATTTGATTTTTGCTTCATTCTCTTTTGTGTTTTTTCCTTGCAAGCAAATTAAATGAAGATAATAATACCAAAGAATTTGTGATTGCAATCATTTTCAGGAAGAAACTGAGTATTATCTGACAGAATTGCAGGGGTGCCAATACTTTTGGCCACCACTGTAGGTACACGCAAAGCTGCTGTTGCCTGTGTGCAAGACGCGCTTCTCCCCGATATAAACACATTGTATTTGATAAAGAATAAATAAGATTTGCACTATTTTTTATTCTACGCTACTTTTCTCTATTACTGCTATGGATTATAATTATTATATTGCCAGGCTGGCACCACCTATGCCTATGTCATGAGCTGTTTGGCTTTAGTACCAACCTTTTACACTCTCTACTTTTGGTTAACCTTTTTTATATATTTCCCTCATGTTTTAGACTACAGTTTTGTTGTTTGACACGCAGCCTTAAACTTTGTAATATATATAATACTTAAGCAATGTGTACTGATTCATTTATATTATACATTGCCTTCATGTTTTAGGCATTTTTTGAAAAGCTAGACATTATATACAGTGCCTTTGTTTCGCACAATACTTGCAACATATACAAATACATGGTCATGAAATAATTAATTAGATTCTAAGAATTTCTAAAGAATTGTAGTTTATTTTAATTTTCCATGTTACATTTTTATTTGTGATTAGGCAAGGAAGCAATGTCTTGACACCAATTGAGAAGACGATTTCATCTGGTGGTCCACTGATTTTAAGCAACTACTGCAGCAAATGGGATTACTTAATAATGCCTCTCATTGATCACTGTTATGCAGCTAATGACAAAAGCAGTCCACAAGGTAAGAAATAGACTAGAGCTACACGATGACTTTGGCCGCAACACCTGTCGTGCGTCCCAAGTTTTGCTAGGTGATGCTGCTACATCGCAGCCAGCTCGATATAAGTGAATGGGCTTACATTGCAATCGAGAGAGTACTTCGACTATGACAGCCAAGCTGAAAAAAGTCCAATCACTTCATCTTTTTTGCGATTTGCTCGTCTCAGTTCCTTTAGCAACCCCATTCACTTGTACAACGCTGCGCTGCAGCAGCGGCACATAGTGAAATTTGGCCACGTGAAGATGTCACAGTTAAAGTCGCTGTGAATCTCCACCCTTAATATTGAACGTTAGAAACAATATTATTGGATCCTTGAAATAAATATAGGAAAATGAAGAGTGCACTAGGCCAAAAATTGGGCAGACAACTAGCTTCATTTGACAGAAGCCATTGAAGAGAGAGATACCGTACACAGATGAGATCATACACATACTGTATGTCAAATTAAATTGTCTAGAAGAGTTTTGTAGATTACAACAACATTTTTTACTTTCACGGCTTAAGAAAATTGTGAAATGAATGGTTGTGTCCAAGATGTTTGCCAAACAACGAACACTTTAGTGTAAAATATGTGTTTATATGTGCCAACCATTGGGAATGAAGTTGCCCACAAATTACCTTTGGGCTCAGATTCTGCAGAAATAATAGGTGCCAAACATTTAGCAACGACATTTAAAGTGCAAATTTAAAAATGCTCATAATGATGGCAGCACAATTTAATATGCAATTAATAGTTGCTAAGCATATGTTCTATATAGAATGATGCTAAGTCACTATAACCATTTCTTATGGAAGGCAATCAATAACTGTGTAAGGAAAAACGTTCCAAATGTTATTATTTATTATTAATTCAAATCAGTTCAGTTACTCCAAATTTAACACGACGTGTATGCCGCAATATGATGATATTATATGATGATTAATTTGACACAAATTGCATTTTGCATGTGAGACATCCCATTAATGGCTTATCTCCCACTAACTTTTTTATACATAAAATGTGTGTGTGTACATGCATGTAATGTAGTGTGAGTGTATTAATATACTCACCTACCAATGCTTTCTGCAGTGTCCAGCGCCGTTCTCTGCTTGTCAATGACACTGTGCTCTGCATGACCTGCAAGCCTATGGAGCGACAGAACGAGGCTCCATAGGCTTTCAATGTAAAATAGACTTCCAGCTCATGCATAGCGCATAGGACGAGTCAGCCAGTCAGAATTGCCGTGACATCAGTGAGCAACTGAGAAGATCAGCGCTGGACACTGGAGAGAGCGTCGATAGGCGAGTATATTAATACACTCACACTACATAACATGCAGCTCACTGTCAGCTTCTTCTGTCAGCTCACTCAAAATTACATTTCAATAACTTTCCAAGGCTGGTGTCCACATTTCGGGACCCGGTCCATTGTCTGCTCTAATTCACACACTGAGGTCAACTTTGACACATGGCAAGCTTTTAATATTAGACAGAGTAGGACCATACCCAATGGGGTCACCCTGCCATGGTGGGATGACTTTTTTGCTATTTTTGATCAAAAACAGTGTTACTAAGAACCCCTTGTTATTTAGATGCACTTTTGCTTTTTTATTAATTTGCAGCAAGGTTTATATTAATTTTGCTTCTTGTAGGTTTTTCCTGATTTATGGCCATTGTGTCACATGCGTTTATGTGCTGCATGTATACCAACTTAAACCAAGCTCCATTTTTGTGTTTTTTTCTATATATATATATGTATATACACATACAATACATATATTGCATTCTGGCAGTTTGTTAAACCATACTGGATTTGGACTGAATAGTGATTCCCCATATTTTCTATTTCTGGAAATTGTTGGCAATGTTGTGTAAATGACATAAAAAGAGACACGTAGGAAATAAAATACTGGTAGGGCTATATTATCTTTATTGAGAAGATTAGATTTTGATGGCTTAATATGCTTTACAACGTTTCAGACATGCTTCTTTAACATGCAAAAACAGCATAAATTGAAATAGTGTTTTGCTGCAGTTTGTGATGTGCTAGATGCTGCAGGTTCTTAAAGCATAATGGGCATAAACGATATATTCATTCTTCATTTACACCAACGATAGCAATCGTCATCAGCAGCCCTGCAAATGTAGAATATATTTCCCCTGTACAATTCTGCACCATCTCCCTTGATAATAAGAATTGTTGCTAGAAATAAGGAATAAACCATTTTATTGTAAACAATTAAGTGGATTTGAAAAACCTAGAGGAAATTTAAGGTGATACAGTTTGCACAAAATGAGTACAGTTATCACACGTGACAAAATGACCTGAATGGACAATACTTTCGAAGAACAATGGTTTTACCCAAGTTATTGAAATCCTATCTTTAATCTGTTAATGAATCTGTTGATCGGTTCCCTTTTAAAGGGGTTGTCAGGTCTAGAATGAAAAGTCTGCAGTCACTTTGTGTGACTGGTGGGTGAGGCCTCTCTCAATACAAGGGTCCAGGGTATATTGAGAGAGGCCGTGCCCACTCGTCAGGTTTTGGCTGGGAGTATGCATATCGTATACTTCCTTACACAGACACCGGCGAATGTTCTCAGCGCACAGTGCCAGCACTGGGAGGATTCACAAGTCTGCAGTCACACAGAGCGACTGCAGACTTGTCATTCTAGACGAGACAACCCCTCTAAGGGAAACTATCAACATATTCATGCTGTCTGAACAATGTCCAGCATGAATCTGACACAGCGGCATGATTGTAGCCAGGTATGTTTTACTTTGAAACACTGTGGAATTCCAAAGTAGACATATTTTGACCAGCTGAATGTACACTATGCGTCTTGATTGACAAGTTTGAGGCAGGTCTTCGATGGCTACTCACCATCCTGATTTCTTTGACTGACAGGTCTCTCCCAATGTACGCACATACAGAGGGAGAGATCTGTCAGTGCACTGGAGCAAAGTGGGATGAAGCCAGCCATTGACTGGCCTCGGATTAGATAGTCAAGACACATAGTCTCTGGCCAGATTTTCAAAGTATGTTTACTCTGCAATGCAGTAATGTTTTAGAGTAAGACATACACTGCTGCACTTGCACAGCCTGTGATTGTAGTCAGCATGAATCGGTTCATAAGTCCCCTTTAAAATTGCAATTGCAATACAAAAGTGATGATCTGCAGTTAGAGATCATTGAACCTTTTGAAATTCAGGGAATTTTCCCCAAATATTCAATTGCGGTGAATAAATTTGCCATGAATAACAGGTACTCTAATTGCCCTGAGTATATCTGGATAACCCTCTGAAAGGGGTTGGATACAGTTCCAGGAGACCACAATCTCTTTGATGCAAACACAGCCTTTCTAATGTCAGAGTTAAGTCCATATAAGAAAAAATAGAGAGCACTCACTGGTCCTAAAACATAAGCTTTATTCCATCATAGTTAAAAACTGGAAACAGGGGAGTATGTGGAGCACATGTCAGGACGACGGCTGTTTCGTGCAAAATGTGCTTCTACAGGTTCTTGATCTCTGGACCCGTAGAAGCGCATTTTGCCCAAAACCGCCGTCGTCCTGACATGTGCTCCACATACTCCCCTGTTTCCAGTTTTTAAAGGGAATCTGGCACCCCCTGGGACCTATCAGACCTCTAATATGGGCATACAGGTGATAGAAATGTGAATCTAAACTTACCTGTATGGCCCATAGCAGAGGTCTACTTGCTTTGTAATAGCTTTTTAATAAATTAGTATTGGCAAGCTTCGTGTCTGGGGGAGGCGAAGAAATCGCCGCCTATTAGCTTCATTTCCATATTCACACCCTCCCCTGCACGTCACATGGCCCTGTGACGTGCAGTTCCCGGACGGATCCCGCGCCTGCGCAGTTTACCCTGTACGGAGGGCACTCTTCTTCCTGCTGTCTGTGTAGCCTCGTGGAGCAGGAAACCTGTGCGCAGGCGCCGGTGAGTCACTCTGCCTTCCCGGCAGAGGATCTATGGGGTATTGTCATGAGGAAGATCAGAGACACAAGACCCAACAATGCAGACGAGCTGAAGGCTGCTATCCAAGCAACCTGGGCTTCCATAACACCTCAGCAGTGCCACAGGCTGATCGCCCCCATGCCACGCCGCATTGATGCAGTAATTGATGCAAAAGGAGCCCTGACCAAGTATTGAGTGCATTTACTGAACATACATTTCAGTAGGCCAACATTTCAAGTTTTAAAATCATTTTTCAAGCTGTTGTTATAAAGTATTCTAATTTACTGAGATAATGACTTGTGTTTTCATTTACTGTAAGTAGGGTTGAGCGAGTATGTTCCGTCCGAGTATGCTCGGGCCGAGCTCCGAGTATTTATAGCTGCTCGGTGATAAGGTTAAATCGCTCTCGTGTGCATGATTTGCAACTGTTTGACAGCTTTATTACATGTGAGGAATGTGTAAGACGCACACGAGAGCGATTTAACCTTATCACCGAGCAGCTATAAATACTCGGAGCTCGGCCCGAGCATACTCGGCGAAAGGGTTAATAGAACATACTCGCTCAACACTAGCTGTAAGCCATAATCATCAACATTAACAGAAATGAACACTTGAAATAGATCACTCTGTTTGTAATCACTCTATATAATATATGAGTTTCACTTTTTGTATTGAAGAACTGAAATAAATTAACTTTTTGATGATTTGTAATTTAGTGAGATGCACCAGTATATGTAGTACAGACCAAAAGTTTGGACACACCTTCTCATTTAAATTTTTTTCTGTATTTTCATGACTATGAAAATTGTACATTCACACTGAAGGCATCAAAACTATGAATTAACACATGTGGAATTATATACTTAGCAAAAAGTGTGAAACAGCTGAAAATATGTCTTATATTCTAGGTTCTTCAAAGTAGCCACCTTTTGCTTATATGACTGCTTTGCACACTCTTGGCATTCTCTTGATGAGCTTCAAGAGGTAGTCACCGGAAATGGTTTTCACTTCACAGGTGTGCCCTGTCAGGTTTAATAAGTGGGATTTCTTGCCTTATAAATGCGGTTGGGGCCATCAGTTGTGTTGTGCAGAAGTCTGGTGGATACACAGCTGATAGTCTTACTGAATAGACTGTTAAAATTTGTATTATGGCAAGAAAAAAGCAGCTAAGTAAAGAAAAACGAGTGGCCATCATTACTTTAAGAAATGAAGGTCAGTCAATGCGAAAAATTGGGAAAACTTTGAAAGTGTCCCCACGTTCAGTTGCAAAAACCATCAAGCGCTACAAAGAAACTGGCTCACATGAGGACCGCCCCAGGAAAGGAAGACCAAGAGTCACCTCTGCTTCTGAGGATAAGTTTATCCGAGTCACCAGCCTCAGAAATCGCAGGTTAACAGCAGCTCAGATTAGAGACCAGGCCAATGCCACACAGAGTTCTAGCAGCAGACACATCTCTTCAACAACTGTTAAGAGGAGACTTTGTGCAGCTGGTCTTCATGGTAAAATAGCTGCTAGGAAACCACTGCTAAGGACAGGCAACAAGCAGAAGAGACTTGTTTTGGCTAAAGAACACAAGGAATGGACATTAGACCAGTGGAAATCTGTGCTTTGGTCTGATGAGTCCAAATTTGAGATCTTTGGTTCCAACCACCGTGTCTTTGTGCAACACAGAAAAGGTGAACGTATGGACTCTACATGCCTGGTTCCCACCGTGAAGCATGGAGGAGGAGGTGTGATGGTGTGGGGGTGCTTTACAGGTGACACTGTTGGGGATTTATTCAAAACTGAAGGCATACTGAACCAGCATGGCTACCACAGCATCTTACAGCTGCATGCTATTCCATCCGGTTTGCATTTAGTTGGACCATCATTTATTTTTCAACAGGACAATGACCCCAAACACACCTCCAGGCTGTGTAAGGGCTATTTGACCAAGCAGGAGAGTGATGGGGTGCTACTCCAGATGACCTGGCCTCCACAGTCACCAGACCTGAACCCAATGGAGATGGTTTGGGGTGAGCTGGACCGCAGAGTGAAGACAAAAGGGCCAACAAGTGCTAAGCATCTCTGGGAACTCCTTCAAGATTTTTGGAAGACCATTTCCGGTGACTACCTCTTCAAGCTCATTAAGAGAATGCCAAGAGTGTGCAAAGCAGTCATCAAAGCAAAAGGTGGCTACTTTGAAGAACCTAGAATATAAGACATATTTTCAGTTGTTTCACACTTTTTTGTTAAGTATATAATTCCACATGTGTTAATTCATAGTTTTGATGCCTTCAGTGTGAATGTACAATTTTCATAGTCATGAAAATACAGAAAAATCTGAGAAGGTGTGTCCAAACTTTTGGTCTGTACTATATATATATATATATATGGCACATAAGAAGAAGAGGCAACACTCCAGAAATTGTGAAAAGAGAGGACTTTATTAGTCCATCAGATGTGGCAATGTTTCGGCTGCGCACAGCCTTTTTCAAGCCTTGTGCTCAGCCGAGTCGTTGCCACATCTGATGGACTAATAAAGTCCTCTTTTCTCATAATTTTTGGAGTGCTGCCTCTTTTTCTTAAGTGCACTACTCACCTCCTGTTCCTGTGCTTTTGCATTAATAATTTTCTCCTGATGTACATTAGTAAGTTCAGTGTTATCTGTGAAACTTGATTGTGAACAATAGCTTTAAATGAAATACTTTGGTCATGTGTTTGTCAGGAGTTGTTGTTGTCTTTAGAGTTGTAGAAGAATTGTCATTATTTCACAATTTATGCCTCTTTTTTTTAGGGTCTTCCTCAATAATCGCATTTAATGGACATAGACTTCTCTGTGCTGATGACTTCAAACTCTACTTAGCTGCCTGTGAACTAGAGCCCCATCTCAACACTGACATCAATTCAGGGACAACCATTCTAAATTATAATTTCTCTAAAGGAAGCCTGCTTGAGTTATTGATCAGAAGGGCGTTTGTAAAGCTCCAGCCTCATCTGAGTAGCCAGCTTGATGTGAGTTGTCAGTCGCAATAGACATGTCTGCCTGGTTTTTAAAATGTTGAGTAATCGTTTCAGAGAAATAAATGAGAATTGGTTGTTTTGCTAAATAAAAATCCACTATGATACTACCATGCCCTTGAGGATGCATTCAGATGTCAGTTTTTCTTGTACGAGTGCTATCTGTGTTTTTCAACAGACCGTTCTCGTACCAATATTATTCAATGGGGCAGTGCCAATGAGAGATTTTTTTCAGTGGCCGAATCATCGTGTGAAAAATATCTCAGTCTGCTCTAGTTTCTTCTAGAAATTGGATGAAACTCACCCATTCAAGTCTGAGTGTGCAAACAAAACTGTATGTCTTATATATAGCGTCCATTTTTTACGGATACATTGCAATCCTATAACATAGGAAACTGTAGATGGTAATAGCTGCTGCTATATAAAAACAGATTGCATGCAGACTGCACATGGATGACAAGTGAGAAAAAAAATTGCCCTAGTTTTCTGGATGAAACTCTGACGATTTCTTATACGGTTATGTACTGTACGACTGGTCTAAGAGTGGTAGCCAGAAGTATGTAAAATCGTAAAGTCTAAAATAAAATTTCAACCCATTACCTCGTTTAGGTTCATTGTAAAGCTGTTGTCAATATGTCTATTTTTTAGAAAATGGGAAACATTATTCTGAAACACCAGCAAAGTTTAAAAGAACTTGAGGAGAAAACTAGAGAATGTTTACTTTCTTCAGAATTAAGCAGCGTGCATGCTGATGTCAATATCATTACACTTTTCGAGGAAAAGAAAAAAGTAAGCCAAATGCAGAAAGTTCAATACTTGTGCTCACATGCCATTTACTAAGCAAAATATTAAAATCAATAAGTCATAGACTGACCTATCATTATGTTTACTGATCATTTCGGAAACAGCACCACTCTTATCTATAGGCAGTGTTTGGCATTGCATTTCGGTCTACTTTTAGAGACTGAGGGTGACCCACACAAAACCCAAGAGTGGCGCTGCTTATGGAAATCAACTTTCACTCTTATCTCCTCACATTGACTACTTTTTTTTTATTTTAAAGATTTCAGAAGAGCTTGAAGGGGCTAAATCATGTCTGAATGACCTACTGCAAAGGAGAGATGAACTGTACCCCTTAGCACGGAGAGGAGCGCTGTTTTATTCCATATTGAAGGCTCTGCGATCACTTGCTAATGAATATTACTTTACATTAGATTTCTTCCTTAAACTCTTTGACTCAGCTATTGAAAGAAGCAAAGATTTTATACAGGTATGACTTATGTGTTTTACATCTGTGGGAGCTAAAGTGTAGGAGAAATGCAGTAAGACATAGATAAGGAAAGCCTTTGTAAATCTTCTATGGATCTAATGAATGGAATACCACAGTAGGTTTAAAGCAGATCTGTCAACAGGATTCACAATATAAAAAGTGTACCCTATAAAGTATGGTAAATATTTTAGGCCTAATGAGACTAGTGTACTTACCTTGACAATCCATGTCAGAATGGCTATATAATTCTCCTATTAATACAGGAATTCTATGAGTCAACCTATAGCATGTGAGAGCTCACGAGTCCCAGTGTATTCAGTCTCCTCCTACCCACACAGGTCTAAGAGATCTACTATGTAAATATGCATGGAAAAAAGGTGAACAATTGGAGTTTTTAGAGGTTAAAAGTATTATTCCTTTATTGATTCTACTTCCCCTTGATAAAGCCATGCATTAAACATAGCAAAACGCGCATCGGGGTCGCAGTTTACCTTCTGGGGGATGAGCCTGTATCATGGGTAAGATCTGATTGCCCTTTGTGGCAATTCTTTTGGAGGATTTTTACATTTGTTTAGGTGTGGGGGAATTAAATGGGTATTCCCATCTCCAAGATCCTATCCCAATATGTAGTAAGTGTAATTATAATAATAATAATAGCAAATACCTCCAATTAGAAATGTAGTATAGTTATTCTGATTCGCTATATCTCTTTCCTCATGTGCAGGCATTGCAGGACCTTAGGTATCCGTGGTTACGACCACTAGCATCTAGCTAACTGTCACTATATCAGTGGTTGTAACCATGGATACCTAAGGTCTTGTAATCCCCTGCACATCAAGAAAGAGACATAACGAATCAGAAAAACTATACTGCATTTCTAATTGGAGGTATTTGCTATTATTATTATTATTATTATTATTATTATTACACCTACTACATATTGGGATAGGATCTTGGAGATGGGAATACCCCTTTAAGCATAAGTCATATTGAGAGGTCTTGTTACCCACTAAAGAGAGGCTTTGTTTTCCACACATTAACCTCCTATATATGTGAAATTTATATATCTGCCCATTTTCCGGATTCCTCCCCTGGTCCTTGTTACTTTCTTTTTCTTTTCATTTTTTCTGTTTTTTGTATTGTCTCTTTTGGCCATTTTACGTCTATGTGACTGTTTTTAGTTTTATATTTTTATTTATAAAGGAATAATACTTTATTTTATTAACCTCTAAAAACTCCAATTGTTCACCTTTTTTCCATTTGATCTAGGAGAGATGTGTTGCACTAAGTTTATTTGGTCTTGGCCGTTATGGCTTGAGATAAAACATGGACCATAATGTGCCCGGTGCTTAAGTTTCTAATATAAATTTGCAGTTTATTTTTTTGCCACCTTATCTAAAGTAGCAGAATGTAAGGGCAGAGTCCCTGATTCCAACGATATGTCACTTAGTTGGCTGCTTGCTGTAGCTTTGAAAAATACACTGTTGTATCAACAGGAGATTATCACTAGAGGACTAGTATATTAATGAACTCTGTATAATCCCATGCCCACCACCACCGATTGACAGCTTTCTGTGTACACTGTATATGGTTAGAAAGCTGTCAATCAGTTGTCTGGGTGGGGTTATACAAAACTCAATATTCATAGATCTGCAGCAGATAAAACAGTGATTTTGTCAAAATTACAGCAAGCAACCCAGTAAGTGACACACCACTAGAATCAGAGTCTCTGCCCCTACATCATTCTGTACTCAGATGGGGTAGCAAAAACTTGGTGACAAATTCCCTTTAAGGCCTGGGATAACTAAAACACCCTGAACGTGGCTCCCCATTTGTTGGATAAGGCGGATAATATTAGACATCATAAACACTAGTTATATCATATAACATGTACAGAAATTCGATTAGTCCTTCTGGCAATAGGGATCACTTTGATCTCATTCAGTATGGCTTTATGAGATATTACTTTCTTATACAATTGATTAGCGCTAAAGTATAGGTCTTTTAGAGAAAGAAACCATATCTTGATCGATATACATGATCATTAACATGTGCTTATCTCCATTTCTTTTCTATGGAGAAACTATTCAATGCTCATTTGATATTCCATTTATATGAAATACTGAAACTCATTTTTCCCTAAGTGAAAAAAATAAACAAATAAATAAATATATAAATATATATACAGTACAGACCAAAAGTTTGGACACACCTTCTCATTTAAAGATTTTTCTGCATTTTCATGACTATGAAAATTGTTCATTCACACTGAAGGCATCAAAACTATGAATTAACACATGTGGAATTATATACTTAACAAAAAAGTGTGAAACAACTGAAAATATGTCTTATATTTTAGGTTCTTCAAAGTAGCCACCTTTTGCTTTGATGACTGCTTTGCACACTCTTGGCATTCTCTTGATGAGCTTCAAGAGGTAGTCACCAGAAATGGTCTTCCAACAATCTTAAAGGAGTTCCCAGAGATGCTTAGCACTTGTTGGCCCTTTTGCCTTCACTCTGCAGTCCAGCTCACCCCAAACCATCTCGATTGGGTTCAGGTCTGGTGACTGTGGAGGCCAGGTCATCTGGCGTAGCACCCCATCACTCTCCTTCTTGGTCAAATAGCCCTTACACAGGCTGGAGGTGTGTTTGGGGTCATTGTCCTGTTGAAAAATAAATGATGGTCCAACTAAACGCAAACCGGATGGAATAGCATGCCGCTGCAATATGCTGTGGTAGCCATGCAGGTTCAGTATGCCTTCAATTTTGAATAAATCCCCAACAGTGTCACCAGCAAAGCACCCCCACACCATCACACCTCCTCCTCGATGCTTCACGGTGGGAACCAGGCATGTGGAGTCCATCCGTTCACCTTTTCTGCGTCGCACAAAGACACGGTGGTTGGAACCAAAGGTCTCAAATTTGAATTCATCAGACCAAAGCACAGATTTCAACTGGTCTAATGTCCATTCCTTGTGTTCTTTAGGCCAAACAAGTCTCTTCTGCTTGTTGCCTGTCCTTAGCAGTGGTTTCCTAGCAGCTATTTTACCATGAAGGCCTGCTGCACAAAGTCTCCTCTTAACAGTTGTTGAAGAGATGTGTCTGCTGCTAGAACTCTGTGTGGCATTGACCTGGTCTCTAATCTGAGCTGCTGCTAACCTGCGATTTCTGAGGCTGGTGACTTGGATAAACTTATCTTCAGAAGCAGAGGTGACTCTTGGTCTTCCTTTCCTGGGGCGGTCCTCATGTGAGCCAGTTTCTTTGTAGCGCTTGATGGTTTTTGCAACTGCACTTGGGGACACTTTCAAAGTTTTCCCAATTTTTCGCACTGACTGACCTTCATTTCTTAAAGTAATGATGGCCACTCGTTTTTCTTTACTTAGCTGCTTTTTTCTTGCCATAATACAACTTCTAACAGTCTATTCAGTAGGACTATCAGCTGTGTATTCACCAGACTTCTGCACAACACAAATGATGGTCCCAACCCCAATTATAAGGCAAGAAATCCCACTTATTAAACCTGACAGGGCACACCTGTGAAGTGAAAACCATTTCCGGTGACTACCTCTTGAAGCTCATCAAGAGAATGCCAAGAGTGTGCAAAGCAGTCATCAAAGCAAAAGGTGGCTACTTTGAAGACCCTAGAATATAAGACATATTTTCAGTTGTTTCACACTTTTTTTGTTAAGTATATAATTCCACATGTGTTAATTCATAGTTTTGATGCCTTCAGTGTGAATGTACAATTTTCATAGTCAAGAAAATACAGAAAAATCTTTAAATGAGAAGGTGTGTCCAAACTTTTGGTCTGTACTGTAGTTAGATCCACAAATATTTTAGACAGTGAGACACGTTTTGGCATTTACTCTGTTTACCAAAACATATTCAAGATACAGTTATATAATCAATATGGGCTTAAAGTGCAGACTCTCAGCTTTAATTTGAGGGTATTCCATCCTAATTGAAATAAGAGTTGAAGAATTACAGCTATTTAATATGTAGCTGCCTCTTTTTAAATAGACCAAAATTAATTGGACAATTATCTCAAAAGCTCTTTAATGGGCTGCATGAGCTATTCCTTCATTCATAATCAATTAAGCAGGTAAAAATCTTGAGCTGATTCCAGGTGTGGCATTTGCATTCGGAAGCTGTTGCTATGAACCCAAAACAAATGTGTTATCAATTTAAGAAAAACAGACAATCACTAGACTGAAAAAAAAGAAGAAATCCATTATAGAGATAACAGAAATGTAAGGAGTGGCCAAATCAACAGTTTGGTATATTTTGCAAAAGAAAGAGTGCTCTGCTGAGCTTTGGAACTCAAAAAAGGCCTGGAGGTCCATAGAAGACAATAGTGCTGGATGATTACAGAATACTTTCCATGATGTAGAAAAACCCCCTTTACAACATCCACCCAAGTGAAAAACACTCTCCAGCAAGTAGGTGTTTCAGTATCTAAGACAAAACTTAAGGCAGAAAAAGCCAAAATAAGCAACGGAAGTCAGCTGCAGTAAAGGCCTGGCAAAGTATCACAAAGGAGGAAACCTAGCGTTTGGTGACGTCCATGGCTTCCAGACCTAAGGAAGTCATTGCCTGCAAAGGGTTCTCTACAAAGTATTAAAAATGAACATTTTATTTAAGTTAAAGTTAATTTGCCAATTACTTTTGAGCGCCTGAAATGAAAAATGGTTGCAATTCCTAAACCTTTCACGGGATATTTTTGTTCAAAATCCTGAAAGTCTACACTTCAACTGAATCTCAAATCATTTTAAATAAAAAATAGTGGCATGTAGATCCCAAATCACCTAGATTCAGTCACTGTACAAATATTTCTGACTCTAACTGTGTATATACAGTAAGTAATTTTTACAATTGTGGAATTGCTCTTTTTGCTTATATACACACATGGGAGAGACCTGTCAATCATCTAGAGCAATGTGGGGAGAAACTGGAGACGCAACCGGGCTAGTCTTGTGTTTCAGAGAAAAGTATACCATCCTGCTATCATGCATCCAAGCTCTGATTCATGCTGAGGCTTGGTCAGCATGAATTAACTGACTGGTTCCCTTTAAAGAGAACCTGACTCCAAGTTGTCCCACTATATACATAAACCTCCAACTTTATCTGCTCTATTAACCCATTAGTCCATCAACCTGTATCTAAGACCTGTACTCCCTCTGCATATGTAAAAAAATACATTATATGGTATATTTCTGGCATACAGCGTGATCCGGTACGATGGGCATCTTTTTTCTTTCCTTGGCGCCTCTTCAACCCCTGCATCTGCCATCCTGCTGGCTTTATTGATGTTGATAATACTTCCTACGTCACCCACAGAACGCCGCAAATCTTGTATCTCCGCAGTTAAAGTGCAGGCATGCGCAGTTGCTGTATGCTCTGCCCTACTAGGATCAGAGCAAAGTCCTATAATGTCAGCACTGACTTCACTTCTGTATTAAGTGGTGCTAGTGCATACGCAGACAAGGACTTTGCACTGTCCTTTACAGCGCAGATCAAGATTTGCGGCAATCTGTAGATGACGTAGGACGCGTCATCCACATCAATCAGATACAGGTCGATGAACTGCAGGAATAAATCAGATAAAGATGGTGGCTTCAGTACATATTGGGAAAACCTGGTGAGAGGTTCCCTTTAAGTCATAGATACAGTAGCTACATGTATTTATAAAGAAAAAGCTATGCACACTTTAAAGATTGATCATTTATTCATGTAATAAAATAAGGCAATCTTGTCTTTTTGTTAGAGAACTGTCCCATTCAGTACTTTATATTCTGACTGCTGGCTAGAAAAGCAAAACGAAAATGATACCTTTGGTGACAGGTCCTAAATGATAGAATCTGCTGCAATTTATAAATATGATGGGGTCTGTGATGGTTAGACTTCGTAGCCATTAGGCGTGCATTCAGCTGAAGAGGACTTTCATTACTGCTGGATCTTCCCAGAACACACCACTAATTCTCTTCTGCATTGTGCATGTGATGTGTGCAAATCAGGAAGATGAGGAGAATGTAACCAGCAGATGCTGGCAGAGCCTGAAGAGCATGAGATGGAGTTACACTGTGTGCCATCAGACCCTAGAGGATTCTTGTGTTACCTGTGCAATAACTTCTCTCTGCTAACAACCTACTACAATGTATATCCCCTTGTGCTGCTCCTTCAGCACGGGGAAATTATTGATTATAGCTACTGAACGCAGACTTGTTCTGTGCCCTGCAATTCCAATGATTGCCTTTTTATTAAAAAATGTTCTAAGGAAAAGCTTTTCCTGTCTCACAATAAGGCCTGTTTCACACACAATTTCCCAATTTCTTTTTCTTACGTCAAAAAAGGGTGTGGTTTTTTTTAGCGTGTTGGATCCATTTTTGGTCCATGTGTCAGTTTTACAATCCTTGTTGCATTCATTTTTCTGTTACAAGGAAAAAAACTTAGCTTCTCCTACCCAGTAAACAGTAACATATGAAAGCAAATTAGTGATATTTGTGTGCTATACTTTTTTTTTTACGAGGCCAATAACTTGAGGGGCTTGATCTGCAACTTTCTTCTTTTTTTTTTTTTTGCAGACAATCAGTCCGCAAAGAAAAAAAAAAAAAAGCCAAGTGGAAAGGCGAATTCATTGAAAAGAGTCCATGATCTGTCCATAAATTGATACGTAAAAAATGATATATAAAAGAGCTCTTAGAGGAATATTGTTTATGTTTTGTGCATAAACCCCATAATTTCATGAGTAAAGATATGATTTCAGTAATAGTAAAAGGCAGCACTAATCATTACATTTACATTATTTTGCTACATGGTTCAGAGTATGTCGATAACCAAATATTTTGATGGCCGATTCATCAAAGCATTTATGCCACAAAAGTGTCATAACAGCTTTGAAAAATTGCAATATTTTTGCTCAACGTGGAGTTTTTTTTTACTTTTGTCATTTTCACGCTACTTTGAATCCGTTCCGAAAAAATGATCAGAGCTGGTGAAGAGCCGAAGTGGGACATGACTACGCAGCCGTCAAATTCATCAAATCTGCTGGTGTCTTCTATGCCAGAAATGCTACTCCAGTCCATGTGCCTCTTAATGAAGACTGGCATAGTGAAAGCTTACGCTATGCCAGTCTTGATAAATCGGCCCCTTTAACTTTATGTACTTATTGAATACCATTAAACTATAGCCATTTATATGAAGTTGTTTCCACTTTACTGTTAGCCTCTACTCTTCTATCTAGATTTTGCAGGATAACTAAAAATTTTGTCCTGCAATTTATATTCTAAATCATTCCAAATGGTACTCAGCGAAATTTGGGTTAGAAGTCTGTATTCATGCCATTTGAGTTCTTCATATGTAAATAGCCTCTTCAGAGAGGAAGATTACTGGAACTCTAGTGACACCTATTAGAGGTAGCAGTCCTACTAGTTAACATCAAGCCTTTAACACGCCTTGCCACATGACTTAGGATAAAAAGTCAAACAAGGCACTCCATCTGCTTAGACTTTTTATCCTAAGTCATGTGGCAGGGCCTGTTAAAGGTTTGATATTAACTAGTAGGATTGCTACCTTTAATTGGTGGCATTAGAGTTCTTGCACTTGTCTTCTCTGTAGAGGCTGTTTGCATATTTAAATTCCCAGAGGAGCAGTGCATGGCCTATAAGTCTCCTAACGCCATCTTAGCACTCCACAAGGAGAAACATTCCCCCATTAGACCTCATTTAAGTTCATCTAAACAAAGTTAGCCTGTGTTTATGTTGAAGCATATATGGGACTTCTTCACTATTGCATAGAAGCACACAGTTTACAGTGTAGCATTAACATATTCCTACTAAAACTAGAAAAAACCCAGTAGTCATCATGCAGCCATACTCAAACAAAATAATGTACATTTTTTAACAAACGATCTACTAAAAAGGGATAAAGTCACTGATCAGTTTTAGATCAGTTTTGATAATTTCATACACAAAAAGAATGGAGGAGAACATAGTCTCAGGTTGTACGTAATCTAAAAAAAATCATCAAATTCTGTATCCTAACATAAGGTGTTATAACTCTACTGTTCAATGTAAAGTTTCTTCTTACACATGATGATAAAGTTACTCATACTTTGATTGCATCCACAATAAAGTACTCTCTCTTTCTTTCTCAATCTTTTGACTTTAGACAAAGGGTGAAATTTTGCATGAAAATATTTCACTGGCAGCTCACAAAATTGATTGTCAGGTCAACGAAACAGTAACTTGCATTGAAGATGTCAAGGACACTGGAGGTAAATCATTTATAATTACAGATCAGTAGTTCATATTTTTTTAAGCCCAAACAAGGATGTGATCCGAAAGAACAAACACATTTATGGCAATGGTGTGCTTTAGTTTTTCAGAGGAGGATATTTAAGTTTTATCTATACCACCACACCATAGCCTTCCTGGTGATTTACTATCTGTTGCTTATATACATAGTGTACCTTGAAGAAAGTCTGTCACTCACATAGCTTGTTTCAAACTGCTTACACAGTTTTATGGGGGACTTAGCCCCTATACCCCCTATAAAACTCATACCTGCAGTATAGATTTGACTTTTTTAGTTCGAAGGAAAAATAGTTTTATTTGATATGAAAATGGGGGCTCATTGGGGCACTCATAGTGAGGCCAAGGGCTCAGTATACTGTTCCATCCCTCAATGAATATGCTACATTTAGCTTGATTGACAGCTCTCACTTGCCCAGAGCGAGCACTGCCTGAATTGAATCTCAGGCCCTGCAGTGTCAGTGTGGCACTCTCCCCTGTCTGCAGCGCCTGCTCCCTGCACACAGGATCACACAATATCAAGCGAATAAACTATTTAAAAAAAGTTTTCCAGATTGTCCAAAAAATTGGATGAGAGGGAATATGTGATATAATAGCAACAAGCATAACTTACCTGTTCAAGCTCCTTCTTTTCACTGCTGCTGCTTTGTTGCTCTTTGCCAGGCCTTGTGCACTAGCCTGCTTCCAGGGCCTTCTCCAGATTTTTGTGGGCTTCGGGCGAAAGTGTCTCAGCGGGCCCCTTTAACACATACCATGATTCATGATGTACAGCTACCACAGAGAAATATATGGATATATTATATATATATATATATATATATATATATATATATATATATATATATATATATATATATATATATAGTATATATATATATATACATATAGTACAATGCCAAAGATTTCACTTCTTACATTACATGAGTGAAATCTATTGTAAATTCTACAAAAGCTCAGAAGCTGGCGGATCCTCACAGTGCACAGTGCAGACCGGACAATATAGTCCTCCATATAGTATTATGTGCCCCATATATTACTCCATACAAAATAATGGACCCCATATTACGCTACATACAGGATACTGGCCCCCATATAACACTCCATAGAGGATACTGGCCCCCATATAACGCTCCATAGAAGATACTGGCCCCCTTATAACGCTCCATAAAGGATACTGGCCCCCTTATAACGCTCCATAAAGGATACTGGCCCCCATATAACACTCCATACAGGATACTGGTCCCCATATAATGCTCCATAGAGGATACTGGCCCCCACATAACGCTCCATAGAGAATACTGGCCCCCTTATAACGCTCCATACAGGATACTGGCCCCCATATAACGCTCCATACAGAATACTGGCCTCCATATAACGCTCCATACAGAATACTGGCCCCCACATAATGCCCCATGCAGGCTGTGCCCCCACATAATGCCCCATGTAGGATGTCACTTCCCCCCCCATATAATGCCCCATGCAGGATGTCACTCCCCCCCTCCATAAAATGCCATATGCAGGATGTCACTTCCCCCCCATATAATGCCTCATGCAGGATGTCACCTCTCCCCCCCCATATAGTGCCCCATGCAGGATGTCTCTCCCTCCGAATCCCCATATAATGCCCCATGCAGGATGTCACCCCCCCTTCCCTTATAATGCCCCATGCTTCCATACAAATAAAAAAAAAATCAAATACTCAGCTCACTTCTCACCTGCTGCCGCTGCTCTGGGCTCCAGCGTCACCGGCGTCTTTCTACTCTCTGCCCTGTGACGGCTCAGGAGAGAGCACAGTGTAAAGACGTCACCGCGCCCACTGGCCTGAGACGTCACAGTGCAGTAGCCGCAGAAGACACCGGAGCTACTGGTGACGCACGGGAAGAGGTAAGTATTGTGCTGCCGGCTGCTGGGGCCCTGAGCAAGCGGGGGGGGGGCGCAAGCACTGACACCGGCAGCACACCGCACCGCTCACCGGTCTTAAAGCACACTGGGGTGCCCAACAGTGAGTGGGCCCCCCCGCCTGCTCAGGGCCCCGGCACTTGCCCGGGTGCTTCAGGTATTGACGCCGGCCCTGCTTGCATCTATGACATGCCATATACCATACATGACCACTGCAGTCAATCACTGGGCCACCAGAGCTGCAATAATAGAACAGCACGGAATTCAACAAGTAAGTCATGCTTCTTTAATTATTTTATCATATTCTCCATCCCTTGTCCTTGCAAACTCAGAAAGCCCCTTTAAGGATATGCCTCTCAGGGAGCTTCATGGAGTAGATATTTGGCACAATTTAAAACATAGCTATTACATCCAAATAAATAATTATCCAGGAGATTCGGCACATAGAGTGTTTAAACAGAAAATGACTTCTGATATACAATCATTCAAAGGAACATCTTGGATATAATTATAGACATAGTAGAAAATGTTGCTCGAAGACCAGGCTCAAGCTGAGTTAATTGTGTGCAGCTGCTGACCACTTCTCAATTCCATGTAATGAGCCATTGTATTTGCCCTGGAGACACGCTACCCAGTGTTTAGGAATAAGCTAGCCGAGAAAATGCTAGGGCTTTCACTGAACAACACTGCTCTGGCAAATAATAAAGGCTGGCAATGTGCAGACATGTGTCCATTAGATTGTTAAAACCATATATCAGATGGACCTTGACCGCCACTTTAAGCTTGGACCATTTACTAAAAACCTATTGCTTTTAGGAAAATAATCTGCTTTAGCTAATTAGATCTTGAACTCTCATGTGAAATCTCTGTATTTTCTGCTGTATGCTTAGACCATATATGAATGCAGTTTATGTACGTTATATTTTGCACAATCAATAAAGAATTTTTGGTGTTCTATTAAATATATTGTAATTTCGTATGTATTTTTTTTTTTTTCTAGCGTTTTAAAGTTCTATAGAGAAGACTATGAGAACCCCCCACAAAAGATGCCATGCCCACCATGAGCCATTGTGTGTCTAACTATAGATTTTTTTTTAACTAGAAAAAAAATGCAATTAATAAATACAAATAAAGTCTTAGGTCATGGTTCATTGTTTAGTATATTTTGCATTTTGGCAACTATTGGAGGAACTCCTGTTTAGGTCAATTTCACAAATCCGTGTTTCCATAGGCATATAAGTCTCGCTAGGTATATATGAGGCAACCAAGTTCAGGCCAGGAGCCCCATGGCCAGTCTATGCATCGCGGTCTCAGTACGGACCGCAAAACGCTAATGTGTGAAAACTGCGAATTACACAATTCACCTATAAGTTTTCTTTCATTAGAAATTAGCTTCTAAAATTTTACTATAAATTAATGTTTTTTCCATTAATTCTTTGTAAATTAGCAAATTCCGTTTGTGCAGCCTCAGTGCTTATTTTGATAATGACTCCTTTCCTGATTGAACTCCGCTGGGAGAAAAGAAACAACCCCCCCACCGTGCAGGGAAATGCATCCAGGCCTATTCACTTCAAGTGAACCCCTGCACATGAAAAGTAGTTAAAGGGGTACATTTCTGCTGCCTGTTCATTCTGATCAGGTATAGAGGTCGATCAAGGTATAGAGGTCAATTCCTCCAATAATGAAGTAAAGTCACATCCTACCTTTAGTGGAGGCTCATCTAAGCCTTATTTCACCAATTTATGGTTAAGTTAGCACTGTGCAGATACGCTGCATATTTTATATCTACTGTATGTCAATTTATGCATTTTTACATCTGTCCTAAATTTTCGGATGCAGTTCTGGTAAATTTGGTCCATACTGGGATGGAAAGGGATGTGATTTATGTAAACCCTGCGGAAAAATGGGCGTTTATTGTGTAACATTAATAGTGGTCAAGTTTATTTGACAACTTTTCACTGTGGATTTTTCACTTTGCTATACATTGAGTGAAATCTGTAACAAATGTGTTTCATGTTTTTCATGTGTGTGAATATACTCTGTAAGATTAGAATGCTTAAAGCTTCACGCTAGCGTTTTTTTTTCAGCGCTTTCTACTGTAAGGTCTTTGCCTCCTGTCTTATGCTCGCCCTCACCTTTTTTTGACCCGGCCACTCTAGTCCCATGGCACCATCTTGTGTCCGGCACTTTTGACTGGCCAGAAGTCAGAAGTAACATCAAAAGAGCTCATTGCAAGTCTACGGGAACCAGAACTAGGCTCTCATAGAGTTGTATTGAGTTGTGACCTCTGGTTCACTCCACGAAACACTGGGACGATCTGGCAGGTCACAAACTACTGGAAACCGAGCGAGCGATGGTGATAGAAGGTGAAGACAGTGGCAATTGAGTATAAACGTAGGGTCAGAGCCTTAGATAAGAAGCACCACTCAAACGATAAAATAAAAAAAATTCTGGAGTGGTGCTTTAAAGGGTTAAACTTAAAGGTTCATTTACACTGCATGATGCACAGTGTTAAACGATCATCAAATCGCAACAGGTTTGCTACTTGATAGCTGTTTAGTAGGCTATTTAAACAGGTCGACCCTGCTTCAGATGCGCACTGCACAATCAATGTTCATAGTGCCCATTGGATGCCATTGTTCTCGGCAGCACAGGTCCTATTTACACAGGACAATATTCTCTATTAAGAACAATGATCTTTTATACAACAAACAAGTGTTTTGCTCTTTTGTCAGGTGATTGGTTGCCTATTTTGACAGCACGATTATTGTGAAATGAGTTTTCCAAGGAACATTTGTTCAGAATAATTGTGCAGAGTAAATGCACCTTTAGTTCCAAGACTGTTCTTAAGATGTGCCCTGCTCCCTACTCAGCCTGCTTTCTGAATGCTGTGGTCAGGTATTCTCCTTTCATTGACAGTTCAGGCCATCAGCATTATCACGCTACTGGCCTGAACTGTGTGCGCTTTGATGCAACCTGCTATAATAAGCATGGTTATCACAATCAAGGCTATCACCAACCCCTTGTAACAGGTGGACATGTAGTATTAGGGCTTAGTAGCTGACGGCCCTAGGAGGAAGTGGGTGGGGGCTTGAGGAGCACTAGGGCTAAGCAGCTCAGGGACACGGGTGGAGGGGCCAATGGTTAAGAACACTTTAAAAGCCTTTACCAGGATTTGGCAGACTCAGCTGACTGACTGGGTTGGACGATAGTCGCGGCGGTGGGGGTTTGATGAGACTTTGGAAGGAGAGCAGAAAGCTAACAAGGGCTGGTCTGTAGAAATGCTCTTCGTCTGCTGCCCAAGAACTGAATGTGCAGGAGAGAGGTGGACTGGATTTGGACTAGTTCTCCCAAAATCAAGGCTAGCCTTAGTGTAAAATGTATAATAGCAAATGCACATGTTTGACCACTAGTCTAACACAGCGGTGTTGGATCATCTCCTTCTCAATGAGCTGTAAGTAATAAAAACATACAGATCACATAGCAGGAGAAAGGTGCATGATAAAAAAACAAGGTGATTGCAAACTTGCTTATCTTAACACAGTCTACTTGCCTATCCATTTTATAACATCCATTTTGAATGATGTTGATTAGCAGCAATGTCAGTAGCCCTGCTATGATTAGGATGATTAAATACATACTATATTTATTCAAATGGATGTGATTTTGTATGCAGGATATGAATTGTGCTTGTATAGTGTGTGTTTTTTTTACAGACCTCATGTGTATGCAGAATGGATATGGCTCTATTTCAAATGTGTTTAGCCTGCCTTTCACCCCAGCATTCATAGCTTGTTCTGGTTCTTAACTCATGCAGGTGCGTCCACCGAGAGCACAGATAGAGTAATAATCGGTGCGTTTATGATTTGCTTTTCTTTAATGTGTCGCTGATTGGACCAACCCCTCACTTTCTACATTCCAGAGCACCAGTAATGTAGTTGACGAGAGTGCAACAATTCCCGATTTCACTTACAGATGGGGAGGTTAGATATTGTTTCTGTATGCGCCATAAACATCTGGGACCTGTTTAAAGGGTTTTTTTTTCTGGCTTTGGAGCGCTTACTAGAGCACGTGACATCCTCATAGTACAACTAGGAGTTTTTATGTTTTATGGAGTTGGATCACAAAAGGGAGAATTTTAAATGAGCCCCATGTAGAACATTTGGACTTAAATCTGCAGTATGAGGAAAGCAGAAAGCTGCATATGGTTAGAGGCTGTAAAGTGCAGCCTCGCAAGGATGTTGCATATAATAGAAAAGGTGCTATGTGTGCAGATTAGCTGGAAGTGTCGAAGTGAATACACATACAGTGGTTTTTGCATAATGAGGTGTACAGAATCCCAGGGGAGGTTGTTAAAACAGACAAGACAGCCTGTGGTAAACAAGGAGGAAGGTAGTCTTTGAAAGCAGATGGCTTTTGAAATCCTGGCAAATAGCTGTTTTCTAAGTAAAAAATCTGTTATTTTGGGACAAGGATCACCTCCCCCTCCTTCCTCCCATGCATATTTTAAACCTGCATTTCTAGATAATAAAATTCTGTTTCTAATTGAACATTAGTCGTACAGCTGACTGTAAACATGTTGGAGGATGAAAAAGATTAGCACCCTAAATGGTCTCATCAATACATAATTCACATGCTATATTACAAGCACAAGATAATCTTCCTGTCGCAGCTAGTTGGGCTGCACGTATTTACCACGATTCTCCTAGGGGAATGTGTTCATGGAATTCACTGTAATTTCAAATAGTATCTATTTGCATTTTAGGCATCACACAAGAGCTGTGATGTGACAGCAGTGTGGATTACTTTTTTCCATATGAAATTAATCTACTTCAGCGAATATCATGAAGTGTCTGTGCTATTATTTAAAATGAGAAGAATGACTATGTAATTGCTGCCGCATGGGGATATATTATATTGCAGATAACTGGGGTCCAGATTGGTGATGTCTTTTTTAACAATTGTACTTAAATGGCTGGTACCAAGGCATCATCTGTTAGGAGCCCATAGCAGAAGTGCTGGAGGGAATGTACTGTATATTTCATCTGGATGCTATGACAAAGTCCAAGAGATCCATGGCGAACAGGCTATCTTTGCATGTGTCATAGCTGTATAACAGCAGGCGCTGCGACAATGAATGAAACGCCGAGCACGCCAAAATACTCGGCGAGCACCCGAGCGTGCTCGCTGAAAGGCTTAATGAGGCATGCTCGATCATCACTATACAGTATCCGTTTGCAGTTTGTCGTGCTACCTAAATCGATTTGTCTCAAACTTATTTAACCGCGTCGTAACTTAACTTGATCTTAACATTTTTAAGCCAGTTGAAGCCTCCATTAAGTCTTAAATAACTCATGTTGGTTTTATATATATGTAAATGTGCCTTATTACATCAAATATGCCTGTGTAGTTAAAAAGGATATGCAGGAGTGTAATTGACAGTTCTTAGGATATGTTAAGATTAAGTCATCCTTTAGAGCTAAAAGGGCTCTGAGAACAGCTACTGAATGTGCACTTTCTAGGTCATTATAATGTCTTCTTATGATTGTATGAAAGATCAAACTTAATCAGGCACTTTACTGTAGTTAAAGAGGGCTCATTGCTGCTGAGAAAATCACTAAAAGTGACTGTAGTTGAAATTAGAAAACTTTTCTCAAATACCATCATTAGGTAATTGAATGATTTTCCTTAGTATTACAGGGATGCAGGTTTTGCTATCATTTTACCAGTAGGAGTGTGAGGTCTGGTGAGATAACTTGGGAACAATCATCCTGTGGTCAGGAATCGGGGTGAACAAATCAATTTGCTTGTTTCATTGTTTCTTCCTTTGTCCTCAGCCTGAAACGAAGCGTCATCAGTGTCTTCTGTTTCAGGGGCTGTTCTAGTTCTTACTTTGCTGAGCATGCATTGGTTGTCAACTCCAACGTATGCTCAGTACCAGCTCCCTTGTCACTATGTGATATTCTTTTCATTGCATAGTGACAGTGCGTTTCTTCCCTGGCTCTAACGGAAAGTGATGAGTCGGCAAGAGATTGCACCATCAGTGGACGTTGTAAGGAGTGAACCCAGTGAACAGGGAGGACAGAGAACATCCCCTAAACAGGCATCACATTCAGGGGTGGGACTGGTCTCTGCTTTTTCTGCTCGCCGGGCTCTCTCCTTAAAATGCACACTGACATTGCGCTCTTTTGCCGGCTCATCACTTTTCATCAGTTTCGGCATTGTCACTGTGCATTGAAAGGAATATTGCATAGTGACGAGGGAGCTCGTACTGAGCATAAAAAGTTGACAACAGATGCATGCTCGGTAGAGCAGAGACTAGCCCGGCCCTTGAAACAGACATTACGGATGATGCTTCATTTCAGAGAGGAGACAGGGCCTGCGGTAGTGATTGTAGCTTCTGCCCCCTGATGACATCTCATTAGAGTATCCCAGCATGCACTGGGGATTCTTAAAAATAATATCATAAAACCAGAAGTAGGTAAAAAAGCAGTTAGAGAGAGTAGAGATGGAACAGTAGGGACTTTTTAATTAAAGTATATTAGAAAAAGGATTAGGTTATTACATTACATAGATATAGGCATGCTGAGAAGCAAACATGAAAGAAATTATATGAAATTGCTAAACATGTATCTGGCAATGTGCATTATGTTTTAATCTTACCGTGAAATTGCTTTAGAACTTTGAGCCATGGTCTCTTGCTTGTTTATGGTGCCTGGTGGTTAGTAGATAGTCTAATACCGCAGTATATTGGAGAAGGTACGTTTGGCTATGTTGTATTAGGCAGTGATGTCTAAACTCTCTCTGGCCTGCACATATTGTAAACATGGGGATGAGGGCACAAGAAAGATATCGGAAAGGTGATATCTGGAGAACTACTTACAATAAGTATTTTCATTAGTTTCTTGGTTCACCGGAAATTTGACAACTAAATCTTATCAGGATAGAAATAGAATATTATGCTCTAAATTTAGAATTCTGATTGTCATATAAAAAGAGTTCTACAGTTGGCGGAGCAAGGTTTATACAGTTAAGACAGTGAAATGCTCGTCAAATACAGTATGCATGAAATAAAGTATATGCATTTATCATAGGTTTAGTATTAAAGGGACAGTAACCTTAGAAATGAATAAATAAAAGAAAAATGGAAATAAGACTTTTCTATCTAGTAATTTACAATACTTTCTGCCTGGCATTCAGAAGAAAATGATACGCGAAAGGGCATTGTAAAGAAAGCCCTGTACGTCAGATGCTTTCAGTCAGTTAGCACAGTATCCATACCCTCCCATGAATATTTTATACTGTAGATGCCCCAGTGAAAGCGTCTCTTTTTTATGACCTTGGCACTTATAGTCTGCATTGAACCATAGCCATGGATTACAGGTGTTTTGTGATTTTGACAACCCCTATAGCCATATAACCTAGTAGGGCATATGGATGTAATAGAGCAAAGTTCCCTTAATTCTTGAACACTTGGATTTTCTGTGTTTTACACAGTTAATGGTTTTTATAAACTGTTTTTTTCTAGATAAGACTTTAGTTTTGAAATCCATGTTAAAGTGTAAAAAATGTATCAGTTGAGCCGGTTTCACAGTCCAAGTATATATCTTTATGCCCAGGCTGACATACAGTACAGACCAAAAGTTTGGACACACCTTCTTATTTAAAGATTTTTTTGTATTTTCATGACTATGACAATTGTACATTCACACTGAAGGCATCAAAACTATGAATTAACACATGTGGAATTATATACTTAACAAAAAAGTGTGAAACAACTGAAAATATGTCTT
Organism: Phyllobates terribilis; assembly: GCF_046119375.1. Classification (NCBI taxonomy): domain Eukaryota; kingdom Metazoa; phylum Chordata; class Amphibia; order Anura; family Dendrobatidae; genus Phyllobates; species Phyllobates terribilis. Next base: position 420,891,921 of record NW_027362762.1, on the reverse strand, counting down.
ATATTCTAGGTTCTTCAAAGTAGCCACGTTTTGCTTTGATGACTGCTTTGCACACTCTTGGCATTCTCTTGATGAGCTTCAAGAGGTAGTCACCGGAAATGGTCTTCCAACAATCTTGAAGGACTTCCCAGAGATGCTTAGCACTTGTTGGCCCTTTTGTCTTCACTCTGCGGTCCAGCTCACCCCAAACCATCTCGTTTGGGTTCAGGTCTGGTGACTGTGGAGGCCAGGTCATCTGACGTAGCACCCCATCACTCTCCCTCTTGGTCAAATAGCCCTTACACAGCCTGGAGGTGTGTTTGCGGTCATTGTCCTGTTGAAAAATAAATGATGGTCCAACTAAACGCAAACCGAATGGAATAGCATGCCGCTGCAAGATGCTGTGGTAGCCATGCTGGTTCAGTATGCCTTAAATTTTGAATAAATCCCCAACAGTGTCACCAGCAAAGCACCCCCACACCATCACACGTCCTCCTCCATGCTTCACGGTGGGAACCAGGCATGTAGAGTCCATCCGTTCACTTTGTCTGCGATACACAAAGACACGGTGGTTGGAACCAAAGATCTCAAATTTGGACTCATCAGACCAAAACACAGATTTCCACTGGTCTAATGTCCATTCCTTGTATTATTTAGCCCAAACAAGTCTCTTCTGCTTGTTGCCTGTCCTTAGCAGTGGTTTCCTAGCAGCTATTTTACCATGAAGGCCTGCTGCACAAAGTCTCCTCTTAACAGTTGTTGAAGAGATGTGTCTGCTGCTAGAACTCTGTGTGGCATTGACCTGGTCTCTAATCTGAGTTGCTGTTAACCTGTGATTTCTGAGGCTGGTGACTCGGATAAACTTATCCTCAGAAGCAGAGGTGACTCTTGGTCTTCCTTTCCTGGGGCGGTCAATTTGTGAGCCAGTTTCTTTGTAACGCTTGATGGTTTTTGCAACTGCACTTGGGGACACTTTTAAAGTTTTCCCAATTTTTCGCACTGACTGACCTTCATTTCTTAAAGTAATGATGGCCACTCGTTTTTCTTTACTTAGCTGCTTTTTTCTTGCCATAATACAAATTCTAACAGTCTATTCAGTAGGACTATCAGCTGTGGATCCATCTGACTTCTGCACAACACAACTGATGGTCCCAACCCCATTTATAAGGCAAGAAATCCCACTTATTAAACCTGACAGGGCACACCTGTGAAGTGAAAACCATTTCTGGTGACTACCTCTTGAAGCTCATCAAGAGAATGCCAAGAGTGTGCAAAGCAGTCATCAAAGCAAAAGGTGGCTACTTTGAAGAACCTAGAATATAAGACATATTTTCAGTTGTTTCACACTTTTTTGTTAAGTATATAATTCCACATGTGTTAATTCATAGTTTTGATGCCTTCAGTGTGAATGTACAATTTTCATAGTCATGAAAATACAGAAAAATCGTTAAATGAGAAGGTGTGTCCAAACTTTTGGTCTGTACTATATATGTCTATGAGGCTCAGTGCAGATGTCACAGTGGATAGCGGGACCGCAGGACCATGAATGTCGGATGTGTGAAACCATGTTAATGATATTTACTCTTAGATTTTCTATACTAAATATGTCCCAAGGAGGTCAATTGTGTTGCCAAACAAGAGAAGGTTGCAGCCAGAAAAAACTACAATCATAACTGGTTCCCCAGTAGTTCTCTGGGTGCCTCACCCTTGAAGGCAGTGCTGCTGACTCGGGACGTCTATGGATTACATGTTTTACTGTGACCATCTGGATGTAATACAGAAAATCAGAATAATTGATCTTGTCTGACTGGCTTTGTGTAGACAATAATGAAAAAATGCATTATTGTTTCCTGCTGCTTCTCCATAGTAATGCATAGGGGAACATTAAGGCCCCTAGTCATGAAGGTGTGGCGTAACTTACTCCAGAAATGTACTCTAGTCTTTGAGTTGAGTGCATTTCTGCAAGAGGCGAATGGCATTTGTAAGATGTGCCTAATTTATTAAAGAAGCTCTCCCATTAAGTTTTTATTCATTAAGTGTGTATGTGCATGTAATGTAGCGTGAGTGTATTGATACACTCACCTACCGCTGCTCTTTCCGGTGTCCAGTGCCGTTCTCTGTGACGTCACCGCTCAGCAGACTGTCAAGGTCATGTTGTTCTCTGCATGACCTGGAAATGGCATTTACAATGTAAGCCTATGGAGTGGCAGAACGAGGCTCTATAGGCTTTCATTGTAAAAGAGACTCCTGGCTCACACACAGAGCATAGTGAGCCGGATAGTCACGTACTGGTAAAGGTAAACGTACGGTTATATACTAGTTTTGCCCATGGGTCCTTTTCTGTCAGTGTCCACCCCTGGTTAAAGCATGTCCCTTCCATTATTTCTTTGAATATGTGTAATTATCTGTAGTATATAAAGTTAATCAGAATTTCTCCATAGCACCCTTCTTATTTATTGGGAGTAAATGTAAAGCACCACCCCAGCATATTATTTTTATTGCAGCCCTGGAGTGGTGCTACTAACGTAAGGCCCCTGCACCTAACATCATAACCACCATTCACCGTCTTCAGTTCTTCTTGGCGTCGCTCTAGTCCCACGCCACCATCTTGTAATTGCAACTTCTGACTAACCGGAAGTTAGAGGTAACAGTCATAAGATCTCAATTTAAGTCTATGAGAGCCATCTATCGTTAAACTGGTTTCCAAGCCCATCACTGACTATTTTGGTAATGACCACTGCCTGTGGGGTGCAGCTATAGGAAGTGCAGAGGAAACAGTCGCACCTAGACCCCATGTCAAAATTGAAGAACAAGAATTATAAGTGTCACATAGTAGATGAAGGGGGCTTAGGAACTTTCATCTACACCTATAATTGATTTCTAAAGTAGTGTACTTAACATGTGTTGAGCATGTTCTGCTACATAAACAGTCCCTATTGTACAATTTAGAAGAAAAAATACTATAATACTATATGTGACAGATGAAGGTGGTCAAATACTCCGATAAGGATGTTTATTCTTTCAATTTCCCTCGTTGATTTGGACTGATTGCTTGTTGTGCATAGTGCTTATGTTCTTCATTGCAGATGCTGCCACTAGAGGGCAGTAGCACACCATGAAGATGTTTAGGCTTTACAGAACACAGAACCAAATTAATGGCTGTAGATTGTGCTCCATTAGTAAAATCCTACCTTTTCTACTGATTTACATTAGACTGCTAGAGTGACTGAAATAGATTAATAGGTTTTGAACATATGTAGCATTTCCTTTGTGCTCATCTAACCCTATTGCTTTTATCCTCTGATATACTATTAACATTTTAGCTTAATTTTAGGCTAGACTCATTTTGATTGCTATACAGTTTAGTAATCACTGCCATTGTTTCTGCCTCTCCAGAATACAATAAGACGTAATTTTGAGGGTTTTCTTAAATGTTAATCCTTTTTTAACAGTTTGCTACAGATAATAATTTTGAAGATCTTTATACAGTGGAAATTATATATCATCTTTACACAAAAGATTGTGACAAATGCCTGCATCTTTTAGTAATTATTTGAATAGTTTCAGGTAACATAAAAAGGCAGATAATTATATTGTCTTTTAATGAATGTTAAAATACATATTCGCTCTAATTCACACTTAGTTTTAATGAAGAAAAGAACATTTTTAAGCAAACAGCTATTTATGTAGCTTCACTAAATGAATAAAAAAATAATTAGGAAACAAAGTGAAAGATAATGGATTTGTGAACTTTACTGAAATGTAATAAGATAGGTTTAAAAGTTATGTCCACCTTTTCAAGCATTTTTTATTGTGCCAATGCAGCTTGGCACACACAGCTCATCTGACAACCAGTGAGTCTCCAGAATAACAGACCAAAAGTAAACCTCATGAAGGCGGCCGTTGCACTCCCTTCCATCTGTCCCATACTCCTTTAAAGAAGTTGTCCACTACTTGGACAACCCCTTCTTATAGCCCACGCTTGGCCCTAATAAAATAATAAAGCTTACACTCGCATCCCGTACCGGCTCCATTCCAGTGGTGTCGGCAGTCGAATTCCCAGGGCTCTCATGTGGTTGTTATGACATGTGAGCCAGGCGCCCAACCAGCGATGGCGTCACTGTCCCCGCCTTTGCATGGGTAAGTAATTACCAGGAAGTGAGAGCTGCGGCTGTCGCTCACTTCCAGTTAATCATTAACCGTACGAAGGCGGGGACAGTGACGCCAGTGCTGAGTGGGAGCGGGGCTCACATGTCACAACTACCACACGAGAGCCCTGGGAATTCGAGTGCCGACACCGCTGGAATGGCGCCGGCATGGGAGGTGAGTATATGATTTTTTATTTTATCGGGACCAAATGTTTAGATCAAGAAGGAGTTGTCCTAGTAGTGGACAACCCCTTTAAGGCTCATACAGATAACCATATTTGCGGTCCGAGTGCAATTCGGCAAAACATTGGATCACACTTGGACTAATGTTATTCTATGTGTCTGTGCACATGTCTTAATTTTTCCTGGGACTGATTCAGTCTGAGTAAAAGAATTGCAATTTGCATGATTTGCATCTGATATTCGATCGCACTCAGCCATGCAGGTCACAAATAAACAATGGTGCAGCGGTCTCAGGGAGCGCCAAAGGAATACTGGACAATTTAATAGATGGCAACCGACTTTTATTCTTCCTCCAATACCACTGCCACAACGCGTTTCAACGGTCTAAGCCGTCTTCATCAGGTGGGGACACGATACCAACTTGTTTAGTTCCTTGTAATAGTCCTTTGTATGGTCAGACTCCAGTTTTTTGTAGTAGCGCGTGTCCATCAGTTGTCTGTTTGCTTCCTTCATGTAGCCTGATGCGTTCATCATCACTATTGCACCACCCTTGTCAGCAGGTTTAATGATGATTTCTTTGTTAGTTTTCAAAGATTGTATGGCCTTTCTCTCCTGGGCACTGATGTTGGATGCTTGTCTCCTGTTTGTGTCTAGAATGGTGGATTTTATCACATGTCTGAAGGAGTCTATATATGTATCCAAATGAGGGTTTCGCCCAGGTGGAGGTGTCCAACCTGTCCTCTTCTTGGTTGTCAAGATCCCATTTCCTTCAGTTTGGGTGGGTTCTGAACAGGGGTGGATTAACAGTAGCAAGGGCCCCGGGCAGTTTAAAAGGCGCGGGCCACCCCCCCCCACACACACCTGATTTATCACGTGACATGTCACATGATCCCCTGTGATAGATCATGTGATAGTTCACGGGAAATTAATTTGGCACAATATTAATTGTGCTGCCCCTTCTGAGAGCAGCACAATATAGGGGCAGATACCGTGATTCCAGCGATGTGTCACTTTTTCAGCTGCTTGTTGTCATTTTGAGAAAATCACCGTTTTATCAGCTGCAGATCTAGCAGCTCTCTGAATGCTGCGCTCTGTATAGCCCCACCCACACCACTGATTGGCAGCTTTCTGCCCATGCTCAGTGTACACAGAAATCTACTGATCAGTGATGGGGGTGGGGTCCTACAGAACTTACTAGTCATCTAGTGATAATTACCTTCTGACAAATCAATGATTTTATCAAAACAACACTAAGCAGCCCAGTAAGTGACACATTACTGGAATCAGTGCCTCTAACCCTACATTATGCTGCTCTCAGATTAGGTGGCAAAAACCTGATGACAGATTCCCTTTAAAGGAGCTGTAAAGACAAAAAAGTTTGTATTAAAAAAAAATACAAGCCATTTGTGAAATTAACTTTTTTTCATTGTTAATTCACATTAGACTGTATCTTCAACACTTGTCAGCAGGTCTTATTACAGACTCTGAATAGGGCAGCTCTCTCCCTCTCCCTCAGAAGAAAGTCACAGCATGGTTAAAAAACGGATCTTTTATGATTTTCTCATAATAAATAAAAAAGGACATGCAAGTCCTCCAAACTATTTTCCGTTTCTCTATAGGGGAGGTCCTAAATCTTTCTTGTTGATCACATGTCAAAAAGGCAAAGCATTTACTATGAACTCGCCTAAAAAAATATACACTTGGAGAGTAATATCATCATCTGCATGTAAATATTCCTTGACTCTAAGGGCTCGCTCACACTGTCGTATAACACGGCCGAATGCTATGTGATGTTTTATCGGATAGGACTCGGCCCTATGTTATACTATGGGACAGTGCAGATCTGCGATTATTGGCATGAGAAAATAATCTCATTCGATATTCGGACCATGTGCACCCATACAAGTCTATGGGTGCACGTAAAACATTGGACTGCACTCAGATGTCATCCAAGTGCAGTCCGATGAACACTCACAGAGACTATGGAGAAGATGGAGAAATTAAGTTCTCCATCTTCTCCATATCTGTGCTGCGAGAGAATCGGATCACACTCAGTTGAAGCTCTGACAGAGTTTGAGCCGAGTGTCATTAGCATAATTGGCCCTATTCTCTTGCATGAGAGAATATATGGCTTAGTGAGTGGACCCTAAAATTGAATAGTAGTGACGGACAGGCACCTCACAAGCGGGATCCATGTAGCTCTCAGATGTCATGTAGGTAGGGCTTCATTCCATGGGGTAGGGCTTAATTTCAAGGTATATAAAAAAATGGACTTCAAATAAAAATTAAATGAACACAAAAAGCACTAATTGAATTATTTTTTTCGTATTTATGTTTGCAGCCCCTTTAAAAACCCTTTGAGGACCAAGGCACATATATGTCCCATAGTTTTAAACTGGAAAAAAATTTGATTGAATAAAATTTAAGGTCCTCCAAGGTTTAAGTAGGTCATAAATTCATATGAATACTTGCTCATACAATTGCACATGCCAAAAGATGAAGAAGAACAGAATCAAAAATATGACATTAAGTGGAGCACTTACAGGTATTCAAGGTGAAAGAGACCAGCAAAGGCATCGTCTCGAATGACAGTAAATGAGTTAGAATTCAGCAAGCTGAAAATGAAGACAGCAGGTTAGAAGCGAACCAGACTTTATGGTGCTCAGAATTAGTCAAGCAGAATTTATTGACTGCTCTTGCAAAGCATTGAGACTCCCGCTGTGTATAGATGGCGCCGTGCGGCCTCCCACTGTGTATAGATGGCGCCGTGCAGCCTCCCGCTGTGTATAGATGACGCCGTGCGGCCTCCTGCTGTGTATAGATGGCGCCGTATAGATGGCTACGTGCGGCCTCCTGCTGAGTATACGTGTATAGATGGCTACATGCGGCCTCCTGCTGAGTATAGATGCCGCACAGCGCTCCCCCCAGAGACAGGAGGCCGCACAGCGCCATCTATACTCAGCGGGAGACCGCACGTAGCCATCTATACACAGCAGGAGGCCGCACGGCGACATCTATACTCAGCGGGGGGCCGCACGTAGCCATCTATACACAGCGGGGGGCCGCACGTAGCCATCTATACACAGCGGGAGGCCGCACGGCGCCCCCCCCCAGAGACATCAGGAGGCCGCACGGCGCCAACTATACTCAGCAGGAGGCCGCATGCAGTCATACACACACACACACAAACATATACAGACACGTATAAACACATTTGAAACACAAAAATACATACAAACAGACATCCCACATTGACATCTGCCCACACACACACACACAAACAGACATCACACACACACACACCTGCCCACACACACACACCTGCCCACACACACACACACCTGCCCACACACACACACACCTGCCCACACACACACACACCTGCCCACACACACACACCTGCCCACACACACATCTGTGTGTGTGTATGTGTGTGTATAATGTGTGTGTATGTATAGTGTGTGTGTATGTATAGTGTGTGTGTGTATAATTTGTGTGTGTGTATTTTTTTTTAAAGTTAAAAACAAGTAAAATGCATGTGGCATCAATTTCAAGACTCCAGATATAAGGGCCTATTCACACTGAATTTTGCAATGCATTCATCTCCCCTTTCCACGCTTCTATCTAAATCCCTGAAAAATGGCATTCAGATGGGCCTTGACATAGCCATTGATTTGAACACAGGCAAACCGAGGCTAAAGTCTGAATCTTTAGGCTCCATTTGCTCTGCTTTCAGATGTCTCATTTCAGACAGCACAATCCTGAATTTCAGGGGTTCAGATGTAAGCCTTGTGTAAAGACCTGAATGCATGTAGTGTGAATAGGTCCTTACATCCTACACCACCTCAGGGGATTGTTATTATGGAGTATTGCCCCTGGGTGGCCGCAGTTATGACCACCACCAGGGCTCGCGGTCACCCACCCTAGCTTTGGTATTCTGGGGAGCTGGTATAATGAATATCTGAGAAGAGCCCTAGAGAAGCAAGAACATTGGACAACCAATAGGTGGTGGCCTCAAGTCAGGTGTAGTGTTCAACAGGGCAAGACTTTCTAACCTGCCCACACACATATACACACACACCTGCCCACACAGACACACACACACACCTGCCCACACAGACACACACACACACCTGCCCACACAGACACACACACACCTGCCCACACACACATACACACACACACATACACACATATACACACACACACATACACACACACACCTGCCCACACACACACACACCTGCCCACACACACACACACACACACCTGCCCATATACACACACACAACTGCCCACACACACACACCTGCCCACACACACACACACACCTGCCCACACACACACACACACCTGCCCACACACACATACACACACACACATACACACATATACACACACACACCTGCCCACACAGACACACCTGCCCACACACACACACCTGCCCACACACACACACACACACACATATACACACACACACACCTGCCCACACACACACACACCTACCCACACACACACACCTGCCCACACACACACACCTGCCCACACACACACACCTGCCCACACAGACACACACCTGCCCACACACACACACATACACACACCTGCCCACACACACACACCTGCCCACACACACACACACCTGCCCACAAACACACACACACATATACACACACACACCTTCCCACACACACACACCTGCCCACACACACACCTGCCCACACACACACCTGCCCACACACACACACACACACCTGCCCACACACACACACCTGCGTACACACACACACATATACACACACACACACACACCTGCCCACACACACACATATACACACACACACACCTGCCCACAAACACACACACACACCTGCCCACAAACACACACACATCTGCCCACAAACACACACACACACACACACACACACACCTGCCCACAAACACACACACATCTGCCCACACACACACACACTCACCATCCCCCGGCTCCATTCCTCCTGCCTGCTCTCTCTCTTTCACATATACACACACACACATACACACACACACCTGCCCACACACACACACACCTGCCCACACACACACACACACCTGCCCACACACACACACACACGCACCTGCCCACACACACACACCTGCCCACACAGACACCTGCCCACAAACACACACACACCTGCCCACACACACACACACATATACACACACACACCTGCCCACACAGACACACCTGTCCACACACACACACACACCTGCCCACACACACACACATATACACACACACACACCTGCCCCCCCACACACACACCTGCCCACACACACACACACCTGCCCACACACACACACCTGCCCACACACACACACCTGCCCACGCAGACACACACCTGCCCCCACACACACACACACCTGCCCACACACACACACCTGCCCAAACACACACACACCTGCCCACAAACACGCACACTCACACATATACACACACACACCTGCCCACACACACACACCTGCTCACACACACACCTGCCCACACACACACCTGCCCACACAGACACACACACACACACCTGCCCACACACACACACCTGCGCACGCACACACATATACACACACACACACCTGCCCACACACACATATACACACACACACACCTGCCCACAAACACACACACACACACCTGCCCACAAACACACACACATCTGCCCACAAACACACACACACACACACACACACACACACCTGCCCACAAACACACACACATCTGCCCACACACACACACTCACCATCCCCCGGCTCCATTCCTCCTGCCTGCTCTCTCTCTTTTCCGGTGCACTGCAGGCCGGGGCGCACTGCGTGACGTCACAGCTAGGAGACACAGCCGCGCACAGGGCCGTGTCTCCTAGCAGTGACGCAGCCGGGCCAGCACAGGGAAGTTAACTGCTGCAGTGCTGGCCCGGCCGATGAAAAAGTAGCGGCGGCCGCTGCTGGGGGAGCGGTCCGGGGCCCCCCTCCCGCCACTGCTACCGCTATGTGCCACGGCGGCCCGCACATATAATGAGGGCAATCCGGCATTAGACACCCCGCCTGGAGCCGCGGGCCCCCTGCAGGCTCGGGGCCCCGGGCGGTCGCCCGGATTGCCCTCATTATAATCCGCCTATGGTTCTGAATCTTCTGCAGCATTTAAGTATTCCCTCAGGTGCAGTCTCCTGAAATAATTTTCCATATCACTACAGAGTTCAGTTTTATCTAGGGCCTTAGTAGAACAAAATGAGAGTCGCCTAGAAAGCACAGCCAGCTCCGCTTTGTTGGGTGTATAATCGGAGAGATTGATGACACAGTTAGATGCTTCTGTGTCTGGAATGGAGTGGTTGTCCAAATTGTCAGGTGAACTCTGTAGTGATATGGAAAATTATTTCAGGAGACTGCGCCTGAGGGAATACTTCAATGCTACAGAAGATTCAGAACCCACCCAAACTGAAGGAAAAGGGATCTTGATAACCAAGAAGAGGACAAATTGGACACCTCCACCTGGACGAAACCCTCATTTGGATACATATATAGACTCCTTCAGACAGGTGATAAAATCCACCATCCTAGACACAAACAGGAGACAAGCATCCAACATCAGTGCCCAGGAGAGAAAGGCCATACAATCTTTGAAACCAACAAAGAAATCATCATTAAACCTGCTGACAAGGGTGGTGCAATAGTGATGAGGAACACATCAGACTACATGAAGGAAGCAAACAGACAACTGATGGACACGCGCTACTACAAAAAACTGGGGTCTGACCCTACACAGGACTATTACAAGGAACTAAACAAGTTGGTATCTTGTCTGCCTGACGAATCAATAAGAGCCGATGACCTGATACCAGAGAGTCCAAGAATAGGGACATTCTATATGCTCCCCAAAATCCACAAATCTGGAAATCCAGGAAGACCAATTATTTCATGTGTGGGCACCCTTACTGAGCAAGTTTCTTGATGGGTAGAGTGTGTTCTTAAACCACTGGTAAAGAGTACACCCAGCTACATTCAGGACACGACACACGTACTGAATAAACTAGCAGCAATAGGTCCTCTACCAGAAGGAACCATCCTGGCCACCATGGATGTGGAATGGATGTGGAATCTTTGTACTCTAATATCCCACACCAGAATGGATTAAATGCCTGCAAAATCTTCATGGAAAATACAGGAATTGTTGCTGATTCTGTGGTCAAACTTACAGAATTCATCCTCACCCACAATTGCTTTGAATTTGATAACAACATATATCTACGGGAGACTGGTACAGCGATGGGAAGTAAAATGGCTCCACAGTACGCAAATCTTTTCATGGCCAAGCTTGAAAGTGACTTTTTGTCCTCATGTCCCATCAGGCCTCTGGTCTACTATCATTTCATTGACGATATTTTAATCATCTGGACGGGGTCTGAGCAACAGCTGAAGACATTCCATGAACACTTTAATCGCTTTCATCCCACCATCAACCTAACACTCAACTACTCCTGTACTGAAATTAACTTTTTGGACACCATCATCGAGCTACAGAACAATGAAATAGAGTCATCCTTGTACCGGAAACCAATCGACCGTCCTACATACCTTAAATGGAACAGTTTCCATCCAAAACACATAAAAAACTCTATTGTTTACAGCCAAGAAATCAGATACAATCGGATATGTTCCAACCAGATGGATAGAGACAAACACCTTGATGGCCTCAGAAAGACCTTTTTGAATCAGGGCTACCATCCAAGAACAATTGAGAACCAGATTACAAGAGCAACCAGAATATCAAGGAATCATCTCCTACATTACAAAACCAAACAAGAAAGCAACCGGGTGCCTGTAGTAGTCACCTACAATCCAAATCTGGAGGCGCTAAGGAGAGCTACACGGAAACTACAACCCTTACTACAAAAAGATGCCCGATTACAATCCATATTTCCAGACCCCCCACTTCTGTGTTTCAGGCAGCCCCCAAATCTAAGAAGCATAATTGTCAGAAGCTCCCTGTCATCTCCTCCAGCTACAGGTACCTGTCCTTGCAAACAGAAAAAATGTAAAACCTGTCCGTTTATAATGACCACAGACAAGATAAAGATCCCCAATTCACATCAGGACTATAAGATCCCAGGTACTTTCAGCTGTATCACATCTAATGTAGTGTACTTAATTATATGTACCAAATGTCCAGCTGGGGGTCTTTATGTAGGGGAGACAGGGCAAAAACTTAGAACAAGGAGGAATCATCATCGCCACACAATTAAAGAAAAAAGAATAGCTCTACCTGTAGCCAAGGATTTTTGTTCCCCTGATCACAGCATAAAAGACATGAAATTACTGGTATTAAAAGGTAACTTCAAATCTCAAAGAGAAAGAAGAATCTCAGAATATAAACTGATGATGACCTTTAACACTTTCAGAGCAGGAATGAATGTGTCGCATGGATTTATGTCATTCTACATCAACTAAGGAATGTGCCCCTCAGACTTGTGAGGCCATCATAACACTGGACCTAGTCACAGGACAATAAAACATTCACACTCCTTATCTATTAACTGCTAAAATATTTATAGCCAGAACTGTTTATATCTTCCATAATAACTCTGTTTTTCATCACCTGTCTTATCTATTGCATTATTTTTGTGTCTTATTGTGTATAAATATGTGACTCTTCAGATTTTGTGGTATACTAGCCTGATGAAGAGATCAAGGTAGTCTCGAAAGCTTGCAATTTGTTACCATCTTTTCAGTTAGTCATTAAAAGGTATCAACCACTGAGGACTCTCAAATCTAAATATTTTTCTATCTACTGGCTAACACGGTACAAGAATATATATACTTTTTTCACAAAAATGTTACTTTAGACCCAATTTTTTTATTTTCGCAGGGGTAACAGGAAAAAATGGACCCCAAAATTTGTTGTGCAATTTCCCCTGAGCATGCAGATACCCCATGTGAGGAAAAAACACTGTTTGGGCGCACGGCAGGGCTCGGAAGGGATGGAGCACCATTTGACTTTTTGAATGTAAAATTTGCTTGAATAATTAGCGGACGCCATGTTGCGTTTGGGGAGCCCCTGATGTACCTAAACAGTGGAAACCCCCCACAAGTTACCACATTTTGGAAACTAGACCCCTTAGGGAACTTATCTAGATGTGTGGTGAGCACCCTGAACCCCCAGGTGCTTCACAGAAGTTTATAACATTGAACCGTAAAAATAAAATTTTCACATTTTTTGCAACAAAAATGTTTTTCAGCCCCCAATTTTGCATTTTCATAAGGCTAACAGGAGAAATTGCACCATGCAATTTGTTGCGAAATTTCTCCTGAGTAAGCCGATACCCCATATGTGGGGGAAAACCACTGTTTGGGCACACGGCAGGGTTCGGAAGGGAAGGAGCGCCATTTGACTTTTTGAATGTAAAATTTGCTTGAATTATTAGCGGATGCCATGTTGCGTATGGGGAGTCCCTGATGTGCCTAAATAGTGGAAACCACCCCCCCCCTCCACCCAGTGACTCCATTTTGGAATCTGCATCCCTCCAGGATTTTATCAAGGGGTATAGTGAACATTTTGAACTCAGAGGTACGACACAGAATTTGATAACATTAGGTCATCATATTGAATAAGTTGTCATTAGTCTTGAGTGAAAGTGCTCTCTACTTGAGTTTGCATCAGGTACTCGGGTATGCACCAAGTATCACGGGTGCTCAAGTGACATGCTCGAGTCCCTACCCCGCATGTTTCACGGTTATTAGACACCCTATAAAAAAACATGCGGGGATCGCTCGTGCATGGCAGGCAATCCCCGCGAGTTTTTTTGGGCTGTATAACAGCTGCAAAACATTTTGGGCGGAGACTCGAGCATGTCACTCGAGCACCCGCTATACTCGGTGCATACCCGAGCACCCGATGCAAACTCAGTAGCGAGCACTTGCGCTCAACATTAGTCGCCATATCGTCGTCATTTTTTTTTTTACTTCTGAAAAAATCCCAACCCCAACCCTAACTTTAGCCCAACCCTAAACCGACCCAACCCTTGCCCAACTCTAACCCTAGCCTAACCCTAACCTAACCCTAACCTTAGCCTAACCCTAGCACAACCCTAACCCTAGCCCAACCCTAACCCTAGCCCAACCCCAACCCTAACCCTACCTCAACCCTAACCCTAGCCCAACCCTAACCCAACCCTAACCCCAGCCCAACCCTAACCCTAGCCTAACCCTAACCTTAGCACAGCCCTAACCCTAGCCCAACCCTAACCCTAGCCCAACCCTAACCCTAGCACAACCCTAACCCTAACCCTAGCACAACCCTAACCCAAACCCTAGCACAACCCTAACCCTAGCACAATCCTATCCCTAGCACAACCTTAACCCTAGCACAACCCTAACCCTAAAGTTTATTTTTTACGATGTTCCTCATGCAGTATAAGTGATTAGATATCTTTATTCTTCGGGTCAGTGCAATTATAGCGATGCCAGATTTATATGGGGTTTTTATGATTGACAGCTGTCACACACTAAAAGACGCATTTTTTTGCAAAGACTAGTTTTTGCATCGCCATATTTTGAGAGCTATAATTTTTCCATATGTCGGCCGATAGAGTCATGTGATGTCTTACTTTTTGTGGGACAAGTTGACGTTTTTATTGGTACTATTTTCGGGCACGTGACATTTTTTGATCGCTTTCTGTTCTGATTTTTAGAAGGCAGAATAAACAAAAACCAACAATTAAGGAATTGTTTTTTTTTTTTTATGCCATTCTGCGTGTGGTAAAATTGATAAGGCAGCTTTATTCTTCGGGTCAGTACATTTACAGGGGTACCACATTTATATATTTTTTATGTTTTGCTTTTACACAATAAAAGCTATTTTATAGAAAAAAGAATTGTTTTTGCATCGCTTTATTCTGAGAGCTATAACTTTTTTATTTTTCGGCCGTTGGAGCTTGTTTTTTGCGGGACAAGATGATGTTTTCAGCGGTACCATTTTTATTTACATTCGTCTTTTTAATCGCGTTTTATTCCATTTTATTGTTTGGCTTTATGATGATAAAACATTGTTTTATGTTTCGTTTTTTTTTTTTTACCGTGCTCACTAAAGGGGTTAACTAGCAGGACAGTTTTATAGGTCAGGTAGTTCCGGACGCGGTGATACCAAATATGTGTACTTTTATTGGTTTATTATTTCTTTCATATTATAGTATATTTATTTATGGGTACAATATATATATATATATATATATATATATATATATATATATATATATATATATATATATATATATTTTTTTTTTTTTATTATTTTTTCATTTTTTTTTAAATATTTTTACAATTCTTTTTAAAAAAAATTTCTGACATTTTTATTACTTTTACACTTTGTCCCACTATGGGACTTTCTCTTTTTGCAGCCTGATCGGCTGTATAGCACAGGAATGCAGAACCATCCCTGTGCTATGCAGCCTGTCAGCGCTGCACAGGGAGAACTTACTTTGGTCGTGCACTGCACATGACCAAAGCAACTTCCTGCCTCCTGGTGATCCAGATGTTATCATGATGACATCGGGTCCCCATGGCAACATCCGGGACCGGACTCAGGCGCTGCTGGACGCCGGCAGAGAAGGTAAGTATAGCGCTTACCTCCTCTTGCCACTGGAATGCTGCAATCGATTTTGATCGCAGCATTTCGGGGGTTAATGTGCAGGGAGCGGTGCGGGACCGCTCCCTGCACATAGCACCGATCTGGCCCGCACCGCTTGTGTGCGGGCGAAATCCCCAGGGCGTACTAATACGTATCAGGCACATAACGCCCAGGGCACAGATACGTATTAGTACACCCTGGGCCAGAAAGGGATTAATATATACTGGATCCTGGTCCCACCAATGGGACACGCATCTATCCTGACAATGGGGCCCATTGTACTCTGCTGTTTGTGGAGATATGGTTGGAATTTCCATAAAAAGAATGAAAAATCCGACCACCTTTCTACTGACAACAGTGCATGTCAGGATCTCCTACTCAAGATAGCGTAAGGAGGCTAATGGTCGCGTAGTCGATGGGAGGTATGTATCACAGAGATGGTTGGTCTCTGTGATGTAACCCGGAGTGTTTCTCTAGTGCATGTAGCACTAAGAGGATTGTTTGGTGCACCTGGGAGCTGGGTTATGGGTAGTTTAGAGAGATGGTCGGGTCTAGCTATCCACATACCTCACCTCTGGGTGTGCTTAACAGCCTATATAATGGAGACTGTTGTTTGGCACATGGTCTGTGTTTGGAGGGAGAAGACCCCCTATGTGTTGTCTCCAGACTAAGCTGTGTGCTGGATGCTTACCAGCCTGTGTGACCACAGGTCCAGTTTTCCAGAGACTTTGCTTAAAGGACTGTTTTCTTTTGCTTTTGCCTGGACTAAAGGCTGTTTTGTTTGCATTTTGCTTTTGATGGTTTATGAAGCAAATAAACCGCTATGGACATTTAAAGGAACATGTCTCCTGTTTGCCTCTCATCGCATCTGACTGAGTACAATCCCTACAATAGATATAGGCCCCAATGGTGGGACCAGCATCTAACATACATTTTTGGCATATCCTGTGAATATACCATAAATATATGAGATTGGAATACCCCTTTAAAATAAAGCTCTTCTTTACATTCTAAAGGCCAGATGAGTAGATTTATTCCGTGGTAAAACCATACCAATCAAAAAATCAACTAAACACAATACCTTGTGAACAAAATGATTCTTATGTGTAGCAAGCAAGCCACATAAATTATTGTTGAGCCGTCTTGTATTTTTAATTTATTGAAAAAAATCCAGCACATAGATCTTTAATATCTTGTCAATTGTAACTTTCTAAGATTACAACCAGTAAGTAAAGAAATGGCTTTACTAACAGACTTGCACAAAACCTTTATTAGTATAGAAGTGATAGAATAAAATACTGCAGAGGTCATCTGTATTGTGCCAAAACAAGGTAGGTCAATCACGGGATAAAGATAGAGGTTTGAATCATTGGTTGTCTCAAGGGTCAGACGTGCTTAGGATATAGGATAGAACAGACAACGTCTGGACAAAAGAAATGGTCATAAATAAAGATCAAGACTAACGATGAATGTCAAGACCTCCAGGTATCAGCAATGATACAAGGACCACAGATTATTGTTTCAGTCTCAGAAAGAAAGCAGATCTGTATCCAAAACAAAGCTGTTATTGGATAGCACAGAAGCAGATTTCATGTACAGTGCCTACAAGTAGTATTCAACCCCCTGCAGATTTAGCTGATTTGATAAGATGCAAATTAGTTAGAGCCTTCAAACTGCAAACGAGAGTAGGTTTTATGAACAGAAGCATAAATCTTACAAACCAAAAAGTTATGTTGCTCAGTTGAATTTTATTAAATTTTAAACATAAAAGTGTGGGTCAATTATTATACAACCCCTATGTTTAATATTTTGTGGAATAACCCTTGTTTGCAATTACAGCTAATAATCGTCTTTTATAAGACCTGATCAGGCCGGCACAGGTCTGTGGAGTTATCTTGGCCCACTCCTCCATGCAGATCTTCTCCAAGTTATCTAGGTTCTTTGGGTGTCTCATGTGGACTTTATTCTTGAGCTCCTTCCACAAGTTTTCAATTGGGTTAAGGTCAGGAGACTGACTAGGCCACTCCAACACCTTGACTTTTTCCCTCTTGAACCAGGCCTTGGTTTTCTTGGCTGTGTGCTTTGGGTCGTTGTCTTGTTGGAAGATGAAATTACGACCCATCTTAAGATCCTTGATGGAGGAGCGGAGGTTCTTGGCCAAAATCTCCAGGTAGGCCGTGCTATCCATCTTCCCATGGATGCGGACCAGATGGCCAGGCCCCTTGGCAGAGAAACAGCCCCACAGCATGATGCTGCCACCACCATGCTTGACTGTAGGGATGGTATTCTTGAGGTTGTATGCAGTGCCATCCAGTCTCCAAACGTCACGTGTGTGGTTGGCACCAAAGATCTCGATCTTGGTCTCATCAGACCATAGAACCTTGAACCAGTCTGTCTCAGAGTCCTCCAAGTGATCATGAGCAAACTGTAGACGAGCCTTGACATGACGCTTTGAAAGTAAAGGTACCTTACGGGCTCGTCTGGAACGGAGACCATTGCGGTGGAGTACGTTACTTATGGTATTGACTGAAACCAATGTCCCCACTGCCATGAGATCTTCCCGGAGCTCCTTCCTTGTTAACCTTGGGTTAGCCTTGACCCTTCGGACAAGCCTGGCCTCGGCACGGGAGGACACTTTCAAAGGCTGTCCTGGCCGTAGAAGGCTAACAGTAGTTCCATAAGCCTTCCACTTACGGATGATGCTCCCAACAGTGGAGACAGGTAGGCCCAACTCCTTGGAAAGGGTTTTGTACCCCTTGCCAGCCTTGTGACCCTCCACGATCTTGTCTCTGATGGCCTTGGAATGCTCCTTTGTCTTTCCCATGTTGACCATGTCTGAGTGCTGTTCACAAGTTTGGGGAGGGTCTTAAATAGTCAGAAAAGGCTGGCAAAAGAGATCTTTAATCCACACATGTGAAGCTCATTATTCTTGGTGCCTGAACTACTTCTTAATACTTTTGGGGGACCAAACAGAATTCTTGTGGTTTGAGGGGTTGAATAATAAATGACACTCTGAATTAACTTTTAACGTTTTAAAAAAAAAAAAAAAAAAAAAAAAATTTGCTGCAGTCCATTTCCCACTTCCAGGCTGATCTACAGTACAAATGTCACAATGCCAAGTTAATTCCGCATGTGTCAACCAGCTAAATCTGCAGGGGGTTGAATACTACTTGTAGGCACTGTATGTAGGGCAAAAATATACAAAAAGCTTAATGAATGCACCTTTCCATGGTCTACTAATGATGATTTTATTTAATGTACTTTTCAAAGCTTTGGCTCAGTGAAAAAGTATTTGTGATCTACATTTTATTTGTTTGCATGTTTTGTATTTGTCACATTTAAACTTTTTAGATCTTTAAGACATTTTTTTAACAATGTGTAGAACAATCCGTTTGCAAATAAGAGACTGAGTGAGTCAAAGTCTAGAGTAAGATTTCAATAGGAGGTTCAGGCTTCGAAAGTCCCCAGCATATCTGAATAAGTGGTCATTCAGGTGTAAGTTTTTTTCATGTGCAAAAAAAGCCAAACTCAGTTTCATCAGTGTTTAGCATTAGAGTTTCATTAGATTTTCATCAGAGTATCATCCGAGTTTCGTGAGAGTTTGGTCCGACTTTCATCAGTTTGTCTTGTATGTGAAAAAAAAAATTCTACAGAGACTAGCATTGTCAATTTTGATCCGATGCTTGAATCAATATTGGATATGTTTCCATATTTTTGGGCGGACCACTCGGTCCATGAAAAGTCATGGACATGTGAGTGATCCCATTCACTATTACAGGTAGGTGTGCTATCTGTGAAAAACATGGATAGCCCTCGTACACAAAAAAACTTGCTTGTGATTGAGCCCTTGAAACAAATTTAGTAAGAGAAATGTGCAAAATTCCTCCACAGTGACCATCAGTGGACCATTAGACACAATGACACAATGAAACAAAAATTATGGTACTGCTTCATTAGCAAACAAAAATATGGGTGTTTTTTCATCATAGAATGTTGTGGCACATTGCTAGGTCTTTCCATGGCATTCTTATAGCTGGGTGGCTAGCCACTGTATTCCTGGTCACTAGCCAGCCAGCTGCTGCAACTTTAACTTCTCCATTGGACCTAAGCTGCCTGACGCCATGAGCACTACTATGATTACTGTAACATACCTGGTGGTGGGCTTGCATGGTGCACCATCTCTCACTATGCAAGATCGCAAACTTGATCTTCAGCCCAGTCTGCTAGCCTGGCTTCTATTCATGCTGTCTGTTTGTCTCTGTTCTGACTGCTTAGGGCGGTGGCCCGGTTACTTCCTGTTTTTTGTAGCTGCTGTGGGCACACCCCTAATGCGTCCTCAGCCTATTGCTGTCTGTCACTGGATATTTAAACCAGCTCCACCTGGAAGCTGGTGCCTGAGCAACTCGTTCCTTCAGAGGGCTCCTTGCCTCTGATGTGCCAGGTCCTGTCTGAACTATCTCCTAGCCTGTTCATCCCGCCTTCTAGGGGCCGCATACCTAGATCTGTTATCTGTGTTTTCTTGCCTGTTGGTCCGCCTTCCTGGAGGCTGTATTTCCAGGCCAGTCTGAACACGCTCCTAGCCTGTTCGTCCCGCCTTCTAGGGGCCGCATACCTAGACCCGCTCCTGTATCTCACTGCAGTGTCAGTTCTTGTCTGAACACTCTCCTAGCCTGTTACCTGTTTTTCTCTATGTCCGTACCTTCCCTTTTCCTGCAGAGTCTGAACCTGCACCTAACTCCTACTCGTTGTCACTGTACTTCCGTTTGTGAGTTTAGAGTCCACTCGCTACTTCATTGCAAGTACCTTGTGTGTATCTGGTTCTACCTTTCCCTTCCAGTCTGTTTCTTGTGAACTGAGCCTGTCTCCTCTGCTCTGCCTTTGCTCACCGCTCCGGCGGTCTCGCTCGGCTCTGCCTTTGCTCACCGCTCTGGCGGTTCCTGCCGGCTCTGCCTTGCTCACCGCTCCAGTGGTTTCTGCCTGCTCTGCCTTGCTCACCGCTCTGGCGGTTCCTGCCTGCTCCGCATTGCTCACCGCTCCGGCGGTTCCTGCCTGCTCTGCCTTGCTCACCGCTCCGGCGGTTCCTGCCTGCTCTGCCTTGCTCATTGCTCTGGCGGTTTCTGCCTGCTCTGCCTTGCTCACCGCTCCAGAGGTATCTCTCTGCTCTGCCTTGCTCACCGCTCCAGCGGTATCTCTCTGCTCTGTTTGTCTACCGCATCTGCGGTTCCGTTCCTGAGTCTCAGTCTGTACTGGACCCTATCCAGTCTGCGCGCCAGCCGTGCTTGTCAGTACCCCCCCGTCTGCACTCCAGCCGTGTTTGCCAGTACCTCCCCGTCTGTACGCCAGCTGTGCCTACCTATACCCACCAGTCTGTGAGCCAGCCTAACCTGCCTGTTCCTGTATTCCCCGGTGTGGGTCAACAGCCGTGTCCGGGGTCTGACCTGGAGTAGCACCTGGTCCCTCTGCTTGGTTCCTCCCTGGTGCACGGCGTCGTTAGCTGGCGTGCGACCTTGGTCGGATCTGGTGGATACTTAGTTACGCCCCTCCAGGCACTCTCCGGTTCATGGCACAGTGGAATCACTAAATCACGCACAGGCCAGTCAGTCCGGGCGTGTGCACAACAATTACTGTCTGGATTTACCTTGAATAGCAGTGCTGCTCTACATACATTTCCTCCTTTAAGGATCCACATGTAGCATTGATTTAGCTACATGCAAATAGTACCCCATCTTCGGTCACATGTTCTCCACATATCTGAATAGAACGGTGGCTGCATTTACTGCAGTTTTGCAACAAAATGTTGCAATTTTCAATTTAATTGCTATTGACTTTGCATTTTTTGCAGATAAACAGCAGTTTTATCCTCAATCCTGAGTGCTAATAACAATCAATATAAAAACTGATGCATTTTGAGGTGAAAGAACATGTCAGTGCTGTTTTTAAGTGCGTTGCATTTGCACTGTGGCTGCTACATGTTAACTCTCCCTTAGGAAAGTTTCTTTGTGGAATATAATTTGTCAAGAAAACTACAACTCCCACCAGGTCCTGAAGGACTGCAGTTGTCAGGGTATGCTAGGAGTTACATTTCCAGATGGAAGAGAAAGTAATAATAGGAATTTAATTTTTTTTATTTCAATTACTGACAATAAAGAACACAATTTTGTACTTTTTTAGAATTAGTCTGATGCCTGGTCCATGTCTTTGGATAGGGGTCCTCCTAACCCTATGAGCCGGGTTTTACATGCGGCCACAGGCAGTAGTAGGTTACTGCATTATAATTTGTGGGCTAGGGGCTCCTGCAACAATATTGAGAAGGCAGGGCCCAGGGATGGAGGATGCTATGTAATCTGTTGCTACTCCTTTATGTCTCAGCCTGTGTTTCTAAACAGCAATTAACTGGGTAGCTTGTTAAATAAATAATGAGATGCAGCCTGTAAAAAGCACATCCAGTGTTCTGCACTGCTCATGTGAAAGGCTATGGTGGCCCACTTCTGCCCCCAGCCCATTGAAGAAGTCACCTGTTCCATTTGTCCAAGCAAGATCGCAACATGCTGTTAAAAAAATTGTACTATACTTACTATATATATATATATATATATATATATATATATATATATATATATATAATATATACACACACACACATATATACATATATGTATATATATATATATATATATATATATATATACATATATGTGTGTATATATATATATATATATATATATGTATATATATTTGCAGTTGACAGATGCTTAGTTATTCAACTCTACTCTCTGTAACGGGTCTGGGAGGCGGAACCTCTGAGCTACTATACAAGGGGGCGGTCCTTGTAAGGGAGCGGGTGGCGACCAGGGTAGACGGGCAGGCAGTCACAGCAGGTGACCGGGACAGTCTCTGAATGAACGGACAGGAGGTCACGGCAAGTGACCGGGGCAGTCTCTGGATGAACGGGCAGGAGGTCACGGCAAGTGACCGGGGCAGTCTCTGGATGAACGGGCAGGAGGTCACGGCAAGTGACCGGGGCAGTCTCTGGGTAAAGGATTGGTACGACCTGTGGCGGCAGATGATAGACGTGAGCTCCCAGGTGAGCAGGCGAGAGTCTCTGGATAAACGGGTGGTCACAGCATGTGACGGCGGAGCCTCCAGGAAGACCAACAGACAGGTAGCAGATGAGCGCTCCCAGGTGAGCGGGCAGGAGTCTCTGGACAGGCGGGTGGTCACAGCACGTGACGGCAGAGCCTCCTGGTAGGCTAGCAGACAGGCAGCAGATGAGCGCTCCCAGGTGAGCGGGCAAGCTGGTCCTTAGACAGACTGACAGGAGTTGGAAGGCAGACCGTCGGACCTCAGGCAAGCAGGCAGGTAGAAGATGTGCGCTCCCAGGTGAGCGGGCAAGCTGGTCCTTAGACAGACTGACAGGAGTTGGAAGGCAGACCGTCGGACCACAGGCTAGCAGGCAGGTAGCCGGATATCAGGCAGGAATTAGACAGCAGACTGGCAGGAATCTGGCAGGTATCTGGCAACGGGACCTGAGGGCTGAAGCAGAGTAGTGAACAGTGCTACAACATTGCTCGGGCACCTCCATTTTGGAGGAGGTGCCTTTTATATGGGAGGTCCTCCGGCAATTGGCCGGGGACTCCTTAGGACGGCGCGCGCGGTCCCTTTAAGAGAGGGGGAGCGCACGCCCTAAGCACACTGCCGGGGAAGGAGCGCGTGCCGGAAGCAGCGGGGAGAGAAGCGCTGGAGGACGCCGCGCCAGGAGCGGGGAGGTGAGAGGGACGGCGTCTCTGCCTAGAACGGGGAGACGCCGATGCTACAGTACCCCCCCCTTTAGGCCCCCTCTTTTTTTGGCCAGAAAGAAATTTCTCAAGGAGAAGCGGGGCGTTGATGTTCTCCCTGGGTTCCCAAGTTCTCTCCTCAGGACAAAACCCCTTCCAATCTACCAGAAAAAAAGGTTTTTCCTCTTACCCTCTTGGAGGCCAGAATACTCTCTACCTCAAAGATGTCATCAGCGGAAACCGGAGCAGGAGGGGCACCTGGATTTTTGGAAAAAAAGTTAAAGACAACGGGTTTGAGGAGAGATACGTGGAAGGAGTTGGGGATCCGTAGGGTGGCCGGGAGTTTTAATTTGTAGGCCACAGGGTTAATTTGCCTGAGGACTTCGAAGGGGCCGATGAATCGAGGACCCAACTTGTAGGAGGGTACTTTGAGCCGCACATGTTTGGATGAGAGCCAAACCTTGTCTCCCGGATGGAATTGGGGCGGATCCAGATGTCTCTTATCAGCATATCTCTTCATCCGCTCAGAGGAGAGAAGAAGAGCGGACCTGGTGCTCTCCCAAATAGTAGAAAATTCGCTGACAAGAGACTCCGCAGCAGGGTTGTCCACAGAAACGGAGACAGGAAGTGGAATCCGGGGATGTTGGCCACCGACTATAAAGAACGGGGATTTGGAAGAGGACTCGCTCTCATGGTTGTTATAAGAGAACTCGGCCCATGGTAGGAGATCCACCCAGTCCGAGTGGTGAGCATCAACGAAGCGCCGGAGGTAGCTGGTCAAGATCTGATTGATCCGCTCTACTTGACCATTGGACTGAGGGTGGTAAGCGGAGGAGAAATCCAGGGTAATGTCCAGCAGCTTACATGTGGCTCTCCAGAAGCGAGAGGTGAACTGAACCCCACGATCCGACACGATGTGGAGGGGCAGACCATGGAGACGGAAGATGTGGCGGATAAAGTCTTTAGCCAGCTCGGGTGCAGACGGAAGACCAGGCAGGGGAATGAAGTGGGCCATCTTAGAAAAACAGTCAGCGACAACCCAAATGACAGTACAACCGGCAGAAACTGGAAGGTCGGTGATAAAGTCCATAGCGATATGTTGCCAAGGAGCAGCAGGTACGGGAAGGGGCAGGAGATGGCCGGCAGGTAGATGTCGGGGAACTTTGTTACGGGCACAGGATGAACAGGCCGCGACGAAGTCTACCACGTCCTTACGCAGGGTAGGCCACCAGTAATGCCGGGTAATGAGTTGGAAGGTCTTCTTTTGGCCAGCATGGCCAGCTAATTTAGAAGAATGTCCCCAGCGAAGAACCCTCTCCCGATCTGGCACAGCTACGAACGTCTTACCGGGTGGAAGACGAGTCAGATCCAAGGGGGCCACATTCATCACCTTGGAGGAGTCGATGATGTGCGTAGGTTCCTCCTCTTGATCGGAGGACAGGAATGACCGGGACAAGGCATCAGCTTTGACGTTCTTGTCCGCCGGACGGAAATGAAGAATGAAGTCGAAGCGGGCAAAAAACAACGACCACCGGGCCTGGCGAGGATTGAGTCTCTGGGCATTTTGGAGATATGCCAGGTTTTTGTGATCCGTGTAGATAATTACCGGGTAGAGAGCCCCTTCAAGCAGATAGCGCCACTCTCCCAGTGCCAATTTGATGGCTAGCAATTCACGGTCTCCTATGGAGTAGTTGCGCTCCGACGAGGAGAAGATTTTGGAGAAGAAGCCGCACGTTACCATTCTCCCGGTAGAAGACTTCTGGGTGAGCACTGCTCCGGCTCCGGAGGAGGAGGCCTCAACCTCCAGGTAGAATTGTTTATTACAGTCCGGACGGTGCAGGACGGGAGCAGAGGCGAAGGCTTTCTTTAGGGAAAGAAAGGCCTACTCGGCTTCAGGCGACCATGTCCTGGGGTTAGCCCCCTTACGGGTAAGTGCAGATATGGGAGCAGTCCGAGACGAGAAGTGTGGGATAAAAAGACGATAGTAATTAGCGAAGCCCAGGAATCGCTGTATCGCCTTCAAACCTTCAGGACAAGGCCATTTTAGAACGGAAGAGAGCTTCTCCGGATCCATTTGCAGACCTGTTTGGGAGATGACATAGCCCAAGAACGGAAGGGAGGTCTGATCGAAGAGGCACTTCTCGTATTTGGCATAAAGGTGGTTCTGCCGAAGCCTAAGCAGGACCTGACGAACATCCCTCCGGTGTGTGGGGAGATCCGGAGAGAAGACCAAGATATCGTCCAGGTATACCACTATGCAGGAGTACAGGAGGTCACGGAAGATGTCGTTGACTAGTTCCTGAAAGACCGCGGGAGCATTACAGAGACCGAAGGGCATCACAAGGTACTCGTAGTGACCCTCCCGGGTATTGAATGCCGTCTTCCACTCGTCTCCTTGACGGATACGGACCAGATTATACGCTCCTCGTAGATCCAGCTTGGAGAAGATCCTGGCGCCCTTGAGACGGTCAAACAATTCGGAGATGAGTGGCAGGGGATATTTGTTTTTTACCGTGATGAGATTGAGTCCTCTGTAGTAAATACAGGGACGTAGCGAGCCGTCTTTCTTTTTGACAAAGAAGAATCCGGCTCCAGCCGGGGAGGTAGATTTTCGGATAAATCCCCTAGCCAGATTCTCTTCAATGTACTCAGACATGGCTCGGGTCTCGGCTGCAGACAACGGGTAGATACGCCCACGGGGAGGAGTGGTGCCAGGTACCAGGTCGATCGGGCAATCGTATGGCCTATGGGGTGGCAACGTCTCAGCTTCCTTCTTACCGAAGACGTCCGCATAAGGCCAGTAGGGAGCCGGGAGACCAGGTAAGTTAGCTGGAGTAGGTTGAGGGCGAAGTGGAAGGACCGGGACCAGGCAGGTCCTATGGCAGTCAGGACCCCATCGGAGTACTTCACCGGACCGCCAGTTCAATACGGGTTCATGTGTCTGGAGCCAAGGTAGACCTAGCAACAGGGAGTGAGAAAGTCCGGACAGCACATGGAATGAGATCTCCTCAGAGTGCAGCATTCCCACCTGCAGGGTTATGGGTTCAGTGACGAGCAGGATGGTCTCCGAGAGAAGTCTTCCATCCACGGAGGCGACTGACAATGGTTCAGCCAGGGACTTGGTGGGAATATGGTATCTCTCTACCAGAGACTGGGAGATGAGGTTTCCAGCAGCTCCAGAATCCAGATGGGCGAGTTCAAAGAGACGGTTCTCTCCCCAAGCAATAGAGACCGGTAAGGTCAGAGACGGAGAGGGCTTACTTTTGTCTAGGACGACCTCTCCAAGTGGTCCTAGACACTGGCGTTTCCCGGCTTTTCCGGGCAGGAACAGATGAAGTGCTTCATACTGCCACAATAGAAACAGCTTCCCTCGGGTCGGCGAGATTCTCGGCGAGAACCGACCATCTTGGTCTGGTCGACCTGCATAGGCTCAGGAGAGTGTACCTGAGGAGAGACGGAGGGAGTGACGGGTTTCTGAAAAGTAGGAGCTAGACGTGGAAACCTCCTCTCACGGGTGACCTCTTTGGCACGCTCCTGGAACCGCAGGTCAATCCGGGTGGCAAGAGTTATTAGGTCATCGAGAGTGGTAGGAATGTCCCGACCGGCAAGTTCATCTTTAATACGGCCGGACAGACCCTCCCAGAAGACGGAAACCAGAGCGTCATTATCCCAGGCCAGCTCCGAGGCAAGGGTACGGAACCGTATGGCATATTGGCCCACGGTGAGACTTCCCTGACGGAGGCGTAGTAGAGATGATGCGGATGAGGTCTTCCGTCCGGGTTCGTCGAAGACTTTCCGGAAAGCCGTGAGAAAGGCAGGCAAGTCGGACACCAGGGGGTCTCCTCTCTCCCATAGAGGATTTAGCCAGGCCAGGGCCTCCCCGGTGAGATGGGACATGAAGAAGGCAATTTTGGCCCGGTCGGAGTTAAACTGGTGAGACAGGAGTTCAAATTGCAGGGTGCACTGATTTATGAAGCCCCGAGCCTGGGCGGAGTCGCCTCCGAAACGAGAAGGTGCAGAAAGCCGGGGTCCGGGGTAGGATACCATGTTATTAGTGGGCAGTGGAGCTGCCGGATTGCGAGTCATGGCACTGGCGGTGGTTGCAGGCAGAGCAGTCAGAGTGTCCAGGCGAGAATTGACATTCCGCAGGTGACCCAGGATGGACTCCTGTTGGGACCTCTGACGGGACAGTTCATGACACAGATCCGAGAGCGAGGGAGCTTGGGTGCCACCGGGTTCCATGGCCCGAGCAAACTGTAACGGGTCTGGGAGGCGGAACCTCTGAGCTACTATACAAGGGGGCGGTCCTTGTAAGGGAGCGGGTGGCGACCAGGGTAGACGGGCAGGCAGTCACAGCAGGTGACCGGGACAGTCTCTAAATGAACGGACAGGAGGTCACGGCAAGTGACCGGGGCAGTCTCTGGATGAACGGGCAGGAGGTCACGGCAAGTGACCGGGGCAGTCTCTGGATGAACGGGCAGGAGGTCACGGCAAGTGACCGGGGCAGTCTCTGGGTAAAGGATTGGTACGACCTGTGGCGGCAGATGATAGACGTGAGCTCCCAGGTGAGCAGGCGAGAGTCTCTGGATAAACGGGTGGTCACAGTATGTGACGGCGGAGCCTCCAGGAAGACCAACAGACAGGTAGCAGATGAGCGCTCCCAGGTGAGCGGGCAGGAGTCTCTGGACAGGCGGGTGGTCACAGCACGTGACGGCAGAGCCTCCTGGTAGGCTAGCAGACAGGCAGCAGATGAGCGCTCCCAGGTGAGCGGGCAAGCTGGTCCTTAGACAGACTGACAGGAGTTGGAAGGCAGACCGTCGGACCTCAGGCAAGCAGGCTGGTAGAAGATGTTCGCTCCCAGGTGAGCGGGCAAGCTGGTCCTTAGACAGACTGACAGGAGTTGGAAGGCAGACCGTCGGACCACAGGCTAGCAGGCAGGTAGCCGGATATCAGGCAGGAATTAGACAGCAGACTGGCAGGAATCTGGCAGGTATCTGGCAACGGGACCTGAGGGCTGAAGCAGAGTAGTGAACAGTGCTACAACATTGCTCGGGCACCTCCATTTTGGAGGAGGTGCCTTTTATATGGGAGGTCCTCCGGCAATTGGCCGGGGACTCCTTAGGACGGCACGCGCGGTCCCTTCAAGAGAGGGGGAGCGCGCGCGCCATAAGCACACTGCCGGGGAAGGAGCGCGTGCCGGAAGCAGCGGGGAGAGAAGCGCTGGAGGACGCCGCGCCAGGAGCGGGGAGGTGAGAGGGACGGCGTCTCTGCCTAGAACGGGGCAGAGACGCCGATGCTACACTCTCCAAGAACTTTATTCTGCAACACAAAAAAAATCCTGCCATCTAAAGTGTATGGAGGCCTTCCATCGCTCTTGGTGAGATAAGCATAGGTAGGTTTGAATTTCTTGACCCAGATGCGAGTGGCAGCAGCCTACGCAACTCCTCTTCTCTTTTTTTCCCATAGAGAACAAAGAAAAGCTTGGCCAAACATTCATGTATATGGGAATAGCGAGGAGAGATAGCCTTCGGCCAAACAAGCCTTTGGCTGACAATTATCTAAAGTGTAATGGCGTCTTTAGTGCCAATGCATGATCCTGAAAAATGTAATGCTTACAAGGAGCCTGTCACATCCTTTATCGCTATTAACCTGCCCCCAGTGTCTTGTTAGTGAGGGCAGTTTTATAGCCAGAAAGGACGTGACAGGTTCCCTTTAATTTTATTTGTCATTTGATCATCAGTGAAGTTTCATTAGTAGAGACCCTTACTCTGAATCCTACATTTAAGATTCTGCCTTGTATTTATAAGGCACATGCATTGAAATAAATTGGACTGGAATACCAAGAACTTTGCAGTATTATCGATTTCATTGGGAACTCTATCATCCTAACTTGAAGTATGGGAGATGAAATTTCCAAGTGAAGCTGAAAGAAACCATTGCTTATTTATTCCTTAAATCCACGGGGGCTTAACTTATGGACCACCAATAATAGCATTGGCCATTAAGGAGAAGCTTTGCCCAAAGATACGGACTTGAAGGGTTTTCACATTTTAGCCACAGTGATGGTAAATATGGTTCATGGGACTTATCTTTAGGCTATGGCAACTTAGTTACATAACATTGCTTATGAGGCATGGGAATGACACTGTGATTTCAATGTTTTCCAATAAGAATAGAGAAATAAACAATTTTGTGACGGACAAACATGCTTATGAAATTTTCCCTTATAGAGAAATATAGAAGTTAAGCTACGAATTTACCACTATTTTACCACTTCTCAGGGTTAAAATTCTGCTGTCCTATAGCCGTATTGTAAAGGCCTCCATACATATTAGACTAATGTCAGCTGAAACTCAGCGATATGGATGGGTTCAGTTGACTGTCTAATGTGTATGTGAGCCCTGGACTATTTATTATCTGTAGAAAGATTGACCCAACATGTCCGCCTGTCGATCGCATAGTCTGCCAGAGATAAGCCACCGCCACACGTCTGGTGATGGCCCTCTTGGCCAAACGAGCACTTCTATGTATGGTAGAGATGGACAAGATACCTGTAGACCAAACATTGGGCCAACAGCAATCTAATGTGTGTGGTGGCCTTAAGACAACTTCTTTATGTGTGAGAAACAGACGTCTGAGATTAGTGGAAAACTGCAGATAGTAGTGGGAGATACAGAAGCGCTGATGCATTTTAAGTTTTTGGCTGGTGGTACAGTTTAAACTATTACCCTGGCAATCAATAATAAGAAGTGGGCTTATCTTACAATGCTACTTGTGAATCAGTTTCTCTAGCAGAAAACTGATTTGGAAGACATTATAAATGCTGCTCTAAACTGTACGATTTTAATTTGTATTCTGTCCTTATCTCTGAACCTGCAGTTTCCCTACAAGTGAAATAACAATATGTCTTGTGAAAATGATTAACTGTATCTCTGGATTATTTATTCAATAGACAATGAGGCTATTTGTTTATGGTTTGGCAAACACAATGCGGTCTATTTTTTTTCTCTTCGATTTACATCATCAGTGATTTATGGGCTTTCTGTATTTGCTGTTTTAATTACCATATGAATATAAAATGACACTAGGTAATTAGCTGTGCTATAATTGTAAGCTGGAAAACATTCATCTTAAGCACTACATGGGATTTCTGTGGGTGTCTGTATGCAATGACTTTGTGTAACACATAAAAGATGACAGCGTCCATTAACGGAGTACAAAACAGTGACAGACATCCCGCATTGTCATTTCACCTTTCAATATCTGTTTTCCTGCCTTTAAAGCACCACTTCAGCATTTTCTTTTTATTTCAGGGCTTGAGCGGTGCCACTAATATATGTTCCCTTACCCTCGTATTATACTTACCAACAGCCGCCATCTTCTGACCGCAACTTCTGACTGACCGGAAGTCAGAGGTAATGGTCACAAGCTGTCATTGTAAGTCTATGAGATCCTGATTCTTGCTCTCAAAGACTGACATTGAGCTGTGACTTCCGGATCACCCAGAAAACACTGGAGCAATCTGTCAGGTCACAACCTTCAGAAGATGACTGGTACGGTTCCGATAACAGAAGACAGCGACTGGTAAGTATAATACTAGGTGCAGGGAACTTAGATTAGTGGCACCATTCCAGCGGTAAAATAATAAAAAAAAACACTTCAGTGGTGCCTTATGGTTTAATGTCATCTAAAAACTTAGATCATTGTGTAAGCATGTCAAAATCTTTGTGAGGGCCCTGCAGTGAGGTAAATTGTTTGCAGTCTTTCATATGAGGGTATAAGTATAATTGTTTACAAGTATATTTTGGTACAGAAATCGTTTACACTACTTGACAGTGCAAATTGTCTCTTCAGAGAGGAAGGGGACTAGAGCTCTAGTACCACCAATTCGCGCAATCCTAAAAGTCAATATCGACCATTTAATGAACCTTGTTACATGACTTAGGATAAAAGCCAAACAAGAATCTCAATTTACAGACAAGGTGTTTTGGGGTATTGCTCCTCATCAGTGCAAAGTATGAGATCTGGTTTGACTAGGTGAGAGGCTTCTGTCCGGGATTCAAGGGGTAACGTTTCTCCTTATGGAGAGTGGCATGTCTAGTCTGGCGTGCCAATGTGAGGAGTTTTATAAGCTTTCAATGCTCCTCTGGGAAATTAAATATTCAAATTACCTCTTCAGAGAGGAAGAGGATTAGAACTACTTGACAGTGGCATGGGACTCGGGGGCTACACTACAATGCTGTTGTGATTGCTGCAATTACCATGAACAGCCATTGAACTCACCCAACATCTTTGGATTCAGGGTGGTTTATCATGGAACACCTTGCAGTGTATCACACTCGAAACAGGCAGGCTGGTGGAATCACTGCTTAGAGTGTGGACATTCATCTAATTCTGAAGTCCTCTCACAGGTGCATGAGATGTTGTAATTCAAAACCACTTTCACGATTTAGAGCAACTTCGTACTCTCCACTTGTACATATCTCACCAGACTACCACAGTCCTGAGTGTTACTGAACTTTACCTACCGTTGCTTTATCTTCATTTTATACTGCAGACCCACTTAGAACAGAATTGGTGCAGCACCATGCTCGACATTGGTGAGCTCAGTCAGCCTGTGTAGCCACTGCTCACAATATGCATCACAGCATAATGGCTGCATGATATACATTTATATGTATTCCCTGTAATGAAAAGTTATACATTGTATAAATCGTACACAGCGGTTTTCCTGACCCACCATTTGTATCACATGTTAAACATAAAAAACTTGTAGATGTTGGCCTAGAAACTAGTAAAATTGTTATTTTTGGGATCAAGGGCCGCAGACAGTTCATTAGACAACCCCAAAACTCTGCATTCATGCCACAGTACAGTGAAGACAGTGAAGCATGGGGGTGCAAGCATCATGATATGGGCATGTTTCTCTTACTACAGTGCCGGACCTATTTACCGCATACCAAGGATCATCGACCAGTTTGCATATATTAAAATACTTAAAGAGGTCATGTTGCCTTACGTTGAAGAGGATATGCCCTTGAAAATTTGATTACGGTGTAGGGTCATTGTCTTTCAACAAGACAACAACCCTAAACACACCAGTAAGTGAGCAAAATCTTGGTTCCAGTCCAACAAATTTGGGGTTATGGAGTGGCCAGCCCAATCCCTGAACCTTAATCTGATAGAACACTTGTGTGGTGACATCAAAAATGCAGTTTCTGAGGCAAAGCCAACAAATGCCAAAACATTGTGGGATGTGGTCAAAGCATCCTGGGTTGGAATAACAATTGACAGATGCCAGAAGTTGGTTGACTCTATGCAACATAGATGTGAAGCAGTTCTAAAAAAAACAGTGGGTATACAGCTAAATATTAGTTAGTGATCCACAGGAACGCTAAATCCTCAAAAAAAAAAGTACATATTGTGAGTTTGTAAACACAACTGCTATTTTTTAGAACTGCCCAATGTTCAGTTTTGTTATTTTCTGTAAAGTAGTTATAATTATATACATTTCTTTTCATGTTTTGAATTGGAAAACAGTTTGCAATGTTGCCAATGCATGGAAATAAAAACTAGTATAAAGATTTTGTGCTTAACTCATGTTTTTGAACACACTGCTATTATTTTGAACACTACTGTATATTTTAAATGATGCTATTACACATTCTTTTGATCTAAGTGTACCTCTTAGATCCATGCTATGGACAGCTGACAGATGAGACAATAGAAGCCTCGGATGGACAACCCCTTTTTAAATGAAGTGTTCCCAGTAGCCAGGATTTCAATGTGACGGCTCCACAGTTTAAAACGCTATTAACCAGCAGATTAGCCCCATATCTGGAGGTTAATAGCGTTTTGGGACATGACAGCTTCCCTTTAATATCTGGTAGTAAAAAATGCTGAATACAGCAAAAAAAAAAACAGGAAAAGTGCAAGATCAATAATAATAAAATCATGCTTTTATTAATCAATTTAAAAGAGCATGGTATGGCAACATTAAAACATATATAAAAGTCAGAAGCACAATAGACAATATCTGAGGACAATCCAGATAGAATGAGGGAATGTAGGCTACCTGCATAGAGATAGTATAGCATAAATAGGTAATTTACAAATAAATGACTTGATGTCAATGACAAATCATAAGTTAGTGATGGGACTCAAATAAGTACCCCCAGTAGCATATATGGTAAAAGTATACCAGACACCAAGAATAGATGAATGATCCCTTCTATGCAGAGAGCCACCCTCGCCCACTTCGCGATTTGCACTAATTTCTTCATCTGAGGGACAATAAGCATTTTATTTGTTGCTGTGGTTCTGACTTTTGGATAGCCAGGTGAGATTGGTATAGTGAAATATTGTGTAGGAAGTTTATTGAACAGAACGAATACCTGGATCAAGAAAACATTGAGGTTTACTGATAAGGACAGAGTAGGAGATTAATCTTAATTTTAAGGACCCAGTGAATAGAAATAAGTAATACCAAAGAATATTTCTACAAAAGAAAGCTAAGATCTTAATTTTTCCAGAATTGTATATGTACTCGATAGCAATGACCATCTATAACAAAACTCTCACATTGCGAAATGCTTCATGAAGATTTAGTTTTTTTTCTGAGTGAATATTTGTGATTAGATTATGTGCATATCACAATGACATTACTAATGTTATAAGTAATGTATAGTATGTGCTGCAGTAAATAATACATACATTGATGAATGTAAAATTATTTTTGTTTCCTACAGATGGTGTACCTGCCTTCACAGGTCAACCTCCCATCAGTCCTGCAGAATCTCATGGCATCGACATGACTTCCAGAAGAAAAAGTATGGATTTGTTAACCAAGGCAATGTACCAAGCTATAATTCAGTGAGTACAGTAAGACAGAGTGAAACATATCCTCAAATTTTGGACATTGTTGAATCTGTCACCAGGTTATTTTGCTATCTAATCTGATAGACCCTGATTCCAGCGATGTGTTACTTAGTTTACTCTGTGCTGCAGTTTTGATTAACAACAGTTTTCTCTGCTGCAGAGATCTATTAATTATCTGAATACTGAGCTCTGTATAACCCTGTACACACCACTGATTGACAGCTTTCTTTGTACACTGTGCATAGGCAAACAGCTATCAATCAGTGGTGGGGGGCATGGTTGGACTACCTGGCACCAGATTTACTTGTTCGCTAGTGATAATCTCCTGTTGATAAAATGTGATTTTATCAGAACTGCCGCAAGCAGCCCAGTATTTGCTGCATCACAGGAATCAAGGTAAAGTAACAGATTCACTTTAAAATAAAATAATAAGGTTGGTGGCAATAATATGCTGTATAAGTTACATGTATGAAAACATAAGTGGATCCAAATAAAGTATATTACAGTGCATGTGGAAGGAATTCTAGAAAATCCCATTCATGCAGAAAAACTTAGTGTTCATATGAGAGCATGCTATAAATTGTCACATCCCCAGCATGCCCTTACTGCCAAGGATTTTTTTCAGATTTTCTGTTAACCCATGCATCTTCATGAGTTTCAGATATTTTTTGCAGCATATTATACCCTGCTTGTACTAAGTGTATTGACATAATTGAAAATCTAACATTTTGGACTGTAAAACCCATTTTGATAATGGCATATTTACCACGCTCATAAGATTGCCCATTGTACAACTCCCTAAACTAGAGTTCAGTTTTTAAGTTATTTTGGAAAGTGTATATGGAATAGAAGCCAAGTCATGTCCTAGGCAGTACTATCAATGGTATTCTCTTTTCAAGAATTAGAATCTAGGTTTAAAAATGGTGGCTATTAAAAAAACAATGGATGGGCTCTGTTAATTGTTCTGAACCCAAATAGATGTCATTAAAGATACAAAGGGAAAGGGTATCATGTAGAAGGTACCTAGTGACATACCTGGTAACATGTCGTTCCTTCCCTTTCACGTCTCTTATAATTGGGATACCTAGATGTTAAACATGGCATAAATAGTCCAGCATTCACAAATTACTATCTGTGTTATACAAACCAGATTGTTTCCCTTTTCCAGCTTCAAAACCTGAGAGGTTCAGGATTACTGGTATGTCTCACGAGAAC
Organism: Phyllobates terribilis; assembly: GCF_046119375.1. Classification (NCBI taxonomy): domain Eukaryota; kingdom Metazoa; phylum Chordata; class Amphibia; order Anura; family Dendrobatidae; genus Phyllobates; species Phyllobates terribilis. The sequence goes on along the minus strand of NW_027362762.1, from coordinate 420,856,087 downwards.
AGTTAGGATATTAACAGCAGTCTTCTTACTGTATATCTACTTTTATGGATTAAATCATAATTTCAGCAGCCGGTATGTTAAGTCTAGTTCATAAACATCAGATGGCTTCCTAACATACCTTCATATCTCCGGAAGAAGCTAACGTGAAACGCACCTTGGGGTACTGTCCCTCACTTCCTCTAGGTTGTCCAGGTTTTCTTTTCAGGTTTATGCCATTTGGCTATGTGACTTCTCTCTTTGAATATATACTGGCATGCTTCGTGTATTACCCACTATGGGCTACTATTGCTGGTCTTTTTGTGCCTCATTTGTGCTCCTTTATACTTTTAGAATGACATGTAGTTTTGAGTCCTGTATATTCCATCAGGACCGTTTCTTACTTCATTTATGCCTGCATACATGTATCCTGGATAAGTGGGGTATCGGTCATATATCTCCCCCCTTTTTAACTTTTTTTATTATATTGCAATAATTTCAAATAAAGATTGTCTTTTAATATGTGGCTGTATCTGCTTCCATTGTTTTTTGGCTTCTCATATTTTTGGAAATGGCTATTATATACACTGGCCATTCTTTTTGGTATCTGTGTTGTACAATCTAGATTGTTCCCCTTTTCCAACTTCAAAACCTGGGAGGTACAGGATTACTGGTATATCACATGAGAACAGTTGGGATAATAACACCTGTCTTCTTACTGTATATCTACTTTTATGACATTAAATCATAATATCAGCAGCCAGTGCGTTAAGTCTAGTTAATGAACGTCCTGTGGCTTCCTAACATTCAGCTGAAGTGCACATTATATTTATAAAAGCCAAACATACATTATACTTATGACGCACATGAGACTTAAATTAGATTCATTTTTCATGCTCTCATTTATATAGCACTCGAGAGGAGAATAATCATTTTCAAATGAATTTCATCTCTAAAATTGTGCTTATAGTATTAGAGTAAATAGTCAAGATAGACAGTAAAACATCAATTAGCCCCCAGCTGGGAAAATATCAGATACATACCGGTATTTTAGAACAAATAATAAAATTCTAAATCTTCATATTAATTATTTTTTTTAGTCCGTGATGAAACACTCTAGTTTCCACCTTATACACAAAATACAATAGGCCAAATTACATGTTTTATGCTTAAAGAGTACTCGTCATTATAATTTGTATTTCATAAATCAATAATACACATGAAAATAAGAAACTCTGTAATATATCTTATCGGAAGAATCTGCTTTCACCTCCTTTATTGATCTCTCACTCTCAATTCATGGGTAAAATTGATCTATATTCAGTGAAGTCTGATGATTCCATTACTGAGATAGATGACAGTTGGTGCTTTTAAAATTCCATGGAGAGGGGAGGGGGATCTAGAGGCAAATACAGACATACTGCTGCAAGTTCTTATGAAACATAGCTACAGCTCTCCATAGAATTTTATGAGCACAAACTGTCATCTCCTATGTCAGTAATAGGAACATTTGTCTTCACTGAATACAGATTTAACATGTGAATTCAGAATTTTTATAATGACTGATCAGTTCCAGGAGGAAAAGGAAACAGATTTTTCTGAAAAGATGGAAGAGTTGGAAGGGACCTCCTGGGTCATCTGGTCCAACCCCCTGCTCAAAGCAGGATTCACTAAATCATCTCAGACAGATGTCTGTCCAGCCTCTGTTTGAAGACTTCCATTGAAGGGGAACTCACCACCTCTCGTGGCAGCATGTTCCACTCATTGATCACCCTAACTGTCAAAAAGATATAATACAAAGTTTCTTATTTTCACCTGTACTATTGGATTCTGAGAAAAAAAACTTAAAACGACAGTTACTCTAAGCTGCAGCAATGGGTGACTTTTTAGAGTATTTTTACATTCGTCACAAGTCTGGCCTCTAATATAGGCTGCATATGGCTTTCCCAGTTCCCATCTATTACAATTACTGGTCTATGGTACATGTGCAATTATATACTCAGCTCGTTTGTTAAATGATAATCTTATTTAAGCCTTTCTGTTTCTAATGCATTCAGTCACTTTTTATTATCAATGAAATATAACAGTAGATGAAACGACAAGCTACTTATCATAGCAATTTCAAGCATGAAAATACTCGCTGAAGGGTTTTCATACTAATAGTGTACCTTAACTCTCAAGCATAGGAATTTCATCTTACAAAGAAAGGAAAGTTATGGCATTTTATTCAGTAGTACATTTGGATTTTGGGATTCTAGAAAACCTCTGGAATAATAAATAATAATTTTATTACTATAGGGCCAAAGTACTCCGAAGCACTTTACAATGGAGAGAATTCATGTACAAACAATATCAGACATTACAGAGTAACACTTAATTTTACAATCTACACAAGAGAAGTGAGGTGCCTGCTCGTTAGCTTATAAGGATATTGGGGTGATACCAAAGGAAAAAGTGCTTGTAGTGTATTGTGCAGCCAACAAAATGAGTGTAAATGTGTACAGAATTTTCATGATACAGGAAGAAGGGTCCGACTGAAGTTCATCCTGTTCTTGTCTCTGAAAAATAGTAAGAAGGATTATGGTAAACAATCCTGGGCCTTGAAACTGGGTCACAATTCGTACACTTTCTCACCTTGACCCATATCTTGTGTCTTTATAGGGCCTGAACTGTATAAGGAAAGACACTAGGACTGCAAGGGAGTAGGAAAGGGTAAAAGAAAAATGCGGGAAATTTTTGGGGGCTGCTCTGTGTAATAGGGGTGGGATTCTTACAGTATACATAGGGTTTTTGGCTCCAAAAGGTTTGTCAGCCATATTACCTTCATCCTGGTGCCCACCCTCCCTGCCCTGTCTTTTATGTTTTTCTTTGATAGATTTGGATTTTGATATATTAATATAAGGATGGTTTACAGATTCATACATAAAGGACCAAGGATTTAGTTACAGTTGTAAGATTATGGATATGTTTGGTTAAATATTTGTCAAAAGAGATATAAATAAAATGTTTTGTATATGGTGATGTTATGTAAAATTATAAAGTCACAGCATGGGCCTTTTTCTCGTCCATGCCCAATTATGTGCATTCAGCATGGCCCGCTGTACTACAGCGGTTGGCTTTTGGGGGTTAAATTAGGAGATCGGTGGAAAGAAAGGAAAGGGGCATGGATGGAATTTTGTAGTTTTGGTTTTTAACCCCTTAACAACCTTGGACGTATAGGTATGTCCAAAGTCGTCTCCCTCCCTATGATGCGGGCTCCAGCGTTGAGCTCGCTTCTTTCTCGGCACATGAAAGCTGATCTGATGAGCTGTCATGTTCCCCTAACACTTTAAATGTTGCTGTCAAACTCCAACAGTGGCATTTAACATGGTGGCCAGGAAGCTCGTCATAAGACCAGCCCATTGGTGTGCCCGTCACATGATCGCAGGTCGCCGATGGGTTGGCATGACCACCCGGGGCCTGCAGGAGGCCCTTGTGGTTGTTATAGCCGATCTGCCATGAGCGCCACCCAGCGGTCAGCGTTCATAGCAGATGAGCATTTCTGCAACTCATAGCAGGGCTGAAACCCTGCTATGTGTAACATAAGCAATCAGGTGATCGCAGCTTCTCGTCTCCCATGGAGATAATTGAAAACAGTAAAAAGTAATAAAAAAATGTTTTTAAAAATATTTAAAAAAAAGTTCAAATCACCCCCCTTTTGCCCCATTCAAAATAAAACAATTAAAAAAGAAAACACATATTTGGTATCGCCGAGTTCAGAATCGCCCGATCTATCAATATATAAAAAGAATTAATCCTGTCGGTAAACGACGTAATGAGAAAAAAAAAATATAACCCCCAGAATTAAGTTTTTTGGGTCGCCACAACATTGCTATAAAATGCAATAACAACATCATATCCCCCCCAAGATGGTGTCAATAAAAACGTCAGCTCGGCGTGCAAAAAATAAGCCCTCACCTGGCCCCAGATCATGAAAAATGGAGATGTTATGGGTTTCGGAAAATGGCGCCATATTTTTTTTAAAAATTGGATTTTTTTTCAACACTTAAATAAAAAAGAACCTATACATGTTTGGTATCACTGAACTCATAATGACCTGGAGAATCATAATGACAGGTTGGTTTTAGCATTTAGTGAACGTGGTGAAAAAAATAATCATAATAATATTTGTGGAATTGCACTTTTTTGCAATTTCACCGCACTTTGAATTTTTTCCCCGTTTTCCAGTACACGATATGGTAAAACCAATGGTGTCATTCAAAAGTACAAAAGTTATGGCTCTGGGAAGAAGGGGAGCAAAAAACGAAAGGGCAAAAATGGAAAAACCCCAGATGGTGAAGGGGTTAATAAAGCTGTGGCCAGCCCACTTATCTCACATAAGTTTTCTGTGTTTTCATTGTGGGAAAATATGTAATTTATATAAGGCAGCCAAGTTTTCGTAGGAGGCTGGTGTATCACACTTGCAACCTTTTTTGTAAGTGGAAATGTAGATGTCTTAGTATTTTGCCACCCGAAAATAATTGATCTCTTTTACAGGAGTCTACTCCCTGAGCATAGTATCCAGGCATGTGCCCTCCTATTTCTTTGGACAGAACACATGGAAAATAATGAAGTCAAAACAGAGGAAGAAATTGCTTTTTTGTCTAAAGGTACAGTTTATATAGTTATTATATACATATATATTAGTTGCATGCCTAATGGCTTGGAAAAAAATTCAGCCTTTCATATTTATGTAATCCTATCTATCTATCTATCTATCTATCTATCTATCTATCTATCTATCTATCTATCTATCTATCTCATATCTATCTATCTATCTATCTATCTATCTATCTATCTATCTATCTATCTATCTATCTAATCTTGTTTTATATTGGTATCTGGAGGTATTTTACACTGATAGCTCATCACCATTGCATGTTATTACTAGGTAAGGAGTACATTTTTGTAGTAACTGTTCCGTGGATCTTGACTTGGATTATGGAAATGAATATACATACAAGTATCATTGATAATATACATAGTATTCATTTTCTTAATAAAATTCGATGTATGTAAAAGCAAAATCCCCCATGCTTATTGGTTATAGGATAGGAATTGGAATTAATTGAGAATTATTCTGTGTAGATTGCTTCTCAAGAGTTTTGCTCATTCCACATCACAGCAGCAAGCACTGAAATGTTAAGTGTGTTTCATTTGTATTCCTTGAAGAGGTAGTATGATAGGTTTACTTGTATATTAAATCACAGTTGAAGACAGAAAAATGCCCTTTTCCAGGCAGCATCTTTCAACTAGCGCCATTCACTTCTCTGTTGGATAATGAATAATATAGTAAATGCAGTATGTTTTCCAGTTCCAAGTGCTTGTGATCAGCAGTCATAATGTGCTGTCACATCCACACTGATTAAATCTTGCAGCAGCATATTCTTTTGACTTTCCTGGAATATGCAGAGTTTGTCACGTATTTAAGATCTATGTAGCATTTGCTTTACATAATTTGTACTTTTTACACACGTGTTTGTTCGGCTATATTGTTCTGCTTGTAAGTATGATGAATGTTCATCTAAGCAAGTCCATGCAGTGCTGATTAATTTAATCTAAAGTTATTTTATTTCCACGCACATTTCCTTTACACCATATACTGTTTTATTGTTATGGGTACTGTATACATTTCAACATTTCAATGAAGTAGCCTTACATATGCCCCCTAGAGGTAACAAGAATTGGAACATTTAACTATTAATCTCAGGGGATTTAGAGCTACCAGTCTTTATCTTTTTAAAAAGACACAGCATGGTCTTCACATAAAGAACACAGCCCACTTATCTACCAATTCCACACCTTTTTTTTGTGCCGCTGCCTGGGTCTCCCTTTAGTTTCTTTACATCCTGTTCTGGTATTGACAGGTGACTGCTGAAGTCAATCACTGGTTGCAACGGTGTTACATTGTTTGCTGTGGCCAATGGTTGGCTACTGGATAAGTCCTTTAAATAATTAAGCACAGAATATTGGAGCTAAAAGTTGTATGGTGTTAAAGAGAATCAGTCAGTAGGATCAACACTCCTAAGCAGTCTATATGGGCATGTAGTTCATATGCATCTGAATAAAATGATACCTTATTATCTGCAATCTGATGTCTTATTCCAGAGATATCCATATTTTTCTTAATGTGTAAATGAGCTGTTAAGATCTATGGGCTGGACACTGATCAGCATGGGAATCTGCCTCTAGAACTTATTTTACATGAAAGGGGGAGTTACCAGTGTGAGACATGTAATGACTGACAGTCTGGTCTGCTGATCTACATGTCTCACACTGGTAACTCCCCCTTTCATGTTAAATAAGCTCTGGAGGCAGACTCTCATGCAGATCAGTGTCCGGCCCATAGTCCTGAACACAAATATCAAGGTATCATTTTATGCAATGTTATATGACCTGTGTGCCCATATAGACGGCATAGGGGGGTTGATCTTACTGACAGACTCTTTTTAAAAGGTGGAGTTTAACTTTAAGGAATTTTTATTAAACCTTATTTATATAAACCTTGAAATAGTCCATTATCAAGTCATAAATGTCTATCATACACATCCTTTGGGATATTAGTTAAGATGTAAAATAAACATTTTTTTCATAGCACTTTAATGAAGTAGAAGGAAAGGCCAAGTCGTCAGGTTAAAATTGAGAATTCATTTTACTAAGGGCTTATTCAGATGAGTGTATTCTATGGACATGTGCTGTCCAAGTAAAGATTAGACAGCACACTGTAATTCAAGGAGAGTTGTTTTGATGACAGTTTTTTTAACTAGAACGGAATTTCTGAGTGAAAAAATAGCAGCATGCCCTATTCTCATTTGATTTTCAGATGAGAATTGCCCACACAAGTATATGGGTGTGCAAAAAAAAAATCAGATCATCCATGTAGTGTCCGAATTTTAGCATTCAATTTTTATGGATACATTGCCATTGTTAACCTAGAAAACTGTATTTGATCATGTATATTTTAAAATGGCACACAGATGGCGAACGGATGACAATGTGGATGAAGATCGCCTGAGTATTTCCGAATGAAAGTCAAATGAATTTTCATATGCCCGTCTGACCCCAGCCTTATACAAAGCTATTTTCATTGACTATTATAGTAACATTTATTGAACAGAACAGAAATTATAAAATAGTAATGGTCATTGCTTCTTTTATATAGCATTTTAAGTAAAACAGGATAGCAACACATCATACCAAGTGATGTATAAAAGGAAGTGTATAATGATTAGTGTTGTAGTAAATCTATCAAGTCATGTTTCCTAGCTTACAGAAATATTTTATTGATTATTTTACTTGGGTATTTAGAAATGATTGCATTTTCTGTATAAAATGAACGTATTTGTCATTTAATTAAATTTGCAGGTAGAGAAGCATTCAATAATACAATATGGGAGGGCTTTGCCCTCAACACAGATCATCCAATGTGGCTGCCTTCTGAAACATGGGAAGAATTAAAAGCATTATCTGCTATTTCGGGGCACTTGAAGAATTTAACTATGCAGGTAGAGTAACCAAGTTTCTGAATTATATGAGGAAAATGAAGAACTCCTGATAATGTGTCTGTGTGTGTGTATATACAATATATATACACTGCTCAAAAAAATAAAGGGAATACTCAAATAACACATCCTAGATCTGAATGAATGAAATATTCTCATTGAATACTTTGTTTTGGGCAAAGTTGAATGTGCTGACAACAAAATCACACAAAAATCATCAATGGAAATCAAATTTATTAACCAATTGAGGCCTGGATTTGGAGTCACCCCCAAAATTAAAGTGGAAAAACATACTACAGGTTGATCCAACTTTGATGTAATGTCCTTAAAACAAGTCAAAATGAGGCTCAGTATTGTGTGTGGCCTCCACGTGCCTGTATGACCTCCCTACAATGCCTGGGCATGCTCCTGATGAGGTTGCGGATGGTCTCCTGTGGGATCTCCTCCCAGACCTGGACTAAAGCATCCGCCAACTCCTGGACAGTCTGTGGTGCAACGTGACGTTGGTGGATGGAGCGAGACATGATGTCCTAGATGTGCTCAATCGGATTCAGGTCTGGGGAACGGGCTGGCCAGTCCATAGCTTCAATGCCTTCATCTTGCAGGAACTGCTGACACACTCCAGCCACATGAGGTCTGGCATTGTTCTGCATTAGGAGGAAGCCAGGGCCAACCGCACCAGCATATGGTCTCACAAGGGGTCTGAGGATCTCATCTCGGTACCTAATGGCAGTCAGGCTACCTCTGGCGAGCACATGGAGCCCTGCAAAATGACCTCCAGCAGGTCTGCACAAACGGTTAGAAACCGACTCCATGAGGGTGTTAAGAGGGCCCTACATCCACAAATGGGGGTTGTGCTCACAGCCCAATGCCGTGCAGGAAGCTTGGCATTTGCCACAGAACACCAGGTTGGGCAAAGTCACCACTGGCGCCCTGTGCTCTTCACAGATGAAAGCAGGTTCAAACTGAGCACATGTGACAGACGTGACAGAGTCTGGAGACTCCATGGCTGGGCGAGAGCCATGACTGGGCAGTTAATTTACAGGGCTATAGTCTGTTCAGAAATGACCGTACAAACAAGCGAGAGGGGTTGTGTGTTTATATGTAAAATCATCCTTAAAACCCATCTTGCGTGACAATATATGTGAATCTAATGAAAATGTAGAGTCCCTGTGGGTGGAGATAAGGGGAGGGGGAAAATTACTGATAGGGATTTGTTAAAAGTCTCCAAAAATAATGGAAGCAGCGGAGAATATCCTCATAATGCAAATAGATGAAGCAGCAACTCAAGGAGAAGTCATTATTATGGGGGACTTCAACTACCCCAAAATACATTGGGGTACAGAAACCTGTAGTTCAAGCAAAGGTAATAGGTTTTTGACAACTATAAGAGACAATTACCTTTCACAACTGGTTCAGGACCCAACAAGAAGGGGGGCACTGCTAGACCTAATATTAACCAACAGGCCAGACCGCATATCAAATATACGAGTTGGGGGTCACTTGGGTAATAGTGATCACAAAATAATAAGTTTTCATGTATCCTTTAATAAGATGTGTAATACAGGGGTTACAAGGACATTAAAGTTCAGGAAGGCAAATTTCCAACGGTTGAGAGATGATCTTAGTGCAATAAACTGGGACAATATCCTGAGACATAAAACTACACAAAGCAAATGGGAGACATTTATTAGCATCTTGAATAGGACCTGTGCACAATATATACCCTATGGGAATAAACATGCTAGAAATAGGAAGAAACCACTATGGCTAAATAGAGCTGTAAGGGGCGCAATAAGTGACAAAAAAAAAGCATTTAGAGAACTAAAGCAAGTAGGTAGTGATGAGCCATTAAATAAATACAGAAAATTAAATAAATTCTGTAAAAACCAAATCAAGGCGGCAAAGATTGAAACAGAGAGACTCATGCCAGAGAAAGTAAAAATAACCCCAAAATATTCTTTAACTACATAAATATTAAAAAACTAAAAAATGATAGTGTTGGCCCCCTTAAGGCTATGTGTCCACGTAGCAGATTTGATGCAAAGCGTTTTTGCCTCGCTCTGGCAGAAAAAAACGCATGCAGTTTTACATGCTTTTTTTCTGCCAGAGAGAAGCGTTTTTTCAGTGTTTTTACATGCGTTTTCGCATGCGTTTTTTCAAGCAGTTTTCCAAGCGATTTTGAGCATCACTTGGAAAAGTGCTTGACAAGTTGGTCACACAATATAAATCCATGCAACCGGCATGGATTTATAATGTGTGAACAACTGATGCTTTAAATGCAGCATCTATAGTAAAAAAAAGAGAATTAAAACGTTAAAAATAAAAAAAAACCTGTATACTCACCTCTCCGGTCTCCTCCAGTCTGCTCCCGGCGACGATCCTCTCTCTTCGGCGTCCCGCAGTGTACTGTCAGGACCTGCGGTGACATCATTTAGTCAGCTGATGGTCACGCGACCATCACCTGACCGCCGACGTCAGCAGTCGCGTGACCATCAGGTGACTAAATGAGGGTTTGCTGCGTTTCAATGTTCCTCAATGGCCGCGAATTTGCAGCGTAATCGCGGTAGAAATGGTCATGCTGCGTTTTGCAAGGCAATGCGAATTCAGCACGCTAATTAGCGCATCATGTGCACAGCACAGCCAAATTCACATTGCTTTTCATGGCAGACTGTTTTACAAGCGTTTTCGCGGCGGTTTCGCAGCCGTAAAAACGTCGCAAAAACGCTACGTGGGCACTTAACATAGAAATAGTCTGGGTGAAATGGTGGACGAGGATGAGGAAAAAGCCAATATGCTAAATGATTTTTTTTCAACAGTATTTACACAAGAAAATCGCCTGACAGAAAACATGATTAGTGATGACAAAAATTCTCCATTAAATGTCACTTGCTTAACCCAGCAGGAAGTACGGTGGCGTCTGAAAATCACTAAAGTTGACAAATCCCCGGGCCCGGATGGGATACACCCGCGAGTACTGCAGGAATTAAGTAACGTCATAGATAGACCATTATTTTTAAAGATTCCATAATAACAGGATCTGTACCACACCACTGGCGTATAGCAAATGTGGTGCCAATATTCAAAAAGGGGACAAAAGTCGAACTTGGAAATTATAGGCCAGTAAGCTTAACCTCTACTGTGGGTAAAATCCTGGAGGGTTTCCTAAGAGATGCTATCCTAGAGTATCTGAAGAAGAATAGCCTCATGACCCAATATCAACATGGGTTTACGAGGGACCGTTCCAGTCAAACTAACCTGATCAGCTTTTATGATGAGGCAAGTTCTGGACTGGACCAAGGAAATGCAGTGGATGTTGTGTATATGGACTTTTCAAAAGCTTTTGATACGGTTCCACACAAAAGGTTGATACTTAAAATGAGTACAATGGGGATAGGGGAAAATGTATGTATGTGGGTTAAGAACTGGCTCAGTGATAGGAAACAAAGGGTGGTTATTAATGGAACACACTCAGACTGGGTCTCAGTTAACAGTGGGGTACCACAGGGGTCAGTATTGGGCCCGCTTCTTTTTAACATGTTTATTAATGACCTTGTAGGGGGCATACAGAGTAGTATTTCAATATTTGCAGATGACACTAAACTCTGCAGGGTAATCAATACAGAGGAGGACAATTTTATATTACAGGAGGATCTATGTAAACTAGAAGCTTGGGCTGATAAATGGCAAATGAGCTTTAATGGGGATAAATGTAAGGTAATGCACTTGGGCAGAGGAAATAAAATGTATAATTATATGCTTAATTGTAAAACACTGGGCAAAACTGTAACTGAAAAAGACCTGGGTGTATTGGTGGACGACAAGCTCACGTTTACTGGCCAGTGTCAGGCTGCTGCTGCAAAGGCAAATAAAATAATGGGATGCATTAAAAGAGGCATAGATGCTTATGAGGAGAACATAATTTTACCTCTATACAAGTCACTATTGCGACAAACTTAGAATACTGTGTACAGTTCTGGTCTCCGGTGTTTAAGAAAGAAATAGCTGAACTAGAGCGGGTGCAGAGAAGAGCGACCAAGGTTATTAGAGGACTGGGGGGTCTGCAATACCAAGACAGGTTATTACACTTGGGGTTATTTACTTTGGAAAAACAAAGGCTTAGGGGTGATCTTATTACTATGTACAAGTATATGAGGGGACAGTACAAAGGCCTTTCTACTGATCTTTTTACTCTGAGGCCAGAGACGGGGACAAGGGGGCATCTTCTACGTCTGGAGGAAAGAAGGTTTAATCATAATCACAGCCGCGGATTCTTTACTGTAAGAGCAGTGAGACTATGGAACTCTCTGCTGCATGATGTTGTAATGGGTGATTCACTACTAAAATTTAAGAAGGGCATGGATGCCTTTTTTGAAAAGTATAATATTACAGGTTATATATACTAGATTCCTTGATAGGGTGTTGATCCAGGGAACTAGTCTGATTGTCGTATGGAGTCAGGAAGGAATTGTTTTCCCCAATGTGGAGCTTAGTGTTTCCCACATGGTTTTTTTTTGCCTTCCTCTGGATCAGCATGTTAGGCTATGGGTTGAACTAGATGGACTTAATCTTCCTTCAACCTTAAAAACTATGTTACTATGTTACTTATAAAATGTGTTCAAAGTGCTGCCCATTGTGTTGGATTGTCAATTCTCCCACTCTTGACACACTGATAGCAACATCGAAGAAGAAATGCTAGCACAGGCTTCCAGTATCCGTTGTTTCAGATGCTGCACATCTCGTATCTTCACAGCATAGGCAATTGCCTTCAGATGACCCTAAAGATAAAAGTCTAAGGGGGTCAGATCGGGAGACCTTGGTGGCCATTCAACTGACCCACGACGACCAATCCACTTTCCAGGAAACTGTTCATGTAGGAATGCTCGGACCTGACACCCATAATGTGGTGGTGCACCATCTTGTTGGAAAAACTCAGGGAACGTGCCATCTTCAGTGCATAAAGAGGGCAACACATCATCATGTAGCAATTTCAGATATCCAGTGGCATTGAGGTTTCTATTGATGAAGAATGGCCCCACTATCTTTGTACCCCTTATACCACACCATACCATCAATTTTTGTGTTCCAACAGTCTTGGAGGGATCTATCCACTGTGGGTTAGTATCAGACCAATAGCGGTGGTTTTGTTTGTTAACTTCACCATTCACAAAAAAGTTTGCCTCATCACTGAACATAATGTTCTGTGTAAACCGAGGGTCCTATTCCAATTTTTGTTTTGCCCATTCTGAAAATTCAGTGCGCCGATCTGGGTCATCCTCGTTGAGATGCTGCAGCAGCTGGATTTTGTAAGGGTGCCATTTGTGAGTAACTAATATCTGCCGAAGGGATGTTCAAGTGATGCTATTCTACAGTGACATGCGGCGAGTGCTACGCTGTGGGCTTTTGCTGAATGAAGCTAGGACAGCCACTGATGTTTCTTCATTAGTGACAGTTTTCTTGCGTCCACATTTAGGCCAATCCAACACTGAACCTGTTTCACGAAATTTGGCAAGCAGTTTGCTAACTGTAGCATGGGAGATGGGTGGTCTCGTAGGGTGTCTTGCATTGACATCTGCTGCAATGACCCGGGTACTGCGTTCACCAGGCATTAACACAATTTGTATCCGCTCCTCACGTGTTAACCTCTGCGACACGTCAATGGCTGTAAACAAAGAGAAGCTTGTAAATAACTCATGAAAGAATAAAGTTACGTTAAAACCAAGCACACCATTGTTTTTCTTAGGAAATTCTCAATAAGTTTGATGTGTCACATGACCCTCTTCCCATTGAAAAAAATAAAGTTGGATCCAAAATGGCCGACTTCAAAATGGTCGCCATGGTCATCACCCATCTGGAAAAGTTTTCCCCCATCTATATACTAATGTGCCACAAACAGGAAGTTGATATCACCAACCATTCCCATTTTATTTAGGTGTATCCATATAAATGGCCCACCCCGTATATATGTATATATATATCTCTATATATATATATATATCTCTATATATATATATATATATATATATATATATATATATTATATGTACATACAGTATATACATATACACATACACAAAAAATGCAGCACTTGTAGCTATGGTGCACATAAATGGACTACGAATTTAGCAACAAAAAATACAATATTATAGATATTTATCATAAGTCATGTAACATATGACATATGTCATAGACATTGCTCTAATAACTAACAGTGTTTCTACAGAACTTGTCCTTGTCCCATTATTGATAGACCAGTCTTGTTGTTCTCTGCAGTTATGTGGGAATTTTAAACATTTCTTATAAGATACTAGAATGTAATGTGAACATAATTCTCGATGGAAACACATCAGCTTTGGCCACTTGTGATGCTAATTTTATCCCTAATTGATGACAAATTGTACAGGAAGTCAAGAGACTGTTGATTGCAATCATGGGAATTTTGGTGATGATGATTTCACAGAGACATCTGATGCTTGGTACAGTAGCAGTGCCCTGCAGCACTAGACTAGACTGTTTGTTAATCAGTGTTTTCCTTTCTTTGGCTCATTTGAGCAAGAGTGTAATGAACAGCATAGTTTTTAAATCAATTATTGCTAATTTATTTACTTTATTTTGTTTATGATATATTTTTGGGATTTGATATCAATATGAGATCAGTAGGTACCCCAATCACCCTCACTGATCAGCTGTTATTAGCTGCAGCAACAGCTAAATCGTATATGCAGTAGCTACCCTCTAGAGCTAATAATACCTGTTGGTGAGGGTGCCGGAAGGTGGATTCCACCAATTTTATACTTATGACCTATCAGCTAACAGTCAATCTATATGGGGATATCGTGACTCACTCCCAACAGATAATATCTGGGTAGAGAAGGATCCCTCCTGTTAAACATCCAACAGCTGATCCTTTTGTTCTCTGGGAAATAAGGTGCTGTCAGTGAAATCTGGCAGTGGTTTTCTTATAGAGGACACAAGAGCGCTCAGTCAAGCACAACGTTCCTGTGTTTTGGAAAAGTCATGAGAGATAGATGTCAATCGAATGTTCGTTTGGCTGACAACATGTATATGGATGCCATGTTTTTGGATGTCATAAGCATAGGTCATCAATATAAAAGTACTGGGAAACCCCTTTAAAGAGGAACATTATATAGTTGATATACATACATTTACACATTGCATATTAAAGGGGTTTTACACTTTAGAAAAGTGGACCCCATACATTTCCTGTAATGTAGAATAAGAAAATGAGATAGCATTCACCTAGTCAGAGTTACATCAACAGTTCAAATCACTACTGCAATGGATTGCTAAGCTCAGCGGCTTGTGCTGTCTGCATCTGTTGAGCCACTGAGCCCATTGATTTGCTCCAGCGGTAATGTGAGCTGTTGATTTGACATCACCACTGCAGCTAATGCGCTGAGAGCGGAGCAGAGGTGTAGAGCTTGCATTGGATTAGGGGAGGGTGAATATTATTGGATTATGTTATTTTACATCATGGGAATAGTTTGGGGTGCTCTGTTCTAAACATGGAAAATCCCTTTACGCACAGGTTTTCTTCTAATTTTTTATAGAACATGAAATGCACCAGTGATCTTTGCCTATTTTACTAATAGTGAACATTATTTGCAATGTCATCAAAAGAGAAAGAGCTTTAGGAATCATTCGGATGAGAGTATTGTACTTGTGCCTAAATGTTAATATTTGTGATTTAACACCCAGAGAGGAGAATGCATTTTGATAAAATGGTCAAAGACGAAATGTATAAATGGAGTTGGGGTTGTTATTAACACTACATAGCAAAGCCTGGTAGGGATGGGTTAAATCCTAGCACTGCAAGTCCTAATTAGATTTACCTGACTTGCTTTAACTAAGAACCAGGGCCTGTGTTCACTAGGTGTTTCAGTCTGCTGAATAAAGCAGAATCGAGTGTGCTGCTGGTGAGTGTCCAGCCAAAATGTGAGCTGTAGCTAGGAGAGAAACATGCCAGAGTCTCTCTCTCAATGGAGACTGCATAAGTTAGCTAGGAAAGCTGAGCAGTCTGTGTGTTGAAGCTGCAGGTAAACGTGTGGAAGTTGAAGACTGATCATTGTGAACTGTGCTCAGAGTTGAATACTTCTGTTTGATGCTGGAGGCTGCTGGAGGTCGGGCTGAAGGGGATACCAAGACTAGTGGGATTGTGCCTCTCTTTGCTCTGAGAGAAAGAACTGTAACCTGTTTGTGTGAGCCCAAACTGACATATATGTGTTTGCTAAATGAAGTGTTTACCTTTCTGTTATACCTTTGTGCCCAAAAGAGGCTGTTTTGGTTATGAATCCCTTGGAGTTTTATGAAAGCAATAAAACTGCACATTTGGACCAAACCACATTGCCTGTGTGAACGCTACCTAATGCCTACCTGAGAGCATGAATACCTACAACTACTACACTATTCCCCATACCTTTGGTTTTCTAGTTTGGAATGGTCTGTGCTATACTGAAAGGTAACAATCAACAAGTGTTTACAATAATTTTTTAGTGTAAACAGGCTGCTGATAAACCGATGAATGAGCCAAAAGCACATTCATTGGATGAAATTATGTTTTGCACATTGCAAAGGATCATTGTTCTCGGGGATGCATCATCCTGTGTAAACAGGACTCACACTGCCGAGAACAGTGGCAACCACACTGAGTGATCTATTACAGATTGCTTAGTGTGTATCTACTGCGGTCTACCTGTGTAAACAGGCTATTAAACAGCCGATCAAAAAGCTTTACAGATCGGTGGTTGTTTAGTGCTGCCAGTTGCTCAATGTAAATTGACCCTTACTGTCCATTAAGATAATAGATATATTTCCAATCTGGGCTGGTTTCCACATCATACTGTCGCCATTGCATTCTATATGGTAAGTACACTCTTGCATTCATCCTTCCTACGTTACCTGTGAACTGAACTTACAGTGCTATAGAGCCCTATGGTTTTGAAAGTTCTTTTTAAAAGTAGTTGGTTTGGGTTTAACATCAAGTAACAAGACAGTTAGACATCGGTATAATTCTCCTGTCTAAATGAAGCTTTAGAATTCATTTACTATTTTGGTACTAAATAACTGTAGCTATTATATCCATATCTGTAGTCTTTTTTTTAATAACATTTTATTCCTTTCAGATTGCAGAAAATCATTCAGCGTGGGAGAAATGGTACAGAATGCAGAGAATGGAGTGCTCAGATATTGATATTTCCGGTGAGATTTAATTAGAGAAAAGGGTTTTATCACATGTGCGCCACAACCTTGACTCCATAGCAGTTCACTTATTTCCCAGCAAGAGCATGTTATGTGTGATTCTAAAACATCAATTAGTTATTAGAAATCTAAGCTTAGGTGTGGTCCTTTGCAACTGCATGCAGAATACTTTCCTGATCATAAACAGTGGTAGCTAAGTAATATAAAGAGTAGCATATTCCTCAAAGAAACAATGATGGCCCAGCACTGATATTACTGACATTTCTATAAATATTTCAATTAAAGGTATAACAATCAATAAGCCTATAGAAAAGCACAGGTACAAGTAAATGATCATAGGTGTATTACAATGCAGGGCAATATAAACTGAGGCGCAAAGGAGGATATCAGAGCGTAGAGCTCTATAGCGTGAAACATGTTAAACAGCCAAAGCTGGAATCAAAACTAAAGAAAGTAACTTGAGACAAATGATATCAAAAGTGAGAGGAAAAGTTAGAAAGAGGGAAAAGAAGGGAGAAAAATTAATGCTGGGGTTGGGAAGTAGTAAGGAAGTACAATCAAAATGGATCTTTTTGAACTTATTTTCTACTGACCTACTAAATAGATATTGGTTAGCGATAATTGTTTTATCAATATTCTCTTTCACAGTCACTTTTTTCAACATTTTTAAAATCTCAATAAGCCTATAGAAAGCACAGGTGAAGCCAAGTGATAGTCATAGGTGTATTAAAATGCAGGACAACGTAAAATCAGGCACAAAAAAAGATATCAGAGTGCCGAGTTCTGTAGTGTTAGACATGTGAGCCCACAATGGAGTCAAAAGTAATGCAACACTAGAGAGAGATGTGAGAAGAGAAGAGAAAAATAGCCGGTAGAGTAGGCAAATAGTAAGGAGGTTGAATTAAAATAGATCTTCTTGAACTTTTGTTCTATTTACTTAGTAAATAGCTATTGGTAAGACATAATTGTTTTATCAATATTATCCTTCACACATAACATAGGTTTTTCTCAGCAATGATAAACGTTATGAAAATAATACAATGTATTTTTAACATTTTTATTGCAATTACAGTTACAAATGGTTTAGTGGCATTTTTTATTTGGCAATAGTTTGTACATATTTAGAGAAGGCTATATAAAAATGCAACAGCAAAAGTGTATACACAGAGTATTTTGTTTTTTCAGGAAAAAAACACCTATGACCTCAAAAACGCCACACATCAAAAAGCTTTATATGTAGTGCTTTTTATATTTCAATATGGACTGTAATATAACATTTGGCTGCAGTGTTTTTTGGCAAAAAATGCAAACATGCTGTGGTTGAAACCATCCTAATGATAATCTTTTTTAAGGATAATCTTTTCTGATTAAACTTTTAACTGCATTACTAAACAAGAGTATTTTGGTTACCCTAAAATGCAGGATATAACTACAAAATTTTACAACACTAGCACATGAGAATATGGGTATGCAGACAGGCAGGCTCAGCATTAGAGAAGAGGGCAATAATGACAAATGCCCAGGAGTCAGGACTCCCAACCCCAAAAGGGCTCTCAACCTGTACAAGCCAGAAACTGCGCTGATGATACCAGTCCTGCATTATCAGCACAGTTTCTGAGATTATAAGAGTAGAAAAACCTTTGGTGACATCATGGTCATACCATGGTCATGTGACCAAAAGTCCTCCACCCTGCCGGAGTCTGGAAGAGCAGAAGCTTGGCCTTTCCTGTGTCTGTAATATGCAGTGTGTGTAACGTAGTGTGCGTAGAATGTAGTGTGTGTGTGTGCATCATGCAGTGTGTTTGTATCGTATAGTGCGTGTATATAACATGCAATGGTTTTTGGTATAACATACAGTGTATTCATAGCATTGAGCATTTGTACAGTGTGTGCGTGTGTTATTCATGGAGTGTGTATATATGTAACATAAAGTATGTGTGTGTAGCATGGATTGTATGTGTGTATTATTCAGTGTGTGTAACATGCAGTTTATGTGTAACACACAGTATGTGTTTGTATGTGTAACATACAGTGTGCGTGTCTGTGTGTGTATAACATATAGTGTGTGTGTGTGTAACATACAGCATGTAGGATGTACATTTAAAAATGCCGGCAGTGCAGATGAGTGTAAGTTTAAACATGTCTGCCATCACCGAACAAACGAGCAAAATGTTCATTCACTGAGTGATTGGATCATTTATGTTGGAACAAAAATTATTGTTTTCCAAAGCACGTGGCCCGGTGTGAACATGACATCATGATGCTATGTGGGGTCAGAGTGATATTAGCAATTGTTCTGTCCCCATCATTCTTCATCAGCCTGCGAAAAGAGGCCGGTTTAGCAATCTGAATTCAGCTTGTGTAAATGTAACCTGAATGTTTCTGTGTGATTATACAATATTTTAGCATTTGGGGCACCATGTTATCTACAATCGGCTCTACAGATGGATTTTCTATTCTTATGCAGCACTGTATATAGAGTATACCTGCATTCAGAATTATCCTATAGAGCCTAATTATTTTACTAGTGAACATCTCATAGAAGTCTGTTTGGCCAGAGTAAACTCTTCTGTGTCCACATTTGTACATTTATATATACAGTGAAGAAAATAATTATTTGATCCCTTGCTGTTTTTGTAAGTTAGCCCACTGACAAAGACATGAACAGTCTATAATTTTAAGGGTAGGTTAATTTTAACATTGAGAGATAAGAATATACCAAAATAAATCAAGAAAATCACATTGTATAAATTAGATAAATTTATTTGCATTTTCAGTGAGAAATAAGTATTTGATCCCCTACACACTATTATGAGTTCTGGCTTCTACAGTCCAGTTAGACGCTCCTAATCAACTCATTACCTGCATTAAAGACAGCTGTTTTACATAGTCACCTGTATAAAAGACTCCTGTCCACAGACTCAATTAATCAGTCAGACTCTAACCTCTACAACATGGGCAAGACCAAAGAGCTTTCTAAGGATGTCAGGAACAAGATCATAGACCTGCACAAAGCTGGAATGGGCTACAAAACCATAAGTAAGATGTTGGGTGAGAAGGAGACAACTGTTGGTGCAATAGTAAGAAAATGTAAGAAATACAAAATGACTGTCAATCGACATAGATCTGGGGCGTCATGCAAAATCTCAACTCGTGGGATATCCTTGATCATGAGGAAGGTGAGAGATCAGACAAACTACACAGCGGGAACTTGTTAATGATCTCAAGGCAGCTGGGACCACAGTCACCAAGAAAACCATTGGTAAAACATTACGCCTTAAAGGCTTATAATCCTGCAGGGTCCCCCTGCTCAAGAAGGCACATGTGCAGGCCCGTCTGAAGTATGCCAATGAACATCTGGATGATTCCGTGAGTTAGTGGGAGAAGGTGCTGTGGTCAGATGAGACAAAAATTGAGCTCTTTGGCATTAACTCAACTTGCCGTGTTTGGAGGAAGAGAAATGCTGCCTATGACCCAAAGAACACCGTCCCCACTGTCAAGCATGGAGGTAGAAGCATTATGTTTTGGGGGTGTTTCTCTGCTAAGGGCACAGGACTACTTCACCGCATCAATGGGAGAATGCATGGAGCCATGTACCGTAAAATCCTGAGTGTAAACCTCCTTCCCTCCGCCAGGATATTAAAAATGGGTCGTGGCTGGGTCTTCTAACAAGACAATGACCCAAAACATACAGCCAAGGCAACAAAGGAGTGGCTCAAAGAGAAGCACATTAAGGTCATGGAGTGCCCTAGCCAGTCTCCAGACCTTAATCCCATAGAAAACTTATGGAGGGAGTTGAAGCTCCGAGTTGCCAAGCGACAGCCTCAAAATCTTAATGATTTAGAGATGATCAGCAAAGAGGAGTGGACCAGAATACCTCCTGACATGTGCGCAAACCTCATCATCAACTACAAAAAACAACTGACTGCTGCGCTTGCCAACAAGGGTTTTGCCACCAAGTATTAAGTGTTGTTTGCCAGAGGAATCAAATACTTGTTTCTCACTGCAAAATGCAAATAAATTTATCTAATTTATACAATGTGATTTTCTGTATTTTTTTGGATATTCTTTCTCTCAATGTTAAAATTAACCTACCCTTAAAATTATAGACTGTTCATGTCTTTGTCAGTGGGCAAACTTACAAAAACAGCAAGGGATCAAATATTTATTTCCTTCACTGTATAATCCATAATGTTATAGTGTATAGTTTTTGAAGAGGCAGCACTGTATGTTACATGGTGAATACAATTCTATGTTGTTGATAAGTGCAAGAACAAATCTCAGCACCTCACTGGCAGATACAGATAGAAGAGGGCCCCTGTGCAAGAACAATATATGGGCCCTTTGCAGTCTGATTGCTCATCATAATGCACAATTCCACATGTTTTGGAGGTAGAAATGGGTCCCCTTACCTCTTGGGCCCCTGTGCAACTGCACAGGTTGCACCAATAGTATGTATGTCCCTGCGGCACAGAGCTACGATAATACTCATTAATTCCATTTTTACAGCTACTCGTTCCATAGTCTCTGATATACAGTAAAGCCTCATCAGTTGAGATGAGATGGAAACATAAAGAGTTTACATTGAACATTCACAAACATTTATAATAATGTGTAAATGACTTTGTATGACAGTTCATCTTCTGTACACATCTGCCATGCATTAATACCACATTGAAGGAAAGGTTGCGCCCGAGGACTCTGAATTACTGTATCTCTCCCAGTCCACTTTACAACCCTAATGGATTCATTTATCTTGTGTCCCTGGAGATATTTAAGTGGCATCCTTCAGAATGGAAATGCAGGAGGGACTGGGTCAAACTGTTTGAAGGTCTTCCTGCTTTTTCAGGCGTAAATGAACATCAGGTTACTCACCATCTCATTTAACTCCTCCAGTACCATAGATAGCAAAGTGCAGAGCCGTGTTTATTGTACTTATGAGACCCATTGTCTTTACATGTAGTTACCTTGTACGGTCACAGCTGCTTTTGAATGTTGAAATTTCTAATATTCCATTTTGTGATAGTCCAAGTGTTACATATTGCTATATTGTGTTCAATAACTACTTTATAGAAGATCTCTGATTTATATCAAAATTCTGTAAATTCTATTATAATTTGTTGAGAGCCAGTAGTATGCTGGCAAATGTGGAGATGTGGGAATATAGAATGATTCCTCCTGTGCTACATTTTATCTGGATCCATGTTAAAATGCAGTCCTCAAAATTGAAATTATAGCACCAAGAAGGAAAAGTCATGGGATTGTGGAAATCACAGGATCGATAGATGTGTTAATGATATCACAAATGATTAAAAAATGGAAACAAAATTTTCAACAAATCTCAATTTATTCAGTATTAAATATTAGAGCCACATGCAGAAATGCACGCTCTTATATGCGAATGTTCTGCTACAGAAATGTTCTGCCACGCAAAATATAGTTGAGTACGGAACTCATCAAGATCCACTGCGGCAGCTTCCTCAGCAATTGCTATCCACTAATGTCTCAGATGTCCTTGATGGATGACAAGTCTGGAGATGGAGGTAGGGCGTTTGAGCCATGCAGGCTGCTCACAGTAGCATGTGGCCTGACATTGTCGTGTTGATAAAAGGCTCCTGGGACACTTTAGAGAAATGAAGAAACGTACCACTGGTTCCCCAAATCATTGTACTGCCGAGCTGTTAGTCCACCTGGAATGAAAACTCGAGGGGTCCGGCTACTGTACATAATATCCCGCACTATAATCCATGGAGATCTTCTCTTGTGAAGGCTTCTTCATTGCGTTGCTCACGTTATCTATTTAGATTCATAGAAAGATGCATAGTGATCCTTTCTGTACTGCAAGGGAAATTAGAGGTCAGATGCTATGTTTTAGGAGGACGGTTGCAGACAACTTTATTATAATGGAACGCAATCGACCCTGGGGTCCGCAATGCAGCCTGGTGGACTGCTGCTGAACACTTTCCGGGTGAGAAGGAAAGCAACCAACTTAAATGATAAACCCTTCCATGTTACTGCACACGGTAACGGTATAGCGGTTCGCTCAATCTCCGTTAACAGCACAGGAGATGCGCGTCCGGGAAAGTAGCTGTAGCCCTGTTAACTTCACAGAGACTACGCAGAGGGCGCTAGGATGAGTGTGTGACTCATGCCGGCGTGTAAGTGCTACCGGACTGAGGAGAATCACACCACGTGGCTCACAGGCGGTACCGGGAATACGGCATCTGCAGACTGCTCGGGGTGTATGGCGACCCCGTAGTCGGAGCCAGTCTGTACGGCCAAGCTACCTGCCTATTTCCACTAGCCTGCCTATTTCCACTACACCTGCCTATTTCAACTAAAGCACACGTGGAGCTCCATAGGCCAAGCGTCCACACAACAGCATCACTGCTCAATGATCAGAGCGTGCCGCTATGTTTGTGGGCGGGCCTTTTAAAGACAAACCCTGCCCACTGTCGCACCATTGGTGACGCCACCCGTGGACCAATCAAGCGGTGCCAGGTCTCCGGGTCAGGTGGTTGCCAAACCACCAATCACGGTCCGCCAGGTCACTGGCATGCTCAGTGCGGCGCCTCTCGGACTTAGGCTGCAGTAGCCTAGTCTCTCTCCGCAACCTGTGCTTCATGTTGCTAGGCACAAATACGTGAGCTACCATTTGTACATTCTTGTGCATTAGCTAGGCATTGGGACTGATGACAATGCTAAGCAGCATCAGCCCAGGCTGGACCGAAATGGGAGACCACAAAAGGTTTTGGACCCATTTCGAATCCAGCAAACACCTGACGCCTAACACTATGCCTAAGGTGTCAAACAGTGTCTACACAAATAATCAGAAGGGGTTTGCATGACATTGGGCTATGAGCCCGTAAGTTTATTCATTTGTGTATGTGGCGCTCATATACAAGTTATTTTGAAAATTTTGTTTCCATTATTCATCATTTGCATAGCAATAACGTCTATCAATCCTGTGATTTCCATAATTCCAGGTCCTTTCCTTCTTGGAGTGCGATTTTATTATTGGAAAAATATTTTATTTTTCGGGGCAGTACCCCAAAGCACAGTGTCTGCAAATTGAGTTTCTAGTCTTGGCTTTTATCCTAAATCATGTGGCAAGGCTCATTAAAGGGTCAATATTGACTTTTAGGATTGCTAGTTCCAATAGGTGGCACTAGAGTTCTAGTTCTCTTCCTCTCTGAGGAGACAATTTGCATATTTCCCAGAGGAGCATTGCGGCTCGAAAAGTCTCCTCACCTTGACGTGCTTAGCATGTTGCTCTCCGCAAGGAGAAACGTTACTTCTTAGATTATAGCAGATGTATAATGCATAGATGAAATATCTGCCTCTCTTTCTTTTAAATGAGTTGTCCACTACTAGGACAACCCCTTCCCGATCTGAATGTTTGCCCCCATTAAAATAAAAACACTTATACTCACCTCCCGTGCCGATGCCATTCCAGTGGGGTCAGCACTCCCTCTCTCGGGGCTCACGTGAGATTGCTACGTTTCCCATGCCCTGAGCTCAAACTGTGCCGGCTTCACTCTCCCCTCTTTAAGACGTATATGTAATAAAGAGGTAGTGAGAGAGCAGCTCTTGCTCTGACTTCCTCTCGATTACTTATTTGTCCAAAGGCAAGAACAGAGAAGCCGGTGCTGATTGGGCTCAGGGCTCGGGTAATGTAGCAATCTCACGTGAGCCCTGGGAGAGGGAGTGCTGACACATCTGGAATGGCATCGGCATTGTAGGGGAGTATAAGTGTTTTTATTTTAGCAGGGGTAAACATGCTGATTGAGAAGGGGTTGTCCTAATAGTGGGCAAGTCCTTTAATCTATCTAGTACAGTTCCTCAGATACCCGGTCCTCTCATGTACTGTATGTAAAATGTCGGTCAGTATCCTCCATCCAAACTGCTCTTTGGAAGTCTAAGGCATTCCCCTGCTTGGACTGGTCCATTTAAAAACAGAGGGAGTGTCTCAGACTATGAAATAACAACATGCGTAGTTTATCTTTAAATACTCCCCCCTGAGTTCTAAGATAAACCAGTCTGAATTATACCAGAAAGTATAAAAGTGATGGCACCAGATATTTTAACTCTTAGTACTGGGAGGGTCACTTTATGTCAAATGATATATTAGTGTCATTAATGTTCAAATTGAACACAAACTAACAAATTGCTATTCCTTACACATTTTGCACAAAAATAGGACAAAACAATCTACAGTACAGACCAAAAGTTTGGACACACCTTCTCATTTAAAGATTTTTCTGTATTTTCATGACTATGAAAATTGTACATTCACACTAAAGGCATCAAAACTATGAATTAACACATGTGGAATTATATACTTAACAAAAAAGTGTGAAACAACTGAAAATATGTCTTATATTCTAGGTTCTTCAAAGTAGCCACCTTTTGCTTTGATGACTGCTTTGCACACTCTTGGCATTCTCTTGATGAGCTTCAAGAGGTAGTCACCGGAAATGGTCTTCCAACAATCTTGAAGGAGTTCCCAGAGATACTTAGCACTTGTTGGCCCTTTTGCCTTCACTCTGCGGTCCAGCTCACCCCAAACCATCTCGATAGGGTTCAGGTCTGGTGACTGTGGAGGCCAGGTCATCTGGCGTAGCACCCCATCACTCTCCTTCTTGGTCAAATAGCCCTTACACAGCCTGGAGGTGTGTTTGGGGTCATTGTCCTGTTGAAAAATAAATGATGGTCCAACTAAACGCAAACCGGATGGAATAGCATGCCGCTGCAAGATGCTGTGGTAGCCATGCAGGTTCAGTATGCCTTCAATTTTGAATAAATCCCCAACAGTGTCACCAGCAAAGCACCCCCACACCATCACACCTCCTCCTCCATGTTTCACGGTGGGAACCAGGCATGTAGAGTCCATTCGTTCACCTTTTCTGCGTCGCACAAAGACACGGTGGTTGGAACCAAAGATCTCAAATTTGGACTCATCAGACCAAAGCACAGATTTCCACTGGTCTAATGTCCATTCCTTGTGTTCTTTAGCCCAAACAAGTCTCTTCTGCTTGTTGCCTGTCCTTAGCAGTGGTTTCCTAGCAGCTATTTTACCATGATGGCCTGCTGCACAAAGTCTCCTCTTAACAGTTGTTGAAGAGATGTGTCTGCTGCTGGAACTCTGTGTGGCATTGACCTGGTCTCTAATCTGAGCTGCTGTTAACCTGCGATTTCTGAGGCTGGTGACTCGGATAAACTTATCCTCAGAAGCAGAGGTGACTCTTGGTCTTCCTTTCCTGGGGCGGTCCTCATGTGAGCCAGTTTCTTTGTAGTGCTTGATGGTTTTTGCAACTGCACTTGGGGACACTTTCAAAGTTTTCCCAATTTTTCGGACTGACTGACCTTCATTTCTTAAAGTAATGATTGATGGCCACTCGTTTTTCTTTACTTAGCTGATTTTTTCTTGCCATACTACAAATTCTAACAGTCTATTCAGTAGGACTATCAGCTGTGTTTCCACCAGACTTCTGCACAACACAACTGATGGTCCCAACCCCCTTTATAAGGCAAGAAATCCCACTTATTAAACCTGACAGGGCACACCTGTGAAGTGAAAAACATTTCCAGTGACTACCTCTTGAAGCTCATCAAGAGAATGCCAAGAGTGTGCAAAGCAGTCATCAAAGCAAAAGGTGGCTACTTTGAAGAACCTAGAATATAAGACATATTTTGAGTTGTTTCACACTTTTTTGTTAAGTATATAATTCCACATGTGTTAATTCATAGTTTTGATGCCTTCAGTGTGAATGTACAATTTTCATAGTCATGAAAATACAGAAAACTCTTTAAATGAGAAGGTGTGTCCAAACTTTTGGTCTGTACTGTATGTGGGATATTTTATTTAGCCTTTCATTAAAAGTATAATCCTGAATATATGAATACATAAATTAGTGAATACATGCATAATATACAGTAACTTACTATAGTGTTGTATATGGAGGGAAAGTATTTATAGACATGAAATGCATCCACAGTGGGATGAACCCCTAGAAAAAAATAAGGTGCATGCACTGCAGTTCAGAGCTCATGAAAACTTAAGGGTATGTTTACACTTGCAGTGTTTTTTTCTGTATCAAAAAACAGATTGGTGGCATTATGCATTTTTTTCTTACATTTTTACATGTTTTATTTGCAGTGTTTAACCTGCGTTTTTCTCCCATTCATTTGTATTAAGAAAAAGCGCTGCAACAATGCTGAAAGAATTTACATGAATAACGCAGCAGGGCTCAAAATACATGTGGAAACAAACACAGGTGTTTTCATGAGATTTTAGAAATCTTACTGAATATGCTGGTACTGTAAGATACTGTATATTTTATGTTTGTTTGACTCTAAAACTCTTCAGCCTTTCAGAAAGAAACATACTTTAAAAGTTGGGTTCCCGGTAGCTCTTCCACAGGAGACAGGTCACTCCCTATACACACACTCAAGGAGAGACCCATCAATCAAGGGGACCAGCATTTCCAACTAGTCTCCTGTTCGACTTAGTCCTCGGCTACTTTTAAAGCATGTTTTTCTCTGAAACACCACAATAAAAACCAAACACTGACCAGCACCAACAAACAGATTAAAGTGAAAATGTGCGAATTGCTATGACTGTACAATATACAAACAAAAGCATACAGCAGCACCCTGTAAGTGTTAAGATGTATGCAAAGATTTCACACGCATATGTATGGCTGAAATTATTCAGCCAGTGTCTAGCTACCCATGGATCATGAGTAGTGTTGAGCATTCCGATACTGTAATATCGGGTATCGGCCGATATTCGCGGTATCGGAATTCCGATACTTAATTCCGATACTTTTACAATATCGTATACCGGAATCGGAAGTTCCCATAATGCCTGCGCTCTGTAGTGTCTGTGAAGGATGACAAGTTGGATGGCAGCGCGATCCAGCCTGTCATCAGAATGCCATCCCAGCGGGGGAGAATTCTCCTGATTGTTTAAAAGCTGGCGGGCGGTATAAAGCCGCCGGCTTTTAAACAATCACACAGCCCCATACTGCTTCCCCGCAGCCTCCCACCCCGATCCTCCGCTCCCCTCGCCACCTCCCATCCCGATCGTAAGTTAGGACCGGGCGGGGAGCGCAGCACCAAGGAGCGAAGGACCCGGGCGGGGAAGCCGGCAGTGAAAAGACTTCACCGCCGGCTTTCCCGTTCTGTGCTGCGCTTTCCCGCCGGTTATTTCAAATGAACAGCTGAGGTATCAGGTGATGCCGATCAGCTGTTCATTTGAAGTCGCCGCGTTGCCCTCAGAGGGTTCATGTGAGTTCATGCTTGACTGCATGAACTCACATGAACTTTCCCACGGCCGCACAGGTCAGCCTCACCTCCCAGACCATCAGCCCGTCATGATTAGTGTGTGTGCGGGGTGTGTGTGCGGGGTGTGTGCGCGATGTTTGTGCGGGTGTGCGCGGTGTCTGTGCGATGTGTGCGGGGTGTGTGTGCGGGGTGTCTGTGCGATGTGTGCGGGTGTGTGCGGTGTGTGTGCGTGCAGGCAGACATAGGCCGATGTGACACTACTACTCCCATCGGCCTATGTCTGTCCCCCGTCCACTCCTGCCAGCAGGATCAGCTCGATGGGAGCAGTAGTTCCCATCAGACTGATCCTGCTATTTAAATTGCCCTACTGTGTCCCCAATAAATGTTAAATACATGTCATTGGTGGCCAGTGGTTACCTAAAAGAAATTAGTTCATACATTACCTGTCCCCGCCGATCGCCACCTAAAATAAAGTAAAAAATAAAAAACTACACCTATACTCACCAAGACACCTAATTCCCCGAAGCCATCGATCTCCTGTAATAAAATATAAAATAATAAACCACAACCTTATCCTTACCCCTCCGTAGTAGTCCACGAGTGTCCCACGAAGATCTCCAGTTCAGAGCAGCCACATAGAATGTGACCGCTCTGAACCGCTGCCGCCGCTAGAATGACAGCATAAGCGGGTTCACCGGAGTTCAGGCAGCGCTGCTCCGGTTAGCTGCTTTACGGCCCTGCTGTATAGTGAGAAATTCCCACGGTACAGCAGTGCCGTAAAGGAGGTCTCCGGAGCTGCGCTGACTGAATGCACTCCGGTGACCTCAGTCAGTGGCTCCCGCTGCCGGGAGCGGACGTGTTCCCGGCAGCGTGAGCTTACAGCAGCCATGCACAGCTGTCACCATCTCCAGATGTGACAGCTGTGCATGGGAGATCAGCGCAGGAACGTGGACAGGTAACTATTATTTTTAGTAAACTAAGAATTAAATAAAATTGTGTGTTTTATTTCAAATAAATTATTTTTTTCTGGGTGTAGTGTGTGTTTTTTCTTTTTAACACTTTGTAGGTTAGTAATGGGGGTGTCTTATAGACGCCCATCATTACTAACCTGGGCTTCATGGCAGCTGGCGCTGACATGAACCCCACCACTATTACCCCCTGCCACCGCACCAGGGCAGCGTGGAAGAGCGAGGCTAAGTGCCAGAGTTGGCGCATCCTATGGATGCGCCATTTCTGGGGCGGCTGACGACTGGTGTTTCTAGCCTGGGAGGGGGCCAATATTCATGGCACCCTTCCTGGGCTATTAATATCAGCCCCCAGCTGTCTGCCTAGCCTTTGCTAGCTATTAAAATAGGGGGGACCCCACGTCATTTTTTTTGGGGGGGTCCCCCATTTTAATAGCTAGTAAAGGCTAGGTATTCAGCTGGGGGCTGATATTAGTAGCCTGGGAAGCTCCGTGGGTTTTACCCCCTTCCCAGGCTTCAAACATCTGCCCCAGCCGTCTGCTTAACCTCCGCTAGAGACTAAAATTATGGGGGATCCCACGCCATTTTTTTTTAAAATAAATCCATTATTTTAACACTAAATGACATTTGAGGAGTTAATAAAGATGCAGTCCCTAAATTATTATTTATTTTTTAATTAATTTTTCCCAAAACTTTTGACGTGGGCTTCGCCATATTTTTGTATGCCAGCCAGGTACAGCATCCAGCTTCTATGAACGCGCCATTTTCCGGGGCGGCTGCGGACTGCAATTTTCAGCGGGGGGCAGAAAGCTTGGGCGTCCCTGCGCTGCAGATTCCATCCCCCAGCTGCCTAGTTGTACCTGGCTGGACACAAAAATAGGGAGAAGCTCCACGTTTTTTTTTTTTTAATTATTTCATGAAATTCATGGAATAATTAAGAAAAAAAGGGCTTCCCTATATTGTTGTGTCCAACCAGGTACAAATAGGCAGCTGGTGGTTGGGGGCAGCCCGTTCCTGCCTGCTGTACCTGGCTGGACCCAAATATAGTGCAAAGCCCCACGTCAATTTTTTTTTAATTATTTCAGGAAATTCATGAAATAATTAAAAAAAAATTATGTGGGGCTTCGCCCTATATTTGTGTCCAGTCAGGTACAGCAGGCAGGAACGGGCTGCCCCCAACCACCAGCTGCCTATTTGTACCTAGCCGGACACAACAATATAGGGAAGCCCTTTTTTTCTTAATTATTCCATGAATTTCATGAAATAATTAAAAAAAAAAATACGTGGGGCTTCGCCCTATTTTTGTGTCCAGCCAGGTACAACAAGGCAGCTGGGGGCTGGAATCCGCAGCGCAGGGAGGCCCAAGCTTTCTGGGCCCCACCCGCTGCAAATTGCAGTCCGCAGCCGCCCCGGAAAATGGCGCGTTCATAGAAGCGCCATCTTCTGGCGCTGTACCCAACTCATCCAGGGCCCTGGTGCGGTGGCTCACTGGGTAATAAAGGGGTTAAGGCCAGCTTGGCATTATCAGCTGGCCCTAAGCCCGAAATTCATGGGGTCACGCCAATATTAGACATGACCACCATGAATTTCTAGTAAAGTATTTAAAAAAACACAACACCCAGAAAAAAGTCCTTTAATTGAAATAAACACACAATTCTTTATTGTTCTAAATTAAACCATACTTACAGTCACGCCCATTCCAGCTGAAGCCAACGATCTCCTGCAATAAAAGTAAAATAATAAAGCAACATCATCCTTACCTTTCCATGGCTCCCACGACAGCTTCAGCTCTGCTACATCGAGATGACAGGCTGGACCGCAGCAGAACGCTGCCATCCATCCTGTCATCCCGCAGACACTGAGAAGCGCAGGCATACTTCCACTCCTCAGTGTCTGGCTGTGACGGCATCCAGATGAGCCGAGGTCATGTCCAATGAACTCAGCTCACCTCATGTACGTCACTGACAGCGTGGGAAAATTCTCCTGCACTCAGCACTTCAGCGTGAGAATTTTCCCACGCGGTCAGTGACGTGCATGAGGTGAGCTGAGTTCATTGGACATGAACTCGGCTCATCTGGATGATGTCACAGAGAGACACTGAGGAGCGCAAGAATGCCTGCGCTTCTCAGTGTCTGCGGGATGACAGGCTGGATGGCAGCGTTCTGCTGCGGTCCAGCCTGTCATCTCGATGTAGCAGAGCTGAAGCTGTCGTGGGAACCATGGAAAGGTAAGGATGAGGTTGCTTTATTATTTTACTTTTATTGCAGGAGATCATTGGCTTCAGCTGGAATGGGCGTGATGGTAAGTATGGTTTAATTTAGAACAATAAAGGATTGTGTCTTTATTTCAATTAAAGGACTTTATTCTGGGTGTTTGTGTTTTTCTTTAACTTTGACTATGGGGTTAGTAATGGGGGTGTCTTATAGACGCCTCTCCATTACTAACCTGGGCTTGATGTCAGCTGGCATTATAAGCTGACATCAACCCCAACCCTATTACCCCCTGCCACCGCACCAGGGCAGCGTGGAAGAGCGAGGCTAAGTACCAGAATTGGCGCATCCTATGGATGCGCCATTTCTGGGGCGGCTGACGGCTGGTGTTTCTAGCCTGGGAGGGGGCCAATATTCATGGCACCCTTCCTGGGCTATTAATATCAGCCCCCAGCTGTCTGCCTAGCCTGTGCTAGCTATTAAATTAGGGGGGACCCCACGTTATTTTTTTTGGGGGGTTCCCCCATTTTAATAGCTAGTAAAGGCTAGGTATTCAGCTGGGGGCTGATATTAGTAGCCTGGGAAGCTCCGTGGGTATTACCCCCTTCCCAGGCTTCAAACATTTGCCCCAGCTGTCTGCTTAACCTCCGCTAGAGCCTAAAATTAAGGGGAACCCCACGCCAATTTTTTTTTAAATAAATCCTTTATTTTAACACTAAATGACAAGTACAGTAATCAACACTATCACTGTACTTCATATATATGTGACTGACATGTTTCTATCTATCTAATCTATGTGTGATTCTCTATTCTTTCTATTCTAAATTGTCGGGTACAGATGCTGAATTGCCGGCCGGCTTTCTTAAAGAGACGGTGCATGAAAACACTATTATTTTTTTAAATAAATCCTTTACACTAAATGACAAGTACAGTAAGCAACACTGTCACTGTACTTCTTATATATGTGGCTGACATGTTTCTATCTATCTAATCTATGTGTGAAGCTCTATTCTGTCTGTTATAAATTGTCGGGTACCGCTGCTGAATTGCCGGCCGGCTTTTTTAAAGAGACGGTGCACGAAAACACTAATATTTTTTTTAATAAATCCTTTACACTAAATGACAAGTACAGTAAGCAACACTGTCACTGTACTTCATATATATGTGACTGACATGTTTCTATCTATCTAATCTATGTGTGATGCTCTATTCTTTCTGTTGTAAATTGTCGGGTACCGGTGAATGCCGCTGCTGAATTGCCGGCTTTTCATGTCATTCTACATTATTCTTAGTTGTTTTACTTCATGTAGAATTAACCTACAAGGAAAGAAAGGGTTTATTTTCATTCCGATATTTGTGTCCCATTGACTTGCATTGGTTTCCGGTATCGGAATCGGCGATATCCGATACTTTTTGGGTATCGGCCCGATCCAATCCGATACGATATTTCCTGATATCGGAAGGTATCGCTCAACACTAATCATGAGGCATGTATTAGCTGTCAGGTTCACTTTAACTTTTTCTGGAGCTATCAATGTGCTGGGACACAAAAGAGACTGTAAAAGCCAAACAGTGCAAAATATTTAATAAAACCCAATTTCAAAATGGTAGTAAAAACAAAAAGATCCTTGTAAGACAACTGAGTTCAACCAATTATCTTAAATGTTAATCCAGAAGGAAATACAAACCCATCTTTTTCATGGATAGAACACATGCCCATTATAATCTACCTAACTTTTCACATGTCCATGTTTTTTGGCGGACATGTACGTTTTTGATCATGGATCAAAACTACGCACACAAGTCTATGGATGAACTTAATTTCATCCATAGACTTGGATGAAACTGCAGAACTGGCTATCAATCAGTATCCGGACGTGCTTTTAGGGAATCTGTCATCAGATTTTTGCTATGTAATCTGAAAACAGCAGGAGATTAACATTACTTGACTAGTCTGGCAACTAAGCATCTTAAGGTACCGTCACACTTAGCGACGCTACAGCGATCCCGACAATGATACGACTTGGCAGAGATCGTTGCTGCATTGCTGTGTGGTCGCTGGTGAGATTTCAAACAGTCAGATCTTCCCAACAACGCAGCAACGATACGGCGACCCGTAGTGACCTGTATTATTATTATTATTATTATTATTATTATTATTTATTATTATAGCGCCATTTATTCCATGGCGCTTTACATGTGATAGGGATATACATAACAAAAGCATTTACATAATCTTAACAAAACGAGTCAGCGACTGGTACAGGAGGAGCGAGGACCCTGCCCGCGAGGGCTCACAGTCTACAAGGGATGGGTGAGGATACATTAGGTGAGGGTAGAGCTGGTCGTGCAGTGGTGTTTACTGCCGGTTGTAGGCTTGTCGGAAGAGGTGGGTCTTCAGGTTCCTTTTGAAGGTTTCCACGGTCGGCGAGAGTCTGATATGTTTGGGTAGAGAGTTCCAGAGTAGGGGGGAAGCACGGGAGAAATCTTGTATACGATTGTGGGAGGAGGAGATAAGAGGGGAGTAGAGAAGGAGATCTTGTGAGGATCGGAGGTTGCGTGCAGGTAAGTACCGGCAGACTAGGTCACAGATGTATGGGGGAGACAGGTTGTGGATGGCTTTGTATGCCATGGTTAGGGTTTTGAACTGAATTCTCTGGGCAATGGGGAGCCAGTGAAGGGATTGACAGAGAGGAGAGGCCGGGGAATAGCGGGGGGACAGGTGGATTAGTCGAGCAGCAGAGTTTAGGATAGATTGGAGAGGTGCAAGAGTGTTGGAAGGGAGGCCACGGAGCAGGAGGTTGCAGTAGTCGAGGCGGGATATGATGAGGGCATGCACTAGTGTTTTTGCAAGAGTCTTTGCTGAGGAATGCACGGATCCGGGAGATGTTTTTGAGTTGGAGTCGGCAGGAGGTGGAAAGGGCTTGGATATGTGGCTTGAAGTAGAGATCAGAGTCCAGGGTTACCCCAAGGTAGCGAGCTTGTGGGACTGGGGAGAGTGAACAGCCATTGACGTTGATGGATAGGTCGGATGGGGGATGTGAATGAGAGGGTGGAAAGATGATGAACTCTGTTTTATCCATGTTGAGTTTTAGAAATCTGTCGGAGAAGAAGGATGAGATGGCGGACAGACATTGTGGGATTCTGGTTAGTAGGGAGGAGATATCGGGTCCAGAGAGGTAGATCTGTGTGTCATCAGCATAGAGGTATAACGATGCACGCCTATGTGTCTCAGTTCTGAGTCGCCAACGAGGTCGTTGGTAAGGTGTCAAACACACCGATGCATGATACCCAGCGGGGCCTCAACGATCAAAGAAATGTCCAGACCATTCCGACACGACCAGCGATCTCACAGCAGTGTCAAACGTAGCGAGATCGCTGCTGAGGTCGCTGTTGCGTCGCAAAACTTGTGACTCAACAGCGATCTCTCTAGCGATCTTGCTTAGTGTCACGGGGGCTTTACTGTCTATGGACTTTGTACATGTAGAGCCTGGTGTGGGCGGGGTTAGCTTTCTCAGCTCTGCTTTCTTCTAAATCTAAAATCTCTGATTGTGTGAGAATGGCTGCACCCATTACGCTGCTCTCAGATGAGGTAGCAAAAACCTGCTGACAAATTTAAGCCACAACTCACAGTGCTGTGAGTGTGGACTGTATTTGGTCCGGAAATGCCTGCTTGACTGAAAGTCGGAGGCTTCCAGGAGGAATAAAATTCATTTTCTGCGCACTTCTAGTACTGTGGCCAGGAACCTCCATAACGCTGTTAACCTGCAGATTAACCCTATATTTGCAGGTTAATATTGGTATCGGATCTAACATGTTCCCTTTAACCTTGTAAGGCATCATTCAGATGTCAGTGTTTCCAGTAGGTGTGTTATCCGTTTTTTTCATGGATACCACAGGTACCTATTATAAGGTGATATGCCCATGTCCGTGTTTTTAAACGGACTGTGTGTCTGTGCAAAACATATGGAGACATGTTTGTTTTTTCTGGCAGCACGGGTGACAAGGGCCGATACTAGTCTATGGCATCCGTGTGCTGTCCCCGTTTAACATTGCAAAGTATATGAGAAGCTTTGTAATTTATTTATTTCTTTATCCATACTCGAAAAACACTGGTGACTCACTGATTGTTTAAATGAACATACGGATGACACATTGATGACATACTGATGGAAGACATTGATGATAATGGTACCAGTTTTTCACATACGTGTTTTATACGGACATGTGAAGGAGGCCTTATGAAAAGTAGAAGCTTTGCAATTTATTAATTTCATATGTGAAAATTATTGATGAATCCATGATGGTAAAAACTGACCAAATATTTATGAAACCCAGATCTAAAACATTGATGAACAATGGGCTGTGTTTTTCATAATTTTTCTCCTGAAATGGGTAAAACGGTTTCTCAATACAAAACATGATGATAAACATAAAACTCTAGGTCCCCCAACTGTGAAATCAAGGGTACCACGTCTAGCAAGTCACAAAAAAATCTGAGTCCGACTTTTTGCAACTTGATTGTCACGGTCAGTGTATCCTAGTACTCTAGCGATCTTTGGCCGCACGATCTGTGGCTTGGCCAAAGTCGCCATGTAGCCCCAGACATAATTTGACCTTAAAGGGGTTGTCCCATGAACAAAGTTAATTTTAATTAATAGTTCTTGGAATAATAATAAGTTCCACAATTGGATGTGTTTAAAAAACATTTTCCTGTGCTGAGATAATCTTATAAATGAGCCCCTGCTATGTACTGTGTAATGGCCGTGTCTGACCGTGCTGGAACATGGTCTGATCATACCACAGCTCCTGGGTAGGGGAGGAAGGACAAGAGTATGCAGACGTTACAGCATGGGGATCAGAAATAATTATTTTTTTGAGGTAAACATTTTTTAAAAAGCAGGCAGGGAAATGCTTTACCTCCCAAAAAGAATCAGCTGTGATCCCCTGCTGTAATGTCTGTGTACTCTTTTGCTTCCCCCCCTGCCCAGGAGATGTGGTATGATCACACCATGTTCCTGCACGGTCAGACACGGCCATTACACAGTACACAGCAGGGTCTCATTTCTAAGATTATCTCAGCACAGGAACATTTTTTTAAATACATCTAACTGTGGAAATTATTATTATTTCAAGATGTATTGATTAAAATCAACTTTACAATTAACTTTGTTTGTGAGAAAACCCTGTTAATGACTTTTGAATGATTTTAGCTTATTAACCATCCTATGGAAAAGTGTTTCATAGTTTCACCCTTTTTAAAGTAAGGAAACCCCTTTATATCTTTTACTGCATTTAGTGAATTCACCCTTGCTTCCTTGCTTTATATACAAAGAACAAAGAGATTAAAGAGGTTAGTCACTTTCTATAACATACTTGATATATGCCTTGAAATGAAAAACTTTGCGAGACTAAAGGCGCATTTAGACAAGCTGACATTTGCAGAGATGTGAACTATTATCAGTCATCGCAGACATACCATTGGTGCATCCTGTGCAGCCGCACAGGGGCCGAGGAGAAAAGGGGGTCCACTTCTACCTCCAAAGCTGGTGAAATTGTTTATTATGATGAGATATAAGACTGCAAGGGGCCCATATATTGTCCTTACACAGGGACCATCTTCTGTCTGTGACCGCCACTGAGTCATCATCGCACATGATAATTGTGTCATGTATATGGGGTTAATGAGTAAATAATGTGTTAAAAAATGTTCCTTCATCGTGCGTGGAATCATTTATGCAAATGAAAAGTTATCTACTTGTTGTTTGATTGCCCACAGTAAATGGAAATCATTTGTTCGTTCGACTCTAGATAGTAAATAAATATTTTTTCAATGCCTTTTTCACACTACACTGCCAATTATCTTCCAGTGTAAGTAGAGTATTTGATTGAGTGATTTCTTGATCGAAGATGAACGGTTTCTTACACGATTACTGTAACATATAAGTGCTTATCTGGCTTTGTGTATAGATCATTTATTTTGATCTTTAGTCACACAATTATCTACTTGGCAAAATGGACCTTTACTCATAACAAATCTTCTTATTTTATTTATTTATTTTACTCACTTTTATAGCGTCATTAATTCCACAGCGATTTACAGACATCATCATCACTGTCCTCACTGGGGCTAACAATCTAAATCCCCCAGGAGTACTGCTTTGGTGTGTGGGTGGAAACCGGAGAACTCGGAGGAAACCCATGCAAACACGGGGAGAACATATAAAGTTCTCCTCTCTCCTGATCAAGTTCTCCCATCTTCTGATCAAGTTTATCCTTCTGCTGATCAAGTTCTCCCCTCTCCCGATCAAGTTCTCCCCTCTCCCGATCAAGTTGTTCTCTCTCCTGATCAAGTTCTCCCCTCTCCCGATCAAGTTCTCCCCTCTCCCGATCAAGTTCTTACCTCTCCCGATCAAGTTCTTACCTCTCCCGATCAAGTTCTTCCCTCTCCCGATCAAGTTCTCCCCTCTCCCGATCAAGTTCTCCCCTCTCCCGATCAAGTTCTCCCCTCTCCCGATCAAGTTCTCCCATCTCCCGATCAAGTTCTTTCCTCTCCGAGTCAAGTTCTCCCATCTCCCGATCAAGTTCTCCCCTCTTCCGATCAAGTTCTCCCCTCTCCTGATCTGTTCCATGGGTTGTGGGACAGAAACACATGTAAACTATTGTGACAGCACTAGTGGAGGCAGCATCATGAGATGTTTTTGCGCCAAGTTCCACCAAATACTTTGGTAGCTACTCTGAATCTTCTTTTGGTATGTTATGCTTTTCTTCTGTTTTTTTTCGTATTCATTAATATTGCCAAATCTTTTTGCTGTCAGTTTTTCCTTGTGTTTCACTGTTTAATATCTAATGATGAAATGTGTTTTATCACCCTGATGAGATAATGTTTGGCTACTTTAAACTTTAATTGTCAATACTGTAACAGATTGATTTTCAGTGTACTTACAGTGTCACATTTTTTACACTTAATACCAGGTGAAAGAGAAACTTTAGAGAGAAGTGATGTTTGGCTTCCTGCATGTGGTGATGAGAGAACTGAGTTGGATGACTTCCACTACTTACTGGTAGTTCGCGCAGTTTGTCCAGACCGTTTTCCTGATGCTTTATGTCGATATGTTGAAAGATTGTCCAGTGACTTAGAATTTCGTGATCTCTGCCCAGGCATTAATAACATAGCCGGTAGGTAAAGAAGAGCCCTGGAAGATGTTAACTCCTTATATTTGCTTGTCAGAGAATAACTGTAAATCCTATTGTAGTAATGAAAATATGTGGAAGATTGTAGCAAGATAATACCAATGATGATATATTTCATAGATACTAAAATTCATCTTATAAGTGAGTGGCGTTTATAAAATGATCTGATTTTTTATTCTTCTAAAGTGCAAATTAGTCCAAATAGTCTTCTGGTAAAAATATAATTTAAAAAATGTGCAGGTGACTAATTCAAAGTGAAAGAGAAAATGAAGGTATATTCTTCCTGCAGCCGCTTGGTTCTAGTCATCAGGTTGGTACCTGGGGCTCTCAATAGACAGCGCTCACTAAACCATGATAACGCCCTGCTCTTTGGCTAATATCCCATCCTGCACACACTGCAGAGCAGGATGTCAGTCAAGAAGCAGTGGGCATGATTACTGGGCGCTCACTGCCCCAATACGGCCACAGGGTCCCTTTAAGAGCACTCACATTTTGCATGCACATTTTAATTGAGGTGAAAGTAGAATTAGTTATTAAGTAAAACCAACTAAACCCGAAACCAGCTAATTTTCTTGCTGTGCTACAGAATTTTGATAGATCTTGCTCTTGTGTATAGTTTTAGCTGTTCTTAAAATAACACAAAAGAAAGATGATATGGTGTGGAAAGTTGATTAGTTTTAACACACAAGAAAAATCATCATTCTACATTGTGATATCTTCGGCTACATCTCCAGATTTTAGCACTAAACCTGGCCATATACAGCTCAATTTGCTCAATTTGCTTCTCATAGTTTTACAGAAAGCTGGTTGTTAGAGTGGCATACATTGCAAAATACACTGCTCAAAAAAAATAAAGGGAACATTCAAATAACACATCATAGATCTGAATGAATGAAATATTCTCATTGAATACACAATCACACAAAAATCATCAATGGAAATCAAATGTATTAATCAATGGAGGCCTGAATTTGGAGTCACCCCCAAAATTAAAGTGGAAAAACACACTACAGGCTGATCCAGCTTTGATGTAATGTCCTTAAAACAAGTCAAAATGAGGCTCAGTATTGTGTGTGGCCTCCACTTGCCTGTATGACCTCTCTACAACGCCTGGGCATGCTCCTGATGAGGTTTCGGATGGTCTCCTGTGGGACTCCTGGACAGTCTGTGGTGCAACGGGACGTTGGTGGATGGAGCGAGACATGATGTCCCAGATGTGCTCAATCGGATTCAGGACTGGGGAACAGGCGGGCCAGTCCATAGCTTCAATGCCTTCATCTTGCAGGAACTGCTGACACACTTCAGCCACATGAGGTCTGGCATTGTCCTGCATTAGGAGGAACCCAGGGCCAACCGCACAAGCATATGGTCTCACAAGGGGTCTGAGGATCTCATCTCGGTACCTAATGGCAGTCAGGCTACCTCTGGCAAGCACATGGAGGGCTGTGCGGCCCTCCAAAGAAGTGCCACCCCACACCATTACTGACCCACTGCCAAACCGGTCATGCTGAAGGATGTTGCATGCAGCAGATCGCTCTCCACGGCGTCTCCAGACTCTGTCACATGTGCTCAGTGTGAACCTGCTTTCATCTGTGAAGAGCACAGGACGCCAGTGGCGACTTTGCCAATCCTGGTGTTCTGTGGCAAATGCCAAGCGTCCTGCACGGTGTTGGGCTGTGAGCACAACCCCCATCTATGGACGTCGGGCCCTCATACCACCCTCATGGAGTTGGTTTCTAACCATTTGTGCAGACACATGCACATTTGTGGCCTGCTGGAGGTCATTTTGCAGGGCTCTGGCAGTGCTCCTCCTGTTCCTCCTTGCACAAAGGCGGAGGTAGTGGTCCTGCTGCTGGGTTGTTGCCCTCGTATGGCCCCCTCCACGTCTCCTGGTGTACTGGCCTGTCTCCTGGTAGCGCCTCCAGCCTCTGGACACTACGCTGACAGACCCAGCAAACCTTCTTGCCACAGCTCACATTGATGTGTCATCCTGGATGAGCTGCACTAACTGAGTAACTTCTATGGGTTGTAGAGTTCGTCTCATGCTACCACGAGTGTGAAAGCACAACCAACATGCAAAAGTGACCAAAACATCAGCCAGAAAGCATTGGTACTGAGATGTGGTCTGTGGTCCCCACCTGCAGAACCACTCCTTTATTGAGAGTATCTTGATAATTGCCAATAATTTCCATCTATTGTCTATTCCATTTGCACAACAGCATGTGAAATTGATTGTCAATCAGTGTTGCTCCCTAAGTGGACAGTTTGATTTCACAGAAGTTTGATTTACTTGGAGTTATATTCTGTTGTTAATTGTTCCCTTTATTTTTTTAAGCAGTGGGTATGCAATGATCCAATGAACATGATGTATTAGCTTAAAGGGGTTGTCCACTACTCAGACAACCCCTTCTCAACCACTATGTTTTCCAGTGTTGGCGACATTCCAGCTGTGTTGGTACAGGCTCTCTCAGGGCTTATGTGACATTGTTGTGACACAATCCCTGCAGCCAATCAGCAGTCGCTTTAGTATCCTTTCTTTCAGACATAATTGACATCTGTAGGAAGTTAGAGCTGCGGCTGCTCTCACTCCTTCTGGATGTCAATTTTGTCTGAATGAGGGGTAAATGAAGTGCCCACTGATAGGCCTCAGGGATCTTGTGACGTAACAATGTCATGTGAGTCCCAAGAGAGTCAATGCTGTCACTGCTGGAATGTCGCCAAAACCAGAAGTGAGTATAGGTGAGTCAATTTTATAGACTGTGCCTGCCTTTGCTAAATGCATTGTCCTTCTGGTGTACTATAAAATTCCCAAATAATACAATCATATAGTACCCAAATAATATTAACATAATGTGGCAAAAAACTAACAAAATAACATTAATAAATATTTTCATCTATCTTACAGGGAATCTGTCAGCAGGTTTTTGCTATTTAGTCTGAGGGCAGCATAATGTAGGGGTAGAGTGCCTGATTCCAAGGATGTGTGAAAATACAATCAGTGTGTTATCAGCAGGAAATTATCACTAGAGGACTAGGTCTCACGTGCAATCCAGTCCAGCTAATCTGTGTAACTCCACCCCCACCACTGATTGGCAGGGTTATACAGAGCTCAGCATTTTGATCACTACTTCATCAACTGTAGAGAAATCAGGGCTTCCATCAAAAGTCTGCATCAAACAGTCCAGTAAGTGATACACCACTGGAATCAGGCTCTTTGCCTCTACATCATGCTGCTCTCAGATT
Source organism: Phyllobates terribilis (assembly GCF_046119375.1). Classification (NCBI taxonomy): domain Eukaryota; kingdom Metazoa; phylum Chordata; class Amphibia; order Anura; family Dendrobatidae; genus Phyllobates; species Phyllobates terribilis. The sequence continues at coordinate 420,814,450 of NW_027362762.1, read as the reverse complement.
AAATAGCAATTACCTGCTGACAGATTATTGCTACATGACAAGACATCCCCAGGTCAGGGGCAGACATACCATCAGTACAACCTATGCAACCGTACATGGGCCCAACAGGTAAAGGGACCCACTCTCTCCTTCAAAGCAAATGTGCATTATGATGAGCTATTGGACTTCAAAGGGCCCATATATTGTTCTTGTACAGGGGCCCTGTTCTGTCTGTGTCTGCTCCTGCATCAGGTCTAGTGATCCTCAGCATGGAATTGGACTCAAAGCCATTAGGAACATTAATACCACTTTAGTAGTGCTCTATGCAACTTTATAGATCATTCTCTATGACACCTGTTCCCATGTGCTTGCTCACACATACCCACCCATGTGATCACTTATGCACACAAACATTCACATGTTTCTCACTCATGCACATGGTCATGCATGCTTATCCATATGGTTCTAGAGGAGAACAATCAGCAGTGCGATTGCTTACACCTATTGACATATACAATCATGGCTGAAACTGTTGGCACCCTTGAAATTGTTCCAGAAAATTATTGAAATTACACATGTTTTGTTATACACATGTTTGTGTCCTTTGTATGTATTGGAACAACACAAAAAAACAGAGAAAAAAAAGCAAACTGGACATCATTTCACACAAAACCCCAAAAATGGGCCACACAAAATTGTTGGCACCGCTCCAAAATTATGGGTAGACGACTTTGTTTAAAGCATGTTATGCTTGTTTAAACGCACCTGTGGCAAGTAACAGGTGTGGGCAATATGAAAATCACACCTGAAACCAGATAAAGAGGGGAGAAATTGACTCAATCTTTGCATTAGGTGTCCGGTAGGCCACACTTAGCATGGAGAAAAGTAAAAGGAGAAGTGAACTGTCTGAGAACTTGAGAACCAAAATTATTGAAAAATATCAACAATCTCAAGGTTACAAGTCCATCTCCAGAGATCTTGATGTTCCTTTGTCCACATTGCACAACATAATCAAGAAGTTTACAACCCATGGCACTGTAGCTAATCACCCTGGACGTGGATGGCAGAGAAAAATTGATGAAAGGTTGCAATGCAGGATAGTCCGGATGGTGGAAGCAGCCCAAATCAAGTTCCAAAAAAATACAAGCTGTCATGCAGGCTCAGGGTGCATCAGTGTTAGCACAAACTATCCATCGACATTTGAATGAAACGCAATGGCAGGAGACCCAGGAGGACCCTACTGCTGACACAGAGACATAAAAAACCTAGACTGAAGTTTGTCGAAATGTATGTGAGTAAACCAAAATCCTTCTGGGAAAGCGTCTTGTGAACAGATGAGACCAAGATAGAGCTTTTTGGTAAAGCACATCATTCTACTATTTACAGAAAATGGAATGAGGGCTACAAAGAAAAGAACATAGTACCTACAGTCAAACATGGTGGAGGTTCAAAGATCTTTTGGGGTTTTCTTAGCTGTCTCTGGCACTGGGTGCCTTGAAAAGTGTGCAAGGCATCATGAAATCTGAAGATTACCAAAAAATTTTGTGTCGCAATATGGTGCAAAGTGTCAGAAAGCTAGGTTTGCGTCCTAGGTCATGGGTCTTCCAGCAGGACAATGACCCCAAACCTACTTCAAGAAGCACCCAGAACTGGATGGAAACAAATCACGGAGAGTTGTGAAGTGGCCAGCAATGAGTCCAGATCTAAATCCCACTGAACACCTGTGGAGAAATCTTAAAATTGCTGTTGGGAGAAGTCACCCTTTAAATATGAGAGACCTGGAGCAGTTTGCAAAAGAAGGGTACACAGAAATCCCAGTTGAGAGGTGTAAGGAGCTTGTTGATGGTTATTGGAAGTGATTGATTGCAGTTATTTATTCCAAAGGGTGTGCAACCAAATATTAAGTTGAGAGTGTCAACAATTTTGTCTGGCTCACTTTTGGGGTTTTGTGTGAAATTATGTCCAATTTGCCTTTTTTCTCAGTTTTTTTGTGTTGTTCCAATACACACAAAGGAAATAAACATGTTTATAACAAAATATGTCTAATAGCAATAATTTTGGGGGAGAAATACTTCATTTTCTGCAACAATTTCAAGGGTGCCAACACTTTCGGCCATGACTGTACATGCACAGAAATATATGTAGTTAGCTTTGGAGTAGATGGCTACTGTATATATGTCTCTCTTTGAAGGCATTGCTCCTATTGGAGGGGGCTGACCATGTCTTTCATCCCATCTGTTTTATCCCCACAAACTGGCAATCAAGTTAAATACTCTTTTATTTGTATAACTAAATGATTTTTCCAAATTTATCTAGTATAACAGACATTTGAAACTCTCCAGGACAACTCTGATAAATCTCAAAGTTGAAAGTTAATAGCTCAGAATTCAAAGTTTCTGTCATGTTGTCAGGATCTGAGATCTATTGGTGACATCAGGGGAACAATCTGATACCCGTTCAAGTTATTGAAAAAGACACACAGTTAAACAAATAAAAAATAATTCAAACTGGAAAGGCACCAGAAAGGAAGAACTGTGGAGTCGGCCAAATGGTGTACCCTTCAGATTTTATGTCTGTTACTCCTTTTGCACTTTCAGTGGCAGTGAGTCATTCCTGTGTCAACTATTTATATCTTTTTCTTTTTAGTATTGGAGGAAAATACACATGGTGTGCTAGTTCTTGAACCTTCTAACGGAACCAGCACACTTTCCCCGGGAGGAGCTCTCATGCGACACAAAGCCAAAGAAGCTATTTGTCTTGCAGCAGAGGTAATGGATCTATGGTCTTGGCTCCTTTACTGTACACAAACATAGAACATGGCATGAGTAGTACCAAGATTAATGTAATAGCATTTGATTTGGATATTATTAAGTGTTTACTAAAAAACCATGGTGAACCATGCTGCCGGGACTGGTGAGCCATTTTAATAATCAGGAGGGCACAGCTGTGCGGAGGAAAAGAATGACTGGAAAGTTGTCGATGTGACTAATCTGTTGACTGGGGAGGAGGGTGTAGCACCCCGAGGGCTACAGGGGTATTGCACCTCGAACCAGAGGTGTGGTATTCCACTCCCGGGTAAGGATGGAGTGTGGACCAGGACTCGTTTAGCTGTATGCACCACACACACCCCATTTCCGAGGGACAGCTCAACGGTGCTCCCACAGAAGTGCAGGCACGACAGCTTCTGTTCCTGGCTGGAGTGGGGAGGGGGAGGAAAACCCAGTGGTGTAGGAGCAGATAGGGGTGGGTCTCTGGGCATAGGTAGGAGCCCATTGGTTGCTAGTCACCTGGGCTCGGGTGCTAGAAGGAGGTATATAAGGTGGGCACTATCTTAGAGTAGTAAGTCCAGTTCAGTCAGTTCAGAGAGGAGTGCAGTCCGAGGAGAAGTGACAGGGAGCAGAGCTGCTCCAGGGGCTCTGCTCCACGGGCAGGCCTTGTCAGTAGGCCGGGGCCTGAGAGAGAGAGAGGAGAAGGAACAGCAAAGGAAGAAAGAAAGGAAACAAGGAACAGGAACACAGAGAAAGGCCCAGAGACACGAAGGTAGAAGGAACCCCAAAGGCCCAGGAGATTGCGGGTGAAGGGTTGGCAGAGCAGGGTACCAGAACCCAAATTGGTGGAGGCAACAGATTCCTCAGCCAAAGACCGGAGGCTGTGACCACATCTTGGTGCGACCCCTCACTACATCCACCAGGAAAGCAAACCACATAGGGTCAGGGAAACCGGAGATAGGTTTCGCCAAGAGAAGGCCCGAGGGAGCTGGACAAAGGTGGGTCACTGGTGAGGACGGCCAGAGAAGGGAAGAGAAGGGAGCCCTGTGCCACGCTTTGGAATTGCCTGGGAGTTGGTCGAGCCTCTTGCCTGGTGGACGCAGCACGGCTTGGGCAGTCATTCCCTGCAGAAGTGACTCGGATAACAACTGTGAGTAAAGCATTGGAAACTGCAACCACACGTCTCTGTGTTTCATCGCCGCACCAGCACCATTAGTACTGGGACGCTCACACCATCACTCCCATCATCCACACTAGCTGCCCTGAGGCAATACTTCTCCCGTGGGGAGTTATCCCATACTTGGCTGCGCGTATAACATCAGCCTCAGCGGTCTGCAGCGCAGCGGCGGTCCCCACTGACCGCAATCCACGGGTGGCGTAGTCGGACATTTGTTATTACACTAAGACTGCCACTGAATTGACCACCCTGGGCACGGACCGGGTCAGCGCCACGGAGACTACAACCCCTAGCGATCCGGCTCCGGGTATTCCCTGCACAACAGAGGCCCAGGGGGCGCGTCAAGGGCAATTACTGTACAAAAGATGAATATAGTGCAGATACTGACCTGGTCCTAAATAATGAAAGCGGAGGTGGCTTGGGGGGAGTTTGGACAGTTAAAGAAGCACTCTCATCAAAATTTTTATCCTCTTAATATATTGCAACCATCATATTATATAGCACTGTGTACTTACAATTGCTTGTATTGCCCTATTGCCCTGTAAATTCTTTTCTTTTCCATTAGGTCTATAACATCACCTGGCTAAAAACAGACTAGCTGAATCCTTCTAATCTCTATGTATAAACAGGAAGTCTCTTTTACCTGTATGAGTCATCATTAGAACTATAATTCTAGATCATGGCAATGTCCCTGGCAGGGGGGAAGTGTGGAGCAGCTGGGTCAGGACTCAGTTGAAGAGGAGGATGACTCAGAGCCAAGAAGGATTCAGCTAGTCTGTTTTTAATCACATGATGTTATAGACCTAATGGAAAACAGAAGAATTATCTGGATAGAAAGGCAAATGATCAATTGTAAGTAGACAGTGCTATATAATATGATGATTGCAATATATTAAGAGGATAAAAACTTTGATTGGAGTGCTTCTTTAATTGTGAGAGGAGAAATAGTGATACAGAAAACATCATAACATACATTTATAGTAATTCCAGAAACCTCATCAACAAGATTAATTAATTAGAATTAAGCCGGACAATCCCTTTAATAAGTATGTGCCCGATGGGACTGTGTCATAAACTGTCAACAAACATCCTCTCTGCATAATGTACTGTACATTGTGCATAGAGCACCGCTGCAAAATGCATCAATGCTCAGATCTGCAGCTACAGTTGGGAGAGGTATGTTGTGTGCACATAGTGAGAGACCTGATAAAAAATTGGAGCGGAGCAGAGAAAAGTCACTGGGCGCTTTGCCCACCTTTTCAAACAATGTTTTCTCCGAAACACCCCTGCATTTCAGTGCAGTAGATTATACATGTCTGCAACTGCGCAGCCAGAATCTGAATCACGCTTCCTAAGGTTTGGGCAGCATAAATCTAGTGACAGGCCTTTCATAACACTGGTATACAGTGATTTTGGTGCCAACGATGTCTAAACAGGTTTTTTTTCAGTTTATGGAGATGATTAAGAATATGACTGTTTTCGGTTTTGCCAGATTGGCTCTATTTTCTGATATATTTAATAGTTAATTAATTATAGTAGAGTTGTGGCTTCAAAATGTCGCTTTTATAGCATTGTAAGACTACAAATTGAAATACAAAATAATTATATGGGATATTTCATTAGACAAGACACTGTTAAAGAGTGAAAAGACCAAAAGCTATTGCATTTGTTATCACACACAAGTGACATTGGGGGAAAGCATTATTCTCATGGATGAATTATCTCAAAAACTAAAACCAATTCAGCAAAAGTAATGTGATTTTTGAAATCAGCACCCTCAAAATACACTAATTCCATCCAAAAAACCTTGGCATCTGAAAAAAATTTTTTTTGTAGACCTGTGTTATCAATCTGCACTTATTATAGATTTGACAGCGGAGTGCTTAAAAAATTATAAGGAGCATCTTCTCTGCGTAGCGTAGCTATAGTAGATGTTACTTTGTTGTGACTGGTGTTTTATGCTTTGTTCACATGTTATGCATTACATTCAACATACTGTACATATTTGAAGAATTCTTCTGTAAGGTGCCCAGACTTATGCAAGCAGATGCAATTGAATCCCATTTTAAATAAAACTTACTTTCAAGAGGTTGCTCAGTGTAACATAATATGCTTACATTATTTTTCATTTTTCATAATTACAATATATTTCTCTTTTACCAGAATTCATTTTAAACAACATAATATGAAGATGTTTCTCTGCATAATAATTTTATGTTTTGTTTTTTGTCCCTGGAGAATCTTGAAAGATAATAATTAAGTTTATTTCATAGAGTTTCATATCATTCATTATAATGATCTGAAATGATGAATTTGCTTTCATATGTTGTGGTAGGTAATAAATTAAAGAGACATGCATTGTAGATAGCAATGTGCTGTGAATCATCATGAAGAAACTCATCCTGTTAATCTGCAGCATCTTGTTTTATGTATATTTTTGCTTGGCATCCTGCGTCAGTATCCTATGCGGCACACAATGTGCCCTTGATTGAAATAACCACATAATGCAGGAGAAATGGTGTTAATCTCAAAGCTTTCAATCTAAGCTGAAAGGAGGTACATAACAAAATTACTTGTGCAGGATGTTACCCATTTGTGGTATAAACCCTTGACATTACTTTACAGCACTCGCTTCCTACATAACTATACAGCAGATCATGTTTTTTCCTGTATGGATTTAGAGAGTTGTCCCATGCCAAAGTACATTTTAATCAGTAGATCTTGGAATAATAATAAGTTCCACAATTGGATGTGTTAAAAACAATATTCCTGTGCTGAGATAATCTTATAAATGTGCCCCTGCTGTGTACTGTGTAATACCTGTGTCTCACCGTGCAGGATCATACCACAATGGGAGGAAGCGAGATAAAGTATACAGACAGGACAGCACAGGATATCCGATGATTGTTTCTGTGGGTAAAATATTTTCCTGCCTGTTTTATGACCGGAGCGAGTGTTTCTGCATGTTTCCAGTTCCCTTAGCTCATCATAAATGAAGTCATTTAGGGAGGCGCTCCAGCTGTTGCGGAGCTAATATGTCATTGACTTGATTTATGATGAGCTCAGAGTGGTAGAGATGCGAAAGAAACACTCATTCCTGTGGTAAAACAGGCAGGGAAATATTTTTCCTTACAGAAAGCCGCAACTGTGATCCCATGCTGTTCTGTCTGTATAATCTCTTTTTTTGCTTCCTCCTCTGGCCAGGAGTTGTACTTTGTTCAGACCATGTTCCTGCATGGTCAGACTCAGCCATTACACAGCACATAGCAGGGGCACATTTATAAGATTATATCAACACAGGAACATTTTTGTTACACATCCAATTGTAAAACGTATTATTATTCCAAGATCTGTTGGTTAAAATGTTTGTTCATGGGAAAATTCTTTAAAGGGAATCTGTCGGCAGGTTCTTGCTATGTAATCTGAAGACTGCATGCTCTAGGGGTTAAAACACAGATTTCAAGAATGCCTCTCTTATCAAGCTTGGGTTTTGTTAGCTTACAAAGATTGTTTTAGCACCAGTAGCTTATTACTGTGACTAGCTGGTCTGTGAACCCTGGTCCAACACATCCCATACTGTGTTAAGCACCTCACTGTCTATGGACTTCTTAAGCTTTGCTGCATTGCTAAATCTAAAAGCTCAGATTGTGTCAGAACGGCTGCCCCCAGTAATCTAAGTGATACATAATTTTGGCGTACTTCAGGCTGCTCTCAGATGAGGTAGCGAAAACCTACAGACAGATCCCCTTTAAGGCTTATGCACTTTTTTCTTAAAACAGTCATGCATATGCCATTCCTTCTTTCACAAATCAAACCCTATATTTAGGCTGTGTGCCCACGTAGCATTTTTCAAGCGTATATGCTGCGGAATTTCCGCAGCGTAAACGCTTGAAAAACGCATGTATATCCGCACCCCATGGTCCCCAATGGGATTCCGCAAGTTCTATGCACATGCTGCGGATTTTTCCACAGCGTTTATGCCACGTTCAAAAATCCGCAGCATGTCAATTAATTTTGCGTTTCCGCAAGCGGAATTGCCTTTGTCCAATGCATAAAAAACGCAAGGCAATTCCGCATGTGGAAAACGCGTGATAAACGCCCGAAAAATGCGCGATAAACGCGTGCGGAATTCCGCATGCGTTTTTCCGGGAGAGGACTTGCATTTATGCAGCAGAAATTTTCTGCTTCATAAATGCAACGTGGGCACATAGACTTCAGAAGGCTTCTTTGGCTTACTATCAATTTTCAGTTACTGGAGTATAGCTCAGATACAGCCTAAAATGATAAAGTCAGTTAGGAACTTCTGTTTCAGGCTTGTTAGCCCTCATCTGTGCAAAACTATGGAGAACTATGAACATATTGAATGGAGTGGGATGCAACCATCTGAATTATTATTTTTTTGCCTTTGTAACCACCAGTAAATTCCCCAGCTTAATTTACATTTCCAACAAATGGCCCTGTAATTTGTGTCTTGCCAATGTAATACACATTTATGAAATTTATTAAGGCATGTACTCCACTTTTCTGGTGAAAGAAGTCATACATTATAGTGGATGCTATTTTCGTGCAAAAATTTACTATTTCGTCATTTTTTTAAGTGATATGGAAACGTGGGGGAAGTTTAATGGGAAAGTTAATGCCTGAAAATGGCGCAAATCTCCACCAGCTTATACTCTAGCTGCAGAGATTTTATGTTATGAACTACAGACAGGCAAATATACCCCAAATTTAAAGGTGTGTGCCTCATAATAAATTTGTAATGCACAGCTATTCAAGACAAGCATATAAGATGCTAGGCTTAGTAAATTTCCCCCATTTTTTACAGTTATGTACCGTATTTTTCGGACTATAAGACACACCGGACTATAAGACGCACCTAGGTTTTAGAGGAGGAAAATAGGAAAAAAAACTTTAAGCAACAAATGTAGACATGATGCCCTGTTATGTGGGAGGGGGTCTGCTGCTGACACTGGTATTGGGGTAATGTCCCCCAATTCTGTTAATATCCTCCATCCTGGTATGTATGGCCCCTCCTTCCTGGTACACGTGGCCCCCATCCCGTCCTGGTATACATGGCCCTCATCCCCATCCTGGAATGAATGGCACCCTTTGATCCCCCATCCTGGTATGCATGGCACCCTTTGATCCCCCATCCTGGTATTCATGACACCCCTTGATCCCCCATCCTGGTATTCATGGCACCCCTTGTAGAATCTGCTGAGTTTTGGGGTGCCAGTTAATATTAATTAACAAGATCTACTGGATCTTTAAAAGGGGATTTATTACAAATAGGATATTTACAATAACATACATAAGGGAAACCTAACTAAAGGACAAGGGAACAATGTAAGGGAAAGGGTAAAAGGAGAGGATGGTAGAAGATGGGAAGAGGGAAGAAGCAGAAGAAGAATAATAATAAGAATACTAATGCCTAACTAGTTTGATGTGCTACCTTTATATCAGTTACACAGTCAGACATGGCCCACACATTGCCCATCCCTGTAACACCTCCAAATAATGGTACCATCCAATCAGGTCACAGTCTTTGAAGTTCTCCAGAAACATGCACATGGCTGCTGATGCAGACACTCTTCTGAAGGTAGCGCTCTTAGGTTTAGAATGGGTAAGAGTATCAGAGGTCATACATAATTGCAGTGGTCTTCATCTTCCTGCTGATGGCGTCTGGTATATAGCCAAAAGGTCTTTGTATCAAGTGGCCCGAGGACAGGTTCAACTGGATTTTGCTTGGAGATAAGAGGTCAACTTGAAGAACAATGGTTTGTAATCCAAACACCACAGGGGTTATGTCCCTTTGAAGAGGCCAGACAAGATGTCCATCTCCCATGTAGGTGCTCTCTTTACTCTATCACTAGAACAAAAGGCACCACACCACAGGACACACAATGTCTTCCTGCCTCACAGGTTTTATGACTCCACAGCACATGGTCAATCTCTTTGATGTCGTCCTTTGATGAACTTTAGTGCTATACAGGGTTTGTGGATCAAATTGTGAGTTCAGTCATTCATATTACACGTACGATAGATATTGTCCATGTTGGGTTCCAACACCCCTTGATCCCCCATCCTGGTATTCATGGCACCCCTTTGATCCCCTATCCTGGTATTCATGGCACCCCCTGATCCCCATCCTGGTATGCATGGCACCCCTTTATCCCCCATCCTGGTATTCATGGCACCCCTTTATCCCCCATCCTGGTATTCATGGCACCTCTTGATCCCCCATCCTGATATTCATAGCACCCCTTGATCACCCATCCTGGTATGCATTGTACTCCTTGATCCCCATCCTAGTATTCATGGCACCCCTTGATCCCCATCCTAGTATTAATGGCACCCCTTGATCCCCCATCCTGGTATGCATGGCACCCCTTGATCCCCCATCCTGGTATTCATGGCACCCCTTTATCCCCCATCCTGGTATTCATGGCACCTCTTGATCCCCCATCCTGGTATTCATAGCACCCCTTGATCCCCCATCCTGGTATGCATGGCACCCCTTGATCCCCGATCCTGGTATGCATGGCACCCCTTGATCACCCATCCTGGAATGCGTGGTACCCCCTGATCCCCATCCTAGTATTCATGGCACCCCTTGATCCCCCATCCTGGTATGCATGGCACCCCTTGATCACCCATCCTGGTATTCATGGCACCCCTTGATCCTCCATCCTGGTATTCATAGCACCCCTTGATCCCCCATCCTGGTATGCATGGCACCGCTTGATCCCCCATCCTGGTATGCATGGCACCCCTTGATCACCCATCCTGGTATGTATGGCACCCCTTGATCCCCCATCCTGGTATGCATGGCACCCCTTGATCCCCCATCCTGGTATGTATGGCACACCTTGATCACCCATCCTGGTATGCATGGCACCCCTTGATCACCCATCCTGGTATGTATGGCACCCCTTGTGCCCCCACAAAAAAAATGAACAATCATACTCACCTCCTCTCTCCTCCAGCGCTGTCCCGCTCTGCTGCCAAGACTCTCACTGTGTGAGTCGCGCATGGCAGGACACGCGTGGCGTCCCTGCCATGCGCCTTCACACAGTGTGAGATGCTGTGCTGGAATAGTCACTGCTCCCCACGCCGGGACTCTGTGCGTGGGGAGCAGTGACCATTCAGTCTCTTCAGTAGCCGGCGCACTGGACCACAGCGCGGCTCGTGCTGCTGCACTGCGGTCAGTGTGCCTGCTATTAAAGACCATGAATATTCACTACAACCCATGGGAGTGGATTGTAGGGAATATTTATGAGCTTTAATAGCGGGCACACAGACCGTGGGGCGGCAGCAGGAGCCGTGCAGCGCCTACAGTGTACCGGCTATTAAGGAAAATGAATATTCATTGCTCTCCACACCCATGGGTGTGGGGAGCAGGGAATATTCATTTTCTTTAGTAGCGGGCACAGGGTAGGCAGCAGCAGACGGCTGATGCTTCCTGTGCCCCGCTGATCCCCCGCTGCCGCTCCCCCACACCCACCACCATGCACGGCCATACAGTAATATAGTATTCGGACTATAAGACGCACCCCCCACTTTCCTCCAAAATTTTGGAGGAAAAAAGTGCGTCTTATAGTCCGAAAAATACGGTATGTCATTTGCTTTAATACCTTCATTGTCACAACCAGCCTCTGTTTCTGATCCTGAGTATACAAATTCTCCTCTTTCATGTTGCATTGAATTTTGTTTAAAGCGAGTATGACAGCACAGAATGACTGTTCACACCAAGTACAGGCGCTCAGTGCATTACAGTAGGGCCAATCATTTATATACACCTTCCCACCTGCTTGATCTTCATCTATCTCCACCATTCTCTGGCTCTATGAAGCCAGTGCTGTCAATCAAAGAAGAGAGGGTGGAGATTGAGGGAAAACAAGCAGGTATGAAGGAGTCTTTAACCCGTTCACCCCGAAGCATGTTTTCACCTTCCTGACCATGCCAATTTTTTGAATTCTGAGCAGTGTCACTTTATGAGATAACTACTTTGGAACGCTTCAACGTATCTCGGTGATTCTGAGATTGTTTTTTTCATGACATATTGTACTTCATGATAGTGGTAAAATTTATTTGATATGACTTATGTTTATTTGTGAAAAAATCAAAAATTTGGCAATTTTCAAAATTTTAATCTTTATGCTTTTAAATCAGATAGATATGTCACACAGAATAGTTAATAAATAACATTTCCCACATGTCTATTTTACATCAGCACAATTTTGGAACCAACATTTTTTTTCGTTAGGAAGTTAAAAGTTGACCAGCGATTTCTCATTTTTCCAACAAAATTTACAAAACCATTTTCTTTAGGGACCACATCACATTTGAAGTGACTTTGATGGTCTATATGACAGAAAATACCAAAAGTGACACCATTCTAAAAACGGCACCCCTCAAGGTGCTCAAAACCACAGTCAAGAAGTTTATTAACCCTTCAGGTGCTTCACAGGAATTTTTGGAATGTGGAAGGAAAAAATAAACATTTAACTTTTTTTTACAAAAATGTTACCTTAGACCCAATTTTTTTTACTTTCACAAGACTAACAGGAGATAATGGACCCCAAAATTAGTAGTGAAACTTCTGAGCACACCGATACCCAATATCTGGGGGAAAACCACTGTTTGGGCGCATGGCGGGGCTTGGAAGGAAATGAGCGCCATTTGACTTTTTGAATGTAAAATTTGCTGGAATAATTAACAGACGCCACGTCACATTTGGAGGGCCGCTGATGTGCCTAAACAGTGGAAACCCCCGACAAGTGACACCGTTTTGGAAACTAGACCCCTCAGGGAACTTATCTAGATGTGTGGTGAGCACTTTGAACCCCCAGGTGCTTCACAGAAGTTTATAATATTCAGCAGTGAAAATAAAGAAATCACATTTTTCCACAAAAATGTTTTTTTTCAGCCCCAAATTTTGCATTTTCACTAGGGAAACAGTAAAAATTACACCCTACAATTTGTTCTGCAATTTCTCCTGAGTATGCAGATACCCAATATGTGGAGCAAGACTACCCTTTGGGCGCACAGAAGTGCTTGGAACTAAAGGAGCGCCATTTGACTTTTTGAATGTAAAATTTGCTGGAATAATTAGCAGACGCTATGTCGTGTTTGGAGAGCCCATGATGTGCCTAAACAGTGGAAACCCCCCACAAGTGACACCATTTTGGAAACTAGACCTCTGAGGGAACTTATCTAGATGTGTGGTGAGCACCTTGAACCCCCACTTGCTTCACAGAAGTTTATAACATTGAGCCGTGAAAATAAAATTGTCACATTTTTCCCACAAAAATGTTTTTCAGCCCCCAATTTTACGTTTTCATAATAGTAATAAAAGAAATTGCCCCATACAACTTGTTGTGCAATTTATCCTGAGTAAGCAGATACCCCATATGTGGGGAAAAAACACTGTTTGGGCGCACGGCAGGGCTCGGAAGGGAAGGAGTGCCATTTGACTTTTTGAATGTAAAATTTGCTGGAATAATTGGCGGACGATATGTCGCGTTTGGAGAGCTCTTAATGTGCCTAAACAGTGGAAACCCCCCACAAGTGACACCATTTTGGAAACTAGACCCCTCAGGGAACTTATAACTTATCTAGATGTGTGGTGAGCACTTTGAACCCCCAAGTGCTTCACAGAAGTTTACAACATTGAGCTGTGAAAATAAAAAAAATAAAAATTTCCCACAAGAATGTTTTTAGCACAAAATGGACCCCAAAATTTGTTGTGCAATTTCACTTGAGTATGCAGATACCCCGTATGAGGTCAAAACTACTTTTAAGGCATAGTGCAAGCTCAGAAGGGAAGAAGCACCATATTGGAGTTCAGATTTTGTTGGACTGGTTTGAGGGTGCCATGTCATATTGGTAGAGCCCATGAAGTGCCAGATCAGCTAAAACCCCCCCATAAGTGACTCCATTGTACAAACTACACATCTCAATGAATTCATCTAGGGGTGCAGTGATCATATTGACACCACAGATGTGTCACATAATTTTATACCTTTGGCAGTAAAGAAAAAATAATAACATTTTTACCACAAAAATTTTGTTTTCACCCCAGATTTTACATTTTCACACTGGGAAATGGGTAAAATTGCACCAAAATTTGTCCTACAATTTCTGCTGAATGTAGAAATATCCCATATGTGGCTCTACAGTACTGCTTAACCACACGGCGAGACTCGGGAGGGACGGAGTGATTTTTACTCCTGGAGAGCAGATTTTCCTAGAATAATTTGCGGACTCCATATACAGAGCCCCTATGTGCTTGAAGAGCAGAAGCCACCTCAAGTGACCCCATTTTGGAAATTATACCCCTTTGTGAAATTATCTACAGGTGTACTGACGATTTTGACTCCATGGATGTTTTCCAGAAACTAGCAGCAGTGGATGTTGCTAAGTGAAGATTGCAAACTGCCGTTGTAGTGACCAGTATGCTGTAGCGACCAGTATGTTGTAGTGACCAGTACATTATGCCAAGCTCGTTCTTCTGGAGACATGCACCCATAAATTAGGCATGCTATCATCGCTACAGGAATGCCAAACGTGGACGTTAACTGCAGTTTAGACACACAGTAGAGCTCAGAAGGGAGGGGGACCTTTGGATTTGGGAGCGCAGAATTTACTGGATTTCTTTTGGAGGGTGAGGAGCCATTTTGTTTTTCCAGAGCCTTTGTGCTACCAGTAATGTGGAAGCCCCTATATTATTGTTAACAGATGACGGACCTGAGTGGGGACTTGCTTTTTTTGCGAATGGAGTTGAAGCTTTTATTGGAAACATTTTACATATTATTTTGGATCACATTTTTCCTGTGCTCTACGCTGAGCACTTATATCGGGGTTTCCATCTAAATCTCTGAGTGATGTGATTTAGATGAAATCCCCAAGGGATCCATTCACTATAATGAGGCAGCAGAGTTACTCTGGACTCCGTCTGGCCTCTGTTCAGTGTCGTCCTACTTTTCAGAAGTGCACAGAACTGTGGCCGACGGCACTTATATGCATGCCTAGTAAAAAGATGGACACCGCCGGATCATAGGCCAGACGGCATCCACAGTGGCTCCATCTGCCTCATTACAGGGAATCTTCCGCCGGGGGTTTCACCTGAATCACATAATTCAGAGATTTACGCGGAAACCCCGGTGTAAGAGCTCAGCGCAGAGCGCTGGATAAATGTGAGCCGAGCCTTACTGCAATCTTTGGGAGGCACAAAGAACCAATCAACAGCATGTGAAGAATTGGTTTTATTTATTTTTTATGCCGTTCTTCGAGCGGTATAAGTGATTAGACAACTTTATTCTTCGGTTCAGCGCAATTACAGAAACCAGATTACCAGATTTACATTGGGCTTTTATGTTTGGCACACACTAAAAGACACTTTTTATTGTAAAAATAAGTTTTTGCATCGCCTTATTTTGAGAGCAATAATTTTTCCATATTGTTGCTTACTGAGTCACATAAGGGCTTGTTTTTTGCGGGACGAGTTGATGTATTTATTGGTACCATTTTCGGGCACGTGACATTTTTTGATCGCTTTCTATTCCGCTTTTTTGGGAGGGAGAATGAACAGAATGCAGCAATTCAGGAATTGTTTTTTGGGGTTTTTTATTATGCCGTTCCGCGTGTGGTAAAATTGATAAGGCAGATTTATTCTTCAGGTCGGTGCGATTACAGCAATACCACTTTTATATTTTTTTTATGTTTTGGCGCTTTTACACAATAAAAACTATTTTATAGAAAAAATAATTATTTTGGCATCGCTTTATTCTGAGAGCTGTAACATTTTTATTTTTCTGCTGACGGAGCTGTATGGCAGCTTGTTTTTTGCAGGACAAGATGTCATTTTCAGTGGTGCCATATTTATTTACAAGCGTCTTTTTGATTGCGTTTTATTCCACTTTTTGGTTGGCGGTATGATGATAAAGCACCGTTTTTTGCCTAGTTTTTTACTCTTTTTTTTTTTTTACGATGCTCACTGAAGGGGTTAACTAGTGGAACAGTTTTATAGGTCAGGTCGTTACGGACGCGGCGATACCAAATATGTGTACTTTTTTTGTTTATTTTTTCTTTGCACAGATAAATATATTTATTGGATTAATATTTTTTTCTTTTTTTTTCTTTATTTTGTGATTTTTTAAAAAAATATTTTTACAATTTTTACTAAATGTTTTATTTTACCTTTTTACATTGTCCCAGGATGGGACATCATTTTCAAACTGTCAGATTGCTGATCTGATGCTCTGCAATGCATCTGCACTGCAGAGCATCAGAGCAGCGTCTGACAGGCAGGAAGGAGGCGTCTCAGCCCCTGCTCTCTCAGGAGTGCCATCAGAGGGGTTAAACACCCGCGATCGGTGCTGGCACCGATCATGGGCGATGATGCACCGATCATGGGCGATGCACACAGAGCTGACACCCGCATGTGATCGTGTAAGCCCGTCCTATCATTGTGCTGTACATGTACTGCTCTTTGCGGGAACGCAGCTCCCGCAGAGTAGTACATGTACGGCACATGTCGGGAAGGGGTTAAATGATTGGCAACGCCTTGAAGCACTGAGCGGCGGGACTTAGTTTGAACAGTCATGCAGTGCTGACAGGGTCTCTTAAAGGGGAATCTGTCACCTCAGAAAACACTATTTACCTGCAGACATAGGGATAATAATTTGCAAGTAAATGACTTTCAGTCATGGGGTGTGTGCACGGAGCGGTTACATTTACTGCTCACAGCACTGCTCACTATACGGTGAGCGACGACTATAAGCACGCCCCAGCACTTTGTGTAACAGCTCACTCTGCACATACACACTGAGGAAATGACTGAAAAATAAAGTACCGGACGGTCTTTTAATGTAAAAAACTTAACTGAGGACTGGGACATGCTTTCCCAACCTGCTTTTTGATTTATGGGTAGACCTACCAGACTGCGCTCATGTATATACGCCCATTTATGTGTACATAAAGATGCAGCCATGCTGATATAATTGAAGCACATAGATTAGGAAATGCAGTGAATTTAGCAACTGAATCAAATGTTCTTGCATGAAGAATTGTCGTAGTGTTCATTTCATTCCTATTTGAATATTTGTCTGCGGCCATGACAGCCAGGTCTATTAGGAGACTCTTCTCTGTGGTCACTGTGACTTCAAGTGAATTGACAGATGCGGATAGGAGGACATCATTTGGAGCAGAAGATGGCATTACAAAAGAAAATGACTGCATTTGTGTATCACGGCATGCTGTTTCCGTTCCATCAATCGCATGTTGTTTTGTCACTGAACCTTGTCTATAATGAGTCACAATATCTTGTTAAATTTATTGCATAAACCAATATTTAGAGTTGAATTCTTATGTTAAAGTTATAGATATGGGCATGCCCACAAATTTAGCACCCTGGTGAGAAATGCCAGGTGCACCAAAGCTACAAACAGGCATCCTCTAGCTTCATGCTGCGCACAGCTGTCCCAAATGTGCATTACCTTTTATTATGTTAGCAATTGCATTTCATTTACTCTTCCTTTCCACTTACTTTACCGTAACAGAGAAGAGAAAGCCACTGACTGCAGTCGTATATTATGCTGTGTACGTTTAATCATAAAGCAGAAAAGCTGTGCTAATAATTGGCTTAGTGTACATTATATACAGAAATATATGTCTTCTCTATGCACCTTAAATATTTGTGTTACTCTCCAAAGAAACATAATTATGTTTCCTTGTTCTTAGGAGAAAAGCATACCATTTTACACAGTCAGTATGACGAATGGAAATGAGGAAGAGGTGAAAGCGGCACTAAATGACACAATGAATCACAATGGTTGGCTCATTCTAGAAAATATTCATCTGGCATCAGAAGCCATGCTGAAAAATCTCTCCAAGAGCCTGAAATATGCTGCAAAAATGCAAGGTATGGTTAGTGACACATTTAGTCTGTCTATTGTCATGATAGATCAGATTTATAGATGGATATAGAGATAGAAATAGATTCTACATTTCTAACAGTTGTCCAGACCCAGAACATCATCGTAAGCTATTACCTGTATAAAACTGTATAAAACTGTATTACACTATAAACATGCATTGTCATGTAACTACTGGAAATGGTTAGCAGTTGTGTTGAGCATTCCGATACTGAAATATCGGGCATCAGCCGATATTCGCGGTATTGGAATTCCGATACTTAATTCCGATACTTTTACATTATCGAATACCGGGATCGGAAGTTCCCATAATGCTCTGCAGTGTCTCTGAAGTATGACAAGCTGGATGGCAGCGCTCAGCTGAGATCCAGCCTGTCATCAGAATGCCATCCCAGCGTGGGAGAATTCTCCTGATTGTTTAAAAGCCGGCGGGCGGTAAAAAGCCGCCGGCTTTTAAACAATCACACAGCCCCATACTGCTTCCCCGCAGCCTGCCACCCCGATCCTCCGCTCCCCTCGCCACCTCCCATCCCGATCGTAAGTTAGGACCGGGCGGGGAGCGCAGCACCAAGGAGCGGGGAGCGAAGGACCCGGGCGGGGAAGCCGGCAGTGAAAAGACTTCACCGCCGGCTTTCCCGTTCTGTGCTGCGCTTTCCCGCCGGTTATTTCAAATGAACAGCTGAGTTATCAGGTGATGCTGATCAGCTGTTCATTTGAAGTCGCCGCGGTGCCCTCAGAGGGTTCACGTGAGTTCATGCTTGACTGCATTGCATGAACTCACATGAACTTTCCCACGGCCGCACAGGTCAGCCTCACCTCCCAGACGATCAGCCCGTCATGATTTGTGTGTGTGGGTGTCTGTGCGTGTGTCTGCGAGTGTGTGCGGGGTGTCTGTGCGTGTGTCTGCGAGTGTGTGCGGGGTGTCTGTGCGATGTCTGCGATTGTGTGCGATGTCTGTGGGTGTGTGCGGTGTCTGTGCGTGTGTGCGGTGTCTGTGCGATGTCTGCGGGTGTGTGCGGTGTCTGTGCGATGTCTGCGAGTGTGTGCGGTGTCTGTGTGCAGGCAGACATAGGCCGATGTGACACTACTACTCCCATCGGCCTATGTCTGTCCCCCGTCCACTCGTGCCAGCAGGATCAGCTAGATGGGAGCAGTAGTTCCCATCAGCCTGATCCTGCTATTTAAATTGCCCTACTGTGTCCCCAATAAATTTTAAATACATGTCATTGGTGGCCAGTGGTTGCCTACAATAAATTAGTTCATACATTACCTGTCCCCGCCGATCGCCACCTAAAATAAAGTAAAAAATAAAAAACTACACCTATACTCACCTAGACACCTAATTCCCCGAAGCCATCGATCTCCTGTAATAAAATATAAAATAATAAACCACAACCTTATCCTTACCCCTCCGTAGTAGTCCACGAGTGTCCCACGATGATCTCCAGTTTAGAGCAGCCACATAGAATGTGACCGCTCTGAACCGCTGCCGCCGCTAGAATGATGGGGCCGTAAAGCAGCCCCGTCATTGCATAAGCGGGTTCGCCGGAGTTCAGGCAGCGCTGCTCCGGTTAGCTCCTTTACGGCCCTGCTGTATCGTGAGAAATTCCCACGGTACAGCAGTGCCGTAAAGGAGGTCTCCGGAGCTGCGCTGCCTGAATGCACTCCGGTGACCTCATTCAGTGGCTCCCGCTGCCGGGAGCGGACGTGTTCCCGGCAGTGTGAGCTTACAGCAGCCATGCACAGCTGTCACCATCTCCAGATGTGACAGCTGTGCATGGGAGATCAGCGCAGGAACGTGGACAGGTAACTATTTTTTTTTAGTAAACTAAGAATTAAATAAAATTGTGTGTTTTATTTCAAATAAATTATTTTTTTCTGGGTGTAGTGTGTTTTTTCTTTTTAACACTTTGTAGGTTAGTAATGGGGGTGTCTTATAGACGCCCATCATTACTAACCTGGGCTTCATGGCAGCTGGCGCTGACATGAACCCCAACCCTATTACCCCCTGCCACCGCACCAAGGCAGCGTGGAAGAGCGAGGCTAAGTGCCAGAGTTGGCGCATCCTATGGATGCGCCATTTCTGGGGCGGCTGACGACTGGTGTTTCTAGCCTGGGAGGGGGCCAATATTCATGGCACCCTTCCTGGGCTATTAATATCAGCCCCCAGCTGTCTGCCTAGCCTTTGCTAGCTATTAAATAGGGGGTACCCCACGTCATTTTTTGGGGGGGTCCCCCATTTTAATAGCTAGTAAAGGCTAGGTATTCAGCTGGGGGCTGATATTAGTAGTCTGGGAAGCTCCGTGGGTATTACCCACTTCCCAGGCTTCAAACATCTGCCCCAGCCGTCTGCTTAACCTCCGCTAGAGCCTAAAATTATGGGGGATCCCACGCCAATTTTTTTTTAAATAAATCCTTTATTTTAACACTAAATGACATTTGAGGAGTTAATAAAGATGCAGTCCCTAAATTATTATTTATTTTTTAATTAATTTCTCCCAAAAATTTTGACGTGAGCTTTGCCATATTTTTGTATGCCAGCCAGGTACAGCATCCAGCTTCTATGAACGCGCCATTTTCCGGGGTGGTTGCGGACTGCAATTTGCACCGTGGGAGGGGGGGGGGCAGAAAGCTTGGGCCTCCCTGCGCTGCAGATTCCATCCCCCAGCTGCCTATTTGTACCTGGCTGGACACACAAATAGGGAGAAGCCCCACATATTTTTTTTTAAATTATTTCATGAAATTCATGAAATAATAAAGAAAAAAAGGGCTTCCCTATATTGTTGTGTCCGGCCAGGTACAAATAGTCAGCTGGTGGTTGGGCGCAGCCCGTTCCTGCCTGCTGTACCTGGCTGGACACAAATATAGTGCGAAGCCCCACGCCAATTTATTTTAATTATTGCATTCTGTGCAATTTAAGGGTGTGGCATCCCCTTTGTTGAGCTGATTAGTATATATGTAGCTTACCACGGGCCTAGGTGGTCTGGAGTTGGGACCCGGTCCTATTTGTCTACCCTTTTATATGCATTACTTCAACTTTGATATACAGTAAGGTTTTTAATATAGGCAGTATAGGTACCGTCCCAATTTAGGGTCACCTTGCCGCTGGTGGGACGGCTTGTATACTTTTTTTGATCAAAAATAGTTCACTAAGTACCCTATATTTATTATGCAACTTTGCTTTACATTTATATATAATGATGGTAGGGTATGAGATATATTTTTGTCTTTTGTAGGTTTTGTTTTACTTCATGTAGAATTAACCTACAAGGAAAGAAAGGGTTTATTTTCATTCCGATATTTGTGTCCCATTGACTTGCATTGGTTTCCGGTATCGGAATCGGCGATATCCGATACTTTTTGGGTATCGGTCCGATCCAATCCGATACGATATTTCCTGATATTGGAAGGTATCGCTCAACACTAGTTAGCAGCACTTCTTGACAGACGTCCTCCTAACAGTTTAGTGGAGGTTCTGTAATTCAGTGATCCCTTCTGTAGTGTAACCTGATAGATTTAAAGGGATTGTCCATAATCAAGACAAAATAGGCAAAGTGGAGCAATTCCGTAAAATAAAACAAGAAGCATTTTCCGTAAAAAGGGAACTTGTCATGGAACTTGTCATGTCCCCAAATGCTAATAAACTGCAGATATGGGGCTAATCTGCTGGATAAAAGTGTTTTAAAGCTGCACAGCCACTGTGCAGCCAAACTGAAAGCCTGGCATACTGAAATTAACTTCTGTCATTCTGTCATAGAGGTGTAAAGCAGGTCACTGGATGCAACATGCAGACAAGGACAAGGCCTAGTAACCAACTTAACTCCCGAAAGGGTGGTATTGAAAAGAAAGTAAATTGTGAGGAACAGGGTAAACACAGAGTAGAATATTCAATATACAATTGTAGCAAACTTATTGGCAACACACTTTAACCCTTGCAGTAGGTATTCTCTATGTTATATAACTAGTTCCCTCAGTGTTGTAGGTGTAGGCCACTTTTGCACTGAAGCCACTTTCTCTGTGGTGGGGTAGACATCTGCACTGGAGGCGGTGTGCCCCAGATACTTGATTTCCCTCTGAAACAATTGCTACTTGCGAGGTTTGATCTTCAGCGCATGTCTCTGAAGCCGTTCCAACACTTGCTCCATCCTGATGAGATGTTCTTCAAAGGTGGAATAGTAGATGATAATGTCATAAAGATATATCAGGGTGGCTGCAAAATTCAGGTCTCCGAGGCATCTTTTCATCAGGCGTTGGAATGTCCCCGGCATGTTTGTCAACCCGAAAGGCATTCGGTTGAATTCGAATAGCCCCATGGGAAGGATGAAGGTAATTTTCGGTTGGTCGTTCGCTGCTAGGGGAACCTGCCAATAGCCCCTGGCCAGATCAAGGGACGAGAAGTACTTAGCCTTTCATGGGGCAGACAGGGATTATTCGAACCTTTGCAGATGGTATGAGTCTCATATGGTGGAGGCATTCAGCCATCAGTAGTCCAAACAGAACCTCAGTGTTCCGTCCCTTTTCTGAACTTGTACATTGGGTGCCGCCGCGGGGCTTTGACTTTCCCTTATCACTCCATTTTGCACCTTGAACGACACAGGTCTTTTACTTCCTGGTACATTTAAGGTGGGATCTACCGATATCTTTCTTGTATGGGGCTTTGGTCCCCGTAGGAAACCCGTGTTGAATAGCTTTAGTTCACCCAAAGTCATTATCATGCTGAGCAAACAGTCCTTGGTACCATTGTCGTAAGTTCTCCCACTTGGCTGGAGTTGAATTCCGTGAAGTTCGCTTCCATCTGTTCCAGAAGATCGTGACTGGTTCGAACTTCACCCCTGCTCTCCCTTTCATTGAGAGTCAATTCTATGGTGTCTGACCTTGGGAGATCTTCCAGCATCACGTACACCTGAGCTACCTCTTTCCGGGGGGTTAATTGTGGACTTCTTTAACTTAGGTTAATACAGCATACAGGTACTCACCCTTCACGCACTGTGGCTAGGGTGTGGGCAACCAGCAATCCCAAGTCATTTCTTCCCCCTCTGGGGGTCAAGTTGTACTTCCACTCCTACTAATGACACATGGGCCCGTAACAGCATAGTGAGCACAGTCTTTCCTGCTGGTAAGGTCACCGTAGCTTCCAGGGATACCACCACTTGGCTGAGGTGCTGGGAGGCGGTTGATAACCTTTGAATCTTGCTGACCCGCACCAGCTGTTTGGAACACTCTCTTGCTTGCAAATGTTGGATTACATGGGCCCAACTATTCTTTTGTCATTCATCTGTCAAGTAGTGTCCCATTTCTTTAAAAACATTCAACTCCAGGGTCACGATAGGCCCTCTCTGGGGTTCTTCACTAGTACAATCCATTTTGTGGCCAAATCTTTTCCACACACTTGTATGGACATCCACACTGCTCTGGCCACCGGGATGGACAGCTGTTTGGCAGCCACAAGTCAAATGATTGATTCCCTTCTGGAGCGAGCGACGTCTGGAAAGTGGGCTCCGGAGTATTCTTTGGGCATAGTAGTCACCTGGGACCCTGTGTCCATCAAACAGATCAGTTGTCCATTAAACTCAACCCAAGTTACAGGTCTCTCAGGAAAGTCAGAGTCTTCATCCCCTCTTTCATAGGTGTGGAGCCCCACGGTGTGCTCCTCGACCATGGGGTGCATTAGTTTAACGGACGCCCCCTTCTTCTTCTTTCCCGAGTTGGACAGTTCCAGGAGATGTATCCCCTTCTGCCATAGGTCCAGCATTCCACACCACATTCTTCTGATGGATGACAGCTTTGAGGCACCTAGCCGCGGGGAGCGATGTACTCCAGTGCCGGCTTCTTCTCATAATGGGTCATGGGGCCAGACATCATGGTGTTAGAGGGGGTTCCTTTAATACCACATAATTCTCCTCTGATGTCCTGGATCTCCTGTAGTAGCCCACGGGGCCAGTCAGGCTCCGTGCTTGGTGATTCGGAGGTGGTCACTTAATGGCTCGTGACCATTCCTGTTAGGATAGGAGACTCTCGTTCTCGCACCCTTGCCTCCTCCCCGACGTCCAGGAAGTTTATATTAGAAGTAGAGCGTAGGCGTTCCTTTAGGGATGTCTCAAGTAGGGGTCTCTCAGGCCGTTAACCAGTTGATCTCTAAGCTCCTCATCTAGCGTTCCCAGCCCTTGGTACACTTCCTGTGTTCATTATTAAATATGCAATCATAGCAAAGTTGTTGGCAACACACTATAACCCTTGCAGTAGGTATTCTCTATGTTATATAACTAGTTCCGAATGAGAACAATGTTCACAGTAATAAAGGTGCCACTACAACAATCCACTTTATTTTCCAGGCCCTAGCGGGGGTCTCCGGTTCTTCCCGCTAGGCTGCAAGTCTTGCTGACAAAGTCAATCAGTGCTCTCTGGGCCTCCTGCACACTGGCTGGTCCCTGCCCCGTCTGCTGCCCCACCCCAGACTGACTCCAGTACCATACGTCAGTGTTGGATATAATGGCCCGGTTCACTCATGCCTCCTGATCACTGCTGCAGACGTTCACTCCTGGATTAGGGTCCTCACTGTATCTTCGGTGCTTGACCTACGACGGTTGTCTGTCGGGCCCAGATTGGCGAGGGTTGGGCCTTGGGTCTTACCCGGCGTAGTCTGGTCTCCGGATCTTGACTGGCGCAGGGCTAGGCCTCAGGCCTTGGCCAGCGTTATCTAGTCTCTGGCACTTGACTGGCGCAGGGCTGGGCCTCAGGTATTTGTCAGCGTGGTCTGGTCCATAGACCTTGCCTGGCACAGTCTGGATCTCACTCATGGCTACACAACAGCTGCTGATCTGGGCCCCAAAGTACATGCCAGTTTCTGGGCCACGATGTCCCTCCGAGCACACGTCCTGCTACTCTCTCAGTGGTGCCAACTGACCTCCAGCCTTGTCACTCCGGCCTATTATCTTGAGGAACTGCGTCGCGAATGTCACCTGACCTGATGACTCGCCCATCTTGGAATGCTCTCCCCTCTTATTGGTTCCGCAGGCTTCCGTTTGGGCAGTAGGTGGCAGTCTCCGGTCACAATGCCGCACAGCTCTGGGGAATCTCATCTTCCATGGTATACCATCTTACAGAGGTGTGACTGGCATGGCTTCAATTACAACTCAGCATAGTGAGCAGCACTCCCTGATACATTTACTGACAGCTGTCTCTGTATTTATATGCTGTGGAAACATCTGTCAGTCAATGTGCCAGGATGTGCTGACAGCCGCTGATCGCTATGCACTGGGCGGTGACTGAAGCCATGACTCTGTAACGGGAAGCCAGAGGCTGCTGGGAGTAATAAAGTTAATTTCCTCCCGGTATCCATGCTTTCAGTAAAGCGGCCGGGCAACTTTACTGTTTGGTTACATGACAGGACCCCTATAAATTCTTGCTTCTCCGCTGCTCCCCATCAGTCTTTGTGTACATGGCTTTAGCAATGGCACTCCATTGGTACAACTGATCGGTACAGCCAATCACTGGTCTTTCAGATTTTGTTACATTCTTCCCATTGGCTCATTATGTCTTAACAATGGACAAGCTCTTTAAGTTTCTTCTGCATTACAAGAATTTTTACACATTGCCTGTTGAAAGTAATTCACATAACTGAATGCAAGGTCTCTCCAGACAATAATCTAAGAATGCAGTAAGATGTGAACTCGGAAGCCTGCAGAACAGAAATTGTAGCTAGGAAGGGAAACCAATCATAACTCTGTATTGGATCACAGAGAATTCTGATGGATCCTACTGACTTACCGTATAATAAGGTCCTTCAGACTTTCACCAGGTTTCAAATGTATTTGGCAGCCATATGTTAGCTGAAGTAGAATATTTGCAGCTACCCAATGTTAACATTTAAAATGGTATTCAAGCCATGAAGCAGTCCCATCCTTTTTTTTTTTTTTTTAATCTATTTTCAACTAGACAGATCGTGTTAAGCTGTGCTCAGTGTTATAAAAGACAACTTTTACTGAATATATCACAAATTCATACTGCTCTTACGAAAGTGTGACCCAAAGGTTATGTGCCCACGATGCAGAAATGCTGCATATTTTTTCCGCTTCTCCCAGGCAGGAAAAACGCCTGCGGATTTTACATGCGTTTTTCCTGCCAGGAAGAAGCGTTTGTCAAGCGTTTTTGCATGCATTTCTGCATGTAGGTTATCAAGCGTTTTTCCAAGCGATATTAGCATCAGCTTGACAACTTGGTCACACTATATAAATCCATGCAACCGGCATGGATTTATATAGTGTGACCAAGTAATAGTTAAAAAAAAAGAATAAGAATGGTAAAAAATAAAAAATAAAGATTATACTTACCTTCCGATGGCCCTCGATCTCCTTCTCCGATGCGTCCGGTCTCCCCGGTGTCTGGCGGTTGTGTAAAAGGACCTGCCATGACGTCATTGAGTCATGTGACAGGTCACGCAACCGCCGACGTCAGCGGTCGCGTGACCTGTCACATGACTAAATGACGTCATGTCAGATCCTCACACCACCACGAGCCGCCCAACACACCAGACGCATCGCTGAGGAGGCCGGGGGACATCGGAAGGTAAGTATAATCTTTATTTTTTATTTTAATTCTTTTTTTTTTTTTACAGGTACCATGGTACCCGGTCTGGATGAGAGTCTCCTCTTCTCCAGACCTGGGTACCATCCGCACATTGAATCACTTCATATCCGCGTGTGCACATGTAGTGATGCGGATATCAAGCGTGTCAGTGCAAGTCAATGGCGGCAATTATGCTGTGTGTCTGCAAAATTAATGGACATGCTGCATATTTTTCCGTAACGATAATCCACAGCGGAAATTTCCGCAGCATGTGCACAGCACATGCGGATTATCATTGGTGACCATGAGGCACGTATTGCCAAGCGTTTTTTAAGCGTTTTCGCTGCGGAAATTCCGCGGCAAAAACGCTTGAAAAATTCATAGTGGGCACGCAGCCTAATACTACCACTTGAATAACATAATACTCGTGCTATTTATGTATTTGCATTTGTTAAAGAGAATCTGTCAGCATGTGTTTGCTATGTAATCTGAGAATGGCAAGACAGGCCAATTCCAATGATGTATCACTTACTGGACTGCATGGTGTTTTAGATGTAGCAGTGGTCATAATGCTAAGCAGTGTATAACCACACCCACACCACTGATTGGCAGCTTCCTGTGTACAGTGTACATTGTCAGCAAGCTGCAATGGAAGAGGGGTTATACAGATTAGCCTGACTGCTGTGCATGTGAGACCGAGTCAGACAGTGATAATCTTCTGATAAAAAATCCTGATTGTATTGAAACTACAACACACAGCCTAATAAGTGACACATCCTTGGAATCGGGCTCACTTGCTCTATATTATGCTACTCTCAGATTAAATAGCAAAAACCTGATGACAGATTCCCTTTAAAGGGGTTTTCCTGGTATAAATGATTCTTTTCCACTATCTAAAAATGAGATTCAAACTCATCTGTGGCAAGTTACAGGTGTGGGCAATATGAAAATCAATCCTGACACCAGATTAAAAGGGGAAAAAATGTACTCAATCTTTGCATTGTGTGTCTGTGTGTGCTACTCTAAGCATTGAAAAAAGAAAGAGAAGAGAATTGTCTGAGGACTTGAGATCCAAAATTGTTGAAAATTATCAACAATTTCAAGGTTATAAGTCCATCTCCAGAGATCTTGATGTTCCTATGTCCACTGTGCACAACATATTCAAAAAGTTTACAACCCATGGTACTGTAGCTAATCTCCCTGGACGTGGATGGCAGAGAAAAATTGATGAAAGGTTGCCACGCAGGATAGTCTGTATTGTGGATAAGCAGCCCCAATCAAGTTTCAAACAAATTCAAGCTGTCCTGCAGGCTCAGGGTGCATCAGTATCAGTGCGAACTATCCGTCAACATTTGAATGAAATGAAACACTATGGCAGGAGACCATGGAAGACCCCACTGCTGACACAGAGACATACAAAATCTAGACTGCCGTTTGTCAAAATGTATGTGAGTAAGCCAAAATTCTTCTGGGAAAGCGTCTTGTGAACAGATGAGACCAAGGTAGAGCTTTTTGGTAAAGCACATCATTCTACTAGTTACAGAAAATGGAATGAGGGCTACAAAGAAAAGAACACAGTACCTAGAGTCAAACATGGTGGAGGTTCAAAGATCTTTTGGGGTTGCCTAGCTGCCTCTGGCACTGGGTGCCTTGAAAAGTGTGCAAGGCATCATGAAATCTGAAGATTACCAAATAATTTTGTGTCGCAATATGGTGCAAAGTGTCAGAAAGCTGGGTTTGCGTCCTAGGTCATGGGTCTTCCAGCAGGACAATGACCCCTAACCTACTTCAAGAAGCACCCAGAAATGGATGGAAACAAATCACGGAGAGTTCTGAAGTGGCCAGCAATGAGTCCGGATCTAAATCCCATTGAACACCTGTGGAGAGATTTTAAAATTGCTGTTGGGAGAAGGCACCCTTCAATTATAAAAGAACTGTAGCAGCTTGCAAAAGAACAGTGGTCCAAAATTCCAGTTGAGAGGTGTAAGAAGCTTCAACTCAAAAAATCTGGACGAACACCATTATGATATTAAAAAATATAATTTTTATTGATACATGATAAACTAAAAACATGGGATAAATATGAACATGCTGACAAAGGAAATAAATAAATAAATGAATAAATACCATGTAATCAGGACCTCCTGGTGTTGGGGCCCTGACTACATGGTATTTATTCATTTATTTATTTCCTTTGTCAGCATGTTTATATTTATATTTATTTCTATCTCACATCTATATCTTTAGCTCTTCTTTTGATTATATACTTTCTTGGTATTTTACCATTGATTTATACATTATATCATTGAACTGCCATTATTATGAAATTTGTGTAATATTATATAATATTATATACGCTTTAAGGAAATTCATGTAGTCAGACATATGCTATACCCCACTATTATTCTGGGAAATGTATTGTTATCCCTGAGGTCTCTTCTATTTATTATCCCATGTTTTTAGTTTTTTATCATGTATCAATAAAATGATATTTTTTAATATCATAATGGTGTTCGTCCAGATTTTTTGAGTTATGTTATTGGTGGTTTGAACACCTAAATATTACTTTGGATTTTCTTTGTTGTTGTTGTTGAGGTGTAAGAAGCTTGTTGATTGTTATAGGAAACGATTGATTGCAGTTATTTATTCCAAAGGGTGTGCAACTGTGCAACCAAATATTAAGTTGAAAGTGCCAACAATTTTGCCCATCTCATTTTTGGGGTTTTGTGTGAAACCATGTCCAATTTGCCTTGTTTTGTGTGTCTGAGCAAAGGGTCTGAATACTTATGACCATGTGATATTTCAGTTTTTCTTTTTTAATACATTTTCAAAAATTTCTACATTTCTGTTTTTTTTTCAGTCAAGATGGGGTGCAGCGTGTACATTAATGAGAAAAAAAATGAACTTTCTAGAATTTACCAAATGGCTGCAATGAAACAAAGAGTGAAAAATTTAAAGGGGTCTGAATACTTTCCATACCCACTGTATATATATATATATATATATATATATATATATATATTTGTTCTCCACTCATACTTACTGATTTCCATGCACACAATACATCACTTTAACATTGTGACATACAACGTAGAGTTTGTTGCTTATTGTCAATCTGATCTCTACAGTTTCACAGAAAGAGGAGAAGCAGTTCTGTGTGTGGCTTACATCTGAGCTGGGAACTTCTATTCCTCAGGACTTCCTGGCACATCTTAAAAAGGTAAGCTGAACTTGATTTCTCTTTGTACTTCTTTTTTCTTGTGATGAGATAAAACATTTTATTCAAGAAGGTAGAATTATCATAATCCTGTTGTGAAAGGTAATTCCCTAATTTCGATGAACTAACTTTACATTAAAGGGGTTGCCTTTCAAAAGTGATAAGTCTGCAGTCACTGCTGACTTATGAATCCCCACAGCGCAGACACTGTGCGCTGTGGGGATTCGCCGGTATGAGACCTGGTAACGGAGGGCATGTATGAGTTATACGTATCCCCGGCCAGTTGGTGTGGCCTCGCTCTCCATATACTTGTATTGAGTGAGGCCGCGCTTTCTTGTCCGGCATGCCCACTAGGCGTCCATGTCACTAGATTGGGCGTGGCCTCACTCTATACAAGTGAATGGAGCGAGGTGGCACTGAATGGCCGAGGGTATGTATAATGTATGCATAGCCTCCAATCCTGTGTCTCATATATCAGCGAATCACCGCAGCGCACAGTGTCTGCACTGGAGGGATTCATAAGTCTGCAGTCACACAGAGTGACTGCAGACTTGTCACTTTTGACCGGACAACCTCTTTTTAAGGCTTGTGTAGTAAAACACTGCAATTAAACAAATGCTGTACATGAATGGGCCCTTAAATTCTTGTTTGGGTGAGACAACGTATTGCATAATGTCCTATGTGCTATGTTTTGGTAATAGTGACATCGTTAAACAGTTTTGCTGTTTTGGGCTTTTTTTTTGCTTCACAATTTTCAAACTTTGAATTTTTATTCTGTTAAATCAGAGAGATATGTTACACAAAATAGTTAATAAATAACATTTCCCACATGTCTACTTTACATCAGCACAATTTTGGAACCAAAATTTTTTTTATTAGTGCGCTATAAGGGTTAAAAGTTGATCAGTGATTTCTCATTTTTACAACAAAATTTACAAAACCATTTTTTTAGGGACCACATCACATTTGAAGTGACTTTGAGGGGCCTTTATGACAAAAAATACCCCAAAATGACACTATTTTAAAAAGTGCACCCTTCAAGGTGCTCAAAACCACATTCAAGAAGTTTATTAACCCTTCAGGTGCTACACAGGAATTTTTGGAATGGGGAAGAAAAAAATTAACATTTAACTTTTTTCACAAAAATGTTACTTTAGACCCCAATTATTTATTTTTGCAGGGGTAACAGGAAAAAGTGGACCCAAAAATTTGTTGTGCAATTTCCCCTGAGTACGCAGATACTCCATACGTGGGGAAAAAACACTGTTTGGGCGCACAGCAGGGCTCAGAAGTGAAGGAGCTCCATTTGACTTTTTGAGTGTAAAATTTGCTTGAATAATTAGCGGACGCCATGTTGCGTTTGGAGAGCCCCTGATGTGCCTAAACAGTGGAAACCCCCCACAAGTGACACCATTTTGGAAACTAGACCCCTCAGGAAACTTATCTAGATGTGTGGTGAGCATCTTGAATCCCCAGGTGCTTCACAGAAGTTTATAACATGGAGCCGTGAAAATAAAATTTTCAAATTTTTCCCACAAAAATGTTTTTCAGCCCCCAGTTTTGCATTTTCATAAGGGTAACAGGAGAAATTGCTGTTATGATAGGCTACAAGCACTAAGGAAAGACAGGAGATCTGTCCCTACAATAGAACTAAGCTAGATCTCTACGATGTAACGGGGAACCTGATCCTGCGATCAGACCCGCTAAAGTCCTCAGCTAGTCTGAACGAAGACCTATAGATGTGAGGAAGGGATCCCTACAAGAACTAGGGACTGGGTGACAGATGGACACCTCCTAGCAGAAATTGTAGCAGTAAAAAGACAAACACACAACATAGAACATAAAGGTCAAAAGACCTAGCTAAACTGACTGAGAAAGGTTACAAAGCACCTGGCTAGCTTAAGAGTAGAAATTACAATGAAGTCCAGCATGGCCAGAAGGGCGGAGCAGGATAAAATAGGCAAAAAGGTCATGTGACCAGCAAAATAGAAAAAACCTAACAGGAGAGTTCTAACAGTACCCCCTCTTCTAAGAGGATCCTCCGGATCCGCTAGGCCCAGGCTTATCAGGAAACCTCTTGTGAAATGCTCTGACAAGTCTGGAAGCAGAAAAATCATCCGCCCTCACCCATGAGTTATCCTCGGGACCGAAACCCTTCCAAGCGACGAGATACTGCAAACTCCCCCTATACCGTCTAGAATTAAGGATGCGGGAAATTTCATATTCCCCGTCCTCCACCACCGGAGGAACAGTGGCAGTGGCGTCTCTATCTGATACATCAGCTTTTTTCAATAGAGAAACATGAAACACCGGATTAATCTTCCAGGAGGTAGGAACCTCCAACCTAACAGCAGATTGGTTAACTACCTGAAGCACCTTAAAGGGCCCTACAAACTTGGGACCCAATTTTTTAGAAGGAATCCTCAACTGCAGATTCTTAGAGGACAACCAAACCATGTCACCAACCGTAAACAAAACCTCTTGACGTTTCCTGTCAAAGTACCTCTTAGATTTTTTGTTAGCCTCCTGAAGATTACCACCCACATCCATCCAAACTCTCTCCAAATCACCAGAAAAACTCTCCTCCTCAGGCACAGCCGATACCAATTTGGAGAATGACCCAAAAGACGGATGTCTCCCAGAACAACAAAAAAAAGGCGAACACCCAGCAGAAGAGGATGTATGGTTGTTAAGCGCAAATTCAGCAAGCGGCAGAAACTCAGACCACCCCTCTTGATTGTCTGCCACAAAACAACGCAAGAACTGCTCAACATCCTGATTCTTCCTTTCTGTCTGGCCATTAGACTCAGGATGATATCCAGATGAAAACGACAAATGAACTCCCAACCTGTCACAAAAGGCATGCCAAAAACGAGCCATGAACTGAGGTCCCCTATCAGAAACAATGTCAGTAGGAACACCATGGAGTCTGCCAATTTCCTTGACAAAGGCCTTAGCGAGTTTCTTAGCGCAGGGCAGTTTGATGAAGGGAACCAAGTGACACATCTTGCTAAAACGGTCCACGACCACCCAGATGACCGTGAAACCCTCAGAGGAGGGAAGGTCAGTAATAAAGTCCATAGCCAGATGTGTCCAAGGTGCACTAGGAACCTCCAGAGGGCAAAACAACCCCGCAGAAGGGGTATGAGAAGACTTAGATCTAGCACACCCAGTACATTGACGCACCCACTTAATGACTTCCTTCTGCCATCCAGGCCACCAAAAACTGCGACCCACAAGTCTCTTGGTCTCAGAAATTCCTGGATGACCTGCCAACCGAGACTCATGACACTCAACAAACAAATCTCTCCTAAAGGTCCTAGGCACAAACAACCTCCCATGGGGAGTGTTAGATGGGGCATTCTCCTGTGCTTTAAGAATCTCATCTTCCAAAACGGAGTCCAATGCAGCAATCACAACACCTTCTTGTAAAATGCTCTCCTCCTCCTCAGCACCGACCATGGGAAAAAAGCTGCGAGACAACGCATCAGCTTTAACATTCTTGGTACCTGGGATGTAAGTAACGGAAAAATTAAACCCCGAAAAAAAAAGTGCCCACCTAGCCTGATGGGCATTCAAGCGCTTGGCAGCATCAAGATAGATCAGATTTTTATGATCAGTGAAAACCTGAATGGGAAATTCAGCACCTTCCAAGAGATGACGCCAGTGTTCAAATGCGAGTTTAATAGCCAGCAATTCCCGATTACCAATATTGTAATTAAGTTCAGTCTCAGAAAATTTTTTTGAAAAAAAGGCACAGGGATGTACTCCATCCTTGTTTTCCTGAGACAACACCGCACCGACCCCCACAGAAGAAGCATCAACCTCAACCAAAAACGGCTTAGTCACATCAGGCTGCATAAGGATGGGGGCAGAGCTGAACCTCTCCTTTAGAAACACTAACGCTTCAATGGCCTCAGTAGTCCACTGAACCGTATTAGCACCTTTCCTGGTGAGATCGGTCAGTGGTTTAACAATAATAGAACATTTTTTAATGAATTTTCTGTAATAATTGGCGAAACCCAAAAACCTCTGTATCGATTTCAAACCAATAGGCCTAGGCCATTCCTGTACAGCTTGAACTTTCACCGGGTCCATCTCAAAGCCCTCGCTGGAGATAATGTAGCCCAAAAAACTAATTCTCTGTACAGCGAACTCACATTTCTCTAGCTTAGCAAAAAGCGAATTGTCAATTAATAACTGTAATACCTCACGTGCGCTCCGCCAATGAGACTCCAGTTCAGGCGAATAAATCAAAATGTCATCCAAATACACAGCCACATTTTTGCCGATCAAAGGTCTAAGGATGTCATTAATAAGATTCTGAAAAAATGCTGGTGCATTGGTAAGACCAAAAGGCATAACCAGATTCTCAAAATGACCCACAGGAGTGTTAAAAGCAGTCTTCCATTCATCACCCTCCTTCATGCGCAACAAATTGTATGCCCCCCGGAGATCAATTTTAGAGAACCACTTGGCCCCCACTAACTGGTTAAACAAATCAGGAATCAATGGCAGTGGGTAAGGATTACGTACAGTAATTTTATTAATCTCGCGAAAGTCCAAACAAGGATGTAAACCGCCGTCCTTTTTTTTAACAAAAAAAAATCCAACAGCCACAGGTGACTTAGAGGGTCTGATATGACCGGCGGCCATGCTCGTCTGTATGTATTCCTCCAAAGCCTTTCTCTCAGGAATAGTAAGATTAAATAAACGACTTTTAGGAAGAGTCGCTCCAGGGACAAATTCAATGGTACAATCATAGTCTCTATGGGGAGGCAAAATTTGCGACTCCTCCTCAGAAAAAAATTTCCAAAAATCCTGAATAGGTACAGGTAATTCCCCTTTATCCACAGCAGCAATGCGCCCGTTACAACACTTGTCATAACACTTAGGGCTCCAGGACTTAATTTCATTAGTAAACCAATCCAGTACAGGATTGTGCAATTTTAACCAGGGTAACCCCAAAATTACTGGAGAAGGCAAATTATTTAATACTACCAAATCCAAATTTTCTTGGTGAATACCATTAATAGTGAGGGGAAATTCATAAACCTTGTGAGTAACACATTTCAAGGGAGAGCCATCGACAGAAACCACGGCAATAGGGGATGACAAAGGTTTGGGTTTTAATTTAAGTTTTTCCAAGAATCCCCCATCAATCACATTCAGAGTAGAACCACTATCCACAAATACCCGAAATTCAATTAATTCTTCCTGAGCTGCAGTAGTAGCAGAAAGAAATACCCCCTTAGTGTTTAAACAGGCTATACGGGCGTAACTGACCTTTTTTTTTTCTTTGTTCATACGAAGCACACAGTTCTTAATGAAATGGTCAGATTTTCCGCAATAAAAGTACAAACCTTCAGAAAACCTGCGGTCTTTTTCCTGAGAGCGGGGTGACATTGCCCGAATCTCCATCGGCTCTCCAATGTCAGTACAGACCCTCTCAAGACTAGGAGCTGACATGGATTTACTCTCATTAACTCTTGCACGCAGTATCCTGTCCACCCGTATAGCTAATTGCATTGCCTCCTGCAAGTTTCAGGTGTAGGATAAGCAGATCCTTAACCCTTTCACCTAGCCCAGCAAGAAACAAACTTTTCAGAGCAGAATCGTTCCACCCCACCTGAGCAGACCACCGACGGAAGTGAGTACAATAATTTTCCACATTACCTTATCCCTGTCTCAAAAGTCTCAATTCCGTCTCAGCTGATGAGACACGATCAGGATGATCATACAACAACCCCAAAGCAGAAAAAAACTATCCACTGATCTAAAGCACGGATCACTATGTTGGAGAGAAAAGGCCCATCCCTGAGGTTCTTTGCGCAAAAGTGACATTATGAACCCTATGCGCTGTGATTCATCACCAGAGGATCTGGGTCTCAAACGAAAATACAATAAACAAGCATTTTTAAAGGAAAAAAAATCTTGTTGTTCACCAAAAAATAAATCAGGCAATCGTACCTTTGGCTCCACAAAATGCGCTCCAGAACAGCTACTCACGTGTTGTTGGAGCTCGGCCACCTCCAGAGAGAGTCCCTGCAGACGTTGAGCCAAATCCTGAACCGACACCATGATGGAAACTGGAGGTCTTTCCTTAGAGATATTTTTGGGCTGGACTTACTGTTATGATAGGCTACAAGCACTAAGGAAAGACAGGAGATCTGTCCCTACAATAGAACTAAGCTAGATCCCTACGATGTAACGGGGAACCCGATCCTGCGATCAGACCCGCTAAAGTCCTCAGCTAGTCTGAACGAAGACCTATAGATGTGAGGGAGCGATCCCTACAAGAACTAGGGACTGGGAGAAAGAAATTGTAGCAGTAAAAAGACAAACACACAACATAGAACATAAAGGTCGAAAGACCTAGCTAAACTGACTGAGAAAGGTTACAAAGCTCCTGGCTAGCTTTAGAATAGAAATTACAATGAAGTCCAGCATGGCCAGAAGGGCGGAGCAGGATAAAATAGGCAAAAAGGTCATGTGACCAGCAAAATAGAAAAAACCTAACAGGAGAGTTCTAACAATTGCACCGTGCAACTTGTTGTGCAATCTCTCCTGAGTAAACCGATACCCCATATGTGGGGGAAAACCACTGTTTGGGCGCACAGCAGGGTTCGGAAGGGAAGGAGCGCCATTTGACTTTTTGAATGTAAAATTTGCTTGAATAATTAGCGGACGCCATGTTGCGTTTGGAAAGCCCCTGATGTGCCTAAACAGTGGAAACCCCCCACAAGTGACACCATTTTGAAAACTAGACCCCTCAGGGAACTTATCTAGATGTGTGGTGAGCATCTTGAACCCCCAGGTGCTTCACAGAAGTTTATAACATGGAGCCGTGAAAATAAAATTTTCACATTTTTCCCACAAAAATGTTTTTCAGCCCCCAGTTTTGCATTTTCATAAGGGTAACAGGAGAAATTGCACCA
Source organism: Phyllobates terribilis (assembly GCF_046119375.1). Taxonomy (NCBI): domain Eukaryota; kingdom Metazoa; phylum Chordata; class Amphibia; order Anura; family Dendrobatidae; genus Phyllobates; species Phyllobates terribilis. The sequence continues at coordinate 420,777,869 of NW_027362762.1, read as the reverse complement.
TGCAACTTGTTGTGCAATCTCTCCTGAGTAAGCCGATACCCCATATGTGGGGGAAAACCACTGTTTGGACGCACGGCAGTGTTCGGAAGGGAAGGAGCGCCACTTGACTTTTTGTGCTTGAATAATTAACGGTTGTGCCCATGATGTGCCGAAATAGTGGAAACTCCCCACAAGTGACCCAATTTTGGAAACTAGACCCCTCAAGAATTTTATCAAGGGGTATAGTGTACATTTTGAACCCAAAGGTACGACAGAATTTGATAACATTACGTCAACATATTGAATAATTTGTCATTAGTGTTGAGCGCAAGTGCTCGCTACTTGAGTTTGCATTGGGTACTCGTGTATGCACCAAGTATTGCGGGTGCTCGAATTACATGCTCGAGTCCCTGCCCCGCATGTTTCACGGTTGTTAGACACCCAAAAAAAAACATGCAGGGATCGCTCGTGCATGGCAGGCTATCCCAGCAACGTTTTTTTGGCCGCGAAGCATATGGGGCAGAGACTCAAGCATGTCACTCGAGCACCCGTGATACTCAGTGCATACCCAAGTACCTGATGCAAACTCAAGTACCCTAATACAACCCAAACCCCAACCCTAATACAACCCCAACCCCAACCCTAACCCTAGCCCAACCCTAGCCCAACCCTAACCCTAGCACAACCATAACCCTAGAGTTTATTTTTTTACACCATTCCTCACGTGGTATAAGTGATTAGACTACTTTATTCTTTGGGTCGGAGTGATTACAGCAATACGAGATTCATATCGGGTTTTTATGACTGACAGCTGTCACACACTAAAAGACGCTTTTTTTTGCAAAGACTAGTGTTTGCATCACCATATTTTGAGAGTTATAATTTTTCCATATTTTGGCTTTTTAGTCATTTGATGGCTTGATTTTGGCGGGACAAGTTGACGTTTTTATTGGTACCATTTTCGGGCACGTGACATTTTTTGATCGCTTTCTATTCTGATTTTTGGGAGGCAGAATAAACAAAAAACAACAATTCAGGAATTGTTTTTTTGCATTTTTTTTATGCCGTTCCGCGTGTGGTAAAATTGATAATGCAGCGTTATTCTTCGGGTCAGTGCATTTACAGCAGTACCGCATTTATACAGTTTTTTTTTATGTTTTGCCGCTTTTACACAATAAAAACGATTTTCTAGAAAAAATATTTTTTTTGTATCGCTTTATTCTGAGAGCTATAACTTTTTTTTTTTTTCGGACAATGGAGCTGTGTGGTGGCTTGTTTTTTGCAGGACAAGATGACATTTTTAGCGGTACCATTTTTATTTACATTTGTCTTTTTGATCGCGTGTTATTCCATTTTTTGTTTGGCGGTATGATGATAAAGAATTGTTTTTTTTGCTTTGTTTTTTGTTTATTTTTTTTACTGTGTTCACTAAAGGGGTTAACTAGTGGGACAGTTTTATAGGTCAGGTCTTTCCGGACGCGGCGATACCAAATATGTGTACTTTTATTGTTTTTTTGTTTTTTTTCATAATAAATAAATATTATGGGTTCAATATATTTTTATTTTTTGGGGATTATTTTTTTCTTTTTTTTTTATATATTTTTACAATTTTTTTTACATTTTTTATTTCACTTTTCTACTTTTTTTTTTTTACTTTGACACATTGTCCCACTATGGGACTTTCACTTTTTGCAGCCTGATCGGCTGCATGGCATAGAGAGCAGCAGCTCTCTTTGTCATGCAGTCTGTCAGCGCTGCACACAGGGGAGACATTACTTTGGTCGCGCACTGCGCATGACCAAAGGAACATTCTGCCTCCTGGTGACCCCGATGTTGTCATGACGACATCGGGTCGTCATGGCAACATTCGGAAGCCGCCGCAGACATCGCTGGACTCCGGCAGGAGAGGTGAGTATACCGATCACCTCCCCCCTTGGTACCGCAATGCTGCCACTGACTTCGATCTCAGCATTGCGGGGGTTAATGTGCCGGGAGAGGTGCGGGACTGCTCCCAGCACATAGCACCGCTTGTGTGCGGGCGCGATCGCAGCGCGTAATAATACGTAGCTGGTCCATAAGTCCCAGGGCACAGCTACGTACTATTACTGACAAGGTCGGAAAGGGGTTAAAGTGTAACCGTTGTTTTAATTTTTATTTCATAAATCAATAGTGCATGTGAAAATAAGCAACTTTGTAATTTATCTTATCAGAGAAATCTGCTTCTTTCTTTGCCAGAACTGATAATTCATTTTCAAAATTCTCAATTCATGAGTAAAATCTGTTTTCAATGAACACAGATTTTAACATTACTGAGATAGGAAATGGCAGTTGCTAGTGATAAGATTCTATGTAGACCACAGGTAGGAGTGTCTTCCTCCTCCTGCTCTCCCTTTGTCCTCTGCATAAACAAAAAAATGGAAAGGAAGGGTTAAATCTGTGCCACCAGTGGATCAAAGATGTGAGGCAATTGGTATCCTGAAATGCGGTTTATTAGTCAACGCGTTTCAAAGCTCAAAACTTGTTCATCAGGACAAACCACAATCTTGTCCCCTGCATAGAATCTTTTCAGCACCAACTGTCATCTCCTATCTCAGTAATGGGAAAGTCTGTCCTCACTAAATACAGATATTACCCATGAATTGAGAATTTTGAAAATGGCTGATTAGTTCTGGAGGAGAAAGAAGCAGATTTGTCTGATAAAATATGTTACAAAGTTTCTTATTTCTACGTGTACTATTGATTTATAGAATTAAAATTAAAGTGACTGCTACTTTTTAACATAAAATGGTGAAAATAAATAAATAACATAAAAATTAGTGCAATATAGTATATTGTCATACAAATGAATTATAACTAGTGATGAGCGAGCAATAAAATTCTCGGGTGCTTGTTGCTCGGGTCAAGAAAATTGGAATGCTCGAGTGCTCGGTCCGAGCAACGAGCCCAATGTAAGTCTATGGGAAACTTGAGCATTTTTCCGGGGAACCCTCCTGGCGGTCTGTAAAGGGCCTAATAATTGCCCAAATCAATGGGAACAGTGCTCAAATGACATGGGAACAGCACGGGGAAGACCCCTGGAAGCATCTCTTACTCCCAAGTCACTGCTGTCAACAATGTTGTCAGAGTATTACGCCACTTTTACGGACTCACAATAAAACATACAAAAACAAAGCCAAAATGGATTTTCCTGGGAAAAATGTTAAGAAATATCCTTTCCAGGGTAATGACATGTATCTAAGGTAAAATAGATAACCAAAAACAAAAATGCTCCTCCACACCTTGGGCTATGTTCACACGTAACATTTTTCATGCGTTTGTGCACTTTTGCATTGCTTTCAACGGTGAAAAATGCATTCACCGGGAAATGTAATTTTAACATTTTACTACCTTATCTGGCCATGTGGTGTGTGAGACATGATCAGACACATTCAGACAGTGCTGAAAAGATATGGGAACCGCATGGGGACGACCCCTGGAAGCATCTTTGACTCCCAGGTCACTGCCTAAAACTGTGGTCATTTCATCAGACGTGATCCTATATCACTGCGGTAATAATACAAACATTTTTAGCAACTTGACAAATATTAGACTCTGTCATGAAAGTTAGCCACCATCTTAGGTATGGTACGTCATACCTGAAGATATTCCCTATTGTCATTTCTAAAAATCCCTCACACAGCTCCTACCATGTCACAATTCTCCAGCCCCTGGTAAACAGAGCAATTTGCCCCCACCTCTGGAGATCAGTCTCAAGGAACTTATTTGATATGGTAAATAGATGGGCCAGCTCTGTTGTGTCCAGAGACCCTAGTGGGTAATTAACACCTTGATGTCACTTAAAACCAGAAGCAAACCATTTGTGCAAGCCTGCCAACCTCTCCATTGTCCCAAGGAACCATGTGCTTTCTTTGTGGAAAATGGCCGCCAAAAGCTACAGACATACTATCAATTCATAACCACACGATACAAGTTAGGGAACCCAAATAAAAGGTATCATGTGGGGAAGGTGCCCGCGGACACAATCATGGGACTTATAAATCCATGAGTGGCCTGGAAAGCTAGATATTTAGAAGAACCATATACAAGGTCCCAGGGGAGGCATGTTTATAGTCAATGGCTTCCCCAGAAGAGTAGGATCACGACGAGACCTCTGGTGATACGATGAGATCACCCCAGGGAAAGTTATGGGTACTTTTCTCAAATGGAGCCAAAACTGGCATTGGTAGGGGGGCGGGGCTTGGTAAACTGACATCACCAAGAGTGGGCGTGACAGGACTTTAGTATAACCGACAGCCAGAAACCCCCTCAGTTTTGACCCAGGAGATGATGTGAACAACTCCTAACGTTGGGTCCAGGTCTCTGAGTGGGAGAAGCACCTTTGCCATGTGCTACTGAGGCCTGGACGACTGCAACTAAGCTTGAACCTGTGGGATAGCAGAACCTCCTTTGCACTACAAGAACGGTAACTGATTTATCGTTGTTATTCCTGTGTTTTGTAATCCTAATTGTTATATCTCTTATTCTGGCCAAATACCGTTGTATAGTTAATTGTATAGCCTTGTAATCTAGTGTATTCTTGTAATCGATTAAATCATAAATTAATCGTGGGCTGTATCCTTTACTCTGCATATACGAATCCATTGGTCCGGAAACGCTTGGCTGAAACGCTACTGGGTTGGTTCCTGACCCAATACAAGTCTATTAACGGACCGGGCTTGTATCAAACGAGACCTGGTGGCAGCATACCATCTGGGGGATTTGAGGAAGGCTGGCAGTGACGGTCGGAGGTGTGGATATATATTACTGGCACAGCCAGGGAAATATATAGACCACCCTCACTGCAGAGGGTCTCAAATACCCAGTGGGCTGCAGGATGGCCTCTCCGGCGACCACTCACTCTAGGTGCAGTACCTTGACTGACCTGAGAGGCAAGGGGGCGCCAGAGAGTTGTGCCTGTATCGTGGCGTCACGGATTGGTGACGTGTAAGGGACAACACACCACCGTGTTTTCCCCCCTGGTAGCAGCTTCCTGGCACTACTTACTCTAGGTGCAGTACCTTGACTCACCTGAGAGGTAAGGGGGTGCCAGAGAGCTGCACCCACCGGCCGGCATTTCGTCACAGACTCCATTTAAAATGGAGGTGTGTGTCAAGGGACGGGGAAGTGGACGTTATGGTGATGGTGATAGTGCACGCAGAGGCCGTGGGCAAGATGAAACTGTGCCTGCTGAGGGAGCACAACAAACACCCATGTCATGTCGAACTACCTTCCTGTCCCAATTTCTAGGGGGCCGCAGAAAACCACTATTGAAGCCAGAGCAATGTGAAAAGGTTGTTGGTTGGATAGCAGATAAAGCTTCCAGTCAGTTTGCCACCACCACTCTGTTCTACATGGTCCAGTCTCTGTAGATGTGAGTCTGTGAGTCTGGACCACATTATTATTATTACTTTATCACCATTTATTCCATGGCGCTTTACATGTGAAAAGGGCTATACATCGCAAAAACAATTACAATAATCTTGAACAAAAATGTGACATCGACTGGTACAGGAGAGGAGAGGACTCTGCCCGCGAGGGCTCACAGTTTACAAGGAATGAGTGAGGATACAGTAGGTAAGGAAAGAGCTGGTCATGCAGCATTATGGTGGAGCGAGGGTTACTGCAGGTTGTACGTATGTCGGAAGAGGTGGGTCTTCAGGTGCTTTTTGAAGGTTTCAACAGTAGGCGAGAGTCAGAAATGGTGGGGTAGAGAGTTCCAGAGAAGGAGGGATGCAAGGGAGAAATCTTGTATGCGATTGTGGGAAGAGGAAATAAGAGGGGAGTAGAGAAGGAGATCTTGAGAGGATCGGAGGTTGCTTGCAGGTAAGTACCGGGAGACTAGGTCACAGATGTATGGAGGAGACAGCTTGTGGATGGCTTTGCATGCCAAGGTTAGGGTTTTGAACTGGAGTCTCTGGGCAATGGGGAGCCAGTGAAGCCAGTGAAAGGATTGACAGAGAGGAGAGGCCAGGGAATCGTGAGAGGACAGGTGGATTAGTCGGGCAACAGAGTTTAGGATAGATTGGAGGAATGCAAAAGTGTTAGAAGGGAGCCACAGAGCAGGAGGTTGCAGTTGAGAAGGGAGATGATGAGGGCATGCAATACTGTTTTTGTAGATTCGTGGTTGAGGAATGTGCGTATCCAAGAGATTTTTTTTACTTGGAGTTGGCGTCTTCCTCACCCTGATCTTCCTTCCCCCCACCATTACGAGTACCCTGAGACAACTGATCCCACACTTAGACACTCCAAAGAGCTGTTTTGTTAATCTTTCCATTCATAGATTCTGGCCTCTCGCTTGGTCCGCTCGGAAGCGGAAAGAGCTTGGATATGTGGTTTGAAGGAGAGATTAGAGTCCAGGGTTACCCCAAGAGCTGTTCACTTTTCCACCGATAGATTCTGGCTTCTTGACCGGCCAGCTTCAAGCAGGGCAACGGAAGAACGTATGTAGTGATTTGAGCAGCCATGGTCATCCGAAGGTGACGGTGTAAAAGTGCAATTACTGTCGCAAGAGGTGGATAATGATGAGACATAATGGACAGAAAGTCAGGAGGAGGACCAAGGTGTGGAAGTAGAAGACGAAGCGGTGGATGATGAAGTCACTGACCCAACCTGGCAAGGGGACATGCAGAGGGAGGACAGCAGCACACAGGGGGAGGAAGGCAAAGCACCACAACAGGCAGAAACAAGCAGTGTGGTAGCCACAGACACAAGGCGGGCAACTGCTCCCTGGAACACCAACAAGACGGAAGTTGCCAGTACAACTGTTAGGTCTTCCCGAGTCTGGTTCTTTTTTAAAGACTGTTCAGATAACCCCAAAAAGGCCATTTGCAACATCTGCAACATCTGCATCAGCAACAGCACCAAAACTACTAGCCTGACCACCAACAGCATGCTCAGGCACATGACAGCAAAGCACCCGACTAGCTGGACTGAACACCAAGGTCCAGAAACAGTGTCTGCGGGTGACACCACTTCCTCTTCTGCTGTTGTGCGTGTACGCCAATCCCCTGTCCATGGCGCATGCGAAGATGCCTTCCGCCCTGTACCTGTCATTGCAGACTTGCAACCATCACCGTCCACATCCTTTTCCCTTCGCACCGTTCAGTTGTCCCTACCACAGCCCTTGGAATGCAAGTGCAAGTATGCAGCCAACCACCCACCCACAGGCCACAATATTAAACTGCCACATTCCACATTTCTGGACTGCTTGCTTGCACTTGAAATGTTGCCTTTTAGGCTCGTGGAGCTGGAAGCTTTACATAATCTCATGGCAGCGGCAGCCCGGTGTCCATACTCTGTCCCCAGCCTCTACTATTTCTCCCGGTATCGTCTCCGCCTTCCACAAGTGCGGGTCCAAGAACATTAACCGTGCCCTCACCAGTGCACTTAAGTGGGAAGGGCTGCCTAACTACAAACACGTGGACAAGTGAATTTGGCCAGGGACGGTACATCTAACTGATGCATCACTGGGTTAATATTGTGCTCGGACTCCTAGACAGTGACCAAATTATTCATGATGGTCGGATCATCCATCTCCTTAGCTTTGTGTTACTTGGAATGCAATCGCAAGTATTCAACCAGCCACCCACCCACAGGACGCAATACTAAACTGCTACATTTCTGGACCTCTTGCTTGCACTTGAAATGTTGCCTTTTAGGCTCGTGGAGGAGGAAGCTTTCCACAACCTCATGGCAGCGGCAGCCGGGTGTCCATACTCGGTACCCAGACACCACTATTTCTCCCGGTATCGTCTCCACCTTCCACACGCACAAGTCCCAGAACATTACCCGTGCCCTCCCCAGTGCACTTAAGTGTTAAGGACCGACTAATCACAAACACGTGGACAAGTGAATGTGGCCAGGAACGGTTCATCTCACTGACGCATTCCACTGGGTTAATATTGTGGAAGCCGGGACCCTGAGACGGAACACGTCCTCCCGACGGAGAGGATTGCTGGCCCTGGGTCAATCAGGGTTGCTCCTACATTCTACAGCTCCTGCACCACCTCCTCCTCCTACTCTTCAGCCTCCACCTCCACCATTTGATTCATTTTTTCAGGACATATTCCAGATTATTTGCTTAAATAATGCCAATAACAATAAGCAGGACTGTGTGCTTAGGCGACAAACCGCACACCGTTGCAGAGTTGTTGAAAGCTGTATCAGAGAACCTGGTGGCGGCTCTGAAGCTAGGCAAGCTCGCACACATACCATGGTTGGCCCATGTGCTCAACTTAGTGGTTCTGCGGTTTCTCAAAATCTACCCAGATATGCCAGAGCGGCTTGTGAAAGTACGCCGCGTTTGTACCCATTTCAGAAAGTCAGCTACAGATTCCGCAGCCCTGACAGGGCTTCAGCAGCATTTTCAGCTTCCAGCTCACCGACTGGTGTGCAATGTGACTACGCGTTGGAAATCAACGTTACAGATGTTTGGAATGATTTTGATCAGCAGAGAGCTGTTGTTGAGTACCAGTTTCAACACGTCCGTCTGCATTCAGGTCAGCCTCCGCACATAAGAGCTGATGAGTGGGCATGAATGTCTGACATCTGTGCCGTCCTCCAAAACTTTGAGGACTCCACCAAGATGGTGAGCGGCGATGACGCAATAATTAGCATCACCATCCCGCTACTCTGTCTACTGAAACGCTCGCTGCTTACAATTAAAGAGAAGGCATTGCAGGCAGAGCAAGGAACTATACAGGGTTGTTACTAAGCTCAGCCTTATCTCATCTCAATGCAGATTGGATGATAATGAGGAGGCGGAGGAGGAAGAGAACATAGACAGTCGTACTCTTGGTGAGAACAGGGAAGTCTTGGCTGTTGGCAGTCTAGCACACAAGGCCGACTTTATGTTCCGCTTCCTTCACCGTGAACATCGCGTTGTACGCATTTTGAGGATTACAGAAAACTGGTACGGCACAGTAGAGTTCTTGGAGACAGAGGTGTGAGGTTCTGATTAAGGAGGGTGTCAGTTTTAGATCAGTTACAGAACGGAGGGCACAGGAGGGGTGATGCACAGAAATGACGAATGAGGACAGAACTGTGGACAGCTTGGTGGGTGAGAGAGATGAGTTTGTATTGTATTCTGTAGTGATTGTTTAACCTAACCAGTGCAATGACTGGCACAGGGTAGAGGTGTCAGTGAAATGGCTTGATAGAAATAGGACCCTGGCTGCTGCATTCAGAAGAGATTAGAGAGGAGACAGTTTGTTTAGAGGGAGACCGATTAGAAGAGAGTTGCAGTAGTGAATAAAAGAGACAGTAAGAGTTTTTGCAGTATCAAAGGTGAGAAAAGGTCGAATTCTGGAGTTGTTTTTAAGGTGCAGGTAACATGAGCGATTGAGTAATTTTCCACGTTGAATAAAGGAAAGTTGTGTGTCAAATATGATTCCAAGACAGCAGGCGTGCCGAGTGGGAGTTATGGTGGCACCACCTAAAGGAAATTGCAAAGTCAGGTATAGCTAGGTTAGCAGAGGGAGGAAACCAAAGGAGTTAATTTTTGGAGATATTAACTTCAGGCTCTTGTTGAAGAATTATAACAAAAAAAGATTCCCATCTGACAACGCTGGCGGCAGAGGTCACAGTCAGACAATTCATTGGACAACCCAGGAGTACAAGCGAGGAAGACACAAACCAGATGCGGCAGAGGCAGGAGAACGCTGTTAAAGGTCTGGTACAGTTTTCTCAGACCCTCCCAGCACCCAGGCCCTGATACATGGCGTACTCTGAAAAGGAGGGAAAAGTTTTGGAAGATGCTGAAGAACTACCTTGGCTACCATACCAGCGTCCTCCATGATTCCCCTCTGTCTCTTGTGCCTTACAACTGTTGGGTATCCAAGCTGGACAAATGGCATGAACTGTTTTTCTACGCCTTGGTGGTCCTGGCAGCTAGCGTTTTGTCAGAGATGGTTTTTAGTGCCGCCGGTGGCATTATAATGAAAATGCTGACAGGCTGACTCTTATAAAAATGAACAAGGGCTGGATTGGGACAGACTTCTCAACACCACCAGATGATAGCATCAAACATAAACTCAAATCCAGTGCTTATTTTTTTGGGGGGTCTATTCTATGCACCCCTTCACACCCAGACATGGGTATACCCTTCAGGAATTGTTCTATTTGATGTCGCCCTCCTCCTTCTCCTCATCCTCCACCACCATATCACCAGGGTGACCGTGATGCAACACCCACATATTTTTTTAAGGGTGTTTCTGATTAGAAACGAGCGAATATTTCAATATTCATTTCGAATTTCATTTGACGTTTTTGCAATATTCGCTAATGTAATTGTCGAATATTTGCCGAACATTGCCGATCGCCATTGGATTCAATGGGTGCCAAAGCCAAACGCATACACAACATCTTCAGACGGGACCAAAAGCTGCCAAAACACATTAATTTAGGGGCAATCACCAGGAAAGTGCCATCAATTGACCCAGAGTACAAGTAGTATAATTATTATTATTAATTATTATAGCGCCATTTATTCCATTGCGCTTTACATGTGAAAAGAGGTCACTGACTGGTACAAGAGAGGACCCTACCCGTGAGGGTGCACAAACAGTCTATAAGGCATGGGTGAGGATACAGTACTTGAGGGTACAGCTGGTCGTGCAGCAGTATTGTGGAGCAAGGATTACTGCAGGTTGTAGGCTTGTCGGAAGAGGTGGGTCTTCAGCTTCTTTTTAAAGGTTTCAACAGTAGGCAAGTGTCTGATATGTTGGGGTACAGAGTTCAAGAGTAGAAGGAATGCACAGGAAAAATCTTGTATGCGATAGTGGGAAAATGAGATAACATGGGAGTAGAGAAGGAGATCTTGTGAGGATCGGAGGTTGCGTGCAGATATGTATCGGGAGACTAGATCACAGATATATGGAGGAGACAAGTTGTGGATGGCTCTACATGTCATGGTTACGGTTTTGAACTGAAGTTTCTGGCCAATGGGGAGCCAGTGAAGGGCTCTTATAGATTGCTGGAGCCAGTCCACAGTGAAAAAAACAGCCATAGAGTGTCCGGGAACCTTCCCACAGACTTTTCTTAGCCAGGGCTTCTTCTCGGCAGGTTTGGACAGGCACACCAGTGAACTGAAGACTCCTCCAGTGAGCCCTGGCTTCACCATCAAGAGAGTTCATGATAGTGCAAACTTTGCAGCTGCTATAGGGCTCTTTAGCGGGGGAGAAGATGGGCCCTCAGAATCAAATCCTCTGGTGGGCCCAATGTTCTTCAGTCTGACACTGCTTCTCGGTGAGAGTTGTATTTCACCACAGCCATATTCTTTAGCTCGGTGAAAGGACTGGCATAGAGGGAAACCGTATCTACTCCGGCTGTCATTTCTTCGCCGCCAGGTTCCGGCCATTGTCACACACGACCATGCCTGGCTGTATGTTCAGCGGTGAGAGCCACAGATCAGGCTGTTGTGTTACAGCTTTCAACAACTCTGCAGCGGTGGGTGGTTTGTCACCTAAGCATTAAGCTTATTATCTTCAGCACAGCCTGTTGCTGCTTTGCCATGGCAGTGCTGCAGTGCTTCCAGCTTGCGACTAATGTGGTCATTTCGGACAGGAGGAGGAGGAGGTCCAGGAGCTGAACAATGTGATTACATTGAGGTTACATTGGCGAGTCTGGTTTTTATACTAAAGAAAGATCCTACTGTGTTTTTATTTTTTTACGTCTCTTCAAATGTGTATTGGAGTTCTTCCTAATTTTTGGCAGCCCTTGAAATTGCTGCATATGCAATAGCAGTATAGGAGACAGACTTCTTAATAATGGGAAAGACAATTCAAATAGATTCTATATTCTAGAATATTAACTGTCTTTTCGAAAATTCTTTTACAGGTGAGGTATCCCAGTATGGATAGCGTATTACACTGATCCAGCCAGGTATTATTGCCTTATACTGCGTGCTGCTGGTGCTGCCCCCAAAAAGTTAAAATCTATTCTATCCCCTTTTGATAACACTGTTAGATGCATTTACAATAGGGACAGGTGCTGCTAGATAGTATCATCACCAGCAACAGATGAGTGTTCATTCTGGTTACATAAATGTCTTCCACAGTCCATAACTTTATTTTTGTTTATTTCTTTGGCCTTATTTACAAGTCACCCTGGAAAGAATGTTTCTTAACTTTTTTTCCATTTTAGCTTGTTTTTTGTATGTTTTTTTTTTGTCAGTCCGTAAAAGTGGCGTAATACTCTGACAACATTGTTCACAGATATGATATTTGTCAGCGGCCAACTGTGAATAGGTTTGAACCCACAACTGCAATACTTTAAATGGAGTGTAATATTTGACACACTCACAAAAATTGCTGGATTATTAGGGCAGTCATATGGGATAATGTTTGATGGCCACGGTTTCAGGCAGTCGCCTAATAGTCTGGTATTTGTGAGCAACCAAGTGTCAATTGGTTCAACAAAACACAGCTGGCTGACTTTAAATGGAGTGGAATATTTGTACGCTCCACAAAATTTCTGTATTATTACGGCAGTCATATGGATCACGTGCGTCTGATCATTGAAAAAAGTTCTTCTGCTTCAATAAAGTAATGTGAATAAAACTAAAAAAATCTGTCTGTATTCTGCGAACAAGCAAATGGAGCTGTAAAATGGTGTACACTGACACACTGCTACAAACTGTAAATGGAGGACAATATTTTCCACGTTCACTACAAATGGCTAAATTTGGAACACAGTTATATGTGATACATCTGACGGAAAACCAGGGTTTTAAAAAGTGGGCCTGTAGTTTACTAATACTATTCTTTACAGTGACCTCGTGTGAATAGCTTCACTGACACACTGCAACAAAATGGAAATGGAGGCCAGAAATGGCTGAATTTGGAACGCAGTTATGCGTGATACGTCTGATGGAGAACCACGGTTTTAAAAAGCGGACCTGTAGATTACTAATACCTTGTGTGAATAGTTTCACCGACACACTGCAACAAAATGGAAATGGAGGCCAATATTTTCCATGTTCAGTTCAAATTTCTGGATTTTTATCGCTGTAATATGGAAAAGATCTGGCTGTATTCTGCAGTGCTAACAGCAAATGGAGCAGATAAATTGTGTACTCTGGATTTCTTTTTAAGCAATCAGGATTAAGATAAAAAAAAAATTAGCCCTGGCCCCTGATACCTGAGGCTATGTCTACAAATATCTGTAATAGCAGGATCAGTCAGAACGTGTAATGGACAATCTTGTGCTGTATACACTGCAGTCTGTCACATATCCTGCCTGCCTTGCTTTTTAAGCAAATAACCAAGATTAAGATAAAAAAAAATTATCCCTGGCCCTGATATCTGGGGCTATGTCTACAAATATCTGTCACAGCAGGATCAGTCAGAACGTGCAATGGACCCTCTTGTGCTATATGCACTGCAGTCTGCCACATACACTGCCTACCTGCCTAAGGCTGTGTGCCCACGATGCATTTTTTAAGCGTTTCCACAGCGGCAAAAACGTTGCAGAAACGCTTAAAAAATGCATGGTAGAAGGCCTGCCATGTTCCCCAATGATAATCCGCATGTGCTGTGCACATGCTGCAGAAATTTCCTCTGCGGATTATCATTGCGGAAAAAACGCAGCACTACCAATTATTTTGCGGAAGCGCTGCGTTTTTGCCGCCATTGACTTTCATTGGAACGCATGGAATCCGCATCACTGGATCTGTACTTGCAGAATCCAAACGTTTCAATGTGCGGATGTTACCCGGGTCTGGAGGTCAGGAGACTCTCCTCCGGACCCGGGTACCATAGAACCTGTAAAAAAAAGAATAAAATAAAATATAAATATTATATTTACCTTCTGATGGCCCCCGGTCTCCTTGTCTTCGCTTGCCGGCAGATCGTGGTAGACTGAAGGACCTGCGCTGACGTCATACAAGATACAAGCCGATGGCCAATGGGAAAGGATTAAAAACTGATTCATTAAAGAGCTTATGTAGGAGTAAAAGAAAGCAACTTTTTTCCTGGAAGTAGCGCCCTCTTGTTCATGGACTGTGTGACATTGCAGCAGAAAAAGCAGGCTTTTCAGCATAGCATAGTCATGTAACGGCAGGTCCTTCAGTGTAGTGTACCTCGAGCTGCCGGCAAGCCAGGACGGAGTGAATAAAGACTCCGGGGGCCATCAGAAGTTAAGTATAGATTTATTTTTTTATTTTTTACCATTCTTTCGGTCACACTATATAAATCCATGCCGTTTGCATGGATTTATATAGTGTGACCAAGTTGACAAGCTAAATTTGATGCTAAAATCGCTTGGAAAGCGCTTGTCAACCCGCATGTGGAAATGCATGTGAAGAACGCTTCACATCCGCATGTCCCTGGCAGGAAAAACGCATGTACAATCTGCATGTACAATCCGCATGTACAATCCGCATGTACAATCCACATGCGCTTTTTTCTGCCAGAGAGATGCAGAAATTCTCAGGAAAAAACCTGGAGCATTTCCGCATCGTGGGCACATAGCCTAACACTGATTATATTTCATGAAAAAAAGATGCGCACACAGTACTGAAGAGGTGCTGGCTAAAGGAGGTACAATCCAAGCAATCACTTATAGATAATAGCCGCACTCAAATTCTTGGTTGCAAAGAGTGATAATTTTATTATAATACAACACCACACCGTAGAAAAAAGGTGCTTAGTAGCGATACATGACGTTTCGACCTGGATAGGCCCTTTTCAAAAACATCGCTAAAAGAGAGAATTAAGATACATTAATAGGGTGTCATAGAAATTAAAGAAAAGTTTTATATTTACATATATACAAATATACATAGTTACACCATTTGCAAGTAAATAATCATTTGAGAGTACACAGCCAGACGCAAGTAGTAGTAGTAATAAGGGGTACCAGGGATAGGGAAAAGGGTAGGGGATCCCTATATATCCCTAGATGAAATACATCACAATAGTAAAAATATGGGCACTCAATATCCAAACATACTAACCTATATACTACATCCAGAGGGGATAAAGCTAAGTGGATAAATGGAAACACTGGCTTGGAAAAGACCTGGAGAAATAAGAAATCAAAAATAAGAGATCGCTGTTGAAGCACCAGTGGGATCTATAGGAGGCTCAATAATGCAGGGGATGAGAGGTATCGTGTTGGAGTACCAGTAGGAACTATAGGAGGATCACTAGCATAAGAAATGGGAAAGGCAAGTAGACTATACCTTGTTGGTGGTGTGGCAGTGTAAACTTGCGTTCCTGCTGCTTCTCCGGTGTGTGGGAGGCATTGGTGGCAGTGGATCTTAAATATAGGTGCTGCTGAGGGCTTCCGGTGGAAGTGTTAATGAAATGGAGGCTTGGAATGCAGGGAAGAATGAGCGGACCTAAAATGTAGGGGCTAAAGGGTGGAGCGGGCCTAAAATGGAATGGCTGTAGGGTGGACACCTTAATTCAGGCCATAGAGCGCAGAGAGAAGAAAGGGACACTTGCGCAACTTTGCAGCAGTGAATAACTATTATAATAGAGCATAGGGAGAGAAGGACAATGCCTTCTAACACCAAAGGAATCATACTCCAGATACAAAGTGGAGAGAGTAATCTATAGAATGGATACTGTTTAGTATACGAATAAAAAGGAAAAATAAGAATAACAATTAAAAAAAAATGGAAAAAATAAAGGAAAAAATAATAATAATAATAATAATAATAATAATAAAGGAAAAAATAAAGGCAAAATTAAGCAAAATAAAAAAAAAATGGAAAAAATAAAGGAAAAACAAAATAATAATAAATGAAAAAATAAAGGAAAAAAAAATAATAATAAAGGAAAAAATAAAGGAAAAAATAAGGCAAAGAAAATAAAATAAAATAGGGAAGAAATAAGGCAAAAACTATATAAAGAAAAATAAAAATGAAAAAATAAGGTTAGACTATAGTGGCATTACTTACCCTGTACTCAGTGGGTCTGAGGGAACTATCAGGAAGGGGAGAAGAGGGAAAAAGAGGTAACAAAAATGTTAATACTAAGACATCAATAAGGATCACATTACCATCTAAGATTCAATTCCCTGTTGAGTCCTTGAGGTGTAAGTGTCTGGAGGGTGTGTATCCAATATGCCTCTCTTTCTCTAAGCAATTTAGAGTGATTGTCACCTCATCTTGGTCTGCGCACTTGCTCCACTACCTGAAATCTAAGCTGCGAAACAGTATGTTTTGCTTCTGTGAAGTGATGGGGGAGAGGAAGCCAATTTTTGCCACATCTAATTGTCGATTTGTGGCTTGTGATCCTGTCCCGTACATGTTGGATTGTCTCTCCTGCGTAGAATAAAGCACAAGGGCATTTGATAATATACACAGCGAGTTTAGTATTGCAAGTGTAAAAACCCTTAATAGGAAACCTTTTGCCCGTATGCGGATGAATTACCTCCCTTGTTTGGATCACGTTGGAGCAAGCCGCACAACCAAGGCAGGGGAATGTGCCTCTTCTCCTTGGTCCTAGGAAGATTTGTGTTGACTCTTTAATTTGACTGCCTATGTCTGCACGAACTAATGCATCTTTTATGTTTTTTGGTCTACGGGTACACATGGGGGCTGGTTCAGAGAAAGCTGCAATCTGAGGGTAGGATTTAGTAAGTAGTAAAGGCCAATGTTTCCTGGTGATATTATGTATCTTTGGTACAGTAGGATGATAGGTATGCACAAAGGGAATCCTTTCCGAGCTCCTTTTAGGGTAGTTTTGACCCAATTCAGACAAAGTTTTGTTGATTTCTCATCTGAGGATGTGGTCTGGGTAATTTCGTTTTGAAAATTTGCTGGACATTTCCTCTAGACGCGTTGTTAGTACATTTGCATCCGAGACTATTCTTGACACTCTGGAATTGTGACCTTGGGAGGCTATTCTTTATTGATTTTGGATGGCAACTTGTTAAATGGAGCAAGTTATTACAATCAGTGGGTTTCGTGTAGAGGTCAGTATATAGAGTGCCGTTGAGACTTTTTATTACGCAAGTGTCAAGAAATGGAATTTTGTTGTCATTGTAATTAAATGTAAACTGTAATTCTTCGCGGATAGAAATGAGGTACATGACAAAAGACTCCAATGTGTCAGAAGGGCCTTTCCAAAGACATAACACATCGTCTATATATCTGATCCATGAGATGGCGTAATTTTGAAAGAGGTTATTGGTATATACAAATTCATGTTCAATCGCATCCATGTAACAATTGGCATAGCCTGGGGCTACATTCGAGCCCATCGCTGTACCTCTTATTTGTAGGAAGCATTGTTCTCCACACAAGAAGTAGTTCTCATAGAGAACCACGGAGAGAAGTTCCATGCATAGTTGTTTACTATTCTCACTGTAATTCGAGGAAGATAACATTAGATTCACTGCTTTAAAGCCTAGCTCATGGTCAATCGAGGTGTATAAATTTTTGACGTCCAGAGTAACGATCAGAATCTCTGGGGTGATCCCCGTTAGTTTACCTATGCTTTTGATGTAACTGTTTGTGTCCAGGACTAATGAGCGCATTGTTTTGACTAAGGGGGTTATGATTTTTTCTAGAAAAACAGATAAGGGGGAAAGGACAGAATCGGTTGATGCAACAATAGGACGGCCCGGTGGATTTATTAATGATTTATGAATTTTAGGTAATGTATAAAAAACTGGTGTAACCGGATGTGGATTGTTAAGGAAATTTACTGTCTTCTGGTCTATTGCATGTAGGGCAAGATATTTCGCTGTAATTTGTGCAATTCTCTTACTGATCCTAAATACAGGATCATGTGGAATTTTTTTGTAAGTATCCTGATCTGAAAGTTCTCTTGTGATTTCCTGGAAATAATCAGTGTACTCATAACAACAATGGAACCCCCTTTATCATCTGGTTTGATGATAATTGATTTGTTATTTTTAAGTGACAAAATTGCTTGTTTGTCTAGTTGGCTCATATTGTTCACAGTGGGTATTAGGCCTCTAGCTCGTTGTAATAGGAAACTGTTTGTGTCCCTTTGTACTAGTTCAATGTAGGACTCAACAGCGTGGTAAGTATGGGGTGGATTAAATGTACTAGTGGTACGGATACCCAATTGTGTGATGGTTAGGTCTGGAACAGGGACACACCCAGAGGGAGGAGCTCTGTTTGGTAACATTTCGGATTGCATACCAAAATGCGTCTTCAACCGTAGATTGCGGAAAAATTGTTGAAGGTCCTGTTCCAATTTAAAATAGTTAAGGGGAGGCGTAGGGCAAAATGAGAGTCCACGTTGAAGTACCGAGAATTCAACAGGGCTTAATGTGTAAGAGGAAATGTTAATCACATTGTTGCTGTTATTACCTGAGATCTGGTGGTCATACGGTCCGTCGTGCCTCCTGTTGCCCTGCCTGGTCGGTCTCTTCCGGGTTGGTATGAATTGCCTCCTCTTGGCTGTCGTTTGAATAAAAAATTCTTTCAGTTTCTTAATCCAGTTGCGCCCTTGCTTCTGGAGCTGAAAGAATCTTGTCTTCTCTGTCGAGAGGATACATGCCATGTTGGTTGATCCTGCCACTTGTAAACCCTATCCTCGTTGTAGTCTGGCAGTCACGCTGGAATTTCCTTTCTTGTAGAACAGCCCGATGCTCCTCAATGCTTTTGTCGATCGGGGTTTGAGCGTCTCCCACTCAGATGTAGAGACTGTAGAGATGAGCTGATGTTCTATAGAAGTGATAGATTGTTCAATTTCGCTGTATGGAGAGAATCATTAGTTAGTAAGATGATATCTAACGAGCATTTATTAAAAATTTGTTTGAAGCGGTCACAATGCTCCGGTTTATCCGAAAAAAAGGTCTGCGTCATCTTGCCTACGACAGCGCTACCGCAAGTAGTATCCTTTCCAAAATCACGAACTCCGGTGATTTCCTAAAAACACCAACCCAAGAGATACGATCAAAGGACTATGAACGTGAAAAGCTTAGACTGATGTCCTATGATTTACACGCAATTACCGTGGCGGAATACTATAAACAAAATCGTAACCCAAGGGGTTTACGATGTCATCTTCGTCCTACCTTTTTTTCGGATAAACCGGAGTATTGTGACCGCTTCAAACAAATTTTGAATAAATACTCGAATGTAGCCCCGGGCTACGCCAATTTGTTACATGGATGCGTTTGAACATGAATTTGTATATACCAATAACCTCTTTCAAAATTACGCCATCTCATGGATCAGATATATAGACGATGTGTTCTGTCTTTGGAAAGGCCCTTCTGACACATTGGAGTCTTTTGCCATGTACCTCATTTCTATCCGCAAAGAATTACAGTTTACATTTAATTACAATGACAAGAAAATTCCATTTCTTAACACTTGCGTAATAAAAAGTCTCAACGGCACTCTATATACTGACCTCTACATGAAACCCACTGATTGCAATTACTTGCTCCATTTTACAAGTTGCCATTCCAAATCAATAAAGAATAGCCTCCCAAGGTCACAATTCCAGAGAGTGTCAAAAATATTCTCGGATGCAAATGTCCTAACAACGTGTCTAGAGGAAATGTCCAGCAAATTTTCAAAACGAAATTACCCAGACCACATCCTCAGACGAGAAATCAACAAAACTGTGTCTGAATTGGGTCAAAACTACCCTAAACGAAACTCGGATAGGATTCCCTTTGTGCATACCTATCATCCTACTGTACCAAAGATACATAATATCATCAGGAAACATTGGCCTTTACTTACTAAATCCTACCCTCAGATTGCAGCTTTCTCTGAACCAGCTCTCATGTGTACCCGTAGACCAAAAAACATAAAAGATGCATTAGTTCGTGCAGACATAGGCAGTCAAATCAAAGAGTCAACACAAACCTTCCTAGGACCAAGGAGAACAGGCACATTCCCCTGCCTTGGTTGTGCGGCTTACTCCAACATGATCAAAACAAGGGAGGTAATTCATCCGCATACGGGCAAAAGGTTTCCCATTAAGGGTTTTTACACCTCCGATACTAACCTCGCTGTGTATATATCAAATGCCCTTGTGGTTTACTCTACGTAGGAGAGACTATCCAACATGTACGGGACAGGATCACAAGCCACAAATCGACAATTAGATGTGGCAAAAATTGGCTTCCTCTCCCCCATCACTTCACAGAAGTAAAACATACTGTTTTGCAGCTTAGATTTCAGGTAGTGGAGCAAGTGCGCAGACCAAGACAAGGTGGCGATCACTCTAAATTGCTTAGAGAAAGAGAGGCATATTGGATACACACCATCCAGACACTTACACCTCGAGGAGTCAACAGGAATTGAATCTTAGATATTAATGTGATCCTTATTGATGTCTTAGTATTAACATTTTTTTTACCTCTTTTTCCCTCTTCTTCCCTTCCTGATCCTTCCCTGAGACCCACTGAGTACTGGGTAACTGTGGCACCCTGCTGTTCACAGGTACCACAGGACCCAAAAGGGTGCATGGACGGACTTCTCCACAAGAGGCCCTCACTACAAGCAAACACCTCCACCCTTCCACCTCATACCACCAGAGGGAGCCCGGATAGGGATATATATAATGGAGGATGGAGCCAGGCAGTCAGTTAGTTGTTTAGTCAGAGAGTTTGCTGCCACTGAGAGCAGTGAAGGCGCACGTCTGCTGCTGTATTGAGGGCCCCGAGTGTGGTCGGAGGCAAGAAGGAGAAGAGAGAGGAGTTGAGGAGGCAGAGGAGCATCATAGGCTCACCCCAAGACACAAACTGGACACCGAATCCGCGCCTACAGGGTCCTTTATACCGAGTAGGGATCACCGGCATACCAGGAGGACTACAAGTCCCTGGTCGACCTGAAGCTAAACCCTTGACAGGACTAGGAACCACAAAGGCCCCGGCGTCCAGGGATAGTGGTTTGCCGAAAAAGGTCCTACTACCAAGCGATAGGTGAAGGAACAGCACGACACAGAAGCTAGGCAAAGTTGCAGGCTGGCCAGGAGCTTAGAGAGAGGGAGACACGGACCAGGAGGCCTTATATCCGCTCACTGGGGAGAAGTTCTGAAGTGCACCCTTCCTACCGAGTTCCTTGGACCATACCTGACATCCGCACCAGTAAAGGTACTGAAGTGAATCCCCTGTCTCTGTCAGTTACTCCTGCTGCGCCATCTCTCCTGCACTGCAAGCCCCAGCATCACCACCATTTGCACCTACACTGCCCCGGGGGCCCGCTCCGCCTATGGGGAGCAGAAACATCCCAGCTGCCATCCCATCTCCCCCTGGAGGTCTGCAGCAGCGCCGGTAACCATTACCGGAAACCACAGGTGGCGTCACGAGACAAACTGTACACTAAAACCCCTTTTTAAAGAGAGACCCAGAGTATGGGCCCGGGAGCCGACTGCCGTGAGCTCCTAAACAAGGTAAAAGGTCCGGGTACCGAGTCCCCTATATTCCCCCTGGGTGACACATAAGTAATGCTACTATAGTCTAACTTTATTTTTTCCTTTTTATTTTTCTTTATATAGTTTTTGCCTTATTTCTTCCCTAATTTATTTTATTTTATTTTATTTGCCTTAATTTTGCCTTTATTTTTTCCTTTATTATTATTATTATTATTATTATTTTTTCCTTTATTTTTTCCATTTTTTTTTAATTGTTATTCTTATTTTTCCTTTTTATTCGTATACTAAACATTATCCATTCTATAGATTACTCTCCCCACTTTGTATCTGGAGTATGATTCCTTTGGTGTTAGAAGGCATTGTCCTTCTCTCCCTATGCTCTATTATAATAGTTATTCACTGCTGCAAAGTTGCACAAGTGCCCCTTTCTTCTCTATGCACTCTATGGCCTGAATTAAGGTGTCCACCCTGCAGCCATTCCATTTTAGGCCCGCTCCGCCCTTTAGCCCCTACATTTTAGGTCCGCTCTGTCTTCCCTGCGTTCCAAGCCTCCATTTCATTAACACTTCCACCGGAAGCACTCAGCAGCACCTATATTTAAGATCCACTGCCACCAATGCCTCCCACACACCGGAGAAGCAGCAGGAACGCAAGTTTACACTGCCACACCACCAACAAGGTATAGTCTACTTGCCTTTCCCATTTCTTATGCTAGTGATCCTCCTATAGTTCCTACTGGTACTGATGCGCCTGGGCCGTGGGATACTCGGTGCCGGGCCGGTCATTGCTAGGGGAGATGTCACAGTGGCGGTGACCCGGTCCGTGACCCAGGGCGGTCAATAAAAGGATATATTTACAGGGGAATTAAAGTTCTTATATACAGTTCGTGACGCCACCTGTGGTATGCGGCTAAAGGGAGCTGCCACTGCCGAGCAGATCCTCTGGAGCTGGTGTAGATGCAGCAGAGTTGGTTCAGCTCTCCACAGGCAGAGCTTAGCTCCAGGGCAGTGTAGATGTTGCTGTTATGGATGCAGCATTCGTGGTGCAGTGTAGTGCAGGGGGTGATGGCGCAGCAGCAATAATTGACAGAGACTGTGGGGTGCAGTCTTCTGGATTTACTCACAGTTCTTACTTTGCTCCTGGTTACCACTGCAGATCATAACTTCCCACGTCACGCTGCGTTCACCGGGCAGGGGCTCAGCCAACCCTCAGGTACCTCCGGAGTACATAACGGGACCTCCTTCTGTGAGTTTCTTCTGGCCGTCTCCCTGCACCTCACACCTAGTGTCCCAATCCAGTGACCGCGTACCTTGCCGGATGACGTCTTCTCTGTCCCCTGGGTCCTTTATGGCCACCTTCTTGGTGAGACAGATGTGGCTTGTGGCTGCAGTACCTAAAATACTGCAGCCTCTGGTTTCCTAGTTGAATATTTGTAATTCTCACTAGTTAGGGGCCGGTCCCCTCTGCGACCCGATCCCTCCACCGTCTGGTAGACTCGGGCGTATGGGTGGCCTCCAGCACTGCCCGTACCCCTGGGATCCTTTCTTCTTTTACACCTGGAGCCTTCTCTCTGCTCCCGTTCCTTCCTCCTTTCCTTCTCCTGGGCCTCCTTACTCAGGCCCGCGCTTTCCCTGAGCAGAGCTCCTGCTTCCAACTCTTCCACTCACTGAAGACCCTGACTCTACTCTCTTCTAGAATGTTCCACCCTCTCTTTTATATCACTTCTTTCAATGCTCCCCTGACTTCTTCCTCCACCCACACCCACTACATGGTTCCCCTACTTTGGTTCCCCCCACTCCAGCCAGGGACAGGGCTCAGCAGGGAAGCGACACATCTTGCCCCTCCTGCTGGTCTGGAGTAGTGTAGTGTTGGATGCAGGTGTTAGGGTCCCGGGCAGTACTCCTTCCTTACCTGAGAGTGAGATACCACACCTCTGGGTGAGATGCAGTACCTCTGTGGCAACTGAACCCACAGGGGCGCCACATACCCCCCTGGTAAAATACAGCACGTCCGCACGCTGGAACAGAGTAAAACATGGTTTTAGACATACAATTTTTTAGAACACATTCGCATATAAGATCATAAACAAACTTTTTCTTGCCTTTATGGGAGACACTTTTCTTAAACATTACAGGTTAGTATTAGCTTATAAAACATTTTACACCTTTTTCAATACAATTTTCTTCACATTTATAAAACACTTTTTTTTTTTCATAAAACACATCTTTCAACTCAACACAGTGAGATCCATAACCGGGTGTCCATCTCACTGGAGAAGGTGCAATTTGAGCAATATGAGGGACCCGTCCGAAAACCCTCAATGTAGGCACTGGGCGTGGCTGCAGGGCATAGATGATCCAGTCGTTGGACCACGTCTTTGGCCACGCCAAACGGGTTTTTGTTCTGAGGTCAGTCTTGTTGTATAAAACCAATAAGGGGCACTTTAAGAAGTGCAACTATTTACAACGGAAAGTTTTTCGGCTATTCACCATCCATAGCCCTACAGTCCTTTTACCCTTACTGGGTACACTTATAGAATTTTAAAGGCACACGAAAACAAATAAACTTTTTCAAACTTGCAGCAGTGTTGTACCCTTCCGGGTAACTATTTACAGTCTGTTAACTGAACAGTTTAATAGTGGTGTTCCCTCTGGGGAAACACCTGATTTCTGCAGGCTGACCCAGCCGGGTCATCAGCCTCGTACTGCGGGGGCATGTCCTTTTTCTCCTTCACCACTCTGTACACCTGGAGGGCATACCACCCGCACTCTCCCTTGTGTCGGGTAAAGGTGACACGGTCACTGGGGTAGAGGTCTCGGCCGGGATGCCCCTGTTGGAGATGGGGCTCGATGTCCCGCCGATTAACAAAGACGTCCCGCTCCATCTGCTGCTCTCTGACGAAGCCCCACCCAGCTTCCAGGTCGAACTTCACCACTATCCCCTCCAGACGGGGACTGGGTGTGGTAGATCTGGCCTTGCGGGCCCGGGTTTTGGCCGCCATGTTCCGGGCCTCCATCTGCTCCCAACGCACCTGCCGGTCGTGCTGCTCCTACTCTAGCTGCAGGAGCTCCCGTCTGCAGTGCTCCTCCCTCCTGAGGGCCTGGGTCTGGGTCTCCCACGGGAACCCCATGAGGGCCCGCTCCTGGTTGTCCCACCAAAACTCCTCTCCTCCTTGGCAGGCAACCGGGGGTGCAGGTGTGGGTGTCAGAGGGAGT
This sequence comes from Phyllobates terribilis, assembly GCF_046119375.1. Lineage (NCBI taxonomy): Eukaryota > Metazoa > Chordata > Amphibia > Anura > Dendrobatidae > Phyllobates > Phyllobates terribilis. Next base: position 420,753,316 of record NW_027362762.1, on the reverse strand, counting down.
CCCTGCTGGTCCTCGAATTTGGCGGACCAGTCATAGACGGGACTTCCATACACCCACTCAGGTGCGGAGGCAGGTAGCTCTGGAAGGGGGCCTAGGAGCAGGTTGGTGGAGCAGGCGCCCGGGATCGGAGGCTCTGCCAGGGAGCCCAGGAGCAGGTCAGCACTCTCAGCGCCCAGGACAGGGAGACTCCTCTTACCTGCTCCCGCGGCTGCTCCTGTGCTGCTCTCCGCCTCCTGGCTCTGTTCAGTCTCCTCCGGGGCTGGGGAGCTGCTGGTGGAACGCAGCGCTGGCTGTTGCCGGGTCACGATCTTCCCCAGCAGCTCCTCCTTCCAGCTAGCGATGGCATCCTGCTGGGCCCTCTCCATCCTCTGGCCTAACTCCTGGACCTCGGCATGGAGGAACTCGGTATCCTCCAGGGATAGTTTAGCAATTGCCTCCTCCAGGGTGAGAGGCATCTCTGGTCGCTGCAGGCCATGGACGGGAGCTTGCTCTGGACTCTCCTCCATCTTTCCTGCCGGGTGCTGTCTGTCTAGATTGCCGAGGACTCCGCCCTGTCTCCCAGGTTTCTTCTCTCCTCTCCCCTTTCGGGGGCGGTTCCATGGCAACTTGCTGTCGGCCACACCCGGAGGCAGCTTCCCCAGACTGATGGACAGATCCAGGTATATGGCCGCAGGCGCATGGGGTGGGTTGCTCTTTTGGCACCATTCTGGAACCCGGTCCACGATGTGAGGTGGTTTCTTGTTGTCTTTGGTCTCGCACATAATGGCGCCCGTTCTTCTGGGGCGGGCGCCACATTCAGTATAGAACACAGTCTCTAGGCGCACAATACCTGGTGATAACGGGTGGGTTTATATCCTGTTCGTGACGCCAAAGATGACGCGCCCCCTGGGCCGTGGGGTACTCGGTGCCGGGCCGGTCGTTGCTAGGGGAGATGTCACAGTGGCGGTGACCCGGTCCGTGACCCAGGGCGGTCAATAAAAGGAGATATTTACAGGGGAATTAAAATTCTTATATACAGTTTGTGACGCCACCTGTGGTATGCGGCTAAAGGGAGCCGACGCTGCCGAGCAGATCCTCTGGAACTGGTGTAGATGCAGCAGAGTTGGATTAGCTCTCCACAGTCAGAGCTTAGCTCCAGGGCAGTGTAGATGTTGCTGTTATGGACGTAGCACTCGTGGTGCAGTGTAGTGCAGGGGGTGATGACGTATCAGCAATAATTGACAGAGACAGTGGGGTGCAGTCTTCCGGATTTACTCACAGTTCTTACTTTACTCCTGGTTACAACTGCCCATAGGGGCTCAGCCAACACTCCGGTACCTCCAGAGTACATAACGGGACCCCCTTCTGTGTTTTTTTTCTTCTGGCCATCTCCCTGCACCTCACACCTAGTGTCCCAATCTAGTGACCGCGGACCTTGCCAGGCGACGTCTTCTCTGTCCCCTGGGTCCTCTATGGCCACCTTCTTGGTGAGACAGATGTGGCTTGTGGCTGTAGTACCTGAAATACTGCAGCCTCCGGTTTCCTAGTTGAATATTTGTAATTCTCACTAGTTAGGGGCCGGTCCCCTCTGCGACCCGATCCCTCCACCGCCTGGTAGACTCGGGCATACGGGTGGCCTCCAGCACTGCCCGTACCCCTGGGATCCATTCTTATTTTACTCAAGGAGCCTTCTCTCTGCTCCCGTTCCTTCCTCCTTCCTTCTCTTGGGCCTCCTTACTCAGGCCCGCGCTGTCCCTGAGCAGAGCTCTTGCAGAGCTCCTGCTTCCAACTCTTCCTCTCACTGAAGACCCTGACTCTACTCTCTTCTAGAATGTTCTACCCTCTCTCTTATATCACTCCTTTCAATGCTCCCCTGACTTCTTCTTCCACCCACACCCACTACATGGTTCCCCCTACTTTGGTTCCCCCCACTCCAGCCAAGGACAGGGCTCAGCAGGGAAGCAACGCATCTTGCCCCTCCTGCTGGTCTGGAGTAGTGTAGTGTTGGATGCAGGTGTTAGGGTCCCGGGCAGTACTCCTTCCTTACCTGAGAGTGAGATACCACACCTCTGGGTGAGATGCAGTACCTCTGTGGGGACTGAACCCGCAGGGGCGCCACAGTACTCCAACACGATACCTCTCATCCCCTGCATTATTGAGCCTCCTATAGATCCCACTGGTGCTTCAACAGCGATCTCTTATTTCTGATTTCTTATTTCTCCAGGTCTTTTCCAAGCCAGTGTTTCCATTTATCCACTTAGCTTTATCCCCTCTGGATGCAGTATATAGGTTAGTATGTTTGGAGACGCCGTGGAGAGTGATCTGCTGCCTGCAACATCCTTCAGCATGAACGGTTTGCCAGTGGGTCAGTAATGGTGTGGGGTGGCATTTCTTTGGAGGGCCGCACAGCCCTCCATGTGCTTGCCAGAGGTAGCCTGACTGCCATTAGGTACCAAGATGAGATCCTCAGACCCCTTGTGAGACCATATGCTGGTGCGGATGGCCCTGGGTTCCTCCTAATGCAGGACAATGCCAGACCTCTTGTTGCTGGAGTGTGTCAGCAGTTCCTGCAAGATGAAGGCATTGAAGCTATGGACTGACCCGCTCGTTCCCCAGACCTGAATCCGATTGAGCACATCTGGGACATCATGTCTCGCTCCATCCACCAACGTCACGTTGCACCACAGATTGTCCAGGAGTTGGTGGATGCTTTAGTCCAGGTCTGGGAGGAGATCCCACAGGAGACCATCCGCAACCTCATCAGGAGCATGCCCAGGCATTGTAGATCGGTCATACAGGCACGTGGAGGCCACACACAATACTGAGCCTCATTTTGACTTATTTTAAGGACATTACATCAAAGTTGGATCAGCCTGTAGTGTGTTTTTCCACTTTAATTTTGGGGGTGACTCCAAATCCAGGCCTCCATTGGTTAATAAATTTGATTTCCATTGATGATTTTTGTGTGATTTTGTTGTCAACACATTCAACTTTGTACAGAACAAAGTTTTCAATGAGATTATTTCATTCATTCAGATCTAGGATGTGTTATTTGAGTGTTCCCTTTATTTTTTTGAGCAGTGTATATATATATGTTGTGGAATACCTATACTAACAGGACGTTCAATGGACCCTCTTGTGCTATAGGCACTGCAGTCTGCCACAAACCCTGCCTGCCTGCGTAACTTCTGCTATCACCACTGATTATATGCAGCTGGATTAGTCCACAGAAGGACTGTTAGTTCAGATGGATATATATATGTTATGGAATACTTTTACTAACTATAAACAAGCAAATCTCTCCCTGACTCACCATCACCTCTCCTTACTCTGCCTGTTTCCGGGGTAGACTGTGATGAGCATGGCGGCGCCCGGTCTTAAATAGACCCGATGATGCTGTGCGGCCAGCCAATCACTGTAATGCCACAACCAGATGGCTTTCGGCATTACAGTGCATAGCAAGCAATCCCTGCATGTTCATTGGCTCTCTAAAGAGCGCCAAACATGCAGGGACCCGAGCTCCCATCCGAGCAACCCGGGAAATACTCGCCTAGCTCGTCGAGCACCGTGATGCTCGGGCGAGTACCGAGTAGTGTCAAGCACGTTCGCTCATCACTAATTATAACTATAGTAATCAAATAACTAGATGGATGAGTACAATAACCTGGCAAACTATATACAGTATATGCCAACAAGATTCTAAAAGCACATTGTGCTTATCTCAAAATCCCCCATATATTAATTGTTTTTCTGAATGCTATACACATTTTTGCAGAAGCTATTGTAAAAGGCAATGCATTATTTATGTAGTTATGCAATGTGTACAATTTGCTTTATTAATATTTAGAAGTAAAGTAGAAACGTGTCCACGCACCTTATCTCTAGAATCTCCGGAGACGGAATTATATTGCTGCAGGATTCAAGCAATCCACTTAATTGCAATTAAAGCCTACTCAACCCAAAGCATTATTCTTAATGCTTCATTCAACATGTAATTGGGGTTTAATACACACAGTATAATCTTTTAATAACAACAAAATAGAGCTTCACACATAAATACCACACTCATGTGGCTCTGCAGGTTATTCATTCATTATTAATGCTTTGTGTTAATCTCTATATTTATTGGAGTTAATTAGACACGTGAATCACTAGTAGTGGGTGAACTTTAATTGCTGTTTATTGCATTTTAATGATGTCTGTCATAAGGAGTTTCACATTTCAATTATGCTTTGTAATACCCACGTAATATGAGACACACAATGTCAATATACAACACCCACAGGGGCGTACCTATAAGGGGGCATTGGTAGAAGTTAAATCTAAGTCCTGGAGCCTGAGGAGTCCCAAAGGACACATAAAAGACACATTGTTAACAGTACACGGTAGGGGGGGCTCGGTTACAGATTTAGCATTTTATGTTTCTGAACATCCAAATATACTATGTGTCTGTCCCATGTTATGGTGTTATGACTTATCACTCCACCTTTGGGGCCATTTTTTTTCTACTTAAATGCAGGCGTTTGGGTTAAATATAATTTTTGCAATTGGGTTTCATTAAACACGTTGCACCATTTCACTTCCGTAGCTTTTGTGTTGTATTGCTGGCTGCAGAATGAGTTAACTGAGATTGAATTACAGGAGAATTTGTAATTTACTGCATATCTGTCTTTTTCTGAGCTCCTCTCAGCTAATTTATGCTCACAGACCACAGCAAAGTTAAATGTTCAGGGGCACGAAGAGTCTATAAAAGCAAAACAGTGCAAGATTTTTAATGAAACCCGACAGCAAAAATAATTTTTAGCCTTAATGCATTCATTTAAGTAAAAAAAAATAATAATAATTTTCCCCAAAGGTTGACAAGCAGCCCCTTTAACATATAAATGGAGTTGTGTATTAGTTCCTTACATGACATGTGTTGAGAAAAAATGTGAAGGAGCCATAGCATTTAAAGGGAATCTGTCAGTTTTTCTCATGTAATCTGAGGACAGCATAATGTAGCAGTTTAGACACAGATTTCAGGGATGTGCTGTTCTTTTCATACAATGAATGTTTTATCACCAGGAGATTATCACTGCTAAGACCACAGTGCAGTGAGCCCTGGTTCGACCATGCCTCCTCCTCTGATAAGCAGCTTACTGTCAACAGACAATGTAAACAGAAAGCTGTGGTGTGGGCGAGGTTAGCTTACTGAGTTCTGCTACATGCTGCATCTATAAACTCTGATTGTGTCACATCTGCGGCACCCTGTAAACTAAGTGATACATCGCTGGAATCAGGGTCTCTTTTCCTACATTATGCTGCTCTCAGATGAGGTAGCAAAAACCTGGTGACAGAATCCCTTTAATCAGTGATGGCACTACCTCATTGTGAATATATGGCAGGTGAGTCAGAAATTAGACTCCCAATAATAAGTAAGTCTAGAAATATACTATCACTTTCTACAAAATCTTTTCACTTTTTGGAAAGACTATATCATTACATTGCAATGTTATGTGAATTAAAAATGTATATGCCCTCCACAAAGAACTCCAGAAACTTTTAGTTTGTTTTTACCATCCACATTGGATCCCCCATAATCACCACCTTGTACTGGGCTTATTGAAATTCATCAATTCTGGTTTTGTCATTTCCCAGCTGAAAACTACACTTCCCAAGCTTTTTTGTAATGTATGCTTCTCAGTATGGAAATGATCTCTTTCATTTACATACTGTTATTACTGATTCATCCCTAGCCTCCCCACCATTGGTGCAATGTCAGTCTCTGGCTTCTCATCTAGCCATGTCCATTTTGTTGATTGCAGCTGTCAGTCAATAGTTAAAAATCAAGGAGTAATACAAAAAGTCTCAGCATAACCACAGCCTTATGATGAATTTAGATTTATTGCAGTTGGACTAAAATTTTAATTCTTGAATTGACCAATGGGTGACATTGAAAAATATTACTTGATACCATTTGAAAGTAAAACTATGCATGAAACAATTAATTAGTATGTGAATCTTATAAACGCACAAAATGTCAGTTTTCAAAGTTTTCCCTTTAATTGTATTTTCTTTTTAATTTAAACTATTCATTGACAATTCATAACAAAACATCATTTAGATATAGATATAATTATATGTTGTTTTCTTTTAAACTTTTTCTAATATATGTAGTTAAACAATAGCATTAGATGCAAAAATGTAAAAAATTACTTTCTGGGTTATTCTGCTGTAGTATATATGGACAGCCCACAGTTCCCAATAAAGAAAAATATTCATGTTCATTATATTAATCTGTGAGAAGAGGAATGAATATGTGATTTGTGAAAGGGGGTATGTTACTGATGGGACAGATACAGTGGGGAAAAAAGTATTTAGTCAGCCACCAATTGTGCAAGTTCTCCCACTTAAAAAGATGAGAGAGGCCTGTAATTGACATCATAGGTAGACCTCAACTATGAGAGACAAAATGAGAAAACAAATCCTGAAAATCACATTGTCTGATTGGGAAAGACATTTTTTTCAAATTTTGGTGGAAGATAAGTATTTGGTCAATTACAAACAAGCAAGATTTCTGGCTCTCACAGACCTGTAACTTCTTCTTTAAGAGGCTCCTCTGTCCTCCACTCATTACCTGTAGTACTGGCACCTGTTTGAACTTGTTATCAGTATAAAAGACACCTGTCCACAACCTCAAACAGTCACAGTCCAAATTCCACTATAGTGAAGACCAAAGAGCTGTCGAAGGACACCAGAAACAAAATTGTAGCCCTGCACCAGGCTGGGAAGACTGAATCTGCAGTAGGCAAGCATCTTGGTGTGAAGAAATCAACTGTGGGAGCAATAATTAGAAAATGGAAGACTTACCAGACCACTGATAATCTCCCACGATCTGGGGCTACACACAAGATCTCACCCCGTGGGGTCAAAATGTACTCAAGAACGGTGAGCAAAAATCCCAGAACCACACGTGGGGACCTAGTGAATGACCTGTAGAGAGCTGGGACCAACGTTACAGAGGCTACCATCAGTAACACACTACGCCGCCAGGGACTCAGATCCTGCAGTCCCCCTGCTTAAGCCATTACTTGTCCTGGCCCGTCTGAAGTTTGCTAGAGAGCATTTGGATGATCCAGAAGAGTATTGGGAGAATGTTATATGGTCAGAAGAAACCTAAGTTGAACTGTTTGGTAGAAACACAACTTGTCGTACGAGAAAGAATGCTGAGTTGCATCCAAAGAACACCATACCTACTGTGAAGCATGGGGGTGACAACATCATGCTTTGCTGCTGTTTCTCTGCCAAGGAACCCGGACGACTGATCCGTGTACATGAAAGAATGAATGGGGTCATGTCTTGTGAGATTTTTAGTGCAAACCTCGTTCCAAAGCTAGGGCTTTGAAGATGAAACGTGGCTGGGTCTTTCAGCATGACAGTGATCCCAAGCACACCACCAGGGCAAAGAAGGAGTAGCTTTGTAAGAAGCATTTCAAGGTCCTGGAGTGGCCTAGCCAGTCTCCAGATCTAAACCCTATAGAAAACCTTTGGAGGGAGTTGAAAGTCCCGTGTTGCCCAGCGACAGCCCCAAAACATCACTGCTCTAGAGGAGATCTGCATGGAGAAATGGGCCAACATACCAGCAACAGTGTGTGCCAACCTTGTGAAGACTTACAGAAAACGTTTGACCTCTGTCATTGCCAACAAATCAGACAATGTGATTTTCAGGATTTGTTTTCTCATTTTGTCTCTCATAGTTGAGGTCTACCTATGATGTCAATTACAGGCCTCTCTCATCTTTTTAAGTGGGAGAACTTGCACAATTGGTGGCTGACTAAATACTTTTTTCCCCACTGTATCCCTGGTTCTCTATATAACCCAATCTTTGAGGTAGATGCCATTGAGAAATATGGCAGGAAGGAAATTAACTTTATCCCTCCCAGTAGCATTCGGGTTTCAGCCACGGGGGTGATGCTAGCACAGTTTCAGTCACTGCTTTGTGCATAGAGAGCGGCGACTGTAGTTGCGCCCCGACACTGACTGACAGCCAACTCTAATGCCGGGCTGCTTACAGTCAGTACTGGGGGCTCGCTATACACAGTATACACAGTGCGGTGATTGAACTAGTGCTGGAGCCAACCCTGTCACTGAAACCTGAATGCTATCAGGAGGAATAAAGTTAATTTCCTTCCAGCAGCGGGGGCACTGGACAGATTCAGAATGCTATCTATTAACCTGCAGATTAACTCCATATCTGCAGGTTAATGTTTTTTTTTAATGTGACAGGTTTCATTTAAGTTCTAGCAGAAGTGAAATACTCTGACTACAATTCAGATGAACAGCTTCAAACCACATACGTCTATTTGTAAACTGAAATCAGAAATGGTTGGGGTGGTAGGTGAGTATCACTTAGATTGTTATATTTTACAGCTTCAAGCTCCTGCAGGACATTTATTTTTGCTAGTACAATCCCTTTAACCTTTTACACATATTGTACAAGTGCAACGTGTTGGTGTATGTTCACACTGTGGCCATTAAAAAACACAACCTAGGATAAAAACAAAATGAGCAAATACACTGTAGTAAGTAAATAAGTAAATAGCAAAAATACATGTAAAGGCCCCGTCACACTTAGCGACGCTGCAACGATCCCGACAATGATATGACCTGTCAGGGATCGTTGCTGCGTCGCTATGTGGTCGCTGGTGAGCTGTCAAACAGGCAGGCTCACCAACGATCAGGGGAGCAGCGACATCGTGGAAAGAATCTTTCCACGATGTCCTGCTCCTGGTTACGAGCCTGCTGAAGCAGGAGCAGGCTGGTAACTATGGTAAACATCAGGTTACTAGGGGCACACGCGCTCCTAGTAACCCGTTGTTTATCATGGTTACCACTCTGCTACAGTGAGCGGGAGGTTACCGCTCACTTTAGCAGGCTCGTAACCATGATAAACAACGGGTTACTAGGTGCGCGTGTGCCCCTAGTAACCCGATGTTTATCATGGTTACCAGCCTGATCGCTGCTCCCGCTGGTCACACACAGCGATGTTTGCTGACCAGCGGGAGGGCAACGACCAAAAAATGGTCCAGGACACTTTGCAGCGATCAGCGACCTCACAGCAGGGGCCTGATCGTTGCAAAGTGTCACACATAGCGACATCGCTGGTGAGGTCGCTGTTGCGTCACCAAAACCGTGACACAGCAGCGATCTCGCTATGTGAGACGGGGGCTTAAGTAACATAGGGTAATTAGTTAAAACTATTTTGATCAAAAAAGCCATAAAAGTCATCCCACACGACTAGGTGTATCCAATTGGGACAGTCCTATCTCTAGTGATTTACATAGGAACAGGTAATAAAAATGCACCAAAGAACCAGAAAATGAGAAATAAAAGCAGAGTTTATGGTTACATATTAAAAGTGTACAAGATATTAAAAACAGGGTGAATGACAAGTGAAAAGACCAAAGAAATATGGTACCGCAGTAAAGCAAGGCAACTAGTAAATGCATATAAGATAATACAAGAGGTACAGTAATACGTGTAGCCTTAAGGGCAAAGTCAGAGGCAGAGCGTTATGTACACTTATAGTCAGTACAATGAATGTGTGTCAGCAGTGACCTCTGGAAACAGTCAAATACCAGAATCGTAGTTGGATACAGTCCCATACAGCAAGATACCACTCTTGAAAAAAGTTTAAAATAAGTTACCTTGCTCAAATTCTGCAGTGCCACCCCCCCAACGCGCATTTCGGCTAGCATGCCTTCTTCTGGGGGAGTGCATTATTTTGATCAAAAAAGCATAAAATTGATCCCACACAACAAGGTATACCCAATTGGGACAGTCCTATCTCTAGTGATTTACATGTGCTATTGCTATTTACTCATTTACTTATGTAGAGTATTTGCTCATTTTGTATTTTTTTCCAGGTTGTGTCTTTCACACTACTCAGTTATATTAAATTTTTTATACTCCAAATAAAACCAGAGCAATGAGATTTTTGCTAATTACAGGTGTCCTGGCATTTCCTTTTGATGAACCAGATGAACAGAAAAACATTAATGACCGATGTGATATTTATTGATTCTCTGCCACGAGTACTTTATTCAGGTAAATATGATATAAGGCAATAGTAATATTTATCCTATATTACACCAGACTCTGACACCTTGATGAGACCAAATAATATCCCACAGTTTTTGATCAGTCTGTCAACTCTGGTGCTTCATCCTATACTATCCTTGCTTCTTGACTTAAGTTACTGTAGATTCAAACTAAACCTTTAAGTGAACCTGTCACTAGATTCATGCTGCCCAAACCACCAGCAACATGAAACAGAGCCTAGTTGCATTATTGCAGCTAGATGGGTCTTTCTCTGAAACGTTGCAGTGTTTTAGAAAGAGCATAGTTTGAAAATTAGTCCGTACGTAAATGGAAGGGACCTATCACTCACTTGGAGTAGGGCAGGTAAAAGCCAGCCGGGAGTGACATCGGATTAGTCCCGTCTCTGCCTGTAGTCCCCAGCTGGATCTGTAAACTGTTTTTTCTGCAACACCAGAGCGCTTCAGAGTAAAACATACCTGCTTGCAATCGGGCTCTGATTCATTCTGGCCATGGTTCAATGGAATCCCTTTAAATGTATATCCAAATTTTAACAGCAGTCCAAAACTAAGTGTTATTTATTTTTTCATATATCTTTATTCTGGCTCCGTTTTACAACTCTCAAAATCACCTACATACATAGATTTAAAACAACAACTTGGTTGTCTTCTGCCTCCACTAGAGGGAGCTCTGTATTACTGCATATTGCGTTACTTTTTAGTTCAATCTATATACAATATGTGATAAGCTCATACAATATTTGATAGAGGCCCTTTATATATATAAAAATCATATTTAAGGCTGGACATACATGTGATATGTCAGTGAAGTCTAAAAACTTCAGTGTCATACCATGTGGACTTGTCAGATGAAGAAATCAGACCTGCTTTTTTTCTATATTCCTCATTGGTATAGATTTCAAATGAATTTGAAAAATTAGAAAATACAGTTTAATTGTAAATTAAAATTGTCACTAGAAATTGCCTCTAAAAGCCAGAAAATGGGGCCTCCATGGTCCATGCATTACATGGATGCATATTTATTCAATTGTTGCCCATAACATTTTCATTTGTTGCAGTTGATGGGGCATCAGTTAATTTCCTAAGTGATAATGACTGATAGGGACAGGGCCGGCGTCAGCACCCGGCGCACCTGGGCAAGTGCCGGGGCCCTGAGCAGACGGGGGGGCCCACTCGCTATGGGACCCGTGAGCGGAGGAAAGTGGTGCCAGCGCCCGCTCCCCCCGCTTGCTCAGGGCCCCGGCAGCCGAAGCAATACTTACCTCTACCCGTGCCTCCGCAGCAGCTCCTGTCTCTTCCGCGGCTGCTGCACTGTGACGTCTCAGGTCAGAGGGCGCTGTGACGTCTTTACTCCGCGCCCTCCCCTGAGCCGTCACAGCACAGAGCGGGAAGACGCCGGCGCGCATGAGGAGCCTGGAGCAGCGGCAGCAGGTGAGGAGTGAGGTGAGTATTTGATTTTTTTTTTTTATTGTATGGAGGCGTGGGGCATTATAAGGGAGGGGAGGTGGGGTGGTGTGACATCCTGCATGGGGCATTATAAGCGAGGGGGGGGGTGACATCCTGCATGGGGCATTATAAGGGAGGGGGGTGTGACATCCTGCATGGGGCATTATAAGCGAGGGGGCGGTGTGATATCCTGCATGGGGCATTATAAGGGAGGGGGGTGTGGCATCCTTCATGGGGCATTATAAGCGAGGGGGGGTGTGACATCCTGCATGCGGCATTATAAGCGAGGGGGTGTGTGTGTGACATCCTGCATAGGGCATTATAAGCGAGGGGGTGTGTGTGACATCCTGCATGGGGCATTATAAGGGAGGGGGGGTGACATCCTGCATGGGGCATTATATGGGGGTGTGACATCCTGCATGGGGCATTATAAGGGAGTGGGGGTGTGTGACATCCTGCATGCGGCATTATATGGGGGTGTGACATCCTGCATGGGGCATTATATGGGGGTGTGACATCCTGCATGGGGCATTGTAAGAGAGGGGGGGTATGTGACATCCTGCATGGGGCATTATAAGGGAGGGGGGGTGACATCCTGCATGGGGCATTATAAGGGAGGGGGGGTGTGACATCCTGCATGGGGCATTATAATTGAGGGGGGATGTGTGACATCCTGCATGGGGCATTATAAGGGAGTGGGGGTGTGTGACATCCTGCATGGGGCATTATAAGGGAGGGGTGGTGTGACATCCTGCATGGGGCATTATAAGGGAGGGGTGTGTGCGACATCCTGCATGGGGCATTATAAGGGAGGGAGTGTGACATCCTGCATGGGGCATTATAAGGGAAGGGGGATGTGTGACATCCTGCATGGGGCATTATAAAGGAGGGGGTGTGACATCCTGCATGGGGCATTATAAGGGATGGGGGGTGTGACATCCTGCATGGGGCATTATATGGGGGAACAGCCTATATGGGGCATTATGTGGGGGGAACAGCCTGTGTGGGGCATTATGTGGGGGGAACAGCCTGCATGAGGCATTATGTGGGGGGAACAGCCTGCATGAGGCATTATGTGGGGGGAATAGCCTGCATGAGGCATTATGTGGGGGGAACAGCCTGCATGGAGTGTTATATGGGGTCCAGTGTTCTGTAGGGAGCATTATATGGGGGCCAGTATCCTTTATGGAGTGTTATATGGGGGCCAGTATCCTGTATGGAGCGTTATATGGGCGCCAGTATACTGTGTGGAGCGATTTGTCGGTTTCTGAGTTATTGTGGAATTTACAATAGATATCGGTCATGTAATGTAAGAAGTGAAATCTTCGGCATTGTACTATATATATATATTTCTCTGCGGTATCTGTGGTTCATGAATCGTGTATGTGTTAAAGGGGCCCACTGAGACTCTTTCGCCCAGGGCCCACAAAAACCTGGAGACGACCCTGGATAGGGACCTCCTTTAAAAACCCTACAAAATTAGCAATCGAATCCTCCCAAAATCAGCAATCCTGGAGGACCCATCCAATAAAGGTATGTGCACACAGTTAGTATTGGCAGCACTTTGAACGCAGTATACTTTATGCTGTGTCCAAAGCGTTGCACGCAGTTGAATCTGCATGTTTTTCATTGAACACATGCAGATTCACCGCATCTTATACATTACAGTGATATAATTTCTCTTGCGGAGACTAGCGTCTCTGCAAGACAAATTTACATACTGCGGTCTGTAAAGACGCGCTGCATGTCCGTGGCTGATCTGCAGGAGCACGGAGACGCATAGTGGGCATGGGATTTCTTGAAATGCCATCCACTACGCTCTAACATCTGGCCACTGCCGATTGCATGCAGCGCAAGTGTGCTGCGTCCAACCCGCAGTGATTACTGATCGTGTGCCCGCACCCTAACACTTTTATAAAGAGTTTCATCTACTTGCATTTTTTAAAAATGTTTTTCATATTTAAAATTATTTCTATAGCCATCCTATTATCCCTGGAGCAGATGAAGGAGGAAATGTGTATGAGAATGAGGAGGAGCACCTTCACAATACAAAGACTTTGCTATGCAGTTTGTGTGTTGCATGGATTTATCCAAACACAGAGGATATATCCTCAAACGGGTTTGAAACACTTACTAGAAATGAGTCCTATGCAGCTACAACAGGTAATCTTAGGCATTCATCATATTATGGCATTCATCATAATATTTAAAGAGGTTGTCCACTATTATACATGATGCCCCATCGATTTAAAGAGTGAAGTGTTTTTGTAATTACCTTCTTTTGTCATTCTTGCTTGTGAGTGGCACTATCGCTAACCGCAGACTAGGCATCACATGACTCGGCTGCAGCCTCGGCTGATATCCACTGATGTCACGTCAAGTTTCAGCTGCAGTGAGGCGTGACCCAGTCATGCGCACCCCCCGATTGATGGGCTGTGGGCGGGGTTTAACCACACGTCACAACCCACCACAGGCAAGAATGACAAAAGATAATTACAAAGACACTTAATTCCACTCTTTATTCAATGGGGGCATAATGTATAGTGGTGGACATTCTCTTTAACTGTTATAAAGCCTGTATTGTTATGTTTACCTTTCAGAATTTCTTTATGTGAGAATTAAAGAAGCACTCTCATCAAAATTTTTATCCTTTTAATATATTGCAGTCATCATATCATATAACACTGAACTTACAATTGCTCACTTTACCCTTTTACCCTGCTAATTCTTCTTTTTTCCATTAGGTCTATGACATCACGTGATTTTAAATCGACTAGCTGAATCCTGCAAATCTCTGTGTAGAAACAGGAAGTCTCTTTTCCCTGCATGAGTCAACACTGCTAAAGTCCTGGGCAGGGGGAGGAGCAGAGCAGCGGGGTCAGGAGGTGAAGAGGGGGAGGAATCATGTAGGGAAAAGAGACTTCCTGTTTCTAAATAGAGCAGAGAAAATAGAAGAATTAACTGGGTGGAAAGGCAAAATTAACAATTGTGACAACACAGTGCTATATGCCATGATGATTGCAATATATTAAGAGGATGAAAACTTTGATGGAAGAAGTGCTTCTTTAATAGCAGCATCAATTTATATTTAAATAAATTAGTGAAGTCATTTCTAGAATTCCAGGAAACATTGCAGAAAATTCATTCTACCCTAAAATGAACTAACAGTGAAACATTCACTCTCTTGCTATTAAATCATCATATACCATTGGAATAACTCTTGCCCATGTTACAGATGGTTCAGTGATATGCTTTTTAGGGCTCCAGTGACTCCTGTTAGAACTACAAAGTTGTCACGGCCACTACTGAATTATTTTCAATCCTAGATTTCAGTTATTGCACCATATTACTAAAGTATAACTCCAGAAGTTTCCACTTTGTACAGTGGTCCATTACAGAACTGGGTTAGGACTAGATAAGTATCATGTAAATAGTATGGCTGTGGCTATATCTTGAGAACAGATACATTTACATATTTTCTGAAAATAAAAATTATGACATTCGAGAATACCTCTAAGGTAATTAAGTGATGGGCCCACTTTAATAGAGCACCAAACTTAGAAAATAATTCTTAAAGGGTTATTCACAAGTTTGAAAAGTTACATCCATGGTATAGGGGATAACTTTCTAATCTCTGGGGGTCTTAACCCAACATATCCCAAGAGCCAGGACTCTGAAGAGCCCCAGGTGAATGGAGCGGAAGTTGATCATGTGCACTGCCACAACATTCATTCTTAATGGGACTATTGGAGATTGCTGAGCACTGAGATTCACTGATCTTTGATATTCCCATTAGATTGAATGGAGCGACAATGCTCATGATCAACCGCTGCTTCATTCATCTGGGGCTTCAGACCACCAGTTCTCGAGATCAGTGGGGCCCTAGCAGTCAGACACCACTGGCATAACCCATGGCCCGCATACCGAAAGTTTTGCTGTCAAACATTGACAGATGCATTTAATAAGGGATTTGCAGCAGTGATCGGAGCTGAGATGAACTTCGATCGCAGCTGTTAAATGCTGTCTAGCAAAGTCAGCACCTGTATAGGTCGGGCTCAAGCTCCTGAGCCTGCTCCATACACCAATACTCTTTGTGTGCATATGGTACATGTATATCACATGTTGGGAAGGGGTAATTTTAATATGAGCAAAACTGGATTTAAGAGAATGAGAAATTAAAAGCGGAATTGTTGATATACTTTTTAATTTCTTGTGTTTAGTGTTCCTTCAAGGAGCTATGCTGAAAGAAGCTGACTTTAAATTATATCCACACTCTTTTATATGGTGTACATTTCTAGCCTGTTAGATATTGAGATACATAATTTACATTTAGAGTAGTTCTAGGTCGGTACTGTGATGGTTTCTTGCTATTATAATGGGATTTCCTCTGACACAAAAGATTTATGGAAATGTTTACTTGTACAATTAGGCCCTGAGTACAGTCTTGTCTACCTATGACAAAATGAAAAGCTGCGATAAGAACTTTATTGAAGCAGTGATGGAAGAAGTAAACTCTGTATATGCTTGTCTTGCTCTGACGCTGAACGACGCAGAATACATTAAAGCTGTTGTGTATGAAATCCTGTCCTGCAGCCTAGAGGAACAAGGTAAAATATAATGCCAGTGAATTCAAGTAATCTTCTTTAGTGTGAGGATTTGAAATTCTTCACTTGCTCCATGCACATAAACATATAACTGCTTCATGTATGAGCCATATATTTAGATATTTACTACTAGGGAAATGATTCTAGGAAAGGCTTTCCTGACTTCGCAGCAAGTGATCTAATCCCATCCTTGGCTTTAAACATAATGCTCATGCAATGAGTATTAATGCAGCCATGTACATAAGTCATATGCACACAGCAGGGCTGGAACAAGGTATTTTGGTGCCCTAGGCAGATGAAGCCAATGGTGCCCTTCCCCAGTGAACCCTCAGCCCCAAAGCAAAGGAATGGGTGAGAGACTAAGTTAACAGGACTGCTAACGCACCTCCCCCTCCTCCTCCAATGGGTCAGGTAACAAGCTGTGACAACCACTTAGACTAAAATTGTTATTTTGTCACCAAAAAATATCAGCAAAGCTAAAAACTGATGTCATATTCTTATACTGACCAGTACATTAATATGAAACCAAAATCATCATCAGTACATAAATAGAACTCTAGAAGCATCAATAGTACATAAATAAGGCACCAGAACCATCATTCGTAAATAAATAGTTCACTAGAACCACCATTGGTACATGGATACATCACCAGAACCACCATAAGTACATGAATACGACACCAGAACCACCATCAGTACATTAATGCATGATCAGAACCACCATCAGTAAATAAATACAAAAGTACCATCTTTAGCACATGAATACATCACCAGAACAACCATCAGTGCACGACTGTACCACCAGAATCACCATAAGTTCATGACTACATCACCAAGCTTAGTAACATTGTTAAGGGCATACTGGGAGTTGTAGGTTTATGCGATACAAATGTATATGGAGCTGACTTGAAAATACAGTTGATTGCTGTATGTTCCTGGGTAGAAAGAAGTTGGGAAAAGGGGAAAGAGAGCGCTACCTGAGCGTAGAATATCCTCCATGTGATTGCACCACATTTGGAAGATTCAACAATTTTTTGGTTACTCTTTCTTCTACGGGAGTGACGCGCCCCCTGGGCTGTGTGTGGGGGAATACCCGGAGCCGGGTCTCTGTGTAATGTCAGGGGTTGTAGTCTCCGTGGCGGCGACCCGGTCCCATGGCTCAGGGTGGTCAAACCAGTGGATGATTTGTTTACTTAGTTTTTAATGTTTAAATGTCCGACTACGCCACCCATGGATTGCGGTCACTGAGAACCGCCGCTGCGGGGCAGACCGCTGAGGCTGATGTTGTGTGCACAGCAGAGGGTAGTATAACTCCCCACGGGAGGAGTATGGCCTCAGGGCAGCGTGTGTAGACGGTGAGGGTTGTGGTGCATGGGCGCAGCAGAAATGACTCAGAGTCCGTGCAGTGCAGTTCAGGGTCTTTACTGTTGGTAATGAAGGAGGCCCTGCCGGGAGTACTGGCTAACATTAGAGGCCTGGTCAGTCTGTGAGTGAACAAGAGTCCCCCTGGCCAGATGGAGGTGTAGACTGCACTCTTCCTGGCTACCCTGCTGTAGTCGTGTAGTAGCCCACGTCCCTGAGTGTACCGTGTGGTGCTCACCCGTGTGGCTGGTGTCTTGGGGCCTTTGGTACCTTCCGCTCCTCGATGGCGGTGCCGGTCCCTTGCGTGTGACTGAGCCTCCGGGCTTTCTATGGCCAGAGGACCTGAAATCCCCTGCCAGGTGGTTTCTGCTGCTGGATGTGGATATCCTCACAGCCTCGGACTCCGGTGTCCGGTTCTCTGCGTCTTCTGCCAGGATGAGCTCCATCAGCTCCAATCCCTGGCTCTCTGCTCCTGTGTTGCCTCCAGAGCTCCTTGCTGCTCTGCTCTGTCCCTTCCTCTGGAACTAACTAACTAACCCCGCCCCAGATTCAGTTTATAAAGGGCAGGATCCTCCCCTTCCTGGACTGGGGCAGGAGGCATTGCATGCAACAGTGCTCCTGACCAGGAAAACCCATGCTCGCTCTCAGACATGGTATTTCTACCACTGTGGTAACCAGACCCCTGGGGTGCCACATTCCCCCCTGCATGCCTGCGCTCTGCAGTGTCTATGAAGGATGGCATGCTGGATGGCAGCGCTCAGCTGTGATCCAGCCTGTCATCTTAATGCCATCCCAGCGTGGAAGAATTCTCCTGCTCAAGCGCTGAGCGCTGAGAATTTTACCACGCTGTCAGTGACGTGCATGAGGTGAGCTGAGTTCATTGGACATGAGCTCACCTCATGCACGTCACTGACAGCGTGGGAAAATTCCCCTGCACTCACCGCATGCGCAGGAGAATTTTCCCACACTGTCAGTGACGTGCATGAGGTGAGCTGTGTTCATTGGACATCACCTCGGCTCATCTTTATGCTGTCACAGCCAGACACTGAGAAGTGCAAGAATGCCTGCGCTTCTCAGTCTCTGCGGCATGGCAAGCTGGATGGCAGCGTTCTGCTGCGTTCCAGCCTGTCATGTGAATGTAGCAGAGCTGAAGCTGTCGTGGGAACCATGGAAAGGTAAGGATGATGTTGCTTTATTGTTTTACTTTTATTGCAGGAGATCGTTGGCTTCAGCTGGAATGGGCGTGATGGTAAGTATGGTTTAATTTAGAACAATAAAGAATTGTGTCTTTATTTAAATTAAAGGACTTTATTCTGGGTGTTTGTGTTTTTTTTTAACTTTGACTATGGGGTTAGTAATGGGGGTGTCTTATAGACGCCTCTCCATTACTAACCTGGGCTTCATGTCAGCTGGCATTATAAGCTGACATCAACCCCAGCCCTATTACCCCACTGCCACCGCTACAGGGCAGTGGGAAGAGCGAGGCTAAGTGCCAGAATTGGTGCATCCTATGGATGCGGCATTTCTGGAGCGGCTGACGGCTGGTGTTTCTAGCCTGGGAGGGGGCCAATATTCATGGCACCCTTCCTGGGCTATTAATATCAGCCCCCAGCTGTCTGCCTAGCCTTTGCTAGCTATTAAAATAGGGGGGACCCCACATCATTTTTTTGGGGTCCCCAATTTTAATAGCTAGTAAAGGCTAGGTATTCAGCTGGGGGCTGATATTAGTAGCCTGGGAAGCTCAGTGGGTATTACCCCCTTCCCAGGCTTCAAACATCTGCCCCAGCCGTCTGCTTAACCTCCGCTAGAGAATAAAATTACGGGGAACCCCACGCCAATTTTTTTTTAAATAAATCCTTTATTTTAACACTAAATGACAAGTACAGTAATCAACACTATCACTGTACTTCTTATATATGTGACTGACATGTTTCTATCTATCTAATCTATGTGTGATGCTCTATTCTTTCTGTTATAAATTGTCGGGTACCGATGCTGAATTGCCGGCCGGCTTTTTTAAAGAGACGGTGCATGAAAACACTAATATTTTTTTAAATAAATCTTTTAACACTAAATGACAAGTACAGTAACCAACACTGTCACTGTACTTCTTATATATGTGACTGACATGTTTCTATCTATCTAATCTATGTGTGATGCTCTATTCCTTCTTGTCTAAATTGTCGGGTACCGGTGTATGCCGCTGCTGAATTGCCGGCCGGATTTTTTAAAGTGAGTGTCTTCTGAGCAGTTTGTCAGCTTTTGGACACCTTTGAAGGTGTTTTCTATGTGTTTCTATGTGTTTTTGTTTGCCTGCCATTGGTTTTAACGGTGTTCGACGGTGTTCGACGGTGTTCTAAGGTGTTCGACGAACAGTTCCACGAACATCCCGGTGTTCGACGAACTGAACCGAACCCGAACACTACGGGGGTGGCTCAACACTACTGTTAAGTCCTTGACAGGGACCACCACCAGGAACCGGGAGTAGTTGTCTACAATGGTGAGGGCGTAGACGTACCCGGACCTACTTGGAACCAGCTTCACATGGTCCAGGGCTACCAGTTCTAGAGGCTACTTGGTGATGATGGGCTGCAGGGGAGTTTTCTGGCTGGCACGGTCCTTTCTTCTTAGGTTGCACGGGCCGCAGTCTCTGCACCATCTCTCAATGGCCCCTCTCATGCCTACCCAGAAGAACCGTTCACGCAACAGAAACTCCAAGTTCTTCCACCCAAAGTGCCCTCCTCCGTCGTGGTATGTCTCCAGGACCATAGCCGCGTCTCGTCTTGGGACCACTACCTGCCAGGACAGCTCATGTGTTCGGGAGTTGACATTTCTCCTGCACAGCTTCCCCTTGTAGAGAAACAGTTTACTCTTCTCCCTCCACAGCTGTTTGGTCTCTTCCGGAGCGTCTGGGTCAAGGCGGGCATCAGCCTGTGTCAGCATCTCTTTTACCAGGCGGACTGCTGGGTCGCTGTCTTGCGTCTCCGCCCACTGTAGTGGGGTAAGGGATTGAACGTGGCAGAGTGCTTGTCCCTTACACAGTGGGAACACTGGGTAATCCCATGACGGTGGAACGCAGGGAGTTCAATCTCTTCCAGTTCTTCTGGGTCTTCCCCTCCGTCCGGCAAGTTTGGCATCCTGGACAGGGCGTCTGCGTTGGCATTTGTGCGTCCCGCCCTGTATTTGATGGTAAACTCATAGTTGGACAGCCGGGCCATCCATCTTTGTTCCAGGGCACCAAGTCTTGCAGTGTCCAGGTGTGTCAATGGGTTGTTGTCCATGTACACAGTGAACCTTGCAGAGGCAAGGTAATGTTTGAAATGTTCCGTCACTGCCAACATCACTGCCAGGAACTCTAGCTTAAAGGAGCTATAATTCTCAGGGTTTGTCTCTGTGGGCCGTAGTTTTCGGCTGGCATAAGCAATTACCTACTCTCTGCCCTGCTGGATCTGAGATAGTACAGCTCCTAGCCCCATGTTACTGGCGTCTGTGTGGAGGATGAAAGGCTGGCCGTAATCAGGGTATGCCAGGATCTCATCCCCCGTGAGGGCCATCTTCAGCTTGCGGAAAGACTCCTCTTCCAGCTTGTCTCACCTGAAGGGCGGCTTCTGATTCTTGGTCTTTGACTGACCTAACAGGAGGTCTTGCATAGGGGCTGCCATTTTGGTGAACCCGGAGATGAATCTTCGGTAGTAGCCTACCAGCCCGAGGAACTGCCGCACTTCCTTTATGCTGGAGGGTCTTGGCCAGTCCTTAATCACTGTGATCTTATCAGGGTCTGGAGCTACTCCGTCAGCACTCACCACGTGTCCCAGGTACTGTACTTTTGGTTTCAGTAGATGACACTTGGAGGGTTTCACCTTTAGGCCATAGCCTGCCAGGACGTCAAACACCTCTGCCAGGTGTTTCAGATGGTCCTCATATGTTTTGGAATACACGATGATATCATCCAGGTATAGCAGGACCGTCTCGAAATTCCTGTGCCCCAGGCAGCACTCCATCAACCGCTGGAAGGTTCCTCGTGCGTTGCAGAGCCCGAACGGCATACAGTTGAATTCGCTGAGACCCATCGGGGTGGTGAACGTGGTCTTCTCCTTGTCTGCCTCTGCTACAGGAACCTGCCAGTACCCGCTAGTAAGATCCAAAGTGGAGAAGAAGTTAGCAGACTTTAATGCAGCTAAAGATTCCTCTATCCTAGGTAACGGGTACGCATCTTTGTGTGTGATACGGTTGACCTTTCGGTAATCTACACACATTCTCATGGTGCCATCTTTCTTTTTCACAAGAACTAGTGGAGCTGCCCAGGGGCTACAGCTGTCCCTGATTACCCCAGCCTCCTTCATTTCTCGCAACATTCCCTTGGCATTCTGATAGTGTGCAGGGGGTACAGGTTGGTATCTTTCCTTTATGGGTGGATGGTCTCCTGTGGGGATGTGGTGTTCTACCCCCTTTACTTGCCCAAAGTCTAGCGGGTGTTTGCTAAAGACTCTTTCGTACTCCTGCACCACCCGGTAGACTCCCTGTTTTTGGTGTGAGGGAGTGGAGTCGGTGCCCACATGCAGCTTCTGACACCAGTCCTCCATTTGTTTCTTGGAGCCGTTACCCTCCTCTGGTTGAGATGGAGGCAAGGGTTCCTCGGCCTTTACAGAGTTTTGGTTAACGGTGAACAATTTGGCTAGAGTGGCATACCGGGGCAAGTATACCTCTCTTTTGCCAATGTTTAGGATGCGGACGGGTACCCTCCCATGGCGTACATCGACCACCCCCCGTGCTGTCAAAATGGTGGGCCTACTGTCTGAGTAGACGGGTTCTACCATGGCTTGGTAGTCCTTTCCTCTTAACCCGATTGCAGTTCGGCACCAGATCATCATCTCACTTTTTGGGGGCATGGCGATAGGGAACGGGTCACTCATCCTAACACTACCAATCTCACCACCAGACAGTTCTACCTGTTGCCTTTTCATCAGGGCTCTGATCTCTTTTTGTAGGACACGCTGCTGGCTGGAGCTGGAGTTCACCGCAATCTGCTGTAATATGACAATTATCTCTGCAAGACAATTTTCAATAACGTTAGTACCCAAGGTTATCTTAGGGTGGCTTTCACGACGGTCAATGTCCACAATAATCAGTCCTTGTGCTGGCAGTTAAACTTTACCAATTTTGATGGTCACCTCCTTGAATCCCACCTGCGGTACGGGCTGACCATTGCTGGCGATGATGCTCAAATCGTTATCTGGGTAGCGGGTAATATCTGAGTCATTCCAGTACCGCTTAAAAAGCACATAGGGGATGGTGGTTACCTGTGACCCGGTGTCCAGTAGTGCACTCATAGGAATGCCATTCAGCACCACAGGCAAGACCGGTCGTCCCCCTACATACTTATCACGCCAGCTCGATGGGCCTGATGATCTTATGCCTGGGGGTCGGCCCTCTGCCCCAGGTTGGGCCCGTTTAAATAACAGTACCTTGCCATATGTCCTGGTTGGTTGCAGTGGCCGCAGATGGGTTGTCCATCCTGGTCGTAGCGGTCGCTGGGCCTTCCTCTGGATGACTGGATCCTCCTCTGTTGGCGCCAAGGGACTTCCTCCGGACTGGAAGCCAGCTGGATCTTTCCTGGGGGGGACACCTGTAAAGACTGCACAGTTATGGTTAGCGCGGCAACGCTTTTGGTCAGCTCTTGGACCAGCTCTTGGCTTTGTCCAAAGCCTGTGCATCAGGTCCCACAGGCTCTGCAGACAAGGGCGCCGCCTCCTGGTGATAGGTGATAGCAGGGCGCCTGTGGGTTACAGCACCACCTGGTGCCGGATCTCGGAGCACCCGGATGGCCCTGTCTTTAAACTGCGCAAAGTCCAAATCAGGGTTCTGCAAGGCCATTACATGCAACTGGGTTCGGTGGGCGCTGGACTGTTGACCCTCAATGAACTGCTCAGTCAACAGCTTATCCTCATTCGGCACGCTGTCAGGGTCTGCCTGCTTATTGGCTCTCAGGGCCTCCTGCAAATTCAAAGCATAGTCCCGTATACTGTCTTGTGCCCGCTGTTTGCATCCATAAAATTTTAGTTTGATCTTTGCTGAGGTGCGGGTATCAAAAGTGTCCTTTAGATGGGCCAGTATTTCCTTTACAGTCCCCTTTTCCCTGGCTGACCAGGACTTCACTTCTCTTTGGGCTGCTCCGATTAACTGACCTATCAGGATGCTCACTTTTTGTTCCTCGGACAAGGGGTATACTTTGAATAGGCTATTCAGTCTTTCTTTAAAGTCGCTCAGGGTATGCGACTCCCCTGAGTACTGGGGTAACCATGCCGCTCCGGGGATATACGGCATCGTGAACGGCAACACTGTGGCAGCAGCCGCGCTGGCGGTGGAAGCTCCCTCCATTCCTGGTGTCTTCCTGCCCCCTAGTTAACCGTGGCCTACCTTCCGTTGCTTCTTCTCCGTAGGCCGCGGCTCCACAGGCGATCGTCGGGGTCGAGAACCTTGCGTCGCGCGCTGGTGACGTCGGCGTCTGCTGGGCTCCTTCCAGGACCTTGCGCAGCATCAGTACGTAAGGCGGGGCTTCAGCTCTCGTGCACTTTTGGCGTCCACGCCCCTCTTTTTCCCGCGCGGCGTCCCAAAAATGGCGCCCAATGGCGGGAAAATGGCTGCGGATGGCGGGAAAACGGCTGCGGATGGCAGGAAACTTCACCACGGTAAGTATCACAGTCTTTCGTCAGGAACGCAGTACCCGGTGGTTGCAGGCACGAAATCCTGCCGACTACCCCAAAGTTGACTCGCCCCCTGGGCTGTGTGTGGGGGAATATCCGGAGCCGGGTCTCCGTGTAATGTCAGGGGTTGTAGTCTCCGTGGTGGCGACCCGGTCCCGTGGCTCAGGGTGGTCAAACCAGTGGAGGATCTGTTTACTTAGTTTTTAATGTTTAAATGTCCGACTACGCCACCCATGGATTGCGGTCACTGAGAACCGCCGCTGCGGGGCAGACCGCTGAGGCTGATGTTGTGTGCGCAGCAGAGGGTAGTATAACTCCCCACGGGAGGAGTATGGCCTCAGGGCAGCGTGTGTAGACGGTGAGGGTTGTGGTGCATGGGCGCAGCAGAAATGACTCAGAGTCCGTGCAGTGCAGTTCAGGGTCTTTACTGTTGGTAATGAAGAAGGCCCTGCCGGGAGTACTGGCTAACATTAGAGGCCTGGTCAGTCTGTGAGCGAACAAGAGTCCCCCTGGCCAGGTGGAGGTGTAGGCCTTCCCATCTGACTGCACTCTTCCTGGCTACCCTGCTGTAGTCGTGTAGTAGCCCACGTCCCTGAGTGTACCGTGTGGTGCTCACCCGTATGGCTGGTGACTTGGGGCCTTTGGTACCTTCCGCTCCTTGATGGCGGTGCCGGTCCCTTGCGTGTGACTGAGCCTACGGGCTTTCTATGGCCAGAGGACCTGAAATCCCCTGCCAGGTGGTTTCTGCTGCTGGATGTGGATATCCTCACAGCCTTGGACTCCGGTGTCCTGTTCTCTGCGTCTTCTGCCAGGATGAGCTCTATCAGCTCCAATCCCTGGCTCTCTGCTCCTGTGTTGCCTTCAGAGCTCCTTGCTGCTCTGCTCTGTCCCTTCCTCAGGAACTAACTAACCCCACCCCAGATCCAGTTTATAAAGGGCAGGATCCTCCCCTTCCTGGACTGGGGCAGGAGGCGTTGCATGCAACAGTGCTCTTAACCAGGAAAACCCATGCTCGCTCTCAGACATGGTATTCCTACCACTGTGGCAACCAGACCCCTGGGGTGCCACATTAGCGCCTCCAGAATCCATTTGTCTCAATTGATTGCTGTACTAAGCTTGGTTCCTGTTTATATCATTATTGTGGTAGCACTGCAGCCTGGCAGCACTGGAGTCCTGGGTTCAAACCTTACCAACGACAACATCTGCAAGAAGTTTGTATGTTCTCCCCGTGTTTTCCTGGGTTTTCTCCCACACTCCAAAGAAATACTGATAGGGAATGTAGATTGTGAGCCCAAATGAGGACTGTGCTGATTAATGTCTGTAAATTGTCTGAATTGTAAAGCGCTGCGGAATATGTTGGCGCTATATAAATAAAAATATTATTATTTATTATCATTATAAAGAGATGCAGGGGGTTGTTGTTATCAATCGTTATCAGACTGCGGATCATACACGAACCACAGTACTGATGAGACACAGGCAGGACCACAAATAAACATTTACATCCAGTTACCTTATAGGTGACTTCTTCTCCGATTGTAGTTGTTTTTTCTTTCTGTCTCCATCTTGTCCAGACTCCATGATGACTTTACACATTCACATCTCTTCTCTGCTGACTTCCCTCTTCTCCGATCTTCTGCAGCACATCCACACATGGTGCCCTTAAAAATAAGAGTGTTATTAAAATGCCCTCTGCATAAAAATATCTTTCCATATTATGACCTAAATAAGTCTCCCATGGTATATGGCCTCCACACTCTCTGCCATTATGAGCTACACCTGCCAGACTGTCCGCCTTAATGATCTATAATAACCCATGCCATTATCAGATATAACCGTCACACTATCCGCCCTTATGAACCATGGCCTATACGATAGCCGTCCCCTCTCCACTTTTTTCCCTTAAACTCTATATCTTCACACTGTCCCCCACCATGCTAACCTCTCTCTATACTGTGCTCCCATTTCATGCTGCCCCCTCTCACACTATACCCTCATACTGCCCACCACACCATCCTCTCCAAACTATACCCCCTCCTCACACTGTCCTACACGGTATGATGGTCACCACAGCCGCCCATACAGTATGATATCAACAACAGACCCCCTATATATAGTATTATGCCCTCACAGCCCAGGTATAATGTTCCCCACAGCCAGCCCCTAGCATAATAGGAACCACACAGCCAGCATCCCCAGTATAATATGTACCCCACAACCAACATCACCAAGTATAACATGTACCCCACAGCCAGCATTCCCCAGTATAACATGTACCCCACAACCAGCATCCCCCAGTATAACATGTCTCCTACGGCCAGCATCCCGCAGTATAATATGTCCCCCATAGCCAGCATCTCCCAGTGTAATATGTCCACCACAGCCAGCATCTCCAAGTGTAATATGTCCCCCACAGCCAGCATCCCCCAGTATAACATGTCCGCCACAGCTGGCATCCCCCAGTATAATATGTACCCCACAGCCAGCATCCCCCAGTATAAGATGTCCCCCACAGCCAGCATCCCCCAGTATAATATCCACACAACCCCTCTTGTGATGCCCCTCATTCATTAGTTAAATAGTATAAGAAAAATTAAAAAAAAGCTTATACTCACCTAATACCTACTCCCCGTCCAGCACAGCCACCATCAATTCTTCTATGAGGTGCAGCAGTGGGCGCTGGATTACACGATGTCACTGTATTGCGCCATCTGACTTCCCCTGAAGACGGCGTCTCCTTCAGTGAGCAGGCCGAAAGTACATTGGAGATAAAGACAAAAAGCCGGCACCTGTGTATTCCAGAGCCTCCTTAATCAGCAATATTGCAAGAGGCAGTTAGGACACCTCATCCCACACAAGCTAGGTGCATATCTCAATGGAAACAGTAAGCAGTCACCCGTGTAAGTAAAAAGATAGATAGCACTCACCGGCTGTAAAAATACCAGTCTTTATT
Source organism: Phyllobates terribilis (assembly GCF_046119375.1). NCBI lineage: Eukaryota > Metazoa > Chordata > Amphibia > Anura > Dendrobatidae > Phyllobates > Phyllobates terribilis. The sequence goes on along the minus strand of NW_027362762.1, from coordinate 420,726,171 downwards.
TCATCACTTTAAAACCAAAGAGCGGAGGAGTAGGTGGAACACATTGTGGACAACGGCCGCTTCGCACTTCCTTGCGCTTCTACGGGTCTCAAGATGCAGGGGAAGTGATGAGGGTAAGTATTTAAACCATATGGCCATCCTCTAATTTACATAATCATGCATAGGCAACTTCTCCTGCAATTGCAAAACCTGAAAAGACTATTTTCGACCCCAAAATTTGGGGTGCGTCTTACAGTCCGAAAAATAAAGTAATTATTCAAGTAACCCAGATAAGTCTGTGTACCAGGAATGGGACGAGGGGTAGGCACCAGCCTAGGGTGCTACCTTCTGCCTCCTCAAGGAGAGTGCACTGTGCTGAATACATGTTTCCCTCCCCTGCTGCAGGCACTCAGCAAGGTGACACCCATGGGGGAGGCACTCAGATGAGTGGTGTCAGTCACTGCCACCACTCACCCCTCTCTCTGCCTGCGCTCCCGCTGTCGCTCCTTCCCCGCACTCAATTGTATTTGTGCCTGTAAGATGCGAATACAATTGAAGTGAGCACCACCCGGGACAAGAGCAAGCAGAAAAGCTGCCATCATCTCTCTGATCCATCGGTAACTTAGGGCCTGCTGTAAAAATACCAGTCTTTATTTCATCACTTTAAAACCAAAGAGCGGGGGAGTAGGTGGAACACATCGTGGACGACGGCCGTTTCGCACTTCCTTGCGCTTCTACGGGTCTCAAGATGTAGGGGAAGTGACAAGGGTAAGTATTTAAACCATATGGACATCCTCTAATTTACATAATCATGCATAGACAACTTCTCCCGCAATTGCAAAACCTGAAAATACTCCCCACCCGATATCACTAAATGCTTATTAAAACTACCAAACTATTAAAAACAATTTTACAAAAAAACTGACATGTCTATTTTTTAGTTAAGCACGAGGGGACCCTGTGCTCGTGTGCGCATGATCCACCATGCTTCACTCCTCAGGAGGAGTTTATGTAAATCTTCTCCCTGAGCAGGTAAGTGGACTTTTTCAAGGCCCACAAAATGTAGCACTCGGGGATTACCTTCATGGCTGTCCCATATATGTTATATTAACCTTTGTGATCCTTTTTTGGTTTCAATTGATTTGAAGTGTTCACGGAAGCGGACAAACAATGGTCGGATAGTTTTTCCTATGTAGTAAAAGCCACACGGTTTATAATATAAACTACAAAATTTGTGCGACAGGAGATGAAATCTCGAACTGTATGTCTCAAGTCACCTATTTGAAAAGATTTTTCAGTAAGGTGGAACAAACAATAAATACAGTTACCACATTTGTAATTACGCTTAGATGAATTTGTCATTAGCCAATTTTTGGAGAATACTTTCGATCTATTATGCACTAGCACATCGTTTAAGTTTCTACTGCGTCTGCAGGATACTAAGGGGCCCCATGCAACTACCTCAGCTAAACTCTCATCTTGTTCTAAAATATGCCAATTCTTACGTATGGCTGATCGTATCTGTCTGTCAATGGCACTGAATTTAAAATGAAAGATACATTTTATCTCCCTTTCTTTTTCATTTTCTTGACTTCCTTTTAGTAAATCTCTCTCAGTAAAGGAGTTTGTTTATTGTAGGGCTACTTTCAAAGTAGGATAATCTCTTTGTATGAACCTATCCCTAAGTTCATATGCTTGCTCATTAAAACGTTTATTATCGGAATTAATTCTTCTTAACCTCAAAAACTGGCTGTAAGGCAATGAGTTTTTAATATATGCCAGGTGTGCATTGCCGTAATGTAATAAAGAATTTGTTGAAGAGGATTTTCTGAAGAGCTCTGTTCTCAAGATGTTGTCTCTAATCGTGATTTTTACGTCTAGAAATTCCAAATCTGACCCCCCAAAAACGGAAGTAAATGTCATATTCATGTCATTGATTTGACTAAGAAATGTTACAAATTCATGGAAAAGCTCCTGTGATCTCGCCCACACTATGAATATATCATCCACATATCTGAGATATAATATGATGTATCTCAGATATTAATTGGTCAGTGAATAAATGAATCTGTCTTCAAAAACAGCAAGAACAAGGTTTGCAAATTGTGCAAGCCACTGGTGTCCCCATTGCTGTTCTGGTGTACTGTAAGGCTGTGTGCCCACTCTGCATTTTTTAAGCGTTTCCGCAGTGGCAATTCCACTGCAGAAACGCTTAAAAAATGTTTGGTAGAAGGTCTGCTATGTTCCCCAATGATAATCTGCATGTGGTGTGCATGTGCTGCGGAAATTTCCGCTGCGGATTATCATTGCGGAAAAATACGCAGTACTACCAATTATTTTGCGGAAGCGCTGCGTTTTCACCGCCATTGACTTGCATTGGAACGCATGGAATGCGCATCACTGCATCTGTACATGCGGAATCCATGCATTTCAATGTGCGGATGGTACCCGGGTTTGAAGAAGAGGAGCATCTCCTCCGGACCCGGGTACGATAGAACCTGTAAAAAAAAAAAAGAATAAAATAAAAAATAAATATTATACTTACCTTCTGATGGCCCCCGGTGTCCTTGTCTCTGCTTGCTGGCAGCTCACGGTAGACTAAAGGACCTGCGCTGACGTCATTTAGTCATGTGACGGGTCACGCGACCGCTGACATCGGCAGGCCTTAAATCTACCGCGAGCTGCCGGCAAGCAGAGACAAGGACTCCGGGGGCCATCAGAAGGTAAGTATATATTTATTTTTTTATTTTTTACCATTCTTTCGGTCACACTATGTAAATCCATGCTGGTTGCATGTATTTATATAGTGTGACCAAGTTGTCAAGCACTTTCCAAGTGATGCTCAAATCCATTGGAAAGCGCTTGTCAACACACATGCGGAAATGCATGTGAAGAACGCTTCACATCCGCTTGTACCTGGCAGGAAAAACACATGTACAATCCTTTTTTTCTGCCAGGGAGATGCAGAAACACTCAGGAAAAATCTGGAGCATTTCTGCATCATGGGCACATAGCCTCAGTAATGAAATCAATTGTTGTTGTGCTTTTCTCCATATTCATTAGAATAGATTTAATGGCATCAACTCCTTCCTTGTGTGGGATCCTAGTATAGAGGCTCTACACGCCTATAGAGACTAAGGGAAATCCTTCCTGACAACTAAAATTTTGTAATGCAGCCAAAAAGGCGCTAGTATCTTTTATATGTCAACAATGGTCTAAGTAACCAATCTATATATTGTGACAGGGGTTCGGTTAAAGAACCGATCCCTGGCACTATAGGACGACCAGGGGGTGTTTGAAGGAACTTGTGGTGCGTTTTTGGGATGAAATAACAATGTGTTTTTTGAGGGAATTGCGGAAAAAGTTTTTCTGCTTTCTTTTTGGATAAAAGACCTCATTCTATGTGACATTTTAAAAAACTCTGTAGTTCTCCTTTAAATCTATTTGTCGGATAAGAAAGTAATCTGACATATGTGTTAATGTCTGCCAATTGTCTGTTCGCTTCTTTTAGATAGTATTCTCGACATATGTGTTTGTGTCTGCCATTTGTCTGTTCGCTTCTTTTAGATAGTATTCTCGAGTTAATAGAACCAGGTTGCCCCCCTTGTCAGCTTCCCTAAAGATAACATCATCCCAATTTTTAAGTTTATTAAGTGCTTTTAGCTCCCCTGTTGTTAAATTATTGGGAGTACTGGGATAAATTATCGCTTCTATATCTCTAAGGACTTGTTCTTGAAAAATGTCTATGACATTACCAGGGAGGTTGGAGGTGCATATGAGGATTTAATCCCACCCATAAAAGGTTTACTTGGGGATGTGTACAACATATTCTCTTCCCCAAGTAAAGTCCCAGTTATGGTTAAGAACCTTGTGTCCTCTGAATTTATTGCTGCCCTGGTTCCTGAAGAGAAAGGCCCAATGTGTGGCAGTGCGCCATGGAAGGAGGCTGCAACTGAAGGCGGAGCCATTGAGAGGGAAGTGTGACACGGTGGCCACATCAGAGATTCAGCCTAGGGAGAGGCAGAGCAAGACGTGCAGGAAGCACATAGTCAGAGAGCAACCGGCGCCATTTTCGTCCCAGCACATGAGAGGTAAGGAGCTGGGGAAGATATCAGTTGTGATGACACATCGAGATCGCAAGGCAAGAACCCAGCCTGTAATGCAAATGAACATTGACGGTGGTGACGAAGAGATGGAAGACACGAGTGGTGAGAGTCAATATGGGGACCCATATGCAATGGATGAGTACTGGCGGGGATTTGGAGTCTTTTTTCTGCCCTGGGGACCTGATTACCGCAATCAAGTAGTTCCAGAGATACTACCATCCAGAGTTACTGTGGCTCAGCCTGAAGGGAGGCACTCAGTGTACACTGCTCTGGGACTGGAGAATCCGTGATAGCTCTAGAGTACCAAGAAGAGGTGGAGCCCACTGCAGAAGGTATGCAAGCCTCAGCTCCACCCCGTTCAGTAAGGCCGGACGCAGGCCAGCAACTATTGCATGCTACTCAGTTGCCAGCCCAAAGAAGCTGCTTTGAATTCCTTAGAAGCGTAGAGAGGTGGTATGCCGAGGGGATGAAGATGGTAGAGGAGCTTCAGGAAGGACTTTGGACCTTGACTTCACTCTGGGAGCCTGATGCAGATGTGCAGGTAGTTCCAGTGATGAGTTCAGCTGGAAGTGGCTTGGTTCTGCCTGAGAGGAGTCTGGAAGAAGATGGAGAAATTCCAGGAGACACCTCAGCAGTGACCACGGTGCCCTATGGGCAGTTACTCGATTCGTCGAGCAGGGTATTTTGAGGGGTCAAGTTCCGAGGAACCCCTATTTAAAGGCTGAAGACCAGTCGAGTCTCAGGAAACGAAGTTTAAGGTGCCTCGCCTTTGTTATTTTTGGAAGGACTGTTGATACCTTCATGGCCAGAAGGTCTGTGTGTTTTTTTTGCTAAAACGGAATCAGAGGGACTGTTTGAGATACCCTCGAGACCAGGTGGGCCTGTAGTAGCCGCGGACGGCTGAAGGTTTGTGGTGTGAGAGGGTTCACATTGAGGCACAACTTGAGGTTTGATATCCTCTACTACTAAGAGACTTGCGGCCTAGCGGGAAGAACCGGTGACCCCCGCTAGGGCCACGAAGAAAAAGACTCATGGGGTACTCCACTTGACTGTGTGCTTCAGGATCCAGCCCTTAAGGAAGATGAAGGGCCATTGATGAGATGACCTGTTTTGATAAAATGGACATGGACACTTTGCTTCCGGAGTCCTTACCAAGAAGGACTGGTATTCCTGAAAAGTTTTGAATGGTATGACAATGAACTGTCCTGACTGCTGTTCCGGGGCCCTTAACTGAGAAGGGCCAGTTCCCACACAAGAAGAAGACTTCAGGATCACTCTGGTACTAAAATGTTTTAGTAATGTGATATGATGTTATAAGGGTTACTATGTGATTGGTTGCCTAGTATGGTCGAGGACGACCATCATTGAAGTGTGGGGGAATGTAGTAGTAGGGAAGGAAGTAGTTTCCCTCTGGCACTAAAAGGGTTAAAGAGAATGTTCTCAACAGTTGGATCTCTCTGGGCTTTGATTAGGTCCAGTTAAGGGGTTAACTGTGATAATCCAGCCCAGTAGAGGAAAGGGGAACCTAGTACTATGGTTGAGCATAGAATGTGAATTGGCTTTGTTGATTATATACATTGGTTTTGCCTGTGTATGGAGTTTTAGTTTGAAATGCAAGTTTAGTTACCATTGAGTATTGATATTTGTAGGTAGCAACTTTACAAATCCTCTTCTGGCATTAGCCTCTCAGCCTATATTTTGGTCCCATATTATTGAGGTTGCTGGTTTATATGTACCACAGAATTACATGAATCTTTGAAAGATTGGCTGGCATTCATCCCATTTTTTTATATCGCAGAGTACACTGTGTTTATGAGTACCACATATATATATTAATAATATGGGTTTGTCCCTGGTAATATTAGGGCAGTTCAATTGCGTCCACATCACGCTATTTAGTGTATGTTTCCTAATCAGTGAAGTATGACAAATATCATGCTTTTTCTTGTGAAACATGATGTATCACTACTATTGAATTAATTCATCCTTGCTTTGGTCCAGGTGTCTTTAGATTTTTTTACTGTCTTAACCCCCTTTTTTGCCATTGAATCATTATATGTATTGTTAAATGTGTGTGTGCACTTTGTGCAGTGCCATCAAGTAACCAATGGTTGTATAATAAAGGTTTTTTTAATTGATCCCAATGACTGTTGTCATTTACATGACCATTATCTTCGGGGTTTTTTTTTTCGGGGCATATGTATTTTTTCTGAATGGTCTGTCATTCTATGGTCTAGGCTGATATATGTCAATTTAACAACGTGTGTGATTGACACTCTATTTTCTTGAATATATATTGACATATATGACCTGCACAGTCCAGTATCTGTTCTAATTTTTTTTTTGTGATATACCGGTAGATATGGAAAATTGAAAAAAAAATCAACATTTTTTTACAAAATATATTTACAGAGAAACAGGATTTAGACCATATGTAATTTTCTAATGAAACATTCACTTTAACTGTTAAGGGTTTACGTAGTTAAGAATTGAATTTTTAGTTAAAAGGACTTTTTTTAATTACTATTTTTTCAGTTAGAAATCCTGGAAGGCGTTACATATTCTAATATGTTATTGTTTTCCACAGATTCTTAGGTTTTTATCATTATATTAAGTTTTATTTATTGTGCTTTTTCATTGATGTTTGCAGTGCTTTTTTGATATTACATTAGAAAGGAATATTGATTTAGAGGTGCACAGTTTTGTCTTGTTATCATTAGCACAATTTATGCACCCTGCCTTGCAATATTCTATTGTTATTCTGGTAATATAGATATATTTCAAAATGAATAAGTACTTAACAAAATATTTGGCAGATTTATTGGTCCTGCGTGATTCTGTCAGTCAGCATTTCTACACACATACAGAGAAATCAATTTTGAAATCAGTTTTGTGAAATGGAAAGCTGCCTGGCATTAAACATTACTATCCACTCACCTTCTGATGTATCTTTCTTTTAAGGAATAACAAATTGTCCTTACCAAGACTATAATTTTTTCTTTAGAGTCATAAAATCAAATCTGCACTGACTTTCTTCCACTTCTGTAGCAATTGCAGTAATTCAATACTGCTCTCTTGCTTTACAACACGGATAATATGTTCTTATACAATTAGATAGTTGGTGGGTTAAAAAAAACATATATCCACCTTCCAACCTTTTTTACCTGAAAATTTTTATTTACCAAGGGTGCACTAATCCCCCCCAAAAACCTTTAAATATTTTTTTTCCATCAATCAGAGTTTACTTTTATATCCTGAGTGCAAATGATCTGTATTAATGCACCATTTTTTGGTTTAAATAGGTTAGATTCTGACATACAAAGTGAGACTTGAGTCCTCAGTGAAACCTTAAAATATGGTTGAAATAGTTATTTGGAAAGTTTTCATAGAGGTTAATAAGTATTTCTCTAAAGATAATACATCCTCAGCCTTTTCATCTATACTTCATAATACAGAAGAAAAGGCTAAGGATGTGCAACCCCAATTTCAAAAAAGTTGGCATGCTATGTAAAATGTATAGAAAACAAGAAATTCAGTAATTTGGAAATCTCTTATACCCATATTTTATTCACAACAGAACATAGAAAATATATGAGAAGTGGAAAGGTAGACATTTTTTCCATTTCATTTGAAAAAAATAACTCATTTAGAAATCGACAGAAGCAACTCATCTTAAAAAGTTTGTCTCGGTTAACAAAATTCTGGAAAAATAAGTGCTACTAATGAAAAACAGTGGTAGGGTCAATTTTCAGCTAAGTCACACTCCTATTCATAATAACAGCATGTTATAGAGGCAGAGTCTCCCCAAAGCAAATATGGTCAGAGGTTCACCAATCTATGTGCAACTGCATCTAAAATTTTTGAAACCATTTTAAAAAATGTTCCTAAATGAAAAATTGAAAAGGCTTTGACTATCTCAACATCTACAGTACATAATACCTTAAAAATATTCAGAGATTCTGGAGAAATACGTGTACACAAAAGACAAAGCCGACAGTCAATATTGGGTGCTCGTGATCTATGGACCCTCAGAAAGCACTACATTTACAAGCAGCATTATTCGATCATACAAATCACTCAGGAATACTTCAGAAATACTGGGCTCAAGAATAGTTCCAAAAATAAGTGTTTGTGAAGACACTTCGCTGTTCAGTCCACAAATGCAAATTAAAGCTCTATCATGCTGCCATCTTCTCTAGGCTAAAGCTCATTTAAAATGGTCCTAAGGAAATTGCAGAATTGTTCTGTGGTCAGATGAATCAAAACTTAAAATTCTTTATGGAAACCAAGGATTTCATTCAAGAGGAATGGGACCATCCAGTTTATCAGCGCACAGTTCAAAAGCCTTCATCTCTGATGGTATGAGATTGCATTAGTGCCTATGGCATGGGCAGTTTTCACATCTTGAGAGACACTATCAATACTGAGCATTATATAGAGGTTTGAGAACAATGTAGGCTATTTGCTATATAACAACATACGTCTATTATAGGGAAAGCCTTGCATATTTTAGAAGACGGTGCTCATACAGCATCCTTCACAACAGCTTTGCAAAGTAAGATTTCGGGTGATGAATTTTGCATTATGAAATGAAAAATCTGCCAAAGGAGACCCAGGACTGTTCAGTAGCTAGAATCTTACATCAGACAAGATTGGTACAACATTCCTCTCTCAAAACCCCAGCAGTTGGTCTCCTCACTTCCCAGACATTTACAAACTGTTGTAAAATGAAGAGGGGATGCTACACAATGGTAGACTTGGCTCTGTTCCAGCTTTTTTTTAGATGTGTTGCTATCATCAATTTCTAAATGAGTTAAAGTTTTCAAATGAAATGGAAAAATGTAACTTTCACCTTCTGATCTGTGTTCTAAGTTCTGTTGTGAATTAAATATGGATATAAGAAATTTCCAAATCATTGCATTTTTTGTTTTCTTTACATTTTACACAGCATCCCAACTCTGTATGTTCTCTCCATGTTTGCTCTGGGTACTTCGGTTTCCTCCCAAACTCCAAAGATGTACTGATAGGGAATATAGATTGTGAGCACTAATGCGGACAGTAATAATGATGACTGTAAATTGCTATGGAGTAATGGCAGAAAACACATTTGCTTGCAAAAGTATTCATCCCCTTGGCTTTTTACCTATTTTGCATATTACAACCTGTGTTTAAATATTTTTGTAATACGATGTGTGTGTGATGCATCAGCACTAATAGTCTAAGTTGGTGAATTAAAGTGAGAAAACTATAGGCATAAATTTAATTTATGGGGTTAAATAACTAAAAATTGCATGTGCATATGTATTCACCCCTTTTGCAATTAAGCCTCTAAAAATTTATGGTGGAAACAATTACCTTTGTAAGTCACATTCTTACTGAAAGGAAGTTCACCTGTGTGCAATCTAAGTGTCACATGGTCTGTCAGTATTTACACACCTTTTCAGAAAAGCCACAGAGGCTGTAACACCATTAAGCAAGAGGCACCACTAACCAAACAACACCATGAAGATAAGGCGATCTCCAAAAGTCAGGGGCGAAGTTGTTGAAAAGTACCAATCAGGATTGGGTTATAAAAAAAAATCCCAATCTCAGAGGATCCCTCAGAGCACCATCAAATCCATTTTCATCAAATGGAAAAAACATGGTACCACAACAAACCTGACAAGAGAGGGTTGCCCACAAAAACTTTCAGCCCGGGCAAAGAGAGCATTAATCAGAGAGGCAGCACAGAGACCAAAGATAACCCTGAAGGAGCAGCAGATTCCCCAACCAGAGACTGTAGCTTCTGTCCATATGACCACAATAAGCTATACACTCCATAGAGGTGCCTTTTATGGCAGAGGGGGTAGAAAAAGGCCTTTACATAAACAAAAAAATTGTAAGGCTCATTTTGAGTTTGCCAAAATACATGTGAGAGATTGCCCAAATGTATGAAGGAAGGTACTGTGGTCAGATGAGACTAAAAATTGAAATTTTTGGCCATCAAGATAAATGCTATGTCTATCGCCAAACCAACACAGCTCATCACCCCAAGAACACCATCCCCAGAGTGAAACATGGTGGTGGCAACATCATGCTGTGGAGATATTTTTCGGCAGCAGGGACAGGGAAAATGGTCCGAGTAGAGGGGAAGGTGGATGGTGTGAAATACAGGGATATTCTTGAGCAAAAGCTATTTCATTCGTTCAGTGATTTGATACTGGGACAGAGGTTTACCTTCCAACAAGACAATGACCCAAAGCATACTGCTAAAGCAACACTCGAGTGGTTTAAGGGGAAACGTGTAAATGTTTTGGAGTGGCCTAGTCAAATCCGAGACCTTAATCCAATTGAGAATTGTGGTCAGACTTGAAGATTGCTGTTCACCAGAAGACACCATCGAACTTGTAGGAGCTGGAGCAGTTTTGCCTTGAGAAATGGGAAAATATCCCAGTGGCAAGATGTGGAAAGCTCATAGAGACCTATCCAAAGTGACTTACAGCTATAATTCCAACAAAAGGAGGCTCTACAAAGTACTGACGTTAGGGGGGCGAATAGTGGCCAGGGCCACGTACCTTGTCTATTCTCTTCAATCCGCCCTCAGTCTGTTCCCCTCCCCCGCCAGGGAAGAGGGGAGTAGGAGTGCATCGCAATACACCAACCAGATTAATAAGGTAATACAAACAGGGATAAAGGAAAATACCAGCCGTACAAATATATAGACACAAACAACAGAGGATAACACCGGGGAGTGGAGGAGGGGGTAAAACCAAAGTAGGAGGAGGCGATAAACACACAACCAAAACCACGCAACAGTCTTAGCAAAATCCACCAAACGCCTTCTCAAACAACAATAAACCATCAAACTCCTAGAACCATGCAGCATGAAGCTAGCTCTGGCAATGACTGCTAGCCAAGGTCCAGTATATATAGGAGAGGGGAGTGGTTAACAGTGAACAGCTGCAAGCATCAAGGCAGGTAAGCTTTAAGGAGCTTATAGCTAAGCAGATTAACCCCTGCACTGATAAAAGAAACCTGCACATTTTAATATGAAGGTAAAGTGCTTCTAGTCAGTACAGGAGTAGGAGGAATCAGACGCTGCGGTCTTCTGGCTCCTCTCTGTCGCGGTAAACCGGTGACACTATACCAGTATGTCTGTCCATGTAGTAATGCAAGTAAATGTGCTTTACAAAGATTTATTCTTTCACAATTATGCTTTGGTCTAAAAAATAAATGTCAGCCCATTTCCAATTTTTTAAAATATACCGTATATACCGTATTATACGAGTATAAGCCGACTTTTTCAGCAAATTTTTTTTATGCCCCCCTCGGCTTATACTCAGGTATATATTTTATATATACTTATATATACAGTTTATACCGGTGAGGGGGTTGTGACAGTGGAGGAGCGGGCACAGGCAGTAGCCGCTGCTGCAGCTACCACGTGTGCCCGCTGCTAAAGAAAATGAATATTCACTCTTCTCCACACCCACGTCATGCGCTGCTCAGATGCGGAGGTGAGATGCTGGCAGAACAGGATGCAGCGCTGGAGCACAGGGAAGGAAGGTGAATAGAAGTGTGTATTTATTTTCATGTGTGCAGTAATGGGGGGCCATGTATACCAGGATTGGAGATGAGGAGTGCCATGCATGCCAGGATTGGGGATGAAGGGTGCCATGCATACCAGGATTGTGGATGAGGCGGCCATTCATACCAGCATTGGGGATGAGGGGTGCCATGTATACCATGATTGGGGATGAGGGGGCCATGCACACCAGGATTGGGGATGAGAGAACCTTGCATACCAGGATTGGGGATGAGGAGGCCATGCATGCCAGGATTGGGGATGAGGGATGCCATGCATACCAGGATTGGGAATGATCGGTCCATGCATACCAGGATTGGGGATGAGGAGTGCCATGCATACCAGGATTGGGGATGAAGGGTGTCATGCATATTAGGATTGGAGATGAGGCGGCCATGCATACCAGCATTGGGGATGAGGGGTGCCATGCATACCAGGATTGGGGATGAGGGGGCCATGCATACCAGGATTGGGAATGAGAGAACCTTGCATACCAGGATTGGGGATGAGGAGGCCATGCATACCAGGATTGGGGATGAGGGATGCCATGCATACCAGGATTGGGAATGATCGGTCCATGCATACCAGGATTGGGGATGAGGGGGCCATGCATACCAGGATTGGGGATGACGGGGGCATTCTTGCCAGGATGGGTAAATTTACCAGTTCCTGCTGGATTTCCCACTCTAGGCTTATACTCGTCAATAAGTTTTCCCAGTTTTTTGTGGTAAAATTAGGTGCCTCGGCTTATATTTGGGTCGGTTTATACTCGAGTATATACGGTACTATTCTTTTTAAATTTTAACTACATCAATATATTTTAGATTATACAGTGGTGGTTAAAGGTTAGTGAACTTTTCAAAATTTTCCATATTTCTACAGTCCTAAAAGTAGATAAAAAAAACAAGTGAGTCAGAAATATTAGACTTTATCATTTTTTTCTTTGGGGAAAATGACCCAATATCACATGCCTCTCTGTGGCAAAAGTATGTGATCCTTTGATGCATCAAACATTTTTTATAATTGTGGTTATTTCTGAACATCAGCTTGGAGGATTTTTAACCGATTCTTCCTTTATTTCTATAGAATTGAGGTCAGGATTTAAAAATTTGAACTTTATTCTTCCTTAAGCATTCTTTTATAGAACGACTTGTGTGCCTTGGCTCATTGTCTTGATGCATGACCCAAGTTCTCTTGCGTTTCTGCTCATGGACAGATTAAATTTTCCTTTAGAATTTGCTGCTAAAATTCAGAATTGATTGTTCCATCAATGATGTCAAGCCATCCTGGCTGAGATGCCTCAAAATAAGACATGATACTACCACCAGTCGCGTTTCACAGATAGTATGAGTTTTTCTACTGTATTGCAGTGTTTTTCTTTCTGCATGATTTATGCAAAAATCCCAGAGAAAAATAAAGAAAGCCCTGTGTTTCCTGCAAAAAAAAAATCAAAATCATCATATACATACAATGTCTAAAAAGGTATATCCTGTTAAATAAAGTCATAGCAAAATTACTAAATTTGCTTCACTGTAAGGGCCCAGAATTCATGCAGCGGGAAGAAGTTAAAGGGGTTGTCCAGTACTTGGACAATCCCTTCTTAAATACTGCAGTGCCCCATTTAAAATAAAAACACCATATATTCGCCTATCAGACTGGCGCTATTCCAGCGATGTCAGTGCTGTGTTTGCCAGCGCTGATATTGCTGCATTATCACATGACATAACACAGCGACGACAATGCTGGAGCAACAGCTTTATAGGAAGTTGGTACATGGTGTTTTTATTTTACATGGGACAATGTTGCATTTCAAAAGGGACTGTCCAAGTAGTTGACAACTTCGTTTACACAATATTAATAATTACTATATCTTAGTCTTCTTAATAAAATCAGATTTTTCCAATTGGATCATGTTTCATAGGTACCAAAAATTACCTTTCATATGTTTTTATTGCTTTACAGAATTTCTTGTCATCAACTCGCTAAGCATTCCTATGCCATCTGCTGATATTGATCCTACACAGTATTGCAGCTGGTTAATTGACCAGATGCCAACAGAAGTCTCAAATTTGCCGAAGAAGACTGAAGGAGCATTTGTTGACACAAAGTATGTTACACTACATATGTGTATGTATATCTGTTGAATGTCATGATATATTGCAAATAGGATCATGATAAAGTACTTTACTACGTTACTCTTTCAGAGATTAAAGCAAACATGGGTTTGTTTTTTTTCCTGAAATGATCAATGGCATCAGACCTCTGAGTGTCCTGCAGTAGCATTAACTCAACAATTTGTAAATATGAAAATGCATCAGTTGGTGTAGACTTTGAATCCAACTTTGGGCTCTGATGGCCCTGTTGCTTGTTGTCCTTCCTTGGACATCTGTTAATAGACTTTAACTATATAGTTGTGGAAAAAGTTTTGAGACTGACACAAATTTTGTTTTTTACAAAGCTTGCTGCTTCAGTGTTTTTTGATCTTTTGTCAGATGTTTCTATGATATAATAAAGTACAATTATAAGTATTTTATAACTTTTTAAACTTTTATTGACAAATATATCAAGCTTATGCAGACTCAATATTAACAGTGTTGACCCTGCCATTCTTCCTGGCTTACTGGATGTCCAAATCCTGACTCATGACAAACTATTATTACGTAATCAATGCTTTGAGTTTACCACATCTTCTATGTTTTTGTTTGTCCACTTGATTTTTTAAGGATTCACCACAAGTTTTCAATGAGGTTAAGATCTGGGAAGTTTCGTGGCCATGGACTCAAAATTTTAATGTTTTGCTAACCAATCCACTTAGTTATCACTTTTGACTTGTGACATAATGCTCCATCATGCTGCACATCTCGTATCTTTATGGTATGGTGTGGTATATGGAGTACAAAGATAGTGGGCCATTCTTCATCAATGGACACCTCAATGCCACTGGATATCTGAAATTGCTACATTATGATGTGTTGCCCTCTTTATGCACTGAAGATGGCACGTTCCCTGAGTTTTTCCAACAAGATGGTGCTCCCCCACATTATGGGTGTCAGGTCCGAGCATTCCTACAAGAACAGTTTCCTGGAAAGTGGATTGGTCGTCGTGGGCCAGTTGAATGGCCACCAAGGTCTCCCGATCTGACCCCCTTAGACTTTTGTCTTTGGAATCATCTGAAGGCAATTGTCTATGCTGTGAAGATACGAGATGTGCAGCATCTGAAACAACGGATACTGGAAGCCTGTGCTAGCATTTCTTCTGCGGTGTTGCTATCAGTGTGTCAAGAGTGGGAGAAGAGGGTTGCATTGACAATCCAACACAATGGGCAGCATTTTGAACACATTTTATAAGTGGTCATAAACTTGTAAAAAACTCATGAAAGAATAAAGTTACGTTAAAACCAAGCACACCATAGTTTTACTTATGAAATTCTCAATAAGTTTGATTTGTCACATGACCCTCTTCCCATTGGAAAAAATAAAGTTGGATCCAAATGGCCGACTTAAAAATGGCCACCATGGTCACCACCCATCTGGAAAAGTTTTCCCCCTCCCATATACTAATGTTCCACAAACAGGAAGTTGATATCACCAACCATTCCCATTTAATTTAGGTGTATCCATATAATTGGCCCACCCTGTAGATCTATGCATATCTATATATACAGTGGGTACGGAAAGTATTCAGACCCCTTTAAATTTTTCACTCTTTGTTTCATTGCAGCCATTTGGTAAATTCTAAAAAGTTAATTTTGTTTCTCATTAAAGTACACTCTGCACCCCATCTTGACTGGAAAAAAAACGGAAATGTAGACATTTTTGAAAATTTATTAAAAAAGAAAAACTGAAATATCACATGGTCATAAGTATTCAGACCCTTTGCTCAGACACTCATAATTAAGTCACATGCTGTCCATTTCCTTGTGATCCCCTGTAGCGCTGGCGTCCCTGCCCTCTGCTAGGCAGGGACGCTGCTCCCCTCATCGCTCTGCTCCGTGCCCGGCGTCCTCTCCCCGCTCTGCTGTCAGCGCGCGCTCCTTCCCGGCGTCCTCCTCCCGCTCTGCTCTCAGCGCGCGCTCCTTCCCGGCCCCTGTGCTTAGGGCGCGCGCGCGCGCTCCCCTCCTCTTAAAGGGGCCGCGCGCGCCGTCCTAAAGAGTCCCCGGCCAATGGCCGGAGGACTTCATCATATATAAGGCACCTCCTCCAAAATGGAGGTGCCCGAGCAATGTTGTTTGCACCTGTGTCTCACCTGTGCTTCAGCCCTCAGGTCCCGTTGCCAGTTACCTGCCAGTTACCTGCCAGTTTCCTGCCAGTTTCCTGCTAGTTACCTGCCTGATTCCTGCCTGAATACTTGTTACCTGCCTGCCTGCCTGAGGTCCGACGGTCTGCCTTACAACTCCGGTCAGTCTGTCTAAGGATCAACTTGTCCGCTCACCTGGGAGCGCACATCAGCTACCTGCCTGCTTGCCTGAGGTCCGACGGTCTGCCTTACAACTCCGGTCAGTCTGTCTATGGACCAGCTTGCCCGCTCACCTGGGAGCGCTTCTCCGCTACCTGCCTGCTTGCCAGCCCGGAGGCTCCGTTGTCACGTGCTGTGACAACCAGCTATCTCAGAGACTCTTGCCCGCTCACCTGGGAGCGCATCTCCGTTACCTGCCTGCTTGCCAGCCCGGAGGTCCCGTTGTCACGTGCGGTGACCACCAGCTATTCCAGAGACTCTTGCCCGCTCACCTGGGAGCGCTTCTCCGTTACCTACCTGCCTGCCAGCCCGGAGGTTCCGCCGTCACGTGCCGTGACCACCTGCTATTCCAGAGACTCTCGCTTGCTCACCTGGGAGCACACATCTACCATCTGCCTGCTAGCCTACCCGGAGGCTCTGCCATCACAGGTCGTACCTACCCCTTACCCAGAGACTGCCCTGATCACTTGCCGTAACTCCCTGTCCGTTCACCCAGAGACTGCCACCCGCTCCCTTACAAGGGCCGCCCCCTTGTATAGTAGCTCAGAGGTTCCGCCTCCCGGACCCGTTACAGTTTGCTCGGGCCATGGAACCCGGTGGCACCCAAGCTCCCTCGCTCTCGGACCTCTGTCTTGAACTGTCCCGTCAGAGGTCCCAACAGGAGGCCATCCTGGGTCACCTGCGGAATGTTAATACTCGCCTGAACACTCTGTCTGATCCACCAACAACCTCCGCCAGTGCCATATCTTGCAATCCGGCAGCTCCGCTGCCCACTAATACTATGGTATCCTACCCCGGACCCCGGCTCTCTGCACCTCCTCGCTTCGGAGGCGACCCCGTCCAGGCTCAGGGCTTCATAAATCAGTGCACCCTGCACTTTGAACTTTTGTCCCATCAGTTTAATTCCGACCGGGCCAAAATTGCCTTTATCATGTCCCATCTCACCGGGGAGGCCCTGGCCTGGCTAAATCCTCTATGGGAGAGAGGAGACCCCCTGGTGTCCAACTTGCCTGCTTTTCTCTCGGCTTTCCGGAAAGTCTTCGACGAACCCGGACGGAAGACCTCATCCGCATCCTCTCTGCTACGCCTCCGTCAGGAGGGTCTCACCGTGGGCCAATATGCCATACGGTTCCGCACCCTTGCCTCGGAGCTGGCCTGGGATAACGACGCTCTGGTATCCGTCTTCTGGGAGGGTCTGTCCAGTCGTATTAAAGATGAACTTGCTGGTCGGGACATTCCTACCTCTCTCGATGATCTAATAACCCTTGCCACCCGGATTGACCTACGGTTCCAGGAGCGTGCCAAAGAGGTCACCCGTGAGAGAAGGATTCCACGTTTAGCTCCTACTTTCCAGAAACCCGTCATTCCCTCCATCTCTCCCCAGGTACACTCTCCTGAGCCTATGCAGGTCGACCAGACCAAGATGGTCAAAACCCGTCAGGACTCACGCCGTGCCGAGGGGAGCTGCTTCTACTGTGGCAGTAAGGAGCACCGGATCCGTGCCTGCCCGGAGAGGTCGGGAAACGCCTGTGTCTAGGTTCGCTCAGAGAGGTCCACCTAGACAAGAATAAATCCTCTCCATCCCTGCTGTTGTCAGTTTCGATCATCTACGGGGAGAGCCGTTATTTCGAACTAGCCCAACTTGACTCTGGAGCAGCCGGGAACCTTATTTCACAGTCCCTGGTTGAGAAATACCGCATCCCCACCAAACCTCTGGCTGTACCCTTGTCTGTCGCTGCCGTGGATGGGGGCCTCTTACCTCGCCCCATTCAACTCATCACCGAATCCATTACCCTGCAGGTGGGAATGCTGCATTCTGAAAGTATCTCCTTTCATGTTCTGCCTGGACTCTCTCACGCCCTCTTGCTAGGTCTGCCCTGGCTCCAGAGACATGCACCCGTGCTAGACTGGCAAACCGGAGAGGTCCTTCGCTGGGGACAAGACTGTCATAAAACCTGCCTGGTTCCCGTCCATCCCGTCCGTCCCTCTCCTACCCCAGCTAATCTACCTGGACTTCCGATTCCTTATTGGTCTTATGCAGATGTCTTTAATAAAAAGGAGGCAGAGACATTACCACCACATAGACCATACGACTGTCCCATCGATCTGCTACCCGGTACTACTCCTCCCCGTGGGCGTATCTATCCTTTATCCGCTGCTGAGACCCGGTCAATGTCCGAATATATTGAGGAGAATCTGGCCAGAGGATTCATCCGGAAATCTACCGCCCCGGCGGGAGCAGGCTTCTTTTTCGTCAAAAAGAAGGACGGCTCTCTCCGTCCCTGTATAGACTATAGAGGCCTAAACCTGATCACGGTGAAGAATAAGTACCCCCTTCCGCTCATTCCAGAATTATTTGATCGCCTGAGGGGGGCTAGGATCTTCACCAAACTGGACCTTCGTGGGGCGTACAACCTGGTTCGTATTCGTCAGGGGGATGAATGGAAGACGGCATTCAACACCCGGGACGGCCACTATGAATACCTGGTAATGCCCTTTGGTCTCTGTAACGCTCCTGCCGTCTTTCAAGAGTTGGTCAATGACATCTTCCGGGACCTTCTCTACTCCTGCGTAGTGGTGTACCTGGACGACATCTTGGTCTTCTCTCCGGATCTCCAGACTCACCGGAGGGACGTTCGTCAGGTCCTGCTCAGGCTAAGGCAGAACCATCTCTACGCTAAATTTGAGAAGTGCCTCTTTGAGCAGACCTCGCTTCCGTTTCTGGGCTACATTATCTCTCAGATCGGCCTACAAATGGATCCTGAGAAATTGTCTGCCATCGAGAAATGGCCCCGACCGGAGGGGTTGAAGGCCATTCAGCGATTCCTGGGCTTCGCCAACTACTACCGCCTCTTCATACCACACTTCTCTTCCCGGACGGCCCCAATTTCTGCGCTCACCCGTAAAGGTACTAATCCCAAAGAGTGGCCACCCGAAGCAGAGGAGGCCTTTCTTTCCCTTAAACAGGCCTTCTCTTCCGCCCCGGTGCTGCATCGCCCAGATGGCAACAAACAGTTCTTCCTGGAAGTTGACGCCTCCTCCTCTGGAGCCGGAGCGGTACTTACTCAAAAATCATCTTCCGGGAGGATGGTAACTTGTGACTTCTTCTCTAAACTCTTCTCCTCCTCTGAGCGCAACTATTCCATAGGAGACCGAGAGTTATTGGCCATCAAACTGGCATTGGAGGAGTGGCGTTACCTGCTCGAGGGGGCTCTTCACCCGGTAATAATTTACACTGACCACAAGAACTTGGCTTACCTCCAGCATGCCCAGAGACTTAACCCGCGCCAAGCCCGGTGGTCCTTGTTTTTTGCTCGTTTTGATTTTGTCCTTCATTTTCGCCCGGCTGACAAAAACGTCAAGGCGGACGCCTTGTCTCGGTCCTTTCTGGTGTCTGATCTCGAGGAGGATCCGAAACATATCATCGATCCCGCCAGAGTAATGCAGGTGGCTCCCGTGAGTCTAAATCGTCTTCCTCCTGGTAAGACGTTCGTACCAGTACCTGATCGGGAGAAGATCCTACACTGGGGTCATTCGTCTAAACTAGCTGGCCACGCCGGTCAGAAAAAGACCCTCCAGCTTATTACCCGGCACTACTGGTGGCCTAACCTGCACAAGGATGTAATAGACTTTGTTTCTGCCTGTGTGTCCTGCGCCCGCAACAAAGTTCCGAGACACCTGCCGGCCGGCCGCCTCCTACCTCTGCCAGTACCTGCTGCCCCCTGGCAGCATATAGCGATGGACTTCATTACTGATCTACCCGTCTCTGCCGGTTGTACGGTCATTTGGGTGGTCGCTGACCGCTTCTCCAAGATGGCTCACTTCATTCCACTGCCAGGTCTTCCGTCTGCACCCGAGCTGGCTAAAGACTTTATCCGCCACATCTTCCGTCTTCATGGCCTGCCCCGTCACATCGTGTCGGATCGTGGGGTACAGTTCACTTCCCGTTTCTGGAGAGCCACTTGTAAATTGCTGGACGTCACCCTGGACTTCTCCTCCGCTTACCACCCACAGTCTAATGGTCAAGTGGAGCGGATCAATCAGAACCTGACCAGTTACCTTCGGCACTTCGTTAATGCCCACCATTCTGACTGGGTGGATCTCCTGCCATGGGCCGAATTCTCGTACAACAATCACGAGAGCGAGTCTTCCTCCAAATCCCCGTTTTTTGTAGTCTACGGTCAGCATCCTCGGATCCCGTTTCCCGTCTCCACCTCGGCGGACAATCCGGCTGCGGAATCTCTTGTTAACAAATTTTCCTCCATATGGGAGAGTACCCGGTCCGCACTCCTTCTGTCATCCGAGCGTATGAAAAGACACGCTGACAAAAAACGTCTGGACCCTCCTCAATTCCGCCCTGGGGATAAAGTCTGGCTCTCGTCCAAATATGTCCGGCTCAAGATCCCTTCCTATAAGTTAGGGCCTCGGTTCATCGGCCCACTGGAGGTCATCAGTCAGATCAACCCGGTGGCCTATAAATTGAAACTCCCGGCCAACTTACGGATCCCTAACTCCTTCCATGTGTCTCTCCTCAAACCTGTGGTGCTTAACTCTTTTTCCAAGTCTACAGGTACGCCTCCTGCTCCGGTTTCTGCTGAGGACGAGTTTGAGGTAGAGAACATTCTTGCCACCAAAAGGGTAAGAGGAAAGACCTTTTTTCTGGTAGATTGGAAGGGGTTTGGTCCTGAGGAGAGAACGTGGGAGCCCCGGGAGAACATCCATGCCCCTCTCATCCTAGCTAAATTTCTGTCTGGCCTAAAAAAGGGGGGGCCTAAAGGGGGGGGTACTGTAGCGCTGGCGTCCCTGCCCTCTGCTAGGCAGGGACGCTGCTCCCCTCACCGCTCTGCTCCGTGCCCGGCGTCCTCTCCCCGCTCTGCTGTCAGCGCGCGCTCCTTCCCGGCGTCCTCCTCCCGCTCTGCTCTCAGCGCGCGCTCCTTCCCGGCCCCTGTGCTTAGGGCGCGCGCGCGCGCGCTCCCCTCCTCTTAAAGGGGCCGCGCGCGCCATCCTAAGGAGTCCCCGGCCAATGGCCGGAGGACTTCATCATATATAAGGCACCTCCTCCAAAATGGAGGTGCCCGAGCAATGTTGTTTGCACCTGTGTCTCACCTGTGCTTCAGCCCTCAGGTCCCGTTGCCAGTTACCTGCCAGTTACCTGCCAGTTTCCTGCCAGTTTCCTGCTAGTTACCTGCCTGATTCCTGCCTGAATACTTGTTACCTGCCTGCCTGCCTGAGGTCCGACGGTCTGCCTTACAACTCCGGTCAGTCTGTCTAAGGATCAACTTGTCCGCTCACCTGGGAGCGCACATCAGCTACCTGCCTGCTTGCCTGAGGTCCGACGGTCTGCCTTACAACTCCGGTCAGTCTGTCTATGGACCAGCTTGCCCGCTCACCTGGGAGCGCTTCTCCGCTACCTGCCTGCTTGCCAGCCCGGAGGCTCCGTTGTCACGTGCTGTGACCACCAGCTATCTCAGAGACTCTTGCCCGCTCACCTGGGAGCGCATCTCCGTTACCTGCCTGCTTGCCAGCCCGGAGGTCCCGTTGTCACGTGCGGTGACCACCAGCTATTCCAGAGACTCTTGCCCGCTCACCTGGGAGCGCTTCTCCGTTACCTACCTGCCTGCCAGCCCGGAGGTTCCGCCGTCACGTGCCGTGACCACCTGCTATTCCAGAGACTCTCGCTTGCTCACCTGGGAGCACACATCTACCATCTGCCTGCTAGCCTACCCGGAGGCTCTGCCATCACAGGTCGTACCTACCCCTTACCCAGAGACTGCCCTGATCACTTGCCGTAACTCCCTGTCCGTTCACCCAGAGACTGCCACCCGCTCCCTTACAAGGGCCGCCCCCTTGTATAGTAGCTCAGAGGTTCCGCCTCCCGGACCCGTTACATCCCCCTTGAGATGGTTCTACTCCTTCATTGGAGTCAAGCTGTGTTTAATTAAACTGATAGGACTTGATTTGGAAAGGCACACACCTGTCTATATAAGACCTCACAGCTCACAGTGCATGTCAGACCAAATGAGAATCATGAGCTCAAAGGAACTGCCCAAGGATCTCAGAGACAGAATTGTGGCAAGGCACAGATCTGGCCAAGGTTGCAAAAGAATTTCTGCATGACTCAAGGTTCCTAAGAGCACAGTGGCCACCATAATCCTTAAATGGAAGAAGTTTGGGACCACCAGAAGTCTTCCTAGACCTGGGCGTCCAGCCAAACTGAGCAATCGTGGGAGAAGAGCCTTAGTGAGAGAGGTAAAGAAAAAACCCAAGATCACTGTGACTGAGCTCCAGAGATGCAGTAGGGAGTCAACTATCACTGCAGCCCTCCACCAGTCGGGCCTTTATGGCAGAGTGGCCCGACGGAAGCCTCTCCTAGGTGCAAGACAAATGAAAGGAGGACTCCCAGACTATGAGAAATAAGATTCTCTGGTCTGATGAGATGAAGATAGAACTTTTTGGTGATAATTCTAAACGATATGTGTGGAGAAAACCAGGCACTGCTCATCACCTATCCAATACAATCCCAACAGTGAAACATGGTGGTGACAGCATCATGCTATGGGGGTGCTTTTCAGCTGCAGGGACAAGACGACTGGTTGCAATTGAAGGAAACATGAATGCGGCCAAGTACAGAGATATGATGGATGAAAACCTCTTCCAGAGTTCTCTGGACCTCAGACTTGGCTGAAGATTCACCTTCCAACAAGACAATGACCCTAAGCACACAGCTAAAATAACAACGGAGTTGCTTCAGAACAACTCTATGACCATTCTTGACTGGCCCAGCCAGAGCCCTGACATAAACCCAAATTGAGCATCTCTGGAGAGACCTGAAAATGGCTGTCCACCAACATTCACCATTCAACCTGACGGAACTGGAGAGGATCTGCAAGGAAGAATGTCAGAGAATCTCCAAATCCAGGTGTGAAAAACTTGTTGCATCATTCTCAATAAGACTCATGGCTGTACTAGCTCAAAAGGGTGCTTCTACTCAATTCTGACCAAAGGGTCTGAATACTTATGACCATGTGATATTTCAGTTTTCCTTTTTTAATAAATTTGCAAAAATTTCTACATTTCTGTTTTTTTTTCAGTCAAGATGGGGTGCAGAGTGTACTTTAATGGGAAAAAATGAACTTTTTAGAATTTACCAAATGGCTGCAATGAAACAAAGAGTGAAAAATTTAAAGGGGTCTGAATTACTTCCGTACCCACTGTATGTATATATATATAGCTATCTAGAGAGAGATTTATCTATCTGTAGATCTCTCTTACTCTTCTCTCTCTCACCAGTTTTACAGAGATGTTAAAAGAAGTCAAAAGCAAAACAAAGGCTTCTAGTGTTGCATTTTTAATATGCTTGTGTTATATTTTTGCACTACACCAAAAAACACTCTTCTTTCCCTTTAAGTCTGGTCTCTTGCTCAACATGTTTATTTTTAGTGTCCTACAAATTGTATTTGTAAAATCCCCATCATGCCATACCTGCTATGGTGATGAGCATTTCTTGTACATATTGTTTCTGTGGCTGATAGCATCTCAAGAGAAATAAATCCATTTGTACTTATCCATTCGGAGTGATGCATGGCTGGGTGAGCATTACATTGGTTTCAAGATTCAATAATAGGCACAGCAGACACAAGGCAGCATGTTTAATTTAGAGCTGTGTCATGGAGGTGAACATAAACTCACAGCACTTACTTTACCAGAGATGAGCATTAGATACTTGTGAATATACTGTACCTTGATAAAAAAAAAAATCTTGTTTTGCTATTATGTGGAGATTGAGGGTATGGGATTCATTCTGTGCAATCTTACAGCAGTAAAGTGTATTCTCTTATCTCCCCACGCTTCATGTGATGCTAAAGAAACCAACAGACGTAAATAAATTCTACATAAAGCCAGTGAATATGTACTTAAGATTTGAGTTGCTCTCTTTTCTCAAGTTTCCATTAAATTGCTTTTAGTTATATCTGTTTTTATTTATGTTGTCAAAAAAGTAGATATATTGCATGGGGATTATCACCTTTTCTAGACTCTTCTAATTGCCAAATTATTTTTTACAAAAATTAAAAGATAATAGAAAGCAATGTATAAATGCCTAACTACCAAGATATATAGTACCAGGAATCTGGATATAATATAGGCAACAACCCTATGAAGAAGCAGCTATGGCTGACATTTCCTGTTGCCACTTTTGGACAATCTGGAAAAAAGATACAGCAATATTTCTACATAAGAAACGACATTTTATTAAACTTGTGGGAAAATGGAATGCCAACAATTTGTGTGTTCCATATATCGATAAAGTGGGCACAGCAAAATGAGGAAGGCGGAGGGCTACACCTATGTTCAATCTCTAACTGAACCACTAAAAGTAGAAAACACAAATGACAAAAAAATCTGCACACCAAAAGAACAAGGAGTCAAGCTTTATTAAATACACAATTACATAGAACACACACTGTGCATAAAGTTTAAATAATTTAAGAGCATCAATGGTATGTTCAAGTCTAGTCACAAGTAAGTAAATTGGCATAAAATACGTTTTCCTATATTAGGGTGTCCCACATATAAAATCGGATTCCCAAAAACCCCCATTCTATGATGGGCAGCTGTATAACAAATAAGATGAGCCAAGAGAAGAATGAACAGATGTCTTAAATGATCCTAATCCATATTAAATAGTTTATACAGTCAACAAAAGTAGAATGGACTAGTAGTCAAATAGAATCTAATAGTATATTAGATTATTAGAGACTAATAAAATAGGATAAAGTCCAAAGATATAGCTAAGGGCTTGTTTAGATTGTCCGAGCTTGATCCAACAAAACACCGGATTGCACTCGGACCAATTTTAGTCTATGGGACTGTGCACACATTCGATTTTTTCAGCACTTCTTTTGATTTGTAGATTAGGTGCGATGATGTCGTATCGGGCCTACAAATCAGGAGATGTGAGAGGGATTCCGGTAAGTCGGAGGCAGTTCACAGAGCAATTGTCCAGATGCCACATCTTATTAATAACCCTAACCAACCTAAGTGAAATAAAGATGTGCTAATGTCAGATGAAAGTAAAAGATTCCATATAGAGGAAACCATGCTTTAGCAATCAGAATAAATACCAAATAAATGGAATGTGTGTACACATGCAGGAGTGGACACAGACAGAAGGGGGGCCCCTGTACAAGAACAATTTGTTGGCCCTTGGCAGTCCAGTAGTTCATTGTAATGCACAAATCCACCTGCTTTAGTGGTGAAAGGGGGCCCCTTACCTCTTGGACCTCTGTGTGGCTGCACAGGTTGCACAAATGATATGTCCGCCCTTGTACACATGCAATATATTAGGAACTTCTCAACATAAATATCACTTTTGACAACAAGCCTTATGTTTTATATCATTAAATTCCAAGGAATGCCAATCACTTAACAATATTCCATTGAATGTCTATTAAAAGTTATAGACTACAAATTATTGCTTTTCAAATGCAGTTTACTGGAATAATTGATACCCAACATTTTACAGAAGTTTTTTTAAAATATACCTGAGCTATATCATGCCTTCTTTATTGGTCGGGTGGATTAAAAATGAAGGCTTTCGAGTCAGCTGTCTTCCACAGGAATTGTATGGTACAGAACAACGTACAGACACACCATGTTCAGAATCTTAAAATGCCTGAGGAAGAGAGCTAAACTATCTTGATGGCATTAATCTGTCATTTTACCGATTCATAAAAAAAATGGTCAGAAGCCTGTGGTCTACAAGGATTGTAGTTGATTGTCAAAAAATGTTACTGAAGTATGTTTTGCTATGTACCTTTGTGTGTTATGTAACATGTTATATCTATTATAGTAGTGGAATAGTGGATTCCTCTGTGAAAATTAAGGTCAAACATAATTTTTTTAAAGTTCTGTAGTAAGTACTTTAAAATGCCAACTTCATACATCAACTAAATAGTTAAAGGGAGGCTAAATTGTTTTGAAGTTTGCCATGTTCATTGTTAAAGCTAATATACAAGACAGTCTATACCTATTGGCATGCGGGTTTTAAATCCAGTGGTGACCTGGTGACCCATTTTCCACTATGGTTGACAGTACACAAGCTTTTTCTTTGTTTGTATCAAACATCTTGATCATTTTTTCTTCCTTATCTATTCATAAAATGCATTTGTATCTCTATCAAAGAGATCAGTAATCTAGAATTTAACGTTATGAATAAATTCCAACATCAAAGCGATGTCCTCCTTCCTTCCTAGCCAGCAGCTAAGGCATTGAACTGTCTTGTTTATTTGCATAATTCATAATGATCTTGGCTCTTCAGAATGTAGATGTATATTTAAAAGGATGATTCAATCTGATTTGATTGCCACAGCATTGTGTTCAAAGCAATTACCATTCATTTGGCTTTTGAGGCTGTTGAATGAATTTTCCACATGAGATGCCTTAATTTGTACGTGTTTTATTTCAGCAAAGTAGGTGTTGGCAAACTGCCTGAAACTCCAGCAAAGGACTGTAACTCTTGTTGCTATGTAATAAAACAATAGGCCAGTCCTGAAAGAGAAATTATTAAAAAGTGAAATTTTGTTCAATTGAATATGTTAGTTGTCATAATCACAAGGCTGCTAATAAGAAATGAATAAAAGTAGAGCTAGGGCGCCACACTCTGTTCTACTGCTGATGCTAGATTTCTGTATTTACGAGTATGGTACAACTTCTAGTACAGTGTGTCTCGTATGCCCAGTGCTGGAGTTATGCTGCTTAAAACAAGTCTTGATTATTTTATTTTTTTTATTTCAGTGCACTAAATTTTATGCAGGACCTGTCAACTATGTATGATGCAGTAAGAAGTTCTTTGCCATTCAACATTCTTGAAGATCATTATTCTGTAAAACAGTTGGCTGACTTGCGTACAGTCATTGATACTGTGCTGGAGCAAATTCCTCCATTGTTACAGGTCCGTTGATACACTAAAAATTATAAGAATTATTAAAGTGAAAGCATATTATGAGTTATTTCTTGTTTGTCAATTAAAATTCTTTTTTTTTTTTTTAACAGCTGCAATATATCTTTTAGGTGTTTTTTGCTTGATTGATCATTACATGGAAGGGATTGGAAATCCTTTGATCTTTATAATGCTATGTTGTTTCCAATGTATATGTGGTTTGTCATGTTCATTCTTTTCTAAGATTAATAGTCATGGGAAGAGGCAAACATTTTTTTTCAAATTTGTTAAAGATGGGTGACCTTAGACAGCCCACCGTAGCCTCCAAAATGACCAAATTGACTAAGGTTGCAACGCTCTGTCTTCACTTACAATAAGAAAACTTTGACATTTAAATTGTTCCTCAAACCAGACAATTTCTGTACAGCCAAAGAGAGGAGAAGCATTCATCCAAAAGAGAGTTTATATTACTTGTGCAGAAGTAGAGGTATGACTAAAAAAGGCTGGGCCCGATAGCAAAATTGGGAATAGGCCATCTCAATGAGCATGAACATTACAGGCTGCAAAAGACACTGTGATGAGGATTCCTATAAGGCCCTGTTCATCTTCAGTTGGGCACAAGAACACTATTTTCTTGCTTTCCCATGCTGCACTATCAAGAAATGTTAAATCTTTTTACAACTGGCACCTGCCTCATGGATGATGCCTTATTATGGAAAAATCATCTTTCATTGCTTTATATAAATGAGTTCTTCCAGAATATGGGGCATACGCTGCCTGGCAGATGACGCTGCCTCCTCGCTTCATTATCCTATCTTTCTCCTCCCAAATAGTCTCTGTGTTCCTGTGACATCAGGTGCGCGGTCTGAAATCCTGTGCCTGCGGATTTTTATTGCTATCTTTCTTTTTCACTGTTTCGCCCCTCTATAGGCATTGGCTTCACTTTTGTTCTGCGTAAGCGCCGAAGAGTCACTGTAACTTCCTCTCCCAGTGTTTTTCGGTGCGCAGTAAAGGTGCAAACGACATGCTTACTGTGCAAGGTAGGAGAAAGGAAGTCGGGAATGCACCTTTACTGCGCACTACCGAACACTGGAAGCAGAAGTGACAGTGACTCTCCAGTGCCTGCGCAGAACTAAAGTGAAGCCAATGCACATAGGAGGGTGGAACAGTGAAGAGGAGCGACGGCAGTAGGAATGCACAGGCGCAGGATTTCCGGCCGTGCACCTGACATCACAGTGGCGATGTTGGAGGAGAAAGATAGGATAATGAAGCGATGAGGCAGCGTTATATTACGGGCAGCATATGCCCCATAGCCTGGAAGAACTAATTTACATAAAGTGATAAAAGATGATTTTTCTACAACAAGGCATCTGATATGAGACATATAGGTAGGACTTTTTTCAGCAGTCTATAACCTGTATGCCCATATTAATAGGTCAGATCTCTCAAATGTGGTGACAGATTCCCTTTAAAGGGAACCTGTCACCAGAAAAAAATGCTATTAACCTGCGGATATGGGGTTAATCTGCAGATTTATAGCGTTATTAGCCTGCCTGGTGCCTGCACTTAGTTGAGCACACTGGGGAGAAAATTAACTTTATTCCCCCCGGCAGTGTTCGGGCTTCAGTTACGGGGGTGGCGCTAGCCCTGGTTCACTCACTGCTCTGAGTATGAAGAGCGGAGGCTGTAACTGCGCCCCCGGCCCTGACTGGCAGCCAGCCCCCATGTAGAGAGAGCCAGTGTCAGTCAGGGCCGTGGGCACAGTTACACCTGCTGCGGTGATTGAACCCGCTGCGGTGATTGAACCCTCTCCGGCACTGCCCCATGACTGAAATCCTAACGCTGCCAGGTGAAATAAAGTTCATTTTCTCCCCAGAGTGTTCGGCTAAGTGCAGGCGTGGGGCACGTTAATAAAGCCATTAACCTGCAGATTAACCCTATTTCTGCAGGTTAATAGCGTTTTTGCAGGTTCCCTTTAAGAATGTGAGGGATGCCTGTGCACACTGTAATGTAGGTAATCATGCGCATCCTCCACTCTTTTCTTATATGCTGGACAGCTGGGCCCTTCTGACACTTTGGGTTCCATAGCAGTCACTGTGCCTGCTATAGTGATTGTTATGACCCCATGCAGAAGGTAGTTATGGTACATTATCAATTTGTATTCTATGACTAGTTTTGTAAATTTTTTTCATAAAGACCAAAATCATTTTACTATATTATTTTCTAGATTGATGGCATTGTTAAGTCTCTCAAGCAAGGGGATTCCATAAATCATGAAGATACTAGCGAGCAACTAAGTAGGCATGTTCTTTTACAGGTAAATATGCAAAAAAAATGTCTTAATTTATATGTTAATGCATAACATATTCTGGGACGAATGTCTTAGTGTTATGTTTTCTTGCCTATGAAGTGTTCTAGACTTTACTGGATGTATTCAACACACACATCTATCTATCTATCTATCTGTTTATTCATCTATCTGGTAACTTTGGTAATAAAACTGGGCACTTGACTTGTCTATGCATTTGATTTCAGTAACGTTATTCATAGTCATTTGATGGAGACCAGTAAGATTTAATGTTTAGATTAGACAATTTTTATCTACGGAATTGCATATATATTTGTGGTACTTTAATGGTCAAGTATTATCACTATTACAGTGTTATAAAGGTGCTATCCCATTTCTTGGTGTTCTGCCTGACATTGAGAAGGCTGATGCTCCTTATAAGGGCAGCGGAGAACATCAATTTCATTCCTGGTCATATTTTATCATCAGAATATAGCGGTTAGAGCTGACACTGCTGAATTAGTTTGTAGCAGACATGATAATATAAAGCCTTCTGCACCTGCTTCTCTTGGCACTTTTCTTTGTGGACTCTTCCCGCTTATGGGCTATTAATCATTGGCAACAAGAGAAGTTGCAGACTGATGCACTTTGGATTGCAGGCATAAAAGAAAGAACATAGCTCTCTGAATGTCTTTATTGTGATGAGCAGTTTCAATTGACCCTAGTGGTGTTATGAAAAGCCACTTAATTGGGAAATATTCCCACATTTCTGCCATGAAGCATGGAGCGTTATGTAAGAAGGCTTGTACAATAAGTTTTGTTTTGTTTCTCATTTCAAACAAAAAATGCTACTTTGAAAACTGTGACATTAAATCCATTTGTATCATTTAAAAATTGTCTTGTTAGAAAAACCTTTGTTTATGTTTTACTGAGATATTTGCTTTGTTATTGCTAGGTTATGTAGAATGTCATATACTAAATGTTACCGTCGCTATTCAGCGCAGCTGAGAGTTACATAACTAAAATATTATGGAAGTAAAGGGATTGCCTTTCACTTTCAATCATCTCCATTTCAAAAGATGAACACACTGCTTATTCTTTATTTTTATAATATTATCTTTATTATTCTTTCCAAAAGTTATACAGATTGCCAAGAAATAGAAACCAATGTTTATTCTAATTTTGACCTAACATTTTATTCTTTATTAGCGACCTATTATATGAATATTCACTGCGTAACAAGTGCAAAACTTCAGTCTGAAAGCCGGCTGGGGACTATGTGTCTTAAATGACTATTCTGAGGAAGAGACCTCTCAGTCTAAGAGGCAGAGCTTGGATAATCTGTCAGGAACTGGCTTCAGATAGTCATTTAAGATGCTTAGTCCTCTGCTTCACAAAGTATGTTTTCTCTGAAACATCACTGAGCAAAACATATACAGCTACAAAAATGTAGCGAGTGTCTGATTCCTGTTGCCCGTGGTTTGTGCAGCATGAATCTCCTGACAGGTTCTCTACAATTAATTGAAAATCCTGAGGAGCAGAATCCTTGGGGGACTACTTTTTTATACTTAAAATTTCAGCATTGCACGTCAGAGGCCAAATTAGAGGGTCTCCACCTTACACTTCCTGTAAATGCTTCTTAGGCATGCTAAAGGAGCTGTCCACTACTGGACAACCCAATGTTAATCAATTTGTTCCAGCGATGTCGGCAGTGATGTGAAATTGTTATATCACAATGAGCGGCGACTATTTGGAAGCCACTCATCAATATTTTGTCAAGGCGGACGTCTGCTGTGATAATATAGTAAATGCTGATGAATGGCTGCTAATTGGCTGTAGCCGGCTCGTGACATAACAACGTCACGTCACTATCGGAAACAACAGCTCCAATATAGCTAGAATGGCAATGCTGCAAGAGGTCAGTTTACACTGTTTTTATTTTATTTGAGGCCCTGAATTGATCAAACTGTCATTGTCCAATAGTGGACGATCCCTTAAGTTGATAAAAGTCCAAATAGAATTATGCTTTCTTCTGTGTGTCAGCAATAGAAAATATATTGTACGTGGACACATTTTTGGTGCTTTTGTCCCTTTTTAATCATGTAGATTGGAAATTCTGATGGTTTGGTGAAGTTCTCAGGCCTGAAAACATTTGCAGTTCATGAATTTTCCTAAACATCTAAAATGTAAAATAACTAAAATATACTATAATTCAAGAGTACTGAAGTTTATCTTTTAATTTCATCTGGATTGGGAGCTAACTTTAGTGCCTCCTGTTGCCACTAGTGATGAGCGAGCATGCTCATTTAACCCTTTAATCAAGCACACTCAGGTGCTCGGCATCTGTATTTGCAGCGTGCTCGGCATCTGTGTTTGATCCGCCGCAGCTTCAGCCGTGACAAATGCAGGGATTGTCTGTTTGTTAGGCAATCCCTGCATGTGTTGCAGCTGGCTAACAGCCGTGACACATGCAGCTGCGGCGTATCAAAGATAGATGCCGAGCACGCCACAAATACTCGGCGAGCACCTGAGAATGCTTGATTAAAGGGTTAAACAAGCATGCTTGCTCATCACTAGTTTCCACCCATTGTCATGATTCTCTGCATTCTGACACTTAGTTATTTTAGAATTTGTTTAATAGATACGTCATAAAAAGCGTTTGAAAAGCTCATACCCTTAAAGTCTAGACACAGACAGAAAAAAATATGGCGTGAGAAGGATCTTTCTAAAATCAGTAGTGATCTGAGATCATAGATTTCACCAATATCGCCTCACATTTATCATTGTATATAGCAGAAGATTATTTTGACATAATATTCTCTTTAAGTACGTTATTTACTATTCCAATAGCTGAATACATGTCTATATACTGCACTAATAAAATGGTTTTAGTTTACTAAGTACTTGACTTTACATACAATCTGTTCCTGGTGTAGAGAGTTAAAGGGAACCTGTCACGTCGTTTTTAGCTTTTAAACTGGCCCCAGTGTGTTAGTGATACAATGTGCATCACTAACACATTGTTTTCAAGCAAAATAAATTGACTATATATGATTAACTTGTCATGTCAGAGGCATAGCTAGGGGTTTGGTTCGGGAAGGGGGGGGGGACCTCTGAGTGGGCCCCTAAACAGGTAACCCTGATTACAACTATAGTGGCACACCCTAATAGTGGATGCAGGAGAACCTCAGCAGATGACCCTGCTGTTACTTAAAAAAATCTCTATACAAAGACCAACACTGATATTACTGCCATATGGTGACCATATAGTGGTAGATATACCAGTGATGCAGAATAGGTAAGAGATTAAAGTACAGTTATAGATGGTGACTTACAGCTCACGTTCTTTCTAGTGGAATTATTCACTTTTCCCGTCTTTTCGATCTGACGCCGACCAACATCACAACTTTTCCAGCCAGGACTCTGCTGCAGAGATTACAACAAAGACCCATATGACTTCTCACATTTCAGGCACCGTCCCCATTCATCCGAACCTGCACAAACTCCTTTTCCTGCTGATACGCCAATGCTGAGCCGCTGCTGCTGTATGTGTCCTGCACTCCCCATAGTCTTCCATACAGTATAAAGCACTCCCCATAGTCCTCCATACAGTATACTGTACTCCCCATAGTCCTCTATATAGTATAACGCACTCCTCATAATCTTCTATATAGTATAACGCACTCCCCATGGTCCTCCATATGGAATAATGCACTTCCCATAGTCCTCCATATAGTATAGCGCCACTCTCCATAGTCCTTCATATAGTATAACGCACTCCCCATAGTCCTCCATATAGGATCATTGACCCCATTGTCCTCCATACAGAATCATGCACAACCCATAGTCCTCCATGCAGGATACTGCAATCCCCATAGTCCTCCATACAGGTCGCTGCACTCCCCATAGTCCTTCATACAGGATACTGCACTCCCAATAGTTCTTCATACAGGTCGCTGCAGTCCCCATAGTCCTTCATACAGGATGCTGCACTCCCCATAGTCCTCCATCCAGTATGCCGATACAGCTGAACATGCGATGACGGGCGGGGTAGCCCTGCTCATGGGTCCCATAGCAGCCGCGTGGCCTGTGGGAGCGCAGGAAGATCGTGTCTCCTACTCTGTCGAAGACTTAACTGTATTGGCGTTCTGCACACGCTTATACAGCTAAAAGTTGTGTAGCTCCGGGTGTTCCCCTCAGAGTTTGTGTCACATAGTTTTTCGCTATTTAACTGGCCCCAGTGTGTTGTTAGTGATGCAATGTCCATCACTAACATGTTTTCAAGCAAAATGGCAAAGTATTTATTCCAAAAAATCACTTTGTATAATTGTATTCTACGTTGTCTTTCATTTATAGGGGTGGGCTTCCATTGGTTTCAGTCACTGTCACGCACTTTATTTGATCTGCAGTACTGGCCCGACATCACGGGAATCTCCTCTGTAATCCCGCTCTTGCACAGTGACGAGCAGCTCTCCGGGCATGAACACTGAATCTGTGTGTATGTCCTCAGCTTCATTTACTGTGTACACATTCTCCAGAGCAGCGGCGGTATCTGAACGGCAGAGACACAGCCCGGTGCGGCGGGGAGACAGCACATGTACCGCATTTGCGCCACTCACAATTGCTATGTCACAAAGCCAGTGACTCACAACAGCTCCAGAGCATGCGCACCCAGTAAATGAAGCTGGGGACAGATTTAGTGTGCATGCCCAGGGAGCTGCTCCATAGTGCTCAAGTGCGGGATTACAGAGATGATTCCAGTGATTTTGGGCCAGTACTGCAGATCAATCAAAGTGCGTGGCGTGGATAAGATGACGAGACCGTGACTGAAACCAACTGAAGCCCACCCCTATGATTGAAAGACAAGGTAGAATACAGCTATACAAAGTGATTTTTTTGGAATGAATACTGCGCCATTTTGCTTGAAAACAACGTGTTAGTGATGGACATTTCACCACTAAGAACACACTGGGGCCAGTTTAATAGCGAAAAACTAAGTGACAAGTTCCCTTTAATCATGTAAAGTCGATATATATAGCAATAGGACATTCCACAAAGAGTCTAACAATGCACCTTTCAGACTAGGATGAAAGCATGTCAAAAAAGATGTGAAACCCACTGAATACATAGCACTGGGAAGGAAACGCTGCCACATGAAGGGATTTGTGTGCTGGTTACATGATAGTCTGAACTAATGGGAAACCTCAAGAATTGGGACTGTCATCAGTTCAAAGATATTATTCTTTATGTTCTGTCACATAAAGTGCAGCCGGACAACTAAGACAGCTCCCGGAGCCGAACGTAGATAATCAATATTATTATTCATCACTTTAAATTCAGTTTTACAGACTGGAATATGAATAAGCTGCACTGACAAGCCGTGTACCATCACAGCAGCTGTGACAGACTGCACAGTCATTTTTAGCCTACGGTGTCAAATAATAAAAATATGGAAATCCTGGATTATTGGGAGTGTAACAGGAGTTTAATATGTCTGCTGTGGCTGTATTATTTACTGTGCCACATAGTATTTAATTATGTTAATATTGTTAACTGGGGTATTTGTATATTGGATTTCTTAGTGCGCAGAACAAAATATAAATTGTAGAAATATGGCATTTAATGACAATTTTCATAATAGAAAGGTAACAAAGTGCTCCAGTGTCTTATGAAATTAAGCAGGGAAGATTAGTGTGAGAGGAATGATATTTTTACATGTCTGGGTTTTGGTGGCATGACAGTATTATTTTCATGTAGATAGAGAAAAGTAAACAGGAGTGTAATGCAAATCACCATTAACTCAACAGGCAGAATGCTAAAACCGCAGACAATACTAACTAGCTGAATCACTATATTCATTCTGTAATTGATGTTTGTTCTTGGGGCTCCTATGCCTATATATTCCCTTAGGCTGGATTTAGACAGTCGAACCATGGCAATTCAGCGACCTCTAATAGGCTACCTGTAAGCAAATCGGCAGTCACTCAATGGCCTGTTTACACCTTCCAACCGCACTTCTGTGTGCACAGAATGATCGTTAATACAATTGTTCTGTGCATGTAGAGTATCATTGTCCTCAACAGTAAATGCCCTGCTTACCCAGGATGATGGGTTGACGAGAATGTTTACAAAAGAGCATTTTGCTAATTTATCAGGTGATTGCCTGCCTTTATATGCTGCTAGTGTAAATGGACGTTTCAATGTTAAAACCTAAAGAAATACAGTTAGCAAGACTATGATGTTTAATGAGGGGAACCTGGCGGCATCTTCATGCTGCGGTAATCGTGGACTATATAAAATGCTAATAGACTCCCTCATGGCATAGTACTATGTTTTACTCTGAGATGCTTCAGTGTTTGAGAGAGACCATGGTTTTGAAAAGACCCAGGCATAGGGAGAAGTGTTCTCTGGGTCGCTCTCCTCCAGCATCTCTTTCTCGACCCACTTATCTTATTGATAGGTTTCTTCTTATATGAAAATACTATGCTTAAAGGGGTTCTCCAATGAACAGAGTTAGTTTTAATCAACATTTTAATCAAGAGATATTTGAATAATAATAATAAGTTCCACAGTTGGATGTGTTTAAAAAAATATTCCTGTGCTGAGATAATCTTATAAATGTGCCCCTGCTGTGTACTGTGTAATGGCTGCGTCTGACCATGCAGGATCATGGTCTGATCATACCACATCTCCTGGGCAGAAGAGGATGCAAAAGAGGGGATACACACAGGACAGCAGGGGATTGCAGCTGATTCTTTGCTTGAGGTAAAACATTGCTTAAAAACAGGCAGTGAAATGTTTTGCCTCACAAAAAGAATCATTTGGGATCCCATGTTGTCTTCTCTGTATACTCTCTTTTGTTTCCTCCCCTGCCCAGGAGATGTGGTATGATCAGACCATGTTCCTGCACAGTCAGACACAACCATTGCACAGTACACAGCAGGGGCACATTTATAAGATTATCTCAGCACAGGAACATTATTTTAACACATCCAATTGTGGAAGTTATTATTATTCCAAGACCTATTGATTAAAATGTGTTTTCTTTGTGGGACAAACCTTTTAAGCCTGCTATGTAAACTCCTATTCGGCACAGTTGTTTTAAATGTGATATACTGTTTTAAAAAAAGGATATGTTAAATAAATCAGATTTTGCATTTGTATTTCAGGAGTGTAGTTGGATGAATTCAAACCTTAAACATATTAAAAGCACAGTTACTGTGTTATCGAATTGTTTGCTTGGAGGTGTGACAGCAATACCAGAATATCTAAGAGGCACGGCTGAGGTTTTAGAAAGAGGAGAGGTCCCAGAATCATGGCTTCCCTCGCACTACTGCCAAGCATCTGTTAACATCGTCCCCTGGCTGGAAGGCAAGTTATATACCACATGGAATTCCAACAGCTAAATGGGAAAGGGTTCTTTACAGTTAGAGCAGTCAGACTGTGGAATACCCTACCACAAGAGTTAGTAATGGCAGATGCTATATCAGCATTTTAAAAAAGGACAGGCTGTTTTTCACACAACAAATACCATTGTGGTATATAAATCATCTAGCGATAGAGAATGTACAACTGGTCAAGAAAGATTGGACTTGATGGACCTGTCTTTTTTCATCCTGTGTAACTATGACTTAGGGTTGCTAAATAAATAATAAAACGCTGCGGAATATGCTGGCGCTATATAAAAATAAAGATTATTATTATATACTGAATGTTTTAGCTGTTTAGTAGTTGGGCTCAACAATATGTTTGCACTTTGTAACGTATTTTTTCTTGATGTTATATAGTATGATTACACAAGACAATGCAAGGGAGTTAGACAAAGCGTAGAAAATGTCTACCTACCTAATAGTTCCTATATTGTGTTAGTAGCCTATCTCTAAGGGGCAGTAATTTGGTAATTTGGCTTATTGAAAGGTATGTAATAAGTGTAAAAAGTCCAAGATGCTGCAAGAAATGAGCAAGCAATACTTTTACTGAATCAATGCACAAAAATATATTTTACATTCTGACACGAAATCACATCTTGTGTGATTTCTAATGTTTCCACCCTGTCAGCTTTTAGTGTCTTTTACAGATTTGGAAAAGAATTCAAACAAACAGATGGACCGTCTAAATGCCAACCTGTTAGCTTGACTGGACATTATACTGCATTGGACATAGCAAATTCTGTGCCAATAAGTCAGCAAAGCTACTGTGCAATAATGATATATAGTTTTCTTCTGTTTAAAAATACCTCAAATAACTAGACTACACTAGTCTTATGAGAGAATAGTAGTGAGGGTCAACAAATCCATTCATTGTCCATTGTTTTACATATTCTTTTCACTGTCTAAAAGCTAAATGTAACTATAAATCTTTCCTGAACTGCAACCAAAGCACATAAAAATTTACTGTTCTGGCATTATAGGAGTTTGCATTTGCCTATCTAACACTTTTATGTTGGCTAGGTCTGCACAAAAAGCATGGACAGCTGAAACAGTGGATAAAGAAAGGACTAATGCCATTTTCCAAAGGTGAAAAGGAAGCACTGACATCCTTAAATATTGAAGGACTGGTTAACCCAAAAGCATTGCTGTTGGCACTGAAAGTGGAGTTTACGCTTCATCATGGATATTTATTGCATGAGGTATATGTTTGTAACTGTTGATGATGTGTATGTATCATTATTAAAGGGGTCTTTCAATACTATGATATTGATGACCTATCCTATTAATAGGTACGGGTCCGACACCTGACAGACAAATGTACGTCGGGGAGCTGAAAAGCACAGCTCAGTCTAATGTTTAGTGTCCGCTGTTGGTACTACAGATCATCTCCTGCTCAATGAAATAGAAGCTGCTCTACGTTACATGGAAGTAGAGATGAGTGGATCAATTTGCGGAGAATTGACTTTAAGTCAAATTTCCTGATATTCGCAAGTCTTCGTGAATTAAAATAGTTTGTGATTTGATTTGTACAGATTGACTCAAAAGAAAAACATGCTCAGAACTATTTCACACACTGCTGAAGAGTCTTAATGCAGGCTAATGTTTTCAGGTGTGGCCACGTAGGCTTCCCTATATTGCTTTTCAGCTATCACATTACATGATCTAGCGCAGCCAATCATTACAATTGTATAAAAGATGAGGGTTTGCTAAGCAGCACCATTTTAGGACATCTCATTGTAGAGATAGGAGGTCAGAGCGCACTGCTCATTCAACTTAGGGACAGAAAAAGGCTTAAATCGAGTTGTGTTTTACTACTGCACTAGTGCTAAAGCACATTGAAATGGGAGTGGTAGTCAGTCTGAAGAATAATCCAAAGTGAGATATGGATGTGCTGTATATGCATAGTTATGTGACTGAATTCATTGATCTGTGATATACTGCAGCAACAGCACAGCACCATAATAACAATATTTTTTTCATCTTCAGACACTGAGATTACAAACAAGGAGGGCAGTTTAATACCATGTGTCCTAATTTTCCATGGAAAAAAGAATTCTGAAACTTAGGCTTGTGTGTCACAGGCAGAAAACCCATAATTTATTTTTTTTAAGTACAAATCAGAAATCTCTATAATCCAGAAATACAAAAAAAAAAACAAATGTCTACTTCACAAAGTGTGTGTTGTTAAAAAGTTTCCTTTTTTTGTAGTAGTCCAATATTAGGGGCTTACTGGTGGTCTGTTGCAGGTACTCACTTTTGGGATGCAAAACAAGCACTTCCTGTCCTGTTCTTACTTTGGAAAGTACCATCAATGCAATTTTTTTCAAATCTTTTATGTAACACATTTTTTGAATATTTGTTTTAATAGTCCAATTTATCAACCGTACACTCACGACCATACTACATACTATTACCGTATTTTCATATCCAGGCATGAACCTATGTGTACTTACTGTGCTACATAGCATAACAACTGGTTGCCTTGCATTTTTGTTTAAGGAGTTAGAGTGGTAACTTTCAAAAAAATAAATTAATAAAAAAAAATGAAAAAGGTTATGGTTTTACAACTGTTTTAGTAGTCAAATTTAACAACTCTCGACGCCAGAAAAATACTGCTGGCTATTGCTTCACATTATTTTCTGTGCATGTACCTACGTAATAACATAAGTATTTTAGGCTTACATACGTAGCATTTTTTTGCAGTGGTGAGGGGGTAAATTTACTTGAGGCTTTACAACTTTTTTTTTACTAGTCGAATTTAACAACTGTATTTGAAAGAACAATATTGCTGTATGTTGCCACAAATTACTTCCCAGGGGTGTACCTAACAATGTAGTATTTTGGTTTAGGTTTTTTGGTTAAGGGAGATAATAGTATTTTAAAAACAAAAATACAAATTTGAAATCATTATACACGTTTTACTTTTTGCATACCTGAATTTTTAGGCTGTGTTCCTACCTCTCTACATTTGTTTTTATGTGTTCTATTTTGGGCATAAGGCATTAATGTGTTTTAACCATACATTTGAATGCAATTTATTGGAGTAAATTGAGACATTTAACAGTGTGGGTCTGTTTTGGCACACCTGTTTAAATTGTCAAAGTGAGACACATACTTGCTGCACCAATATTGCAGGCAGACTGAAGTTTTATTTGCCTTTTAGGCTGTTATATGAACCATGTCTTGCATTTGTGATTGATTCCATAGTTTTCCAAGGTTGGCTAGGTGTGCTAAAAATTTTATCCAAACTTGTATCCAAACTGTAAGTTAAACTAAAATTATATTCCACTAGCAACAGACGTGGCACTGTGATAGAAAATAACACCCATACCATGAAAAAAAAATATGATATGGGTAGAGGGCTAGCAAAAGGTT
Organism: Phyllobates terribilis; assembly: GCF_046119375.1. Lineage (NCBI taxonomy): Eukaryota > Metazoa > Chordata > Amphibia > Anura > Dendrobatidae > Phyllobates > Phyllobates terribilis. The sequence goes on along the minus strand of NW_027362762.1, from coordinate 420,686,036 downwards.
AAAAAAGAAACCTCAAACACATAATATGGCTCTCCCGTGCCCAAACTCCCACTGCCTCCAGTGCCCTCTTCCCACCGTCCCATCCTCAGAGTCTCTTCTTTCCACAGTTATGCACCAGTCTCTTTACTCTGGAACAGGACATCTGGTTGCAAGCAGTCCTTAGAGGTCATCATAGAGGTGTGATGATACGGTGCACCGTGACCTTGAAAGATTGGTCACGACTGGAAGCCCAATTCTTGACTGAAGTCACCAGGCCTCAGAGGTCATAGTCATAATATTGTGATGTCAGAACACATCCTTACCTCCAAGGTCTGGTTGCTGCCAGTAGCCCTGTTCTAGAGTGAAAGCGTTGGCGCACATATGCGGAAGGAAGAAGCCTTGAGGATTGGGTGGGCAAGCAGCGGGCACTGGAGGCAGCCGCTGTACCCGATTTGTGAGCAGTAAGGTGAGCAATAGGCTGTGTGCCCACTATGCGTTTTTTAAGCGTTTCCGCAGCGGCAATTCTGCCGCAGAAACGCATAAAAAACGCTTGGTAGAAGGTCTGCAATGTTCCCCAATGATAATTCGCATGTGCTGCGGAAACTTCCGCTGCGAATTATCATTGCAGAAAAATCCGCAGCACTACCAATTATTTTGCGTAAGCGCGGCATTTTTGTCGCCATTGACTGCATTGAATCGCTTAATATCCGCATGACTACATGTGCACATGCGGATATTAAGCGATTCAATGTACGGCTGGTACCCGGGTCTGGAGAAGAGGAGACTCTCCTCCAGACCCAGGTACCATAGTACCTGTAAAAAAAAAAAATTTAAATAAAAAATAAACATTATACTCACCTTCTGATGGCCCCCGGTCTCCTGTACGATGCATCCTGGCTCCCCGGCAGCTCGCGATGGTCTAAAAGGACCTTCCATGACTTAATTTAGTTATGTGACAGGTCATGCGACCGCTGACGTCGGCAGTCGCGTGACCTGTCACATGACTAAATGACGTCATGGAAGGTCCTTTTAGACCACCGCGAGCCACCCAACACACCGGAAAAGGAGACCGGGGGCAATCAGAAGGTGAGTATAATGTTTATTTTTTATTTTTTAACATTCTTTTTAACTATAACTTGGTCACACTATATAAATCCATGCCGGTTGCATTGATTTATATAGTGTGACCAAGTTGTCAAGCACTTTTCCAAGTGATGCTAAAATCGCTTGGAAAAGCGCTTGACAACGAGCTTGGGAAATCGCATGTGAAAAACGCGGGACATACGCTTGTCCCTGGCAGGAAAGACGCATGTAAAATCCGCATGCGTTTTTTCTGCCAGGGAGATGCAGAAATGCTCAGGAAAAATCCGGAGCATTTCTGCATCGTGGGCATATAGCCTTAGTTTTTTTTTAATTTTTTACATATTTTGTTTATTATGCTTTAGAGTCTGTAAAGACCCCAGAGAATAATTGGGAACATTCAATTCAATGAGAATTTAGCTGTGAATCGAATTTCCCGGTAATATCTGCTCAATTTGGTCATTTCGGCTCTTGCCAGATCTTCTCATTTCTAGTGAGGAGGTATTGAAGGGTATAATGGAATGTATGTCACATTACTCATCTCCGTAATGGTATGTTGATTAAACAACCAGAAAATCAGATCTGCATCTATATGGCAGTCTTAATAAAGAAGAGATACCAGATAATTTTTATGCTAAAAAATATATTTTTATTGACTAAATATTAAAAATAAATTTAAAAGACAGGGTAACAACCTCTATAAAGGAGGAACACAATCACATAGAACACGGGGAAAATAACCCCAATGACAGGCTACAACAGTCCTTAAATTATAAACAACTGTCAATGATGTACTACATATTGTTATATACCTATACAATATGCCTTTTCAATAAAGTTCATAAATCAATGACCCCAGAAGGAACCCGGGAATCAAAGCAATCCCAATATGCAAGATAAAACTACAGGAAAACTCCCTCCATATAGAGTAAAGTACAAATGCTTTGGTGCAATGATGGTAATAGTCACTAGGATATGAGAAGTAAACCCTGGATATTGACTGTATGAGGCCTGAAAACGGTGGTGAGCATAAGTTAAATATCACAGAATCATGATAAAGTTACCTATTTGCTGAACTGCCACCAAGATGTTGTGTCCTCTCCACCCCAACACCGTTTCGCCAGCGCTTCTTCCGGGGACCTGTTGTAGCCTGTCATTGGGGTTATTTTCCCCGTGTTCTGTGTGATTGTGTTCCTCCTTTATAAAGGTTGTTACCCTGTCTTTTAAATTTATTTTTAATATTTAGTCAATATAAATATATTTTTTAATATTTACTTAGCTGGTATCTCTTCTTTATTCAGACTGCCATATAGATGCAGATCTGATTTTCTGGTTGTTTAGTCATTGTTGAAGTGCCTAGTAATGGATTATCACAAGACATATGGTAACTAACGGTATGTTGATGTAGCCTCTGATAGTGACACAATAAGCTTGAGTCAGTGTGCTGCCCAGTACACCTCCTCTGCCGCCATAACACCTTATGTTGTACATCGTGGAATAACCATTCCGTCAATGACACCTGTATCTGTTCTGCTTCATCGTTTCCTATTCCATATGTTGTAAAGCTAATTTGTTTTGCCTGCAGGTCATTCTCCAGTGTCACGTTGTCGAATCTCTAGACTGTAAACCATACAGTGAGTTGTATGCACTCTGTCTCAAGGACCTTGTTTTACAGGGTTCTGAGTGGGATTTCAAAGATAATCTCCTGAAAGGCTCAAGGTACGAAATGACAAATTATTTTCTAATATGCTGCATCAAAAGTGGAATACTTTTATGTTAGTGTAATTAGAATGAACCTCCTAAAATGTCTATACATATTAGATAAAATTCGTATCAACAAATGATTTTGGTGGAACTAGCCGTTCGGAAACCTTGTCTTCACCTGCTACCGCTGCACATGTTTCTGTACCTCCACCCCTTCAATTTATCCTCCTTTACCCATGTATGGAAGCATTTTTGGTCTTCATGTAACTATATTTCTGCAATATAATGATATGACTGTCTGCCTCAGTCCATGTTCCATCTAACTCCTAAAAGAATCAGATTAGTCCTATGACAGACACAAATGGCGGCAAAAAGGCTTTAGCGGCTATAAATGGGTCAATTTGGTTTCTGCTAGTTTTAACTGAAAAAAATAGTGCAGGATTTTTTTCATCCTGGAAAAATGTGAGAACTTTTCCTTAACATACAGTACAGACCAAAAGTTTGGACACACCTTCTCATTTAAAGATTTTTCTGTATTTTCATGACTATGAAAATTGTACATTCACACTGAAGGCATCAATACTATGAATTAACACATGTGGAATTATATACTTAACAAAAAAGTGTGAAACAACTGAACATATGTCTTATATTCTAGGTTCTTCAAAGTAGCGACCTTTTGCTTTGATGACTGCTTTGCACACTCTTGGCATTCTCTTGATGAGCTTCAAGAGGTAGTCACTGGAAATGGTCTTCCAACAATCTTGAAGGAGTTCCCAGAGATGCTTAGCACTTGTTGGCCCTTTTGCCTTCACTCTGCGGTCCAGCTGACCCCAAACCATCTCGATTGGGTTCAGGTCTGGTGACTGTGGAGGCCAGGTCATCTGGCGTAGCACCCCATCACTCTCCTTCTTGGTCAAATAGCCCTTACCCAGCCTGGAGGTGTGTTTAGGGTCATTGTCCTGTTGAAAAATAAATGATGGTCCAACTAAACGCAAACCGGATGGAATAGCATGCCGCTGCAAGATGCTGTGGTAGCCATGCTGGCTCAGTATGCCTTCAATTTTGAATAAATCCTCAAAAGTGTCACCAACAAAGCACCCCCACACCATCACACCTCCTCCTCTATGCTTCACGGTGGGAACCAGGCATGTAGAGTCCATCTGTTCACCTTTTCTGCGTCGCACAAAGACACAGTGGTTGGAACCAAAGATCTCAAATTTGGACTCATCAGACCAAAGCACAGATTTCCACTGGTCTGATGTCCATTCCTTGTGTTCTTTAGCCCAAACTTGTCTCTTCTGCTTGTTGCCTGTCCTTAGCAGTAGTTTCCTAGCAGCTATTTTACCATGAAGGCCTGCTGCACAAAGTCTCCTCTTAACAGTTGTTGTAGAGATGTGTCTGCTGCTAGAACTCTGTGTGGCATTGACCTGGTCTCTAATCTGAGCTGCTGTTAACCTGCGATTTCTGAGGCTGGTGACTCGGATAAACTTATCCTCAGAAGCAGAGGTCTTCCTTTCCTTGTGTGGTCCTCATGTGAGCCAGTTTCTTTGTAGCGCTTGATGGTTTTTGCAACTGCACTTGGGGACACTTTCAAAGTTTGCCCAATTTTTCGGACTGACTTACCTTAATTTCTTAAAGTAATGATGGCCACTCGTTTTTCTTTACTTAGCTGCTTTTTTCTTGCCATAATGCAAATTCTAACAGTCTATTCAGTAGGACTATCAGCTGTGTATCCACCTGACTTCTGCACAACACAACTGATGGTCCCAACCCCATTTATAAGGCAAGAAATCCAACTTATTAAACCTGACAGGGCACACCTGTGAAGTGAAAACCATTTCCGGTGACTACCTCTTGAAACTCATCAAGAGAATGCCAAGAGTGTGCAAAGCAGTCATCAAAGCAAAAGGTGGCTACTTTGAAGAACCTAGAATATAAGACATATTTTCAGTTGTTTCACACTTTTTTGTTAAGTATATAATTCCACATGTGTTAATTCATAGTTTTGATGCCTTCAGTGTGAATGTACAATTTTCAAAGTCATGAAAATACAGAAAAATCTTTAAATGAGAAGGTGTGTCCAAACTTTTGGTCTGTACTGTAGGCTCCAATACTAGTGTAGCGGTAGACTGTAAGCCCGCAAGGGCAGGACCCTCTCCCTTCTGTACCAGTCTATTATTGTTAGTTTATTCACTGTAATTTCTATTTGTATTTTGTATGCAACTCTTATATTTTACTTAAACTTTTAACAAATTCCACAAAGATAATTTCATTGTCTGATACTGTACTAACTCTGATGGTTTAATCTCATTATTTTATTATCACAAGCAGAAATATTATCCCCTGTGAAGTTACATCTACACAGTTTAAGACTGCATTCACACATCGGTGAGTCATAGTCCAAGTATTGACCGTGATCACAGGCAGACAGTGGGTCTCCTGATCTTAACATGATAGCCTCATATACACCTATGAGGCTGTCCAGTTCAGTTCAAGAGACCTGCATCCAGTCCGAGAATTATGGTCCGTACTCATACCTTAACAAACGGATGTGTGAATGTGGCGAAACTATATACAGTGGGTACGGAAAGTATTCAGACCTCTTTAAATTTTTCACTCTTTGTTTCATTGTATTCTAAAAAGTACATTTTTTTCTCATTAAAGTACACTCTGCACCCCATCTTGACTGAAAAAAAACTGAAATGTAGAATTTTTTGCAAATTTATTAAAAAAGAAAAACTGAAATATCACATGGTCATAAGTATTCAGACCCTTTGCTCAGACACTCATATTTAAGTCACATGCTGTCCATTTCCTTGTGATCCTCCTTGAGATGGTTCTACTCCTTCATAGGAGTCCAGTTGTGATTAATTAAACTGATAGGACTTGATTTGGAAAGGCACACACCTGTCTATATAAGATCTCACAGCTCACAGTGCATGTCAGACCAAATGAGAATCATGAGCTCAAAGGAACTGCCCAAAGAGCTCAGAGACAGAATTGTGGCAAGGCACAGATCTGGCCAAGGTTACAAAAGTATTTCTGCATTACTCAAGGTTCCTAAGAGCATAGTGACCTCCATAATCCTTAAATGGAAGAAGTTTGGAACCACCAGAAGTCTTCCTAGACCTGGCCATCCAGCCAAACTGAGCAATCGTGGGAGAAGAGCCTTAGTGAGAGAGGTAAAGAAGAACCCCAAGTTCACTGTGGCTGAGCTCCAGAGATGCAGTAGGGAGATGGGAGAAAGTTCCACAAAGTCCACTATCACTGCAGCCCTCCACAAGTCGGGCCTTTATGGCAGAGTGGCCCACAGAAGCCTTTCCTCAGTGCAAGACATATGAAAGCCTGCATAGAGTTTGCTCAAAAACACATGAAGGAATCCCAGACTATGAGAAATAAGATTCTCTGGTCTGATGAGACGAAGATAGAACTTTTTGGTGATAATTCTAAGTGGTATTTGTGGAGAAAACCTGGCACTGCTCTTCACCTGCCCAATACAATCCCAACAGTGAAACATGGTGGTGGCAGCATCATGCTATGGGGGTGTTTTTCAGCTGCAGGGATAGGACGACTGGTTGCAGTTGAAACAAAGATGAATGCGGCCAAGTACAGAGATATCCTGGATGAAAACCTCTTCCAGAGTAGTCTTGACCTCAGACTTGGCCGAAGGTTCACCTTCCAACAAGACAATGACCCTAAGCATACAGCTAAAATAACAAAGGAGTGGTTTCAGAACAACTCTGTGACCATTCTTGACTGGCCCAGCCAGAGCCCTGACCTAAACCCAAATTGAGCATCTCTGGAGAGACCTGAAAATGGCTGTCCACCAACGTTCACCATCCATCCTGACGGAACTGGAGAGGATCTGCAAGGAAAAATGGCAGAGGATCCCCACTCCAGGTGTGAAAAACTTGTTGCATCATTCCCAAGAAGACTCATGGCTGTACTAGCTCAAAAGGGTTCTTCTACTCAATGCTGAGCAATGGGTCTGAATACTTATGACCATGTGATATGTCAGTTTTTCTTTTTTAATAAATTTGCAAAAATTTCTACATTTCTGTTTTTTTTCAGTCAAGATGGGGTGCAGAGTGTACTTTAATGAGAAAAAAAATGAACTTTTTAGAATTTACCAAATGGCTGCAATGAAACAAAGAGTAAAAAATTTAAAGGGGTCTGAATATTTTTCGTACCCACTGTAACTTTAACAAAATGATGGAATTTAACAAATGTACTTTAATAATCATAGTAAATGTTAAGTAAAACTGTTCACTATGTGTTCTGCAATCTTTTCCAGGAATGGGAAACATCCATTACCATATGTTATTATAAATCCTATATATCTTGGGAATATCAAACCAAAGGAGGATGGCACTGGTATTTATGACTGCCCAGTGTACATGGATCAGACCATGCAAGTAAGTTACTGCTTTATAATAACTTATGCAACACATTCTGAAATCATTGTGTTTTGTAGCCACGACACTTGAAGAACAGCATGTAGCCGGTATCTGTCTTACACTAACTTAAGTTATAAATAACCAGTTATAATGCTAGGAGGGACTATGTAACATGAAGATTTCACATGGTTAAAATGTCTATGTTAGGATTGCAAATTACTTCTTCAGAGAGGAAAAGGACTTGAACTCTTGTGCCACCTATTGGAAGTAGAAATCCTAAAAGTCAATATCGACCCTAGCAAAACCAGAATCTCAGTTTACAGACACGGTGTTTCGGAATATTGCCCCTCGTCAGTGCAAAGTATGAGATCTGATTTAACGAGATGAGAGGCTTAATGAAGTTGTCCACTACTTGGACAACCCCTGTTCATACCCCTCGGTTGGCCCCCATAAAATACTAAAGCCTATACTTACCTTCCATTCTGGCGCCGTTCCCGTGGTTTCGGCACTCGCTCTTCCCAGGGCTCCCATGCGGTTGTTGTGACACATGACGCTGGTGCCCAATCAGCACTGGTGTCACTGTCTCAGCCTCCTGTCAAATTGAGCATGAAGAGGAAGTCCGAGATCAGCTGCAGCCCTACTTCCTCTTCATGTTCAGTTTGTCCTAAGGCGGGGACAGTGATGCCAGCTCTGATTGGGCGCCAGAGTCACATGTCACAACAGCAGCATGGGAGCCCCAGGACCGCGAGTGCTGACACCGCAGGATAGGCTCTGGCATAGGAGATGAGTATGGGCTTTTTTATTTTATCAGGGCAAAACATTTTAATCAAGAAGGGGGTGTCCAAGTAGTGGACAACCCCTTTAAGACTGGCATCTAAGGGGTAACGTTTCTCATTGTGTAGTGCGACAAGCTAGGCCTGGCATGTCAGAATGAGGTGACTTATTTGGTATGCATGCTTGTCTGGGAAATTAAATACTCAAATTGCCTCTTCAGATAGGAAGAAGACTTGAACTCTAGTTCCACCTATTGGAAGTAGCAATCCTAAAAGTCAATATCGACCCTTTAACAAGCCTTGCCATATGATCTAGTATAAAAGCCAAACCAGAATCTCAATTTGCAGATACGGTGTTTCGGGGTATTGACCATCGTCAGTGCAAAGTATGAGGTCTGATTTGGCTACGTGAGAGGCTTAAAACTGGGATCTAATGATTGTTACTTCCAATAAGTGCCACTAGAGTTCAACTCCTCTTCCTCTCTGAATAGGCAATTTGCGTATTTAATTTCCCAGAGGAGCATGCATGACATATAAGTCTCCTCACTCTGACATGCCAGGCTTGGCATGTCACTATCCACAAGGAGAAATGTTACTCCTTGGATTCCTGTGTTAGGATTGCTAGTTTTGAAAGAATATCCAAAAGTACAGTTCCCCTTGCTAAACATGACTAATTGATTACAGTACTGAAACATTCCCATAATGTTAATTAATATTCATACCAGTGCCTTTAGGACAAATGAATTAATGAAAAAAAATCATCATGATTTAGCAGAAGCTTATATAACTTTATTTTGAAATGAAAAATTCTACCTCAGTTAATCTTTTACAATCCTTAATTATAAGGCAATAAGGACTTTATGCAGCTCCAGGAAAATTACTTTTAGTATTAACCCCTATATGACGTGGTACGTAATAGTACACACCACGTCATCACCCCTAGTTCAGCGCGGGCTCATCTATACAGCTGACATGTGCCCGCAATAGCCACCTGAGGCTGTTAGCTAGTTAAATGCTGCTGTCAGAGATTGACAGCGGCATAGCCGCGCCGGAAGCGTGTCACTTACCCAGCCCATTGGTGACTCCGTCACATAATCGCGGGTCACCGATGGGTTGGCATGACAGCCCGGGGTCTGCAGGAGACCCCTGTAGTTGTCATGTCCAGATAGCAAGTGAGCAAATCTGCTACACACAGGCGATCTGCTCATTGCCTGTATGTAGCAGAGCCGATAAGGCAAGTGCTGCTTCTAGTCTCCCATTGAGACTATTGAAGCAAGCAAAAAGTAAAAAAAATCTTTTTAAAATTATTAAAAAGATAAAAAAATTGTAAAAGTTTAAATCGCTCCCCGTTCGCCCCATTCAAAATAAAACAATAAAAAAAAAAAACCACATACACATATTTGGTATCGCCGCATTCAGAATCGCCCAATCTATCAATATAAAATAACAATTAATCCGATCGGTAAACGGCGTAACAAGAAAAAAAATTCTAAACGCCAAAATTACGTTTTTTTTGGTCACCGCAACATTGCAATAAAATGCAATAGCGGGCGATAAAATCATCGGATCTACCCCAAAATGGTATCTATAAAAACATCAGCTTGCAAAAAATAAGCCCTCACCCAGCCCCAGATCATGAAAAATGGAGATGCTACGAGTCTCGGAAAATGCCGCCTTTTTTTTTTTTTTTTTCAAACTTTGGATTTTTTTTTTACCATTTAAATAAAAAATAACCTATACATGTTTGGTGTCTACGAACTCGTAATGACCTGGAAAATAATAATGGCAGGTCAGTTTTAGCATTCAGTGAACGTGGTAAAAAAAAACAACGGTGGAATTGCTCTTTTTTTGCAATTTCACCGCACTTGGAATTTTTTTTCCGTTTTCCAGTATACAATATGGTAAAACCAGTGATGCTGTTCAAAAGTACAACTCATCCCGCAAAAAATAAGCCCACATATGGCCATATTGATCGAAAAATAACAAAGTTATGGCTCTGGGAACAAGGGGAGCAAAAAACGAAAACGCAAAATCGGAAAATGCTCCGGTCATGAAGGGGTTAAACAATGTATAGGGCAAGGCAAAACTATAAAAGTCTTGGTGAAAATGAAGAAGGCAATGGGAAGACTGTTCATGCGATGAGCAGCTGGGAGGCAGAACAATGCATCTGAGCTATACATAAAAGTTGTTGGCTAGATCTCAACTCGTAATAGAAAGTAGTATATTGACTTATATTGATTAATATTTATCACAAAATATAAATGAACAGTAATCTAATTAGATGTATTAAACTTAGACTTTTAATTAGTATTTTCCCCAAATGAAACCGAGGAACCGTCCATGTATATTACAACTCTTTTTTTGATTTCTTTGTGACAAGATTAGATATTGCTCAGAAACTGCAGCTCTATGAAGATGGGAAAGAAATCACTCGGGGCAGTCTACCCATAAGGGAGCTGTAACACATAGCAGACAATAATTATATGCCCTAAGCTTTGGGGGTGTTAAAGCTACAATGTGAACTCTATTAAATTTTATGTACAGTACAGACCAAAAGTTTGGACACACTTTCTCATTTAAAGATTTTTCTGTATTTTCATGACTTTGAAAATTGTACATTCACACTGAAGGCATCAAAACTATGAATTAACACATGTGGAATTATATACTTAACAAAAAAAGTGTGAAACAGCTGAAAATATGTCTTATATTCTAGGTTCTTCAAAGTAGCCACCTTTTGCTTTGATGACTGCTTTGAACACTCTTGGCATTCTCTTGATGAGCTTCAAGAGGTAGTCACCGGAAATGGTTTTCACTTCACAGGTGTGCCCTGTCAGGTTTAATAAGTGGGATTTTTTGCCTTATAAATGGGGTTGGGACCATCAGTTGTGTTGTGCAGAAGTCAGGTGGATACACAGCTGTTAGTCCTACTGAATAGACTGTTAGAATTTGTATTATGGCAAGAAAAAAGCAGCTAAGTAAAGAAAAACGAGTGGCCATCATTACTTTAAGAAATGAAGGTCAGTCAGTCTGAAAAATTGGGCAAACTTTGAAAGTGTCCGCAAGTGCAGTTGCAAAAACCATTAAGCGCTACAAAGAAACTAGCTCACATGAGGACCGCCCCAGGAAAGGAAGAGCAAGAGTCACCTCTGCTCCTGAGGATAAGTTTATCCCAGTCACCAGCCTCAGAAATCGCAGGTGAACAGCAGCTCAGATTAGAGACCAGGTCAATGCCACACAGAGTTCTAGCAGCAGACACCTCTCTACAACAACAGTTAAGAGGAGACTTTGTGCAGCAGGCCTACATGGTAAAATAGCTGCTAGGAAACCACTGCTAAGGACAGGCAACAAGCAGAAGAGACTTGTTTGGGCTAAAGAACACAAGGAATGGACATTAGACCAGTGGAAATCTGTGCTTTGGTCTGATGAGTCCAAATTTGAGATCTTTGGTTCCAACCACCGTGTCTTTGTGCGACGCAGAAAATGTGAACGGATGGACTCTACATGCCTGGTTCCCACCGTGAAGCATGGAGGAGGAGGTGTGATGGTGTGGGGGTGCTTTGCTGGTGACACTGTTGGGGATTTATTCAATATTGAAGGCATACTGAACCAGCATGGCTACCACAGCATCTTGCAGCGGCATGCTATTCCATCCGGTTTGCGTTTAGTTGGACCATCATTTATTTTTCAACAAGACAATGACCCCAAACACACCTCCAGGCTGGGTAAGGGCTATTTGACCAAGACGGAGAGTGATGAGGTGCTACGCCAGATGACCTGGCCTCCACAGTCACTAGACCATAACCCAATCGAGATGGTTTGGGGTGAGTTGGACCGCAGAGTGAAGGCAAAAGGGCCAACAAGTGCTAAGCATCTCTGGGAACTCCTTCAAGATTGTTGGAAGACCATTTCCGGTGACTACGTCTTGAAGCTCATCAAGAGAATGCCAAGAGTGTGCAAAGCAGTCATCAAAGCAAAAGGTGGCTACTTTTAAGAACCTAGAATATAAGACATATTTTCAGTTGTTTCACACTTTTTTGTTAACTATATAATTCCACATGTGTTAATTCATAGTTTTGATGCCTTCAGTGTGAATGTACAATTTTCATAGTCATGAAAATACAGAAAAATCTTTAAATAAGAAGGTGTGTCCAAACTTTTAGTCTGTACTGTACTTCTGTATAGCAAGAGACTTTCCCAATGTAAAATGTTTAAGGAATTGTAAAATAGTCAATGTCTATATTTTCAGAAGGATATTGGAATTCTGCATAGTTTTTATGCCATAGGCTTAAATGTCAGTATAAGAGGTGCCACAGAGCATCTTCCTTGTACAAACATTCAGTATAAAATTTTAAGGAAAGTTTTAATCAGAAAAGGAGCTAATGTTTAAATCAAATGTTTGTATAAAATAAATATTTTTTCTACAATTTTGGTATTTTTTTTTCTGCATCTTACAATCTTTATTATAAAAAACAAAAAATGAGATCTCTTATAAATCTTGCAATTTACATACTGGCCTCTTATGCTCTTTTAGGATTTAACTTCCTGTTGTTTTAGGAAATTTACATGAACATTAGCCACAATGAACAGACAGACTCTGACCCTATCTTTTGTATTGAAGCATTTAATGAGTATGCGGGAAGATCATTGTGAAGGGAGGGGGATCTGAGAGAGCAGTGTCATCACCTATTGTGATTGGTGGCTCCTGTTTTATCAGCCGTGTGCAGAGGTGTTATCTGTCGTTGTAATCCTGCCTCTCATAATAAGGAGCCTGCTTAAAACCCATCCTCAAATGACGAGAAGTATGAATCTAAAATAGCCTCAGTGGACAGTGTGAAAATTGCAAGATTACTAATTTTATCTATTAATAAAGTTTGTGATATGGAAAAAAAAATGTTAAAAATATGTGTAATATAAAACCATAATTTAAATGATAGCTAATTTCCTTATGACTAGGGATGAGCGAACCCAAAATGTAAAGTTTGGCATTAGTACCGGACACTAGGACTTCTTACTGTATGTCCGTGTTACTGTTCGGGTTTGGCAGCCTAATAAAAGCTACTTGAAAGGCTGCAGCGCAGCCAATCAACAAGCTTTAAGGCTTTGGGCACTTCCAGCCCAATCTCAGCCATGCCAAGTAATGAAAGCTGTGAGTTGGTCTTATTATGCTTATGTAGCACCCTGAGGATTCGGCTGCTACAGGGGTATTGCACCTCAACCCAGAGGTGTGATATTCCACTCCCGGGTAAGGATGGAGTGTGGAACTGAGCTCAGATAGACTGCATGCACTACATACATCCCATTCCAGAGGAGCAGGCCGACGGTACTCCCACTTAGAAATGTGCAGGTACAACCGAGCCTGTTCCTGGCTGGAGTGGGAGGGGGGTGGAACATCCCATGTAGTGTAGGGGCAGATAGGGGGAGCAGTCTGGGTAGTGATAGGAGCTCATTGGGTGCTGGTCACCTGAGCTCACACATAGAGGGATATATAAGGAGGGCACCAACTAGAATCAGGGTCAGACGCAGAGAGTCAGTCAGCTGCAGAGGACAAGTCTGATGCAGAGAGCAGGAAACAGCAGCCCTGGAGAGAGAGAGAGTGGAGCAGAGAAAGACCCAGAGGGGGAAGACTGAAGGGACCCAAGAACCCAAATTAGAGCACCGGGTGAGGAGTCAGCATCAGGGTACCGGAACCCAAGCTGGTGGGGGCAAAAACAATCCCCAGCCAGAGACCGGAGACCGTGGGCAGTGTCTGTCACGGTCACCCACCACATTCACCCCGAAGGCACACCACATGCAGGGTCAGGGAACCCAGGGCCAAGGGTGTCCCAAAAGAAGGCCCGAGGGAGCTGGACCTAGGTGAATCCCTGGTGGGGACGGCTGAAGAAAGGACAGAGGGAGAGCTCAGGGCCACGCTCCGGACTTGTTTGGGGGTTGGCTGGATCCAGGACCTGGTGGATGCAGCACGGCTCGGGTGGTCACTAGCAGCTGGAGTGACCAGTACAACATCTGCAGTAAGTAAACACCCTTAACTGCACAACCCGAGTCTGTCTTCATTGCCGGCTGCACCGCACCACCACAACCCCCATCCTCTGCGCCTGTCCCCTCTGAGGCTATACCCCTCCCGTTGGGGGTTATTCCACCAAGCTGCGCATCCACGATCAGCCTCAGCGGACCCTGCTGCAGCGGCGGCCACAGTGACCGCATCACAACGGGTGGCGTAGTCGACACAAAAGAACTTTAGTAACATCTGTAAAGCTGCCACATAACACTGAGCTTGACGCCCTGGGCACGGGACCGGGTCACAGCCGCTCGGAGACTACAACCCCCCATCTGATCCGGTGCCGGGTATTCCCCTCAAAAAGGAATATGTCCCAGGGGGCGCGTCAACTTTGGCGTAGTCGGCAGGATTACGTGCCCGCAACACCCGGGTACTGCGTGCCTGAAGAAAAGTGCAAGTTTACCTCAGAAAGAAGTCTCCCGCCAGTTCCGGAGGGTCCACGCCATCGGACTCCATCACCAGTCGTTTCCCGCCGATTGTTCGCCATTTCCAACTTGTTCCCGCCATCTGCAGAGTTTCCCGCCACTGGGCGACGCTTCCCGCCAAAACCGCAGATTTCCCGCCTTGGAAGAGCAGCGGACGCCATTATGGGCGTGCCAAAGGAGGGCAAGAGGCCACCTCCCATCGTGGGCCAGGACAGAAAATGGCGCCAAAAGTGGAAACCGCCCCCACCAACAGAGACTGTGATGCTGGAGGTGTCTGTCAGCGTGAAAGAACTCCCCCTGGAGCTGACAGTCACCGAGTTGCCCCGGGACCGCCCTCGAAGTGGGAGGAGACGAAAGAGGAGAGAAAAGATGGGTGTCGCTTGGAGCAGTCTGGAGCGAGCGCACCCGGAGGCAAGAGGTCTAACGAGGAGTAGCGGAGGAGCTCACCCGGAGATGGAGAGAAAGCAGAACAGCACCGGCCCGCTGGCCAGGAGTCTGCTAGAGACCGAGGAAGGAGGGCAGAGCAGCACCGGCCCGCTGGCCAGGAGCCTGCCGGAAGCCGAGCAGAGCAGCACCGACCCGATGGTCAGGAGCCTGCTAGAGTCCACAACCCCGCTAGGTCTAGCGGAGATCCTAGCGCAGCTCCCCCGAGACCGGGAGTGTGCACAAACTGCCCTGGAGGGCCTCGCAAGGAGGATGGCCCGGGTACAGCGCGAGATACTGGCGGAGTGGAGCCGGGAGATGGCCCAGCAACCAGAGACCAGTCAACGGAGCACGCTACCCTGGAAGAGGAAGCAGACCGCCTCTGAGGATGGCGCAGGAGGACCCAAGGCCGGAGACGGCGCCGAGGAGGGAGCCGAACGCATGGAGGCAGGTAAAGGGGACGCCTATACCCCAAGCCGTGACACCGCTTACCTGCCCCAGCTCCCCGTCGCAGAGCCCGAAAGTCCCCCTGCTGTGCCCGAAAACGCCATGTCACCGACGCAGACTAGGCCCCAACCGGAAGCCGCCCCAGCGACCCCTGTGACGTCACGCGCCTCGACCCGGAGCGTGACAAAGCAGGAATTACCACCAGCCTGGTCGCAGGGCCTAGAATTCCCGGGCGCCGCAATACCAACAGCGCCCCCTACCTCCGCGGAGCCCCCGGCCTGGTCGCAGGGCCAAGTAGCCCAGGGCGCCGCCGTCCTAACGGTGCCCTTCACCTTCCAGGTGCCCCAGGCCTGGCCGCAAGGCCTGGGCAACCCGGGCGCCAACACCACCGCGCCCATAACAAGAGGACCCGGACGGGTCTGAAACTAGAGCCAAAGGTAACCAAGAAAAAGCAGGAGGGAGCCGTCGTTGAGGACGGGAGTAGAGACTGTATATAGTTGCCCGTCGGGGCACAGTGAACCGTTGCTGCTAAAATAGTCCCCGTTGGGACCAGTGAACTGTTTACCCGTTAACCCCTTAATCCCACAGGCTGAGGACTGTGAGCAGCCATTCCCTTCCCTCTACCTGGCCGAGGACTGAGAGCGGCCAACATCCCCCTGTATATAGTTGCGCGTCCTAAAGCGCCCCTACCGGTTTTATAGAAAACCAGTTTTTCAAAGAGACTGTCGCACTTTTCCCGGACACACATTGCACAGTGTCCGGAGGAGGAACCAGAGACAAGAGAAGTCTACGAGAAAGTTTTATCTGATAAGATATGTTATATATATAATGTTTTATATGTTTTATATGTTTATATGAAAAATTTGTATGTTTTGGTGTTTTATGTCTTACAGCCCGAGGACATGCTGTGATTTACCAGGGGGGAATGTAGCACCCTGAGGATTCGGCTGCTACAGGGGTATTGCACCTCAACCCAGAGGTGTGATATTCCACTCCCGGGTAAGGATGGAGTGTGGAACTGAGCTCAGATAGACTGCATGCACTACATACATCCCATTCCAGAGGAGCAGGCCGACGGTACTCCCACTTAGAAATGTGCAGGTACAACCGAGCCTGTTCCTGGCTGGAGTGGGAGGGGGGTGGAACATCCCATGTAGTGTAGGGGCAGATAGGGGGAGCAGTCTGGGTAGTGATAGGAGCTCATTGGGTGCTGGTCACCTGAGCTCACACATAGAGGGATATATAAGGAGGGCACCAACTAGAATCAGGGTCAGACGCAGAGAGTCAGTCAGCTGCAGAGGACAAGTCTGATGCAGAGAGCAGGAAACAGCAGCCCTGGAGAGAGAGAGAGTGGAGCAGAGAAAGACCCAGAGGGGGAAGACTGAAGGGACCCAAGAACCCAAATTAGAGCACCGGGTGAGGAGTCAGCATCAGGGTACCGGAACCCAAGCTGGTGGGGGCAAAAACAATCCCCAGCCAGAGACCGGAGACCGTGGGCAGTGTCTGTCACGGTCACCCACCACATTCACCCCGAAGGCACACCACATGCAGGGTCAGGGAACCCAGGGCCAAGGGTGTCCCAAAAGAAGGCCCGAGGGAGCTGGACCTAGGTGAATCCCTGGTGGGGACGGCTGAAGAAAGGACAGAGGGAGAGCTCAGGGCCACGCTCCGGACTTGTTTGGGGGTTGGCTGGATCCAGGACCTGGTGGATGCAGCACGGCTCGGGTGGTCACTAGCAGCTGGAGTGACCAGTACAACATCTGCAGTAAGTAAACACCCTTAACTGCACAACCCGAGTCTGTCTTCATTGCCGGCTGCACCGCACCACCACAACCCCCATCCTCTGCGCCTGTCCCCTCTGAGGCTATACCCCTCCCGTTGGGGGTTATTCCACCAAGCTGCGCATCCACGATCAGCCTCAGCGGACCCTGCTGCAGCGGCGGCCACAGTGACCGCATCACAACGGGTGGCGTAGTCGACACAAAAGAACTTTAGTAACATCTGTAAAGCTGCCACATAACACTGAGCTTGACGCCCTGGGCACGGGACCGGGTCACAGCCGCTCGGAGACTACAACCCCCCATCTGATCCGGTGCCGGGTATTCCCCTCAAAAAGGAATATGTCCCAGGGGGCGCGTCACTTAGAAGGGGCCAATATTCATGGCCTGCTTTGGCTTTGCTGGTTATTAAAAATGGAGGGGGGACCCTAAAAAAAAAATAATGCGGGGCCCTCCCCCTATTTTTAATAACCAGCTAATGCAAAGCAGACAACTGTGGGCTGATAATAATAGGCCCCTTCCCAGTCTAATGAGACTAGCCCTCAGCCACCCCAGAAATGGCACATCCATTAGATGGCGCTTAGCCTCGGCTCTTACTGATTGCCTTGGTGCGTTGTCAATCAGGGTAATGGGATTGTGGGGTTGATGTCAGCTGTGTAATGTCCGCTGACATCAAGCCCACTGGTTAGTAATGGAGAGGCGTCTATCAGATAGCCACATTACTAACCCAGCAAGTAAAAATAGAAAAAAAGACACAGAAAAAAATCTTTATTTGAAAAAAAAACTCTCCAACAATTTTCCTCTTTCACCCATTTATTAAAAAATAAATAAACTACACCGGTCAACCGTAATCCAAATGGAATTCCCACAATGATCCCCGTCTTCTGCATCCAATATATGGAGCTCCATTCAGAGAATGAAGCTTCATAGACTGGAGCAGCAGCCACTGCCGGGTCTCACATTGTACTCTGTGAGACCCAGCCGCTGTGAACTGAGGTGACATCAGTAAGCTTACCTCAGTTCACAGGCGCCGGTTCACACAAGGACAGAGCTGGATTAATGAGCGGTGACGTCACTTCTGGCTCTGATGAGGCTCCGGACGTTTCTGCGAAAGCCTGTAAGATTACAATGTCACAACGAGAAATCAGCACTCTGCAGCAATGATAAGAAGCTGCTCTGAGAACCAAACGAAGGACAGTGAGGAGCAGAGGGGTGAACGGTATGGTGAGCAGAACTGTTTTTTTTATTTTTTTAACATTTGATGGACCTCTACAGATCAGCAAAATGGCAGACAGCAGCCCCGCAAAAGCAAAATACAAAAAATCCGTAATTTGGCAAATATGCTTTTTTGTAATATTCAAGTAGAAGTCAATTCCACTCGAAAATATTCGTTCGTATCTATTGAAGGTCCCTATCAATATTTTAGTGAAAAAAATATTCTAGTATTGCTTCGGGTTCTACAAACACGATCAGCACATGTGACTGCTTTCAAGCTGAGCTCGTATCAAATGGTAAAGCAAATTGGATTGGGGTGAGCTGCATTGTAAAGATTTATTTCTCTGCTTCCCTATCAATACCGAGAATGAAGGGACTACATAAGAAAGAAGAACTACCCAATACTTTTTTTTTTAAATAGTGTCCCTATACCAATCTTCTCCCAGCATTGACTACTGTAAAACTCTGGAACATTTGTATTGTGATCTCTTTCCAGAACACAGGACATAACAGCTGACGTTCTACTCCGTTACATTTATAATAACTCTGCTTTTTTCTTTCTAGCGTGTCCTGTCTCACTGCAG
The DNA here is from genome assembly GCF_046119375.1 of Phyllobates terribilis. NCBI lineage: Eukaryota > Metazoa > Chordata > Amphibia > Anura > Dendrobatidae > Phyllobates > Phyllobates terribilis. The sequence goes on along the minus strand of NW_027362762.1, from coordinate 420,667,170 downwards.
CTTCCTGGAGCTCAGCCTATCAGTCTGTTCTTTTGCTTTGAGCTTTTCAATATCATGCATAGAAATATCTGGGATGGCATAGCTGTATAATCTTTTCCACATCAGTCGCTGTTCTACTAAAATACCCATCTGTTATCTCCTCTATCAGCAAACAAGCAGAAGTAGTGAATGCATTATGAAAGATAATGTTCATGTTTGTTCACATTTAAGCTAAGTAATTAAGCATTTGGGGGAAATCTAGAAAGGAGAAGTATTTCATATGTAAATAAAGTGCTTGCATCTAAATGAGGTTTGAAAATGAAATGTCAAATATCAACAAGAAGAAGGTAATTTGCATTGCTTTCTCACTGAAATAACTGCTTGCTGCAAATCATGTAAAACATACAGATTGACTTAATAAAACCATTTAATTGTTCTTTTTTATACTGTGCAATCAATATTTTCAGTCTACATGTCTTGTATAAAGACCAACAACTTAGGATATAGAATACCTCACTTGAAGTTGGTAAGTCCCCATACAAAATCTCCAACAGGGCCTCTAAATATCACTGTCTTTAACAGCATGGGTTCACATATGGAGCAAATGGACCTTCGGGCCTCTTTGAGCTCCAGAGACCCTGCACCCACTATAGTACCCTTGCTCATACACACATTAGCCTACATTTGTTAATAATTTCCTATTTGGCGGTGGCAGTGACTCATCTGTGGAACCAAAAGAATCGGGTGCTGTAATTCCAAAAATGCTTGCTCCCGCAACATCATTGTGACATAGGATGCCAACATGCACATCTTCTATTATAAAAGCACTCCCATCAAAGTTTTTATCCTCTTAATATATTGCAGTTATCATATTGTATAGCATTGTGTACTTACAATTGCTCATTTTGCCTTTCTACCCAGCTAATTCTTCTCTTTTCTCTGCTCTATGTAGAAACAGGAAGTCTCTTGTTCCTGCATTTATCATTTCCCTCTTCAGCTCTGACACACCTTCTCCCTCCTCCCCCCGCCTATGACTTTTGCAATGACTCATGCATGAAAAAGAGATGACCTGTTTCTACATAAAATGTAGAAGGATTCAGCTAGTATGTTTTTTACTATGTGATATCATAGACCTAATGGAAAAGAGAAGAATTAGCTGGGTAGAAGGGCAAAATGAGCAATTGTAAGTACACAGCATTATATAATATGAAGACTGCAATATATTAAGAGGATAAAAATTTTGATGGGAATGCTTCTTTAACAGGTATACACTTGCACCACTATTTTGCACTTTTTTAACCTTTGCTTTTAAAAGGAAACTCTAAGAATTAATTTACAACCTAAGCATAATAACTTTAATTACCAGCTTATTTTCAGATCCACTCATAGACAGTGGACAACTCTTTTGCATTAAATCTGTGACATCATGTGATCAAAAACCGACTAGCTGAATCTCTTTTATCTCTATGTAGAAACAGGAGGTCTATTTTCCCTGCATGAGTTAAGAGTCACTACTAAAGTCCCTTGCAGAGGGGAGGAGGAAGCAGCTGAATCAAGAGGTGAAGAAGGGGATGATTTATGCAGGGAAAAGAGACTTCCTGTTTCTACATAGAGCAGAGAAAAGAAAAGAATTTACTGGGTAGAAAGGCAAAATGAGTGATTATAAATACACAGTGCTATATAATATGATGATTACAATATATTAAGAGGATAGAAACTACGATGGGAGTGCTTCTTTAATTAACATAGCTTAATTATGGGATACTAGGAAAACAACATTCAGGGTATATACACATGTGCCAGATTTTTTTTTCTAAAATTTTTGCAACTGAAAATCAATTTGATATGTCATAATAAGATTGTTTTTGCGGGAAGCACATGTCTTTCTTAAAGCACCACTCCATGGATTTCTTAAAGTGTTGGAATGGTGCTTCTAATCTAAGTTCTCTTACTCTAGCAATATACTTACCAGCTGCCATCTTCAGCTCTTCCCGGCGTCGCTCCGGTCCCAGACCGCCATCTTGTGACTGCAACTTCTGACAGGAAGTCAGCAGTATTGGTCGCAAGCTCTCAATGAAAGTCTATGAGATCCTTGTTCTGGTCTCATTCTGGCCCTCATAGATCTACACTGAGCAGTGACTTCCAGATCACCCATCAAACACTGGAGCCATCCGGCAGCTCACAAACTGCTGGAGCCTGACCAAAGCGGCGCTGGTAACAAATTAAGTCAGTGGCTGGTGAGTATAATACTATGGGCTGGTAACTTTAATTAGTAACACCACTCCAGCGCTGTCATAAAGAAAAACACTGGAATGGTGCTTTAAGGTCTCATTCAGATGAATGGGACAGTAGCAGAATTTTATGCAACAAATCTAACACATGTTAATATATTCTTAACATGTAGTTTAGACTCTAATCTAGTATAATAGTCATGGCTATCTGTTATAATGGTATTTATTATCTAGCACTTTTGCTCTTGCAGTGCCTAAGATTCAATGCCCTTCCGGATAATATAGTTTAGGTGCACACGTGTCTGTTAAAAACAAATTATGGATACGTTAGGTAAAAAAAATGACATGAAATGTGACCTTTCCTTACAAGAGGTGAGGTAATCCATTTTTATGTAGCGCTTCTGTATATTCTAAAATCCACTAAGTGTTTTTGTTCTTCTTGGCTTATCTGAGCATACATGCATAAAGTACATATTTTCTTTGCTTACATATAGCAAATGAGACTGGAAGCCTGTGGGTTGAATGCTAAGCAATCACTGCCATCCAGAAAGATTATGTTCAGTGCTGTAAAGGGATAATGTTCAATCATGCAACAACTGCCTTTAGGCCTTTAGTGCCCCCAGCAGCACAAACATAACCCTCTGGGAAATACTGTAGAGAGCAAAAAATGATCAGCTCGGCAGAATAAGAGAAATGCTAATCTAAGCTCCTGTTGACATCTGCAGTGGTAAATGAGGCATATATGTACTGCTTTACATTCTAATCTATTTTATACTTTGCATTTTCTCTTAAAATGAAACAGTGTGACGTACAGAAGCTCTGACTGCATCTCATTGCATTTAATAACTTACCGCTATTAAATGCTATATCTAAATCAATTAAAAAATGCTAATTATGTTCAGTACTTTTACAGATTTTAAGCCTTAATGATATTAAGGTTTTAAAAGTCAAATGTTCTATTGAGAATTCTGAAAATGTTTTTTTTTTTTTTTTTTTTTACAAAAAAATATTTTTTCCTAATATTTAAGTTGATTTTTTTTCATAGATTATTCATAGATTATTTAAAAAAACAAAACAATTTATCTTCCAGAAAAATACGTTTACACTTTCAGTATTTGGTCAGCAATTTACCTCAGTATTTATAAGCCAAAATCAGTAGTGGAACAATCATAGGAAAAGCATAGCTCTCAACCGTCCCGGATTCAGCGGGACTGTCTCGATTTGAGGTCTCAGTCCCGCCACATCAGAGATTTTGTCCTGGCTTCTATGAACGGTGAACTCTGAACTTCTCTTCTCTCAGATGTTTACTTCATTCTGTAGCTCCTCTTCCTCGGGGGTCGGGGCCACATGTCTCTGCATAAATGAAATTATATATTTTATTTTTTTTACTTTTTTATTTCAGAAGAAGCCTATAGCGAAAAAATGCACCAAAACCAGAGTACAGCAGCATCTTTAGACGCACAGAGTGCGGAGATTTCATGGAATTACATACACTTTGCTTGGATATTTAGACCTTGTTCACATGTAGCGTAAATGCTGCGTATTTTCTGCTGCTTTTTTGCACAAGAATTCTGCTGTGTTTAACTGTCCATGCAAAGTGGATGTGATTTCATGTAAACTGCGCCTAAGGATATAGCTGAACTGTGCTGTTTTGGTGCTTTTTTTCTCTCTTGTCTTCTATGTGGAGCTTTAAAAAAAACATGTCAACAACTGCAGTTACTTTTTTAAGTGCAGAATCAAAACTTTTCTGTACTATAAAAACACATTAAAAATGCAGCTTCACATCTGCACCTGAAGATTTTTATTGTGTAATTTTGGTGCTGAAAGCAAAAAACACAGTATTTCTGCAACGTTTGAACACGGCCTTACAGACACAAAAAAGCCAAATGTCATGTAGTGAAACTACATAAAGATGAGAAAGTTCTGTCTGCTGAATGAGTGAACAAAAATAAATCCACAGGTCTCAACTAGAGATGAGCAGGACGCACAGATGACGTTCCGCCAGTCATGGCTAATCAAAAGGAACGCCTGAAGGTTAGAAGTAGCACTGACTTGCACGCTGGACCAGAGACCCGTGAATCAATCTGCTCATCTTTAGTCCCAACTGTCCTGGATACAGCAGACAGTCTCGGATTTGGGTCTGCGCCCTGCAGTCTCGGGCGTCTGCTGAATATTCCTCACTACCAGTGCCCCTCTGACAACTCCGCCTGCCAGGGTAGAAAATAATGGTATATGGGCGTGGATTGGGGTGTGGCCAAAATTCTGTTCCTCTTCTGTTCTTCAAAAGTTGGGAGGCATGGGAAAAGTATACTAGAAACACGTGCACCACTTCTGCACTTTTTGAATCGGCATGAGAAAGTAATCGCAGATCTGAGTTGCACCATAGAATAACAGTGGACCGAGTGCTAGGCAATGTTTTATCGCATTGCACCTGGCCATGTTATATGCTCGTGTGAGCAAGCCCTTATGAATTTCATAATTCACACACCTGCCGCTCCTGGTGCCAACACCGGAGAATACTCACAGTGTGCAGTGCATGCTATGTGAGGATTTACAAGTCTGCAGACATATAGAGTGACTGCAGACTTGCATCCTAAGACTGAACAACCCCTTTAAAGTTTGAGTCAGCATGGTTGCAGTGATAACAATTATATGTACTTTTTACTTATATTTTTACATAATAAAGTTTTTCTCAAAAGGAATGAGGAAAGTTTTTTTTTGCTTTATCTTTATTGAAACCTTCACATTTTTGACATTTTAGCTTGTGAAGCCCTTTGAAAATGACAGTATGCTGATAATGTTGTGTTAGAAATTTTCCATGTTGCCAAAATGGTTTCAGTGCTGCATAGTTTATGAGATACAATCTTACTATGCTCATTATGTGAGGTAGTGACACATGTCTTTATAGGGAATGTTTCATGGAAAAAAAATCAATAGTTGGAAAAATGTAAAGTATTAATGTTCTAATAAAAAATATTTATTTTTTAATGGTATAAAGCAGTGTTTCCCAAACTCCAGTCCTCACGGCCCCCCACAAGTCATGTTTTCAGGATCTCCTTAGTATTACACAGGTGATTGAAGTATCATCAAGGCATCAGGAATTCTCTCACCTGTGCAATACTAAGGAGATCCTGAAATCATGACCTGTGGGGGGCCGTGAGGATGGGGTTTGGGAAACACTGGTATAAAGTATGAAAAATGTCTTAAAAAGTTTTGATATTTTCAACTTTTAAACACTAGGGGGAGCAACTACTGACATTTGTTATGACAACCTAGTGTAACTCTAGCTTGCATTACGACTGCAGTAAATGTGGGCAGGAGTTGCTTGCACGTGTCTGATGTTACTCCTCCATCCCCTTATAATTCATGTTATCTATCTGTCATTCCCAGAATTGTGTGATGACAATCCCCATCCAGTGCACACAGCCAGTAAGACAATGGCATCTAAAGAGGGTGGCCATCTTTTTAAAAGACCTTGGTATCCCCACATCAGAAAGATCTGTATCAACCATGAAGCAAATATCAAGAAGCAAGCCAGTAATAAAGTAAGAGTTTGTCAAATTATGTACAATACATGAGCTATATAAGAACACAACTAAGGGGGCAGACAGACGGCTGTGTTTCTCGTGCGAGGATCGCATTGGAATCCTCGGACTGACTGTCAGCTCTCCTGACCTGAACGTGACAGATGCATAGAATTACATCACACTGTCATGCTCAGGTCAGGAGAGGTGCCGGCCAGTCCGTGCACTGCGATGCGATCATCACACGAGTTATACGGCTGTCTGTCTGCCCCCTAACTTGCAGTTTTATATACAAGTATCTGCAGATGCAGCCACACAACACAAAAGAGTAATTGTCATTTTCGTTTTTATTTTATAAATCAATAGTACACATGAAAATAAGCAACTTTGTAATATATCTTATCAGGGAAATTTGCTTTTTTCACCTCCTAGATTGAACTTTCACTTTCAGCTCAGGGGTAAAATCTGTAAGTACTGAAGATAGATTTTCTTATTACTGTGATATGAAATGGTAATTTGTGCTGATAAGTTCCTTTGGAAAGGGGAGGCGGAAGAGCTAGAGACTGACAAAGACATTCTGCTCCTTTTCTTCTGGAATGACAGTTTCAGTTCTCCATAGAACTTTAACAGCACCAACTGTCATCTCCTATCTCAGTAATGGGAAATTTTGTATTCATTGAATTCAGATTTTACCTGTGAATTGAGAATTTTGAGAATAAATGATCAGTCTAGGAGAAGAAAAAAGCAGATTTTTTCAATTACATATATTACAAAGTTTCTTATGTTCACTTGTACTATTGATTTCTGAAAAAAATAAATAAATAAAATGATGGTTATTATTTAAGTTTAGTTCCATAACCCCAATGGTCATTGTCCCACTAATCTGCAAATAGTCACAATTGTAGACTTAACTAAGAAATTCATAAACTTTGTAGTCTACTAATATACAGTGGGGAAAATAAGTATTTGAAACACTGCCGATTTTGCAAGTTTTCTCACCTACAAGGAATGGAGAGGTCTGTAATTTTATCGTAAGTACACTTCACCTGTGAGAGACAGAATCTTAAAAATAAATCCAGAAAATCCCATTGTATGATTTTAACATACTTAATTTGCATTTTATTGCATGAAATAAGTATTTGATCACCTACCAACCAGCAAGAATTCTGGCTCTCACAGACTTGTTAGTTTTTCTTTAAGAAGCCCTCCTACTCTGCACTCATTAACTGCACCTGTTTGAACTCATTACCTGTATAAAAGACACCGGTCCACACACTCAATCAATCACACTCCAACCTCTCCAGCATGGCCAAGACCAAAGAGGTGTCTAAAGAGACCAGGGACAAAACTGTAGATCTGCACAAGGGTGAGATGGGCTACTGGACAATAGACAAGCAGCTTGGTGAGAAGGCAACAACTGTTGACACAATTATTAATAGAAAATGGAAAAAACACAAGATGAATGTCAATCTTCCTCTGTCTAGAGCTCCATGCAAGGTCTCTTCCCGTGGGGTAAGGATGATTCTGAGAAAGGTCAGGAACCAGCCCAGAACTACACAGGAGGACCTGGTCATTGACCTGAAGAAAGCTAGTACCACAGTCTCAAACATTACCATTAGTAACACACTACGCCATCATCGATTAAAATCCTGCAGGGCACGCAAGGTCCCCCTGCTCACGCCAGCACATGTCTAGGCCCGTTTGAAGTTCATCTATGACCATCTGGATGATCCAGAGAAGGCATGAGAGAAGGTCATGTGGTCAGATGAGACCAAAATAGAACTTTTTGGTTTAAACTCCACTCTCTGTGTTTGGGGGAAGAAGAAGGATGAGTACAATCCCAAGAACACCATCCCAACCGTGAAGCATGTTGGGTGAAACATCATACTTTGGGGGTGCTTTCCTGCAAAGGGGACACGATGACTGCACCATATTGAAAGGAGGTTGGATGGGGTCATGTATCGCGAGATTTTGGCTAACAACCTCATTCCCTCGGTAAGAGCATTGAAGATGGGTCGTGGCTGGGTCTTCCAGCATGACAATGACGCAAAACACACAGTCAGGGCAATTAAGGAGTGGCTCCGTAAGAAGCATTTCAAGGTCCTGGCGTGGCCAACCAGTCTCCAGACCTGAACCCAATAGAAAATCTTTGGAGGGAGCTGAAACTCAATGTTGTCCAGCGACAGCCCTGAAACCTGAAAGATCTGGAGAAGATCTGTATGGAGGAGTGGGCCAAAATCCCTACTGCAGTGTGTGCAAACTTGGTCAAGAACTACAGGAAACGTTTGATCTCTGTAATTGCAAACAAAGATTTCTGTACTAAATATTAAGTTCTGTTTTTCAATTGTATCAAATACTTATTTCATGCAATAAAATGAAAATGAATTATGTAAAAATCATACAATGTGATTTTCTGGAGTTTTATTTAAGATTCTGTCTCTCACAGTTGAAATGTACCTATGATAAAAATTAAAGACCTCTCCATTCTTTGTAGGTGAGAAAACTTGCAAAATCGGCAGTGTATCAAATACTTAATTTCCCCACTGTATGTATTGAAGGCATAAATGCAATATAGAAAAAAATAATACTTCTCATAGATTGTAAGCTTGTAAGCAGGGCCCTCACTCCTCTTGGTATCTGTTTTATTATGCGTTTACTCTGTTATGTCTTTATTGTCTGTACAAGTACCCCCTGAAATGTAAAGTGCTGTAGAATATGTATAGAAATAAAAATTATTATTAATATTACTGCTTAATTGTTGCTGATCAGGACGAACCCCCATAACACAAGTTCTGATGTTCTTCAGCTTAATATACTGTGATCATTTCTATAATAGTTGGCATTTAGGCATTAAAAGGAAAGATGATATATTAATATAAAAAGATCCAACATAAAATCCTTTATGTTTTGCTTTGTATTTCTTGTAGATATAGATTTCTTTGAAATAGCATATATTCTTTATATAAGAAATTCCCAAGGGTAAGAATAACAAGGCTAAACAGAACACTGTTTGATCTGCACTGGAAAAAATATAAATTTGTAGTTTACAATCTTCATTGTGTCTCCTATTGAAACACTTACTGTATATGTTGGTCAGATAGCATTCCTATTTGCTCTTTGATTTCCTGTCCTATTGTGACAAAAGATTTATCTGTAATGATAAGGCAGCATTTCCCTATTTGTAGGAAATTAATATAATGGCTATGGTATTGGTTGAAAAAGATATTTATATTGTGGGTCTTAAGGTCTCATTCACATGTCAGTATTTTTGCATCAATATTTCATCAGTATTTGTATGTCAAAACCAGGAGTGTCTGCAAAACTCAGAACAGGTGTCAATCTTTTAATTATAGTTTTTCTCCATAAGTTCCACTCATGATGTAGGCTTTCAAGCACTGATGCAAAAATACTGACATGTGAATGAGACCTTAGATAGAGCATCATGCAGTAGACATGTTGGAAAATGCATTTCTGGGGAAATCTAATGTTATATGAAAATAAAATGCATAAGTTATATATTTGATCTCCATTAAATAAACGTACAAGTAGAAAACATAACATAACCCACAACCAAATAATATTAAGGCTATTTGCCCACGATCAGGAATATCAGCATTTTCGCTTTTGCGTTGTGTCCAAAACGCTGTGTTCTACATTACAACCACAGTGGATGGGATTTATCGAAATTACATGCCCACTGTACTTCTATTTAACACTGCGTAAACTCACCGGCGGTGCAGGTTTACGAGTCGCAGTATGTTAACTAAACAGAAATTTCCACAATAGAATGTTATTAGATGCGGTAAATCCACATAGTTCACAGAAGACATGCGGATTTAACTGCGTAATTGGAATGCAGCGTTATGGACGTAGCGAAAATACGCTGCTTCCAAAATGCTGCTATTCCTGATCATGAGCACATAGCCTTTTACACAAAATGACTATTCCAAGCTGCTAAAATGTTTCAATTGACTGATCATTTTTTAATACTGCTATGTTTTTTTAACTTTAATGCTATGGAACTAAAGCCATTTCATATCTTGCGCCAAACTCAACTATTTATAATAATTTTGCTTTTATGCATCAAATCCAGCAATCTATTATTGAGATGAAAAACCACTACACATAAAGGGAATCTGTCGCGAGGTTTTTGCCACCTGATTTTATAGCTCCATCATATCCAGAGACCATGATGACAGCAATGCGTCACTTACTGGGCTGCTTTCTGTAGTTTTGACATAATCACTGTTTTATAAGCAGATTATCACTAGAGGACAAGTAAGCCTACTGCCATATCATTTTCCAGATTAATGAACTCTATATAACCCCTAGCCCCCACCACTGATTGGCAGCTTTCTGCTTATGCACAGTGTACACAGAAAGCTGCCAATCAGTGGTGTGAGCAGGTTATACAGAGCTCAGCATTCAGAGAACTGGTAGATCAGCAGCAGATTAAACAGTGATTTTATCGAAACGACAGCAAACAGCCAATTGAATGATACATTGCTGGAATCGAGGTCTCTTCTTCACCTTCCTGACCAGGCCAATTTTTTTTTAATTCTGACCAGTGCCACTTTATGTGGTAATAACTCTAGAATGCTTCAATGTATCCCAGTGATTCTGAGATAGATTTTTCAATTTTCAAACTTTTAATTTTTACGCCCTTAAATCACATAGTTACAACATAGTGAATAAATAATGTTTATCACATGTCTACTTTGTATCAGCATAATTTTTAAAACATATTTTTTGTTAGGAAGTTAGAAGGGTTAAAAGTTAATCATCAATTTTTAAATTTTCCACTAAATTTAAAAAAAAATATTTTTTTTTTTACGTAACTTTGAGGGGTCTGTGTGACAGAAAATACCCAAAAGTGACACAATTTTAAAAACTCTATCCATCTAAGTGCTCAAAACCACATTCATGAAGTTTATTAACCCTTCATGTTAATATTTAAGAAATGAAAGGAAAAAATAAAAAATTTACTTTTAGCCCCACATTTTGCATTTTCACAAGGGTAAAAGAAGAAAATAGACCATAAAATTTGTTGTGGAATTTCTCCTGAGTATGCTGATACTCCTTATGTGGTAGAAAACTATTGTTTGGGTGCACGGCATGGCTCAGAAGGGATGCCATTTTGGTTGGAATAGGTTGCGGACTCCTTGTCATATTTGAGAAACCCCTACAAGTGACCCATTTTGAAAACTATGCCTCTTGAGGAATTCATCTAGGGGAGTAGTGAGTATTTTATTTATTTATTTTTAAAAAAAAAATCAAATAGAAAGCATAGAGAGACAAAAAAGTGCCAATGGGGTTTTATCTGGTAGCCAAGCGGTATAAAATATTAGAGATATGCTCACAACCAGGGTTGTAACAGTTACAACTGCTATAGAAACATATAAAGGCTGCTGCAGGACCACTAGTGAAATACGATGCAATAAATGAGGAAAACGGTGCTTCAGAGTCTGCGCTGTCCAAGGCTCAAAAGTACAGTCACATACAAAAGTGAAGCATGAGTGCGGTTTATTTTGTCAACGCGTTTTAAGGTTTTCAAACCTCTTGATCAGGACCAAACCACAACAATCAATTGTGTGGACTCTGTACCACCGTTTTCTTCATTTATTGCATCAATTTTCAAAAGAGGTAATAGGAGAAAATGAACAGTACAATTTGTTACACAATTTTTCCTGAGTATGTCAATACCCCATAAGTGGTCAAAAACTACTTTTGAGGCACAGTGCAAAGCTCAAAAGGGATGGAGCATCATATTGGAGTGCAGATTTTTCTCTCATGATTTGCGGGTGCCATGTCACCTTGCCAGAGCCCCTGAGGTCCCAAAACAGCAGAACCCCCCATAAGTGACCCCATTTTGCAAACTACATCTCTCAGTTAATTCATCTAGCGGTGCAGTGATCTTATTGACACCACAGGTGTGTCACAGAATTGCTTTTATTTATTTTTTGCGCTGTTTATCGTAAGGCATAGCTGATAAGTCTGCTTTATTCTTCGGGTCCATGGAATTACAGTGTTACCAGATTTATATAGTTTTTTTATGTTTAGTTACGATCACACACTAAAAGATCACCATATTTTGAGAGCTATAATTTTTCTATATTTCTGCCGACAGAGTCATGTGAGGGCTTGTTTTTTGCGGGATGAGTTAACCTTTTTATTGGTACCATTTTTGGGCACATGTTTTTTGATCGCTTTGTATTCAGATTTTTGGGAGGCTGAATGAGCAAAGACCATCAATTCAGGATTTGTTTTTGATTTTTTTTTTAATACTGTTCACCATGTGGTAAAAGTGATAACACAACTTTATTCTTCTGGTCAGTATGATTACAGCGATACCACATTTATAACAAGTGTCAGTGCATATGATTGTTTATATCAATAGTATAGATGCAATACCAAATATATTTATATATAATAAAAATTGCCATTTTTATATCGCTTTGTGGACTTTTTTGTTGGATATACATTAGCATGCAACTATATTATCTAATCAATATGCACATCTGGAATTATAGAGAAACTCTTAAAATGTGTTCTATAAGATTATGGGGATGAAATGGAATAATAATATACATTATGTGAGCAAACAATTTCCCTCCACATGTAGCACTGATCCACAAGATCAGCTCTTGATACAATGTGTAGCATTTAGTGCAGTATATTACACATTTTGCCTTTTATATTTAGCTAAAGTTAGATTTAACCATTTTCTGAACTAAAATTAATAATAAGCCTCTTGTATATGAGATTTGTGATGGAAATAGTGACAGTCAAATACAATTTTTTATAAAGCTGGCAATATACTGTCATGACGGCTGACTGTTGCAGGATTGGCCAATGATGTGATATGTACGGGCCCTCTGAATGTGCTAGATAAGCTGTGGCTAGAGGGCTGTTTCAGAGGCTTATTCCCCTCTCTCCTCATTGAACTGCCAATGACATTTACAATTTACGATACTGTAGCCACTGATAGTAGCTGTGTCATATTGAAGCTGAGCTATAAAGCGGCCAAACATTGAGGGAAATAAATAGCCCCACATGTAGGGATTTTGGCAAACTTCTTTTTTTTTTTATAGCTGAGCTGGTATTCGTCTTCCCTTTGCTCTATTTTTTATTCATCAAACCAGTAATATAATTTTTAACACACAAAATGATTTTACAATTACATTTCTGTCAATGTCAAACCAAGCCAAAAAAATGGAAGTCATCCAACTGCTTTACATTACTCATTTGTCAGGAACAGGCCCCTTTGATAGGAAGAGGTACAAGAATAGTATATAAATGTGTCAGTTCTATGTACATCTCTATATGCACTTGTCTATTTCCCAGGCAGAATGTTTGAGAAAATGTATCATTCCCCTGAGTCTCCATTTCTTTCTTGTTTTCCAGCTCGCTGACAAAAGTGAATAAATCATCCAGAATTTTCAACAGACCAAGCAAGGATAAAAATGATCTGCTATCTCAGGAGCAAGAACAAGAGAAGTCCAGACAAACTGGTAAATATGTGACGAATTATTGGTCAGTCGTAAGGACAATATGACTTTAAAATACAATTTCACTTTTCCATTTTGAAAAACACTAGAAAAGTCATAATATTTTCTGGAACTGCAGTTTTGTTGCCCTTTGGCTGAATTCAGATGTCCTTATATAACAGTCCAAGTATGACCAAAATGCACGGACTGACTGTGGTCTCCTGACCTGACCTCGACAGCCTCATATATGTCTGAGACTCGTGGCCTTGCATTGCAGTCCTTACTAGGACCATGATATATGAACATTTAAATTCAACTTTAATTTAAAAACTGGAGATCTGCAATGTATCATGCTTAAAGGGAAGGTGTCATCAGAAAATTACCTACGGTTTAAATCTGTTTTTTAAATTACCTGTACATTTAAAAATTAAATCTTACAATTTTCAATCTATCCTCGGGGACTAGTCTACAATTATACACTATTATTTCCGGAAATTCACATGTACATTAGAAGCAGTAGACTGACTCAGACCCCTTCTTTTGTATTGAAACATCTAATGAACATGTGCAAAGGTCATTATGCAAAAAAAATGTTAACATTTAACTTAAAAACTGCTTTAAATAGTTGATCATTTTCTGATGATACATTACTTTTTACAGTTGTGCTCAAGAGTTTACATACCCCAGCAGAATTGTTCTGTTCTTGGCCTTGTTTCAGAGAATATGGTTAGGGGGGACCACTCAGATGTTTCGCCCCTCCTGAGCTGAACCCCTAGCTACGCCTCTGTCTACCTAGGTTAGATTTGACCTTCCAAAACTTGCTTTACTTGGTTTGTTGTGATGACAAATCTTAGTGTTTCTTCCTATGTTCTACATCAATGTTGTGGAACTCTCAATATGTAATGCCCAGCACAGGGAGTATTTATTCATATAGATAATTAAGGGAGTTATGGCAGTATTCCATTCCATTAAAAATCAAATTAAACACAGTTAAAATTAAATACAAAATATACACTTTCAACCAGTTTTAGCATGTTAAACTGGCCACATCATAAAATGAGATGTGCTGATTGAAACATAGTTTTTATTTTTTAATTTCTCATCTCCGTAGCAGAGATAAATGCTTGTAAAATTTAGGTTATAATTTATGCTAATCCCAAGGAGGTGTTAAAAGAGAAAAAAAAACCCTTCCAGAAAAGCTTAGAGCAGGCTTTTTCTGTGTGAGAGATGTAATGACACACAGCCCTGCTCTCCTCTGTGATCGATGTACCTACTATGTAGAGTACAGAATAGCTATTTTTTATTTACAAACATCTCTTGCAGCATTAATCTCACAGCAGTCAGTGTGGGCAGAAGGAGAGTACAGCAGTGCTATGTGTTATTGCAAACACCTTTCACAGCAGAGATGGCAAACCTCATAAGCAAAAAAAAGGTCCTTGCATAATTTGTGATTTTCTCCACCATAGATAAGCAAAAACGTCCTCATATAATAATTCTATTTATGCAGCGACCCATTTGTAGAGTATTTTAAAATGGTCTAGAAGATCTCAAGATTGTGATCACTAATATAGAAGATGTAAAAGAAAGAACCATTCTGAGGCTGCTGTATACATCACATAGCATACACTAAGGCAGCTGTATCACATATGATACACTGACTGCTGCATACATCACATAGGAGACACTAAGCCTGGTATATACATATCACACAGCGGGCACTGAGATTGCTGTATATACATCACATACGAAACACTGACAGTGTTGTATATACATCACATAGGAGACACTAAGCCTGTGTATACTCAACACACAGGAGATGCTGAGACTTCTATGTCTACATCATACAGGAGACTCTTGAGACTGCTGTATATACAGTACAGACCAAAAGTTTGGACACACCTTCTCATTTAAAGATTTTTCTGTATTTTCTTGACTATGAAAATTGTACATTCACACTGAAGGCATCAAAACTATGAATTAACACATGTGGAATTATATACTTAACAAAAAAGTGTGAAACAACTGAAAATATGTCTTATATTCTAGGTTCTTCAAAGTAGCCACCTCTTGCTATGATGACTGCTTTGCACACTCTTGGCATTCTCTTGATGAGCTTCAAGAGGTAGTCACCGGAAATGGTTTTCACTTCACAGGTGTGCCCTGTCAGGTTTAATAAGTGAGATTTCTTGCCTTATAAATGGGGTTGGGACCATCAGTTGTGTTGTGCAGAAGTCTGGTGGAAACACAGCTGATAGTCCTACTGAATAGACTGTTAGAATTTGTATTATGGCAAGAAAAAAGCAGCTAAGTAAAGAAAAACGAGTGGCCATCATTACTTTAAGAAATGAATGTCAGTCAGTGCGAAAAATTGGGAAAACATTGAAAGTGTCCCCAAGTGCAGTTGCAAAAACCATCAAGCGCTACAAAGAAACTGGCTCACATGAGGACCGCCCCAGGAAAGGAAGACCAAGAGTCACGTCTGCTTCTGAGGATAAGTTTATCCGAGTCACCAGCCTCAGAAATCACAGGTTAACAGCAGCTCAGATTAGAGAGAAGGTCAATTCCACACAGAGTTCTAGCAGCAGACACATCTCTTCAACAACTGTTAAGAGGAGACTTTGTGCAGCAAGTCTTCATGGTAAAATAGCTGCTAAGAAACCACTGCTAAGGACAGGCAACAAGCAGAAGAGACTTGTTTGGGCTAAAGAACACAAGGAATGGACATTAGACAAGTGGAAATCTGTGCTTTGGTCTGATGAGTCCAAATTTGAGATCTTTGGTTTCAACCACCGTGTCTTTGTGCGACATAGAAAAGGTGAACGGATGGACTCTACATGCCTGGTTCCCACCGTGAAGCATGGAGGAGGAGGTGTGATGGTGTGGGGGTGCTTTGCTGGTGACACTGTTGGAGATTTATTCAAAATTGAAGGCATACTGAACCAGCATGGCTACCACAGCATTTGGACCATCATTTATTTTTCAACAAGACAATGACCCCAAACACACCTCCAGGCTGTGTTAGGGCTATTTGACCTAGAAGGAGAGTGATAGGGTGCTAAGCCAGATGACCTGGCCTCCACAGTCACCAGACCTGAACCCAATCGAGATGGTTTGAGGTGAGTTGGACCGCAGAGTGAAGGCAAAAGGGCCAACAAGTGTTAAGCATCTCTGGGAACTCCTTCAAGATTGTTGGAAGACCATTTCGGGTGACTACCTCTTGAAGCTCATCAAGAGAATGCCAAGAATGTGCAAAGCAGTCATCAAAGCAAAAGGTGGCTACTGTGAAGAACCTAGAATATAAGACATATTTTCAGTTGTTTCACACTTTTTTGTTAAGTATATAATTCCACATGTGTTAATTCATAGTTTTGATACCTTCAGTGTGAATGTACAATTTTCATAGTCATGAAAATACAGAAAAATCTTTAAATGAGAAGGTGTGTCCAAACTTTTGGTCTGTACTGTACATCCCATAAGATACACTGACACTGCTTTATATACATTACATCGGATGCATGAGACTGCTGAATACATGACATATGATACATGAGACTGCTGTATATATAATATAAGATAAACTGAGAGCGCTGTATATACATCACATAGAAGACATGAGACTGCTGTTTACATTATATTGGAGACATGAGTCTACTGTACATACATCACATGGAATACATGAGACTGATGTATATACATCACATAGGACACATTTTCACTGTCTATAGATATTAAAGTGTCCCCAATAAATAATTAATTTTCACTGTCAAATAAAATTGGAGTAATATATTAAAATGTGACTTTTCATGTTTACATTAAAAACACAACAATTAAAGACAAAAAAGAAAAAGTGTATATAGAATCTCACAGGGCCTGGTAAGTATGTAATCTATCACACCAACTTGATTGTTGCTGGTTCTACAAAAATTATCTATTCAAGGTTTCCCTAATAATACTACTGAAATAAGTATATTTGTATATACTAGGACTATTGTTATTAATAATAATAATCCACTAATAATCTAATAATAGTTAATTTACCATCTTTACTAAATTACTGATAAAGGACTGCATAATAGCTAGCAAACACACCTCAGACTCAATATGGCAGTCACTATACCCTAGAATCAATATTTATGTTATTAAATATCAGTATTCAAATGGAGACAGCAAATAATATATAAAATGAAAAGATTGATGGTCCCGCATTCTACAGTTAGGTCCATATATATTTGGACAGAGACAACATTTTTCTAATTTTGCTTCTAGACATTACCACTATGAATTTTAAACAAAACAATTCAGATGCAGTTGAAGTTCAGACTTTCAGCTTTCATTTGAGGGTATTCACATTAAAATTGGATGAAGGGTTTAGGAGTTTCAGCTCCTTAATAGTGTTGAGCCACCCCCGTAGTGTTCGAGTTCGGTTCGGTTCGTCGACCACCCGTGTGTTCGCCGAACTGTTCGTCGAACTGTTCGTTGAACACCTTCGAACACCGTTAAAACCAATGGCAGGCAAACAAAAACACATAGAAACACATAGAAAACACCTTCAAAGGTGTCCAAAAGCTGACAAACTGCTCAGAAGACATAACTAACACATGGAAAAGTGACAAGTACATATAGTCATGCAAAAATAAAAGAGGTGGAGGAGTAAAAGGAGGGGGAGACACAGATATAGGCATGTCATGCCCTTCTAAAATCCAAAAAGTGAGAAGCCGACACGGCCAGTCCGCTCCTGCCCGTGCCACCTCCGTGTCGCCGGGTTTGTGCCAGAGCCGCGGTGAACCCTGACGGCCAGCCCCCCTCTCCCAATACTGGTGCCTGTCCGCTGGTGGGTCGAGCGAGCCCCCCTGTGGTGGAGGCAGCTCTAAGCTTTTTAATTTAAATTGTCTCTCTAATTTGAATGAATACACTTTAAATCCATTTACAAGGATCTATTGGAGGGCAAGTCTCATGCCAGCAGCCGCGTAATTCCAGCTCCAGTAGCGTCCACTAAAGCTGCTGCAGTTAAAAAGCTTTTATAAGGATCGAGCTCGGCTGTCCACCGCAAGGCATCCTACTGCCAGTCCCAGCCCCTATGCCTTGGGGTGCCTCCTGATGCTCTTCACTGAGTATCCCATGGTCCCGAAGCATTTCCTTTGAAAAAATTAAGTGTCTAAACTACAGGTGGTGTAGCTTGCTTAACAGCCGGGATAATCCGCTGACTAGCAGACACTGCTACTAGGCACAAAGTATTTCCTGGGCTAGATGCAGTTAAAAATTTATAATTAGATACTCTCGTTGGATGCTGAGAAAGCATTCCATAGAGTCTCCTGGCACGCCATATATGATTCTCTTAAAAAGCTTGGGGTAGGGGTCTAGGGGACCCTTTTATAGCCAAAATCACGGCCCTGTATCACAATACGTCACCTAGGCTGAAGATAAATGGAACTGTAGCACCCTGAGGGCTCGGTTGCTACAGAGGTATTGCACCTCACCCAGAGGTGTGATATCTCACTCTCAGGTAAGGATGGAGTGTGGATCAGGACCCAACACCTGCATGCATTACACCACATTGCCGTGGGGCAGGGCGACCAATATGCCTCTGAGATGGGCACGACAGTCCCTGTCCCTGGCTGGAGTGGGGGGAGGGAACACTGAGGAAGGGGAACCCTGTAGTGCAGGAGCAGGGAGGAAGCAGTTCCTGGGTGCATTGAGAAGGGAGTATAAAAGGTGGGCACCATCTTAGTTCAGTGCAGAGAAGTCTGAGCAGAAGTGGCAGGGAGCAGGGGCTCTGCATGAGCTCTGCTCCGGAGGCGGGCCTAGTAACAGAGGCCCAGGCCTGGAAGAGGGAGAAGGAAGGAAGAGGAGCGGAGAAGGCTCCAGGAACGAGGAATGAAGGGATCCCAGGGGTGCGGACGGGCGAGTCGCCACCGCACGCCCAAATCCACCTGCGTGGAGGGGTCAGGCCAAAGGGGGAGACCGGTCCCCGAAACTAGTGGAGGCAGGAAACGACCCTCAGCTAGAAACCGAAGGCTGTGACATTTTATGTGGCTCAGCCCCTTGCTACACCGGCTAGGAAGGCACCACATAGGGTCAGGGAAACTGGCGCCAAGTTTACCAAGAGGAGGCCCGAGGCAGCCGGACAGAAGGGTTGGTAAGAAAGGCCAGACAAAGGACACACAAAGGGGGTCCTGTGAAGCGCTCCAAAGTTATCTGGGAGTTGTCTGAGCCCCTCACCTGGTGAGCACAGTACGACATGGGCAGCCGTTACCTGCAGACGTGGTCTGGATAATAAGAACTGTGAGTAAAGGCCCTGGACTGCATCACTGACTCTGTGTCGTTACTGCTGCTGCCCTGCACCATCACCCCCATCCTCCGCATACACTGCCCTGAGGCTATACTCCTCCCGTGGGGAGTTATGCTACGCTCTGCTGCACCCACAACACCAGCCTCAGCGGTCTGCCCTGCAGCGGCGGTTCACTCTGACCGCAATCCACGGGTGGCGTAGTCGGACATTTAAACATCAAAACCACATAAATAGTTCCACGAAGACTACAACCACCAGCATCCACCAAAAAGGGTCCGGCTCCGGGTGTCCCAAGGCCCAGGGGGTGCATCAGAAAATTTTCATCACCTTTCACAATCACCAATGGGACAAGGCAGGGATGTCCTCTGTCCCCTCTCTTATACATCCTAGTGACGGAGCACCTGCTCTCATCAATTCGCCATAACCCCAATATTAGGTGGATTGAGGTGGGAGGCACCGAGTACAAGTGCTCTCTATTTGCTGATGATGTCCTAGTATATATCACTCAATCACATATATCCATCCATGCTGTTACATGGTCAAATTTTAAAATCAATGCAGCGAAGTCTGAGGCCCTCGATGTCTCCCTCCCCAAATCCATATAGGATTCCATCCAGTCCAACTTTCCCTTTGCCTGGCCCTCACAGGGTATCAAATACTTAGGAATTCCTATTCATAGAGACCTCTCCCATCTATGTTATCTTAATTTTGGGCCCTTTATTGAACAACTCCATACAGACCACGGTTGGCAAGTTAGAACTGTAAGATTCACTACGTGAACCACTGGTGTTTTGTGGAAAAGCACATGTACACTGCGTTCCAAATTATTATGCAAAAAGTGTTTAGGAGTGATAAGGGAAGAATTTGTTTGTTTGTCAGTTAAACTCATTGATGGTGATGTGTGTCAGGGCTCTTTATATCACTGTAAGCAATTGCAGACACCTGTGCTAATTAGTTTGGCAGGTGTGTCCAATGAAAGGCAAGACTACTTAAGAAGGCTGTCTCACATTATTAAGCAGCCTACATTTTCTGCCAAAATGGGAAAGAAAAAGGATGTGTCGGCTGCTGAGAAGCAACAAATTGTGGAGTGTTTGGGTCAAGGCATGACTACAATCAACATTGTGCGATGATCAGGATGAAGTGTCTTGGCAATCAAGAAGTATGTAGCTGATTCACAGTACACACGTGTGTGTGCTGATAAGGGCAAATTGAGGACTCTTTCCTACAGGCAATTACGTCAGGTTGAAAGAGCAGCGGCAAAAAAGCCTTGTCATAGCAGCAGACAAGTTTTTGAAGCTGCTTGTGCCTCCAACGTCCCCCGAACAACAAGATGCAGGGTCCTTCAGAGGTTTGCAGCTGTGCATACGCCATCCTGTCGACCTCCTCTATCCACTTCACACAAGCAGAAACGGCTCCAGTAGGCCAAACATTACATGAAGACTGATTTCAAAACTGTTTTGTTCACGAATGAGTGCCGTGCAGCGCTCGATGGTCCAGATGGATGGAGTGGAGGATGGCTGGTTGATGGACACCCCACGCAAACACGGCTACAGCGCCAACAAGGAGGAGGTGGAGTAATGTTTTGGGCTGGAATCATGGGGAGAGAGATTGTCGGCCCCTTTAGGATCCCTGAAGGCGCTAAAGATGAACTCCATAATGTATGTGGATTTTCTCAAACAGCACTTCCTGCCATGGTTCAAGAAGAAGAACCGTGTATTTCACAGCAAGATCATTTTTCTGCATGATAATGCACCATCTCATGCTGCACATAAAACATCTGCATCTCTGGCTGATATGGGCATAAAAGGGGACAAACTTATGGTGTGACCCCCATGCTCCCCTGACCTGTACCCCATTCAGAACCTTTGGAGCATCATTAAAAGGAGTGTCTATGATGGCGGGAGGCAGTTCACATCTAAGCAACAGCTCTGGGAGGGTATTCTGTCCTCATGCAAAACAATTTAAGCAGAAACCATCCAAAACCTGACAAATTCAATGGACGAGAGAGTTCAGAAGCTCCTTTCGAACAAGGGGTCCTATGTGAAAATGTAACATCACCTAGAATAAAGTTTTGAGTTGAAAACTGTTTGATTTCAGTTTCTAACAACCTGCTAATGCTTATAATTTCAAAAATGACCATTTTTTTGGTCTTTATTAAAATGAAAAGGTTGATCGAAAAGTTTGGGGGATCTAAGAGTGTGGCAACCCAGTAGTCATGATTACTTCGAATTCTGACAATATGAGGGTCATGCTGCAGGTAGTGCAGCAAGAAGGCACTTACGTGTCTTGCGCATCTCGGAGCCCCAAAATTATTTTCCGGGCTAGATGCAGCTAAAAATTATTATTAATTTTAAATCTGGTGAAGCTTTAGTATAGATGGCCTAATAGCATCAGTGCTGCACACTGCTACAAAGCCCAAATTATTTTCCAGTCAAGATACAGATAAACATGATTAGTAATTTTAAATCTGGTGGAGCTTATTATAGATGGCCTAATAGAATCAGTGCTGCACACTGCTACAAAGCCCAAATTATTTTCCAGCTAAGATACAGATAAACATGATTAGTAATTTGAAAGCTTAAAACGGTTGGTAGGGTGATTTTAACCAATCATCAAGCTTTTACTCTCCCCAGGATGACACAGGGGTAGAAAAGTCGTTTCGGATCCATGATTTGTTCATCTTTATGAACGTGAGTCTGTCTACATTATCAGTGGAGAGCCGCGTGCGCTTATCTGTCAGCACACCACCAGCAGCGCTGAACACACGTTCAGACAGAACGCTGGCTGCGGGGCATGACAAGATCTCCAAGGCGTAAGTGGCTAGCTCTGGCCATTTATCCAGATTGGAAGCCCAAAAAGAGCAAGGGTCCAGTGACACAGTCGTGGCTTCAATGTTTAATTGGAGATACTCCTGTACCATCGTCTCTAGGCGTTGACTATGTGTCAGACTTCTTGTCTCCTGTGGCCTTGCAAAGGATGGGCTAAAAAAGTGGTGAAATGATTCCGCAAAATTGATGTTACCAGCAGATACTGTGGTTCTGTTACGGTTTGAGTGCTGAACACTTGACGGTCCCACGGTTGGCAAGTTGGAACTGTGAGATTCACTACGTGCACCACTGGTATTTTGTGGAAAAGCACATGTAAGATTCTGCAACAGTCTCTGCTGATACTCCTGCATGCGTGCATCCCTTTCTATGGCAGGAATAATTTCTGCAAATTTACTTTTGTACCGGGGATCTAACAGTGTGGCAACCCAGTAGTCAGGATTATTTCTAATTCTCACAATTCGAGGGTCATGTTGCAGGTAGTGCAGCAAGAAGGCACTCATATGTGTTGCGCATCCAGGAGCACCAAGTCCCTGTTGTGTTGGTGGCGAGGTAACAATCATGCTTCCTTCCTCTGTCCTCTCCCCCCAACCTCGCACAACAGAAATGTGATCAAGGTCTCCCTCATCTGATGAGTCTTCCATCAGTTCTTCCTCCACTTCTTCCTGGTCTCCTGCACCTTCCTCACTAGTTTGGCTGCTACCATGCGCCCTGGTAAAACCATCTCCCCCACCCTCACATGCCTGCCGCCTTGGTGCTGCCGACCGTCTGGACCTTGCAGATGTTAGCCCTTCCGCATACAACTCCTCCTCCTCTACTTCCTCCACCTCCTCTTGTGCCACCACCTGACTCCGAATTCTGTTTAACATGTGCTCCAGCATGTAAATCACCGGAATAGTCATGCTGATAATGGCATCGTCAGCACTAAACATCTTCGTCGCCATTTCAAAACTGTGCAGAAGGGTGCATAGGTCCCTGATCTGAGACCACTCCTCCAGCGTGATTTGCCCCACCTCTGAATCTCGTTGGCCCAGGCTATACGTCAGAACGTATTGCACCAGGGCTTGTCGGTGCTGCCACAGTCGCTGCAACATGTGCAGAGTTGAATTCCACCGGGTAGGCACATCGCATTTTAGCCGGTGAAGTGGCAGGCCCAACGACTTCTGTAGAGATGTAAGTCGCTGAGCTGCGGGATGCGAACGGCGGAAGTGAGCACACAGCGACCGTGCCCTCTGCAGAAGGCCATCTAGTCTGGGATAGTGGGCTAAAAATTGCTGGACAACCAGGTTCAACACGTGAGCCATACAAGGCACGTGTGTGACATTGCCCCGGCGAAGGGCCGCACCCAGGTTTGCAGCATTGTCGCACACGGCCTTCACTGGTTTCAGGTCCAGTGGAGACAACCATTCATGAAATTGGTTCTCCAGAGCTGACCACAACTCCTCAGCTGTGTGACTCACATTTCCCAGACATTTCAATGTAAAAACCGCCTGATGACGTTGAGCCCTACTGCCAGCATAGTAAGGAGGTGTGCAGGATCCCTTCTGCGCAGTTAGAAAGCTTGTGGCATGACCAGACAGGCTTTGGGTGCAGGTGGAAGACCGAGAGGAGGTTGAGGAGGCAGAAGCAGTGGAGGAACTTTGACATAAAGAGGATTGACGCACAACTCGTGGGGACGGCAAGACTTGGACAGCAGCCCCTTGTCCTGCTGTCACCATAGTTACCCAGTGCCCAGTCAGCGACATGTAACGCCCCTGTCCATGCCTACTCGTCCAAGTGTCTGTGGTGAAATGCACCCTGTCACACACAGAGTTTCTCAAAGAAGCGGTGATGTTGTGTGCGACATGCTGGTGGAGCGCAGGCACACCTTTCTTTGAGAAGTAGTGCCGACTGGGCATCTGGTACTGGGGCACTGCGACGGACATAAGGTCTCGAAAATCCTCTGTGTCCACCAGGCGGAAAGGCAGCATTTCTGTAGCCAAGAGCTTGCAGATGGTGAAATTCAACCTCTTAGCTTTCTCATGGCTAGGAGGAAATGGTCTTTTACTTGTCCACATCTGAGGGACCGAGGGCTGGCTATTGTGCTTAGACGGGGTTGATAAGGGTGTCCCCGGCAAACTGCCGGTCTGTGAGGAAGATGCAGGCGGACATGTTAGGTTGCCTTGATCCAAAGGTGGTGCTATCGATGTCGGACAGCGCTCAAGACCAGCTGGTGTTACCACCTCCAAAGAAAATGATGACCTGCCAATCACGCTGGCTGTTGCAGGTAAAGAGGTGGCAGGTCTGCGCCCCAAAACAGGTGTGACTGCTGTCCCCCCAGTCACAGAGGATGAACAGGCCACGGATGCACAAGATATGGCAGACGGTGGTTGGCCCGGCTGGCTAGGCCGCATTGTAGCACACTGAGCTTCCCACTGCAACTTATGCTTCATGTCCATGTGCCGCTTCATGCATGAAGTACTCAAACTATGTATTTTTTGGCCTCTACTTAGCTTTTGCTGACAAATGTTACAGATAACACGAGTTGGGTCATCTTTATCGATCTGAAAAAATGCCCAGGCTATGCAAGGCTTAGCACCCATGCGACCTGAAGAGCCACCACGACTTGTGGTGAGAGGCAGAGTTGTGTTTGAGGATGCAGTTGTTGACGTGCTTCCAGTACTACGTCTCTGTCCAGGAAGGCGCAACCTGACCTCGTCGTCACTAGCATCTTCCTCCACCTCCTCTGCTGACCTCATCTCTTGGTTGACTGTGGGTTGACAGTAAGTGGGATCTCCAACCTCATCATCATCACCCTGTGCATTATCACACCCGTCGTCCTCAGAACCAACCTGTTCCTGCCCTGACAATAAACTAAAGTTGTCGCTCCAATCAGGTATTTGAGTCTTATCATCGTCTTCCTCATTGTCTCCACCAACAGGAGTTACAGTTTGGGAATGAGGGTCTACATTATGGTCAGAACCTTCTGCGTCTGGTCCTGGATCCGACTCATAAAGATTCTGGGCATCAGTGCAGATCATTTCCTCGTCTGGATTCACAGAAGCGCTGGAGTCGACCTCTGATTCCCAGGCTATAGTATGAGTAAACAGCTCTGCAGACTCAACCATCTGTTCTAAGTCATACTCAGACGGGCAGCTGGAGATTTGGGAGCTGTGAGGAAGCAAGTGCGATTGGGGTGACACCTTTGAGGACTGGAGTATTTGTGATGTTGAAGTTGATGTGGAGGAGAGCCCACTTAAAGGAGCACTTGATATCCGTTGAAGCACCTGCTGTTTTTGTGCCTCATCTGGAATTTGTAGCGATTGGCGTGGCCGTAAGAAAGGGATCTTATCACATTGTCCGCTAAAAGAAGTAGACATTTTAGTTTGGCTGGAAGATGGTCTTTCTTCTGCAGATGTTACTGTTGCTTTAACACCTACCCCACGGACACAACCTTTTTTCCCCTTCCCAACACGCCTATTCCCCTTTCCACCAGCAGCAGGCCTTTTTCCACTCATTTTGGTGGTTAACTAATTCACAACTCTGGAGTTGTTTGCACAAAAAAACAATGGATGGGAACCGAGCAGAGCTGAGTGGCCAAACTGTGGTATTAGGCCAAAACTATTGGCTGGGTTAGATGCAGAAAAAAATTATATTCAATTTGCAACCTGATGGAGGTCTGTATAGATGGATTAATAGAACAAGTCCCACACACAGCTAGAAGCCCAATATTTTTTCAGAGGTAGATGCAGAAATAAATATATTCAGTTTGCAACCTGATGGAGGTCTGTATAGATGGATTAATAGAATAAGTCCCACACACAGCTAGAAGCCCAATATTTTTTCAGAGGTAGATGCAGAAAAAAATATATTCAGTTTGCAACCTGATGGAGGTCTGTATAGATGGATTAATAGAACAAGTCCCACACACAGCTAGAAGCCCAATATTTTTTCAGAGGTAGATGCAGAAAAAATTATATTCAATTTGCAACCTGATGGAGGTCTGTATAGATGGATTAATAGAACAAGTCCCACACACAGCTAGAAGCCCAATATTTTTTCAGAGGTAGTTGCAGAAAAAATTATATTCAGTTTGCAACCTGATGGAGGTCTGTATAGATGGATTAATAGAACAAGTCCCACACACAGCTAGAAGCCCAATATTTTTTCAGAGGTAGATGCAGAAAAAAATATATTCAGTTTGCAACCTGATGGAGGTCTGTATAGATGGATTAATAGAACAAGTCCCACACACAGCTAGAAGCCCAATATTTTTTGAGAGGTAGATGCAGAAAAAAATATATTCAGTTTGCAACCTGATGGAGGTCTGTATAGATGGATTAATAGAACAAGTCCCACACACAGGTAGAAGCCCAATATTTTTTCAGAGGTAGATGCAGAAAAAAATATATTCAGTTTGCAACCTGATGGAGGTCTTTATAGATGGATTAATAGAACAAGTCCCACACACAGCTAGAAGCCCAATATTTTTTCAGAGGTAGATGCAGAAAAAAATATATTCAGTTTGCAACCTGATGGAGGTCTGTATAGATGGATTAATAGAACAAGTCCCACACACAGCTAGAAGCCCAATATTTTTTCAGAGGTAGATGCAGAAAAAAATATATTCAGTTTGCAACCTGATGGAGGTCTGTATAGATGGATTAATAGAACAAGTCCCACACACAGCTAGAAGCCTAATATTTTTTCAGAGGTAGATGCAGAAAAAAATATATTCAGTTTGCAACCTGATGGAGGTCTGTATAGATGGATTAATAGAACAAGTCCCACACACAGCTAGAAGCCCAATATTTTTTCAGAGGTAGATGCAGAAAAAAATATATTCAGTTTGCAACCTGATGGAGGTCAGTATAGATGGACTAATACAACAAGTCCCACACACAGCTAGAAGCCCAATATTTTTTCAGAGGTAGATGCAGAAAAAAATATATTCAGTTTGCAACCTGATGGAGGTCAGTATAGATGGACTAATACAACAAGTCCCACACACAGCTAGAAGCCCAATATTTTTTCAGAGGTAGATGCAGAAAAAAATATATTCTTTTTGCAACCTGATGGAGGTCTGTATAGATTGATTAATAGAACAAGTCCCACACACAGCTAGAAGCCCAATATTTTTTCAGAGGTAGATGCAGAAAAAAATATATTCAGTTTGCAACCTGATGGAGGTCTGTATAGATGGATTAATAGAACAAGTCCCACACACAGCTAGAAGCCCAATATTTTTTCAGAGGTAGATGCAGAAAAAAATATATTCAGTTTGCAACCTGATGGAGGTCTGTATAGATGGATTAATAGAACAAGTCCCACACACAGCTAGAAGCCCAATATTTTTTCAGAGGTAGATGCAGAAAAAAATATATTCAGTTTGCAACCTGATGGAGGTCAGTATAGATGGACTAATACAACAAGTCCCACACACAGCTAGAAGCCCAATATTTTTCAGAGGTAGATGCAGAAAAAAATATATTCAGTTTGCAACCTGATGGAGGTCAGTATAGATGGACTAATACAACAAGTCCCACACACAGCTAGAAGCCCAATATTTTTTCAGAGGTAGATGCAGAAAAAAATATATTCTTTTTGCAACCTGATGGAGGTCTGTATAGATTGATTAATAGAACAAGTCCCACACACAGCTAGAAGCCCAATATTTTTTCAGAGGTAGATGCAGAAAAAAATATATTCAGTTTGCAACCTGATGGAGGTCTGTATAGATGGATTAATAGAACAAGTCCCACACACAGCTAGAAGCCCAATATTTTTTCAGAGGTAGATGCAGAAAAAAATATATTCAGTTTGCAACCTGATGGAGGTCTGTATAGATGGATTAATAGAACAAGTCCCACACACAGCTAGAAGCCCAATATTTTTTCAGAGGTAGATGCAGAAAAAAATATATTCAGTTTGCAACCTGATGGAGGTCAGTATAGATGGACTAATACAACAAGTCCCACACACAGCTAGAAGCCCAATATTTTTCAGAGGTAGATGCAGAAAAAAATATATTCAGTTTGCAACCTGATGGAGGTCAGTATAGATGGACTAATACAACAAGTCCCACACACAGCTAGAAGCCCAATATTTTTTCAGAGGTAGATGCAGAAAAAAATATATTCAGTTTGCAACCTGATGGAGGTCAGTATAGATGGACTAATACAACAAGTCCCACACACAGCTAGAAGCCCAATATTTTTTCAGAGGTAGATGTAGAAAAAAATATATTCAGTTTGCAACCTGATGGAGGTCTGTATAGATGGATTAATAGAACAAGTCCCACACACAGCTAGAAGCCCAATATTTTTTCAGAGGTAGATGCAGAAAAAAATATATTCAGTTTGCAACCTGATGGAGGTCTGTATAGATGGATTAATAGAACAAGTCCCACACACAGCTAGAAGCCCAATATTTTTTCAGAGGTAGATGCAGAAAAAAATATATTCAGTTTGCAACCTGATGGAGGTCTGTATAGATGGATTAATAGAACAAGTCCCACATACAGCTAGAAGCCCAATATTTTTTCAGAGGTAGATGCAGAAAAAAATATATTCAGTTTGCAACCTGATGGAGGTCAGTATAGATGGACTAATACAACAAGTCCCACACACAGCTAGAAGCCCAATATTTTTTCAGAGGTAGATGCAGAAAAAAATATATTCAGTTTGCAACCTGATGGAGGTCAGTATAGATGGAGTAATACAACAAGTCCCACACACAGCTAGAAGCCCAATATTTTTTCAGAGGTAGATGCAGAAAAAAATATATTCTTTTTGCAACCTGATGGAGGTCTGTATAGATTGATTAATAGAACAAGTCCCACACACAGCTAGAAGCCCAATATTTTTTCAGAGGTAGATGCAGAAAAAAATATATTCAGTTTGCAACCTGATGGAGGTCTGTATAGATGGATTAATAGAACAAGTCCCACACACAGCTAGAAGCCCAATATTTTTTCAGAGGTAGATGCAGAAAAAAATATATTCAGTTTGCAACCTGATGGAGGTCTGTATAGATGGATTAATAGAACAAGTCCCACACACAACTAGAAGCCCAATATTTTTTCAGAGGTAGATGCAGAAAAAAATATATTCAGTTTGCAACCTGATGGAGGTCAGTATAGATGGACTAATACAACAAGTCCCACACACAGCTAGAAGCCCAATATTTTTCAGAGGTAGATGCAGAAAAAAATATATTCAGTTTGCAACCTGATGGAGGTCAGTATAGATGGACTAATACAACAAGTCCCACACACAGCTAGAAGCCCAATATTTTTTCAGAGGTAGATGCAGAAAAAAATATATTCAGTTTGCAACCTGATGGAGGTCAGTATAGATGGAGTAATACAACAAGTCCCACACACAGCTAGAAGCCCAATATTTTTTCAGAGGTAGATGCAGAAAAAAATATATTCTTTTTGCAACCTGATGGAGGTCTGTATAGATTGATTAATAGAACAAGTCCCACACACAGCTAGAAGCCCAATATTTTTTCAGAGGTAGATGCAGAAAAAAATATATTCAGTTTGCAACCTGATGGAGGTCTGTATAGATGGATTAATAGAACAAGTCCCACACACAGCTAGAAGCCCAATATTTTTTCAGAGGTAGATGCAGAAAAAAATATATTCAGTTTGCAACCTGATGGAGGTCAGTATAGATGGACTAATACAACAAGTCCCACACACAGCTAGAAGCCCAATATTTTTTCAGAGGTAGATGCAGAAAAAAATATATTCAGTTTGCAACCTGATGGAGGTCAGTATAGATGGAGTAATACAACAAGTCCCACACACAGCTAGAAGCCCAATATTTTTTCAGAGGTAGATGCAGAAAAAAATATATTCAGTTTGCAACCTGATGGAGGTCTGTATAGATGGATTAATAGAACAAGTCCCACACACAGCTAGAAGCCCAATATTTTTTCAGAGGTAGATGCAGAAAAAAATATATTCAGTTTGCAACCTGATGGAGGTCTGTATAGATGGATTAATAGAACAAGTCCCACACACAGCTAGAAGCCCAATATTTTTTCAGAGCTAGATGCAGAAAAAAATTATATTCAATTTGCAACCTGATGGAGGTCAGTATAGATGGACTAATAGAATGATGCTATGCCCAAAAGATTTTACTTCACTAGGTGCAGTAAAAAAATTGGTATTCTATACACAGGTGGTATATCTTGCAGCACAGATAGGCTACTCCACTGACTAACACACTCTGCAATAGGCCAAAAAGGATTAGCTTTGCTAGATTCAGCCAAATGCTGTGAAAAAAACTTGCACAGCACTGGCACAGACCTGCCTGGCAAAAACTGATAGGAACTGATGTAACCTAGTCCTGAAAAGGACTCCAATTACAATTAGTCTTTACTCCCACAACCTATCTATTTAAGAGCACAGACCTCCCTGATAAAAGTCGTAGGAAATGCTGTAACCTAGTCCTTAAAAGGACTGCAATCACAACTATTCCCTACTCCCAAGCTATCTGTATATTTGTGCGAAAATTGGCTTGAAATTAACAAGGTATAGCGCACACAGCAACAGCGGTGCCGTCTAACATGCAGCTGCAGCAGTGAGAAAATGGTGGCGACGGGGAAAATGGCTTGGTCTTATAGGGCAAGGACATGTGACATACACTGCCAATGACACATGCCCTTGCTTGTGTGAAAAAAAGCACTTCGCTCCGTGTGTGCGCTGCTGATAGGCTGACAGATTGCACCTCCCCACTGCAAATGCGGGAAAGAGAAAAAAAAATGGAGATCTTCATTGTTCCTGCAGAGATCCATCCCCTGCCCCTCCCCCCACCCCGCTGTACACTCAAACTGCGTATTAACATTAATTTTCATCATTACTGAGAAAAAATCCAGTTATGATTTTGGTGCACGAACAGTTATCGAACATAACCTCGAACAGCCGAATTTGTCTCAAATTGTTCGTGTTCGCCGAACGGCTCGAACACCGCCCAAAACAGCTCGAATTTGAGATTGGCGAACAGTTCGAGTAGAACATGTGCCACCCTGTTTTTAAAGGGACCAAAAGTAATTGGACAATTGACTCCAAGGCTATTTCATGGACAGGTGTGGGCAATCCCTTCGTTATGTCATTCTCAATTAAGCAGATAAAAGGCCTGTGTAACATACCTGGCGGCGTCCTTGCATAGTGGTCCATCTCCCACTGTGCAAGAGCGTGCACTTGATCTCCAGTCCAGTCTGCTAGCCTGGCTTCCCTCCATGCTGTCTGTTTGCCTCTGTGTCTGCTGCTTAAGGGCAGTGCCCGATCACTTCCTGCTTTTTGTACCTGCTGCAGGCACACCCCTTGTGCGTCCTCAGCTTATTGCTGTCTGTCATCTGGTATTTAACCCAGCTGCTCCAATGAATCCCTGCCTGAGCATTGTGTTCTGTCAGTTGGCCTTTGGTCACTGATATGCCAGGTCCCGTTTATGTTTCCTGTCTTCGGTATCAGTTCCCGTGTCTGAACTGTGTCCTGTCTGTATTATCTTCTAGCCTGTTGTCTTCTGCCTATCCTGGAGGCTGTATTTCCAGGCCTGTGTGAACTCGCTCCTGCCTGTTCGTTCCGCCTTCTACGGGCCGCATACCTAGACCCGCTCCTGTATCTTGCTGCTGTGTCTGTTCTTGTCTGAATACTCTCCTAGCCTGTTTTGTTTTTCTCTATGTCCGTACCTTCCCTTTTTCTGCAGAGTCTGAACTCGTACCTAACTCCTGCTCATTGTCACTGTATTTCCGTTTGTGAGTTTGTGGTCCACTCGCTACTTCTCTGCAAGTACCCTGTGGGTATCTGGTTCTGCCTTTCCCTTCTAGTCTGTTCGGTGTGAACAGAGCCATGTCCCCTCCGCGTCTGCGGTTTCGCTTTGTTCAGCTCTGTCCACCGCGTCTGCGGTTTCGCTTTGCTCAGCCCTGTCCACCGCGTCTGCGGTTTCGCTTTGCTCAGCCCTGTCCACCGCGTCTGCGGTTTCGCTTTGCTCAGCTCTGTCCACCGCGTCTGCGGTTTCGCTTTGCTCAGCTCTGTCCACCACGTCTGCGGTTTTCGCTTTGCTCAGCTCTGTCCACCGCGGCTGCGGTTTCGCTTTGCTTTGCCCTGTTCACCGCGTCTGCGGTTTCGCTTTGCTCAGCCCTGTCCACCGCGTCTGCGGTTTCGCTTTGATCAACCCTGTCCACTGCGTCTGCGGTTTCGCTTTGCTCAACTCTGTCCACCGCGTCTGTGGTTTCGCTTTGCTCAGCCCTGTCCACTGTGTCTGCGGTTTCGCTTTGCTCAGCCTTGTCCACCGCGTCTGCGGTTTCGCTTTGTTCAGCCCTGTCCACCGCGTCTGCGGTTTCGCTTTGCTCAGCCCTGTCCTCCGCGTCTGCGGTTTCGCTTTGCTCAGCCCTGTCCACCGCGTCTGCGGTTTCACTTTGCTCAGCCCTGTCCACCGCGTCTGCGATTTCGCTTTGCTCAGCCCTGTCCACCGCGTCTGCGGTTTCGCTTTGCTCAGCTCTGTCCACCGCGTCTGCGGTTTCGCTTTGCTCAGCTCTGTCCACCGCGTCTGCGGTTTTCGCTTTGCTCAGCTCTGTCCACCGCGTCTGCGGTTTCGCTTTGCTGTGCCCTGTCCACCACGTCTGCGGTTTCGCTTTGCTCAGCCCTGTCCACCGCGTCTGCGGTTTCGAATTTGTCTCCCAGTCTGTACTGGACCCTACCCAGCCTGCGCTCTAGTCTGCCTGTTCCTGTATTCCCCGGTGTGGGTCAACAGCCGTGTCCGGAGTCTGACCTGGAGTAGACCCTGGTCCCTCTGCTCGGTTCCTCCCTGGTGCACTGGCGTCGTATGCCGTCGTGCGACCTTGGTCGGATCGGGCAGATACTTAGTTACGCCCCTCCAGGCACTCTCCGGTTCATGGCACAGTGGAATCACTACATAAACACGCACACGCCAGTCAGTCCGGGCGTGTGCATTACAGCCTGGAGTTGATTTGAGGTGTGGTGCTTGCATTTGGAAGGTTTTGCTGTGAAGTAAACATGCAGTCAAAGGAGCTCTCCATGCAGGTGAAACAAGCCATCCTTAAGCTGCAAAAACAGAAAAAACCCGTCCGAGAAATTGCTACAATATTAGGAGTGGCAAAGTCTGCAGTTTGGTACATCCTGAGAAAGAAAGAAAGCACTGGTGAACTCATCAATGCAAAAAGACCTGGGCGCCCACGGAAGACAACAGTGGTGGATGATCGCAGAATAATCTCCATGGTGAAGAGAAACCCCTTCACAACAGCCAACCAAGTGAACAACACTCTCCAGGAGGTAGGCGTATCAATATCCAAATCTACCATAAAGAGAAGACTGCATGAAAGTAAATACAGATGGTTCACTGCACGGTGCAAGCCACTCATAAGCATCAAGAATAAAAAGCCTAGACTGGACTTTGCTAAAAAACATCTAAAAAAGCCAGCACAGTTCTGGAAGAACATTCTTTGGACAGATGAAACCAAGATCAACCTCTACCAGAATGATCCAAAGCATACCACATCATCTGTAAAACACGGCAGAGACAGTGTGATGGCTTGAGCATGCATGGCTGCCAGTGGCACTGGGTCACTAGTGTTTATTGATGATGTGACACAGGACAGAAGCAGCCGAATGAATTTTGATGTATTTAGATCCATACTGTGTGCTCAGATCCAGCAGAAATGCAGCCAAACTGATTGGTCGTCGTTTCATACTACAGATGGACAATGACCCAAAACATAAAGCCAAAGCAACCCAGGAGTTTATTAAAGCAAAGAAGTGGAATATTCTTGAATGACCAAGTCAGTCACCTGATCTCAACCCAATTGAGCATGCATTTCACTTGTTAAAGACTAAACTTCAGAAAGAAAGGCCCACAAACAAACAGAAACTGAAAACCACCATAGTGAAGGCCTGGCAGAGCATCAAAAAGGAGGAAACACAGCGTCTCGTGATGTCCATGAGTTCAAGACTTCAGGCAGTCATTGCCAACAAGGGGTTTTCAACCAAGTACTAGAAATGAACATTTTATTTACAATTATTTAATCTGTCCAATTACTTTTGGTCCCTTTAAAAACAGGGTGGCACATGTTAAGGAGCTGAAACTCCTAAACCCTTCATCCAATTTTAATTTGGATACCCTCAAATGAAAGCTGAAAGTCTGAACTTCAACTGCATCTGAATTGTTTTGTTTAAAATTCATTGTGGTAATGTCTAGAACCAAAATTTGAAAAATGTTGTCTCTGTCCAAATATATATGGACCTAACTGTATAATATGAATTAAATTTGTACCTAGATAGGTGACTAGAAGTGACCACTAGTTGTAATGGACACAAATGGAGACACCGTGACTGCTGTGTATACCTAACATGGAAGACACTGAAACTGCTTGATACGTCACATAGGAGACACTGAGCCTGCTGTATAAACTGTACATTACACAGGAGATGCTG
The DNA here is from genome assembly GCF_046119375.1 of Phyllobates terribilis. Taxonomy (NCBI): domain Eukaryota; kingdom Metazoa; phylum Chordata; class Amphibia; order Anura; family Dendrobatidae; genus Phyllobates; species Phyllobates terribilis. The sequence goes on along the minus strand of NW_027362762.1, from coordinate 420,632,393 downwards.
AACCTGCTGTAAATACATCACATAGGATACCCTGACACTGTTGTATATACATCACATCGATGACACAGACTGCTATATATACATCACATAGGATACAGGAGACTGCTGTTTACATCATATGGTACACCAATAATGTTGTTTATAGTTTCAGGATATATCCTGGAGATACATTGCTACAAAGCTGCAATGATGGGATAGGATGGCGGAGTGCACTAACTCCTCCCACAAAGAACATCCTGACTCTAGCACTGGCCAGTGTTGGACTTCATCCAGTCTTGTGTGCATCATAGCAACATTCAGTAGAGAAAATATATAACAGAATACACTGAGACTTCTGTATGTACATCACACAGGAGACTCTGAGACTTCTATATACACATAGGAGACACTCAGCTTCTGTACATACAGTTGAAACAAGACGTTTACATACACTATATAAAAAGACACATATGCATGTTTTTCTCAGTATCTGACATGAAATCAGAATAAACTTTTCCCGTTTTAGGTCAATTAGGATTACCATAATTTTTAATATTTGCCAAATGCCAGAATAATAAGAGAGAGAGAATGTTTTAAGGCATTTTATTACTTACTGCAAAGTCAAAAATTTACATACACTAAGATTACTATGGCTTTAAACAATTCTGGACTGCCCATATGAAGATGTTATGTGTTTGGAAGCTTCTGGTTGATGATGTTGCTGTTTTTTGGCAACATCTGAGTTAATTAGAGACACATCTGTGGATGTATTTAAATGCACAACTGAAACACACTGCTTTGTTTAGCATCATGGGAAAGTATACAGAAATCAGCCAAGATATCATGAAGAGAATTTTGGACTTGCACAAGTCTGTCTCATCCTTGGGTACAATTTCCAGATACCTGAAGGTGCCTTGTTCATCTGTACAAACAATTATAGGAAAGTACAAACAAGATGGGAATGTGCAGCTATCATACTGCTCAGGAAGGAGACGGGTTCTGTGTCCTAGAGATGAACTTTCTTTGGTCTGACAAGTGCATATCAACCCAAGGACAAAAACAAAAGACATTGTGAAGATGATGGCGGAAGCTGGTAAGATTGTGTCAATATCCAAAGTGAAACGAGTACTGTATCAACATGGGCTGAAAGGCCACTCTGCCAGGATGAAGCCATTACTGCAAAAGAAACATAAAAAAAGCCAGATTAATGTTTGCAAATGCACACAGGAACAAAGACCTTAATTTTTGGAGACATGTCCTGTGGTCTTATGAAACTAAAATTGAACTTTTTGGGCATAATGACCATCAGTACGTTTGGAGGAAAAAGGGAGAAGTTTGGAAGCCTAAAACACCATCCCAACTGTGAAACACAGAGGTGGCAGCATCATGTTGTTGGGTTGTTTTGCTGAAGGAGTGACTGGTGCACTTCACAAAATAGATGGTATCATGAGAAAAGAAGATTGTGTGGCAATACTGAAGCAACATCTAAAGACATCAGCCAGGAAGTTAAAGTTTGGGCAGAAATGGGTCTTCCAAATGGACAATGTGTTATGATCTGCTATAAGCACTAAGGAAAGACAGGAGATCTGTCCCTACAATAGAACTAAGCTGGATCCCTACGATGTAGCGGGGAACCTGATCCTGCGATCAGACCCGCTAAAGTCCTCGGCTAGTCTGAACGAAGACCTATAGATGTGAGGAAGGGATCCCTACAAGAACTAGGGACTGGGAGAAAGATGGACACCTCCTAGCAGAAATTGTAGCAGAAATAAGACAAACAAACAACATAGAACATAAAGGTCCGAAGACCTAGCAAAACAGACTGAGAAAGGTAACAGAGCACCAAGCTAGCTCAAGAGTAGATATTACAATGAAGTCCAGCAAGGCCAGGAGGGCGGAGCCGGATTAAATAGGCAAAAAAGGTCATGTGACCAGCAAACTAGAAAAAAACCTAACAGGAGAGTTCTAACACAATGACCCGAAGCATACTGCCAAAATGGTAACAAAGTGGCTTAAGGATAACAAAGTCAATGTTTTGGAGTGGCCATCACAAAGCCCTGATCTCAATCCTATTGAAAATTTATGGGCAAAGCTGAAAAGTCAGGTGCGAGCAAGGCGACCTACAAACCTGGATCAGTTACACCAGTTTTGTCAGGAGGAATGGGCCCAAATTCCTATCAACTATTGTGAGAAGCTTGTGAAAGGATATCCCAAACGTTTGACCCAAGTCATTCAATTTAAGGGCAATGATACCAAATACTAATGAAATGTATGTAAACTTTTGACTTTGTAGTAAGTAATAACACTGCCTTAAAACATTCTCTCTCTCTTGTAATTCTGGCATTTGGCAAATATTAAAAATTATGGTAATCCTAATTAACCTAAAACGGGAAAGGTTTATTCTGATTTCATGTCAGATATTGAGAAAACATGCATATGTGTCTTTTTATATAGTGTATGTAAACCCCTGAATTCAACTGTACATCACATAGGATATACTGAGACTACTGTATTGCTGTATATACATCACATAGGATACACTGAGACTACTGTATTTGCATCACATAAGAGACACAGACTGCAGTGTAAAAATCACATAGGATACATTAGACTCTTGTGTATACCTTGAATAGGATACACTGAGGCTGCTATAATACATTACAAAACAGGCATGAGATTGCTGTATACATCATACGATACACCGAGAGTACTGTTTACAGACTCAGGATATATCCTAGAGATACAGTGCTACATTACTGTGATGGAGGGATAGGAGGTCAGAGTGCACTAACTCTGCCCACAAAAAAAACATCCTGACACTGGCACTGCCCAGTATTGGACTTAATCCAGTCTTGTGGCAGCATTAGTACAGGGCGCTGCGTGCACCCACTGTTTTTTGCACAAAAATTAAAAAGTTGGCTGTCGGAAAAACTGTGTGGCGGTCCACTATGCAATTAAGCACTGCAGCCCACTGGGAATTTGTGTTGGGCTACATTAACAGCCATCCAGGGCCGCAGGTGGCTGTCGGGCCGCAGGTTGAATACCCCTGTCTTACAGCTTTAGTCTCAGGGCATTGTCAGCTGTACTGTATATTTTTCACTGCTTGTGTGACCTCTCCTGAATTGTATCTCCATGCAATGCTCTGCAGCCTATCAATCTCTGGTATATATTTTTCACTGCTTGTGTGACCTCTCCTGAATTGTATCTCCATGCAATGCTCTGCAGCCTATCAATCTCTGGTATATATTTTTCACTGCTTGTGTGACCTCTCCTGAATTGTATCTCCATGCAATGCTCTGCAGCCTATCAATCTCTGGTATATATTTTTCACTGCTTGTGTGACCTCTCCTGAATTGTATCTCCATGCAATGCTCTGCAGCCTATCAATCTCTGGTATATATTTTTCACTGCTTGTGTGACCTCTCCTGAATTGTATCTCCATGCAATGCTCTGCAGCCTATCAATCTCTGGTATATATTTTTCACTGCTTGTGTGACTTCTCCTGAATTGTATCTCCATGCAATGCTCTGCAGCCTATCAATCTCTGGTATATATTTTTCACTGCTTGTGTGACCTCTCCTGAATTGTATCTCCATGCAATGCTCTGCAGCCTATCAATCTCTGGTATATATTTTTCACTCCTCTACGTTTTTTAATCCATGATACTTAAAGGTCATCACACTTACTTTAAGAGTTTATGATCCATGCCGAGTTTGCTAGTCTGTTTTCTTGTTTTTTTTCCCTGCACTTTATGGTCTCCTGTTGTCTTTTAAGCTAGTGATTGATTGCTAACGAGTTAAATCTGTGTAGATCTAAGCAGATACGTCCCTATATATTGAGACTTTGTTGAGGGGCTGCATTTATGCGGGGGCATTTATGCATATAGCAGTTATGCATACTTTATCGAAGTGCCATAATTTATCAAAGTACCCTGGCAGTTAGAAAATGGCAGTTGGACAGGGCAGGAGACAGGTAAGACATGCAAGACAAACAAACAAACTAGCTTCCAGGTCATGTTTTTGGCAAACAGTATTCACTATTTGTATCTGTGCCATTTATACTCTGGTTGCTACAATCATCCACATTCACCGTTCTCCCACAAATGTGCCACACTTCATCCATATTAATCCCTCACTCCTCTCTTCTCCTATGTACAGTTGTCATGCTCTCTTCACAATGTTATACCACGCAGATCCATTCATTCCCACCATACAACGCAGGAAACGCTCTCACAAATCACTCAATCATCTGCTCACTCTCTGTATCTTCCTTCTATTAGTCGCAGGTGATATTTCTCCCAACCCAGGACCCTCCAGTAATAATAACACTAACTCTTTCCCTGTTACATTCAGAAACCCTGCTAATCTCATTAATATTCCCTGCATATCTTCTGTCTCATTCAACTGTGCCCTTTGGAATGCGCGCTCAGCATGTAATAAACTCTCTTACATCCATGACTTTTTCCTCTCTAATTCCCTCAACCTTCTGGCTCTCACTGAAACCTGGATCCAGCAGTCGGACACCACCGCCGCGGCAGCTCTCTCCTATGGTGGCCTACATTTCTCTCATACCCCGCGACCTGACAACAGATCAGGGGGAGGTGTTGGTCTGCTTCTTTCAACAAAATGTACTTTTCAGGTTATCCCCCCTGTACCCTCCCTTATCTTCCGGTCTTTTGAGGTGCACACAGTCAGACTCTACCGGCTCTTCTCCCTGCGAGTGGCGGTTGTCTATCGCCCTCCAGGTCCCCCCCGTCAATTCCTGGATCACTTTGCTGCCTGGCTTCCAAATTTTCTATCCTGTGACATCCCCACAATAATCATGGGAGACTTTAACATCCCAATTGGCGATCCTCTTTCCCCATCTGCCGCGCAGCTTTTATCACTAACCTCCTCCTTCGGCCTTTCACAGCTTGCTAATTCTCCTACACATGAGGACGGGAACACATTGGACCTGATCTTCTCCCGGCTTTGCTCAGTACATGACTTTACTAACTCTTCCCTTCCACTCTCTGACCATATTCTTCTTTCATTCTCTGTCAAGAACTGTGACTCTACTCAAGACACTCCCACCGTCCACACTTATAGAAATTTATGCGCCATTAACACCCAGAAATTTATAAAAAGGTTGCAATCATCATTGGCCCCAATCTCCTCCCTCTCATGTCCTGACTCTGCATTGAAGCATTATAACAAAATAATGCTATGCGCCCTGGATGAAGCCGCACCTCCTACACAAAGAAAAATTCGGCATTGACGGCGACAACCCTGGCACACGCCTCAAACACGTCTTCTCCAGAGGTACTCCAGGTGCGCTGAACGGCTGTGGAGAAAATCCAATCTGCCCGAAGATTTCCTCCATTATAAATTTATGCTGAAAACATATAACTCTGCCCTTCACCTCTCCAAACAAACCTACTTTAACAACCTCATCATCTCACTTTCCAATAATCCTAAACGCCTCTTTGACACGTTTCATTCTCTCCTCAATCAAACAACACAGGCCCCGACCACCGACCTCAGCGCTGACGATCTGGCCAATTATTTTAAAAAAAAAATTGACCATATCCGACAGGAAATTTTCTCCCAATCCCCAAATGTTATGCATGCTCTCCCCCGCCACATTGTATCTTGCTCATTTTCTGACTTCGAACCAGTCACGGAAGATGAAGTGATCAGGCTCCTTGCATCTTCTCGCCCTACCACCTGCACCAGTGACCCTATTCCCTCACATCTCCTTCAGTCCCTTGCTCCAGCTGTCACCACTCACCTAACTAAAATTTTCAACCTTTTCCTCTCATCTGGTATCTTTCCCTCTTCTTTTAAACACGCCAGCATACAACCATTACTTAAAAAACCATCCCTCGACCAGAACTGCACGGCCAACTACAGACCTGTTTCCAATCTTCCCTTTATCTCTAAACTCCTGGAACGCCTGGTCCATTCCCGTCTAATCCGCTATCTCTCAGACAACTCTCTTCTTGACCCTTTACAATCTGGTTTCCGCTCTTTACATTCTACTGAAACTGCCCTCACTAAAGTCTCTAATGATTTACTAACAGCTAAATCTAATGGTCACTACTCCATGCTGATTCTCCTGGATTTCTCTGCAGCATTCGACACTGTGGATCACCAGCTCCTCCTCACTATGCTCCGCACTATTGGCCTCAAGGACACTGTTCTCTCCTGGTTCTCCTCCTATCTCTCTGACTGCTCCTTCTCTGTGTCTTTTGCTGGCTCCTCCTCCTCCCTACTTCCTCTTACTGTCGGGGTTCCTCAAGGATCAGTCCTAGGCCCCCTTCTTTTCTCCTTATACACCGCTCCTATTGGACAAACAATCAGCAGATTCGGTTTTCAGTACCATCTCTATGCTGATGACACCCAATTATACACCTCTGCTCCGGACATCACCCCTGCATTACTACAAAAGACCAGTGATTGTCTTTCTGCTGTGTCTAACATCATGTCCTCCCTCTGTCTAAAACAATCTGTCAAAAACTGAACTACTCGTCTTTCCTCCCTTCACTAACCTACCTGTGCCCGATATTGCCATTTCCGTTTGTGGCTCAACCATTACTCCCCAGCAACAAGCCAGCTGTCTTGGGGTCATTTTTGATTCAGATCTTTCTTTCACTCCTCACATCAAATCACTCGCTCGTTCATGTCATTTACACCTCAAAAACATCTCAAGAATCAGGACTTTTCTCACCTTTGACTCAGCAAAAACTCTTACTGTCGCTCTTATTCATTCTCATCTTGACTATTGCAACGCTCTACTAATCGGTCTCCCCGTTACTAAACTCTCCCCTCTCTAATCCGTCCTGAATGCAGCAGCCAGGATCATATTCCTCGCCAACCGCTACTCCGATGCCTCTTCCTTGTGCCAGTCATTGCATTGGTTGCCCATCCAATATAGAATTCAATTTAAACTTATCACGCTTACCCACAAAGCACTCCATGCTTCAGTACCCCCCTACATCTCCTCCCTTGTCTCAGTCTACCACCCCACACGTGCCCTCCGTTCTGCAAATGACTTAAAACTAAAATCCTCCATAATCCGAACTTCCCACTCCCGTCTCCAAGATTTCTCGCGTGCTGCGCCAATTCATTGGAATGCACTACCCAGGACAGTTCGATTAATTCCCAATACCCACAGTTTCAAGCGAACCCTAAAAACACATTTCTTTAGACTGGCGTATCGCCTAAACACACTCTGTCCGTCCCAGTTTTCCCCCATATTAAAATCTTCTTCAACTTCGGGTTCATACCAACCATGCACATAATAGACTCTGTCAGGACTGCACACATACTGGCTGGCGACCAGTCCATGTATTATTATTTATCCTATTCAGTATATCAAGGCTGCATTATACAATATATGTACTTTTCACCTTTTGTGTCTGCCCCAATTCCTCATAGACTGTAAGCTCGCGAGCAGGGCCCTCACTCCTTTCGATATGAGATATGCTTATTCTGTATTGTCTGTATATGTCCCCCCAAAAATTTGTAAAGTGCTGCGGAATATGTTGGCGCTATAAACCTAAAAACTATTATTATTATTATTATTATTATTATTACTGTACTTCTCTTCCCCCACACTGACTGCCATGAAATGAAAGCTGCTAACAGGTGTTTGAAATGACACATAGAGGAGTACTGGTTCTAAAGCTTTTCTGGGGGCTTGTTCTTTTTTTTCTTTGCATGATGCCTCCTGCTTATGCTTGGTCACCGTCAGGCAAGGAAAAAATACATGCCTCCAGAGACAAATCTCTGTTGATGCTGCTGGCTAGCATAAATGTGAATCTAACCTTTACAAGCATCTGTGCAATGGAAAAAAAAACCTAAATAATACGTTTAATTCAGCTCTGCGCCACTATGCAATGATAACACTGTTAATAGGTCCTCTGTAAATGCATTTAAGACGTTAAAATGGTACGTTATTTTCTAAGGGTACGTTTTGTGCAGCACTTTGCAGGTGCAATAACAAATTATATGGAGCACTTTTTAATTCAAGGAGCTGTGCATGTAATACAGTCACCGGCTGGGTCCTCCAGAGTTATTCTTCTATCCTGCTAATTGATTGAAATTCCCAATGAGAGTTACCTTTTTGTTAACTCAAATTTCCTTAAGGTTATGTGCCCACGTTGCATTTATGAAGCAGAAAATTTCTGCTGCATAAATGCAAGTCCTCTCCCGGAAAAACGCATGCGGAATTCCGCACGCGTTTATCGCGCATTTTTCGTGCGTTTATCACGCGTTTTCCACATGCGGAATTGCCTTGCGTTTTTTATGCATTGGACAAAGGCAATTCCGCTTGCGGAAACGCAAAATTAAATGACATGCTGCGGATTTTTGAACGCGGCATAAACGCTGCGGAAAAATCCGCAGCATGTGCATAGAACTTGCGGAATCCCATTGGGGACCATGGGGTGCGGATATACATGCGTTTTTCAAGCGTTTACGCTGCGGAAATTCCGCAGCATATACGCTTGAAAAATGCTACGTGGGCACACAGCCTAATAGAGTCTTTAAAATATTCTCAGAATCCCTGTTATAAATAATGTAAAAGTGATAATGTTATACCCATAAAATGCCTATAATGCCCACAATAAAATAAAGCTCGCTCTCATAGCAAGCTAAGGGTTAACACAAAATCATTTAGTTATATTGTTTCAAGGGCATTTTATACTCTTTTCATCCTTGAAGGAAACAATTTAGTTGATACACTGTCCCCTTAGAAAAGGATTCAATTGAACTACAAGAGCAAAAAAACCTGTTTATGTTTTCAGCCTTATTATTCCTTCAATATGAACTTTGCTCAGTGAAGTTTTTCTTGTTTCTGACTGCAAGGACTTTACATGGATAGCAAGGTCATTTGAAGAACAGCAGTGTTCTGCTGACACTTTTGACAGCAATACAAGTTGCTTATTACATCTTGACAATTTTGTTATGAAAGTGTTGCTACTTACAAATAAACCCAGTGAGCCCTAGAACAGAAAGTTATTTACAAAGTCCTAGTGCTAAATGTTCATACACAAGACTATATCTACAGTCTGACCCCGCAGCTATATACACTGTAAGCAATATTACAACTAGTGTTGAGCCACCCCTGTAGTGTTCGAGTTCGGTTCGTCGAACACCCGTGTGTTCGCCGAACTGTTCGTCGAACACCTTCGAACACCGTTAAAACCAATGGCAGGCAAACAAAAACACATAGAAACACATAGAAAACACCTTCAAAGGTGTCCAAAAGCTGACAAACTGCTCTGAAGACACAACTAACACATGGAAAAGTGACAAGTACATATAGTCATGCGAAAAGAAAAGAGGTGGAGGAGTAAAAGGAGGGGGAGACACAGATATAGGCATGTCATGCCCTTCTAAAATCCAAAAAGTGAGAAGCCGACACGTTCAGTCCGCTCTTGCCCGTGCCACCTCCGTGTCGCCGTGTTTGTGCCAGAGCCGCGGTGAACCCTGACGGCCAGCCCCCCTCTCCCAATACTGGTGCCTGTCCGCTGGTGGGTCGAGCGAGCCCCCCTGTGGTGGAGGCAGCTCTAAGCTTTTTAATTTAAATTGTCTCTCTAATTTGAATGAATACACTTTAAATCCATTTACAAGGATCTATTGGAGGGCAAGTCTCATGCCAGCAGCCGCGTAATTCCAGCTCCAGTAGCGTCCACTAAAGCTGCTGCAGTTAAAAAGCTTTTATAAGGATCGAGCTCGGCTGTCCACCGCAAGGCATCCTACTGCCAGTCCCAGCCCCTATGCCTTGGGGTGCCTCCTGATGCTCTTCACTGAGTATCCCGTGGTCCCGAAGCATTTCCTTTGAAAAAATTAAGTGTCAAAGCTACAGGTGGTGTAGCTTGCTTAACAGCCGGGATAACCTGCTGACTAGCAGACACTGCTACTAGGCACAAAGTATTTCCTGGGCTAGATGCAGTTAAAAATTTGTAATTAGATACTCTCGTTGGATGCTGAGAAAGCATTCCATAGAGTCTCCTGGCACGCCATATATGATTCTCTTAAAAAGCTTGGGGTAGGGGTCTAGGGGACCCTTTTATAGCCAAAATCACGGCCCTGTATCGCAATACGTCACCTAGGCTGAAGATAAATGGAACTGTATTACCCTGAGGGCTCGGTTGCTACAGAGGTATTGCACCTCACCCAGAGGTGTGATATCTCACTCTCAGGTAAGGATGGAGTGTGGATCAGGACCCGACACCTGCATGCATTACACCACATTGCCGTGGGGCAGGGCGACCAATATGCCCCTGAGATGGGCACGACAGTCCCTGTCCCTGGCTGGAGTGGGGGGAGGGAACACTGAGGAAGGGGAACCCTGTAGTGCAGGAGCAGGGAGGAAGCAGTTCCTGGGTGCATTGAGAAGGGAGTATAAAAGGTGGGCACCATCTTAGTTCAGTGCAGAGAAGTCTGAGCAGAAGTGGCAGGGAGCAGGGGCTCTGCATGAGCTCTGCTCCGGAGGCGGGCAAAGTAACAGAGGCCCAGCCCTGGAAGAGGGAGAAGGAAGGAAGAGGAGCGGAGAAGGCTCCAGGAACGAGGAACGAAGGGATCCCAGGGGTGCGGACGGGCGAGTCGCCACCGCACGCCCGAATCCACCTGCGTGGAGGGGTCAGGCCAAAGGGGGAGACCGGTCCCCAAAACTAGTGGAGGCAGGAAACGACCCTCAGCTAGAAACAGGTGGCTGTGACATTTTATGTGGCGCAGCCCCTCGCTACACCCGCTAGGAAGGCACCACATAGGGTCAGGGAAACTGGCGCCAAGTTTACCAAGAGGAAGCCCGAGGCAGCCGGACAGAAGGGTTGGTAAGAAAGGCCAGACAAAGGACACACAAAGGAGGTCCTGTGAAGCGCTCCAAAGTTATCTGGGAGTTGTCTGAGCCCCTCACCTGGTGAGCACAGTACGACGTGGGCAGCCGTTACCTGCAAACGTGGTCTGGATAATAAGAACTGTGAGTAAAGGCCCTGGACTGCATCACTGACTCTGTGTCGTTACTGCTGCTGCCCTGCACCATCACCCCCATCCTCCGCATACACTGCCCTGAGGCTATACTCCTCCCGTGGGGAGTTATGCTACGCTCTGCTGCACCCACAACACCAGCCTCAGCGGTCTGCCCTGGAGCGGCGGTTCACTCTGACCGCAATCCACGGGTGGCGTAGTCGGACATTTAAATATCAAAACCACATAAATAGTTCCGCCACTGGTTTGACCGCCCTGAGCCACGGAACCGGGTCGCCGCCACGGAGACTACAACCACCAGCATCCACCAAAAAGGGTCCGGCTCCGGGTGTCCCAAGGCCCAGGGGGCGCGTCAGAACATTTTCATCACCTTTCACAATCACCAATGGGACAAGGCAGGGATGTTCTCTGTCCCCTCTCTTATACATCCTAGTGACGGAGCACCTGCTCTCATCAATTCGCCATAACCCCAATATTAGGTGGATTGAGGTGGGAGGCACCGAGTACAAGTGCTCTCTATTTGCTGATGATGTCCTAGTATATATCACTCAATCACATATATCCATCCATGCTGTTATGGCTGAAATAGATCACTTTGTTACATGGTCAAATTTTAAAATCAATGCAGCGAAGTCTGAGGCCCTCGATGTCTCCCTCCTCAAATCCATATAGGATTCCATCCAGTCCAACTTTCCCTTTGCCTGGCCCTCACAGGGTATCAAATACTTAGGAATTCCTATTCATAGAGACCTCTCCCATCTATGTTATCTTAATTTTGGGCCCTTTATTGAACAACTCCATACAGACCATGGTTGGCAAGTTAGAACTGTAAGATTCACTACGTGAACCACTGGTGTTTTGTGGAAAAGCACATGTACACTGTGTTCCAAATTATTATGCAAAAAGTGTTTAGGAGTGATAAGGGAAGAATTTGTTTGTTTGTCAGTTAAACTCATTGATGGTGATGTGTGTCAGGGCTCTTTATATCACTGTAAGCAATTGCAGACACCTGTGCTAATTAGTTTGGCAGGTGTGTCCAATGAAAGGCAAGACTACTTAAGAAGGCTGTCTCACATTATTAAGCAGCCTACATTTTCTGCCAAAATGGGAAAGAAAAAGGATGTGTCGGCTGCTGAGAAACAACAAATTGTGGAGTGTTTAGGTCAAGGCATGACTACAATCAACATTGTGCGATGATCAGGATGAAGTGTCTTGGCAATCAAGAAGTATGTAGCTGATTCACAGTACACACGTGTGCGTGCTGATAAGGGAAAATTGAGGACTCTTTCCTACAGGCAATTACGTCAGGTTAAAAGAGCAGCGGCAAAAAAGCCTTGTCATAGCAGCAGACAAGTTTTTGAAGCTGCTGGTGCCCCCAACGTCCCCCGAACAACAAGATGCAGGGTCCTTCAGAGGTTTGCAGCTGTGCATACGCCATCCTGTCGACCTCCTCTATCCACTTCACACAAGCAGAAACGGCTCCAGTGGGCCAAACATTACATGAAGACTGATTTCAAAACTGTTTTGTTCACGGATGAGTGCCGTGCAGCGCTCGATGGTCCAGATGGATGGAGTGGAGGATGGCTGGTTGATGGACACCCCACGCAAACACGGCTACAGCGCCAACAAGGAGGAGGTGGAGTAATGTTTTGGGATAGAATCATGGGGAGAGAGATTGTCGGCCCCTTTAGGATCCCTGAAGGCGCTAAAGATGAACTCCATAATGTATGTGGATTTTCTCAAACAGCACTTCCTGCCATGGTTCAAGAAGAAGAACCGTGTATTTCACAGCAAGATCATTTTTTTGCATGATAATGCACCATCTCATGCTGCACATAAAACATCTGCATCTCTGGCTGATATGGGCATAAAAGGGGACAAACTTATGGTGTGACCCCCATGCTCCCCTGACCTCTACCCCATTCAGAACCTCTGGAGCATCATCAAACGGAGTGTCTATGATGGCGGGAGGCAGTTCACATCTAAGCAACAGCTCTGGGAGGGTATTCTGTCCTCATGCAAAACAATTGAAGCAGAAACCATCCAAAACCTGACAAATTCAATGGACGAGAGAGTTCAGAAGCTCCTTTCGAACAAGGGGTCCTATGTGAAAATGTAACATCACCTAGAATAAAGTTTTGAGTTGAAAACTGTTTGATTTCAGTTTCTAATAACCTGCTAATGCTTATAATTTCAAAAATGACCATTTTTTTGGTCTTTATTAAAATGAAAAGGTTGATCGAAAAGTTTGGGGGATCTAAGAGTGTGGCAACCCAGTAGTCATGATTACTTCGAATTCTGACAATAAGAGGGTCATGTTGCAGGTAGTGCAGCAAGAAGGCACTTATGTGTCTTGCGCATCTCGGAGCCCCAAAATTATTTTCCGGGCTAGATGCAGCTAAAAAATATTATTAATTTTAAATCTGGTGGAGCTTAGTATAGATGGCCTAATAGGATCAGTGCTGCACACTGCTACAAAGCCCAAATTATTTTCCAGCCAAGATACAGATAAACATGATTAGTAATTTTAAATCTGGTGGAGCTTATTATAGATGGCCTAATAGAATCAGTGCTGCACACTGCTACAAAGCCCAAATTATTTTCCAGCCAAGATACAGATAAACATGATTAGTAATTTGAAAGCTTAAAACGGTTGGTAGGGTGATTTTAACCAATCATCCATCTTTTACTCTCCCCAGGATGACACAGGGGTAGAAAAGTCGTTTCGGATCCATGATTTGTTCATCTTTATGAACGTGAGTCTGTCTACATTATCAGTGGAGAGCCGCGTGCGCTTATCTGTCAGCAAACCACCAGCAGCGCTGAACACACGTTCAGACAGAACGCTGGCTGCGGGGCATGACAAGATCTCCAAGGCGTAAGTGGCTAGCTCCGGCCATTTATCCAGATTGGAAGCCCAAAAAGAGCAAGGGTCCAGTGACACAGTCATGGCTTCAATGTTTACTTGGAGATACTCCTGTACCATCGTCTCTAGGCGTTGACTATGTGTCAGACTTCTTGTCTCCTGTGGCCTTGCAAAGGATGGGCTAAAAAAGTGGTGAAATGATTGCGCAAAATTGATGTTACCAGCAGATACTGTGGTTCTGTTATGGTTTGAGTGCTGAACACTTGACGGTCCCACGGTTGGCAAGTTGGAACTGTGAGATTCACTACGTGCACCACTGGTGTTTTGTGGAAAAGCACATGTAAGATTCTGCAACAGTCTCTGCTGATACTCCTGCATGCGTGCATCCCTTTCTATGGCAGGAATAATTTCTGCAAATTTACTTTTGTACCGGGGATCTAACAGTGTGGCAACCCAGTAGTCAGGATTATTTCTAATTCTCACAATTCGAGGGTCATGTTGCAGGTAGTGCAGCAAGAAGGCACTCATGTGTGTTGCGCATCCAGGAGCACCAAGTCCCTGTCGTGTTGGTGGCGGGGTAACAATCATGCTTCCTTCCTCTGTCCTCTCCCCCCAACCTCGCACAACAGAAATGTGATCAAGGTCTCCCTCATCTGATGAGTCTTCCATCAGTTCGTCCTCCACTTCTTCCTGGGCTCCTGCACGTTCCTCACTAGTTTGGCTGCTACCATGCGCCCTGGTAAAACCATCTCCCCCACCCTCACATGCCTGCCGCCTTGGTGCTGCCGACCGTCTGGACCTTGCAGATGTTAGCCCTTCTGCATACAGCTCCTCCTCCTCTACTTCCTCCACCTCCTCTTGTGCCACCACCTGACTCCGAATTCTGTTTAACATGTGCTCCAGCATTTAAATCACCGGAATAGTCATGCTGATAATGGCATCGTCAGCACTAAACATCTTCGTCGCCATTTCAAAACTGTGCAGAAGGGTGCATAGGTCCCTGATCTGAGACCACTCCTCCAGCATGATTTGCCCCACGTCTGGATCTCATTGGCCCAGGCTATACGTCAGAACGTATTGCACCAGGGCTTGTCGGTGCTGCCACAGTCGCTGCAACATGTGCAGAGTTGAATTCCACCGGGTAGGCACATCGCATTTTAGCCGGTGAAGTGGCAGGCCCAACGACTTCTGTAGAGATGTAAGTCGCTGAGCTGCGGGATGCGAACGGCGGAAGTGAGCACACAGCGACCGTGCCCTCTGCAGAAGGCCATCTAGTCTGGGATAGTGGGCTAAAAATTGCTGGACAACCAGGTTCAACACGTGAGCCATACAAGGCACGTGTGTGACATTGCCCCGGCGAAGGGCCGCACCCAGGTTTGCAGCATTGTCGCACACGGCCTTCCCTGGTTTCAGGTCCAGTGGAGACAACCATTCATGAAATTGGTTCTCCAGAGCTGACCACAACTCCTCAGCTGTGTGACTCACATTTCCCAGACATTTCAAAGTAAAAACCGCCTGATGACGTTGAGCCCTACTGCCAGCATAGTAAGGAGGTGTGCAGGATCCCTTCTGCGCAGTTAGAAAGCTTGTGGCATGACCAGACAGGCTTTGGGTGCAGGTGGAAGACCGAGAGGAGGTTGAGGAGGCAGAAGCAGTGGAGGAACTTTGACATAAAGAGGATTGACGCACAACTCGTGGGGACGGCAAGACTTGGACAGCAGCCCCTTGTCCTGCTGTCACCATAGTTACCCAGTGCCCAGTCAGCGACATGTAATGCCCCTGTCCATGCCTACTCGTCCAAGTGTCTGTGGTGAAATGCATGCACCCTGTCACACACAGAGTTTCTCAAAGAAGCGGTGATGTTGTGTGCGACATGCTGGTGGAGCGCAGGCACACCTTTCTTTGAGAAGTAGTGCCGACTGGGCATCTGGTACTGGGGCACTGCGACGGACATAAGGTCTCGAAAATCCTCTGTGTCCACCAGGCGGAAAGGCAGCATTTCTGTAGCCAAGAGCTTGCAGATGGTGAAATTCAACCTCTTAGCTTTCTCATGGCTAGGAGGAAATGGTCTTTTACTTGTCCACATCTGAGGGACCGAGGGCTGGCTATTGTGCTTAGACGGGGTTGATAAGGGTGTCCCCGGCAAACTGCCGGTCTGTGAGGAAGATGCAGGCGGACATGTTAGGTTGCCTTGATCCAAAGGTGGTGCTATCGATGTCGGACAGCGCTCAACACCAGCTGGTGTTACCACCTCCAAAGAAAATGATGACCTGCCAATCACGCTGGCTGTTGCGGGTAAAGAGGTGGCAGGTCTGCGCCCCAAAACAGGTGTGACTGCTGTCCCCCCAGTCACAGAGGATGAAGAGGCCGCGGATGCACAAGATATGGCAGACGGTGGTTGGCCCGGCCGGCTAGGCCGCATTGTAGCACACTGAGCTTCCCACTGCAACTTATGCTTCATGTCCATGTGCCGGTTCATGCATGAAGTACTCAAACTATGTATTTTTTGGCCTCTACTTAGCTTTTGCTGACAAATGTTACAGATAACACGAGTTGGGTCATCTTTATCGATCTGAAAAAATGCCCAGGCTATGCAAGGCTTAGCACCCATGCGACCTGAAGAGCCACCACGACTTGTGGTGAGAGGCAGAGTTGTGTTTGAGGATGCAGTTGTTGACGTGCTTCCAGTACTACGTCTCTGTCCAGGAAGGCGCAACCTGACCTCGTCGTCACTAGCATCTTCCTCCACCTCCTCTGCTGACCTCATCTCTTGGCTGACTGTGGGTTGACAGTAAGTGGGATCTCCAACCTCATCATCATCACCCTGTGCGTTATCACACCCGTCGTCCTCAGAGCCAACCTGTTCCTGCCCTGACAAAAAACTAAAGTTGTCGCTCCAATCAGGTATTTGAGTCTCATCATCGTCTTCCTCATTGTCTCCACCAACAGGAGTTACAGTTTGGGAATGAGGGTCTACATTATGGTCAGAACCTTCTGCGTCTGGTCCTGGATCCGACTCATAAAGATTCTGGGCATCAGTGCAGATCATTTCCTCGTCTGGATTCACAGAAGCGCTGGAGTCGACCTCTGATTCTCAGGCTATAGTATGAGTAAACAGATCTGCAGACTCAACCATCTGTTCTACCTCATACTCAGACGGGCAGCTGGAGATTTGGGAGCTGTGAGGAAGCAAGTGCGATTGGGGTGACACCTTTGAGGACTGGAGTATTTGTGATGTTGAAGTTGATGTGGAGGAGAGCCCACTTAAAGGAGCACTTGATATCCGTTGAAGCACCTACTGTTTTTGTGCCTCATCTGGAATTTGTAGCGATTGGCGTGGCCGTAAGAAAGGGATCTTATCACATTGTCCGCTAAAAGAAGTAGACATTTTAGTTTGGCTGGAAGATGGTCTTTCTTCTGCAGATGTTACTGTTGCTTTAACACCTACCCCATGGACACAACCTTTTTTCCCCTTCCCAACACGCCTATTCCCCTTTCCACCAGCAGCAGGCCTTTTTCCACTCATTTTGGTGGTTAACTAATTCACAACTCTGGAGTTGTTTGCACAAAAAAACAATGGATGGGAACCGAGCAGAACTGAGTGGCCAAACTGTGGTATTAGGCCAAAACTATTGGCTGGGTTAGATGCAGAAAAAAATTATATTCAATTTGCAACCTGATGGAGGTCAGTATAGATGGACTAATAGAACAAGTCCCACACACAGCTAGAAGCCCAAATATTTTTTCAGAGGTAGATGCAGAAAAAATATATTCAGTTTGCAACCTGATGGAGGTCAGTATAGATGGACTAATAGAGAAAGTCCCACACACTGCTAGAAGGCCAAATATTTTTTCAGAGCTAGATGCAGACAAAAAATTATTTTGAATTTGCAACCTGATGTAGGTCAGTATAGATGGACTAATAGAGAAAGTCCCACACACTGCTAGAAGGCCAAATATTTTTTCAGAGCTAGATGCAGAAAAAAATTATATTCAGTTTGCAACCTGATGGAGGTCAGTATAGATGGACTAATAGAGAAAGTCCCACACACTGCTAGAAGGCCAAATATTTTTTCAGAGCTAGATGCAGAAAAAAATTATATTCAGTTTGCAACCTGATGGAGGTCAGTATAGATGGACTAATAGAGAAAGTCCCACACACTGCTAGAAGGCCAAATATTTTTTCAGAGCTAGATGCAGAAAAAAATATATTCAGTTTGCAACCTGATGGAGGTCAGTATAGATGGACTAATACAACAAGTCCCACACAAAGCTAGAAGCCCAATATTTTTTCAGAGCTAGATGCAGAAAAAAATTATATTCAATTTGCAACGTGATGGAGGTCAGTATAGATGGAGTAATAGAACAAGTCCCACACACAGCTAGAAGCCCAAATATTTTTTCAGAGCTAGATGCAGATAAAAATTATTTTTAATTTGCAACCTGATGGAGGTCAGTATAGATGGACTAATAGAGAAAGTCCCACACACTGCTAGAAGGCCAAATATTTTTTCAGAGCTAGATGCAGACAAAAAATTATTTTGAATTTGCAGCGTGATGGAGGTCAGTATAGATGGACTAATAGAACAAGTCCCACACACAGCTAGAAGCCCAAATATTTTTTCAGAGGTAGATGCAGATAAAAATTATTTTTAATTTGCAACCTGATGGAGGTCAGTATAGATGGACTAATAGAGAAAGTCCCACACACTGCTAGAAGGTCAAATATTTTTTCAGAGCTAGATGCAGAAAAAAATTATATTCAGTTTGCAACCTGATGGAGGTCTGTATAGATGGATTAATAGAACAAGTCCCACACACAGCTAGAAGCCCAATATTTTTTCAGAGGTAGATGCAGAAAAAAATATATTCAGTTTGCAACCTGATGGAGGTCAGTATAGATGGACTAATACAACAAGTCCCACACACAGCTAGAAGCCCAATATTTTTTCAGAGCTAGATGCAGAAAAAAATTATATTCAATTTGCAACCTGATGGAGGTCAGTATAGATGGAGTAATAGAACAAGTCCCACACACAGCTAGAAGCCCAAATATTTTTTCAGAGCTAGATGCAGATAAAAATTATTTTTAATTTGCAATCTGATGGAGGTCAGTATAGATGGACTAATAGAGAAAGTCCCACACACAGCTAGAAGCCCAAATATTTTTTCAGAGCTAGATGCAGATAAAAATTATTTTTAATTTGCAACCTGATGGAGGTCAGTATAGATGGACTAATAGAGAAAGTCCCACACACTGCTAGAAGTCCAAATATTTTTTCAGAGCTAGATGCAGAAAAAAATTATATTCAGTTTGCAACCTGATGGAGGTCAGTATAGATGGACTAATACAACAAGTCCCACACACAGCTAGAAGCCCAATATTTTTTCAGAGCTAGATGCAGAAAAAAATTATATTCAATTTGCAACGTGATGGAGGTCAGTATAGATGGAGTAATAGAACAAGTCCCACACACAGCTAGAAGCCCAAATATTTTTTCAGAGCTAGATGCAGATAAAAATTATTTTTAATTTGCAACCTGATGGAGGTCAGTATAGATGGACTAATAGAGAAAGTCCCACACACTGCTAGAAGGCCAAATATTTTTTCAGAGCTAGATGCAGACAAAAAATTATTTTGAATTTGCAGCGTGATGGAGGTCAGTATAGATGGACTAATAGAACAAGTCCCACACACTGCTAGAAGGCCAAATATTTTTTCAGAGGTAAATGCAGATAAAAATTATTTTTAATTTGCAACCTGATGGAGGTCAGTATAGATGGACTAATAGAGAAAGTCCCACACACTGCTAGAAGGTCAAATATTTTTTCAGAGCTAGATGCAGAAAAAAATTATATTCAGTTTGCAACCTGATGGAGGTCTGTATAGATGGATTAATAGAACAAGTCCCACACACAGCTAGAAGCCCAATATTTTTTCAGAGGTAGATGCAGAAAAAAATATATTCAGTTTGCAACCTGATGGAGGTCAGTATAGATGGACTAATACAACAAGTCCCACACACAGCTAGAAGCCCAATATTTTTTCAGAGCTAGATGCAGAAAAAAAATATATTCAATTTGCAACCTGATGGAGGTCAGTATAGATGGAGTAATAGAACAAGTCCCACACACAGCTAGAAGCCCAAATATTTTTTCAGAGCTAGATGCAGATAAAAATAATTTTTAATTTGCAATCTGATGGAGGTCAGTATAGATGGACTAATAGAGAAAGTCCCACACACAGAAGCCCAAATATTTTTTCAGAGCTAGATGCAGATAAAAATTATTTTTAATTTGCAACCTGATGGAGGTCAGTATAGATGGACTAATAGAGAAAGTCCCACACACTGCTAGAAGGCCAAATATTTTTTCAGAGCTAGATGCAGAAAAAAATTATATTCAGTTTGCAACCTGATGGAGGTCTGTATAGATGGATTAATAGAACAAGTCCCACACACAGCTAGAAGCCCAATATTTTTTCAGAGGTAGATGCAGAAAAAAATATATTCAGTTTGCAACCTGATGGAGGTCAGTATAGATGGACTAATACAACAAGTCCCACACAGCTAGAAGCCCAATATTTTTTCAGAGCTAGATGCAGAAAAAAATTATATTCAATTTGCAACCTGATGGAGGTCAGTATAGATGGAGTAATAGAACAAGTCCCACACACAGCTAGAAGCCCAAATATTTTTTCAGAGGTAGATGCAGAAAAAAATTATATTCAGTTTGCAACCTGATGGAGGTCTGTATAGATGGATTAATAGAACAAGTCCCACACACAGCTACAAGCCCAATATTTTTTCAGAGGTAGATGCAGAAAAAAATATATTCAGTTTGCAACCTGCTGGAGGTCAGTATAGATGGACTAATAGAGAAAGTCCCACACACTGCTAGAAGGCCAAATATTTTTTCAGAGCTAGATGCAGAAAAAAATTATATTCAATTTGCAACCTGATGGAGGTCAGTATAGATGGACTAATAGAATGATGCTATGCCCAAAAGATTTTACTTCACTAGGTGCAGTAAAAAAATTGGTATTCTATACACAGGTGGTATATCTTGCAACACAGATAGGCTACTCCACTGACTAACACACTCTGCAATAGGCCAAAAAGGATTAGCTTTGCTAGATTCAGCCAAATGCTGTGAAAAAAACTTGCACAGCACTGGCACAGACCTGCCTGGCAAAAACTGATAGGAACTGATGTAACCTAGTCCTGAAAAGGACTCCAATTACAATTAGTCTTTACTCCCACAACCTATCTATTTAAGAGCACAGACCTGCCTGATAAAAGTCGTAGGAAATGCTGTAACCTAGTCCTTAAAAGGACTGCAATCACAACTATTCCCTACTCCCAAGGTATCTGTAGATTTGTGCGAAAATTGGCTTGAAATTAACAAGGTATAGCGCACACAGCAACAGCGGTGCCATCTAACACGCAGCTGCAGCAGTGAGAAAATGGTGGCGACGGGGAAAATGGCTTGGTCTTATAGGGCAAGGACATGTGACATACACTGCCAATGACACATGCCCTTGCTTGTGTGAAAAAAAGCACTTCGCTCCGTGTGTGCGCTGCTGATAGGCTGACAGATTGCACCTCCCCACTGTAAATGCGGGAAAGAGAAAAAAAAATGGAGATCTTCATTATTCCTGCAGAGATCCATCCCCTGCCCCTCCCCCCACCCCGCTGTACACTCAAACTGCGTATTAACATTAATTTTCATCATTACTGAGAAAAAATCCAGTTATAATTTTGGTGCACGAACAGTTATCGAACATAACCTCGAACAGCCGAATTTTTCTCAAATCGTTCGTGTTCGCCGAACGGCTCGAACACCGCCCAAAACAGCTCGAATTTGAGATTGGCGAACAGTTCGAGTAGAACAACGCTCATCTCTAATTACAACGCAGTTAACTTCTTACGCTACTGGGAACATATACAGTTGGTATCAAAATAATTCAAATCCCATTGCAAATTAGGTTTATTAGCAAAATTTACATTTTTTTTCCTGTCAAACAAGAGATATTTCAATAGCTCATCACAACTAACATAAAAAGTGGTTCCTTCAAATTCAACACAAAATCTCACTTTTTAATAACTACTTCAGACTCAGAATTTACAATCCACAATTATACAATCCCTTTTAATGACTACTGCAGTCTCAGAATAATACAAACTCTTCATGACAAGTGTCTTCACTACTTAATAGCACTCCCTCTGGCTGTTATGACCTGCTGCAAAATTAGTTTATGCCAGTACACAAACTTTTGCCAGGGTTCCTGATGAATCTTAGCCTATTCCTCCTTGACAATGGCCCTATGTATAAACAGAAAGGTCTTGTGCTGTCCCCCACTTTTTTCACCGGAACAAACCCAACCTGATCATTATGTATCAGAGAAGGCAATAAAGAGTGCAGTCTGTTTGTCAACATTGAGAGTATAGCTTATGCAGAGGGAGGGATCCTTCCTGGACTTTGGGATGACAGGAGGGATTGTCAATCAAATAAGAATAATTTAAATAACTCAATACAACTGATATAACAAGTGGTATCTCCATATTCATCACAAAATGGCACTTTATAAATCTCAGAATTATTCAACCGCTCCATGACAAGCCTTTTTAGTTTTTGGTAGAGCACTCTTTGGCTGTTATGACCTGCTAAAAACATGATGTACAATCAGAGACTAACTTCTGACAATGCTCCTGAGGAATTGTAGCCCATCCCTCATTAGCACTGGCCTCAAGTTCAATGATATCTTGGGTTCTCAAGAGAGTGGCTC
The DNA here is from genome assembly GCF_046119375.1 of Phyllobates terribilis. NCBI lineage: Eukaryota > Metazoa > Chordata > Amphibia > Anura > Dendrobatidae > Phyllobates > Phyllobates terribilis. Next base: position 420,609,784 of record NW_027362762.1, on the reverse strand, counting down.
AAAAAGTTAAGAAAAGAGATCATTGTCTTGCACAAACAAGGAAAATGATACAAAAAGATAGAAGAGGCATTCAATGTTCCTAGAAATACAGTTGGACATTGTACAAAGAGGAAGAATCACCGGCTGCAACCAGATTTCTGAGCAAAAGACCTGTGGGCACTCAGCTTTCAGCATGTACAGCATACTAAACGCTAAAGGTCTTCATGCCCAAACTCCAAGATGTAAACCGCAACTGACCTAAAAGCACATGAAAAGTCAGCAACAATATGCTCAAGACGCTGTAAAGAAGGCACAAAAGTTTTGGGATTCTGTACTGTAGAGCAGTGTAACAAAACTGGGACTTTTATAGCCTATGGATCTGCAGTATGTCTGCAGGAGGAAGAAAAAAGCATAAACTGAAAAGAACACCCTTTCTACAGTTTTGCTTTATCTGGCACTAGAAACATGTAACATATAGAGGGTAAGATGGATTCAATCAACTATCAGGAAAAAACTTCATGTATTCTGTGGGGAAGCTGAAGCTTGGGTGTAATTGGACTTTCCAGGAAGAAAATGATCCCAATTATATTGTGAAGTCTACCAAGGCTTAGTTTAAAAACACGTCCTGGAGGAGTTTGGTGTGGCCATCACAGTTGCCTGACTTGAGAATCATAGAAAATCTTTGATGGGATTTGAAGAAGGTGGTTGTAGCACACCAACCCAAAAATATTAGTGAACTACAATCCCTTACCCATGAGGAATGGGCAGAAGCTGGTGTCTTGTTTTACATCTCTGTTTTCAGCAGATCATAACGGTCACATGAGCTCTATTAAGTACTAAAGACACTTGTCATTAAGGGGTTGAATTATTTTGAGACTGCAGTAGTCAGTAAAAGTGGGATTTTGTGCTGAATGTGGAGAAACCACTTGTAATTAGTGATGAGCAAGAGTGCCCGTTTAACCCTTTCACCGAGCATGCTTGGGTGCTTAATGAGTAGCTTTGGCATGCTCGTATGTTATGTTCGAGTCCCTGCGTCTGCATAATTTACAGCTGTAAGACAGCCTCATCACATGCAGGGATTGCCTGTTTGTTAGGGAATCCTCACATGTGATGAGGCTGTCTAACAGATGTAAATCATGCAGACACATGGACTCGAACATAATATATGAGCAATTAGAATTGGGTGGAATAATTTTGGTTATAACTGTGCATTATTACAACAGGGAAACTTTTAACACTACCGATGTTGCAAAATTTGAAACACATAAAGAATAGGTAATGCTGTCCTTTTATCATCATTGAACATATATTCAGTACCTTAGAAATCTAGCATCATTTTAGCATATGTTCATTATGGTATGCTGTACGTACGTAGTATTCTCTGCAGTGTAGAGAAAAATCTCCAATGTTGCTTCCTGGAAACTATTAACAAAATGCTGTTGGTGGATTTATTTCTTTAAACAATATCGTTATCTTGCTGATAATGGACTGTGGATTTTGTTAATTCATTAAAACATTTGATTCCTTAACACAGCAATTTCATGTTAATAAGACTTTCAAAGATTCAGATTTTTTTTAGACGCAGTACACAAATTAACTATCCAAAATATATAGTGTAAAAGTGTATAATTTTAAAGCACATGCCACTGAATGTATCAAAACAACTTTATTAATCTAGTATACAGTGGGGAAAAAAGTATTTGATACACTGCTGATTTTGCAAGTTTTCCCACCTACAAAGAATGGAGAGGTCTATAATTTTGATCGTAGGTACACTTCAACTGTGAAAGACCAAATCTAATAATAAAAAGCAAGAAAATCACAATGTATGATTTTTAAATAAGATATTGCATTTTATTGCAAGAAATAAGTATTTCATCACCTACCAACCAGCAAGAATTCTGACTCTCACAGACATGATCATTTTTCTTTAAGAAGCCCTCCTACTCTGCACTCATTACCTGTATCAATTGCACCTGTTTGAACTCGTTACTTGTATAAAAGACACCTGTCCATCCACTCAATCAATCCAACAATTACGCACACGCCCTGACTGACTGGCGTGAGCGTGGTTAGTGATCCCACTGGACCACGAACTGAGGAGTGCCTGGAGGGGCGTGACTAAGTATCAACTCGGTCCGACCAAGGTCGCATGGCGGCTCAGTCGACTTCATGAACCAGGGAGGAACCGAGCAGAGGGGCCAGGTGCTACTCTAGGTCAGACCCTGGTCACAGCTGTTGACCCACACCGTGGAATGCAGGAAGAGGCAAGTTAAGCTGGCATACTGACAGGTGAGTACTGGCAGGCACGGCTGGTATGCAGACTGGTGGATACTGGCAGGCACAGCTGGTATGCAGACAGTTATGTACTGGCAGGCACGGCTGGTATGCAGACAGGTGGGTACTTGCAGGTAGGAACGCAGGCAGGTTAGGGACCAGTACAGACTGGGATACAGGAACTGAGCCGCAGGTGTGGTAGACAAGCAGGGCAGAGCAAAACCCGCAGATGCGGTAGACAAGCAGAGCAGAGCAAAACCCGCAGGTATGGTAGACAAGCAGAGCACAGCAAAACCAGCAGGTGCGGTAGACAAGCAGAGCCGAGCAAAACCCACAGATGCGGTAGACAAGCAGAGCAGAGCAAAACCTGCAGGTGTGGTAGACAAGCAGAGCAGAGCAAAACCGGCAGGTGCGGTAAACAAGCAGAGCAGAGCAAAACGTGCAGGTGCGGTAGACAAGCAGAGCAGAGCAAAACCCGCAGGTGCGGTAGACAAGCAGAGCAGAGCAAAACCCGCAGGTGCGGAAGACAAGCAGAGCAGAGCAAAACCCGCAGGTGCGGTAGACAAGCAGAGCAGAGCAAAACCCGCAGGTACGGTAGACAAGCAGAGCACAGCAAAACCCGCAGGTGCGGTAGACAAGCAGAGCCGAGCAAAACCCACAGATGCGGTAGACAAGCAGAGCAGAGCAAAACCTGCAGGTGTGGTAGACAAGCAGAGCAGAGCAAAACCGGCAGGTGCGGTAAACAAGCAGAGCAGAGCAAAACCTGCAGGTGCGGTAGACAAGCAGAGCAGAGCAAAACCCGCAGGTGCGGTAGACTAGCAGAGCAGAGCAAAACCCGCAGGTGCGGAAGACAAGCAGAGCAGAGCAAAACCCGCAGGTGCGGTAGACAAGCAGAGCAGCGCAAAACCCGCTGGTGTGGTAGACAAGCAGAGCAGAGGAAAACCCACAGGTGCGGTAGACAAGCAGAGCAGAGCAAAACCGCAGGTGCGGTAGACAAGTAGAGCAGAGCAAAATCCGTAGGTGCGGTAGACAAGCAGAGCAGAGCAAAATCCGCAGGTGCGGTAGGCAAGCAGAGCAGATGCACACTGGGTACTTACAATGAAGTAGCGATTGAACACTAAACTCACAAACAGAAGTACAGAGACAACGAATTGGAGTTAGGTGCAGGTTCAGACACTGCAGGAAAAGGGAAAATATGAACATAGAGACAAACAACTAACAGGCTAGGACACTGTTCAGACAGGAACTGAACCAGGAACAAGATACAAGAACGAGCCTGGGAACTCAGCCCCCAGGGTGGCGGAAACAGGCTAAAAGTCACTGATACAGGTAACGGGCCTGGGTATACAGCCCCCAGGGTGGTGGAACAGACTAGAAGTCACAGATACAGGAAACAGGCCTGGGTATAGAGCCCCCAGGGTGGCAGAAACAGACAAGATACAGGACAGGACCTGGCAACTCAGTTGCACAGAGCACACTGAAAGAAAGTGTTGCTCAGGCACCTCCTACTGGGTGGAGGGGTTTAAGTATCCAGTGACTCACAACAATAGGCTGGGGACGCATTAGGAGTGCCCACACAGTAACTATAAGAATCAGACTGTAACCGCGCCGCCGGCCTAAGCAATCAGACAAGAGACATGCACACAACAGATACTGGAGCAAATTGTGCAGCCAGGACTGATAGGTAAGATGGCTGTCTTGCATGGTGGGAGGTGGTAAGCCATGCCAGCACGCCGCCAGGGATGTTACAGTACCCCCCCTTTACGCCCCCTCTTCTTCAAGCCTGCAAGGATTTTCTGCAGAGAATCTGGAGGCCGATCCTTCTCTTCAAGAAGATTACCTCTTCTGTCCACTAGAGGGAATGAAACTGGTCTCACTATCTTGGTGACTAGGATGCTTCCTCCCATCGAGCCATCCTCAGCAACAGATGAAGTGAGTGAAGTACCAGGAACAGGACACAGGAAAGTCTCTCTCCATTTGTTAGTATCAGGTAGCACTCCAAAAGATTCACGGGACAACTGGAGTTCCTCCACCGGTTTGGAGGGGTGCAGAGACTTGGGGGTAACCACCGCCTTGACGTACACTTTACCAAGCTTACTGGATGAAGTGGGCGAAGTACCAGGTACAGGGTGCGGAAAAGTCTCTCTCCATTTATTATCAGGTAGCACCCCAGAAGATTCAAGAGACAACTGGAAGTCCTCCGCCTGGTTGGAGGGGTGCAGAGTCTTGGAGGTAGCCACCACCTTGATGGACTTATTGCCAGATTTATTAGAGATGGAGGATCCTTGCTTAGGGACCAACTTCAGTCTGGTTTCTGAGATGACACGTCTGCGAGGCGGGATGGTACCTGAAGCCAGATCATGGGTACAATCGTCGAGACTGTGTGGGGACAATGCCTCCGCTTCCCTTCCTTCGGAGACTTCAGCACACAGCGAGTCAGCGACTAGCAGATCTGGTGAAGAAGAAGAAGAAGACACTACTGACTGTCTTGAAGATATGGGGACTGGACACCCCTTGTACCTCAGCAGTCCCCCAGGAAACACCATGCAGGATCTCCAGACCTGAGCGGGCACTAGATCTCTCGGCTCTGGACGACCTGTGGGTAAACCAGACATCACCTGGAATGTGAACTTCTTCATGTGTAATGCTCCAATCTGGAGCTTCATTTGTACAGACATATTTTGACTGTTTCTAAGTAAGGCTCGTCCTTCCGCTGACAATGCCCAAACCGGATTCTGGAGTTGTCGGACGGGAATCAGACACCGACTCTTCAAGGCTATACGCCCGAAACTTCCGGTTAATCCGAGGCCTTCACTTGCCACCGAGACAGTCATGGTCATCTGTGGAGAGGAAACACTAATGCCAAGGGCAGCCTCTCCTAAAGGCCTAATGTCTTGGGATTCTCCAACCTTCGCTGGACAAAGACCGTCAGGGTGTCCCAAACAACCGCAGCAGGATCGCAATCCGATTTTGTGACTGAGTTCTGGCCTCTGCTTTGCCTGACGAACATGGTCATCCTTCATGGATTCTATGCTGGTAGCTGCCTCTACAGGCTGGGGAACAGGAGGTCTTTGGGAGGACAGAACCTGGCGTGACTGTTTACCTCTACGCCTAGCACGTCTGGACTGCCTCTTGAGGTTGGGAAGAGAAGAATTCTGTGGAGCATTGTCATCCTGTGTGGATTCTGTGTGGGCAGCAGTCTCTTCAGGCTGGAGAGCTGGTGGGCTACCTACACGCATCACCCATCAGGACTGCTCCAGGATATTGGGAAGGGAAGCTTTAGCAGAAGCCTCAGGGTGAGGGTCATCGAAGACCATTAGAAAGGCCACCAGGAAGGCCTGCAGGTCAGAGACGATAGGATCCCATGCTTCCTATAGGGGAGTGATCCAATTCAAGGCATTACCCGCTAAGTGGGACATCATAAATGCTACTTTAACCCGATCAGTGGGAAAATAGTGAGCATAGAATTTGAAATGCAGCATACATTGCTCCACAAACGCACGGCTTTGTTTTGGATCCCCATAGTACCGTGGTGGATCCGCAGGACGAGTGCTGATAGTTCCATTTGGACTGGTGCATAAATCGCCTGGACCTCAGCTTGAGAAAATTTTTTTTACACGTATTCACCAGACAAGAATTCGAATGTCTCCGAGAGTGAAGGGCCATGGGGCTCAACGGGGACCATGGCCTGAGCAAACTGTTACGCACACGCCCGGACTGACTGGCGTGAGCGTGGTTAGTGATCCTACTGGACCATAAAACGAGGAGTGCCTGGAGGGGCGTGACTAAGTATCAACTCGGTCCGACCAAGGTCGCACGGCGGCTCAGTCAACTCTGTGAACCAGGAAGGAACCGAGCAGAGGGACCAGGTGCTACTCCAGGTCAGACCCCGGTCACAGCTGTTGACTCACACCGGGGAATGAAGGAACAGGCAAGTTAGGCTGGCATACTGACAGGTGAGTACAGGCAGGCATGGCTGGTATGCATACAGGTGGATACTGGCAGGCACAGCTGGTATGCAGACAGGTGGGTACTGGCAGGCACGGCTGGTATGCAGACAGGTGGGTACTGACAGGTAGGAACGCAGGCAGGATAGGGACCAGTACAGACTGGGATACAGGAACAGAGCCGCAGGTGCGGTAGACAAGCAGAGCAGAGCGAAACCTGCAGATGCGGTAGACAAGCAGAGCAGAGCAAAACCCGCAGGTGCTGTAGACAAGCAGAGCAGAGCAAAACCCGCAGGTGCAGTAGACAAGCAGAGCCAAGCAAAACCCTTAGATGCGGTAGACAAGCAGAGCAGAGTAAAACCTGCAGATGTGGTAGACAAGCAGAGCAAAACCTGCAGGTGCGGTAGACAAGCAAAGCAGAGCAAAACCTGCAGGTGCGGTAGACAAGCAAAGCAGAGCAAAACCCGCCGGTGCGGTAGACAAGCAGAGCAGAGCAAAACCCGCAGGTGCGGTAGACAAGCAGAGCAGAGCAAAACCCGCTGGTGCGGTAGACAAGCAGAGCAGAGCAAAACCCGCAGGTGTGGTAGACAAGCAGAGCAGAGCAAAATCCGCAGATGCAGTGGACAAGCAGAGCAAAACCCGCAGGTGCGGTAGACAAGCAGAGCAGAGCAAAACCCGCAGGTGCGGTAAACAAGCAGAGCAAAGCAAAACCCGCAGGTGCAGTAGACAAGCAGAGCAGAGCAAAACCCGCAGATGTGGTAGACAAGCAGAGCAGAGCAAAACCAGCAGGTGCGGTAGACAAGCAGAGCAGAGCAAAACCCGCAGGTGCAGTAGACATGCAGAGCAGAGCAAAACCGCAGGTGAGGTAGACAAGCAGAGCAGAGCAAAAACCGCAGGTGCAGTAGACAAGCAGAGCAGAGCAAAATCCGCAGGTGCGGTAGGCAAGCAGAGCAGATACACCCTAGCTACTTACAATGAAGTAGCGAGTGAACACTAAACTCACAAACAGAAGTACAGAGACAACGAATTGGAGTTAGGTGCAGGCTCAGACACTGCAGGAAAAGGGAAGATACGAACATAGAGACAAACAACTAACGGGCTAGGACACTGTTCAGACAGGAGCTAAACCAGGAACAAGATACAGGAACGAGCCTGGGAACTCAGCCCCCAGGGTGGCGGAAACAGACTAAAAGTCACTGATACAGGTAAAGGGCCTTGATATACAGCCCCCAGGGTGGCGGAACAGACTAGAAGTCAAAGATACAGGAAACACATAGCACCATTTTTTCACGTACATGTTTAAGCACAGACCTATGCATAAAGCTTTAACCTGTAAAATAAGGATAACAAATGGCTGAAATCTGTTTCTTCAAGGAGCCACTGACTTGCATTGGTGAGTTTGATCTGGGTGAAAGTAGGACATGTCTCCATTTTTATTTTCTTTTGCGAACCTTCTGCAAAAAAAAGGACACGTGAAAACGTGAAAAGGCACATTCATTTTAATGGGTCTATGATCTATCAGTAAAAATAGAGGATACACACATACCGAAAAAACAGATTTGTCAAACCGTCATATTTCTGTTAGTATTATTTATAATATTGTGTGATTGCTCACAGAGTCGTTCCCTAAAGAATTCATTAATGTTTCTTGAAAAAAAAACAACTTTGTCCTATTTGATTCTAATTAGGAACATCTGACTATTCAAGATTATCTGATTATGAGGATTTGGATATAAAAATCTGCCATAGGCATGTGTTGTGTCAGCGGTGAATTATCAAATAAATACAATGAGGCAAGACATTTTTTAAATGTAGAATAAGAAAAGCAGGGTCGTGAGTGTGTATTGTTATTGAGGCGCACAATATATCTTTTTACTAGGCAGCTTTATGCATCATCAGGCATGACTGTTTTCCCTTTCAGTCTTCCTTGACATGACCCTCCATTTAAATGAACAAATATGATATAAACCTTTGTATCCTTATTTGATTATCTGAGGATAAATCCAGTTTTCCACCACTCATCTGTTACTATATGAGCCAAATCAAATGGATGACAAAAGTGCTGAAGCATTCCCAGCTCAGAGTATGCCTGCGGGTGCTCTCGTCCTTCTGTGTTTATGCTTTTATTCGATTTACAGACTTTACATTTGATCTCTATCTGTTTCAAGCTCCACAGTGCAGACAATTGCCTCTGTAAACATGAGTGCCAATGTCAGGGCGTTTTATTGATACACATGAAGCTGAACAATCCTGTTTACAACTGTTTTCAATTTCTATTGCTCTTTTTTTTATTATATTTTATTGAATAAAAACTTTGCACCAAAATATTGAAAATATATTTTCATTCAGGTTGTACAGATGGTTGGGCAATCATGACATTGATATTAAAGTGATATTTACAGATTTCAAAGCTATCTCTTATTTATAGGATAGGGGATGATGTACTTGGGTTCTGGAACTTCAAATCCTGGTATCTGTGATCTGAAGAGCCCATTCTAAAATGGACAAAAGGTGCACATACAACCCTTATGTGCCTTTACGCTATAAAGTCCCTATACATATTAGGTTGCTGTTGACCGAACGATGATGCAGCCAGTCATTTGGCCGGCAACTGTCTCTGCCGACACTCCCATATAGCCTTTGATTTCTCGAGTACCCTGTGTTCTCTATGAGAGAGTTGCAGCCAGACATCTCTGCTGTTTTCTTATTTCTAAAGAACAATGGATCAGCAGTCCAAAATCGGTAATACCAGATCTTTATCTCCCCAACAATCATTTGTCATACGCATTAGACTGTCAACTGAAACCAACGATATCATACCAATCTGTGACTACTCATAGATCTACCTATTGTCTGATAGAACTGCACATGGCAGATTATTTTGCCTTCCGGTCAATTTGTCAGGTTTTGATGTGAGCTTAATTGCTTCTTTTAGTTTAGGCATATTATTTTAGAAATATAATAAATGTGTAGTATCCAGTCCTGCTGACACGTTTACATCCATACAGTACGTCTTTTCAAATATTGACTCTGTCCTAGACTATGACCAGGACAATATGACTATTTGGTTCCTCTTGTAAAGTGTATCATTTTGTCATGCATATGTTACCAATATACAATGTGTAAAATATTTCTGATTAGTAAATTAGTAAATCTAATATCCACTGTTATTAGAGCAGCTGTATGGAAATATTCCAGGCACTTCTCCTTGCTTCACCCAGTTGAAGTTCCACACTGTCAGCCCTATGGCTCCTGTTTATAGACTCTTGCAGTGCAGTACTTACTTTACTATTACTTACTTTACTATTATTTGGCACTGACCTTGCTATCAGATAACCTTAGTTCTAGTTTAAAGTAAAGTTCATCAACAAATAAAGGATGATAAAAAGATTTTCGTCTAAAGATGCAATCATGAAGGCAACATGTGAAATGCCTTATCTTCAATGAATATCACTTTAGCACTATTAGTGATGGGCAAACCCGAACAGTAAAGTTCAGGGTCCATACTGAACACCTAGTGTCCGTGCACGGACCCAGAACACGGACTTCTCCAGGAAGCCTGTGTTACTGTTCAGGTTCAGCACCCCAAACATCGGCTGTTTCCCATGCTGTCATCTGTGTGACAGCGCGAGAAACACCAGCGGCTCTGATCTGCAGTAAGTTCGATACCGCCGGTCAGAGAGCTGCGGTTCCCACGCTGTCAGATGACAGCATGTGAGCCAGCACAGGCTCACAGGTATCCGTCGGTCATCAGCGGTACACCTGCTCATGCTCATAGCAGCGAGATAAGGTGAGGCTGATGAGAGTATTCATCAGCTGGCACTTGTGCAATAAATAAATACTTTTTTTTAAAAAATGCTGTGGGTTCCCCTCTATTTTTGATAACCAGCACAAGTGAAGTTGACAGCTGCAGGCTGGAAACCCTAGTTTTGAGCTTAATATTGGCTGGTTATCAAAAATAGAGATGTCCCCTTGCCGTATTTTTTAATTATTTAAGTAAATAATAAAAACGGCGTGGGGTCCCCACCATTTTTGACAACCAGCCAAGCTAAAGCAGACAGCTAGGGGCTGCTATTCTCAAACTGGGAAGGGGCAATGGATAATGGCCCTCCCCTGCCTAAAAATAGCAGCCCCCAGCCAGCCCAGAAAAGATGCCTTTATTAGATGCGCCAATTCTGGTGCTCTTCCCACTAGCCCTGGTGCGGTGGCAAGTGGGGTAATATTTGTGGGGTTGATGTCAGCAGTTTTATGGCCTCTGACATCAAGCCAACAGGTTAGTAATGGAGAGGCGTCTATAAGACGCCCCCATTAGTAACCCCATAGTCAGATTGTAATAAAGGCGCAGCAGTAATAAAGTCCTTCAATTGAAAAACACTGACACCTTTATTTTAAATAAAACTCCCCACCCTCTTTTACCCATTTATTTTAAAAAATAAAAAAAAAACATTCCTCACCTGTCCAATGAGAAGATGATCCATATCTGTCCAACGATGATCCAAATGATTTGGAGACCAGTCACATCAGTGATGCGGCTGCTCTCCACACCAGCCAGAACACACTGAGACAGGAACGTGAGAACGTTCCTGCAGTGTGTAGAGCTGACGTAAGAACGGTCACCGGAGTTCATAGCTGATGAATCCCGGTCACTTCACTTACGTGAGAAAGTCCTCTCTGACCTCTTTTATTCCCTATTTCGAAGGAGTTCTTCAGAGTTTAAGCTGACATGGGCAGGGCTTGTAACCACAGTTTTACTTGTCTGCAACTCTTATAGTTGTGACAATGTAATGCTCCAATATGTAAAACATTAAAATATAAATATCTAATAGTTATATTAGAAAAAATGATTTTACATCATGCTTTCTATTTTATTTTTACAGGTATTCTTTCTTCAGATGGCACTCCAACCCATAATGTATTAGTTTGTGGAATTGAAAAGTCTGAAGAATCTAAGGAAAACTTGGAAATTGATGCTAATAGTGAGCAAAACTTAATGGTTACTGGTCAAAATGTAGACTCAAATCAGGGAGATGAAAAGCTCATCGGGCAATATGCAAACAATGGACATCAGATAGACTCTGTTCGAGACTTGGAAATAGAAACTAATGATGAGCAAAAGGTAATGGTTTCTGGTAAAACTACAGAATCAAATCAGGAAGATGAAAATCTTATCGGAGAAGATGTAAGCAATGGACATCAGATAGACTCTGTTTCAGGTGAAAAAGATGACAGCAAGGCCATGAACAAAGAGTTGACAGAAGAAACAGGTTACATGGACTCTGATACAAAGGTAGGGTTTGAAAATGATCTCTTCATTAAAGAAGAATTAATGCTGCATACAAAGAAGTCTGATTACGAGCTCCATGATAATGACCATGGTGATAACAATGGCCATTTTCATGAGTCTGAAAATATAGAGTTCAAAAGGAACTTTGACATGAAGACACAAGACACCATTCCTGAAGTTTTGGAGAACAGTAATTATTTTGACATTTCTGGAAATCAAGCAGGATATAATTCTGAAGAGGACTCGCTGAAAAATCATGAAGAAAACCTACATTAAAAAACTTATAGTACATCTATTCATGCTAATGATGACACAAGTGAACAAGATGTTAGCCACCAGGAAAGGAAAAGGTCTCGGCACTCACATGTTGCGAATCAGTCATTTATCCTGAAACGTTTTGTTGCTGATGTGAATAAATGACTGATTCGCTACATGTGAGTGCTGGGACCTTTTCCTTCTCTGGTATGTTATCTTTCCACGTTCAACACTGAAAGAACACAAAGAGCTACGGCGTGCCCACTATTTTTCTATGTTAACCACCAGGAGTCTGAGGACAACTTGTGAAGAGTCTAAGTATCTGCAAAAGAAAAGATAATAACAACGTCTGAAGAAAATAAAAATGTATTGTAATGTATTGCAAATCTATAAATAATGTTAAAGGAAAACTCTGCCTTGATTTTATTACACTAAACCACCATCACGTGGAAAATAGCACTTTAGCGTTTTGTATAAGAAGAAAGTATAGTACAGTATGTGCTGCATGTAAATTATCAGAGAATCCAGTAATATCCATAGCATGTGCTCAGAAGTAAGATGTACTGGCCTCGGCTTTATGTGCAGGCTATGCATGTACTGATGCAGCTTGTGAAATAATAAATCAAGTAATTTATGTACAGTGTACATTGTATTATAACTACCTTTTATACATAACTCTAAAACAGGGAAATTTTACTAGGGCAATGTACACAGAACCCACCTTTTGAAAATCGTGTATTTTACCCAAATTATTTGCATAATAACATAGTCACTCTTCTAAGAGCTACCACACTTTGTACATTAATAATTACTTACTTTTTAATGTATGCAAGTCCTATACAATATGATGAAATGATATATGGTGGTAAGTAAAGTGTATCCTTGTTAGGGTGTCTACAATTATAAAAGTGGCTTTGAAGATGTTCTGTTGAATTCTACCCAGATTCCTAATAAAGGCTGTCTCTTGAGCTCCATTTTTCTTGAAATGTTGTCATATTACTAGATTATTTGCGCTTATCATTTCTTTTAAATTTTCTCTTTTAAAAATATCAGCACACAAAGGAATCCGCAGTATTTGATTGTCTAAGCGTCTACTGCATATCCCGGGAGATGGAAGGAATAAATTAGCTTCTATTCACTCACATGAGAGTTGGAGAATTTTATAGCATTTCCAGTATTACTAACTACATGCTGATTTACAGTAATTCTTTCCATTTCATTTCTAATTGAACATTTCCCACTGGATTAACTCTGACAGTGTGATCTGAGGTCTCTAGTTTAAAGTAAAAAGCAAGGCAAATTGCATGACTTCAAGGCAACGATAGAGACATTTTTTGGAAGGGAATTGGAAATCAATATGTATCATCCCGATGCACTGAACTCTATTCAACTGAGCTGGTTGTAAGTGAAAGCTCTGGAACTGCACATAGAGCCGGCACATTTGGCAGAAATGCAAAGTACAATGACAACCCATGAACTTATTGCCATTTTATGAATATTAATGTCAAGCAAGATTATGAAGAAGTGCTAAATTTTAATGCAGTCAAAGACAAGATTACTGCAGTCTTCAAAATTGAATTCCCAAGCACTCATCTATTTTAAGAGGCATAATGTACAATATTTCTTAGTTACTGGCAAGCATCTTTTTTAGAATTACTTTAACTGGCCTCCAACATATTTAAGCATTATCAAAAGCCACTGGAAAGAAAAGATGTTTATTTTCTTTTATATTTTAGTTTTTATTTTGATATGCACTGGTTAAGTTATTAGAAAGAAGTGTAATATTTTTTTCTGGAAGATAATTAATATTGAATTTAAAATCGTAATAGATATTACAATTTTGACCTCAGAACTCTGAAATGAAAACTTTACTACAAAGTAAAACATAAAGGTGTGTTATTCCTCATGACTGTTAACCGGTTCCCAACAGCCCACTGTAGATAAACGTCGGCGCTTGCTGGGCTCTGTGCAGCGCCGACGTTTAAAAACGGTGGGTGGTCTCGCAGCGCTCAGGACCCCCAGGGTCCTGCAAGCGCTGCGATTCCGGTGCAGAGCGTTAGCTCTGACAGGGGACATCATCGGGAACTGATTGGATCAGGTCCCAGTGATGTTAACCCTTTGCTATGTTCTATATGCCGCGATCTATAGTGATCGCGGCATATAGAAGATAGACAGAGGAGAGGGGGTCGTCTTACTTACCTCTCCGACGACCTCTGATAGCTTCCAGGACCTGGGGTTGCTATGGCAGCTGGAGGTCACATGACCACTTCCAGATCTGCCATATATGGTGTCCTGCCTGGCTCAGCCTGCAGCTGAAGCCAGGCAGGAGACTCTGACTGTGAAACAGTCAGCGAAGATCTCATGTAATGTAATACATGTCTATTACATTACATGAGATCAGTGATCAGAAAAATAAAAATTAATGTCCCATACAGGGACTAAGTAAAAATGTAAAAAAAAAGTAAAAAAAATGTTTTTAAACAGTTAAAAAAAATCACAAACTAAATAAAAATAAATAAATAAAATATTAAACCAATAAATCCGTATATTTTTACAAAACCAAAAAAAGTACACATATTTGGTATCGCCGCGTCCGAAACAACCCAAGCTATAAAACTGTCACACTAATTAACTCCTTCTGTGCACACCGTAATAAAAATAAATAAAAAACGGAGCAAAAAAATATGCTTTTTCATCATATCGCCAAACAAAAAGTGGAAAAAAATGCGATCAAAAAGCCAAATAGAAATAAAAATGGTACCGCTGAAAACGTCATCTTGTTCCACAAAAAAAAGCCGCCATACAGCTCCATCAGCCGAAAAATAAAAAAGTTATAGCGCTCAGAGTAAAACAATGCAAAAAAATATTTTTTTCTATAAAATTGTTTTATTGTGTAAAAGCGCCAAAACATAAAAAAAAATACAGTAAGTGTAGTATCTCTGTAAACGTACTGACCCGAAGAACAACGCTGCCTGATCACTTTTACCACACGCAGAACGGCATAAAAAAAAACCTCAAAAAAACAATTCCTGAATTGTTGGTTTTTGTTAATTTTACCTCCTAAAAAACGGAATAGAAAGCGATCAAAAAATGTCACGTACCCAAAAATGGTACCAATTAAAATGTCAACTCGTCCCGCAAAAAACAAGCCATCACATGACTCTGTCGGCCGAAATATGGAAAAATTATAGGTCTCAAAATATGGTGATGTAAAAACTAGATTTTGCAAAAAAAAGCGTCTTTTAGTGTGTGACAGCTGTCAGTCATAAAAACCCGATATAAATCTGGTATCTCTGTAATCGCACCGACCAGAAGAATAAAGTAATCTAATCAGTTATATCACACTAGGAACGGCGTAAAAAATAAATAAAACCAATTCTTCACCTGCTACTGATTTGTTTATTATGTCTCCCAAAGATCGCAGTAAGGCTCTGCTCACATTTATCCTGCGCTCTGCGTTAAGCGCTTACACCAGAGTTTCCGTGTAAATCTCTGAAATACGTGATTCAGCCGGAACCCATGATGGAAGATTCCCTGTAATGAGGCAGATATAGGCCACTGTGGATGCCGTCTGGCCTGTGATCCCACGGTGTCATTTGTTTTAGGCGTGCATAAAAGTGCGGTTGACCACAGTTTTGTGCACTTCTGAAAAAAAGGACACCGCTAAACAGAGGCCAGACGGAGTCCAGAGTAACTCTGCTGCCTCATTACAGTGAATGGATCCCGCAGGGGTTTCATCTGAATTACATCACTTGGAAATTTAGATGGAAACCCCGATGTAAGTGCTCAGCCTAGAGCGCCGGATAAATGTTACGTAAAATGTTCCCAATAAAAACTTCAACTCAGTCCTCAAAAAAAGCTAGTCCCCACTCAGGTCCGTCATCTGTTAAAAATATAAGGGACTTCCAAGTTACTGGTAGCAGAAAGGCTCTGGAAAAGCGAAATGGCCCTTGCTCCCCAAAAGAAATTCAGAAAATTTTTTGCTCCCAAATCCAAATGCCTATTCTACAATAATTTGTTCTCCAATTGTCAAATAGCGCTCCGTCCCTCCCAGATCTCGCCGTATGGCTGAGCGGTACGATACAGCCACATATGGGGTATTGCCACTTTTAGAAGAAATTGTGTGACACATTTCGGCACCATTTTTACCCATTGCCCTGTGTGAAAATGTAAAATCTGAGGGTAAAACATTTTTTTGTGGTAAAAATATAATTATGCTTTTTTCACTGCCCAATGGTATAAATTTAAAAATTAAAAAATACTCACTACTTCCCTGGATGAATTCCTTGAGAGGTGTAGTTTACAAAATGGGGTCACTTGTGGGGGTTTCTGCTGTTTCTGCATGTCAGCGACTCTTCAAATGTGACTTGGTGTCTGCCACCTATCCCAGCCAACATAGCGCTCCTTTCTCTTCCGAACCCTGCCGTACCCCAAAGCAGTGGTTTTCCCCCACATATGGGGTATCGGCGTACTCAGGAGAAATTGCACAACAAATTTCATGGTGCAATTTATCCTGTTACCCTTATGATAATGCAAAATTAGGGAATGAAAAACATTTTTTGTGTGAAAAATGTGAAAATTTTATTTTTACGGCTCAATATTATAAACTTCTGTGAAGCAGCTGGGGGTGCAAGGTGCTCACCACACATCTAGATAAGTTCCCTAAGGGGTCTAGTTTCCAAAATGGTGTCACTTGTGGGGGGTTTCCACTGTTTAGGCACATCAGGGGCTCCCCAAATGCAACATGGTGTCCGCTAATTATTCAAACAAATTTTACATTCAAAAAGTCAAATGCCGCTCCTTCCCTTTCAAACTCTACCATGCGCCCAAACAGTAATTTGCCTCCACATATGGGGTATCGGCGTGTTCAGGAGAAATTGTACAACAAATTTCATGGTGCAATTTATCCTATTACCCTTATGATAAAGCAAAATTAAGGGATGAAAAACGGTTTTGTGGGAAAAATGTGAAAATTTTATTTTTACAGCTCAATATTATAAACTTCTGTGAAGCACCTTGGGGTTCAAGGTGCTCACCACACATCTAGATAAGTTCCCTAAGGGGTCTAGTTTCCAAAATGGTGTCACTTGTGGGGGGTTTCCACTGTTTAGGCACATCAGGGGCTCCCCAAATGCAACATGGCGTCCGCTAATTATTCAAACAAATTTTACATTCAAAGAGTCAAATGGCGCTCTTTCCCTTTCAAACGCTGCCATGCGCCCAAACAGTGGTTTGCCTCCACATATGGGGTATCAGCGTGTTCAGGAGAAATTGCACAACAAATTTCATGGTGCAATTTTTCCTATTACCCTTACGATAATGCAAAATTAAGGGATGAAAAACGGTTTTGTGGGAAAAATGTGAAAATTTTATTTTTACAGCTCAATATTATAAACTTCTGTGAAGCACCTTGGGGTTCAAGGTGCTCACCACACATCTAGATAAGTTTCCTAAGGGGTCTAGTTTCCAAAATGGTGTCACTTGTGGGGGGTTTCCACTGTATAGGCACATCAGGGGCTCCCCAAATGCAACATGGCGTCCGCTAATTATTCAAACAAATTTTACATTCAAAAAGTCAAATGGCGCTCCTTCCCTTTCAAACCCTGCCGTGCGCCCAAACAGTGGTTTGCCTCCACGTATGGGGTATCAGCGTGTTCAGGAGAAATTGCACAACAAATTTCATGGTGCAATTTTTCCTATTACCCTTATGATAATGCAAAATTAAGGGATGAAAAACGTTTTTGTGGGAAAAATGTGAAAATTTTATTTTTACAGCTCAATATTATAAACTTCTGTGAAGCACCTTGGGGTTCAAGGTGCTCACCACACATCTAGATAAGTTCCCTAAGGGGTATAGTTTCCAAAATGGTGTCACTTGTGGGGGGTTTCCACTGTTTAGGCACATCAGGAGCTCTCATGGCGACTGCTAATTATTCAGACAAATTTTACATTCAAAAAGTCTAATGCCGCTCCTTCCCTTCGAACCCTGCAGTGCGCCCAAACAGTGGTTTTCCCTCACATATGGGGTATCAGCATGCTCAAGAGAAATTGCACAAAAAAATTTGAGGTCCATTTTTTCCTGTTACCCCTGTGAAAATAAAAAAAATTGGGTCTAAAGTAACATTTTTGTGAAAAAAGTTAAATGTTAATTTTTTTCTTCCACATTCCAAAAATTCCTGTGAAGCACCTGAAGGGTTAATAAAGTTCTTGAATGTGGTTTTGAGCACCTTGAGGGGTGCAGTTTTCAGAATGGTGTCACTTTTGGGTATTTTCTGTCATAAAGACCCCTCAAAGTGACTTCAAATATGATGTGGTCCCTAAAAAAATGTTTTTGTAAATTTTGTTGGAAAAATTAGAAATCGCTGGTCAACTTTTAACCCTTATAGCTCCCTAACAAAAAAAAATTTTGGTTCCAAAATTGTGCTGATGTAAAGTAGACATGTGGGAAATGTTATTTATTAACTATTTTGTGTGACATATCCCTCTGATTTAAGGGCATGAAAATTCAAAGTTTGAAAATTGCAAAATGTTCAAAATTTTTGCCAAATTTCCGATTTTTTCACAAATAAACGCAAGTTATATCGAAGAAATTTTACCACTGTCATGAAGTACAATATGTCATGAAAAAACATTCTCAGAATCAGGGGAATACGTTGAAGCGTTCCAGAGTAATTACTTCATAAAGTGACAGTGGTCAGAATTGAAAAAATTGGCCCGGTCACGAAGGCAAAAACAGGCTCTGGTGCGAAGTGGTTAAGATCTCTGACAGCTGTCATTCAATGGAAACATTTCTGGTTTACTTCTAGTGGAAAATAATTTGTCCTGGTCATGATTGACACACTGGTATTGTTCATTACATAATACAGCTCTGATACTGTAAGAGTTCAATCCATGTCTATATTAGAAAACATAAAATGTCATATAGTAAACATAATTTCAAATCCCATATGCTGAAGGCAGGCCGATAGATTTCAACAAACATGGAAGGGAAATAAATTGCTTGTAATGTGCAAGCACTTTGTTAAAGTGTACCTGTCATTTCTGGTGACTTTTTACCATAAACTGTCATATATGTCTATATGAGGAATAACATTATTTCTGTCTATCATATGACTGGTATCATGCCTTTTTTTTTTTTTTTTTTACCATTTTTCACTAGCCCCTCGTTCTAATTTTCAGTTGTCTCTGAGCTATTGGAAGGTATCACAGTTAGATGCCAAAGAGTCCTCTCCCAGGAGTCCTGCTTTCTTAGAGGAGAATCTACCCAGTAAAATAAGATAATACAGCAGTATTTGGAATCTATACAGTATATGTACTATGATTACAATTCGTCAGTATATAGAGAAACCAATATGATTATATTGGCAGAGATTGACTTCCTGGCTGAGCACCCCTGCCCGCAAAGGCCTGTGCAGCAGAATCAGCTGCAAATGTGACATGTTCACACTGATACCTGGCACATTTGCTGTTCACAAGTAGATAATACCTGATTTTTTTTCCATTCATAAAATAATTTTCCAGACTGGTGCAAATTTTCATCAAGTATTGTAGCTAGCATTCCGATTCTTAACAATGTGTAATATACATACAGTATACAGTATTTGGATCTTCTTCCTAGTTTGAGCAATCATCATGTGTCTGCAAGCATGGGGTTTGCATACTTGTAGCCACATGTTGACTAACTCTTTTCCTAATTTTTTCAATGAACAGTTGTCACATGACTGCATTTATGCAGTTTACATACTGGTGGTCACATGCTGACTAGCTTCACTTACTGCTCCTCTTAATGAACTTGCAATCACATGATGAGCACTTGAACCAGCAAGCAGATTATATATTGTTAAGATTTAGCATGCTACTGTGCTTGCATAAAAATGTGCTATAGTCTTGAAATATACTTTAAAGATCCAAGATCCAGACCCCCGGCTATCTTCTTGAGCACTGCTACAGGTGATTGACAGATCTCTTGTTATGCAAGAGACCAATCAATCACTTGCAGCGTCCCTGAGAAGAGCTGGTCGGGGGCAGAGCCAGACTAGTGTCATCTCTGGCTATGGTCCCCAACCAAATTTTTAAAGTTTATTTTCAGTGTATTTAATAGTTGAATGACACTGCTGAAGGCACCGCTATTCCTATTTACAAACTTGTTACTCTTTTTTAAATGTCTCAGGAAGCAACACGGGGCCTTCAACCAATCGTCACCAATGAGGATGTCAAGGTAATACAAGCTGCAATTTCTTTGCTTTATATTATCCATTACCTCACTGCCTGCCTGATGCTGCTTTACAGATGCTGCAACATACATAGTGGGGAATTCCCTCATGTCGCAATTTCAGAAATACGGCGACGACTTTTGTCATACCACTCTGTCTCTGCAACTTAAGGAGAATTTGAAAGTCAATAAAGACCATTCTTCCCACGGGTATATTTTTTTTATAAAAAATGTTGCATGATCACACTGAGGGCATGTACCATGCAGCGAGCATGTGATACTGTGCCTAATTGCTTGACAGCCACAATGTTTCTGGCATTGTTGCTTACTAGGGTGCCTGGTTGTAGTTGACTAGGAGTCATCCAGAGTGATGTTTGACACCACATTCTATTCTGTTGCTGGTAGGGAGAGGGAGATGTCTATTGATGAGAATGTAAAGGAAGTGCATAAGTGTCACTTGATGTGGAGGTGTCACCAGTAAATACCAGTCCCAGTTTTTGTAGTGCATCACTGACATGCAAAACATTGATTCAGTGGGCAATAAAAGACATGTAAAATCCCTGGCTGTAACTGCTGCTGTCGGGGTAGTACACTTTGCAGCATGTCAATTCAAAAGAGTGTAACCACGGTCTCTGTCATGTGACAGTATAAAGCAGAGTTGACTTTATTCAATAAATAATGGCAGCTAAGTATCTTCCCTCAAGGCTGAGTGAATGTGATTCTTCCACAAAAGGCAATACAATCTATGTGGTTTGGTATCAATTGTGGTGAATTTTGACATGTGGGAGTTCAGTTTCCACAAAAAATAGATGGCTGAACGCACATTTCTTGGCCACACAAAAGCGTAACTGATGATGCATTGAAGGAAGAATAAGCTAAAGAGATAACCTGGAATGTAAGTTGGTATGCATGCAATTTGTAGTCACATGTTCACACTGGCCACTAAACAGACAAAACCTAAGATAAAAACAGAATGAGCAAATACCCTGCAGTAAATAAATAAATAAATAGCAATAGTACATGAAAATAACAGGGTGCTTAGTTAACATAATTTTGATAAAAAAAAAATAAAAAACAATCTCACCATGTCAAGGGGACCCTATTCGGGATGGGCCTAACCTCTAGTATTAAAACCTTACCATATGTAAGGAGATGGTCATACAACCCCGTTGAAGACAAGCGTATTGTTGTAATGTGTATTTTGATATGCGTAATTACTGACAATGTTGTAGACTGACCAACAATAGTGAGAGTTAGCATTAATGATTGGGACTAGCCCACAGTGGGAAGGGCTAAAGTGAAGGGACAGAGACAGTTTCCTGTCAGCAAGATAGATAGGACCCAGCCTGCAACAGAAGAAGACCTATGGTCTGATCAGGAGGCAGAGTAACATGACGAGGGTGTCCCCGAAGTGACTGATAGCGAGATGCAGAAAAGAGGCATGAGAAAGTGACAGAAGGTGTGAATGAATATCCAGAGACGGGACCAGGGGCAGAATGCCTAGCTACACAATACTGAGCTAGCATCCAGGAGGTAATGGAACAGTTCAGTGCAGGGAACATGAGACAAAGAGAGTGACCTGGGCGGTAGTTCCAAGGTGTCAGTCAGCAGAGAAGCTGGGTAATGGCCATAGTGACCAAGTAACTCCCTTAAGGGGAAAGGGACAGAGAACCATGGGTTGATTTACAGGACTCTCACTTACTGATTGGAATAGCGTTATTGGGGACGAGGGAAGCTCCTGAAGTACAGTGCTGGGTGGTGATGAAGACAGAAAACTAAGTAAGGAAGGACAGAAAAATGTTTATAAAGATATTCCATGTATTAAGAGAAACGTCCATGAAGTTATGCACTATTTGTCGTTCATAATTCCCACTAAGTTATTATTCAGTAAAAGACAGTTCCTTTTTTATTGGTATTCTCCCTCATCGACCTTTGTAAGACCTGGTCCTGGCCAGCCAAAGTCACTGGCATCATGTGACTTGCAAGGATGTGACGCCCCTGTAGCTTAAGTCCACACACCCAGCCAGGACCCCCAACTTCATGTAGCGTGAAGGAACGTGAAAAGTAGCGTGAAGGAGCGTGAAAGATGAGTACCTCACCCATGGCCCCGCACCAAGTTACACCATATGTCAAATTATGTAAATGTGACCCTTTAGGTATTTGTTTCAGGTTTTTACACTCTGTGCAAATAAGGGAGGGGGTGCACGGTTATAGTTGTGGTGTGTATGGTGTACAGCTTCAGAAGACTCCATAAGAACACCTAGGAACGAAGCGGACTCAGCCTTACCACCAAGATGAAGGTTTACTGTGTGGTGTTCCTTACCACACTTCTCTATGCCAGCGATACCTTGACTGTCTACAGCCGACATGCTAAACAGTTCAATCACTTTCACTTGAGTTGTCTCCGTAGAATTCTC
Source organism: Phyllobates terribilis (assembly GCF_046119375.1). NCBI lineage: Eukaryota > Metazoa > Chordata > Amphibia > Anura > Dendrobatidae > Phyllobates > Phyllobates terribilis. The sequence continues at coordinate 420,587,413 of NW_027362762.1, read as the reverse complement.
CACATCAGGTGGGAAAAAAATGTAATCAACACAGCAATCCTGGAACAAGCTGGGGCCTGCAGCGTTCACATTCTCCTGCTGAAAGTCAAAGCCAGGTGGGCTGAACATGTGGTCCGAATCCCAGACAGCCAATTGCCTAAACAACTGCTGTATGAAGAACTGTGTCAGGAAAAACGAAAAGTCAGGGAGAACCCGAAACATTACAAAGACTGCCTTAAAGCATCCCTCAAAACCTGGGAGTCAAACCCGAACAGTAAAGTTCGGGGTCCTTACGGCACACCTAGTGTCCGTACACTGAACATGGACTTCTGGGAGAAAAAAAAAAGATGTGGGGTCCCCTCTATTGTTGATGACAAGTGCAGGTAAAGCTAACAGCTGCAGCCCTCAGCTGTCAGTTTTATCTTGGCTGGTTATCAAAAAGGTTACAAGTACAGAAAACTACACCCGCACTGCACTATTTTATATATCTCACTGACATATTTCTTACTATGCACAGGTGCCGGCTGATGAATACTCTCATCAGTGTCGCCTGCTCTCCCTGCTCTCAGTGAGACCAGACATACCTAGAACCCTAGAGTCGACAGTAACGAATGGGAGAATCTTGCCCTCAACCATCCTGCATCACATCAGGAGCATGTGCAGCTGAAGACAGGAAAACCTTTGAGGCAAAAAGAAAGCAATCTGTGTGCAAGGCACAGGCGGTATCTACTGTCCTGACTACATCTACTTATGTCACTCAGGGCTCGGATTATCCTCATCAGTCACCTCCGGACCCAGAGCTACTGATGCCCCTCTAAACCCTGTCATGGTCATCTTTGACTACCAAGGACAAGCTAAATGATGTACAGAAACCTTCATGACCACGCCTGATGTCACGTGAGCCCGTTTCCTGCTATCTTTAGCAAAGAAAGTAATTGCACCAGGCATTTTTTGGGCAATTCACTCAAATAGGAAATTATTTGAATTCACCAGTACCTGCAATTTTCATGAAATTTGATGTGAAGTCAATTCACAGCTGCTCAAGGTAATCATCTCTACTGGCATTTTTAAGATGGCAACCTGACAGGTCCTTGATGGAAGATACAGTTATATGAAAAAGTTTGGGCACCCCTATTAATCTTAAGCTTAATGTTTTATAAAAATTCGTGTTTTTGCAACAGCTATTTCAGTTTGATATATGTAATAACTGTTGGACACAGTAATGTTTCTACCTTGAAATGAGGTTTATTGTACTAACAGAAAATGTGCAATCTGCATTCAAACAAAATTTGACAGGTGCATAAGTATGGGCACCCTTATCATTTTCTTGTTTTAAATACTCCTACCTACTTTTTACTGACTTACTAAAGCACTTTTTTTGGTTTTGTAACCTCATTGAGCTTTGAACTTCATAGCCAGGTGTATGCAATCATGAGAAAAGCTACTTAAAGTGGCCACTTGCAAGTTGTTCTCCTGTTTGAATCTCCTCTGAAGAGTGGCATCATGGGCTCCTCAAAACAACTGTCAAATGATCTGAAAACAAAGATTATTCAACATAGTTGTTCAGGGGAAGGATAGAAAAAGCTGTCTCAGAGATTTAACCTGTCAGTTTCCACTGTGAGGAACATAGTAAGGAAATGGAAGAACACAGGGACAGTTCTTGTTAAGGCCAGAAGTGGCAGGCCAAGAAAAACATCAGAAAGGCAGAGAAGAAGAATGGTGAGATCAGTCAAGGACAATCCTCAGACCACCTCCAGAGAGCTGCAGTATCAACTTGCTGCAGATGGTGTCACTGTGCATCGGTCAACTATACAACGCACTTTGCACAAGGAGAAGCTGTATGGGAGAGTGATGCGAAAGAAGCCGTTTCTGCAAGCACGCCACAAATAGAGTCGGCTGAGGTATGCAAAAGCACATTTGGAGAAGCCAATTTATTTTTGGAAGAAGGTCCTGTGGACTGATGAAACCAAGATTGAGTTGTTTGGTCATACAAAAAGGCATTATGCATGGCGGCAAAAAAAACACAGCATTCCAAGAAAAACACTTGCTACCCACAGTAAAATTTGGTGGAGGTTCCATCATGCTTTGGGGCTGTGTGGCCAATGCCGGCACCGGGAATCTTGTTAAAGTTGAGGGACGCATGGATTCCACTCAGTATCAGCAGATTCTTGACAATAATGTTCAAGAATCAGTGATAAAGTTGAAGTTACGCAGGGGATGGATCTTTCAGCAAGACATTGATCCAAAACACCGCTCCAAATCTAATCAGGCATTCATGCAGAGGAACAATTACAATGTTCTGGAATGGCCATCCCGGTCCCCAGACCTGAATATCATTGAACATCTGTGGGATCATTTGAAGAGGGCTGTCCATGCTTGGCGACCATCAAACTTAACTGAACTGGAATTGTTTTGTAAAGAGGAATGGTCAAAAATACCTTCATCCAGGATCCAGGAAATCATTAAAAGCTACAGGAAGCGACTAGAGGCTGTTATTTTTGCAAAAGGAGGATCTACTAAATATTAATGTCACTTTTCTGGTGAGGTGCCCATACTTATGCACCTGTCAAATTTTGTTTGAATGCAGATTGCACATTTTCTGTTAGTACAATAAACCTCATTTCAAGGCAGAAACATTACTGTGTCCAACAGTTATTACATATATCAAACTGAAATAGCTGTTGCAAAAACACCAATTTTTATAAAACATTAAGCTTAAGATTAATAGGGGTGCCCAAACTTTTTCATATAACTGTATTTATCACCCAGGTTGGTAGCTTCAGTGATGTAAAACCAGGAAATCATGCTCCTGCACGTTTAGTTCTGAGAGGGTTAATAGGGCGTGTCAGGGCCGTTTTTTACCTGCAGTCATAAGAGTTGGGCGGGATTGGCTGCTCACAAAATCCCACCCCAGGGCCTGTGTATAAAATGGAGACCAAGTGTCTCATTCAGTATATGTGGCTGGAGGTATGAACCTCCATCGTGTCTGTGCTCCAGGACACTGACTGTGAGCGGGTGAAACTGCAACACTGTATGGACTGTTTTCTTGTTTTGTTACTTTGTGCCGGACAAGGCTATGCTTCATTTACTTGGAGAGTGGGGTTTATGAAGTCCGAATAAACCCACCTTGGACATTTTAAAGAAACTGACTCCTGTGACTACCTCAAAAGCGGCTGAGTGAGTACCAAACTCCTTACAATTGGTGCTAGAAGTGTGGGCAAGATTCCAGGAAAATGTGTACATGCTACTGAGATTGGTGGATGTCCTGGGTAAAGGCCAGCTAGAGATGTCCAGCAGCATGGAGAAGCTTCTCAAACACCTGATTCAAAGCCAACAACAGCTGCACAAGCTGCAATTGCAGAGCCAGCAAAGCCTGCAACATCAGCACCTGGAGCAGCAATGGAGGCAGCAAGAAACTAATAAACTCCTGATGCAGCAGTTTCAGCAGCAACAACGGCAGATGGAACTTCTAGCGGGGGAAGTTCGCTTCAGAGAGGCCGCCCCTCCCTCAACTCCAGGTGATGATTCGCACGTTAGGAAGGCGGTAGGAAGAGCATTGCAAAAGATGACTTCGGGTGATGACGTTGAGGCGTTCCTGACGGCCTTTGAGAGGGTGGTGGAGTGGGAGACATTGCCTCCAGAGCAGTGGGCGGAGGTGCTGGTGCCATATTTAACGGGCGAGCGGCAGTAAGCCTATTATGACTTGGCCCTGCAGGACGCAAAAGAGTATGCCAAATTAAAAACAGAAATTTTGTCGCGCTTGGGAGTGACTCTGACTGTCAGGGCGCAACGGGTGCACCACTGGGCCTATTGCATTGACAAACCTCCCCGGTCACAAATGTTCGACCTCCTACACCTGGTTCAAAAGTGGTTGCAACCTGAATCTTCCTTCCCAGCACAGAGGGTGGCAAGGGTCGTCATGAACAGGTTCATCCACTCCCTTCCGAGGTCGGTGCAAGCCTGGGTTGCCCAAGGAGATTCCATAATGCCGATGACCTGGGGGGGTTGGTGGAAAGTTACCAGGTGGTGGAAAGTTCCTTGGGAAAGCCCGGGGTCGTAGCGTCTCCATAATGGGGTTCCCAAAAGGGGGCATACACCCAAAAGAGGGAAACTAGAGCCACATCTGAGGGGCACCCTAGAGGCCAGGAGGGGTCTGAGTTGCTGCCAAAGGTCCCACCCCTTAACATAGTATGCTGGAGATGTCACACCCTAGGTCACATAGCCGCCTGATGACCCATGACAACTGAGCCAATGGACTGCAGCATAGGACGGCGTTGCTCATATTTTGCATATTCTGCCTGCAGTGCTGTCCCTCAACCAGGCATGCCTCATGTCAGTGAATGATATGCAAGTGATTGTTCTGTTAGACTCGGGGAGTTTAGTAACCCTAGTGAGGACCACAGTTCCTCATCGGCTGGTTACGGGGAAAATGGTCAGCGTCCTTTGTATCCATGGGGACGCTAAGGACTAATCTGTGGCCCGAGTGGTCATAGACACAAACTGTGGTGCCGAGTCCTATGAGGTCGGAGTAGTCAAGGACCTATTGCACTCTGTTATAATAGGGCGGGACTTTTCCTTGTTTAGGGACTTGTGGGAGAATGGGAGGAAGCCGGGTTGTCCGGGCAACAACCAAGTCGCCCCTGAAGAAACCTTATTGCAGGCCGCAGCCAACAAGTTTCCCTTTTGTGTGCTTGTTGGGGATGAGGCAGCATCCCTGGAGGCCCACATCCCTGAACTGGAGGTGTCCGGGGGAAACTTTGGAACTGCCGAGCTCAGGGACTTTACTCTAAAAGTGGTATTTAATAATGTAACTGTTCTTAATGGTGTTGCTCAAGAGCCGGGGGCTGACACACGATATCCGCACTTTTCCATAAATGGGGAGTTACTATATCGGGTCACCAAGCTCAGAGGGGAGGTAATTGAGCAGTTACTAGTGCCAAGGCCGTACAGATGCAGGATGTTAGATATGGCCCATGCACATGTCTTGGGTGGTCATCTGGGGATAGAAAAAACCAGGAAAGGATCCTGCAGAGGTTCTACTGGCCTGGGTGTCACAGAGAGATCATGAGTTATTGTAGGTCATGTCCCACCTGTCAGCTGACCTCCCCTGTGGCTCACTTCCGTAGCCTTTTAGTGCCTCTGCCTGTCATCGAGATCCTGTTCGAGCGTATCGCCATGGATCTAGTGGGACCCTTGGTCAAGTCCGCCAGAGGACATCAGTACATCCTGGTCGTACTGGACTATGCTACGCGGTATCCGGAGGCCGTGCCACTATGGAACTCCTCCTGCAAGTGTATAGCCCGGGAGTTGGTCCATATCTTTTCCAGGATGGGGTTGCCTAAAGAGATTCTAACGGACCAAGGGACTCAGTTTATGTCAAAGTTGATGAGGGAGTTGTGCAGGATCCTGAAATTCACACAACTCAGGACCACAGTCTACGATCCACAGACAGATGGCTTGGTGGAGCGATTTATTAAAACCTTGAAGGCCATGTTGAAGAAGGTCGTAGAGAAAGACGGCCAGGACTGAGACTGCCTACTGCCGTACCATCTATTCTCCATCAGAGAAGTCTCACAGGCCTCTACTGGATTCTCCCCTTTCGAGCTGTTGTATGGCCGACACCCCCGTGGACTCCTGGACATAGCAAAGGAGACCTGGGAGGCTGAGTCTACACCCTACAGGAGTGTAGTCGAACATGTGGCACAAATGCAAGAGAGGATTGCCGAAGTATTGCCCATTGTGAAAGAACACCTCCTCAAAGCACAAGAGGCACAGTCGAGGGTGTACAATAGGTCGGCGAGGGAGAGACACTTGAACCCTGGAGATCGGGTACTGGTGCTGGTGCCTACACTGGAGAACAAATTCCTGGCTAAGTGGCAGGACCCCTATGAAGTAGTGGAAATGGTTGGCAATGTCAATTATAAAATTCACCAACCAGGGAGGAGAAAGCCCTACCAGGTGTACCACGTCAACCTGATCAAGCCATGGTGAGATAGGGAGCCCTTGGAAGCTTCGTGTTTGGTGGCAAAGTCTGAAGCCAATGTAGAAGAGGTTAAGGTGTCTGAGTCACTGTCACGTGCCCAAAAGCAACAGTTATGAGAGTTGCTGCAACGGAACAGGGACCTGTTCTCCGAACTACAAGGTTGTACCCAGATCATGAGCATGAGGTCCTTACAGAGCCTCATGTCCTGTGTTATGGCAATCTGCCAACAGCAGGGGGTGCCAGTGCGCCCAGGCGTCATGACGGGAGGGAATAAAAGAGACCACAACCTGGTGATGCTCAGCAAGAGTCCCTCACTGTGGGAGGGTCAAGCGTATATTTTTATAGGTTTTCCAAGGGAGTTTCCAGAATTGGGGCCCCTCTACAAAGACACTCAATTGGCTAATTAATCCAGTAGTCTTACTTAATTGGTTACAACCAGTTATGCAACATTACATCTATTACATCTATTACTTATCTATTTTAACATAACACACTTGGCAGGCAGCCATCATCATCTCGAGTTCACTTTATGCAAAGTCATTCTTGTTCTTCTTAAAGTTATATGAAGCTCTCAATCGCCATCTTGGATATCTGTATGTCACAGCAGAAATTCTTCTTAGCACAAAGTCTTATATAATTCAAACACATCACGCAATTAATATAAGAATGGAATCTGTTCCTTCACATTCCCACCTCTTGTTTGAATTTGAAAGAGCGCTTTGGGTACTATCCCGCATCCTAATGACACGAGGGAGATTGGTCTTCATTCAGCCTGATTCCATGTTATCAGACTGGAGCATTCTGCGGCACCTCCATCCCCCAATTCGCCTCCTGAAGGATGATCCCATCCAAGAAAAAGGGTTCCATTCATCCTTTGTTAGCTCTCTAGCTTGTTTCTGTAGTTCTTTTACTTTCTGCATATGAGCTTCTACGGGGTCATGTGCATCTTCTATACAACTACAACATTCTTCTCCAACTATGGCACAAGTTCCACCTTTTACAGCTAGCAGATAGTCAAGGGCCATTCGATTTTGTAGTGCCACCTTTCTTATCTGTGCGACTTCGCTATTTAGTTTATGAACAGAACTAGTTGTTTCATTGATGATCCCGTTGATAATATTGGAGTATTCATTTAGTTTGTTAGCTAGGGAAATTCCCCATCCTGTCCAGGTGGGAAACCACATTCAAGCTTGATCTGAAGTTGTGAATAATTCTCATTCTCTAAATATATGATATTTTCAGATTTCTCCCTAACAATCTCCTCAGGCATAATAGCATAACGTTCCCGGAGAGCTGGTACGACGCTTCCTATGGTGCAATTACTCCATCCTCCCATAGGGACCCAGGAATAGGCTCTATTTTCGCATAGGTAATATATTCCCCGTTTTAATGTTCTAGGAACTATACCTCCATGGCTAACCAACCATTGTTGTAACCATCACATGTTAGTGTGCATTTTAGTTTCACATTCTGATTCAGAATCATCCGAATCATCCTGGCTGGGGCAAGCACAGTTTGGAGCACATCTGACTTCCATGATTGCACACCAACATCTTTGGTTACAGTTCCCATTTACCTTATCACATGATCCACGGTTATTCACCTCCTGCTCCATATTGAAGGAGATAGTAGCATTCTCACAGTCCGCCACTCCCAGGAGCACTGGGGGAAAGGGAGCGTAGGAATTGCCATGATCTGAGGGTCGAGTAAACATTAATCCTAAACATACAGAGGGTGCTGTTGAAACACCAGCTATCTCCAGATAGGCTCCCTCAGCTGAAATAGCATTTTGCTCAATATGTCCAGTGTCTAACTTCATGGTGTAACTATAATCAGTGAGGCGTAGGTCATTCATCGACAATGGGATCCCTATCAAAGGAATCCCTTTGTGATTTTTAGGGACATGTTAGCAAATCCAACAGTCGGTTATGTTTAATTGCCTGGCAGTTTGTTGGTGCAATAGCCAAATAGTGTTGTCCTGTTCCCCTATTTTTGTCTGTTCTTTTACACTTGAGCCACCAAAGATAAGACAACACAACACGCAAATTTTTACATTGCATGTTGTAACATAAACAAATATATTAAGGATCTCCCTTAGAAGTGAGTTCAGGAGTGCAACTTTTCTCCTCATTTTGCTGTTGTGTGTTCAGGACCTTCTTGCAATGGCTGGCATGAATCCACACTGGCTTTCCTTCCAGGTTCACAGCAGTAGGCGTGGTCAGCTGGACTTGATAGGGTCCGTCAAACCTGGGTTCGAGGGCCTTCCTGGTGTGCTTTTTCAGGACCACCCAGTCTCCTGGTATAAGGGAATGAGATCCTTCTAGAGAATTCGGGTCTGATATTGAAGAGAAAACACGTGAATGCACTTTAGACAAATGTTCATGCAATTCCACAAGGTAAGAGGTCAGGGTGGAATAGTCTGCCTGTAGTTGATGGGGGAAATATAACCCCGTTCTTGGCACTGAGTCAAATAAAATTTTGAAAGGACTGAGCTTTTCTTGTCCTGTAGGAGTGGTACGGATAGCATAAAGCACCACTGGCAGAGCTTCCACCCAATTCATAGACTTCTGTCCATCCAAAAATTTCTGAAGCTTTAACTTAATGGTCCCATTAAGTCTTTGTACCTTGCCACTACTCTGTGGATGGTATGGAGTGTGCAAAGCTTGTGTGACCCGTAGAGTCTTTAGTATGTGTCACATTATTTCTCCCGTAAAATGGGTACCTCTGTCACTCTCTATTACCTCTGGGATCCCATATCTATAAATGACTTCTGATAGTATCTTTTTAGCAGTGTTCTTTGCTGTAGCTGAGGTCACTGGCCAGGTTTACGGCCAGTTTGAAAACACATCTATAGCTACAAGGACATACTCATATGTGCCTACCTTAGGTAGCTGTATGTAATCCACTTGCAGTCTCTGAAACGGGTACAAAGGTTTAGGAGTGTGTTTCTTAGGAGTTTTGACAACCCCCACAGGATTATGTCTTGCACATGTAAGACAACCCTGTACATATCTTGCAAAGAGGGTCTGAATTCCAGGGGCAAACCAATGTTTAAGGACTAAGGAGCTCATTGCTCCTTTTGCTGCATAAGTTGGGCCATGTGCCAAATTGGCCATCATGGGATAAAGACTTCTTGGCAGCCAAGTCCTGCCCTCTTCCTGCCAAAGCTCTCCTTCCAACTTGGCCCCCGCCTCGATTCATACCTTTTTGTCTTGAGGCATACTCTGGGCCTGTAATTCCTGTAGGAGAGCAAAGTGAGTAGCGGTAGGCCTGCTGCTTGCTTAGCAGCTTGGTCTGCATGGGCATTCCCCACAGCCAGAGGGTTGCCATCTTTTGCATGGGCTGGTACCTTCACAACCGCTAAATTTGCTGGTAGTTCCAGAGCTTGAAGCAACTTCTTCACAGCTTCCAAGTTTTTTATTGGTTTACCTGAGGATGTCAGAAACCCTCTAGCCCTCCAGATAACACCAAAGTCATGTGCTATGCCAAAAGTGTACCTGGAATCTGTAAAAATGTTAATTCTCAAACCTTTACCCAGCGTACATGCATCAGTGAGTGCCTTCAACTCCGCCTCCTGTGCAGATTCACAGGGTGGGAGTGGTTTTTGAACAAGTACTTTACCATCCGCTTGGACCACGGCGTAACCGGTGACAAAGTGTCCTTGTGCTTCATTCCACCATCTGGAACCATCTACAAAATACTCAGCATCAGGATTAGTTAGCAGTGTTTCAGTAACATTTGACAATCCCTTTGTCTCTGCAGCCATCAATTCGTGACAGTCATGCTCTAAACCTACTAAGTCCACCCCTCCCTCCTCTTGGAAATCCACCGGCAACAAAGTGGCTAGATTTAAAACAGTACATCGCTGAATGGAGATGTGTGGACTCAACAAAGTAAGTTCATATTTAGTGACTCTGGCTTGGGATAGGTGTCTGAGTCTTGTGGATTGTAGTAATTCAGCAACAGCATGCGGAACTTGAACTGTAAGCGGATGCTGAAGGACTAGATCTTCTGTTTTGACCTCAAGTTCAGAGGCTGCCGCTACAGCCCTAAAGCAGGTAGGTAGGGCTATAGCAATGTTATCAAGGTTGACAGAGTAGTATGCAATTGGGCGCATGCGACCACCATGTTTTTGTGTGAGTACCCCTGAGGCAAATCCCCTTTGCTCATGGCAAAACAATGTGATTGGTAGTGTGTAGTCAGGAATGCCTAGGGCAGGGGCTGTAGTAAATATCTGCTTCAGTGTGTGGAAAGCCTCCACAGCCTCTGGAGTTAAATGGAAGTTGTCAGCTTGCAGACAGTCATACAGGGGCTGCATAGTCTGAGAACAATTATTAATCCGTGGTCTGCAAATATCCGACCAAACCAACAAAGATACGCATGGCCTTTGCCGTGCTTGGCAGTGGACAGTTGCGAATAGCTGATATCCTCTCTGGAGTGAGATGTTTGCTCCCAGAAGAGATACAGTGACCCAGGAAAGTCACAGTGGCCTTACACAATTGCAATTTGTTTTTGGAGGCCTTACAGCCATTTTCTGCCAGAAAGGTAAGCAATGATAGTGACTCTTACTTGCATTTCATTTCATCCTGGCAACATATCAATGGGTCATCAATGTACTGCAATATGACAGTACCAGTGTGACTAGGCCTCCAGGATTGTAAAACACAATGCAAAGCCGTAGAAAAGATGTCAGGGGAGTTAGCAGCCCCTTGTGGGAGGACAGCCCAGGAATACTGCTTATTCCTAAATTAAAATGCAAAATAAGGCTATGTGCCCACGTTGCGGAAATGAAGCATATTTTTTACGCTTCTCCCTGGCAGGAAAAACGCATTGGGATTTTACATGCAGTTTTCCCGCCAGGTAGAAGAGTTTTTGAAGCGTCTTTGCATGCATTTCCGCATGCGGGTTATCAAGCGCTTTTCCAAGCGATTTTAGCATCACTTGGAAAAGTGCTTGACAACTTGTTCACACTATATAAATCCATGCAACCGGCATGGATTTATAGTAGTGTGACCAAGTTAGTTAAAAAAAAGAATAAGAATGGTGAAAAAAAAAAAAAAAGAAGTTTATACTCACCTACCGATGTCTGTTTTGTCTGCTCCGTCCAGTGTCTTGCACTGCTTGCGATAGTGTGAAGGACCTGCGGTGACGTCATTGAGCCATGTGATGGGTCACATGACTCAGTGACGTCATGGCAGGCCCTTCACATCAACGCGAACTTTGCAAGACACCGTCCCGGAGCAGACAAAACACCGGGAAGATATCGGAAGGTGAGTATAAACTTTTTTTGTTATTTTAAATTCTTTTTTTAAAGTTTTCTATGGTACCCAGGTCTGGAGGAGAGTCTTCTCTCCTTCAGACTTGGGTACCATCCGCACATAGAAACGCATATAATCCGTGAGTACAAATGTACTGACACGGATTATATGCGTCTCAATGCAAGTCAATGGCGGCGATTACGCTGCGTATCCGCAAAATTAATGGACATGCTGCGGATTTTTGAGCGCAGCATAAACGCTGCGGAAAAAATCCGCAACATGGGCATTGAAAGTGCGGCTTGTCATTGGGGACCATGGGGGGCGGATTACCAAGCGTTTCCCAAGCGTTTATGCTGCGGAAATTCCGCAGCATAAACGCTTGGAAAACGCATAGTGGGCACACAGCCTAAGATTGACAGTCATCATGAAGAGGAACACTAAAAAATGCATTTGCTAAATCAATTAAGGTGAAGCATTTAGCATGTGAGGGTACCTGATTGAGCAGTGTGTGTGGATTTTGGACCTGTGGTGCATTTATTACAGTCACGGCATTTATTGCTCGTAAGTCATGAACCATGCGATAAGCTGATGGTTGCCCCTTGGGTGTCTTTTTCTTGACTGGGTACAGGGGTGTGTTGAAAGGGCTCTTGGCTGGTACCATAAGTCCCTTGTCCAACAAGTCCTTGAGATCAGAAGCTATGGCTTCTTCTTGGGTGGTACTTAAAGGGTACTGCCGTAGACAAGGTGGTTTTGCATCTGGAGTTAATGGGATCCTAACTGGAGGGACTGGTAATTTGCCAACATCAGTTTTTGATGTGGCCCACAAATGTGGCGGGACTTCCATCAACCAGTCAGGATCCTGACCATTCAGAATTTGCTTCTGTGGATGTATGGCCATGGACATCAGCACACATAAGGTTTCCTCAGGCAATGGGGCAACAATTTGGGGGGTACCTGAGGAAAAATCCACAGATGCTTTCATAGTACTTAACACATCAGTCCCCAGTAGGTTGTAGGGGCTGTCTGAGCTCACCAACACACGTGTGACTATAGATGTTACATCGTGCATATTGAGTTTAATGGGTTTAGTTAACGGGAGGTTAATGGATGTTCCCTCTATCCCTTGACAGCAAATGTAATCGGAGGAAATGAGTTCCTCTGGTACATATTTTTCCTGTATTAATGTATGGGCTGCTCCTGTGTCAACCAGAAAATAAATAGAATCCCCCGTATCGTCACATGTTGTTGTCACAATTAGCTGTGGACCTGGTGGTGTGTCAAGGGAACAGTTGACATAGAGAAAAGTCACAGGATTGCCAATACTTCATTGGGATGGCTGGCCAGCAGCCAGTCCTCCTGTAGGGCACTTATTTTTGTAGCACTGATTTTGATAGTGCCCTTTCTTCCCACAGTACCAACATTCCTTTTGAGATATATTGCGCAGGAAGTTCTGCTTTCTGTCATGTCCCTGTTGCTGGAATCTCTTTTTACATCTGGCAAGCTGAGTAACCAGTAAAGGCTTTTTCTTGCCCTGTAGGTCAACTTCTGCTCCCTGTACTATGGCCACTTGGTCAGGGAATGAACAGGTTCGCCAGTCTGGATGAGACCTCTTCACAGCCTCCTGTATAGGTAATTTCAGCCCAGATATACAGTACAGACCAAAAGTTTGGACACACCTTCTCATTTAAAGATTTTTCTGTATTTTCATGACTATGAAAATTGTACATTCACACTGAAGGCATCAAAACTATGAATTAACACATGTGGAATTATATACTTAACAAAAAAGTGTGAAACAACTGAAAATATGTCTTATATTCTAGGTTCTTCAAAGTAGCCACCTTTTGCTTTGATGACTGCTTTGCACACTCTTGGCATTCTCTTGATGAGCTTCAAGAGGTAGTCACCGGAAATGGTTTTCACTTCACAGGTGTGCCATGTCAGGTTTAATAAGTGGGATTTCTTGCCTTATAAATGGGGTTGGGACCATTAGTTGTGTTGTGCAGAAGTCAGGTGGATACACAGCTGATAGTCCTACTGAATAGACTGTTAGAATTTGTATTATGGCAAGAAAAAAGCAGCTAAGTAAAGAAAAACGAGTGGCCATCATTACTTTAAGAAATGAAGGTCAGTCTGTCTGAAAAATTGGGCAAACTTTGAAAGTGTCCCCAAGTGCAGTTGCAAAAACCATCAAGCGCTACAAAGAAACTGTCTCACATGATGACCGCCCCAGGAAAGGAAGACCAAGAGTCCCCTCTGCTTCTGAGGATCAGTTTATCCAAGTCACCAGCCTCAGAAATCGCAGGTTAACAGCAGCTCAGATTAGAGACCAGGTCAATGCCACACAGAGTTCTAGCAGCAGACACATCTCTTCAACAACTCTTAAGAGGAGACTTTGTGCAGCAGGCCTTCATGGCAAAATAGCTGCTAGGAAACCACTGCTAAGGACAGGCAACAAGCAGAAGAGACTTGTTTGGGCTAAAGAACACAAGGAATGGACATTAGACCAGTGGAAATCTATGCTTTGGTCTGATGAGTCCAAATTTGAGATCTTTGGTTCCAACCACTGTGTCTTTGTGCGACGCAGAAAAGGTGAACGGATGGACTCTACATGCCTGGTTCCCACCGTGAAGCATGGAGGAGGAGGTGTGATGGTGTGGGGGTGCTTTGCTGGTGACACTGTTGGGGATTTATTCAAAATTGAAGGCATACTGAACCAGGATGGCTACCACAGCATCTTGCAGCGGCATGCTATTCCATCCGGTTTGTGCTTAGTTGGACCATCATTATATTTTCAACAAGACAATGACCCCAAACACACCTCCAGGCTGTGTAAGGGCTATTTGACCAAGAAGGAGAGTGATGGGGTGCTACACCAGATGACCTGGCCTCCACAGTCACCAGACCTGAACCCAATCAAGATGGTTTGGGGTAAGCTGGACCGCAGAGTGAAGGCAAAAGGGCCAACAAGTGCTAAGCATCTCTGGTAACTCCTTCAAGATTGTTGGAAGACCATTTCCGGTGACTACCTCTTGAAGCTCATCAAGAGAATGCCAAGAGTGTACAAAGCAGTCATCAAAGCAAAAGGTGGCTACTTTGAAGAACCTAGAATATAAGACATATTTTCAGATGTTTCACACTTTTTTGTTAAGTATATAATTCCACATGTGTTAATTCATAGTTTTGATGCCTTCAGTGTGAATGTACAATTTTCATAGTCATGAAAATACAGAAAAATCTTTAAATGAGAAGGTGTGTCCAAACTTTTGGTCTGTAATGTAAATGTCTGTTTGAGTAGTCTTGCGTCTTTACTGTCCCCTGTCTCATACCCGTAGTCCAGCCAGAGTTGTTCAAGAGATGCAGCATAGTCAGCTACTGACTGTTTTGCGTCCTGCGTCTGTGTCATGAAATTGTCAATCTGGTTATCTTGTTGTTCTTTCACCCAGGGCCTGACTGCGTCAATGAATTCTTCTTTCTTAATGTCTGGTCATAGTCATTCCCTGGGCTACTTTATACCACATTGTGGCTTGGTCAAATTTGTCATTGTCTTTTAACCATCCTTTAAAATTAGTCAGGAACTTTTCCCATACATGCTCATCCAACGTGCCATTCATTCCTGCACCCAACTTTTTCAACATTGGCTTGCAATCTTTTGTGGCTTCAACACCGTGTGCACACTTTACAATATCTATAGCAGAAACCCATTTTTCTGCTTCCTTGTTGGAAGATCTCTTGCTCTGTGCAGTTCCCATATTCACAGGACCCTGGGCAACTGCTACGTGCGTTACCGTCCAAGTACTTCACTGCTTTGAACTACCGCTTTATTGTTACCGTCCAAGTGCTTCACTGCCTTGAACTACCACTTTAGTGTTACCGCTCAAGGGCTTCACTCCCTTGAGCTACCACCTCAGAGCAACTAAACTTCCTCCCTGGGCTTCCGCCTTGGGAACCCTTTGAAGCCTTCCACGTTTTTCCTATGGAACAGAAAACACGCAAACACTGCTACCAGGAATAGCACTATTGCAACTAGTCAATCAAGACCCGTATCATACTCTGCAGGCATGCATACGCTACTTCTATTATCATTCAGGAGAGGAAAATCAAGACCACACTCAGGCATGCATACGAAAGTTCCACCAAGCAAAGTAATTCTTCCTCATACAATATCAACAGACATTCCACACATTCAAAATTGCTCAAGCCCATGCACAAGGTTCAACACTAGTCCATCCGACATCACCAGGGGCCACCGGCAGACAGTCTGAGCCCACAGCTCCCCCACCCCAGGCTACTCCTACGTCTCCAACTTTACTCCCGCTGAGGGAAGCGACCACCAGAGACTATCAGCATTGCCGGAGGGGGTGCGCGGCACCAAATCACCAACCAGACCCACCACAGGATACCAGAGGAAAAAGTGGGAACCCCTCCCAAACTATGGAGAGAGAGAGAGAAAGGTTCTCAGTACACTTATGTATGTGGCTGATATCTCTACTCTTTAGGCTATGCCCTTCCTATATTGACGTGTGTCTAGTTAACTGTACTTACCCCAGCTTCAGCTCAAGGTTTTCCGTCAACCCACCATCCGCATATCAGGGGTCGATCCCAATTAACAAGGCAGGTCAAGCCCGCAGCATGAGTTGGGACCAGTCTTTATATGCAGCTAATGGGGTCAGCCCTCCACAAGCTTTGGCTGCTACACACGTCAACCTTATGTCAGGTGTCCCTATCTGAGACGTGACATAAACACAGTCCCCGACTTGTGAGCAAAGTCACAAGAAATGCAGGGTCCCTAGCAACCACTCTGGGCGGCTTTATACACCGTCACTTCTCACAGCTCCCCCTGAAAGGAGCAACAGAGCATGCACATATTCACACGCCTAGAGACTCAATTGCTGCAGGGCTAATAACATCCCAGCATCAACGTTAGCACATAGAAAGCATTTGGCAGCATTCACTGGCACACTGAATCACGTCACACGTCAAACCACGGAACAATCGAGCAGGGCTCAGGAGACAGGCAGTAACACAATGGGTTACTTACCGTGGTCTTCCTGCATCCTTTGCTCCGTCCTCGAGGGTCCGTAGTCAGAGGTGATGTTGTGATCCCCTAAACTTGAAGCCGTATCGGATTCCCGAAGCTCGCCGAGAGGTAATCTCGAAAGAAGTGAAGCAGATGCTAAGTCTGGGAGTCATTGAAGAATCCAAGAGTGGCTGGTCCAGTCCCATAGTCTTAGTGCCGAAACCTGATGGAGAATGGCGGTTTTGCAATGACTATAGGAAACAGAATGAGGACTCTAAGTTCAATTCATACCCAATGCCCAGGGTAGATGAACTGATTGAAAGGCTAGGGCCACCCTTGACCTCACAAAAGAGTATTGGCAAATTCCTATGGCCCAAGATGCCAAGGAGAAGATAGCCTTTTCAACTCCAAATAGGTGTTTCCAGTACACCAAGATGCCTTTTGGGTTGCAGGGAGCTCCAGCTACCTTCCAGAGAGGCATGGACCGGATCTTAGCTCCCCACAAGAAGTATGCAGCGGCCTACCTGGATGATATTGTGACAGCCAGGATTGGGGAAGCCATCTGAGGAAAGTCCAGTTAATATTCGATGCTCTGCGGAAGATGGGGTTTTCCATCAACCCGAAGAAATGTGCCATGGGCATGGAGGAAGCCAAGTATTTCGGCTATGTCATTGGCAGAGGCATGATCAAGCCCCAAATAAATAAAATTGACGCGATCCAGGGTTGGCCACAACCTCTCTCAAAAAAGCAGGTCAGAGCGTTCCTGGGCATCGTGGGCTACTACCGCCGGTTCATTCCCAACTTCACCGTGGTAGCCGACCCTTTGATTGACCTCCTTAAAGGGACAAAGTCGGCTATGGTTAAGTGGTCTCCAGAAGCGGAGACGGCTTTCCAGGAACTAAAGCAGGCTCCGTGTAAACAGCCAGTGCTGGTGGCTCCGGATTTCTCAAAGGAGTTTGTGGTCCAGACGGACATGTCAGATGTCGGACTGTGTGCTGTCCTATCCTAAGAGGTGAAGAGGGAGGAACACCCCATAATGTATTTTAGCAAGAAGCTGACATCTTGTGACAAAAATTACTCCATAGTGGAGAAGGAATGTTTGGCCATTAAATGGGCCTTGGACACCCTTAGGTACTGCCTCCTAGGCAGGAAGTTCAGGCTCGTATCAGACCATGCCACACTAAGGTGGATGAGCAAGAAGAAGTGGAACAATGCTCGAGTGACCAGGTGGTTTCAAGCCCTTCAGGATTTTAGCTTCCGTGTAGAGCATAGGCCAGGGAAACTGCATGCAAATGCTGACGCATTGTTGAGGGTCCACTGTTTATTAGCAGAAGGTGGCAAGCCCCCGGCTTTGGGCAGAGGGGGGGTATGTAAGATGGCCACCGGACAGGTCCTTGAAGGGAGATATGTATCACCCAGGTTGGTAGCTTCGGTGATGTAAAACCGGGAAAGCATGCTCCAGCACGTTTAGTGCTGAGAGGGTTAATAGGGCGTGTCAGGGCCGTTTTTTACGAACAGTCATAAGAGTTGGGCAGGATTGGCTGCTCACATATCCCCACCCCAGGGCCTGTGTATAAAATGGAGTCCGAGTGTCTCATTCATTGTCTGTGGCTGGAGGTGTGGAGACCTTCAGCATGTCTGTGCTACAACACTATATGGACTGTTTTCTTGTTTTGTTACTTTGTGCCAGAAAAGGCGGTGCTTTGTTACTTTGTGCTGGACAAGGCTATGTTTCATTTACTTGGAGAATGCGGTTTATGAAGTCCGAATAAACCCACCTTGGACATTTTAAAAGAAACTGACTCCTGTGACTACCTCAAAAGTGGCTTAGCGAGTACCAAACCCCTTACACATCCCATTAACAGTGAGTGCTCTGTTCGTCGGCAGGTGTGATTTTACGATAACTACAGCAAGAAATAAAGTGATACACCAATGCAATAAGGGTATCTGTCACTACTTTATACTACCTCAGATTGTAGTGAAAGATTATCTTTAAAATTAATGCATTATACCCACAAGCCTTTTAAAATAATGCTTTGCAAATAGACGGTACATTCTACTTGTTTAACCTAGTGTTTGCAAAGAGTTTATCAATCCTTTAAATGCATACTGACAGCCTGGTTAAAGGAAATAAATGGTTTCATCAGAGCTAATGCATGTAAACATTGCTTTGGACCTCGCTCAATGCAAAGAAACTAAATTACTGATGAACAGTGCACTAACTTATAAGATGGCATTGGTAAATAATGACTAGATGTTAAAAGTGACCTGTCACCTTGGAAAAACGCTATTTACCTGCAGGTATAGAGTTAATATGCAGGTAAATAGCATTACAATGTTGCCTGGTGGCCTTAATGTGGCTACTGGGAGAAAACGAAATTATTTCCTCATGGGCGCCACTAGCTTTTAATCATGGAGGCGTGCATGGAGCGATTACAAACAGTCCTCATAGCAAAGCTCACTGTATTTTGACCTGTGGCTGTAAGCACACCCCAGCACTTTGATTGACTGATCGCTCTGAACAGATTTCCTGCAGAGCTGGCTGTCAATCAAAGTAACATGGCGTGCATATAGCAGCTGTCACTCATAGTGTAGTGAGTGATGCTGTGAGCGATGAATGTAATAGCTCGCTGCACTGCCCCCATTACTTTTTAGTCGCCAGCTGTCAGGAAAAATAAAAAAAAATGACAGGTCTTAGAAAATGGCTACGTGAACTACACTTTTTTGTACAAATGTCACAATTTTTTTACCCGTAAAATAATATAAAAAATTGGACATTATTCGGTCAGTATTTTTTCTCAGAACTGGGAGGCAAAAACAGGAGTGGGTGATAAATGCAGAGTTGGTGCTCTTGTTTCTATTATACCTTTTCTCTGATTGTTCCTCACCTGGTTTTGGCCCCCACTCCTGAGAAAAAATACTGACCGAATACTGATAGTGGTAATTAGGGTTACCTGGTTATGGACCCACTCAGAGGTTTTGCACCCCCTGAACCAAAACCCTAGGTACGCCTCTGATGAGATGCTTCCCTTGTCTGTACATAGTGAAACAAGTATATAGTGCGAACTACTTCTCACATTAATGCAGTTATGACCAAATACTGATAGTGGGGCCATGGCCTAATAGTGGATGTAGGAGAACCTCAGCAGATGACCCTGCTGTTACTAAAAAAAAATCTCTATACAAAGACCAACACTTATATTACTGCCATATGGTGACATATAGTGGTAGATAAACCAGTGCTACAGAACTTGTAAGAGATTACAGTACAGTTAAAGATAGCGACTTACAGCTGACGTTCCTTCTAGTGGAGTCGTTCACGTTTCCCAATTTTTCCATCTGACCTAGACCGACATGACAACTTCTTCCAGGCAGGGCATGGCAGCGGAGATTACAACAAAGACCCATATGACTTCTCACATTTCCAGCACCGTGCTGCCATATGTGTCCCTATTACTGCACCTACTGTGTGGTACTATGTACCCTCTAAATGGTAAAACAACCCTATAGAATATATTAATGCCTTGTGCAAGTGCCCTAGAAAATAGTGCCCACATTTTTCCCTCTAGAAAATAATAATTCCCTCTGTGTGCCCCCAAACTGATGGCCCCAACACTGTACAAAGAACCCTCATTAGCTCCCACACTGTATGATGGGCCCCTCACTGTAATCCCCACACTGTATGATGGCCCCCTAAATAGCCTCCATATTGTATAATGCACTCCCCATAATCCTCCATAAAGTATAATACACTCCTCATAGGCCTCCATACAGTATAATTCACTTCCCATAGGCCTCCATATAGTATAATGCACTCTTCATATGCACTCCCCATGGTCCTCCATGCAGTATAATGCACTCCCCATAGGCTTCCATATAGTATAATGCACTCCTCATAGGCCTCCATATAGTATAATGCACTCCTCATAGGCCTCCATTTAGTATAATGCACTCCCCATAGGCCTCCATATAGTATAATGCACTCCCCATAGCCCTCCATATATTATAATGCACTCCCCATAGTCCTCTGCACAGAATAATTCACTCCCCATAGGCCTCTGTACAGTATAATGAACTCACTGTAGGCCTTCATATAGTATAATGCACTCTTCATAGGTTTCCATGCTGTATTATGCACTCCCCATAGTCCTCCATGCAGTATAATGCACTCCCCTTAGGCCTTCATATAATATAATGCACTCCTCATAGTCCTCAATATAGTATTATGCACTTCTCCTAGGCCTCCATTTAGTATAATGCACTCCCCATAGGCCTCTATATAGTATAATGCACTCTCCATATGCACTCCCCATAGTCCTCCATGCAGTATAATGCACTCCCCATAGGCCCCCATATAGTATAATGCACTCCCCATAGGCCTTCATATAGTATAATGCACTCCTCATAGGCCTCCATATAGTATAATGCACTCCCCATAGCCCTCCATATATTATAATGCACTCCCTATAGGCCTCTGTACAGTATAATGAACTCCCCATAAGCCTCCATATAGTATAATGCTCTCCCCATAGGCCACCATACAGTATAATACACTCTTCATGTAACATACCTGGCGGCGTCCTTGCATAGTGGTCCATCTCCCACTGTGCAAGAGCGCGCACTTGATCTCCTGTCCAGAATGTCTCTCTGGCTTCCCTCCATGCTGTTTGTGTCTGTTTCTGCTGCTTAAGGGCGGCGCCCGATCACTTCCTGCTTTTTGTACCTGCTGTGGGTCACACCTCTTGTGCGTCCTCAGCCTATTGCTGTCTGTCACCTGGTATATAGCTCAGCTGCGCCCATCTATCCCTGCCTGAGCATAGTGTTTCATTCAGTGTGTGCTTGCACTCTGAAGGTGCCAGGTCCCGTTCTGTGTTCTCTTGTCTGCCTATCCTGGAGGCTGTATTTCCAGGCCTGTCTGAACACGCTCCTAGCCTGTTCCTCCTGCCTTCTAGGGGCCGATTACCTAGACCTGTTCCTGTATCTTGTCTGACCTGTCTGAACACGCTCCTAGCCTGTTCCTCTCGCCTTCTAGGGGCTGATTACCTAGACCCGCTCCTGTATCTTGTCTGTCCTGTCTGAACACGCTCCTTGCCTGTTCGTCCTGCCTCTCTGGGGGCCGTATTCCCAGACCCGCTCCTGTATTCCGCTGCAGTGTCGGTCTCCTCCGTACACTCAGTTCCAGTCTGAACTCTCTCCTATCCTTTACCTGTTTTGCCTCTATGTCCGTTCCCTTCCTTTTTCTGCAGAGTCTGAACTCGTACCTAACTCCTGCTTGTTGTCTCTGTACTCCCGTTTGTGAGTTTGTGGTCCACTCGCTACTTCACTGCAAGTACCCTGTGGGTGTCTGGCTCTGCCTTTCCCTTCCTGTCTGTTCCGTGTGAACAGAGCCCTGTCCCCCCTACTCAGCCTAGCCTGCTCTGACTCCTTTGCTCACTGCTCCGGCGGTTCTAGCCTGCTCTGACTCCTTTGCTCACCGCTCCGGCGGTTCTAGCCTGCTCTGACTCCTTTGCTCACCGCTCCGGCGGTTCTAGCCTGCTCTGACTCCTTTGCTCACCGCTCCGGCGGTTCTAGCCTGCTCTGACTCCTTTGCTCACCGCTCCGGCGGTTCTAGCCTGCTCTGACTCCTTGCTCACTGCTCCGGCAGTCCTGTCCTGCCCTGCTTCTGCCCGCTGCTCCGGCAGTCCTGTCCTGCCCTGCTTCTGCCCGCTGCTCCGGCAGTCCTGTCCTGCCCTGCTTCTGCCCGCTGCTCCGGCAGTCCTGTCCTGCCCTGCTTCTGCCCGCTGCTCCGGCAGTCCTGTCCTGCCCTGCTTCTGCCCGCTGCTCCGGCAGTCCTGTCCTGCCCTGCTTCTGCCCGCTGCTCCGGCAGTCCTGTCCTGCCCTGCTTGTGCTCGCTGCTCCTGCAGCCCCGTCCTGCTCTGTTCTTGCCCTCGCTGCTCCTGCAGCCCTGTCCTGCTCTGTTCTTGCCCACCGCTTCGGGCGTTCCCTCTCTGCTGTGGTTGTCTACCGCATCTGCGGTTCTGTGACCCAGTCTGTACTGGGTCTTAACCTTTCTGTGCTCCAGCCCGTCCTTTCGGCCAGTACCTCCCTGCCTGCATACTCGCCTGTATCCACCCATCTGCATACCTGCCGTGTTTGCTTATATCCACCAGTCTGTGCCTGCCTAACCTGCCTGTTCCTGAGTCCCAGTGTGTACTGGGTTCTATCCCGCCTGTGTTCCTACCTGCTAGTGCCTCCCTGTCTGCACTCTAGCTGCGCTTGCCTTTACCCGCCTGCCTGCATACCAGTCGTGCCTGCCTATACCCTCCAGTCTGTGCGCCAGCCTAACCAGCCTGATCCAGTAATCCCTGTGTGGGTCAACCCCCGTGTCCGGAGTTTGACCTGGAGTAGCACCTGGTCCCTCTGCCCGGTTTCTCCCTGGTGCACTGGCGTCGTATGCCGTCGTGCCATCTTGGTCGGATCGGCCAGATACTTAGTCACGCCCCTCCAGGCACTCTCCGGTTCATGGTCCAGTGGAATCACTACAATCACACGCACACGCCGCTCAGCCCGGGCGTGTGCATAACACTTCATAGGCCTCGATACAGTATAATGCACTCCCCATATGCCTCCATACTGTGTAATGCACTCCTCAAAAAAAAAATACAATACTCCTCATCATTCCCCTGCTGCTCTGCTCTCTGCAGTGAGCGCTCTGATCGCCCGCACATGCCAACACAGTGGGCGTCATGTAGTGACATCATCGCGCCTGCTGTGCTGAGACGTCAGACACAGAAGGGGAATGATGGAAGAGGAAGCGTCAGCTGATGATCCCTCCTCCATCTTTCAACTGTATCGGCATCCAGGATGCTGATACAGTTGAACTTGCGATGACGGTAGGGGGGCCTGGTGCCGGTGTTGGCACCATGGGCCCCATAGCAGCCACGTAGCACCCGGCTCACGGGCCCTATAGCAGCCGGGTAGAAGCCAGAGAATTCAATTGCTGCGCACACCAATATAGTTACAAGTAGAGCTGCTTCGGGAGGGCCCCTCAGAGCGCGGAACCTGGGGCGGCCACTCCCTCTGCCCCCTGGTATCTGCGCTATTACATCTCCTCAATAAATTAACAAACTACCAAGAGGCCCATGTCTCAACTAACTTTGAGGCAGCTGAGTGGGAAGAGCAAGCCAAACCCAGAGCAGATTTCCCTGCCTTGAAAGATTTATAGTCTCTAATTTATTATAGTTAGCAACAGAGATGTGCAAGTCTTTTTAAATTCAAATTCGCTGGCCAAATTTTTTCCCAAAAATTGATTCACAGAAAATAAATTTGCTGCAAATTGCATAATTAAAAAGCCTCTAATTGCCTTGAAAATATGTGTAGGACAGTGAGTCAACTGAATACGTTTTCAGCTCTGCAATGCAAGCACAGCCTTTTTAATATCTTCAACCTATCTGTCTAGGGGAAAATGGGTGGTAACCAGTAGACCATATTTAAACACACAGCAGTTTCAGACTTTGCAGGATACATATATTATATACAAAAAAAGGTATCCCTTTTTGTAGGAAGATGCATGCCCTGCTGTTATTTATACAAAAGCAGTGCATTTTCACACAGTTGGGGGCAAAAATTATTCCTGTTTGAGAAGTATCAAGAGTTAGCACTTTGCTAGATGAAGAAGTTATAGCTTTTTCACAAGCTGTCCAAAAATTATCTTTTAAATTAGGGAAACAACTCAGGTGTACTGTTTTAAACATGAAGAAGTTATTGTTTCTCAACTAGGATTGAAAACGTTTTCCACTTTTGGAGTCCACAAATGGTTTGCTAATCACAAAATGATTAGGCAATTGCAAAGGCTTTTTATGAAGCCATCCAAAAATTATCCCTATTTTAAGGAGACAAAACAAGAGCACTATTTTCAAAGTAAAGAAGCAGTGGTTTGGGGATAAGCATTTCTAAGAGTTATCACTAATTTGGGAGCTGTTTCATGTTTGTGTACCTTTAAGAGAGTTTATTACTGATTGCTGCAGGGCATTAGGGGGGATGATGCCATTAATATGCTCACTGAGTTTTCAGCAGTGTGTGAAATAGCGCTCGACATGTATTTTTTTTAGGATCTTCACAAATTGAATTGCAGTCTTTGAATTCACATGGAACTGCGAATTTCAGGAAATTTGGCTCAATCCTCCATGGTTTGATCAACTCATCTCTATTTAGTAACCAGAGAAATTACAGCCTGCGAAACTAAAAACATTGCATGTGACGCGCCCCCTGGGACATATTCCTTTTTGAGGGGAATACCCGGCACCGGATCAGATGGGGGGGTTGTAGTCTCCGAGCGGCTGTGACCCGGTCCGTGCCCAGGGCGTCAAACTCAGTGTTATGTGGCAGTCCTACAGATGTTATCAAGAGTTCTTTTGTGTCGACTACGCCACCCGTTGTGATGCGGTCACTGTGGCCGCCGCTGCAGCAGGGTCCGCTGAGGCTGATGGTGGGTGCGCAGCTTGGTGAGATAACCCCCAATGGGAGGGGTATAGCCTCAGGGGGGACAGGTGCAGAGGATCGGGGTTGTGGTGGTGCAGTGCAGACGGCAATGAAGACAGAGTCGGGTTGTGCAGTTAAGGGTGTTTACTTACTGCAGATGTTGTACTGGTCACTCCAGCTTCGAGTGACCACCCGAGCCGTGCTGCGTCCACCAGGTCCTGGATCCAGCCAACCCCCAAACAAGTCCGGAGCGTGGCCCTGAGCTCTCCTTCTGTCCCGTTCTCTGGCCGTCCCCACCAGTGATCCACCTAGGTCCAGCTCCCTCGGGCCTTCTGTTGGGACACCCTTGGCCTTGGGTTCCCTGACCCTTCATGTGGTGTGCCTTCAGGGTGGATGTGATGGGTGACCGTGACAAACGCTGCCCACGGTCTCCGGTCTCTGGCTGGGGTGTGTTTTGCCCCCCCACCAGCTTGGGTTCCGGTACCCTGTGCCGACTCTTCACCCGGGGATTTAAGTTGGGATCTTGGAGTCCTTTTCTGCTGTTTCCCCCCTCTGGGTCTCTCTCTCTCTTCTCCTCTCTCACTCTGGGTCTTTCTTCTCCTCTGCTCGCTGACTTGTTCTCTGCATCTGACCCTGATCTTAGTTGGTGCCCACCTTATATACACCCTCTATGTGTGAGCTCAGGTGACCAGCACCCAATGAGCTCCTAACTTTACCCAGGCTGCTCCCCCTATCTGCCCCTACACTACATGGGATGTACCACCCCCCTCCCACTCCAGCCAGGAACAGACTCGGTCGTACCTGCACATTTCTAAGTGGGAGTACCGTTGGTCTGTTCCTCGGAAATGGGATGTGTGTAGTGCATGCAGCCTACCGAGCTCAGTTCCACACTCCATCCTTACCCGGGAGTGGAATATCACACCTCTGGGTTGAGGTGCAATACCCCTGTAGCAGCCGAATCCTCAGGGTGCTACATTCCCCCCTGGTAAATCACAGCACGTCCTCGGGCTGTAAGACATAACACCAAAAACATACATTTTTTTTTTTTCATAAACATATAAAACAACATATATTAGCAAATAAAACATTCTCGTCGCCTCTGGCTCCTCCTCCGGTCACTGTGCAACGTGTGACCGGGTAAAGTGCGACAGTCTCTCTGGAAAACTGGTTTTCCTATAAAACCAGTAGGGGGCGCTTTAGGAAGCGCAACTATATACAGGGGAAGTTGGCCGCTCTCAGTCCTTGGCCAGGTAAAGGTTAGGGAATGGCTGCTCACAGTCCTCGGTCAGTGGGATTAAGGGAAATACGGGTAACAGTTCACACATGCTGGTCCCAACGGGGACTATATTAGCAACAGCAACAGTTTCAGTTTCAGTTTCAGTTTACTGTGCCCCGACGGGCAACTATATACAGCTTCTGCTTCGCTGTCCTTAGCGACGGCGTCCTCCTGCTCTTGCTTTATGGTTACCTTTGGCTTCGTACAGGTCCTCTCCCAGATGCGGCACTCTTGGTCTTATGGGCGCGGTGGTGTTGGCGCCCGGGTTGCCCGGGCCTTGCGGCCAGGCCTGGGGTATCTGGAAGGTGAAGGGCACCGTAAGGACGGCGGCGCCCTGGGCTACTTGGCCCTGCGACCAGGCCGGGGGCTCCGCGGAGGTAGGGGGCGCTGTTGGTATTGCGGCGCCCGGGGGTACTAGGCCTTGCGACCAGGCTGGTGGTATTTCCTGCTTTGTCACGCTCCGGGTCGAGGCGCGTGACGTCACAGGGGTCACTGCGGCGGCTTCCGGTCGGGGCCTAGTCTGTGTCGGTGACATGGCGTTTTCGGGCACAGCAGGGGGACTTTCGGGCTCTGCGACGGGGAGCTGGGGCAGGTGGGCGGTTTCCCGGCTTGGGGTATAGGCGTCCCCTTTACCTGCCTCCATGCGTTCGGCTCCCTTCTCGGCGCCGTCTCCGGCCTTGGGTCCTCCCGCGCCATCCTCAGAGGCGGTCTGTCTCCTCATCTTGGCTGGCGTGCTCCGGGTCTTGATTTGCTGGGCCATCTCCCGGCTCCACTCCGCCAATGTCTCTCGCTGTACCCGGGCCATCCTCCGTGCGAGGCCCTCCAGGGCAGTCTGTGCACACTCCCGGTCTCGGGGGAGCTGTGCAAGGACCTCCACTAGGCCTAGTGGGGTCGTGGTTTCCAGCAGGCTCCTGACCAACGGGTCGGTGCTGCTCTGCTCTTCTTCCAGCAGGCTCCTGGCCAGCGGGCCGGTGCTGCTCTGCTCTCCTTCCTCGGTCTCTAGCAGACTCCTGGCCAGCGGGCCGGTGCTGTTCTGCTTTCTCTCCATCTCCGGGCAAGCTCCTCCGCCACTCCTCTCCAGGCTTCTTGCCTCCGGGTGCGCTCGCTCCAGACTGCTCCAGGCGGCACCCATCTTCGTTCTTTTCTTTCGTCTCCTCCCACTTAGAGGGCGGTCCCGGGGCAACTCGGTGACTGTCAGCTCCAGGGGCAGTTCTTTCACGCTGACAGACACCTCCAGCATCACAGTCTCTGTTGGTGGGGGCGGTTTCCACTTTTGGCGCCATTTTCTGTCCTGGCCCACGATGGGAGGTGGCCTCTTGCCCTCCTTTGGCACGTCCATAATGGCGTCCGCTGCTCTTCCAAGGCGGGAAATCTGCGGATTTGGCGGGAAGCGTCGTCCAGTGGCGGGAAACTCTGCAGATGGCGGGAACAAGCTGGAAATGGCGGACAATCGGCGGGAAACGACCTGTGATGGGGTCCGATGGCGTGGACCCTCCGGAACCGGCGGGAGACTTCTTTCTGAGGTAAACTTACACTTTTCTTCAGGCACGCAGTACCCGGGTGTTGCGGGCACGTAATCCTGCCGACTACGCCAAAGTTGACGCGCCCCCTGGGACATATTCCTTTTTGAGGGGAATACCCGGCACCGGATCAGATGGGGGGGTTGTAGTCTCCGAGCGGCTGTGACCCGGCCCGTGCCCAGGGCGTCAAACTCAGTGTTATGTGGCAGTCCTACAGATGTTATCAAGAGTTCTTTTGTGTCGACTACGCCACCCGTTGTGATGCGGTCACTGTGGCCGCCGCTGCAGCAGGGTCCGCTGAGGCTGATGGTGGGTGCGCAGCTTGGTGAGATAACCCCCAACGGGAGGGGTATAGCCTCAGGGGGGACAGGTGCAGAGGATGGGGGTTGTGGTGGTGCAGTGCAGACGGCAATGAAGACAGAGTCGGGTTGTGCAGTTAAGGGTGTTTACTTACTGCAGATGTTGTACTGGTCACTCCAGCTTCGAGTGACCACCCGAGCCGTGCTGCGTCCACCAGGTCCTGGATCCAGCCAACCCCCAAACAAGTCCGGAGCGTGGCCCTGAGCTCTCCTTCTGTCCCGTTCTCTGGCCGTCCCCACCAGTGATCCACCTAGGTCCAGCTCCCTCGGGCCTTCTGTTGGGACACCCTTGGCCTTGGGTTCCCTGACCCTTCATGTGGTGTGCCTTCAGGGTGGATGTGATGGGTGACCGTGACAAACGCTGCCCACGGTCTCCGGTCTCTGGCTGGGGTGTGTTTTGCCCCCCCACCAGCTTGGGTTCCGGTACCCTGTGCCGACTCTTCACCCGGGGATTTAAGTTGGGATCTTGGAGTCCTTTTCTGCTGTTTCCCCCCTCTGGGTCTCTCTCTCTCTTCTCCTCTCTCACTCTGGGTCTTTCTTCTCCTCTGCTCGCTGACTTGTTCTCTGCATCTGACCCTGATCTTAGTTGGTGCCCACCTTATATACACCCTCTATGTGTGAGCTCAGGTGACCAGCACCCAATGAGCTCCTAACTTTACCCAGGCTGCTCCCCCTATCTGCCCCTACACTACTTGGGATGTACCACCCCCCTCCCACTCCAGCCAGGAACAGACTCGGTCGTACCTGCACATTTCTAAGTGGGAGTACCGTTGGTCTGTTCCTCGGAAATGGGATGTGTGTAGTGCATGCAGCCTACCGAGCTCAGTTCCACACTCCATCCTTACCCGGGAGTGGAATATCACACCTCTGGGTTGAGGTGCAATACCCCTGTAGCAGCCGAATCCTCAGGGTGCTACACATGCACTTTACAAATCACATACTATATAATGAGTGTTTTATCATGCATGCATTAATTAAAAAGACAACTGTGGACTGTTGATGTGCAATATATGTGATCTTTAGCAAGTCAATGACACTATATTACTCTGCTTCACTGGTTCATTAGTTTCCTGGTTCTTACTTGGCTAGCTCATTAGTTTACTTGTGTGGGAAGTTAAAGAAGCAAGTAATTATTTAATATCTTGGATGGTTTGTTATTCTATCAGGTGAATCTGATCTTTGATATTTTTATGCAATGTAAGAAAAAAATATCAACTGGGCCATGCCATGAATTACACATATGTATGGTATCTATTCAACAGCTATTAATGTTCCTGTTATAATTAATAATTGTAGTTTCACTTTTACTTGTTAATTATATTAATTTTTCTATCACAAACATGACTGTGGGGAGAATATGAATAATGTAAGGTTTGATTGTTACATCTACCTCCTAGACCAGAGTAAGTGAATGATTAAAAGGAACCTGTCTGTCCATTTTTACATATGTAAGTACTGGTATGATTGTATAGGTCATTGTTGCTGTGTAAAAATGATACCTTTTATGTTGAGATCATATGTGCCAGTCTTGAGAAATCTAGGATTGAAGCAATATGTAAATCATTGACATTCCCCTATTTGCATAGGACTTCTCAAGACTGGTACATCGGTGCTGTGCAACAAAGTTATTGTTTTATTGGGGCACATACAGTACTGTATAATTATACTGCTACTTACATATGTAAAAATGTAATGTTACTGTATATGCTATAATACTTGCTGTGATCCATGGTTTCCATGAGTGATGGTCTTTTATATACGCCTTTATAAATGCCCTTTTATACTATGACTAGTGATGGGCGAGCACTAAAATGCTCGGGTGCTCAATGCTCGGGTCGAGCACATTGAAATACTCGGGTGCTCGACCCGAGCAACGAGCCCAATGTAAGTCTATGGGACACTCGAGCATTTTTCAGGCGGCTCCCCCCGGCGGTCTGCAGAGGGCCTAAAAATTGCCCAAATCGATGAGAATAGTGCTCAAATGACATGGGGACAGCATGGGGAAGACTCCTGGAAGCATTTCTAACTCCCAGGTAACTTCTGTCAACAACGTTGTCAGAGGAATTACACCACTTTTACGGACCAAAATGGATTTTCCTGGGAAATATGTTAGGGTAATTGTAGCACCCTGAGGATTCGGCTGCTACAGGGGTATTGCACCTCAACCCTGAGGTGTGATATTCCACTCCCGGGTAAGGATGGAGTGTGGAACTGAGCTCGGTAGGCTGCATGCACTACATACATCCCATTTCAGAGGAGCAGGCCGACGGTACTCCCACTTAGAAATGTGCAGGTACGACCGAGCCTGTTCCTGGCTGGAGTGGGAGGGGGGTGGAACATCCCATGTAGTGTAGGGGCAGATAGGGGGAGCAGTCTGGGTAGTGATAGGAGCTCATTGGGTGCTGGTCACCTGAGCTCACACATAGAGGGATATATAAGGAGGGCACCAACTAAGATCAGGGTCAGTTGTAGAGAACAAGTCAGTTGGAGAGGAGAGAGAAGGAAACAGCAGCCCTGGAGAGAGAGAGAGTGGAGCAGAGAAAGACCCAGAGGGGGAAGACTGAAGGGACCCAAGAACCCAAATTAGAGCACCGGGTGAGGAGTCAGCAAAAGGGTACCGGAACCCAAGCTGGTGGGGGTAAAAACATTCCCCAGCCAGAGACCGGAGATCGTGGGCAGCGTTTGCCACGGTCACCCACCACATTCACCCCGAAGGCACACCACATGAAGGGTCAGGGAACCCAAGGCCAAGGGTGTCCCAACAGCAGGCCCGAGGGAGCTGGACCTAGGTGGATCACTGGTGGGGACGGCTGAAGAAAGGACAGAGAGAGAGCTCAGGGCCACGCTCCGGACTTGTTTGGGGGTTGGCTGGATCCAGGACCTGGTGGACGCAGCACGGCTCGGGTGGTCACTAGCAGCTGGAGTGACCAGTACAACATCTGCAGTAAGTAAACACCCTTAACTGCACAACCCGACTCTGTCTTCACTGCCGTCTGCACTACACCACCACAACCCCCATCCTCTGCGCCTGTCCCCTCTGAGGCTATACCCCTCCCGTTGGGGGTTATCCCACCAAGCTGCGCACCCACCATCAGCCTCAGCGGACCCTGCTGCAGCGGCGGCCACAGTGACCGCATCACAACGGGTGGCGTAGTCGACACAAAAGAACTCTTAATAACATCTGTAGGACTGCCACATAACACTGAGCTTGACGCCCTGGGCACGGGCCGGGTCACAGCCGCTCGGAGACTACAACCCCCCATCTGATCCGGTGCCGGGTATTCCCCTCAAAAAGGAATATGTCCCAGGGGGCGCGTCAACTTTGGCGTAGTCGGCAGGATTACGTGCCCACAACAACCGGGTACTGCGTGCCTGAAGAAAAGAACGAGTTTACCTCAAAAAGAAGTCTCCTGCCGGTTCCGGAGGGTCCCCGCCATCGGACCCCATCACCAGTCGATTCCAGCCGGTTGTCCGCCATTAACAGCGTTTTCCCGCCATCTGCAGAGTTTCCCGCCACTGGGAAGCGATTCCCGCCATTTCCAAAGGTTTCCCGCCTTGGAAGAGCGGACGCCATTATGGGCGTGCCAGAGGGTGGTGAGAGTCCGCCTCCCATCGTGGGCCAGGACCGAAAATGGCGCCAAAAGTGGAAACCGCCCCCACCAACAGAGACTGTGATGCTAGAGGTGTCTGTCAGCGTGAAAGAACTGCCCCTGGAGCTGACAGTCACCGAGTTGCCCCGGGACCGCCCTCGAAGTGGGAGGAGACGAAAGAGAAGAGAAAAGATGGGTGTCGCCTGGAGCAGCAGTCTGGAGCGAGCACACCCGGAGGCAAGAGGTCTAACGAGGAGTTGAGGAGAAGCTCACCCGGAGATGTCTAGAGAGCAGAGCAGCACCGGCCCGCTGGCCAGGAGCCTGCTGGAAGAAGAGCAGAGCAGCACCGACCCGATGGTCAGGAGCCTGCTAGAGTCCACAACCCCGCTAGGTCTAGCGGAGATCTTAGCGCAGCTCCCCCGAGACCGGGAGTGTGCACAAACTGCCTTGGAGGGCCTCGCAAGGAGGATGGCCCGGGTACAGCGTGAGATACTGGCGGAATGGAGCCGGGAGATGGCCCAGCAAGCTGGAACCCGTCCACGGAGCACGCTCCCCTGGGAGAGGACACCAACTGCCTCTACGGATGACGCGGGAGGACCCAAGGTCGGAGACGGCGCTGAGAAGGGAGCCGAACGTAAGAAGGCAGGTAAAGGGGACGCTTATACCCCATACCGAGAGACCGCCCACCTGCCCCGGTTCCCCGTCGCAGAGCCCGAAAGTCCCCCGTCCGTGCCCGTAACCGCCATGTCACCGCTAATGACTAGGCCCCGACCGGAAGCCGCCGCCGCGACCCCTGTGACGTCACACGCACCGACCCGGAGCGTGACCAAGCAGGAAGAGCCTCCGGCCTGGTCGCAAGGCCCAGTACTCCCGGGCCCCGCATCACCAACAGCGCCCCCTACCACCGCGGAGCCTCCGGCCTGGTCGCAAGGCCAGGTAGCCCAGGGCGCCGCCGTCCTAACGGTGCCCTTCACCTTCCAGGTGCCCCAGGCCTGGCCGCAAGGCCTGGGCAACCCGGGCGCCACCACCACCACCACCGCGCCCGCGCCCGTAAAACCAAGGGTGCCACACCTGGGGGAGGACTTGTTCAGCCAGCTTACATGGCCGGACGGGCGGCCCTTCATCTGGCCCGAAGAATACCATGAGCTGGAACGGCAGCAGAAACTAAGACCCCTGGATGAACCCCTGATTCCGGCTCCGAAGCCCGTGGCACGGATCTCGCCCCCGCTAGCGGAAGCACAGTTTGAGTGGGACCCCACCGGAGAAGATCTAATGGGGTTCACTCAGGAAACTCGGGCAGTCGCCGCTGAGCGTACTGAGTGTTGTCGTCAGCAGCTAGCAGAGTTTGCCAGAGAACGGGAGGAGAGGCGGGTCAGAGAACAACAGGCCCAAATCCGGAGCGCGGAGCAGAAGAGCCGGACTAGGAGGAACCCCCGTGCAGCGCACTGTCCCCGCACCATCGGGACGGTGATAAAGTTCAACCCGCAGCATGGGTGGGGCTTTATTCGGGACCGTAACAACCGCGGTGACGTTTTTGTGACCCGCAGAGACGTCGAGTCCCACCTGCCGGAAGGTCACAAAGGCCGTGACCTCTACGTCGGAGACGAAGTCACTTTCACCCGGCACAAGTGTGCCAAAGGACCTTACGCCCTCCACGTACACCGCTTGACGGAGGAGGAGTTGCGGTACGGGGAGGAGGAGCCAGAGGACCCGGACGGGTCTGAAGCAACACCGTATCACTAAGAAAAAGCAGGAGGGAGCCGTCGTTGAGGACGGGAGTAGAGACTGTATATAGTTGCCCGTCGGGGCACAGTGAGCCGTTGCTGCAAAAATAGTCCCCGTTGGGACCAGTGAACTGTTTACCCGTTAACCCCTTCATCCCACAGGCTGAGGACTGTGAGCAGCCATTCCCTTCCCTCTACCTGGCCGAGGACTGAGAGCGGCCAACTTCCCCTGTATATAGTTGCGCTTCCTAAAGCGCCCCCTACCGGTTTTATAGGAAAACCAGTTTTTCTAAGAGACTGTCGCACTTTTTTCCCGGACACACGTTGCACAGTGTCCGGAGGAGGAACCTGAAACAAGAGACGACGAGAATGTTTATATGAAAAATTTTATATGTTTTATATGTTTATGAAAAAAAAAAAATTGTATGTTTTGGTGTTTTATGTCTTTACAGCCCGAGGACGTGCTGTGATTTACCAGGGGGGAATGTAGCACCCTGAGGATTCGGCTGCTACAGGGGTATTGCACCTCAACCCTGAGGTGTGATATTCCACTCCCGGGTAAGGATGGAGTGTGGAACTGAGCTCGGTAGGCTGCATGCACTACATACATCCCATTTCAGAGGAGCAGGCCGACGGTACTCCCACTTAGAAATGTGCAGGTACGACCGAGCCTGTTCCTGGCTGGAGTGGGAGGGGGGTGGAACATCCCATGTAGTGTAGGGGCAGATAGGGGGAGCAGTCTGGGTAGTGATAGGAGCTCATTGGGTGCTGGTCACCTGAGCTCACACATAGAGGGATATATAAGGAGGGCACCAACTAAGATCAGGGTCAGTTGTAGAGAACAAGTCAGTTGGAGAGGAGAGAGAAGGAAACAGCAGCCCTGGAGAGAGAGAGAGTGGAGCAGAGAAAGACCCAGAGGGGGAAGACTGAAGGGACCCAAGAACCCAAATTAGAGCACCGGGTGAGGAGTCAGCAAAAGGGTACCGGAACCCAAGCTGGTGGGGGTAAAAACATTCCCCAGCCAGAGACCGGAGATCGTGGGCAGCGTTTGCCACGGTCACCCACCACATTCACCCCGAAGGCACACCACATGAAGGGTCAGGGAACCCAAGGCCAAGGGTGTCCCAACAGCAGGCCCGAGGGAGCTGGACCTAGGTGGATCACTGGTGGGGACGGCTGAAGAAAGGACAGAGAGAGAGCTCAGGGCCACGCTCCGGACTTGTTTGGGGGTTGGCTGGATCCAGGACCTGGTGGACGCAGCACGGCTCGGGTGGTCACTAGCAGCTGGAGTGACCAGTACAACATCTGCAGTAAGTAAACACCCTTAACTGCACAACCCGACTCTGTCTTCACTGCCGTCTGCACTACACCACCACAACCCCCATCCTCTGCGCCTGTCCCCTCTGAGGCTATACCCCTCCCGTTGGGGGTTATCCCACCAAGCTGCGCACCCACCATCAGCCTCAGCGGACCCTGCTGCAGCGGCGGCCACAGTGACCGCATCACAACGGGTGGCGTAGTCGACACAAAAGAACTCTTAATAACATCTGTAGGACTGCCACATAACACTGAGCTTGACGCCCTGGGCACGGGCCGGGTCACAGCCGCTCGGAGACTACAACCCCCCATCTGATCCGGTGCCGGGTATTCCCCTCAAAAAGGAATATGTCCCAGGGGGCGCGTCATAATGACTTGTATAAAAAGCAAAATAAATAACCAAAATCAAAAATACTCCTCCACACTTTGGGCTATGTTTGCACATAGCGTTTTGATGCGTTTTTTTTTCACTTTTGCATTGCTTTCAACCGTGACAAATGCATTCACCAGGAAATGTCATTTTAACATTTTACAACCTTATCTCGCCATGTGGAGTGTGAGATATCATCAGACACATCGTGTTTCATTTATGAAGGAGGGACTCTGAAAGTCACAAAGCCTATTTTTATATGGCCATCAGGCGGCCTTTACTATTCTTAAAGGGCCAGCAGTTGGCCCTCACTATTCTTAGAGAGCCATCAGCCGACTATGTTTTCTTGTTCCCATTACTAAAGAGTGGGTCTCCTATACTGTTATTGCGTATGCAGTGAGTGGCAGGGTTGCCCAAAATTTGGACGCACTCCAATACCACTTTGAAAATTTGGATGCACCCCAATACCCCTTTGAAGAGACTTAGAGGAGGGCCTTCTGAAAACAATGTTCCCATTATTAGGAAGTGGGTCTCCCCTTATGTTTGCCTATGCAGTGAATGCAGGGGCTGCCAAAAATTTGGAGGCACTCCAATGCCCCTTGCAAGAGACGTGGAGGTCAGAGGGCCTCCTGAAAACAATGTTCCCATTATTAGGAGGTGGGTCTCCCATTATGTTTGCCTATGCAGTGAATGCAAGGGACGCCAAAAATTTGGAGGCACTCCAATGCCCCTTGGAAGAGAAGTAGAGGAGGGCCTCCTGAAAAACAATGTTCCCATTATTAGGAAGTGGGTCTCCCATTGTGTTTGCCTATGCAGTGAATGCAAGGGCTGCCAAAAATTGGGAGGCAATCCAATGCCCCTTAGAAGAGACGTGGAGGAGGGTTCATAAAAAAAAAATTCCCATTTTAAAGGGGCGGGCCTCCTATACTTGTAAAGCCCATGCACTAAGTGTATGGGCTGACAAACATTTACCCCTGGGGGGTATACATGAACATACTGTATAAACAATTTTTTTTACGGGCATCATAAACACCCTTTAAAAAAATTATGTGGGTGTTGCATCACGGACCACGTTCACCCTGGTGATATGGTGGTGGAGGATAAGGAGAAGGAGGAGGACAAGAGCCAATAGCCAAAATCAGGAAGCGTATACCCATGTGTGGGTGTGAGGAGGTGCATGGGAATACACCTCCCAAAAAAAGACACTGGATTTGAGTTTATGTTACGCTGCTATCATTCGGTGGTGTTGAGAAGTCTGGCCCAATCCAGCCCTTGTTCATTTTTATAAGAGTCAGCCTGTCAGCATTTTCAGTTGACAGGCGGATGCGCTTATCAGTTATAATTCCACCAGCGGCACTAAAAACCCGCTCTGATAAATCGCTGGCGGCAGGGCAGGCCAGGACCTCCAAGGCATAGAGAGCCAGTTCAGTCCACGTATCCAGCTTGGATACCCAATAATTATAAGGCACAGAGGAATCACGGAGGACATTGGCAAGGTACTCCCTCAGCATCTTCCCAAACTTTGCACTCCTTGTGACAGTACCCTGTGCCTCAGGGCCTGTGCGATGGGAGGGGCTGAGAAAATTCTCCCAGAACTTTGACAATGTTCCCCTGCCTCTGTTGGATTGTAGTTGTGTCTCTCTCGCCTGTACTACTTCATTGTCCAACGAACTGTGACCTCTGCCATCAGCGTTTTCAGATGGGAATTGTTTTAATAGTTCCGCAACAAAGGCCTTCTGGTACAGCCCCATTTTTGTAGACCTATCCGCCTCAGGAATAAGAGATATAAAGTTCTCCTTGTAGCGTGGGTCTAGAAGTGTCACCAACCAGTAATGACTGTCAGCCAAAATTTTGAGAAAGCGAGGGTCATGGGAAAGGCAGCGTAACATAAACTCGGCCAATGCGTACCAGACTACTAACAGGCAAGACTTCCGTCATCGCCGCTCACCATCTTGGTGGAGTCCTCAAAGTTTTGGAGGATGGTACATATATCAGACATCCATGTCCACTCCTGAGGTCTTATGTGTGGAGTCTGAGCTGAATACCGACGGCCTTGTTGATGCTGGTACTCAACAACTGCCCTCTTCTGCTCACAAATCCTTCCCAACATCTGCAGTGTACAGTTCTACCACGTGGGGACATCACACACCAGTCTGTGAGCCGGAAGCTGCAAACGTTGCTGAAACACAGCAAGGGCGGCAGAAGCTGTAGGGGACTTTCTAACAAGTACTTTAACAGGCAGATCTGGCAGCTCCGGGTAGGATTTGAGAAATCGCTGAACCACGAGGTTAAGCACATGGGCCCGGCATGGTATGTGTGTGAGCTCGCCTCGCCTCATAGCCGCCACCAGGCTGCGGCCATTGTCACACACGACCATGCCTGGCTGTTGGTTCAGCGGTGTGAGCTACAGATCTGCCTGCTCTTTCAGAGCTGTCCACAACTGTTCAGCATTGTGCGGTTTGTCACCTAAGCATATTAGCTTCAGCACAGCCTGTTGCCGCTTGGCCGAGGCAGTGCTGCAGTGCTTCCAGCTTGTGACTGATGTGGTCATTTCGGAGATGGAGGGTGAAGAGGAGGAGGAGGCTGAGGAGGATGAGGTGCAGGAGCCGTAGACCGTGGAGGCAACCCTGATTGACCTAGGGCCCACAATCCTTGGCATCGGGAGGATGTGTTCCATCCCACGGTCCGACTGGGTCCCGGCTTTCACTATGTTAACCCAGTGTGCCGTCAGCGAGATGTACCTTCCCTGCCCACAGGCACTTGTCCACGTGTCCGTGGTTAGGTGGACTTTTCCTGTAACTGCGATGTTGAGGGCACGGCTAATGTTTTGGGACACATGCTTGTGTAATGCGGGGATGGCACACTGGGCAAAATAGTGGCGGCTGGGGACCGAGTACCGTGGGATGGCCTCCGCCATCATGTTGCGGAATGCTTCCGTCTTCCGTCTCCACGAGCCTAATGCCCCGTCTCATGCTGCACATAACACATCTGCATCTCTGGCTGATATGGGCATAAAAGGGGACAAACTTATGGTGTGACATCCATGCTCCCCTGACCTCAACCGCATTGAGAACCTCTGGAGCATCATCAAAAGGAGTGTCTATGATGGCGGGAGGCAGTTCACATCTAAGCAACAGCTCTGGGAGGGTATTCTGTCCTCATGCAAAACAATTGGCAGCAGAAACCATCCAAAACCTGACAAATTCAATGGACGAGAGAGTGCAGAAGCTCCTTTCGAACAAGCGGTCCTATGTGCAAATGTAACATCACCTAGAATAAAGTTTTGAGTTGAAAACTGTTTGATTTCAGTTTGTAATAACCTGCTAATGCTTATAATTTCAAAAATGACCATTTTTTTGTTCTTTATTAAAATGAAAAGGTTGAAAACTCTGCTGTGCATAATAATTTGGAACATGCATTTTGAGTGCAGTTTGAGTTTTTTATTTTTTTAAAAATATACTGTTATCATAGGCAGTTTGTACAAAAACCTTTCAATTGTACTCTAATAGTTATTTGACTGGAAAATTACAATGACTGCAATTCATATAGGTAATTTGGGAAAATCTGAGAAAATATTATTTGCATAATAATTTGGAACACAGTGTATATAAATTTATCTGCCTCACGATTTTCCTAGGAGAGCTGCTTGGCTTTATGATTGGTTGTTCTTGCACCCTCTAAATTTGACTTTACAACATTCTTTACTGAATAAAATTGTATCATGATATTTTATCAGTTTTTATATTCTGTAGAGGAAGACATGTAATAAGTAACCATGTAGAACCGGGACCCATCTATGAAAGCTGCATTCCACAACAACTACCCTTATATCTCGGCTGGGCCGAGATCCCAATATGCGTGTGCGGCCCACGACTTCAGGCAAAGGCCGCCAGGAAAGCTCTGCCCAACCTCCGATACCGGGCATGCAGCCCATTATTGCTGCTGGTGCAGATCACAGATCAGTCTGCTCCGGATCCAGGAGGGTGCAGGTGAATATGACTAATTCTGTTTTTATTTTTACAAAATCGAACCCCCCCTGAGAACCTTTTACCAGATAATCTCTTTAATGCCCATGTATTACTGCCGATGTGCAGCGCTTTCATTATTTTGCAAAACACCTTTAAAGGGAACCTGAGAGCTGATACCCATCATCCACGGGCAGCAAGTATCAGGCACCTTCTGTATGATCTCAGCCAGGTATGTCTGACTCTGAAACGCTGCAGCATTTCAGAGAAGAACATACTTTAAAAGTTGCCAGGGACTGAGCCACACAGTGGATAAATCGGAGAGACGTGACCCGACTGCTTCTCCACACCCACTGTCAGTGACTGACAAGTCTACAGTATTACTGCATGCGGGATTAGAGAGACCTGTCAGTCACCGGCAGCGGGTGGGGGAAGCCATTTGGTCACGTCTGTGCAACTAGTCCACCATGCGGCTGGTTGCACAGCGGCTTTTAAAGTATGTCTTTATCTGAAACTCCGCAAGTGGATGGAGCAGTGTGTATCATCTGTCAGGTTCCCTTTAGGCCGCGTTCTATATCACAGGTGGGTACAGAACACGGACAGATTCTCCAGAGGAAACAAAAAACAGCCGCACCACAGACATCATGAAATGTATTTATTCACCTGTATGTTCACATGTGGCACTTCAGCTCCACCACACGGCGCCTTTCTCAAACGGGAACTGAAATGCCACACATGAACACAGATAAATTCATGAGCATCACATACCATAGTGTTCAAAATAATAGGAGTCCAATATGACTAACCAGATTAATCACTGTTTTTGGTATAAATTATATTACTACATGTCGAACAATTTACCAGTTGGTGCAGTAGATTCTAAGAAAACCAACAGACTCAGCATTCATGATCTTCATGTTTTTAAGTCTTTGAATAATTAATTGAAAGGGGGTGTACAAAATAATAGCAGTGTGGAGTTCAATTAGTGAGGTCAATTATTCTGTGAAGAAATAGGTGTGAATCAGGTGGTCCTTATTTAAGGGTGAAGCCAGCACATGTTGTACATGCATTTCTCCTTGAAAGCCTGAGAAATATGGATCATTTGAGACATTGTTCAGAAGAACAGCGTACTTTGATTAAAAAGTTGATTGGAGAGTGTAAAACTTATAAAGAAGTGCAGAAAATGATAGGCTGTTCAGCTAAAATGATCTCCAATGCTCGTGGAAGAAAACGGAAGACTGCCATTCGAATGGATCGAAGAATAGCCAGAATGGCAAAGACTCAGCCAATGATCAGCTCCAGGATGATCAAAGACAGTCTCAAGTTACCTGTGAATACTGTCACAGTTAGAAGATGACTGTGTGAAGTTAATCTCCTAGCAAGAAGTCCCCGCAAAGTCCCACTGTTAAAAAAAAAACATGTACTGAAGCTGATACAATTTGCCAAAGAACACATCAACTAGCCTAAAGAGAATTGGAGAAACATTTTGTGGACTGATGAAAGTAAAATTGTTCTTTTTGGGTCCATGGTCCGCAGACAGTTTGTCAGACAACCCCTAAACTCTGCATTCAAGCTACAGTACACTCTGAAGACAGTGAAGCATGGGAGTGCAAGCATCATAATATAGGCATATTTCTCTTACTATGGTGCCAGACCTAATTACCGCATATCAGGGATCATGGACAAGTTTGCCTATATTAAAGTACTAGAAGAGGTCATGTTGCCTTCTGAAGAGGATATGCCTTTGAAATGGGTGTTTCAACAAGACAACGACCCTAAACACATCAGTAAACAAGCAAAGTCTTGGTTCCAGCCCAACAAAATTGAGGTTATGGATTGGCCAGCCCAATCCCCGAACCTTAATCCGATAGAACACTTGTGAGGTGACATCAAAAATGCTGTTTCTGAAGCCAACAAATGGCAAAAAAATTGTGGGATGTGGTCAAAGCATCCTGGGCTGGAATAACAGTTGACAGGTGCCAGAAGTTTGTTGACTCTATGCAACATAGATGTGAAGCAGGTCTAAAAAACTATGGGTTTACAACTAAATATTAGGTTAGTGATTCACAGGAATGCTAAATCCTCAAAAAAAGAGTACATATTGTGAGTTTGTAAAAACAAGTGCAGACACTGCTATTTTTTAGAACAGCCCAATGTTCATTTTTTGTTATTTTCTGTAAATTAGTTAAAAATGATATACATTTCTCTTCATATTTTGAATTAGAAAACAGTGTGCAATGTTCCCAGTGCTTGGAAATAAAACTAGTATAAAGATGTTGTGCTTACAGTGGTGGCCAAAAGTATTGGCACCGCTGCAATTCTGTCAGATAATACTCAATTTCTTCCTGAAAATGATTGCAATCACAAATTCTTTGGTATTATTATCTTAATTTAATTTGTCTTCAATGAAAAAATACAAAAAGAATTGTCCTAAAGCCAAATTGGATACAATTCCACACCAAACATAAAAAAGGGAGTGGACAAAAGTATTGGCACTGTTTAAAAAATCATGTGATGCTTCTCTAATTCGTG
The DNA here is from genome assembly GCF_046119375.1 of Phyllobates terribilis. Lineage (NCBI taxonomy): Eukaryota > Metazoa > Chordata > Amphibia > Anura > Dendrobatidae > Phyllobates > Phyllobates terribilis. The sequence goes on along the minus strand of NW_027362762.1, from coordinate 420,546,060 downwards.
TAATTAACAGCACCTGTAACTTACCTGTGGCACCTAACAGGTGTTGGCAATAACTAAATCACACTTGCAACCAGTTAACATGGATTAAAGTTGACTCAACCTCTGTCCTGTGTCCTTGTGTGTACCACATTGAGCATGGAGAAAAGAAAGAAGACCAAAGAACTGTCTGAGGACTTGAGAAACCAAATTGTGAGGAAGCATGAGCAATCTCAAGGCTACAAGTCCACCTCCAAAGACTTGAATGTTCCTGTGTCTTCCGTGCGCAGTGTCATCAAGAAGTTTAAAGCCCATGGCACTGTGGCTAACCTCCCTAGATGTGGACGGAAAAGAAAATTTGACGAGAGATTTCAACGCAAGATTGTGCGGATGGTGGATAAAGAACCTCGACTAACATCCAAACAAGTTCAAGCTGCCCTGCAGTCCGAGGGTACAACAGTGTCAACCCGTACTATCCGTTGGCATCTGAATGAAAAGGGACTGTATGGTAGGATACCCAGGAAGACCCCACTTCTTACCCCGAGACATAAAAAAGCCAGGCTGGAGTTTGCAAAAACTTACCTGAGAAAGCCTAAAACGTTTTGGAAGAATGTTCTCTTGTCAGATGAGACAAAAGTAGAGCTTTTTGGAAAAAAGCATCAACATAGAGTGTACAGGGAAAAAAAGAGGCATTCAAAGAAAAGAACACGGTCCCTACAGTCAAACATGGCGGAGGTTCCCTGATGTTTTTGGGGTTGCTTTGCTGCCTCTGGCACTGGACTGCTTGACCGTGTGCATGGCATTATGAAGTCTGAAGACTACCAACAAATTTTGCAGCATAATGTAGGGCCCAGTGTGAGAAAGCTGGGTCTCCCTCGGAGGTCATGGGTCTTCCAGCAGGACAATGACCCAAAACACACTTCCAAAAGCACTATAAAATGGTTTGAGAGAAAGCACTGGAAACTTCTAAGGTGGCCAGCAATGAGTCCAGACCTGAATCCCATAGAACACCTGTGGAGAGATCTCAAAATGGCAGTTTGGAGAAGGCACCCTTCAAATATCAGGGACCTGGAGCAGTTTGCCAAAGAAGAATGGTCTACAATTCCAGCAGAGCATTGTAAGAAACTCATTGATGGTTACCGGCAGCGGTTGTTCGCAGTTATTTTGGCTAAAGGTTGTGCAACCAAGTATTAGGCTGAGGGTGCCAATACTTTTGTCTGGCCCATTTTTGGAGTTTTGTGTGAAATGATCAATGATTTGATTTTTGCTTCATTCTCTTTTGTGTTTTTTCATTGAAGACAAATTAAATGAAGATAATCATACCAAAGAATTTGTGATTGCAATCATTTTCAGGAAGAAACTGAGTATTATCTGACAGAATTGCAGGGGTGCCAATACTTTTGGCCACCTCTGTAACTCATGTTTTTGAACCCACTGCTATTATTTTGAACACTACTGTACACATATTTACAGAAACCTAGACATTACATATTGCACACCTCTATACAAAGATACTAGACACACAAACATATACATCTATACCCACACATTACACATGGACTTGCCCTCCCTGCAGATGGCTGCACATGGTTCATTCAGCAGGTTCTTCTCTCTGGTGCAGCCTCCCAGATTCCTGGGGCCCAACTGCAGAGCTGTCTTGCAGGGAAAAAGGCATGAGAGGGAGAGCAGCTCTCTAATATACAGAGCAGGGGAGGGGGACAGGGATGGCAGTGGCCATATTGTAAGCAGCCACCCTAGTCTGCTCTGCGGAAGGCCGTGGCTGGTGGGCGGAGCCTCCTCTCCTGATCTAAACAGATCAGTGAGTCACTCTGTGCAGCACAACACACAAGTATCCATGAGGTGGATTCCTTCTCCTGACTCCCGGGCCCCCTGTCTCAGGGGGTCCATAGTGGCAGCGTGGTCTGCCAATATGGACCATACGCTCCTGCTTATATCTATCAGTGGAACATGCTAATTTAGGGACAATATTGCACTGGGGCCCAGAAGATTCAAATGATGTAATTTGATTATTTTGGTCCCTACTTTTCTTGTGCTTTGCCTTACTTCTCACCTATCCAAAAAGAACCGTAATATTAGGCAAGCTTCAAGGGGGGCAGCTGCTGGCACGCATTTGTATATATACCAGACTGATGTGATCTGCAGAGAAGCACTTGGTAAATTCAGATATAAACAAGTGAACAGTCATACTGACAGCTAGGAAAGAGAGATTGACTAATGCAATAAAAATGTAATAAAAAAAATATTCATTTTTTGTTGTCCTCTTGTGAAATAAAATTGTAATCCATGATTAATAAGCAAATGTCCCAAACAACGTAATATATCTAATATTCTGGTTAGAAGATTGATTGCAGGTCAGAAATGTTTCATTTAACCACTTATGTGGGAATAAACAGTCCCAGTCTCACTAAATCAGGTCAGACATCTGCTTTTAGAAATACCCCTTTTATTGTGCTCTAACGTGAAATATATCAGCTAGATCTGCTTATCAACATATAGCCAGAAGCACAAGGAAGAAAGAAACAGAAAAATAACACATTACAGTATACTGGTTTATTCCTTTATTTATTTAGCATTAATGCATCATTTTTCAAAATGTAGTAATTTTAAAATTGTCCCAGAATATATGTAGATAGACCTTCCAGTTTATGTTTAATTAGCCATTGAAGTTTCAAACAATTACTAGAGGTGAGAAGATTTAACAACATTCAAATTTAAAAAATCTTTTGGATTTTCCTTGGAAAATAAATTTTCAGCAAAGTTATTTGCCACAAATTGGTTCTTTGGTCTCTAGTTGTAAATGTAGGATGTACAAAAGAATTACGTGGCTGCCCACACTGCTCATTGCCCGCTGTCCGGTCATCCACTGCTCTTCTTTACGCTAACACATCTGTGGTGTCTACATTTTAGGCTGATGGCCACAACTACTCCTTGGACAACCCTACGCCATTCCATCAAGACATACATTTTGATGTCATGATGTTATGATGTACATCGCAATCTTATGATGTGCAAGGCCTGGTCGTTGCTGGATGTAATTTCCTAGCGTGAAGAGACCAAAGATGCGAGGTACAATGGCTGTATGAAGAGTTGCGGGCAATGAGAAGCACGGGAGGCCCAACAGGTGAATAGGGAGTTGAATATTAGGCTTTTTTTGTACTTTTTCCTGACCCTCTATGGATCAGCAACATGGCAGCCGATTGGCCTCCATTTTACTATATAGTCCTCAACCAGAACAGCAAATTAGCCCCATAATCTTTCCCATCCATATCTAAGGTAATAATAATAGGGAGTACTTACTATATGGATGGTTTAGCATGGTCATGTTTTACAATAATTTGGAAAGACTGACAGCAAAACGAACATAAAAAAACAAAGATTAAGACAATCAATGCTAACAAGGAACACAATAAATATGTATTGAAGAGAAAACGAAAAAAAAAGAAAAATAAAGGGAGAGGAAAAAAGAAAGGGGTGTTGGGGTGGGGCTATATTTCATTTAGTCCTGCATCCTCATAATAATGTATGCTTCCTGTACCCATTCAATGGTTGAGTGTATGTGATTCTGCTTCCAGTGACTGGGAATTACGGCCCTTGGTTAGATAAAAAAGAATGCGATAGAATATTTTGTTTAATAGATTTAACTAAAACAGGCAAATTGGACAACAGGCAAATCTTGGGAGAAGCATGTGCTATCAACCTTCAAATAAACAGAGTACAAAACAAACTGTGCTTTACTCACCCTCTCGAGGTCCAGCACAGTCCTCATCGTTGCTCCATGTGTCTGTTATTTTCTGTAGTTCTGACTTCATGTTAACCAAGCTGCAGAGAATAAATGAGCTCAGTCCATCTAAAAAGCTTGTGCCATCAACTCTGGCAAAGCTGAGCTCAGTTATTTGCTGAAGACTTATCAACATAATGTCAGTGTTGCAGACAATAACACACTGGATACAGCAACAGCAGAACCGAGTACTGGACTGAGGAAGGGTGAGCACAGCAAAGTTTGTTTTTTAATCCATCCTCAACTGGGGGACAGGGGTTTTCCAAAACTGGAAAACCTCTTTAATATTAGGACAGCTCCATCAGATGAGTAAAATACTTACCACTTCAAAAAACAAAAAACTGATCAGCATCTCTGAACAGAATAAAGCAAGTGTGAAAAGTCACAAGTTGTTATGACTGCATAATATACAAACAAAAGAATACAGGAGTACTCTGTAAGCACTAAGATGTACAGTCATGGCCAAAAGTGTTGGCATCCTTGAAATTATGCCAACAAATTTGTCTGGCCCATTTTCTAATTTGCCTTTTTTTGCTTTTTTTGTGTTGTTCCAATACACACAAAGTAAATAAATATGTGTAAAACAAAACATGTGTAATTGCAATAATATTCTGGGAGAAATACTTAATTTTCTGAAACAATTTTAAGTATGCCAATACTTTCAGCCAAGGCTGTATGCCAATATTGAATATATGAAATTTGGACTACATTACTGCTATATAGAAAAATGAAGGTAAATAGAGCATACATTTGCCAATTCATGAGAGCCCACCAGCCATGACAAGGCATACCATATTACGATGCCGGGTCCCTGCACTGCAATACAGCTGACAGCTGATGTTGATGTGCAAGTCACTGGCGGTGCATGGTAGTAACATCATGCACTGCCCATCGCTAGCAAGATGAAGTCAGCTGCCAGCTTCTGCATCGGCTATGGAAGAGGAGGCCCCTCGTTGTGGGAGCCGGGGAAGGTAAGTAGAATCATTGAATTTTTTAAAGATTTTTTAGAGAATAGCCGCAGAACTGTGACATTATTACTGGAAGAAGCCCTGGACGGGGGACATTATACCAGGATGGAAGACATATATTACTGGAAGGGGTCCAGGATAGAGGACATTATAAAAGGATGGGGGACATATACAGTATTATTGGAATAGGGCCAAGAATGGGGGGTATTCTACTAGAATTGAGGACATAAATTACTGAAAGGTGCCCTTGGATGGATGACATTATATTAGAAAACAAAGACATTATACCAGGAAAGGGCCCAGGATGGGGACATTATACGAGGAAGGGGCCCAGTATGAAGGGACATTATTACAGAAAGGGGCCAGGATGGAGGATATTATTACAGGAAATGGTAAGGATGGGGGACATTATTACAGTAAATGAGCACAGGATGTGGGACAATATTACAAGAAGGGGGGCATTGTTACCAGGATCTATAATGCTACAAGAGCCTATACATCTGATGAACATGCAAGGGGGAGCCCAGGTCCAAATTTTGCATGAGGCCTATCGGATTATAATTACACCATTGCAGAAGATTGTTTTCACATTCAGTACACATTCAATACTTGTCAGAAATTCTGGCAGCTCATTTAATGTTGCTCTAGGCCTCTTGGCAGCCTACTGGACCAATTTTCTTCTTTTCTTTTTGTCAATTTTTGAGGGATATCAACTTCTAGGTAAGGTCACTGTTGTGCCAAAATTAAGTCACTTCTTGATGACAGTCATCAGTGTTCCATGGTATATCTAATGCCTTGGAATTTTTTTTGTACCTTTCTCCAGATGGACAACTTTAAACAATGAGATTCCCTTACGGCATAGTAAATCGTTTATGGACCATGTTTTTGCTGTAAAATGCAACTAAGAAAATGTCAGGAAAATCCTACTAGAACAGTTAATTAAACTTTATAAGTGGTTAATCAGAATCACTGTAAATTATTGCAGCTCTGTACTACTATTTAAATGTGATTGGTTAATTCTGAACACAAAACAGATCCCCAATTATAAGAGGGCGTTCACACTTATGCAGCTATATTATATTACTATTATTCTTTTTATTTTCCCTCTCAAAATAATTTCAGTTTGTTTCTTCATGGATTTGTATAGATTATGGGTAATATTAAAGGTGGAAAAGTTCTGAATTGATGGTAGGCTTGGTATGCTTTTTTACATTACAAAAAACTGACATTTTAACAGGGGTGTATAGATTTTTTAGATCCACTGTATGCTGAATAGAACAACCTGCCTATAGTGAAGCATGACAGTGGTTCAGTGGTGCTCTGGGGTTGCTTTGCTTCCTCTGGCACTGGAAAACTGCAGCATTTGTAGGTCAAGATGTATTCAATTATGTATCATGAAGTCTTAAGGAGAAAATGTTATACCTTTTGTGAGGGAGCTGAAGATTGGGTGTTAGGCTAAGTGCCCACGATGCAGAAATGCTGCATATTTTTTCTGCTTCTCCCTGGCAGGAAAAATGCATGCGGATTTGACATGCGTTTTTCCTGCCAGGTAGAGGCGTTTGTCAAGCGTTTTTGCATGCATTTCTGCATGCGGGTTATCAAGCGCTTTTCCAAGCGACTTTAGCATCACTTGGAAAAGTGCTTGACAACACTATATAAATCCATGCAACCGGATCCGCCTGCGTCTGTGCTCTGCTGAGTGTAAAAAAGCAAATGTTAAAATTATTTAAAAAATATTAAAATAAAAATAAAACACACTATACTCACCTACACCTTTTCACCGTTGTTCTCCGCACCTGCAAAAATTAAAAAAACACCATATACTCACCTTACAGCTAATCCCCGAAGCCCTTGATCACCTGTAATAAAAGTAAAATAATAAACCAACCTCATCCTCACCTTTCTGACGTCCAAATAATGAGTGTCCCACAAAGATTCCATGAACAGAGCGGCCACACTGTGTGTGACCGCTCTGTTCATTCGCCGGCAATACACTGACTCAGTTTATAACCAGCAAATAAGGCTGCGCATGCACAGTGAGTATTTTCCCACGCATGCAATGAGTTGAACTCATTGTATGTGTGGCACCCCAGGTCTGGTCGCCACAGTGACAGCAATGTCATGTCTGAGAGCAGGTGGGAGGTTCCCTGGTTGGGGACAATTAGCATGCAGCACCTCCTGCCTCAGTCCAGGGAGGGTAGAAACCTGCTCTTTATAAACTGGATCTGGGGTGCGGTTAGAGCGTCCAGCCAGAGACAAGTTCCAGTGAAGTCGCAGATAGGGACAGGTCAGCAGCAGGCTGGGGAGTCCCTGTAGGCAGAGGAGGAACACGAGGCCAGGAGGGGAGCTAGCAGAGCTCGTTCTGCCTAGAGACTTACAAAGCCGGACACCGGAGTCCGAGGCTGTGAGGGTTATAAGCCCAGCAGCAGAAAACCACCACGCAGGGGACTTCAAGTTCTCTGGCCCAAGGAAGCCCGGAGGCTCAGCCACACGAGAGGGACCACTACTGCCCCGGAGGGGTGAGAGGTACGGAAGGCCCGAGTCGCCAGTCATACGGGTGAGAACAACACGGTACACTCAGAGATGTGGGCTACCACTACACTACAGCGGGATAGCCAAGAAAGAGTGAAGTCAGCATGGTAGGCCTACAAACTCCCCCTGACCAGCAGGATTTCCCAGTTGCTCTCAGAATGACCAGGCCTCCATTGTTAACCTGTATTGCGGACGGGTCCCTTAATACCACCAACAGTAAAGACCCTGAATTGCTTGACAGACTCTGTGTCGTTACTGCTGCTCCCGCGTACCATCACCCCCAACATCTGCACTCGCTGCCCTGAGGCTATACTCCTCCCGTGGGGAGTTGTACTACCCTCTGCTGCACCCTCAACACCAGCCTCAGCAGTCTGCCCTGCAGCGGCGGTTCACTCTGACCGCAATCCACGGGTGGCGTAGTCGGAAATTCAGCATATAGACTGCCATTTGGTTTGACCACCCTGGGCACGGACCGGGTCACCGCCATGGAGACTACAACCCCCAGCATCCACAACAGGTCCGATTCCGGGTATCCCCACACACACACGGCCCAGGGGGCGCGTCAACTTTGGCGCAGTCGGCAGGATTTCGTGCCCGCCACCAACAGGTACTGCGTGCCTGAAGAAAGACTGTAATACTTACCTTGGTGGAGTTTCCCGCCATCCGCAGCCGTTTCCCACCATCCGCAGCCATTTTCCCGCCATCGGGCGCCATCTTTGGGACGTCGCGCGGGAAGAAGAGGGGTGTGGACGACGAAAGTGCGCGAGAACTGGAGCCCCACATTACGCACGGACGCTGCACAAGGTCCTGAAAGGAGCCGAGCGGACGTTGACGTCACCAGGACGCGACGCAAGGTCCTCAACCCCGACGGTCGCCTGCGGAGCCGCGGCCTACAGAAGAAAAGCAACGGAAGGTAGGCCACGGTTGACTAGGGGGGGAGAAGATGTCGGAAGCGGAGGGAACTGCCACCGCCAGCGCGACCGCTGCCGCAGTAATGCTGTTCACGATGCCTTATATCCCCGGAGCGGCCTGGTTGCCCCAGTACTCAGGGGAGTCGCATACCCTGAGCGACTTTAAAGAGAGACTGTATAGCCTATTCAAAGTGTACCCCCTGACGGAGGAACAAAAAGTGAGCATACTGATAGGCCAGTTAACCGGCGCGGCCCAACGAGAAGTAAAGTCCTGGTCAGTCAGGGACAAGGGAACCGTGAAGGAAATTTTAGCCCGTCTAAAGGACACTTTTGATACCCGCACCTCAGCAGAGATCAAAATGAGATTTTATGGGTGCAAGCAACGGGCCCAAAACAGTATAAGAGACTATGCTTTGAATTGGTAAGAGGCCCTGAGAGCCATTAAGCAGGCAGACCCTGACAGTGTGAGGAATGCAGATAAACTGCTGACTGAACAATTCATTTAGGGTCTGCTGTCCAGAGCCCACCGAACCCAGTTACGCCTAATGGCCCTGCAGAACCCTGAGTTAGACTTTGCACAGTTCAAAGACAGGGCCATCCGGGTGCTCCGAGAACCGGCACCAGATGGCGCTGTAACCCATAGGCGCCCTGCTATCACCTATCACCAGGAGGCGGCGCCCTTGTCTGCAGAGCCTGTGGGAGCTGATGCACAGGCTTTGGACAAAGACCCGGCTGCAGACCTGCACCATCAGGTCCAAGAACTGACCAAGAGCGTTGCCGCACTAACCAGGACTGTGCAGTCGTTACAGGTATCCTCTCCACGAAAGATTCAGCTGGCTACCGGTCCGGAGGACATCCCGTGGCGCCGACAGAAGAGGATCCCACCATCCATAGGGAAGCCAACGGACCGCTACGACCAGGATGGACAACCCATCTGCCGCCGCTGCAGCCAGCCAGAACATATTGCGAGGTACTGTAATTTAAACGAGCCCAACCTGGGGCAGAGGGCCAACCCCCAGGCGTAAGATCATCAGGCCCGTCAAACTGGCGTGACAGGTATGTGGGGGGACGACCGGTCTTGCCTGTGGTACTGGATGGCATTCCTATGAGTGCACTGTTGGACACCGGGTCACAGGTGACCACCATCCCCTATGTACTTTTCAAGCGGTACTGGGATGACACGGATATTACCCGCTACCCAGATAATGATTTGAGCATCATCGCCAGCAATGGTCAGCCCATGACGCAGGTGGGATTCAAAGAGGTGACCATCAAGATTGGTAAAGTTGAACTGGCGGCGCAGGGACTGATTATTGTGGACATTGACCGTCGTGAAAGTCACCCTAAAATACCCTTGGGTACTAACGTTATTGAAAATTGTTTTTCAGAGATAATTGGTATATTACAGCAGGTGGCAATGAATGCCAGCTCCAGCCAGCAGCGTGTCTTACAAAAGGAGATCAGAGCCCTGATGAAGCGGCAACAGGTAGAACTGTCTGGTGGTGAGATTGGTAGCGTTAGGATGAGTGACCCGTTCCCTATCGCCATGCCCCCAAAAAGCGAAATGATGATCTGGTGCCGGACTGCAATCGGGTTAAGAGGTAGAGACTACCAAGCTATGATAGAGCCCGTTTACTCAGACAGTAGGCCCACTATTTTGACAGCACGGGGGGTGGTTGATGTCCGCCATGGGAGGGTACCCGTCCGCATCCTAAATATTGGGGAAAGAGAAGTACACTTGCCCCGGTATGCCACTCTAGCCAAATTGTTCACTATTAACCAAAACTCAGTAAAAGCCATGGAACCCTTGCCCCCATCTTCCCCAGAGGAAGGTAACGGCTCCAAAAAACAAATGGAGGACTGGTGCCAGAAGCTGCACATGGGCACTGACTCCACTCCCCCCACAGCAGAAACAGGGAGTCTACCGGGTGGTTCAGGAGTACGAAAGAGTCTTTAGCAAACACCCGCTAGACTTTGGGCAAGTAAAGGGGGTAGAACACCAAATCCCCACAGGAGACCATCCACCCATAAAAGAGAGATACCGGCCTGTACCCCCTGCACACTATCAGAATGCCAAGGGTATGTTGCGAGAAATGAAGGAGGCTGGGGTGATCAGGGATAGCTGTAGCCCCTGGGCAGCTCCTCTAGTTCTTGTTAAAAAGAAAGATGGCACGATGAGGATGTGTGTAGATTATAGAAAGGTCAACAGAATAACACACAAAGATGCGTACCCATTACCTAGGATAGAGGAGTCTTTGGCTGCATTAAAATCTGCTAACTTCTTCTCTACTTTGGATCTCACTAGCGGGTACTGGCAGGTTCCTGTAGCAGAGTCAGACAAGGAGAAGATCGCCTTCACCACCCCGATGGGTCTCAGTGAATTCAACTGTATGCCGTTCGGACTCTGCAACGCACCAGGGACCTTCCAGAGGCTGATGGAGTGTTGTCTGGGGCACAGAAATTTCGAGATGGTCCTACTCTACCTGGACGATGTCATCGTATATTCCAAGACCTATGATGACCATCTAAAGCACCTGGCGGAGGTGTTCGATGCCTAAAGGTGAAACCCTCCAAGTGTCATCTACTGAAGCCAAAAGCACAGTACCTGGGACACATGGTGAGTGCTGACGGAGTAGCCCCAGGCCCTGACAAGATCACGGTGATTAAGGACTGGCCAAGACCCTCCAGCATAAAGGAAGTGCGGCAGTTCCTCGGGTTGGTAGGCTACTACCGAAGATTCATCTCCGGGTTCACCAAAATGGCAGCCCCTATGCAGGATCTCCTCTTAGGTCAATCAAAGACTAAAAGTCAGAAGCCGCCCTTTAAGTGGGACAAGCTGGAGGAGGAGTCTTTCCGCCAGCTGAAGATGGCCCTCACGGGGGATGAGATCTTGGCCTACCCTGATTACGGCCAGCCTTTTACCCTCCACACCGACCCCAGTAACGTGGGGCTAGGAGCCGTACTGTCCCAGATCCAGCAGGGCAGAGAACGGGTAATTGCTTATGCTAGCAGATAGCTAAGACCCACAGAGAGAAACCCTGAGAATTATAGCTCCTTCAAGCTAGAGTTCCTGGCAGTGGTGTGGTCGGTCACCGAATGCTTCAAGCATTACCTGGCTTCTTCTAAGTTCACTGTGTACACGGACAACAACTCGTTGACACACCTGGAAACTGCAAGACTTGGTGCCCTAGAGCAGAGATTATATTCCAATTATGAATTTACTATCAAATACCGGACAGGGCGTGCAAATGCCAACGCAGATGCATTGTCCAGAATGCCTCACTTGCAGGACGGGGGAGAGGATCCAGAAGAACTGGAAGAAATTTAACTCCCTGCATTCCACCGTCATGGGATCACCCAGTGTTCCCACTGCATAAAGGAGAGGTGCTCTGCCACTGCTACATTCAATCCCTTACCCCACCACGGCTGGGCAGAGACACAAGATAGTGACCCCGCAGTCCGCCTGGTAAAAGAAATGCTGACCCAGGCTGATGCCCACCTTGATCCGGATGCTCCAGAAGAGGCCAAACAGCTGTAAAAGGAGAGGAACAAGCTGTTTCTTTACGAGGGGAGGCTGTGCCGCAGAACCGTCAACTCTCGAACACATGAGCTGACCTGGCAGGTAGTGGTCCCAAGGCGGGATGCGGCTATGGTCCTAGAAGCATACCATGACGGAGCAGGGCACTTTGGATGGAAGAAGCTGGAGTTCCTGTTGCGTGAGCGGTTCTTCTGGGTTGGCATGAGAGGGGCTATAGAGAGATGGTGCAGAGACTGTGGCCCGTGCAACCTAAGGAGGAAGGACCGCGCCAGCCAGAAGACTCCCCTGCGGCCCATCATCACAGAGCAACCCCTTGAGCTGGTGGCCCTGGACCACGTAAAGCTGGCTCCAAGCAGATCTGGATACGTCTACGCCCTCACAATCGTAGATCACTACTCCCGGTTCCTAGTGGTGGTCCCTGTCAAAGACTTAACAGCTCAGACAGCCGCCAGAGCCTTTCAGCAGCATTTCTGCCACCCATACGGGTATCCAGAGCAAGTGTTGACTGATCAAGGTCCAGCGTTCGAGGCTGAAGTCTTCCAGGAATTCTGCAACCTGTATGGCTGCAAGAAGATAAGGACAATGCCTTACCACCCCCAAACCAACGGGATGTGTGAGAAAATGAACCAGGTAGTACTTAATAATAATAATAGTTTTTATTTTTATAGCGCCAACATATTCCGCAGCACTTTACAAATTTTTGGGGGGACATATACAGACAATACAGAATAAGCATATCTCATATCGAAAGGAGTGAGGGCCCTGCTCGCAAGCTTACAGTCTATGAGGAAATGGGGGAGACACAAAAGGTAAAAAGTACATATATTGTATAATGCAGCCTTGATATACTGAATAGGATAAATAATAATAATAAGTACTAGACCTGCTCAAGACGTTGCCCCTGGAGGAACGCAGCCTGTGGCCTGAGAAACTGCCAGATCTGGTGAACTTGTATAACCATATCCCGGTAAATTCTACCAACTGCACCCCAGCTTACCTAATGAGAGCAAGACCTGGTAAGCTGCCAATTGACCTGGAGATGGGAGTCCTGACACCCGAGGACACCTCACCAGAAGCAGACTGGGACACAGAACGACAGCAGCAGTACCGGAAAGTACAGGAGAGTGTGGAGCGAAGTCTGTCTCAAGCAAGAGAGATGCAAGAAAGGAATTACAACCAGCATGCTCCTGCCACTCCCCTGGCACCTGGAGAGAAGGTCTTGAAGAGGAAGAGACGGCTCCACAAGTTGGATGACCAGTGGGAGAAAGACCCGTACACCGTACTGCCGTCAAGCGATGAAAACCCAAAGGTATGTGTTATCAGTAAGGATGGAGGAGAGACCACAGCCACTGTCTCCAGAGACCACCTGAAGAAGTGTCCCGAGCAGCTGCAAAGCACTGATGAAGACCAAGATAGCCCTCAACCCGCAGAGGAAAGGGAGGAAATGGTCAGTACAGTGCTCAGAGAATTTCCCCGGTCCTGGACACAAATCAACAACGCTATAGTGGTACCCGTCATTACCTTTCTCCAGCCAGCCCCTCAAGGGCCTGCAGAAGAGCAAGTAGTGTTGGAAGAGCAAGCGGCCCTGGAGGCAGAAGAGTACATACCAGCAGCTCAGGAGAATCAACCCTCTGCTAGTAGTGAACCTGCCATGCCTGTGGTGAGCCAAAGAGTACGCAGAAAGCTGACAAACCTACCTGTAACATCTGCGAACACCTCTAGTGCAGATACGAGCACACCCAGTACACAGGGGGTGGAAACAGGGGACCCGAATAGAGTACCACCAAACAGTGGGTTACGTAGGTCCAACAGGAGCACTAAAGGTCAGGTACCCGCTCGCTGGAGAATCTAATATGTCGTATTTACCTGTATAGATGCAAAAGTTGGAAATATTTAATGTTTGTGTTACCTGGTTATTAATTATGTTTTTCTAGTTCAATGGACTAACAGGTTATGGACAAACTGTATCTTGTACATAGTTGCACCTGGTAAGGTGCCCTCTTTTGAAGACGACCGCAGAACACAAAACCCGTGGAGGTGGCAGAAGACGTGGTCCAATTCCGGATCATCAAAGCCCTGTAGCCACCCCAGGGCCTACGTGGAGGGTTTGAGACCGGTCCCTTAAAGTGCATCATGGGTGACAAGGACACCTGGTTACGGGAGCGCCGTGACCTAAAAAAGACTAAACTGCTTGTATATATGTTACTGTATTGCTATTACCTGTTGTGTTTTTGAAAAATGTGTTTAGTCCCGGAGTACTAAATTTCACTAGAGGGGAATGTGGCACCCCAGGTCTGGTCGCCACAGTGACAGCAATGTCATGTCTGAGAGCAGGTGGGAGGTTCCCTGGTTGGGGACAATTAGCATGCAGCACCTCCTGCCTCAGTCCAGGGAGGGGAGAAACCTGCCCTTTATAAACTGGATCTGGGGCAGGGTTAGAGCGTCCAGTCAGAGACAAGTTCCAGTGAAGTCGCAGATAGGGACAGGTCAGCAGCAGGCTGGGGAGTCCCTGTAGGCAGAGGAGGAACACGAGGCCAGGAGAGGAGCTAGCAGAGCTCGTCCTGCCTAGAGACTTACAAAGCCGGACACTGGAGTCCGAGGCTGTGAGGGTTATAAGCCCAGCAGCAGAAAACCACCACGCATGGGACTTCAAGATCTCTGGCCCAAGGAAGCCCGGAGGCTCAGCCACACGAGAGGGACCACTACTGCCCCGGAGGGGTGAGAGGTACAAAAGGCCCGAGTCGCCAGTCATACGGGTGAGAACAACACGGTACACTCAGAGACGTGGGCTACCACTACACTACAGCGGGATAGCCAAGAAAGAGTGAAGTCAGCACGGTAGGCCTACAAACTCCCCCTGACCAGCAGGATTTCCCAGTTGCTCTCAGACTGACCAGGCCTCCATTGTTAACCTGTATTCTGGACGGGTCCCGTAATACCACCAACAGTAAAGACCCTGAATTGCTTGACAGACTCTGTGTCGTTACTGCTGCTCCCGCGCACCATCACCCCCAACATCCGCACTCGCTGCCCTGAGGCTATACTCCTCCCATGGGGAGTTATACTACCCTCTGCTGCACCCTCAACACCAGCCTCAGCGGTCTGCCCTGCAGCGGCAGTTCACTCTGACCGCAATCCACGGGTGGCGTAGTCGGACATTCAGCATATAGACTGCCATTTGGTTTGACCGCCCTGGGCATGGACCGGGTCGCCGCCATGGGCCCAGGGGGCGCGTCATATGCGTGGCAAAATACTCCCTGAGCATGCGGTGAGCTGATTGCAATTACCGCGATCAGAGCCTGTGTGAGCCTGAACCCGAACAGTAACACGGACTTCCAGAGGAAGTCTGTGTTCGGGGTCCGGGACTGAACAGTAGATGTTTGGTACGGACGCCGAACTTTACTGTTCGAGTTCAACCAACACTAGTGCTCGCCACTACTCGGTACTCGCTCGAGCATCACGGTGCTCGACAAGCTCGGCGAGTATTTCCGAGCTGCTAGGGCGGGAGCTCAGGTCCCCGCCCTGCTTGTTTGGCGCTCTTTAGAGAGCCAATGAACATGCAGGGATTGCTTGCCATGCACTGTAATGCCTTAGCCATGTTGGTTGTGGGCATTAAAGTGATTGGCTGGCCACATAGCATCATTTGTCTATATAAGACCTGGTGCCGCTCTGCTTGTCACAGTCTACCCCGAAAACAGGCAGAGTAGGGAGAGGTGCTGCTGAGTCAGGGAGAGATTTGCTTGTTTATAGTTAATATAGGTATTTCACAGCATATCTATATATCCATCTCAACTAACAGTCCTTCTGAGGACTAATCCAGCTGCATATATTCAGTGGTGACAGCAGCAGTTAAGCAGGCAGGCAGAGTATATGGCAGACTGCAGTGTATAAAGCACAAAAGGGTCCATTGAACTTTCTGTCTGCTGCTGCTGTTACAGATATTTGTAAACATAGCCCCAGATATCAGGGGCCAGGGCTAATTTTTGTTTTATCTTAATCCTGGTTATTTGCTTAAAAAGCAAGCCAGGCAGGATATATGACAGACTGCAGTGCATACAGCATTGCACGTTCTGACTGATCCTGCTATTTCAGATATTTGAGGACATAGCCCCAGGTATCAGGGGCCAGAGCTATTTTTTTTTCTTAATTTTGATTATTTGCTTAAAAAGCAATCCAAAGTACACCATTTTTCTGCTCCATTTGCTTGTTAGCACTGCAGAATACAGCCAGATTTTTTCCATATTACAGCGATAAAAATCCAGAAATTTGAACGTGGAAAATATTGGCCTCCATTTCCATTTTGCTGCAGTGTGTCGGTGACGCTACTCACACGGGGTCGCTGTGAAGAATAGTATTAGTAAACTACAGGCCCGCTTTTTAAAACCGTGGTTCTCCGTCAGACATATCACATATAACTGCGGTCCAAAATCAGCCTTTTCTGGCTTCCATTTCCATTTTGTTGCAGTGAGTCAGTGAAGCTATTCACACAAGGTCACTGTGAAGAATAGTAACCTACAGGCCCACTATTTAAAACAGTGTTTGTCCATTAGACGTATCACTTATAACTAGAGTTGAGCCACCCCCGTAGTGTTCGGGTTCGGTTCGGTTCGTCGAACACCGGTGTGTTCGTCGAACCGTTCGTCGAACACCGTCGAATACCATTAAAACCAATGGCAGGCAAACAAAAACACATAGGAACACATAGAAAACACCTTCAAAGGTGTCCTAAAGCTGACAAACTGCTCAGAAGACACAACTAACACATGGAAAAGTGACAAGTACATATAGTCATGCGAAAAGAAAAGAGGTGGAGGAGTAAAAGGAGGGGGAGACACAGATATAGTCATGTCATGTCCTTCTAAAATCAAGAAAGGCTGGAGTAAAAATCTAAAATCAGCCTACCAACACCCAGACGTTGTGACAAAAAAATAAAAAAAAGAAATATCTTTAGGTAGAATGGCAGTTCCATTCAGAACACTTTCCTTACAAGACGTAGTGGTATCCCCGTTGTGAGTTGTGCCAAAAACGGAACCCAATACATTCGGACTAATCCACCATTTGTCATATCCAAGGGGCAGGTCAGTAAATGACAACATCGACGCGGAACCAAGTACAGTAGTATATACTGTACATCCTTTGACAAGGCAATCAGGCGGATCCAGAAGTTGGGAAGGGTCACCCTAATGGCCAAAACAGACATTTTTGCGGCGTTCCGGTTACTTACTACCTGTGCCTCCGAATAGTGTCCACCTATTGGGCTGCTTCTGGGAAGGAGCATACTATATAGATCGCTGTTTGCCCATGGGGTGGTCCAGATCCTGCTCACTATTTGAGCCGTTTTGTTGCTTCCTCGAATGGGTTGTAATGGACGTTTCTAAGGGGGCACATATTATCCATTACCTCGACAACTTCTTATGCCTGGGCCCAAAAGATTCGCCACAGTGTGAATACACGCGGTAGTCCACCTGTGAGAAGGAGAGAGCTGGAGGGAGAACGGACACAACAGAGCTGAGGAGTTAGATGGAGAACGGAAGAAGGAAAGAGGGCGAGGGAGGTAAGGGAGTACAGTGGAAGGCCGACCTGAGCTCCCCCACGTTCCTGCTGGGCGGGGAACAGCCCTAGGAAGAAAAGCCGCTTGCACATCCCTTTGAGGTTACGGGCGCGAGTGGGCAGAGGGACTACGCTGGAGTTTGAAGCCGACATGGCCAGTCCGTTCCTGCCCGTGCGACCTCCGTGTCACCGGGTTTGTGCCAGAGCCGCGGTGGACCCTGACGACCAGCCGCACTCTCCCAATACTGGTGCCTGTCCGCTGGTGGGTCGAGACCCCCCACGGTGGGGGGGAGTAACATCTGCAGAAGAAAGACCATCTTCCAGCCAAACTAAGATGTCTACTTCTTGTGACAACGTGATACGATCCCTTTCTTACGGACACGCCCATCGCTACAAATTCCAGATGAGGCACAAAAACAGCAGGTGCTTCAACGGATATCAAGTGCTCTTTCAAGTGGGCTTTCCTCCACCTCAACTTCAACATCACAAATACTCCAGTCCTCAGAGGTGTCACCCCAATCGCACTTGCTTCCTCACAGCTCCCAAGTCTCCAGCTGCCCGTCTGAGTATGGGGTAACACAGATGGTTGAGTCTGCACAGCTGTTTACTCATACTATAGCCTGGGAAACGGAGGTCTGCTCCAGAGCTTCTGTTAATCCAGATGAGGAAATGATCTGCACTGATGCCCAGAATCTTTGAGTCGGATCGATGACCAGATGAAGAAGGTTCTGAGCATAATGTAGACCCTCGTTCCCAAACTGTAGCTCCTGTTGGTGGAGACAATGATGAAGACGATGATGAGACTCAAATACCTGATTGGAGCGACAACTTGACTTTTCGGTTAGGGCAGGAAGAGGTTGGCTCTGAGGACGTCGGGTGTGAGAACACACAGGGTGATGATGATGAGGTTGGAGATCCCACTTACTGTCAACCCACAGTCAGCCAGTCGATGAGGTCAGCAGAGGAGGTGGAGGAGGATGCTATTGACGACGAGGTTAGGTTGCGCCTTCCTGGACAGAGACAGAATACTGGAAGCACGTCAACAACTGCATCCTCAACCACAACTCTCCCTCTGACCACAAGTCATGGTGGCTCTTCAGGTCGCATGGGCTCTAAGCCTTGCATAGCCTGGGCATTTTTTCAGATCGATAAGGATGACCCAACTCGTGTTATCTGTAATATTTGTCACCAAAAGCTAAGTGAAGGCCAAAAAATCCATAGATTGAGTACTTCATGCATGAACCGTCACATGGATATGAAGCATAAGTTGCAGTGGGAAACTCACTGTGCTACAATGCGGCCTAGCGGGCCGGGCCAACCACCGTCTGCCCCATCTTGTGCGTCTGTGGCCTCTTCATCCTCTGTGACTGGGGGGACAGTAGTCACACATGTTTTTGGATGCAGACCTGCCACCTCTTTACCCGCAACAGCCAGTGTGATTGGCAGTTTGCCGGGGACACCCTACTCCACCCCGTCTAAGCACAACAGGCAGCCCTCGGTCCCTCAGATGTGGACAAGTAAAAGACCATTTCCTCCTAGCCATGACAAAGCTAAGAGGTTGAATTTCACCATCTGCAAGCTCTTGGCTGCAGAAATGCTGCCTTTCCGCCTGGTGGACACAGAGGATTTTCGAGACCTTATGTCCGTCGCAGTGCCCCAGTATCAGATGCCCAGTCGGCATATTTCTCAAAGAAAGATGTGCCTGCGCTACACCAGCATGTCGCACACAACATCACCGCTTCTTTGAGTAACTCTGTGTGTGACAGGGTGCATTTCACCACAGACACTTGGACGAGTAGGCATGGACAGGGGCGTTACATGTCGCTGACTGGGCACTGGGTAACTATGGTGACAGCAGGACAAGGGGCTGCTGTCCAAGTCTTGCCGTCCCCACGAGTTGTGCGTCAATCATCTTTATCTAGAAGTTCCTCCGCTGCTTCTGCCTCCTCAACCTCCTCTCGGTCCTCCACCTGCACCCAAAGCCTGTCTGGTAATGCCACCCGCTTTCTAACTGCGCAGAAGGAATCCTGCACACCTCCTTACTATGCTGGCAGCAGGGCTCAACGGCATCTGGCGGTGTTTACTATGAAATGTCTGGGAAATGTGAGCCACACAGCTGAGGAGTTATGGTCAGCTCTGGAGATCCAGTTTCATGAATGGTTGTCTCCACTGGACCTGAAACCAGGGAAGGCCGTGTGCGACAATGCTGCAAACCTGGGTGCGGCCCTTCGCCGGGGGAATGTCACACACGTGCCTTGTATGGCTCACGTGTTGAACCTGGTTGTCCAGCAATTTTTAGCCCACTATCCCGGACTAGATGGCTTTCTGCAGAGGGCACTGTCGCTGTGTACTCACTTCCGCCATTCGCATCCCGTAGCTCAATGACTTACATCTCTACAGAAGTTGTTGGGCCTGCCAGTTCACCGGCTGAAATGCGATGTGCCGACACGGTGGAATTCAACTCTGCACATGTTGCAGCGACTGTGGCAGCACCGACAAGCCCTGGCGCAATACGTTCTGACGTATAGCCTGGGCCAACGAGATCCTGAGGTGGGGCAAATCATGCTGCAGGAGTGGTCTCAGATCAGGGACCTATGCAACCTTCTGCACAGTTTTGAAATGGCGACGAAGATGTTTAGTGCTGACGATGCCATTATCAGCATGACTATTCTGGTGATTTACATGCTGGAGCACACGTTAAACAGAATTCGAAGTCAGGTGGTGGGACAAGAGGAGGTGGAGGAAGTAGAGGAGGAGTCGAATGCGGAAGGGATAACATCTCCAAGGTCCAGACGGTCGGCAGCACCAAGGCGGCAGGCATGGGAGGGTGAGGGAGTGGGATTAACCAGGGCGCATGGTAGCAGCCAAACTGTTGAGGAAGGTGCAGGAGCCGAGGAAGAAGTGGAGGACGAACTGGCGATGGGCATGGAAGAATCATCAGATGAGGGAGACCTTGATCACATTTCTGTTGTGCGAGGTTGGGGGAAGAGGACAGAGGAAGGAAGCATGATTGTTACTTCGCTACCAACACAACAGGGACTTGGTGCTCCTGGATGCGCAACACACATGAGTGCCTTCTTGCTGCACTACCTGCAACATGACCCTCGAATTCTGAGAATTAGAAATAATCCTGACTACTGGGTTGCCACACTGTTAGATCCCCGGTACAAAAGTAAATTTGCAGAAATTATTCCTGCCATAGAAAGGGATGCACGCATGCAGGAGTATCAGCAGAGACTGTTGCAGAATATTACATGTGCTTTTCCACAAAACACCAGTGGTGCACGTAGTGAATCTCACAGTTCTAACTTGCCAACCGTGGGACTGTCGACTCGGTCTTCATCACTCAAAGCTTAACAGTAACACAGTATCTGCTGGTAACAGCAATTTTGTGGAATCGTTTCACCACTTTTTTAGACCATCCTTTGCAAGGTCACATTAGACAAGAAGTCTGACACATAGTCAACGCCTAGAGAGGATGGTACAGGAGTATCTCCAAGTGAACATCGAAGCCATGACTGTGTCACTGAACCCTTGCTCATTTTGGGCTTCTTAACAGGAAAAATGTCTGGAGCTCGCCACTCACGCCTTGGAGATCTTGTCATGCCCTGCAGTCAGCGTTCTCTCTGAACGTGTGTTCAGCGCTGCTGGTGGTGTGCTGACAGATAAGCGCACGCGGCTGTCCATTGAGAATGTAGACAGACTCACGTTCATAAAGATGAACAAATCATGGATCCGCAAGGACTTTTCTACCCCTGCGTCATCCTGGGGAGACTAAAAGTTTGAGGATTTGGTAAAATCACCTCACCAACCGTTTTAAGCTTTCAAATTACTAATCATGTTTATCTGTATCTTGGCTGGAAAATTATTTGGGCTTTGTAGCAGTGTGCAGTACTGATTCTATTAGGCCATCTATACTAAGCTCCACCAGATTTAAAATTACTAATCATGTTTATCTGTATCTTGGCTGGAAAATAATTTGGGCTTTGTAGCAGTGTGCAGTACTGATTCTATTAGGCCATCTATACTAAGCTCCACCAAATTTAAAATTACTAATCATGTTTCTCTGTATCTTGGCTTGAAAATTATTTGGGCTTTGTAGCAGTGTGCAGTACTGATTCTATTAGGCCATCTATACTAAGCTCCACCAGATTTAAAATTAATAATAATTTTTAGCTGCATCTTGCCCGGAAAATAATTTTGGGGCTCCTAGATGCGCAAGACTCATGAGTGCCTTCTTGCTGCACTACCTGCAACATGACCCTCAGATTGTCAGAATTCGAAGTAATCCTGACTACTGGGTTACCACACTCTTAGATCCCCCACACTCTTCGATCAACCGTTTCATTTTAATAAAGAACAAAAAAATGGTCATTTTTGAAATTATATGCATTAGCAGGTTATTAGAAACTGAAATCAAACAGTTTTCAACTCAAAACTTTATTCTAGGTGATGTTACATTTGCACATAGGACCCCTTGTTCGAAAGGAGCTTCTCAACTCTCTCGTCCATTGATTTTGTCAGGTTTTGGATGGTTTCTGCTTCAATTGTTTTGCATGAGGACAGAATACCCTCCCAGAGCTTTTGCTTAGATGTGAACTGCCTCCCATCATAGACACTCCTTTTGATGATGCTCCAGAGGTTCTGAATGGGGTAGAGGTCAGGGGAGCATGGGGGTCACACCATAAGTTTGTCCCCTTTTATGCCCATATCAGCCAGAGATGCAGATGTGTTATGTGCAGCATGAGACAGTGCATTATCATGCATGAAAATGATCTTGCTGTGGAATACACGGTTCTTCTTCTTGAACCATGGCAGGAAGTGCTGCTTGAGAAACTCCACATATATTATGGAGTTCATCTTTACCCCTTCAGGGATCCTAAAGGGGCCGACAATCTCTCTCCCCATGATTCCAGCCCAAAACATTACTCCACCTCCTCCTTGTTGGCGCTGTAGCCGTGTTTGCGTGGGGTGTCCATCAACCAGCCATCCTCCACTCCATCCATCTGGACCATCGAGCGTTGCACGGCACTCATCCGTGAACAAAACAGTTTTGAAGTCAGTCTTCATGTATTGTTTGGCCCACTGGAGCCGTTTCTGCTTGTGTGCAGTGGATAGAGGAGGTCGACAGGATGGCTTATGCACAACTGCAAGCCTCTGAAGGACCCTGCATCTTGTTGTTCGGGGGACGTTGGAGGCACCAGCAGCTTCAAAACTTGTCTGCTGCTATGACAAGGCTTTTTTGCCGCTGCTCTTTTAACCTGACGTAATTGCCTGTAGGAAAGAGTCCTCAACTTGCCCTTATCAGCACGCACACGTGTGTACTGTGAATCAGCTACATACTTCTTGATTGCCAAGACACTTCATCCTGATCATCGCACAATGTTGATTGTAGTTATGCCTTGACCTAAACACTCCACAATTTGTTGCTTCTCAGCAGCCGACACATCCTTTTTCTTTCCCATTTTGGCAGAAAATGTAGGCTGCTTAATAATGTGGGACAGCCTTCTTAAGTTGTCTTGCCTTTCATTGGACACACCTGCCAAACTAATTAGCACAGGTGTCTGCAATTGCTTACAGTGATATAAAGAGCCCTGACACACATCACCATCAATGAGTTTAACTGACAAACAAAAAAATTCTTACCTTATCACTCCTAAACACTTTTTGCATAATAATTTGGAACACAGTGTACATGTGCTTTTCCACAAAACACCAGTGGTTCACGTAGTGAATTTTACAGTTCTAACTTGCCAACCGTGGTCTGTATGGAGTTGTTCAATAAAGGGCCCAAAATTAAGATAACATAGACGGGAGAGGTCTCTATGAATAGGAATTCCTAATTATTTGATACCCTGTGGGGGCCAGGCAAAGGGAAAGTTGGACTGGATGGAATCCTGTAGGGATTTGGGGAGGGAGACATCGAGGGCCTCAGACTTCGCTGCATTGATTTTAAAATTTGACCATGTAACAAAGTGATCTATTTCAGCCATAACAACAGGGATGGATATATTTGATTGAGTGATATATACTAGGACATCATCAGCAAATAGAGAGCACTTGTACTCGGTGCCTCCCACCTCAATCCACCTAATATTGGGGTTATGGCGAATTGATGAGAGCAGGTGCTCCGTCACTAGGATGTATAAGAGAGGGGACAGAGGACATCCCTGCCTTGTCCCATTGGTGATTATGAAAGGTGATGAAAATTTTCTGACGTGCCCCCTGGGCTTTGGGACACCCGGAGCCGGACCCTTTTTTTTGGATGCTGGTGGTTGTAGTCTCCGTGGCGGCGACCCGGTTCCGTGGCTCAGGGCGGTCAAACCAGTGGCGGAACTATTTATGTGGTTTTGATGTTTAAATGTCTGACTACGCCACCCGGGGATTGCGGTCAGAGTGAACCGCCGCTGCAGGGCAGACCGCTGAGGTTTGTGTTGTGGGTGCAGCAGAGCGTAGTATAACTCCCCACGGGAGGAGTATAGCCTCAGGGCAGTGTATGCGGAGGATGGGGGTGATGGTGCAGGGCAGCAGCAGTAACGACACGGAGTCAGTGATGCAGTCCAGGGCCTTTACTCACAGTTCTTATTATCCAGACCATTTCTGCAGGTAACGGCTGCCCACGTCGTACTGTGGTCACCATGTGAGGGGCTCAGACAACTCCCAGATAACTTTGGAGCGCTTCACAGGACCCCCTTTGTGTGTCCTTTGTCTGGCCTTTCTTATCAACGCTTCTGTCCGGCTGCCTCAGGCCTCCTCTTGGTAAACTTGGCGCCAGTTTCCCTGACCCTATGTGGTGCCTTCCTAGCGGGTGTAGCGAGGGGCTGCGCCACATAAAATGTCACAGCCTCCGGTTTCTAGCTGAGGGTCGTTTCTTGTCTCCACTAGTTTCGGGGACTGGTTTTCCTCTTTGGCCTGACCCCTCCACGCAGGTGGATTCGGGCGTGCGGTGGCGACTCGCCCGTCCGCACCCCTGGGATCCCTTCGTTCCTCGTTCCTGGAGCCTTCTCCGCTCCTCTTCCATCCTTCTCCCTCTTCCAGGCCTGGGCCTCTGTTACTAGGCCCCCCTCCGGAGCAGAGCTCATGCAGAGCCCCTGCTCCCTGTCACCTCTGCTCAGACTTCTCTGCACTGAACTAAGATGGTGCCCACCTTTTATGCTCCCTTCTCAATGCACCCAGGAACTGCTTCCTCCCTGCTCCTGCACTACAGGGTTCCCCTTCCTCAGTGTTCCCTCCCACCATTCCAGCCAGGGACAGGGACTGTCGTGCCCATCTCAGGGGCATATTGGTCGCCCTGCCCCACGGCAATGTGGTGTAATGCATGCAGGTGTCGGGGTCCTGATCCACACTCCATCCTTACCTGAGAGTGAGATATCACACCTCTGGGTGAGGTGCAATACCTCTGTAGCAACCGAGCCCTCAGGGTGCTACAGTTCCATCTAACTTCAGCCTAGGTGACGTATTGCCATACAGGGCCGTGATTTTGGCTATAGGGGTCCCCTAGACCCCTACCCCAAGCTTTTTAAGAGAATAATATATGGCGTGCCAGGAGACTCCATGGAATGCTTTCTCAGCATCCAACGAGAGTATCTAATTACAAATTTTTAACTGCATCTAGCCCAGGAAATACTTTGTGCCTAGTAGCAGTGTCTGCTAGTCTGCGGATTATCCCAGCTGTTAAGCAAGCTACACCACCTGTAGTTTGGACACTTAATTTTTTCAAAGGAAATGCTTCGGGACCCCGGGATACTCAGTGAAGAGCATCAGGAGGCACCCCAAGGCATAGGGGCTGGGACTGGCGGTAGGACTCCTTGCGGTGGACCGCCGAGCTCGATCCTTATAAAAGCTTTTTAACTGCAGCAGCTTTAGTGGACTCTACTGGAGCTAGAATTACGCGGCTTCTGGCATGAGACTTGCCCTCCAATAGATCCTTGTAAATGGATTTAAAGTGTATTCATTCAAATTAGAGAGACAATTTAAATTAAAAAGCTTAGACCTGCCTCCACCACAGGGGGGCTCGCTCGACCCACCAGCGGACAGGCACCAGTATTGGGAGAGGGGGGCTTGCCGTCAGGGTCCACCGCGGCTCTGGCACAAACCCAGCGACACGGAGGTGGCACGGGCAGGAACGGACTGGCCGTGTCGGCTCCTCACTTTTTGGATTTTAGAAGGGCATGACATGCCTATATCTGTGTCTCCCCCTCCTTTTACTCCTCCACTTCTTTTCTTTTCGCATGACTATATGTACTTGTCACTTTTCCATGTGTTAGTTATGTCTTCTGAGCAGTTTGTCAGCTTTTGGACACCTTTGAAGGTGTTTTCTATGTGTTTCTATGCGTTTTTGTTTGCCTGCCATTGGTTTTAACGGTGTTCGAAGGTGTTCGACGAACAGTTCGGCGAACACAAGGGTGTTCGACGAACCGAACCAAACTCGAACACTACGGGGGTGGCTCAACACTAGACACCACCATGTCTTCCACACAGTCAAGTCTCTGTAGCAATGAGTCTGAACCACATATTCCTCACCCTGATCCTCCTTCCTCCCACCATGCTGAGTGCCCGGAGACAACTGATCCCACACTTGGACACTCAGAAGAGCTGTTTACTTTTCCATTTATAGATTCAGACCTCTCGTCTGGCCATCATCAAGTGGGTGAAGAGGAGAATGAGTGTAGTGATGCCCAAATATTTGAGCAGCCACGGTCATACAAAGGCAATGGTGGGAAAGTGCAATTACTGTTGCAGGAGGTGGATGATGATGAGATACAATTGCCAGAAAGTCAGGAGCAGGACCAGGGTGCGGAACCGGAAGACGAGGTGGTGGATGATATAGTAACTGACCCAACCTGGCAGGAGGACATGCAGAGCGAGAACAGCAGCACACAGGGGGAGGGAGGTGTAGCACCACAACAGGCAGGAAGAAGCAGTGTGGTGGCCGCAGACACAAGGCGGGAAAGCGTTCCCCGTAACACCAATACAACGGAAGTTACCAGTACAGCTGTTAGGTCTTCCCGAGTCTGGTTGCTTTTTAAAGACTCTGCAGATAACCCCAAAAAGGCCATTTGTACCACCTGCCAGGCCAGCATCATCAAGGGTAGCAAAACTAGCAGCTTGACCACCACCCCAGCATGATCAGGCACATGGCAGCAAAGCACCCGACTAAGTGGGCCGAACTCCAGGGTCCAGAAACGGTGTCTGAGGGTGACACCACTGCTTCTTCCGCTGTTGTGCATATGTAGGGGGCTGGTGGGTGATGAAGACGTTGAGTCAAGAATGGGTTGTTGAGTTATGTTGTATTTATATAATGTTATTTATTTTGATAAAAGTGTTTGCTGTGAATTCTCTATGGCCGATTATTGTATGCCGATTCTCCTCCAGGCTCTGCCTAAGGCCCTCCCTGGGATGCAGGAGTTTGCCCAGAAGGGGGAATTATACAATAGCTAGGGATTCAGTACACTACACTGCTTAGACACTAGTGAGTTAATTCAGGGGTTACATCATTAACTGGGAGGGGTTTAGAACTGTTTTATAGAAAATCAACTCCAGGTTGCAGACAGTGAGGAGTAGTGAGGGTGAGAGTGAGTAGTGAGGATCAGTAGGGAGAGTGAGACTGCCGTTAGAGGAGGAATGTGTCAGGCCACCTCAGTCCTGGGTTCAAGACCCGATTGTACAGGACCCGTATAGGTTCTGTTCCATACACAGAGAGAGACGGAGTGTGGAGGAAGACTGAGCAGACAGGAAAGCAGACTCCATCAGTAGTATCAGCGGTGAAGAAGTTTTTTACTAGTGCAAGTTATCAGAACAGAATGAGGACACAATTGAGACCGAATCTGGATGCCTGCAGACTCCTATTCTCATGGCCTGTCAGAGGTGCTCAAGGCGAGGCCTCTTTATCCCTAGAGGGGAGATTCTTAGCTGGGTCACAGAAGAAGTGGATGATGACGGGTCTCAGGAAGGGACGAGAGCAAACACTGGAGAGGCACATTACCAAGGGTACTTCACTGACCAAAGAACTTATCTTGATCTGAATACTGCAGCCGTGTATGGAAGAATTGCACAGTAAAAGTGAGTCTGTTAACCCGGATCTACGATCTCCTGTCTTGCTTGAAGTTAGTTCTGTGAACAGTGTAGCAGTGAGTACAGCAAATCTTCCATTGCATCACACACTCCCGTCTCAGTCCTTAATAGTAGAGGGGGTATGGGCAAAGAGAATATAGTTTCGGCACACAGCATGATGGTAATGGCCCTGGGTGCTACCCTCTAAACGTGCATGCCAATCCCCTGTCCATGGCGCATGCGAAGATGCCTCCTGCCCTTCACCTGTCATTGCACACTCTCAACTAGCACCATCAGCAAGCACGTCTACGTCCTTGTCCCAGCATTCAGTTGTCCCTACCCCAGTCTTTGGAATGCAAGTGCAAATACGCAGCCAACGCCCCACAGGCAACACTACTAAATTCACACATTTCTCGAATGCTTGCGCTCGAAATGTTGCCTTTTAGGCTCGTGGAGACGGAAGCTTTCCGCAACCTGATGGCAGCGGCTGTCCCTCGGTACTCGGTCCCCAGCCGCCACTATTTCTCCCAGTATGCCATCCCCACATTACGAGTACGTGACCCACAACATTAGCTATGTCCTCAATAACACAGTTACTGGGAAAGTCCACCTAACCATGGACACGTGGACAAGTGCTTGTAGGCAGGGACGGTACATCTTGCTGACGGCACACTGGGTTAATATAGTGGAAGCCGGAACCTAGTCGGTCCTTCTAATGGAACACGTCCTTCCGATGCTGAGGCTTGCGGGCCCTGGGTCAATCAGGATTGCCCTCACATTCTACAGCTGCTGCGCTTCCTCCTCCTCCTCTTCAGCCTCCATCTCCGAAATGACCACATCAGTCACAAGCTGAAAGCACTACAGCACTGCCTCGGCCAAGCGGCAACAGACGGTACTGAAGCTAATATGCTTGGGTTACAAACCACACAATGCTGAAGAGTTGTGGACAGCTCTGAAAGAGCAGGCAGATCTGTGGCTGACACCACTAACCCTACAGCCAGGCATGGTTGTATGTGGCAATGGCCAGAACCTGGTGGCGGATTTTTCAGCGGTTTCTCAAAATCTACCAAAATCTGCTGGATCTGCTTGTCAAAGTACGCCGCATGTGTGCCCATTTTAGAAAGTCAGCTACAGCTTCCGCCGCCCTTGCCATGCTTCAGCAGCATTTGCCTCTTCCAGCTCACCGACTGGTGTGCGATGTCCCCACGCCTTGGAACTCTACATTGCAGATGTTGGGAAGGATTTGTGAGCAGAAGAGGGCAGTTGTTGACTACCAGCATCAACGCGGCCGTCGGTATTCAGGTCAGACTCCACACATAAGACCTCAGGAGTGGACATGGATGTCAGACATCTGTACCATCCTCCAAAACTTTTAGGACTCCACCAAGATGGTGAGCGGCGATGATGCCATAATTAGCGTCACCATCCCGCTTCTCTGTCTTCTGAAATGCTCTCTGCTCACAATTAAAGAGGATTCATTGTAGGCGAAGCACGATGAGATGGAGCAAGTAACCATGCAGGGTGGTTCCACACCGCCCAGCCTCATCTCATCCCAACGAGAATTGGGTGACAGTGAGGAAGAGGAGGAGGAAGGACAGGGGCTATTTTCCTGCGCTATAGACAGTACTACCTGCACAACTGTCATACCGTCTGTCCAGCGTAGATGGCCTGAGGACAGGGGGGAGGAGGAGAGCATGCTCAACACCACCAAATGATAGCAGCGTAGCATAAACTCAAATACTTTGTCTTTTTTTTGGAGGTCTAACTCTTATTTCCATGCACCTCTGTCTTCACACCCAGACATGGGTATATGCTTCCCGATTTTGTCTATTTGCTCTTGTCCTCCTACTTCTCCTCATCCTCATCCTCCACCACCATATCACCACCATATTTACCATATCACCATATCTACGTCTCTTGCAAGGGGCATTGAAGTGCCTCCAAAATTTTGGCAGCTGCTGCATTCACTGCATAGGCAAACAGTATGGGAGACCCACTTCCTAATAATGGGAACATTTTTTTCAGGAAGCCCTTTTCTATGTCTCTTGCAAGGGGCATTGGACTGTCTCCAAATTGTTGGTAGACATTGCATTCACTGCATAGGCAAACAGTATGGGAGAACCACTTTCTAATAATGGCAACATTTTTTTCAGGAGGCCCTCCTCTACATCTCTTGTAAATGGCATTGGAGTGCCTCCAAATTTTTGGCAGCCTTTGCAGTCACTGCATATGCAAGAACAGTATGGGAGACCCACTCCTTTCTAATGGGAACATGTCGTTACTGAGGGCCACCTCTATGTGTCTTTAAATTGTTATTGGAGTTTTTCCTAAATTTTGGCAGCCATTGTACTCACTGCATACCCTATAACTGGATAGCAGAACCGCTCCTTACTAGGAACATGTCATTACTGAGGCCCACCTCTATGTGTCTTTAAATTGTTATTGGGGTTTTTCTCAAATTTTGGCGGCCGTTGTACTCACTGCATACCCTATAACTGGATAGCAGAACGGCTCATTTCCAATGGAACATGGCATTACTGAGTCCCCCCTCTATGTGTCTTTAAATTGGTATTGGGGTTTTTCCCAAATTTTGGCAGCCCTTGCAGTCACTCCATGGGCATTACCACTATAGGAGACCCACTCCTTTATAATGGGAACATTCTTTTTACTGAGGCCCTCCTCTATGTCTCTTCAAAGGGGTATTGGGGTGCGTTTGGCAGCCCTTGCGTTCACTGCATAGGCAAACAGTATGGGAGATGCACTTCCTAATAATGGGAACATTGTTTTCAGGAAGCCCTCCTCCAACTCTCTTCCAAGGGGCATTGGGGTGCGTCCAAATTTTTGGCAGCCCTTGCAGTCACTGCACACGCAGTAACCGTATAGGAGACCCACTTGTTAATAATGGGAACAACAAAGCATAGCCGGCTGATGGCTCTCTAACAATAGTAAGGGCCACCTGATGGCCCTATTAAAATAGGCTTTGCGACTTTCAGAGTCCCTCCTTCAGAAATGAAACAGGATGTGTCTGATCATGTCTCACACATCACATAGCCAGATAAGGTAGTAAAATGTTAAAATTACATTTACCGGTGAATGTATTTTTCATCGTTGAAAGCAATGCAAAAGTGTAAAAACGCTACATGTGAACATAGCCCGAGGTGTGGAGGAGCATTTTTGTTTTTGGTTATTTCTTTTGCCTTATATACAAGTCATTACCCTGGAAAGGATGTTCCTTAACATTTTTCCCAGGAAAATCCATTTTGGTTTTGTTTTTGTATGTTTTATTGTGAGTCCGTAAAAGTGGCATAATACTCTGACAACATTGTTGACAGCAGTGACCTGGGAGGCAGAGATACTTCCAGGGGTCTTCCCCATGCTGTTCCTATGTCATTTGAGCACTGTTCCCATCGATTTGGGCAATCTTTGGCCCTCTGCAGACCGCCGGGGGGGCGCCGGAAAAATGCTCGAGTTTCCGATAGACTTACATTGGGCTCGTTACTCGGGTCGAGCACTCGCGCATTCCAATTTGCTCGAATCGAGCAACAAGTACCCGAGCATTTTAGTGTGCGCTCATCACTAGTCTCTTCAAATGTGTATTGGATTGTGTCCTAATTTTTGGCAGCCCTTGAAATTGCTGCATATGAAATAACAGTATAGGAGACCCATTCCTTAATAAGGGGAAGGACAATTCTATATGCTAGAATATTAACTGTCTTATCTGAAATTAATTTATGGGTGAGGTATCATAACATGGAGATCGTATTACACCGATCCAACCAGGTATTATTGCCTTATACTGCGTGCGGCTGGTGCTGCCTAAAATAATTTAAAATCTATTCTATTCCCTATTGATAACGTTGTTAAATGCATTTACGATAGGGACAGGTGCTTGGTGGTATCATCAGCTCCAGATGAGTGTTGATTCTGGTAGCATAAATGTCTTCCACAGTCCATAACCTTTTCTTTTATTATTTCTTTGGCCTTATATACAAGTCATTACCCTGGAAAGAACGTTTCTTAACATTTTTTCCATTTTAGCTTGTTTTTGTATGTTTTTTTATTGTCAGTCCGTAAAAGTGGCGTGATACTCTGACAACATTGTTCACAGATATGCCAATTTGTCAGCGACCAACTGTGAGTAGATTTGAACCCACAACTGCAATACTTTAAATGGAGTCAATATTTGACACGCTCACAAAAATTGCTGGATTATTAGGGCAGTCATATGGGATCAGGTCTGATGGTCACGGTTTCAGGCAGTCACCTAATAGTATGGTATTTGTCAGCGACCAAGTGTCAATTGATTCAACAAAACACAGCTGGCTGACTTTAAATGGAGTGTAATATTTGACACGCTCACTAAAATTGCTGGATTATTAGGCCAGTCATATGGGATCACGTCTAATGGCCACGGTTTCGGGCAGTTGCCTAATAGAATGGTATTTGTCAGCGACCAAGTGTCTATTGGTTCAACAAAACACAGCTGGCTTACTTTAAATGGAGTGGAATATTTGACACACTCACAAAAATTGCTGGATTATTAGGGTAGTCATATGGGATCACGTCTGATGGCCACGGTTTCAGGCAGTTGCCTAATAGTATGGTTTTTGTTTTTTTGTCAGCGACCAAGTGTCAATTGGTTCAACAAAACACAGCTGACTGACTTTAAATTCAGTGGAATATTTGGCACGCTCCACAAAATTTCTGTATTATTACGGCAGTCATATGGGATCATAACTGATGGCCACGGTTTCAGGCAGTCGCCTAATAGTATGGTATTTGTCAGCGACCAAGTGTTAATTGGGTCAACAAAACACAGATGGCTGACTTTAAATTCAGTGGAATTTCTCTATTACAGCAGTCATATGGGATCACGTTAGATCATTGAAAAACGTTTCTTTGCTTCCACAATACATTAATGCGAATAAAATCAAAAATATCAGTCTGTATTCTGCTAATAAGCAAATGGAGCAGTAAAATTGTGTACTCTGGATTGCTTTTTAAGCAAATAATCAGGATTAAGATAAAAAATAAATTAGCCCTGGCCCCTGATATCTGGGGCTATGTCTACGGATATCTGTAACAGCAGGAGCAGACAGAACATGCAATGGACTCTCTTGTGCTGTATACACTGCCACAAACTCTACCTGCCTACTCCTGGAATACCACTACCTATATCTAACTGTTACATTGCCAATTCTGTCCCTCACACAGCAGCAGCTCTCCCTACTCTGCCTGTTTCCAGGATAGACTGTGATGAGCCTAGCGTCACCAGGTATTATATAGACCCGATGACGTTACGTGGCCAGCCAATCACTGTAATGCCACAACCAACATGGCTACTGCATTACAGTACATGGCAAGCAATCTCTACATATTAATTGGCTCTCTAAAGAGCACCAAACATGCAGGGCGGGGACCAGAGCTCCTGCCCGAGCAACCCGGAAATACATGCCGAGCATGTTGAGCAGTGTGATGCTCGGGCAAGTACCGAGCAGTGAGGAGCACACTTGCTCATCACTAATAAAAAGGTATCCCATTACCAGGGTGCCACAGAAGAAACATCTCATGATGAGTTAAACCAGTGAGCTGTTGCAAGACCTTCGCAACCTTATTGTTGCAAAACATACTGATGGCATTGGTTACAGAAGAAATTACTGAAGGTTCCAGTGAGCACTGTTAAGGCCATAATCCAGAAGTGAAAAGAACATAATTTCACCATAAACCGGCCATGATCAGGTGATCCCAGCAAGTTTTCAGCCAGAGGAGTGAAAATAATAATCAGAAGAGTTGTCCAAGAACCAAGGACCAGCTGTGGAGAGCTACAGAAAGACCTGGAATCAGCAGATCTAATTGTTTAAATGAAAAATATAAGTAATGTACTCAACCTCCATTGCCTGTATGAAAATAAAGCTGCTAGAATGGCCCAGCCAATCACTTTACCTGAATCCAAAAGAAAATTTATGGTACGAAGTAAAGCTCAGTTTATAGAAGGAGCTCACGGAACTTTCAGGCTATGAAGAGTGATTGTGTGGAAGAATGAGCCAAAATCACACCTTGGCAATGCATGCGACTAGGTTCTCCATACTGGAGGCGTCTTGAAGTTGCCATCACCAACAAAGACTTTTGTACGAAGTATTAAATACATTTCAGTAAGCATGTTCAATACTTTTTCCCTGTGTCGTTTCTCATTATTACACATAACTTAATTTATAGACATACATGATTTGATTTCTTTGCCTGCGTGGATTGGTTGTTACTGACATCTGGTAAGAATTTCATGCCAATAGCACCTTTAGAAATATATTTACTTAGAAAATTGGTGAAGTTTTTAATACTTATTTCACTTGCTGTATATAGAACACAATGAACAGGCAGAAGATGTGTGGCTGTTTAATGGCAGTGGCAATAGCAGCACAGTATTGCAGCACAGTATATGGTGAATAGTCAGGGAATGCATGCCTGTAAAGGGCAAGCATTGACAGCCCCAGAAGCAGGCGCATCACAGCATAGACAGAACATGATGAACAACCAATGACTAGTTGGAGGCATCGGCACTGGTAGCAGCAGTACAGTGTAGAACACAATGAACTGGCAGGTAGTTGCTACAGCTGATTTAACCATTGGCATTAGCAATAGTTGAATGAAAATCTACATAGATCCATAGTTAATTCATTTTGACAAATGTAAGATTTTACTCACTTACAGAGGACAATCTATTCTGCTTAGATGTGACAAAGCCACCTGCCATACTGAATACACTCTTTGACAATACTCTGAAGACTGAACAAGATAGAATGCCCAATACAAAAGTAAATGTCACTGGCCCAACCTGTTGACCAAGAAGTCAATGGGGCCAAGGCTCAGGGAAAATGGAAAAAAAGGAAACAATCTACATACAAGTGGACGTGGTTATTTATGCAGTGCATCTCTGTTTACTGTTGCATGTCAAGTTGGCACTGCAGCTGTTAAAGCATCTGCTCCATCATTTCATATATATAGAAATCGCTGCTGCTTCAAGCTTCTTGCTGTAGCATTTGAACTAGCACAAGTGACAGAGAGTTGACTCTTCTAGGAGTGGAGAGAGGTCTCTTGGTCAGACATGTTAGGCAAGTGTCTGCTTGGCAAAAGATTTGCAAAGCAGGGAATACTCCTTTTCTGGTAATACAATAATTTTGATTCACTTTAAGAAGCTGGAAAAATTTCCTCCATTTCATATATACAGTAATATCTGTTTCTACTTCAGTGACTTGTTGCAATGGTGGAGCGTTGTCTAGGTGGGATTGGAGAGATGTCTCCTGCTCAGATATGCGGTAGGCATGTATCTGGTTGATGAAAGCTTCATCGAACTGGGAAAACAGCTTATCCTGGTAATGCCCCAATTTTGACTCCCTTTATGAAGCCAGAAAAAATTCCCCCAGTTTGCCTTTTTAGCAGGGTTGTATAAGCACAGCTATCCAATTTGGTTGATGCTAATGATTTGTCAGCCCACAAACAATCGAGCATGCATATTGCCTTGCTCGTCAGCACAACCGAGGGCCCCGTTGAATCAGTGCACCCTGTTTCGACGGCTAGTCATTGTCATCAATTTTCACATTAACTGTCAGTCTTTTCTTCTGACTATGACTTGGGTAAGTCCATATTCCCCTCCATCTTCACCTGCTGATGCTTCTACTCCTAATTAGAGATGAGAGAACATTTCAATGTTCGGTTCGTAAATGTTTGCCGAATATTTAGACATTCGCCGAATTTATTCGTTGAACATTTCCGAACGCCATAGGATTCAATGGGGGGACAAAAAAAGCATATGCAACACCTTCAAATAGGCCCAAAAGCTGCCAAAACACATCAAATTAGGGGTAGACACCAGGAAAGTGCCATCAATTGACCCTGAGAACGAGTACTATAATTATTACTATTACAGCGACATTTATTCCGTGTCACATGTGAAAAGCGGTCACCGACTGGTACAAGAGGAGAGAGGACCCTGCCCGCCAGAGTGCACAAATAATGTACAAGGGATGGGTATGGGTACAGTAGGTCAAAGTACAGCTAGACATGCAGCGGTATTCTGGAGCGAGGGTTACTGCAGATTGAACGCTTGTCACAAGAAGTGGGTCATCAGCTTCCTTTTCAAGGTTT
Source organism: Phyllobates terribilis (assembly GCF_046119375.1). NCBI lineage: Eukaryota > Metazoa > Chordata > Amphibia > Anura > Dendrobatidae > Phyllobates > Phyllobates terribilis. Next base: position 420,510,591 of record NW_027362762.1, on the reverse strand, counting down.
CCACGGTAGGAGATACACAGTAGGTGAGATGCACGGGACAAATCTTGTATGCGATTGTGACAAGAAGAGATAAGAGGGAAGTAGAGAAGGAGATCTTGGAAGGATGGGAGGTTGCATGCTGGTAACTAGTACAGGGAAACTAGGTCACACATGTATGGAGGAGACAGGTTTTCAATGGCTTGGTATACCAAAGTTAGGCTTTTCAACTGGAGTCTCTGGGCAACAGGGAGCCAGCGCAGGGATTGACAGAGGGGAGAAGCCTGGGAATAGCGGGGTGACAGGTGGATTAATTAGCCAGCACAATTTAGGATAGATTGGAGGGGTGCGAGAGTGGTAGAAGGGAGGCCACAGAGAAGGAGCTTGTAATAGTCAAGGCGGGAGATGATGAGGGCGTGCACTGGTGTTTTTCTAGATTTATGGTTGAGGAATGAGCGGATCCCCGAGATACAGATCAGAGTCAAGCTTGCAGGACTGGGAAGAGTGGGCAGCCATTCACTTTGATGGATAGGTCAGTTGGGAGGAGATGAATGAGATGATGGAACGATGATGCTTTCTCAGGCGAAGGTGTAGATGGAGAAGAGCCTGGGTCCTAGAACTGAACCGTTGGGGACACCAACACATAGGGGTGAGATGAGGAAGTGGTGTGTGAGTGGAGACACTGAATGTCCTGTAGGTTAGGTATGAAAAGATCTAAGACAGGGCCAAGTCTGTGAATCCGAGAGTTGAGAGTATGTAGTAAGAGGGTATGGTCTACTGTGTCGAAGGCAGATTACAGGTCTAGGAGGAGGAGGACAGAGTAGTCTTGCTTGGATTTGGAGCTACGTAACTTTTCGCAGCACGCCTTTACAGTTACATTCCGGGAAGAGCAGGGAGACTGGATGTCCTTGCACTGCCCGGCGGCCGATATGCGGCCCTTGAGCAGGAGGGGGGGGGGCCCGTTGCCAGCATCGTGCTCCCCCACCTGTCACCGCCGCAAGTTAACTGATGAAAGGAGCTTCCTCTCCCATCAGTCCCCCCTCTGCGTCTGACGTCAATCATGTCATCACCTGGCGCCCGGCCGCTGTGCTGAAGATGTGTGCGGGCCGGGCGCTCCGAGCAGCGAGAGAACGAGGAGGAGAGGTGAGTACTGTGTTTTTTTATTTATTTTTCCTATTGGGGGGATATTATGCTACATACTTTGCTTATGGGGGAGAGGAGATTATACTACAGACTGCCTATGGGGGGGGAGATTATACTAAAGACAGCCTATGGGGGGAGATTATGCTGCAGACTGCCTATGGGGGGGGAGTAGATTATACTACAGACTGCCTATGGGGGGATTATACTACAGACTGCCTATGGGGGGGATTATACTACAGACTGCCTATGGGGGGATTATACTACAGACTGCCTATGGGGGGGGAGATTATGCTACAGACTGCCTATGGGGGGAGTAGATTATACTACAGACTGCCTATGGGGGGATTATACTACAGATTGCCTATGGGGGGGATTATGCTACAGATTGCCTATGGGGGGGGGGAGTAGATTATACTACAGACTGCCTATGGGGGGAGATTATGCTAGAGACTGCCTATGAGTTGGGAGATTACGCTACAGACTGCCTATGGGGAGCAGATTATACTACAGACTGCCTATGGGGAGGAGATTATACTACAAACTGCCTATGGGGGGGGATTATGCTACAGACTGCCTATGGGGGGAGAAGATTATACTACAGACTGCCTATTGGGGAGATTATGCTACAGACTGCTTGTGGGGGGATTATGATACAGACTGCCTATGGGGGGATTATACTACAGACTGCCTATGGAGGGATTATGCTACAGACTGCCTAGGGTGGGATATTATGCTACAGACTTCCTATGGGGGGGGGTTATGTTACAGACTCTGCCTATGAGGGGATTATACTACAGTATATGAAGGACTATCTGGTGCATTATACTATATGTAGGCTATTTATACAGTGTGGGGATTACAATTAGGGTCATACAGTGTGGGAGATAATGTGGGGTCTTTGCACAGTGTGGGGGCCATAATACAGTGTGGGGGATAATGTGGGGTCTTGGCACAGTGTGGGGGCTTTCATACCGTGTGGGAGATAATGTGGGGTCTTTGTACAGTGTGGGGGCCATCATACAGTGTGGGAGATAATGTGGGGTCTTGGCACAGTGTGGGGGCTTTCATACCGTGTGGGAGATAATGTGGGGTCTTTGTACAGTGTGGGGGCCATAATACAGTGTGGGGGATAATGTGGGGTCTTGGCACAGTGTGGGGGCTTTCATACCGTGTGGGAGATAATGTGGGGTCTTTGTACAGTGTGGGGGCCATCATACAGTGTGGGGGATAATGTGGGGTCTTGGCACAGTGTGGGGGCTTTCATACAATGTGGGAGATAATGTGGGGTCTTTGTACAGTGTGGGGGTCACCATACAGTGTGGGAGATAATGTGGGGTCTTTGTACAGTATGGGGGCCATCATACAGTGTTGGAGCCATCAGTTTGGAGGCTACTAAGGGGTCAGTATACTGTGTGGGGTAATATACAGTGAGGGAGCATTATACTGTGTATAGGAGAGCATCATACTGTGTAGAGGGGAGCTGTACATGGGGGGAGACTCAAGATATTTTTTAATGTTAAGTGGGCAGTTATCGTTATAGGGGAACTCAGGTTATTATGACTGTCAAAGGGGCACACAGAGGGTATTATTACTTTCTAGGGGGCAAAATGTGGGCACTGTTTTCTAGGGCACTTGCACACTGCATTACTATATTCTAGAGGTTTGTTTAACCACATACGGCAGCGGCTCAGTATAGGGGTATCAGCAGGATTAGGAGTTTGTGCAGGTTCGGAATAGATGGGGATGGGGCCTGAAATGTAAGGAGTCAAATGTGTCATTGTTGTGATCTCTGCAGACCTGAGACCGAGTCCTGGATGGAGGAGTTGTTGTGTTGGTCTGGGCCAGATGGAAAAGATGGGAAAAATGAACAATTTAATCAGAAGAACGTCAGCTGTAAGTTACAATATATAACCGTGCTGGACTTATATGTTCTGCAGGACTGGCATCTATCAATATATGTCACCATATGGCGGTAGTATCAGTGCTGGTCTTTGTATAGAGATTATTTTTAGTAACAGCGTCGTCATCTGCTGAGGTTTTCCTACATAAACTATCTGGGTGCACCACCATAGCTATAATCAGGGTTACCTGGTAAGGGGCCCACTCAGAAGTTTCGCCTCCCTGAACCAAAACCCTAGCTACGCCTCTGAGCAAACTCCTTCATGATGATAGAGGCCATCATCTCCTTAGCTTTCTGGTACTTTTCTGTGTGAATGAGCTTGTCTCCAACCAGAAAGGAATATCCAGTGAATAGCACACGACGGTTTGGTATTAGCACCCAGTACCAGAAGCAAAGCCATCCACAATTTCCGTACCTCAGGAATTTTATTTGGTAGACTGGCCAAGGAACCATTAGTTTCTCACAAAGGACACTGAGTGGCAGTAGGTGCAAGTTTCTCCAGCATGACCTGTTTGTTATTGTTAGATATCAGAGGGAGAACATAACTGGGATTTGCCAAGGTGCCATATTGCATATTAAGTCTTATAGACCCTGCATTTATGGCATACATGCTACAGGATGGTGAGGAAGGAGATAGTAGGTTGTTGGGTTGCATTAGCTCTGGTGGTGTTGAGGTGGCAGAGAGGCAATGGCAGGCTGCAGGCTGTCTTGAAGAAATGGGTTTTCAGGTTGTGTCTGAAGGATCCGAATGTGGTGGCTAATCGAATGTGTTGAAGCACAGAATTCCAGAGAATGGGGGATATTTGGTAGAAGTATTGGAGGCGATTGGGTGAGGAACAAATAAGTGTGGAGAGAAGGATGTCTTGGGAAGACCAGAGATTACGTAAGGGAATATGTAACTCCCCTGAGGGTTCGGTCGCCACAGAGGTGTTGCATCTCAGCCAGAGATGTGGCATCTCACTCTCAGGTAAGGAAGGAGTACAGCTCAGGACCCTAACACCTGCATCCAACACACACCACTCCAAGCCAGCAGAGGGGCAAGATGCCTCCCACGTACTTGCTGAGCCCCTTTCCTGGCTGGAGTGGGGGGAACCCAGAGAGGGGGGAACCATGTAGTGGGTGTGGGTGAAGGAAGCAGCTCAGGGGAGCACAGGAGAAGGAAGGTATAAATTGGGAAGCCATCTTAGAAAGACGGATTAGTCAGAGGAGAAAAGTGAAGGAGCAGAGGCTCTCCACGAGCTCTGCTCCAGAGGTGGGCCTAGCCAGTGAGGCTCAAGTCTGAGAAGAAGGAGAGAAGAGAGGAGAGGGAGCAGAGAGGCTCCAGGAACAGAAGAAAGGACCCTAGGGGTATGGGCTGTGTAGAAGGCCACCCGTACGCCCGCATCTGCCCGGTGGTGGAGGGGTCAGGCCATCTAAGGGGAACCAGTCCCTCAACTAGTAGAAGATTGCAAGTCTTAGCTAGAAACCGGAGGCCGCAGTACTTTATGTCCTGTAGCCACAAGTCCACGCCAGTCTCACTGAGAAGGTAGCCATATAGGACCCAGGGGACGGAACAGACGTCGCCCGCCAAGGCCCGCGGGTACCGGATTGGAGATACTAGGTGTGAGGTGCAAGGAAAAGGGCAGGGAGAGGACACAGAAGGGGGTCCTGCTAAGTACTCCGGAGCTATCTGGGGGTGGACTGAACCCCTCTCTGAGTAAGCACAGCATGATGAGGGAGATTATTTTGGCGCCTGTAATCTGGACTGCAATAACAGTGAGTAAAGACTCTGGGACTGCACTTCCTTGTCTCTGTGTTTCTTGCTGCGCCATCAACCCCTGCACTACAATGCCCAGCACAACCTGCAACATCATCTACACTGCCCTGGAGCTAGCTCTTCCTGTGGAGAGCCACACCATCCCTGCTGCAGTAACATCAGCTCCAGAGGACTGCTCCGCAGCGGCGGCTCCCTTTAGCCGCATTCCACAGGTGGCGTCACGAACTCTATAAAAACACTATAAATACCCTATAAATAAAACCCCCTTTTAGTGACCGCCCTGGGTCACGGACCGGGTCACCACCACTGTGATATTCCCCCAGCATCTACCGGCCCGGCACCGGGTACCCCAAGGCCCAGGGGGCGCGTCATGAATATATTGGGAGATTAGTTCAGAGATGTACAGAGAAGAAAGGTTATGGATGGCTTTGTACGTCAGGGTTAGTAGTTTGAACTGGATACGCTGGGCAATTGGGAACCAGTGAAGGGATCTTGCAGACTGCAATCTTATGGATTTCTGGAGCCAGTCCATGGGAAAAAAGCAGCCATAGAGTGTCTGGGAACCTTCACACAGACTTTTGGTAGCCAGGGCTGCTTCTCAGCAGGGTTGGACGGGCCCACCAGATAACCGTACAATCCTTCGGTGGGCTCTGGCTTCTCCATCAGGGAGTTCATAGTGCAATCCTTGCACGTTCTGATGATAATAAGGCCATCCATCTCCTTAGTTTTCTGCTACTTGGAATGCAAGCGCAAGTATTCAGCCAGCCACCCACCCACAGGCTGCAATACTAACTGGCACAGTTCTAGACATTTGCTTGCACTTGAAATGTTGCCTTTTAGGCCTGTGGAGGCAGAAGATTTTCACAACCTCATGTCGGCGGCCGGGTCTCAATACTCGGTCCCAAGACGCCACTATTTCTCCCAGTGTCGTCCCCGCCTTCCACCAGCACAGGTCCCAGAACATTACCCATGCCACTAACCACAAACACGTGGACAAGTGAATGTGGCCAGGGAAGGTACATCTCACTGGAGCTAGTCCACAGTAAAAAAAAAAGCAGCCATAAAGTGTCCGGGAACCTTCCCTTAGACTTTTCTTAGCCAGGGCTGCTTCTTGGCAGGGTTGGATGGGCCCACCAGAGAACCGGGGACTCCTCTGGTGGGCCCTGTGTTCTCCATCAGGAGAGTTCATAATGCAAACCTTGAAGGTTGTGATGATGATGAGGCCATCCATGTTCTTAGTTTTCTGTTACTTGGAATGCAAGCACAAGTATGCAGCCAGCCACCCACCCACAGGCCGCAATAATAAACTGCCACATTTCTGGACTGCTGCTTGCACTTGAAATGTTGCTTTTTAGGCTTGTGGAGGTGGAAGCTTTTCACAACCTCATGGCGGCAGCCAGGCTCCATACTCGGTTCCCAGCCGAAACTATTTCTCCCGGTGTCGTCCCTGCCTTCCACAAACACAGGTCCCAGAACATTAACAGTGCCCTCCCCAGTGCACTTATTGGGAAGGACAGTCTAACCACAAACACGTGGACAAATGAATGTGGCCAGGGTCGGTATATCTCACTGGAGCCAGTCCACAGTAAAAAAGCAGCCATAAAGTGTCCCAGATCCCACAGACTTTTCTTAGCCAGGGCTGCTTCTTGGCAGGGTTAGACGGGCCCACCAGAGAACCGGAGACTCCTCCGATGGGCCCTGGCTTCTCCTTCAGGAGAGTTCATAGCGCAAACCTTGCAGCTGCTATAGGGCTCTTTAGTGGGGGACAAAGATGGTCCCTCAGAATCAAATCATCTGGTGGGCCCAATGTTCTTCAGTCTGACACTGCTTCTCGGTGAGAGTTGTATTTCACCACAGCCATATTCTTTAGCTCGGTGAAAGGACTGGCATAGAGGGAAACCGTACCTACTCCGGCTGTCATTTCTCCCAGGAAGTCCTCTAATGCAGCTTGTTGCATAAACAATGGCAGCTCATTCAACATCAGCTCACACTTCTTGGTGGTGCTTAGTTACAGACCAAGATCTTTCTTTACGCCTTGAATTTAATCACTACAGAGTTGGACAATGGCCTGATCTGCAATGAATTTTGAGAAATAACATGCATAAGCAAAGCCACGGTTTAGGCCACAGAAGGTCATTAAGCAAAACTCATACAGCTTTCCCACAGACTGAAAGAGGGGATGGTGACGCTAATTATGGCGTCATCGCCGCTCACCATCTTGGTGGAGTCCTCAAAGTTTTGGAGGATGGCACAGATGTCAGACATCCATGCCCACTCATCAGCTCTTATGTGCGGAGGCTGACCTGAATGCCGATGGGCGTGTTGAAGCTGGTACTCAACAACTGCTCTCTGTTGCTCACAAATCCTTCCCAACATCTGCAACGTTGATTTCCAACTTGTTGTTATATCGCACAAAAGTCGGTGAGCTGGAAGCTGCAAACGCTGCTGAAGCACTGCCAGGGTGGCAGAAGCTATAGCTGACTTTCTGAAATGGGCACACACTCATTGTACTTTCACAAGCAGCTCGGGCAGATGTTTTGAGAAAACGCTGAATGACTAAGTTGAGCACATTTAGTGCTCTCTAATTACTAATGTGTACCCCTATATGGAGAACAGTATCAGCACCGAAAAATTAAAAGATGAAATATAGCCTGCTTTATATACCACGGTACTAAGAAAACCAATTTCGATTCTATCTTGTGTACCCCTGTGACAAAAATATCTACACCAAAGAATTAATTTCGCTAGAGTAGAACTAGTATAATGGTGACCGACAACTCTTCCACTACAGCCAAACCCAATAGATGGAGACGCAATCAGGATATTCCATATTTCCAAAAATTTGTGGCAGACTGCAGCAAAGTGGCATAAATTTCAGTGCAGTAGAAATTGAAGAATTAGGAACGACACCTCTTCCCCTACAGCCAACGCAGTAGATGGAGACTCAATCAGAAGTGTTTACAATTCCCTAAATTAAGGCCTAACACCACCAAAGTGGCATCAATTTCACCAGAGTAGAAGTAGTTTAATGGAGACAGAAACCTCTTCCACTACAGCCAAACCCAATGGATGGAGACCCAATCAGGATTCTCCACATTTCCAAAAATTAGTGGCAGACAGCAGCAAAGTGGCATCAATTTCAGTAGAGTAGAAATTGTAGAATTAGGAACGACACCTCTTCCCCTACAGCCAACGCAGTAGATGGAGACTCAATCAGAAGTGTTTACAATTCCCTAAATTAAGGCCTAACACCACCAAAGTGGCATCAATTTCACCAGAGTAGAAGTAGTTTAATGGAGACAGAAACCTCTTCCACTACAGCCAAACCCAATGGATGGAGACCCAATCAGGATTCTCCACATTTCCAAAAATTAGTGGCAGACAGCAGCAAAGTGGCATCAATTTCAGTAGAGTAGAAATTGTAGAATTAAGAATGACACCTCTTCCCCTACAGCCAACGCAGTAGATGGAGCTCCAATCAGGAGTGTTTACATTTTAATAAATTAGGTCCTAAAACCACCAAAGTGGCATCAATTTCACTAGAGTTAAGGTAGTATAATGGGGACTGACACTACAGCCAGCCCAGCAGATGGAGACACCATCAGAACTGTTCACATTTAAAAAAATTAGGGCCTAAGACCACCATTTCCGTGGCCTACAGATTGGAGATGGTGGAGTTCAACCTTTTAGCTTTGTCATGTGTTGGAGTAAACAATCTTTTACATGACCACAACTACAGGACTGAGGACTGGCTGTTGTGCTGAGAGAGGGTATAGTACAGTGACAAACTGCTAGACCGGGAGTGAGATGCAGGCAGAGATGTTATGGTGGATTGAGAAACATGTGGTGTGCTCAGTGAAACAAACACAACAGGCATGTCTTCTACTGTTACAGCTGATGGGCTCTCACTTAGCCTGATTGGAGCGAGTATACAACCATTGGTTCTGCGGTAGGAGACCTGCGTGACAATACTTGGCACGGTAACAGAGGAGGAGGAAGAAGCAGCAGATGCTTCTTCCTCCTTTGAGTTTATCATGTTTGTGTACCCCTTTGTGGAGAACAATATCTGCACCAAATAATTTTCACTACAGTATAACTATACAAATGGATGGAGACCAAAACCTCTTCCACTACAACCAACCTAGGAGATGGAGACCTAACCAGGAGTGTTCACATTTCCCTAAATTATGGCCTAACACTAACAAAGTGGCATCAATTTCACCAGAGTAGAAGTAGTTTAATGGAGACAGAAACCTCTTCCACTACAGCCAAACCCAATAGATGGAGACCCAATCAGGATTCTCCACATTTCCAAAAATTTGTGGCAGACACCAGCAAAGTGGCATTAATTTCACTACAGTAGAAATTGTAGAATTAGGAACCAAAGCCTCTTCCACTACAACCAACCCAGCAGATGGAGACTCAATCAATGGTGCATCATCCTCTCTAGTCGTTCACCATGTGTCAGACTTGTACTCTGTTGTGCAGGTGCACAAGCTGGTCTAGAAAATGTGTGAAAGGACTCACAGAAATTCCTTCTGCCACTTACACTACTGTTGCTGCTAATATTTTGGCGTTGATGAATTGACGTGCCGGAGGTTGAAAGTGTAGAGCTGCGATGAACTCTGTTTGCCTCACTGCTGGTTTGGGGAAAACTTATGTTAAGATTGTGTAAAAGCGTGTTTCGATACTCCAGCATTTGTGGGTCCCTTTCCAGGGCGAGAAGCATCTGGCAAAATTTACTCTTATAACATAGATCTAACAGAGTGGCAACGCAGTAGTCAGCACTTTTTCGAATCATAACTATACGGGGATCATGTTGCAGATAGTTCAGCAAGAATGCACTCATATGTCGGCCCCTTTCCTGAGGTTCAAGCCCATGCTGTATTGGTGGCTGGGTAATTCTGATGCTTGTTTCCTCCGTCTCCTCCTGCCAAACACGAGCAGAGAGGGTATGATTATCATCTTCATGTTCTGACTGTTGCTTTCCCATCACCTCTTCCTCTTCTATTTGTTCTTCGCCTTTACTAACACCTTCACTAACAGTTTTTCTGGTATCGCCAAACCCCCTCGATCGCAGTGAACAACCCTCCCTTGGCACCCCGAGATGTCCATTAGTGTATGACGTTAGTAACAGAAGAAAGTATTTTTTTAGTGTGAATGAGGCCTGTATAAAATAGGAGATATGCTACGAACAATTTCAAACTGAGATATCCCCTGCTGTATAATGTTAGGAATAGAAGAAAGTATTTTTTCACTGTGGATGAGGCCTGTATAACATAGAATATATGCTCCAAGATATTTTAACTCAGATCTAACCTGCTGTATCACGTTAGTCACAGTAAAAAATAGATTTTTTTTACTCTGCATGAGCTCTGCATACAGCTGAATTTTACCGCCACTAAAATAGTAGGTAGCTTTTAGCAAAATGTATCACGTTTGCGACACAAAAAAATCTTTTGTGGACTCTGCCTAGAAACACAAAAATTAATTTTTTTACTCTGAAAACAGCTGAGGTTCACCGCCACTAAGATAGTAGGTGTTTTTTAGCAGAGTGTATCATGTTTGATACACAAAAAAGTCTTTTGTGGACTGCCAACAGAAAAAATATATTTGTTTTACTGTGCATACAGCTGAAGTTCACCCACCAAAAAAATGACAAACTGGGATAGTGCACTATCACATTAGCAAATGAAAAAAAAAAAGGTTTTTGGGCTCTGCACTCAGAAGCTCTGCACTGACAAGCTCTGCAGATAGCGGAATTTTAACCCCACACAATCAAAAAGTGGCTTACAAGGGCTTGCTTGCTTTATCACATTAGCAAGTGCAAAAATAGATTGAAGGTATACTGCTGCATGGAGCACAGTACAACTGGTGCACAACACTGTTCTATGGCATGGGCCCTTCTCTGTCAGAATCTCAGTAATTTCATAAGAAAAAAAAAAGTGATGCAAGGTCGATTGAGCAGGTATACAGCAGAGGAATTACAGTTAGGTCCATATATATTTGGAAAAAAACAACTAGCATAGCCAGAATAATAAATAGAATTTTTAGAAAAATTCAAAAATCAAATTAGAAAATAGCAAAAAGGCAATGGAACTTACCAGCCAAAGGCTCAAGAGAAATGCACACCAGGACACGGCCGCCCCCCCTCCCCCCTTGTAGGAAGGAGATGACACAGGTGCGGAATGCCGTGAGCAATCACTCTCAACCACTCACACTGGAGGAGTGACTGCCCCGCAGTATCACCGCAGGAGATGAAACCTGCAAATAGGGTACCATTCACACTCGCGGCACCGTGCCTGGCCGGCATCCTATTAAAAGTCCTTCCTATTCGATTAGGCGGGATGCCTGGCACCCTCTTCGTGCATTGCAGAGGTGCAATGTCCCCATTCACAGGGCCACCATAAGTGGGCCTGGCCGCGCCCTGGCAGATAAAAAAGTGCAAAAATATATATATATCATATGAGGTATTAGTTGATATTTTGGCCAAAATACGTAAGCTCGCAACCCAAACATCAAGGGTCCTCATGATTTTGCGAGTCCCTACTCTATCATAAAAACAACTAGCATAGCCAGAATAATAAATAGACTGCCTGAAGTCTTGAGCTCATGGACATCACCAGATGCTGTGTTTCCTCCTTTTTGATGCTCTGCCAGGCCTTCACTGCGGTGGTTTTCAGTTGCTGTTTGTTTGTGGGCCTTTCTGTCTGAAGTTTAGTCTTTAACAAGTGAAATGCATGCTCAATTGGGTTGAGATCAGGTGACTGACTTGGCCATTCAAGAATATTCCACTTCTTTGCTTTAATAAACTCCTGGGTTGCTTTGGTTTTATGTTTTGGGTCTTTGTCCATCTGTAGGATGAAACGACGACCAATCATTTTGGCTGCATTTGGCTGGATCTGAGCACACAGTATGGCTCTGAATACATCAGATTTCATTTGGCTGCCTCTGTCCTGTGTCACATCATCAATAAACACTAGTGAGCCAGTGCCACTGGCAGCCATGCATGCCCAAGCCATCACACTGCCTCCGCCGTGTTTTACAGATGATGTGGTATGTTTTGGATCATGAGCTGTACCATGCCTTCGCCATACTTTCTCTTTCTATCATTCTGGTAGAGGTTGATCTTGGTTTCATCTGTCCAAAGAATGTTCTTCCAGAACTGTGCTGGCTTTTTTAGATGTTTTTAGCAAAGTCCAGTCTAGCCTTTTTATTCTTGATGCTTATGAGTGGCTTGCACCGTGCAGTGAACCCTCTGTATTTACTTTCATGCAGTCTTCTCTTTATGGTAGATTTGGATATTAATATGCCTACCTCCTGGAGAGTGTTGTTCACTTGGTTGGTTGTTGTGAAGGGGTTTCTCTTCACCATGGAGATTATTCTGCGATCATCCACCACTGCTGTCTTCTGTGGGCGCCCAGGTTTTTTTGCATTGATGAGTTCACCAGTGCTTTCTTTCTTTCTCAGGATTAGAGATGAGCGTTGTTCTACTCGAACTGTTCGCCAATCTCAAATTCGAGCTGTTTTGGGCGGTGTTCGAGCCGGTCGGCGAACACGAACAATTTGAGAAAAATTCGGCTGTTCGAGGTTATGTTCGATAACTGTTCGTGCACCAAAATCATAACTGGATTTTTTCTCAGTAATGATGAAAATTAATGTTAATACGCAGTTTGAGTGTACAGCGGGGCGGGGGGAGGGGCAGGGGATGGATCTCTGCAGGAACAATGAAGATCTCCATTTTTTTTTCTCTTTCCCGCATTTGCAGTGGGGAGGTGCAATCTGTCAGCCTATCAGCAGCGCACACACGGAGCGAAGTGCTTTTTTTCACACAAGCAAGGGCATGTGTGATTGGCAGTGTATGTCACATGTCCTTGCCCTATAAGACCAAGCCATTTTCCCCGTCGCCACCATTTTCTCACTGCTGCAGCTGCGTGTTAGACGGCACCGCTGTTGCTGTGTGCGCTATACCTTGTTAATTTCAAGCCAATTTTCGCACAAATATACAGATAGCTTGGGAGTAGGGAATAGTTGTGATTGCAGTCCTTTTAAGGACTAGGTTACAGCATTTCCTACGACTTTTATCAGGCAGGTCTGTGCTCTTAAATAGATAGATTGTGGGAGTAAAGACTAATTGTAATTGGAGTCCTTTTCAGGACTAGGTTACATCAGTTCCTATCAGTTTTTGCCAGGCAGGTCTGTGCCAGTGCTGTGCAAGTTTTTTTCACAGTATTTGGCTGAATCTAGCAAAGCTAATCCTTTTTGGCCTATTGCAGAGTGTGTTAGTCAGTGGAGTAGCCTATCTGTGTTGCAAGATATACCACCTGTGTATAGAATACCAATTGTTTTACTGCACCTAGTGAAGTAAAATCTTTTGGGCATAGCATCATTCTATTAGTCCATCTATACTGACCTCCATCAGGTTGCAAACTGAATATAATTTTTTTCTGCATCTAGCTCTGAAAAAATATTTGGGCTTCTAGCAGTGTGTGGGACTTGGTCTATTAGTCCATCTATACTGACCTCCATCAGGTTGCAAATTAAAAATAATTTTTTTCTTCATTTAGCTCTGAAAAAATATTTGGGCTTCTAGCAGTGTGTGGGACTTGTTCTATTAGTCCTTCTATACTGACCTCCAGCAGGTTGCAAATTGAATATAATTTTTTTCTGCATCTAGCTCTGAAAAAATATTTGGGCTTCTAGCGGTGTGTGGGACTTGGTCTATTAGTCCATCTATACTGACCTCCATCAGGTTGCAAATTAAAAATAATTTTTTTCTGCATCTAGCTCTGAAAAAATATTTGGGCTTCTAGCAGTGTGTGGGACTTGGTCTATTAGTCCATCTATACTGACCTCCATCAGGTTGCAAATTAAAAATAATTTTTTTCTTCATTTATCTCTGAAAAAATATTTGGGCTTCTAGCAGCGTGTGGGACTTGTTCTATTAGTCCATCTATACTGACCTCCATCAGGTTGCAAATTAAAAATAATTTTTTTCTGCATCTAGCTCTGAAAAAATATTTGGGCTTCTAGCAGTGTGTGGGACTTGGTCTATTAGTCCATCTATACTGACCTCCATCAGGTTGCAAATTAAAAATAATTTTTTTCTGCATCTAGCTCTGAAAAAATATTTGGGCTTCTAGCAGTGTGTGGGACTTGGTCTATTAGTCCATCTATACTGACCTCCATCAGGTTGCAAATTGAATAAAAAAATTTTCTGCATCTAGCTCTGAAAAAATATTTGGGCTTCTAGCGGTGTGTGGGACTTGGTCTATTAGTCCATCTATACTGACCTCCATCAGGTTGCAAATTAAAAATAATTTTTTTCTGCATCTAGCTCTGAAAAAATATTTGGGCTTCTAGCAGTGTGTGGGACTTGGTCTATTAGTCCATCTATACTGACCTCCATCAGGTTGCAAATTAAAAATAATTTTTTTCTTCATTTAGCTCTGAAAAAATATTTGGGCTTCTAGCAGTGTGTGGGACTTGTTCTATTAGTCCTTCTATACTGACGTCCAGCAGGTTGCAAATTGAATATAATTTTTTTCTGCATCTAGCTCTGAAAAAATATTTGGGCTTCTAGCGGTGTGTGGGACTTGGTCTATTAGTCCATCTATACTGACCTCCATCAGGTTGCAAATTAAAAATAATTTTTTTCTGCATCTAGCTCTGAAAAAATATTTGGGCTTCTAGCAGTGTGTGGGACTTGGTCTATTAGTCCATCTATACTGACCTCCATCAGGTTGCAAATTAAAAATAATTTTTTTCTGCATCTAGCTCTGAAAAAATATTTGGGCTTCTAGCAGTGTGTGGGACTTGGTCTATTAGTCTATCTATACTGAGCTCTATCAGGTTGCAAATTAAAAATAATTTTTTTCTTCATTTAGCTCTGAAAAAATATTTGGGCTTCTAGCAGTGTGTGGGACTTGTTCCATTAGTCCTTCTATACTGACCTCCAGCAGGTTGCAAATTGAATATAATTTTTTTCTGCATCTAGCTCTGAAAAAATATTTGGGCTTCTAGCGGTGTGTGGGACTTGGTCTATTAGTCCATCTATACTGACCTCCATCAGGTTGCAAATTAAAAATAATTTTTTTCTGCATCTAGCTCTGAAAAAATATTTGGGCTTCTAGCAGTGTGTGGGACTTGGTCTATTAGTCCATCTATACTGACCTCCATCAGGTTGCAAATTGAATAAAAAAATTTTCTGCATCTAGCTCTGAAAAAATATTTGGGCTTCTAGCGGTGTGTGGGACTTGGTCTATTAGTCCATCTATACTGACCTCCATCAGGTTGCAAATTAAAAATAATTTTTTTCTGCATCTAACCCAGCCAATAGTTTTGGCCTACTACCACAGTTTGGCCACTCAGCTCTGCTCGGTTACCATCCATTGTTTTTTTGTGCAAACAACTCCAGAGTTGTGAATTAGTTAACCACCAAAATGAGTGGAAAAAGGCCTGCTGCTGGTGGAAAGGGGAATAGGCGTGTTGGGAAGGGGAAAAAAGGTTGTGTCCGTGGGGTAGGTGCAGAAGAAAGACCATCTTCCAGCCAAACTAAAATGTCTACTTCTTTTAGCGGACAATGTGATAAGATCCCTTTCTTACGGCCACGCCAATCGCTACAAATTCCAGATGAGGCACAAAAACAGCAGGTGCTTCAACGGATATCAAGTGCTCCTTTAAGTGGGCTCTCCTCCACATCAACTTCAACATCACAAATACTCCAGTCCTCAAAGGTGTCACCCAAATCGCACTTGCTTCCTCACAGCTCCCAAATCTCCAGCTGCCCGTCTGAGTATGAGGTAGAACAGATGGTTGAGTCTGCAGAGCTGTTTACTCATACTATAGCCTGGGAATCAGAGGTCGACTCCAGCGCTTCTGTGAATCCAGACGAGGAAATGATCTGCACTGATGCCCAGAATCTTTATGAGTCGGATCCAGGACCAGACGCAGAAGGTTCTGACCATAATGTAGACCCTCATTCCCAAACTGTAACTCCTGTTGGTGGAGACAATGAGGAAGACGATGATAAGACTCAAATACCTGATTGGAGCGACAACTTTAGTTTTTTGTCAGGGCAGGAACAGGTTGGCTCTGAGGACGACGGGTGTGATAACGCACAGGGTGATGATGATGAGGTCGGAGATCCCACTTACTGTCAACCCACAGTCAGCCAAGAGATGAGGTCAGCAGAGGAGGTGGAGGAAGATGCTAGTGACGACGAGGTCAGGTTGCGCCTTCCTGGACAGAGACGTAGTACTGGAAGCACGTCAACAACTGCATCCTCAAACACAACTCTGCCTCTCACCACAAGTCGTGGTGGCTCTTCAGGTCGCATGGGTGCTAAGCCTTGCATAGCCTGGGCATTTTTTCAGATCGATAAAGATGACCCAACTCGTGTTATCTGTAACATTTGTCAGCAAAAGCTAAGTAGAGGCCAAAAAATACATAGTTTGAGTACTTCATGCATGAACCGGCACATGGACATGAAGCATAAGTTTCAGTGGGAAGCTCAGTGTGCTACAATGCGGTCTAGCCGGCCGGGCCAACCACCGTCTGCCATATCTTGTGCATCCGCGGCCTCTTCATCCTCTGTGACTGGGGGGACAGCAGTCACACCTGTTTTGGGGCGCAGACCTGCCACCTCTTTACCCGCAACAGCCAGCGTGATTGGCAGGTCATAATTTTCTTTGGAGGTGGTAACACCAGCTGGTCTTGAGCGCTGTCCGACATCGATAGCACCACCTTTGGATCAAGGCAACCTAACATGTCCGCCTGCATCTTCCTCACAGACCGGCAGTTTGCCGGGGACACCCTTATCAACCCCGTCTAAGCACAATAGCCAGCCCTCGGTCCCTCAGATGTGGACAAGTAAAAGACCATTTCCTCCTAGCCATGAGAAAGCTAAGAGGTTGAATTTCACCATCTGCAAGCTCTTGGCTACAGAAATGCTGCCTTTCCGCCTGGTGGACACAGAGGATTTTCGAGACCTTATGTCCGTCGCAGTGCCCCAGTACCAGATACCCAGTCGGCACTACTTCTCAAAGAAAGGTGTGCCTGCGCTCCACCAGCATGTCGCACACAACATCACCGCTTCTTTGAGAAACTCTGTGTGTGACAGGGTGCATTTCACCACAGACACTTGGACGAGTAGGCATGGACAGGGGCGTTACATGTCGCTGACTGGGCACTGGGTAACTATGGTGACAGCAGGACAAGGGGCTGCTGTCCAAGTCTTGCCGTCCCCACGAGTTGTGCGTCAATCCTCTTTATGTCATTTTTCCTCCACTGCTTCTGCCTCCTCAACCTCCTCTCGGTCTTCCACCTGCACCCAAAGCCTGTCTGGTCATGCCACAAGCTTTCTAACTGCGCAGAAGGGATCCTGCACACCTCCTTACTATGCTGGCAGTAGGGCTCAACGTCATCAGGCGGTTTTTACATTGAAATGTCTGGGAAATGTGAGTCACACAGCTGAGGAGTTGTGGTCAGCTCTGGAGAACCAATTTCATGAATGGTTGTCTCCACTGGACCTGAAACCAGGGAAGGCCGTGTGCGACAATGCTGCAAACCTGGGTGCGGCCCTTCGCCGGGGCAATGTCACACACGTGCCTTGTATGGCTCACGTGTTGAACCTGGTTGTCCAGCAATTTTTAGCCCACTATCCCAGACTAGATGGCCTTCTGCAGAGGGCACGGTCGCTGTGTGCTCACTTCCGCCGTTCGCATCCCGCAGCTCAGCGACTTACATCTCTACAGAAGTCGTTGGGCCTGCCACTTCACCGGCTAAAATGCGATGTGCCTACCCGGTGGAATTCAACTCTGCACATGTTGCAGCGACTGTGGCAGCACCGACAAGCCCTGGTGCAATACGTTCTGACGTATAGCCTGGGCCAACGAGATTCAGAGGTGGGGCAAATCACGCTGGAGGAGTGGTCTCAGATCAGGGACCTATGCACCCTTCTGCACAGTTTTGAAATGGCGACGAAGATGTTTAGTGCTGACGATGCCATTATCAGCATGACTATTCCGGTGATTTACATGCTGGAGCACATGTTAAACAGAATTCGGAGTCAGGTGGTGGCACAAGAGGAGGTGGAGGAAGTAGAGGAGGAGGAGTTGTATGCGGAAGGGCTAACATCTGCAAGGTCCAGACGGTCGGCAGCACCAGGGCGGCAGGCATGTGAGGGTGGGGGAGATGATTTTACCAGGGCGCATGGTAGCAGCCAAACTAGTGAGGAAGGTGCAGGAGCCCAGGAAGAAGTGGAGGACGAACTGATGGAAGACTCATCAGATGAGGGAGACCTTGATCACATTTCTGTTGTGCGAGGTTGGGGGGAGAGGACAGAGGAAGGAAGCATGATTGTTACCTCGCCACCAACACAACAGGGACTTGGTGCTCTTGGATGTGCAACACACATGAGTGCCTTCTTGCTGCACTACCTGCAACATGACCCTCGAATTGTGAGAATTAGAAATAATCCTGACTACTGGGTTGCCACACTGTTAGATCCCCGGTACAAAAGTAAATTTGCAGAAATTATTCCTGCCATAGAAAGGGATGCACGCATGCAGGAGTATCAGCAGAGACTGTTGCAGAATCTTACATGTGCTTTTCCACAAAATACCAGTGGTGCACGTAGTGAATCTCACAGTTCCAACTTGCCAACCGTGGGACCGTCAAGTGTTCAGCACTCAAACCGTAACAGAACCACAGTATCTGCTGGTAACATCAATTTTGCGGAATCATTTCACCACTTTTTTAGCCCATCCTTTGCAAGGCCACAGGAGACAAGAAGTCTGACACATAGTCAACGCCTAGAGACGATGGTACAGGAGTATCTCCAAGTAAACATTGAAGCCACGACTGTGTCACTGGACCCTTGCTCTTTTTGGGCTTCCAATCTGGATAAATGGCCGGAGCTAGCCACTTACGCCTTGGAGATCTTGTCATGCCCCGCAGCCAGCGTTCTGTCTGAACGTGTGTTCAGCGCTGCTGGTGGTGTGCTGACAGATAAGCGCACGCGGCTCTCCACTGATAATGTAGACAGACTCACGTTCATAAAGATGAACAAATCATGGATCCGAAACGACTTTTCTACCCCGTGTCATCCTGGGGAGAGTAATAGCTTGATGATTGGTTAAAATCACCCTACCAACCGTTTTAAGCTTTCAAATTACTAATCATGTTTATCTGTATCTTGACTGGAAAATAATTTGGGCTTTGTAGCAGTGTGCAGCACTGATCCTATTAGGCCATCTATAATAAGCTTCACCAGATTTAAAATTAAAAATAATTTTTAGCTGCATCTAGCCCGGAAAATAATTTTGGGGCTCCGAGATGCGCAAGACACATAAGTGCCTTCTTGCTGCACTACCTGCAGCATGACCCTCATATTGTCAGAATTCGAAGTAATCATGACTACTGGGTTGCCACACTCTTAGATCCCCCAAACTTTTCGATCAACCTTTTCATTTTAATAAAGACCAAAAAAATGGTCATTTTTGAAATTATAAGCATTAGCAGGTTGTTAGAAACTGAAATCAAACAGTTTTCAACTCAAAACTTTATTCTAGGTGATGTTACATTTTCACATAGGACCCCTTGTTCGAAAGGAGCTTCTGAACTCTCTCGTCCATTGAATTTGTCAGGTTTTGGATGGTTTCTGCTTCAATTGTTTTGCATGAGGACAGAATACCCTCCCAGAGCTGTTGCTTAGATGTGAACTGCCTCCCGCCATCATAGACACTCCTTTTAATGATGCTCCAAAGGTTCTGAATGGGGTAGAGGTCAGGGGAGCATGGGGGTCACACCATAAGTTTGTCCCCTTTTATGCCCATATCAGCCAGAGATGCAGATGTTTTATGTGCAGCATGAGATGGTGCATTATCATGCAGAAAAATGATCTTGCTGTGAAATACACGGTTCTTCTTCTTGAACCATGGCAGGAAGTGCTGTTTGAGAAAATCCACATACATTATGGAGTTCATCTTTAGCGCCTTCAGGGATCCTAAAGGGGCCAACAATCTCTCTCCCCATGATTCCAGCCCAAAACATTACTCCACCTCCTCCTTGTTGGCGCTGTAGCCGTGTTTGCGTGGGGTGTCCATCAACCAGCCATCCTCCACTCCATTCATCTGGACCATCGAGCGCTGCACGGCACTCATCCGTGAACAAAACAGTTTTGAAATCAGTCTTCATGTAATGTTTGGCCCACTGGAGCCGTTTCTGCTTGTGTGAAGTGGATAGAGGAGGTCGACAGGATGGCGTATGCACAGCTGCAAACCTCTGAAGGACCCTGCATCTTGTTGTTCGGGGGACGTTGGAGGCACAAGCAGCTTCAAAAACTTGTCTGCTGCTATGACAAGGCTTTTTTGCCGCTGCTCTTTCAACCTGACGTAATTGCCTGTAGGAAAGAGTCCTCAATTTGCCCTTATCAGCACGCACACGTGTGTACTGTGAATCAGCTACATACTTCTTGATTGCCAAGACACTTCATCCTGATCATCGCACAATGTTGATTGTAGTCATGCCTTGACCTAAACACTCCACAATTTGTTGCTTCTCAGCAGCCGACACATCCTTTTTCTTTCCCATTTTGGCAGAAAATGTAGGCTGCTTAATAATGTGAGAGAGCCTTCTTAAGTAGTCTTGCCTTTCATTGGACACACCTGCCAAACTAATTAGCACAGGTGATTGTGAAAGGTGATGAAAATGTTCTGACGCACCCCCTGGGCCTTGGGACACCCGGAGCCGGACCCTTTTTGGTGGATGCTGGTGGTTGTAGTCTTCGTGGCGGCGATCCGGTTCCGTGGCTCAGGGCGGTCAAACCAGTGGCGGAACTATTTATGTGGTTTTGATGTTTAAATGTCCGACTACGCCACCCGTGGATTGCGGTCAGAGTGAACCGCCGCTACAGGGCAGACCGCTAAGGCTGGTGTTGTGGGTGCAGCAAAGCGTAGCATAACTCCCCACGGGAGGAGTATAGCCTCAGGGCAGTGTATGCGGAGGATGGGGGTGATGGTGCAGGGCAGCAGCAGTAACGACACGGAGTCAGTGATACAGTTCAGGGCCTTTACTCACAGTTCTTATTATCCAGACCACGTCTGCAGGTAACGGCTGCCCACGTCGTACTGTGCTCACCAGGTGAGGGGCTCAGACAACTCCCAGATAACTTTGGAGCGCTTCACAGGACCCCCTTTGTGTGTCCTTTGTCTGGCCTTTCTTACCAACACTTCTGTCCGGCTGCCTCGGGCCTCCTCTTGGTAAACTTGGCGCCAGTTTCCCTGACCCTATGTGGTGCCTTCCTAGCGGGTGGAGCAAGGGGCTGCGCCACATAAAATGTCAGAGCCTCCGGATTCTAGCTGAGGGTCGTTTCCTGCCTCCACTAGTTCGGGGACCGGTCTCCCCCTTTGGCCTGACCCCTCCACGCAGGTGGATTCGGGCGTGCGGTGGCGACTCGCCCGTCCGCACCCCTGGGATCCCTTCATTCCTCGTTCCTGGAGCCCTGTGGTGGAGGCAGCTCTAAGCTTTTTAATTTAAATTGTCCCTCTAATTTGAATGAATACACTTTAAATCCATTTACAAGGATCTATTGGAGGGCAAGTCTCATGCCAGCAGCCGCGTAATTCCAGCTCCAGTAGCGTCCACTAAAGCTGCTGCAGTTAAAAAGCTTTTATAAGGATCGAGCTCGGCTGTCCACCGCAAGGCATCCTAGTGCCAGTCCCAGCCCCTATGCCTTGGGGTGCCTCCTGATGCTCTTCACTAAGTATCCCGTGGTCCCGAAGCATTTCCTTTGAAAAAATTAAGTGTCCAAACTACAGGTGGTGTAGCTTGCTTAACAGCCGGGATAATCCGCTGACTAGCAGACACTGCTACTAGGCACAAAGTATTTCCTGGGCTAGATGCAGTTAAAAATTTGTAAGTAGATACTCTCGTTGGATGCTGAGAAAGCATTCCATAGAGTCTCCTGGCACGCCATATATGATTCTCTTAAAAAGCTTGGGGTAGGGGTCTAGGGGACCCTTTTATAGCCAAAATCACGGCCCTGTATCACAATACGTCACCTAGGCTGAAGATAAATGGAACTGTAGCACCGAGGGCTCGGTTGCTACAGACGTATTGCACCTCACCCAGAGGTGTGATATCTCACTCTCAGATAAGGATGGAGTGTGGATCAGGACCCGACACCTGCATGCATTACACCACATTGCCGTGGGGCAGGGCGACCAATATGCCCCTGAGATGGGCACGACAGTCCCTGTCCCTGGCTGGAGTGGGGGGAGGGAACACTGAGGAAGGGGAACCCTGCAGTGCAGGAGCAGGGAGGAAGCAGTTCCTGGGTGCATTGAGAAGGGAGTATAAAAGGTGGGCACCATCTTAGTTCAGTGCAGAGAAGTCTGAGCAGAAGTGGCAGGGAGCAGGGGCTCTGCATGAGCTCTGCTCCGGAGGCGGGCCTAGTAACAGAGGCCCAGGCCTGCAAGAGGGAGAAGGAAGGAAGAGGAGCGGAGAAGGCTCCAGGAACGAGGAATGAAGGGATCCCAGGGGTGCGGACGGGCGAGTCGCCACCGCACGCCCGAATCCACCTGCGTGGAGGGGTCAGGCCAAAGGGGGAGACCAGTCCCCGAACTAGTGGAGGCAGGAAACGACCCTCAGCTAGAAACCGGAGGCTCTGACATTTTATGTGGCGCAGCCCCTTGCTCCACCCGCTAGGAAGGCACCACATAGGGTCAGGGAAACTGGCGCCAAGTTTACCAAGAGGAGGCCCGAGGCAGCCGGACAGAAGTGTTGGTAAGAAAGGCCAGACAAAGGACACACAAAGGGGGTCCTGTGAAGCGCTCCAAAGTTATCTGGGAGTTGTCTGAGCCCCTCACCTGGTGAGCACAGTACGACGTGGGCAGCCGTTACCTGCAGACGTGGTCTGGATAATAAGAACTGTGAGTAAAGGCCCTGAACTGCATCACTGACTCCGTGTCATTACTGCTGCTGCCCTGCACCATCACCCCCATCCTCCGCATACACTGCCCTGAGGCTATACTCCTCCCGTGGGGAGTTATGCTACGCTCTGCTGCACCCACAACACCAGCCTTAGCGGTCTGCCCTGTAGCGGCGGTTCACTCTGACCGCAATCCACGGGTGGCGTAGTCGGACATTTAAACATCAAAACCACATAAATAGTTCCGCCACTGGTTTGACCGCCCTGAGCCACGGAATCGGATCGCCGCCACGAAGACTACAACCACCAGCATCCACCAAAAAGGGTCCGGCTCCGGGTGTCCCAAGGCCCAGGGGGTGCGTCAGAACATTTTCATCACCTTTCACAATCACCAATGGGACAAGGCAGGGATGTCCTCTGTCCCCTCTCTTATACATCCTAGTGACGGAGCACCTGCTCTCATCAATTCGCCATAACCCCAATATTAGGTGGATTGAGGTGGGAGGCACCGAGTACAAGTGCTCTCTATTTGCTGATGATGTCCTAGTATATATCACTCAATCACATATATCCATCCCTGCTGTTATGGCTGAAATAGATCACTTTGTTACATGGTAAAATTTTAAAATCAATGCAGCGAAGTCTGAGGCCCTCGATGTCTCCCTCCCTAAATCCATATAGGATTCCATCCAGTCCAACTTTCCCTTTGCCTGGCCCTCACAGGGTATCAAATACTTAGGAATTCCTATTCATAGAGACCGCTCCCATCTATGTTATCTTAATTTTGGGCCCTTTATTGAACAATTCCATACAGACCACGGTTGGCAAGTTAGAACTGTAAGATTCACTACGTGAACCACTGGTGTTTTGTGGAAAAGCACATGTACACCGCGTTCCAAATTATTATGCAAAAAGTGTTTAGGAGTGATAAGGGAAGAATTTGTTTGTTTGTCAGTTAAACTCATTGATGGTGATGTGTGTCAGGGCTCTTTATATCACTGTAAGCAATTGCAGACACCTGTGCTAATTAGTTTGGCAGGTGTGTCCAATAAAGGCAAGACTACTTAAGAAGGCTCTCTCACATTATTAAGCAGCCTACATTTTCTGCCAAAATGGGAAAGAAAAAGGATGTGTCGGCTGCTGAGAAGCAACAAATTGTGGAGTGTTTAGGTCAAGGCATGACTACAATCAACATTGTGCGATGATCAGGATGAAGTGTCTTGGCAATCAAGAAGTATGTAGCTGATTCACAGTACACACGTGTGCGTGCTGATAAGGGCAAATTGAGGACTCTTTCCTACAGGCAATTACGTCAGGTTGAAAGAGCAGCGGCAAAAAAGCCTTGTCATAGCAGCAGACAAGTTTTTGAAGCTGCTTGTGCCTCCAACGTCCCCCGAACAACAAGATGCAGGGTCCTTCAGAGGTTTGCAGCTGTGCATACGCCATCCTGTCGACCTCCTCTATCCACTTCACACAAGCAGAAACGGCTCCAGTGGGCCAAACATTACATGAAGACTGATTTCAAAACTGTTTTGTTCACGGATGAGTGCCGTGCAGCGCTCGATGGTCCAGATGAATGGAGTGGAGGATGGCTGGTTGATGGACACCCCACGCAAACACGGCTACAGCGCCAACAAGGAGGAGGTGGAGTAATGTTTTGGGCTGGAATCATGGGGAGAGAGATTGTCGGCCCCTTTAGGATCCCTGAAGGCGCTAAAGATGAACTCCATAATGTATGTGGATTTTCTCAAACAGCACTTCCTGCCATGGTTCAAGAAGAAGAACCGTGTATTTCACAGCAAGATCATTTTTCTGCATGATAATGCACCATCTCATGCTGCACATAAAACATCTGCATCTCTGGCTGATATGGGCATAAAAGGGGACAAACTTATGGTGTGACCCCCATGCTCCCCTGACCTCTACCCCATTCAGAACCTTTGGAGCATCATTAAAAGGAGTGTCTATGATGGCGGGAGGCAGTTCACATCTAAGCAACAGCTCTGGGAGGGTATTCTGTCCTCATGCAAAACAATTGAAGCAGAAACCATCCAAAACCTGACAAATTCAATGGACGAGAGAGTTCAGAAGCTCCTTTCGAACAAGGGGTCCTATGTGAAAATGTAACATCACCTAGAATAAAGTTTTGAGTTGAAAACTGTTTGATTTCAGTTTCTAACAACCTGCTAATGCTTATAATTTCAAAAATGACCATTTTTTTGGTCTTTATTAAAATGAAAAGGTTGATCGAAAAGTTTGGGGGATCTAAGAGTGTGGCAACCCAGTAGTCATGATTACTTCGAATTCTGACAATATGAGGGTCATGCTGCAGGTAGTGCAGCAAGAAGGCACTTATGTGTCTTGCGCATCTCGGAGCCCCAAAATTATTTTCCGGGCTAGATGCAGCTAAAAATTATTTTTAATTTTAAATCTGGTGAAGCTTATTATAGATGGCCTAATAGGATCAGTGCTGCACACTGCTACAAAGCCCAAATTATTTTCCAGTCAAGATACAGATAAACATGATTAGTAATTTGAAAGCTTAAAACGGTTGGTAGGGTGATTTTAACCAATCATCAAGCTTTTACTCTCCCCAGGATGACACAGGGGTAGAAAAGTCGTTTCGGATCCATGATTTGTTCATCTTTATGAACGTGAGTCTGTCTACATTATCAGTGGAGAGCCGCGTGCGCTTATCTGTCAGCACACCACCAGCAGCGCTGAACACACGTTCAGACAGAACGCTGGCTGCGGGGCATGACAAGATCTCCAAGGCGTAAGTGGCTAGCTCCGGCCATTTATCCAGATTGGAAGCCCAAAAAGAGCAAGGGTCCAGTGACACAGTCGTGGCTTCAATGTTTACTTGGAGATACTCCTGTACCATCGTCTCTAGGCGTTGACTATGTGTCAGACTTCTTGTCTCCTGTGGCCTTGCAAAGGATGGGCTAAAAAAGTGGTGAAATGATTCCGCAAAATTGATGTTACCAGCAGATACTGTGGTTCTGTTACGGTTTGAGTGCTGAACACTTGACGGTCCCACGGTTGGCAAGTTGGAACTGTGAGATTCACTACGTGCACCACTGGTATTTTGTGGAAAAGCACATGTAAGATTCTGCAACAGTCTCTGCTGATACTCCTGCATGCGTGCATCCCTTTCTATGGCAGGAATAATTTCTGCAAATTTACTTTTGTACCGGGGATCTAACAGTGTGGCAACCCAGTAGTCAGGATTATTTCTAATTCTCACAATTCGAGGGTTATGTTGCAGGTAGTGCAGCAAGAAGGCACTCATGTGTGTTGCGCATCCAGGAGCACCAAGTCCCTGTTGTGTTGGTGGCGAGGTAACAATCATGCTTCCTTCCTCTGTCCTCTCCCCCCAACCTCGCACAACAGAAATGTGATCAAGGTCTCCCTCATCTGATGAGTCTTCCATCAGTTCGTCCTCCACTTCTTCCTGGGCTCCTGCACCTTCCTCACTAGTTTGGCTGCTACCATGCGCCCTGGTTAAACCATCTCCCCCACCCTCACATGCCTGCCGCCTTGGTGCTGCCGACCGTCTGGACCTTGCAGATGTTAGCCCTTCCGCATACAACTCCTCCTCCTCTACTTCCTCCACCTCCTCTTGTGCCACCACCTGACTCCGAATTCTGTTTAACATGTGCTCCAGCATGTAAATCACCGGAATAGTCATGCTGATAATGGCATCGTCAGCACTAAACATCTTCGTCGCCATTTCAAAACTGTGCAGAAGGGTGCATAGGTCCCTGATCTGAGACCACTCCTCCAGCGTGATTTGCCCCACCTCTGAATCTCGTTGGCCCAGGCTATACGTCAGAACGTATTGCACCAGGGCTTGTCGGTGCTGCCACAGTCGCTGCAACATGTGCAGAGTTGAATTCCACCGGGTAGGCACATCGCATTTTAGCCGGTGAAGTGGCAGGCCCAACGACTTCTGTAGAGATGTAAGTCGCTGAGCTGCGGGATGCGAACGGCGGAAGTGAGCACACAGCGACCGTGCCCTCTGCAGAAGGCCATCTAGTCTGGGATAGTGGGCTAAAAATTGCTGGACAACCAGGTTCAACACGTGAGCCATACAAGGCACGTGTGTGACATTGCCCCGGCGAAGGGCCGCACCCAGGTTTGCAGCATTGTCGCACACGGCCTTCCCTGGTTTCAGGTCCAGTGGAGACAACCATTCATGAAATTGGTTCTCCAGAGCTGACCACAACTCCTCAGCTGTGTGACTCACATTTCCCAGACATTTCAATGTAAAAACCGCCTGATGACGTTGAGCCCTACTGCCAGCATAGTAAGGAGGTGTGCAGGATCCCTTCTGCGCAGTTAGAAAGCTTGTGGCATGACCAGACAGCCTTTGGGTGCAGGTGGAAGACCGAGAGGAGGTTGAGGAGGCAGAAGCAGTGGAGGAAAAATGACATAAAGAGGATTGACGCACAACTCGTGGGGACGGCAAGACTTGGACAGCAGCCCCTTGTCCTGCTGTCACCATAGTTACCCAGTGCCCAGTCAGCGACATGTAACGCCCCTGTCCATGCCTACTCGTCCAAGTGTCTGTGGTGAAATGCACCCTGTCACACACAGAGTTTCTCAAAGAAGCGGTGATGTTGTGTGCGACATGCTGGTGGAGCGCAGGCACACCTTTCTTTGAGAAGTAGTGCCGACTGGGTATCTGGTACTGGGGCACTGCGACGGACATAAGGTCTCGAAAATCCTCTGTGTCCACCAGGCGGAAAGGCAGCATTTCTGTAGCCAAGAGCTTGCAGATGGTGAAATTCAACCTCTTAGCTTTCTCATGGCTAGGAGGAAATGGTCTTTTACTTGTCCACATCTGAGGGACCGAGGGCTGGCTATTGTGCTTAGACGGGGTTGATAAGGGTGTCCCCGGCAAACTGCCGGTCTGTGAGGAAGATGCAGGCGGACATGTTAGGTTGCCTTGATCCAAAGGTGGTGCTATCGATGTCGGACAGCGCTCAAGACCAGCTGGTGTTACCACCTCCAAAGAAAATGATGACCTGCCAATCACGCTGGCTGTTGCGGGTAAAGAGGTGGCAGGTCTGCGCCCCAAAACAGGTGTGACTGCTGTCCCCCCAATCAGGTATTTGAGTCTTATCATCGTCTTCCTCATTGTCTCCACCAACAGGAGTTACAGTTTGGGAATGAGGGTCTACATTATGGTCAGAACCTTCTGCGTCTGGTCCTGGATCCGACTCATAAAGATTCTGGGCATCAGTGCAGATCATTTCCTCGTCTGGATTCACAGAAGCGCTGGAGTCGACCTCTGATTCCCAGGCTATAGTATGAGTAAACAGCTCTGCAGACTCAACCATCTGTTCTACCTCATACTCAGACGGGCAGCTGGAGATTTGGGAGCTGTGAGGAAGCAAGTGCGATTTGGGTGACACCTTTGAGGACTGGAGTATTTGTGATGTTGAAGTTGATGTGGAGGAGAGCCCACTTAAAGGAGCACTTGATATCCGTTGAAGCACCTGCTGTTTTTGTGCCTCATCTGGAATTTGTAGCGATTGGCGTGGCCGTAAGAAAGGGATCTTATCACATTGTCCGCTAAAAGAAGTAGACATTTTAGTTTGGCTGGAAGATGGTCTTTCTTCTGCACCTACCCCACGGACACAACCTTTTTTCCCCTTCCCAACACGCCTATTCCCCTTTCCACCAGCAGCAGGCCTTTTTCCACTCATTTTGGTGGTTAACTAATTCACAACTCTGGAGTTGTTTGCGCAAAAAAACAATGGATGGTAACCGAGCAGAGCTGAGTGGCCAAACTGTGGTATTAGGCCAAAACTATTGGCTGGGTTAGATGCAGAAAAAAATTATTTTTAATTTGCAACCTGATGGAGGTCAGTATAGATGGACTAATAGACCAAGTCCCACACACCGCTAGAAGCCCAAATATTTTTTCAGAGCTAGATGCAGAAAAATTTTTTATTCAATTTGCAACCTGATGGAGGTCAGTATAGATGGACTAATAGACCAAGTCCCACACACTGCTAGAAGCCCAAATATTTTTTCAGAGCTAGATGCAGAAAAAAATTATTTTTAATTTGCAACCTGATGGAGGTCAGTATAGATGGACTAATAGACCAAGTCCCACACACCGCTAGAAGCCCAAATATTTTTTCAGAGCTAGATGCAGAAATTTTTTTTATTCAATTTGCAACCTGATGGAGGTCAGTATAGATGGACTAATAGACCAAGTCCCACACACTGCTAGAAGCCCAAATATTTTTTCAGAGCTAGATGCAGAAAAAAATTATTTTTAATTTGCAACCTGATGGAGGTCAGTATAGATGGACTAATAGACCAAGTCCCACACACCGCTAGAAGCCCAAATATTTTTTCAGAGCTAGATGCAGAAATTTTTTTTATTCAATTTGCAACCTGATGGAGGTCAGTATAGATGGACTAATAGACCAAGTCCCACACACTACTAGAAGCCCAAATATTTTTTCAGAGCTAGATGCAGAAAAAAATTATTTTTAATTTGCAACCTGATGGAGGTCAGTATAGATGGACTAATAGACCAAGTCCCACACACTGCTAGAAGCCCAAATATTTTTTCAGAGCTAGATGCAGAAAAAAATTATTTTTAATTTGCAACCTGATGGAGGTCAGTATAGATGGACTAATAGACCAAGTCCCACACACTGCTAGAAGCCCAAATATTTTTTCAGAGCTAGATGCAGAAAAAAATTATTTTAAATTTGCAACCTGATGGAGGTCAGTATAGATGGACTAATAGACCAAGTCCCACACACTGCTAGAAGCCCAAATATTTTTTCAGAGCTAGATGCAGAAAAAAATTATTTTTAATTTGCAACCTGATGGAGGTCAGTATAGATGGACTAATAGACCAAGTCCCACACACCGCTAGAAGCCCAAATATTTTTTCAGAGCTAGATGCAGAAAATTTTTTTATTCAATTTGCAACCTGATGGAGGTCAGTATAGATGGACTAATAGACCAAGTCCCACACACTGCTAGAAGCCCAAATATTTTTTCAGAGCTAGATGCAGAAAAAAATTATTTTTAATTTGCAACCTGATGGAGGTCAGTATAGATGGACTAATAGACCAAGTCCCACACACCGCTAGAAGCCCAAATATTTTTTCAGAGCTAGATGCAGAAAAAAATTATATTCAATTTGCAACCTGCTGGACGTCAGTATAGAAGGACTAATAGAACAAGTCCCACACACTGCTAGAAGCCCAAATATTTTTTCAGAGCTAAATGAAGAAAAAAATTATTTTTAATTTGCAACCTGATGGAGGTCAGTATAGATGGACTAATAGACCAAGTCCCACACACTGCTAGAAGCCCAAATATTTTTTCAGAGCTAGATGCAGAAAAAAATGATTTTTAATTTGCAACCTGATGGAGGTCAGTATAGATGGACTAATAGAACAAGTCCCACACGCTGCTAGAAGCCCAAATATTTTTTCAGAGATAAATGAAGAAAAAAATTATTTTTAATTTGCAACCTGATGGAGGTCAGTATAGATGGACTAATAGACCAAGTCCCACACACTGCTAGAAGCCCAAATATTTTTTCAGAGCTAGATGCAGAAAAAAATTATTTTTAATTTGCAACCTGATGGAGGTCAGTATAGATGGACTAATAGACCAAGTCCCACACACTGCTAGAAGCCCAAATATTTTTTCAGAGCTAGATGCAGAAAAAAAATATTTTTAATTTGCAACCTGATGGAGGTCAGTATAGATGGACTAATAGACCAAGTCCCACACACCGCTAGAAGCCCAAATATTTTTTCAGAGCTAGATGCAGAAAAAAATTATATTCAGTTTGCAACCTGATGGAGGTCAGTATAGATGGACTAATAGAATGATGCTATGCCCAAAAGATTTTACTTCACTAGGTGCAGTAAAAAAATTGGTATTCTATACACAGGTGGTATATCTTGCAACACAGATAGGCTACTCCACTGACTAACACACTCTGCAATAGGCCAAAAAGGATTAGCTTTGCTAGATTCAGCCAAATGCTGTGAAAAAAACTTGCACAGCACTGGCACAGACCTGCCTGGCAAAAACTGATAGGAACTGATGTAACCTAGTCCTGAAAAGGACTCCAATTACAATTAGTCTTTACTCCCACAATCTATCTATTTAAGAGCACAGACCTGCCTGATAA
Source organism: Phyllobates terribilis (assembly GCF_046119375.1). Lineage (NCBI taxonomy): Eukaryota > Metazoa > Chordata > Amphibia > Anura > Dendrobatidae > Phyllobates > Phyllobates terribilis. The sequence continues at coordinate 420,479,699 of NW_027362762.1, read as the reverse complement.
AAGTCGTAGGAAATGCTGTAACCTAGTCCTTAAAAGGACTGCAATCACAACTATTCCCTACTCCCAAGCTATCTGTATATTTGTGCGAAAATTGGCTTGAAATTAACAAGGTATAGCGCACACAGCAACAGCGGTGCCGTCTAACACGCAGCTGCAGCAGTGAGAAAATGGTGGCGACGGGGAAAATGGCTTGGTCTTATAGGGCAAGGACATGTGACATACACTGCCAATCACACATGCCCTTGCTTGTGTGAAAAAAAGCACTTCGCTCCGTGTGTGCGCTGCTGATAGGCTGACAGATTGCACCTCCCCACTGCAAATGCGGGAAAGAGAAAAAAAAATGGAGATCTTCATTGTTCCTGCAGAGATCCATCCCCTGCCCCTCCCCCCGCCCCGCTGTACACTCAAACTGCGTATTAACATTAATTTTCATCATTACTGAGAAAAAATCCAGTTATGATTTTGGTGCACGAACAGTTATCGAACATAACCTCGAACAGCCGAATTTTTCTCAAATTGTTCGTGTTCGCCGACCGGCTCGAACACCGCCCAAAACAGCTCGAATTTGAGATTGGCGAACAGTTCGAGTAGAACAACGCTCATCTCTACTCTCGACCCACCAGCGGACAGGCACCAGTATTGGGAGAGGGGGGCTGGCCGTCAGGGTTCACCGCGGCTCTGGCACAAACCCGGCGACACGGAGGTGGCACGGGCAGGAGCGGACTGGCCGTCTCGGCTTCTCACTTTTTGGATTTTAGAAGGGCATGACATGCCTATATCTGTGTCTCCCCCTCCTTTTACTCCTCCACCTCTTTTCTTTTCGCATGACTATATGTACTTGTCACTTTTCCATGTGTTAGTTGTGTCTTCTGAGCAGTTTGTCAGCTTTTGGACACCTTTGAAGGTGTTTTCTATGTGTTTCTATGTGTTTTTGTTTGCCTGCCATTGGTTTTAACGGTGTTCGAAGGTGTTCGACGAACAGTTCGACGAACAGTTCGGCGAACACACGGGTGTTCGACGAACCGAACCGAACTCGAACACTACGGGGGTGGCTCAACACTACTCAGGATGCACCAAACTGTATATTTTGCCACTCCTAATATTGTAGCAATTTCTCGAAATGTTTTTTTCTGTTTTTGCAGCTTAAGGATGGCTTGTTTCACCTTCATGGAGAGCTCCTTTGACCGCATGTTTACTTCACAGCAAAACCTACCAAATGCAAGCACCAAACCTCAAATGAACTCCAGGCCTTTTATCTGCTTAACTAAGAATGACATAATGAAGGGATTGCCCACACCTGTCCATGCAATAGCCTTGGAGTCAATTGTCCAATTACTTTTGGTCCCTTTAAAAACAGGGTGGCACATGCTAAGGAGCTGAAACTCCTAAACCGTTCATCCAATTTTAATGTGGATACCCTCAAATGAAAGCTGAAAGTCTGAACTTCAATTGCATCTGAATTGTTTTGTTTAAAATTCATTGTGGTAATGTCTAGAACCAAAATTAGAAAAATGTTGTCTCTGTCCAAATATATATGGACCTAACTGTATCTACACTATCTGACTTCTAAACAAGTGCTCATCTATCTAGCTAATATCTCTCCCTACACAGGCGCACACTGTCTCCAGCAGTGACATGGATAAAATGGCGCTGAGGGAACATGGTCGCTTTTTATATAGAGAGGACATGTGATTTCAGCAGCCAATTGCAGAAGCCCTTGTGTCTGGACAGTGTAGATGCTTCCTGTGCTCTGATTGGCTAGCCGCACTTTCCTGACTTAAAGTTACCGCCTACAGGAAGAAAAAAAAATTACAAGTGCGCCGCTGATCTGACCTGTTCTGAGCTATCACCAGCCCTCCCACTTATTTACCACATCCCCCCACTCATCATACACAAGCGCTATGCTAGCCAAACTGTTCAAACCCACTAGTTGCCCCACAATCACGTTCCCGCATTTATTCGCTGAATGTTGACGATTTTTCCAGAATTTAAGAAATTTTGCTCGCATTTCCAATCACAAATCCGAATGTGCCATATTCATGTCGAATTTAAGTTGTAAGTTTGGATTTCGAACAAATTCGTTCATCCCTACTCCTAATCGTGGCTGAGGTCATGTCAGCTTTCTGTGATGTAATATTTTGCAATGTGTAAAAATGAGGTAGGCATTTTTCTGTCTAATTAAAGACAATGAAATCGCAAATTGTTCAAATTTGACAGGAACTGCAATTTTTTTTAAAATTTGACTCGAATTTGATTTGCATTGAACTGATTAGATTATCTCTAGTGTTAATAGTTTATTTTTTAACAATTAACAAAATGCAAAGCTAATGAACATAAGAGAAATCTAAATCAAATCAATATTTGGTGAGACCACCCTTTACCTTCAAAACAGCATAAATTCTTCTAAGTTCACTTGTACAAAGTCAGTTTTTTTAGGCTAATAGTCAGCTGAATGAGTAACTAATTACATCCAACAGGTGATACTTAGTGATTGGCGAACCCGTAGACGTTCGGGTCCAGCGGGTTCGGCCTACTCTTATTGCAGGAACTCAGAATCACAGGGGGGGGCTCCTGTGAGAATACTGAGAGGTGTCAAACATGGGAGCTTCAAAAGGAGCTAGCAAATGATTTGTAACTGGGTAGAATATTTCCTATTGACTGTATAGAGATAAGGGTGGAGAGACACATGATATTTGAAATGCCACAACTTAGCCCATCGTCCATTCCCAAACAGCAAATTGTAAATTGGCCAATCTGGGTCATCCTGGAAATATGAGCTTATGATCAGGAGTTAGGACTATAAAAATCTGGGTTGCACAAAAGAAGCAGTTCACATATGAGGGTTGTGTATGCTGATGTGATTCATAATTCATTTCTCTTTTCCTCAAGGAAACAGAAGATAACTGTAGACAGAAACGTTTAGGTATTTCTGTTATTTCTCCCTTTTATTTTATAACTCTTTTGCATATTTGTATGTTGTTTTTATTATTTTATTGCAAGCTCTGTTTATTTTCATATAGCTTTAAATTTCATAAAGCTTTAAATTTTTAATAAGTTTTATCCTTGTATGCTCTAAAAAAAAGCCATATCCTTTAAGAGTATGTGTAACCTTTTGATCGTCTGACAGTAACATATTTTGGGGACTCAACACCCCGTGTGTTTGATGAGTGGTGGCAGCACGTTAAGAAATCAGGGTGTGAGGACTGTGACGGGGTATGATTTATGCTCACTTAAAAGCCTATAACAGAGGTTAAATGCTGGACTGAGTGAGAGGAGATAAATTAACCCTTGCAGGCACACCCCACACCACGAACCGAGAAGTATGTAAGTGACAGCACCTGGGTTTCCTCATTGTCTGAGATGTCCTGCAGTGGTTCGCTGAATGTGTGCACTGGTCCTCCCACATACTCATAAGGTGTTGGGCATCAATGCATTCAGTCTCTTCCACTTGTGGGGCAAGGCCAGGTGGATGGGCCACAGAACCACAGGCAGCGGAATCCTCAAACAGCAGAAGAGACTGCTGCACGACTTGTGGCTCAGACAGGTTGGCTATTTTGCAAGGGGGTAAGGTGAAAAAATGTTGATGGTCCTCAGATGTCATATCTGCACTTTCTGCAGAGGAACGGGTTGAAGACAATTCCCACAAACCAGAGTTACTTTCGACCATCCAATCTACCACCTTTTCAGTATCTTGTGGCCTCACCACTCACCATTCTGCCAGCATTATTCAGGCGTCCGAAAAGATGCCAAATGTCATGGCGCCTGCATGTACTAGAGGAAAGTGTTGTACTTTGGGACGTAGCAGGTACAGAGCTACCACATCCTCTCCCAGTAGCAGCTCCATCATCATGAGTAGCAGCACCACGAACACATTGCTTTTTTGATGCTCTCCTCATATTTATGTCCACGATACACGACACTGGAAGTGGAATAGGCGGTATGGGCACAATACACAAGGCTGGATCTTTACTGTGTACTAGGCTATACAAGCAATATTAATCAGGCTGTAAACAGTAGATAGGATATTAAAGTATGCACTCTTTTTTCCTGTCTGACAATACTGGAAATGGCTGTATCATGTGCTGCGCCACCCAAACACAGCCATGCCAATACTTGTCATGGCTGTGATTGAGCAGGAAGTGCCCACACTCATAAAGCTTGGTGATTGGCTGTGATGCAGCCCTTCACCAAGCTTTATTAGGTACAACCGATTCACTTTCACTTTCGGTTTAAAGTACATGTTCGGGATTCGGTACCGCACACAGTACAGAGTGTCAGGTGCGGACCCCAAACATTAGCGTTCTGGTGCGCCAATCTGTGTATTCATTGTATAAATAATAAAATAAATGAAAAAAACGACGTGGGTTCCCCCGTGATTTTCATAAGCAAGAGAGGGAAAGCCAATGGCTGGGGGCTGATGTTAATATTCTGGGAATGGACCAATAACCATAAATGTTCCCAGCCTTTTAATATCAGCTCACAGCTGTTTGATAATCCTTTACTGGTTATTATAGGGAAGAGCCCCCCAAAAAATGATGTGGGGGCCCCCCTGTAATCAATAACCGGAAAAGACTAAACAGACAGCTGCAGGCTGATATTAATAGCCTAGGAAAGGGTCATGCTTATTGGCCCCCTCTAAAATAAAAACATCAGCTCTCAGCTGCCCCGAAATGGTGCATCCATTAGATACACCATTTCTGGCACTCAGCCTTGCTATTCCCACTTGCCCTGGTGCAGTGGCAAGTGGGGTAATAGTTGTGGGGTTGATGTCAGCCTTGTAATGTAAGCTGACATCATGCCCACAGGTTAGTAATGGAGAGGCATCAATAAGACGCCCCCATTACTATCCCCATAGTCAAATTGTAATAAAGACACAGCAAGAATAAAGACCTTCATTTGAAATAAAACTCCCCAATGGGTTACATTTATTATGAAAAATAAAAATGCAAACTTATACTCACCTGTCCGACGAGAAGATAATACATATATATTATTATATTATTTATTTAAATAATTAAAAAATACGATGTGGGGATCCCTCTATTTTTGATAACCAGCCAATATAAAGCTGAAAGCTGGGGGTTGCAGCCTGCAGCTGTCAGCTTTACCTGCACTGGTTATCAAAAATAGAGGCGAATCCACACCATTTTTTCTTTTATTTATTGCACAGGTGCTGGCTGATGAATACCCTCATCAACCTCGCCTGGTCTCGCGGCTATCAGCGAGAGCAGGTGTATGCTGATGAGAGTAATACTCTCATCAGTTGATGACTGTGACAGGTAATAAAATTTTTACCGCCGGTCACAGCTCCTAGTTCACATAATGTCATCTGACAGTGTGGAAACCGCAGAACTCACCGTCGTTCAGAGTCGCCAGTGTTTCTCGCACTGTCACACAGATGACAGCATGGGAAACAGCCGATGTTCGGGGTGCCAAGCCCGAATAGTAACACGAACTTCCTGGAGAAGTCTGTAATCAGGGTCCGTGCACGGACGCTAGGTGTTTGGTAAGGACTCCGAACTTTACAGTTTGGGTTCGCCCATCACTAGTGATAATGATCATCATTTTCATGTGTAAGTTGAAACAGCGTGCTATATACAAAGCTTAAAACTGAGTGAGGAACAGCCAAAATCTACAACAAAAGTCAGAGTGTAGAAGATGGTTTCATGTCACAGGTCATGCACCATTGCAAGACTGAGCACAGAAGACACAGAAACAAGTTAGTTATATTGCATCAGCAAGATCCCTCAATGACAAAAATTTCAAAGCAGACTGAGCATTTAAAATGTGCTGATCAAGCTCTTTTGAAGAAGCATCAACAAATGTGCAATGTTGAGGACCATAGACGCTGTGGTCAGCCAAGGAAACTTAGTGCAGCTAATAAAAGAAACATGATGCCTATGTCCCGTCAAAATTGGAAGATGTTCAGGAGTGCCATTGGTTCAGAAGTGGCAGACACCCGTGGGTCCCAGTTGCATCCATCTACTGTTTACAGAAGTCTGTCCAAAAATGGTCTTCATGGAAGAATTGCATCCAAAATGCTATACCTTTGACATGGAAATCATGCCAAACAACTCAACTATGAACAAAAACATAACTGGAGTGTACATAGTTATAATAGTATACACAGACATATCATAACATGTATTAACAGTAGTGGCTAGTCTACAGACTTAATCCTGCTCAATACTAAGTGATACAATTTAAAATAATAATAATAATAATAGTGATCAAAATTAAGTGTGGCCTATTGGTTCGACCTTCCACAACAGTCACGGTCTCTAATGTGGCCACTTGGTAAAATTAATTGCCCACATCTACTTTAGAAGATAAGAAAAAACTTTTGCTTTTCATTCAGATTTTGTGAGTACAGTACAAACATAGTTGAAAAATGAACATATTTGATATCTAGGAGGTGCTGTGAATGTAGCTGAAAAAGTACAGGAATTATTCCTGTTCTCTAAGTCATACGTGTCAAACACTGGCCTGTGGGACAAATCTGGCCCACAGGGTGGTTATATTTGGCCCTCAACACCAGAACCGCCACCCCTATGTGGGGCCATTATTCTGCATGAAAGATTTTGTGGGGCCCATTATACTGTATGGAGCACTATGTGGGACCCATTATACTGTGTGGAAAGCTATGTGGGGCCATTATACTGTTTGGAGGACTATGTTGGGACCATTATTCTGTATGGAGGACTGTGTGGGGTCCATTATACTGTATGGAGGACTATGTGGGCCGATTAGACTGTATGGAGGACTATGTGGGGCCCATTATTCTATATGAAGGACTATGTGGGGCCCATTATACTGTATGGAGGACTATGTGGGGCCCATTATTCTGCATGGAGGACTATGTGGGGCCCATTATTCTGCATGGAGGACTATGTGGGGCCCATTATTCTGTATGGAGGACTATGAGGGGCCCATTATTCTGTATGGAGGACTATGTGGGGCCCATTATTCTGTATGGAGGACTGTGTGGGGCCCATTATTCTGTATGGAGGACTATGTGGGGCCCATTATTCTGTATGGAGGACTATGTGGGGCCCAGTATACTGTATGGAGCACTATGTGGGACCCATTATACTGTGTGGAAAGCTATGTGGGGCCATTATACTGTTTGGAGGACTATGTTGGGCCCATTATTCTGTATGGAGGACTGTGTGGGTCCATTTTACTGTATGGAGCACTATGTGGGACCCATTATACTGTATGGAAAGCTATGTGGGGCCATTATACTGTTTGGAGGACTATGTTGGGACCATTATTCTATATGAAGGACTATGTGGGGCCCATTATACTGTATGGAAGACTATGTGGGGCCCATTATACTGTATGGAGGACTATGTGGGGCCCATTATTCTGCATGGAGGACTATGTGGGGCCCATTATTCTGTATGGAGGACTATGAGGGGCCCATTATTCTGTATGGAGGACTATGTGGGGCCCATTATTCTGTATGGAGGACTATGGGGGCCCATTATTCTGTATGGAGGACTATGTGGGGCCCATTATTCTGTATGGAGGACTATGTGGGGCCCAGTATACTGTATGGAGCACTATGTGGGACCCATTATACTGTGTGGAAAGCTATGTGGGGCCATTATACTGTTTGGAGGACTATGTTGGGCCCATTATTCTGTATGGAGGACTGTGTGGGTCCATTATACTGTATACTGGTTGGCCTGCAACTTTGTCCAAGTTTTTCATTTTGGCCCTCTGTGTGTTTTGAGTTTGACATCCCTGCTCTAAGTAAAGCAGATGTATTATAGAAATATTTAGGGACCATTTGTTGCTACAGAGGCACACATTCAATTCCTTTCCTAAAACTAAGGCATTCATTTTAGCAATCCACATGAATAATATAGCATTGAGACTATTTCTAACTGACAATTAAGTAAATGTTTGACAGAAATTGTCAGTAGTACCTATTGACTGACATTTCAAGGGCATAATCTTGCGTATTCTTTCTTCCAGAGAATGCTCCAGACACTGTGTATTTAGATAGGTTGACGGATGCATTTACTAAGAACAAGCTTTGGGCCATATTACCTAGCCTTCATTTTCCTCATCAATCCCATCCCGCTGCAGCTGGAAGAATTCCCCACAGTGAACTCCGTCTGCATTGTCACTATATTTTATAATGGCTCTGCTGAGGGGTGCACTTTAAGAATACTAATGCAACGTGTTTTAACTGACTAATCGGTATATTTTTTATTCATTTTCACTAATACACTATAATATGAAAAGACAGAATGGTGCCAGATTTTTTCATAAAAAAAAACTATAAACCCCTGCTCTCATGGATTCTTGACTGGGAATAAAAATGACAAAAAATGACAAAAATGTAGAGATGAGCAGATCTGCCTAGATTTGAATTTGGCAAATCATGCAGATTTTACAGGAAAATTCCATTTGCAGTGAAGTCTTCCAGTGAAGTTATTCTCTGTGAATTGAATGTTCCCTATTATACTCACTTCACCACTTCCATGTCCCACCGTCTCTGCAGCCCATCGTCTTCCGTGTTCTCACTTTTCCTTTTTCCCTGTCATGTGGATCCTCTTCAGGCTCTTCACTCCGGGCCAGTAATTCCGGCATGACCAGGCCTTAGACGTTACTGCACAATGTACCATCACTTGTGCCAAGCATGTCGCAATGTCGTGATTGCATAACACATGGAGACATCAGATGTTTAGTTAACCTAGAAGTCCTGGCCTGGAATGAAGAGTCTGAACAGGATCTGTGCGACAGGGAAAGAGGAAAAGAAGAGTCATGTCAGACTGGGCAGTGGGAAAGGTGATTACTGAGGTAAATATTCATTTATTTTAACTGTTTGTCTGGCCCTCTATTCAGCAAAATTGTGGCTGCAGCTGATTTCTAGAAATATTTGTAAGGTCACTTTCAGATTTGATCAGTATTTTACATCGGTATTTGTTAGCCAAAATCAGGAGTAGAACAATCGGAGGAAAAGTATTGTTTTGGAGACCCTCTTTGTTTTAAGGAGAACTTTGGAATAGACAGCAAAGGGTCTTCACATTGCCAGTGAGATTCAAATTAAGATACTTCATCGATGAAGGAAGAGAGACAGAATACATGTGACATGCATTGTCAGCAGGTAGAGTCTTCCTCGTGTGGCAGCAAAGACTCACCATATTTACTAGCTAGACAGAACAGAACTTCATTGTTACAGAAAACCAAAATAGACTTATTAGTAACAAATTTCCCTTGGCCCAGCGTAAACCTTCTTGTCAAGGACTTTACAGGAAACAAGTATCTTAGTCAGACATTCCACAATGTAAAATTAGAAAACACTCAAGCAGACTTCAGACATAGCAAAAATATAAATTGTTTTTTTCTAAATTAATAATGATATCTAGATATTAAAAAATTAACCATAACAGCTCCTCCCTTTTTATTATTTTACAAAAACAATTTATTCATCAGCTACTTCCCCATGCTATAAAAGCCTGGAGGGGACGAATCCCGTTCACCGACAAATATCTTGCTTGTAAATCTCATCATATATGTTTATTAGTGTTGAGCCACCCCCGTAGTGTTCGAGTTCGGTTCGGTTCGTCGAACACCCGTGTGTTCGCCGAACTGTTCGTCGAACTGTTCGTCGAACACCTTCGAACACCGTTAAAACCAATGGCAGGCAAACAAAAACACATAGAAACACATAGAAAACACCTTCAAAGGTGTCCAAAAGCTGACAAACTGCTCAGAAGACACAACTAACACATGGAAAAGTGACAAGTACATATAGTCATGCGAAAAGAAAAGAGGTGGAGGAGTAAAAGGAGGGGGAGACACAGATATAGGCATGTCATGCCCTTCTAAAATCCAAAAAGTGAGAAGCCGAGACGGCCAGTCCGCTCCTGCCCGTGCCACCTCCGTGTCGCCGGGTTTGTGCCAGAGCCGCGGTGAACCCTGATGGCCAGCCCCTCTCTCCCAATACTGGTGCCTGTCCGCTGGTGGGTCGAGAGAGCCCCCCTGTGGTGGAGGCAGCTCTAAGCTTTTTAATTTAAATTGTCCCTCTAATTTGAATGAATACACTTTAAATCCATTTACAAGGATCTATTGGAGGGCAAGTCTCATGCCAGCAGCCGCGTAATTCCAGCTCCAGTAGCGTCCACTAAAGCTGCTGCAGTTAAAAAGCTTTTATAAGGATCGAGCTCGGCTGTCCACCGCAAGGCATCCTAGTGCCAGTCCCAGCCCCTATGCCTTGGGGTGCCTCCTGATGCTCTTCACTAAGTATCCCGTGGTCCCGAAGCATTTCCTTTGAAAAAATTAAGTGTCCAAACTACAAGTGGTGTAGCTTGCTTAACAGCCGGGATAATCCGCTGATTAGCAGACACTGCTACTAGGCACAAAGTATTTCCTGGACTAGATGCAGTTAAAAATTTGTAAGTAGATACTCTCGTTGGATGCTGAGAAAGCATTCCATAGAGTCTCCTGGCACGCCATATATGATTCTCTTAAAAAGCTTGGGGTAGGGGTCTAGGGGACCCTTTTATAGCCAAAATCACGGCCCTGTATCACAATACGTCACCTAGGCTGAAGATAAATGGAACTGTAGCACCGAGGGCTCGGTTGCTACAGACGTATTGCACCTCACCCAGAGGTGTGATATCTCACTCTCAGATAAGGATGGAGTGTGGATCAGGACCCGACACCTGCATGCATTACACCACATTGCCGTGGGGCAGGGCGACCAATATGCCCCTGAGATGGGCACGACAGTCCCTGTCCCTGGCTGGAGTGGGGGGAGGGAACACTGAGGAAGGGGAACCCTGCAGTGCAGGAGCAGTGAGGAAGCAGTTCCTGGGTGCATTGAGAAGGGAGTATAAAAGGTGGGCACCATCTTAGTTCAGTGCAGAGAAGTCTGAGCAGAAGTGGCAGAGAGCAGGGGCTCTGCATGAGCTCTGCTCCGGAGGCGGGCCTAGTAACAGAGGCCCAGGCCTGCAAGAGGGAGAAGGAAGGAAGAGGAGCGGAGAAGGCTCCAGGAACGAGGAATGAAGGGATCCCAGGGGTGCGGACGGGCGAGTCGCCACCGCACGCCCGAATCCACCTGCGTGGAGGGGTCAGGCCAAAGGGGGAGACCGGTCCCCGAACTAGTGGAGGCAGGAAACGACCCTCAGCTAGAAACCGGAGGCTCTGACATTTTATATGGCGCAGCCCCTTGCTCCACCCGCTAGGAAGGCACCACATAGGGTCAGGGAAACTGGCGCCAAGTTTACCAAGAGGAGGCCCGAGGCAGCCGGACAGAAGTGTTGGTAAGAAAGGCCAGACAAAGGACACACAAAGGGGGTCCTGTGAAGCGCTCCAAAGTTATCTGGGAGTTGTCTGAGCCCCTCACCTGGTGAGCACAGTACGACGTGGGCAGCCGTTACCTGCAGACGTGGTCTGGATAATAAGAACTGTGAGTAAAGGCCCTGAACTGCATCACTGACTCCGTGTCGTTACTGCTGCTGCCCTGCACCATCACCCCCATCCTCCGCATACACTGCCCTGAGGCTATACTCCTCCCGTGGGGAGTTATGCTACGCTCTGCTGCACCCACAACACTAGCCTTAGCGGTCTGCCCTGTAGCGGCGGTTCACTCTGACCGCAATCCACGGGTGGCGTAGTCGGACATTTAAACATCAAAACCACATAAATAGTTCCGCCACTGGTTTGACCGCCCTGAGCCACGGAACTGGATCGCCGCCACGAAGACTACAACCACCAGCATCCACCAAAAAGGGTCCGGCTCCGGGTGTCCCAAGGCCCAGGGGGTGCGTCAGAACATTTTCATCACCTTTCACAATCACCAATGGGACAAGGCAGGGATGTCCTCTGTCCCCTCTCTTATACATCCTAGTGACGGAGCACCTGCTCTCATCAATTCGCCATAACCCCAATATTAGGTGGATTGAGGTGGGAGGCACCGAGTACAAGTGCTCTCTATTTGCTGATGATGTCCTAGTATATATCACTCAATCACATATATCCATCCCTGCTGTTATGGCTGAAATAGATCACTTTGTTACACGGTAAAATTTTAAAATCAATGCAGCGAAGTCTGAGGCCCTCGATGTCTCCCTCCCTAAATCCATATAGGATTCCATCCAGTCCAACTTTCCCTTTGCCTGGCCCTCACAGGGTATCAAATACTTAGGAATTCCTATTCATAGAGACCTCTCCCATCTATGTTATCTTAATTTTGGGCCCTTTATTGAACAATTCCATACAGACCACGGTTGGCAAGTTAGAACTGTAAGATTCACTACATGAACCACTGGTGTTTTGTGGAAAAGCACATGTACACCGCGTTCCAAATTATTATGCAAAAAGTGTTTAGGAGTGATAAGGGAAGAATTTGTTTGTTTGTCAGTTAAACTCATTGATGGTGATGTGTGTCAGGGCTCTTTATATCACTGTAAGCAATTGCAGACACCTGTGCTAATTAGTTTGGCAGGTGTGTCCAATGAAAGGCAAGACTACTTAAGAAGGCCCTCTCACATTATTAAGCAGCCTACATTTTCTGCCAAAATGGGAAAGAAAAAGGATGTGTCGGCTGCTGAGAAGCAACAAATTGTGGAGTGTTTAGGTCAAGGCATGACTACAATCAACATTGTGCGATGATCAGGATGAAGTGTCTTGGCAATCAAGAAGTATGTAGCTGATTCACAGTACACACGTGTGCGTGCTGATAAGGGCAAATTGAGGACTCTTTCCTACAGGCAATTACGTCAGGTTGAAAGAGCAGCGGCAAAAAAGCCTTGTCATAGCAGCAGACAAGTTTTTGAAGCTGCTTGTGCCTCCAACGTCCCCCGAACAACAAGATGCAGGGTCCTTAAGAGGTTTGCAGCTGTGCATACGCCATCCTGTCGACCTCCTCTATCCACTTCACACAAGCAGAAACGGCTCCAGTGGGCCAAACATTACATGAAGACTGATTTCAAAACTGTTTTGTTCACGGATGAGTGCCGTGCAGCGCTCGATGGTCCAGATGAATGGAGTGGAGGATGGCTGGTTGATGGACACCCCACGCAAACACGGCTACAGCGCCAACAAGGAGGAGGTGGAGTAATGTTTTGGGCTGGAATCATGGGGAGAGAGATTGTCGGCCCCTTTAGGATCCCTGAAGACGCTAAAGATGAACTCCATAATGTATGTGGATTTTCTCAAACAGCACTTCCTGCCATGGTTCAAGAAGAAGAACCGTGTATTTCACAGCAAGATCATTTTTCTGCATGATAATGCACCATCTCATGCTGCACATAAAACATCTGCATCTCTGGCTGATATGGGCATAAAAGGGGACAAACTTATGGTGTGACCCCCATGCTCCCCTGACCTCTACCCCATTCAGAACCTTTGGAGCATCATTAAAAGGAGTGTCTATGATGGCGGGAGGCAGTTCACATCTAAGCAACAGCTCTGGGAGGGTATTCTGTCCTCATGCAAAACAATTGAAGCAGAAACCATCCAAAACCTGACAAATTCAATGGACGAGAGAGTTCAGAAGCTCCTTTCGAACAAGGGGTCCTATGTGAAAATGTAACATCACCTAGAATAAAGTTTTGAGTTGAAAACTGTTTGATTTCAGTTTCTAACAACCTGCTAATGCTTATAATTTCAAAAATGACCATTTTTTTGGTCTTTATTAAAATGAAAAGGTTGATCGAAAAGTTTGGGGGATCTAAGAGTGTGGCAACCCAGTAGTCATGATTACTTCGAATTCTGACAATATGAGGGTCATGCTGCAGGTAGTGCAGCAAGAAGGCACTTATGTGTCTTGCGCATCTCGGAGCCCCAAAATTATTTTCCGGGCTAGATGCAGCTAAAAATTATTTTTAATTTTAAATCTGGTGAAGCTTATTATAGATGGCCTAATAGGATCAGTGCTGCACACTGCTACAAAGCCCAAATTATTTTCCAGTCAAGATACAGATAAACATGATTAGTAATTTGAAAGCTTAAAACGGTTGGTAGGGTGATTTTAACCAATCATCAAGCTTTTACTCTCCCCAGGATGACACAGGGGTAGAAAAGTCGTTTCGGATCCATGATTTGTTCATCTTTATGAACGTGAGTCTGTCTACATTATCAGTGGAGAGCCGCGTGCGCTTATCTGTCAGCACACCACCAGCAGCGCTGAACACACGTTCAGACAGAACGCTGGCTGCGGGGCATGACAAGATCTCCAAGGCGTAAGTGGCTAGCTCCGGCCATTTATCCAGATTGGAAGCCCAAAAAGAGCAAGGGTCCAGTGACACAGTCGTGGCTTCAATGTTTACTTGGAGATACTCCTGTACCATCGTCTCTAGGCGTTGACTATGTGTCAGACTTCTTGTCTCCTGTGGCCTTGCAAAGGATGGGCTAAAAAAGTGGTGAAATGATTCCGCAAAATTGATGTTACCAGCAGATACTGTGGTTCTGTTACGGTTTGAGTGCTGAACACTTGACGGTCCCACGGTTGGCAAGTTGGAACTGTGAGATTCACTACGTGCACCACTGGTATTTTGTGGAAAAGCACATGTAAGATTCTGCAACAGTCTCTGCTGATACTCCTGCATGCGTGCATCCCTTTCTATGGCAGGAATAATTTCTGCAAATTTACTTTTGTACCGGGGATCTAACAGTGTGGCAACCCAGTAGTCAGGATTATTTCTAATTCTCACAATTCGAGGGTCATGTTGCAGGTAGTGCAGCAAGAAGGCACTCATGTGTGTTGCGCATCCAGGAGCACCAAGTCCCTGTTGTGTTGGTGGCGAGGTAACAATCATGCTTCCTTCCTCTGTCCTCTCCCCCCAACCTCGCACAACAGAAATGTGATCAAGGTCTCCCTCATCTGATGAGTCTTCCATCAGTTCGTCCTCCACTTCTTCCTGGGCTCCTGCACCTTCCTCACTAGTTTGGCTGCTACCATGCGCCCTGGTAAAATCATCTCCCCCACCCTCACATGCCTGCCGCCCTGGTGCTGCCGACCGTCTGGACCTTGCAGATGTTAGCCCTTCCGCATACAACTCCTCCTCCTCTACTTCCTCCACCTCCTCTTGTGCCACCACCTGACTCCGAATTCTGTTTAACATGTGCTCCAGCATGTAAATCACCGGAATAGTCATGCTGATAATGGCATCGTCAGCACTAAACATCTTCGTCGCCATTTCAAAACTGTGCAGAAGGGTGCATAGGTCCCTGATCTGAGACCACTCCTCCAGCGTGATTTGCCCCACCTCTGAATCTCGTTGGCCCAGGCTATACGTCAGAACGTATTGCACCAGGGCTTGTTGGTGCTGCCACAGTCGCTGCAACATGTGCAGAGTTGAATTCCACCGGGTAGGCACATCGCATTTTAGCCGGTGAAGTGGCAGGCCCAACGACTTCTGTAGAGATGTAAGTCGCTGAGCTGCGGGATGCGAACGGCGGAAGTGAGCACACAGCGACCGTGCCCTCTGCAGAAGGCCATCTAGTCTGGGATAGTGGGCTAAAAATTGCTGGACAACCAGGTTCAACACGTGAGCCATACAAGGCACGTGTGTGACATTGCCCCGGCGAAGGGCCGCACCCAGGTTTGCAGCATTGTCGCACACGGCCTTCCCTGGTTTCAGGTCCAGTGGAGACAACCATTCATGAAATTGGTTCTCCAGAGCTGACCACAACTCCTCAGCTGTGTGACTCACATTTCCCAGACATTTCAATGTAAAAACCGCCTGATGACGTTGAGCCCTACTGCCAGCATAGTAAGGAGGTGTGCAGGATCCCTTCTGCGCAGTTAGAAAGCTTGTGGCATGACCAGACAGGCTTTGGGTGCAGGTGGAAGACCGAGAGGAGGTTGAGGAGGCAGAAGCAGTGGAGGAAAAATGACATAAAGAGGATTGACGCACAACTCGTGGGGACGGCAAGACTTGGACAGCAGCCCCTTGTCCTGCTGTCACCATAGTTACCCAGTGCCCAGTCAGCGACATGTAACGCCCCTGTCCATGCCTACTCGTCCAAGTGTCTGTGGTGAAATGCACCCTGTCACACACAGAGTTTCTCAAAGAAGCGGTGATGTTGTGTGCGACATGCTGGTGGAGCGCAGGCACACCTTTCTTTGAGAAGTAGTGCCGACTGGGCATCTGGTACTGGGGCACTGCGACGGACATAAGGTCTCGAAAATCCTCTGTGTCCACCAGGCGGAAAGGCAGCATTTCTGTAGCCAAGAGCTTGCAGATGGTGAAATTCAACCTCTTAGCTTTCTCATGGCTAGGAGGAAATGGTCTTTTACTTGTCCACATCTGAGGGACCGAGGGCTGGCTATTGTGCTTAGACGGGGTTGATAAGGGTGTCCCCGGCAAACTGCCGGTCTGTGAGGAAGATGCAGGCGGACATGTTAGGTTGCCTTGATCCAAAGGTGGTGCTATCGATGTCGGACAGCGCTCAAGACCAGCTGGTGTTACCACCTCCAAAGAAAATGATGACCTGCCAATCACGCTGGCTGTTGCGGGTAAAGAGGTGGCAGGTCTGCGCCCCAAAACAGGTGTGACTGCTGTCCCCCCAGTCACAGAGGATGAAGAGGCCGCGGATGCACAAGATATGGCAGACGGTGGTTGGCCCGGCCGGCTAGACCGCATTGTAGCACACTGAGCTTCCCACTGCAACTTATGCTTCATGTCCATGTGCCGGTTCATGCATGAAGTACTCAAACTATGTATTTTTTGGCCTCTACTTAGCTTTTGCTGACAAATGTTACAGATAACACGAGTTGGGTCATCTTTATCGATCTGAAAAAATGCCCAGGCTATGCAAGGCTTAGCACCCATGCGACCTGAAGAGCCACCACGACTTGTGGTGAGAGGCAGAGTTGTGTTTGAGGATGCAGTTGTTGACGTGCTTCCAGTACTACGTCTCTGTCCAGGAAGGCGCAACCTGACCTCGTCGTCACTAGCATCTTCCTCCACCTCCTCTGCTGACCTCATCTCTTGGCTGACTGTGGGTTGACAGTAAGTGGGATCTCCGACCTCATCATCATCACCCTGTGCGTTATCACACCCGTCGTCCTCAGAGCCAACCTGTTCCTGCCCTGACAAAAAACTAAAGTTGTCGCTCCAATCAGGTATTTGAGTCTTATCATCGTCTTCCTCATTGTCTCCACCAACAGGAGTTACAGTTTGGGAATGAGGGTCTACATTATGGTCAGAACCTTCTGCGTCTGGTCCTGGATCCGACTCATAAAGATTCTGGGCATCAGTGCAGATCATTTCCTCGTCTGGATTCACAGAAGCGCTGGAGTCGACCTCTGATTCCCAGGCTATAGTATGAGTAAACAGCTCTGCAGACTCAACCATCTGTTCTACCTCATACTCAGACGGGCAGCTGGAGATTTGGGAGCTGTGAGGAAGCAAGTGCGATTTGGGTGACACCTTTGAGGACTGGAGTATTTGTGATGTTGAAGTTGATGTGGAGGAGAGCCCACTTAAAGGAGCACTTGATATCCGTTGAAGCACCTGCTGTTTTTGTGCCTCATCTGGAATTTGTAGCGATTGGCGTGGCCGTAAGAAAGGGATCTTATCACATTGTCCGCTAAAAGAAGTAGACATTTTAGTTTGGCTGGAAGATGGTCTTTCTTCTGCAGATGTTACTGTTGCTTTAACACCTACCCCACGGACACAACCTTTTTTCCCCTTCCCAACACGCCTATTCCCCTTTCCACCAGCAGCAGGCCTTTTTCCACTCATTTTGGTGGTTAACTAATTCACAACTCTGGAGTTGTTTGCACAAAAAAACAATGGATGGTAACCGAGCAGAGCTGAGTGGCCAAACTGTGGTATTAGGCCAAAACTATTGGCTGGGTTAGATGCAGAAAAAAATTATTTTTAATTTGCAACCTGATGGAGGTCAGTATAGATGGACTAATAGACCAAGTCCCACACACCGCTAGAAGCCCAAATATTTTTTCAGAGCTAGATGCAGAAAATTTTTTTATTCAATTTGCAACCTGATGGAGGTCAGTATAGATGGACTAATAGGCCAAGTCCCACACACTGCTAGAAGCCCAAATATTTTTTCAGAGCTAGATGCAGAAAAAAATTATTTTTAATTTGCAACCTGATGGAGGTCAGTATAGATGGACTAATAGACCAAGTCCCACACACCGCTAGAAGCCCAAATATTTTTTCAGAGCTAGATGCAGAAAAAAATTATTTTTAATTTGCAACCTGATGGAGGTCAGTATAGATGGACTAATAGACCAAGTCCCACACACCGCTAGAAGCCCAAATATTTTTTCAGAGCTAGATGCAGAAAAAAATTATATTCAATTTGCAACCTGCTGGAGGTCAGTATAGAAGGACTAATAGAACAAGTCCCACACACTGCTAGAAGCCCAAATATTTTTTCAGAGCTAAATGAAGAAAAAAATTATTTTTAATTTGCAACCTGATGGAGGTCAGTATAGATAGACTAATAGACCAAGTCCCACACACTGCTAGAAGCCCAAATATTTTTTCAGAGCTAGATGCAGAAAAAAATTATTTTTAATTTGCAACCTGATGGAGGTCAGTATAGATGGACTAATAGACCAAGTCCCACACACTGCTAGAAGCCCAAATATTTTTTCAGAGCTAGATGCAGAAAAAAATTATTTTTAATTTGCAACCTGATGGAGGTCAGTATAGATGGACTAATAGACCAAGTCCCACACACCGCTAGAAGCCCAAATATTTTTTCAGAGCTAGATGCAGAAAAAAATTATATTCAATTTGCAACCTGCTGGACGTCAGTATAGAAGGACTAATAGAACAAGTCCCACACACTGCTAGAAGCCCAAATATTTTTTCAGAGCTAAATGAAGAAAAAAATTATTTTTAATTTGCAACCTGATGGAGGTCAGTATAGATGGACTAATAGACCAAGTCCCACACACTGCTAGAAGCCCAAATATTTTTTCAGAGCTAGATGCAGAAAAAAATTATTTTTAATTTGCAACCTGATGGAGGTCAGTATAGATGGACTAATAGACCAAGTCCCACACACCGCTAGAAGCCCAAATATTTTTTCAGAGCTAGATGCAGAAATTTTTTTTATTCAATTTGCAACCTGATGGAGGTCAGTATAGATGGACTAATAGACCAAGTCCCACACACTGCTAGAAGCCCAAATATTTTTTCAGAGCTAGATGCAGAAAGAAATTATTTTTAATTTGCAACCTGATGGAGGTCAGTATAGATGGACTAATAGACCAAGTCCCACACACTGCTAGAAGCCCAAATATTTTTTCAGAGCTAGATGCAGAAAAAAATTATTTTTAATTTGCAACCTGATGGAGGTCAGTATAGATGGACTAATAGAACAAGTCCCACATGCTGCTAGAAGCCCAAATATTTTTTCAGAGATAAATGAAGAAAAAAATTATTTTTAATTTGCAACCTGATGGAGGTCAGTATAGATGGACTAATAGACCAAGTCCCACACACTGCTAGAAGCCCAAATATTTTTTCAGAGCTAGATGCAGAAAAAAATTATTTTTAATTTGCAACCTGATGGAGGTCAGTATAGATGGACTAATAGACCAAGTCCCACACACCGCTAGAAGCCCAAATATTTTTTCAGAGCTAGATGCAGAAAAAAATTATATTCAATTTGCAACCTGCTGGAGGTCAGTATAGAAGGACTAATAGAACAAGTCCCACACACTGCTAGAAGCCCAAATATTTTTTCAGAGCTAAATGAAGAAAAAAATTATTTTTAATTTGCAACCTGATGGTGGTCAGTATAGATGGACTAATAGACCAAGTCCCACACACTGCTAGAAGCCCAAATATTTTTTCAGAGCTAGATGCAGAAAAAAATTATATTCAGTTTGCAACCTGATGGAGGTCAGTATAGATGGACTAATAGAATGATGCTATGCCCAAAAGATTTTACTTCACTAGGTGCAGTAAAAAAATTGGTATTCTATACACAGGTGGTATATCTTGCAACACAGATAGGCTACTCCACTGACTAACACACTCTGCAATAGGCCAAAAAGGATTAGCTTTGTTAGATTCAGCCAAATGCTGTGAAAAAAACTTGCACAGCACTGGCACAGACCTGCCTGGCAAAAACTGATAGGAACTGATGTAACCTAGTCCTGAAAAGGACTCCAATTACAATTAGTCTTTACTCCCACAATCTATCTATTTAAGAGCACAGACCTGCCTGATAAAAGTCGTAGGAAATGCTGTAACCTAGTCCTTAAAAGGACTGCAATCACAACTATTCCCTACTCCCAAGCTATCTGTATATTTGTGCGAAAATTGGCTTGAAATTAACAAGGTATAGCGCACACAGCAACAGCGGTGCCGTCTAACACGCAGCTGCAGCAGTGAGAAAATGGTGGCGACGGGGAAAATGGCTTGGTCTTATAGGGCAAGGACATGTGACATACACTGCCAATCACACATGCCCTTGCTTGTGTGAAAAAAAGCACTTCGCTCCGTGTGTGCGCTGCTGATAGGCTGACAGATTGCACCTCCCCACTGCAAATGCGGGAAAGAGAAAAAAAAATGGAGATCTTCATTGTTCCTGCAGAGATCCATCCCCTGCCCCTCCCCCCGCCCCGCTGTACACTCAAACTGCGTATTAACATTAATTTTCATCATTACTGAGAAAAAATCCAGTTATGATTTTGGTGCACGAACAGTTATCGAACATAACCTCGAACAGCCGAATTTTTCTCAAATTGTTCGTGTTCGCCGACCGGCTCGAACACCGCCCAAAACAGCTCGAATTTGAGATTGGCGAACAGTTCGAGTAGAACAACGCTCATCTCTAATGTTTATAGAAGAAGTGGCATTATATTTTGCAGGCCTGTGATGCTTTATCGGTTTGTTATCCCAGTTCTCTTTAAGTACTTCATGGAGAGTTAGGGTAAAAGGTACGGTTGCTATCACCATAGTCCAAACAAACAGGGTCATCATCTTTGCTGCTGCTGGGTTTCAAAATCTTTTTACAATGGCTGGCGTGGATCCAAGTGTCCTTGACTTGAAGCTTGACCGAAGTGGCAGTGGTTAACAGCACTTGGAATGGTTCACTGTATCTGGGCTCCAGTGGTCTCCTCATATGTCTCTTTACCACGACCCAGTCTCCTGGTACCAAAGTGTGAGTGCCGCTGAGGCAATTGGGGTCTGGGATAGTGGAAAGAACATGATTATGAGTAAAAGTCAAATGTTTATGCAACTCCAGAACATATTCAGTGAGAGAACCGTAGGAGGCCTGCAGCTGCTGCGGGAAATACAACCCTGTCTTTGGGACTCTACCAAACAGTATTTCATATGGGGACAGCTTCTCCCTCCCCCTTGGGGCGGTCCTCACTGAATACAATGCTATGGACAAACAATCTACCCAGGACAAGTGTGTTTCTTCCATGCACTTTTGAATTTTTAGTTTCAAGGTACCATTGAGACGTTCCACCTTCGCACTACTTTGTGGATGATAGGGAACATGGAAAGCCTGTTCTATCCCAAGAGTGACCATGATTTGTTTCATTAGTTCCCCAGTAAAGTGGGTTCCTCTGTCACTTTCTATAGTTTTGGGCAACCCATATCTACAAACCACTTCACTGATCAATTTTTTAGCAGTAGTTTTTGTGTTTGCTTTAGTCACCGCCCAAGCTTCTGGCTATCCAGAGAAAAGGTCAATGCATACTAGGGCGTATTCATATTACCCACCTTAGGTAGCTGGATGTAGTCCACCTGCAGTCTCTGAAATGGGTAATCTGGTTTTGGTGTGCATTTTCATGGGACTCGAATAGGCCTACCAGGGTTATGTTTTGCACAAACTAGACCTTCTTGAACATACTTTGCAGCTGTATTCGGGAACCCTGGGGCACACCAGTTTTGTAGCACAACTGCACACATAACACCCTTTGAGTTATGCACCGGAGAATGTGCAAGGGCAGCCATCACGGGGAACAGGCAGTGTGGAAGGCAAATACGTTTGTTTACCTGCCATACCCCTGACACTGACTGTATGGTGCCCGCTTTGACCCATGCATTCTGCTCGTGGGGGGGGAGCCTGGGTCTGGAAGACCTGCAGTAGTTCGAGGTCCACGACCACTGGAAGCGGTGCAGGGGATGTCTCCTTATTTGAAAGGGGGCTTCCTGCACTCCCTGACTCTGAGTCTCCTGGGGTTGCCGCACTTGCGATAGCCAGTATCTCTGTCAGAGGTAATCGTGCTGCTTCCTTAGCCGCCTGGTCGGCCAAGGCATTCCCTACTGCAAGGGGAGTTTGTTCCTGAGTGTGTGCTGATGCTTTGACTATGGCTGCCCTTCGGGGAAGGGTGAGTGCTGTGAGTAGCTGCTCTACCGCTTGCACATTCCTTATAGATTTGCTAGCAGAGGTCAAGAAATTACGTCTTCGCCAAATTGCACCAAAGTCATGTGCAACACCATAAACATATTGCGAGTCAGAAAATACATTAATTTCTTTACCTTTTCCCAGATTACACGCTGCAGCGAGTGCTTTAAGCTCTGCCTCTTGCGCAGAGCAGTTGGAGGGGAGTGGTTCTTGTATCACTGCCTTACCCTTGTGGACTACTGCATACCCTGTGATGAATCATCCTTGCTCACTGTCCCAAGCTCTGGAACATCTACAAAATACTCAGCAGAGGGGTTACTGAGTGGCACATCAGTAATATTTGCCAAGCCCTTTATTTCAGCTTCCATCAATGCCTGACAATCATGTTCGTGTGCCATATCAAACTGAGCTTCCTCATCTGCTAATTTGAAAAATGGGCAAATCTTGGCTCATGGTCTCTCCCTCTTCCCCATCCTGATACTTTCCTCCCTTTTCTAAATCCACTGGTAGTAGTGTAGCTGGAGTTAGAACATTACAGCGTTTGATAGTTATATGGGGAGGTGTAAGAAGTGAGACTTCATATTTTTTCAACCTTGATGCTGAGAGGTGACAGGTCTGAGCCTGTTGAAGTATTTCAGATACAGCATGAGGAACTTGAAGTGTGAAGGGGCTTCCTAACAATATGTCCTCTGTCTTTTTAACAAGTTCTAAAGCAGCTGCCACAGCTCTAACACAAGTAGGAGAACCCACAATGACTGGATCAAGGGTTACAGAGTAATACCCTAGAGGGCGCTGCCTACCACCATGTTCTTGGGTAAGGGACCAGACGCATGTCCAGCCTGTTCGTGGCAGTACAAAGTAAAAACCTTGTCGTAATTCGGTATATCTAGAGCTGGTGAGGTAGAAAGAGTGAGCTTGAGGGAGTGAAATGCATCAATAGCCTCAGAATTAATGGTGAAAGGCTCAGTTTTGAGGCATTGAAACAGTGGGGCCATAATACTAGAGGCATTTCGTATCCAGAGACGGCAATACTGGACTAGGCCCAAGAATGCCCGAAGGGACTTGGTAGATCTTGGAAGGGGTATTTTTAGTATAGCCTCAATCCTCCCTGGGTTGAGATGCTTAATGCCTGGAGACAGGCAATGCCCAAGGAAAGTGACTGTGGACTTGCACAATTGGAGTTTATCTTTTGAAGCTTTGCACCCATTTTCTGCTAAGAATATCAGCAGAGATTGAGATTCATTGTAGCATATCTGGTCAGTGGTGTAGCAAAGGAGAAGGTCATCCACATATTGTAAGAGTATGGTGGATGAATCAAAGGGTCACAAATTATTGAGTACAGTCTTCAGGGATGTGGAAAATAAGGAAGGGGAGTTAGCAGCTCCCTGAGGAAGGACTGCCCATGCATACTGAGCACCTCTGTGGGTGAAGGCAAAATAAGAGGTACACTCCGTGGACAAGAAGATAGAGAAAAAAACATTGGCCAGATCAATCACTGTGAAACAGGTGGCTGTGGAGGGGACCTGATTCAGGAGAGTATGGGGGTTGGGTACAAGTGGAGTATCCACTATAGTTACTGCATTAACTGCCCTAAGATCATGTACCATACGATAGGCTACTGGCTGTCCAGGTGGGGTTTTCTTTTTGACTGGGTACAGGGGAGTGTTAAATGGGGAGGTTATGGGAATAACTAGACTTCTTGACAAAAACTCCTGGACATTCTCATGTATTGCTGCATCCTGAGCAGCACTTAAAGGATACTGCTTTATACAGGGGGGTTTAAGTTTTACAGTCACAGGAGGGATGGGTAGTTTTCCCACATCAAGTTTGCTGTACATGACTAGTGGTCCTCATAGGGAACAGTGGCACCCTGGATGTTGTCCCTGGGTGTGAAGACCCACAGGACCTGCAACAATTAACCCAAGGGGGATTCTGATGACCACAATGTCTGAAAGTCCATGCCATTGACCCAGCATAAGGCGGGGGTGCTGAAGGGGGTGAAGAATTTTCATCAGGTACAGAGACTACAGGGGTTTGAGAGTTTTTCAAACTATCATAGATTACATAGACAGTTCCATGCCTGGTTTCTTCTGATTTATGTTCACTCATTGAGAGATGTTTTGCTACTTCTAACCACATCCTAGCCTGCTCCAGTTTGTTTTTATCTTTCAACCATCTCTCCCAATTGCAGATATATTTCTCCCATTCCTTCTCCTCCAAATTTCCCCACTTTCCCTCTACCAAATTTCCTCAATATTATTTCACATACCTCTACTGCTTCTTTCCCTTTCAGTCTCTCCACTATCTCACATGCTGGAACTGGGGCCACGCCCTTTAGGTTAGTCAATTCCTTACTGTTGCCAGTCCCCATGACTGCAACCACTGTGCCAGAGTTACCACAGAACTCTCTTCAGCACACCTACAGCCTCTCAGACTCTAAATTTGATCCCGTCCCAATCTCCTCTGATCCTCGAAAGATGGATCTGATCCTGTCCCAGTCTCCTCTGAGCCTTGGAAGACAGATCTTTAAGGAAGTACTAATACCAATTTTCCAGCCCTGTGAGCTAGGGAGATTCTTACACACAACCAAACAAATAACAATACCAAGCCTACTGCTCCACTTACTATTACAATTATTTCTGCATGATCATATAACATTTCCTAGTTCAAAAGTTTTCCTTCTACACCTTGCAAAGGCACTGCGTGACAATTATATCTGCAATAAGTGTTACCTTTTATACTATATGTTTCCCAGTCTGGGTATACAGGCTAAGCAAGAACTTCAGCTACTATGATTTTCCCTCTCTTGAGCTTACACAAAACAGAACACAGACACTGAGGACAACGATTCTGATTCATCGAAAATGACTTAACAATACGTCAATCATTCAATGCACACTGCACAATCGCTGATATTAATCCCCCTGCTGTATTCGGGCTAAAAACTGCATTCAGTTAAACCTTTCTTGAGGGTGCCCTTATCAATTTACAGGGGAATTCAATACCCTCAGAGTACTACCTTACCGTGAAGGATTCCTCTGTTATAGGCAATCACACTTCCCTGATCCTCTTACGGACCGATTTTGCTCTCCACCACATGTGAAGGAACACGCCTAACAGGATCCCTTATCAAGCAGAGACCATAGTCCCTTATTGGTCAATCAAAAATCATTTAATCATATTGAAGGATCCTCATAGTTTACAATATCATACCAGACATTTATGACGTAGACAAAACAACATAAAACATTCCTCCAACTCCTGAAATATACAGAAGAACTGCAGAGGTGCCTAATCCCGACACGCTTCATTCAATTATCATTCAACCGTCATTCAATCATACATCTAAAAACCACATTGAAACATATAAGACAACAAATTAAATCACTGGCAAGGGTTCAAAAATGATTGTCTTGTTAAGACCATCAATTACCCGTCCTGGAGCCCTCTAGGTAGTACTGAATTAGTAATACAAGGGATTACTTGCCGCGGATTTCAGTCAGCAATACCCAGAGAGATCCTTGTTGACGGGTCCAGAGGAGGTCCGGTTATGACAATCCCAGGTTTCAGGCACCATGTACTGTTATGGAGACCCTCTTTGTTTTAAGGAGAACTTTGGAATAGACAGCAAAGGGTCTTCACATTGCCAGTGAGATTCAAATTAAGTTACTTCATCAATGAAGGAAGAGAGACAGAATACATGTGACATGCATTGTCAGCAGGTAGAGTCTTCCTTGTGTGGCAGCAAAGACTCACCATATTTATTAGCTAGACAGAACAGAACTTCATTGTTACAGAAAACCGAAATAGACTTATTAGTAACAAATTTCCCTTGGCCCAGCTTAAACCTTCTTGTCAAGGACTTTACAGGAAACAAGTATCTTAGTCAGACATTCCACAATGTAAAATTAGAAAACACTCAAGCAGACTTCAGACATAGCAAAAATATAAATTGTTATTTTCTAAATTAATAATGATATCTAGATGTTAAAAAATTAACCATAACAGTATAATAGAAACACGTCACCACTTCTGCATTTTTCATGCACTTATGGTTTTGTCTTACAAATACTGATGTAGAATACTGACAAAATACTGAATGTGTGACCAGTGGCGCATCTAGGTGGGGGCAGGCGGGGCATGTCCCCTGGGCGCAGTTGGCAGGGGGGGCGCTGTCGGGCCGCCTAATGCGGTGGTCCGAGGTGTCTCCCCCGATGGCTGCATTCTGCCGCCCCCCTGGACCGGGATTCGGCCGTTCTCTGAGTGGGCTGTCAAGCTGACAGCCCGCTCAGAGAAGCTGCGGCGTTCCGGCTCCCAGTGATTGTACTTGCATCTTGCAGACGTAAGTACAATTGAAGCTCTGACTGTCAGCTTAGAGCAACGTCAGCAGCGTGTTCAGGTCATGTGATCGCACTGCTGATGTCACTCGCTGGCGCCCACAGGAGAGAGCAGAGCCTCGGTGGGAAGTGCTCTTGTGGCTATGGAGCTGAAGGCAATGAAGATTCAGCCTGGGAGGGGGCTATTAATTGTGCAGGGGGCTACTGATTGTGCAGGGGGGCTAAATATTAATTGCGCAGAGGGTAAATTATTAATTTTGCAGGGGGGCTAATTATTAATTGTGCATGGGGCTTTTAATTTTGCAGGGGCAATTAATTGCGCAGGGGGCTATTCAATTGTGCAGGGGGGCTATTCATTGTGCAGGGGGCTATTTATTAATTTTGCAGGAGGGATATTTACTAATTGTGCAAGGGGGCATATTTATTCATTGCGCAAGGGGGCATATTTATTCATTGTGCAGCGGACATATTTATTCAGAGTGGAGTGGGGATTAATTCAATGTGGAGGGGAGAGGTTTAATCTGTGGGGGGTGGGTGCAGACACATTATTGGTAGCGAGGGGGAAAATGTGTGCAGACACAGTATGGGAAGTGAGGGTGATGGGATGTGTGCGGACACAGTATGGGGAGTTGGGGGGATGTGTGAGGAGGAAATATGAGGAGGTAGGGGAAACGTGTAAGGAGACTATTGAGGGGAATAGAGTGAGAAGACAGTATGGGGGAAGAAAAGTGGGCACAGAATAGAGACTGAGTGGGGGATAGTATGAGGGGACAGTGTAAGGTCACAGCCATGAGGGAACAGTATGCTAAGGAGGGGGAGTGAGATGAGTGGGCATAGTACAGAGACTGGGCCCTATAAGGGGGACACAGTGTGAGGACAGTGTGAAGAGGGGGCCCAGTATGGAAAGGAGAGGGCAGTGTGGAGAGCATGTACCATAAAAAGGACAGTGTGAAAAGAGGAAAAGAAGAGTCATGTCAGACTGGGCAGTGGGAAAGGTGATTACTGAGGTAAATATATATTTTTTTAACTGCTTGTCTGGCCCTCTATTCAGCAAAATTGTGACTGCAGCTGATTACTAGAAATATTTGTAAGGCCATGTTCAGTATTTGGTCAGTATTTTACATCGGTATTTGTAAGCCAAAATCAGGAGTAGAACAATCAGAGGAAAAGTATAATAGAAACACGTCACCACTTCTGCATTTTTCATCCACTAATGGTTTTGTCTTACAAATACTGAATTAGAATACTGACAAAATACTGAATGTGTGACTGTGGCCTAAAGTATAAGGAAAATTCAATTAAACTCTAATAAATGAGATCATCTCTACAAATAAGGCTTTACACAGAATTATCCAATGCTTTACATGACTGCAATACAGTGCCTTGAGAAAGTATTCATAACCTGTGAACTTTTACACATTTTTTTCATGTTACACACCCAAACTTCATTTTTTTTTAATCTAGATACCAGGAGTTAGGCAGGCAGAGACTGTGGACACTATACAGCACTATAGGGCCATTGCACGTTCTGTCTGCTGTTGCTGCCTGTTACAGATATCAATTGGAATACATATAAGGGCTAATTAGTTTTTTTGCTCTTAATCCTGATTATTTCCTTAAAAAGCAATACAGTCCAACATTTTACTGATCCATTTGCTTTTAGCACTTCAGAATACAGCCAGATCTTTTCCATCATCAGACGTGCTCCCATATTACTGCGGTACAAATCCAGAAATTTGTAGGAGACATGTAAAATATTCTACTCCATTTAAATTTTAGCAAAAGTGTGTTGGTGAACCTATTCAAACGTGGTCACTGAGCAATAATAATAAACTACAAGGCCAGTGCTTAAAACTGTGGGCGTAGATCAGATGTATCAGATATTACTGTGATTCAAATCCAGCAATTTGTAGGGGACATGCAAGATATTATAATCCATTTACAGTTTGGCAGCAGTGTGGTAGTGAAGCTATTCACACGTGGTCGCTGACCAATAATAAACTACAAGGCCGGTGCTTAAAACCGTGGGCATCTGTCATACGTATCAGATATTACTGCGATACAAATCCAGCAGTTTGTAGGGGATGTGCAAGATATTACACTTCATTTACAGTTAAGCAAAAGTGTATTGGTGAACTTATTCACACATGGTCGCTGAGCAATGATAATAAACTACAAGGCCGGTGCTTAAAACCGTGGGCATCCGTCAAATGTATCAGATAATACTGCAATACAAATCCAGCAATATGTAAGGGACGTGCAAGATATTATATTCCATTTACAGTTTGGCAGCAGTGTGGTAGTGAAGC
Source organism: Phyllobates terribilis (assembly GCF_046119375.1). Classification (NCBI taxonomy): domain Eukaryota; kingdom Metazoa; phylum Chordata; class Amphibia; order Anura; family Dendrobatidae; genus Phyllobates; species Phyllobates terribilis. The sequence goes on along the minus strand of NW_027362762.1, from coordinate 420,450,736 downwards.
TATTCACATGTGGTCACTGGCCAATAATAGTAAACTACAAGGTCAGTGCTTATAACCGTGGGCGTCCGTCAGATGTATCAGATATTACTGCGATATAAATCCAGATATTTGTAGGGAACGTGTAAAATATTTTACTACATTTCAAATGGGCAAGGTGCATGGCAAAGGACATGATGATAGTGCATGCAGAGGCCTACGCCGTGGGCAATTGTGCCACAACAAGCACCCACATCATGTCGCCGTACCTTCCTGTCCCAATTACTAGGGGACCACAGCACACCACTATTAAACCCAAAGCAGTGTCAAAACGTTGTTGGTTGGATAGCAGATAATGCTTCCAGACACTTTGCCACCACCACCCTGTCTTCCACATGGTCAAGTTTCAGTAGCCGTGAGTCTGGACCACATATTCCTCACCCTGATCCTCCTTCCTCCCACCATGCCGAGTGCCCGGAGACAACTGATCCCACACTTGGACACTCTGAAGAACTGTTCAATTTTCCATTTATAGATTCTGGCCTCTCCCCCGGCCAGCTTTAAGTGGGGCAAGAGGAGATCGCATGTAGTGATACCCAAATATTTGAGCAGCCATGGTCACACGAAGGCGACGGTGGGAAAGTGCAATTACTGTCGCAGGAGGTGGATGATGATGATGAAACATAATTGCCAGAAAGTCAGGAGGAGGACCGGGATGCGGAAGTGGAAGACAATGTGGTGGAAGATGAAGTCACTGACCCAACCTGGCAAGGTGACATGCAAAGCGAAGACAGCAGCACAGAGCAGGAGGGAGGCATAGAACCACAACAGGCAGGAACAAGCAGTGGGGTGGCCACAGACACAAGGCGGGCAACTGTTCCCCGTAACACCAACAAGAGGGAAGTTGGAACTGTTAGGTCTTCCAGAGTCTGGCAGTTTTTTAAAGACTGTCCAGATAGCCCCAAAAAGGCCATTTGCAACATCTGCCTTGCCAGCATCAGCAGGAGCTGCAAAACTACCAGCCTGACCATCACCAGCATTCTCAGGTACATGGCAGCAAAGCACCCGACTAGGTGGACCAAACGCCAGGTTCCAGAAACAGTGTCTGCAGATGCCACCACTGCCTGTTCCGCTGTTGTGCATGCATCCCAATCCTCCATCCATTATGCAGGCAAAGATGCCTCCCACCCTGCCCCTGTTGTTGCAAATTTACAACCACCACCATCCTCAACCACGTCCATGTCCTTGTCCCAGAGCAGCATTCAGTTGTCCCTATCCCAGTCCTTTGAATGCAAGGCAGATACACAGCCAACCACGCACAGGCCACACTACTAAACTCCCACATTTCAAGAATGCTTGCACTTGAAATGTTGCCTTTTAGGCTCATGGAGACGGAATCTTTCAACATCCTGATGGCGACGGCCGTCCCTCGTTACTCAGTCCCCAGCCACCACTATTTCTCCCAGTGTCTTGTCTCTGCATTACACAAGCACGTGTCCCAGAACATTACCAGTGCCCTCAACAATGACGTTACTGGGAAGGCCCACCTAACATGGACAAGTGCTTGTGGGCAGGGACAGTACATCTCGCTGATGGCACACTGGGTTAATATAGTGGAAGCCGGGACCCTCCTGACTCGAGGATTGTGGACCCTGGGTCAAACAGGGTTACCCCCATAATCTACAGCTCCTGCACCTCCTCCTCCTCTTCAGCCTCCATCTCCAAAATGACCACATCAGTCGGAAGCTGTAAGCACTGCAGCACTGCCTTGGCCAAGCGGCAACAGGCTGTGTTGAAGCTAACATGCTTAGGTGACAAACCGCACACCGCTGAAGAGTTGACAGCTCTAAAAGAGCAGGCCGATCTTTGGCTGTCACCTCTGAAAGGTGGCAACTCTGAAGCGAGGTGAGCTCACACACGTACCATGCCTGGCCCATGTGCTCAACCTAGTGGTTCAGTGGTTTCTCAAAAGCTACCCAGATCTGCCTGATCAGCTTGTCAAAGAACGCTGCATGTGTGTCCATTTTAGAAAGTCAGCTACAGCTTCTGCCGCCCTTGTTGTGCATCAGCAGCGTTTGCAGCTTCCAGCTCACCGACTGGTGTGCGATGTCCCCAAGCATTGGAACTCAACGTTGCATATGTTGGGAAGGATTTGTGAGCAGCACGGGGCAGTTGTTGAGTACCAGCTTCAAAACACCCTTCAGTATTCAGGTCAGCCTCCACACATGTCCTCAGGAGTGGGCATGGATGTCAAACATCTGTGCCGTCCTCCAAAACTTTGAGGACTCCACCAAGATGGCGAACGGCGATGACACCATAATTAGCGTCATCATAACGCTTCTCTGTGTACTGAAACGTTTGCTGCTCACAATTAAAGGGGAGGCATTGCAGGCAAAGCACAATGAGATGGAGCAAGGAACCATACAGGGTGGTTCCACACAGCGCAGCCTCCTCTCATCCCAATGCGGAGGAAGAGGAGGAGGAAGAAGTGGAGCTAGTTTCCTGCACTATAGACGGTATTACCCACACATCTGTTATACTGTCTGTTCAGCGTAGATGGCCTGAGGAGAGGGAGAATGAGGGGGGAGGAGGATGAGAAGGAGAGCATGGTCAGTCGTCCTCTTGGTGAGCACATGGAAGTCTTGCCTGTTAGCAGTCTGGCACACGTGGCTGAGTTTATGTTATGCTGCCTTTCCCGTGACCCTCACATTATCCAAATTTTGGGTGACAGTCATTACTGGCTGGTCACACTTCTAGACCCACACTACACAGAACTTTATATCTCTCCTTCCCACGATGGAGAGGTCTACTAAAATGTTGCAGTACCAGAATACCCTTGTTGTGGAATTATTACAAAAATTCCCATCTAAAAACGCTGGCGGCAGAGGTCACAGTTCATTGTACAACCAAGGAGTACAGGCGAGGGAGACACAAATATGATGAAGCAGAGGGAGGGGAACACTGTCAAAGGTGTGGGACAGTTTTCTCAGACCCTCCCAGCGTACAGGCCCTCATGCGTGGGGTACTCTCACGAGGAGGGAAAATATTTCTAAGATGCTGAAGAAGTACTTTGTCGACCATACCTCTGTGGCTTATAATTATTGGGTATCCAAGCTGGACGCATGGCATAAACTAGCTCTCTACGCCTTGGAGGTCGTGGCCTGCTCTGCCGCTAGCGTTTTGTCAGAGCGGGTTTTTAGTGCCTCTGGTGGAATTATAACCGATAGGCGCATTCGCCTGTCAACTGAAAAGGCTGACAGGCTGACAATTGTAAAAATGAACAAGGGCTGGATTGGGCCAGACTTCTCAACACCACCAAATGATAGCAGTTTAACATAAACTCAAATACAGTGTCTTTTTTTGGGGAGGTCTAACTCTATTCCCATGCACCTCTGTCTTCACACCCAGACATGGGTATACGCTTCCTGATTTTATCTATTTCGGTTGTCCTCCTCCTTCTCCTTCTCATCATCCACCACCATATCACCAGGGTGACCATGATGCAACACCAGGCCCGGCCTGGCAATCTGCCCAATCGGACAGATGCCCGCTGGGCTGCCGGGAGACTGGGCCGTTTGGGCCGTTCATGTGATCTCCAGATACAGTCTCATGGGCCCCATATGGCTCGCCAAGGGGTTTGCAGCGGCCCGAGAGAAGCCGCTTCCTTCTTCCCATATCTTTCAGACACGAATACATTTGACCAGTGTAGCACTGGAACTGAGGCAAAGGAGTGCTTGTCAGCCCCGGCCTCCACGTGCAGCAGTGTGATGACGTCACCATACTACTAACCTCATCACACTGCTATCTGCACCGCTGAGGAGGAGAGACAGTGTGGAAACCTATTCAAAGGCCGCCCAGGCTTCACCACCAACACTTGGTAAAGTCTAACGTCCCCCTCCCTATCGCTTCTTAGAGGTTGCTGTGGGGCATAAACCAGGGCTCTTTCTCTCCCTCCTTCTCCGTTATCACTACAAGCAGTCGGGACTGAGGGAATGGGAGGACATGGCAGCTTCAGAGCCTGTGACAGGGAGCTGCAGGACAAAGCACAGTTCTGCTCTATGCTGTGTCCTCAATTTCTTACTGGTCAGTGACTTCCTCACTGGTCATGGCTGCTGTCCTGGGATGTGAAGGTCTCGGCTGCTTATGGAGAGAGGATAGGTAAGTAGTACCTCTAATAATGTGTATATGTATGTAGTATACAGCGTGTGTGTATATACTGGTGTGTATGTGTGTGTGTGTGTGTGTGTGTGTGTGTGTAGGGGGGTATATAGTGTATATACTGGTGTGTGTGTGTGTGTGTGTGTGTGGGGAAGTATAGTGGTTTCAGCACATGCCACACCAATACAGTACCCTTTTGCAGGTGCTGGCTTTTGTGACAAATACCTTCTAGCCTTTCTTGTTACATCCTTTATAAGAAAGAGATTTAGAGTTGTTTTTTTTTAATAAAAATAGATTTTTTTTATACCCATTTAACTTTTTGCAACAACAATTTTACTAATTCAAATTGCCAACTCTACATGCCAAAATAGTGGGATTTGGTTGCATTTTGCTTTCTGTGCGTGTCCCTAACAATGTAGCATTTTTTTAATTATGGCCTTTATGTCAAGAGGTAAAAAATAGTGATAAAAATAGAAAACATTTATTTTCTATTTTAGTCTTTTAATCTTTTGCATACCTATTTTAGAATTCCATTTTTACAACTGCAAAAATGGACTTTAAGGACTGTAAGGGTCAGTGGCGAAAATACTGTCAGCAGAAGACGTTCAGCAGAAGAAGTTCATGCTCAAAATTTATAACTCTGCTCTCTATCTGGCCAAAAAAGCCTACTTCACCACCGTCATCACATCTCCAGCCGACAATCCAAAATGTCTCTTCAAAACTTTTCACTCCCTCCCGCCCTAAAGTACATGGCCCCTCTTACCAACCTCACTGACTATCTGGCCCCCTTCAGTATTTACTAGAATAAAATGAACCACATCGGTCAGGATATTTTTGCCCAATTACCTCAAAACTTGGATCCCCTTAAGGCTATGTGCCCACGATGCAGAAATGCTCAGGATTTTTTCCTGAGCGTTTCTGCATCTCCCCGGCAGAAAAAAACGCATGCGGATTGTACATGCGGATTGTACATGCGTTTTTCCTGCCAGGGACAAGTGGATGTGAAGCGTTCTTCACTTGCATTTCAACATGCGGGTTGTCAAGCGCTTTCCAAGAGATTTTAGCATCACTTGGAAAGTGCTTGTTAACTTGGTCACACTATATAAATCCATGCAAACGGCATGGATTTATATACTGTGACCAGAGAGAATGTAAAAAAAAAAAAATAAATGTATACTTACCCTCCGATGGCTCCCGCAGTCTTGATTTCCTCCGTCCCGGCTGCCGGCAGCGGTAGAGTGAAGGACCTGCTGACGTCAGCGTCGCGTGACCCGTCACGTGACTCTGACATCAGCGCAGGTCCTTCATTCCATCGCGAACTGCTGCCAAGCAAGGAGGAGCGCGCTGCGGGCCGCCAGAAGGTAAGTATATATTTATTTTTTATCTTATTCTTTTTTTTACAGTTTTCAATGGTACACAGGTCCGGAGGAGAGTCTCCTCTTCTCTAGACCTGGGTACCATCTGCACATTAGAACGCATGGAATGCGCATCTACTTATGCAGTGATGCGTAATCCATGCCGTCTAATGCAAGTCAATGGCGGCGAAAACGCAGCACTTCCGCAAAATAATTGGTAGTGCTGCGTTTTTTTCCGCAATGATAATCCGCAGCGGAAATTTCCGCAGCATGTGCACAGCACATGTGGATTATAATTGGGGAACATGGCAGGTCTTCTACCATGCGTTTTTTAAGGGTTTCTGCAGCGTTTTTGCCGCTGCGGAAACGCTTAAAAAACGCATCGTGGGCACACAGCCTAACTCCCACACCTCAAGTTCACTTTCCACTTTTGAATCTGTCTTTTTCTCACTCTATAACCTGCACCAATGGCTCCATTCTCTTTCACTCTATTTCCTGAGCTATCACTAACTACCTAACTAAAATATTTAACCTCTCTCTTTCTTCTGGCAACTTTCGCTTTTCATTCAAACACGTTGTCATAACCCTTTTAATATAAAAGCCATAGTTCGACCAGAACTGCACTGCTAACTACAGACCTGTTTCTAATCTTGAAAACCACAAAATTGATATTGAAAGAGGACACAATAAATAACATAAATGTATTTTATTATCAATTCATATTAAAAACAAAGAGCACAATACAAGGACATATTAAAATACACAAAATAATACAAACAACCAATAAAAAGTAGCTCAAATGGGGGGAGCAGAAGGCATATGCGTTGTAAACATTATATAAATAACGGATTGGGGGAGATGAATTAATATTTCATCATTTTAATGGCCGTAATCAATATATACAGTACAGACCAAAAGTTTGTACACACCTTCTCATTTAAAGATTTTTCTGTATTTTCATGACTATGAAAATTGTACATTCACACTGAAGGCATCAAAACTATGAATTAACACATGTGGAATTATTTACTTAACAAAAAAGTGTGAAACAACTGAAAATATGTCTTATATTCTAGGTTCTTCAAAGTAGCCACCTTTTGCTTTGATGACTGCTTTGCATACTCTTGGCATTCTCTTGATGAGCTTCAAGAGGTAGTCACCGGAAATGGTCTTCCAACAATCTTGAAGGAGTTCCCAGAGATGCATAGCACTTGTTGGCCCTTTTGCCTTCACTCTGCGGTGAAGCTCACCCCAAACCATCTCGATTGGGTTCAGGTCTGGTGACTGTGGAGGCCAGGTCATCTGGCGTAGCACCCCATCACTCTCCTTCTTGGTCAAATAGCACTTACACAGCCTGGAGGTGTGTTTGGGGTCATTGTCCTATTGAAAAATAAATTATGGCCCAACTAAATGCAAACCGGATGGAATAGCATGCCGCTTCAAGATGCTGTGGTAGCCATGCTGGTTCAGTATGCCTTCAATTTTGAATAAATCCCCAACAGTGTCACCAGCAAAGCACCCCCACACCATCACACCTCCTCCTTCATGCTTCACGGTGGGAACCAAGCATGTAGAGTCCATCCGTTCACCTTTTCTGCGTCGCACAAAGACACGGTGGTTGGAACCAAAGATCTCAAATTTGGACTCATCAGACCAAAGCACAGATTTCCAGTGGTCTAATGTCCATTCCTTGTGTTCTTTAGCCCAAACAAGTCTCTTCTGCTTGTTGCCTGTCCTTAGCAGTGGTTTCCTAGCAACTATTTTACCATGAAGGCCTGCTGCACAAAGTCTCCTCTTAACAGTTGTTGTAGAGATGTGTCTGCTGCTAGAACTCTGTGCGGCATTGACCTGGTCTCTAATCTTAGCTGCTGTTAACCTGCGATTTCTGAGGTTGGTGACTCGGATAAACTTTTCCTCAGAAGCAGAGGTGACTCTTGGTCTTCCTTTCCTGGGGCGGTCCTCATGTGAGCCAGTTTCTTTGTAGCGCTTGATGGTTTTTGCAACTGCACTTGGGGACACATTCAAAGTTTGCCAATTTTTTGGACTGACTGACCTTCATTTCTTAAAGTAATGATGGCCACTCGTTTTTCCTTACTTAGCTGCTTTTTTCTTGCCATAATACAAATTCTAACAGTCTATTCAGTAGGACTATAAGCTGTGTATCCACCAGACTTCTGCACAACACAACTGATGGTCCCAACCACATTTATAAGGCAAGAAATCCCACTTATTAAACCTGACAGGGCACACCTGTGAAGTGAAAACCATTTCCGGTGACTACCTCTTGAAGCTCATCAAGAGAATGCCAAGAGTATGCAAAGCAGTCATCAAAGCAAAAGGTGGCTACTTTGAAGAACCTAGAATATAAGACATATTTTCAGTTGTTTCACACTTTTTTGTTAAGTATATAATTCCACATGTGTTAATTCATAGTTTTGATGCTTTCAGTGTGAATGTACAATTTTCATAGTCATGAAAATACAGAAAAATCTTTAAATGAGAAGGTGTGTCCAAACTTTTGCTCTGTACTGTATATACTCGTATATGATAATAAAAACATGCAAAACATGCGATAATCAAAACCTGCATGGAGAGATTACTCATTAAATATAAATGACCTCAAGAATTATATATTTTAAAAAATATATTGAAAGTGCAAGTGCAATAAATAATATAATCCCAAGGTTTTGGGATTTTGGCTATACAATTATGCACATGATGTTTTATGACTATACTTTATCACAGAATGAATCTCATAAAGTATAGTAATAAAACATCATGTGCATAATCGTATAGCCAAAATCAGCAGACAAAGATAAGCACAGTAAAGGTCTCCATCACCAATCATGAGGTGGAATTCTCATACATAATAACTAGTGATGAGCGAGCATACTCGCAAGTACTCGGTACTCGCCCGAGCATCTCAGTACTCGAGATGCTCAGAGCTCGCAGAGTACTTGCGAGATGCTCGGGCGGATGCTCGGGTCCCCTCCCTGCATGTTTGGCGCTCTTTAGAGAGCCAATCAACATGCAGGGATTGCCTACCACTCATTGTAATGCCGCAGTCATGTTGGTTGTGGCATTACAGTGATTGGCTGGCCACACAGCGTCATCAGGTCTACAGTTAGGTCCATATATATTTGGACAGAGACAACATTTTTCTAATTTTGGTTCTAGACATTACCACAATGAATTTTAAACAAAACAATTCAGAAGCAGTTGAAGTTCAGACATTCAGCTTTCATTTGAGGGTATCCACATTAAAATTTAGGAGTTTCAGCTCCTTAACATGTGCCACCCTGTTTTTAAAGGGACCAAAAGTAATTGGACAGATTAAATAACTGTAAGTAAAATGTTCATTTCTAGTACTTGGTTAAAAACCCTTTGTTGGCAATGACTGCCTGAAGTCTTGAACTCATGGACATAACCAGACGCTGTGTTTTCTCCTTTTTGATGCTCTGCCAGGCCTTCACTGCGGTGGTTTTCAGTTGCTGTTTGTTTGTGGGCCTTTCTGTCTGAAGTTTAGTCTTTAACAAGTGAAATGCATGCTCAATTGGGTTGAGATCAGGTGACTGACTTGGCCATTCAAGAATATTCCACTTCTTTGCTTTAATAAACTCCTGGGTTGCTTTGGCTTTATGCTATGGGTCATTGTCCATCTGTAGTATGAAACGACGACCAATCAGTTTGGCTGCATTTAGCTGGATCTGAGCACACAGGATGGCTCTGAATACATCAGAATTCATTTGGCTGCTTATGTCCTGTGTCACATCATCAATAAACACTAGTGAGCCAGTGCCACTGGCAGCCATGCATGCCCAAGCCATCACACTGCCTCCGCCGTGTTTTACAGATGATGTGGTATGCTTTGGATCATGAGCTGTGAACCCTCTGTATTTATTTTCATGCAGCCTTCTCTTTATGATAGATTTGGATATTGATACGCCTACCTCCTGGAGAGTGTTGTTCACTTGGTTGGCTGTTGTGAAGGGGTTTCTCTTCACCATGGAGATTATTCTCAAATCATCCACCACTGTTGTCTTCCGTGGGCGCCCAGGTCTTTTTGCATTGATGAGCTCACCAGTGCTTTCTTTCTTTCTCAGGATGTACCAAACTGTAGATTTTGCCACTCCTAATATTGTAGCAATTTCTCGGATGGGTTTTTTCTGTTTTTGCAGCTTAAGGATGGCTTGTTTCACCTGCATGGAGAGCTCCTTTGACCGCATGCTTACTTCACAGCAAAACCTACCAAATGCAAGCACCACACCTCAAATCAACTCCAGGCCTTTTAGCTGCTTAATTGAGAAAGACATAATGAAGGGATTGCCCTCACCTTTCCATGAAATAGCCTTGGAGTCAATTGTCCAATTACTTTAGGTCCCTTTAAAAACAGGGTGGCACATGTTAAGGAGCTGAAACTCCTAAACCCTTCATCCAATTTTAATGTGGATACCCTCAAATGAAAGCTGAAAGTCTGAGCTTCAACTGCATCTGAATTGTTTTGTTTAAAATTCATTGTGGTAATATCTAGAACCAAAATTAGAAAAATGTTGTCTCCGTCCAAATATACAGTATATGGACCTAACTGTATATCAGACCTGGCGCCGCTGTGCTCGTCAGTCTACTCCGCAATCAGGCAGCGTAGGGAGAGGTGCTGCTGAGCTAGGGAGAGATTTGGTTGTGTATTAGGTAGTGTAGGAAGAAAACAAGTACATTACAATATCCATCTCAACAAACAGTCCTTCTGAGGACTAATCCATCTGCAGAGATATCAGGCAGGCAGTGTATATAGGCAGGCAGGCAGTGTATATAGCAGACTGCAGTGCATATAGCAAAAGAGGCTCCATTCCAGTTCTGCCTTCTGCTGCTGTTAGATATTTCTAGACAAAGGCTCAGGTCTCAGGGGCCAGGAATAATTTTTTTTAGATCTTAATCCTCATTATTTGCTTAAAAAGCGATCCAGAGAACATAGTTTTTCTGCGCCATTTGTTTGTTGGCACTGCAGAATACAGCCAGGTCCTTTCCATATTACAGCGCTAATAATCCAGCTATTTAAAACTGTGGTTTGTCCGTCACACGGATCACATATAATTGTGCTGAAAATACTGCCATTTTTGGCCTCCTTTCAAATTTTTTTTCAGTATGTCAGCAAAGTTTTTGACACCGGTTTGCTGTTCAAAATAGTTACCTACAGGCCAGGTATTTAAAACAGTGGTTTCTCCATCACTTGGATTACATATTACTTTGCTCCAAATTCAGCCATTTGTAGTGAGCATGGAAGATATTTTCCTCCATTTAAAATGGGCTAGGCGTGTGGCAAGGGACGGGGAACAGGATGTGATGGAGATGGTGCATGCAGAGGCCGAGGCCAAGGCCATGGGCAAGCTGAAATTGTGTCACAACAAACACCCACATCTTCTCGCCCGACCTTCCTGTCCCAATTCCTAGGGGACCGCAGCACACCACTATTGAACCCAGAGCAGTGTCAAAAGGTTGTTGGTCGGATAGCGGATAATGCTTCCAGTCACTTAGACACCACCACCACCACCCTGTCTTCCAGACGGTCAAGTCTCAGCAGCCGCGAGTCTGGACCTCACATTCCTCACCCTGATCCTCCTTCCTCCCACCATGCCGAGTGCCCAGAGACAACTGATCCCACACTTGGACACTCTGAAGAGCTGCTCACTTTTCCATTTAATAGATTCGGGCCTCTCGCCTGGTCCACTTGAAGCGGGGCAAGAGGAGAGCACACGTAGCAATGCCCAAATATTTGAGCAGCCACGGTCACACGAAGGCAATGGTGGGAAAGTGTCACAAGAGGTGGATGATGATGAGATACAATTGCCAGAAAGTCAGGAGGAGGACCAAGGTGCAGAAGTGGAAGATGAGGTGGTGGATGATATAGTAACTGACCCAACCTGGCAGGAGGACATGCAGAGCGAGGACAGCAGGACACAGGGTGAGGGAGGCAAAGCACCCCAACAGGCAGGAAGAAGCAGTGTGTTGGCCGCAGACAAAAGGCAGGTAAATGTTCCCCGTAACACCAACATGAAGGAAGTTGCCATTACAACTGTTAGGTCTCCCCGAGTCTGGTTGTTTTTTAAAGACTCTGCCGATAACCCCCCAAAAAAAAAATTTTCACCACCTGCCAGGCCAGCATCAGTAGGGGTGGCAAAACTAGCAGCCTGACCACCACCAGCATGATCAGGCTCATGGCAGCAAAGCACCTGACCTTGTGGGCTGAACCCCAGGTTCCAGGAACAGTGTCTGCGGGTGGCACCATGGCTTCTTCCGCTGTTGTGCATGCAAGCCAATCTCCTGTCCATGATGCATGCGAAGATGCCTCCTGCCCTGTACCTGTCATTGCACACTCTCAAGTAGCAGCATCAGGAAGCAAGTCCACGTCTTTGTCCCAGCGCAGTGTTCAGTTGTCCATACCCCAGTCCTTGGAACACAAGCGCAAATACGCAGCCAATGCCCCACAGGCCACACTACTAAATTACCACATTTCACGACTGCTTGTGCTCGAAATGTTGCCTTTTAGGCTCGTGGAGACGGAAGAATTCCACAACCTGATGGCGGCGGCTATCCCTCGGTACTCGGTCCCAAGCCGCCACTATTTCTCCTGTTGTGTCGTCCCCGCATTACAGAAGCACGTGTCCCAAAACATTAGCCCTCAACAACGCAGTTACCGGGAAAGTCCACCTAACCACGGACACGTGGACAAGTGCTTGTGGGCAGGGACGGTACATCTCGCTGACGCCACACTGGGTTAACATAGTGGAAGCCGGGACCCAGTCGGACCTTGGGACGGAACACGACCTCCCGACACCAAGGATTGCGAGCCCTAGGTCAATCAGGGTTGCCCCCACAGTCTACAGCTCCTGCACCTCCTCCTCTTCAGCCTCCATCTCCAAAATGACCACATCAGTCACAAGCTGGAAGCACTGCAGCACTGCCTCGGCCAAGCGACAACAGGCTGTGCTGAAGCTAATATGCTTAGGTGACAAACTGCACAATGCTGAAGAGTTGTGGACAGCTCTGAAAGAGCAGGCAGATCTGTGGCTCACACCGCTGAACCTACAGCCAAGCATGGTCATGTGTGACAATGGCCGAAATCTGGTGGCGGCTCTGAGGCAAGGCGAGCTCACACACGTACCATGCCTGGCCCATGTGCTTAACCTTGTGGTTCAGCGGTTTCTCAAATCCAACCCGGAGCTGCCAGATCTGCTTGTTAAAGTATCCCACCTGTGTGCCCATTTTAGAAAGTCACGAACAGCTTCTGCCGCCCTTGCCATGTTTCAGCAGCATTTGCAGCTTCCGGCTCACAGACTGGTGTGTGATGTCCCCACACGTTGGAACTCTACACTGCAGATGTTGGGAAGGATTTGTGAGCACAAGAGGTCAGTTGTTGAGTACCAGCATCAACAAGGCCGTCGGTATTCAATTCAGACTCCACACATAAGACCTCAGGAGTGGATATGGATGTCAGACATATGTACCATCCTCCAAAACTTTGAGGACGCCACCAAGATGGTGAGCGGCGATGACTCCATAATTAGCGTCACCATCCCGCTTCTCTGTCATCTGTAACGCTCTCTGCTCACAATCAAAGAGGATGCATTGCAAGAAGAGCACAATGAGATGGAGCAAGGAACCATACAGGGTGAATACACACCCAGTCTCATCTCATCCCAATGTGGATTGGGTGACAATGAGGAAGAGGAGGAGGAAGAACAGGAGATAGTTTCATGCGCTATAGATGGTACTACCTGCACAGCTGTCATACCGTCTGTTCAGCGTGGATGGCCAGAGGACAGAGATTAGGAGGAGGAGAGCATGGTCAGTCATCCTCTTGGTGAGGACACTGAAGTATTGCCTGTTAGTAGTCTGGCACGCATGGCTGAGTTCATGTTACGCTGCCTTTCCCATGACCCACGCGTTCTCAAAATTTTGGGTGACAATCATTACTGGTTGGTGATACTTTATAACTTTATATCTCTTATTCCTTAGCGGACAGGTCTACAAATATGGGGCTGTACCAGAAGGTCTTTGTTGCGGAACTATTAAAAAAATTCCCATCTGAAAACGCTGGCGGCAGAGGTCACACTTCGTTGGACAACCAAGGAGTACAGGCAAGAGAGAGACACAACTTCAATCCGGCAGAGGCAGGGGAACGCTGTCAAAGTTCTGGGAGAATTTTCTCAGCCCCTCCCATCGCACAAGTGTGGCACCCCAGGGATCCGGTTGCCACAGTGGCATTGCCTCCATCACAAGCGGTGATGCCATGCCTGGAAGCAAGCAGGGGTCCCCTAATTAGGTTTTGCTAAGCATGCAACACTGTCCTGGCTCCAGACCAGCAAGGGGAGCCCCTCCCCTTGGCAACTGGGATCTGGGGTCTGGGTTAGTGAGACTTAGTGTGAGGAGTTGAAGTGAGGACGTCGACCAGAGAGGAGCTGGGAAGTGGAGCTGCACGGCAGTTCACCCCAGAAAGAATCAACACAGAGGAACCGGACACGGGAGTACGAGGTTGTGGGGCTCTGAAGGCCCAGCAGCAGAAACCAGAGGGCAGGAGACTGCAGGTCTCCTGGCCCCATCAGACGCCCGGAGGCTCAGCAGCACCGCAGGGCCCAGCACCACCACGTGGGAGCGACGCCTCAGCAATGCCCGAGTTGCCTGCCATACGGGTGAGCACAAAGACGTTGCACTCAGGGACGAGGGCCACTGCACAGCTACAAGCAGCAGGGCCAAAGAGATTAGTGGAAAGGGAAGGCCTCCAACTTCACCTGGTGAGGTGGATTCCTTACTTGCTTCTAGGCTGGTGGCGTCACAAACTTTGTACATAAAAACTATAAAATCCCCTTTTTACTGACCACTCTGGGTCACGGACCGGGTCACCGCCACTGCGTCATCTCCCCTAGCAACGACCCGCCCGGCACCAAGTACCCCACGGCCCAGGGGGTGCATCAACTTGGCGTCACGAACAGGATTCACGAAGCCCGGTATAATCGGGTCCTGCGTGCCATAGACTTTTTACTAAACTGTGTTATCACGTGGTTTGCCGCCCACCGAGGAAAAGCAAGAGGCCCGATCCGGAACCGCCGGGTAAGAGATACCTCCGCCTGCAGAGCAGCATACTGGTACGTCAGCAGACGCCCAGGACCTGGCTGAGGTTCACTAGTGGGGAGGAAGATGCCCAACCAGGGGGAGGATTCAGCCGCAAGTGCGGCCGCCGCCACTGTAATGCCGTTATCAATGCCGTACATACCGGGGGTGACGTGGTTGCCCCAGTACTCAGGGGAGTCGCACACCCTAAACGACTTTGAGGAGAGACTGAGCAGTTTGTTTAAAGTGTACCCCCTGTCAGAGGAGCAAAAAGTCAGCATCCTCATAGGCCAGCTAATCGGTGCAGCCCAGAGAGAAGTGAAGTCCTGGCCGGGCGGAGACAAAGGCACTGTAAAAGAAATACTAGTCCGATTGAAGGATACCTTTGACACCCGCACTGCAGCAGAAATTAAGATGAGGTTCTACGGGTGCAAACAAAGGATGCAGGACAGTGTAGGGGACTGTGCTCTAAACTTGCAGGAGGCGCTTCGGGCAATCAAACAGGTAGACCCCGACAGTGTGCATGATGAGGACAGATTGCTAACTGAGCAGTTTATTGAGGGGCTCCTGTCCAGCGCTCACAGGACACAGCTGCGCGTTATGGCTCTGCAAAACCCTGATCTGGACTTTGCGCAATTTAAAGACAGAGCCATCCGGGTGCTGCGAGTATCAACCCCAGGCGGCACTGCATCCCTCAGGCGCCCCGCTATCACATACCACCAGGAGGTGGCGTCCTTTTCCCCAGCACCTGTGGAGGCTGACGCGCAGACCATAGATAATGATCCATCTGCAGACCTGCGCCTTCAGGTCCAGGAGCTGACCAAAAGTGTGGCTACACTAACCAAAACCATGTAGGCCATGCAAGTGTCTCCCAAGGAAAAGATCCAGCTGGCTTCCAGTCCAAATGATGTCCCGTGGCGACGACAAAAGAATTCCACCGACCAGAGGGAGGAACAGCGATCACTACGACCAGGACGGACAACCCATCTGCCGCCGCTGTCAAAAGGCGGGGCACTACGCAAGGTTCTGTAATTTAAATGAGCAACCCCTGGGGCAGAGGGCCAACCCCCAGGAGTAAGACGAACGGGCCCACAAAGCTGGCGAGACAAGTACGTGGGGGTACGACCGGTCCTACCTGTCGTGCTTGATGGCATCCCAATGAACGCGTTGCTGGACACTGGGTCCCAGGTGACCACGATGCCATATATCCTTTATAAACAATACTGGACTGATTCAGACATTACCCGTCGTCCAGATGAACATCTTAGTATCTATGCCAGCAATGGTCAGCCCTTGCCTCAGGTGGGGTATAAAGAGGTGACCATAAAAGTTGGCAAAGTAGAATTGCCATCACAAGGAATGATTATTGTTGATATTGATAGCCGAGAAAGTCATCCCTTGATAACCTTAGGCACCAATGTGATAGAAAATTGTCTTGGAGAAATTATTCGTTTGTTGCAACAGGTCGCAGAGACTGCCAGTTCCAGTCAGCAGCGAGTTCTGCAGAAGGAAATCAGAGCCCTGATGAAAAGACAACAGGTAGAGCTGTCTGGTGGAGAAGTTGGCAGTGTCAGGATGAGTGATCCATTCCCCATTGCAAGGCCCCCTAGGACTGAAATGATAATATGGTGTCGGGCAGCAATAGGTCTCAGGGGTCAAGATTATCAGGCCCTGGTGGAACCCGTGTACTCTGACAGTAGGCCCACCATCTTGACAGCCAGGGGGGTAGTTGATGTCTGCAAGGGGAGAGTACCGATATGTATCCTGAATTGTGGGGAGAAAGAGGTCCATTTACCCCGGTATGATATCCTTGCTAAGCTATTCACTGTCAGAAACAACCAGTGTTGAGCGAGCATGCTCGACACTGCTCGTTACTCACCCGAGCATCTCACTACTTGGGATGTTCGGCGAGCACCGAGCATTTCCGTGTTACTTGGGCGGGAGCTCGGGTCTCCGCCCTGCTCGTTTGGCGCTCTTTACAGAGCCAATGAACATGCAGGGATTGCCAGCCAGTCACTGTAATGCCGCAGCCATGTTGTTTGTGGGCATTAGAGTGATTGGCTGGCCGCACAGCATCACCTCGAGTATTTAAAACCGGGCGCCGCCATCTTGGACACAGTCGCTCCAGATCAGACAGTGTAGGGTCAGTGTTGCTGAACTAGGGAGAGATTTATCCTGCGAAATAGTTAGTGTAGGGTCTCTAAAGCCTGCCAAATCAAACAAACAGTCCTTCTCAGGACTAATATCCATCCCAGATATCAGGCAGGCAGGTTGTATAGGAGACGCAGTGGTTTTACCAGCAAACGCTGCATTACAGTCCTGTGTGCTCCTGTTGGTCAAATTGCTAGACTTATCCCCCGGTCTCAGGGGCCAGGAAAAATCCTTATTTTTTTCATCTAAATCCATTTTTTTTCCCTCAGTCAGACTGTACAAATACATGTCTTATTAACCTTTTGGTATTTCCCGCCCCCCCCCACCCCAAAAAAAAATTGAGTGTGTCTGTGACTGTTCAGACACCAATATATCTGTTTAAAAGAGTCTGGTGTAGGCCAGAGAAATAGAACTGTGGTTTTGCAGTTCCACGGGTCAAATCTCTGTATTATCCTGCTTTTGACATTTTTTGCCGTAAAAAAAACTGTAATAGTGTCTCTCTGACTGGTCAGACACCAATATATCTGTTTAAAAGATTCTGGTGTACGCCCCATAACTATAACTGTGGTTTTGCAGTTC
Organism: Phyllobates terribilis; assembly: GCF_046119375.1. Classification (NCBI taxonomy): domain Eukaryota; kingdom Metazoa; phylum Chordata; class Amphibia; order Anura; family Dendrobatidae; genus Phyllobates; species Phyllobates terribilis. The sequence continues at coordinate 420,433,412 of NW_027362762.1, read as the reverse complement.
CACGGGTCAAATCTCTGTATTATCCTGCTTTTGGCATTTTTTGCCATAGAAAAAAAACTGTAATAGTGTCTCCCTGACTGGTCAGACACCAATATATCTGTTTAAAAGATTCTGGTGTACGCCACATAACTATAGCTGTGGTTTTGCAGTTCCACGGGTCAAATCTCTGTATTATCCTGCTTTTGGCATTTTTTGCCGTAATAAAAAACAGCAATAGTGTCTCCCTGACTGGTCAGAGACCAATATATCTGTTTAAAAGATTCTGGTGTACGCCACATAACTATAACTGTGGTTTTGCAGTTCCACGGGTCAAATCTCTGTATTATCCTGCTTTTGCCATTTTTTCCCGTAAAAAAAACAGTAATAGTGTCTCCCTGACTGGTCAGACACCAATATATCTGTTTAAAAGAGTCTGGTGTAGGCCAGAGAAATATAACTGTGGTTTTGCAGTTCCACAAGTCAAATCTCTGTATTATCCTGCTTTTGGCATTTTTTGCCGTAAAAAAAAAATGTAATAGTGTCTCCCTGACTGGTCAGACACCAATATGTCTGTTTAAAAGTGTCTGGTGTATGCCACATAACTATAACTGTGGTTTTGCAGTTCCATGGGTCAAATCTCTGTATTATCCTGCTTTTGACATTTTTTGCCGTAAAAAAAAACAGTAATAGTGTCTCCCTCACTGGTCAGACACCAATATATCTGTTTAAAAGATTCTGGTGTACGCCACATAACTATAACTGTGGTTTTGCAGTTCCATTGGTCAAATCTCTGTATTATCCTGCTTTTGGCCTGTTTTACGTAAAAAAAAACAGTAATAGTGTCTCCCTGTCTGTTCAGTCACAAATATATCTGTTCTGGTGTAGGCCAGAGAAATAGAACTGTGGTTTTCCTCTTCCACGGTTCGAATCTCCTTTTTATTACGCTTTTTCCATTGATAGTGCGAGTGTAAGCTATTTTACTTCATTTACAATGGGCAAGGCGCATTGCAAGGGACGTGGAACTGGACGTTCTGGTGATGGTGCGTGTAGAGGACGGGGCCGTGGCCAAGGTGAAAATGTGCCACAACCAACAGCCACATCTTCTCGCTCCCACTTCTTGACCGAATTACTAGGGAAGCACACTACAACACCAGTATTGCGGACTGAACAGTTTGAACAGGTTATTAATTGGATAGCAGATAATACTTCCACTAACTTGGGCACCACCACCTCTGGTCTGTCTTCCACACTGTCAAGTTTTAGTAGCCGTGAGTCTCGACCGCATACTCCTCCTCACCCTGATGCTCCTTCTTCCCACCATGCCGAGTATTGTCAGACAGAAACTGATCCCACACTTGGACACTCTGAAAAGCTGTTCACTGGTCCATTTCCTTATTTGGGCCCCTCGCCTGCTCCGCTTGAAGTGGTGGAAGAGGAGATCCCATGTAGCGATGCCCAAATATTTGAACAGCCACGGCCAGAGGAAGTAGACACTGGCAATTTGTCACAAGAGGTGGATGATGATGAGACACAATTGCCATGAAGTGAGGAGTTGGATCGCCTGATGACCTGGCCTCCACAGTCACCAGACCTGAGCCCAATCGAGATGGTTTGGGGTGAGCAGCACCGCAGAGTGAAGGCAAAAGGGCCAACAAGTGCTAAACATCTCTGGGAACTCCTTCAAGATTGTTGGAAGACCATTTCCGGTGACTACCTCTTGAAGCTCATCAAGAGAATGCCAAGAGTGTGCAAAGCAGTCATCAATGCAAAAGGTGGCTACTTTGAAGAACCTAGAATATAAGACATATTTTCAGTTGTTTCACACTTTTTTGTTAAGTATATAATTCCACATGTGTTAATTCATAGTTTTGATGCCTTCAGTGTGAATGTACAATTTTCATAGTCATGAAAATACAGAAAAATCTTTAAATGAGAAGGTGTGTCCAAACTTTTGGTCTGTACTGTATACATATGTATATATATGATAATTAGTGTTGAGCATTCCGATACTGAAATATCAGGTATCGGCCGATATTCGCGGTATCGGAATTCCGATACTTAATTCCGATACTTTTACAATATCGAATAGCGGAATTGGAAGTTCCCATAATGCCTGCGCTCTGCAGTGTCTCTGAACGATGACAAGCTGGATGGCAGCGCTCAGCTGAGATCCAGCCTGTCATCAGAATGCCATCCTAGCGTGGGAGAATTCTCCTGATCGTTTAAAAGCCGGCGGGCGGTAAAAAGCCGCCGGCTTTTAAACAATCACACAGCCCCATACTGCTTCCCCGCAGCCTCCCACTCCGATCCTCCACTCCCCTCGCCACCTCCCATCCCGATCGTAAGTTAGGACCGGGCGGGGAGCGCAGCACCAAGGAGCGGGGAGCGAAGGACCAGGGCGGGGAAGCCGGCAGTGAAAAGACTTCACCGCCGGCTTTTCCGTTCTGTGCTGCGCTTTCCCGCCAGTTATTTCAAATGAACAGCTGAGGTATCAGGTGATGCCGATCAGCTGTTCATTTGAAGTCGCCGCGGTGCCCTCGGAGGGTTCATGTGAGTTCATGCTTGACAGCATTGCATGAACTCACATGAACTTTCCCACGGTCGCACAGGTCAGCCACACCCCCCAGACCATCAGCCCGTCATGATTGGTGTGTGCAGGGTGTCTGTGCGATGTCTGCGGGTGTGCGCGGTGTCTGTGCGATGTCTGCGGGTGTGTGCGGTGTCTGTGCGATGTCTGCGGGTGTGTGCGGTGTCTGTGCGTGTGTCTGCGAGTGTGTGCGGTGTCTGTGCGATGTCTGCGGGTGTGTGCGTGCAGGCAGACATAGGCCGATGTGACACTACTACTCCCATTGGCCTATGTCTGTCCCCCGTCCACTCGTGCCAGCAGCATCAGCTTGATGGGAGCAGTAGTTCCCATCAGCCTGATTCTGCTATTTAAATTGCCCTACTGTGTCCCCAATAAATGTTAAATACATGTCATTGGTGGCCAGTGGTTGCTTACAATAAATTAGTTCATACATTACCTGTCCCCGCCGATCGCCACCTATAATAAAGTAAAAAATAAAAAACGACACCCATACTCACCTAGACACCTAATTCCCCGAAGCCATCGATCTCCTGTAATAAAATATAAAATAATAAACCACAACCATATCCTTACCCCTCCGTAGTAGTCCACGAGTGTCCCACGATGATCTCCAGTTTAGAGCAGCCACATAGAATGTGACCGCTCTGAACCGCTGCCGCCGCTAGAATGACGGGGCCGTAAAGCAGCCCCGTCATTGCATAAGCGGGTTCGCCAGAGTTCAGGCAGCGCTGCTCCGGTCAGCTCCTTTACGGCCCTGCTGTATCGTGAGAAATTCCCACGGTACAGCAGTGCCGTAAAGGAGGTCTCCGGAGCAGCGCTACCTGAATGTACTCCGGTGACCTCAGTCAGTGGCTCCCGCTGCCGGGAGCGGACGTGTTCCCGGCAGCGTGAGCTTACAGCAGCCATGCACAGCTGTCACCATCTCCAGATGTGACAGCTGTGCATGGGAGATCAGCGCAGGAACGTGGACAGGTAACTATTTTTTTTTAGTAAACTAAGAATTAAATAAAATGGTGTGTTTTATTTCAAATAAATTATTTTTTTCTGGGTGTAGTGTATTTTTTCTTTTTAACACTTTGTAGGTTAGTAATGGGGGTGTCTTATAGACGCCCATCATTACTAACCTGGGCTTCATGGCAGCTGGCGCTGACATGAACCCCAGCCCTATTACCCCCTGCCACCGCACCAGGGCAGTGGGAAGAGCGAGGCTAAGTGCCAGAATTGGCGCATCCTATGGACGCGCCATTTCTGGGGCTTCTGACGGCTGGTGTTTCTAGCCTGGGAGGGGGCCAATATTCATGGCACCCTTCCTGGGCTATTAATATCAGCCCCCAGCTGTCTGCCTAGCCTTTGCTAGCTATTAAATTAGGGGGGACCCCACGTCATTTTTTTTGGGGGGTCCCCCATTTTAATAGCTAGTAAAGGCTAGGTATTCAGCTGGGGGCTGATATTAGTAGTCTGGGAAGCTCCGTGGGTATTACCCCCTTCCCAGGCTTCAAACATCTGCCCCAGCCATCTGCTTAACCTCCGCTAGAGACTAAAATTATGGGGGATCCCACGCCAATTTTTTTTTTAAATAAATCCTTTATTTTAACACTAAATGACATTTGAGGAGTTAATAAAGATGCAGTCCCTAAATTATTATTTATTTTTTAATTAATTTTTCCCAAAAATTTTGACGTGGGCTTTGCCATATTTTTGTATGCCAGCCAGGTACAGCATCCAGCTTCTATGAACGCGTCATTTTCCGGGGTGGCTGCGGACTGCAATTTTCAGCGGGGGGGGGGGCCAGAAAGCTTGGGTCTCCCTGCGCTGCAGATTCCATCCCCCAGCTGCCTAGTTGTACCTGGCTGGACACAAAAATAGGGAGAAGCCCCACGTATTTTTTTTTAAATTATTTCATGAAATTCATGAAATAATTAAGAAAAAAAGGGCTTCCCTATATTGTTGTGTCCGGCCAGGTACAAATAGGCAGCTGGTGGTTGGGGGCAGCCCGTTCCTGCCTGCTGTACCTGGCTGGACACAAATATAGGGCGAAGCCCCACGTCAATTTTTTTTTAATTATTTCAGGAAATTCATGAAATAATTAAAAAAAAATTAATGTGGGGCTTCGCCCTATATTTGTGTCCAGCCAGGTACAGCAGGCAGGAACGGGCTGCCCCCAACCACCAGCTGCCTATTTGTACCTGGCCGGACACAACAATATAGGGAAGCCCTTTTTTTAAAAAATTATTTCATGAAATAATTAAAAAATTTGATGTGGAGCTTCGCACTATATTTGGGTCCAGCCAGGTACAGCAGGCAGGAACGGGCTGCCCCCAACCACCAGCTGCCTATTTGTACCTGGCCGGACACAACAATATAGGGAAGCCCTTTTTTTCTTAATTATTTCATGAATTTCATGAAATAATTAAAAAAAAAAATACGTGGAGCTTCGCCCTATTTTTGTGTCCAGCCAGGTACAACTAGGCAGCTGGGGGCTGGAATCTGCAGCGCAGGGAGGCCCAAGCTTTCTGGGCCCCACCCGCTGCAAATTGCAGTCCGCAGCCGCCCCGGAAAATGGCGCATTCATATAAGCGCCATCTTCTGGCGCTGTACCCAACTTATCCAGGGCCCTGGTGCGGTGGCTCACTGGGTAATAAAGGGGTTAGGGCCAGCTTGGCATTATCAGCTGGCCCTAAGCCCGAAATTCATGGGGTCACGCCAATATTAGACATGACCACCATGAATTTCTAGTAAAGTATTTAAAAAAAACACAACACCCAGAATAAAGTCTTTTAATTGAAATAAAGACACAATTCTTTATTGTTCTAAATTAAACTATACTTACCATCACGCCCATTCCAGCTGAAGCCAACGATCTCCTGCAATAAAAGAAAAATAATAAACCAACCTCATCCTTACCTTCCCATGGATCCCACGACAGCTTCAGCTCTGCTACATCGAGATGACAGGTTGGACCGCAGCAGAACGCTGCCATCCAGCCTGTCATCTCGCGGACACTGAGAAGCGCAGGCATGCTTGCGCTCCTCAGTGTCTCTCTGTGACGGCATAAAGATGAGCCGAGGTCATGTCCAATGAACTCAGCTCATCTCATGCACGTCACTGACAGCGTGGGAGAATTCTCCTGCACTCAGCGCTTCAGCGTGAGAATTTTCCCACGCTGTCAGTGACGTGCATGAGGTGAGGTCATGTCCAATGAACTCGGCTCACCTCATGCACGTCACTGACAGCGTGGGAAAATTCTCCTGCACTCAGCGCTTCAGCGTGAGAATTCTCCCACGCTGTCAGTGACGTGCATAAGGTGAGCTGAGTTCATTGGACATGACCTCACCTCATGCACGTCACTGACAGCGTGGGAAAATTCTCACGCTGAAGCGCTGAGTGCAGGAGAATTCTCCCACGCTGTCAGTGACGTGCATGAGGTGAGCCGAGTTCATTGTCGGCTCATCTGGATGCCGTCACAGAGAGACACTGAGGAGCGCAAGCATGCCTGCGCTTCTCAGTGTCTGCGGGATGACAGGCTGGATGGCAGCGTTCTGCTGCGGTCCAGCCTGTCATTTCGATGTAGCAGAGCTGCAGCCATCGTGGGAACCATGGAAAGGTAAGGATGAGGTTGCTTTATTATTTTACTTTTATTGCAGGAGATCGTTGGCTTCAGCTGGAATGGGTGTGATGGTAAGTATGGTTTAATTTAGAACAATAAAGAATTGTGTCTTTATTTCAATTAAAGGAGTTTATTCTGGGTGTTTGTGTTTTTTTTTAACTTTTACTATGGGGTTAATAATGGAGGTGTCTTATAGACGCCTCTCCATTACTAACCTGGGCTTGATGTCAGCTGGCATTATAAGCTGACATCAACCCTAGCCCTATTACCCCACTGCCACCGCTACAGGGCAGTGGGAAGAGCGAGGCTAAGTGCCAGAATTGGCGCATCCTATGGATGCACCATTTCTGGGGCGGCTGACGGCTGGTGTTTCTAGCCTGGGATGGGGCCAATATTCATGGCTCCCTTCCTGGGCTATTAATATCAGCCCCCAGCTGTCTGCCTAGCCTTTGCTAGCTATTAAATTAGGGGGGACCCCACGTCATTTTTTTGGGGGGGTCCCCCATTTTAATAGCTAGTAAAGGCTAGGTATTCAGCTGGGGGCTCATATTAGTAGCCTGGGAATCTCCGTGGGTATTACCCCCTTCCCAGGCTTCAAACATCTGCCCCAGCTGTCTGCTTAACCTCTGCTAGAGACTAAAATTAAGAGGAACCCCACGCCAATTTTTTTTAAAATAAATCCTTTATTTTAACACTAAATGACAAGTACAGTAATCAACACTGTCACTGTACTTCATATATATGTGACTGACATGTTTCTATCTATCTAATCTATGTATGATTCTCTATTCCTACTATTCTAAATTGTCGGGTACAGATGCTGAATTGCCGGCCGGCTTTCTTAAAGAGACGGTGCACGAAAACACTATTATTTTTTTAAATAAATCCTTTACACTAAATGACAAGTACAGTAACCAACACTGTCACTGTACTTCTTATATATGTGACTGACATGTTTCTATCTAACTAATCTATGTGTGAAGATCTATTCTGTCTGTTATAAATTGTCGGGTACCGCTGCTGAATTGCCGGCCGGCTTTTTTAAAGAGACGGTGCATGAAAACACTATTATTTTTTTTAATAAATCCTTTACACTAAATGACAAGTACAGTAAGCAACACTGTCACTGTACTTCATATATATGTGACTGACATGTTTCTATCTATCTAATCTATGTGTGAAGCTCTATTCTTTCTGTTGTAAATTGTCGGGTACCGGTGTATGCGCTGATGAATTGCCGGCTTTTCGCATAATACATTCTACATTATTCTTAGTTGTTTTACTTCATGTAGAATTAACCTACAAGGAAAGAAAGGGTTTATTTTCATTCCGATATTAGTGTCCCATTGACTTGCATTGGTTTCCAGTATCGGAATCGGCGATATCCAATACTTTTTGAGTATCGGTCCGATCCAATCCGATACGATATTTCCTGATATCGGAAGGTATCGCTCAACAGTAATGATAATAAAAACATGCAAAACATGCGATAATCAAAACATGCATGGAGAGATTACTCATTAACCGGTTCCCGACCGCCCACTGTACATAAACGTCGGTGCTGCCTGGGCTCTGTGCAGCGCCGACGTTTAAAAACGGTGGGTGGTCCCGCAGCGCTCAGGACCCCCAGGGTCCTGCTAGCGCTGCGGTACCGGTTCAGAGCGTTAGCTCTGATATGTGGCATCATGGGGACCTGATTGGATCAGGTCCCCATGATGTTAACCTGTTCCTATCTTCTAGATGCCGCGATCCATAGCGATTGCGGCATTTAAAAGATAGTGACAGCCGGTGGTCGGCGATCGGGACCCCCCACATACCTGCCAGTGGCGGCGATCCCGGTGCTGTGACCTCTGACATCATCGAGACCTGATTGGCTCAGGTCTCGATGATGTCAGCGTCACACCAGCCAATCAGAGAGATCAACAGGGAAGTTTGTTTTAGCAACAAACTTTCCCGGGCGATCTGCCTGATAAATACATTGTTTCTCCTCCGATCTCAGTGAGAGAGCAGAGGAGAAACACTGTGACAAGAGCTGTCAGGCTTGCCACAGTAAAAGTGAAAAAAATAAAAAATAAAAAAGAAAGTAATAGTTAGGGTTAGTCAGTCCTGTCAGATCTGTCAGTCAGTCAGTCCTGTCAGTCCTGTCAGATCAGTCAGTCAGTCCTGTCAGATCAGTCAGTCCTGTCAGATCTGTCAGTCAGTCAGATCTGTCAGTCAGTCAGTCCTGTCAGATCAGTCAGTCAGTCAGTCCTGTCAGATCTGTCAGTCAGTCAGTCAGTCCTGTCAGATCTGTCAGTCAGTCAGTCCTGTCAGTCCTGTCAGATCAGTCAGTCAGTCCTGTCAGATCAGTCAGTCAGTCCTGTCAGATCTGTCAGTCAGTCAGTCCTGTCAGATCAGTCAGTCAGTCAGTCCTGTCAGATCTGTCAGTCAGTCAGTCAGTCCTGTCAGATCTGTCAGTCAGTCAGTCCTGTCAGATCAGTCAGTCAGTCCTGTCAGATCAGTCAGTCCTGTCAGATCTGTCAGTCAGTCAGTCCTGTCAGTCCTGTCAGTCCTGTCAGATCAGTCAGTCAGTCCTGTCAGATCAGTCAGTCCTGTCAGATCTGTCAGTCAGTCAGTCCTGTCAGATCAGTCAGTCAGTCAGTCCTGTCAGATCTGTCAGTCAGTCAGTCCTGTCAGATCTGTCAGTCAGTCAGTCCTGTCAGATCAGTCAGTCAGTCAGTCCTGTCAGATCAGTCAGTCCTGTCAGATCTGTCAGTCAGTCAGTCCTGTCAGATCAGTCAGTCAGTCAGTCCTGTCAGATCAGTCAGTCCTGTCAGTCAGTCAGTCCTGTCAGATCAGTCCAGTCAGTCTGTCCTGTCAGATCTGTCAGTCAGTCAGTCCTGTCAGATCAGTCAGTCCTGTCAGTCAGTCAGTCCTGTCAGATCAGTCCAGTCAGTCCTGTCAGATCAGTCAGTCAGTCCTGTCAGATCAGTCAGTCCTGTCAGGTCAGTCAGTCCTGTCAGATCAGTCTGGTCAGTCAGTCCTGTCAGATCAGTCCGGTCAGTCCAGTCCGGTCAGTCCAGTCCGGTCCCATCCTTTCAGTCCGGTCCGTTCAGTCCGGTCCGTTCAGTCCAGTCAAAAAATATAAAAATAAAATGGCCCGTCAGACTTATACCGCAGAAGAGGTGTATGCCCTGCTATGTTCTGACACTGATGACAGTGCAATCTCAGATGGAGATATGGATTTTGAGGGCTTTATTAGCGGCGACACTGAGAGCTCAGAAATGAGCAGTGATTCTGTTCCATCCTCAAGCCCAAGGACCAGTACAGCAATAGGGGCAAATAGCGCTACTGGAGAAACGTCTCCAAATCAGGGAACACTGCCCAGTACAAGCGCTGTCCCTGCTACTAGTGAATTGGCGCACGCCAGTGTGCAAGGGGCGTTGCCACATGATCTAGCATTTCCCAGATGGGAGGCTTCGGCTGCTCCATTCAGCCCTGATTTCAACGCCATTCCTGGTATAAATGTGGAGGTGGAAGATTTTGGACCAATTCATTTTTTTAATTTGTTTTTTACAGACAGCTTGCTAGAGCATATTGTCGTGCAAACAAATTTATATGCATCCCAATTCATAAGCCAGAATCCCCGATCTTACTATGCTAGGGCAAATTTATGGACACCAACTAATGTCCCGGAAATAAAAAAATTTTTAGGACTTACATTTGCCATGGGGCTTGTTAAAAAACCGAGCATTCGATCCTACTGGTCCAACCACCCTGTTCAAGCCACCCCTATGTTTTCAGTCGTTCTGCCTAGGACCCGCTATGAAATGCTCATGCGGTTTTGGCATTTTAACGACAATAGTCAATGCCTGCCCAGAAATGCCCCAGAACATGACAGGTTATATAAAATTAGACCCATCATTGAAAATTTGTCAGAAAAATTCTTAAGCCTCTACACCCCAACACAAAATATTTCTATAGATGAGTCCCTTGTAAAATTCAAAGGAAGACTGTATCTCAAGCAATTTATCCCATCTAAAAGGGCAAGGTTTGGAATAAAGCTCTATAAAATGTGCGAAAGTTCAACCGGATACACATCCACTTTTTGCATATATGAGGGGAAAGATAGCCAACTAAACCCACCAGGATGCCCTACTTATCTGGGGACATCTGGAAAAATTGTTTGGGAGCTGATAAGTCCATTTTTTCAAAAAGGCTACAATCTATATGTGGACAATTATTACACCAGCATACCCCTATTTAAAATTCTGGTTGAACACAACATCGGGGCTTGTGGGACCATCCGTAAAAAACGTCAGGGGTTTCCACAACCATTGGTCAACCAAAAGTTTCAAAAGGGGCAGTCAGGGGCTGTACGCAACGGAGAGCTGCTTGCCCTGAAATATAGGGATAAGAGGGATATTTTTGTTCTCAGCTCGATCCACACAGATGCCACAAGGGCCACTGTAGAACTAGGATCCACCACTCCGAAGCAAAAACCTGTGTCAGTCATTGACTACAACAAACACATGGGGGGTGTGGACCTTGCAGACCAGGTTCTACAGCCATACCAGGTATCAAGAAAGTCCTATACCTGGTATAAAAAGTTGGTTATTTATTTGTTTCAGGTGGCCAGATACAATTCTTTTGTGTTGTACAAAAAAGCAGGAAATTCAGATCCTTTTCTTGATTATCAAGAAAAGGTAATTGAAAATCTTGTCTTTCAAAGTGTTAGCCCCGCTCATCCATTAGAATCTGAGGATGTGAAAAGACTTACTGAGCGACATTTTATTGCACTTATTCCAGCAACGGAAACAAGAAGGAACCCCCAGAAAAGATGTCGTGTATGTACTAAGAGAGGAATGAGGCGTGATACCCGCTACTATTGCCCACAATGCCCATCATTGCCAGCCTTATGCGTCACTGACTGCTTTAAAATCTTCCACACAGAGCCACGTTTTTTAACTGTAAAAATGTATCCCAATTTGTCATTCAAACATTTGGTTCATTTAGTGAATGACACATTCGAGTAGAGCTCACTTAATTTCCAGGGGGGGGTTCTCCAGAATCTAAACCTTCCATTGCGTGCTTGTTTCTGGAAATCATCCATTGAGTTAAAATGGTCACTAAACCCATAGATGAATTCCCAGAGGGGTGTCATTTCCAAAATGGGGTCACTTCAGGGGGGATTCTTTAGCTCTGGTACTCTGAAAAGTGCCAGAACAGCATAATCCCCCCTGAAGTGAAATGACACCTCTGTGGGAATTCATCTATGGGTTTAGTGACCATTTACCTATCTACTTATTTTCCCCCCACTAGATTAATTTATACAGAGGATTGTAAAATTCGGTCACTTGTTGTGGGTTTCCTCTGTTTAGGCACCTCAGGGGCTCTCCAAATGCAATATGGCGTCCGCTATCCATTCCAGTCAAATTTCCTTTCCAAAAGTCAAATGGCGCTCCTTACCTTCCGAGCCATGCCGTGCGCCCAAACAGTGGCTTTGCACCACATATGGGGTATCAGCGTGCTCAGGAGAAATTGTGCAACACATTTTGGGGTCCATTTTTTCTGGCTGCCCTTGTGAAAATTAAAAATTTGAGGTTAAAGTAGCAGTTTTGTGAAAAAAAGTTAAATGTTCATTGTTTTCTTCCACATTCCAAAAATTCCTGTGAAGCACCTGAAGGGTTAATAAACTTCTTGAATGTGGTTTTGAGCACCTTGAGGGGTGCAGTTTTTAGAATGGTATCACTTTTGGGTATTTTCTGTCATAAAGGCTCCTCAAAGTCACTTCAAATAAGATGTGGTCCCTAAAAAAATGTTTTTGTAAATTTTGTTGTAAAAATGAGAAATCGCTGGTCAAAGTTTAACCCTTATAGCTTCCTAACAAAAAAAAATTTTGGTTCCAAAATTGTGCTGATGTGAAGTAGACATGTGGGAAATGTTATTTATTAACTATTTTGTGTGACATATCTCTCTGATTAAAGGGCATGAAAATTCAAAGTCTGAAAATTGCAAAATTTTCAAAATTTTCGCCAAATTTCCGATTTTTTCACAAATAAACGCAAGTGATATCAAAGAAATTTTACCACTATCATGAAGTACAATATGTCACAAAAAAAACAATCTCAGAATCAGGGGGATCCGTTGAAGCGTTCCAGAGTAATTACCTCATAAAGTGACAGTGGTCAGAATTGAAAAAATTGGCCCGGTCACGAAGGCAAAAGCAGGCTCTGGCGCGAAGTGGTTAAATATAAATGCCCTCAAGAATTATATATTTTAAAAAATATATTGAAAGTGCAAGTGCAATAAATAATATAATCCCAAGGTTTTGGTATTTTGGCTATACAATTATGCACATGATGTTTTATGACTATACTTTATCACAGAATGAATCTCATAAAGTATAGTAATAAAACTTCATGTGCATAATCGTATAGCCAAAATCAGCAGCCAAGGATAAGCACAGTAAAGGTCTCCTTCACCAATCATGAGGTGGAATTCTCATACATAATAACGAGTGATGAGCGAGCATACTCGCAAGTACTCGCCCGAGCATCTCAGTACTCGAGATGCTCGGAGCTCGCAGAGTACTTGCGAGATGCTCGGGCGGATGCTCGGGTCCCCTCCCTGCATGTTTGGCGCTCTTTAGAGAGCCAATCAACATGCAGGGATTGCCTACCACTCATTGTAATGCCGCAGCCATGTTGGTTGTGGCATTACATTGATTGGCTGGCCGCACAGCGTCATCAGGTCTACAGTTAGGTCCATATATATTTGGACAGAGATAACATTTTTCTAATTTTGGTTCTAGACATTACCACAATGAATTTTAAACAAAACAATTCAGATGCAGTTGAAGTTCAGACTTTCAGCTTTCATTTGAGGGTATCCACATTAAAATTCAGGAGTTTCAGCTCCTTAACATGTGCCACCCTGTTTTTAAAGGGACCAAAAGTAATTGGACAGATTAAATAATTGTAAGTAAAATGTTCATTTCTAGTACTTGGTTAAAAACCCTTTGTTGGCAATGACTGCCTGAAGTCTTGAACTCATGGACATAACCAGACGCTGTGTTTTCTCCTTTTTGATGCTCTGCCAGGCCTTCACTGCGGTGGTTTTCAGTTGCTGTTTGTTTGTGGGCCTTTCTGTCTGAAGTTTAGTCTTTAACAAGTGAAATGCATGCTCAATTGGGTTGAGATCAGGTGACTGACTTGGCCATTCAAGAATATTCCACTTCTTTGCTTTAATAAACTCCTGGGTTGCTTTGGCTTTATGCTTTTGGTCATTGTCCATCTGTAGTATGAAACGGCGACCAATCAGTTTGGCTGCATTTAGCTGGATCTGAGCACACAGTATGGCTCTGAATACATCAGAATTCATTTGGCTGCTTCTGTCCTGTGTCACATCATCAATAAACACTAGTGAGCCAGTGCCACTGGCAGCAATGCATGCCCAAGCCATCACACTGCCTCCGCCGTGTTTTACAGATGATGTGGTATGCTTTGGATCATGAGCTGTACCACGCTTTCGCCATACTTTTCTCTTTCCATCATTTTGGTAGAGGTTGATCTTGGTTTCATCTGTCCAAAGATTGTTCTTCTAGAACTGTGCTGGCTTTTTTAGATGTTTTTTTTAGCAAAGTCCAGTCTAGCCTTTTTTATTCTTGATGCTTATGAGTGGCTTGCACTATGCAGTGAACCCTCTGTATTTACTTTCATGCAGTCTTCTCTTTATGATAGATTTGGATATTGATACGCCTACCTCCTGGAGAGTGTTGTTCACTTGGTTGGCTGTTGTGAAGGGGTTTCTCTTCACCATGGAGATTATTCTCAAATCATCCACCACTGTTGTCTTCTGTGGGCGCCCAGGTCTTTTTGCATTGATGAGCTCACCAGTGCTTTCTTTCTTTCTCAGGATGTACCAAACTGTAGATTTTGCCACTCCTAATACTGTAGCAATTTCTCGCATGGGTTTTTTCTGTTTTTGCAGCTTAAGGATGGCTTGTTTCACCTGCATGGAGAGCTCCTTTGACTGCATGCTTACTTCACAGCGAAATCTACCAAATGCAAGCACCACACCTCAAATCAACTCCAGGCCTTTTAGCTGCTTAATTGAGAAAGACATAATGAAGGGATTGCCCACACCTGTCCATGAAATAGCCTTGGAGTCAATTGTCCAATTACTTTTGGTCCCTTTAAAAACAGGGCGACACATGTTAAGGAGCTGAAACTCCTAAACCCTTCATCCAATTTTAATGTGGATACCCTCAAATGAAAGCTGAAAGTCTGAGCTTCAACTGCATCTGAATTGTTTTGTTTAAAATTCATTGTGGTAATATCTAGAACCAAAATTAGAAAAATTTTGTCTCCGTCCAAATATACAGTATATGGACCTAACTGTATATCAGACCTGGCGCCGCTGTGCTCGTCAGTCTACTCCACAATCAGGCAGTGTAGGGAGAGGTGCTGCTGAGTTAGGGAGAGATTTGGTTGTGTATTAGGTAGTGTAGGGAGAAAACAAGTACATTACACATACCCATCTCAACAAACAGTCCTTCTGAGGACTAACCCATCTGCAGAGATATCAGGCAGGCAGTGTATATAGGCAGGCAGGCAGTGTATATAGCAGACTGCAGTGCATATAGCAAAAGAGGCTCCATTCCAGTTCTGCGTTCTGCTGCTGTTAGATATTTCTAGACAAAGGCTCAGGTCTCAGGGGCCAGGAATAATTTTTTTTAGATCTTAATCCTCATTATTTGCTTAAAAAGTGATCCAGAGAACACAGTTTTTCTGCGTCATTTGTTTATTGGCACTGCAGAATACAGCCAGGTCCTTTCCATATTACAGCGCTAATAATCCAGCTATTTAAAACTGTGATTTGTCCGTCACACGGATCACATATAATTGTGCTGAAAATACTGCCATTTTTGGCCTCCTTTCAAATTTTTTTTCAGTATGTCAGCAAAGTTTTTGTCACCGGTTTGCTGTTCAAAATAGTTACCTACAGGCCAGGTATTTAAAACTGTGGTTTCTCCATCACTCGGATTACATATTACTTTGCTCCAAATTCAGCCATTTGTAGTGAGCATGGAAGATATTTTCCTCCATTTAAAATGGGCAAGGCGCGTGGCAAGGGACGGGGAACAGGATGTGATGGAGATGGTGCATGCAGAGGCCGAGGCCATGGGCAAGCTGAAATTGTGTCACAACAAACACCCACATCTTCTCGCCCGACCTTCCTGTCCCAATTCCTAGGGGACCGCAGCACGCCACTATTGAACCCAGAGCAGTGTCAAAAGGTTGTTGGTCGGATAGCGGATAATGCTTCCAGTCACTTAGCCACCACCACCACCACCCTGTCTTCCAGATGGTCAAGTCTCAGCAGCCGTGAGTCTGGACCTCACATTCCTCACCCTGATCCTCCTTCCTCCCACCATGCCGAGTGCCCAGAGACAACTGATCCCACACTTGGACACTCTGAAGAGCTGCTCACTTTTCCATTTAATAGATTCGGGCCTCTCGCCTGGTCCACTTGAAGCGGGGCAAGAGGAGAGCACACGTAGCAATGCCCAAATATTTGAGCAGCCACGGTCACATGAAGGCAACGGTGGGAAAGTGTCACAAGAGGTGGATGATGATGAGATACAATTGCCAGAAAGTCAGGAGTGCGGAAGTGGAAGACGAGGTGGTGGATGATATAGTAACTGACCCAATCTGGCAGGAGGACATGCAGAGCGAGGACAGCAGCACACAGGGTGAGGGAGGCAAAGCACCCCAACAGGCAGGAAGAAGCAGTGTGTTGGCCGCAGACAAAAGGCAGGTAAATGTTCCCCGTAACACCAACATGAAGGAAGTTGCCAGCACAACTGTTAGGACTCCCCGAGTCTGGTTGTTTTTTAAAGACTCTGCCGATAACCCCAAACAGGCCATTTTCACCACCTGCCAGGCCAGCATCAGTAGGGGTGGCAAAACTAGCAGCCTGATCACCACCAGCATGATCAGGCTCATGGCAGCAAAGCACTTGACTTTGTGGGCTGAACCCCAGGTTCCAGGAACAGTGTCTGCGGGTGGCACCATGGCTTCTTCCGCTGTTGTGCATGCAAGCCAATCTCCTGTCCATGATGCATGCGAAGATGCCTCCTGCCCTGTACCTGTCGTTGCACACTCTCAAGTACCAGCATCAGGAAGCACGTCCACGTCTTTGTCCCAGCGCAGTGTTCAGTTGTCCATACCCCAGTCCTTGCAACACAAGCGCAAATACACAGCCAATGCCCCACAGGCCACACTACTAAATTACCACATTTCACGACTGCTTGTGCTCGTAATGTTGCTTTTTAGGCTCGTGGAGACGGAAAAATTCCACAACCTGATGGCGGTGGTTATCCCTCGGTACTCGGTCCCCAGCCGCCACTATTTCTCCTGTTGTGTTGTCCCCGCATTACACAAGCACGTGTCCCAAAACATTAGCCCTCAACAACGCAGTTACCGGGAAAGTCCACCTAACCACGGACACGTGGACAAGTGCTTGTGGGCAGGGACGGTACATCTCGCTGACGCCACACTGGGTTAACATAGTGGAAGCCGGGACCCAGTCGGACCTTGGGACGGAACACGACCTCCCGACACCAAGGATTGCGAGCGCTAGGTCAATCAGGGTTGCCCCCACAGTCTCCAGCTCCTGCACCTCCTCCTCTTCAGCCTCCATGTCCAAAATGACCACATCAGTCACAAGCTGGAAGCACTGCAGCACTGCCTCGGCCAAGCGACAACAGGCTGTGCTGAAGCTAATATGCTTAGGTGACAAACTGCACAATGCTGAAGAGTTGTGGACAGCTCTGAAAGAGCAGGCAGATCTGTGGCTCACACCGCTGAACCTACAGCCAAGCATGGTCATGTGTGACAGTGGCCGGAACCTGGTGGCGGCTCTGAGGCGAGGCGAGCTCGCACACGTACCATGCCTGGCCCATTTGCTTAACCTTGTGGTTCAGCGGTTTCTCAAATCCTACCCGGAGCTGCCAGATCTGCTTGTTAAAGTATCCCGCCTGTGTGCCCATTTTAGAAAGTCACCAACAGCTTCTGCCGCCCTTGCCGTGTTTCAGCAGCATTTGCAGCTTCCGGCTCACAGACTGGTGTGTGATGTCCCCACGCATTGGAACTGTACACTGCAGATGTTGGGAAGGATTTGTGAGCACAAGAGGTCAGTTGTTGATTACCAGCATCAACAAGGCCGTCCGTATTCAGTTCAGACTCCACACATAAGACCTCAGGAGTGAACATGGATGTCAGACATATGTACCATCCTCCAAAACTTTGAGGACTCCACCAAGATGGTGAGCGGCGATGACTCCATAATTAGCGTCACCATCCCGCTTCTCTGTCATCTGTAACGCTCTCTGCTGACAATCAAAGAGGCTGCATTGCAGGAGGAGCACGATGAGATGGAGCAAGGAACCATACAGGGTGAATACACACCCAGCCTCATCTCATCCCAATGTGGATTGGGTGACAATGAGGAAGAGGAGGAGGAAGAACAGGAGATGGTTTCATGCGCTATAGATGGTACTACCTGCACAGCTGTCATACCGTCTGTTCAGCGTGGATGGCCAGAAGACAGAGAGGAGGAGGAGGAGGAGTAGAGCATGGTCAGTCATCCTCTTAGTGAGGACACCGAAGTCTTGCCTGTTAGTATTCTGGCACGAATGGCTGAGTTTATGTTACGCTGCCTTTCCCATGACCCTCGCGTTCTCAAAATTTTGGGTGACAATCATTACTGGTTGGTGATACTTCTAGACCTACACTACAAGGAGAACTTTATATCTCTTATTCCTTAGCGGACAGGTCTACAAAAATGGGGCTGTACCAGAAGGTCTTTGTTGCGGAACTATTAAAAAAATTCCCATCTGAAAACGCTGGCGGCAGAGGTCACACTTCGTTGGACAACCAAGGAGTACAGGCAAGAGAGAGACACAACTTCAATCCAGCAGAGGCAGGGGAACACTGTCAAAGTTCTGGGAGAATTTTCTCAGCCCCTCCCATCGCACAAGTGTGGCACCCCAGGGGTCCTGTTGCCACAGTGGCATTGCCTCCCTCACAAGAGGTGATGCCATGCCTGGAAGCAAGCAGGGGTCCCCTAATTAGGTTTTGCTAAGCATGCAACACTGTCCTGGCTCCAGACCAGCAAGGGTAGCCCCTCCCCTTGGCAACTGGGATCTGGGGGCGGGGTTAGTGAGACTTAGTGTGAGGAGTTGATGTGAGGACGTCGACCAGAGAGGAGCTGGGAAGTGGAGCTGCACGGCAGTTCACCCCAGAAAGAACCAACACAGAGGAACCGGACACGGGAGTCCGAGGCTGTGGGGCTCTGAAGGCCCAGCAGCAGAAACTGGAGGGCAGGAGACTGCAGGTCTCCTGGCCCCATCAGACGCCCGGAGGCTCAGCAGCACTGCAGGGCCCAGCACCACCACGTGGGAGCGACGCCTCAGCAATGCCCGAGCTGCCTGCCATACGGGTGAGCACAAAGACGTTGCACTCAGGGACGAGGGACACCGCACAGCTGCAAGCAGCAGGGCCAAAGAGATTAGTGGAAAGGGAAGGCCTCCAACTTCACTTGGTGAGGTGGATTCCTTACTTGCTTCTAGGCTGCCCGGACTTCCACTTCTAGCCAGTACCCTAGTCCCGGTTTGCCTAATCACTGCCAGTACAGATAAGAGGAAACCGCCATTAAGTTGTGGACTGATTATTGCTGCGCCATCAACCCCTGCATTACAATGCCCAGCGTCACCTATAACATCTACATCGCCCTGGAGCTAAGCTCTACCTGTGGAGAGCCACACCAGCTTAGCTGCACTAACATCAGCTCCAGAGGACCTGCTCTGCAGCGGCGGCTCCCTTTAGCCGCATACCACAGGTGGCGTCACGAACTTTGTACATAAAAACTATAAAATCCCCTTTTTACTGACCCCTCTGGGTCACGGACCGGGTCACCGCCACTGTGTCATCTCCCCTAGCAACGACCCGCCCGGCACCAAGTACCCCACGGCCCAGGGGGCGCATCAACTTGGCGTCACGAACAGGATTTACGAAGCCCGACATAATCGGGTCCTGTGTGCCATAGACTTTTTATTAAACTGTGTTATCACGTGGTTTGCCGCCCACCGAGGAAAAGCAAGAGGCCCGATCCGGAACCGCCGGGTAAGAGATCCCTCCGCCTGCAGAGCAGCATACTGGTACGTCAGCAGACGCCCAGGACCTGGCTGAGGTTCACTAGGGGGGAGGAAGATGCCCAACCAGGGGGAGGATTCAGCTGCAAGCGCGGCCGCCGCCACTGTAATGCCGTTATCAATGCCATACATACCGGGGGTGGCGTGGTTGCCCCAGTACTCAGGGGAGTCGCACACCCTGAACAACTTTGAGGAGAGACTGCGCAGTTTGTTTAAAGTGTACCCCCTGTCTGAGGAGCAAAAACTCAGCATCCTCATAGGCCAGCTAATCGGTGCAGCCCAGAGAGAAGTGAAGTCCTGGCCAGGCAGAGACAAAGGCACTGTAAAAGAAATACTAGCCCGATTGAAGGATACCTTTGACACAAGCACTGCAGCAGAAATTAAGATGAAGTTCTACGGGTGCAAACAAAGGATGCAGTACAGTGTAGGGGACTGTGCTCTAAATTTGCAGGAGGCGCTGCGGGCCATCAAACAGGGAGACCCCGACAGTGTGCATGATGAGGACAGATTGCTAACTGAGCAGTTTATTGAGGGGCTCCTGTCCAGCGCTCACAGGACACAGCTGCGCATTATGGCTCTGCAAAACCCTGATCTGGACTTTGCGCAATTTAAAGACAGAGCCATCCAGGTGCTGCGAGAATCAACCCCAGGCGGCACTGCATCCCTCAGGCGCCCCGCTATCACATACCACCAGGAGGTGGCGTCCTTTTCCCCAGCACCTGTGGAGGCTGACGCGCAGACCCTAGATAATGATCCATCTGCAGACCTGCGCCTTCAGGTCCAGGAGCTGACCAAAAGTGTGGCTACACTAACCAAAACCATGTAGGCCATGCAAGTGTCTCCCAAGGAAAAGATCCAGCTGGCTTCCAGTCCAGATGACGTCTCGTGGCGACGACAGAGAAGAATTCCACTGACCAGAGGGAGGAACAGCAATCGCTACGACCAGGACGGACAACCAATCTGCCGCCGCTGTCAAAAGGCGGGGCACTACGCAAGGTTCTGTAATTTAAACGAGCAACCCCTGGGGCAGAGGGCCAACCCCCAGGAGTAAGACGAACGGGCCCACAAAGCTGGCGAGACAAGTACGTGGGGGGACGACCGGTCCTACCTGTCATGCCTGATGGCATCCCAATGAACGCGTTGCTGGACACTGGGTCCCAGGTGACCACGATGCCATATATCCTTTATAAACAATACTGGACTGATTCAGACATTACCCGCCGTCCAGATGAACATCTTAGTATCTATGCCAGCAATGGTCAGCCCTTGCCTCAGGTGGGGTATAAAGAGGTGACCATAAAAGTTGGCAAAGTAGAATTGCCATCACAAGGAATGATTATTGTTGATATTGATCGCCGAGAAAGTCATCCCATGATAACCTTAGGCACCAATGTGATAGAAAATTGTCTTGGAGAAATTATTCTTTTGTTGCAACAGGTCGCAGAGACTGCCAGTTCCAGTCAGCAGCGAGTTCTGCAGAAGGAAATCAGAGCCCTGATGAAAAGACAACAGGTGGAGCTGTCTGGTGGAGAAGTTGGCAGTGTCAGGATGAGTGATCCATTCCCCATTGCAAGGCCCCCTAGGACTGAAATTACAATATGGTGTCGGGCAGCAATCGGTCTCAGGGGTCAAGATTATCAGGCCCTGGTGGAACCTGTGTACTCTGACAGTAGGCCCACCATCTTGACAGCCAGGGGGGTAGTTGATGTCCGCAAGGGGAGAGTACCGATATGTATCCTGAATTGTGGGGAGAAAGAGGTCCATTTACCCCGGTATGCTATCCTTGCTAAGCTATTCACTGTCAGAAACAACCAGCTCGACACTGCTCATTACTCACCCGAGCATCTCACTACTTGGGATGTTCGGCGAGCACCGAGCATTTCCGTGTTACTTGGGCGGGAGCTCGGGTCTCCGCCCTGCACGTTTGGCGATCTTTACAGAGCCAATGAACATGCTGGGATTGCCAGCCAGTCACTGTAATGCCGCAGCCATGTTGTTTGTTGGCATTAGAGTGATTGGCTGGCCGCACAGCATCACCTCGAGTATTTAAAACCGGGCGCCGCCATCTTGGACACAGTCGCTCCAGATCAGACAGTGTAGGGTCAGTGTTGCTGAACTAGGGAGAGATTTATCCTGCGAAATAGTTAGTGTAGGGTCTCTAAAGCCTGCCAAATCAAACAAACAGTCCTTCTCAGGACTAATATCCATCCCAGATATCAGGCAGGCAGGCAGGTTGTATAGGAGACGCAGTGGTTATACCAGCAAACGCTGCATTACAGTCTGTGTGCTCCTGTTGGTCAAGTTGCTAGACTTATCCCCCGGTCTCAGGGGCCAGGAAAAATCCTTTTTTTTTTTAATCTAAATCCATTTTTTTTTTCCCTCAGTCAGACTGTACAAATACACGTCTTATTAACCTTTTGGTATTTACCCCCCCCCCCCCAAAAGAAAAAAATTGAGTGTGTCTGTGACTGTTCAGACACCAATATATCTGTTTAAAAGAGTCTGGTGTAGGCCAGAGAAATAGAACTGTGGTTTTGCAGTTCCACAGGTCAAATCTCTATATTATCCTGCTTTTGACATTTTTTGCCGTAAAAAAAACTGTAATAGTGTCTCCCTGACTGGTTAGACACCAATATATCTGTTTAAAAGATTCTGGTGTACGCCACATAACTATAACTGTGGTTTTGCAGTTCCACGGGTCAAATCTCTGTATTATCCTGCTTTTGGCATTTTTTGCCGTAAAAAAAACTGTAATAGTGTCTCCCTGACTGGTCAGACACCAATATATCTGTTTAAAAGATTCTGGTGTACGCCACATAATTATAACTGTGGTTTTGCAGTTCCACGGGTCAAATCTCTGTATTATCCTGCTTTTGGCATTTTTTCCCGTAAAAAAAAAAAAAATAATAGTGTCTCCCTGACTGGTCAGACATCAATATATCTGTTTAAAAGATTCTGGTGTACGCCACATAATTATAACTGTGGTTTTGCAGTTCCACGGGTCAAATCTCTGTATTATCCTGCTTTTGGCATTTTTTCCCGTAAAAAAAAAAAAAATAATAGTGTCTCCCTGACTGGTCAGACATCAATATATCTGTTTAAAAGATTCTGGTGTACGCCACATAATTATAACTGTGGTTTTGCAGTTCCACGGGTCAAATCTCTGTGTTATCCTGCTTTTGGCCTGTTTTACGTAAAAAAAAAAAAGAGTAATAGTGTCTCCCTGTCTGTTCAGTCACAAATATATCTGTTTAAAAGATTCTGGTGTAGGCCAGAGAAATAGAACTGTGGTTTTCCTCTTCCACGGTTCTAATCTCCTTTTTATTACGCTTTTTCCATTGATAGTGCGAGTGCAAGCTATTTTACTTCATTTACAATGGGCAAGGCACGTTGCAAGGGACGTGGAACTGGACGTTCTGGTGATGGTGCATGTAGAAGACGGGGCCGTGGCCAAGGTGAAAATGTGCCACAACCAACAGCCACATCTACTCGCTCCCACTTCTTGACCGAATTACTAGGGAAGCGCACTACAACACCGGTATTGCGGACTGAACAGTTTGAACAGGTTATTAATTGGATAGCAGATAATACTTCCACTTACTTGGGCATCACCACCTTCGGTCTGTCTTCCACACTGTCAAGTTTTAGTAGCCGTGAGTCTCGACCGCATACTCCTCCTCACCCTGATGCTCTTTCCTCCCACCATGCCGAGTGTTGTCAGACAGCAACTAATCCCACACTTGGACACTCTGAAAAGCTGTTCACTGGTCCATTTCCATATTTGGGCCCCTCGCCTGCTCCGCTTGAAGTGGTGGAAGAGGAGATCCCATGTAGCGATGCCCAAATATTTGAACAGTCTTGGCCAGAGGAAGTAGACGCTGGCAATTTGTCACAAGAGGTGGATGATGATGAGATACAATTGCCATGAACTGAGGAGGAGGATCGTGCTGCGCAAGTGGAAGAGGAGGAGGTGGTGGATGATCTAGTAACTGACCCAACGTGGCAGGAGGACACGCAGAGCAAGGCCAGCAGCACATAGGGGGAGGGAGGAAGTGTCCCCTAACAGGCAGGAAGAAGCAGTGTGGAGGCCGCACACGGAAGGCGGGCAACAGTTCCCCGTAACACCAACACGAGATATGTTGCCAGTACAACCGGTAGGTCTTCCAGAGTGTGGAATTTTTTTTAAACACTCTGCTGATAACCCCAAAAAGGCCATTTGTACCACCTGCCATGCCAGCATCAGCAAGGGTGACAAAACTACCAGCCTGACCACCACCAGCATGATCAGGCACATGGCAGCAAAGCACCCGACTTTGTGGGGTGAACCCCAGGGTCCACGACCAGTGTCAGCGGGTGTCACCACTGCTACTTCCGCTGTTGTATGTGTAATAGAACCCCCTGTTGGCGTGCAAGGCAATCCCCTGTCCATACTGCATGCAAAGATGCCCCCTCCTCTCAGTCTTCACTTGTTATGGCAGTTTCTCAAGAAACAGCATCAACGTCCACGTCCACATCCCACCACAGCATTTAATTGTCCATATCCCAGAGCTTTGAACGAAAGCGCAAATTCGCAGCCAATGCCCCACAGGCCACAGTCCTAAATTCGCACATTTCACGACTGCTTGCGTTGGAAATGCTGCCTTTTAGGCTGGTGGAGACTAAATCCTT
This sequence comes from Phyllobates terribilis, assembly GCF_046119375.1. Taxonomy (NCBI): domain Eukaryota; kingdom Metazoa; phylum Chordata; class Amphibia; order Anura; family Dendrobatidae; genus Phyllobates; species Phyllobates terribilis. The sequence continues at coordinate 420,409,373 of NW_027362762.1, read as the reverse complement.
CCGCAACCTTATGGCGGTGGCTGTCCCTCTGTACTCGGTCCCCAGCCGACACTATTTTGCCCGGTGTGCCATCCCCGCACTACACAAGCACGTGTCCCAAAACATCTGCCGTGCCCTCAACAACACAGTTACTGGGAGAGTCCACCTGACAATGGATACGTGGACAAGTCCTTGTGGCCAGGGACGGTACATCTCCCTGACGGCACACTGGGGAAACATAGTGGAAGCCGGGACCCAGTCGGACCTTGGGAAGGAACACATCCTCCCCACACCGAGGATTGCGGGCCCTATGTCAGTCAGAGTTGCCCCCACAGTGTACAGCTCCTGTGCATCATCGTCCTCCTCATGTTCAGCCTCCATCTCAGATATCACCACATCAGTTACAAGCTGGAAGCACTGCAGTACTGCCTCTGCCAAGCGGCAACAGGCTGTGCTGAAACTCATAAGCTTAGGTGATAAACCTCACACTGCTTGTGAGTTGTGGACAGCTGTGAAAGAGCAGGCAGATCTGTGGCTGAGACCGCTGAACCTACATCCAGGCATGGTTGTGTGTGACAATGGCCGTAACCTGGTGGTGGCTCTGAGGCGAGGCGAGATCACACACGTACCATGCCTGGCTCATGTGCTTAACCTCGTGGTTCAGCGGTTTCTTAAATGGTACCCCGAGTTGCCAGATCTGCTCGTCAAAGTACGCCGCCTGTCAGCTCATTTTTGCAAGTCGGCTACAGCTTCCGCGGCCTTTGCTGTGTTGCAGCAGCGTTTGTAGCTTCCAGCACATCGACTGGTGTGTGATGTCCCCACACGTTGGAACTCTACCCTCCACATGTTGCAAAGGATTTGTGAGCAGAAGAGAGCAGTTGTGGAGTACCAGCTGCAACAAGGCCGTCGATATTCAGGTCAGACTCCACACATAAGACCTCAGGAGTGGACCTGAATGTCTGACATATGTACCATCCTGACAAACTTTGAGGAGTCCACCAAGATGGTGAGTGGCGATGACGCCATCATTAGCGTCAGCATCCCACTTGTCTGTCTTTTGCAATGTTCTCTGCAGAGAATTAAAGAGGAGGCATTGCAGCCAGAGTATGATAAGATGGATCAAGAACCCGTAATGGGCGGTTACACACAGCCCAGCCTCATCTCATCCCACTGTGCATTGGGGGACAATGAGGGAGAGGAGGAGGAGGAGGAGGAAGAACAGGAGCTGGTATCATGTGCTGTAGACGATAGTACCTGTACAACTGTCATACAGTCAGTTTAGCGTGGGTGGCCTGAGGACAGGGGTGAGGAGGAGGAGGAGGAGAGCATGGTCAGTCGTCATCTTGGTGAGGACATGGAAGTCTTGCCCGTTACCAGTCTGGCACGCATGGCTGACTTTATGTTATGCTGCCTTAACCGTGACCCTCGCATCGTCAAAATGTTGGGTGACAGTCATTACTGGTTGGTGACACTTTTAGACCCCCGCTACAAGGAGAACTTTCACTCTCTTATTCCTGAGGTGGAGAGGTCTACAAAAATGGGACAGTACCAGAAGGCCCTTGCTGCAGAACTGTTAAAATAATTTCCATCTGAACACGCTAGCGGCAGAGGTCACAGTTCGTTGACCAACCAAGGCGTACAGGCGAGAGAGACGCAACTCCAATCCAGCAGAGGCAGGGGAACACTGTCAACATTCTGGGACAGTTTTCTGAGACCCGCCCAGCTTACAGGCCCTGAGGCACGGGGTACTCTCACAAGCAGTGGAAAGTTTCAAAAGATGGTGAGGGAGTACCTTGTCGACCGTACCAGCATCTTCCGTGATTCCTCTGTGCCTTTTAATTATTGGGTATCCAAGCTGGACACTTGGAATGAACTCGCTCTGTGCGCCTTGGAGGTCCTGGCCTGCCCTGCCGCTAGCGTGTTATCGAAGCGTGTTTTTAGTGCCGCTGTGGGAATTATAACTGATAAGCGCACTCGCCTGTCAACTGACAATGCTGACAAGCTGACCCTTATCAAAATGAACAAGGGCTGGATTGGGTAGAGTAACATAAAGTCAAATCCACTGTGTTATTTCGGGAAGTGTATTCCCATGCACCGCTTCACACCCACACATGGGTATACGCTTCCTCATTTCGGCTGTATTTTGCTCTTCTCCTTATCCTCAGCCTCCACCACCACTATACCACCAGGGTGACCGTGGTCCGTGTTGCCAGCATTGCAAGTTCCTCCGTCCTAATTTTTGGCAGCTTTTGCTTGGAAGGCAAAGGCAAAGTCTATGGGAGACCCACTCCCCAATAATGGGAATAATGTTTTTAATATGCTGTACTGCATGGCTCTTGTAAGGGGCATGAAAACCGTCTTGTTAAGCTACTGCGACCTCCACCACTTTTCCCAGGGGCATTAAAACTGTCTTGTTAAGCTACTGCGACCTCCACCACTTTTCCCAGGGGCATTGATATTGTCTTTTTATTCCACTGCGACCTCCATGTCTCTTCCAAGGGGCATTAAAACTGTCTTGTTAAGCTACTGCGACCTCCACGTCTCTTCCAAGGGGCATTAAAACCGTCTTGTTAAGCTACTGCGACCTCCACGTCTCTTCCAAGGAGCATTAAAACCGTCTTGTTAAGCTACTGCGACCTCCACGTCTCTTCCAAGGGGCATTAAAACTGTCTTGTTAAGCTACTGCGACCTCCACCACTTTTTCAAGGGGCATTGATATTGTCGTTTTATTCCACTGCGACCTCCACCATTCTTCCAAGGGGCATTAAAACCGTCTTGTTAAGCTACTGTGACCTCCACCACTTTTCCCATGGGCATTAAAACCACCTTGTTAAGCTACTGCAACCTCCACCACTTTTCCCAGGGGCATTGATATTGTCTTTTTATTCCACTGTGACCTCCACGTCTCTTCCAAGGGGCATTAAAACCGTCTTGTTAAGCTACTGCGACCTCCACGTCTCTTCCAAGGGGCATTAAAACTGTCTTGTTAAGCTACTGCGACCTCCACCACTTTTTCAAGGGACATTGATATTGTCTTTTTTTTCCACTGCGACCTCCACCATTCTTCCAATGGGCATTGCATTTCCTCCTAATTTTAGTCAGCTTTTGCTTTTCAATGCGTAGGCGAACACTAAAGGAGACCCACTCCCCAATAATGGGTAGAAGGTTTTTGGTATGCTGTAATCCACGTCTGTTTCAAGGGGCATTGCAGTTCCTCATAATTTTTGGAAATCCTTCCATTCATTGCTTAGGCCAACAGTGCACAGGAGACCCAGTTGCTTTAAATGGAAAAAACGGTTTAGTTAAGGCACTCTGACCTCCATGTCACTTCCAAGGGGCATTGGAGTGCCTCAAAATTTTTGGTAGGCATTGCACTCACTGCATGCCCTATAACTGTGTAGCTGAACCGCTCCTTTTGGTACAGAAACATATCCTACAAGACATGTGTAGTTGACTGGCCTGATATTGATGTGAATGGTCCCTGTTCCTCTTGCTCTTTCTCCTTTGCCACCACCTCATCCATCATTTATCACCTGAAGCTTTGTTTTAACGGGACTCATAGAACTGGGATAGTAGCAGGAAAACATCCAGCAATCCTCATAGGAGGTAGGATATGCGCCAAAACGTTGACCACCTCAGGCCTAGCCGCTACTACATACATGCGCTTGCATTCCAAGAAAACAAAGCAGACGCTAACTTCTATCATCATCATCATGCTCCTCACCTTGGCACTCTCAACTCACCTGATGGAGAAGCCAGGGCCCACCGGAGGAGTCTGGTTCTCTGGTGGGCTTGTCCAATGCAGCCCTAAAGCAGGCCGGGCTAAGAAAAGTGTGGGGGGAACTTCCAAGGAGAAATAGGGGTGGCTGGGGACCATTTATGAACAACCGGCAGCCCCCCGGCGGCTGGGGACCATGTGTGGACACCCAGCCGCGGGGCGGCTGGGGATTGAGCATGGACACCCGGCCGCCCCCTGGCGGCTGGGGACCGAGCGTGGACACCCGGCCGCCGGGCGGCTGGGGACTGAGTATGGATACCTCGCTGCCAAAGCAGCCATGAGGTAGTGGCCAGCTTCGGCCTCCTCCAAACTAAAAGACCCCATTTAAAGTGCAAGCTAGCAGTATGGTATTGCAGCCTGGGGGTTGGTGGGTGACAGGTTGCACACATACGCTAGCATTCCAAGAAAACAAAGCAGATGCTAACTTTCATCATCATCATCATCATGCTCCTCACCTTGGCACACTCAACTCACCTGATGGAGAAGCCAGGGCCCACCAGAGGAGTCTGATTCTCTGGTGGGCTAGTCCAATGCTGCCCTAAAGCTGGTCGGGCTAAGAAAAGTGTGGGGGGAACTTCCAAGGAGAAATAGGGGCGGCTGGGGACCGTTTGGGGCCACCCGGCCGCGGGGTGGCTGGGGACCGAGTATGGATACCTCGCTGCCAAAGCAGCCATGAGGTAGTGGCCAGCTTTGGCCTCCTCCAAACTAAAAGGCCCCATTTCAAGTGCAAGCTAGCAGTATGGTATTGCAGCCTGGGGGTGGGTGGGTGGCAGGCTGCATACTTGCGCTTGCATTGCCAGGAATGGGACAAGGACTTGCACGGGCATAGTTGCAAGTCTGCATCTTCTGATGCGGCAAGGATCACTTCTGATGGGCACACTTTTAGGCAGTGACCTGGGTGTCAGAGATGCTTCCAGGGGTCTTCCCCATGCTGTTCCCATGTCTTTTCAGCACTGTATGCATGTGTCACACAGCACATGGCTAGATAAGATTGTAAAATGTTAAAATGACATTTCCCGGTGAATGCATTTGTCACGGTTGAAAGCAATACAAAAGTGCAAAAACGCATAAAAAATGCTACTTGTGAACATAGCCCAAGGTGTGGAGGAGTATTTTTGTTTTTGGATATTTTACCTTATACACAAGTCTTTACCCTGGAAAGGAAGTTCCTTAACATATTTCACAGGAAAACCGTTTCAGTTTAGTTTTTGAACTTTTTATTGTGAGCCTGTAAAAGTGGCTTAATACCTCTGACCACGTTGTTGACAGCAGTGACCTGGGGGTCAGAAATGCTTCCTGGGGCGATGCCCATGCTGTCACCATGTCTTTTGAGCACTGTCACTATCGTTTTGGGCACTTTTTAGGCTTTCTACAGACTGCCGGGGGTGCCGCCGCAAAAATGCTCGGGTCTCCCATAGACTAACATTGGGTTCGCTGCTCAGGTCGAGCACCCGAGTATCATGGTGAACTCGGCCCGAGCTTCGAGCACCCGAGCATTTTAGTGCTCGCTCAACACTAGTTATTATGTATGAGCATTCCACCTTATGATTGGTGATGGAGACCTTTACTGGGCTTATGTTTGGCTGCTGATTTTAGCTATACAATCATGCACATGATGGGCTATTACTATACTTTATGAGATTAATTCTGATTGCCTTGGATTTATATTATTTATTGCACTTTCAATATATTTTTTATATATACAGTATGATTCCTGAGGGCATTTATATTTGCTTATTTAAGTAATCTCTCCATGCATGTTTTGATTATCGCATGTTTTGCATGTTTTGATTATCACATGTATACAATACATATTGATTACGGCCATTAAAATGCTGAAATATTAATTTATCTCACTCAATCCATTATTTATATCATGTATACAACGGACATGCCTTCTGCTTCCCTCATTTGAGCTACTTTTTATTGGTTCTTTGCATTGTTTTGTGTATTTTTTTTTTTCAAACATAATTTTTATTTGTTTTTTTCAGAAAAACAAAAATATAGAAAGACATATGAAATAAAGCCAGAATGCACAATAATAAGGAGCCTGTACATAGATCAGGCACAATGAATAATCAATAAGTTCCGGTTAGCTGCCCTAACAAATAGACAACTAAACAAAGATACAAAAATTAAGTATTAGCAAGTTACAGTCATCTTCAATCAAGGAAATTAAGTAAATATCGGTAAATTGTGTTGATTATCTCCCCAGCTTTAGTTAACGCGTAAAAGTCCTAGGCTGTTGTTTAGATCTTCCAGAATATACTATTCTTTAGAAGTAAATGGTTGGACAATTTTATTCTTTTCAGTCAGAGAGCAGCATGTTATAATAAACTGCTTCCATTTTGATAGAAACTTGCCGGCTTGTTGTTCTTTGTTACTAAGGGCATCTAATTGTTCTACTCCCATAAAATGTTTCATTTGGATTATTAGCTCTGCTATAGGGGGAATGATAGAGCAGAGTATGAAGCAGTTTTGGGGGACCTTTTGATTTTTTGTCGGGATTCTCTGGGTTGTTCCAATGATGTAGTAGGGCTAAGTATGGAGAGAGAGTGTACCCTGGGCCCCATATAGTATTCATCAAGTCTTAGACTTGATTCCAGTATACTGTTGAATCAGAGCAGGACCACAAGCCATGCATAAGGTCAGAGTATGGATGATGACATTTAGGGCATGCAATCAGTCTATTTGACAAGGGATCTTTTTCGGTATATTAAAAGCGTAAATGGCCCCGTGTATTATTTTATACTGAGTTTCTCTCCATGATTCGTTTATAACGTATTTTCTAAATATCTTCCAGCCTAATCTGATCTTAGTAGGAATTTCAACGTCTTCAAATTGTTGCTTCCAATATTTAAAGAAAATGTCAGGGTGTATTTTTAATAAATTGGATTTCATAGCCGAGTAAAGACTAGATATTGAGGGAGTACCTGTTGGGGATAATAAAATTACATCTAATTCATTTTGAAAGGTCTCGAAGGTAACATCCCTTAAGTTTGATATAATGGATAGTCTAATTTGTTCAAATTGAAGGCCATGCTGAAGAGGTAGATCACACTTATCCATACACTCTGGGTACGTCAACCATCTCCGATCGATTGGGTGGAGAAGGTGAGATATGTTATGTATACCTGCTTGCTGCCATTTAAAAAATTAATTAATTTTCACTGCCCTGTGGAAATTCCAGATTCTGCCATAGCGGCAGGTGCTTAGAAATTCTGAAAGAAAGGCCACATTTTTTTCTAACCGCTTTCCAAGTGGAAATGGTGTCTTTAAAAGTTACTGATTTTTTGATTGCTTGGGGTAGGGAAGAGTAGCGAGAGTGTAGAAGTGCAGTTAAATTGAAGGGGTAAGCATAGTCTGATTCCAAAGGGTAATCAGAGTATGTATGTCTTTTGTGGAGCCAGTCAATTATGTAGCGAAAAGGCAAGCAAGGTTGTAATTCCTGATACTTGGAAAATGGATGCCTTCATCATCCTTGTATGACATAAGTTTGTCTAGATTAATCCTAGGACGTTTTCCTCTCCATATAAAATGACTAAAGGCCCTATTAAGTGTGATTACATCAGAGTGTTTCAGTAGCAATGGTAGAGTTTGGAGTTAATACATAATTTTAAAAGTACTGATCCTCTTAACAAGATGCGCCCTACCTAAAAAAGACAAGGGCAAATCCTGCCACGATTTCAATTGATCAGTGATTTTTTTGATGAGGGGGGGATAATTTAACGTATATAAAGAGGATGGCAAATGGCCTATTTTTATGCCCAAATAGGTGATATGAGATGTAGCTATATTAATATCATAGAAAGATTTTTTGGGTAGAGTTTCATTCCTTTTTCAGTTAATGGTAGCAATTCACATTTTTTAGCGTTTATTTTGAACCTAGAATAAGTGCCAAAATTTTTAAGTAGATCCAACACTAGAGGTAAATGTAGGATGGGATCCGACATAAAGAAAATGATGTCGTCTGCAAAAAAAAGCCACCTGAATTGATTTTTTATTAAATTGGATGCCTGAAAAAGTTTTAGGGTCTGATAAAATACGGACTAAGGGTTCTAGTGCCAGGTTAAAATGTAAGGGGGATAAAGGACACCCTTGTCTCGTTCCCTTTTCAAGAGGGAAGGGAGAGGATAGAAAACCCGGGGTATACACCTGGGCTTTTGTAGACATGAATAAATTACGAATATAATTAAAAAAAGGGCCTGACAATGACATCTTGGTTAAAACCATATATAACCAATCCCAACTTATATTATCAAAGGCCTTTTCAGCGTCAAGGGAAATAATTGCCGTGGACCCCTTTAAATCAGGTGTAGAGTGGATTTTATCAAGCGCCAGTAATACTTTCCTAATATTTAGCGTGGCTGAGCGACCCTTAACAAAGCCTGCTTGTACATGGGATATAAGGTGGGATAGAATAGAGGCCAGTCTGTCAGCCATTATTTTAGATAAAAGCTTAATATCGATATTTATAAGGGAAATCGGTCTGTATGAATTGGGGGATAATGGATCTTTGTCTGGTTTTAGTAGTAATTTGACATAGGCCATATTTGCGGAAGGGAAAATGGGATTGCCATTGATTATTTTGTTGAAGATCGATACTAACAACGGGGAAACCTCTTCCGTTAAGGATTTAAAGAAGTCAGAAGTGTATCCATCAGGTCCAGGGGCTTTGTTTGGTTTCAAATTTATTTTGAATTGAATTTTATTATTTATTTTGTGTATTTTAATATGTGCTTTTATTGGGCTCTTTGTTTTTAATCATGAATTGATAACAAAATACATTTGTTATTTATTGTGTCCTCTTTCAATATCAATTTTGTGGTTTTCTAGTTTAGTTTTTCATATTTTGGACTTGACTTTTGGTCATTATTTGGAAATTCCTTCTGTTTTGTTGGATTTATCTGTTTCATCTTCCCTTCATCTCTTAACTCCTGGAACGCTTGGACCACTCTGTCTAATCCACTATCTTTCAGATTACTCTCTTCTTGACCCTTTACAATCCAGTTTCTGTTCTTTACACTATGCTGAAATTGCCCTTATTAAAGTATGTAACCATCTAACAGCTATATCTAATAGCTACTGCTCCCTGCTGATTCTCCTGGATCTCTCTGCTGCATTTGACACTGTGGATCACCAACTCCTCCTCATTATGCTCTACTCTCTCTGCCTCAATGACACCGTTCTCTCTGTTCTCTCTTGGTTCTACTCCTACTTCTCTGACTGCTTCTTCACTGTATCTTTGCTGGCTCTTCATTCTCTAATCATCCCATTACTGTCAAGGTTCTTCAAGGCTACGTCCTAGGCCCATTAGCAGATTTGGTTTCTAGTACCATCTCTATGCTGATGACACCAAATAATACACATCTTTTCCTGACATCACACCCATCTGAATACAAAATACCAGGGATTGTCTGTCTGTTGTCTCTACATCACATCATGTCCCCCTCTATCTGAAATGGAATCTTTCTAAAACTGAACTTCTCTTTCTTCCTGCCTGTACTAACCTACCTATACCTGATATTGCAATTGCCTTGGATGGCTCAACCATAACTCCCAAACAGCATGCTCACTGTCTCGGGGTCATATTTGACACAGAACTTTCCTTTATTTCCCATAGCCAATCACTCATTTGCTCTTGTTACCTGCATCTTAAAAACATCTCCAGAATCCAACATTTTCTCACCTTTGAAATGACAAACACTCCTACTGTCGCTCTTATTCATTCTTGTCTAGACTACTGCAACTCTCTACTGATCAGTCTCCCTCTTATCAAACTTTCTCCTCTCCAATCCATCGTGAATGCGGCAGTCAGTGTCATATTTCTGTCCAGCTGCTACACTGATGCCTCCACCTTTTGACAGTCAGTGCACTGGTTACCCATTTACTACAGAATATAATACTAACTTATCTCTCACTCACAAAGCTCTCCACAGCTCTGCACCACTCTACATCTCCACCCTCATCTCTGTCTACCAGTCTACCACCCTACCTGTGCTCTCTGTTCTGCAACTGATCTAAGATCAACATCATCCATACTCCAAACCTCCCACCTCTGTCTCCTAGACTTTTCTCATGCTATGCCAGTTTTCTGAAATGTACTATCCGGAACAATTTGATTAATACCTAGCCCCCACTTTATTAAGCGTTTGTTTTAAAAACACATTTCATTAGAGAGGCCTATCACCTCACTTCACTAATATAACTCTTCAGCCACGGGCAGGAAATTTGTCTGGAAAATTCAACAACTCTACATGGCAAAGCATGCTCTATGGTATTTTCATGCACTATTGCTATTTATTTATTGCAGGGCATTTGCTCATTTTGTTTTTATCTTGGTTTTGTTTGCTTAGTGGCTAGTGTGAACATGTGCCTATACATTGCATGCATACCAACTTATATTCCAGTTCATCTCTTTAGGTTTTTGTTAAAAACAGAATGGTCTGCCTAAGTGCCACCTGATTTACCAACCTATTGGAATTCATTTCAGTATATGTTGGAGCGTCTATGCGAGCAGCTTAAAGTGGTGAGTGATTATATTATGCAACAATACAAACTGAAGCTTGGGTTAATGTGAAATTTGCCATTGGCAGCTGATGATCACTTACTTAAAGAGAACCTGTCAGAAGGATTTTGCTAAGTAATATCTGATACCTGCAGTGAAGAAATCCGTTTTGTGGTTCTTGTGTAATCAGAGTTTGAAGTTTTCATTTAATGATATGCTTGTTAAGAACTGACCTGGGTTCGAGTAGTGATATTGCAACTACTAGGGGCAGCACTGGTAGGTAGTGTAGTCAGGGAAGCCAGGAATCGGTACACAGGAAAGCAGTACAATCTTGAAGGGTTTAGCAAGTAGTGTAGTCAGGGAAGCCAGGAATCGGTATACAGGAAAGCAGTATAATCTTGTATGAAGCAGCAGGAGAAGGGAGAGGTTGACTAGAGGCTGGGAGCAGAAAACCAAAATAGACCAAGCCAAACCAAGTCGGCAAAAAAGAGGCTATACTACAGGATTGAAGCACTTATTATTGGTGCACCAACTATGGTCTTTCTCCTCTGATAATTTCTGTCCCGTGATGAACCCCAGATTGAGGAGGGGGTGAAACGCGTTGGGACTACTTGGGACTATTTCTAAGGGACACTTTTGCTTATGGGTCTACACCACCTTGAAGGACCAGGAAAGTGGGAGCCCGGATTGATCGGAAATTCTTTGTGAAGTCTTAACTGTGAATTTTTATTGGAACCATACAGCCACCTATTGAGGGGCCTAAAGAATTACTATCTGAGATGCCTGCTGGGACCTTTCGGATGGACTAGAGACCAGATAAGTCCATTCTTTTTGCTATATTTTGACCAATCTATATCTGTTTAAATGTTTGGGGGTGTTTGTGTGGTTCTCTATACGGCCCCCACCTATGTGCACTAATGGTGGAGGACTGGCTATAATCCTACTGATAAATATTTATGGGATATATCTCCCTCCATCCTGATCCTCATCTTGTAGTAATGCACCATCCTGATCCTCATCTTGTAATAATGCATCATCCTGATCCTCATCTTGTAGTAATGCACCATCCTGGTCCTCATTTTGTAGTAGTGCACCATCCTGATCCTCATCTTGTAGTAATGCACCATCCTGGTCCTCATCTTGTAGTAATGTGCCCATCCTGGTCCTCATCTTGTAGTAATGTGCCGATCCTGGTCCTCATTTTGTAGTAATGCACAATCCTGGTCCTCATCTTGTAGTAATGCCCCATCCCGGTCCTCATCTTGTAGTAATGCCCCATCCCGGTCCTCATCTTGTAGTAATGTCCCATCCTGGCCCTCATTTTGTAGTAATGCACCATCCTGGTCCTCATCTTGTAGTAATGCACCATCCTGGTCCTCATCTTGTAGTAATGTGACAGTGTAACAAACTCAGACCATGAACCATAGACCATCAGTACAACATCACATTCATCCCCATGTCCCCCACAGTATAAACCCCATCAACACCACAGAGTATACAGTGCAGCATTGTACAGTATAGGATTCCCCAGGCCCTAACAGTGCAGTCTCATATCCCCCACACACAGTGTAGTAGACCCCAGGGCCCAGGCCCTCATAGCATACATGATAACATACACTGATCATCTCATCATACACATGTTAGCAGACCCTTATAATAGCCCCCACACAGCAGTCCAGCTCTTTTTGGGATCTGGCTCTTCTGGCTCCGCTCACCAAAAAGAGCCAGCTCTTTTGGATCCTAAATGGATCCCTATTAAATAAGTGTTCACCATAGATGAACACACATATTTAAGATGACATAGAAACTCCGCCCACCTATGGCTGAAACTCCGCCCACTATAAATTAGCCAATTAAATTAAAGAGAGTTTTGTTCTGGTGGGTGGAGTTATGGTCACAGATAACTGCAATTTTTTACACCCAGTGAGTGCCATTCAGAGAAGTTAGTGGCTCTCACTGGGGTGCCGGCTCCCATCAATCACAGCAGGGAGCCGGCTCTTTGTGTCGGATCATTCGCAACCGACACATCAGTAGGGAGCATGGCAAGCTACAGTGGTGGCCAAAAGTATTGGCACCCCTGCAATTCTGTCAGATAATACTCAGTTTCTTCCTGAAAATGATTGCAATCACAAATTCTTTGGTCTTATTATCTTCATTTAATTTGCTTGCAAGGAAAAAACACAAAAGAGAATGAAGCAAAAATCAAATCATTGATCATTTCACACAAAACTCCAAAAATGGGCCAGACAAAAGTATTGGCACCCTCAGCCTAATACTTGGTTGCTAGTGTTGAGCATTCCGATACTGAAATATCGGGTATCGGCCGATATTCACTGTATCGGAATTCCGATACTTAATTCCGATACTTTTATAATATCGAATACCGGAATCGGAAGTTCCCATAATGCCTGCGCTCTGCAGTGTCTGTGAAGGATGACAAGCTGGATGGCAGCGCTCAGCTGCGATCCAGCTTGTCATCAGAATGCCATCCCAGCGTGGGAGAATTCTCCTGATTGTTTAAAAGCCGGCGCGCGGTAAAAAGCCGCCGGCTTTTAAACAATCACGCAGCCCCATACTGCTTCCCCGCAGCCTCCCACCCCGATCCTCCGCTCCCCTCGCCACCTCCCATCCCGATCGTAAATTAGGACCGGGCGGGGAGCGCAGCACCAAGGAGCGAAGGACCCGGGCGGGGAAGCCGGCAGTGAAAAGACTTCACCGCCGGCTTTCCCGTTCTGTGCTGCGCTTTCCCGCCGGTTATTTCAAATGAACAGCTGAGGTATCAGGTGATGCCGATCAGCTGTTCATTTGAAGTAGCCGCGGTGCCCTCAGAGGGTTCATGTGAGTTCATGCTTGACTGCATGAACTCACATCAACTTTCCCACGGCCGCACAGGTCAGCCTCACCTCCCAGACCCGTCATGATTAGTGTGTGCGGGGTGTGTGTGTGTGTGTGCGCGGGGTGTGTGTGTGTGCGGGGTGTGTGTGTGTGCGGGGTGTGTGTGTGCGGGTGTGTGTGCGGGTGTGTGTGCGGGGTGTGTGTGTGTGTGTGTGCGGGGTGTGTGTGTGTGCGGGGTGTGTGTGTGTGCGGGGTGTGTGTGTGTGCGGGGTGTGTGTGTGTGCGGGGTGTGTGTGTGTGCGGGGTGTGTGTGTGTGCGGGTGTGTGTGTGTGCGGGTGTGTGCGGGTGTGTGTGCGGGCAGACATAGGCCGATGTGACACTACTACTCCCATCGGCCTATGTCTGTCCCCCGTCCACTCCTGCCAGCAGGATCAGCTCGATGGGAGCAGTAGTTCCCATCAGCCTGATCCTGCTATTTAAATTGCCCTACTGTGTCCCCAATAAATGTTAGATACATGTCATTGGTGGCCAGTGGTTACCTAAAAGAAATTAGTTCATACATTACCTGTCCCCGCCGATCGCCACCTAAAATAAAGTAAAAAATAAAAAACTACACCTATACTCACCAAGACACCTAATTCCCCGAAGCCATCGATCTCCTGTAATAAAATATAAAATAATAAACCACAACCTTATCCTTACCCCTCCGTAGTAGTCCACGAGTGTCCCACGAAGATCTCCAGTTCAGAGCAGCCACATAGAATGTGACCGCTCTGAACCGCTGCCGCCGCTAGAATGACGGGGCCGTAAGGGTTCACCGGAGTTCAGGCAGCGCTGCTCCGGTTAGCTCCTTTACGGCACTGCTGTATCGTGAGAAATTCCCACGGTACAGCACTGCCGTAAAGGAGGTCTCCGGAGCTGCGCTGCCTGAATGCACTCCGGTGACCTCAGTCAGTGGCTCCCGCTGCCGGGAGCGGACGTGTTCCCGGCAGCCTGAGCTTACAGCAGCCATGCACAGCTGTCACCATCTCCAGATGTGACAGCTGTGCATGGGAGATCAGCGCAGGAACGTGGACAGGTAACTATTTTTTTTTTAGTAAACTAAGAATTAAATAAAATGGTGTTTTATTTCAAATAAATTATTTTTTCTGGGTGTAGTGTGTTTTTTCTTTTTAACACTTTGTAGGTTAGTAATGGGGGTGTCATATAGACGGCCATCATTACTAACCTGGGCTTCATGGCAGCTGGCGCTGACATGAACCCCACCACTATTACCCCCTGCCACCGCACCAGGGCAGCGTGGAAGAGCGAGGCTAAGTGCCAGAATTGGCGCATCCTATGGATGCGCCATTTCTGGGGCGGCTGACGGCTGGTGTTTCTAGCCTGGGAGGGGGCCAATATTCATGGCACCCTTCCTGAGCTATTAATATCAGCCCCCAGCTGTCTGCCTAGCCTTTGCTAGCTATTAAAATAGAGGGGACCCCACGTCATTTTTTTTTGGGGGGTCCCCCATTTTAATAGCTAGTAAAGGCTAGGTATTCAGCTGGGGGCTGATATTAGTAGCCTGGGAAGCTCCGTGGGTTTTACCCCCTTCCCAGGCTTCAAACATCTGCCCCAGCCGTCTGCTTAACCTCCGCTAGAGACTAAAATTATGGGGGATCCCACGCCATTTTTTTTTTAAATAAATCCTTTATTTTAACACTAAATGACATTTGAGGACTTAATAAAGATGCAGTCCCTAAATTATTATTTATTTTTTAATAAATTTTTCCCAAAACTTTTGACGTGGGCTTCGCCATATTTTTGTATGCCAGCCAGGTACAGCATCCAGCTTCTATGAACGCGCCATTTTCCGGGGCGGCCGCGGACTGCAATTTTCAGCGGGGGGGGGGAGGGCAAAAAGCTTGGGCCTCCCTGCGCTGCAGATTCCATCCCCCAGCTGCCTAGTTGTACCTGGCTGGACACAAAAATAGGGAGAAGCTCCACGTTTTTTTTTTTTTAATTATTTCATGAAATTCATGGAATAATTAAGAAAAAAAGGGCTTCCCTATATTGTTGTGTCCGGCTAGGTACAAATAGGCAGCTGGTGGTTGGGGGCAGCCCGTTCCTGCCTGCTGTACCTGGCTGGACACAAATATAGTGTGAAGCCCCACGTCAATTTTTTTTTAATTATTTCAGGAAATTCATGAAATAATTAAAAAAAAATTATGTGGGGCTTCGCCCTATAATTGTGTCCAGCCAGGTACAGCAGGCAGGAACGGGCTGCCCCCAACCACCAGCTGCCTATTTGTACCTAGCCGGACACAACAATATAGGGAAGCCCTTTTTTTCTTAATTATTCCATGAATTTCATGAAATAATTAAAAAAAAAAATGTGTGGCGCTTCGCCCTATTTTTGTGTCCAGCCAGGTACAACTAGGCAGCTGGGGGCTGGAATCTGCAGCGCAGGGAGACCCAAGCTTTCTGGGTCCCACCCGCTGCAAATTGCAGTCCGCAGCCGCCCCGGAAAATGGCGCGTTCATAGAAGCGCCATCTTCTGGCGCTGTACCCAACTCATCCAGGGCCCTGGTGCGGTGGCTCACTGGGTAATAAAGGGGTTAAGGCCAGCTTGGCATTATCAGCTGGCCCTAAGCCCGAAATTCATGGGGTCACGCCAATATTAGACATGACCGCCATGAATTTCTAGTAAAGTATTTAAAAAAAACACAAACACCCAGAAAAAAGTCCTTTAATTGAAATAAAGACACAATTCTTTATTGTTCTAAATTAAACCATACTTACCGCCACACCCATTCCAGCTGAAGCCAACGATCTCCTGCAATAAAAGTAAAATAATAAAGCAACCTCATCCTTACCTTTCCATGGTTCCCAGGACAGCTTCAGCTCTGCTACATCGAGATGACAGGCTGGACCGCAGCAGAACGCTGCCATCCAGCCTGTCATCCCGCGGACACTGAGAAGCGCAGGCATGCTTGCGCTCCTCAGTGTCTTTCTGTGACGTCATCCAGATGAGCCGAGGTCATGTCCAATGAACTCAGCTCACCTCATGCACGTCACTGACAGCGTGGGAAAATTCTCCTGCACTCAGCGCTTCAGCGTGAGAATTCTCCCACGCTGTCAGTGACGTGCATGAGGTGCGCCGAGTTCATGGGACATGACCTCACCTCATGCACGTCACTGACAGCGTGGGAAAATTCTCACGCTGAAGCGCTGAGTGCAGGAGAATTCTCCCACGCTGTCAGTGACGTACATGAGGTGAGCCGAGTTCATTGTCGGCTCATCTGGATGCCGTCACAGCCAGACACTGAGGAGTGGAAGTATGCCTGCGCTTCTCAGTGTCTGCGGGATGACAGGCTGGATGGCAGCGTTCTGCTGCGGTCCAGCCTGTCATCTCGATGTAGCAGAGCTGGAGCCGTCGTGGGAGCCATGGAAAGGTAAGGATGAGGTTGCTTTATTATTTTTCTTTTATTGCAGGAGATCGTTGGCTTCAGCTGGAATGGGCGTGATGGTAAGTATGGTTTAATTTAGAACAATAAAGAATTGTGTGTTTATTTCAATTAAAGGACTTTTTTCTGGGTGTTTGTGTTTTTTTTAAATACTTTACTAGAAATTCATGGTGGTCATGTCTAATATTGGCGTGACCCCATGAATTTCGGGCTTAGGGCCAGCTGATAATGCCAAGCTGGCCTTAACCCCTTTATTACCCAGTGAGCCACCGCATCAGGGCCCTGGATGAGTTGGGTACAGCGCCAGAAGATGGCGCTTCTATGAACGCGCCATTTTCCGGGGCGGCTGCGGACTGCAATTTGCAGCGGGTGGGGCCCAGAAAGCTTGGGCCTCCCTGCGCTGCAGATTCCAGCCCCCAGCTGCCTAGTTGTACCTGGCTGGACACAAAAATAGGGCGAAGCTCCACGTTTTTTTTTTTTTAAATTCATGAAATTCATGGAATAATTCAGAAAAAAAGGGCTTCCCTATATTGTTGTGTCCGGCTAGGTACAAATAGGCTGCTGGTGGTTGGGGGCAGCCCGTTCCTGCCTGCTGTACCTGACTGGACACAAATATAGGGCGAAGCCCCACATCAATTTTTTTAAATTATTTCATGAATTTCCTGAAATGATTTAAAAAAAATTGACGTGGGGCTTCGCACTATATTTGTGTCCAGCCAGGTACAGCAGGCAGGAACGGGCTGCCCCCAACCACCAGCTGCCTATTTGTACCTGGTTGGACACAACAATATAGGGAAGCCCTTTTTTTCTTAATTATTTCATGAATTTCATGAAATAATTAAAAAAAAAAAATACGTGAAGCTTCTCCCTATTTTTGTGTCCAGCCAGGTACAACTAGGCAGCTGGGGGATGGAATCTGCAGCGCAGGGAGGCCCAAGCTTTCTGCCCCCCCCCTCCCCCCGCTGAAAATTGCAGTGCGCAGCCACCCCGGAAAATGGCGCGTTCATAGAAGCTGGATGCTGTACCTGGCTGGCATACAAAAATATGGCGAAGCCCACGTCAAAAGTTTTGGGAAAAATTAATTAAAAAATAAATAATAATTTAGGGACTGCATCTTTATTAACTCCTCAAATGTCATTTAGTGTTAAAATAAAGGACTTATTTTAAAAAAAATTGACGTGGGGCTTCGCCCTATATTTGTGTCCAGCCAGGTACAGCAGGCAGGAACAGGCTGCCCCCAACCACCAGCTGCCTATTTGTACCTGGCCGGACACAACAATATAGGGAAGCCCTTTTTTTCTTAATTATTCCATGAATTTCATGAAATAATTTTAAAAAAAAATGCGTGGGGCTTCGCCCTATTTTTGTGCCCAGCCAGATACAACTAGGCAGCTGGGGGCTGGAATCCGCAGCGCAGGGAGACCCAAGCTTTCTGGGCCACCCCCGCTGCAAATTGCAGTCCGCAGCCGCCCCAGAAAATGGCGCGTTCATAGAAGCGCCATCTTCTGGCGCTGTACCCAACTCATCCAGGGCCCTGGTGCGGTGGCTCACTGGGTAATAAAGGGGTTAAGGCCAGCTTGGCATTATCAGCTGGCCCTAAGCCCAAAATTCATGGGGTCACGCCAATATTAGACATGACCACCATGAATTTCTAGTAAAGTATTTAAAAAAACACAACACCCAGAAAAAAGTCCTTTAATTGAAATAAACACACAATTCTTTATTGTTCTAAATTAAACCATACTTACCACCACGCCCATTCCAGCTGAAGCCAACGATCTCCTGCAATAAAAGTAAAATAATAAAGCAACCTCATCCTTACCTTTCCATGGTTCCCATGACAGCTTCAGCTCTGCTACATCGAGATGACAGGCTGGACCGCAGCAGAACGCTGCCATCCATCCTGTCATCCCGCAGACACTGAGAAGCGCAGGCATACTTCCACTCCTCAGTGTCTGGCTGTGACGGCATCCAGATGAGCCGAGGTCATGTCCAATGAACTCCGCTCACTTCATGTACGTCACTGACAGCGTGGGAAAATTCTCCTGCACTCAGCACTTCAGCGTGAGAATTTTCCCACGCTGTCAGTGACGTGCATGAGGTGAGCTGAGTTCATTGGACATGACCTCACCTCATGTATGTCACTGACAGCGTGGGAGAATTCTCACGCTGAAGCGCTGAGTGCAGGAGAATTTTCCCACGCTGTCAGTGACGTGCATGAGGTGAGCTGAGTTCATTGGACATGAACTCGGCTCATCTGGATGACGTCACAGAGAGACACTGAGGAGCGCAAGCAAGCCTGCGCTTCTCAGTGTCTGCGGGATGACAGGCTGGATGGCGGCGTTCTGCTGCGGTCCAGCCTGTCATCTCGATGTAGCAGAGCTGGAGCTGTCCTGGGAACCATCGAAAGGTAAGGATGAGGTTGCTTTATTATTTTTCTTTTATTGCAGGAGATCGTTGGCTTCAGCTGGAATGGGCGTGATGGTAAGTATGGTTTAATTTAGAACAATAAAGAATTGTGTCTTTATTTCAATTAAAGGACTTTACTCTGGGTGTTTGTGTTTTCTTTTAACTTTGACTATGGGGTTAGTAATGGGGGTGTCTTATAGACGCCTCTCCATTACTAACCTGGGCTTGATGTCAGCTGGCATTATAAGCTGACATCAACCCCAACCCTATTACCCCCTGCCACCGCACCAGGGCAGCGTGGAAGAGCGAGGCTAAGTGCCAGAATTGGCGCATCCTATGGATGCGCCATTTCTGGGGCGGCTGACGGCTGGTGTTTCTAGCCTGGGAGGGGGCCAATATTCATGGCACCCTTCCTGGGCTATTAATATCAGCCCCCAGCTGTCTGCCTAGCCTGTGCTAGCTATTAAATTAGGGGCGACCCCACGTCATTTTTTTGGGGGGGTCCCCCATTTTAATAGCTAGTAAAGGCTAGGTATTCAGCTGGGGGCTGATATTAGTAGCCTGGGAAGCTCCGTGGGTATTACCCCCTTCCCAGGCTTCAAACATTTGCCCCAGCTGTCTGCTTAACCTCCGCTAGAGCCTAAAATTAAGGGGAACCCCACGCCAATTTTTTTTTAAATAAATCCTTTATTTTAACACTAAATGACAAGTACAGTAATCAACACTGTCACTGTACTTCATATATATGTGACTGACATGTTTCTATCTATCTAATCTATGTGTGATTCTCTATTCCTTCTATTCTAAATTGTCGGGTACAGATGCTGAATTGCCGGCCGGCTTTCTTAAAGAGACGGTGCATGAAAACACTATTATTTTTTTAAATAAATCCTTTACACTAAATGACAAGTTCTGTAAGCAACACTGTCACTGTACTTCTTATATATGTGACTGACATGTTTCTATCTATCTAATCTATGTGTGAAGCTCTATTCTGTCTGTTATAAATTGTCGGGTACAGATGCTGAATTGCCGGCCGGCTTTTTTAAAGAGACGGTGCACGAAAACACTAATATTTTTTTTAATAAATCCTTTACACTAAATGACAAGTACAGTAAGCAACACTGTCACTGTACTTCATATATATGTGACTGACATGTTTCTATCTATCTAATCTATGTGTGAAGCTCTATTCTTTCTGTTGTAAATTGTCGGGTACCGGTGAATGCCGCTGATGAATTGCCGGCTTTTCATGTCATTCTACATTATTCTTAGTTGTTTTACTTCATGTAGAATTAACCTACAAGGAAAGAAAGGGTTTATTTTCATTCCGATATTTGTGTCCCATTGACTTGCATTGGTTTCCGGTATCGGAATCGGCGATATCCGATACTTTTTGGGTATCGGCCCGATCCAATCCGATACGATATTTCCTGATATCGGAAGGTATCGCTCAACACTATTGGTTGCACAACCTTTAGCCAAAATAACTGCGAACAACCGCTTCCGGTAACCATCAATGAGTTTCTTACAATGCTCTGCTGGAATTGTAGACCATTCTTCTTTGGCAAACTGCTCCAGGTCCCTGATATTTGAAGGGTGCCTTCTCCAAACTGCCATTTTGAGATCTCTCCACAGGTGTTCTATGGGATTCAGGTCTGGACTCATTGCTGGCCACCTTAGAAGTCTCCAGTGCTTACTCTCAAACCATTTTATAGTGCTTTTGGAAGTGTGCTTTGGGTCATTGTGCTGCTGGAAGACCCATGACCTCTGAGGGAGACCCAGCTTTCTCACACTGGGCCCTACATTATGCTGCAAAATTTGTTGGTAGTCTTCAGACTTCATAATGCCATGCACACGGTCAAGCAGTCCAGTGCCAGAGGCAGCAAAGCAACCCCAAAACATCAGTGAACCTCCGCCATGTTTGACTGTAGGGACCGTGTTCTTTTCTTTGAATGCCTCTTTTTTTTTCCCTGTACATTCTATGTTGATGCTTTTTCCCAAAAAGCTCTACTTTTGTCTCATCTGACCAGAGAACATTCTTCCAAAACGTTTTAGGCTTTCTCAGGTAAGTTTTGGCAAACTCCAGCCTGGCTTTTTTATGTCTCGGGATAAGAAGTAGGGTCTTCCTGGGTATCCTACCATACAGTCCCTTTTCATTCAGACGCCGACGGATAGTACGGGTTGACACTGTTGTACCCTCGGACTGCAGGGCAGCTTGAACTTGTTTGGATGTTAGTCGAGGTTCTGTATCCACCATCCAGACAATCTTGCGTTGAAATCTCTCGTCAATTTTTCTTTTCCGTCCACATCTAGGGAGGTTAGCCACAGTGCCATGGGCTTTAAACTTCTTGATGACACTGCGCACGGAAGACACAGGAACATTCAGGTCTTTGGAGATGGACTTGTAGCCTTGAGATTGCTCATGCTTCCTCTCAATTTGGTTTCTCAAGTCCTCAGACAGTTCTTTGGTCTTCTTTCTTTTCTCCATGCTCAATGTGGTACACACAAGGACACAGGACAGAGGTTGAGTCAACTTTAATCCATGTTAACTGGCTGCAAGTGTGATTTAGTTATTGCCAACACCTGTTAGGTGCCACAGGTAAGTTACAGATGCTGTTAATTACACGAATTAGAGAAGCATCACATGATTTTTCAAAGGGTGCCAATACTTTTGTCCACCCCCTTTTTTAGGTTTGGTGTGGAATTATATCCAATTTGGCTTTAGGACAATTCTTTTTGTGTTTTTTCATTGAAGACCAATTAAATGAAGATAATAATACCAAAGAATTTGTGATTGCAATCATTTTCAGGAAGAAACTGAATATTATCTGACAGAATTGCAGGGGTGCCAATACTTTTGGCCACCACTGTATATACTCGATTACTTGTTGGATGATAGGTTTAAAGTGAGGATTAAATAAAGGGATGACTATTGGTTAGCCTTGCCTTTCTTTTTTAATAAATTTGCAAAAATTTCTACATTTCTGTTTTTTTCAGTCAAGATGGGGTGCAGAGTGTAATTTAATGAGAAAAAAAAAGAACTTTTTAGAATTTACCAAATGGCTGCAATGAAACAAAGAGTGAAACATTTAAAGGGGTCTGAATATTTTCTGTACCCACTGTAAGTCCATTCATATTGAAAGCTAATCCCTTCGGTAGCCCACGGATGAAAATATGGCTTACAAATACCAGATAGAAGCAAAGGAGGGTGTATGCAGCATCACGTCCAGGGAAAATTAAATAAAAGCAATATTTATTAGTTCATGTTAAAAAATAGAGAATACTAAATGAATTGCGGGAGAATTCCTGGGAATCCACTTCATAATGTGTTTCAAACATATGAAATCTTTATCTTAGTGACATTATGATTAAGAATTCATATAGCTAGATTGCAATACACATCTGCTGGTCAATTTTGTTCTACAGCTATAGTACGCTGAAGGGAATTATACCTTATTCAGAGTAAATAAACCTGAATCTTTGCCCACAAAAGGAGTGTTAAAAAGTTAATGATTAGTGATGAGCGAACATACTCTGTGATACTCGGATAACAATTGAGTATCTCTGTGCTCGGATGTGTTCGACACTCGCCGAGCATTGTCTGGTGCTCGGATTTGTAGCTTGAATCCCCTCCACGCATGTTTTGCGCCTGTTACAAGGCCGATAAACATGCGGGGACTGCCTGCCAGTCACTGTAATGCTGTAGTGGCATTACTTTGATTGACTGGCTGCATACCTCATTAGATGTTATAAAAGGACAGGCGCCGCCATGCTCTGCTTACTGATGCCATTGCACAGCTCAGGGACAGTTTTGATGGGAGGGAGAGAGCAGTTGTCCAGGCCTGTGTGTGCACAGTTTAACTAATCAATGTCCTCTTGTGGTGATACCGATGCTGACCCATCATACTAACAGTACTTCTAAGGGCAAATCCTGTGCTTTGCTGTTTGTATCAGATACATTCTGCATTTAGCCTATCGAGGGACAGTTGCAGGAGCAGAGAGAGTGGCAGAATACAGCCTCTAGGCAGGGCTTAGGGCTTTGCAGTCCATTGCTAAATATACAGCTGCTGCACGTGACCTCATTTTTTGGGGGGGTGAAAAATTTACTATATTGTCATCCATACAATGTAACGTGCTTTTTGTTTCATAATGGTGGTATATTAAACAAAAAAAAAACACTTTGCCTACTTCAGGTGACCAATTTTTTTTTTATTATAAATAAACGTGGTTTCCAGAGACATAACAATTAGAAAATGCATGACGCATGTGGGGTAAGAGATGAGAAAGTATAAGTGCAGATGACGAGTACGTAGGGCAGGTGCAACTACGTCTGTTGCTGGAGCACAAGAAACATGCCTATCCATGGCACATAGCTTCCTGTTCCACTTTGCAGGGAGGCATAGGACACTACTTCTGAAATCAGTGCAGTGCAAGCAAGTGGTCGGTTGGATAGCAGATAATGATTCCAGCATGCTTGCCTGCACCATCCAGTCTTCCACACAGTCCAGTCTCACCAGCCAAGAGTCTGCATCACTTAATCCTCACCTTGATCCTCCTTCCTTCACCATGACGAGTCCCCGGCAACCAGTGATCCCACAGTAAGACACTCCGAGGAGCTCTTTACATACTCATTTCATGATTGTGGCCTCTCATCTTGCATGTTCCAAGAGGAGGAGATGCTGTTTAGTCATGCACAAAACTTACAGCAACCACGGTCACAAGAAGATGATGGTGGGGAATGGCAAATTTTGAATAAGGAGGTAGATGATGATGAGACACAGTTGTCGATAAGTCAGGTTGTTGTTAAGTCACCAATAGTGATGAGTGAGCACTAAAATGCTTGGGTACTCGTTGCTCGGGTTGAGCAAATTGGAATACTCGGGTGCTCGACCCGAGCAACGAGCCCAATTTAAGTCTAAGGGAAACTCAAGCATTTTTCAGGTGGCTCCCCCCAGCTATCGGCAGAGGGCCTAAAAATTGCCCAAATCGATGGGAACAGTGTTCAAATGACATGGGAACAGCATGGGGAAGACCCCTGGAAGCATTTCTGTCTCGCAGGTCACTTCTGTCAACAACGTTGTCAGAGTATTACGCCACTTTTACGAACTCACAATAAAACATACAAAAACGAAACCAAAATGGATTTTCCTGGAAAATATGTTAAGGAACATCCTTTCCAGGGTAATGACTTGTGTATAAGGCAAAATAAATAACCAAAAACAAAAATACTCCTCCACACCTTGGGCTATGTTCACACGTAGCGTTTTTGAGGCATTTTTGCACTTTTGCATTGCTTTCAACCAAGACAAATGCATTCACGGGGAAATGTCATTTTAACATTTTACAACCTTATGTGGCCATGTGGTGTGTGACACATCATCAGACACATGCATACAGTGCTGAAAAGATATGGGAACAGCATGGGGAACACCCCTGGAAGCATCTCTGACTCCCAGGTCACTGCCTAAAAGTGTGCCCATCATAAGTGATCCTTGGCGCATGCGAAGATGCCTCCCGCCATGCACCTATCATTGCAGACTTGGAACAATCACCGTCCACGTCCTTGTCCCAGTTCAGCGTTCAGTTGTCCCTACCCCATTCCTTGGAATGCAAGCGCAAGTATGCAGCCAGCCACCCATCCACCCACAGAAAGGAATACTATACTGCCAAATTTTTGACAACTGCTTGCACTTGAAATGTAGCCTTTTAGGCTCGTGGAGGTGGAAGCTGTCCACAATCTTATGGCGGCGGCAGCCGGTGTCCATACTCAGTCCCCAGCCGCCACTATTTGTCCCAGTGTCGTCTCCACCTTCCACAACCACGGGTCCCACAACATTACCCGTGCCCTCCCCAGTGCACTTACTGGGAAGGACCGCCTTACCACAAACACGTGATCAAGTGAATGTGGCCAGGGACAGTACGGAGCCAGTCCACAGCTTTGTTTGCTGATTTGTACTTCAGCACATCCATATTCTTTAGCTTGGTGAAAGGACTTGGGAAACCATATCTACCCAGCTGTCATTTCTCCCAGGAAGTCCTCTAAAGCTGCTTTCACTTGAAATGTGGCCTTTTAGGCTCGTGGAGGCAGAAGCTTTTCATAACCTCATGCCGGTGGCGGCCGGGTGTCCATACTCGGTCCCCAGCCACCGCTATTTCTCCCAGTATCGTCTCCGCCTTCCACAAGCACGGGTCCCACAACATTACCTGTGTCCTCCCCAGTGCACTTACTGGGAAGGACCACCTAACCACAAACACGTGGACAGGTGAATGTGGCCAGGGACGGTACGGAGCCAGTCCACAGCTCTTTTTTGCTGAGAGTTATATTTAACCACAGCCATATTCTTTAGCTGGGTGAAAGGACTGGCATAGAGGGAAACCGTATCTACTCTGGGTGTCATTTCTCCCAGGAAGTCCTCTAATGCAGCTTGTTGCAGAAGCAATGGCAGCCCGTCCAACATCAACTCGCACTTGTCAGTGGTGCTTTGACACACAAACATCTTTCTTTGCGCATTTAATTTCATGACTACAAAGTTTGGCAATGGACTGATCTTCAATATGGTTTGAGAAATAACATGCATAAGCACGTTCAATCCACATTAAAAAAGCAGCCATAGAGTGTCCGGGAACCTTCCCCCACACTTTTCTTAGCCAGGGCTGATTCTCGGCAGGGTTGGACGGACCCACTAGAAAACTGGAGACTCCTCCAGTGGGCTCTGGCTTCTCTTTCAGGAAAGTTCATAGTGCTGAGGTGAGGCTATGATGATGATAGAGGCCACCATCTGCTTAGTTTTCTGTTACTTGGAATGCAAGCGCAAGTATGCAGCCAGCCACAGGCCGCAACACTAAATTGTCAGATTTCTGGGCAGCTACTTGCACTTGAAATGTAGCCTTTTAGGCTCGTGGAGGCAGAAGCTTTTCACAATCTCATGCCTCATGCCACGTGTCCATACTCGGTCCCCAGCCGTCACTATTTCTCTTGGTGTTGTCTCCGCCTTCTACAAGCGTGGGTCCCTGAACATTACTGCTGGCACTTTTATGTGGGAATTTGCTTGCCTCCTACCAGCCTGGAATATTTCCAGTAAACTATGGTACGATGCCATGGTATTAGCACTACCCGCAGTACCAGTAGCGAAGCCATCCCCAATTTCCTTCTCAGGAATTTTATTTGGTAGACTGAGTAGCTGCCCAAATACATTAGTTTCTCACAAAGAAGCTGAAGATAGAGTGGCAGTAGATGCAAATTTCTCCAGCCTGTTACATATTACAGGGTGAACGGCAGCACATTGGATCAGTGGTTAGCACTGAAGCTTTGCAGCGTTGGGATCCTGGGTTCAAATCCCAGCAAGGACAACATCTGCAATGACTTTGTATGTTCTGTCCGTGTTTGCGTGGGTTTCCACCTAAGTAAAAAAGCAACCATAGTGTGTCCTTCCCACATACTTTTCTTAGCCAGGACTGCTTCTCGGCAGGGTTTGACGGTCCCACCAGAGAATCCTCTGGTGTGCCCTGGCTTCTACATCAGGAGAGTTCATGATAGAGCTGACTTTGCCGCTGCTGTTTTTCAATCTGAAACAGCTTCTCAGTGGGAGTTGTATTTCACCACAGTCATATTCTTTAGTTCAGTGAAAGGACTGGCATAGAGGGAAATAGTATCTACTCCGGCTGTAATTTCTCTGACACCAGGTTCCGCCCATTCCGACCATGCCTGGCTGTATGTTCAGCTGTGAGAGCCACAGATCAGGCTGCTGTGTTACAGCTTTCAACAACTCTGCAGCACTGGGTGGTTTTTCACCTAAGCATTAAGCATGTTATCTTCAGCACAGCCTGTTTCCTCTTGGCCAAGGTAGTGCTGCAGTGCTTTCAGCTTGTGACTGATGTGGTCATTTCGGAAATGGAGGAGGAGGTGCAGGAGCTGAACAATGTGATTACGTTGAGGTTACATTGGTGACTCTGTTTTTTATACTAAAAAAAGATTCCTGCTGCTTTTTTTTTTTTTTTACATTATTTTTTAAGACAAATGCATTCACCGGGAAATGTAATTTTAACATTTTACAACCTTATCTGGTAATGTGGTGTGTGACACATCATCAGACACATCCTGTTTCATTTATGATGGAGGGACTCTGAAAGTCACAAAGCCTCTTTTATAGGGCCATCAGGTGGCCCTTACTATTCTTAAAAGGCCAGAAGTCGGCCCTCACTATTGTTAGAGAGCCATCAGCCGGCTATGCTTTGTTGTTCCCATTATTAATGAGCGGGTCTCCTATACTGTTGTTGCGTATGCAGTGACTGCAAAGGCTGCCAAAAATTCGGACCAACCCAATACCCCTTTGAAGAGACATAGAGGAGGGTATCAGTAAATTAAATGTTGCCATTATAAAGGAGCGGGTCTCCTATAGTGGTAATGCCCATGCCGTGACTGCAAGGGCTGACCAAATTTAGGAAAAACCCCACTAAGAATTTAAAGACACATAGAGCAAGGCCACAGTAATGACAAATTCCCATTAGAAAGGAGAGGGTCTCCCATAGTGTCGGCCTATGCAGTGAATGCAAGGGCTGCCAAAAATTGGGAGGCATGCCAATGCCCCTTGGAAGAGACTTAGAGGTCCTCATAAAAAAATGTTCTCATTAAAAAGGAGCGGGTCTCCTATACTTGTAATGCCCATGCACTAAGTGTATGGGTTGACAAACATTTACGAGCATCATAAACACCCTTTAAAAAAATTATGTTGGTGTTGCATCACGAACCACGGTCACCCTGGTGATATGGTGATGGAGGACGAGAAGAAGGAGGAGAACAAGAGCAAATAGTCAAAATCAGGAAGCGTATACCCATGGGTGGGTGTGAAGAGGTGCATGGGAATACACCTCCCAAAAAAAGACACTGGATTTGAGTTTGTTACTCTGCTATCATTCGGTGGTGTTGAGAAGTCTGGCCCAATCCAGCCCTTGTTCATTTTTATAAGAGTCAGCCTGTTATCATTTTCAGTTGACAGGCGGATGCGCTTATGAGTTATAATTCCACCAGTGGTACTAAAAAACTGCTCTGATAAAACGCTAGCGGCAGGGCAGCCCAGGACCTCCAAGGCGTAGAGAGCCAGTTCATTCCACGTATCCAGCTTGGATACCCAATAATTATAAGGCACAGAGGAATCACGGAGGATGTTGGTACGGTCGGCAAGATACTCTCTCAGCATCTTCTCAAACTTTGCACTCCTTGTGAGAGTACCCCGCACTTCAGGGCCTGTGCGATGGCAGGGTCTGACAAAACTGTCCCAGAACTTTGACAGTGTTCCCCTGCCTCTGCTGGATTGCATTTGTGTCTCTCTCGCATGTGCAGATGAGAATTTTTTTAATAGTTCTGCAACAAGGGCATTCTGGTACTGCCCCATTTTTGTAGACCTGTCCGCCTCAGGAATAAGAGATATAAAGTTCTCCTTGTAGCGTGGGTCTAGAAGTGTCACCAACCAGTAATGACTGTCACCCAAAATTTTGAAAATGCGAGGGTCATGGGAAAGGCAGCGTAACATAAACTCAGCCATGCGTGCCAGACTGCTAACAGGCAAGACTTCAGTGTCCTCACCAAGAGAATGACTGACCATGCTCTCCTCCTCTCTGTCCTCTGGCCATCCACGCTGAGCAGACGGTATGACAGTTGTGCAGGTAGTACAGCATGAAACTAGCTGCTGTTCTTCCTCCTCCTGCTCCTCTTCCTCATTGTCACCCAATCCACGTTGGGATGAGATGAGGCTGGGCTGTGTGTAATCACCTTGTATGGTTCCTTGCTCCATCTCAACGTGCTCCGCCTGCAATGCATCCTCTTTGATTGTGAGCAGAGAGCGTTTCAGAAGACAGAGAAGCGGGATTGTGATGCTAATTATGGCGTCATTGCCGCTCACCATCTTGGTGGAGATCTCAAAGTTTTGGAGGATGGTACATATGTCTGACATCCATGTCCACACCTGAGGTCTTATGTGTGGAGTCTGAACTGAATACCGACAGCCTTGTTCATGCTGGTTCTCAACAACTGCCCTCTTCTGCTCACAAATCCTTCCCAACATCTGTAGTGTAGAGTTCCAATGCATGGGGACATCACATACCAGTCTGTGAGCCGGAAGCTGCAATAGCTGCTGAAACAAGACAAGGGTGGCGGAAGCTGTGGGTGACTCTCTAAAATGGGCACACAGGTGGCATACTTTAACAAGCAGATCTGGCAGCTCCGGGTAGGATTTGAGAAACTGCTGAACCACGAGGTTAAGCACATGGTGTGTGAGCTCGCCTCGCCTCGCATCACAGCTGCCACCAGGTTCCGGCCATTGTCACAAACGACCATGCCTGGCTGTAGGTTCAGTGGTGTGAGCCACAAATCTGCCTGCTCTTTCACAGCTGTCCACAATTCTTCAGCATTGTGCGGTTTGTCACCTAAGCATATTAGCTTCAGCACAGTCTGTTGCCGCTTGGCTGAGGCAGTGCTGCTGTGCTTCCAGCTTGTGACTGATGTGGTCATTTCGGAGATGGAGGCTGAAGAGGAGGAGGAGGCTTAGGAGGATGAGGTGCAGGAGCTGCAGACTTTGGGGGCAACCCTGATTGACTAGGGCCTGTAATCCTTGGCGTCGGGAGGACGTGTTGCGTCCCAAGGTCCGACTGGGTCCCGGATTCCACTATGTTAACCCAGTGTGCCGTCAGCGAGCTGTACCGTCCCTGCCCACAAGCACTTGTCCATGTGTCTGTGGTTAGGTGGACTTTCCCGGTAACTGCGTTGTTGAGGGTACGGCTAATGTTTAGGGACACGTGTAATGTGCGGACAGCACAACGGGAGAAATAGTGGCGGCTGGGGACCAAGTACCAAGGGACGGCCGCCGCCATCAGGTTGTGGAATGCTTCCGTCTCCATGAGCCTAAAAGACAACATTTTGAGCGCAAGCAGTCATGAAATGTGGGAATTTAGTAGTGTGGCCTGTGGGGCGTTGGCTGCGTATTTGCGCTTGCGTTCCAGGGACTGGGGTATGGACAACTGAATGCCGCATTGGGACAAGGACGTGGACGTGCTTCCTGATGCTGCTACTTGTGCAACAACAGGTGCATCTTCACATGCACCATGGACAGGGGATTGGCTTGCATGCACAACAGCGGAAGAAGCAATGTTGCCACCCGCAGACACTGTTCCTAGAGTCTGGGGTTCGGCCCAATTAGTCGGGTGCTTTGCTGCCATCTGCCTGATCATGCTGGTTTTTGTCAGGCTGGTCATTTTTCCACCCCTGCTGATGCTGGCCTGGCAGGTGGTGCAAATGGCCTTTTTGGGGTTATCGGCAGAGTCTTAAAAAAACAACCAGACTGCTGAAGACCTAACAGTTGTACTGGCAACTTCCTTCGTGTTGGTGTTACGGGGAACGGTTGCCTGCCTTCTTTCTGCGGCCACCACACTGCTTCTTCCAACCTATTGGGGTGCTCTGCCTCTCTCTGCATGTCCTCCTGTCAGGTTGGGTCAGTTACTATATCATCCACCACCTCGTCTTCCACTTCCACACTCTGGTCCTCCTCCTGACTTTCTGGCAATTGTGTCTCATCATTGTCCACCTCTTGAGACACTTTCCCACCGTCGCCTTTGTGTGACCGTGGCTGCTCAAATATTTGGGCATCGCTACATGCGTTCTCCTCTTTCCCCGCTTCAAGTGGACCGGGCGAGAGGCCCGAATCTATAAATGGAAAAGTGAACAGCTCTTCAGAGTGTCCAAGTGTGGGATCAGTTGTCTCCGGGCACTCAGCTTGGTGGGAGGAAGGAGTTTCAGGGTGAGGAATATGCGGTCCAGACTCACAGCTACTGAAACTTGACCGTGTGGAAGACAAGCTGCTGTGTGTTCAATAGTGGTGTTCTGCGGTCCCCTATTAATTGGGACAGGAAGGTCGAGTGAGAAGATGTGGGTGTTTGCTGTGGCACAATTTCAGCTTGCCCACGGCCTCGGCCTCTGCATGTACCATTATCACCATCACGTCCAGTTCCCCGTCCCTTGCCACGTGCCTTGCCCATTTTAAATGGAGGACAATATCTTCCACGCTCACTACAAATTACTGAATTTGGAGCGAACTTATATGTGATCCGTGTGACGGACAAACCACAGTTTTAAATGTCTGGCTTGTAGGTAACTATTTTGAACAGCAATCTGGTGTCAATTGCTTCACTGACATACTGAAACAAATTTTTAATGGAGGTCAAAAATGGCAGTATTTTCTGAAAACATATATGTGATCCGTGTGACTGAGAAAACAGTTTTAAATACCTGGCCTGTAGGTAACTATTTTGCACAGCATACCGGTGTCAAAAACTTTGCTGACGCACTGAAAAAAAAATTGAATGGAGACCAGAAATTGTAGTATTTTCTGAAAATGTTTATGTGATCCGTGTGTCGGAGAAGACACGGTTTTAAATATCTGGTCTGTAGGTAACTATTTTGAACAGCAAACTGGTGTCAATTGCTTCCAAAATTTGAAAGGAGGCCAAAAATGGCAGTATTTTCAGCGCAATTATATGTGATCCGTGTGACGGACAAACCACAGTTTTAAATGGCTGGATTTTTAGCGCTGTAATATGGAAAGGACCTGGCTGTATTCTGCAGTGCCAACAAGCAAATGGTGCAGAAAAACTGTGTTCTCTGGATTGCTTTTTAAGCAAATAATAAGGATTAAGATCCAAAAAAAAATTATTCCTGGCCCCTGAGACCTGGGCCTATGTCTAGAAATGTCTAACAGCAGCAGCAGCAGCAGACAGAACTGGAATGGAGCCTCTTGTGCTATATGCTCTGCCGTCTGCTATATACCCTGCCTGTCTATATACACTGCCTGCCTGATATCTCTGCAGATGGATTAGTCCTCAGATGGACTGTTTTTTTGAGATGGATATGTGT
This sequence comes from Phyllobates terribilis, assembly GCF_046119375.1. NCBI lineage: Eukaryota > Metazoa > Chordata > Amphibia > Anura > Dendrobatidae > Phyllobates > Phyllobates terribilis. The sequence continues at coordinate 420,377,513 of NW_027362762.1, read as the reverse complement.
CTCTAATATAGTTTGGTACACCTACACTAACTAGAAACAAGCAAATCTCTCCCTAGCTCAACAGCACCTCTCCCTACACTGTCTGATTCTGGAGTGACAGTGATGAGCATGGCGGCGCCAGGTCTGATATAGACCTAATGATGCTGTGCGGCCGGCTAATCACTGTAATGCCACAGCCAACATGGCTACGCCATTACAGTGAGTGGCAGGCGATCCCTGCATGTTCATTGGCTCTCTAAAGAGCGCCAAACATGCAGGGAGGAGACCCGAGCTCCCGCCGAGCAACCCCGGTAATACTCGGCGAGCGCCAAGCATCTCGAGCAGTAGCGAAAATGCTCGCTCATCACTAGTCACCAAGTCAGGAGGACCAGGGTGCGGTATTGGAAGACGAGGTGGTGGATGGCGAAGTCACGGGCCCAACCTTCCCGGGCTCAACCTGGGAAGGCCAGCAACGCTGAGGGGATGGATCGGCAGCATCCAAGCAAGCAGGAAGGGGCAGTGGGGGGACCAAAGGGAGAATGCAAGTAACTGTTCCGCCGAGATCTGACACTCATGATTTTCTCCATTAAAGTGTTAGGAGTTCCCCAATCTGGTACTTTTTTAAAGAGAGCTCTGAGAAAAAAAAATGGTCATGCCATGTGCCATGCCAAGATCAGCAGGGGCCTAACCATTAAGAGCCTAACCACCACCACCAACATGATCAGGCACATGTCATCAAAGCACCCGACTAAGTGGGCCAAATGCCTGGGTCCACGATTGGTGCCAGCAGGTGACACCACTACCTCTTCCACTGTACTACGTGTTTCCCAATCCCCTGTTCATAACACTTGCGCAGATTCTTCCTGCCCTGCACCTGTCATTGGACATTCTGACACACGGTCATCAGGCACTAGTGATGAGCGAGAACTAAAATGCTTGGGTACTCATTACTCAGGTTGAGCAAATCGTAATGTTCGGGTGCTCAACCCAAGTAACGAGTATAATGGAAGTCAATGGGAAACTCGAGCATTTTTGCCGCGGCACCTCCCAGAGCTCTGGAGGGGTCCAAAAATTGGCCAAATCAATGGAAACAGTGCTGAAATTACATGGGAACAGCATGGGGAAGATCCCTGGAAGCATCTCTGAATCCCAGATCGCTGCTGTGAACAATATTGTCAGAGTATTAGGCCACTTTTACAGACTGACAATAGAACATACAAAACCGAAGAAAAAATGAATTTTACTAGAAAGAATGTTAAGAAACATTGTTTTCAGGATAATGACTTGTTTATAAGGCAAAATAAATAAGAGAAGAAAAAAATGCTCCTCCACACCTTGGGCTATGTTCACACATAGTGTTTCTTCTGCATATTTGCACATTCGCATTGCTTTCAATGGTGAAAAAAACATTTGCCAGTAAATGTAATTTTAACATTTTAATACCTTATCTGGCCATGTGGTGCGTGAGACATGATCAGACACATCCTGTTTAATTTATGAAGGAGGGAGTCTGAAAGTCACAAAGCCTATTTCTACAGGGCCATCAGGTGGCCCTCACTATTTGTACAGGGCCATCAGACGGACCTTATTATTGTTAGAGGGCCAACAGTCGGCCCTCACTATTGTTAGATGGCCAGCAGGTGGCTCTCACTATTGTCAGAGGGACATCCAGAGGGCCTCATTCAAATTTTAGAGGCCCAGAAGCCAGCCCTCACTAAGAATTTTTGGAGGGTTAGTAGCTAGCTATGCTAATTTATTCATCTGAGATGGTCAATTTTTTTTTGTAATAATATTATTAATACTGTAAAGTTTGAAACGTGGAGGGCTGGCAGGCAACCCTCACAATTTATAGTGTGCTAGCAGGTGGCCCCCACTATTTTTAGAGAGCCAGCTGGCATTTTGTGGACAGATAAGACCAAGATAGAGCTTATTGTAAATGGAATGAGGCCTACAAATAAAAGAACACAGTACTTACAGTCAAATATGGTGGAGTTTGAAAGATATTCAAAGATATTTAGGGGTTGATTTGCTGCCTCCGGCACTGCGTGCCTTGATTGTGTGCAAGGCATCATGAAATGTGAAGATTCTCAAAGGATTTTTGGTTACATTGTAGTGCCCAGTGTTAGAAAGCTGGGTTTGCATCCTAGGTCATGGATCTTACAGCAGGAAAATGACCCCAAACATATTTCAAGAAGCACCCAGAAATGGATAGAAACAAAGCACTATAGAGTTCTGAAGTGGTAATTCCAGCTCCAGTAGTGTCAAGTCTCTCACCACTACCTCTTATGTAGAGATGCTGAAGAGAAACTGCGAATGACACATTAAATAAATATTGTTAACTTTGATGAATTTCTGTCAAATTTGATGAATTTCTGTCAACTTTGATTAATTTCTGTCAACTTTGATTAATTTCTGTCAGCTTTGATAAATTTCTGAGTACAAATCACCGTAAAAATGATAGATTGTCCAATGAGTGTATGGAAAGCATCAACCAAGTAATGGACTGTGGAAGAGATGTATGTAAACAGAATGAACACTCATTTCCAGCAGATGATACCACCTAGTACCTATATCTATACTAAATGCAGCTTACAGAGGTATTAATAGGGAATAGAATATACTTTTTTTTTTGGTTGCAGCAGCACGGATAGTAAGGCAATAATCCCTGACTAGATGTCTGTAATACGCTATCCCTAATCTTATAGCTCACCCGTACACGAATTGCAGATAAGAGAGGTAATATTGCAGAATATAAAATAAATTTTAACTGGCCCCGAAGAGTGTTTTTTGGAAGTGGCAGCACCAAACTGTGAAGGAACGAAAGTAGCCCTGCCTGCTTTGATGAATTTCTGAGTGCAGATTGCATTAAGAAACATGGGTCAGTCAATAGGTTTTTTTAAAAAAGCAATCAAGTTATAGACAGTGGAAGAGATGTATGCGATGACAATGAACACTCATTTCCAGCAGATGATACCTAGCACCTGGGCCTCCCTCCACTAGCATACACCACTCTCCTCCAGCTGCCTATAGAAACCCTGCTAATCTTATTAACATTCAGCGCATGCCTTCTCCTATTGCTTTCCACTGTGCTCTCTGGAACGCACAGTCTGTGTGTAACAAACTAACTTACATTCACAATTTTTTCCTCTCTAATTCCCTTAACCTTCTGGCTATTACAGAAACCTGGATACAGCATTCAGACACCACCGCAGCTGCTCTCTCATTTGGTGGGCTGTAATTTTCACATACCGCCAGACCTGAGAATAGACAGGGTGGAGGTGTTGGTTTGCTCCTTTCACCACAATGTGCTTTCCAGGTCATCCCCCCGGTTCCCTCACTTATGTTTCCTTCCTTTGAAGTCCACACCGTCAGACTCTTCAAACCCTTCTCCATGCGAGTGGCGGTTGTGTATTACCCTCCAGGCTCCTCCCGCCAGTTCCTGGATCACTTTGCCAACTGGCTTCCTCACTTTCTATCCTGTGACATCCCCACCATAATCATGGTTGACTTTAACATCCCCATCAATGATCCCCTCTCCCAATCTGCCTTTCATCTACTTTCTCTAACCTCCTTATTCGGCCTCTCACAATTTACTAATTCTCCTACGCATGAAGACGGGAATACTCTGGACCTGGTTTTCTCCCGTCTCTGCTCGCTGCATGACTTTACTAACTCCCCTCTCCCACTCTCAGACCAGAACCTCTTTCCTTCTATGTCAAGAACTGTCTCCTCACCTGGGACACCCCCACTTACCACACTTATAGGAATACACGTACTATTAAACCTAGAACGCATACCTGGGGCCTCGCAGGCCCGCCCTGTTAATTGTTTTCTATTTTCTGCAAGATTACTTTAGTTAGAATTTTGAAAGTCTAGGTATTCCTCAGGTATATAGTTGTTTGTCATTTTTGTTTGAGTTATTCTATGTTATTTGCACACGGGCCTAAAAGGCCCCAGGTATGTGAAAAAGTAGATTTTTATGGTCATGCGTTCTAGGGTTAATACCCAGCAGCTTATGGACAATCTCCTCCCTCTCCTGTCCGGACTTAGCATTGTCACACTACAATAATACACTGAAGAGCGCCCTAGATGAAGCAGCACCTTCTACATGCAGAAAGACCCGACACAGACAACGGCAGCCCTGGCACACAATGCAAACACGTTTTCTTCAGCGTTGCCCAAGGTGTGCTGAGCGTCAGTGGAGAAAATCTCTTTTAGCAGAGGACTTCATCCACTATAAATTCATGCTCAAAACCTATAACTCTGACCTTCATTTGGCCAAAAAATCCTACTTCACCACCCTCATCACTTCACTGTCCAACAATCCAAAACAACTTTTTGAAACCTTAAACTCCCTCCTGAAACCCAAAGCACTGGCCCCCATCACCAACCTCAGCGGTGAGGATCTGGCCACTTATTTCCTAGAAAAAATCAACCACATCCATCAGGACAATCTCCTCAGTGCCTGGATCCCCTTCCCTGCCACACTTCAAGCTCACTAGCCATCTTTGAGCCTGTTACAGAAGAAGAAGTTACCCAGCTTCTCATTTCATCTCGACCTGCAACAGTGACCCCATTCCTTCACATCTCCTGCGGAAATGCATGTGAGGAATGCTTCACATCCACTTGTCCATGGCAGGAAAAACGCATGTACAATCCGCATGCGTTTTTTCTGCCAGGGAGATGCTGAAACGCTCAGGAAAAAATCCGGAGCATTTCTGCATCGTGGGCACATAGCCTTACACTCCACTGAAACTGACCTCACTAAAGTCTCTAATGATCTACTAACAGCTAAATCCAAAGGTCACTGCTCCCTGCTGATTCTCTTGGATCTCTTTGCAGCGTTTGACACTGTGGATCACCAGCTCCTCCTCACTATGCTCCGCTCTAAAGGCCTCAAGGAAACCATTCTCTCCTGGTTCTCCTCCTACCTCTCTGACCGCTCCTTCACTGTATCTTTTGCCGGCTCCTCTTCCTCTCCTCGTCCCTTTACTATCGGGGTTCTGCAGGGCTCAGTCCTAGGCCCCTCCTCTTCTCTATGTACACTGCCCCTATTGGAAAAACAATCAGCAGATTTGGGTTCCAGTATCATCTCTGTGCTGATGACACCCAATTATACACTTCTTCCCCTGACATCACCCCTACACTAATACAAAATACCAAGGATGGTTTGTCTGCTGTCTCTAACATCATGTCCTCCCTCTATCTTAAACTGAATCTCTCCAAAACTGGACTTCTTGTGTTTCTCCCCTCTACTAACCCAACTCTACCTAACATCGAAATTACCTTGGAGGGTTCAACCATAACTCCCAAGCAGCACGCCCGCTGCCTTGGGATCATATTCGACACTAACCTTTCCTTTACTTCCTATATCCGATCACTAACTCGCTCTTGTCACCTGCATCTTAAAAACATCTCCAGAATCCGACCTTTTCTCACCTTTGAAAATGCTAAATGTAGCGTCGGCGTCCCTGCCTCCTGCCAGACAGGGACGCCGTTCCCCTCACCTCTCCGCTCCGTGCCCGGCGGCTTCCTCCCGCTCTGCTGGCAGCGCGCGCTGCTTCCCGGCCTCTGTGCTTAGGGCTTAAAGGGGCCACGCGCGCCGTCCTAAGGAGTCCCCGGCCAATGGCCGGAGGACCTCACCATATATAAGGCACCTCCTCCAAAATGGAGGTGCCCGAGCAATGTTGTTGCAAAGCCTTTCAACTCTGCTTCAGCCCTCAGGTTCCGTTACCAGTTACCTGCGAGTCACCTGCCAGATTCCTGCTTGATACCTGCCTGATACCTGCCTGATATCTGCTTACCTGCTTGCTATCCTGTGGTCCGACAGTCTGCCTACCAGCACCTGCCAGTCTGTCTATGGATCAGTCCGCCTGTGGACCAGGAAGTACCTGCCAGATACCTGCCTGATACCTGCCTGCCTGTCCAGAGACTCTTACTCGCTCACCTGGGAGCGCTCACCTGCTACCTGCCTGCTAGCCTACCTGGAGGCTTAGCCGTCACTTGCTGTGACCACCTGCCTGTCCAGAGACTCTTACTCACTCACCTGGGAGCGCTTACCTGCTACCTACCTGCTAGCCTACCTGAAGGCTTAGCCATCACTCGCTGTGACCACCTGCCTGTCCAGAGACTCTTGCCCGCTCACCTGGGAGCGCTCACCTGCTACCTGCCTGCTAGCCTACCTGGAGGCTTAGCCGTCATTCGCTGTGACCACCTGCCTGTCCAGAGACTCTTGCCCACTCACCTGGGAGCGCTCACCTGCTACCTGCCTGCTAGCCTACCTGGAGGCTCTGCCGTCACTTGCCGTGGCCACCTGCCTGTCCAGAGACTCTTGCCCGCTCACTTGGGAGCGCTCACCTGCTACCTGCCTGCTAGCCTATCTAGAGACTCTTCCCTGCTGTCACTTGCCGTGACCACCTGCCCGTCTAGAGACTCTTACCCTGCTGTCACTTGCCATGACCATCCGCCTGTCTAGAGACTGTCCCCGTCACTAGCCGTGACCTCCTGCCCCTTCTACCCAGAGACTGTCCCTGTCACTTGCCGTGACTACCTGCCTGCCTTCCCTGGGAGCCACCCGCTTCCTTACAAGGACTGCCCCTTTGTATAGTTGCTCAGAGGTTCCACCTCCCAGACCCGTTACACTAAAACTCTGACTGTCGCTCTTATTCACTCTCGTCTGGACTACTGCAACTCTCTTCTGATCGGTCTCCCTCTTACCAAACTTTCTCCTCTCCAATCCGTCCTAAATGCGGCAGCCAGGGTCGTATTTCTGTGCAGCCGTTTTACCGATGCCTCCATCTTGTGCCAGTCATTACACTGGTTGCCCATTCGCTACAGGGTCCAATATAAACTCATCACTCTCACCCACAAAATTCTCCACAGTTCTGCACCGCCTAATATCTCCTCTCTCATCTCTGTCTATCGCCCCACACGTGCCTTCCATTCTACAAATGACCTAATACTAACATCTCCCCTAATCCGAACCTCGCACCTCCGACTCCAAGACTTCTCTCGTGCTGTGCCAGTTCTCAGGAATGCACTACCCCAGGCGATCCGACTGATGCCTAGCCCCCATGTCTTCAAGTGCGCTTTAAAAACCCATCTCTTTAAACAACCCTACCTCCTTAACTATTCAGTAAACTAACTTTCCCCTGTTCCCTCCTAAATATTATTCAGAATCTGTTCCCTACTATTCATCCTTCTCCACACCCTCCATGCACAAGATAACTGCACTCGATATTTGAGTATTGCACTTAAACATACTGGCTGATGACTGGATCATGCTGCTTTATATGAAAATCCCTATTTATTATAATTGCCAAACCTGAAATAACAAGCACTTTTCACCCATTGTGTCCCCCCATTTCCTTGTAGAATGTAAGCTTGCGAGCAGGGACTTCACTCCTAATGTAACTGTTTAAACTGTTTTATCTTGTATTGAATTTATTGTCTGTACATGTCCCCACTTAATTGTAAAGTGCTGCGGAATATGTTGGCGCTATATAAGTAAAAATTATTAGTATTTATTATTAGCACCTGTCCCTATTCTAAATGCAGCCAACAACGGTATTAATAGGAAATAGAATAGATTTTTTTTTCTTTTTCCATTTCAGCAGCAAGGACTATAAGGCAAAAATCCCTGACTAGATGCCTGCCATGCGCTATCCCTAGTGCTATAGCTCACCCATACACGAATTGCTGATAAGTGAGGCAATATTGTAGAATATAAAATAGATTTTAACCATTCTCAAAGAGGTTTTTTTCGTACGTAGTAGCACCAAACTGTGGAGGAACACAAGCAACCCTGCCTGCTTTGATGAATTTCTGAGTGCAAATTACATTAAAAAACCTAATCTGTCAATGTGTTTTTTTAAAAAAGCAATCAAGTTATAGACAGTGGAAGAGATGTATGCGATAACAATAAACACTCATTTCCAGCAGATGGTATCATATGCTGGAAATGAGTGTTTATTGTTATCGCATACATCTCTTCCACTGTCTATAACTTGATTGCTTTTTTCAAAAAACACATTGACAGATTAGGTTTTTTAATGTAATTTGCACTCAGAAATTCATCAAAGCAGGCAGGGTTGCTTGCGTTCCTCCACAGTTTGGTGCTACTACGTACAAAAAAAACCTCTTTGAGAATGGTTAAAATCTATTTTATATTCTACCTAGCACCTGTCCCTATTCTAAATACAGCTAACAGTGGTATTAATAGGGAATAGAATAGATTTTTTAGATTTTTGTTTGGTTGCAGCAGCAAGGAGTATAAGGCAATAATCCTTGACTAGATGCGTGTAATACGCTATCCCTAGTGCGATAGCTCACCCGTACACGAATTGCAGAATTGCAGATAAGAAAGGAAATATTGTAGAATATAGCATCGATTTGAATTGGCCTCATAATTTTTATTCCTATTATTAAGAAGTTGGTCTCCTAGACAGATAATGCGTATGCACTAAGTACAAGGGCTGCCAAAAATTATTAAATTAATGGAAGGCCTCAGATATGTTTTTTTTTTCCATTATTAAGGAGTGGGTCTCCTAGACTGGCAATGCCCATGCACTAAGTGCTTTGGCTGAATAACATTTACCCCCAGGTGGTAAATATATACTTTAAAAATGTTAGAGGTAGGCCTCTAAAAATTGTTCATGCGGGCATCATAAATACCCTTAAGAAAATTAATGGGCGGTTGCATGATGATCACCCTGTTGATATGGTGGTGGAGGATGAGGAGAAAGTGGAGGATGACATAAAAAAGTCCAAATCCTGAAGCGTTTACCCATGTCTGGGTGTGAAGGGGTGCATGGGAATAGACCAGAAAAAAAATGGATTTGAGCTTAAATTCTGCTGCTGCCATCTGATGGTGTTGAGAAGTCTGGGCCTATCCAGGCCTTGTTCATTTTGATAAGTCAGCCTGTCAGCATTTTTAGTTGACAGGCGGATGTGCCTATCAGTCATAATACCCCCGGCGGCACTAAAAACCCGCTCTGACGAAACACTAGAGGCAAGGCTGGACAAGATCTCCAAGGCATAGTGAAACAGTTCAAGCCACTTGTCCAGCTTGGATACACAATAGATGTAAGGCACAGAGGAATCATGGAGGATGCTGGTAAGGTCACAAAGGTACTCCTTCAGCATCTTACAAAACTTTTCCCTCCTTTTACCCTGCACATTAGGGCCTGGGTGCTGGGAGGGTCTGAGAAAACTGTCCCAGAAATTTGAGAGTGTTCCCCTGCCTCTGCTGCATCTGCTATGTGTCTCCCTCACCTGTACTCCTTGGTTGTCCAACGAACTGTTACCTTTGCCACCAGAATTGTCAGATGAGAATTTTTTATTAAAAATTCTTCAACTAGGGAATTCTGGTACTGCGACATTTTAATAGACCTCTTCACCACTGGAAGGAGAGATAGAAAGTTATCCTTGTTGCATGGGTCTATAAGGGTGACCAACCAGTAATTACTGTTGCCCAAAATGCATACAATGCGAGGGTCACGGGAAAGGCAGCGGAACATTAACTCAGCCATGTGTGCCAGACTGCCAACAGCCAAGACTTCCCTGTCCCCATCAACTGTCCATGTTCTCCTGCTCATCTTTCTGCTGGTCCTCCTCCTCGTTCTCCCTCTCCTCCTCCTCTTCAGGCCATCCTCGTTGAACAGACGGGATGAAGGTGGTGAGGGTAGTACCGTCTCTAGCGCAGGAAACCAGCTCCTGTTCCTCCTCCTCATTATCACCCAATCCGTGTTAAGAAGATGAGATAAGGCTAGGCTATGTACCATCACCCTCTATAGTTTCTTGCTCCTTCTCAACTTGCTCTGCCTGCAAAGCCTCCTCTTTTATTGTGAGCAGCAAGCTTTTCAGTACACAGAGAAGCTGGATGATGATACTGATTATGGAGTCATTGCAGCTCACCATCTTCGTGGAGTCCTCAAAGTTTTGGAGAACCACACAGATGTCAGACATCCATGCCAACTTATCAGCTATAATGTGTGTAGGCTGACTGGAATACTGGCCAGCATATTGGAGCCGGTACTGAACAACTGCTCTCAGCTGCTCACAAATCCTTTCCAACATATGCAATGTTGAGTTCCAACGCGTGGTGACATTGCACACCAGTTGGTGAGCTGGAAGTTGCAAATGCTGCTGAAGCACTGCCAGGATGGAGAAAGCTGTAGCTGACTTGTGGAAATGGGCACACATGCGGCGTACTTTCACAAGCAGCTCAGTCAGATCATTGTAGGTTTTGAGAAACCACTGAACTACTAAGTTGAGCATGTGGGCCAGGCATGGAACGTGTGTGAAGTTGCCAAACGTCAGAGCCATCACCAGGTTACGGCCATTTTCACACATGACCATGCCTGGTTGTAGGTTCAGAAGCGAGAGCCAAAGATCTATCTGCTCTGTTACGGCTTTCAACAACTCTGCAGCGGTGTGCGGCTTGTCAACTAAGCAGATTAGCTTCATCAGAGCCGGTTGCTGCTTGGCCGAGGCAGTGCTGCAGTGCTTCCAGCTTGCAATTGATGTTGTCGTTTCGGACATGGAGGCTGAGGAGGAGGAGAAGGTGCAGAAACTGCTGTAGAAGGTGGAGGAAACACGTGTTCTGTCCCAGGGTCTGATTGGGTCCCGACGTCCTCAATATTCACCCAGTGTTCCATCAGGGAAATGTAGCATCCCTGGCCATAAGCACTTGTCCACGTGTCCGTGGTTAGGTGGACCTTTCCAGAACTGCATTGGTGAGGGCACGGGTATTGTTATGGGACACGTGCTTTTGTAAGGTGGGGATGGTACACAGAGAAATAGTGGCGGCTGGGGACGGAGTACCGAGGGACGGCGGAAAGCTTTCATCTCCACAAGCCTAAAAGGCAACATTTCCAGGGCATGCAGTCTGAAAATGTAGCAGTTTAGTATTGTGGCGCGTGGGTTGGTGGCTGCGTATTTGCGCTTCCGTCCAAGGACTGGGGTAGGGACAACTGAACACTGCGCTTGGACAAGAACGTGGACATGGTTGCTGACGGTGGTTGCAAGTGTGCAATGAAAGGTGCAGGGTGGGAAGCAACTTTGCCTGCGTAATAGACAGGGGATTGGCGTGCACTTACAACAGCGGAAGAGGTAGTAGTGTCACCCGCATATTCTGTTTGTGGACCCTGGTGTTCAGCCTAACTAGTCTGGTGCTTTGCTGTCATGTGCCTGAGCATGCTGGTGGTGGTCAGACTGGTAGCTGTGCTGCCCCTGCTGATGCTGGCATGGCAGATGTTGCAAATGGCCTTTTTTGTGTTAACTGGAAAGTCCTTAAAAAAGCACCAGACTCAGGAAGACCTAACCCTTGGCCTGGCAACTTCCCTCATGTTGGTGTTCTTGGGAACAGTTGCCCGCCTTGTGTCTCTGGCCACCCCACTGCCTCTTCCTGCCTGTTGGGTTGCTATAGATCCCTCCCCCTTCTGTGCTGCTGTCCTCGCTCTGCATGTCTTCTTCCCAGGTTGGGTCAATTACTTCATCTTTCCCCACCCCGTTTTCCACTTCCGCACCCTGGCCTTCCTCCTGACTTGCTGGCAGTTGTGTCTCATCATCATCCTCCTCTTGTGACAGTAATTGCAGTTTCTCCCCATCGCCTTCTTGTGACCGTGGCTTCTCAAATATTTGCGCAACGCTACATGTGATCTTCTCATGTCCCGCTTGAAGTGTGCAGGGCGAGAGGCCAGAATCTATAAATGGAAAATTGAACAGTTCTTCAGAGTGTCCAAGTGTGGGATCAGTTGTCTCCGGGCACTCGGCATGGTGGGAGGAAGGAGGATCAGGGTGAGGAATATTTGGTCCAGACTCACAGCTACTGAGACTGGATCATTTGGAAGACAGGGTGGTGGTAGCAAAGTGACTGGAAGCATTATCTGCTATCCAACCAGCAACCTTTTCACACTGGTCTGGCTTCAACAGTGTTGTTCCGCACTCCTTAACAAGTGGGACAGGAAGCTAGGTCGACATGATGTGGGTGTTTGTTGTGCTCCTGCAGCAGGCACAGTTTCCTCTTGATCACGACTTCGGCCTCTGTGTGCACCATCAGCATTACGTCCACTTCCCCGTCTTTTACCATACACCCTGCCCATTTTAAATAGAGTATAACATTTTGCAGCTTCAAAAAAATTTCAGGATTATTACCGCAGTAAAATTTGACCATCTCAGATACACTATAACAAGTCTAATAGCAGCATAGTGATGCTATTAGTTACCGGCCAAGTCTGGATGGATGTTTTCAACGCACAATTGGCGCAGTTTAAATAAAGTATAATATTTTGCAGCTTCAAAAAAATTTCAGGATTATTACCCCAGTAAAATCTGACCACCTCAGATGGACAAGTTTCACTGCAATAGCAGTATAACGATACTATTTGTTACAGGCCAAGTCAGGATGGATGCTTTCAAAGAACAACTGGCACAGTTTAAATAAAATATAATATTTTGCAGCTTCAAAAAAATTTCACAATTATTACGGCAGTAAAATCTGACCACTTCAGATGGACAAGGTTCACTGCAATAGCAGTATAGCGATACTATTGGTTACCAGTCTAGATGGATGTTTTCAACACACAACTGACGCAGTTTAAATGGAGTATAATATGTTGCAGCTTCAAAAAAAATGCCATAATTATTACTGCAGTAAAATCTGACCAACTCAGATGGATTTGTAATAGTGCATTAGCAGTATAGCAATGCTATTGGTTACCGGCCAAGTATAGATGGATGTTTTCAATGCACAACTAGCACAGTTTAAATGGAGTATAATATTTTGGAGCTTCAAAAAAATGCCATGATTATTACCGCAGTAAAATCTGACCATCTCAAATGGACAAGTTTCACTGCAATAGCAATATAGCGATGCTATTGGTTATCGGCCAAGTCTGGATGGATGTTTTTAATGCACATCTGGCGCAGTTTAAATGGAGTATAATATTTTGCAGCTTAAAAAAAATTTCAGGATTATTACCACAGTAAAATTTGACCACCTCAGATGGACTTGTTATAGTGCAATAGCAGTATAGTGCTGATATTGGTTACCGGTCAAGACTGGATGGATGTTTTCAATGCACAACTGGTGCAGTTTAAATGGAGTATAATATTTTGCAGCTTCAAAAAAAGTCAGGATTATTACCGCAGTAAAATTTGACCACCTGAGATGGACTTTTCACTGCTTGCACTATAAAGCAATGCTATTCAAATCAATCAAGTCTGATTGTATGCAAACAAATGGATCAGTATAAATGGTGTATTATATTGCTTTTAACAAAAATTAGCAGGAATAAGTACAAATTGAATATTATTATCCCTGAGAAATAGGGCTATTGATGAGTTCCAGCAAAAGAGAGAACATGCAATGAACCCTATCCTGTTTTACACTATCTCTCCACAAATTGCCTTACTACTGCTAACAGCAGTATTAATATTCATCAGAATGAGCTCTTACAAAGGCTGTTGGTGCAGGTCAAATAAATGAAAGTGGTGTGGAATCCCTGCCTAAAAGAAGCTAAAGTTCTTTACCTCGCTCAGCCGCAGCTCTCCTTACTCTGCCTATTTCCAGGGTAGACTGTGACGAGCATTGGGTCCCGGGCCTTATATAGACCCGATGACGCTATGCGGCCAGTCAATCACTGAAATGACACTACCAACATGGCTACGGTATTACACTGACTGGCAGACAATCCTCACATGTTAATTGGCTGCCTAAAAAGGGCCAAACATGTGGGGCAGGGACTCGAGCTCCTGTCCAAACATTAAAAAAATACTCGCTGAGTACCGAGCATCTCGAGCACTGTGATGCTCGGGCGAGTCACGAGTAGTGACGAGCATGCTCCCTCATCACTTTCAAGCACTTCCAAATCGTTTTCCCAGCACAGCGTTCAGCTGTCCCTACCCCAGGGCTTGAAACGAAAGATAACGTTTCCTGCCACCCACTCACAAGACCAACCGCTAAACAGGCACATTTCCAGGCTGCTTGCTGTAAAAATGTTTCCATTTAGGCTTGTTGACATGAAAGATTTCCGCCGACTCATGGCGGCAGCCGTCCCTCGGTACTCAGTCCCCAGCTGCCACTATTTCTCCCAGTGTGGCATCCCCACCTTGTACCAGCACTTGTCCAGGAACATCACCCGTGCCCTTACCAACAAAGTTACTGGGATTGTACATTTAACGACTAACAAGTGGACAAGCGCTTGTGGTCAGGGATGCTACATTTCCCTGACTGCACAATGGGTGAACATTGTGGAGGCTGGGGCCGATTCCCACCCTCACACGGCACATGGGCTCCCGACACCAATTATTGCTGGTCCTTCTTCTATCAGGGTTTCCTCCACTTCCTACACCATTTCCTGCACCTTGTCCTGCTCTTCCTCATCCTCCATCTCCGATGTGTTATCTCACGAGCACATCATCCACATCAACTGGAAGCTCTGCAGCAGTGCCCTAGTGAAACGGTTACAGGCTCTGCTGAAGCTAATTTGTCTAGAAAGCAAACCGCACGCCATGGCAGATATATTGAAAGGAATAACAGACCAGACAGATCTGGGGGATTTGCCTCTAAACCTCCAACCAGGCATGGTTGTGTGTGATAATGACTGTAACCTGGTGGTGGCTGTGGAGCCTGGCACGCTCACACACGTCCCATGCCTTGTCCATGTGCTCAACTTAGTGGTTCAGAGCATTCTAAAAACCTACCCCGATTTGCCTGAGCTAGCAAGGTACACCACATCATTGTCCATTTCCCCAAGTCGGCTACAGCTGCCGCCACTCTGGCAGTGCTGGGGCAGCACATGCGACTGGTGTGCAACTTCACTATGCTCTGGAACACCACACTGCAAATACTGGCAATGCATTGTGATCAGCAGAAGCCTGTTGTCGAATACCAGCTCCAACACGCCTGTCGGTATTCTGGTCAGCCTCCGCACATAACAACTAAAGAGTGGGCATGGAAGTCTGACATTTGTGCAGTTCTCCAAGACTTTGAAGAGATTTGAGATGGTTAGCGACGATGACGCCATAGTCAGTGCAACGATCCCTCTTCTGTGCCTGCTTAAACAGTCACTGCTCACAACTAAACATGAAGCTATGCATGTGGACCAGGTGGAGATGGAGGAAGACATGAAACAGGGAGATACTACCCAGACCATCCTCATCTCATCTGCTCAGCGTGGATTAGGTAACAATGAGGAGATGGATGCTGAGAAGGAGGAGCAACAGAAGTTGGTTGCTAGCGCAACAGAGGCTAGTACCTACACGAGCTTCATCCCATCTCTCCTATGTGGATGGGCTGAGGAGGGGAATGAGGAGGAAGAGAGGGAGGAAGAGGAGGAGGATGAGATGGAGAGTCATCATCATGACCCTTGCGTTATATTAATCTTGGTCAAAAAAAGAGCACTGGTTGTTCACCCTGCTAGACCCACGCTACAAGAACTGTGCATTTCTACTTCCGAAGGTGGAAAGGTGTTCTAAAATGGTGCTATATCAGAAGGCCATTGTGGAAAATATATTGAAAAAATTCCCATCATACAACGCCAGTGGTAGGGGAGCAAGCTTCCTTGCCCAACCAAGGAGGAGAGGAAAGAGAGACACCAGGTACAGCAGAGGCAGGAGTACACAGTCAAAGGCCTGTGTCAGTACACAGTCAAAGGCCAATTTAATGACACTATCCCAGCAGCCAGCGCCTGATGACCAGGTATTTTTTTTGGGGAAAAGTTTTTAAAGATGGTCAAGCAATACCTGGCTGACCAAACCAACGTACTCCCTAATTCCTCTGCAACCTTCAACTATTGAGCTGTCTCTCTATGCCTTGGAGGTGTTGTGCTGCCCTTCCGCTATCGTCTTGTCTGAGGGGGTTTTTAGTGCTGCCAGGGGGGTTATAACACACATGCCCTTTAGCCTGTCAACAGAGAATGCTAACAGGCTCATTTTGATAAAAATGAACAAAGCCTGGATTAGCCATCACGTTTCCACATCATCATATGACAGCAGCACATAAGGTGATTTTAATAGTGATGAGCGAACATGCTCGCCACTACTCGGTACATCATTGTGCTCGACGCGCTCGGTGAGTATTTCCGAGTTGTTCGGGCGGGAGCTCGGGTCCCCGCCCTGCTTGTTTGGCGCTCTTTAGAGTGCCAATGAACATACAGGGATTGCTTGCCACACACTGTAATGCCGTAGCCATGTTAGTTGTGGTATTTACAGTGATTGGCTGGCTGCATAGCATCATCGGGTCTATTTAAGACCCGGTGTCGCTAGGTTCGTCACAGTCTACCCTGGAAACAGGCAGAGTAGGGAGAGCTGCTGCTGAGTCAGGGAGAGATTTGCTTGTTTGTAGTTAGTAAAAGTATTCCATAACATATATATATATCCATCTGGGCTCACAGTCTTTCTGAGGACTAATCCAGCTGCATATATTCAGTTGTGATAGCAGGAGTTACGCAGGCAGGCAGGGTTTGTAGCAGACTGCAGTGCATACAGCACAAGATGGTCCATTGCACGTTCTGACTGATCTTGCTGTGACAGATATTTGTAGACATAGCCCCAAATATCAGGGGCCAGGGCTAATTTTTTTTTATCTTAATCCTGGTTATTTGCTTAAAAAGCAAGGCAGGCAGGGTATGTGGCAGACTGCAGTGTATACAGCACAAGAGGGTCCATTGCACGTTTTGACTGATCCTGCTGTTACAGATATTTGTAGACATAGCCCCAGATATCAGGGGCCAGGGCTAATTTTTCTTTTTATCTTAATCTTGATTATTTGCTTAAAAAGCAATCCAGAGTACACCATTATTCTGCTCCATTTGCTTGTTAGCACTGCAGAATACAGCCAGATCTTTTCCATATTACAGCGATAAAAATCCAGTCATTTGTAGTGAACGTGGAAAATATTGTCCTCCATTTACAGTTTGTAGCAGTGTGTCAGTGTACACCATTTTACTGCTCCATTTGCTTGCATGTATAATACAGACAGATTTTTTCACTTTTATTCACATTACTGTATTGTAGAAGCAGAGGAACTTTTTTTAATGATCAGACGCACGTGATCCATATGACTGCCGTAATAATACAGAAATTTTGTTCAGCGTGCCAAATATTCCACTCCATTTAAAGTCAGCCATCTGTGTTTTGTTGAACCAATTGACACTTGGTCGCTGACAAATACCATACTATTAGGCGACTGCCTGAAATGGTGGCCATCAGACGTTATCACATATGACTGCCCTAATAATCCAGCAATTTTTGTGAGCGTATCAAATATTACACTCCATTTAAAGTATTGCAGTTGTGGGTTCAAACCTATTCACAGTTGGCCACTGACAAATAGTATATCTGTTAACAATGTTGTCAGAGTATTACGTCACTTTTACGGACTGACAAAAAAAAACATACAAAAAACAAGCTAAAATGGAAAAAATGCTAAGAAACATTCTTTCCAGTAATGACTTGTATATCAGGCCAAAGAATTAAAAAAAATAAATAAATTATGGACTGTGGAAGACATTGATGCGACCAGAATGAACACTCATCTGTAGCTGGTGATGGTACCACCTAGCAGCACCTGTCCCTATTGTAAATGCATCTAACAGCGTTATCGATAGGGAATAGAATAGATTTAAAATATTTTTGGGCAGCACGCAGTATAAGGCAATAATACCTGGCTGGATCGGTGTAATATGCTATCAATGCTGCGATACCTCAACCGTAAAAGAATTTCAGATAAGACGGTTAATATTCTAGAATATAGAATCTATTTTCATTGTGCTTCCCATTATTAAGGAATGTGTCTCTTATACTGTTATTGCATATGCAGCAGTTTCAAGGGCTGCCAAAAATTAGGATGCACTCCAATCCACATTTAAAGAGATGTAAAAAAAATAAATAAATAAAAGTACAGTAGGATCTTTCTTTAGTATATAAACCAGACTCGCCAATGTAACCTCAATGTAATCACATTGTTCAGCTCCTGCACCTCCTCCTCCTCCTCTTGTTCGGCCTCCATCTCCGAAATGACCACCTCATTCATTAGCTGGAAGCACTGCAGCACTTCCTTGGCCAAGCAGCAACTGGCTGTGCTGAAGATAATATGCTTAATACTTAGGTGAAAAACCACCCACCGCTGCAGAGTTGTTGAAAGCTGTAGCACAGCAGCCTGATCTGTTGCTCTCACCGCTGAACATACAGCCAGGCATGGTCGTGTGTGACAATGGCCAGAACCTGACAGCTGGAGTAGATACGGTTTCCCTCTATGTCAGACCTTTCACCGAGCTAAACAATATGGCTGTGGTGAAATACAGCTCTCATCGAGAAGCCGTGTCAGACTGAAGAAGATTGGACCCACCAGAGGATTTAAGTCTGAGGGCCCACATTTCTCCCCCACTCAAGTGCCCCATAGCAGCTACAAACTTTGTGCTATCTTTGTCACGGACGTGGTTAGTGGAACCACTGTTCCATGGACCGCGGAGAGCCTGGAGGGGTGTGACTAAGCGAGCACCAGACTGTTTGCTAGAGCCTCTGATGGTAAGGTTAGACTTGGCTCCCGATGAACGCCAGGTGCCACTCCAGGACAGACCAACGGACGTGCAGCAGCTGGACCCAGTAGGACAGGGTAGGTGATGCAGCAGGCTGGGCTTGCATCGGAGTGTAGCAGACTGGGTTTGTAGCGAAGCGCAGCAGGCGGAGTTCGCACTGGAGTGCACCAGGCTGGGTTTGCACCAGATTTCTGCAGGCTGAGTTTGCACCAGAGTGCTGCAGGCAGAGTTTGCACCAGAGTGAAGCAGGCAGAGTTTGCACCAGAGTGCAGCAGGCAGAGTTTACACCAGAGTGCAGCAAGGACTGGTACGCAACCTTAACAACATAGACTGCAGAACAGGAAGGTTGCTCAGGCACCTCCCCAGTGGGGAGGAAACAATATATGTGTAATGTCCCACAGCCATTGGCTGGGGATGTAATAGCAAGTGCAGGCGCTGGCCCTTTAAGAGGGCGGGAGCGCACGTGTGCCCTAAGGACATGGCTGGAAGCCCTGCTAAAAGTAGGCAGAGCACGGGGGAGGGAAGCACCCGCCACAGCGCGGGTGAGTGAAGTGACACGCAGGAGACCCTGCCTGTCAGAGCTGGGATCCAGCGTGGTGCTAACAGTACCGCCCCCTTTATGCCCCCTTCTCTTCAGGCCATAGAGGAAGTTCCAGAGGAGAATCGGAGCGTGAATGTTCTCTTTATGCACCCAGGACCTCTCTTCAGGACTAAATCCCTTCCAGTCAATTAGGAAGAAGGTCTTGCCTCTCACCTTCTTCATGGCCAAGATCTTCTCCACCTCAAAAACATCATCCGAAATGGTTGGCGCGGGCGTGATACTAGGATCCTTGAAGAAGGGGCTCAGGATGACTGGCTTCAGCAGAGATACGTGGAAAGAATTCGGAATCCATAATGATGGAGGTAACTTCAGTTTATAGGAGACATCATTGATCCGCTTCAGCACTTTGAAAGGACCGTTAAAACGAGGACCCAACTTGTAAGAGGGAACCTTCAGCCAGACGTACCTGGTCGAGAGCCATACCTTGTCACCAGGGCGGAAGCATGGAGGGCCTTTTGTCCGCATGTCTCTTCATACAAGCGGAGGATACTTCTAGAGTGGCTTTAGTGTCCTCCCACAACTTTACAAAATCCTTGGAGATGACATCTGCCGCAGGAACATCAGAAGGAACCATCACTGGAAGGGGAACCTCGGGTTGCCGACTGAAAACAATGTAGAAAGAAGACTCTCCTGAGGCTTCACCAACGTGATTGTTGTACGAGAACTCAGCCCAGGGAAGTAACTTCACCCAATCATTGTGGTGGACATTGACGAAATGTCGCAGGTAGTTGCCCAGGACCTGGTTGATATGCTACACTTGCCCATTGGACAGAGGGTAATAACCTGAGGAGAAATCCAAGATGATACCCAGATACTTATGCAGAGCTCGCCAGAATCTGGAAGTGAACTACGAACCTCGATCGGACACAATGTGACAAGGAAATCCGTGCAGATGGAAAATATGTTTGATAAAGCTGTCAGCCAGTTCAGGAGCAGACGAAAGAGCATCTAACAGGGTAAAATGTGCCATTTTGGAGACGCGATCTACGACTACCCAGATGACAGTGCAGCCCTCGGATACTGGCTAATCCGTAATGAAGTCCATTGCTATGTGCTGCCATGGACCAGACGGCACGTGTAACTGCAGGAGAGGACCAGTAGGAAGTCGTTTCAGGACTTTATTGTGAGTAGTGTTGAGCCACCCCCGTAGTGTTCGAGTTCGGTTCGGTTCGTTGAACACCCATATGTTCGCCGAACTGTTCGTCGAACTGTTCGTCGAACACCTTCGAACACCGTTAAAACCAATGTCAGGCAGACAAAAACACAAAGAAACACATAGAAAACACTTCAAAGGTGTCCAAAAGCTGAAAAACTGCTCAGAAGACACAACTAACACATGGAAAAGTGACAAGTACATATAGTCATGCGAAAAGAAAAAGAGGTGGAGGAGTAAAAAGAGGGGGAGACACAGATATAGGCATGTCATGCCCTTCTAAAATCAAGAAAGGCTGGAGTAAAAATCTAAAATCAGCCTACCAACACCCAGACGTCGTGACAAGAAAATTAAAAAAAGAAATATCTTTAGGTAGAATGGCGGTTCCATTCAGAACACTTTCCTTACAAGACGTAGTGGTATTCCCATAGTAAGTTGTGCCAAAAACGGAACCCAATACATTCGGACTAATCCACCATTTGTCATATCCAAGGGGCAGGTCCGTAAATGACAACATCGATGCGGAACCAAGTACAGTAGTATATACAGTACATCCTTTGACAAGGCAATCAGGCAGATCAAGAACTTGGGAAGGGTCACCCTAATGGCCAAAACAGAAATTGATGCGGCGTTCCGGTTACTTACTACCTGTGCCTCCGAATAGTGTATACCTATTGGGCTGCTTCTGGGAAGTAGCATACTATATAGATCACTGCCCATGGGGTGGTCCAGATCCTGGTCACTATTTGAGGTGTTTAGTTGCTTCCTCGAATGGGTTGTAATGGACGTTTCTATGGGGGCACAAATTATCCATTACCTCGACAACTTCTTATGCCTGGGCCCAAAAGATTTGCCACAGTGTGAATACACGTGGTAGTTAACCTGTGAGAAGGAGAGAGCTGGAGGGAGAGCGGACACCACAGAGCCGAGGGGTTAGATGGAGAACGGAAGAAGGAAAGAGGGCGAGGGAGGTAAGGGAGTACAGTGGAAGGCCGACCTGAGCTCCCCCACGTTCCTGCTGGGCGGGGAACAGCCCTGGGAAGAAAAGCCGCTTGCGCATCCCTTTGAGGTTACGGGCGCGAGCGGGCAGAGGGACTACGCTGGAGTGCGAAGCCGACAAGGCCAGTCCGTTCCTGCCCGTGTGACCTCCATGTCGCCGGGTTTGTGCCAGAGCCGCGGTGGGCCCTGACGGTCAGTCCCCCACTCCCAATACAGGTGCCTGTCCGCTGGTGGGTCGAGACCCCCCGCGGTGGGGGTGGGGGTAACATCTGCAGAAGAAAGACCATCTTCCAGCCAAACTAAGATGTCTACTTCTTTTCGTGGACAATGTGATACGATCCCTTTCTTACGGACACGCCCATCGCTACAAATTCCAGATGAGGCACAAAAACAGCAGGTGCTTCAACGGATATCAAGTGCTCCTTCAAGTGGGCTCTCCTCCACCTCAACTTCAACATCACAAATACTCCAGTCCTCAGAGGTGTCACCCCAATTGCACTTGCTTCCTCACAGCTCCCAAGTCTCCAGCTGCCCGTCTGAGTATGGGGTAACACAGATGGTTGAGTCTGCACAGCTGTTTACTCATACTATAGCCTGGGAAACGGTGGTCTGCTCCAGAACTTCTGTTAATCCAGACGACGAAATGATCTGAACTGATGCCCAGAATCTTTATGAGTCGGATCCAGGACCAGATGAAGAAGGTTCTGAGCATAATGTAGACTCTCGTTCCCAAACTGTAACTCCTGTTGGTGGAGACAATGATGAAGACGATGATGAGACTCAAATACCTGATTGGAGCGACAACTTGACATTTTGGTCAGGGCAGGAAGAGGTTGGCTCTGAGGACGACGGGTGTGAGAACACACAGGGTGATGATGACGAGGTTGGAGATCCCACTTACTGTCAACCCACAGTCAGCCAGTCGATGAGGTCAGCAGAGGAGGTGGAGGAGGATGTGACTAGCCCAGGGGATGTGGATGACTCGGTACCCGGGCCTTTGCCTGGCCTTGGGGATGTCACGGTGGTCGGCTCTCGGTCCCGTACCCTGGGGTCACTCTTTAAAAGGGTGGATAATTGTTAATTTTATAATAGTTCGTGACGCCACCTGTGGTATCTGGTGAGAAGCACCAGCGCTGCAGCAGTCCACTGAGGCCGGTGATAAGGCAGCTCGATGGTATAGCTCCCCACAGGTGGAGCTAGGCCTCAGAAAAGTGTATGCAGGGGGAATGCAGGACAGGCGAGACCCAGCTGGGTCAGACCAAGAACGGGAACCGACACGGTAGTCACTTCAGTACCTTTTACTGGTGGAAATTCAGGAACATCCCGGAGTACTGTAGGGTGAAGGGTGCATATCAGGATCCTCCCCAATGAACGGGTGTAGGGCCTCCTGTTTCTTGCCTCTGCGTAGTAAGTTTCTGACCTGCCTGGAGCTAGGCCTAACTTTGTCCCTGTCCTGCGCTGGCTGACCTTGTGGTAGGGCCTTGTCTTGGAGTTCACGCTCCCAGTATGCGGGGCCTAAGCGTCTCCTGGCTCTGTTATGTATCAGCACCTTAGCGATCCTGGGACTTGTAGTTCTCCAGGGATTCCGGTTATGCCTTACTGGGTCATAGAGATCCCGGTAAGGTTGGATCCGGTGCCGGTAAATTCTTCGGGGTGAGCTGGTTAAGCTCCTCTGCCCCCTATGTACTAACTCTCCACTCGCCTTCGGCCTACTTGGGCCCTCACTAGGCTATACACACTAATAGCAGCTTGCCGCGCTTCACCGATCTTATGGCGCCGGCACACCTTAAGCTCTAACTGGGCTCCCTGAATCTAGCTAGCAGGAGCCTCGTGCTCCACTGCTGAACTATAAACTGAGTTCTCTAGACTAGACTGAGCTCCACTGCAGACTGACCTCTCTTAGGCTTGTCTACTGCAGGAACTCTTCAGAGGAACTGAACTGCCTAGCTCCACCTTCCCTATTTATATCACTAACGGGCTACCTCTGCTGGTCGGAGGTGGAAGGTGGAGATGTGTGAATGTTTATGGGGGCTTCTTGTGGAGGATTCCATCTATGCACTCTTCTAGGATCTGTGATACCAAGCCCAGCTGGGCGTCACAGATGCTATTGACGACAAGGTTAGGTTGCGCCTTCCTGGACAGAGATGGAGTACTGGAAGCACGTTAACAACTGCATCCTCAACCACAACTCTGCCTCTGACCACAAGTCGTAGTGGCTCTTCAGGTCGCATGGGCTCTAAGACTTGCATAGCCTGGGCATTTTTTCAGATCGATAAGGATGACCCAACTCGTGTTATCTGTAATATTTGTCACCAAAAGCTAAGTAGAGGCCAAAAAATCCATAGTTTGAGTACTTCATGTATGAACCGTCACATGGATATGAAGCATAAGTTGCAGTGGGAAGCTCACTGTGCTACAATGTGGCCTAGCGGGCCGGGCCAACCACCGTCTGCCCCATCTTGTGCATTCACGGCCTCTTCATCCTCTGTGACTGGGGGGACAGCAGTCACACATGTTTTTGGATGCAGACCTGCCACCTCTTTACCCGCAACAGCCAGTGTGATTGGCAGGTCATCATTTCATTTGGAAGTGGAAACACCGGCTGGTGTTGAGCGCTCTCCGACATCGAGAGCACCACCTTTTGATCAAGGCACCCTAACTTTTCTGCCTGCATCTTCCTCACAGACTGGCAGTTTGCCGGGGACACCCTACTCAACCCCGTCTAAGCACAACAGCCAGCCCTCGGTCCCTCAGATGTGGACAAGTAAAAGACCATTTCCTCCCAGCCATGACAAAACTAAGAGGTTGAATTTCACCATCTGCAAGCTGTTGGCTACAGAAATGCTGCCTTTCCACCTAGTGGACACAGAGGATTTTCGAGACCTTATGTCCGTCGCAGTGCCCCAGTACCAGATGCCCAGTCGGCACTATTTCTCATAGAAAGGTGTGCCTGCGCTACACCAGCATGTCGCACACAACATCACCGCTTCTTTGAGAAACTCTGTGTGTGACTGGGTGCATTTCACCACAGACACTTGGACGAGTAGGCGTGGACAGGGGCGTTACATGTCGCTGACTGGGCACTGGGTAACTATGGTGACAGCAGAACAAGGGGCTGCTGTCCAAGTCTTGCCGTCCCCACGAGTTGTACGTCAATCCTCTTTATCTAGAAGTTCCTCCACTGCTTCTGCCTCCTCAACCTCCTCTCGGTCCTCCACCTGCACCCAAAGCCTGTCTGGTAATGCCACCCGCTTTCTAACTGCGCAGACGGAATCCTGCACACCTCCTTACTATGTTGGCAGCAGGGCTCAACGGCATCAGGCTGTGTTTACTTTGAAATGTCTGGGAAATGTGAGTCACACAGCTGAGGAGTTGTGGTCAGCTCTGGAGACCCAGTTTCATGAATGGTTGTCTTCACTGGACCAGCAACCAGGGAAGGCCGTGTGCGACAATGCTGCAAACCTGGGTGCGGCCCTTCGCCGAGGCAATGTCACACACGTGCCTTGTATGGCTCACGTGTTGAACCTGGTTGTCCAGCAATTTTTAGCCCACTATCCCGGATTAGATGGCCTTCTGCAGAGGGCACGGTCGCTGTGTGCTCACTTCCGCCATTCGCATCCTGCAGCTCAACGACTTACATCTCTACAGAAGTCGTTGTGCCTGACAGTTCACTGGCTGAAATGCGATGTGCCGACACGGTGGAATTCAACTCTGCACATGTTGCAGCGACAGTGGCAGCACCGACAAGCCCTGGTGCAATACGTTCTGATGTATAGCCTGGGCCAACGAGATCCAGAGGTGGGGCAAATCACGCTGCAGGAGTGGTCTCAGATCAGGGACCTATGAAGTTGACGCGCCCCCTGGGCCGTGGGGTACCCGGAGCCGGGCCGGTAGATGCTGGGGGTTGTAGTCACTGTGGCGGTGACCCGGTCCGTGACCAAGAGCGGTCAATCCAAGGGTAATTTGTATATATGGGTTTTATAATGTCCGACTACGCCACCTGTGGAGTGCGGCCAAAGGGGCCGCCGCTGCGGAACAATCCTCTGAATCTGATGGTTTTGCAGCAATGGTATTACTGCAAAAGAGTGTAGCTTCAGCGCAGTGTGGGTGGATGATGGTGGTTGTAGTGCAGGGAGTCAGTAATGAACACAGAGTCTGTGTGATGCAGTCCCAAGATCTTTACTCACAGTTGTTGCAGTCCAGATTACAGGTACCAGAGCAATCTCCCCCATCGTGCGTACTCAGTGAGGGGCTCAGTCCACCCCCAGATAGCTCCGGAGTACTTAGCAGGACCCCCTTCTGTGTGTCCTTTCTCTGGCCTACTCCCTGCACTTCACACCCAGTGACTCTTCTATCCGGTTTCCTCGGGCCTTGACGGGCGATGTGTGTTCCGTCCCCTGGGTCCTATGTGGCTACCTTCTTAGTGAGACTGGTGTGGACTTTGGCCTGCAGTACATGAAATGCTGCAGCCTTCAGTTTCTAGTTGAGCCTTGCTGTTTCTCCGCTAGTTGAGGGACCGGTTCCCCTTATCTGGCCTGACTCCTCTACCTCCTGGTAGCAGCGGGCGTACGGGTGGCCTTCTGCACGGCCCGTACCCCTAGGGTCCCTTCGGTTCCTGGAGCCTTCCTGCTCCCACTCCCCTCTTCTCTCCTTCAGTCCTGGGCCTCCCAGGCTAGGCCCGCCTCCGGAGCAGAGCTCATGCAGAGCCTCTGCTCCTGTCACTTCTCCTCCTCTGACTGGCTTGCTCTTTCTAAGATGGCTTCCTATTTATACTCTCCCTGTTATGTGCTCCTCTAAGCTGCTTTCTCCACCCACACCCACTACATAGGACCCTCCCGCCAGCTAGGGTCCTGGGACTGTGCTCTCCCTTAGGAGCAATCTCGCCCTACCCCCACTGCGGGTATGTGTTGGATGCAGGTGTTAGGGTCCCGAGCCATACTCCTTCCTTACCTGAGGGTGAGATACCACACCTCTGGGTGAGATGCAGTACCTCTGTGGTGACTGAACCCTCAGGGGCGCCACACACCCTTCTGCACAGTTTTGAATTGGCGACGAAGATGTTTAGTGCTGACGATGCCATTATCAGCATGACTATTCCGGTGATTTACATGCTGGAGCACACGTTAAACAGAATTCAGTGTCAGGTGGTAGGACAAGAGGAGGTGGAGGAAGTAGAGGAGGAGTCGTATGCGGAAGGGATAGCATCTCCAAGGTCCAGACGGTCGGCAGCACCGAGGCGGCAGCCATGGGAGGGTGGGGGAGAGGGATTAACCAGGGTGCATGGTAGCAGCCAAACTGTTGAGGAAGGTGCAGGAGCCGAGGAAGAAGTGGAGGACGAACTGGCGTTGGGCATGTAAGACTCATCAGATGAGGGAGACCTTGATCACATTTCTGTTGTGTGAGTTTGGGGGGAGAGGGCAGAGGAAGGAAGCATGATTCCTACCTCGCTACCAACACAACAAGGACTTGGTCCTCATGGATGCGCAAGACACATGAGTGCCTTCTTGCTGCACTACCTGCAACATGACCCTTGGATTGTCAGAATTCGAAGTAATCCCGACTACTGGGTTTCCACCCTCTTAGATCCCCGGTACAAAAGTAAATTTGCCGAAATAATTCCTGCCATAGAAAGGGGTTCACGCATGCAGGAGTATCTGCAGAGGCTGTTGCAGAATCTTACATGTGCTTTTCCACAAAACACCAGTGGTGCACGTAGTGAATCTCACAGTTCTAACTTGCAAGCCGTGGGACTGTCGAGTCTTCATCACTCAAACCGTAACAGTAACACAGTATCTGCTGGTAACAGCAATTTTGTGGAATCGTTTCACCACTTTTTTAGACCATCCTTTGCAAGGCCATAGGAGACAAGAAGCCTGACAAATAGTCAACGCCTAGAGAGGATGGTACAGGAGTATCTTCAAGTGAACATCGAAGCCTTGACTGTGTCACTGGACCCTTGCTCATTTTGGGATTCCAATCTGGAAAAATGTCCGGAGCTCGCCACTCACGCCTTGGAGATCTTGTCATGTCCTGCAGCCAGCGTGCTCTCTGAACATGTGTTCAGCGCTGCTGGTGGTGCGCTGACAGATAAGCGCTGACAGATAAGCGCACGCGGCTGTCCACTGAGAATGTAGACAGACTCACGTTCATAAAGATGAACAAATCATGGATCCGCAAGGACTTTTCTACCCCTGTGTCATCATTGGGAGACTAAAAGCTTGAGGATTTGGTAAAATCACCTCACCAACCGTTTTAAGCAACTCTGGGGCAATTGATGCCACTTAAGTGGTGTCTGTGCCACAATTTTTGGAAAAAATGGAGACTCTTCTTGGAGTCCCCTTGCTGTGTTTTACGTGACTTTGGCATCGCCAATTCCAGGTGGGTTGGGTCGCCCCCCCCCTTTTAACTGTAAGAAACTACATACACTATGGCTTGGGGTAACACAGATGGTTGAGTCTGAAGAGCTGTTTACTCAGAGGTCTGCTCCAAAGCTTCAGTGTCTGCTAGTCAGCGTAGAATTTTTAACTGCATCTAGCCTAGGCAATACTTTGGGCGTAGTAGCCCAGCTGCAAAGCAAGCTGCACCGCCTGTGTATCTAATAAGAATTTTTAAATGCATCTAGCCTAGGCAGACCCCCAGCTAAACCCAGACGCTCAGCCCCCCTACTGCCCCCCTTTCCTTGACAATACAATAATGTAACTCTTACAACTGGATGGGTGAGGATCGGTCTCAGCTTTATTAACTCTTTATACTCATTCCATTAGAAAGGCATTTTATTTCTAAAATAATTCAGCTTGTTGCAGCATGCCCTGGGTCTCCACACCGGCAAGTTGGCCAACAAGTGTAACTCTCCAACATGTCCTTTCTATTTCCAGGTCACGGAGGATCCTGCGTGCTCGTATGCAGGACTCTGACCCCCATCCATCACTTTAACGCTTGTTCCACTCCGTCCTGGAGTCCTGACAGGAATATGTCCAGGCCAATATCCATTAAGTGAACACCGTCGGGCCGTATGAGGCCTGCTTTATTTCCTTCCAGTTGTCGGTGTTGTATCACTACACCGCCTCTGTCTCTTCTAAATTTTGCCATCCGAATATTTATTACCTGCCTTGTCCATTCGATGGCCGTGATGTCTCGCGCATCTTGCCATACCGCTATTGGCACAATCTCTGACCATACTATAGTTAGTTTTGTGAAAAATTCCCTGAAGCGCTCAGTGTCTAGTTTCATTATTGCCATTAGTTATGCGCTTTTGTGATGACCTAGGTCGTTTCCCCAGGCCTGTATAACTAAGATGACCGGACCTCTTGCCTCTCTCCCTACCTTGATTACCTCCATTAGTACCTGTGGCCATAGCAGGCCTCTAATACCTCTCCAGTTGAAATATGTGTTATGAAACTCTAATTTCCTCCGGCCTGGGCGGACTTTCGCCCTTTTTTCTGCCCAATATATATACGAGTGGCCTATCACCCACACTGTTGGCTTAGCGTCACCTGTAAAAGAAACGAACCATGTTAGGATAACAAGTCCGGTCTTATGTATCTCGCCAAACACGTGGATCGCCATTTCCCTATCCTCTGAACTTCCGTTTCTTACAGTCCTGCTCTTGCTGCTTCTGTGGCCGCGCCTATGCGGAATGAGTGTGTCCCATAATCTTTGGGGTGGTCCCCTGCCGATGTTATGCATTTATTAAATATAGCTTGGAACTGGTATCTTGATAATGGCATTCCATCAATGTGTGATAGGAAGAAATTACTTTGTGATCTGATGGTTTACTATTGTTACCCGACTCAGTGTACCGTTTGTGGGTTGTAGAAGTACCCAAGTGCCCCTGCCCGCTGGAACCGTTTTCGATTGGCGTATGCGTAGACGTATTGCATTATTGGCTATGACTACGTCCTGGTGTAATAAGCCTCCACTGGTGGTAATTTTGGATTGAGGGACTAATTCGCTTATGCATAGCGCCCCGAAGAAGGCGATCGCAAATGCAGTAGACAGTAGTGTTGTTTCAAATTGTGAGTGTCATGTTAATGGTGTTAGGGATATGATGTGAGAAATCAGTTTTAGTGACACGGGACGGGACGTCTACACTCCTGACTTGGCTGACCCCTTTTCCACCCTTTTATGGATGTCTAATGATGAATCTCTTTGTCACATCTCCCCAATTCAGTAGTTGGAAGTGAAATGCTACTCCGGTCAGACACCACTGCGCTGACGCCCCTGATATGCCCCTCATCATTAGCTGGTGGAGAAATTCTATGGTGACTTGTAATCTGGCTTGTTCACATTGGTCAACCCGTCTGCCTGCTACTAGTCGTGTCTACTCTTCCCATGCCTTACCGTATGCTTGCCACGTCAACGGGGCAACTGACGCTCTGATTAATGGCATCAACTATTCGCCACTAGATCCCATAGGGAGGGTGGGAAACTGTTGCCCGATGGGTGGGCGTTGGGGAGGAGCTCTGTGAAAATCTGCCAATTGAATTGTGATAAAGCATTAGCAGCAGCTTTAGACCCCTCAGCATCGTGGCTAGCGCGGACCCATACATTGTGTTTTAGGCACAGGAATGCTAGCCGGTGTAGTAGGCCTAGCACTGGGAGAGACGATGATGCCATCTTATTAATGCAGTGCGCTAGGCTGGTGTTTTTTGTTATGAAACGTATATTTTTGCTAGCCAGGCGCGCGCCCCATATTTCTATTGCTACCACTATTGGGAAGAAAAATTATTTTCAGGGCTAGATGCAGCTAAAAATTATTATTAATTTCAAAGCTGGTGGAGCTTAGTATAGATGGCCTAATAGAATGAGTAGAACACACTGCTAATATGCCCAAAATTATTTTCCAGGCAAGATGTAGCTAAAAATTATTAGTAATTTGAAAGCTGGTGGAGCTTAGAATAGATGGCCTAATAGAATGAGTACCACACACTGCTAATATGCCAAAAATTATTTTACAGGCAAGATGCAGCTAAAAATTATTATTAATTTCAAATCTGGTGGAGCTTGATATAGATGGCCTAATACAATGAGTACCACACACTACTACTATGCCCAAAATTATTTTCCAGGCAAGATGCAGCTAAAAATTATTATTAATTTCAAAACTGGTGGAGCTTGGTATAGATGGCCTAATACAATGAGTACCACACACTGCTACTATGCCCAAAATATTTTTTTCAGGCAAGATGCAGCTGAAAATTATTAGTAATTTGAAAGCTGGTGGAGCTTAGTATAGATGGCCTAATAGAATGAGTACCACACACTGCTAATATGCCCAAAATTATTTTCCAGGCAAGATGCAGCTAAAAATTATTATTAATTTCAAAGCTGGTGGAGCTTGGTATAGATGGCCTAATACAATGAGTACCACACACTGCTACTATGCCCAAAATTATTTTCCAGGCAAGATGCAACTAAAAATTCTTAGTAATTTGAAAGCTGGTGGAGCTTAGTATAGATGGCCTAATAGAATGAGTACCACACACTGCTAATATGCCCAAAATTATTTTACAGGCAAGATGCATCTAAAAATTATTTGTAATTTGCAAACTGGTGGAGCTTAGTATAGATGGACTAATAGAATAAGTCCCACACACTGCTACAAGCCCAAAATTATTTTCCGAGCTAGATGCAGATAAAAATTATTTGTAATTTGCAAGCTGGTGGAGCTTAGTATAGATGGACTAATAGAATAAGTCCCACACACTGCTACAAGCCCAAAATTATTTTCCGAGCTAGATGCAGATAAAAATTATTAGTAATTTGAAAGCTGGTGGAGCTTAGTATAGATGGCCTAATAGAATGATGCTATGCCCAAATGGTTTTACTTGGATAGGTGCAGTAAAAAAAAAAGTATTCTATACACAGGTGGTGTAGCTTGCAACACAGATACGCTACTCCACTGACTAACACACACTGCAAGAGGCCAAAAATGATTTGCTTAGCTAGATTTAGCCAAATGCTGTGAAAAACACTTGCACAGTGCTGACACAGACCTGCCTGGAAACAAGTCCTAGGAAATGCTGTAACCTAGTCCTCTAAAGGACTGCAATTACAACTAGTCCCTACTCCCAAGCTATCTATTTAAGAGCACAGACCAGCCTGATAAAAGCCGTAGGAAATGCTGTAACCTAGTCCTCATAAGGACTGCAATCACAACTATTCCCAACTCCCAAGCTATCTGTATATTTCTGAGAAAATTGGCTTGAAATTAACACTGAAAGTATAGCGCACACAGCAACAGCGGTGCCATCTAACACGCAGCTGCAGCAGTGAGAAAATGGTGGCAATGGGGAAAATGGCTGGGTCTTATAGGGCAAGGACATGTGACATACACAGCCAATGACACATGCCCTTGCTTGTATGAAAAAAAGCACTTCACTGCGTGTGTGCGCTGCTGATAGGCTGACAGATTGCACCTCCCCACTGTAAATGCGGTAAAGAGAAAAAAAATGGAGATCTTCAATATTTATGCAGAGATCCATACCCTGCCCCTCCCCCCGCCCTGCTGTACACTCAAACTGCGTATTAACATTGATTATCAGCATTACTGTGAAAAAATCCAGTTATGATTTTGGTGCATGAACAGTTATCGAACATAACCTCGAACAGCCGGATTTTTTTCAAATCGTTCGTGTTCGCCGAACGGCTCGAACACCGCTTAAAACAGCTCGAATTTGAGATTGGCAAACAGTTTGAGTCGAACATCGTTCATCTCTACTCACAATTAGAGATTATTAGAAATAAAATGTCTTTCTAATAGAATGAGTATAAAGAGTTAATAAAGCTGTGACCGATCCTCACCCATCCAGTTGAGGCATCAATTGCCCCAGAGTTGCTTAAAACGGTTGGTGAGGTGATTTTACCAAATCCTCAAGCTTTTAGTCTCCCAAGGATGACACAGGGGTAGAAAAGTCCTTGCGGATCCATGATTTGTTCATCTTTATGAACGTGAGTCTGTCTACATTCTCAGTGGACAGCCGCGTGCGCTTATCTGTCAGCACACCACCAGCAGCGCTGAACACACGTTCAGAGAGAATGCTGGCTGCAGGGCATGACAAGATCTCCAAGGCGTGAGTGGCGAGCTCCGGACATTTTTCCAGATTGGAATCCCAAAATGAGCAAGGGTCCAGTGACACAGTCATGGCTTCGATGTTCACTTGGAGATACTCCTGTACCATCCTCTCTAGGCGTTGACTATTTGTCAGACTTCTTGTCTCCTGTGGCCTTGCAAAGGATGGTCTAAAAAAGTGGTGAAACGATTCCACAAAATTGCTGTTACCAGCAGATACTGTGTTACTGTTACGGTTTGAGTGATGAAGACCGAGTCGACAGTCCCACGGTTTGCAAGTTAGAACTGTGAGATTCACTACGTGCACCACTGGTGTTTTGTGGAAAAGCACATGCAAGATTCTGCAACAGCCTCTGCTGATACTTCTGCATGCGTGAATCCCTTTCTATGGCAGGAATTATTTCGGCAAATTTACTTTTGTACCGGGGATCTAAGTGTGGCAACCCAGTAGTCGGGATTACTTTGAATTCTGACAAACCATGTTGCAGGTAGTGCAGCAAGAAGGCACTCATGTGTCTTGCGCATCCAGGAGGACCAAGTCCTTGTTGTGTTGGTAGCGAGGTAAGAATCATACTTCCTTCCTCTGCCCTCTCCCCCCAACCTCACACAACAGAAATGTGATCAAGGTCTCCCTCATCTGATGAGTCTTCCATGCCCATCGCCAGTTCGTCCTCCACTTCTTCCTCGGCTCCTGCACCTTCCTCAACAGTTTGGCTGCTACCATGCGCCCTGGTTAATCCCTCACAACCACCCTCCCATGCCTGCCGCTTGGTGCTGTCGACCGTCTGGACCTTGGAGATGTTATCCCTTCCGAATACGACTCCTCCTCTACTTCCTCCACCTCAGGTAAGGAAGGAGTATGGCTCGGGACCCTAACACCTGCATCCAACACATACCCGCAGTGGGGGTAGGGCGAGATTGCTCCTAACGGAGAGCAGAGTCCCAGGACCCTAGCTGGCGGGAGGGTCCTATGCAGTGGGTGTGGGTGGAGAAAGCTGCTTAGGGGAGCACATGACAGGGAGAGTATAAATAGGAAGCCATCTTAGAAAGAGCAAGCCAGTCAGAGGAGGAGAAGTGACAGGAGCAGAGGCTCTGCATTAGCTCTGCTCCGGAGGCGGGAATAGCCTGGGAGGCCCAGGACTGAAGGAGAGAAGAGAGGAATGGGAGCAGGAAGGCTCCAGGAACCGAAGGGACCCTAGGGGTACGGGCCGTGCAGAAGGCCACTCGTACGCCCTCTGCTACCAGGAGGTAGAGGGGTCAGGCCAGATAAGGGGAACCGGTCCCTCAACTAGCGGAGAAACAGCAAGACTCAACTAGAAACCGGAGGCTGCAGCATTTCATGTACTGCAGGCCAAAGTCCACACCAGTCTCACTAAGAAGGAAGCCACATAGGACCCAGAGAACGGAACATGCATCGCCCGCCAAGGCCCGAGGATACCGGATAGAAGTGTCACTGGGTGTGAGGTGCAGGGAGAAGGCCAGAGAAAGGACACACAGAAGGGGGTACTGCTAAGTACTCCGGAGCTATCTGGGGGTGGACTGAGCCCCTCACTGAGTACGCACGACAGGGGAGATTGCTCTGGTACCTGTAATCTGGACTGTTACAACTGTGAGTAAAGATCTTGGGACTGCATCACACGGACTCTTTGTTCATTACTGACTCCCTGCACTACAACCACCATCATCCACCCACACTGCCCTGAAGCTACACTCTTCCTGTGGGGAGTAATAATACCATTGCTGCAAAACCACCAGATTCAGAGGACTGTTCTGCAGCGGCGGCCCCTTTGGCCGCACTCCACAGGTGGCGTAGTCGGACATTATAAAACCCATATATACAAATTACCCTTGGATTGACCGCCCTTGGTCACGGACCGGGTCACCGCCACAGTGACTACAACCCCCAGCGTCTACCGGCCCGGCTCCGGGTACCCCACGGCCCAGGGGGCGCATAAACTTCATAGGTCCCTGATCTGAGACCACTCCTGCAGCGTGATTTGCCCCACCTCTGGATCTCGTTGGCCCAGGCTATACATCAGAACGTATTGCACCAGGGCTTGTCGGTGCTGCCACTGTCGCTGCAACATGTGCAGAGTTGAATTCCACCGTGTCGGCACATCGCATTTCAGCCGGTGAACTGGCAGGCCCAACGACTTCTGTAGAGATGTAAGTCGTTGAGCTGCGGGATGCGAACGGCAGAAGTGAGCACACAGCGACCGTGCCCTCTGCAGAAGGCCATCTAGTCCGGGATAGTGGGCTAAAAATTGCTGGACAACCAGGTTCAACACGTGAGCCATACAAGGCACGTGTGTGACATTGCGCCGGCGAAGGGCCGCACCCAGGTTTGCTGCATTGTCGCACACGGCCTTCCCTGGTTGCAGGTCCAGTGGAGACAACCATTCATGAAACTGGGTCTCCAGAGCTGACCACAACTCCTCAGCTGTGTGACTTACATTTCCTAGACATTTCAAAGTAAGCACCGCCTGATGCCGTTGAGCCCTGCTGCCAGCGTAGTAAGGAGGTGTGCAGGATTCCTTCTGCGCAGTTAGAAAGCGGGTGGCATTACCAGACAGGCTTTGGGTGCAGGTGGAGGACCGAGAGGAGGTTGAGGAGGCAGAAGCAGTGGAGGAACATCTAGATAAAGAGGATTGATGTACAACTCGTGGTGACGGCAAGACTTGGACAGCAGCCCCTTGTCCTGCTCTCACCATAGTTACCCAGTGCCCAGTCAGCGACATGTAACGCCCCTGTCCATGCCTACTCGTCCAAGTGTCTGTGGTGAAATGCACCCTGTCACACACAGAGTTTCTCAAAGAAGCGGTGATGTTGTGTGCGACATGCTGGTGTAGCACAGGCACACCTTTCTTTGAGAAGTAGTGCCGACTGGGCATCTGGTACTGGGTTACTGCGATGGACATAAGGTCTCGAAAATCCTCTGTGTCCACCAGGCGGAAAGGCAGCATTTCTGTAGCCAACAGCTTGCAGATGGTGAAATTCAACCTCTTAGCTTTGTCATGGCTAGGAGGAAATGGTCTTTTACTTGTCCACATCTGAGGGACCGAGGGCTGGCTGTTGTTCTTAGACGGGGTTGAGTAGGGTGTCCCCGGCAAACTGCGGGTCTGTGAGGAAGATGCAGGTGGAAAAGTTAGGTTGCCTTGATCCAAAGGTGGTGCTCTCTATGTCGGAGAGCGCTCAACACCAGCTGGTGTTTCCACTTCCAAATGAAATGATGACCTGCCAATCACACTGGCTGTTGCGGGTAAAGAGGTGGCAGGTCTGCGTCCAAAAACATGTGTGACTGCTGTCCCCCCAGTCACAGAGGATGAAGAGGCTGCGGATGCACAAGATGGGTCAGACGGTGGTTGGTCCGGCCCGCTAGGCCGCATTGTAGCACAGTGAGCTTCCCACTGCAACTTATGCTTCATATTCATGTGACGGTTCATGCATGAAGTACTCAAACTATGGATTTTTTGGCCTCTACTTAGCTTTTGGTGACAAATATTACAGATAACACGAGTTGGGTCATCCTTATCGATCTGAAAAAATGCCCAGACTATGCAAGGCTTAGAGCCCATGCGACCTGAAGAGCCACTACGACTTTTGGTCAGGGGCAGAGTTGTAGTTGAGGATGCAGTTGTTGACATGCTTCCAGTACTCCGTCTCTGTCCAGGAAGGCGCAACCTAACCTCGTCTTCAATAGCATCCGTGACGCCCAGCTGCGCTTGGTATCACAGATCCTAGAAGAGTGTATTGATGGAATCCTCCACAAGAGGCCTCCATAAACATTCACACATCTCCACCTTCCACCTCAGACCAGCAGAGGGAGCCCGTTAGGGATATAAATAGGGAAGGTGGAGCTAGGCAGTTCAGTTCCTCTGAAGAGTTCCTGCAGTAGACAATCCTAATAGAGGTCAGTCTGCAGTGGAGCTCAGTCTAGTCTAGAGAACTCAGTTAATAGTTCAGCAGTGGAGCATGAGGCTCCTGCTTGCTAGATTCAGGGAGCCCAGTTACAGCTTAAGGTGTGCCGGCGCCATAAGATCGGTGAAGCGCGGCAAGCTGCCGTGAGTGTGTATAGCCTAGTGAGGGCCTGAGTAGGCCGAAGGCGAGTGGAGAGTTAGTACATAGAGGGCAGAGGAGCTTAACCAGCTCACCCGGAAGCATTTACCGGACGCCGAATCCGAGCTTACCGGAATCTCTATGACCCAGTAAGGCATAACTGGAATCCCTGGAGAACTACAAGTGCCAGGATCGCTAAGGTGCTGATACGTAACAGAGCCAGGAGACGCTTAGGCCCCGCATACTGGGAGCGTGAACTCCAAGACAAGGCCCTACCACAAGGTCAGCCAGCGCAGGACAGAGACAAAGTTAGGCCTAGCTCCAGGCAGGTCAGAAACTTACTACGCAGAGGCAAGAAACAGGAGGCCCTACACCTGCTCATTGGGGAGTTCGGTTCGGTTCGTCGAACACCCGTGTGTTCGCCGAACTGTTCGTCGAACTCTTCGTCGAACACCTTCGAACACTGTTAAAACCAATAGCAGGCAAACAAAAACACATAGAAACACATAGAAAACACCTTCAAAGGTGTCCGAAAGCTGACAAACTTCTCAGAAGACATAACTAACACATGGAAAAGTGACAAGTACATATAGTCATGCGAAAAGAAAAGAGGTGGAGGAGTAAAAGGAGGGGGAGACACAGATATAGGCATGTCATGCCCTTCTAAAATCCAAAAAGTGAGAAGCCGACACGGCCAGTCCGTTCCTGCCCGTGCCACCTCCGTGTCGCCGGGTTTGTGCCAGAGCCGCGGTGGACCCTGACGGCCAGCCCCCCTCTCCTAATACTGGTGCCTGTCCGCTGGTGGGTCGAGCGAGCCCCCCTGTGGTGGAGGCAGCTCTAAGCTTTTTAATTTAAATTGTCTCTCTAAGTTGAATGAATACACTTTAAATCCTTTTACAAGGATCTATTGGAGGGCAAGTCTCATGCCAGCAGCCGCGTAGTTCCAGCTCCAGTAGTGTCCACTAAAGCTGCTGCAGTTAAAAAGCTTTTATAAGGATCGAGCTCGGCTGTCCACGGCAAGGCATCCTACCGCCAGTCCCAGCCCCTTTGCCTTGGGGTACCTCCTGATGCTCTTCACTGAGTATCCCGTGGTCCCGAAGCATTTCCTTTGAAAAAATTAAGTGTTCAAACTACAGGTGGTGTAGCTTGCTTAACAGCCGGGATAATCCGCTGACTAGCAGACACTGCTACTAGGCACAAAGTATTTCCTTGGCTGGATGCAGTTAAAAATTTGTAATTAGATACTCTCGTTGGATGCTGAGAAAGCATTCCATAGAGTCTCCTGGCACGCCATCTATTATTCTCTTAAAAAGCTTGGGGTAGGGGTCTAGGGGACCCTTTTATAGCCAAAATCACGGCCCTGTATCGCAATACGTCACCTAGGCTGAAGATAAATGGAACTGTAGCACCCTGAGGGCTTGGTTGCTACAGAGGTATTGCACCTCACCCAGAGGTGTGATATCTCACTCTCAGGTAAGGATGGAGTGTGGATCAGGACCCGACACCTGCATGCATTACACCACATTGCCGTGGGGCAGGGCGACCAATATGCCCCTGAGATGGGCACGACAGTCCCTGTCACTGGCTGGAGTGGTGGGAGGGAACACTGAGGATGGGGAACCCTGTAGTGCAGGAGCAGGGAGGAAGCAGTTCCTGGGTGCATTGAGAAGGGAGTATAAAAGGTGGGCACCTTCTTAGTTCAGCGCAGAGAAGTCTGAGCAGAAGTGACAGGGAGCAGGGGCTCTGCATGAGCTCTGCTCTGGAGGCAGGCCTAGTAACAGAGGCCCAGGCCTGGAAGAGGGAGAAGGAAGGAAGAGGAGCGGAGAAGGCTCCAGGAACGAGGAATGAAGGGATCCCAGGGGTGCAGACGGGCGAGTCGCCACCGCACGCCCGAATCCACCTGCGTGGAGGGGTCAGGCCAAAGGGGGAGACCGGTCCCCGAAACTAGTGGAGGCGGGAAATGACCCTCAGCTAGAAACCGTAGGCTGTGACATTTTATGTGGCGCAGCCCCTCGCTACACCCACTAGGAAGGCACCACATACGGTTAAGGAAACTGGCGCCAAGTTTACCAAGAGGAGACCCGAGTCAGCCGGACAGAAGGGTTGGTAAAAAGGCCAGACAAAGGACACACAAAGGGGGTCCTGTGAAGCGCTCCAAAGTTATCTGGGAGTTGTCTGAGCCCCTCACCTGGTGAACACAGTACGACTTGGGCAGCCGTTACCTGCAGAAGTGGTCTGGATAATAAGAACTGAAAGTAAAGGCCCTGGACTGCATCACTGACTCTGTGTCGTTACTGCTGCTGCCCTGCACCATCACCCCCTTCCTCCGCATACACTGCCCTGAGGCTATACTCCTCCCGTGGGGAGTTATGCTACGCTCTGCTGCACCCACAACACCAGCCTCAGCAGTCTGTCCTGCAGTGGCGGTTCACTCTGACCGCAATCCACGGGTGGCGTAGTCGAACATTTAAACATCAAAACCACATAAATAGTTCCGCCACTGCTTTGACCGCCCTGAGCCACGGAACCGGGTCACCGCCACGGAGACTACACCCACCAGCATCCACCAAAAAGGGTCCGGGTCCGAGTGTCCCAAGGCCCAGGGGGCGCATCAGAACATTTTCATCACCTTTCATAATCACCAATGGGACAAGGCAGGGATGTCCTCTGTCCCCTCTCTTACACATCCTATTGACGGAGCACCTGCTCTCATCAATTCGCCATAACCCCAATATTAGGTGGATTGAGGTTTGAGGCACCGAGTACAAGTGCTCTCTATTTGCTGATGATGTCCTAGTATATATCACTCAATCACATATATCCATCCCTGCTGTTATGGCTGAAATAGATCACTTTGTTACATGGTCAAATTTTAAAATCAATGCAGCGAAGTCTGATGCCCTCGATGTCTCCCTCCCCAAATCCATACAGGATTCCATCCAGTCCAACTTTCCCTTTGCCTGGCCCTCACAGGGTATCAAATACTTAGGAATTCCTATTCATAGAGACCTCTCCCGTCTGTTATCTTAATTTTGGGCCCTTTATTGAACAACTCCATACAGACCACGGTTGGCAAGTTAGAACTGTAAGATTCACTACGTGAACCACTGGTGTTTTGTGGAAAAGCACATGTACACTGTGTTCCAAATTATTATGCAAAAAGTGTTTAGGAGTGATAAGGGAAGAATTTGTTTGTTTGTCAGTTAAACTCATTGATGGTGATGTGTGTCAGGGCTCTTTATATCACTGTAAGCAATTGCAGACACCTGTGATAATTAGTTTGGCAGGTGTGTCCAATGAAAGGCAAGACTACTTAAGAAGGCTGTCCCACATTATTAAGCAGCCTACATTTTCTGCCAAAATGGGAAAGAAAAAGGATGTGTCGGCTGCTGAGAAGCAACAAATTGTGGAGTGTTTAGGTCAAGGCATGACTACAATCAACATTGTGCGATGATCAGGATGAAGTGTCTTGGCAATCAAGAAGTATGTAGCTGATTCACAGTACACACGTGTGCGTGCTGATAAGGGCAAATTGAGGACTCTTTCCTACAGGCAATTACGTCAGGTTAAAAGAACAGCGGCAAAAAAGCCTTGTCATAGCAGCAGACAAGATTTTGAAGCTGCTGGTGCCTCCAACGTCCCCCGAACAACAAGATGCAGGGTCCTTCAGAGGTTTGCAGCTGTGAGTACGCCATCCTGTCGACCTCCTCTATCCACTACACACAAGCAGAAATGGCTCCAGTGGGCCAAACATTACATGAAGACTGATTTCAAAACTGTTTTGTTCACGGATGAGTGCCGTGCAACGCTCGATGGTCCAGATGGATGGAGTGGAGGATGGCTGGTTGATGGACACCCCACGCAAACACGGCTACAGCGCCAACAAGGAGGAGGTGGAGTAATGTTTTGGGCTGGAATCATGGGGAGAGAGATTGTCGGCCCCTTTAGGATCCCTGAAGGGGTAAAGATGAACTCCATAATGTATGTGGAGTTTCTCAAACAGCACTTCCTGCCATGGTTCAAGAAGAAGAACCGTGTATTCCACAGCAAGATCATTTTCATGCATGATAATGCTCCGTCTCATGCTGCACATAACACATCTGCATCTCTGGCTGATATGGGCATAAAAGGGGACAAACTTATGGTGTGACCCCCATGCTCCCCTGACCTCTACCCCATTCACAACCTCTGGAGCATCATCAAAAGGAGTGTCTATGATGGCGGGAGGCAGTTCACCTCTAAGCAACAGCTCTGGGAGGGTATTCTGTCCTCATGCAAAACAATTGAAGCAGAAACCATCCAAAACTTGACAAATTCAATGGACGAGAGCGTTCAGAAGCTCCTTTCGAACAAGGGGTCCTATGTGCAAATGCAACATCACCTAGAATAAAGTTTTGAGTTGAAAACTGTTTGATTTCAGTTTCTAATAGCCTGCTAATGCTTACAATTTCAAAAATGACCATTTTTTTGGTCTTTATTAAAATGAAAAGGTTGATCGAAGAGTGTGGGGGATCTAAGAGTGTGGCAACCCAGTAGTCAGGATTACTTCGAATTCTGACAATCTGAGGGTCATGTTGCAGGTAGTGCAGCAAGAAGGCACTTATGTGTCTTGCGCATCTCGGAGCCCCAAAATTATTTTCCAGGCTAGATGCAGCTAAAAATTATTATTAATTTTAAATCTGGTGGAGCTTAGTATAGATGGCCTAATAGAATCAGTACTGCACACTGCTACAAAGCCCAAATTATTTTCCAGCCAAGATACAGATAAACATGATTAGTAATTTTAAATCTGGTGGAGCTTAGTATAGATGGCCTAATAGAATCAGTACTGCACACTGCTACAAAGCCCAAATAATTTTCCAGCCAAGATACAGATAAACATGATTAGTAATTTGACAGCTTAAAACGGTTGGTGAGGTGATTTTAACCAATCATCCATCTTTTACTCTCCCCAGGATGACACAGGGGTAGAAAAGTCGTTTCGGATCCATGATATGTTCATCTTTATGAACGTGAGTCTGTCTACATTATCAGTGGAGAGCCGTGTGCACTTATCTGTGAGCACACCACCAGCAGCGCTGAACACATGTTCAGACAGAACGCTGGCTGCGGGGCATGACAAGATCTCCAAGGCGTAAGTGGCTAGCTCCGGCCATTTATCCAGATTGGAAGCCCAAAAAGAGCAAGGGTCCAGTGACACAGTCATGGCTTCAATGTTTACTTGGAGATACTCCTGTACCATCGTCTCTAGGAGTTGACTATGTGTCAGACTTCTTGTCTCCTGTGGCCTTGCAAAGGATGGTCTAAAAAGTGGTGAAATGATTCCGCAAAATTGATGTTACCAGCAGATACTGTGTTTCTGTTACGGTTTGAGTGCTGAACACTCGATGGTCCCACGGTTGGCAAATTGGAACTGTGAGATTCACTACGTGCACCACTGGTGTTTTGTGGAAAAGCACATGTAAGATTCTGCAACAGTCTCTGCTGATACTCCTGCATGCGTGCATCCCTTTCTATGGCAGGAATAATTTCTGCAAATTTACTTTTGTACCGGGGATCTAACAGTGTGGCAACCCAGTAGTCAGGATTATTTCTAATTCTCACAATTCGAGGGTCATGTTGCAGGTAGTGCAGCAAGAAGGCACTCATGTGTCTTGCGCATCCAGGAGCACCAAGTCCCTGTTGTGTTGGTGGCGAGGTAACAATCATGCTTCCTTCCTCTGTCCTCTCCCCCCAACCTCGCACAACAGAAATGTGATCAAGGTCTCCCTCATCTGATGAGTCTTCCATCAGTTCGTCCTCCACTTCTTCCTGGGCTCCTGCACCTTCCTCACTAGTTTGGCTGCTACCATGCACCCTGGTAAAACCATCTCCCCCACCCTCACATGCCTGCCGCCTTGGTGCTGCCGACCGTCTGGACCTTGCAGATGTTAGCCCTTCCGCATACAACTCCTCCTCCTCTACTTCTTCCACCTCCTCTTGTGCCACAACCTGACTCCAAATTCTGTTTAACATGTGCTCCAGCATGTAAATCACCGGAATACTTATGCTGATAATGGCATCGTCAGCACTAAACATCTTCGTCGCCATTTCAAAACTGTGCAGAAGGGTGAATAGGTCCCTAATCTGAGACCACTCCTCCAGCGTGATTTGCCCCACCTCTGGATCTCGTTGGCCCAGGCTATACATCAGAACGTATTGCACCAGGGCTT
Organism: Phyllobates terribilis; assembly: GCF_046119375.1. Classification (NCBI taxonomy): domain Eukaryota; kingdom Metazoa; phylum Chordata; class Amphibia; order Anura; family Dendrobatidae; genus Phyllobates; species Phyllobates terribilis. The sequence goes on along the minus strand of NW_027362762.1, from coordinate 420,334,900 downwards.
GTCGGTGCTGCCGCAGTCGCTGCAACATGTGCAGAGTTGAATTCCACCGGGTAGGCACATCGCATTTTAGCCAGTGAAGTGGCAGGCCCAATGACTTCTGTAGAGATGTAAGTCGCTGAGCTGCGGGATGCGAACGGCGGAAGTGAGCACACAGCGACCGTGCCCTCTGCAGAAGGCCATCTAGTCCGGGATAGTGGGCTAAAAATTGCTGGACAACCAGGTTCAACACATGAGCCATACAAGGCACGTGTGTGACATTGCCCCGGCGAAAGGCCGCACCCAGGTTTGCAGCACTGTCGCACACGGCCTTCCCTGGTTTCAGGTCCAGTGGAGACAACCATTCATGAAATTGGTTCTCCAGAGCTGACCACAACTCCTCAGCTGTGTGACTCACATTTCCCAGACATTTCAAAGTAAAAACCGCGTGATGACTTTGAGCCCTACTGCCAGCATAGTAAGGAGGTGTGCAGGATCCCTTCTGCGCAGTTAGAAAGCTTGTGGCATGACCAGACAGGCTTTGGGTGCAGGTGGAGGACCGAGAGGAGGTTGAGGAGGCAGAAGCAGTGGAGGAACTTTGAGATAAAGAGGATTGACGCACAACTCGTGGGGACGGCAAGACTTGGACAGCAGCCCCTTGTCCTGCTCTCACCATAGTTACCCAGTGCCCAGTCAGCGACATGTAACGCCCCTGTCCATGCCTTCTCGTCCAAGTGTCTGTGGTGAAATGCACCCTGTCACACACAGAGTTTCTCAAAGAAGCGGTGATGTTGTGTGCGACATGCTGGTGGAGCGCAGGCACACCTTTCTTTGAGAAGTAGTGCCGACTGGGCATCTGGTACTGGGGCACTGCGACGGACATAAGTAGAGATGAGCGTTGTTCTACTCGAACTGTTCGCCAATCTCAAATTCGAGCTGTTTTGGGCGGTGTTCGAGCCGGTCGGCGAACACGAACAATTTGAGAAAAATTCGGCTGTTCGAGGTTATGTTCGATAACTGTTCGTGCACCAAAATCATAACTGGATTTTTTCTCAGTAATGATGAAAATTAATGTTAATACGCAGTTTGAGTGTACAGCGGGGCGGGGGGAGGGGCAGGGGATGGATCTCTGCAGGAACAATGAAGATCTCCATTTTTTTTTCTCTTTCCCGCATTTGCAGTGGGGAGGTGCAATCTGTCAGCCTATCAGCAGCGCACACACGGAGCGAAGTGCTTTTTTTCACACAAGCAAGGGCATGTGTGATTGGCAGTGTATGTCACATGTCCTTGCCCTATAAGACCAAGCCATTTTCCCCGTCGCCACCATCTTCTCACTGCTGCAGCTGCGTGTTAGACGGCACCGCTGTTGCTGTGTGCGCTATACCTTGTTAATTTCAAGCCAATTTTCGCACAAATATACAGATAGCTTGGGAGTAGGGAATAGTTGTGATTGCAGTCCTTTTAAGGACTAGGTTACAGCATTTCCTACGACTTTTATCAGGCAGGTCTGTGCTCTTAAATAGATAGATTGTGGGAGTAAAGACTAATTGTAATTGGAGTCCTTTTCAGGACTAGGTTACATCAGTTCCTATCAGTTTTTGCCAGGCAGGTCTGTGCCAGTGCTGTGCAAGTTTTTTTCACAGCATTTGGCTGAATCTAGCAAAGCTAATCCTTTTTGGCCTATTGCAGAGTGTGTTAGTCAGTGGAGTAGCCTATCTGTGTTGCAAGATATACCACCTGTGTATAGAATACCAATTTTTTTACTGCACCTAGTGAAGTAAAATCTTTTGGGCATAGCATCATTCTATTAGTCCATCTATACTGACCTCCATCAGGTTGCAAACTGAATATAATTTTTTTCTGCATCTAGCTCTGAAAAAATATTTGGGCTTCTAGCAGTGTGTGGGACTTGGTCTATTAGTCCATCTATACTGACCTCCATCAGGTTGCAAATTAAAAATAATTTTTTTCTGCATCTAGCTCTGAAAAAATATTTGGGCTTCTAGCAGTGTGTGGGACTTGGTCTATTAGTCCATCTATACTGACCTCCATCAGGTTGCAAATTAAAAATAATTTTTTTCTTCATTTATCTCTGAAAAAATATTTGGGCTTCTAGCAGCGTGTGGGACTTGTTCTATTAGTCCATCTATACTGACCTCCATCAGGTTGCAAATTAAAAATAATTTTTTTCTGCATCTAGCTCTGAAAAAATATTTGGGCTTCTAGCAGTGTGTGGGACTTGGTCTATTAGTCCATCTATACTGACCTCCATCAGGTTGCAAATTAAAAATAATTTTTTTCTGCATCTAGCTCTGAAAAAATATTTGGGCTTCTAGCAGTGTGTGGGACTTGGTCTATTAGTCCATCTATACTGACCTCCATCAGGTTGCAAATTGAATAAAAAAATTTTCTGCATCTAGCTCTGAAAAAATATTTGGGCTTCTAACGGTGTGTGGGACTTGGTCTATTAGTCCATCTATACTGACCTCCATCAGGTTGCAAATTAAAAATAATTTTTTTCTGCATCTAGCTCTGAAAAAATATTTGGGCTTCTAGCAGTGTGTGGGACTTGGTCTATTAGTCCATCTATACTGACCTCCATCAGGTTGCAAATTAAAAATAATTTTTTTCTGCATCTAGCTCTGAAAAAATATTTGGGCTTCTAGCAGTGTGTGGGACTTGGTCTATTAGTCCATCTATACTGACCTCCATCAGGTTGCAAATTGAATAAAAAAATTTTCTGCATCTAGCTCTGAAAAAATATTTGGGCTTCTAGCGGTGTGTGGGACTTGGTCTATTAGTCCATCTATACTGACCTCCATCAGGTTGCAAATTAAAAATATTTTTTTTCTGCATCTAGCTCTGAAAAAATATTTGGGCTTCTAGCAGTGTGTGGGACTTGGTCTATTAGTCCATCTATACTGACCTCCATCAGGTTGCAAATTAAAAATAATTTTTTTCTTCATTTAGCTCTGAAAAAATATTTGGGCTTCTAGCAGTGTGTGGGACTTGTTCTATTAGTCCTTCTATACTGACGTCCAGCAGGTTGCAAATTGAATATAATTTTTTTCTGTATCTAGCTCTGAAAAAATATTTGGGCTTCTAGCGGTGTGTGGGACTTGGTCTATTAGTCCATCTATACTGACCTCCATCAGGTTGCAAATTAAAAATAATTTTTTTCTGCATCTAACTCTGAAAAAAATATTTGGGCTTCTAGCAGTGTGTGGGACTTGGTCTATTAGTCCATCTATACTGACCTCCATCAGGTTGCAAATTAAAAATAATTTTTTTCTGCATCTAGCTCTGAAAAAATATTTGGGCTTCTAGCGGTGTGTGGGACTTGGTCTATTAGTCCATCTATACTGACCTCCATCAGGTTGCAAATTAAAAATAATTTTTTTCTGCATCTAGCTCTGAAAAAATATTTGGGCTTCTAGCGGTGTGTGGGACTTGGTCTATTAGTCCATCTATACTGACCTCCATCAGGTTGCAAATTAAAAATAATTTTTTTCTGCATCTAGCTCTGAAAAAATATTTGGGCTTCTAGCAGTGTGTGGGACTTGGTCTATTAGTCCATCTATACTGACCTCCATCAGGTTGCAAATTGAATAAAAAAAATTTCTGCATCTAGCTCTGAAAAAATATTTGGGCTTCTAGCGGTGTGTGGGACTTGGTCTATTAGTCCATCTATACTGACCTCCATCAGGTTGCAAATTAAAAATAATTTTTTTCTGCATCTAACCCACCCAATAGTTTTGGCCTAATACCACAGTTTGGCCACTCAGCTCTGCTCGGTTACCATCCATTGTTTTTTTGTGCAAACAACTCCAGAGTTGTGAATTAGTTAACCACCAAAATGAGTGGAAAAAGGCCTGCTGCTGGTGGAAAGGGGAATAGGCGTGTTGGGAAGGGGAAAAAAGGTTGTGTCCGTGGGGTAGGTGCAGAAGAAAGACCATCTTCCAGCCAAACTAAAATGTCTACTTCTTTTAGCGGACAATGTGATAAGATCCCTTTCTTACGGCCACGCCAATCGCTACAAATTCCAGATGAGGCACAAAAACAGCAGGTGCTTCAACGGATATCAAGTGCTCCTTTAAGTGGGCTCTCCTCCACATCAACTTCAACATCACAAATACTCCAGTCCTCAAAGGTGTCACCCAAATCGCACTTGCTTCCTCACAGCTCCCAAATCTCCAGCTGCCCGTCTGAGTATGAGGTAGAACAGATGGTTGAGTCTGCAGAGCTGTTTACTCATACTATAGCCTGGGAATCAGAGGTCGACTCCAGCGCTTCTGTGAATCCAGACGAGGAAATGATCTGCACTGATGCCCAGAATCTTTATGAGTTGGATCCAGGACCAGACGCAGAAGGTTCTGACCATAATGTAGACCCTCATTCCCAAACTGTAACTCCTGTTGGTGGAGACAATGAGGAAGACGATGATAAGACTCAAATACCTGATTGGAGCGACAACTTTAGTTTTTTGTCAGGGCAGGAACAGGTTGGCTCTGAGGACGACGGGTGTGATAACGCACAGGGTGATGATGATGAGGTCGGAGATCCCACTTACTGTCAACCCACAGTCAGCCAAGAGATGAGGTCAGCAGAGGAGGTGGAGGAAGATGCTAGTGACGACGAGGTCAGGTTGCGCCTTCCTGGACAGAGACGTAGTACTGGAAGCACGTCAACAACTGCATCCTCAAACACAACTCTGCCTCTCACCACAAGTCGTGGTGGCTCTTCAGGTCGCATGGGTGCTAAGCCTTGCATAGCCTGGGCATTTTTTCAGATCGATAAAGATGACCCAACTCGTGTTATCTGTAACATTTGTCAGCAAAAGCTAAGTAGAGGCCAAAAAATACATAGTTTGAGTACTTCATGCATGAACCGGCACATGGACATGAAGCATAAGTTGCAGTGGGAAGCTCAGTGTGCTACAATGCGGTCTAACCGGCCGGGCCAACCACCGTCTGCCATATCTTGTGCATCCGCGGCCTCTTCATCCTCTGTGACTGGGGGGACAGCAGTCACACCTGTTTTGGGGCGCAGACCTGCCACCTCTTTACCCGCAACAGCCAGCGTGATTGGCAGGTCATCATTTTCTTTGGAGGTGGTAACACCAGCTGGTCTTGAGCGCTGTCCGACATCGATAGCACCACCTTTGGATCAAGGCAACCTAACATGTCCGCCTGCATCTTCATCACAGACCGGCAGTTTGCCGGGGACACCCTTATCAACCCCGTCTAAGCACAATAGCCAGCCCTCGGTCCCTCAGATGTGGACAAGTAAAAGACCATTTCCTCCTAGCCATGAGAAAGCTAAGAGGTTGAATTTCACCATCTGCAAGCTCTTGGCTACAGAAATGCTGCCTTTCCGCCTGGTGGACACAGAGGATTTTCGAGACCTTATGTCCGTCGCAGTGCCCCAGTACCAGATGCCCAGTCGGCACTACTTCTCAAAGAAAGGTGTGCCTGCGCTAAACCAGCATGTCGCACACAACATCACCGCTTCTTTGAGAAACTCTGTGTGTGACAGGGTGCATTTCACCACAGACACTTGGACGAGTAGGCATGGACAGGGGCGTTACATGTCGCTGACTGGGCACTGGGTAACTATGGTGACAGCAGGACAAGGGGCTGCTGTCCAAGTCTTGCCGTCCCCACGAGTTGTGCGTCAATCCTCTTTATGTCATTTTTCCTCCACTGCTTCTGCCTCCTCAACCTCCTCTCGGTCTTCCACCTGCACCCAAAGCCTGTCTGGTCATGCCACAAGCTTTCTAACTGCGCAGAAGGGATCCTGCACACCTCCTTACTATGCTGTCAGTAGGGCTCAACGTCATCAGGCGGTTTTTACATTGAAATGTCTGGGAAATGTGAGTCACACAGCTGAGGAGTTGTGGTCAGCTCTGGAGAACCAATTTCATGAATGGTTGTCTCCACTGGACCTGAAACCAGGGAAGGCCGTGTGCGACAATGCTGCAAACCTGGGTGCGGCCCTTCGCCGGGGCAATGTCACACACGTGCCTTGTATGGCTCACGTGTTGAACCTGGTTGTCCAGCAACTTTTAGCCCACTATCCCAGACTAGATGGCCTTCTGCAGAGGGCACGGTCGCTGTGTGCTCACTTCCGCCGTTCGCATCCCGCAGCTCAGCGACTTACATCTCTACAGAAGTCGTTGGGCCTGCCACTTCACCGGCTAAAATGCGATGTGCCTACCCGGTGGAATTCAACTCTGCACATGTTGCAGCGACTGTGGCAGCACCGACAAGCCCTGGTGCAATACGTTCTGACGTATAGCCTGGGCCAACGAGATTCAGAGGTGGGGCAAATCACGCTGGAGGAGTGGTCTCAGATCAGGGACCTATGCACCCTTCTGAACAGTTTTGAAATGGCGACGAAGATGTTTAGTGCTGACGATGCCATTATCAGCATGACTATTCCGGTGATTTACATGCTGGAGCAGGGCCGGCCTTAGGGTATATGGCGCCCTGTGCGAAATCCCTCTTGGCGCCCCCCCCCAAAGAAAAAAAATTAAACTCATGTAGGTGAAAACAACAAGTGCATTTTTTATTAATCAAATGATCAAGTAATAACAAGCAACAAAAGTTGAAAAGTTTTAAAGCCGCCACCACGATAAGGTAGACTCTTCTGGCAGGGCCCTACTCTAACCTATTAAAATTTTCTTAAAATATCCAATACTCTTTTTAGATATATTTTTATTTAGTTTTCTTTAAGGGAATGTGTCATATACATTTTTTTTTAAAAATGACCAATAATACCACATACAGGGAATACTGCCACACCATGACCAGACCACATATTACCACAACATAGTGACCGAATAATACCACACAGAAGGGGGAAAAACTGCCACACCATGACCAGACCACATATTACCACCACATTACTAATATTACCACCACATTACTAATATTACCATAAGTGTCATTATGCACGGGAGCTCTATACATGGTATGTATAATGTAAGTGTCCAGGTAATCTAGTGATCACCAGTGACATTATACACAGGAGCTCTGTATATAGTGTCAGTGTACAGGTAATACAGTGATCATCAGTGACATTATACACAGGAGCTCTGTATATAGTGTCAGTGTACAGGTAATACAGTGATCACCAGTGACATTATACACAGGAGCCCGGTACATAGTATATAGTGTAAGTGTACATGTAATACACTGACTCACTGGTGACGTCTCTAGGTGAAGTCCTTCAGCTACGCTTTTCTCCTTCATCCAGCACAGACCGCCATTACGTCTTCCAGCCAGGACTCGTCTCTGCATAAAATAACACAGTTATCTAGAGCACATTCCCCAACTTCTACATTACGCAGCTGAATACAGACGTGTATCCACCATCAATATATGGTTAGTTATTATACAACCTACCATTCCAAATATAAATTGTAATCCACCACGGTGCCCCCATTAACTGTAAATAGGCACTTAATATATAATTTAATTAGAACCTCTACTCTTTCCGCCAATTTGTTACCAGTTACACTCCTGCATCCGCAACGCCCCCTACTCTATACTTCCTGCTCCCCGCATTCATTATTTACATGCACCCCCTGCCCCAATTCATTATATCATGTCCTGCTCTCCCCACCCCATCATCATTTACTGTCCCCCACCCCACATTCATTATGTGCAGCTCATTATCCCCCTACTCCCAATTCCCCCATGTGCAGCTCATTTTCTCCCAATTCCCCCATGTGCAGCTCTCACCCCCCCATGTGCACATCTCTCATCCCCCTCCCCCACATGTGCCCCTCTCTCATCCCCCTCCCCCACATGTGCACCTCTCTCATCCCACTCCCCCACATGTGCACCTCTCTCATCCCCCTCCCCCACATGTGCACCTCTCTCATCCCCCTCCCCCACATGTGCACCTCTCTCATCCCCCCCATGTGCACATCTCTCATCCCCCTCCCCCACATGTGCACCTCTCTCATCCCCCTCCCCCACATGTGCACCTCTCTCATCCCCCTCCCCCACATGTGCACACCTCTCATCCCCCTCCCCCACATGTGCACCTCTCTCATCCCCCTCCCCCACATGTGCACCTCTCTCATTCCCCTCCCCCACATGTGCACCTCCCATTCCCCCCACTCCTAGTAAATTGTATTTAAAAAAAAAAAAAAACTTGTTATACTTACCCCCATGCGATCCCTGCAGAATCCTCGTCCAAATCGATGACACCAGGTTCTCCTGACTTCCGGTCATGTGACGGTGCCGTCACATGACCGGAAGTCAGAGAAATCATGACAGAGATGTTCCGGCCCCGGCGCTTAGCATGGGGCCGGGGGCCCCATGAGGAGAGAGACACACAAGAGGGGGGCCCCCAAGGGGGCCCCTACCGGCCGGGCCCCATACTGGAGTCAGGGCAGTCATGCCCTGATGGCGGCCCTGCTGGAGGCTGAAGGGGCCCCCTCTCCCTCGGGGCCCCCGTTCAATGAACCGGCTGCACGGGCGGTAGTTCCGCCCCTGTGTGTGAGGAGGAGAGAGTGCAGCGCGCCCGGGTCCCGGCCGGACATTTCAGAGCAGAGAGGGGGCGCCGGCGCCTGAGCACAGAAGAAACGCTGGGCGCTCCCTCTCTGCTCTTCCATAAGAAAAATACCGACGGGGAGGGAGCCAGCGCAGCGCCCCCCTTCACTCTCAAGTTTGAGGCGCCCTGTGCAGTTGCACAGCTGGCACGCCCCAAAGGCCGGCCCTGTGCTGGAGCACATGTTAAACAGAATTCGGAGTCAGGTGGTGGCACAAGAGGAGGTGGAGGAAGTAGAGGAGGAGGAGTTGTATGCGGTAGGGCTAACATCTGCAAGGTCCAGACGGTCGGCAGCACCAAGGCGGCAGGCATGTGAGGGTGGGGGAGATGGTTTTACCAGGGCACATGGTAGCAGCCAAACTAGTGAGGAAGGTGCAGGAGCCCAGGAAGAAGTGGAGGACGAACTGATGGAAGACTCATCAGATGAGGGAGACCTTGATCACATTTCTGTTGTGCGAGGTTGGGGGGAGAGGACAGAGGAAGGAAGCATGATTGTTACCTCGCCACCAACACAACAGGGACTTGGTGCTCCTGGATGCGCAACACACATGAGTGCCTTCTTGCTGCACTACCTGCAACATGACCCTCGAATTGTGAGAATTAGAAATAATCCTGACTACTGGGTTGCCACACTGTTAGATCCCCGGTACAAAAGTAAATTTGCAGAAATTATTCCTGCCATAGAAAGGGATGCACGCATGCAGGAGTATCAGCAGAGACTGTTGCAGAATCTTACATGTGCTTTTCCACAAAATACCAGTGGTGCACGTAGTGAATCTCACAGTTCCAACTTGCCAACCGTGGGACCGTCAAGTGTTCAGCACTCAAACCGTAACAGAACCACAGTATCTGGTGGTAACATCAATTTTGCGGAATCATTTCACCAGTTTTTTAGCCCATTCTTTGCAAGGCCACAGGAGACAAGAAGTCTGACACATAGTCAACGCCTAGAGACGATGGTACAGGAGTATCTCCAAGTAAACATTGAAGCCACGACTGTGTCACTGGACCCTTGCTCTTTTTGGGCTTCCAATCTGGATAAATGGCCGGAGCTAGCCACTTACGCCTTGGAGATCTTGTCATGCCCCGCAGCCAGCGTTCTGTCTGAACGTGTGTTCAGCGCTGCTGGTGGTGTGCTGACAGATAAGCGCACGCGGCTCTCCACTGATAATGTAGACAGACTCACGTTCATAAAGATGAACAAATCATGGATCCGAAACGACTTTTCTACCCCTGTGTCATCCTGGGGAGAGTAAAAGCTTGATGATTGTTTAAAATCACCCTACCAACCGTTTTAAGCTTTCAAATTACTAATCATGTTTATCTGTATCTTGACTGGAAAATAATTTGGGCTTTGTAGCAGTGTGCAGCACTGATCCTATTAGGCCATCTATAATAAGCTCCACCAGATTTAAAATTAAAAATAATTTTTAGCTGCATCTAGCCCGGAAAATAATTTTGGGGCTCCGAGATGCGCAAGACACATAAGTGCCTTCTTGCTGCACTACCTGCAGCATGACCCTCATATTGTCAGAATTCTAAGTAATCATGACTACTGGGTTGCCACACTCTTAGATCCCCCAAACTTTTCGATCAACCTTTTCATTTTAATAAAGACCAAAAAAATGGTCATTTTTGAAATTATAAGCATTAGCAGGTTGTTAGAAACTGAAATCAAACAGTTTTCAACTCAAATCTTTATTCTAGGTGATGTTACATTTTCACATAGGACCCCTTGTTCGAAAGGAGCTTCTGAACTCTCTCGTCCATTGAATTTGTCAGGTTTTGGATGGTTTCTGCTTCAATTGTTTTGCATGAGGACAGAATACCCTCCCAGAGCTGTTGCTTAGATGTGAACTGCCTCCCGCCATCATAGACACTCCTTTTAATGATGCTCCAAAGGTTCTGAATGGGGTAGAGGTCAGGGGAGCATGGGGGTCACACCATAAGTTTGTCCCCTTTTATGCCCATATCAGCCAGAGATGCAGATGTTTTATGTGCAGCATGAGATGGTGCATTATCATGCAGAAAAATGATCTTGCTGTGAAATACACGGTTCTTCTTCTTGAACCATGGCAGGAAGTGCTGTTTGAGAAAATCCACATACATTATGGAGTTCATCTTTAGCGCCTTCAGGGATCCTAAAGGGGCCGACAATCTCTCTCCCCATGATTCCAGCCCAAAACATTACTCTACCTCCTCCTTGTTGGCGCTGTAGCCGTGTTTGCGTGGGGTGTCCATCAACCAGCCATCCTCCACTCCATCCATCTGGACCATCGAGCGCTGCACGGCACTCATCCGTGAACAAAACAGTTTTGAAATCAGTCTTCATGTAATGTTTGGCCCACTGGAGCCGTTTCTGCTTGTGTGAAGTGGATAGAGGAGGTCGACAGGATGGCGTATGCACAGCTGCAAACCTCTGAAGGACCCTGCATCTTGTTGTTCGGAGGACGTTGGAGGCACAAGCAGCTTCAAAAACTTGTCTGCTGCTATGACAAGGCTTTTTTGCCGCTGCTCTTTCAACCTGACGTAATTGCCTGTAGGAAAGAGTCCTCAATTTGCCCTTATCAGCACGCACACGTGTGTACTGTGAATCAGCTACATACTTCTTGATTGCCAAGACACTTCATCCTGATCATCGCACAATGTTGATTGTAGTCATGCCTTGACCTAAACACTCCACAATTTGTTGCTTCTCAGCAGCCGACACATCCTTTTTCTTTCCCATTTTGGCAGAAAATGTAGGCTGCTGAATAATGTGAGAGAGCCTTCTTAAGTAGTCTTGCCTTTCATTGGACACACCTGACAAACTAATTAGCACTGGTGTCTGCAATTGCTTACAGTGATATAAAGAGCCCTGACACACATCACCATCAATGAGTTTAACTGACAAACAAACAAATTCTTCCCTTATCACTCCTAAACACTTTTTGCATAATAATTTGGAACACAGTGTACATGTGCTTTTCCACAAAACACCAGTGGTTCACGTAGTGAATCTTACAGTTCTAACTTGCCAACCGTGGTCTGTATGGAGTTGTTCAATAAAGGGCCCAAAATTAAGATAACATAGATGGGAGAGGTCTCTATGAATAGGAATTCCTAAGTATTTGATACCCTGTGAGGGCCAGGCAAAGGGAAAGTTGGACTGGATGGAATCCTATATGGATTTGGGGAGGGAGACATCGAGGGCCTCAGACTTCGCTGCATTGATTTTAAAATTTGACCATGTAACAAAGTGATCTATTTCAGCCATAACAGCAGGGATGGATATATGTGATTGAGTGATATATACTAGGACATCATCAGCAAATAGAGAGCACTTGTACTCGGTGCCTCCCACCTCAATCCACCTAATATTGGGGTTATGGCTAGTGTTGAGCATTCCGATACTGAAATATCGGGTATCGGCCGATATTCGCGGTATCGGAATTCCGATACTTAATTCCGATACTATTGCAATATCGTATACCGGAATCGGAAGTTCCCATAATGCAATGAGACATTTTCATTTTATTCAGCCAATGAGGATCCTAAGAAGTGTGGGCACATCCTGTTAGGCATGTAGGCATCTTAACTAATGGCATGGCTGTGATTGGCTGCTGAAATGATGTCATGATGCACTATAAAAGCCACCGCCGCCATTTTGAGCTCACTCTGCTGTGAATTCAGTTAGGGATAGGACGCTGTTGTTCTGAGGGACAGTTTTAGCTACCTATTTGCTCTATACTGCTTTACCCAAGCTACTTTCTAAATCACTGTGCCTTGCAGTGCTAGTGCACAGTTCCCTGTGCTGTTCACCGCTATCTGCAAGGTCTGTGTGTGTGAGTGCAGCTCACCCTGTAGTGTGTGCTTCAGCCAAGTCTGGTTGTAGTGCACTCAGTGTGTGTCACTGCCTCATACATTGTCCTTTTTTGCCAATTCATAATTTTTCCTGATATCTCCTATTAGTGTGGTGGTTCCATCTGTATTCAGCTAAATTGGTTCCAAACACACTATATAGGAGTAGATAGAGAAATTTTTTTCCGTCTTGCAGCACTAGTGCACAGTGCTCTGCATCTGTACTGTTCACCGCTGTCTGCAAGGTCTGGTGTGTGAGTGCAGCTCACCCTGTAGTGTGTGCTTCAACCCCGTCTGGTTGTAGTGCACTCAGTGTGTGTCACTGCCTCATACATTGTCCTTTATTGCCAATTCATAATTTTTCCTGATATCTCCTATTAGTGTGGTGGTTCCATCTGTATTCAGCTAAATTGGTTCCAAACACACTATATAGGAGTAGATAGAGAAATTTTTTTCCGTCTTGCAGCACTAGTGCACAGTGCTCTGCATCTGTACTGTTCACCGCTGTCTGCAAGGTCTGGTGTGTGAGTGCAGCTCACCCTGTAGTGTGTGCTTCAACCCCGTCTGGTTGTAGTGCACTCAGTGTGTGTCACTGCCTCATACATTGTCCTTTATTGCCAATTCATAATTTTTCCTGATATCTCCTATTAGTGTGGTGGTTCCATCTGTATTCAGCTAAATTGGTTCCAAACACACTATATAGGAGTAGATAGAGAATTTTTTTTCCGTCTTGCAGCACTAGTGCACAGTGCTCTGCATCTGTACTGTTCACCGCTGTCTGCAAGGTCTGGTGTGTGAGTGCAGCTCACCCTGTAGTGTGTGCTTCAACCCCGTCTGGTTGTAGTGCACTCAGTGTGTGTCACTGCCTCATACATTGTCCTTTATTGCCAATTCATAATTTTTCCTGATATCTCCTATTAGTGTGGTGGTTCCATCCATATTCAGCTAAATTGATTCCAAACACACTATATAGGAGTAGATAGAGGAGCCTTTCTGCAGCATTGGGCCCTGCAGCCCCAGCCAGATTAGTATTAGCCTATTTTTTGCAGCCTCATCTATTGCATTGTAGGTTACCTTCCTACATTGTAATAGCTACAAAAAGTTTGTGATACTATCGTTATTACATCTTTAGGCACATCCAGTGTCTTTTTGTGACAAAAAAAACCTAAATAAAGTTCACCAAACACTCCACTTTACAGTTGTGTAGGCCACATTAGCTCATATTAAAGTCTAGTCCACACTTTATAAAATTAGTGTTTCTTATACCTGTTAGCAGCTGTTCAGGAATAAGCACACTAAGCCCTTAGTACTGTTCTGCCTATCTTTATCAGTCTACCAAGATGAAGAAGGCAGGGAGTAAGGCATGTGGTCGTGGTCGTGGGCGTGGGCGTGGAGTTTCTGCAGGGAGAGGACGTGAGGATTCTGTGCCTGCAGGGAGAGGACGTGGGGATTCTGTGCCTGCTGCGGGCACCAGTGACTCAGCATCCCCCAGTTTTACCAGGGAACAGTCCTTTATGCGCAGCTTTGTAGGAGCTAGCCGTACCCCACTGCTGCGCGAGGACCAAATTGAAGCCGTTGTCGGATGGATGGCAGCTAACGCATCGACTTCAATTAGTTCCAGATCCTCTCAGGTCCTGAGCACTGAAGAGCACCCATCTGTCTCTTCACCACCTGCCAAATTGCCCAGGCAGTCAGAGAGCCCTGGACAGGAGCCATCTCTACTTCTGTTCTCTGAATCTCTTGGCTTGGAAAGAGGGGGCCAGCCAAGCAGAATTCGAGAATTTGAAGAAGAGGTAGTATGCAGTGATGCGCAACCGTTTTGTCTCTCTGAATCTGAAGAGGCGGGTGGGCCAGTGCCTATGGTCAGCAGCACACCTCAGTACGCATCTGATGATGAGACTCAGGTGCCACTTTCTGGTGCGTACTGTGCTGTCGAGACTACCCAGGAGAAGCAGTTGTTTGAAGAGGGTGGTGTAGATGATGAGGTCCTTGACCCATCATGGCGTGAGGGACAGGAAGGTGGTGGGAGCAGCTCTGAGGAAGAGATTCCCCGAACGGCCCAAAAAGGAGGGAGAGGGAGGGGGCAGACTTGGTTGCCTGTAGCCTCCACTTCGGCACCCATTAGGAGCATGGCTCTTCCAAAATCCAAAGCGGGCGCTCCCAAGACTTGCAGTGCCTGGCCTTTTTTTGACACAGTTGCAGATGACATTTGCTTTGTCAAATGCAAGCTGTGTAATCAGAAGGTGAAAAGAGGGAAAAGTGTCAGCAACCTCAATACCACAAATATGTGGAAACATGTGCGGACCAAGCACGTGGTGGAGTTACACAAACACACTGAAGACCTAGGCCAACCTACAGCGCCACCTACCACCTCTTCAGCTCGTGTTGTAGCCTCTTCCTCCAGCTCACACACAGCTGGTTCGGCTTCCTCACAGGATCGCCATGGAAGAATCTCTGGCACTGTTGTACAGAGACACAGTGTAATTCCACCCACAGCACCACTTTCCCAGTCATCCTCACACTCCCAGGCCAGTCTACAGCCATCGTTAGCACAGGCATGGGAGAAAAGGCGCCCATACTCGGCAAACCACCCCCGAGCACAGGCTCTGAATGCTGGCATTGCTAAACTACTGGCCCTTGAAATGCTATCATTCAGGCTGGTGGAGACTGACACATTCCGTAACTTTATGGCATTGGCAGTCCCACAATACAACGTGCCCAGCCGCTTTTATTTCAGCAGGCAAGCCGTCCCTGCCCTGCAACATCATGTGGAGGGAAAAATTAAACATGCGCTACAAAACGCCGTCAGTAGCAAGGTCCACCTGACCACTGATGCGTGGACCAGTAAGCATGGACAGGGACGATACCTTTCCCTCACTGCCCATTGGGTAAATGTTGTGGAGCCGGGTACAGATCTTGAGAGTGGCGCTGTACGTGTTCTGCCAACTCCAAGGATTGCAGGAATCCAGTCTGTACACATTGACTCCTCCTCATACTCCAGTTCCTCTGAATCAGCGCTGCAGGAGCCGTCACGGTCTACCTCCACATCGACCCGTGAACGGTTACCTGTTATGATGACCGATATGAGCACAGCCGTGGCCAAACGTCAACAGGCCGTATTAAAATTAATTTCTTTGGGGAATCGAAGCCACACAGCGCAGGAGCTCTGGAATGCCATCAAGCAGCAGAGTGACGTGTGGTTTGTGCCAGCGAATCTCCAGCCAGGCATGGTAGTGTGTGACAATGGCCGAAATCTGGTGGCAGCTCTGGGCCTAGGCAACCTCACTCACATCCCATGTCTGGCACATGTGCTCAACTTGGTCGTGCAGAGTTTTTTGAGGGACTATCCGGATCTTGATGCACTGCTTCACAAGGTCCGCATAGAGTGCGCTCACTTGCGGCGTTCCAGCAATGCAAGATCACGCATTGCAGCTCTGCAGCGCCGATTATGTCTTCCGGAACATCGCATCATATGTGACCTACCCACCAGGTGGAATTCAACGTTACATATGTTGGAGAGGTTGTGTGAGCAGCAGGCAGCAGTAATGGAGTACCAGCTGCAGCAGGCGCAAACAAGTCGCAGTGCGCGCCGTTCACACTTCACCACCACTGAGTGGGCCTCTATGAAGGACATTTGCCACGTTTTGCGTGCCTTCGATTATTCCACGCGGATGGCGAGTGCAGATGATGCACTAGTCAGCATGACTATCCCCCTTATCTGCCTGCTTGAAAAAACACTGCAAGCACTAAGAGACGAGGTTTTGGAAGAGGTGGAGGATGAGGAGTCACAAATGCCATCTGCTTCTCTACAGTCTGCGCAACGTGGTTCCTCACAAAGGCCTAGGCAGGGGACACTTTGTGAGGAGGATGAGGAGGAGTCAATGGATGAGGAAGACATCTGTCCAGAGGAGGGAGGTACACAATGCTCTAGTAGTCAGTATCTAGAGCGAGGGTGGGGTGATGCAGAGCAGGCAGAGATCACGCCTCAAGCAGGGGACAGCGTTTCTTGGCCAGTTGGCAGTCTGCAGCACATGGTTGATTTCATGCTGCAGTGCCTCAGAAACGACCGCCGCATCGCCCACATTCTCAACACGGCTGATTATTGGGTGTCCACCCTCCTAGATCCTCGCTACCGGGACAACTTACAAAGCCTCATAACACCATTGAACCGGGAGCGTAAAATGCGGGAGTACCAAGACGCACTGGTGCATTCCATCATGTTCTCCATTCCAACCGAGAGCAGTGCTGCTAGTGCTTTACAAAGCAGCTCAGTGCGTCGAGGCAGTGGAGGAAGCTCTGCACAAAGAGGGAGCAGAAGCAGCGCCTCAGCACAAGGCAAGACCAGTATGGCCGAAATGTGGCAAAGTTTTGTGTCCCCGCCGCCACAAATGTCTACACCATCACAGACAGCTCCAGTCAGCAGGAGGCAACGTTTCCGTCAGATGGTGACAGACTACATGTCTTGCCCTCTTAGTGTACTCCCAGACGGCTCTTCTCCCTTCAAGTTTTGGGTCTGTAAGCTGGATACATGGCCAGAGCTTAGTCAGTATGCACTGGAGGTGCTAGCTTGCCCTGCTGCTAGTGTATTATCGGAACGCGTCTTTAGTGCCGCAGGTGGTGTACTAACAGACCGTCGCATGCGACTATCCTCCGATAACGTTGACCGGCTTACTTTTCTCAAAATGAACAAGGCCTGGATCTCTCATGAATTTGCCAGTCCTCTTCCAGAATAAATAATTGGTTGGCAACAGTATCCAGGTCTCCTGTTCTGTTCATGTTTCTACCACCTGAACTGTAATCCCTGAGCTCCAACACCGCCAGTTGGCGCTCGGAAGTGCCGTCTGCACAGTCAACACTTGCTGCCGTGTTATTGGGGTTCAGTAACGTCAGCTGTTCTCCTGCTGTGCGGACGGCAATTTCTCCTGATTTGTCCACATCCACTGTACTACACATTTTAAAGTTGCTCCAATTACTCCTCTGGCTCCTCTGTTTTCATTCTTATCCCTGGGCTCCAGCACCGCCAGTTGGCGCTCGGAAGTGCTGTCTGCACAGTCAACACTTGCTACCATGTTATTGGGGTTCAGTAACGTCAGCTGTTCCCCTGCTGTGCGGACGGCAATTTCTCCTGCTCTGTCCACATTCTCACTACTACAGATTTTAAAGTTGCTCCAATTACACCTCTGGCTCCTCTGTTTTCATTCTTATCCCTGGGCTCCAGCACCGCCAGTTGGCGCTCGGAAGTGCCGTCTGCACAGTCAACACTTGCTGCGGTGTTATTGGGGTTCGGTAACGTCAGCTGTTCCCCTGCTGTGTTCACGGCAATTTCTCCTGCTCTGTCCATATTCACTGTGCTACTTATTTAAAACTTGCTCCAATTACACCTCTGGCTCCTCCGTTTTTAGTATTTACCCTGGGCTCCAACACCGCCAGTTGGCGCTCGGAAGTGCTGTCTGCACAGTCAACACTTGCTGCCGTGTTATTGGGGTTCAGTAACGTCAGCTGTTCTCCTGCTGTGCGGACGGCAATTTCTCCTGCTTTGTCCACATCCACTGTACTACACATTTTAAAGTTGCTCGAATTACACCTCTGGCTCCTCTGTTTTCATTCTTATCCCTGGGCTCCAGCACCGCCAGTTGGCGCTCGGAAGTGCCGTCTGCACAGTCAACACTTGCTGCCGTGTTATTGGGGTTCAGTAACGTCAGCTGTTCTCCTGCTGTGCGGACGGCAATTTCTCCTGCTTTGTCCACATCCACTGTACTACACATTTTAAAGTTGCTCGAATTACACCTCTGGCTCCTCTGTTTTCATTCTTATCCCTGGGCTCCAGCACCGCCAGTTGGCGCTCGGAAGTGCCGTCTGCACAGTCAACACTTGCTACCATGTTATTGGGGTTCAGTAACGTCAGCTGTTCCCCTGCTGTGTTCACGGCAATTTCTCCTGCTCTGTCCATATTCACTGTGCTACTTATTTAAAACTTGCTCCAATTACACCTCTGGCTCCTCCGTTTTTAGTATTTACCCTGGGCTCCAACACCGCCAATTGGCGCTCGGAAGTGCTGTCTGCACAGTCAACACTTGCTGCCGTGTTATTGGGGTTCAGTAACGTCAGCTGTTCTCCTGCTGTGCGGACGGCAATTTCTCCTGCTTTGTCCACATCCACTGTACTACACATTTTAAAGTTGCTCGAATTACACCTCTGGCTCCTCTGTTTTCATTCTTATCCCTGGGCTCCAGCACCGCCAGTTGGCGCTCGGAAGTGCCGTCTGCACAGTCAACACTTGCTGCGGTGTTATTGGGGTTCGGTAACGTCAGCTGTTCCCCTGCTGTGTTCACGGCAATTTCTCCTGCTCTGTCCATATTCACTGTGCTACTTATTTAAAACTTGCTCCAATTACACCTCTGGCTCCTCCGTTTTTAGTATTTACCCTGGGCTCCAATACCGCTAGTTGCTGCTCAGAAGTGCCGTCTGCACAGTCAACGCTTGCTCCAGTGTTATTGGGATTCAGTAACGTCAGCTGATCCCCAGCTGTGTGTCCGGCAAATTCTCCTGCTTTGTCCACATCCACTGTAGTACGGATTTAAAACCTCCTCCAAATACACCTCTGGCTCTTCTGTTTTTAGTATTTACCCTGGGCTCCAGCACCGCCAGCTGGTTCTCGGCAGTTCCATTGGCTCTTGTACCTTCTGCTACCCATCCGGGTTCCAGTACCGTCAGCTGGTTCTCGGCAGTGTCTTTGGCACGGGTACTCCCTCCTGCCCAGCCTGGTTCCAGCACGCCAGCTGTTTCCGGGTAGTGTCAACGTCACTTTGCCTCCAATGCGTTGTCCTGTCGTGTTGCGGTCGGGTTAGCCGACTCTATGGTGCCTGCAGTTTAGGTGACTCCTATGTGGGCTGCGGGATCTGGCAATGAAGGCTGGTTCCATAGTGCCAATAGGACAAGCACCCTCTGTAGGACTGTGGGTTTTGGTAACTGCGGCCAGCTCGCGGCCTTGAACTTTTTTTTTACATGGGTACCTTCTGCTACCCATCCGGGTTCCAGTACCGTCAGCTGGTTCTCGGCAGTGCCTTTGGATTAGGTGCCTCCTTCTCGGTATCCAAGTTCCACCAACGTCTGCTGGTCCTTGGTAGTGCTTTCTGGCACAGGTACCTCCTGCTTAGTAACCGAGTTCCAGTAACATCAGCTGGTCCTCGGTAGTTCCATTGGCTCTTGTACCTTCTGCTACCCATCCGGGTTCCAGTACCGTCAGCTGGTCCTCGGTAGTTCCTCAGCTTTCTTGTACCTTCTGCTACATTTCCAAGTTCAAGCTTTTTGAAATGGTTCTTGGTAATCACTCTGGATCTCCCTGACGAGGACCCTGAAGATGAGGACCCTGAAGACCAACCCTAAGAAGACGAGGACCCCGAAGACAATGACCCTGAAGACGAGGACCCTGAAGACCACCCCGAAGAAGACGAGGACCCTGAAGACCACCCCGAAGAAGACGAGGACCCTGAAGACCACCCCGAAGAAGACGAGGACCCCGAAGACGAGGACCCAGAAGACCAACCCGAAGAAGACGAGGACCCCGAAGACGAGGACCCCCGAAGACGACGACCCTGAAGACCACCCCGAAGAAGACCAAGAAGATGACCCTGAAGAAGTTGACCAAGAAGACAAAGAAGAGAAGACAAGCACCAAGATACAGAAAAACAAGAGACAGAAAACCAAGAAGCAGAAATACAAGAAGCTGCAGAACAAAAAGCGGAAGAACATTAAGCATAAGACTAAAAATCAGAGCAAAAGATAATATCTAAATTATAAGCAGAAGATGACTAAGCAGTGTATGGGGGTGAGTCCGTTCCTCCTCGTGGTGCCCCTGGAAAAGACCTGCTGCTGCAGGCCAAACTGAACGCGGACAAATCCTGTTGTAAATCTTTTGTGACGGGCAGAACGAAAGGTGTAATGTCCAACCTTTTATAGATAACAACTACAGGAATGCCTGTCACAAATAAGAATATGATGAAGAAGAAGAATATGAAGAAGATGAAGAAGTAGAATATGAAGAATGTAAAAAAAAGAATAATACGAAGAAGGTGAAGAAGAAGAAGGTGAAGAAGAAGTGGATGAAAAAGATGCTGAGGATGATGAAGGAGAAAGTGTGGGAGAAGTAAAAAAGAAGGTGAAGAGCATGGAAGTAGTGAAACATAAATATCTGACAAAATATAAAAATACTTAACATAGTTAATATTTCCGTAACTCAGAACATAATAAAAAAATATTAATTCCTGCTATTCCATTTGACTGGGCTAAACCTCTATGCCTTTATTGTCTCCCCCACCTCCCCCAATACATTCTACATTATTCTTAGTTGTTTTCCTTCATGTAGAAATAACCTACAAGGAAAGAAAGGGTTTATTTTAATTCCGATATTTATGTCCCATTGACTTGCATTGGTTTCCGGTATCGGAATCGGCGATATCCGATACTTTTTCGGTATCGGTCCGATCCAATCCGATCCGATATTTCCCGATATCGGAAGGTATCGCTCAACACTAGTTATGGCGAATTGATGAGAGCAGGTGCTCCGTCACTAGGATGTATAAGAGAGGGGACAGAGAACATCCCTGCCTTGTCCCATTGGTGATTGTGAAAGGTGATGAAAATGTTCTGACGCGCCCCCTGGGCCTTGGGACACCCGGAGCCGGACCCTTTTTGGTGGATGCTGGTGGTTGTAGTCTTCGTGGCGGCGATCCGGTTCCGTGGCTCAGGGCGGTCAAACCAGTGGCGGAACTATTTATGTGGTTTTGATGTTTAAATGTCCGACTACGCCACCCGTGGATTGCGGTCAGAGTGAACCGCCGCTACAGGGCAGACCGCTAAGGCTGGTGTTGTGGGTGCAGCAGAGCGTAGCATAACTCCCCACAGGAGGAGTATAGCCTCAGGGCAGTGTATGCGGAGGATGGGGGTGATGGTGCAGGGCAGCAGCAGTAATGACACGGAGTCAGTGATGCAGTTCAGGTCCTTTACTCACAGTTCTTATTATCCAGACCACGTCTGCAGGTAACGGCTGCCCACGTCGTACTGTGCTCACCAGGTGAGGGGCTCAGACAACTCCCAGATAACTTTGGAGCGCTTCACAGGACCCCCTTTGTGTGTCCTTTGTCTGGCCTTTCTTACCAACACTTCTGTCCGGCTGCCTCGGGCCTCCTCTTGGTAAACTTGGCGCCAGTTTCCCTGACCCTATGTGGTGCCTTCCTAGCGGGTGGAGCAAGGGGCTGCGCCACATAAAATGTCAGAGCCTCCGGTTTCTAGCTGAGTGTCGTTTCCTGCCTCCACTAGTTCGGGGACCGGTCTCCCCCTTTGGCCTGACCCCTCCACGCAGGTGGATTCGGGCGTGCGGTGGCGACTCGCCCGTCCGCACCCCTGGGATCCCTTCATTCCTCGTTCCTGGAGCCTTCTCCGCTCCTCTTCCTTCCTTCTCCCTCTTGCAGGCCTGGGCCTCTGTTACTAGGCCCGCCTCCGGAGCAGAGCTCATGCAGAGCCCCTGCTCCCTGCCACTTCTGCTCAGACTTCTCTGCACTGAACTAAGATGGTGCCCACCTTTTATACTCCCTTCTCAATGCACCCAGGAACTGCTTCCTCCCTGCTCCTGCACTGCAGGGTTCCCCTTCCTCAGTGTTCCCTCCCCCCACTCCAGCCAGGGACAGGGACTGTCGTGCCCATCTCAGGGGCATATTGGTCGCCCTGCCCCACGGCAATGTGGTGTAATGCATGCAGGTGTCGGGTCCTGATCCACACTCCATCCTTATCTGAGAGTGAGATATCACACCTCTGGGTGAGGTGCAATACGTCTGTAGCAACCGAGCCCTCGGTGCTACAGTTCCATTTATCTTCAGCCTAGGTGACGTATTGTGATACAGGGCCGTGATTTTGGCTATAAAAGGGTCCCCTAGACCCCTACCCCAAGCTTTTTAAGAGAATCATATATGGCGTGCCAGGAGACTCTATGGAATGCTTTCTCAGCATCCAACGAGAGTATCTACTTACAAATTTTTAACTGCATCTAGCCCAGGAAATACTTTGTGCCTAGTAGCAGTGTCTGCTAGTCAGCGGATTATCCCGGCTGTTAAGCAAGCTACACCACCTGTAGTTTGGACACTTAATTTTTTCAAAGGAAATGCTCCGGGACCACGGGATACTTAGTGAAGAGCATCAGGAGGCACCCCAAGGCATAGGGGCTGGGACTGGCACTAGGATGCCTTGCGGTGGACAGCCGAGCTCGATCCTTATAAAAGCTTTTTAACTGCAGCAGCTTTAGTGGACGCTACTGGAGCTGGAATTACGCGGCTGCTGGCATGAGACTTGCCCTCCAATAGATCCTTGTAAATGGATTTAAAGTGTATTCATTCAAATTAGAGGGACAATTTAAATTAAAAAGCTTAGAGCTGCCTCCACCACAGGGGGGCTCTCTCGACCCACCAGCGGACAGGCACCAGTATTGGGAGAGGGGGGCTGGCCGTCAGGGTTCACCGCGGCTCTGGCACAAACCCGGCGACACGGAGGTGGCACGGGCAGGAGCGGACTGGCCGTCTCGGCTTCTCACTTTTTGGATGTTAGAAGGGCATGACATGCCTATATCTGTGTCTCCCCCTCCTTTTACTCCTCCACCTCTTTTCTTTTCGCATGACTATATGTACTTGTCACTTTTCCATGTGTTAGTTGTGTCTTCTGAGCAGTTTGTCAGCTTTTGGACACCTTTGAAGGTGTTTTCTATGTGTTTCTATGTGTTTTTGTTTGCCTGCCATTGGTTTTAACGGTGTTCGAAGGTGTTCGACGAACAGTTCGACGAACAGTTCGGCGAACACACGGGTGTTCGACGAACCGAACCGAACTCGAACACTACGGGGGTGGCTCAACACTAGACATAAGGTCTCAAAAATCCTCTGTGTTCACCAGGCGGAAAGGCAGCATTTCTGTAGCCAAGAGCTTGCAGATGGTGAAATTCAACCTCTTAGCTTTCTCATGGCTAGGAGGAAATGGTCTTTTACTTGTCCACATCTGAGGGACTGAGGGCTGGCTGTTGTGCTTAGACGGGGTTGATAAGGGTGTCCCGGGCAAACTGCCGGTCTGTGAGGAAGATGCAGGCGGACATGTTAGGTTGCCTTGATCCAAAGGTGGTGCTATCGATGTCGGACAGCGCTCAACACCTTCAAAGAAAATGATGACCTGCCAATCACGCTGGCTGTTGCGGGTAAAGAGGTGGCAGCTCTGCGTCCCAAAACAGGTGTGACTGCTGTCCCCCCAGTCACAGAGGATGAAGAGGCCACGGATGCACAAGATGTGGCAGACGGTGGTTGGCCCGGCCGGCTAGGCCGCATTGTAGCACAGTGAGCTTCCCACTGCAACTTATGCTTCATGTCCATGTGCCGGTTCATGCATGAAGTACTCAAACTATGTATTTTTTGGCCTCTACTTAGCTTTTGCTGACAAATGTTACAGATAACATGAGTTGGGTCATCTTTATTGATCTGAAAAAATGCCCAGGCTATGCAAGGCTTAGCACCCATGCGACCTGAAGAGCAACCACGACTTGTGGTGAGAGGCAGAGTTGTGTTTGAGGATGCAGTTGTTGACGTGCTTCCAGTACTACATCTCTGTCCAGGAAGGCGCAACCTGACCTCGTCGTCACTAGCATTCTCCTCCACCTCCTCTGCTGACCTCATCTCTTGGCTGACTGTGGGTTGACAGTAAGTGGGATCTCCAATCTCATCATCATCACCCTGTGTGTTATCACACCCGTCGTCCTCAGAGCCAACCTGTTCCTGCCCAGACAAAAAATTAAAGTTGTCGCTCTTATCAGGTATTTGAGTCTCATCATCGTCTTCCTCATTGTCTCCACCAACAGGAGTTACAGTTTGGGAATGAGGGTCTACATTATGGTCAGAACCTTCTGCGTCTGGTCCTGGATCCGACTCATAAAGATTCTGGGCATCAGTGCAGATCATTTCCTCGTCTGGATTCACAGAAGCGCTGGAGTCGACCTCTGATTCCCAGGCTATAGTATGAGTAGACAGCTGTGCAGACTCAACGATCTGTGTTACCCCATACTCAGACAGGCAGCTGGAGACTTGGGAGCTGTGAGGAAGCAAGTGCCATTGGGGTGACACCTCTGAGGACTGGAATATTTGTGATGTTGAAGATGAGGTGGAGGAGTGCCCACTTGAAGGAGCACTTGATATCTGTTGAAGCACCTGCTGTTTTTGTGCCTCATCTGGAATTTGTAGTGATGGGCGTGTCCGTAAGAAAGGGATTGTATCACATTGTCCACGAAAAGAAGTAGACATCTTAGTTTGGCTGGAAGATGGTCTTTCTTCTGCAGATGTTACCCCCCCTCCCACCGCGGGGGGGCTCGACCCACCAGCAGACAGGCACCAGTATTGGGAGGGGGGGGCTGGCCGTCAGGGTCCACTGCGGCTCTGGCACAAACCCGGCGACACGGAGGTCGCACGGGCAGGAACGGACTAGCCGTGTCGGCTTCGCACTCCAGCATAGTCCCTCTGCACGCTCGCGCCCGTAACCTCAAAGGGATGCGCAAGCGGCTTTTCTTCCCAGGGCTGTTCCCCGCCCAGCAGGAATGTGGGGGAGCTCAGGTCAGCCTTCCACTGTACTCCCTTACCTCCCTCGCCCTCTTTCCTTCTTCCGTTCTCCATCTAACCCCTCGGCTCTGTGGTGTCCGCTCTCCCTCCAGCTCTCTCCTTCTCACAGGTGGACTACCGAGTGTTTTCACACTGTGGCGAATCTTTTGGGCCCAGGCATAAGAAGTTGTCGAGGTAATGGATAATATGTGCCCCCTTAGAAACGTCCTTTACAACCCATTCGAGGAAGCAACTAAATGCCTCAAATAGTGACCAGGATCTGGACCACCCCATGGGCAAACAGTGATCTATATAGTATGCTCCTTCCCAGAAGCAGCCCAATAGGTGGACACTATTCGGAGGCACAGGTAGTAAGTAACCGGAATGCCGCATCAGTGTCTGTTTTGGCCATTAGGGTGACCCTTCCCAACTTCTTGATCCGCCTGATTGCCTTGTCAAAGGATGTACAGTATATACTACTGTACTTGGTTCCGCGTCGATGTTGTCGTTTACGGACCTGCCCCTTGGATATGACAAATGGTGGATTAGTCCGAATGTACTGGGTTCCATTTTTGGCACAACTCACAACGGGGATACCACTACGTCTTGTAAGGAAAGTGTTCTGAATGGAACCGCCATTCTACCTAAAGATATATTTTTTTTTAATTTTCTTGCCACGACGTCTGGGTGTTGGTAGGCTGATTTTAGATTTTTACTCCAGCCTTTCTTGATTTTAGAAGGGCATGACATGCCTATATCTGTGTCTCCCCCTCCTTTTACTCCTCCACCTCTTTTCTTTTCGCATGACTATATGTACTTGTCACTTTTCCATGTGTTAGTTGTGTCTTCTGAGCAGTTTTTCAGCTTTTGGACACCTTTGAAGTGTTTTCTATGTGTTTCTATGTGTTTTTGTTTGCCTGCCATTGGTTTTAACGGTGTTCGAAGGTGTTCGACGAACAGTTCGACGAACAGTTCGGCGAACATACGGGTGTTCGACGAACCGAACTTGAACACTACGGGGGTGGCTCAACACTAATTGTGAGCACAAATCGGACAGGCAGCCACGTAGGCATGGATCTCCCTCCTCATGGATGGCGACCAGAAGTGGCAAGAAATCAATTGTAGCGTCTTCCTTCGTCCCGCGTGACCAGCCACCTTGGATGAGTGGCCCCACGACAAAACTTGCTCCCTCTCGGATTCGGCCACAAGGGTTTTTCCTGAGGTAACTTGTGACAGGCTGACTGGAGCGACAATAACCATCTTGGACGGTTCGATGATAACTTGAGGATCCTCTTCTTGGTCCCTGGTCAAAAATGAGCGAGAAAGGGCATCAACTCTGATATTCTTGTCACCGGTCCAGAAATGTAACAAAAAGTTAATGCCGGCAAAAAACAAAGACCACCTGGCCTGGCGGGGATTAAGCCTCTGGGTGGACTGAAGATACGCCAAATTCTTATGGTCCGTGTAGATGACCACTGGATAGACCGCACCCTCCCATTGGTATCATCACTCTTCCAAAGCCATCTTAATGGTAAGTAAATCCGGGTCACCGGTGGAGTAGTTACGCTCTGGAGCGGAGAAGGCCTTAGGAAAGAAACCGCAGGACACTCGGCGACCCGAGGAAGACTTTTGAGTGAGTACAGCCCCAGCCCCTAACGAGGATGCGTCCACCTCTAGGAAGAACTGTTTGTTCAAATCCGAACGATGAAGAATGGAAGTAGTGGAGAAGGACCGTTTTAGAGAGCGGAAGGCCTCCTCAGCCTCAGAGGACCAGTTCTTAGGTTCGGCTTCTTTTCAGGTCGTTGCAGAGATGGGAGCGGTAAGAGTGGAGAAGTGAGGAATGAATTGTCAATAATAGTTAGCAAAGCCAAGAAATCTCTGAATTGCTCTGACTCCAACGGGCAGCGGCCATTTAAGGATGGAAGAGACTTTCTCAGGATCCATCCTGAGTCCGGTATCAGAGATAACGTAACCCATTAAGGGAAAGGCGGACTGTTCAAAAACACATTTCTCATACTTGGCTTTGAGTCGATTCTCCCTAAGATGCTGAAGAACTTGATGAATTGCTCGTCTGTCTGAGGCCACATCCGGGAAAAATACCAAAATATTGTCCAGATACACAACAATGCAGGAATAAAGCAGGTCTCGGAAGATGTCATTGACGAACTCTTGAAAAACTGCGGGTGCATTACTGAGACCGAAGGGCATCACTCTGTATTCATAATGCCCATCCCTGGTGTTGAAGTCCGTCTTCCACTCGTCTCCCCGGCGAATGACGATTAGATTGTAGCCACCTCTTAAATCTAATTTGGTGAAGATAATGGCACCCCTTAACCGATCAAACAACTCGGATTAGTGGGATAGGGTATTTATTCTTCACCGTGATCTGGTTGAGACCCCGATAGTCTATACAGGGTCAGAGCGATCCGTCTTTCTTCTTGACGAAGAAAAACCTGGTCCTGGCGGGAGAGGAGGACTTCTGAATGAACCTCCTGGCCAAATTCTCCTGAATGTATTCCTCCATAGCTTGAGTTTCAGCTGGGGACAGAGGATAAATTCAACTTCTAGGGGGTGTAGATCCGAGAATCAGGTCAATAGGGCAATCATACGGCCTGTGAGGCGGCAAAATCTCTGCTTCCTTTTTGTCTAATACATCTGCAAAGGACCAATAGGCGGACGGCAAACCGAGCAGCGATGCTGGAGAAGACGGAGCCTTAGTCGGACGTGCAGGAGCCAGACAATTCTGATGACAGGAATGTCCCCAGCGGAGAACCTATCCAGTCCTCCAATTCAACACAGGCTCGTGTGGTCGTAGCTATGGTAGGCCAAAGAGAAAGGCATGACACATGTGAGTAAGAACATAGAAGGCTATCTCCTCAGTATGAAGCATCCCAATACAGACCACGAGTGGCTCAGTGATCAGACGAACTGTCTCCCAAAGAGTTCTCCCATCGACAGATGTTATTTCCAGAGGGTTTTGGAGCCGATGGACTGTGATTTGGAAGCGATCCACTACAGTCTGGAGGATAACATTTCCTGTTTCCCCATAATCCAAATACGCAGTCTCAATAAACTGGGATTCACCGGTTGTCACGGCCACAGTAAAGGTCAGGGGTAAAGAGGTGTCTTTTCCGTCCAGGGAGGCCTCTCCTACCAACCCTAGACATTGGAGTTTTCCGGCTTCGCAGGACAGGCATGAATGAAGTGACCCATGTCTCCACAGTACAGACACTGGCCTTTAGTACGGTGATCCCTTTGTCGCTGTTTATCGAGGGCAACTTCCAACTCCAAGAATTCTCTCATGCCATGCCAGTTTTCTGTAATGGCCAAAATGCGTACAACGCAATGGTCACGGTAAAGGCAGCGGAACATAAAGTCGGCCATGTGTGCAAGACTGCCAACAGCCAAGACTTCCTTGTTCTCACCAAGAGGACAACTGTCCATGTTCTCTTCCTCATCATATGCCTCCTCATTATCACCCAATCCACATTGAGATGAGATGTGTCTGGGCCGAGTAGCATTGCCCTCTATAGTTCCTTGCTCTGCCTGCAATGTCTCCTCTTTAATTGTGAGCAGCGAGCGTTTCAGTAGACAGAGAAGCGGGATTGTGATGCTAATTATGGTGTCATCGCCGCTCACCATCTTGGTGGAGTCCTCAAAGTTTTGGAGGATGGCACATATATCAGACATCCATGCCCACTCATCAGCTCTTATGTGCGTAGGCTGACCTGAATGCCGACTGACGTGTTGAAGCTGGTACTCAACAACTGCTGTCTGCTGCTCAAAATCATTCCAAACATATGCAACATTGATTTCCAATGCATGGTCACATTGCACACCAGATGGTGAGGTGTAAGCTACAAATAATGTTGAAGCCCTGCTAGGGTGGCGGAAGCTGTAGCTGACTTTCTGAAATGGGCACACACGCGGCGTACTTTCACAAGCCTCTCTGGCAGATCCGGGTACGTTTTCAGAAACCGCAGAACCACTAAATTGAGCACATGGGCCAGGCATGGTACGTGTGTGAACTTGCCTAGTTTTAGAGCCGCCACCAGGTTCTCTGATACAGCTTTCAACAACTCTGCAACGGTGTGCGGTTTGTGGTCTAATCATGCAGTCCTGCTTATTGTTATTGGCACACACAAAGTTTAAGTCCATAATCTGGAATATCTCCTGAAAAAATGAATCAAGTGAAGATGGAGGCTGAAGAGGAGGAGGTGTGCATGAGCTGTAGAAGGTAGGGGCAACTCTGATTGACCGAGGAATTGCAATCCTCTGCATTGGGAGAACATGTTCCGTCCCAGGGTCCCACTGGGTCCTGGCTTCCACAATATTAACCCAGTGGAATGCGTTAGTGAGATGAAGACGGAGACGATATCGGGAGAAATAGTGGTGGCTGGTGACCGAGTATGGACACCCGGCTGCCGCCGCCATGAGATTATGGAAAGCTTCTGCCTCCACGAGCCTAAAAGGCAACATTTCAAGTGCAAGCAGTCCAGAAATTTGGCAGTTTAGTATTGCGGCCTGTGGGTGGGTGGTTGACTGCATACTTGCGCTTGCATTACAAGTAACACAAAGCTAAGGAGATGGATGATCTGACCATCATGAGTAATTTTGTCATTGTCTAGGAGACCGAGCACAACGTTAACCCAGTGATGCGTCAGTGAGATGTACCGTCCCTGGCCACATTCACTTTTCCACGTGTTTGTGGTTAGGCGGTCCTTCCAACTAAATGCACTGGCGCGGGCATGGGTATGTTCTGGGACCCACGCTTGTGGAAGGCGGAGACAACACCGGGAGAAATAGTGGTGGCTGGGGACCTAGTATGGACACCCCGCCACCGCCATGAGGTTGTGGAAATCTTCTGCCTCCAAGTGCCTAAAAGGCAACATTTCAAGTGCAAGCAAGCAGTCCAGAAATGTGTCAGTTCAGTATTGTGGCCTGTGGGTGGGTGACTGGCTGCATACTTGCGCTTGCATTCCAAGTAACAAAAAGCTAAGGAAATGGATGATCCATCATAAATAATTTGCTTGTTGTCTAGACCAACCACTGCTGCTGTCTACCTTCTGTACATTATGTTGAAGCTTGATTGACCCAGGGCTCGCAATCCTCTATGTCGGGAGGACGTGTTCCGTCCTAGGGTCCCACTGGGTCCCGGCTTCCACAATATTAACCCAGTGGAATGCGTCAGTGAGATGTATCGTCCTTGGCCACGCTCTTGTGGAAGGCGGAGATAACACCGGGAGAAGCTGGGGACGGAGTATGGACACCTGGCCGCCGCTACCATGAGGTTGTGGAAGTCTTCCGCCTCCACGAGCCTAAGAGGCAACATTTCAAGTGCAAGCAAGCAGTCGAGAAATGTGGCAGTTTAGTATTGTGGCCTGTTTGGTTGGCTGCATACTTGCGCTTACATTCCAAGGACTGGGGTAGGGACAACTGAATGCTGCGCTGGGACAAGGAAATGGACGGTGATGTCTGCAAGTCTGCAATGACAGGTGCAGGGTGGGAGGCATCTTCGCATGTGCCATGGACAGGGGATTGGCGTGCACGCACAACAAGAGGCAGTGTTGTCGCCTGCAGACGTTGTTTCTGGACCTTGGCATTCGGCCCAGGTAGTCAGGTGCTTTGCTGTCATGTGCCTGAGCATGTTGGTGGTGGTAAGGCTGGTAGTTTTAGTGCTCCTGACGATGTTGGCCTGGCAGTTGTTGAAAATGGCATTTTTGGGGTTATCTAAACAACAGTCTTTAAAAAAGAACCAGACTCTAAAGCCCTAACAGTTGTACTGGCAACTTCGTCGTGTTGATGTTTAGGGAAACAGTTGCCCGCCTTGTGTCTGTGGCCACCACACTGCTTGTTCCTACCTGTTTTGGTGCTACGCCTCCCTCCCCCTGTGAGCTGCTGTCCTCGCTGTACATGTCCCCTTGCCAGGTTGGGTCAGTGACTTTAACGTTCATCGCTTCGTCTTCCACTTCTGCACTCTGGTCCTGCTCCTGACTTTCTGTCCATCGTGTTTCATCATTATCCACCTCTTGCGACAGTAATTTCACTTTCCCACAGTCACCTTCGGGTGACCATGGCTGCTCAAATCACTACATGCGATCTTCTGTTGCCCTGCTTGAAGCTGGCCGGGTGAGAGGCCCGAATCTATCAATGGAAAAGGGAACAGCTCTTGGGGTAACCCTTGACTCTAATCTCTCCTTCAAACCACATATCCAAGATCTTTCCACTTCCGAGAAGACAGAGCGAGAGGCCAGAATCTATAAATGGAAAGATGAACAAAACAGCTCTTTGGAGTGTCTAAGTGTGGGATCAGTTGTCTCAGGGCACTCGGAATGGTGGGAGGATCAGGGTGAGGAGTATGCCGACTCCAAGTAAAAAAAAATCTCCCGGATCTGCACATTCCTCAATCACGAATCTATAATAACACTAGTGCATGCCCTCATCATCTCCCGTCTCGATGACTGCAATGTCCTGCTCTGTGACTGGCCTTCTAATGCTCTTGCATTCCTCCAATCTATCCTAAACTCAGTTGCCCGACTAATCCACCTGTCCCCTCACTATTCCCTGGGCTCTCCTCTCTGTCAATCCCTTCATTGGCTCCCCATTGCCCAGAGACTCCAGTTCAAAACCCTAACCTTGGCATGCAAAGTCATCCACAACCTGTCACCTCCATACATCTGTGACCTAGTCTCCCTGTACATACCTGCATGCAACCTCCGATCCTCACAAGATCTCCTTCTCTACTCCCCTATTATCTCTTCTTCTCATAACCGCATACATGATTTTTCCCGTGCATGTCCCTTCTCTGGAATTCTCTACCCCTACATTTCTGGCTCTCGCCTACTGTTGAAACCTTCAAAGCTACCTGAAGACCCACCTCTTCCGACAAGCGTACAACCTGCAGTAACCCTCGCTCCACCATACCGCTGCACGACCAGCTCTATCCTCACCTACTGTATCCTCACCCATTCTTTATAGACTGTGAGCCCTCACAGGCAGGGTCCTCTCCTTTCCTGTAGCAGTCACTGTCACATTTTTGTTCAAGCTTAATGTAATTGTTTTTGCGATATATACCCCTTTTTCACATGTAAAGCGCCATGGAATAAATTATCTCATTATCTGCTATCTAACCAGCAACCTTTTTACACAGCTCTGCCTTCAATAGTGATGCTCCGTGGCTCCCTAGAAATTGGCACAGGAAAGTAGTTTGACATGATGTGGGTGTTTGTTGTGGTCCCTCATCAGTCACAGAATCATCTTGCCCACGGCCTCTGCCTCTGCGTGCACCATCACCAATAAGTCCTCTTCCCCATGCCATTCCCATGTCTTTTCAGCCCTCTATGGATGTGTCTGATCATGTCTCACACACCACATGGCCAGATAAGGTTGTAAAATGACATTTACCTGTGAATGTATTTTTCACCGTTGAAAGCAATGCAAAAGTGCAAAAACGCATCAAAAATGCTACGTGTGAACAAAGCCCAAAGTGTGGAGTAGCATTTTTGTTTTCGGTTATTTATTTTCCCATATATACAAGTCATTACCCTGGAAAGGATGTTCCTTAAAATTTTTCCCAGGAAAATCCATTTTGGTTTCCTTTTTGTATGTTTTATTGTGAGTCCGTAAAAGAGGCGTAACACTCGGACAACATTGTTGACAGCAGTGTCCTGGGAGTCAGAGATGCTTCCAGGGGTCTTCCCCATGCTGTTCCAATGTCATTTGAGCACTGTTCCCATCGATTTCGGCAATTTTTAGGCGCTCTGCAGACCTCCGGGGGGGGCGCCGAAAAAATGCTCGAGTTTCCCATAGACTTACATTGGGCTCGTTGCTCGGACCGAGCACTCGAGCATTTCAATTTGCTTTACTCGAGCAACGAGTACCCAAGCATTTTAGTGCTCGCTCATCACTTGTTTTTAATGTTCAATATTTAAATGAGGCCCTCCAGTTGTTGCCTCCAAGGATGTATGGATGACCCTCCTTGTAATTTTTTTCTGGCTTTGCACTGTGTGCAAAGCCTTTATGAGTGTGGAAGTGCCACAACTACACTTTCTGAATTTTTTTATGAGGCATTCCAGTTGGTGCCTGCAAGGGTGAATGGATGATTCTCGTTATATATTTTTTCTGGCTTAGCGCTGTGTGCAAAGCCTTTATGAGTGTAGAAGTACAGCCTCTACACTTTCTGAATTTTTTATGAGGCACTCCAGTTGGTGCCTTCAAGGGTGTATTGATGACCCTTCTAATATTTTTTTTCTGGCTTTGCACTGTATGCAAAGCTCTTATGAGTGTGAAAATGCCACAACTACACTTTCATTTTTTTATGAGGCCCGCAAAATTAATGCCTTCAAGGGTATATGGATGAATGTATTACCCTCCTTATCGTTTTTTTCTTGGAAACCTGTTCCTGATCCCTAAGAATGGATATTGTTTTTGAAATCTTGTTAATTTAGCATACAACAGACCTTTGACAATTCCCCAAATGGATCATTTTTGGCCCACTACTTGACAAAAATGCCATGACTTCTTCCATGGGCACTGCATATAAATACCAGTAAATGAGACATAAAGCAATAATTTAATGGGGGAATGCTACCAAAAAGGTAGAATTTTTGGAACATTTTACAATTTTGACATTTCTAAGTTTGTGATTGCATTAATGAGTTCAAAGGGGTTCAATACAGTGTAAGGAGACCTCAGACTATTACACATCTTTTCCAGGCAATTAATTTGTGGCCCGTTGATTCTCTGCTAATCTATTTTTCTTTAAATTTCAACAAAGTTGGTAAACTCTTATTTCAAAGGTTCGGTTATCTTTAGTTCTGTTCCTGCAGAAACTTGCATATGCACAGTGTGTAGATGTTCTTGAGGCCAGCACATCTTTATTTTCCAAGCCCCTGCAGTGGCTACAGTAGGCAACAAAAGTCTAACTATTTAACCATATATGTCTGATAGACATACAGTATTTCAAAATCAGTCAATTCAGAATTCAGTGAATTCTGTAAAATGACTTATAATAAGAATAATTTGTAACCAACCCATAGTAACTCATTTTTATTTACACTACCAAGTATATCATGTAATTGTTTCTAATTGCATAATTGTAATTGTTTCTAAGTTCATAAACTTCTTTACAAAACCTGTACGTCACAGCTTGAATGTACACGTAAAAATAACTTACTATATTTGAAACTTAATTTATTATAGTCCTATTAATTTTAACAAAAGGAAATAGAAGAACATTTAGCTTATAGCTTAATGATGTTTTCATTACCTAGAGAGTCATCTTCAGTAATTAGTTACTTTCTTTCAGTAAATGATCTTGCATAACCTACATAATAATTTAAAACTTTAAAACTTTATTAGCAGTAAAACTAGCTAGAAATGTAGAAAATAACAGGTATAAAGACTTCACATGTGAATTATCTACCAAAGGTCCTGATGTTATTAAATTAAAACAAAGATTTTCTATTTCATCAATGATGTAATATTTCATGAACATTTGCAGAACTATGAGTAGACAAACTGAAAGTGAAGTTCAACTTTTATCATAGTCCAGTTGAATTACTGTACAATGTAAAAGGAATCAGATAACTAGCGATGAGTGAGAACTAAAATGCTTGGTTACTCATTGTTCGAGTCTAGCAAATTGGAATGCTCGACTGCTCAGACCGAGTAACGAGCCCAATGTAAGTCTATGGGAAACTCGAGCATTTTTCCAGTGGCTCCACCCTGCAGTCTGCAGAGGGCCAAAAAATTGCCGAAATCGATGGGAACAGTGCTCAAATGACATGGGAACAGCATGGGGAAGACCCCTGGAAGCATTTCTGATGCCCAGGTCACTGCTGTCAACAATGTTGTCAGAGGCATTGCGCCACTTTTACGGACTCACAATAAAACATGCAAAAACAAAACCAAAATGAATTTTCTTAAATATGTTGAACATCCTTTCCAGGGTAATGACTTGTATATAAGGCAAAATAAATAAAGAAAACAAAAATGCTCCTCCACTCCTTGGGCTATGTTCACATGTAGCGTTTTTGATGTGTTTTTGCTTTCAATCAAGACAAATGCATTCAAGGGAAATGTAATTTTAACATTTTACAACCTTATCTGGCCATATGGTGTGTGACACATCTTCAGACACATGGATGCAGTGCTGAAAAGACATGGAAACAGCATGGGGAAGACCCCTGGAAGCATCTCTGACACCCAGGTCACTGCCTAAAAGTGTGCCAATCATAAGTGATCCTTGGCGCATGCGAAGATGCCTCCTTCCATGCACTTGGCGTTGCAGACTTGCAACAATCACCGTCCACATCCTTGTCCCAGCGCAGCGTTCATTTGACCCTACCACATTTCTTGGAATGCAAGTCAAGTATGTAGCCAGCAACCAACCCACCCACAGGCCGCAATAGTAAGCTGCCGGATTTCTGGGCAGCTGCTTGCACTTGAAAAGTGGCCTTTTAGGCTCGTGGAGGCGGAAGCTGTCCACAACCTCATGGCAGCAGCAGCTGGGTGTCCATACTCAGTCCCCAGCCACCACTATTTCTCCAGGTGTCGTGTCCACCCTCCACAAGCGCGGGTCCCACAACAATACCCGTGCCCTACCCAGTGGACTTACATGGGAAGGACCGCCTAACCACAAACATGTGGACAGGTGAAAATGGCCAGGGACGGTACATTTCATTAGAGCAAATTCCACAGTAAAAAAGCAGCCATAAAGTGTCCAGGAACCTTCCCACACACTTTTCTTAGCCAGGGTTGCTTCTCGGCAGGGTTGGATGAGCCGACCAGAGAATCGGAGACTCCTCCGTTGGGCCGATACTTCTCCTTCAGGAGAGTTCATAGTGCCGAGGTGAGGCCATGATGATGATAGAGGCCACCATTTGCTTAGTTTTCTGTTACTTGGAATGCAAGCGCAAGTATGCAGCCAGTCACCCACCCACAGGCCGCAATAGTAAACTGCCAGATTTATGGGCAGCTGCTTGCACTTGAAATGTGGCCTTTTAGGCTCATGGAGGCGGAAACTGTCCACAACCTCATGGCAGTGGCGGCCGGGTGTCCATGCTCAGTCCCCAGCCGCCACTATTTCTCCTAGTGTTGTCTCCGCCTTCCACAAGTGTGGGTCCCACAACATTACCCGTGCCCTACCCAGTTAACTTACTGGGAAGGACCGCCTAACCACTAACACATGGACAGGTGAATATGGCCAGGGATGGTATGGAGGCAGTCCACATTAAAAATGCAGCCATAGAGTGTCCGGGAACCTTCCCACACACTTTTCTTAGCCAGGTCTGCTTCTCGGCAGAGTTGAACGGGCCCACCAGAGAATCCTCGGGTGGGCTTTGGCTTCTCCATCAGGAGAGTTCATGATAGGTGCAAACTTTGCAGCTGCTATGGGGCTCTTGAGCGGGGGAGAAAGGTGGGCCCTCAGAATCAAATCCTCTGGTGGGCCCAATGTTTTCAGTATGAAACTGCTTCTCAGTGGGAGTTGTATTTCACCACAGCCACATTCTACGGGAAACCGTATCCACTCCTGCTGTCATTTCTCCGTCACCATTGTCACACATGACCATGCCTGGCTGTATGTTCAGCGGTGAGAGCCACAGATCAGGCTGCTGTGTTACAGCTTTCAACAACTCTGCAGCGGTGGACGGTTTGTCATCTAATCATTAAGCATGTTATCTTCAGCACAGCCTGTTGCCGCTTGGCCAATTCGGTGCTGCAGTGCTTTCAGCTTGTGACTGATGTGGTCATTTCGGAGATGGAGGCCGAACTGGAGGAGGAGGTTCAGGAGCTGAACAATGTGATTTTATTGCGGTTACATTGGCGAGTCTGGTTTTTATACTAAAGAAAGATCCTACTGTGTTTTTATTTATTCATTTTTTTTACTGTATTTATTAAGACAAATGCATTCACCCGGAAATGTCATTTTAACATTTTAGAACCTTATCTGGCAATGTGGTGTGTGACACATCAGACATGACACATCCTGTTTCATTTATGATGGAGGGTCTCTGAAAGTCACAAAGCCTATTTTTAAAGGGCCAGCAGTCGACCCTCGCTATTGTTAGAGAGCCATCAGCCGACTATGCTTTGTTGTTCCCATTATTAATGAATGGGTCTCCTATACTGTTATTGCGTATCCAGTGACTGCAAGGGCTGCCAAAAATTTGGACGCAATCCAATACTCCTTTAAAGAGACATAGAGGAGGTTCTCAGTAAAAAAAATGTTCCCAGTATAAAGGAGCGGGTCTCCTATAGTGGTAATGCCCATGCTATGACTGCAAGGGCTGCCAAAATTTGGGAATAACCCCACTAACAATTAAAAGTCACATAGAGCTGGGCCACAGAAACGAGTATGACATGTTCCCATTAGAAAGGAGAGGGTCTGCTATTCAGTTATAGGGTATGCAGAGAGCGCAACAGCTGCCAAAATTTAGGAAAAACCCTACTAACAATTTAAAGACACATAGAGCTGGGCCACAGTAACAGGTTCCCATTAGAAAGGAAAGGGTCTGCTATAGAGTTAAAGAGTATGCAGTGAATTCAATGGCTGCCAAAAATTTGGAAGAACTCCAATGTCCCTTGCACGAGACGTAGATATGTTGATATGGTATATTTGGTGGTGATATGGTGGTGGAGGATGAGGATGCGGAGAAGGAGGAGGACAAGAGCAAATAGACAAAATCAGGAAGCATTTTCAGTTGACAGGCAGATGCGCCAATTGGTTACAATTCCACTGGTGGCACTAAAAACCTGCTCTGACAAAACGCTAGCGGCAGGGCAGGCCAGGACCTCCAAGGCGGAGAGAGCCAGGTCATGATACGTGTCCAGCTTGGATACCCAATAATTATGAGGCCCAGAGTAATCAAGGAGGACGTTGGTATGATCGGCAAGGTACTCCCTCACCATCTTCCGAAACTTTTGATTCCTTGAGAGAGTACACAGTGCTTCAGGGCTTGTGCGATGGGAGGGTCAGAGAAAACTGTCCCAGAACTTTTACAGTGTTCCTCTGCCACTGCTGGATTGCATTTGTGTCTCTCTCACCTGTACTCCTCGATTTTTCAACGAACTGTGACCTCTGCCGCCAGGATTTTCAGATGGGAATTTTTTTAATAATTCCGCAACAAGTGCCTTCTCGTAGTGCACCATTTTATTATGCCTGTCCTGCGCAGGAATAAGAGACAGAAGTTCTCCTTGTAGCGTGGATCTAGAAGTGTCACCAACCAATAATGACTGTCACGAAAAACGTGGACAACGGAGGGTCACAAGAAAGGCAGCGTAACATAAACTCAGCCATGTGTGCCAGACTGCAAAGAGGCAAGACTTCCGTGTCCTCACCAAGAGGACGACTGACCATGCTCTCCTCCTCATCCTCCTCCTCTTCCTCCTCCTCCCAGTCCTCAGGCCATCCATGTTGAACAGACGGTATGACAGTTGTGCAGGTAATACCATCTATAGCGCAGGAAACTAGCTCCTGCTCTTCCTCCTCCTCCTACTCTTCCTCATTGTCACCCAATCCACATTGGGATGTGGGCTGGGCTGTGTGGAATCACCTTGTATGGTTCCTTGCTCCATTTCATCGTGCTCCGCCTGCAATGCATCCTTTTTAATTGTGAGCAGAGAGTGTTTCAGAAGACAGAGAAGCGGGATGTTGACGCTAATTATGGCGTCATCACCGCTCACCATGTTGGTGGAGTCCTCAAAGTTTTGGAGGATGGTATATATGTTTGACATCCATGTACACTCCTAAGGTCTTATGTGTGGAGTCTAATAAACAAACAAAGTAGCACTCTGCAACGCTAAGTAAGTAAATATGAAATATGAATAGAATTACTGTTGTAGAAAATAGAAATAAATGAGAAATTTTAGCACATGTAAATATGAAGTATGAAATATGAATAGCATTACTGCTGTAGAAAGTAGAAATAAATGAGAAATCTTAGCGCATAAATTGGCCAATTCATGTGTATCTGACAGCCTCGGTAAGGCGTTTCTCAATGTCAGGACCCTACAAATGTGAATACCTCTTTAAGGGACATCCGTCTGCTTATATGTGGGAAAGTAAGATCCTACTGCAATTAAAACCACCTGCGGCATAGAGGTGGAGTGCTCAGTCAAAGCTTAAACATAGAAACATAAAAACTGACGGCACTTCCAATACAAGAAATAGGTGTGAACAGGTGTGAACAGTCTTTGCCAGACTGCAAAGAGGCAAGACTTCCGTGTCCTCACCAACAGGACGACTGACCATACTCTCCTCCTCCTCTTCCTCCTCCTCCCAGTCCTCAGGCCATCCATGTTGAACAGATGGTATGACAGTTGTGCAGGTAGAATTGGGCAAGGCACGTAGCAAGGGCCGGGGAACTGGACGTGATGGTAATGGTGCATGCAGAGGCCGAGGGCAAGGCCGTGGGCAAGCCGAAATTGTGCCACAACAAACACCCACATCTTCTCGCCTGACCTTCCTGTCCCAATTTCGAGGGGACCGCAGCACACCACTATTGAACCCAAAGCAGTGTCAAAAGATTGTTGGTTGGATAGCGGATAATGCTTCCAGTCACTTTGCCACCACCACCACCAACACCCTGTCTTCCACACGGTCAAATCTCAGTAGCCGTGAGTCTGGACCGCATATTCCTCACCCTGATCCTCCTTCCTCCCACCATGCCTAGTACCCAGACAACTGATCCCACACTTGGACACTCTGAAGAGCTGTTCACTTTTCCATTTATAGATTCGGGCCTCTAGCCCGGTCCACTTGAAGCGGGCAAGAGGAGATCACATGTAGCGATGCCCAAATATTTGAGCAGCCACAGTTACACGAAGGTGACGGTGGGAAAGTGTCACAAGAGGTGGACGATGATGAGACACAATTGCCAGAAAGTCAGGAGGAGGACCAGGGTGCGGAAGTGGAAGACGAGGTGGTGGATGATATAGTAACTGACCCAACCTGGCAGGAGGACATGCCGAGCGAGGACAGCAGCACACAGGGGGAGGGAGGCAGAGCACCCCATCAGGCAGGAAAAAGCAGTGTGGTGGCCGCAGACAGAAAGCAGGCAACCGTTTCCTGTAACACCAACATGAAGGAAGTTGCCAGTGCAACTGTTAGGTCTTCCCGAGTCTGGTTGTTTTTTAAAGACTCTACCGATAACCCCAAAAAGGCCATTTGCACCACCTGCCAGGCAAGCATCAGCAGGGGTGGCAAAACAACCAGCCTGACCACGACCAGCATGATCAGGCACATGGCAGCAAAGCACCCAACTTTGTGGGCTAAACCCCAGGGTCCAGGAACAGTGTCTGCGGGTGGGACCACTGCTTCTTCCGCTGTTGTGCATGCAAGCCAATCCCCTGTCCATGGAGCATGCGAAGATGCCTCCTGCCCTGCACCTGTCGTTGCACACTCTCAAGTAGCGGCATCAGGAAGCACGTCCATGTCCTTGTCCCAGCGCAGCGTTCAGTTGTCCATACCCCAGTCCTTGCAGCGCAAGCGAAAATATGCAGCCAACGCCCCACAGGCCACACTACTAAATTCTCACATTTCACAACTGCTTACGCTCGAAATGTTGCCTTTTAGGCTCGTGGAGACGGAAGCATTCCGCAACCTCATGGCGGCGGCCGTCCCTCGGAACTCGATCCCCAGCTGCCACTATTTCTCCTGGTGTGCCGTCCCCGCATTACACAAGCACGTGTCCCAAAACATTAGCCGTGCCCTCAACAATGCAGTTACCAGGAAAGTCCACCTAACCATGGACACGTGGACAAGTGCTTGTGGGCAGGGACGGTACAGCTCGCTGACGGCACACTGGGTTAGCATAGTGGAAGCCGGGACCCAGTCGGACCTTGGGACGGAACATGTCCTCCCGACGCCATGGATTGCGGGCCCTAGGTCAATCACGGTTGCCCCCATGGTCTACAGCTTCTGCACCTCATCCTCCTCAGCCTCCTCCTCCTCTTCAGCCTCCAACTCCAAAATGACCACATCGGTCACAAGCTGGAAGCACTGCAGCACTGCCTCGGCCAAGCAGAAACTTGCTGTGCTGAAGCTAATATGCTTAGGTGACAAACCGCACAATGCTGAAGAGTTGTGGACAGCTCTGAAAGAGCAGGAAGATCTGTGGCTCACACCGCTGAACCTACAGCCAGGCATAGTCGTGTGTGACAATGGCTGGAACCTGGTGGCGGCTCTGAGGCGAGGCGAGCTCACACACGTACCATGCCTGGCCCATGTGCTTAACCTCGTGGTTAAGCGGTTTCTAAAATCCTACCGGGAGCTGCCAGATCTGCTAGTTAAAGTACTCCGGTTGTGTGCACATTTTAGAAAGTCAGCTACAGCTTCCGCCGCCCTTGCAGTGTTTCAGCAGCGTTTGCAGCTTCAGGCTCACAGACTGGTGTGTGATGTCCCCATGCATTGGAACTCTACACTGCAGATGTTGGGAAGGATTTGTGAGCAGAAGAGGGCCGTTGTTGAGTACCAGCATCAACAAGGCCATCGGTATTCAGTTCAGACTCCACACATAAGACCTCAGGAGTGGACATGGATGTCAGACATATGTACCATCCTCCAAAACTTTGAGGACTCCACCAAGATGGTGAGCGGCTATGGCTCCATAACTAGCGCCACTATCTCGCTTCTCTGTCTTCTGAAATGCTCTCTGCTCACAATCAAAGAGGATGCATTGCAGGCGGAGCACGATGAGATGGAGCAAGGAACCATACAGGGTGATTACACACAGCCAAGCCTCATCTCATCCCAACGTGGATTGGGTGACAATAAGGAAGAGGAGGAGGAGGAGGAAGGACAGGAGCTAGTTTAATGCACTATAGACGGTACTACCTGCACAGCTGTCATACCCTCTGTTCAGCGTGGATGGCCAGAGAACAGAGAGGAGGAGGAGGAGGAGAGCATGGTCAGTCATCCTCTTGGTGAGGACACGGAAGTCTTGCCTGTTAGTATGTGGCACGCATGGCTGAGTTTATGCTACGCTGCCTTTCCCATGACCCTCGCATTCTCAAAATTTTGGGTGACAGTCATTACTGGTTGGTGACACTTCTAGACCCACGCTACAAGGAGAACTTTATATCTCTTATTCCTGAGGCGGACAGGTCTACAAAAATGGGGCTGTACTAGAAGGCCGTTGTTGCGGAATTTTAAAAAAAATTCCCATCTGAAAATCCTGGCGGCAGAGAGCACACTTCGTTGGACAACCAAGGAGTACAGGCGACAGAGACACAACTTCAATCCAGCAGAGGCAGGGGAACACTGTCAAAGTTCTGGGAGAGTTTTTTTAGACCCTTCCATCACACAGGCCCTGAGGCGCAGGGTACTCTCACAAGGAGTGCAAAGTTTAGGAAGATGCTGAAGGAGTACCTTGCCGACCGTACCAACATCCTCCGTGATTACGCTGTGCCTTATAATTATTGGGTATCCAAGCTGGATACATGGAATGAACTGGTCTCTATGCCTTGGAGGTCCTGGCCTGCCCTGCTGCCAGCGATTTATCAGAGCAGGTTTTTAGTGCCGCTGTTGGAATTATAACTGATAAGCGCATCCGCCTGTCAACAGAAAATGCTGACAGGCTGACTCTTATAAAAATGAACAAGGGCTGGATTGGGTCAGACTTCTCAACACCACCGAATGATAGCAGCATAACATAAACTCAAATCCAGTGTCTTTGCTTGGGAGGTGTATTCCCATGCACATTTTCACACCCACACATGGGTATACGCTTCCTGAATTTGGCTATTTGCTCTTGTCCTCCTCCTTCTCCTCATCATCCACCACCATATCACCAGGGTGACCGTGGTCCGTGACGCAACACCCACATAATTTTTTTAAAGGGTGTTTATGATGCCCGTAAAAAAAATTTTTAGACAGTATGTTCATGTATACTCCCCAGGGGTAAATGTTTGTCAGCCCATACACTTAGTGTATGGGCATTACAAGTATAGGAGGCCTGCTCATTTCTAATGGGAACATTTTTTTATCAGGCCCTACTCCACGTCTCTTCCAAGGGGCATTGAAGTGCCTCCAAATTTTTGGCAGCCCTTGCATTCACTGCATAGACCAACACTATGGGAGACTCTCTCCTTTCTAATGGGAATTTGATGTTACTGTGGCCCTGCTCTATGTGTCTTTAAATTCTTAGTGGGGTTTTTCCTAAAATTGATCAGCCGTTGAACTCACTGCATACCCTATAACTGTATAGCAGACTCTCTCCTTTCTAATGGCAACATGTCGTACTTGTTACTGTGGCTCTGCTCTGTGTATCTTTAAATTCTTAGTGGGGTTTATCCTAAAATTGGTCAGCCGTTGGACTCACTGCATACCCTATAACTGTATAGCAGACCCTCTCCTTTCTAATGGGAACATGTCGTACCTTTTTACTGTGGCCCTGCTCTATGTGTCTTTAAATTCTTAGTGGGGATTTTCCTAAAATTGGTCAGCCGTTGGACTCACTGCATACCCTATAACTGTATAGCAGACTCTCTCCTTTCTAATGGGAACATGTCATACTTTTTACTGTGGCCCTGCTCTGCGTGTCTTTAAATTCTTAGTGGGGTTTTTCCTAAAATTGGTCAGCCGTTGG
Source organism: Phyllobates terribilis (assembly GCF_046119375.1). Lineage (NCBI taxonomy): Eukaryota > Metazoa > Chordata > Amphibia > Anura > Dendrobatidae > Phyllobates > Phyllobates terribilis. The sequence goes on along the minus strand of NW_027362762.1, from coordinate 420,291,318 downwards.
ACTCACTGCATACCCTATAACTGTATAGCAGACCCTCTCCTTTCTAATGGGAACATGTCGTACCTTGTTACTGTGGCCCTGCTCTATGTGTCTTTAAATTCTTAGTGGGGTTTTTCCTAAAATTGGTCAGCCGTTGGACTCACTGCATACCCTATAACTATATAGCAGACTCTCTCCTTTCTAATGGGAACATGTTGTACGTTTTACTGTGGTCCTGCTCTGAGTGTCTTTAAATTCTTAGTGGGTTTTTTCCTAAAATTGGTCAGCCGTTGGACTCACTGCATACCCTATAACTGTATAGCAGACCATCTCCTTTCTAGTGGGAACATGTCATACTTGTTATTGTGGCCCTGCTCTATGTGTCTTTAATTTCTTAGTGGTGTTTTTCCAAAAATTGGTCAGCCGTTGGACTCACTGCATACCCTATAACTGTATAGCAGACCCTTTCCTTTCTAATGGGAACATGTCGTACCTTGTTACTGTGGACCTGCTCTCTGTGTCTTTAAATTCTTAGTGGGGTTTTTCCTATAATTGGTCAGCCATTGGACTCACTGCATACCCTATAATTGTATAGCAGCATGTCTCCTTTCTAATGGGAACATGTTGTGCTTGTTACTGTGGCCCTGCTCTGTGTGTCTTTAAATTCTTAGTGGGGTTTTTCCCAAATTTTGGCAGCCCTTGCAGTCCCATACCACTATCGGAGACGCGCTCTTTTATAATGGGAACATTTTTTTTTACTGAGACCCTCCTCTATGTCTCTTCAAAGAGGTATTGGGTTGCGTCCAAATTTTTGGCAGCCCTTGCAGTCACTGGATACGCAATAACTGTTTAGGAGAACCATTTGTTAATAATGCGAACAGCAAAGCATAGTCAGCTGATGGCTCTCTAACAATAGCGAGGGCCAACTGCTGGCCTTTTAAGAATAGTAAGCGCCATCTGATGTCCCTATAAAAATAGGCTTTATGACTTTCAGAGTCCCTCCATCATAAATAAAACAGGATGTGTCTGATGATGTGTCACACGCCACATTGCCAGATAAGGTTGTAAAATGTTAAAATGACATTTCCGGTGAATGCATTTGTCTTAAAAAATAAAGCAAAAGAAACAAAACAATAGGATCTTTCTTTAGTATAAAAAACAGTGTCACCAATTTAACCTCAATGTAATCACATTGTTCAGCTCATGCACCTCCTCCTCCATCTCCGAAATGACCACATCAGTCACAAGCTGACAGCACTGCAGCACTGCCTTGGCCAAGCGGTAACAGGCTGTGCTGAAGATAACATGCTTAATGCTTAATTGACAAACCACCCAGCGCTGCAGAGTTGTTGAAAGCTGTAACACAGCAGCCTGATCTGTGGCTCTCACCGCTGAACATACAGCCAGGCATGGTCGTGTGTGAGAATGGACGGAACCTTGTGACGGAGAAATGACAGCCGGAGTAGATATGTTTCCCTCTATGCCAGTCCTTTCACCGAGCTAAATGCAACTCTCAGCAAAAAAAGTTGTGGACTGGCTCCGTACCGTCCCTGGCCACATTCACCTGTTCACGTGTTTGCGGTTAGGCAGTCCTTCCCAGTAAGTGCACTTGGGAGGGCACGGGTAATGTTGTGGGACCCGTGCTTGTGGTAGGCGGAGACGATACCGGAAGAAATAGTGGCGGCTGGGGACCGAGTATGGACACCCGGCCGCCGCCGGCATGAGGTTGTGAAAAGCTTCCGCCTCCTTGAGCTTAAAAGGCCATATTTCAAGTGCAAGCAGCTGCCCAGAAATCTGTCAGTTGAGTGTTGCGGACTGTGGGTGGGTGGGTGGCTGGCTGCATACTTGCACTTGAATTCCAAGTAACATAAAACTAAGCAGTTGGTGGCCTCTATCATCATCATGGCCTCACCTCGGCACTATGAACTCTCCTGAAGGAGAAGCCAGGGCCCACCGGAGGAGTATCCGTTGTGCCCGTCCAACCCTGCCGAGAAGCAGCCCTGGATAAGAAAAGCGTGGGGGAAGGTTCCCGGACACTCTATGGCTGCTTTTTTAATGTGCATCGGGCATGCTAATGCATGTTATTTCTTAAACCGCATTGCAGATCAGGCCATTGTCCAACTCTGTATTCATGAAATTAAATGCGCAATGAAAGATGTGTGTGTGTCAAAGCACCACCGACAAGTGCGAGTTCATGTTGGACGGGCTGCCATTGCTTCTGCAACAAGCTGCATTAGAGGACTTCCTGGGAGAAATGACACCCAGGGTAGATACGGTTTCCCTCTATGCCAGTCCTTTCACTGAGCTAAATACAACTCTCAGCAAAAAAAGTTTTGGACTGGCTCCGTACCATCCCTGGCCACATTCACCTGTCCACGTGTTTGTGGTTAGGCGGTCCTTCCCAGTAAGTGCACTGGGGAGGACACGGGTAATGTTGTGGGACCCGTGCTTGTGGAAGGCGGAGGCGACACCGGGAGAAACAGTGGCGGCTGGGGACCGAGTATGGACACCCGGCCGCCGCCAGCATGAGGTTATGAAAAGCTTCCGCCTCCACGAGCCTAAAAGGCCACATTTCAAGTGCAAGCAGCTGTCAAAAATTTGGCAGTATAGTATTGCAGCCTGTGGGTGGGTGGGTGGCTGCCTGCATACTTGCGCTTGCATTCCAAGGAATGGGGTAGGGACAACTGAACGCTGCACTGGGACAAGGACGTGGACGGTGATTGTTGCAAGTCTGCAATGACAGGTGCATGGCGAGATGCATCTTCGCAGGTGCCAAGGATCACTTATGATGGGCACACTTTTAGGCAGTAACCTGGGAGTCAGAGGTCTTCCCCATGCTGTTCCCATGTCTTTTCAGCACTGTATGCATGTGTCTGATGATGTGTCACACACCACATGGCCAGATAAGGTTGTAAAATGTTAAAATGACATTTCCTGGTGAATGCATTTGTGTTGGTTGAAAGCATTGCAAAAGTGCAAAAACGCATCAAAAACGCTACGTGTGAACATAGCCCAAGGTGTGGAGGAGTATGTTTGCTTTTGGTTATTTATTTTGCTTTATATACTGTACATTGTACATGTCATGGAAAGGATGTTCCTTAACATATTTCCCAGGAAAATCTATTTTGGTTTCGTTTTGGAATGTTTTCTTGTGAGTCCGTAAAAGTGGTGCAATACCTCTGACAACGTTGTTGATAGCAGTAACCTGGGCATCAGAAATGCTTCCAGGGGTCTTCCCCATGCTGTTCCCATGTCATTTGAGCACTATTCCCATTGATTTGGGCAATTTTTAGGCTCTCTGCAGACTATTGGGTGGAGCCGGAAAAATGCTCGAGTTTCCCATAGACTTACATTGGGCTTGTTATTCAGACCGAGCACTCGAGCTTTCCAATTTGCTCAAATTGAACAACAAGTACCCGAGCATTTTAGTGCTCACTCCTCACTAATAATGACCTGTGGGTCTACCAGCTATGGTGGCCTGTTAGTGATCAGAGAAATAAAATTGAGGAACTAAGTGAAAAAGTTAAAAGTTAAAAAGCAAACAAAAATCTGTAAAAAATAAAATATATATATATGTTACTGTAAAAGTCAGAAGGCCGGCAAAACCTTGGATTTACCGGTCAATCTGGACATTTACCGAGGCCGTCGGTAAAAGCTCAAAATGAAAAGTAAAATTGGACTTTTGTAACATACCTGGCGGCGTCCTTGCATGGTGGTCCATCTCCCACTGTGCAAGAGAGCGCACTGGATCTCCTGTCCAGAGTGTCTCTCTGGCTTCCCTCCATGCTGTCTGTTTGTGTCTGTCTCTGCTGCTTAAGGGCGGCGCCCGATCACTTCCTGCTTTTTATACCTGCTGTGGGTCACACCCCTTGTGCGTCCTCAGCCTATTGCTGTCTGACACTTGGTATATAGCTCAGCAGCTCCCTTCTATCCCTGCCTGTGCATAGTGTTTCCTTCAGTGTGTGCTTGCACTCTGAAGGTGCCAGGTCCCGTCTTTGTTTCCTTGTCTGCCTTTCCTGGAGGCTGTATTTCCAGGCCTGTCTGAACTGTGTCCTGTATGTCTCCTGCTTTGCGGTATTAGTTCCCGTGTCTGAACTGAGTCCTGTATGTCTCCTGCTTTGCGGTATTAGTTCCCGTGTCTGAACTAAGTCCTGTATGTCTCCTGCTTTGCAGTATCAGCTCCCGTGTCTGAACTGTGTCCTGTATGTCTCCTGCTTTGCGGTATTAGTTCCCGTGTCTGAACTGAGTCCTGTATGTCTCCTGCTTTGCGGTATTAGTTCCCGTGTCTGAACTAAGTCCTGTATGTCTCCTGCTTTGCAGTATCAGCTCCCGTGTCTGAACTGTGTCCTGTATGTCTCCTGCTTTGCGGTATTAGTTCCCGTGTCTGAACTGAGTCCTGTATGTCTCCTGCTTTGCGGTATTAGTTCCCGTGTCTGAACTGAGTCCTTTCTGTGTATCTTGTCTGTCCTGTCTGAACACGCTCCTAGCCTGTTCCTCCCGCCTTCTAGGGGCCGATTACCTAGACCCGCTCCTGTATCTTGTCTGTCCTGTCTGAACACGCTCCTAGCCTGTTCCTCCCGCCTTCTAGGGGCCGATTACCTAGACCCGCTCCTGTATCTTGTCTGTCCTGTCTGAACACGCTCCTTGCCTGTTCGTCCCGCCTCTCTGGGGGCAGTATTCCCAGACCCGCTCCTGTATCCCGCTGCAGTGTCGGTCTCCTCCGTACACTCAGTTCCAGTCTGAACTCTCTCCTATCCTTTACCTGTTTTGCCTCTATGTCCGTTCCCTTCCTTTTTCTGCAGAGTCTGAACTCGTACCTAACTCCTGCCTGTTGTCTCTGTACTCCCGTTTGTGAGTTTGTGGTCCACTCGCTACTTCACTGCAAGTACCCTGTGGGTGTCTGGCTCTGTCTTTCCCTTCCTGTCTGTTCCGTGTGAACAGAGTCCTGTCCTGCCCTGCTTCTGCCCGCTGCTCCGGCAGTCCTGTCCTGCCCTGCTTCTGCCCGCTGCTCCGGCAGTCCTGTCCTGCCCTGCCTGTACCCCTCTGCCTGTAATGTTCCTGAGTCCCAGTGTGTACTGGGCCCTATCCTGCCTGTATTGTTCCTGAGTCCCAGTGTGTACTGGGCCCTATCCTGCCTGTATTGTTCCTGAGTCCCGGTGTGTACTGGGTTCTATCCCGCCTGTGTTCCTACCTGCTAGTGCCTCCCTGTCTGCACTCTAGTTGTGCTTGCCTTTACCCCCCTGCCTGCATACCCGCCTGCCTGCATACCAGTCGTGCCTGCCTATACCCTCCAGTCTGTGTGCCAGCCTACCAGCCTGTTCCTGTATTCCCCTGTGTGGGTCAACAGCCGTGTCCGGGGTCTGTCCTGGAGTAGCACCTGGTCCCTCTGCTCGGTTCCTCCTTGGTGCACTGGCGTCGTATGCCGTCGTGCGACCCTGGTCGGATCGGGTGAATACTTAGTCACGCCCCTCCAGGCATACACTCTCCGGCACGGTCCAGTGGAATCACTACCAATCACACGCACACGCCGCTTAGCCCGGGCGTGTGCATAACAGCATGCTCAGGCCATGGTTCCCGTTGAGCCCCACGGCCTTCGCTCTCTGAGAAGTTTTCCAGCGAATATATGCATTAAAATAAATAAATAAATTTTTTTTCCCTTAGCTGAGTTCCAGGCGAATTACGCACCGTCCAGATGGATCTATCAGCTCTCGTTCCTGCGGATCCGCCACGTTACTATGGGGATCCAAGACAGTGTCGTGCATTTGTGGAGCAATGCATGCTACACTTTAAGGCCTACCCTCTTTATTTTCCTTCCGATTGGGCTAAAGTGGCCTTTATGATGTCTTACCTGGCGGGTGATGCCTTGGAATGGATCAACCCCCTATATGAAACACAGGATCCGATCCTCCGGGACCTAATGGCCTTCCTGGTGGCCTTTCTAATGGTCTTCGATGATCCTAACCCGGAGGCTCCTGCTGAAGCTTCACTTCCCAATATCCCGGAGCAGCCCCAATGGGTAATGTGTGTGGGTAGCGCAATAGTCCTCCAGCCCAATGAGACTACTGCCCACCCAGAATCCTCACAGGGTGACTACGCTTTCCGGAATACTTCTCTCAACCTCAAGAGGCAGTCCAGACGTGCTAGACTTAGAGGCAAGCCGTCACGCCAGGGTCTGTCCTCCCTGAGACCTCCTGACCCCAACCTTGAAGTCCCTACTGAAGCTTCATCTCCCTGTATCCCGGAGAAACCCCAATGGGTAATGTGCGTGGGTAGTGCACCAGTTCTCCTGCCCGAAGAGACTTCTGCCCATCCAGACTCCACACAGGAGAACTTCCTGCACCCGGCATCAGTTGCTTCTCTCTCTTTAACCGGTGTGCATGTCCAAGGATGCTCCAAAGCTGTGGTTACCTCAGAGTCTGTGCACCTCTACTACCTGGCGGAGGATCCCCTGTTGCCTCCAGAATCCTCCGGGATACCTCTCGATGACAAATGGAGAGAGACTTCTCTACACCCGGTACTCAATACTTTGTCCGCTTCGTCCTGTGAGCCTGACAATGGGTACCCCAAAGTGGTAGTTACCCCTGAGTCTCTACACCCCTCCGACCAGGCGGAGGATCTCCAGTTGTCTCCTGAACCCTTCGGGGTGCTACCTGGTAGCGAAAGGACAGAGACTCTCCTATACTCTGTACCTGATACCTCGCTCGCTTCGTCCAGTGAGTCCAACCTAGTGTACTCCGAAGCAGAGGTTACTCCCGAGTCTCTACACCCCTCCGACCAGGCGGAGGACCTCCAGTTGTGTTCAGAACCCTTTGGGGTGCCACCTGGTGGTGAAAGGACAGAGACTCTCCTATACTCTGTACCTGATACCTCGCTCGCTTCGTCCAGTGAGTCCAACCTAGTGTACTCCGAAGCAGAGGTTACTCCCGAGTCTCTACACCCCTCCGACCAGGCGGAGGACCTCCAGTTGTGTTCAGAACCCTTCGGGGTGCCACCTGGTGGTGAATGGACAGAGACTTTCCTATACTCGGTACCCGATACCTCGCCTGCTTCCTCCAGTGAGTCCGACCTAGTGTACTCTGAAGCAGTTGTTTTCTCTGAGCCTCTGCACTCTTCTGACCCGGCGGAGGACCTCCAGTTGTTTCCTGAATCCTCCGGGATACCACCAGATAACAAGGAGACAGTGACTTTTCCTCATTATGTACCTGATAACCCGTCTATTTCTTTCTGTGAGCTTGACAAGATGTACCTCGAAGCAGAGATTACTCTCAAGTCTCTGTCCCCCTCCAACCCAGTGAACGACTGGTCCTCGAATTCCCTGCGGAAGATTCTGGCAGGCCTGAAGAAGAGGGGGCGTAAGGGGGGAGGTACTGTAACATACCTGGCGGCGTCCTTGCATGGTGGTCCATCTCCCACTGTGCAAGAGAGCGCACTTGATCTCCTGTCCAGAGTGTCTCTCTGGCTTCCCTCCATGCTGTCTGTTTGTGTCTGTCTCTACTGCTTAAGGGCGGCGCCCGATCACTTCCTGCTTTTTATACCTGCTGTGGGTCACACCCCTTGTGCGTCCTCAGCCTATTGCTGTCTGACACTTGGTATATAGCTCAGCAGCTCCCTTCTATCCCTGCCTGTGCATAGTGTTTCCTTCAGTGTGTGCTTGCACTCTGAAGGTGCCAGGTCCCGTCTTTGTTTCCTTGTCTGCCTTTCCTGGAGGCTGTATTTCCAGGCCTGTCTGAACTGTGTCCTGTATGTCTCCTGCTTTGCGGTATTAGTTCCCGTGTCTGAACTGAGTCCTGTATGTCTCCTGCTTTGCGGTATTAGTTCCCGTGTCTGAACTAAGTCCTGTATGTCTCCTGCTTTGCAGTATCAGCTCCCGTGTCTGAACTGTGTCCTGTATGTCTCCTGCTTTGCGGTATTAGTTCCCGTGTCTGAACTGAGTCCTGTATGTCTCCTGCTTTGCGGTATTAGTTCCCGTGTCTGAACTAAGTCCTGTATGTCTCCTGCTTTGCAGTATCAGCTCCCGTGTCTGAACTGTGTCCTGTATGTCTCCTGCTTTGCGGTATTAGTTCCCGTGTCTGAACTGAGTCCTGTATGTCTCCTGCTTTGCGGTATTAGTTCCCGTGTCTGAACTGAGTCCTTTCTGTGTATCTTGTCTGTCCTGTCTGAACACGCTCCTAGCCTGTTCCTCCCGCCTTCTAGGGGCCGATTACCTAGACCCGTTCCTGTATCTTGTCTGTCCTGTCTGAACACGCTCCTAGCCTGTTCCTCCCGCCTTCTAGGGGCCGATTACCTAGACCCGCTCCTGTATCTTGTCTGTCCTGTCTGAACACGCTCCTTGCCTGTTCGTCCCGCCTCTCTGGGGGCAGTATTCCCAGACCCGCTCCTGTATCCCGCTGCAGTGTCGGTCTCCTCCGTACACTCAGTTCCAGTCTGAACTCTCTCCTATCCTTTACCTGTTTTGCCTCTATGTCCGTTCCCTTCCTTTTTCTGCAGAGTCTGAACTCGTACCTAACTCCTGCCTGTTGTCTCTGTACTCCCGTTTGTGAGTTTGTGGTCCACTCGCTACTTCACTGCAAGTACCCTGTGGGTGTCTGGCTCTGTCTTTCCCTTCCTGTCTGTTCCGTGTGAACAGAGTCCTGTCCTGCCCTGCTTCTGCCCGCTGCTCCGGCAGTCCTGTCCTGCCCTGCTTCTGCCCGCTGCTCCGGCAGTCCTGTCCTGCCCTGCCTGTACCCCTCTGCCTGTAATGTTCCTGAGTCCCAGTGTGTACTGGGCCCTATCCTGCCTGTATTGTTCCTGAGTCCCAGTGTGTACTGGGCCCTATCCTGCCTGTATTGTTCCTGAGTCCCGGTGTGTACTGGGTTCTATCCCGCCTGTGTTCCTACCTGCTAGTGCCTCCCTGTCTGCACTCTAGTTGTGCTTGCCTTTACCCCCCTGCCTGCATACCCGCCTGCCTGCATACCAGTCGTGCCTGCCTATACCCTCCAGTCTGTGTGCCAGCCTACCAGCCTGTTCCTGTATTCCCCTGTGTGGGTCAACAGCCGTGTCCGGGGTCTGTCCTGGAGTAGCACCTGGTCCCTCTGCTCGGTTCCTCCTTGGTGCACTGGCGTCGTATGCCGTCGTGCGACCCTGGTCGGATCGGGTGAATACTTAGTCACGCCCCTCCAGGCATACACTCTCCGGCACGGTCCAGTGGAATCACTACCAATCACACGCACACGCCGCTTAGCCCGGGCGTGTGCATAACAACTTTTACCTGTGAAGTCTTTGTAAATGTTAATGACTCGCCCCCTGGGCCGCGTGGGGAACCCGGAACCGGGCCCTTTTTGTGGATGCTGGGGGTTGTAGTCACCGTGGCGGCGACCCGGTCCCGTAGCTCAGGGTGGTCAAACCAGTGGCAGTCTATTTATGGGGTTTTTGTGGTTTAATGTCTGACTACGCCACTCGTGGATTGCGGTCAGTGCGAACCGCCGCTGCAAGGCAGACCGCTGGGGCTGATGGTGTATGCAGCTGAGGTCGTGTAACTCCCCACGGGAGGAGTGCTGCCCCAGGGCAGTGTAGTAGATGGTGGGGGTGATGGTGCAGGCGTCCCAACACTAGTAGTGCTGTATGCAGTGAGAAAGCACAGAGACAAGGTATTGCAGTTCAAGTTCATTACTCACAGTTCTCATCCAGGTCACTTATGCGCAGGTAGGACCGCCCGAACCGTGCTGCATCCACCAGGCAGGGGGCTCGGTCAACCCCCAGGTAATTCCGGAGTGTGGCACAGGACTCCCTTCTATCCTTTCGTCAGCCGTGCCCCACCAGTGACACTACTTCTGTCCAGCTGCCTCGGGTCTTCTCTTGGGAGGCTGGGTGTCCACTTCCCTGACCCTATGTGGTGTGCCTTTCTAGTAGGTGTAGTGAGGGGTCGCACCAGTAAATGGTCACGACCGCCGGTCCTTGGCTGAGGATTAGTCGCCTCCACCAACTTGAGATCCGGTACCCTGTTCTGCCAACCCGTCACCCGCAATCTCCTGGGTCCTTAGGGTTCTTTCTGCTTCCGTGTCTCTGGGCCTCTCTTGGTGTTCTGTTCCTTCTTACTTTCCTTTCTGTTCCTTTCTGTTTCCGTTCCTCTCCTCTGGCTCTGGCCTCCACTCCAGGCCTGCCTCGTGGAGCTGGGCCCAGACTGAGCCACAGCTCCCTGTCAGCCCTCTCTGGCTGAACTCCTTCTCTTCTCCAACTCTCTGCACTCTCTGCCCTGGACTAAGATGGTGCCCACCTTTTATACCTCCCTCTCTATGTATGAGCCCAGGTGACTTGCAACCAATGGGCTCCTACCTATGCCCAGAAACCGTCCCCTCCTGCTCCTACATCACTGGGTTTTCCTCCCCTCTCCCCACTCCAGCCAGGGACATGTTCTGTCGTGCCTGCATTACTGTACTAATGGGAGCACCATTGAGCTGTCCCCGGAAATGGGGTGTGTGTGATGCATGCAGCTAACTGAGTCCCGGTCCACACACCATCCTTACCCGGGAGTGGGATATCACACCTCTGGTTGAGGTGCAATACCTCTGTAGCGACCGAACCCTCGGGGCGCTACATTCCCCCCCGGTAAACCACAGCACGTCCTCGGGCTGGAAAAGAGCAAAGACAATTCAGAAACATACAAAATTTTTAGAATGCATTCGCATATAAGACAATAACCATTTAACCCAACCCTTTATGGGAGGCACTTTTCTCCTTTAACGTTACTGGTACACTTTTCTCTTTTAACAAATATTACAAGACTTTCTTCACACATATAAAATACCATAAAACTCTTTTAGCGGCATATAAAACTTTTCAGTATAAAGCATTCTTAAGTAAAACACATTCTTGGGTACTGGCCGCGGTGCAACTTGCGACCAGGTGTTCTTTCTTCTTAATTGTGCAACAATCCAGTAAATTTGTCTTGAGGTAGACGTTGCAGTCTTTTTATAAAACCAGTAGGGGGCGCTTTAGGAAGCGCAACTATTTACAGGGGCGGCCGCTCTCAGTCCTCGGCCAGGTAGGGAAGGGGATGGCTGTTCTCAGTCCCCAGTCAGATTAGGGAAATAGGGGGGGGGGGGTAACTTTCACACAGTCAACATCAGTTCTTATACCCTGACGGGTAACTATATACATTTGTGCGCTGCCACTTTTCAGTAGCGGTGTCCTCCTTGCGCACCTTCTTCCGGGTAGTCTTCAGGCCCGTCCTGGCCCTCTGCGTACTCGGGGTCCGAGTAGTACTGCTCCTCCTCTCCTACCACTCTATGGACGTGGAGGGCGTACAGTCCTTTTGCACCCTTGTGCCGGGTGTAGGTGACCACGTCGCCAGGATATAAATCTCGTCCGCGATGTCCCTCTGGCAGGTGGCTCTCGACGTCTCTGCGGGTCACAAAGACGTCGTCGGTGGTTTCAGGGTCCTTGGTGAAGCCCCAGCCGCGATCCATCTGAAACTTCACCATGGTCCCGGTGACTCTGCCATACCAGGGGCAGTCTGTCCGGGCCAGTGTGCTGGGCGAATAGATCCACGCCCAGGGGCAGTATGGCAGGGGGCCCCCGGTGGGGGAGCAGCACCCGGGGGCACTCGGCCTTGCGATCAGGCCGGTGGTCGCCTGCTGGTCGTGCCCGGGAGTGGCACCGTCAAGGAAGGGGGTGCTCGTGAGGCAGTGACGCCCGGGTGAACTAGGCCTTGCGACCCGGCCTGTGATGTTTCTCTCTTTATTGCGCCCGGGGTTAAAAGGCACGGCCCGGGGCGGGGCGCGACAGCAGTGCTTGCAGCCTGAGGCCTAGCTGGTAGTGGCGGAGGCGTGGCAGCAGGTGCGGTTCCCGGGGCTTCGGGCCTTGCAACGGGAGGCTGAGGTATGCTCGCGGTTTCAGGGCTGGGGGTGGTGACGTCCCCGTTACCTGCCTCGGTTGTTGCGGTCTCTTCTGTGGCGCCGTCCCCGGACTCCGGTCCACCTTCACCGCCCTCGGAGGCAGGCGTGCGGCTGGGTGGTGGTAGCGCCTCCTGCGGTCGGGTCACGGCTTGCCGGGCCAACTCCTCCCTCCACCCGGCGATCACATCCCGCTGTGCCTAGACCATCCTCCGGTCCAGGTCTTCTAGCGCGGCTTGCGCATGCCCCGGGTCTCTGGGGAGCTGTGCCAGCAACTCTGTCAGGCTGCATGGCGGTTCAGCCTGCAGCAGGCTATGGGCCAGGGTGTTGGTGGGGTGCGATGCTCCTTCCATTCCCGGGTGCGGTCTGTCCAGACTGTTCCAGACTGCACCCTGCCCCACGGTTTTCTTTCCTGTCTGCCCCCATTGGGGGTGGTCTTGGGGCCATCTGCTGACAATCACTTTCAGGGGCAGCCCCCCCACGTTGATGGACATCTCTACAGCCGCACTCATGGCTGTTGGGGGCGGGCTCCTTCTTTGGCACCATTCTGGGACCTGGCCCACGATGGAAGGTGGCTTCCTGTTGTCTTTTGGGGCGCACATTATGGCGCTCGTTCTTCTGGGGCAGGCGCCATCTTTAATACAATAAAACAGTCTCTTTTCAGGCGAGCAATACCCGTTTGTGGCGGGTTGGTAACGATCCTGCCGACTACGCCAAAGTTGACTCGCCCCCTGGGCCGCGTGTGGAGCCCGGAACCGGGCCCTTTTTGTGGATGCTGGGGGTTGTAGTCACCGTGGCGGCGACCCGGTCCCGTAGCTCAGGGTGGTCAAACCAGTGGCAGTTTATTTATGGGGTTTTTGTGGTTTAATGTCCGACTACGCCACCCGTGGATTGCGGTCAGTGCGAACTGCTGCTGCAAGGCAGACCGCTGGGGCTAATGGTGTATGCAGCTGAGGTCGTGTAACTCCCCACGGGAGGAGTGCAGCCCCAGGGCAGTGTAGTAGATGGTGGGGGTGATGGTGCGGGCGTCCCAACACTAGTAGTGCTGTAAGCGGTGAGAAAGCACAGAGACAAGGTATTGCAGTTCAAGTTCATTACTCACAGTTCTCATCCAGGTCACTTATGCGCAGGTAGGACCGCCCGAGCCGTGCTGCATCCACCAGGCAGGGGGCTCGGTCAACCCCCAGGTAATTCCGGAGTGTGGCACAGGACTCCCTTCTATCCTTTCGTCAGCCGTGCCCCACCAGTGACACTACTTCTGTCCAGCTGCCTCAGGTCTTCTCTTGGGAGGCTGGGTGTCCACTTCCCTGACCCTATGTGGTGTGCCTTTCTAGTAGGTGTAGTGAGGGGTCGCACCAGTAAATGGTCACGACCGCCGGTCCTTGGCTGAGGATTAGTCGCCTCCACCAACTTGGGATCCGGTACCCTGTTCTGCCAACCCGTTACCCGCAATCTCCTGGGTCCTTAGGGTTCCTTCTGCTTCCGTGTCTCTGGGCCTCTCTTGGTGTTCTGTTCCTTCTTACTTTCCTTTCTGTTCCTTTCTGTTTCCGTTCCTCTCCTCTGGCTCTGGCCTCCACTCCAGGCCTGCCTCGTGGAACTGGGCCCAGACTGAGCCACAGCTCCCTGTCAGCCCTCTCTGGCTGAACTCCTTCTCTTCTCCAACTCTCTGCATTCTCTGCCCTGAACTAAGATGGTGCCCACCTTTTATACCTCCCTCTCTATGTATGAGCCGAGGTGACTTGCAACCAATGGGCTCCTACCTATGCCCAGAAGCCGTCCCCTCCTGCTCCTACATCACTGGGTTTTCCTCCCCCCTCCCCACTCCAGCCAGGGACATGTTCTGTCGTGCCTGCATTACTGTACTAATGGGAGCACCATTGAGCTGTCCCCCGGAAATGGGGTGTGTGTGATGCACGCAGCTAACTGAGTCCCGGTCCACACACCATCCTTACCCGGGAGTGAGATATCACACCTCTGGTTGAGGTGCAATACCTCTGTAGTGACCGAACCCTCGGGGCGCTACATTAACATTTACCGTCGAGCGTGGTAAAAGTCAGAAATATCAGGTGTGAAGATGGAACATCTGACTTTATTCAAGCACAGTCGGTAAATGTGCACATTTACCACGGCTTCTTGGTAAATGTAGCTGAGAAGGGTGTAAGCGCAGTTGGTAAATGTGCACATTAAAATGTAGCTGAGAAGGGTGTAAGCGCAGTTGGCAAATGTGCACATTTACCACGGCTTCTTGGTAAATGTAGCTGAAAAGGGTGACTTTTACCACGCTCGACGGTAAATGTTAACATTTACCAAGACTTCACAGGTAAAAGTACAATTTTACTTTTCATTTTGAGCTTTTACCGACGGCCTCGGTAAATGTCCAGATTGACCAGTAAATCCTAGGTTTTACCGGCCTTCTGACTTTTACAGTAACATATACATACTATGCTAATAAATATGCATATTCGTCATATTTATGTAAAAATGGAAGATAAATTAAAAAAGTACACATTTGGCATTACCGCATCCTAAATGGCCTAATCTATAAAACTATCACACTATTTAACCCATACAGTAAACACAGTAAAAAAGTAGCAAAACTACAGTAATTTTTGGACCATAAGACGCACTTTTTTCCTCCAAAATTTTGGAGCAAAGTTTGTCGTGCATCTTATAGTCCGGACGCACCTGCTGTGGCTGTGGATAGAAGGGGGGGGCGTCAGCGGTGGAGGAGTGGGTCAGAGTCGCAGTAGCCAGCTCCTGCAGCTATCAGATGTGCCTGCTGTTAAAGAAAATGAATATTCACGGCTCCCCACACCCATAGTCCTGCCCACCTTTATGCACTGAAGCCAGAGCCGAGAGGTGGGCGAGACTGTGGGAGTTGAGAGCTGTGAATATTCGTTTTCTATAATAGCGATCACACTGTTATCCCCAGCCACAGCTCCTGCAGCTGCTTGGTGATCACGTGTGCCCACTATTAAAGAGAATTAATATTCACTGCTTCCCATGCCCATGGGAGTGGAGAGCAGTGAATATCCATTCTCCTTAATAGCGTGATTGCAGAGCAGCTGCAGGAGCTGTGGCTGCGGCTAACACAATGTCCATTAATAAAGAAAATGAATATTCACTGCTCCCCACAGCCATAGTTCCGGAGTGGGGAGCAGTGAAAATTTCTGCAGCTGATCTTGGCATCTGGGAGCGCATGGCAGTGATATCATGCGCTTCTTACACGCTGGATCAGATGCTGGCATCAGAATAGGAGACAGGGCTGTGAGGGAGCAGAGGGAGGGTAAGTAAAATTGTTTATTTTTTATGTGTGCATCGTGTTGGGGGCCGTATATGCCATGATGTGGGGCCATACATACCAAGATGGGAATGAGGAGGCCATATATACCAGGATGGGGATTAGGAGGCTCTATATACCAGGATGGGGATGAGGGAGCTATGTATACTAGGATGGCAATGAGGGGGCCATATATACCAGGATAGGGATGAGGGGGGCTATATATACCAGGATGGGGATGAGGGGGCCATATATACCAGGATGGAGATGAGGGAACTATATATACCTGGATGGCGATGAGGGAGGCTATATATACCAGGATGGGGATGAGGGAGCTATATATATCAGGATGGGGATGAGGGAGCCATATATATCAGGATGGGGATGAGGGGGCCATATATACCATGATGGGGATGAGGGGGCCATGTATACCAGGATGGGGATGAGGGGACCATGCATATCATGATGGGGATGAGGGGCCATGTATACCATCATGGGGATGAGGGGGCCATATATACCAGGATGGGGATGAGTGGACAATGTATACCAGGATGGTGATGAGGGGGCCATGTATACCAGGATGGGGATGAGGGGGCCATATATTCCAGGATGGGGGCCATATATACCAGGATGGGGGCCATTTATACCAGAATGGGGGCCATTTATGCCAGGATGGGGGGCATATATACCAGGATGGGGACATATATATATACCAGGATGGGAGATATTAATACAGAATTGGGGGACATTACCTGTATACCAGTGTCAATAGCAGATCCCCACCCCATAACAGTGAGTCATGACCACATTGTTTGATTCAATTGTTTTTTCTACTCCTCTAAAACCTAGGTGCGTTTTATTGTCCAGTGTGTCTTATAGTCCAAAACATATGGTATATTTTTTCATCAACAGCCGACAAAAAAGTGTTATAAAACGGGATCAAAAAGTTGTATGTAAATTGTAAGGATATCCCTGAATATGTCATCTTGTTGCTCAAAAAACAACCTCCCACACAGCTCCGTCAACAGAGAAATAAAAAAAGCTATAGCTGTCAGAATCAGGCCTTGTAAAAATAATTTTTTTCTATAAAATTGTTTTTATTGTGTAAAAGCAGCAGAATATAAAGAAAAACATAAATGTGGTATCTCTGTAATCGCACTGACCTGAAGAATAAAGCTGTCTTTTCACTTTTACCACACGTAAATGTTTTTTTTCCACAAGTAAATTTCCTGAACTGCTGTCTTTTGTTCATTTTGCCTCCCAAAAGCGGAATAGAAAGTGATAAAAAAGATATTATGTGTCCAGAAATGGTACCAATAAAAGCTCCAACTCATCCTGCAAAAAATATTTGTACTGACCTGAGGAATAAAGTCGTCACAAATGTGAAGTGGACCCTAATGGAATAGATTTTGAACATTTTGTTGGAGAAATGAAAAATTGGTGGTAAGCTTTTAACCCTAACAAACAAAAAATATTTTTTAAAAATGATGCTGATGTGAAACATGTAGAAAGTGTCACTTATCAATTTTTTTTATTGGTATGACTATCTCTTTTAAGGGCATAAAAATTAAAACTTCGAAAATTTCCAGTTTTTCTCATAAATAAACACAAATCATCTGTGCTTTTTTAGCCGCTTCCACAGCTTCTATCAAGTGCTATATGTTATCAGAGGGCGGTGATGAAAGAAATTGGGCCAACCATTTAAGTGTGGCTGTCCATGTGTCACGCACAGTGTAGGAAAGATAAAGTGCAACACGAAGGGATGAGAGGAAGGGATCCCAGACACTAGGGAAAGGGGGAGTGGAGACCTCCTAGGCTGATCTAATATCACCCTGTCTCCCCTACCGCCAGTACATTGGTTCCTCACCAATCGCCGAACAGGAAACCAAAGCCCTGTATATCCTTGGAGCTAGGCCCTGGATAAGGAAGGAGGGGTGAGCACTGGTCAGTCCCAACTATAAACTAAAGACAACAAGGGAGACAAACACAGGGGGAGAAACTTTGAGCAGACTTCAGAGAGATTACACCAAATGTCCTCCAGAGCACCAAAGAGGAAGCAAGCCGACTGCAACAGCTCCAAGCCTTCACAAGGGAACATGTAAATATCATCGGCCCCTCCTTGCAGCAAACTGAAAGTATTTAAACACCCATGCCAGGGTGTCAATCAGAGCAGGATGGAGGTAGCCGCTGGGTCCTAAAGTAAGGCAGATTTAAGAAGGCGTCTGTAATGCCAAATGAAGTGACCTTCTGCAACCAGTGGGAGAGCGACTGTCTGTTACATCTGACACACCCGTGACATCATGCTTGTGGCATACTCCATATACTCCAATTTCCTTCTCCTGTGACCTTGTATCTGTCAAGAACATAAAGCCATCTACTATTTGCTAAACAAAAGAGCTGCAATAAATAAAAAAATAAAAACAAAGAAAATGTAAAAAAAACTTGCTTTGTTTAAACAGTAGACTTAGGCGCAATTTGAATGACAAATAAAGTCATTGAAATTCCTTCGCCTATTAAGTGTAAGCTCTTACGGTCAGTGGGGTCATCTCTCTCTCCCCTGTAGAGTGTAAGCTCTTATGGTCTGCGGGGACCACTCTCTGACCTGTAACGTGTAAGATCTTATGATTAGTGGGTCATCTCATTCTTTATTTTTTAGGAGCTTTGTAATTTATTGATTTATTGATTTATCATCCCATGAAATACACTGATAAAACACTGATGATAAAAATGGACACACTGACCGTAGACTGAAGACACACTGATCTGAAACACTTATCATTAAGGAAATGCTAAAAAGTAATGGAAAAGCAACCTGCAGTTGTATTCTCCAACACATTCAAGCAGGGCCACATTTACCATTACGCACTGGAGGGCAGGTGCCTAGGGCGGCACACTGAAGGGGGCAGAACCGCCTAGTGGTGATTTTTAAAAAAAAATAATAATAATACTCTTCTCCCTCCAGACTTGTAAGTCATTCTGGTGTTTTCCTGAGGGGGGAGGGGTGTTTTTTTTGCATGGGGGGGCGGGCGGGTGGCTGAGGGCAGATGCAATGAGCTGCTGAGTGAGGCAGTTAAAAAGAAAGCTCAGGGCTGATTAGTGGAACGGCAGTCAGCAGGGCCTGCTGTGCGCTACTCCACCAATCAGAAGACAATTTATATTCCCACTGTGCATATGGAAGACTGAAGGCAGCGAGGAGAGGAAGCTCTGAGCCTCCAGTTATCCCTTGCTGCTCCATCAGATCGTCTTGCAGCAGCACAGTGTAAGTACAGCAGCTGTGCACTAACACTTGTTGCTGTGCTCCTGTTCTGTGAAGGGGAGGACTGAAAGCTCAGGACTTCAACATCATTTCTCTGGGGAGGGGAGTTTGTCACATAAGGACTGGAGCCCTGCTGTAGATGTCATGCTCCTTCCCTCATATAATATTATCCCACCTTCCTGTGTTCTGCAGACAGGACAGGGATCTGGTTTCTGTAAAAGTCTGGTAGGTTGTGATCCCTGATCTGTGTCTGGACCTGATGGCGGGGGAGGGGGAGTTAGGGATGTGCAGGTCTGTGACATTGCTCTGGTCACTCTGCCCTGGTGTCACACTGCCCTGGTCACACTGCCCTGGTCACTCTGCCCTGGTGTTACATTCCCCTTGTCACTCTTCCCTTTACACCCTGCCCTGGTCTCTCTGCCCTGGTCACCCTTCACTGGTCATGCTGCCATGTTCTAACAGCCCTGGTAACACTGTCCTGGTCACACTTCCGTGGTCACATTGCCCTGGTCACCCTTCACAGGTCACTCTACCCTGGTCACTCTTCCTTGGTCACACTGCCCTGGTCATACTGTTCTGGTCACACTGCCTTGGTCACACTGCCTTGGTCACACTGTCCTGGTCACTCTTCCTTGGTCACACTGCGCTGGTCACACTGTCCTAGTCACTCTTCCTTGGTCACACTGCCCTGGTCACTCTGCCCTGGTCACTCTTCCTTGGTCACACTGCCCTGGTCACTCTTCCTAGGTCACAATGCCCTCGTCACTATTCCCTGGTCACTCTTTCCTGGTCACGCTTCCTTGGTCACTCTTCCTTGGTCACACTGCCCTGGTCACTCTTCCCTGGTCACTCTTTCCTGGTCACGCTTCCTTGGTCACTCTTCCTTGGTCACACTGTCCTGGTCACTCTTTCCAGGTCACACTGTCCTGGTCACTCTTCCCAGGTCACACTGCCCTGGTCACACTACCTAGGTCACACCTCCCTAGTCACATTTCCTTGGTCACTCTATCTTTGTCATTCTTCCTTGGTCACTTTTTCTTGGTCACACTGTCCTGGTCACTCTTCCTTGGTCACTCTGCCCTGGTCACTCTGCCCTGGCCACTCGAGTTTGGTCTTTTTTTTACTGTTTAATAGGTAGGAGTAGCTTGGAGATTTTTATTTATCTTACTTTCAAGAAAAAAATGGATTCTTGCAATGATGCAGAAAATTGATGCCTGGACCACAAATAGATGACAATCAGATCTGGCACACTGAAAAAAATGTTTTTCTTATATGCAAAAAACTGAATGAGGCTTTAGGCTGACTTACCAGTGGGGTGCATTTAAAATCAAAGTGCCTAGGGCAGCATGAGCACTACATACAGCCCTGCATACAAGAGTTCTACTTGGAATAGGTACTATTATGTATGCACTATGGCTGGTTGCACAGTATGGACATTTGAACTATGGGCACACTTAATCGGCATATACGGTATTTATTTGACATGCATTATTTGCATAGTTATATTAACTAAACAAAACTGTAACAAATCTGTTATAATTATTATATGTGTCCTTATGTATTATAGAATACATGTAATTATACATGGTGGGTGGTAACAATGAAGCAACTGTCTGTAAAGCCAGAAGAAAACCTGGCAAGCAGATCCAGCTCTTTCAGACCACTTGCACTGAATGCGGAATAATAAGGATAAGTATTTTTTTTTTTAGAAAATTTGCTTTTATCCAATAAGGTGAAAAAGTAATGAATAAGGAGGCTGAACGAAAGATAAAATAAACAGTATGTTTATGGGACATACCATACCCATTTCATTAATTGAATAATATTACAAATATTAGAAAAGTTTGGTCTTAACAAGGTGATGGCACTTTGTAGTCAGCCTATCATTAGGGTACCTCCTAACCAAACTGTATTGTCCAAATTGAACAACCCCTTGAAAAGCAATATAATCCATTTCAAAGTGCCAATTGCTGGAGGGCAGAGACACGTATGTATCACATTTCAATCTACCAGGTAGCATGTGCAGCTGAAAAGGGTGTATTTTTTTCTTTTGATTGTGTTCAAAACCCACCGTAGGGCCTGGTTGCTATAGTTGGGAAAATTAAGGATAGGCTGCTGCTTATATTGTTTGCAATCACTTTATGTGACTACAGCCATGACGATGTACAGTGTGCAGACTGTCATGGTGTTCCCGGTGGTGACGTGACCGCATGTATGTGATTTGCCAACAAGACATGCTCAGCTCCTCAATAGATGTAAATTGAGAGGCATTGGATGACTCTAGTTTACACATGACCATAAATATTCAAATCACTTGATCATGTGACCGCCCACTCGCATTGGGAATAACAAGGAATCGTGACAGTGTGCACTTCGAATGCGGTCACATAGAGTGACTGCAGACTTTTGTCCCAAGCCTGGACAACCCCTTTATATGTGATATATTTTATTTAGATAATGCTGTCAATCTGATGATAGACAGGCTGTACCAAAGCCTGAAAGATATTATATAAAAGAATTTTTTTAGACCTGCAGTAGTAGGTTTGGTATAAAAAGTACACTATTTACAAACTGTCCTATTAGACAAATAATACCTAGCTTCTACCAACTTATACATATATACAATGTAACTTTTATTTTATATTTATTAACATCTTTGTCTCTCTATGCTATTTAAAATTAGCAGTCAAAATGATAGAAGATATAATTTTGAAATCCCGAAAGAAAGCCAATATAAAGAAAATGCTGCCACATTAAAGTGTAGAGATGTGTGGATCTTTTGAAATTTGAATTCACCAACTTTGCTGAATTTTCCCCCAAAATTTGATCTGCGGCAAATAAATTTGGAAAGCTTGTAATTCCTCGGAAAATACACGTGGGGAAGAGGTGAGAGAAAGAACCTCGCTGACCATAAGAGCTTACACTCTTCAGGCAATAGAGAGGGAGAGAGAGGACCCCGCTGATCAAAAGAGCTTTCACTCTACAGAAGAGAGAGACTAAGGGCTCAAACTCACTTGCGAGTAAAACGGACAAGTGCAATCTGATAAAACATCGGATTGCACTTGGACCAATGTTAATCAATGACATCTCATCTGCGATTTTTTACTCACCTGAAATCGGGCTGAGAAAAAAATCGCAGCATGCTGCGATTTGCCATGTATCATGGATGAGACTCGCCAATGAAAGTCAATGGGTGTGTGAAAAATATCGCATGTGCTCCTCAGTGTCTCTTCAGGATGGCAGGCTGGATGGTCGCGTCCAGCTACGATCCAGCCTACCATCTAGATGTAGCAAAGCTGGAGCCGTCGTGGGACACATGAATTCTGTTCTTCACGTTGGAAAGGTAAGGATGAGGTTGGTTAATTATTTTACTTTTATTACAGGTGACATAGGATTCAGATGGAATGGACGTGATGGTAAGTAGAATTTAATTTAGAATATTAAAAGGTGTCTGTGTTTATTTCAAGTAAAATATATTATTCACGGTGTGGGTGTCTTTTTTTCACATATCACTTCCACTATGGGGTCAGTAATGGAGGTGTCTTATAGTCGCCTCTCCTTACTAACCTGGGCTTGATGTCAGCTGGCATTATAAGCTGACATCAAACTCAGCCCTATAACCCCACTTGCCACCACTACAGGGCAATGGGCAGAGCGAAGCTAAGTTCCAGAATTGGTGCATCCTATGGATGCACCATTTCTAGGCAGCTGAGGGCTGCTGTTTCTAGCCTCGGAGGGGGTCAATATTCATGGCCCCTTCCTAGGCTATTAATATAAGTCCCCAGCTATCTGCATAGCCTTTGCTAGCTGTTAAAATAGGGGAACCCCGCGTCATTTTTTGGGGGGTCCTCCATTTTAATAGCAAGTAAAGGCTAAGTATTCTGCTGGGGGCTGATATTAGTAGCCTGGGAAGCTCCCTGGGTATTATCCCCTTCCCAGGCTTCAAACATCTGCTCCAGCTGTCTGCTTAACTTCTGCTTGAGTATAAAATTACGGGGGACCTCACGTCAATTTTTTTTTTAATATAATCTTTAATTTAACAAAAAGTGACAAGTACAGTAACCAACACAGTCACTGTACTAATTATATATGTGACTGACATCTTTCTATCTATTCTATGTATGTAGATCTATTCTTTCTATTCTAAATTATTGGGTACTTGGTGCATTGTAACTGTATGGGGCTGATGAATTGCCGACTTTTAAACAGATGGTGCGTGAAAATCGCTTAGCACTTGCATGACACTCGCATAGCACTCGCATGTCACTCGAATGACACTCGCTCAGTCGTTTTTTCGGTCCAGAAAACGGAACTTTTTTTCTCATACAGTGAAGGAAATAATTATTTGATCCCTTGCTATTTTTGTAAGCTTGCCCACTGACAAAGACATGAACAGTCTATAATTTTAAGGGTATGTTAATTTTAACATTGAGAGAATATCCCAAAAAAATCAAGAAAATCATATTGTATAAATTAGATAAATTTATTTGCATTTTGCAGTGAGAAATAAGTGTTTGATCCCCTACAAACCATTATGAGTTCTGACTCCTACAGACCAGTTAGACGCTCCTAATCAACTTGTTACCTGCATTAAAGACAGCTGTCTTACATAGTCACCTGTATAAAAGACTCCTGTCCACAGACTCAATCAGTCAGACTCTCACCTCTACAACATGGGCAAGACCAAAGAGCTTTCTAAGGATGTCAGGAACAAGATCATAGAACTGCACAAAGCTGGAATCTGCTACAAAACCATAAGTAAGATGTTGGGTGAGAAGGAAACAACTGTTGGTGCAATAGTAAGAAAATGGAAGAAATGCAAAATTACTGTCAATCGACATTGATCTGGGGCACTATTCAAAATCTCACCTTGTGGGGTATCCTTGATCGTGAGGAAGGTGAGATATCAGTCTAAAACTACATGGGGGGAACTTATTAATGATCTCAAGGCAGCTGGGACCACAGTCACCAAGAAAACCATTGGTAACACATTACGCCTTAAAAGTTTAAAATTCTGCAGTGCTTGCAAGGTCCGCCTGCTCAAGAAGGCACATGTGCAAGCCCGTCTGAAGCTTGCCAGTGAACACCTGGGTGATTCTGTGAGTTATTGGGAGAAGGTGCTGTGGTCAGATGAGACAAAATTTGAGCTCTTTGGCATTAACTCAACTCACCATGTTTGGAGGAAGAGAAATACTGCCTATGACCCAAAGAACACCGTCCCCACTGTCAAGCATGGAGGTGGAAACATTATGTTTTGGGGGTGTTTCTCTGCTAAGGGCACAGGACTACTTCACCGCATCAATTGGAGAATAGATGTAGCCATGTACCATAAAATCCTGAGTGACAACCTCCTTCCCTCCGCCAGGACATTATAAATGGGTCGTGGCTGGGTCTTCCAGCAGGACAATGACCAAAAACATACAGCCAAGGCAACAAAGGAGTGGCTCAAAAAGAAGCACATTAAGGTCATGGAGTGGCCTAGCTAGTCTCCAGACCTTAATCCCATAGACCCGAGAGACCTTTTTTAATCTTGTTATACGGTTTTATTCTGTCTCTTTAATAAAATTGTTTCAAATCTGTATTAATATTTGTTTCATATTTTTTGGGGTTGATACTCTATATTTTTTGTAGGCTTTATGTATACCTTGAGGAACACCCTGACTACCAATTATGCTAGATAATCATGGGGTTCGGTCCGTTTATCTATACAACTTATGGAGGGAATTGAAGCTCCGAGTTGCCAAGCGACAGCCTCAAAATCTGAATGATTTAGAGATGATCTGCAAAGAGGAGTGGACCAAAATTCCTCCTGACATGTGCGCAACCCTCATCATCAACTTCAAAAAACGTCTGACTGCTGTGCTTACCAACAAGAGTTTTGCCACCAAGTATTAAGTGCTGTTTGCCAGAGGAATCAAATACTTATTTCTCACTGCAAAATGCAAATAAGTTAATCTAATTTATACAATGTGATTTTCTTGATTTTTTTTTTGGATGTTCTATCTCTCAATGGTGAAATTAACCTACCCTTAAAATTATAAACTGTTCATGTCTTTGTCAATGAGCAAACTTGCAAAAACAGCAAGGGATCAAATAATTATTTTTTTCACTGCATATGGGTATGAGCCCTCACCCAGTGACTCTGCAGATGGAAAATTGCTCTACCATACAAACTGTGAACCACAGGGAACCCATAATCTGTGATGGACAAGGTACTGACCACCACTGTACAAGGAAGGTACCATAGTCCGTAAGATGTTATAGCTGCAGGGCATTATCTGGAAGCCCACACAGCAATTCAAAATTACATTAGTCTGCTCCCTGATGCTTCAGCAGTGTGGGAATCAGTGCCGAGCAAGTTTTTTTTGTGAATTGTGAATCAAATCTCAAAATGTTTAAATTCACGTGAAACTGCAAATTTCAGGAGATTCTAAGCTATCTTGATCCATTGCGGATCGACCCACTCATCTCTACTAAAGTTGTTATAATATCTGGCTGATGTATTGTATACCTGTAATGTGATCTGTAAAGCAATCAGTATTAGTTTTTAATGTACAAGTGATATCAGTGTTTTTCACAGATAGCACTCACACCTATGATATTCTGTGGGGCTGTACACATGTACAACTTTTCCCTCAAACAAAGTGGTCTGTGGAAAATATCGGAGACATGTTAGATTTTGATCTGAGCATCGGATCAAAATTGTCAATGCAAGTCTATAGTTCCGTGAAAAAAATCAGACCGCAATCGGATGTCGATTTCCAAAGACTGTCAGAAAGGAGAAGGTGGAGAAATTTTCCTTTCTACACATATGAGAATAACTGATGACACTTGGACCACACACTGATCAAGCTCTGATAAGAATAGTCAATCCCTTTTTCTCGTACATGGAAAATACTGACAACTGAATGAGCTTTTATATGAATAGTAAATATTCAGCGTGCATGCAGTACCACTGACAAATAATGTCTATTTGACTGCAAATAGAGCAAAGTATCACAGACCCTCTGACAAGTTTCACTGCACCAGTGGCGCTATCAGGCTATAAGGCTATGGCATGTCCTATGTATCCGTTAGTGGAAGCAAGGTATTATTTGTCCAATAGGACAATTTGTAAATAAAGACCTGTAAGAATCACCACCATGATGAATAGTATGGCCCATATATATTTGTGAGGGTCTGTGCACTATCCTTAGGATGTCATAATGAAGAATGTAAAGTGTTTAATTAGCAGCAAGGCATTTATGGTGACTCCTTGCAGGGGTGGTTAAGGGTAGCCAGGTCCCCGGGCAGTTTAGGGTGCATGGTTCTCCAGTAACCGATGTATCACGTGACATGCCACATGATATTTTTGAGAGGTCATGTGACAGGTCACGTGATGTACTCAGAGGTGTTCTGGTATACATCTGTAGAACCCAAATATTTTCCCTTACATACAGTGCTAAACAACAATTGACGATACAGTGTAATAAGGGATGGCGCTATACATAACAATAGAGGATACCATGTTATAAGGGACGGGGCTATACATAACAAGAGAGGATGCTATATAATAAGGAACGTGGCTATACATAACAAGAGAGGATGCTATGTAATAAGGGACCGGGCTCTACATAACAAAAGGGGATGCTATGTAATAAGGGACGGAGCTATATATAACAAAAGGGGATACTATGTTATATGGGGCAGGGCTATACATAACAATAGAGGATACCATGTTATAAGGGGCGGGGCTATACATAACAAAAGAGGATTCTATGTAATAAGGGACGTGGTTATATATAACAAGAGGGGATGCTATGTAATAAGGGGTGGGGCTATACATAACAATAGAGGATACCATGTAATAAGGAACGGGGCTATATATAACAAGAGGGGATGCTATTTAACAAGGGACAGGGCTGTACATAATAAGAAGGGATGTTATATAATAAGAGACGGGGCTATACATAACAAGAGGGGATGCTATGTAATAAGGGACGGGGCTATACATAACAATAGAGGATACTATGTAATAAGGGACGGGGGTATACATAACAAGAGGGGATGCTGTGGAAGAAGGGAATTTTTTTTCCCTTACATACAGCACTGAACATAAGACCCTATATACTAAGTGACTGTGCTTTACATAATAAGGCAGTTTCTTTTGCAAACAAAAGTATTATTCCAATCATCTTTGCAAATAAAGCTGCATTTACACTGAAAGATAAACAGTGAAGAAGCGTTCTTATGATATATCCTTTCAGTGTGAACATGTTGCCGATCACCAGATGAACGAGCAAAACGCTCGTTCATCAGGTGAAATTACTTTTTGTGCAGCACAAAAATCATCGTCCTCTGTAAACAGGCTTCGTACTGCCGAGAGAAATGATCATTGTTTACCCATCAGTGCCACTGATTACTGTGTAAACCTTTGTATGGTGCCGATACAGAATAAATATTTTGCAGCAAGTAACTTACCACTGACGTCTTGTCTGATTACAGCCATTTTCTTTGTTTCTTCTCCATCTTGTCAAACCTTCTTGTCAACATCCTAAAGCCATGATGTGGCCACTGCAGAGTTTGCCACACTGTTCACCGCGCCCCTAAAAATAAGAATGTTACATATATATGTCCCTTTTATATATATATATATATATATATATATATATATATACACACACTTGTTTCCTGAAAAAAGAATCCCCCACACTGCGCCGTTGAATACAGACATGCACCCACCATTAATGTATAATTACAGTGCCGGCAAAAAAAATCTTTACACTTGCGCAGCAAAAAAAAACTTTACATATAAAATCCACATCATAATTTCACTTTTTAAAAGTGTACACAATGGGGGAGATAATAAAAAACTGTCTAATATTAAAGCTGGCTTTGTTGCAAATATCAACCAATCAATGCTCAGTTTTCACTTCTCTGGTCAAGTGAAAGCTGGGCTCTGATTGGTTGTTATGTGCAGCTGAGCCAGTTTTGCTATTAGGCAGTCTTTTATTATCTCCCTCAGTTTTATATTATCTCCCACAATGGGTCGAAAGAAGCTTAAAATGGAAGAGAAATCCCGTGCCTTGACTCTGCTCGAGAAGGGGGATTCGGTGATTACTGTAGCTAGAGATCTGGGAGTGTCAAGAGAAGCAATTTTCAACTGAAGCGGTTGGCGGCATTATTGCCTCCTGGGATGGTACCGCAGAGGAAGTCAGGCTCTGGCCCACCTAAGAAGACTTCACCAAGGACTGATAAGCTTCTGGAGCGTGAAGTGATGTCACATCCTTCTATAACTGCCGTTGAAATAAAAAATAAGTACCCTATGCTCCTCCAGAACATCGCAACTAGGACAATTCGTCACCGCCTGCAGAAGGACCTGGGTCTACCAAGTTGCCGTGCCGCAAAGAAGCCCCTGCTCACAGCAGCAATGAAGAAGAAACGGCTTGCCTTTTGTAAGAAATATCAAGATTGGACATCTGAAGAGTGGAAGAAAGTGATGTTTAGTGATGAGAGCACTTTCAGGCTGGTCAGGGGAGGCTCAAAGGTTGTGCGTCGTCCGAGTACAGTGTTACGTTATGACCCAAAATATACAGTTAAGACTGTTAAACACCCTGACAGTGTGATGGTGTGGGGTGCATTCAGTGGAAGCATGGGCAGGGCAGGTTTGTACTTCCTTCCCAAGATTATAACTATGAAAGCAAGCAATTATATTACTGTTTTGGAAGAACACATGCTTACTTTTTGGGTCATACATCAGTGTGATTACTTTATGCATGATGGAGCCCCTGTCCACAAAGCCAAGGCCGTGAGAAAGTTTCTCAGTGACCATAACATTAACATTTTAGAGTGGCCAGGTAATTCCCCTGACCTTAACCCCATAGAAAATGCCTGGAATTTAATGAAAAACAAGGTTCAAGAGACACGACCCAGCAACATCAACAATCTAAAGGAGGTGCTGAAGACACTGTGGGTAAACATGGACAACACATACTTAGCCAGCCTTGCTGAGTCCATGCCTAAACGACTGCAGATGGTGATAAAATGTAAGGGTGACATGACAAAATACTAATTGTAATAAAATATCCACAATAAAACACTTGAATCCACTTGAATATTAAGATTTTGTGGTTTCATTGAACTTGTAAAGATTTTTTTTGCCGCCACTGTAGCTATTGTGCCACCCACCATTTAAAATATAAATTAATACACCACTATTTTGACCCTCACTAGCTATAATTAGTTGCTTTTCCCTGCCCCATAAAAGTATAAATTAATTAGCCCCTGTGCTCTTTCCCCCAATTCATTACCAGTCACTCTCCTGCATCCTCAACCCCCCACTGTGCTCCTCCCGCTTCACCAATTCATTATAATTACATGTCCTCTCCCAAATTCATTCTAATTGTATATCCCAAAATTAAAATTACATACCCTGAATTCATTATAGTCACATACCTCCAATTCAGTATAGCCACCTACTCCCCAATGCATTTTAATTACATACCCCAATTCATTATAGTCACATACCCCCCAATTCATTATAGTTACATACCCCAATTCAGTATAGCCACATACCACTCAATTCATTATAACATACTGTGCTCTCACCCATCCCTCCACCCCAATATATTATAAGGTACTGTGCAGTGCTCTCACCCATCCCCCACCCCAATTCATTTATTAGGTTCTGTGCAATGCTCTCACCCACTTTTACCACACGTAAATGTTTTTTTTGCACAAGTAAATTTCCTGAACTGCTGTCTTTTGTTCATTTTGCCTCCCAAAAGCGGAATAGAAAGTGATAAAAAAGATATTATGTGCCCAGAAAAGGTACCAATAAAAGCTCCAACTCATCCTGCAAAAAATATTTGTACTGACCTGAGGAATAAAGTCGTCACAAATGTGAAGTGGACCCTAATGGAATAGATTTTGAACATTTTGTTGGAGAAATGAAAAATTGGTGGTAAGCTTTTAACCCTAACAAACAAAAAATATTTTTAAAAAATGATGCTGATGTGAAACATGTAGAAAGTGTCACTTATCAATTTTTTTTTATTGGTATGACTATCTCTTTTAAGGGCATAAAAATTAAAACTTCGAAAATTTCCAGTTTTTCTCATAAATAAACACAAATCATCTGTGCTTTTTTAGCCGCTTCCACAGCTTCTATCAAGTGCTATATGTTATCAGAGGGCGGTGATGAAAGAAATTGGGCCAACCATTTAAGTGTGGCTGTCCATGTGTCACGCACAGTGTAGGAAAGATAAAGTGCAACACGAAGGGATGAGAGGAAGGGATCCCAGACACTAGGGAAAGGGGGAGTGGAGACCTCCTAGGCTGATCTAATATCACCCTGTCTCCCCTACCCCCAGTACATTGGTTCCTCACCAATCGCCGAACAGGAAACCAAAGCCCTGTATATCCTTGGAGCTAGGCCCTGGATAAGGAAGGAGGGGTGAGCACTGGTCAGTCCCAACTATAAACTAAAGACAACAAGGGAGACAAACACAGGGGGAGAAACTTTGAGCAGACTTCAGAGAGATTACACCAAACGTCCTCCAGAGCACCAAAGAGGAAGCAAGCCGACTGCAACAGCTCCAAGCCTTCACAAGGGAACATGTAAATATCACCAGCCCCTCCCTGCAGCAAACTGAAAGTATTTAAACACCCATGCCAGGGTGTCAATCAGAGCAGGATGGAGGTAGCCGCTGGGTCCTAAAGTAAGGCAGATTTAAGAAGGCGTCTGTAATGCCAAACGAAGTGACCTTCTGCAACCAGTGGGAGAGCGACTGTCTGTTACATCTGACACACCCGTGACATCATGCTTGTGGCATACTCCATATACTCCAATTTCCTTCTCCTGTGACCTTGTATCTGTCAAGAACATAAAGCCATCTACTATTTGCTAAACAAAAGAGCTGCAATAAATAAAAAAATAAAAACAAAGAAAATGTAAAAAAAACTTGCTTTGTTTAAACAGTAGACTTAGGCGCAATTTGAATGACAAATAAAGTCATTGAAATTCCTTCGCCTATTAAGTGTAAGCTCTTACGGTCAGTGGGGTCATCTCTCTCTCCCCTGTAGAGTGTAAGCTCTTATGGTCTGCGGGGACCACTC
Source organism: Phyllobates terribilis (assembly GCF_046119375.1). Lineage (NCBI taxonomy): Eukaryota > Metazoa > Chordata > Amphibia > Anura > Dendrobatidae > Phyllobates > Phyllobates terribilis. The sequence continues at coordinate 420,260,837 of NW_027362762.1, read as the reverse complement.
TCTCACCTGTAACGTGTAAGATCTTATGATTAGTGGGTCATCTCATTCTTTATTTTTTAGGAGCTTTGTAATTTATTGATTTATTGATTTATCATCCCATGAAATACACTGATAAAACACTGATGATAAAAATGGACACACTGACCGTAGACTGAAGACACACTGATCTGAAACACTTATCATTAAGTAAATGCTAAAAAGTAATGGAAAAGCAACCTGCAGTTGTATTCTCCAACACATTCAAGCAGGGCCACATTTACCATTACGCACTGGAGGGCAGGTGCCTAGGGCGGCACACTGAAGGGGGCAGAACCGCCTAGTGGTGATTTTTTAAAAAAAATAATACTCTTCTCCCTCCAGACTTGTAAGTCATTCTGGTGTTTTCCTGAGGGGGGAGGGGTGGTTTTTTTGCATGGGGGGGGGGCAGGTGGCTGAGGGCAGATGCAATGAGCTGCTGAGTGAGGCAGTTAAAAAGAAAGCTCAGGGCTGATTAGTGGAACGGCAGTCAGCAGGGCCTGCTGTGCGCTACTCCACCAATCAGAAGACAATTTATATTCCCACTGTGCATATGGAAGACTGAAGGCAGCGAGGACGAGGAAGCTCTGAGCCTACAGTTATCCCTTGCTGCTCCATCAGATCGTCTTGCAGCAGCACAGTGTAAGTACAGCAGCTGTGCACTAACACTTGTTGCTGTGCTCCTGTTCTGTGAAGGGGAGGACTGAAAGCTCAGGACTTCAACATCATTTCTCTGGGGAGGGGAGTTTGTCACATAAGGACTGGAGCCCTACTGTAGATGTCATGCTCCTTCCCTCATATAATATTATCCCCCCTTCCTGTGTTCTGCAGACAGGACAGGGATCTGGTTTCTATAAAAGTCTGGTAGGTTGTGATCCCTGATCTGTGTCTGGACCTGATGGCGGGGGAGGGGGAGTTAGGGATGTGCAGGTCTGTGACATTGCTCTGGTCACTCTGCCCTGGTGTCACACTGCCCTGGTCACACTGCCCTGGTCACTCTGCCCTGATGTTACATTCCCCTTGTCACTCTTCCCTTTACACCCTGCCCTGGTCTCTCTGCCCTGGTCACCCTTCACTGGTCATGCTGCCATGTTCTAACTGCCCTGGTAACACTGTCCTGGTCACACTTCCGTGGTCACATTGCCCTGGTCACCCTTCACAGGTCACTCTACCCTGGTCACTCTTCCTTGGTCACACTGCCCTGGTCATACTGTTCTGGTCACACTGCCTTGGTCACACTGCCTTGGTCACACTGTCCTGGTCACTCTTCCTTGGTCACACTGCGCTGGTCACACTGTCCTAGTCACTCTTCCTTGGTCACACTGCCCTGGTCACTCTGCCCTGGTCACTCTTCCTTGGTCACACTGCCCTGGTCACTCTTCCTAGTTCACAATGCCCTCGTCACTATTCCCTGGTCACTCTTTCCTGGTCACGCTTCCTTGGTCACTCTTCCTTGGTCACACTGCCCTGGTCACTCTTCCCTGGTCACTCTTTCCTGGTCACGCTTCCTTGGTCACTCTTCCTTGGTCACACTGTCCTGGTCATTCTTTCCAGGTCACACTGTCCTGGTCACTCTTCCCAGGTCACACTGCCCTGGTCACACTACCTAGGTCACACCTCCCTAGTCACATTTCCTTGGTCACTCTATCTTTGTCATTCTTCCTTGGTCACTTTTTCTTGGTCACACTGTCCTGGTCACTCTTCCTTGGTCACTCTGCCCTGGTCACTCTGCCCTGGCCACTCGAGTTTGGTCTTTTTTTTACTGTTTAATAGGTAGGAGTAGCTTGGAGATTTTTATTTATCTTACTTTCAAGAAAAAAATGGATTCTTGCAATGATGCAGAAAATTGATGCCTGGACCACAAATAGATGACAATCGGATCTGGCACACTGAAAAAAATGTTTTTCTTATATGCAAAAAACTGAATGAGGCTTTAGGCTGACTTACCAGTGGGGTGCATTTAAGATCAAAGTGCCTAGGGCAGCATGAGCACTACATACAGCCCTGCATACAAGAGTTCTACTTGGAATAGGTACTATTATGTATGCACTATGGCTGGTTGCACAGTATGGACATTTGAACTATGGGCACACTTAATCGGCATATACGGTATTTATTTGACATGCATTATTTGCATAGTTATATTAACTAAACAAAACTGTAACAAATCTGTTATAATTATTATATGTGTCCTTATGTATTATAGAATACATGTAATTATACATGGTGGGTGGTAACAATGAAGCAACTGTCTGTAAAGCCAGAAGAAAACCTGGCAAGCAGATCCAGCTCTTTCAGACCACTTGCACTGAATGCGGAATAATAAGGATAAGTATTTTTTTTTTTAGAAAATTTGCTTTTATCCAATAAGGTGAAAAAGTAATGAATAAGGAGGCTGAACGAAAGATAAAATAAACAGTATGTTTATGGGACATACCATACCCATTTCATTAATTGAATAATATTACAAATATTAGAAAAGTTTGGTCTTAACAAGGTGATGGCACTTTGTAGTCAGCCTATCATTAGGGTACCTCCTAACCAAACTGTATTGTCCAAATTGAACAACCCCTTGAAAAGCAATATAATCCATTTCAAAGTGCCAATTGCTGGAGGGCAGAGACACGTATGTATCACATTTCAATCTACCAGGTAGCATGTGCAGCTGAAAAGGGTGTATTTTTTTCTTTTGATTGTGTTCAAAACCCACCGTAGGGCCTGGTTGCTATAGTTGGGAAAATTAAGGATAGGCTGCTGCTTATATTGTTTGCAATCACTTTATGTGACTACAGCCATGACGATGTACAGTGTGCAGACTGTCATGGTGTTCCCGGTGGTGACGTGACCGCATGTATGTGATTTGCCAACAAGACATGCTCAGCTCCTCAATAGATGTAAATTGAGAGGCATTGGATGACTCTAGTTTACACATGACCATAAATATTCAAATCACTTGATCATGTGACCGCCCACTCGCATTGGGAATAACAAGGAATCGTGACAGTGTGCACTTCGAATGCGGTCACATAGAGTGACTGCAGACTTTTGTCCCAAGCCTGGACAACCCCTTTATATGTGATATATTTTATTTAGATAATGCTGTCAATCTGATGATAGACAGGCTGTACCAAAGCCTGAAAGATATTATATAAAATAATTTTTTTAGACCTGCAGTAGTAGGTTTGGTATAAAAAGTACACTATTTACAAACTGTCCTATTAGACAAATAATACCTAGCTTCTACCAACTTATACATATATACAATGTAACTTTTATTTTATATTTATTAACATCTTTGTCTCTCTATGCTATTTAAAATTAGCAGTCAAAATGATAGAAGATATAATTTTGAAATCCCGAAAGAAAGCCAATATAAAGAAAATGCTGCCACATTAAAGTGTAGAGATGTGTGGATCTTTTGAAATTTGAATTCACCAACTTTGCTGAATTTTCCCCCAAAATTTGATCTGCGGCAAATAAATTTGGAAAGCTTGTAATTCCTCGGAAAATACACGTGGGGAAGAGGTGAGAGAAAGAACCTCGCTGACCATAAGAGCTTACACTCTTCAGGCAATAGAGAGGGAGAGAGAGGACCCCGCTGATCAAAAGAGCTTTCACTCTACAGAAGAGAGAGACTAAGGGCTCAAACTCACTTGCGAGTAAAACGGACAAGTGCAATCTGATAAAACATTGGATTGCACTTGGACCAATGTTAATCAATGACATCTCATCTGCGATTTTTTACTCACCTGAAATCGGGCTGAGAAAAAAATCGCAGCATGCTGCGATTTGCCATGTATCATGGATGAGACTCGCCAATGAAAGTCAATGGGTGTGTGAAAAATATCGCATGTGCTCCTCAGTGTCTCTGCAGGATGGCAGGCTGGATGGTCGCGTCCAGCTACGATCCAGCCTACCATCTAGATGTAGCAAAGCTGGAGCCGTCGTGGGACACATGAATTCTGTTCTTCACGTTGGAAAGGTAAGGATGAGGTTGGTTAATTATTTTACTTTTATTACAGGTGACATAGGATTCAGATGGAATGGACGTGATGGTAAGTAGAATTTAATTTAGAATATTAAAAGGTGTCTGTGTTTATTTCAAGTAAAATATATTATTCACGGTGTGGGTGTCTTTTTTTCACATATCACTTCCACTATGGGGTCAGTAATGGAGGTGTCTTATAGTCGCCTCTCCTTACTAACCTGGGCTTGATGTCAGCTGGCATTATAAGCTGACATCAAACTCAGCCCTATAACCCCACTTGCCACCACTACAGGGCAATGGGCAGAGCGAAGCTAAGTTCCAGAATTGGTGCATCCTATGGATGCACCATTTCTAGGCAGCTGAGGGCTGCTGTTTCTAGCCTCGGAGGGGGTCAATATTCATGGCCCCTTCCTAGGCTATTAATATAAGTCCCCAGCTATCTGCATAGCCTTTGCTAGCTGTTAAAATAGGGGAACCCCGCGTCATTTTTTGGGGGGTCCTCCATTTTAATAGCAAGTAAAGGCTAAGTATTCTGCTGGGGGCTGATATTAGTAGCCTGGGAAGCTCCCTGGGTATTATCCCCTTCCCAGGCTTCAAACATCTGCTCCAGCTGTCTGCTTAACTTCTGCTTGAGTATAAAATTACGGGGGACCTCACTAGAGATGAGCGTTGTTCTATTCGAACTGTTCGCCAATCTCAAATTCGAGCTGTTTTGGGCGGTGTTCGAGCTGGTCGGCGAACACGAACAATTTGAGAAAAATTCGGCTGTTCGAGGTTATGTTCGATAACTGTTCGTGCACCAAAATCATAACTGGATTTTTTCTCAGTAATGATGAAAATTAATGTTAATACGCAGTTTGAGTGTACAGCGGGGCTGGGGGAGGGGCAGGGGATGGATCTCTGCAGGAACAATGAAGATCTCCATTTTTTTTCTCTTTCCCGCATTTGCAGTGGGGAGGTGCAATCTGTCAGCCTATCAGCAGCGCACACACGGAGCGAAGTGCTTTTTTTCACACAAGCAAGGGCATGTGTGATTGGCAGTGTATGTCACATGTCCTTGCCCTATAAGACCAAGCCATTTTCCCCGTCGCCACCATTTTCTCACTGCTGCAGCTGCGTGTTAGACGGCACCGCTGTTGCTGTGTGCGCTATACCTTGTTAATTTCAAGCCAATTTTCGCACAAATATACAGATAGCTTGGGAGTAGGGAATAGTTGTGATTGCAGTCCTTTTAAGGACTAGGTTACAGCATTTCCTACGACTTTTATCAGGCAGGTCTGTGCTCTTAAATAGATAGATTGTGGGAGTAAAGACTAATTGTAATTGGAGTCCTTTTCAGGACTAGGTTACATCAGTTCCTATCAGTTTTTGCCAGGCAGGTCTGTGCCAGTGCTGTGCAAGTTTTTTTCACAGCATTTGGCTGAATCTAGCAAAGCTAATCCTTTTTGGCCTATTGCAGAGTGTGTTAGTCAGTGGAGTAGCCTATCTGTGTTGCAAGATATACCACCTGTGTATAGAATACCAATTTTTTTACTGCACCTAGTGAAGTAAAATCTTTTGGGCATAGCATCATTCTATTAGTCCATCTATACTGACCTCCATCAGGTTGCAAACTGAATATAATTTTTTTCTGCATCTAGCTCTGAAAAAATATTTGGGCTTCTAGCAGTGTGTGGGACTTGGTCTATTAGTCCATCTATACTGACCTCCATCAGGTTGCAAATTAAAAATAATTTTTTTCTTCATTTAGCTCTGAAAAAATATTTGGGCTTCTAGCAGTGTGTGGGACTTGTTCTATTAGTCCTTCTATACTGACCTCCAGCAGGTTGCAAATTGAATATAATTTTTTTCTGCATCTAGCTCTGAAAAAATATTTGGGCTTCTAGCGGTGTGTGGGACTTGGTCTATTAGTCCATCTATACTGACCTCCATCAGGTTACAAATTAAAAATATTTTTTTTCTGCATCTAGCTCTGAAAAAATATTTGGGCTTCTAGCAGTGTGTGGGACTTGGTCTATTAGTCCATCTATACTGACCTCCATCAGGTTGCAAATTAAAAATAATTTTTTTCTTCATTTATCTCTGAAAAAATATTTGGGCTTCTAGCAGCGTGTGGGACTTGTTCTATTAGTCCATCTATACTGACCTCCATCAGGTTGCAAATTAAAAATAATTTTTTTCTGCATCTAGCTCTGAAAAAATATTTGGGCTTCTAGCAGTGTGTGGGACTTGGTCTATTAGTCCATCTATACTGACCTCCATCAGGTTGCAAATTAAAAATAATTTTTTTCTGCATCTAGCTCTGAAAAAATATTTGGGCTTCTAGCAGTGTGTGGGACTTGGTCTATTAGTCCATCTATACTGACCTCCATCAGGTTGCAAATTGAATAAAAAAATTTTCTGCATCTAGCTCTGAAAAAATATTTGGGCATCTAGCGGTGTGTGGGACTTGGTCTATTAGTCCATCTATACTGACCTCCATCAGGTTGCAAATTAAAAATAATTTTTTTCTGCATCTAGCTCTGAAAAAATATTTGGGCTTCTAGCAGTGTGTGGGACTTGGTCTATTAGTCCATCTATACTGACCTCCATCAGGTTGAAAATTAAAAATAATTTTTTTCTTCATTTAGCTCTGAAAAAATATTTGGGCTTCTAGCAGTGTGTGGGACTTGTTCTATTAGTCCTTCTATACTGACGTCCAGCAGGTTGCAAATTGAATATAATTTTTTTCTGCATCTAGCTCTGAAAAAATATTTGGGCTTCTAGCGGTGTGTGGGACTTGGTCTATTAGTCCATCTATACTGACCTCCATCAGGTTGCAAATTAAAAATATTTTTTTTCTGCATCTAGCTCTGAAAAAATATTTGGGCTTCTAGCAGTGTGTGGGACTTGGTCTATTAGTCCATCTATACTGACCTCCATCAGGTTGCAAATTAAAAATAATTTTTTTCTGCATCTAGCTCTGAAAAAATATTTGGGCTTCTAGCAGTGTGTGGGACTTGGTCTATTCGTCCATCTATACTGACCTCCATCAGGTTGCAAATTAAAAATAATTTTTTTCTTCATTTAGCTCTGAAAAAATATTTGGGCTTCTAGCAGTGTGTGGGACGTGTTCTATTAGTCCTTCTATACTGACCTCCAGCAGGTTGCAAATTGAATATAATTTTTTTCTGCATCTAGCTCTGAAAAAATATTTGGGCTTCTAGCGGTGTGTGGGACTTGGTCTATTAGTCCATCTATACTGACCTCCATCAGGTTGCAAATTAAAAATAATTTTTTTCTGCATCTAGCTCTGAAAAAATATTTGGGCTTCTAGCGGTGTGTGGGACTTGGTCTATTAGTCCATCTATACTGACCTCCATCAGGTTGCAAATTAAAAATAATTTTTTTCTGCATCTAGCTCTGAAAAAATATTTGGGCTTCTAGCAGTGTGTGGGACTTGGTCTATTAGTCCATCTATACTGACCTCCATCAGGTTGGAAATTGAAGAAAAAAATTTTCTGCATCTAGCTCTGAAAAAATATTTGGGCTTCTAGCGGTGTGTGGGACTTGGTCTATTAGTCCATCTATACTGACCTCCAGCAGGTTGCAAATTGAATATAATTTTTTTCTGCATCTAGCTCTGAAAAAATATTTGGGATTCTAGCGGTGTGTGGGGCTTGGTCTATTAGTCCATCTATACTGACCTCCATCAGGTTGCAAATTAAAAATAATTTTTTTCTGCATCTAGCTCTGAAAAAATATTTGGGCTTCTAGCGGTGTGTGGGACTTGGTCTATTAGTCCATCTATACTGACCTCCATCAGGTTGCAAATTAAAAATAATTTTTTTCTGCATCTAGCTCTGAAAAAATATTTGGGCTTCTAGCAGTGTGTGGGACTTGGTCTATTAGTCCATCTATACTGACCTCCATCAGGTTGCAAATTAAAAATAATTTTTTTCTTCATTTAGCTCTGAAAAAATATTTGGGCTTCTAGCAGTGTGTGGGACTTGTTCTATTAGTCCTTCTATACTGACGTCCAGCAGGTTGCAAATTGAATATAATTTTTTTCTGCATCTAGCTCTGAAAAAATATTTGGGCTTCTAGCGGTGTGTGGGACTTGGTCTATTAGTCCATCTATACTGACCTCCATCAGGTTGCAAATTAAAAATAATTTTTTTCTGCATCTAGCTCTGAAAAAATATTTGGGCTTCTAGCAGTGTGTGGGACTTGGTCTATTAGTCCATCTATACTGACCTCCATCAGGTTGCAAATTAAAAATAATTTTTTTCTGCATCTAGCTCTGAAAAAATATTTGGGCTTCTAGCAGTGTGTGGGACTTGGTCTATTAGTCCATCTATACTGACCTCCATCAGGTTGCAAATTAAAAATAATTTTTTTCTTCATTTAGCTCTGAAAAAATATTTGGGCTTCTAGCAGTGTGTGGGACTTGTTCTATTAGTCCTTCTATACTGACCTCCAGCAGGTTGCAAATTGAATATAATTTTTTTCTGCATCTAGCTCTGAAAAAATATTTGGGCTTCTAGCGGTGTGTGGGACTTGGTCTATTAGTCCATCTATACTGACCTCCATCAGGTTGCAAATTAAAAATATTTTTTTTCTGCATCTAGCTCTGAAAAAATATTTGGGCTTCTAGCGGTGTGTGGGACTTGGTCTATTAGTCCATCTATACTGACCTCCATCAGGTTGCAAATTAAAAATATTTTTTTTCTGCATCTAGCTCTCAAAAAATATTTGGGCTTCTAGCAGTGTGTGGGACTTGGTCTATTAGTCCATCTATACTGACCTCCATCAGGTTGCAAATTGAATAAAAAAAATTTCTGCATCTAGCTCTGAAAAAATATTTGGGCTTCTAGCGGTGTGTGGGACTTGGTCTATTAGTCCATCTATACTGACCTCCATCAGGTTGCAAATTAAAAATAATTTTTTTCTGCATCTAACCCAGCCAATAGTTTTGGCCTAATACCACAGTTTGGCCACTCAGCTCTGCTCGGTTACCATCCATTGTTTTTTTGTGCAAACAACTCCAGAGTTGTGAATTAGTTAACCACCAAAATGAGTGGAAAAAGGCCTGCTGCTGGTGGAAAGGGGAATAGGCGTGTTGGGAAGGGGAAAAAAGGTTGTGTCCGTGGGGTAGGTGCAGAAGAAAGACCATCTTCCAGCCAAACTAAAATGTCTACTTCTTTTAGCAGACAATGTGATAAGATCCCTTTCTTACGGCCACGCCAATCGCTACAAATTCCAGATGAGGCACAAAAACAGCAGGTGCTTCAACGGATATCAAGTGCTCCTTTAAGTGGGCTCTCCTCCACATCAACTTCAACATCACAAATACTCCAGTCCTCAAAGGTGTCACCCAAATCGCACTTGCTTCCTCACAGCTCCCAAATCTCCAGCTGCCCGTCTGAGTATGAGGTAGAACAGATGGTTGAGTCTGCAGAGCTGTTTACTCATACTATAGCCTGGGAATCAGAGGTCGACTCCAGCGCTTCTGTGAATCCAGACGAGGAAATGATCTGCACTGATGCCCAGAATCTTTATGAGTCGGATCCAGAACCAGACGCAGAAGGTTCTGACCATAATGTAGACCCTCATTCCCAAACTGTAACTCCTGTTGGTGGAGACAATGAGGAAGACGATGATAAGACTCAAATACCTGATTGGAGCGACAACTTTAGTTTTTTGTCAGGGCAGGAACAGGTTGGCTCTGAAGACGACGGGTGTGATAACGCACAGGGTGATGATGATGAGGTCGGAGATCCCACTTACTGTCAACCCACAGTCAGCCAAGAGATGAGGTCAGCAGAGGAGGTGGAGGAAGATGCTAGTGACGACGAGGTCAGGTTGCGCCTTCCTGGACAGAGACGTAGTACTGGAAGCACGTCAACAACTGCATCCTCAAACACAACTCTGCCTCTCACCACAAGTCGTGGTGGCTCTTCAGGTCGCATGGGTGCTAAGCCTTGCATAGCCTGGGCATTTTTTCAGATCGATAAAGATGACCCAACTCGTGTTATCTGTAACATTTGTCAGCAAAAGCTAAGTAGAGGCCAAAAAATACATAGTTTGAGTACTTCATGCATGAACCGGCACATGGACATGAAGCATAAGTTGCAGTGGGAAGCTCAGTGTGCTACAATGCGGTCTAGCCGGCCGGGCCAACCACCGTCTGCCATATCTTGTGCATCCGCGGCCTCTTCATCCTCTGTGACTGGGGGGACAGCAGTCACACCTGTTTTGGGGCGCAGACCTGCCACCTCTTTACCCGCAACAGCCAGCGTGATTGGCAGGTCATCATTTTCTTTGGAGGTGGTAACACCAGCTGGTCTTGAGCGCTGTCCGACATCGATAGCACCACCTTTGGATCAAGGCAACCTAACATGTCCGCCTGCATCTTCCTCACAGACCGGCAGTTTGCCGGGGACACCCTTATCAACCCCGTCTAAGCACAATAGCCAGCCCTCGGTCCCTCAGATGTGGACAAGTAAAAGACCATTTCCTCCTAGCCATGAGAAAGCTAAGAGGTTGAATTTCACCATCTGCAAGCTCTTGGCTACAGAAATGCTGCCTTTCCGCCTGGTGGACACAGAGGATTTTCGAGACCTTATGTCCGTCGCAGTGCCCCAGTACCAGATGCCCAGTCGGCACTACTTCTCAAAGAAAGGTGTGCCTGCGCTCCACCAGCATGTCGCACACAACATCACCGCTTCTTTGAGAAACTCTGTGTGTGACAGGGTGCATTTCACCACAGACACTTGGACGAGTAGGCATGGACAGGGGCGTTACATGTCGCTGACTGGGCACTGGGTAACTATGGTGACAGCAGGACAAGGGGCTGCTGTCCAAGTCTTGCCGTCCCCACGAGTTGTGCGTCAATCCTCTTTATGTCATTTTTCCTCCACTGCTTCTGCCTCCTCAACCTCCTCTCGGTCTTCCACCTGCACCCAAAGCCTGTCTGGTCATGCCACAAGCTTTCTAACTGCGCAGAAGGGATCCTGCACACCTCCTTACTCTCCTTACTATGCTGGCAGTAGGGCTCAACGTCATCAGGCGGTTTTTACATTGAAATGTCTGGGAAATGTGAGTCACACAGCTGAGGAGTTGTGGTCAGCTCTGGAGAACCAATTTCATGAATGGTTGTCTCCACTGGACCTGAAACCAGGGAAGGCCGTGTGCGACAATGCTGCAAACCTGGGTGCGGCCCTTCGCCGGGGCAATGTCACACACGTGCCTTGTATGGCTCACGTGTTGAACCTGGTTGTCCAGCAATTTTTAGCTCACTATCCCAGACTAGATGGCCTTCTGCAGAGGGCACGGTCGCTGTGTGCTCACTTCCGCCGTTCGCATCCCGCAGCTCAGCGACTTACATCTCTACAGAAGTCGTTGGGCCTGCCACTTCACCGGCTAAAATGCGATGTGCCTACCCGGTGGAATTCAACTCTGCACATGTTGCAGCGACTGTGGCAGCACCGACAAGCCCTGGTGCAATACGTTCTGACGTATAGCCTGGGCCAACGAGATTCAGAGGTGGGGCAAATCACGCTGGAGGAGTGGTCTCAGATCAGGGACCTATGCACCCTTCTGCACAGTTTTGAAATGGCGACGAAGATGTTTAGTGCTGACGATGCCATTATCAGCATGACTATTCCGGTGATTTACATGCTGGAGCACATGTTAAACAGAATTCGGAGTCAGGTGGTGGCACAAGAGGAGGTGGAGGAAGTAGAGGAGGAGGAGTTGTATGCGGAAGGGCTAACATCTGCAAGGTCCAGACGGTCGGCAGCACCAGGGCGGCAGGCATGTGAGGGTGGGGGAGATGATTTTACCAGGGCGCATGGTAGCAGCCAAACTAGTGAGGAAGGTGCAGGAGCCCAGGAAGAAGTGGAGGACGAACTGATGGAAGACTCATCAGATGAGGGAGACCTTGATCACATTTCTGTTGTGCGAGGTTGGGGGGAGAGGACAGAGGAAGGATGCATGATTGTTACCTCGCCACCAACACAACAGGGACTTGGTGCTCCTGGATGCGCAACACACATGAGTGCCTTCTTGCTGCACTACCTGCAACATGACCCTCGAATTGTGAGAATTAGAAATAATCCTGACTACTGGGTTGCCACACTGTTAGATCCCCGGTACAAAAGTAAATTTGCAGAAATTATTCCTGCCATAGAAAGGGATGCACGCATGCAGGAGTATCAGCAGAGACTGTTGCAGAATCTTACATGTGCTTTTCCACAAAATACCAGTGGTGCACGTAGTGAATCTCACAGTTCCAACTTGCCAACCGTGGTCTGTATGGAATTGTTCAATAAAGGGCCCAAAATTAAGATAACATAGATGGGAGAGGTCTCTATGAATAGGAATTCCTAAGTATTTGATACCCTGTGAGGGCCAGGCAAAGGGAAAGTTGGACTGGATGGAATCCTATATGGATTTAGGGAGGGAGACATCGAGGGCCTCAGACTTCGCTGCATTGATTTTAAAATTTTACCATGTAACAAAGTGATCTATTTCAGCAATAACAGCAGGGATGGATATATGTGATTGAGTGATATATACTAGGACATCATCAGCAAATAGAGAGCACTTGTACTCGGTGCCTCCCACCTCAATCCACCTAATATTGGGGTTATGGCGAATTGATGAGAGCAGGTGCTCCGTCACTAGGATGTATAAGAGAGGGGACAGAGGACATCCCTGCCTTGTCCCATTGGTGATTGTGAAAGGTGATGAAAATGTTCTGACGCACCCCCTGGGCCTTGGGACACCCGGAGCCGGACCCTTTTTGGTGGATGCTGGTGGTTGTAGTCTTCGTGGCGGCGATCCGGTTCCGTGGCTCAGGGCGGTCAAACCAGTGGCGGAACTATTTATGTGGTTTTGATGTTTAAATGTCCGACTACGCCACCCGTGGATTGCGGTCAGAGTGAACCGCCGCTACAGGGCAGACCGCTAAGGCTGGTGTTGTGGGTGCAGCAGAGCGTAGCATAACTCCCCACGGGAGGAGTATAGCCTCAGGGCAGTGTATGCGGAGGATGGGGGTGATGGTGCAGGGCAGCAGCAGTAACGACACGGAGTCAGTGATGCAGTTCAGGGCCTTTACTCACAGTTCTTATTATCCAGACCACGTCTGCAGGTAACGGCTGCCCACGTCGTACTGTGCTCACCAGGTAAGGGGCTCAGACAACTCCCAGATAACTTTGGAGCACTTCACAGGACCCCCTTTGTGTGTCCTTTGTCTGGCCTTTCTTACCAACACTTCTGTCCGGCTGCCTCGGGCCTCCTCTTGGTAAACTTGGCGCCAGTTTCCCTGACCCTATGTGGTGCCTTCCTAGCGGGTGGAGCAAGGGGCTGCACCACATAAAATGTCAGAGCCTCCGGTTTCTAGCTGAGGGTCGTTTCCTGCCTCCACTAGTTCGGGGACCGGTCTCCCCCTTTGGCCTGACCCCTCCACGCAGGTGGATTCGGGCGTGCGGTGGCGACTCGCCCGTCCGCACCCCTGGGATCCCTTCATTCCTCGTTCCTGGAGCCTTCTCCGCTCCTCTTCCTTCCTTCTCCCTCTTGCAGGCCTGGGCCTCTGTTACTAGGCCCGCCTCCGGAGCAGAGCTCATGCAGAGCCCCTGCTCCCTGCCACTTCTGCTCAGACTTCTCTGCACTGAACTAAGATGGTGCCCACCTTTTATACTCCCTTCTCAATGCACCCAGGAACTGCTTCCTCCCTGCTCCTGCACTGCAGGGTTCCCCTTCCTCAGTGTTCCCTCCCCCCACTCCAGCCAGGGACAGGGACTGTCGTGCCCATCTCAGGGGCATATTGGTCGCCCTGCCCCACGGCAATGTGGTGTAATGCATGCAGGTGTCGGGTCCTGATCCACACTCCATCCTTATCTGAGAGTGAGATATCACACCTCTGGGTGAGGTGCAATACGTCTGTAGCAACCGAGCCCTCGGTGCTACAGTTCCATTTATCTTCAGCCTAGGTGACGTATTGTGATACAGGGCCGTGATTTTGGCTATAAAAGGGTCCCCTAGACCCCTACCCCAAGCTTTTTAAGAGAATCATATATGGCGTGCCAGGAGACTCTATGGAATGCTTTCTCAGCATCCAACGAGAGTATCTACTTACAAATTTTTAACTGCATCTAGCCCAGGAAATACTTTGTGCCTAGTAGCAGTGTCTGCTAGTCAGCGGATTATCCCGGCTGTTAAGCAAGCTACACCACCTGTAGTTTGGACACTTAATTTTTTCAAAGGAAATGCTTCGGGACCACGGGATACTTAGTGAAGAGCATCAGGAGGCACCCCAAGGCATAGGGGCTGGGACTGGCACTAGGATGCCTTGCGGTGGACAGCCGAGCTCGATCCTTATAAAAGCTTTTTAACTGCAGCAGCTTTAGTGGACGCTACTGGAGCTGGAATTACGCGGCTGCTGGCATGAGACTTGCCCTCCAATAGATCCTTGTAAATGGATTTAAAGTGTATTCATTCAAATTAGAGGGACAATTTAAATTAAAAAGCTTAGAGCTGCCTCCACCACAGGGGGGCTCTCTCGACCCACCAGCGGACAGGCACCAGTATTGGGAGAGGGGGGCTGGCCGTCAGGGTTCACCGCGGCTCTGGCACAAACCCGGCGACACGGAGGTGGCACGGGCAGGAGCGGACTGGCCGTCTCGGCTTCTCACTTTTTGGATTTTAGAAGGGCATGACATGCCTATATCTGTGTCTCCCCCTCCTTTTACTCCTCCACCTCTTTTCTTTTCGCATGACTATATGTACTTGTCACTCTTCCATGTGTTAGTTGTGTCTTCTGAGCAGTTTGTCAGCTTTTGGACACCTTTGAAGGTGTTTTCTATGTGTTTCTATGTGTTTTTGTTTGCCTGCCATTGGTTTTAACGGTGTTCGAAGGTGTTCGACGAACAGTTCGACGAACAGTTCGGCGAACACACGGGTGTTCGACGAACCGAACCGAACTCGAACACTACGGGGGTGGCTCAACACTAGACCTCACGTCAATTTTTTTTTTAATATAATCTTTAATTTAACAAAAAGTGACAAGTACAGTAACCAACACAGTCACTGTACTAATTATATATGTGACTGACATCTTTCTATCTATTCTATGTATGTAGATCTATTCTTTCTATTCTAAATTATTGGGTACTTGGTGCATTGTAACTGTATGGGGCTGATGAATTGCCGACTTTTAAACAGATGGTGCGTGAAAATCGCTTAGCACTTGCATGACACTCGCATAGCACTCGCATGTCACTCGAATGACACTCGCTCAGTCGTTTTTTCGGTCCAGAAAACGGAACTTTTTTTCTCATACAGTGAAGGAAATAATTATTTGATCCCTTGCTATTTTTGTAAGCTTGCCCACTGACAAAGACATGAACAGTCTATAATTTTAAGGGTATGTTAATTTTAACATTGAGAGAATATCCCAAAAAAATCAAGAAAATCATATTGTATAAATTAGATAAATTTATTTGCATTTTGCAGTGAGAAATAAGTGTTTGATCCCCTACAAACCATTATGAGTTCTGGCTCCTACAGACCAGTTAGACGCTCCTAATCAACTTGTTACCTGCATTAAAGACAGCTGTCTTACATAGTCACCTGTATAAAAGACTCCTGTCCACAGACTCAATCAGTCAGACTCTCACCTCTACAACATGGGCAAGACCAAAGAGCTTTCTAAGGATGTCAGGAACAAGATCATAGAACTGCACAAAGCTGGAATCTGCTACAAAACCATAAGTAAGATGTTGGGTGAGAAGGAAACAACTGTTGGTGCAATAGTAAGAAAATGGAAGAAATGCAAAATTACTGTCAATCGACATTGATCTGGGGCACTATTCAAAATCTCACCTTGTGGGGTATCCTTGATCGTGAGGAAGGTGAGATATCAGTCTAAAACTACATGGGGGGAACTTATTAATGATCTCAAGGCAGCTGGGACCACAGTCACCAAGAAAACCATTGGTAACACATTACGCCTTAAAAGTTTAAAATTCTGCAGTGCTTGCAAGGTCCGCCTGCTCAAGAAGGCACATGTGCAAGCCCGTCTGAAGCTTGCCAGTGAACACCTGGGTGATTCTGTGAGTTATTGGGAGAAGGTGCTGTGGTCAGATGAGACAAAAATTGAGCTCTTTGGCATTAACTCAACTCACCATGTTTGGAGGAAGAGAAATACTGCCTATGACCCAAAGAACACCGTCCCCACTGTCAAGCATGGAGGTGGAAACATTATGTTTTGGGGGTGTTTCTCTGCTAAGGGCACAGGACTACTTCACCGCATCAATTGGAGAATAGATGTAGCCATGTACCATAAAATCCTGAGTGACAACCTCCTTCCCTCCGCCAGGACATTATAAATGGGTCGTGGCTGGGTCTTCCAGCAGGACAATGACCAAAAACATACAGCCAAGGCAACAAAGGAGTGGCTCAAAAAGAAGCACATTAAGGTCATGGAGTGGCCTAGCTAGTCTCCAGACCTTAATCCCATAGACCCGAGAGACCTTTTTTAATCTTGTTATACGGTTTTATTCTGTCTCTTTAATAAAATTGTTTCAAATCTGTATTAATATTTGTTTCATATTTTTTGGGGTTGATACTCTATATTTTTTGTAGGCTTTATGTATACCTTGAGGAACACCCTGACTACCAATTATGCTAGATAATCATGGGGTTCGGTCCGTTTATCTATACAACTTATGGAGGGAGTTGAAGCTCCGAGTTGCCAAGCGACAGCCTCAAAATCTGAATGATTTAGAGATGATCTGCAAAGAGGAGTGGACCAAAATTCCTCCTGACATGTGCGCAACCCTCATCATCAACTTCAAAAAACGTCTGACTGCTGTGCTTACCAACAAGAGTTTTGCCAAGAATTAAGTGCTGTTTGCCAGAGGAATCAAATACTTATTTCTCACTGCAAAATGCAAATAAGTTAATCTAATTTATACAATGTGATTTTCTTGATTTTTTTTTTGGATGTTCTATCTCTCAATGGTGAAATTAACCTACCCTTAAAATTATAAACTGTTCATGTCTTTGTCAATGAGCAAACTTGCAAAAACAGCAAGGGATCAAATAATTATTTTTTTCACTGCATATGGGTATGAGCCCTCACCCAGTGACTCTGCAGATGGAAAATTGCTCTACCATACAAACTGTGAACCACAGGGAACCCATAATCTGTGATGGACAAGGTACTGACCACCACTGTACAAGGAAGGTACCATAGTCCGTAAGATGTTATAGCTGCAGGGCATTATCTGGAAGCCCACACAGCAATTCAAAATTACATTAGTCTGCTCCCTGATGCTTCAGCAGTGTGGGAATCAGTGCCGAGCAAGTTTTTTTTGTGAATTGTGAATCAAATCTCAAAATGTTTAAATTCACGTGAAACTGCAAATTTCAGGAGATTCTAAGCTATCTTGATCCATTGCGGATCGACCCACTCATCTCTACTAAAGTTGTTATAATATCTGGCTGATGTATTGTATACCTGTAATGTGATCTGTAAAGCAATCAGTATTAGTTTTTAATGTACAAGTGATATCAGTGTTTTTCACAGATAGCACTCACACCTATGATATTCTGTGGGGCTGTACACATGTACAACTTTTCCCTCAAACAAAGTGGTCTGTGGAAAATATCGGAGACATGTTAGATTTTGATCTGAGCATCGGATCAAAATTGTCAATGCAAGTCTATAGGTCCGTGAAAAAAATCAGACCGCAATCGGATGTCGATTTCCAAAGACTGTCAGAAAGGAGAAGGTGGAGAAATTTTCCTTTCTACACATATGAGAATAACTGATGACACTTGGACCACACACTGATCAAGCTCTGATAAGAATAGTCAATCCCTTTTTCTCGTACATGGAAAATACTGACAACTGAATGAGCTTTTATATGAATAGTAAATATTCAGCGTGCATGCAGTACCACTGACAAATAATGTCTATTTGACTGCAAATAGAGCAAAGTATCACAGACCCTCTGACAAGTTTCACTGCACCAGTGGCGCTATCAGGCTATAAGGCTATGGCATGTCCTATGTATCCGTTAGTGGAAGCAAGGTATTATTTGTCCAATAGGACAATTTGTAAATAAAGACCTGTAAGAATCACCACCATGATGAATAGTATGGCCCATATATATTTGTGAGGGTCTGTGCACTATCCTTAGGATGTCATAATGAAGAATGTAAAGTGTTTAATTAGCAGCAAGGCATTTATGGTGACTCCTTGCAGGGGTGGTTAAGGGTAGCCAGGTCCCCGGGCAGTTTAGGGTGCATGGTTCTCCAGTAACCGATGTATCACGTGACATGCCACATGATATTTTTGAGAGGTCATGTGACAGGTCACGTGATGTACTCAGAGGTGTTCTGGTATACATCTGTAGAACCCAAATATTTTCCCTTACATACAGTGCTAAACAACAATTGACGATACAGTGTAATAAGGGATGGCGCTATACATAACAATAGAGGATACCATGTTATAAGGGACGGGGCTATACATAACAAGAGAGGATGCTATATAATAAGGAACGTGGCTATACATAACAAGAGAGGATGCTATGTAATAAGGGACCGGGCTCTACATAACAAAAGGGGATGCTATGTAATAAGGGACGGAGCTATATATAACAAAAGGGGATACTATGTTATATGGGGCAGGGCTATACATAACAATAGAGGATACCATGTTATAAGGGGCGGGGCTATACATAACAAAAGAGGATTCTATGTAATAAGGGACGTGGTTATATATAACAAGAGGGGATGCTATGTAATAAGGGGTGGGGCTATACATAACAATAGAGGATACCATGTAATAAGGAACGGGGCTATATATAACAAGAGGGGATGCTATTTAACAAGGGACAGGGCTGTACATAATAAGAAGGGATGTTATATAATAAGAGACGGGGCTATACATAACAAGAGGGGATGCTATGTAATAAGGGACGGGGCTATACATAACAATAGAGGATACTATGTAATAAGGGACGGGGGTATACATAACAAGAGGGGATGCTGTGGAAGAAGGGAATTTTTTTTCCCTTACATACAGCACTGAACATAAGACCCTATATACTAAGTGACTGTGCTTTACATAATAAGGCAGTTTCTTTTGCAAACAAAAGTATTATTCCAATCATCTTTGCAAATAAAGCTGCATTTACACTGAAAGATAAACAGTGAAGAAGCGTTCTTATGATATATCCTTTCAGTGTGAACATGTTGCCGATCACCAGATGAACGAGCAAAACGCTCGTTCATCAGGTGAAATTACTTTTTGTGCAGCACAAAAATCATCGTCCTCTGTAAACAGGCTTCGTACTGCCGAGAGAAATGATCATTGTTTACCCATCAGTGCCACTGATTACTGTGTAAACCTTTGTATGGTGCCGATACAGAATAAATATTTTGCAGCAAGTAACTTACCACTGACGTCTTGTCTGATTACAGCCATTTTCTTTGTTTCTTCTCCATCTTGTCAAACCTTCTTGTCAACATCCTAAAGCCATGATGTGGCCACTGCAGAGTTTGCCACACTGTTCACCGCGCCCCTAAAAATAAGAATGTTACATATATATGTCCCTTTTATATATATATATATATATATATATATATATATATACACACACTTGTTTCCTGAAAAAAGAATCCCCCACACTGCGCCGTTGAATACAGACATGCACCCACCATTAATGTATAATTACAGTGCCGGCAAAAAAAATCTTTACACTTGCGCAGCAAAAAAAAACTTTACATATAAAATCCACATCATAATTTCACTTTTTAAAAGTGTACACAATGGGGGAGATAATAAAAAACTGTCTAATATTAAAGCTGGCTTTGTTGCAAATATCAACCAATCAATGCTCAGTTTTCACTTCTCTGGTCAAGTGAAAGCTGGGCTCTGATTGGTTGTTATGTGCAGCTGAGCCAGTTTTGCTATTAGGCAGTCTTTTATTATCTCCCTCAGTTTTATATTATCTCCCACAATGGGTCGAAAGAAGCTTAAAATGGAAGAGAAATCCCGTGCCTTGACTCTGCTCGAGAAGGGGGATTCGGTGATTACTGTAGCTAGAGATCTGGGAGTGTCAAGAGAAGCAATTTTCAACTGAAGCGGTTGGCGGCATTATTGCCTCCTGGGATGGTACCGCAGAGGAAGTCAGGCTCTGGCCCACCTAAGAAGACTTCACCAAGGACTGATAAGCTTCTGGAGCGTGAAGTGATGTCACATCCTTCTATAACTGCCGTTGAAATAAAAAATAAGTACCCTATGCTCCTCCAGAACATCGCAACTAGGACAATTCGTCACCGCCTGCAGAAGGACCTGGGTCTACCAAGTTGCCGTGCCGCAAAGAAGCCCCTGCTCACAGCAGCAATGAAGAAGAAACGGCTTGCCTTTTGTAAGAAATATCAAGATTGGACATCTGAAGAGTGGAAGAAAGTGATGTTTAGTGATGAGAGCACTTTCAGGCTGGTCAGGGGAGGCTCAAAGGTTGTGCGTCGTCCGAGTACAGTGTTACGTTATGACCCAAAATATACAGTTAAGACTGTTAAACACCCTGACAGTGTGATGGTGTGGGGTGCATTCAGTGGAAGCATGGGCAGGGCAGGTTTGTACTTCCTTCCCAAGATTATAACTATGAAAGCAAGCAATTATATTACTGTTTTGGAAGAACACATGCTTACTTTTTGGGTCATACATCAGTGTGATTACTTTATGCATGATGGAGCCCCTGTCCACAAAGCCAAGGCCGTGAGAAAGTTTCTCAGTGACCATAACATTAACATTTTAGAGTGGCCAGGTAATTCCCCTGACCTTAACCCCATAGAAAATGCCTGGAATTTAATGAAAAACAAGGTTCAAGAGACACGACCCAGCAACATCAACAATCTAAAGGAGGTGCTGAAGACACTGTGGGTAAACATGGACAACACATACTTAGCCAGCCTTGCTGAGTCCATGCCTAAACGACTGCAGATGGTGATAAAATGTAAGGGTGACATGACAAAATACTAATTGTAATAAAATATCCACAATAAAACACTTGAATCCACTTGAATATTAAGATTTTGTGGTTTCATTGAACTTGTAAAGATTTTTTTTGCCGCCACTGTAGCTATTGTGCCACCCACCATTTAAAATATAAATTAATACACCACTATTTTGACCCTCACTAGCTATAATTAGTTGCTTTTCCCTGCCCCATAAAAGTATAAATTAATTAGCCCCTGTGCTCTTTCCCCCAATTCATTACCAGTCACTCTCCTGCATCCTCAACCCCCCACTGTGCTCCTCCCGCTTCACCAATTCATTATAATTACATGTCCTCTCCCAAATTCATTCTAATTGTATATCCCAAAATTAAAATTACATACCCTGAATTCATTATAGTCACATACCTCCAATTCAGTATAGCCACCTACTCCCCAATGCATTTTAATTACATACCCCAATTCATTATAGTCACATACCCCCCAATTCATTATAGTTACATACCCCAATTCAGTATAGCCACATACCACTCAATTCATTATAACATACTGTGCTCTCACCCATCCCTCCACCCCAATATATTATAAGGTACTGTGCAGTGCTCTCACCCATCCTCCACCCTAATCCATTATAAGGTACTGTGCCGTGCTCTCACCCATCCCCCACCCCAATTCATTTATTAGGTACTGTGCAATGCTCTCACCCATCCCCCCACCCCAATTCATTACAAGGTTGTCACGCTAGGTAAGGGGAGGACCAAGTGTATGACAACGAGAAAAGGGGGAAGCCCAACAACTAGGGAAAGGGAGAGTGGAGAGCCCTAGGCAGATCTTACAATACCCTGACTCCCCTACCGTCCCTAAATAGGTTCCGCACCTATCGTCGAGCAGGATACCTAATCCCTAACTGTCCCTAGAGCTAGGCCCTAGGTGGGGAGGGGAAGGGGTGAGCACTAGTCAGCCCCCACTGCAACTAAAGACAAACAAAGAAAACAGACAAGGGTATACACTTAGCTTGAGAAGTCACCAGAGAGAAGACAACAATCCATCAAGAAACTCCAAGAAGAAACTAGCTGACTGCTAGTACTCCAGGCCTGAGCAGGGGAAAATAGTTCTATCACTGGCGACTCTCTGGAGACACTGAAGGTTTTTAAATATCAAGCAAGGATGTGTCAATTAGCAGCAGAAGGTGGAGATCACTGCTGGGTCCTAGCGAGAGAAGGATACCACTACACTACAGAGATGAAAGGATCAAGAAGGTGTCTGCTAAGCCAAGCACAGTGACCTTCTACAGCCGGATCCAGAACAACTATATGTCAAACCTGATACACCCGTGAGAAAGGTACTGTACAGTGCTCTCACCCATCCCCCACCCCAATTCATTATATGGCACGGTGCAGTGCTCTCACCCATCTCCACACTCCAATTCATTATAAGGTACTGTGTAGTGCTCTCTCCCATCCTCCAACCCCAATTCATTCAAGAAAAAAAAAAAGAAGAACTCACCTCTCCTGGCGATCCCCTGCAACTCTGCTTCCTTCCTCTCCTTGCCGATGCGTACATGGTAAACAACGCAGCCGAGCGATGACATCATCTCCATTGCCAGCAGCAGAGCAAGAGGAGCATTCCCTGCTGGCGATAAGCGCCGCCGATGTCTCAAAAAATATTATAATGAGGGCAATGTGCCCATTGGCCCCCGTGGAGCCTAGGGCCCTGGGCAGTAGCCCAGATTGCCCTCATTTTAATCTGCCTATGACTCCATGTAACTGTATAGCCAAGACTGATAAAACTAGTATCTCAAGTTTCAATTGTTGGGAGGTACAGTCCCTTCTTTTAGCTAAAAATGCTTCCTTCCTTTTTGTTCTTACATGATTGTTCTTATCTGACCTTGGGGAGATATTGGATATGATTTGAATTTATCATATATCTTTGCTCAGATGTCCTAGAAACAAGGGATGGCAGAAGATAGCTGCCAAGCATATTCTCGCTATGCATTCTCTTATCTAGACATCACAATTGCTAATCAAGCGCTCGGTAAGTATTTACATTATGATGCTTATAGCAATATATTATTCTTAAAGTCGAGTAATCAAGGAAGATGGAGATGATTTTATTTTATCATGTATTCTTGCTCAGACTTCTTAGAAACAATTAATGGCAGAAGAGAGCTACCAAACAAAGTCTTGTTATAATGTATTTTATTTTCCTATCTACATCATCACAGTTCTTTGGAAAATGTGATGCAAGCCAGACAACTCGATGAAGTGAGAGGGGAGACATCTTGTCCAGTACAAATTCTCAAGTAACATTAAACAGGGCTCCTATTCTTTTAAACAGGGTATTTGACTTCCTGTTACAGGCTCACAAATTGATAACATTTTAGATTATTGCTTTCTCAGGCAATAACTGGAACCACTGACAATACATTAGGATCATTTCGCCAACAGGATTTTAATCTTTTTTGGAAGCTGAAAATTTATTATCATCAGTGAATATCAATACAATAAAGTCAATCAAGTTGTGTCTTGAGCTGTAGCTATAATCATGGTTATTAAGTAGTTTATGAGTTTGTTAAGATACTATTGGCCCCATTAACCTATACACCACATTGATCCCTTAGTAAGTTATCATGCTGCTGAATGCATTTACTGACTCTGGGGATAATCTTATTGATCGATGCCTGCAATGTTTCAATAACAATGCACTGAGTGAACGAACAGTCATATCAAAAGGCAGGCAATAGCTTTTCAGGGTCGCGTAGTAAAGAACGATTAACGATATCTGTCAAATGTGTTATTTATTTGATTCCTTTCAACATTGAAAAAGGACCACTATGGCAGCTTTTGTTTCTGCTGAAATAAAATCTGTACAAAGAACGCCTTGGTTAGTCAGCACACAGTAAAAACAATTGATAACCTGCCACAATCTGTAATAAATATCTCTGAGTCCAAATATAAATTTACTTTTGGAAAAGGAGACATTTTACATTGCAACAAGGTATATGAGTAACCCATGCTCAGTATGTTGAATCATTGTATTACTATGAATATTATAAAATGTGTCAGAATACAGAAGATCATCCAGTGGGCCGAAACTCTGACATAATAATAGACCATAAAGGTCACGCAAAAGACAACCTCATTGGACTGATTTTGGGGACAATAATTTCATAATAGTGTGCAATAATAGCAACTAAGTGAACAGAGAAATTGGACATGTACATATTCTGACAAAATGAAGGGTTGACCCACAGAATCATCTCTCATGGTGTGCTCATAGAACTGCAGTCAGGGTTGATCTTGCATGCCCATTCTCGTAGGTCATGAGATTAGTGCTATCCAGACAGTTCTAGCAACTTATATTAGACTAGCTATTGAGCCCGTTCTACGCCCAGGTGGCGAGCATTTTTATTGGTATATGGTCTCCCATCCTGGTATTTGTGCTGCCCCCATCCTGGTATTTGTGCTGCACCCATCCTGGTATTTGTGCTGTCCAATCCTGTTCCCCCATCTTGTTATGTGCTGCCCTCACCCCTATCCTGATATGCATGGCGTGCCTCATCCCTATCCTGGTATGCATGGCACCCCTCACCCCCAATCCTGCTATGCATGGCACCCCTCACCCCCAATCCTGGTATGCATGGCACCCCTCACCACTAATCCTTGTATGCATGGCACTCTTCATCCCCAATCCTGGTATGCATGGCACTCCTCACCCCCAATCCTGTCTGCATGGCACCCCTCACCCCCAATCCTGGTATGCATGGCACCCCTCATCCCCAATCCTGGTATGCATGGCACCACCCATCTTCCCAATCCTGGTATGCAGGCTCCCTTATACCCAATGCTGGTATGCATGGTACCCTATCCCTCATCCCTATCCTGGTATGTATGGCATACCTCATTCTGGTATGCATGGCACCCCTCATCCCTATCCTTGTATGCATGGCCCCTCATCCGAATCCTGATATGCATGGCCTCCCCAGATCCCCAATCCTGGTATGCATGGTACCCCTCATCCCCAATCCTGGTATGCATGGCACCCCTCATCCCCAATCCTGGTATGGATGGCACCCCTCATCCACAATCCTGGTATGCATGGCACCCCTCATCCCCAATCCTGGTATGCATGGCACCCCTCATCCCCAATACTGGTATGCATGGCACCCCTCATCCCCAATCCTGGTATGCATGGCACCCCTCATCCCCAATCCTGGTATGCATGGTACCCATCATCCCCAATCCTGGTATGCATGGCACCCCTCACCACTAATCCTGGTATGCATGGCACCCCTCACCACTAATCCTGGTATGCATGGCACCCCTCACCCCCAATCCTGGTATGCATGGCACCCCTCACCCCAATCCTGTATGCATGGCACACCTCACCCCCAATCCTGTATGCATAGCACCCCTCATCCCCAATCCTGGCATGCATGGCACCCCTCATCCCAATCCTGGTATGCATTTCTCCCTCATACCCAATCCTGGTATGCATGGTACCCCATCCCTCATCCCTATCCTGGAATGTGTGGTACCCCTCATCCTGGTATGCATGGCACCCCTCTTCCCTATCCTGGTATGCATGGCCCCTCATCCGAATCCTGGTATGCATGGCACCCCTAATCCCAATCCTGGTATGCACGGCTCCCTCATACCCAATCCTGGTATGCATGGTACCCCATCCCTCATCCCTATCCTGGTATGTATGGTACCTCTCATCCTGGTATGCATGGTACCCCATCCCTCATCCTGGTATGCATGGTACCCCTCATCCCTATCCTGGTATACATGGTACCCCTCATCCCTATCCTGGTATGCATGGCCCCTCATCCAAATCCTGGTATGTATGGCCCCCCAGATCCCTATCCTGGTATGCAAGGTACCCCTCATCTCTATCCTGGTATGCATGGCACCCCTCATCCCCAATCCTGGCATGCATGGCACCCTTCATCCCCAATCCTGGTATGCATGGCACCCCTCATCCCCAATCCTGGTTTGCAACACCCCTCATCCCCAAACCTGGTATGCAAGCCACCCCTCATCCCCAATCCTGATATGCATGGCACCCCTCATCCCCAATCCTGGTATGCATGGCAGCCCTCATTCCAAATCTGGTATACATGGCACCCCTCATCCCAATCCTGGTATGTATGGCACCCCTCATCCCCAATCCTGGTATTCATGGCACCCCTCATCCCCCAATCCTGGTATGTATGGTACCCAATCCCTCATCCTGGTATGCATGGCTTCCTCATCCCCAATCCTGGTATGCATGGTACCTCTCATCTCCAATCCTGGTATACATGGCACTCCTCATCTCCATCCTGGTATGTATGGTACCCCTCATCTTGGTATGCATGGCACCCCATCCCTCTTCCTGGTATGCATGGTACCCCGCATCCCTATTCTGGTATGTATGGTAACCCTCATCCTGGTATGCATGGCACTCTTCTTCCCAATTCTGGTATGTATGGCCTCCTCATCCCTCAATCCTGGTATGCATGGCACCCCTCATCCCCCAATCCTGGTATGCATGGCACCACCTATTTCTATTCTGGTATGAATGGCACCCCATCCATCATCCTGGTATGCATGGTACCTCGCATTCCTATCCTGGTATGTATGGTAATCCTCATCCCCAATGCTGGTATGCATGGCACCCCTCATCCCCAATCCTGGTATGCATGGTACCCCTCATCCCCAATCCTGGTATGCATGGCCGACTCATCTCCCAATCCTGCATGGCACCCCTCATCCCCCAATCCTGGTATGCATGGCGCCATCTATTCCTATTCTGATATGCATGGTACCCCTCATCCCTATCCTGGTATGCATGGTACCCCTCATCCCTATTCTGGTATGCATGGTACCCCTCATCCTGGTATGCATGGCACCCCATCCCTCATCCTGGTATGCATGGTACCCCACATCCCTATTCTGGTATGTATGGTACCCCTCATCCTGGTATACATGGCACCCCTCATACCAATTCTGGTATGTATGGCACCCCTCATCCCCCAATCCTGGTATGCATGGCACCACATATTCCTATTCTGGTATGCATGGTACCCCTCATCCCTTTTCTGGTATGCATGGTACCCCTCATTCTGGTATGAATAGCACCCCATCCATCATCCTAGTATGCATGGTACCCCGCATTCCTATCCTGGTATGTATGGTAATCCTCATCCCCAATGCTGGTATGCATGGCACCCCTCATCCCCAATTCTGGTATGCATGGCACCCCTCACCCCCCAATCCTGGTATGCATGGTACCCCTCATCCCCCAATTCTGGTATGCTTGGTACCCCTCACCCTCCAATCCTGGTATGCATGACACCCCTCATCCCCAATGCTGGTATGCATGGCCCCTCTCACACCCCAATCCCTGTATGTATAATCCCCTCACCCCTCAATCCTGGTATGCATGGTACCCCTCATCCCTATCCTTGTATGCATGGTCCCCTCACCCCCAATCCTGGTATGCATGGTACCCCTCACCCCTCATTCCTGATATGCATGGTACCCCTCATCCCCCAATCTTGGTATGTGTGGCCCCCTCATCCCCCAATCCTGGTATGTGTGGCCCCCTCATCCCCCAATCCTAGTATGTGTGGCCCCCTCATCCCCCAATCCTGGTATGTGTTGCCCCCTCAACCCCCAATCCTGGTATGCATGGCACCCCTCACCCCCCAATCCTGGTATGTATGGTACCCCTCATCCCCCAATTCTGGTATGCTTGGTACCCCTTATCCCCAATCCTGGTATGCATGGTACCCCTCATCCCCAATCCTGGTATGCATGGCCTCCTCATCCCCCAATCCTGCATGGCACCCCTCATTCCCCAATCCTGGTATGCATGGTGCCATCTATTCCTATTCTGGTATGCATGGTACCCCTCATCCCTATCCTGGTATGCATGGTACCCCTCATCCCTATTCTGGTATGCATGGTACCCCTCATCCTGGTATGCATGGCACCCCATCCCTTATCCTGGTATGCATGGTACCCTACATCCCTATTCTGGTATGTATGGCACCCCTCATCCCCCAATCCTGGTATGCATGGCACCACCTATTCCTATTCTGGTATGCATGGTACCCCTCATCCCTATTCTGGTATGCATGGTACCCCTCATTCTGGTATGAATGGCACCCCATCCATCATCCTGGTATGCATGGTACCCCGCATTCCTATCCTGGTATGTATGGTAATCCACATCCCCAATGCTGGTATGCATGGCACCCCTCACCCCCCAATCCTGGTATGCATGGTACCCCTCATCCCCCAATTCTGGTATGCTTGGTACCCCTCACCCCCCAATCCTGGTATGCATGACACCCCTCATCCCCAATGCTGGTATTCATGGCCCCCCTCACACCCCAATCCCGGTATGTATGGTTCCTTCACTCCTCAATCCTGGTATGAATGGTACCCCTAATCCCTATCCTTGTATGCATGGTCCCCTCACCCCCAATCCTGGTATGCATGGTACTCCTCACCCCTCATTCCTGATATGCATGGTACCCCTCATCCCCCAATCCTGGTATGTGTGGCCCCCTCATCCCCCAATCCTGGTAAGTGTGGCCCCCTCATCCCCCAATCCTGGTATGTGTGGCCCCCTCATCCCCCAATGCTGGTATGTGTGGCCCCCTCATCCCCCAATCCTGGTATGTGTGGCCCCCTCAACCCCCAATCCTGGTATGCATGGCACCCCTCACCCCCCAATCCTGGTATGCATGTCCCCCTCATCCCCAAATCCTGGTATGCATGGTACCCCTCATCCCCCAATCGTGGTATGTGTGGACCCCTCACCCCCCAATCCTGGTATGTGTGGACCCCTCACCCCCCAATCCTGGTATGCATTGCACCCCTCACCCCCCAATCCTGGTATGCATGGCACCCCTCACCCCCCAATCCTGGTATGCATAGCCCCCTCATCCCCCAATCCTGGTATGCATGTACCCCTCATCCCCCAATTCTGGTATGCTTGGTACCCCTCATCACCCATTCCTGGTATGTGTGGCCCCCTCACCCCCAATCCTGGTATGCATTGCACGCCTCACCCCCCAATCCTGGTATGCATGGCACCCCTCACCCCCCCAATCCTGGTATGCATGGCCCCCTCATCCCCCAATTCTGGTATGCTTGGTACCCCTCATCCCACAATCTTGATATGTGTGGCCCCCTCACCCCCTAATCCTGGTATGTATGGCACCCCTCATCCCTTTCACGCTGCACACATACAAAAAAAAACACTTATACTCACCTTTCTTCACTGTGCTCCACCACTGCTGTGTCCTGTTCTGAATGAAGCCGGGGGAGGAGTGAGGCGTCGGAGTATGCGCGTGCCCATACCACGTTGTCCGGCGCCATTTTTCTGAAGACACACTGCAAATGTGTCTTCAGTAAAATGGCGCCGGATAGCGCTATGTGCATGCGCCAATTCACTCCTGCCCCGGTCTCCGGCGAGAAGAGAGGCGCCGTGGCAACACTCCTCCCGGTCAGGTAGGTATGTAAGTATGGCACCGGAGATCACAGTATGTGTTCAGTGTCTACGCATACCGTGATCTCCGGCGCCATACACACTCCTCTTACCTGTAATGGCTCCATGCGTTCTTCTGTCTGGAGCCAGACTGTGCAGGCTTGTCGCGCTTGTGCAGTCTATAGAGGCTTCAGAAAGAGGGACGCTTGTACGATTATATTATAGATAATAAGACTGTAAACTTGTAAATAGCCAGTTATAAGTTGTTGGGGTTGGGGGTGGAACACTTTTATTAGAAGATATAGGATAGTATGCTTCTTTAAATATAATGGGATGCAGTGGCCCCTGGGGATAGAGTGGCCCTCTACATAGGAAAGGCAAAAGGACTTAAGAACACACAGATGTCAGTTCAAAAATTTTACTCTCAATGAGGCAACAAGCTTAATGGTTACACCGTCTTACATAAGGCAACAAGCTTTATGGTTTCAACAGTGTCTCAAGATGGACATAGTAGAGGGGTTCATGTACTGTTCAAGCTTGGATTAGACATCAATGAATGTCAGCAAAGAACATGCAAAGAGCCAGCTACTGGGAAAATGTACAGCAGATTGACTTTTTTGAAAACACAGAACAGCCAGTATAGACTCCTGATGAAAGGTGTGATGCTTTTATTTCTCTGAGGATAGACGTGGACATAAGGGGAGAAAATGTTGTGTTTGTATATACTCATAGGCTGATTCTGTCAATTAGTGGGGGAATAATAAGGCCAGAGAGACACATTTTGGATCATGGAGCAAGGATTCTACGCTGTTTTTATTGTGTAGGGCAGCAACCCTTGTTCCACTATACTGCTGCACCACCAGCTCTACCCTCACCTACTGTATCCTCAGCCATCCCTTGTAGATTGGTAGCCCTCACTGGCAGGGTCCTCTCTCCTTCTGTACCAGTCGCTGACTTGTGTTGTTCATTATTATTATTGTACTTGTTTCTTTGATATGTATACCCCTTTTCACATGTAAAGCGCCATGGAATAAATGACGATATAATAATAAATAATAATATTAATAATGATAATATCCTCTATGGCTTTGATTACAGCCATTTAGCAGGCCAGAATATGCACTACATCTTAATGTGTGGTTTCCTGTTGATTTGTCTGGGGTATTATTGTGATACAATAACAGAACAATACATTTTGTAAACTGTAAATTGTGTAACTGAAATTACTGATGTTGTATTCTCATTCTATAAAGAAGTGGCATATATATAGGGTATTTCTAGATCCTGAGAATGAAAGAACTGTAGTGTTAATTCAGCACTACTACAATTTACAGCAATTCACTGAAAAGGATAGTGAATTTTACCCCAAAATTTCACCTATTTCACCATGTATTTTGTCTTCATTGCATGATCTGGCCAGGAAGTGTGATGTTGGCTGGGGAAAATGGGGTGTTTGTCCCTGTGAAGTTGTAAAAAGTTAAAAAAAAGAGATAGGTCTAGCAAGTACAATTTTTCTTTACCAGTTATACATTCTCTATCGCTAGACTATATATAACCTACAATGCCATATGTTGTGAGAAAAACATCCAGCCTTTTTTTGAAAGCTGTTAAAGTGTCTGCCTTTACTACCTCTTGTGGTAGGGCATTCCACAGTCTGACTGCTCTAACCATAAAGAACCCTTTCCTATTTAGATTTAGATGCCACAATCACCTTTTTTCCACATGAAATGTATGTTTTCTGGTCATTTGCATTGTCCTTAGAAGGAATAAAGCATTCACTTTCACAGTCATCACTTTACAAGATGACACTATCCTATTAATTAGGTATTCTAAAAAAAAATAGCTCATTTAGTATTTACTGATAACATTTCAGCTCTGAGGTGAGAGGTCAAGTCTGTTATGTTCACAGTTAATGAAAAGTCGAAATTTCTCCAGGGACCTTTTCAAGTTTGACCTTTAAATGTTTTGTGTGTTCTGTAAAATATTTTAGTGCCCACAACGATAATTACTGCATCAAATCTGATAACATAACTTTTTTTTTCTCTGTCATAGTAGTTCATGAAATAATAGGGTCTTTAAAATGTTCCTATTTGCTGAACATTATTTTAAAAGGATAAAAAAATAAAAACAAAAGTTGAATTTAATAAGCGATAAAATACAGTGCACATTCCCATCTAGAATCCTAGCTTTACTGATAAACACCTGTCAAAACCTGAATGGTTCTCCAGTTATAGGGGCTCTCTGAAAAAAGGAGCAGCACATTTTCTAATATAAAAAACCCTTAAGTATTCACTGTTTTAAACCCCCAAAGACGGAATGTACACATGGCGTCTTTTAGAAGCTGGAGGACCCGCATCGGTTTTGAAGCAGAAGACGGTTCAGGAAGATGCCGATGGTGTTTTCCCTGAAGTGTATTTTCTGATCTCTTTTTGGACTTGTTTTGCGGAGGCTTTGCCTTTGGCTTTTTTCTTCATTCCATATATAACATAGTGGTATTTTCCAATTGGAAGCCGCCAGGAGAGTGATCTGGGTCACTTCTTTTAGCCACTTGACACCTGAAGATGTTAAAAGAAGTCACAAAAGACTGAACATATGAACAGCAAGTCGTTTTAACATTGATATGTATATGCTAATTTGCTTTGTTGATTTTTAGCGCTTTTTCAGGTGATTTCCAGGCAGAATCTGCTTGAAAAAGACTATCTGTAGATTGAAGAGGTTGGCACTGTTTCTTTTGATATATTAGAACTTCTGTGTCTCCTCTTTAAATACTAGATTCTCCCGAAAAGCATAAACTATAATGGTAAATCTTTTATGTCCATCATGGGGGATTAAAAAAATGATAGCCAAAATGTAGAAAAAAATGTCCATTTTTAGATGCGGGGAGGGAGTGAAACAGCACTTCGATGAGCACCACAGCTAATTCATAGTATATTCAGGTACAGCCGTTCATCTGTGCAGTTTAGCCTCATTCACTTACTGTTCAGTCTGAACCCTACCAATATTGATGGTCTATTTTAAAGAAAGGACATAGTTACTTTGGTCCCAGAAAAAAAATCTTATATGCACATATGGATTATTTGATAATGCATGTATATGTGTGTATGTTTGTTTTTTACATTTGCAAATACAGGTGCTTCTCCCAAAATTAGAATATCATCAAAACGCTTAATTAAACGCTTAGGAAGTCTTTGCAGGTGTTTTTTGTTAATTATTCTAATTTACTGAGATATTGACTTTTGTGTTTTCATTGGCTGTAATCTATAATCATCAACATTAACAGAAATAAACACTTGAAATAGATCACTCTGTTTGTAATAACTCTATATAATATATGAGTTTCACTTTTTGTACTGAAGAACTGAAATAAATTAAATGTTTGAGGATATTCTAATTTTGTGAGAAGCACCTGTATATGTGCCAAATTAGTGGTTAATGTTAGGATGAATGGAGGCTTACTGAGAAGATTAACTCTTATATTCTTAAGTGAATATGTGTCTGATGAATTAAAGGGAAACTGTCATGGGAAAAAACGCTATTAACCTGCAGATATAGGGTTAATCTGCAGGTTAATAGCATTCTGAAGCCGTGCAGCCGCCACACTGAAAGCCCGGTTACTGGGATGAAATTAACTTTATTCCTCTTGGCAGCCTACAGCTTTCAGTCATAGAGGTGCGGGTGGCACGGCTTCAGTCACCTCTCAGTACATTGTACCGTCTCTGCAGTGTATCTGTACAGATCCAGTTGTCAGTCAGTGCTGTGGGCATAGTTACAGCTGCCACTCACTGTTTACTGAGCCGTGACGGACGTCAAGCCTCTATCACTGAAAGCCCAAGCGGGAGGATTAAAATTTATTTACTCCTGGTAGCCGAGCTTTCAACACTATCAATCTGCAGACTAACCATATATGTGCTGGTTAATAGCGTTTTTTTCACATTACAGGTTTCCTTTAAGGACAGTTAGATGGGCCATTAATTGTAGTATACTCATACCTGTTCATCAAACCATCTAATCAGGGTGGCAAACAAGAGCTAAATTCTTGTTTATCAGGTACGATGATTTTTAAACTTTAATGATCGTTATCGGCAGCTCATCGTCAGGTTTAAACAGGTGTGCTTCTAATGACGTGATATTCTATGCACACTCAGCGATTGTTTAATGGTATATCTGTGCACACAGAATTCTCGTGAGCCTGTCTAAACAGGCTATTAAATGATTAATCAGCTGTTGTTTAACGACAGTTGTTTAATGGCTGCAATCATGTACTCTGAATTCAGTATTACATAGTATACCTCATTAGAAATTAACATATTTTAAATCAGATTTTCATCTTCTTATATCTTTTTTCTGCCCATTAATTTATTGACAGTAAAAAAAGATTTGCTCCCTCACTTTCCTTTAAAAACTCACTAACATCATAAGGAACTTAATAAATTCTAGTAAAGAAAACCTCATTACTATTTATTGATATGCATTTAAAGCTTGGCACTGCATTCTTTGTTAGAATAGTTCTAATTCTAGTGATAATTTACTAATGGACTTAGTGTGAATTCACTTTATTGGATGAAGTGAAAAGAAAAGGTTTCCTTCTGTACTATAATAAAATGATTTACACTTTCTATATACTAAATTCTAGGGACCCACCTTAAATTAGAATTTATCAGTCACTAAAGATTCATACAAACTTTTTGGCATTGTCATGGCTTTTTCACACATAATTTTTTGGTACGTTATCTATTATTTTTGCGTGTAGATCACAGACCCATTACAAAAATCCATGAGTCTTTTCTCATGCCCTTATATTTTTTGCAGACCAACTGTCCTACCTCATCTTTGCTACAGATTAAACTTACCAATAGTGTTGAGCATTCCGATACTGAAATATCGGGTATCGGCCGATATTCGCGGTATCGGAATTCCGATACTTAATTCCGATACTTTTACAATATCGGATACCGGAATCGGAAGTTCCCATAATGCCTGCGCTCTGCAGTGTCTGTGAAGGATGACAAGTTGGATGGCAGCGCGATCCAGCCTGTCATCAGAATGCCATCCCAGCGGGGGAGAATTCTCCTGATTGTTTAAAAGCCGGCAGGCGGTAAAAAGCCGCCGGCTTTTAAACAATCACACAGCCCCATACTGCTTCCCCGCAGCCTCCCACCCCGATCCTCCGCTCCCCTCGCCACCTCCCATCCCGATCGTAAGTTAGGACCGGGCGGGGAGCGCAGCTCCAAGGAGCGGGGAGTGAAGGACCCGGGCGGGGAAGCCGGCAGTGAAAAGACTTCACCGCCGGCTTTCCCGTTCTGTGCTGCGCTTTCCCGCCGGTTATTTCAAATGAACAGCTGAGGTATCAGCTGATGCCGATCAGCTGTTCATTTGAAGTCCCCGCGTTGCCCTCAGAGGGTTCATGTGAGTTCATGCTTGACTGCATGAACTCACATGAACTTTCCCACGGCCGCACAGGTCAGCCTCACCTCCCAGACCATCAGCCCGTCATGATTAGTGTGTGTGCGGGGTGTGTGTGCGGGGTGTGTGCGCGATGTTTGTGCGGGTGTGCGCGGTGTCTGTGCGATGTGTGCGGGTGTGTGCGGTGTCTGTGCGGGTGTGCGCGTGCAGGCAGACATAGGCCGATGTGACACTACTACTCCCATCGGCCTATGTCTGTCCCCCGTCCACTCCTGCCAGCAGGATCAGCTCGATGGGAGCAGTAGTTCCCATCAGACTGATCCTGCTATTTAAATTGCCCTACTGTGTCCCCAATAAATGTTAGATACATGTCATTGCTGGCCAGTGGTTACCTAAAATAAATTAGTTTATACATTACTTGTCCCCGCCGATCGCCACCTAAAATAAAGTAAAAAATAAAAAACTACACCTATACTCACCTAGACACCTAATTCCCCGAAGCCATCAATCTCCTGTAATAAAATATAAAATAATAAACCACAACCTTATCCTTACCCCTCCGTAGCAGTCCACGAGTGTCCCACGAAGATCTCCAGTTCAGAGCAGCCACATAAACTGTGACCGCTCTGAACCGCTGCCGCCGCTAGAATGACGGGGCCGTAAGGGTTCACCGGAGTTCAGGCAGCGCTGCTCCGGTTAGCTCCTTTATGGCCCTGCTGTATCGTGAGAAATTCCCACGGTACAGCAGTGCCGTAAAGGAGGTCTCCGGAGCTGCGCTGCCTGAATTCACTCCGGTGACCTCAGTCAGTGGCTCCCGCTGCCGGGAGCGGACGTGTTCCCGGCAGCGTGAGCTTACAGCAGCCATGCACAGCTGTCACCATCTCCAGATGTGACAGCTGTGCATGGGAGATCAGAGCAGGAACGTGGACAGGTAACTATTATTTTTAGTAAACTAAGAATTAAATAAAATTGTGTGTTTTATTTCAAATAAATTATTTTTTTCTGGGTGTAGTGTGTTTTTTCTTTTTAACACTTTGTAGGTTAGTAATGGGGGTGTCTTATAGACGCCCATCATTACTAACCTGGGCTTCATGGCAGCTGGCGCTGACATGAACCCCACCACTATTACCCCCTGCCACCGCACCAGGGCAGCGTGGAAGAGCGAGGCTAAGTGCCAGAGTTGGCGCATCCTATGGATGCGCCATTTCTGGGGCGGCTGACGACTGGTGTTTCTAGCCTGGGAGGGGGCCAATATTCATGGCACCCTTCCTGGGCTATTAATATCAGCCCCCAGCTGTCTGCCTAGCCTTTGCTAGCTATTAAAATAGGGGGGACCCCACGTCATTTTTTTTGGGGGGGTCCCCCATTTTAATAGCTAGTAAAGGCTAGGTATTCATCTGGGGGCTGATATTAGTAGCCTGGGAAGCTCCGTGGGTTTTACCCCCTTCCCAGGCTTCAAACATCTGCCCCAGCCGTCTGCTTAACCTCCGCTAGAGACTAAAATTATGGGGGATCCCACGCCATTTTTTTTTAAAATAAAATCCATTATTTTAACACTAAATGACATTTGAGGAGTTAATAAAGATGCAGTCCCTAAATTATTATTTAATTTTTAATTAATTTTTCCCAAAACTTTTGACGTGGGCTTCGCCATATTTTTGTATGCCAGCCAGGTACAGCATCCAGCTTCTATGAACGCGCCATTTTCCGGGGCGGCTGCGGACTGCAATTTTCAGCGGGGGGCAGAAAGCTTGGGCCTCCCTGCGCTGCAGATTCCATCCCCCAGCTGCCTAGTTGTACCTGGCTGGACACAAAAATAGGGAGAAGCTCCACGTTTTTTTTTTTTTTAATTATTTCATGAAATTCATGGAATAATTAAGAAAAAAAGGGCTTCCCTATATTGTTGTGTCCAACCAGGTACAAATAGGCAGCTGGTGGTTGGGGGCAGCCCGTTCCTGCCTGCTGTACCTGGCTGGACCCAAATATAGTGCAAAGCCCCACGTCAATTTTTTTTTAATTATTTCAGGAAATTCATGAAATAATTAAAAAAAAATTATGTGGGGCTTCGCCCTATATTTGTGTCCAGTCAGGTACAGCAGGCAGGAACGGGCTGCCCCCAACCACCAGCTGCCTATTTGTACCTAGCCGGACACAACAATATAGGGAAGCCCTTTTTTTCTTAATTATTCCATGAATTTCATGAAATAATTAAAAAAAAAAATACGTGGGGCTTCGCCCTATTTTTGTGTCCAGCCAGGTACAACAAGGCAGCTGGGGGCTGGAATCCGCAGCGCAGGGAGGCCCAAGCTTTCTGGGCCCCACCCGCTGCAAATTGCAGTCCGCAGCCGCCCCGGAAAATGGTGCGTTCATAGAAGCGCCATCTTCTGGCGCTGTACCCAACTCATCCAGGGCCCTGGTGCGGTGGCTCACTGGGTAATAAAGGGGTTAAGGCCAGCTTGGCATTATCAGCTGGCCCTAAGCCCGAAATTCATGGGGTCACGCCAATATTAGACATGACCACCATGAATTTCTAGTAAAGTATTTAAAAAAAACACAACACCCAGAAAAAAGTCCTTTAATTGAAATAAAGACACAGTTCTATATTGTTCTAAATTAAACCATACTTACCATCACGCCCATTCCAGCTGAAGCCAACGATCTCCTGCAATAAAAGTAAAATAATAAAGCAACCTCATCCTTACCTTTCCATGGTTCCCAGGACAGCTTCAGCTCTGCTACATCGAGATGACAGGCTGGACCGCAGCAGAACGCTGCCATCCAGCCTGTCATCCCGCAGACACTGAGAAGCGCAGGCATGCTTGCGCTCCTCAGTGTCTCGCTGTGACGTCATCCAGATGAGCCGAGGTCATGTCCAATGAACTCAGCTCACCTCATGCACGTCACTGACAGCGTGGGAAAATTCTCCTGCACTCAGCGCTTCAGCGTGAGAATTTTCCCACGCTGTCAGTGACGTGCATGAGGTGCGCTGAGTTCATTGGACATGACCTCACCTCATGCACGTCACTGACAGCGTGGGAAAATTCTCACGCTGAAGCGCTGAGTGCAGGAGAATTCTCCCACGCTGTCAGTGACGTACATGAGGTGAGCCGAGTTCATTGTCGGCTCATCTGGATGCCGTCACAGCCAGACACTGAGGAGTGGAAGTATGCCTGCGCTTCTCAGTGTCTGCGGGATGACAGGCTGGATGGCAGCGTTCTGCTGCGGTCCAGCCTGTCATCTCGATGTAGCCTGCGGTCCAGCCTGTCATCTCGATGTAGCAGAGCTGGAGCCGTCGTGGGAGCCATGGAAAGGTAAGGATGAGGTTGCTTTATTATTTGTCTTTTATTGCAGGAGATCATTGGCTTCAGCTGGAATGGGCGTGATGGTAAGTATGGTTTAATTTAGAACAATAAAGAATTGTGTGTTTATTTCAATTAAAGGACTTTTTTCTGGGTGTTTGTGTTTTTTTTAAATACTTTACTAGAAATTCATGGTGGTCATGTCTAATATTGGCGTGACCCCATGAATTTCGGGCTTAGGGCCAGCTGATAATGCCAAGCTGGCCTTAACCCCTTTATTACCCAGTGAGCCACCGCACCAGGGCCCTGGATGAGTTGGGTACAGCGCCAGAAGATGGCGCTTCTATGAACGCACCATTTTCCGGGGCGGCTGCGGACTGCAATTTGCAGCGGGTGGGGCCCAGAAAGCTTGGGCCTCCCTGCACTGCAGATTCCAGCCCCCAGCTGCCTAGTTGTACCTGGCTGGACACAAAAATAGGGCGAAGCTCCACGTTTTTTTTTTTTAAATTCATGAAATTCATGGAATAATTAAGAAAAAAAGGGCTTCCCTATATTGTTGTGTCCGGCTAGGTACAAATAGGCAGCTGGTGGTTGGGGGCAGCCCGTTCCTGCCTGCTGTACCTGACTGGACACAAATATAGGGCGAAGCCCCACATCAATTTTTTTTAATTATTTCATGAATTTCCTGAAATGATTTAAAAAAAATTGACGTGGGGCTTCGCACTATATTTGTGTCCAGCCAGGTACAGCAGGCAGGAACGGGCTGCCCCCAACCACCAGCTGCCTATTTGTACCTGGTTGGACACAACAATATAGGGAAGCCCTTTTTTTCTTAATTATTTCATGAATTTCATGAAATAATAAAAAAAAAAAAATACGTGAAGCTTCTCCCTATTTTTGTGTCCAGCCAGGTACAACTAGGCAGCTGGGGGATGGAATCTGCAGCGCAGGGAGGCCCAAGCTTTCTGCCCCCCCCGCTGAAAATTGCAGTCCGCAGCCACCCCGGAAAATGGCGCGTTCATAGAAGCTGGATGCTGTACCTGGCTGGCATACAAAAATATGGCGAAGCCCACGTCAAAAGTTTTGGGAAAAATTAATTAAAAAATAAATAATAATTTAGGGACTGCATCTTTATTAACTCCTCAAATGTCATTTAGTGTTAAAATAAAGGATTTATTTTAAAAAAAATTGACGTGGGGCTTCGCCCTATATTTGTGTCCAGCCAGGTACAGCAGGCAGGAACAGGCTGCCCCCAACCACCAGCTGCCTATTTGTACCTGGCCGGACACAACAATATAGGGAAGCCCTTTTTTTCTTAATTATTCCATGAATTTCATGAAATAATTAAAAAAAAATTGACGTGGGGCTTCGCACTATATTTGTGTCCAGCCAGGTACAGCAGGCAGGAATGGGCTGCCCCCAACCACCAGCTGCCTATTTGTACCTGGTTGGACACAACAATATAGGGAAGCCCTTTTTTTCTTAATTATTCCATGAATTTCATGAAATAATTTAAAAAAAAAATGCGTGGGGCTTCGCCCTATTTTTGTGCCCAGCCAGATACAACTAGGCAGCTGGGGGCTGGAATCCGCAGCGCAGGGAGACCCAAGCTTTCTGGGCCACCCCCGCTGCAAATTGCAGTCCGCAGCCGCCCCAGAAAATGGCGCGTTCATAGAAGCGCCATCTTCTGGCGCTGTACCCAACTCATCCAGGGCCCTGGTGCGATGGCTCACTGGGTAATAAAGGGGTTAAGGCCAGCTTGGCATTATCAGCTGGCCCTAAGCCCGAAATTCATGGGGTCACGCCAATATTAGACATGACCACCATGAATTTCTAGTAAAGTATTTAAAAAAACACAACACCCAGAAAAAAGTCCTTTAATTGAAATAAACACACAATTCTTTATTGTTCTAAATTAAACCATACTTACCATCACGCCCATTCCAGCTGAAGCCAACGATCTCCTGCAATAAAAGTAAAATAATAAAGCAACATCATCCTTACCTTTCCATGGCTCCCACGACAGCTTCAGCTCTGCTACATCGAGATGACAGGCTGGACCGCAGCAGAACGCTGCCATCCATCCTGTCATCCCGCAGACACTGAGAAGCGCAGGCATACTTCCACTCCTCAGTGTCTGGCTGTGACGGCATCCAGATGAGCCGAGGTCATGTCCAATGAACTCAGTTCACCTCATGTACGTCACTGACAGCGTGGGAAAATTCTCCTGCACTCAGCACTTCAGCGTGAGAATTTTCCCACGCTGTCAGTGACGTGCATGAGGTGAGCTGAGTTCATTGGACATGAACTCGGCTCATCTGGATGACGTCACAGAGAGACACTGAGGAGCGCAAGCATGCCTGCGCTTCTCAGTGTCTGCGGGATGACAGGCTGGATGGCAGCTTTCTGCTGCGGTCCAGCCTGTCATCTCGATGTAGCAGAGCTGAAGCTGTCCTGGGAACCATGGAAAGGTAAGGATGAGGTTGCTTTATTATTTTACTTTTATTGCAGGAGATCGTTGGCTTCAGCTGGAATGGGCGTGATGGTAAGTATGGTTTAATTTAGAACAATAAAGAATTGTGTCTTTATTTCAATTAAAGGACTTTATTCTGGGTGTTTGTGTTTTCTTTTAACTTTGACTATGGGGTTAGTAATGGGGGTGTCTTATAGACGCCTCTCCATTACTAACCTGGGCTTGATGTCAGCTGGCATTATAAGCTGACATCAACCCCAACCCTATTACCCCCTGCCACCGCACCAGGGCAGCGTGGAAGAGCGAGGCTAAGTGCCAGAATTGGCGCATCCTATGGATGCGCCATTTCTGGGGCGGCTGACGGCTGGTGTTTCTAGCCTGGGAGGGGGCCAATATTCATGGCACCCTTCCTGGGCTATTAATATCAGCCCCCAGCTGTCTGCCTAGCCTGTGCTAGCTATTAAATTAGGGGGGACCCCACGTTATTTTTTTTGGGGGGTTCCCCCATTTTAATAGCTAGTAAAGGCTAGGTATTCAGCTGGGGGCTGATATTAGTAGCCTGGGAAGCTCCGTGGGTATTACCCCTTTCCCAGGCTTCAAACATTTGCCCCAGCTGTCTGCTTAACCTCCGCTAGAGCCTAAAATTAAGGGGAACCCCACGCCAATTTTTTTTTAAATAAATCCTTTATTTTAACACTAAATGACAAGTACAGTAATCAACACTGTCACTGTACTTCATATATATGTGACTGACATGTTTCTATCTATCTAATCTATGTGTGATTCTCTATTCTTTCTGTTATAAATTGTTGGGTACAGATGCTGAATTGCCGGCCGGCTTTCTTAAAGAGACGGTGCATGAAAACACTATTATTTTTTTAAATAAATCCTTTACACTAAATGACAAGTACAGTAAGCAACACTATCACTGTACTTCTTATATATGTGGCTGACATGTTTCTATCTATCTAATCTATGTGTGAAGCTCTATTCTTTCTGTTATAAATTGTCGGGTACCGCTGCTGAATTGCCGGCCGGCTTTTTTAAAGAGACGGTGCACGAAAACACTATTATTTTTTTAAATAAATCCTTTACACTAAATGACAAGTACAGTAAGCAACACTATCACTGTACTTCTTATATATGTGGCTGACATGTTTCTATCTATCTAATCTATGTGTGAAGCTCTATTCTTTCTGTTGTAAATTGTCGGGTACCGGTGTATGCCGCTGATGAATTGCCGGCTTTTCATGTCATTCTACATTATTCTTAGTTGTTTTACTTCATGTAGAATTAACCTACAAGGAAAGAAAGGGTTTATTTTCATTCCGATATTTGTGTCCCATTGACTTGCATTGGTTTCCGGTATCGGAATCGGCGATATCCGATACTTTTTGGGTATCGGCCCGATCCAATCCGATACGATATTTCCTGATATCGGAAGGTATCGCTCAACACTACTTACCAATGCAAGCCAGTGGCCCCAAAAAAAAACAACAGATAACACATGGATATCATCTGTGTGCTGTCCGTCTTTTAGGGTATGTACACACACGTTAAGTATTTGCAGCAGATTTTTTGTAAAATACGTGCCTTTTTTAATATGTTTTTTTCTAGTGAAAATTCTCGGGTGCTCGTTACTAGTAAAGAGCTTTCCGTAATGCTCGATTGCTCATCTCAATGAGTATAATTGAAGTCATTGGGGAAACTCAAGCATTTTGCGGCGGACCTTCCCAGGAGGTCTGAGGGGCATTAAAACTGCTGAAATGGATGGGAAAAGTGCTCAAATAGAATGGGAACAGCATTAGGGGAAGATGACTGGACACATCTCTGACTCCCAGGTCGTTGCTGGGAACAATGTTGTCAGAGTATTGCTCATCTTTTACGGAGTGACATTAAAACATCCAAAACCAAAGATACAATAGATTTTACAAGAGAAAAAAATGTTAGGAAACATTCTTTTCTCTATAATGACTTGTATATAAGGCAAAATAAAGAGAGAAAAAAAGAAACAAACAATCTCCTCCACTCCTTTGGGTAAGCATTGACTACTTCTGTTAGGAATATCTGCCGTGGATGCCATCATCCTACTCCGGTTTCCAGACTTCCCTGGTAGTCTGTCTGGGTGGAGCTATCGTGCACTTGCGTGGTGAGACTATACATGGTGGTTTCTCGTGTTTAGAAGTAGTGAGTGATGTGGAAACACGGGATGCCGCGCTTCGCACTAGTTTTGTGGTCCGGGAGACATGGGACACTGTGTCTCCCAGTTGCCAGGCAATGCAAGACGCTGCCTTGTTTGGTGTAAGTGACTCACCCCCTGGGCCATGGGGCACTCGGATCCGGGCAACAGGGCAATAATGGGGGTAGTAGTGGCAACCCGGTCTGTGGCTCAGGGTGGACAGACCAGTGGCAGTCTTCTATATGTTTTGCATTGTCCGACTACGCCACCCGTGGATTGCGGTCAGGGCTAACCGCCGCTGCAGTGCAGACCGCTGGGGCAGATGTAACTGTGCAGCACTGAATAGTACAACTCCCCACGGGAGGAGTATGGCCCCAGGGCAGTATATAATGGATGATGGAGGGGATGATTCCGACCGCAATAGCCAGGAAACGGAGGCCTCTTAAACAGTTCAGCGTCTTTATTAGAACAGGTGAATAGATCCAAAAACAGGCCCGGCTAGGAGGGGGCCTGGATGTCTGAGAACAAGTGGGAAGCTGGCCCTGATCAGGGTGAGGGTGTAGGCCTACCATGCTCTCTGCGCTCTCTCTGGCTATTTCCCTCCTCGTGGTGTAATAGCCACGTTCCTGAGCTCACCATGTCTTCTCGCCCGTATGGCTGGCGACTTGGGTCCCTTTTTACTCTTGGCCTGGTGCGGCTTCACCGGTCCCTTCTGCTGTGGCGGAACCTCCGGGCTTCTTAGGCCAAAGGACATACAGTCCCCTGTGGACTGCTTATTTGCTGTAGGACTTGGAATCCTAACAGCCTCGGACACCAAAGTCCGGTAGATTAGTTTCTCTATCTGCCAGGACAGGCTTGCTTCGCCTCTTGTCCCTGACTCGTGGCTCTCCTACTGCCACACGGCCTCTTAGGCTGCAACAAAACTGTCTGTCCCTGCTCTGGGACACCTCTCAATCCAAAGACAGGTTGTCCAGTTCTCTCCTAACACTGCCCCCAGCTCCAGCTTTTATAGGGGCAGCCAGCTCCCCCTATTAGCCTCGGACAGGAGGTATTGCATGCTAATGGCCCTTGACTAGGGAACCTCCCCCTTGCACTCAGACACAGCTTTATTATATTTGTGGCATCCAAGCCAGTGTGACACATTCCCCCCTAGTAAAATTGAGTACTCCGGGACTAAACAAGAAACAAGAATAATATGCACGACCATACAACATTAGTAGACAAACGACGCACAGGTTGAGTTCTTAAGGTCACAGTGTGGTCTGTGACCGGGTGTCCATATCACCAACACAACGGGGAGCCTTAACCAGGTGGGGGTCTGTCCTAGCCCCAAGTCCTTTACAGTCTTAGTTCATTACTTGGTTAGGCTCCGAACGCAGTCCATACAAAGTTCCGGTTATTAAAAGTTCATAATCTTCGAGTCCGTACGGCAACTGTAAGAAACTGAAATACACAATTACTAATCATGCATGTAACTTTGCAAACATTTCAACACTTGGCAACAGGGTTATTTACAGTTTTAGTGCACCCTATATTCTCCAGCGAGCGGGTATCTGCCCCTTTGTGCTCCTGGTTGACCTGCGTAACCCACTGTCTGGTGGTGGTCTAACCTGGTTTTCTTCACGACCATTTAGGGTACAGTCACTGGCTAGACTTACAGGCAGGGCAGGCAGCTTTCTGCGGGTCCTCTGGCTTACCGCAGGCATGGCAGGCTCACTATCAGCAGAGGGTTGATTCTCCTGGGCTGCTGGAACAGGCTCTTCTGCCTCTGGAACTGCTTGTTCTTCTTCACTTTCCCGCTCTGGTGTAGGTTGCTGCTGAGTTGGTTGCAGGAAATGCAGGACGGGTACCACTATGGCAACGTTTATTCGAGTCCATGACTGAGGGAACTC
Organism: Phyllobates terribilis; assembly: GCF_046119375.1. Taxonomy (NCBI): domain Eukaryota; kingdom Metazoa; phylum Chordata; class Amphibia; order Anura; family Dendrobatidae; genus Phyllobates; species Phyllobates terribilis. The sequence continues at coordinate 420,216,079 of NW_027362762.1, read as the reverse complement.
CCCAAGAACGGTGCTGATCATTTCTTCCTTGTCCTCTGCGGGTTCACGGTCACTTTGATCCTCTTCTGCATTCCGTAGTTGCCCGGGGCACCTTTTTAGGTGGTCTCTGGAGATGGTACTAGTGGTTTATCCTCCATCCTTAGTGACCACGCATACCTTCGGGTTGTCGTGATCAGACTGCAGTACTGTGTAGGGTTCCCTTTCCCACTGCTCGTCCAGCTTGTGTAGCCTTCTCTTTCGCTTCAGGACCTGCTCACCAGGTTCTAGGGGACCAGCAGGGGCGTGTTGGTTGAAGAGTCTCTCTTGCCTTTCTCTCTCTTGGGCCAGGCTCTTCTCCACACTCTCCTGTACCTTCTTGTACTGCAGTCGCCTTTCCGTATCCCAGTCCGCATCTGGGGAGGTGTCCTCGAGTGTTAGGACTCCCATCTCCAGGTCTATGGGCAGCTTACCTGGTCTGGCTCGCATCAGGTAAGCCGGGGTGCAGTTTGTAACATTCACCGGGATATGGTTGTATAAGTCTATCAGGTCCGGTAGTTTTTCTGGCCACAGGCTGCATTCCTCCAGGGGCAACATCTTCAGGAGATCAATGACTATATTGTTCATTTTCTCACACATCCCGTTGGTTTGTGGGTGGTAAGGCGTTGTCCGAATCTTCTTACAGTCATAGAGGTTGCAGAACTCTTGGAAGATTTCGGCCTCAAACGCTGGACCCTGGTCTGTCAGGACTTGTTCCGGATACCCGTGGGGATGGCAGAAGTATTGCTGGAAGCCTCTGGCTGCCGTTGGAGCTGTCAAGTCTTTTACGGGGACCACCACTAAAAATCGGGAATAGTGGTCCACAATTGTCAGGGCATAAATGTATCCTGACCGGCTTGGAGCCAATTTGACGTGGTCCAGAGCTACCAGCTCAAGAGGCTGCATGGTGACGATGGGTCTCAAGGGGGTCTTCTGGCTGGTGCGGTCCTTCATCCTTAGGTTACAAGGGCCACAGTCTCTGCACCACTTCTCTACAGCCCCTCTCATGCCGACCCAAAAGAACCGTCCTCTTAGCAGGAACTCCAGTTTCTTCCAGCCGAAGTGCCCCGCTCTGTCATGGTAAGCTCCCAGGACCATAGCTGCATCCTGCCTTGGGACCACGACTTGCCAGGTCAGCTCGTGTGTCCGGTGGTTGACAAGTCTTCTGCACAGTTTGCCTTCATAGAGGAACAGCTTGCTCTTCTCTTTCCATAGCTGCTTGGCTTCCTCTGGAGCATCCGGATCTAAGCGGGCGTCTTCCTGGGTCAGCAGGTCTTTCACCATGCTGATTGCAGGGTCACTATCTTGGGTCTCGGCCCAGCTGTGGTGAGGGAGGGGATTGATCATAACGGTTGTTAAATCTTCCTCCTTCACACGGTGGGAGTATTGAGCGGCTCCATACCAGTGAAAAGTGGGGAGTTCTACCTCCTCCAGTTCTTCTGGGTCTTCGTCACCTTCAGGTAAGTGAGGCATTCTCGATAGGGTGTCAACGTTGGCATTGGTTTTGCCTGCCCGGTACTTGATCACGAAGTCATAATTCGAGAGTCGCGCCATCCACCGCTGTTCTAGGGCACCCAGTCTTGCATTGTCCAGGTGTGTCAACAGGTTGTTGTTTGTGTACACGGTGAACTTTGCGGAGGCCAGGTAATGCTTAAACCGTTCTGTGATGGCCCACACCACTGCCAAGAATTCTAGCTTGAAGGAGCTGTAATTCTCCGGGTTCCTTTCAGTGGGCCTCAGCTTCCGGCTGGCATACGCGATCACCCTTTCTTTGCCCTGTTGGTTCTGCGACAGTACGGCTCCCAGCCCCACATTACTGGCATCTGTGTGGAGAATAAAAGGCTGGCCATAATCGGGGTAGGCCAGGATCTCATCCCCTGTGAGTGCCATCTTCAACTGGCGGAAGGACTCCTCTTCCGGCTTGTCCCACTTGAAGGGTGGCTTTTGGCTTCTGGACTTAGACTGTCCTATCAGGAGGTCCTGCATAGGGGCTGCCATCTTAGTGTACCCGGGGATGAACCTTCGATAGTAGCCTACCAACCCGAGAAATTGCCTCACTTCTTTGATGTTTGAGGGGCTTGGCCAGCTCTTGATTACTGTGACCTTGTCAGGGTCGGGGGCTACTCCTTCTGCACTTACCACTTGCCCTAGGTACTGGACCTTCGGTTTCAACAGGTGACACTTTGATGGTTTCACCTTCAGGCCATAGCCTGCCAGGGCTTCGAACACCTCTGCCAGGTGTTTTAGATGGTCCTCGAAGGTCTTCGAATAGACGATCACGTCGTCCAGGTAAAGTAGGACCGTCTCGAAGTTTCGGTACCCTAGACAGCATTCCATCAGCCTCTGGAAGGTCCCTGGTGCGTTGCAGAGCCCGAAGGGCATACAGTTGAACTCGCTCAGTCCCATCGGGGTGGTGAAGGCGGTCTTCTCCTTGTCAGCCTCTGCCACAGGAACCTGCCAGTACCCGCTAGTAAGGTCCAAAGTAGAAAAGAAGTTAGCTGATTTTAGTGCGGCTAAAGACTCCTCTATTCTGGGCAACGGATATGCGTCTTTGTGGGTGATAAGGTTGATTTGTCTATAGTCCACGCACATTCTCATGGTGCCGTCTTTCTTTTCTACCAGAACCAAGGGGGCTGCCCAGGGGCTACAGCTATCTCTAATGACCCCAGCTTCTTTCATTTTTCTTAGCATGCCCTTTGCGTTCTGATAATGTGCAAGGGGTACAGGTCTGTGCCTCTCTTTTATTGGTGGGTGGGGATGTGGTGTTCTACTCCCTTTACTCATCCGAAGTCTAGCGGGTGCTTACTAAAAATTCTCTCGTACTCCTGAACCACCCGGTAGACTCCTTGTTTTTGGTGCAGGGGAGTGGAGTCAGCACCCACATGGAGTTTCTGGCACCAGTCCTCCTTTTGTTTCTGGGAGCCATTACCCTCCGCCTGTGGAGATGAAGGCAAAGGCTCCATGGCCCTGATAGCTTTGTGTTCGACAGCAAACAGTTTGGCAAGTGTAGCGTACCTGGGTAAGTGTACCTCCCTCTCCCCAATGTTGAGAATGCGAACGGGCACCCTCCCATGACGGACATCAACCACCCCCCGGCCTGTCAAAATGGTGGGCCTGCGGTCTGAGTACACGGGTTCCACCATGGCTTGGTAGTCTCAACCCGATTGCAGTCCGACACCAGATCATCATTTCACTTTTGGGGGGCATGGAAATGAGGAATGGGTCACTCATTCTTACGCTACCGATCTCACCACGAGACAGTTCTACCTGCTGCCGTCTCATCAGGGCTTTTATCTCTTTGTTGAGGACTCTCTGTTGGCTGGAACTAGCATTCACCGCCACCTGTTGTAGAATTACAATTACCTCTGAAAGACAATTTTCAATCACGTTAGTACCCACAGTTATTTTAGGGTGACTTTAACGACGGTCAATGTCCACAATAATTACTCCCTGTGCCGGTAGTTCAACTTTACCAATCTTAATGGTCATCTCCTTGAACCCCGTCTGCGGCACGAGCAAGCCATTACTGGCGAGGATGCTCAATTTACTGTCTGGATACCGTGTTATATCAGCATCAGTCCAATACTGCTTAAAAAGTACATAAGGAATAGTAGTTACTTGCGACCTGGTATCCAGCAAGGCGCTCATGGGGATACTGTCCAGCACCACGGGTAAAACCGGGCACCCCCCAACGTACTTATTACGCCAATTGTAAGGGGCTGGTGATCTTATGCCTGGGGGTTGGCCCTCTGCCCCAGGTTGGACCCGTTTAAATTACAGTACCTAGAAATGTGTCCGGGCTGGTTGCATCGACGGCAAATGGGCTGTCCATCCTCTGCGTAGCGGTCTGTGGGCCTCCCTCGGAACGACGGGGTCCTCCACTGTCGACGCCACGGGACATCCTCCGGACTTGAAGCCAACTCGATGGGTCTTGACGGGTCCACTTGTAACACATGGACGGTCCTGGTCAATGCTGCGATGCTCCTGGTCAGCTCCTGGACTTGATGGTGCAGATCTTTCAACGGGGCTTGGTTCAGGACCTTTGCATCGGCCCCCACAGAGTCCATAGAGGAGGGCGCTGCCTCCTGGTGATAGGTGAGAGCCGGGCGCCGGGGGTTTATAGCGCCACTTGTTGCGGGTTCACGGAGCACCCTTATGGCCCTGTCCTTGAATTGGGCAAAGGTCAGATCAGGGTTCTGAAAGAACATGAGGCGCAGCTGGGTCCTGTGGGCGCTGGACAGCAGACCTTCTATGAACTGTTCTGTTAGTAGCTTATCCGTATCCTGCACGCTGCCAGGGTCAGCATGTTTGATGGCTCTCAAGGCTTCCTGCAAATTTAGGGCATAGTCTCTGATACTGTCCTGTGCCCGCTGCTTACATCCGTAGAACCGCATTTTAATTTCAGCGGAGGTACGTGTATCAAAGGTACCCCGCAGCTGGGCCAGAATGTCCTTTACGGTCCTTTTCTCCTCAGCGGGCCATGACTTTACCTCCCGCTGGGCTGCGCCAGTTAACTGCCCTGTCAGTATGCTGATCTTCTGTTCCTCTGTCAGGGGGTAAACTTGGAATAAACTGTACAGCCTTTCCTTAAAGTCAGTTAGTGCATGGGGCTCCCCTGAATACTTGGGCAGACAGGCCGCTCCAGGGATGTAAGGCATGGAGAATGGCATCACCGCTGCGGCAGCTGCGCTGGTGGTAGTGGGCGCCTCCGTGTCCGACATCTTCCTCCCCCCTAGTTATGCGTGGCCTACCTTACGACGATCCTCTTCTGTAGGCCGCGGCTCCGCTGGTGCTGCTCCGGACGAGGACCTTGCGTCGCGTCCTGGTGACGTCAGCGTCGCTCTCTCTCCCTTCCAGGATCTTGCGCAGCGTCGGTGCGTAGGGCGGAGCTTCGGGTCTCGCGCGGATTGGACGTTCACGCCCCTCTTCTTCCCGCGCGGCGTCCTGCAGATGGCGTCCGATGGTGGGAGACGGCTGAAAATGGCGGGAAACGGCTCCGGATGGCGGGAAACCTCTTTTTAAAGGTACGTGTACAGTCTTTTTCAGGCGCGCAATACCCGTTTGTGGCGGGTTGGTCAAGATCCTGCCGACTACGCCAAAGCTGACTCGCCCCCTGGGCCGTGGGGCACTCGGATCCGGGCAACAGGGCAATAATGGGGGTAGTAGTGGCAACCCGGTCCGTGGCTCAGGGTGGTCAGACCAGTGGCAGTCTTCTATATGTTTTGCAATGTCCGACTACGCCACCCTTGGATTGCGGTCAGGGCTAACCGCCGCTGCAGTCCAGACCGCTGGGGCAGATGTAACTGTGCAGCACTGAATAGTACAACTCCCCACGGGAGGAGTATGGCCCCAGGGCAGTATATAATGGATGATGGAGGGGATGATTCCGACTGCAATAGCCTGGAAATGGAGGCCTCTTAAACAGTTCAGGGTCTTTACTAGAACAGGTGAATCGACCCAAAAACAGGCCCGGCTAGGAGGGGGCCTGGATGTCTGAGAACAAGTGGGAAGCTGGCCCTGATCAGGGTGAGGGTGTAGGCCTACTGTGCTCTCTGCGCTCTCTCTGGCTATTTCACTCCTCGTGGTGTAATAGCCACGTTCCTGAGCTCACCGTGTCTTCTCGCCCGTATGGCTGGCGACTTGGGTCCCTTTTTACTCTTGGCCTGGTGCGGCTTCACCGGTCCCTTCTGCTGTGGCGGAACCTCCGGGCTTCTTAGGCCAAAGGACATACAGTCCCCTGCGGACTGGTTATTTGCTGTAGGACTTGGAATCCTAACAGCCTCGGACACCAAAGTCCGGTAGATTAGTTTCTCTATCTGCCAGGACAGGCTTGCTTCACCTCTTGTCCCTGGCTCGTGGCTCTCCTACTGCCACACGGCCTCTTAGGCTGGAACACAACTGTCTGTCCCTGCTCTGGGACACCTCTCAATCCAGAGACAGGTCGTCCAGTTCTCTCCTAACCCTGCCCCCAGCTCCAGCTTTTATAGGGGCAGCCCGCTCCCCCTACTGGCCTGGGACAGGAGGTATTGAATGCTAATAGTCATTGACTAGGGAACCTCCCCCTTGCTCTCAGACACAGCTTTATTATATTTGTGGCATCCAGGCAAGGGTGACACATAAGCCAATGGTGTGAATGTGTGCATCTTGCTGTTCAAGTGAGCAGGGAGTGGACATGATTGGGAGGAATGCATCACCTGATTTTTATCTTTAGCATTGGGCTGGCTATTTAGAGCCTGCTCCTTTCCAGTACAGTGCTGTTTATTAAGTTCCCTTGAATAGTGGTTGGGTGTGTTCTTAATGGTGAAGTTCAGGTTGGTTCTCAGCAGTTGCTTATGGTCTTTTCTGGTTCTTTTTCCTTAGCTTTTGTTTTTGGGTTCCATTTTGCTTTACGTTTTGACTTAATGCTGCTAGCTTAAGCCAAAACAACTAAGCCATGGCCTCACTATAAGTATTTGGTCAATATTCAGTCAGTATTTTTTCTCAGGAGTGGGAGCCAAAGCCAGATGAGGAACAATCAGAGAAAAGATGTAATAGAAACATGGGCACCAATTCTGCATTTGTCAGACACGCCTGGTTTTGGCTCCCACTCCTGAGAAAAAATATTGACCGAATACTGACCAAAGACTGATAGTGAGGCCATGGCCTTACACTAGTATCCTGACTATAACATCATCCACGTCACCAGATGCCAGCTACCCTGCGACAGCAGTCTAAGAATAGGTTCTTTAAAGCCCTCTCCTTATGGGGAGTGGGTGAATAATATCCTGGCCTTGCTAGCAGTAGTGGCTTGTGCTAACTGCGTCTGTGACTGCACATTTGCTGTTCTGTTGTGAGTCGCTACCTAGTAGATTAAGTCGTGCTCATAGTACCATCTTTAATAAAGACACATATACATTAATTCTTAGAACTCTAATAGGAATAGGATGACGACAGCTGTCCAGACCTGCATCCCACCACAAAAACCTCTCCGGAGTAATTCCTGGAGAATGAAATCATCCTCAGTGACAAAGTGAGGGGCTGCACGCTGCATTGGTCTCAGTCTATTGACTCTTCTAAGGGCTCTTTTACACGTCAGTTTGTCCGGTACGTGTGGTGACAATTTCCACACGTACCGGAGACACTGACACACGTAGACCCATTCAAATTAATGGGTCTGCGCACATGTCAGTGTGCTTCCACAGACCGTGTGTCCATGTGATCCACTCATAGACATGTCAATGGGTCGATGTAAACATGTACCGCACACGGATGCCATCCATGCGACAAGTACCTGCGCTTGGGAATCAGCGGCACAGTTAGCGCTGTTCCCATGCGCCGGGTGCTGAACACTGCCCTCATCATATTCTCCTGCCGGCACTGCGATCAGCACCAGCAGGGGATAATGATGCTAGTAGTAGTCTGCTCCCACTGTGTCTACCTGTAAAAATAAGAATGAAATAAAAACATCCATATACTCAACATCAGCTTGGAAGCATGGCTTTAACCAAAAGGACACAGATTTGGATTCTACATGATTCCAGCCTAAGGGTAAATGGCCCTGACTGGAAAGATACGTATCTGCTCCACTGACCATCAGAGAGCCCATGGATACATTTGGGGAGACCAGGTTGGAACGGTGAAGTCACCTGGCCCCATGGATATGTTGTTTGGGGTTGCCAGGTGGAATCCTCCGGTCACCTGGAACCCATGGAGATATTCAGAGAGGCCAGATTGGGACCAGCTGGTAATCTGGCCCCATGGAAATTCTCGGAGAGGACAGGGTGGGACCCTCGGGTCTCCTGGCCTTGTACCTCAATGGACTGCTAGCTTCCTAAGCTTGTCACTACCTTGTCTCTGTGGGTGCCCGCCAGAAGCAGGGGACCACTGGTTGGGGTACTTGGCCCTGGAAGTCCCAAAGTCACAGCTGTTCTATCCCAAAAGGGCCAGTGGAAAGGTGAGGACTGTGTAATGTTGTACCATCTTTCGTATTAGCTGGGACTGTTCTGTCTATTGAACCACAGAACAGACAATAAAAGTATTGCCACACTGTTTTACCCTCACCCTGTGTTGTGAGTAGTGTTACACCCACAGAAGACTCCGGGTCTTCACATTTTGCTGGCAACAGTGGGATACTACTCAGCCTAGCAGATCTGGGGGAGCTGCAAGGAGACTGGTGTTAGCACACACTGTCCAAAGGGCTCCACAACCAGGGAGGCATGTAGACAGACCCAGCAGATCATAAGTGAGGCATACACAGCGGGTTTCGGATGCTACCATGTCCAACACCACCAGCTTGGCCTTGGGAGGAGTACCGGAGAAGATATACAGCAGCAACAAGAAAAGGCAACTACAGGAGCTGTGCCAGCTTCAACGGATTGAATACCAGGCCACCCACACTCATCTGATTTAATTCAGGAACCACAGGATGCTGAGGATGGCATGTGTGGACACAATGGATACCAGTATGTTTTCAGCAAATACTTGTGGAGTTTATTTGCAAGGAAGACATGGAATATGCTCTGAGGAAACTGGATGATGCAAAGTTTTGTTCTCATGAAGGTGAGACCTCTTACATTCATGTCTGTGCTTAAAGACTTGCTGATGGACTGTCTCCAATAAGTGGAGATTGGGATCCTATCATGTTGGGCTGATTAAGATTTGGGAAGCAATGTGACGACACAGCTTCTAAACTTAATCAGCCAGATGTTTAGATTTGTTAATCCAAGAGAAATACACAATTATCTTTGTGTTGACATGTAAATGTATGTGTATTTCTGTGGCTGGTCAAGAAAGACAGTGACTCAGCGTGGAACAATGAATTTTTACTAAATATGTTGATTAACCTTTGTGTGGACCCTGTGGCTTGTAGACTCACAAGACAGGAGGACAAAGTACGCAAATTCATTAAATGCTCAAACAATGAGACCTGAGTGCTGCCCTTTCCCCCCAACCTGTGACTGATGACCTAGCCACATATGTAAATATAAAAAGGTTTTTCTATCCTGCTGCAAGGAGAATCAAGGAGAAGCAAAAGATCACACAGACGCTCTCAGACCATCAGCTTGGAAGCATGGCTTTAACCAAAGGGACACAGATTTGGATTCTACATGATTCCGGCCTAAGGGTATATGGCCCTGACTGGAAAGATACGTATCTGCTCCAGTGACCATCAGAGAGCCCATGGATACATTTGGGGAAACCAGGTTGGGACAATGAAGTCACCTGGCCCCATGGATATATTGTTTGGAGTTGCAAGGTGGGACCCTCCGGTTGCCTGGAACCCATGGAGACATTCGGAGAAGCCAGATTGGGAACAGCCGGTAATCTGGCCCCATGAAAATTCTCTTAGAGGCCAGGGTGGGACCCTCGGGTCTCCTGGCCTTGTACCTCAATGGACTGCTAGCTTCCTAAGCTTGTCGTTACCTTGTCTCTGTGGGGGCCCCCCAGAAGTGGGGGGCCACTGGTTGAGGTAGTTGGCCCTGGAAGTCCCAAAGTTGCAGCTGTTCTATCCCAGGCGGGCCAGCGGAAGTGTGAGGGCTGTGTAATGTTGTACCTTCTTGGGTATTAGCTGGGGCTGCCCTATCTGTCTATTGCCTGTTTTGTGGTTCAATTAAGTATTACCACACTCTTTTACCCTCACCCTGTGTTGTCTGAGTAGTGTTACACACACGGAAGACCCAGGGTCTTCACACCATCCAACACAATTTTTTTGCGGTGTTCCTTCCCCACCTTACACCACAATATGTCTCATAACAACACGCATGCCCTGACAAACGCAGTTACTGTGAATATCCACCATACGATGTGCTTGTGGACAGGGATGCTACATTTCTTTTATGACTGCATCCTTATACACACAAGGATGGACAAAGCAGTGGAGATATAACCAAAGGACCCTAAATAGGCTAAGAGTAGCCTAAACCTCCTGACCCTGATTTGTCCTTGCCTGACAGCTGAGGTTGGCTTTCTAAAATTATGCAATGACACCCACAGTGAATGGCGACTGGCCCATAAATTTGGGAAAGCCATCAGGTGGCCCTCAACCAGAATTTTTGAAGGGCCATCAGCCAGCCCTCTACCATACATTTGAGAAGGCTCTCAGGTGGCTCTATACCATTAATTTGGGAGGGCCATCAGGCGGCCATCTACCATTACTTTGTGAGGTCCCACAGGCGGCCCTCACTCTATTTTGAAAGTGCCTTTATTTAATCAAAAATGTTAAAGGTTTGCAATGAGTGCTGGAATCATTTTTAGGCAGATCAGCGGTTCCCAGTGTTGCAATTATTATTTATTATCTGCTTCACTGGCTTTTTGAAAAATGTTTAAAAATTTGGGGCCAGCAACAAGACTGAAATGTTAGGAGGAGTAGAGGGAGGGGGAGATGGAGAGTCTTCCTCCTTGTGGAGATCGGGAAGTCTTTACTGTTGGGACTTTGGCACATGGCTAACATTATGTACAGCTGCATCTCCCGTGTCCACGTGTTATATGCAGTTTGTACAACACTGATTTCTGGTTGTTCACCCCTCTCAACCCAAGCTCCAAGGAGAACTTGGTGAAAAACCCATTTCCAAGTAAATTAAATTTTATCATTTTGCTACCTCATCTGGGCATGTGGTGTGTGTGACATGGTGAGACACATCCTGTTTAATTTATGAAGGAGGGACTGTGATACGACACCATGCCCATGCAGACAATGCAAGAACTGGCAAAAATTAGAAGGAGGAGGGACCCCAATACATCCTGTATTAGACATAAAGGAGGGCCTCGTTCACATTTTGTTAACATTTTTAGGTTCTGTGACTCCTACACTCGTAAAGCCAATGCAGTATTCCAAGGGCTGCTAAAACTTAGAAGTAGGCTCTCCAATACACCCTGCAAGACATTCAGATGGCCCTCAGGCGCATAGACACATAGAGGAGGGACTCTGATTCAATTCTGGTACAATTTTAAAAAGATTCTGACTCCAAAACTGTCAAAGTCTATGCAGTCACTGCAAGGCCTAGCTAAACTTACAAGGAGGCACAGCAATAAAGCAAACAAGAGATATAGAGTGGGGACACTGAATACATTTTTTGACAATTTTAAGCTTGACCTCCCAAACTTTGGAGCAAGAATTTTAAAAACAGTGTGAATCCTTGAGTGGTAAAGCAGATATAGAATGTGCAAGTCCTGACAAAAAATAAGAAGGAGGCACTGCGATACTTAGCTGGAAGAGACGTAAAGTATAGAGATGAGCAAACCTCTTAAGTAGAGATGAGCGTTGTTCGACTAGAACTGTTCGCCAATCTCAAATTCGAGCTGTTTTGGGCAGTGTTCGAGTTCTTCGACGAACCCGAACGATTTGCAAAAAATTCGGCTGTTCGAGGTTATGTTCGATAACTGCATTTAGTGCTATTTAGAGCACCAATCATGCAGGGATTGTCTGCCACTCACTGTAATGCCACAGCCATGGTGGTTGTGGCATTAGAGTGATTGCCCAAATCGATGGGAACTGTGCTCACAGTGAAACATGAAAAGCCGGCAATTCAGCAGCGGCGTACACCGGTACCCGACAATTTAGAACCGAAAGAATAAAGCTTCACACATAGATTAGATAGATAGAAACATGTCAGTCACATATATAAGAAGTACAGTGACAGTGTTGATTACTGTAATTGCCATTTAGTGTAAAGGATTTATTTAAAAAAATATTAGTGTTTTCATGCACCGTCTCTTTAAAAAAGCCGGCCGCCAATTCAGCAGCGGTACCCGACAATTTATAACAGACAGAATAGAGCTTCACACATAGATTAGATAGATAGAAAGATGTTAGTCACATATATATGAAGTACAGTGACAGTGTTGATTACTGTACTTGTCATTTAGTGTTAAAATAAAGGATTTATTTAAAAAAAAATTGGCGTGGGGTTCCCCATAATTTTAGGCTCTAGCGGAGGTTAAGCAGACAGCTGGGGCAGATGTTTGAAGCCTGGGAAGGGGTAATACCCACGGAGCTTCCCAGGCTACTAATATCAGCCCCCAGCTGAATGCCTAGCCTTTACTAGCTATTAAAATGGGGGACCCCCCAAAAAATTGACGTGGGGTCCCCCCTATTTTAATAGCTAGCAAAGGCTAGGCAGACAGCTGGGGGCTGATATTAATAGCCCAGGAAGGGTGCCATGAATATTGGCCCCCTCCCAGGCTAGAAACACCAGCCGTCAGCCGCCCCAGAAATGGCACATCCGTAGGATGCGCCAATTCTGGCACTTAGCCTCGCTCTTCCCACTGCCCTGTAGCGGTGGCAGTGGGGTAATAGGGCTGGGGTTGATGTCAGCTTATAATGCCAGCTGACAGCAAGCCCAGGTTAGTAATGGAGAGGCGTCTATAAGACACCCCCATTACTAACCCCATAGTCAAAGTTAAAAAAAAAACACAAACACCCAGAATAAAGTCCTTTAATTGAAATAAAGGCACAATTCTTTATTGTTCTAAATTAAACCATACTTACAATCACGCCCATTCCAGCTGAAGCCAACGATCTCCTGAAATAAAAGAAAAATAATAAAGCAACATAATCCTTACCTTTCCATGGTTCCCACGACAGCTTCAGCTCTGCTACATCGAGATGACAGGCTGGACCGCAGCAGAAAGCTGCCATCGAGCCTGTCATCCCGCAGACACTGAGAAGCGCAGGCTTGCTTGCGCTCCTCAGCGTCTCTCTGTGACGGCATCCAGATGAGCCGAGTTCATGTCCAATGAACTCGGCTCACCTCATGCACGTCACTGACAGCGTGGGAAAATTCTCACGCTGAAGCGCTGAGTGCAGGAGAATTCTCCCACGCTGTCAGTGACGTGCATGAGGTGAGCTCATGTCCAATGAACTCAGCTCACCTCATGCACGTCACTGACAGCGTGGGAAAATTCTCCTGCACTCAGCGCTTCAGCGTGAGAATTCTCCCACGCTGAAGCGCTGAGTGCAGGAGAATTTTCCCACGCTGTCAGTGACGTGCATGAGGTGAGCCGAGTTCATTGGACATTAACTCGGCTCATCTGGATGCCCTCACAGAGAGACACTGTGGAGCGCAAGCAAGCCTGCGCTTCTCAGTGTCTGCAGGATGACAGGCTGGATGGCAGCGTTCTGCTGCGGTCTAGCCTGTCATCTCGATGTAGCAGAGCTGAAGCTGTCATGGGAACCATGGAAAGGTAAGGATGATGTTGCTTTATTATTTTTCTTTTATTTCAGGAGATCGTTGGCTTCAGCTGGAATGGGCGTGACGGTAAGTATGGTTTAATTTAGAACAATAAAGAATTGTGTGTTTATTTCAATTAAAGGACTTTTTTCTGGGTGTTGTGTTTTTTTTAAATACTTTACTAGAAATTCATGGTGGTCATGTCTAATATTGGCGTGACCCCATGAATTTCGGGCTTAGGGCCAGCTGATAATGCCAAGCTGGCCCTAACCCCTTTATTACCCAGTGAGCCACCGCATCAGGGCCCTGGATGAGTTGGGTACAGCGCCAGAAGATGGCGCTTCTATGAACGCGCCATTTTCCGGGGTGGCTGCGGACTGCAATTTGCAGCGGGGGTGGCCCAGAAAGCTTGGGCCTCCCTGCGCTGCGGATTCCAGCCCCCAGCTGCCTAGTTGTACCTGGCTGGACACAAAAACAGGGCGAAGCCCCACGTCAATTTTCTTTAAATTATTTCATGAAATAATTAAGAAAAAAAGGGCTTCCCTATATTGTTGTGTCCGGCCAGGTACAAATAGGCAGCTGGTGGTTGGGGGCAGCCCGTTCCTGCCTGCTGCACCTGACTGGACACAAATATAGTGCGAAACCCCACGTCAATTTTTTTTTAATTATTTCATGAATTTCCTGAAATAATTTAAAAAAATTGAAGTGGGGCTTCGCCCTATTTTTGTGTCCAGCCAGGTACAACTAGGCAGCTGGGGGCTGGAATCTGCAGCACAGGGAGGCCCAAGCTTTCTGCCCCCCCCGCTGCAAATTGCAGTCCGCAGCCACCCCGGAAAATGGCGCGTTCATAGAAGCGCCATCTTCTGGCGCTGTACCCAACTTATCCAGGGCCCTGGTGCGGTGGCTCACTGGGTAATAAAGGGGTTAGGGCCAGCTTGGTATTATCAGCTGGCCCTAAGCCCAAAATTCATGGGGTCACGCCAGTATTAGACATGACCGCCATGAATTTCTAGTAAAGTATTTAAAAAAAACACAACACCCAGAATAAAGTCCTTTAATTGAAATAAACACACAATTCTTTATTGTTCTAAATTAAACCATACTTACCATCACGCCCATTCCAGCTGAAGCCAACGATCTCCTGCAATAAAAGAAAAATAATAAACCAACATCATCCTTACCTTTCCATGGTTCCCACGACAGCTTCAGCTCTGCTACATCGAGATGACAGGATGGACCGCAGCAGAAAGCTGCCATCCAGCCTGTCATCCCGCAAACACTGAGAAGCGCAGGCATGCTTGCGCTCCTCAGTGTCAGGCTGTGACGGCATCCCGATGAGCCGAGGTCATGTCCAATGAACTCGGCTCACCTCATGCACGTCACTGACAGCGTGGGAAAATTCTCACGCTGAAGCGCTGAGTGCAGGATAATTTTCCCACGCTGTCAGTGACGTGCATGAGGTGAGCTGAGTTCATTGGACATGAACTCACCTGATGCACGTCACTGACAGCGTGGGAGAATTCTCCTGCACTCAGCGCTTCAGCGTGAGAATTTTCCCACGCTGTCAGTGACGTGCATGAGGTGAGCTCATGTCCAATGAACTCAGCTCACCTCATGCACGTCACTGACAGCGTGGGAAAATTCTCCTGCACTCAGCGCTTCAGCGTGAGAATTTTCCCACGCTGTCAGTGACGTGCATGAGGTGCGCCGAGTTCATTGGACATGACCTCGGCTCATCTGGATGCCGTCACAGAGAGACACTGAGGAGCGCAAGCAAGCCTGCGCTTCTCAGTGTCTGCGGGATGACAGGCTGGATGGCAGCGTTCTGCTGCGGTCCAGCCTGTCATCTCGATGTAGCAGAGCTGGAGCTGTCCTGGGAACCATGGAAAGGTAAGGATGATGTTGGTTTATTATTTTTCTTTTATTGCAGGAGATCGTTGGCTTCAGCTGGAATGTGCGTGATGGTAAGTATGGTTTAATTTAGAACAATAAAGAATTGTGTGTTTATTTCAATTAAAGGACTTTATTCTGTATGTTTGTGTTTTTTTTAACTTTCACTATGGGGTTAGTAATGGGGGTGTCTTATAGACGCCTCTCCATTTCTAACCTGGGCTTGATGTCAGCTGGCATTATAAGCTGACATCAACCCCAGCCCTATTACCCCACTGCCACCGCTACAGGGCAGTGGGAAGAGCGAGGCTAAGTGCCAGAATTGGCGCATCCTATGGATGCGCCATTTCTGGGGCGGCTGACGGCTGGTGTTTCTAGCCTGGGAGGAGGCCAATATTCATGGCACCCTTCCTGGGCTATTAATATCAGCCCCCAGCTGTCTGCCTAGCCTTTGCTAGCTATTAAATAGGGGGTACCCCACGTCATTTTTTTGGGGGGTCCCCCATTTTAATAGCTAGTAAAGGCTAGGTATTCAGCTGGGGGCTGATATTAGTAGCCTGGGAAGCTCCATGGGTATTACCCCCTTCCCAGGCTTCAAACATCTGCCCCAGCCGTCTGCTTAACCTCCGCTAGAGACTAAAATTACGGGGAACCCCACACTAATTTTTTTTTTTAATAAATCCTTTATTTTAACACTAAATGACAAGTACAGTAACCAACACTGTCACTGTACTTCTTATATATGTGACTGACATGTTTCTATCTATCTAATCTATGTGTGATGCTCTATCTTTCTGTTCTAAATTGTCGGGTACCGCTGCTGAATTGCCGGCCGGCTTTTTTAAAGAGACGGTGCATGAAAACACTATTATTTTTTTAAATAAATCCTTTACACTAAATGACAAGTACAGTAATCAACACTGTCACTGTACTTATTATATATGTGACTGACATGTTTCTATCTATCTAATCTATGTGTAATGCTCTATTCCTTCTTGTCTAAATTGTCGGGTACCGGTGTATGCCGCTGCTGAATTTGCCGGCCGGCTTTTTTAAAGAGAGTGTCTTCTGAGCAGTTTGTCAGCTTTTGGACACCTTTGAAGGTGTTTTCTATGTGTTTCTATGTGTTTTTGTTTGCCTGCCATTGGTTTTAACGGTGTTCTAAGGTGTTCGACGAACAGTTCGACGAACAGTTCGTCGAACATCCCGGTGTTCGACGAACCGAACCGAACCCGAACACTACGGGGGTGGCTCAACACTACTCTTAAGGTTCGATTTGTTTCAGATCGGCGAACTTCCCAATGTTCTCCGAACAATTCGTCGAACAGTTCGTCGAACATATCCAAATCCAATTGCATTCAATGGAAGGCAAAACCAAACGCTTACACAACACTTTCAAATAGGCCCAAAAGCTGCAAAAAAAGCTCTAACTAAAGGAAAACACCAGGAAATGTGGCATCAATTTACCCACAGTGCAAATAGTATAATTATTATTATTATTTATTATTATAGTGCCATTTATTCTATGGCGCTTTATATGTGAAAAGGGGTCACCGACTGGTACAGAAGAAGAGAGGACCCTGCCCGTGAGGGCACACAAACAATCTACAAGAGAGTGAGGATACAGTAGATGAGGGTAGAGCTGGTCATGCAGCAGTATGATGGAGCGAGGGTTACTGCAAGTTGTACACTTGTCGGAAGATAGGTCTTCAGGTTCCTTTCGAAGGTTTCCCCGGTAGGCAAGAATCTGAGGTGTTGGGGTAGAGATTTCCAGAGTAGGGTAGATGCCTGGGACAATTCTTGTATGCGATTGTGGGAAGAGGAGATAAGAGGGAAGTAGAGAAGGAGATCTTGTGAGGATTGGAGGTTGCGCGCAGGTAAGTACAGGGAGACTAGGTCTCAGATGTATGGAGGAGACAGGTTTTGCATGGCTTTGTATGCCAAAGGAAGGGTTTTCAACTGGAGTCTCTGGGCAACAGGGAGCCAGTGCAGGGATTGACAGAGGGGAGAATCCTGAAGAGAATAGTGGGGTGACAGGTTGATTAGTCAGCCAGCAGAGTTTAGGATAGATTGAAGGGGTACGAGAGTGTTAGAAGGGAGGCCACAGAGCAGGAGGTTGCAGCAGTTGAGACGGAAGATGATGAGGGCATGCACTAGTGTTTTTGCCGATTAATGGTTGAGGAATGTGCGGATCCCGGAGCTTGAGGGACTGGGGAGAGTGGGCAGCCATTGACTTTGATGAATAGGTCAGTTGGTGGGGTTGAATGAGATGGTGTAAAGATGATGAATTTGATTATACTGATGAGACTCAGATACCTTAGGTGCACGCGGACTGTACTGTGCTGTTTCAGGGCAGGAAGAGGAGGAAGGTGAATCTCAGGGCAAGGAGTCAGAGAACAGATAGGATGATGATGAGGTTGTAGATTCCACTTGGTGTGAACCCAGAGGCAAACAGCTGAGTTGCTCAGCAGAGGAGGAAGACGAGGAAGTTATGTTGCGGCTTCCCGCATAGACACTGAGTGATGCAACCACGACAAGCAGTGCATCCACAGCCACAACTGTAGCTGTGGCCAGCAGCGGTAAAGGGTCTGCAGTTTGCAGGGGGGGGCATGGGTTGCCTAGCCTGGGTCTTTTTGGAGACCACAAAGGATGACACAGCTCATGTTATCTACCAACTTTGTTGAAAATGACTGAGTAGAGGCAATAATTGCAATAATTTGACTGCTACATGCATGAACTGGTATATGCGCGATCAGCATTAGACTGGGAATCTCACTGCGCTAAAATGCAGACTAGTGGGCATCGCCAACCACCGGCCAACCCATGAACCACAGCTGCTGCTTCGTCCTCCTCCATCACCGTGGCAAGTGTTCTCACACAGGTCTCCGACCGCAGAACCTCCACTTGTTTACTCGCTACAGTCGGGGTGAGTGAGAGCCCATCAGCTGTTATGGAAGTTGACATGCCTGCTGTTTTGACAGATCTCCGACACCGCGCACACCACATCTTTCTCAATTCACCATAACATCTCCGCCTGTACCCCTCTCACAGTCCAGCAGTTTATCATGTTCACCCTACTCCACCCTCTCAGCACAGCAGCCAACCCTCGGACAATCAGTTGTTGTCACGTAAAAGATTGTTTCCTCCTACACATGCCAAAGCAAAGAGCTTGAACTTCACCATCTCCAATCTGTTGGCCACGGAAATGCTTCCTTTCTGCCTGGTGGGTACAAACCATTTCCGGAAGCTGATGGCCTTCACAGTCCCCCAGTACCAGTTGCCCAGTCACCATTACTTCTCTAAGAAAGATGTTCCTGCACTACAGCAGCATGTTGCAGACAATATCACCCGTTCCTTGAAAAAAATCTATGTCTAACAGGGTGCATTTCACCACTAACACCTGGACAAGCATGGCCAGGGGCATTACATCTTGCCGAGTGGGCACTGGTGACTCTGGTAGCTGTGGGGGCAGGAGGGGAATGAGCTTCTCCACAAGTCTTGGAATTCCCAAGGCTTGCAGGGCACTTGGGGATGGAGAACAAAACCACTGCCCACCAGAAGATGGAGAACTAGACAACAGGAGTTGGAGAACTAAGCTACTAAACACCTAGGGTTGAAGAACTAAACCACTACACATCAGAAGATGGAGAATTAAACTAATAGACAACAGGGGTTGGAGAACTAAACTATTAAACAGCAAGAATTGGAGAACTAAACCACTACACACCAGCGGATGGAGAACTCAACCTCTAGACACTAAGTCTTGGAATCCCCAAAGCTTGCGGGACAAACCTTTGTATCTCACTTCCTCCGCTGCTTCTGCTTCCTCCATCTCCTCTAGGGCCTCCACCTGCGGCTTCAAACTCTGCCTTCATGAGACACACGTTCCAGCAGTGCAGAGAGAATCTCCCCCACCTCTGTACTGCACAACCAGGGCACACCGCAATCAGGCAGTGTTTAAATTAATATGCCTTGGAGATCGCAGTCATACAGCTCATGAGTTGTGGACAGCTATCCAGGCTGAGTTTAATCAATGGCTGTCTCCACTGAACCTGGAGCCAGGGAAGGTTGTGTGCAATAATTGTGCAAACCTGGTAGCAGACCTATGCCAGGGAAACCTCACACACGTGCCTTGCATGGCTCACATCCTCAACCTGGTGGTACAACAATTTCTCCATCACTATCCCGGCCTGAATGTGCTGCTGCAGAAACCACGGTCTCTGTGTGCTCACTTCCACCATTCGCAACCCGCGGGTCATCGACTTGCATTGCTAGAGAGATTTTTCAGCCTACCAGTTAACCGGTTAATATGCAATGTACTGACATGGTGTAATTCAACTCTGCACATGTTGCAGCGACTATGGCTGCAGCGACGAGCTCTGGTGCAGTATGTCATTTTGCATAGACTGGGCCAGTGCAGTACAGATGCAGTGTAAATCACACTTTCGGAGTGGACTCAGCTGAAGGACCTCTGCACCCTTCTGCACATTTTTGAAATGACTACTAAGATGGTTAACACTATTCCGGTCATCTACATGCTGGAGCACACTTTGAATAGTTTGCGGGAGGAGGTGGTGGTCCCAGGAGAAGAGGAAAAAGAGGAGGATGCAGAAGGATAATAATATCTCTAAGTTCCGGACTGTCATTGCATAGGCGGTTGCCATGGGAGGGTGGATTACAGTGATCAAGGATGACTCATGGTACCAGACAATCTATTAGTGAAGGTGCAGGAGCAAAGGAACAAATGGAGGAGGACGAGGAGGAAGAGGAGATGGGTGGCCAACAGTTAGGAGATGAAGAGGATAATGATTCCCTCTTTGCTGTCCATGGTTGGCGGGAGGGGACGGAGGAAGCAAGCTTGAGTGTTATCCTGCCACCAACATACTATGGACTTGGACTTCACGGAAGAGACCGACCCATGAGCACCTTCTTGCTGCACTGCAACATGATTGTTGCCCATATTGTTAGGATTAGAAATAGTGCTGACTACTGGGTTACCACTCTGTTCGATCCAAGGTACAAGAGTAAATTTTGCCAGATGGTTACCCCCTAGAAAGGGATGTGCCCATGCTGGAGTATCAAAACATGCTTGAAGACAATCATGAGAGTGGTTTTCCCCAAGACACCAGTGAGTGCATCACAGTTATAGACTTCCAACCCCGGGAACGTTGAATCATCAACGCAAAAACATTAGCAGCAACAGCGTAAATGGCAGAAGCTATTTCTGTGAGTTGTTTCAAACATTTTCTTAGACCAGCCGGTGCACCAGCAGTAGTGTAGACCGCCTAATTTTCATCAAGATGAACAAGTCATGGATCTCCAATGACTTTTGCACCCCAGTCTCAGACTGGGAAGACTAGGTGGTGGTGTAGTTTTTACTGTGCTGCATTGATCTCTCATTATTGCAGTCGTGGCTTCTGTGCCTGTTGTTGCTAGTGCTTCTTATGTTATCAAAATTTTTTCGAAATGTAGAGACTCCAAGTTGGGTCTCCATTTGGTGGGTTGCCTTTACTGGAAGGGATGTCAGAGCCTCGTTATACTATTTCTACTCTGGGGAAATTGATAATGTCTGTAAAGCGCTGTGGAATTAATGGTGCTATATAAGTGAGTAAAATAAATAAATAAAAATTGATGGTACTTTAGTGGTATCTGCCCATAATTCTTGGAATAGTTTGGTCTCCAAGTTGGGTCTCCATCATGTGTGTTGCATGAATTTGGCTGAGCTCACAAAGCACCAGGCCTACAACTGTCACTCGTCCACCTGTTACTGATCAAAGTTTAAGCTTGAAGTGCTGCTCCAAGCCCTGTCCAATGCTGAAATGTGGCCTGGTTTCAGGACCATGATATGAGCAGAACCAATTTAGATTCTGAAATTTGGACTCCTGGATGGAGCACAATATTAGCACAAAATATTTATATGCTATAATGTGGCCTGGTTTCTGGACCATGCTATTAGCACAAATAATTTAGATTGTGAAATGTGGACTCCTGGTTGGAGCACAATACTAGCACAAAATAATTAAAAGTTGAAATGTGGCCTGGTTTCTGTAGCACGGTAGGACCAGAAAAAATTAGATTTTCTAATGTGGAGCCCCGGATAGAGCAGAATATCTGGATAAAATAATTGCAAGCTCAGATGTGGCCTGGTTTATGTAGCACGGTAGTAGCAGCAACAATTTAGATTTTATAATGTCAACCCCTGGATGGAGCAGAATATCAACATCAAAGAATTAAAAGCTCAAATGTGGCATGGTTTCTGTAGCACGGTAGTAACAGAACAAATTAAGGTTTTATAATGCGAACCCCTGGATGAAGCAGAATATCAGCACCAGAGAATTAAAAGCTCAAATATGGACTAATGTCTGTAGCATGCTAGTAACAGAACAAATTTAGATTTTATAATTTCAACCCCTGGCTGGTGCTGAATATCAGCACCAGAGAATTAAAAGATCAAATGTGGCATTGTTTCTGTAGCACATTAGTAACACAACAAGTTTAGATTTTATAATGTCAACTTCTGTATGGAGCAAAATATCAGCCCCAAAGAATTTAAAGCTGAAATGTGGCCTGCTGTATGTAGCACAGTAGAAAGACAACAAAGTTAGATTTTATCATGTGAATCCCTGTGTGGAAAAGAACATCAGCACAAAAGAATTAAAAACTGAAATGTGGCTTAGTTTGTGTAGCACGGTAGTAGAAGCAAAAATTGAGATTTTCTATTGTGAACTCATGTATAGAGCAGAATATCAGTATCAAAGAATTAAAAGCTCAAATGTGGCCTAGTTTATGTAGCATGGTAGTAATAGAAAATATTGAGATTTAGTAATGTCAACCCTTGGATGGAGCCATATATCAGCACTAAAGAATTAAAAGCTAAAATGTGGCCTAGTTACTGTAGCACTGAAGTGGCAGAAAAATTTTTGATTTTCTATTGTAAACTCATGGATGGAGCAGAATATCAGCACCATAGAATTAAAATCTGAAATGTGGCCTAGTTTGTGTAACATAGTAGTAGCAGCAAATATTGAGATTTAGTAATGTGAACTCTTGGATGGAGCAAAATATCAGCACCAAAGAATTAAAATCTCAAATATAGCATGGTTTCTGTAGCATGGTAGTAACAGAAAATATTGAGATTTAGTAATGTCAACCCCTGGAAAGGAGCAGAATATCAGCACCAAGGAATTAAAAGCTGAAATGTGGCCTGCTTTATGTAGCACGGTAGTAAGACAACAAAGTTAGATTTTATCAAGTGAACCCCTGTATGGAGAACAATATCAACACCAACAAATTACAAGCGGAGATGTGGCCTGCTGTATCACGTTAGTAACAGAAGAAATTAGATTTTTACTGTGGATGAGCTCTGGATACCACTGAACTTCACCGCCAAAACATTACGAGCTGAGATGTGGCTTGCTGTATCACATTAGTAACACAATAAATTAGATTTTTACTGTGGATGAGGCCTGTATACAGCAGAATACATGCCCCCAAAATTTACAAGCTAAGATATGGCCTGCTGTATGTATCATGTTAGTAACAGAAACAGTTTGATTTTGTACTGTGTCGAGCTCTGGATACAGCTGATTTTCACAACCAGAAAATTACAAGCTGAGATGTGGCCTGCTGTATAACGTTAGTAATAGAAAATATTAGATCTTTTTTTACTGTGGACGAGGCCTGTATACAGCAGAATATATGAGCCAAAAAATTACAAGCTGAGATATGGCCTGCTGTTTCACGTTAGTAACAGAAAAAATTAGATTTTTTTTTACTGTGGACAAGCTTTTGATACAGCTGAATTCCACAGCCAAAAAATTACAAGCTGAGATGTGGCTTGCTGTATGTAGCATGGTAGTAACAGAAAAAAATAGCGTTTCAAAGGTGTACTCCTGCATGCAGCACAATACCATCAGTGCACAACAGAATTCTATGCTGAAATGTTGCCTGCTATCTCTGTCTGGACCACACTAATAGTAAAAACGATTGATCTGCTGGAAGGTCGATTTCACAGCCACACAAGATCCTATATATCTAAACTATTTGACTTAGATGCAACCGCCTAGCTAACTATCTCAATTCTCTCAATATCCAGGATCAGCGTCAGGAGTAGCCTCTCTGCACTGTAAAACGGACAAAATGGCACTAAAACAACATGTCCGCACTTTATATGGAGAGGGACATGTGACTTCAGCAGCCAATGATAGAAGACCTTGTGCTTGGACATTGTGGATAGTTCCTGAGCCCTGATTGGCTTCCCAGAATCTGCACACATTAAGTTAAGAAAAAAAAAATAAGATTAACAGCCCGCTGCTACTTTGAACTCTCCTATCCCCTCTCCTCATCAAACATGTCTCCTCGCTCATCATACAGCACCACTACCCTAGCCAAAGTCCTAATAAATATAGTAGTGGAAACACGATCATTTCCCACACTTTTGCCGAAATTGGGCTTATTTTCAGTAAAAAAGCTCGGGTGTCCGATCACGAATCCAAATGTGGAATATTCATGCCGAATTTGAAAAAAACTAACATTTTCACTTATCTCTAGTAGAGGAGTGCCTCTGAAAGTTTATTTTTACCATTTGGAAGGAGTGGGACTCCTAGAGTGGTAAACCAATGCACTATGTGCAAGGGATACCAAAAATTAGAAAGTCTCTGCGATACACCCTGGAAGAGATGTAGAGGAGTGCCTCTGAAATACTCTTTTTATCATTTGGAAGAAGTGGGACTCCTACACTGGTAAAGCTAATTCACTATGTGCGAGGGCTGAAAAACATTTACACCTCGGTGAGTATACATCTATATGTAAGATGATTTTACAGGTATGTCTTTAAAAATTATACAGCAGGGCATCATACACACAATTGAAAAATTAGGAGCAAGAGTTGGATCATGACCTTATAGATATGGAGGAGGAAGACACTAAAATTACAAAACAAGAACTGTATATCCTTGTTTGGGAGGGAAGGGATGCCTAGGAATTCAGCTTTAAAAAAGGAACACATTATTTGACTTTATGTTCTGCTGCTCTCATCCAGTAGTGTTGCAAAGTCTTGGCCAATCCAGGCCTTGTTCATTTTGATGAGAGTCAGCCTGTCAGCATTTTCATTTGACAGGCGGATGCGCTTATCAGTTATTATGCCCCTGGCATCACTAGGAACCCGCTCTGACTAAACACTAGTGGCAGGGCAGGCCAGCACCTCTATGGCGAAGAGGGACAGTTCATGCCACGAGTACAGCTTGGCCACCTAATAGTTGTATGGCACAGAGGAATCACGGAGGATGTTGGTACGGTTGGCTAGGTACTCCTTCACCATCTTCATTAACTTTTCCCTACTTGTCAGAGTACCCCGCAAATCATGGCCCGGCATTGAGAGGGTCTAATGAAACTGTCTCAGACCTTTGATAGTGTTCCCCTGCCTCTATTAGACCTTTTGTGTGTCTCCCTCCTCTCAGATGGGAATTTTTTGACCAATTCTTCTACTAAGGCCTTCTGATATTGTACCATTTTATTAGCCCTCTCCACCGCCGGAAGGAAAGATGGAAAGTTTTCCTTGTAGCAGGGGTCGAGAAGAGTAAACAACCAGTAATAGGTGGTTCCCAAAATGCGTATAATGCGAGGGTCACGTCAAAGGCAGCGGGACATAAAGTCTGCCATGTGTGCCAGACAGGGCCGGACTGGGACCCAAAAGCAGCCCAGCCACACAAACCCCACCAGCCCATATACTATAACACTCATTACTCCCGGTCAGTGAATTTTGCTTTACTTTGTCGTGCCCCTCACTCTCCTAAAAGGAATTATTTGAATAGCCACATATGAATGGTGCCACAGTACGTATGATTGACCAAAGCTGCATTTACATGGTGCTCTGATTCTCTGGATCATGGGGTCCCAGCAGTCGGATCTCCAGAGATTGGACAGTTATCTCCTATCTAGAGAAGAGAGGATAACTTAGGATAATCCATTTAAATATATACAGGACATACAGTATACAGTGGTTACAGAAAGTATTCAGACCCCTTTAAATTTTTCACTCTGTTTCATTGCTGCCATTTGGTAAATTCTAAAAAGTTCATTTTTTTCTCATTAAAGTACACTCTGCACCCCATCTTGACTGAAAAAAACAGAAATGTAGAAATTTTTGCAAATTTATTAAAAAAGAAAAACTGATATATCACAGGACAGGAGAAGTAATACTGTGCAGTGTATATATGCAGGACAGGAGAGGTGGTACTGTGCAGGGTGTATATACAGATACTTAGATTTGCACCCCACAGGCAGTTTATATCTCATAACTGAGCAGCACCAAATCAAGGGAATCTGTCACCCCCTGGGACTTATTTTAGCTATTAATACAGGCATACAGGTGATAGAATGGTTATAATAATAATAATAATGAATAAAGAGAAAATTTCAGCTCACCCCTGAGATGTAATCCCAGTCTGGCAAGGAGCACGGAGTCATCGCTGCAGCACAGCACCTGGGTCAATGAGGAAGTGAAGATGGATCCAGCTCAAAACACCAGGCAATTGATTAAAATTAAAATTCAACAATCTTTATTGGCAAATCCTTTTAAAAATTTGTAGAAAAGACAAAAAATGGACATCTCAGACAAAGCATATATTATGGGGTGGTGTGTATAAAAAAAAAACTACGCGTTTCGAGTAAAAAACTCTTGAACACTGGCTATGAAAAAGAATATTCTGAACTGGACTTAAGTATACTAACAAATAATCATGGATACAAAAAACACATGAAAACAATCAAGAAAATACCAATCACAGAGAAGACTAGACTGAATATATAAAAAGAAAAAGAAAAAGGTGGAAACAAAACAAAAATGTACCCTGGAAAAACTGGACGAGAAATATGTAATGCAATACATATGAACAACTATGTGTGTATACATCTATATATAGTGGTGGCAAAAAGTATTGGCACCCCTGCAATTGTCAGATAATACTCAGTTTCTTCCTCAAAATGATTGTAATCACAAATTCTTTGGTATTATCTTCATTTAATTTGTCTTCAATGAAAAAACACAAAAAGAATTGTCCTAAAGCCAAATTGAATACAATTCCACACCAAACCTAAAAAAGGAGGTGGACAAAAGTATTGGCACTGTTTGAAAAATCATGTGATGCTTCTCTAATTCGTGTAATTAACAGCACCTGTAACTTACTTGTGGCACCTAACAAGTGTTGGTAATAACTAAATCACACTTGCAGCCAGTTAACCTGGATTAAAGTTGACTCAACCTCTGTCCTGTGTCCTTGTGTGTACCACATTGAGCATGGAGAAAAGAAAGAAGACCAAAGAACTGTCTGAGGACTTGAGAAACCAAATTGTGAGGAAGCATGAGCAATCTCAAGGCTACAAGTCCATCTCCAAAGACATGAATGTCCCTGTGTCTTCCGTGCGCAGTGTCATCAAGAAGTTTAAAGCCCATGGCACTGTGGCTAACCTCCCTAGATGTGGACGGAAAAGAAAAATTGACGAGAGATTTCAACGCAAGATTGTGGTGGATAAAGAACCTCGACTAACATCCAAACAAGTTCAAGCTGCCCTGCAGTCCGAGGGTAGAACAGTGTCAACCCGTACTATCCGTCGGCGTCTGAATGAAAAGGGACTGTATGCTAGGATACCCAGGAAGACCCCACTTCTTACCCCAAGACATAAAAAAGCCAGGCTGGAGTTTGCCAAAACTTACCTGAGAAAGCCTAAAACGTTTTGGAAGAATGTTCTCTGGTCAGATGAGACAAAAGTAGAGCTTTTTGGGAAAAAGCATCAACATAGAGTGTACAGGAAACAAAAGAGGCATTCAAAGAAAAGAACACGGTCCCTACAGTCAAACATGGCAGAGGTTCCCTGATGTTTTGGGGTTGCTTTGCTGCCTCTGGCACTGGACTGCTTGACCGTGTGCATGGCGTTATGAAGTCTGAAGACTACCAACAAATTTTGCAGCATAATGTAGGGCCCAGTGTGAGAAAGCTGGGTCTCCCTCAGAGGTCATGGGTCTTCCAGCATGACAATGACCCCAAAACACACTTCCAAAAGCACTATAAAATGGTTTGAGAGAAAGCACTGGAGACTTCTAAGGTGGCCAGCAATGAGTCCAGACCTGAATCCCATAAAACACCTATGGAGAGATCTCAAAATGGCAGTTTGGAGAAGGCACCCTTCAAATATCAGGGACCTGGAGCAGTTTGCCAAAGAAGAATGGTCTACAATTCCAGCAGAGCATTGTAAGAAACTCACTGATGGTTACCAGAAGCGGTTGTTCGCAGTTATTTTGGCTAAAGGTTGTGCAACCAAGTATTAGGCTGAGGGTGCCAATACTTTTTTCCGGCCCTTTTTTGGAGTTTTGTGTGAAATGATCAATGATTTAATTTTTGCTTCATTCTCTTTTGTGTTTTTTCCTTGAAAGCAAATTAAATGAAGATAATAATACCAAACAATTTGTGATTGCAATCATTTTCAGGAAGAAACTGAGTATTATCTGACAGAATTGCAGGGGTGCCAATACTTTTGGCCACCACTGTATGAGAAAATCCTACAGAAAACTTGTACAAGTAAGAGCAGAAAATATTCCAAAAGAAAAAGGGAGAAAAAAAAGGGGAGAAAAAAATAAACCACACGATCTGCAGACAATAAATATGTGCATGAATAAATTTTCAATAAATATTAACTGCAGAAAACTCACCAAAAAAAATGTATTTTTTTTTTAAATTATCCTTTTTCTTTGTCTTTCCTTTTGGACTCAGTATTACGTTTTTGATAGTCTAACATAATTTCTCATCTGAGATTAAGCCCTGATGGAGCATATGTGTTACGAGAAAAATGAATAAACAAAAAAAAAAAAAAAACACACCACCCCATAATATTTGCTTTGTCGTCTGAGATGTCCATTTTATGTCTTTTCTACAAATTTTTAAAAGGATTTGCCAATAAAGATTGTTGAATTTTAATCAATTGCCTGGTGTGTTGAGCTGGATCCATCTTCACTTCCTCATAATAATAAATGATAATAGTCCTACCTGTATGCCCATGTCTGCGGTCTTGTTGTGGAGAAATCATCTTTTATCTCTTCATGGTAATGATTTTTTCCAGGCCCTGGGGTATGCGGTGCGTAGAAAAAAAAAAACTGTGCCTCCTGTCTTCATTTGCGTACCACCCCCCTCCCATCAGCGTAACAGTGCCCAGTGACATGTATTGGTGGCCCAGGAATCCCATGCCTGTGCCCTGCAATAGCGTGATTTTCCGCACCTTTTCCACCATTCAATGGGTAGAGTACACTGTGATGCTGATGGGAGGGGGACAGTACGCAAATGAAGACCGGAGGCAGAGTTTTCTTCCAGGCACCGCACACCCCAGAGCCTGGAAGAACGCATTACATAAAGAAATAATATATATTATTAATAATAATAATTTTAATTTATACAGCACCAACATATTCCGCAGCACTTTACTATTAAGTAGGGACATATACAGACAATATAAACAATACAATGTATCACATTTCAACAGTTACAGGAGGATTGAGGGCCCTGCTCACAAGCTTACAATCTATATGGAAATGGGAGGGACACAATAGGAAGAACATGGTCATCAGCCAGTATCCGTCTAAGAGCAGTTACCGTGTGCTATTGGTGCACGGCGGATGTGGAGACAGATGAATACGCAGGGGCAGATTAAGATTAATATTTAGGAGGGAACAGGGGAGAGTTAGGTTGGTGAGTTGAGGTGATAGGCTTGTCTAAACAGATGTGTTTTAAAACACGTTTGAAGACATGGGGACTAGATATCAGTCGGATCGTTTGGGGCAGTGCATTCCAGAAAACTGGTGCGGCACGAGAGAAGTCTTGGAGCCGGAGGTGTGAGGTTTGGATTAAGGAGGATGTCAGTCTTAGATCAGTTGCAGAACGAGGGCAGAGGAGGGGCGATAGACAGAAATGAGGGATGAGATATAAGGTGGTGCAGAACTGTGGAGAGCTTTGTGGGAGAGAGATGAGTTTGTATTCTATTCTGTGGTGAATGGGTAACCAGTGCAATGACTGGCATATGGTAGAGGCGTTGGTGAAGCGGCTTGATAGAAATATGACCCTGGCTGCTGCATTCAGAATGGATTGGAGAGGAGAGAGTTTGTTTAGAGGGAGACCAATTAGAAGAGAGTTGCAGTAATCCAGATGAGAGTGAATAAGAGCGACAGTACGAGTTTTTGCCATATCAAAGATGAGAAAAGGTTGGATTCTGGAGATGTTTTTAAGGTGCAAGTGACATGAGCGAGTGAGTGATGGAATATGGGGAATAAAGGAAAGTTGTGTGTCAAATATGACTCCAAGACAGCGAGCATGCTGTCAGCTGACAGCGGATAGACAATCACTGGTATTTTGTATTAGAGTGGGGGTGATGTCAGGTGAATAGGTGTATAGATGTGTGTCATCAGCATAGGGATGATACTGGAAACCAAATCTGCTGATGGTTTGCCTAATAGGGGCAGTATACAAGGAGAAGAGGAGGGGGCCTAGGACTGATCCTTGTGGAACCCCAATAGTAAGAGGAAGATTAGAGGAAGAAGAGCCGGCAAAAGATACCGTGAAGGAGCGGTCAGAGAGATAGGAGGAGAACCAGGAGAGAGCAGTGCCCTTGAGGCCTATAGAGCAGAGCATAGTGAGGAGGAGCTGGTCATCCACAGTGTTAAAAGCGGCATAGAGATCCAGGAGAAGCAGGAGAGAGTAGTGACCATTAGATTTAGCTGTTAGAAGATCAGTAGAGACTTTAGTGAGGGCAGTTTCAGTAGAGTGGGAGGAGCGGAAACCGGATTGTAAAGGGTCGAGAAGAAAGTTATCTGAGAAATAGTGGATTAGACGGGAGTGGACCAAGCGTTCCTGGAGTTTAGAGATGAAGGGAAGATTAGAGATAGGTCTATAGTTAGCAGTGCAGTTCTCGTCCAGGGATGGCTTTTTAAGTAAAGGGGTTATGATGGCATGTTTGAATGAATAGGGAAAGATACCCGAAGAATGAGAGGGGTTAAATATTTTAGTTAGGTGGGTAGTGACAGCTGAGGAAGGAGATGTGAGGGAATAGGGTCACTGTTGCAGGTTGTAGGGAGAGAAGAAGCGAGGAGTCTGGTCACTTCTTCTGTGACCTGCTCAAAAATGGAAAGTGAACTTGAGGTGCGGGAGGGAAGGGGATCCAGACTGAGGGGATTGTGCAAGAATGTCTTGATGGATATGATTGATTTTAAGTAGGAAATAAGTGGCCAGATCGTCAGCACTTAGGTTGGTGACGGGGGTCTGTACTTTAGGGCTCATGAGGGAGTGGAAGGCTTCAAAGAGTCGTTTAGGATTATTGGCTAGAGCTGTGATGACAGTGGTAAAGTAGACTTGTTTAGCTAGGTGGAGAGCAGACTTATAAGTTTTGAGCATGAACTTATAGTGGCTGAAGTCTTCTGCCGAAAGTGATTTTCTCCACAGATGCTCAGCGCACCCTGTGCCAGGGCTGCTGTCTATGCCGGGTCATTCTATGTGTAGCAGGTGCTGCTTCATCCAGGGCACTCCGCAATGTGTTGATATAGTGTGACAATGCTGAGTCTGGACAGGAGAGGGAGAGGATGGGGGCTAAAGATGACTGTAGATTGTTCATAAGTTGCTGGGTATTAATGGCACGTAGATTTCTGTGTGTATGGTAAGTCCCGGGTGAGGAGACAATTCTTGACAGAGAAGGATAGAAGGTTGTGGTCAGAGAGTGGTAAAGGTGGAAATATCCCAGGATAGGAAGTGTGCAAGCCAGGTGGCAAAGTGATCCAGGAACTGATGGGAGGGGCCTGGAGGGCGATATACAACCACCACTCGCAGGAAGAAGGGTTTGAAGAGTCTAACAGTGTGGATTTCAAAGGAAGGAAACATAAGTGAGAGAACTGGGTGGATGACCTGAAAAGCACATTGTGGTGAAAGGAGCAAACCAACACCTCCACCTTGTCTGCTCTCAGGTCTCAGGGTGTGTGAAAATTGTAGACCATCATACGAGAGAGCAGCTGCGGCGGTTGTGTCAGACTGCTGGATCCAGGTTTCAGTGAGAGCCAGAAGGTTAAGGGAATTTGAAAGGAAGAAATCTTGGATATAGAGGAGTTTATTGCGGGCTGAGTGCGAGTTTCAAAGAGCACAGTTAAAAGAGACAGGCGAAGACAAGCAATGAATGTTTCTAAGATTGGCAGGGCTTCTATGTGCAACAGGATGAGAGTTATGCATACTAGTGTGTGGGGGCCCAGGGTTGGGGGGAGATGTCGCCAGTATCTGGAATGACGAGACAGAAGAGAAAGAGCAGGTGGTTCAATGATTTGTGTGAGCGTTTTGTGCGTTGTATGGTGGTAGTGGATGGTTTGGAGTGATTGAGAAAAGTCAATAAGGCCTCCGTGTTGTACATGGGAGAGGGCAGGAGAGAGGGACTGATGTAGAGAGACTGTGTAGAATATGTCAAAGGGCGGTAGAGATGAAAGGAAACAGCAGTTAGGACATATATGAAGCAAAGGGATATGGAAATTAGATGTTGTAGTGCAACTGAACAAAGAACATGTTTGTTTGAAAATCTCCTGCTCTGTCCTCTTGCCATGTTTACCTTGCGAGACACCGTGTATATTTTGGACATAGAATCAATTTCACAAGTGCCTCAGCACACATATTCTCTTTAAGCGTATTCTCTTTAAGTGTTCCATCAATATGCAGGCTATTGTAGGATTGCACATACCTGTGAATGAGAGAGATAGATTGTCAGAAGTGATGGCAACACTGAAGAATATACAACATGAGGCTACATTTCTGGATTTCTGGGATATTTCATAAGCCACTTTGAAAACTGCCACTTAGGATAACTGCCAGAGACCATAAGAAATAAAAGATGATTTCTCCTCAACAAGACCGCAGATATAGACATACAGGTAGGACTATTATAACCATTCTATCACCTGTATGTCTGTATTAATAGCTAAAAAACGTCCCAGGGGGTGACAGATTCCCTTTAAGCAGTGGACTCTTTATTAGCCAATGTGGCAACATTTCAGCTCCATAGCAGAGAAATGTTCTGTTATGGATCCAAAACATTGCCTCATGGGCTAATAAAGAGTCCTCCACTTTTTTCACAATTAATCAGAGTGCGGCTTATTTATTTATTTTATATATACTTTAGTGCGGCGGTGTTCACACTGTGCAGTAATGAGGCAGTGACCCAAGGAAAGTCCAACTTAAACGGCTTTATTCAGCAAAAAAACCTCACACAGTGAAGGCAGCTTTATCCTCCGGATCGCAGCCGGGTTGTCCATAATAGTCCATACAACAACAACCGTTGCCGGGGGCGACTGCACCGCTATTTAACTCCAAGGTGTGTCAGAAGCTTGGCAGTCCTGGGCTCTGTGTTCCCTTCACACAGGCCTTTATAGCACAAAGCCTCCTGCTGTGCAGTTTACAAAACCACAGACTGACACACCCAAACCTTTGCTGCAGGTTTTAAACAGGAATCTGTTGCCATGAGCCACTTGTAAGACCCGGGCTGGAGGGAGTGGACTGCCCCACTGCCATTCCTGTAGTCCACTCCAAGAATAAAAGCCCCTGCCCCACTGCCATTCCTGTAGTCCCCTCCAAGAATAAAAGTTTTACCAAACCTGCCATGGACAACTAGTTTGGCCAAGTCTAAACTTACTTTTATTCTGCACTGCAATCATAGCTATCTCTGTGACTGCAATGCACTCCAGTGAGTTTAATATGCCTCTATGCACATTCTAGGAGAAACATACCGTCCCTCGCATATGATTCCTGTCACAGCCTCACAATATATATATATATATATATATATACATACATATATATATATATATATATATATATATATATATATATATATATACACACACATACACACATATATATACACATATATATACACACACACACATATACACACATATATATATATACACACATATAAGAGAATATACTGAGAATTACACCATGTATACAGGACAGAGGAAGTATACACAACATACACAGTTCCACAATATATACTGTGTTAGATAATATAGAGTTGAGCGGTGTATATACTATATATGGGCACATTTCTACATACACATACATATATATATATATATATATATATATAGTGGATTCCATAGGTAATATAGAGTTGAGCGGTGTACATACTATATAGTGTAGAGATGCACCTGTATATAATGTATATGCAGCAGTTGAAGTATCACCTGTATGGGTGGGTGAGGATACAGTAGGTGGGGGTAGAGCTAGTCATGCAGCGGTATGGTGGAGCGATGGTTACTGCAGGTTGTAGGCTTGTCGGAAGAGGTGGGTCTTCAGGTTTCCGCGGTAGGCGAGAGTCTGATATGTTGAAGAGACAATTTGCATATTTCCCAGTGGAGCATTGCGGCTTTAAAAGTCTCTTCACTGTGACATGCTTAGCATGTCGCTCTCAACAGGGAGAAATGTTACCCCTTAGATACCGGTCTGACGCCTCTCACCCAGCCAAACCAAAACTCACACTTTGCACTAACGAGGGGCAGTAACCTGAAACACAGTGTCTGAAAATTGAGTTTCTGGTTCTGGCTTATATCCTAAGTCATGTGATAAGGCTTGTTAAAGGGTCACTATTGAATTTTAGGATTGTTACTTTCTGTAAGTGGCACTAGAGTTCTGGTCCTCTTCCTCTCAATTTGCATCAGCATAGAGGTTATACTGAAAGCTGTGAGACTCTATGAGCTGTCCCAGGCCAAAGGTGTAGATGGAGAAGAGCAGGGGTCCTTGAACTGAACCTTGGTGGTCATCGACAGATAGGGGGCGAGATGAGGAGGTGGTATGTGAGTGGGAGACACCGAATGTCCTGTCTGTTAGGTAGGAAGAGATCCAAGATAGGGCCAAGTCTGTGATGCCGAGAGATGAGAGAGTCTTTAGTAAGAGGGAATGGTCCACTGTGTCAAAGGCAAATGACAGGTCTAGGAGGAGGAGGACAGAGTAGTGTCGCTTGGATTTGGCGGTTAGTAGATCGTTGGTGACATTAGTCAGATACTGTGACCGCTATAATGTATATAGACAGCGGTATATAATCGCAGTATTACCTATATATTGTATACACAGCAGTCACAGTATCACCTATATATTGTATATACAGCAGTCTATATACAGTATACAGGTGATACTGCAACTGCTGTATATACATAAATAAAATTTCAATATTGGGACTCACCCAGATCCCTGAGATGGGGGAGGATGAACAGCTAAAGAGGGTCCATCGCCAGGTGTGCAGAGGAGTGGATCCCTGGCTGGGGCTGGTGATTGGTGCGGGAATCATGAGAAAGATGCCCTGACACTGGTACAGGCCAGCGTCAGACAGAAGAGCCCTTTCAAACTTGTGGATGAAGGCCCTGTGCGCGCTCTCTTGCTTGCCCACACTGACAAGGCGCACGCATGCATACGCTGACAAGGGCTGCAGCAGCAGCACTCACACACTGACAAGCACGCACGTGCTGACGAGAGCCACAGTCACGCGCATGCATGCGCTGACGAGGGACGCAGATGCGGCACTCACACACTGACAGGGGCCGCAGTGGCCCTTGTCAGCGCGTGCAAGTGAGAGAGCACATGCACACAGGGCCTTCAGTGAGACATTTTTACACTTTGTAGTGCTGAGCTGCCGTCCCACTCACCATCTGCCCGCTTTGGCATATTGCCAATCCGGGCCTGGTGCCATACTCACAACAGTCAAGAGTTCACTGTCCCCACAAGGAGGGCGGCTCTCTATCTCCTTTTCCTCCCTTTCCTCCTCTTCAGGCCATCCATGCTGAACAGACGAGAAGCTGGTGTTATAGTACCCTCTATAATGCAGATAACCATTCCCTGTTCCTCCTCATTATCACCCAATCCATGCTGAGAACCTGAGATGAGCCAGGGCTGGGTAGTATCACCTTGTCTTTTTCCTCCATCGCCACCTGGTCTGCATGCAAAGCTTCATCTTTCATTGTGAGCAGCAAGCATTTGAGTAGACACAGAAACGGGATGGTCATGCTAATTATGTCGTCATTGCCGCTCACCATCTTGGTTGATTCCTCAAACCTGCCACAGATCTGTCTAGTCTGTTACACCTTTCATAAACTCTGCTCCGGTGTGCTGTTTTTCACCTATGAGCTTAAGCAGAGCCTGTTGCTGCTTCACCAAGGCAATGCTGCAGTGCTTCCAACTTGCGACTGATATGGACGATAATTCTGAGATGGAGGATGAGGAGGAGGAAGGGATGCAGGAACTAGCATAGTGATCATTGCCGCTCACCATCTTGGTTGATTCCTCAAAGTTTTGGAGTACCGCACAGATGTCAGACATCCATGGCCATTCATCAGTTGTTATGTGCGAACGCTGAGTGAAATACTGATGGGCATGTTGGAGCTGGCATTCAACTACTGCCATCTGCAGCTCACAAAGCCTTGCCAACATATGGAATGTTGAATTCTAGCGTGTAGGCAGGTCACACACCAGTTGGTGTGGTGGCAGTTGCAAGCACTGCTGCAGCACTGCCAGACCGGTGGCACCTGTAGCTTACTTGCGGAAATGCGCGCACACGCGGCCTACCTGAACAAGTATCTCAGGCAAATTGGGGATGGTTTTTAGAAAGCACTGAACCACTAAGTTGAGCACATGGACCAGGCATGGCACGAGTGCAAGCTTGCCAAGCTTCAGAGCCGCCACAAGGTTATGGCCATTATTATCACACACGACCATGCCTAGTTGTAGATGAGAGCCACAGATCTATCTAGTCTGTTACACCTTTTATAAACTCTGCTCCAGTGTGCTGTTTTTCACCTATGAGCTTAAGCAGAACCTGTTGCTGCTTTACCGAGGCAATGCTGCAGTGCTTCCAACTTGCGACTGATATGGATGATAATTCTGAGATGGAGGATGATGAGGAGGAAGGGATGCAGGAACTAGCATAGGAGAAGGAGGAAATTCTAATGGAACTTGGGCCTGCAATTCTAGGCATTGGTAGCGCGATCCCAGAGTCCAACTCGGTCCCGGCCTCCAGCAGGTTCACCCAGTGTGCCGTCAGGAAAATGTAGAATCCCTGGCCACAAGCATTTGTCTGCGTGTTGGTTGTTAAATGGACTTGGTCAGGGCATGGGTTATGTTATGGGACACATGCTGGTGTAAGGCGGCAGCAATAGTGTCGGCTGGCACTGAGGCTTTCTGCAACCTCACGACTGCTGCCATGAGGTTGCAGAAAGCCTCAGCGCCCACAAGCCTATATGGCCACTTTTCCAGGGCAAACAGCTTGTAAATGTGGCCGTTTAGTTGGTGCCTGCATATTTTTGCTTTTTGCTTGCGTTCCAAGGCCTGTGGTAGGGACAGCTGAACGCTGTATTCGGACAAGGAAGTGGACGTGGTTGCTGATGGTGGTTGTGTACGTGAAACGACAGGTGCAGGGCAGGAGGCAACTGCGTCTGCGTCTTGGAAAGGGGATTAGCAAGCACGTAGCACAGGGAAAGAGGCAGTGGTGTTACCCCGCAGACACTGATTGGGGATCCAGATGTTCAGCCCACCTATTCGGGTGCTTGGATGACATGTGCCTGAGCATACTGGTGGTGGTCAGACTGGTAGTGATTAGGCCCCTGCCAACCTTTGGTACAGCACAGGTTGCAAATGACAGTTTTCTTATCTTCCGCACTTTCTGTAAAAAAAAGCCCCAGACTGGGGAACACCTGACACTTGGCTTAGGATCTCACCTCTGTTGGCCCCATCGCCTCTTCCTGCCTGTTGCGATGCTGCAAATCCCTCCCCCTCTGTGCTGCTGTGTTCACTCTTCATGCCACCTTGCCTGGTTGGGTCAGTGACTTCATCCACCACCTCATCTTCCACTTCCTCACTCTGGTCCTCCTCCTGACTTGTTATTTTTACCTGACTTGTTGTCAACTGTGTCTCATCATCATCCACCTCTTGAGACCATAATTGTTGTTCACCACCGTCAGCTTCTTCTGACCGTGGCTGCTCAAATATTTGGGTATCAGCGCACACAGTCTCCTCATGTCCTTCTTGAAACTTACACGGTGACTGGCCAGTAGAAGCAATTAATGGAAAGGTAAAGATCTCCTTGGAGTGTCCAAGTAAGGGGTTACTTGTCTTCTGGGGCTTGGCATGGTGGAAGGAAGGAGGATCAGGGTGAGGATTAAGTAGTCCAGACTCTTGGGCAGTTAGACTGGACCGTGTGAAAGACAGATGCTGGGAAACAGACTGGATGCATTATCTGCCATCCAACCCACAACCTGTATCGAAGGGGTAACATTTCTCCTTGCGGAAAGTGACATGTTAAGCATGTCACTGTGAGGAGACTTTTAAAGCCGCAATGCTCCTCTGGGAAATATGCAAATTGTCTCACCCACAACCTGCTCGCACTGTTCTGGCTTTAAGAGTGGTGTCCTGTGCCCCCCTGAATAGTGGGACAGGAAGATAGGTCTCGTGGATGAGCATGTTTGTTGTGCTCCTGCAGCAGACCCAGTTTCACCTGGACCACGGCCATGGCCTCTGCATGCACCGTCAGCAGCAAGGCCACGGCCTCTGCGTTCACCATAAGCAGCAAGTTCACTTCCCTGTCCCTTAACGTGCGCCTCGCGCATTTTAAATTATCTATGCAGCTAAGAGCTGTATTTATACAGAATAGAGTCTATTTGAATTGTCCCTTAAAGGATTTTTTCTTGTATGTGGCAGCAACAAAGTCTGTAACGCAATCAAATATTAAAAAATGTCTGTAATCCCTACTTCGCCACTGAACCTCAAATTATTTTCAGATATGAGGGGTATTAGGAGAGAATAGAATCTTTAAATTGTCACTGAAAGGATTATTTCTTATACACGGAAGCAACAAACTCTGGAACGCAATCAAACTTGCCGAAACATCTGTAATATGATAATCTCTACTATGCCACCAGACCCTCAATTTTTATCAGATATCAGCGGTAGTATTAGAGAATGGAATCTTTTTGAATGGTCACTGAAAGGATTATTTCTTATACGTGGCAGCAACAAAGTCTGTAACTCAATCAAACTTGCCAAAATGTCTGTAATACAATTTGTACTATGCACTGGACCCTCAATTTTTTCAGATATCAGCAGTAGTATTAGATAATAGAATCTATTTGAATTAGCCCTGAAAAGCGCTATTACTTTAACTTAGCAACACCAAGGTCTGTTATGCAACCAATTCTGCTCTATGTTCCCCTAGTACACTCGTCCTAATACAGCAGCTATTCCTTCCTAAAATGCAGCTAACTGCAGTATTATGGTATAGAATCTATTTGCATTAGCCCTAAAAAGAGTCCTTGGTTTAAGATTGTACAATCAGGAAGATAAACGCTGTCAAGCACACTTTCACTTCTCCTGCAGCTCTCCCTAAGCTATTTCTGCTTTCTTTGCGAGGAAAATGGCGGTACTGCGTCTTATATAGACTCGATGACGCTATGGCCAATCACAGTAATGCCAGTAGCCAACATGGCTACAGCATTACTGTGATTGGCAGGCAAATCCCTGCATGTTTACTGGCTGAAAATCAGGCGCAAAACATGCAGGGCGGGGAATCAAGCATGGCGAGCAAGCACCCGGATACTTGATCGAGTGCTGAGTATCTTGAGCAGCAGAATGCTCGATCGAGCCTCGAGCAGTGCTGAGCACGCTCGCCCATCACTACTTTTTTCCAATCTGCAAAAATGTTGAAAGAATTGACACTGCAGATTTGAAAAAATAATTTGACAGTTGAAATCTGCAAATAAAAAATAAACAGCATGTGCATTAGATTTGAGAGATGTCATTCACTTTGTTGTAACTACACTGCGTTTTTTCCACCGCAAAATCATATGGAAAAAATGCAGCAAAGACGCAGCATGTACAGTGCTTTGAAAAAGTGTTCACACCTTATGAACTTTTAAACATTTTTTCACCTTATACCCACAAACTTAAATGTATTTTATTGGGATTTCATGTGACATACCAACGCAAAGTAGCAAGTATTTGTGAAGTATAAACAAAATGATACATGGTTTTCTAAATATTACAAAAATGTGAAAAATTTTATGTGCATTTGTATTCAACCCCCCTGATTCAATACTTTGTAGGTCCACCTTTCACTGCAAATAGTGTTGCAAGGCTTTTGGGATGTGTCTACCAGCTTTGTCCATCTAGAGCCTGAAATGTTTGGCCATTCTTCTTTACAAACTAGCTCTAGCTCAGTGAGATTGGATGGACAGCATCTGTAAACAGCAATATTCAAGTTTTCAATGGAATTTAGGTCTGGACTTTGACAAGGCAATTTAAACACATGAATATGCGTTGATCTAAACCATTCCATTGTAGCTCTGGTAGTATGTTTAGAGCTGTTGTCCTGCTAGAAGGTGAACTTATGCCCCAGTCTCAAGTCTTTTGCAGCTTCTAACAGGTTTTCCTCCAGGATTGCCCTGCACTTAGCTCCATTCATCTTCCCATCAACTCTGACCAGCTTCCCTGTCCCTGCTGAAGAAAATCATCCCCACTGAATAATGCTATCACCACTATGCTTGACAGTGGGGATGATGTTTTCAGAGTGACAAGCAGTGTTAGTTTTCCACCACACATAGCGTTTTGCATTTAGCCAAAAATGTTCTACTTTGGTCTCATCTGACCTGAGCATTTTCTTCCACATGCTAGCTCTGTCCCATTCATGGCTTTTTGAAAACTGCAAGCGGGACTTATTACGACTTGCTTTAAAAAAAAACAGCCACTGAAGGAATGAATGGATTAGTGGTCAAATCACACATGAGCTCCAGTCTAATGGGGATAAAAGCTCCACATTCTACCTATCGGTGCGGGTCCCAGCATTCAGACCCCCACTGATCAATAATTTATCACTTATCCTGTGGAGAGGTGATTATTTGTTTTCCCCGGAGAACCCCTGTAAGTGCATCTTGTTCCAAATATTTAATCACTAATGGAAATAAAGAATCGTCTCCTAAGTAATATCAGAGAGAAGAAATGATCGCCATACACAACACAATCCACTATACCAACATCAATAGTACCACATACAAGGGAGAAATACTGCCACACCATGACTGGACTACATATTACCACCACATAGTGACCAAATAATACTACATACAAGAGAGAAATACCACCACACCATGACTGGACTACATATTACCACCACATAGTTACCAAATAATACTACATACAAGGGAGAAATACCACCACACCATGACCAGACCACATATTACCACCACATAGTGACTGAATAATACCACATACAAGGGAGAAATACCACCACACCATGACAAGACCACATATTACCACCACATAGTGACTGAATAATACCACATACAAGGGAGAAATACCACCACACCGTGACCAGATATTAACAGCATATAGCGTCCAAATAATTCCCCATCATTGCTCTCCCCCATCTCCATCATTGCTTTCCCCCGCCTTCTCCAACATTGTCATATCTCTCCCACCTTCTCCATCATTGTCATATCTCCTCCATCATTGTCATATCTCCTCCATCATTACCATATCACCCTCACCTCCTCCATCATCATTGCCATATCTCCCCCACCTCCTCCATCATCGCCATATCTCCCTCACCTCTTCCATCACCATTGCTATATCTCCCCCCACCTCCATCATCATTGCAATATCTCCCCCACCTGCTCCACCATCATTGCCATATCTCCCCCACCTCCTCCATCACCAGTGCCATGTCATATCTCCCGCACCTCCTCCATCACCATGCCATGCATATATCCCCCCACCTCCTCCATCACCATGCTTGAATATCTCCCCCCACCTCCTCCATCACCATGCCATGCATATCCCCCCCCCTCCCCCATTGCCATGCCATATCTTCCCCACCTCCTCCATCATCATTGCCATGCCATATCTCCCCCACCTCCTCCATCACCATGCCATATTTTCCCCCACCTCCTCCATCACCATGCCATATCTCCCCCACCTCCTCCATCACCATGCCATATCTTCCCCCACCTCCTCCATCACCATTGCCATGTCATATCTCCCCCCACCTCCTCCATCACCATGCCATATCTCCCCCCACTTACCTCTTTGCCATGCCATATCTCCACCCACCTCCTCCATCACCATTGCTCTCCCTTATTCCCCCCCCCCACTTTCTCCATCACCGTTGCTCTCCCTCATTTCCCCCCCACCTCCTCCATCACCATTGCTCTCCCTCATCTCCTCCATCACCATTGCTCTCCCTTATATCCCCCCACCTCCTCTATCACCATTGCTCTCCCTCTTCTACCCCCACCTCCTCTATCACCAATGCTCTCCCTCATCTCCCCCCACCTCCGCCATCACCATTGCTGTCCTCATTTCCCCCATCTCCAGTCCAGTGTATTAGTTTAAAAAAAAAAAACACTTCTCAGCACGCTTGCCCGCAGCATCGTCCTCTGCTTCCTGCCCGGCATCTTCCTCCCTGAGACAGGCTTGCGCTGCATGATGATGTCATCAAGCAGCGCGAGCCTGTGTCAGGGAGGAAGTACCGGGCAGGAAGCAGAGGATGGATCCCTCCGCTCTGCTGCCATTTTCCTCCTGTCGGCAGCGGAGCTGGAGGGATGGCTCCCTGCCCGCCGCACAGGATAAGGGCAATCTGGCCATGGGTCCCCCCGGAGCCTGGGGGTCCAAGAAGCAGGTCATATTGCCCTTAGCCGCACTGCAAGGGCCCTCCTGACCCTCCGGGCTCTTGCAGTGCGGAGCACCAGCGGCCATGTTAACCAGGGCCCCTGGTTATGTATATAATTAAACTAAGTAAAGCTAAAGCTGTTCCCCATCAGGTGCAGGCAACTGTTGAATATTGAATATTTTTACACCTTTATTCTGTTACCTTAACTACAGTGTATTGCATTTATCTGCAGCCGAGGAAGGATGCGTTAAATTGAATAACTGCTGTAATCACCAGTGACATCCCTCTGGCGGTGTCTATCAGGACTAGAAGACCAATTTATCATTTGCTTTATTACATATTCTTGTCTCCCATCACTGAAGGCCTTTGTAAAGGGCATTTGGGCAAGATTTCTTCAGGATGATATAAAGGGGAAGAAAAATGTGCCTGCCATTCTGCTTATTTGCTTCTGAATATATGAGAAGATATGGCCTAATGTAATTAACAGGACTGTCTTGAATGCTTATGGCCTATGCGCTGTACTGCATATCATTACAGATGTTGCCGTCTCTTTTATGGGTCCTGTGCTCATTATGTGCAATGACAGTTATAAATTTACTTGGAGTGTATATGGCATGCTGTAAACAGTAAACGCTGAATTAGTGGATGTAACTTCAGAAGTCATTTACTTGAAGAGCTTTTAATATCCTCTTCATGTCTAGCTCACTGACCAGTGCCAACCCTGTGATTATATCTAGCAAAGATAAATCATCTTAGGCTAAAAAAAATGTATTTATATTTTCTTTATTTAATATTACGTATCATTGTGTGAAGGCGGACATAGAGTCTATTAGTCGTTATATCAATTTCCAGTTCCTGGTGATAATCAGTAAAGGTAAAACTTTTCTACAGTGATGTTGGAACTGTAGCGTTGACATCACTGGAACGGTGACACTGCAGGAGGTGTGTTTACTTTATTTAAATTTCTTTGGGGCCCTGAATTCATTAAGCAGGTGTAAGATGGCTGCCAGACACATAATTGATGGGAGGTATGTATTACAGAGGTGGTTGTCCTCTGATGTAAACCTGGAGTAATGCTCTAGTATGTAGTACTAAGTGGTTTGTAGGACATCTGGGCCAGGTTTTCGGGCAGGCGGAGAGATGGGCGAGTCTGACTGCCCACATACCTCACCCTTGGTTGTGATTCACATGGTAAAATGGGGCCTGTTGTGTCTTTACTAAAGGACTAAGAAGCTGGACTCTAACCCAAGTGGGCGAACCCACACTACTGTATGGATTTTTTCTTTATGTTTCACTCTGTGCTGGGAAAAGGCTACATTTAAGTTTTCCTGTGATGCGGTTTATATGGAGTGAAATAAACCAGCCGGACTTTTAAATAGAAACAGTTCCTGTGATACCTCATCCAACACCCAAGAGAGTAGCATTGTTACACAGGATTTGTTCAGTAGTGGATAACCCCTTTAGTAGCCCTGGGGTGTAGTATAATATTCAAGAGAAAGTTCAGG
The DNA here is from genome assembly GCF_046119375.1 of Phyllobates terribilis. NCBI lineage: Eukaryota > Metazoa > Chordata > Amphibia > Anura > Dendrobatidae > Phyllobates > Phyllobates terribilis. The sequence continues at coordinate 420,172,812 of NW_027362762.1, read as the reverse complement.
ATCAAAGACCTTTAAGGACCAGGATGATCATCAGAAGCTCCAGTACTAAAAGCAATAGCAGTATTGTTTAAGTGGCAGAACTATGAAGTAGGGGTTGAAAACAAGACATAATATACCACTGGCCAAGTGATAGGGATCCAAAACACAACTCCCTCTTTTATTATATCAGAATTTTCTAAAACATGTTATAGAGTAGAAGAGGACTATCTACGCTTTTATCCACTTTGAGCTGGTTAACAGGGATATGGAGTGTTACAGCAAGTAGATCAGAAAATAGCTAGATTATGGCATCAAATAGTTAGGCGTTTAGATAAAATAAGTTTTTGCCTTCGGACCACCCCTTTAACTTCACTTTTAGCCCACGCAAGAAGGAATAGACTTTGCTACTGTAAGATCCCCATTTTATATATACTGGAATAATCCAAGATTAGTTTAGTAACACTGATGGAGAGATCCAAATGTCAAAGCAAGGAATAGAATAATAAATACTACATGAGCAATTCCAAGGGAGAGATAGAGGTGATATTCAGGAACAAGTTTAGGATCAAAGTCATTGAAGAATCATGTTCATTAACAGAAGCTCCCGTATGAAAGCCAGGAAAGGGTATGAGCCTCAATCTGGCAACATCAAAGCATTGGAAGGTCTTCAGACACTGGTTGCCTACAATAAAACGATACCACCATGCATGGGAAGCACAATACTGGAGCAAAGCAGCAAAGTTGAAAGGGTCCTTGTACCTCAGAGGCTGGATGATGGCAGTGCCAAGGAATGCAGTCTGGACATGATGCAGAAAACAACAGAGGTAAGTAACAATAGGGTACATTAGGAGAGGCTATAAAAACTAGAAAACTTTATTATTTTGTTCCAATTTTTTATATATTCTTTAATTTTTTAGAATTTAAAGGCAAATTACTACATTAATGAAGTGAGCAAAACAGTTAACATTGATGATAAGAGAGAAAGTTAATGGGGGGAACATGTAAATGGGAAGGAGAGGGGAAAGGGACAATTGGATTCATACATATGAGAGTGTGTAGGCATTAGCACTTATGACAAGACTAATTTTTAAAGTGTAAATTCAAAAAAGGGCAAGTTTTTGGTCCACTTATTCCATTGTATAAGGAGTTTGTAACCTCTTTAAAGAAGCACTCCTATTAAGGTTAATTGTTTTTCCTCTTAATATATGGCAGTCATCATCTTATATGGCAATGTGTACCTACAATTGCTTATTTTGCCGTTCTACCCATCTAATTCTTATCTTTTCTCTGATCTATATAGAAACAGGAAGTTTCTTGTCCCTGCATTTATCATCTCCCTCTTGAACTCATGACCCAGCTGCTCCATTCTCCTCCCTGCCAAGGACTTTTGCAATGACTCATGAGTCATTTAGGGAAAATTGGCCTCCTGTTTCTACATAGAGCTTAGAAGGATTCAGCTAGTTAGTTTTTAATCACGTGATGTAATTACCTAATGGAAAAGAGAAAAATTAACTGGGTAGAAGGGCAAAATGAGCAATTGTAAGTACACAGTGCTATATAATATGGTGACTGCAATATATTAAGAGGATGAAAACTTTGATGGGAGTGCTTTTTTAAACATGAATTAACATGTAGTTTAGGAATATGTTATTCAATGGCCGAGATACCCTTGGATTTATGTTTTCTGTGCAGGAAATAACAACCAACATATTTAGATTATAATGTGTATTTTTCAGAATATTTGTCATATTTCTCATAACAGTCATACTTTCTTCAACATAAGGAGGAAAGGCAAATTAAAACAAGATTTACCTAAATTCAAACAGCAAGTCTTTACACACGTAGACAATACCGGGAGGCTAATAGCTTGTCTTTCTTGAGTAAAGTGTGTCTATTTTGTTATTCCCTCATTTACTGTCCTTGAATGCAATTTGGCAATTCCTGCAGACCTTGGAAATTTGTGCAAGCGACAAATTACTTGATCACACAGCATGAACTGTTTCTCACCCTAATTTTAAAATATGAAGCTGATGTTCACTAGAACAGACATACGCTCTTATGGACGTATTAGCTAAAATTGGATGTTTGGGAGGGTTGTAAAAGATCATTCTTGAAGAACATTCTAAAAATAATATATAGTATTTATCAAATTTCCATTTTTGCATACTCAGTTTGGCATTCGACTGGAAAAGTTTATATTTGGAGTAATATAGTTTTGTTAAAGGACCACTTATCATAAACCCAAATCACCTTGCAGTGAGATATCTACTCTGTCCCATATTTTCGTTATTTCTGTTTATTCTAGACCAAACATTTCCAACAATTATATGGGCATTATTGTGTGTAGATGGGAAGGAGAGGGGAACAATCCATTTTATTGTATTAAAGTTTTGCATTTATTGTATGTTTTTTCATAGCTTATTATTTATACCTCAGGTCTTTATTAAGTGCCCACTGTGTGTAAATTATTTATTAAAAGATAACAAAAAGAAGCCTTGTATATTATCAGAGATAAAATGGGATCCTTGATGTGGTCAATGTGCATGATGTGCTTGGAATTGAATCAGGGAACAGAAGTATTAGTGGTATATATGGATAAGCACCACCAGTGTTGAACTGTGGCTTCTTGTGCTCCTTTATGGAAATTATATAGACTCTCAAATCATAGAATATGTGCACATCTGTAAGCAGTGGCTGGGTTGTCATGTCCCCTTTTAAACATTTATAGGATCTAGAAGAAGATCTTGATGGAAGAATATTTTTCCATTCAGGATGGTGGATAGATTGCAAATGTACAAAGGAGATGGTCCAGGACCAACATTAGGATGAGTGTCATCTGTCAAGGTGGAGCATGAAAAACACACAAAGAGTAACGCATTTCACACTGTGCAAAATTCTTTCGCTTTTGGACAGCACTAAACATAAGAAGGTGTAGCCATGTATAATAATGGACAGCACTATACATAATAGATCAAATGTAATATTTAGCGATGGGCAAGCGTGCTCGGCACTGCTCAGTACTCGATCGAGCATCCTGGCACTCGAGAGTATTCAGGTACTTGAGTATCCATGCTCGATTCCTAGACCACATGTTTTCAGGCTGATTTTCAGCCACTAAACATGTGGGGATTGCCTGCCAATCACAGTAATGACATAGCCATGTTGACTACTGGCATTACTATAATTTGCTGGTCGCATCATGCCATTGGGTCTATATAAGACCCGATGACGCGATGCTCGCCAAACTGTACCCAGAAACAGAGTAGGGAGAGCAGCTGTAGAAGGGAAAGTCAGTGTTATAAGCCTTGCTGAAGAAACCTAAAAACAACAGTACTTATCAGAGCTCCATCTATTGTATTCAATACTGCTGTGATCTGTACTACTGAGTGTAGGGAAAGCTGATGGAGAAGACATAATGCATTACAGCCTTGCTGAAGAAAAAAAAATCCTTATCAGGGCTCTATCTATTGTATTCAATACCGCTGTGATGTGTACTATTGAATATAGGAAAGCTGGTCAAGAAGGCATAGTGCATTACAAGCATTGCTGAAGAAAAAAAAATCTTATCAGGGCTCCATCTATTCTATTCTAGTCCCTATTAAAACCGCTGCTATCTCCAATTAGTGTAGGGATAGCTTCTGGAGAAGGGAAAGTTGTGCATTATAGGCTGGGAGGTCAATGGTAAAATACTGGAGGGGAGATATATGTCACACAGGATGTTAGTGTTGAGAGGCGTTAATCCGCCATGTTAAGTGCTTGGTTTTTGCAAACATCTGAGTGGGGGGGGGGGGGGGCTGTTCACCATATCTCCACCCCAAGGTGTGGTCCAGAAGGTAAATATGGAGCCTTTGGACTCATTCAATATTTGATGTGTATGGAGATGAGAGCTCCAGAGCTGTGCTCATGCTAAAGAGAGCTGAACCTTGTGTTTTTTCCCTGAGCGGGAAAACCCCGCAGTCACACAGACTGTACTATATGCTATTTTGTTTTTTTCCATTATGCCAGAAGGGCTGCGTATATGTATTTAATTTTGAACTGGTTTATGCAGTACTTTTTTTTAATAAACCAGTGGAAGACTTAAACGGAAGGCATTCCTGTGTCTACCTCTGTGAGTAGCAGAGTGAGCCGATCTACCACAGTTGGTTAAGTGGGAAGGATGTGGACAAACTGCACGTCTTGGGTGAAGGCGGCTGCAGGATTAAAAGCAGACAACATTGAGGAAATGTTAAGGCAGCTACTACAGGCTAATCTCCAGAAGCAACAGCAATGGCAGCAGTAGTAGCAACGGCAATAGGAACAGCAGCATCGGCAGCAGGAACAATTCCAGCTGCAGCAATGTCAGTAAGAACAATTTCAGCAGCAGCAGTTGGCACTCTTGATCGGGGCGACCTGTGACAGGGCAACCGCCCTTTTCCTAAGTCCAGGTGATGACTCATTCGTACGGAAAGTGGTAAGATGTGCCATGCAAAAGATAACCCCGCTTGTTGATGTGGAGGCATTTTTAACCATACTTGTAAGGGTAGCAGAGCGGGAGAAGCTGCCGCCAGGTGTTGGCCACCTATCTTACTGACGAGCCCCAAATGGCTTATTATGACCTGGCCTTACAGGACACACAGGAGTATGCCAAGCTAAAAACTGAAATATTGGCATGCTCAGGTCTATGTCTGTCAGAGCACAAAGGGTCCATCACGGGGTGTATTACAGTGACAAACCCCCTTTGTCCCATATGTTCAACCTGCTACATCTAGTACAGAATTGGTTGCAGCCGGAGTCCTCCACCCCAGGGCAAATGGTCGAGCGTGTTATGGACAGATTTATTCATTCCCTTCCTAGGTTGGTGCAGACCTGGGTTGCATAGGGAGACCCCTGGAATGTCGACGACTTGGTTGGCCTAGTAGAAAGGTAGCAGGTGGTCGAGAAGTCCTTATGGAAACCGGGCATGGTCGCATCCCCATACTGCGGTATCAAAAAGGAGCCTGACTCTCAAAAGAAGGATAATAGAGCCACAACTGGGGGAGTTGAAGGTCCCATGAGGCCGCTGAGAGGTTGTAGAAGGTCGCTGGGAAGGACGTAAATTGTTGTAGGTGTCACAGTCCTGGGAACATAGCGGTCCATTGTCCCATGTCCCCCGAATTGATGGACTGCCGCATAGGGAGACGCTGTTCATATCATGCCTATCCAGCATGCAGCATGGACAATCAGCCTGATGAGGGGCCACAGGCATGTACTGTGACAATAAATGGGGTATCGATGGCTAGACTCTTGGACTCGGGGAGTCTGGTGACCCTGGTAAGGACCAAAATCACAGATCAGTTGATCCACGCAAAACCCATGGGCATCCGCTGTATTCACTGGAACGCCAAGGACTACCTTGTTGCCAGTGTGACTATAGAAATGAACTGTGGCACTGAGTCTCATGAGGTTGGGTAGTTAAAGACCTGCCACACCCACTTATAATAGGGCGGGACTTTAGCTTATTATGGGACTTATGGCAAAGGGCAGGGGTGCCAGGTTACTCAGATAAGAGCCGGTTTAACAATGAAGGATCCCCATCGCAGTTGGAAGAGGATGAGTTCCCCCTGTGTGTCCTTGCTGGTGATGAGGACAAGACAGCGACCCATGAGGCCAACATTCCTGAGTTGGGGGTTTCTGGGGGGAATTTTGAGACTGCTCAAATGAAGTAATTATGTTAAAAGCATTTGATAATGTTACTGTTATAAATGGGGTTGTTCAAGAGCCAGGGTCCGAAACCAGGTTTCCATACTTTGCGGTAAATGAGGACTTGCTATATCGGGTTACTAAACTGAGGGGTAGGTAATAGAGCAACTGTTTGTACTGGGGCCCTATAGGCGTAGGGTGTTAGACCTGGCCCATTCTCATGTCATGGGTGGGCATCTGGGCGTAGACAATACTCAAAAGCTAATCCTTCAATGGTTCTACTGGCCTGGATGTCACCAAAAGATTTGTACATATTGCTCTTCCTGTACCACCTGCCAGCTAACTGCTCCAGTCTCTCACTTCAATAGTCTCATTACCTATAATAGAGGTCCCATTTGACCGAATTTCTATGGATCTTGTCGGACCCCTGGTTAAGTCTGCCAGAGGGCACCTGTGGCGCCTATGCGGGTTCAGTCGCCAAAGAGGTACTGCATCTCACCCAGAGGTGTGATATCCCACTCTCAGGTAAGGATGGAGTACTGCCCGGGACCCACACACTTGCATCCATTACACTCCACTTCAGAGGGAAGGACGAGATTGCTCCTAAGTGAGAGCACAGTCCCTGGTCCCTGGCAGGAGGGCAGAACCATGTAGTGGGTGTGGGTGGAGGAAGTAGTTTAGGGGAGCACTTCAGTAGTATTAGAAAGCATGGAACCATCTAGAAGCAGCCAGTCCTGCTCAGGAGAGCAGTGGAGGAGGAGTTGAGAGGAGTGGGGCCTAGTAACAGAGGCCCAGGAGAGAGAGAGAAAGGACAGGAGCAGAGGAAGGCTCCAAGAGGAACAGAAGGGATCCTAGGGGCACGGGAAGTGCAGATGCCACCCGTGCGCACGAATCTGCAGGAACGTAGAGGGATCAGGCCACAGAGGGTACCGGCCCCTAAACTAGTGGAGAACTATAAGGCTCAGCTAGAAACCGGAGGCTTCTGTACTTTTAGGGTGCAGCTGCCAACCACCACAATTACATCGCCGAAAAGGTGGCCAGAGGGTCCAGGGGACTGCAGGTCGCCCGACAAGATCTGGCTACTGGCTTGGGACACTGATTGTGATACGCAGTGCAGGAGGGTGAGAGCCAGTGCAGGAAGACGACCGAGGAAGGCACATAGAATGGGGTCCGGTTTAAGTACTCCTGAGTTACTTGAGAGATTGCTGAACGCCTTCCTTGGTGAACGCAGGACGACGTGGGAGGTTACTCTAGTACTGGTAACCTGGAGTTCCACAACTGTGAGTAAACATTGAAGACTGCTCCCCACTGTGTCCTATAATTATTATCTGCGCCATTCCCTGCACTACACTGCACAGCAACATCTACTTCATCATTAACCATCACAGCACCGCCCTGGAGCTTAGCTCTACCTGTGGAGAGCTGAACCAACTCTGCTGCATTACCAACAGCTCCAGAGAATTGGCACCGCAGCGGCGGCTCCATATAGCCGCATACCACAGGTGGAGTCACGAACATTGTATATAAAAACTTTATTCCCTTTTCTATAATCACCTTTTATTGACCGCCCTGGGTCACGGAGCGGGTCACTGCCACTGTGACATCCCCCGGCATCGTCCTGCCCGGCTACTGAGTACCCCACGGCCCAGGGGGCGCGTCACACCTATATATCCTGGTGGTCATTGTCTACGTAAAACGGTACCCGGAAGCGGTAACACTGAGAAACTCCTCAGCCAGGAGTAGAGCCTGAGAACTAGTCCATATTTTTCCCGGACGGACCTGCCAAAGGAGATCCTGATGGATCAAGGAACTCCTTTCATGTCCAGAGTGATGAGGGAGTTGTGTAAGGCTCACAAGATTACACAACTCAGGACGTCCATGTACCATCCGCAGATGGACAGCCTGGTGGAGAGGTTCAATAAAACATTGAAACCCATGCTCAAGAAGGTCTTGGAGAAGGATGACTGAGACTAGGACTGTCTACTCCTGTATCTGCTATTTTCTATTAGGGAAGTTTAACAGCCCCTACAGGGTTTTCACCATTTGAGCTGTTGTACAGCCAGCACCCTCAGGGACTTCAGGTTATTGCAAAGGAGATATAAGAAGCAGAGTTTACACCCCACCGGAGCATTATCTAGCATGTGACCCAGATGCAGGAAAGGATTGCAAAGGTGATGCCTATTGGGAGAGAGAGCCTCCTTCAGGCACAAGAGGCCCAGGCAAGAGTCTAAAATCGGCCAGCAAGGCTGAGACAGTTTAGCCCTGGAGATCAACTGTTAGTACGGATTTCCACTGTCGAAAGTACATTTTTGGTCAAGTGGCAGGGGACATACGAAGTGAATGAAAAGCTGGGCAATGTCAACTACAAGGTCCACTAACCAGGGAGAAGAAAACCCTAACAGGTGTACCATATTAACCTGCTTAAGCCGTAGCAAGACAGGGAACCGTTGGAAGCTACATGCCGGGAAGCCAGTCCCGAAGCCAAGGTCGGGGATGTCACAGTGGACAAGATTCTATCACTGGCTCAGAAACAACAGTGCTGAGAACTGCTTCAGAGGAACTGAGCCCTGTTTTCAAACTTGCCGGGATGTACGCAGGTCGTCGAGCATGAAATCCTGACAGAACTGCATGTACAGGTAAACCTAAAGCCATATAGAATTCCCAAAGCCTACAGCAAGGTGATTTAAAAGGAAGTCATTGAAGAATTAAAGAGCGGCTGGTCCAGTCCCATTGTCCTTGTGCCAAAGCCAGATGGACAATGGCGCTTTTATAATGATTATAAGAAGCTGAATGAGGTGTCCAGATTCGATGCGAATCCGATGCCTCGGGTCAATGAACTCATTGAGAGGCTAGGGTCAACCAGATACATCACCACTAGAGATGAGCAAACATGCTCTGTGATGCTCGGATATCACTAGAGTATCTTCGTGCTCGGATGTGCTCGGCACTGGACAAGCATTGGCTGGAGATTGGATTTCAATCCCCACCCCGCATGTTACACAGCCAATACACATGTGGGGATTGCCTGCCAGTCAGTGTAATGACATAGCCATCTTGGTAGTGGCATTATTGTGATTGGCAGGCTGCATTACCTCATCAGCGGTTATAAAAGGATTGGTGCTGCCACACTTGGTACCCTGACGGAGGGAGAGTGTAGCTGTTCAAGCCTGTGTGTGCACAGTTTAATGAATCAGAATCCTCTAGTGGCGATAGTAGCGCTGATGCTGATCCATCATACTAACAATCCTTCTAAGGGCTAATCCCGTGCTTTGCTGTTTGGATCAGATACATTCTGCATTTAGCCTAGGGACAGCTGCAGGAGCAGAGAGAGTGGCAGAATACAGACTCTAGGCAGGGCTTAGGGCTTTGCAGTCCATTGCGAAATATATAGCTGCGGCAGGTAACCACATTATTTTTTATTTTTGGTGAAAAAATTTACTATATTGTCAACCACACAGTTTAACTTGCTTAGTATTACATTACGGTGGTACATAAAACTAAAAAAAATGTTATCCATACAGTTTTACGTGCTTAATGTTACATTATGGTGGTATATAAAACTCCAAAAACCCATTCAAAAATATTTTCTGGAATCAATTAGTCATCCATACAGTTTAACGTACTTAATGTTACATTACGGTGGTACATAAAACTAAACAAAAAGGTTCAAATTTTTTTTCAGGATTCAATTAGTCATGCATACCGTTTAATGTGCTTAGTGTTATATTACAGTGGTATATAAAACTTCAAAAAAGTTAAATATTTTTTTCTGGATTCAATTATTTATCCATACAGTTTAACATGCTTAGTGTTATACTGTGGTGGTATATAAAACTCCAAAAAAGTTCACATTTTTTCTGGATTCAGTTAGTCATACATAGAGTTTAAGGTGCTTATTATTATATTACGGTGGTATATAAAGCTCCAAAAAAGGGTTAATTTTTTCTGGATTCAATTAGTCATCCATAGAGTTTAACATGCTTAGTGTTATACTGTGGTCGTATATAAAACTCCAAAAAATGTAGTTTTACGTTACATTACGGTGGTATGAAAATTAAAAAGAAACATTCAAAACATTTTTCTGTATTCAATTAGTCATCCATAGAATTTAACGTGGTTAGTGTTACATTATGGTGGTATATAAAACTCAAAAAAATGTACAAAATTTTTCTCTGGATTGAATTAGTCATCCATACAGTTTTACGTGCCTTGTGTTACTTTACGGCAGTATCAAACTCCAAAAAAATGCATTGCCTGCTTATTATTAAAAATAAACTTGGTTTCCAGAGATCTAGCAATTAGAAAATGCATAAGGTGTACAGTGAGGGAATGGGAAGTGGAAGTGCTGATGATTGTGCACGCAAACAACAAGGACGTGGGGGAGGTGCGACTACGCCTGTTGCTGGAGCATAAGAAACACACCCATCCAAGACACATAGCTTCCTATCCCACTTTGCAGGAAGGCATGGTTCACCACTTTTGAAGCCACACCAGTGCAAACAGGTGGTTGGTTGGATAGCAGAAAATGCTTCCAGCATGCTTGCCAGCACCACCCAGTCTTCCACATGGTCCAGTCTCACCAGTCAACAGTCTGGGTCACTTAATCCTCACCCTGATACTCCTTCCACTCACCATGTTGAATCTCAGGAGACCAGACTCTTTGCAACATAATTTATTGATTGTGGCCTCTCACCCTGCATGTTTCAAGAGGGACCGGAGGATATGCTGTTTAGTGATGCACAAAACTTAGAGCAGCCATGGTCACAAGAAGATGATGATGGGGAATGGCCAATTTTGTTTAAGGAGGTAGATGATGATAAGACCCAGTTGCCGATAAGTCAGGTTGTTATTAAGTCACCAAGTCAAGAGGACCAGGGTACGGCCGTGGTAGACGAGGTGGCGGATGACAAAGTCATCGACCCAATCTGGGAAGCTGGCATGCAGAGTGAGGCCAGCAGTGCTGAGGTTGAGGAATCAGCAGCAGCGAAACAGGCAGAAAGAAACAGTGGGTTGACCAGAGGGAGTAACTGTTCCGCAGAGCACCGACACTTGTGAATTTCTCCGGCAAAGAAATAGGTGTTCCCCATTATAGGACTTTTTAAAGAGAAATTTGAGACAAAAAAATTTCATTTACAACCTGTGCCATGCCAAGATTAGCAGGGGCCCGACCATTAAGAGCCTAACCACCACGAGCATGATCAGACACATGTCATCTAAGCACCCGACTTGGTGGGCAGAACACCCGGGTCCATGATTAGGGCCAGCGGGTGACATAACTACCTCTTCCCTTGTGCTAGGTGCTTCCCAATCTCCTGTTCATGACACTGGCACAGATGCCTCCACCCTGCAACCTGTTTTTGGCACCATCATCAGGCACTTCCAAAACCTTGTCCCAGCACTACATTCAGTTGTCCCTATCCCAGGCTTTGGAACAAAAGAAAGTTCCCAGCCACCTATCCACAGGCCCAAATGCTAAACTGTCACATTTTCAGGCTGCTTGCTTTGGAAATGTTGCTGTTTAGGCTTGTAGACAAGGAGGATTTCCACAACCTCATGGCAACAGCCGTCCCTCAGTTCTCGGACCCCAGCCACCTCTCCCTGTGTGGCGTCCCCACCTTGCATCAGCACATGTCTAGGAACATCACCTGTGGCCTTACCAACGCAGTTACTGGGATTGTACACTTAACAACCGACACGTGGAAAGGGGTTGTGGCCAGGGACACTACATTTCCCTGGGTGAACATTGTGGAAGCTGGGGTCGAGTCCCACCCTGACACTGCACACGTGCTCACGACGCAGAGGATTGCAAGAGAGGCTAGTACAACACAGAGGCTAACACAACCTTTGTCCCATCTCTCCTACGTGGATGGGCTGAGGAGAGGAATGAGGAGGAAGAGATGGAGGAGAGGTAGGAGATCGAGAGTAGTTATGGTGGAGACAGCAAAATGTTGGCTGTAGGGAGCTTGGCACATATGGCCGATTTTATGTACCACTGCCTTACATTCATCTTGACCAAATAAAGAGTACTGGTTATTCACCCTGCTAGACCCAAGCTACAAGAAGAATTTTGCATCTCTCATTCTTGAGGGGGAAAGGTCTACTAAAATGGTGCTGTACCAGAAAGTCGTTGTGGAAAAAATATTGAAAAATTCCCACAAAACAACACTACCAATAGGGGGCAAGATTCCTTCCCCAACCAAGGAAGAGAAGCAAGAGAGACACACACCAGGTACAGCAGAGGCAGGGGTACACTGTCAAAGGCCTGGACCAATTTCATGACACCCTCCCAGTGTCCAGGCCCTGATGACTGTATATTTTTGACAAGGATGAAAAAGTTTTTAAAGATGGTCAAGCAATACCTGGCCAAAAAACCCCAGCATACTCAGTAATTACTCTGCAACCTGTAACTATTGGGTGTCAATGCTGGACACCTGTCATGAGCTGTCCCTCTATGACTTGGAAGTGTTATGCTGCCCTGCCACTAGCGTCTTTTCTGAGCGGTCTTTTAGTGCCATCGGGGGAGGTCATAACAGACAGGCACTTTCGCCTGTCTGACAGGCTCATTCTGATAAAAATGAACAAAACCTGGATTTGTCCTAACTTTTCCACACCACCAGATGACAGCAGCACATAAAGTGTTTTTAATCTTCAATGTTTGAATGAAGATCTATAATTGTTGCTTTCAATGGTGTATGGATGACCCTCCTTGCATTTTTTTCTGGCTTTGCAATGTGTGCAAAGCCTTTATGAGTGTACAAGTACCACAACTACACTTTCCTAATTTTTGTATGAGGTAGTCCACTTGGTGCATTCAAGAGTATATGGATGACCCTCCTTGTAATTTTTGGCAGGCTCTGTACTGTGTGCAGAGCTTTTATCAGTGTAGGAGTAACACAACTACACTTTTTTCACAATATTTGAATGAAGCACTCCAGTTGGTGTCTTCAAAGGTGCATGACCCTGCTTGTAATTTTTGGCTTCCAATACACCAGAATGCCTTTTGGGCTGCAGAGAGCCCCAGCCACTTTTCATGGAACCGGATTTTAGTCCCTCAAAAAAATTTTAGTTCCTCACAAAAAGTATGCAGCAGCTTACCTGGATGATACTGTGGTCTTCAGCTGTGTGTGTGTGTGTGTGTGTGTGTGTGTGTGTGTGTGTGTGTGTGTGTGTGTGTGTATGTGTGTGTGTGTGTGTGTGTGTGTGTGCATGTAGTGCGATGGTGTTTCGCACAAGAGGCTGGTACCACCAGCGGTTTCCATATTGAGACACCCATCACTTGGGTGTCCCATATGGCGGTCAGCGAACTTCCGCCGCTTGGAATTCTGGGATCCGAAAACATCTGGACGGAACAGGATGTGAAGACATTACAAGGTAAGTATACATTAGATGAGTGTTTCTAGGAGAGCTAATTTCTAACTGCACCTTTAGTCCTTATTCACTATGAGCTGCACAGCAAATTTTAAAGTATCTCTATTGTTTCAATCTACTGGCCCACAGAAGTAAGGATTTTCTTCAGCCCCACAACAGGAACTAAGGACAGCTTTCTCTAATTTAAACACACCACCATTACAGTTTAACCAGTTCACTCACTATCTGCTTTGTAACACTTAGATAGTTATTTGACTGTTCCACTAAACAACACCTATCTCTTTAGAGACTTGCTCACTTGCAAAAGGCAACCATGAACCATCCTCAACTTCCTTACAAGACTGAGTCACACCTTCTGGCCTACAGTCTATCACTGCAACTTCCTCCAGTCCCCTTTTGCAGATCAATAATCAATTGACCCATGCCTATAGTTGCTCCAATTGCATAACACCTGCTTCTACTTATATCAACTCCTGTCAACAGCTCCTCCCTACAACATGGATCTTATCAGCATCAGCATGCACAGTTCACAGCTAGCACAAATAATCTAGATGTGGTGCCACCAGAGCATCATGACTCGCTGTCTTGCAGACATGTCAAATTAAAACACCTATTGAGCATTTTCTAAGCTACTTTTATCATCAATTTAAAGCATACATCTGTAGTCCATGTGCAATAAATGGATATCATACATATAAACCCTCCTTACTAGTGTTGAGCCACGCCCGTAGTGTTCAAGTTCGGTTCGGTTCGGTTCGTCGAACACCCGTGTGTTCGCCGAACTGTTCGTCGAACACCGTTAAAACCAATGGCAGGCAAATAAAAACACATAGAAACACATAGAAAACACCTTCAAAGGTGTCCAAAAGCTGACAAGCTGCTCAGAAGACATAACTAACACATGGAAAAGAGACAAGTACATATAGTCATGCGAAAAGAAGAGAGGTGGAGGAGTAAAGGGAGGGGGAGGAACAGATATAGGCATGTTATGCCCTTCTAAAATCCAAAAAGTGAGAAGCCGATACGGCCAGTCCGTTCCTGCCCGTGCCACCTCTGTGTCGCCGGGATTGTGACAGAGTCGCGGTGGACCCTGATGGCCTGCCCCCCTCTCCCAATACTGGTGCCTGTCCGCTGGTGGGTCGAGCGAGCCCCCCTGTGGTGGAGGCAGCTCTAAGCTTTTTAATTTAAGTTGTCTCTCTAATTTGAATGAATACACTTTAAATCCTTTTACAAGGATCTATTGGAGGGCAAGTCTCATGCCAGCAGCCGCGTAATTCCAGCTCCAGTAGCGTCCACTAAAGCTGCTGCAGTTAAAAAGCTTTTATAAGGATCGAGCTCGGCTGTCCACCGCAAGGCGTCCTACCGCCAGTCCCAGCGCCTATGCCTTGGGGTGCCTCCTGATGCTCTTCACTGAGTATCCCGTGGTCCCGAAACATTTCCTTTAAAAAAATTAAGTGTCCAAACTACAGGTGGTATAGCTTGCTTAACAGCCGGGATAATCCGCTGACTAGCAGACACTGCTACTAGGCACAAAGTATTTCCTGGGTTAGATGCAGTTAAAAATTTGTAATTAGATACTCTCGTTGGATGCTGAGAAAGCATTCCATAGAGTCTCCTGGCACACCATATATTATTCTCTTAAAAAGCTTGGGGTAGGGGTCTAGAGGACCCTTTTATAGCCCAAATCACGGCCCTGTATCGCAATACGTCACCTAGGCTGAAGATAAATGGAACTGTAGCACCCTGAGGGCTCGGTTGCTACAGAGGTATTGCACCTCACCCAGAGGTGTGATATCTCACTCTCAGGTAAGGATGGAGTGTGGATCAGGACCCGACACCTGCATGCGTTACACCACATTGCCGTGGGGCAGGGAGACCAATATGCCCCTGAGATGGGCACGACAGTCCTTTTCCCTGGCTGGAGAGGGGTGAGGGAACACTGAGGAAGGGGAACCCTGTAGTGCAGGAGCAGGGAGGAAGCAGTTCCTGGGTGCATTGAGAAGGGAGTATAAAAGGTGGGCACCTTCTTAGTTCAGTGCAGAGAAGTCTGAGCAGAAGTGACAGGGAGCAGGGGCTCTGCATGAGCTCTGCTCCGGAGGCAGGCCCAGTAACAGAGGCCCAGGCCTGGAAGAGGGAGAAGGAAGGAAGAGGAGCGGAGAAGGCTCCAGGAATGAGGAACGAAGGGATCCCAGGGGTGCGGACGGGCGAGTCGCCACCGCACGCCCGAATCCACCTGCGTGGAGGGGTCAGGCCAAAGGGGGAGACCGGTCCCCGAAACTAGTGGAGGCGGGAAACAACCCTCAGCTAGAAACCGGAGGCTGTGACATTTTATGTGGCGCAGCCCCTCGCTACACCCGCTAGGAAGGCACCACATAGGGTCAGGGAAACTGGCGCCAAATTTACCAAGAGGAGGCCCGAGGCAGCCGGACAGAAGGGTTGGTAAGAAAGGCCAGACAAAGGACACACAAAGGGGGTCCTGTGAAGCGCTCCAAAGTTATCTGGGAGTTGTCTGAGCCCCTCACCTGGTGAGCACAGTACGACGTGGGCAGCCGTTACCTGCAGAAGTGGTCTGGATAATAAGAACTGTGAGTAAAGGTCCTGGACTGCATCACTGACTCAGTGTCGTTACTGCTGCTGCCCTGCACCATCACCCCCATCCTCCGCATACATGGCCCTGAGGCTATACTCCTCCCGTGGGGAGTTATGCTACGCTCTGCTGCACCCACAACACCAGCCTCAGCGGTCTGCCCTGCAGCGGCGTTTCACTCTGACCGCAATCCACGGGTGGCGTAGTCAGACATTTAAACATCAAAACCACATAAATAGTTCCGCCACTGGTTTGACCGCCCTGAGCCACGGAACCGGGTCGCCGCCACGGAGACTACAACCACCAGCACCCACCAAAAAGGGCCCGGCTCCGGATGTCCCAAGGCCCAGGGGGCGCGTCAGAACATTTTCATCACCTTTCATAATCACCAATGGGACAAGGCAGGGATGTCCTCTGTCCCCTCTCTTATACATCTTAGTGATGGAGCACCTGCTCTCATCAATTCGTCATAACCCCAATATTAGGTGGATTGAGGTGGGAGGCACCGAGTACAAGTGCTCTCTATTTGCTGATGATGTCCTAGTATATATCACTCAATCACATATATCCATCCATGCTGTTATGGCTGAAATAGATCACTTTGTTACATGGTCAAATTTTAAAATCAATGCAGCGAAGTCTTAGGCCCTCGATGTCTCCCTCCCCAAATCCATACAGGATTCCATCCAGTCCAACTTTCCCTTTGCCTGGCCCTCACAGGGTATCAAATACTTAGGAATTCCAATTCATAGAGACCTCTCCCGTCTATGTTATCTTAATTTTGGCCCCTTTACTGAACAACTCCATACAGACCACGGTTGGCAAGTTAGAACTGTAAGATTCACTATGTGAACCACTGGTGTTTTGTGGAAAAGCACATGTACACTGTGTTCCAAATTATTATGCAAAAAGTGTTTAGGAGTGATAAGGTAAGAATTTTTTTGTTTGTCAGTTAAACTCATTGATGGTGATGTGTGTCAGGGCTCTTTATATCACTGTAAGCAATTGCAGACACCTGTGCTAATTAGTTTGGCAGGTGTGTCCAATGAAAGGCAAGACTACTTAAGAAGGCTGTCCCACATTATTAAGCAGCCTACATTTTCTGCCAAAATGGGAAAGAAAACGGATGTGTCGGCTGCTGAGAAGCAACAAATTGTGGAGTGTTTAGGTCAAGGCATGACTACAATCAACATTGTGCGATGATCAGGATGAAGTGTCTTGGCAATCAAGAAGTATGTAGCTGATTCACAGTACACACGTGTGCGTGCTGATAAGGGCAAATTGAGGACTCTTTCCTACAGGCAATTACGTCAGGTTAAAAGAGCAGCGGCAAAAAAGCCTCGTCATAGCAGCAGACAAGTTTTTGAAGCTGCTGGTGCCTCCAACGTCCCCCGAACAAGATGCAGGTTCCTTCAGAGGTTTGCAGCTGTGCACACGCCATCCTGTCGACCTCCTCTATCCACTGCACACAAGCAGAAACTGCTCCAGTGGGCCAAACAATACATGAAGACTGACTTCAAAACGGTTTTGCTCACAGATGAGTGCCGTGCAACGCTCGATGGTCCAGATGGATGGAGTGGAGGATGGCTGGTTGATGGACACCCCACGCAAACACGGCTACAGCGCCAACAAGAAGGAGGTGGAGTAATGTTTTGGGCTGGAATCATGGGGAGAGAGATTGTCGGCCCCTTTAGGATCCCTGAAGGGGTAAAGATGAACTCCATAATGTATGTGGAGTTTCTCAAACAGCACTTCCTGCCATGGTTCAAGAAGAACCGTGTATTCCACAGCAAGATTTTCATGCATGATAATGCACCGTCTCATGCTGCACAACACATCTGCATCTCTGGCTGATATGGGCATAAAAGGGGACAAACTTATGGTGACCTCTACCCCATTCAGAACCTCTGGAGCATCATCAAAAGGAGTGTATGATGGCGGGAGGCAGTTCACCTCTAAGCAACAGCTCTGGGAGGGTATTCTGTCCTCATGCAAAACAATTGAAGCAGAAACCATCCAAAACCTGACAAATTCAATGGACGAGAGAGTTCAGAAGCTCCTTTCGAACAAGGGGTCCTATGTGCAAATGTAACATCACCTAGAATAAAGTTTTGAGTTTAAAACTGTTTGATTTCAGTTTCTAATAACCTGCTAATGCTTATAATTTCAAAAATGACCATTTTTTTGGTTTTTATTAAAATGAAAAGGTTGATCGAAGAGTGTGGCAACCCAGTAGTCAGGATTACTTCGAATTCTGACAATCTGAGGGTCATGTTGCAGGTAGTGCAGCAAGAAGGCACTTCTGTGTCTTGCGCATCTCGGAGCCCCAAAATTATTTTCTCGGCTAGATGCAGCTAAAAATTATTATTAATTTTAAATCTGGTGGAGCTTAGTATAGATGGCCTAATAGAATCAGTACTGCACACTCCTACAAAGCCCAAATTATTGTCCAGCCAAGATACAGATAAACATGATTAGTAATTTGAAAGCTTAAAATGTTTTGTGAGGTGATTTTAACCAATCAAGCTTTTACTCTCCCCAGGATGACACAGGGGTAGAAAAGTCGTTTCGGATCCATGATTTGTTCATCTTTATGAACGCGAGTCTGTCTACATTATCAGTGGAGAGCTGCGTGCGCTTATCTGTCAGCACACCACCAGCAGCGCTGAACACACGTTCAGACAGAACGCTGGCTGCGGGGCATGACAAGATCTCCAAGGCGTAAGTGGCGAGCTCCGGCCATTTATCCAGATTGGAAGCCCAAAAAGAGCAAGGGTCCCGTGACACAGTCATGGCTTCAATGTTCACTTGGAGATACTCCTGTACCATCGTCTCTAGGCGTTGACTATGTGTCAGGCTTCTTGTCTCCTGTGGCCATGCAAAGGATGGGCTAAAAAAGTGGTGAAATGATTCCGCAAAATTGATGTTACCAGCAGATACTGTGTTTCTATTATGGTTTGAGTGCTGAGCACTCGACGGTCCCACGGTTGGCAAGTTGGAACTGTGAGATTCACTACGTGCACCACTGGTGTTTTGTGGAAAAGCACATGTAAGATTCTGCCACAGTCTCTGCGGATACTCCTGCATGCGTGCATCCCATTCTATGGCAGGAATAATTTCTGCAAATTTACTTTTGTACCGGGGATCTAACAGTGTGGCAACCCAGTAGTCAGGATTATTTCTAATTCTCACAATTAGAGGGTCATGTTGCAGGTAGTGCAGCAAGAAGGCACTCATGTGTCTTGCGCATCCAGGAGCACCAAGTCCCTGTTGTGTTGGTGGTGAGGTAACAATCATGCTTCCTTCCTCTGTCCTCTCCCCCCAACCTCGCACAACAGAAATGTGATCAAGGTCTCCCTCATCTGATGAGTCTTCCATCAGTTCGTCCTCCACTTCTTCCTGGGCTCCTGCACCTTCCTCACTAGTTTGGCTGCTACCATGCGCCCTGGTAAAACCATCTCCCCCACCCTCACATGCCTGCCGCCTTGGTGCTGCCGACCGTCTGGACCTTGCAGATGTTAGCCCTTCCGCATACAACTCCTCCTCCTCTACTTCCTCCACCTCCTCTTGTGCCACCACCTGACTCCGAATTCTGTTTAACATGTGCTCCAGCATGTAAATCACCGGAATAGTCATGCTGATAATGGCATCGTCAGCACTAAACATCTTCGTCGCCATTTCAAAACTGTGCAGAAGGGTGCATAGGTCCCTGATCTGAGACCACTCCTCCAGCGTGATTTGCCCCACCTCTGGATCTCGTTGGCTCAGGCTATACGTCAGAACGCATTGCACCAGGGCTTGTCGGTGCTGCCTCAGTCGCTGCAACATGTGCAGAGTTGAATTCCACCGGGTAGGCACATCGCATTTTAGACGGTGAAGTGGCAGGCCCAAAGACTTCTGTAGAGATGTAAGTCGCTGAGCTGCGGGATGCGAACGGCGGAAGTGAGCACACAGCGACAGTGCCCTCTGCAGAAGGCCATCTTGTCCGGAATAGTGGGCTAAAAATTGCTGGACAACCAGGTTCAACACGTGAGCCATACAAGGCACGTGTGTGACATTGCCCCAGCGAAGGGCCGCACCTAGGTTTGCAGCATTGTCGCACACGGCCTTCCCTGGTTTCAGGTCCAGTGGAGACAACCATTCATGAAACTCGTTCTCCAGAGCTGACCACAACTCCTCAGCTGTGTGACTCACATTTCCAAGACATTTCAAAGTAAAAACCGCGTGATGACGTTGAGCCCAGCTGCCAGCATAGTAAGGAGGTGTGCAGGATCCCTTCTGCGCAGTTAGAAAGCTTGTGGCATGACCAGACAGGCTTTGGGTGCAGGTGGGGGACCGAGGGGAGGTTGAGGAGGCAGAAGCAGTGGAGGAGCTTCGAGATAAAGAGGATTGACGCACAACTCATGGGGACAGCAAGACTTGGACAGCAGCCCCTTGTCCTGCTGTCACCATAGTTACCCAGTGCCCAGTCAGCGACATGTAACGCCCCTGTCCATGCCCACTCGTCCAAGTGTCTGTAGTGAAATGCACCCTGTCACACACAGAGTTTCTCAAAGAAGCGGTGATGTTGTGTGCGACATGCTGGTGGAGCGCAGGCACACCTTTCTTTGAGAAGTAGTGCCGACTGGGCATCTGGTACTGGGGCACTGCGACGGACATAAGGTCTCGAAAATCCTCTGTGTCCACCAGGCGGAAAGGCAGCATTTCTGTAGCCAAGAGCTTGCAGATGGTGAAATTCAACCTCTTAGCTTTCTCATGGCTAGGAGGAAATGGTCTTTTACTTGTCCACATCTGAGGGACCGAGGGCTGGCAGTTATGCTTAGACGGGGTTGATAAGGGTGTCCCCGGCAAACTGCCAGTCTGTGAGGAAGATGCAGGCGGACATGTTAGGTTGCCTTGATCCAAAGGTGGTGCTATCGATGTCGGACAACGCTCAACACCAGCTGGTGTTACCAACTCCAAAGAAAATGATGAACTGCCAATCACGCTGGCTGTTGCTGGTAAAGAGGTGGCAGGTCTGCGTCCCAAAACAGGTGTGACTGCTGTCCCCCCAGTCACAGAGGATGAAGAGGCCGCAGATGCACAAGATGGGGCAGACGGTGGTTGGCCCGGCCGGCTAGGCCGCATTGTAGCACAGTGAGCTTCCCACTGCAACTTATGCTTCATGTCCATGTGCCGGTTCATGCATGAAGTACTCAAACTATGTATTTTTTGGCCTCTACTTAGCTTTTGTTGACAAATGTTACAGATAACACGAGTTAGGTCATCTTTATCGATCTGAAAAAATGCCCAGGCTATGCAAGGCTTAGCACCCATTCGACCTGAAGAGCCACCACAACTTGTGGTCAGAGGCAGAGTTGTGTTTGAGGATGCAGTTGTTGACGTGCTTCCAGTACTACGTCTCTGTCCAGGAAGGCGCAACCTGACCTTGTCGTCACTAGCATCCTCCTCCACCTCCTCTGGTGACCTCATCTCTTGGCTGACTGTGGGTTGACAGTAAGTGGGATCTCCAACCTCGTCATCATCACCCTGTGTGTTATCACACCCGTCGTCCTCAGAGCCAACCTGTTCCTGCCCTGACAAAAAACTAAAGCTGTCGCTCCAATCAGGTATTTGAGTCTCATCATCGTCTTCCTCATTGTCTCCACCAACAGGAGTTACAGTTTGGGAATGAGGGTCTACATTATGGTCAGAACCTTCTGCGTCTGGTCCTGGATCCGACTCATAAAGATTCTGGGCATCAGTGCAGATCATTTCCTCGTCTGGATTCAAAGAAGCTCTGGAGCCGACCTCTGATTCCCAGGCTATAGTATAAGTAAACAGCTCTGCAGACTCAACCATCTGTTCTACCTCATACTCAGACGGGCAGCTGGAGATTTGGGAGCTGTGAGGAAGCAAGTGCGATTGGGGTGACACCTCTGAGGACTGGAGTATTTGTGATGTTGAAGTTGATGTGGAGGAGAGCCCACTTAAAGGAGCACTTGATATCCGTTGAAGCACCTGCTGTTTTTGTGCCTCATCTGGAATTTGTAGCGATTGGCGTGGCCGTAAGAAAGGGATCTTATCACATTGTCCGCTAAAAGAAGTAGACATTTTAGTTTGGCTGGAAGATGGTCTTTCTTCAGCAGATGTTACTGTTGCTTTAACACCTACCCCACGGACACAACCTTTTTTCCCCTTCCCAACATGCCTATTCCCCTTTCCACCAGCAGCAGGCCTTTTTCCACTAATTTTGGTGGTTAACTAATTCACAACTCTGGAGTTGTTTGCACAAAAAAAAACAATGGATGGGAACCGAGCAGAGCTGAGTGGCCAAACTGTGGTAGATGCAGAAAAAAATTATATTCAATTTGCAACCTGATGGAGGTCAGTATAGATGGACTAATAGACCAAGTCCCACACACTGCTAGAAGCCCAAATATTTTTTCAGAGCTAGATGCAGAAAAAAATTATATTCAATTTGCAACCTGATGGAGGTCAGTATAGATGGACTAATAGAATGATGCTATGCCCAAAAGGTTTTACTTCACTAGGTGCAGTAAAAAAATTGGTATTCTATACACAGGTGGTATATCTTGCAACACAGATAGGCTACTCCACTGACTAACACACTCTGCAATAGGCCAAAAAGGATTAGCTTTGCTAGATTCAGCCAAATGCTGTGAAAAAAACTTGCACAGCACTGGCACAGACCTGCCTGGCAAAAACTGATAGGAACTGATGTAACCTAGTCCTGAAAAGGACTCCAATTACAATTAGTCTTTACTCCCACAATCTATCTATTTAAGAGCACAGACCTGCCTGATAAAAGTCGTAGGATATGCTGTAACCTAGTCCTTAAAAGGACTGCAATCACAACTATTCCCTACTCCCAAGCTATCTGTAGATTTGTGCAAAAATTGGCTTGAAATTAGCAAGGTATAGCGCACACAGCAACAGCAGTGCCATCTAACACGCAGCTGCTGCAGTGAGAAAATGGTGGCGACGGGGAAAATGGCTGAGTCTTATAGGGCAAGGACATGTGACATACACTGCCAGTGACACATGCCCCTGCTTGTGTGAAAAAAAGCACTTCGCTCCGTGTGTGCGCTGCTGATAGGCTGACAGATTGCACCTCCCCACTGTAAATGCGGGAAAGAGAAAAAAAAAATGGAGATCTTCATTATTCCTGCAGAGATCCATCCCCTGCCCCTCCCCCCACCCCGCTGAACACTCAAACTGCGTATTAACATTAATTTTCAGCATTACTGAGAAAAAATCCAGTTATGATTTTGGTGCACGAACAGTTATCGAACAGCCGAATTTTTTTCAAATCGTTCGTGTTCGCCGAACGGCTCGAACACCGCCCAAAACAGCTCGAATTTGAGATTGGCGAACAGTTCGAGTCGAACAACGCTCATCTCTACTCCTTACATGGTGACTAGAATGCAAAAAACTGCTTGATGAAAACCAAAACAGCATTTGACGGAACTAACTGATTTTAAAATTTAATTATGATTTACAGTTCATAAATTATGATAGGGTGTGTAAATGATCTGGGCATATTAAAACTCTAACTTGGTTGTGCCAATTTATAGTCATTGGCAATTTAAGATCTCCCAAAAGCAGCTGTCTGCTCAAATGCCAAGGAAACTAAATACAAGCAAGTGGCTGGTGAGATACAGCACTTAAAGCTTGTGTCTGCAGATAAGCAACATTCATCACTTACACATAGTGGATAACAGACGGGAAATACACTAGGGAGGGCATGGCTGTAGATGCCAACCTCAAAAAGGTCCCTACAGCATCTGCGTTGGCATATGAAAACTTGGCATGCAGTTGCCTACAAAGTTTTCAATATGTGTGGCAAGACTAGTTTTTGAAAGGCCGTTTTAAATGGACAAATTACAGAAAGCTTCTGCCAAATTGGTCATTATTTGATTTTGGCCATCAGTGTAAAAGCATGGTCCCATTGGGCTATTAAATATCATTTTGTACAGCATGCCGTTTTGAACAGATTGTAAAAGTAAAATGGAAAACATAATTTATCTATTATTAGACTTTCTAGGTTATACATTTTCTTAGTATCATAATTACTATAATTTTTTTATGTTTTTAGCACATCAGTCATGTTAATGCAGATTTTAAATTTAAATTCTAGATTTAATATTTGTCTTAACATTATATAGTAAGCACCATCTCTTAAGGTGAAGGAATATGAAGTTACATGTGAGTAGTTTTTGACTAGTTTTACATATACTAGAGGAGGAAAGCTATTAGTTGCAGCATTTGTTAGCACTGGATTAGGGTGTACTTTAATGACACTGTTACAAGAAGCATGTTGATGGCATTGTTATTTGGATGCTGGAAAATCAAAGTTAAAAGTTGCAGAACCAGAATATCATAACTTGCTGTTAGGACAGCGCTGGCCAGCGTGTTCACTCACCTCTCCATGCTGCTTCGGTCCACGCTGTCCGTGTCTCCTCCCAGGGCCTGTGCATGGCACGCAGGTTTCCTGGGAGAATGATTAGGGCGCATGCGCTCTCTGGTTCTTATAGGGGTCACGCGCATGCTTCTGAAAATGTCCCCAGCCAATGGCTGGGAGCCATTAGGTATTTAAGGCACCTCCCTAAGTGGGAGGTGCTTTAGCAACGTTAGTATCAGTGAGTTTCCTGTTACCCAGTTGTAAGGTAACCTCCCCCTAGAAATGAAGGCCCTGCCAGGTTTTACTTAATCAGCCTTAGCCAGATAGCCTGACCAAGTCATTGCTCACCTTCATTCCTGCATTGCAGCCGCAGGTGAGTTTGTGACTGCAATGCACTCCAATGGATTTAATAGGTCTCTGTACACATTCTGGGGGATATATAACGTCCCTCATATACAATCCCGGTCACTGCCTCACACTGTGCACTCTGGATCTGATCCTGTCCATCCCGTTTAACTGACCCTGTCTGCCCTGTTTCCACCTGATCCGGTCTGTCCTGCTCAACCTATACGCGAAACAATCCTGCCTGTGCCTAGTTCTATTCCTGATCTGTATGAACAAGCACCTGTGTTCCTGTACCTGTTCTGCCTGTGCCTGATTCTGCATCTGTTTACCAGCCGTATCTCTCCTGTTGACCAGTTCCTGGCAGGGCCTGCTACTCAGCCCATTTGGGGATTGGCTGCCGCGGCCCCAGGTCTGTCCTGGAGTAGCACTTGGCATCCACCTGGGCTCAAGTCTAACCACACCATCAGGAGCTCTAGTGAAGAATGAGGTGTTCGCTTAGTCACGCCCCTCCAAGCTCTCCCTGGTCTGTGGCACAGTGGTTCCACAACTACTTGCATAACATTTGCAATATATCTCTCTTTCTCTCTCTGTTTATATATACACATACATAGTAGATATAAAACATCTACACACTCCTGTTATCATGCCACGTTTTTGGCATGAAAAAAAATCATACCAAGAAGAATCATTTCAAATCCATTGAGAAACAAACTGAAATCATTTTGAGGGTGAGGAGAAATAACAAAACTAAAATAATATGCTTAGGTGAGACACCCTTATGTAATTAAGGATGTGGTTGTGTTCAAAATGAGCCAATGACATTGAAGCTCATGTTAAATAGTTGTCAGTACACAGTTGCCATGATTTAATGTTATTCTGATTAACTCCAGCTGTTCTACTAGGATTTTACTAACATTTTCTTAGTTGCATTTTATACGAAAATCAATGTTCCCTATACATCTTACAACATAGCAAAGGGATCTCACTGTTGAAAGTTATAAGTCAGGAGAAAGGTACAAGTTTTTTTTCTAAGGCATTAGATATACCATGGAACACTGAAAAAGAAGCATCAAGAAATTGCTTAAATTTGGCACAACAGTTACATTACTAAGAACTATGTGTCCCTCGAAAAAGGATGAAAAGACAAGTAGAAAATTGGTCTATGAGGCAACCAAGAAACCTACAGCAACATTAAAGGAGCTACAGGAATTTCTGGCAAGTACTAGTTGTGTATTGCATGTAACAATCCCAAGCATTCTTCATATGTCTGGCCTGTGGGGTAGGATGGCAAGACAGGAGACTTTTCTTACATTCAACATTCAAACCCAGATATGTGTTGCCAAAACCTACAACAATTTTGCCAAAGCACATGGGAAAATGTGCTATGGTCTGATAAGACAGAGATTAAACTTTTTGGCCATAGTTCCAAAAGGTATGTGTGGTGCAAAGCCAACACTGCACTTTACAAAAAGAGCACCAAACACACAGTGAAGTATAGTGAAGGAAGCATTATGTTTTGCTGCTGTTTTTTGGCAGCTGGAACTGGGCTATAGTCAAGGTAGAAGGAATTATAAACAGTGCCAAATATCAGTCAATTTTGCATCAAAACCTTCAGTTCTCAGCTAAAAAGTTGAAGATGAAGAGGAATTTCACCTTTCAACACGACAACAACCCCAAGCATGCTTCCAAATCAACAAAAAATGGCTTCGCCAGAAGAACAAAGTTTTGGAATGGCCCGGCCCGAGCCTAGGCCTGAATTTTGAAAGTCTGTGGGTGACCTGCAGAAGGCTGCACACAAGAGATGCCCCCCCCCCAATCTGACTAATTTGTAGTGCAAAGATTGCCAGTTTTTTATGCACCATGCTGATAGATGCTTATCCAAGAAAACAAAATGATATCATAAATTCATAAAATACTTCAAAGTTTTAAATTAAGTGTGTGCATATTTATTCAACCACATTATTTTAGTATTTTATTTTTATGTTTCCACCCTAAAAGGTTTTAGTTTATTTTTCAGTTGAATTGTACAAGTTACATGTGACAAAGGTGAAACAAGTTCTGAACTGTTTCTTCTTGGTATGATTTTTCGCATGACAAAAATATTGGCATTTTGACTTTAGTGTATGAACTTTTTATACCCACTTTATATCAAGCCTAGCCATTGCAATACTTTATGGATGGTCTTCTAACACATGGCTTAAATTGAAACTGTGCTTTCAACAAAATTTGCAGAAATCAATAGTACAGTATAAGAAACTTTGCAACATATTTTAGAAATCTGCTTTCTTCCCTCTTTAAAAAACACTTCCCCTCTGCATCCTGAACTTACCAAAAACTCTGAAAAAACCTGCTCATTTCTACCTCAGACAAGATGGACTGCAGGCTCATTGTGGTGTCCTGTGACACAGTCCATTATACTCTGTTGAGGGAAATGAGGAGGAGAGAGGAGCAGAGGGAGAAAGCAGGCAAAGGGAGACACAGACAGATTGTGCTGAAGTTTCTAACATGTTTTTTACTTCACTCTAGTGCTCCATTCATAACTAAACTGATCACTACTGCTGTCTTACTTTATCCATGCTGCTGCTGCTTGTTTCTGTGTGCTAAAAAGAAATGAGCAGTGATCCCTCCCTGTGTGCTGTGCTGTGTATAGCAGAGATCATAGCAACTAGCCTCTATCCATTAGCTCAGAGTGGATTGTAAATTAGAGATAAAACATACAGAGATGAAATCTGGTAAGAATGCAGGATATAAGTAATCTAATGGCCAGATGTACCATAGTTTTATTTCTCATGTACACACAGGACAGTATATTATGATATATGTTGACAGTATGGATACTTTTAAAACAGTATTCTTTTAAACAAATTTTATAATTTATGAATGAGATAGTTGAAATATGTGCGATCATTGGGACTCCAACTGGTAGGACCCACCCCTGTCAGGAACGGGGCTCTCAAAATCTCATATCTAAATTGAGAGTGAGCATGTTTGATCATTCAGCCCCTCTATAGGACTGATAGCCAAGCAATAAAGGGATCACAATGGAACATTTCTCTATTTTCAGGTAGTCAATCACAACCAGTGTACTTCAGTGATTGAGAGAAGAGGTTAATTCACTTAAAATTTAACATACCATATAAAATCTTAACATATCCCATTTCCTGTAATAACAGATGACTGACAGGGCGCATTAACACAAATCACTAGAGCTTCTTCAAGACAATCATTGTCAGAATGGTTTTTAATGAACAGTACCGAAAATTTGTAAATAAAGTTATAAATTTTTCTTTTCTATGACTTTACTTGGTATATTCACTGGATTTAATATTAGAATAACTGAAATATCTTTCTCTGCTAGACCAAAACATGGGAACTGAGAGATGATTGAGATATTATTGTAACTACTGCGAGAGCAGTGAAGTGTGCTAAAGCCATTCACACAAAGGATCTGAGCTTTTAAGAATTGTTTCCAATAAAAAGAAAAAAAGTCGACTGCTTTGAGAATTATGTTCTAGATATGACAGTTGGCAATGGAAGTCTTTTCAGGTGTGAAGAACTTGAAATTCAACTGTAATATACTGTACAATACCTAAAGCACAAGGAGTTTGATTGTTGCATGGTGGTGATGTCTGAGGTGAGGATAAAGCAAATATTTTATAGATGTAAAATAGCCTTAGTTACTTACCGGTAACGGGATTTTTCGGAGCCCATGACAGCACCACGAGAGAGAGGATCCGCCCATCAAGGACAGGAAACCTACAGGTTAAAAAGGGCGGCACCTCTCTCCCGCCTCAGTTTAGTTAACAGAGCATGAGAGGACCGCCAAGGTTAATTACAACAAACAAATTCATTTTAAGCCAATTACTTTAAGTAACATCCCCCGAGGGTGCAAAAAAGGAAATTAATTCTACGGGAGTGCGAAAAACACCAGTGTAGGGAGGGAATATAAAGGTGCTGTCATGGGCTCCGAAAAATCCCGTTACCGGTAAGTAATTAAGGCTTTATTCGTACTCCCATGACAGCACCACGAGAGAATTACAGAGACGAAAGGAGACTAGGGAGGGATTACAGCTTGAAGCACCCTTCTCCCAAAGGTGAGATCAGAAGAGTCACCCAAATCCAATCTATAATGCCTATAGAAGGTGGAGGGAGAAGACCAGGTGGCAGCCTTACATATGTCTTCAATGGAAACCCCTGTCTTCTCCGCCCAGGAGGTTGCTACTGCTCTGGTGGAATGAGCTCTCAACCCTTCTGGTACTTCCTTCTCCCCTGAAGAGTAGGCGAGGGCGATGGCCTCTCTAATCCATCTCGCAATTGTAGATTTTGAGGCTTTATAACCTTTCCTAGCCCCCTGATGGCATATGAATAGGGAACTATCTTTCCTAAAACTGTGTGAAACCTCCAGGTATTTAAGCACACACCTCCTAACATCCAAAGTGTGTAGTTTCTCCTCTTTTTGATTTTTAGGGGGAAAACAAAAAGTTGGAAGACTAATCTCCTGAGTCCTATGGAACCGAGAGACTACCTTTGGAAGAAAGGCTGGGTCAGGTTTTAATATAATTCTATCGTCTAGAATTTGAGTAAATGGTGGGGATATAGAAAGAGCCTGTATGTCACTTACTCTCCTCGCTGAAGTCAGGGCAACTAACAGGGCTGTTTTGAGAAGAATAATTTTATTGGAGGCTAAATCCAGGGGCTCGAAGGGAGGGTCAGTCAAAGCATTTAGGACTAGGTTTAAATCCCAGGGAGAGGATTTAGTTTTTATAATAGGTCTACACCTAAAGGAAGCTTTTATAAATCACGCTACCCAATAATTAGCCGCTATATCGGAAGAAAACAAAGCTCCCAAGGCCGAAACTTGTACCTTCAATGTACTCGTGGTAAGGCCCTGTTCTAAACCCCGCTGCAGAAACTCTAGTATTTTCCCAATAGGGGGCTCATCCTCTGGTTTAATATTTGAAAAGGACAAAAACTTTCTCCAGGTTCTAGCATAAATACGGGTAGTAACGGGTTTCCTGCTACATAGGAGGGAATTCACTACATCTGGGGAGAAACCTTTGTTGGTTAATAGCTCCCTTTCAAATTCCATGCCGTTAAATGGAGATTTGAGGCTGGAGGATGGGAAACTAGACCCTGAGTGAGAAGGCTCGGAATCTCCGGAAGAACCCAGGGGTCTGTTATGGACATTCTCTGGAGACAAGGGAACCATGGTCTTTTGGGCCAAAAGGGGCATATGAGAATTATTCTGGCTTTGTCTGCCCTGATCTTCCTTATGACTGATGGAAGCAGGATCATTGGAGGAAATGCATACGCCAAAGGGAATTCCCAGGGAATCATGAAGGCGTCGACTGCCAGGGGATTTTCCCTGGGGTTTAGGGAACAAAATGTCACCTTCCGATTGAATTTTGTTGCAAATAAGTCCACTGTTGGAAGACCCCACAATGCCACAATCCTGGAGAATATCTGAAGGTTCAAGGACCATTCTCCTTCTTTTATGGCAGTACGACTGAGAAAATCTGCTGTAACGTTTTCTTTCCCTCTTAGATGAACAGCAGAAAGGGAGAGACAATGATCCTCTGCATTCTGAAGAAGTCTGTCCGCTATTTTCATTAAGTCTCTTGAACGGGTTCCCCCTTGGTGATTTATATAAGCTACTGAGACTTGATTGTCCGAGAGTATACGGACATCCTGGCCCTGTAAATATACAAGGAACTCGTTGAACGCATAATCCACGGCCAAAAGTTCCTTAACATTCGAGGAAAACTGCACCTCCTTCTCTGACCAGGTCCCCTGAACTAAGTTACCTTCAAAATGAGCTCCCCAACCTGTAGCACTTGCATCTGTAGTCAAGACTGCAGTAGGCTTACATTCCCAAGGGACCCCCCTAGAAAGATTAGTGTGTACTAACCACCAACGAAGGGATTGTAAGGAGCGAGGGGCCAAGGTAAACTTCCGGTCTAGATGTCCATCTAGGATCGAATCGTTATATAATATGTCCCATTGAAGTGCCCTTGAGTGAAGTTGGGACCAATGCACCGCGGAAAAACTCGAGGTCAAGGTCCCTAATAATGACATGGCCTTACGGAGTGTCATAGACGGTTTATCTATACAATATCTTACCAAGCCCTGGATTTTTGCCATCTTTTCTTCTGATAAATAGCATAATTGTCTTTCAGAATCTAAAATGACCCCCAGAAACTGTTGAGCTTTTAATGGAGTCAATATAGATTTCTCCAGATTTAAAAAAACCAACCTAGTCCTTCCAGGACAGAAATAGTTACCTGAAGGTGGGCCTCGCATTGAACAAAGGAGTTCACCACTATCAGGAAATCATCAAGGTAAGGGATTATTAAGATGTCTTTTTCTCTTATATGGGCCATAACCTCTGCCACTAGTTTGGTAAAAAATCGCGGGGCTATGGCTAAACCAAAGGGAAGTGCAGTATACTGAAAGTGTTTAACCACTCCACTTATTTCAATGGCCACCCTCAAATACTTTTGATAGTCCTTATGAATGGGAACATGGTAATAAGCATCTTTAAGATCGAGAACTACCATATAACAGTGGGGAAAAAGCAATTTTATTATCGTTTTAAAGGATTCCATTTTAAAGGTGTCAATTTTAAGGAAGCTATTTAAAGATCTTAAATTTATGATTGTCCTGAAACACCCTTCTGGTTTGGGGACCAGGAAGAGCGGGGAGTAGAATCAGTGACCCTCTTCTGAATCCGGAACCTCAATCAGGACATTTTTCCTTATTAGGACTTGAACTTAGGATATGAGGGCAGTCTGCCGTTCTGGGGAGGAACTAGAGGGAACAATCAAGAATCTTCTGTAAGGAAGAGCTTGAAATTGAAATCTAAGACCAAATTTAATTGGGCTCAAAATCCAATTACTATGTGAAATTCGTTCCCAAGCTGGGAGGAATAACGACAATCTCCCTCCCACCTGGGCCGATTGTGATTCCCCTGGTTTCTGTTCGTTTTTGGAAGAAGAACCAAAGAGTAGGCCTCTACCTTTGCGACCTCTTTCTTCAAATTTTTCTTCTTTGAAAAATCTCCTTCAGATAAATTTCTTTTTCCGAAACGATTTCTTAAAAGCGGGTAGAGTTACAGATGGAAAACCCTTCTTAGGATCTCCGTTTTTTTTCCAACAGTTCGTCCATGGTCTGGCCGAAAGATCCTAGTTACTTACCGGTAACGGGATTTTACAGAGCCCATGACAGCACCACCTGAGAGAGGGTATCCGCCCACCAAGGACAGGAACCTACTGAATAAAAAGGCGGTACCTCTCCTCCGCATCAGTTTTTTGTTTCAGAGCATGAGAGGGCCTCCGAAGACAGGTTAATACATAACCACCACCTCAACATATGTACTAAACACCTTAAAAAAAGTGCACACCACAGTGATAAAGGGGAGGGAATTAATAGGGTGCTGTCATGGGCTCTGTAAAATCCCGTTACCGGTAAGTAACTAGGATCTTTTCCCCTTCTCCCATGACAGCACCACCTGAGAGATTTATAGAGATTAAATACCAGAGGGAGGGATCACCGCTTGCAACACCCTTCTACCAAAGGACAGATCAGTAGAAGAGGAAAGGTCAAGACGGTAATGTTTGTAAAATGTAGCAGGGGATGACCAAGTTGCCGCCTTACATATAATGTCGATGGGCACATCCGCCTTCTCAGCCCAGGAAGCAGCTACCGCTCTGGTGGAATGGGCCTTCGGGTTCTCAGGAACCGGCAGATTGCTAGAAGAGTAGGCTAAGGTAATAGTATCCCTGACCCATCTAGCTATGGTCCCCCTTGTAACCTTAAGTCCTTTCCTAGCCCCCTGAAAGGATATAAATAAAGCGTCACTCTTTCTCCAGGCTTTTGTCACTTCCAAATACTGGACTAACACCCTCCTAACATCTAAGGTGTGAAGCTTATATTCCTCAGAATCCCTAGGATTAGGATAGAAGGAAGGGAGAGTGATTACTTGCGTCCTATGGAACTTGGAGGCTACCTTTGGAAGATAGGCCAGGTCTGGTCTTAAGATTACTCTATCCATACATACTTGAGTGAATGGATGGTTAATGGATAGTGCGTGTAAGTCACTGACTCTACGAGCTGATGTCAGGGCCACCAATAGCGCAGTCTTTAAAGTTAAGATTTTTTCTGAAACCTTCTCTAAGGGCTCGAAGGGAGGTTTGGTTAATGCTTCCAGAACTAAATTAAGGTCCCAAGGAGGCATTCTTGGAACAGGAATAGGTCTGGATCTATGACAGGCTTTAATAAATCTAATGATCCATCTATTTGCTGCCAAGTCATAATTATACAGTGCCCCCAGAGCAGATACCTGTACCTTAAGAGTACTGGTGGCTAGTCCCATGTTTAACCCCTTCTGGAGGAATTCTAGTATGGCCTCAATAGGAACCCTCCCTTTGGCAGACTGACCCGAGGTAGACAAGAACTTAGCCCAGGTTCTACCATAGATTCTAGTTGTTATCGGCTTTCTACTTGCTAGAAGGGTAGTAACAAGATCTGGAAAAAACCCCCTTTGCGTCAATAGCGACCTCTCAAAATCCAAGCCGTCAAATGCAGGCCCACTCTTTGGGGATGACAGACTGGGCCCTGCCTGAGGAGATCCGGGAAGTCCGGAAGAACCCATGGATCTGCTTGGGACATTCTCTTCATCCAAGTGAACCATGGTCTCTTGGGCCAGAACGGGGCGATCAATATAACCCTCGCCCGTTCCTCTCGGATCTTCCTCAGGATAGTAGGGATCAGTACTAAAGGGGGAAAGGCATAAGCTAGAGTGAAATCCCACTGAATCTGCAGCGCGTCCACCGCAAACGCCCCCTCTTTTGGATACAGGGAGCAAAAGGTTTCGGTCTTCCGATTGTGTCTGTTTGCAAACAGATCTATCTGGGGCTGTCCCCACCGATCCACAATCTGCTGAAAAACGGCTGGATTCAACTCCCACTCTCCTTGTTTCAAGATGTGATGACTCAAGAAATCGGCCTTTATGTTCTCTTCCCCTTTTATATGCAGTGCCGAGAGCGTAACCAGCCGACTCTCGGCAAACCTGAAGATCTGATCCGCTATTAACATCAGAGGGAGAGACCTGGTACCCCCCTGATGATTGATGTAGGCGACTGTTGATCTGTTGTCTGACATTATCCTGACGTGAGGACCCTGAAGAACAGAACTGAATTCTTTTAGCGCGTTTCTGGCTGCCAACAGCTCTTTCATGTTGGAAGAGAGGCTTGTCTCGCTGTCCGACCAGAGGCCTTGTACAGAACGATCCCTTAGGTGAGCTCCCCAACCTTCCGCACTTGCGTCTGTTGTAATTGTATCCGACACCTGGAAGGTCCAAGGAACCCCCAAAGATAGGTTGACCGGAGATGTCCACCAGTCCAGGGAGTTGATCACAACATCTGGAAGAGATATTTTCCCATTCAGGCGACCTTTGAGCCACCTGTCCGCTGCCAGAATCTCCTGTTGAAGACATCTGGAATGGTGCTGGGCCCACTGAACCGCCGGAATGCAAGACGTCATTGTACCCAACAGAGACATTGCACTCCTCAGGGTGATGGTCGGATTGCTGACAATCTGAGATGTTAGGGATCTGATCTTCAGTTTCTTTTCCTCTGGCAGAAGACAGGTTTGGTTTTCCGAGTCCAGAATGAGACCCAGGAAAGACTGAACCCTCTTTGGTTCCAGCCTTGACTTCTCCAGATTTAACAGCCAACCTAGGCGTCTTAGACTGGCCATGACGTCCGCCAGGGCTAGAGCACAGAGTTGACTTGATCTGCCCACTACTAAGAAGTCGTCCAGATAAGGGATGACTAAAATATCTCTTTCCCTCAAGTGCGCTGTGACCTCCAGAATGATTTTTGTGAAGACTCTCGGCGCCATGGAAATGCCAAAGGGAAGAGCTGCGAACTGAAAATGCCTTACGTGCCTGCCGAATTGTACAGCTACTCTTAGAAACTGTTGATGATCTGGCAAAATCGGGACGTGGTAGTAGGCGTCCTTCAGATCGAGGACGCACATAAAACAGTCCGGAAATAACATCTTTATGGCTGATTTTATTGTTTCCATCTTGAAAGGCCTGTAGATTAAATGGTCGTTCAGTCTCTTTAAGTTCGCAATGGTCCTGAAGGAGCCGTCCGGCTTCTTTATTAGGAAGAGGGTCGAATAGAATCCTCTTCCTTGCTCGGGTGCAGGTGTTTCCACCAGAACTCCTTTCCTGAGCAGAGAGAGAACTTCCTGCTGTAAGGCTATCTGTTCCACTAAACCTCTGGGGGCTGATATTTTGACAGTGTTCTTGGGCCTGCTCTTGAACTCTAGTGTGAGCCCCCTCCTGATTATCCCTAAGATCCAAGAATTGGATGAAATTTTCTTCCAGGCAGGCAGGAAGTGGGACAATCTTCCTCCCACCTGGGGGGAACTGTCACTTAGGGGCTTTCTTATTCTCGGAGGAGGGACCCCCAAACATGAAGCCTCTGCTATACGGCTTTCGGTCTTTCCAGCTACCTTGGTCTCTGGGAGCTTTACTGCGGCTGTATTTTCTCTTCCGAAAGGAACTGTTAAATCGGGAACCAGACACCGTGGGAAATCCATGTTTTTTGTCTGCGGCTTTATCTAGGATGTCATCTAGACCTTTGCCGAACAAGAAGTCCCCCTCACAAGGGATTGAGCACAGTTTAGACTTTGACTGCACATCTCCTGGCCAGCTCTTGAGCCATAGCGCCCTACGGGCTGCATTAGAGAGGTTTGCAGACCGGGCAGCCAGCCTAACTGAATCTGCCGATGCATCTGCCAGGAATGCAGCCGCTCCCTGCACAAGAGGAAGGTCTGATAGAATTTTCTCCCTGGACACATTCCCCCTGATCTGGTCTTCCAATTGTTGAAGCCAGATAATCATAGATCTAGCAGTGCAGGTCGCTGCTACTGCCGGTTTAAGGGCCCCTGCTGACGACTCCCAGGTTTGCTTAAGGAAGGACTCCGCTTTTTTATCCAGTGGGTCTTTTAAGGCTCCTAAATCCTCAAAGGGCAGAGTGGATTTTTTTGAAGATTTTGAAATGGCCACGTCAATCTTAGGGGTTTTGTCCCATTTAGCCGCATCCTCATCCTCAAAGGGGTACCTCCGCTTGGAGGATGACGGCAGCTGACCCTTCCTCTCCGGTTTCTTCCATTCCCTTTCTATCAGAGATTTAATCCTGTCATTGACCGGGAATGAGCGTCTCCTCCTTTGGTCTAAGCCCCCGAACATAACATCCTGGACTGTTCTGGGCACTTTGGTATCGGTAATACCCATAGTCCCTCTGACGGCTTTAACTAGTCTCTCAGTATTATCAACCGAAAAACAAGGTCTGCCCCCCCCATTATCATCCGAAGACTCCGATGACGATGAGGAGTGATTAGAGGAGGAAGGCAGTTCTCTCGTAAAACGGGACTACACTGATTCCTCTGATTCTGAAGAAACTAGTTT
Source organism: Phyllobates terribilis (assembly GCF_046119375.1). NCBI lineage: Eukaryota > Metazoa > Chordata > Amphibia > Anura > Dendrobatidae > Phyllobates > Phyllobates terribilis. The sequence goes on along the minus strand of NW_027362762.1, from coordinate 420,136,992 downwards.
TCGCTTCTTCTTTTTGAGTGAGGTTAAGCCTCTTAAAGACTCTCTGACCTCTGTCTGGATTAGATCCTTTAATTCTAAAGAAAACCTGGGAGACTCCTCTGCAATGGTTTTCTGAATACAGTCTGAGCATAGGTTTTTGGCATAGGAGGTGGGAAGACCGATTTTGCATAAAGCACACTCCCTGTTTTTATTTTTAGCACTACACTTCTTCGCCTCCTGCCCCAAGAAATAAAAGGAGAAGAAGGAGGAAAAGAGAGAGAGAGAAGAGCACATTATTCAAGGTGAGACTTTCACGAAGATCACTCACCACACTGCCGTTCAGACTAGGGTACCGGAGGCGGTGGTTGCCGTTCACATGAGGGATCCCATCTGGCGGAGGTGGACTGACGAAGTCTTTTCTGACCAGTCTTGCCGGAACTCGTACGCCCCTCACTGCTGTGACTTTGTCGATGGGAAGATTCCCGTTCCATTTGTTTGAGCTGCTTGCGCTGCTTTGATGGCTGTGGCTGCTGCTGTACTTCCTGTGGCGGTGACAGCTGCTGCCCAGGTGACTGCGGTTCCTCATTCATCATGGCGGGGATGCAGACACCGCCATCCTGATTGCTCCCCATCCTTAAAAGCAGTAGGGCTCCACCTCCTTTAGGCTCCTCCCCTTCCGGCAGCGTGCTCATCTCTCTTTTTCCTTTTTTTTTTTTTTTTTTTTTTTTTTAATTTTAGCCAGCTGGCGCGCTACCCGCAGATCCACCTGCCTCTGTGCGTGCGCAGCCCAGCGGCACCCGGTGCGCTTGCAGCGGGATGACAGCTTCCCACCCGCGCATGCGCAGACCCGGTTTCCGGCGCACTCCGTGATAGGGCGCGTCAGCACCCCGCGCGTGTGCAGCCCGGACTTCCGGCGCGCTCCGTCAGAGGGTGCGACGCGACCCCCACGTGCGCAGCCCGGAAGACCTGCCGGCCGGCGCGCTCAGTTCATCTTTGCGAGGCGCAGACCCGGCCGCAGGCCCCGGCGCACGCGGGGAGGCATCCGAAGGAAAACAGCACCTCCTCCCCACACGCAGACCCGGGCAGCAGCCAGACGGGCTGGGAACAGGGACCATCTGCTGCTTCCACGGCCTCCAGGCCGCACCGTCCATAATCCAGGTACGTGAGGTACCACCTGGTGAGGCTCCCATCAGGGACAGGAACCAAAAACTGATGCGGAGGAGAGGTACCGCCTTTTTATTCAGTAGGTTCCTGTCCTTGGTGGGCGGATACCCTCTCTCAGGTGGTGCTGTCATGGGAGAAGGGGAAAAAGATATTCTCCTTCGCAAGGGATTGTACAAAGTCTAGACTTCGTCTGTATATCTCCAGCGAACATTTAATCCATAGGGCTCGTCGAGCAGCATTTGACAGAGCTGACGATTTTGCTGCCAATCTAACCGAATCCGCAGACGCATCAGCAAGAAAGGCAGCAGAACCCTGGATCCGGGGAAGGGAAGAAATAATCTCCTTCCTAGAGACACCCTCCTTTAGCTGATTGTCTAACTGTTCTAGCCAAACCATTAGGGCTCTCGATGTGCAGGTGGCTGCTACTGCTGGTTTCAGAGCTCCTGCAGCTGTCTCCCACGCACCTTTCAGGAAGGTATCGGCTCATCTGTCCAGGGGGGTTTCTTAATGCTCCCATGTCGTCAAATGAGAGAGAAGACTTCTTTGATGCCTTAGCGATGGCCACATCCAACCTTGATGCCTTAGACCAAGAGGTACAAGCGGCATCATCAAATGGATACCTCCTTTTAAAAGAGGGATGAACGCTGCCCTTCCTGTCTGGTTTTTGCCACTCTCTGTCAATGAGATCTTTGACTCTCGTATTCACGGGGAAGCATCTTTTCTTCTTTTGTCCTAATCCCCCAAACATTACATCCTCTACAGATTTTTCCAGCCTCGTGTCCATAATGCTCATGGTAGCCCGGACAGCTTTCACCAAGGCATCAACCTCTTGCAGAGGAAAACACTGTCTAACCGACTCGCCATCAGAGGAAGAGAAAGAAGAAGAAACATCTGAAACATCAGAATCTGAGCCCGGCTGAGGGTCCCTAGGAACATGACTGGACTCAGATTTCCCCTGCAGAGCCTTGCCCATTTCTTCTCTAATTAAAGACTTTAGGCCCATGGAAAACCCCGGGGTTTCTTCCGTCACTACCTTGTCAATACAAGGCTGGCATAAGTTCTTAACATATGCATCAGGGAGCGGGCTGCAGCATAAGGCACATTCCTTATGTTTAGTTTTAAATGAACATTTCTTGCTTTGAAAGAAAGTTATAGATAGAGAAGAAGGAGGAAGAATTAGTAGAACTTTCACGAAGATTCCACTTACCCCATGGAATATTTGGTACCGTAGAAGCAGAAGAATCCATCTTAACCGGCGGAGAATCACGCCGAACCGGAGCTTCTTTTCTTGTTTTTGCGGTGAACTTTCTAGCCGAACGATTGGACCCAGACCGGGAACGTTGCTGCACCACCAGTTGTGAGGGCTCCCCAGAGCTCTGCTCCTGCAGCAGTTGTTCTTGCTGAGGTGATAGCTGCTCCTGTGAATCTCCCATGTTTACTTAGGTAAACACAATGGGCTGGGAAGCATCCCCGTATGTTGCCAGGTATCTTTTATACTGGCCATACCTGGTACCTGTGTGTTTTTTTTTTTTTTTTTCCCGGAGGTTCAGGATGGAGGTCACACCCCCACCCCCCTCCCCCCGGTGGGCTAACCGCCGCTGTCAGCAGCTCGCGCGTCCTGTACTCCCGGCGTCTTCATGCTCGCACGCGACTTTCGGGTTGCGCGCACGAGCCCCGCCCACTTCCGGTGGAGTCTTCGACGCATCGGAAATACGTCAAAGGGCCGCGCCTGTCACGTTTCCCGCCGGCCCGGAACTCCTGCACTGCCTAGCGGGGGGGTGGGGTGGGGAGGAGGACGCCCGCATGCGGCTCCACACATGGCGAACATCTACCTCCCGTGAGGCGATGTCGCGCCTGCCGCAACACACACGGAGGCGCCCCCATGAGCCCTGCCGTGGCGTCTCCAGAAATCCAGGACCGATCCAGGGTGGGAAACATTATTCCAAACACCTTGTCGACTTCGTCTGGGGCAGGAGACAGTCTTCATCCTGCAGGTAACCTGAGAGGTCTCCCATCATGGACAGGAAACCTAAACTGAGGCGGGAGAGAGGTGCCGCCCTTTTTAACCTGTAGGTTTCCTGTCCTTGATGGGCGGATCCTCTCTCTCGTGGTGCTGTCATGGGAGTACGAATAAATATAAACTCACTATACTCCATCTTTGCACACTACAAATTTGCAAAGGTTTGTTAACAATGAATTGGTACTTTGTTCTTTTGATCATGGGTGTGATCATTTCATAAAACTTGTATAAATCTCAGAAGAGCTACAATTTCAGATCCTTGTTATAACGAGAACAATAGTTCAGCAACAATAGATGTCAGAGATGAGTGAATTTATTTGAGTAGAATTTTACAAAAATTCTTACTGAAGAATAATGGATTTTTACTAATTTGATCTGCATGAATTCAGTAAAATGGTGGCCAGCTGTGGCCGTTATCTTGCTGAACAGTAGAACAGTAGAGGACTGGCAAATGGTTAAAAAGGAAAATAAATCACGCTCTTCATACTCTGCCTGCTGTCTGGTTTTCCACACTTCCCTCTCGCTGCATCTCTGGCCAGGTGGTCACACTAGACCGTGGCTAGCGACTAAGAGCAGGAGATATGTTACGATGGGGGTGTGGAGGACCACACAGCATGCAGGGAGCAACAGGACCAATTGGACTGGTGAGTAGTTATGAGCAAGTGTGCTTGTTTAACCCTTTAAAAATTAAAAATTAACCAGAAACACAACTGAGTAAATTTTATTATTACCAGTTTGGTTATGTGTAATCATGTTGTGCAGGCAGGATTCACAGTTCCTATGCAATTGGTTGGACACTTCCCAGGAGGAAGCAAATTGCTTTCCCTAATGTGACCTTGCAATCCAGCACTACATTTTCCAATCCTTTGTACTAAATTGCTACTGCCTTAAAGAGTTTGTTCACTACTTATACATTGATGCCCTATCCTAGGATAGGGCATCAATATCTGATCGGCCGGGGCCTGGCACCTGGTACCCCCTGCCAATCAGCTGTTATCTGTGTTGATGGCGGTGGCCGCTGGCCAGAAGTGCTTGCTTGCTGTGCTTGGCCGTCTAGTTTTAGTGGCTGCCATGGGGCACTACACATCTGCCACCTATTCAATTCAATGTGAGGCCGGATGTGTAGTACCCCGCGGTGGCCACTGCAACTAGACGGCCAAACTCAGCAAGTAAGTATTTCCGGCTGGCGGCTGCCGCCGACACCAGCTGATCGGTTGGGGTGACGGGCCTCGGCTGATCAGACATTGATGCCCTATCCTGTGGATAGGGCATCAATGTATAAGTACTGGACAACTTCTTTAAGAAGAGCAGTACCACACTATTGTTAGAATGACCCCAAATATCTCTTCACATTCTCCTGCTTCATCACATGAACAGTAAATGGGCAAGGTGACCCTAGATGCTGGTATACTGAACTGTGTTTCAGATGCTCACATATTGCCAGGTAGTATCCTCACCCTTTAGTGGTCTGTCTTAAGTGTCACGATACATTTTGTGTGATCATTGTGACACGAGTCACTACAGAAATAACAGTCTCAGAAGAGGAGAGAAGAGACTAATATTACTGAAAGAAATATTATATAAGTGCTACTTACTAGATAAATAGGTCAAACAATCCAAAGTCGAGTCCAGGAAGATGGCGCAGTACAAAGGGAGTAGACAAAAGAGAAGTCCGATAGCAGGCAAATGGTCAAAATCCAGGTAAGGGAAAATAGTCAGGCTGGGTCAGGCACAGAGCACAGAGCGATCAGTCCTACACAGGCAACAGCAAGTGTACAATTGACACTGGGTGAAGGTGCTAGCATGCTTAAGTAGAAGACTAATCAAGGGAAGTGAACACAGATGATTGCAGAAACAACCCAGCAAAACCAAAACAGACAGACAGCCTCTACACAATAGTAACATAGCAGACAAGGAAAGTGTGGAGACTGTGACAATCATACTTTGGAACTGTCCCACCATTTGCTGTGAAATATACTGTGACATGAAAAGTTTACTTTTGACATAAAAACATTAGATATAAAATACATTAAAAAGAAAGTGTTTTAGCAGATCTTGTACTAATCTTTAGCTTGTATTAAAGCGACATTTGTCAACCGGCTCTTAATTCACATATCGTTTATGTGATTATTTTGGAAATGGAGGTACTTCTGCAGGACTATGGGGAGATGATTTACAGAGAACAATTATGCTCTTTGGTGCCTCATCAATGTGCTGTTCAGTGATAACACAATCTGATACAATGTAGGAGCCATCATTTGTGGACAATGCCACACATGCAGATATAGCAAGACCTGTCTGTACAGATAACATGCTACTCTGTTTAAATTTGATGCTATGCTGCGCTATTTGCATGGCTGAGCTTTCCCACATACAAAGTAAATATGTAGCCGTTTACGCATGTATCATAGACACCCTACATTAATCACACAGCTCGCTGCGGCTACAAGTTAAGAAATGCTATATCTGTATATTATTCAGTTTTTCACCTGGTGTTGTAATTATGAAGCAACAGAGAAAAACAAAGTTGTAACAATAGAAGACAGAACAGTCCATGAATCACCAAGTATTAGGAATAAACGTATGAATTTTTGGTACACCCACGTTTTTTTTTTATCAAATTGACGCACTGTACTTACTACTGTGTGCATTTTAGTGTATGGAACATAGTAAATGTTAGACACTTTCTTGCTGTTTTATCTGCTACCACCTTGCTCATGGTATGCAATGGCTGTGCCCCTCTTTACACCAGAGTACATTATTTCAACCATAAAGGGGTGGTCCGAAGGCAAAGGGACAAGCGGAAGTGAAGCGTTTTCCACATGCATTTCCGCATGCGGGTTGTCAAGCGCTTTCCAAGTGATTTTAGCATCACTTGGAAAGTGCTTGACAACTTGGTCACACTATATAAATCCATGCAAACGGCATGGATTTATATAGTGTGACCGAAAGAATGGTAAAAAATAAAAAATAAATATTATACTTACCTTCTGATGGCCCCCGATGTTCTTGTCTTGGCTTGCCGGCAGCTCGCGGTAAATTAAAGGACCTGCTGACGTCAGCGGTCGCGTGACCCGGCACATGAGTAAATGACGTCACCGCAGGTCCTTCTAGTCTACCGCGAACTGCCGGCAAGCCGAGACAAGGACACAGGGGGCCATCAGAAGGTAAGCATAATATTTATTTTATTCTTTTTTTACAGGTACTATGGTACCCGGGTCTGGAGGAGAGTCTCCTCTTCTACAAACCTGGGTACCATCCACACATTTATATGCATGTAATCCGAATGTACAGATCCAGTGATGCGAATGACATGCGTTCCAATGCAAGTCAATGGCGGCGAAAACGCCGCGTTTATGCAAAATAATTGGTAGTGCTGCTGATTTTTCTGCAATGATAATCCGCAGCGGAAATTTCCACAGCATGTGCACAGCATGTGGCAGGCTTTCTACCAAGCGTTTTTTAAGCGTTTTTTGCAGCGGAATTGCCGCTGCGGAAACGCTTATAAAACGCATAGTGGGCACACAGCCTAACAGCTATTGCATTTTTTTTCTCTACTCCCTGTGTGATGATGATTTGTTTGAGTATCCCAGTGCATGGTGGGATACTCAAACGAAGCGTCATCAGAGCTCGGGGCTGAGGCTGCAGTCACTGCCGCCGTCACTGCCACAGTCACTGCCCCCTCCCTGAAATGAAGCGTCATGAGTGATGTTTGTTTCAGGGGCAGTATTGTCCCCCATGCGCTGTCTCCCCTGTGCTATGTGCACAGTCTGCTGTCTACTCTGTGTGTGCTCTGTTTTCTGCTTAGATGTATAGTAATAAGCAGAGCAGTGTCACTATACCCAATGGTGCAGGAGAGTAGTGCCACCCCGCAAGTGACATCATGACATCACTTATTACTACTCATTTAAGCAAACAACAGAATACACACAGGGGAGACAGCAGGGACAGCAGCACTCCTGAAACAAGTGTCACTGGTTCAGTTAGGGAGAAAGGGCTGTGACAGTGACCGCAGCCTCAGATCCCTGATGATGCTTTACTTTATTGTCCCAGCATGCACTAGTGATACTCAAACGAATTGTCATTGACGCGCCCCCTGGGCTGTGTGTATAGGGGAATACCCGGACCCGGTCCCGTGGCTCAGGGTGGCCAAACCAGTGGCAGTCTATTTCTGTGGTTTTTATGATGTTTAAATGTCCGACTACGCCACCCGTGGATTGCGGTCACTGGGAACCGCCGCTGCAGGGCAGACCGCTGTGGCCAATGTTGTGTGCGCAGCAGAGGGTAGTATAACTCCCCACGGGAGGAGTATAGCCTCAGGGCAGTGTCTATAGATGATGAGGGTTGTGGTGCACGGGCGCAGCAGAAATGACTCAGAGTCCGTGCAGTGCAGTTCAAGGACTTTACTGTTGGTAATGAAGAAGGCCCTGCCAGGAGTACTGGCTAACATTAGAGGCCTGGTCAGTCTGTGAGCGAACAAGAGTCCCCCTGGCCAGGTGGAGATATAGGCCTTCCCGTCTGACTGCACTCTTCTTGGCTACCCTGCTGTAGTCGTGTAGTAGCCCACGTCCCTGAGTGTACCGTGTGGTGCTCACCCGTATGGCTGGTGACTTGGGGCCTTTGGTTCCTTCCGCTCCTCGATGGCAGTGCTGGTCCCTTGCGTGTGACTGAGCCTCCAGGCTTTCTATGGCCAGAGGACCTGAAATCCCCTGCCAGGTGGTTTCTGCTGCTGGGTGTAGAAATCCTTACAGCCTCGGACTCCAGTGTCCGGTTCTCTGCGTCTTTCTGCCAGGATGAGCTCTGCTCCAGTCCCTGGTCTTCAGTTCCTGGCTCCTACAGAGCTCCCTTCTCTGGAACTAGACTGGACTCAACTAACCCCGCCCCAGATCCAGTTTATAAAGGGCAGGTTTCTCCCCTCCCTCCACTGGGGCAGGAGGTGTGGCATGCAATGCTGCTCCTGACCAGGAAAACCCATGCTCGCTCTCAGACATGGTATTTCTACCACTGTGGCAACCAGACCCCTGGGGTGCCACATTCCCCCCTAGTGAATTTTAGTACTCCGGGACTAAACACATTTTATGAAAATATACATAACATGGTATAAGCAATAACACAACAACATATGTACAAGAAGTTTTAGTCTCTATAGGTCACGGTGCTTCCGTAACCAGGTGTCTATGTCACCCAAGATGCATTTTGAGGGACCCGTCCCAAACCCTCCACGTAGGCTCTGGGGTGGCTACAGGGCATCGATGATCTGGCGTTGGACCACGTCTTCAGCCACCTCCACGGGTTTTTGTTCTGTGGTCTGGGACAAAAAGGGGCACTTTACAGGTGCAACTATATACACGGTACAGTTCCGGTTATTCATTGTCCATAACCTGTCAGTCCATGAACCCTGTCGGGTAACTAGAAAAACATAATTAGTATGCAGGCAACAAACATTTTAACATTTGCAATTTACAGGTATTTATATCACATTTAGATTCTCCAGCGAGCGGGCATCTGACCTCTAGTGCTCCTGGTGGACCTACGTAACACACTATCTGGTGGTGTTCTTTCTGGGTCCTCTGTTTCTACCCCTTGTGTAGTGGGTTCACTAGTGTCTGCACTTCAGGTATTTGGAGATGTTACGGGTAGGCTGGGCAGCTTTCTGCGTACTCTTTGGCTTACCACGGGCACGGCAGGCTCACTACTAGCAGAGGGTTGATTCTCCTGGGCTGCTGGTATGGAATCTTCTGCCTCCGGGGCCGGTTGCTCTCCCAACTCTACTTGCTCCTCTGTAGGCCCTTGAGGTGCTGGCTGGAGAAAGGTAAGGACGGGTATCACAATAGCGTTGTTAATTTGTGTCCAGGACCGGGGAAATTCTCCGAGTACTGTACTGACCATTTCTTCACTTTCCTCTGCGGGTTGAGGGCTATCTTGGTCTTCATCAGTGCTTTGCAGTTGCTCGGGACACTTCTTCAGGTGGTCCCTGGAGACAGTGGCTGTGGTCTCTCCTCCATCCTTACTGATAATGCATACTTTTGGATTTTCATGGCTTGATGGCAGTATTGTGTACGGTTCCTTCTCCCACTGGTCATCCAACTTATGGAGCCACCTTTTCCTCTTCAAGACCTGCTCTCCAGGTGCCAGGGGAGCAGTGGGAGCATGCTGGTTGTAAGTCCTCTCGTGCCTTTCTCTTGCTTGAGACAGACTTCTCTCAACAGTCTCCTGCACTTTCCGGTACTGCTGCTGCCGTTCTGTATCCCAGTCTGCCTCTGGCGAGGTGTCCTCAGGTGTCAGGACTCCCATATCCAGGTCAATAGGCAGCTTACCTGGTCTTGCTCTCATTAGATAAGCCGGGGTGCAGTTGGTGGAATTTACCGGGATGTGGTTATACAAGTCCACCAGATCAGGCAGTTTTTCAGGCTACAGACTGCGTTCTTCCAGGGGCAACGTTTTCGGCAAGTCTATCACCACCTTGTTCATCTTCTCGCATAATCCGTTGGTTTGGGGGTGATAGGGCGTTGTCCTTATCTTCTTGCAGCCATAGAGGTTGCAGAACTCCTGGAAGACCTCCGCTTCGAAGGCTGGACCTTGGTCAGTCAACACTTGCTCCGGATACCCGTGTGGATGGCAGCAGTGCTGCTGGAAGGCTCTAGCTGCTGTATGAGCTGTTAAGTCCTTGACAGGGACCACCACCAGGAACCGGGAGTAGTGGTCTACGATGGTGAGGGCGTAGACGTACCCAGACCTACTTGGAGCCAGCTTCACATGGTCCAGGGCTACCAGTTCTAGTGGCTGCTTCGTGATGATGGCCTGCAGGGGAGTCTTCTGGCTGGCACGGTCATTTCTTCTTAGGTTGCACGGGCCACAGTCTCTGCACCATCTCTCAATGGCCCCTCTCATGCCTACCCAGAAGGACCGTTCACGAAACAGGAACTCCAACTTCTTCCATCCAAAGTGCCCTGCTCCGTCGTGGTATGCCTCCAGGACCATAGCCGCGTCTCGTCTCGGGACCACTACCTGCCAGGTCAGCTCATGTGTCCGGGAGTTGACAATTCTCTGGCACAGCTTCCCCTTGTAGAGAAACAGCTTACTCTTCTCCTTCCAGAGCTGTTTAGTTTCTTCCGGAGCGTCTTGGTCAAGGCGGGCATCAGCCTGTGTCAGCATCTCTTTTACCAGGTGGACGGCTGGGTCACTGTCTTGCGTCTCCGCCCAGCTGTGGTGGGGTAAGGGATTGAACGTGGCAGAGCACCTGTCCCTTACACAGTGGGAATACTGGGTGATCCCATGACAGTGGAACGCAGGAAGTTCAATCTCTTCCAGTTCTTCTGGATCTTCCCCTCCGTCCGGCAAGTTTGGCATCCTGGACAGGGCGTCTGCGTTGGCATTTGTGCGTCCCGCCCGGTATTTGATGGTGAACTCATAGTTGGATAGGCGGGCCATCCATCTCTGTTCCAGGGCACCAAGTTTTGCAGTGTCCAGGTGTGTCAAAGGGTTGTTGTCCATGTACACGGTGAACTTGGAAGAGGCAAGGTAATGTTTAAAGTGCTTTGTCACTGCCCATACCACCGCGAGGAACTCTAGCTTGAAGGAGCTGTAAGTTTCAAGATTCCTTTCTGTGGGCCGGAGCTTCCTGCTGGCATAAGCGATTACCCGTTCTCTGCCCTGTTTGATCTGGGACAGCACCGCCCCTAGCCTGATGTTGCTCGCGTCTGTGTGGAGAATAAAAGGCTGGCCGTAATCAGGGTACGCCAGGACTTCATCCCCCGTGAGGGCCATCTTCAGCTGGTGGAAAGACTCATCCTCCAGCTTGTCCCATTTGAAGGGCGGCTTCTGGTTTTTGGCCTTCCTGGACTGGCCTATCAGGAGGTCCTGCATAGGAGCTGCCATTTTGGTGAACCCGGAGATGAATCTTCGGTAGTAGCCTACCAACCCAAGGAACTGCCGCACTTCCTTTATGCTGGAGGGTCTTGGCCAGTCCTTAATCACTGTGATCTTATCAGGGTCTGGAGCTACTCCGTCAGCACTCACCACGTGTCCCAGGTACTGTACCTTTGGCTTCAGTAGATGACACTTGGAGGGTTTCACCTTTAGGCCATAGCCTGCCAGGGCGTCAAACACCTCTGCTAGGTGCTTCAGATGGTCCTCGTATGTTTTGGAATACACGATGACATCGTGCAGGTATAGTAGGACCGTATCGAAATTCCTGTGCCCCGGGCAGCACTCCATCAACCGCTGGAAGGTTCCTGGTGCGTTGCAGAGCCCGAACGGCATACAGTTGAATTCGCTGAGACCCATCGGGGTGGTGAACGCGGTCTTCTCCTTGTCTGCCTCTGCTACAGGAACCTGCCAGTACCCGCTAGTAAGATCCAAAGTAGAAAAGAAGTTAGCAGTTTTTAATGCAGCTAAGGACTCTTCTATTCTAGGTAATGGGTACGCATCTTTGTGTGTGATATGGTTGACCTTCCTATATTCTACACACATTCTCATGGTGCCATCTTTCTTTTTCACAAGAACTAGTGGAGCTGCCCAGGGGCTACATCTGTCCCTAATTACCCCAGCCTCCTTCATTTCTCGTAACATTCCCTTGGCATTCTGATAGTGTGCAGGGGGTACTGGTCGGTATCTTTCCTTTATGGGTGGATGGTCTCCTGTGGGGATGTGGTGTTCTACCCCCTTTACTTGCCCAAAGTCTAGCGGGTGTTTGCTAAAAACTATTTCGTACTCCTGAACCACCCGGTAGACTCCGTTTGTGGTGTGAGGGAGTGGAGTCGGTGCCCACATGCAGTTTCTGACACCAGTCCTCCATTTGTTTCTTGGAACCGTTACCCTCCTCTGGTTGAGATGGAGGCAAGGGTTCCACGGCCTTTACAGAGTTTTGGTTAACAGTGAACAATTTGGCTAGAGTGGAATACCGGGGCAAGCATACTTCTCTTTCCCCAATGTTTAGGATGCGGACGGGCACCCTCCCATGGCGTACATCGACCACCCCCTGTGCTGTCAAAATGGTGGGCCTACTGAGTAGACGGGTTCTACCATGGCTTGGTAGTCCCTCCCTCTTAACCCGATTGCAGTCCGGCACCAGATCATCATCTCACTTTTTGGAGGCATGGCGATAGGGAACGGGTCACTCATCCTAATGCTACCAATCTCACCACCAGACAGTTCTACCTGTTGCCTTTTCATCAGGGCTCTGATCTCTTTTTGTAGGATACACTGCTGGCTGGAGCTGGCGTTCACCGCAACCTGCTGTAATATGAGAATTATCTCTGGAAGGCAATTTTCAATAACATTAGTACCCAAGGTTATTTTAGGGCGGCTTTCACGACGGTCAATGTCCACAATAATCAGTCCTTGCGCTGGCAGTTCAACTTTACCAATTTTTATGGTCACCTCCTTGAATCCCACCTGCAGTACGGGCTGACCATTGCTGGCGATAATGCTCAAATCGTCATCTGGGTAGCGGGTGATATCTGAGTCATTCCAGTACCGCTTAAAGAGCACATAGGGGATGGTGGCTACCTGTGACCCGGTGTCCAGTAGTGCACTCATAGGAATGCCATCCATCACCACAGGCAAGACCGGTCGTCCCCCTACGTACTTATCACGCCAGCTCGATGGGCCTGATGATCTTATGCCTGGGGGTTGGCTCTCTGCCCCAGGTTGGGCCCGTTTAAATGACAGTACCTTGCCATATGTCCTGGTTGATTGCAGCGGCGGCAGATGGGTTGTCCGTCCTGGTTGTAGCGGTCGCCGGTCCTTCCTCTGGACAATGGGATCCTTCTCTGTCGACTCCAAGGGATGTCCTCTGGACTGGAAGCTAGCTGCATCTTTCCTGGGGAAGACACCTGTAAAGACTGTAAAGTTCTGGTTAGCGCGGCAACGCTTTTAGTCAGCTCTTGGACCTGATGGTGCAGGTCTGCAGCCGGGTCTTTGTTCAAAGCCTGTGCATCAGCTCCCACAGGCTCTGCAGACAAGGGCGCCGCCTCCTGGTGATAGGTGATAGCAGGGCGCCTATGGGTTACAGCGCCACCTGGTGCCGGTTCTCGGAGCACCTGGATGGCCCTGTCTTTGAACTGTGCAAAGTCCAAATCAGGGTTCTGCAAGGCCATTACACGCAGCTGGGTTTGGTGGGTGCTGGACTGTAGACCCTCAATGAACTGTTCAGTCTGCTTGCTTAATGGCTCTCAGGGCCTCCTGCAAATTCAAAGCATAGTCCCGTATACTGTCTTGTGCCCGCTGTTTACATCCATAGAATTTTAGTTTTATCTCTGCTGAGGTGCGGGTGTCAAAAGTGTCCTTTAGACGGGCCAGTATTTCCTTTACAGTCCCTTTTTCCCTGGCTGACCAGGACTTCACTTCTCTTTGGGCTGCCCCGATTAACTGGCTTGTCAGGATGCTCACTTTTTGTTCCTCGGACAGGGGGTATACTTTGAAGAGGCTATACAGTCTTTCTTTAAAGTCGCTCAGGGTAACCACGCCGCTCCGGGGATATACGGCATCGTGAACAGCATCAATGCGGCACCAGCCGCACTGGAGGTGGGCGCTCCCTCCATTCCTGGTGTCTTCCTCCCCCCCCCCTAGTTAACCGTGGCCTACCTTCCGTTGCTTCTTCTCTGTAGGCCGCGGCTCTGCAGGCGATCGTCGGGGTCGAGGACCTTGTGTCGCGCGCTGATGATGTCGACGTCCGCTCGGCTCCTTCCAGGACCTTGCGCAGCTTCAGTGCGTAAGGCGGGGCTTCAGCTCTCGCATGCTTTTGGCATCCACGCCCCTCTTCTTCCCGCACGGCGTCCCAGAAATGGCGCCCAATGGCGGGAAAATGGCGGCGGATGGCGGGAAAATGGCTGCGGATGGCGGGAAACTTCACCACGGTAATAGCATAGTCTTTCATTCAGGCACGCAGTACCCGGTGGTTGCGGGCACGAAATCCTGCTGACTACGCCAAAGTTGACGCGCCCACTGGGCCGTGTGTGTAGGGGAATACCCGGAGCCGGGTCTCTGTGTAATGCTGGGGGTTGTAGTCTCCGTGGCGGCGACCCGGTCCCGTGGCTCAGGGTGGTCAAACCAGTGGCAGTCTATTTCTGTGGTTTTTATGATGTTTAAATGTCCGACTACGCCACCCTTGGATTGCGGTCACTGAGAACCGCCGCTGCAGGGCAGACCGCTGAGGCCGATGTTGTGTGCGCAGCAGAGGGTAGTATAACTCCCCACGGGAGGAGTATAGCCTCAGGGCAGTGTCTATAGATGGTGAGAGTTGTGGTGCACAGGCGCAGCAGAAATGACTCAGAGTCCGTGCCGTGCAGTTCAGGGACTTTACTGTTGGTAATGAAGAAGGCCCTGATGGGAGTACTGGCTAACATTAGGAGCCTGGTCAGTCTGTGAGCGAACAAGAGTCCCCCTGGCCAGGTGGAGATACAGGCCTTCCCGTCTGACTGCACTCTTCCTGGCTACCCTGCTGTAGTCATGTAGTAGCCCACGTCCCTGAGTGTACCGTGTGGTGCTCACCCGTATGGCTGGTAACTTGGGGCCTTTGGTTTCTTCCGCTCCTCGATGGCGGTGCTGGTCCCTTGCGTGTGACTGAGCCTCCGGGCTTTCTATGGCCAGAGGACCTGAAATCCCCTGCCAGGTGATTTCTGCTGCTGGGTGTAGAAATCCTCACAGCCTTGAACTCCAGTATCCGGTTCTCTGCGTCTTTCTGCCAGGACGAGCTCTGCTCCAGTTCCTGGTCTTCAGCTCCTGGCTCCTACAGAGCTCCTAGCAGCTGCTCTGTCCCTTCTCTGGAACTAGACTGGACTCAACTAACCCCGCCCCAGATCCAGTTTATAAGGGGCAGGTTCCTCCCCTCTCTGGATTGGGGCAGGAGGTGTGGCTGCAATGTAGCTCCTGACCCGGAAAACCCATGCTCGCTCTCAGACATGGTATTTCTACCACTGTGGCAACCAGACCCCTGGGGTGCCACATCATCACACAGGAAGTAGGGGAAAATACAATAGCTGTTAGATAGTGTAGGTAGGGAATGGTGGTGAATTTTTAAAGCAAGTATATTAGAAAATAGCTTGGATTACAGAATCAAATAGATAGGGAGTTAGGAGCAAAATGACTTTGCCTTCAGACCACCTCTTTAAGACCAGTAAAATTACCTTTTATATAATACATGCTACAAAAAAATGTAACATCAGATTGGTAGGCAAAAAAAAACAAAAAAAGGGAGAGTGACAAATGATATTAACAAGGTCTAATAAGCAAACTCACAAACTCTAACAAGCTGTTTAAATGAAGCTTTATCTTTATGTGGAGTGGATTTGAGGTTTACCTAGAAAAACAAATCTTGGCTAAAATAAGCCTGCTGGGCATAATACAAGCCGGCTTCTAAATCCATATGGAGACTTTAGAGAATTACATCTAAGTAGATTTGAAGTCTTAAAAAAAACTTGAAAGCTTAATAATGCGCTATATTGAAAATGCTGTTAGAAAGAATAAGAATGTTCACAATAAAATACTGACAGCTCATCAGTAACTGTAGGTACTAAGACATTATGCAATCATGGAGACTATATAGGACACATATAGACAGAAGGCATTACATTCTCCAGTGTATTCTGCTTTCAGTATTGCCGGAGCATTCAAGATCTTTCAGGAATGTGCTGTGTATGGGTCGACGTACAAGTTGTTTTTTTTTAAAACATGAAAGGATCTTTAAGTTAAATGACACTGCCATGCCCTAGTTATATAAGCGAAACATATTTCTCAATTAAATGCAATGATCATACAAATCATATTGGACTAAACTAAAAAAAGGCGATAAATGATGACTGACAAATTTTACAAAATTTTTTCTCTTAACTCAACCAAATTAGGGAGTGAGATAGTTTGGGTCACATTTATTAAGTAAAGTAAATGAAACTGGTGCAAATTTAGTGTACATTTTTTACCTGTTATATAGTTCAACCTATACATCTTTTAAAAACTTTACCGAAAATCACAAGCACTCCTCCACTTTGACTGTCAAAAGAAGCTCCATACTTAGTAAATTCAGTACAATATATCCATGTTGACCTATTAAGAATGTTATTAAATGGACCCATCTGCCCACCTGACGATGATAACAGATATTTAAGTAAATAGTGATTTGGCAGATGTATTTTAGCATGTTCAGCTGAGTTGTGCGTGCATGTGTATATGAGGCACTCAATGTCAGGGCCAGCCGCAGAACTTGGGTCTAAGGATATGTGCCCATGTAGCAGATTTGATGCAGAGCGTTTTTGCCTCTCTCTGGCAGAAAAAAACGCATGCAGATTTATATGCATTTTTTCTGCCAGAGATAAGCGTTTTTTCAGCGCTTTTATATGCGTTTTCGCATGCGTTTTTTCAAGCAGTTTTCCAAGCAATTTTGAGCATCACTTGGAAAAGTGCTTGACAAGTTGGTTGACGCGCCCCAGGGGCCTTGGGGTACTTGGCAGCCGGGCCTCTGGTTGCCGGGGGAATATCACGGTGGCTGGCCCGGTCCGTGACCCAGGGCATTCAATCAAAAGGGGAATAGGTATGGGGGATTTAAGTGTTCGTGACGCCACCTGTGGATTGCGGCCAAAAGGAGTTGCCGCTACGGAGCAGTCCTCCGGAGCTGGTGTTACGGCAGCAGGGGTTGTGTGGCTCTCCACAGGTAGAGCAAGCTCCAGGGCAGTGTAGGAAAATGGTGGTTGCGCTGGGCGTTGTAGTGCAGTGAGGGAAAGGTGGCGCAGATAAAGAATGGACGGAGGCAGTGCGGTGCTGTCATCCGAGTCTTTACTCACAGTTCTTATTGCAGTTCCTCTGGTGCACTGTACAGGTATCAGCCTCTCACGTCACGCTGCGTTCACCAGGCAGGGGTTCAGCACTTCCTCAGGTAGATCAGGGGTACCTGGCAGAACCCCACTTTCGCGTCTTCCTATCTAGACCATCTTCACGCTGGGTCTTTTTCCCTCTTGCCCTGCGCTTCCCACTCTCAATCCTGCTCGGGTACTCTGAAGTCCCTCCTGTCCGTCGGAGTTCACAGACCTGCTTGACCCTCACTGGGACTAGAATGAGGCTTCGGCAACTGACTATATAAGCCAGGAGCCTCCGGTTTTTCCAGCCGGGACTTGAAGTACACGACTGGGCCAGGGGCCGGTCCCCTTCCTCCGGCCTACGATCCCTCTGTCTTCTGACAGATGCGGAGGGTACGGGTGTCTTCCTGCACTCGCCGTACCCCCTAGGAACCCTTGTTAGGATTCAGCTAGATAAAAGCATTAATAGGATAACACTTCCAGAGATAATAGATCCCTGTACATTAAGGTACTGACACTAAGATAATTAAAATATAAACTTTATTAATACTTCATAATATATAAAATAAGATTAAAAATCAATCATACAGGTATCTCCGTTTGTAACTAACAGGCTTAGCAGGTCTGAAATAATGTACAAATGTCTCCAAACGTCACTACAAGTTTAATGTTTAATGGCACATATATAGAAATCACAGAATCATAAAGTGCATAGTGCTTGGATTGGTATAACCATTTCTATATGCAGCATTACAAAGTTTATAGTGTCAAAATAAATTATGAGGGTGTTTTCAGAAAGGGTTTCTAGTAACCATTGTAGTCCTGGAGTAAAATATAAAGTGCAAGAGCTTTTTGATTGTCAAAATCTCCAATAGGGTAAAACAACGATTATACCCACTAAATACATATGAGAGACATGAAAAGGTCAATTAGAATGTTCTATAATATGACTTACGATTGCACTAGTGATGACCTGTGTGTGCTTGTGCTACCACCCTGATGACGCCGTTTCGCCTTAGCTTTTTCAAAAGCCCCTTAGCTACAAGGGGCTACAGGGATACCTGTATGCTTGATTTTTAATCTTATTTTATATATTTTGAAATATTAATAAAGTTTATGTTTTAATTATCTTAGTGTCAGTACCTTCATGTACAGGGACCTATTGTCTCTGGAAGTGTTATCCTACTAGTATTATTTGGAGATGTTTTGTGTACATATACTTATGATATAGTGCATTAATTAGATAAAAGCATTGCGCGCATTCGCACATTGAAGCCAATTTGAAATGTTGAAACAGCGATCATGTGATCGTGACTCAGAAACCAGCATATCCTAGGAACGGACATCTAAGGATTAGGCGTAAAAGGAAGCATATAGGTACAAAGGGATAAAAGATGCATCCATAGACAGTACGTACTGAGAGGGGTATACAGATATAATAGTTGTTTTTAGTCTTCATATGTCCAAAAATAGAACATAGAGATATAATATACAGTTATATGAAAAAGTTTGGGCACCCCTATTAATCTTAAGCTTAATGTTTTATAAAAATTGGTGTTTTTGCAACAGCTATTTCAGTTTGATATATGTAATAACTGTTGGACACAGTAATGTTTCAGCCTTGAAATGAGGTTTATTGTACTAACAGAAAATGTGCAATCTGCATTCAAACAAAATTTGACAGGTGCATAAGTACGGGCACCCTTATCATTTTCTTGTTTTAAATACTCCTACCTACTTTTTACTGACTTACTAAAGCACTTTTTTTGGTTCTGTAACCTCATTGAGCTTTGAACTTCATAGCCAGGTGTATGCAATCATGAGAAAAGCTACTTAAAGAGGCCACTTGCAAGTTGTTCTCCTGTTTGAATCTCCTCTGAAGAGTAGCATCATGGGCTCCTCAAAACAACTGTCAAATGATCTGAAAACAAAGATTATTCAACATAGTTGTTCAGGGGAAGGATAGAAAAAGCTGTCTCAGAGATTTAACCTGTCAGTTTCCACTGTGAGGAACATAGTAAGGAAATGGAAGAACACAGGGACAGTTCTTGTTAAATCCAGAAGTGGCAGGCCAAGAAAAACATCAGAAAGGCAGAGAAGAAGAATGGTGAGATCAGTCAAGGACAATCCTCAGACCACCTCCAGAGAGCTGCAGCATCAACTTGCTGCAGATGGTGTCACTGTGCATCGGTCAACTATACAACGCACTTTGCACAAGGAGAAGCTGTATGGGAGAGTGATGCGAAAGAAGCCGTTTCTGCAAGCACGCCACAAACAGAGTCGGCTGAGGTATGCAAAAGCACATTTGGAGAAGCCAATTTCTTTTTGGAAGAAGGTTCCTGTGGACTGATGAAACCAAGATTGAATTGTTTGGTCATACAAAAAGGCATATGCATGGCAAAAAAACACAGCATTCCAAGAAAAACACTTGCTACCCACAGAAAAATTTGGTGGAGGTTCCATCATGCTTTGGGGCTGTGTGGCCAATGCCGGCACCGGGAATCTTGTTAAAGTTGAGGGACACATGGATTCCACTCGGTATCAGCAGATTCTTGACAATAATGTTCAAGAATCAGTGACAAAGTTGAAGTTACGCAGGGGATGGATCTTTCAGCAAGACAATGATCCAAAACACCGCTCCAAATCTACTCAGGCATTCATGCAGAGGAACTATTTCAATGTTCTGGAATGGCCATCACAGTCCCCAGACCTGAATATCATTGAACATCTGTGGGATCATTTGAAGAGGGCTGTCCATGCTCGGCGACCATCAAACTTAACTGAACTGGAATTGTTTTGTAAAGAGGAATGGTCAAAAATACCTTCATCCAGGATCCAGGAACTCATTAAAAGCTACAGGAAGCGACTAGAGGCTGTTATTTTTGCAAAAGGAGGATCTACTAAATATTAATGTCACTTTTCTGGTGAGGTGCCCATACTTATGCACCTGTCAAATTTTGTTTGAATGCAGATTGCACATTTTCTGTTAGTACAATAAACCTCATTTCAAGGCAGAAACATTACTGTGTCCAACAATTATTACATATATCAAACTGAAATAGCTGTTGCAAAAACACCAATTTTTATAAAACATTAAGCTTAAGATTAATAGGGGTGCCCAAACTTTTTCATATAACTGTATAATAATTAGTGTTGAGCGAGTATGTTCTGTTCCGAGTATGCTCGGGCCGAGCTCCGAGTAATTCAACCATATCACCGAGCAGCTGTAATATATACTCGGCGAAAGGGTTAACAGAACATACTCGCTCATCACTAATAATAATAATAGATTTTCTTCATATGTGAAATGAGGATAAAGTTATTTACGGAAAGCAGCCAGAACCAGGAACCGAATCTCTATTTATCACTGTTAGTGATGTTCACTGTTGTTTAGGCCATAAAAGTGAAACATCTAAATACAAAGTTAATCCAGAAGAATACATGTACAGAAATATATATGGATGTGTGGATGTGATGGAATATAATTAGTGTTGAGCGAGTATCTTCTATTAACCTTTTTGCCGAGTATGCTCTGGCCGAGCTCCGAGTATTTACAGCTGCTCGGTGATATGCTTGAATCGCTCCCTGTGCATGATTTGCGACTGTTTGACAGTTTTATTACATGTGAGGAATGTCTATTTCTTACACATTCCTCACATGTAATAAAGCTGTCAAACAGTTGCAAATCATGCACACGGGAGCGATTCAACCATATCACCGAGCAGCTATAAATACTCGGAGCTCGGCCCGAGCATGCTTGGAACAGAACATACTCGCTCAACACTAAATATAATATATTGTGTCAGTATGTAAAAAATGTGTATGGGTGTGCATGAAAAGTAAAGAGACAATATGTATATTGGACAAAAGTGTCAAAACAAATAAAAAGTTAAATAAAAAATATAAAAAAAAGAAAAAGAAAGAACAAGTGATACATAATCACTGCAAATAAATAGGGTGCATATACTGTACATGTGTATACAAAGAAACAAGTAGACACATATATACACACATGCGAGAAAAGTGTGTCAGTGTATGTGAAAGATTATCAATATAAGAAAATGTGATAGATATATACATATATATATATATATATGTATATATACAGTGCTGGCCAAAAGTATTGGCACCCCTGCAATTCTGTCAGATAATACTCAGTTTCTTCCTGAAAATGATTGCAATCACAAATTCTTTGGTATTATTATCTTCATTTAATTTGTCTTCAATGAAAAAAACACAAAAAGAATTGTCCTAAAGCCAAATTGGATATAATTCCACACCAAACCTAAAAAAGGGGGTGGACAAAAGCATTGGCACCCTTTGAAAAATCATGTGATGCTTCTCTAATTCGTGTAATTAACAGCACCTATAACTTACCTGTGGCACCTAACAGGTGTTGGCAATAACTAAATCACACTTGCAGCCAGTTAACATGGATTAAAAGTGACTCAACCTCTGTCCTGTGTCCTTGTGTGTACCACATTGAGCATGGAGAAAGGAAAGAAGACCAAAGAACTATCTGAGGACTTGAGAAACCAAATTGTGAGGAAGCATGAGCAATCTCAAGGCTACAAGTCCATCTCCAAAGACCTGAATGTTCCTGTGTCTTCCGTGCGCAGTGTCATCAAGAAGTTTAAAGCCCATGGCACTGTGGCTAATCTCCCTAGATGTGGACGGAAAGGAAAAATTGACGAGAGATTTCAACGCAAGATTGTGCGGATGGTGGATAAAGAACCTCGACTAACATCCAAACAAGTTCAAGCTGCCCTGCAGTCCGAGGGTACAACAGTGTCAACCCGTACTATCCGTCGGCGTCTGAATGAAAAGGGACTGTATGGTAGGATACCCAGGAAGACCCCACTTCTTACCCCGAGACATAAAAAAGCCAGGCTGGAGTTTGCCAAACCTTACCTGAGAAAGCCTAAAACGTTTTGGAAGAATGTTCTCTGGTCAGATGAGTCAAAAGTAGAGCTTTTTGGGAAAAAGCATCAACATAGAGTGTACAGGAAAAAAAAAGAGGCATTCAAAGAAAAGAACACGGTCCCTACAGTCAAACATGGTGGAGGTTCCCTGATGTTTTTGGGTTGCTTTGCTGCCTCTGGCACTGGACTGCTTGACAGTGTGCCTGGCATTATGAAGTCTGAAGACTACCAACAAATTTTGCAGCATAATGTAGGGCCCAGTGTGAGAAAGCTGGGTCTCCCTCAGAGGTCATGGGTCTTCCAGCAGGACAATGACCCAAAACACACTTCCAAAAGCACTATAAAATGGTTTTAGAGAAAGCACTGGAGACTTCTAAGGTGGCCAGCAATGAGTTCAGACCTGAATCCCATAGAACACCTGTGGAGAGATCTCAAAATGGCAGTTTGGAGAAGGCACCCTTCAAATTTCAGGGACCTGGAGCAGTTTGCCAAAGAAGAATGGTCTACAATTCCAGCAGAGCATTGTAAGAAACTCACTGATGGTTACCAGAAGCGGTTGTTCGCAGTTATTTTGGCTAAAGGTTGTGCAACCAAGTATTAGGCTGAGGGTGCCAATACTTTTGTCCGGCCCTTTTTTGGCGTTTTGTGTGAAATGATCAATGATTTGATTTTTGCTTCATTCTCTTTTGTGTTTTTTCCTTGCAAGCAAATTAAATGAAGAGAATAATTCCAAAGAATTTGCGATCATTTTCAGGAAGAAACTGAGTATTATCTGACAGAATTGCAGGGGTGCCAATACTTTTGGCCAGCACTGTATACAGTATATACTGCTCAAAAAAATAAAGGGAGCACTCAATTAACACATCCTAGATCTGAATGAATGAAATATTCTCATTGAATACCTTGTTCTGTAGAAAGTTGAATGTGCTGACAACAAAATCACACAAAAATCATCAATGGAAATTAAATTTATTAACCAATGGAGGCCTGGATTTGGAGTCACCCCCAAAATTAAAGTGGAAAAACGCACTACAGGCTCATCCAACTTTGATGTAATGTCCCTACAACAAGCCAAAATGAGGCTCAGTATTGTGTGTGGCCTCCACGTGCCTGTATGACCTCCCTACAATGCCACACACTCCAGCCACATCAGGTCTGGCATTGTCCTGCATTAGGAGGAACCCAGGGCCAACCGCACCAGCATATGGTCTCACAAGGGGTCTGAGGATCTCATCTAAGTACCTAATGGCAGTCAGGCTACCTCTGGTGAGCACATGGAGTTCTGTGCGGCCCTCCAAAGAAATGCTACCCAACACCATTACTGGCCCACTGCCAAACTGGTCATGCTGAAGGATGTTGCAGGCAGCAGATTGCTCTCCACGGCGTCTCCAGACTCTGTTCTGACTGTCACATGTGCTCAGTGTGAACCTGCTTTCATCTGCAAGAGTACAGGGTGCCAGTGGCGACTTTGCCAATCCTGGTGTTCTGTGGCAAATGCCAAGCGTCCTGCACGGTGTTGGGCTGTGAGCACAACCCCCGTCTGTGGACTTCGGGCCCTCATGCCACCCTCATGGAGTCGGTTTCTAACCGTTTGTGCAGACACATGCACATTTGTGGCCTGCTGGAGGTCATCTTGCAGGGCTCTGGCAGTGCTCCTCCTGTTCCTCCTTGCACAAAGGCGGAGGTAGCGGTCCTGCTGCGGGGTTTTTTCCCTCCTACAGCCCCCTCTACATCTCCTGGTGTACTTGCCTGTCTCCTGGTAGCGCCTCCAGCCTCTGGACACTGCGCTCACAGACACAGCAAACCTTCTTGCCGCAGCTTGCATTGATGTGCCATCCTGGATGAGCTGCACTGCATGAGCAACTTCTGTGGGTTGTAGAGTCTGTCTCATGCTACCACGAGTGTGAAAGCACAACCAACATTCAAAAGTGACCAAAATATCATCCAGAAAGCATTGGTACTGAGATGGGGTCTGTGGTCCCCACCTGCAGAACCACTCTTTTATTGAGGGTGTCTTTATAATTGCCAATAATTTCCATCTATTGTCTATTCTATTTGCACAACAGCATGTGAAATTGATTGTCAATCAGTGTTGCTTTGATTTCACAGAAGTTTGATTTACTTGGAGTTATATTCTGTTGTTTAAGTGTTCCCTTTATTTTTTGAGCAGTGTATATATATATATATATATATATATATATATATATATATTTATATATATATGTGTGTATAAGTACAGATATCAAAGGTAAATACATATAATAGCAATAGATAAAATATATACAAGAAGTCCCTGTACATCTGTGTCCACACATAAGTTGAATACCCAAAGTACAGCCCAATAAGGGGAGTACGTAAGAGTAAGATAGTGCAGATATCTGCGTAAGAGTAAGATAGTGCAGATATCTAAATATACAAATATACAGTGTAAAAAACTTTTGGATAGATTACCATGGTATATATATATATATATATATATATATATATATATATATATATATATATATATATATATATATATATATATGCTGTGGTAAGACGACTCTTTCGGCCTACAGGCTTAATTATATGGCATAAAGCCCTGCAACTCCAGCAAGAATAAACAGGGCCTTACTGGCAAAACGACAAAACAAAAGCTAAACGATAGCACAGTCCATATATATGTGGAACTCACCCATATAACATATAACATGCTTGCAGAAATTCAGTAGGTCTCAGTTCACACAGGATAGCAACCTGAGTGACACATACCTCCCCTCGTATATTACACCAGTGACTCTTCACAATGCATACATATACACTGCTCAAAAAAATAAAGGGAACACTTAAACAACACAATGTAACTCCAAGTCAATAACATTTCTGTGAAATCTACCTGTCCAGTTATGAAGCAACACTGATTGTGAATCAATTTCTCCTGCTGTTGTGCAAATGGAACAGACAACTGGTAGAAATGATAGGCAATTAGCAAGATACCCCCTATAAAGGAGTGGTTCTGCAGGTGGTGACCACAGACCATTTCTCTGTTCTCATCCTTTTTGGCTGTTGTTTTGGTCACTTTTTCATTTTGCCATTGCTCTCACCCCTAGAGGTACAGTAGCATGAGGCGGTGTCTACAGTACAACCCACAGAAGTTGCTCATGTAGTGCAGTTCATCCATGATGGCACATCAGTGCGAGCTGTGGCAAGAAGGGTAGCTGTGTCTGTCAGCACTGTGTCCAGAGCATGGAGCAGATACCAGGAGAGGTGGAGGGAGCCATAGGAGGGCAACAACCCAGCAGCAGGACCGTTACCTCCTCCTTTGTGCAAGGAGGAACAGGAGGAGCACAGTCAGAGCCCTGCAAAATGACCTCCAGCAGGCCACAAATGTGCATGTGTCTGCACAAACATTTAGAAACCCGACTCCATGAAGGTGGTATGAGGGGCCGACGTTCACAGATGAGGGTTGTGCTCACAGTCCAACATCGTGCAGGACTCTTGGCATTTGCCACAGAACACCAGGATTGGCAAAGTCGCCAGTGGCGCCCTCTGCTCTTCACAGATGAAAGAATTTTCACACTGGGCACATGTGACAGACATGACAGAGTCTGGAGATGCCGTGGAGAGCAATCTGCTGCCTGTAACATCCTTCAGCATGACCGGTTTGGCAGTGGGTTAGTAATGGTGTGGGGTGGCATTTCTTTGGAAGGCCGCACAGCCCTCCATGTGCTCGCCAGAGGTAGCCTGACTACCATTAGGTACCGAGATGAGATCCTCAGACCCCTTGTGAGACCATATGCTGGTGCAATTGTCCCTGCGTTCCTCCGAATGCAGGACAATGCCAGACCTTATATGGCTGGAGTGTGTCAGCAGTTTCTGCAAGATGAAGGCATTGAAGCTATGGACTGGCCCGCCTGTTCCCCAGACCTGAATCTGATTGAGCACATCTGGGACATCATGTCTGGCTCCATCCACCAACGTCACGTTGCACCACAGACTGTCCGGGAGTTGGCGGATGCTTTAGTCCAGGTCTGGGAGGAGATCCCACATGAGACCGTCCACAACCTCATCAGGAGCATGTCCAGGCATTGTAGGAAGGTTATACAGGCACGTGGAGGCCACACACAATACTGAGCCTCATTTTGACTTGTTTTTAGGACATTACATCAAAGTTGGATGAGCCTGTAGTGTGTTTTTCCACTTTAATTTTGGGGGTGACTCCAAATCCAGGCCTCCATTGGTTAATAAATTTGATTTCCATTGATGATCTTTGTGTGATTTTGTTGTCAGCACATTCAACTTTGTACAGAACAAAGTATTCAATGAGAATATTTCAATCATTCAGATCTAGAAGGTGTTATTTGAGTGTTCCCTTTATTTTTTTGAGCAGTGTATAAACAGTGACAAGCAAAGTGAGATGTTTTGAACGTTTGACCTCAGGCTCCATATCTCACCATCCACTTCTGCTTCAAACGAGAGACTATCATCATTCTATAGACAATCGTCTTGGCTACCTCATACATAAACTTGACTTGCAAATATTTAGCATATGATTAGTTATGAAGATTTTTGTCATGTCACTGCATTGTTACTGTTTTGCTCCTAAAAATCTAAATTTATTTTTTTATTATTTTGTTAGTATTTTGTAAATCCACCCTTTGGCTTTCAACACTGCCTGAATACTTCTGGGCATGCTCTCGATCAGATTCAAGCATGTCTCCACCGACATGTTATTCCAAGTCTCTTTTACATGTTCCTAAAGTTGGTGCATACTGGTCGACTCACTTGGGTATGTATGCAGTTTTTTATTTCACTCTACCCACAAGTGTTCAATTGGGTTGAGGTCTGGGGACTGTGGGGGCCAATCCAGCACCACGCCAATCTCAATGTATGCTTTGGGTCGTTGTCCTACTTTAAAATGATGTCATCCTTTTCATACCCACAGTACTCGAGTTTACAAAGTAATTTGTCTTGTAGGATACTCACATATAGCTCAGCACTAAAACCACCATCGATCCTGGTCAAGTATCCAACGCCTTTGGCTGTGAAAAAAAACCATATCATCAGGCTTCCTTCACCAGACTTGACAGTTACTTAAATTTCTTGATTCGTTAGCCTCTTTTTCTCTTGTTTTTCCAGGCCCATTTATACCCATTAGAGCCTAGTCTATTGACTTTTGTCTCATCGCTCCAAATCACGTGTTTCCAATCTTCTACTGTTCACTTTTCAGTAGAAGATTCTATATGACGATATTGAAGTCGAGGCTTCTTCACCTTTTTTGAGTCTCCATTCAAGACTTGTGTAACATGCGTTGCATAGTGCTTGCATGGACGTCTGTGATCTCACTATTATGAAGCATACGAGCCACCTCCACTGTTGTGTTTGTCGCAGCAGAACTAATAGAGATTGTGATAAGCCAACTTGTTGACTCCGATATTTTGCCTGGACATTCACCTTTTGGCTTTTCGTATTCTTCCAACTGTCATGACACTTACATAATGCAGTTTGGCAATTTTCCTGGCCGAGAAAAAGTTATTGATGAGCTGGACAACACTTTCTCTTTTCTTGAGAAATCTTCTTCATTGATGCTCCTCGATTCAAATCAGTGACCTTTCCCATGAGAATCAACCTAATAACTAGTGTTGAGCCACCCCCGTAGTGTTCGAGTTCGGTTCGGTTCGTCGAACACCCGTGTGTTCGCCGAACTGTTCGTCGAACTGTTCGTCGAACACCTTCGAACACCGTTAAAACCAATGGCAGGCAAACAAAAACACATAGAAACACATAGAAAACACCTTCAAAGGTGTCCAAAAGCTGACAAACTGCTCAGAAGACATAACTAACACATGGAAAAGTGACAAGTACATATAGTCATGCGAAAATAAAAGAGGTGGAGGAGTAAAAGGAGGGGGAGACACAGATATAGGCATGTCATGCCCTTCTAAAATCCAAAAAGTGAGAAGCCGACACGGCCAGTCCGCTCCTGCCCGTGCCACCTCCGTGTCGCCGGGTTTGTGCCAGAGCCGCGGTGAACCCTGACGGCCAGCCCCCCTCTCCCAATACTGGTGCCTGTCCGCTGGTGGGTCGAGCGAGCCCCCCTGTGGTGGAGGCAGCTCTAAGCTTTTTAATTTAAATTGTCTCTCTAATTTGAATGAATACACTTTAAATCCATTTACAAGGATCTATTGGAGGGCAAGTCTCATGCCAGCAGCCGCGGTAATTCCAGCTCCAGTAGCGTCCACTAAAGCTGCTGCAGTTAAAAAGCTTTTATAAGGATCGAGCTCGGCTGTCCACCGCAAGGCATCCTACTGCCAGTCCCAGCCCCTATGCCTTGGGGTGCCTCCTGATGCTCTTCACTAAGTATCCCATGGTCCCGAAGCATTTCCTTTGAAAAAATTAAGTGTCTAAACTACAGGTGGTGCAGCTTGCTTAACAGCCGGGATAATCCGCTCACTAGCAGACACTGCTACTAGGCACAAAGTATTTCCTGGGCTAGATGCAGTTAAAAATTTGTAATTAGATACTCTCGTTGGATGCTGAGAAAGCATTCCATAGAGTCTCCTGGCACGCCATATATGATTCTCTTAAAAAGCTTGGGGTAGGGGTCTAGGGGACCCTTTTATAGCCAAAATCACGGCCCTGTATCGCAATACGTCACCTAGGCTGAAGATAAATGGAACTGTAGCACCCTGAGGGCTCGGTTGCTACAGACGTATTGCACCTCACCCAGAGGTGTGATATCTCACTCTCAGGTAAGGATGGAGTGTGGATCAGGACCCGACACCTGCATGCATTACACCACATTGCCGTGGGGCAGGGCGACCAATATGCCCCTGAGATGGGCACGACAGTCCCTGTCCCTGGCTGGAGTGGGGGGAGGGAACACTGAGGAAGGGGAACCCTGTAGTGCAGGAGCAGGGAGGAAGCAGTTCCTGGGTGCATTGAGAAGGGAGTATAAAAGGTGGGCACCATCTTAGTTCAGTGCAGAGAAGTCTGAGCAGAAGTGGCAGGGAGCAGGGGCTCTGCATGAGCTCTGCTCCGGAGGCGGGCCTAGTAACAGAGGCCCAGGCCTGGAAGAGGGAGAAGGAAGGAATGAGGAATGAAGGAGCGGAGAAGGCTCCAGGAATGAGGAATGAAGGGATCCCAGGGGTGCGGATGGGCGAGTCGCCACCGCACGCCCGAATCCACCTGCGTGGAGGGGTCAGGCCAAAGGGGGAGACCGGTCCCCGAACTAATGGAGGCAGGAAACGACCCTCAGCTAGAAACCGGAGGCTCTGACATTTTATGTGGCGCAGCCCCTCGCTACACCCGCTAGGAAGGCACCACATAGGGTCAGGGAAACTGGCGCCAAGTTTACCAAGAGGAGGCCCGAGGCAGCCGGACAGAAGTGTTGGTAAGAAAGGCCAGACAAAGGACACACAAAGGGGGTCCTGTGAAGTGCTCCAAAGTTATCTGGGAGTTGTCTGAGCCCCTCACCTGGTGAGCACAGTACGACGTGGGCAGCCGTTACCTGCAGACGTGGTCTGGATAATAAGAACTGTGAGTAAAGGCCCTGAACTGCATCACTGACTCCGTGTCGTTACTGCTGCTGCCCTGCACCATCACCCCCATCCTCCGCATACACTGCCCTGAGGCTATACTCCTCCCGTGGGGAGTTATGCTACGCTCTGCTGCACCCACAACACCAGCCTCAGTGGTCTGCCCTGTAGCGGCGGTTCACTCTGACCGCAATCCACGGGTGGCGTAGTCGGACATTTAAACATGAAAACCACATAAATAGTTCCGCCACTGGTTTGACCGCCCTGAGCCACGGAACTGGGTCGCCGCCACGAAGACTACAACCACCAGCATCCACCAAAAAGGGTCCGGCTCCGGGTGTCCCAAGGCCCAGGGGGTGCGTCAGAACATTTTCATCACCTTTCACAATCACCAATGGGACAAGGCAGTGATGTCCTCTGTCCCCTCTCTTATACATCCTAGTGACGGAGCACCTGCTCTCATCAATTCGCCATAACCCCAATATTAGGTGTATTGAGGTGGGAGGCACCGAGTACAAGTGCTCTCTATTTGCTGATGATGTCCTAGTATATATCACTCAATCACATATATCCATCCATGCTGTTATGGCTGAAATAGATCACTTTGTTACATGGTAAAATTTTAAAATCAATGCAGCGAAGTCTGAGGCCCTCGATGTCTCCCTCCCCAAATCCATATAGGATTCCATCCAGTCCAACTTTCCCTTTGCCTGGCCCTCACAGGGTATCAAATACTTAGGAATTCCTATTCATAGAGACCTCTCCCATCTATGTTATCTTAATTTTGGGCCCTTTATTGAACAACTCCATACAGACCACGGTTGGCAAGTTAGAACTGTAAGATTCACTACGTGAACCACTGGTGTTTTGTGGAAAAGCACATGTACACTGCGTTCCAAATTATTATACAAAAAGTGTTTAGGAGTGATAAGGGAAGAATTTGTTTGTTTGTCAGTTAAACTCATTGATGGTGATGTGTGTCAGGGCTCTTTATATCACTGTAAGCAATTGCAGACACCTGTGCTAATTAGTTTGGCAGGTGTGTCCAATGAAAGGCAAGACTACTTAAGAAGGCTCTCTCACATTATTAAGCAGCCTACATTTTCTGCCAAAATGGGAAAGAAAAAGGATGTGTCGGCTGCTGAGAAGCAACAAATTGTGGAGTGTTTAGGTCAAGGCATGACTACAATCAACATTGTGCGATGATCAGGATGAAGTGTCTTGGCAATCAAGAAGTATGTAGCTGATTCACAGTACACACGTGTGCGTGCTGATAAGGGCAAATTGAGGACTCTTTCCTACAGGCAATTACGTCAGGTTGAAAGAGCAGCGGCAAAAGAGCCTTGTCATAGCAGCAGACAAGTTTTTGAAGCTGCTTGTGCCTCCAACGTCCCCCGAACAACAAGATGCAGGGTCCTTCAGAGGTTTGCAGCTGTGCATGCGCCATCCTGTCGACCTCCTCTATCCACTTCACACAAGCAGAAACGGCTCCAGTGGGCCAAACATTACATGAAGACTGATTTCAAAACTGTTTTGTTCACGGATGAGTGCCGTGCAGCGCTCGATGGTCCAGATGGATGGAGTGGAGGATGGCTGGTTGATGGACACCCCACGCAAACACGGCTACAGCGCCAACAAGGAGGAGGTGGAGTAATGTTTTGGGCTGGAATCATGGGGAGAGAGATTGTCGGCCCCTTTAGGATCCCTGAAGGCGCTAAAGATTAACTCCATAATGTATGTGGATTTTCTCAAACAGCACTTCCTGCCATGGTTCAAGAAGAAGAACCGTGTATTTCACAGCAAGATCATTTTTCTGCATGATAATGCACCATCTCATGCTGCACATAAAACATCTGCATCTCTGGCTGATATGGGCATAAAAGGGGACAAACTTATGGTGTGACCCCCATGCTCCCCTGACCTCTACCCCATTCAGAACCTTTGGAGCATCATTAAAAGGAGTGTCTATGATGGCGGGAGGCAGTTCACATCTAAGCAACAGCTCTGGGAGGGTATTCTGTCCTCATGCAAAACAATTGAAGCAGAAACCATCCAAAACCTGACAAATTCAATGGACGAGAGAGTTCAGAAGCTCCTTTCGAACAAGGGGTCCTATGTGAAAATGTAACATCACCTAGAATAAAGTTTTGAGTTGAAAACTGTTTGATTTCAGTTTCTAACAACCTGCTAATGCTTATAATTTCAAAAATGACCATTTTTTTGGTCTTTATTAAAATGAAAAGGTTGATCGAAAAGTTTGGGGGATCTAAGAGTGTGGCAACCCAGTAGTCATGATTACTTCGAATTCTGACAATATGAGGGTCATGCTGCAGGTAGTGCAGCAAGAAGGCACTTATGTGCCTTGCGCATCTCGGAGACCCAAAATTATTTTCCGGGCTAGATGCAGCTAAAAATTATTTTTAATTTTAAATCTGGTGAAGCTTTAGTATAGCTGGCCTAATAGGATCAGTGCTGCACACTGCTACAAAGCCCAAATTATTTTCCAGTCAAGATACAGATAAACATGATTAGTAATTTGAAAGCTTAAAACGGTTGGTAGGGTGATTTTAACCAATCATCAAGCTTTTACTCTCCCCAGGATGACACAGGGGTAGAAAAGTCGTTTCGGATCCATGATTTGTTCATCTTTATGAACGTGAGTCTGTCTACATTATCAGTGGAGAGCCGCATGCGCTTATCTGTCAGCACACCACCAGCAGCGCTGAACACACGTTCAGACAGAACGCTGGCTGCGGGGCATGACAAGATCTCCAAGGCGTAAGTGGCTAGCTCCAGCCATTTATCCAGATTGGAAGCCCAAAAAGAGCAAGGGTCCAGTGACACAGTCGTGGCTTCAATGTTTACTTGGAGATACTCCTGTACCATCGTCTCTAGGCGTTGACTATGTGTCAGACTTCTTGTCTCCTGTGGCCTTGCAAAGGATGGGCTAAAAAAGTGGTGAAATGATTCCGCAAAATTGATGTTACCAGCAGATACTGTGGTTCTGTTACGGTTTGAGTGCTGAACACTTGACGGTCCCACGGTTGGCAAGTTGGAACTGTGAGATTCACTACGTGCACCACTGGTATTTTGTGGAAAAGCACATGTAAGATTCTGCAACAGTCTCTGCTGATACTCCTGCATGCGTGCATCCCTTTCTATGGCAGGAATAATTTCTGCAAATTTACTTTTGTACCGGGGATCTAACAGTGTGGCAACCCAGTAGTCAGGATTATTTCTAATTCTCACAATTCGAGGGTCATGTTGCAGGTAGTGCAGCAAGAAGGCACTCATGTGTGTTGCGCATCCAGGAGCACCAAGTCCCTGTTGTGCTGGTGGCGAGGTAACAATCATGCTTCCTTCCTCTGTCCTCTCCCCCCAACCTCGCACAACAGAAATGTGATCAAGGTCTCCCTCATCTGATGAGTCTTCCATCAGTTCGTCCTCCACTTCTTCCTGGGCTCCTGCACCTTCCTCACTAGTTTGACTGCTACCATGCGCCCTGGTAAAACCATCTCCCCCACCCTCACATGCCTGCCGCCTTGGTGCTGCCGACCGTCTGGACCTTGCAGATGTTAGCCCTTCCGCATACAACTCCTCCTCCTCTACTTCCTCCACCTCCTCTTGTGCCACCACCTGACTCCGAATTCTGTTTAACATGTGCTCCAGCATGTAAATCACCGGAATAGTCATGCTGATAATGGCATCGTCAGCACTAAACATCTTCGTCGCCATTTCAAAACTGTGCAGAAGGGTGCATAGGTCCCTGATCTGAGACCACTCCTCCAGCGTGATTTGCCCCACCTCTGAATCTCGTTGGCCCAGGCTATACGTCAGAACGTATTGCACCAGGGCTTGTCGGTGCTGCCACAGTCGCTGCAACATGTGCAGAGTTGAATTCCACCGGGTAGGCACATCGCATTTTAGCCGGTGAAGTGGCAGGCCCAACGACTTCTGTAGAGATGTAAGTCGCTGAGCTGCGGGATGCGAACGGCGGAAGTGAGCACACAGCGACCGTGCCCTCTGCAGAAGGCCATCTAGTCTGGGATAGTGGGCTAAAAATTGCTGGACAACCAGGTTCAACACGTGAGCCATACAAGGCACGTGTGTGACATTGCCCCGGCGAAGGGCCGCACCCAGGTTTGCAGCATTGTCGCACACGGCCTTCCCTGGTTTCAGGTCCAGTGGAGACAACCATTCATGAAATTGGTTCTCCAGAGCTGACCACAACTCCTCAGCTGTGTGACTCACATTTCCCAGACATTTCAATGTAAAAACCGCCTGATGACGTTGAGCCCTACTGCCAGCATAGTAAGGAGGTGTGCAGGATCCCTTCTGCGCAGTTAGAAAGCTTGTGGCATGACCAGACAGGCTTTGGGTGCAGGTGGAAGACCGAGAGGAGGTTGAGGAGGCAGAAGCAGTGGAGGAACTTTGACATAAAGAGGATTGACGCACAACTCGTGGGGACGGCAAGACTTGGACAGCAGCCCCTTGTCCTGCTGTCACCATAGTTACCCAGTGCCCAGTCAGCGACATGTAACGCCCCTGTCCATGCCTACTCGTCCAAGTGTCTGTGGTGAAATGCACCCTGTCACACACAGAGTTTCTCAAAGAAGCGGTGATGTTGTGTGCGACATGCTGGTGGAGCGCAGGCACACCTTTCTTTGAGAAGTAGTGCCGACTGGGCATCTGGTACTGGGGCACTGCGACGGACATAAGGTCTCGAAAATCCTCTGTGTCCACCAGGCGGAAAGGCAGCATTTCTGTAGCCAAGAGCTTGCAGATGGTGAAATTCAACCTCTTAGCTTTCTCATGGCTAGGAGGAAATGGTCTTTTACTTCTCCACATCTGAGGGACCGAGGGCTGGCTATTGTGCTTAGACGGGGTTGATAAGGGTGTCCCCGGCAAACTGCCGGTCTGTGAGGAAGATGCAGGCGGACATGTTAGGTTGCCTTGATCCAAAGGTGGTGCTATCGATGTCGGACAGCGCTCAACACCAGCTGGTGTTACCACCTCCAAAGAAAATGATGACCTGCCAATCACGCTGGCTGTTGCGGGTAAAGAGGTGGCAGGTCTGCGCCCCAAAACAGGTGTGACTGCTGTCCCCCCAGTCACAGAGGATGAAGAGGCCGCGGATGCACAAGATATGGCAGACGGTGATTGGCCCGGCCGGCTAGGCCGCATTGTAGCACACTGAGCTTCCCACTGCAACTTATGCTTCATGTCCATGTGCCGGTTCATGCATGAAGTACTCAAACTATGTATTTTTTGGCCTCTACTTAGCTTTTGCTGACAAATGTTACAGATAACACGAGTTGGGTCATCTTTATCGATCTGAAAAAATGCCCAGGCTATGCAAGGCTTAGCACCCATGCGACCTGAAGAGCCACCACGACTTGTGGTGAGAGGCAGAGTTGTGTTTGAGGATGCAGTTGTTGACGTGCTTCCAGTACTACGTCTCTGTACAGGAAGGCGCAACCTGACCTCGTCGTCACTAGCATCTTCCTCCACCTCCTCTGCTGACCTCATCTCTTGGCTGACTGTGGGTTGACAGTAAGTGGGATCTCCGACCTCATCATCATCACCCTGTGCGTTATCACACCCGTCGTCCTCAGAGCCAACCTGTTCCTGCCCTGACAAAAAACTAAAGTTGTCGCTCCAATCAGGTATTTGAGTCTTATCATCGTCTTCCTCATTGTCTCCACCAACAGGAGTTACAGTTTGGGAATGAGGGTCTACATTATGGTCAGAACCTTCTGCGTCTGGTCCTGGATCCGACTCATAAAGATTCTGGGCATCAGTGCAGATCATTTCCTCGTCTGGATTCACAGAAGCGCTGGAGTCGACCTCTGATTCCCAGGCTAAAGTATGAGTAAACAGCTCTGCAGACTCAACCATCTGTTCTACCTCATACTCAGACGGGCAGCTGGAGATTTGGGAGCTGTGAGGAAGCAAGTGCGATTTGGGTGACACCTTTGAGGACTGGAGTATTTGTGATGTTGAAGTTGATGTGGAGGAGAGCCCACTTAAAGGAGCACTTGATATCCGTTGAAGCACCTGCTGTTTTTGTGCCTCATCTGGAATTTGTAGCGATTGGCGTGGCCGTAAGAAAGGGATCTTATCACATTGTCCGCTAAAAGAAGTAGACATTTTAGTTTGGCTGGAAGATGGTCTTTCTTCTGCAGATGTTACTGTTGCTTTAACACCTACCCCACGGACACAACCTTTTTTCCCCTTCCCAACACGCCTATTCCCCTTTCCACCAGCAGCAGGCCTTTTTCCACTCATTTTGGTGGTTAACTAATTCACAACTCTGGAGTTGTTTGCACAAAAAAACAATGGATGGTAACCGAGCAGAGCTGAGTGGCCAAACTGTGGTATTAGGCCAAAACTATTGGCTGGGTTAGATGCAGAAAAAAATTATTTTGAATTTGCAACCTGATGGAGGTCAGTATAGATGGACTAATACAAATAGTCCCACACACTGCTAGAAGCCCAAATATTTTTTCAGAGGTACTGTAGATGCAGATAAAAATTATTTTTAATTTGCAACCTGATGGAGGTCAGTAGAGATGGAGTAATAGACCAAGTCCCACACACTGCTAGAAGCCCAAATATTTTTTCAGAGCTAGATGCAGAAAAAAATTATTTTTAATTTTCAACCTGATGGAGGTCAGTATAGATGGACTAATAGACCAAGTCCCACACACCGCTAGAAGCCCAACTATTTTTTAAGAGCTAGATGCAGAAAAAAATTATATTCAATTTGCAACCTGCTGGAGGTCAGTATAGAAGGACTAATAGAACAAGTCCCACACACTGCTAGAAGCCCAAATATTTTTTCAGAGCTAAATGAAGAAAAAAATTATTTTTAATTTGCAACCTGATGGAGGTCAGTATAGATGGACTAATAGACCAAGTCCCACACACCGCTAGAAGCCCAAATATTTTTTCAGAGCTAGATGCAGAAAAAAATTATTTTTAATTTGCAACCTGATGGAGGTCAGTATAGATGGACTAATAGACCAAGTCCCACACACTGCTAGAAGCCCAAATATTTTTTCAGAGCTAGATGCAGAAAAAAATTATTTTTAATTTGCAACCTGATGGAGGCCAGTATAGATGGACTAATAGACCAAGTCCCACACACCGCTAGAAGCCCAAATATTTTTTCAGAGCTAGATGCAGAAAAAAATTATTTTTAATTTGCAACCTGATGGAGGTCAGTATAGATGGACTAATAGACCAAGTCCCACACACTGCTAGAAGCCCAAATATTTTTTCAGAGCTAGATGTAGAAAAAAATTATTTTTAATTTGCAACCTGATGGAGGTCAGTATAGATGGACTAATAGACCAAGTCCCACACACTGCTAGAAGCCCAAATATTTTTTCAGAGCTAGATGCAGAAAAAAATTATTTTTAATTTGCAACCTGATGGAGGTCAGTATAGATGGACTAATAGACCAAGTCCCACACACCGCTAGAAGCCCAACTATTTTTTCAGAGCTAGATGCAGAAAAAAATTATATTCAATTTGCAACCTGCTGGAGGTCAGTATAGAAGGACTAATAGAACAAGTCCCACACACTGCTAGAAGCCCAAATATTTTTTCAGAGCTAGATGCAGAAAAAAATTATTTTTAATTTGCAACCTGATGGAGGTCAGTATAGATGGACTAATAGACCAAGTCCCACACACCGCTAGAAGCCCAACTATTTTTTCAGAGCTAGATGCAGAAAAAAATTATATTCAATTTGCAACCTGCTGGAGGTCAGTATAGAAGGACTAATAGAACAAGTCCCACACACTGCTAGAAGCCCAAATATTTTTTCAGAGCTAAATGAAGAAAAAAATTATTTTTAATTTGCAACCTGATGGAGGTCAGTATAGATGGACTAATAGACCAAGTCCCACACACTGCTAGAAGCCCAAATATTTTTTCAGAGCTAGATGCAGAAAAAAATTATTTTTAATTTGCAACCTGATGGTGGTCAGTATAGATGGACTAATAGACCAAGTCCCACACACTGCTAGAAGCCCAAATATTTTTTCAGAGCTAGATGCAGAAAAAAATTATTTTTAATTTGCAACCTGATGGAGGTCAGTATAGATGGACTAATAGACCAAGTCCCACACACTGCTAGAAGCCCAAATATTTTTTCAGAGCTAGATGCAGAAAAAAATTATTTTTAATTTGCAACCTGATGGAGGTCAGTATAGATGGACTAATAGACCAAGTCCCACACACTGCTAGAAGCCCAAATATTTTTTCAGAGCTAGATGCAGAAAAAAATTATTTTTAATTTGCAACCTGATGGAGGTCAGTATAGATGGACTAATAGACCAAGTCCCACGCACTGCTAGAAGCCCAAATATTTTTTCAGAGCTAGATGCAGAAAAAAATTATTTTTAATTTGCAACCTGATGGTGGTCAGTATAGATGGACTAATAGACCAAGTCCCACACACTGCTAGAAGCCCAAATATTTTTTCAGAGCTAGATGCAGAAAAAAATTATTTTTAATTTGCAACCTGATGGAGGTCAGTATAGATGGACTAATAGACCAAGTCCCACACACTGCTAGAAGCCCAAATATTTTTTCAGAGCTAGATGCAGAAAAAAATTATTTTTAATTTGCAACCTGATGGAGGTCAGTATAGATGGACTAATAGACCAAGTCCCACACACCGCTAGAAGCCCAACTATTTTTTCAGAGCTAGATGCAGAAAAAAATTATATTCAATTTGCAACCTGCTGGAGGTCAGTATAGATGGACTAATAGAATGATGCTAATCCCAAAAGATTTTACTTCACTAGGTGCAGTAAAAAAATTGGTATTCTATACACAGGTGTTATATCTTGCAACACATATAGGCTACTCCACTGACTAACACACTCTGCAATAGGCCAAAAAGGATTAGCTTTGCTAGATTCAGCCAAATGCTGTGAAAAAAACTTGCACAGCACTGGCACAGACCTGCCTGGCAAAAACTGATAGGAACTCATCTAACCTAGTCCTGAAAAGGACTCCAATTACAATTAGTCTTTACTCCCACAACCTATCTATTTAAGAGCACAGACCTCCCTGATAAAAGTCGTAGGAAATGCTGTAACCTAGTCCTTAAAAGGACTGCAATCACAACTATTCCCTACTCCCAAGCTATCTGTATATTTGTGCGAAAATTGGCTTGAAATTAACAAGGTATAGCGCACACAGCAACAGCGGTGCCGTCTAACACGCAGCTGCAGCAGTGAGAAAATGGTGGCGACGGGGAAAATGGCTTGGTCTTATAGGGCAAGGACATGTGACATACACTGCCAATGACACATGCCCTTGCTTGTGTGAAAAAAAGCACTTCGCTCCGTGTGTGCGCTGCTGATAGGCTGACAGATTGCACCTCCCCACTGCAAATGCGGGAAAGAGAAAAAAAAATGGAGATCTTCATTGTTCCTGCAGAGATCCATCCCCTGCCCCTCCCCCCACCCCACTGTACACTCAAACTGCGTATTAACATTAATTTTCATCATTACTGAGAAAAAATCCAGTTATGATTTTGGTGCACGAACAGTTATCGAACATAACCTCGAACAGCCGAATTTTTCTCAAATTGTTCGTGTTCGCCGAACGGCTCGAACACCGCCCAAAACAGCTCGAATTTGAGATTGGCGAACAGTTCGAGTAGAACAACGCTCATCTCTACTAATAACACACTGAGGTATTAGGGAATGTGAGAGCAGGTTGTAATTTGTAATATACAGGAAGAAAAAGATTTTTCCACCACCAGGAGCAAAACAGTAACAATGCAGTGACATGACAAGAATCTGCATAACTAATCATATGCTAAATAGTTGTAAGTAAAATTTATGAATGTGATAGCCAAGATGATTGCCTATTTAATCAGGGGCAGACACACCATCGGTGCAGCTGCACCGGGGCCCGAAGGTGGAGGGAGGCCCTTGAAGGGCGGCTAATACTGAGGGAAATCTGGCCTGTTTCTCAGAGCCCGAGGCTCTGTAGGGCCCATGGCCACATTGCCCTCATTATATGTGGCGGGTAGGGAGCGATTCCTCCAGCTCCACTATCTACAGGAGAAAATGGCAATGGAGCTGAGGGAATCCGTCCTCTACTTTTTGCCTGGCGCTTTCTCCCTGACACAGGCTCAAGCGGCTTGATGAGGTCAGCATGCAGCGTGGGCCTGTGTCAGGGAGAAACATGCTGGCAACAACGTTGCTGCAGGGGAACGGGCTGAGAGGTGAGTGTTGTTTTTTTACTACACTGGGGAGACAGTGAGGGTTGGTGGGGGAAACAATGATGGAGGTGCGGAAGACAATGATGGGGATGGAGAAGATGACTATGATTGGGATGAGGGAGAACAGTGATGATGGAGGTGGGGGAGATGACAATGATGGAGTTGGGGAGAGTGATGATGGAGGTGGGGGATATGAAAATGATAAAGGTGGGGGAGAGCAATGATGGAGGTGAGGGAGAGAAATGATGGAGGTGGGGGAGAACAATGATGTGGAGGTGGGGGAGATGACCGCAATGAGGATGGGGGAATTGACAGTGATGGGGATGGGAGAGTTGACAGTTAGAGAGATGTGGGAGAGAAATAATAGAGGTGGGGGAGATGGCAATGATGGGGATAGCAATGATGGAGGTGGGGGAAAGCAATGATGGAGGTGGGGAGAGCAATAATGGAGGTGGGGGAGATGAGAGTGATAGGGATGGGGGAGAGCAATGATGAGGTTGGGGGAGATGAGAGTGATAGGGATGGAGGAAAGCAATTATGGAGGTGGGGAGATGAAAATGATATAGGTGAGGAAGAGCAATGATGCAGGTGGGGGAGATAGCAATGATGGAGGTGTGGGAGAGGAGAATGATGGGGAGGGGGGAGAGCAGTGATGGAGGTGGGGAGAGCAATGATGGACGTGGGGGAGAGCAATAATGGGGTGGGGGAGATGACAATGATGGAGGTGGGGGAGATGACAATGATGGAAGTGAGGGAGATGACAATGATGGAGGTGTAGAGATAACAATGATGGATGTAGGAGAAAGGACAATGATGGAGGTGGGAGAGATGACAATGATGGAGGTGGGGAGAGCAATGATGGAAGTGGGGGAGAGCAATAATGGAGGTGGGGGAGAGCAATGATGGGGGTGGGGGAGATAACAATGATGGAGGTGGAGGAGAGCAATGAAGGAGGTGGGGGAGATGACTATGATGGGGATGTGGAGAGCAATGATGAAGGTGGGGGAGATAGCAATGATGGAGGTGTGGGAAAGGACAATGATGGGGAGGGGAGAGAGCAATGATGGAGGTGGGGAGAGCAATGATGGATGTGGGGGAGAGCAATGATGGGGTGGGGAGATGACAATGATGGAGGTGGGGGAGATGACAATGATGGAGGTGAGGGAGATGATAATGATGGAGGTTGGGAGATAACAATGATGGATGTGGGAGATAGGACAATGATGGAGGTTGGGGAGATGACAATGATGGAGGTGGAGGAGAGCAATGATGGAAGGGGAGGAGAGCAATGATGGGGAGAACAATGAAGGGGTAAACAATGATGGAGATGGGGAGAGCAATGATGGGGATGGGGGAGAACAGTGATGGGGTGGGGGAGAGGACAATGATGGAGGTGGGGGAGATGACAATGATGGAGGTGGGGAAGATAACAATGATTGATGTGGGAGAA
The DNA here is from genome assembly GCF_046119375.1 of Phyllobates terribilis. Lineage (NCBI taxonomy): Eukaryota > Metazoa > Chordata > Amphibia > Anura > Dendrobatidae > Phyllobates > Phyllobates terribilis. The sequence goes on along the minus strand of NW_027362762.1, from coordinate 420,095,898 downwards.
AGGACAATGATGGAGGTGGTGGAGATGACCATGATGGAGGTGGGGGAGATGACAATGATGGAGGTGGGGAAAGCAATGATGCGGATGGGGAAAACAGTGATGGGGGTGGGGGACAGGACAATGATGGAGGTGGGAGAGATGACAATGATGGAGGTGAGGGAGATGGCAATGATGTAGGTGGGGGAGATAACAATGATGGATGTGGGAGAAAGAACAATGACGGAGGTGAGGGAGATGACAATAATGGATGTGGAAAAAAGGACAATAATTTAGGTGGAGAGATGACAATGATGGAGGTGGGGGAGAGCAATGATGGAAGTGGGGGAGAGCAATGATGAAAGTGGGGGAGAGCAATGATGGGGAGAACAATGATGGGGTGAACAATGATGGAGGTGGGGAGAGCAGTGATGATGGTGGAGGAGAGGACAATGATGGAGGTAGGGGAGATGACAATGATAGAGGTGAGGGAGATGGCAATGATGGAACTGAGGGAGATTAAAATGATGGAGGTGGGGGAGATAGCAATGATGGATGTGGGAGAAAGGACAATGATGGAGGTGGGGAAGATGACCATGATGGAGGTGGGGGAGATGACAATGATGGATGTGGAAGAAAGGACAATGATGGAGGTGGAGAGATGACAATGATGGAGGTTGGGGAGATGACAATGATGGAAGTGGGGAGAGCATTGATGGGGATGGGGGAGAACAATGATGGAGGTGGGGGACAACAATGATGGAGGTGGGGGAAAGCAATGATGCAGATAGTTAGAACAATGATGGTGTGGGGGAGAAGATAATGATGGAGGTGGGGGAGATGAAAATGATAGAGGTGAGGGAGATGGCAATGATGGAGGTGAGGGAGATGACAATGATGTAGCTGGGGGAGATAATACTGATGGATGTGGGAGAAAGGACAATGATGGAGGTGGGGAGATGACAATGATGGATGTGGAAGAAAGGACAATGATGGAGGTGGGAGACAACAATGATGGAAGTGGGGGAGAGCAATGATGGGGAGAACAATGATGGGGGTGAACAATGATGGAGGTGGGGGAGAGCAATGATGGGGATGGGGAGAACAGTGATGGAGGTGGGGGAGAGGACAATGATGGAGGTGGGGGAGATGACAGTGATGGAGGTGAGGGAGATGACAATGATGGAAGTGAGGGAGATGAAAATGATGGAGGTGGGGGAGATGACAATGATGGATGTGGGAGAAAAGACAATGATGGAGGTGGGGGAGATGACCATGATGGAGGTGGGGAAGATGACAATGATGGAGGTGGAGGAGATGACAATGATGGAGGTGGGGGAGAGCATTGATGGGGGTGGGGGAGAACATTGATGGAGGTGAGGGAGATGGCAATGATGGAGGTGAGTGAGATGACAATGATGTAGGTGGGGGAGATAACAATGATAGATGTGGAAGAAAGGACAATGATGGAGGTGGGGAGATGACAATGATGGAGGTGGAGGAGATGACAATGATGGAGGTGGGGGAGAGCATTGATGGGGGTGGGGGAGAACATTGATGGAGGTGAGGGAGATGGCAATGATGGAGGTGAGTGAGATGACAATGATGTAGGTGGGGGAGATAACAATGATAGATGTGGGAGAAAGGACAATGACAGAGGTGGGTGAGATTACAATGATGGAGGTGGGGGAGATGACAATGATGGATGTGGAAAAAAGGACAATGATGGAGGTGGGAGATGACAATGATGGAGGTGGGGGAGAGCAATGATGGAAGTGGGGGAGAGCAATTAAGGGGAGAACAATGATGGGGGTGAACAATGATGGAGCTGGGGATAGCAATGATGGGGATGGGGAGAACAGTGATGGAGGTGGGGAAAGGACAATGGTGGAGGTGGGGGAGATGACAATGATGGAGGTGAGGGAGATGACAATGATGGAAGTGAGGTAGATAAAAATGATGGAGGGAGGAGATAACAATGATGGATGTGGGAGAAAGGACAATGATGGAGGTGGGGGAGATGACCATGATGGAGGTGGGGGAGATGACAATGATGGATGTGGAAGAAAGGACAATGATGGAAGTGGGGATGACAATGATGGAGGTGGGTGAGATGACAATGATGGAGGTGGGGGAGAGCATTGATGGGGGTGGGAGAGAACAATGATGGAGGTGGGGGAGAGCAATGATGCAGATGGGGAGAACAGTGATGGTGTGGGGGAGAGGACAATGATGGAGGTGGGGGAGATGACAATTATGCAGGTGAGGGAAATGGCAATGATGGAGGTGAGGGAGATGACAATGATGGAGGTGGGGGAGATGACAATGATGGAGAACAATGATGAAGGTGGGGGAGATGACAATGACGGCGGTGGGGGAGATGACAATGATGGAGGTGGGGGAGATGACAATGATGGAGGTGGGGAGAGGACAATGATGGATATATTATTATTGGTGCTTTGCTAATAGTATATTAGTAGTGGGGTGCATATACATTTGTGTGAAATGTATACTTCCTTCGCTCCATTCCTATAGTTACATGGAACTATGTGCCTTCTTTTGAGTCCTTCTCTACTTTTTTGCGACTTCTGTGTCGGTTGATTTCAATATTTTATTATTTTATATGTGTACTGTATTTTTAATTTCTTCTTGTCTTTCGCATTAGGATTATGTATATCATCAAAGGGATATTCGCTTATAGCACCATTCGTAATTGAGATGAAGAGGATACTCTTGCTGTTCTTGGTTCTATTTCTTTTGGGTGTCTGGAAATTTGTGGACATATTCCTCCCATATACCTCTTTGTACCATGCATATATACAGTGAAGAGCAAAAGGGTAATAATGTTTTGAACTTTTAACTTTCAGGCTCCATACATCACCATTCACTACTGCTTTTAAAGTGAGACTACCCTTGGACACTGACAGCTTGGGGCCCTTGTGCAAGGAATGTGTCTGGCCCCCCTCCTTTTATGGTGACAAAGCTACAGATACAGGTGTATCTCACTAAATTAGAATATCATCAAACAGTTAATTTATTTCAGTTCTCCAATACAAAAAGTGAAACTCATATATTATATAGAGTCATTACAAACAGAGTGATCTATTTCAAGTGTTTATTTCTGTTAAGGTTGATGGTTATGGCTTACAGCCAATGAAAAACAAAAGTCATAAACTCAGTAAATTAAAATAATTAACAAAAAACACCTACAAAGGCTTCCTAAGCATTTAAAAAGGTCCCTTAGTCTGTTTCAGTAGGCTCCACAATCATGGGGAAGACTGCAGACTTGACAGATGTCCAGAAGGCAGACATTGACACATTCCACAAGGTCCTAGAGTTCTAATTTTCATTTGGAAATCAAGGTTGCAGAGTCTGCAGCAAGACTGGAGAGGCACAGAATCCAAGCTGCTTAAGGTCTAGTGTGAAGCTTCCTCAATCAGTGATGGTTTAGGGATTTGGGGAGCCATATCATATGTTGGTGTAGGTCCACTGTTTATCAAGACCAAAGGCAGCGCAGCCGTCTACTAGGAAATTTTAGAGTACTTCATGCTTCCCTCTGCCGACAAGCTTTTTGGAGATGGAAATTTCATTCTCCAGCAGGAATTGGCACCTGTCCTCACTGCCAAAAGTATCAATAACTGGTTTAAAAACAACAGTATCACTGTGCTTCATTGGCCAGCAAACTCGCCTGACCTTAACCCCATAGAGAATCTATGGGGTATTGTCAAGAGGAAGATGAGAGACACCAGACCCAACAATGCAGACGAGCTGAAGGCTGCTATCAAAGCAACCTGGGCTTCCATAACCCCTCAGCAGTGCCACAGGCTGATCGCCTCCATGCCACGCCGCATTGAAGTAGTAATTGATGCAAAAGGAGCCCCGACCAAGTATTGAGTGCATTTACTGAACATACATTTCAGTAGGCCAACATTTAGGATTTTAAAAACATTTTTCAAGCTGTTGTTATAAAGTATTCTAATTTACTGAGATAATGACATTTGTGTTTTCATGGTCCATAATCATCAACATTAACAGAAATAAACACTTGAAATAGATCACTCTGTTTGTAACGACTCTATATAATATATGAGTTTCACTTTTTGCACTGAAGAACTGAAATAAATTAACTTTTTGATTATATTCTAATTTAGTGAGATGCACCTGTATATAGAAACTTTGAATGTGAAAATAACAGTAAGAATTTTTCAAGACATGGTACAATAATAGAAATCTGTAACAATGCAATAATAATAATATAGAATAAAGAAGATTGATCATGATACTTCTCAGAGACCGGGGACAAGTTTTGGAACATCATAAAAAAAACCAGAAGTCGTCCTAGAAAAAGGGGGAAAAAAAGTTCGGCTGAGGTTCTACATGGATGTCCTGAAAAGAAAAATTAGACAATGTAATACCAGAAGGATTCGTATAAAGAAGATTCATAACCTAATGGAGTTCTTGTGTTGAAGGGTTATCACCTTTCTCAGAGGAAAGTCTTGTCCTGGACCCATTTTCCTATCGGTGTTGATAGGTAAATCTGGCCATCTTCTGGGTTTTTGATGACCATGAGCATTTTAGCTCCTCTTTAAGCATGTTCTGGTTGTCCTCCATGACATCATGTCTAATTGTGACGTTTTCGATCTTTGATTCGTTTTCCTGAACTTTTCCTTTCTCTTCCTGGAGGGAAAGCTGTAGAGAATGGAACCTTTTAGTAATGTTGTTTTCCAGATCATTTTTGGAGGGAGTAATTGAGTTACAGAGGAATCTTTCTGAGGGGGTAAAGTTTTGTAGAGAGAAGTCCAGAAAAGTGGTGTCAGAGAAAGAGTTGACTTTAGATTGATATGAAAAGTCTAATGGATTGTTTTTTTTTCAAGCCTTGGTCGTTGTTTCTGTGGGCTTATAATTGAAGCATAGTCGTCAGACTCATCCTCCGAGTTTTCATCAATAAAGGTGGTGTCTTCTATGATGTTGCTTGGGGTTTATTCAATTTCCTTTCTTTTATTTCTAGAGAGTGACATCTCAGTGTTCAGTATGTCTTGAATAATAATAATCTTTATTTTTATATAGCGCCAACATATTCCGCAGCACTTTACATACATTATAATCGCTGTCCCCATTGGGGCTCACAATCTAAATTCCCTATCAGCCTATCAGTATATCTTTGGAATGTGGGAGGAAACCGGAGAACCCGGAAGAAACCCACACAAACACGGGGAGAACATACAAACTCCTTGCAGATGTTGTCCTTGGTGGGATTTGAACCCAGGACCCTAGCACTGAAAGGCTAAAGTGCCAACCACTGCCCATGAATAGTATCTTCTCTTGCAGGGGATGTTTCAAAAGTGGTTACATTGCTGCTAAAGTTCCCCTTGAAATTCTCCATTGTTAGGATTGGTAGATGTGTCTATTTCCTAGATATAGGAATTATTTTCTTGAATATTATGATATGAAGGTGTTGTGGTGGACTCACTGTGTTGAGAACATGTCTTTATTCCTTTATAACTGGACTGATCTTTAGGAATGTTGGTATCAGTATTCCAATCAGGTGACTCAGACCAGTTCTCTTTACATATTTAATAAATAACTGTGGGAAGTTGTCTGCTTGACTTGGGGAATGTCCTGGATTAGACATTTTTGAGGGTCCATGAGTAAACCTACATTAGTGTTCAAAATAACAGCAGTGTGTTCAAAAACATGAGTTAAGCACAAAATCTTTATACTAGTTTTTATTTCCATGCATTGGGAACATTGCAAACTGTTTTCTAACTCAAAAGATGAAGAGAAATGTATAGAATTTTTAACTACTTTACATAAAATAACAAAAAATTAAAAGTTGGCTGTTCTAAAAAATAGCAGTGTCTGCATTTGTCTTTACAAACTCACAATATGTACTCTTTTTTTTTTGAGGATTTAGCGTTCCTGTGAATCACGAACCTAATATTTACTTGTATACCCACAGTTTTTTAGAACTGTTTCACATCTATGTTGCATAGAGTCAACCAACTTCTAGCACCTGTCAGTTGTTCTTCCAACCCAGAATGCTTTGACTACATCCTACAATTTTTTGGCATTTGTTGGCTTGGCCTCAGAAACGGCATTTTTGATGTCATCCCAAAAGTGTTCTATCGGATTAAGGTCCGGGGATCAGGCTGGCTACTCCATAACCTCAGTTTTGTTGGACTGGAACCAAGATTTTGCTTGTTTACTGGTGTGCTTAGGGTCGTTGTCTTGTTGAAACACCGAGAAGTTTAGGGGTTGTCTGACGAACTGTCTATGGCCTTTGGACCCAAAAAGAACAATTTTACTTTCATCAGTCCACCAAAAGTTTCTCCATTGATCTTCAGCCCAGTTGATGTGTTCTTTTGCAAATTGTATCCACTTCAGTACATGTCTTTTTTTTAACAGTGGGACTTTGCGGTGACTTCTTTCTAAGAGATTAGTTTCACACAGGCATCTTCTAACTGTCACAGTACTCACAGGTAACTTGAGACTGTCTTTGATCATCCTGGAGCTGATCATTGGCTGAGCCTTTGCCATTCTGGCTATTTTTCGATCCATTCGAATGGTAGTCTTCCATTTCCTTCCACGTCTCTCTGGTTTTGCCTTCCATTTTAAAGCATTGGAGATCATTTTAGCTGAACAGCCTATCATTGTCTGCACTTCTTTATAAGTTTTACCCTCTCCAATCAACTTTTTAGTCAAAGTACGCTGTTCTTCTGAACAATGTCTCAAATGACCCATATTTCTCAGGTTTTCAAGAAGAAATGCATGTACAATATATGCTGGCTTCACCCTTATAAGGGCCACCTGATTCACACCTGTTTCAGAATGATTGACCTCACTAATTGAACTCCACACTGCTATTATTTTGAGCACACCCCCTTTCAAATAATTATTCAAATACGCAGACTCAAAATCATGCAGATCATGAATGCTGAGACTGTTGGTTTTCTTAGAATCTACTGCACCAACTGGTAAATTGTTTGACATGTTTTAATATAATTTATACCAAAAACAGTGATTAACCAGGTTAGTCATATTGGACTGCTATTATTTTGAACACTACTGTAGGCTACTTGATAAACTTGGCTCCTTCAACTAAGACTACATGCAGGAGCTCCCTCTGTTCAATCTGCTGAGAGTTTCTGCCTTGATTGGCATCAGAGCCTGTGGCAATGTCTCAGCTGTGGAGCGGCTGGGATAAGGGGATTGCATAGGGCTCTCCTGCACTGACAGTGCCGGGGTTTTCACTGTGCAGGGGTGCCTTTTGTGAATTGGTATCCTTCTTACTTCTAGCACTTCTGAAGAGGTACGATTCCCTGCGGTCTTCTGGCTCTCTGTGGATGCTAGTAGCCCTTGTCTTTCTCTGTGGCAGGGGAAGCTTGCTGGGATTTGTGGGGTCCTCAGTATTTCTGCTGATGCCCTCTTCTTTTTTCTTAGCTGAGGGGTCTTTTCTTTGGACTTCAGCTCTGGGGAGGGTTATGTCATCTGGGTCTGCAGAAGATAGCTTGGATGAGTTAGCTTGTGCTTTCTTCAGGGCTTTGGGAAAGAGAGCAGTCTTGGTATGAGTCAGCAGTTTTGAATGAGACTGTCGTTTGTAGGTGGATGTAGCTTATTTTCTCCATTTTCCAGCCGTTTTTATAGTCCTTAAGGGTCTAAGGATATTCTCAGGAGGTCCAGTATAGGTTCTCAAGTCAGACAGAAGTTGTATATCCTTCTGGAGTTCTTTAAAGTAGCTTAAAGTAGCTTTCTCAGGACATTAGGAGCAGGAGCTCAGAAGCTTGCTTCCATGTAAGGCTATGGTCACATTTCTGTACATTCCATTTGCCAGTCCCATTTTGACGAATAAACGGAATTCATGTGCAAAAGTATACCTTTTCATCACTTGTGCAAAGAAAAGCTGAAAGACCCCATTGATTATGTTCTACATTTTTTCAAAAGTTGTCAGGTTTAGTTACAAGAAACAAACCATTGTTTCCAGCCATTCAGAAACAAGCCATTTCTTAATGATTTTGACCTCCTGAATTTAAATCTGACAATGTAAAATTTTAGTTGGCTCTTGTTACTATGGTATAAAAGATTTTTCTGTTTGCAGCTACATATAATTAATGCATAACAGTTTCAGAATTTTGAAACATTATTATTTTTTTAAATATAAAGATTGTTATGCAAATTTTAAGATATTTATTTAGAGGAAACTTAGCAACAATTCAAATAACTAAAACATGTCTAAATACTATTGTGAATTTTAAACAGTTACAAAAATTGCTCTATAAAATTTGGTCCCCATTCAGAGACAACTCTTTTTTTATTATCTCTTATACTCCTGCATCGGATATTCTCTTACAAGTGTCCAACAGTAATCTGCAAGCATTGATGGATTTCATTTTCTTTGATAATTTTTCTCCACAGCCACAATATCTTGGTGAAATCTCTCACCGTGCTCGTTGCTCATTGCTCTGCAGAATAGTGGAAAAAATTCTAAATGCGAATGCAAGAAATGAATCTTTAAGGACATGTTACAGCCAAGATTCTTATATATTTTGGGGAGATTTTCCACCAATGCAATTATCTGCTTTTGAGTTTCCCAAACAATTACCACTGATGCGAATGCTACCCATGCAGCCTTTACCTTGCCTCGCAACAAATGGAGAAACTGCTCATCTTGAAGAAGTTTACAAATCTGAGTTCCACTAAAGGCTCCTTCCTTTATCTTTGCTTCACTCAACCTTGGAACTTTATCAAAGGAATACTTTAATGATTTGCCATTTTTATCCATTGCCTTTACAAAGTTCTTCATTAGGCCCAACTTGATATGTCATGGTGGTAAAAAAATCTTATGTCAGTCAACAAGTGCTGGATGTAGGACATTTTTCTCCCTGGCTGAAATGAATGTTGGAGAGGCCAGTCTCTTTTATTGTAGGGCAATTCTCTTGCACAACTATCCCAGTCAGAAAGCAGCAGTACTTTGTGTATCCACCCTGGAGACCAAGTAAGAGGGGAACCACCTTTAAGTCACCACAGAGGGGCCACAAATGTTGGGCATAGTTCAAGCATCCCAACAGCTGTTTTATGTTCAAAGTCTTCTTTGATGTGGACTGCATAACCAAGTGAAATTGAAGGTAGCACATAGCCATTATGCAGCAAAACGGCTTTAAGGCTTGTTTTGGAAAAAATCCGAACATCGCCCTTTAGGAAATTCCATTGTTGTAGCCTGGAACCTAAGAGCTCAGCCTTACTCTTGGACAGATCCAAATCTCTAACAAGATCATTTGGTTCACTTTGTGTTTTAAGGTGTGGTCCAGTTGAGATTGCTGACAGAAAGTCTGGGTCGTGGGAGGAAGATGCTTCATGACACCAAAAGCCCTCTTCATCCTTACTTGACTGAAAATGTTTCTGGTGCTTTCGGCATCTGCAGTTCTTCTGTATGTGGTACTGGGAAAATTGCAGATGGAATGTTTCTATACTGTAAAGTTCACCTCTTCTCCTTGAAACTCCTTTCCTAATAGGGGGCCCCATGCAGAAATAGCAAAAATAGTGTGATCGGTTGGCTCTCTCCAGATCATTGGAAGTGCAAAAGGCATCCATTGCCTCTTCCCATGAAACCACTGGGTAAGATGTGATGCAGCATATGTGTGGAGCCCATCTCTTGTCCTGGTCTCCTATTCTGTAACCAAAATACAAGTTGTAGGTTTTCCTTATTAAGCTTCACCTTTCTGACGCAAAAGTAACTTCTCCGCATAGGTTGCAAAAACTATCTGCTTAGTTAATGCAAGAATGAGACATATCTGAAAAAACATATAGAAATATGTCAATATGCTAAGAAACCAAGCTAAGAAAGTCTAAAACTGTACACCTTATACATAAAGCATCTATAAAATTAGGTGATGCAATTTAGGATTACGTCATGAGAGTTGAGTTGGAGTTTTTTGATTGATCATCCTAAGATGGTAAAATACTGAAGGCTCAATAGACTAAATAAATGATGTAATAAACGGGCTAATAACAATGCAATAATGATGATGAAATAATTAAGATGCAATTTTTTTTATAAGCCTGCATGAAAGGTGTCATAAGTAATTACAACCTCCTCTGGATCTTAAAAATTAGAGCCAATCAGCAAATTTAAGTATCATATTCATTTTTAGCAGCACAAAATTAGTTATGTTCAACTATTTTTGTCTCTGAACCAATTTGGCTGTAGTATAGTGTTATTACTATTATTATCACATGGTATCACATGATGGCCTTGACATTTTTTTTCTAGTTCCTCTATTGGCGCATATGAAGGGAAATGCCAACCTTTGCCGCGCCATTGGGCCAGACTGGGAGTGAACAACAACCAAGGGATCAACATATTTAACTATCAAGTAGCTACTAAACAGCTTCTGTTATACTAGTAGTCAAAGGAATACTATCAGGTTAAACCTGTGGTCCATTTTTCAGACATTTACTTAAGTATCTTTTCCTTTTCCCAGATATGTTAACTCAGGACACTGGACATGTTTGGTATCACTGTAATCACACTGATTGCATTTTTTTCACAATTTCTCCCTGCTTGGAATTTTTTACCCTGTTTTTCTGTACACTAGGTGGTAAAATGAATAGTGCCATTCAAAAGTACAACTCATCCCGCAAAAAAACAAGCCCTCATATGTCTATATGGACAGAAAAATAAAAAAGTTATGAGTCTGGGAAAAGAGGAGGAAAAAATGAAGATGCAAAAATATAAATAGACCACGTTATTAAAGGGTTAAATAATGACTTTACAGGAAGCAAGAAAGCAGGTGACAATTATTCTCTTGCTCCATATACATTGGAGGGTCTAGTGAACATGTTATACATCCCACTTCTCTCATCACATGACTTTAGTGTCACCATTATTGCATGCGGCTTTCACTGCTGCCATTTCCCAAACATCAGTTAATCTGAAAGCCTGGCAGAATAGGGCAAGCTGAGGGAATAACATGACAAATTCCCCAAATAACACTAATAGGAATAAAGAGGAAAACTACTAAGATGGATATAAAAGTAATACATTGTATCTCCTAATAATATTATAAGCATGCACTTTACCTTTAAATTTATCACCGCATGCATCATCATGGCATGTGCCGCAACCATCAACCAATAGAATCGCAGGATTGGAATTCAAAGCAAGAAAAAAAACGTCAGTTGGTGCCAGTCTGCGATAGCTCTTTTAGAGATAGGACCGGCTCCTTATTGATCTATAGAAGCGACACTTTTTGGATTTATATTTGGATCGTTACCTTCTGATTGATTTACACCCGGATTGTTACCTGCTGATTGATTGACAGCCGCTGCCTGCCGCCCTACAGAGGTGAGTATCATTGTGTGATAAAGAAACTGATTTATTTCCTCCCGAATACAGACAGGTGGGCTCTATACTGAAAGCAACCGGATATAAAAGAGCAAATGATTTCACCATAAAACCAAAGTACAGATAACGGGGTGATTATGGATAAAGAGGGTAAAATTTAGAGACTTTAAATAAATATTTAAATTGTGGATAATGATGTGTAAATATAAGAGAGCACTGGGCCACATATTTCTCCTAGAAATTCCCCGATCTAATATATAGAAGTGCATGCTCATTATTAGCCTGTATGTAATAGTTATATCATACGTACATATAGTGGAGATATGAAGAATATTGTACTGGATCATCAATTACTATACGTGGAGGGACCGGATATATACAGAGGTTTCTATGGCGAGTCACAGTACAGTCAGTATAATGTAGATATGTGAAGGCTTTTCTTATCATAGGACATAAAATCAATCTGGGTAGACATAGATGACCAGTCAATTTTTTTTATTTATTTTTTTAAGCGCCACTGCAGCATTTATTTTTATTTCACCGCTGTAGTGGTGCTTTAAATGTAATTCCCCTGCCCCTGTCTCATAGTCAACTGCCGCCACCTTCATCCTTTTCCAGCGTCACTCCTATTGGTCTCCGGTGAAAAGTGACCTGTCGGCAGCTCCAGTGTTTCATGGAGTGGCGCGGAGGTCAGTTTTCAATACATCTCTGAGAGACTCGTTCTGTCTCTCATAGACTTGCATTGACTTGTGACTTAACTTCTGACTTCTGGCCAGTTAGAAGTTACGGGAACAAGATGACACTGCGGGACCGGAGTGACGTTGGTAAAATGTAAAGCTGCCGGAATTTGAGTAGAACAGGGGCAGAGGTCTTACATTTACGCGCCACTCCAGCACTAATAAAAAAACAAAACTTTGGAGTGGTGCTTTAAGTAGAAAATAGGGTTTGTTTTGTTTACTAGCTGCAGCGCCACTTCTGTCAATGGGTCATGTTGAGCATTACAACTAAGTACCAATCAAGTCAATAAAGCTGCAATACTACAACACATGTAATGCAGGATATGCTAGTTACGTGTTGGGTTACACATTAGTTTAGTAGTATTACTCTACTAGGGAGTCTTTAGAAAGAGTCATGCTCTGCATATTCATGTTTTACTTTTTCTATATGTTAGTTTCCAGGAAGAAGAGGAAAAATGGCCATGAGGAAGCGGAAGAGAGAACTGATCGCCCAGTATGAAGAGGAGTGGTAAGTAGATGAGGTTACATCACTGCAGCCATCACCCTCCATACACTGACACCAGCAGATCCATAGTGACCATTACACGCCACCACTACACTTATTTATACCAGTTACAGCACAGAACTAATATCAGATCCCCCATGAGGAGATCACCCATCAGAATGTAACTGCTGGACTGCTGGTATGGAGATGCTCACGCTCGCTTTTCTGCTGGATATTTTGGATAGAACAGCTCTTTATGGAGTTGGAGAAGTAGGAGCTGCTATTTTCGTAGAGCGGCCGTTCCCATACAATTTGAAAACTCACTGTTCTGCACTAATTGCACAGCAGGGGTATGTTGGCGGCTGCTACATTTGTAAATTATGATCATAAATAATCAGTCAGCACAAACTGCTATGAATGTGCATCAGTAATCAAAAGACCCCTGTAATAAAGCACAAGTGTGAATGAACCCAAAATACATAGGAATCAATGAGAAATTCCCACTCAGTCATGAATACACAGAGGCAGAAGTACAAGATGGGCCCATAGATTTCTACTACGGCTCCTTACAGCTCAGAAATGATGTGTAGCCATAGTACGACCGTGTGCATGAGGCCAAATACTATAACATCTATCTCTTTTATCACAGTTCACGGTCTGCCACCCAGGAAGAGACCAAGAGGAGGAAGACAGAAGATGACATCCCGCAGCCAGAAGAGCGGGCAGCTTTCACCACACTCCTTGGTAAGACTCATTGCACCTTACAAGGTTTTCAGATGCAAAGTATTAGATTATGTGACAGGTATTTCTACATTAATCTATTTTATCTGAAAATTCTTCAATATCTGATCAGAGGGTGTCGGGTGTCAAATCTCCACCAATCTGATATTGATGAGCTATCCTGAGGATAAGCCATTAATTAGGTGCTATACAACCCCTTTAATTTAAGATTAATAGCATTAAAAAGTTCATAGTGAAATAATTCTATTTTTCTCATTTCCGTAGAAGAAGAATACATCAGGTGTTTTCTAGCAAGGGACAGCTGTCTTAAGATTTCCGACAAGGTATTATTGTAGTGAAGGATAAGAAATCATCCAGATTTGAGAAAATCCTAGGGAAATAAAGGGCTTATTCTTATGTAATAGTGGACAGATATTACCAAACATAGGAATATATTGATATATATGTTCTGTACTTTATATACCCACTAACTCTGCTTCTCATCCCTCTAGTATCTCCTCGCCATGGTCATCGCTTACTTTAGGAGAGCCGGACTGCGATCTTCAGAATACAGAACTTTCTTCTTTCCAGCTCTGTGAGTCTCTTTTATTATTACACATTTAGGTCTATGAATAACTTTTTTTTATTTCATTGTAAAACCAAAATATCTCTTCTACCACTCAGCTAAATACATGATAATTGCATTTGTATTTTCTTCTGAAGTGTACTATAATTTATTTGGTTTCATTTCTGTTCCTTCCAGGTTTTTAGCCAACCAGTTTGAAGAGGACGTGCCATATCAACGGGAGATCTACCGCTGGGCCCTCGGATGGACGTGGAGCATGAAGAAGGACCGACTACTACAACTACGCGATGTACTGCTCACCAGGATGGGATTTCGGGCTTGGGTGGATCGGGCCACCTGTGATCTGGTTAGCAACATAAAGCATCAATAATATAAAGCTGACCTGTAAATAGATATCACAATATAAACAGTACACATACATAAATCCCTAAGACCTGATGGAGCAGTTGTATTTACTTTGAAAAGCCAAGTTAAAATGGTTATGTAGTTCTGATATTAGGTTGAGCATTTTATTAGTGCAGCCAGAGCAGGACTCATGCAATGCTCGTTTTATTATCAAGCAGGAAAACTTTAATAAGTGATTATACAGTCATTCTGTCATGGATTTTCAAAGTCATCATACCAGCATCATCAGGTCTAAAATATATGCAAACTGGTGACATATTCCCTTTAAACATTGACTATAATTACTTTTTCCATTCTAGATCATGGCACAAGACCCTGACTATTGGGCATGGAAGAGAGACAGGAACGTCCATCACAGCTGGGCAGTACGCTGGTTCAGGAGGAATAATGCCCTATCCTGCTCTCTGTGTAACATCATTCCATGCAAGAGGGAAGAGGCTGAGAACATCTAATGCCGTACAGAGACAACAGAAGAAATCAAAACAGCAGATTCATGCTCATCATACACAGCTGCTGGACCTACAAGGAGAAGAACATTGCCGGACGGGAACATAGCTGCTGGACATACAAGAAGAAGAACATTGCTGGACAGGGAACATAGCTGCTGGACTACAAAGGTAGAACATTGCCGGACGGGGAACGTAGCTGCTGGATCTGCAAGGAGAAGAACATTGCCGGACGGGAACATAGTTGCTGGACCTACAAGAAGAAGAACATTGCTGGACAGGGAACATAGCTGCTGGACTACAAAGGAGATCCACAAGGAGAAGAACATCTAGACGACATGACGGATGAAGAACTGGAGAAAGATGATAAGTATTCTTCATAGCCACTCACAGAAAATGCACACCCTACTGTACGCAGACAACATACACACAGACACCCCTTATGATGTACATATATATATATATATACACATGCACACACACTATATACTGTACACACACTTGTTATTTTTTCACACTTGTATTCTATAGTGGTAACCTCCCTTAGTATGCCCGGAGGAAGGGTCTTACAGCAGCCATGGTTTCCCTACAGGTTTCCTCCACTGGGGGTTTTTCCTGTCCTGAGTGTTGCTGTACGCTCTTTGTGAGTGATGGGAGGTAACCAGCACATATAAAGCATATAATAAACTTCACACTATTTAAACTTTCCATGATGTGTCTGAGTCTTTATTTTATACTATTATGTGTAGAAGCAAAATATTTACAGTATTTTGTAAACTATAAGATTCATCAGACCATAAGAATTTTGGGGAGGAAAATAGAAAAAAAAACATTTTTTAATAAATTGGTGGTGTATCTTATAGTCCGACTTTATGGTAGCTTACAGGGGGCGGTGGAGCGGGGTCACAGAAGACAAAATTGTTCTAGATTGTTAAAAAATGCACATTTTATTTATAGGGGCTAAGTCATGGCATATAACTAGTATATGAAACCAGTAACTGAGCAGTGGGTGTAATCACCATCACTCCTTTGAACAACGGCACTGGGGTTACGTAAGATTTTTTTTTATAGAGGAGTGCTACAGATCAGGAGCTATGAATTGAAGATTCATATCATGTGGCCAGATTGACCAAAATATGGCTTTTGAACCACTCAAGGCTTGCAGGCTTCAGTTGTTTGGCTTCTGAATCCTCCTTCAAAAACAGAAACCCATTACTTAGTAAGAAATTTCCAAATTTCTGACCGTGGAATTCTCCAGTGCTGATCTCTGTAAATGGATTCGTTCACTGCTGATCTTTAAGCTCAAGTCAACAGATTTAGTATGTAAGTTCCTGACTAAGTTCCTGCTTTTCAGTCAATTCTGTCAATGTTATACAATAGGCAAATGAAAAAAAGAAAATACTTAGAAATAAAGTTAAAATAAGTCAGAGCTGCACTGATAGTTAAACTTGTTCTAGCCACCACGGAAAAGTTCTGTCTAGTAGGTGGTTTTGCTGATCCAAATGTGGATATTATATCAATGACATGCAATTTTTATTTATATTACACTTTTATATACTGTAGTGCTTTACAATTGAGATGAAAAATAAGCGAAATAATAAGCCATACAAACAAATTACCAAACAATAAGACAAAAGAACATGGTACATCCAGAAGGTACATGGTTCGGTTCTAAAAGACCAGATGTGCAACCACTTGTGGCGGCAAGGGGATTATAAATAATGCTAAATTAACTTATCACCGGCTATTGAGCCAATATGGATATAAATTGTACAATGATATAACAATCGTAGCTAATTGAGAAAAAAAGGATGGACTGGAGATATTTGTAATATGGTCAGGTTTGTGTAAGGTCCATAGATAATAGGTATGTCACTGATTTAATTAAAGTAAGGCTATGCTCATATTTCATCAAATTATTTTTATTGAGTTTTTCAAGATTATAAAGTCAAACATTTAAACCAGGGATAATAAAGCATGGGAATAAAGTGGGTAAAAGGAAAAGGGGTAGGGGAAATGTGAGGAGGGAAGGAAAGTTAACAAACTTTATTGGCCAGGATAACGGGAGTGAGATGAAAAGAGGAAAAGGAAAAGGATGGGGGAGGCTAGGTCTCCGAGCATTACTACATTATAGAAAAACATGAGTTTATGCTGTAAACTCAAATTATTGTTGCAAACAAATACCTGAGAAAATAAAATCAATTAAAGTTTGGTATTCAATATTCTGACCATGTCAAACAATTGTATTAGTGGTGGTATGGGTCTTGGATCGGAATTCTTTATTCCAGAGATATCATTTGACGCTATATTTTTGAAGAGTATCATTTCTAAATTGCGGAGGATAGTGCGAATGTGTTATGGGATGATATTTTATCTATTATATCTTCAATTGAATGAATATTGGATGACTTCCAATTGGTTGCCAACAAATGTTTCGTAACCAGAAAGGTATGTATTATAATGAATTTGGAATTAGTAGGAAAGTCATCTATGTCTATTGAAAATAATAAAAGGGAGGCTTCCCAAGGAATATTAGGAATATTTATGTTGGTAATTCTCTTTAAAAGAACTAAGATATCCCATAGCTTCCTGATCTTGGGGCAATCCCAGAAAATATGATAGAGGTTAGCTCTAAGCCCACAATCTCTCCAAAATTTGTCCGAACAGTCAGAAAAACAGATTTCCACCTTGTGGGAATGTAGTACCATTTAGTTAAAAATTTAAAGAAGGACTCATGAATAGAGATGAGCGAATATTTCAAAATTCAGTTTGGATTACGATCGTCGAATTTGCAATATTCGCCGATCTATTCGTCGAATATTCGTTGAACATAGCCGAACGCCATTGGATTCAATAGGGAGCAAAACCAAACCCATACACAACACCTTCAAACTGGCCCAAAAGCTGCCAAAACACATCAAATTAGGGGCAGACACTAGGAAAGTGCCATCAATTGACAAGTAGTAAAATTATTTTTATTTATTATTATAGCGCTAATTATTCCATGGTGCTTTACATGTGAAAAGGGGTCACCGAGTGGTACAAGAGGAGAAAGGAGCCTGTCCACGAGTGCGCACAAACAATCTACAGTGGATCGGTGAGGATACAGTAGGTCAGTGTACAGCTGGTCGTGAAGTGTTATGGTGGAGCGAGGGTGGTTACTGCAGATTGTATGCTTGTCAGAAGAAGTGGGTCTTCTTCAACTTCCTTTTCAAAGTTTCCATGGTAGGTAACAGTTTGATGTGTTGGGGTACAGAGTTTCACAGTAGGGGAGATGCACGGGACAAAACTTGTATGCGATTGTGACAAGAAGAGATAAAAGGGACGTGGAGAACAAGATCTTGGAAGGATGGGAGGTTGCGCACAGGTAAGTACAGAGTAACTAGGTCACAGATGTATGGAAGAGACAGGTTTTCGATGGCTTGGAATGCCAAAGTTAGGCTGTTCAACTGGAGTTTCTGGGCAATGGGGAGCAAGCGCAGGGATTGACAGAGGGGAGAAACGGGAATAGCAGGGTGACAGGTGGATTAGTCCGCCAGCACAGTTTAGGATAGATTGGAGGGGTGCAAGAGTGGTAGAAGGGAGGCCACAGAGCAGGAGCTTGCAGTTGTCCAGGTGGGAGATGATGAGGGTGTGCACTGGTGTTTTTATAGATTCATTAAAAAGAGAAAAAATTCCAGCTTCAAGAATAGTCTAAAAAAGAATATTTTATTCTATAAAAACAGATTCAATAATCAAATCAGATAGGTAGAGAGCAACACGTTTCGAACGCCTAGACCTGACCTGAGCTTTGACATGGAATGCAGGTCTAGGTGTTCAAAACGCGTTGCTCTCTACCTATCTGAATTGATTATGGAATCTGTTTTTATAGAATAAAATACTCTTTTTTGGACTATGCTTGAAGCTGGAATTTTTTCTCTTTTTATTGAACAATTCAAGCGAGTGGTTCCTTGTGTTCCGTGCTTCAATGACGCCTGAGTCCAATTGAGCTGGTGTCTTCTTTATATTTTGTAGATTCATGGTGGAGGAATGTGCAGATCCCGGAGATATTTTGGAGTTGGAGTCAGCAGCAAGTAGAAAGGGCTTGGATCTGACTTTGAAGAACAGATCAGAGTCAAACTTGCGGGACTGGGGAGAGTGGGCAGCCATTGACTTTGATGGATAGGTCAGTTGGGGGGGGGTGAATGAGATGGTGGAAAGATAATGAATTCAGTTTTATTCATGTTAAGTGTTACAAATCTAGCAGAGAAGAAAGATGAAATAGCAGACACACATTGTGGGATGCTGGTTAGTAACAAGGTGATATTAGGTCCAGAGAGGTAGATCTGTGTGTCATCAGCATACAGGTGATACTGGGCTGCAGTTAGGTCCAGTTAAGGGGTTAGCTGTGATAATCCAGCCCAGTAGAGTAAAGGAGAACTCAGTGCTAAGGTTGAGCTTCGAATGTGAATAAGGATTTGTTTCTGGTATGTTTCCTTGTGGGCTGTAGTATTAGCAACCAGCCACAAAATGCCACTGTCCCGGATGCAGATGACGGGTTAGGTCTGCCAGCAGTGCTGCAGACATTTAGGACAGTGAGGGCGTTAATTGTGTGTGATGACAACCCATAGAATGTGGGCACATTCAGAAAATCTATGTGTGACATGCAGAAGTAGTGCTGCTGCTTTAACACAGAGCACAGGAGACAGGAAGTGTTGTGCCCCAGAAGCATCCAGCAACTAGAGGGGTTAACACAGTCACAGGACAATGAGAGTGTTTTAGCAGAGCCCCATGGGGATTGTGGGGAAATTGTTTACTGTCTGGCTGGAGCCAAAGAGAAAGGTGGTGTGTGTGTTCTGTATCTCCCAGAAGCGCCCCTGCAAGAGAAAAGGATTCAAGTCAGGAGTGAAGCTAAGCACAGGTCAGGTAGAGTTCCTGAACTAGCAGTGCAGGGTATTGTCAGGTAGAAAGATAAGGACTTGAAGAAATGGTGTCACAGGGATCATCTCCCTCAGCAAACCCTCCTCCATCTCACTGTGCTATAAAGAATATTGTGTTCATTAATGTGCCTTTGCATTACAACTGTGTTTTCCTGACTGTGAACTGCTGTGCTGCTAAGGAAACTGTACTGTTTGTCACTGGAGCCTGTTGCTCATAAGACTTAACTTGCATTGGCTGTGCGGCTTCTTATTAAATGCTACTGTTCTACTGTTTAAAAGGACTCTTGTCAAGTGTGTCTGGTCAGCAAGTAAAACAACCTACGTGTCTGTATCTAAGGGTCAATACCCCTGTGTGCCTGATAGAAGCTGCAGCACATGGTCTATGGTCGCCCTGAGTAACAGTTCTCCCAGGATTCCAAAGAATTCATGTAACCTGTCTCGCCCCTATCTGAACCTAGCGACATGCGTGCAACATTGATGGCCCGTACAGGGAGTCCTGGGTGGGAATTAGCGTGTAGAGGGAGAAGAGGAAAACTGTCTGGAAAAACACAGCAGCACAGCACCTCAACTCAACTCTGTAACACCAGTTAAAGGGGACCAGCCCTAAAGAAAACTTACTAGCAGCAATGGATGTGGAAGTACAAATGGATAGAATTAGTTAGCTGCTTCTTCAGTTAACCTGTGAATTGAGAACAGTAGCAGAACATATAAAGATGTCAGAAGAACAGATTTCTAAAGCAGACAACTGTTAGCTGCCATTAATGCAAAAATGGATGAGCTGGGGGAGAAAGAAGCTGAAGACGTCATGGGGACGTTCCTCCAGGAGCTAACACAGTTTCTAACCAGGTTGAAGTTGGAGGATGGAGGGGCGGCACCAATTACCAAAAGTGGCAGGGCCGGCTCCAGGTTTTTGTGGGCCCTGGGTGAAAGAGTCTCAGTGGGCCCCTTTAACACATACCACGATTCATGATGCACAGATACCGAAGAGAAATATATATATAGTAAAAGGCCAAAGATTTCACTTCTTACATTACATGAGCAATATATATTGTAAATTTCACAATAGCTCAGAAACCGGCGAATCGCTCCATACAGAATACTGGTCCCCATAAAATGCTCCATACAGGATACTGGTCCCCATATAACTCTCCATACAGAATACTGACCCCTTTATAACGCTCCATACAGGATACTAGCCCCCATATAATGCTCCATACAGAATACTGGCCCCCACATTATGCTCCATGCAGGCTGTGCCCCCACATAATGCTCCATGCAGGCTGATCCCCCCACATTATGCCTCATGCAGGTTGTTCCCACACATAATGCCCCACGCAGGCTGTTCTCCACTTATAATGCCCCATTGAGGCTGTTCTCCCCTTATAATTCCCCATGCAGGCTGTTCCCCCCCATATAATGCCCCATGCAGGATGTCAGCCACCCTTTTAATTCCCCATGCAGGATGTCACCCCCCCTTATAATGCCCCATGCAGGATGTCACCCCCTCTTATGATGCCCCATGCAGAATGTCACTTCCCCCCCTTTTAATGCCCCATGCAGGATGTCACCCCCCCTCCCTTTTAATGCCTCATGCAGGATGTCGCCCCACCTCCCTTATAATACCCCATGCCTCCATACATTAAAAAAAAACAAATACTCACCTCACTTCTCACCTGCTGCCGCTACTCAGCTCTGGACTCCAGCGTCGCTGATGTCTTCCCGCTCTGCACTGTGACGGCTCAGGAGAGGGCACGGTGGAAAGACGTCACCGCACCCTCTGACCTGAGATGTCACAGTCAGAGGATGTGGAAGAGACCGGAGCTGCTGTGGAGGCACAGGGAGGGGTAAGTATTGTACCGGCTACCGAGACCCTGAGCAAGCGGGGGGGAGCGGGCGCTGACACCGCTCTCCTCCGCTCACGGGTCCAATAGCGCGATAGAGTGCCCGACGGCGAGTGGGTCCCCCGCCTGCTCAGGGCCCCAACACTTGCCCAGGTGAGCCGGGTGCTGGCGCCGGCCTGAAAAGCGTGAATCTCCATCTGCAGACTGAACTACATGAATTGAAAGAACAACTCAAAGCCCTAACAACAGCCCTGCAGGAATCGACCAAAACCTCTGAAAGGGTGACAGACTCAGACAGAACGTTTAACCTGCTCGGGTTAGATAAATCATGAACACAGTTCTCTCTAACACCAAAAATCACCATAAGGAAAGAATTCAAGATCCTGTGACAGATTGGAGAGTGTGAACAAAAAGACAAACTGTCTTATATGAACTTGTTGCACCAGATCAATGCAGGCTTACAGAAAGGCTACCAGCCAGATAAAATCATTGAGGGGTCGGTGAAAGTGATGAGCCCAGGATTGAATCTCTGTAGTATGCTAGAAATGAAGAGTTAATTGACCTTGCAACAGCTGAAGATGATTTTAAAGGGGCACTATAAAAAAGAGAGTACTTCAGAATTGTTCTGCCGACTCATTAACCTCTCACAGAAAAATAATGAATCACCACAAAGTTTCTTGTTCAGAGCAATTGAACTGAAGGATAGACTGTTGTTTGCATCCAGAAATGTAGAAGCGGAGGAAAGGTTTGACTAGTCCAGAAGAAGTTCTTGAGATCATTGGGAATGGGGTTAATTAGCAAAGACATCAAGTTGCAGCTGAAACAGTGCCTAGAAGATCCTGGCATTCTGGACGAAGTCCTAATTGAAAAAGTGAGTGAGTCAGAGAGCGAACAAAAGTTAAAGAAAGGCTCTGCTCTTAAAATCACCAAAATGAATCAGCTGAAGTTGGAGACCCCCGGTGGCCAGTCTGAAGATAATCATGGAGACCCTCCAGTGCCACCTCCGAGACTGGGAAGAAGTAATAGGAGAACTGCGAGCTGAGTTGATTGAGGTTAAAAAGTTGATTCGTTCAAGGCCAGAATCTGTATCCCTCAGACCCTGGAGTGGGTTCCAAAACAGAATATAGCGTTGCCGTTCATCAAATCAGACTACGGTGTGTGTCCACTGTCTAAGATGTGGTGAGGAAGGACATTATGCCAAGGAATGCCAATGGTCACGGTCGCTTCGGTTAAAAGACAGGAGGTTGCCAGTGCAGGGCGACTGGTAACCGCGACACGGAGGAGGCCCTAGAAGAAAATCCAAATCTCACCAAACCCCAGAACGGCGCATGAGATAAAATGGCTGCATCAGTACTATCCCCAACTGTGCTCCCGTCTACAACAGCTGCAAGAGAGACAGGGGCATCAGTTACTTAATGGCCAGTGCGGAGGTCAAACGATGTACTCCTGGGAGGAGGATTCCATGGTCAGTAAAGACAGCCTCATCAGCCTAATCGGTGAAAGGTGCTTTATACAGTGCCAGCTAGATGGACTCCTGGTAAAAGCACTGTGGGACACAGGAGCCCAAGCGAGCCTTTTAAATGAAGGATGGAGAAGGCGCTACCTGCCACATACCTGCCTTCGATCGCTAAAAGAACTCTTAGGCCCATTGGAAGTCCACGGCAAAGCTGTCAACCAGACCTAAATCCTTTTTAATGGGCTGGGTGGAAGTGAATTTCCAACTAAGGGTCATGAAGAACAGCAACACCATTGAGCTTTTGGTACCTTTTCTCGTGACCAGTGATCAGAACATGGCAGAGGATCCTATCCTGGGTTATAATGTAATCAGTGAGGTCATCATAAAATACTAGTCAGGGACGCTGGTGGTGGATGCAATTGACACATCACTTATCATACCCAATGCTGTGGCAGAAAATGTGATTCATAGAGTAAAGAAAGCACAGAATACAATGGACCTAAAAGAAGTCAAGATAGGCTGGCGCCCAACCATCATCCCTGCAAACCAAATGGTGGGGGTGAGGTGTGGAGTCCGGGTAGAATCGGGAAGAAAAATCCAGAAAAGACTGTTCGTGCCAAAAGACTCCTCAGAACTTCCGGAAGGCCTAGTTCAAGGTGAGACTGTGTTTACGATTCCTACTGGTGGGTTTGCTCGAGTGACAGTACCGGTGATGAATACTACGAAACACGAAATTAGACTGGATCCAAAGACTGTGTTAGGTCACATTGAAAACGTTAAAAT
Organism: Phyllobates terribilis; assembly: GCF_046119375.1. Taxonomy (NCBI): domain Eukaryota; kingdom Metazoa; phylum Chordata; class Amphibia; order Anura; family Dendrobatidae; genus Phyllobates; species Phyllobates terribilis. The sequence continues at coordinate 420,072,204 of NW_027362762.1, read as the reverse complement.
GGTATATCCAACCAGTGAGAGATCCGCCCAGGGGTCTACCGTGAATTCAGTCTCCCCACCAAGGAACAGGAGTTGCCCAGGGGAAGAAATTTCATGACCCACCTCCGGGTCCTGGGATCCCCCAGTACCCCTGGAACACTTGTGTGCTGAAGATCGAGCGGCAGCAAAACAGATGCTGAGAGAAGAGTGTCATGCATTCTCCAAAGATGACTCTGATATAGGCTGTATTCTGTCGTTGCAGTTGAAAATCAATTTGAAAGACACGACCACAGTAACCAGAAGTTACATGTCTGTGCCGAAACCATTACACGTGAAGTGAAAGAGTATTTACAAGACCTAATCAACAGAGGTTGGGTCCAAAAGTCAAAGTCATCTTTTTCCTCTTCTATTGTTTGTGTTAGGAAGAAGGACGGTACGTTGAGACTCGGCTGTGATTACTGGGAACTAAACCGAAAGTCAGTACCTGATCGGCACCCGATACCAAAGATTCAAGATATGCTGGATAGCCTATCAGTACCTAGTTCTCTGTCCTTGATCAGGGTAATGCATACCATCGAGGTTTTTTTAAAGAGTCCAGTAGACCTTTGACAGCATTCATCACACCGTGGATTGGATCCGCATACCGTTTGGTCTCAGTTCAGACCCAGCAGAATTCCAGAGGAGCACGGAGACATGTCCAGAAGGATTGAGGGATGATATCTGCCAGCCGTACTTGGATGACAATGTGGTACACAGCAAAACCTTCCGGGAGCATGTTGAACATATGAGGACCGTATTACAGTGGTATCAACAACATGGAGTTAAGTTGACCCCAAAGAAGTGTGAACTGTTCAAAAGGCAAGTCCCATTTCTAGGGAAAATTGTGTCCGGAGAAGGATATACCATGGACAAAGCAGAAATCGCTCCGGTACTGGCCTTAAAAGACAAGCGGCCCTCTACTTTTGGGGAGTTGAGGCAGATCTTAGGATTCCTCTCCTACTATCGTACTTACGTTCAGAACTTCTCCAGGATTGCCACCCCACTATAGCTCCTCTAGGGGGGATGACAGGGACAACAACACCCACGGAGAAAAAGAAGAACGCGGGTAGGACCGGGCTTACAAGAAACAACGCAGTTTCGTCCCAATAGCCCATTCTCTGAACAGCAGACCACCAGGAGGTATTGGAAGAACTAGTAGACTACCTGGTAAAACCACCCATCTTGGGATATCCTGATTTCAATTTACCATGTGTTCTTCATTGTGACTAGTGTTGAGCGAGTATTGGCGCCTTCTAATGCAAGTCAATGGCGGCGATTACGCTGCGTGTCCGCAAATTTAATGGACATGCTGCGTATTTTTGAGCGCAGCATAAACGCTGCGGAAAAATACGCAGCATGGGCATTGAAAGTGCGGAATTGCATTGGAGACCATGGGGGAAGGTTTATCAAGCTTTTACGCTGCGTAAATTCCGCAGCATAAACGCTTGGAAAACGCATCGTGGGCACACAGCCTTACTGTGGCTGTTAGAAATATTATAGCCAGTGTGTGGAGGGAACTTAACTCCTAAGCCATCTCCACAATACAGTGTCCATTTTAGGACGTGGTCAGATATCAAATTCAAACATCAGAATGTCAATTTGAGGCTAAATACCCTGTCTGAGAACTGACTTTAATATGTGACTTTTGATAAGTGACTGTTTGACATCTGACTTTGATAAGTGACTTTGATATCTGACTTTTACAACTGATGATAATAATAATAAAAAAAAGTCACTGTTCGCTGCTGGGGCTGGAACCCAAGTTTCTATGTTGAGAAGACACTGCACTTACCATTGACCTATACATTCAGTTGAAGAAACTTAGGCGTTCTATTTGGTTATGTGATTTTCAGTGCAAATCTGTCTGAAACTCATTGGGACTTATACACAGACCTCCTCCAAGCCAAACTCAAATGATGTGTGACTTTGATGTATGAGTTTGATATCTGACTTTCTTCACACATCAGAATCACAATCACTTTTAGATACCCTGAGTATTTTCATGGTTAATCCCATAAGACAAGAAAAACTGCCTATCATCATCACTTGATGCAATGGCTGAATGGTAAAGTATCAGCCTCAGAAACTGAAGCTTATGCGTTCAAATCCCAGGAGCATTAGGATTTTTTTTTTTTAATTATGCTTAGTTAGCACACAAACTAAAGAGATGTTTTACTTTTAATATGTGACATTCTGATTGTCATCCTAACGTGTTAAGAAAGAGTTTTAGACATGCTGTCTATTTGCATGGTAAATTACATAGCCAAAGTAAATTGAGAGTTTGCAGCCAGTTCTTGGGTGGATGGAAAGAAAAATGTACAATAAAGAAATTTTATCATTAGACCCCTTCCTAAGAAATTATGCGAATGTACAGTCACTTGGAAACAGATATATAATAAATTAGTGCCTCCCAATTTACTTTGGCTATGTGATTTACCATGCAAATAGAAAGCGTGTCTGAAAATCTTTCTTAACACATCTGGATGACAATTAGAATGTCACAGATTAAAAGTAAAACATCCCTGTAGTTTGTGTGCTAACTAAGCATACTTTAAAAAAAATTCTACAGCTGCTTGGATTTGAACCAGAAGCTGCAGTTTCTGAGGCTGATGCTTTATCATTCAGCCATCTGGTCAACTGGTGACGACTAGCAGTTTTTCTTGGCTTATGTGATCAACCATGAAACTACTCAGGGTATCTAAAAGTCATTGTGATTCTGATGTATGAAGAAAGTCAGATATCAAACTCACATATCAAAGTCACACATCATTTGAAATTGGTTTGGAGGAGGTCTCTGTATAAGTCCCAATGAGTTTCAGACAGGTTTGCACTGAAAATCACATCACCAAATAGAACGCCTAGATGTCTTCAACTGAGAGTATAGCGCAATGGTAAGTTTCCCGTCGTCTAGACATAGAGTTTTGGATTCAAGCACCAGCAGCGAAAAGTAACTTTTTAAAATGTTTATAATCATCAGATGTAAAAGTCACATGTAAACTTCATATGTCAAAGTCACATATCAAAGTCAGATGTCAAAGTCAATTCTCAGACAGGGTATTTAGCCTCAAACTGACATTATTCTGATGTTTGACTTTGTTATCTGATCATGTTCTAAAATGGACACTGTACCACAAATGCAGAACCCTTTCCAGGATATTAATTCACATCCTAATATAGGAAGGGGTTAAAAGATAAATTTACCTTACAAACAATAGTTTTTCTCTGTGATGATTATGAGGAATAAGCACTCTCATGCAGTGGGTACGGAAAGTATTCAGACCACTTTAAATTTTTCACTCTTTGTTTCATTGCAGCCATTTGGTAAATTCTAAAACGTTCATTTTTTTTCTCATTAAAGTACACTCCACACATAAAACCTCAGGAGTGGACATAGATGTCAGACATCTGTACCATCCTCCAACACTTTGAGGACGCCACCAAGATGGTGAGCGACAATGATGCCATAATTAGCGTCACCATCCCGCTTCTCTGTCTTCTGAAACGCTTTCTGCTCTCAATTAAAGAGGATGCATTGCAGGCGGAGCACGATGAGAGTACACTCTGCACCCCATCTTGACTGAAAAAAAAACAGAAATGTAGAAATTTTTGCAAATTTATTAAAAAAGAAAAACTGAAATATCACATGGTCATAAGTATACAGACCCTATGCTCAGTATTGAGTAGAAGCACCCTTTCGAGCTAGTACAGCCATGAGTCTTCTTGGGAAGGATGTAACAAGTTTTTCACACCTGGATTTGGGGATCCTCTGCAATTCTTCCTTGCAGATCCTTACCAGTTCCGTCAGATTGGATGGTGAACGTTGGTGGATAGCCATTTTCAGGTCTCTCCAGAGATGCTCAATGGGTTTAGGTCAGGGCTCTGGCTGGGCCAGTCAAGAATGGTCACAGAGTTGTTCTGAAGCCACTCCTTTGTTATTTTAGCTGTGTGCTTAGGGTCATTGTCTTGTTGGAAGGTGAACGTTCAGCCAAGTCTGAGGTCCAGAGCACTCTGGAAAAGGTTTTCATACAGGATATATCTGTACTTGGCTGCATTCATGTTTCCTTCAATTGCAACCAGTCATCCTGTTTCACTATTGGGATTGTATTGGGTAGGTGATGAGCAGTGCCTGGTTTTCTCCACACATACCGCTTAGAATTATCACCAAAAAGTTCTATCTTCATCTCATCAGACCAGTGAATCTTATTTCTCATAGTCTGGGAGTCCTTTGTGTGTTTTTGAGCAAACTCTGTGGGTTTTCACATGTCTTGCACTGAGGAGAGGCTTCCATCGGGCCACTCTGCCATAAAGGCCCATCTGTTGGAGGGCTGCAGAGATAGTTGACTTTGTGGAACTGTAGCACCCTGAGGATTCGGCTGCTACAGGGGTATTGCACCTCAACCCAGAGGTGTGATATTCCACTCCCGGGTAAGGATGGAGTGTGGAACTGAGCTCGGTAGGCTGCATGCACTACACACATCCCATTTCCGAGGAGCAGACCGACGGTACTCCCACTTAGAAATGTGCAGGTACGACCGAGTCTGTTCCTGGCTGGAGTGGGAGGGGGGTGGTACATCCCAAGTAGTGTAGGGGCAGATAGGGGGAGCAGCCTGGGTAAAGATAGGAGCTCATTGGGTGCTGGTCACCTGAGCTCACACATAGAGGGTGTATATAAGGTGGGCACCATCAAAGAACAGGGTCAGATGCAGAGAACAAGTCAGCGAGCAGAGGAGAAGAGAGACCCAGAGTGAGAGAGGAGAAGAGAGACCCAGAGGGGGAAACAGAAAAGAGGACTCCAAGAACCCAACTTAAATCCCCGGGTGAAGAGTCGGCACAGGGTACCGGATCCCAAACTGGCGGGGGCAGAAAACACACCCTAGCCAGAGACCGGAGGCCGTGGGCAGCATCTGCCACGGCCACCCATCACATCCACCCCGAAGGCACACCACATGAAGGGTCAGGGAACCCAAGGCCAAGGGTGTCCCAACAGAAGGCCCGAGGGAGCTGGACCTAGGTGGATCACTGGTGGGGACGGCCAGAGAACGGGACAGAAGGAGAGCTCAGGGCCACGCTCCGGACTTGTTTGGGGGTTGGCTGGATCCAGGACCTGGTGGACGCAGCACGGCTCGGGTGGTCACTCGAAGCTGGAGTGACCAGTACAACATCTGCAGTAAGTAAACACCCTTAACTGCACAACCCGACTCTGTCTTCATTGCCGTCTGCACCGCACCACCACAACCCCCATCCTCTGCACCTGTCCCCCCTGAGGCTATACCCCTCCCGTTGGGGGTTATCTCACCAAGCTGCGCACCCACCATCAGCCTCAGCGGACCCTGCTGCAGCGGCGGCCACAGTGACCGCATCACAACGGGTGGCGTAGTCGACACAAAAGAACTCTTAATAACATCTGTAGGACTGCCACATAACACTGAGTTTGACGCCCTGGGCACGGGCCGGGTCACAGCCGCTCGGAGACTACAACCCCCCATCTGATCCGGTGCCGGGTATTCCCCTCAAAAAGGAATATGTCCCAGGGGGCGCGTCAACTTTGGCGTAGTCGGCAGGATTACGTGCCCGCAACACCCGGGTACTGCATGCCTGAAGAAAAGTGCAAGTTTACCTCAGAAAGAAGTCTCCCGCCGGTTCCGGAGGGTCCACGCCATCGGACCCCATCACAGGTCGTTTCCCGCCGATTGTCCGCCATTTCCAGCTTGTTCCCGCCATCTGCAGAGTTTCCCGCCACTGGGCGACGCTTCCCGCCAAATCCGAAGATTTCCCGCCTTGGAAGAGCAGCGGACGCCATTATGGGTGTGCCAAAGGAGGGCAAGAGGCCGCCTCCCATCGTGGGCCAGGACAGAAAATGGCGCCAAAAGTGGAAACCACCCCCACCAACAGAGACTGTGATGCTGGAGGTGTCTGTCAGCGTGAAAGAACTACCCCTGGAGCTGACAGTCACCGAGTTGCCCCGGGACCGCCCTCGAAGTGGGAGGAGACGAAAGAAAAGAACAAAGATGGGTGCCGCCTGGAGCAGTCTGGAGCGAGCGCACCCGGAGGCAGGAAGCCTGGAGAGGAGTAGCAGAGAAGCTCACCCGGAGATGGCGAGAGAGCAGAGCAGCACCGGCCCGCTGGCCAGGAGCCTGCTGGAAGAAGAGCAGAGCAGCACCGACCCGTTGGTCAGGAGCCTGCTAGAAACCACGACCCCACTAGGCCTAGTGGAGGTCCTTGCACAGCTCCCCCGAGACCGGGAGTGTGCACAGACTGCCCTGGAGGGCCTCGCACGGAGGATGGCCCGGATGCAGCGAGAGACATTGGCGGAATGGAGCCGGGAGATGGCCCAGCAAGCTGAGACCAGTCAACGGAGCACGCTACCCTGGAAGAGGAAACAGACCGCCTCTGAGGATGGCGCGGGAGGACCAAAGGCCGGAGACGGCGCCGAGAAGGGAGCCGGACGCAAGGAGGCAGGTAAAGGGGACGCCTATACCCCAAGCCGGGAAACCGCCCACCTGCCCCCGCTCCCCGTCGCAGAGCCCGAGAGTCCCCCTGCTGTGCCCGTAGCCGCCATGTCACCGCTATGGACTAGGCCCCGACCGGAAGCCGCCGCAGCGACCCCTGTGACGTCACGCGCCTCGACCCGGAGCGTGACAAAGCAGGAAATACCACCAGCCTGGTCGCAGGGCCTAGTACCCCCGGGCGCCGCGTCACCAACAGCGCCCCCTACCTCCGCGGAGCCTCCGGCCTGGCCGCAAGGCCAGGTAGCCCAGGGCGCCGCCGTCCTAACGGTGCCCTTCACCTTCCAGGTGCCCCAGGCCTGGCCGCAAGGCCTGGGCAACCCGGGCGCCACCACCACCGCGCCCGCGCCCGTAAAACCAAGGGTGCCACACCTGGGGGAGGACTTGTTCAGCCAGCTCACATGGCCGGACGGGCGGCCCTTCATCTGGCCCGAAGAATTCCATGAGCTGGAACGGCGGCAGCAGAGACTAGGGCCCTTGTGTGAGCCCCTGATTCCGGCTCCGAAGCCCGTGGCACGGATCTCGCCCCCGCTTGAAGAGGCCCAATTTGAGTGGGACCCCACCGGAGAAGACCTAATGGGGTTCACTCAGGAAACCAGGGCAGCTGCAGCGGAGCGTGCTGAGTGTTGCCGACAGCAGCTCGAAGAGTTTGCGAGGGAGCGGAGAGAGAGGCGGGTCCGGGAACAGCAGGCCCAAGTACGGAGTGCCGAGCAGAAGAGCCGGACCAGGAGGGACCCCCGTGCAGCGCATTGTCCCCGCACCATCGGGACAGTGATCAAGTTCAACCAGCAGCATGGGTGGGGCTTCATCCGAGACAACAACACCCCCGGCGACGTCTTTGTCACGCGCAGAGACGTGGAGTCCCATCTGCCGGAGGGGCACAGAGGTCGTGACCTCTACATCGGAGACGAGGTCACCTTCACCCGGCACAAGTGTGCCAAAGGACCTTACACCCTCCACGTACACCGCCTGACGGAGGAGGAGTTGCGGTGCGAGGAGGAGGAGCAAGAGGACCCGGACGGGTCTGAAGTTACAACCAGCTACAAGCAAAGAGCAGGAGGAAGACGCCGTTGAGTGCGGCAGAGCAGGAGATGTAGATAGTTACCCGACCGGGTACTAAAGAAACTGTTGCTACATATATATAGTCCCCGTTGGGACCAGCATGAGTGAACTATTTACCCGTTATTCCGTAATCCCACAGGCTGAGGACTGTGAGCAGCCATTCCCTTCCCTTTACCTGGCCGAGGACTGAGAGCGGCCATACCCTTGTACATAGTTGCGCTTCCTAAAGCGCCCCCTACTGGTTTTATAGGAAAACCAGTTTTCCAGAGAGACTGTCGCACTTTACCCGGTCACACGTTGCACAGTGACCGGAGGAGGAGCCAGAGGCGACGAGAATGTTTTATTTGCTAATATATGTTGTTTTATATGTTTATAAAAAAAAAAAAAAAAATGTATGTTTTTGGTGTTATGTCTTACAGCCCGAGGACGTGCTGTGATTTACCAGGGGGGAATGTAGCACCCTGAGGATTCGGCTGCTACAGGGGTATTGCACCTCAACCCAGAGGTGTGATATTCCACTCCCGGGTAAGGATGGAGTGTGGAACTGAGCTCGGTAGGCTGCATGCACTACACACATCCCATTTCCGAGGAGCAGACCGACGGTACTCCCACTTAGAAATGTGCAGGTACGACCGAGTCTGTTCCTGGCTGGAGTGGGAGGGGGGTGGTACATCCCAAGTAGTGTAGGGGCAGATAGGGGGAGCAGCCTGGGTAAAGATAGGAGCTCATTGGGTGCTGGTCACCTGAGCTCACACATAGAGGGTGTATATAAGGTGGGCACCATCAAAGAACAGGGTCAGATGCAGAGAACAAGTCAGCGAGCAGAGGAGAAGAGAGACCCAGAGTGAGAGAGGAGAAGAGAGACCCAGAGGGGGAAACAGAAAAGAGGACTCCAAGAACCCAACTTAAATCCCCGGGTGAAGAGTCGGCACAGGGTACCGGATCCCAAACTGGCGGGGGCAGAAAACACACCCTAGCCAGAGACCGGAGGCCGTGGGCAGCATCTGCCACGGCCACCCATCACATCCACCCCGAAGGCACACCACATGAAGGGTCAGGGAACCCAAGGCCAAGGGTGTCCCAACAGAAGGCCCGAGGGAGCTGGACCTAGGTGGATCACTGGTGGGGACGGCCAGAGAACGGGACAGAAGGAGAGCTCAGGGCCACGCTCCGGACTTGTTTGGGGGTTGGCTGGATCCAGGACCTGGTGGACGCAGCACGGCTCGGGTGGTCACTCGAAGCTGGAGTGACCAGTACAACATCTGCAGTAAGTAAACACCCTTAACTGCACAACCCGACTCTGTCTTCATTGCCGTCTGCACCGCACCACCACAACCCCCATCCTCTGCACCTGTCCCCCCTGAGGCTATACCCCTCCCGTTGGGGGTTATCTCACCAAGCTGCGCACCCACCATCAGCCTCAGCGGACCCTGCTGCAGCGGCGGCCACAGTGACCGCATCACAACGGGTGGCGTAGTCGACACAAAAGAACTCTTAATAACATCTGTAGGACTGCCACATAACACTGAGTTTGACGCCCTGGGCACGGGCCGGGTCACAGCCGCTCGGAGACTACAACCCCCCATCTGATCCGGTGCCGGGTATTCCCCTCAAAAAGGAATATGTCCCAGGGGGCGCGTCAGAACTTTCTCCCATCTCCCTACTGCATCTCTGGAGCTCAGCCACAGTGATCTTGGGTTTATTCTTTACCAAGGCTCTTCTCCCATGATTGCTCAGTTTTGCTGGACGGTCAGGTCTAGGAAGACTTCTGGTGGTCCCAAACATCTTTCACTGAAGGATTATGGAGGCTACTGTGCTCTTAGGAACCTTGAGTAATGCAGAAATTCTTTTGTAACCTTGGCCAGATCTCTATCTTGCCACAATTCTGTCTCTGAGCTCCTTGGCAGTTCATTTCAGCTTATGATTCTCATTTGGTCTGACATGCACTGTGAGCTGTGAGGTCTTATATAGACAGGTGCGTGCCTTTCCAAATCAAGTCCTATCAGTTTAATTCTATTCCTATTTGGTTTAACACAGTTGGACTCCAATGAAGGAGTAGAACCATCTCAAGGAGGAACACAAGGAAATGGACAGCATGTGACTTAAATATGAGTGTCTGAGCAAGGGTCTGAATACTTACACTCCCTGACAGAAGTTATGTCGCTTATCCATGTTATGTAAATAAAAGCTTATAACCTGACGTTAAATTCATCCATTGATTTTATACAGTGGTGGCCAAAAGTATTGGCACCCCTGCAATTCTGTCTGATAATACTCAGTTTCTTCCTGAAAATTATTGCAATCACAAATTCTTTGGTATTATCATCTTCATTTAATTTGTCTTCAATGAAAAAACACAAAAAGAATTGTCCTAAAGCCAAATTGGATATAATTCCACACCAAACCTAAAAAAGGGGGTGGACAAAAGTATTGGCACTGTTTGAAAAATCATGTGATGCTTCTCTAATTCGTGTAATTAACAGCACCTGTAACTTACCTGTGGCACCTAACAGGTGCTGGCAATAACTAAATCACACTTGCAGCCAGTTAACATGGATTAAAGTTGACTCAACCTCTGTCCTGTGTCCTTGTGTGTACCACATTGAGTATGGAGAAAAGAAAGAAGACCAAAGAACTGTCTGAGGACTTGAGAAACCAAATTGTGAGGAAGCATGAGCAATCTCAAGGCTACAAGTCCATCTCCAAAGACCTGAATGTTCCTGTGTCTTCCGTGCGCTGTGTCATCAAGAAGTTTAAAGCCCATGGCACTGTGGCTAACCTTCCTAGATGTGGACGGAAAAGAAAAATTGACGAGAGATTTCAACGCAAGATTGTGCGGATGGTGGATAAAGAACCTCGACTAACATCCAAACAAGTTCAAGCTGCCCTGCAGTCCGAGGGTACAACAGTGTCAACCCGTACTATCCGTCGACGTCTGAATGAAACGGGACTGTATGGTAGGATACCCAGGAAGACCCCACTTCTTACCCCGAGACTTAAAAAAGCCAGGCTGGAGTTGGCCAAAACTTACCTGAGAAAGCCTAAAACGTTTTGGAAGAATGTTCTCTGGTCAGATGAGACAAAAGTAGAGCTTTTTCAGAAAAAGCATCAACATAGACTGTACTGGAAAAGAAAAGAGGCATTCAAAGAAAAGAACACGGTCCTTACAGTCAAACATGGTGGAGGTTCCCTGATGTTTTGGGGTTGCTTTGCTGCCTCTGGCACTGGACTGCTTGACCGTGTGCATGGCATTATAAAGTCTGAAGACTACCAACAAATTTTGCAGCATAAAGTAGGGCCCAGTGTGAGAAAGCTGGGTCTCCCTCAGAGGTCATGGGTCTTCCAGCAGGACAATGACCCAAAACACACTTCCAAAAGCACTATAAAATGGTTTGAGAGAAAGCACTGGAGACTTCTAAGGTGTCCAGCAATGAGTCCAGACCTGAATCCCATAGAACACCTGTGGAAAGATCTCAAAATGGCAGTTTGGAGAAGGCACCCTTCAAATATCAGGGACCTGGAGCAGTTTGCCAAAGAAGAATGGTCTACAATTCCAGCAGAGCATTGTAAGAAACTCATTGATGGTTGTTCGCAGTTATTTTGGCTAAAGGTTGTGCAACCAAGTATTAGGCTGAGGGTGCCAATACTTTTGTCTGGCCCATTTTTGGAGTTTTGTGTGAAATGATCAATGATTTGATTTTTGCTTCATTCTCTTTTGTGTTTTTTCCTTGCAAGCAAATTAAATGAAGATAATAATACCAAAGAATTTGTGATTGCAATAATTTTCAGGAAGAAACTGAGTATTATCTGACAGAATTGCAGGGGTGCCAATATTTTTGGCCACCACTGTAAATTACTCTTTTGAAAGCTGAAACCCTCCCAAATTTGGCTTAGGTTAAGAAAATAAATTGGCATCAATGCTGAAACATTGATCATTTAATGAACACAGAATGGTCAGATTTTGGCAAGACAAAAGTTTTGTCGCCTGGTCATATAATGCACCCAATCCTAGTTAACATCCTCACCAGTGCTCAGTAAATGATCGGTTAATTAGTGGGTGTGTATAAAAAGAAACCCAGCACCCCAGACCTTCACTTGAACTGCAACTTGAGCTCTGACAACATGCCAAAAATCCACCCTGCAACCAAAGCCTTGAGTATCAAGAGGCTGAAGACCAGATCCACTGCAGAGGTGGCTGGCACCTGTAATGTGTCTCAGCGTCAAGTACAAATAATTAAAAAAAGATTTGAAGAGACTGGAGATGTGTTTGACAAGCCCAGGTCCAGCAGACCCCGCAAGACAACTGCTCAGGAGGAACATTTGTTGGTTAGAAAATCCAAAGCAAGCCCCTCTCCCACCGCAGCAGAGCTCCAACATGCCTGGTCACCTCAAGTCCCTGTGTCAACTAGAAGAGTTTGTAGGATTCTGTCTCGAAATGGCCTCCATGGTTGAATCAGTGCCCAGAAGCCAGCACTAAACAAAAGGCAAATAAAAAAACGTGTGGCATTTGCAAAGTCCCACAGCCTTATAAACAGAGGGACGCTGGAAAAGTGGCAGAAGGTGGATTTCTCTGATGAATCTTCAGTAGAATTACACCACAGCTGCCGCAAATACTGCAGGAGACCTACTGGAGCCCGTATGGATCCAAAATACACCCAGAAAACAGTTAAATTTGGTGGTGGAAAGATCATGGTCTGGGGTTGCATTCAGTATGGGGGTGTGAAAAACATTTGCAAGGTGGAAGGCAATATCACTAGCCTAAAATATCAAGAAGTATTAGCTACCTCTTACATTCCAAATCATAAAAGGGGTCAAATTCTGCAGCAGGATGGTGCTCCATCTCATACATCCATCTCTACAACAAAGTTCCTCCAGGCAAAAAAGATCAAGGTGCTCAAGGACTGGCCAGCCCAGTCACCAGACATGAACATCATTGAGCATGTTTGGGGTAGGATGAAAGATGAAGCTTGGAAGACAAAACCAAAGATTCTAGATGAACTCTGGGAGGCGTGTAAGACTGCATTCTTTGCTATTCCTGATGACTTCATTAATAAATTGTATGAACCATTGTTGAACCGCATGGATGCAGTCCTTCAAGCTCATGGAAGTCACACAAAATATTAAATATGACTCTAATAGCACCACAACTTCATTCACCAATGTTATGCAACATATATTTGTATTTTAAGATAATTATTTGTTTGAATATCACATTACTTTCTGCGGGCGACTAAACTTTTGTCTTGCCAAAATCCGACCATTCTGTGTTCATTAAATGATCAATATTTCAGCATTGATGCCAATTTATTTTCTTAACCTAAACCAAATTTGGGAGGGTTTCTGCTTTCAAAAGAGTAATTTATAAAACCAATGGATGAATTTAACGTCAGGTTATAAGCTTTTATTTACATAACATAGATAAGCGACATAACTTCTGTCAGGGAGTGTATGGCCATGTGATATTTCAGTTTTTCTTTTTTAATACATTTGCAAAAATTTCTACATTTATGGTATTTTCAGTCAAGATGGGGTGCAGATTGTACTTTAACCCCTTAGCAACATTTGACGTACTAATATGCGTCTGTGCCCTGGGACTTAAGAGCCAGACCCGTATTAGTACGTCATGGCGATCGCGAACGCAACATGGTGTCCGCTAACAATTTGAGCCTTTTTTCCATTCAATTTGTTAGCGGACACCATGTTGCATTTGGAGAGTCCCTGTGTGCCCAAACATTGGAGCTCCCCCACAAGTGACCCAATTTTGGAAACTAGACCCCCCAAGGCACCTATCTAGATGCATAGTGAGCACTTGGTAAAAATGAAAAAGTGAAAAAAAAAACATTTTTCATTTTTACGAATCAATTTGTGAAGCACCTGGGGGTTCCTAGTGCTCACTATGCATCTAGATAGGTCCCTTGGGGGGTCTAGTTTCCAAAATGGGGTCACTTGTGGGGGAGCTCCAATGTTTGGGCACACAGGGGCTCTCCAAACGCAACATGGCGTCCACTAATTATTCAAGCAAATTTTACAATCAAAAAGTCAAATGGCGCTCCTTCCCTTCCGAGCCCTACAGTGTGCCCAAACAGTGTTTTTTCCCCACATATGGTGTATCTGCGTGCCCAGGGGAAATTGTACAACAAATTTTGGGGTCCATTTTTTCTTGTTACCCCTGTGAAAATAAAAAAAATTGGGTCTAAAGTAACACTTTTGTGAAAAAAGTTAAATGTTCATTTTTTTCTTCCACATTCCAAAAATTCCTGTGAAGCACCTGAAGGGTTAATAAACTTATTGAATGTGGTTTTGAGCACCTAGAGGGGTGCAGTTTTTAGAATGGTGTCACTTTTGGGTATTTTCTGTCATAAAGACCTCTCAAAGTGACTTCAAATGTGATGTGGTCCCTAAAAAAATGGTTTTGTAAATTTTGTTGGAAAAATGAGAAATCGCTGGTCAACTTTTAACCCTTATAGCTCCCTAACAAAAAAAAAAATTGTTCCAAAATTGTGCTGATGTAAAGTAGACATGTGGGAAATGTTATTTATTAACTCTTTTGTGTGACATATCTCTCTGATTTAAGGGCATAAAAATTCTAATTTTGAAAATTTCAAAATTTTCTAAATTTTCGCCAAATTTCCATTTTTTTTCACAAATAAACGCAAGTGATATCGAAGAAATTTTACAACAATCATGAAGTACAATATGTCACGAAAAAACAGTCTCAGAATCAGGGGGATCTGTTGAAGCGTTCCAGAGTAATTACCTCATAAAGTGACAGTACTCAGAATTGTAAAAATTGGCCTGGTGATTAACGTGCAAGCCACCCTCGGGGGTTAAGGGGTTAATGATTAAAAAAATGAACTTTTTAGAATTTACCAAAGGGCTGCAATGAAACAAAGAATGAAAAATTTAAAGAGGTCTGAATACCTTCCATACCCACTGTAAGTGCTCATTCCTGATAAACACTGTGTAAATGCACCCCAAGATGGAGCAGATCAACCCCCTGCACCTTACAAAAAGAAACACATGAATGTATAATTAATTTGGAAGTGCCTTATATATCCACTTACTATAGTATTTCATGAGTTTGCTATTTCTATAGCAACGTACAGTATTTAGTGGAATAAGAGATGTGATATCTATCGGAGTTATTAAATATCACACACATACTTTCCTAATAACACAAATGTTAAATCACCCATATTGTGAAGGCTGGGCAGAGATAAAAGAGAAAAATCTGATATGCCTCCTGTAGGTAAAGACATGGCATATTTGAGAGCAGATGAAACACATTTAATTTTCAGGAAAGGGGCCGCTGTGATAGCAGCTGGGGGAAATCAAATGCACAGCAGGATAGTATAATTCACAATAATTTTGTATGGCAGATTTGATGACATGATGTCAGGCACAAATTTTCGCTGCTTCTTTTGCTGTTCACCACTGCTTTATCACTCCAGCCTGTGCTTCTGATGTTATTCAATCACTATGAAAACCTCTGACTCCCAGCAGATGAGTGTGGCAGAAAAACGGACATTCCTTTATTCTCAAAAAGATAATCATTTTAACAAAAGATCTCAAACATACTGGAAGCCAAGCATCTGTTTCAACATGATGTAATAGAAACCTAATTAATGTCTCGCACTAGTATCTAAAATAAATGTACATAATATGTGTATATATATATATATATATATATATATATATATATATATATATACATACAGTACAGACCAAAAGTTTGGACACACCTTCTCATTTAAATATTTTTCTGTATTTTCATGACTATGAAAATTGTACATTCACACTGAAGGCATCAAAACTATGTATTAACACATGTGGAAATATATACTTAACAAAAAAGTGTGAAGCAACTGAAAATATGTCTTATATTCTAGGTTCTTTAAAGTAGCCACCTTTTGCTTTGAGGACTGCTTTGCACACTCTTGGCATTCTCTTGATGAGCTTCAAGAGGTAGTCACCGGAAATGGTCTACCAACAATCTTGAAGGAGTTCCCAGAGATGCTTAGCACTTGTTGGCCCTTTTGCCTTCACTCTGCGGTCCAGCTCACCCCAAACCATCTCGATTGGGTTCAGGTCTGGTGACTGTGGAGGACAGGTCATCTGGCATAGCACCCCATCACTCTCCTTCTTGGTCAAATAGCCCTTGCACAGCCTGGAGGTGTGTTTGGGGTCATTGTCCTGTTGAAAAATAAATGATGGTCCAACTAAACGCAAACCGGATGGAATAGCATGCCGCTGCAAGATGCTGTGGTAGCCATGCTGGTTCAGTATGCCTTCAATTTTGAATAAATCCCCAACAGTGTCACCAGCAAAGCACCCCCACACCATCACACCTCCTCCTCCATGCTTCACGGTGGGAACCAGGCATGTAGAGTCTCTCCGTTCACCTTTTCTGCGTCGCACAAAGACACGGTGGTTGGAACCAAAGATCTCAAATTTGGACTCATCAGACCAAAGAACAGATTTCCACAGGTCTAATGTCCATTCCTTGTGTTCTTTAGCCCAAACAAGTCTCTTCTGCTTGTTGCTTGTCCTTAGCAGTAGTTTCCTAGCAGCTATTTTACCATGAAGGCCTGCTGCACAAAGTCTCCTCTTAACAGTTGTTGTAGAGATGTGTCTGCTGCTAGAACTCTGTGTGGCATTGACCTGGTCTCTAATCTGAGCTGCTGTTAACCTGCGATTTCTGAGGCTGGTGACGCGGATAAACTTATTCTCAGAAGCAGAGGAGACTCTTGGTCTTCCTTTCCTGGGGTGGTCCTCATGTGAACCAGTTTCTTTGTAGCGCTTGATGGTTTTTGCAACTGCACTTGGGGACACTTTCAAAGTTTTCCCAATTTTTCGCACTGACTGATCTTCATTTCTTAAAGTAATGATGGCCACTTGTTTTTCTTTACTTAGCTGCTTTTTTCTTTGTTTGGGCTAAAGAACACAAGGAAAAGACATTAGACCAGTGGAAATCTGTGCTTTGGTCTGATGAGTCCAAATTTGAGATCTTTAGTTCCAACCACCGTGTCTTTGTGCGACGCAGAAAAGGTGAACGGATGGACTCTACATGCCTGGTTCCCACTGTGAAGCATGGAGGAGGAGGTGTGATGGTGTGGGGGTGCTTTGTTGGTTACACTGTTGGGGATTTATTCAAAATTGAAGGCATACCGAACCAGCATGGCCACCACAGTATCTTGCAGCGGCATGCTATTCCATCCGGTTTGCGTTTAGTTGGACCATCATTTATTTTTCAACAGGACAATGACCCCAAACACACCTCCAGGCTGTGTAAGGGCTATTTGACCAAGGAGGAGAGTGATGGGGTGCTACACCAGATGACCTGGCCTCCACAGTCACCAGACTATAACCCAATCGACATGGTTTGGGTTGAGCTGGACCGCAGAGTGAAGGCAAAAGGGCCAACAAGTGCTAAGCATCTCTGGGAACTCCTTCAAGATTGTTGGCAGACCATTTACGGTGACTACCTCTTGAAGCTCATCAAGAGAATGCCAAGAGTGTGCAAAGCAGTCACCAAAGCAAAAGGTGGCTACTTTGAAGAACCTAGAATATAAGACATATTTTCAGTTGTTTCACACTTTTTTTGTTAAGTATATAATTCCACATGTGTTGATTCATAGTTTTGATGCCTTCAGTGTGAATGTACAATTTTCATAGTCATGAAAATACAGAAAAATCTTTAAATGAGAAGGTGTGTCCAAACTTTTGGTCTGTACTGTATGTATATATATATATATATATATATATATATATGTATACATATATATACTGTATACATATATAGTGCTCAACATAAATAAGTAGATCTTCTTTGAAAAGTGAGATTTTGAACAATATCTTTACTGAATACAAAAACAATTTCCAAAATTTTGACAAGACTGAGTTTCAGAGAACATTTTTTAATGCATAATATAAAAGTAAGTACAATATTATAACTTCATTCACAAAATCTTCAGTTTTACTCAAATTAGTTGATGCAAAAATGAATACACCACACATCAAAAACTACTACATCTAGTATTTAATATGATCTCCATGATGACAAAACCAAATCTTCTAGACATGGAATGAACAAGTTTGTAACAAATTGCAAAATCTATTTTTTCCCATTCTTCAAAAAGAACCTCTTTTAGAACTGGATACTGTATGGAGAGTGATGCTCAGTAGTGATGGTTGCTAGGGCGGGAGCTCGGATCCCCTCCCAACATGTTTGGCGCTCTTTAGAGAGCCAATGAACATGCAGGGATTGCATGCCACACACTGTAATGCCTTAGTAATGTTGGTTGTGGCATTACAGTGATTGGCTGGCCTCACAGCATCATCAGGTGTATATAAGACCGGGCGCCGCCATGCTCATCACAGTCTGCCCCGGAATCAGGCAGAGTAGGGAGAGGTGCTGCTGTGTCAGGGAGAGATTTGCTTGTTTAGAGTTAGTATTGGTATTCCACAACATATATCTGGTGCATGAAGAGGACAAGGCCGAGGCCGTGGGCAAACTGAAATTGTGCCACAACAAACACCCACATCTTCTCGCTCAACCTTCCTGTCCCAATTAATAGGGGACCGCAGAACACCACTTTTGAACACAGAGCAATGTGAAAAGGTTATTGGTTGGATAGCAGATAAAGCTTCCAGTCACTTAGCCACCACCACCCTGTCTTCCACACGGTCAAGTCTCAGTAGCCGTGAGTCTGGACCGCATATTCCTCACCATGATCCTCCTTCCTCCCACCATGCCAAGTGCTCGGAGACAACTGATCCCACACTTGGACACTTCGAAGAGCTGTTCACTTTTCCATTTATACTTCCGCCCGGTCCACTTGAAACGGGGTAAGAGCTGCTGTGGTTACACGAAGGCGATGGTGGGAAACTGTCACAAGAGGTGGATGATGATGAAAGTCAGGAGGAGGACCAGGGTGCGTAGGTGCAAAATGAGGTTGTGGACGATGAAGTCACTGACCCAACCTGGCAAGGTGACATGCAGAGCAAGGACAGCAGGGCGAGGGAGGCGTAGCACCACAACAGGCAAGAACAAGCAGTGTAGTGGCCACAGACAGAAGGCGGCCGACCGTTCCCCGTAACATCAACACGACGGAAGTTGCCAGTATAACTGCTTGGTCTTCCCGAGTCTGGTTGTTTTGTAAAGACTCTGCCGATAACCCCAAAAAAGGCAATTTGCACCACCTGCCAGGCCAGCATCAGCAGGGGCAGCAAAACTAGCAAACTGACCACCACCAGCATGATCAGGCACATGGCAGCAAAGCACCCGACTAAGTGGGCCGAACTCCAGGGTCCAGCAATAATGTCAGCAGGTGACACCACTGCTTGTTCCGCTGTTATGCATACACACCAATCCCCTGTCCATGGCACATGCCAAGATGCCTCCCGACTTGCACCGGTCGTTGAACACTCTCAACTAGCACCATCAGCAAGCACGTCCACATCCTAGTTCCTGTGCAGCGTTCAGTTATCCTTACCCCAGTCCTTGGAATGAAGCGCAAATACGCAGGCCACACTACTAAATTCACACATTTCGCGAATGCTTGCACTCAAAATGTTGCCTTTTAGGCTCGTGGAGAGGGAAGCTTTCCGCAACCTGATGGCGGCGGCCGTCCCTTGGTACCCGGTCCCCAGCCGTCACTTTTTCTCCCGGCGTGCCGTCCCCGCATAAGAAAAGCATGTGTTCCACAACATTAGCCGTGCCCTCAGCAACGCATATACTGGGAAAGTCCACCTAACCACGGACACAGGGACAAGTCCTTGTGGGCAGGGACGGTACATCTCGCTGACGGCATATTGGGTTAACATAGTGTAAGCCGGGACCCAGTCGGACCTTGGGACGGAACACAAGGATTGCCGACACTGGGTCAATCAGGGTTGACCCCATATTTTACAGCTCCTGCACCTCCTCCTGCTCTTCAACATCCATCTCCGAAATGACCACATCAGTCGCAAGCTGGAAGCTCTGCAGCACTGCCTCGGCCAAGCGGCAACAGGCTGTGCTTAAGCTAATATGCTTAGGTGACAAATCACATAACGCTGAAAAGTTGTGGACAGCTTTGAAAGACCAGGCAGATCTATGCCTGACACCGCTGAACCTACAGCCTGGCATGGTCGTGTGTGACAATGGCCGGAACCTGGTGCGGCTCTGAGGTGAGGCAAGCTCACACACGTACTATGCCTGGCCCACATGCTTAACCTCGTGGTTCAGTGGTTTCTCAAAACCTACCCGGATCTGTCGGATCTGCTTGTCAAAGTACGCCCCCTGTGTGCCCATTTTAGAAAGTCAGCTACAGCTTCCGCCGCTCTTGCCGTGCTTCAGCAACGTTTGCAGCTTCTGGCTCACCGACTGGTGTGTGATGTCCCCACACGTTGGAACTCTACATTGCAGATGTTGGGAAGGATTTGTGAGCAGAAGAGGGCAGTTGTTGACTACCTGCATCAACAAGGCTGTCGGTATTCAGGTCACACTCCACACATAAAACCTCAGGAGTGGACATAGATGTCAGACATCTGTACCATCCTCCAACACTTTGAGGACGCCACCAAGATAGTGAGCGACAATGACCCCATAATTAACGCCACCATCCCGCTTCTCTGTCTTCTGAAAGGCTTTCTGCTCTCAATTAAAGAGGATGCATTGCAGGCGGAGCACGATGAGATGGAGCAAGGAACCATACAGGGTGATTACACACAGCCCAGCCTCATCTCATTCCAATGGGGATTGGGTGACAATGAGGAAGAGGAGGAGGAAAAACAGGAGCTAGTTTCATGCACTATATACGGTACTACCTGCACAACTGTCATACAGTCTGTTCAGCATAGATGGCTTGAGGACAAAGAGGAGGAGGAGGAGGAGAGCATGGTCACTCATCCTCTTGGTGAGGACACGGAAGCCTTGCGTGTTAGCAGTCTGGCACGCATGGCTGAGTTTATGTTATAATTATTATAATTATTGTGTATCCAAGCTGGACACGTGGCATGAACTGGCTCTCTACGCCTTGGAGGTCCTGGCCTGCCCTGCTGCTAGCATTTTGTCAGAGCGGTTTTTTAGTGCCGTTGGTGGAATTATAACCGATAGGCGCATCCGCCAGTCAACTGAAAATCCTGACAGGCTGACTCTTATAAAAATGAACAAGGGCTGGATTAAGCCAAACTTCTCATCACCACCGAATGATAGCAGCGTTACATAAACTCAAATACAGTGTATTTTTTGGGGGAGGTCAAACGCTATTCCCATGCACCTCTGTCTTCACACCCAGACATGGTTATACGCTTCCTGATTTTGTGTATTTGCTGTTGTCCTCCTCCTTCTCCGCATCCTCATCCTCCACCACCATATCACCACCATATGTACCATATCAACATATCTACTTCTCTTGCAAGGGACATTAGAGTTCCTCCAAATTTTTAGCAGCCGTTACTTCACTGCATAGGCAAACAGTATGGTAGACCCACTTCCTAATCATGGGAACATTGTTTCTAGGAGGCTTTCTGACCTCTACGTCTCTTGCAAGGGGAATTTGAGTTCCTCCAAATTTTTGGCAGCCATTGCTTTATTGCATAGGTAAACACTGTGGTAGACCCACTTCCTAATAATGGGAACATTGTTTTTAGGAGGCTCTCTGACCTCTACTCTCTTGCAAGGAGCATTGGAGTTCCTCCAAATTTTTGGCAGCCTTTTGCTTCACCACATGTAACGGGTCTGGGAGGTGGAACCTCTGTGCAACTATACAAGGGGGCAGTCCTTGTAAGGAAGCGGGTGGCTCCCAGGGAAGACGGGCAGGTAGTCACGGCAAGTGACAGGGACAGTCTCTGGGTAGAGGGGCAGGTAGTCACGGCAAGTGACAGGGACAGTCTCTGGGTAGAAGGGCAGCGGGCTGGTGGCTGGTGAACGCTCCCAGGTGAGCGGGCGAGAGTCTCTGGACAGGCAGGTGGTCACGGCAAGTGACGGCAGAACCTCCAGGTAGACTAGCAGACAGGTAGTGGGTGGACGCTCCCAGGTGAGCGGGCAAGAGTCTCTGGGCAGGCAGGTGGTCACGGAAAGTGACGGCAGAGCCTCCAGGTAGGCTAGCAGGCAAGTAACAGGTGAGCGCTCCCAGGTGAGCGGGCAGGCTGGTCCATAGACAGACTGACAGGTGTCGGAGAGCAGACCGTCGGACCGCAGGCTTGCAAGCTGGTAAGCGGATATCAGGCAGGTATCAAGCAGGAATCTGGCAGATGACTGGCAGGTAACAGGCAGGAATCAAGCAGGTGACTGGCAGGTCACTGGCAACGGGACCTGAGGGCTGAAGCAGAGTGAAGGCTTTGCAACAACATTGCTTGGGCACCTCCATTTTGGAGGAGGTGCCTTATATATGGGAGGTCCTCCGGCAATTGGCCCGGGACTCCTTAGGACGGCGCGTGCGGACCATTTAAGAGAGGGGAGCGCGCGCGCGCCCTAAGCACACTGCCGGGTAAGGAGCGCGTGCCGGAAGCAGCGGGGAGAGAAGCACTGGAGGACGCCGCGCCAGGAGCGGGGAGGTGAGAGGGACGGCGTCTCTGCCTAGTCCGGGGCAGAGACGCCGATGCTACACTGCATACACAAACATTATGGGTGACCCACTTCCTAATAATGGGAACATTGTTTTTAAGAGGCTCTCTGACCTCTACATCTCTTGAAAGGGGCATTTGAGTTCCTCCAAATTCTTGGCAGCCGTTGCTTCACTGCATAAGCAAACATTATGGTAGACCCACTTCCTAATAATGGGAACATTGTTTTTAGGAGTTTCTCTGACCTCTACGTCTCTTGCAAGGGGCATTGGAGTTCCTCCAAATTTTTGGCAGCCGTTGCTTCACTGCATAGACAAACACTATGGTAGATCCACTTCCTAATAATGGGAACATTGTTTGTAGGAGGCTCTCTGACTTCTACGTCTCTTGCAAGGGGCATTGGAGTTCCTCCAAATTTTTGGCAGCCGTTGCTCCACAACATAGGCAACACTATGGGAGACACACTACCTCATAATGGGAACATTGATTTAAGGAGGCTCTCTGACCTCTACGCCTATTGCAAGGGGCATTTGAGTTCCTCCAAATTTTTGGCAGCCGTTGCTTCACTCTATAGGCAAACACTATGGTAGACCCACTTCCTAATAATGGCTACATTGTTTTTAGGAGGCTCTCTGACCTCTATGTCTCTTGCAAGGGGCATTGGAGTGCCTCCAATTTTTTGGCAGCCCTTGCAGTCACTGCATACGCAATAAAAGTATAGGAGACCCACTCATTAATAATGGGAACAACGAAGCATAGCCGGCTGATGACTCTCTAACAATAGCGAGGGCCGACTGCTGGCCCTTTAAGAATAGTAAGGGCCGCATGATGGCCCTATAAAAATAGGCTTTGTGACATTCAGAGTCCCTCCATCATAAATGAAACAGGATGTGTCTGATGATGTGTCACACACCACATGGCCAGATAACGTTGTAAAATGTTAAAATAACATTTCCCAGTGAATGCATTTGTCTTAAAAAATAACGTAAAAAAAAGCACAGAAGGTTCTTTCTTTAGTTTAAAAACCAGAGTCGCCAATGTAACCTCAATGTAATCACATTGTTCAGCTCCTGCACCTCCTCCTCCAGTTCAGCCTCCATCTCCAAAAGACCACATCAATCACAAGCTGAAAGCACTGCAGCACTGCCTTGGCCAAGCAGCAACAGGCTGTGCTGAAGATAACATGCTTAACAAACCGCCCACCGCTGCCGAGTTGTTGAAAGCTGTAACACAGCAGCCTGATCTGTGGCTCTCACCGCTGAACATACAACCAGGCATGGTCGTGTGTGACAATGGGTGGAACCTTGTGATGGAGAAATGACAGCCGGAGAAGATATGGTTTCCCAAAATTCAGTCCTTTCACCGAGCTAAAAAATATTGCTGTGGTGAAATACAACTCACCGACAAGCTGTCGACTGGCTCCGTACCGTCCCTGGCCATATTCACTTGTCCACGTGTTTGTGGGTAGGCGGTCCTTCCCAGTAAGTGCACTGGGAAGGGCACGGGTAATGTTGTGGGACCCGTGCTTGTGGAAGGCGGAGATGATACCGGGAGACAAAGTGGCGGCTAGGGACCAAGTATGGACACCCGGCCACCGCCATGAGGTTGTTGACAGCTTCCGCCTTCACGAGCCTAAAAGGCCACATTTCAAGTGCAAGCAGCTGTCAAAAATTTGGCAGTGTAGTATTGCAGTTTGTGAGTGGGTGGGTGCGTGGCTGCATACTTGCGCTTGTATTCCAATGAAAGGGTAGGGACAACTGAACGCTGCGCTGGGACATGGACATGGATGGTGATTGTTGCAAGTCTGCAACGACCGATACATGACGGGATGCATCTTCGCATGCGCCAAGGATCACTTATGATGGGCACACTTTTAGGCAGTGACCTGGGAGTGAGAGATGCTTCCCGGTGTCTTCCCCATGCTGTTCCCATGTGTTTTAAGCACTGTATGCATGTGTCTGATGACGTGTCACACACCACATGGCCATATAAGGTTGTAAAATGTTAAAATGACATTTCCCAGTGAATGCATTTGTCCTAGTTAAAAGCAATGCAAAAGTGCAAAAACGCATCAAAAACTCTATGTGTGAACATAGCCTAAGGTGTGGAGAAGCATTTTTGTTTTTGGTAATTTCTTTTGCCTTATATACAAGTCATTACCCTGGAAAGGATGTTCTTTAACATATTTCCCAAGAAAATCCATTTTGGTTTCATTTTTGCATGTTTTATTGTGCGTCCGTAAAAGTGGCATAATATCTCTGACTACGTTGTTGACATCAGTGATCTGGGAGTCAGAAATGCTTCCAGGGGTCTTCCCCATGCTGTTCCCATGTCATTTGAGCACTGCTTCCGTCGATTTGGGCAATTTTTCAGTCCTCTGCAGACCATCGAGGGGAGCTGCCGGAAAAACGCTCGAGTTTCCCATAGACTTTCATTGGGCTCGTTACTCAGACTGAGCACTCGAGCATTCCAATTTGCTCTACCAGAGCAACGAGTAGCCAAGCATTTTAGTGCTCTCTCATCACTAATTCTCACCTTGTTTCTTCAAGACTCCCCATAGGTGTTTGATTAGGTTCAAATCAGGAGACGTTCTTGGAAACTGAATCACTTTTACACTGTTCTTCTTTAGAAATGCAATATATATGTGTTTTGAATCATTGTCATGTTGGAAACGTGCATGTCAATGAACAGCATGAAGTGATGGTAGCATTTTCTCCTTCAATACAGAGCAGTGCATCTATGAATTCATGATTCCATCAATGAAATGTAGCTCCCCAAAACCAGCAGCACTCATGCAGCCCCGCATAAGGACGCTGCCAGTCTGGAGAAGAAAACCTTTAAACCTGAGATATCTGAAGCAGTTTCCTCAAGAGGAGTGGGCAAAAATACCTGTGGACAGGTGCAGAAGTGTCACGCAAGGTGTGGGAAAGACTAAGTTCAACATGAACGGAAGAGGGGGAGGAAGCCCAAACACTAGTGAAAGGGGAAGTGGAGACCCCTAGACAGATCTAATATCACCCTGCCTACTCTACCCTCCCTATGTAGGTTCCACGCCGAGCAGGACCCTAAGCCCTGGATGTCCCTAGAACTTGGTCCTAGATAGGGAGGGGGGAGGGGTGAGCCCTGGTCAACTACAAACTAAAGACAACAAGGTAGGCAAAAAAGGGGATAAACTTAGCTTGAGAATACACCAGAGGAGTAACGCCAACTGTCCCCCAAGGGCACCAGAGAAGAAGCTAGCCAACTGCTAGTGCTCCAAGCCTGCACAAAGGTACATAGAAGTATCACCGGCGATTACCTGCAGCAAACTGAGTGTTTTTAACTCCCAGGCAAGGGTGTGTCAATCAGCAGCAAGAGGGAGGTCACAGCTGGTTCCAAAAGGAAGAAGGATTAAGAAGGCATCTATAATGCCAAGCTCGGTGACCTTCTAAAGCCAGATCAAGAGCGACTGTCTATTACACCTGACGCACCTATGACAAGAAGTCTCATTGAAAGTTACAGAAATTGTTTGCTTGCAGTGATTGCCTCAAAAGGTTGTGCAACAAAATATTAAATAAAGGGTACCATCATTTTTGTCCAGGCTATTTTCATTAGTTTTTTTTATTTTTCCATTAATCCACAATTTATAATCATTGTCTGATTTTTTATAGTTGATATTCAGTAAATTTAAATTGAAAATTACTTTTAGCAGTTTTAAGTTATTTCAGTGACCACGGTAGGTTTTTCTTACTTCACCAGAAGGGTACTACTACTAACAATTTTGCCAATGTTTGTACACCATGGAAAGGCTTGAAAGCTGAAAAATTGTAGGGATAAAATAGAGCAATTATGGGTCAACACACTAGTCAACAGGAGTGATAGAGAGACCTATAGTGGAAGGAAGAGGTGAAGTTCCCCCTATTTTACGTATGGCAACTTGACTTGTGTTGTGTTAAGAACACAACACCTTATTATTCATATACTGCTCCAGCAGGTGCTGACCGTTCAATGTAGGCTGGTCCAGATTATAATGAGGGAACAGGATATCCGATGGTTCTGGTGTGATCAAGCAAAAGTGGAACGTAAAGGTTAGACTGCGCTGCTGGTGAATGATGATCTAATGTCAAAACGTTATAGAGAACTACTTTATTGTGTTCTATATCAAAATCGGGGTCAGGCAGTCCCCTTTAACACAATAATAACATGTGAGATGAGCAGATCAATCTGCAGAGAATTGAGTTGAATTTCCTGAAATTTGTAGTCCTATATAAATGTAAACACTCATTGATACGATTCACAAGAAATGGCAAAAGAAAAAATATATATGCCCAACGCCACTTCTGCTGAAGACACAGTAAGCATAATAATGGCATCAGTCAAAGCCATGCGGACATTCCCATAACACCCCACAACAATCAGGTCACATGGTCTTTTCCAGCTAATCAGGAGGGCTATCACACCCAGTAAATATATGGTTCGGGCAAGGAGCAGCATTTTATGCTTCTACTGTGTAGAGATAGGAGCTCAGAGCCTATCCCACCCAACAGCCACAAGGCACATCATTGATTCCATATACCAACTGCTTTAATTTTACTTATGCAAGTCAAAGCACTGCTAAACACTTTTACACTTTGAAAGCATGAAGCAGAAAAGCCTTTCGACAAACAAGTTGCTGCTGTGCATTAAGTGGCAACTCACCCGATAGCAGGCTCCTCATGAACTTCTACTCAGAATTATCATGAGTGACAATACCTGTAACATTCTGGCTGCTTTATGGTCAGGCAAAGTAACTCCTGCTCCATGCATGGTTCACATCCTGATATTACATAGTACAACATTTCTTACACAAATATACACACTTGAGGAAGGAGATGGTGAGAAAAGTGTCAGTCAATAGATTTTTAGTGACAAAGAATGCCCTTTTAACTTTACAAAAAAAGCAAATGGGATGCCAGAGTGCCACCTACTTTGCAACTTTGGAACCCACTGGAATTCGACATGTATGTGTTGCAACATTTGTAGAAAAGACATAAAAAGCAGTGACAGACAACAACATGCAGCAGACAAACTGGAGCGTGTGATACTTTGAAATCCAACATTGGAGCTGAGGGATGTGTGTCACCTACTTTAGAAATTTGAAGAGGCAACAAAATATATCAGTAGGGACATGTGTGGAATCAACGATGTAATCCAGCTAATATTTTTCCTGAAAGAAGCACTCACTAGCATTCAAGAGGGGACAGTGAAGAACAACAATTTGCACTTGCTCAGTGTCATCCTTTGCCTGTTGGGGACCCTCAAGGTTCATGTCACATTCTCCAGGATTTGGATGAATATCCTCCAAAGGGAAAAAACGAAAAGTATCTAAGGCGCACTGATCCAAAGTGACTTTTGTGTAAAATCAGTTCTTTATATAAATGTCTAAAACATAACCTGTTTCAAAGCTTCTTGCTCTTTTCTCAAATAATCATCACTTTAGGAAATTCACTTCACGAGTAGAGATGAGCGTTGTTCTACTCGAACTGTTCGCCAATCTCAAATTCGAGCTGTTTTGGGCGGTGTTCGAGCCGTTCGGCGAACACGAACAATTTGAGAAAAATTCGGCTGTTCGAGGTTATGTTCGATAACTGTTCGTGCACCAAAATCATAACTGGATTTTTTCTCAGTAATGATGAAAATTAATGTTAATACGCAGTTTGAGTGTACAGCGGGGTGGAGGGAGGGGCAGGGGATGGATCTCTGAAGGAACAATGAAGATCTCCATTTTTTTTTTCTCTTTCCCGCATTTACAGTGGGGAGGTGCAATCTGTCAGCCTATCAGCAGCGCACACACAGAGCGAAGTGCATTTTTTCACACAAGCAAGGGCATGTGTCATTGGCAGTGTATGTCACATGTCCTTGCCCTATAAGACCAAGCCATTTTCCCCGTCGCCACCATTTTCTCACTGCTGCAGCTGCGTGTTAGACGGCACCGCTGTTGCTGTGTGCGCTATACCTTGTTAATTTCAAGCCAATTTTCGCACAAATCTACAGATAGCTTGGGAGTAGGGAATAGTTGTGATTGCAGTCCTTTTAAGGACTAGGTTACAGCATTTCCTACGACTTTTATCAGGCAGGTCTGTGCTCTTAAATAGATAGATTGTGGGAGTAAAGACTAATTGTAATTGGAGTCCTTTTCAGGACTAGGTTACATCAGTTCCTATCAGTTTTTGCCAGGCAGGTCTGTGCCAGTGCTGTGCAAGTTTTTTTCACAGCATTTGGCTGAATCTAGCAAAGTTAATCCTTTTTGGCCTATTGCAGAGTGTTAGTCAGTGGAGTAGCCTATCTGTGTTGCAAGATATACCACCTGTGTATAGAATACCAATTTTTTTACTGCACCTAGTGAAGTAAAATCTTTTGGGCATAGCATCATTCTATTAGTCCATCTATACTGACCTCCATCAGGTTGCAAATTGAATATAATTTTTTTCTGCATCTAGCTCTGAAAAAATATTGGGCTTCTAGCTGTGTGTGGGACTTGTTGTATTAGTCCATCTATACTGACCTCCATCAGGTTGCAAACTGAATATATTTTTTTCTGCATCTACCTCTGAAAAAATATTGGGCTTCTAGCTGTGTGTGGGACTTGTTCTATTAATCCATCTATACAGACCTCCATCAGGTTGCAAACTGAATATATTTTTTTCTGCATCTACCTCTGAAAAAATATTGGGCTTCTAGCTGTGTGTGGGACTTGTTGTATTAGTCCATCTATACTGACCTCCATCAGGTTGCAAACTGAATATATTTTTTTCTGCATCTACCTCTGAAAAAATATTGGGCTTCTAGCTGTGTGTGGGACTTGTTCTATTAATCCATCTATGCAGACCTCCATCAGGTTGCAAACTGAATATATTTTTTTCTGCATCTACCTCTGAAAAAATATTGGGCTTCTAGCTGTGTGTGGGACTTGTTGTATTAGTCCATCTATACTGACCTCCATCAGGTTGCAAACTGAATATATTTTTTTCTGCATCTACCTCTGAAAAAATATGTGGCCTTCTAGCAGTGTGTGGGACTTTCTCTTTTAGTCCATCTATACTGACCTCCATCAGGTTTCAAACTGAATATAATTTTTTTCTGCATCTAGCTCTGAAAAAATATTTGGCCTTCTAGCAGTGTGTGGGACTTTCTCTATTAGTCCATCTATACTGACCTCCATCAGGTTGCAAATTAAAAATAATTTTTATCTGCATCTACAGTACAACTGAAAAAATATTTGGGCTTCTAGCTGTGTGTGGGACTTGTTCTATTAGTCCATCTATACTGACCTCCATCAGGTTGCAAATTGAATTTAATTTTTATCTGCATCTAGCTCTGAAAAAATATTTGGCCTTCTAGCAGTGTGTGGGACTTTCTCTATTAGTCCATCTATACTGACCTCCATCAGGTTGCAAATTAAAAATAATTTTTATCTGCATCTAGCTCTGAAAAAATATTTGGCCTTCTAGCAGTGTGTGGGACTTTCTCTATTAGTCCATCTATACTGACCTCCATCAGATTGCAAATTAAAAATAATTTTTATCTGCATCTACCTCTGAAAAAATATTTGGGCTTCTAGCTGTGTGTGGGACTTGTTCTATTAATCCATCTATACAGACCTCCATCAGGTTGCAAACTGAATATAATTTTTTTCTGCATCTAGCTCTGAAAAAATATTTGGCCTTCTAGCAGTGTGTGGGACTTGTTCTATTAGTCCACCTATACTGACCTCCATCAGGTTGCAAATTCAAAATAATTTTTTGTCTGCATCTAGCTCTGAAAAAATATTTGGCCTTCTAGCAGTGTGTGGGACTTTCTCTATTAGTCCATCTATACTGACCTCCATCAGGTTGCAAACTGAATATATTTTTTTTCTGCATCTACCTCTGAAAAAATATTGGGCTTGTAGCTGTGTGTGGGACTTGTTCTATTAATCCATCTATACAGACCTCCATCAGGTTGCAAACTGAATAAAAAAATTTTTTACATCTACCTCTGAAAAAATATTTGGGCTTCTAGCTGTGTGTGGGATTTGTTCTATTAGTCCATCTATACTGACCTCCATCAGGTTGCAAATTGAAGATAATTTTTTTCTGCATCTAACCCAGCCAATAGTTTTGGCCTAATACCACAGTTTGGCCACTCAGCTCTGCTCGGTTCCCATCCATTGTTTTTTTGTGCAAACAACTCCAGAGTTGTGAATTAGTTAACCACCAAAATGAGTGGAAAAAGGCCTGCTGCTGGTGGAAAGGGGAATAGACGTGTTGGGAAGGGGAAAAAAGGTTGTGTCCGTGGGGTAGGTGTTAAAGCAACAGTAACATCTGCAGAAGAAAGACCATCTTCCAGCCAAACTAAAATGTCTACTTCTTTTAGCGGACAATGTGATAAGATCCCTTTCTTACGGCCACGCCAATCGCTACAAATTCCAGATGAGGCACAAAAACAGCAGGTGCTTCAACGGATATCAAGTGCTCCTTTAAGTGGGCTCTCCTCCACATCAACTTCAACATCACAAGTAATCCAGTCCTCAAAGGTGTCACCCCAATCGCACTTGCTTCCTCACAGCTCCCAAATCTCCAGCTGCCCGTCTGAGTATGAGGTAGAACAGATGGTTGAGTCTGCAGAGCTGTTTACTCATACTATAGCCTGAGAATCAGAGGTCGACTCCAGCGCTTCTGTGAATCCAGACGAGGAAATGATCTGCACTGATGCCCAGAATTTTTATGAGTCGGATCCAGGACCAGACGCAGAAGGTTCTGACCATAATGTAGACCCTCATTCCCAAACTGTAACTCCTGTTGGTGGAGACAATGAGGAAGACGATGATAAGACTCAAATACCTGATTGGAGCGACAACTTTAGTTTTTTGTCAGGGCAGGAACAGGTTGGCTCTGAGGACGACGGGTGTGATAACGCACAGGGTGATGATGATGAGGTTGGAGATCCCACTTACTGTCAACCCACAGTCAGCCAAGAGATGAGGTCAGCAGAGGAGGTGGAGGAAGATGCTAGTGACGACGAGGTCAGGTTGCGCCTTCCTGGACAGAGACGTAGTACTGGAAGCACGTCAACAACTGCATCCTCAAACACAACTCTGCCTCTCACCACAAGTCGTGGTGGCTCTTCAGGTCGCATGGGTGCTAAGCCTTGCATAGCCTGGGCATTTTTTCAGATCGATAAAGATGACCCAACTCGTGTTATCTGTAACATTTGTCAGCAAAAGCTAAGTAGAGGCCAAAAAATACATAGTTTGAGTACTTCATGCATGAACCGGCACATGGACATGAAGCATAAGTTGCAGTGGGAAGCTCAGTGTGCTACAATGCGGCCTAGCCGGCCGGGCCAACCACCGTCTGCCATATCTTGTGCATCCGCGGCCTCTTCATCCTCTGTGACTGGGGGGACAGCAGTCACACCTGTTTTGGGGCGCAGACCTGCCACCTCTTTACTCGCAACAGCCAGCGTGATTGGCAGGTCATCATTTTCTTTGGAGGTGGTAACACCAGCTGGTGTTGAGCGCTGTCCGACATCGATAGCACCACCTTTGGATCAAGGCAACCTAACATGTCCGCCTGCATCTTCCTCACAGACCGGCAGTTTGCCGGGGACACCCTTATCAACCCCGTCTAAGCACAATAGCCAGCCCTCGGTCCCTCAGATGTGGACAAGTAAAAGACCATTTCCTCCTAGCCATGAGAAAGCTAAGAGGTTGAATTTCACCATCTGCAAGCTATTGGCTACAGAAATGCTGCCTTTCCGACTGGTGGACACAGAGGATTTTCGAGACCTTATGTCCGTCGCAGTGCCCCAGTACCAGATGCCCAGTCGGCACTACTTCTCAAAGAAAGGTGTGCCTGCGCTCCACCAGCGTGTCGCACACAACATCACCGCTTCTTCGAGAAACTCTGTGTGTGACAGGATGCATTTCACCACAGACACTTGGACGAGTAGGCATGGACAGGGGCGTTACATGTCGCTGACTGGGCACTGGGTAACTATGGTGACAGCAGGACAAGGGGCTGCTGTCCAAGTCTTGCCTTCCCCACGAGTTGTGCGTCAATCCTCTTTATGTCAAAGTTCCTCCACTGCTTCTGCCTCCTCAACCTCCTCTCGGTCTTCCACCTGCACCCAAAGCCTGTCTGGTCATGCCATAAGCTTTCTAACTGTGCAGAAGGGATCCTGCACACCTCCTTACTATGCTGGCAGTAGGGCTCAACGTCATCAGGCGGTTTTTACATTGAAATGTCTGGGAAATGTGAGTCACACAGCTGAGGAGTTGTGGTCAGCTCTGGAGAACCAATTTCATGAATGGTTGTCTCCACTGGACCTGAAACCAGGGAAGGCCGTGTGCGACAATGCTGCAAACCTGGGTGCGGCCCTTCGCCGGGGCAATGTCACACACGTGCCTTGTATGGCTCACGTGTTGAACCTGGTTGTCCAGCAATTTTTAGCACACTATCCCAGACTAGATGGCCTTCTGCAGAGGGCACGGTCGCTGTGTGCTCACTTCCGCCGTTCGCATCCCGCAGCTCAGCGACTTACATCTCTACAGAAGTCGTTGGGCCTGCCACTTCACCGGCTAAAATGCGATGTGCCTACCCGGTTTAATTCAACTCTGCACATGTTGCAGCGACTGTGGCAGCACCGACAAGCCCTGGTGCAATACGTTCTGACGTATAGCCTGGGCCAACGAGATCCAGAGGTGGGGCAAATCACGCTGGAGGAGTGGTCTCAGATCAGGGACCTATGCACCCTTCTGCACAGTTTTGAAATGGCGACGAAGATGTTTAGTGCTGACGATGCATTATCAGCATGACTATTCCGGTGATTTACATGCTGGAGCACATGTTAAACAGAATTCGGAGTCAGGTGGTGGCACAAGAGGAGGTGGAGGAAGTAGAGGAGGAGGAGTTGTATGCGGAAGGGCTAACATCTGCAAGGTCCAGACGGTCGGCAGCACCAAGGCGGCAGGCATGTGAGGGTGGGGGAGATGGTTTTACCAGGGCGCATGGTAGCAGCCAAACTAGTGAGGAAGGTGCAGGAGCCCAGGAAGAAGTGGAGGACGAACTGATGGAAGACTCATCAGATGAGGGAGACCTTGATCACATTTCTGTTGTGCGAGGTTGGGGGGAGAGGACAGAGGAAGGAAGCATGATTGTTACCTCGCCACAAACACAACAGGGACTTGGTGCTCCTGGATGCGCAACACACATGAGTGCCTTCTTGCTGCACTACCTGCAACATGACCCTCGAATTGTGAGAATTAGAAATAATCCTGACTACTGGGTTGCCACACTGTTAGATCCCCGGTACAAAGGTAAATTTGCAGAAATTATTCCTGCCATAGAAAGGGATGCACGCATGCAGGAGTATCAGCAGAGACTGTTGCAGAATCTTACATGTGCTTTTCAACAAAATACCAGTGGTGCACGTAGTGAATCTCACAGTTCCAACTTGCCAACCGTGGGACCGTCAAGTGTTCAGCACTCAAACCGTAACAGAACCACAGTATCTGCTGGTAACATCAATTTTGCGGAATCATTTCACCACTTTTTTAGCCCATCCTTTGCAAGGCCACAGGAGACAAGAAGTCTGACACATAGTCAACGCCTAGAGACGATGGTACAGGAGTATCTCCAAGTAAACATTGAAGCCATGACTGTGTCACTGGACCCTTGCTCTTTTTGGGCTTCCAATCTGGATAAATGGCCGGAGCTAGCCACTTACGCCTTGGAGATCTTGTCATGCCCCGCAGCCAGCGTTCTGTCTGAACGTGTGTTCAGCGCTGCTGGTGGTGTGCTGACAGATAAGCGCACGCGGCTCTCCACTGATAATGTAGACAGACTCACGTTCATAAAGATGAACAAATCATGGATCCGAAAAGACTTTTCTACCCCTGTGTCATCCTGGGGAGAGTAAAAGCTTGATGATTGGTTAAAATCACCCTACCAACCGTTTTAAGCTTTCAAATTACTAATCATGTTTATCTGTATCTTGGCTGGAAAATAATTTGGGCTTTGTAGCAGTGTGCAGCACTGATTCTATTAGGCCATCTATAATAAGCTCCACCAGATTTAAAATTACTAATCATGTTTATCTGTATCTTGACTGGAAAATAATTTGGGCTTTGTAGCAGTGTGCAGCACTGATCCTATTAGGCCATCTATACTAAAGCTTCACCAGATTTAAAATTAATAATAATTTTTAGCTGCATCTAGCCCGGAAAATAATTTTGGGGCTCCGAGATGCGCAAGACACATAAGTGCCTTCTTGCTGCACTACCTGCAGCATGACCCTCATATTGTCAGAATTCGAAGTAATCATGACTACTGGGTTGCCACACTCTTAGATCCCCCAAACTTTTCGATCAACCTTTTCATTTTAATAAAGACCAAAAAAATGGTCATTTTTGAAATTATAAGCATTAGCAGGTTGTTAGAAACTGAAATCAAACAGTTTTCAACTCAAAACTTTATTCTATGTGATGTTACATTTTCACATAGGACCCCTTGCTCGAAAGGAGCTTCTGAACTCTCTCGTCCATTGAATTTGTCAGGTTTTGGATGGTTTCTGCTTCAATTGTTTTGCATGAGGACAGAATACCCTCCCAGAGCTGTTGCTTAGATGTGAACTGCCTCCCGCCATCATAGACACTCCTTTTAATGATGCTCCAAAGGTTCTGAATGGGGTCGAGGTCAGGGGAGCATGGGGGTCACACCATAAGTTTGTCCCCTTTTATGCCCATATCAGCCAGAGATGCAGATGTTTTATGTGCAGCATGAGATGGTGCATTATCATGCAAAAAAATGATCTTGCTGTGAAATACACGGTTCTTCTTCTTGAACCATGGCAGGAAGTGTTGTTTGAGAAAATCCACATACATTATGGAGTTCATCTTTAGCGCCTTCAGGGATCCTAAAGGGGCCGACAATCTCTCTCCCCATGATTCCAGCCCAAAACATTACTCCACCTCCTCCTTGTTGGCGCTGTAGCCGTGTTTGCGTGGGGTGTCCATCAACCAGCCATCCTCCACTCCATCCATCTGGACCATCGAGCGCTGAACGGCACTCATCCGTGAACAAAACAGTTTTGAAATCAGTCTTCATGTAATGTTTGGCCCACTGGAGCAGTTTCTGCTTGTGTGAAGTGGATAGAGGAGGTCGACAGGATGGCGTATGCACAGCTGCAAACCTCTGAAGGACCCTGCATCTTGTTGTTTGGGGGACGTTGGAGGCACCAGCAGCTTCAAAAACTTGTCTGCTGCTATGACAAGGCTTTTTTGCCGCTGCTCTTTCAACCTGACGTAATTGCCTGTAGGAAAGAGTCCTCAATTTGCCCTTATCAGCACGCACACGTGTGTACTGTGAATCAGCTACATACTTCTTGATTGCCAAGACACTTCATCCTGATCATCGCACAATGTTGATTGTAGTCATGCCTTGACCTAAACACTCCACAATTTGTTGCTTCTCAGCAGCCGACACATCCTTTTTCTTTCCCATTTTGGCAGAAAATGTAGGCTGCTTAATAATGTGAGACAGCCTTCTTAAGTATGTAAAGAGAGGAGAGAACAAGGCGCAATGGGTGACTCAGTATTGCAATTTGTAGAGGGGTGTGGGGATGGCTACTAAACTTATGAAGTTGTGCACCTCTGCACAACCCCAGTGTAAAGCTCCACAAGCTCCGCTCTGTTGGTGGCTGTCATCTATTTCCAGCGGCGTTCACAGATCCTGATCTCTTGGTGGTATATCACGTGGTCAGGTTAGTAGCATGTAATGCCGAGATAGACGCCCAGCTTCACCAACACCCCAGGCAGCGCTCCGGAGGGGTTAAGGCAGCGCAGCTTGGAAAACCAGGGTAGTAATTTTAATTAAATTGCTCCCACAGGTGAAAAAACAATAGATTAAAGGCAGCTCTACCGCACCCCAACAGGGGGAAAAGGACAATCAGTGAATATGAATAGCGGTACCGCTATTCATATTCACTGATTAGCCTTCTTAAGTAGTCTTGCCTTTCATTGGACACACCTGCCAAACTAATTAGCACAGGTGTCTGCAATTGCTTACAGTGATATAAAGAGCCCTGACACACATCACCATCAATGAGTTTAACTGACAAACAAACAAATTCTTCCCTTATCACTCCTAAACACTTTTTGCATAATAATTTGAACACAGTGTACATGTGCTTTTCCACAAAACACCAGTGGTTCACGTAGTGAATCTTACAGTTCTAACTTGCCAACCGTGGTCTGTATGGAGTTGTTCAATAAAGGGCCCAAAATTAAGATAACATAGATGGGAGAGGTCTCTATGAATAGGAATTCCTAAGTATTTGATACCCTGTGAGGGCCAGGCAAAGGGAAAGTTGGACTGGATGGAATCCTATATGGATTTGGGGAGGGAGACATCGAGGGCCTCAGACTTCGCTGCATTGATTTTAAAATTTGACCATGTAACAAAGTGATCTATTTCAACCATAACAGCGTGGATGGATATATGTGATTGAGTGGTTGTAGTCTCCGTGGCGGCGACCCGGTTCCGTGGCTCAGGGCGGTCAAACCAGTGGCGGAACTATTTATGTGGTTTTGATGTTTAAATGTCCGACTACGCCACCCGTGGATTGCGGTCAGAGTGAACCGCCGCTCCAGGGCAGACCGCTGAGGCTGGTGTTGTGGGTGCAGCAGAGCGTAGCATAACTCCCCACGGGAGGAGTATAGCCTCAGGGCAGTGTATGCGGAGGATGGGGGTGATGGTGCAGGGCAGCAGCAGTAACGACACGGAGTCAGTGATGCAGTCCAGGGCCTTTACTCACAGTTCTTATTATCCAGACCACGTCTGCAGGTAACGGCTGCCCACGTCGTACTGTGCTCACCAGGTGAGGGGCTCAGACAACTCCCAGATAACTTTGGAGCGCTTCACAGGACCCCCTTTGTGTGTCCTTTGTCTGGCCTTTCTTACCAACCCTTCTGTCCGGCTGCCTCGGGCCTCCTCTTGGTAAACTTGGCGCCAGTTTCCCTGACTCTATGTGGTGCCTTCCTAGCGGGTGTAGCGAGGGGCTGCGCCACATAAAATGTCACAGCCTCCTGTTTCTAGCTGAGGGTCGTTTCCTGCCTCCACTAGTTTCGGGGACCGGTCTCCCCCTTTGGCCTGACCCCTCCACGCAGGTGGATTCGGGTGTGCGGTGGCGACTCGCCCGTCCGCACCCCTGGGATCCCTTCGTTCCTCGTTCCTGGAGCCTTCTCCGCTCCTCTTCCTTCCTTCTCCCTCTTCCAGGCCTGGGCCTCTGTTACTAGGCCCGCCTCCGGAGCAGAGCTCATGCAGAGCCCCTGCTCCCTGTCACTTCTGCTCAGACTTCTCTGCACTGAACTAAGATGGTGCCCACCTTTTATACTCCCTTCTCAATGCACCCAGGAACTGCTTCCTCCCTGCTCCTGCACTACAGGGTTCCCCTTCCTCAGTGTTCCCTCCCCCCACCCCAGCCAGGGACAGGGACTGTCGTGCCCATCTCAGGGGCATATTGGTCGCCCTGCCCCACGGCAATGTGGTGTAATGCATGCAGGTGTCGGGTCCTGATTAGTGTTGAGCCACCCCCGTAGTGTTCGAGTTCGGTTCGGTTCGTCGAACACCCGTGTGTTCGCCGAACTGTTCGTCGAACTGTTCGTCGAACACCTTCGAACTGTTCGTCGAACACCTTCGAACACCGTTAAAACCAATGGCAGGCAAACAAAAACACATAGAAACACATAGAAAACACCTTCAAAGGTGTCCAAAAGCTGACAAACTGCTCAGAAGACACAACTAACACATGGAAAAGTGACAAGTACATATAGTCATGCGAAAAGAAAAGAGGTGGAGGAGTAAAAGGAGGGGGAGACACAGATATAGGCATGTCATGCCCTTCTAAAATCCAAAAAGTGAGAAGCCGAGACGGCCAGTCCGCTCCTGCCCGTGCCACCTCCGTGTCGCCGGGTTTGTGCCAGAGCCGCGGTGAACCCTGACGGCCAGCCCCCCTCTCCCAATACTGGTGCCTGTCCGCTGGTGGGTCGAGAGAGCCCCCCTGTGGTGGAGGCAGCTCTAAGCTTTTTAATTTAAATTGTCCCTCTAATTTGAATGAATACACTTTAAATCCATTTACAAGGATCTATTGGAGGGCAAGTCTCATGCCAGCAGCCGCGTAATTCCAGCTCCAGTAGCGTCCACTAAAGCTGCTGCAGTTAAAAAGCTTTTATAAGGATCGAGCTCGGCTGTCCACCGCAAGGCATCCTAGTGCCAGTCCCAGCCCCTATGCCTTGGGGTGCCTCCTGATGCTCTTCACTAAGTATCCCGTGGTCCCGAAGCATTTCCTTTGAAAAAATTAAGTGTCCAAACTACAGGTGGTGTAGCTTGCTTAACAGCCGGGATAATCCGCTGACTAGCAGACACTGCTACTAGGCACAAAGTATTTCCTGGGCTAGATGCAGTTAAAAATTTGTAAGTAGATACTCTCGTTGGATGCTGAGAAAGCATTCCATAGAGTCTCCTGGCACGCCATATATGATTCTCTTAAAAAGCTTGGGGTAGGGGTCTAGGGGACCCTTTTATAGCCAAAATCACGGCCCTGTATCACAATACGTCACCTAGGCTGAAGATAAATGGAACAGTAGCACCGAGGGCTCGGTTGCTACAGACGTATTGCACCTCACCCAGAGGTGTGATATCTCACTCTCAGATAAGGATGGAGTGTGGATCAGGACCCGACACCTGCATGCATTACACCACATTGCCGTGGGGCAGGGCGACCAATATGCCCCTGAGATGGGCACGACAGTCCCTGTCCCTGGCTGGAGTGGGGGGAGGGAACACTGAGGAAGGGGTTCCTGGGTGCATTGAGAAGGGAGTATAAAAGGTGGGCACCATCTTAGTTCAGTGCAGAGAAGTCTGAGCAGAAGTGGCAGGTAGCAGGGGCTCTGCATGAGCTCTGCTCCGGAGGCGGGCCTAGTAACAGAGGCCCAGGCCTGCAAGAGGGAGAAGGAAGGAAGAGGAGCGGAGAAGGCTCCAGGAACGAGGAATGAAGGGATCCCAGGGGTGCGGACGGGCGAGTCGCCACCGCACGCCCGAATCCACCTGCGTGGAGGGGTCAGGCCAAAGGGGGAGACCGGTCCCCGAACTAGTGGAGGCAGGAAACGACCCTCAGATAGAAACCGGAGGCTCTGACATTTTATGTGGCGCAGCCCCTTGCTCCACCCGCTAGGAAGGCACCACATAGGGTCAGGGAAACTGGCGCCAAGTTTACCAAGAGGAGGCCCGAGGCAGCCGGACAGAAGTGTTGGTAAGAAAGGCCAGACAAAGGACACACAAAGGGGGTCCTGTGAAGCGCTCCAAAGTTATCTGGGAGTTGTCTGAGCCCCTCACCTGGTGAGCACAGTACGACGTGGGCAGCCGTTACCTGCAGACGTGGTCTGGATAATAAGAACTGTGAGTAAAGGCCCTGAACTGCATCACTGACTCCGTGTCGTTACTGCTGCTGCCCTGCACCATCACCCCCATCCTCCGCATACACTGCCCTGAGGCTATACTCCTCCCGTGGGGAGTTATGCTACGCTCTGCTGCACCCACAACACCAGCCTTAGCGGTCTGCCCTGTAGCGGCGGTTCACTCTGACCGCAATCCACGGGTGGCGTAGTCGGACATTTAAACATCAAAACCACATAAATAGTTCCGCCACTGGTTTGACCGCCCTGAGCCACGGAACCGGATCGCCGCCACGAAGACTACAACCACCAGCATCCACCAAAAAGGGTCCGGCTCCGGGTGTCCCAAGGCCCAGGGGGTGCGTCAGAACATTTTCATCACCTTTCACAATCACCAATGGGACAAGGCAGGGATGTCCTCTGTCCCCTCTCTTATACATCCTAGTGACGGAGCACCTGCTCTCATCAATTCGCCATAACCCCAATATTAGGTGGATTGAGGTGGGAGGCACCGAGTACAAGTGCTCTCTATTTGCTGATGATGTCCTAGTATATATCACTCAATCACATATATCCATCCCTGCTGTTATGGCTGAAATAGATCACTTTGTTACATGGTAAAATTTTAAAATCAATGCAGCGAAGTCTGAGGCCCTCGATGTCTCCCTCCCTAAATCCATATAGGATTCCATCCAGTCCAACTTTCCCTTTGCCTGGCCCTCACAGGGTATCAAATACTTAGGAATTCCTATTCATAGAGACCTCTCCCATCTATGTTATCTTAATTTTGGGCCCTTTATTGAACAATTCCATACAGACCACGGTTGGCAAGTTAGAACTGTAAGATTTACTACGTGAACCACTGGTGTTTTGTGGAAAAGCACATGTACACCGCGTTCCAAATTATTATGCAAAAAGTGTTTAGGAGTGATAAGGGAAGAATTTGTTTGTTTGTCAGTTAAACTCATTGATGGTGATGTGTGTCAGGGCTCTTTATATCACTGTAAGCAATTGCAGACACCTGTGCTAATTAGTTTGGCAGGTGTGTCCAATGAAAGGCAA
This sequence comes from Phyllobates terribilis, assembly GCF_046119375.1. Lineage (NCBI taxonomy): Eukaryota > Metazoa > Chordata > Amphibia > Anura > Dendrobatidae > Phyllobates > Phyllobates terribilis. The sequence goes on along the minus strand of NW_027362762.1, from coordinate 420,031,554 downwards.
GACTACTTAAGAAGGCTCTCTCACATTATTAAGCAGCCTACATTTTCTGCCAAAATGGGAAAGAAAAAGGATGTGTCGGCTGCTGAGAAGCAACAAATTGTGGAGTGTTTAGGTCAAGGCATGACTACAATCAACATTGTGCGATGATCAGGATGAAGTGTCTTGGCAATCAAGAAGTATGTAGCTGATTCACAGTACACACGTGTGCGTGCTGATAAGGGCAAATTGAGGACTCTTTCCTACAGGCAATTACGTCAGGTTGAAAGAGCAGCGGCAAAAAAGCCTTGTCATAGCAGCAGACAAGTTTTTGAAGCTGCTTGTGCCTCCATCGTCCCCCGAACAACAAGATGCAGGGTCCTTCAGAGGTTTGCAGCTGTGCATACGCCATCCTGTCGACCTCCTCTATCCACTTCACACAAGCAGAAACGGCTCCAGTGGGCCAAACATTACATGAAGACTGATTTCAAAACTGTTTTGTTCACGGATGAGTGCCGTGCAGCGCTCGATGGTCCAGATGAATGGAGTGGAGGATGGCTGGTTGATGGACACCCCACGCAAACACGGCTACAGCGCCAACAAGGAGGAGGTGGAGTAATGTTTTGGGCTGGAATCATGGGGAGAGAGATTGTCGGCCTCTTTAGGATCCCTGAAGGCGCTAAAGATGAACTCCATAATGTATGTGGATTTTCTCAAACAGCACTTCCTGCCATGGTTCAAGAAGAAGAACCGTGTATTTCACAGCAAGATCATTTTTCTGCATGATAATGCACCATCTCATGCTGCACATAAAACATCTGCATCTCTGGCTGATATGGGCATAAAAGGGGACAAACTTATGGTGTGACCCCCATGCTCCCCTGACCTCTACCCCATTCAGAACCTTTGGAGCATCATTAAAAGGAGTGTCTATGATGGCGGGAGACAGTTCACATCTAAGCAACAGCTCTGGGAGGGTATTCTGTCCTCATGCAAAACAATTGAAGCAGAAACCATCCAAAACCTGACAAATTCAATGGACGAGAGAGTTCAGAAGCTCCTTTCGAACAAGGGGTCCTATGTGAAAGTGTAACATCACCTAGAATAAAGTTTTGAGTTGAAAACTGTTTGATTTCAGTTTCTAACAACCTGCTAATGCTTATAATTTCAAAAATGACCATTTTTTTGGTCTTTATTAAAATGAAAAGGTTGATCGAAAAGTTTGGGGGATCTAAGAGTGTGGCAACCCAGTAGTCATGATTACTTCGAATTCTGACAATATGAGGGTCATGCTGCAGGTAGTGCAGCAAGAAGGCACTTATGTGTCTTGCGCATCTCGGAGCCCCAAAATTATTTTCCGGGCTAGATGCAGCTAAAAATTATTTTTAATTTTAAATCTGGTGAAGCTTATTATAGCTGGCCTAATAGGATCAGTGCTGCACACTGCTACAAAGCCCAAATTATTTTCCAGTCAAGATACAGATAAACATGATTAGTAATTTGAAAGCTTAAAACGGTTGGTAGGGTGATTTTAACCAATCATCAAGCTTTTACTCTCCCCAGGATGACACAGGGGTAGAAAAGTCGTTTCGGATCCATGATTTGTTCATCTTTATGAACGTGAGTCTGTCTACATTATCAGTGGAGAGCCGCGTGCGCTTATCTGTCAGCACACCACCAGCAGCGCTGAACACACGTTCAGACAGAACGCTGGCTGCGGGGCATGACAAGATCTCCAAGGCGTAAGTGGCTAGCTCCAGCCATTTATCCAGATTGGAAGCCCAAAAAGAGCAAGGGTCCAGTGACACAGTCGTGGCTTCAATGTTTACTTGGAGATACTCCTGTACCATCGTCTCTAGGCGTTGACTATGTGTCAGACTTCTTGTCTCCTGTGGCCTTGCAAAGGATGGGCTAAAAAAGTGGTGAAATGATTCCGCAAAATTGATGTTACCAGCAGATACTGTGGTTCTGTTACGGTTTGAGTGCTGAACACTTGACGGTCCCACGGTTGGCAAGTTGGAACTGTGAGATTCACTACGTGCACCACTGGTATTTTGTGGAAAAGCACATGTAAGATTCTGCAACAGTCTCTGCTGATACTCCTGCATGCGTGCATCCCTTTCTATGGCAGGAATAATTTCTGCAAATTTACTTTTGTACCGGGGATCTAACAGTGTGGCAACCCAGTAGTCAGGATTATTTCTAATTCTCACAATTCGAGGGTCATGTTGCAGGTAGTGCAGCAAGAAGGCACTCATGTGTGTTGCGCATCCAGGAGCACCAAGTCCCTGTTGTGTTGGTGGCGAGGTAACAATCATGCTTCCTTCCTCTGTCCTCTCCCCCCAACCTCGCACAACAGAAATGTGATCAAGGTCTCCCTCATCTGATGAGTCTTCCATCAGTTCGTCCTCCACTTCTTCCTGAGCTCCTGCACCTTCCTCACTAGTTTGGCTGCTACCATGCGCCCTGGTAAAATCATCTCCCCCACCCTCACATGCCTGCCGCCCTGGTGCTGCCGACCGTCTGGACCTTGCAGATGTTAGCCCTTCCGCATACAACTCCTCCTCCTCTACTTCCTCCACCTCCTCTTGTGCCACCACCTGACTCCGAATTCTGTTTAACATGTGCTCCAGCATGTAAATCACCGGAATAGTCATGCTGATAATGGCATCGTCAGCACTAAACATCTTCGTCGCCATTTCAAAACTGTGCAGAAGGGTGCATAGGTCCCTGATCTGAGACCACTCCTCCAGCGTGATTTGCCCCACCTCTGAATCTCGTTGGCCCAGGCTATACGTCAGAACGTATTGCACCAGGGCTTGTCGGTGCTGCCACAGTCGCTGCAACATGTGCAGAGTTGAATTCCACCGGGTAGGCACATCGCATTTTAGCCGGTGAAGTGGCAGGCCCAACGACTTCTGTAGAGATGTAAGTCGCTGAGCTGCGGGATGCGAACGGCGGAAGTGAGCACACAGCGACCGTGCCCTCTGCAGAAGGCCATCTAGTCTGGGATAGTGGGCTAAAAATTGCTGGACAACCAGGTTCAACACGTGAGCCATACAAGGCACGTGTGTGACATTGCCCCGGCGAAGGGCCGCACCCAGGTTTGCAGCATTGTCGCACACGGCCTTCCCTGGTTTCAGGTCCAGTGGAGACAACCATTCATGAAATTGGTTCTCCAGAGCTGACCACAACTCCTCAGCTGTGTGACTCACATTTCCCAGACATTTCAATGTAAAAACCGCCTGATGACGTTGAGCCCTACTGCCAGCATAGTAAGGAGGTGTGCAGGATCCCTTCTGCGCAGTTAGAAAGCTTGTGGCATGACCAGACAGGCTTTGGGTGCAGGTGGAAGACCGAGAGGAGGTTGAGGAGGCAGAAGCAGTGGAGGAAAAATGACATAAAGAGGATTGACGCACAACTCGTGGGGACGGCAAGACTTGGACAGCAGCCCCTTGTCCTGCTGTCACCATAGTTACCCAGTGCCCAGTCAGCGACATGTAACGCCCCTGTCCATGCCTACTCGTCCAAGTGTCTGTGGTGAAATGCACCCTGTCACACACAGAGTTTCTCAAAGAAGCGGTGATGTTGTGTGCGACATGCTGGTGGAGCGCAGGCACACCTTTCTTTGAGAAGTAGTGCCGACTGGGCATCTGGTACTGGGGCACTGCGACGGACATAAGGTCTCGAAAATCCTCTGTGTCCACCAGGCGGAAAAGCAGCATTTCTGTAGCCAAGAGCTTGCAGATGGTGAAATTCAACCTCTTAGCTTTCTCATGGCTAGGAGGAAATGGTCTTTTACTTGTCCACATCTGAGGGACCGAGGGCTGGCTATTGTGCTTAGACGGGGTTGATAAGGGTGTCCCCGGCAAACTGCCGGTCTGTGAGGAAGATGCAGGCGGACATGTTAGGTTGCCTTGATCCAAAGGTGGTGCTATCGATGTCGGACAGCGCTCAAGACCAGCTGGTGTTACTACCTCCAAAGAAAATGATGACCTGCCAATCACGCTGGCTGTTGCGGGTAAAGAGGTGGCAGGTCTGCGCCCCAAAACAGGTGTGACTGCTGTCCCCCCAGTCACAGAGGATGAAGAGGCCGCGGATGCACAAGATATGGCAGACGGTGGTTGGCCCGGCCGGCTAGACCGCATTGTAGAACACTGAGCTTCCCACTGCAACTTATGCTTCATGTCCATGTGCCGGTTCATGCATGAAGTACTCAAACTATGTATTTTTTGGCCTCTACTTAGCTTTTGCTGACAAATGTTACAGATAACACGAGTTGGGTCATCTTTATCGATCTGAAAAAATGCCCAGGCTATGCAAGGCTTAGCACCCATGCGACCTGAAGAGCCACCACGACTTGTGGTGAGAGGCAGAGTTGTGTTTGAGGATGCAGTTGTTGACGTGCTTCCAGTACTACGTCTCTGTCCAGGAAGGCGCAACCTGACCTCGTCGTCACTAGCATCTTCCTCCACCTCCTCTGCTGACCTCATCTCTTGGCTGACTGTGGGTTGACAGTAAGTGGGATCTCCGACCTCATCATCATCACCCTGTGCGTTATCACACCCGTCGTCCTCAGAGCCAACCTGTTCCTGCCATGACAAAAAACTAAAGTTGTCGCTCCAATCAGGTATTTGAGTCTTATCATCGTCTTCCTCATTGTCTCCACCAACAGGAGTTACAGTTTGGGAATGAGGGTCTACATTATGGTCAGAACCTTCTGCGTCTGGTCCTGGATCCGACTCATAAAGATTCTGGGCATCAGTGCAGATCATTTCCTCGTCTGGATTCACAGAAGCGCTGGAGTCGACCTCTGATTCCCAGGCTATAGTATGAGTAAACAGCTCTGCAGACTCAACCATCTGTTCTACCTCATACTCAGACGGGCAGCTGGAGATTTGGGAGCTGTGAGGAAGCAAGTGCGATTTGGGTGACACCTTTGAGGACTGGAGTATTTGTGATGTTGAAGTTGATGTGGAGGAGAGCCCACTTAAAGGAGCACTTGATATCCGTTGAAGCACCTGCTGTTTTTGTGCCTCATCTGGAATTTGTAGCGATTGGCGTGGCCGTAAGAAAGGGATCTTATCACATTGTCCGCTAAAAGAAGTAGACATTTTAGTTTGGCTGGAAGATGGTCTTTCTTCTGCACCTACCCCACGGACACAACCTTTTTTCCCCTTCCCAACACGCCTATTCCCCTTTCCACCAGCAGCAGGCCTTTTTCCACTCATTTTGGTGGTTAACTAATTCACAACTCTGGAGTTGTTTGCACAAAAAAACAATGGATGGTAACCGAGCAGAGCTGAGTGGTCAAACTGTGGTATTAGGCCAAAACTATTGGCTGGGTTAGATGCAGAAAAAAATTATTTTTAATTTGCAACCTGATGGAGGTCAGTATAGATGGACTAATAGACCAAGTCCCACACACCGCTAGAAGCCCAAATATTTTTTCAGAGCTAGATGCAGAAAATTTTTTTATTCAATTTGCAACCTGATGGAGGTCAGTATAGATGGACTAATAGACCAAGTCCCACACACTGCTAGAAGCCCAAATATTTTTTCAGAGCTAGATGCAGAAAAAAATTATTTTTAATTTGCAACCTGATGGAGGTCAGTATAGATGGACTAATAGACCAAGTCCCACACACCGCTAGAAGCCCAAATATTTTTTCAGAGCTAGATGCAGAAAAAAAATATTTTTAATTTGCAACCTGATGGAGGTCAGTATAGATGGACTAATAGACCAAGTCCCACACACCGCTAGAAGCCCAAATATTTTTTCAGAGCTAGATGCAGAAAAAAATTATATTCAATTTGCAACCTGCTGGAGGTCAGTATAGAAGGACTAATAGAACAAGTCCCACACACTGCTAGAAGCCCAAATATTTTTTCAGAGCTAAATGAAGAAAAAAATTATTTTTAATTTGCAACCTGATGGAGGTCAGTATAGATAGACTAATAGACCAAGTCCCACACACTGCTAGAAGCCCAAATATTTTTTCAGAGCTAGATGCAGAAAAAAATTATTTTTAATTTGCAACCTGATGGAGGTCAGTATAGATGGACTAATAGACCAAGTCCCACACACTGCTAGAAGCCCAAATATTTTTTCAGAGCTAGATGCAGAAAAAAATTATTTTTAATTTGCAACCTGATGGAGGTCAGTATAGATGGACTAATAGACCAAGTCCCACACACCGCTAGAAGCCCAAATATTTTTTCAGAGCTAGATGCAGAAAAAAATTATATTCAATTTGCAACCTGCTGGACGTCAGTATAGAAGGACTAATAGAACAAGTCCCACACACTGCTAGAAGCCCAAATATTTTTTCAGAGCTAAATGAAGAAAAAAATTATTTTTAATTTGCAACCTGATGGAGGTCAGTATAGATGGACTAATAAACCAAGTCCCACACACTGGTAGAAGCCCAAATATTTTTTCAGAGCTAGATGCAGAAAAAAATTATTTTTAATTTGCAACCTGATGGAGGTCAGTATAGATGGACTAATAGACCAAGTCCCACACACCGCTAGAAACCCAAATATTTTTTCAGAGCTAGATGCAGAAAATTTTTTTATTCAATTTGCAACCTGATGGAGGTCAGTATAGATGGACTAATAGACCAAGTCCCACACACTGCTAGAAGCCCAAATATTTTTTCAGAGCTAGATGCAGAAAAAAATTATTTTTAATTTGCAACCTGATGGAGGTCAGTATAGATGGACTAATAGACCAAGTCCCACACACTGCTAGAAGCCCAAATATTTTTTCAGAGCTAGATGCAGAAAAAAATAATTTTTAATTTGCAACCTGATGGAGGTCAGTATAGATGGACTAATAGAACAAGTCCCACACGCTGCTAGAAGCCCAAATATTTTTTCAGAGATAAATGAAAAAAATTATTTTTAATTTGCAACCTGATGGAGGTCAGTATAGATGGACTAATAGACCAAGTCCCACACACTGCTAGAAGCCCAAATATTTTTTCAGAGCTAGATGCAGAAAAAAATTATTTTTAATTTGCAACCTGATGGAGGTCAGTATAGATGGACTAATAGACCAAGTCCCACACACAGCTAGAAGCCCAAATATTTTTTCAGAGCTAGATGCAGAAAAAAATTATATTCAATTTGCAACCTGCTGGAGGTCAGTATAGAAGGACTAATAGAACAAGTCCCTCACACTGCTAGAAGCCCAAATATTTTTTCAGAGCTAAATGAAGAAAAAAATTATTTTTAATTTGCAACCTGATGGAGGTCAGTATAGATGGACTAATAGACCAAGTCCCACACACTGCTAGAAGCCCAAATATTTTTTCAGAGCTAGATGCAGAAAAAAATTATATTCAGTTTGCAACCTGATGGAGGTCAGTATAGATGGACTAATAGAATGATGCTATGCCCAAAAGATTTTACTTCACTAGGTGCAGTAAAAAAATTGGTATTCTATACACAGGTGGTATATCTTGCAACACAGATAGGCTACTCCACTGACTAACACACTCTGCAATAGGCCAAAAAGGATTAGCTTTGCTAGATTCAGCCAAATGCTGTGAAAAAATCTTGCACAGCACTGGCACAGACCTGCCTGGCAAAAACTGATAGGAACTGATGTAACCTAGTCCTGAAAAGGACTCCAATTACAATTAGTCTTTACTCCCACAATCTATCTATTTAAGAGCACAGACCTGCCTGATAAAAGTCGTAGGAAATGCTGTAACCTAGTCCTTAAAAGGACTGCAATCACAACTATTCCCTACTCCCAAGCTATCTGTATATTTGTGCGAAAATTGGCTTGAAATTAACAAGGTATAGCGCACACAGCAACAGCGGTGCCGTCTAACACGCAGCTGCAGCAGTGAGAAAATGGTGGCGACGGGGAAAATGGCTTGGTCTTATAGGGCAAGGACATGTGACATACACTGCCAATCACACATGCCCTTGCTTGTGTGAAAAAAAGCACTTCGCTCCGTGTGTGCGCTGCTGATAGGCTGACAGATTGCACCTCCCCACTGCAAATGCGGGAAAGAGAAAAAAAAATGGAGATCTTCATTGTTCCTGCAGAGATCCATCCCCTGCCCCTCCCCCCGCCCCGCTGTACACTCAAACTGCGTATTAACATTAATTTTCATCATTACTGAGAAAAAATCCAGTTATGATTTTGGTGCACGAACAGTTATCGAACATAACCTCGAACAGCCGAATTTTTCTCAAATTGTTCGTGTTCGCCGACCGGCTCGAACACCGCCCAAAACAGCTCGAATTTGAGATTGGCGAACAGTTCGAGTAGAACAACGCTCATCTCTAGTCCTGATCCACACTACATCCTTACCTGAGAGTGAGATATCACACCTCTGGGTGAGGTGCAATACCTCTGTAGCAACCGAGCCCTCAGGGTGCTACAGTTCCATTTATCTTCAGCCTAGGTGACGTATTGCGATACAGGGCCGTGATTTTGGCTATAAAAGGGTCCCCTAGACCCCTACCCCAAGCTTTTTAAGAGAATCATATATGGCGTGCCAGGAGACTCTATGGAATGCTTTCTCAGCATCCAACGAGAGTATCTAATTACAAATTTTTAACTGCATCTAGCCCAGGAAATACTTTGTGCCTAGTAGCAGTGTCTGCTAGTCAGCGGATTATCCCGGCTGTTAAGCAAGCTACACCACATGTAGTTTGGACACTTAATTTTTTCAAAGGAAATGCTTCGGGACCACGGGATACTCAGTGAAGAGCATCAGGAGGCACCCCAAGGCATAGGGGCTGGGACTGGCAGTAGGATGCCTTGCGGTGGACAGCCGAGCTCGATCCTTATAAAAGCTTTTTAACTGCAGCAGCTTTAGTGGACGCTACTGGAGCTGGAATTACGCGGCTGCTGGCATGAGACTTGCCCTCCAATAGATCCTTGTAAATGGATTTAAAGTGTATTCATTCAAATTAGAGAGACAATTTAAATTAAAAAGCTTAGAGCTGCCTCCACCACAGGGGGGCTCGCTCGACCCACCAGCGGACAGGCACCAGTATTGGGAGAGGGGGGCTGGCCGTCAGGGTTCACCGCGGCTCTGGCACAAACCCGGCGACGCGGAGGTGGCACGGGCAGGAGCGGACTGAACGTGTCGGCTTCTCACTTTTTGGATTTTAGAAGGGCATGACATGCCTATATCTGTGTCTCCCCCTCCTTTTACTCCTCCACCTCTTTTCTTTTCGCATGACTATATGTACTTGTCACTTTTCCATGTGTTAGTTGTGTCTTCTGAGCAGTTTGTCAGCTTTTGGACACCTTTGAAGGTGTTTTCTATGTGTTTCTATGTGTTTTTGTTTGCCTGCCATTGGTTTTAACGGTGTTCGAAGGTGTTCGACGAACAGTTCGACGAACAGTTCGGCGAACACACGGGTGTTCGACGAACCGAACTCGAACACTACGGGGGTGGCTCAACACTATTCACGAGTGTTTTTTATGTCATATTTTTTCTGGCTATTTATCTTAAATGCTGCAGGATGAAGGAGGAGGCTGATCATCAGTTGGTGGATGTGGAGGAAGGCAAAGACTTGGTGCAGGCATGTGAAAAGGCAGACTAAGTGAAAATTATGATGACAATGATGCAGAACATGATAAGCAAAATTTGCAGCAGTGTGAAAAGAATGAAACAATGGGACCCACGGCATTGCTTGTGAGCATGGCAAGCTGTAAGCTGCAATGCTTGTGGGAAGACGGATGTATTGTTAATAGTAAGCAAAGTGATAAATATTGGATAGGCATTAGTGTTGAGCGAGCACTAAAATGCTCGGGTGAAATATGTTAAGGAACATCCTTTGCAGGGTAAAGACTTGTGTATAAGTTAAAATAAATGACCAAAACCAAAAATACTCCTCCACACCTTCGGCTATGTTCACAAGTAGCATTTTTTATGCGTTTTTGCACTTTTGTATTGCTTTCAACTATGACAAATGCATTCACCGTGAAATGTAATTTTAACATTTTACAATCTTATCTGGCCATGTGCTGTGTGACGCATGCATAAAGTGCTGAAAAGACAAGGGAACAGCATGGGGAAGACCCCTGGAAGCATCTCTGACTCCCAGGTCACTGTCTAAAAGTGTGCCCATCATAAGTGATCCTTACCGCATCAGAAGATGCAGACTTGCAACTATCCCCATGCAAGTTCTAGTCCCAGGGCAGTGTTCAATTGTACCTCCCCCATTCCTTGCAATACAAGCTCAAGTATGCAGCCTGCCACCCACCCACCCCTAGGCTGCAATACCATACTGCTTGCTTGCTTGAACTTGAAATTGGGCCTTTTAGGCATGTGGAGGCGGAATCTGGCCACCACGTCAAGGCTGTGTTGGCGGCCTGGAATCCATACTCAGTCCCCAGCCGCCCGTCGGCTGGGTGTCCATACTCGGTCCCCAGCCGCCCAGCGGCCGGATGTCCACACACGGTCCCCAGCCGCCTGGGGGCAGCCGGGTGTCCCTAAACGGTCCCCAGCCGCCCCTATTTCTCCTTGGAACATCCCCCCACACACTTTTCTTAGTCCGGCCTGCTTTAGGCAGCATTGGACGAGCCCACCAGAGAACCAGACTCCTCCGGTGGGCCCTGACTTCTCCATCGGTGGAGTTGAGAGTGCTAAGGTGAGGAGCATGATGATGATGACAGAAGTTAGCATCTGCTATGTTTTCTTTTAATGCAAGTGTAAGTGTGCAGCCTGCCACCCACCCACCCCCAGACTGCAATTCCATACTGCTAGCTTGCACTTGAAATGGGGCCTTTTAGTTTGGAGGAGGCCGAAACTGGCCACTACCTCATGGCTGCTTCGGCAGCGAGGTATCCATACTCAGTCCCCAGCCGCCCATATTTGTCCTGGTGTGCCTTATACATAAGATTAAGCGCGTATAAATTGGGCCTTTTAGGCATGTGGAGGCGGAATCTTGCCACCACGCCATGGCTGTGTCGGCGGCCTGGTATCCATACTCAGTCCCCAGGGTGTCCCCGCTTGCTCCCCAGCCTCCAGGGGGTGGCCGGGTGTCCATACTCGGTCCCCAGCCACCCCTATTTGTCCCGGTAACCTGTCCCACACTTTTCTTAGCCCGGCCTGCTTTAGGCAGCATTGGACGAGCCCACCAGAGAACCAGACTCCTCCGGTGGGTCCTGACTTCTCCATCGGTGGAGTTGAGAGTGCTAAGGTGAGGAGCATGATGATGATGACAGAAGTTAGCATCTGCTATGTTTTCTTTTAATGCAAGTGTAAGTGTGCAGCCTGCCACCCACCCACCCCCAGACTGCAATTCCATACTGCTAGCTTGCACTTGAAATGGGGCCTTTTAGTTTGGAGGAGGCCGAAGCTGGCCACTACCTCATGGCTGCTTCGGCAGCGAGGTATCCATACTCAGTCCCCAGCCGCCCATATTTGTCCTGGTGTGCCTTATACATAAGATTAAGCGCGTATACCAAAGCATTACCTGTGCCCTCCCCAGTGCATTTAGTGGGAAGGAGAGCCTATTTCGCTGTAGTGTGTGCATGCCAAACCCCTGTTCATGGTACATGCGAAGATGCCTCCCACCTTGCACCTGTCGTTGCAGACTTGCAACTATCCCCATTCAAGTCCTTGTCCCAGGGCAGTGTTCAATTGTACCTCTCCCATTCCTTGCAATGCAAGCGTAAGTATGCAGCCTGCCACCCACCCACCCCCAGGCTGCAATACCATACTGCTTGCTTGCTTGCACTTTAAATTGGGCCTTTTAGGCATGTGGAGGCGGAATCTTGCCACGACGCCATGGCTGTGTCGGCGGCCTGGTATCCATACTCAGTCCCCAGGGTGTCCCCGCTTGCTCCCCAGCCTCCAGGGGGTGGCCGGGTGTCCATACTCGGTCCCCAGCCACCCCTATTTGTCCCGGTAACCTGTCCCACACTTTTCTTAGCCTGGCCTGCTTTAGGGCAGCATTGGACGAGCCCACCAGAGAACCAGACTCCTCCGGTGGGCCCTGGCTTCTCCATCAGGGGAGTTGAGAGTGCCAAGGTGAGGAGCATGATGATGATGATAGAAGTTAGCATCTGCTTTGTTTTCTTGGAATGCAAGCGTAAGTGTGCAGCCTGCCACCCACCCACCTCCAGGCTGCAATACCATACTGCTAGCTTGCACTTGAAATGGGGCCTTTTAGTTTGGAGGAGGCTGAATCTGGCCACTACCTCATGGCTGCTTCGGCAGCGAGGTCTCCATACTCAGTCCCCAGCCACCACTATTTGTCCCGGTAACCTTCCCCACACTTTTCTTAGCCTGGCCTGCTTTAGGGCAGCATTGGACGAGCCCACCAGACAACCAGACTCCTCCAGTGGGCCCTGGCTTCTCCATCAGGGGAGTTGAGAGTGCCAAGGTGAGGAGCATGATGAGGATGATAGAAGTTAGCATCTGCTTTGTTTTGTTGTAATGCAAGCGCATGTATGTAGTAGCGGCTAGGCCTGAGGTGGTCAGCGTTTTGGCACATATCCTACCTCCTCCGAGGATTGCTTTATGTTTTCCTGCTACTATCCAAGTTCTATGACTCCTGTTAAAACAAAGCTTCAGGTGATAAATGATGGATGAGGTAGTGGCAAATGAGAAAGAGCAGGAGGAACAGGGACCATTCACATCAATATCAGGCCAGTCAACCAGATATGTCTTGTAGGATATGTTTCTGTAACAAAAGGAGCGGTTCGGCTACACAGTTATCGGGCATACAGTGAGTGCAATGCCTACCAAAAATTTCAAGCCACTCCAATGCCCCTTGGAAATGACAAGGAGGTCAGAGGGCGTTAACTAAACCTTTTTTTCCATTTATAGCAACTGGGTCTCCCGTGCACTGTTGGCCTAAGCAGTGAATGGAAGGCTTTCCAAAAATTATGAGGAGCTGCAATGCCCCTTACAAGAGCCATGTGTGGCACCCCAGGGGTCTGGTCACCACAGTAATAGAGATATTACGTCGGAGAGCAAGTGGGAGGTTTCCTGGTAAGGATCCCTTAAACATGCAACATCCTCCTGCCCCAATCCTGGGAGGGGAGAATTCTGCCCTTATAAACTGGATCTGGGGCGGGGTTGAGTGAGTCAGAGAACAGTCAGAGTCAGAGTGAGAGCAAGGGAAAGTAACAGCAAGGAGCTCTGTAGGAGCTAGGAGCTAAAGACCAGGGGCTGGAAGCTGAACAGAGCTCGCCCTGGCAGAAGACAATAGGAACCGGACACAGGAGTCCGAAGCTGTGAGGACTTATATATCCAGCAGAAGAAACCAGCCGGCAGGGTATTTCAGGTCCTCTGGCCATAGAAGCCCGGAGGCTCAGTCACAAGCAAGGGACCAGCACCGCCGTCGTGAAGCGGAGGCTAACAGAAGGCCCCAAGTCACCAGCCATACGGGTGAGCACTACACGGTACACTCAGGGACGTGGGCTTCTTCTACCGGCTTACAGCAAGGTACTCCCAGGAGGGTCTACCTTATAATCATCAGTAAAGACCCTGAACTGCACTGCAAAGACTCTGAGTCATTCCTGCTGCGCTCGTGCACCATCACCCCCATCATCCACACTCACTGCCCTGAGGCTATACTCCTCCCATTTATCCCATTCTATGCTGCGCACAAAACACCAGCCTCGGCGGTCTGCCTCGCAGTGGTGGTACTCCCTGACCGCAATCAACGGGTGGCGCAGTCGGACAATTAACCTCAAAGCCTAAGAAAGACTGCCACTGGTTTGACCAGCCTGAGCCACGGGACCGGGTCACCGCCACGGAGACTACAGACCCCAGAGACCCGGCACCGGGTAACCCACACACGTGTACACACGGCCCAGGGGGCGCGTCACATGCAGTACAGCATATTACAAACATAAGTCCCATTATTGGGGAGTGGGTGTCCCATAGTATTTGCTTATGCTTTCCCAGCAAAAGCTGCCAAAAATTAGGACGGAGCAACTTGCAATGCCCCTTACAAGAGCCATGCAGTACAGCATATTACAAACATAAGTCCCATTATTGGGGAGTGGGTGTCCCATAGTATTTGCTTATGCTTTCCCAGCAAAAGCTGCCAAAAATTAGGATGGAGCAACTTGCAATGCCCCTTACAAGAGCCATGCAGTACAGCATATTACAAACATAAGTCCCATTATTGGGGAGTGGGTGTCCCGTAGTATTTGCTTATGCTTTCCCAGCAAAAGCTGCCAAAAATTAGGACGGAGCAACTTGCAATGCCCCTTACAAGAGCCATGCAGTACAGCATATTACAAACATAAGTCCCATTATTGGGGAGTGGGCGTCCCATAGTATTTGCTTATGCCTTGCAAGCAAAAGCTGCCAAAAATAAGGACGGAGGAACTTGCAATGCTGGCACCCTGGTGGTATAGTGGTGGTGGAGGCTGAGGATAAGGAGAAGAAGATTAAATAGCCGAAACGAGGAAGCGTATACCCATGTGTGGGTGTGAAGCGGTGCATGTGAATACACCTCCCGAAATAACACAGTGGATTTGACTTTATGTTACTCTGCTGTCATTTGGTGGTGATGAGAAGACTGGCCCATTCCAGCCCTTGTTCATTTTGATAAGGGTCAGCTTGTCAGCATTGTCAGTTGACAGGCGAGTGCGCTTATCAGTTATAATTCCCCCAGCGGCACTAAAAACACGCTCCGATAACACGCTAGCGGCAGGGCAGGCCAGGACCTCCAAGGCGTACAGAGCGAGTTCATTCCAAGTGTCCAGCTTGGATACCCAATAATTAAAAGGCACAGAGGAATCTCGGAGGATGCTGATACGATCGGCAAGGTACTCCCTCACCATCTTTTGAAACTTTCCACTCCTTGTGAGAGTACCCCGCGCCTCAGGGCCTGTAAGCTGGGCGGGTGTTAGAAAACTGTCCCAGGACGTTGACAGTGTTCCCCTGCCTCTGCTGGATTGGAGTTGCATCTCTCTCGCCTATACGCCTTGGTTGGGCAACGAACTGTGACCTCTGCCGCTAGCGTGTTCAGATGGGAATTTTTTTAAGAGTTCTGCAGCAAGGGCCTTCTGGTATTGCCCCATTTTTGTAGACCTCTCCACCTCAGGAATAAGAGAGTGAAAGTTCTCCTTGTAGCTGGGGTCTACAAGTGTCACCAACCAGTAATGACTGGCACCCAACATTTTGACAACGCAAGGGTCACGGTTAAGGCAGCGTAACATAAAGTCAGCCATGCGTGCCAGACTGGTAACGGGCAAGATTTCCGTGTCCTCACCAAGATGACGACTGACCATGCTCTCCTCCTCCTCCTCCTCTTCCTCCTCCCCCCTGTCCTCAGGCCACCCACGCTGAACCGACGGTATGACACTTGTACAGGTACTACCGTCTACAACGCATTATAGCAGCTCCTGTTCTTCCTCCTCCTCCTCCTCCTCCTCTCCCTCATTGTCTCCCAATGCACGTTGGGATGAGATGAGGCTGGGCTGTGTGTAATCGCCCACTACGGCTTCTTGAACCATCTCATCATACTCTGGCTGCAATGCCTCCTCTTTAATTCTCTGCAGAGAGCGTTGCAAAAGACAGACAAGTGGGATGCTGACACTAATGATGGCGTCATCGCCACTCACCATCTTGGTGGCCTCCTCAAAGTTTGTCAGGATGGTGCATATGTCAGACATCCAGGTCCACTCCTGAGGTCTTATGTGTGGAGTCTGACCTGAATATCGACGGCCTTGTTGCATCTGGTACTCCACAACTGCTCTCTTCTGCTCACAAATCCTTTGCAACATGTGGAGGGTAGAGTTCCAATGTGTGGGGACATCACACACCAGTCGGTGTGCCGGAAGCTGCAAACGCTGCTGCAACACAGCAAGGGCGGCGGAAGCTGTAGCCGACTTACGAAAATGAGCTGACAGGCGGCGTACCTTCACAAGCAGATCTGGCAACTCGGGGTACGATTTAAGAAACCGCTGAACCACGAGTTTAAGCACATGAGCCAGGCATGGTACGTGTGTGATCTCACCTCGCCTCAGAGCCGCCACCAGGTTACGGCCATTGTCACACACGACCATGCCGGGATGTAGGTTCAGTGGTCTCAGCCACAGATCTGCCTGCTCTTTCACAGCTGTCCACAACTCACAAGCAGTGTGAGGTTTATCATCTAAGCTTATGAGTTTCAGCACAGCCTGTTGCCGCTTGACGGAGGCAGTACTGCAGTGCTTTCAGCTTGTAACTGATGTGGTGATATCTGAGATGGAGGCTGAACATGAGGAGGAGGAGGAGGAGGATGATGCGCAGGAGCTGTACACTGTGGGGGCAACTATGACTGACTTAGGGCCCTCAATCCTCGGTGTGGGGATGACGTGTTCCATCCCAAGGTCCGACTGGGTCCCGGCTTTCACTATGTTTACCCAGTGTGACGTCAGAGAGATGTACCGTCCCTGGTCACAAGCACTTGTCCACATGTCCGTTGTCAGGTGGACTCTCCCAGTAACTGCGTTGTTGAGGGCACGGCAGATGCATTGGGACACGTGCTTGTGTAGTGCAGGGATGGCACACCGGGTAAAATAGTGTCGGCTGGGGACCGAGTACCGAGGGACCGCCACCGCCATAAGATTGCGGAAGGATTCCGTCTCCCCCAGCCTAAAAGGCAGCATTTTCAACGCAAGCAGTCGTGAAATGTGTGAATTTAGGACTGTTGCCTGTGGGGCGTTAGCTGCGAATTTCCGCTTTCGTTCAAAGGTCTGGGATATGGACAATTGAACGCTGCGGTGGGACGTGGACGTGGACGTTGATGCTGTTTCTTGAGAAACTGCCATAACAAGTGAAGACTGAGAGGAGGGGCATCTTTACATGCAGTATGGACAGGGGATTGCCTTGCACACACAACAGGTGTTCTATTGCACGCACAACAGTGGAAGAAGCAGTGGTGACACCCGCTGACACTGGTCGTGGACCCTGGGTTTCGCCCCACAAAGTCGGGTGCTTTGCTGCCATGTGCCTGATCATGCTGGTGGTGGTCAGGCTGGTAGTTTTGTCACCACTGCTGATGCTGGCATGGCAGGTGGAACATATGGCCTTTTTGGGGTTATCAGCAGAGTCTTTAAAAAAATTCCAGACTCTGGAAGACCTACCGCTTGTACTGGCAACGTCCCTCGTGTTGGTGTTACGGGGAACGGTTGCCCGCCTTCTGTCTGCGGCCACCACACTGCTTCTTCCTGCCTGTTGGGGTACTCTGCCTCCCTCCCCCTGTGTGCTGCTGGCCTCACTCTGCATGTCCTCCTGCCACGCTGGGTCAGTTACTAGATAATCCACCACCTCCTCCTCTTCCACTTGTGCACCACGATGCTCCTCCTCACTTCCTGGCAATTGTGTCTCGTCATCGTCCACCTCTTGTGACAAATTGCCGGCATCGACTTCCTGTGGCCGTGGCTGTTCAAATATTTGGGCATCGCTACATGGGATCTCCTCTTCCACCACTTCAAGCGTATCAGGCGAGGGGTACAAATATGGAAATGGACCAGTGAACAGCTCTTCAGAGTGTCCAAGTGTGGGATCAATTGCTGTCTGACGACACTCGGCATGGTGGGAGGAAGGAGCATCAGGGTGAGGAGGAGTATGCGGTCGAGACTCACGGCTACTAAGAGTTGACCGTGTGGAAGACAGACCGGAGGTGGTGGTGCCCAGGTAACTGGAAGTATTATCTGCTATCCAATTAATAACCTGTTCACACTGGTCAGTTCTCAATACTGGTGTTGTTCTGTGCTTCCCTAGTAATTCGGTCAAGAAGTGGGAGCGAGAAGATGTGGCTGTTGGTTGTGGCACATTTTCACCTTGGCCACGGCCCCGTCCTCTGCACGAACCATCACCAGAAAGTCCACTTCCACGTCCCTTGCCGCGCGCCTTGCCCATGTAAAGGAAGTAAAATAGCTTACACTTGCACTATCAATGGAAAAAGGGTAATAAAAAGTAGATTAGAACCGTGGAAGATGAAAACCACAGTTCTATTTCTCTGGCCTACACCCGACTCTTTTAAACAATCTGAACAATCAGGGAGAAACTATTACTGTTTTTCTTTACGTAAAAAATAACAAAACCCGAATAATAGAGATTTTTTACCGTGGGATGGCAAAACCACAGTTATTGTTTACTGGGGTATACCAGACTTTTTTAAATATATAGATTTGTGGCTGAACAGTGAGTGACACACTCAAACTGTGTTTTTTTAGATAACAAAGGCCCAAAACTGGATAGTACAGAGATTTGACCCGTGGAACTGAAAAACCACACTGGGATTTATCGGGCCTACACCAGACTATTTTCAACAGATATATTTTTGTGTCACAACAGTCAGGAGACACTACTGTTTTTCTTTACGGAATATATACCAAAACCTGAATTCTAGAGATTTTTTACCGTGGGATGGCAAAACCACAGTTATTGTTTACTGGGGTATACCAGACTTTTTTAAATGTATAGATTTGCGGCTGAACAGTGAGCGACACACTCAAACTGTTTTTTTTTTAGATACCAAAGGCCCAAAACTGGATAGTACAGAGATTTGACCCGTGGAACTGCAAAACCACACTGGGATTTGTCAAGCCTACACCAGACTATTTTCAACAGATATATTTTTGTGTCACAACAGTCAGGAGACACTACTGTTTTTCTTTACGGAAAATATACCAAAGCCTGAATAATAGAGATTTTTTGCCATGGGATGGCAAAACCACAGTTATTGTTTACTGGGGTATACCAGACTTTTTTAAATATATAGATTTGCGGCTGAACAGTGAGCGACACACTCAAACTGTGTTTTTTTAGATACCAAAGGCCCAAAACTGGATAGTACAGAGATTTGACCCGTGGAACTGCAAAACCACACTGGGATTTGTGGAGCCTACACCAGACTCTTTTCAACAGATATATTTTTGTGTCACAACAGTCAGGAGACACTACTGTTTTTCTTTACGGAAAATATACCAAAACCTGAATAATAGAGATTTTTTACCGTGGGATGGCAAAACCACAGTTATTGTTTACTGGGGTATACCAGACTTTTTTAAATATATAGATTTGTGGCTGAACAGTGAGCGACACACTCAAACTGTGTTTATTTAGATAACAAAGGCCCAAAACTGGATAGTACAGAGATTTGACCCGTGGAACTGAAAAACCACACTGGGATTTGTCGGGCCTACACCAGACTATTTTCAACAGATATATTTTTGTGTCACAACAGTCAGGAGACACTACTGTTTTTCTTTACGGAAAATATACCAAAACCTGAATTCTAGAGATTTTTTACCGTGGGATGGCAAAACGACAGTTATTGTTTACTGGGGTATACCAGACTTTTTTAAATGTATAGATTTGCGGCTGAACAGTGAGCGACACACTCAAACAGTTTTTTTTTTAGATACAAAAGGCCCAAAACTGGATAGTACAGAGATTTGACCCGTGGAAATGCAAAACCACACTGGGATTTGTCAAGCCTACACCAGACTATTTTCAACAGATATATTTTTGTGTCACAACAGTCAGGAGACACTACTGTTTTTCTTTACGGAAAATATACCAAAACCTGAATAATAGAGATTTTTTACCGTGGGATGGCAAAACGACAGTTATTGTTTACTGGGGTATACCAGACTTTTTTAAATGTATAGATTTGCGGCTGAACAGTGAGCGACACACTCAAACTGGTTTTTTTTTAGATACCAAAGGCCCAAAACTGGATAGTACAGAGATTTGACCCGTGGAACTGCAAAACCACACTGGGATTTGTCAAGCCTACACCAGACTATTTTCAACAGATATATTTTTGTGTCACAACAGTCAGGAGACACTACTGTTTTTCTTTACGGAAAATATACCAAAGCCTGAATAATAGAGATTTTTTGCCATGGGATGGCAAAACCACAGTTATTGTTTACTGGGGTATACCAGACTTTTTTAAATATATAGATTTGCGGCTGAACAGTGAGCGACACACTCAAACTGTGTTTTTTTAGATACCAAAGGCCCAAAACTGGATAGTACAGAGATTTGAACCGTGGAACTGTAAAACCACACTGGGATTTGTCAGCCCTACACCAGACTCTTTTCAACAGATATATTTTTGTGTCACAACAGTCAGGAGACACTACTGTTTTTCTTTACGGAAAATATACCAAAACCTGAATAATAGAGATTTTTTACCGTGGGATTGCAAAACCACAGTTATTGTTTACTGGGGTATATCAGACTTTTTTAAATATATTGATTTGCGGCTGAACAGTGAGCGACACACTCAAACTGTTTTTTTTTTAAGATACCAAAGGCCCAAAACTGGATAGTACAGAGATTTGACCCGTGGAACTGCAAAACCACACTGGGATTTGTCGAGCCTACACCAGACTATTTTCAACAGATATATTTTTGTGTCACAACAGTCAGGAGACACTACTGTTTTTCTTTACGGAAAATATACCAAAACCTGAATAATAGAGATTTTTTACCGTGGGATGGCAAAACCACAGTTATTGTTTACTGGGGTATACCAGACTTTTTTAAATATATAGATTTGTGGCTGAACAGTGAGCGACACACTCAAACTGTGTTTTTTTAGATAACAAAGGCCCAAAACTGGATAGTACAGAGATTTGACCCGTGGAACTGCAAAACCACACTGGGATTTGTCAAGCCTACACCAGACTATTTTCAACAGATATATTTTTGTGTCACAACAGTCAGGAGACACTACTGTTTTTCTTTACGGAAAATATACCAAAGCCTGAATAATAGAGATTTTTTGCCATGGGATGGCAAAACCACAGTTATTGTTTACTGGGGTATACCAGACTTTTTTAAATATATAGATTTGCGGCTGAACAGTGAGCGACACACTCAAACTGTGTTTTTTTAGATACCAAAGGCCCAAAACTGGATAGTACAGAGATTTGACCCGTGGAACTGCAAAACCACACTGGGATTTGTCGGCCCTACACCAGACTCTTTTCAACAGATATATTTTTGTGTCACAACAGTCAGGAGACACTACTGTTTTTCTTTACGGAAAATATACCAAAACCTGAATAATAGAGATTTTTTACCGTGGGATTGCAAAACCACAGTTATTGTTTACTGGGGTATATCAGACTTTTTTAAATATATTGATTTGCGGCTGAACAGTGAGCGACACACTCAAACTGTTTTTTTTTAAGATACCAAAGGCCCAAAACTGGATAGTACAGAGATTTGACCCGTGGAACTGCAAAACCACACTGGGATTTGTCGAGCCTACACCAGACTATTTTCAACAGATATATTTTTGTGTCACAACAGTCAGGAGACACTACTGTTTTTCTTTACGGAAAATATACCAAAACCTGAATAATAGAGATTTTTTACTGTGGGATGGCAAAACCACAGTTATTGTTTACTGGGGTATACCACACTTTTTTAAATAGATATATTTGCGGCTGAACAGTGAGCGACACACTCAAACTGTTTTTTTTTTAGATACAAATGGCCCAAAAGTGGATAATACAGAGGTTTGAACCATGGAAGTGCAAAACAACACTTCTGTTTCTCTAGCCTACACCTGACTATTTTCAACAGATATATTTGTGTCTGAAAAATCAGAGACACGCTTTTTTTTGGGGGGGGAGGGGACACCAAAAGGTTAATAAGACGGGTATTTGTACAGTGTGAAGGAGGAAAAAAAAAAGAGGATTTAGATGAAAAAAAAAAGGATTTTTCCTGTCCCCTGAGACCTGGAGCTAAGTCCAGCAATTTCAGCAACAGGAGCAGCACACAGGACTGTAATGCAGCGTTTGCTGGTATAACCACTGCGTCTCCTATACAGCCTGCCTGCCTGATATCTGGGATGGATATTAGTCCTGAGAAGGACTGTTTGTTTGATCTGGCAGCCTTTACAGACCCTACACTAGCTATTTCGCAGTTAATATCTCTCCCTAAATCAGCAGCGCTGTCCCTACACTGTCTGAACCAGATCGACTGTGTCCAAGATGGCAGCGCCCGGTTTTAAATACTCGAGGTGACGCTGTGCGGCCAGCCAATCACTGTAATGCACACAACCAACATGGCTGCGGCATTACAGTGACTGGCTGGCAATCCCTGCATGTTCATTGGCTCTGTAAAGAGCGCCAAACATGCAGGGCGTAGACCCGAGCTCCCGCTCGAGTAACCCGGAAATGCTCGGTGCTCGCGGAACATCCCGAGTAGCGTGATGCTCGGGCGAGTACCGAGCAGTGTCGAGCATGTTCGCTCAACACTAGTGTTGGTATAGTGGATTGTGTTGTGTCATTTGTTCTCTCTGATATTAATTAGGAGAAGATTCTTTATTTCTATTAGTGATTAAATACTTGGAACAGAGCGGCAGAGATGCACTTACAGGAGTTCTCTGGGGAAAACAAGTAATCACCTCTCCACAGGATAAGTGATAAATTATTGATTAGTGGGGGCCTTAATGCTGGGCCTGCACCGATTGGCAGAATGTGGAGTTTTTATGCACGTTATACTGGAGCTCATGTACGACTTGATGACTAATCCATTCATTCCCTCAGTGGCTGTTCTTGTTTTATTCTGGAAGCTCCAAAGAGAATGAATGGAGATGCGGTCAGACGTCCCACCTGCTGCTGCATTTTAAAATGGGGATAAGTGTCCTGACAGGGATAAAACTTCCCCATTCTTCCGATAGGTGCATTTTCCAACGTTTGGTCCCCAACGATCAATAAATTATCACCCATTTTGTGAAACCCATGGATCAGTGATAATTTGTTTTAACCAAAGAACCCCTTTAATGCAAACTACCATAATTGTGCATCCCAGTTGTAGTATGTGCACAGTAGATGTGCAGGAGCCACCTGTGATTTACAGTCGATGCTCTACTATAGCAGGGATAATGGCTAATAGGTATTTGCATATACAGTACAGACCAAAAGTTTGGACACACGTTCTCATTTAAAGATTTTTCTGTATTTTCATGACAATGAAAATTGTACATTCACACTGAAGGCATCAAAACTATGAATTAACACACGTGGAATTATATACTTAACAAAAAAGTGTGAAACAACTGAAAATATGTCTTATATTCTAGGTTCTTCAAAGTAGCCACATTTTGCTTTGATGACTGCTTTGCACACTCTTAGCATTCTCTTGATGAGCTTCAAGAGGTAGTCACCGGAAATGGTTTTCACTTCACAGGTGTGCCCTGTCATGCTTAATAAGTGGGATTTCTTGTCTTATAAATGGGGTTGGGACCATCAGTTGTGTTATGCAGAAGTCTCATTGATACACAGCTGATAGTCCTACTGAATAGACTGTTAGAATTTGTATTATGGAAAGAAAAAAGCAGCTAAGTAAAGAAAAACGAGTGGCCATCATTACTTTAAGAAATGAAGGTCAGTCAGTGCGAAAAATTGGGCAAACTTTGAAAGTGTCCCCAAGTGCAGTTGCAAAAACCATCAAGCGCTACAAAGAAACTGGCTCACATGAGGACCGCCCCAGGAAAGGAAGACCAAGAGTCACCTCTGCTTCTGAGGATAAGTTTATCCGAGTCACCAGTCTCAGGTGACAGCAGCTCAAATTAGAGACCAGGTCAATGCCACACAGAGTTCTAGAAGCAGACACATCTCTTCAACAACTGTTAAGAGGAGACTTTGTGCAGCAGGCCTTCATGGTAAAATAGCTGCTAGGAAACCACTGCTAAGGACAGGCAACAAGCAGAAGAGACTTGTTTGGGCTAAAGAACACAAGGAATGGACATTAGACCAGTGGAAATCTGTGCTTTGGTCTGATGAGTCCAAATTTGAGATTTTTGGTTCCAACCACCGTGTCTTTGTGCGACGCAGAAAAGGTGAACAGATGGACTCTACATGCCTGGTTCCTACCGTGAAGCATGGAGGAGGAGGTGTGATGGTGTGGGGGTGTTTGGCTGGTGACACTGTTGGGGATTTATTCAAAATTGAAGGCATACTGAACCAGCATGGCTACCACAGCATCTTGCAGCGGCATGCTATTCCATCCGGTTTGCGTTTAGTTGGACCATCATTTATTTTTCAACAGGACAATGACCCCAAACACACCTCCAGGCTGTGTAAGGGCTATTTTTTTACCAAGAAGAAGAGTGATAGGGTGCTACGCCAGATGACCTGGCCTCTACAGTCACCAGACGTGAAACCCAATCGAGATGGTTTGGGGTGAGCTGGACTGCAGAGTGAAGGCAAACGGGCCAACAAGTGCTAAGCATCTCTGGGAACTCCTTCAAGATTGTTGGAAGACCATTTCCGGTGACTACCTCTTGAAGCTCATCAAGAGAATGCCAAGAGTGTGCAAAGCAGTCATCAAAGCAAAAGGTGGCTACTTTGAAGAACCTAGAATATAAGACATATTTTCAGTTGTTTAACACTTTTTTGTTAAGTATATAATTCCACATGTGTTAATTCATAGTTTTGATGCCTTCAGTGTGAATGTACAATTTTCATAGTCATGAAAATACAGAAAAATCTTTAAATGAGAAGGTGTGTCCAAACTTTTGGTCTGTACTGTAGCTGTAGGGTGGACCCCGAGGATCAATTCCTCCTGTGGGCCCCAGACACCGCAGTTCGACACTGTCTGCAGCACACCAATACAGTTAAACTCTGTGGTATTGCAGGGATACACGATCTCCCTTCACTACCGCTCTCAGCCCTGGCAGGATGATGCAATGACCAAGACACCGTTGCATGCACAGGAAGATCAGAATCCCAACGCGGATACTTCATCATGCCACGTTGGGACTCTGATGCCCTGTGCATGCGCTGGCACCTCGGCAATTGCATCATCCTGCCGTGGCTGAGAGTGGTAGTGCAGGGACATCAACACGTTGGTTTGCCCAGTGTGCAATCCTGGATTAGTTGAAAATATGAAATTTTTTATTTTGCTTAAAACTTTTGGTATGACTATGAGGGCATCATAGAGTGTGGCAGACCCTCATACAGTTGGGAAGGGCGCTCTTATACATTTTAGGGGCTACTGTTGGGGCCCCTCAATTATATTGTGTATAGGGGAGCTGTGGGCCCATTATACTGCATATAGGGGAGCTGTGGGCCCATTATACTGTGTATAGGTGAGCTGTGGGCCCATCATACTGTGCATAGGGGAGCTGTGGGCCCATTTTAATGTATATAGGGGAGCTTTGGGCCCATTATACTGTCTATAGGTGACCTTTGGGTCCATTAAACTTTGTATAGGGAGTTGTGGGGGCATTATACTATCTATAGGAGAGCTGTGGCCCCATCACATGACTGTCAAAGGTGCACATGGGTCATTATTAGAGATGAGCGGTGTTCGACTAGAACTGTTCGCCAATCTCAAATTCGAGCTGTTTTGGGCGGTGTTCGAGTTGTTCGACGAACCCGAACGATTTGCAAAAAATTCGGCTGTTCGAGGTTATGTTCGATAACTGTTCGTGCACCAAAAGCGTGTCCTGCATGTCTGGCGCTATTTAGAGCACCAATCATGCAGGGATTGTCTGCCACTCACTGTAATGCCACAGCCATGGTGGTTGTGGCATTACAGTGATTGCCCAAATCGATGGGAACAGTGCCAACAGTGAAACATGAAAAGCCGGCAATTCAGCAGCGGCATACATCGGTACCCGACAATGTAGAACCGAAAGAATAGAGCTTCACACATAGATTAGATAGATATAAACATGTCAGCCACATATATACGAAGTACAGTGAAAGTGCTGCTTACTGTACTTGTCATTTAGCGTAAAGGATTTATCAAAAAAAATAATAGTGTTTTCATGCACCGTCTCTTTAAAAAAGCCGGCCGGCAATTCAGCAGCGGTACCCGACAATTTAGAATAGAAAGAATAGAGAATCACACATAGATTAGATAGATAGAAACATGTCAGTCACATATATATGAAGTACAGTGACAGTGCTGCTTACTGTACTTGTCATTTAGCGTAAAGGATTTATCAAAAAAAATAATAGTGTTTTCATGCACCGTCTCTTTAAAAAAGCCGGCCGGCAATTCAGCATCTGTACCCGACAATTTATAACAGACAGAATAGAGCTTCACACATAGATTAGATAGATAGAAACATGTCAGTCACATATATATGAAGTACAGTGATAGTGTTGGTTACTGTACTTGTCATTTAGTATTAAAATAAAGGATTTATTATTAAAAAGTTGGCGTGGGGTTCCCCTTAATTTTAGGCTCTAGCGGAGGTTAAGCAGACGGCTGGGGCAGATGTTTGAAGCCTGGGAAGGGGGTAATACCCACGGAGCTTCCCAGGCTACTAATATCAGCCCCCAGCTGAATACATAGCCTTTACTAGCTATTAAAATGGGGGACCCCCCAAAAAAATGACGTGGGGTCCCCCATAATTTAATAGCTAGCAAAGGCTAGGCAGACAGCTGGGGGCTGATATTAATAGCCCAGGAAGGGAGCCATGAATATTGGCCCCCTCCCAGGCTAGAAACACCAGCCGTCAGCCGCCCCAGAAATGGCGCATTCATAGGATGCGCCAATTCTGGCACTTAGCCTCGCTCTTCCACGCTGCCCTGGTGCGGTGGCAGGGGGTAATAGGGTTGGGGTTGATGTCAGCTTATAATGCCAGCTGACATCAAGCCCAGGTTAGTAATGGAGAGGCGTCTATAAGACACCCCCATTACTAACCCCATAGTCAAAGTTAAAAAAAACACAAACACCCAGAATAAAGTCCTTTAATTGAAATAAAGACACAATCCTTTATTGTTCTAAATTAAACCATACTTACCATCACGCCCATTCCAGCTGAAGCCAACGATCTCCTGCAATAAAAGAAAAATAATAAAGCAACCTCATCCTTACCTTTCCATGGTTCCCACGACAGCTTCAGCTCTGCTACATCGAGATGACAGGCTGGACCGCAGCAGAACGCTGCCATCCAGCCTCTCATCCCGCAGACACTGAGAAGCGCAGGCTTGCTTGCGCTGCTCAGCGTCTCTCTGTGACGACATCCAGATGAGCCGAGTTCATGTCCAATGAACTCGGCTCACCTCATGCACGTCACTGACAGCGTGGGAAAATTCTCACGCTGAAGCGGTGAGTGCAGGAGAATTCTCCCACGCTGTCAGTGACGTGCATAAGGTGAGCTCATGTCCAATGAACTCAGCTCACCTCCTGCACGTCACTGACAGCGTGGGAGAATTCTCCTGCACTCAGCGCTTCAGCGTGAGAATTCTCCCACGCTGAAGCGCTGAGTGCAGGAGAATTTTCCCACGCTGTCAGTGACGTGCATAAGGTGAGCTCATGTCCAATGAACTCAGCTCACCTCCTGCACGTCACTGACAGCGTGGGAGAATTCTCCTGCACTCAGCGCTTCAGTGTGAGAATTCTCCCACGCTGAAGCGCTGAGTGCAGGAGAATTTTCCCACGCTGTCAGTGACGTGCATGAGGTGAGCCGAGTTCATTGGACAATAACTCGGCTCATCTGGATGCCCTCACAGAGAGACACTGTGGAGCGCAAGCAAGCCTGCGCTTCTCAGTGTCTGCGGGATGACAGGCTGGATGGCAGCGTTCTGCTGCGGTCCAGCCTGTCATCTCGATGTAGCAGAGCTGAAGCTGTCATGGGAACCATGCAAAGGTAAGGATGATGTTGCTTTATTATTTTTCTTTTATTTCAGGAGATCGTTGGCTTCAGCTGGAATGGGCGTGATGGTAAGTATGGTTTAATTTAGAACAATAAAGAATTGTGTGTTTATTTCAATTAAAGGACTTTTTTCTGGGTGTTGTGTTTTTTTTAAATACTTTACTAGAAATTCATGGTGGTCATGTCTAATATTGGCGTGACCCCATGAATTTCGGGCTTAGGGCCAGCTGATAATGCCAAGCTGGCCCTAACCCCTTTATTACCCAGTGAGCCACCGCATCAGGGCCCTGGATGAGTTGGGTACAGCGCCAGAAGATGGCGCTTCTATGAACGCGCCATTTTCCGGGGTGGCTGCGGACTGCAATTTGCAGCGGGGGTGGCCCAGAAAGCTTGGGCCTCCCTGCGCTGCGGATTCCAGCCCCCAGCTGCCTAGTTGTACCTGGCTGGACACAAAAACAGGGCGAAGCCCCACGTCAATTTTCTTTAAATTATTTCATGAAATAATTAAGAAAAAAAGGGCTTCCCTATATTGTTGTGTCCGGCCAGGTACAAATAGGCAGCTGGTGGTTGGGGGCAGCCCGTTCCTGCCTGCTGTACCTGGCTGGACACAAATATAGTGCGAAGCCCCACGTCAATTTTTTTTAAATTATTTCATGAATTTCCTGAAATAATTTAAAAAAATTGAAGTGGGGCTTCGCACTATATTAGTGTCCAGCCAGGTACAGCAGGCAGGAACGGGCTGCCCCCATCCACCAGCTGCCTATTTGTACCTGGCCGGACACAACAATATAGGGAAGCCCTTTTTCTCTTAATTATTTCATGAATTTCATGAAATAATTAAAAAAAATTGAAGTGGGGCTTCGCACTATATTTGTGTCCAGCCAGGTACAGCAGGCAGGAACGGGCTGCCCCCAACCACCAGCTGCCTATTTGTACCTGGCCGGACACAACAATATAGGGAAGGCCTTTTTTTCTTAATTATTTCATGAATTTCATGAAATAATTAAAAAAAAAGTACGTGGGGCTTCGCCCTATTTTTGTGTCCAGCCAGGTACAACTAGGCAGCTGGGGGCTGGAATCTGCAGCGCAGGGAGGCCCAAGCTTTCTGGG
Source organism: Phyllobates terribilis (assembly GCF_046119375.1). Classification (NCBI taxonomy): domain Eukaryota; kingdom Metazoa; phylum Chordata; class Amphibia; order Anura; family Dendrobatidae; genus Phyllobates; species Phyllobates terribilis. Next base: position 420,002,886 of record NW_027362762.1, on the reverse strand, counting down.
CCCCCCCCCGCTACAAATTGCAGTCCGCAGCCACCCCGGAAAATGGCGCGTTCATAGAAGCGCCATCTTCTGGCGCTGTACCCAACTCATCCAGGGCCCTGGTGCGGTGGCTCACTGGGTAATAAAGGGGTTAGGGCCAGCTTGGTATAATCAGCTGGCCCCAAGCCCAAAATTCATGGGGTCACGCCAGTATTAGACATGACCGCCATGAATTTCTAGTAAAGTATTTAAAAAAAACACAACACCCAGAATAAAGTCCTTTAATTGAAATAAAGACACAATTCTTTATTGTTCTAAATTAAACCATACTTACCATCACACCCATTCCAGCTGAAGCCAACGATCTCCTGCAATAAAAGAAAAATAATAAACCAACCTCATCCTTACCTTTCCATGGTTCCCACGACAGCTTCAGCTTTGCTACATCGAGATGACTGGCTGGACCGCAGCAGAACGCTGCCATCCAGTCTGTCATCCCGCAGACACTGAGAAGCGCAGGCATGCTTGCGCTCCTCACTGTCTCGCTGTGACGGCATCCAGATGAGCCGAGGTCATGTCCAATGAACTCGGCTCACCTCATGCACGTCACTGACAGCGTGGGAAAATTCTCACGCTGAAGTGCTGAGTGCAGGAGAATTCTCCCACGCTGTCAGTGATGTGCATGAGGTGAGCTCATGTCCAATGAACTCAGCTCACCTCCTGCACGTCACTGACAGCGTGGGAAAATTCTCCTGCACTCAGCGCTTCAGCGTGGGAGAATTCTCACGCTGAAGCGCTGAGTGCAGGAGAATTCTCCCACGCTGTCAGTGACGTGCAGGAGGTGAGCTGAGTTCATTGGACATGAGCTCACCTTATGCACGTCACTGACAGCGTGGGAGAATTTTCCTGCACTCACCGCTTCAGCGTGAGAATTTTCCCACGCTGTCAGTGACATGCATGAGGTGAGCCGAGTTCATTGGACATGAACTCGGCTCATCTGGATGTCGTCACAGAGAGACGCTGAGCAGCGCAAGCAAGCCTGCGCTTCTCAGTGTCTGCGGGATGAGAGGCTGGATGGCAGCGTTCTGCTGCGGTCCAGCCTGTCATCTCGATGTAGCAGAGCTGAAGCTGTCGTGGGAACCATGGAAAGGTAAGGATGAGGTTGCTTTATTATTTTTCTTTTATTGCAGGAGATCGTTGGCTTCAGCTGGAATGGGCGTGATGGTAAGTATGGTTTAATTTAGAACAATAAAGGATTGTGTCTTTATTTCAATTAAAGGACTTTATTCTGGGTGTTTGTGTTTTTTTTAACTTTGACTATGGGGTTAGTAATGGGGGTGTCTTATAGACGCCTCTCCATTACTAACCTGGGCTTGATGTCAGCTGGCATTATAAGCTGACATCAACCCCAACCCTATTACCCCCTGCCACCGCACCAGGGCAGCGTGGAAGAGCGAGGCTAAGTGCCAGAATTGGCGCATCCTATGAATGCGCCATTTCTGGGGCGGCTGACGGCTGGTGTTTCTAGCCTGGGAGGGGGCCAATATTCATGGCTCCCTTCCTGGGCTATTAATATCAGCCCCCAGCTGTCTGCCTAGCCTTTGCTAGCTATTAAATTAGGGGGGACCCCACGTCATTTTTTTTGGAGGGTCCCCCATTTTAATAGCTAGTAAAGGCTATGTATTCAGCTGGGGGCTGATATTAGTAGCCTGGGAAGCTCCGTGGGTATTACCCCCTTCCCAGGCTTCAAACATCTGCCCCAGCCGTCTGCTTAACCTCCGCTAGAGCCTAAAATTAAGGGGAACCCCACGCCAATTTTTTTAATAATAAATCCTTTATTTTAATACTAAATGACAAGTACAGTAACCAACACTATCACTGTACTTCATATATATGTGACTGACATGTTTCTATCTATCTAATCTATGTGTGATGCTCTATCTTTCTGTTCTAAATTGTCGGGTACCACTGCTGAATTGCAGGCCGGCTTTTTTAAAGAGACAGTGCATGAAAACACTATTATTTTTTTAAATAAATCCTTTACACTAAATGACAAGTACAGTAAGCAACACTATCACTGTACTTATTATATATGTGACTGACATGTTTCTATCTATCTAATCTATGTGTGATTCTCTATTCTTTCTGTTCTAAATTGTCGGGTACAGATGCTGAATTGCCGGCCGGCTTTTTTAAAGAGACGGTGCATGAAAACACTAATATTTTTTTTAATAAATCCTTTACACTAAATGACAAGTGCAGTAACCAACACTGTCACTGTGCTTCTTATATGTGTGACTGACATGTTTCTATCTATCTAATCTATGTGTGATGCTCTATTCCTTCTTGTCTAAATTGTCGGGTACCGGTGTATGCCGCTGCTGAATTTGCCGGCCGGCTTTTTTAAAGAGAGTGTCTTCTGAGCAGTTTGTCAGCTTTTGGACACCTTTGCAGGTGTTTTCTATGTGTTTCTATGTGTTTTTGTTTGCCTGCCATTGGTTTTAACGGTGTTCGACGGTGTTCTAAGGTGTTCGACGAACAGTTCGACGAACAGTTCCTCGAACATCCCGGTGTTCGACGAACCGAACCGAACCCGAACACTACGGGGGTGGCTCAACACTAGTCATTATTACTTTCTAGGGGCAAAACGTGGACACTGTTTTCTGGGACATAGGGCATTAATATTTTCTAGGGGCAATTTTACCATCTAGAGGGCATTTTATTATGAGAGGGGCACAGTGGTGGGAATTATTATATGGGACAGAAAGAGGAGTGCAGTTTTTTTACCACACAGTAAGTGCAGTAATAGGGACACATACAGCAGCAGCGGCTCAGTGTTGGGGTATCAGCAGGATGAAGCATTTGTGCAGGAATAAATGGGGATGGTGCATGAAATGTGAGAAGTCAAATGTTTCTTTGTTGTAATCTGTGCAGACGAGTGGTGTATGGAAGAAGTTGTGATGTCCGTCTGGGCCAGATGGAAAAGATGGGAAAAGTGAACGATTCCATAAGAAATAATGTCAGCTGTAAGTTACAAGTAATTACCGTCCAGGTATATATAGTATGGTCTGCAGGTCTGGTATCTACCACTATATGGTCACCATATGGGGGTAATATGAGTGTTGGCTTTTGTATAGAAATTTATTTTCAGTAACAGCCCGGTCATCTGCTGAGATTCTCCTATATGCAACTGTAGTTGTAATCAGAGTTACCTTGTTTGGGGCCCCTCCTGAGCTGAACTCCTAGCTATGCCTCTGTTGGGTAGCATTGTTGACTTCCTCTGAACATATGAGCAGTTTGTGGAGGTGGTTAAAGGAGTTATCCAGGAATAATTTTTTCTACTATGGGCCTAAGCACAGTACTAACTTACTAACTACCTGCCTGTTGTGCCCGGCGTCGATCTCTGCTGGCACAGAGTGGTCACTGACCGCCTGTGCTGGTGATTCTGCAGATCCCACTGACATCACGTCAACAGAGTAGAATCTTCTATTCTGCTCTGCTCTGTTGACGGGGCATGACTGCTAATGTCAGGCTGATTGACAGCCAGTTCCCTGCTGCATAACTGTTGGAAGCCGTCTGTCAGTCAGCATGATGCCGATAGTCACGCCTCAACGATAGAGCAGCCCGGAAGAAGTAGAGTGGTCCATGACTTCTCTGAGCTAGCACCAGGTAGAACAAGCAGGTAGTTAAAAAAATGAGTTCTGGAAAATACCATTAACAGCTTGTAGAGGTTAATCTGAGAGGCCCATCATCAATCTCCTCACATGAAGCAGTAGATGTCCCTATTAAAAAGGTTGTGGCAAGTTTTTAAGTTATCATGTAACCATCGGACAGGAGATAACTTCCCAATCGCTGGGAGACTGACCACTGGGACCCTAATCAATCCTGAGAATGGTGCTGTATAGAGCCCCATCTGAATGCAACGGAGGTCAAGCATGTGCACCTCTGCTCCATTTATTCTCAATGCGAGCACCGGAGAATGCAAAGCCCTCTATTTTTCTTTTAATTATCTTTGTTTCTTATTAAATAACAAAATAAAAATATTTTTTTTTGCACTGCACATTATGCAGGGATGATATTGTATGTGGACTCTTGCGGGTTTGTATGCTAGAGTAGCTCTTTAGTCCCAGTCTGACCCTGAATTCTTTACATATGTTTGTAGATGTGCATCTGTCTGTATGTAACAGTGCATTGTGGTGTGAGGATAAATGTGGTTAGAACAGTCTGAGTGTAAAATCATATTTGGATGTTTGGGGCATATTTATTAAATCTGTAAAGACTCTTTTGTATCAGCCTAAGGCCTCATTCAGACATCAGTGTTGCACGTACGCGTTCTATCTTTTTTTCACGGATATCACACACACCCATTATAACTTTGGTGCTATTCTCATGTCCGTCTTTTTTCACAGTACAAAACTCTAGTGCTAATACAAGTCTATGGGTATAATGTATCCATACGTGAAAAATACTGATGACACTAATGGTAAAAACGGACACACAAGACCGTACACTGATGACACACAGACGTACACTGATGACACACAGACCGTACACTGATGACACACAGACCGTACACTGACACTATTCCATTTTTTCACGCATGTGTTTAAACACAGATGTGTGATTGAGGCCTTATGGAATTACATTTGTTTTTTCTGTTTTAGGAACAGACAAGAGGAATTAATGCACAAAACTGATCCTTTGTGTAGCTGGCACAAATGGAAGCTGTGCGGTTCTCCGTTTTGCACATTAATTTCACCAGTCTGTTCCTAATATAGAAAAGTCATTATGATCTCGCTTTGACCAAATGTACATTTGAAATAATACAGATTAAGTATTTGGAAGCACAGAGGAGCCATTGACTGTGATGGTCAGACATAATACGCCCTTGCTTATGTTTGACTCTCCTTACGCCAGGTATACGTTTAGTTATAAAAGTAAAATAAAAACATCATCTACTAAACTGCTAAAAACCCCATATACCTGGCAAAAAGACAGCTGGACATAAGCATTATTGGTGTGATTGATTCCATCTGCAGAGCGCTACCTTTGAATACCTTTTTTTTGTCTATTTTTCTAAATTACATTCACTTGTTTGATGCTGCAATTGTAATGTAGAGAATCCCTTATTCTAGATTCATGCCACATTTTCATTGTATCCCAACATCCTGATATTTGCACTCCCATCCTGGTCCCCCATCCTGGTATATGCTCCCCTATCTTGGTATTTGTGCCGCCATCCTGGTATATGCTCCCCTATCCTGGTACATGCTCCCCCATCCTCTTATGTGCTCCCCCACCCTGGTATATGCTCCCCATCCTGGTCCCCCATCCTGTTATGTGGTGCCACATCCTGTTCCCCCATCCTGGTATATACTCCCCCATCCATCCATAAATTAAATAAAAAGACATTCCTACTCACCTTTCCATCGCTCCACTGCAGCACGTTGCCTGAGTTATTTTACTAAAATGGCACCGGAATCAGTGCCGGCATAGCGCAATATCCAGTGCCATTTTAATGAAGACAAATGTACAGAGTGTCTTCCACAAAATGGTGCCGGAGTACGCACATGCGCATACCGCGATGTCCGGCGTCATTTTGTTGAAGACACACTGCAAATGTGTCTTCACTAAAATGGCGCTGGATATCGCGCTATGCGCAGGGGCAATTCCAACACCACACTCCTCCCCTGACCTCCGGCCTGAACAGAGGCGCCATGTTCCTCCCCAGCAGGTATGTGCTTACGGCGGTGGAGCTCGCGTTATGCGCTCAGTGCCTATGCATACCGCAATCTCCGGCGCCACACTCCTCATCCCTGTCTGGGATGTGGATGTGTTTTTCTGTCTAGGGCCAGACTGCACAGGTGCATTGTGCAGGCCCAGTTGATAGAGGCTTCGGGCAGAAGGACACATCCCTGGTTATATTATAGATATATATATATATATATATATATATATATATATATATATATATATAATATCGTGGACTACTAGATTTGTATTAGGGTTGATGATTTTCTGTGTCTGAAACAGACAACTAGTTGTACTATAATGCTTTAATGGTTTTAAATCACTGCAATACGCTGCACCAACTACATCTAATGCAAAATAAATGTCAATACTAATTCTTAGGCCACGTTCACATGTTCAGTATTTTACATCAGTATTTGTAAGCCAAAACCAGGAGTGGAACAATCAGAGGAAACGTATAATAAAAACACTTCACCATTTCTGTATTTTTCACCCACTCCTGGTTTTGGTTACAAATACTGATGGAAAATACTGACCAAATACTGAATGTGTGAACGTGGCCTTAGTCCTTCTAAATGATCGCGCTCGAGAATGTACAGTATATCGAATTGCAAATGTGTGTATGATCCCAATATGAAAACAGCACCAACCACCGTTTTTTTTAAAGACTTACTACCTCTGCTGTTTTATGCAGCAGCCTGAGGTAAGCAGGTTAAAGATGGTCGGATGCAACTCGTGGGCCAGTGCTATGTGCTTGCCCCCCAGGCTAAAATTTGCCAGCCAGCCCCTGCGTATACTGTTGCACATTTTGGAAGTCAATCACATTGGAAATGGTTTACATGGATTCCTGCTTTTCCCTTGTTCCTCATAAATGTTCAATATTAAATATCACATTAATATTTCTAAACTATTTTTAATTAGTCAAGCTGTATTCATCTGAAAATTGCAGTTTAGTTTAAATGTAATTATGGATTTCAAAACAAATAAATCTTGACTATCAAAGCTCATAGTTTCCATAGCACATGCTAAAAAAAGGATAATTACTCTGGGTTTGCTATTATAATTGTAATCATATTCCCTAAATAATGGATGTGTTATTTTAAACACACCAGCAAGTAATCAAATGGCTGCGGGTGTATTATGAAGTCCTGGACATAAATCTTGTTACAGATATGCAAAATGTATTCATCTGTTAGATTCATAAGCATTATAAAATATTCATGGACGCTTCTGATAAATAATTTATGTAGGCTGTGATGTACCTTTTTCATAGGCAAATAAATAAAGCAAAGCAAATACATAAAATAACCATTTAATAAAAAGAGTGTTCATAATGAAGTGTGGCTTTAAAAAATAGCGCAAATAAAAAGTGAGATGTTGCTTAAAGCAACTAATAAGGTGTTACAGGTGGGAATGTAAAATTATTACGTTATTAGCTGATATAGAAAAATGCATAAACTATAAATTTCCCAAATATGGCAATAAAGCTGGCCTTGTTGACAATAGCGACTAATTACGAATAAAGCTTTTCAGAGCAGTTTTAGAAATTTAAGCTGAGCTCTGAACTGTTGCTGTCGGCAGTGTGGCCAGTTTTATGGTTAGACAATTTTGATGCATTATAGCTTTTACTGAAGGGCTCTGAGCTGAACATTAATATTCATATAAAAAGACAATGTAGACTTTACAAATATATTGTATTGTTAAACACTTCTTGGAAATCCTTATGAGAAACTAAAACTAAATTTAAGGATTAAAAAACAAACAAACAGATTAAACATTATGGTGACTGATAGATAGTGCTTAAGACCAATTGGGTTGGATCCATAAATTGAAAGGAAATTCCACTAAGAATTTAAGTGGTCTCCTACCATTAAATAATTTAATTACAATACATTTTTGTAAGTATTGGAAGATTCATACCAATGCATGCTACAGGCATAATCACAGTAGGCAGGGATAGAAGAGCACAAAATGTATCACCTCCACTCAGTGATAAGACTCAGTGATGACTACCAGTAATGGAAGGTGAGTAGAGAGTTGAATGATGTTCCAAGTTTTAATGTGGAGCATCACAGATATTTCAGCTTTGTGCATTTTTTTTTATCTTTATTCCTGCTTTAACAATACTGCATTATTTGTGTACTGTGGCATCCCTGTATGCTTTCCTCTTGCATGGTTAAAGTGTTATAATATATTGTTTTTGCATTGTGCTGTGTTTTCACTTTATTTACAGCATCACTCCAGTGGTGTTTTTTTTCAGCCCTGGAGTGGTGCTACTAATCTAACATCCCTGATCCTAGTCTTATACTTATCCGCCGCCATCTTCACTTTTTTTGGAAGCAGGTCCGGTCCCGCTGCGCCCGCTTGTGCCTGAAACTTCCGAGTAACTGGCTTCAGAAGTAATGGTTACAAGCGCTCAATGAAAGTCTATGAGAGTCAGAAAGAGGCTCTCAAAAATTTAGATTGAAAAGTGATCGCCATTGGAAGGTGAAGATGGTGGCAGGTAAGTATAAGATTGGGGCCAGGGACCTTAGATTACAAGCATCACTCCAACACTGCAATAAAAAAAGCGCCGAAGTTGTTCTTTATAAAGGCCTATTTCCCAAGGATGAGTGACGCATATGTGACACCCCAGGGGTCTGGTTGCCACAGTAATAGAGATATTATGTCTGAGAGCAAGTGGGAGGTCTCTCTGGTCAGGAGCCCTAAGCATGCAACACGGTCCGCCCAGACCTGGGAGGGGAGGAATCTGCCCTTATAAACTGGGTCTGGGGCGGGATTAGTGAGTGAAGCTGCAGACAGAGACAGAGCCTGCAGAACAAGCAGAGCAGTCAGAGCCTGGAGAGGGAAAGTGAGATCAGGAGCTCTGTAGGAGCAGCAGCTGAAGGCCAGGGGCTGTGAGCAGAGATATAGCTCGCCCTGGCTGAAGTTACTAAAACCGGACACAGGAGTCCGAGGCTGTGGGGACTGATATATACCCAGCAGCAGAAACCAGCCGGCAGGGGATTCCAGGTCCTCTGGCCATAGAAGCCCGGAGGCTCAGTCACAAAGAAGGGACCAGCGCCGCCATCCAGGAGCGGAGGCTAACAGAAGGCCCCAAGTCACCAGCCATACGGGTGAGCACCACACGGTACACTCAGGGACGTGGGCTACTTGTAACCGCTGACAGCAAGGTAGCCAGGAAGAGTGCAGATAAACGGGGAGGCCTACAACTCCACCTGGCCAGGGGAACTCCTGTTTGCTCGCAGGCTGACCAGGCCCCTTATACTAGCCAGTACTCCCGGGAGGGTCTGCCTTGTACCATCAGTAAAGACCCTGAACTGCACCTCACGTCTCTGTGATTCCTTGCCGCACCAGCACCATCAGCACTGGGACCCTCACACCATCACTCCCATCATCTCTCACATTAGCTGCCCTGAGGCAATACTTCTCCCGTGGGGAGTTATCCCATACTCGGCTGCGCAAACAACATCAGCCTCAGCGGTCGGCAGCGCAGCGGCGGTCCCCACTGACCGCAATCCACGGGTGGCGTAGTCGGACACTTATTACAACATTTAGACTGCCACTGGTTTGACCACCCTGGGCACGGACCGGGTCACCGCCACACGGAGACTACAACCCCCAGCATTCTACAACAGGCCCGGTTCCGGGTTCCCCTGCACAACACAGGCCCAGGGGGCGCGTCACATACTTGACATAAACTATAAGTACATTTTTTTCAAATAGCAATACAAATGCTAAATGGGAGTACTTTGAAGAATAAGTAATTCAATTATTAATTAACTTTTGCAAAGTTATGAATTTTTGTGATATCATTCATTAACTTATTTTGTCTCCTTACCCAAACACCATGCTGTAGTACATGATCCACGGGCAGAATGTATCAGATGCTAACTGTATGATTTCAGCCGTGTATGTGTGACTATTAAATGCTGCTGGGGAAAAAGCCATATGGCTTCTCCCGCTTGCTCAACTGGAGTTATGGGTGTTTCACTAGGTGTGTGTATGAGGAGAAAACTGTCAGTCATTGGCAGCAGGCATGATGAAGCTGCTGGTGACTCACCTGTTAGACTAGTCTCCAGTGCTACTCGATCCCCACAGGCTTTTAGGGTATGTGCCCACAATGCAGAAATGAAGCAGAAAATTTCTGCAGCGTTTCTGCATGTTCTTGGCTGTCAAAAACGCTTGCGGATTTTACACGCGTTTTTGCAGCGTTTTTACATGCGGATTTGACTTGCGTTTTTCAAATGCATTGGGAGCTCAAATCCACATGCATAAACGCTCGAATAATGGACATGCTGCGGATTTTTCCGCAAGGAAAATCCACTGCGGAAAATTCCGCAGCATGGGCACAGAACCTGCAGATTTTCATTGGGGATCATGGGGCACGGATTACCAAGCGTTTTGCAAGCGTTTACGCTGTGGAAAATCAGCTTGAAAAATGCATAGTGGGCACAGAGACTCAAAGTATGTTTTTCTCTGAAACATTGCATCATTTCAGAGTAAAACATGGATGACTGATATCATGCAGCCATTGTCTGATACATGCTATCTGTATTTCGGTCAGCATCTATCTGCTGTCAGGTTCTCTTTATTTGGTAAAGTGTTGATATGGTCCATGCTAACATACGTAAAGTTAATATGAACAAGTCAAAAGCAAATAAAACTCACCACTTCCAAATCAAAATGAATAGTCCAATAACACTACTTCACCACCTTGAAATGGGTGCAAAGGATCCTTTCAATCAAGCAGGTAAAAGCAACATATAAGGATTGAACATTTAAAATCACTTTTTTATTCTACCAAAACGCAAGTTGTAAAATAGGACAGAGAGTAAATAGGACAGCCATTGAGTTTCAACCCCTCTGGTTCTTCCTTATGCCTTATTGTGGTGCTTAACCTGGTGTTTAATCCACCCATTATGCCCCATCCAAAATACGGACTTAAAGTGGCAGAAACCACCAATAAAATAAAAAGAAATTGTGAAAGAAGACAAATCTATATATGCAGGTAATATATTTTGTTAAAATAATATTTCCTGCAATGAATTTGAAAAAGAATCTTTGACCAGATAAATTGTCCAAAATGATTCAGTTAGTTCAATTAATTTTGTACCTCTGTTGATATTATTCTGTAATGGCTGACACAGGACAAATAACATGGCACCCATTTTCAAAAAGTGATTTAGGTCTTTCCCAGACTGGTTAACATTTGAGGTTTTCCCAAGGGACTATTTAAATGAGTATATGACAGAAAATAATCTTATAAATAATACCATCTTTTAAGTAAGGACAGAAGTTGTCATACCACTGTGATTAATGAATACACAAGCTCAACTGTTTCTGTAAATGTTAGGTTTTAATTGCAAGCTACGCCTGGTCTCCTTTTCACTCCCCATTCACATGAGGCCTGGTTTGGCACATGAAGAGGTAGGACATTTAGTGGTTAGAGGCCATCCATATTTAAGTGCACCTTGACACGGTTGAATGGCTCTTTGATCAAAAAACGCTAAGTACCTTATATTTTTAACGTTTACACCAATAAGGGAAAATTTACAAACTCCTTTCATTTGTTGTCCTTTGTGGGATTTGAACTTAGGAACCCAGTGCTACAAAGCAAGAGTGCTACCCACTAAGCTACCATGCAGACCATATTATCAATATAGTGTATTTTTGCACCTGTACAATAATTTAATACAAACGGTGAGTGGGCCCTATATACACTGCTCAAAGAAAAAGGGAACACTCAAATAACACATCCTAGATCTGAATGAATGAAATATTCTCATTGAATACTTTGTTCTGTACAAAGTTGAATGTGCTGACAACAAAATCACACAAAAATCATCAATGGAAATCAAATTTATTAACCAATGGAGGCCTGGATTTGGAGTCACCCCCAAAATTAAAGTGGAAAAACACACTACAGACTAATCCAACTTTGATGTAATGTCCTTAAAACAAGTCAAAATGAGGCTCAGTATTGTGTGTGGCCTCCATGTGCCTGTATGACCGCCCTACATTGCCTGGGCATGCTCCTGATGAGGTTGCGGATGGTCTCCTGTGGGATCTCCTCCCAGACCTGGACTAAAGCATCCGACAACTCCTGGACAGTCTGTGGTGCAACGTGACATTGGTGGATGGAGCGAGACATGATGTCCCAGATGTGCTCAATCGGATTCAGGTCTGGGGAACGGGCGGGCCAGTCCATATCTTCAATGCCTTCATCTTGCAGGAACTGCTGACACACTCCAGCCATATAAGGTCTGGCATTGTCCTGCATTAGGAGGAACCCAGGGCCAACCGCACCAGCATATGGTCTCACAAGGGGTCTGAGGATCTTATCTCGATACCTAATGGCAGTCAGGCTACCTCTGGCGAGCACATGGAGGGCTGTGTGGCCCTCCAAAGAAATGCCACCCCACACCATTACTGACCCACTGCCAAACCAGTCATGCTGAAGGATGTTGCAGGCAGCATATCGCTCTCCATGGCATCTCCAGACTCTGTCACGTCTGTCACATGTACTCAAGGTGAACCTGCTTTCATCTGGGAAGAGCACAGGGAGCCAGTGGCGACTTTTCCAATCCTGGTGTTCTGTGGCAAATGCCAAGCATCCTGCACGGTGTTGGTCTGTGAGCACAACCCCCATCTGTGGACGTCGGGCCCTCATACTACCCTCATGGAGTCAGTTTCTAACCATTTGTGCAGACACATGCACATTTGTGGCCTGTTGGAGGTCATTTTGCAGGGCTCTGGCAGTGCTCCTCCTGTTCCTCCTTGCACAAAGGCGGAGGTAGCGGTCCTGCTGCTGGGTTTTTGCCCTCCTACCGACCCCTCCACGTCTCCTGGTGTTCTGGCCTGTCTCCTGGTAGCGCCTCCAGCCTCATGACTAGAGATGAGCGGTGTTCGAATCGAACTGTTCGCCAATCTCAAATTCGAGCTGTTTTGTGTTAGCTAAGCAAATCCTTTTTGGCCTCTTGCAGTGTGTGTTAGTCAGTAGAGTAGCCTATCTGTGTTGCAAGCTACACCACCTGTGTATAGAATACAATTTTTTTTACTGCACCTAGCCAAGTAAAACATTTTGGGCATAGCATCATTCTATTAGTCCATCTATACTAACCTCCACCAGGTTTCAAATTCAAAATAATTTTTATCTGCATCTAGCTCTGAAAAAATATTTGGGCTTGTAGCAGTGTGTGGGACTTGTTCTATTAGTCCATCTATACTAACTTCCACCAGGTTGCAAATTCAAAATAATTTTTATCTGCATCTAGCTCTGAAAAAATATTTGGGCTTGTAGCAGTGTGTGGGATTTGTTCTATTAGTCCATCTATACTAACCTCCACCAGGTTTCAAATTCAAAATCATTTTTATCTGCATCTAGCTCTGAAAAAATATTTGGGCTTGTAGCAGTGTGTGGGACTTGTTCTATTAGTCCATCTATACTAACCTCCACCACGTTGCAAATTCAAAATAATTTTTATCTGCATCTAGCTCTGAAAAAAATATTTGGGCTTGTAGCAGTGTGTGGGACTTGTTCTATTAGTCGATCTATACTAACCTCCACCACGTTTCAAATTCAAAATAATTTTCATCTGCATCTAGCTCTGAAAAAATATTTGGGCTTGTAGCAGTGTGTGGGACTTGTTCTATTAGTCCATCTATACTAACCTCCACCAGGTTGCAAATTCAAAATAATTTTTATCTGCATCTAGCTTTGAAAAAATATTTGGGCTTGTAGCAGTGTGTGGGACTTGTTCTATTAGTCCATCTATACTAACCTCCACCAGGTTTCAAATTCAATATAATTTTTATCTGCATCTAGCTCTGAAAAAATATTTGGGCTTGTAGCAGTGTGTGGGACTTGTTATATTTGTCCATCTATATTAACCTCCACCAGGTTGCAAATTCAAACAAATTTTTATCTGCATCTAGCTCTGAAAAAATATTTGGGCTTGTAGCAGTGTGTGGGACCTGTTCTATTAGTCCATCTATACTAACCTCCACCAGGTTGCAAATTAAAAATAATTTATCTGCATCTAGCTCTGAAAAAAAATATTTGGGCTTGTAGCAGTGTGTGGGACTTGTTCTATTAGTCCATCTATCCTAACCTCCACAAGGTTTCAAATTCAAAATAATTTTTATCTGCATCTAGCTCTGAAAAAAATATTTGGGCTTGTAGCAGTGTGTGGGACTTGTTCTATTAGTCGATCTATACTAACCTCCACCACGGTTCAAATTCAAAATAATTTTCATCTGCATCTACCTCTGAAAAAATATTTGGGCTTGGAGCAGTGTGTGGGACTTGTTCTATTAGTCCATCTATACTAACCTCCACCAGGTTGCAAATTCAAAATAATTTTTTTCTGCATCTAGCTCTGAAAAAATATTTGGGCTTGTAGCATTGTGTGGGACTTGTTCTATTAGTCCATCTATACTAATCTCCACCAGGTTGCAAATTCAAAATAATTTGTATCTGCATCTAGCTCTGAAAAAATATTTGGGCTTGTAGCAGTATGTGGGACTTGTTCTATTATTCCATCTATACTAACCTCCACCAGGTTGCAAATTCAAAATAATTTTTATCTGCATCCAGCTCTGAAAAAATATTTGGGCTTGTAGCAATGTGTGGGACTTGTTCTAATAGTCCATCTATACTAACCTCCACCAGGTTGCAAATTCAAAATAATTTTTATCTGCATCTAGCTTTGAAAAATTATTTGGACTTGTAGCAGTGTGTGGGACTTGTTCTATTAGTCCATCTATACTAACCTCCACCAGGTTTCAAATTCAAAATAATTTTTATCTGCATCTAGCTCTGAAAAAATATTTGGGCTTGTAGCAGTTTGTGGGACTTGTTCTATTAGTCCATCTACACTAACCTCCACCAGGTTGCAAATTCAAAATAATTTTTATCTGCATCTAGCTCTGAAAAAATATTTGGGCTTGTAGCAGTGTGTGGGACTTTTTCTATTAGTCCATCTATACTAACCTCCACCAGGTTTCAAATTCAATATAATTTTTATCAGCATCTAGCTCTGAAAAAATATTTGGGCTTGTAGCAGTGTGTGGGACTTGTTATATTAGTCCATCTATATTAACCTCCACCAGGTTGCAAATTCAAAATAATTTTTATCTGCATCTAGCTCTGAAAAAATATTTGGGCTTGTAGCAGTGTGTGGGACTTTTTCTATTAGTCCATGTATACTAACCTCCACCAGGTTGCAAATTAAAAATAATTTTTATCTGCATCTAGCTCTGAAAAAAAATATTTGGGCTTGTAGCAGTGTGTGGGACTTGTTCTATTAGTCCATCTATACTAACCTACACCAGGTTTCAAATTCAAAATAATTTTTATCTGCATCTAGCTCTGAAAAAATATTTGGGCTTGTAACATTGTGTGCGACTTGTTCTATTAGTCCATCTATACTAACCTCCACCAGGTTGCAAATTCAAAATAATTTTTATCTGCATCTAGCTTTGAAAAATTATTTGGGCTTGTAGCAGTATGTGGGACTTGTTCTATTAGTCCATCTATACTAACCTCCACAAGGTTGCAAATTCAAAATAATTTTTATCTGCATCTAGCTCTGAAAAAATATTTGGGCTTGTAGCAGTGTGTGGGACTTGTTCTATTAGTCCATCTATACTAACCTCCACCAGGTTGCTAATTCAAAATAATTTTTATCTGCATCTAGCTCTGAAAAAATATTTGGACTTGTAGCAGTGTGTGGGACTTGTTCTATTAGTCCATCTATACTAACCCCCACCAGGTTTCAAATTCAAAATAATTTTTATCTGCATCTAGCTTTGAAAAAATATTTGGGCTTGTAGCAGTGTGTGGGACTTGTTCTATTAGTCCATCTATACTAACCTCCACCAGGATGCAAATTCAAAATAATTTTTATCTGCATCTAGCTCTGAAACAATATTTGGGCTTGTAGCAGTGTGTGGGACTTGTTATATTAGTCCATCTATACTAACCTCCACCAGGTTTCAAATTCAAAATAATTTTTATCTGCATCTAGCTCTGAAAAAATATTTGGGCTTGTAGCAGTGTGTGGGACTTGTTCTATTAGTCCATCTATACTAACCTCCACCAGGTTTCAAATTTAAAATAATTTTTATCTGAATCTAGCTCTGAAAAAATATTTGGCTTTCTAGCAGTGTGTGGGACTTGTTCTATTAGTCCATCTATACTAACTTCCACCAGGCTGCAAATTCAAAATAATTTTTATCTGCATCTAGCTCTGAAAAAATATTTGGGCTCGTAGCAGTGTGTGGGACTTGTTCTATTAGTCCATCTATACTAACCTCCACCAGGTTTCATATTGAAAATAATTTTTATCTGCATCTAGCTCTGAAAAAATATTTGGGCCTGTAGCAGTGTGTGGGACTTGTTCTATTAGTCCAACTATACTAACCTCCACCAGGTTGCAAATTCAAAATAATTTTTATCTGCATCTAGCTCTGAAAAAATATTTGGGCTTGTAGCAGTGTGTGGGACTTGTTCTATTAGTCCATCTATACTAACTTCCACCAGGCTGCAAATTCAAAATAATTTTTATCTGCATCTAGCTCTGAAAAAATATTTGGGCTCGTAGCAGTGTGTGGGACTTGTTCTATTAGTCCATCTATACTAACCTCCACCAGGTTTCATATTCAAAATAATTTTTATCTGCATCTAGCTCTGAAAAAATATTTGGGCTTGTAGCAGTGTGTGGGACTTGTTCTATTAGTACAACTATACTAACCTCCACCAGGTTGCAAATTCAAAATAATTTGTATCTGCATCTAGCTCTGAAAAAATATTTGGGCTTGTAGCAGTGTGTGGGACTTGTTCTATTAGTCCATCTATACTAAACTCCACCAGGTTGCAAATTCAAAATAATTTTTATCTGCATCTAGCTTTGAAAAAATATTTGGGCTTGTAGCAGTGTGTGGGACTTGTTCTATTAGTCCATCTATACTAACCTCCACCAGGTTTCAAATTCAATATAATTTTTATCTGCATCTAGCTCTGAAAAAATATTTGGGCTTGTAGCAGTGTGTGGGACTTGTTATATTAGTCCATCTATATTAACCTCCACCAGGTTGCAAATTCAAACAAATTTTTATCTGCATCTAGCTCTGAAAAAATATTTGGGCTTGTAGCAGTGTGTGGGACCTGTTCTATTAGTCCATCTATACTAACCTCCACCAGGTTGCAAATTCAAAATAATTTATCTGCATCTAGCTCTGAAAAAAAATATTTGGGCTTGTAGCAGTGTGTGGGACTTGTTCTATTAGTCCATCTATCCTAACCTCCACAAGGTTTCAAATTCAAAATAATTTTTATCTGCATCTAGCTCTGAAAAAAATATTTGGGCTTGTAGCAGTGTGTGGGACTTGTTCTATTAGTCGATCTATACTAACCTCCACCACGTTTCAAATTCAAAATAATTTTCATCTGCATCTACCTCTGAAAAAATATTTGGGCTTGGAGCAGTGTGTGGGACTTGTTCTATTAGTCCATCTATACTAACCTCCACCAGGTTGCAAATTCAAAATAATTTGTATCTGCATCTAGCTCTGAAAAAAATATTTGGGCTTGTAGCAGTGTGTGGGACTTGTTCTATTAGTCGATCTATACTAACCTCCACCACGTTTCAAATTCAAAATAATTTTCATCTGCATCTACCTCTGAAAAAATATTTGGGCTTGGAGCAGTGTGTGGGACTTGTTCTATTAGTCCATCTATACTAATCTCCACCAGGTTGCAAATTCAAAATAATTTGTATCTGCATCTAGCTCTGAAAAAATATTTGGGCTTGTAGCAGTATGTGGGACTTGTTCTATTATTCCATCTATACTAACCTCCACCAGGTTGCAAATTCAAAATAATTTTTATCTGCATCCAGCTCTGAAAAAATATTTGGGCTTGTAGCAATGTGTGGGACTTGTTCTAATAGTCCATCTATACTAACCTTAACCAGGTTGCAAATTCAAAATAATTTTTATCTGCATCTAGCTTTGAAAAATTATTTGGACTTGTAGCAGTGTGTGGGACTTGTTCTATTAGTCCATCTATACTAACCTCCACCAGGTTTCAAATTCAAAATAATTTTTATCTGCATCTAGCTCTGAAAAAATATTTGGGCTTGTAGCAGTTTGTGGGACTTGTTCTATTAGTCCATCTACACTAACCTCCACCAGGTTGCAAATTCAAAATAATTTTTATCTGCATCTAGCTCTGAAAAAATATTTGGGCTTGTAGCAGTGTGTGGGACTTTTTCTATTAGTCCATCTATACTAACCTCCACCAGGTTTCAAATTCAATATAATTTTTATCAGCATCTAGCTCTGAAAAAATATTTGGGCTTGTAGCAGTGTGTGGGACTTGTTATATTAGTCCATCTATATTAACCTCCACCAGGTTGCAAATTCAAAATAATTTTTATCTGCATCTAGCTCTGAAAAAATATTTGGGCTTGTAGCAGTGTGTGGGACTTTTTCTATTAGTCCATGTATACTAACCTCCACCAGGTTGCAAATTAAAAATAATTTTTATCTGCATCTAGCTCTGAAAAAAAATATTTGGGCTTGTAGCAGTGTGTGGGACTTGTTCTATTAGTCCATCTATCCTAACCTACACCAGGTTTCAAATTCAAAATAATTTTTATCTGCATCTAGCTCTGAAAAAATATTTGGGCTTGTAACATTGTGTGCGACTTGTTCTATTAGTCCATCTATACTAACCTCCACCAGGTTGCAAATTCAAAATAATTTTTATCTGCATCTAGCTTTGAAAAATTATTTGGGCTTGTAGCAGTATGTGGGACTTGTTCTATTAGTCCATCTATACTAACCTCCACAAGGTTGCAAATTCAAAATAATTTTTATCTGCATCTAGCTCTGAAAAAATATTTGGGCTTGTAGCAGTGTGTGGGACTTGTTCTATTAGTCCATCTATACTAACCTCCACCAGGTTGCTAATTCAAAATAATTTTTATCTGCATCTAGCTCTGAAAAAATATTTGGACTTGTAGCAGTGTGTGGGACTTGTTCTATTAGTCCATCTATACTAACCCCCACCAGGTTTCAAATTCAAAATAATTTTTATCTGCATCTAGCTTTGAAAAAATATTTGGGCTTGTAGCAGTGTGTGGGACTTGTTCTATTAGTCCATCTATACTAACCTCCACCAGGATGCAAATTCAAAATAATTTTTATCTGCATCTAGCTCTGAAACAATATTTGGGCTTGTAGCAGTGTGTGGGACTTGTTATATTAGTCCATCTATACTAACCTCCACCAGGTTTCAAATTCAAAATAATTTTTATCTGCATCTAGCTCTGAAAAAATATTTGGGCTTGTAGCAGTGTGTGGGACTTGTTCTATTAGTCCATCTATACTAACCTCCACCAGGTTTCAAATTTAAAATAATTTTTATCTGAATCTAGCTCTGAAAAAATATTTGGCCTTCTAGCAGTGTGTGGGACTTGTTCTATTAGTCCATCTATACTAACTTCCACCAGGCTGCAAATTCAAAATAATTTTTATCTGCATCTAGCTCTGAAAAAATATTTGGGCTCGTAGCAGTGTGTGGGACTTGTTCTATTAGTCCATCTATACTAACCTCCACCAGGTTTCATATTCAAAATAATTTTTATCTGCATCTAGCTCTGAAAAAATATTTGGGCTTGTAGCAGTGTGTGGGACTTGTTCTATTAGTCCAACTATACTAACCTCCACCAGGTTGCAAATTCAAAATAATTTTTATCTGCATCTAGCTCTGAAAAAATATTTGGGCTTGTAGCAGTGTGTGGGACTTGTTCTATTAGTCCATCTATACTAACTTCCACCAGGCTGCAAATTCAAAATAATTTTTATCTGCATCTAGCTCTGAAAAAATATTTGGGCTCGTAGCAGTGTGTGGGACTTGTTCTATTAGTCCATCTATACTAACCTCCACCAGGTTTCATATTCAAAATAATTTTTATCTGCATCTAGCTCTGAAAAAATATTTGGGCTTGTAGCAGTGTGTGGGACTTGTTCTATTAGTACAACTATACTAACCTCCACCAGGTTGCAAATTCAAAATAATTTTTATCTGCATCTAGCTCTGAAAAAATATTTGGGCTTGTAGCAGTGTGTGGGACTTGTTCTATTAGTCCATCTATACTAACCTCCACCAGGTTGCAAATTCAAAATAATTTTTATCTGCATCTAGCTCTGAAAAAATATTTGGGCTTGTAGCAGTGTGTGTTACTTTTTCTATTAGTCCATCTATACTAACCTCCACCAGGTTGCAAATTTAAAATATTTTTTTTCTGCATCTAGCTCTGAAAAAATATTTGGGCTTGTAGCAGTGTGTGGGACTTGTTCTATTAGTCCATCTATACTAACCTCCACCAGGTTGCAAATTCAAAATAATTTTTTATCTGCATCTAGCTCTGAAAAAATATTTGGACCTGTAGCAGTGTGTGGGACTTGTTCTATTAGTCCATCTATACTAACTTCCACCAGGTTTCAAATTCAAAATAATTTTTATCTGCATGTAGCTCTGAAAAAAATATTTGGGCTTGTTGCAGTGTGTGGGACTTGTTCTATTAGTCCATCTATACTAACCCCCACCAGGTTGCAAATTCAAAATAATTTTTTAATGCATCTAGCTCTGAAAAAATATTTGGGCTTGTAGCAGTGTGTGGGACTTATTCTATTCGTCCATCTATACTGACCTCCACCAGGATGCAAATTCAAAGTAATTTTTAAATGCATCTAGCTGTGAAAAAATATTTGGGCTTGTAGCAGTGTGTGGGACTTGTTCTATTAGTCCATCTATACTAACCTCCACCACTTGTGTATGTAATAAAATTGTTTTACTGCATCTAACGAAGCCAATACTTTTGGGCTAATACCACATTTTGGCCACTCAGCTCTGCCCGGTTCCCATCCATTGTTTTTTGTGCAAACAACTGCAGAGTTGTGAAATAGTTAACCACCAAAATGAATGGAAAAAGGCCTGCTGCTGGTGGAAAGGGAAATAGGCATTATGGGAAGGGGAAAGAAGGTTGTGTCCGTGGGGTACGTGTTAAAGCATCAGTGACATCTGCAGAAGAAAGACCATCTTCCAGCCAAACTAAGATGTCTACTTCTTTTAGCGGACAATGTGATAAGATCCCTTTCTTACGGCCACGCCAATCGCTACAAATTCCAGATGAGGCACAAAAACAGCAGGTGCTTTCACGGATATCAAGTGCTCCTTTAAGTGGGCTCTCCTCCACCTCAACTTCAACATCACAAATACTCCAGTCCTCAGAGGTGTCACCCCAATCACAATTGCTTCCTCACAGCTCCCAAGTCTCCAGCTGCCCATCTGAGTATGGGGTAGAACAGACGGTTGAGTCTGCAGAGCTGTTTACTCATACTATAGCCTGGGAATCAGAGGTCGGCTCCAGAGCTTCAGTGAATCCAGATGAGGAAATGATCTGCACTGATGCCCAGAATCTTTATGAGTCAGATCCAGGACCAGACGCAGAAGGTTCTGACCATAATGTAGACCCTCGTTCCCAAACTGTAACTCCTGTCGGTGGATACAATGAGGAAGAAGATGATGAGACTCAAATACCTGATTGGAACGACAACTTGAGTTTTTTGTCAGGGCAGGAAGAGTTTGGCTCTGAGGATGACGGGTGTGATAACACACAGGGTGATGATGATGAGGTTGGAGATCCCACATACTGTCAACCCACAGTCAGCCAAGAGATGAGGTCAGCAGAGGAGGTGGAGGAGGATGCTAGTGACGACAAGGTCAGGTTGCACCTTCCTGGACAGAGACGTAGTACTGGAATCAGGTCAACAACTGCATCCTCAAACACAACTCTGCCTCTGACCACAAGTCGTGGTGGCTCTTCTGGTCGCATGGGTGCTAAGCCTTGCATAGCCTGGGCATTTTTTCAGATCGATAAAGATGACCCAACTCGTGTTATCTGTAACATTTGTCAGCAAAAGCTAAGTAGAGGCCAAAAAATACATAGTTTGAGTACTTCATGCATGAACCGGCACATGGATATGAAGCATAAGTTGCAGTGGGAAGCTCACTGTGCTACAATGCGGCCTAGCCGGCCGGGTCAGCCGCCGTCTGCCACATCTTGTGCATCCGCGGCCTCTTCATCCTCTGTGACTGGGGGGACAGCAGTCACACCTGTTTTGGGACGCAGACCTGCCACCTCTTTACCCGCAACAGCCAGCGTGATTGGCAGGTCATCATTTTCTTTGGAGGTGGAAACACCAGCTGGTGTTCAGTGCTGTCCGACATTGATAGCACCACCTTTGGATCAAGGCAACCTAACATGTCCGCCTGCATCTTCCTCACAGACCGGCAGTTTGCCGGGGACACCATTCTCAACCCCGTCTAAGCACAACAGTCAGCCCTCGGTCCCTCAGATGTGGACAAGTAAAAGACCATTTCCTCATAGCCATGAGAAAGCTAAGAGGTTGAATTTCACCATCTGCAAGCTCTTGGCTACAGAAATGCTGCCTTTCTGCCTGGTGGACACAGAGGATTTTCGAGACCTTATGTCCGTCGCAGTGCCCCAGTACCAGATGTCCAGTCGGCACTACTTCTCAAAGAAAGGTGTGCCTGCGCTCCACCAGCATGTCGCACACAACATCACCGCTTCTTCGAGAAACTCTGTGTGTGACAGGGTGCATTTCACCACAGACACTTGGACGAGTAGGCATGGACAGGGGCGTTACATGTCGCTGACTGGGCACTGGGTAACTATGGTGACAGCAGGACAAGGGGCTGCTGTCCAAGTCTTGCCGTCCCCACGAGTTGTGCGTCAATCCTCTTTATCTCGAAGTTCCTCCACTGCTTCTGACTCCTCAAACTCCTCTCGGTCCTCCACCTGCACCCAAAGCCTGTCTGGTCATGTCACAAGCTTTCTAACTGCGCAGAAGGGATCCTGCACACCTCCTTACTATGCTGGCAGCAGGGCTCAACGTCATCAGGCGGTTTTTACTTTGAAATGTCTGGGAAATGTGAGTCACACAGCTGAGGAGTTGTGGTCAGCTCTGAAGAACCAGTTTCATGAATGGTTGTCTCCACTGGACCTGAAACCAGGGAAGGCCGTGTGCGACAATGCTGCAAACCTGGGTGAGGCCCTTCGCCGGGGCAATGTCACACACGTGCCTGGTATGGCTCACGTTGAACGTGGCTGTCCAGCAATTTTTAGCCCACTATCCCGAACTAGATGGCCATCTGCAGAGGGCACGGTCGCTGTGTGCTTGCTTCCGCTGATCGCATAACGCAGCTCAGCGACTTACATCTCTACAGAAGTCATTGGGCCTGCCACTTCACCGGCTAAAATGCGATGTGCCTACCCGGTGGAATTCAACTCTGCACATGTTGCAGCGACTGTGGCAGCACCGACAAGCCCTTGTGCAATATGTTCTGACGTATAGCCTGGGCCAACGAGATCCAGAGGTGGGGCAAATCACGCTGGAGGAGTGGTCTCAGATCAGGGACCTATGCACCCTTCTGTATAGTTTTGAAATGGCAACGAAGATGTTTAGTGCTGACGATGTTATTATCAGCATGACTATTCCGGTAATTTACATGCTGGAGCACATGTTAAACAGAATCCGGAGTCAGGTGGTGGCACAAGAGGAGGTGGAGGAAGTAGAGGAGGAGGAGTTGTATGCGGAAGGGCTAACATCTGTAAGGTCCAGACAGTCGGCAGCACCAAGGCGGCAGGCATGTGAGGGTGGGGGAGATGGTTTTACCAGGGCGCATGGTAGCTGTCAAACTAGTGAGGAAGGTGCAGGAGCCCAGGAAGAAGTGGAGGACGAACTGATGGAAGACTCATCAGATGAGGGAGACCTTGATCACATTTCTGTTGTGCGAGGTTGGGGGGAGAGGGCAGAGGAAGGAAGCATGATTGTTACCTCGCCACCAACACAACAGGGAATTGGTGCTCCTGGATGCGCAAGACACATGAGTAGAGATGAGCGTTGTTCGACTCGAACTGTTCGCCAATCTCAAATTCGAGCTGTTTTGGGCGGTGTTCGAGCCTTTCGGCGAACACGAACGATTTGAAAAAAATGTGGCTGTTCGAGGTTATGTTCGATAACTGTTCGTGCACCAAAATCATAACTGGATTTTTTCTCAGTAATGATGAAAATTAATGTTAATACGCAGTTTGAGTGTACAGCGGGGCGGGGGGAGGGGCAGGGGATGGATCTCTGCAGGAATAATGAAGATCTCCATTTTTTTTTCTCTTTCCCACATTTACAGTGGGGAGGTGCAATCTGTCAGCCCATCAGCAGCGCACACACGGAGCGAATTGCTTTTTTTCACACAAGCAAGGGCATGTGTCATTGGCAGTGTATGTCACATGTCCTTGCCCTATTAGACCCAGCCATTTTCCCCGTTGCCACCATTTTCTCACTGCTGCAGCTGCGTGTTAGACGGCACCGCTGTTGCTGTGTGCGCTATACCTTGTTAATTTCAAGCCAATTTTCGCACAAATCTACAGATAGCTTGGGAGTAGGGAATAGTTGTGATTGCAGTCCTTTTAAGGACTAGGTTACAGCATTTCCTACGACTTTTATCAGGCAGGTCTGTGCTCTTAAATAGATAGGTTGTGGGAGTAAAGACTAATTGTAATTGCAGTCCTTTTCAGGACTAAGTTACATCAGTTCCTATCAGTTTTTGCCAGGCAGGTCTGTGCCAGTGCCGTGCAAGTTTTTTTCACAGCATTTGGCTAAATCTAGCAAAGCTAATCCTTTTTGGCCTATTGCAGAGTGTGTTAGTCAGTGGAGTAGCCTATCTGTGTTGCAAGCTACACCAACTGTGTATAGAATACCAATTTTTTTACTGCACCTAGTGAAGTAAAACCTTTTGGGCATAGCATCATTCTATTAGTCCATCTATACTGACCTCCATCAGGTTGCAAATTGAATATAATATTTTTCTTCATGTAGCTCTGAAAAAATATTTGGCCTTCTAGCAGTGTGTGGGACTTGTTCTATTAGTCCATCTATACTGACCTCCATCAGGTTGCAAACTGAATATAATTTTTTTCTGCATCTACCTCTGAAAAAATATTTGGGCTTCTAGCAGTGTGTGGGACTTGTTCTATTAGTCCATCTATACTGACCTCCATCAGGTTGCAAATTGAATATAATTTTTTTCTGCATCTAGCTCTGAAAAAATATTTGGCCTTCTAGCAGTGTGTGGGACTTGTTCTATTAGTCCATCTATACTGACCTCCATCAGGTTGCAAAATGAATATAATATTTTTCTGCATCTAGCTCTGAAAAAATATTTGGCCTTCTAACTGTGTGTGGGACTTGTTCTATTAGTCCATCTATACTGACCTCCATCAGGTTGCAAACTGAATATAATTTTTTTCTGCATCTAACCCAGACAATAGTTTTGGCCTAATACCACAGTTTGGCCACTCAGCTCTGCTCGGTTCCCATCCATTGTTTTTTGTGCAAACAACTCCAGAGTTGTGAATTAGTTAACCACCAAAATGAGTGGAAAAAGGCCTGCTGCTGGTAGAAAGGGGAATAGGCGTGTTGGGAAGGGGAAAAAAGGTTGTGTCCGTGGAGTAAGTGTTAAAGCACCAGTAACATCTGCAGAAGAAAGACCATCTTCCAGCAAAACTAAAATGTCTACTTCTTTTAGCGGACAATGTGATAAGATCCCTTTCTTACGGCCACGCCAATCGCTACAAATTCCAGATGAGGCACAAAAACAGCAGGTGCTTCAACGGATATCAAGTGCTCCTTTAAGTGGGCTCTCCTCCACATCAACTTCAACATCACAAATACTCCAGTCCTCAGAGGTGTCACCCCAATCGCACTTGCTTCCTCACAGCTCCCAAATCTCCAGCTGCCCGTCTGAGTATGAGGTAGAACAGATGGTTGAGTCTGCAGAGCTGTTTACTCATACTATAGCCTGGGAATCAGAAGTCGGCTCCAGCGCTTCTGTGAATCCAGACGAGGAAATGATCTGCACTGATGCCCAGAATCTTTATGAGACGGATCCAGGACCAGACGCAGAAGGTTCTGACCATAATGTAGACCCTCATTCCCAAACTATAACTCCTGTTGGTGGAGACAATGAGGAAGACGATGATGAGACTCAAATACCTGATTGGAGCGACAACTTTAGTTTTTTGTCAGGGCAGGAACAGGTTGGCTCTGAGGACGACAGGTGTGATAACACACAGGGTGATGATGATGAGGTTGGAGATCCCACTTACTGTCAACCCACAGTCAGCCAAGAGATGAGGTCAGCAGAGGAGGTGGAGGAGGATGCTAGTGACGACGAGGTCAGGTTGCGCCTTCCTGGACAGAGACGTAGTACTGGAAGCACGTCAACAACTGCATCCTCAAACACAACTCTGCCTCTGACCACAAGTCGTGGTGGCTCTTCAGGTCGCATGGGTGCTAAGCCTTGCATAGCCTGGGCATTTTTTCAGATCGATAAAGATGACCCAACTCGTGTTATCTGTAACATTTGTCAACAAAAGCTAAGTAGAGGCCAAAAAATACATAGTTTGAGTACTTCATGCATGAACCGGCACATGGACATGAAGCATAAGTTGCAGTGGGAAGCTCACTGTGCTACAATGCGGCCTAGCCGGCCGGGCCAACCACCGTCTGCCCCATCTTGTGCATCTGCGGCCTCTTCATCCTCTGTGACTGGGGGGACAGCAGTCACACCTGTTTTGGGACACAGACCTGCCACCACTTTACCCGCAACAGCCAGGGTGATTGGCAGGTCATCATTTTCTTTGGAGGTGGTAACACCAGCTGGTGTTGAGCGCTGTCTGACATCGATAGCACCACCTTTGGATCAATGAAACCTAACATGTCCACCTGCATCTTCCTCACAGACCGGCAGTTTGCCGGGGACACCCTTATCAACCCCGTCTAAGCACAACAGCCAGCCCTCGGTCCCTCAGATGTGGACAAGTAAAAGACCATTTCCTCCTAACCATGAGAAAGCTAAGAGGTTGAATTTCACATTCTGCAAGCTCTTGGCTACAGAAATGCTGCCTTTCCGCCTGGTGGACACAGAGGATTTTCGAGACCTTATGTCCGTCGCAGTGCCCCAGTACCAGATGCCCAGTCGGCACTACTTCTCAAAGAAAGGTGTGCCTGCTCTCCACCAGCATGTCGCACACAACATCACCGCTTCTTCGAGAAACTCTGTGTGTGACAGGGTGCATTTCACCACAGACACTTGGACGAGTAGGCATGGACAGGGGCGTTACATGTTGCAGACTGGGCACTGGTAACTATGGTGACAGCAGGACAAGGGGCTGCTGTCCAAGTCTTGCCGTCCCCACGAGTTGTGCGTCAATCCTCTTTATGTCAAAGTTCCTCCACTGCTTCTGCCTCCTCAACCTCTTCTCGGTCCTCCGCCTGCACCCAAAGCCTGTCTGGTCATGCCACAAGCTTTCTAACTGCGCAGAAGGGATTCTGCACACCTCCTTACTATGCTGGCAGTAGGGCTCAACGTCATCAGGCGGTTTTTACTTTGAAATGTCTGGGAAATGTGAGTCACACAGCTGAGGAGTTGTGGTCAGCTCTGGAGAACCAATATCATGAATGGTTGTCTCCACTGGACCTGAAACCAGGGAAGGCCGTGTGCGACAATGCTGCAAACCTGGGTGCGGCCCTTCGCCTGGGCAATGTCACACACGTGCCTTGTATGGCTCACGTGTTGAACCTGGTTGTCCAGCAATTTTTAGCCCACTATCCCAGACTAGATGGCCTTCTGCAGAGGGCACGGTCGCTATGTGCTCACTTCCGCCGTTCGCATCCCGCAGCTCAGCGACTTACATCTCTACAGAAGTCGTTGGGCCTGCCACTTCACCGGCTAAAATGCGATGTGCCTACCCGGTGGAATTCAACTCTGCACATGTTGCAGCGACTGTGGCAGCACCGACAAGCCCTGGTGCAATACGTTCTGACGTATAGCCTGGGCCAATGGGATCCAGAGGTGGGGCAAATCACGCTGGAGGAGTGGTCTCAGATCAGGGACCTATGCACCCGTCTGCACAGTTTTGAAATGGCGACGAAGATGTTTAGTGCTGACGATGCCATTATCAGCATGACTATTCCGGTGATTTACATGCTGGAGCACATGTTAAACAGAATTCGGAGTCAGGTGGTGGCACAAGAGGAGGTGGAGGAAGTAGAGGAGGAGTAGTTGTATGCGGAAGGGCTAACATCTGCAAGGTCCAAACAGTCGGCAGCACCAAGGCGGCAGGCATGTGAGGGTGGGGGAGATGGTTTTACCAGGGCGCATGGTAGCAGCCAAACTAGTGAGGAAGATGCAGGAGCCCAGGAAGAAGTGGAGGACGAACTGATGGAAGACTCATCAGATGAGGGAGACCTTGATCACATTTCTGTTGTGCGAGGTTGGGGGGAGAGGACAGAGGAAGGAAGCATGATTGTTACCTCGCCACCAACACAACAGGGACTTGGTGTTCCTGGATGTGCAAGACACATGAGTGCCTTCTTGCTGCACTACCTGCAACATGACCCTCGAATTGGGAGAATTAGAAATAATCCTGACTACTGGGTTGCCACACTGTTAGATCCCCGGTACAAAAGTAAATTTGCAGAAATAATTCCTGCCATAGAAAGGGATGCACGCATGCAGGAGTATCAGCAGAGACTGTTGCAGAATTTTACATGTGCTTTTCCACAAAACACCAGTGGTGCACGTAGTGAATCTCACAGTTCCAACTTGCCAACCGTGGGACCGTCGAGTGTTCAGCACTCAAACCGTAACAGAAACACAGTATCTGCTGGTAACATCAATTTTGCAAAATCATTTCACCACATTTTTAGCTCATACTTTGCAAGGCCACAGGAGACAAGAAGTCTGACACATAGTCAACGCCTAGAGACGATGGTACAGGAGTATCTCCAAGTAAACATTGAAGCCATGACTGTGTCACTGGACCCTTGCTCTTTTTGGGCTTCCAATCTGGATAAATGGCCGGAGCTCGCCACTTACGCCTTGGAGATGTTGTCATGTCCCGCAGCCAGCGTTCTGTCTGAACGTGTGTTCAGCGCTGCTGGTGGTGTGCTGACAGATAAGCGCACGCGGCTCTCCACTGATAATGCAGACAGACTCACGTTCATAAAGATGAACAAATCATGGATCCGAAACGACTTTTCTACCCCTGTGTCATCCTGGGGAGAGTAAAAGCTTGATGGTTGGTTAAAATCACCTCACCAACCGTTTTAAGCTTTCAAATTACTAATCATGTTTATCTGTATCTTGGCTGGAAAATTATTTGGGCTTTGTAGCAGTGTGCAGTAATGATTATATTAGGCCATCTATACTAAGCTCCACCAGATTTAAAATTACTAATCATGTTTATCTGTATCTTGGCTGGAAAATTATTTGGGCTTTGTAGCAGTGTGCAGTAATGATTCTATTAGGCCATCTATAATAAGCTCCACCAGATTTAAAATTACTAATCATGTTTATCTGTATCTTGGCAGGAAAATAATTTGGGCTTTGTAGCAGTGTGCAGTACTGATTCTATCAGGCCATCTATACCAAGCTCCACCAGATTTAAAATTAATAATAATTTTTAGCTGCATCTAGCCCGGAAAATAATTTTGGGGCTCCGAGATGAGCAAGACACATAAGTGCCTTCTTGCTGCACTACCTGCAACATGACCCTCAGATTGTCAGAATTCGAAGTAATCCTGACTACTGGGTTGCCACACTCTTAGATCCCCCACACTCTTCGATCAACCTTTTCATTTTAATAAAGACCAAAAAAATGGTCATTTTTGAAATTATAAGCATTAGCAGGTTATTAGAAACTGAAATCAAACAGTTTTCAACTCACAACTTTATTCTAGGTGATGTTACATTTGCACATAGGACCCGTTGTTCGAAAGGAGCTTCTGAACTCTCTCGTCCATTGAATTTGTCAGGTTTTGGATGGTTTCTGCTTCAATTGTTTTGCATGAGGACAGAATACCCTCCCAGAGCTGTTGCTTAGATGTGAACTGCCATCATAGACACTCCTTTTGATGATGCTCCAGAGGTTCTGAATGGGGTAGAGGTCAGGGGAGCATGGGGGTCACTCCATAAGTTTGTCCCCTTTTATGCCCATATCAGCCAGAGATGCAGATGTTTTATGTGCAGCATGAGACGGTGCATTATCATGCATGGAAATGATCTTGCTGTGGAATACACGGTTCTTCTTCTTGAACCATGGCAGGAAGTGCTGTTTGAGAAACTCCACATACATTATGGAGTTCATCTTTACCCCTTCAGGGATCCTAAAGGGGCTGACAATCTCTCTCCCCATGATTCCAGCCCAAAACATTACTCCACCTCCTCCTTGTTGGCGCTGTAGCCGTGTTTGCGTGGGGTGTCCATCAACCAGCCATCCTCTACTCCATCCATCTGGACCATCGAGCGTTGCACGGCATTCATCCGTGAACAAAACAGTTTTGAAATCAGTCTTCATGTAATGTTTGGCCCACTGGAGCCGTTTCTGCTTGTGTGCAGTGGATAGAGGAGGTCAACAGGATGGCATACGCACAGCTGCAAACCTCTGAAGGACCCTGCATCTTGTTGTTCGGGGGACGTTGGAGGCACCAGCAGCTTCAAAAACTTGTCTGCTGCTATGACAAGGCTTTTTTGCCGCTGCTCTTTTAACCTGACGTAATTGCCTGTAGGAAAGAGTCCTCAATTTGCCCTTATCAGCACGCACACGTGTGTACTGTGAATCAGCTCCATATTTCTTGATTGCCAAGACACTTCATCCTGATCATCGCACAATGTTGATTGTAGTCATGCCTTGACCTAAACACTCCACAATTTGTTGCTTCTCAGCAGCCGACACATCCTTTTTCTTTCCCATTTTGGCAGAAAATGTAGGCTGCTTAATAATGTGGGACAGCCTTCTTAAGTAGTCTTGCCGTTCATTGGACACACCTGTCAAACTAATTAGCACAGGTGTCTGCAATTGCTTACAGTGATATAAAGAGCCCTGACACACATCACCATCAATGAGTTTAACTGACAAACAAACAAATTCTTCCCTTGTCACTCCTAAACACTTTTTGCATAATAATTTGGAACACAGTGTACATGTGCTTTTCCACAGAACACCAGTGGTTCACGTAGTGAATCTTACAGTTCTAACTTGCCAACCGTGGTCTGTATGGAGTTGTTCAATAAAGGGCCCAAAATTAAGATAACATAGATGGGAGAGGTCTCTATGAATAGGAATTCCTAAGAATTTGATACCCTGTGAGGGCCAGGCAAATGGAAAGTTGGACTGGATGGAATCCTATATGGATTTGGGGAGGGAGACATCGAGGGCCTCAGACTTCGCTGTATTGATTTTAAAATTTGACCATGTAACAAAGTGATCTATTTCAGCCATAACAGCCTGCTGATGGATATATGTGATTGACATCATCAGCAAATGCAGAGCACTTGTACTCGGTGCCTCCCACCTCAATCCACCTAATATTGGGGTTATGACGAATTGATGAGAGCAGGTGCTCCGTCACTAGGATGTGTAAGAGAGGGGACAGAAGACATCCCTGCCTTGTCCCATTGGTGATTATGAAAGGTGATGAAAATGTTCTGATGCGCCCCCTGGGCCTTGGGACATCCGGAGCCGGACCCTTTTTGGTGGATGCTGGTGGTTGTAGTCTCCGTGGCGGCGACCCGGTTCCGTGGCTCAGGGTGGTCAAAGCAGTGGCGGAACTATTTATGTGGTTTTGATGTTTAAATGTCCGACTACGCCACCCGTGGATTGCGGTCAGAGTGAACCGTCGCTGCCGGGCAGACCGCTGAGGCTGGTGTTGTGGGTGCAGCAGAGCGTAGCATAACTCCCCACGGGAGGAGTATAGCCTCAGGGCAGTGTATGCGGAGGATGGGGGTGATGGTGCAGGGCAGCAGCAGTAATGACACGGAGTCAGTGATGCAGTCCAGGGCCTTTACTCACAGTTCTTATTATCCAGACCACTTCTGCAGGTAACGGCTGCCAACGTCGTACTGTGCTCACCAGGTGAGGGGCTCAGACAACTCCCAGATAACTTTGGAGCACTTCACAGGACCCCCTTTGTGTGTCCTTTGTCTGGCCTTTCTTACCAACCCTTCTGTCCAGCTGCCTCGGGCCTCCTCTTGGTAAACTTGGCGCCAGTTTCCCTGACAATATGTGCTGCCCTCCTAGCGGGTGTAGCGAGGGGCTGCGCCACATAAAATGTCACAGCGTCCGGTTTCTAGCTGAGGGTCGTTTCCCGCCTCCACTAGTTTCGGGGACCGGTCTCCCCCTTTGGCCTGACCCCTCCATGCAGGTGGATTCGGGCGTGCGGTGGCGACTCGCCCGTCCACACCCCTGGGATCCCTTCGTTCCTCGTTCCTGGAGCCTTCTCTGCTACTCTTCCTTCCTTCTCCCTCTTCCAGGCCTGGGCCTCTGTTACTGGGCCTGCCTCCGGAGCAGAGCTCATGCAGAGCCCCTGCTCCCTGTCACTTCTGCTCAGACTTCTCTGCACTGAACTAAGATGGTGCCCACCTTTTATACTCCCTTCTCAATAAACCCAGGAACTGCTTCCTCCCTGCTCCTGTACTACAGGGTTCCCCTTCCTCAGTGTTCCCTCCCCCCACTCCAGCCAGGGACAGGGACTGTAGTGCCCATCTCAGGGGCATATTGGTCGCCCTGCCCCACGGCAATGTGGTGTAATGCATGCAGGTGTCGGGGTCCTGATCCACACTCCATCCTTACCTGAGAGTGAGATATCACACATCTGGGCGAGGTGCAATACCTGTGCAGTAACCATGCCCTCGGGGTGCTACAGTTCCATTTATCTTCAGCCTAGGTGACGTATTGCGATACAGGGCCGTGATTTTGGCTATAAAAGGGTCCCCTAGACCCCTACCCCAAGCTTTTTAAGAGAATCATATATGGCGTGCCAGGAGACTCTATGGAATGCTTTCTCAGCATCCAACGAGAGTATCTAATTACAAATTTTTAACTGCATCTAGCCCAGGAAATACTTTGTGCCTAGTAGCAGTGTCTACTAGTCAGCGGATTATCCCGGCTGTTAAGCAAGCTACACCACCTGTAGTTTGGACACTTAATTTTTTCAAAGGAAATGCTTCGGGACCACGGGATACTCAGTGAAGAGCATCAGGAGGCACCCCAAGGCATAGGGGCTGGCACTGGCGGTAGGACGCCTTGTGGTGGACAGCCGAGCTCGATCCTTATAAAAGCTTTTTAACTGCAGCAGCTTTAGTGGACACTACTGGAGCTGGAATTACGCGGCTGCTGGCATGAGTCTTGCCCTTCAATAGATCCTTGTAAAAGGATTTAAAGTGTATTCATTCAAATTAGAGAGACAATTTAAATTAAAAAGCTTAGAGCTGCCTCCACCACAGGGGGGCTCGCTCGACCCACCAGCGGACAGGCACCAGTATTGGGAGAGGGGGGCTGGCCGTCAGGGTCCACCGCGGCTCTGGCACAAACGGAGGTGGCACGGGCAGGAACGGACTGGCCGTGTCGGCTTCTCGCTTTTTGGATTTTAGAAGGGCATGACATGCCTATATCTGTGTCTCCCCCTCCTTTTACTCCTCCACCTCTTTTCTTTTCGCATGACTATATGTACTTGTCACTTTTCCATGTGTTAGTTATGTCTTCTGAGCAGTTTGTCAGCTTTTGGACACCTTTGAAGGTGTTTTCTATGTGTTTCTATGTGTTTTTGTTTGCCTGCCATTGGTTTTAACGGTGTTCGAAGGTGTTCGACGAACAGTTCGACGAACCGAACTTGAACACTACGGGGGTGGCTCAACACTACACATGAGTGTCTTCTTGCTGCACTACCTGCAACATGACCCTCGAATTGTGAGAATTAGAAATAATCCTGACTACTGGGTTGCCACACTGTTAGATCCCCGGTACAAAAGTAAATTTGCAGAAATTATTCCTGCCATAGAAAGAGATGCACGCATGCAGGAGTATCAGCAGAGACTGTTGCAGAATCTTACATGTGCTTTTCCCCAAAACACTAGTGGTGCACGTAGTGAATCTCACAGTTCCAACTTGCCAACCGTGGGACCGTCGAGTGTTCAGCACTCAAAATGTAACAGAAACACAGTATCTGCTGGTAACATCAATTTTGCGGAATCATTTCACCACTTTTTTAGCCCATCCTTTGCAAGGCCACAGGAGACAAGAAGTCTGACACATAGTCAACGCCTAGAGACGATGGTACAGGAGTATCTCCAAGTAAACATTGAAGCCATGACTGTGTCACTGGACCCTTGATCTTTTTGGGCTTCCAATCTGTATAAATGGCCAGAGCTCGCCACTTACGCCTTGGAGATCTTGTCATGACCCGCAGCCAGTGTTCTGTCTGAACGTGTGTTCAGCGCTGCTGGTGGTGTGCTGACAGATAAGCGCACGCGGCTCTCCACTGATAATGTAGTCAGACTCACGTTCATAAAGATGAACAAATCATGGATCCGAAATGACTTTTCTACCCCTGTGTCATCCTGGGGAGAGTAAAAGCTTGATGATTTGTTAAAATCACCACACCAACTGTTTTAAGCTTTCAAATTACTAATCATGTTTATCTGTATCTTGGCTGGAAAATAATTTGGGCCTTGTAGCAGTGTGCAGTACTGATTCTATTAGGCCATCTATACTAAACTCCACCAGATTTAAAATTACTAATCATGTTTATCTTTATCTTGGCTGGAAAATAATTTGGGCCTTGTAGCAGTTTGCAGTACTGATTCTATTAGGACAACTATACTAAACTCCACCAGATTTAAAATTACTTATCAAGTTTATCTGTATCTTGGCTGGAAAATAATTTGGGCCTTGTAGCAGTTTGCAGTATGATTCCATTAGGCCATCTATAATAAGCTAATAATTTTTAGCTGCATCTAGCCCGGAAAATTATTTTGGGGCTCCTAGATGCGCAAGAAACATGAGTACCTTCTTGCTGCACTACCTTCATAATGACCCTCAGATTGTCAGAATTCGAAATAATCCTGACTACTGGGTTGCCACACTGTTAGATCCCCCACACTCTTCGATCAACCTTTTCATTTTAATAAAGAACAAAAAAATGGTCATTTTTGAAATTATATTCATTAGCAGGTTATTAGAAACTGAAATCAAACAGTTTTCAACTCACAACTAGTGTTGAGGGATACCTTCCGATATCGGGAAATATCGGATCGGATTGGATTGGACCAATACCGAAAAAGTATCGCATGTCGCCGATTCCGATACCGGAAACCAATGCAAGTCAATGGGACAGAAATATCGGAATGAAAATAAACCCTTTCTTTCCTTGTAGGTTAATTCTACATGAAGGAAAACAACTAAGAATAATGTAGAATGTATTGGGGGAGGTGGGGGAGACAATAAAGGCATAGAGGCTTAGCCCAATCAAATGGAATAGCAGGAATTAATATTTTTTTAAGACGTTCTGAGTTACGGAAATATTGACTATGTTAAGTATTTTTATGTTTCACTACTTCCATGCTCTTCACCTTCTTTTTTACTTCTCCCACACTTTCTCCTTCATCATCCTCAGCATCTTTTTCATCCACTTCTTCTTCACCTTCTTCATCTTCTTCTTCTTCACCTTCTTCGTATTATTCTTTTTTTTTCATTCTTCATATTCTACTTCTTCATCTTCTTCATATTCTTCTTCTTCATCATATTCTTATTTGTGACAGGCATTCCTGTAGTTGTTATCTATAAAAGGTTGGACATTACACCTTTCGTTCTGCCCGTCACAAAAGATTTACAACAGGATTTGTCCGCGTTCAGTTTGGCCTGCAGCAGCAGGTCTTTTCCAGGGGCACCACGAGGAGGAACGGACTCACCCCCATACACTGCTTAGTCATCTTCTGCTTATAATTTAGATATTATCTTTTGCTCTGATTTTTAGTCTTATGCTTAATGTTCTTCCGCTTTTTGTTCTGCAGCTTCTTGTATTTCTGCTTCTTGGTTTTCTGTCTCTTGTTCTTCTGTATCTTGGTGCTTGTCTTCTCTTCTTTGTCCTCTTGGTCAACTTCTTCAGGGTCATCTTCTTGGTCTTCTTCGGGGTGGTCTTCAGGGTCCTCGTCTTCGGGGGTCCTCATCTTCGGGGTCCTCGTCTTCTTCGGGTTGGTCTTCGGGGTCCTCGTCTTCTTCGGGGTGGTCTTCAGGGTCCTCGTCTTCTTCGGGGTGGTCTTCAGGGTCCTCGTCTTCTTCGGGGTGGTCTTCAGGGTCCTCGTCTTCAGGGTCCTCGTCAGGGAGATCCAGAGTGATTACCAAGAACCATTTCAAAAAGCTTGAACTTGGAAATGTAGCAGAAGGTACAAGAAAGCTGAGGAACTACCGAGGACCAGCTGACGGTACTGGAACCCGGATGGGTAGCAGAAGGTACAAGAGCCAGTGGAACTGCCGAAGACCAGCTGACGGTACTGGAACTCGGTTACTAAGCAGGAGGTACCTGTGCCAGAAAGCACTACCAAGAACCAGCAGACATTGGTGGAACTTGGATACCGAGAAGGAGGCTCCTAATCCAAAGGCACTGCCGAGAACCAGCTGACGGTACTGGAACCCGGATGGGTAGTAGAAGGTACAAGAGCAAATGGAACTACCGAGAACCAGCTGGCGGTGCTGGAACCCAGGGTGAATACTAAAAACAGAGTGGAGCCAGAGGTGTAATTGGAGCAAGTTTTAAATCAGTAGTACAGTGGATGTGGACAAAGCAGGAGAATTTGCCGGACACACAGCAGGGGAACAGCTGACGTTACTGAACCCCAATAACACTGGAGCAAGTGTTGACTGTGCAGACGGCACTTCTGAGCAGCAACTAGCGGTATTGGAGCCCAGGGTAAATCCTAAAAACAGAGGAGCCAGAGGTGTATTTGGAGGAGGTTTTAAATCAGTAGTACAGTGGATGTGGACAAAGCAGGAGAAATTGCCGTCCGCACAGCAGGGGAACAGCTGACGTTACCGAACCCCAATAACACGGCAGCAAGTGTTGACTGTGCAGACGGCACTTCCGAGCGCCAACTGGCGGTGTTGGAGCTCAGGGATAATACTGAAAACAGAGGAGCCAGAGGTGTATTTGGAGGAGGTTTTAAATCAGTAGTACAGTGGATGTGGACAGAGCAGGAGAAATTGCCGTCCGCACAGCAGGGGAACAGCTGACGTTACTGAACCCCAATAACACGGCAGCAAGTGTTGACTGTGCAGACGGCACTTCCGAGCGCCAACTGGCGGTGTTGGAGCTCAGGGATAATACTGAAAACAGAGGAGCCAGTGGTGTAATTGGAGCAACTTTAAAATCTGTAGTAGTGAGAATGTGGACAGAGCAGGAGAAATTGCCGTCCGCACAGCAGTGGAACAGCAGTTGTTACTGAACCCCAATAACATGGCAGCAAGTGTTGACTGTGCAGATGGCACTTCCGAGCGCCAACTGGCACTGTTGGAGCTCAGGGATAATACTGAAAACAGAGGAGCCAGAGGTGTATTTGGAGGAGGTTTTAAATCAGTAGTACAGTGGATGTGGACAGAGCAGGAGAAATTGCCCTCCGCACAGCAGGGGAACAGCTGACGTTACTGAACCCC
Source organism: Phyllobates terribilis (assembly GCF_046119375.1). NCBI lineage: Eukaryota > Metazoa > Chordata > Amphibia > Anura > Dendrobatidae > Phyllobates > Phyllobates terribilis. The sequence continues at coordinate 419,965,513 of NW_027362762.1, read as the reverse complement.
AATAACATGGCAGCAAGTGTTGACTGTGCAGACGGCACTTCCCAGCGCCAACTGGCAGTGTTGGAGCTCAGGGATAATACTGAAAACAGAGGAGCCAGAGGTGTAATTGGAGCAACTTTAAAATTTGTAGTAGTGAGAATGTGGACAGAGCAGGAGAAATTGCCGTCTGCACAGCAGGGGAACAGCTGACGTTACTGAACCCCAATAACATGGCAGCAAGTGTTGACTGTGCAGACGGCACTTCCGAGCGCCAACTGGCGGCGTTGGAACTCAGTGATAATACTGAAAACAGAGGAGCCAGAGGTGTATTTGGAGGAGGTTTTAAATCAGTAGTACAGTGGATGTGGACAGAGCAGGAGAAATTGCCGTCCGCACAGCAGGGGAACAGCTGACGTTACTGAACCCCAATAACATGGCAGCAAGTGTTGATTGTGCAGACGGCACTTCCGAGCGCCAACTGGTGGTGTTGGAGCTCAGGGATAATACTGAAAACAGAGGAGCCAGAGGTGTATTTGGAGGAGGTTTTAAATCAGTAGTACAGTGGATGTGGACAGAGCAGGAGAAATTGCCGTCCGCACAGCAGGGGAACAGCTGACGTTACTGAACCCCAATAACACGGCAGCAAGTGTTGACTGTGCAGACGGCACTTCCGAGCGCCAACTGGCGGTGTTGAAGCTCAGGGATTACAGTTCAGGTGGTAGAAACATGAACAGAACAGGAGACCTGGATACTGTTGCCAACCAATTATTTATTCTGGAAGAGGACTGGCAAATTCATGAGAGATCCAGGCCTTGTTCATTTTGAGAAAAGTAAGCCGGTCAACGTTATCGGAGGATAGTCGCATGCGACGGTCTGTTAGTACACCACCTGCGGCACTAAAGACGCGTTCCGATAATACACTAGCAGCAGGGCAAGCTAGCACCTCCAATGCATACTGACTAAGCTCTGGCCATGTATCCAGCTTATAGACCCAAAACTTGAAGGGAGAAGAGCCGTCTGGGAGTACACTAAGAGGGCAAGACATGTAGTCTGTCACCATCTGACGGAAACGTTGCCTCCTGCTGACTGGAGCCGTCTGTGATGGTGTAGACATTTGTGGCGGCGGGGACACAAAACTTTGCCACATTTCGGCCATACTGGTCTTGCCTTGTGCTGAGGCGCTGCTTCTGCTGCTTCTTTGTGCAGAGCTTCCTCCACTGCCTCGACGCACTGAGCTGCTTTGTAAAGCACTAGCAGCACTGCTCTCGGTTGGAATGGAGAACATGATGGAATGCACCAGTGCGTCTTGGTACTCCCGCATTTTACGCTCCCGGTTCAACGGTGTTATGAGGCTTTGTAAGTTGTCCCGGTAGCGAGGATCTAGGAGGGTGGACACCCAATAATCAGCCATGTTGAGAATGTGGGCGATGCGGCGGTCGTTTCTCAGGCACTGCAGCATGAAATCAACCATGTGCTGCAGACTGCCAACTGGCCAAGAAACGCTGTCCCCTGCTTGAGGCGTGATCTCTGCCTGCTCTGCATCACCCCACCCTCGCTCTAGATACTGACTACTAGAGCATTGTGTACCTCCCTCCTCTGGACAGATGTCTTCCTCATCCATTGACTCCTCCTCGTCCTCCTCACAAAGTGTCCCCTGCCTAGGCCTTTGTGAGGAACCACGATGCGCAGACTGTAGAGAAGCAGATGGCATTTGTGACTCCTCATCCTCCACCTCTTCCAAAACCTCGTCCCTTAGTGCTTGCAGTGTTTTTTCAAGCAGGCAGATAAGGGGGATAGTCATGCTGACTAGTGCATCATCTGCACTCGCCATCCGCTTGGAATAATCGAAGGCATGCAAAACGTGGCAAATGTCCTTCATAGAGGCCCACTCAGTGGTGGTGAAGTGTGAACGGCGCGCACTGCGACTTGTTTGCGCCTGCTGCAGCTGGTACTCCATTACTGCTGCCTGCTGCTCACACAACCTCTCCAACATATGTAACGTTGAATTCCACCTGGTGGGTAGGTCACATATGATGCGATGTTCCGGAAGACGTAATCGGCGCTGCAGAGCTGCAATGCGTGATCTTGCATTGCTGGAATGCCGCAAATGAGCGCACTCTATGCGGACCTTGTGAAGCAGTGCATCAAGATCCGGATAGTCCCTCAAAAAACTCTGCACGACCAAGTTGAGCACATGTGCCAGACATGGGATGTGAGTGAGGTTGCCTAGGCCCAGAGCTGCCACCAGATTTTGGCCATTGTCACACACTACCATGCCTGGCTAGAGATTCGCTGGCACGAACCACACGTCGCTCTGCTGCTTGATGGCATTCCAGAGCACCTGCGCTGTGTGGCTTCGATTCCCCAAAGAAATTAATTTTAATACGGCCTGTTGACATTTGGCCATGGCTGTGCTCATATTGGTCACCATAACAGGTAACCGTTCACGGGTCGATGTGGAGGTAGACCGTGACGGCTCCTGCAGCGCTGATTCAGAGGAACTGGAGTATGAGGAGGAGTCAATGTGTACAGACTGGATTCCTGCAATCCTTGGAGTTGGCAGAACACGTACAGCGCCACTCTCAAGATCTGTACCCGGCTCCACAACATTTACCCAATGGGCAGTGAGGGAAAGGTATCGTCCCTGTCCATGATTACTGGTCCATGCATCGGTGGTCAGGTGGACCTTGCTACTGACGGTGATTTGTAGCGCATGTTTTATTTTTCCCTCCACATGATGTTGCAGGACAGGGACGGCTTGCCTGCTGAAATAAAAGCGGCTGGGCACGTTGTATTGTGGGACTGCCAATGCCATAAAGTTACGGAATGTGTCAGTCTCCACCAGCCTGAATGATAGCATTTCAAGGGCCAGTAGTTTAGCAAAGCCAGCATTCAGAGCCTGTGCTCGGGGGTGGTTTGCCGAGTATGGGCGCCTTTTCTCCCATGCCTGTGCTAACGATGGCTGTAGACTGGCCTGGGAGTGTGAGGATGACTGGGAAAGTGGTGCTGTGGGTGGAATTACACTGTGTCTCTGTACAACAGTGCCAGAGATTCTTCCATGGCGATTCTGTGAGGAAGCCGAACCAGCTGTGTGTGAGCTGGAGGAAGAGGCTACAACACGAGCTGAAGAGGTGGTAGGTGGCGCTGTAGGTTGGCCTAGGTCTTCAGTGTGTTTTTGTAACTCCACCATGTGCTTGGTCCGCACATGTTTCCACATATTTGTGGTATTGAGGTTGCTGACACTTTTCCCTCTTTTCACCTTCTGATTACACAGCTTGCATTTGACAAAGCAAATGTCATCTGCAACTGTGTCAAAAAAGGACCAGGCACTGCAAGTCTTGGGAGCGCCCGCTTTGGATTTTGGAAGAGCCATGCTCCTAATGGGTGCCGAAGTGGAGGCTACAGGCAACCAAGTCTGCCCCCTCCCTCTCCCTCCTTTTTGGGCTGTTCGGGGAATCTCTTCCTCAGAGCTGCTCCCACCACCTTCCTCCCACCACCTTCCTGTCCCTCACACCATGATGGGTCAAGAACCTCATCATCTACACCACCCTCTTCAAACAACTGCTTCTCCTGGGTAGTCTCGACAGCACAGTACTCACCAGAAAGTGGCACCTGAGTCTCATCATCAGATGCGTACTGAGGTGTGCTGCTGACCATAGGCACTGGCCCACCCGCCTCTTCAGATTCAGAGAGACAAAACGGTTGCGCATCACTGCATACTACCTCTTCTTCAAATTCTCGAATTCTGCTTGGCTGGCCCCCTCTTTCCAAGCCAAGAGATTCAGAGAACAGAAGTAGAGATGGCTCCTGTCCAGGGCTCTCTGACTGCCTGGGCAATTTGGCAGGTGGTGAAGAGACAGATGGGTGCTCTTCAGTGCTCAGGTACGGCTAGCTCCTACAAAGCTGCGCATAAAGGACTGTTCCCTGGTAAAACTGGGGGATGCTGAGTCACTGGTGCCCGCAGCAGGCACAGAATCCCCACGTCCTCTCCCTGCAGGCACAGAATCCTCACGTCCTCTCCCTCCAGAAACTCCACGCCCACGCCCACGACCACATGCCTTACTCCCTGCCTTCTTCATCTTGGTAGACCGATAAAGATAGGCAGAAAAGTACTAAGGGCTTAGTGTGCTTATTCCTGAACAGCTGCTAACAGGTATAAGAAACACTAATTTTATAAAGTGTGGACTAGACTTTAATATGAGATAATGTGGCCTACACAACTGTAAAGTGGAGTGTTTGGTGAACTTTATTTAGGTTTTTTTTGTCACAAAAAGACACTGGATGTGCCTAAAGATGTAATAACGATAGTATCACAAACTTTTGTAGCTATTACAATGTAGGAAGGTAACCTACAATGCAATAGATGAGGCTACAAAAAATAGGCTAATACTAATCTGGCTGGGGCTGCAGGGCCCAATGCTGCAGAAAGGCTCCTCTAACTACTCCTATATAGTGTGTTTGGAACCAATTTAGCTGAATACGGATGGAACCACCACACTAATAGGAGAAATCAGGAAAAATTATGAATTGGCAAAAAAGGACAATGTATGAGGCAGTGACACATACTGAGTGCACTACAACCAGACGTGGTTGAAGCACACACTACAGGGTGAGCTGCACTCACACCAGACCTTGCAGACAGCGGTGAACAGTACAGATGCAGAGCACTGTGCACTAGCGCTGCAAGATCAAAAACATTTCTCTATCTACTCCTATATAGTGTGTTTGGAACCAATTTAGCTGAATATGGATGGAACCACCACACTAATAGGAGATATCAGGAAAAATTATGAATTGGCAAAAAAGGACAATGTATGAGGCAGTGACACACACTGAGTGCACTATAACCAGATGTGGCTGAAGCACACACTACAGGGTGAGCTGCACTCACACACAGAGACCTTGCAGAAAGCGGTGAACAGCACAGAGAACTGTGCACTAGCACTGCAAGGCACAGCGATTTATAAAGTAGCTTGGGTAAAGCAGAATAGACCAAATAGGTAGCTAAAACTGTCCCTCAGAACAACAGAGTCCTATCCCTAACTGAATTCACAGCAGAGTGAGCTCAAAATGGCGGCGGCGGTTTTTATAGTGCATCATGACATCATTTCAGCAGCCAATCACAGCCATGCCATTAGATAAGATGCCTACATGCCTAACAGGATGTGCCCACACTTCTTAGGATCCTCATTGGTTGAATAAAATGAAAATGGCTCATTGCATTATGGGAACTTCCGATTCCGGTATACGATATTGCAAAAGTATCGGAATTAAGTATCGGAATTCCGATACCGCGAATATCGGCCGATACCCGATATTTCAGTATCGGAATGCTCAACACTACTCACAACTTTATTCTAGGTGACGTTACATTTGAACATAGGACCCCTTGTTCGAAAGGAGCTTCTGAACTCTCTCGTCCATTGAATTTGTCAGGTTTTGGATGGTTTCTGCTTCAATTGTTTTGCATGAGGACAGAATACCCTCCCAGAGCTGTTGCTTAGATGTGAACTGCCTCCCGCCATCATAGACACTCCTTTTATGATGCTCCAGAGGTTCTCAATGGGGTTGAGGTCAGGGGAGCATGGGGGTCACAGCATGAGACGGTGCATTATAATGCATGAAAATGATCTTGCTGCGGAATACACGGTTCTTCTTCTTGAACCATGGCAGGAAGTGCTGTTTGAGAAACTCCACATACATTATGGAGTTCATCTTTACCCCTTCAGGGATCCTAAAGGGGCCGACAATCTCTCTCCCCATGATTCCAGCCCAAAACATTACTCCACCTCCTCCTTGTTGGCGCCGTGGCCGTGTTTGCGTGGGGTGTCCATCAACCAGCCATCCTCCACTCCATCCATCTGGACCATCGAGCGTTGCACGGCACTCATCGGTGAACATAACAGTTTTGAAGTCAATCTTCATGTATTGTTTTGCCCATTGGAGCCGTTTCTGCTTGTGTACAGTGGATAGAGGAGGTCGACAGGATGGTGTACGCACAGCTGCAAACCTCTGAAGGACCCGGCATCTTGTTGTTCGGGGGACTTTGGAGGCACCAGCAGCTTCAAAAACTTGTCTGCTGCTATGACAAGGCTTTTTTGCCGCTGCTCTTTTAACCCGACGTAATTGCCTGTAGGAAAGAGTCCTCAATTTTCCCTTATCAACACGCACACATGTGTACTGTGAATCAGCTACATACTTCTTGATTGTGCGATGATCAGGATGAAGTGTTTTGGCAATGTTGATTGTAGTCATGCCTTGACCTAAACACTCCACAATTTGTTGCTTCTCAGCAGCCGACACATCCTTTTTCTTTCCCATTTTGGCAGAAAATGTAGGCTGCTTAATAATGTGGGACAGCCTTCTTAAGTAGTCTTGCCTTTCATTGGACACACCTGCCAAACTAATTAGCACAGGTGTCTGCAATTGCTTACAGTGATATAAAGAGCCCTGACACACATCACCATCAATGAGTTTAACTGACAAACAAAAAAATTCTTACCTTATCACTCCTAAACCCTTTTTGCATAATAATTTGGAACACAGCATACATGTGCTTTTCCACAAAACACCAGTGGTTCACGTAGTGAATCTTACAGTTCTAACTTGCCTACCGTGGTCTGTATGGAGTTGTTCAATATAGGGCCCAAAATTAAGATAACATAGACGGGAGAGGTCTCTATGAATAGGAATTCCTAAGTATTTGATACCCTGTGAGGGCCAGGCAAAGGGAAAGTTGGACTGGATGGAATCCTGTATGGATTTGGGGAGGGAGACATCGAGGGCCTCAGACTTCGCTGCATTGATTTTAAAATTTGACCATGTAACAAAGTGATCTATTTCAGCCATAACAGCAGGGATGGATATATGTGATTGAGTGATATATACTAGGACATCATCAGCAAATGCAGAGCACTTATACTCGGTGCCTCCCACCTCAATCCACCTAATATTGGGGTTAACGCGAATTGATGAGAGCAGGTGCTCCATCTCTAGGATGTACAAGAGAGGGGACAGAGGACATCCCTGCCTTGTCCCATTGGTGATTATGAAAGGTGATGAAAATGTTCCATTTATCTTCAGCCTAGCTGACGGATTGCGATACAGGGCCATGATTTTGGCTATAAAAGGGTCCCCTAGACCCCTACCCCAAGCTTTTTAAGAGAATAATATATGGCGTGCCAGGAGACTCTATGGAATACTTTCTCAGCATCCAATGAGAGTATCTAATTACAAATTTTTAACTGCATCTAGCCCAGGAAATACTTTGCACCTAGTAGTAGTGTCTGCTAGTCAGCGGATTATCCCACCTGTTAAGCAAGCTACGCCACCTGTAGTATGGACACTTAATTTTTTCAAAGGAAATGCTTCGGGCCCCCGGGACACTCAGTGATGAGCATCGGGGGGGGCACCCCAAGGCACAGGGGCTGGGACTGGCGGTAGGACGCCTTGCGGTGGACCGCCAAGCTCGATCCTTATAAAAGCTTTTTAACTGCAGCAGCTTTAGTGGACGCTACTGGAGCTGGAATTCCCGTGGCTGCTGGCATCAGCCTTGCCCTCCAATAGATCCTTATAAAAGGATTTAAAGTGTAGTCATTCAAATTAGAGAGACAATTTAAAATAAAAAGCTTAGACCTGCCTCCATCGCAGGGGAACTCGCTCGACCCACCAGCGGACAGGCACCAGTATTGGGAGAGGGGGGCTGGCCGTCAGGGTCCACCCCAGCTCTGGCACAAACCCAGCGACACGGAGGTCGCATGGGCAGGAACGGACTTGCCGTGTCAGCTTCGCACTTTTTTGGTTTTCGAAGGGCATGACATGCCTATATCTGTGTCTCCCCCTCCTTTTACTCCTCCACCTCTTTTCTTTTTGCATGACTATATGTACTTGTCACTTTTCCATGTGTTAGTTGCGTCTTCAGAGCAGTTTGTCAGCTTTTGGACACATTTGAAGGTGTTTTCTATGTGTTTCTATGTGTTTTTGTTTGCCTGCCATAGGTTTTAACGGTGTTCGAAGGTGTTCGACGAACAGTTCGACGAACAGTTCGGCGAACATACGGGTGTTCGACGAACCGAACCGAACTCGAACACTACGGGGGAGGCTCAACACTAATTATCATGTCTTGTACAGTGGTGGTCAGTACCTGAGCAATCATAGATTGTGGTTCGCTGCTGAGCACAGTTTGCATGGCAGAGTCGTTTTCCATCTTCAGAGTCACTGGATTAGTCTTACTCCTGTAGAATGTAAGCTCTTGTGGTCAGCATTGTCCTCTCTCTCTTTCTCGCTTGTAGAGTGTAAGCTCTTATTGCCAGAAGGGTCCTTTCTTTCTCTTTTTCGCCTGTAGCTAGAGTATAAGCTCTTATTGTCAGCATGGTCCTCGCTCTCTTTCTCACCTGTAGAGTGTAAGCTCTTATGATCAGCGGGTCCTCTTTCTCTCTGCTGCAGAGTGTAAGCTCTTATGTTTATTAGACCCCTCACTCCCCTGTAAAGTTTTAGCTGTTATGGTAAGCAGGTTTCTCTCTCCTCTCCCCCATGTGTATATTCCAAATAATTACAAGCTTTCCAGTACTGAAATTCACGCAAATTTATTCTCCGCAAATCAAATTTAGTGAAGTTGGCAAATTCGAATTTCAAAACACACGCTCATCTCTACTTAACAGTTTTCTATATAAGTTTCTCACCATGTTCACTGTAGTCTGTTATGTGTTTTTTATTCATGTATTATTACAATTCATCCTGAGCAATATAAACGTGCTGTGTGTTATCACCTGTACTGCAACTATGCTAGGTAGATTTTAATTGCATTTTGCTATAACTATGAGCATTAGCCCAGTACTGTAATATCACAGATACACATAATCTCATTACTGTGATATCACTGATGGCTTCCTTGCTATATCTCCACTAAGTTAATGATGCCTTTACAATTATTGTGAATTATTTTATGCTGTGTCAGCACTTTGCACATTATTCCTGCACATTAGAGAAAGACAGATGGCACAGAAGGGGATCTAAAAAGTTCTAAGATGTTTTTTAACTTGTTGCTGATGTTGTCTTGGCAGAGTGATGCTCTATTTTACATTTTGCTATGAGACTCCATGATTGCATATGCCAAAAGAAAGAAGCCAAAGATGACTCAAGAAGATCAGCAGAGGACCTAATGTCTGCTGATCTATCTTTCCTAGCATTTTTAATAAGCACTCCATAATGTAAAATGTTGATTAATCAATGAGATTTTTTTTGATCTGTCTTTTAGTAAAATACATTTTGATTTACTTTTACTTGCTAACATGGCAATATTACAATATTTAAATTGTTTGGGTAAGAGTTGATTCTAACTCATTTAGTAAAATGAATATCTAGAGGATTTTAAAAAACAATCAAAGCATCTACTTTTTGCCAAGTGTCTGTGGACTGCAACAGTTGGTTCCTCTTGCAATCTTTTATTACACTAAGAGTACAGACAATCTGTAATTACAAAGTATTTAGTAGGAATTATGTTCAGACACAGTTTCAAATATTATGCATGCACCTCTAATGGAAATATAAACCCAAAAACAAAAAATGCCAGGACAAAAATGACTAGGTAATAAAACATTAATAATAAAATCCAAAATACAGACACAAAAACACACACATAATGGTGGGTGAGTCACTGAGGGAACCCCAAGGTAAAATTTACAATAAGTAGAGTAATATGGAAATTTGCATTGATCTCATAAAAATTAAATGTGTTGTCCCAAAATACCATTTTTAGGTAAACCACCACAGTTCACGAGAGCAGGCATCCCATAGTACTGTGTGTCAATAGAGCAATAGTTTACACAAGTCACCACTGCTCCGCTCACTTCTATGAGTCTTTGGGAGTAAGGCCACAATTTGCTACAACATACAGTTTACACAGAAATCACAGTATTTGCATGGAACACACTATACATCCAGTATCCCATGGAGAAGGTCACTTTGTGGGATACCACATAAGCAACATAAGTAAAAAATAATAAAAAATGGAATGTAGCTTTGCTTCAAGCACTTGGGATATAAGTGAGTTCTTAAGACAGCATTCAACAACTAGCCTGGATTTTATGGGTAGACGACATGATCTCACTGGCTGTGAACATAAGATGACTGCAAGAGAAGCATATAAAAAGGCATTAATTTTTATGGGAGAGGACCAGTATGCTGTCAGTATTTTTTTTTCCTCTTTAAATTATAGCATGTAAATGCTGGGGAAATCGTGTTTTGTATCATACCATAATAATAGTCAGTAGTGATGAGCGAACATGCTCGGTTAAGGGGTTAACCGAGCATGTTCGGGTGCTTTCCGAATATCTTCGGCGTACTCGAAAACTCTTTTCTAGTCACTGCGGCTGCTTGTCTTGTGGCTGCATGTCTTGCTGCTGTTAAACAGCCGCGACACATGCAGGGATTGCCATGGTGACTCTAAAATAGTTTTCGAGCACACCGAAGATACTCAGTAAGCACCCGAGAGTGCTTGGTTAACCCCTTAAACCGGGCATGTTCGCTCATCACTAATACCACAACTCATTCAAATAAAAATAGAAAAAATGGTTTTTAGGCTAAGTATTTGTTGTAAGACCATATTGGGATACTGAAATTGCTCGTAATTGGTTCCACTCTGAAACGATTTAATTGTACTTAAGTAGCAGATCATCATGCTTTTTTCTGTGATAATTAGTCATATTACTTGCAATGCTCTGCAGCTAATTAGTGTTGAGCCACCCCCCCGTAGTGTTCGGGTTCGGTTCGTCGAACACCGGGATGTTCATGGAACTGTTCGTCGAACACCTAAGAACACTGTCGAACACCGTCGAACACCATTAAAACCAATGGCAGGCAAATAAAAATACATAGAAAACACCTTCAAAGGTGTCCAAAAGCTGACAAACTGCTCAGAAGACACTCTCTTTAAAAAAGCCCGCCGGCAATTCAGCATCGGTACCCGACAATTTAGAACAGAAAGAATAGAGCATCACACATAGATTAGATAGATAGAAACATGTCAGTCACATATATAAGAAGTACAGTGACAGTGTTGCTTACTGTACTTGTCATTTAGTGCTAAAGGATTTATTAAAAAAAATAATAGCGTTTTCATGCACCGTCTCTTTAAAAAAGTCGGCCGGCAATTCAGCATCAGTACCCGACAATTTAGAACAGAAATAAGAGAATTCTCTCACTCTCACCGCAAGCACAGGAGAATTTTCCCACGCTGTCAGTGACGTGCATGAGGTGAGCTGAGTTCATTGGGCAGCTCATCTGGAAGCCGTCACAGCCAGACACTGAGGAGCGCAAGCATGCCTGCGCTTCTCAGTGTCTGCGGGATGGCAAGCTGGATGCCAGCTTTCGGCTGCGATCCAGCCTGTCATCTCGATGTAGCAGAGCTGGAGCCGTCCTGGGAACCATGGAAAGGTAAGGATGATGCTGGTTTATTATTTTACTTTTATTGCAGAAGACATTGGCTCCAGCTGGAATGGGCATGATGGTAAGTATGGTTTAATTTAGAACATTAAAGAATTATGTGTTTATTTCAATTAAAGGACTTTATTCTGGGTGTTTGTGTTTTTTTTTAACTTTGACTATGGAGTTAGTAATGGGGGTGTCTTATAGACGCCTCTCCATTACTAACCTGGGCTTGATGTCAGCTGGCATTATGAGCTGACATCAACCCCAGCCCTATTACCCCACTGCCACCGCTACAGGGCAGTGGGAAGAGCGAGGCTAAGTGCCAGAATTGGCGCATCCTATGGATGGGCTACTTCTGGGGCGGCTGAGGGCTGGTGTTTCTAGCCTGGGAGGGGGCCAATATTCATGGCACCCTTCCTGGGCTATTAATATCAGCCCCCAGCTGTCTGCTTAGCCTTTGCTAGCTATCAAAATAGGGGGGACCCCACGTCATTTTTTTGGGGGGTCCCCCATTTTAATAGCTAGTAAAGGCTAGGTATTCAGCTGGGGGCTGATGTTAGTAGCCTGGGAAGCTCGGTGGGTATTACCCCCTTCCCAGGCTTCAAACATCTGCCCCAGCCGTCTGCTTAACCTCCGCTAGAGACTAAAATTACGGGGAACCCCACGCCAATTTTTTTTTTAATAAATCTTTTATTTTAACACTAAATGACAAGTACAGTAACCAACACTGTCACTGTACTTATTATATATGTGACTGACATGTTTCTATCTATCTAATCTATGTGTGATGCTCTATTCTTTCTTTTCTAAATTGTCGGGTACCGATGCTGAATTGCCGGCTGGCTTTTTTAAAGAGACGGTGCATGAAAACACTATTATTGTGACGACCTTAAAGTATCATGGATTAAACAATGTAGATGAATGATATATATACAGTATATATATCATTCATCTACATTGTTTAATCCATGATACTTTAAGGTCATCACACTTACTTTAACAGTTTATGATCCATGTTGAGTTGACAGTCTGTTTTTTTTTTTCTTCAGTTTTATTGTCTCCTGTTGTCTTAAGCTAGTTGATTGATTGCTAACGAGTTAAATCTGTGTAGATCTAAGCAGATGCGTCCCTATATATTGAGACATAGTTAAGGGGCAGCATTTATGCTGGGGCATTTATGCATATAGCATTTATGCATACTTTATCGAAGTGCCATAGTTTATCAAAGTGTCTCGGCAGTTAGATATGGCAGTTGGACAGGGCAGGAGACAGGTAAGACATGCAAGACAATTAAACAAACTTGCTTCCAGGTCATCTGTTTTGCAAACAGTATTCACCATTTGTATTTGTGCCATTTACCTTCTGGCTGCTACAATCATCCACATTCACCGTTCTCCCACAAATTCGGCACACTTCATCCATATTAACCCCTCTCTCCTCTCTTCTCCTATGTACAGCTGTCATGCTCTCTTCACAATGTTATACCACACAGATCCATTCATTCCCACCATACAACACCGGAAACGCTCTCACAAATCACTCAACCATCTGCTCACTCTCTGTATCTTCCTTCTCTTAGTCGCAGGTGATATTTCTCCTAATCCAGGACCCTCCAGAAATAATAACACTAACTCTTTCCCTATTACATTCAGAAACCCTGCTAATCTCATTAATATTCCCTTCATATCTTCTTTCTCATTCAACTGTGCCCTTTGGAATGCGCGCTCAGCATGTAATAAACTCTCTTACATCCTTGACTTTTTCCTCTCTAATTCCCTCAACCTTCTGGCTCTCACTGAAACCTGGATCCAGCAGTCGGACACCACCACCGCTGTAGCTCTCTCCTATGGTGGCCTACAATTCTCTCATACTCCGAGACCTGTCAACAGATCAGGTGGAGGTGTTGTTCTGCTTCTTTCAACAAAATGTACTTTTCAGGTTATCCCCCCATTACCCTCCCTTATCTTCCCTTCTTTTGAGGCCCACACAGTCAGACTCTACCGGCCCTTCTCCCTGCAAGTGGTGGTTGTCTATCGCCCTCCAGGTCCCTCCCGTTAGTTCCTGGATCACTTTGCTGCATGGCTTCCAAATTTTCTATCCTGCGACATCCCCACAATAATCATGGTAGATTTTAACATCCCAATTGGCGATTCTCTTTCCCCATTTGCCGCTCATCTTTTATCACTAACCTCCTCCTTCGGCCTTTCACAGCTTGCTAATTCTCCTACACATGAAGACGGGAACACATTGGACCTGATCTTCTCCTGGCTTTGCTCAGTACATGACTTTACTAACCCTCCCCTTCCACTCACTGACCATAATCTTCTTTCATTCTCTGTCAAGAACTGTGAGGCTACTCAAGACATCCCCACTTTCCACACTTATAGAAATCTACGCGCCATTAACACCCAGAAATTTATGAAAAAGTTGCAATCATCATTGGCCCCAATCTTCTCCCTCTCATGTCCCAACTCTGCATTGAAGCATTATAACAAAATAATGCTATGCTCCCTGGATGAAGCCGCACCTCCTACACAAAGAACAATTCGGCATAGATGGCGACAACCCTGGCACACGCCTCAAACACATGTTCTCCAGCGGTGCTCCAGGTGCGCTGAAAGGCTGTGGAGAATATCTAATCTGCCCGAAGATTTCCTCCATTATAAATTAATGCTGAAAACATATAACTCTGTGCTTCACCTCTCCAAACAAACCTACTTTAACAACCTCATCATCTCACTTTCCAATAATCCTAAACGCCTCTTTGACACGTTTCATTCTCTCCTCAATCAAACAGCACAGGCCCCAATCACCGACCTCAGCGCTGACGATCTGGCCCATTATTTCAAAGTAAAAATTGACCATATCCGACATGAAATTTTCTCCCAATCCCCAAACGTTATGCATGCTCTTCCCCGCCACATTGTATCTTGCTCACTTTCTGACTTCGAACCAGTCACGGAAGATGAAGTGATCAGGCTCCTGGCATCTTCTCGCCCTACCACTTGCACCAGTGACCCTATTCCCTCACATCTCCTTCAGTCCCTTTCTCCAGCTGTCACCACTCACCTAACTAAAATTTTCAACCTCTCCCTCTCATCTGGTATCTTTCCCTCTTCTTTTAAACATGCCAGCATACATCCAAAACATCCCTTGACCAGAACTTTACGGCCAACTACAGACCTGTTTCCAATCTTCCCTTTATCTCTAAACTCCTGGAACGCCTGGTCCATTCCCATCTAATCCGCTATCTCTCAGACAACTCTCTTCTTGACCCTTTACAATCTGGTTTCCGCTCTTTACATTCTACTGAAACTGCCCTCACTAAAGTCTCTAATGATTTACTAACAGCTAAATCTAATGGTCACTACTCCCTGATGATTCTCCTGGATCTCTCTGCAGCATTCGACACTGTGGATCAACAGCTCCTCCTCACTATGCTCCGCACTATTGGCATCAAGGACACTATTCTCTCCTGGTTCTCCTCCTATCTCTGTGACCGCTCCTTCTCTGTGTCTTTTGCCGGCTCCTCCTCCTCTCTCCTTCCCCTTACTGTCAGGGTTCTTCAAGGATCAGTCCTAGGCCCCCTTCTTTTCTCCTTATACACCGCTCCCATTGGACAAACAATCAGCAGATTCGGTTTTCAGTATCATCTCTATGCTGATGACACCCAATTATACACTTCTGCTCCGGACATCACCCCTGTATTACTACAAAAGACCAGTGATTGTCTTTCTGCTGTGTCTAACATTATGTCCTCCCTCTGTCTCAAACTGAATCTGTGAAAAACTGAACGACTCGTATTTCCTCCCTCCACTAACCTACCTGTGCCCGATATTGCCATTTCCGTTTGTGGCTCAACCATTACTCCCCAGCAACAAACCTCTGTCTTGGGGTCATTTTTGATTCAGATCTTTCCTTCACTCCTCACATCAAATCACTCGCTCGTTCATGTAATCTACACCTCAGAACTTTTCTCACCTTTGACTCGGCAAAAACTCTTACTGTAGCTCTTATTCATTCTCGTCTGGACTACTGCAACTCTCTACTTATCGGGCTCCCTCTTACTAAATTCTCCCCTCTCCAATCCATCCTTAACGCAGCAGCCAGGATCATATTCCTCGCCAGCCGCTACACCGATGCCTCTTCCCTGTGCCAGTCATTGCATTGGTTGCCCATCCAATGTAGAGTTCAATTTAAACTTATCATGCTTACCCACAAAGCGCTCCATGCTTCAGTACCCCCCTACATCTCCTCCCTTGTCTCAGTCTACAACCCGACACGTGCCCTCCATTCTGCCAATGACTTAAAGCTAAAATCCTCCATAATCCGAACTTCCTACTCCCGTCTCCAAGATTTTTTGCGTGCTGTGCCAATTCTTTGGAATGCACTACCCAGGACAGTTCGATTAATTCCCAATACCCACAGTTTCAAGTGGACCCTAAAAACCCATTTCTTTAGACTGGCGTATCGCCTCCACACACTATCTGTCCGTCCCAGTATTCTCCCATATTAAAATCTTCTTCAATTTCAGGTTCATAACAACCATGCACTTAATAGCCTCGGTCAGGACTGTACACATACTGGCAGGCGACCAGTCCATGTATTATTATTTATCCTATTTAGTATATCAAGGCTGCATTATACAATATATGTACATTCTACCTTTTGTGTCTCCCCCATTTCCTCATAGACTGTAAGCTTGCGAGCAGGGCCCTCAGTCCTTTCGATATGAGATATGCTTATTCTGTATTGTCTGTATAAGTCCCCCCAAAAATTTGTAAAGTGCTGCGGAATATGTTGGTGCTATAAAAATAAAAATTATTATTATTATTATTATTATTATTACTGATCTGCTAAACTGCATAAATTCCAATGTTGGCCTGTGATATTAGCAGTGCAAATTGTAAAGCTCTGGGGTTTGGGAAATATTCATTCCATAATTGGTTGTAATATTAGAAGAAAACAATGAAATCTAAATATTACAAGATACCTGCAATAATCACCTCTAGCAATCTCATTGTTTTCACACATATATCCCATTTATGTAATTACAACAGCTTAGTAGCTTGCTGGAGACATCAAGTGCAGAAAGTAAAACATTGTACTTACACAGCCCCAGCGATTTCAGCAGCAATCATTGTAGGATTTAGCTAATGGCAGGGTTTAGAGGCCCGGCTCCTGCTGAGATTCCATTACCTTGTAATTTTCAGCTTGTTCACTTTTGCAATAAAGATTCTCTGTCTTGTAATTCCTCCAGCATTCACGTCTTATCTTCTCAGAACTTGAAAAACATAAGATGCATTCTGCTGGGGATTTATTGAGATAAGTTACTAGAGTCAAGCAGTGAGGCAAGCATGTAATATTATACTATTCTACTGAATTTATTTTTTTTACAGTTGTCTTTGAAAGCCTAATGTGATCGCAAACAATGTGTTTTGTGGATGTTAAAAAATGCATCACTTTCATGTACAATGAAGAAAGTGATTTCAAGAAAATCTGACTTTTCCTTGATGTCTGCAAAATGGAACTAATATAATACTTGCTTGTAGAAAATGAACAGCAGTTTATGCAAGACACTGTTAAATGTTCCAGAAGTCCAAGACAACTGTAAAATAAAGGGAAGTATAGAAAATGTTCCTTGAAATAGATAGCTTTAATGATCTGACATTAAATTAAAGCTACCTAATTTTGTTTAGGTACAGAGTTTGACTGACATTGTGAACCCCAGTCTTAATAAATGGGACTGCTGGAGTAAGTTGCCCCTAATTCATTAAGAAGTGCACTTTACATTATTTCACCTTTCCAACTAGTGTGTGCCTCCACCAGAAATGTTATTTCAGTGAGTACATTTCTGGTGAAATTTACTGCCCATTGTGGTGAAGCTCAATAGGACTGGCATAAAAATGGCTAAATGTGCAAAACTTTTGCTCAGCTTAGTGTTGAGCAAAAAATTAGCAACATTTGAAAATGCTTCATACCAGAATTCTGGTGTTAACACATTTGTGAATTGGTCCCATAGACTATAAAAATACAAAGATGTTCTTTGGTATCTGGCGCCAAGACTTTAGCATGGTGGGATCTTAATGGATCAGACTTGTTTTTCTAGCATATCCCACAGGTGCTTATTCAGATTAATATCTAGAGACCAAGTCAACGCCATGAACTGTTTGTCATGTTCCTCAAGCAATTGGCAAACAATTTATCCTGCTGATAAAGAAAAGGCTGGAGAAAAGGCCTAAGGGCATGTGTGCGGAAGCCCGGCATGATGGAGGTGAGGCATAGGTGGGGACAGGTATAGAGAAGGTCGGGGCTAAAGGAGAACTTATATGACCACCGGGGGAGCGGCTTGGTCCTTTCTTACCAGCTTTTGGACACAACACAAGACTCACCCGCCCTCCAAGTAAAACGGAAACCACCCTCAGGCCCCAGCGACAATCGCCAACGACGGAGGACCGCAACTGGAGGCAGAGAATTGTGTATCATGAATTGTTTTGGATGTACATTATTTTATATTATAAAAAAAAAAGAACAAATTTATGAAAATCGCGGTTAAGCATCCTCCTAAGCCCAGGAGAAAGGCAGTCCATCGGCCATGGTTCCTTGCAGGTTTCCCGCACATGTTTTTTTTTCCTCTCCTGAGTGCCATAGGATGACTCCCCGTGAGTCAAAGGTGTGCCCGGGCGAACCGCGGTGGTCAGGCGGGGGTAGGGTCCTTGAAGTGGGGGCAAATTAATTTGGAAGTGTCCACAAGACATGGGTCCCTAGGATATATCTGTGGTACTGGGGTCTGGTGAGTTGTGAATCAAGAGCACCCGACTCCACCCCATGGTAGCTTCAAGGACCATACCACGTCTTTAGGTATATACACTGTATATACAGTGGTGGCCAAAAGTATTGGCACCCCTGCAATTCTGTCAGATAATACTCAGTTTCTTCCTGAAAATGATTGCAATCACAAATTCTTTGGTATTATTATCTTCATTTAATTTGCTTGCAAGGAAAAAACACAAAAGAGAATGAAGCAAAAATCAAATCATTGTACAATTCACATAAACTCCAAAAATGGGCCAGACAAAAGTATTGGCACCCTCAGCCTAATACTTGGTTGCACAACCTTTAGCCAAAATAACTGCAAACAACCGCTGCCGGTAACCATCAATGAGTTTCTTACAATGCTCTGCTGGAATGGTAGACCATTCTTCTTTGGCAAACTGCTCCAGGTCCCTGATATTTGAAGGGTGCCTTCTCCAAACTGCCATTTTGAGATCTCTCCACAGGTGTTCTTTGGGATTCAGGTCTCGACTCATTGCTGGCCACCATAGAAGTCTCCAGTGCGTTCTCTCAAACCATTTTATAGTGCTTTTGGAAGTGTGTTTTGGGTCATTGTCCTGCTGGAAGACCCATGACCTCTGAGGGAGACCCAGCTTTCTCACACTGGGCCCTACATTATGCTGCAAAATTTGTTGGTAGTCTTCAGACTTCATAATTCTATGCACACGGTCAAGCAGTCCAGTGCCAGAGGCAGCAAAGCAACCCCAAAGCATCAGGGAACCTCCGCCATGTTTGAGATATATTTTTTGTCTTTTGTAGGTTTTGCTTCTTTTTGCTAGTGTGAACATGCTCCTATTTCTTGCATGTGTACCATCTTAGACCTCAGTTCACATTGCTTGTTTTTTTGTCTTGTTTGCATTCTGTGCAAATTAAGGGTGTGGCATCCCCTCTGTTGAGCTGATTAGTATATATGTAGCTTACCACGGGCCTAGGTGGTCTGGAGTTGGGACCCGGTCCTATTTGTCTACCCTTTTATATGCATTACTTCAACTTTGATATACAGTAAGGTTTTTAATATAGACAGTGTAGGTACCGTCCCAATTTAGGGTCACCTTGTCGCTGGTGGGACGGCTTGTATACTTTTTTTAATCAAAAATAGTTCACTAAGTACCCTATATTTAATATGCAACTTTGCTTTACATTTATATATAATGATGGTAGGGTATGAGATATATTTTTTATATTTTTTGTCTTTTGTAGGTTTTGCTTCTTTTTGCTAGTGTGAACATGCTCCTATTTCTTGCATGTGTACCATCTTAGACCTCAGTTCACATTGCTTGGTTTTTTGTCATGTTTGACTGTAGGGACCGTGTTCTTTTCTTTGAATGCCTCTTTTTTTTTCCTGTACACTCTATGTTGATGCTTTTTGCCAAAAAGCTCTACTTTTGTCTCATCTGACCAGAGGACATTCTTCCAAAACGTTTTAGGCTTTCTCAGGTAAGTTTTGGCAAATTCCAGCCTGGCTTTTTTATGTCTCGGGGTAAGAAGTGGGGTCTTCCTGGGTATCCTACCATACAGTCCCTTTTCATTCAGACGCCGACGAATAGTACGGGTTGACACTGTTGTACCCTCGGACTGCAGGGCGGCTTGAACTTGTTTGGATGTTAGTCGAGGTTCTTTATCCACTGTCCGCACAATCTTGCATTGAAATCTCTCATCAATTTTTCTTTTCCGTCCACATCTAGGGAGGTTAGCCACAGTGCCATGGGCTTTAAACTTCTTGATGACACTGCGCACGGAAGACACAGGAATATTCATGTCTTTGGAGATGGACTTGTAGCCTTGAGATTGCTCATGCTTCCTCACAATTTGGTTTCTCAAGTCCTCAGACAGTTCTTTGGTCTTCTTTCTTTTCTCCATGCTCAATGTGGTACACACAAGGACACAGGACAGAGGTTGAGTCAACTTTAATCCATGTTAACTGGCTGCAAGTGTGATTTAGTTATTGCCAACACCTGTTAGGTGCCACAGGTAAGTTACAGGTGCTGTTAATTACACGAATTAGAGAAGCATCACATGATTTTTCAAACATTGCCAATACTTTTGTCCACCCCCTTTTTTAGGTTTGGTGTGGAATTGTATCCAATTTGGCTTTAGGACAATTCTTTTTGTGTTTTTTCATTGAAGACAAATTAAATGAAGATAATAATACCAAAGAATTTGTGATTGCAATCATTTTCAGGAAGAAACTGAATATTATCTGACAGAATTGCAGGGGTGCCAATACTTTTGGCCACCACTGTGTATATATATATAGATATATATATATATATATATCTATATATATGTGTATATATATATATATATATATATATATATATATATATACATATACATTGGTTATGCATTAATAAAGGCCACTTCGACCAATTTCACCCAAGCCATAGTGTATGTCGTCTTTGGAGGGAGGGAAGAGTTGAAGTCGGGTGAGTTGAGGTGCCAACCCACCGGGAATTGATGATACCAAGGTCAAGGCCACTGCCATTAGAGAATACCATTACAATTTGGCCTCATTCACACGTCTGTGTTTAAACAGTCTGTTAAAAATTGTACTGTAATGTTTTGTATCAGTATGTCCTCAGTGTAGGGTCAGTATGTCCATTTTTACCATCAGTGTGTCATCAGTGTTTTTCATGGACGGATAAAGAAATAAATAAATTTCAAAGCTTCTTCAAAAAAAAATAAATAAAGAGATGACCCCACTGATCGTAAGAGCTTACAATTTACAGGCAAGAGAGAGAGGTCCCCACTGACCCTAAGAACTTGCACTTTACAGGCAAGAGAGAGAGAGGACCCTGCTGGCCATAAGAGCTTACACTCTACAGAGGAGTAAGAGAGAGGACCCCACTGACCATAAGAGCTTTCACTTTATAGTCAAGAGAGGTCCCTACTGACCATAAGAGCTTACACTCTACAGGTGAGAGAGAGGACCTTGCTGAGCATAAGAGCCTACACTCTACAGAAGACCGAGATTTACCTAATGACTGTAGATGAAAAATGACTGTGCCGTACAAACTGTTCTCCACTGGAAAGGCTCATTTCTTATGGCTCAAGACACTTGCCCATTCTCTGATGCTTCAGCAGTGAGGAAAATTGTGCTGGACACATTTGTATTTTTTTTAAGCTGCAAATCAAATCATAAAATGTTCGAATTTGTATTAAACCATGAATTTCAGTAAATTCTAATTGAAATCGATCCTCCACGAATTGATCCTCTTATCTCTAATCCTCACCAATCTGATATTGATCCTGAAAAGTTTACCTAGAAAATATTAAAACTAGAACATGTAATATGGATAAGTTAAATATTAACGTTAAAGTATTATACAATACCTAAATAAGTTGATGCTAATGATAAACAAATCTGTCAACATTCAAATTTATCAGTTCGCTCAAATTTTGCCAGAAAATTCAATATGCATCAAATTTATTTGATGCAAATTGAATGTGTCTTATTTTGGAAATGACGTTAAGATGTCACAATGTGCGCCACCAAGGAGATTTTAAGGCCTCATGGACTCCATTACTTCCCAACATCACAACTTAAAGCAGGAGGCACCGGCGCTGAGTGAAGTTAGACTAGAAGAGATCAGAGTAGGAGGGAGCAGGTAGATGTAGTGGGACAAATGAGTGACATACAATTTTTTTATTTCTCAAACCTTTCCTAGTACTGTGTAGAAATGGTGGCCAGGTGTGATTTTGCTGGAGTCGCACAAATTAAATTACATAAAATTCATATTCTAGCAGATCCAAATGTTTGGAAATTGCCTCAAACGATTTGCTCATTGATATTTGCAGGTAAAATACTTTAAAGGTTAATTAATAATAATAATAATTTTTATTTATATAGTGCCAACATATTCCGCAGCACTTTACAATTAAGTTAATTGCCCTTTGCTTAGTACACCAGTGAGTTTTTTTCTAGTAAGCAATATTTGAAATCTCAATTGAATAGTCTCTGCATTTATGAACCAATAAAACAATAATTGGCAAATGGTTACTGTTAGCAATTACTATTTTATGTTAAATTAATGTGGGCCAATTGATCTCTAGCCTAGAGCCCAGGCATATAAATATCAGCTGGGAGTAGCTTGTGTGCCAGCCTAAAGCTGCGGGAGTTATTTTGCCGTTCTCACTTACAATTAAAGACAACCTTTTATTTTAGGTCATATTATTGCATGCCGGGTCATCACAGCTCATTAAAAGCCACGATTGACTATATCCACTCTGTATAGCGTGCCTTCTTGCATTAAACAGAAATGACTGTAATGGTATGTGGCCCTGCATTCACCCGTAATTAAAAGGTTGAGTTACTCTTGTAAACAAATTACCAAGAACAAAGGGGTTTACAAATGCTTGCTAATTAGTTTAGATTCCCTAAAGCTTTTAGCTGTTTGTAATTCAATAACTCAGTGTAAATTCTCCAGTTAAAAATGTCTAATGGGAATTGACAGAAAACTAAATAATTGATATTGTCAGCAATTGCAGCCGCAAACACTAGAACATTATTGTCTGCCAGTATGCAGGACTGCAGTGATTTCCAGGGAGGATGAATAACTGGCTTTAATGAATTAGCGACATAAATGGTAGACAGCTGGTTCTCCATAATGCAGCTGAGAAGGCTTAATCTTCTAGCTGACTAAATCAAAAAATAAACACACACCTTCAACATGGCTGGCTTTTCATTTCATCAGCTTCATTCTAATGACCAGGTATTACATGATCTGCCATAGTTTTAAGTGGAAATATCTACATGCATTTGTAGAATTTTCTTCCCATCATTACGTTATTTGCTGAATGATCAAGCATATAGATTTCTAAAGACAATAACCTTTTCTCGAAAAGTCAAGACTTTGACCCTGATTCACCAAAACTGGCGATCTTCACAACAGTCTTGATGAGGGGACGGATGGAGTGAAAGGCTCCTAATTCATTAAATGGCCCATGCCACTAAATGAATCAGGTGAGGCGTGAAGTGGTGTATGCCTCTGTGTGCGCCTCACCTCAAATCTTATTCCAGTCCCTGCTGGTGTAAGAAATGTGGCTTAGCAAAAACTGCTATTGAATTTGACGGTCGCCATGCCCTCATCTCAGATCCACCCACTTATTCTGAGCTGGGCAAAAATGGCGTGACAAACCCAAAAGTTACAAATTTTTAGTGCAGCCTCGAGTTGCGCCAATATTGTGCAAATTTCAAAGCTTTTAATGAATTCTAGTATAAAATCTTTGATGAATAGTGCACTTTAGGCTTATTAAGATCCTTTTATTAAGATCTATGATAGGATTTAAAATAAAACATACTGATGTTGGGATAATCTCTTATGGTGTCCAAGGTATGAGCTTCACAATGCTGATCCCAATCTCAATCCCTAAAGTTCATAATTACAGCTGTTAGATGGACAATTAGCAACAAATATTTGCCCAATTTCATTGGCAATGGCTCTAATAAACATGCATGCATGCGTGTAACATTTATTCATGTAAAGTATAATGGGCATATAATGTATACAGTGGTGGCCAAAAGAATTGGCACCCCTGCAATTCTGTCAGATAATACTGTTTCTTCCTGAAAATGATTGCAATCACAAATTCTTTGGTATTATTATCTTCATTTAATTTGCTTGCAAGGAAAAAACACAAAAGAGAATGAAGCAAAAATGAAATCATTGATTATTTCACACAAAATTCCAAAAATGGGCCAGACAAAAGTATTGGCACCCTCAGCCTAATACTGGGTTGCACAACCTTTAGCCAAAATAACTGCGAACAACCGCTTCCGGTAACCATCAATGAGTTTCTTACAATGCTCTGCTGGAATTGTAGACCATTCTTCTTTGGCAAACTGCTCCAGGTCCCTGATATTTGAAGGGTGCCTTCTCCAAACTGCCATTTTGAGATCTCTCCACAGGTGTTCTATGGGATTCAGGTCTGGACTCATTGCTGGTCACCTTAGAAGTCTCCAGTGCTTTCTCTCAAACCATTTTATAGTGCTTTTGGAAGTGTGTTTTGGGTCATTGTCCTGCTGGAAGACCCATGACCTCTGAGGGAGACCCAGCTTTCTCACACTGGGCCCTACATTATGCTGCAAAATTTGTTGGTAGTCTTCAGACTTTATAATACCATGCACACGGTCAAGCAGTCCAGTGCCAGAGGCAGCAAAGCAACCCCAAAACATCAGGGAACCTCCGCCATGTTTGACTGTAGGGACCGTGTTCTTTTCTTTGAATGCCTCTTTTTTTTTCCTGTACACTCTATGTTGATGCTTCTTGCCAAAAAGCTCTACTTTTGTCTCATCTGACCAGAGAACATTCTTCCAAAACGTTTTAGGCTTTCTCAGGTAAGTTTTGGCAAACTACAGCCTGGCTTTTTTATGTCTCGGGGTAAGAAGTGGGGTCTTCCTGGGTATCCTACCATACAGTCCCTTTTCATTCAGATGCCGACGGATAGCACGGGTTGACACTGTTGTACCCTCGGACTGCAGGTCATCTTGAACTTGTTTGGATGTTAGTCGAGGTTCTTTATCCACCATCCGCACAATCTTGCATTGAAATCTCTCGTCAACTTTTCTTTTCCTTCCACATCTAGGAAGGTTAGCCACAGTGCCATGGGCTTTAAACTTCTTGATGACACTGTGCACGGAAGACACAGGAACATTCAGGTATTTGGAGATGGACTTGTAGCCTTGAGATTGCTCATGCTTCCTCACAATTTCACAATTTGGTTTCTCAAGTCCTCAGACAGTTTTTTGGTCTTCATTCTTTTCTCCATGCTGAATGTGGTACACACAAGGACACAGGACCGAGGTTGAGTCAACTTTAATCCATGTTAACTGGCGGCAAGTGTGATTTAGTTATTGCCAACACCTGTTAGGTGCCACAGGTAAGTTACAGGTGCTGTTAATTACACGAATTAGAGAAGCATCATATGATTTTTCAAACAGTGCCAATACTTTTGTCCACTCCCTTTTTTAGGTTTGGTGTGGAATTGTATCCAATTTGGCTTCAGGACAATTCTTTTTGTGTTTTTTCATTGAAGACAAATTAAATGAAGATAATAATACCAAAGAATTTGTGATTGCAATCATTTTCAGGAAGAAACTGAGTATTATCTGACAGAATTGCATGGGTGCCTATACTTTTGGCCACGATTGTATATGTACAGCTGCATACAACGGTGTAAATACAGAAGTATATTCACTTACAGAGTGGAAGATAAGTACACTGCCGATTTTGCAAGTTTTCCCACCTACAAAAAGTGGAGAGGTCTGTAATTTTTATCGCAGAGAGACAGAATCTAAAAATAAAAAACAGAAAATCACATTGTATGATTGTAAAATAATTAAATTGCATTTTATTGCATGAAATAAGTATTTTAGCATTTACCAACTAGTAAGAATTCTGACTCTCACATGCCTGTTAGTTTTTCATAAGAAGCCCTCCAACTCTGCACTCATTACCTGTATTAACACACCTGACTGAACTTGCTACCTGTATAAAATACACCTGTCCACACACTCAATCAATTACTCTCCAACCTCTCCACCATAGCCAAGACCAAAGAGCTGTCTAAGGACACCAGGGACAAAATTGTAGACCTGCACAAGGCTGGGATGGCTTACAGGACAATAGGCAAGCAGCTTGTTGAAAAGGCAACAACTGTTGGCACAATTATTAGAAAATTGAAGAAACACAAGATGACTGTCAATCTTCCTCGGTCTGGGGCTCCATGCAGGCTCTCAACTCATGGGGTAAGGATGATTCTGAGAAAGGTAAGGAATCAGCCCAGAACTACATGGGAGGACCTGGTCAATGACCTGAAGAGAGCTGAGACTACAATGTCAAACATTACCGTTAGTAGCACACTACACTGTCATGGATTAAAATCCTGCAGGGCACGCAACGTCCCCCTGCTCACGAGAGCACATGTCCAGGCCCGTTTTAAGATTGCCAATGACCATTTGGATAATCCAGAGGAGGCATGGAAGAAGGTCATGTGGTCAGATGAGACTAAAATAGAACTTTTTGGTATCAACTCCACTCGCCGTGTTTGGAGGAAGAAGAAGGATGAGTACAACACCAAGCATGGTCAGGGAAACATACTTTCGGAGTGCTTTTCTGCAAAGGGGTCAGGACAACTGCACCGTATTGAAGGGAGGATGGATGGGGTCATGTATCGCAAGGTTTTGCCCATCAATCTTCTTCCCTCAGTAAGAGCATTGAAGATGAGCGGTGGCTGGGTCTTCGAGCATGACAATGATCTGAAAAGCACAGCCGGGGCAACTAAAGTGTGGCTCCATAAGAAGCATTTCATGGTCCTGGCGTGGCCTAGCCAGTCTCCATACCTGAACCAAATAGAAAATCTTTGGAGGGAGCTGAAACTCAATGCTGCCCATCGACAGCCCCGAAATCTGAAAGATCTGGAGAAGATCTGCATGGAGGAGTGGGCCAAAATCACTCCTGCAGTGTGTGCAAACTTGGTCAAGAACTACAGGAAACATCTGACCTCTGTAATTGCAAGCAAGGTTTCTGTACCAAATATTAATTTCTGTTTTTCTATTGTATTAAATACTTATTTAATGCAATAAAATGCTAATTAATTATGTAAAAATCATACAATGTGATTTTCGGGATTTTTTTAAAGATTTTGTCTCTCACAGTTGAAGTGTACCTACAATAAAAAATTACAGACCTCTCCATTCTTTGTTGGTGGGAAAACTTGCAAAATGGGCAGTGTATCAAATACTTATTTTCCCCACTGTATATGAATTTAATGCCGGGAAGATTCTGGTGTGCCTATGACTTGGTAATACAGAACCATAAGGACTCAGCGTGCTACTCGGGTTCTATGGACATACAGTATGATTTTCCATGTGAATAAACCATAAATGTATGATAAATGTGTCCCATCACTGGGGACAGTAGCTATCTGAAGAATGGGTTCAAGTTACACATCAGAGAAGAGGTAATGGGAGCTCCAAAAAATTAAAAAGATTGAAATCTGTAGTGAATATACAGCAAATTCCTCACCAAAAAACACATGCAGATTTTGCCACAATTCCACAGACAGATTTTTTTCTGTGGCAAAAAGATTGTGAAAAGACATACCCTGTATTGTCTGTTTTAGGAAACAGCAGAGGCAAATCACCGATATGCTTCCAGTTTTTTGTTTTTTTTCAGCAAAAAATAAGCATATTAACTTGTAAAAGAAATTTACAATTTAATTAGTATATTCATATTACACTATGAGATTTACATATAGAGGGGGTTATTCTGAGCAGTTGATTGCATAAATGATTAATGTAAACTACCCCATTAAATGAATTGCAATGCATATTTAGAGAAGGCAATCAGTTTTGGTTTATGATTTTTTGCTAGTAATATAACCCGAGGAGCTGTAGAAGACAAGTGACTTAAGTCATAGCTTTCCTCTTGTTCTTAAGTTATCTAGAGGCTCTTATGGTATAAAAATGGATTGCTTTCCATTATTTTATTTTCTTGCTAGGCAAGTTTTTACTGAGATCTCTGGGCGCTAATTACAGTTGCTTCATTTAAAAATGCCTGACAGTCTGTGATTGTCCAATTATCTTCAGCATTGTTTGGCTCATGGTGCAGATGTTCTCAATTGCTAGCATTACGTTATTCTATCTTAAGAGCCCATTCTCTTATGAGAAGTAAAATTTTCCCCTACTCACTAGCTTTTTTTCTGATTGGTTTATGTAATGGGTCTTTAAATTGCCCATTGTTTTGAAACATTAAACCGATTTTAATTGAACTATTTTTACAAAGTGGAATATGACTGTATTACATCCCTTATTTTATTCGGCAACTACAAAAAACAGAATTGTTTTTTAGTATTAGACAATTATATTTTCTGCATTAAGAGGTAAAGAATACTGTGAGTGCTGAGCCACATGTGTTATAATTATATCCTTTAGCTTTTTA
This sequence comes from Phyllobates terribilis, assembly GCF_046119375.1. Classification (NCBI taxonomy): domain Eukaryota; kingdom Metazoa; phylum Chordata; class Amphibia; order Anura; family Dendrobatidae; genus Phyllobates; species Phyllobates terribilis. The sequence goes on along the minus strand of NW_027362762.1, from coordinate 419,937,332 downwards.
GAGGTTTCTAAAGAATAGTGATGGCCTGTGTTCCTAGAACAGAGTTTCTCAACACTCCAATCCTCAACTACCCTCAACAGGTCATGTTTTTGTATATTCCTAAAAGGACCCTTGTGGCACTTCTTAATCTACTTACCATACTGACCTTTACTATGCAATACTAACTCAAAAAAATATTCAATCCTGAAGTCTGACGGTTGGTGCATGGCTGCACCGCTGTCCTGAACTGAGGGCTCTCCCAGATTGCTAGCAAAGGCTGGTTTCCTTCTGCATTCCATCCTGCATGAGAGTGGCTCTTGCAGGCTCTAAAGCAGGGGTCTCAAACTGATGAGGCCGCACACGGAAGAACATTTAATTTGGGGGGCCGCTTTATTTACATGACAAAGTGACATTTTTAGTGATAACATTTTTTTTTCTGTACACCTTTTGAACTGGTCCTCATCTTGCAGACCTGTCCCCCATCCAGGTCCCCATATTGCAGACATGTCCCCCATCCAGGTCTCCCATATTACAGACATGGTCCCCATATTGCAGGCATGCCCCCATTCCAGGTCCCCATATTGCAGACATGCCCCTTATCCAGGTCCGCATATTGCAGACATGTCCCCCATCCAGGTCCCCCATATTGCAGACATGGTCCCCCATATTGCAGACATGTCCCCCCACCAGATCCCCCATATTGCAGACATGTTCCCCATATTGCAGACATGCACCCCATCCAGGTCCCCATATTGCAGACATACCTCCCATCCAGGTTCCTATATTGCAGACATGCCTCCCATCCAGGTCCCCATATTGCAGACATGCACCCCACCCAGGTTCCCATATTGCAGACATCCCCCCCATCCAGGTCCCTATGTTGCAGACATGTCCCCCATCCAGGTCCCCATATTGCAGACATGTCCCCCATCCAGGTCCCTATGTTGCAGACATGTCCCCCATCCAGGTCCCCATATTGCAGACATGTCCCCCATCCAGGTCCCCATGTTGCAGGCATGCCTCCCATCCAGGTCCCCATATTGCAGACATCCCCCCCATCCAGGTCCCTATGTTGCAGACATGTCCCCCATCCAGGTCCCCATAATGCAGACATGTCCCCCATTAAGGTCCCCATGTTGCAGACATGTCCCCCATCCAGGTCCCCCATATTGCAGACATGCCCCCCATCCAGGTCCCTATGTTGCAGAAATGCCCCCCTTCCAGATCCCTATGTTGCAGACATGTCCACCATCCAGGTCCCAATATTGCAGACATGTCCCCCATTTAGATCCCCATGTTGCAGACATGCCCCCCATCCAGGTCCCCATATAGCAGACATGCCACTCATCCAGGTCCTCATATTGCAGTCATGTCCCCCATCCAGGTCCCCATGTTGCAGACATGTCCCCCATCCAGGTCCCTATATTGTAGACATGTCCCCAATATTGCAGACATGGTCCCCATTTTGCAGACATGTCCCCAATGCAGGTCTCCATGTTGCAGACATGCCTCCCATCCAGCCCCCCCCCCTCTAACTGCGCACAGGGTCCCCTCCCATACTGCGAACAGGATCCCCCCCATACTGCGCACAGGGTCCCCCCTATACTGCACACAGGGTCCCCCCCCATACTGCGCATAGGGTCCCCCCCATACTGCGCACAGGCCCCCCCCCCATACTGCACACAGGTTCCTGGTGCTGTATTTCACATAGACATGACAGAGAAAAAAAAAGATTATTCTCACCTGTCCTCCATTCCCTCGGCGTCCTTTCTGCACCTGTGGCCCACAGGCACAGACCCCGTAATGAACGTGCCTCGCTCAAGCAGCCGTGGACATCAGCGCTGTAGTACTGTGTATTGCTGCACATCAATACCAGTGCCAGTCGCCGGCCTATCAGAGGCCAGCAGCTGACATCTGCGTCCCAGCGCAGCGGCGTATGGCACTGGTATTGCTGTGCAGAGAGTCAGTCTCTGCGCAGCAATACACAGCCGCGATCGTTACGGGGTCTATGTGCCTGCGGGCCGCATGAAGCAGCCGGAGGGCTTCTTGTCTATTTGAAGGAAATCAATCACCAGACTTTTGCTACCTTATCTCAGAGCATCATGATATGGAGGCAGAGACCCCGATTTCGGGGATGTGTCACTTATGGGGCATTTCCACTGCAAGATAATCGTGAACAAACATAATTAAAAATGCTTGTTTCATGGTTATCTTGCTGTGTAAACATGCTGCTTATCACTGGATGAATGAGCATTTGCCAGAATTCTGGAGTTAATTGTTTAGAAAAGTTTCAAGGTTTTGGCACAACTCAACATTTGGCATTTTCAATATAACAAAAAAAGGGGAACCCTCAAAATTAAGAAAGTTCATGCGACCAGAGTTTTTTTAAGCAAAATTACGAAGCGAGGGCGAAACGCGCGTAGGGGCGCGAGGACACGGGCGATACTCACACATTCTCGCCAGTAAGTATTAACAACTATTGATTTGTCTTGCGGGATTTATAGATACTGGCCCTAATAGGGACAAGTAGTAAGATGCAGTTCAATCTCTGATATAACCTCATTGCTAGCCGGGCTGCATGTTAGCCATATGAATACATGAATGCTTATCATGGACTGATAGACACCATAGGGGTTCAGTAAGGAAATTACTAAAAACCCAATTGCACTGTGCACTAGTCACTTTAATAGAAATAGGATTAAGAAATAGCAAATTGAGGTAATACCTACTTTAAAATATATATCTTTGTGTACTGTAATCATGTACCCCTGATATTTTCTTTGTGAACCCTAAATCATGCTGGATTGCAATTGAAATAATAGTCAGCAGTGTCCTCATTGTGTAGCACCATGATGTTTTTAATGTTGTATTAAGTTTGAATAAAGTAATAATTTTGCTTAAAAAAACTCTGGTTGTATGATCTTTCTTAATTTTGAAGGTTCCCCTTTTTTTGTTATATAGACTAATAAGTGGAGTTTAGCATGATATTCCAGAAATCCTTGTGAGTATGCTGCTATTTGGCATTTTCAAGCCAGTTTATCTCAGCTCCACCAAAAGGGCGAATCTGGTGCGGAAAAGAGGTGCATTGCAATTAGTCAGTTATCTATTCCAGAAATCTTACTCCAGTCAAAGACTGGAGGAAGCTTTATGGCATGATGCACTGAGGCACACATCACTCATCAGATGCTGCTGATTCATGAAGAGGCATATACCTCTTCATAAATTAGTAGTGTCTGACTCCACTATACCCCTTCATTAAGACTGGTGAGAAAATTTTCATTCTTGATGAATGCACATAGTTTGCATAAGACAAAAAAATGTTTGCAAAAATGAAAATACGTTAGATAGTGTTTTTTTACTTAGCAATTCTAAAAAATATTTTATGGTATAATAAATTCTAAAAATCATCCTCATTTTAGAGCTTGTAAGACTGAAAAAAACAAACTGAGCAATAAGGTATATTTCTAGTAGATACGTCTCAGCTAACACCTCTAGTGTTGTTTTATTTCTATGTGTTCTAAATTCACAGCTTCTACACAATCCATTTTCAAGGTTCCAAAGGGGTCAGTATGAGCACACAGATCACAACTCAAGTCTTTTGATCTCATGTAACTGCAATTGCTGACAGCTAAAAATCAATGTGCCTATTTCACACTTGGCAAATGTGTCAATGAGTTTGTCTATAGTTGCTAATTTTGTTTCCTCAGAATAAGACATCTGTGTTGCCGATCGAATTTCTGTGATCTTTCCCACGATTTGTAACGTTTTTATGATATAATCTTGGCTACTGGTTGCTAGACTATCCAACTATCCAGACTTGCTTTTGATCCTATTAAATTTATACAAATATTAATACTAATAATATTGAAGTTGTTATTATTGTTTATTTTACTCACTTATAGAGCACCATTAATTTCCACAGTACTTTAGACATCATCATCACTATCCCCATTGTGGTTGCTTAGTAGCCCCTTCCCTGCTGCCCTGCAGCTCTTTCCGTGCAATGGATCTGTTGGAGTGGGTGAGCTGACTTTAATCGTTTGATTATCTTGCTTATATATCCATTTATTTTAGTTTGGTGGTGGTGTTGTTATTATTAATTTTTAATATGTATTTGGTTTTAATTTGTATTTTTGTCTAGTTTAGGTTTTTCATGGTTGGCGCATTGGGATCTACATCGTGGGGGATATTGAGGACTGTCCTGCCAATTTGTCTATGGCACTTGTCTGATCTACATCGTTGGTTATTCTAAGGACTGTTTTGTCGGTTGGTAGGAGACATTGCATACCTATAGAGACGTCATATAAAGAAAGTCATATCTTCATACAGATGAAAATTTGGACTTTATGATATTTTGAGGACCTCTGAAGACTAAAGATGAACTTTGGGGCATAAAATGGGGTTTTCACAGAGTGTGATGTTAAATATTCGTCTGGGATCCACATATACAGAATTATAATATATGGATGTTATTTGATGATGATTATACGACCCCTGGCAAAAATTATGGAATCACCGGGCTCAGAGGATGTTCATTCAGTTGTTTAATGTTGTTGAAAAAAAGCAGATCACAGACATGGTACAAAACTAAAGTCATTTCAAATGGCAACTTTATGGCTTTAAGAAACACTAAAAGAAATCAAGAAAAAAAATGTGGTACTCAGTAAAGGTAATTTTTTTCAGACCAAGCAGAGGGAAAAAATTATGGAATCACTCAATTCTGTTGAAAAAATTATGGAATCATGAAAAACACACACGAAAGAACACTCCAATATAATCACTAGTATTTTGTTGCACCACCTCTGGCTTTAATAATAGCTTGCAGTCTCTGAGGCATGGACTTATTGAGTAACAAACAGAACTCTTCATCAATCTGGCTCCAACTTTCTCTGATTGCTATTGCCAGATCAGCTTTGCAGGTTGGAGCCTTGTCATGGAAAATTTTCTTCAACTTCCACCAAAGAATTTCAATTGGATTGAGATCCGGACTATTTGCAGGCCATGACATTGACCTTATGTGTCTTCTTTCAAGGAATGTTTTCACAGGTTTTGCTCTATGGCAGGATGCATTATCATCTTAAAAAATGATGTCATCATCCCCAAACATCCTTTCAATTGATGGGATAAGAAAACTGTCCAAAATATCAATGTAAACTTGGGCATTTATTGAAGATGTAATAACAGCCATCTCCCCAGTGCCTTTACCTGGCATGCAGCCCCATATCATCAATGACTGTGGAAATTTGCATGTTCTCTTCATGCAGTCATCTTTATAAATCTCATTGGAATGGCACCAAACAAAAGTTCCAGCATCATTACCTTGCCCAATGCAGATTCGCAATTCATCACTGAATATGACTTTCATCCAGTCATCCACAGTCCACAATTGCTTTTCCTTAGCCCATTGTAACTGGAGTTGAGCCACCCCCGTAGTGTTCGAGTTCGGTTCGGTTCGTCGAACACCCGTATGTTCGTCGAACTGTTCGTCGAACTGTTCGTCGAACACCTTCGAACACCGTTAAAACCAATGGCAGGCAAACAAAAACACATAGAAACACATAGAAAACACCTTCAAAGGTGTCCAAAACCTGACAAACTGCTCAGAAGACACAACTAACACATGGAAAAGTGACAAGTACATATAGTCATGCCAAAAGAAAAGAGGTGGAGGAGTAAAAGGAGGGGGAGACACAGATATAGGCATGTCATGCCCTTCTAAAACCCAAAAAAGTGCGAAGCTGACACGGCCAGTCTGTTCCTGCCCGTGCGACCTCCGTGTCGCCAAGTTTGTGCCAGAGCTGCGGTGGACCCTGACGGCCAGCCCCCCTCTCCCAATACTTGTGCCTGTCTGCTGGTGGGTCGAGCGAGCCCCCCTGCGGTGGAGGCAGGTCTAAGCTTTTTAATTTAAATTGTCTTTGTAATTTGAATGAGTACACTTTAAATCCTTTTACAAGGATCTATTGGAGGGCAAGTCTGATGCCAGCAGCCACAGGAATTCCAGCTCCAGTAGCGTCCACTAAAGCTGCTGCAGTTAAAAAGCTTTTATAAGGATCGAGCTTGGCGGTCCACCGCAAGGTGTCCTACCGCCAGTCCCAGCCCCTGTGCCTTGGGGTGCCTCCCCGATGCTCTTCACTGAGAGTCCTGGGGGCCCGAAGCATTTCTCTTGAAAAAATGAAGTGTCCAAACTACAGGTGGTGTAGCTTGCTTAACAGTGGGATAATCCGCTGACTAGCAGACACTGCTACTAGGTCCAAAGTATTTCCTGGGCTAGAAGCAGTTAAAAATTTGTAATTAGATCTACAGGCGGTGGCTACTCCGCTGACTAGCAGACACTGCTACTAGGCCCAAAGTATTGCCTGGGCTAGATGCAGTTAAAAATTTGTAATTAAATACTCTCGTTGGATGCTGAGAAAGCATTCCATAGAGTCTCCTGGTACGCCATATATTATTCTCTTAAAAAGCTTGAGGTAGGGGTCTAGGGGACCCTTTTATAGCCAAAATCATGGCCCTGTATCGCAATCTGTCAGCTTGGCTGAAGATAAATGGAACATTTTCATCACCTTTCATAATTACCAATGGGACAAGGCAGGGATGTCCTCTGTCCCCTCTCTTATACATCCTAGTGATGGAGCACCTGCTCTCATCAATTCGCGATAACCCCAATATTAGGTGGATTGAGGTGGGAGGCACCGAGTACAAGTGCTCTGCATTTGCTGATGATGTCCTAGTATATATCACTCAATCACATATATCCATCCCTGCTGTTATGGCTGAAATAGATCACTTTATTACATGGTCAAATTTTAAAATCAATGCAGCGAAGTCTGAGGCCCTCGATGTCTCCCTCCCCAAATCCATACAGGATTCCATCCAGTCCAACTTTCCCTTTGCCTGGCCCTCACAGGGTATCAAATAATTAGGAATTCGTATTCATAGAGACCTCTCCCGTCTATTTTATCTTAATTTTGGGCCCTTTATTGAACAACGCCATAAAGATCTTACTTCTTGGACGGTGAAGGATTTTTCCCGGTTCAGCAGAATAAGTATACTAAAAATGAACGTCCTACCTAAACTCTTATACCTCTTCCAAACCATTCCCGTGGTAATTCCCTCAAATTTATGGAAAAGACTACGCAGTAGCTTTTAGTCTCCCCAGAATGACACAGGTGGGGCAGATGGTGGTTGTCCTGGCCTGCTAGGCCGCATTGTAGCACAGTGAGCTTCGCACTGCAACTTATGCTTCATATCCATGTGACGGTTCATGCATGAAGGGCTCAAACAATGGATTTTTTGGCGTCTACTTAGCTTTTGGTGACAAATGTTACAGATAACACGACTTGGGTCATCTTTAGCGATCTGAAAAAATGCATAGGCTATGCAAGGTTTAGAGCCCATGCGACTCTGCTACTAGCAATACTATCAAATGATTGGCTGGGTTAGATGCCGAGCGTTAGGGTTTGGTTGGGGGTCCCCACAGTCTGCCTAGGCTAGATGCAGTTAAAAATTCTCATTAGATACACAGGCGGTGCAGCTTGCTTCGCAGCTGGGCTAATACGCCCAGAGTATTGGTAGACTCTATACTAAATAAGGAAGGATTCACTGACTGTGGTGGCCCCTCCGTGGGCCGTGGCAATTGGTGGAGATTTGGTGGATGATTATAGGAGAAAGCTCCTTAATAGAGAAAGTTGGTGGATTTATACTTTAAATACACGTGTACCAGCGGGTTTAAACATCAGACATGATTTGATGTATCATTATGAGTGATCATTTATAGATTATTATTATATATATGTTCCTTTTTTCTTCTTTTATTTTTCTTTTTGATTATTTACATTTATATGCATTGTATCTATGCTTTACGATTTTAACATGGTATGTGTGTTTAAATTTCTGATTAACTCAGCCTTGAACAGGTGCATAGCAGGACATGACATATAAATACCACTTCCTTGCTGTTTTTTTGCTATGCAATGATTAAGAACTCGTATGTATATTGTGCAGAAAAAAGGGTGAAAGTCCGCCCAGGCGGGAGGAAATTGGAGTTTCATAACACATATTTGAACTGGAGAGGTATTAGAGGCCTGCAATGGCCACAGGTACTAATGGAGGTAATCAAGGTAGGGAGAGAGGCAAGAGGTCCGGCATTCTTAGTTATACAGGCCGGGGGAAGCGACATAGCTTATCACAAGAGCGCATAACTAATGGCAATAATGAAACTAGACACTGAGCGCTTCAGAGAATTTTTCACAAAACTATCTATAGTATGGTCAGAGATTGTGCCGAGAATGGTATGGCAAGGTGCGTGAGACATCACTGCCATCGAACGGACAAGGCAGGTAATAAATATTCGGATGGCAAAATTTATAAGAGACAGAGGCTGTGTACTGATATGACACCGACAACTGGAAGGAGATAAAGCAGGCCTCATTCGGCCCGATGGTGTTCACTTAATGGATATTGGACTGGACATATTCCTGTCAGATCACCAGGACGGAGTGGAACAAGCGTTAAGAGTGATGGATGGGGGTCGGAGTCCTGCATATGAGTAAGCAGAATCCTCCGTGGCCTGGAAATAGAAAGGACATGTTGGAGAGTTACACTTGTTGGCCAATTTGCCATTGTGGAGACTGGAGACACAGGGCATGCTGCAACAAGCTGAATTATTTTAGACATAAAATGCATTCAAATGGAATGAGTATAAACAGTTAATAAAGCTGTGACCGATCCTCACCCTTCCAGTTGTAAGAGTTACATGATTGTATTGTCAATGAAAGGGGGGCGTTAGGGGGCTGAGCGTCTGGGTTTGGTTGGGGGTCCCCACAGTCTGCCTAGGCTAGATGCAGTTAAAAATCATTATTAGATACACAGGCGGTGCAGCTTGCTTCACAGCTGGGTTACTACGCTGACTAGCAGACACTGAAGCTTTGGAGCAGACCTCTGAGTAAACAGCTCTTCAGACTCAACCATCTGTGTTACCCCAAGCCATAGTGTATGTATTTTCTTACGGTTAAAAGGGGGAGGGGGAGACCCAACCTACCTCTAATTGACGATGGCAACGTCACGTAAAACAAAGCAAGGGGACTCCAAAAAGAGTCTCCATTTTTTCCAAAAATTTGTGGCACAGACACCACTTAAGTGGCATCAATTGCCCCAGAGTTGCTAAAAACGGTTGGTTAGAATGAGTACCACACACTGCTACTATGGACAAAATTATATTCCAGACAAGATGCAGCTAAAGATTATTGATAATTTGCAAGCTGGTGGAGCTTAGTATAGATGGCATAATAGAATGAGTACCGCACACTGCTACAGGCCCAAAATTATTTTCCAGACAAGATGCAGCTAAAAATTATTAGTAATTTGAAAGCTTAAAACGGTTGGTGAGGTGATTTTACGAAATCCTCAAGCTTTTACTCTCCCCAGGATGACACAGGGGTAGAAAAGTCCTTGCGGATCCATGATTTGTTCATCTTTATGAACGTGAGTCTGTCTACATTCTCAGTGGACAGCCGCATGCTCTTATCTGTCAGCACACCACCAGCAGCGCTGAACACACGTTCAGAGAGAACGCTGGCTGCGGGGCATAACAAGATCTCTAAGGCGTAAGTGGCGAGCTCCGGCCATTTATCCAGATTGGAAGCCCAAAAAGAGCAAGGGTCCAGTGACACAGTCATGGCTTCGATGTTTACTTGGAGATACGCCTGTACCATCGTCTCTAGGCGTTGACTATTCATCAGACTTCATGTCTCCTGTGGCCTTGCAAAGGATGGGCTAAAAAAGCTGTGAAATGATTCCGCAAAATTGCTGTTACCAGCAGATACTGTGTTTCTGTTACGGCTTTAGTGCTGAACGTTCGACAGTCCCACGGTTGGCAACTTAGAACTGTGAGATTCACTACATGCACCACTGGTGTTTTGTGGAAAAGCACATGTAAGATTCTGCAACAGTCTCTGCTGATACTCCTGCATGCGTGAATCCCTTTCTATGGCAGGAATTATTTTGGCAAATTTACTTTTGTAACGGGGATCTAAGAGTGTGGCAACCCAGTAGTCAGGATTATTTCGAATTCTGACAATTCGAGGGTCATGTTGCAGGTAGTGCAGCAAGAAGGCACTCATGTGTCTTGCGCATCCAGGAGCACCAAGTCCCTGTTGTGTTGGTGGCGAGGTAAGAATCATGCTTCCTTCCTCTTTCCTCTCCCCCCAACCTCGCACAACAGAAAAGTGATCAAGGTTTCCCTCATCTGATGAGTCTTCCATCAGTTCGTCCTCCACTTCTTCCTGGGATCCTGCACCTTCCTCACTAGTTTGACTGCTACCATGCGCCCTGGAAAATCCATCTCCCCCACACTCACATGCCTGCTGCCTTGGTGCTGCCGACCGTCTGGACCTTGCAGATGTTAGCCCTTCCGCATACAACTCCTCCTCCTCTACTTCCTCCACCTCCTCTTGTCGCACCACCTGACTCCGAATTCTGTTTAACATGTGCTCCAGCATGTAAATCACTGGAATAGTCATGCTGATAATGGCATCGTCAGCACTAAACATCTTTGTCGCCATTTCAAAACTGTGCAGAAGGGTGCATAGGTCCCTGACCTGAGACCACTCCTCCAGCGTGATTTGCCCCACCTCTGGATCCCGTTGGCCCAGGCTATACGTCAGAACGTATTGCACCAGGGCTTGTGGGTGCTGCCACAGTCGCTGCAACATGTGCAGAGTTGAATTCATCGCATTTTAGCCGGTGAAGTGGTAGGCCCAACGACTTCTGTAGAGATGTAAGTCGCTGAGCTGCGGGATGCGAATGGCGGAAGTGAGCACACAGCGACCGTGCCCTCTGTAGAAGGCCATTTAGTCCGGGATAGTGGGCTAAAAACACGTTCAACACGTGAGCCATACAAGGCACGTGTTCCCTGGTTTCAGGTCCAGTGGAGACAACCATTCATGAAACTGGTTCTCCAGAGCTGACCACAACTCCTCAGCTGTGTGACTCACATTTCCCAAACATTTCAAAGTAAAAACCGCCTGATGACGTTGAGCCCCGCTGCCAGCATAGTAAGGAGGTGTGCAGGATTCCTTCTGCGCAGTTAGGTAGCGTGTGGTATGACCAGACAGGCTTTGGGTGCAGGTGGAGGACCGAGAGGAGGTTGAGGAGGCAGAAGCAGTGGAGGAACTTCTAGATAAAGAGGATTGACGTACAACTGGTGGGGACGGCAAGACTTGGACAGCAGCCCCTTGTCCTGCTGTCACCATAGTTACCCAGTGCCCAGTCAGCAACATGTAACGCCTCTGTCCATGCCTACTCGTCCAAGTGTCTGTGGTGAAATGCACCCTGTCACACACAGAGTTTCTCAAAGAAGCGGTGATGTTGTGTGCGACATCCTGGTGGAGCGCAGGCACACCATTCTTTGAGAAGTAGTGCCGACTGGGCATCTGGTACTGGGGCACTGCGACGGACATAAGGTCTCGAAAATTCTCTGTGTCCACCAGGTGGAAAGGCAGCATTTCTGTAGCCAAGAGCTTGCAGATGGTGAAATTCAACCTCTTAGCTTTCTCATGGCTAGGAGGAAATGGTCTTTTACTTGTCCACATCTGAGGGACCGAGGGCTGGCTGTTGTGCTTAGACGGGGTTGATAAGGGTGTCTCCGGCAAACTGCCGGTCTGTGAGGAAGATGCAGGCGGGCATGTTAGGTTGCCTTGATCCAAAGGTGGTGCTCTCGATGTCGGAGAGCGCTCAACACCAGCTGGTGTTTCCACCTCCAAAGAAAATGATGACCTGCCAATCACGCTGGCTGTTGTGGGTAAAGAGGTGGCAGGTCTGCATCCCAAAACAGGTGTGACTGCTGTTCCCCCAGTCACAGAGGATGAAGAGGCCGTGGATGCACAAGATGGGGTAGACGGTGGTTGGCCCGGCCCGTTAGGCCGCATTGTAGCACAGTGAGCTTCTCACTGCAACTTATGCTTCATATCCATGTGACGGTTCATGCATGAAGTACTCAAACTATGGATTTTTTGGCCTCTACTTAGCTTTTGCTGACAAATGTTACAGATAACATGAGTTGGGTCATCTTTATCGATCTGAAAAAATGCCCAGGCTATGCAAGGCTTAGCACCCATGCGACCTGAAGAGCTACCACGACTTGTGGTCAGAGGCAGAGTTGTGTTTGAGGATGCAGTTGTTGACGTGCTTCCAGTACTACGTCTCTGTCCAGAAAGGCGCAACCTGACCTCGTCGTCACCAGCATCCTCCTCCACCTCCTCTGCTGACCTCAACGACTGGCTGACTGTGGGTTGACAGTAAGTGGGATCTGCAACCTCGTCATCATCACCCTGTGTGTTTTCACACCCGTCGTCCTCAGAGTCAACCTCTTCCTGCCCTGACAAAAAACTCAAGTTGTCACTCCAATCAGGTATTTGAGTCTCATCATCCTCTTCCTCATTGTCTCCACCAACAGGAGTTACAGTTTGGGAACGAGGGTCTACATTATGCTCAGAACGCTCTGCGTCTGGTCCTGGATCCAACTCATAAAGATTCTGGGCTTCAGTGCAGATCATTTCCTCATCTGGATTAACAGAAGCTCTGGAGCCGACCTCTGATTCCCAGGCTATAGTATGAGTAAACAGCTCTGCAGACTCAATCATCTGTTCTACCCCATACTCAGACGGGCAGCTGGAGACTTGGGAGCTGTGAGGAAGCCATTGCGATTGGAGTGACACCTTTGAGGACTGGAGTATATGTGATGTTGAAGTTGAGGTGGAGGAGAGCCCACTTAAAGGAGCACTTGATATCCGTTGAAGCACCTGCTGTTTTTGTGCCTCATCTGGAATTTGTAGCGATTGGCATGGCCGTAAGAAAGGGATCGTATCACATTGTCCGCTAAAAGAAGTAGACATCATAGTTTGGCTGGAAGATGGTTTTTCTTCTGCAGATGTTACTGTTGCTTTAACACCTACCCCATGGACACAAACTTTTTTTCCATTCCCAACACGCCTATTCCCCTTTCCACCAGCAGCAGGCCTTTTTCCACTCATTTTGTTGGTTAACTAATTGAGTGGAGTTGTTGCACAAAAAACGATGGATGGGATCCGAGCAGAGCTGAGTGGCCAAACTGTGATATTAGCCCAAAAGGATTGGCTGGGTTAGATGCAGTAAAAAAAATTTATTACATACACAGGTGGTGGAGCTTAGTATAGATGGACTAATAGAATTAGTCTCACACACTGCTACAAGCCCAAAATTATTTTCCGAGCTAGATACAGATAAAAATTATTTGTAATTTGCAAGCTGGTGGAGCTTAGTATAAATGGACTAAGAATAAGTCCCACACACTGCTACAAGCCCAAAATTATTTTCCGAGCTAGATGCAGCTAAAAATTATTTGTAATTTGCAAGCTGGTGAAGCTTAGTATAGATGGACTAAGAATAAGTCCCACACACTGCTACAAGCCCAAAATTATTTCCCGAGCTAGATGCAGATAAAAATTATTTGTAATTTGCAAGCTGGTGGAGCTTAGTACAGATTGACTAAGAATAAGTCCCACACACTGCTACAAGCCCAAAATTATTTTCCGAGTTAGATGCAGATAAAAATTATTTGCAATTTGCAAGCTGGTGGAGCTTAGTATAGATGGAATAAGAATAAGTCCCACACACTGCTACAAGCCCAAAATTATTTTCCGAGCTAGATGCAGATAAAATTGATTTGTAATTTGCAAGCTGGTGGAGCTTAGTATAGATGGACTAAGAATAAGTCCCACACACTGCCACAAGCCCAAAATTATTTTCCGAGCTAGATGCAGCTAAAAATTATTTGTAATTTGCAAGCTGGAGGAGCTTAGTATAGATGGACTAAGAATAAGTCCCACACACTGCTACAAGCCCAAAATTATTTTCCGAGCTAGATGCAGATAAAAATTATTTGTAATTTGCAAGCTGGAGGAGATTAGTATAGATGGACTAAGAATAAGTCCCACACACTGCTACAAGCCCAAAATTATTTTCCGAGCTAGATGCAGATAAAAAGTATTACTAATTTGCAAGCTGGTGGAGCTTAGTATAGATAGCCTAATAGAATGATGCTATGCCCAAAAGGTTTTACTTGGCTAGGTGCAGTAAAAAGAAATTGTATTCTATACACAGGTGGTGTAGCTTGCAACACAGATACGCTGCTCCACTGACTAACACACACTGCAAGAGGCCAAAAAGGATTTGCTTAGCTAGATTTAGCCAAATGCTGTGATAAACACTTGCACAGCACTGGCACAGACCTGCCTGGCAAAAAAGTCCTAGGAAATGCTGTAAAATAGTCCTCAAAAGTACTGCAATTACAATTAGTCCCTACTCCCAACCTATCTATTTATGAGGACAGACCTGCCTGCTAAAAGTCGTAGGAAATGCTGTAACCTAGTCCTCAAAAGGACTGCAATCACAACTATTCCCTACTCCCAAGCTATCTGTATATTTCTGAGAAAATTGGCTTGAAATTAACACTGAAAGTATTGCGTACACAGCAACAGCGGTGTCGTCTAACACGCAGCTGCAGCAGTGAGAAAATGGTGGCGACGGGGAAAATGGCTGGGTCTTATAGGGCAATGACATGTGACATACACAGCCAATGACACATGCCCTTGCTTGTGTGAAAAAAAGCAGTTCGCTCAGTGTGTGCGCTGCTGATAGGCTGGCAGATTGCACCTCCCCACTATAAATGCGGGAAAGAGAAAAATAAATGGAGATCTTCATTATTTATGCAGAGATCCATCCCCTGCCCCTCCCCCCGCCCCGCTGTACACTCAAGCTGCGTATTAACATTGATTATCAGCTTACTGTGAAAAAATCCAGTTATGATTTTGGTGCACGAACAGTTATCGAACATAACCTCGAACAGCCGGATTTTTTCAAATCGTTCGTGTTCGCTGAACGGCTCGAACACCGCTCAAAACAGCTCGAATTTGAGATTGGCGAACAGTTCGAGTCGAACACCGCTCATCTCTAGACCCAACCAGAAGACTTCACATTTCCCAAAATTATGGGAAGACACCACCAAAGTGGCATCAATTTCAGTAGATTAGAAATAGTAGAATTAAGACCGACACCTCTTCCAGTACAGCCAAACCAGCAGATGGAGACCCAACCACGAGTCTTTACATTTCCAAAAATTATTGTTAACATCTTCAGCGGCAGCAGCAGCGGGCACAGAAGCCATGCTAAAGATATCACAGACTGCAATTACGCAAGATCAGTGCAGCACACTAAAATCTAGTTGTGAGCGAATATGTTCGAAATCCGATCTCAAAAGTTGAATTCAACCCGAATATGGCACATTTGGATTCGTGATCGGAAAGTTGAGCATTTTTACTTAAATTCGGGAAAAATCGGCACCTTTCAGCAAATAAGTGCGGGAACGTGATTGCGGGGCCAACTACAGCGTTTTTAATAGTTTGGCTAACATAGTGCCTGTGTATGATGAGCAAGGGGGCGTGTCAAATGAGTGAAGGGGCTGGGGAGAGCTCAGAACAGGTCAGATCAGCGGCGCACTTGTAATCTTTTTTTTTTATTCCTGTAGGCTGTAATTTTAAGTCAGGAAACCGCGGCTAGCCGATCAGAGCGCAGGAAGCATCCACTCTATCCAGAAACAAGGGCTTCTGCCATTTGCAGCAATGGAAAAATCAAAAATTTGTTCCAGCTTCTTAGATTGCAAAAAATACTTTATTGGATAAAAAGGATTTCCATGGGGATAGGGGGCATAGCTACGCGTTTCAAACGCTGTCTTGTGTTCTTTATCTTTATTCTTTGATAAAGAACACAGGACTGAGTTTGATACGCGTAGCTATGCTCCCTATCCCCATGGAAATCCTTTTTATCCAATAAAGTATTTTTTGCAATCTAAGAATCTGGAAGAAATGTTTGTTTTTTCCATTGCTGCAAGTGGTTCCCTGGGTTCTGTGCTTCAGGACGCCAAGGAGTGTAGGTGAGCTGGTTTCTTTCTATTTGCTTCTGCCTTTGGCTGCTGAAATCACATGTCCTCTTTATATAAAAGCGGCCATGTTCTCTCAGCACCATTTTATGCATGTCTCTGCTGCCAGACGCTCCAGCTGAGTGTGCTCCTGTGTAATGAGAGATATTAGCTAGATAGATGTTCACTTGTTTGGAAGTCAGATAGTGTAGATAAGTCCTCTGCTGTGTACCTGTGAAATTGACCTTGCAGCACATTTTTTGTTTTCTTGTGCAATTAGGCTGTGTGCCCACGATGCGTTTTTTAAGCGTTTCCGCAGCGGCAAAAACGCTGCAGAAACGGTTAAAAAATGCATGGTAGAAGGCCTGCCATGTTCCCCAATGATAATCCGCATGTACTTTGCACATGCTGCGGAAATTTCCGCTGCGGATTATCATTGCGGAAAAAACGCAGTACTACCAATTATTTTGCGGAAGTGCTGCATTTTCGCCGCCATTGACTTGCATTAGACCGCATGGATTACGCATCACTACATATGTAGATGCGCATTCCATGCGTTCTAATGTGCGGATGGTACCCAGGTATAGAGGAGAGGAGACTCTCCTCCGGACCCAGGTACCATAGAAAACTGTGAAAAAAAGAATAAAATAAAAAATAAATATATACTTACCTTCTGGCGGCCCGCGATGCGCTCCTCCTTGCTTGGCGGCAGTTCGCGATGGAATGAAGGACCTGCGCTGACGTCAGAGTCATGTGACGGGTCACACGACGCTGACATCGGCAGGTCCTTCAGTCTACCGCTGCCGGCAGCCGGGACGGTGAAGCAAGCCAACGCGGGCCATCGGAGGGTAAGTATATATATATATATTTTTTTTTTGACATTCTCTCGGGTCACAGTATATAAATCCATGCCGTTTGCATGGATTTATATAGTGTGACCAAGTTGTCAAGCACTTTCCAAGTGATGCTAAAATCGCTTGGAAAGCGCTTGTCAACCCGCATGCGGAAATGCAAGTGAAAAACGCTTCACTTCCGCATGTCCCTGGCAGGAAAACGCATGTACAATCCGCATGCGTTTTTTTCTGCCAGGAAGATGCAGAAAAGCTCAGGAAAAAATCCTGAGCATTTCTGCATTGTGGGCACATAGCCTTACTGAGATTCAGACAGAAACATCAGGGCCCATGGCATAGAATTGTGTTGTACACTGCTTGCTTGTATTATGCTGTGATCAAGCAAACCCTTGTAGCCAACCTTTTGATTTTGCAGGGTTGAAATTCTGCTGTGTGCAGACTCTGCACAGCTTCTCAGTGCAGAGCACAAAAACCTTTTTTTTTATTTGCTAATGTGATAGTGCAAGCTATAGTAGCCCACTTTGTCATTTTTTGGTAGGTGAAATTCAGCTGTATGCACAGTAAAAAATATAGAATTTTTCTGTTGCTAGTCCACAAAAGATTTTTATGTGTCGCAAACGTAATATACTCTGCTAAAAGCCACCTACTATTTTAGTGGCTTTGAACTTCAGCTGTTTTCAGAGTAAAAAATTAATTATTTTTTCTTACTAGGCAGAGTCCAAAAAATATTTTTTTCTGTGGCAAATGTGATACACTCTGCTATAAACCATCTACTACATTAGTGGTGGTGAATTTCAGCTATTTTCAGATTAAAAAAATATACTTTTTCTGTTGCTAGCCGGAGTCCACCAAAGATTTTTTTGTGTCGCAAATGTGATACACTCTGCTAAAAGCCACCTACTATTTTAGTGACATTGAAGTTCAGCTGTTTTCAGAGTGAAAAAATATATTTTTTCTGTTGCCAGCCAGACTACAAAAAGAATTTTTCTCTGTCGCAAACGTGAGACACTCTGGTAAAAGCCACCTACTATTTTAGTGGCGTTCAAGTTCAGCTGTTTTCAGAGTAAAGAAAATATATTTTTTCTGTTGCTAGCCAGAGAACAAAAAATATTTTTTTCTCTCGCAAACGTGTTACACTCTGCTATAAGCCACCTAGTCCTTTAGTGGTGGTGAAATTCAGCTGCATGCAGAGCTTATGCAGAGTAAAAAAATCAATTTTTTGCTGTTCCTAATTAGAGATGAGCGGTGTTCGACTCGAACTGTTCGACAATCTCAAATTCGAGCTGTTTTGAGCGGTGTTCGAGCCGTTCGGCGAACACGAACGATTTGAAAAAAACCCGGCTGTTCGAGGTTATGTTCGATAACTGTTCGTGCACCAAAATCATAACTGGATTTTTTCACAGTAATGCTGATAATCAATGTTAATACGCAGTTTGAGTGTACAGAGGGGCAGGGGATGGATCTCTGCATAAATAATGAAGATCTCCATTTTTCTTTCTCTTTCCCGCATTTACAGTGGGGAGGTTCAATCTGTCAGCCTATCAGCAGCACACACACTGAGCGAACAGCTTTTTTTCACACAAGCAAGGGCATGTGTCATTGGCTGTGTATGTCACATGTCCTTGCCCTATAAAACCCAGCCATTTTCCCCGTCGCCACCATTTTCTCACTGCTGCAGCTGCGTGTTAGACGGCACCGCTGTTGCTGTGTGCACTATACTTTCAGTGTTAATTTCAAGCCAATTTTCGCAGAAATATACAGATAGCTTGGGAGTAGGGAATAGTTGTGATTGCAGTCCTTTTGAGGACTAGGTTACAGCATTTCCTACAACTTTTAGCAGGCAGGTCTGTGCTCTTAAATAGATAGGTTGGGAGTAGGGACTAATTGTAATTGCAGTCCTTTTGAGGACTATTTTACAGCATTTCCTAGGACTTTTTGCCAGGCAGGTCTGTGCCAGTGCTGTGCAAGTGTTTTTCACAGCATTTGGCTAAATCTAGCTAAGCAAATCCTTTTAAGCCTCTTGCAGTGTGTGTTAGTCAGTGGAGTAGCATATCTGTGTTGCAAGCTACACCACCTGTGTATAGAATACAATTTTTTTTACTGTACCTAGCCAAGTAAAACCTTTTGGGCATAGCATCATTCTATTAGACCATCTATACTAAGCTCCACCAGCTTGCAAATTATTAATAATTTTTATCTGCATCCAGCTCGGAAAATAATTTTGGGCTTGTAGCAGTGTGTGGGACTTATTCTTAGTCCATCTATACTAAGCTCCACCAGCTTGCAAATTACAAATAATTTTTATCTGCATCCAGCTTGGAAAATAATTTTGAGCTTGTAGCAGTGTGTGGGACTTATTCTTAGTCCATCTATACTAAGCTCCACCAGCTTGCAAATTACAAATAATTTTTAGCTGCATCTAGCTCGGAAAATAATTTTGGGCTTGTAGCAGTGTGTGGGACTTATTCTTAGTCCATCTATACTAAGCTCCACCTGCTTGCAAATTACAAATAATTTTTAGCTGCATCTCGTCTGAAAAATAATTTTGGGCATATTAGCAGTGTGTGGTACTCATTCTATTAGGCCATCTATACTAAGCTCCACCAGCTTACCAGCTTTCAAATTACTAATAATTTTTATCTGCATCTTGCCTGGAAAATGATTTTGGGCATAGTAGCAGTGTGTGGTACTCATTGTATTAGGCCATCTATACCAAGCTCCACCAGCTTTGAAATTAATAATAATTTTTAGCTGCATCTTGCCTGGAAAATAATTTTGGGCATATTAGCAGTGTGTGGTACTCATTCTATTAGGCTATCTATACTAAGCTCCACCAGCTTGCAAATTACAAATAATTTTTAGCTGCATCTAGCTCGGAAAATAATTTTGGGCTTGTAGCAGGGTGTGGGACTTATTCTTAGTCCATCTATACTAAGCTCCACCAGCTTGCAAATTACAAATAATTTTTAGCTGCATATAGCTCGGAAAATAATTTGGGGCTTTTAGCAGTGTGTGGGACTTATTCTTAGTCCATTTATGCTAAGCTCCACCAGCTTGCAAATTACAAATAATTTTTATCTGTATCTAGCTCGGAAAATAATTTTGGGCTTGTAGCAGTGTGTGGGACTTATTCTTATTCCATCTATACTAAGCTCCACCAGCTTGCAAATTACAAATAATTTTTAGCTGCATCTTGTCTGGAAAATAATTTTGGGCATAGTAGCAGTGTGTGGTACTCATTGTATTAGGCCATCTATACCAAGCTCCACCGGCTTTGAAATTAATAATAATTTTTAGCTGCATCTAGCCCTGAAAATAATTTTTCTTCCCAATAGTCGTAGCAATAGAAATATGGGGTGCGCGCCTGGCTAACAAAAATATACGCTTCATAACAAAAAACACCAGCCTAGCGCACTGCATTAATAAGATGGCATCATCGTCTCTCCCAGTGCTAGGCCTACTACCCAGGCTAGCATTCCTGTGCCTAAAACACAATGTATGGGTCCGCGCTAGCCACGATGCTGAGGGGTCTAACACTGCTGCTAACGCTTTATCACAATTCAATTGGCAGATTTTCACAGAGCTACTCCCCAACGCCCACCCATCGGGCTACCTACTCCCCAACGCCCACCCATCGGGCAACAGTTGCCCACCCTCCCTATGGGATCTAGTGGCGAATAGCTGATGCCATTAATCAGAGCGTCAGTTGCCCCGTCGACGTGGCAAGCATACGGTAAGGCATGGGAAGAGTGGACACGACTAGCAGCAGACAGACGGGTTGACCGATGTGAACAAGCCAGATTACAAGTCACCATAGAATTTCTCCACCAGCTAATGATGAGGGGCATATCAGGGGCATCAGCGCAGTAGCATTTCACTTCCAACTACTGAATTGGGGAGATGTGATAAAGAGATTCATCATCAGACAATCCATAAAAGGGTGTAAAAGGGGTCAGCCAAGTCAGGAGTGTAGACGTCCCGTCCCGTGTCACTAAAACTGATTTCTCACATCATATTCCTAACACCATTAACATGACACTCACAATTTGAAGCAACACTACTGTCTACTAGTGTTGAGCGAACATGCTCGACACTGCTCGGTACTCGCCCGAGCATCACGCTACTCGGGATGTTCGGCGAGCACCGAGCATTTCTGGGTTACTCGGGCGGGAGCTCGGGTCTCCGCCCTGCATGTATGGCACTCTTTACAGAGCCAATGAACATGCAGGGATTGCCAGCCAGTCACTGTAATGCAGCAGCCATGTTGTTTGTGGGCATTACAGTGATTGGCTGGCCGCACAGCGTCACCTCGAGTATTTAAAACCGGGCGCCGCCATCTTGGACACAGTCGCTCCGGATCAGACAGTGTAGGGACAGCGCTGCTGATTTAGGGAGAGATATATCCTGCAAAATAGTTAGTGTAGGGTCTGTAAAGGCTGCCAGATCAAACAAACAGTCCTTCTCAGGACTAATATCCATCCCAGGTATATCAGGCAGGCAGGCAGGCAGGCTGTATAGGAGACGCAGTGGTTATACCAGCAAACGCTTCATTACAGTCCTGTGTGCTGCTCCTGTTGCTGAAATTGCTGGACTTAGCTCCAGGTCCCGGGGGCCAGGAAAAATCCTTTTTTTTATCTAAATCCTCTTTTTTTTTTCCTCCTTCACAATGTACAAATACCCATCTTATTAACCTTTTGGTGCCCCACCCCCCCCCCCCAAAAAAAAAAGTGTGCCTCTGATTTTTCAGACACAAATATATCTGTTGAAAATACTCTGGTGTAGGCCAGAGAAATAGAAGTGTGGTTTTGCAGTTCTATGGGCCATTTGTATCTAAAAAAAACAGTTTGAGTGTGTCGCTCACTGTTCAGCCGCAAATATATATATATTTTAAAAAGCCTGGTATACACCAGTAAATTATTACTGTGGTTTTGATGTTCCACGGTAAAACATCTGTATTATCCTGTTTTTGGCATTTTTTGCTGTATAAAAATAATAATAGTGTCTCCCTGATTTTTCAGACACAAATATATCTGTTGAAAATAGTCTGGTGTAGGCCAGAGAGGCAGAAGTGTGCTTTTGCTGTTCCACGGTAAAAAATCTCTATTATCCTGCTTTTTGCATTTTTTGCTGTAAAAAAAAAAAAATAGTGTCTCCCTGATTTTTCAGACACAAATATATCTGTTGAAAATAGTCTGGTTTAGGCCCGAGAAATACAAGTGTGGTTTTGCAGTTCCACGGTACAAACCTCTGTATTATCCACTTTTGGGCCATTTGTATCTAAAAAAAACAGTTTGAGTGTGTCGCTCATTGTTCAGCCGCAAATATATATATATTTTAAAAAGCCTGGTATACACCAGTAAATTATTACTGTGGTTTTGATGTTCCACGGTAAAACATCTCTATTATCCTGTTTTTGGCATTTTTTGCTGTATAAAAATAATAATAGTGTCTCCCTGATTTTTCAGACACAAATATATCTGTTGAAAATAGTCTGGTGTAGGCCAGAGAGACAGAAGTGTGCTTTTGCTGTTCCACGGTAAAAAATCTCTATTATCCTGCTTTTTGCATTTTTTGCTGTAAAAAAAAAAAAATAGTGTCTCCCTGATTTTTCAGACACAAATATATCTGTTGAAAATAGTCTGGTGTAGGCCCGAGAAATACAAGTGTGGTTTTGCAGTTCCACGGTACAAACCTCTGTATTATCCACTTTTGGGCCATTTGTATCTAAAAAAAAACAGTTTGAGTGTGTCGCTCATTGTTCAGCCGCAAATATATATATATTTTAAAAAGCCTGGTATACACTAGTAAATTATTACTGTGGTTTTGATGTTCCACGGTAAAACATCTCTATTATCCTGTTTTTGGCATTTTTTGCTGTATAAAAATAATAATAGTGTCTCCCTGATTTTTCAGACACAAATATATCTGTTGAAAATAGTCTGGTGTAGGCCAGAGAGACAGAAGTGTGCTTTTGCTGTTCCACGGTAAAAAATCTCTATTATCCTGCTTTTTGCATTTTTTGCTGTAAAAAAAAAAAAAATAGTGTCTCCCTGATTTTTCAGACACAAATATATCTATTGAAAATAGTCTGGTGTAGGCCCGAGCAATACAAGTGTGGTTTTGCAGTTCCATTGTACAAACCTCTTTATTATCCACTTTTGGGCCATTTGTATCTAAAAAAAACAGTTTGAGTGTGTCGCTCACTGTTCAGCCGCAAATATATATATATTTTAAAAAGACTGATATACACCAGTAAATTATAACTGTGGTTTTGCTGTTCCACGGTAAAAAATCTCTATTATTCAGATTTTGGTAGTTTTTTCCGCAAAGAAAAACAGTAGTGTCTCCTGACTGTTGTGACACAAAAATATATCTGTTGAAAATAGTCTTGTGTAGGCCCGACATCCCAGTGTGGTTTCGCAGTTCCACGGGTCAAATCGCTGTACTATCCAGTTTTGGGCCTTTGGTATCTTAAAAAAAAGCAGTTTGAGTGTGTCGCTCACTGTTCAGCCGCAAATATCTCTATTTAAAAAAGTGTGGTATACCCCAGTAAACAATAACTGTGGTTTTCCTCTTCCACGGTTCTAATCTACTCTTTATTACCCTTTTTCCATTGATAGTGCAAGTGTAAGCTATTTTACTTCATTTACAATGGGCAAGGCGCATGGCAAGGGACGTGGAAGTGGACGTTCTGGTGATGGTTCGTGCAGAGGACGGGGCCGTGGCCAAGGTGAAAATGTGCCACAACCAACAGCCACATCTTCTCGCTCCCACTTCTTGACCGAATTACTAGAGAAGCACAGAACAACACCAGTATTGAGAACTGATCAGTGTGAACAGGTTATTAATTGGATAGCAGACAATACTTCCAGTTACCTGGGCACCACCACCTCCGGTCTGTCTTCCACACGGTCAACTCTTAGTAGCCGTGAGTCTCGACCGCATACTCCTCCTCACCCTGATGCTCCTTCCTCCCACCATGCCGAGTGTCGTCAGACAGCAAGTGATCCCACACTTAGACACTCTGAAGAGCTGTTCACTGGTCCATTTCCATATTTGGGCCCCTCGCCTGATACGCTTGAAGTGGTGGAAGAGGAGATCCCATGTTGCGATGCCCAAATATTTGAACAGCCACGGCCACAGGAAGTCGACGTTGGCAATCTGTCACAAGAGGTGGATGAAGACGAGACACAATTGCCAGGAAGTGAGGAGGAGGATCGTGGTGCGCAAGTGGAAGAGGAGGAGGTGGTGGATGATCTAGTAACTGACCTAACGTGGAAGGAGGACATGCAGAGTGAGGCCAGCAGCACACAGGGGGAGGGAGGCAGAGTACCCCAACAGGCAGGAAGAAGCAGTGTGGTGGCCGCAGACAGAAGGCAGGCAACCGTTCCCCGTAACACCAACACGAGGGACGTTGCCAGTACAAGCGGTAGATCTTCCAGAGTCTGGAATTTTTTTAAAGACTCTGCTGATAACCCCAAAAAGGCCATATGTTCCACCTGCCATGCCAACATCAGCATGGGTGACAAAACTACCAGCCTGACCACCACCAGCATGATCAGGCACATGGCAGCAAAGCACCCGACTTTGTGGGGCGAAACCCAGGGTCCACGACCAGTGTCAGCGGGTGTCACCACTGCTTCTTCCACTGTTGTGCGTGCAATAGAACCCCCTGTTGTGTGTGCAAGGCAATCCCCTGTTCATACTGCATGTAAAGATGCCCCCTCCTCTCAGTCTTCACTTGTTATGGCAGTTTCTCAAGAAACAGCATCAACGTCCACGTCCACGTCCCACCGCAGTGTTCAATTGTCCATATCCCAGACCTTTGAACGAAAGCGGAAATTCGCAGCTAACGCCCCACAGGCCACAGTCCTAAATTCGCACATTTCACGACTGCTTGCATTGGAAATGCTGCCTTTTAGGCTGGTGGAGACGGAATCCTTCCGCAATCTTATGGCGGTGGCCGTCCCTCAGTACTCGGTCCCCAGCCGACACTATTTTGCCCGGTGTGCCATCCCCGCACTACACAAGCACGTGTCCCAAAGCATCTGCCGTGCCCTCAACAACGCAGTTACTGGGAGAGTCCACCTGACAACGGACACGTGGACAAGTGCTTGTGGCCAGGGACGGTACATCTCTCTGACGGCACACTGGGTAAACATAGTTTAAGCCGGGACCCAGTCGGACCTTGGGACGGAACACATCCTCCCCACACCGAGGATTGCGGGCCCTATGTCAGTCAGAGTTGCCCCCACAGTGTACAGCTCCTGCGCATCCTCCTCCTCCTCCTCATGTTCAGCCTCCATCTCAGATATCACCACATCAGTTACAAGCTGGAAGCATTGCAGTACTGCCTCCGCCAAGCGGCAACAGGCTGTGCTGAAACTCATAAGCTTAGGTGATAAACCTCACACTGCTTGTGAGTTGTGGACAGCTGTGAAAGAGCAGGCAGATCTGTGGCTGAGATCGCTGAACCTACATCCCGGCATGGTCGTGTGTGACAATGGCCGTAACCTGGTGGCGGCTCTGAGGCGAGGTGAGATCACACACGTACCACGCCTGGCTCATGTGCTTAACCTCGTGGTTCAGCGGTTTCTTAAATCGTACTCCGAGTTGCCAGATCTGCTCGTGAAAGTACGCCGCCTGTCAGCTCATTTTCGCAAGTCGGCTACAGCTTCCGCCGCCCTTGCTGTGTTGCAGCAGCGTTTGCAGCTTCCGGCACACCGACTGGTGTGTGATGTCCCCACACGTTGGAACTGTACCCTCCACATGTTGCAAAGGATTTGTGAGCAGAAGAGAGCAGTTGTGGAGTACCAGCTGCAACAAGGCCGTCGATATTCAGGTCAGACTCCACACATAAGACCTCAGGAGTGGACCTGGATGTCTGACATATGTACCATCCTGACAAACTTTGAGGAGGCCACCAAGATGGTGAGTGGCGATGACGCCATCATTAGTGTCAGCATCCCACCACTTGTCTGTCTTTTGCAACGCTCTCTGCAGAGAATTAAAGAGGAGGCATTGCAGCCAGAGTATGATGAGATGGATCAAGAAGCCGTAGCAGGCGATTACACACAGCCCAGCCTCATCTCATCCCAACGTGCATTGGGGGACAATGAGGGAGAGGAGGAGGAGGAGGAGGAGGAGGAGGAAGAACAGGAGCTGCTATCATACGTTGTAGACGGTAGTACCTGTACAAGTGTCATACCGTCGGTTCAGCGTGGGTGGCCTGAGGACAGGGGGGAGGAGGAAGAGGAGGAGGAGGAGGAGGAGAGCATGGTCAGTCGTCATCTTGGTGAGGACACGGAAATCTTGCCCGTTACCAGTCTGGCACGCATGGCTGACTTTATGTTACGCTGCCTTAACCGTGACCCTCGCGTTGTCAAAATGTTGGGTGACAGTCATTACTGGTTGGTGACACTTGTAGACCCCCGCTACAAGGAGAACTTTCACTCTCTTATTCCTGAGGTGGAGAGGTCTACAAAAATGGGGCAATACTAGAAGGCCCTTGCTGCAGAACTCTTAAAAAAATTCCCATCTGAACACGCTAGCGGCAGAGGTCACAGTTCGTTACCTAACCAAGCGAACAGGCGAGAGAGATGCAACTCCAATCCAGCAGAGGCAGGGGAACACTGTCAACGTTCTGGGACAGTTTTCTGACACCCGACCAGCTGACAGGCCCTGAGGCGCGGGGTACTCTCACAAGGAGTGGAAAGTTTCAAAAGATGGTGAGGGAGTACCTTGCCGATCGGACCAGCGTCCTCCGTGATTCCTCTGTGCCTTTTAATTATTGGGTATCCAAGCTGGACACTAGGAATGAACTCGCTCTGTACGCCTTGGAGGTCCTGGCCTGCCCTGCCGCTAGCGTGTTATCGGAGCGTGTTTTTAGTGCCGCTGGGGGAATTATAACTGATAAGCGCACTCGCCTGTCAACTGACAATGCTGACAAGCTGACCCTTATCAAAATGAACAAGGGCTGGATTGGGCCAGACTTCTCATCACCACCAAATGACAGCAGAGTAACATAAAGTCAAATCCACTGTGTTATTTCGGGAGGTGTATTCACATGCACCGCTTCACACCCACACATGGGTATACGCTTCCTCGTTTCGTTTGTTTAATCTTCTTCTCCTTATCCTCAGCCTCCACCACCACTATACCACCAGGGTGCCAGCATTGCAAGTTCCTCCGTCCAAATTTTTGGCAGCTTTTGCATGGGACACCCACTCCCCAATAATGAGACTTATGTTTGTAATATGCTGTACTGCATGGCTCTTGTAAGGGGCATTGCAAGTTGCTCCGTCCTAATTTTTGTCAGCTTTTGCTTGCAAGGCATAAGCAAATACAATGGGACACCCACTCCCCAATAATGGGACTTATGTTTGTAATATGCTGTACTGCATGTGACGCGCCCCCTGGGCCGTGTGTACACGTGTGTGGGATACCAGTTGCCGGGTCTCTGGGGTCTGTAGTCTCCGTGGCGGTGACCCAGTCCCGTGGCTCAGGCTGGTCAAACCAGTGGCAGTCTTTCTTAGGTTTTGAGGTTAATTGTCCGACTGCGCCACCCGTGGATTGCAGTCAGGGAGTACCACCGCTGCAAGGCAGACCGCTGAGGCTGGTGTTGTGTGCGCAGCATAGAATGGGATAACTCCCCTCGGGAGGAGTATAGCCTCAGGGCAGTGAGTGTGGATGATGGGGGTGATGGTGCACGAGCGCAGCAGGAATGACTCAGAGTCTTTGCAGTGCAGTTCAGGGTCGTTACTGATGATTATAATGTTGACCCTCCCGGAAGCACTGGCTAGCATAAGAGGCCTGGTCAGTCTGTGAGCAAGCTGGAGTTCCCCTGGCCAGGTGGAGTTGTAGGCCTCCCCGTCTGTCTGCACTCTTCCTGGCTACCTTGCTGTAAGCGGGTAGAAGTAGCCCACATCCCTGAGTGTACCGTGTAGTGCTCACCCGTATGGCTGGTGACTTGGGGCCTTCTGTCAGCCTCCACTCCACGACGGCGGTGCTGGTCCCTTGCTTGTGACTGAGCCTCCGGGCTTCTATGGCCAGAGGACCTGAAATCCCCTGCCGGCTGGTTTCTGCTGCTGGATATATAAGTCCTCACAGCTTCAGACTCCTGTGTCCGGTTCCTATTGTCTTCTGCCAGGGCGAGCTCTGCTCAGCTTCCAGCCCCTGGTCATTAGCTCCTAGCTCCTACAGAGCTCCTTGCTGTTACTTTTCCTTGCTCTCACTCTGACTCTGACTGTTCTCTGACTCACTCAACCCCGCCCCAGATCCAGTTTATAAGGGCAGAATTCTCCCCTCCCAGGACTGGGGCAGGAGGATGTTGCATGTTTAAGGGATCCTGACCAGGAAACCTCCCACTTGCTCTCCGACGTAATATCTCTATTACTGTGGTGACCAGACCCCTGGGGTGCCACACATGGCTCTTGTAAGGGGCATTGCAGTTCCTCATAATTTTTGGAAAGCCTTCCATTCACTGCTTAGGCCAACAGTGCACGGGAGACCCAGTTGCTATAAATCGAAAAAAAGGTTTAGTTAACGCCCTCTGACCTCCATGTCATTTCCAAGGGGCATTGGAGTGGCTCAAAATTTTTGGTAGGCATTGCACTCACTGTATGCCCTATAACTGTGTAGCCGAACCGCTCCTTTTGTTACAGAAACATATCCTACAAGACATATCTGGTTGACTGGCCTGATATTGATGTGAATGGTCCCTGTTCCTCCTGCTCTTTCTCCTTTGCCACCACCTCATCCATCATTTATCACCTGAAGCTTTGTTTTAACGGGAGTCATAGAACTGGGATAGTAGCAGGAAAACATCCAGCAATCCTCGGAGGAGGTAGGATATGCGCCAAAACGCGGACCACCTCAGGCCTAGCCGCTACTACATACATGCGCTTGCATTCCAAGAAAACAAAGCAGATGCTAACTTCTATCATCATCATCATGCTCCTCACCTTGGCACTCTCAACTCCCCTGATGGAGAAGCCAGGGCCCACCGGAGGAGTCTGGTTCTCTGGTGGGCTCGTCCAATGCTGCCCTAAAGCAGGCCAGGCTAAGAAAAGTGTGGGGGAAGGTGACAGGAGAAATCAGGGCGGCTGGGGACCGAGTATGGACACCTGACCGCCACCTGGTGGCTGGGGACCGAGCGTGGACACCCGGCCGCTGGGCGGCTGGGGACAGAGTATGGATACCTCGCTGCGAAGCGGCCATGAGGTAGTGGCCAGCGTCGGCCTCCTCCAAACTAAAAGGCCCCATTTCAAGTGAAAGCTAGCAGTATGGTATTGCAGCCTGCGGGTGGGTGGGTGGTTGGCTGCATATTTTCGCTTGCATTGCAAGGAATGGGGGAGGTACAATTGAACACTGCCCTGGGACAAGGACTTGCACGGGGATAGTTGCAAGTCTGCATCTTCTGATGCGGCAAGGATCACTTCTGATGGGCACACTTTCAGACAGTGACCTGGGGGTCAGAGATGCTTCCAGGGGTCTTCCCCATGCTGATCCCTTGTCTTTTCAGCACTGTATGCATGTGTCACACAGCACATGGCCAGATAAGGTTGTAAAATGTTAAAATGACATTTCCCGGTGAACGCATTTGTCACGGCTGAAAGCAATACAAAAGTGCAAATGCGCATGAAAAATGCTACTTGTGAACATAGCCCAAGGTGTGGAGTAGTATTTTTGTTTTTGATTATTTATTTTACCTTATACACAAGTTTTTACCCTGGAAAGGAAATTCCTTAACATATTTCACAGGAAAACCGTTTCAGTTTCGTTTTTGAACGTTTTATTGTGAGCCCGCAAAAGTGGCTTAATACCTCTGACCACGTTGTTGACAGCAGTTACCTGGGGGTCTGAAATGCTTCCAGGGGCGATCCCCATGCTGCCCCCATGTCTTTTGAGCACTGTCACTATCGTTTTGGGCACTTTTTAGGCTTTCTACAGACTGCCGGGGGTGCTGCCGCAAAAATGCTCGGGTCTCTCATAGACTAACATTGGGCTCTTTGCTCGGGTCGAGCACCCGAGTATCACGGTAAGCTCGGCCCGAGCTTCGAGCACCCGAGCATTTTAGTGATCGCTCAATACTATCAGTCGTCATCTTGGTGAGGACACGGAAGTCTTGCCCGTTACCAGTCTGGCACCCATGGCTGACTTTATGTTAGGCTGCCTTAACCGTGACCCTCGCATTGTCAAAATGTTGGGTGACAGTCATTACTGGTTGATGACACTTTTAGACCCCCACTACAAGGAGAACTTTCACTCTCTTATTCCTGAGTTGGAGAGGTCTACAAAAATGGGGCAGTACCAGAAGGCCCTTGCTGCAGAACTATTAAAAAAATTCCCATCTGAACACGGTAGCGGCAGAGGTCACAGTTCGCTACCCAACTAAGGCATACAGGCGAGAGAGACGCAACTCCAATCCAGCAGAGGCAGGGGAACACTGTCAATGTTCTAGGACAGTTTTCTGAGACCTGCCCAGCTTACAGGCCCTGAGGCGCAGGGTACTCTCACAAGGAGTGGAAAGTTTCAAAAGATGGTGAGGGAGTACCAGCGTCCTCCGTGATTCCTCTGTGCCTTTTAATTATTGGGTATCCAAGCTGGACACTTGGAATGAACTCACTCTGTATGCCTTGGAGGTCCTGGCCTGCCCTGCCGCTAGCGTGTTATCGGAGCGTGTTTTTAGTGCCGCTGGGGGAATTATAACTGATAAGCGCACTCACCTGTCAACTGACAATGCTGACAAGCTGACCCTTATCAAATTGAACAAGAGCTGGATTGGGCCAGACTTCTCATCACCACCAAATGACAGCAGAGTAACATAATGTCAAATCCACTGTGTTATTTCGGGAGGTGTATTCCCATGCATCGCTTCACACCCACACATGGGTATACGCTTCCTCATTTCGGCTGTTTTTTGCTCTTCTCCTTATCCTCAGCCTCCACGACCCCTATACCACCAGGGTGACCGTGGTGCATGTTGCCAGCATTGCAAGTTCCTCTGTCCTAATTTTTGGCAGCTTTTGCTTGGAAGGCATAGGCAAAGACTATGGGAGACCCACTCCCCAATAATGGGAATAATGTTTTTAATATGCTGTACTGCATGGCTCTTTTAAGGGACATTGCAAGTTCCCCCTTCCTAATTTTTGGCAGCTTTTGCTTGGAAGGCATAGGCAAAGACTATGGGAGACCCACTCCCCAATAATGGGAATAATGTTTTTAATATGCTGTACTGCATGGCTCTTGTAAGGGGCATTAAAATTGTCTTGTTAAGCTACTGTGACCTCCACGTCTCTTCCAAGGGTCGTTAATATTGTCTTTTTATTCCACTGCGACCTCCACCACTCTTCCAAGGGGCATTAAAATCGTCTTGTTAAGCTTCTGTGACCTCCACGTCTCTTCCACAGGGCGTTGATATTGTCTTTTTATTCCACTGTAACCTCCACCACTCTTCCAAGGGGCATTAAAACTGTCTTGTTAAACCACTCTGAACTCCACGTCTCTTCCAAGGGGCATTAAAACCATCTTGTTAAGCTACTGTGACCTCCACATCTCTTCCAAGGGGCATTAAAACTGTCTTGTTAAACCACTCTGAACTCCACGTCTCTTCTAAGGGGCATTAAAACCGTCTTGTTAAACCACTCTGAACTCCACAGCTCTTCCAAGGGGCATTGACATGTTGTTTTTAATTACCTCTAACCTCCACGACTCTTGCAACGGGCATTGCATTTCCTCCTAATTTTTGTCAGCTTTTGCTTTTCAATGCATAGGCGAACACTAAGGGAGACCCACTCACCAATAATGGGTAGAAGGTTTTTAATACGCTGTAATCCACGTCTGTTTCAAGGGGCATTGCAGTACCTAATAATTTTTGGAAAGCCTTCCATTCCCTGCTTAGGCCAACAGTGTACAGGAGACCCAGTTGCTATAAATGGAAAAAACGGTTTAGTTAAGGCCCTCTGACCTCCATGTCACTTCCAAGGGGCATTGGAGTGCCTCGAAATTTTTGGTAGGCATTGCATTCACTGTATGCCTTATAACTGTGTAGCTGAACCGCTCCTTTTGGTACAGAAACATATCCTACAAGACATGTGTGGTTGGCTGGCCTGATATTGATGTGAAAGGTCCCTGTTCCTCCTGCTCTTTCTCCTTTGCCACCACCTCATCCATCATTCATCACCTGAAGATTTGTTTTAACAGGAGTCATAGAACTGGGATAGTAGCAGGAAAACATCCAGCAATCCTCGAAGGAGGTAGAATATGCGCCAAAACGCTGACCACCTCAGGCCTAGCTGCTACTACATACATGCGCTTGCATTCCAAGGAACAGAAAGCTAAGGAGGTGGATGGCCTCATGATCATGAATAATTTACTCGTTGTGTAGGAGGCCGACCACTGCTGCTGTCTACCTTCAGAACTTTGTGTTGAAGCCTGATTGACCCAGGACCCGCAATCCTCTGGAGGACGTGTTGCATCCCAGTGTCCAGTGTCCAACTGTGTCCCGGCTTCCACAATATTAACCCAGTGTGAAGGCGTCAGTGAGATGGACCATTCCTGGCCACATTCACTTGTGGTTAGGCTGTCCTTCCCATTAAATGCACTGGGGAGGGCACAGGTAATGTTTTGGTATGCGCGCTTGTGTATAAGGCGCACCAGGACAAATAGGGGCGGCTGGGGACCGTTTATGGACACCCGGCCACCCCCACGCGGCTGGGGACTGTGTGTGGGCACCCGGCCGCGGGGCGGCTGGGGACTGAGTATGGACACCCGGCCGCCCCCTGGTGGCTGGGGACCAAGCGTGGACACCCGGCCGCCGGGCGGCTGGGGACTGAGTATGAATACCAGGCTGCCGACGCAGCCATGACGTGGTGGCCAGATTCCACCTCCACATGCCTAAAAGGCCCAATTTCAAGAGCAAGCAAGCTAGCAGTATGGTATTGCAGCCTGGGGGTGGGTGGGTGGCAGGCTGCATACTTGCGCTTGTATTGCAAGTTATGGGGGAGGTACAATTGAACACTGCCCTGGGACAAGGACTTGCACTGGGATAGTTGCAAGTCTGCATCTTCTGATGCGGCAAGGATCACTTCTGATGGGCACACTTTTAGGCAGTTACCTGGGTGTCAGAAAAGCTTCCAGGGGTCTTACCCATGCTGTTCCCATGTCTTTTTAGCACTGTATGCATGTGTCACACAGCACATGGCCAGATAAGGTTGTAAAATGTTAAAATGACATTTCCCGGTGAATGCATTTGTCACGGTTGTAAGCAATACAAACGTGCAAAAACGCATAAAAACTGCTACTTGTGAACATAGCCCAAGGTGTGGAGGAGTATTTTTGTTTTTGGTTATTTATTTTACCTTATACACAAGTTTTTACCCTGGAAAGGATGTTCCTTAACCCCTTTCCGACCTGGTCAATAATAGTACGCACCAGGTCGGGAAGGCCGGTTTAGCGGGGGCTCCGGCGGTGAGGCCGCACTGAAGCGAGCACATGTCAGCTGATTATTGGAATCGCAATCCACCCGCGGCTGTTAACATGTTAAATCTCTGACAGTGGCATTTAACTCGCGCTTCCGGGAGTCCTAAGCCCCGCCCATCAGTGACCCCGTCACATAATCGCGGGTCACCAATGGGTGGGCATGACAACTCAGGGTCTGCAGCAGACGCCTGTGGTTGTCATGTCTCAATTGCTATGAGCGCCACCTAGTGGTCAGCGCTCATAGCAAGTGAGCATTTCTCCTGCATACAAGCGATCTGCTCATCGCTTGTATGCAGTAGAAGCAATCAGACAACTGCTGCTTCTAGTCTCCTCTGGAGACTATAGAAGCAAGCAGAAAGTGTAAAAAAAAAGTTTTTAAAAAAATAAAAAAAATAAAAAATATATAAAGGTTTAAGTCACCCCCCTTTCGCCCCATTCAAAATAAAATATATATATATATAAAAAAAAACCACATACACATATTTGGTATCGGCGCGTTCAGAATCGCCCGATCTATCAATAGAAAAGAAGAATTAATACACTCAGTAAACGGCTTAACGAGAAAAAAAATTTAACGCCAGAATTACGTTTTTTTGGTCGCTACAACTTTGCAATAAAATGCACTAACGGGCGATCTAAACATCGGATCTATCCCAAA
Organism: Phyllobates terribilis; assembly: GCF_046119375.1. NCBI lineage: Eukaryota > Metazoa > Chordata > Amphibia > Anura > Dendrobatidae > Phyllobates > Phyllobates terribilis. The sequence continues at coordinate 419,903,413 of NW_027362762.1, read as the reverse complement.
ATGGTATCAATAAAAACATCAGCCCGGCACGCAAAAAATAAGCCCTCACCTGGCCCCAGATCCCGAAAAATGGAGAAACTAAGGGTCTCGGAAAATGGCGGCATTTTTTTTTGTTTTTCTAGCAAGCTTAAATAAAAAAGAACCTATACATGTTTGGTGTCTATGAACTCGTAACGACCTGGAAAATAATGATGGCAGGTCAGTTTTAGCAATCTGTGAACGTGGTAAAAAAGGACCCAAAAAACAACTGTGGAATTGCATTTTTTTTGCAGTTTCACTGCACTTGGAATTTTTTTCCCATTTTCCAGCACACGATATGGTAAAACCAGTGATGGTGTTTAAAAGTACAACTCGTCCCGCAAAAAATAAGCCCTCACAAGGCCATATTGAACGAAAATTAAAAAAGTTCTGGCTCTGGGAAGAAGAGGAGCAAAAAAGGAAAACACAAAAACAGAAAGACCCATGGTCGTTAAGGGGTTAACATATTTCACAGGAAAGCACTTTCACTTTCATTTTTGAACGTTTTATTGTGAGCCTGTAAAAGTGGCTTAATACCACTGACCACGTTGTTGACAGCAGTGACTTGGGGGTCAGAAATGCTTCCAGGGGCGATCCCCATGCTGTCCCCATGTCATTTGAGCACTGTCACTATCGTTTTGGGCACTTTTTAGGCTTTCTACAGACTGCCGGGGGAGCCGCCGCAAAAATGTTCGGGTCTCCCATAGACTAACATTGGGCTCGTTGCTCGGGTCGAGCACCCGAGTATCACAGTGAGCTCGGCCCGAGCTTCGAGCACCCGAGCATTTTAGTGCTCACTCAACACTACTGTCTACTGCATTTGTGATCGCCTTCTTCGGGGCGCTAAGCATAAGCGAATTAGTCCCTCAATCCAAAATTACCACCAGTGGAGGTTTATTACACCAGGACGTAGTCATAGCCAATAATGCAATACGTCTATGTATACGCAAATCGAAAACGGTTCCAGCGGGTAGGGGCACTTGGGTACTTCTACCACTCACAAATGGTACACTGAGTCGGGTAACAATAGTAAAAACATATATAACCATCAGATCACAAAGTAATTTCTTCCTATCACACATTGATGGAATGCCATTATCAAGATACCTGTTCCAAGCTATATTTAATAAATGCCTAACATCGGCAGGGAACCACCCCAAAGATTACAGGACACACTCATTCCGCATAGGCGCGGCCACGGAAGCAGCAAGAGCAGGACTGTCAGAAACGGAAGTTCAGAGGAAAGGGAGATGGCGATCCTCGTGTTTGGCGAGATACATATGACCGGACTTGTTATCCTAACGTGGTTTGTTTCTTTTACAGGTGACACTAAGCCAACAGTGTGGGTGATAGGCCACTCGTATATATATTGGCCAGAAAAAAGAGCAAAAGTCCGCCCAGGCGAAAGTAAATTAGAGTTTCATAACACATATTTGAACTGGAGAGGTATTAGAGGCCTGCTATGGCCACAGGTACTAATGGAGGTAATCAAGGTAGGGAGAGAGGCAAGAGGTCCGGTCGTCTTAGTTATACAGGCCGGAGGAAACGACCTAGGTCATCACAAGACCGCATAACTAATGGCAATAATGAAACTAGACACTGAGCGCTTCAGACAATTTTTCACAAAACTAACTATAGTATGGTCAGAGATTGTGCCGATAGTGGTATGGCAAGGTGCGCGAGGCATCACGGCCATCGAACAGACAAGGCGGGTAATAAATATTGGGATGGCAAAATTTAGAAGAGACAGAGGCGGTGTAGTTATACAACACCGACAACTGGAAGGAGATAAAGCAGGCCTCATATGGCCCGACGGTGTTCACTTAATAGATATTGGACTGGAAATATTCCTGTCAGGACTCCAGGACGGAGTGGAACAAGCGTTAAGAGTGATGGATGGGGGTCAGAGTCCTGCATACGAGTACGCAGGATCCTCCGTGGCCTGGAAATAGAAAGGAAATGTTGGAGAGTTACACTTGTTGGCCAACTTGCCGGTGTGGAGACCCAGGGCATGCTGCAACAAGCTGAATTATTTTAGAAATAAAATGCCTTTCTAATGGAATGAGTATAAAGAGTTAATAAAGCTGTGACCCATCCAGTTGTAAGAGTTACATTATTGTATTGTCAAGGAAAGGGGGGCGGTAGGGGGGCTGAGCCTCTGGGTTTGGTTGGGGGTCCCCACAGTCTGCCTAGGCTAGATGCATTTAAAAATTCTTATTAGATACACAGGCGGTGCAGCTTGCTTCGCAGCTGGGCTACTACGCCCAAAGTATTGCCTAGGCTAGATGCAGTTAAAAATTCTACGCTGACTAGCAGACACTGAAGCTTTGGAGCAGACCTCTGAGTAAACAGCTCTTCAGACTCAACCATCTGTGTTACCCCAAGCCATAGTGTATGTAGTTTCTTACAGTTAAAAGGGAGGGGGGGGGGGGCGACCCAACCCACCTGGAATTGACGATGCCAATGTCACGTAAAACACAGCAAGGGGACTCCAAAAAGAGTCTCCATTTTTTACAAAAATTGTGGCACAGACACCACTTAAGTGGCATCAATTGCCCCAGAGTTTATTAAAACGGTTGGTGAGGTGTTTTTACCAAATCCTCAAGCTTTTAGTCTCCCCAGGATGACACAGGGGTAGAAAACTCCTTGCGGATCCATGATTTGTTCATCTTTATGAACGTGAGTCTGTCTACATTCTCAGTGGACAGACGCGTGCGCTTATCTGTCAGAACACCACCAGCAGTGCTGAACACACATTCAGAGAGAACGCTGGCTGCAGGGCATGACAAGATCTCCAAGGCGTGAGTGGCGAGCTCCGGACATTTTTCCAGATTGGAATCCCAAAATGAGCAAGGGTCCAGTGACACAGTCATGGCTTCGATGTTCACTTGGAGATACTCCTGTACCATCCTCTCTAGGCGTTGACTATGTGTCAGAGTTCTTGTCTCCTGTGGCCTTGCAAAGGATGGTCTAAAAAAGTGGTGAAACGATTCCACAAAATTGCTACCAGCAGATACTGTGTTGCTGTTACGGTTTGAGTGATGAAGACTCAACAGTCCCACGGTTTGCAAGTTAGAACTGTGAGATTCACTACGTGCACCACTGGTGTTTTGTGGAAAAGCACATGTAAGATTCTGCAACAGCCTCTGCTGATACTCCTGCATGCGTGAATCCCTTTCTATGGCAGGAATTATTTCGGCAAATTTACTTTTGTACCGGGGATCTAAGAGTGTGGCACTGTCAACCCAGTAGTCGGGATTACTTTGAATTCTGACAATCCGAGGGTCATGTTGCAGGTAGTGCAGCAAGAAGGCACTCATGTGTCTTGCGCATCCAGGAGGACCAAGTTCTTGTTGTGTTGGTGGCGAGGTAAGAATCATGCTTCCTTCCTCTGCCCTCTCCCCCCAACCTCACACAACAGAAATGTGATCAAGGTCTCCCTCATCTGATGAGTCTTACATGCCCATTGCCAGTTCGTCCTCCACTTCTTCCTCGGCTCCTGCACCTTCTTCAACAGTTTGGCTGCTACCATGCACCCTGGTTAATCCCTCTCCCCCACCCTCCCATGCCTGCCGCCTTGGTGCTGCCGACCGTCTGGACCTTGGAGATGTTATCCCTTCCGCATACGACTCCTCCACTACTTCCTCCACCTCCTCTTGTCCCACCACCTGACTCTGAATTCTGTTTAATGTGTGCTCCAGCATGTAAATCACCGGAATAGTCATGCTGATAATGGCATCGTCAGCACTAAACATCTTCGTCGCCATTTCAAAACTGTGCAGAAGGGTGTGTGGCACCCCTGAGGGTTCAGTCACCACAGAGGTACTGCATCTCACCCAGAGGTGTGGTATCTCACACTCAGGTAAGGAAGAAGTATAGCTCGGGACCCTAACACCTGCATCCAACACATACCCGCAGTGGCGGTAGGGCGAGATTGCTCCTAAGGGAGAGCACAGTCCCAGGTCCCTAGCTGGCGGGAGGGTCCTATGTAGTGGGTGTGGGTGGAGAAAGCAGCTTAGGGGAGCACATGACAGGGAGAGTATAAATAGGAAGCCATCTTAGAAAGAGCAAGCCAGTCAGAGGAGGAGAAGTGACTGGACAGAGGCTCTGCATGAGCTCTGCTCCGGAGGCGGGCCTAGCCTGGGAGGCCCAGGACTGAAGGAGTGAAGAGAGGAGTGGGAGCAGGAAGGCTACAGGAACCGAAGGGACCCTAGGGGTACGGGCCATGCAGAAGGTCACCCGTACGCCCGCTGCTACCAGGAGGTAGAGGGGTCAGGTCAGATAAGGGGAACTGGTCCCTCAACTAGCGGAGAAACAGCAAGGCTCAACTAGAAACCGGAGGCTGCAGCATTTCATGTACTGCAGGCCAAAGTCCACACCAGTTTCACTAAGAAGCTAGCCACATAAGACCCAGGGGACGGAACACACGTCGCCCGCCAAGGCCCGAGGATACCGGATAGAAGTGTCACTGGGTGTGAGGTGCAGGGAGAAGGTCAGAGAAAGGACACACAGAAGGGGGTCCTGCTATGTACTCCAGAGCTATCCGGGGGTGGACTGAGCCCCTCACTAAGTACGCACAGCACAACGGGGGAGATTGCTCTGGTACCTGTAATCTGGACTGCAACAACTGTGAGTAAAGATCTTGGGACCGCATCACACGGATTCTGTGTTCATTACTGACTCCCTGCACTACAACCACCATCATCCACCCACACTGCCCTGAAGCTGCACTCTTCCTGTGGGGAGTAATAATACCATTGCTGCAAAAAGACCAGCTTCAGAGGACTGTTCCGCAGCTGTGGCCCCTTTGGCCGCACGCCACAGGTGGCGTAGTCGGACATTGTAAAACCCATATATACAAATTACTCTTGGATTGACCACCCTGGGTTATGGACCGGGTCACCGCCACAGTGACTACAACCCCCAGCGTCCACCGGCCCGGCTCCGGGTACCCCACGGCCCAGGGGGCGCGTCAACTTCATAGGTCCCTGATCTGAGACCACTCCTGCAGCGTGATTTGCCCCACCTCTGGATCTCGTTGGCCCAGGCTATACGTCAGAACGTATTGCACCAGGGCTTGTCAGTGCTGCCACAGTCGCTGCAACATGTGCAGAGTTGAATTCCACCGTGTCGGCACATGACATTTCAGCCGATGAACTGGCAGGCCCAACGACTTCTGTAGAGATGTAAGTCATTGAGCTGCGGGATGCGAATGGCGGAAGTGAGGACACAGCGACCGTGCCCTCTGCAGAAGGCCATCTTGTCCGGGATAGTGGGCTAAAAATTGCTGGACAACCAATTTCAACACATGAGCCATACAAGGCACGTGTGTGACATTGCCCCGGCGAAAGGCCGCACCCAGGTTTGCAGCATTGTCGCACACGGCCTTCCCTGGTTTCAGGTCCAGCGGAGACAACCATTTATGAAACTGGGTCTCCAGAGCTGACCACAACTCCTCAGCTGTGTTACTAACATTTCCCAGACATTTCAACGTAAACACCGCCTGATGCCGTTGAGCCCTGCTGCCAGCATAGTATGGATGTGTGCAAGATTCCTTCTGCGCAGTTAGAAAGCGGGTGGCATGACCAGACAGGCTTTGGGTGCAGGTGGAGGACCGAGAGGAGGTTGAGGAGGCTGAGGCAGTGGAGGAACTTCTAGATAAAGAGGATTGACGTACAACTCGTGGGGACGGCAAGACTTGGACAGCAGCCCCTTGTCCTGCTGTCACCATAGTTACACAGTGCCCAGTCAGCGACATGTAACGCCTCTGTCCATGCCTACTCTTCCAAGTGTCTGTGGTGAAATGCACCCTGTCACACACAGAGTTTCTCAAAGAAGCGGTGATGTTGTGTGTGACATGCTGGTGGAGCGCAGGCACACCTTTCCTTGAGAAGTAGTGCTGACTGGGCATCTGGTACTGGGGCACTGCGACGGACTTAAGGTCTCGATAATCCTCTGTGTCCACCAGGCGGAAAGGCAGCATTTCTGTAGCCAAGAGCTTGCAGATGGTGAAATTAAACCTCTTTGCTTTCTCATGGCTAGGAGGAAATGGTCTTTTACTTGTCCACATCTGAGGGACCGAGGGCTGGCTGTTGTGCTTAGACGGGGTTGAGTAGGGTGTCCCCGGCAAACTGCCGGTCTGTGAGGAAGATGCAGGCAAAATAGTTAGGTTGCCTTGATCCAAAGGTGGTGCTCTCGATGTCGGAGCGCGCTCAACACCAGCTGGTGTTTCCACTTCCAAATTAAATGATGACCTACCAATCACACTGGCTGTTGTGGGTAAAGAGGTGGCAGGTCTGCATCCAAAAACATGTGTGACTGCTGTCCCCCCAGTCACAGAGGATGAAGAGGCCGCGGATGCACAAGATGGGCAGACTGTGGTTGGCCCGGCCCGCTAGGCACAGTGAGCTTCCCACTGCAACTTATGCTTCATATCCATGTGACGGTTCATGCATGAAGTACTCAAACTATGGACTTTTTGGCCTCTACTTAGCTTTGGGTGACAAATATTACAGATAACACGAATTGGGTTATCCTTATCGATCTGAAAAAATGCCCAGGCTATGCATGGCTTAGAGCCCATGCGACCTGTGGTCAGAGGCAGAGTTGTGGTTGAGGATGCAGTTGTTGACGTGCTTCCAGTACACCGTCTCTGTCCAGGAAGGCGCAACCTATACTCGTCGTCAATAGCATCTGTGATGCCCAGCTGCGCTTGGTATCACAGATCCTAGAAGAGTGCATTGATGGAATCCTCCACAAGAGGCCCCCATAAACATTCACACATCTCCACCTTCCACCTCAGACCAGCAGAGGGAGCCCATTAGGGATATAAATAGGGAAGGTGGAGCTAGGCAGTTCAGTTCCTCTGAAGAGTTCCTGCAGTAGAGAAGCCTAAGAGAGGTCAGTCTGCAGTGGAGCTCAGTCTAGTCTAGAGAACTCAGTTAATAGTTCAGCAGTGGAGCACGAGGCTCCTGCTAGCTAGATTCAGGGAGCCCAGATAGAGCTTAAGGTGTGCTGGTGCCATAAGATCGGTGAAGCGCGGCAAGCTGCTGTTAGTGTGCATAGCCTAGTGAGGGCCCGAGTAGGCTGAAGGCGAGCGGAGAGTTAGTACATAGGGGGCAGAGGAGCTTAACCAGCTCACCCCGAAGCATTTACCGGTCATCGGATCCAAGCTTACCGGGATCTCTATGACCCAGTAAGGCATCACCGGAATCCCTAGAGAACTTCAAGTCCCAGGATCGCTAAGGTGATGATACGTAACAGAGCCAGGAGATGCTTAGGCCCCGCATACTGGGAGCGTGAACTCCAAGACAAGGCCCTACCACAAGGTCAGCCAGTGCAGGACAGAGACAAAGTTAGGCCTAGCTCCAGGCAGGTCAGAAACTTACTACGCAGAGGCAAGAAACAGGAGGCCCTACACCCACTCATTGGGGAGGATCCTGATATGCACCCTTCACCCTATAGTGCTCCGGGATGTGCCTGAATTTCCACCAGTAAAAGGTACTGAAGTGACTACCGTGTCCATTTCCGTTCTTGCTCTGTTCCAGCTGGGTTTCGCCTGTCCTGAATTCCCCCTGCATACGCTTTTCTGAGGCCTAGCTCCACCTGTGGGGAGCTATACCATCGAGCTGCCTTATAACCGGCCTCAGTGGACTGCTGCAGCGCAGGAGCTTCTCACCAGATACCACAGGTGGCGTCACGAACTCTTATAAAATTAACAATTATCCACCCTTTTAAAGAGTGACCCCAGGGTACGGGCCCGGGAGCCGACCACCGCGACATCCCCAAGGCCAGGAAAGGCCCGGGTACCAAGTCATCCCCATCCGCTGGGCTAGTCACATCCTCCTCCACCTCCTCTGCTGACCTCATCGACTGGCTGACTGTGGGTTGACAGTAAGTGGGATCTCCAACCTCGTCATCATCACCCTGTGTGTTCTCACACCCGTCGTCCTCAGAGCCAACCTCTTTCTGCCCTGACCGAAAAGTCCAGTTGTCGCTCCAATCAGGTATTTGAGTCTCATCATTGTCTTCATCATTGTCTCCACCAACAGGAGTTACAGTTTGGGAACGAGGGTCTACATTATGCTCAAAACCTTCTTCATCTGGTCCTGGATCTGACTCATAAAGATTCTGGGCATCAGTGCAGATCATTTCCTCGTCTGGATTAACAGAAGCTCTGGAGCAGACCTCCATTTCCCAGGCTATAGTATGAGTAAACAGCTGTGCAGACTCAACCATCTGTGTTACCCCATACTCAGACGGGCAGCTGGAGACTTGGGAGCTGTGAGGAAGCAAGTGCGATTGGGGTGACACCTCTGAGGACTGGAGTATTTGTGATGTTGAAGTTGAGGTGGAGGAGAGCCCACTTGAAGGAGCACTTGATATCCGTTGAAGCACCTGCTGTTTTTGTGCCTCATTTGGAATTTGTAGCGATGGGCATGTCCGTAAGAAAGGGATCGTATCACATTGTCCACGAAAAGAAGTAGACATCTTAGTTTGGCTGGAAGATGGTCTTTCTTCTGCAGATGTTACTCCCCCCCCACCGCAGGGGAGCTCGACCCCCCAGCGGACAGGCACCAGTATTGGGAGAGGGGGGCTGCACGTCAGGGTCCACCGCGGCTCTGGCACAATCCCGGCGACATGGAGGCGCATGGGCAGGAACGGACTGGCCGTGTCAGCTTCGCACTCCAGCGTAGTCCCTCTGCCCGCTCGCGCCCGTAACCTCAAAGGGATGCGCAAGGGGCTTTTCTTCCCAGGGCTGTTCCACGCTCAGCAGAAACGTGGGGGAGCTCAGGTCGGCCTTCCACGGTACTCCCTTACCTCCCTCGCCCTCTTTCCTTCTACCGTTCTCCATCTAACCCCTCGGCTCTGTGGTGTCCGCTCTCCCTCCAGCTCTCTCCTTCTCACAGGTGGACTACCGCGTGTATTCACACTGTGGCGAATCTTTTGGGCCCAGGCATAAGAAGTTGTCGAGGTAATGGATAATTTGTGCTCCCTTAGAAACGTCCATTACAACCCATTCGAGGAAGCAACTAAATGCCTCAAATAGTGAGCAGGATCTGGACCACCCCATGGACAAACAGCGATCTATATAGTATGCTCCTTCACAGAAGCAGTCCACTAGGTGGACACTATTGGGAGGCACAGGTAGTAAGTAACCGGAACGCCGCATCAATGTCTGTTTTGGCCATTAGGTTGACCCTTCCCAACTTCTTGATCCGCCTGATTGCCTTGTCAAAGGATGTACAGTATATACTACTGTACTTGGTTCCGCGTCGATGTTGTCGTTTACTGACCTGCCCCTTGGATATGACAAATGGTGGATTAGTCCGAATGTATTGGGTTCCGTTTTTGGCACAACTCACAACGGGGATACCACTACGTCTTGTAAGGAAAGTGTTCTGAATGGAACCGCCATTCTACCTAAAGATATTTCTTTTTTTAATTTTCTTGTCACGACATCTGGGTGTTGGTAGGCTGATTTTAGATTTTTACTCCAGCCTTTCTTGATTTTAGAAGGGCATGACATGCCTATATCTGTGTCTCCCCCTCCTTTTACTCCTCAACCTCTTTTCTTTTTGCATGACTATATGTACTTGTCACTTTTCCATGTGTTAGTTGTGTCTTCTGAGCAGTTTGTCAGCTTTTGGACACCTTTGAAGTGTTTTCTATGTGTTTTCTATGTGTTTCTATGTTTTTGTTTGGCTGCCATTGGTTTTAACGGTGTTCGAAGATGTTCGACGAACAGTTCGACGAACATACGGGTGTTCGACGAACCGAACCGAACTGGAACACTACGGGGGTGGCTCAACTCAATTCCTAATGTGATACAGCAGGCTCGATCTGAGTTTAAAATATCTTGGAATATATATTCTATGTTATACAGGCCTCATCCACAGTAAAAAAAAAGTACCGTATTTTTCGGACTATAAGACGCACTTTTTTCCTCCAAAATTTTGGAGGAAAATGGGGGGTGTGTCTTATATTCCGAATTCTGGGGGGTATATATATATATATGGGGTGTGGGACGAGCGGTAGCGGTGGAGAAGCGGGGCACAGGAGGCAGCAGCCGCCTGCTGCAGTCTACGCCGTCCCCGCTGCTAAAGAAAATGAATATTCACTGCTCCCCACGCCCATGGGGCGTGGGGAGCACTGAATATTCATGCTCCTAAATAGCAGCACACAGTGTAGCTGCGCTGCGGCTCCTACTGCTGCCGGAATCGCCTGTGCCCGCTGTTAAAGGGTATGAATATTCAATCACTTTCCATGCTCATGGGCGTGGGGAGGGGGTGAATATTCATGCCCTTTAATGAGTGGGCACACGAGATAGCCGGCAGCAGCAGGAGCCGCAGCGCGGCTCCGCTGTGTGCCGGCTATGAAGGAGAGTGAAGTCACTGCTCCCCGCGCAGACTGTCCAGGCGTGGGGAGCAGTGACTTCCGGCAGCTGATCTCTCCTTGTGAGCCTCGCATAGTAGTGAAGTCATGCGCGGCTCACATGGAGAGATCAGTGCGGGCAGACAGGACGCAGCGCTGGAAGAGAGAAGAGAGGAGAGTAGGAGTGTTTATTTTTTTTATGTGCAGCATGATGGGGATTAGGGGGACCATGCATACTAGGATAAGGATGAGGGGACCATGCATACAAGGATAAGGATTAGAGATGAGCGTTGTTCGACTCGAACTGTTCGCCAATCTCAAATTCGAGCAGTTTTGGGCAGTGTTCGAGCAGTTCGGCGAACACGAACGATTTGAAAAAAATTCGGCAGTTCGAGGTTATGTTCGATAACTGTTCGTGCACCAAAATCATAACTGGATTTTTTCTCAGTAATGATGAAAATTAATGTTAATACGCAGTTTGAGTGTACAGTGGGGCGGGGGGAGGGGCGGGGGGAGGGGCAGGGGATGGATCTCTGCAGGAATAATGAAGATCTCCATTTTTTTTTCTCTTTCCCACATTTACAGTCGGGAGGTGCAATCTGTCAGCCTATCAGCAGAGCACACACGGAGCGAACTGCTTTTTTTCACACAAGCAAGGGCATGTGTCATTGGCAGTGTATGTCACATGTCCTTGCCCTATAAGACCCAGTCATTTTCCCCGTCACCACCATTTTCTCACTGCTGCACCTGCGTGTTAGACGGCACCGCTGTTGCTGTGTGCGCTATACCTTGTTAATTTAAAGCCAATTTTCGCAAAAATCTACAGATAGCTTGGGAGTAGGGAATAGTTGTGATTGCAATCCTTTTAAGGACTAGGTTGCAGCATTTCCTACGACTTTTATCAGGCAGGTCTGTGCTCTTAAATAGATAGGTTGGTAGTAAAGACTAATTGTAATTGCAGTCCTTTTCAGGACTAAGTTACATCAGTTCCTATCAGTTTTTGCCAGGCAGGTCTGTGGCAGTGCTGTGCAAGTTTTTTTCACAGCATTTTGCTAAATCTAGCAAAGCTAATCCTTTTTGGCCTATTGCAGAGTGTGTTAGTCAGTGGAGTAGCCTATCTGTGTTGCAAGCTACACCACCTGTGTATAAAATACCAATTTTTTTACTGCACCTAGTGAAGTAAAACCTTTTGGGCATAGCATCATTCTACTAGTCCATCTATACTGACCTCCATAAGGTGGCAAATTGAATATAATTTTTTTCTGCATCTAGCTCTGAAAAAATATTTGGGCTTCTAGCAGTGTGTGGGAATTGTTCTATTAGTCCATCTATACTGACCTCCATCAGGTTGCAAATTAAAAATAATTTTTATCTGCATCTAGCTCTGAAAAAATATTTGGGCTTCTAGCAGTGTGTGGGACTTGTTCTATTAGTCCATCTATACTGACCTCCATCAGGTTGCAAATTGAATATAATTTTTTTCTGCATCTAGCTCTGAAAAAATATTTGGGCTTCTAGCAGTGTGTGGGACTTGGTCTATTAGTCCATCTATACTGACCTCCATCAGGTTGCAAATTGAATATAATTTTTTTCTGCATCTAGCTCTGAAAAAATATTTGGGCTTCTAGGAGTGTGTGGAACTTGGTCTATTAGCCCATCTATACTGACCTCCATCAGGTTGCAAATTATAAATAATTTTTATCTGCATCTAGCTCTGAAAAAATATTTGGGCTTCTAGCAGTGAGTGGGACTTGTTCTATTAGTCCATCTATACTGACCTCCATCAGGTTGCAAATTGAATATAATTTTTTTCTGCATCTAGCTCTGAAAAAATATTTGGGCTTCTATGGGTGTGTGGGACTTGGTCTATTAGTCCATCTATACTGACCTCCATCAGGTTGCAAATTGAATATAATTTTTTTCTGCATCTAGCTCTGAAAAAATATTTGGGCTTCTAGCAGTGTGTGGGACTTGTTCTATTAGTCCATCTATACTGACCTCCATCAGGTTGCAAATTGAATATAATTTTTTTCTGCATCTAGCTCTGAAAAAATATTTGGGCTTCTAGGAGTGTGTGGAACTTGGTCTATTAGCCCATCTATACTGACCTCCATCAGGTTGCAAATTATAAATAATTTTTATCTGCATCTAGCTCTGAAAAAATATTTGGGCTTCTAGCAGTGTGTGGGACTTGTTCTATTAGTCCATCTATACTGACCTCCATCAGGTTGCAAATTAAAAATAATTTTTATCTGCATCTAGCTCTGAAAAAATATTTGGGCTTCTAGCAGTGTGTGGGACTTGTTCTATTAGTCCATCTATACTGACCTCCATCAGGTTGCAAATTAAAAATAATTTTTATCTGCATCTAGCTCTGAAAAAATATTTGGGCTTCTAGCAGTGTGTGGGACTGGGTCTATTAGTCCATCCATACTGACCTCCATCAGGTTGCAAATTGAATATAATTTTTTTCTGCATCTAGCTCTGAAAAAATATTTGGGCTTCTAGCAGTGTGTGGGACTTGTTCTATTAGTCCATCTATACTGACCTCCATCAGGTTGCAAATTGAATATAATTTTTTTCTGCATCTATCTCTGAAAAAATATTTGGGCTTCTAGCAGTGTGTGGACTTGGTCTATTAGTCCATCTATACTGACCTCCATCAGGTTGCAAATTGAATATAATTTTTTTCTGCATCTAGCTCTGAAAAAATATTTGGGCTTCTAGCAGTGTGTGGGAATTGGTCTATTACTCCATCTATACTGACCTCCATCAGGTTGCAAATTGAATATAATTTTTTTCTGCATCTAGCCCTGAAAAAATATTTGGGCTTCTAGCAGTGTGTGGGACTTGTTCTTTTAGTCCATATATACTGACCTCCATCAGGTTGCAAATTGAGTATAATTTTTTTCTGCATCTAGCTCTGAAAAAATATTTGGGCTTCTAGCAGTGTGTGGGACTTGGTCTATTAGTCCATCTATACTGACCTCCATCAGGTTGCAAATTAAAAATAATTTTTATCTGCATCTAGCTCTGAAAAAATATTTGGGCTTCTAGCAGTGTGTGGGACTTGTTCTATTAGTCCGTCTATATGGACCTCCATCAGGTTGCAAATTAAAAATAATTTTTATCTGCATCTAGCTCTGAAAAAATATTTGGGCTTCTAGCAGTGTGTGGGACTTGTTCTATTAGTCCATCTATACTGACCTCCATCAGGTTGCAAATTAAAAATAATTTTAACCTGCATCTAGCTCTGAAAAAATATTTGGGCTTCTAGCAGTGTGTGGGACTTGTTCTATTAGTCCATCTATACTGACCTCCATCTGGTTGCAAATTGAATATAATTTTTTTCTGCATCTAGCTCTGAAAAAATATTTGGGCTTCTAGCAGTGTGTGGGACTTGGTCTATTACTCCTTCTATACTGACCTCCATCAGGTTGCAAATTGAATATAATTTTTATCTGCATCTAGCTCTGAAAAAATATTTGGGCTTCTAGCAGTGTGTCGGACTCATTGTATTAGGCCATCTATACCAAGCTCCACCAGCTTTTAAATTAATAATAATTTTTAGCTGCATCTAGCCCTGAAAATAATTTTTCTTCCCAATAGTGGTAGCAATAGAAATATGGGGCGCACGCCTGGCTTACAAAAATATACGCTTCATAACAAAAAACACCAGCCTAGCGCATTGCATTAATAAGATGGCATCATCGTCTCTCCCACTGCTAGGCCTACTACCCAGGCTAGCATTCCTGTGCCTAAAACACAATGTATGGGTCCGCACTAGCCACTATGCTGAGGGGTCTAAAGCTGCTGCTAACGCTTTATAACAATTCAATTGGCAGATTTTCACAGAGCTCTTCCACAACGCCCACCCATCGGGCAACAGTTGCCCACCTTCCCTGTGGGATCTAGTGGCAAATAGTTGATGCCATTAATCAGATCATCAGTTGCCCCGTCGACGTGGCAAGCATACGGTAAGGCATGGAAAGAGTGGACACGACTAGTAGCAGGCAGACGGGTTGACCAATGTGAACTAGCCAGATCACAAGTCACCATAGAATTTCTCCACCAGCTAATGATGAGGGGCATATCAGGGGCGTCAGCGCAGCGGTGTCTGACCGGAGTAGCATTTCACTTCCAACTACTGAATTGGGGAGATGTGACAAAGATTCATCATCAGACAATCCATAAAAGGGTGGAAAAGGGGTCAGCCAAGTCAGGAGTGTAGACGTCCCGTCCCGTGTCACTAAAACTGATTTCTCACATCATATCCCTAACACCATTAACATGACACTCACAATTTGAAGCAACACTACTGTCTACTGCATTTGTGATCGCCTTCTTCGGGGCGCTATGCATAAGCGAATTAGTCCCTCAATCCAAAATTACCACCAGTGGAGGCTTATTACACCAGGATGTAGTAATAGGCAATAATGCAATACGTCTACGCATACACAAATCGAAAACGGTTCCAGCGGGCAGGGGCACTTGGGTACTTCTACAACCCACAAACGGTACACTGAGTCGGGTAACAATAGTAAAAACATATCTAACCATCAGATCACAAAGTAATTTCTTCCTATCACACATTGATGGAACGCCATTATCAAGATACCAGTTCCAAGCTATATTTAATAAATGCATAACATCGGCAGGGAACCACCCCAAAGATTATGGGACACACTCATTCCACATAGGCGCGGCCACGGAAGCAGCAAGAGCAGGACTGTCAGAAACGGAAGTTCAGAGGATAGGGAGATGGCGATCCACGTGTTTGGCAAGATACATAAGACCAGACTTGTTATCCTAACGTAGTTTGTTTCTTTTACAGGTGACGCTAAGCCAACAGTGTGGGTGATAGGCCACTCATATATATATTGGGCAGAAAAAAAAGCGAAAGTCCGCTCCGGCGGGAAGAATTTTGAGTTTCATAACACATATTTCAACTGGAGAGGTATTAGAGGCCTGCTATGGCCACAGGTACTAATGGAGGTAATCAAGGTAGGGAGAGAGGCAAAATGTCCGGTCATCTTAGTTATACAGGCCGGGGGAAACAACCTAGGTCATCACAAGAGCGCATAACTAATGGCAATAATGAATCTAGACACTGAGCGCTTCAGAGAATTTTTCACAAAACTAGCTATAGTATGGTCAGAGATTGTGCCATCGAACGGACAAGGCGGGTAATAAATATTCGGATGGCAAAATTTAGAAGAGACAGAGGCGGTGTAGTGGTACGACACCGACAACTGGAAGGAGATAAAGCAGGCCTCATACGGCCCGACGGTGTTCACTTAATGGATATTGCACTGGACATATTCCTGTCAGGACTCCAGGACGGAGTGGAACAAGCTTTAAGAGTGATAGGTGGGGGTCAGAGTCCTGCATACGAGTACGCAGGATCCTCCGTGGCCTGGAAATAGAAAGTACATGTTGGAGAGTTACACTTGTTGGCCAACTTGCCGGAGTGGAGAACCAGGTCATGATGCAACAAGCTGAATTATTTTATAAATAAAATGCCTTTCTAATGGAATGAGTATAAAGAGTTAATAAAGCTGTGACCGATCCTCACACATCCAGTTGTAAGAGTTACATTATTGTATTGTCAAGGAAAGAGGGGCGGTAGGGGGGCTGAGCTTCTGGGTTTGGTTGGGGGCCCCCACAGTCTGCCTAGGCTAGATGCATTTAAAAATTCTTATTAGATACACAGGCGGTGCAGCTTGCTTCGCCGCTGGGCTACTACGCCCAAAGTATTGCCTAGGCTAGATGCAGTTAAAAATTCTACGCTGACTAGCAGACACTGAAGATTTGGAGCAGACCTCTGAGTAAACAGCTCTTCAGACTCAACCATCTGTGTTACCCCAAGCCATAGTGTATGTAGTTTCTTACAGTTAAAAGGGGGGGGAGCGACCCAACCCACCTGGAATTGACGATGCCAACGTCACGTAAGACACAGTAAGGGGACTCCAAAAAGAGTCTCCATTTTTTCCAAAATTGTGGCACAGACACCACTTAACCCTAGAACGCATACCTGGGGCCTCGCAGGCCCGCCCTGTTAATTGTTTTCTATTTTCTGCAAGATTACTTTAGTTAGAATTTTGAAACTCTAGGTATTCTCCATGTATATAGTTGTTTGTCATTTGAGTTTGAGTTATTCCATGTTATTTGCACACGGGCCTAAAAGGCCACAGGTATATGAAAGTGTAGATTTTTATGGTCATGCGTTCTAGGGTTAAGTGGCATCAATTGCCCCACAGTTGCTTAAAACGGTTGGTGAGGTGATTTTACCAAATCCTCAAGCTTTTAGTCTCCCAAGGATAACACAGGGTAGAAAAGTCCTTGCGAATCCATGATTTGTTCATCTTTATGAACGGGAGTCTGACTACATTCTCAGTGGACAGCCGCGTGCGCTTATCTGTCAGCACACCACCAGCAGCGCTGAACACATGTTCAGAGAGAACACTGGCTGCAGGGCATGACAAGATCTCCAAGGCGTGAGTGGCGAGCTCCGGCCATTTTTCCACATTGGAATACCAAAATGAGCAAGGGTCCAGTGACACAATCATGGCTTTGATGTTCACTTGGAGATACTCCTGCACCATCCTCTCTAGGCATTGACTATGTGTCAGACTTCTTGTCTCCTGTGGCCTTGCAAAGGATGGTCTAAAAAAGAGGTGAAGCGATTCCACAAAATTGCTGTTACCAGCAGATACTGTGTTACTGTTACGGTTTGAGTGATGAAGACTCAACAGTCCCACGGTTTGCAAGTTAGAACTGTGAGATTCACTACGTGCACCACTGGTGTTTTGTGGAAAAGCACATGTAAGATTCTGCAACAGCGTCTGCAGATACTCCTGCATGCGTCAATCCCTTTTTATGGCAGGAATTATTTGGGCAAATTTACTTTTGTACCGGGGATCTAAGAGTGTGGCAACCCAGTAGTCGGGATTACTTCGAATTCTGACAATCTGAGGGTCATGTTGCAGATAGTGCAGCAAGAAGGCACTCATGTATCTTGCACATTCAGTAGGACCAAGTCCTTGTTGTATTGGTAGCGAGGTAAGAATCATGCTTCCTTCCTCTGCCCTCAACCCCCAACCTCGCACAACAGAAATGTGATCAAGGTCTCCCTCATCTGATGAGTAGTGTTGAGCCACCCCCGTAGTGTTCGAGTTCGGTTCGGTTCGTCGAACACCCGTGTGTTCGCCGAACTGTTCGTCGAACACCTTCGAACATTGTTAAAACCAATGGCAGGCAAACAAAAACACATAGAAACACATAGAAAACACCTTCAAAGGTGTCCAGAAGCTGACAAACTGCTCAGAAGACATAACTAACACATGGAAAAGTGACAAGTACATATAGTCATGCGAAAAGAAAAGAGGTGGAGGAGTAAAAGGAGGGGGAGACACAGATATAGGCATGTCATGCCCTTCTAAAATCCAAAAAGTGAGAAGCCGACACGGCCAGTCCGTTCCTGCCCGTGCCACCTCCGTGTCGCCAGGTTTGTGCCAGAGCCGCGGTGGACCCTGACGGCCAGCCCCCCTCTCCCAATACTGGTGCCTGTCCGCTGGTGGGTCGAGCGAGCCCCCCTGTGGTGGAGGCAGCTCTAAGCTTTTTAATTTAAATTGTCTCTCTAATTTGAATGAATACACTTTAAATCCATTTACAAGGATCTATTGGAGGGCAAGTCTCATGCCAGCAGCCGCGTAATTCCAGCTCCAGTAGCGTCCACTAAAGCTGCTGCAGTTAAAAAGCTTTTATAAGGATCAAGCTCGGCTGTCCACCGCAAGGCATCCTACTGCCAGTCCCAGCCCCTATGCCTTGGGGTGCCTCCTGATGCTCTTCACTGAGTATCCCGTGGTCCCGAAGCATTTCCTTTGAAAAAATGAAGTGTCCAAACTACAGGTGGTGTAGCTTGCTTAACAGCCGGGATAATCCGCTGACTAGCAGACCCTGCTACTAGGCACAAAGTATTTCCTGGGCTAGATGCAGTTAAAAATTTGTAATTAGATACTCTCGTTGGATGCTGAGAAAGCATTCCATAGAGTCTCCTGGCATGCCATATATGATTCTCTTAAAAAGCTTGGGGTAGGGGTCTAGGGGACCCTTTTATAGCCAAAATCACAGCCCTGTATCGCAATACATCACCTAGGCTGAAGATAAATGGAACTGTAGCACCCTGAGGGCTCGGTTGCTACAGAGGTATTGCACCTCACCCAGAGGTGTGATATCTCACTCTCAGGTAAGGATGTAGTGTGGATCAGGACCCGACACCTGCATGCATTACACCACATTGCCGTGGGGCAGGGCGACCAATATGCCCCTGAGATGGGCACGACAGTCCCTGTCCCTAGCTGGAGTGGGGGGAGGGAACACTGAGGAAGGGGAACCCTGTAGTGCAGGAGCAGGGAGGAAGCAGTTCCTGGGTGCATTGAGAAGGGAGTATAAAAGGTGGGCACCATCTTAGTTCAGTGCAGAGAAGTCTGAGCAGAAGTGGCAGGGAGCAGGGGCTCTGCATGAGCTCTGCTCCGGAGGCGGGCCCAGTAACAGAGGCCCAGGCCTGGAAGAGGTAGAAGGAAGGAAGAGGAGCGGAGAAGGCTCCAGGAACGAGGAACGAAGGGATCTCAGGGGTGCGGACAGGCGAGTCGCCACCGCACGCCAGAATCCACCTGCGTGGAGGGGTCAGGCCAAAGGGGGAGACCGGTCCCCGAAACTAGTGGAGGCAGGAAACGACCCTCAGCTAGAAACAGGAGGCTGTGACATTTTATGTGGCGCAGCCCCTCGCTACACCCGCTAGGAAGGCACCACATAGGGTCAGGGAAACTGGCGCCAAGTTTACCAAGAGGAGGCCCGAGGCAGCCGGACAGAAGGGTTGGTAAGAAAGGCCAGACAAAGGACACACAAAGGGGGTCCTGTGAAGCGCTCCAAAGTTATCTGGGAGTTGTCTGAGCCCCTCACCTGGTGAGCACAGTACGACGTGGGCAGCCGTTACCTGCAGACGTGGTCTGGATAATAAGAACTGTGAGTAAAGGCCCTGGACTGCATCACTGACTCCGTGTCATTACTGCTGCTGCCCTGCACCATCACCCCCATCCTCCGCATACACTGCCCTGAGGCTATACTCCTCCCGTGGGGAGTTATGCTACGCTCTGCTGCACCCACAACACCAGCCTCAGCGGTCTGCCCTGGAGCGGCGGTTCACTCTGACCGCAATCCACGGGTGGCGTAGTCGGACATTTAAACATCAAAACCACATAAATAGTTCCGCCACTGGTTTGACCGCCCTGAGCCACGGAACCGGGTTGCCGCCACGGAGACTACAACCACCAGCATCCACCAAAAAGGGTCCGGCTCCGGGTGTCCCAAGGCCCAGGGGGCGCGTCAGAACATTTTCATCACCTTTCACAATCACCAATGGGACAAGGCAGGGATGTTCTCTGTCCCCTCTCTTATACATCCTAGTGACGGAGCACCTGCTCTCATCAATTCGCCATAACCCCAATATTAGGTGGATTGAGGTGGGAGGCACCGAGTACAAGTGCTCTCTATTTGCTGATGATGTCCTAGTATATATCACTCAATCACATATATCCATCCATGCTGTTATGGCTGAAATAGATCACTTTGTTACATGGTCAAATTTTAAAATCAATGCAGCGAAGTCTGAGGCCCTCGATGTCTCCCTCCCCAAATCCATATAGGATTCCATCCAGTCCAACTTTCCCTTTGCCTGGCCCTCACAGGGTATCAAATACTTAGGAATTCCTATTCATAGAGACCTCTCCCATCTATGTTATCTTAATTTTGGGCCCTTTATTGAACAACTCCATACAGACCACGGTTGGCAAGTTAGAACTGTAAGATTCACTACGTGAACCACTGGTGTTTTGTGGAAAAGCACATGTACACTGTGTTCCAAATTATTATGCAAAAAGTGTTTAGGAGTGATAAGGGAAGAATTTGTTTGTTTGTCAGTTAAACTCATTGATGGTGATGTGTGTCAGGGCTCTTTATTAGTGTTGAGCCACCCCCGTAGTGTTCGGGTTCGGTTCGGTTCGTCGAACACCGGGATGTTCGAGGAACTGTTCGTCGAACTGTTCGTCGAACACCTTAGAACACCGTCGAACACCGTTAAAACCAATGGCAGGCAAACAAAAACACATAGAAACACATAGAAAACACCTGCAAAGGTGTCCAAAAGCTGACAAACTGCTCAGAAGACACTCTCTTTAAAAAAGCCGGCGGGCAAATTCAGCAGCGGCATACACCGGTACCCGACAATTTAGACAAGAAGGAATAGGGCATCACACATAGATTAGATAGATAGAAACATGTCAGTCACACATATAAGAAGCACAGTGACAGTGTTGGTTACTGCACTTGTCATTTAGTGTAAAGGATTTATTAAAAAAAATATTAGTGTTTTCATGCACCGTCTCTTTAAAAAAGCCGGCCGGCAATTCAGCATCTGTACCCGACAATTTAGAACAGAAAGAATAGAGCTTCACACATAGATTAGATAGATAGAAACATGTCAGTCACATATATAATAAGTACAGTGATAGTGTTGCTTACTGTACTTGTCATTTAGTGTAAAGGATTTATTTAAAAAAATAATAGTGTTTTCATGCACTGTCTCTTTAAAAAAGCCGGCCGGCAATTCAGCAGCGGTACCCGACAATTTAGAACAGAAAGATAGAGCATCACACATAGATTAGATAGATAGAAACATGTCAGTCACATATATATGAAGTACAGTGATAGTGTTGGTTACTGTACTTGTCATTTAGTATTAAAATAAAGGATTTATTATTAAAAAAATTGGCGTGGGGTTCCCCTTAATTTTAGGCTCTAGCGGAGGTTAAGCAGACGGCTGGGGCAGATGTTTGAAGCCTGGGAAGGGGGTAATACCCACGGAGCTTCCCAGGCTACTAATATCAGCCCCCAGCTGAATACATAGCCTTTACTAGCTATTAAAATGGGGGACCCCCCAAAAAAAATGACGTGGGGTCCCCCCTAATTTAATAGCTAGCAAAGGCTAGGCAGACAGCTGGTGGCTGATATTAATAGCCCAGGAAGGGAGCCATGAATATTGGCCCCCTCCCAGGCTAGAAACACCAGCCGTCAGCCGCCCCAGAAATGGCGCATTCATAGGATGCGCCAATTCTGGCACTTAGCCTCGCTCTTCCACGCTGCCCTGGTGCGGTGGCAGGGGGTAATAGGGTTGGGGTTGATGTCAGCTTATAATGCCAGCTGACATCAAGCCCAGGTTAGTAATGGAGAGGCGTCTATAAGACACCCCCATTACTAACCCCATAGTCAAAGTTAAAAAAAACACAAACACCCAGAATAAAGTCCTTTAATTGAAATAAAGACACAATCCTTTATTGTTCTAAATTAAACCATACTTACCATCACGCCCATTCCAGCTGAAGCCAACGATCTCCTGCAATAAAAGAAAAATAATAAAGCAACCTCATCCTTACCTTTCCATGGTTCCCACGACAGCTTCAGCTCTGCTACATCGAGATGACAGGCTGGACCGCAGCAGAACGCTGCCATCCAGCCTGTCATCCCGCAGACACTGAGAAGCGCAGGCTTGCTTGCACTGCTCAGCGTCTCTCTGTGACGACATCCAGATGAGCCGAGTTCATGTCCAATGAACTCGGCTCACCTCATGCACGTCACTGACAGCGTGGGAAAATTCTCACGCTGAAGCGCTGATTGCAGGAGAATTTTTCCACGCTGTCAGTGACGTGCAGGAGGTGAGCTGAGTTCATTGGACATGAGCTCACCTCATGCACATCACTGACAGCGTGGGAGAATTCTCCTGCACTCAGCACTTCAGCGTGAGAATTTTCCCACGCTGTCAGTGACGTGCATGAGGTGAGCCGAGTTCATTGGACATGACCTCGGCTCATCTGGATGCCGTCACAGCGAGACAGTGAGGAGCGCAAGCATGCCTGCGCTTCTCAGTGTCTGCGGGATGACAGACTGGATGGCAGCGTTCTGCTGCGGTCCAGCCAGTCATCTCGATGTAGCAGAGCTGAAGCTGTCGTGGGAACCATGGAAAGGTAAGGATGAGGTTGGTTTATTATTTTTCTTTTATTGCAGGAGATCGTTGGCTTCAGCTGGAATGGGTGTGATGGTAAGTATGGTTTAATTTAGAACAATAAAGAATTGTGTCTTTATTTCAATTAAAGGACTTTATTCTGGGTGTTGTGTTTTTTTTAAATACTTTACTAGAAATTCATGGCGGTCATGTCTAATACTGGCGTGACCCCATGAATTTTGGGCTTGGGGCCAGCTGATAATACCAAGCTGGCCCTAACCCCTTTATTACCCAGTGAGCCACCGCACCAGGGCCCTGGATGAGTTGGGTACAGCGCCAGAAGATGGCGCTTCTATGAACGCGCCATTTTCCGGGGTGGCTGCGGACTGAAATTTGTAGCGGGGGGGGCCCAGAAAGTTTGGGCCTCCCTGCGCTGCAGATTCCAGCCCCCAGCTGCCTAGTTGTACCTGGCTGGACACAAAAATAGGGCGAAGCCCCACGTACTTTTTTTTTAATTATTTCATGAAATTCATGAAATAATTAAGAAAAAAAGGCCTTCCCTATATTGTTGTGTCCGGCCAGGTACAAATAGGCAGCTGGTGGTTGGGGGCAGCCCGTTCCTGCCTGCTGTACCTGGCTGGACACAAATATAGTGCGAAGCCCCACTTCAATTTTTTTTAATTATTTCATGAAATTCATGAAATAATTAAGAAAAAAAGGGCTTCCCTATATTGTTGTGTCCGGCCAGGTACAAATAGGCAGCTGGTGGATGGGGGCAGCCCGTTCCTGCCTGCTGTACCTGGCTGGACACAAATATAGTGCGAAGCCCCACGTCAATTTTTTTAAATTATTTCAGGAAATTCATGAAATAATTTAAAAAAAATTGACGTGGGGCTTCGCACTATATTTGTGTCCAGCCAGGTACAGCAGGCAGGAACGGGCTGCCCCCAACCACCAGCTGCCTATTTGTACCTGGCCGGACACAACAATATAGGGAAGCCCTTTTTTTCTTAATTATTTCATGAAATAATTTAAAGAAAATTGACGTGGGGCTTCGCCCTGTTTTTGTGTCCAGCCAGGTACAACTAGGCAGCTGGGGGCTGGAATCCGCAGCGCAGGGAGGCCCAAGCTTTCTGGGCCACCCCCGCTGCAAATTGCAGTCCGCAGCCACCCCGGAAAATGGCGCGTTCATAGAAGCGCCATCTTCTGGCGCTGTACCCAACTCATCCAGGGCCCTGATGCGGTGGCTCACTGGGTAATAAAGGGGTTAGGGCCAGCTTGGCATTATCAGCTGGCCCTAAGCCCGAAATTCATGGGGTCACGCCAATATTAGACATGACCACCATGAATTTCTAGTAAAGTATTTAAAAAAAACACAACACCCAGAAAAAAGTCCTTTAATTGAAATAAACACACAATTCTTTATTGTTCTAAATTAAACCATACTTACCATCACGCCCATTCCAGCTGAAGCCAACGATCTCCTGAAATAAAAGAAAAATAATAAAGCAACATCATCCTTACCTTTCCATGGTTCCCATGACAGCTTCAGCTCTGCTACATCGAGATGACAGGCTGGACCGCAGCAGAGCGCTGCCATCCAGCCTCTCATCCCGCAGACACTGAGAAGCGCAGGCTTGCTTGCGCTCCACAGTGTCTCTCTGTGAGGGCATCCAGATGAGCCGAGTTAATGTCCAATGAACTCAGCTCACCTCATGCACGTCACTGACAGCGTGGGAGAATTCTCACACTGAAGCGCTGAGTGCAGGAGAATTCTCCCACGCTGTCAGCGACGTGCAGGAGGTGAGCTGAGTTCATTGGACATGAGCTCACCTTATGCACGTCACTGACAGCGTGGGAAAATTCTCCTGCACTCAGCGCTTCAGCGTGGGAGAATTCTCACGCTGAAGCGCTGAGTGCAGGAGAATTCTCCCACGCTGTCAGTGACATGCAGGAGGTGAGCTGAGTTCATTGGACATGAGCTCACCTTATGCAAGTCACTGACAGCGTGGGAGAATTCTCCTGCACTCACCGCTTCAGCGTGAGAATTTTCCCACGCTGTCAGTGACGTGCATGAGGTGAGCCGAGTTCATTGGACATGACCTCGGCTCATCTGGATGTCGTCACAGAGAGACGCTGAGCAGCGCAAGCAAGCCTGCGCTTCTCAGTGTCTGCGGGATGAGAGGCTGGATGGCAGCGTTCTGCTGCGGTCCAGCCTATCATCTCGATGTAGCAGAGCTGAAGCTGTCGTGGGAACCATGGAAAGGTAAGGATGAGGTTGCTTTATTATTTTTCTTTTATTGCAGGAGATCGTTGGCTTCAGCTGGAATGGGCGTGACGGTAAGTATGGTTTAATTTAGAACAATAAAGGATTGTGTCTTTATTTCAATTAAAGGACTTTATTCTGGGTGTTTGTGTTTTTTTTAACTTTGACTATGGGGTTAGTAATGGGGGTGTCTTATAGACGCCTCTCCATTACTAACCTGGGCTTGATGTCAGCTGGCATTATAAGCTGACATCAACCCCAACCCTATTACCCCCTGCCACCGCACCAGGGCAGCGTGGAAGAGCGAGGCTAAGTGCCAGAATTGGCGCATCCTATGAATGCGCCATTTCTTGGGCGGCTGACGGCTGGTGTTTCTAGCCTGGGAGGGGGCCAATATTCATGGCTCCCTTCCTGGGCTATTAATATCAGCCCCCAGCTGTCTGCCTAGCCTTTGCTAGCTATTAAATTAGGGGGGACCCCACGTCATTTTTTTTGGGGTGTCCCCCATTTTAATAGCTAGTAAAGGCTATGTATTCAGCTGGGGGCTGATATTAGTAGCCTGGGAAGCTCCGTGGGTATTACCCCCTTCCCAGGCTTCAAACATCTGCCCCAGCCGTCTGCTTAACCTCCGCTAGAGCCTAAAATTAAGGGGAACCCCACGCCAATTTTTTTAATAATAAATCCTTTATTTTAATACTAAATGACAAGTACAGTAACCAACACTATCACTGTACTTCATATATATGTGACTGACATGTTTCTATCTATCTAATCTATGTGTGAAGCTCTATTCTGTCTGTTATAAATTGTCGGGTACCGCTGCTGAATTGCCGGCCGGCTTTTTTAAAGAGACGGTGCATGAAAACACTATTATTTTTTTTGATAAATCCTTTACGCTAAATGACAAGTACAGTAAGCAACACTGTCACTGTACTTCGTATATATGTGGCTGACATGTTTCTATCTATCTAATCTATGTGTGAAGCTCTATTCTGTCTGTTATAAATTGTCGGGTACAGATGCTGAATTGCCGGCCGGCTTTTTTAAAGAGACGGTGCATGAAAACACTATTATTTTTTTTGATAAATCCTTTACGCTAAATGACAAGTACAGTAAGCAGCACTTTCACTGTACTTCGTATATATGTGGCTGACATGTTTATATCTATCTAATCTATGTGTGAAGCTCTATTCTTTCGGTTCTAAATTGTCGGGTACAGGTGTATGCCGCTGCTGAATTGCCGGCTTTTCATGTTTCACTGTTGGCACTGTTCCCATCGATTTGGGCAATCACTGTAATGCCACAACCACCATGGCTGTGGCATTACAGTGAGTGGCAGACAATCCCTGCATGATTGGTGCTCTAAATAGCGCCAGACATGCAGGACACGCTTTTGGTGCACGAACAGTTATCGAACATAACCTCGAACAGCCGAATTTTTTGCAAATCGTTCGGGTTCGTCGAACAACTCGAACACCGCTCAAAACAGCTCGAATTTGAGATTGGCGAACAGTTCTAGTCGAACACCGCTCATCTCTACTCTTTATATCACTGTAAGCAATTGCAGACACCAGTGCTAATTAGTTTGTCAGGTGTGTCCAATGAAAGGCAAGACTACTTAAGAAGGCTCTCTCACATTATTCAGCAGCCTACATTTTCTGCCAAAATGGGAAAGAAAAAGGATGTGTCGGCTGCTGAGAAGCAACAAATTGTGGAGTGTTTAGGTCAAGGCATGACTACAATCAACATTGTGCGATGATCAGGATGAAGTGTCTTGGCAATCAAGAAGTATGTAGCTGATTCACAGTACACACGTGTGCGTGCTGATAAGGGCAAATTGAGGACTCTTTCCTACAGGCAATTACGTCAGGTTGAAAGAGCAGCGGCAAAAAAGCCTTGTCATAGCAGCAGACAAGTTTTTGAAGCTGCTTGTGCCTCCAACGTCCCCCAAACAACAAGATGCAGGGTCCTTCAGAGGTTTGCAGCTGTGCATATGCCATCCTGTCGACCTCCTCTATCCACTTCACACAAGCAGAAACGGCTCCAGTGGGCCAAACATTACATGAAGACTGATTTCAAAACTGTTTTGTTCACGGATGAGTGCCGTGCAGCGCTCGATGGTCCAGATGGATGGAGTGGAGGATGGCTGGTTGATGGACACCCCACGCAAACACGGCTACAGCGCCAACAAGGAGGAGGTGGAGTAATGTTTTGGGCTGGAATCATGGGGAGAGAGATTGTCGGCCCCTTTAGGATCCCTGAAGGCGCTAAAGATGAACTCCATAATGTATGTGGATTTTCTCAAACAGCACTTCCTGCCATGGTTCAAGAAGAAGAACCGTGTATTTCACAGCAAGATCATTTTTCTGCATGATAATGCACCATCTCATGCTGCACATAAAACATCTGCATCTCTGGCTGATATGGGCATAAAAGGGGACAAACTTATGGTGTGACCCCCATGCTCCCCTGACCTCTACCCCATTCAGAACCTTTGGAGCATCATTAAAAGGAGTGTCTATGATGGCGGGAGGCAGTTCACATCTAAGCAACAGCTCTGGGAGGGTATTCTGTCCTCATGCAAAACAATTGAAGCAGAAACCATCCAAAACCTGACAAATTCAATGGACGAGAGAGTTCAGAAGCTCCTTTCGAACAAGGGGTCCTATGTGAAAATGTAACATCACCTAGAATAAAGTTTTGAGTTGAAAACTGTTTGATTTCAGTTTCTAACAACCTGCTAATGCTTATAATTTCAAAAATGACCATTTTTTTGGTCTTTATTAAAATGAAAAGGTTGATCGAAAAGTTTGGGGGATCTAAGAGTGTGGCAACCCAGTAGTCATGATTACTTCGAATTCTGACAATATGAGGGTCATGCTGCAGGTAGTGCAGCAAGAAGGCACTTATGTGTCTTGCGCATCTCGGAGCCCCAAAATTATTTTCCGGGCTAGATGCAGCTAAAAATTATTTTTAATTATAAATCTGGTGGAGCTTATTATAGACGGCCTAATAGGATCAGTGCTGCACACTGCTACAAAGCCCAAATTATTTTCCAGTCAAGATACAGATAAACATGATTAGTAATTTGAAAGCTTAAAACGGTTGGTAGGGTGATTTTAACCAATCATCAAGCTTTTACTCTCCCCAGGATGACACAGGGGTAGAAAAGTCGTTTCGGATCCATGATTTGTTCATCTTTATGAACGTGAGTCTGTCTACATTATCAGTGGAGAGCCGCGTGCGCTTATCTGTCAGCACACCACCAGCAGCGCTGAACACACGTTCAGACAGAACGCTGGCTGCGGGGCATGACAAGATCTCCAAGGCGTAAGTGGCTAGCTCCGGCCATTTATCCAGATTGGAAGCCCAAAAAGAGCAAGGGTCCAGTGACACAGTCGTGGCTTCAATGTTTACTTGGAGATACTCCTGTACCATCGTCTCTATTCGTTGACTATGTGTCAGACTTCTTGTCTCCTGTGGCCTTGCAAAGGATGGGCTAAAAAAGTGGTGAAATGATTCCGCAAAATTGATGTTACCACCAGATACTGTGGTTCTGTTACGGTTTGAGTGCTGAACACTTGACGGTCCCACGGTTGGCAAGTTGGACTGAGACCACTCCTCCAGCGTGATTTGCCCCACCTCTGAATCTCGTTGGCCCAGGCTATACGTCAGAACGTATTGCACCAGGGCTTGTCGGTGCTGCCACAGTCGCTGCAACATGTGCAGAGTTGAATTCCACCGGGTAGGCACATCGCATTTTAGCCGGTGAAGTGGCAGGCCCAACGACTTCTGTAGAGATGTAAGTCGCTGAGCTGCGGGATGCGAACGGCGGAAGTGAGCACACAGCGACCGTGCCCTCTGCAGAAGGCCATCTAGTCTGGGATAGTGGGCTAAAAATTGCTGGACAACCAGGTTCAACACGTGAGCCATACAAGGCACGTGTGTGACATTGCCCCGGCGAAGGGCCGCACCCAGGTTTGCAGCATTGTCGCACACGGCCTTCCCTGGTTTCAGGTCCAGTGGAGACAACCATTCATGAAATTGGTTCCCAGAGCTGACCACAATTCCTCAGCTGTGTGTCTCACATTTCCCAGACATTTCAATGTAAAAACCGCCTGATGACGTTGAGCCCTACTGCCAGCATAGTAAGGAGGTGTGCAGGATCCCTTCTGCGCAGTTAGAAAGCTTGTGGCATGACCAGACAGGCTTTGGGTGCAGATGGAAGACCGAGAGGAGGTTGAGGAGGCAGAAGCAGTGGAGGAACTTTGACATAAAGAGGATTGACGCACAACTCGTGGGGACGGCAAGACTTGGACAGCAGCCCCTTGTCCTGCTGTCACCATAGTTACCCAGTGCCCAGTCAGCGACATGTAACGCCCCTGTCCATGCCTACTCGTCCAAGTGTCTGTGGTGAAATGCACCCTGTCACACACAGAGTTTCTCAATGAAGCGGTGATGTTGTGTGCGACATGCTGGTGGAGCGCAGGCACACCTTTCTTTGAGAAGTAGTGCCGACTGGGCATCTGGTACTGGGGCACTGCGACGGACATAAGGTCTCGAAAATCCTCTGTGTCCACCAGGCGGAAAGGCAGCATTTCTGTAGCCAAGAGCTTGCAGATGGTGAAATTCAACCTCTTAGCTTTCTCATGGCTAGGAGGAAATGGTCTTTTACTTGTCCACATCTGAGGGACCGAGGGCTGGCTATTGTGCTTAGACGGGGTTGATAAGGGTGTCCCCGGCAAACTGCCGGTCTGTGAGGAAGATGCAGGCGGACATGTTAGGTTGCCTTGATCCAAAGGTGGTGCTATCGATGTCGGACAGCGCTCAACACCAGCTGCTGTTACCACCTCCAAAGAAAATGATGACCTGCCAATCACGCTGGCTGTTGCGGGTAAAGAGGTGGCAGGTCTGCGCCCCAAAACAGGTGTGACTGCTGTCCCCCCAGTCACAGAGGATGAAGAGGCCGCGGATGCACAAGATATGGCAGACGGTGGTTGGCCCGGCCGGCTAGGCCGCATTGTAGCACACTGAGCTTCCCACTGCAACTTATGCTTCATGTCCATGTGCCGGTTCATGCATGAAGTACTCAAACTATGTATTTTTTGGCCTCTAGTTAGCTTTTGCTGACAATTGTTACAGATAACACGAGTTGGGTCATCTTTATCGATCTGAAAAAATGCCCAGGCTATGCAAGGCTTCGCACCCATGCGACCTGAAGAGCCACCACGACTTGTGGTGAGAGGCAGAGTTGTGTTTGAGGATGCAGTTGTTGACGTGCTTCCAGTACTACGTCTCTGTCCAGGAAGGCGCAACCTGACCTCGTCGTCACTAGCATCTTCCTCCACCTCCTCTGCTGACCTCATCTCTTGGCTGACTGTGGGTTGACAGTAAGTGGGATCTCCAACCTCATCATCATCACCCTGTGTGTTATCACACCCGTCGTCCTCAGAGCCAACCTGTTCCTGCCCTGACAAAAAACTAAAGTTGTCGCTCCAATCAGGTATTTGAGTCTTATCATCGTCTTCCTCATTGTCTCCACCAACAGGAGTTAACCTTCTGCGTCTGGTCCTGGATCCGACTCATAAAGATTCTGGGCATCAGTGCAGATCATTTCCTCGTCTGGATTCACAGAAGCGCTGGAGTCGACCTCTGATTCCCAGGCTATAGTATGAGTAAACAGCTCTGCAGACTCAACCATCTGTTCTACCTCATACTCAGACGGGCAGCTGGAGATTTGGGAGCTGTGAGGAAGCAAGTACGATTTGGGTGACACCTTTGCGGACTGGAGTATTTGTGATGTTGAAGTTGATGTGGAGGAGAGCCCACTTAAAGGAGCACTTGATATCCGTTGAAGCACCTGCTGTTTTTGTGCCTCATCTGGAATTTGTAGCGATTGGCGTGGCCGTAAGAAAGGGATCTTATCACATTGTCCGCTAAAAGAAGTAGACATTTTAGTTTGGCTGGAAGATGGTCTTTCTTCTGCAGATGTTACTGTTGCTTTAACACCTACCCCACGGACACAACCTTTTTTCCCCTTCCCAACACGCCTATTCCCCTTTCCACCAGCAGCAGGCCTTTTTCCACTCATTTTGGTGGTTAACTAATTCACAACTCTGGAGTTGTTTGCACAAAAAAACAATGGATGGTAACCGAGCAGAGCTGAGTGGCCAAACTGTGGTATTAGGCCAAAACAATTGGCTGGGTTAGATGCAGAAAAAAATATATTCAGTTTGCAACCTGATGGAGGTCAGTATAGATGGACTAATAGAGAAAGTCCGACACACTGCTACAAGGCCAAATATTTTTTCAGAGGTAGATGCAGAAAAAAATTATATTCAGTTTGCAACCTGATGGAGGTCTGTATAGATGGATTAATAGAACAATACCCACACACAGCTAGAAGCCCAATATTTTTTCAGAGGTAGATGCAGAAAAAAATATATTCAGTTTGCAACCTGATGGAGGTCAGTATAGATGGACTAATACAACAAGTCCCACACACAGCTAGAAGCCCAATATTTTTTCAGAGGTAGATGCAGAAAAAAATATATTCAGTTTGCAACCTGATGGATGTCAGTATAGATGGACTAATACAACAAGTCCCACACACAGCTAGAAGCCCAATATTTTTTCAGAGGTAGATGCAGAAAAAAATATATTCAGTTTGCAACCTGATGGAGGTCAGTATAGATGGACTAATACAACAAGTCCCACACACAGCTAGAAGCCCAAATATTTTTTCAGAGGTACTGTAGATGCAGATAAAAATTATTTTTAATTTGCAACCTGATGGAGGTCAGTATAGATGGACTAATACAACAAGTCCCACACACAGCTAGAAGCCCAAATATTTTTTCAGAGGTACTGTAGATGCAGATACAAATTATTTTTAATTTGCAACCTGATGGAGGTCAGTATAGATGGACTAATACAACAAGTCCCACACACAGCTAGAAGCCCAAATATTTTTTCAGAGGTAGATGCAGAAAAAAATATATTCAGCTTGCAACCTGATGGAGGTCAGTATAGATGGACTAATACAACAAGTCCCACACACAGCTAGAAGCCCAAATATTTTTTCAGAGGTACTGTAGATGCAGATACAAATTATTTTTAATTTGCAACCTGATGGAGGTCAGTATAGATGGACTAATACAACAAGTCCCACACACAGCTAGAAGCCCAAATATTTTTTCAGAGATACTGTAGATGCAGATAAAAATTATTTTTAATTTGCAACCTGATGGAGGTCAGTATAGATGGACTAATAGAGAAAGTCCGACACACTGCTAGAAGGCCAAATATTTTTTCAGAGCTAGATGCAGAAAAAAATTATATTCAGTTTGCAACCTGATGGAGGTCAGTATAGATCGATTAATAGAACAAGACCCACACACAGCTAGAAGCCCAATATTTTTTCAGAGGTAGATGCAGAAAAAAATATATTCAGTTTGCAACCTGATGGAGGTCAGTATAGATGGACTAATACAACAAGTCCCACACACAGCTAGAAGCCCAAATATTTTTTCAGAGGTACTGTAGATGCAGATAAAAATTATTTTTAATTTGCAACCTGATGGAGGTCAGTATAGATGGACTAATACAACAAGTCCCACACACAGCTAGAAGCCCAAATATTTTTTCAGAGGTACTGTAGATGCAGATACAAATTATTTTTAATTTGCAACCTGAAGGAGGTCAGTATAGATGGACTAATACAACAAGTCCCACACACAGCTAGAAGCCCAAATATTTTTTCAGAGGTACTGTAGATGCAGATAAAAATTAGTTTTAATTTGCAACCTGATGGAGGTCAGTATAGATGGACTAATAGAATGATGCTATGCCCAAAAGATTTTACTTCACTAGGTGCAGTAAAAAAATTGGTATTCTATACACAGGTGGTATATCTTGCAGCACAGATAGGCTACTCCACTGACTAACACACTCTGCAATAGGCCAAAAAGGATTAGCTTTGCTAGATTCAGCCAAATGCTGTGAAAAAAACTTGCACAGCACTGGCACAGACCTGCCTGGCAAAAACTGATAGGAACTGATGTAACCTAGTCCTGAAAAGGACTCCAATTACAATTAGTCTTTACTCCCACAACCTATCTATTTAAGAGCACAGACCTCCCTGATAAAAGTCGTAGGAAATGCTGTAACCTAGTCCTTAAAAGGACTGCAATCACAACTATTCCCTACTCCCAAGCTATCTGTATATTTGTGCGAAAATTGGCTTGAAATTAACAAGGTATAGCGCACACAGCAACAGCGGTGCCGTCTAACACGCAGCTGCAGCAGTGAGAAAATGGTGGCGACGGGGAAAATGGCTTGGTCTTATAGGGCAAGGACATGTGACATACACTGCCAATGACACATGCCCTTGCTTGTGTGAAAAAAAGCACTTCGCTCCGTGTGTGCGCTGCTGATAGGCTGACAGATTGCACCTCCCCACTGCAAATGCGGGAAAGAGAAAAAAAAATGGAGATCTTCATTGTTCCTGCAGAGATCCATCCCCTGCCCCTCCCCCCACCCCGCTGTACACTCAAACTGCGTATTAACATTAATTTTCATCATTACTGAGAAAAAATCCAGTTATGATTTTGGTGCACGAACAGTTATCGAACATAACCTCGAACAGCCGAATTTTTATCAAATTGTTCGTGTTCGCCGAACGGCTCGAACACCGCCCAAAACAGCTCGAATTTGAGATTGGCGAACAGTTTGAGTAGAACAACGCTCATCTCTACTGATGAGTCTTCCATGCCCATTGCCAGTTCGTCCTCCACTTCTTCCTCGGCTCCTGCACTTTCCTCAACAGTTTGGCTGCTACCATGCGCCCTGGTTAATCCCTCTCCCCCACCCTCCCATGCCTGCCGCCTTGGTGCTGCCAACCGTCTGGACCTCGGAGATGTCATCCCTTCCACATACGACTCCTCCTCTACTTCCTCCACCTCCTCTTGTCCCACCACCTGACTCTGAATTCTGTTTAATGTGTGCTCCAGCATGTAAATCACCGGAATAGTCATGCTGATAATGGCATCGTCGTCAGCACTAAACATCTTCGTCGCCATTTCAAAACTGTGCAGAAGGGTGTGTGGCGCCCCTGAGGGTTCAGTCGCCACAGAGTTACTGCATCTCACCCAGAGGTGTGGTATCTCACCCTCAGGTAAGGAAGGCGTATGGCTCGGGACCCTAACACCTGCATCCAACACATACCCGCAGTGGGGGTAGGGCGAGATTGCTCCTAAGTCAGAGCACAATCCCAGGTCCCTAGCTGGTGGGAGGGTCCTATGTAGTGGGTGCTTAGGGGAGCAGCTTAGGGGAGCACATGACAGGGAGAGTATAAATAGGAAGCCATCTTAGAAAGAGCAAGCCAGTCAGAGGAGGAAAAGTGACAGGAGCAGAGGCTCGGCATGAGCTCTGCTCCGGAGGAGGGCCTAGCCTGGGAGGCCCAGGACTGAAGGAGAGAAGAGAGGAGTGGGAGCAGGAAGGCTCCAGGAACCGAAGGGACCCTAGGGCTACGGGCCGTGCAGAAGGCCACCCGTACTCCCTCTGCTACCAGGAGGTAGAGGGGTCAGGCCAGATAAGGGGAACCGGTCCCTCAACTAGCGGAGAAACAGCAAGGCTCAACTAGAAACCGGAGGCTGCAGCATTTCATGTACTGCAGGCAAAAGTCCACACCAGTCTCACTAAGAAGGTAGCCACATAGGACCCAGGGGACGGAACACAAGACGCCGGCCAAGGCCCGAGGATACCGGATAGAAGTGTCACTGGGTGTGAGGTGCAGGGAGAAGGCCAGAGAAAGGACACACAGAAGTGGGTCCTGCCAAGTACTCCGGAGCTATCTGGGGGTGGACTGTGCCCCTCACTGAGTACGAACAGCACGACGGGTGAGATTGCTCTGGTACCTGTAATCTGGACTGCAACAACTGTGAGTAAAGATCTTGGGACTGCATCACACGGACTCTGTGTTCATTACTGACTCCCTGCGCTACAACCACCATCATCCACCCACACTGCCCTGAAGCTACACTCTTCCTGTGGTGAATAATAATACCATTGCTGCAAAACCACCAGCTTCAGAGGACTGTTAATCAGCGGCGGCCCCTTTGGCCGCACTCCACAGGTGGCGTAGTTGGACATTATAAAATCCATATATACAAATTACCCTTGGATTGACTGCCCTGGGTCACGGACCGGGTCACCACCACAGTGACTACAACCCCCAGCGTCTACCGGCCTGGCTCAGGGTACCCCACGGCCCAGGGGGCGCTTTTACTTCATAGGTCCATGATCTGAGACCACTCCTGCAGCGTGATTTGCCCCACCTCTGGATCTCGTTGGCCCAGGCTATACGTCACAACGTATTGCACCAGGGCTTGTTGGTGCTGCCACAGTCGCTGAAACATGTGCAGAGTTGAATTCCACCGTGTCGGCACATCGCATTTCAGCCGGTGAACTGGCAGGCCCAACGACTTCTGTAGAGATGTAGGTCGTTGAGCTGCGGGATGCGAACGGCGGAAGTGAGCACACAGCGACCGTGCCCTCTGCAGAAGGCCATCTAGTCCAGGATAGTGGGCTAAAAATTTATGGACAACCAAGTTCAACACGTGAGCCATACAAGGCACGTGTGTGACATTGCCCCGGCGAAGGGCCGCACCCAGGTTTGCAGCATTGTCGCACACGGCCTTCCCTGGTTTCAGGTCCAGTGGAGACAACCATTCATGAAACTAGGTCTCCAGAGCTGACCACATCTCCTCAGCTGTGTGACTCACATTTCCCAGACATTTCAAAGTAAACACTGATGCCGTTGAGCCCTGCTGCCAGCATAGTAAGGAGGTGTGCAGGATTCCTTCTGCGCAGTTAGAAAGCAGGTGGCATTACCAGACAGGCTTTGGGTGCAGGTTGAGGACCGAGAGGAGGTTGAGGAGGCAGAAGCAATGGAGTAACTTCGAGATAAAGAGGATTGACGCACAACTCATGGGGACGGTAAGACTTGGACAACAGCCCCTTGTCCTGCTGTCTCCATAGTTACCCAGTGCCCAGTCAGCGACATGTAACGCCCCTGTCCATGCCTACTCGTCCAAGTGTCTGTGGTGAAATGCACCCTGTCACACACAGAGTTTCTCAAAGAAGCGGTGATGTTGTGTGCGACATGCTGGTGGAGCGCAGGCACACCTTTCTTTGAGAAGTAGTGCCGACTGGGCATCTGGTACTGGGGCACTGCGACGGACATAAGGTCTCGAAAATCCACTGTGTTCTCCAGGCGGAAAGGCAGCATTTCATGTAGTCATCAGCATATGGTGTTATTTAACATCTTATCTTTGTCATGGCTAGGAGGAAATGGTCTTTTACTTTTCCACATCTGAGGGACCGAGGGCTGGCTGTTGTGCTTAGCCGGGGTTGAGTAGGGTGTCCCCGGCAAACTGCCGGTCTGTGAGGAAGATGCAGGCGGACATGTTAGGTAGCCTTGATCCAAAGGTGGTGCTCTCGATGTCAGAGAGCGCTCAAAACCAGCAGGTGTTTCCACTTCCCAATGAATTGACGACCTGCCAATCACACTGGCTGTTGCAGGTAAAGAGGTGGCAGGTCTGCGTCCAAAAACATGTGTGACTGCTGTCCCCCCAGTCACAGAGGATGAAGAGGCCGCGGATGCACAAGATGGGGCAGACGGTGGTTGGCCCAGCCTGCTAGGCCGCATTGTAGCACAGTGAGCTTCCCACTGCAACTTATGCTTCATATCCATGTGAAGGTACATGCATGAAGTACTCAAACTATGGATTTTTTGGCCTCTACTTAGCTTTTGGTGACAAATATTGCAGATAACACGAGTTGGGTCATCCTTATCGATCTGAATAAATGCCCAGGCTATGCAAGGCTTAGAGCCCATGCGACCTGAAGAGCCACTACGACTTGTGGTCCGAGGCAGAGTTGTGGTTGAGGATGCAGTTGTTGACGTGCTTCCAGTACTCCGTCTCTGTCCAGGTAGGGGCAGCCTAACCTCGTCGTCAATAGCATCTGTGACGCCCCGCTGCGCTTGGTATCACAGATCCTAGAAGAGTGTATTGATGGAATCCTCCACAAGAGGCCCCCATAAACATTCACACATCTCCAGCTTCCACCTCAGACCAGCAGAGGGAGCCCGTTAGGGATATAAATAGGGAAGGTGGAGCTAGGCAGTTCAGTTCCTCTGAAGAGTTCCTGCAGTAGAGAAGCCTAAGAGAGGTCAGTCTGAAGTGGAGCTCAGTCTAGTCTAGAGAACTCAGTTAATAGTTCAGCAGTGGAGCACGAGGCTCCTGCTAGCTAGATTCAGGGAGCCCAGATAGAGCTTAAGGTGTGCCGGCGCCATAAGATTGGTGAAGCGCGGCAAGCTGCCGTTAGAGTGTATAGCCTAGTGAGGGCCCGAGTAGGCCGAAGGCGAGTGGCGAGTTAGTACATAAGGAGCAGAGGAGCTTAACCAGCTCACCCCGAAGCATTTACCGAACACCGGATCCGAGCTTACCGGGATCTCTATGACCCAGTAAGGCATAACCGGAATCCCTGGAGAACTACAAGTCCCAGGATCGCTAAGGTGCTGATACGTAATAGAGCCAGGAGACGCTTAGGCCCCGCATACTGGGAGCGTGAACTCCAAGAGAAGGCCCTACCACAAGGTCAGCCAGCGCAGGACAGAGACAAAGTTAGGCCTAGCTCCAGGCAGGTCAGAAACTTACTACGCAGAGGCAAGAAACAGGAGGCCCTACACCCGCTCATTGGGGAGGATCCTGAAATGCACCCTTCACCTTACAGTGCTCCGGGATGTGCCTGAATTTCCTCCAGTAAAAGGTACTGAAGTGACTACCGTGTCCGTTCCCGTTCTTGCTCTGACCCAGCTGGGTCTCGCCTGTCCTGCATTCCCCCTGCATACGCTGCCCTGAGATCTAGCTCCACCTGTGGGGAGCTATACCATCGAGATGCCTTATCACGGGTCTCAGTGGACTGCTGCAGCGCTGGTGCTTCTCACCAGATACCACAGATGTCGTCACGAACTCTTATAAAATTAACAATTATCCACCCTTTTAAAGAGTGACAGGGTACGGGCCAGGGAGCCGACCACCGCGACATCCCCAAGGCCAGGCAAAGTCCCAGGTACCGAGTCATCCCCATCCCCTGGGCTAGACACATCCTCCTCCACCTCCTCCGCTGACCTCATCGACTGGCTGACTGTGGGTTGACAGTAAGTGGGATCTCCAACCTCGTCATCATCACCCTGTATGTTATCACACCCGTCGTCCTCAAAGCCAACCTCTTCCTGCCCTGACCGAAAAGTCAAGTTGTCGCTCCAATCAGTTATTTGAGTGTCATCATCGTCTTCATCATTGTCTCCACCAACAGGAGTTACAGTTTGGGAACGAGGGTCTACATTATGCTCAGAACCTTCTTCATCTGGTCCTGGATCCGACTTATAAAGATTCTGGGCATCAGTGCAGATCATTTCCTCGTCTGGATTAACAGAAGCTCTGGAGCAGACCTCCGTTTCCCAGGCTATAGTATGAGTAAACAGCTCTGCAGACTCAACCATCTGTGTTACCCCATACTCAGACGGGCAGCTGGAGACTTGGGAGCTGTGAGGAAGCAAGTGCGATTGGGGTGACACCTCTGAGGACTGGAGTATTTGTGATGTTGAAGTTGAGGTGGAGGAGAGCCCACTTGAAGGAGCACTTGATATCCGTTGAAGCACCTGCTGTTTTTGTGCCTCATCTGGAATTTGTAGCGATGGGCATGTCCGTAAGAAAGGGATCGTATCACATTGTCCACGAAAAGAAGTCGACATCTTAGTTTGGCTGGAAGATGGCCTTTCTTCTGCAGATGTTACTCCCCCCCCACTACGGGATGGCTCGACCCACCAGCAGACAGGCACCAGTATTGTGAGAGGGGGGCTGGCCGTCAGGGTCCACCGCGGCTCTGGCACAATCCCGGCGACACGGAGGTGGCACGGGCAGGAATGGACTGGCCGTGTCGGCTTCTCACTTTTTGGATTTTAGAAGGGCATGACATGCCTATATCTGTGTCTCCCCCTCCTTTTACTCCTCCACCTCTTTTCTTTTCGCATGACTATATGTACTTGTCACTTTTCCATGTGTTAGTTATGTCTTCTGAGCAGTTTGTCAGCTTTTGGACACCTTTGAAGGTGTTTTCTATGTGTTTCTATGTGTTTTTGCTTGTCTGTCATTAGTTTTAACGGTGTTCGAAGATGTTCAATGAACAGTTCGACGAACAGTTCGGCGAACACATGGGTGTTCGACGAACCGAACCGAACTCGAACACTACGGGGGTGGCTCAACACTAATAAGGATGAGGGGGCATACATACCAGGATATTGCTGAGGGGACCATACATACCAGGATAAGGATGAGTGAGCCATACATACCAGGGTAAGGATGAGGGGGCCATACATACCAGGATAGGGATGAGGGGTGCCATGCATACTAGGATAGGGATTAGGGGTGCCATGCATACCAGGATAGGGATTAGGGGTGCCATGCATACCAGGATAGGGATGAGGGGTGCCATGTATACCAGGACAGGGATGAGGGGTGTCATGCATACCAGGATAGGGATTAGGGGTGTCATGCATACCAGGATAGGGATTAGGGGTGCCATGCATACCAGGATAGGGATTAGGGATGCCATGCATACCAGGATAGGGATTAGGGGTTCCATGCATACCAGGATAGGGATGAGGGGTGCCATGCATACCAGGACAGGGATGAGGGGTGCCATGCATACCAGGATTGGGATGAGGGGTGCCATGCATACCAGGACAGGGATGAGGGGTGCCATGCATACCAGGACAGGGATGAGGGGTGCCATGCATACCAGGATAGGGATGAGGGGTGCCATGCATACCAGGATGGAGGGGTTCCATGCATACCAGAATGGAGGGATGCCAGTCATACCAGGATGGGGATGGGGACCACGTATAAAAGGAAGGGGGGGCATATATACCAGTATGGGGGATATTGTCAGAATTGGAGGACATTACCCCTATACCAGTGTCAGCAGAAGACCCCCTCCCCCTTAAAAGTGCATCATGATCACATGTTTTGCTTAAATTTTTTTTTTATTTTCCTCCTCTAAAACCTAGGTGCGTCTTATGGTCTGATGCATCTTACAGTCCGAAAAATACAGTACCTTCTTCTGTTCCTAAAGTGATACAGCTGGGGACATCTCAGTTTGAAACAGTTTTGCAGAATATCTCAAATTTTATACAGGCCTCATCCACACTAAAAAAATACTTTGTCCGGTTCCGAACGTTATACAGCAGGGGACATCTGAGTTTGAAATAGTTTGGAGAATATCTTGTATGTTATATAGGCCTCATCCACACTAAAAAAATACTTTCTTCTGTTAGTAACGTTATACAGCAAGCCATATTTTTCCTTGTCATTTAGTGCTGATGAAATTCAGGTGTGTGCAGAGCTGTTGCAAAGGAAAAAATCTAATTTTGTTTTGCTAATAGCGTGCTCCTACCACAGTATCTGAGCAGCATGAGTGGGAATAAAAGAGGTCGTGGTAGAAGGGGGAATAGGCTTGGTTTGCAAGGTATACATGGGGTAGGTGGTAATGTTAGTGAAAGCACTGTCATGTCCAATCCGAAGGCAACTGACAACCTCTGTTACTGGATGGGTAACTCCACTCCCTTTCTTTGGCAGCTGCAGAGTGATACGCCTTGTTGATAATTGCCAGAAAGAGCAGGTGCTCCAGTGGATAGCAAGCGCTGCTTCTAGTGGCCTGTCCTCTTCTTCCTCCACCTCAATATCACACACAGTACAGTCCACAGAGGTGGCACCCCAATTACCCTTGCTTCCCCCCGCGTCACAACTGTCCAGCTGCCCAACTGACTGTAGCGAACCACAGATGGTCGTGTCTGTAGAACTGTTCACCCATTCTATATCATGGGCATCAGAAGTGTACTCCAAACATCCACAGAACTGTAGAACTGTAGAACTGTTCACCCATTCTATATCATGGGCATCAGAAGTGTACTCCAAACATTCACAGAGTCAAGAAGAGGAGGAAAACATCTGCATCAATGCCTACATTTTTTTGAGTTGGATTCAGGACAGGACGAAGTAGGGTCCAAGCAGGTTCCTGACCCTCGTCACCAGACGTTAACCCCTGGAGAGGGAGGTGATCCCGATGAAACTCAGATACCAGAGGCTAATGCGGACTGTACTGTGCTGTCAGGGCAACAAGAGGAGAAGGGTCACTCTGAGGGCGAGGAATGGGATAACACATTGGATGATGATGAGGTTGAAGATCCTACTTGGTGTGTAACCAGAGTCACGCAGCCGAGTAGCTCATCTGAGGAGGTGGATGAGGAAGACGAGGAGGTTACATTACGCCCTATGGTGCAGACAATAAGTGATGGAAGCACGAGGAGCACTGCATCCTTAGCCACAACTGTGGCTGTGGCCAGCAGCAGTCGTGGGTCTGCAGGTCGCAAGGGGGGCAAGGGTTGCATAGCCTGGGCCTTTTTTGTCACAGCAAAGGAAGAGCCAACCCACGTTATCTGAAAACTTTTTGATAAAAAACTCAGTAGAGGGAAAAAGTGCAATAATTTGAGTGCTACATGCATGAACCATCACATGCACACGCACACAACATGTGTTATGCTGGGAATATCACCACACTGAAATAAGGACCAGCAAACCTCAACAACTAGCAGCTGCTCCATCAACCGCATTCGCTGCTTCTTCCTCCTCCTTTGTTACCGTGCCAAGTATTGTCACGCAGGTCTCCCATCGCAGAACCTCCGGTTCTCTACCCGCTCCAGTCAGGCTGAGTGAGAGCCTGTCAGCTGTACCGGAAGGGGACATGACTGTTTGTTTTCACCGAGCACACCACATGTTTCTCAATCCATCGTAACATCTGTGCCTGCACCTCACTCACGGTCCACCAGTTTGTCCATTTCACCATACTCCTCTCTCTCAGCACTGAAGCCCGCCCTCGGTCCTGCAGTTCTGGTCACAAAAAAGATTTCATCCTACATATGAGAAAGCTAAGAGGTTGAACTCCACCATCTCCAATCTGTTGGCAACAGAAATGCTGCTTTTCCACCTGGAAGATGCAGACGGTTTCCGAAAGCTGATGGCCATCGCAGTCCCCCAGTACCAGTTGCCCAGTCGCCATTACTTGTCTAAGAAAGCTGTGCCTGCGCTACACCAGCATGTCACAGACAACATCACTTGTTCCTTGACAGGGTGCATTTCATCACAGATACCTGGACGAGTAAGCATGGCCAAGGGCGTTACATGTCGCTGACTGGACGACTCTGGTGGCTGTGGGGGCAGGCGGGGAAGGGGCTTCTCCACAAATCTTAGAATCCCCAAGGCTTGCAGAGCAAACCTCTGTATTTAAAACTTCCTCCACTGCTTCTGCGTCCTACACCTCCTCTAGGGCCTCTACCTGCTCTCTCAACCTCTGCCTTAACGAGACACGCGTTCCAACAGTCCAGAGCAAATCTACACCACCTCCGTACTGTGCAGTCAGGGCTCACCGTAATCAGACAGTCTTCAATCGCAGTCATACAGCTGAAGAGTTGTGGACTGCTCTCCAGGCTCAGTTTGAGCAATAGCTGTCTCCGCTGAACCTACAGCCAGTGAACGCTGTGTGCAATAACGGTCTGAACCTTGTGGCGTCCCTAGGCAGAGGTAAACTCACACACGCCATTTGCATGGCTCACGTCTTCAAACTGGTGGTACAGTGATTTCTCTGCCACTATCCCAGCCTGGATGAGCTGCTTCAGAAAGCTCTGAAGCTGTGTGCTCACTTCCGCCGTTTGCACCCCTCAAGTCATCGACTTGCATCAATACAGAGGTCTTTGTCCATGCCAGTTTACTTTTTGATATGCGATGTGCCGACGTGGTGGAATTCCACTCTGCATATGTTGCAGCGACTGTGTCAGCAGCAACGAGCTCTGACGCATTATGTCATGTCATATAGCCTGGGCCAACGCAGTATGGATGTGGGGCATATCACGTTTATGGAGTGGGAACAGATTAAGGACCTCTACACCCTTCTGCACAGTTCTGAAATGGCTACTAAAATGATTAGCGCTGACGATGCTGTCATCAGCATCACTATTCTGGTCATCTAAATCTGGGGCAGACTTTGAATAGCCTGCAGCAGGAGGTGGTTGACCCAGAAGAAGAGGAGGATGCGGAAGGGATAAGAATGTCTCAAAGTTACAGACTGTCATCACAGGCAGATGCAAAGTGACGATGGATTACTGCGATCGAGGGGGGTTGGTGATACCAGGCAAACTGTTAGTGAAGGTGCAAGAGACGAGGAACAAATGGAGGGGGAAGAGGTGATAGGCGAGCAACAGTCAGAAGCTGACGAGGATAATCAACCCCTCTCTGTTGAACGTGGTTGGCAGGAGGGGACGGAGCAAACAAGCATCAGTGTTAGGCAGCCATCAATACAGCCTGGCTTTGGAACTCCTGGAAGAGCCCGACATATGAGTTTCTTCTTGATGCACTATCTGCAACATGATCCCCGTAAAGTTATGTTTGGAAATAATGATAACTACTGAGTTGCCACTCTGTTAGATCCACGTTATAAGAGTAAATTTTGACAGATGTTTCCCACTCTGGAAAGGGACCCGCTAATGCTGGACCATCAAAACAAGCTTTCAGCAACCTTAACAGACGTTTTCCCCAAGATAGGAGTGAGACACACAGTGTGCATCACAGCTGTAGTCTTTCAACCTCCTGCACGTCAGTTCGTCAACTCCAAAACATTAGCAGCAGCAGAGTAAGTGGCAGAAGCAATTTCTGTGAGTCCTTTCACACATTTTTTACACCAGCTCGTGCACCAGCACAACAGAGTACTAGTCTGACATGTGAACGACTGGAGAGGATGATGAAGGAGTATCTAGAGCTCAATTTGAATACCATCAGGGAGGATTTGGACCCTTTTACATTTTGGTCTTCAAAAATGGATGAAAGGCCTGAGCTCACCTGTCACGCCTTGGAGGTTTTATCATGCCCGGCAGCGAGCGTTCTCTCAGAACATGTCTTCAGTGCTGCTGGTGGTGTCCTGACGGATAAGCGCACCCGGCTGTCCCATGAAAGTGTAGACCACCTAACTTTAATCAAGATGAACAAGTCATGGATTTCCAAGGACTTTTGCACCCCAATTGCAGACTGTATAGACTAGGCGATGTTGTAGTTCTTAGTGTGCTGCATTGATCTTGCGGAATTGCAATCTGTGATATGGCTTCTGTGCCTCCTCTTGCTGCTTCAGGTTTTAGACCCTAA
This sequence comes from Phyllobates terribilis, assembly GCF_046119375.1. Lineage (NCBI taxonomy): Eukaryota > Metazoa > Chordata > Amphibia > Anura > Dendrobatidae > Phyllobates > Phyllobates terribilis. The sequence continues at coordinate 419,859,381 of NW_027362762.1, read as the reverse complement.
TTTTTTAACATGTGAACACTCCTGATTGTTTTTCCATCTGCTGGGTTGGCTGTAGTGGAAGAGCTGCTGATACTAATTATACTATTTCTACTGTAGTGAAATTGATGCCACTTTGCTTGTGTCTGCCACAATTTTTTGGAAATGTGGAGAATCTTGATAGGGTCTCCATCTATTAGGTTGGCTGTAGTGGAAGAGGTGTCTGTCCCCATTATACTACTTCTAATCTTCTGAAATTTATGCCACTTCGGTGGTGTCTGCAACTGATGTTTGGAAATGTGGAGAATCCTGATTGGGTCTCCATCTATTGGGTTGGCTGTAGTGGAAAAAGTTTTGGTCTCCTTAACAATAGTTATACTCTAGTGAAATTGATGCCATTTCGGTGGTGTTAGGCCCTAATTAAGGGAAATGTGAACACTCCTGGTTAAGTCTCCGTCTCCTGGGTTGGTTCTACTGGAAGAGATGTCGGTACTAATTACACTATTTCTACTGTAGTGAAATTGATGGTACTTTGCTGGTGTCTGCCACTAATCTTTGGAAATGTAGAGAATCCTGATTGGGTCTCCATCTATTTGGTTGGCAGTAGTGGAAGAGGTGTCTGTCCCCATTAAACTACTTTTAATCTACTGACATTTATGCCACTTCGGTGGTGTCTGCCGCTAATGTTTGGAAATGTGGAGAATCCTGATTGGGTCTCCATTTATTAGGCTGGCTGTAGTGGAAGAGGTGTCGTTCCTAATTACACTATTTCTACTGTAGTGAAATTGATGCCACTTTGCTGGTGTCTGCCACTAATTTTTGGAAATGTGGAGAATCCTGATTGGGTCTCCATCTATTGGGTTGGGTGTAGTGGAAGAGGTGTCGGTCCCCATCATAACACTTATACTCTATTGAAATTAATTGTTTGGTGCAGATATTGTTCCCACAGGGGAACACATGATAAAAAAGAAATTGGTTTTCTTTCTACCATGGTATATAAAGCAGACTACATCTCAGCTTAAAATTCTTTGAGGCAGATATTGTTCTCCACACAGGGGTATTCAGACATGATAAACTCAAAATTGGTATATAAAGCAGACTACATATCAGCTTATGATTTCTTTGTGGCAAATATTGTTCTCCATACAGGGGGAAAAAAAGGTTGTATCCAAGCAGTTTCCTGACCCTCCACTGTACTGTGCTGTCAGGGCAAGAAGAGGAGGAGGACGAGGGTGACTGTCAGGGTGAGGAATGGAATAACACATTGGATGATGATGAGGTTGTATATTCCACTTGGTGTGTACCCAGAGGCACGCGGCTGAGTCACTCATCTGAGGACGTGGAGGAGGAAGACAAGGAGGTGATGCAACCGCGATGAGCACTACGTATTTAGCCACAACCCTGGCAGTGACCAGCATCGGTCGCGGGTCTGCAGCCCGCAGGGGCTACAAGGGTTGTCTAGCTTGGGCCTTTTTTGACACTGCAAAGAATGAACCAACTCATGTTATCTGGCAACTTTGCAAGAAAAAACTCAGTAGAGGGAAAAAGGGCAATAATTTGACTACTACATGCATGAACCTTCACATGCGCAATCAACATGCGTTACTCTGGCAATCTCACTGCGATAAAATGCAGACCTCAATAAACATCAGCCGTCCCATCAACCGTATCTGCTGCTTCTTCCTCCTCCTTTGTTACTGTGCCAAGTTTTGTTACGCAGGTTTCCAATTGCTGAACCTCCAGCTCTTTACCCTCTCCAGTCAGGCTGAGTGAGAACCCGTCAGTTGTAATGGATGTGGCTGTTTTTGACCGATCTCAGAAAACAAGCACACCACAACTTTATCAATCCATTGTAACATCTCCGCCTGCATCTCATTCACGGTCCAGCAGTTTGTCCGATTCACCGTACTCCGCCCTCTCTTAGCACAACATCCAGCCCTCGGTCCCATAAAAGATTGTTTCCTCCTACACATGACAAAGCTAAGAGGTTGAACTCCACCATCTCTAATCTGTTGGCCACAGAAATGGTGGTGTCATGCCCTAATTTTTTGAACTGTGAACACTCCTGTGGCTGCTTTTTTACTGAGGAGGAAACCGGAGAACCTGGGGGAAACATAAAAACTACTTGAAGATATTGTCCTTGGTGGGATTTGAGCCTAGGACTCCAGCGCTGCAAGGCTGCAGTGCTAACCACTGAGCCACCATGCTACTCTCTCTGTTCTTCCGGCTCTGATATCTAACATGCTGGAGAAACTTGCACCTACTGCCACTCAGTGTCTTCAGCTCCTTTATGAGAAACTAATGTTTAGGCAGCCACTCAGTCTACCAAATAAAATTCCTGAGAAAGAAATTGTGGATGGCTTCTTTCTGGTACTGGGTGCACTGCTAATACCATGGCGTTGTGCATTATTCACAGGAAATATTCCAGGCTGGTTGGAGACAAGCTCATTTCCACAGAAAAGTACCAGCAGCAAGCTAAGAAGATGGTGGTCTCTTTCATCATAAAGGAGTTAGCTCTATTCCTAGGAGACCGATCACCGCTGCTGTCTACCTTGTGAACATTGTGTTGAAGCTTGCAAGGTGTCACGGGTTTACCATGACAGAGAGCAGCCAGAAGACCCCTCTCCTGCAGTCATTAGAAACCTTCATATTAAGGGGTTAATCAGCTCAGTTGTGAGCTCCTGGAAGCTTACTGTAATTTAGGCTCGCAGCAGATTTGTCCCTTGCATCACATCTACTATGCAACGCTGTACTCCAACACATCAGACTGTCGCCTACCATGGAAACCTTGAAAAGGAAGCTGAAGACCCACTTCTTCTGACAAGCGTACAATCTGCAGTAACCATCACTCCAGCATACAGCTGCACGACTAGCTTACCCTGACCTACTGTATTCTCACCCATCCCTTGTAGATTGTTTGTGCACCCTCATGGATAGAGTTCTCTCTCCTCTTGTACCAGTCGGTGACCCCTTTTCACATGTAACGTGCCATGGAATAAATGTCACTGTAATAATAATAATAATTATAGTACTTGTACTCTGGGTCAATTGATGGCACTTTCCTGGTGTCTTCCCCATTGAATACTATGGCGTTCGGTAATGTTCGGCGAATATTCCACGAATAAATCAGCGAGTATTGCAAATTCGGCGAACATAATCCAAACTAAATATTGAAACATTCGCTCATCCCTACTAAAGTCTAAAACATCGCCTAATCTGTACAGTCTGCGATAGGGGTGCAAAAGTCCTTTGAGATCCATGAATGATTCATCTTGATAAAAGTTAGGTGGTCTTCACTTTCAGGGGACAGCCAGCTGCGCTTATCCATCAGGACACCACGAGCAGCACTGAAGACACGTTGTGAGAGAAGGCTGGCTGCTAGGTATGATAAAACCTCCCGGCGAGCTCAGCCACTCTTCCATTTTTGAAGACCAAAATGTAAAAGGGTCCAAACCCTCTATGATGGTATTGATATTGAGCTCTAGATACTCCTGCACCATCCTCTCCAGTCGTGTCCGACTTGTACTCTGTTGTGCTAGTGCACAAGCTGGTCTAGAAAATGTGTGAAATTACTCATAGAACTTTCTTCTACCACTTACACTCCTGTTGCTGCTAATGTTTTGGCATTGACAAATTCACGTTCCGGAGGTTGGAAGTCTAGAGCTGTGAAGCACACTTTGTGCCTCACTGCTGTCTTGGTGAAAACCTCTCTTAAGGTTGTGTAAAAGCATGTTACGATACTGGTCCTTTTCCAGGGTGGGCAGCATCTGGCAAAATTTACTCTTATAACGTGGATCCAAAAGAGTCATGTTGTCAGGATCATGTTGCAAATAGTGCAGCAAGGAAGCATTCATATGTTGGGCTCTTCCATCAGGTCCAAGCCCATGCGGTGTTGGTGCCTGGGTAACACTGATGTTTGTTTCCTCCATCCTGTCCCTCAAACCATGAACAACAGAAAGGGGATGATTAACCTCTTCATCTTCTGACTGTTGCTCGCCCATCACCTCTCCCTCCTCCATTTGTTCCTCGGCTCCTGCACCTTCACTAACAGTTTGTCTAGTATTACCAGCCCCCCTCGATCGCTGTAATCCACCTTCCCTTGGCACCCGCCTGTATGATGACAGTCTGGAACTTTGAGACATTTTTATCCCTTTCGCATCCTCTTCTTCCTCCTCTTCCTCTGGGACCATCACCTACTCCCCCAGGCTATACCACCAGGTTGAGGATGTGAGCCATGCAAGGCACGTGTGTGAGGTTGCCCTAGCTTAGGGCTGCCTCCAGGTTCGCACTGCTATCGCACATGGCCTTCCCTGGTTCCATTTTCAGTGGAGACAGCCATTGCTCAAACTTGGCCTGGATAGCTGTCCACAACAGTACGAGGTGGTGGGGATACACACTGCACTGTTGGAACACGTGTCTCATTAAGGCAGAGGTTGAGGGAGCAGGTGAAGGCCATAGAGGAGGAAAAGGAGGCAGAAGCAGTGGAGAAATTGTGAAATTCAGAGGTTTGTCCTGCAAGCCTTGTGGATTCCAAGACTTTTGGAGCAGCCCATTCCCCGAGTTCCCCCATTAGTGATGGGCGAGCAATAAAATGCTCGGGTGCTCGATTCTCAGGTCGAGCAAATTGGAATGCTTGGGTGCTCGACCCGAGCAATGAGCCCAAGGTAAATCTATGGGAAACTCGATCATTTTTCAGGCAGCCCCACCTGGTGGTCTGCAGAGGGCCTAAAAATTGCCCAAATTGATGGGAACAGTGCTCAAATGACATGGGAACAGCATTGGGAAGACCCCTGGAGGCATTTATGACTCCCAGGTCACTGCTGTCAACAACGTTGTCAGAGGTATTACGCCACTTATTCGGACTCACAATAAAACATACAAAAACGAAACCGAAATGGATTTTCCTGTGAAATATGTTAAAGAACATCCTTTCCAGGGTAATGACTTGTATATAAGGGAAAATAAATATACAAAAACAAAAATGCTCCTCCACATCTTGAACTATGTTCACACGTAGCATTTTTGATGCACTTTTGCATTGCTTTCAACCAAGACAAATGCATTCACTGGTAAATGTCATTTTAACATTTTACAACCTTGTCTGGCCATGTGGTGTGTGACACATCATCAGACACATCCTGTTTCATTTATGATGGAGGGACTCTGAAAGTCACAAAGCCTATTTTTATAGGGTCATCAGGTGGCCCTTACTATTCTTAAAGGGCCAGAAGTCGGCCTTCGCTATTGTTAGAGAGCCATCAGCCGGCTATGCTTTGTTGTTTCCATTATTAAGGAGTGGGTCTCCTATACTGTTGTTGAGTATGCAGTGACTGCAAGGGCTGCCAAAAATTTGGAGGCTCTTCAATGCCCCTTGCAAGAGACATAGAGGTCAGAGAGCCTCCTAAAAACAATGTTCCCATTATTAGTAAGTGGGTCTCCCATAGTGTTTGTGTCACGCCAGGTGTGAGTGCAACACAGAGGGGAAAGAGAGCGCAGACACTAGGGAAATAGGGAAGAGGTGACCTCCTAATCCGGACTAGCATCACCCTGTCTCCCCCTAATGTATCTATACAGCCTCCGCGCAGCTGTCGTCGATCACATGACTTGCCCTACTATCCCTGGCATAAGACTATAGCTGGGGGCGGAAGGAGATGAGCACTAGTCAACCTCCGCTAGCACTCTAAAGATTCAAGGGGAAGACAACACAGGGGAGCAACAACTCAGCTTTTAAAAGAACTCCAACAGGGCATACGGCCTCAAGACTCCAGAGAGGACGTGATGCTGCTTCAGTCAAGTTTCAAGTAGAAATGAGTATAACCGGCGACGCCCACCTAGACAGACCAGGTATATATACACCCAGACTAAAAGGAGGTAGTCGCTGGGTCCTAAACACAGCCTCCTATCTAGGCAGCTGTCTGCATTTCCAAACGTGGAGACCTCCTGCAAACCACTGCAGGGCGACCATCTGTCACCTCCGACACATCCATGACAGTACCCCCCCCCCTTCTGCAAGTGGCCTCTGGATACTCAGGACCTGGTTTCTCAGGAAAAGAGGTGTGAAAAGAGTGAACCAATCAGGGAGCGTTCGCCTATGATGCTGAAACCCACGTCCTCTCCTCCGGACCATAGCCTTTCCAGTGCACCAAGTATTGTAGAGAACGACGTTGGAGATGAGAATCTAATATCCTCGAAAACTCAAACTCCAAATTACCATCAACCATTACTGGGGGTGGTAGTAGAGGTGAGGGCTCAAGAGATTCTATGTACCTTTTGAGTAAGGACCTGTGGAACACATTGTGAAGCTTAAGGGCCCGAGGAAGTTCAAAACAAATTGCTGCTGGGTTAATGATGGTGGTAATTTTGTAGGGACCAATAAACCTAGGTCCTAGCTTCCAAGAAGGAACTTTCAATCTTATATTCTTGGTAGACAACCACACAAAGTCATTCACATTCAGGTCCGGACCTGGCAAACGTTTTCTGTCAGCCATACGTTTATACCTGTCACCTATCGTCTTCAAATTACACAGAACACCCTGCCACACCGAGGAGAGAGATGAAGCAAACCATTCCTCTTCAGGAACTCCTGAAGCTTCTCCTCCACTGAAAGTACTAAACTGTGGATGATAACCGTATGCACCGAAAAATGGTGACCTGCCAGTGGTTTCTTGACGATGACTATTGATGACAAATTCTGCCAGCTGTAAGTAGGATGCCCAATCCTTCTGATTTTCGGAGATGAAAAAACTGAGGTATGTCTCCAAGTTCTGATTGACCCACTCAGCCTGACCATTCGACTGAGGGTGGAAAGTAGATTAAAAGGACAGGTGCACCCCCAGTCGAGAACAGAATGCCTTCAGACACCACATGGGAGGGAACCCCGTGAAGCATTACAATCTCATTTATGAACACCTGAGCAAGTGTCTTAGCATTGGGAAATGCAGGTAAAGCGACGAAGTGAACCATTTTACTGAACCTATCTACTACTACCAAAACCACCGTTTTGCCTGCAGAAAATGGTAGGTCAGTAATAAAATCCATGGACAAGTGTCCATGGCCTGCTAGGGATAGGTAGCGGAAGAAGAGTACCAGACGGACAGGTGTGCGAAACCTTAGAACACGCGCAAATACTACAAGCAGCCACGTGTTCAATTACATCCCGATGCAACCCCGGCCACCAAAAACGATGAGAGAGGAGGTCCGCGGTTGCCTTACCACCTGAATGCCCAGCAAGCACAGAGTTATGATGTTCCTTGATTACTTTAAGGCGCAGATCAGGTGGTACAAATAACTTTCCTGAAGGGCAGGAGGCAGGGGCGTCCCCCTGCGCCTCCAACACCTACCCTTCCAGTTCAGGAACAAGAGCCGAAATAACAACCCTTTTCTGTAATATCGGGGCAGGGTTCTCATGGTCACCACCACCAGTGAACCTCCTGGACAAAGCATCAGCCTTGACGTTTTTGACCCCTGGACGAAAAGTAACAACAAAATTGAACCTATTAAAAAACAGGGACCATCTGGCTTGCCTAGGGTTGAGACGTTTAGCTGACTGGAGATATGACAGGTTCTTATGGTCAGTAATAGCAGTAATAGGATGGACAGCCCCCTCTAACCAGTGTCGCCATTCCTCGAACGCCAATTTGATTGCCAAAAGTTCCCTATTACCCATGTTATAATTTCTCTCAGCCGAAGACAATTTTTTTGAAAAGAAGGCACATTTACGCCATTTACCAGGGGGCGAAGCCTGAGACAACACAGCCCCAACCCCGACATCCGAAGCATCGACCTCCACAATAAAGGGTTGAGAAACATTGGGTCGACTGAGTATAGGTACAGTGGCAAAGTGATTCTTTAAGGAATAAAAAGCCTGGAGGGAAGTCTCCGACCATTTGGAAAAATCAGACCCCTTCTTTGTCTTGTCAGTAAGGGGTTTCACTACAACAGAGTAATTTTGGATGAATTTCCAGTAAAAATTAGTAAAGACCAGAAAACGTTGTAGGGCTTTCAGGTTCTCGGGAAGTTCCCAGTCAAGGACTGCACGAATCTTCTCCGGATCCATCTGAAAACCTGAAGATGACAACAAGTACCCCAAAAACTACACCTCCTGAACAGCGAAAAAAAATTTCTCTAGTTTGGCATAGAGTTTGTTATCTCTTAATATCTGGATCACCTGCTTAACATGCCCCCGATGGGTCTCAAAATCAGGTAAATAAACCAAAATATCGTCCAGATAAACCACCACAAACCTCCCCACCAAATGATGAAAAATATCATTTATGAAATGCTGGAATACCACAGGTGCATTGGTCAAGCCAAAAGGCATAACCAGACTCTCAAAATGACCTTCCGGGGTATTGAACGCTGTCTTCCATTCGTCCCCTTCTCTGATTCTAACCAGATTGTAGGCTCCCCTTAAATCCAACTTGGAGAATATCTTAGCTCCCACAACCTGGCTGAACAAATCAGGAATCAGAGGAAGAGGGTATGGATCACAGATGGTGACTGTAATGCACACGCCCGGACTGAGCGGCGTGTGCGTGTGATTCCACTGGACCGTGCCGGAGAGTGAATGCCTGGAGGGGCATAACTAGGTATTCACCCGATCCGACCAGGGTCGCACGATGGCATACGACGCCAGTGCACCAAGGAGGAACCGAGCAGAGGGACCAGGTGCTACTCCAGGACAGACCCCGGACACGACTGTTGACTCACACAGGGGAATACAGGAACATACTGGTTAGGCTGGCACACAGACTGGTGGGTATAGGCAGGCACGACTGGTATGCAGGCAGGCGGGTATGCAGGCAGGGGGGTACAGGCAAGCACGGCTAGAGTGCAGACAGGGAGGCACTAGCAGGTAGGAACACAGGCGGGATAGGACCCAGTACACACTGGGACTCAGGAACAGAACCACAGATGTGGCGGACAAACACAACAGAGTAAGGCCGCCCAGAGTGGTGGGCGAGAGCAGGGCAAGATGAGACCGCCTAGAGCGGTGAGCGAGAGTAGAGCAGGACGAGGCCGTCTGGAGTGGTGAGCGAGAGTAGAGCAGGACGAGGCCGCCTGGAGCGGTGAGCAAGAGTAGAGCAGGACGAGGCCGCCTGGAGCGGTGAGCAAGAGTAGAGCAGGACGAGGCCGCCTGGAGCGGTGAGCAAGAGTAGTCAGAGCAGAGCAAGACTGCCAGAGCAGTGAGCAAAGGATCAGAGCAGAGCAAGACTGCCAGAGCAGTGAGCAAAGGGTCAGAGCGGAGAGAGACTGCCGGAGCAGTGAGCAAAGGATCAGAGCGGAGTGAGACTGCCGGAGCAGTGAGCAAAGGGTCAGAGCAGAGCAAGACTGCCGGAGCAGTGAGCAAAGGGTCAGAGCGGAGAGAGACTGCCGGAGCAGTGAGCAAAGGATCAGAGCGGAGTGAGACTGCCGGAGCAGTGAGCAAAGGGTCAGAGCGGAGCGAGACTGCCGGAGCAGTGAGCAAAGGGTCAGAGCGGAGCAAGACTGCCGGAGCAGTGAGCAAAGGGTCAGAGCGGAGTGAAACTGCCAGAGCAGTGAGCAAAGGGTCAGAGCGGAGTGAGACTGCCGGAGCAGTGAGCAAAGGGTCAGAGCGGAGAGAGACTGCCGGAGCAGTGAGCAAAGGGTCAGAGCGGAGCAAGACTGCCGGAGCAGTGAGCAAAGGGTCAGAGCGGAGCAAGACTGCCGGAGCAGTGAGCAAAGGGTCAGAGCGGAGCAAGACTGCCAGAACAGTGAGCAAAGGCAGAGCAGGCTAGAACCGCCAGAGCGGTGAGCAAGGCAGAGCAGGCTAGAACCGCCAGAGTGGTGAGCAAGGCAGGGCAGGCTAGAACCACCAGAGCGGTGAGCAAGCAGAGCAGGCTAGAACCGCCGGAGCGGTGAGCAAGGCAGAGCAGGGGGGACAGGGCTCTGTACACATTGAACAGACTGGAAGGGAAAGGCAGAACCTGATACCCACAGGGTACTTACAGTGAAGTAGAGAGTGGACCACAAACTCACAAACGGAAGTACAGTGACAACGAGCAGGAGTTAGGTACGAGTTCAGACTCTGCAGAAAAAGGAAAGGTACGGACATAGAGAAACACAGGAAACAAGCTAGAAGAGTATACAGACAAGAACAGACACAGTAGCAAGATACAGGAGCGGGTCTAGGTATGCAGCCCCTAGAAGGCGGGAGGAACAGGCTAGGAGCGTGTTCAGACAGGACAGACAAGATACAGGAGCGGGTCTAGGTATGCGGCCCCTAGAAGGCGGAACGAACAGGCAAGGAGCGTGTTCAGACAGGCCTGGAAATACAGCCTCCAGGAAGGGCAGGCAAGCAAACACAGAAGGGGACCTGGCACATTCAGAGTGAAAGAGCACACTGAATGAAGCACAATGCTCAGGCATGGGTTAATTGGAGCAGCTGGTTTAAATACCAGGTGACAGACAGCAATAGGTTGAGGACGCACAAGGGGTGTGCCTGCAGCAGGTACAAAAAGCAGGAAGTGATCGGGCGCCGCCCTTAAGCAGCGGAAACAGAAGCAAACAGACAGAATGGAGGGAAGCCAGAGAGACATTCTGGATTGGAGATCAAGTGCGCGCTCTTGCACAGTGGGAGATGGACCACCATGCAAGGACGCCGCCAGGTATGTTACAGTAATTTGATTTAATTCCCGGAAATCGAAACAGGGACGTAGACCGACATCTTTTTTCTTCACAAAGAAGAACCCTGCCACTATGGGCGAAGATGAGGGTCTGATATGTCCCTTCTCCAGACTTTCCGCAATGAAATCCTTCATGGCTTGTCCTTCAGGGCCAGAAAGATTATACAGTCTGGACTTGGGTAGTTTAGCTCCGGGGGTCAGGTTAATAGGACAATCATAAGCACGATGAGGCGGCAAATCCTAACACCCCTTCTCAAAAAAAACGTCCTCAAAACTAGATAGAAAAGCAGGCAGTAGCTCCGCAGAGACAGCAGCAATGGAAACATTCAGACAGTTCTCATGGCAGTAATCTCCCCATTCAATAATCTCCCCGTCTTGCCAATCCACCATTATGTTTAACAAGCCAGTAGATGCCTAAAATAATAGGAGTAGGGAGATTCTCCAAAACATAGCAAGGAATGATTTCACAATGAACTGACCCCACCCTCAGTTTCACATTATGTACAATCTGAGTAAATGCTTTCTGTGCAAGTGGCGCCGAGTCAATGGAAAAGATGGAAATAGGTTCAGCAAAAGCACAGCAAGCGAGACCTTGAGTTTTCACAAACTCAGCATCAACCATGCTGACCCTGGCTCCACTGTCAACAAACATAGAAATAAAAATCTCTAGCACCACCTCTGCAGTCAGGACAAAGCGGGAACTGCAGTTTGGCCACAAATGCACCCCCTTTTTATCGAACTCCAGACTACCGAGAGTTAGAGTCTCTTTTTGTTTAGGAATTGAAGGACAGGTCCCAACAAAGTGTCCCTTTTTCCCACAAAAAAAACATACGCCTTTTTTCTTGCGAATCTCCGGGGAGATATATGATATAGAGACACCCCCTAACTTCATAGGTTCCTCCACAACCCCGACAAGAAGGCCCCGGAGAAGGAGGTCGCACCCTTCTATGCCGAAAGCGCCTATCACGACGTATGGCCAAATACATTGCAGCCTCCAAGGACTGAGTGGTATCATATACAGCCAAGGCATCTTTCAACCTTTCCGTTAGCCCCTCACAAAATTGACTTTTAAGGGCTGATTCATTCCATCTGGAGTCCGTTGCCCACCTACGGAATTCCAAACTGTATGTTTCCACTGACCAAATCCCTTGCTGACGGTGACGTAGCTTAGACTCAGCCAAGGCGACTCGGTCAGTGTCATCATAGATGAGAGCAAGAGCTCCAAAAAACCCCTCCACAGATTGGAGACAAACCAAATCCTGGGGTAACGAAAATGCCCACAACTGAGGACCTCCCTGCAGTAGAGAGATCACAATGCCAACTTGTTGCTCCTCATTACTGGAGGAGTAAGGACGAAGCTTGAAATACAATTTGCATGCCTCCTTAAACACAAATAACTTGTCCCTACCTCCTGAAAACCTGTCCGGGGGGGGCAACCTTGGGTTCAGGCTGGACAGGCTTACATGCAGAGACCCCCACATTGGCGGCCTGTAACCGCTGATATTGCTGCTGAACCTCACAGCGAAGTTTATTCACCTCCAGAGACAGACATCGGAACAGCTTTGCGAGCTCAGCAACTGATTCCATACTAAAAAAGGTGCACGGCCAAAAACACACAAAGAAAAAAAATGTCAATCTTGTGTAGTTTTTTTTTTTTTCAAAAACGTACACGACTGGTTATAATGTCACGCCAGGCGTGAGTGCAACACAGAGAGTCACGCCAGGTATGAGTGCAACTCAGAGGGGAAAGGGAAAGGGAGCCCAGACACTAGGGAAAGGGGGAAGAGATGACCTCTTAATATGGACTAGCATCACCCTGTCTCCCCCTAAAGTCCCTATATAGCCTCCGCAGCTGTCGCTGATCACGTGCCTCGCCCTACTATACCTGGCGTAAGGCTATAGCTGGGGGTGGAAGGAGATGAGCACTAGTCAACCTCCGCTAGCACTCTAAAGACAAAAGGGGAAGACAACAGAGGGGAATCACAGCTTAGCTTTAGAAGAAACTCCAACAGGGCACACGGCCTAAAGACTCCAGAGAGGACTTGATGCTGCATCAGTCAAGTTCCAAGTAGAAATTAGTATAACCGGTGACGCCCACCTAGACACACCAGGTATATATAATCCCAAACTAAAGGGAGGTAGTCGCTGGGTCCTAAACACAGCCTCCTATCTAGGCAGCTGTCTGCGCTGCCAAACGTGGAGACCTCCTGCAAACCACTGCAGGCCGACCATCTGTAACCTCTGACACACCCGTGACAGTTTGCCTATGCAGTGAAGCAACGGCTGCCAAAAATTTGGAGGAACTCCAATGCCCCTTGCAAGAGATGTAGAGGTCAGAGAGCCTCCTAAAAACAATGTTCCCATTATTAGGAATTATGTCTCCCATAGTGTTTGCCTATGCAGTGAAGCAACGGCTGCCAAAAATTTGGAGGCACTCCAATGCCCCTTGGAAGAGACGTAGAGGTCGGAGAGCCTCCTAAAAACAATGTTACCATTATTAGGAAGTCGGTCTACCATAGTGTTTACCTATTCAGTGAATGCAAAAGCTGCCAAAAATTTGGAGGCACTCCAATGCCCCTTGGAAGAGACGTAGAGATCGGAGAGTCTCCTAAAAACAATGTTCCCATTATTAGGAAGTGGGTCTCCCGTAGTGTTTGCCTATGCAGTGAAGCAATGGCTGTCAAAAATTTGGAGGCACTCCAATGTCCCTTGGAAGAGGCATAGAGGGCCTCATGAAAAAATGTTCCCATTATTAGGAAGTGGGTCTCCCATAGGGTTTGCCTATGCAGTGAATGCAAAAGCTGGCAAAAATTTTAGGCACGCCAATGCCCCTTGGAAGAGACGTAGAAGTAGGAGAGCCTCCTAAAAACAATGTTCCCATTATTAGGAAGTGGGTCTCCCATAGTGTTTGCCTATGCAGTGAATGCAAAAGCTGCCAAAAATTTGGAGGCACTCCACTGCCCCTTGCAAGTCATGTACAGGAGGTGATATGGATGGATGCCTTTCTTGAAAAGTATAATATTACAGGTTATATATACTAGATTCCTTGATAGGGCGTTGATCCAGGGAACTAGTCTGATTGTCGTATGGAGTCGGGAAGGAATTTTTTTCCCCAATGTGGAGCTTAGTGTTTGCCACATGTTTTTTTTTTGCCTTCCTCTTGATCAACATGTTAGGCTATGGGTTGAACAAGATGGACTTAGTCTTCCTTCAACCTTAAAAACTATGTTACTATTAGAGATGAGCGGTGTTCGACTAGAACTGTTCGCCAATCTCAAATTCGAGCTGTTTTGGGCGGTGTTCGAGTTGTTCGACGAACCCGAACGATTTGCAAAAAATTCGGCTGTTCGAGGTTATGTTCGATAACTGTTCGTGCACCAAAAGCGTGTCCTGCATGTCTGGCGCTATTTAGAGCACCAATCATGCAGGGATTGTCTGCCACTCACTGTAATGCCACAGCCATGGTGGTTGTGGCATTACAGTGATTGCCCAAATCGATGGGAACAGTGCCAACAGTGAAACATGAAAAGCCGGCAATTCATCAGCGGCATACACCGGTACCCGACAATTTAGAACCGAAAGAATAGAGCTTCACACATAGATTAGATAGATAGAAACATGTCAGTCACACATATAAGAAGCACAGTGACAGTGTTGCTTACTGTACTTGTCATTTAGTGTAAAGGATTTATCAAAAAAAATAATAGTGTTTTCATGCACCGTCTCTTTAAAAAAGCCGGCCGGCAATTCAGCAGCGGTAACCGACAATTTATAACAGACACAAAAGAGCTTCACACATAGATTAGATAGATAGAAACATGTCAGTCACATATATATGAAGTACAGTGACAGTGTTGATTACTGTACTTGTCATTTAGTGTAAAGGATTTATTAAAAAAAATAATAGTGTTTTCATGCACCGTCTCTTTAAAAAAGCCAGCCGGCAATTCAGCATCTGTACCCAACAATTTAGAATAGAAGGAATAGAGAGTCACACATAGATTAGGTAGATAGAAACATGTCAGTCACATATATATGAAGTACAGTGACAGTGTTGCTTACTGTACTTGTCATTTAGTATAAAGGATTTATTAAAAAAAAATAATAGTGTTTTCATGCACTGTCTCTTTAAAAAAGCCGGCCGGCAATTCAGCATCTGTACCCGACAATTTAGAATAGAAGGAATAGAGAATCACACATAGATTAGATAGATAGAAACAGGTCAGTCACATATATATGAAGTACAGTGACAGTGTTGCTTACTGTACTTGTCATTTAGTGTAAAGGATTTATTTAAAAAAATAATAGTGTTTTCATGCACCGTCTCTTTAAAAAAGCCGGCCGGCAATTCAGCATCTGTACCCGACAATTTAGAATAGAAGGAATAGAGAATCACACATAGATTAGATAGATAGAAACATGTCAGTCACATATATATGAAGTACAGTGACAGTGTTGACTACTGTACTTGTCATTTAGTGTTAAAATAAAGGATTTATTTAAAAAAAAATTGGCGTGGGGATCCCCATAATTTTAGGCTCTAGCGGAGGTTAACCAGACGGCTGGGGCAGATGTTTGAAGCCTGGGAAGGGGGTAATACCCACGGAGCTTCCCAGGCTACTAATATCAGCCCCCAGCGGAATACCTAGCCTTTACTAGCTATTAAAATGGGGGACCCCCCAAAAAAATGACGTGGGGTCCCCCCTATTTTAATAGTTAGCAAAGGCTAGGCAGACAGCTGGGGGCTGATATTAATAGCCCAGGAAGGGTTCCATGAATATTGGCCCCCTCCCAGGCTAGAAACACCAGCCGTCAGCCGCCCCAGAAATGGCGCATCCTTAGGATGCGCCAATTCTGGCACTTAGCCTCGCTCTTCCCACTGCCCTGTAGCGGTGGCAGTGGGGTAATAGGGTTGGGGTTGATGTCGACTTATAATGCCAGCTGACATCAAGCCCAGGTTAGTAATGGAGAGGCGTCTATAAGACACCCCCATTACTAACCCCATAGTCAAAGTTAAAAGAAAACACAAACACCCAGAATAAAGTCCTTTAATTGAAATAAAGACACATTCCTTTATTGTTCTAAATTAAACCATACTTACCGTCACGCCCATTCCAGCTGAAGCCAACGATCTCCTGCAATAAAAGAAAAATAATAAAGCAACCTCATCCTTACCTTTCCATGGTTCCCACGACAGCTTCAGCTCTGCTACATCATGATAACAGGCTGGACCACAGCAGAACGCTGCCATCCAGCCTGTCATCCCGCAGACACTGAGAAGCGCAGGCTTGCTTGCGCTACTCAGTGTCTGGCTGTGACGGCATCCAGAGGAGCCGAGGTCATGTCCAATGAACTCGGCGCACCTCATGCACGTCACTGACAGCGTGGGAAAATTCTCACGCTGAAGCGCTGAGTGCAGGAGAATTTTTCCACGCTGTCAGTGACGTACATGAGGTGAGCCGAGTTCATTGTCGGCTCATCTGGATGCCGTCACAGTCAGACACTGAGGAGCGCAAGCATGCCTGCGCTTCTCAGTGTCTGCGGGATGACAGGCTGGATGGCAGCGTTCTGCAGGTCCAGCCTGTCATCTCGATGTAGCAGAGCTGAAGCTGTCCTGGGAACCATGGAAAGGTAAGGATGAGGTTGCTTTATTATTTTTCTTTTATTGCAGGAGATCGTTGGCTTCAGCTGGAATGGGTGTGATGGTAAGTATGGTTTAATTTAGAACAATAAAGAATTGTGTCTTTATTTCAATTAAAGGACTTTATTCTGGGTGTTTGTGTTTTTTTTTTTTGAACTTTGACTATGGGGTTAGTAATGGGGGTGTCTTATAGACGCCTCTCCATTACTAACCTAGGCTTGATGTCAGCTGGCATTATAAGCTGACATCAACCCCAACCCTATTACCCCACTGCCACCGCACCAGGGCAGCGTGGAAGAGCGAGGCTAAGTGCCAGAATTGGCGCATCCTATGGATGCGCCATTTCTGGGGCGGCTGACGGCTGGTGTTTCTAGCCTGGGAGGGGGCCAATATTCATGGCTCCCTTTCTGGGCTATTAATATCAGCCCCCAGCTGTCTGCCTAGCCTTTGCTAGCTATTAAATTAGGGGGGACCCCACGTCATTTTTTTTGGGGGGGTCCTCCATTTTAATAGCTAGTAAAGGCTAGGTATTCAGCTGGGGGCTGATATTAGTAGCCTGGGAAGCTCCGTGGGTATTACCCCCTTCCCAGGCTTCAAACATCTGCCCCAGCTGTCTGCTTAACCTCCGCTAGAGACTAAAATTACGGGGAACCCCACGCCAATTTTTTTTAATAATAAATCCTTTATTTTAATACTAAATGACAAGTACAGTAACCAACACTATCACTGTACTTATTATATATGTGACTGACATGTTTCTATCTATCTAATCTATGTGTGAAGCTCTATTCTGACTGTTATAAATTGTCGGGTACAGATGCTGAATTGCCGGCCGGCTTTTTTAAAGAGACGGTGCATGAAAACACTATTATTTTTTTTGATAAATCCTTTACACTAAATGACAATTACAGTAAGCAACACTGTCACTGTACTTCATATATATGTGGCTGACATGTTTCTATCTATCTAATCTATGTGTGATTCTCTATTCCTTCTATTCTAAATTGTCGGGTACAGATGCTGAATTGCCAGCCGGCTTTTTTAAAGAGACGGTGCATGAAAACACTATTATTTTTTTTAATAAATCCTTTGCAGTAAATGACAAGTACAGTAAGCAACACTGTCACAGTACTTCATATATATGTGACTGACATGTTTCTATCTATCTAATCTATGTGTGAAGCTCTATTCTGTTTGTTATAAATTGTCGGGTACCGCTGCTGAATTGCCGGCCGGCATTTTTAAAGAGACGGTGCACGAAAACACTATTATATTTTTTAATAAATCCTTTACACTAAATGACAAGTACAGTAAGCAACACTGTCACTGTACTTCATATATATGTGACTGACATGTTTCTATCTATCTAATCTATGTGTGATGCTCTATTCCTTCATGTCTAAATTGTCGGGTACCGGTGTATGCCGCTGCTGAATTGCCGGCCGGCTTTTTTAAAGAAAGCGTCTTCTGAGCAGTTTGTGAGCTTTTGGACACCTTTGAAGGTGTTTTCTATGTGTTCCTATGTGTTTTTGTTTGCCTGCCATTGGTTTTAACGGTGTTCGACGGTGTTCTAAGGTGTTCGACGAACAGTTCGACGAACAGTTCCTCGAACATCCCGGTGTTCGACGAACCGAACCGAACCCGAACACTACGGGGGTGGCTCAACACTAGTTACTATGATATGGTGGGTATGGTGGTGAATGATATGGTGATGGAGGATGAGGAGAAGGAGGAGGACCAGAGCAAATAGACAAAATCAAGAAGTGTATACCCATGTGTAGGTGTGAAGAGGTGCATGGGAATAGACCTCCCAAAAAAAAAGACACTGGATTTGAGTTTATGTTACGCTGCTATCATTCGGTGGTGTTGAGAAGTCTGGACCAATCCAGCCATTGTTCATATTTATAAGAGTCAGCCTGTCAGCATTTTCAGTTGACAGGCGGATGCGCTTATCAGTTATAATTTCACCAGCGGCACTAAAAACCCGCTCTGAGAAAACGCTAGCGGCAGGGTAGGTCAGGACCTCCAAGATGTAGAGAGCCAGTTCATGCCACGTGTCAAGCTTGGATTCCGAATTGTTTTAAGGCACAGAGGAATCACAGAAGACATTGGTAGGGTGGGCAAGGTATTCCCTCATCATCTTCCCAAACTTTGCACTCCTTGTGAGAGTACCCTGCGCCTTAGGACCTGTAATATGGGAGGGTCTGAGAAAATTCTCCCAGAACTTTGACAGTGGCAATCTGCTGGATTGGAGTTGTGTCTCTCTCACCTTTACTCCTTGGTTGTCCAAAGAACTGTGACCTCTGCCGTTTTCAGATGGGAATTATTTTAATAATTCCGTAACAAGGGCCTTTTGGTATTGCCCCATTTTTGTAGACCTGTTCGCCTCGGGAATAAGAGATATAAAGTTCTCCTTGTAGCGTGGGTTTAGAAGTGTCGCCAACCAGTAATGAGTGTCACACAAAATTTGGAGAACTCGAGGGTCATGGGAAAGGCAGCGTAACATAAACTCAGGCATGCGAGACAGACTGCTAACAGGCAAGACTTCTGTGTCCTCATGACTGACCATGCTCTCCTACTCCTCCTCCTACTCCTTCTCCCTGTCCTCAGGCCATCCACGCTGAACAGATGGTATGACAGTTGTGCAGGTAGTACCATCTATAGTGCATGAAACTAGCTCCTCCTCCTCTTCCTTATTGTCACCCAATCCACGTTGGGATGAGATGAGGCTGGGCTGTGTGTAATCACCCTGTATGGTTCCTTCCTCCATCTCATCATGCTCCGCCTGCAATGCATCCTCTTTGATTGTGAGCAGAGAGCGTTTCAGAAGACAGAGAAGTGGGATGGTGATACTAATTATGGCGTTATCACCGCTCACCATCTTTGTAGAGTCCTCAAAGTTTTGGAGGATGGTACATATGTCTGACATCCATTTCCACTCCTGAGGTCTTATGTGTGGAGTCTGAACTGAATACCGTCGGCCTTGTTGATGCTGGTAGTCAACAACTGTCCTCTTCTGCTCACAAATCCTTCCCAATATCTGCAGTATAGAGTTCCAACGTGTGTGGACATCACACACGAGTCGGTGAGCCGGAAGTTGCAAACACTCCTGAAACACGGCAAGTGTGACTTCCTAAAATGGGCACACAGGCGTCGTACTTTGACAAGTAGATCCGGCAGCTCCGGGTAGGTTTTAAGAAACTGCTGAACCATGAGGTTAAGCACATGGGCCAGGCATGGTACATGTATGAGCTCTACTCGCCTCAGAGCCGCCACCAGGTTCTGGCCATTGTCACACACGACAATGCCTGTTTGTAGGTTCAGCGATGTCAGCCAGAGATCTGCCTGCTCTTTCAGAGCTGTCCACAACTCTTCAGCGTTTTGTGGTTTGTCACCTAAGCATACAGTTAGGTCCATATATATTTGGACAGAGACAACATTTTTCTACACATTACCACAATGAATTTTAAACAAAACAATTCAGATGCAGTTGAAGTTCAGACTTTCAGCTTTCATTTGAGGGTATCCGGCTCCGGGTAGGATTTGAGAAACTGCTGAACCACGAGGTTAAGCACATGGGCCAGTCATGGTATGTGTGTGAGTGAGCCTCACCTCAGAGCCGCCACCTTTGTCACACACAACCATGCCTGGCTGTAGGTTCAGTGGTGTGAGCCACAGATCTGCCTGTTCTTTCAGAGCTGTCCACAACTCTTCAGCATTGTACGGTTTGTCGCCTAAGCATATCAGCTTCAGCACAGCCTGTTGCCGCTTGGCTAAGGCAGTGCTGCAGTGCTTCCAGCTTGCGACTGATGTGGTCATTTTGGAGATGGATGCTGAAGAGGAGGAGGAAGTGCAGGAGCTGTAGAATGTCGGGACAACCCTGATGACCCAGGGCCCGCAATCCTCGGTGTCAGGAGGACGTGTTCCATCTCAAGATCCGACTGGGTTCCGGCTTCCACTATGCTAACCCAGTGTGCCGTCAGCGAGATGTGCCATCCCTGCCCACAAGCACTTATCCACGTGTCCGTGGTTAGGTAGACTTTTCCAGTAATTGCTTTGTTGAGGGCACGGCTAAAGTTGTGGGACACGTGCTCGTGTAATGCGGGGACGGCACGCCGGGAGAAATAGTGGCAGCTGGGAACCGAGAACCGAGGGACGGCCACTGCCATCAGATTGCGGAAAGATTCTGTCTCCATGAGCTTTAAAGGCAACATTTCGAGTGCAAGCAGTAGCGAAATGTGTGAATTTAGTATTGTGGCCTGTAAGCGTTGGCTGTGTATTTGCGCTTGCGTACCAACGACTGGGGTAGGAATAACTGAACACAGCTCTGGGACAAGGACGTGCTTGCAGATGGTGCTAGTTTAGAGTGTGCAACGACAGGTGCAGGACAGGAGGCATCTTTGCATGCACCATGGACAGAGGATTGACTTGCACGCACATCAGCGGAAGAAGCAGTGGTGCCACCCGCAGATACTGCTCCTGGACCCTGGAGTTCTGCCCACTTAGTCGGGTGCTTTGCTGTCATGTACCTGATCACGCTGGTTGTGGTCAAGCTGGTAATTTTGCTACCCCTGCTGATGCTGGCCTGGCAGGTGGTTCAAATGGCCTTTTTGGAGTTATCGGCAGAGTCTTTAAAAAACAACCAGACTCGGGAAGACCTAACAGTTGTACTGACAACTTCCGTCGTGTTGATGTTACGGGGAACAGTTGTCCGCCTTCTGTCTGTGGCCACCACACTGCTTCTTCCTGCCTGTTGTGGTGCTACGCCTCCATCCCCCTGTGTGCTGCTCTCCTCGCTCTGTATATCCCCCTGCCAGGTTGGGTCAGTTACTATATCATCCACCACCTCGTCTTCCACTTCCGCACCCTGGTCCTCCTCTGACCTTCTGGCAATTGTGTCTCATCATCGTCCACCTCTTTTGACAGTTTCCCACCGTCGCCTTCGTGTGACCATGGCTGCTCAAATATTTGGGCAATGCTACATGCGATCTCCTCTTGCTTCAAGTGGACCGGGCGAGAGGTCCGAATCTATAAATGGAAAAGTGAACAGCTCTTCGGAGTGTCCAAGTGTGGGATCAGTTGTCTCCGGGCACTCAGCATGGTGGGAGGAAGGAGGATCAGGGTGAGGAATATGCAGTCCAGACTCACGGCTACTGAGACTTGACCGTGTGGAAGACAGGGTGGTGGCTAAGTGACTGGAAGAATTTTCTGCTATCCAACCATTAACCTTTTCACACTGCTCTGTGTTCAATAGTGGTGTTCTGTGGTCCCCTATTAATTGGGACAGGAAGGTCAAGCGAGAAGATGTGGGTGTTTGTTGTGCCACAATTTCAGTTTGACCACGGCATCAGCCTCTGCATGCACCATCATCACCATCACGTCCAGTTCCCCGTCCCTTGCCACGCACCTTGCCCATTTTAAATGGAGGACAATATTTTCCATTGTCACTACAAATGGCTGGATTTGAACCGCAGTGATATGTAATACGTGTGACGGAAAACCACAGTTTTAAATAGCTGGACTGTAGGTAACTATTTTTAACAGCGACCTCGTGTCATTAACTTCACTGATGCACTGTAACAAAATTTCAATGGAGGCCAGAAATGGCAGAATTTTCAGCACACTTATATGTGATCCGTGTGACGGACAAACCACAGTTTAATATAGCTGGCCTGTAGGTAACTATTTTTTAACAGCGAACTGGTGTCAATACCTTCGCTAACACACTGCAAAAAAATGTCAAAGGAGGCCAGAAATGGCAGAATTTTCAGTGCACTTATATGTGATTCGTGTGACAGACAAACCACAGTTTTAAATACAGTGCATTGTGAAAGTATTTGGCCCCCCTTGAACTTTTCTACCTTTTGCCACATTCCTGGCTTCAAACATAAAGATATAAAATTCTAATTTTTGGGGAAGAATCAATAACAAGTGGGACACAATCATGAAGTGGAAAGAAATTCATTGGATATTTTAAACTTTTTTAACAAATTAAAAACTGAAAAGTGGGGCGTGCAATATTATTCGGTCCCTTTACTTTCAGTGCAGCAAACTCACTCCAGAAGTTCAGAGAGGATCCCTGAATGATCCTCATCACTAGCTCATCACTAGCCCCCATATCCACCAGAATCACCCAGTGCCCAGTTAGCGAGATGTAACACCACTGGCTATGCTTACTTGTCCAGGTGTCTGTGATGAAATGCACCCTGGCAGACATAGATTTAGTCAAGGAACTGGTGATGTTGTCTGCGACATGCTGGTGTAGCGCCTTCACTGCTTTCTCAGAGAAGTAATAAAGGCTGGGCAACTGGTACTGGGGGACAGCGACAGCAATTCGATTTTGGAACCAATCTGCATTTCGGAAAGGCAGCATTTCCGTGGCCAACAGATTGGAGTTGGTGGAGTTCAACCTCTTAGCTTTGTCACGTGTAGGAAGAAACAATCTTTTACGTGACCACAACTGTGGGTCCAAGGGCTGGCTGCAGTGCTGAGAGAGAGCAAAGCAGGGTGACCAGGACAAACTGGTGTACCGTTAGTGAGGTTCAGGCGGAGATGTTACAGTGAATTGAGGAAGATGTGTTGTGCTCAGTGTCTGAGATCAGTGAAAATCAGCAGGCATGTCCACTTCCGTTACAGCTGACGGGCTCTCACTCAACCTGACAACACTTGGCAGAGTAACGGAAGGAGGGAGAAGCAGAAGATGCGGTTGGTGGAGCAGCCGATGGTTGGTGAGGTCCGCTGGTCCGCGTTTTATTTCAGTGAGATTGCCAGAGTAACGCATGTTGATTGCGCATGTGAGGGTTCATGCATGTAGTAGTCAAATTCTTGCACTTTTTCCCTCTACTGAGTCATTTTTTTTGCAAAGTTAGCAGATAATGTGTGTTGGCTTATCTTTTGTGGTGTCAAAAAATGCCCAGGCTAGGTAATCCTTGCCGCCCCTGCGAGCTGCAGGCCACAGCCACAGTTGTAGCTAAGGATGCAGTGCTCATCGTGGTTGCATCATACCATGTCTGTGCCGTAGGGTGCAACGTAACCTCCTCGTCTTCCTCCTTCTCCACCTCCTCAAATGACCTACTCAGCTTCGTGCCTCTGGGTTCACACCAAGTGGGATCTACAACCTCATCATCATCCTCTCTGTTCTTTCATTCTTTGTCCTGAGAGTCACCCTCCTTCTCTGCCTGCACTTTCAGCACAGTACCATCCGCTTGAGCCTCAGGTATCTGAGTTTCATCAGGATCACCTCCCACCCCAGTGGTTAATGTCTGGTGATGAGAGTCAGGATGCTGCTCAGACCCTACTTCGTCCTACCCCAGATCCAACCTAAAAAAAATTTGGGCATCGGTGCAGATGCTTTCCTCCTCTTGAGTCTGTGAGTCTTTGGAGCAGACTTCTGATGCCCAAGGCATAGAATGTGTGAATGGCTCTGCAAACTCACCCTTCTGTGGTTCCCTACAGTCAGTTGGGTGGTTGGAGAGTTGTGACGTGGGGAAACAAGCGTAATTGGAGTGCCAACTTTGAGGACTGTACTATGTGTTATATTGAAGTGGAGGAAGAGGAGGAGAGGCCCCTTGATGCCGCGCTTGTCATCCACTGGAACACATCCTCTTTCTGGCCCTCATCTACAAGGTGTTCCGCTGTGCGACTGACAAAGAATAGGATGTGACGGTGTTGGTTCACTAGTGCTTTCACGAAATTACCACCTACGACACGTATACCTTAAACTCCAAGCCTATTCCCCCTTCCACCATGACCTCGCTTTTTCACACTCATGTTGCTCAGATAGTGAGGTTAGAACACGCTATTAGCAATGTATAACATAGAATATACAGTGGGTTCGGAAAGTTTTTAGACCCCTTTAAATTTTTCACTCTTTGTTTCATTGCAGCCATTTGGTAAATTCTAAAAAGTTCATTTTTTTTCTCATTAATGTACACTCTGCACCCCATGTTGACTGAAAAAAAACAGAAATGTAGAAATTTTTGCAAATTTATTAAAAAAGAAAAACTGAAATATCACATGGTCATAAGTATTCAGACCCTTTGCTCAGACACTCATATTTAAGTCACATGCTGTCCATTTCCTTGTGATCCTCCTTTAGCTGGTTATACTCCTTCATTGGTCCAGCTGTGTTTAATTAAACTGATGGGCCTTGATTTGGAAAGGTACATACCTATCTATATAAGACCTCACAGCTCACAGTGCATGTCAGACTAAATGAGAATCATTAGCTCAAAGAAACTGCCCAAGGAGCTCAGAGACAGAAATGTGGCAAGGCACAGATCTGGCCAAGGTTACAAAAGAATTTCTGCAGTACTCAAGGTTCCTAAGAGCACAGTGGCCTCCATAATCCTTAAATGGAAGAAGTTTGGAACAACCAGAAGTCTTCCTAGACCCCCAACGTTCACCATCCAACCTATCGGAACTGGAGAGGATCTGCAAGGAAGAATGTCAGAGGATCCCCAAATCCAGGTGTGAAAAACTTGTTGCATCATTCCCAAGAAGACTCATGACTGTACTAGCTCAAAAGGCTGTTTCTACTCAATACTGAGTAAAGGGCCTGAATACTTATGACCATGTGATATTTCAGTTTTTCTTTTTTAATAAATTTGCAAAAATTTCTACATTTCTGTTTTTTTCCAGTCAACATAGGGTGCAGAGTGTACATTAATGAGAAAAAAAATGAACTTTTTAGAATTTACCAAATGACTGCAATGAAACAAAGAGTGAAAAATTTAACTGTATGCTCCAAACAATTTCAAACTGAGATCTCCCCTGCTGTATCATGTTAGTAACAGAAGAAATTATTTTTTATACTGTTGAGGAGGCCTGTATAAAAGAATATATGCTCCAAACATTTTCAAACTGACATCAGGTTAGTAACAGAAAAAAATAGATTTTTTACTCTGCACAAGCTCTGCATACAGCTGAATTTCACCACCACAAAATGACAATCTGAGATGTGGCGTTCTGTATCACGTTAGTAACAGGAAAAATTTGATTTTTAAGGGTGTATTCATGCCTGTTGTCTTTGTCTGGACCTCAATAATGGCACAAAAAAAACAATCTTTTGGAAGGTCAATTAACAGCCACACAGGACCCTATCTATCTAAACTATCTGACTTAGAAGCAACCGCCTAGCTAACTATCTAAAATCGCTCAGTATCCAGGAGCAGACCAGGAGCAGCCTCTCTGATCTGTTATAGCCACAAAATGGCGCTAAAACATGGATGCTCTTTATATAGTGAGGGACATGTGATTTCAGCAGCCAATAGCACAAGCCCTTGTGCCTGGATATTGTGGATAGTTCCTGCGCCCTGATTGGCTATCTGCAAGTTGCACACATAAAGTTATCAAAAAAAAAATTAGATTACAAGCACTCTGCTCCTTTGACCTCTCCCTGCCCCCTCCCCTCATCAAACACGCTTCCCCTGCTCATCATACAGCACCACTATCCTAGACAAAGTGATAAAAATACTGTAGTGGAAATGCAATAATTTCCTGCACATTTACCGAATTTTGCCGATTTTAAAGCAAAAATGCTTATGTGTCCAATCACGAATCCGAATGTTCAATTTTTGTGCCGAATTTGACGTTGGCGAATGTTTTTCGAACATGTTCACTCATCTCTACTAGTAACTATGCCATTCTATTAGCACATGTGAGGAAAGAAAACTGACCAGCAAGATGATCAAGATGATCTGCTTTATACTTTTAGATGGCAGAAACTGTAGGAAGTCCTTTTGAATTGAATGTTCAATTTTTGTGCCGAATTTGACATTGGCGAATGCTTTTCGAACATGTTCGCTCATCTCTACTAGTAACTATATCGTAATAAACAAAATTGTTGGGCTTCTATGACTCCCCTATATATGACATTTTTGAAGGGGATTTAATGGGGTGAATTTCTTTGGTAGGACTCTGTGCAGAATTGGTGATCTAAAAGGCTCTGGTAGTGTTTCTTCTTTGCTTATACTCCATGTTTTCACTATGAAACAAATATCAGGTAACTTATTAGATAGGTGGATCCTGCTTAATATTGTCACATACATCTCCAAGAGGTGGCAAATCAACATTAGAAAGTTATCTTAAGAAAGCATCGCTTCTTCAAGGATTTCACCTTGAAAAGAATTTAATTTACATTAGTAATTTCTTATTCTTCTGGTGATGGCGTATCTGTTGCCGGTTCTGAAGCTACAATATCACAATTATCAAATACAGGTCCTTCATTGAGCAGTATCATTGTTGGCATTAAGTCCCATGGATGGAGAGGTTGACCACTCTAAGAATATAACCCTGATTCTGTTTCTCTTGGTCTGGACACCATGTAACCCATGGACAGTATCATCCAAAGCTGATAGGACACACAGGCAGAGTGTTATTGTCACAATAATTTAATGGCCATCTTCAAGTTCTGTAACCTTCTTGTATTGTTTATGTAATTGATTGTCAATCGGGTTTGGCATAGACCACAGGCCTAAATAGGTGAATTCTGAGATTGCTTCCATGCAGGAAATTTCAGTCATTCTCATAGACTTACAGGCAATGACAGAATGGTGTGCTTGTTCAAAAAAGCAAGAGGGATAATTTTTGGACAATTTTTTGCGATGATGTCACTTTGACATTTTTATGTCTGGGGGTTCAATATATTCCGAAATGATCTGAGTGGTTCATATTTTTTCTGGGCAAAAAGATTGTGGAAGCTGGCAAATTTAAATTTCAAAATATTCGATATTCATTACTGTACAAGTATCGGATTTAAAGATATTAGTTTTGAGTGAGTGTGTTTTGTTAACCATTTTGGTGAGCACGCTCAGGTGCTCACTGAGTATTTGCGGTGTAATCGGCATCTATGTTAGTGCTGTCGTGGCTACATATGTCACGGCTGTTAGACAGCTGTGACACATGCAGGAATTGCCTAACAAACAAGCAATCCTTGCATGTGTCACAGCTCTTTAACAGCTGTGACACATGCAGCCGCCGCAGCACTAACATATATGCCGAGCACTCCGCAAATACTCGGCGAGCACCCAAGCGTGCTCGCCGAAAGGGTTAACAAAACACGCTCGCTCAACACTAAAATGTATCATCATTACTACAGGCCTAAGAAATTCACCTAACTAATCTAACTTTATATGGAATCAAAGACTATATTGACCTGAAGTAGTTGCCCCTGACAAAACCCAGTAAGGGCTAATCACAGTTACACAGATTGAATAGATTTACAACATTACTGTACTTACGGTGTATATTTATTCAGATTTTGTACCCCACTCCACGGCCGCCGCCCCCCTCCTCCAGTAAGCTACATTCGGACTATAAAATGCAGCCCCATTTTCCTCTCAAATTTTTGGGGAAAAATGTGTGTCTTATAGTCTGAAAAATACAGTGCATTGCTATTTGTCAAGCTAAAAGGTTGTACACTTAATTACTTAAAAGAATGCATTTGTGGTAAAATCTATTTTTGCAATTAGTTTCCCTGCACAGTCAACTTTGATGTGGTCTGTGGTCAGAAATCAGATGACATCAGATCAGAAAAAGATAGATACAAGCATTACAAACTCTCTGATAATTAAATCTAAATGAGATCACTGATGGATTTTCAGTGAATTCATTCTGCAGTCAGCAATAGACAAAGCTGCACAGAGGCTATAGAAGGTAAATGCTGCAAAATGTTTCATAAAACCAAATTTAAAAAATGGGTGTTTAGCCCTAATAAAAATAAATGTCTAAAAAAATGTCCCTAAAGGTACACAACCTATTTAAGGTTTGCTACTCTTTTACATTTCCACAACTTTGTGCAGTAGTAATGTATATGCCTAATATCAATAATAGTTCCAAAACTCATGGGTAACAGATTCCTATTGAATGCCGACATTGTATAATAAATAGAATTTTAGCATGATTTTCAATGGCAAATGCAACTTTAAAGAAAATGGAATTATCATGTCAATTATCATGCACGAGTGAAGGATTTGTAGTACAACACCAGTCCTATAAAAATTAAGTGGCATGATTTGTGTATTCTGGTGGCAGTATCCGTCACCTCTGCCATCACATGCAAAGTACCATCTAATGGGATTCAATAATT
The DNA here is from genome assembly GCF_046119375.1 of Phyllobates terribilis. Lineage (NCBI taxonomy): Eukaryota > Metazoa > Chordata > Amphibia > Anura > Dendrobatidae > Phyllobates > Phyllobates terribilis. Next base: position 419,831,033 of record NW_027362762.1, on the reverse strand, counting down.
TTACTGCTATATAAATGTTGTGCCAGCTGGTTTTCGTTGATGTTATGATCATATACAGAGGTTATTCAAGGTAAATCACTGTTATTCTGTTGTGCAAAGTAAAGAGAATAAATAATTTCAGCTAGGAGTATAATGTAGTAAACTGAGGTGCTATTGTGCTCCGTGTAATAAAAGTCCTGATCTGCTAGTGAATAGATATAAATAAGCTATGTTAACCTATAAAGATTGAATTCCATGAAATAAAACTTGTTTCTATGAATGTAATTTGAAACTTCAGTTAATAAGCTTATACTAAGAGAATTTATAGTCATTCTGTTTTATAGCAAACTAAGGGAGTCTGTAAACGTGTAATAAATAGGGTAGAAGTGAAGTCTTCTCAATCACACAACTGTAAGGGAGTTCTACACCCTAAAATAACATTTTTTTTACATAAACATAAGAAACCTTGTAACTTCCTGCATTACAGTCTTCTGTTAGGTCATTAAGAAGATGGCAGGTTAGTTTGGCTCACTTAGAGATTGCCTTTTCATGCAGTGATAACATTAGAAAACAAAACTATGTAAGTAGACATTTTTTATTAGGAATTTGGGACAGCTGAGTAACAACCCTTGTGACAGCTATAATGGCTGCAATTTGTATTACAATATATCTGAAAATGAATTGCTAACATTTTGCAATATGCATTGAGGAGAATTATGAAGCTAGATCAGACTGAATTCTGGTGTAATTTATACCAACCCCCCTCTCCCGTGTTTTTCATGAATAACACTATATTTATAGGAATGAGCGAACACATATTGTCCTGTACTGAACCCCGAAAATGGACTTTTTACTGTACGTCTCTGTTACTGTTCGAGTTCGGCAGCCAAATAAAGCCTGAAGCGCATTCAACAATCTTTAAGGCTGTGGACACTTCCGACCCCTTAACAGCTATGCCAAGTAATTGCATGGCTTTGATTGACAGGCCCACCACTCGACCCGGCCTGACAGTGTAAAATAAAAAAATATTAAAAAAAAAACATGTGCGGTCCCTCCTATTTTTATAACCAGGCAAGGGAAAGCAGGCAGCTGTGAGCTGGTCTTATTATGCTGGGAAGGAGTCAGTATCCATGGACCTTCCCAGCTTATTAATATCAGCCCGCAGCTGTCTGCTTTGCCTTTGCTGGTTATTAAAAATGGGGGACCCTAAAAAATTACGCGGGTTACCCCCTATTTTTAATAACTAGCTAAAGCAAAGCAGACAGCTTGGGGCTGATATTAATAGGCTGGGATGGGCCATGGATATTGGCCCCTTCCCAGCCTAATAAGATGAGCCCTCAGCTGCCCCATAAATGGCACATCCATTAGATACGCCAATTCTGGCGCTTAACCTCGGTTCTTTCCAATTGCCCTGGTGCATTGGCAATTGGGGTAATGGGATTTTGTGGTATCAGCTGTATAATTTCTGCTGACATCAAGCCCACAGGTTAGTAATAGTGAGGCATTTATCAGACACCTTCATTAATGTCCCAGCAAGTAAAAAGAGAAAAAACCCAGAGAAAAAAAATCTTTATTTGAAAAAAACTCCCAAACAATTTCCCTCTTTCACTCATTTATTAAAAAAAATCTACAATGGTCCACTATAATCCAAATGGAGGTCACACAACAATCCCTGTCTTCTTCATCCAGTGTATGGAGCTGTGTTAAGAAAACAAAGCTCCATAGAGTGGAGCATCATCCACACTGTACTCCGTGAGACCTAGCCACTGTGAACTGAGGTGATGTCAGTAAGGTTACCTCAGTTCACAGGCACCGGTTCTCACAAGTAGAGATGATGGAACCTTTCAATGTTCGGTTCGTTCCAGTTCGGCGAACTTTCCGATGTTCACCAAATAATTCACTGAACATACTGAACCACATTGGATTCAAAGGGAGGTAAAACCAAATGCATACACAACACCTTCAAATGGGCCCTAAAGTGGCCAAAACACATCAAATTAGGGGCAGACACCAGGAAAGTGGCATAAAAGTAGTATAATTATTATTTACTATTATAGCGCCATTTATTCCATGGTGCTTTACATGCGAAAAGGGGTCACTGACTGGTAAAGGAGAAGAGAGGACCCTGCCCTTGAGGGCTCACAAACAATCTACAAGGGATGGGTGAGGATACAGTAGGTGAGGGTACAGCTGGTCATGCAGCGGTATGGTGAAGAGAGGGTTACTGCAGGTTGTTCGCTTGTCGGAAGATGTGGGTCTCAAGCTTCCTTTTGAAGGTTTCCATGGTTGGGGAGAGTCTGATGTGCTGGGGTAGAGAGTTCCACAGTAGGGGAGATGCATGGGACAAATCTTGTATGCGATTGTGACAAGAAGAGATAAGAGGGAAGTAGAGAAGGAGATCTTGTGAGGATGGGGAGTTATGCGCAGGTAAGTACAGGGAGACTACATCATAGATGTATGGAGGAGACAGGTGTTGGATGGCTTTGTATGCCAAAGTTAGGGTTTTCAATTGGAGTCTCCGGGCAACAGGGAGCCAGCGCAAGGATTGACAAAGGGGAGAAGCTGGGGAATAGCGCGGTGACAGGTGGATTAGTCGGCCAGCAGAGTTTAGGATAGGTTGGTGGGGTGTGAGAGTAATAGAAGGAAGGCCACAGAGCAGGAGCTTGCAGTAGACGAGGCAGGAGATGATAAAGTGGAAAGGGCTTGGATCTGATATTTGAAGGAGAGATCAGAGTCAAGCTTGCGGGACTAGGAGAGTGGGCAGTCATTGACTTCAATGGATAGGTCAGTTGGGTGAGATGAAGGAGACGGTGGTAAAATGATGAATTCAGTTTTATCCATGTTAAGTTTTAGAAATCTAGCACAAAAGAAAGATGAAATAGTGGACACACATTGTGAGATTCTGGTTAGTAAGGAGGTGATATCAGGTCCAGAAAGGTAGATCTGTGTGTCATCAGCATAGAAGTGATACTGAAAGCTGTGAGACTATGAGCTGTCCAAGGCTGAAGGTGTAGATGGAGAAGAGCAGGGGTCTTAGAAGTGAACCTTGGGAGACACCGACACATAGGGGGTGAGATAAGGAGGTGGTGTGTGAGTGGGAGACACTGAATGTCCTGTTTGTTAGGTACGAGGAGATCCAACAAAGAGCCAAGTCTGTAATGCCAAGAGATCAGAAAGTCTGAAGTAAGAGAGAATGGTTCACTGTGTCGAAGGCAGATGTCAGGTCCAGGAGGAGGAGGAGGACAAACTGGTGTCGCTTGGATTTGGCGGTTAGGAGGTCATTGATGACTTTAATCAGGGTAGTTTCAGTGGAATGGTGCGGTCGAAAGCCAGATTGTAAGCGGTCAAAGAGGGAGCTGGAGGACAGTTCAAAATGGACGTGTTGTTACAGTAGTTTGGAGGCATAGGGGAGTAGTGACATGGGGCGATAGCTAGACACAAAGGATGGGTCAAGGGAGGGCTTTTTGAGGGTAGGTGTGATTGAGGTATGTTTGACTCATGAGGGGAAGACACCAGTTGTTAGCGACAGGCTGAAGAGGTGGGTTAGGCTTGGGATGAAGACTGTGGTAAGGTTTGGAATGAGGTGGGACGGTATTGGGTCAAGTTCACAGGTGGTGAGATTTGGAGAGTAAAAAGGAAAGTTGATCTTCTGTGATGGCGGAGAAGCTGGTTTGGGAGGAGGAGAGTTGAGTAGTTATGAGGAGGGGCTGTGGGAACTTTAACCAGAAGCTTTGCCTTATGTTGTTAATCTTCTTCTTGAAGAATGAGGCAAAGTCTTCAGCCGAGATGAGAGGAGAGGGAGAGGGAGCTGGTGGATGGAGTAGAGAATTGAAGGTACTGAATAGCTGTTTAGGGTTGTGAAACAGGTATGATATGAGAGATGAGAAGTAGGTTTGTTTTGCTTCAGTGAGCAATTGCGCAACATTTTGTCAACTTCTGTTACTGGCGACAGGCTACTTCACTCCCTTTCTTTGGCAGCCACACAGTGGTATGTTTTTTAGATGAGGGCCAGAAAACATGTGCTCCAGTAGATGGCAAGGGCTGCATCAAGTGGCCTCTGCTCCTATGCCTCCACCTTAACAACACACACAGTGCAGTCCTCAGAGTTGGCACCCCAATTATCCTAGTTTCCCCCGCGTCACAACTCTCCAACTGCCCAACTGACTGTGGGGAACCACAGATTGGTGAGTCTGCAGAGCTGTTCACACATTCTATTCCAGGGCATCAGAGGTCTGATCCAAAGATTCATGGACTCAAGAATAGAGATGAGCGAATTTTTCAACATTCGATTTGGATTCCGATTGCCGAATTTGAGATAATCGCCGATTTATTCATCTAACGTTACCAAACGCCATAGGATTCAATGGGGGGACAAAAAACGCATACACAAAACCTTAAAACCATCCCAAAAGCTGCCAAAACACATCAAATTAGGGATAGACACCTGGAAAGTGCCATCAATTGACCCAGAGTATAATTACTATAATTATTATTACTATTGCAGCAACATTTATTCTGTGGTGCGTTACATGTCACAAAGGGTCACCGACTGGTACAAGAGGAGAGAGGACCCTGCCCGCCAAGGCACACAAGCAATCTACAAGGGATAGTTGAGGCTACAGTAGGTCAGGGTACAGCTAGTTGTGCAGTGGTATGCTGAAGTGAGGCTTACTGCAGATTGTACGCTTGTCACAAGAAGTGGGTTTTCAGCTTTCTTTTCGAGGTTTGCACGGTAGACGAGAGTCTGATGTGTTGGGGTACTGTGGTGCCCCTTAGGGGTTCAGTCGCCACAGAGGTACTGCATCTCACCCAGAGGTGTGGTATCTCACTCTCAGGTAAGGAAGGAGTACAGCCCGGGACCCTAACACCTGCATTCAACACATTCCACTTCAGTGGGGACAGGGCGAGATTGCTCCTAAGGAAGAGCACAGTCCCTGGTCTCTAGCTAAAGGGTGGAACCATGTAGTGGGTGTGGGTGGAGGACGTACTTCAGGGGAGCACAGGAAAAAAGTGATATAAAAGAGGGAACCATCTTGAAAGGACAGGTCAGTGAGGAGTGAGTTAAGTCAGACAGTTGAGTCTGAGAGAGGAAGGAGAGGAGCAGGAGGAATGCTCCAGGAACTAGGAAGGGACCCCAGGGGTACGGGCAGTGCTGGAGGCCACCCGTACGCCCGAATCTACCAGGAGGTGGAGGGTTCAGGCAGCACAAAGGTGACCGGTCCCTCAACTAGCAGAGTACTTTATGACTCAACTAGAAACCGCAGGCTGCAGTATTTCAAGCCCTGCAGCCAACAGTCCATGTCAGTCTCACCAAGAAGGTAGCTATAGAGGACCCAGGGGACGGAACAGACGTCGCTCGACAAGACCCGCGGTTACTGGATTGGGACACTAGGTGTGAGGTGCAGGGAGACGGCCAGAGAGGGAGAACACACAGAAAGGGGTCCCGCTAAATACTCCGGATCTACCTGAGGGTTGGCTGAACCCCTCCCTGAGTAAGCGCAGCACGACGAGGGAAGTTACACCGGTACCTGTAACTTGGATTGCAACAACCGTGAGCAAAAACCCTGAAGACTGCACCCCTCTGCCTCTGTCCGTTATTGCTGCTGCACCATCACCCCTGCACTGCAACGCCCAGCATCACCATCTCCTGCCCTGGAGCTAAGCTGTGCCTGTGGAGAGCTGAACCAATTCTGCTGCGTCATCATCAGCTCCAGAGGATCTGCACTGCAGCAGCGGCTCCATATAGCATCACAAACTATATATTTAAAACTATAAAATCCTCTGTAAATAACAACTTTTGATTGACCGCCCTGGGTCACGGACCGGGTCACCGCCACTGTGACATCTCCCCTAGCAACAACCAGCCCGGCACCGAGTACCCCACGGCCCAGGGGGCGCGTCAGTACAGCAATACACAGTAGCGGAGAGGCATGGGACAAATCTTGTATGCAATCGTGACAAGAAGAGATAAGAGGGAAGTAGAGAAGGAGATCTTGGAAGGATGGGAAGTTGCATGCAGGTAACTAGAACAAGGAGACTAGGTCACACATGTATAGAGGAGACATGTTTTCGATGGCTTGGTATGCCAAAGTTAGGCTTTTCAACTGGAGTCTCTGGGCAACAGGGAGCCAGCACAGGGATTGACGGAGGGGAGAGGCCTGGGAGTAGCAGGATGACAGGTGGATTAATTGGCCAGCACAGTTTAGGATAGATTGGAGGGGTGCGAGAGTGTTAGAAAGGAGGCTACAGAGCAAGAGCTTGGAGATGATGAGGGCGTGCACTGGTGTTTTTCTACTTTCATTGTTGAGGAATGTACGGATCCCTGAGATACTTTGGAGTTGGAGTCAGCAGCAAGTTGAAAGGGCTTGGATCTGACGTTTGAAGGACAGATCAGAGTCAAGCTTGCAGGACTAGTGAGATTGGGCAGCCATTCACTTTGATAGATAGGTCAGTTGGGGGGTTGAATGAGATGGTGGAAAGATGATGCATTCTGTTTTATCCATGTTAATTTTTACAAATCTAGCAGAGAACAAATATGAAATCTAGGACCCACATTGTGGGATTCTGGTTAGTAAGGAGGTGATATCAGGTCCAGAGAGAGGTAGATCTGTGTGTCATCAGCATAGAGATGATACTGAAAGCTATGAGACCATGAGCTGTCCCAGGCCGAAGGTGTAGATGGAGAAGAGCCTAGGTCCTGCAACTGAACCTTAGGGGACACTGACACATAAGGGGTGAGATGAGGAGGTGGTGTGTGAGTGGGAGACACTGAATGTCTTGTCGGTTAGGTATGAAAAGATCCAAGACAGAGCCAAGTCTTTGATGCAGAGAGAGATGAGAGTTTGTTGTAAGAGGGTATGGTCTACTGTGTCGAAGGCAGATGACAGGTCTAGGTGGAGGAAGACAGAGTAGTCTGGCTTTGATTTGGCAGTTAGCAGGTAGTTGATGACTTTAGTCAGGGCAGTTTCAGTGGAATGGTGAGGTCGGAAGCCTGATTGCAAGCGGTCAAAGAGGGAGCAGGAGGAGAGGTTGGAGGACAGTTCAAAAAAGACATGTTGATGCAGTAGTTTGAAGGCATAGGGGAGAAGTGAGATGGGGTGATAGCTAAGCATAGGATCGGTCAAGGGAGGGGTTTTGGAGGATGGGTGTGATCGAGGTATGTTTGAATCATGAGGGGAAGACGCCAGTTGTTAGTGACAAGTTGAAGAAGAGGGTTACGCTTGGGATGAAGACTGTGCTTCGGTTTGGAATGAGGTGGGATGGTATTAGATCAAGTTCACATGCGGCGAGATGTGATTTGGAGAGTAAAGATGATCTTCCGTGATGGTGGAGAAGCTGGTTTTGGAGAAGGAGACTTGAGTAGTGTTGAGCCACCGCCATAGTGTTCGGGTTCGATTCGGTTCGTCGAACACCGGTATGTTCGCCGAACGATTCGTCGAACACCGTCGAACACCATTAAAACCAATGGCAGGCAAACAAAAACACATAGAAACACATAGAAAACACATAGAAAACACCTTCAAAGGTGTCCAAAAGCTGACAAACTGCTCAGAAGACACAACTAACACATGGAAAAGTGACAAGTACACGGAACCCAATATATTCAAACTAATCCACCATTTGTCATATCCAAGGGGCAGGTCAGTAAACGACAACATCGACGCGGAACCAAGTACAGTAGTATATACTGTACATCCTTTGACAAGGCAATCAGGTGGGTCAAGAAGTTGGGAAGGGGCACCCTAATGGCCAAAACAGACATTGAGGGGGCGTTCCGGTTACTTACTACCTGTGCCTCCGAATAGTGTCTGCCTATTGGGCTGCTTCTATATAGATCGCTGTTTGCCCATGGGGTGCTCCAGATCCTGCTCACTATTTGAGGCGTTTAGTTGCTTCCTCGAATGGGTCGTCATGGACGTTTCTAAGGGGGCACATATTATCCATTACCTCGACAACTTCTTATGCCTGGGCCCAAAAGATTCGCCACAGTGTGAATACACGCGGTAGTCCACCTGTGAGAAGGAGAGAGCTGGATGGAGAGCGGACACCACAGAGCCAAGGGGTTAGATGAAGTACGGAAGAAGGAAAGAGGGCGAGGGAGGCAAAGGAGTACAGTGGAAGGCCGACCTGAGCTCCCCCACATTCCTGCTGGGCGGGGAACAGCCCTGGGAAGAAAAGCCGCTTGCGCATCCCTTTGAGGTTACGGGCGCGAGCGGGCAGAGGGAATATGCTGGAGTGCGAAGCCGACACGGCCAAGCCGTTCCTGCCCGTGCGACCTCAGTGTCGCCAGGTTTGTGCCAGAGCCGCGGTGGACCCTGACGGCCAGCCCCCCTCTCCCAATACTGGTGCCTGTCCACTGGTGGGTCGAGACCCCCTGCGGTGGAGGCAGGTCTAAGCTCTGTAATTTGAATGAGCACACTTTAAATACTTTTGCAAGGATCTATTGGAGGGCAAGTCTGGTGCCAGCAGCCGTGGTAATTCCAGCTCAAGTAGCGTCCACTAAAGCTGCTACAGTTAAAAAGCTTTTATAAGGATGGAGCTTGGTGCTACCACCAGTCCCGGCCCCCTTGCCCTGGGGCGCCTTCCCGATGCTCTTCACTGAGTGTCCCGGGGGCCCGAAGCGTTTCCTTTGAAAAAAGTAAGTGTACAAACCACAGGTGGTGTAGCTTGCTTAACAGCTGGGCTACTCCACTGGCTAGCAGACACTGCTACTAGGCCCAAAGTATTGCCTGGACTGGATGCAGTTAAAAATTTGTAATTAGATCTACAGGCGGTGTAGCTTGCAAAACAGCTGTGCTACTCCGCTGACTAGCAGACACTGCTTCTAGGCCCAAAGTATTGCCTGGGCTAGATGCAGTTAAAAATTGTTATTAGATACAAAGGCGGTGCAGCTTGCTTCAGATGGGCTACTCCGCTGACTACCAGACACTGCTACTAGCCCAAAATGATTGGCTGGGTTAGAGATGCAGTAAAAAAATTGTTATTAGGTACACAGGCGGTGTAGCTTGCTTCACAGCTGGGCTACTACGCTGACTAGCAGACACTGAAGCTTTGGAGCAGACCTCTGATTCCCAGGCTATAGTATGAGTAAACAACTCTTCAGACTCAACCATCTGTGTTACCCCAAGCCATAGTGTATGTAGCTTCTTTCTGTTAAAAGGGGGGGGGGAGTGACCTGACCCACCTGGAATTGATGATGCCAATGTCATGTAAAACACAGCAAGGGAACTCCAAAAAGAATCTCCATTTTTTCCAAAAATTGTGGCACAGACACCACATAAGTGGCATCAATTGCCCCAGAGTTGCTTAAAATGGTTGGTGAGGTGATTTTCCAAAATTCTCAAGCTTTTAGTCTCCCCAGGATGACACAGGGGTAGAAAAGTCCTTGCGGATCCATGATTTGCTCATATTTATGAACGTGAGTCTGTCTACATTGTCAGTTGACAGCCGCGTGTGCTTATCTGTCAGCACACCACCAGCAGCGCTGAACACACGTTCAGAGAGAATGCTGGCTGTGGGGCATGACAAGATCTCCAAGGCGTGAGTGGCGAGCTCAGGCCATTTTTCCAGATTGGAAGCCCAAAATGAGCAAGGGTCCAGGGACACAGTCATGGCTTCGATGTTCACTTGGAGATACGCCTGTACCATCCTCTCTAGGCGTTGACTATGTGTCAGACTTCTTGTCTCCTGTGGCCTTGCAAAGGATGGTCTAAAAAATTGGTGAAACGATTCCACAAAATTGCTGTTATCAGCAGATACGGTGTTATTGTTATGGTTTGAGTGATGAAGACTCGACAGTCCCACGGTTGGCAAGTTAGAACTGTGAGATTCACTCCATGCACCACTGGTGTTTTGTGGAAAAGCACATGTAATATTTTGTAACAGCCTCTGCTGATACTCCTGCATGCGTGAATCCCTTTCTATGGCAGGAATTATTTCGCCAAATTTACTTTTGTACCGGGGATCTAAGAGTGTGGCAACCCAGTAGTCGGGATTACTTCGAATTCTGACAATCCGAGGGTCATGTTGCAGGTAGTGCAGCAAGAAGGCACTCATGTGTCTTGCGCATCCAGGAGGACCAAGTCCTTGTTGTGTTGGTGGCGAGGTAAGAATCATGCTTCCTTCCTCTGCCCTCTCCCCCCAACCTCGCACAACAGAAATGTGATCAAGGTCTCCCTCATCTGATGAGTCTTCCATGCCCATCGCCAGTTCGTCCTCCACTTCTTCCTCGGCTCCTGCACCTTCCTCAACAGTTTGGCTGCTACCATGCGCCCTCGTTAATCCCTCTCCCCCACCATCCCATGCCTGCTGCTTTGGTGCTGCCGACCGTCTGGACCTTGGAGATGTTATCCCTTCCGCAAACGACTCCTTCTGTACTCCCCCCCCCTTCTCTTGTCCCACCACCTGACTCTGAATTCTGTTTAAAGTGTGCTCCAGCATGTAAATCACCGGAATAGTCATACTGATAATAGCATTGTCAGCAGTAAACATCTTCGTCGCCATTTCAAAACTGTGCAGGAGGGTGCATAGGTCCCTGATCTGAGACCACTCCTGCAGCGTGATTTGCCCCACCTCTGGATCTCGTTGGCCCAGGCTATACGTCAGAACGTATTGCACCAAGGCTCGTCGGTGCTGCCACAGTCACTGCAACATGTGAAGAGTTGAATTCCACCGTGTCGGCACATCGCATTTCAGCTGGTGAACTGGCAGGCCCAACGACTTCTGTAGAGATGTAAGTTGTTGAGCTGCGGGATGCTAACGGCGGAAGTGAGCACACAGCGACCGTGCCCTCTGTAGAAGGCCATCTAGTCCGGGATAGTGGGTAAAAATTGCTGGACAACCAGGTTCAACACGTGAGCCATACAAGGCACGTGTGTGACATTGACCCGGCAAAGGGCCGCACCCAGGTTTGCAGCATTGTCGCACACAGCCTTCCCTAGCTGCAGGTTCAGTGGAGATAACCATTCATGAAACTCGGTCTCCAGAGCTGACCACAACTCCTCAGCTGTGTGACACACATTTCCCAGACATTTCAAAGTAAACACCGCCTGATGCCGTTGAGCCCTGCTGCCAGCATAATAAGGAGGTGTGCAGGATTCCTTCTGCGCAGTTAGAACGCAGGTGGCATTACCAGACAGGCTTTGGGTGCAGGTGGAGGACTGAGAGGAGGTTGAGGAGGCAGAAGAGGTGGAGGAACTTCCAGATAAAGAGGATTGACGCACAACTCGTGGGGAAGGCAAGACTTGGACAGCAGCCCCTTGTCCTGCTGTCACCATAGTTACCCAGTGTGCAGTCAGCGACATGTAACGCCCCTGTCCATGCCTACTCGTCCAAGTGTCTGTGGTGAAATGCACTGTCACACACAAAGTTTCTCAAGGAAGCAGTGATGTTGTGTGCGACATGCTGGTGTAGCACAGGCACACCTTTCTTTGAGAAGTAGTGGCGACTGGGCATCTGGTACTGGGGCACTGCGACGGACATAAGGTCTCGAAAATCCTCTGTGTACACCAGGCGGAAAGGCAGCATTTCTGTAGCCAACATCATGCAGATGGTGAAATTCAACCTCTTAGCTTTGTCATGGCTAGGAGGAAATGGTCTTTTACTTGTCCACATCTGAGGGACTGAGGGCTGGCTGTTGTGCTTAGACGGGGTTGAGTAGGGTGTCCCCGTCAAACTGCTGGTCTGTGAGGAAGATGCAGGCGGAAAAGTTAGGTTGCCTTGATCCAAAGTTGGTGCTCTTGATGTCGGAAAGCTCTCAACACCAGCAGGTGTTTCCACTTCCAAATGAACTGACGACCTGCCAATCACACTGGCTCTTGCGGGTAAAGAGGTGGCAGGTCTGCGTCCAAAAACATGTGTGACTGCTGTCCCCCCAGTCACAGAGGATGAAGAGGCCGCGGATGCACAAGATGGGGCAGACGGTGGTTGGCCCGGCCCGCTAGGCCGCATTGTAGCACAGTGAGCTTCCCACTGCAACTTATGCTTCATATCCATGTGACAGTTCATGCATGAGGTACTCAAACTATGGATTTTTTGGCCTCTACTTAGGTTTTGGTGACAAATGTTACAGATAACATGAGTTGGGTCATCCTTATCGATCTCAAAAAATGCCCAGGCTATGCAAGGCTTAGAGCCCATGCGAACTGAAGAGCAACCACGACTTGTGGTCAGAGGCAGAGTTGTGGTTGAGGATGCAGTTGTTGACGTGCTTCCAGTACTCCTTCTCTGTCCAGGAAGTCGCAACCTAACCTCGTCGACAATAGCATCCTCCTCCACCTCCTCTGCTGACCTCATCGACTGGCTGACTGTGGGTTGACAGTAAGTGGGATCTTCAACCTCGCCATCATCACGCTGTGTGTTCTCACTCCCATCGTCCTCAGAGCCAACCTCTTCCTGCCCTGACCGAAAAGTCAAGTTGTCGCTCCATCAGGTATCTGAGTCTCATCTTCGTCTTCCTCATTGTCTCCACCAACAGGAGTTACAGTTTGTGAACAAGGGTCTACATTATGCTCAGAACCTTCATCTGGGCTTGGATCCGACTCATAGACATTCTGGGCATCAGTGCAGATCATTTCCTCGTCTGGATTCACAGAAGCTCTGGAGCAGACCTCTGACTCCCAGGCTATAGTATGAGTAAACAGCTCTGCAGACTCAACCATCTGAGTTACCCCATACTCAGACGGACAGCTGGAGACTTGGGAGCTGTGAGGAAGCAAGTGCGATTGGGGTGACACTTCTGAGGACTGGAGTATTTGTGATGTTGAAGTTGAGGTGGAGGAAAGCCAACTTGAAGGAGCACTTGATATCCGTTGAAGCACCTGCTGTTTTTGTGCCTCATCTGGAATTTGTAGCAATGGGCGTGTCCGTGAGAAAGAGATCGTATCACATTGTCCGCGAAAAGAAGTAGACATCTTAGTTTGCCTGGAAGATGGTCTTTTCTCTGCAGATGTTACTGTTGCTTTACCACCTACCCCACAGACACAACCTTTTTTCCCCTTTCCAACAGCAGCAGGCCTTATGCCACTCATTTTGGTGGTTTACTAATTGGCAACTCTGTAGTTGTTTGCACAAAAAACAATGGATGGAAACCGAGCAGAGCTGAGTGGCCAAACTGTGGTACTAGCCCAAAAGGATTGGCTGGGTTAGATGCAGATAAACAATTTTATTAGATACACAGGCGGGGTAGCTTGCTTCACAGGTGGGCTACTCCGCTGACTACGAGACACTGTTACTATGCCCAAAAGGATTTACTGAGCTAGATGCAGTAAAAAAAATTTTATTACATACACAGGTGGTGTAGCTTGGTTCAGATGGGCTACTCCACTTACTAACAGACACTGATAGAGGCCCAAAAGGATTTACTTGGCTAGATGCAGTAAAAAAAAATTATTAGATACACAGGTGGTGTAGCTTGGTTCAGTTTGGCTACTCCACTAACTAACAGACACTGCTAGAGCCCGAAAAGGATTTACTGGGCTAGATGCAGTAAAATATTGTTATTAGATACACAGGTGGTGTAGCTTGGTTCAGGTGGGCTACCCCACTGACTACCAGACACTGCTACAGGCCCAAAAGGATTTACTGGGAAGATGCAGGAAAAAATTGTTATTAGATACACAGGTGGTGTACCTTGGCTCAGATGGGCTACTCCAATGACTAACAGACACTGCTACAGGCCCAAAAGGATTTACTGGGCTAGATGCAGTAAAAAATTGTTATTACATGCACACGTGGCGTAGCTTGGTTCAGATGGGCAACTCCACTGACTACCAGACACTGCTACTATGCCCAAAAGGATTTACTGGGCTAGATGCAGTAAAAAATTGTTATTAGATACAAAGGTGGTGTAGCTTGGTTCAGGTGGGCTACTCCACTGACTACCAGACACTGCTACTATGCCCAAAAGGATTTACTGGGCTAGATGCAGTAAAAAATTGTTATTAGATACACAGATGGTGTAGCTTGGTTCTGATGGGCTACTACGCTGACTACCAGATACTGCTACAGGCCCAAAAGGATTGGCTGGCTTAGATGCAGTAAAAAATTGGTATTAGATACACAGGTGGTGTAGCTTGCAACACAGAGAGGATACTCCAATAACTAACAGACACTGCTACAGGCCCAAAAGGAATGGCTTAGCTACATTTAGCCAAATGCTGTAAAAAACACTTGCACATTACTGGCACAGACCTGCCTGGCAAAAAGTGCTAGGAACTGCTGTAACCTAGCCCTCAAAAAGGCTGCAATTACAACTAGTCCCTACTCCCTAAACCTATCTCTCTATTTAACTGCAAATTCGCTCGCAATTCACACAGTTATACTGTATAGCGCCCACAGCAGCAGCGGTGCCGTCTAACACTCAGCTGCAGCAGTGAGAAAATGATGGCGACGGGGAAAATGGCTGGATCTTATAGGGCAAGGACATGTGACATACACAGCCAATGACACATGCCCTTGCTTGCGTGAAAAAAAAGCACTTTGCTGCGTGTGTGCGCTGCTGATAGGCTGACAGACTGCACCGCCCCACTGTAAATGCAGGAAAGAAAAAAAAAATGGAGATCGGCATTATTTCTGCAGAGATTCATCCCCTGCCCCTCCCCCCGCCCACTCTACACTGAAACTGTCTATTATCATTGATTAACAGTATTACTGTGAAAAAATCTAGTTACGCTTTTGGTGCACGAACAGTTATCGAACATAACCTCGAACAGCCGAATTTTTTGCAAATTGGTCGGGTTCGTCGAATGGCTCAAACACCGCCCAAAACAGCTCAAATTTGAGATTGGCGAACAGTTCAAGTCGAACACCGCTCATCTCTAGACTTGAGTCATTATGAGAAGGGGCTGTTGGGACTTTAAGCAAAAGCTTTGCCCTATGTTGTCAATCTTCTGCTTGAAGAACGAGGCTAAGTCTTCAGCTGAGATGAGATGAGAGGAGAGGAGAGGGGGAGCTGGTGGACAGCGGAGGGGCTTGAAAGTACTGAATAGCTGTTTAGGGTTGTGAGACACAACCTATGTTATGATATGAGAGATGAGAAGTAGGTTTGCTTTGCTGCAGTGAGCAATTGTGTAGCATTTTGAAAACTTCTGTTACTGGACTGCACTCCCTTTCTTTGGCAGCTGCACAGCGGTATGCCTTGTAGATGAGGGGCAGGAAGAACATGTGCTCCAGTAGATGACAAGCGCTGCATCAAGTGGCCTCTGCTCTGCTAAATTGGTGTCCATGCAGCACAAAATTATGTTAACTAAGTACCCTTTATTATTTTCATGCATTATTGCGATTTATTTATTTAGTGCAGGGTATTTGTGTATTGTATTTCGGTCTTTGTTTTTTTTTCTGTTTAGTGGCCATGTGTGAACATGCTCTTACATGCTGTATGCACACCAATTTACATTCCAGTTCAGGTCTCTTGTTTTTTTCAGTCTAATGTGTACAAGCACATATAAGGGTGTGGCCGCCCTTTCTTTGAGCTGGAAAGCTTATTCATCTTGCTCCCCATGTCTCTGTGTCCACTGTTTTGGTTCAGTCTCTCTGCCCTTATCCACATGTATATCACTTGACAAACGGTAAGGTTTTAAATATTAGAGTTAGGACTGTCCCATAAGGGTCGCAGTGACGAGACGGGATGGCTTTCGCATTATTTTGATCAATTTAAAGCCATGGTTCTCTGTCAGACATATCACCTAAAAGACTGTTCAAAAATCATACATTTGTTCCATTTTCATTCCGCTGCAGTGTGTCGGTGAAGCTATTCACACTACTTCTCCTTGTAGAATAATATTAGTACATTACAGGCCTGCTATTTAAAATCATGGTTCTCTGTCAGACATATCACATATAACTGCGTTCCAAAACTGCCATTTCTCATGAACGTGGAAAATATTGTCCTCCATTTAAAATGGGCAAAGAGCGTGGCAAGAGACGGGAAAGTGGATGTGATGGTGATGGTGCATGCAGAGGCCGAGGACGTGGCCGTGGGCAAGCTGAAATTGAGGCACAACAAACAACCACATCTTGTCGCTCCACCTTCCTGTCCCAATTAATAGGGTACCGCAGAACGCCACTATTGAACACAGAGCAGTGTGAAAAGGTTATTGGTTGGATAGCAGATAATGCTTTCAGTCACTTAGCCACCACCGCCACCAGCCTGTCTTCCACACGGTCAAGTCTCAGTAGCCGTGAGTCTGGAGTGCATATTCCTCACCCTGATCCTCCTTTCTTCCACCATGCTGAGCTCCCGGAGGCAACTTATCCCACACTTGGACACTAGAATGATAGAATCATAGAATGGTAGAGTTGGAAGGGACCTCCTGGGTCATCTGGTCCAACCCCCTGCTCAAAGCAGGATTCACTAAATCATCTCAGACAGATGTCTGTCCAGCCTCTGTTTGAAGACGTCCATTGAAGGGGAACTCACCACCTCTCGTGGCAGCCTGTTCCACTCATTAATCACCATAACTGTCAAAAAGTTTTTTCTAATATCTAATCTGTGTCTCCTCCCATTTAGTTTCATCCCATTGCTTCTAGTCTTTCCTTGTGCAAATGAGAATAAAGATGATCCTTCTACAATGTGACAGCCCTTGACATATTTGTAGACAGCAATTAAGTCTCCTCTCAGTCTTCTTTTTTGCAAGCTAAACATTCCCAAATCCTGTAACCGTTCCTCATAGGACATGGTTTGCAGACCAGTCACCATTCTGGTCGCTCTTCTCTGAACTTGCTCCAGTTTGTCTATGTCTTTTTTAAAATGTGGTGCCCAAAACTGTACACAGTATTCCAGATGAGGTCTGACCAAAGAGGAGTAAAGACCGATAATGACTTCACGTGATCTAGACTGTATGCTTCTGTTAATACATCCCAGAATTGTATTTGCCTTTTTTGCTGCTGCATCACACTGTTGACTCATGTTCAGTCTATGATCTATTAGTATACCTAAGTCTTTTTCACATGTACTGTTGCTTAGCTCTATTCCTCCCATTCTGTATATGCTTTTTTTCATTTTTATTGCCCAGATGTAGTACTTTGTATTTTTCCCTGTTAAAAACCATTCTGTTGATTGCTGCCCACTGCTCCAGTTTATTTAGGTCTTTTTGAATCCTCTCTCTCTCTTCTCTAGTATTAGCTATCCCTCCTAGCTTTGTGTCATCAGCAAATGTAATCAGTTTACCCTCAATTCCTTCATCTAAATCATTGATAAAGATGTTGAACAATACAGGTCCCAGGACGGAGCCCTGTGGTACCCCACTTGAGACATTCATCCAGCTGGATGTGAAGCCATTTACAACCACCCTTTGAGTCCGATCACTAAGCCAGTTATGAATCCACCTAACAGTTGCCTGGTCCATTGCATACTTGGTCATTTTTTCAATAAGGATGGTGTGAGATACTTTGTCAAATGCTTTGCTGAAGTCAAGATATACTATATCTACAGCATTTCCCTGATCCACCCAGTCAGTGATTCTGTCATAGAAGGAAATTAAGTTAGTCTGACATGACTTGTTAGTTACAAACCCATGCTGACTCTGGTTAATCACTTCATTCTTATCCATGTACTTACATACATGTTGTTTAATAATTTGCTCAAAGATCTTTCCTGGTATAGAAGTCAGACTCACCGGCCTATAGTTCCCTGGGTCCACCTTCTTCCCCTTTTTGAAGATAGGAACAACATTTGCTCTTCTCCAGTCTTCTGGGACTTCTCCTGTTCTCCAAGAATTTTCAAAGATTATGGAGAGTGGTTCTAAAATTTCTTCTACGATCTCCTTCAGTACTCTGGGGTGTAATTCATCTGGACCTGGAGACTTGAACTCATTTATGCTAGCTAAATATTCCCTCACAAAGTTTCTGCTTACAGATAACTTGGATTCCTCTATTCCTTTAAAAGGACAGTGAAGATCAGTTGATGTTACATTTTCTTTCTGAGAGAAAACAGATGCAAAATAGGAGTTAAAAAGTTCGGCCTTCTCAACATCCTCTCTTACCATTTCTCCATTTTCATCCTGTAAAAATCCTATAGCATCTTTGACTTTTCTTTTACTTTTGACATACCCCCAAAATCCTTTTTTATTGCTTTTGACATCTCTTGCAAGCCTTAATTCATTGTCAGCTTTAGCTAACCTGATACGTGCCCTACAGGATCTGCAGACTGCATTATAATCTTCTTTAGATATGCCTCCCTCTTTCCATTTAATAAACATTTCTTTCTTTCTTTTTAGCATGTGTTTAAGTTCTGTGTTCATCCATCCTGGTTTCCTTAAATGCTTCCCATTCTTCCTACTTTTCGGGATTGTTAACGATTGTGCTTTGAGAATCTCATTTTTAAAAATTTCCCATCCTTCCTGGACATTTTTGTCCTTAAGGACATCCAGCCATTGGATCCCTCCTATTCTCTTTCTGAATCTCTTAAAATCTGCCTTTCTAAAATCTAACCTTGAAGTTTGAGTCTTCACATGTCTTCCTCCTCTAGTTATCCAAAATTCTATAATAGCATGATCACTGCCTCCTAGGGTCCCAGCCACCTTTACCTCCTCAACCATTTCCTCCCTGATTATAAGGATTAGATCCAAAGTAGCAGATCCCCTTGTTTTCTCCCCTACCTTTTGGAAGATAAAGTTGTCAGCAAGAGAGGATAAGAATTTGCTTGACCTGTTAGTTTTACTTGAGAGAGATTCCCAACAAATGTCTGGATAGTTGAAATCTCCCATGACCACTACGTCATATTTTTTGGAGAACTTGGTCATTTGATACATAAAGAGTTCATCTATATCTTCAGCTTGCCCAGGTGGCCTGTAGTAAATGCCTACAATGGTGTCCTTTCCGTTGTTCTCTCCTTGTATTCTTACCCAAACAGTTTCCACAGAACTCCCAGTCTCTGAAGCTTCAATCTCTGTGCAGATATACGCTTTTCTAACATACAATGCGACACCTCCTCCTCGTTTATCAAGTCTGTTTCTTGCAAATAAGTTGTATCCTTCTAGCCTTTTATTCCAATCATGTGTATCGTCCCACCAAGTTTCAGTGATTCCAATGACATCATATTCCTTTTCCTGCGTTAGTAGTTCCAATTCTCCTTGTTTGTTCCCCATGCTTTGTGCATTTGTATAAAAACATTGTAGTTTGTGATTGGTTTCTCTTCCTCCCATATTTTTATTATTTAAATTGTTTTGTCTTTGTTCTTCCTTTCCACTTCCAGTAGCAGAGATCTCAATAGTATTTGTCAGCTGTATGGCTTTTTCTGGCCTTTTGCTTCCCTTCCCACATTGTTCTAGTTTAAAGCTCTCCTGATGAGTGTAGCAAGGCGACTTCCAAATACATGTTTTCCAGTCTTCGTAAGGTGCACCCCATCTCTAGCAAGTAGTCCATCGTATAGGTAATTCATTCCGTGATCCAGAAATCCAAATCCTTGTTGACGGCGCCATCGACGTAGCCAGTTGTTCACCTGTAGAATCTTATTCCACCTCATTGTTCCATGGCCATCCACTGGGAGGATGGATGAGAAGACCACCTGCGCTCCCAATTCTTTCACTTTCTTGCCTAAGTCTTCAAAGTCACTGCAGATGGTTTCCAGGTCCTTTCTTGCGGTGTCATTTGTCCCCACATGTATTAGCAGGAATGGGTAGTGATCTGTAGGTCTGAAGAGTCTTGATATCCTGTCAGACACATCTTTAAGTTTTGCTCCTGGAAGACAGCACATTTCTCTTGAGGTTATGTCTGGTCTGCAGATAGCGGCCTCTGTTCCTCTTAACAGGGAATCCCCCATGACCACCACTCTCCGTTTTTTCTTCACAACATTCTTCTTTCTCCATCCAGGAGGATTCTGAGGGCTTACAAGGTTATTCATTGCTGGCAAAGTCTTATTTTGCTGTATTTCTTCATGGTTCTCCTGCGTGAGAGCCTGGTACTGGTTCCTGAGCAGTATGGGTACTGACTGCCTCTCGATCCTCCTGCTTCTGTGGGTCACATGCTTCCATTCCTCTGTTTCATCAGGTGCAGTTCGAATTTCTTCTCTTTCTGAATCATGAAGAGATAATTCTGCTCTGTCTAAGAACTCTTCACCTTCCTTAATGATTTTCAAGGTAGTTAACCTCTCTTCTAGATTTCGCAACTTTTCCTCCAACAGGGACACAAGCTTGCATTTCTTGCATGTGAAGTTTGGCTTTTCCACTGGCAAGTCTGTGAACATGTAGCAGGATATGCAGCTCACCAAATGGCTCCTGGACTCTTCCATGTTCTTACTGTTAATGTTCTGAAAACAGTGAAAAAAGCTTCAAAATGCGCGCGCCTGCAGGCGCGCGGTTTACCGATGTCCTCTTTTCAGCTCCAACAGCCAAAATCCAGTGTTCTTTGAGCTCGCGGAGACTCTTCACTTACCCCAAAATGCAGTGGGAATATGCAAATGATCTCCTCAGGACTCCTCCCCTGAGAAGAGCTGTTCACTTTTCCATTTGTAGATTCGGGCCTCTCGCCCGGCCAGCTTCAAGCGAGTCAAGAGGAGAACGCGTGTAGCGATGCCCAAATATTTGAGCAACCACGGTCACGCAAAGATGAGGGTGGTAAAGTGCAATTACTGTCGCAAGAGGTGGATGATGATGATGAAACACAATTGCTAGAAAGTCAGGAGGAGGACCATGGTGCGGAAGTGGAAGATGAGGTGGTGGATGATATAGTAACTGATCCAACCTAGCAGGGGAACACACAGACAGAGGACAAGAGCACACAGGCGGAGGGAGGTATAGCCCCACAAAAGGCAGGAAGAAGCAGTGTGGTGGCCGCAGACACAAGGCAGGAAAGCGTTCCTCGTAATGCCAACAAGATGTAAGTTGCCAGTACAACTGTTAGGTCTTCCCTTGTCTAGTTATTTTTTAAAGACACTGAAGATAACCCCAAAAAGGCCATTTGTACTACCTGCCAGGCCAGCACCAGCAGGGGTAGCAAAACTACTAGCCTGACCATCACCAGCATGACCAGGCACATGACAGCAAAGCACCCGACTAAGTAGACCGAACCTCAGGGTCCAGCAACAGTGTCTGCGGGTGACACCAATACTTTTTCCGCTGTTGTGCATGCATGCCTTTCCCCTGTCCATGGCGCATGCCAAGACGCCTCCCTCCCTGCACCTGTCGTTGCACACTCTCAAGAAGCATCATCAGCAAGCACGTCCACGTCCTTGTCACAGTGCAGCATTCAGTTGTCCCTACCCCAGTCCTTGGAACGCAAGCGCAAATACGCAGCCAACGCCCCACTGGTCACACTACTAAATTCACACATTTTGCGAATACTTGCACTCAGAATGTTGCCTTTTAGGCTCGAGGAGACGGAAGATTTCCGCAACCTGATTGTGGCGGCCATCGCTCGGTACTCAGTCCCCAGCCGCCACTATTTCTCTCGGTGTGCCGTCCACGCATTACACGAGCACGTGTCCCACAATATTAGACATGCCCTCAAGAACACAGTTACTGGGAAAGTCCACCTAACCACGGACATGTGGACAACTGCTTGTGGCAGGGACGGTACATCTCGCTGACGGCACACTGGGTTAACATAGTGGAAGCCGGGACCCAGTCGGACCTTGGGACCGAACACGTCCTCCAGACGCCAAGGATTGCAGGCCCTGGGTCAATCAGGGTGGCCTCCACATCAGTCGCAAGCTGGGAGCACTGCAGCACTGCCTCGGCCAAGCGGCAACAGGCTGTGCTGAAGCTAATATGCTTTGGTGACAAACCACACAATGCTGAATAGTTGTGGACAGCTCTGAAAGAGCAGGCAGATATGTAACTGACACCCCTGACCCTACAGCCAGGCATGGTTGTGTTTGACAATGGCCGGAATCTAGTGGCGGCTCTGAGGTGAGGCAAGCTCACACATGTACCATGCCTGGCCCATGTGCTTAACCTCATGGTTCGGCAATTTCTCAAAACCTACCCGGATCTGTCGGATCTGCTTGTCAAAGTACGCCTGTGTGCCCATTTCAGAAAGTCAGCTACAGCTTCCACCGCTCTTGCCGTGATTCAGCAGCGTGTGCAGCTATCAGCTCACCGACTGATCTGCGATGTCCCTATGCGTTGGAACTCTGCATTGCAGATGTTGGGAAGAATTTGTGAGCAGAAGAGGGCAGTTGTTGACTACCAGCATCAACAAGGCCCTCGGTATTCAGGTCAGACTCCACACATAAAACCTCAGGAGTGGACATTGATGTGAGAAATCTGTAGCAGCCTCCAAAACTTTGAGGACTTCACCAAGATGGTGAACGGCGATGATGCCATAATTAGCGTCACCATCCCGCTTCTCTGTCTTCTGAAATACTCTCTGCTTGCAATTAAAGAGGATGCATTTCCTAATAATGCCAACATTGTATTCAGGAGGCCCTCTGACCTCTACGTCTCTTGCAAGGGGCATTTTAGTTCCTTCAAATTTTTGGCAGCCGTTGCTTTACTGCATAGGCAAACAGTATATGAGACTCACTTCCTAATAATGGGAGCATTTTTTGCAGGAGGCCCTCCGACCTCTACGTTTCTTGCAAGGGGCATTGGAGTTCCTCCAAATTTTAGGCAACCGTTGCATTCACTGCATACCCTTTAACTGTATAGCAGACCCTCTTTTTTCTAATGAGTACATGTCGTTACTGTGGCCCAGCTCTATGTGTTTTTAAATTGTTAGTGGGGTTTTTCCCAAATTTTGGCAGCCCTTGCAGTCACAGCATGGGCATTACCACTGTAGGAGACCCGCTCCTTTATAATGGGAACATTTTTTTTACTGAGACCCTCCTTTATA
The DNA here is from genome assembly GCF_046119375.1 of Phyllobates terribilis. Taxonomy (NCBI): domain Eukaryota; kingdom Metazoa; phylum Chordata; class Amphibia; order Anura; family Dendrobatidae; genus Phyllobates; species Phyllobates terribilis. The sequence continues at coordinate 419,808,284 of NW_027362762.1, read as the reverse complement.
TCTCTTCAAAGGGGTATTGGGTTGCCTCCAAATTTTTGGCAGCCCTTGCAGTCACTGCATGCACAATGACAGTATAGAAGACCTACTCGTTAATAATGGAAACAAAAAAGCATAGCCGGCTGATGGCTCTCTAACAATAGCAAGGGCCGACTGCTAGACCTTTTCAGAGTGCCTCCATCATAAATGAAGCAGGATGTGTCGGATGATGTGTCACACACCACATGGCCAGATAAGGTTGAAAAATGTTAAAATGACATTTCTCAGTGAATGCATTTGTCTTGGTTGAAATCAATGCAAAAGTGCAAAAACCCATCAAAAATACTACTTGTGAACATAGCCCAAAATGTGGAGGAGAATTTTTGTTTTTGTATATTTATTTTGCCTTATATACAAGTCATTACCCTGGAAAGGATGTTCCTTAACATATTTCCCAGGAAAATCCATTTTGGTTTAGTTTTTGTAAGTTTTATTGTGAGTCTGTAAAAGTTGCGCAATACCTTTAACAACGTTGTTGACAGTAGTGACCTGGGAGTCAGAAATGCTTCCAGGGGTCTTCCACATGCTGTTCCCATGTCATTTGAGCACTGTTCCCATCGATTTGACCAATTTTTAGGCCCTCTGCAGACCGCCTGGAAAATGCTTGAGTTTCCCATAGACTTACACTGAGCTCGTTGCTCGGGTCGAGCACCTGAGCATTCCAATTTGCTTGACCCGAGCATCGAGCACCGTGCATTTTAGTGCTCTCCCATCACTACTTGCCACTGTAGCAGAGGAGGAGGAAGAAGCAGCAGATGCGTTTGATGGGGCGGCTGATGGTTGTTCATTGAAAAACAATTTTGAGTTAATCATGCTTGTGTACCCCTTTGTGGAGAACAATATCTGCACGAAATAATTAATTTCACTACAGTATAACTATACAAATAGATGGAGACCAAAACCTTTTCCACTACGACAAACCCAGGAGATGGAAACCTAACCAGGAGTGTTCACATTTCCCTAAATAAGGGCATAACACCAACAAAGTGGCATCAATTTAACTAGAGTAGAAGAAGTAGTTTAATGGAGACAGAAACCTCTTCCCCTAAAGCCAAACCCAAAAGATGGGGACCCAATCAGGATTCCCCACATTTCCAAAAATTAGTGGCAGACACCAGCAAAGTGGCATCAATTTCACCATAGTAAAAGTAGATTAATGGAGATAGAAACCTCTTCCACTACAGCCAACCCAATAGATGGAGAGACCTATTTCTGATTCTCCACATTTCCAAAAATTAGGGCAGAAACCCACCAAAGTGGAATCACTTTCAGTGCAGTACAAATTGAAAAATTAGGAACGACACCTCTTCCCCTACAGCCAATCCAGTAGATGGAGTCCCTATCAGGATTCCTCACATTTCCAAAAATTAGTGGCAGACACCAGCAAAGTGGCATCAAATTCACTACAGTAAAAATTTTAGAATTAGGAACGTCTTCCCTTAAACCCAACCCAGTAGAAGGAGACTCAATCAGAAGTGTTTACATTTGCCTAAATTAGGGCCTAACACCACCAAAGTGGCATGAATTTCATCAGAGTAGAAGTAGTTTAATGGAGACAGAAACCTCTTCCACTACAGCCAAACCCAATTTGACTCACAGAAATTGCTTCTGCCACTTACACTACTGCTGCTGCTAATATTTTGGCGTTGACGAACTGACGTGCAGGAAGTTGGGAGTGTAGAGCTGCGATGAACTCTGTGGGCCTCACTGCTGGCTTGGGGAAAACCTATGTTAAGGTTGTGTAAAAGCATGTTTCGAAGCTCCAGCATTCGTGGGTCCCTTTCTAGGGCGGGAAAGATCTGGCAAAATTTACTCTTATAACGTGAATCTAACAGAGGCAACCCAGTCATCAGCACTATTTTGGATCATAACTATACGGGGATAATGTTGCAGATGAGTGCAGCAAGAATGCACTCATATGTCAGCCTGAGGTTCAAAACCATGCTGTGTTGGTGGCTGGGTAATCTTGATGCTTGTTTCCTCCGTCCCCACCTGCCAAGCACGAACAGAGAGGGGATGCGTATCCTTTTCATGTTCTGACTGTCGCTCGCCCATCACCTCTTCCATTTGTTCCTTGCCTTCACTAACACCTTCACTAATAGTTTTCTGGTATCGCCAACCCCCCTCGATCGCAGTGAACCACCCTCCCTTGGCACCCTGAGATGTCTCATAGTGTATGACGTTAGTAACAGAAAAAACTATTTTTTTAGTGTGTATGAGGCCTGTATAACATAGGAGATATGCTACAAACAATTTCAAACTGAGCTGTCCCCTACTGTAACACATTAGTAATACTGTATCACATTAGTAACAGAAGAAAGTATTTTTTTATTGTGGATGAGGCCTGTATAACATGCGAGATATTCTCCAAACTAATTCAAACTGAGATATCCCCAGCTGTGTAAAGTTCGGAATCAAAGAAAGTATTTTTTGACAGTGGATGAGGCCTGTATAACATAGAATATATACTCCAAGATATTTCAAACTCAGATCTAGCCTGCTGTCTCACGTTAGTCACAGTAAAAAATAGATTTATTTACTCTGCATAAGCTCTGCATACAGCTGAATTTCACCGCCACTAAAATAGTATGTGGCTCTTAGCAAAGTGTATCACGTTTGTGACACCAAAAAATCTTAGGTGGACTCTGACTAGCAACAGAAAAAATATTTTTTTTTACTCTGAAAACAGTTGAATTTCACTGCCACTAAAAGCACTAGGTGGCTTATAACAGAGTCTAACACGTCTGCCACACAAAAAAATCTTTGGTGGACTATGGCTAGCATCAGCAAAAAAATATTTGTTTACTGTGCATAAAGCTGAAGTTCATCCACCAAAAAAATTACAAACTGGGCTAATACAGCTTGCACTATCATATTAGCAAATGAAAAAAATTGAATTTCAACCCCACAAAAACAAAAAGTGACCTACAAGGGCTTGCTTGCTTGCTGTATCACATTAGCAAGTGCAAAAATAGATTGAAGGTCTGCATGGAGCACAGTACAACCGATGCACTGCACTGTTCTGAGCCATAGTCCCTGCTCTTTCTGTGAGAATCTCAGTAATTGCACAAATACAAAAAAAAAGGCTGCAAGGTACACAGTACAGGACTTATCTACACTATCTGACTTTCACAGAAGCGCCCATCTATCTACCTAATACAGTTATATGAAAAAGTTTGGGCACCCCTATTAATCTTAAGCTTAATGTTTTATAAAAATTGGTGTTTTTGCAACAGGTATTTCAGTTTGATATATGTAATAACTGTTGGACACAGTAATGTTTTTGCCTTGAAATGAGGTTTATTGTACTAACAGAAAATGTGCAATCTGCATTCAAACAAAATTTGACAGGTGCATAAGTATGGGCACCCTTATCATTTTCTAATTTTAAATACTCCTACCTACTTTTTACTGACGTACTAAAGCACTTTTTTTGGTTTTGTAACCTCATTGAGCTTTGAACTTCATAGCCAGGTGTATGCAATCATGAGAAAAGCTACTTAAAGTGGCCACTTGCAAGTTGTTCTCCTGTTTGAATCTCCTCTGAAGAGTGGCATCATGGGCTCCTCAAAACAACTGTCAAATGATCTTAAAACAAAGATTATTCAACATAGTTGTTCAGGGGAAGGATACAAAAAGCTGTCTCAGAGATTTAACCTGTCAGTTTCCACTGTGAGGAACATAGTAAGGAAATGGAAGAACACAGGGACAGTTCTTGTTAAGGCCAGAAGTGGCAGGCCAAGAAAAACATCAGAAAGGCAGAGAAGAAGAATGGTGAGATCAGTCAAGGACAATCCTCAGACCACCTCCAGAGAGCTGCAGCATCAACTTGCTGCAGATGGTGTCACTGTGCATCGGTCAACTATACAACACACTTTGCACAAGGAGAAGCTGTATGGGAGAGTGATGCGAAAGAAGCCGTTTCTGCAAGCACGCCACAAACAGAGTCGGCTGAGGTATGCAAAGCACATTTGGAGAAGCCAATTTCTTTGTGGAATAAGGTCCTGTGGACTGATGAAACCAAGATTGAGTTGTTTGGTCATACAAAAAGGCGTTATGCATGGCGGCAAAAAAACACATCATTCCAAGAAAAACACTTGCTACCCACAGTAAAATTTGGTGGAGGTTCCATCATGCTTTGGGGCTGTGTGGCCAATGCCGGCACCGGGAATCTTGTTAAAGTTGAGGGACGCATGGATTCCACTCAGTATCAGCAGATTCTTGACAATAATGTTCAAGAATCATTGATAAAGTTGAAGTTACGCAGGGGATGGATCTTTCTGCAAGACAATGATCCAAAACACCGCCCCAAATCTACTCAGGCATTCATGCAGAGGAACATTGACAATGTTCTGGAATGGCCATCCCAGTCCCCAGACCTGAATATCATTGAACATCTGTGGGATCATTTGAAGAGGGCTGTCCATGCTCGGGGACCATCAAACTTAACTGAACTGGAATTGTTTTGTAAAGAGGAATGGTCAAAAATACCTTCATCCAGGATCCAGGAAATCATTAAAAGCTACAGGAAGCCACTAGAGGCTGTTATTTTTGCAAAAGGAGGATCTACTAAATATTAATGTCACTTTTCTGGTGAGGTGCCCATACTTATGCACCTGTCAAATTTTGTTTGAATGCAGATTGCACATTTTCTGTTAGTACAATAAACCTCATTTCAAGGCAGAAACATTACTGTGTCCAACAGTTATTACATAGATCAAACTGAAATAGCTGCTGCAAAAACACCAATTTTTATAAAACATTAAGCTTAAGATTAATAGGGGTGCCCAAACTTTTTCATATAACTGTATCTCTCATTACACAGGACTCAGCACACTCAGCAGCGTCTATCTCCTTCAGTGACATGCATAAAATGGCGCTGAGGGAACATGGCCGTTTTTTATATGGAGAGGACATGTGATTTCAGCAGCCATTTGCAGAAGCCCTTGTGTCTGGGACACTGTGGATGCTTCCTGCACTCTGATTGGCAAGCCGCGCTTTCCTGACTGAGTTACCGACTACAGGAAGGAAAAAATAACAAAAACCAGCTCGCTGCTGATCTTACCTGTTCTGAGATTTCACCAGCTCCCCCACTCATCTGCCACATCTTCCCGCTCATCATGCGCAAGCACTATGCTAGCAAAACTGTAAAAAAACACAGTAGTTGCCCTGCAATCACGTAACCACGTAAATTCACCGAACGTTACAGATTTTCCCAAATTTAACAAATTTTGCTTGGCTTTCCGATCAAGAATCTGAATGTGCCACATTCATGTCGAACTTAACATTTGAGATCAGATTTCGAACATATTCGCTCATCACTACTCAAGAGGAGGAAAGCATGTGCAGTGTTACCCAAAATTTTTTTCAGTTTGATTTGAGAACTAGGGTCCGAGCAGAATCCAAACCCTCATCACCAGATGTTAACCCATGGGGGTGGAGGTGATCCTGATGAGACTCAGATACTTGAGGCGCACGCAGACTGTACTGTGCTGTCAGGGCAGGAAAAGGAGGAGGGTGACTCTCAGGGCGAGGAATAGTAGAACAGAGAGTATGACAATGAGTTTGTTGATCCAACTTGATGGGAACCCAGAGGCATGCAGCTGAGTAGCTCAGCAGAGAAGGTGAAGGAGGAGGAAGACGAGGAGGATATGTTGCATCTTCCCACACAGACACATAGTTATGCAACCATGACAAGCACTGCATCCTCAGCCCCAACTCTAGCAGTGGCCATCAGCATTCGGGGGTCTGCAGTTGGCTAGCCTGGGTCTCACATTATCTGACAACTTTGTTAAAAATGACATTGTAGAGTAAAAAAAATTCAATAATTTGACTACTACATGCATGAATAGGCACAAGCGCGATCAACATGCGTTAATCTGGGAATCTCACTGTGCTAAAATGCAGCCTAGCGGGCCTCGTCAACCACTGGCCAACCCATCAACCACATCTTCTGCTTCTGCCTCATCCATCATTGTGGCAAGTATTCTCACACAGGTCTACGGAAGCAGTACTTCCACTTGTTTACCCGCTACAACTGGGGTGAGTGAAAGCCCATCAACTGTTATGGAAGTAGATGTGCCTGCTGTTTTTGATTGATATCAGACAACAAGGACACCCCTTCTTTCTCAATCCACCGTAACATCTCCATCTGCACCTCTCACAGTACAGCAGCTTGTCGTGTTCACCCTACTCCACTCTCTCTCAGTACAGCAGCAAGCCCTCAATCCTACAGCTGTGGTCATGTAAAAGATTGTTTCCTCCTACACATACCAAAGCAAAGAGCTTGAACTTCACCATCTCCAATCTGTTGGCCGCGGAAATGCTGCCTTTCCGCCTGGTGGATACAGATGGTTTCCGAAAGCTGATGGCCGTCGCAGTCCCCCAGTACCAGTTGCACAGTCGCCATTACTTCTCTAAGAAAGCTGTGCCTGCACTACACCAACATGTCACAGACAATATCACTCGTTCCTTGAAAAAATCTAGGTCTGACAGGGTGTATTTATTTCCCCTGGACAAGCAAGTATGGCCAGGGGCGTTACATCTCGCTGACTGGGCACTGGGTGACTCTGGAAGCTGTGGGGGCAGGCGGGGAAATTGCTGCTCCACAAGTCTTGGAATCCCCAAGGCTTGCAGGGCGCTTGGGGATGGAGAACTAAACCATTACCCATCACAAGATGGAGAACTAAACTATTATACAACAGGGGTTGGAGAACTAAACTACTAAACAGCTAGGATTGGAGAATGAAACAAATACACACCAGAACATGGAGAACTAAAATAATAGACAACAGGGGTTGGAGAACTAAACTACTAACCAGCTAGGGTTGGAGAACTAAATTACTACACAGCAGGAGATGGAGAGCTAAACTACTAGACACCAAGGTGTCGCTAGACACCAAGTCTTGGAATCCACAAAGCTTGCGGGACAAACCTCTGTATCTAACACTACCTCCAGTGCTTCTGCCTCCTCCACCTCCTCTATGGCTTCCACCTGCGCCCTCAACCTCTGTCTTAAAGAGACACATGTTCCAACAGTGCAGATAGGATCCCCCACCTCCGTACTGCACAGCTAGGGCTCACCGCTATCAGGCAGTGTTTAAATTAATATGCATTGGATATCACAGTCAAACTGATCAAGAGTTGTGGACAGCTATCCATGCCGAGTTTGAGCAATGGCTGTCTCCACTGAACCTGGAGCTGGGAAGGCCGTGTGCGATAATGGTGCATACCTGGTGGCGGCCTTACGCTGGAGCGAACTTAACACACGAGCCTTGCATGGCTCGCATCCTCAACCTGATGGTACAACAATTTCTCTGCCACTATCCCGGACTGAATGCGCTGCTGAAGAAATCACGGTCTCTGTGTACTCCACTTATTCCTTTCACAACCCATGGTTCATCGACTTGCGTCACTACAGAGATCTTTCTACCTACCTGTTAACCGGTTGATATGCGATGTGCCGACATGGTGTAATTCAACTCTGCACATGTTGGAGCGATTGTGGCAGCAGCGATGAGCCCTGATGCAGTATCTCATGTCATATAGCTTGATCAAATGCAGTATGGATGTGGTGAAAATGACTCTTGCGGAGCAGACACAGATGAAGGGCCTCTGCACCCTTCTGCACATTTTTGAAATGGCTACTAAGATGGCTAGTGCGGACATGCTGTCATCAGCATCACTATTTCGGCCACCTACATGCTGGAGCACACTTTGCATAGCCTGCGGAAGGAGGTGCTGGTCCCAGGGGAAGAGGAGGAAGTGAAGGAAGCAGAGAAGGATGTGGAAGGGTTAACAATATCTGTAAGTTCCGGTCTGTCGTTTCACAGGCGGTTGCCATGGGATGAACAAGTGGAGGAGGATGAGGAGGAAGAGGTGATGGACATGCAACAGTTAGGAGATGAAGAGGATAATGATTCCTTCTCTGTTGTCCATGGTTGCCAGGAGCTGATGGAGGAAGCAAGTTTGAGTGTTATCCCGCTACCAACACTCTATGGACTTGGACCTCATGAAAGAGACCGACCCATGAGTGCCTTCTTGCAGCACTATCTGCAACTTGATTGTTAGGACTAGAAATAGTGCTGACTACTGGGTTGCTACTTTGTTTGATCCATGGTACAAAAGTAAATTTTGCCAGTTTCTTTTCCCCCTGGAAAGGGACCCGCCCATGCTTCAGTATCAAAACATGCTTGAAGACAATCTTGAGAGTGTTTTTCCCCAAGACAGCAGTGAGGCACACAGTGTGCATCACAGTGATAGACTTCCAACCAAGGGAATGTTGAGGCGTCAAAGCATTAGCAGCCTTGAAGCGCTGGGGTCCAGGATTCCAACCCCACCAAGGACAACATCTGCAATGAGTTTGTATGTTCTCACGTTTCTGTGAGGGTTTCCTCTGGGTACTCAGGTTTCTTCCCACACTCCAAAGACATACTGATAGGAAACTTAGATTGTGTAACCCAATAGGGACAGTGCCATTAATGTCTGTAAATGTCTGCAAAGCGCTGTGGAATTATTGGTGCTATATAAGTGAGTAAAATAAATAGAAACTGATACCATTTTAGTGGTATCTGCCCATAATTACTGGAAATGTTTGGTCTCCAAGTTGGGTCTCCTTCATTTGTGTTGCCTGAATTTGGCAGAGCTCTCAGAGCACCAGGCCTACACCTCTGACTCATACACCAGTTACTGATCAAAGTTTAAGCAAGAAATACTGCTCCATGCCCTGTCTAATGCTTAAATGTGGAATGGTTTCAGGACCACGCTATTAGCACAAAGAATTTATATTGTGAAATGTGAACTCCTGGCTGAAGCACAATACTAGCACAAAATAATTAAAAGATAAAATGTGGCCAACTTTATGTAGCACGGTAGTGATATAAAAAATTAGATTTTTTACTGTGGATAAGCCTTGGATACAGCAGAATCTCAGTGCTAAAGAATTACAACCTCAGATTTGGCCTACTTTTTGTAGCACGGTAGTAACAGAACAAATATATATTTTATCATGTCAACCACTGTATGGAGAAGAATATCAGCATCAAATAATTAAAAGCTCAAATGGGGACTATTTTGTGTAACACTGTAGTAGCAGCAAATATTGAGATTTAGTAATGTGAACCCCTGGATTGACCAAAATATCAGCATCAAAGAATTAAAAGCGCAAATGTGGCCTAGTTTGTGTAACTCTGTAGTAGCAGAAAATATTGAGAATTAGTAATATGAACCCCTGGATGGAGCAGAATATCAGCATCAAATAATTAAAAGCTCAAATGTGGCCAAGTTTCTGTGACACTGTAGTAGCAGCAAATATTAAGATTTAGGAATGTGAACCCCTGGATTGAGCAGAATATCAGCATCAAAGAATTAAAAGCTCAAATGTGGCCTAGTTTATGTAACACTGTAGTAGCAGCAAATATTGAGATTTAGTCATGTGAACCCCTGGATTGAGCCGAATATCAGCATTAGTAATGAGAGAACGTGCTCGCCACTGCTCGGTACTCGCCCGAGCGTCACTGTGCTCGACGAGCTTGGTGAGTATTTCCGGGTTGCTCAGGCGGGAACTCAGGTCCCCTCCCTGCATGTTTGGCGCTCTTTAGAGAGCCAATGAACATGTAGGAATAGCCTGCCATGCACTGTAATGCCGTAGCCATATTGGTTGTGGGCATTACAGTGACTGGCTGGCCGTACAGTGTTATCAGGTCTATATAAGACCTGGCGCCGCTATGCTCGTCACAGTGTACCCCGGAATCAGGCAGAGTAGGGAGAAGTGCTGTTGCATCAGGGAGAGATTTGTTCTTTATAGTTAGTATAGGTAGGTATTCCACAACATATATAAAGTATATATCCATCTGAAATAACAGTCGTTCTGAGGACTAATCCAGCTACATACAGTACAGACCAAAAGTTTGGACACACCTTCTCATTTAAAGATTTTTCAGTATTTTCTTGACTATGAAAATTGTACATTCACACTGAAGGCATCAAAACTATGAATTAACATGTGGAATTATATACTTAACAAAAAAGTGTGAAACAACTGAAAATATGTCTTATATTCTAGGTTCTTCAAAGTAGCCACCTTTTGCTTTGATGACTGCTTTGCACACTCTTGGCATTCTCTTGATGAGCTTCAAGAGGTAGTCACCGGAAATGGTCTTCCAACAATCTTGAAGGAGTTCCCAGAGATGCTTAGCCCTTGTTGGCCCTTTTGCCTTCACTCTGCGGTCCAGCTCACCCCAAACCATCTCGATTGGGTTCAGGTCTGGTGACTGTGGAGGCCAGGTCATCTGGCGTAGCACCCCATCACTCTCCCTCTTGGTCAAATAGCCCTTACACAGCCTGGAGGTCATTGTCCTGTTGAAAAATAAATGATTGTCTAACTAAACGCAAACCGAATGGAATAGCATGCCGCTGCAAGATGCTGTGGTAGCCATGCTGGTTCAGTATGCCATCAATTTTGAATAAATCCCCAACAGTGTCACCAACAAAGCACCCACACACCATCACACCATCAAACCTCCTCCTCCATGCTTCATGGTGGGAACCAGGCATGTAGAGTCCATCCGTTCACCTTTTCTGCATCACACAAAGACACGGTGGTTGGAACCAAAGATCTCAAATTTGGACTCATCAGACCAAAGCACAGATTTCCACTGGTCTAATGTCCATTCCTTGTGTTTTTTAGCCCAAACAAGTCTCTTCTGCTTGTTGCCTGTCCTTAGCAGTGGTTTCCTAGCAGCTATTTTACCATGAAGGCCTGCTGCACAAAGTCTCCTCTTAACAGTTGTTGAAGAGATGTGTCTGCTGCTAGAACTCTGCGTGGCATTGACTTGGTCTCTAATCTGAGCTGCTGTTAACCTGCGATTTCTGAGGCTGTTGACTCGGATAAACTTATCCTCAGAAGCAGAGGTGACTCTTGGTCTTCCTTTCCTGGGGCGGTCCTCATGTGAGCCAGTTTCTTTGCAGCGCTTGATGGTCTTTGCAACTGCACTTGGGGACACATTCAAAGTTTTCCCAATTTTTCGCACTGACTGACCTTCATTTCTTAAAGTAATGATGGCCACTCGTTTTTCTTTACTTAGCTACTTTTTTCTTGCCATCATACAAATTCTAGCAGTCTATTCAGTAGGACTATCAGCTGTGTATCCACCAGACTTCTGCACAACACAACTGATGGTCCCAACCCCATTTATAAGGCAAGAAATCCCACTTATTAAACCTGACAGGGCACACCTGTGAAGTGAAAACCATTTCCGGTGACTACCTCTTGAAGCTCATCAAGAGAATGCCAAGAGTGTGCAAAGCAGTCATCAAAGCAAAAGGTGGCTACTTTGAAGAACCTAGAATATAAGACATATTTTCAGTTGTTTCACACTTTTTTGTTAAGTATATAATTCCACATGTGTTAATTCATAGTTTTGATGCCTTCAGTGTGAATGTACAATTTTCATAGTCATGAAAATAAAGAAAAATCTTTAAATGAGAACGTGTGTCCAAACTTTTGGTCTGTACTGTATATTCAGTGGTGATAGCAGGAGTTAGGCAGGCAGGCAGTGTATGTGGCAGACTGCAGTGCATATAGTGCAAGAGAGTCCATTGAACATCCTGTTACTATTGGTATTCCACAACATATATATATATATATATATATATATATGTATATCCATCTGAACTAACAGTCCTTCTGAGGACTAATCCAGCTGCATATAATAAGTTCTAAGCAGGCAGGCAGTGTATATGGCAGACTGCAGTGTATGATACAGCACAAGAGGGTCCATTGAACCGTCCTGTCTGTTTCTGCTGTAATAATTACAGATATTTCTAGACATAGCCCCAGATATAAGGGGCCAGGGCAAATTAGTTTTTTTTATCTTAATCCTGGTTATCTGCTTAAAAAGCAATCCAGAGAACACCATTTTTCTGCTCCATTTGCTTGTTCTCACTGCAGAATAAAGCCAGATCTGTTCCATATTTCAGCGATAAAAATACAGAAATATAAACTGAACGTGGAAAATATTGGCCTCCTTTTCCATTCTGTTGCAGTGTGTCGGTCAAGCTATTCACACTAGGTCTCTGTGAAGAATAGTATTAGTACATTACAGACCTGCTATTTAAAACCGTGGTTCTCTGTCAGACATAAAACCTATAAGAGTGATCCAAAATAAGACATTTCTTCCATTTTCATTTCGTTGCAGTGTGTCGGTCAAGCTATTCACACAAGGTCTCTTTGTAGAAAAATATTAGTAAATTACAGGCCTGCTATTTAAAACAGTTGTGCTCTGTCAGACATATCACCTATAAGACTGTTCAAAAATCAGACATTTCTTCCATTTCCATTCTGTTACAGTGTGTCGATCAAGCTATTCACACTAGGTCTCTGTGTGGAATAATATTAGTAAATTACAGGTTTGCTATTTAAAATTGTGGTTCTCTGTCAGACGTATCACATATAACTGTGTTCCCAAATCAGCCATTTCTAGTGAACGTGTAAAATATTGTCCTCCATTAAAAATGGGCAAGGTGCGTGGCAAGGGACGGGGAAGTGGACATGATGGTGATGGTGCATGCAGAGGCCGAGGATGTGGCCGTGGGCAAGCTGAAATTATGCCACAACAAACAATCACATCTTGTCGCTCGACCTTCCTATGCCATTTACTAGGGGACCGCAGTACACCACTATTGAACCCAGAGCAGTGTCAAAAGTTGTTGGCTGGATAGCAGAAAATGCTTCCAGTCACTTTGTCACCACCAACACCACCCTGTCTTCCACACGGTCAAGTCTCAGTAGCCGTGAGTCTGGATCGCATATTCCTCACCCTGATCATCCTTCCTCCCACCATGCTGAGTGCCTGGAGACAACTGATCCCATACTTGGACACTCAGAAGAGTTTTTCAGTTTTCAATTTCTAGATAAGGGCCTCTCACCCGGCCAGCTTCAAGCGAGTCAAGAGGAGAACGTGTGTAGCGATGCCCAAATATTAAAGCAGCCATAGTCACACGAAGGCGAGGGTGGGAAAGTGCAATTACTGTCTCAAGAGGTGGATGATGATGATGACACAAAATTGCCAGAAAGTCAGGAGGAGGACCAGGGTGCAGAAGTGGAAGATGAGGTGGTGGATGATATAGCAACTGACCCAACCTGGCAGGGGGACATACAGAGCGAGGACAGCAGCACACAGGGGGAAAGAGGCGTAGCACCACAACAGGCAGGAAGAAGCAGTGTGGTGGCCACAGACACAAGGCGGGAAAGCGTTCCTCGTAACGCCAACACGACGGAAGTTGCCAGTATAAATGTTAGGTCTTCCCGTGTCTGGTTATTTTGTAAAGACTCTACAGATAACCACAAAAAGGCCATTTGCACCACCTGCCAGGCCAGCATCAGCAGGAGTGGCAAAACTAGCAATCTGACCACCACCAGCATGATCAGTCACATGGCAGCAAAGCACCCAACTAAGTGGGCCGAACCCCAGGGTCCAGCAACAGTGTCTGCGGGTAACACCAGTGCTTTTTCCGCTGTTTTGAGTGCACACCAATCCCCTGCCCATGGCGCATGCCACAATGCCTCCCGCCCTGCATCTGTCATTGAACACTCTCAACTAGCACCATCAGCAAGCTCGAAATGTCGCCTTTTAGGCTCGTGGAGATGGAAGCTTTTCGCAACCTGATGGCGGTGGCCGTCCCTCGGTACTCGATCCCCAGCCGCCACTATTTCTTCCAGTTTGCCATCTCCGCATTACACGAGCACATGTCCCACAACATTAGACGTGCCCTCACGCAACGCTGTTACTGGGAAAGTCCACCTAACGATGGACACGTGGACAAGTGCTTGTGGGCAGGGACAGTGCATCTCGCTGAAGGCACACTGGGTTAATATAGAACCCAGTCAGACCTTGGGATGGAACACGTCTTCCCGATGCCGAGGATTGCGGGCCGTGGATCAATCAGGGTTGCCCCCACATTCTACAGCTCCTGCACCTCCTCTTCCTCTTCAGCCTCCATCTCCGAAATGACCACATCAGTCGCAAGCTGGAAGCACTGCAGCACTAACTTGGCCAAGCAGCAACAGGCTGTGCTAACGCTAATATGCGTAGGTGACAAGCCACACAACGCTGAATAGTTGTGGACAGCTCTGAAAGAGCAGGCAGATCTGTGGCGGACACCGCTGACCCTACAGCCAGGCATGGTCATGTGTGACAATGGCCGAATCTGGTGGCGGCTCTGAGGCGAGACAAGCTCACATACGTACCATGCCTGGCCCATGTGCTGAACCTCGTGGTTCAGCAGTTTCTCAAAACCTACCCAGATCTGTCAGATCTGCTTGTCAAAAAATGCCGCCTGTGTGCTCATTTCAGAAAGTCAGCTACAGCTTCCACCGCCCTTACCGTGATTCAGCAGCGTTTGCAGCTTCCAGCTCACCGACTGATCTGTGATGTCCCCACACATTGGAACTCTACATTGCAAATGTTGGGAAGGATTTGTGAGCACAAGAGGGCAGTTGTTGGCTACCAGCATCAGCAAGGCCTTCGGTATTAAGGTCAGACTCCACACATAAAACCTCAGGAGTGGACATGGATGTGACAAATCTGTACCATCCTCCAAAACTTTGAGGACTTCACAAAGATGGTGAGCGGCAATGATGCCATAATTAGCATTACCATCCCGCTTCTGTATCTTCTGAAACGCTCTCTGTTCACAATTAAAGAGGATGCATTGCAGACGGAGAACAATGAGATGGAGCAAGGAACCATTCAGGGTGATTCCACACAGCCCAGCCTCATCTCATCCCAATGTGGATTGGGTGACAATGAGGAAGAGGAGAAGGAAGAACAGGAGCTAGTTTCCTGCGCTGTAGACGGTACTACCTGCACAACTGTCATACAGTCTGTTCAGCATGGATGGCCTGAAGACAGAGAGGAAGAGGATGATTTCTGATTTTGTCTATTTGCTTTTGTCCTCCTCATTCTTTGCATCCTCATCCTCCACCACCATATCACCACCATATGTATTATATCAACATATCTACATCTCTTGCAAGGAACATTGAAGTTCCTCCAAAATTTTGGCAGCCGTTCCTTTACTGCATATGCAAACAGTATTTGAGATACACTTCCTAATAATGGGACCAATTTTTGCAGAAGGTCCTCCGACCTCTACGTCTCTTGCAAGTGGCATTGGAGTTCCTCCAAATTTTTGGCAGCCGTTGCTTCACTGCATAGGCAAACAGTATGGGAGATACTCTCCTTTCTAATGGGAATATGCTGTTACTGAGGCCCACCTCTATGTGTCTTTAAATTGTTAGTAGGGTTTTTCCTAAATTTTGGCAGCCGTTGGACTCATTTCATACCCTGTGACTGAATAGCAGACGCTCTCCTTTCTAATGGGAACATCTCATACTTGTTACTGTGGCCCAGCTGTATATGTCTTTAAATTGTTACTGGAGTTTTTCCTAAATTTTGGCAGCCGTTGGACTCACTGCATACCCTATAACTGTATAGCAGACCCTCTCCTTTCTAATGGGAACATGTCATTACTATGGCCCAGCTCTATGTGTCTTTAAATTGTTAGTAGGGTTTTTCCTAAATTTTTGCAGCCGCTACACTCACTGCATACCCTATGACTGACTAGCAGACCCTCTCCTTTCTAATGGGAACATGTCATACTCGTTACTGTGGCCCAACTCTATGTGTCTTTAAATTGTTAGTGGTGTTTTACCCAAATTTTGGCAGCCCTTGCAGTCACAGCATGGGCATTACCACTATAGGAGACTCGCACCTTTATAATGAGGACATTTTTTTACTGAGACCCTCCTCTATGTCTCTTCATGGAGTATTGGGTTGCGTCAAAATTTTTGTCAGCCCTTGCATTCACTGCATGCACAATAACAGTATAGGAAACCCTCTCATTAATAATGGAAACAACAAAGCATAGCCGGCTGATGGCTCTCTAACAATAGCGAGGGCCGACTGCTGGCCCATTAAGAATAGTAAGGCTGTAAAAATGGTGTTTGTGACTTTCACAATCCCTCCTTCATAAATGTAACAGGATGTGTCTGATGATGTTTCACACACCACATGGCCAGATAAGGTAGTAAAATGTTAAATTGACATTTCCCGGAGAATGCATTTGTCTTAGTTGAAAGCAATGCAAAAGTGCAAAAAGGCATCAAAAACGCTACATGTTAACATAGCCCAAGGTGTGCAGGAGTATTTTTGTTTTTGGCTATTTATTTTGCCTGATACGCAAGTCATTATCCTAGAAAGGATGTTCCTTAACATATTTCCCAGGAAAATCCATTTTGGTTTAGTTTTTGTATGTTTTATTGTGAGTCTGTAAAAGTGGCGTAATGACCTGGGAGTAAGAAATGCTTCTACGGGTCTTCCCCATGCTGTCCCCATGTCATTTTAGCACTGTTCCCATCGATTTGGGCAATTTTTAGGCCCTCTGCAGACCGCCGGGGGAACCCGCCTGAAAAATGCTTGAGTTTCCCATAGACTTACATTGGGCTCGTTGCTGGGGTCGAGCACCCGAGTATTCCAATTTGCTTGACCTGAGCAACGAGTACCCGAGCATTTTATTGCTCTCTCATCACTACAGCCAACCCAATAGATGGAGACCCAATCAGGATTCCCCACATTTCCAAAAATTACTGACAGACACCAACCAAGTGGCATCAAATTCAGTACAGTAGAAATTATACAATTAGGAACGACACCTCTTCCCCTACAGTCAACCCAGTAGATGTTCCCATTTCAAAACATTTGGGCCTAAAACCACCAAAGTGGCATCAATTTTACTAGAGTATAAGTAGTATAATGGGGACCAACACCTCTTCCAGTACAGCCAACCCGATAGATGGAGACACAATCAGGACTGTTCCCATTTGAAAACATTTGGTCCTAAAACCACCAAAGTGGCATAAATTTCACTAGAGTAAAAGTAATATGATGGGGACCGACACCTCTACCACTACAGCCAACCCAATAGATGGAGACCCAATCAGGATTCCCCACATTTTCAAAAATTACTGACATACACCAACAAAGTGGCATCAATTTCAGTAGAGTAGAAATTGTACAATTAGGAACAATACCTCTTCCCCTACAGCCAACCCAGTAGATGGAGAACCAATCAGGACTGTTACCATTTGAAAACATTTTGGCCTAAAACCACCAAAGTGCCATCAGTTTCGCTACAGTATAAGTAGTATAATGGGGACAGACACCTCTTCCACTACAGCTAACCCATTAGCTGGAGACCCAATCAGGATTCCCCACATTTCCAAAAATTACTGGCAGACACCAACAAAGTGGCATCAATTTCAGTAGAGTAGAAATTGTACAATTAGGAACAATACCTCTTCCCCAAAAGCCAACCCAGTAGATGGAGAACCAATCAGGACTGTTACCATTTGAAAACATTTTGGCCTAAAACCACCAAAGTGCCATCAGTTTCACTACAGTATAAGTAGTATAATGGGGACAGACACCTCTTCCACTTCAGCCAACCCATTAGATGGAGACCCAATCAGGATTCCCCACATTTCCAAAAATTACTGGCAGACACCAACAAAGTGGCATCAAATTCAGTACAGTAGAAATTGTACAATTAGTAATGACACCTCTTCCCCTACAGCCAACCCAGTAGATAGAGAACCAATCAGGACTGTTCCCATTTGAAAACATTAGGGCCTAAAGCCACCAAAGTAGCATCAATTTCACTAGAGTATAAGTATTATAATGGGGACTGACACCTCTTACACTACAGCCAACCCAGTAAATAGAGACCCAATCAGGACTGTTACCATTTGAAAACTGTGCAGAAGGGTGCAGAGGTCCTTAATCTGGTCCCACTCCATAAACGTGATATTCCCCACATCCGTACTACATTGGTTTAGGCTATACTGCATGACATACTGCATCAGGGCTCGCTGCTGCCACAGTCGCTGCAACATGTGTAGAGTGGAATTTCACCACGTTGGCACATCACATATCAATCGGTTAACTGGCATGGACAAAGACCTCTGTATCGATGCAAGTCGATAACATGAGGGATGCGAATGGCGGAAGTGAGCACACAGCTTCTGTAATTTCTGAATCAGCTCATACAGGCCGGGATAGTGGCAGAGAAATCACTGTACCACCAGGTTGAGTACGTGAGCCATGAAAGGCACATGTGTGCGTTGGCCTCAGTGTAGGGCCGCCAACAACTTCGCACCATTATAGCACAGGGCCTTCTCTGGCTCCAGGTTCAGCAGAAACAGCCATTGCTGAAACTGAGCCTGGAGAGCTGTCCACAACTCTTCAGCTGTATGACTGCGATCTCCAAGACATATTAATTTGAAGACTGCCTGATTGCGCTGAGCCATGTCTGCGCAGTACTGAGGTGGTGTGGGTTCGCTCTGCAGTGTTGGAACGCATGTGTCGTTAAGGCAGAGGTTGATTGTGCAGGTAGAAGCCCTAGAGGAGGTGGAAGACGCAGAAGCAGTGGAGGAAGTGTGAAATACAGAGGTTTGTTCTGCAAGCCTTGTGGATTCCAAGATTTGTGGAGCAGCCCCTTCCCTGCCTGTCCCCACAGCCACCAGAGTAACCCAGTGCCCAGTCAGCGAAATGTAACGCCCTTGTCCATGCTTACTCGTCCAGGTGTCTGTGGTGAAATGCACCCTGTCAGATATAGATTTAGTCAAGAAACGGGTGATGTTGTCTGCGACATGCTAGAGTTGCGCAGGCACAGATTTCTTAGAGAAGTAATGGCGACTGGGCAACTTGTACTGGGGGACTGTGACAGGCATAAGCTTTCGGAAACCATCTGTATCTACCAGGTGGAAATGCAGCATTTCCATGGCAAACAGATGTGTGTGGAGGTCATGTGTAGGAGGAAACAATATTTTACAAAACCACCGCAACTGTGGAACCGCTGAAAGAGGGGGGAGTACGGTGAAACGTACAAACTGCTGGATGGTGAGTGAGGTGCAGGCACAGATGTTACGGTGGATTGAGAAACGTGTGGTGTGCTCGGTGAAACAAACACAGTAGGCATGTCCGCTTCCGTTACAGCTGATGGGCTTTCACTCAGCCTGACTGGAGCAGGTAGGGAACCAGAAATTTTGCGGCGGGAGACGTGAGTGCTAATAATTGGCACGGTAACAGAGAAGGAGGAGTAGCAGCAGATGTGGTTGATGGGGCAGCTGATGGTTGTTGAGATCCGCTGGTCTGCATTTTAGTGCGGTGAGATTCCCAGCATAACGCATGTTGTGTGCGCATGTGAAGGTTCATGCATGTAGTAGTCAAATTATTGCACTTTTTCCCTCTACTGAGTTTTTTCTTGCAAAGTGTACAGATAACGTGAGTTGGCTCATCCTTTGCGGTCTCAAAAATTGCCCAGGCTAGGCAACCCTTCCAACTCCTGCGAGCTGCATACCCGTGACCCCTGCTGGCCACAGCCACAGTTGTGGCTAGGGATGCAGTGCTCCTTGTGCTTGCATCACTCCGTGTCTGCGCCATAGGGCGGAAGGTAACCTCCTCGTCTTCCTCCTCTACCTCCTCAGATGAGCTACTCGGCTGCGTGACTCTGGCTTCCAGCCAAGAAGGATCTTCCACCTCGTCATCATCCATTATGTTATCCCATTCCTCACCCTCAGAGTGACCCTTCTCCTCTTGTTGCCCTGACAGCACAGTACAGTCCGCATGAGCCTCAGATATCTAAGTCTCATCAGTATCACCTCTCTCCCCGGTGGTTAACGTCTGGTGACGAGTGTCAGGAATCTGCTCAGATCCTACTCCGTCCTGCCCTGAATCCAGCGTAAAAAAATTTTGGGCATCGGTTCAGATGCTTTCCTCCTTTTCTTGACTCTGTGAATGTTTGGAGTACACTTCTGATGCCCATGGTATAGAATGGGTGAGCAGTTCTACAGACTCATCCATCTGTGGTTCTCTACAGTCAGTTGGGCAGTTGGACAGTTGTGACACGGGGGAAAGCAAGGGTAATTGGGGTGCTACCTCTGTGGACTGTACTGTGTGTGATGTTGAGATGGAGGAAGAAGAGGAGAGGCCACTTGAAGCAGTGCTTGCCATCCACTGGAGCACCTGTTCTTTCTGGCACTTATCAAAAAGGCATATCGCTGTGCGGCTGCCAAAGAAAGGGAGTGGAGTAGCCCGTCCAGTAACAGAAGTTGTCAGTTGTTTTTGGATAGGACATGATGGTGTTGGTTCACTAGTGCTTTCACTAACATTACCACCTACCCCACGTATACCTTGAACACCAAGTCTATTCTCCCTTCCACCACGACCTCTCTTTTTCTCACTCATGTTGCTCAGATACTGTAGTAGGAGCACGCTATTAGCAAAACATTAATTAGAAATTCGATTTTTTTCCCCTGCAACAGCTCTGCACACACCTGAATTTCAGTGGTACTAAATGACAAGGTAAGATATTGCTGTATAATATTACTAACCGAACACAGTATTATTTTTACTGTGGATGATGCCTATATAACAGGAGATTTTCACCAAACTATTTCAAACTGAGATGTTCCTGCTGTATAGTGTTAGGAATCCTAACACTATACAGCAGGAACATCTTAGTTTGAAATAGTTTACGAATTTAGTTCCTAACTTAGGAACCGAACAAAGTATTTTTTTACTGTGGAGGAGGCCTGTATAACATACGAGATATTCTCCAAACTATTTCAAACTGAGATGTCACTGCTGTATAATGTTAGGAATAGTGATGCTCGGGTACTCGTTGCTCGGGTCAAGCAAATTAGAATACTCGGGTGCTCGACCCGAGCAACGAGCTCAATGTAAGTCTATGGGAAACTCGAGCATTTTTCAGGCGGCTCCCCCCCGGTGGTCTGCCGAGGGCCTAAAAATTGCCCAAATCGATGGGAACAGTGCTCAAATGACCTGGGAACAGCATGGGAAAGACCCCTGGAAGTTTCTCTGACTCCCAGATCACTGCTGTCAACAACGTTGCCAGAGTATTACGCCACTTTTACAGACTCACAATAAAACATACAAAAACGAAACCAAAATGGATTTTCCTGGGAAATATGTTAAGGAACATCCTTTCCAGGGTAATGACTTGTATATAAGGCAAAATAAATCACCAAAAACAAAAATACTCCTCCACACCTTGGGCTATGTTCACACGTAGCGTTTTTGATGCGTTTTTGCACTTTTGCATTGCTTTAAACCAAGACAAATGCATTCACCAGGAAATGTCATTTTAACATTTTACAACCTTATCTGGCCATGTGGTGTGTGACACATCATCAGACACATGCATACACTGCTGAAAAGACATGGGAACAGCATGGGGAAGACCTCTGGAAGCATCTCTGACTCCCAGGTCACTGCTTAAAAGTGTGCCCATCATAAGTGATCCTTGGCGCATGCGAAGATGCCTCCCGCCATGCACCTGTCATTGCAGACTTGCAACAATCACCGTCCATGTCCTTGTCCCAGTGCAGCGTTCAGTTGTCCCTACCCCATTCCTTGGAATGCAAGCGCAAGTATGCAGCAAGCCACTCACCCACCCGTAAGCCACAATACTATTCTGCCAAATTTTTGACAGCTGCTTGCACTTGAAATGTGGCCTTTTAGGCTCGTGGAGGCGGAAGCTTTTCATAATCTCATGCCGGCGGCGGCCGGGTGTCCATACTCGGTCCTCAGCCGCCACTATTTCTGCCAGTGTTGTCTCCGCCTTCCACAAGAACGGTGCCCACAACATTACCCGTGCCCTCCCCAGTGCACTTACTGGGAAGGACCGCCTAACCACAAGCACGTGGACAGGTAAATGTGGCCAAGGGCGGTATGGAGCCAGTCCACAGCTTTTTTTGCTGAGTTGTATTTCACCACAGCCATATTCTTTAGCTTGGTGAAAGGACTTGGGAAACCATATCTACCCAGCTGTCATTTCTCCAAGGAAGTCCTCTAAAGCTGCTTTCACTTGAAATGTGGCCTTTTAGGCTCGTGGAGGAGGAAGCTTTTCACAACCTCATGCCTCGTGTTCATAATCAGTCCCCCGCCGCCACTATTTCTCCCGGTGATGTCTCCGCCTTCTACAAGAGTGGGTCCCTGAACATTACTGCTGGTACTTTTCTGTGGGAATCTGCTTGTAACACGTTTGCTACAGAAAAAAATATTTTTTGGACTCTGTCTAGCAACAGAAAAAAAATCATTTTTTTTACTCTGAAAACAGCTGAAGGTCACCGCCACTAACGTAGTAGCTGACGTATAGCAGAGTGTATGACGTTTGCCACACAAAAAATCATTTGTGGACTCTGCCTAGAAAGGCAAAAAAAAATATTTTTTTACTTGAAAAACAGCTGAGGTTCACCACCACTAAAATATTAGGTGGATTTTAGCAGACTGTATCAAGTTTGCCACACAAAAAAATCTTTGCTGAACTGTGGCTAACAACAGAAAAAAAACTTCTTTTTTACTCTGAAAACTGCTGAAGTTCACCACTACTAACGTAGTAGATGACATATAGCAGAGTGTATGACGTTTGGCACACAAAAAAAATCTTTGGTGGACTGTGGCTAGCAACAGAAAAAATCTATTTTTTTACTCTGAAAATAGCTGAATTTCACCATCACTAAAAGCATTAGGTGGCTTATAGCAGAATGTAACATGTCTGCCACACAAAAAAAATCTTTGGTTGACTGTGGCTAGCAGCAGAAAAAATATATTCTTTTACTCTGTAAACAGCTGAATTTCACCCACCAAAAAATAACAAACTGGGCTAACACAGCTTGCACTATCACATTAGCAAATGAAAAAAAAAATGACAAGCTTTGCAGATAGCTGAATTTCAACCCCACAAAATCAAAACATGGCCTACAAGGGCTTGCTTGCTTGCTTCATCCAATTAGCAAGTGCAAAAATAGATTGAAGGTCTGCATGGAGCACAGACAGTACAACCGATGCACAACACTGTTCTATGCCATGGGCCCTGGTCTTGGTGTCAGAATCTCAGTAATTACACAAAAAAAAAAAAGGGCTGCAAGGTCGATTGAACACAGATTACAGGACTTATCTACACTATCTGACTTCCACAGAAGCGCCCATCTATCTAGCTAATATCTCTCATTACACAGGACAGAGCACACTGAGCAGCGTCTATCTCCTTCAGTGACATGCATAAAATGGCGCTGAGGGAACATGGCCGGTTTTATATGGAGAGGATGTGATTTCAGCAGCCAATTGCAGAAGCCCTTGTGTCTGGGACACTGTGGATGCTTCCTGCGCTCTGATTGGCTAGCCGCGCTTTCCTGACTTAAAGTTACCGCCTACAGATAAAAAAAAACAAAAAACAGCCCACCCTGATCTGACCTGTTCGGAGCTATCACCAGCCCCCCCCACTGATCTGCCATGTCTCACCGCTCATCATGCACAACAGGCACTATGCTAGCAAAACTGTAAAAAATGCTGTAGTTGCCCAGCAATCACGTAACCACGTAAATTTACATTCAATACTTTTTTAGAGTGTTAAATAACATTGAAATGTACTACGAACCACGTAATCCTGTAGGGATGAGTAACTGAAGCTAGAAAAAAATTTCAACACTTTTTTTGAGTGTTGTATAGCACCGAAATGTACCACAAATCACGTAATGCTCTATGGATGACAATATAATACATTTTTTAAACCTCCCCAAAAAATAATTTGGTCAACTGCCGCAGCTATATACTTTGTTTGCAACAGACTGCAAAGTCCTAATCACTTCTTAAACACTGTATTCAGCCACTCTCCCTGCTCCTGCAACTGTCCCTCCCTAACATAAATGCAGAATACAAATAAACACAAATAGAAAAGTACAAGATTAGCCCTTAGAAGAACTGTTAGTATGATGGTTCAGCATTAGCACCAGTATCAACACTATAAGACTCTGATTCATTAAAGGCCTGGGCAAGCGCTTTCTCCCTCCAATAAAAACTGTCTCTGAACTGCACAATGGCTTTAGTCTGCCGAGCGTGCCAGCGCCTGTTATTTTATAACCCCTGATTATGTCATATGGCCATCCAATCACAGTAATGCCATTACCAACATGGCTACGGCATTAAAGTGATTGGCAGGCAATCCTGAATGTTTATTGGCTGTGTAACAGGAGCCAAACATGCGGGGCAGGGATTCGAGCTTCAAGTCTGAGCACTGGCTATTAATGATCACCAAGCATATTCGAGCACCCAGATACTTGAGTGATATCCGAGTATCACCGAGCAGGTAATCTCATCTCTACTATTAACTAAAGAAAAGCTAATTTACTTGAGAGGAATTCAATTCTCCTTGTATTTTACAAGAATTTGTCTCCAGAATATGGAAATATTTGTAATTTGCTCTACACTTTTTTAACAAAGTGACATCCAGCTGCAGCTGCAATATTGTTGAACTATAGAGGGAACAATAATAGCAAAAGATACAAGGGCTATCAGGCACACAATAATCCTATGTTCCCCAAAACATACATAATTATATATATATATAGCAGCAAGGTGAGAATAATAAAACTTTTAATTATCATATATGAAAACGATTACAGTAGTATAAAAATGAGAACACCTCCGTTTCTCGTAAATATAGATTTGAAAGAACAGACCGCCACAGAAGTGGACAATATATCTGTAAACAAAGATAGACCTGTAAGAAAAACTTCATACATATGCCTGAGAATGAGTGGTCATATATAGTGCATACGAAGTATATGAGGAAATGTCAGCACGTTTACTTTTTAGGATAGAAAACAAAATTGGAAATCTCTCACCCAATATTAAGGTCCACTGAGTGAATAGGAAGTTCCACCTCATCCAAGGCAAGCAAAGGACAGAATCCTGATCAGGTCTGGGAAGGGTAGAGATGGGAGCAATTAGCCCTTTTAGGCCCTATGGATCAATATCATAACCCTACATGCCTCATGACCCCAGCCCTTACAAGGGCAGTCCACAGCTTTCCCTCAGCTGTACTGACCCTAAACAGCAAGCTGCCCTGATTCTTTAAGAGAAACAGAGATGTTCTCATTTTTATACTACTGTAGTCGTTTTTATATATGATAATTAAAAGTTATGTATTATTATTCTCACCGTGCTGTTCTATAAATGTGGCACCCCAGGAGTCCGGTTGCCACAGTGGCATTGCCTCCCTCACAAGGGGGTGATAAAATGCCTGGAAGCAAAGAGGGGTGCCCTAATCAGGTATACTAGCATGCAACACTTTCCTGGCTCCAGACAAGCAAGGGGAGCTCCTCCCCTTAGCAACTGGGATCTGGAGGCGGGGTTAGTTAGTGTGAGGAGAGCAGAGAGGAGTTGAAGTTAGGACGTCGACGAGGAAAGACCTAAGGAGTGGAGCTGCACGGCAGTTCACCCAAGAGGAACGCGCAGAAGAACCGGACACCGAAGTCCGAGGTTGTGGGGCACTGAAGGCCCAGCAGCAGAAACCGGAGGGCAGGAGACTGCAGGTCTCCTGGCCCCATCAGACGCCTGGAGGCTCAGCAGCACGATAGGGCCCAGCACCGCCACGTGGGAGCGACACTCCAGGAAGGCCCGAGCTGCCTGCCATACGGGTGAGCACAGAGATGTTTTACTCAGGGACGAGAGCTGCAGCATAGCTATACACAGCAGGGCAAAAGAGGTAGCGCAAAGGGAAGGCCTACAACTTCACCTGGTGAGGTGCATTCCCCAAACTTGCTTCCAGGCCGTCCGGACCTCTACTACCAGCTAGTACCCGTGCCCCGGCTGCCTAACCACCGCAAGTAAAGATAAGATGAAACCGCCATTAAGTTGTGGACTGATTATTAACTGCGCCATCCTCTGCACTACACCATAACAGCAACGTCTACACTGCCCTGGAGCTAAGCTCTACCTTTGGAGAGCTAAACCAACTCTGCTGCATTAACAGCTAGAGAGGACCTGCTCTGCAGCGGCGGCTCCCTTTAGCCGCATATCACAGGTGGCGTCACGAACTGTATATAAGAACTATAAATCCCCTGTAAATATCTCCTTTTATTGACCGCCCTGGGTCACGGACCGGGTCACCGCCACTGTGACATCTTCCCTAGAAACGACCGGCCCGGCACCGAGTACCCCACGGCCCAGGGGACGCGTCAACTTGGCGTCACGAACAGGATTCACGAAGCCCGGAATAACCGGGTCCTGTGTGCCATAGACTGTACTGAACTGTGTTGTGACGTCATTTGCCGTCAGCCGAGGGGACGCAGGAGGCCCCGATCCAGAACCGGGACTATGCTCTAAACCTGCAGGAGGTGCTGTGGGCCATTAAACAGGTGGACCCCGACAGTGTGCGAGACGAGGACAGATTGCTAACTGAGCAGTTTATTGAGGGGCTCCTGTCTAATGCTCTCCGGACACAGCTGCGCATTATGGCTCTGCAAAACCCTGATCTGGACTTTGCGCAATTTAAAGACCAAGCCATCCGAGTGCTGCGAGAACCATCCCCAGGTGGCACTGCATCCCTCCGGTGTCCAGCTATCACATACCACCAGGAGGTGGTGTCCTTTCCCCCAGCACCTGTGGAGGCTGACGCGCAGACTCTAGACAATGACCCGACTGCAGACCTACGCCTTCAGGTCCAGGAGCTGACCAAAAGTGTGGATACACTAACTAAAACAGTGCAGGCCATGCAAGTGTCTCCGAAGGGAAGAATCCAGCTGGCTTCCAGTCCAGATGACGTCCCGTGGCGACAACAGAGAAGAATTCCACCGACCAGAGGAAGGAACAGCGATCGCTACGACCAGGATGGACAACCCATCTGCCGCCGCTGTCAAAAGGCGGGGCACTATGCAAGATTCTTTAATATAAACGAGCAACCCCTGGGGCAGAGGGCCAACCCCCAGGAGTAAGACGACCAGGCCCACAAAACTGGCGAGACAAGTACGTGGGAGGACGGCCGGTCCTACCTGTCGTGCTTGATGGCATCCCGATGAACGCGTTGCTGGACACTGGATCCCAGGTGACAACGATGCCATATATCCTTTATAAACAATACTGGACTGATTCAGACATTACCTGCCGTCCAGATGAACATCTTAGTATCTATGCCAGCAATGGTCAGCTCTTGCCTCAGGTGGGGTATAAAGAGGTGACCATAAATGTTGGCCGAGTAGAATTGCCATCACAAGGAGTGATTATTGTTGATATTGATCGCAGAGAAAGTCATCCTATGATAACTATAGGCACCAATGTGATAGAGAATTGTCTTGGGGAAATTATTCTTTTGTTGCAGCAGGTCGCAGAGACTGCCTGTTCCAGTCAGCAGAGAGTTCTGCAGAAGGAGATCAGAGCCCTGATGAAAAGACAACAGGTAGAGCTGTCTGGTGGAGAAGTTGGCAGTGTCAGGATGAGTGATCCATTCCCCATTGCAATGCCCCCTAGGAGTGAAATAATAATATGGTGTTGGGCAGCAATAGGTCTCAGGGGTCAAGATTATCAGGCCCTGGTAGAACCCGTGCACTCCGACAGTAGGCCCACCATCTTGACAGCCAGGGGGGTAGTCGATGTCCGCAAGGTAAGAGTACCGTTACACATCCTGAATTGTGGGGAGAAAGAGGTCCATTTACCCCAGTATGCTACCCTTGCTAAGCTGTTCACTGTCAGTAACAATGCAATAAAGGCAGTGGAACCCTTGCCTCCATCCAAACCGGCGGAGGATAACTGCTCCAAGGGGCAGATGGAGGATTGGTGTCAGAAGCTACAAGTAGGCACTGACTCCACCCCCTTGCTCCAAAAGCATGGAGCATACCGGGTGGTCCAAGAATATGAGCGAGTCTTCAGCAAACACCCACTAGACTTTGGGCAGGTAAAAGGGGTCCAACATCATATCCCCACAGGAGATCATCCACCCATTAAAGAGAGGTACTGGCCTGTACCCCCAGCTCACTGTCAATGTACCAAGGGAATGTTACGGGATATGAAGGAGGCTGGGGTGATCAGAGATAGTTGCAGCCCCTGGGCAGCTTAATTAGTTCTCGTTAGAAAGAAAGATGGTATGATGAGGATGTGTGTTGATTACAGGAAGATTAACCGTATTAAACATAAGGACGCCTACCGATTACCCAGAATTGCGGAATCATTAGCAGCATTGAGATCAGCTAACTATTTCTCCACTTTGGATCTCACCAGTGGGTGCTGGCAGGTTCCAGTGGTAGAGGCGGACAGAGAAACGACCACGTTTACAACACCAATGGGTCTCAGCGAGTTCAACTGCATGCCATTCGGGCTCTGCAACACCCCAGGAACCTTCCAGTGGTTAATGGAGTGTTGCCTAGGACACAAAAACTTCAAAACCGTCCTGCTGTACCAAGATGATGTAATTGTCTACTCAAAGACATATGAAGACCACCTGGAGCACATGGCCGAGGTGTTCGAAGCCCTATTTGGTTATGGCCTGAAGGTAAAGCAGTCCAAGTGCCACCTGTTGAAGCCAAAGGTGCAGTACCTAGGTCATGTGGTAAGTGCCGAAGGTGTAGCACCAGACCCTGAAAAAGTCACCGTGATCAAGGACTGGCCAAGACCCTCCACTATCAAGGAAGTGCGGCAGTTCCTTGGGCTGGTAGGCTACTACAGGAGATTCATCAAGGGTTTCACCAAGATAGAGGCACCCATGCAGGGCCTCTTAGTGGGCCAGTCCAAGATGGCCAAGAACCCGAAACCTCTGTTCAAATGGGGTAAACCAGAAGATGAATCTTTCACTCGACTGAAAATGGCTCTTACTGGAGATGAAGTCCTGGTCTACCCCGACTATGGCCAACCCTTTATACTTCATACGGATGCCAGCAATGTGGGATTGGGAATGGTGCTGTCCCAGGTACAGCAGGGCAGAGAGAGAGTGATTGCCTACGCCAGCAGGAAGCTCCGTCCTACGGAAAGGAACCCCGACAACTATAGTTCCTTCAAGTTGGAGTTTTTAGCCATAGTCTGGGCTTTAACAGAGCGCTTCAAACACTACCTCGCCTCCTCCTGATTTACAGTCTTCACAGACAAAAACCCGGTGAAGCACCTGGAGACTGCGAAGCTTGGTGCCCTAGAGCAACGATGGATGGCCCGACTGTCTAACTGCGAGTTTACCATCAATATCAGGCGGGGCATAAAAACACTAATGCTGATGCGCTGTCCAGGATGCCCAACTTGTCAGATGGGGGAGAAGACCAGAAGATCTGGAGGAGATAGAGCTACCCGCTTTCCATCGTCACGGGGGGGCCCAGTGCTCCCACTGTGAGAGAGACAAGCGCTCCACCAGCAGAGAGGCCACGTTCAACCCATTGCCCCATCATGGATGGGCAGAGACGCAGGATAGCGACCCAGCTGTCTGCCTGGTAAAGGAGTTGCTGACACAAGCTGACTCGCACCCTGATCGAGATGCTCCAGAGGAGACTGGACAGTTGTGGAAGGAGAAGAGAAAGCTGTTCATCTACGAGGGGAAGCTGTGTCGAAGAAGTATCAACTCCCGGACACATGAACTGGTCTGGCAGGTGGTAGTCCCAAGGCAGGATGTGCCAATGGTCTTAGAAGTGTACCACGATGGAGCAGGACACTTTGGGAGGAAGAAGTTGGAAGTCCTGCTACGTGAGCGATTCTACTGGGTTGGCATGAGGAAAGCAATCGAGAGATGGTGTCGAGAATGTGGTCCATGCAACCTGAGACGAAAAGACCGTGATAGCCAGAGGGCTCCCCTGCAGCCCATAATCACCAAACAACCACTTGAACTGGTAGCCTTGGATCACGTGAAGCTAGCCCCAAGCCGGTCAGGCTATGGCTACGCTCTCACCATAGTAGACCACTACTCCAGGTTCTTGGTAGTAGTTCCAGTGAATGACCAGACAGCTCAGACGGCAGCCAAAGCGTTCCAACAGCACTTTTGTTGCCCGCACGGTTACCCTGAACAAGTGCTTACCGACCAAGGTTCTGCCTTTGAAGCAGAGGTGTTCCAGGAATTCTGTAACTTGTACGGCTGCAAGAAAATAAGGACGACGCCGTATCATCCCCAGACCAACGGGTTGTGTGAGAAGATGAACCAGGTGGTAATAGACCTGTTGAAGACGTTGCCCCTTGAAGAACGTAGCCTGTGGCCAGAGAAGTTACCAGATTTGGTGGACCTGTATAACCACATCCCGGTGAACTCCACCAACTGTACACCCGCTTACCTGATGAGAGCAAGACCTGGTAAGTTATCCATTGACTTAGACATGGGAGTTTTAACACCAGAGACGACATCACCTGATGCAGATTGGGATACAGAGCGGCAGCAACAATACCGCAAGGTGCAAGAATGTGTGGAGAGAAGTTTGTCCCAGGCGAGACAGAAGCAGGAGAAAACTTACAATCAGCACGTGCCTGCAGTTCCCTTGTCACCTGGAGAACAAGTATTCAAAAGTAGAGATGAGCGTTGTTCTACTCGAACTGTTCGCCAATCTCAAATTCGAGCTGTTTTGGGCGGTGTTCGAGCCGGTCGGCGAACACGAACAATTTGAGAAAAATTCGGCTGTTCGAGGTTATGTTCGATAACTGTTCGTGCACCAAAATCATAACTGGATTTTTTCTCAGTAATGATGAAAATTAATGTTAATACGCAGTTTGAGTGTACAGCGGGGCGGGGGGAGGGGCAGGGGATGGATCTCTGCAGGAACAATGAAGATCTCCATTTTTTTTTCTCTTTCCCGCATTTGCAGTGGGGAGGTGCAATCTGTCAGCCTATCAGCAGCGCACACACGGAGCGAAGTGCTTTTTTTCACACAAGCAAGGGCATGTGTGATTGGCAGTGTATGTCACATGTCCTTGCCCTATAAGACCAAGCCATTTTCCCCGTCGCCACCATTTTCTCACTGCTGCAGCTGCGTGTTAGACGGCACCGCTGTTGCTGTATGCGCTATACCTTGTTAATTTCAAGCCAATTTTCGCACAAATATACAGATAGCTTGGGAGTAGGGAATAGTTGTGATTGCAGTCCTTTTAAGGACTAGGTTACAGCATTTCCTACGACTTTTATCAGGCAGGTCTGTGCTCTTAAATAGATAGATTGTGGGAGTAAAGACTAATTGTAATTGGAGTCCTTTTCAGGACTAGGTTACATCAGTTCCTATCAGTTTTTGCCAGGCAGGTCTGTGCCAGTGCTGTGCAAGTTTTTTTCACAGCATTTGGCTGAATCTAGCAAAGCTAATCCTTTTTGGCCTATTGCAGAGTGTGTTAGTCAGTGGAGTAGCCTATCTGTGTTGCAAGATATACCACCTGTGTATAGAATACCAATTTTTTTACTGCACCTAGTGAAGTAAAATCTTTTGGGCATAGCATCATTCTATTAGTCCATCTATACTGACCTCCATCAGGTTGCAAACTGAATATAATTTTTTTCTGCATCTAGCTCTGAAAAAATATTTGGGCTTCTAGCAGTGTGTGGGACTTGGTCTATTAGTCCATCTATACTGACCTCCATCAGGTTGCAAATTAAAAATAATTTTTTTCTTCATTTAGCTCTGAAAAAATATTTGGGCTTCTAGCAGTGAGTGGGACTTGTTCTATTAGTCCTTCTATACTGACCTCCAGCAGGTTGCAAATTGAATATAATTTTTTTCTGCATCTAGCTCTGAAAAAATATTTGGGCTTCTAGCGGTGTGTGGGACTTGGTCTATTAGTCCATCTATACTGACCTCCATCAGGTTGCAAATTAAAAATAATTTTTTTCTGCATCTAGCTCTGAAAAAATATTTGGGCTTCTAGCAGTGTGTGGGACTTGGTCTATTAGTCCATCTATACTGACCTCCATCAGGTTGCAAATTAAAAATAATTTTTTTCTTCATTTATCTCTGA
Source organism: Phyllobates terribilis (assembly GCF_046119375.1). NCBI lineage: Eukaryota > Metazoa > Chordata > Amphibia > Anura > Dendrobatidae > Phyllobates > Phyllobates terribilis. The sequence goes on along the minus strand of NW_027362762.1, from coordinate 419,776,431 downwards.
AAAAATATTTGGGCTTCTAGCAGCGTGTGGGACTTGTTCTATTAGTCCATCTATACTGACCTCCATCAGGTTGCAAATTAAAAATAATTTTTTTCTGCATCTAGCTCTGAAAAAATATTTGGGCTTCTAGCAGTGTGTGGGACTTGGTCTATTAGTCCATCTATACTGACCTCCATCAGGTTGCAAATTAAAAATAATTTTTTTCTTCATTTATCTCTGAAAAAATATTTGGGCTTCTAGCAGCATGTGCGACTTGTTCTATTAGTCCATCTATACTGACCTCCATCAGGTTGCAAATTAAAAATAATTTTTTTCTGCATCTAGCTCTGAAAAAATATTTGGGCTTCTAGCAGTGTGTGGGACTTGGTCTATTAGTCCATCTATACTGACCTCCATCAGGTTGCAAATTAAAAATAATTTTTTTCTTCATTTATCTCTGAAAAAATATTTGGGCTTCTAGCAGCGTGTGGGACTTGTTCTATTAGTCCATCTATACTGACCTCCATCAGGTTGCAAATTAAAAATAATTTTTTTCTGCATCTAGCTCTGAAAAAATATTTGGGCTTCTAGCAGTGTGTGGGACTTGGTCTATTAGTCCATCTATACTGACCTCCATCAGGTTGCAAATTAAAAATAATTTTTTTCTGCATCTAGCTCTGAAAAAATATTTGGGCTTCTAGCAGTGTGTGGGACTTGGTCTATTAGTCCATCTATACTGACCTCCATCAGGTTGCAAATTGAATAAAAAAATTTTCTGCATCTAGCTATGAAAAAATATTTGGGCTTCTAGCGGTGTGTGGGACTTGGTCTATTAGTCCATCTATACTGACCTCCATCAGGTTGCAAATTAAAAATAATTTTTTTCTGCATCTAACCCAGCCAATAGTTTTGGCCTAATACCACAGTTTGGCCACTCAGCTCTGCTCGGTTACCATCCATTGTTTTTTTGTGCAAACAACTCCAGAGTTGTGAATTAGTTAACCACCAAAATGAGTGGAAAAAGGCCTGCTGCTGGTGGAAAGGGGAATAGGCATGTTGGGAAGGGGAAAAAAGGTTGTGTCCGTGGGGTAGGTGCAGAAGAAAGACCATCTTCCAGCCAAACTAAAATGTCAACTTCTTTTAGCGGACAATGTGATAAGATCCCTTTCTTACGGCCACGCCAATCGCTACAAATTCCAGATGAGGCACAAAAACAGCAGGTGCTTCAACGGATATCAAGTGCTCCTTTAAGTGGGCTCTCCTCCACATCAACTTCAACATCACAAATACTCCAGTCCTCAAAGGTGTCACCCAAATCGCACTTGCTTCCTCACAGCTCCCAAATCTCCAGCTGCCCGTCTGAGTATGAGGTAGAACAGATGGTTGAGTCTGCAGAGCTGTTTACTCATACTATAGCCTGGGAATCAGAGGTCGACTCCAGCGCTTCTGTGAATCCAGACGAGGAAATGATCTGCACTGATGCCCAGAATCTTTATGAGTCGGATCCAGGACCAGACGCAGAAGGTTCTGACCATAATGTAGACCCTCATTCCCAAACTGTAACTCCTGTTGGTGGAGACAATGAGGAAGACGATGATAAGACTCAAATACCTGATTGGAGCGACAACTTTAGTTTTTTGTCAGGGCAGGAACAGGTTGGCTCTGAGGACGACGGGTGTGATAACGCACAGGGTGATGATGATGAGGTCGGAGATCCCACTTACTGTCAACCCACAGTCAGCCAAGAGATGAGGTCAGCAGAGGAGGTGGAGGAAGATGCTAGTGACGACGAGGTCAGGTTGCGCCTTCCTGGACAGAGACGTAGTACTGGAAGCACGTCAACAACTGCATCCTCAAACACAACTCTGCCTCTCACCACAAGTCGTGGTGGCTCTTCAGGTCGCATGGGTGCTAAGCCTTGCATAGCCTGGGCATTTTTTCAGATCGATAAAGGTGACCCAACTCGTGTTATCTGTAACATTTGTCAGCAAAAGCTAAGTAGAGGCCAAAAGATACATAGTTTGAGTACTTCATGCATGAACCGGCACATGGACATGAAGCATAAGTTGCAGTGGGAAGCTCAGTGTGCTACAATGCGGTCTAGCCGGCCGGGCCAACCACCGTCTGCCATATCTTGTGCATCCGCGGCCTCTTCATCCTCTGTGACTGGGGGGACAGCAGTCACACCTGTTTTGGGGCGCAGACCTGCCACCTCTTTACCCGCAACAGCCAGCGTGATTGGCAGGTCATCATTTTCTTTGGAGGTGGTAACACCAGCTGGTCTTGAGCGCTGTCCGACATCGATAGCACCACCTTTGGATCAAGGCAACCTAACATGTCCGCCTGCATCTTCCTCACAGACCGGCAGTTTGCTGGGGACACCCTTATCAACCCCGTCTAAGCACAATAGCCAGCCCTCGGTCCCTCAGATGTGGACAAGTAAAAGACCATTTCCTCCTAGCCATGAGAAAGCTAAGAGGTTGAATTTCACCATCTGCAAGCTCTTGGCTACAGAAATGCTGCCTTTTCGCCTGGTGGACACAGAGGATTTTCGAGACCTTATGTCCGTCGCAGTGCCCCAGTACCAGATGCCCAGTCGGCACTACTTCTCAAAGAAAGGTGTGCCTGCGCTCCACCAGCATGTCGCACACAACATCACCGCTTCTTTGAGAAACTCTGTGTGTGACAGGGTGCATTTCACCACAGACACTTGGACGAGTAGGCATGGACAGGGGCGTTACATGTCGCTGACTGGGCACTGGGTAACTATGGTGACAGCAGGACAAGGGGCTGCTGTCCAAGTCTTGCCGTCCCCACGAGTTGTGCGTCAATCCTCTTTATGTCAAAGTTCCTCCACTGCTTCTGCCTCCTCAACCTCCTCTCGGTCTTCCACCTGCACCCAAAGCCTGTCTGGTCATGCCACAACCTTTCTAACTGCGCAGAAGGGATCCTGCACACCTCCTTACTATGCTGGCAGTAGGGCTCAACGTCATCAGGCGGTTTTTACATTGAAATGTCTGGGAAATGTGAGTCACACAGCTGAGGAGTTGTGGTCAGCTCTGGAGAACCAATTTCATGAATGGTTGTCTCCACTGGACCTGAAACCAGGGAAGGCCGTGTGCGACAATGCTGCAAACCTGGGTGCGGCCCTTCGCCGGGGCAATGTCACACACGTGCCTTGTATGGCTCACGTGTTGAACTTGGTTGTCCAGTAATTTTTAGCCCACTATCACAGACTAGATGGCCTTCTGCAGAGGGCACGGTCGCTGTGTGCTCACTTCCGCCGTTCGCATCCCGCAGCTCAGCGACTTACATCTCTACAGAAGTCGTTGGGCCTGCCACTTCACCGGCTAAAATGCGATGTGCCTACCCGGTGGAATTCAACTCTGCACATGTTGCAGCGACTGTGGCAGCACCGACAAGCCCTGGTGCAATACGTTCTGACGTATAGCCTGGGCCAACGAGATTCAGAGGTGGGGCAAATCACGCTGGAGGAGTGGTCTCAGATCAGGGACCTATGCACCCTTCTGCACAGTTTTGAAATGGCGACGAAGATGTTTAGTGCTGACGATGCCATTATCAGCATGACTATTCCGGTGATTTACATGCTGGAGCACATGTTAAACAGAATTCGGAGTCAGGTGGTGGCACAAGAGGAGGTGGAGGAAGTAGAGGAGGAGGAGTTGTATGCGGAAGGGCTAACATCTGCAAGGTCCAGACGGTCGGCAGCACCAAGGCGGCAGGCATGTGAGGGTGGGGGAGATGGTTTTACCAGGGCGCATGGTAGCAGCCAAACTAGTGAGGAAGGTGCAGTAGCCCAGGAAGAAGTGGAGGACGAACTGATGGAAGACTCATCAGATGAGGGAGACCTTGATCACATTTCTGTTGTGCGAGGTTGGGGGGAGAGGACAGAGGAAGGAAGCATGATTGTTACCTCGCCACCAACACAACAGGGACTTGGTGCTCCTGGATGCGCAACACACGAGTGCCTTCTTGCTGCACTACCTGCAACATGACCCTCGAATTGTGAGAATTAGAAATAATCCTGACTACTGGGTTGCCACACTGTTAGATCCCCGGTACAAAAGTAAATTTTCAGAAATTATTCCTGCCATAGAAAGGGATGCACGCATGCAGGAGTATCAGCAGAGACTGTTGCAGAATCTTACATGTGCTTTTCCACAAAATACCAGTGGTGCACGTAGTGAATCTCACAGTTCCAACTTGCCAACTGTGGGACCGTCAAGTGTTCAGCACTCAAACCGTGACAGAACCACAGTATCTGCTGGTAACATCAATTTTGCGGAATCATTTCACCACTTTTTTAGCCCATCCTTTGCAAGGCCACAGGAGACAAGAAGTCTGACACATAGTCAACGCCTAGAGACGATGGTACAGGAGTATCTCCAAGTAAACATTGAAGCCACGACTGTGTCACTGGACCCTTGCTCTTTTTGGGCTTCCAATCTGGATAAATGGCCGGAGCTAGCCACTTACGCCTTGGAGATCTTGTCATGCCCCGCAGCCAGCGTTCTGTCTGAACGTGTGTTCAGCGCTGCTGGTGGTGTGCTGACAGATAAGCGCACTCGGCTCTCCACTGATAATGTAGACAGACTCACGTTCATAAAGATGAACAAATCATGGATCCGAAACGACTTTTCTACCCCTGTGTCATCCTGGGGAGAGTAAAAGCTTGATGATTGGTTAAAATCACCCTACCAACCGTTTTAAGCTTTCAAATTACTAATCATGTTTATCTGTATCTTGACTGGAAAATAATTTGGGCTTTGTAGCAGTGTGCAGCACTGATCCTATTAGGCCATCTATACTAAAGCTTCACCAGATTTAAAATTAAAAATAATTTTTAGCTGCATCTAGCCCGGAAAATAATTTTGGGGCTCCGAGATGCGCAAGGCACATAAGTGCCTTCTTGCTGCACTACCTGCAGCATGACCCTCATATTGTCAGAATTCGAAGTAATCATGACTACTGGGTTGCCACACTCTTAGATCCCCCAAACTTTTCGATCAACCTTTTCATTTTAATAAAGACCAAAAAAATGGTCATTTTTGAAATTATAAGCATTAGCAGGTTGTTAGAAACTGAAATCAAACAGTTTTCAACTCAAAACTTTATTCTAGGTGATGTTACATTTTCACATAGGACCCCTTGTTCGAAAGGAGCTTCTGAACTCTCTCGTCCATTGAATTTGTCAGGTTTTGGATGGTTTCTGCTTCAATTGTTTTGCATGAGGACAGAATACCCTCCCAGAGCTGTTGCTTAGATGTGAACTGCCTCCCGCCATCATAGACACTCCTTTTAATGATGCTCCAAAGGTTCTGAATGGGGTAGAGGTCAGGGGAGCATGGGGGTCACACCATAAGTTTGTCCCCTTTTATGCCCATATCAGCCAGAGATGCAGATGTTTTATGTGCAGCATGAGATGGTGCATTATCATGCAGAAAAATGATCTTGCTGTGAAATACACGGTTCTTCTTCTTGAACCATGGCAGGAAGTGCTGTTTGAGAAAATCCACATACATTATGGAGTTCATCTTTAGCGCCTTCAGGGATCCTAAAGGGGCCGACAATCTCTCTCCCCATGATTCCAGCCCAAAACATTACTCCACCTCCTCCTTGTTGGCGCTGTAGCCGTGTTTGCGTGGGGTGTCCATCAACCAGCCATCCTCCACTCCATCCATCTGGACCATCGAGCGCTGCACGGCACTCATCCGTGAACAAAACAGTTTTGAAATCAGTCTTCATGTAATGTTTGGCCCACTGGAGCCGTTTCTGCTTGTGTGAAGTGGATAGAGGAGGTCGACAGGATGGCGCATGCACAGCTGCAAACCTCTGAAGGACCCTGCATCTTGTTGTTCGGGGGACGTTGGAGGCACAAGCAGCTTCAAAAACTAGTCTGCTGCTATGACAAGGCTTTTTTGCCGCTGCTCTTTCAACCTGACGTAATTGCCTGTAGGAAAGAGTCCTCAATTTGCCCTTATCAGCACGCACACGTGTGTACTGTGAATCAGCTACATACTTCTTGATTGCCAAGACACTTCATCCTGATCATCGCACAATGTTGATTGTAGTCATGCCTTGACCTAAACACTCCACAATTTGTTGCTTCTCAGCAGCCGACACATCCTTTTTCTTTCCCATTTTGGCAGAAAATGTAGGCTGCTTAATAATGTGAGAGAGCCTTCTTAAGTAGTCTTGCCTTTCATTGGACACACCTGCCAAACCAATTAGCACAGGTGTCTGCAATTGCTTACAGTGATATAAAGAGCCCTGACACACATCACCATCAATGAGTTTAACTGACAAACAAACAAATTCTTCCCTTATCACTCCTAAACACTTTTTGTATAATAATTTGGAACGCAGTGTACATGTGCTTTTCCACAAAACACCAGTGGTTCACGTAGTGAATCTTACAGTTCTAACTTGCCAACCGTGGTCTGTATGGAGTTGTTCAATAAAGGGCCCAAAATTAAGATAACATAGATGGGAGAGGTCTCTATGAATAGGAATTCCTAAGTATTTGATACCCTGTGAGGGCCAGGCAAAGGGAAAGTTGGACTGGATGGAATCCTATATGGATTTGGGGAGGGAGACATCGAGGGCCTCAGACTTCGCTGTATTGATTTTAAAATTTTACCATGTAACAAAGTGATCTATTTCAGCCATAACAGCATGGATGGATATATGTGATTGAGTGATATATACTAGGACATCATCAGCAAATAGAGAGCACTTGTACTCGGTGCCTCCCACCTCAATCCACCTAATATTGGGGTTATGGCAAATTGATGAGAGCAGGTGCTCCGTCACTAGGATGTATAAGAGAGGGGACAGAGGACATCACTGCCTTGTCCCATTGGTGATTGTGAAAGGTGATGAAAATGTTCTGACGCACCCCCTGGGCCTTGGGACACCCGGAGCCGGACCCTTTTTGGTGGATGCTGGTGGTTGTAGTCTTCGTGGCGGCGACCCAGTTCCGTGGCTCAGGGCGGTCAAACCAGTGGCGGAACTATTTATGTGGTTTTCATGTTTAAATGTCCGACTACGCCACCCGTGGATTGCGGTCAGAGTGAACCGCCGCTACAGGGCAGACCACTGAGGCTGGTGTTGTGGGTGCAGCAGAGCGTAGCATAACTCCCCACGGGAGGAGTATAGCCTCAGGGCAGTGTATGCGGAGGATGGGGGTGATGGTGAAGGGCAGCAGCAGAAACGACACGGAGTCAGTGATGCAGTTCAGGGCCTTTACTCACAGTTCTTATTATCCAGACCACGTCTGCAGGTAACGGCTGCCCACGTCGTACTGTGCTCACCAGGTGAGGGGCTCAGACAACTCCCAGATAACTTTGGAGCACTTCACAGGACCCCCTTTGTGTGTCCTTTGTCTGGCCTTTCTTACCAACACTTCTGTCCGGCTGCCTCGAGCCTCCTCTTGGTAAACTTGGCGCCAGTTTCCCTGACCCTATGTGGTGCCTTCCTAGCGGGTGTAGCGAGGGGCTGCGCCACATAAAATGTCAGAGCCTCCGGTTTCTAGCTGAGGGTCGTTTCCTGCCTCCACTAGTTCGGGGACCGGTCTCCCCCTTTGGCCTGACCCCTCCACGCAGGTGGATTCGGGCGTGCGGTGGCGACTTGCCCGTCCGCACCCCTGGGATCCCTTCATTCCTCGTTCCTGGAGCCTTCTCCGCTCCTCTTCCTTCCTTCTCCCTCTTCCAGGCCTGGGCCTCTGTTACTAGGCCCGCCTCCGGAGCAGAGCTCATGCAGAGCCCCTGCTCCCTGCCACTTCTGCTCAGACTTCTCTGCACTGAACTAAGATGGTGCCCACCTTTTATACTCCCTTCTCAATGCACCCAGGAACTGCTTCCTCCCTGCTCCTGCACTACAGGGTTCCCCTTCCTCAGTGTTCCCTCCCCCCACTCCAGCCAGGGACAGGGACTGTCGTGCCCATCTCAGGGGCATATTGGTCGCCCTGCCCCACGGCAATGTGGTGTAATGCATGCAGGTGTCGGGTCCTGATCCACACTCCATCCTTACCTGAGAGTGAGATATCACACCTCTGGGTGAGGTGCAATACGTCTTTAGCAACCGAGCCCTCAGGGTGCTACAGTTCCATTTATCTTCAGCCTAGGTGACGTATTGTGATACAGGGCCGTGATTTTGGCTATAAAAGGGTCCCCTAGACCCCTACCCCAAGCTTTTTAAGAGAATCATATATGGCGTGCCAGGAGACTCTATGGAATGCTTTCTCAGCATCCAACGAGAGTATCTAATTACAAATTTTTAACTGCATCTAGCCCAGGAAATACTTTGTGCCTAGTAGCAGTGTCTGCTAGTAAGCGGATTATCCCGGCTGTTAAGCAAGCTGCACCACCTGTAGTTTAGACACTTAATTTTTTCAAAGGAAATGCTTCGGGACCATGGAATACTTAGTGAAGAGCATCAGGAGGCACCCCAAGGCATAGGGGCTGGGACTGGCAGTAGGATGCCTTGCGGTGGACAGCCGAGCTCGATCCTTATAAAAGCTTTTTAACTGCAGCAGCTTTAGTGGACGCTACTGGAGCTGGAATTACCGCGGCTGCTGGCATGAGACTTGCCCTCCAATAGATCCTTGTAAATGGATTTAAAGTGTATTCATTCAAATTAGAGAGACAATTTAAATTAAAAAGCTTAGAGCTGCCTCCACCACAGGGGGGCTCGCTCGACCCACCAGCGGACAGGCACCAGTATTGGGAGAGGGGGGCTGGCCGTCAGGGTTCACCGCGGCTCTGGCACAAACCCGGCGACACGGAGGTGGCACGGGCAGGAGCGGACTGGCCGTGTCGGCTTCTCACTTTTTGGATTTTAGAAGGGCATGACATGCCTATATCTGTGTCTCCCCCTCCTTTTACTCCTCCACCTCTTTTATTTTCGCATGACTATATGTACTTGTCACTTTTCCATGTGTTAGTTATGTCTTCTGAGCAGTTTGTCAGCTTTTGGACACCTTTGAAGGTGTTTTCTATGTGTTTCTATGTGTTTTTGTTTGCCTGCCATTGGTTTTAACGGTGTTCGAAGGTGTTCGACGAACAGTTCGACGAACAGTTCGGCGAACACACGGGTGTTCGACGAACCGAACCGAACTCGAACACTACGGGGGTGGCTCAACACTATTCAAAAGGAAGAGACGAGTCCACAAATTAGATGACCAATGGGAGGTTGAGCCATACACCGTCCAACCCTCAAATTATGATAACACCAAGGTGTGCCTCATCAGCAAAGATGGAGGGGAAACTCCAGCGGCAGTCTCAAGAGACCACTTAAAGATATGTCCTGAACAGTTGAAACACAAAGAAGAAGACCAAGACAGCCCTCAGCCCACAGAAGAGGTGGCAGAAACGGTCCAGACAGTCCTTGGAGCATTTCCCCGGTTTTGGACGCAGGTGAACAGAGCAACTGTGGTACCTGTCCTGACCTTTCTCCAAGTGGCCTCACCGGAAGCAGCAGAGACTCCAGAACATCTGGAAGACCAGTCGGCCCCAGAGACAGATGCTTCATCAGCAGCAGATCAGGAGAATCTACCCTCTGCTAGCAGTGAACCTGTCGTACCCAGGGTGAGTCAAAGACTTCGTAGGAGATTACCCAGCCTACCGGTGTTATCTCAGACTACCCGTAGTGTAGTTCACACTGAACCCACCACACCAGGGGTAGACAGTAGGGACCAGGGTAGGTCAGTGACAACAAATGTACTACGTAGATCGACCCGGAGTACTAAAGGTCAGCTCCCTGCCCGCTGGAGGAACTAAAGTGTAAGAGAACTAAAGAGTATGTTATAAATAGCTGTAATCATTAAATAATGCTAGAAATAAACAGTACAGACCAAAAGTTTGGACACACCTTCTCATTTAAAGATTTTTCTGTATTTTCATGACTTTGAAAATTGTACATTCACACTGAAGGCATCAAAACTATGCATTAACACATGTGGAATTATATACTTAACAAAAAAGTGTGAAACAACTGAAAATATGTCTTATACTCAAGGTTCTTCAGAGTAGCCACCTTTTGCTTTGATGACTGCTTTGCACGCTCTTGGCATTCTCTTGATGAGCTTCAAGAGGTAGTCACCGGAAATGGTTTTCACTTCACAGGTGTGCCCTGTCAGGTTTAATAAGTGGGATTTCTTGCCTTATAAATGGGGTTGGGACCATCAGTTGTGTTGTGCAGAAGTCAGGTGGATACACAGCTGATAGTCCTACTGAATAGACTGTTAGAATTTGCATTATGGCAAGAAAAAAACAGCTAAGTAAAGAAAAACGAGTGGCCATCATTACTTTAAGAAATGAAGGTCAGTCAGTCTGAAAAATTGGGAAAACTTTGAAAGTGTCCACAAGTGCAGTTGCAAAAACCATCAAGCGCTACAAAGAAACTGGCTCACATGAGGACCGCCCCAGGAAAGGAAGACCAAGAGTCACCTCTGCTTCTGAGGAAAAGTTTATCCGAGTCACCAGCCTCAAAAATCGCAGGTTAACAGCAGCTCAGATTCGAGACCAGGTCAATGCCACACAGAGTTCTAGCAGCAGACACATCTCTTCAACAACTGTTAAGAAGAGACTTTGTGCAGCAGGCCTTCATGGTAAAATAGTTGCTAGGAAACCACTACTAAGGACAGGCAACAAGCAGAAGAGACTTGTTTGGGCTAAAGAACACAAGGAATGGACATTAGACCAGTGGAAATCTGTGCTTTGGTCTTATGAGTCCAAATTTGAAATCTTTGGTTCCAACCACCGTGTCTTTGTGCGACGCAGAAAAGGTGAACGGATGGACTCTACATGCCTGGTTCCCACCGTGAAGCATGGAGGAGGAGGTGTGATGATATGATGGTGCTTTGCTAGTGACACTGATGAGGATTTATTCAAAATTGAAGGCATACTGAACCAGCATGGCTACCACAGCATCTTGCAGAGGCATGCTATTCCATCCAGTTTGCGTTTAGTTGGACCATCATTTAATTTTCAACAGGGCAATGACCCCAAACACACCTCCAGGCTATGTAAGGGCTATTTGACCAAGTAGGAGAGTGATGGGGTGCTACGCCAGATGACCTGGCCTTCACAGTCAGCAGACCTGAACCCAATCGAGATGGTTTGGGGTGAGCTGAACCGCAGAGTGAAGGCAAAAGGGCCAACAAGTGCTAAGCATCTCTGGGAACTCCTTCAAGATTGTTGGAAGACCATTTCCGGTGACTACCTCTTGAAGCTCATCAAGAGAATGCCAAGAGTGTGCAAAGCAGTTATCAAAGCAAAAGGTGGCTACTTTGAAGAACTTGGAATATAAGACATACTTTCAGTTGTTTCACACTTTTTTGTTAATTATATAATTCCACATGTGTTAATTCATAGCTTTGATGCCTTCAGTTTGAATGTACAATTTTCATAGTCATGAAAATACCGAAAAATCTTTAAATGAGAAGGTGTGTCCAAACTTTTGGTCTGTACTGTGTATATTTGTTAAATTTATGGACAATTGGACCACAGGACTTGGTGTGGTCAGGACAATGTTGGATATACAGTAGTTACTAATTGGCCTAGTAAATAAACCGCCCAAATTTCAGTTACCCAGATTGTGGCGTAAAGACTAAGCGCTGCAGTGACTGCTGTACGTTTTTGTTGGGTTTTTAGTAATTTTAAATTTTGAAAACTGTTTGTAATGTGAATTGTTATTGTTAATTGTTAATTTTAAAAGGTATCCTCAGTCCGGGAGTACTGAATTTAACTAGGGGGGAATGTGGCACCCCAGGAGTCCGGTTGTCACAGTGGCATTGCCTCGCTCACAAGGGGGTTATGCCATGCCTGGAAGCAAGGAGGGGTCCCCTAATCAGGTATACTAGCATGCAACACTTTCCTGGCTCCAGACAAGCAAGGGGAGCTCCTCCCCTTAGCAACTGCAATCTGGAGGCGGGGTTAGTTAGTGTGAGGAGAGCAGAGAGGAGTTGAAGTCAGGACGCCGATGAGGAAAGACCTAGGGAGTGGAGTTGCACGCAGTTCACCCCAGAGGAACGCGCAGAAGAACCGGACACCGGAATCCGAGGTTGTGGGGCACCGAAGGCCCAGCAGCAGAAACCGGAGGGCAGGAGACTGCAGGTCTACTGGCCCCATCAGACGCCCGGAGGCTCAGCAGAACGATAGGGCCCAGCACCGCCAGGTGGGAGCGACACTCCAGGAAGGCCTGAGCTGCCTGCCATACGGGTGAGCACAGAGACGTTTTACTCAGGGACGAGAGCCGCAGCATAGCTATACGCAGCAGGGCCAAAGAGGTAGCGCAAAGGAAAGGCCTACAACTTCACCTGGTGAGGTCGATTCCCCAACTTGCTTCCAGGCCGCCCGGGCCTCTACTACCAGCTAGTACCCATGCCCCGGCTGCCTAACCATCGCAAGTAAAGATAAGAGGAAAATGCAGATAAGTTGTGGACTGATTATTAACTGCGCCATCCTCTGCACTACACCATAACAGCAATGTCTACACTGCCCTGGAGCTAAGCTCTACCTGTGGAGAGCTAAACCAACGATGCTGCATTAACAACAGCTCCAGAGGACCTGCTCCGCAGCGGCGGCTCCCTTTAGCCGCATACCACAGGTGGCGTCACGAACTGTATATAAGAACTATAAATCCCCTGTAAATATCTCCTTATATTGACCGCCCTGGGTCACGGACTGAGTCACCGCCACTGTGACATCTCCCCTAGCAACAACCGGCCCGGCACCGAGTACCCCACAGCCCAAGGGGCGCGTCATATGAACTATAGATTGCGAGGTAAATGGTTAAAAAATAATAACATTCGCCTCACCGCTCACTTGTCTTCCCTTCCCGTCTCTTCTTTTTCTCTTTCTCGCTTCCTCGTCCTGCACTTCTTCTTCAGTGCTTCAGTTTCTATACTCCATGCCGGGACTTCCGGCACAACTAAGTCTCTGACGTAACACATGTTGTGACATCACAATGTTATTACATGCAACACCTTAGTGACAGCATGGTATGCAGTGATTTCAGCTGCCTATCAGATAAAAGCTGAAAACTAAAGTGAAGAGAATGTGTGCAATGGGGAACGAGGAGGTGTGAAGGACCAGACAGTGAGCTGTGGGGAAAGCAGGACAATTAAGGACAATTAAGCTATGAATCAAATTATTTTTTACAGCCCAGGTTTATTATGCTCTGGGGTCAGATGAGACCCTACAGTATAATAGAGAACATTCAATTTGCATACCATATCTTCACTGGGCTTCACTTAGAACTCAAAACTCAACAGATTCACTCATCTCTACCTATCTACTAATTTTTAATACACTCTTACTATGCAGCATTTTTTCCACACCAACATTCAATTTTTGCACAGTACTATATATCACTAAAAGAAAATGCTATTCTTGATAAATTCCCACACCAACCCTTTGAAAATCATATCAGAGTTTCAAAAAACAGATTTTTACTTTACCTAAAATCAACTCTTGTATATAAAACAACTTACATACTTTCTTCCAGTTTATACAGTATACTTACAAAATATTTAGTAGATATAAAATTATGAGAAAATTACATCTGTACGGCAATTTATTTTCAATCAATTCCATGATTCTACTAGTAGGGAAAACAGGCCTCACATATTCTAGTTGCATTGTATTCACTCCATTGTGTTATTGACAGAGGCATTTGCAATAATCTCAGTTGAGAGAACACAGTGTGTTTTCATTGTTTATCTCTACAAAAATGTACGGTAATTATTTATGAGCCTGCTTTTGTTTACCACCTAAAACAAGCATTTTGAATAATTAGTCTGTACTATTATCGAGGGAAGCTGTCTGCATTCTTGTCAATAAATAGAACTCTTAACGGTATAGGATTAAATAATACAATTTTGCAGCTTGAATCTTTACTTTTTAGATAGATTTTACTATAAGGTTAATATGTTTACATTGTGTTGATTTGTTTACTGCTTAAGTGCAAGTGGCATACTAGAATTAATTAAATTAAAGAGGTCTCCCATAAATAAATACTTGTTTGTAAATATAAAAGTGTGCATCTTTCCAATACTTTCTTATATAGATCCTTATTAACCCCTTTTCGACGTGAGACATAATAATACGTCTCTGTGACCAGGGCCTTAATGACCAGGTACGTATTATTAGGCCTCGGCGATTGCACCCGCACAGAGGCTTGTTAGGGTTGTGTTAGGGTTGTGTTGAGGTTGAGATTTCTTCAAAAGTAAAGAAAAAAAAATGATGACGATATGGCGACTGGTGTTGAGCGCAAGTGCTCGCTACTTGAGTTTGCATTTGGTGCTCGGGTATGCACCGAGTATCGCAGGTGCTTGAGTGACTTGCTTGAGTCTCCGCCCCACATGTTACACAACCAAAAAAAACACTCTTAGATTGCCTACCATGCACAATCGATCCCCGCATGTTTTTTTTGGGTGTCTAACAACCGTGAAACATGTGGAGCGGGACTCGATGCAAGCTAAAGTAGTGAGCACTTGCGCTCAAGACTAATGACAACTTATTCAATATGATGACATAATGTTATTAAATTCTGTGTCACACCTCTGGGTTCAAAATGTTTACTATACCCCTTGATAAAATCCTTGAGGGGTCTAGTTTCCAAAATGGGGTCACTTGTGGGGGGTTTCCACTGTTTAGGCACATCAAAGGCTCTCCAAAAGCGACATGGCGTCAACTCTCGATTCCTGCCAATTTTGCGTTCAAAAAGTCACACAGTGTTCCTTCTTTACTGAACCCTGCCGTGCGCCCAAACAGTGGTTTTCTCCCACGTATGGGGTATCGGCCTACACAGGAGAAATTGCACAACAAATTATATGGTGCAATTTCTCCTGTTACCCTTATGAAAATACAAACTTGGGAGCTGAAAAACATTTTTGTTGGAAAAATGTGAACATTTTATTTTTACAGCTCAATGTTATAAACTTTTGTGAAGCACCCGAGGGTTCAAGCTGCCCACTACTCATCTATATAAGTTCCATGAGGGGTCTAGTTTCCAAAATGGCGTCACTTGTGGGGAATTTCCACTGTTTAGGCACAACAGGGGCTCCCCAAACGCGACATGGCATCTGCTAATTATTCAAATTTTACATTCAAAAAGTCAAATGGCACTCGTTCCCTTCCGAGCCCTGCCGTGTGCCCAAAGAGTGGTTCCCCCCCCATATATTGGGTATCAGTGTGCTCAGGAGAAATTGCACAACAAATTTTGTGGTCCATTTTTTCCTGTTACCCTTGTGAAAAAAAAATTGGGGTCTAAAGTAACATTTTTGGGAAAAAAAGTTAAATGTTCATTGTTTTCTTCCACGTTCCAAAAATTCCTGTGAAGTACCTAAAGGGTTAAGAAACTTCTTGGATGTGGTTTTGAGCACCTTGAGGGTTGCAGTTTTTAGAATGGTGTCACTTTTGGGTATTTTCTGTCACATAGACCCTTCAAAGTCACTTCAAATGTGATGTGGTCCCTAAAAAAATGGTTTTGCAAATTTTGTTGGAAAAATTAGAAATTGCTTGGCAAATTTTAACCCTTATAACTTCCTAACAAAAAAGAAAATTGGTTCCAAAACTGTGCTAATGTAAAGTAGACATGTGGGAAATGTTGTTTATTAACTATTTTGTTTGACATATCTCTCTGATTTAAGGGCATGAAAATTCAAAGTTTGAAAATTGCAAAATTTTTGCCAAATTTCCAATTTTTTCACAAAATAACGCAAGTCATATCGAAAAAATGTTACCACTATCATAAAGTACAATATGTCATGAAAAAACAGTCTCAGAATCAGTGGGATCTGTTGAAGCGTTTCAGACTTATTTCCTCATAAAGTGAAAGTGGTCAGAATTGTAAAAATTGGCCTGGTCATTAAAGTGCAAACCACCTTTGGGGGTAAAGGGGTTAATGTGATGCCTGAGTACTGGGGCTTACTTTTGGACTCCCCCCCCACAAATAAGGATTCAAATGTAAGAGTCAATGTGTACACACCTACTGAAGATGGACATTCAGACGAAGTAAACTGCATCTGAGTGTCCGCCTGCAGTAGACGCATACGCCTGAAAATGATGCACGTCAGAGCAGATGTTGACTCTGTCGGCACCATTATAGTCTATGGCCCTGTGGGCTAATACGCCCGGATTCCATTTTGTGAGATTGTAAGCATGTAAGCGAGTGTGGCCAAAAACAATGTATGAAAGGAGCCTAACAGATCTAAAGTGCATGTAGGCTCATATGACCCTGAATTCCTTGAGAATTCATATATCTGTCGTAATACCCTCTTACCTACATACACACTGATCTAGCATAATAATAGTCTTGTTTGCATTTATTCTGGGATTCTGAGATACAATATTTATTTACTAATTTATTTTACTCACTTATATAGCGCCATTAATTCTGCATCACTTTACAGACATTATGGGCACGGTCCCCATTGGATCTCAAAATCTAAATTCTCTATCACTATGTCTTTGAAGTGTGAGAGGAAACTGGATTACTCGGAGGAAAACCACACAAACATGGGAGAACATACAAACTCCTTGGTTGGATTTGAACCTTGGACCTCAGCACGGCAAGGTTACAGTGCTTAACCACTGAGCCACCGTATTGTTTTTCTTCATACATTTCCCGTAATAGAATTTACTTCTGTAAATCTTTTGCCTGTCTTAATACTTCCAGTATTACACTTCATGGAAATTCTTTTCTACAATTCCACCTCACGTACCTTAACAATTTTAAGATTCCACACTCTCCCTCATGAGATGTTTTTTTGTACATTGGGCGCAGCTAAAGACAGCAATATATACTGGTAGTGTCTCTGTATTTTTTTTGGTTTATTTTTATTATTTATGTTTTTTCTATTTAGTTTTTTTCTATTTTCATTCATCTATTTTATACACTAAGTCCCCCATAAGGGCATAAAAGACCAAAAGGCCATTTTAATATATCAATACATTCTTTTTTTCCTTTACCCCTGTAGCTGAGGGTGATATATTAGCCCCAGCTACGGGAAAATTTCAGCCTCTTGGCTGCATAGTAGATGTGTCTGGATTTCCAGGACCCAGCAGTTCCTGTTCCCTTAATACACCCAGCGATCACAAACTGAGTCTGGAGGAGGAAGCACAGTGAGTGCTTCCTAATCTGTATACACAGCACTGGTTCAGTGCACAGTTAACTGTGGACTGCTTTTGAAGTTTATGGGCAGTCCAGACATAGTTATCTAACCTCAAAGGTTTTTACTGCAGCAACACAAAATAGTGTTGGTGAAGGATTTTACTGTACTCTCCTCATAGCACTCAGATCATGTCCTAACTCCATGACATTTACTATAGATAGGTCATTGTCCATGTGGTGGGGTGTTCTAGCAATGAGTCTTCTCCAGGATAAGACTTTTTTTTAAAGAGTGACAAAGAACTACCGTATGTTATTTTCATAATTTTAACAAAGAATGACTTATGAATAGTGTTGAGCATTCCGATACTGAAATATCGGGTATCGGCCGATATTCGCGGTATCGGAATTCCGATACTTAATTCCGATACTATTGCAATATCGTATACCGGAATCGGAAGTTCCCATAATGCAATGAGACATTTTCATTTTATTCAGCCAATGAGGATCCTAAGAAGTGTGGGCACATCCTGTTAGGCATGTAGGCATCTTAACTAATGGCATGGCTGTGATTGGCTGCTGAAATGATGTCATGATGCACTATAAAAGCCACCGCCGCCATTTTGAGCTCACTCTGCTGTGAATTCAGTTAGGGATAGGACGCTGTTGTTCTGAGGGACAGTTTTAGCTACCTATTTGCTCTATACTGCTTTACCCAAGCTACTTTCTAAATCACTGTGCCTTGCAGTGCTAGTGCACAGTTCCCTGTGCTGTTCACCGCTATCTGCAAGGTCTGTGTGTGTGAGTGCAGCTCACCCTGTAGTGTGTGCTTCAGCCAAGTCTGGTTGTAGTGCACTCAGTGTGTGTCACTGCCTCATACATTGTCCTTTTTTGCCAATTCATAATTTTTCCTGATATCTCCTATTAGTGTGGTGGTTCCATCTGTATTCAGCTAAATTGGTTCCAAACACACTATATAGGAGTAGATAGAGAAATTTTTTTCCGTCTTGCAGCACTAGTGCACAGTGCTCTGCATCTGTACTGTTCACCGCTGTCTGCAAGGTCTGGTGTGTGAGTGCAGCTCACCCTGTAGTGTGTGCTTCAACCCCGTCTGGTTGTAGTGCACTCAGTGTGTGTCACTGCCTCATACATTGTCCTTTATTGCCAATTCATAATTTTTCCTGATATCTCCTATTAGTGTGGTGGTTCCATCTGTATTCAGCTAAATTGGTTCCAAACACACTATATAGGAGTAGATAGAGAAATTTTTTTCCGTCTTGCAGCACTAGTGCACAGTGCTCTGCATCTGTACTGTTCACCGCTGTCTGCAAGGTCTGGTGTGTGAGTGCAGCTCACCCTGTAGTGTGTGCTTCAACCCCGTCTGGTTGTAGTGCACTCAGTGTGTGTCACTGCCTCATACATTGTCCTTTATTGCCAATTCATAATTTTTCCTGATATCTCCTATTAGTGTGGTGGTTCCATCCATATTCAGCTAAATTGATTCCAAACACACTATATAGGAGTAGATAGAGGAGCCTTTCTGCAGCATTGGGCCCTGCAGCCCCAGCCAGATTAGTATTAGCCTATTTTTTGCAGCCTCATCTATTGCATTGTAGGTTACCTTCCTACATTGTAATAGCTACAAAAAGTTTGTGATACTATCGTTATTACATCTTTAGGCACATCCAGTGTCTTTTTGTGACAAAAAAAACCTAAATAAAGTTCACCAAACACTCCACTTTACAGTTGTGTAGGCCACATTAGCTCATATTAAAGTCTAGTCCACACTTTATAAAATTAGTGTTTCTTATACCTGTTAGCAGCTGTTCAGGAATAAGCACACTAAGCCCTTAGTACTTTTCTGCCTATCTTTATCAGTCTACCAAGATGAAGAAGGCAGGGAGTAAGGCATGTGGTCGTGGTCGTGGGCGTGGGCGTGGAGTTTCTGCAGGGAGAGGACGTGAGGATTCTGTGCCTGCAGGGAGAGGACGTGGGGATTCTGTGCCTGCTGCGGGCACCAGTGACTCAGCATCCCCCAGTTTTACCAGGGAACAGTCCTTTATGCGCAGCTTTGTAGGAGCTAGCCGTACCCCACTGCTGCACGAGGACCAAATTGAAGCCGTTGTCGGATGGATGGCAGCTAACGCATCGACTTCAATTAGTTCCAGATCCTCTCAGGTCCTGAGCACTGAAGAGCACCCATCTGTCTCTTCACCACCTGCCAAATTGCCCAGGCAGTCAGAGAGCCCTGGACAGGAGCCATCTCTACTTCTGTTCTCTGAATCTCTTGGCTTGGAAAGAGGGGGCCAGCCAAGCAGAATTCGAGAATTTGAAGAAGAGGTAGTATGCAGTGATGCGCAACCGTTTTGTCTCTCTGAATCTGAAGAGGCGGGTGGGCCAGTGCCTATGGTCAGCAGCACACCTCAGTACGCATCTGATGATGAGACTCAGGTGCCACTTTCTGGTGCGTACTGTGCTGTCGAGACTACCCAGGAGAAGCAGTTGTTTGAAGAGGGTGGTGTAGATGATGAGGTCCTTGACCCATCATGGCGTGAGGGACAGGAAGGTGGTGGGAGCAGCTCTGAGGAAGAGATTCCCCGAACGGCCCAAAAAGGAGGGAGAGGGAGGGGGCAGACTTGGTTGCCTGTAGCCTCCACTTCGGCACCCATTAGGAGCATGGCTCTTCCAAAATCCAAAGCGGGCGCTCCCAAGACTTGCAGTGCCTGGTCCTTTTTTGACACAGTTGCAGATGACATTTGCTTTGTCAAATGCAAGCTGTGTAATCAGAAGGTGAAAAGAGGGAAAAGTGTCAGCAACCTCAATACCACAAATATGTGGAAACATGTGCGGACCAAGCACGTGGTGGAGTTACACAAACACACTGAAGACCTAGGCCAACCTACAGCGCCACCTACCACCTCTTCAGCTCGTGTTGTAGCCTCTTCCTCCAGCTCACACACAGCTGGTTCGGCTTCCTCACAGGATCGCCATGGAAGAATCTCTGGCACTGTTGTACAGAGACACAGTGTAATTCCACCCACAGCACCACTTTCCCAGTCATCCTCACACTGCCAGGCCAGTCTACAGCCATCGTTAGCACAGGCATGGGAGAAAAGGCGCCCATACTCGGCAAACCACCCCCGAGCACAGGCTCTGAATGCTGGCATTGCTAAACTACTGGCCCTTGAAATGCTATCATTCAGGCTGGTGGAGACTGACACATTCCGTAACTTTATGGCATTGGCAGTCCCACAATACAACGTGCCCAGCCGCTTTTATTTCAGCAGGCAAGCCGTCCCTGCCCTGCAACATCATGTGGAGGGAAAAATTAAACATGCGCTACAAAACGCCGTCAGTAGCAAGGTCCACCTGACCACTGATGCGTGGACCAGTAAGCATGGACAGGGACGATACCTTTCCCTCACTGCCCATTGGGTAAATGTTGTGGAGCCGGGTACAGATCTTGAGAGTGGCGCTGTACGTGTTCTGCCAACTCCAAGGATTGCAGGAATCCAGTCTGTACACATTGACTCCTCCTCATACTCCAGTTCCTCTGAATCAGCGCTGCAGGAGCCGTCACGGTCTACCTCCACATCGACCCGTGAACGGTTACCTGTTATGATGACCGATATGAGCACAGCCGTGGCCAAACGTCAACAGGCCGTATTAAAATTAATTTCTTTGGGGAATCGAAGCCACACAGCGCAGGAGCTCTGGAATGCCATCAAGCAGCAGAGTGACGTGTGGTTTGTGCCAGCGAATCTCCAGCCAGGCATGGTAGTGTGTGACAATGGCCGAAATCTGGTGGCAGCTCTGGGCCTAGGCAACCTCACTCACATCCCATGTCTGGCACATGTGCTCAACTTGGTCGTGCAGAGTTTTTTGAGGGACTATCCGGATCTTGATGCACTGCTTCACAAGGTCCGCATAGAGTGCGCTCACTTGCGGCGTTCCAGCAATGCAAGATCACGCATTGCAGCTCTGCAGCGCCGATTATGTCTTCCGGAACATCGCATCATATGTGACCTACCCACCAGGTGGAATTCAACGTTACATATGTTGGAGAGGTTGTGTGAGCAGCAGGCAGCAGTAATGGAGTACCAGCTGCAGCAGGCGCAAACAAGTCGCAGTGCGCGCCGTTCACACTTCACCACCACTGAGTGGGCCTCTATGAAGGACATTTGCCACGTTTTGCGTGCCTTCGATTATTCCACGCGGATGGCGAGTGCAGATGATGCACTAGTCAGCATGACTATCCCCCTTATCTGCCTGCTTGAAAAAACACTGCAAGCACTAAGGGAAGTGGTTGATTTCATGCTGCAGTGCCTCAGAAACGACCGCCGCATCGCCCACATTCTCAACACGGCTGATTATTGGGTGTCCACCCTCCTAGATCCTCGCTACCGGGACAACTTACAAAGCCTCATAACACCATTGAACCGGGAGCGTAAAATGCGGGAGTACCAAGACGCACTGGTGCATTCCATCATGTTCTCCATTCCAACCGAGAGCAGTGCTGCTAGTGCTTTACAAAGCAGCTCAGTGCGTCGAGGCAGTGGAGGAAGCTCTGCACAAAGAGGGAGCAGAAGCAGCGCCTCAGCACAAGGCAAGACCAGTATGGCCGAAATGTGGCAAAGTTTTGTGTCCCCGCCGCCACAAATGTCTACACCATCACAGACAGCTCCAGTCAGCAGGAGGCAACGTTTCCGTCAGATGGTGACAGACTACATGTCTTGCCCTCTTAGTGTACTCCCAGACGGCTCTTCTCCCTTCAAGTTTTGGGTCTGTAAGCTGGATACATGGCCAGAGCTTAGTCAGTATGCACTGGAGGTGCTAGCTTGCCCTGCTGCTAGTGTATTATCGGAACGCGTCTTTAGTGCCGCAGGTGGTGTACTAACAGACCGTCGCATGCGACTATCCTCCGATAACGTTGACCGGCTTACTTTTCTCAAAATGAACAAGGCCTGGATCTCTCATGAATTTGCCAGTCCTCTTCCAGAATAAATAATTGGTTGGCAACAGTATCCAGGTCTCCTGTTCTGTTCATGTTTCTACCACCTGAACTGTAATCCCTGAGCTCCAACACCGCCAGTTGGCGCTCGGAAGTGCCGTCTGCACAGTCAACACTTGCTGCCGTGTTATTGGGGTTCAGTAACGTCAGCTGTTCTCCTGCTGTGCGGACGGCAATTTCTCCTGATTTGTCCACATCCACTGTACTACACATTTTAAAGTTGCTCCAATTACTCCTCTGGCTCCTCTGTTTTCATTCTTATCCCTGGGCTCCAGCACCGCCAGTTGGCGCTCGGAAGTGCTGTCTGCACAGTCAACACTTGCTACCATGTTATTGGGGTTCAGTAACGTCAGCTGTTCCCCTGCTGTGCGGACGGCAATTTCTCCTGCTCTGTCCACATTCTCACTACTACAGATTTTAAAGTTGCTCCAATTACACCTCTGGCTCCTCTGTTTTCATTCTTATCCCTGGGCTCCAGCACCGCCAGTTGGCGCTCGGAAGTGCCGTCTGCACAGTCAACACTTGCTGCGGTGTTATTGGGGTTCGGTAACGTCAGCTGTTCCCCTGCTGTGTTCACGGCAATTTCTCCTGCTCTGTCCATATTCACTGTGCTACTTATTTAAAACTTGCTCCAATTACACCTCTGGCTCCTCCGTTTTTAGTATTTACCCTGGGCTCCAACACCGCCAGTTGGCGCTCGGAAGTGCTGTCTGCACAGTCAACACTTGCTGCCGTGTTATTGGGGTTCAGTAACGTCAGCTGTTCTCCTGCTGTGCGGACGGCAATTTCTCCTGCTTTGTCCACATCCACTGTACTACACATTTTAAAGTTGCTCGAATTACACCTCTGGCTCCTCTGTTTTCATTCTTATCCCTGGGCTCCAGCACCGCCAGTTGGCGCTCGGAAGTGCCGTCTGCACAGTCAACACTTGCTGCCGTGTTATTGGGGTTCAGTAACGTCAGCTGTTCTCCTGCTGTGCGGACGGCAATTTCTCCTGCTTTGTCCACATCCACTGTACTACACATTTTAAAGTTGCTCGAATTACACCTCTGGCTCCTCTGTTTTCATTCTTATCCCTGGGCTCCAGCACCGCCAGTTGGCGCTCGGAAGTGCCGTCTGCACAGTCAACACTTGCTACCATGTTATTGGGGTTCAGTAACGTCAGCTGTTCCCCTGCTGTGTTCACGGCAATTTCTCCTGCTCTGTCCATATTCACTGTGCTACTTATTTAAAACTTGCTCCAATTACACCTCTGGCTCCTCCGTTTTTAGTATTTACCCTGGGCTCCAACACCGCCAGTTGGCGCTCGGAAGTGCTGTCTGCACAGTCAACACTTGCTGCCGTGTTATTGGGGTTCAGTAACGTCAGCTGTTCCCCTGCTGTGCGGACGGCAATTTCTCCTGCTCTGTCCACATTCTCACTACTACAGATTTTAAAGTTGCTCCAATTACACCTCTGGCTCCTCTGTTTTCATTCTTATCCCTGGGCTCCAGCACCGCCAGTTGGCGCTCGGAAGTGCTGTCTGCACAGTCAACACTTGCTACCATGTTATTGGGGTTCAGTAACGTCAGCTGTTCCCCTGCTGTGCGGACGGCAATTTCTCCTGCTCTGTCCACATTCTCACTACTACAGATTTTAAAGTTGCTCCAATTACACCTCTGGCTCCTCTGTTTTCATTCTTATCCCTGGGCTCCAGCACCGCCAGTTGGCGCTCGGAAGTGCCGTCTGCACAGTCAACACTTGCTGCGGTGTTATTGGGGTTCGGTAACGTCAGCTGTTCCCCTGCTGTGTTCACGGCAATTTCTCCTGCTCTGTCCATATTCACTGTGCTACTTATTTAAAACTTGCTCCAATTACACCTCTGGCTCCTCCGTTTTTAGTATTTACCCTGGGCTCCAATACCGCTAGTTGCTGCTCAGAAGTGCCGTCTGCACAGTCAACGCTTGCTCCAGTGTTATTGGGATTCAGTAACGTCAGCTGATCCCCAGCTGTGTGTCCGGCAAATTCTCCTGCTTTGTCCACATCCACTGTAGTACGGATTTAAAACCTCCTCCAAATACACCTCTGGCTCTTCTGTTTTTAGTATTTACCCTGGGCTCCAGCACCGCCAGCTGGTTCTCGGCAGTTCCATTGGCTCTTGTACCTTCTGCTACCCATCCGGGTTCCAGTACCGTCAGCTGGTTCTCGGCAGTGTCTTTGGCACGGGTACTCCCTCCTGCCCAGCCTGATTCCAGCACGCCAGCTGTTTCCGGGTAGTGTCAACGTCACTTTGCCTCCAATGCATTGTCCTGTCGTGTTGCGGTCGGGTTAGCCGACTCTATGGTGCCTGCAGTTTAGGTGACTCCTATGTGGGCTGCGGGATCTGGCAATGAAGGCTGGTTCCATAGTGCCAATAGGACAAGCACCCTCTGTAGGACTGTGGGTTTTGGTAACTGCGGCCGGCTCGCGGCCTTGAACTTTTTTTTTACATGGGTACCTTCTGCTACCCATCCGGGTTCCAGTACCGTCAGCTGGTTCTCGGCAGTGCCTTTGGATTAGGTGCCTCCTTCTCGGTATCCAAGTTCCACCAACGTCTGCTGGTCCTTGGTAGTGCTTTCTGGCACAGGTACCTCCTGCTTAGTAACCGAGTTCCAGTAACATCAGCTGGTCCTCGGTAGTTCCATTGGCTCTTGTACCTTCTGCTACCCATCCGGGTTCCAGTACCGTCAGCTGGTCCTCGGTAGTTCCATTTGCTCTTGTATCTTCTGCTACCCATCCGGGTTCCAGTACCGTCAGCTGGTCCTCGGTAGTTCCATTTGCTCTTGTATCTTCTGCTACCCATCCGGGTTCCAGTACCGTCAGCTGGTTCTCGGCAGTGCCTTTGGATTAGGTGCCTCCTTCTCGGTATCCAAGTTCCACCAACGTCTGCTGGTCCTTGGTAGTGCTTTCTGGCACAGGTACCTCCTGCTTAGTAACCGAGTTCCAGTAACATCAGCTGGTCCTCGGTAGTTCCATTGGCTCTTGTACCTTCTGCTACCCATCCGGGTTCCAGTACCGTCAGCTGGTCCTCGGTAGTTCCATTTGCTCTTGTATCTTCTGCTACCCATCCGGGTTCCAGTACCGTCAGCTGGTTCTCGGCAGTGCCTTTGGATTAGGTGCCTCCTTCTCGGTATCCAAGTTCCACCAACGTCTGCTGGTTCTTGGTAGTGCTTTCTGGCACAGGTACCTCCTGCTTAGTAACCGAGTTCCAGTAACATCAGCTGGTCCTCGGTAGTTCCATTGGCTCTTGTACCTTCTGCTACCCATCCGGGTTCCAGTACCGTCAGCTGGTCCTCGGTAGTTCCATTTGCTCTTGTATCTTCTGCTACCCATCCGGGTTCCAGTACCGTCAGCTGGTCCTCGGTAGTTCCATTTGCTCTTGTATCTTCTGCTACCCATCCGGGTTCCAGTACCGTCAGCTGGTTCTCGGCAGTGCCTTTGGATTAGGTGCCTCCTTCTCGGTATCCAAGTTCCACCAACGTCTGCTGGTCCTTGGTAGTGCTTTCTGGCACAGGTACCTCCTGCTTAGTAACCGAGTTCCAGTAACATCAGCTGGTCCTCGGTAGTTCCATTGGCTCTTGTACCTTCTGCTACCCATCCGGGTTCCAGTACCGTCAGCTGGTCCTCGGTAGTTCCATTTGCTCTTGTATCTTCTGCTACCCATCCGGGTTCCAGTACCGTCAGCTGGTTCTCGGCAGTGTCTTTGGCACGGGTACTCCCTCCTGCCCAGCCTGGTTCCAGCACGCCAGCTGTTTCCGGGTAGTGTCAACGTCACTTTGCCTCCAATGCGTTGTCCTGTCGTGTTGCGGTCGGGTTAGCCGACTCTATGGTGCCTGCAGTTTAGGTGACTCCTATGTGGGCTGCGGGATCTGGCAATGAAGGCTGGTTCCATAGTGCCAATAGGACAAGCACCCTCTGTAGGACTGTGGGTTTTGGTAACTGCGGCCGGCTCGCGGCCTTGAACTTTTTTTTTACATGGGTACCTTCTGCTACCCATCCGGGTTCCAGTACCGTCAGCTGGTTCTCGGCAGTGCCTTTGGATTAGGTGCCTCCTTCTCGGTATCCAAGTTCCACCAACGTCTGCTGGTCCTTGGTAGTGCTTTCTGGCACAGGTACCTCCTGCTTAGTAACCGAGTTCCAGTAACATCAGCTGGTCCTCGGTAGTTCCATTGGCTCTTGTACCTTCTGCTACCCATCCGGGTTCCAGTACCGTCAGCTGGTCCTCGGTAGTTCCATTTGCTCTTTTATCTTCTGCTACCCATCCGGGTTCCAGTACCGTCAGCTGGTTCTCGGCAGTGTCTTTGGCACGGGTACTCCCTCCTGCCCAGCCTGGTTCCAGCACGCCAGCTGTTTCCGGGTAGTGTCAACGTCACTTTGCCTCCAATGCGTTGTCCTGTCGTGTTGCGGTCGGGTTAGCCGACTCTATGGTGCCTGCAGTTTAGGTGACTCCTATGTGGGCTGCGGGATCTGGCAATGAAGGCTGGTTCCATAGTGCCAATAGGACAAGCACCCTCTGTAGGACTGTGGGTTTTGGTAACTGCGGCCGGCTCGCGGCCTTGAACTTTTTTTTTACATGGGTACCTTCTGCTACCCATCCGGGTTCCAGTACCGTCAGCTGGTTCTCGGCAGTGCCTTTGGATTAGGTGCCTCCTTCTCGGTATCCAAGTTCCACCAACGTCTGCTGGTCCTTGGTAGTGCTTTCTGGCACAGGTACCTCCTGCTTAGTAACCGAGTTCCAGTAACATCAGCTGGTCCTCGGTAGTTCCATTGGCTCTTGTACCTTCTGCTACCCATCCGGGTTCCAGTACCGTCAGCTGGTCCTCGGTAGTTCCATTTGCTCTTGTATCTTCTGCTACCCATCCGGGTTCCAGTACCGTCAGCTGGTTCTCGGCAGTGTCTTTGGCACGGGTACTCCCTCCTGCCCAGCCTGGTTCCAGCACGCCAGCTGTTTCCGGGTAGTGTCAACGTCACTTTGCCTCCAATGCGTTGTCCTGTCGTGTTGCGGTCGGGTTAGCCGACTCTATGGTGCCTGCAGTTTAGGTGACTCCTATGTGGGCTGCGGGATCTGGCAATGAAGGCTGGTTCCATAGTGCCAATAGGACAAGCACCCTCTGTAGGACTGTGGGTTTTGGTAACTGCGGCCGGCTCGCGGCCTTGAACTTTTTTTTTACATGGGTACCTTCTGCTACCCATCCGGGTTCCAGTACCGTCAGCTGGTTCTCGGCAGTGCCTTTGGATTAGGTGCCTCCTTCTCGGTATCCAAGTTCCACCAACGTCTGCTGGTCCTTGGTAGTGCTTTCTGGCACAGGTACCTCCTGCTTAGTAACCGAGTTCCAGTAACATCAGCTGGTCCTCGGTAGTTCCATTGGCTCTTGTACCTTCTGCTACCCATCCGGGTTCCAGTAACATCAGCTGGTCCTCGGTAGTTCCATTTGCTCTTGTATCTTCTGCTACCCATCCGGGTTCCAGTACCGTCAGCTGGTTCTCGGCAGTGTCTTTGGCACGGGTACTCCCTCCTGCCCAGCCTGGTTCCAGCACGCCAGCTGTTTCCGGGTAGTGTCAACGTCACTTTGCCTCCAATGCGTTGTCCTGTCGTGTTGCGGTCGGGTTAGCCGACTCTATGGTGCCTGCAGTTTAGGTGACTCCTATGTGGGCTGCGGGATCTGGCAATGAAGGCTGGTTCCATAGTGCCAATAGGACAAGCACCCTCTGTAGGACTGTGGGTTTTGGTAACTGCGGCCGGCTCGCGGCCTTGAACTTTTTTTTTACATGGGTACCTTCTGCTACCCATCCGGGTTCCAGTACCGTCAGCTGGTTCTCGGCAGTGCCTTTGGATTAGGTGCCTCCTTCTCGGTATCCAAGTTCCACCAACGTCTGCTGGTCCTTGGTAGTGCTTTCTGGCACAGGTACCTCCTGCTTAGTAACCGAGTTCCAGTAACATCAGCTGGTCCTCGGTAGTTCCATTGGCTCTTGTACCTTCTGCTACCCATCCGGGTTCCAGTAACATCAGCTGGTCCTCGGTAGTTCCATTTGCTCTTGTATCTTCTGCTACCCATCCGGGTTCCAGTACCGTCAGCTGGTTCTCGGCAGTGTCTTTGGCACGGGTACTCCCTCCTGCCCAGCCTGGTTCCAGCACGCCAGCTGTTTCCGGGTAGTGTCAACGTCACTTTGCCTCCAATGCGTTGTCCTGTCGTGTTGCGGTCGGGTTAGCCGACTCTATGGTGCCTGCAGTTTAGGTGACTCCTATGTGGGCTGCGGGATCTGGCAATGAAGGCTGGTTCCATAGTGCCAATAGGACAAGCACCCTCTGTAGGACTGTGGGTTTTGGTAACTGCGGCCGGCTCGCGGCCTTGAACTTTTTTTTTACATGGGTACCTTCTGCTACCCATCCGGGTTCCAGTACCGTCAGCTGGTTCTCGGCAGTGCCTTTGGATTAGGTGCCTCCTTCTCGGTATCCAAGTTCCACCAACGTCTGCTGGTCCTTGGTAGTGCTTTCTGGCACAGGTACCTCCTGCTTAGTAACCGAGTTCCAGTAACATCAGCTGGTCCTCGGTAGTTCCATTGGCTCTTGTACCTTCTGCTACCCATCCGGGTTCCAGTAACATCAGCTGGTCCTCGGTAGTTCCATTGGCTCTTGTACCTTCTGCTACCCATCCGGGTTCCAGTACCGTCAGCTGGTTCTCGGCAGTGCCTTTGGATTAGGTGCCTCCTTCTCGGTATCCAAGTTCCACCAACGTCTGCTGGTCCTTGGTAGTGCTTTCTGGCACAGGTACCTCCTGCTTAGTAACCGAGTTCCAGTAACATCAGCTGGTCCTCGGTAGTTCCATTGGCTCTTGTACCTTCTGCTATCCATCCGGGTTCCAGTACCGTCAGCTGGTCCTCGGTAGTTCCTCAGCTTTCTTGTACCTTCTGCTACATTTCCAAGTTCAAGCTTTTTGAAATGGTTCTTGGTAATCACTCTGGATCTCCCTGACGAGGACCCTGAAGACGAGGACCCTGAAGACCAACCCTAAGAAGACGAGGACCCCGAAGACAATGACCCTGAAGACGAGGACCCTGAAGACCACCCCGAAGAAGACGAGGACCCTGAAGACCACCCCGAAGAAGACGAGGACCCTGAAGACCACCCCGAAGAAGACGAGGACCCCGAAGACGAGGACCCAGAAGACCAACCCGAAGAAGACGAGGACCCCGAAGACGAGGACCCCCGAAGACGACGACCCTGAAGACCACCCCGAAGAAGACCAAGAAGATGACCCTGAAGAAGTTGACCAAGAAGACAAAGAAGAGAAGACAAGCACCAAGATACAGAAAAACAAGAGACAGAAAACCAAGAAGCAGAAATACAAGAAGCTGCAGAACAAAAAGCGGAAGAACATTAAGCATAAGACTAAAAATCAGAGCAAAAGATAATATCTAAATTATAAGCAGAAGATGACTAAGCAGTGTATGGGGGTGAGTCCGTTCCTCCTCGTGGTGCCCCTGGAAAAGACCTGCTGCTGCAGGCCAAACTGAACGCGGACAAATCCTGTTGTAAATCTTTTGTGACGGGCAGAACGAAAGGTGTAATGTCCAACCTTTTATAGATAACAACTACAGGAATGCCTGTCACAAATAAGAATATGATGAAGAAGAAGAATATGAAGAAGATGAAGAAGTAGAATATGAAGAATGTAAAAAAAAGAATAATACGAAGAAGGTGAAGAAGAAGAAGGTGAAGAAGAAGTGGATGAAAAAGATGCTGAGGATGATGAAGGAGAAAGTGTGGGAGAAGTAAAAAAGAAGGTGAAGAGCATGGAAGTAGTGAAACATAAATATCTGACAAAATATAAAAATACTTAACATAGTTAATATTTCCGTAACTCAGAACATAATAAAAAAATATTAATTCCTGCTATTCCATTTGACTGGGCTAAACCTCTATGCCTTTATTGTCTCCCCCACCTCCCCCAATACATTCTACATTATTCTTAGTTGTTTTCCTTCATGTAGAAATAACCTACAAGGAAAGAAAGGGTTTATTTTAATTCCGATATTTATGTCCCATTGACTTGCATTGGTTTCCGGTATCGGAATCGGCGATATCCGATACTTTTTCGGTATCGGTCCGATCCAATCCGATCCGATATTTCCCGATATCGGAAGGTATCGCTCAACACTACTTATGAATCATTGCAGATCACTGTACCATGACATTGTTACAGACTTTTATACATGACTAAAACATCCCACATTTTCCAATCCCAATAAATACCCTGAAACAGTAGGTTAGAGACTTCACAAAAACACCTTGAATGATTAACTACAGTATCTTGCAAAAAGAGCTAAGATCCCGTAATATTCCTAAATCTAGGTTGAAAATGCCAGTCAAATGTAAAGATACTTTTAATTAACAATGCACTATGCACTATGCAAATGTGGGGTCCATATAAATATTAAGAACCCCACTTGCAAGCTCAGCCACGTCCCTCTGAAAATACCCGCTTATTTCAGGATGCCTACTAGCCAATTTTCCATCCAGATCTGTCTTATTCGACTACTATACTTGTTTATATCATCACTCAACTTTTCCACTCTACTTTGCTCAGTGATTGAAACACTTGAGGAACCTCTAACAGCTAAAGCTTTCTCAGACACTGAAAGGTAGAACTCCTGGCCAGGATGATTTTACAACAATATTACAAAAAAAGTCTTGCCTTTCTCTTTCTCTATGCATGCATTGTGGCAGTTATGTATAGATGTCATGTCATCAGTGTTGCTTTCCTCCTGATGCGGAAGTGAACTGCTCAACCCTTTTAATAAGATATGCACGGTTTTATGGGAGAAACCGTAAAAACATTTTATCAATCTCTGAGCATGATGATTAAAACAAGAATTTAGGCATGAATAATAAACGCATATGCTCTAAAACAAAGATCGCCCCTTGGTGTGCATGGTGTGCAGATCATTAAGCTTTCTTTGAATTTGTATGTGACGCACCCCCTGGGCCATGTGCAAGGGATACCCGGAGCCGGATCTGGATAGGGGTAGTAGTCCTTGTGGCGGTGACCCGGTCCGTGCCCAGGGTGTCAAACTAAGTGGCAGTCTATGGCAGTAGATGTTAACTTGATTGTCGACTACGCCACCCGTTGAGTGCGGCTTTGACGCCGCCGCTGCAGAGCAGTCCGCTGAGGCCGGTGGTATATGTGCAGCAGTGATGGTATAACCCCCAACGGGAGGGGTATGGCCTCAGGGCAGCAGGTGTGGATGATGGGGGTTGTGATGATGCAGAAAGAAGACTCAGAGTCAGGAGATGCAGTTCAGGGTTTTTACTTACTGGTGTTCTTTTGGTCACTCTGGCCTTGAGTGACCACCCGAGCCGTGCTGCGTCCACCAGGTCCTGGACTCGGCTAACCCCCAGGCGATTCCGGAGCGTGGTCCTGAGCTCCCTTCTGACTCTCTCTCTCTCTCTGGCCGTTCCCACCAGGGATCCACCTGTGTCCGGCTCCCTCGGGTCTCTTGTTGGTTGAACCTTCCCTGGCTTCCCTGACCCTATGCTCGGTGTGCCATTCTGGTGGATTTGGTGAGGGTCGTGGCAGATCCTGCCCACGACCTCCGGTTCCTGGCTAAGGTTTGTTTTGGCCTCTGCCAGCTTGGGATCCGGTACCCTTGTCCGCCAACCCTTCACCCTTTTGTCTTTATTCTGGGGTCTTGGGGTTCCCTTCTTGTCTTTCTCTCTGGGTCCTTCTTTTCTCTTCTCTCCCTCTGCAGGCTTGGCTCTGGAGCTGGGCCCAGCCGGAGCCACAGCTCCCTGTCAGCCCTCCTGGCTGAGCTCCTCTGCTTAAAAGACCCTGTCCTAAGATGGTGCCCACCTTATATACTCCCTCTATGTGTGAGCCCAGGTGACTAGCACCCAATGAGCTCCTAGCTTTACCCAGAGTACTCCCCCTATCTGCCCCTACACTACTGGGATGTTCCACCCCCCTCCCACTCCAGCCAGGGACAGACGCTGTCGTACCTGCACATATACTTGGTGGGAGTACCGTAGTTCTGTCCCCCGGAAATGGGATGTATGTAGTGCATGCAGCCTACTGAGCTCAGTCCCACACTCCTTCCTTACCCGGGAGTGGAATACCACACCTCTGGGTCGAGGTGCAATACCCCTGTAGCAGCCGAGTCCTCAGGGTGCTACATTCCCCCCTGGTAAATCACAGCATGTCCTCGGGCTGTAAAAGAATAAAATATCCAAAAACATACAATTTTTTTTTCCAAAACATACAAGAACATATCAAACATTAAACATTATCAGATTTAAACAAGATAAACTTTTTCTTTCATATAAAACTCTTTCATAATAATGTTCTTTGAGTTACTGGCCACTGTGCGCTTGTGACCAGGTAAAAGTGCAACAGTCAGTTTAAGAAAAAACAGTTTTCCTATAAAACCAGTAGGGGGCGCCTTAGAAAGCGCAACTATATACAAGGGGAGGTGGCCGCTCTCAGTCCTCGGCCAGTGGGGAAAAGGGATGGCTGCTCACAGTCCTCAGCCTGTGGGGAGATGGGACACACTGGAACAGTTCACTGGTCCCAACGGGGACTATAATGGTAACAGTTCCTGTACCCTAACGGGTAACTATTTTACAGTTCCATTTTCCGTACTTTAGTAGCGGCGTCCTCCTGATGCTTCCTCCCTGTACCCTTCAGACCCGTCCGGGTCCTCTTGCTCCTCCTGACACCTCAGCTCTTTCTCTGTCAGTCGGTGCACATGAAGGGCATAGGGTCCTTTGGCACATTGGTGCCGGGTGAAGGTGACCTCATCACCCAGGTAAAGGTCACGACCTCTGTGTCCCTCCGGTAGGTGGGACTCAACATCTCTTCTGGTCACGAAGACGTCGCCGGGGGTGTGATGATCTCTGATGAAGCCCCAACCGTGCTGCAGTTGGAATTTGATTACAGTCCCGGTGGCACGGGGACCGTGGGCTGCACGGGGGTTCCTTCGGGTCCGGCTCTTTTGTTCTGCACTCTTTACTTGCAGCCGCTCCTCGCGGACCCGTCTCTCTCTCCGTTCTCGCTCAAAGGCTTCCAACTGCTGGCGGCAGCACTCCGCACGCTCAGTTGCAGCCGCCCGGGTCTCTTGAGTGAACCCGATGAGGTCTCCTCCTGCGGGGTCCCACTCAAACTGTGCCTCCTCTAACGAGAGCGGGGTCATCTTGACGGGCGCCGGAACCGGGATTAGGGGCTCATCCAGGGGTCTTTCTTTCCGGAGTCGGGGATGGTGGTACTCCGGCGGCCACACAAAGGGCTGCCCATCCGGGCAAGTGTGCTGGGCAAACAAGTCTTCACCCAGGTGCGGCACAGTGGAAGTTGAGGGCGCGGTGGTGGCAGCGGCGCCCGGAATCACTAGGCCTTGCGACCAGGCTTGGGGTACCCTGAAGGTAAAGGGCACCGTGAAGACGGCGGCGCCCGGGGGCACTCGGCCTTGCGACCAGGCCGGTGGCGTCTCCTGCTTGGCCGCGCTCAGGGTTGAGGCGCGTGACGTCACAGGGGGCGTGGTCGCGGCTCCTGCTTGGGGCCTAGTCTGGAGCGGTAGCGGTGCGGCAACGGGCACGATCAGTGGGACTTCGGGCTCTGCGACGGGGAGCGGGGGTAGGCTTGCGGTGGCTGGGCTTGGGGTAGTGACGTCCCCTTTACTTGCCTCCATCTCTTCAGCTCCCTCTGCGGCGTCGTCTCCGGCCTCCATCCCTTCTGCATCCTCTTCAGGGGCAGGTGTGCTCCTCGTTGCAGGTGGTGTGCTCCGCTGGCGGGTTCCAGCCTGCTGGGCCATCTCCCTGCTCCATTCCGTCAGCGTTTCTCGCTGCACCTGGGCCATCCTCCGTGCGAGGCCCTCCAGCGCGGTCTGTGCACGCTCCCGGTCTCGGGGGAGCTGTGCCAGGATCTCCACCAGGTCTTGTGGGGTGGTTGCTTGCATCAGGCTCCTGACCACAGGGTCGGTGCTGCCTGCCTCTCCCTCCATCTCCGGGTACGGCTCCTCCAGACTCCTCCAGGCTGCACCCATCTTCGCTCTTTTGTTCTGTATCCGCCCCCATTGAGGGCGGTCCTGGGGCAACTTGGTGATTGACAGCTCCAGGGGCAGTTCTCTCACACTGATGGACATCGCTAGCATCGCAGCCTCTGCTGGTGGGGGCGGTCTTCGTTTTTGGCGCCATTCTTGGTCCTGGCCCACGATGGGAGGTCGTCTCTTACCACCCTCTGGCACGCCCATAATGGCGTCCGCTCTGCCAGGGCGGGAAATCTTCTGAAATGGCGGGAACCGCTTCCCAGTGGCGGGAAACTCTGTGGATGGCGGGAAAAGACTGCAGATGGCGGGCAAATGGCGGGAAACGATCCGAGATGGCGTCCGATGGCGGGGACCCTCCGGAATTGGCGGGAGACTTCTTTTTACGGTAAATATGAACTTTTCTTCAGGCACGCAGTACCCGGTGGTTGCGGGCACGTTATCCTGCCGACTACGCCAAAGTTGACGCACCCCCTGGGCCATGTGCAAGGGATACCCGGAGCCGGATCTGGATAGGGGTAGTAGTCCTTGTGGCGGTGACCCGGTCCGTGCCCAGGGTGTCAAACTAAGTGGCAGTCTATGGCAGTAGATGTTAACTTGATTGTCGACTACGCCACCCGTTGAGTGCGGCTTTGACGCCGCCGCTGCAGAGCAGTCCGCTGAGGCCGGTGGTATATGTGCAGCAGTGATGGTATAACCCCCAACGGGAGGGGTATGGCCTCAGGGCAGCAGGTGTGGATGATGGGGGTTGTGATGATGCAGAAAGAAGACTCAGAGTCAGGAGATGCAGTTCAGGGTTTTTACTTACTGGTGTTCTTTTGGTCACTCTGGCCTTGAGTGACCACCCGAGCCGTGCTGCGTCCACCAGGTCCTGGACTCGGCTAACCCCCAGGCGATTCCGGAGCGTGGTCCTGAGCTCCCTTCTGACTCTCTCTCTCTCTCTGGCCGTTCCCACCAGGGATCCACCTGTGTCCGGCTCCCTCGGGTCTCTTGTTGGTTGAACCTTCCCTGGCTTCCCTGACCCTATGCTCGGTGTGCCATTCTGGTGGATTTGGTGAGGGTCGTGGCAGATCCTGCCCACGACCTCCGGTTCCTGGCTAAGGTTTGTTTTGGCCTCTGCCAGCTTGGGATCCGGTACCCTTGTCCGCCAACCCTTCACCCTTTTGTCTTTATTCTGGGGTCTTGGGGTTCCCTTCTTGTCTTTCTCTCTGGGTCCTTCTTTTCTCTTCTCTCCCTCTGCAGGCTTGGCTCTGGAGCTGGGCCCAGCCGGAGCCACAGCTCCCTGTCAGCCCTCCTGGCTGAGCTCCTCTGCTAAAAAGACCCTGTCCTAAGATGGTGCCCACCTTATATACTCCCTCTATGTGTGAGCCCAGGTGACTAGCACCCAATGAGCTCCTAGCTTTACCCAGAGTACTCCCCCTATCTGCCCCTACACTACT
Organism: Phyllobates terribilis; assembly: GCF_046119375.1. Lineage (NCBI taxonomy): Eukaryota > Metazoa > Chordata > Amphibia > Anura > Dendrobatidae > Phyllobates > Phyllobates terribilis. Next base: position 419,740,815 of record NW_027362762.1, on the reverse strand, counting down.
GGGATGTTCCACCCCCCTCCCACTCCAGCCAGGGACAGACGCTGTCGTACCTGCACATATACTTGGTGGGAGTACCGTAGTTCTGTCCCCCGGAAATGGGATGTATGTAGTGCATGCAGCCTACTGAGCTCAGTCCCACACTCCTTCCTTACCCGGGAGTGGAATACCACACCTCTGGGTCGAGGTGCAATACCCCTGTAGCAGCCGAGTCCTCAGGGTGCTACATATGCTTTTCTTGTATGATTTTTAAAGATCACTTGATTCATTTATAAAGTTCAAAAAAGCCAGTAGTGCAGAAAATAGACGGCAACACTACGATTAGAAAAATAGTTCCAATCCACTGCAATTTTACAGTATATGTAAAAAGCAAATGACACAATTGTGCAGACAATCTAGTCTAATTTATAAGTATAATAACACATCATTGCCAAAAGCATTAGTACTTGATATGCCATATCATAATGATAAAGCATAACAGACATTAAAATGAATGCACAGAAAATAAGAGCAAAGAAAAAAGATCAGAACTGAGTAGTGTTGAGCGAGCATGCTCGACACTGCTCGGTACTCGCCCGAGCATCTCACTACTCGGCATGCTCAGCGAGGACCGAGCATTTCCGGGTTACGTGGGTGGGAGCTCGGGTCTCTGCCCTGCACGTTTGGCGCTCTTTACAGAGCCAATGAATATGCAGGGATTGCCAGCCAGTCACTGTAATGCCGCAGCCATGTTGTTTGTGGGCATTATAGTGATAGGCTGGCCGCACAGCGTCACCTCGAGTATTTAAAACCGGGCGCCGCCATCTTGGACACAGTCGCTCCGGATCAGACAGTGTAGGGAGAGTGCTGCTGAGTTAGGGAGAGATATATAGTGCAAAATAGGTAGTGTAGGGTCTCTAAAGCCTGCCAAATCAAACAAACAGTCCTTCTCAGGACTAATATCCATCCCAGATATCAGGCAGGCAGGCTGTATAGGAGACGCAGTGGTTATACCAGCAAACGCTGCATTACAGTCCTGTGTGCTCCTGTTGCTCAAATTGCTAGACTTATCCCCCGGTCTCTGGGGCGAGGAAAAATCCTTTTTTTTTTCATCTAAATCCTGTATTTTTTTTTTCCCTCAGTCAGACTGTACAAATACGCATCTTATTAACCTTTTGGCATTCCCCCCTCCCAAAAAAAAATTGAGTGTGTCTCTGACTGTTCAGACACCAATATATCTGTTTAAAAGAGTCTGGTGTAGGCCAGAGAAATAGAACTGTGGTTTTGCAGTTCCACGGGTCAAATCTCTGTATTATCCTGCTTTTGGCATTTTTTGCCGTAAAAAAAACTGTAATAGTGTCTCCCTGACTGTTCAAACACCAATATATCTGTTTAAAAGAGTCTGGTGTAGGCCAGAGAAATAGAACTGTGGTTTTGCAGTTCTACGGGTCAAATCTCTGTATTATCCTGCTTTTGACATTTTTTCCGTAAAAAAAACAGTAATAGTGTCTCCCTGACTGTTCAGACACCAATATATCTGTTTAAAAGAGTCTGGTGTAGGCCAGAGAAATAGAACTGTGGTTTTGCAGTTCCACAGGTCAAATCTCTGTATTATCCTGCTTTTGGCATTTTTTGCCGTTAAAAAAAACAGTAATAGTGTCTCCCTGACTGTTCAGGATGAGAAAGGGAGAAAAAGCGCGCTATGTGAAGGACCTGATAGGTAGATGTGACGGAAACAGCCAAAAGGCCACTCACCTGTTGGAGTTGTGCACCCCTACACAACTCCGGTGTTAGTGTGAGAATGGAAGGAGCAGGCACGTCTCACCGCAAGGTACAGGTAGCTTGGCACACCACGTGCCGTGTGCTGCAGACCGCCGCTCGTGCTCACCACTTCCAGGTTCCAAAATTGCAGGCCACGTGTCCGCCCACAGATCACGTGACTCAGGATTAGATGTGCATCACCACAGGTCCTGAAAGTGAGGAGAGTGCAGCCCCCAACCGCAGGTCCTGAGTTGAGCAGCCAAAGGGGAATTTTATAGTGGGGGGATTTAAGAATGATTAACTAGAAGCTGCTCCTGCAGCTAACCCCCAAAGGGGGATTGAAAGTGGTCCAAATTAAATAAAAAAGCGGTCTATAGGGCGCTAGACAAATGAACACTAGAGGTGAAAAAATTTTTAGGGCTAAAAAATACATTTAATGAGCCCTTTCCACAACGTGTTTCGATAGTGAGCTTTCTTCCTCAGGTGGTACAAGGGTATGAGCACAAACATAAAATATATATAGACAAAGATTCACAAAGATTGGTTGATACTAATTAGATAACCTGGGTCCAAACAAAGGAAACCCTTCATGTGCTTGTGCGAAGTGTCCACATTGGTTTCACATAAGCCACCTGCACATGAATACAAAGTATCAAAAACACATTGGATAAGGTATAGAATATGGCAATGCATGTTGGTAAACAGTTATACAAAAATACATCTGTAGTGCCTACATCAATTTCATAAAAATCACCTACACATAAATACAAAAAATCGAAACATATTAAGTGAGATATAAAATGAAGTGATACATGTTAAAAAACAGTTATTCAAAACTGCATCATAAAAATGCGGCAGGAGCAGCTTCTAGTTAATCATTCTTAAATCCCCCCACTATAAAATTCCCCTTTGGCTGCTCAACTCAGGACCTGCGGTTGGGGACTGCACTCTCCTAACTTTCAGGACCTGTGGTGATGCACATCTGATCTTGAGTCACGTGATCTGTGAGCGGACACGTGGCCTGCAATTTTGGAACCTGGAAGCGGTGAGCACGAGCGGCGGTCTGCAGCACACGGCACGTGGTGTGCCAATCTACCTGTACCTTGCGGTGAGACGTGCCGGCTCCTTCCATTCTCACACTAACACTGGAGTTGTGCAGGGGTGCACAACTCCAACAGGTGAGTGGCCTTTTGGCTGTTTCCGTCACATCTACCTATCAGGTCCTTCACATAGCACGCTTTTTCGCTTCCATACTCTGACGCTGACCGGCGTGGGATTATTCCCATTAAGCAGCTGCTGTGTGACGTCCCTGCATCTCTTCACTATTCTCAATCTGATGAACTTCGTCCAGAATCCGCTAAGTGTAAATTGGTATTTAATTATGGAACTTTTATTCTCATTAATCTATTGAACTTTCTGAGTATTATTCACACAAGAACTTTATGCTGTTACATTTTTAAAAAGGGAAAAATAATTTTTGAAAAAATTTTTTTTAATTTTTTTTTTTTTTAAAAAAGAATTTTCAAAAAAAAATGTTTTTCTTTGCATTCTTTGTGCACTAGCACTATACATCTCATTGTGTCACACAATTTAAAAGTACCCTAATTACCTTTATTATATCATCGTACAGAACATTGGGCCCTACAACACCCGCTAATTATAACAATTTTTTCAAACTATATGGTTTAAAATCACAGATTAATATGGAATTTTTTAATACTAATCGGGAATGTCATAGAGAACTCCTTATTTCTGAAATTTTGGGTTTCTCAAGCAATAATTCATCATTGAATGTTAATATTAATTTTCAACCCCTAAATGAGACAGATAAGCAACAAATGTTAAAACTTTTCTCAGATTATGAAAACAAGAGCAAGATTGAGATTACAAATCATGTGGACATCCTTTTTCTAAGACGTTATATAGCTGAAAATATTGTACCCAGAGGTCTGAGGTTATCACAAAAATCCTCTTTTCCACAAGACCTAGCATTTACCAAAGAATGGGATGACCATTCGCTGAATTGTTCCTTTGGTATGAAGAATCTTCTCATCACCAAGAGAACTCTTCTAGCGCCACAGGCCCTAGAGGAATTTAAACCTCTCAGAAGGAAGCTTGATTCATTTGTTCCCTTTGTAGAGTTTAATGAGAAGGATGCAAATCTCAAAATCAGACTAATTAAATTTGAAGAGGAGATTATAAGGAAAAAAAGCATCAAAATTACTACGGGATAGGAAGGATATATGTGCAATAGATGCAATTGCTGGTTCTTCTGTTCCATCCCAACAGGATCCAGCTATTATCTCTGAGGGATCGAAATCTGATCCTATTCTAATTCCAAATCCTCCATTTACCACACCCGATTCCCCTGACAAAAAGAGAAGTTGGTCTTTAAAATTTCTTAAATCTATTAAACAAAAGAATTTTTATGAACAGCACAAGAAAACTTTACCAACTGTTTCTACAAAAATGGGAGTTATGAAATCTATGGCAGATATAAAGATCCAGTCCAGTTTCCATCAGACCTTGAAATCAACTCCTCACCCACAGCCATATCTACTCAAATGGAGGTCCATGTTGACCCCAAGAATTTATCCTTGTTGACAGTGCACAACTATACACTTTCTCAAACTGATCTCCATCCATACAACGGTGACCCTTCGTTTGAATCACCGATTGTGGATGGGATCTGCACTTCTCTGATTAAGGAATCTAATACCACCAACATCACTCATCCTGTAGTTCCTTTACTTGCTTTTTGAAATGTGTCTTCGACAATTGACTTAACCCCATCTGTACAAGAATCATCAACTAGAGCCCATTTTTCGGTTTCTCTGAATGAGAAAAATGCTACTTATATTCAGAATCCCAATATGAGGGATTCAAAAATCACAGTTTTTTCGGGTTGCCCCCGGACATCACCCAAAGAGAAAAAGAGAAAACGGGGTTGTAGAGGGAGAGGACGAACCCACTGCAAACCCAGTACCCCTACTGGATAGATCCCAAAAAAGGACAAAGGCAGATTAGAACACAATAGTACGAATGGGAATTTAGGAATTTTTAATTTGGCAGACCATATTTTGACCGATGATGAGATCCGATTACTTGAACGAGGTCTGTCCTTCTGCTCTAATTCTCCTACTAATGTGTTTTCTTTATATCTTGATCTCAATGATTTTTTTAAAAAGCTAACTATACAACAAGATTTTTTATTAGAAGAAAGGAGAGGAAAAACTATAATTCCACCTCCACAAAGCCCCTCCCTGGTCACCAATCTAGAGACTGAACCGATGCATGTAGATGTGCATGGACATTCGAGTAAATTCTACCCACTGCATCATAAAGGTTCCCATATTGAAACATTTCAACAACTTATTTTAAAGGAGATTTGGTCTTTTAAACATCAAAAAACTAGGGATAATCTGAGTCCCGGTGAGTGACGAGCCGTCATCTCACTTAGAGACAACCAAAATCTGATTATCAAGAATGCAGACAAAGGGGGTGGCGTAGTACTCATGAATAGAGGCTGGTATATTGGGGAGGGAAAGAGAATTCTGGATGATCATGATTACTATGAAATGCTATCTCAGGACCCGTCGGTCTCTATATTTTTAAAATATAAGGAGCATATTAGGACCGCACATGTAAAGGGTCTTCTAAACAAAAAAGAGAAAACATTTTTGGATATAACTACATTCAGGGTTCCTTTTTTCTATTTCCTCCCCAAGATACACAAACTCCATCAATTCCCCGGGCCGCCCAATCATTTCGGGAATGGGTTCCATCACCAGTAACCTTTCCCATTATGTCGACCTTTTTCTTCAAAAATATGTTCTTAAGCTTGATTCCTACCTGAGAGACTCCTCCCAACTAATTAAACTTTTGAGAAACCTCCCCCCTATGAATGATTGCCTCATCTTGACCCTTGACGTTAGTGCTCTTTATAGCAATATATCCCACGACTTGGGGTTGCAAGCAATCGATCAATTCTTGTCGATGGACACTAATATTCCAGTTGAGCAAAGGAATTTCCTTAAAACATCTATTATGTTTATATTAAATAATAATGTATTCATATTTGAAGGGGTGGTTTACCGCCAGATAAAGGGCTGCGTGATGGGGACGAGGTTCGCCTCCAGTTATGCAAATTTGTTTATGGGGGTTTTTGAGTCCGTCTTCATCGTGCAGTCCCCCCTGGCGGCCAACCATGTGGTGCTTTATCGCCGCTTCATAGATGACTTATTTTTCCTGTGGAGGGGAACTAGCGAGAGTGCATTGAAATTCGTTGAGGAACTTAATGCCAATCCATGAGGTTTATCATTTACAGCGACCTTTTCTGAAACTGCCTTACAGTTTCTGGATCTTATGCTGCAGTTTGATCCAACAGGAAGATTGTTCACATCAACTTTTTTTAAACCTGTGGATGTTAACAGTTAATTAAGGTTCCATAGTGGACATCTCCCGAAATGGATCACCAATGTCCCTTATGGGCAATATTGGAGGGTCCGAAAAACTGCACCAGAGATTCTGAATTTTTAGTGGAATCTAAAATATTGAAAAAACAATTTCTACAGAAAGGCTACCCCAAGAAGTTATTGATGGATGCTTTCTCCAGAACTAAAACCCTTACACAGGATATGTGTCTTGATAGGATTGAGTCATTCACCGATAAAAATAAGAGTAGAAATAAATTAGCCTCAGATTTGACTAGATGGAGCATGGTCACCACATTTAGTCAATCTAGGGTTACCATCCATAATATTTTGGATAAATTCTGGTTTATCTTGAAGGGTGACCCCATTTTGGGGCCCTTTATACCTAACAAGCTGAGCATTATTTATAGGACGAACAGAAATTTGCGAAACTTAATAGCACCAAGTAATACATCCCTGAAATCTAGAATACAACCCCCACAGGAGGGCGTCTGTTCGGGGTGTCTTCCATGTAATATGCCTAAATGTTTATGTTGTAGAGTCATTCAAAATGGTAATCAAAATAATTTTTCATCATATACCACAGGAAAAAAATTCTCTATCAAACACAATGTGAATTTTCAGTAGACACATGTGATCTATTTACTTGAGTGTACTTGCAACCTCCAGTACATGGGTCGAACGATACAAACTATGCACGCACGTCTAAATAAACATAGACATAACATTCGGATAGGTTATCAATTACACAGTGTATCGAAACATTTTAGCATTGTTCATCAAAAAGATCCAGGAGATATAAGGCTTACTATTATAGACCACATACCTGATACTGTCCCCGACCGATTAGTGAGTTTGATTAATAAAGAAAGTTTTTGGATCTTCAAGTTGGGCACGTTGGCTCCTGAGGGTCTGAATTTGGCCCTTGAAAATGTAACCAGCTCTTAAGGTTATTTCCTTCTCCTTTCTAATGGAATTATTATTGCTATGTTTTAAAAGTGTTGTTTTTTTTTATCATGCAGTTTTGAATAACTGTTTTTTAACATGTATCACTTCATTTTATATCTCACTTAATATGTTTAGATTTTTTGTATTTATGTGTAGGTAATTTTTATGAAATTGATGTAGGCACTACAGATGTATTTTTGTATAACTGTTTACCAACATGCATTGCCATATTCTATACCTTATCCAATGTGTTTTTGATACTTTGTATTCATGTGAAGGTGGCTTATGTGAAACCAATGTGAACACTTCGCACCAGCACATGAAGGGTTTCCTTTGTTTGGACCCAGGTTAACTAATTAGTATAAACCAATCTTTGTGAATCTTTGTCTATATATATTTTATGTTTGTGCTCATACCCTTGTACCACCTGAGGAAGATAGTTCACTATCGAAACGCATTGTGGAAAGGGCTCATTAAATTTATTTTTTAGCCCTAAAAATTTTTTCACTTCTAGTGTTCATTCGTATAGCGCCCTATAGACCGCTTTTTTTATTTAATTTGGATCCCTGACTGTTCAGACACAAATATATCTGTTTAAAAGAGTCTGGTGTAGGCCAGAGAAATAGAACTGTGGTTTTGCAGTTCCACGGGTCAAATCTCTGTATTATCCTGCTTTTGGCATTTTTTCCGTAAAAAAAAACTGTAATAGTGTCTCCCTGACTGTTCAGACACAAATATATCTGTTTAAAAGAGTCTGGTGTAGGCCAGAGAAATAGAACTGTGGTTTTGCAGTTCCACGGGTCAAATCTCTATATTATCGTGCTTTTGGCATTTTTTGCCGTAAAAAAAAACTGTAATAGTGTCTCCCTGACTGTTCAGACACCAATATATCTGTTTGAAAGAGTCTGGTGTAGGCCAGAGAAATAGAACTGTGGTTTTCCTTTTCCACGGTTCTATTCTCCTTTTTATTACCCTTTTTCCATTGATAGTGCGAATGTAAGCTATTTTACTTCATTTACAATGGGCAAGGGACGTGGAACTGGGCGTTCTGGTGATGGTGCGTGTAGAGGACGGGGCCGTGGTCAAGGTGAAAATGTGTCACAACCAACAGCCACATCTTCTTGCTCCCACTTCTTGACCGAATTACTAGGGAAGCACACTACAAGACCAGTGTTGCGAACTGATCAGTGTGAACAGGTTATTAATTGGATAGCAGATAATACTTCCAGTTACCTGGGCACCACCACCTCCGGTCTGTCTTCCACACGGTCAAGTTTTAGTAGTCGCGAGTCTCGACCGCATACTCCTCCTCACTCTGATGTTCCTTCCTCCCACCATGCCGAGTGTCGTCAGACAGCAACTGATCCCACGCTTGGACACTCTGAAGAGCTGTTCACTGGTCCATTTCCATATTTGTGCCCCTCGCTTGAACCGCTTGAAGAGGTGGAAGAGGAGATCTCATGTAGCGATGCCAAAATATTTGAACAGCGACGACCAGAGGAAGTCGACGCTGGCAATTTGTCACAAGAGGTGGACGATGAAGAGACACAATTTCCACGAAGTGAGGAGGAGGATCGTGGTGCGCAAGTGGAAGAGGAGTAGGTGGTGGATGATCTAGTAACTGACCCAACGTGGCAGGAGGACATGCAGAGCGAGGCCATCAGCACACAGTGTGAGGGAGGCAGAGTACCCCAACAGGCAGGGAGAAGCAGTGTGGTGGCCGCACACAGAAGGTGGGCAACAGTTCCCCAACACGATGGACGTTGCCAGTACAACCGGTAGGTCTTCCAGAGTCTGGAATTTTTTTAAAGACTCTTCTGATAACCCCAAAAAGGCCATTTGTACCACCTGCCATGCCAGCATCAGCAGGGGTGATAAAACTACCAGCCTGACCACCACCAGCATGACCAGGCACATGTCAGCAAAGCACCCGACTTTGTGGGGCGAACCCCAGAGTCCATGACCAGTGTAACCGGGTGTCACCATTGCTTCTTCCGCTGTTGTGCGTGTAAGAGAACCCTCTGTTGTGCATGCAAGGCAAAACATCTGCTGTGCCCTCAACAACGCAGTTACTGGGAGAGTCCACCTGACAACGGACACGTGGACAAGTGCTTGTGGCCTGGGAAGGTACATCTCCCTGACGGCATACTGGGTAAACATAGTTGAAGCCGGGACCCAGTCGGACCTTGGGACGGAACACATCCTCACCACACCGAGGATTGCGGGCCCTATGTCAGTCAGAGTTGCCCCCACAGTGTACAGCTCCTGCGCATCATCCTCCTCCTCATGTTCAGCCTCCATCTGAGATATCACCACATCAGTTACAAGCTGGAAGTACTGCCTCAGCCAAGCGTCAACAGGCTGTGCTGAAACTCATAAGCTTAGGTGATAAACCTCACACTGCTTTTGAATTGTAGACAGCTGTGAAAGAGCAGGCAGATCTGTGGCTGAGACCGCTTAACCTACATCCAAGCATGGTCGTGTGTGACAATGGCTGTAACCTGGTGGCGGCTCTGAGGCGAGGCGAGATCACACACGTACCATGCCTGGCTCATGTGCTTAAACTCGTGGTTCAGCGGTTTCTTAAATCGTACCCCAAGTTGCCAGATCTGCTCGTCAAAGTACGCCGCCTGTCAGCTCATTTTCGGAAGTCAGCTACAGCTTCCGCCACCCTTGCTGTGTTTCAGCAGCGTTTGCAGCTTCCGGCACACCGACTGGTGTGTGATGTCCCCACACGTTGGAACTCTACCCTCCACATGTTGAAAAGGATTTGTGAGCAGAAGAGAGCAGTTGTGGAGTACCAGCTGCAACAAGGCCGTCGATATTCAGGTCAGACTCCACACATAAGACCTCAGGAGTGGACCTGGATGTCTGACATATGTACCATCCTGACAAACTTTGAGGAGTCCACCAAGATGGTGAGTGGCGATGACGCCATCATTAGTGTAAGCATCCCACTTGTCTGTCTTTTGCAACGTTCTCTGCAGAGAATTAAAGAGGAGGCATTGCAGCCAGAGTATGATGAGATGGATCAAGAAGCCGTAGCAGGCGATTACACACAGCCCAGCCTCATCTCATCCCAATTTGCATTGGGGGACAATGAGGGAGAGGAGGAGGAGGAGGAGGCCGCTGGGGGAATTATAACTGATAAGCGCACTCGCCTGTCAACTGACAATGCTGACAAGCTGACCCTTATCAAAATGAACAAGGGCTGGATTTGGCCAGACTTCTCATCACCACCAAATGACAGCAGAGTAACATAAAGTCAAATCCACTGTGTTATTTTGGGAGGTGTATTCCCATGCACCGCTTCACACCCACACATGGGTATACGCTTCCTCATTTCGGCTGTATTTTGCTCTTCTCCTTATCTTCAGCCTCCACCACCAGGGTGACCGTGGTCCGTGTTGCCAGCATTGCAAGTTCCTCCATCCTAATTTTTGTCAGCTTTTGCTTGGAAGGCATAGGCAAAGACTATGGGAGACCCACTCCCCAATAATGGGAATAATGTTTTTAATATGCTTTACTGCATGGCTCTGGTAAGGGGCATGAAAACCATCTTGTTAAGCTACTCTGAACTCCACGTCTCTTCCAAGGGGCATTAAAACAGTCTTGTTAAGCTACTGCGACCTCCACCACTTTTCAAAGGGGCATTAAATTGTCTTGTTAAGCTACTGCGACCTCCACGTCTCTTCCAAAGGGCATTAAAACCGTTTTGTTAAGCTACTGCGACCTCCATCATTCTTCCAAGGGGCATTAAAACCGTCTTGTTAAGCTACTGCGACCTCCACCATTCTTCCAAGAGGCATTAAAACCGTCTTGTTAAGCTACTGTGACCTCCACCACTTTTCCAAGGGGCATTATAACCGTCTTGTTAAGCTACTGCGACCGCCACGTCTCTTCCAAGGGGCATTAAAACAGTCTTGTTAAGCTACTGCGACCTCCACGTCTCTTCTGAGGGGCATTAAAACCATCTTGTTAAGCTACTGCGACCTCCACCATTCTTCCAAGGGGCATTAAAACCGTCTTGTTAAGCTTCTGCGACCTCCACGTCTCTTCCAAGGGGCATTAAAACCGTCTTGTTAAGCTACTGCCACCTCCACCACTTTTCCAAGGGGAATTAAAACCGTCTTGTTAAGCTACTGCAACCTTCACGTCTCTTCCAAGGGTCATTAAAAGCATCTTGTTAAACCACTCTGAACTCCACAGCTCTTCCAAGGGGCATTGAAATGTTGTTTTTAATTAACTCTAACCTCCACGACTCTTCCAACAGGCAATGCATTTCCTCCTAATTTTAGTCAGCTTTTGTTTTTCAATGCATAGGCGAACACTAAGGGAGACCCACTCCCCTTTAATAGGTCGAAGGTTTTTAGTATGCTGTAACCCACGTCTGTTTCAAGGGGCATTGCAGTTCCTCATAATTTTTGGAAAGCCTTCCATTCACTGCTTAGGCCAACAGTGCACAGGAGACCCAGTTGCTCTAAATGGAAAAAACGGTTTAGTTAAAGCCCTCTGACCTCCATGTCACTGCCAAGGGGCATTGGAGTACCTTGAAATTTTTGGTAGGTATTGCACTCACTGTATGCCCTATAACTGTGTAGCCGAACCGCTCATTTTGGTACAGAAACATATCCTAGAAGACATGTGTGGTTGACTGACCTGATATTGATGTGAATGGTCCCTGTTCCTCCTGCTCTTTCTCGTTTGCCACCACCTCATCCATCATTTATCACCTGAAGCTTTGTTTTAACGGGAGTCATTCAACTGGGATAGTAGCAGGAAAACATCTAGCAATCCTCGGAGGAGGTAGGATATGCGCCAAAACACTGACCATCTCAGGCCTAGCTGCTACTACATACATGTGCTTGCATTCCAAGAAAACAAAGCAGATGCTAACTTCTATCATCATCATCATGCTCCTCACCTTGGCACTCTCAACCCCCCTGATGGAGAAGCCAGGGCCCACCGGAGGAGTCTGGTTCTCTGGTGGGCTCGTCCAATGCTGCCCTAAAGCAGACCAGGCAAAGAAAAGTGTGGGGGGAAGTTCCCAGGAGAAATAGGGGCGGCTGGGGACCGTTTATGGACTCCCGGCCGCCCCCAGGCAGCTGGGGACCGTGTGTGGACACTCGGCCGCGGGGCGGCTGGGGATCGAGTATGGACACCCGGCCGCCGGGCGTCTGGGGACTGAGTATGGATGCCTCGCTGCCGAAGCATCCATGAGGTGGTGGCCAGCTTTGGCCTCCTCCAAACTAAAAGGCCCCATTTCAAGTGCAAGCTACAGTATGGTATTGCAGCCTGGGGGTGGGTGGGTGGCAGACTGCATACTTGCGCTTGCATTGCACGGAATGGGGGAGGTACAATTGAACACTGCCCTGGGACAAGGACTTGCAAGGGGATAGTTGCAAGTCTGCATCTTCTGATGCGGAAAGGATCACTTCTGATGGACACACTTTTAGGCAGTGACCTGGGAGTCAGAGATGCTTCCAGGGGTCTTTTCCATGCTGTTCCCATGTCTTTTCAGCACTGTATGCATTGTCACACAGCACATGGCCAGATAAGATTGTAAAATGTTAAAATGACATTTCCCGGTGAATGCATTTGTCACGGTTGAAAGCAATACAAAAGTGCAAAAACGCATAAAAAATGCTACTTGTGAACATAGCCCAAGGTGTGGAGGAGTATTTTTGTTTGTGATTATTTATTTTACCTTATACACAAGTCTTTACCCTGGAAAGGAAATTCCTTAACATATTTCACAGGAAAATCAGTTTCGTTTTTGAACGTTTTATTGTGAGCCCGTAAAAGTGGTTTAATACCTCTGACCACGTTGTTGACAGCAGTGACCTGGGGGTCAGAAATGCTTCCTGGGGCGATCCCCATGTCATTTGAGCACTGTCACTATCGTTTTGGGCACTTTTTAGGCTTTCTACAGACTACCGGGGGTACCGCCGCAAAAATGCTCGGGTCTCCCATAGACTAACATTGGGCTCGTTGCTCGGGTTGAGCACCTGAGTATCACGGTGAGCTCGGCCCGAGCTTCGAGCACCCGAGCATTTTAGTGCTAGCTCAACACTAAAACTGAGTAATAATGAAGAGACATATTGTTACAGTGACATATAATGCCAGTATTGGAAAAGATTGGTTGCTATGATGTAGATGCCTGATAAATTCAACACAATGATTAACCCTGTCAGTGTTGATCTAACACATATTTTATATCTGGACTATACCAGAAATGGAAGATGAGATATTAACACAACTTTGGTAATATCATAGGGACACTTAGTTGGATTACCATCCAGATGAGTATTACCACTATACCTGTCATTAAATATGGTAGTGTTCAACTGTAACTGTATATAAAAAAAGTTTTAGACAAATTGTTTTCATTTAAAGTAAGATTAAGAGAATTACAAAAAGAACAAAAAGTGACCTCTGGTTATCAAAATTACGCTGTTATAAGCCATTGTAAAACACTTGGCATGACTCCTAGCTTAAGGAGCTAACAGAGGTTTCTAAACTAGGTGAAGTACACCCTTACGAGCATATTTCTCTTTGACCAACCAATTAATTCTGTTATGCATCAATAGTCACCTTTTGTCCTTTATTTAAAAAATATATATAAAAAATAAATTGTTTAATTCTGGTAGATTTAATTTATGTTTCATTCTTTCTTTATAAATGTTTCATGAATGTTTAATATTGCTATAAAGCAAGTAAATTAATCTCATTTAGCTAAAAACAAAATCAAAGATTAACAACTATATCTTTATTAGAGATGAAAGGGCAAAGCTAAGTAAGAGAAGGATGGGACAAGAATAAAGACCCTCATTTATTAATAATGACAGATTTTGCTCTTATGCAATTGGAGAGAGTAGTTGGCAAGAAAGAAGCCTAATTCATTAAAAGATTCATGCTTCTTCATATATTTAGTGCATTTGGAATTGTCTATCAGAAATTATTTTATACCTTTTATGAGTGGTCATACATTCTGTTAATGTTTTCCTTTATTAAATGAACCTATAAGTACATGAATAGCATAACCACGTCAGCATTTCTTGTTTTTTTTGTAGTGTACACATACGGTACACATTTTTTTATGCAAAATATGGCACTATTTCAAAATGTAACTTTTAGACAGGTGCAATTTTCACAAAATTCTGGTGTAATCTGAATACAATAGTTAGTGTGTGCCAAGAATTTTTTAAAATAAATTGTGGCTGGCACATAAGCAAAATCTAAAAATTAAATAAATATCTGGCTGTCATTGCATCTAGGAAAAAGCAGGACTCATTTTTGAAGAGGATAAACCTCTTTTGCAGAGTCCATTGTTCTATTCCATCTGGAAAGCACATGTGCAACACCATGATGGCGCCTTTATGAGGGAAAGTCACACTGCTCCTACTTATGGGATTATGGTGTGGGGTGGCATAATATAGGGTAGCCGGACCCCTCTAGTCTTCATTCAAGCTACTTTAACAGCTCAAAGTTACATTGATTTGTTTGTGGAACCAAGGATTTAATCATTTGTCCAATGTTTCCTAGGAGCCATTTTTTAGCCTGACAATGGCAGGCCATATGTTTCTTGTGCTATAGTGAGCAGGCTGCATGGCCTAACTAAGCTAACATGGCCTGCAGAATCTCTGGACTTAACTCCCATCTAGCACATTTTGGATGACATAAGCTGGCAATTGCAAAGGGAGCTGCCAGCAGCAGCTCATGATGATTTGTTTGTTCAAGAGCTTTCAGCGTGGCAGAAGATTCCCCAGACAACTATTTGTAACCTCATTGATAGCATGCCAATGCGTGTAAGAATATGTATTTCTGTCCATGACCCTCATATCTAATACTGAATAAATTATGTTTTGAAAATGTTTCTATTTTTTCATAATTTGCATATCACTGAAATATCTATCAATCCTGTGATTTCCATAATTTCATGACTTTTCCTTCTTACAATTTCAATGTTGAGGAGTGTATTTACTAATATGGGCTTAAAACAAAATAGTCCAATATGCTGCATATTCCTTAAAATAGTGCATGTTGTTTGAGTGATGCAGAGCAGCTTCTGAGCTTCATCAGATTATAATATCACTATTTGTGTAACTTTTAGTAAATAAGTCATACTTCCTTTTTCTACCTTTCACAGAAATCTGTGGCAGAGAAAGTGGCCTAACAGATTTGGTGGTTAGCTTAAGTGATGAGCGACCATACTCACAAGTACTCGGTACTCGCCTGAGCATCTCAGTACTCGAGATGCTCGGAGCTCGCCGAGTACTTTCGAGATGCTCGGGCGGAAGCTCGGGTCCCCTCCCTGCATGTTTGGCGCTCTTTAGAATGCCAATCAACATGCAGGGATTGCCTGCCACTCATTGTAATGCCGCAGCCATGGTGGTTGTAGCATTACAGTGATTGGCTGGCCGCACAGCGTCATCAGGTCTATATCAGACCTGACGCCGCCGTGCTCGTCACAGTCACTCCGGAATCAGGCAGAGGAGGGAGAGGTGCTGCTGAGCTAGGGAGAGATTTGCTTCTGTATTAGGTAGTGAAGGGAGAAAACACGTACATTACACATATCCATCTCAACGAACAGTCCTTCTGAGGACTAATCCATCTGCAGAGATATCAGGCAGGCAGTGTATATAGGTAGGCAGTGTATATAGCAGACTGCAGTGCATTTAGCACAAGAGGCTCCATTCCAGTTCTGCCTTCTGCTGCTGTTAGATATTTCTAGACAAAGGCCCAGGTCTCAGGGGCCAGGAATACTTTTTTTTGGATCTTTCCATATTACAGCGCTAAAAATTCAGCTATTTAAAACAGTGTTTTCTCCGTCACACGGATCACATATACAGTACAGACTAAAAGTTTGGACACACCTTCTCATTTAAAGATTTTTCTGTATTTTCATGACTATGAAAATTGTACATTCACACTGAAGGCAACAAAACTATGAATTGACCCATGTGGAATTATATACTTAACAAAAAAGTGTGAAACAACTGAAAATATGTCTTATATTCTAGGTTCTTCAAAGTAGCCACCTTTTGCTTTGATGACTGCTTTGCACACTCTTGGCATTCTATTGATGAGCTTCAAGAGGTAGTCACCGGAAATGGTCTTCCAACAATCTTGAAGGAGTTCCCAGAGATGCTTAGCACTTGTTGGCCCTTTTGCCTTCACTCTGCGGTCCAGCTCACACCAAACCATCTCGATTGGGTTCAGGTCTGGTGACTGTGGAGGCCAGATCATCTGGCGCAGCACCCCATCACTCTCCTTACACAGCCTGGAGGTGTGTTTGGGGTCATTGTCCCGTTGAAAAATAAACGATGGTCCAACTTAACGCAAACCGGATGGAATAGCATGCCGCTGCAAGATGCTGTGGTAGCCATGCTGGCTCAGTATGCCTTCAATTTTGAATAAATCCCCAACAGTGTCACCAGCAAAGCACCCCCACACCATCACACCTCCTCCTCCATGCTTCACGGTGGTAACCAGGCATGTAGAGTTCATCCGTTCACCTTTTCTGCGTCGCACAAATTTGGACTCATCAGACCAAAGCACAGATTTACACTGGTCTAATGGCCATTCCTTGTGTTCTTTAGCCCAAACAAGTCTCTTCTGCTTGTTGCCTGTCTTTAGCAGTGGTTTCCTAGCAGCTATTTTACCATGAAGACCTGCTGCACAAAATCTCCTCTTAACAGTTGTTGAAGAGATGTGTCTGCTGCTAGAACTCTGTGTGGCATTGACCTGGTCTCTAATTTGAGCTGCTGTTAACCTGTGATTTCTGAGGCTGGTGACTCGGATAAACTTATCCTCAGAAGCAGAGGTGACTCTTGGTCTTCCTTTCCTGGGGCGGTCCTCATGTGAGCCAGTTTCTTCGTAGTGCTTGATGGTTTTTGCAACTGCACTTGGGGACACTTTCAAAGTTTTCCCAATTTTTCGCACTGACTGACCTTCATTTCTTAAAGTAATGATGGACACTCGTTTTTCTTTACTTAGCTGCTTTTTTCTTGCCATAATACAAATTCTAACAGTCTATTCAGTAGGACTATCAACTGTGTATCCACCAGACTTCTGCACAACACAACTGATGGTCCCAACCCCATTTATAAGGCAAGAAATCACACTTGTTAAAGCTGACAGGGCACACCTGTGAAGTGAAAACCATTTCCGGTGACTACCTCTTGAAGCTCATCAAGAGAATGCCAAGAGTGTGCAAAGCAGTCATCAAAGCAAAAGGTGGCTACTTTGAAGAACCTAGAATATAAGACATATTTTTCAGTTGTTTCACACTTTTTTGTTAAGTATATAATTCCACATGTGTTAATTCATAGTTTTGATGCCTTCAGTGTGAATGTACTCATGAAAATACAGAAAAATCTTTAAATGAGAAGGTGTGCCCAAACTTTTGGTCTGTACTGTTTTCAGAAAATACTGCTATTTTTGGCCTCCATTGAAATATTTTTTCACTGTGTCAGCGAAGTTTTTGACACCGGATGGCTATTCAAAATAGTTACCTACAGACAAGGTATTTAAAACTGTATTTTCTCCATCACTCGGATCACATATACGTTTTCAGAAAATACTGCCATTTCTGACCTCCATTAAAAATTTGTTTCAGCGAAGCAATTGACACCAGATTGCTGTTCAAAATAGTTAGCTACAGGCCAATTATTCAAAACTGTGTTTTCTCTGACATACGGATCACATATAAGTTTTCAGAAAATACTCCCATTTTTGACCTCCATTAAAAATTAGTTTCAGTGTGTCAGTGAAGCAATTGACACCAGATTGCTGTTCAAAATAGTTACATACAGGCCAGGTATTTAAAACTGTGTTTTCTCCGTCACACGGATCACATATAAGTTCACTCCAAATTCATTCATTTGTAGTGAGCGTGGAAGATATTGTCCACCATTTAAAAAGGGCAAGGCACGTGGCAAAGGACGGGGAACTGGACGTGATGGTGCTTGCAGAGGCCGAGGACAAGGCCTTGGGCAAGCTGAAATTGTGCCACAACAAACACCCACATCTTCTCGTCTGACCTTCCTGTCCCAATTTCTAGGGGACCGCAGCACACCACTATTGAACCCAGAACAGTGTCAAAATGTTGGTTGGATAGCGGATAATGCTTCCAGTCACTTAGCCACCACCCTGTCTTCCACACGGTCAAGTCTCAGTAGCCGTCAGTCTGGACCGCATATTCCTCACCCTGATCCTCCTTCCTCCCACCATGCCGAGTGCCCGGAGACAAATGATCCTATATTTGAACACTCAGAAGAGCTGTTGACTTTTCCATTTATAGATTTGGGCCTCTCGCCCGGTCCACTTGAAGCGGGGCAAGAGGATATCGCATGTAGCGATGCCCAAATATTTGAGCAGCCACGGTCACACGAAGGCGACGGTGGGAAAGTGTCACAAGCGGTGGACAATGATGAGACACAATTGCCAGAAAGTCAGGAGGAGGACCAGGGTGTGGAAGTGGAAGACGAGGTGGTGGATGAAATAGTAACTGACCCAACCTGGCAGGAGGACATGCAGAGCGAGGACAGCTGCACACAGGGGGAGGGAGGCAGAGCACCCCAAAAGGCAGGAAGAAGCAGTGTGGTGGCCACAGACAGAAGGCAGGCAACTGTTTCCCGTAACACCAACACGAAGGAAGTTGCCAGGACAACTGTTAGGTCTTCCCGAGTCTGGTCGTTTTTTAAAGACACTGCCGATTACCCCAAAAAGGCCATTTACACCACCTGCCAGGCCAGCATCAACAGGGGTGGCAAAAAGACCATCCTGACCACCACCAGCATGATCAGGCACATGGCAGCAAAGCACCTGACTTTGTGGGCCAAACGCCAGGGTCCAGGAACAGTGTCTGTGGGTGGCACCATTGCTTCTTTCGCTGTTGTGCATGCAAGCCAATCCCCTGTCCATGGTGCATGCGAAGATGCCTCCTGCCCTGCACCTGTCATTGCACACTCTCAAGTAGCAGCATCAGGAAGCACGTCCACGTCCTTGTCCCAGCGCAGTATTCAATTGTCCATACCCCAGTCCTTGGAACGCAAGCGCAAATAAGCAGCCAACGCCCCACAGGCCACACTACTAAATTCCCACATTTCACAAGTGCTTGCGCTCTAAATGTTGCCTTTTAGGCTCGTGGAGACGGATGCATTCCCCAACCTGATGGCGGCGGCCGTCCCTCGGTACTCGGTCCTCAGCCACCACTCTTTCTCCCGGTGTGCCGTCGCCGCATTACACAAGTATGTGTCGCAAAACATTAGACGTGCCCTTAACAACACCATTACTGGGAAAATCCACCTAACCACGGACACGTGGACAATTGCTTGTGGGCAGGGACGGTACATCTCGCTGACGGCACGCTGGGTTAACATAGTGGAAGCCGGGACCCAGTCGGACCTAGGATTGCCGGCCCAAGGTCAATCAGGTTTGCCCCCACATTCTACAGCTCCTGCACCTCATCCTCCTCAGCCTCCTCCTCCTCTTCAGCCTCCATCTCCGAAATGACCACATCAGTCACAAGCTGGAAGCACTGGAGCACTGCCTCGGCCAAGCAGCAACAGGCTGTGCTGAAGCTAAGATACTTAGGTGACAAACCACACAATGCTGAAGAGTTGTGGACAGCTCTGAAAGAGCAGGCAGATCTGTGGCTCACACCGCTGAACCTACAGCCAGGCATGGTCGTGTGTGACAATGGTCGGAACCTGGTGGCGGCTTTGAGGCGAGGCGAGCTCACACATGTACCATGCCTGGCCCATATGCTTAACCTCGTGGTTCAGCGGTTTCTCAAATCCTACCCGAAGCTGCCGGATCTGCTTGTTAAAGTACGCCACCTGTGTGTCCATTTTAGAAAGTCACCTACAGCTTCCGCCGCCCTTGCCGTGTTTCAGCAGCATTTGCAGCTCCCGGCTCACAGACTGGTGTGTGATGTCCCCATGCGTTGGAACTCTACACTGCAGATGTTGGGAAGGATTTGTGAGCAGAAGAGGGCAGTTGTTGAGTAGCAGCATCATCAAGGTTGTCGTTATTCAGTTCAAACTCCACACATAAGACCTCAGAAGTGGACATGGATGTCAGACATATGTACCATCCTCCAAAACTTTGAGGACTCCACCAAGATGGTGAGCGGCAATGACGTTATAATTAGCATCACCATCCCGCTTCTGTCTTCTGAAATGCTCTCTGCTCACAATCAAAGAGGATGCATTGCAGGCGGAGCACGATGAGATGGAACAAGGAACCATACAGTGTGTGTGATTACACACAGCCCAGCCTCATCTCATCCCAACGTGGATTGGGGGACAATGAGGAAGAGGAGGAGGAGGAAACACAGGAGCTAGTTTCGTGCGCTGTAAACGGTACTACCTGCACAGCTGTCATACCGTTTGTTCAGCATGGATGGCAAGAGGACAGAGAGGAGGAGGAGGAAGAGAGCATGGTCAGTCATCCTCTTGGTGAGGACACGGAAGTCTTGCCTGTTAGTAGTCTGGCACGCATGGCTGAGTTTATGTTATGCTGCCTTTCTCATGACCCTCGCTACAAGGAGAACCTTATATCTCATTCCTGAGGCGGACAGGTCTGCAAAAATGGGACTGTACCAGAAGGCCCTTGTTGCTGAACTATTATTAAAATTCCCATCTGAAAATGCTGGTGGCAGAGGTCACACTTCGTTGGACAACCAAGAAGTACAGGCGAGAGAGACACAACTTCAATCCAGCAGAGGCAGGGGAACACTGTCAAAGATCTGGGAGAATTTTCTAAGCCCCTCCCATCGCACAAGCCCTGAGGCGCAGGGTACTCTCACAAGGAGTGCAAAGTTTGGGAAGATGCTGAGGGAGTACCTTGCCAACCGTACCAATATCCTCCGTGATTCCTCTGTGCCTTATAATTATTAGGTATCCAAGCTGGATACGTGGAATGAACTGGCTCTCTATGCCTTGGAGGTCCTGGCCTGCCTTGCCGCCAGCGTTTTATCAGAGCGGATATTTAGTGCCGCTGGTGGAATTATAACTGATAAGCGCATCCGTCTGTCAACTAAAAATGCTGACAGGCTGACTCTTCTAAAAATGAACAAGGGCTGGATTGGGCCAGACTTCTCAACACCACTGAATGATAGCAGTGTAACATAAACTCAAATCCAGTGTCTTTTCTTGGGAGGTGTATTCCCATGAACCTTTTCACACCCAGACATGGGTATACGCTTCCTGATTTTGGCTATTTGCTCTTGACCTCCTCCTTCTCCTCATCCTCTACCACCATATCACCAGGATGACCGTGGTCCGTGATGCAACACCCACATAATTTTTTTAAAGGGTGTTTATGATGCCCGTAAAAAAAATTTTTTATACAGTATGTTCATGTATACCCCCAGGGGTAAATGTTTGTCAGCCCATACACTTAGTGCATGGGCATTATAAGTAGTGGAGTCCCGCTCCTTTCTAATGGGAACATTTTTTTATGAGTCCCTCCTCCACGTCTCTTCCAAGGGGAATTGGAGTGCCTCCAAATTTTTGGGAGCCCTTGCATTCACTACATAGGTCAACACTATGGGAGACCCATTTCCTAATAATGGGAACATTTTTTCATGAGGCCCTCTACGTCTCTTCCAAGGAGTATTGGAGTGCCTCCAAATTTTTGGCAACCCTTGCATTCACTGCATAGGCAAACACAATGGGAGACCCACTTCCTAATAATGGGAATATTTTTTTATGAGGCCCTCCTCCACGTCTCTTCTAAGGGGCATTGGAGTGCCTCCAAATTTTTGGCAACCCTTTCCTTCACTGCATAGGC
The DNA here is from genome assembly GCF_046119375.1 of Phyllobates terribilis. NCBI lineage: Eukaryota > Metazoa > Chordata > Amphibia > Anura > Dendrobatidae > Phyllobates > Phyllobates terribilis. Next base: position 419,718,895 of record NW_027362762.1, on the reverse strand, counting down.
CAGCACTATGGGAGACCCACTTCCTAACAATGGGACCATTGTTTTGAGGAGGCCCTCTGACCTCCACGTCTCTTCCAAGGGGCATTGGAGTGCCTCCAAATTTTTGGCAACCCTTGCATTCACTGCATAGGCAAACACAATGGGAGACCTACTTCCTTATAATGGGAACATTGTTTTCAGGAGGCCCTCCTCTAAGACTCTTCAAAGGGGTATTGGGGTGCGTCCAAATTTTGGGCAGCCCGGCCACTCACTGCATACGCAATAACAGTATAGGAGACCCACTCTGTAGTAATGGGAACAATAAAACATAGCCGGCTGATGGCTCTCTAAGAATAGTGAGGGCTGACTGCTGGCACTATAAAAATAGACTTTGTGACTTTCAGAATCCCTCCTTCATAAATGAAACACAATGTGTCTGATGATATCTCACACACCACATAGCTTAGATAAGGTTGTAAAATGTTAAAATTAAAAAGTGAAAAAACGCATCAAAAACGCTACGTGTGAACATAGCCCAAGGTGTGGAGGAGCATTTTTGTTTTTGGTTATTTATTTTGCTTTATATACAAATCATTACCCTGGAAAGGATGTTCCTTAACATGTTTCCCAGGAAAATCCATTTTGGTTTCGTTTTGGAATGTTTTATTGTGAGTCCGTAAAAGTGGCGTAATACCTTTGACAACGTTGTTGACAGAAGTGACCTGGGAATCAGAAATGCTTCCAGAGGTCTTTCCCGTGCTGTCCCCATGTCATTTGAGCACTGTTCCCATCGATTTGGGTAATTTTTAGTCCCTCTGCAGACCGCCAGGGGGAGCCGCCTGAAAAATGCTGGAGTTTCCCATAGACTTACATTGGGCTCGTTGCTCGGGTCGAGCACCCGAGTATTCCAATGTTCTCGACCCGAGCATCGAGCACCCGAGCATTTTATTGCTCGCTCATCACTAGTTAGCTTGCACATTATTATTTACCATGCAGTTTACTGATAACTTTTTTCTACAAATAGTAAATGTTTTGACACAGAAGTTTAGATAAACTTATTAAAGTATCGTAGTTGTCTATATTTAGGGACAATGTTTACTGAAATGCATACATTTTGGGCTGAAAATTATTTTTGCAATTGGATTTCTAGAAAAATCTTGCCTCCTATAGCATGAAAAATGTTTGCCTTCTATAACCTCTGCGATGCAATGTTGTACATTGCGCACACAAAAAGACATGAATTCAAAAAACATCACAGTAAAGAAGCAGGCCTTACCAACACCAGTTCAGATTACCAATGCACAAGCAGGATGCAGACGACCCCCATGATAAAGGCGGGGGCAGCACAGGTGCAGAATACAGTCACACAGATAGGTGTGATGCCCAGTTTCTGACTTACAGCTTATTAATGATGACCATCATTTTAAATCAAGCGGGCTACCCGGCACTATATACATGCACCAAACAGGACAGATGCCTTAATTCACCCAACCAACACTGAAGGGCCTGGCTGCATCCTGCAAATGATAAAAATGTGCAATAAAAATGCAATAAAAAGGTGAAAAATAATGTATAAGATAAATACATTAAATGAGGTATTGGTCAATATTTTGGCCAAAATAGGCAAGCTCGCAATCAGCGTCAAGGGTCCTCATTACCTTACGATCCCTACTCTAAAATTAAAAACAGCGTACAGAAAAGGACATGAATTCAAAAAACATCACAGAAAAGAAACAGGCCTTACCAACACCAGTTCAGATTACCAATGCACAATCAGTATGCAGATGACCCCCATGATAAAGACCGGGGCAAGCAAAGGTGCATAATACTCATGTGACAGTATTCTGCACCTGTGCTTGCCCCCACCTTTATCATGGGGGTCGTCGCCATCCTGCTTGTGCATTGGTAATACAAACTGGTGTTGGTAAGGCCTGCTTCTTCTCTGTAATGTTGTATATTGCTGGCTGTAGAATGAGTTATCTAAAAATCCATCAATCAGCCCACTATAATGGTCTGATCAGGATTTTGTAGTTATTTTATCTGTTTTTTTTTCTGAGCATCCAACTACATTATAGTTGAATGTGCAGGAAAGCAAAGAGCTTGTATAAGCCAAACAGTGTAACATTTTTAATGAAACCCAATAGGAAAAAATATTTTTTAGCCTTAAAGGGGTTTTCCTGTCTGAAAGGAAAAGTCTGCAGTCACTCTGTGTGCTGCAAGGATTCACCAGATTCAGAGCCAGAAACAGCAGTGATATATGTGGTGTTATGTGCAGAAGCAGTCTAGTGGGCGTGGCCTCAATCCATACAATTGTATTGAGAGAGGCCGTGCCCACTGGACGACTGCGCCTTCGCTCCATACACTTATATAGAGCGAGTCTATGCCCACTAGATGGCTTCTAACGGAGTAAGCATATCACATATTTCACTGCTGTTCATGGCTCAGAAACCAGCAAATACTTGCAGTGCACAGTGCATGCACTGGGGGGATTCAAAAGTCGGTAGTCACACAGAGTGACTGCAGACTTTTCATTTTAGACCAGGCAACCTCATTAAATACATATATTTAAAGTGAATCTGTCACTTGGTTTTTGCTATTTAATCTGAAAGCAGCATAATATAGGGCACAATAGCCTGATTACAGGGATGTGTTAATTAGTTTCAATACATTCAGTGGTTTATCAGCAGGAAATTATCTGCATCTGACAACATGTCTCGTGCAAGCAAGTCAGTTTAATCTGTGTAACCCTGCCCCCACCACTAATTGGCAGCTTACTGACAATTCACAGTGTACACAGGAAGCTGCCAGTCAGTTTGGCTGGTACTACACACAGCCCAGAAGATTTAACTCTGCTATATCTACATCAGACAAATCAGGGATTCTAGGGATTCAAAACTGCACAAAGAGGCCCAGTAAATGACACATTCCTGGAATCAAGCCCTCTGTCTCTACATTATGCTGCTAGCAAACACCTGCTGACAAATTACTATTTAAGAAAATAAAAATTGTCTGTAAAGGTGGAACACCCTTTTCATTTTCATCTCTAAGGCTGTGTGCCCACGTAGCATTTTTCAAGCGTATATGCTGCGGAATTTCTGCAGCGTAAACGCTTGAAAAACGCATGTATATCCGCACCCCATGGTCCCCAATGGGATTCCGCAAGTTCTATGCACATGCTGCGGATTTTTCCGCAGCGTTTATGCCACATTCAAAAATCCGCAGCATGTCATTTAATTTTGCGTTTCTGCAAGCGGAATTGCCTTAGTCCAATGCATAAAAAACGCACGGCAATTCCGCATGTGGAAAACGCATGATAAACGCGCGAAAAATGCGCGATAAACGCGTGCGGAATTCCGCATGCGTTTTTCCGGGAGAGGACTTGCATTTATGCAGCAGAAATTTTCTGCTTCATAAATGCAACGTGGGCACATAGCCTAACTCTTAGTGATTATCAATGTGTAGACAAATCAGATCAAAAATTCTAATTTGACTGATTGCGTGGAATTTCCTGAGAAATTTTGCTTGCAGAGAAGTTATCGAAAGTCCCTTACTGTATGCTTTGGATTCTCTCCAGAGTCCAAAGCATAGCAACCATAAGATATAAAAAAGTGCTCAAAAAAAGGTCACAACGTCTTGACTTTGCGAATAATGAGGCATGCACAGAACCATCCCGAGCATTATCAGCACTGGAAGTCTCGATTCAGAGTGAGAGTTCTGGGGATCTCAGTATGAGCGGCAAGGATCAGAAGATGCAATGAGGACTGGACAGGTGAGTAGAGGAGCCAGAGAGGTGAGTGGTAAGGTGAGTATAACATTTATTTTTTTAACCTTTTCATGGCTCAGAAAAATACTGTCCAGTGGCCGCCATTTTGATGCATCCCAGCGGAAGCGAAAGATACAAAAACATCTTCCTTTTGGGTGATTGTGGATATTAGTGAAAATTTGATTAGAATTCAATTCCACTCTAATTTATTTGCTCATCACTATGTAATAGAACTGCAGATTATGGGATTATAACATAACTCGATTATAACTTGTCTATACTTAATTAAATTGTAGTAAGCTCTGATGTGTGAGGGTATTAGCATTATTCATCTATATGTGTTTTCATTCTTAGGATACAAACAATAATGCTTCCATTCGCTGACGTCAAACACTTTGGGCCCAATTTATTAAGACTTGTTTTTCATATGCCAAACTTAATGACGGGTGTACAGGAGGAGTAAAATGCATCTAAATCATTAAGAGGCGCACGCAACTTAATGAATGAGGCTCATCGTATCACTGGTGTGCATCTCACTGGGAATGTTACTCAGAGTACTTTTCAGGTGTAAATTGAGCCACTTTTGAAGAATTTGCCAGGCGGACTTTGCTATGCTTAATCTTACTCATGCTTCGTCCACTTTGGAGGATCAAACCAGGGTTGGAGCGAAAATGTCAAAAGTTGCACATTTGTTTTCGCAATTTTGAGTTGCAAAAACATTTTGCAACTTTTCAAAGTATTTTCGGTATAAAGACCTTTGAAAATTCTGGGCTACAGTATATTAGAAAGCTGTAAAACTTTGTAACATACAATGAGTAAACTTAATTTACAGACAACGGAAAATGCCTTTAAAGGGTCAGATAAAAAGTCGTCTTTTATGATTGTCAGATGTAATCCAGCAAATTGTCATCCTCCTGCATTATTAATTATGTTATCATTTGTAGTATATGTTACTTAACAAAAATCACAAAGTCTTCATTCAAAAAGGTTTGCAGCTAAGCTTCCTTTAGTACATCCCTGAGGCAAGGTAAAGTACTTGAGGTACTGTAGCTTCATGTATAATAAATCTCTTCCCATTCCCATCTGCTGTTTTGTTCTGAGAGTAAATTTGCTTTTTAAGCGCTTCTCAAGCTGAAGTCACACTGCTGCCCACATAGCACTTTGCTGATTTGCTCACCATTTGAGTGCATTACTTTATTACAAATGCTGAATGATATGTTTCTACTCTTTTTTGTTTATGCCCACAGTTTTTTGCTGTCTGACAGTTTCTAATATTTTTAACAGTAATCCAATGTAATTGAGTACAATGTCAATTACCCTAAAGTATGTAAAAGAAGTTTTAACAATATAAGAACAACTAACAAATAGTAAAATATGCAACTTTTTATGAACACCTAGGATTAGAAGCTTCAAACTAGAGATAAGTGGGAAACCACATAGCTTTTACTGGAAAATTCAATTAGCAGCGATTTTATTCTCTGCAAAATGTAATGTCCTTTATAATGCTCCTGATATACATACACTGCGTTCCAAATTATTATGCAAATGCTATTTTTCTCTGATTTTCTTAAATGGTCGATACAAATGAGTTATTATAATGTTCAAATCATCAACCATTAGAGTATAAATCAAATTTTATTGGACAAACCCCCCAATGATAACAGTATATTTTTCAAAGCAAAAAAAACTCAAAATGCACTGTTGCAAATTATTATGCACAATATAAACATTTGTTTCCAAACATTTTATAGATTGTAAAGAACTGAAAATGGTCATTTGTTGAATTTTCAGCATTACGAGGTTACATTTACTGAAATCAAAAGTTTTTTCAATCAAAAACATCTTAACAAGCCAAGTTACATGTTAGCATAGGACCTATTACTTGATATCTTCAAACCACATATCCAAGCTCTTTGCACCTCCTGCTGACTCCAACTGAAAAATATCTCCCTGACCCGTACATTCCTTAACAAAGAATCTGCAAAAACACTAGTGCATTTCATCATCATCTCCCGCCTTGACTACTGCAACCTCTTGCTCTGTGGCCTCCCTTCTAATACTCTCGCACCCCTCAAATCTATCCTAAACTCTGCTGCCTGACTAATCCACCTGTCCCCCTGCTATTCCCCGGCCTCTCTCCTCTGTAAATCCCTTCACTGGCTCCCCATTGCCCTGAGACTCCAGTTCAAAACCATAACCATGGCATATAAAGTCATCCACAACCTGTCTCCTCCATACATCTGTGACATAGTGACTACTTACCTACTCCCCTGCTTGCAACCTCTGATCCTCACAAGATCTCCTTCTTTACTCCCCTATTATCTCCTCTTCCCACAATCGCATACAAGATTTCTCCCGTGCAGTCCCCTACTCTGGAACTCTCTACTCCAACATGAGGATGAGGAAAAAGCCAATATGCTAAATGATTTTATTCAACAGTATTTACACAAGAAAATCACCTGACAGAAAACATGATCAGTGATAACAAAAATTCTCCATTAAATGTCACTTGCTTAACCCAGCAGGAAGTATGTCAGCGTCTAAAAATCACTAAAGTTGACAAATCCCCAGGCCCGTATGGGATACACCCGAGAGTACTGCAGGAATTAAGTAACGTCATAGTTAGACCATTATTTTTAATCTTTAAAGATTCCATAATAACAGGGTCTGTACCACAGGACTGGCGTATAGCAAATGTGGTGCCAATATTCAAAAAGGGGACAAAAACCGAACTTGGAAATTATAGGCCAGTAAGCTTAACCTCTACTGTGGGTAAAATCCTGGAGGGTTACCTAAGAGATGCTATACTAGAGTATCTGAAGAAGAATAACCTCATGACCCAATATCAACATGGGTTTACGAGGGACCGTTCCTGTCAGACTAATCTGATAAAGCTTTTATGAAGATGTAAGTTCTGGACTGGACCAAGGAAAAGCAATGGATGTGGTTTTTTTATACGCTTTTTTTTTTATAAAGCTTTTGATGCGGTTCCACACAAAAGGTTGATACATAAAATGAAACCAATGGGGATCGGGGAAAATATATGCAAGCGGGTTAAGAACTGGCTCAGTGATAGGAAACAAAGGGTGGTTATTAATGGAACACACTCAGACTGGGTCTCAGTTAACAGTGGGGTACCACAGGGGTCAGTATTGGGCCCGCTTCTTTTTAACATATTTATTAATGACCTTGTAGGGGGCATACTGAGTAGTATTTCAATATTTGCAGATGACACTAAACTCTGCAGGGTAATCAATACAGAGGAGGACAATTTTATTTTACAGGAGGATCTATGTAAACTAGAAGCTTGGGCTAATAAATGGCAAATGAGCTTTAATGGGGATAAATGTAAGGTAAAGCACTTGGGCACTTGTCCTTAGATCTGAATCCAACACAAGTTAATGGGGACCCAAACTTTGGTGCTTTAAAATGGCTGTAAAATGGTTATAGTCAGGGCTAGAGGGATGTAAAAGGAAGCTAAGTGGGGGTAATAGCAGGACAATTGCCCTGCAAACAAATGTGCATAGGAAAATTACTTAAAGGTTATTTTTTTCACACTAGCAATCATGGTAAAATAGGAAGTAAATAAATAACATAAAAATGTTAATAGTTCCTTCACAGAGACTGAGGTTAGCACCTTCTAGTCCAGTTAAAAATTTAACCCACAGAGCATGGGGCAGAATACCCCTACATTAGCAGCTTACAAATTTTACCCACAGAGCATGGTCCAGAGTACCCCCACAGAATCTTAATACAAATTTCACCTACATAGCATGTTTATACATTTCCCCCACATAAGCTAATAATACATTTCACTCACATAGAATGTTGTCACCTTTTTCAGCAAAAGCTGATAAAAAATTTCACACCCAGATAATGGGGCACACTGCCCCCACAGCTTAAAAATGCCTCCTCCAGTAGCTCATGTTACAAATGCTGTAGATGAAAAGCTGTTTGTATGATCTTGGGTTGAGCTGGCGGTACGCAGCAAGGCTTGTTACCCACAGTCCAGTTAAAAATTTCACTCACAAAGCATGGGGCAGAGTACCCCTACATTAGCAGCTTACAGCTTTCTCCCACAGACCATGGAGTAAAATACCCCTTATGAAGCAACCTTCAAATTTCATGCACAGACCATGGGGTAGAAAACCCCCTCAGAAGCTGCTTTCAAATTTCACCCTCTGACCATGGGGTAGAGTATCTCCTCAGAAGCAGCTTTCAAATTTCACCCACAGACCATGGGGCAGAGTACCGCCTCAGAAGCAACTTTCAAATTTCACCCAGAGACCATAGGGTAGAGAACCCTCTCAGTAGCAGTTTTCAAATTTCACGCACAGACCATGGGGTAGGGTACCGCCTATGAAGCAGCTTTCAAATTTCACCCACAGACCATGGGGTAGTGTCACGGGTGTGACAGGTGTAATAGACAGTCGCTCTGATTCTGGCTATAGAAGGTCACTGAGATTGGCATTGCAGACACCTTCTTAATCCTACTTCCTTTAAGACCCAGCGGCAACATCCCTCCAGCTGCTGATTGACACACTCTTGCATGGGAGTTAAAAACTCTCAGTTTGCACCAGGCAATTGCCGGTGATACTTATATGTACATTTGTGCATGCTTGGAGCACTAGCTGTTGGCTTGATTCTTCTCTGGTGCCCTTGGAGGACAGTTCGCTTTACTCCTCTTGTGTCTGATCATGCTAAGTTAATCCCCTTTGTTTGTCTACCTTGTTGTCTTTAGTTTGTATTGGGGCCTGCACCAGTGCTCATTCCTCCCCCTCCCTATCTAGGGCCAAGCACTAGGGATATACAGGCTTTAGGGTCATGCTCGGCGATTGGTGTTGAACCAATATAGGGACGGTAGGATAGGCAGGGTGTTATTAGATCTGCCTAGGGGTCTCCACTGCCCCTTTTCCTAGTGTTTGGGCTTCTTCCCCCTCTTCCCTTTGTGTTGCACTTAGTCTTTCCCACAGCTTGCGTGACGGGTAGAGAACCCTTTCAAATTTCACCCACAGACCATGGGGCAGAGTACCGCCTCAGAGGCAGCTTTCAAATTTCACCCACAGACCATGGGGTAGAGAACCCCCTCAGAAGCAGCTTTCAAATTACACTCACAGACCATGGGGTAGAGTACTCCCTCAGAAGCAGCTTTCAAATTTCACCCCAGACCATGGGGCAGAGTACCCCCTCAGAAGCAGCTTTCAAATGTTACCCCCAGACCATGGGGTAGAGTACTCCCTCAGAAGCAACTTTCAAATTTCACCCACAGACCATGGGGGAGAGTACCCTCTCAAAAGCAGCTTACAAATTTTACTTATAGAAAATGGGCCATAGTCCCCCCACGAGCAGGGTTGCACCGTGGCTTTTTGCAAAGTAGTCCCACAGATATGGGTTCCAGAATACACACAGCTGCTTAAAGACAAAATACTCCCACAGATATGGGTTCCAGAATACACACAGATGCTTAAAGACAAAATAGTCCCACAGTTATGGGTTCCAGAATACACACAGCGGCTACACACATTACTATCACAGACACGGCTGCAGAGTACACATAGACATTGTATTTGCAAAACTGCGCACCCTCAAAACCAAATACTGTCTCTTAGTACATCTGCATCCTGTCCCTATGCTAAGCATAGTATAAATAAAAAATAAGAATCTTGAACCAGGAGGAACATGTCCAAGTGGAGGAGGAGGAGGTGAAGTGGGAAGAGGTGGTCGGGGCAGTATAGGTGGAAGAGGCGGAGGAGAAAGTAGCCAACACAGTTTTTTTTTTTTTTTTTATTTTGGAAGGAGGCCCACAAATGAAATTAATGGAAAATAGAGTTGAAGACTGGCTGGGTGTGGCTGTTATAGTTGTCTAGTCATTCAAAGGCATGGACAAGTCGTGTGGAATCTATGCCTGTTTCATTTTAAGGAATGCTAGGTTACCCACATTGGATGTGGACAGGCAGATGCATCTGTCTGTGATGACCCGTCTGCTGTGCTAAACACACGTTCTGACAGTACAGTTGTCGCAGGGCAGGCCAGCACTTCCAAAGCATAAAGCATATCTCTTCCGACAAGCCTGCAACCTACAGTAACCACCACTCCCCCACCTACTGTATCCTCACCCATCCCTTATAGATTGCGAGCGCTCGTGGGCAGGGTCCTCTCTCCTCCTGTACCAGTAAGCGACTTCTATTGTCTAAGATTATTGTACTTGTTTCTGTTATGTATACCCCTTTTCTCATGTAAAGCGCCATGGAATAAATGGCGCTATAATAATAAATAATAATAATATAGGGCAAGCTCAGGCCATGTGTCCAATTTGGAGACCCAGAAGATAAATCGGCCAGAACCATCTGTTAATACGTGGAGACATGTGAACAGGTAGTGTTCCACCATGTTGTTGTAACACTGCCTCCTGCTAATACGTACCGTATTAGATGGTGGTGTCTTTTGTTGTGGCGTGCTCATAAAATTTTGCCACATTTGGGCCACGTTAACCCTGCATTCCGAGGTGCTGGCGGTGCCGCAGTTGCATTGGCGACTTCCTCTTCTTCATCTGCTTTGTTCATAGAATCATAGAATGTTGGAAAGGACCTCCAGGGTCATCGTGTCCAACCACCTGTTCAATGCAGGATTCACTAAACCATCTCAGACAGATGTCTGTCTAGCCTCTTTTTGAAGACTTCCATTGAAGGAGAACTCGCCAAGGTGTAGCATTTCTCCAATTTGCATATTTCCCAGAGGAGCATTGCGGCTTAAAAGTCTCCTCACCTTGACATGCTTAACATGTCACTCTCCCCAAGTAGAAATGTTACCCCTTGGATACTAGTCAGACGCCTCTCACCCAGCAAAACCATATCTCACACCTAGCACTGATAAGGGGCAGTACCCAGAAACACGGTGTCTGCAAATTGAGATTTTGGCTTTGGCTATTATGCTAAGTCATGTGACAAGGCTCATTAAAGGGTCGATATTGACTTTTAGGATTGCTACTTCCTATAGGTAGCACTAGAGTTCTAGTTCTCTTCCTCTCTGAAGAGACAATTTGCATATTTCCCAGAGGAGCATTGCAGCTTAAGAGTCTCCTCACTTGACATGCTTAACATGTCACTCTCAGCACTCTTTGGATACATACAGTACAGACCAAAAGTTTGGACACACCTTCTCATTTAAAGATTTTTCTGAACTGAATAGACTGTTAGCTGCTTTTTTCTTGCCATAATACAACTTCTAAGTAAAGAAAAACGAGTGGCCATCATTACTTTAAGAAATGAAGGTCAGTCAGTGCGAAAAAATGGGCAATCTTTGAAACTGTCCCCAAGTGCAGTTGCAAAAACCATCAAGCGCTACAAGGCAACTGGCTGACATGAGGACTGCCCCAGGAAAGGAAGACCAAGAGTCACCTCTGCTTCTGAGGATAAGTTTATCCGAGTCACCAGCCTCATAAATCGCAGGTTAACAGCAGCTCAGATTAGAGACCAGGTCAATGCCACACAGAGTTCTAGCAGCAGACACATCTCTACAACAACTGTTAAGAGGAGACTTTGTGCAGCAGGCCTTCATGGTAAAATAGCTGCTAGGAAACCACTGCTAAGGACAGGCAGCATGCAGAAGAGACTTGTTTGGGCTAAAGAACACAAGGAATGGACATTAGACCAGTGGAAATCTGTGCTTTGGTCTGATGAGTCCAAATTTGAGATCTTTGGTTCCAACCACTGTCTTTGTGCGACGCCGAAAAGGTGAACGGATGGACTCTACATGCCTGGTTCCCACCGTGAAGCATGGAGGAGGAGGTGTGATGGTCTGGGGATGCTTTGCTGGTGACACTGTTGGGGATTTATTCAAAATTGAAGGCATATTGAACCAGCATGGCTACCACAGCATCTTGCAGCAGCATGCTATTCCATCCAGTTTGCGTTTAGTTGGACCATCATTTATTTTTCAACAGGACAATGACCCCAAACACACCTCCAGGCTGTGTAAGAGATATTTAACCAAGAAGGAGAGTGATGGGGTGCTACGCCAGATGACCTGGCCTCCACAGTCACCAGACATGAACCCAATCGAGATGGTTTGGGGTGAGCTGGACCGCAGAGTGAAGGCAATAGTGCCAACAAGTGCTAAGCATCTCTGGGAACTCCTTCAAGATTGTTGGAAGACCATTTCTGGTGACTACCTCTTGAAGCTCATCAAGAGAATGCCAAGAGTGTACAAAGCAGTCATCAAAGCAAAAGGTGGCTACTTTGAAGAACCTAGAATATAAGACATATTTTCAGTTGTTTCACACTTTTTTGCTAAGTATATAATTCCACATGTGTTAATTCATAGTTTTGATGCCTTCAGTGTGAATGTACAATTTTCATAGTCATGAAAATACAAAAAAAATCTTTAAATGAGGTGTGTCCAAACTTTTAGTCTGTACTGTATTTGTTGTGAAATTTTTGATATTTTCATAAGTAAGCGCAAATCTTATGGACCAAAATTTACCAGCACCATGAAGCATAACATGTCATGAAATAACAAACTCAGAATTACTGGGATATGTTGAAACATTCCACAGATATTACCACATAAAGTGACACTGGTCAGAATTGTAAAATTTGGCATGGTCAGGAAGATGAAAACATTCTTGGGACTGAAGAGATTATGCACACACCTGAAATTTTTTTACTGTGTTTCATCAATGTTTTGTATCAGTGTGCCATCCCTCTGTCCATTTTTACCATAAGTGTGTCATCAGTGTTTTTCATGGATGGATAAATAAATAGATTACAAACTTTCTCCTTTGCTTTGCCATGTTAAATACATACAGCACATGGATGGTATACAGATACCATACGTGTGCTCTATATGTTTTCATGGAACACAATGCACTGGGTCTTGTCATCCGTCATACTGAAAAAAAATGGACATATCTCCGTGTGTTTTGCATGAGCACATGCTCTGTGAATAAACATGGATACAGTTGAAACCAGACGTTTACATACATTATATAAAAAGACACATATACATGTTTTTCTCAATATCTGACATGAAATCAGAATAAACCTTTCCCGTTTTAGGTCAATTAGGATTACCATCATTTTTAATATTTGCCAAATGCCAGAATAATGAGAGAGAGAGAATGTTTTAAGGCATTTTTATTACTTGCTGCAAAGTCAAAAGTTTACATACATTTCATTAGTATTTGGTACCATTGCCCTTAAACTGAATGACTTGGGTCAAACGTTTGGGATATCCTTCCACAAGCTTCTCACAATAGTTGGTCGGAATTTGGGCTCATTCCTCCTGACAAAAATGGTGTAACTGATCCAGGTTTGTAGGCCCACAAAATAACAAATCCTGCAGGTCATGTTCCATCTTACTGCGTTTCAGAATTTTGGCATGTTAGGGTAAATGATTGATTTCTGATTGGATACCTAATGAGAATACTGCAAACTGATTTCATAATTGCATCTTTTTTCGAACACAATGGACCTCTTGTCAGTCCAAAAGGTTCTATTCCAGAAGTCTCTGTCTTTAAGTCATGTTTCAAAGCTAGACTATGCTGCAGATTTTTTTCTTACAGGGCAGCTTCCACCCTGTGACACTGGAAAAATCTTTTTTTTCTGTTGCAGAAGAACTACAGTGCATACATTTATACATTCCAAGAGCAGCTTTGTGAAGATAGAAAAAAATCACACACCATTTTCACATAATAGACAAACAACATTTTTTTAGACTAAGTGCCCACGATGCAGAAATGCTGCATATTTTTTCTGCATCTCCCTGGCAGGAAAAATGCATGCGGATTTTACATGAGTTTTTCCTGCCAGGTAGAAGCGCTTGTCAAGCGTTTTTGCATGCATTTTTGCATGCGGGTTATCAAGCGCTTTTCCAAGCGATTTTAGCATCACTTGGAAAAGTGCTTGACAACTTGGTCACACTATATAAATCCATGCAAACATTCAGCGGTCGCGTGACCTGTCACATGACTAAATGACGTCAAGGCAGGTCCTTTCACACCACCGCGACCCATACAACTGACCGGACGGCGCAGACAAAACACCGGGGGCCATCGGAAGGTAAGTATAATCTTTATTTTTTATTTTAAATTCTTTTTTTAACAGGTTCTATGGTACCCGAGTCTGGAGGAGAGTCTCCTCTTCTCCAGACCCGGGTACTATCTGCACATAGAATTGCATAATATCCGGATGTGCAAATGTGCTCACGCAGATATTATGCTTTTCAATGCAAGTCAGTGGCGGCAATTACGCTGCGTGTCCGAAAAATTAATGGACATGCTGCATATTTTTCCGCAATGATAATCCGTAGCGGAAATTTCCGCAGCATGGGCACAACACATGCAGATTATCATTGGGGACCATGGGGCACGTATTACCAAGCGTCTTTTAAGCATTTTCACTGTTGAAAAACTCATAGTGGGCATGCAGCCTTAATTTATTTCTCAGTTTGACATAACTACCTGAATACCTTAAAAGAGTTGTCCAATACTGCACATTTTTCAAAATAGCAGGATATATTTATCAATAATGTTTACTTCTCAGGCAGGGATTGCAAACTTATACTAGACAGTCATAAAATTTACCAAATTTATCAGAGTGTTTCATGTTTGATAAATTTGGTGAATTTAAGACTGTCTAATATAAGTTTAAACCAAATATCAGTTTGTGGCAGAAATATGTACCACAATTTTGGCACATTTTATGTGTCGCACATGAGATTGAGCTTCTTTCCAAGGAAACAATGGTCACACACCCTCATCAAATAAGTTGTAAAAAGTTTCTTAAACACATAATAGATATGTCACCAGTCACATGAGACAGATTTTTGGTACAAACTACGTCAGAATTGTAAAACTTCATAAAAATCACTCTTTATTTTAGAAAAATATAAAAAAAGTCTGTAATCAACTGAGTTACAAGCAAATGCGTTTCAGACTGCTGCCTTTAGTCATGTAATGACTAAGGACAGCAATTTGAAACGTATTTGCTTGCAATTCAGTTGGTTATGGACTTGTGACTTTTTTATATTTTTCTACAATAAAGAGTGATTTTATGAAGATTTGGATACTGGAATTTTCCCTATTTCCAAATTTTGCGGCACTGCAAATTTCCCCTGCATTGATCTTTGTTATATGGGTCAGCTGACCTCCCTATTTTTCCATTCTCATGCCAGAATTCTGGTGTATTTTGCTCGATAAATATGTCCCAATGTTTTCAAAATACCAAGAGGAGGCATACACACCTTCTGTCAGCATTGCATATCCAGGCTACTCCGGAGGTCGGTTCTGGCTCCAAAAGTAACGTCTACGCTACTTGCATGTCAACAGGACAGCTAAAACCTGCGATTGGCAACTACAGTGGTTAAGTGACTAAAAGAGTAGAGCAATATCTGATGATGCACTGTTCTACTCACCTGACAACTGCAGTAAATGATAGGCTTCAGGGGTTCTTTTGACATCCTTATGGCAAAAAAATAATTTCAAGAGTTGGTACAGGCATCCAAAGTGGTCTACACTAGATCCACAAGAGTGACAAGGTAAAGATACCTCCACTTTGTTATTTTAAAAACATCCATATCTAAAATAAATTTCAGTGTCAGAAAACACTTTTAATTTTGCTATCCAATATCATGATTCTAAGCTTTCCAGCTTTTGTTTTTTTTGGATCCCTTTCAATAAGATGCTAAGAAGCCCAGATTTTTATTGAAGGTGTTAGATTTCTTTTAAATCATTCTGGAATTAGTTATTCATTTCTTTTAGTGATAAAAAATTATTGATAGTTGTAACATAGTAATGTAGGTTGAATAAAGACCTAGGTCCATCAAATTCAACTTCCCTCCCCCAATTGTACTCCCTACACTAACACTACACTAACTTACTAACTAACTGGGACTAGGCCTCACAATTGTATTATTATTATTACCATATTTATTATTGCTGCACTATTACAATTAAAAATGTATCCGTTTATAATTTTTAATTAGTTTTATATTTGTTTATATAATATATATATATATATATATAGAAAAAATCTAAAGAGGCAGCACTCCCAGGGAGTGCTGCCTCTTTATATTTTTTCTATTGACATGCAGCAGTTTGGACAGACTGTTTGGAGGCTTGGCACCGACTAGTGAGTAATATGAAATGGTGCTGTCTTTCATATATATTTAATTTTATATATATATATATATATATATATATATATATATATATATATGTATATATACAGGGTGGTCCAAAAGTAGGTGGACAGAAAGTGCAATAAGGTTATGAAGGGGAGATTTATCAAACATGGTGTAAAGTGAAACTGGCTCAGTTGCCCTTAGCAACCAATGGATTTTTTCATTTGGGGAGTACTCAAGGACAAAGTTTATAGTCGAAAACCAAAAGGTGTCAGTGATTTGAAAAATTACATAAGAGATGCATTTCAAGAACTTAATACCCAAAGAGACTTGTGCAAAAAAGTTTGTTGAAGCGTATGAGGCAGACTTCAAAGCTGTGCAAATTGTAACAGAAAACAGTTTGAGCCCCTGCGTTGATAAAATTTAAGGGCTTTTGTATTATTGTTCATGTCATGCTTGTGTTAGTAAATATAATTTTATATATAAATCAAAATAAATGTTATTATTTTCTGTCCACCTACTTTTGGACCACCCTGTATATATATAATATATTTGTTTGTATATTTTATATTTACTCTTGTGATTCTAATAATGGTATTACTAAAATCCCTATGCCTAAATCTGTTGATCCAGAAGAAGGCAAAAACCCCAGGACACATTCAGCCAATTTGTGTCACAGGGGAAAAATTCCTTCTTGACCCTGAGAAAAGGCAATCAGTCCTAGAACCCTGGATCAAACCAAATTATGATGCTAGTTATGTAATTACTATTACCGTACTAAATGTACTACTATAGTTTAAACATTTTGTCTAATTTAACTGGAACCCACAATGTTATGTGTATCGAGGAAATCATCCAACCTTTTTTTTTAAAGCTGTTATAGTGTCTGTCACTACCTCTTGTGGTAGGGCATTCCACAGCTTGACTGCTCTGACTCTAAAGAACCCTTTCCTTTTTAGGTGCCGGAATTGCCTTTCTTTCACCCGTAATGAGTGTCCCCTGGTCCTTAGTATGGTCTTTGGAAGGAATAAGTCATATGCTAGTCCTTTGTACTGACCACACATATATTTATACATGTAAATGAGATCCCCTCTGAGGCGTCGTTTTTTTTAATCTAAACAAGCTCAACTTTTTCAACCTCTCATCATATGAGAGGCCTTCCTTCTCTTGTAATAATCTAGTTAGCCCGCCTTTAAACTGACTCTAACTTCTGAATATCCTTTTTAAAATGAGGAGCCCAAAACTGGATCCCATATTCTAGATGTGGCCTCATCAGTGATTTATATTACGTTGGGATAGCAGGATTTTATTTCTCTTTTTATACATCCTAAAATCTTATTTGCTTTTGCGACTGCTGTTTGACATTGAGTACTGCTGCTCAGCTTACTTGTAACTAGAATACCCATGTCCTTCTCATGTTCTGTTGTCCCGAGTATACTCCCATTTAATGTGTATGCAGCAATAAGATTACTCTGTCCTAGGAGCATTACTCTACATTTATCTACATCAAACCTCATCTGCCAAGTGTTTGCCCATTCAGTAATCTTATCCAGATCGCTTTGCAATATCAAGATCAGATTTTAATATCCTACATAGTATGGTGACTACGTATACATATCCTGCATAGTATGGTGACAAAGACTAACACTTGACTCTCAATCCCATCCACTAGGTCATTAATAAAGATGTTAAAAAGAATCAGACCTAGCACAGATCCCTGCATTACCCCACTGCTGACTGCATCCCATTTAGAGAACGTACCATTTATGATGACTCTTTGTTTCCTATCATTTAGCCAATTCCTTACCCATCTGCATATAGTTCCCCCAAGTCCTTGATTCTGTAGCTTCAGTATAAGGCTGTTATGTGGTACAGTACTGTATCAAATGCCATTGTAAAGTCCAGATAAATCACATCAGCCACGTTACCAAAATCCAGATTTGCACTTACCTCTTCATAGAACCCCAACATGTTGGTAAGACACAACCTATTTTTCAGGAATCCATGCTGATCATCATTTATTATGTTATTTTCTGCGATATAACTCTGCAGGTCATCTCTTATGATGCCCTCAAAAACTTTGCACACTACCAATGTCAGACTTTCTGGATGGTACATACTTGGATCCACCTTCTTACCTTTCTTAAATATCACTACCACATCACAATCCTGTGGCACTACCCCTGTTACAAGAGAGACAAACAAAATGAGATTCAGCTGTCTGTCAATAACTGAGCTCAATTCCCTCAGTATCCGTGGATGAATACCATCTGGGCTGGGGGATTTGTCAATGTTTAATTTGCTCAGAAGCAGGCGTACTTCTTTTTGTGTTAAACTAGTTGTATCATGTGGTGAACTTTGATTTTTGCCCTGTTGAAAGAGCACTGGAACAGACGGTTTGTTGGTGAACATGGATAAAAAAATGCCTGTTTAATATCTCACCCTTTGCTTTGTCCTCTATAATAATCTTGTTATTATCATCTTTTAAGGGGCCAATACCACCTGTTTTTTTCTTTTTGGCATTGATGTATTTATAAAAAATGTTGCGATTTATTTTAATGTCGCTGATGATTTGTTGCTCTGTAGATAAATTTGCTAGCTTGATATCTTTTTTACTTTTCTTATTTACATTTTTATACTCCTGAAATGCTATTTCTGTACTCTCGGCATTCAAGATTTTGAATGCCCTTTGTTTTTGTCTTATTAAACTTTGTACTGTCTTATTTATCCATAACAATTTCTTTTTACTCCTGGACATTTTATTACCAGAGGGTATACATTTTCTACAGTATTCTAGTAGCATTTCCTTAAACATGCCCCATTTACGTTCGGTATCCCCAGTTACCACAATATGGTCCCAGTCTACATGATTAAGCTCTTCCCTTAATTTGTTGAAATCAGCTTTCCTAAAGTTCCAGGTTTTTGCATTTCCTTTTTGAAATGTTTTATTGAATATTACATTGAAACTTACCATATTATGGTTGCTGCTTCCCAATTCTCCCGGACCTGAAGATCTGAAATTGAATCTGGTCTATTTGACAGAACCAGCTATATCTGGTTCATCTACAAGCTGAGAGAGGTAACTGTCCTGAACTGTGGATAAGAACTTGCAGCTTTTAGCACAACTGGAAGATTATATGTCCCATTGAATATCTGGATAGTTAAAATCCTCCATAATAAGGACCCTCTTATTATTTGCTGCATTTTTAATTTTGTTGAGGCATTTCATCCTCTACCAGTTCAGCTACACTGTGTGCAGAATTATTAGGCAAGTTGTATTTTAGAGGATTATTTTTATTATTGATCAACAACTATGTTCTCAATCAACCCAAAAGACTCATAAATATCCATATATTATATATATATAAATATTTTTGGAAGTTGGAGTGGGCTTTTTTTAGATTTGGCTATCTTAGGAGGATATCTGTTTGTGCAGGTAACTATTACTGTGCAGAATTATTAGGCAACTTAATAAAAACCAAATACAAACCCATCTCACTAGTTTATTTTCGCCAGGTAAACCAATATCCGTGCACAAAATTTAGAAATAAACATTTCTGACATGCAAAAACAAAACCCCAAAAAATTAGTGATCAATATAGCCACCTTTCTTTATGATGACACTCAACAGCCTTCCATACATAGAATCTGTCAGTTGCTTGATCTGTTTTCGACAAAATTGCATGCAGCAGCCACTACAGCCTCCCAGACACTGCGCCGAGAGGTGTACTGTTTTCCCTCCCTGTAGATCTCATGTGATGTGATGGCGCACTGTTCTGCCTGAAAATCATGTTCTTGAACCATATTGACTTCTTCCTGTACCACTGTTTGAAGAAGTTGTCTTCCAGAAACTGGCAGTAGGTCTGGGAGTTGAGATTCACTCCATCCTCAACCCGAAAAGGCCCACAAGTTCTTCTTTGATGATACCAGCCCATACCAGTACCCCACCTCCACCTTGCTGGTGTCTGAGTCGGAGTGGAGCTCTCTGCCCTTTACTGATCCAGCCTCTGACCCATCCATCTGGCCCATCAAGAGTCACTCTCATTTCATCAGTCCATAAAACTTTTGAAAAATCAGTCTTAAGATATTTCTTGGCCCATTCTTGACGTTTTATCTTATGTTTCTTGTTCAAAGGTGATCATTTTTCAGCCTTCCTTACCTTGGCTATGTCACCTTGTGCTTTTTGATACTACAGTAACATTGCAGCTCCGAAATATAGCAAAACTGGTGGCGAATGGCATCTCGGCAGCTTCACGCTTGATTTTCCTCAATTCATGGGCAATTATTTTGCGCCTTTTTTGGCAAACACTCTTCTTGCCACCCTGTTAGCTATTTGCCATGAAACGCTTGATTGTTCAGTGATCACGCTTCAAAAGTTTGAAAATTTCAAGACTGCTGCATCCCTCTGCAAGGCATCTCACAATTTTGGACTTTTCAGAGCGCATCAAATCTCTCTTTTAACCCATTTTGCCACAGGAAAGGAAGTTGCCTAATAATTAAGCACACCTTATATAGGGTGTTGATGTCATTAGTCAACACCCCTCCTCATTACAGAGATGCACATCACCAGATTTACTTAATTGGTAGTTGGCTCTCAAGCCTATGCAGCTTGGAGTAGGACAACATGTATAAAAAGTATCATGTGATCAAAATTCTCATTTGCCTAATAATTCTGCACACAGTGTATATTAGGAGTATTGTAACAAACTCAAATTAAAAGCTTTCCATTATTTCCATTCCTATATACATTAACCCAGACTGACTCTACAATGTCGCAGCTTTTTAAGTTGGATTTTACGAAAATATACACCCCTTCACCTTTTTTCTCTTTCCTGTCCTTTCTAAATGTAGAATATCCTTCCATGTTTGTCACCCAGTCATCCAGCCAGGTTTCCATAATAGCCACCACATCATACTCTGTGAACGACATAAGGGTCTCCAGTTCATTAATTTTATTTGTGAGACTTCTTGCATTTGTCAGCAGACCTTTAATACTATTAGCACATTTGATACTCCTACTTAGCTCCCTAGTTTCCTTGCATATCCAAGCCCCCCTAGATCCTCATTAACCTCTACTGTCACATTCTCTCTGTCTACTCTATCTATCCCCTTATTAGCATGACTACCCTCCCTCCCCCAGATCCTAGTTTAAAAGCTCCTCCATCCGTCTGACCACTTTTTTCCCCCAGCATAGCTGCACCCTGCCCATTGAGATGCCGTCCATCCCTACCATAGAGCCTGTAGCCGACAGAGAAGTCGGCCCAGTTGTCCATGAACCCAAATTCTTCCTTCTTACACCAATTTTTAAGCCACTTATTTATCTCCCTACGCTCCCGCTGTCTTTCTATTGATGCTCGTGGCACCGACAGTATTTGCGAAAACACCACCTTGGAGGTCCTGGCCTTCAGCTTCTCTCCTAGTTACCTGTAATCATTTTTAAGGACCTTCCACCTCACTCTAACTTTGCAATTGGTACCAATATGTACCATGACCGCTAGCTTTTCCCCAGCCCCATCCAGAAATCTGTCTATCTGATCCGCAATATGCTGAACCCGAGCACCCGGCAGACAACACACTGTTCGGCATTCACGGTCTTGGCGACAGATGACTCTGTCTGTCCTCCTAATTATAGAGTCCCCTACCACCATCATCTGTCTTGCCTTTGCTGCATTCCTTTTCCCTCATTCCTACAGCATGAATTGTAACAACATTAATCTTCTCAAAGCAAAAGTATTTCTCAATGAAGAAGCATGTGTAAAGACATGGCATGCTGCTGTCAGATGCTAATGATTATTCAGTAAGTTACTAAGAACAGAAGATAGATTTCATCTGGTGATAGCACAGCTGTGCATACATTATATAGCAATCTTTCATGTACATATAAAGAATCATGGAATCCTAAAGACTGAAATTAAAGAATGTAGAAGAATTGAAAGCAAATTACTAAATATTATATTTTCTATAAATAAACAAGTTAATAGAACAGTGCAAAAATGTGCAGTTCATAGTAAAGACGAGGAATAAATGCAGAATTTGTTAAATAAGAGTATAACTCTAAATAGGTTTGTCTTCAATACAAAGTTGGGAGCTCAGTACACAAAAATACCACTGCAAACAACCTCCAAACTTAAAGTGGTTGTTCCATGATTAAACT
This sequence comes from Phyllobates terribilis, assembly GCF_046119375.1. NCBI lineage: Eukaryota > Metazoa > Chordata > Amphibia > Anura > Dendrobatidae > Phyllobates > Phyllobates terribilis. The sequence goes on along the minus strand of NW_027362762.1, from coordinate 419,696,879 downwards.
TTAAATTTCCTGTGTCTAGGCTTTATAGAAGATTGTTAATTTAAAAATGTTTTGCATTGTAATACAGAAGAAGAAGAACTAAAGAATGTGTCAAAATTGTTAAAGTGTTTATTATAATATATATACAGTATGTATGTATATATGCAGTACAAACCAAAAGTTTAGACACACCTTCTCATTTAAAGTTTTTTCTGTATTTTCATGACTATGAAAATTGTACATTAACACTGAATGCATCAAAACTATGAATTAACACATGTGGAATTATATACTTAACAAAAAAGTGTGAAACAACTGAAAATATGTCTTATATTCTCGGTTCTTCAAAGTAGCCACCTTTTGCTTTGATGACTGCTTTGCACACTCTTGGCATTCTCTTGATGAGCTTCAAGTGGTAGTCACCGTAAATGGTTTTCACTTCACATGTGTGCCCTGTTAGGTTTAATAAGTGGGATTTCTTGCCTTATAAATGGGGTTGGGACCATCAGTTGTGTTGTGCAGAAGTCTGGTGGATACACAGCTGATAGTCCTACTGAATAGACTGTTAGAATTTGTATTATGGCAAGAAAAAAGCAGCTAAGTAAAGAAAAATGTGTGGCCATCATTACTTTAAGAAATGAAGGTCAGTCAGTCCAAAAAATTGGGAAAACTTTGAAAGTATCCCCAAATGCAGTTGCAAAAACCATCAAGCCCTACAAAGAAACTGGCTCACATGAGGACCGCCCCAGGAAAGAAAGAGCAAGAGTCACCTCAGCTTCTGAGGATAAGTTTATCCCAGTCACCAGCCTCAGAAATCGCAGGTTAACAGCAGCTCAGATTAGAGACCAGGTCAATGCCACACAGAGTTCTAGCAGCAAACACATCTCTTCAACAACAGTTAAGAGGAGACTTTTGTGCAGCAGGCCTTCATGGTAAAATAGCTGCTAGGAAACCACTGCTAAGGACAGGCAACAAGCAGAAGAGACTTGTTTGGGCTAAAGAACACAAGGAATGGACATTAGACCAGTGGAAATCTGTGCTTTGGTCTGATGAGTCCAAATTTGAGATCTTTGGTTCTACCCACCGTGTCTTTGTGCGACGCAGAAAAGATGAACGGATGGACTCTACATGCCTGGTTAACACCGTGAAGCATGGAGGAGGAGGTGTGATGATGTGGGGGTGCTTTCCTGGTGACACTGTTGGGTATTTATTCAAAATTGAAGGCATACTGAACCAGCATGGCTACCACAGCATCTTGCAGCGGCATGCTATTCCATCCGGTTTGCGTTTAGTTGGACCATCATTTATTTTTCAGCGGGACAATGACCCCAAACACACCTCCAGGGTGTGTAAGGGCTATTTGACCAAGAAGGTGAGTGATGGGGTGCTACACCAGATGACCTGGCCTCCACAGTCACCAGACCTGAACCCAATCGAGATGGTTTGGGGTGAGCTGGACTGCAGAGTGAAGGCAAAAGGGCCAACAAGTGCTAAGTATCTCTGGGAATTCCTTCAAGATTGTTGGAAGACCATCAAGAGAATGCCAAGAGTGTGCAAAGCAGTCATCAAAGCAAAAGATGGCTACTTTGAAGAACCTAGAATATAAGACACATTTTCAGTTGTTTCACACTTTTTTGTTAACTATATAATTCTACATGTGTTAATTCATAGTTTTGATGCCTTCAGTGTGAATGTACAAGTTTCATAGTCATGAAAATACAGAAAAATCTTTAAATGAGGTGTGTCCCAACTTTTGGTCTGTACTGTAAATATATATATACACTACCGTTCAAAAGATTGGGGTCACCCAGACAATTTTGTGTTTTCCATGAATACTCATACTTCTATTTATCAAATGATTTGCAAAATGATTAGAAAATATAGTCCAGACATTGACAAGGTTAGAAATCATGATTTTTATTAGAAAGAATAATTTTCTCCTTCAAACCTTGCTTTCGTCAAAGAATGCTCCCTTTGCAGCAATTACAGCATTGCAGACCTTTGGCATTCTAGCTGTTAATTTGCTGAGGTATTCTTGAGAAATTTCACCCCATGCTTCCTGAAGCCCCTCCCAAAAGTTGGATTGGCTTGATGGGCACTTTTTGCGTACCATACAGTCAAGCTGCTCCCACAACAGCTCAATGGTGTTGAGATCTGGTGACTGCTCTTGCCCTCCATTACAGATAGAATACCAGCTGCCTGCTTCTTCCCTAAATAGTTCATGCATAATTTGGAGGTGTGCTTTGGGTCATTGTCCTGTTGTAGGATGAAATTGGCTCCAATCAAGCGCTGTCCACAGGGTACGGCATGGCATTGCAAAATATAGTGATAGCATTCCTTATTCAAAATCCCATTTACCTTGTACAAATCTCCCACTTTACCAGCACCAAAGCAAACCCAGACCATCACATTACCTCCACCATGCTTGACAGATGGCGTCAGGCTCTCTTCCATGACCTTTTCAGTTGTTCTGCATCTCACAAATGTTCTTCTGTGTGATCCAAACACCTCAAACTTTGATTCGTCTGTCCATAAAACTTTTTTCCAATCTTCCTTTGTCCAATGTCTGTGTTCTTTTGTCCATATTAATCTTTTCCTTTTATTAGCCAGTCTCAGATATGGCTTTTTCTTTGCCACACTGCCCTGAAAGCCAGCATCCCGGAGTCGCCTCTTCACTGTAGACGTTGACACTGGCGTTTTGCGTGTACTTTTTAATGAAGCTGCCAGTTGAGGAGCTGTGAGGCGTCGATTTCTCAAACTGGAGACTCTAATGTATTTGTCTTGTTGCTCAGTTGTGCAGCGGGGCCTCCCACTTCTCTTTCTACTCTGGTTAGAGCCTGTTTGTGCTCTCCTCTGAAGGGGGTAGTACACACAGTTGTAGGAAATCTTCAGTTTCTTGGCAATTTCTCACATGGAATAGCCTTCATTTCTAAGAACAAGAATAGACTGTCGAGTTTCACATGAAAGTTCTCTTTTACTGGCCATTTTGAGAGTTTCATAGAACAAACAAATATAATGTTCCAGATTCTCAACTAGCTCAAAGGAAGGTCAATTTTATAGCTTCTCAAATCAGCCAAACCGTTATCAGCTGGGCTAACATACTTGTGCAAGGGTTTTCTAGGGCTTTCTAAACATCCATTAGCCTTCTTACACAGTTAGCAAATACAATGTACCATTAAAACACTGGAGTGGTGGTTGTTGGAAATGGGCCTCTATACAACTATTTAGATATTGCAATAAAAACTAGACGTTTGCAGCTAGAATAGTAGTTTACCACATTAAAAATGTATAGAGTGTATTTCTGATTCATTTAATGCTAGCTTCATTGAAAAAAAAAAGTGCTTTTCTTTCAAAAATAATGAAATTTCTAAATGACCCCAAACTTTTGAACGGTAGTGTATATACATATATATATATATATATAAAAAAAAATATATATATATATATAAAAATATATATGCATATGTATATATATATATATATATATATATATATATATATAAAAACAATTACATTCATTTCAGCCCCTCATTTCTCATTCCATAATGAAGAGATAAGCATATTCAATATCACTGTCTGTAAAAGTCTGATCTTACAAAGTACAAAATATAAAATCATTTAACCCTCAAAACAATAAAAAGTTGTATGTTACCCAAAATGGTACAAAAGTAAAACTATCACAAAGCCTTTACAGAGATATATAAATTTGGTAAAATACTACTGACCTGCAGAATTTACCTACAAGGTCATTCATTACAAGCTCAAAAAAAGTGGTGAAATTGCAATTTTACAACTTTTCCACCCATTTAGAAACTGTTTCTTTTTTCCAGTATGGTACATTAGATTGTAAAATTAATTATTTAATTAAGAACTATAACTTATCCCTCTCTAACTTATCCCGCAAAAGAAACAGCCATCATAAGGTTATGTCAATGTGGAAAAAAAAATGGACCTTTGAAGGAGACAAAAAATTGCCACTGCAGTAAGGGATCAAGAATCTACTCAGCCTTTTAACCACTTATACCAGTAAAATATGCAAGATTTTAATCAGAAAATGGCTGTCAGTGCCTATACTGTTTGTCTTGGCTCATCTTTGAACAATTTGCTTCATTGTCTTGAATAATAACATTCTCCACAAGCCCGTTTCTCCTACAGTTTGAAAGCTGCCTTCGGATTCTTGTTCTTGAACCTGGAGGATAAGGATGAAGAAAACTAAAGGAATCAAGTACAATGCAAATCAAACAATGAACTGAAATCTTAATCAAAATATGTTTTCCCTTGATTAATGATGAGTCCAGGTGTTCTAACTATATGGCAAAATATATTTTTAAACCTAAAATCATGAGTAAAAAATGAAAGTTTAATCTTGAAATTACAAAAATAATATTGTTATTATCATTGTAATATATGCATTTATGTTTATTTCTAGATAGGTATTTCTAAAGAATTAGATGTTTATCCCATTGAATATCATTTTTTATTGCACAGAATTGCAGGTTTATTCCTTTTTTAAAAAAGCACTCCCGTTTATTCCCTAAACCTGTGTATATGTTTGGATAGTGTAGTATGTGTTAATATACAATATACACCCTGCTCGCCATTTTCCCTAATTTCCAGTGTCATTCCAGTCCTCTTGTGAGTCACGTGACGGCTCTTCCGACTTGCCTGTTCACACTTGGGTCTATGTGTAAGCCGAAAGTGGCTTTTACAATGTAAACCTATGGAGAGTAAGAATGAGGCTCGATAGACTCACACTGTAAAAGCAAGTTGTGGTTCACACATAGATCCCAGTATGATCCAGAGTGTCAAAATCAACGTAACATGACTTAGAATAGGACTGGCGTGATGCTGGAGCCTGAAGAAGATGGAAATTGGTGAGTATATTTACACGCTTACACTGCCCTATACTAACATTTACACAGATTTAAGGAATTAAAAAACAATGACAGTGCTTTTTTAAAGGCTTGTGAACAAAATTTCAAACAGTTTTCAAATAGTCAAATAACGATCCAATAATTGAAATGAGATTTGAATTATAGCACATGACATGAAAGCTTCATGTACCTTTGAGCTGCTTGACTGTCAATATTAACCCCTCCCTGCCAAAGCCATTTTTCACTTTTGTGACAAACCAATAATTTTTTTCATTTTTTATTATCATGTTCTAGGAGCCATAACTTTTTTTTTTTAATTTTTATGTAAGATAGTCTTACAAGGTCTTAATTTTGGGATGAGTTGTATTTGTCAGTGGCATTATTTTTGGGTACTTATAATTTATTGACAAACTTTTGTTGAATTGAACCTGTCACTCAATTCATACTGCCCAGACCACTGACAGCATGAGTAAAAGCCTGGCTGCATGAATGCAGCCACGTATGTTTTTCTCTGACAAGCTCTGAATTTGCATAGAAAACATACAGTAGTTTGAAGAGCCCCTCATTGTTCCAGTTGATTGACGGGTCTCTCCTGTGTATATATGTGACACCCCAGGGGTCTGGTTGCCACAGTAGTAGAGATATTATGTCTGAGAGCAAGTGGGAGGTTTCTCTGGTCAGGAGCCCTAAACATGCAACATGGCCCACCCAGACCTGGGAGGGGAGGAATCTGCCCTTATAAACTGGGTCTGGGGCGGGATTAAGTCAGACAGAGCCTGCAGAACAAGCAGAGCAGTCAGAGCCTAGAGTGAAGCTGCAGACACAGGATAAGTGACAACAGGAGCTCTGTAGGAGCAGCAGCTGAAGGCCAGGGGCTGTGAGCAGAGATATAGCTCGCCCTGGCTGAAGTTACTAAAACCGGACACAGGAGTCCGAGGCTGTGGGGACTGATATATACCCAGCAGCAGAAACCAGCCGGCAGGGGATTCCAGGTCCTCTGGCCATAGAAGCCCGGAGGCTCAGTCACAAAGAAGGGACCAGCGTCGCCATCCAGGAGCGGAGGCTAACAGAAGGCCCCAAGTCACCAGCCATACGGGTGAGCACCACACGGTATACTCAGGGACGTGGGCTACTTGTAACCGCTGACAGCAAGGTAGCCAGGAAGAGTGCAGATAAACGGGGAGGCCTACAACTCCACCTGGCCAGGGGAACTTCTGCTTGCTCGCAGACTGACCAGGCCCCTTATACTAGCCAGTACTCCCGGGAAGGTCTGCCTTGTACCATCAGTAAAGACCCTGAACTGCACCTCACGTCTCTGTGATTCCTTGCTGCACCAGCACCATTAGCACTGGGACCCTCACACCATCACTCCCATCATCTCTCACATTAGCTGCCCTGAGGCAATACTTCTCCCGTGGGGAGTTATCCCATACTCGGCTGCGCAAACAACATCAGCCTCAGCGGTCGGCAGTGCAGCGGCGGTCCCCACTGACCGCAATCCATGGGTGGCGTAGTCGGACATTTGCTATACATTAAGACTGCCACTAGTTTGACCACCCTGGGCACGGACCGGGTCACCGCCACACGGAGACTACAACCCCCAGCATTCTACAACAGGCCCGGTTCCAGGTTCCCCTGCACAACACAGGCCCAGGGGGCGCGTCAACTTTGGCGTAGTCAGCAGGATTTCGTGCCCGCAACCACCGGGTACTGCGTGCCTGAAAAAGAGACTTTTATACTTACCTGTGGTGAAGTTTCCCGCCGTCCGGAGTCGTTTCCCGCCATCCGGAGCCGATTCCCGCCATCAGACGCCATCTTGGACCGTTTCCCGCCGTCTTCTGCCTTCTTCCCGCCATCCGCAGCTGCTTCCCGCCTTCGGACGCCATCTTCTGGACGCCGCACAGGAAGAAGAGGGGCGTGGACGCCGAAAGCGCGCGAGATCCGAAGCTCCGCCCCACGCTCCGCCCCACGCTCTGACGCTGCGCAAGGTCCTGGAAGGGAGGAAGAGCGACGCTGACGTCATCGGAGCGCGACGCCAGGTCCTCAACCCCGACGATCGACTGCGGAGCCGCGGCCTACGGAAGAAGAGCATCGCAAGGTAGGCCACGGTCCACTAGGGGGGAAGGAGGATGTCGGACACCGAGGGGAGCTCCACTGCCACAGCCACCGCCAGCTTAACCGCTGCAGCAGTCATGCCATTGACCATGCCCTATATCCCAGGGGCAACCTGGCTACCCCAGTACTCAGGGGAGTCACATACTCTAAATGACTTTAGAGAAAGACTGGATAGCCACTTCCAGGTGTACCCCCTCACAGAAGAGCAAAAAGTGAGCATCCTGGTGGCCCAATTAATCGGGGCAGCCCAAAGGGAGGTAAAGTCCTGGCCACCTGGGAGGAAGAGGACTGTCAGAGAAATACTAGCCCGGCTGAAAGACACATTTGATACCCGCACCTCAGCCGAAATAAAGCTCAGATTTTACGGGTGTAAACAGCGGGCACATGAGAGTATAAGAGACTATGCTCTAAACCTACAAGAGGCCCTGAGAGCCATTAAGCAGGCAGACCCTGACAGTGTGGGAAATGAAGATAAACTGTTGACTGAACAATTTATTGAGGGTCTACTGTGCAATGCCCACCGAACCCAGTTGCGGGCAATGGCCTTACAGGACCCTGACCTGGACTTTGCACAGTTCAAGGACAGAGCCATCCGGGTGCTCCGAGAACCGGCACCAGGTGGCGCTGTGACCCACAGGCCCCCTGCTATCACTTACCACCTGGAGACGGCGCCCTTGTCTGCAGGGCCTGTGGGAGCTGATGCGCAGGCTTTAAACAGTGACCCGGCTACAGACCTGCACCATCAGGTCCAAGAGCTGACTAAGAGCGTTGCCGCGCTAACCAGAACTGTGCAGTCTTTACAGGTCTCTTCTCCAGGAAAGATCCAGCTGGCATCCGGACCGGAGGACGTCCCGTGGCGCCGACTGAGGAGGACCCCACCGGCCAGAGGAAGACCCAGCGACAGATACAACGAGGACGGACGACCCATCTGCCGCCGCTGCAATCAACCCGGACATGTGGCAAGGTACTGTCATTTAAACGGGCACAACCTGGGGAAGAGGGCCAACCCCCAGGCATAAGACCATCAGGCCCATCAAACTGGCGTGATAAATACGCAGGGGGACGTCCGGTCTTGCCTGTGGTACTGGATGGCATTCCTATGAGTGCCCTACTAGACACTGGGTCACAGGTGACCACCATCCCGTACGTGCTCTTTAAACAGTACTGGAATGACTCGGACATAACCCGCTACCCAGATGACGACCTGAGTATCATCGCCAGCAATGGTCAGCCCGTGCCGCAGGTGGGATTCAAAGAGGTGACCATTAAGATCGGTAAAGTCGAACTGGCGGCACAAGGACTGATTATAGTGGACATAGATCGTCATGAGGGTCACCCTAGAATAACCTTGGGAACTAATGTGATTGAAAATTGTCTTGCAGAGGTGATTCTCATTTTACAGCAGGTTGCCAAGAACGCCAGTTCCGGCCAGCAGCGTGTGCTCCAAAAAGAGATCCGGGCACTGATGAAGCGGCAACAGGTGGAACTATCTGGTGGTGAGATAGGTAGCGTGAGAATGTGTGACCCGTTCCCTATTGCCATGCCCCCAAAAAGTGAGATGATGATTTGGTGCCAGGCAGCTATTGGTCTAAGAGGTAGAGACTACCAAGCAATGGTAGAACCCGTCTACTCAGACAGTAGGCCCACCATTTTGACAGCACGGGGGGTGGTCGATGTACGCCATGGGAGGGTGCCCGTTCGCATCATAAATATCGGGGAGAGAGAAGTACACCTGCCCCGGTATGCCACGCTAGCCAAATTGTTCACCATCAACCAGAACTCTGTACAGGCCGTGGAACCCTTGCCTCCATCTCAACCAGAGGAAGGTAACGGCTCTAAGAAACCAATGGAGGACTGGTGTCAGCAACTGCATTTGGGTACTGACTCCACTCCCTCACACCAGAAACAGGGAGTCTATCGGGTGGTTCGAGAGTACGAGAGTGTGTGTAGTAAACACCCGCTAGACTTCGGGCAAGTAAAGTGGGTAGAACACCACATCCCCACGGGAGACCATCCTCCCATAAAGGAGAGATACCGACCCGTACCCCCGGCACACTACCAACACGCCAAGGGGATGCTTAGAGACATGAAGGAGGCTGGGGTAATCAGGGACAGCTGTAGCCCCTGGGCAGCTCCACTAGTCTTAGTGAAAAAGAAAGACAACACCATGAGAATGTGTGTAGACTACAGGAAGGTCAACCGTAACACACACAAAGATGCGTACCCGTTACCCAGGTTAGAAGAGTCCTTAGCTGCATTAAAATCTGCTAACTTCTTCTCTACTTTGGATCTCACTAGCGGGTACTGGCAGGTTCCTGTAGCAGAGGCGGACCGGGAGAAGACCGCATTCACCACCCCGATGGGTCTCAGCGAATTTAACTGTATGCCGTTCGGGCTCTGCAACGCACCAGGAACCTTTCAACGGTTGATGGAATGCTGTCTGGGACACCGGAACTTCGAGACGGTCCTGTTATACCTGGACGATGTCATCGTCTATTCCAAGACCTACGAGGACCACCTGAAACACCTGGCAGAAGTGTTTGAAGCTCTGGCAAACTACGGCCTAAAGGTGAAACCCTCCAAGTGTCACCTCCTGAAACCAAAGGTGCAGTACCTGGGACACGTGGTGAGTGCTGACGGAGTGGCTCCCGACCCTGATAAGATCACCGTGATTAAGGACTGGCCAAGACCCTCCAGCATAAAGGAAGTGCGGCAGTTCCTCGGGTTGGTAGGCTACTACCGAAGATTCATTCCCGGTTTCACCAAAATGGCAGCCCCTATGCAGGACCTCCTGATAGGTCAATCTCGGAAAGCCAAAAACCAGAAGCCGCCCTTTAGGTGGGAAAAGCTGGAAGAGGAGTCCTTCTGCTGAAGATGGCCCTCACGGGGGATGAAATCCTGGCATATCCAGACTACAGCCAGCCCTTTATCCTCCACACGGACGCAAGCAACATCGGGCTAGGAGCCGTACTGTCCCAGATCCAGCAAGGGAAAGAACGGGTAATCGCTTACGCCAGCCGAAAGCTACGGCCCACGGAGAGGAACCCTGAGAATTATAGCTCATTCAAGCTGGAGTTCCTGGCAGTAGTGTGGGCAGTGACCGAATGTTTCAAGCATTACCTTGCCTCCTCCAAATTCTCCGTGTACACAGATAACAACCCGTTGACACACCTGGACACTGCAAGGCTCGGTGCCCTGGAACAGAGAGAGATGGCCCGCCTGTCCAACTTTGAATTCACCATCAAATACCGGGCAGGACGCGCAAATGCCAACGCGGATGCCCTGTCTAGAATGCCGAACTTACCGGACGTAGGGGAAGATCCAGAAGATCTGGAAGAAGTTGAGCTCCCTGCATTCCACCGTCATGGGATTACCCTGTATTCCCACCGTGTGAAGGACAGGCGCTCCGTGACGTTCAATCCCTTGCCCCACTACAACTGGGCGGAGACGCAAGACAGTGATCCCGCAGTCCATTTGGTGAAGGAAATGCTGACCCAGGCCGATGCCCGTCTTGATCCAGATGTTCTGGAGGAGACCAAGCAACTGTGGAAGGAGAAAAGTAAGGTGTTCCTCTACAGGGAGAAGCTGTGCCGGAGAATGGTTAACTCTCGAACACATGAGTTGACCTGGCAGGTAGTGGTCCCAAGACGAGACGCGGCTATGGTTCTGGAGGCATACCACAACGGAGCAGGGCATTTCGGATGGAAGAAGCTGGAGTTCTTGTTGCGTGAACGGTTCTACTGGGTAGGCATGAGAGGAGCCATCGAGTGGTGGTGCAGAGACTGTGGCCCGTGCCACCTGAGAAGAAAAGACCGAGCCAGCCAGAAGACTCCCCTGCAGCCCATCATCACCAGACAGCCACTGGAACTGGTAGCCCTGGACCATGTGAAACTGGCTCCAAGCAGATCTGGGTATGTCTACGCCCTCACAATCGTAGATCATTACTCCCAGTTCCTGGTGGTGGTCCCGGTCAAGGACTTAACGGCTGAAACAGCAGCTAGAGCCTTCCAGCAGCACTTCTGCCGTCCACACGGGTACCCGGACCAAGTGTTGACAGACCAAGGACCAGCCTTCGAAGCGGAGGTCTTCCAGGAGTTCTGCAACCTGTATGGCTGCAAGAAGATAAGAACAACGCCCTATCACCCTCAAACCAATGGACTCTGCGAGAAGATGAACCAGGTGGTGATAGATCTGCTAAAAACTTTGCCCCTGGAAGAACGCAGTCTGTGGCCTGAGAAACTGCCCGATCTGGTGGACCTGTATAACCACATCCCTGTAGGTTCCACCAACTGTACCCCGGCTTACCTAATGAGAGCAAGTCCTGGTAAGCTGCCTATTGACCTGGATATGGGAGTCCTGACGCCTGAGGACACCTCGCCAGAGGCAGACTGGGATACAGAACGGCAGCAGCAGTATCGGAAAGTACAGGAGAGCCTCGAGCGAAGTCTGTCTCAAGCTAGAGAAAGGCAAGAGAAGGCTTATAACCAGTATGCTCCCGCTGTTCCCCTGGTACCTGGAGAGCAGGTCTTGAAGAGGAAGAGGCGGCTCCACAAGTTGGACGTCCAGTGGGAGAAGGACCCGTACACCGTACTGCCATCAAGCCATGAGAACCCAAAAATCTGCGTAATCAGTAAGGATGGAGGAGAAACCACAGCCATTGTCTCCAGAGACCACCTGAAGAAGTGTCCCGAGCAGCTGCAAAGCCCTGAAGAAGATCAAGGAAACCCTCAACCCGCAGAGGAAAGGGAAGAAATGATCAGTACCGTACACGGAGACTTCCCCCGGTCTTGGACACAAGTAAACGGCGCTGTCGTGGTACCCGTCCTCACCTTTCTCCAGCCAGCCCCGCAAGTGCCTAAAGAGGAATCGGTAGAGCTGGAAGAGCAGCCGGCCCAAGAGGCAGAAGAGTCCACACCAGCAGTACAGGAGGATCAACCCTCTGCTAGTAGTGAGCCTGCCATGCCCCTAGTGAGCCAAAGAGTGCGCAGACAGCTGCCCAGCTTACCCATAACACCTCCTACACCCTGTAGTGCACAACCAGTTAGTGAGCTCCGTAGGTCCACTAGAGTCACTAGAGGTCAGATGCCCGCTCGCTAGAGAATCTAAACTAATGCACTGTGAATTTAACTGTTAACTGTTTATGCTTTATGTTTGTTGCCTGTTATTAATTATGTTTCTCAGTTACCCTGCAGATTTTTATGGACTAACAGGTTATGGACACTGGATAACCGGAACATTCTTGTAGATAGTTGCACCTTGGTGCCTCTTGTGAAGACGGCCGCGGAAGAGAAAACCTGTCTGGCGTGGCCTACTTGCGGCCCAAAGTAGCTAGCTCCAGCCTTGCAGCCACGCCCAAGGACAACGCAAGGGGTTTGCTTTGGACAGGTCCCCTACTTCGCTTAAAGCTTCACTTTGGGTGATATGGACACCCGGTGGCGGACACGCCGTGACGTTTAAAAAAACTAAAGCTTCTTGTAAATATGTTATCGTATTATTGTTTATACCCTGTTATTATGTTTTAAAAATGTGTTTAGTCCCGGAGTACAAAAAATTTACTAGGGGGGAATGTGACACCCCAGGGGTCTGGTTGCCACAGTAGTAGAGATATTATGTCTGAGAGCAAATGGGAGGTTTCTCTGGTCAGGAGCCCTAAACATGCAGCACGGCCCACCCAGACCTGGGAGGGGAGGAATCTGCCCTTATAAACTGGGTCTGGGGCGGGATTAGTGAGTGAAGCTGCAGACAGAGACAGAGCCTGCAGAACAAGCAGAGCAGTCAGAGCCTAGAGTGAAGCTGCAGACACAGGAAAAGTGACAACAGGAGCTCTGTAGGAGCAGCAGCTGAAGGCCAGGGGCTGTGAGCAGAGATATAGCTCGCCCTGGCTGAAGTTACTAAAACCGGACACAGGAGTCCGAGGCTGTGGGGACTGATATATACCCAGCAGCAGAAACCAGCCGGCAGGGGATTCCAGGTCCTCTGGCCATAGAAGCCCGGAGGCTCAGTCACAAAGAAGGGACCAGCGCCGCCATCCAGGAGCGGAGGCTAACAGAAGGCCCCAAGTCACCAGCCATACGGGTGAGCACCACACGGTATACTCAGGGACGTTGGCTACTTGTAACCGCTGACAGCAAGGTAGCCAGGAAGAGTGCAGATAAACGGGGAGGCCTACAACTCCACCTGGCCAGGGGAACTCCTGCTTGCTCGCAGACTGACCAGGCCCCTTATACTAACCAGTACTCCTGGGAGGGTCTGCCTTGTACCATCAGTAAAGACCCTGAACTGCACCTCACGTCTCTGTGATTCCTTGCCGCACCAGCACCATTAGCACTGGGACCCTCACACCATCACTCCCATCATCTCTCACATTAGCTGCCCTGAGGCAATACTTCTCCCGTGGGGAGTTATCCCATACTCGGCTGCGCAAACAACATCAGCCTCAGCGGTCGGCAGCGCAGCGGCGGTCCCCACTGACTGCAATCCACGGGTGGCGTAGTCGGACATTTGCTATACATTAAGACTGCCACTGGTTTGACCACCCTGGGCACGGACCGGGTCACCGCCACACGGAGACTACAACCCCCAGCATTCTACAACAGGCCCGGTTCCGGGTTCCCCTGCACAACACAGGCCCAGGGGGAGCGTCATATACAAATTGTGAAACCCTCAACTAGAACAGAGCATGGAAAATCCAGCACCTCAATATGTAGTTTTAAAAACATAACAAGGTGCAATTATGTCACCAGGCTCTGTTTTATGTTGCCTGTAGTTTTGGGCAGCATGAATCGAGATTATTGGGAAGATTATAAATAAAACAGCAATTCTGTTGTTTTTTTTTTGCAGTTTAAATCATACGCTAATTGCTGTACTGCACAAAAAAAGTTTTAACTGCAACGTCTGGGTCAATATCATTATGGTGATATCAGATTTCTATAGTTTTATTTATTTTTTAAAAGCAAATCATTTGTTTTTGTATCACCATATTCTGAGAGTCATAAATTTAAAATTTTCCTTCAGCAGAGCTTTATGAAGGCTTATTTTTTGTCTGTGTCACAAGTAGAGATGAGCGAATATATTAGAGTGGATTTGAATTATACTCAAATATTACAAAAACATGATGTTTTTTAATTCTCTACTGCGCAGATTCAGCACAATGGTGGATGGGGGCCATAATTTTGCTGAGCTGTAAAGGGCCATCAAAAGGTTGTAAAAAAAAAAAAATCCTTATACTAACCTTACTGCTCACCTCTCCGGCCCCTCCACTCCTTAACATTACCCATCCAGATCATGTCTTCTTATCACCACTGCGAGAGGACTTTGGTTCAGAGGGGGCACAGGACGTTTTCGCGGATGCACTCACTTGTGCAGTATTAACCTGAGAGCATAGTAAAGGACATTGAATTCATAAAAAATAACTTCTCTGTGAAAAATAATTCCTGGGAAAATCAAGCAAATGAGAATTTTTATCTGATCCACTTCTCTCCAGTGACAAGCTGTACTGATGAATAATAGAACAGCAATTATAGATTTTATTTATTTTTAAACACTGTTCACTGTTAGGTATAATTCACATCTTATCTTTATTATGTGATATTATATGATTCCAACATTACAAAATTGAAATAGGTTTTTTTCTGCTAATTTTGCACAAACTAAATAAATAAAAACTTTGTTTTTGGTCTCTATATTCTTTTTTATTTTTCTATAGATTGAATTATAACATAATTATTTTGTGAAGCCTCTATGAAAATCCTCAAACCTCGCAGTCAATATTTGACAGCGGTATTTGAGAAATGAAAATGTTAGAATCTGAGCTTGCTCAAGTCCCAGCACAATCAGCAGGAACGTAGTAGTGTAATTCTGCCAACTCCTACTGTGGATGGCAGGGACACCACTTCAGTGCCCGTGCCCTCTCGCCATCTCTGGGATGTAATTGTACTCCTGAATGCGTAGGCTACTTACAGTCCGGACATAAAGTTACTGTACATTCTTTTGTGGGAGGGAGTTAAGTGTAAAATAAGACGATAAATATGCGATGTTGCAAGGTGGAAGCTTCAAGAAATGTACTTGTTACCCCAAAACTAATATTCACCTGTCCTTACTCTAGTACTGGAGCTTTCTCCCTTTTTCTATGGCCGACTCTCTCAATACTAGTCCGTGCCTTCTTTCTCTTATAACCCAGCAAGCATCTGTGAGGTCATCACCCAAGGAGCTCAGGCACCCATCTATACCTAATTATTCAGGAATCAATGCTTCTAATTATTTATCATGTATTTTGCAGAAATTTGCTTTATCATCCACTTCTCTCAGGTCCAGCCTGGTGTCATATCTTAAACAAACTCCTATCTGTTATCTAGCAATCTGCAAATATTTTTTGCTAAGTCCTATGAATCCTGGTGCTATTATTCTCTCAACTCTACTGCCATATGCTTCCTAATTGTGAACTCTTCTCTGGTAATACTGGTGCTGTTCACATCTTGGTCAATGCAATAAAGATACCTGATTATTATTATTCTCTGTTATTTCTAAGCTACTGTGGCAAGATGACTCCCTTGGCTCTCCAGAGGCAGACACAGGACACACGGTTTGGGTAAACTTCCTGTGGGTTTATTGTGCGGCATAAACTCCAGCAGCGTCCCAATAAAATAAACAGTCCCTCTTGGGGGTTAACGGGGAAACAAAAGATGAAAATATAACAGAGTCCTATATGCCAGCAAGGACTTTGCCAGCTGCAGATAGACCTGTGAAGTGTCCGCAACACCAGTTCTCCGGTGTTGCTCTCTGGAATCTGCCACACACAGCCTGGAGACCTCTATCTCCAGACCACACACTCCACACAGGAAACAAACTGACTGAACAATTATACCTTGTTCAGCCACACCCTGAGGGGAGGTATGGGGAATGAGTTCCCTCCCATCTCTACATCATTCCCATAAAACCACACCCTTTTAAAGAGGTAACCCCCAGCATATAATATGCTGGCAGAAAATCTATTGGTTTCAATTCACACAGACCAGCAACCTGCGTGACACATACCTCCCCTCGCATATAATACCAGTGACTCTGTCACACTGCCCATACATGCAACTCTATTCTTCCCTGTACATAGCTGCATCTCTGAAAGCAAGTTACTAGATTACCAATACATCTTTTGTTGCTGTGTGTATCCAACAGTTTGCTCTGCAGAATATGGTTTTTCCTGCTTTGCTTGTCTCTCTGCTGTCCCGCATTCCTGCATATCTTAGCGTCCTGGTTGATTTGGATCTGGCAAAACCTGTTCCGCTTGTCTATCTACTGTCCCGCTTATCCCACTGTCTTGGTCCTTTCTTATCCAAATGTTGTCCGGCAAGAACAATTCTCCCCTCCCCCTCTGCTGAATCATCACCTGTGATCCATGGTGCTCTCCTAGAACTATGGATTAGAGAAGACTTCATTACATTAGGTAAGCCCTTAACGAAAATATTTTTAAGCTCAACCAAGATGGTCAAAACTTCCTATTCTACTGTACTTTAAATATTTAAAAAAAAAGTAATTCACTCTCACTCTAAATTGACTCTAAAATTACACTATTTTGGCTTCTTTTGGATGACCTGATACCTATAGCTATATCAAGAGTAAAGCTGAACAAACCCGAACTTAAACATTCAGTTTTCATACTGAATAGTTAGTGTCTAAATGCTGAACACAGACTTTCCCCGAAAGTCTGTTGCAATGTTCGGAGTTCCAGGGCAAGTCCAAGAGAGAGATTTTTTCTTTTTTGCATAACCAAAGTTTAGGTGTCCATTATTTTCAATGGGGTTCGGGTTCTGGTTCAAGTTCTGGTACCCAAACCGTACTTTGGACTAAAGTTCAGGTAGACTACTAGAACCTAAACTTCCACGGGTCTGCTCATCCCTAATCAGGAGCTCTTTTAGGTATGTATGCTAAACGTGAGGCTCAGATGAAAAGTACACAGTCAAGCAAGGTGAGCATCCATGTATGTAAACAGTCAGTAAGGCTGTGTGCCCACGATGCGTTTTTAATGCGTTTCTGCAGCGTTTTTGCAGCTGTGGAAACTCTGCGGAAACACATTAAAAATGCATGGTAGAAGGCCTGCCATGTTCCCCAATGATAATCCGCATGTGCTGTGTACATGCTGCGGAAATTTCCGCTGCGGATTATCATTGCGGAAAAAAACGCAGCACTACCAATTATTTTGCGGAAATGCTGCATTTTTGCCGCCATTGACTTGCATTAGATTGTGCCAATTCCACAAGACTGCATCTGTACTTGCGTAATTGGTGCGTTCTAATGTGCGGATGGTACTCGGGTGTAGATGAGAGGAGAGTCTCCTCCACACCCAGGTACCATTAAAAAATCTGTAAAAAAAAGAATAAAATAATAAAAAAAATGTATATTTACCTTCTGGCGGCCCGCGCTGCGCGGCTCCTTGCTTCCCGGCACTTTGCAGTGGATTGAAGGACCTGCGCTGACGTCGGAGTCATGTGACGGGTCACGCGACGCTGACGTCGGCAGGTCTTTCAATCCACTGCTCCCGGCAGCCGGGACCGAGCGAAACAAGACAGCGCGGGCCATCGGAGGGTAAGTATATATTTATTTTTTTATTTTAAACCATTTTCTCGGTTCACACTATATAAATCCATGCAGTTTGCATGGATTTATATAGTGTGATCTAGTTGTCTCAAGCACTTTCCAAGTGATGCTAATCGCTTGGAAAGCGCTTGTCAATCCGCATGCGGAAATGTCAGTGAATAACGCTCCATTTCCGCATGTCCCTGGCAGGAAAACGCATGTATAATCCGCATGTGTTTTTTTCTGCCAGGGAGATGCAGAAACGCTCAGGAAAAAATCCTGAGCATTTCTGCATCGTGGGCACATAGCCTTAGGCTATGTGCCCACGATGCAGAAATGAAGCAGAAAATTTCTGCAGCATTTCTGCATCTCCCTGGCAGAAAAAAACGCATGCAGATTGTGCATGCGTTTTTCCTGCAGAATACATGCGGATCCACATGCGGGTTCACATGCGTTTCCGCATGCAGATTGACAAGCACTTTCCAGGCGATAGCATCACTTGGAAAGTGCTTGACAACTAGGTCACACTATATAAATCCATGCAAACGGCATGGATTTATACAGTGTGAACCGTAAAAATTAAAACAAATAAAGCTATACTCACCCCCGAGGCCCCAGTGTGTGCAGCAGCGCTCGTTCCTGTCTGGTTCCCGGCTGCCGGCATATCGCGAGACAGAGCGGTGAAGGGCCTGCGGTCACATGACTGTGACGTCACCGAAGGTCCTTCAGCGCTGCTGGCATTCAGAGAGAAGACGCCGGACAGGTGAGTATAAACTTTATTTGTTATTTTATTCTTTTTTTACAGGTACAATGGTACCCAGGTCTGGATGAGAGTCTCCTCTCCTCCAGAACTGGGTACCATCCGCACATAGAGACGCATAGAAGCCGCTTGTAAAAATGTACAGTCGCGGTTTCTGTGCGTCTCAATGCAAGTCAATGGCGGGAGTTCCGCTGCGCTTCCGCAAAATTAAATGACATGCTGCGGATTTTTGTATGCAGCATAAACGCTGCGGAAAAATCCGCAGCATGTGCATAGAACATGCGGAATCCCCTTGGGGACCATGGGGTGCGGATTACCTAGCGTTTCACAAGCGTTTACGCTGCGGAAATTCCGCAGCATAAATGCTTGAAAAACGCTACGTGGGCACACAGCCTAAAGGTGTATGTGCAACTTTAGAAACAGTTGCATAACTCCTGAAATTAGTCAATGAAATCATTGGATAAGTGAATATTTATATATGGTATTTTTGTGAGAAATGTTACCTGTACAACTGTAGCCAAAAATATAAAAATACCTTAGAAGAATGATACTCTGCTCTCTACTAGTATTATTATTCTAATCCCTCTCTACATTGAGGATTTTCCATGCAAAGTGATACTGTGGCACCCCAGGGGTCTGGTTTTCCACAGTAATGTAATGTTATGTCTGAGAGCAGGTGGGAGGTCCTTTGGTCAGGGATCCTGTGCATGCCACACCTCCTGCCCAGTCTTGGGAGGGGAAGAACTTCCCCTGTATAAACCCGGGGCTGAGGCAGGGTGAGTCAGACAAGGAGAGTGGAGACAAGAAGCAGCATAGGAAACAGCAGAGTTACAAGGAGTCAGGGGCTGGCAGCTACAGAGCTCGCCCTGACTAAGAAGATTCTTTACCGGACCCGGAGTCCGAGGCTGTGGGGACTAACTCCTACCCAGC
This sequence comes from Phyllobates terribilis, assembly GCF_046119375.1. NCBI lineage: Eukaryota > Metazoa > Chordata > Amphibia > Anura > Dendrobatidae > Phyllobates > Phyllobates terribilis. Next base: position 419,677,652 of record NW_027362762.1, on the reverse strand, counting down.
AGCAAAATCCGTCAGGCAGGGGATTTCAGGTCCTCTGGCCCAGAAGCCCGAAGGCACGGTCACACGCGTGGGACCAGCACCGCCATCGTGGAGCGGAAGCCATTAGAAGGCCCCGAGTCACCGGCCATACGGGTGAGCACCACACGGTACACTCAGGGACGTGGGCTACTTACATCAGCTTCTAGCAAGGTAGCCAGAAGAGTACAGTCAGTTTGGGAGGCCTACAACCACGCCTGGCCAGGGGAGATCCCATCTGCTCAAAGACTGACCAGGCCCCGTTTGCTAGCAAGTACTCCGGGAGGGTCTGTCGTTGTTACCAGTAAAGACCCTGAACTACACCGTACCGTCTCTGAGTGGTTCCTGCTACCCCCATCATCCACGTCGGCTGCCCTGAGGCCATACCCCTCCCGTTGGGGGTTATACTATCACGCTGCACAATCCTACCACCGGCCTCAGCGGTCTGCCCTGCAGCAGCAGCTTCCTGGCTGCACTCAACGGGTGGCGTAGTCATCAACTATTTACTACTAATAGACTGCCGTCTAGTTTGACTCCCTGGGCACGGACCGGGTCACCGCCACGAGACTACAACCCTCCACTGATCCGGCTCCGGGTAGGCTCCCGCGTGCGCAACGCAGCGCGACACAGGCCCAGGGGCGCGTCAACTTTGGCGTAGTCGGCAGGATTTCGTGCCCGCAACCACCGGGTACTGCGTGCCTGAAAAAGAGACTTTTCAAACTTACCTGTGGTGAAGATTCCCGCCATCCGGCGCCATCTTCAGCCTTCTTCCCGCCATTGGTGAAGTTTCCCGCCATCCGGCGCCATCTTCTGCCTTCTTCCCGCCATCCGTGGAGTTTTCCCGCCATTGGACGCCATCTTGAGGACGCCGCGCGGGAAGAAGAGGGGCGTGGACTCCGAAAGCGCGCGAGAACTGAAGCCCCGCCTCACGTCCGGACGTTGCGTAAGGTCCTGGAAGGAGCCCAGCAGACGCCGACGTCACAGGAGCGCGACGGAAGGTCCTCAACCCTGACGATCCACTGCGGAGCCGCGGCCTACGGAACAGGATCATCGCAAGGTAGGCCACGGTCCACTAGGGGGGAGGAAGATGTCGGATACGGAGGAGAGCTTCACTGCCTCAACCCCCGCCAGCGCTACCGCTGCTGCAGTTATGCCCTTCACCATGCCCTATATCCCGGGAGCAGCTTGGCTACCCCAGTACTCAGGGGAGTCACATACCCTGCATGACTTTAGAGAAAAGCTGGATAGCCTCTTCCAGGTGTACCCCCTCACAGAAGAGCAAAAAGTGAGCATCCTGGTGGCCCAACTAACCGGGGCAGCCAAAAGGGAAGTAAAATCCTGGCCACCTGGGAGGAAGACTGTCGCAGGGATACTAACCCGGCTGAAGGACACCTTTGATACCCGCACCTCAGCCGAGATTAAGCTTAGATTCTACGGGTGCAAGCAGCGAGCGCATGAGAGTATAAGGGACTATGCACTAAACCTACAAGAGGCCCTGAGGGCCATAAAGCAGACCGACCCTGATGGGGTGGGAAACGAGGACAGGCTATTGACTGAACAATTTATAGAGGGTTTATATTGCAATGCCCACCGAACCCAGTTGCGGGCAATGGCCTTACAGGATCCCCATCTGGACTTTGCACAGTTCAAGGATAGAGCCATCCGGGTGCTCCGAGAACCGGCACCAGGTGGCGTTGTGACCCACAAACGCCCCACTACCACTTACTACCAGGAGGCGGCGCCCTTGTCAGCAGGGCCTGTGGGAGCTGATGCGCAGGCTTTGGACAATGACCCGGCTCCAGACCTACACCATCAGGTCCAAGAGCTAGCTAAGAGCGTTGCTGCGCTAACCCGAACTGTGCAGTCTTTACAGGTTTCCACCCCAGGGAAGATCCAGCTGGCATCCGGACCGGAGGACATCCCGTGGCGTCGACCAAGGAGGACCCCACCGGCCAGAGGAAGACCCAGTGACCGATACAGTGAGGACGGACGACCCATCTGCCGCCGCTGCAATCAACCCGGACATATGGCAAGGTACTGTTCTTTAAACGGGCACAACCTGGGGTAGAGGGCCAACCCCCAGGAAAAAGATCACCAGGCCCATCGAACTGGCGCGACAGATATGTGGGAGGACGTCCAGTCTTGCCTGTGGTACTGGATGGCATTCCCATGAGTGCCCTACTGGACACCGGGTCACAGGTCACCACCATCCCGTACGTGCTCTTCAAGCAGTACTGGAATGACTCGGATATTACCCGCTACCCCGACGACGACTTGAGTATCATCGCCAGCAATGGTCAGCCCGTGCCACAGATCGGATTTAAAGAGGTGACCATCAAAATTGGTAGAGTCGAACTGGCCGCACAGGGACTGATCATTGTAGATATTGATAAACATGAGAGTCACCCAAAAATAACTCTAGGAACTAATGTAATTGAAAATTGTCTTGCAGAGGTGATTTTCCTTTTACAGCAGGTTGCCAAGAATGCCAGCTCCGGCGAGCAGCGGGTGCTCCAGAAAGAGATCCGGGCACTGATGCAACGGCAACAAGTGGAACTCTCCGGCGGTGAGATTGGTAGCGTAAGAATGTGTGACCCTTTTCCTATTGCCATGCCCCCAAAAAGTGAAATGATGATTTGGTGCCGGGCAGCTATTGGTCTGAGAGGTAGAGATTACCAGGCAATGGTAGAACCAGTTTACTCAGACAGTAGGCCCACCATTTTGACAGCACGGGGGGTCGTCAATGTACGCCATGGGAGGGTGCCCGTTCGCATAATAAATATCGGGGAGAGGGAAGTGTACCTGCCCCGGTATGCCACGCTAGCCAAATTATATATCACTAATCAAAATTCTATACAATCTGTGGAACCCTTGCCTCCATCTCACCCGGAGGAAGGTAACGGCTCTAAGAAAGACATGGAGGACTGGTGTCAGCAACTACATCTGGGTACTGACTCCACTCCCTCACATCAGAAACAAGGAGTCTATCGGGTGGTTCAAGAGTATGAGAGAGTGTTTAGTAAACACCCGTTAGACTTCGGGCGAGTCAAGGGGGTAGAACATCGCATCCCCACGGGAGATCATCCTCCCATAAAAGAGAGGTATCGACCCGTACCCCCTGCACATTACCAACACGCCAAGGGGATGCTTAGAGACATGAAGGAGGCTGGGGTAATCCGGGATAGTTGTAGCCCCTGGGCAGCCCCATTAGTTTTAGTCAAAAAGAAAGACAACACCATGAGTATGTGTGTAGATTACCGGAAAATCAACCGTATCACACACAAGGATGCGTACCCCTTACCAAGGATAGAGGAGTCATTGGCTGCTTTAAGATCTGCTAACTTCTTCTCTACCTTGGATCTCACTAGCGGGTACTGGCAGGTTCCTGTAGCAGAGGCGGACCGGGAGAAGACCGCATTCACCACCCCGATGGGACTTAGCGAGTTCACCTGCATGCCGTTCGGACTCTGCAACGCACCAGGAACCTTCCAACGCCTAATGGAGTGTTGTCTGGGCCACAGAAACTTCGAGACGGTCCTGTTGTACCTGGACGATGTCATCGTATATTCCAAGACGTATGAGGACCACCTGAAACACCTGGTGGAAGTGTTCGAGGCTCTGGCGAGTTACGGCCTAAAGGTGAAACCCTCCAAGTGTCACCTCCTGAAACCAAAGGTGCAGTACCTGGGACACGTAGTGAGCGCTGACGAAGTGGCTCCCGACCCTGATAAAATCACCGCAATTAAGGAATGGCCAAGCCCCTCCAGCGTAAAAGAAGTGCGGCAGTTCCTCGGGTTGGTAGGCTACTGCCGAAGGTTTATTCCCGGTTTCACCAAAAAGGCAGCACCTATGCAGGACCTCCTGATAGGCCAGTCCCGGAAGGCCAAGAACCAGAAGCCGCCCTTCAAATGGGAAGAGCTGGAAGAAGAGTCCTTCCGCCAGCTGAAGATGGCCCTCACGGGGGACGAAATCCTGGCGTACCCAGATTATAGCCAGCCCTTTATCCTCTACACCGACGCCAGTAACATCGGGCTAGGAGCCGTACTGTCCCAGATCCAGGAGGGGAAGGAACGAGTAATCGCCTACGCCAGCCGAAAACTGCGACCCACCGAAAGGAACCCCGAGAATTACAGCTCATTTAAGTTAGAGTTCCTGGCCGTAGTATGGGCAATCACTGAGCGCTTTAAGCATTACCTCGCTTCTTCCCGGTTCACCGTGTACACGGATAACAACCCGCTGACACACCTGGACACGGCAAGACTCGGTGCCCTGGAGCAGAGGTGGATGGCCCGTCTGTCCAACTACGAGTTCACAATTAAATACCGGGCAGGACGCTCCAATACCAACGCGGACGCCCTGTCCAGGATGCCCAACCTGCCGGACGGAGGAGAAGATCCGGAGGGACTGGAAGAAGTTGAACTCCCTGCGTTCCACCGTCATGGGACTATTCAGTATTCCCACCGGGTAAGGAGTAAGCAGGCTGCTACGTTGAACCCCTTACCCCACTACAACTGGGCGGAAACGCAAGACAGCGACCCTGCCGTCCGACTGGTGAAGGAGATGCTGACTCGGCCGGAGGCTCGCCTTGAACCAGACGCTCCGGAGGAAGCCAAACAACTATGGGCAGAGAAGAGTCGACTGTTCCTTTACAAAGGGAAGTTGTGCCGCAGAATGGTTAACTCCCGGACGCATGAATTACTCTGGCAAGTAGTGGTGCCACGAAGAGACGCAGCCATGGTGATGGAGGCATACCACGACGGAGCTGGACACTTTGGGTGGAAAAAGCTGGAGTTCCTGCTGCGCGAGCGGTTCCACTGGGTAGGCATGAGGGGAACCATCGAGAAGTGGTGCAGAGATTGTGGCCCGTGCAACCTGAGAAGGAAGGACCGAGCCAGCCAGAAGACTCCCCTGCAGTCCATCGTCACCCGGCAACCGTTGGAACTGGTAGCCTTGGATCATGTAAAACTGACCCCAAGCAGAAGTGGCTACGTCTACGCGTTAACCATCGTGGATCATTACTCCCGGTTCTTGGTTGTCGTCCCCGTCAAGGACTTAACGGCTCAAACAGCAGCTAGAGCCTTCCAGCAGCACTTCTGCCGTCCACACGGGTACCCGGACCAAGTGCTGACGGACCAGGGACCTGCCTTTGAAGCGGAGGTCTTTCAGGAATTCTGCAATCTGTATGGCTGCCGGAAGATAAGGACGACACCCTACCATCCGCAGACTAATGGACTTTGTGAAAAAATGAACCAGGTGGTAATGGATCTTCTAAAAACGTTGCCCCTGGAAGAACGCAGTCTGTGGCCTGAAAAGTTGCCCGATCTGGTGGACCTATACAACCACATCCCGGTAGGTTCCACCAACTGTACCCCGGCTTACCTAATGAGGGCAAGACCTGGTAAGTTACCTGTTGACCTGGAAATGGGAGTCCTGACCCCCGAGGACACTTCACCAGAAACAGACTGGGACACAGAGAGGCAGCAGCAGTACCGGAGAGTACAGGAGAGCGTGGAGCGAAGTCTCTGTCAGGCTAGGGAAAGACAAGAGAAAACTTACAACCAGTATGCTCCCGCTGTTCCCCTGGTACCCGGAGAGCAGGTCTTGAAGAGGAAGAGACGGCTCCACAAGTTGGACGACCAGTGGGAGAAGGACCCGTACACCGTACTGCCCTCAAGCCACGAGAACCCGAAGGTCTGTACCATCAGTAAAGACGGAGGGGAAACCACAGCCATTGTATCCCGGGACCACCTGAAGAAGTGTCCCGAACAACTGAGGAACCCTGAAGAGGAACAAGAAGACCATCGACCCGTGGAAGAAAGGGAAGATATGGTTAGTACCGTGCTCGGGGACTTCCCTCAGTCTTGGACTCAAGTCAATGGTGCAGTTGTGGTACCCGTACTCACCTTCCTCCAACCATCATCCCAAGAACCTACGGAGCAATGGGTAGAGCTGGAAGAACAGCCGGTCCAGGAGGCAGAAGACTCCACACAAGCAGAACAGGAGAATCAACCCTCTGCTTATAGTGAGCCTGCCGTACCCCTAGTGAGACAAAGAGCCGGTAGACAGCTGCCCAGTTTACCCTTGACAGCTCCTACACCCTGTAGTTCAGGGCCAGACAGTCAGCTCCGTAGGTCCACTCGGGCCACTAGAGGCCAGTTACCCGCACGCTGGAGAATTTAAAGTGTATAAATTGTTTTATTTATGTTTTTCTGTGTCTTGTTGCTTGTGTATAATTTTGTGTTTCTAGTTATTTTTAGGAATCCTTGGTGGATTTACCGGGAATCCTTGTACATAGTTGGAGCGTAACCCAGGATGGACTAGAGACTGTTAAGGACTCGGGGTAGGACAGACCCCTACCTGGTTACGTCTCCCTGTGTTGGTGAAATGGACACCTTGCTCTCTTCAGAGACTGCACCCGGTTGCGGACACGCCGTAACCATCTTTATATGTTTTCTTATTGTATTATTAATGTTTTTGCCTTGTTATGTTTTTCTAAATGTGTTTAGTCCCGGAGTACTAAATTTCACTAGGGGGGAATGTGGCACCCCAGGGGTCTGGTTTTCCACAGTAATGTAATGTTATGTCTGAGAGCAGGTGGGAGGTCCTTTGGTCAGGGATCCTGTGCATGCCACACCTCCTGCCCAGTCTTGGGAGGGGAAGAACTTCCCCTGTATAAACCCGGGGCTGAGGCAGGGTGAGTCAGACAAGGAGAGTGGAGACAAGAAGCAGCATAGGAAACAGCAGAGTTACAAGGAGTCAGGGGCTGGCAGCTACAGAGCTCGCCCTGACTAAGAAGATTCTTTACCGGACCCGGAGTCCGAGGCTGTGGGGACTAACTCCTACCCAGCAGCAGAATCCGTCAGGCAGGGGATTTCAGGTCCTCTGGCCCAGAAGCCCGAAGGCACGGTCACACGCGTGGGACCAGCACCGCCATCGTGGAGCGGAAGCCATTAGAAGGCCCCGAGTCACCGGCCATACGGGTGAGCACCACACGGTACACTCAGGGACGTGGGCTACTTACATCAGCTTCTAGCAAGGTAGCCAGAAGAGTACAGTCAGTTTGGGAGGCCTACAACCACGCCTGGCCAGGGGAGATCCCATCTGCTCAAAGACTGACCAGGCCCCGTTTGCTAGCAAGTACTCCGGGAGGGTCTGTCGTTGTTACCAGTAAAGACCCTGAACTACACCGTACCGTCTCTGAGTGGTTCCTGCTACCCCCATCATCCACGTCGGCTGCCCTGAGGCCATACCCCTCCCGTTGGGGGTTATACTATCACGCTGCACAATCCTACCACCGGCCTCAGCGGTCTGCCCTGCAGCAGCAGCTTCCTGGCTGCACTCAACGGGTGGCGTAGTCATCAACTATTTACTACTAATAGACTGCCGTCTAGTTTGACTCCCTGGGCACGGACCGGGTCACCGCCACGAGACTACAACCCTCCACTGATCCGGCTCCGGGTAGGCTCCCGCGTGCGCAACGCAGCGCGACACAGGCCCAGGGGCGCGTCAATACCACCAACTCCAGCAAACTGACATTCACCAATCCATTGCTTCTGTTCTTTTATTCTCATGATCAGGATGTGCAACCCTCAATTATCAGAAGGTGATGGCATATTTTAGAAAATTGTCAATACATATATAGGTGAACTGTTAATGGGGCAGGCTAGCGTGAGGGCCCTATTTATAGTTAGAGTGAACCTGGGAAGAAAAGTGTTGTTTATTAGGGAATTGCCTTACATCAAAGTATATGTGGGTTCATCCTAGGTTCAATAGAGGTGAAACTATAAAGCCTAAAAACTTATATCAATCTCACTTGGAGTAGTCTATCTACAATTAGTCAATTCTTATATTGTTCCCCTGATAGTGATTTCTCCACTTGGAAGAATCAAGCACTCACTCGGCAAGTACAGAATATTCTGGTGGGAATTGTACAGTGTTTCTGATGATTTGCTGAGCAAAGTACTATGACAAGTTTCCTTTTTTGGCACATGTTCAAAGACTATTCAAGATTGACTTCTACTGTTAAAACATGATTGATGTATATTGCATTTAAAGAGGTTTGATTTCATATTTGACATTTACTGCCATCTTTGCAAATGCTCTAAAGAGTACACAAAATGAAAGATTTATCAGCTGCTGCTTGTGATGAATATATGACTATTACTGAGCCTCATTTTGTAATGGAATCTGATTTACAGTGACAAATACAGATGTATTTCAATTCTACAGCATTAAATTTAACTGTGAAAACATTATTCCTTATTGTATTCTCAAGCAAGAGTTTTCTCAGCTTTACACATTAGTCAAACATGCAGAAAAATGCTTTTCTTCACTAAAGGCAAATTCATCCTTCTGGCTCAGCGAAATATAATAAGTCAAAATTGCATTTGACCCAAAAGAAATTTATAACTGATTGATACTTTAGAAAAGTGTAAAGAGAACTTTAATTATAAAAACATAAACTACATAGTTAGCTGTTGTACATGAATTAAGCATGATGTAGCACATCAAAATGTAAGGGATTTACAAACACCTTGTCAGTAGTGGTGTGTTCATATATATCTTTGTACAGAGGCACACATGGTTATAAAAGTGTAGAGCAGTCAGAGAGTCTTAAGCAGTGTTATTTAATTATTGTAACAGGAGAAGGATGTCAATAAATTTAAATAATTGGATTAGTCATTAAAAGGGTACTCTCAAGTCGCCTCCTGAGTAGCTCACAGCTCTGCTATCTCTTAGTTCATGGTTGCCTCAGAGGTGCCTGTTCCTCCTTGATTGACAATTCTGGTGAGTAGCTTCATAATGATGTTATACATTAAGAGCTTGTCAGTGTTTGTTGGAGGCTACACTATTATCACTATATTTACATATAGAGATAACAGCGACTTTTACACAAGCATACAGTTTAAGAAAGTGAGAGCCATGATTAGGAAAATTGCCTTAGAAATTGCTGAGTCTGAGTGCCAGTGGATTGTGATTCTACAGGTCTGATAAAAGCCCTGTCAGTAGCTGAGAGGGTAGGAGAGAGAAGTTAGCAGCTAATTGCTTTTGAAATCAGTGAGCTGAAAAGAGCTGACTGAGATATTAGGAGTAGTGTTGAGCCACCCCCGTAGTGTTCGAGTTCGGTTCGGTTCATCGAACACCCGTGTGTTCGCCGAACTGTTCGTCGAACACCTTCGAACACCGTTAAAACCAATGGCAGGCAAACAAAAACACATAGAAACACATAGAAAACACCTTCAAAGGTGTCCAAAAGCTGACAAACTGCTCAGAAGACACAACTAACACATGGAAAAGTGACAAGTACATATAGTCATGCGAAAAGAAAAGAGGTGGAGGAGTAAAAGGAGGGGGAGACACAGATATAGGCATGTCATGCCCTTCTAAAATCCAAAAAGTGAGAAGCCGAGACGGCCAGTCCGCTCCTGCCCGTGCCACCTCCGTGTCGCCGGGTTTGTGCCAGAGCCGCGGTGAACCCTGACGGCCAGCCCCCCTCTCCCAATACTGGTGCCTGTCCGCTGGTGGGTCGAGAGAGCCCCCCTGTGGTGGAGGCAGCTCTAAGCTTTTTAATTTAAATTGTCCCTCTAATTTGAATGAATACACTTTAAATCCATTTACAAGGATCTATTGGAGGGCAAGTCTCATGCCAGCAGCCGCGTAATTCCAGCTCCAGTAGCGTCCACTAAAGCTGCTGCAGTTAAAAAGCTTTTATAAGGATCGAGCTCGGCTGTCCACCGCAAGGCATCCTAGTGCCAGTCCCAGCCCCTATGCCTTGGGGTGCCTCCTGATGCTCTTCACTAAGTATCCCGTGGTCCCGAAGCATTTCCTTTGAAAAAATTAAGTGTCCAAACTACAGGTGGTGTAGCTTGCTTAACAGCCGGGATAATCCGCTGACTAGCAGACACTGCTACTAGGCACAAAGTATTTCCTGGGCTAGATGCAGTTAAAAATTTGTAAGTAGATACTCTCGTTGGATGCTGAGAAAGCATTCCATAGAGTCTCCTGGCACGCCATATATGATTCTCTTAAAAAGCTTGGGGTAGGGGTCTAGGGGACCCTTTTATAGCCAAAATCACGGCCCTGTATCACAATACGTCACCTAGGCTGAAGATGAATGGAACTGTAGCACCGAGGGCTCGGTTGCTACAGACGTATTGCACCTCACCCAGAGGTGTGATATCTCACTCTCAGATAAGGATGGAGTGTGGATCAGGACCCGACACCTGCATGCATTACACCACATTGCCGTGGGGCAGGGCGACCAATATGCCCCTGAGATGGGCACGACAGTCCCTGTCCCTGGCTGGAGTGGGGGGAGGGAACACTGAGGAAGGGGAACCCTGCAGTGCAGGAGCAGGGAGGAAGCAGTTCCTGGGTGCATTGAGAAGGGAGTATAAAAGGTGGGCACCATCTTAGTTCAGTGCAGAGAAGTCTGAGCAGAAGTGGCAGGGAGCAGGGGCTCTGCATGAGCTCTGCTCCGGAGGCGGGCCTAGTAACAGAGGCCCAGGCCTGCAAGAGGGAGAAGGAAGGAAGAGGAGCGGAAAAGGCTCCAGGAACGAGGAATGAAGGGATCCCAGGGGTGCGGACGGGCGAGTCGCCACCGCACGCCCGAATCCACCTGCGTGGAGGGGTCAGGCCAAAGGGGGAGACCGGTCCCCGAACTAGTGGAGGCAGGAAACGACCCTCAGCTAGAAACCGGAGGCTCTGACATTTTATGTGGCGCAGCCCCTTGCTCCACCTGCTAGGAAGGCACCACATAGGGTCAGGGAAACTGGCGCCAAGTTTACCAAGAGGAGGCCCGAGGCAGCCGGACAGAAGTGTTGGTAAGAAAGGCCAGACAAAGGACACACAAAGGGGGTCCTGTGAAGCGCTCCAAAGTTATCTGGGAGTTGTCTGAGCCCCTCACCTGGTGAGCACAGTACGACGTGGGCAGCCGTTACCTGCAGACGTGGTCTGGATAATAAGAACTGTGAGTAAAGGCCCTGAACTGCATCACTGACTCCGTGTCGTTACTGCTGCTGCCCTGCACCATCACCCCCATCCTCCGCATACACTGCCCTGAGGCTATACTCCTCCCGTGGGGAGTTATGCTACGCTCTGCTGCACCCACAACACCAGCCTTAGCGGTCTGCCCTGTAGCGGCGGTTCACTCTGACCGCAATCCACGGGTGGCGTAGTCGGACATTTAAACATCAAAACCACATAAATAGTTCCGCCACTGGTTTGACCGCCCTGAGCCACGGAACCGGATCGCCGCCACGAAGACTACAACCACCAGCATCCACCAAAAAGGGTCCGGCTCCGGGTGTCCCAAGGCCCAGGGGGTGCGTCAGAACATTTTCATCACCTTTCACAATCACCAATGGGACAAGGCAGGGATGTCCTCTGTCCCCTCTCTTATACATCCTAGTGACGGAGCACCTGCTCTCATCAATTCGCCATAACCCCAATATTAGGTGGATTGAGGTGGGAGGCACCGAGTACAAGTGCTCTCTATTTGCTGATGATGTCCTAGTATATATCACTCAATCACATATATCCATCCCTGCTGTTATGGCTGAAATAGATCACTTTGTTACATGGTAAAATTTTAAAATCAATGCAGCGAAGTCTGAGGCCCTCGATGTCTCCCTCCCTAAATCCATATAGGATTCCATCCAGTCCAACTTTCCCTTTGCCTGGCCCTCACAGGGTATCAAATACTTAGGAATTCCTATTCATAGAGACCTCTCCCATCTATGTTATCTTAATTTTGGGCCCTTTATTGAACAATTCCATACAGACCACGGTTGGCAAGTTAGAACTGTAAGATTCACTACGTGAACCACTGGTGTTTTGTGGAAAAGCACATGTACACCGCGTTCCAAATTATTATGCAAAAAGTGTTTAGGAGTGATAAGGGAAGAATTTGTTTGTTTGTCAGTTAAACTCATTGATGGTGATGTGTGTCAGGGCTCTTTATATCACTGTAAGCAATTGCAGACACCTGTGCTAATTAGTTTGGCAGGTGTGTCCAATGAAAGGCAAGACTACTTAAGAAGGCTCTCTCACATTATTAAGCAGCCTACATTTTCTGCCAAAATGGGAAAGAAAAAGGATGTGTCGGCTGCTGAGAAGCAACAAATTGTGGAGTGTTTAGGTCAAGGCATGACTACAATCAACATTGTGCGATGATCAGGATGAAGTGTCTTGGCAATCAAGAAGTATGTAGCTGATTCACAGTACACACGTGTGCGTGCTGATAAGGGCAAATTGAGGACTCTTTCCTACAGGCAATTACGTCAGGTTGAAAGAGTAGCGGCAAAAAAGCCTTGTCATAGCAGCAGACAAGTTTTTGAAGCTGCTTGTGCCTCCAACGTCCCCCGAACAACAAGATGCAGGGTCCTTCAGAGGTTTGCAGCTGTGCATATGCCATCCTGTCGACCTCCGCTATCCACTTCACACAAGCAGAAACGGCTCCAGTGGGCCAAACATTACATGAAGACTGATTTCAAAACTGTTTTGTTCACGGATGAGTGCCGTGCAGCGCTCGATGGTCCAGATGAATGGAGTGGAGGATGGCTGGTTGATGGACACCCCACGCAAACACGGCTACAGCGCCAACAAGGAGGAGGTGGAGTAATGTTTTGGGCTGGAATCATGGGGAGGGAGATTGTCGGCCCCTTTAGGATCCCTGAAGGCGCTAAAGATGAACTCCATAATGTATGTGGATTTTCTCAAACAGCACTTCCTGCCATGGTTCAAGAAGAAGAACCGTGTATTTCACAGCAAAATCATTTTTCTGCATGATAATGCACCATCTCATGCTGCACATAAAACATCTGCATCTCTGGCTGATATGGGCATAAAAGGGGACAAACTTATGGTGTGACCCCCATGCTCCCCTGACCTCTACCCCATTCAGAACCTTTGGAGCATCATTAAAAGGAGTGTCTATGATGGCGGGAGGCAGTTCACATCTAAGCAACAGCTCTGGGAGGGTATTCTGTCCTCATGCAAAACAATTGAAGCAGAAACCATCCAAAACCTGACAAATTCAATGGACGAGAGAGTTCAGAAGCTCCTTTCGAACAAGGGGTCCTATGTGAAAATGTAACATCACCTAGAATAAAGTTTTGAGTTGAAAACTGTTTGATTTCAGTTTCTAACAACCTGCTAATGCTTATAATTTCAAAAATGACCATTTTTTTGGTCTTTATTAAAATGAAAAGGTTGATCGAAAAGTTTGGGGGATCTAAGAGTGTGGCAACCCAGTAGTCATGATTACTTCGAATTCTGACAATATGAGGGTCATGCTGCAGGTAGTGCAGCAAGAAGGCACTTATGTGTCTTGCGCATCTCGGAGCCCCAAAATTATTTTCCGGGCTAGATGCAGCTAAAAATTATTTTTAATTTTAAATCTGGTGAAGCTTATTATAGATGGCCTAATAGGATCAGTGCTGCACACTGCTACAAAGCCCAAATTATTTTCCAGTCAAGATACAGATAAACATGATTAGTAATTTGAAAGCTTAAAACGGTTGGTAGGGTGATTTTAACCAATCATCAAGCTTTTACTCTCCCCAGGATGACACAGGGGTAGAAAAGTCGTTTCGGATCCATGATTTGTTCATCTTTATGAACGTGAGTCTGTCTACATTATCAGTGGAGAGCCGCGTGCGCTTATCTGTCAGCACACCACCAGCAGCGCTGAACACACGTTCAGACAGAACGCTGGCTGCGGGGCATGACAAGATCTCCAAGGCGTAAGTGGCTAGCTCCGGCCATTTATCCAGATTGGAAGCCCAAAAAGAGCAAGGGTCCAGTGACACAGTCGTGGCTTCAATGTTTACTTGGAGATACTCCTGTACCATCGTCTCTAGGCGTTTACTATGTGTCAGACTTCTTGTCTCCTGTGGCCTTGCAAAGGATGGGCTAAAAAAGTGGTGAAATGATTCCGCAAAATTGATGTTACCAGCAGATACTGTGGTTCTGTTACGGTTTGAGTGCTGAACACTTGACGGTCCCACGGTTGGCAAGTTGGAACTGTGAGATTCACTACGTGCACCACTGGTATTTTGTGGAAAAGCACATGTAAGATTCTGCAACAGTCTCTGCTGATACTCCTGCATGCGTGCATCCCTTTCTATGGCAGGAATAATTTCTGCAAATTTACTTTTGTACCGGGGATCTAACAGTGTGGCAACCCAGTAGTCAGGATTATTTCTAATTCTCACAATTCGAGGGTCATGTTGCAGGTAGTGCAGCAAGAAGGCACTCATGTGTGTTGCGCATCCAGGAGCACCAAGTCCCTGTTGTGTTGGTGGCGAGGTAACAATCATGCTTCCTTCCTCTGTCCTCTCCCCCCAACCTCGCACAACAGAAATGTGATCAAGGTCTCCCTCATCTGATGAGTCTTCCATCAGTTCGTCCTCCACTTCTTCCTGGGCTCCTGCACCTTCCTCACTAGTTTGGCTGCTACCATGCGCCCTGGTAAAACCATCTCCCCCACCCTCACATGCCTGCCGCCTTGGTGCTGCCGACCGTCTGGACCTTGCAGATGTTAGCCCTTCCGCATACAACTCCTCCTCCTCTACTTCCTCCACCTCCTCTTGTGCCACCACCTGACTCCGAATTCTGTTTAACATGTGCTCCAGCATGTAAATCACCGGAATAGTCATGCTGATAATGGCATCGTCAGCACTAAACATCTTCGTCGCCATTTCAAAACTGTGCAGAAGGGTGCATAGGTTCCTGATCTGAGACCACTCCTCCAGCGTGATTTGCCCCACCTCTGAATCTCGTTGGCCCAGGCTATACGTCAGAACGTATTGCACCAGGGCTTGTCGGTGCTGCCACAGTCGCTGCAACATGTGCAGAGTTGAATTCCACCGGGTAGGCACATCGCATTTTAGCCGGTGAAGTGGCAGGCCCAACGACTTCTGTAGAGATGTAAGTCGCTGAGCTGCGGGATGCGAACGGCGGAAGTGAGCACACAGCGACCGTGCCCTCTGCAGAAGGCCATCTAGTCTGGGATAGTGGGCTAAAAATTGCTGGACAACCAGGTTCAACACGTGAGCCATACAAGGCACGTGTGTGACATTGCCCCGGCGAAGGGCCGCACCCAGGTTTGCAGCATTGTCGCACACGGCCTTCCCTGGTTTCAGGTCCAGTGGAGACAACCATTCATGAAATTGGTTCTCCAGAGCTGACCACAACTCCTCAGCTGTGTGACTCACATTTCCCAGACATTTCAATGTAAAAACCGCCTGATGACGTTGAGCCCTACTGCCAGAATAGTAAGGAGGTGTGCAGCATCCCTTCTGCGCAGTTAGAAAGCT
Source organism: Phyllobates terribilis (assembly GCF_046119375.1). NCBI lineage: Eukaryota > Metazoa > Chordata > Amphibia > Anura > Dendrobatidae > Phyllobates > Phyllobates terribilis. The sequence goes on along the minus strand of NW_027362762.1, from coordinate 419,662,317 downwards.
TGTGGCATGACCAGACAGGCTTTGGGTGCAGGTGGAAGACCGAGGGGAGGTTGAGGAGGCAGAAGCAGTGGAGGAACTTTGACATAAAGAGGATTGACGCACAACTCGTGGGGACGGCAAGACTTGGACAGCAGCCCCTTGTCCTGCTGTCACCATAGTTACCCAGTGCCCAGTCAGCGACATGTAACGCCCCTGTCCATGCCTACTCGTCCAAGTGTCTGTGGTGAAATGCACCCTGTCACACACAGAGTTTCTCAAAGAAGCGGTGATGTTGTGTGCGACATGCTGGTGGAGCGCAGGCACACCTTTCTTTGAGAAGTAGTGCCGACTGGGCATCTGGTACTGGGGCACTGCGACGGACATAAGGTCTCGAAAATCCTCTGTGTCCACCAGGCGGAAAGGCAGCATTTCTGTAGCCAAGAGCTTGCAGATGGTGAAATTCAACCTCTTAGCTTTCTCATGGCTAGGAGGAAATGGTCTTTTACTTGTCCACATCTGAGGGACCGAGGGCTGGCTATTGTGCTTAGACGGGGTTGATAAGGGTGTCCCCGGCAAACTGCCGGTCTGTGAGGAAGTTGCAGGCGGACATTTTAGGTTGCCTTGATCCAAAGGTGGTGCTATCGATGTCGGACAGCGCTCAACACCAGCTGGTGTTACCACCTCCAAAGAAAATGATGACCTGCCAATCACGCTGGCTGTTGCGGGTAAAGAGGTGGCAGGTCTGCGCCCCAAAACAGGTGTGACTGCTGTCCCCCCAGTCACAGAGGATGAAGAGGCCGCGGATGCACAAGATATGGCAGACGGTGATTGGCCCGGCCGGCTAGGCCGCATTGTAGCACACTGAGCTTCCCACTGCAACTTATGCTTCATGTCCATGTGCCGGTTCATGCATGAAGTACTCAAACTATGTATTTTTTGGCCTCTACTTAGCTTTTGCTGACAAATGTTACAGATAACACGAGTTGGGTCATCTTTATCGATCTGAAAAAATGCCCAGGCTATGCAAGGCTTAGCACCCATGCGACCTGAAGAGCCACCACGACTTGTGGTGAGAGGCAGAGTTGTGTTTGAGGATGCAGTTGTTGACGTGCTTCCAGTACTACGTCTCTGTCCAGGAAGGCGCAACCTGACCTCGTCATCACTAGCATCTTCCTCCACCTCCTCTGCTGACCTCATCTCTTGGCTGACTGTGGGTTGACAGTAAGTGGGATCTCCGACCTCATCATCATCACCCTGTGCGTTATCACACCCGTCGTCCTCAGAGCCAACCTGTTCCTGCCCTGACAAAAAACTAAAGTTGTCGCTCCAATCAGGTATTTGAGTCTTATCATCGTCTTCCTCATTGTCTCCACCAACAGGAGTTACAGTTTGGGAATGAGGGTCTACATTATGGTCACAACCTTCTGCGTCTGGTCCTGGATCCGACTCATAAAGATTCTGGGCATCAGTGCAGATCATTTCCTCGTCTGGATTCACAGAAGCGCTGGAGTCGACCTCTGATTCCCAGGCTATAGTATGAGTAAACAGCTCTGCAGACTCAACCATCTGTTCTACCTCATACTCAGACGGGCAGCTGGAGATTTGGGAGCTGTGAGGAAGCAAGTGCGATTTGGGTGACACCTTTGAGGACTGGAGTATTTGTGATGTTGAAGTTGATGTGGAGGAGAGCCCACTTAAAGGAGCACTTGATATCCGTTGAAGCACCTGCTGTTTTTGTGCCTCATCTGGAATTTGTAGCGATTGGCGTGGCCGTAAGAAAGGGATCTTATCACATTGTCCGCTAAAAGAAGTAGACATTTTAGTTTGGCTGGAAGATGGTCTTTCTTCTGCACCTACCCCACGGACACAACCTTTTTTCCCCTTCCCAACATGCCTATTCCCCTTTCCACCAGCAGCAGGCCTTTTTCCACTCATTTTGGTGGTTAACTAATTCACAACTCTGGAGTTGTTTGCACAAAAAAACAATGGATGGTAACCGAGCAGAGCTGAGTGGCCAAACTGTGGTATTAGGCCAAAACTATTGGCTGGGCTAGATGCAGAAAAAAATTATTTTTAATTTGCAACCTGATGGAGGTCAGTATAGATGGACTAATAGACCAAGTCCCACACACTGCTAGAAGCCCAAATATTTTTTCAGAGCTAGATGCAGAAAAAAATTATTTTTAATTTGCAACCTGATGGAGGTCAGTATAGATGGACTAATAGACCAAGTCCCACACACTGCTAGAAGCCCAAATATTTTTTCAGAGCTAGATGCAGAAAAAAATTATTTTTAATTTGCAACCTGATGGAGGTCAGTATAGATGGACTAATAGAACAAGTCCCACACGCTGCTAGAAGCCCAAATATTTTTTCAGAGATAAATGAAGAAAAAAATTATTTTTAATTTGCAACCTGATGGAGGTCAGTATAGATGGACTAATAGACCAAGTCCCACACACTGCTAGAAGCCCAAATATTTTTTCAGAGGTAGATGCAGAAAAAAATTATTTTTAATTTGCAACCTGATGGAGGTCAGTATAGATGGACTAATAGACCAAGTCCCACACACTGCTAGAAGCCCAAATATTTTTTCAGAGCTAGATGCATGAAAAAATTATTTTTAATTTGCAACCTGATGGAGGTCAGTATAGATGGACTAATAGAACAAGTCCCACACGCTGCTAGAAGCCCAAATATTTTTTCAGAGATAAATGAAGAAAAAAATTATTTTTAATTTGCAACCTGATGGAGGTCAGTATAGATGGACTAATAGACCAAGTCCCACACACTGCTAGAAGCCCAAATATTTTTTCAGAGCTAGATGCAGAAAAAAATTATTTTTAATTTGCAACCTGATGGAGGTCAGTATAGATGGACTAATAGAACAAGTCCCACACGCTGCTAGAAGCCCAAATATTTTTTCAGAGATAAATGAAGAAATATATTATTTTTAATTTGCAACCTGATGGAGGTCAGTATAGATGGACTAATAGACCAAGTCCCACACACTGCTAGAAGCCCAAATATTTTTTCAGAGATAAATGAAGAAAAAAATTATTTTTAATTTGCAACCTGATGGAGGTCAGTATAGATGGACTAATAGACCAAGTCCCACACACTGCTAGAAGCCCAAATATTTTTTCAGAGCTAGATGCAGAAAAAAATTATTTTTAATTTGCAACCTGATGGAGGTCAGTATAGATGGACTAATAGACCAAGTCCCACACACTGCTAGAAGCCCAAATATTTTTTCAGAGCTAGATGCAGAAAAAAATTATTTTTAATTTGCAACCTGATGGAGGTCAGTATAGATGGACTAATAGACCAAGTCCCACACACCGCTAGAAGCCCAAATATTTTTTCAGAGCTAGATGCAGAAAAAAATTATATTCAGTTTGCAACCTGATGGAGGTCAGTATAGATGGACTAATAGAATGATGCTATGCCCAAAAGATTTTACTTCACTAGGTGCAGTAAAAAAATTGGTATTCTATACACAGGTGGTATATCTTGCAACACAGATAGGCTACTCCACTGACTAACACACTCTGCAATAGGCCAAAAAGGATTAGCTTTGCTAGATTCAGCCAAATGCTGTGAAAAAAACTTGCACAGCACTGGCACAGACCTGCCTGGCAAAAACTGATAGGAACTGATGTAACCTAGTCCTGAAAAGGACTCCAATTACAATTAGTCTTTACTCCCACAATCTATCTATTTAAGAGCACAGACCTGCCTGATAAAAGTCGTAGGAAATGCTGTAACCTAGTCCTTAAAAGGACTGCAATCACAACTATTCCCTACTCCCAAGCTATCTGTATATTTGTGCGAAAATTGGCTTGAAATTAACAAGGTATAGCGCACACAGCAACAGCGGTGCCGTCTAACACGCAGCTGCAGCAGTGAGAAAATGGTGGCGACGGGGAAAATGGCTTGGTCTTATAGGGCAAGGACATGTGACATACACTGCCAATCACACATGCCCTTGCTTGTGTGAAAAAAAGCACTTCGCTCCGTGTGTGCGCTGCTGATAGGCTGACAGATTGCACCTCCCCACTGCAAATGCGGGAAAGAGAAAAAAAAATGGAGATCTTCATTGTTCCTGCAGAGATCCATCCCCTGCCCCTCCCCCCGCCCCGCTGTACACTCAAACTGCGTATTAACATTAATTTTCATCATTACTGAGAAAAAATCCAGTTATGATTTTGGTGCACGAACAGTTATCGAACATAACCTCGAACAGCCGAATTTTTCTCAAATTGTTCGTGTTCGCCGACCGGCTCGAACACCGCCCAAAACAGCTCGAATTTGAGATTGGCGAACAGTTCGAGTAGAACAACGCTCATCTCTAATTAGGAGTTAATTCCTTTCTTGGAATATATATATAATTCTATATCTATATTACATATAGATATTATTGATCTTTTGAAATTCAAATTTGTCAAGTTCGGCAAATTTTTTCAAAAAATTAGATTTGCGGCAAATTTAACCATTGAGAATTGCAGGTGCTCCAATTGACCTGAAAAAATGTGTATTACATTCTGGGGTCTCCTAGGACTGTACAAAACCATTTTCAATCTCTGTAAAGCAAACACAGCCATAGAACGTCAAAGTGACTTCACCATAGAAACTGATGGTAACCCGGCAGTAAGCCAACAGTCCATTTAATAAAAGGAAAGAAATGTTCCAGCTTCCATAAAGTGCAAAAATATACTGTTTTTTCTTTTTTCTACATTAGTCCTTTTAATAACACAGCATACAGAAAGACTTTTCATGTTTTTTTTTTATAAAACGGTCCAAAAAATATTCTTAGTCATTTGTGCAGAACACTGACTCAAACTGACGTTGTTGCTGTTTGCGGTAACATCCCACTGAGACCGAGACAAGTGATATGCCATATATTCCTTAACACTCGCCTCTTCACCCTCACTAATATGCTTGCTGAATGCAAAAGAAGGCAATAGTGCTCTGTGTTTAGTAGTACTACTGCCCGGAAGGCTGATGTTAATGGTGGTAGTGCTTCTGCTGCTGCTGCTAACAGTTCCCACTTTTTAAGCTATGGTATGTTTTTTTTTCTTTTTCACTACCTCGTTAAGTGCTATTTCTACTTTTTCTTTTACTATACATTTTGTACAACACTATAATTAACCTTTGACAGTCTTTTCAAACCCAATTTTTCAACCCTTGCCAGAAAAGTCATAATGAAAAAAACTGGGTAAGTTGGTACAGTACAGACCAAAAGTTTGGACACACCTTCTCATTTAAAGATTTTTCTGTATTTTCATGATTATGAAAATTGTATATTCACACTGAAGGCACCAAAACTATGAATTAACACATATGGAATTATATACTTAACCAAAAAGTGTGAAATAACTGAAAATATGTCTTATATTCTAGTTTCTTCAAAGTAGCTACCTTTTGCTTTGATGACTGCTTTGCACACTCTTGGCATTCTCTTGATGAGCTTCAAGAGGTAGTCACCGGAAATGGTTTTCCAACAATCTTGAAGGAGTTCCCAGAGTTGCTTAGCACTTGTTGGCCCTTTTGCCTTCACTCTGCGGTCCTGCTCACCCCAAACCATCTCCATTGGGTTCAGGTCTGGTGACTGTGGAGGCCAGGTCATCTGGCGTAGCACCCCATAACTCTCCCTCTTGGTCAAATAGCCCTTACACAGCCTGGAGGTGTGTTTGGGGTCATTGTCCTGTTGAAAAATAAATGATGGTCCAACTAAATGCAAACCGGATGGAATAGCATGCCGCTGCAAGATGCTGTGGTAGCCATGCTGGTTCAGTATGCCTTCAATTTTGAATAAATCCCCAACAGTGTCACGAGCAAAGCACCCCCACACCATCACACCTCCTCCACCATGCTTCACGGTGGGAGCCAGGCATGTAGAGTCCATCCGTTCACCATTTCTGCGTCGCACAAAGAAATGGTGGTTGGAAAAAAAGATCTCAAATTTGGACTCATCAGACCAAAGCACAGATTTCCACTAGTCTAATGTTCATTCTTTGTGTTCTTTAGCCCAAACAAGTCTCTTCTCCTTGTTGCCTGTTCTTAACAGTGGTTTCCTAGCAGCTATTTTACCATGAAGGCCTGCTGCACAAAGTCTCCTCTTAACAGTTGTTGAAGAGATGTGTCTGCTGCTTGAACTCTGTGTGGCATTGACTTGGTCTCTAATCTGAGCTGCTGTTAACCTGCGATTTCTGAGGCTGGTGACTCGGATAAACTTATCCTCAGAAGCAGAGGTGACTCTTGGTCTTCCTTTCCAGGGGCGGTCCTCATGTGAGCCAGTTTCTTTGTAGCGCTTGATGGTTTTTGCAGCTGCACTTGGGGACACTATCAAAGTTTGCCCAATTTTTCGCACTGACTGACCTTCATTTCTTAAAGTAATGATTGGCCACTCGTTTTTCTTTACTTAGCTGCTTTTTTCTTGCCATAATACAAATTCTAACAATCTATTCAGTAGGACTATCAGCTGTGTATCCACCAGACTTCTGCACAACACAACTGATGGTCCCAACCCCATTTATAAGGCAAGAAATCCCACTTATTAAACCTGACAGGGCACACCTGTGAAGTGAAATCCATTTCCGGTGACTACATCTTGAAGCTCATCAAGAGAATGCCAAGAGTGTGCAAAGCAGTCATCAAAGCAAAAGGTGGCTACTTTGAAGAACCTAGAATATAAGACATATTTTCAGTTGTTTCACACTTTTTTGTTAACTATATAATTCCACATGTGTTAATTCATAGTTTTGATGCCTTCAGTGTGAATGTACAATTTTCATAGTCATGAAAATACAGAAAAATCTTTAAATGAGAAGGTGTGTCCAAACTTTTGGTCTGTACTGTATATGTACAGAAATCAAAATGTAGAGCAAGCAGATTGCAGTATGCGTGTGGCCAGGTACAGAATTAAATTCTACAAGCTGGGCGAGAGAACCTCAGGGTACACACAAAGATTTAGGGTTTATGAAGGGAAGAACAACTGGATTCACCCCCCTGAATGCCCCCCTGACCTGGGAGTTAGTGGGAAAATTGTGTGGGATTTAGTGCACCCACTGCTTGATCAAGGTTATCAACTTTGCTTAGATAACTTTTATACCAGCAGTGCTCTCTTCAAATCCCTCTCTGCCAGAGCTACCGCAGCATGTGGTACTGTTAACAAAAATCAGAGAGGACTCCGTAGGACACTAATTGGGCAGCGTCTCAGAACAGGTGACAGCAGTGCTCAATTTAGTGACGAGATGCTAGTGGTCAGATACAAGGACAAGAGGGATTTCCTTTTCGTGACCACCTTACATGGTGATGGCAGCACCCCCACAATTGTACGTGGTTCCTCTGCATAGGTCCCCAAACTAGACTGTGTCCTGGGGTACAATAAAAATATTGGGGGATTTGATCTCTCTGATGAAGTCATCCAGACCTACAGTGCCATGTGAAAAGCTAAGGTGTGGTACAAGAAGCTGGTTGTGCACATCATACAGATGGCAATGTATAACAATTTCGTTCTATCATAATGTGCAGGCAAGACCGGTACATTCCTTCAGTTCCAGGAGGTAGTGATCAAGGCCCTAATATTTGGAAGTGAGGAAGGAGCAGGTCCCAGTATTTCTGGAACTGAAGATGAACATATCATACCAGGGCAACATTTCCCAGGTGAGGTCCCTCAAACCACAAATAAAGGAAAGTCGCAAAAAAGGTGCCAAATTTATTACAGAAGGGGTATAAGAAAGGACACCACTTATCAAAGCGACACCTGCCCTGACAAACCTGGCCTGTGTATAAAAGAATGCTTCAAACTGTAACACTCACCGATGGACTACTAAATTAATTTCTGACTTACACAGTTCACAAATGCCAACCTGATGCACTCTACACAACTCACATATGCCAACCTGATGTGCTCTACACAATTTATATATGCCAACTTGTTGCACTCTACACAACTCACATATGCCAACCAACGTCAATCAAAGTGCTCACCATACATCTACAGAAATTTATTGAGGGGTCTAATTTTCAAAATAGGGTCACTTTTGGGGGGCCTCTCCACTGTTTAGGCACATTAGGGGATCTCCAAATTCGACATGGCGTCCACTCTCAATTCCATTTTGTGGAAAAAAATTTGATCTTTTATTTGCACATTTCAAGGTGCTCACCACATATCTAGATAAATTGGTTGGGGGTTGTAGTTTCCAAATGGGGTCACTTGTGGGAGGTTTCTTCTGTTTAGGCGCATCAGAGGCTCTGCAAACATGACATGGCGTCCAGCCTCGATTCCAGACATTTTTGCGTTCAAAAAGTCAAACGATGCTCCTTCCCTTCCAAGCCCTGCCATGCACCCAAACAGTAGTTTGTCCCCCCATATGGGGAATCGGCGTACTCAGGAGTAATTGAACAACAAATTTTGCAGTCCACTTTCTACTGCTACCCCTGTGAAAATAAAAAATTTGGGACCAAATTAAAAATTTTTTTAAAAAAAGTTAATTTTTTCCTTCCACATTGTTTTAACTCCGGTGAAGTACCTGAAGGGGTAAAAAAAACTTCTTGAATGTGGTTTTGAGGAGTTTGTGGGGTTTAGAATGATGTCACTTTTGGTTATTTTCTGCCATAAAGACCCCTCAAAGTCCCTTCAAATGTGATTCCTAAAAAAATGGTTTTGTATATTTTGTTGTAAAAATGTGAAATTGCTGATAAACGTTTAACCCTTTTAACTTAATAACAAAAAAAAATGTTTAAAAAATGATGCAGATGTTAAGTAGACATGTGGTAAATGTTATTTATAAACTATTTTGTGTGACATAACTCTCTAGTTTATGGGCATAAAAATTTAAATTTGAAAATTGCAAGATTTTCAAAACTATCGCCTTATTTTTGACATTTTCACTAGTGATGAGCGAGCATGCTCGCTACTGCTCGGTGCTCGCCCGAGCATCTCACTGCTCGGTGCTCGCCCGAGCATCTCACTGCTCGGCGCTCGCCGAGCATTTCCGGGTTGCTCGGGTGGGAACCCGGGTCCCCTCCCTGCATGTTTGGCGCTCTTTAGAGAGCCAATGAACATGCAGGGATTGCCTGCCATGCACTGTAATGCCGTAGCCACATTGGTTGTGGGCATTACAATGATTGGCTGGCCGCACTGCGTCCTCAGGTCTGTATCAGACCTGGCGCCGCCACGCTCGTCACAGTCACTCCAGATCAGACAGTGTAAGGAGAGCTGCTGCTGTGTCAGGGAGAGATTTGATCGTGTATTAGGTAGTGTAGGGAGAAAAACCATACATTACACATATCCATCTTAACAAACAGTCCTTCTGAGGACTAATCCATCGGCAGAGATATCAAGCAGGCAGGGTGTATAGGCAGGCGGTGTCTATAGCAGACTGCAGTGCATATAGCACAAGAGGCTTCATTCCAATTCTGCCTTCTGCTGCTGTTAGATATTTCTAAACAAAGGCCCAGGTCTCAGGGGCCAGGAATACTTTTCTTTGGATCTTAATCCTCACTATTTGCTTAAAAATCAATCCAAAGAACACTGTTTTTCTGCGTCATTTGCTTCTTATGGGAGAGGTGCTGCTGCGTCAGGGACAGATTTGCTTGTGTATTAGGTAGTGTAGGGAGAAAAACCGTACATTACACATATCCATCTTAACAAACAGTCCTTCTGAGGACTAATCTATCTGCAGAGATATCAGGCAGGCGGGGTGTATAGGCAGGCAGTGTATATAGCAGACTGCAATGCATATAGCACAAGAGGCTCCATTCCAATTCTGCCTTCTGCTGCTGCTAGATATTACAATACAAAGGACCAGGTCTCTGGGGCCAGGAATACTTTTCTTTGGATCTTAATCCTCATTATTTGCTTAAAAAGCAATCCATAGAACACCATTTTTTCTGCGCCATTTGCTTGTTGGCACTGCAAAATACAGCCAGGTCATTTCCATATTAGAGTGCTAGAAATCCAGCTATTTAAAACTGTGTTATCTCCGTCAAACGGATCACATATACGTTATCAGAAAATACTGCCATTTCTGTCCTCCATTAAAATTTTCCTTTAGTGTGTCATTGAAGCAATTCACAGCAGTTTGCTGTTCAAACTACTTACCTACAGGCCAGGTATTTAAAACTGTGTTTTCTCCGTCAAACGGATCACATATGCGTTGTCAGAAAATACTGCCATTTCTGGCTTCCATTAAAGATTTCTTTAGTGTGTCAGTGAAGCAATTCACACCAGTTTGCTGTTCAAACTAGTTACCTACAGGCCAGGTATTTAAAACTCTGTTTTCTCCATCACACGGATCACATATACGTTGTCAGAAAATACTGCCATTTCTGGCCTCCATTAAAAATTTCCTTTAGTGTGTCATTGAAGCAATTCACCGCAGTTTGCTGTTCAAACTACTTACCTACAGGCCAGGTATATAAAACTGTGTTTTCTCAATCACAAGGATCACATATACGTTGTCAGAAAATACTGCCATTTCTGGCCTCCATTAAAAATTTCCTTTAGCGTGTCATTGAAGCAATTCACCGCAGTTTGCTGTTCAAACTACTTACCTACAGGCCAGGTATTTAAAACTGTGTTTTCTCTGTCAAACGGATCACATGTACGTTGTCAGAAAATACTGCCATTTCTGGCCTCCATTAAAAATTTCCTTTAGCATGTCATTGAAGCAATTCACCACAGTTTGCTGTTCAAACTACTTACCTACAGGCCAGGTATTTAAAACTCTGTTTTCTCTATCACACGGATCACATATAAGTTTGCTCCAAACTCAGTCATTTGTAGTGAGCGTGGAAGATACTGTCCTCCATTTAAAATGGGCAAGGCACGTGGCAAGAGACGGGGAACTGGACGTGATGGTAATGGTGCATGCAGAAGCCGAGAACAAGGCCGTGGGCAAGCCGAAATTGTGCCACAACAAACACCCACATCTTCTCGCCTGACCTTCCTGTCCCAATTTCTAGGGGACCGCAGAACACCACTATTGAACCCAGAGCAGTGTCAAAAGGTTGTTGGTTGGATAGCGGATAATGCTTCCAATCAATTAGCCACCACCACCACCCTGTCTTCCACATGGTCAAGTCTCAGTAGCCGTGAGTCTGGACCGCATATTCCTCACCCTGATCCTCCTTCCTCCCAGCATGCCCGGTACCCAGAGACAACTGATCCCACAATTTGACACTCTGAAGAGCTGTTCACTTTTCCATTTATAGATTCAGGCCTCTCGCCCGGTCCACTTGAAGCAGGGCAAGAGGAGATCGCATGTAGCGATGCTCAAATATTTGAGCAGCCACGGTCACACGAAGGCAACGGTGGGAAAGTGTCACAAGAGGTGGACGATGATGAGTCACAATTGCCAGAAAGTCAGGAGGAGGACCAGGGTGCGGAAGTGGAAGACGAGGTGGTGGATTATATAGTAACTGACCCAACCTGGCAGGAGGACATGCAGAGCGAGGACAGCAGCACACAGGGGGAGGGAGGCAGAGCACCCCAACAGGCAGGTAGAAGCAGTGTGGTGGCGGCAGACAAAAGGCAGGCAACCATTCCCCGTAACACAAACACGAAGGAAGTTGCCAGTACAACTATTAGGTCTTCCCGAGTCTGGTTGTTTTTAAAGACTCTGCCGATAACCCCAAAAAGGCCATTTGCACCACCTGCCAGGCCAGCATCAGCAGGGGTGGCAAAATGACCAGCCTGACCACCACCAGCATGATCAGGCACATGGCAACAAACACCCGACTTTGTGGGCCGAACCCCAGTGTCCAGATACAGTGTGTGCGGGTAGCACCATTGCTTCTTCCGCTGTTGTGCATGCAAGCCAATCACCTGTCCATGGTGCATGCGAAGACGCCTCCTGCCCTGCACCTGTCATTGCACACTCTCAAGTTGCAGCATCAGGAAGCATGTCCATGTCCTTGTCCCAGCGCAGCGTTCAGTTGTCCATACCCCAGTCCTTGGGACGTAAGCGCAAATATGCAGCCAACGCCCCACAGGCCACACTACTAAATTCTCACATTTCACGACTGCTTGCGCTCGAAATGTTGCCTTTTAGGCTCATGGAGACGGAAGCATTCGACAACCTGATGGCGGCGGCCATCCCTCGGTACTCGGTCCCCAGCCGCCACTATTTCTCCCGGTGTGCCGTCCCCGCATTACACAAGCACGTGTCCCAAAACATTAGCTGTGCTCTCAACAACGCAGTTACCGGTAAAGTCCACAAAACCACGGACACGAGGACAAGTGCTTGTGGGAAGGGACTGTACATCTCGCTGACAGCACACTGGGTTAACATAGTGGAAGCAGTGACCCAGTCGGACCTTGGGACGGAACACATCCTCGCGACGCCAGGGATTGCGGGCCCTACGTCAATCAGGGTGGCTCCCACGGTCTACAGCTCCTGTACCTCATCCTCCTCAGCATTCCCCTCCTCTTCAGCCTCCATCTCCAAAATGACCACATCAGTCACAAGCTGGAAGCAATGCAGCACTGCCTCGGCCAAGCGGCAACAGGCTGTGCTGAAGCTAATATGCTTAGCTGAAAAACCGCACAATACTGAAGAGTTGTGGACACCTCTGAAAGAACAGGCAGATCTGTGGCTCACACTGCTGAACCTACAGCCAGGCATGGTCGTGTGTGACAATGGCCGGAACCTGGTGGTGGCTTTGAGGCGAGGCGAGCTTCCACACGTACCATGCCTGGCCCATGTGCTTAACCTCGTGGTTCAGTGGTTTATCAAATCCTACCCGGAGCTGCCGAATCTGCTTGTTAAAGTACGCCGCCTGTGTGCCCATTTTACAAAGTCAGCTACAGCTTCCTCCGCCCTTGCAGTGTTGCAGCAGCGTTTGCAGCTTCCGGCTCACAGACTGGTTTGTGATGTCCCCACGCGTTGGAACTCTACACTGCAGATGTTGGGAAGGATTTGTGAGCAGAAGAGGGCAGTTGTTGAGTACCAGCATCAACAAGGCCGTTGGTATTCAGTTCAGACTCCACACATAAGACCTCAGAAGTGGACATGGATGTCAGACATATGTACCATCCTCCAAAACTTTGAGGACTCCACCAAGAAGGTGAGCGGCGATGATGCCATAATTAGCATCACCATCCCGCTTCTCTGTCTTCTGAAGCGCTCTCTGCTCACAATCAAAGAGGATGCATTGCAGGCGGAGCACGATGAGATGGAGCAAGGAACCATACAGGGTGATTACTCACAGCCAAGCCTCATCTCATCCCAACGTGGATTGGGTGACAATGAGGAAGAGGAGGAGGAAGGACAGGAGCTAGTTTCATGCACTATAGACGGTACTACCTGCACAGCTGTCATACCGTCTGTTCAGCGTGGATGGCCAGAGGACAGAGAGGAGGAGGAGGAGAGCATGGTCAGTCATCCTCTTGGTGAGGACACGGAAGTCTTGCCTGTCGGTAGTCTGGCACGCCTGGCTGAGTTTATGTTATGCTGCCTTTCCCATGACCCTCGTGTTCTCAAAATTTTGGGTGACAGTCATTACTGGTTGGTGACACTTCTAGACCCACGCTACAAGGAGAACTTTATATCTCTTATTCCTGAGGCGGACAGGTCTACAAAAATGGGGCAGTACCAGAAGCCCCTTGTTGCGGACCTATTAAAAAAATTCCCATCTGAAAGCGCTGGCGGCAGTGGGCACACTTTGTTGGACAACCAAGGAGTACAGGCGAGAGAGACACAACTTCAATCCAGCAGAGGCAGGGGAACACTGTCAAAGTTCTGGAAGAGTTTTCTCAGACCCTCCCATCAGACAGGCCCTGAGGCGTAGGGTACTCTCAGAAGGAGTGCAAAGTTTGGGAAGATGCTGAGAGAGTAATTACCGACCATACCAACGTCCTCCGTGATTCCTCTGTGCCTTATAATTATTGGGTATCCAAGCTGGATACGTGGAATGAACTGGCTCTCTATGCCTTGGAGGTCCTGGCCTGCCCTGCCGCCAGTGTTTTATCAGAGCGGGTTTTTAGTGCCGCTGGTGGAATTAGAACTGATAAGCGCATCCGCCTGTCAACTTAAAATGCTGACAGGCTGACTCTTATAAAAATGAACAAGGGCTGGATTGGGCCAGACTACTCAACACCACCGAATGATAGCAGCATCACATAAACTCCAATCCTGTGTCTTTTCTTGGGAGGTGTATTCCCATGCACCTTTTAACACTCACACATGTGTATACGCTTTCTGATTTTGTCTATTTGCTCTTGTCCTCCTCCTTCTTCTCATCCTCCACCACCATATCACCAGGGTGACCGTGGTCCGTGATGCAACACCCACATCATTTTTTTAAAGGGTGTTTATGATGCCCGTGAAAAATTTTTTTTATACAGTATGTTCATGTATACCCCCCAGGGGTAAATGTTTGTCAGCCCATAAACTTAGTGCATGGGCATTACAAGTATAGAAGGCCCACTCCTTTCTAATGGGAACATTTTTTTATGAGGCCCTCCTCAACGTCTCTTCCAAGGGGCATTGAAGTGCCTCCAAATTTTTGGCAGCCCTTGCATTCAATGCATAGGCCAACACTATGGGAGACTCTCTCCTTTCTAATGGGAATTTGTCATTACTGTGGCTCTGCTCTGTGTGTCTTTAAATTCTTAGTGGGGTTTTTCCTAAAATTAGTCAGCCGTTGGACTCACTGCACACCCTATAACTGTATAGCAGACCCTCTCCTTTCTAATGGGAACATGTCGTACCTTGTTAATGTGGCCCTGCTCCGTGTGTCTTTAAATTCTTAGTGGGGTTTTTCCAAAATTTTGGCAGCAGTCACAGCATGGGCATTACCACTATAGGTGACCCGCTCCTTTATAATGGGACTATTTTTTTTACTGAGACCCTCCTCTATGTCTCTTCAAAGGGGTATTGGGTTGCGTCCAAATTTTTGGCAGCCCTTTCAGTCACTGGATACGCAATAACAGTATAGGAGACCCACTTGTTAATAATGGGAACAACAAAGCATAGCCGTCTGATGGCTCTCTAACAATAGCTACGGCCGACTGCTGGCCTTTTAACCACTTCGCACCAGAGCCTGTTTTTGCCTTCGTGACCGGGCCAATTTTTTCAATTCTGACCACTGTCACTTTATGAAGCAATTACTCTGGAACACTTCAACGGATCCCTCTGATTCTGAGAATGTTTTTTCGTGACATATTGTACTTCATGATAGTGGTAAAATTTCTTTGATATCACATGCGTTTATTTGTGAAAAAATCGGAAACTTGGCGAAAATTTTGAAAATTTTGCAATTTTCAAACTTTGAATTTTCATGCCCTTAAATCAGAGAGATATGTCACACAAAATACTTAATAAATAACATTTCCCACATGTCTACTTTACATCAGCACAATTTTGGAACCAACATTTTTTTTTTTAGGGAGCTATAAGGGTTAAAAGTTGACCAGCGATTTCTCATTTTTCCAACAAAATTTACAAAAACATTTTTTTAGGGACCACATCATATTTGAAGTCACTTTGAGGGGTCTTTATTACAGAAAATACCCAAAAGGGACACCGTTCTAAAAACTGCACCCCTCAAGGTGCTCAAAACCACATTCAAGAACTTTATTAACCCTTCAGGTGCTTCACAGAATTTTTTGGAATGTGGAAGAAAAAAATTAACATTTAACTTTTTTCACAAAAATGTTACTTTAGACCCAATTTTTTTTATTTTCACAGGGGTAACATAAAAAAATGGACCCCAAAATTTTTTGTGCAATTTCTCTTGAGCGTGCTGATACCCCATATGTGAGGGAAAACCACTGTTTGGGCGCACGGCAAGGCTCGGAAAGGAAGGAGCGCCATTAGACTTTTTGAATGTAAAATTTGTCTGAATAATTAGCAGACACCATGTTGCGTTTGGAGAGCTCCTGATGTGACTAAACAGTGGAAACCCCCCACAAATGACACCATTTTGGAAACTAGACCCCTTGGGGAACATATATAGATGTGTGGTGAGCACCTTGAACCCCAAGGTGCTTCACAGAAGTTTATAATATTGAGCTGTAAAAATAAAATTTTCACATTTTTCCCACAAAAACGTTTTTCATCCCTTAATTTTCCATTATCATAATGGTAATAGGATAAATTGCACCATGAAATTTGTTGTGCAATTTCTCCTGAACACGCCGATACCCCATATGTGGGGGCAAACCACTGTTTGGGCGCACGGCAGGGTTTGGAAGGGAAGGAGCGCCATTTGACTTTTTGAATGTAAAATTTGTCTGAATAATTAGCAGACGCCATGTTGCGTTTGGAGAGCCCCTGATGTTCCTAAACAGTGGAAACCCCCCACGAGTGACACCATTTTGGAAACTAGACCCCTTAGGGAACTTATCTAGATGTGTGGTGAGCACCTTGAACCCCAACGTGCTTCACAGAAGTTTATAATAATCAGCAGTAAAAATAAAATTTTCACATTTTTCCCGCAAAAATGTTTTTCATCCCTTAATTTTGCATTATCATAATGGTAATAGGATAAATTGCACCATGAAATTTGTTGTGCAATTTCTCCTGAACACGCCGATACCCAATATGTGGGGGAAAACCACTGTTTGGGCACACGGTAGGGTTTGGAAGGGAAGGAGTGCCATTTGACTTTTTGAATGTAAAATTTGTCTGAATAATTAGCAGACGCCATGTTGCGTTTGGAGAGCCCCTGATGTTCCTAAACAGTGGAAACCCCCCACAAGTGACACCATTTTGGAAACTAGATCCCTTATGGAACTTATCTAGATGTGTGGTGAGCACCTTGAACCCCAAGGTGCTTAACAGAAGTTTATAATAATGAGCTGTAAAAATAAAATTTTTACATTTTTCCCGCAAAAACGTTTTTCATCCCTTAATTTTGCATTATCATAAGGGTAATAGGATAAATTGCACCATGAAATTTGTTGTGCAATTTCTCCTGAACACGCCGATACCCCATATAAGGAGGCAAACCACTGTTTGGGTGCACGGCAGGGCTCGGAAGGGAAGGAGCGCCATTTGACTTTTTGAATGTAAAATTTGTTTGAATAATTAGCGGACGCCATGTTGCATTTGGGGAGCCCCTGATGTGCCTAAAAAGTGGAAACCCCCACAAGTGACACCATTTTGGAAACTAGACCCCTTAGGGAACTTATCTAGATGTGTGGTGAGCACCTTGAACCCCAAGGTGCTTCACAGAAGTTTATAATAATGATCTGTAAAAATAAAATTTTCACATTTTTCCCGCAAAAACGTTTTTCATCCCTTAATTTTGCATTATCATAAGGGTAATAGGATAAATTGCACCATGAAATTTGTTGTGCAATTTCTCCTGAACACGCTGATACCCCATATGTGGAGGCAAACCACTGTTTGGGCGCACGGCAGGGCTTGGAAGGGAAGGAGCACCATTTGACTTTTTGAATGTAAAATTTGTTTGAATAATTAGCGGACGCCATGTTGCTTTTGGGGAGCCCCTGATGTGCCTAAACAGTGGAAACCCCCCACAAGTGATACCATTTTGGAAACTAGACCCCTTAGGGAACTTATCTAGATATGTGGTGAGCACCTTGCAACCCCAGCTGCTTCACAGAAGTTTATAATATTGAGCCATAAAAATAAAATTTTCACATTTTTCCCACAAAAAATGTTTTCCTTTTCCTAATTTTGTACTATCATAAGGGTAACAGGATAAATTGCACCATGAAATTTGTTGTTCAATTTCTCCTGAACACACTGATACCCCATATGTGGGGGAAAACCACTGCTTTGGTGTACGGCAGGGTTCGGAAGAGAAAGGAGCGCTATGTTGGCTGGGATAGGCAGCAGACACCATGTCACATTTGAAGAGTCGCTGACATGCCGAAACAGCAGAAACCCCCACAAGTGACCCCATTTTGTAAACTACACCTCTCAAGGAATTTTACGTAACATTTATCCGGCGCTCTAGGCTGAGCACTTACATCGGGGTTTCCATCTAAATTTCCAAGTGATGTAATTCAGATGAAACCCCTGCGGGATCCATTCACTATAATGAGGCAGCAGAGTTACTCTGGACTCCGTCTGGCCTCTGTTTAGCGGTGTCCTTTTTTTCAGAAGTGCACAAAACTGTGGCCAACCGCACTTTTATGCACGCCTAAAACAAATGACACCGTGGGATCACAGGCCAGACGGCATCCACAGTGGCCTATATCTGCCTCATTACAGGGAATCTTCCGTCATGGGTTCCGGCTGAATCACATATTTCAGAGATTTACATGGAAACTCTGGCGTAAGTGCTCAGCGCAGAGCGCAGGATAAATGTGTGCCGAGCCATACTGCGATCTTTGGGAGACATAATAAACAAATCAGTAGCAGGTGAAGAATTGGTTTTATTTATTTTTTACGCCGTTCCTAGTGTGATATAACTGATTAGATTACTTTATTCTTCGGGTCGGTGCGATTACAGAGATACCAGATTTATATCGGGTTTTTATGACTGACAGCTGTCACACACTAAGAGACGCTTTTTTTTTGCAAAATCTAGTTTTTGCATCGCCATATTTTGAGAGCTATAATTTTTCCATATTTCGGCCGACAGAGTCATGTGATGGCTTGTTTTTTGCGGGACGAGTTGACATTTTTATTGGTACCATTTGTGGGTACGTGACATTTTTTGATCGCTTTCTATTCCGTTTTTTGGGAGGTAAAATTAGCAAAAACCAACAATTCAGGAATTGTTTTTTGAGGGTTTTTTTATGCCGTTCTGCGTGTGGTAAAAGTGATCAGGCAGCGTTATTCTTCGGGTCAGTACGTTTACAGCGATACTACACTTACTGTATATTTTTTAATGTTTTGGCGCTTTTACACAATAAAACAATTTTATAGAAAAAATATTTTTTTTGCATTGCTTTATTCTGAGAGGTATAACTTTTTTATTTTTTGGCTGATGGAGCTGTATAGCGGCTTGATTTTTGCGGAACAAGATGACGTTTTCAGCAGTGCCATTTCTATTTCCATTTTACTTTTTGATCGCATTTTTTTCCACTTTTTGTTTGGCGATATGAG
The DNA here is from genome assembly GCF_046119375.1 of Phyllobates terribilis. Lineage (NCBI taxonomy): Eukaryota > Metazoa > Chordata > Amphibia > Anura > Dendrobatidae > Phyllobates > Phyllobates terribilis. Next base: position 419,643,301 of record NW_027362762.1, on the reverse strand, counting down.
GAAAAAGCATAGTTTTTTGCTCCGTTTTTTATTTATTTTTATTACGGTGTACACATAAGGAGTTAATTAGTGTGACAGTTTTATAGCTCGGGTTGTTTTGGACGCGGCAATACCAAATATGTGTACTTTTTTGTTTTTGCATAAATATATGGATTTATCGGTTTAATATTTTATTTATTTATTTTTATTTATTTTGTATTTTTTTTTTTAACAGTTTCAAAACATTTTTTTTTTTACTTTTTTTTACATTTTTACTTAGTCCCTGTATGGGACATTAATTTTTATTTTTCTGATCCCTGATCTCATGTAATGTAATAGACATGTATTACATTATATGAGATCTTCACTGACTGTTTCACAGTCTCCTGTCTGGCATCAGCTACAGGCTGAAGCCAGACAGGAAGGACACCATATATGGCAGAGCTGGAGGCGGTCATGTGACCTCCAGCTGCCATAGCAACGCCAGGTCCTGAAAGCAATCGTCGGAGAGGTAAGTGGACGACCCCCTCTCCTCCTGCTGTCTTCTATATGCCGCGATCACTATAGATCGCGGCATATAGAAGACAGCAAAGGGTTACCATCACTCCTGATGATGTTCCCTGTCAGAGCTAACGCTCTGCACCGCTCTCACAGTGCTTGCAGGACCCTGGGGGTCCTGAGCGCTGCGAGACCACCCACCGTTTTTAAACGTCCGCGCTGCACAGAGCCCAGGCAGCTCGGACGTTTATCTACAGTGGGCGGTCGGGAAGCGGTTAAGAATAGTAAGGGCTGTCTGATGTCCCTGTAAAAATAGGCTTTATGACTTTCAGAGACCCTCCATCATAAATAAAAAAGGATGTGTCTGATGATGTGTCACACACCACATTGCCAGATAAGGTTGTAAAATGTTAAAATGACATTTCCCGGTGAATGCATTTGTCTTAAAAAATAACGTAAAAAAACAAAACAATAGGATCTTTCTTTAGTATAAAAAACAGCATCACCAATTTAACCTCAATGTAATCACATTGTTCAGCTCATGCACCTCCTCCTCCATCTCCGAAATGATCACATCAGTCACAATCTGACAGCACTGCAGCCCTGCCTTGGCCAAGCGGCAACAGGCTGTGCTGAAGATAACATGCTTAATGCTTAACTGACAAACCGCCCAGCGCTGCAGAGTTGTTGAAAGCTGTAACACAGCAGCCTGATCTGTGGATCTCACCGCTGAACATACAGCCAGGCATGGTCGTGTGTGACAATGGGCGGAACCTGGTGACGGAGAAATGACAGCCGGGGTAGATACAGTTTCCCTCTATGCCAGCCCTTTCACCGAGCTAAAGAATATGGCTGTGGTGAAATACAACTCCCACTGAGAAGCTGTTTCAGATTGAAAAACATTGTGCCCAGCAGAGGATTTGATTCGAAGGGCTAACCTTTCTCCCCCACTCAAGAGCCCCACAGCAGCTGCAAAGTTAGCGCTATCATGAACTCTCCTGAGGTAGAAGCCAAGGCACACCAGAGGATTCTCTGGTGGGACCGTCCAACCCTGCTGAGAAGCAGTCCTGGCTAAGAAAAGTGTGTGGGAAGGTTCCCGGACACTCTATGGCTGCTTTTTTTACTAAGCAGGAAACACACGCAAACACGGAGAGATCATACAAAGTCCTTGCAGATGTTGTCCTTGCTTGGATTTGAACCCAGGATCCCAGCGCTGCAAGGCTTCAGAGCTAACCACTGATCCAATGTGCTGCCGTTCACCCTCTAATATCTAACAGGCTGGAGAAACTTGCACCTACTGCCACTCTATCTTCAGCTCCTTTGTGAGAAAATGTATTTGGGCAGCCACTCAGTCTACCAAATAAAATTCCTGAGAAGGAAATTGGGGATGACTTCGCTACTGGTACTGGGGGCAGTGCTAATACCATGTTGTCATACCATAGTTTACTGGAAATATTCCAGACTGGTAGGAGGCAAGCAAATTCCCACAGAAAAGTACCAGCAGTAATGTTCAGGCCACATTTCAAGTGCAAGCAGCTTTAGAGGACTTCCTGGGAGAAATGACACGCAGGGTAGATACGGTTTCCCTCTATGCTAGTCCTTTCACTGAGCTAAATACAACTCTCAGCCAAAAAAGTTGTGGACTGGCTCCGTACCGTCCCTGGCCACATTCACCTGTCCACGTGTTTGTGGTTAGGCGGTCCCTCCCAGTAAGTGCACTGGGGAGGGCAAGGGTAATGTTGTGGGACCCGTGCTTGTGGAATGCGGAGGCGATACCAGGAAATATAGTGGCGGCTGGGGACCGAGTATGGACATCATCATGGCCTCACCTCGGCATCATGAACTCTCTTGAAGGAGAAGCCAGGGCCCGCCGGAGGAGTCTCCGGTTCTCTGGTGAGCCCGTCCAACCCTGCTGGAAAGCAGCCCTGGCTAATAAAAGTGTGGGGGAAGGTTCCCGGACACTCTATGGCTGCTTTTTAATGTGGATCGGCCATGCGTATGCATGTTATTTCTCAAAACGCATTACAGATCAGGCCATTGTCCAACTCTGTATTCAAGAAATTAAATGTGCAAAGAAAGATGTGTGTGTGTCAAAGCACCACCAACAAGTGCGAGTTGATGTTGGACTGGCTGCCATTGCTTCTGCAACAAGCTCAATTACAGGGCTTCCTGGGAGAAATGACACTCAGGGTACATACGGTTTCCCTCTATGCCAGTCCTGTGGAAGGCGGAGGCGATACCGGGAAATATAGTGGCGGCTGGGGACCGAGTATGGACACCCGGCTGCCACCGGCATGAGGTTGTGAAAAGCTTTCGCTTTCACGAGCTTAAAAGGCCACATTTCAAGTGCAAAGAGCTGCCCAGAAATCTGGCAGTTTAGTGTTGCGGCCTGTGGGTGGGTGGCTGACTGCATACTTGCACTTGCATTCCAAGTAGCAGAAAACTAAGCAGATGGTGGCCTCTATCATCATCATGGCATCACCTCTGCACTATGAACTCTCCTGAAGAAGAAGCCAGGGCCCGCCGGAGGAGTCCCCGGTTCTCTGGTGGGCCCGTCCAACACTGCCGAAAAGCAGCCCTGGCTAAGAAAAGTGTGGGGGAAGGTTCCCGGACACTCTATGGCTGCTTTTTTAATGTGGATCGGCCATGCTTATGCATGTTATTTCTCAAAACGCATTACAGATCAGGCCATTGTCCAACTCTGAACAAACAGTGGCCCACCTTACAAAGCTGAATGGACCATAATATCTGGTCATGGGTGCCAGATGCTGGACCGATTGTTGCCTACTCATATAATCAATAACTTGAAAAAGGAGAAAAAATGAGTATTGCGGCATAAAAAACATAATTTTATTGAGTCAAGATTACATAACAGTAAATACAAGATGATTACATAGCATGATAAGGGATGGATAGATACGGTTTCCCTCTATGCCAGTCCTTTCACCGAGCTAAATACAACTCTTAGCAAAAAAAGTTGTGGACTGGCTCCGTACCGTCCCTGGCCACATTCACCTGTCCACGTTTTTTTGGTTAGGCTGTCCTTCCCAGTAAGTGCACTGGGGAGGGTACGGATAATGTTGTGGGACCCGTGCTTGTGGAAGGCGGAGGCGATACCGGGAAATATAGTAGCAGCTGGGGACCGAGTATGAACACCCGGCCGCCGACGACATGAGGTTGTGAAAAGCTTCCGCCTCCACGAGCCTAAAAGGCCACATTTCAAGTGCAAGCAGCTGTCAAAAATTTGGCAGTATAGTATTGCAGCCTGTGGGTGGGTGGGTGGCTGCTTGCATACTTGAGCTTGCATTCCAAGGAATGGGGTAGGGACAACTGAACTCTGCAGTGGGACAAGGACGTGGACGGTGATTGTTGCAAGTCTGCAATGACAGGTGCATGGCGGGAGGCATCTTCGCATGCGCCAAGGAACACTTATGATGGTCACACTTTTAGGAAGTGACCTGGGAGTCAGAGATGCTTCCAGAAGTTTTCCCCATGCTGTTCGCATGTCTTTTGAGCACTGTATGCATGTGTCTGATGATGTGTCACACACCACATGGCCAGATAAGGTTGTAAAATGTTAAAATGACATTTCCCAGTGAATGCATTTGTCTTGGTTGAAAGCAATTCAAAAGTACAAAAACGCATCAAAAGCGCTACGTGTGAACATAGCCCAAGTTGTGGTGGAGCATTTTTGTTTTTGTATATTTATTTTGCTTTATATACAAGTCATTACCCTGGAAAGGATGTTCCTTAACATATTTCCCAGGAAAATCCATTTTGGTTTCGTTTTTGTATGTTTTATTGTGAGTCCGTAAAAGTTGTGTAATGCTCTGACCACTTTGCTGACAGCAGTGATCTAGGAGTCAGAGATGCTTCCAGGGGTCTTCCCCATGCTGTTCCCATGTCATTTGAGCATTGTTCCCATCGATTTGGGCAGTTTTTAAGCCCTCTGCAGACCGCCGGGGGGGAGCCGCCTGAAAAATGCTCGAGTTTCCCATAGACTTACATTGGGCTCGTTGCTCGGGTCGAGCAGCCGAGTATTCCAATTTGTTCGACCCGAGCAATGAGTACCTGAGCATTTTAGTGCTCGCTCATCACTAATTTTCACTAATAAACGCAAGTCATATCGAACACATTTTACCACGTTCACGAAGTACAGTATCTGTTCAAGAGTTCCAGAGTTATTACCACTTAAAGTGACACTGGTCAGAATTTTAAAATTTGGCCTGGTCATGAAGGTGAAAACTGGCTTGGGTGGTGTAGGGGTTAAAAAAAAATTATTCCGCTTTCACAATAATGATTGAACAAGAAATACAAAAGTTTAGCAGTCAATTATGACTAGCAAGAACACTGGCTTCAGATTTTTTTTTTCTGTTTTCTGTAAATTTTATTGTGCTTTGTTGCTTTTGCTTTTTATAGCCTTAAAACTGAATAATTAAATGTGTTATTGAAATTAAAATCTTTCAGGACTGCTGCACCGTATCACTGATCAATCACACTGAGCCTGGCATTGCTTTTGCACCTTTCCTATCTCTCTCGTTTCCATCGTAAATTGAATCTGTGTATTATTGTTGTAGTTAGTCAACATGTTACTGACTGCAGTATATTTGTCCAAATGTTTTAGGGCTTTCTCATCCTGTCTTTATTGCTGAGCTGTGAGCACTGACAAAGGCTCACAATTCTAAAAACACCCTAAAATGTTTACTGCATTCCCTGCCTGAGCTTTTGAGCTTTTATATAGATTATGATAGTCCCCGTTTTACCATATAATGTCATAGGTGCAAAGCATAAGGGGAAATTCTAGATGGTCGCACCTAATGTCATGTCTGCCTTCTGTGTCTGATGTAATTTTTTGCTATGTATAAAAAGGCTGCAGACATTTTTTTGGTGATTTGAGCAAATCAAATTGCAAATGTTCTAAATCACTGGAAACTGACTCATAAAATTTTGATCGCATACATTTGCATCCTTTTAATTTGTTCATCTCTTTATACAATATATATATATATATATATATATATATATATATATATATATATATATATATATACAAAAAGTAAAGCAAAACTGTGATAATTTGAAGGTGTTGGTACAGGTCTAAAGATCCTGATCACTATGTATAATCCAAACATGAAAAAGTCAGGACTCCAATAAAATCAGTATAGTGGCATTTAGGCAAAATGTGAGGTTGAATCCCAGACAAGATTTTTTCACGCTTGAAAAAAGCTTAAAAAAAGTTCTTACCTTTCTTACGGTGAAGCACTACCTCCAGGCTTTGAATAAACAGAGAAATGTGCCTGAGCACCTCTTGATTTGCCATGCTTCAGTGTGGTGCAATTCAAAGCTGCACGTATTAGAGCATCTGTATGAGCAGCATATGTGGTGACAGATTATATTGTGCATAAGGGAAACTTGAACATGGGTTGCTTTGAAATCCACCATTGGCAGCTGATGAGGGATGCATGTTGCCTCCTGAGGCCCTTCGAAAAAGGCACCTAAATTTGACAGCAGGAACAACTGTGTCATCAATTAGGAGTATGCATAGAAATATTTGGGCCCCTTAGCAAAAGTTCTAATTGGGACCCCTCCCAAAAAAAAAAATTTGGTGGAGTTTACAGCGTCATGACTAATTTTGATCGCTAATTTCAAATTCGGCACGAACATTGCACATTCGGATTCGTGATCAGTCACATGAGCATTTATACTTAAAATCGGCAAAATTTGGTAAAAGTGCAAAAAATTATTGTGTTTTCACTACAGTATCTTATCTATTATTTTCTGTGACAAAAGGGATACAGCATGCCATACCTCAGCTTGTCATTTTGTGGCGGTGAAATTCAGTTGTATGAAGAGTTGTTCAGAGTAAAAAAATCTATTTTTTCTGTTACTAACATGATACAGCATGCCACATCTCAGCTTATGATTTTGTGGCAGTGAAATTCAGCTGTATGCAGAGCTCGTGCAGAGTAAAAAAATATATTTTATTCTGTTACAAACGTGATACAGCACGTCATAACTCAGTTTGTCATTTTGTGGCGGTGAAAATCAGCTGTATGCAGAGCTCATGCAGAGTAATAAAATCTAACTTCTTCGGTTAGCAATGTCATACTGTAGGCCAGATCTCAGTTTGAAATTTCTAGGAGCATATATTCTATGTTATACATGCCTCATCCACAGTAAAAAAAAATATTTCTTCTGCTACTAACTAGTGATGAGAGAACGTGCTCGCCACTGCTCGTTATTCGCCCGAGCATCACTGTGCTCAACAAGCTCATGAGTATTTGCGGGTTGCTCGGGCGGGAACTCAGGTCCCCTCCCTGCATGTTTGGTGCTCTTTAGAGAGCCAATGAACATGCAGGGATTGCCTGCCATGCACTGTAATGCTGTAGCCATGTTGGTTGTGGGCATTACAGTGATTGGCTGGCGGCACAGCGTCATCAGATCTGTATAAGAGATGGCGCCGCTATGCTCGTCACAGTGTACAGCGGAATCAGGCAGAGTAGGAAGAGGTGCGGCTGAGTCAGGGAGAGATTCGCTTCTTTATAGTTAGTATAGGTATTCCACAATATATATATATATATATATATATATATATATATATATATATATATATATATATATATACACACAGTACAGACCAAAAGTTTGGACACACCTTCTCACTTAAAGATTTTTCTATATTTTCATGACTATGAAAATTGTACATTCACACTGAAGGCATCAAAACTATGAGTTAACACATGTGGAATCATATACTTAACAAAAAAGTGTGAAACAACAGAAAATATGTCTTATATTCTAGGTTCTTCAAAGTAGCCACCTTTTGCTTTGGTGACTGCTTTGCACACTCTTGGCATTCTCTTGATGAGCTTCAAGAGGTAGTCACCGGAAATAGTTTTCACTTCACAGGTGTGCCCTGTCAGGTTTAATAAGTGGGATTTCTTGCCTTATAAATGGGGTTGGGACCATCAGTTGTGTTGTGCAGAAGTCTGGTGGATACACAGCTGATAGTCCTACTGAATAGACTGTTAGAATTTGTATTATGGCAAGAAAAAAGCAGCTAAGTAAAGAAAAACGAGTGGCCATCATTACTTTAAGAAATGAAGGTCAGTCAGTCCGAAAAATTGGGAAAACTTTGATAGTGTCCCCAAGTACAGTTGCAAAAACCATCAAGCGCTACAAAGAAACTGGCTCACATGAGGACCGCCCCAGGAAAGGAAGACCAAGAGTCACCTCTGCTTCTGAGGATAAGTTTATCCGAGTCATCAGCCTCAGAAATCGCAGGTTAACAGCAGCTCAGATTAGAGACCAGGTCAATGCCACACAGAGTTCTAGCAGCAGACACATCTCTACAACAACTGTTAAGAGGAGACTTTGTGCAGCAGGCCTTCATGGTAAAATAACTGCTAGGAAACCACTGCTAAGGACAGGCAACAAGCAGAAGAGACTTGTTTGGGCTAAAGAACACAAGGAATTGACATTAGACCAGTGGAAATCTGTGCTTTGGCCTGATGAGTCCAAATTTGAGATCTTTGGTTCCAATCACCGTGTCTTTGTGCGACGCAAAAAAGGTGAACAGATGGACTCTACATGCCTGGTTCCCACTGTGAAGCATGGAGGAGGAGGTGTGATGGTGTGGGGGTGCTTTGCTGTTGACACTGTTGGGGATTTATTCAAAATTGAAGGCATACTGAACCAGCATGGCTACCACAGCATCTTCCAGCAGCATGCTATTCCATCCGGTTTGCGTTTAGTTGGACCATAATTTATTTTTCAACAGGACAATGACCCCAAACACACCTCCATGCTGTGTAAGGGCTATTTGACCAAGAAGGAGAGTGATGGGGTGCTACGCCAGATGACCTGGCCTCCACAGTCACCAGACCTGAACCCAATGGAGATGGTTTGGGGTGAGCTGGACCGCAGAGTGAAGGCAAAAGGGCCAACAAGTGCTAAGCATCTCTGGGAACTCCTTCAAGATTGTTGGAAGATCATTTCCGGTGACTACCTCTTGAAGCTCATCAAGAGAATGCCAAGAGTGTGCAAAGCAGTCATCAAAGCAATAGGTGGCTACTTTGAAGAACCTAGAATATAAGACATATTTTCAGTTGTTTCACACGTTTTTTTTAAGTATGTAATTCCACATGTGTTAATTCATAGTTTTGATGCCTTCAGTGTGAATGTACAATTTTCATAGTCATGAAAGTACAGAAAAATCCTTAAATGAGAAGGTGTGTCCAAACTTTTGGTCTGTACCGTATATATATATATATATATATATATATATATATATATATATAACTGAACTAACAGTCCTTCTGAGGGCATATATTCATTGGTGATACCAGGAGTTAGGCAGGGAGGCAGGGTATGTGGCAGACTGCAGTGCAGATAGTGCAAGAGAATCCATTGAACGTCCTCTTAGTATAGATATTCCACAATATATATCAGCTTGGTGATGATATTCTTCTCCATCCAGGCAATTCTTTTGCGCTGAGATTCTGCTGTATCCAAGGCTCGTCCCCAGTAAAATATCTAATTTGTTCTGTTACTACCATGCTACATAAAGCAGGCCACAGTTTATGTTTTAATTATTTTGTGCTAGTATTACGCTCCAGAAAGAAGTCCACATTTACCGATATAAATTATTTGTGCTAATAGCGTGGTCCTGGCACCATGCCACATTTAACAGAGGCTGTGCGGGTGCGATCGCTGCCGGGTGTCTGCTGATTGTCACAGCTGACACCCGGTACTATGTGCTAGGAGCGGTCCCGCACAGCTCCCAGCACATTATACCCCGAAATGCTGCAATTGAAGTCGATCACAGCATTCCGGGAGCCAGGGGATGTAACTGCCGATACTTAGCTCCTCTGCCGGGTCCCGATGGTTGTCATGGTGACCAGGATGTCGTCATGACAACATCCGGGTCACCAGCCAGCATGAAATTACTTTGATCATGCGCAGTGCATGATCAAAGTAACTTCTCCCTGTGCAGCGCTGACAGGCTGTATAGCACAGGGATGCTGCTGCATTTTTATGCTATACAGCCCATCAGACTGAAAAAAGTGAAAGTCCCATAGTGGGACAAAATATAAAAGTTCCAAAAGTGTCAGAAAGTGAAAAAAATATATAAAAAGAATTGTAAAAATATTAAAAAAGCAATTGGATATATATATATATATATATATTCTAGCCATTAATAAATATTATTCTGAAAAAAACAAAAAAACAATAAAAGTACACATATTTGGTATCGCCGCGTCCGGAACGACCTTACCTATAAAACAGTCCAGCCAGTTAGCCCCTTTAGTGAACACGGTAAAAAAAAAAAAAAACAGACAAAAAGCGATTCTTTATCATCATAGCGCCAAATAAAAAATGGAATAAAATGAGATCAAAAGACGAATTTAAATAAAAATGGTACCACTGAAAACGTCATCTTGTCCCTCAAAAAACAAGCCACCATACAGCTCCATCAGCTGAAAAATAAAAAAAGTTATAGTTCTCAAAATAAAGCGATGCAAAAAAAATATTTTTTTCTATAAAATAGTTTTTATTGTGTAAAAGTGCCAAAACATAAAAAAAATATAAATGTGATACCACTGTACACGTACTGACCCGAAGGATGATGCTGCCTTATCAATTTTACCACACGCAGAACGGCATAAAAAAAAAAAAAAAAACAATTCCGGAATTGTTGTTTTTTGTTTATTCTTCCTCCCAAAAATCAGAATAGAAAGTGATCAAAAAATGTCTCGTGCCTGAAAATGATACCAATAAAAATGTCGTCGCACAAAAAACAAGCCATCACATGACTCTGTCGGCCGAAAAATGCAAAAATGATAGCTCTCAAAATATGGCAATGCAAAAACTAGTCTTTGCAAAAAAGCAGTCTTTTAGTGTGTGACAGCTGTCAATCATAAAACCCGATATGAATCTGGCATCACTGTAATCGAACCGAAGAATAAAGTCATCTAATCTCTTATACCGCACGGCGTAAAAAATAAACTCTAGGGTTAAGGTTGTGCTAGTGTTAGGGTTAGGCTTGTGCTAGGGTTAGGGTTAGGGTTGTGCTGGGGTTAGAGTTAGGGTTGTGCTAGGGTTAGGGTTAGAGTTGTGCTAGGGTTAGAGTTGTGTTAAGGTTAGGGTTGTGCTAGGGTTAGGGATGTGCTAGGGTTAGGGTTGTGCTAGGGTTAGGGTTAGGATTGTCTTAGAGTTAGGGTTAGGGTTTTGCTAGGGTTAGGGTTGTGCTAGGGTTAGGGTTGTGCTAGGGTTAGGGTTGTACTAGGGTTAAGGTTGTGTTAGGGTTGTACTAGGGTTAGGGTTGTGCTAGGATTTGGGTTAGGATTGTTCTGGGGTTGGGATATTTTCAAAAGTAAAGAAAAAATTATGACGATATGGCGACTAGTTTTGAGCGCAAGTGCTCACTACTTGAGTTTGCATCAGGTGCTGGGGTATGCACTGAGTGTCATGGGTGCTCGAGTGACATGGTCGAGTCTCCGCCCCATATGCTTTGTGGCCAAAAAACCTTGCGGGGATTGCCTGCCATGCACGAGCGATCCCCGCATGTTTTCTTTGGGGTGTCTACTAGTGTTGAGCCACCCCCGTAGTGTTCGAGTTCGGTTCGGTTCGTCGAACACCCTTGTGTTCGCCGAACTGTTCATCGAACACCTTCGAACACCGTTAAAACCAATGGCAGGCAAACAAAAACACATAGAAACACATAGAAAACACCTTCAAAGGTGTCCAAAAGCTGACAAACTGCTCAGAAGACATAACTAACACATGGAAAAGTGACAAGTACATATAGTCATGCGAAAAGAAAAGAGGTGGAGGATTAAAAGGAGAGGGAGACACAGATATAGGCATGTCATGCCCTTCTAAAATCCAAAAAGTGAGAAGCCGACACGGCCAGTCCGTTCCTGCCCGTGCCACCTCCGTGTCGCCGGGTTTGTGCCAGAGCCGCGGTGGACCCTGAGGGCCAGCCCCCCTCTCCCAATACTGGTGCCTGTCCGCTGGTGGGTCGAGCCCCCCCGCGGTGGGGGGGGGGGAGTAACATCTGCAGAACAAAGACCATCTTCCAGCCAAACTAACATGTCGACTTCTTTTCGTGGACAATGTGATACGATCCCTTTGTTACGGACACGCCCATCGCTACAAATTCCAGATGAGGTACAAAAACAGCAGGTGCTTCAGCGGATATCAAGTGCTCCTTCAAGTGGGCTCTCCTCCACCTCAACTTCAACATCACAAATACTCCAGTCCTCAGAGGTGTCACCCCAATCGCACTTGCTTCCTCACAGCTCCCAAGTCTCCAGCTGCCCGTCTGAGTATGGGGTAACACAGATGGTTGAGTCTGCAGAGCTGTTTACTCATGCTATAGCCTGGCAAACGGTAGGTCTGCTCCAGAGCTTCTGTTAATCCAGATGAGGAAATGATCCGCACTGATGCCCAGAATCTTTATAAGTCGGATCCAGGACCTGATGAAGAAGGTTCTGAGCATAATGTAGACCCTCGTTCCCAAACTGTATCTCCTGTTGGTGGAGACAATGATGTAGACGATGATGAGACTCAAATACCTGATTGGAGCGACAACTTGACTTTTCGGTCAGGGCAGGAAGAGGTTGGCTTTGAGGACGACGGGTGTGATAACACACAGGGTGATGATGACATGGTTGGAGATCCCACTTACTGTCAACCCACAGTCAGCCAGTCGATGAGGTCACCCGGGCCTTTGCCTGTCCTTGGGGATGTCGCTGTGGTGGGCTCCCTGGCCCGTACCCTGGGATCACTCTTTAAAAGGGTGGATAATTGTTAATTTTATAAGAGTTCGTGACGCCACCTGTGGTATCTGGTGAGAAGCACCAGCGCTGCAGCAGTCCACTGAGGCCCGTGATAAGGCAGCTCGATGGTATAGCTCCCCACAGGTGGAGCTAGGTCTCAGGGCAGCGTATGCAGGGGGAATGCAGGACAGGCGAGACACAGCTGGGTCAGAGCAAGTACGGGAACGGACACGGTAGTCAATTCAGTACCTTTTACTGGAGGAAATTCAGGCACATCCCGGAGCACTGTAGGGTGAAGGGTGCATATCAGGATCCTCCCCAATGAGCGGGTGTAGGGCCTCCTGTTTCTTGCCTCTGCGTAGTACGTTTCTGACCTGCCTGGAGCTAGGCCTAACTTTGTCTCTGTCCAGCGCTGGCTGACCTTGCGGTAGGGCCTTCTCTTGGAGTTCACGCTCCCAGTATTCGGGGCCTAAGCGTCTCCTGGCTCTGTTACGTATCAGCACCTTAGCGATCCTGGGACTTGTAGTTCTCCAGGGATTCCGGTTATGCCTTACTGGGTCATAGAGATCCCGGTAAGCTCGGATCCGGTGTCCGGTAAATGCTTCGGGGTGAGCTGGTTAAGCTCCTCTGCCCCCTATGTACTAACTCGCCACTCGCCTTCGGCCTACTCGGGCCCTCACTAGGCTATAAACACTAACGGCAGCTTGCCGCGCTTCACCGATCTTATGGCGCCGGCACACCTTAAGCTCTATCTGGGCTCCCTGAATCTAGCTAGCAGGAGCCTCGTGCTCCACTGCTGAACTATTAACTGAGTTCTCTAGACTAGACTGAGCTCCACTGCAGACTGACCTCTCTTAGGCTTCTCTACTGGAGGAACTCTTCAGAGGAACTGAACTGCCTAGCTCCACCTTCCCTATTTATATCCCTAACGGGCTCCCTCTGGTGGTCTGAGGTGGAAGGAGGAGATGTGTGAATGTTTATGGGGGCCTCTTGTGGAGGATTCCATCAATACACTCTTCTAGGATCTGTGATACCAAGCGCAGCGGGGCGTCACAGATGCTATTGACGATGAGGTTAGGTTGCGCCTTCCTGGACAGAGACGGAGTACTGGAAGCACATCAACAACTGCATCCTCAACCACAACTCTGCCTCTGACCACAAGTCGTAGTGGCTCTTCAGGTCGCATGGGCTCTAAGCCTTGCATAGCCTGGGCATTTATTCAGATCGATAAGGATGACCCAACTCGTGTTATCTGTAATATTTGTCACCAAAAGCTAAGTAGAGGCCAAAAAATTCATAGTTTGAGTACTTCATGCATGTACCGTCACATGGATATGAAGCATAAGTTGCAGTGGGAAGCTCACTGTGCTACAATGCGGCCTAGCAGGCTGGGCCAACCACCGTCTGCCCCATCTTGTGCATCTGCGGCCTCTTCATCCTCTGTGACTGGGGGGACAGCAGTCACACATGTTTTTGGACGCAGACCTGCCACCTCTTTACCTGCAACAGCCAGTGTGATTGGCAGGTCGTCAGTTCATTGGGAAGTGGAAACACCTGCTGGTGTTGAGCGCTCTCTGACATCGAGAGCACCACCTTTGGATCAAGGCAACCTAACATGTCTGCCTGCATCTTCCTGACAGACCGGCAGTTTGCCGGGGACACCCTACTCAACCCCGTCAAAGCACAACAGCCAGCCCTTGGTCCCTCAGATGTGGAAAAGTAAAAGACCATTTCCTCCTAGCCATGAGAAAGCTAAGAGGTTGAATTTCACCATCTGCAAGCTGTTGGCTACAGAAATGCTGCCTTCCCGCCTGGAGGACACAGTGGATTTTCGAGACCTTATGTCCGTCGCAGTGCCCCAGTACCAGATGCCCAGTCGGCACTACTTCTCAAAGAAAGGTGTGCCTGCGCTCCAACAGCATGTCGCACACAACATCACCGCTTCTTTGAGAAACTCTGTGTGTGACAGGGTGCATTTCACCACAGACAGTTGGACGATTAGGCATGGACAGGGGCGTTACATGTTGCTGACTGGGCACTGGGTAACTATGGTGACAGCAGGACAAGGGGCTGCTGTCCAAGTCTTACCGTCCCCACGAGTTTTGCGTCAATCCTCTTTATCTCGAAGTTCCTCCACTGCTTCTGCCTCCTCAGCCTCCTCTCGGTACTCCACCTGCGCCCAAAGCCTGTCTGGTAATGCCACCTGCTTTCTAAGTGCGCAGAAGGAATCCTGCACACCTCCTTACTATGCTGGCAGCAGGGCTCAACGGCATCAGTGTTTACTTTGAAATGTCTGGGAAATGTGAGTCACACAGCTGAGGACTTGTGGTCAGCTCTGGAGACCCAGTTTTATGAATGGTTGTCTCCACTGGATCTGCAACCAGGGAAGGCCGTGTGCGACAATGCTGCAAACCTGGGTGCGGCCCTTCGCTGGGGCAATGTCACTCACGTGCCTTGTATGGCTCATGTGTTGAACCTGGTTGTCCATAAAGTTTTAGCCCACTATCCCGGACTAGATGGCCTTCTGCAGAGGGCACGGTCACTGTGTGCTCACTTCCGCCATTCTCATCCCGCAGCTCAACGACTTACATCTCTACAGAAGTCGTTGGGCCTGCCAGTTCACCGGCTGAAATGCGATGTGCCGACACGGTGGAATTCAACTCTGCACATGTTGCAGCGACTGTGGCAGCACCGACAAGCCCTGGTGCAATACGTTCTGACGTATAGCCTGGGCCAACGAGATCCAGAGGTGGGGCAAATCAAGCTGCAGGAGTGGTCTCAGATCAGAAACCTATGAAGTTGACGCGCCCCCTGGGCCGTGGGGTACCCTGAGCCGGTCCGGTAGACGCTGGGGGTTGTAGTCACTGTGGCGGTGACCCGGTCCGTGACCCAGGGCGGTCAATCCGACTACGCCACCTGTGGAGTGCGGCCAAAGGGGCCGCCGCTGCGGAACAGTCCTCTGAAGCTGGTGGTTTTGCAGCAATGGTATTATTACTCACCACAGGAAGAGTGTAGCTTCAGGGCAGTGTGGGTGGATGATGGTGGTAGTAGTGCAGGGAGTCAGTAATGAACACAGAGTCCGTGTGATGCAGTCCCAAGATCTTTACTCACAGTTGTTGCAGTCCAGATTACAGGTACCAGAGCAATCTCACCCGTCGTGCTGTGCATACTCAGTGAGGGGCTCAGTCCACCCCCAGATAGCTCCGGAGTACTTAGCTGGACCCCCTTCTTTGTGTCCTTTCTCTGGCCTTCTCCCTGTACCTCACACCCAGTGGCACTTCTATCCGGTATCCTCGGGCCTTGGCGGGCGACTTGTGTTCCGTCCCCTGGGTCCTATGTGGCTACCTTCTTAGTGAGACTGGTGTGGACTTTTGCCTGCAGTACATGAAATGCTGCAGCCTCCGGTTTCTAGTTGAGCCTTGCTGGTTCTCCTCTAGTTGAGGGACCGGTTCCCCTTATCTGGCCTGACCCCTCTACCTCCTGGTAGCAGCGGGAGTACGGGTGGCCTTCTGCACGGCCCGTAGCCCTAGGGTCCCTTCGGTTCCTGGAGCCTTCCTGCTCCCACTCCTCTCTTCTCTCCTTCAGTCCTGGGCCTCCCAGGCTAGGCCCGCCTCCGGAGCAGAGCTCATGCCGAGCCTCTGCTCCTGTCACTTTTCCTCCTCTGACTGGCTTGCTCTTTCTAAGATGGCTTCCTATTTATACTCTCCCTGTCATGTGCTTCCCTAAGCTGCTCCCCTAAGCACCCACTACATAGGACCCTCCCACCAGCTAGGGACCTGGGACTGTGCTCTCCCTTAGGAGCAATCTCCCCCTACCCCCACTGCGGGTATGTGTTGGATGCAGGTGTTAGGGTCCCGAGCCATACGCCTTCCTTACCTGAGGGTGAGATACCACACCTCTGGGTGAGATGCAGTAACTCTGTGGCGACTGAACCCTCAGGGGTGCCACAAACCCTTCTGCACAGTTTTGAAATGGCGACGAAGATGTTTAGTGCTGACGACGATGCCATTATCAGCATGACTATTCCGGTGATTTACATGCTGGAGCACACATTAAACAGAATTCAGAGTCAGGTGGTGGGACAAGAGGAGGTGGAGGAAGTAGAGGAGGAGTCGTATGCGGAAGGTATAACATCTCCAAGGTCCAGACGGTTGGCAGCACCAAGGCGGCAGGCATGGGAGAGTGGGGGAGAGGGATTAACCAGGGTGCATGGTAGCAGCCAAACTGTTGAGGAAGGTTTAGGAGCCGAGGAAGAAGTGGAGGATGAACTGACGATGGGCATGGAAGACTCATCAGATGAGGGAGACCTTGATCACATTTCTGTTGTGCGAGATTGGGGGGAGAGGGCAGAGGAAGGAAGCATGATTCTTACCTCGCTACCAACACAACAAGGACTTGGTCCTCCTGGATGCGCAAGACACATGAGTGCCTTCTTGCTGCACTACCTGCAACATGACCCTCAGATTGCAGAATTCGAAGTAATCCCAACTACTGGGTTGCCACACTCTTAGATCCCCGGTACAAAAGTAAATTTGCCGAAATAATTCCTGTCATAAAAAGGGATTGACGCATGCAGGAGTATCTGCAGACGCTGTTGCAGAATCTTATATGTGCTTTTCCACAAAACACCAGTGGTGCACGAAGTGAATCTCACAGTTCTAACTTGCCAACCGTGGGACTGTCGAGTCTTCATCACTCAAACCGTAACAGTAACACAGTATCTGCTGGTAACAGCAATTTTGTGGAATCGTTTCACCACTTTTTTAGACAATCCTTTGCAAGGCCACAGGAGACAAGAAGTCTGACACATAGTCAATGCCTAAAGAGGATGGTGCAGGAGTGTCTCCAAGTGAACATCGAAGCCATGACTGTGTCACTGGACCCTTGCTCATTTTGGTATTTCAATCTGGAAAAATGGCCGGAGCTCGCCACTCACGCCTTGGAGATCTTGTCATGCCCTGCAGCCAGTGTTCTCTCTGAACGTGTGTTCAGCGCTGCTGATGGTGTGCTGACAGATAAGCGCACGCGGCTGTCCACTGAGAATGTAGACAGACTCACGTTCATAAAGATGAACAAATCATGGATTCGCAAGGACTTTTCTACCCCTATGTTATCCTTGGAGACTAAAAGCTTGAGGATTTGGTAATATCATCTCACCAACCGTTTTAAACAACTGTGGGGCAATTGATGCCACTTAACTAGTGTTGAGCCACCCCCGTAGTGTTTGATTTCGGTTCGGTTCGTCGAACACCCGTGTGTTCGCCGAATTGTTCGTCGAACTGTTCGTCGAACACCTTCGAACACCGTTAAAACCAATGGCAGGCAAACAAAAACACATAGAAACACATAGAAAACACCTTCAAAGGTGTCCAAAAGCTGACAAACTGCTCAGAAGACACAACTAACACATGGAAAAGTGACAAGTACATATAGTCATGCGAAAAGAAAAGAGGTGGAGGAGTAAAAGGAGGGGGAGACACAAATATAGGCATGTCATGCCCTTCTAAAATCCAAAAAGTGAGAAGCCGACACGTTCAGTCCGCTCCTGCCCGTGCCACTTCCGTGTCGCCGGGTTTGTGCCAGAGCCGCGGTGAACCCTGACGGCCAGCCCCCCTCTCCCAATACTGGTGCCTGTCCGCTGGTGGGTCGAGCGAGCCCCCCTGTGGTGGAGGCAGCTCTAAGCTTTTTAATTTAAATTGTCTCTCTAATTTGAATGAATACACTTTAAATCCATTTACAAGGTTCTATTGGAGGGCAAGTCTCATGCCAGCAGCCACGTAATTCCAGCTCCAGTAGCGTCCACTAAAGCTGCTGCAGTTAAAAAGCTTTTATAAGGATCGAGCTCGGCTGTCCACCGCAAGGCATCCTACTGCCAGTCCCAGCCCCTATGCCTTGGGGTGCCTCCTGATGCTCTTCACTGAGTATCCCGTGGTCCCGAAGCATTTCCTTTGAAAAAATTAAGTGTCCAAACTACAGGTGGTGTAGCTTGCTTAACAGCCGGGATAATCCGCTGACTAGCAGACACTGCTACTAGGCACAAAGTATTTCCTGGGCTAGATGCAGTTAAAAATTTGTAATTAGATACTCTCGTTGGATGCTGAGAAAGCATTCCATAGAGTCTCCTGGCACGCCATATATGATTCTCTTAAAAAGCTTGGGGTAGGGGTCTAGGGGACCCTTTTATAGCCAAAATCACGGCCCTGTATCACAATACGTCACCTAGGCTGAAGATAAATGGAACTGTAGCACCCTGAGGGCTCGGTTGCTACAGAGGTATTGCACCTCACCCAGAGGTGTGATATCTCACTCTCAGGTAAGGATGGAGTGTGGATCAGGACCCGACACCTGCATGCATTACACCACATTGCCGTGGGGCAGGGCGACCAATATGCCTCTGAGATGGGCACGACAGTCCCTGTCCCTGGCTGGAGTGGGGGGAGGGAACCCTGAGGAAGGGGAACCCTGTAGTGCAGGAGCAGGGAGGAAGCAGTTCCTGGGTGCATTGAGAAGGGAGTATAAAAGGTGGGCACCATCTTAGTTCAGTGCAGAGAAGTCTGAGCAGAAGTGGCAGGGAGCAGGGGCTCTGCATGAGCTCTGCTCCGGAGGCGGGCCTAGTAACAGAGGCCCAGGCCTGGAAGAGGGAGAAGGAAGGAAGAGGAGCGGAGAAGGCTCCAGGAACGACGAATGAAGGGATCTCAGGGGTGCGAACGGGCGAGTCGCCACCGCACGCCCGAATCCACCTGCGTGGAGGGGTCAGGCCAAAGGGGGA
This sequence comes from Phyllobates terribilis, assembly GCF_046119375.1. Lineage (NCBI taxonomy): Eukaryota > Metazoa > Chordata > Amphibia > Anura > Dendrobatidae > Phyllobates > Phyllobates terribilis. The sequence continues at coordinate 419,624,272 of NW_027362762.1, read as the reverse complement.
GACCGGTCCCCGAAACTAGTGGAGGCAGGAAACGACCCTCAGCTAGAAACCGGAGGCTCTGACATTTTATGTGGCGCAGCCCCTCGCTACACCCGCTAGGAAGGCACCACATAGGGTCAGGGAAACTGGCGCCAAGTTTACCAAGAGGAGGCCCGAGGCAGCCGGACAGAAGGGTTGGTAAGAAAGGCCAGACAAAGGACACACAAAGGGGGTCCTGTGAAGCGCTCCAAAGTTATCTGGGAGTTGTCTGAGCCCCTCACCTGGTGAGCACAGTACGACGTGGGCAGCCGTTACCTGCAGACGTGGTCTGGATAATAAGAACTGTGAGTAAAGGCCCTGGACTGCATCACTGACTCCGTGTCGTTACTGCTGCTGCCCTGCACCATCACCCCCATCCTCCGCATACACTGCCCTGAGGCTATACTCCTCCCGTGGGGAGTTATGCTACGCTCTGCTGCACCCACACCACCAGCCTCAGCGGTCTGCCCTGCAGCGGCGGTTCACTCTGACCGCAATCCTCGGGTGGCGTAGTCGGACATTTAAACATCAAAACCACATAAATAGTTCCGCCACTGGTTTGACCACCCTGAGTCACGGAACCGGGTTGCCGCCACGAAGACTACAACCACCAGCATCCACCAAAAAGGGTCCGGCTCCGGGTGTCCCAAGGCCCAGGGCGTGCATCAGAACATTTTCATCACCTTTCACAATCACCAATGGGACAAGGCAGGGATGTCCTCTGTCCCCTCTCTTATACATCCTAGTGACGGAGCACCTGCTCTCATCAATTCGCCATAACCCCAATATTAGGTGGATTGAGGTGGGAGGCACCGAGTACAAGTGCTCTCTATTTGCTGATGATGTCCTAGTATATATCACTCAATCACATATATCCATCCATGCTGTTATGGCTGAAATAGATCACTTTGTTACATGGTCAAATTTTAAAATCAATGAAGCGAAGTCTGAGTCCCTCGATGTCTCCCTCCCCAAATCCATATAGGATTCCATCCAGTCCAACTTTCCCTTTGCCTGGCCCTCACAGGGTATCAAATACTTAGGAATTCCTATTCATAGAGACCTCTCCCATCTATGTTATCTTAATTTTGGGCCCTTTATTGAACAACTCCATACAGACTACGGTTGGCAAGTTAGAACTGTAAGATTCACTACGTGAACCACTGGTGTTTTGTGGAAAAGCACATGTACACTGTGTTCCAAATTATTATGCAAAAAGTGTTTAGGAGTGATAAGGGAAGAATTTGTTTGTTTGTCAGTTAAACTCATTGATGGTGATGTGTGTCAGGGCTCTTTATATCACTGTAAGCAATTGCAGACACCTGTGCTAATTAGTTTGGCAGGTGTGTCCAATGAAAGGCAAGACTACTTAAGAAGGCTGTCTCACATTATTAAGCAGCCTACATTTTCTGCCAAAATGGGAAAGAAAAAGGATGTGTCGGCTGCTGAGAAGCAACAAATTGTGGAGTGTTTAGGTCAAGGCATGACTACAATCAACATTGTGCGATGATCAGGATGAAGTGTCTTGGCAATCAAGAAGTATGTAGCTGATTCACAGTACACACGTGTGCGTGCTGAAAAGGGCAAATTGAGGACTCTTTCCTACAGGCAATTACGTCAGGTTAAAAGAGCAGCGGCAAAAAAGCCTTGTCATAGCAGCAGACAAGTTTTTGAAGCTGCTGGTGCCTCCAACGTCCCCCGAACAACAAGATGCAGGGTCCTTCAGAGGTTTGCAGCTGTGCATACGCCATCCTGTCGACCTCCTCTATCCACTTCACACAAGCAGAAACGGCTCCAGTGGGCTAAACATTACATGAAGACTGATTTCAAAACTGTTTTGTTCACGGATGAGTGCCGTGCAGCGCTCGATGGTCCAGATGGATGGAGTGGAGGATGGCTGGTTGATGGACACCCCACGCAAACACGGCTACAGCGCCAACAAGGAGGAGGTGGAGTAATATTTTGGGCTGGAATCATGGGGAGAGAGATTGTCGGCCCCTTTAGGATCCCTGAAGGCGCTAAAGATGAACTCCATAATGTATGTGGATTTTCTCAAACAGCACTTCCTGCCATGGTTCAAGAAGAAGAAAAGTGTATTTCACAGCAAGATCATTTTTTTGCATGATAATGCACCATCTCATGCTGCACATAAAACATCTGCATCTCTGGCTGATATGGGCATAAAAGGAGACAAACTTATGGTGTGACCCCCATGCTCCCCTGACCTCTACCCCATTCAGAACCTCTGGAGCATCATCAAAAGGAGTGTCTATGATGGCGGGAGGCAGTTCACATCTAAGCAACACCTCTGGGAGGGTATTCTGTCCTCATGCAAAACAATTGAAGCAGAAACCATCCAAAACCTGACAAATTCAATGGACGAGAGAGTTCAGAAGCTCCTTTCGAACAAGGGGTCCTATGTGAAAATGTAACATCACCTAGAATAAAGTTTTGAGTTGAAAACTGTTTGATTTCAGTTTCTAATAACCTGCTAATGCTTATAATTTCAAAAATGACCATTTTTTTGGTCTTTATTAAAATGAAAAGGTTGATCGAAAAGTTTGGGGGATCTAAGAGTGTGGCAACCCAGTAGTCATGATTACTTCGAATTCTGACAATATGAGGGTCATGTTGCAGGTAGTACAGCAAGAAGGCACTTATGTGTCTTGCGCATCTCGGAGCCCCAAAATTATTTTCCGGGCTAGATGCAGCTAAAAATTATTATTAATTTTAAATCTGGTGGAGCTTAGTATAGATGGCCTAATAGGATCAGTGCTGCACACTGCTACAAAGCCCAAATTATTTTCCAGCCAAGATACAGATAAACATGATTAGTAATTTTAAATCTGGTGGAGCTTATTATAGATGGCCTAATAGAATCAGTGCTGCACACTGCTACAAAGCCCAAATTATTTTCCAGCCAAGATACAGATAAACATGATTAGTAATTTGAAAGCTTAAAACGGTTGGTAGGGTGATTTTAACCAATCATCAAGCTTTTACTCTCCCCAGGATGACACAGGGGTAGAAAAGTCGTTTCGGATCCATGATTTGTTCATCTTTATGAACGTGAGTCTGTCTACATTATCAATGGAGAGCCGCGTGCGCTTATCTGTCAGCACACCACCAGCAGCGCTGAACACACGTTCAGACAGAACGCTGGCTGCGGGGAATGACAAGATCTCCAAGGCGTAAGTGGCTAGCTCCGGCCATTTATCCAGATTGGAAGCCCAAAAAGAGCAAGGGTCCAGTGACACAGTCATGGCTTCAATGTTTACTTGGAGATACTCCTGTACCATCGTCTCTAGGCGTTGACTATGTGTCAGACTTCTTGTCTCCTGTGGCCTTGCAAAGGATGGGCTAAAAAAGTGGTGAAATGATTCCGCAAAATTGATGTTACCAGCAGATACTGTGGTTCTGTTACGGTTTGAGTGCTGAACACTTGACGGTCCCACGGTTGGCAAGTTGGAACTGTGAGATTCACTACGTGCACCACTTGTGTTTTGTGGAAAAGCACATGTAAGATTCTGCAACAGTCTCTGCTGATACTCCTGCATGTGTGCATCCCTTTCTATGGCAGGAATAATTTCGGAAAATTTACTTTTGTACCGGGGATCTAACAGTGTGGCAACTCAGTAGTCAGGATTATTTCTAATTCTCACAATTCGAGGGTCATGTTGCAGGTAGTGCAGCAAGAAGGCACTCATGTGTGTTGCGCATCCAGGAGCACCAAGTCCCTGTTGTGTTGGTGGCGAGGTAATAATCATGCTTCCTTCCTCTGTCCTCTCCCCCCAACCTCGCACAACAGAAATGTGATCAAGGTCTCCCTCATCTGATGAGTCTTCCATCAGTTCGTCCTCCACTGCTTCCTGGGCTCCTGCATCTTCCTCACTAGTTTGGCTGCTACCATGCGCCCTGGTAAAACCATCTCCCCCACCCTCACATGCCTGCCGCCTTGGTGCTGCCAACCGTCTGGACCTTGCAGATGTTAGCCCTTCCGCATACAACTCCTCCTCCTCTACTTCCTCCACCTCCTCTTGTGCCACAACCTGACTCCGAATTCTGTTTAACATGTGCTCCAGCATGTAAATCACCGGAATAGTCATGCTGATAATGGTATCGTCAGCACTAAACATCTTCGTCGCCATTTCAAAACTGTGCAGAAGGGTGCATAGGTCCCTGATCTGAGACCACTCCTCCAGCGTGATTTGCCCCACCTCTGGATCTCGTTGGCCCAGGCTATACGTCAGAACGTATTGCACCAGGGCTTGTCGGTGCTGCCACAGTCGCTGCAACATGTGCAGAGTTGAATTCCACCGGGTAGGCACATCGCATTTTAGCCGGTGAAGTGGCAGGCCCAACGACTTCTGTAGAGATGTACGTCGCTGAGCTGCGGGATGCGAACGGCGGAAGTGAGCACACAGCGACCGTGCCCTCTGCAGAAGGCCATCTAGTCTGGGATAGTGGGCTAAAAATTGCTGGACAACCAGGTTCAACACGTGAGCCATACAAGGCACGTGTGTGACATTGCCCCGGCGAAGGGCCGCACCCAGGTTTGCAGCATTGTCGCACACGGCCTTCCCTGGTTTCAGGTCCAGTGGAGACAACCATTCATGAAATTGGTTCTCCAGAGCTGACCACAACTCCTCAGCTGTGTGACTCACATTTCCCAGACATTTCAAAGTAAAAACCGCCTGATGACGTTGAGCCCTACTGCCAGCATAGTAAGGAGGTGTGCAGGATCCCTTCTGCGCAGTTAGAAAGCTTGTGGCATGACCAGACAGGCTTTGGGTGCAGGTGGAAGACCGAGAGGAGGTTGAGGAGGCAGAAGCAGTGGAGGAACTTTGACATAAAGAGGATTGACGCACAACTCGTGGGGACGGCAAGACTTGGACAGCAGCCCCTTGTCCTGCTGTCACCATAGTTACCCAGTGCCCAGTCAGCGACATGTAACGCCCCTGTCCATGCCTACTCGTCCAAGTGTCTGTGGTGAAATGCACCCTGTCACACACAGAGTTTCTCAAAGAAACGGTGATGTTGTGTGCGACATGCTGGTGGAGCGCAGGCACACCTTTCTTTGAGAAGTAGTGCCAACTGGGCATCTGGTACTGGGGCACTGCGACGGACATAAGGTCTCGAAAATCCTCTGTGTCCACCAGGCGGAAAGGCAGCATTTCTGTAGCCAAGAGCTTGCAGATGGTGAAATTCAACCTCTTAGCTTTCTCATGGCTAGGAGGAAATGGTCTTTTACTTGTCCACATCTGAGGGACCGAGGGGTGGCTATTGTGCTTAGACGGGGTTGATAAGGGTGTCCCCGGCAAACTGCCGGTCTGTGAGGAAGATGCAGGCGGACATGTTAGGTTGCCTTGATCCAAAGGTGGTGCTATCGATGTCGGACAGCGCTCAACACCAGCTGGTGTTACCACCTCCAAAGAAAATGATGACCTGCCAATCACGCTGGCTGTTGCGGGTAAAGAGGTGGCAGGTCTGCGCCCCAAAACAGGTGTGACTGCTGTCCCCCCAGTCACAGAGGATGAAGAGGCCGCGGATGCACAAGATATGGCAGACGGTGGTTGGCCCGGCCGGCTAGGCCGCATTGTAGCACACTGAGCTTCCCACTGCAACTTATGCTTCATGTCCATGTGCCGGTTCATGCATGAAGTACTCAAACTATGTATTTTTTGGCCTCTACTTAGCTTTTGCTGACAAATGTTACAGATAACACGAGCTGGGTCATCTTTATCGATCTGAAAAAATGGCCAGGCTATGCAAGGCTTAGCACCCATGCGACCTGAAGAGCCACCACGACTTGTGGTGAGAGGCAGAGTTGTGTTTGAGGATGCAGTTGTTGACGTGCTTCCAGTACTACGTCTCTGTCCAGGAAGGCGCAACCTGACCTCGTCGTCACTAGCATCTTCCTCCACCTCCTCTGCTGACCTCATCTCTTGGCTGACTGTGGGTTGACAGTAAGTGGGATCTCCAATCTCATCATCATCACCCTGTGCGTTATCACACCCGTCGTCCTCAGAGCCAACCTGTTCCTGCCCTGACAAAAAACTAAAGTTGTCGCTCCAATCAGGTATTTGAGTCTCATCATCGTCTTCCTCATTGTCTCCACCAACAAGAGTTACAGTTTGGGAATGAGGGTCTACATTATGGTCAGAACCTTCTGCGTCTGGTCCTGGATCCGACTCATAAAGATTCTGGGCATCAGTGCAGATCATTTCCTCGTCTGGATTCACAGGAGCGCTGGAGTCGACCTCTGATTCCCAGGCTATAGTATGAGTAAACAGCTCTGCAGACTCAACCATCTGTTCTACCTCATACTCAGACGGGCAGCTGGAGATTTGGGAGCTGTGAGGAAGCAAGTGCGATTGGGGTGACACCTTTGAGGACTGGAGTATTTGTGATATTGAAGTTGATGTGGAGGAGAGCCCACTTAAAGGAGCACTTGATATCCGTTGAAGCACCTGCTATTTTTGTGCCTCATCTGGAATTTGTAGCGATTGGCGTGGCCGTAAGAAAGGGATCTTATCACATTGTCCGCTAAAAGAAGTAAACATTTTAGTTTGGCTGGAAGATGGTCTTTCTTCTGCAGATGTTACTGTTGCTTTAACACCTACCCCACGGACACAACCTTTTTTCCCCTTCCCAACACGCCTATTCCCCTTTCCAGCAACTGTGGAGTTGTTTGCACAAAAAAACAATGGATGGGAACCGAGCAGAGCAGAGTGGCCAAACTATGGTATTAGGCCAAAACTATTGGCTGGGTTAGATGGAGAAAAAAATTATATTCGATTTGCAACCTGATGGAGGTCAGTATAGATGGACTAATAGAACAAGTCCCACACACAGCTAGAAGCCCAAAGATTTTTTCAGAGGTAGATGCAGAAAAAAAATATATTCAGTTTGCAACCTGATGGAGGTCAGTATAGATGGACTAATAGAGAAAGTCCCACACACTGCTAGAAGGCCAAATATTTTTTCAGAGCTAGATGCAGACAAAAAATTATTTTGAATTTGCAACCTGATGGAGGTCAGTATAGGTGGACTAATAGAACAAGTCCCACACACTGCTTTAAGGCCAAATATTTTTTCAGAGCTAGATGCAGAAAAATATTATATTCAGTTTGCAACCTGATGGAGGTCAGTATAGATGGACTAATAGAACAAGTCCCACACACAGCTAGAAGCCCAAATATTTTTTCAGAGGTAGATGCAAAAAAAAATTATATTCAGTTTGCAACCTGATGGAGGTCTGTATAGATGGATTAATAGAACAAGTCCCACACACTGCTTTAAGGCCAAATATTTTTTCAGAGCTAGATGCAGAAAAAAATTATATTCAGTTTGCAACCTGATGGAGGTCAGTATAGATGGACTAATAGAACAAGTCCCACACACAGATAGAAGCCCAAATATTTTTTCAGAGCTAGATGCAGAAAAAAATTATATTCAGTTTGCAACCTGATGGAGGTCAGTATAGATGGAATAATAGAGAAAGTCCCACACAGTGCTAGAAGGCCAAATATTTTTTCAGAGCTAGATGCAGAAAAAAATTATATTCAGTTTGCAACCTGATGGAGGTCTGTATAGATGGATTAATAGAACAAGTCCCACACACAGCTAGAAGCCCAATATTTTTTCAGAGGTAGATGCAGAAAAAAAATATATTCAGTTTGCAACCTGATGGAGGTCTGTATAGATGGATTAATAGAACAAGTCCCACACACAGCTAGAAGCCCAATATTTTTTCAGAGGTAAATTCAGAAAAAAAATATATTCAGTTTGCAACCTGATGGAGGTCAGTATAGATGGACTAATAGAGAAAGTCCCACACACTGCTAGAAGGCCAAATATTTTTTCAGAGCTAGATGCAGAAAAAAATTATATTCAGTTTGCAACCTGATGGAGGTCAGTTTAGATGGACAAATAGAACAAGTCCCACACACAGCTAGAAGCCCAAATATTTTTTCAGAGGTAGATGCAGATAAAAATTATTTTTAATTTGCAACCTGATGGAGGTCAGTATAGATGGACTAATAGAGAAAGTCCCACACACTGCTAGAAGGCCAAATATTTTTTCAGAGCTAGATGCAGATAAAAATTATTTTTAATTTGCAACCTGATGGAGGTCAGTATAGATAGACTAATAGAGAAAGTCCCACACACTGCTAGAAGGCCAAATATTTTTTCAGAGCTAGATGCAGAAAAAAATTATATTCAATTTGCAACCTGATGGAGGTCTGTATAGATGGACTAATAGAACAAGTCCCACACACAGCTAGAAGCCCAAATATTTTTTCAGAGGTAGATGCAGATAAAAATTATTTTTAATTTGCAACCTGATGGAGGTCAGTATAGATGGACTAATAGAGAAAGTCCCACACACTGCTAGAAGGCCAAATATTTTTTCAGAGCTAGATGCAGATAAAAATTATTTTTATTTTGCAACCTGATGGAGGTCAGTATAGATGGACTAATAGAGAAAGTCCCACACACTACTAGAAGGCCAAATATTTTTTCAGAGCTAGATGCAGAAAAAAATTATATTCAGTTTGCAACCTGATGGAGGTCAGTATAGATGGACTAATAGAACAAGTCCCACACACAGCTAGAAGCCCAAATATTTTTTCAGAGGTAGATGCAGATAAAAATTATTTTTAATTTGCAACCTGATGGAGGTCAGTATAGATGGACTAATAGAGAAAGTCCCACACACTGCTAGAAGGCCAAATATTTTTTCAGAGCTAGATGCAGATAAAAATTATTTTTAATTTGCAACCTGATGGAGGTCAGTATAGATGGACTAATAGAGAAAGTCCCACACACTGCTAGAAGGCCAACTATTTTTTCAGAGCTAGATGCAGAAAAAAATTATATTCAGTTTGCAACCTGATGGAGGTCTGTATAGACGGATTAATAGAACAAGTCCCACACACAGCTAGAAGCCCAATATTTTTTCAGAGATAGATGCAGAAAAAAAATATATTCAGTTTGCAACCTGATGGAGGTCTGTATAGATGGATTAATAGAACAAGACCCACACACAGCTAGAAGCCCAATATTTTTTCAGAGGTAGATGCAGATAAAAATTATTTTTAATTTACAACCTGATGGAGGTCAGTATAGATGGACTAATAGAGAAAGTCCCACACACTGCTAGAAGGCCAAATATTTTTTCAGAGCTAGATGCAGATGATAAATATTTTTAATTTGCAACCTGATGGAGGTCAGTATAGATGGACTAATAGAGAAAGTCCCACACAATGCTAGAAGGCCAAATATTTTTTCAGAGCTAGATGCAGATAAAAATTATTTTTAATTTGCAACCTGATGGAGGTCAGTATAGATGGACTAATAGAGAAAGTCCCACACACTGCTAGAAGGCCAAATATTTTTTCAGAGCTAGATGCAGAAAAAAATTATATTCAGTTTGCAACCTGATGGAGGTCAGTATAGATGGACTAATAGAACAAGTCCCACACACAGCTAGAAGCCCAAATATTTTTTCAGAGGTAGATGCAGATAAAAATTATTTTTAATTTGCAACCTGATGGAGGTCAGTATAGATGGACTAATAGAGAAAGTCCCACACACTGCTAGAAGGCCAAATAATTTTTCAGAGCTAGATGCAGATAAAAATTATTTTTAATTTGCAACCTGATGGAGGTCAGTATAGATGGACTAATAGAGAAAGTCCCACACACTGCTAGAAGGCCAAATATTTTTTCAGAGGTAGATGCAGAAAAAAAATATATTCAGTTTGCAACCTGATGGAGGTCTGTATAGATGGATTAATAGAACAAGTCCCACACACAGCTAGAAGCCCAATATTTTTTCAGAGGTAAATGCAGAAAAAAAATATATTCAGTTTGCAACCTGATGGAGGTCAGTATAGATGGACTAATAGAGAAAGTTCCACACACTACTAGAAGGCCAAATATTTTTTCAGAGCTAGATGCAGAAAAAAATTATATTCAGTTTGCAACCTGATGGAGGTCAGTATAGATGGACTAATAGAACAAGTCACACACACAGCTAGAAGCCCAAATATTTTTTCAGAGGTAGATGCAGATAAAAATTATTTTTAATTTGCAACCTGATGGAGGTCAGTATAGATGGACTAATAGAGAAAGTCCCACACACTGCTAGAAGGCCAAATATTTTTTCAGAGCTAGATGCAGATAAAAATTATTTTTAATTTGCAACCTGATGGAGGTCAGTATAGATGGACTAATAGAGAAAGTCCCACACACTGCTAGAAGGCCAACTATTTTTTCAGAGCTGGATGCAGAAAAAAATTATATTCAGTTTGCAACCTGATGGAGGTCTGTATAGATGGATTAATAGAACAAGTCCCACACACAGCTAGAAGCCCAATATTTTTTCAGAGGTAGATGCAGAAAAAAAATATATTCAGTTTGCAACCTGATGGAGGTCTGTATAGATGGATTAATAGAACAAGTCCCACACACAGCTAGAAGCCCAATATTTTTTCAGAGGTAAATGCAGAAAAAAAATATATTCAGTTTGCAACCTGATGGAGGTCAGTATAGATGGACTAATAGAGAAAGTCCCACACACTGCTAGAAGGCCAAATATTTTTTCAGAGCTAGATGCAGAAAAAAATTATATTCAGTTTGCAAACTGATGGAGGTCAGTATAGATGGACTAATAGAACAAGTTCCACACACAGCTAGAAGCCCACATATTTTTTCAGAGGTAGATGCAGATAAAAATTATTTTTAATTTGCAACCTGATGGAGGTCAGTATAGATGGACTAATAGAGAAAGTCCCACACACTGCTAGAAGGCCAAATAGTTTTTCAGAGCTAGATGCAGATAAAAATTATTTTTAATTTGCAACCTGATGAAGGTCAGTATAGATGGACTAATAGAGAAAGTCCCACACACTGCTAGAAGGCCAAATATTTTTTCAGAGCTAGATGCAGATGATAAATATTTTTAATTTGCAACCTGATGGAGGTCAGTATAGATGGACTAATAGAGAAAGTCCCACACAATGCTAGAAGGCCAAATATTTTTTCAGAGCTAGATGCAGATAAAAATTATTTTTAATTTGCAACCTGATGGAGGTCAGTATAGATGGACTAATAGAGAAAGTCCCACACACTGCTAGAAGGCCAAATATTTTTTCAGAGCTAGATGCAGAAAAAAATTATATTCAGTTTGCAACCTGATGGAGGTCAGTATAGATGGACTAATAGAACAAGTCCCACACACAGCTAGAAGCCCAAATATTTTTTCAGAGGTAGATGCAGATAAAAATTATTTTTAATTTGCAACCTGATGGAGGTCAGTATAGATGGACTAATAGAGAAAGTCCCACACACTGCTAGAAGGCCAAATAATTTTTCAGAGCTAGATGCAGATAAAAATTATTTTTAATTTGCAACCTGATGGAGGTCAGTATAGATGGACTAATAGAGAAAGTCCCACACACTGCTAGAAGGCCAAATATTTTTTCAGAGGTAGATGCAGAAAAAAAATATATTCAGTTTGCAACCTGATGGAGGTCTGTATAGATGGATTAATAGAACAAGTCCCACACACAGCTAGAAGCCCAATATTTTTTCAGAGGTAAATGCAGAAAAAAAATATATTCAGTTTGCAACCTGATGGAGGTCAGTATAGATGGACTAATAGAGAAAGTTCCACACACTACTAGAAGGCCAAATATTTTTTCAGAGCTAGATGCAGAAAAAAATTATATTCAGTTTGCAACCTGATGGAGGTCAGTATAGATGGACTAATAGAACAAGTCACACACACAGCTAGAAGCCCAAATATTTTTTCAGAGGTAGATGCAGATAAAAATTATTTTTAATTTGCAACCTGATGGAGGTCAGTATAGATGGACTAATAGAGAAAGTCCCACACACTGCTAGAAGGCCAAATATTTTTTCAGAGCTAGATGCAGATAAAAATTATTTTTAATTTGCAACCTGATGGAGGTCAGTATAGATGGACTAATAGAGAAAGTCCCACACACTGCTAGAAGGCCAACTATTTTTTCAGAGCTGGATGCAGAAAAAAATTATATTCAGTTTGCAACCTGATGGAGGTCTGTATAGATGGATTAATAGAACAAGTCCCACACACAGCTAGAAGCCCAATATTTTTTCAGAGGTAGATGCAGAAAAAAAATATATTCAGTTTGCAACCTGATGGAGGTCTGTATAGATGGATTAATAGAACAAGTCCCACACACAGCTAGAAGCCCAATATTTTTTCAGAGGTAAATGCAGAAAAAAAATATATTCAGTTTGCAACCTGATGGAGGTCAGTATAGATGGACTAATAGAGAAAGTCCCACACACTGCTAGAAGGCCAAATATTTTTTCAGAGCTAGATGCAGAAAAAAATTATATTCAGTTTGCAAACTGATGGAGGTCAGTATAGATGGACTAATAGAACAAGTTCCACACACAGCTAGAAGCCCACATATTTTTTCAGAGGTAGATGCAGATAAAAATTATTTTTAATTTGCAACCTGATGGAGGTCAGTATAGATGGACTAATAGAGAAAGTCCCACACACTGCTAGAAGGCCAAATAGTTTTTCAGAGCTAGATGCAGATAAAAATTATTTTTAATTTGCAACCTGATGAAGGTCAGTATAGATGGACTAATAGAGAAAGTCCCACACACTGCTAGAAGGCCAAATATTTTTTCAGAGCTAGATGCAGAAAAAAATTATATTCAATTTGCAACCTGATGGAGGTCAGTATAGATGGACTAATAGAACAAGTCCCACACACAGCTAGAAGCCCAAATATTTTTTCAGAGGTAGATGCAGATAAAAATCATTTTTAATTTGCAACCTGATGGAGGTCAGTATAGATGGACTAATAGAGAAAGTCCCACACACTGCTAGAAGGCCAAGTATTTTTTCAGAGCTAGATGCAGATAAAAATTATTTTTAATTTGCAACCTGATGGAGATCAGTATAGATGGACTAATAGAGAAAGTCCCACACGCTACTAGAAGGCCAAATATTTTTTCAGAGCTAGATGTAGAAAAAAATTATATTCAGTTTGCAACCTGATGGAGGTCAGTATAGGTGGACTAATAGAACAAGTCCCACACACAGCTAGAAGCCCAAATATTTTTTCAGAGGTAGATGCAGATAAAAATTATTTTTAATTTGCAACCTGATGGAGGTCAGTATAGATGGACTAATAGAGAAAGTCCCACACACTGCTAGAAGGCCAAATATTTTTTCAGAGCTAGATGCAGATAAAAATTATTTTTAATTTGCAACCTGATGGAGGTCAGTATAGATGGACTAATAGAGAAAGTCCCACACACTGCTAGAAGGCCAACTATTTTTTCAGAGCTAGATGCAGAAAAAAATTATATTCAGTTTGCAACCTGATGGAGGTCTGTATAGATGGATTAATAGAACAAGTCCCACACACAGCTAGAAGCCCAATGTTTTTTCAGAGGTAGATGCAGAAAAAAAATATATTCAGTTTGCAACCTGATGGAGGTCTGTATAGATGGATTAATAGAACAAGTCCCACACACAGCTAGAAGCCCAATATTTTTTCAGAGGTAGATGCAGAAAAAAAATATATTCAGTTTGCAACCTGATGGAGGTCAGTATAGATGGACTAATAGAACAAGTCCCACACACTGCTAGAAGCCCAAATATTTTTTCAGAGCTAGATGCAGAAAAAAATTATATTCAATTTGCAACCTGATGGAGGTCAGTATAGATGGACTAATAGAATGATGCTATGCCCAAAAGATTTTACTTCACTAGGTGCATTAAAAAAATTGGTATTCTATACACAGGTGGTATATCTTGCAACACAGATAGGCTACTCCTCTGACTAACACACTCTGCAATAGGCCAAAAAGGATTAGCTTTGCTAGATTCAGCCAAATGCTGTGAAAAAAACTTGCACAGCACTGGCACAGACCTGCCTGGCAAAAACTGATAGGAACTGATGTAACCTAGTCCTGAAAAGGACTGCAATTACAATTAGTCTTTGCTCCCACAATCTATCTATTTAAGAGCACAGACCTGCCTGATAAAAGTCGTAGGAAATGCTGTAACCTAGTCCTTAAAAGGACTGCAATCACAACTATTCCCTACTCCCAAGCTATCTGTAGATTTGTGCGAAAATTGGCTTGAAATTAACAAAGTATAGCGCACACAGCAACAGCGGTGCCGTCTAACACGCAGCTGCAGCAGTGAGAAAATGGTGGCGATGGGGAAAATGGCTTGGTCTTATAGGGCAAGGACATGTGACATACACTGCCAATGACACATGCCCTTGCTTGTGTGAAAAACAGCAGTTCGCTCCGTGTGTGCGCTGCTGATAGGCTGACAGACTGCACCTCCCCACTGCAAATGCGGGAAAGAGAAAAAAAAATGGAGATCTTCATTATTCCTGCAGAGATCCATCCCCTGCCCCTCCCCCCACCCCGCTGTACACTCAAACTGCGTATTAACATTAATTTTCATCATTACTGAGAAAATATCCAGTTATGATTTTGGTGCACGAACAGTTATCGAACATAACCTCGAACAGCCGAATTTTTCTCAAATCGTTCGTGTTCGCCGAACGGCTCGAACACCGCCCAAAACAGCTCGAATTTGAGATTGGCGAAGAGTTCGAGTAGAACAACGCTCATCTCTACACTTAACCCTAGAACGCATGACCATAAAAATCTACACTTTCATATACCTGGGGCCTTTTAGGCCCGTGTGTAAATAACATGGAATAACTCAAACTCAAATGACAAACAACTATATACATGAAGAATATCTAGAGTTTCAAAATTCTAACTAAAGTAATCTTGCAGAAAATAGAAAACAATTAACAGGGTGGGACTGCGAGGCCCCAGGTATGCGTTCTAGGGTTAAGTGGTGTCTGTGCCACAATTTTGGGAAAAAATGGAGACTCTTTTTGGAGTTCCCTTGCTGTGTCTTACGTGACGTTGGCATCGTCAATTCCAGGTGGGTTGGGTCGCTCCCCCCCCTTTTAACTGTAAGAAACTACATACACTATGGCTTGGGGTAACACAGATGGTTGAGTCTGAAAAGCTGTTTACTCAGAAGTCTGCTCCAAATCTTCAGTGTCTGCTAGTCAGCGTAGAATTTTTAACTGCATCTAGCCTAGGCAATACTTTGGGCGTAGTAGCCCAGCTGCGAAGCAAGCTGCACCGCCTGTGTATCTAATAAGAATTTTTAAATGCATCTAGCCTAGGCAGACTGTGGGGACCCCCAACTAAACCCAGACGCTCAGCCCCCCTACCGCCCCCCTTTCCTTGACAATACAATAATGTAATTCTTACAACTGGATGGGTGAGGATCGGTCACAGCTTTATTAACTCTTTATACTCATTCCATTAGAAAGGCATTTTATTTCTAAAATAATTCAGCTTGTTGCAGCATGCCCTGGGTCTCCACTCCGGCAACTTGGCCAACAAGTGTAACACTCCAACATGTCCTTTCTATTTCCAGGCTACGGAGGATCCTGCGTACTCGTATGCAGGACTCTGACCCCCACCCATCACTCTTAAAGCTTGTTCCACTCCGTCCTGGAGTCCTGACAGGAATATGTCCAGTCCAATATCCATTAAGTGAACACCGTCGGGCCGTATGAGGCCTGCTTTATCTCCTTCCAGTTGTCGGTGTCGTACCACTACACCGCCTCTGTCTCTTCTAAATTTTGCCATCCGAATATTTATTACCCGCCTTGTCCGTTCGATGGCCGTGATGTCTCGCGCACCTTGCCATACCGCTATCGGCACAATCTCTGACCATACTATAGCTAGTTTTGTGAAAAATTCTCTGAAGCGCTCAGTGTCTAGTTTCTTTATTGCCATTAGTTATGCGCTCTTGTGATGACCTAGGTTGTTTCCCCCGGCCTGTATAACTAAGATGACCGGACATCTTGACTCTCTCCCTACCTTGATTACCTCCATTAGTACCTGTGGCCATAGCAGGCCTCTAATACCTCTCCAGTTGAAATATGTGTTATGAAACTCTAATTTCCTCCTGCCTGGGCGGACTTTCGCCCTTTTTTCTGCCCCATATATATACGAGTGGCCTATCACCCACACTGTTGGCTTAGCGTCACCTGAAAAAGAAACAAACCACGTTAGGATAACAAGTCCGGTCTTATGTATCTTGCCAAACACGTGGATCGCCATCTCCCTAACCTCTGAACTTCCGTTTCTGACAGTTCTGCTCTTGCTGCTTCCGTGGCCGCGCCTATGCGGAATGAGTGTGTCCCATAATCTTTGGGGTGGTTCCCTGCCGATGTTATGCATTTCTTAAATATAGCTTGGAACTGGTATCTTGATAATGGCGTTCCATCAATGTGTGATAGGAAGAAATTACTTTGTGATCTGATGGTTAGATATGTTTTTACTATTGTTACCCGACTCAGTGTACCGTTTGGGGGTTGTAGAAGTACCCAAGTGCCCCTGCCCGCTGGAACCGTTTTCGATTTGTGCATGCGTAGACGTATTGCATTCTTGGCTATGACTACGTCCTGGTGTAATAAGCCTCCACTGGTGGTAATTTTGGATTGAGGGACTAATTCGCTTATGCATAGCGCCCCGAAGAAGGCGATCACAAATGCAGAAGACAGTAGTGTTGCTTCAAATTGTGAGTGTCATGTTAATGGTGTTAGGGATATGATGTGAGAAATCAGTTTTAGTGACACGGGACGGGACGTCTACACTCCTGACTTGGCTGACCCCTTTTCCACCATTTTATGGATTGTCTGATGATGAATCTTTGTCACATCTCCCAATTCAGTAGTTGGAAGTGAAATGCTACTCCGGTCAGACACCGCTGCGCTGACGCCCCTGATATGCCCCTCATCATTAGCTGGTGGAGAAATTCTATGGTGACTTGTGATCTGGCTTGTTCACATTGGTCAACCCGTCTGCCTGCTACTAGTCGTGTCCACTCTTCCCATGCCTTACCGTATGCTTGCCACGTCGACGGGGCAACTGACGCTCTGATTAATGGCATCAACTATTCGCCACTAGATCCCATAGGGAAGGTGGGCAACTGTTGCCCGATGGGTGGGCGTTGTGGAAGAGCTCTGTGAAAATCTGCCAATTGAATTGTTATAAAGCGTTAGCAGCAGCTTTAGACCCCTCAGCATAGTGGCTAGCGCGGACCCATACATTGTGTTTTAGGCACAGGAATGCTAGCCTGGGTAGTAGGCCTAGCACTGGGAGAGACGATAATGCCATCTTATTAATGCAGTGTGCTAGGCTGGTGTTTTTTGTTATGAAGCGTATATTTTTGTAAGCCAGGAGCGCGCCCCATATTTATATTGCTACCACTATTGGGAAGAAAAATTATTTTCAGGGCTAGATGCAGCTAAAAATTATTATTAATTTAAAAGCTGGTGGAGCTTGGTATAAATGGCCTAATACAATGAATCCCACACACTGCTAGAAGGCCAAATATTTTTTCAGAGTTAGATGCAGAAAAAAGTTATATTCAATTTGCAACCTGATGGAGGTCAGTATAGATGGACTAATAGAACAAGTCCCACACACTGCTAGAAGCCCAAATATTTTTTCAGAGCTAGATGCAAAAAAATATTATATTCAATTTGCAACCTGATGGAGGTCAGTATAGATGGACTAATAGAACAAGTCCCACACACTGCTAGAAGCCCAAATATTTTTTCAGAGCTAGATGCAAAAAAATATTATATTCAATTTGCAACCTGATGGAGGTCAGTATAGATGGACTAATAGAACAAGTCCCACACACTGATAGAAGGCCAAATATTTTTTCAGAGCTAGATGCAGACAAAAAATTATATTCAATTTGCAACCTGATGGAGGTCAGTATAGATGGACTAATAGAACAAGTCCCACACACTGCTAGAAGCCCAAATATTTTTTCAGAGCTAGATGCAGAAAAATATTATATTCAATTTGCAACCTGATGGAGGTCAGTATAGATGGACTAATAGAACAAGTCCCACACACTGATAGAAGGCCAAATATTTTTTCAGAGCTAGATGCAGACAAAAAATTATTTTGAATTTGCAACCTGATGGAGGTCAGTATAGATGGACTAATAGAAAAAGTCCCACACACTGCTAGAAGGCCAAATATTTTTTCACAGCTAGATGCGGATAAAAATTATTTTTAATTTGCAACCTGATGGAGGTCAGTATATATGGACTAATAGAACAAGTCCCACACACTGCTAGAAGGCCAAATATTTTTTCAGAGCTAGATGCAGATAAAAATTATTTTTAATATGCAACCTGATGGAGGTCAGTATAGATGGACTAATAGAGCAAGTCCCACACACTGCTAGAAGGCCAAATATTTTTTCAGAGCTAGATGCAGATAAAAATTATTTTTAATTTGCAACCTGATGGAGGTCAGTATAGATGGACTAATAGACCAAGTCCCACACACTGCTAGAAGGCCAAATATTTTTTCACAGCTAGATGCAGATAAAAATTATTTTTAATTTGCAACCTGATGGAGGTCAGTATAGATGGACTAATAGAACAAGTCCCACACACTGCTAGAAGGCCAAATATTTTTTCAGAGCTAGATGCAGAAAAATATTATATTCAATTTGCAACCTGATGGAGGTCAGTATAGATGGACTAGAAGAACAAGTACCACACACTGCTAGAAGGCCAAATATTTTTTCAGAGCTAGATGCAGAAAAAAATTATATTCAATTTGCAACCTGATGGAGGTCAGTATAGATGGACTAATAGAACAAGTCCCACACACTGCTAGAAGGCCAAATATTTTTTCAGAGCTAGATGCAGAAAAATATTATATTCAATTTGCAACCTGATGGAGGTCAGTATAAATGGACTAATAGAACAATCCCACACACAGCTAGAAGCCCAAATATTTTTTCAGAGCTAGATGCAGAAAATTATTATATTCAATTTGCAACCTGATGGAGGTCAGTATAGATGGACTAATAGAACAAGTCCCACACACTGCTAGAAGGCCAAATATTTTTTCAGTGCTAGATGCAGAAAAATATTATATTCAATTTGCAACCTGATGGAGGTCAGTATAGATGGACTAATAGAACAAGTCCCACACACTGCTAGAAGGCCAAATATTTTTTCAGAGGTAGATGCAGAAAAAAATTATATTCAATTTGCAAACTGATGGAGGTCAGTATAGATGGACTAATAGAACAAGTCCCACACACTGCTAGAAGGCCAAATAGTTTTTTCAGAGCTATATGCAGAAAAAAATTATATTCAATTTGCAACCTGGTGGAGGTCAGTACAGATGGACTAATAGAACAAGTCCCACACACTGCTAGAAGGCCAAATAGTTTTTCAGAGCTAGATGCAGAAAAAAATTATATTCAATTTGCAACCTGATGGAGGTCAGTACAGATGGACTAATAGAACAAGTCACACACACTGCTAGAAGCCCAAATATTTTTTCAGAGCTAGATGCAGAAAAATATTATATTCAATTTGCAACCTGATGGAGGTCAGTATAGATGGACTAATAGAACAAGTCCCACACACTGCTAGAAGGCCAAATATTTTTTCAGAGTTAGATGCAGAAAAATATTATATTCAATTTGCAACCTGATGGAGGTCAGTATAGATGGACTAATAGAACAAGTCCCACACACTGCTAGAAGGCCAAATATTTTTTCAGAGCTAGATGCAGAAAAATATTATATTCAATTTGCAACCTGATGGAGGTCAGTATAGATGGACTAATAGAACAAGTCCCACACACAGCTAGAAGCCCAAATATTTTTTCAGAGGTAGATGCAGAAAAAAATTATATTCAATTTGCAACCTGATGGAGGTCAGTATAGATGGACTAATAGAACAAGTCCCACACACTGCTAGAAGCCCAAATATTTTTTCAGAGTTGGATGCAGATAAAAATTATTTTTAATTTGCAACCTGATGGAGGTCAGTATAGATGGACTAATAGAACAAGTCCCACACACTGCTAGAAGGCCAAATATTTTTTCAGAGCTAGATGCAGAAAAAAATTATATTCAATTTGCAACGTGATGGAGGTCAGTATAGATGGACTAATAGAACAAGTCCCACACACTGCTAGAAGGCCAAATATTTTTTCAGAGCTAGATGCAGAAAATTATTATATTCAATTTGCAACCTGATGGAGGTCAGTATAGATGGACTAATAGAACAAGTCCCACACACTGCTAGAAGGCCAAATATTTTTTCAGTGCTAGATGCAGAAAAATATTATATTCAATTTGCAACCTGATGGAGGTCAGTATAGATGGACTAATAGAACAAGTCCCACACACTGCTAGAAGGCCAAATATTTTTTCAGAGGTAGATGCAGAAAAAAATTATATTCAATTTGCAACCTGATGGAGGTCAGTATAGATGGAGTAATAGAACAAGACCCACACACTGCTAGAAGGCCAAATAGTTGTTTCAGAGCTAGATGCAGAAAAAAATTATATTCAATTTGCAACCTGGTGGAGGTCAGTACAGATGGACTAATAGAACAAGTCACACACACTGCTAGAAGGCCAAATAGTTTTTCAGAGCTAGATGCAGAAAAAAAATATATTCAATTTGAAACCTGATGGAGGTCAGTATAGATGGACTAATAGAACAAGTCCCACACACTGCTAGAAGCCCAAATATTTTTTCAGAGCTAGATGCAGAAAAATATTATATTCAATTTGCAACCTGATGGAGGTCAGTATAGATGGACTAATAGAACAAGTCCCACACACTGCTAGAAGCCCAAATATTTTTTCAGAGCTGGATGCAGATAAAAATTATTTTTAATTTGCAACCTGATGGAGGTCAGTATAGATTTACTAATAGAACAAGTCCCACACACTGCTAGAAGGCCAAATATTTTTTCAGAGCTAGATGCAGAAAAAAATTATATTCAATTTGCAACCTGATGGAGGTCAGTATAGATGGACTAATAGAACAAGTCCCACACACTGCTAAAAGGCCAAATATTTTTTCAGAGCTAGATGCAGAAAAAAATTATATTCAATTTGCAACCTGATGGAGGTCAGTATAGATGGACTAATAGAACAAGTCCCACACACTGCTAGAAGCCCAAATATTTTTTCAGAGCTAGATGCAGAAAAATATTATATTCAGTTTGCATCCTGATGGAGGTCTGTATAGATGGACTAATAGAACAAGTCCCACACACTGCTAGAAGGCCAAATATTTTTTCAGAGCTAGATGCAGAAAAATATTACATTCAATTTGCAACCTGATGGAGGTCAGTATAGATGGAGTAATAGAACAAGTCCCACACACAGCTAGAAGCCCAAATATTTTTTCAGAGCTAGATGCAGAAAAAAATTATATTCAATTTGCAACCTGATGGAGGTCAGTATAGATGGACTAATAGAACAAGTCCCACACACTGCTAAAAGGCCAAATATTTTTTCAGAGCTAGATGCAGAAAAAAATTATATTCAATTTGCAACCTGATGGAGGTCAGTATAGATGGACTAATAGAACAAGTCCCACACACTGCTAGAAGCCCAAATATTTTTTCAGAGCTAGATGCAGAAAATTATTATATTCAATTTGCAACCTGATGGAGGTCTGTATAGATGGACTAATAGAACAAGTCCCACACACTGCTAGAAGGCCAAATATTTTTTCAGAGCTAGATGCAGAAAAATATTACATTCAATTTGCAACCTGATGGAGGTCAGTATAGATGGAGTAATAGAACAAGTCCCACACACAGCTAGAAGCCCAAATATTTTTTCAGAGCTAGATGCAGAAAAAAATTATATTCAATTTGCAACCTGATGGAGGTCAGTATAGATGGACTAATAGAACAAGTCCCACACACTGCTAAAAGGCCAAATATTTTTTCAGAGCTTGATGCAGAAAAAAATTATATTCAATTTGCAACCTGATGGAGGTCAGTATAGATGGACTAATAGAACAAGTCCCACACACTGCTAGAAGCCCAAATATTTTTTCAGAGCTAGATGCAGAAAAATATTATATTCAGTTTGCAACCTGATGGAGGTCTGTATAGATGGACTAATAGAACAAGTCCCACACACTGCTAGAAGGCCAAATATTTTTTCAGAGCTAGATGCAGAAAAATATTACATTCAATTTGCAACCTGATGGAGGTCAGTATAGATGGAGTAATAGAACAAGTCCCACACACAGCTAGAAGCCCAAATATTTTTTCACAGGTAGATGCAGAAAAAAATTATATTCAACTTTGTAACATACCTGGCGGCGGCCTTGCATGGTGGTCCATCTCCCACTGTGCAAGAGCGCGCACTTGATCTCCAGTCCAGAATGTCTCTCTGGCTTCCCTCCTTGCTGTCTGTTTGTCTGTTTTGGCTGCATAGGGCGACGCCCGCTGAACTTCCTGTTTCTTGTACCTGCTGCGGACACGCCCCTGTTGCACCTTCAGCCTATTGCTGTCCATCTTTGGGTATTTATACCACCTTCTTCCTCAAGATGGCGGCTGAGCATTGTGTCCTGTCAGTCGGCTTTTTGTCTCTGACATGCCAGGTCCTATCCTGTTTTCCTGCCTGTTTTCCAGTTCTGTGTCTGAACTGTGGTCTGTTCTTGTGAACACGCTTCTTGCCTGTTCTTTCGCCTTCTAAGGGCCGTATTCCTAGATCTGCCTGTCTGTGCCTTGCGGTATCTGTTCCCGTCTGAACAGAGTCCTGTTTGTGTCTCTGCCTTGTGGTATCTGTTCCCGTCTGAACAGAGTCCTGTTTGTGTCCCTGCCTTGCGGTATCTGTTCCTGTCTGAACTGAGTCCTGTCTATTTCTCCTGTCTTGCAGTATATGTTCCCGTGTCTGAACTGAGTCCTGTCTGTGTACTCTTGCCTGCTGCCTTTGCAGGAGGCTGTATTTCCAGGCCTGTCTGAACTCGCTCCTTGCCTGTTCGTCCCGCCTCTCTGGGGGCCGTATTCCCAGACCCGCTCCTGTATCCCGCTGCAGTGTCGGTCTCTTCCGTACACTCAGTTCCAGTCTGAACTCTCTCCTATCCTTTACCTGTTTTGCCTCTATGTCCGTTCCTTTCCTTTTTCTCCAGAGTCTGAACTCGTACCTAACTCCTGCTTGTTGTCTCTGTACTCCCGTTTGTGAGTTTGTGGTCCCCTCGCTACTTCACTGCAAGTACCCTGTGGGTATCTGGCTCTGCCTTTCCCTTCCTGTCTGTTCCGTGTGAACAGAGCCCTGTCCGTCCTGCTCTGACTCCTTGCTCACTGCTCCGGCAGCCTTGCTCCGCTCTTACCCTTTTGCTCACTGCTCCGGCAGTCCTGTCCTGCCCTGCTTCTGCCCGCTGCTCCGGCAGTCCTGTCCTGCCCTGCTTCTGCCCGCTGCTCCGGCAGTCCTGTCCTGCCCTGCTTCTGCCCGCTGCTCCGGCAGTCCTGTCCTGCCCTGCTTCTGCCCGCTGCTCTGGCAGTCCTGTCCTGCCCTGCTTCTGCCTGCTGCTCCGGCAGTCCTGTCCTGCCCTGCTTCTGCCCGCTGCTCCGGCAGTCCTGTCCTGCCCTGCTTCTGCCCGCTGCTCCGGCAGTCCTGTCCTGCCCTGCTTCTGCCCGCTGCTCCGGCAGTCCTGTCCTGCCCTGCTTCTGCCCGCTGCTCCGGCAGTCCTGTCCTGCCCTGCTTCTGCCCGCTGCTCCGGCAGTCCTGTCCTGCCCTGCTTGTGCTCGCTGCTCCTGCAGCCCCGTCCTGCTCTGTTCTTGCCCACCGCTTTGGGCGTTCCCTCTCTGCTGTGGTTGTCTACCGCATCTGCGGTTCTGTGACCCAGTCTGTACTGGGTCTTAACCTTTCTGTGCTCCAGCCCGTCCTTTCGGCCAGTACCTCCCTGCCTGCATACTCGCCTGTATCCACCCCTCTGCATACCTGCCGTGTTTGCTTACATCCACCAGTCTGTGCCAGCCTAACCTGCCTGTTCCAGTAATTCCAGTGTGGGTCAACCCCCGTGTCCGGAGTTTGACCTGGAGTAGCACCTGGTCCCTCTGCCCGGTTTCTCCCTGGTGCACTGGCGTCGTATGCCGTCGTGCCACCTTGGTCGGATCGGCCAGATACTTAGTCACGCCCCTCCAGGCACTCTCCGGTCCATGGTCCAGTGGAACCACAACACCCGCACACGCCAGTAAGTCCGGGCGTGTGCATAACAGCATGCTCAGGCCATGGTTCCCGTTGAGCCCCACGGCCTTCGCTCTCTGAGAAGTTTTCCAGCGAATACATGCATTAAAAATAAATAAATAAAAATTTTTTTTTTTTTCTCAGCTGAGTTCCAGGCGAATTACGCACCCGTCCAGATGGATCTATCTGCTCTCGTTCCTGCGGATCCGCCACGTTACTATGGGGATCCAAGACAAAGTCGTGCATTTGTGGAGCAATGCATGCTACACTTCAAGTTCTACCCTCTATGTTTTCCCACCGATCGGGTTAAGGTGGCATTCATTATGTCTTACCTGGCGGGTGATGCCTTGGAATGGATCAACACGGGATCCGATCCTCCTGGACCTAATGGCCTTCCTGGTGGCCTTTCTAATGGTCTTCGATGATCCTAACTCGGAGGTTCCTGCTGAAGCTTCACCTCCCAATATCCCGGAGCAGCCCCGATGGGTAATGTGTGTGGGTAGTGCAATAGTCCTCCTGCCCAATGAGACTACTGCCCACCCAGAATCCTCACAGGGTGACTACGCTTTCCGGAATACTTCTCCCAACCTCAAGAGGCAGTCCAGACGTGCTAGACGTAGAGGCAAGCCGTCACGCCAGGGTCTGTCCTCCCTGAGACCTCCTGACCCCAACCTTGAAGTCCCTACTGAAGCTTCATCTCCCTGTATCCCGGAGAAGCCCCAACGGGTAATGTGCGTGGGTAGTGCTCCGGTTCTCCTGCCCGAAGAGACTTCTGCCCATCCAGACTCCACACAGGAGAACTTCCTGCACCCAGCATCAGATGCTTCACCCACTTTAACCGGTGTGCATGTCCAAGGATGCTCCAAAGCTGTGGTTACCTCTGAGTCTGTGCACCTCTACTACCTGGCGGAGGACCCCCTGTTGCCTCCTGAATCCTCCGGGATACCACTCGATGACAAATGGAGAGAGACTTCTCTACACTCGGTACTCGATACTTTGTCCGCTTCGTCCTGTGAGCCTGACAATGGGTACCCCAAAGTGGTAGTTACCCCCGAGTCTCTACACCCCTCCGACCAGGCGGAGGACCTCCAGTTGTCTCCAGAACCCTTCGGGGTGCTACCTGGTAGCGAAAGGACAGAGACTCTCCTATACTCTGTACCTGATACCTCGCTCGCTTCGTCCAGTGAGTCCAACCTAGTGTACTCCGAAGCAGAGGTTAATCCCGAGTCTCTACACCCCTCCGACCAGGCGGAGGACCTCCAGTTGTCTCCAGAACCCTTCGGGGTGCCACCTGGTGGTGAATGGACAGAGACTTTCCTATACTCGGTACCCGATACCTCGCCTGCTTCCTCCAGTGAGTCCGACCTAGTGTACTCTGAAGCAGATGTTTTCTCTGAGCCTCTGCACTCTTCTGACCCGGCGGAGGACCTCCAGTTGTTTCCTGAATTCTCCGGGGTACCACCAGATAACAAAGAGACAGTGACTTTTCCTCATTATGTACCTGATAACCCGTCTATTTCTTCCTGTGAGCTTGACAAGATGTACCTCGAAGCAGAGATTACCCCCAAGTCTCTGTCCCCCTCCAACCCGGTGAAGGACTTCCAGTCGTCTCCTGTACCCTCTGGGGTGCCACCTGAAAATATGTGGAGAGAGACTTCCTTGTGTGCTGTTCCTGGTACTCCACCCGTTTCGTCTGTTGCTAGGGATGGATGGATAGGAGGTAGCATCCTAGCTAACCAGATGAGATCAATTTTTCCTGTGGACAGTGGAAGTGATCTCCTTGAAGTGAACGACTGGTCCTCGAATTCCCTGCGGAAGATTCTGGCAGGCCTGAAGAAGAGGGGGCGTAAGGGGGGGGGTACTGTAACATACCTGGCGGCGTCCTTGCATGGTGGTCCATCTCCCACTGTGCAAGAGCGCGCACTTGATCTCCAGTCCAGAATGTCTCTCTGGCTTCCCTCCTTGCTGTCTGTTTGTCTGTTTTGGCTGCATAGGGCGACGCCCGCTGAACTTCCTGTTTCTTGTACCTGCTGCGGACACGCCCCTGTTGCACCTTCAGCCTATTGCTGTCCATCTTTGGGTATTTATACCACCTTCTTCCTCAAGATGGCGGCTGAGCATTGTGTCCTGTCAGTCGGCTTTTTGTCTCTGACATGCCAGGTCCTATCCTGTTTTCCTGCCTGTTTTCCAGTTCTGTGTCTGAACTGTGGTCTGTTCTTGTGAACACGCTTCTTGCCTGTTCTTTCGCCTTCTAAGGGCCGTATTCCTAGATCTGCCTGTCTGTGCCTTGCGGTATCTGTTCCCGTCTGAACAGAGTCCTGTTTGTGTCTCTGCCTTGTGGTATCTGTTCCCGTCTGAACAGAGTCCTGTTTGTGTCCCTGCCTTGCGGTATCTGTTCCTGTCTGAACTGAGTCCTGTCTATTTCTCCTGTCTTGCAGTATATGTTCCCGTGTCTGAACTGAGTCCTGTCTGTGTACTCTTGCCTGCTGCCTTTCCAGGAGGCTGTATTTCCAGGCCTGTCTGAACTCGCTCCTTGCCTGTTCGTCCCGCCTCTCTGGGGGCCGTATTCCCAGACCCGCTCCTGTATCCCGCTGCAGTGTCGGTCTCTTCCGTACACTCAGTTCCAGTCTGAACTCTCTCCTATCCTTTACCTGTTTTGCCTCTATGTCCGTTCCTTTCCTTTTTCTCCAGAGTCTGAACTCGTACCTAACTCCTGCTTGTTGTCTCTGTACTCCCGTTTGTGAGTTTGTGGTCCCCTCGCTACTTCACTGCAAGTACCCTGTGGGTATCTGGCTCTGCCTTTCCCTTCCTGTCTGTTCCGTGTGAACAGAGCCCTGTCCGTCCTGCTCTGACTCCTTGCTCACTGCTCCGGCAGCCTTGCTCCGCTCTTACCCTTTTGCTCACTGCTCCGGCAGTCCTGTCCTGCCCTGCTTCTGCCCGCTGCTCCGGCAGTCCTGTCCTGCCCTGCTTCTGCCCGCTGCTCCGGCAGTCCTGTCCTGCCCTGCTTCTGCCCGCTGCTCCGGCAGTCCTGTCCTGCCCTGCTTCTGCCCGCTGCTCCGGCAGTCCTGTCCTGCCCTGCTTCTGCCTGCTGCTCCGGCAGTCCTGTCCTGCCCTGCTTCTGCCCGCTGCTCCGGCAGTCCTGTCCTGCCCTGCTTCTGCCCGCTGCTCCGGCAGTCCTGTCCTGCCCTGCTTCTGCCCGCTGCTCCGGCAGTCCTGTCCTGCCCTGCTTCTGCCCGCTGCTCCGGCAGTCCTGTCCTGCCCTGCTTCTGCCCGCTGCTCCGGCAGTCCTGTCCTGCCCTGCTTGTGCTCGCTGCTCCTGCAGCCCCGTCCTGCTCTGTTCTTGCCCACCGCTTTGAGCGTTCCCTCTCTGCTGTGGTTGTCTGCCGCATCTGCGGTTCTGTGACCTAGTCTGTACTGGGTCTTAACCTTTCTGTGCTCCAGCCCGTCCTTTCGGCCAGTACCTCCCTGCCTGCATACTCGCCTGTATCCACCCCTCTGCATACCTGCCGTGTTTGCTTACATCCACCAGTCTGTGCCAGCCTAACCTGCCTGTTCCAGTAATTCCAGTGTGGGTCAACCCCCGTGTCCGGAGTTTGACCTGGAGTAGCACCTGGTCCCTCTGCCCGGTTTCTCCCTGGTGCACTGGCGTCGTATGCCGTCGTGCCACCTTGGTCGGATCGGCCAGATACTTAGTCACGCCCCTCCAGGCACTCTCCGGTCCATGGTCCAGTGGAACCACAACACCCGCACACGCCAGTCAGTCCGGGCGTGTGCATAACAAACTTGCTACCTGATGGAGGTCAGTATAGATGGACTAATAGAACAAGTCCCACACACTGCTAGAAGGCCAAATATTTTTTCAGAGCTAGATGCAGAAAAATATTATATTGCATTTGCAACCTGATGGAGGTCAGTATAGATGGACTAATAGAACAAGTCCCACACACTGCTAGAAGGCCCAATATTTTTTCAGAGCTAGATGCAGAAAAAAATTATATTCAATTTGCAATCTGATGGAGGTCAGTATAGATGGACTAATAGAACAAGTCCCACACACAGCTAGAAGCCCAAATATTTTTTCAGAGCTAGATGCAGAAAAATATTATATTCAATTTGCAACCTGATGGAGGTCAGTATAGATGGACTAATAGAACAAGTCCCACACACAGCTAGAAGCCCAAATATTTTTTCAGAGCTAGATGCAGAAAAATATTATATTCAATTTGCAACCTGATGGAGGTCAGTATAGATGGACTAATAGAACAAGTCCCACACACAGCTAGAAGCCCAAATATTTTTCAGAGGTAGATGCAGAATAAAATTATATTCAGTTTTCAACCTTATGGAGGTCAGTATAGATGGACTAATAGAATGATGCTATGCCCAAAAGGTTTTACTTCACTAGGTGCAGTAAAAAAATTGGTATTCTATACACAGGTGGTGTAGTTTGCAACACAGATAGGCTACTACACTGACTAGCACACTCTGCAATAGGCCAAAAAGGATTAGCTTTGCTAGATTTAGCCAAATGCTGAGAAAAAAACTTGCACAGCACTGGCACAGACCTGCCTGGCAAAAACTGATAGGAACTGATCTAACTTAGTCCTGAAAAGGACTGCAATTACAATTAGTCTTTACTCCCAACCTATCTATTTAAGAGCACAGACCTGCCTGATAAAAGTCGTAGGAAATGCTGTAACCTAGTCCTTAAAAGGACTGCAATCACAACTATTCCCTACTCCCAAGCTATCTGTAGATTTGTGCGAAAATTGGCTTGAAATTAACAAGGTATAGCGCACACAGCAACAGCGGTGCCGTCTAACATGCAGCTGCAGCAGTGAGAAAATGGTGGCGACGGGAAAAATGTCTGGGTCTTATAGGGCAAGGACATGTGACATACACTGCCAATGACACATGACCTTGCTTGTGTGAAAAAAAGCACTTCGCTCCGTGTGTGCGCTGCTGATAGGCTGACAGATTGCACCTCCCCACTGTAAATGTGGGAAAGAGAAAAAAAAAAAGGAGATCTTCATTATTCCTGCAGAGATCCATCCCCTGCCCCTCCCCCCGCCCCGCTGTACACTCAAACTGTGTATTAACATTAATTTTCATCATTACTGAGAAAAAATCCAGTTATGATTTTGGTGCACGAACAGTTATCGAACATAACCTCGAACAGCCGAATTTTTTTCAAATCGTTCGTGTTCGCCGAACGTCTCGAACACGCCCAAAACAGCTCGAATTTGAGATTGGCGAACAGTTCAAGTCGAACACCGCTCATCTCTAGTGTCTACCAACCGTGAAACATGCGGGGCGGGGACTCCAGCATGTCACTCGAGCACCCGTGATACATGGTGCATACACGAGTACCCGATGCAAACTCAAGCAGCGAGCACTTGCGCTCAAGACTAATAGCAACTTATTCAATATGATGACCTAATGTTATCAATTTCTGTGTCGTACCTCTGGGTTCAAAATGTTCACTATACCCCTTGATAAAATCCTTGAGGGATGTAGTTTCCAAAATGGGGTCACTTGTGGGGGGTTTCCACTGTTTAGGCGCATCAGGAGCTCTCCAAACGCAACATAGCTTCCGCTCTCAATTCCAGCCAATTTTGCATTCAAAAAGTCACATAGTGCTCCTTCCCTTCTGAACCCTGCCGTGCACCCAAACAGTGTATTTTCCCCACTTATGGGGTATCAGCGTACTCAGGAGAAATTGCATAACAAAATTATTTGGGGTCCATTTTCTCCTCTTATCTTTGTAAAAATAAAAAAATTGGGGCTAAAACATAATTTTTGTGGAAAAACTTGGATTCTTTTATTTTCATGGCTCCATTTTTAAAACTTCTGCGAAGCACTTGAGGGTTCAGGGTGCTCACCACAACCTGAGGGGTCTAGTTTCCAAAATGGTGTCACTTATGAGGAGTTTCCACTGTTTAGGCACATCAAGGGCTCTCCAAATGCAACATGGCGTCCGCTAATTATTCAAGCAAATTTTACATTCAAAAAGTCAAATGGCGCTCCTTCTCTTCCAAACCCTGCCGTGTGCCCAAACAGTGGTTTTCTTCTACATATGAGGTATCACCTTACTCAGGAGAAATTGCACAACAAATGGTATGGTACAATTTCTCCTGTTACCCTTATGAAAATGCAAAATTGGGGGCAGAAAAACATTTTTGTGGGAGAAATGTGAAAATTTTATTTTTACGGCTCAATGTTAGAAACTTCTGTGAAGCACCTGGGGTTCAAGGTGCTCCCCACACATCTAGATAAGTTCCCTGAGGGGTTTAGTTTCCAAAATTGTGTCACTTGTGGGGGGTTTCCACTGTTTAGGCACACATATGAGGTATCAGCTTACTCAGGAGAATTTGCACAACAAATTTTGGGGTTCATTTTTCCTGTTACCCTTGCGAAAATAAAAAAATTGGGGTCTACAGTAACATTTTTGTGAAAAAAGTTAAATGTTTATTTTTTTCTTCCACGTTCCAAAAAGCACCTGAATGGTTAATAAACTTCTTGAATGTGGTAATGAGCACCTTGAAGGGTGCAGTTTTTAGAATGGTGTCACTTTTGGGTATTTTCTGTCATAAAGGCCCCTCAAAGTCACTTCAAATGTGATGTGGTCCCTAAAAAAATGGTTTTGTAAATTTTGTTGGAAAAATTAGAAATCGTTGGTCAACTTTTATCCCTTATTGCTTCCTAACAAAAAAAAATTTGGTTCCAAAATTGTGCTGAAGTAAAGTAGACATGTGGTAAATGTTATTTATTAATTATTTTGTGTGACATATCTATAAGGGCATGTAAATTCAAAGTTTGAAAACTGCGAAATTTTCAAAATTTTCGCCAAATTTCAGATTTTTTCACAAATAAACGCAAGTCATGTCAAAGAACTTTTAAAACTGTCATGAAGTACAATTTGTCAAGAAAAAACTATCTCAGAATCAGTGGGATCCGTTGAAGTATTTCAGTGTTATTACTTTATAAAGTGACAGTGGTCAGAATTGTAAAAATTGGCCTGGTCATTAACATGCAAACCATCCCCGGGGGTAAAGGGGTTATGCATTGGACAGGCCTTGGAGCAATATTTCTAGCTTAAACTTTGATCAGTAACTGGTTAGTGAGTTACTGATGTAGGCCTGGTGCTCAGAGATCTCTGCCAAATTCAGGCAACACAAATGAAGGAGACCCAACTTGAAGACCAAATATTTCCAATAATTATGGGCAGATACCTCTAAAATGGTATCAATTTCTATTCTATTTATTTATTTTACTTACTTACATAGCGCCAATAATTACACAGTGCTTTACAGACATTTATAGACATTAGTGGCACTGTCCCCATTGGGTCTCACAATTTAAATTTCCTATCAGTATGTCTTTGGAGTATGGGAAGAAAAATGAGCACCAGGAAGAAACCCTTGCAAACATGGGTAGAACATACAAATTCCTTGCAGATGTTGTCCTTAGTAGGGTTGGAATACTAATGTGTTTGCCTTGATGACTCAACGTTCCCGGTCTTGGAAGTCTATCATTGCGATGAACACTGGGGGCCTCACTGCTGTCTTGGGGAAAACAATTCTCAAGATTGTCTTCAAGCATGTTTTGATACTGCAGCATGGGAGCATCCCTTTTCAGGGGGGGGAAGCAAAATTTACTTTTGTACCGTGGATCGAACAGACTGGCAACCCAGCAGTCAGCACTATTTCGTATCCTAACAATGCAGGCAACAATCATGTTGTAGATAGTGCTGCAAGAAGGCGCTCATGGTTCAGTCTCTTTCATGAGGACCAAGTCCATAGTGCGGTAGTGGCGGGATAACACTCAAGTTTGCTTCCTCCATCCCCTCCTGGCAACCATGGACAACAGAGAGGGAATCATTATACTTTTCATCTCCTAACTGTTGCGCATCCCTCACCTCTTTTTCCTCATCCTCCTCCATTTGTTCCTTCCATGGCAACCACCTGCGAGACGACAGACCAGAACTTAGAGATATTGTTAACCCTTCCGCATCTTCCTTTGCTTTCTCCTCTTCCTCCTCTTCCCCTGGCACCACCACCACCTCCTCCCACAGACTATTCAAAGTGAGCTCCAGCAAGTAGATGACCAGAATAGTGATGATGATGATGTCACCGTCAGCGCTTACCATCTTAGTAGCCATTTCGAAAATGTGCAGAAAGGTGCAGAGGTCCTTCATCTGTTTCCACTCCACAAGTGTGATTTTCACCACGTCCGTACTGCATTTGCTAAGGCTATAAGACATTAGATACTGCATCAGGGCTCATCGCTGCTGCCACAGTCATGGCAACATGTGCAGAGTTAAATTACACCATGTCGGCACATCACATATCAACCGGTTAACTGGTAGGCCGAAAGATCTCTGTAGCGACGCAAGTAGGCAACCCGCGGGTTGCGAATGGTGGAAGTGAGCACACAGAGACCGTAATTTCTGCAACAGTGCATCCAGGCCGGGATAGTGGCAGAGAAATTGCTGTACCATCAGGTTGAGGATGTGAGTCATGCAAGGCACGTGTGAGAGGTTGCCCCGGCGTAGGGCCACTGCCAGGTTTGTACCGTTATCTCACACGGCCTTCCCCGACTCCAGGTTCAGTGGAGACAGCCATTGCTCAAACTCGACATGGATATCTGTCCACAACTCTTGATCTGTATGACTGCGATATCAAAGGCATATTAATTGAAATACTGCCTGATTGCGGTGAGCCCTGGCAGCGCAGAACGGAGGTAGGGGGATTCTCTCTGTGCTGTTGGAACATATGTCTCATTAAGGCAGAGGTTGAGGGTGTAAGTGGAGGCCCTAGAGGAGGTGGAGGAGGCAGAAGCACTGGAAGAAGTGTTAGATACAGAGATTTGTCCCGCAAGCCTTGGGGATTCCAAGACTTGGTGTCTGGTGACACCTTGGTGTCTAGTGGTTTAGCTCTCCATCCCCTGGTATGTAGTAATTTAGTTCTCCAACCCCTGTTGACTATTAGTTTACTTCTCCATGTTCTGGTGTGTATTTGTTTCATTCTCCAAACCTAGGTGTTTAATAGTTCAGTTCTCCAACCCCTGTTGTCTAGTAGTTTAGATCTCCATCTTTTGGTGGGTAGTGGTTTAGTTCTCCATCCCCAAGCACCTTACAAGCCTTGGGCATTCCAAAACTTGTGGAGCAGCCCATTCCCCGCCTGCCCCCACAGCCACCAGAGTCACCCAGTGACCAGTCAGTGAGATGTAACGCACCTGGCCATACTTATATGTCCAGGTGTCAGTGGTGAAATGCAAACTTAGATTTTTTCAAGGAATGGGTGATGCTGTCTGTGACATGCTGGTGTAGCGCAGGCACATCTTTCTTAGAGAAGAAATGGCGAGTGGGCAACTGGTACTGGGGAACTGCAACAGCCATCTGCTTTTGGACACTGTATGTATCCACAAGGTGGAATGGCAGCATTTCTGTGTCCAACAAATTGGAGATGATGAAGTTCAAGCTCTTTGTTTTGGCAAGTGTAGGAGGAAACAATCTTTTACGTGACCACAACTGTGGGATTGATGGCTTGCTGCTGTGCTGAGAGAGGGTGGAGTAGGGTGAACACGACAAGCTGCTTGACTGTGAGAGAGGTGCAGACTGAGATTTTACAGTGGATTGAGAAAGATGGGGTGTGCTCGGTGTCTGATATCAGTCAAAAACAACATTCATGTCCACTTCCGTAACAGCTGATGGGCTCTCACTCACCAACTGTAGCGGGTAAATAAGTGGAGGTTCTGCAGCCAGAGACCTGTGTGAGAACACTTGCCACGGTGAAGGAGGAGAAAGAAGCAGTAGATGCGGTTGATGGGGTGGCCGGTGGTTGGCAAGGCTCACTAGTCTGCATTTTAGCACAGTGAGATTGCCAGATTAACCCATGTTGATCACGCATGTCCCAATTCATACATGTAGTAGTCAAATTATTGCATTTTTTTACTCTTCTCTGTCATTTTTAACAAAGTTGGCAGATAATGGGAATTGTGTCATTTTTTGCGGTCTCAAAAAAGACCCAGGCTAGGCAACTGCAGACCCGCGAATGTTGCTGGCCACTGCCATAGTTGGGACTGAGGATGCAGTGCCTGTCGTGGTTGCATAACTCAGTGTCTGCACGGGAAGCCGCAACATAACCTCCTCGTCTTCCTCCTCCTCCACCTCCTCTGCTGAGCTACTCAGCTGCATGCCTCTGGGTTCACATCAAGTGGGATCTACAATCTCATCATCATCCTCTCTGTTCTCCCACTCCTCACCCTGAGAGTCGCCCTCCTCCTCTTCCTGCCCTGACAGCACAGTACAGTCTGCGTACACCTCAAGTATCTGAGTCTCATCAGGATCACCTTCACCCCCAGGGGTTAACGTTTGGTGATGAGGGTTTGGATTCTGCTTGGACCCTAATCCGTCCGGCCATGGATCAAACTGAACATTTTTTTGGCAGTGCTGTACATGCTTTCCTCCTCTTGAGTCTGTGAATCTTTGGATCAGACCACTGATGCCCCGGAATAGAATGTGTGAACAGCTCTGAAGACTCGTCTATCTGTGGCTCCCCACAGTCAGTTGGGGGCAGCTGGAGAGTTGTGTTGTGGGAGGTAAACAAGGGTAATTGGGGTGCCACCTCTGAGGACTGTATGATATTAAGATGTAAGAAAAGGAGCAGAGGCCCCTTGATGCAGCGCCTGTGATCTACTGGAGCACATGTTCTTTCTAGCCCTCATCTACAAAGTGTACCGCTGTGCGACTGGCAAAGAAAGAGAGTGGAGTAGCCCGTACAGTTACAGAAGTTGACAAAATGCTATGCAATTTCTCACTGCAGCAAAACAAACCTACTTCTCATATCATACCTGTCTCACAACCCTAAACAGCTATTCAGTACTTTCAATTCTCTCCTTTGTCCACCAGCTACCCCTCCCTCTCCTCTTATCTCAGCTGAAGACTTTGTCTCATTTTTCAAGCAAAAGATTCACAATGTGAGGCAAAGCTTTTGCTTAAAGTCCCCTCCAAAACCAGCCTCTCCGCCATCACAGAAGATCTACTTTCCTCTTTACTCTCAAAATCACATCTCACCGCCTGTGAACTTTACCCAATACTGTCCCATTTCATTCCAAACCTTACCACTGTCTTCATCCCAAGCCTAACCCACCTCTTCAACCTGTCACTAACAACTGGTGTCTTCCCCTCATGATTCAAACATACCTCGATCACACCAATCCTCAAAAAGCCCTCCCTTGACCTATCCTCTATGTCCAGCTATCGCCCCATCTCACTTCTCCCCTATGCCTCCAAACTACTGGAGCAACATGTCCATTTTGAACTTTCCTCCCACCTTTCCTCCTGCTCTCTCTTTGACTGCTTACAATATTGCTTCCGACCCCAGCATTCGACTGAAACTCATCTCGCCCCATATGTGTCAGTGTCCCCCAAGGTTCAGATACAGACCCCTGCTCTTCTCAGTCTACACCCTCAGCCTTGGACAGCTAATAGAGTCTCCGAATCACCTGTATGCTGATGACACACAGATGTACTGTCTGGACCTGATATCACCTCCTTACTAACCAGAATCCCACAATTTGTGTCCGCTTTTTCATCTTTCTTCTCTGCTAGATTTCTAAAACTTAACATGGATAAAACTGAATTCATCATCTTTGAACCATCTCATTCACCCTCCCCAACTGACCTATCCATCAAAGTCAATGACTGCTCACTCTCCCCGCAACCTTGACTCTGATCTCTCCTTCAAATGTCAGATCCAAGCCCTTTCCACTTGCTGCCGACTCCAACTCCAAAATATCTCTGGGATCCGCACACTCCTCAACCATGAATCTACAAAAACACCAGTGCATACCCTCATCATCTCCCTCCTCGACTACTGCAACCTCCTGCTCTGTGGCCTCCCTTCTACCACTCTTGCACCCCTCCAATCTATCCTAAACTGTGCTGGCCGACTAATCCACCAGTCACCCTGCTATTCCCCGGCTTCTCCCCTCAGTCAATCCCTGCGCTGGCTCCCCATTGCCCAGAGACTCCAGTTGAAAACTCTAACTTTGGCATACAAAGCCATCCAAAACCTGTCTCCACCATACATGTGTGACCTAGTCTTTCTGTACTTACCTGCGTGCAACCTCCCATCCCCACAAGATCTCCTTCTCTACTTCCCTCTTATCTCACCTTGCCACAACCGCATGCAAAATTTGTCTCTTGCATCTCCCCTACAGTGGAACTCTCTACCCTAACACATCAGATTCTCGCCTGCCGTGGAAACCTTCAAAAAGAAGCTGAAGACCCACCTCTTCTGACAAGTTTACAACATGCAGTAACCCTCACTTCACCATACCGCTGCACAACCAGCTGTACCCTCACTTACTGTATCCTCATCCATCCCTTGTAGATTGTTTGTGAGTAGTGATGAGCGAATGTGCTCGCTACTGCTCGGTACTCGCCAAGCATCATTGTGCTCGATAAGCTCGGAACTCGGCGAGTATTTCTGGGTTGCTCAGGCAGGAACTCCGATCCCCTCTGTTCATGTTTGTGCTCTATCAGTGGTGATAGCAGGAGTTAGGCAGGCAGGGTATGTGGCAGACTGCAGTGCATATAGTGCAAGAGGGTCCATTGAACGTCCTGTTAGTATAGGTATTCCACAAAATATATATATATATCTGAACTAACAGTCCTTCTGAGGACTAATCCAGCTGCATATAATCAGTGCTAGGCAGGAGTTAGGCAGGCAGGCATTGCATGTGGCAGACTGCAGTGCATATAGCGCAAGAGGGTCCATTGAATGTCCTGTCTGCTGCTGCTGTAATAATTACAGATATTTGCAGACATAGCCCCAGATATCAGGGGCAGAGCAATTTTTTTTTTATCTTAATCCTGGTCATTTGCTTAAAAGCAATCCAGAGTACACCATTTTTCTGCTCCATTTGCTTGTTCTCACTGCAGAATAAAGCCAGATCTGTTCCATATTTCAGTGATAAAAATCCAGAAATTTGAACTGAACGTGGAAAATATTGGCCTCCTTTTCCATTTTGTTGCAGTGTGTCGGTCAAGCTATTCACATTAGGTGTCAGTGAAAATTTGTATTAGTAAATTACAGGCGTGCTATTTAAAACCATGGTTCTCTGTCAGACATATCACCTATAAGACTGTTCCAAAATCAGACATTGTTTCCATTTTCATTCCGTTGCAGTGTGTTGGGCAATCTATTCACACTAGGTGTCTGTGAAGAATAGTATTAGTAAATTACAGGCCTGCTATTTAAAACCGTGGTTCTCTGTCAGACATATTACCTATAAGAGTGTTCCAAAATCAGCCATTTCTTCCATTTTCATTTTATTGCAGTGCGTCGGTCAAGCTATTCACACTAGGTGTCTGTGAAAAATAGTATTAGTAAATTACAGGCCTGCTACTTAAAACCATGGTTCTCTGTCAGACATATCACCTATAAGACTGTTCCAAAATCAGACATTTCTTCCATTTTCATTCCGTTGCAGTGTGTTGGTCAATATATTCACACTAGGTGTCTGTGAAGAATAGTATTAGTAAATTACAGGCCTGCTATTTAAAACCGTGGTTCTCTGTCAGATGTATCACATATAACTGCGGTTCAAATCTAGCCATTTGTAGTGAACGTGGAAAATATTGTCCTCCATGTATAGATTGTAGCAGTGTGTCAGTGTACACTATTTTACAGCTCCATTTGCTTATTCGCAGAATTCAGACAGATTTTTTTTAGTTTTATTCATATCACAGTATTGTGGAAGCAGAGTAACTTTTTTCAATGATCAGATGCCCGTGATCCATATGACTGCTGTAATAATGCAGAAATTCTGTGGAGCCAAATATTCCACTCCTTTTAAAGTCAGCCACCTGTGTTTTGTTGAACCAATTTACACTTGGTCGCTAACAAATACCATACTATTAGGCATCTGCCTGAAACCATGGCCATCAGACGTTATCCCATATGACTGCCCTAAAAATCCAGCAATTATTGTGAGCATGTCAAATATTACACTCCATTTAAAGTATTGCAGTTGAGGGTTCAAACCTATTCTCAGTTGGCCGCTGACAAATAGCATATCTGTGAACAATGTTCTCAGAGTATTACGCCACTTTTGCGGACTGACAAAAAAAAAACATACAAAAAACAAGCTAAAATGGAAAAAATGTTAAGAAACATTCTTTCCAGGGTAATGACTTGTATATAAGGTCAAAGAAATAAAAAAAAATAAAGTTATGAACTGTGAAAGACATTTATGCGACCAGGATGAACACTCTTGTGTAGCTGGTGATGATACCACCTATCAGCAGCACCTGTTCCTATTGTAATTGCATCTGACAGCGTTATCGATAGTGAATAGTATAGATTTTAATTTGTTTTGGGCAGCACCAGCAGCACGCAGTGTAAGGCAATAATAACTTGCTCGATCGGTGTAATACGCTATCCATACAGCGATACCTCACCCGTAAAAGGATTTCAGATTAGACAGTTAATATTCTAGAACATAGAATCTATTTGAATTGTCCTTTCCATTATTAAGGAGTGTGTCTCCTATACTGTTACTGCATATACCACAATTTCAAGGGCTGCCAAAAATTAGGATGCACTCCAATACACATTTGAAGAGACGTAAAAAAATAAATAAAATAAAAACACAGTAGGATCTTTCTTTAGTATAAATACCAGACTCGCCAATGTAACCTCAATGTACTCACATTGTTCAGATCCTGCACCTCCTCCTCCAGCTCGGTCTCCATCTCCAAAATGACCACATCAGTTACAAGCTGGAAGCACTGCAGCACTGCCTTTGCCAAGCGGCAACAGGCTGTGCTGAAGATAATATGCTTAATGCTTAGGTGACAATCCACCCACTGCTGCAGAGTTGTTGAAAGCTATAACACAGCAGCCTGATCTGTGGATCTCACCGCTGAACATACAGCCAGTCATGGTCGTATGTGACAATGGGTGGAACCTGGTGGCGGAGAAATGACAGCCAGAGTAGATACGGTTTCCCTCTATGCCAGCCCTTTACCTGAGCTAAAGAATATGCCTGTGGTGAAATACAACTCTCACCGAGAAACAGTGTCAGTGAAAAACATTGGGCCCACCAGAGGATTTGATTTTGAGGGCCCACCTTTCTCCCCCACTCAAGAGCCACATAGCAGCTGCAAATTTGCACTATCATGAACTCTCCTGATGGAGAAGCCAGGGCCCACCCGAGGATTCTCTGGTGAGCCTGTAAAACCTTGCCGAAAAGCAGCCCTGACTAAGAAAAGTGTGTGGGAAGGTTCCTGGACACTCTACGGCTGCTTTTTTACTGTGGACTGGGTCCAGCAATCTATAAAATTGCAATCTATGATCCCTTCACTGGCTCCCATTGGACAGAGACTTCAGTTCAAAACCACAACCATGACATGCAAAGCCATCCACAACCTGTCTGCTCCATATATCTGTGATCTAGTCTCCCGGTACATACCAGCACACAACCTCCGATCCTCACAAGATCTCCTTCTCTACTCCCGTCTTCTCTCCTCTTCCCACAATCGCATACAGTATTTTTACTGTGCATCCCTTCTACTCTTGAACTGTGTACCCCAACATATCAAACTCTAGCCTACTGTTGAAATCTTTAAAAGGAAGCTGAAAACCACCTCTTCCGACAAGCCTACAACCTGCAGTAACCCTCGCTCCACCATGCTGCTGCACGACCAGCTGTGCCCTCACCTACTGTATCCTCACCCATCTCTTATAGACTGTTTGTGCACCCTCACAGGCTGGGTCCTCTCTGCTCTTGTACCAGTCAGTGACTTCTTTTCACATGCAAAGCGCAATGGAATAAATGGTGCTATAAAAATGAATAATAATAATAATTATACTACTTGTACTCTGGGTCAATTGATGGCACTTTCCTGGTGATTGCCCCTAAATTAATGTTTTGGCTGCTTTTGGTCCCGTTGAAGGTGTTGTGTAGACGTTTGGTTTTGGCACCCATTGAATTCAATGGCGTTTGGCAATGTTCGGCGAATATTTGACAATTACTTTGGTGAATATTGCAAATACGGCGATTGTAATCCAAAACGAATATTTAAATATTTGCTCGTCTCTAATCAGAAACACCCTTAAAAAAATCATGTGGGTGTTGCATCACGTTCTCCCTGGTGATATAGTGGTGGAGGATGAGGAGAAGGAGGAGGGCGACCTAAAACAGAACAATTCCTGAAGGGTATACCCAAGTCTGGGTGTGAAGGGGTGCATGGAAATAGACCCCCAAAAAAATAACCACTGGATTTGAGTTTATCTTTGATGCTATCATCTGGTGGTGTTGAGAAGTCTGGCCCAATTCAGCCCTTGTTCATTTTTATAAGAGTCAACCTGTCAGCATTTTCAGTTGACAGGAGGATGCGCCTATCAGTTTTATCAGTTATAATGCCCCCAGCGGCTCTAAAAATTATCTCTGACAAAACGCTAGCGGCCAGGACCTCCAAGGCGTAGAAAGACACTTCATGTCATGTGGCGTCAAGCTTGCATCTTCCAAAACTTTTCCCTCCTTGTCAGAGTACCCCGTGTATCAGGGCCTGGGCGCTGGGAGGGTCTGAGAAAACTGTCCCAGACCTTTGACAGCGTTCTCCTGCCTCTGCTGCATCTGGTTTGTGTCTTCCTTGCTTGTACTCCTTGGTTGTCCAATGAACAGTCTGACTGTGACCTCTGCCGCCAGCGTTGTCAGATAGGAATTTTTTTTTTTTTGCTATAATTCTTCAACAAGAGCCTGAACGTAATATCTCCCAAAATGAACTCCTTTGGTTTCCTCCCTCTACTCAACTACCTATACCTGACTTTGCAATTTCCTTTAGGTACTGCCATCATAACTCCCACTCGGCACGCCTGTTATCTTGGAGTCATATTTGACACACAACTTTCCTTTATTCAACTTGGAAAATCACTCACTCGCTCATATCACCTGCACTTTAAAAACTTCTCCAGAAGCCTACCTTTTCTCACCTTTGATACTGCAAAAACTCTTACCGTCACTCTTATTCACAAATGCAACTCTCTTCTAATCGGTCTCCCTCTAAACAAACTGTCTCTTCTCCAATCCCTTCTGAATGCAGCAGCCAGAGTCGTATTTCTATCAAGCTGCTTCACTGACGCCTCTACCCTATGCCAGTCATTGTACGGGTTAGGTTAAACAATCACTACAGAATACAATACAAACTCATCTCTCTCACCCACCAAGCTGTCCACAGTTTTGCACCGGCCTATATCTCTTCCCTCATTTCTGTGTATCACCCCTCCTGTGCCCTCCGTTCTGCAACTGATCTAAGACAGGCATCCTCCTTAATCAGAACCTCACACCTCCATCTCCAAGAATTCCCTGCTCTCACCAAGAGTATTACTGTTTACATTCTCTTCCTCCTCCTCTGCATTGTCTCCCAATCCACGCTGAGATGAGGCTGGGCTGGGTAACATCACCCTGTACAGTTCCTTGCTCTGCCTGCAATGCCTCCTCTTTAATTTTGAGCAGCGAGCATTTCAGTAGACAGAGAAGCAGGATGGTGATGCTAATTATAGCGTCATCGCCGCTCACCATCTTGGTGGAGTCCTCAAAGTTTTGGAGGAGGGCACAGATATCAGACATCCATACCCACTCATCAGCTCTTATGTGCGGAGGCTGACGTGAATGCGGATGTGTTGAAGATGGTACTCAATAACTGCTCTCTGCTGCTCAAAATCAGTCCAAACATCTGCAATGTTGATTTCCAATGTGTAGTCACATAGCACACCAGTCGGTGAGCTGGAAGCTGCGAACGCTGCTGAAGCCCTGCATGAGTGGCGGAAGTTGTAGCTGACTTTCTGAAATGGGCACACACGCGGCGTACTTTCACAAGCAGCTCTGGCAGATCCGTGTAGATTTTGAGAAACTGCAGAACCACAAAGTTGAACACATGGGCCAGGCATGGTACATGCCGAGCTTGCCTAGCTTCAGAGCTGACACCAGGTTCTCTGATACAGCTTTGAACAACTCTGCAACTGTGTGCGGTTTGTTGCCTAAGCATACAGTCCTGCTTATTGTTATTGCCACACACGAAGTTTAAGTAAATAATCTGAAATACAGTACAGACCAAAAGTTTGGACACACCTCTTCTTTAAAGATTTTTCTGTCTTTTCATGACTATGAAAATTGTACATTCACACTGAAGGCATCAAAACTATGAATTAACACATGTGGAATTATATACTTAACAAAAGTGAAACAACTGAAAATATGTCTTACAGTTAGGTCTATATATATTTGGACAGAGACAACATTTTTCTAATTTTGGTTCAAGACATTACCACAATGAATTTTAAACAAAACAATTCAGATGCAGTTGAAGTTCAGACTTCCAGCTTTCATTTGAGAGTATCCACAT
The DNA here is from genome assembly GCF_046119375.1 of Phyllobates terribilis. NCBI lineage: Eukaryota > Metazoa > Chordata > Amphibia > Anura > Dendrobatidae > Phyllobates > Phyllobates terribilis. The sequence continues at coordinate 419,581,704 of NW_027362762.1, read as the reverse complement.
TAAAATTGGATGAAGGGTTTAGGAGTTTCAGCTCCTTAACATGTGCCACCCTGTTTTTAAAGGGACCAAAAGTAATTGGACAATTGACTCCAAGGCTATTTCATGGACAGGTGTGGGCATCCCTTCGTTATGTCATTCTCAATTAAGCAGATAAAAGGCCTGGAGTTGATTTGAGGTGCGGAGCTTGCATTTGGAAGGTTTTGCTGTGAAGTAAACATGCGGTCAAAGGAGCTCTCCATGCACGTGAAACAAGCCATCCTTAAGCTGCAAAAACAGAAAAAACCCATCCGAGAAATTGCTACAATATTAGGAGTGGCAAAATCGACAGTTTGGTACATCCTGAGAAAGAAAGAAAGCACTGGTGAACTCATCAATGCAAAAAGACCTGGGCGCCCACGGAAGACATCAGTGGTGGATGATCACAGAATAATCTCCATGGTGAAGAGAAAACCCTTCACAACAGCCAACCAAGTGAATAACACTCTCCAGGAGGTAGGCGTATCAATATCCAAATCTACCATAAAGAGAAGACTGCAGGAAAGTAAATACAGAGGGTTCACTGCACGGTGCAAGCCACTCATAAGCATCAAGAATAAAAAGGCTAGACTGGACTTTGCTAAAAAGCATCTAAAAAAGCCAGCACAATTCTGGAAGAACATTCTTTGGACAGATGAAACCAAGGTCAACCTCTACCAGAATGATGGAAAGAAAAAAGTATGGCGAAGGCGTGGTACAGCTCATGATCCAAGGCATACCACATCATCTGTAAAACACGACGGAGGCAGTGTGATGTCTTGGGCATGCATGGCTGCCAGTGGCACTGGGTCACTAGTGTTTATTGATGATGTGACACAGGACAGAAGCAGCCGAATGAATTCTGATGTATTCAGAGCCATACTGTGTGCTCAGATCCAGCCAAATGCAGCCAAACTGATTGGTCGTCATTTCATACTACAGATGGACAATGACCCAAAACATAAAGCCAAAGCAACCCAGGAGTTTATTAAAGCAAAGAAGTGGAATATTCTTGAATGGCCAAGTCCGTCACCTGATCTCAACCCAATTGAGCATGCATTTCACTTGTTAAAGACTAAACTTCAGACAGAAAGGCCCACAAACAAACAGCAACTGAAAACCACCGCAGTGAAGGCCTGGCAGAGCATCAAAAAGGAGGCAACCCAGCGTCTGGTGATGTCCATGAGTTCAAGACTTCAGGCAGTCATTGCCAACAAAGGGTTTTCAACCAAGTACTAGAAATGAACATTTTATTTACAATTATTTAATCTGTCCAATTACTTTTGGTCCCTTTAAAAACAGGGTGGCACATGTTAAGGAGCTGAAACTACTAAACCCTTCAAACAATTTTAATGTGGATACCCTCAAATAAAAGCTGAAAGTCTGAACTTCAACTGAATCTGAATTGTTTTGTTTAAAATTCATTGTGGCAATGTCTAGAACCAAAATTAGAAAAATGTTGTCTCTGTCCAAATATATATGGACCTAATTGTATAGTCTAGGTTCTTCAAAGTAGGTGGCTACCTTTTGCTTTGATAACTGCTTTGCACACTCTTGCCATTCTCTTGATGAGCTTCAAGAGGTAGTCACCGGAAATGGTCTTCCAACAATCTTGAAGGAGTTCCCAGAGATGCTTAGCACTTGTTGGCCCTTTTGCCTTCACTCTGCCGTCCAGCTCACCCCAAACCATCTCGATTGGGTTCAGGTCTGGTGACTGTGGAGGCCAGGTCATCTGTCGTAGCACCCCATCACTCTCCCTCTTGGTCAAATAGCCCTTACACAGCCTGGAGGTGTGTTTGGGGTCATTGTCCTGTTGAAAAATAAATGATGGTCCAACTAAACGCAAATCGGATGGAATAGCATGCCACTGCAAGATGCTGTGGTAGCCATGCTGGTTCAGTATGCCACCAGCAAAGCACCCCCACATCATCACACCTCCTCCTCCATGTTTCACGGTGGGAACCAGGCATGTAGAGTCCATACGTTCACCTTTTCTGCGTCACACAAAGACACGGTGTTTGGAACCAAAGATCTCAAATTTGGACTCATCAGACCAAAGCACAGATTTCCACTGGTCTAATGTCCATTCCTTGTGTTCTTTAGCCCAAATAAGTCTCTTCTGCTTGTTGCCTGGCCTTAGCAGTGGTTTCCAGCAGCTATTTTACCATGAAGGCCTGTTGCACAAAGTCTCCTCTTAACAGTTGTTGAAGAGTGTAGTATCGGCGTCTCTGCTCCCTGACAGGCAGAGATGCCGTCCGTCTTACCGCCGCGCTCCCGGCCCGGCGTCTTCCGGCTCTCCTGCTGCTGCCGGCGTGCGCAGCTTCCCGGGCACTGTGCTTAGGGTGCGTGCTCCCTCCCTCTTAAAGGGGCTGCGCGCGCCATCCTAAGGAGTCCCGGCCATTGGCCGGAGGACCTCTCATATAAAAGGCACCTCCTCCAAAATGGAGGTGCCCTTGCAAGGGTGTAGCTTTGTGTCCTAAACTCTGCTTCAGCCCTCAGGTCCCGCTGCTAGTCTGACTACCAGTCCAGTCCACCAGCCTGACTACCAGTCCAGTCCGCCAGCCTGACTACCAGTTCAATCCGCCAGCCTGACTACCAGTCCAGTCCACCAGCCTGACTACCAGTCCTGTCAGCCAGCCTGACTACCAGTCCAGTCCGCCAGCTGGACTACCTGTCTCCACCAGCCAAGTGTACTCCTCAGCCCGACTGTCTGCCTACTATCCAAATCCGCCAGTTTGTCTATGGGCCTGGCTTGCCTGCCTACCCGGAGAACATACCAGTTACCTGCCGTGCCTATCTGTCAGCCTGCCTGGAGGCTCCTACCAGTTACCTGCCATGCCTATCAGTCAGCCTACCTGGAGGCTCCTGTCAGTTACCTGCCATGCCTACCCGGAGGCTCCTGCCAGTTACCCGTGGGAGTCACCTGCTCTCTTACAAGGACAGGCCCAGAGTAGCACCTGGTCCCTCTGCTCGGTCCTTCCCTGGTTCACGGAGTCGATTGAGCCGCCATGCGACCTTGGTCAGTCCGAGTTGATACGTAGCTATGCCCCTCTGGTCCCTCCTTGCACCGCAGCACAGAGGTTCCACCACCCAGATCTGTAACAGTTTGCATGGGCCATGGAACCCGGTGGCCCAGAGGCTCCTTCGCTTGCTGACCTGTACCAGGAGGTTTCTCGTCAGAGATCCCGACAGGAAACTATCCTGACCTACCTGCGGTCTGTCAACTCTCGCCTGGACACGCTGTCTGTCCCACCTGTGCCCGCCTTGAGCCGAGCGACACCCGCTCCAGTGGCGCCGCTACCTACCAATACCACGGCATCCAGCCTAGGACCCCGGCTTTCTGCGCCTCCTCGTTTTGGAGGTGACCCCGTCTTATGTCGGGGTTTTCTGAACCAGTGCACGCTACACTTTGAACTTCTGGCATATCAGTTTCCCTCCGACCGGGCCAAGGTGGCGTTCATCATGTCTCACCTCACCGGGGAAGCATTGGCATGGCTAAACCCTCTATGGGAGAGAGGGGATTCCCTGGTGTCCGATCTTCCGGCTTTCCTCACTGCCTTCCGGAGGGTCTTTGATGAGCCCAGACGAAGGATTTCTACTGCCTCCTCATTGCTCCGTCTCCGCCAAGGGAGTCTCACCGTGGACCAGTATGCCATACAGTTCCGTACCCTCGCTTCTGAGCTTGCCTGGAACAACGAGGCCCTGGTGTCCATCTTCTGGGAGGGTCTTTCCAGTCGGATTAAGGATGGGTTTGCCGGCCGGGACATTCCAACCACCCTGGATGACCTGGTGTCATTAGCTACCCGGATTGACATCCATTTCCTAGAACGTGCCAAGGAGACTACCCGGGAGAGAAGATTTCCTCATTTTTCTCCTGTTTTCCAGAAACCTGCTTCCCACCAGCAACTCCCCGGGCACGCTCGCCCGAACCTATGCAGATTGACCAGACCAAGATGGTCAAGTCTCGCCAAGAAACACGCCGAGCCGAGGGGAGCTGTTTCTACTGTGGTACTAAGGAGCACCTGATCCGTTCCTGCCTGGTGAAGCCGGGAAACTCCAGTGTCTAGGACCACTTGGAGAGGTCATCCTAGGCAAGAATAAATCCTCTCCATTCTTGACTTTATCTGTCTCTATCGCCTGTGGAGAGAACCACTTCTTTGAAACCGCACATCTGGATTCCGGAGCTGCTGGGAATCTCATTTCCCAGTCCCTTATAGAGAAGTTTTAGATTCCTACCAAACCTCTGGCTGAACCATTGGCAGTCGCTTCCTTGGATGGAAGACTCCTTCCGGTGACCATCTTGCTTGTCACAGAGCCCATAACCCTGCAGGTCGGAATGCTGCACTCAGAGAGGATCTCCTTCCATGTGCTTTCCGGATTCTCTTGCTCCCTTTTGCTTGGTCTACCCTGGCTACAGAGACATGAACCCGTTCTGAATTGGCAATCCGGTGAGGTGCTCCGTTGGGGGCAGGATTGCCATGAGACCTGCCTGGTCCCGGTTCGCCCGGCTCGACCTCCGTCTACTACGGCTAATTTACCTGGTCTACTGGCACCTTACTTGTCCTATGCAGATGTCTTCGACAAGAAGGAAGCAGAAACACTGCCACCTCATAGGCCATATGATTGCCCTATCGACCCGGTACCCGATGCCACTCTACCCCGTGGGTGTATTTACCCGTTGTCGTTAGCCGAAACCCGGGCCATGTGGGAGTACATCAAAGAAAATCTGGCTAGGGGATTCATCCAAAAATCTACCTCCCCGGCTGGAGCCGGATTCTTCTTTGTAAAAAATAAAGACGGTTCACTACGCCCCTGTATCGATTATAGAGGACTCAACCAGATTACTATCAAGAACAAACACCCCCTGCCGCTCATCTCTGAGCTGTTCGACCGCCTTAAAGGTGCGAAGATCTTCACCAAGCTCGATCTTCGTGGGGCGTATAACTTGGTCCGTATCCGCCAAGGAGACGAGTGGATGACGGCATTCAATACCCGGGACGGCCACTATGAATACCGTGTGATGCCCTTCGGTCTCTGTAATGCTCCAGCCATCTTCCAAGAATTAGTTAACGACATCTTCTGTGACCTCTTATATTCTTGCGTGGTGGTGTACCTGGACAACATCTTGGTCTTCTCTCCGGATCTTCCCACACACCGGAGGGATGTTCGTCAGGTCTTGTTTAGGCTCAGGCAGAATCACCTATATGCAAAATTTGAGAAATGCCTCTTCGAGCAGACCTCTCTTCCGTTCCTGGGCTATATTATCTCTAAGACAGGTCTACGGATGGACCCCAAGAAGGTCTCTGCCGTCTTAAAGTGGCCCCGACCGAAGGGGTTGAAGGCGATTCAGCGATTCCTGGGCTTCGCCAACTTTTACCATCTCTTCATCCCACATTTCTCTTCCCGGACTGCTCCCATCTCTGTGCTCACCCGAAAGGGAGCAAATCCTAAGGAATGGCCGTCCGAAGCGGAGGAGGCCTTCCTCTCCTTAAAACAAGCCTTCTCTTCTGCCCCAGTGCAGCACCGTCTGGATAACAACAAACAGTTCTTTCTGGAGGTTGATGCTTCCTCTTCCAGAGCCGGAGCGGTGCTCACCCAGAAATCTCCGCCCGGGAGAATGGTAACCTGAGGCTTCTTCTTCAAACTCTTCTCCTCGTCCGAGCGCAACTGCTCTATAGGAGACCGAGAACTGCTAGCCATAAAATTGGCGCTGGAGGAATGGCGTTACCTGCTTGAGGGGGCTCTGCACCCGGTGGTCATCTATACTGACCACAAAAACCTGGCATATCTACAGAATGCCCAAAGACTCAATCCACGTCAGGCCCGGTGGTCTTTGTTCTTTGCCCGCTTCAACTTTACCCTACATTACCGCCCGGCGGACAAGAACGTTAAAGCCGACGCCCTGTCACAATCCTTCCTGTCTTCCGATCAAGAGGAAGAGTCTATGCATATCATTGATCCCTCCAAAGTGATGAATGTGGCCCCCTTGGACCTGTCTCGTCTCCCACCCGGTAAGACGTTTGTAGCGGTTCCGGATTGTAAGAAGGTTCTTCACTGGGGTCGGTCATCTAAACTAGCCGGCCATGCTGGCCAGAAGAAGACCTTCCTGCTCATTACCCGGCATTACTGGTGGCCTACCCTGCGCAAGGATGTGCTAGACTTCGTCACGTCCTGTTCTTCCTGTGGCTGCAACAAGGTTCCCAGACATCTTCCAGCCGGCCGCCTCCTGCCTCTTCCCATACCTGTTGCCCCGTGGCAACACATTGCTATGGACTTTATTACTGATCTCCCTGTTTTTGCAGGTTGTACGGTCATTTGGGTGGTAGCTGACCGCTTTTCTAAAATGGCCCACTTCATCCCTCTGCCTGGTCTCCCGTCTGCATCTATGCTGGCTAAGGATTTCATCCATCACATCTTTCGTCTCCACGGCCTACCCCTCCACATTGTGTCTGATCGCGGGGTCGAGTTTACTTCGCGTTTCTGGAGAGCTACGTGTAAGCTGCTGGATGTCACCCTGGATTTCTCCTCTACAGTCCAATGGCCAAGTGGAACGTATCAACCAGTTCCTTACCAGCTTCCTCCGGCACTTCGTCAACGCTCACCATACCGATTAGGTGGAGCTCCTACCATGGGCCGAGTTCTCCTATAACAACCATGAGAGCGAATCTTCTTCCAAGTCCCCGTTCTTTGTGGTCTACGGTCAACATCCCCGGATTCCGTTTCCTGTCTCCGCTTCAGTGAACAACCCTGCCGCGGAGTCTCTGGTCAGCGAATTTTCCACCATTTGGGAAGACACTAGGTCCGCACTTCTTCAATCCTCCGAGCGGATGAAGAAAAATGCTGATAAGAGACGTCTGGATCCGCCTCAATTCCGTCCGGGAGACAAGGTTTGGCTCTCCTCCAAACATGTTCGTCTCAAGATACCCTCCTATAAGTTGGGTCCACGGTTCATCGGTCCATTTGAAGTTCTCAAGCAAATCAACCCAGTAGCCTACAAGATAAAACTCACGGCCACCTTACGGATTCCCAACTCCTTCCACGTATCTCTCCTCAAATTAGTTGTGCTTAATACTTTTTCCGACACCCCAGGTACCTCCCCAGCTCTGGTCTCGGCTGAGGATGTCTATGAGGTAGAGAACATTCTGGCCACCAAGAGGGTAAGAGGAAAAACCTTTTTTATGGTGGATTGGAAAGGGTTTGGGCCAGAGGAGAGAACTTGGGAACCCAGGGAGAACATCCACACCCCGATTCTCCTTAAAAAATTTCTTTCCGGCCTAAAAAAGAGGGGGTGTAAAGGGAGGGGGTACTGTAGTATCGGCGTCTCTGCCCCCTGACAGGCAGAGACGCCGTCCCTCTTACCGCCGCGCTCCCGGCCCGGCGTCTTCCGGCTCTCCTGCTGCTGCCGGTGCACGCAGCTTCCCGGGCACTGTGCTTAGGGCGTGCGCGCTCCTTCCCTCTTAAAGGGGCCGCGCGCGCTGTCCTAAGGAGTCCCCGGCCAATGGCCGGAGGACCTCTCATATAAAAGGCACCTCCTCCAAAATGGAGGTGCCCGTGCAAGGTTGTAGCTTTGTGTCCTAAACTCTGATTCAGCCCTCAGGTCTCGCTGCTAGTCTGACTACCAGTCCAGTCCGCCAGCCTGACTACCAGCCCAGTCCGCCAGCCTGACTACCAGTCCAGTCCACCAGCCTGACTACCAGTCCAGTCCACCAGCCTGACTACCAGTCCAGTCCGCCAGCCTGACTACCAGTCCTGTTTGCCAGCCTGAGTACCAGTCCAGTCCACCAGCCGGACTACCTGTCTCCACCAGCCAAGTGTACTCTCCAGCCCGACGGTCTGCCTACGATCCAAATCCGCCAGTCTGTCTATGGGCCTGGCTTGCCTGCCTACCAGAGAACTTACCAGTTACCTGCCGTGCCTATCAGTCAGCCTACCTGGAGGCTCCTACCAGTTACCTGCCGTGGCTACCCAGAGGCTCCTGCCAGTTACCCGTGGGAGTCACCTGCCCTCATACAAGGACAGGCCCAGAGTAGCACCTGGTCCCTCTGCTCGGTCCTTCCCTGGTTCACTGAGTTGACTGAGCCGCCGTGCGACCTTGGTCAGTCCGAGTTGATACCTAGCTATACCCCTCTGGTCCCTCCTTGCACCGCAGCACAGAGGTTCCACCACCCGGATCCGTAACAAAGAGATGTGTCTGCTGCTAGAACTCTGTGTGGCATTGACCTGGTCTCTAATCTGAGCTGCCGTTAACCTGCGATTTCTGAGGCTGGTGACTCGGATAAACTTATCCTCAGAAGCAGAGGTGACTCTTGGTCTTCCTTTCCTGGGGCGGTCCTCATGTGAGCCAGTTTCTTTGTAGCGCTTGATGGTTTTTGCAACTGCACTTGGGGACACTTTCAAAGTTTGCCCAATTTTTCGCACTGACTGACGTTCATTTCTTAAAGTAATGATGGCCACTCGTTTTTCTTTACTTAGCTGCTTTTTTCTTGCCATAATACAAATTCTAACAGTCTATTCAGTAGGACTATCAGCTGTGTATCCACCAGACTTCTGCACAACATAACTGATGGTCCAAACCCCATTTATAAGGCAAGAAATCCCACTTATTAAACCTGACAGGGCACACCTGTGAAGTGAAAACCATTTCCGGTGACTACCTCTTGAAGCTCTTCAAGAGAATGCCAAGAGTGTGCAAAGCAGTCATCAAAGGAAAAGGTGGCTACTTTGAAGAACCTAGAATATAAGACATATTTTCAGTTGTTTCACACTTTTTTGTTAAGTATATAATTCCACATGTATTAATTCATAGTTTTGATGCCTTCAGTGTGAATGTACAATTTTCATAGTCATGAAAATACAGAAAAATCTTTAAATGAGAAGGTGTGTCCAAACTTTTGGTCTTTATTGTATGTCCTGAAAAAATTAATCAACTGATGGAGATGGAGGCTGAAGAGGAGAAGGAGGTGGTGCAGGAGCTGTAGAATGTAGGGGTAATCCTGAATGACCCAGGGCCCGCAATCCTCTGCGTTGGGAGGACGTGTTCCATCCCAGGGTCCCACTGGGTCCCGGCTTCCACAATATTAACCCAGTTGAATGCGTCAGTGAGATGAACCGTCCCTGGCCACATTCACTTGTCCACGTGTTTGTGGTTAGGCGGTACTTCCCACTTAAGTGCACTGGGGATGGCACGGGTAATGTTCTGGGACTTGCGCTTGTGGAAGGCGAAGACGATACTGGGTGAAATAGTGGCGACTGGGGACCGAGTATGGACACCCGGTACCAGTCGGTCACCCCTTTTCACATGTAAAGCGCCATGAAATAAATGGTGCTATAATAATAAATAATAATAATTATACTCCTTGTACTGTGGGTCAATTGATGGCACTTTCCTGGTATCTGCCCCTAATTTGATCTGTTTTGTCAGCTTTTGAGGCTGTTTGAAGGTGTTGTTTATGCGTTTGGTATTGCCTCCCATTGAATCCAATTTTCAGTACATTCTGCGAATTATTCGATGAATTATTCTGCGAACATCGGGAAGTTAGCCGAACTAAACATTGAAAGATTCGCTCATCTCCAGTCATGACACCCAATTTTTATAAATAGGGAGAAGGACATGTATTGTGGCATGTACACAGTAATCATACCCCTTTTGAGATCCCTTACAGTTCTCACTTACGACACCCCTTTCATGGCCATTATAAAGTATGATGATAAAGTATGTATTGTATCTCCACAGTAAAATCCTCCCCAAAATTTCACCCCACTGCCCCCACACAGTATGAAGACTCAACAGTGCCACCAGGAAAGTATGCCACCCCTACAGTGCCCCCAACACAGTATAGTTTCTGCACAGCATGGAGCCCCTAAACTCCCCTTCAACAGTGAGAAGTCCCCACAGTTACCTCCCAGACACACTGTTTTGTCACACACACAGTGTGATGACCTGTGAGTTAGATGGCCCTTACTTAGTATGATGCTGATACAGTCCCCCACACAATATGATGTCCCCTTAGTATGATGCCTCCACAGCCTCCGCTTAGTATTATGGCCCCTATTCAGTATGATGCCTCCACTGTCCCCACTTAGTATGATCATACCCCTTAGTACAATATCTCTTCAGCCTCTCACACAGTATCATAGCCCCCATCTCCCTATACAGTATGATGGCCACTCTGTATGATGTTCCCACAGTCCCTAGTCAGTATGATGGTCCCCAAAGTTCCAAAATATGAAGGCCTCCAAAGTCTCCCACTCAGTTGGTTGGCCCCTCGCACACCCCTTCACTCAGTATCATTTCCTCCACCACTCCTCACTCAATATGATGGCACCCACAGTCCTTCACTATTATAGCCACACTGACCCACACTCCGTATGATGGGGACCCACAGCCCCTCAGCCAGTATGATGTACCCTCAAACAGTAGGATGGTCCCCACAGTATGATGGCTTCCCACAACCCTTAAAAAAGTTGTCCACTACTTTATATGAACCCCCCCCAATGCATCCCCCTGGGGTCCAGAAGTGTTTTTGTAAATACCTTGCAATTCCTTTTCTGCCTCTGAGCAGCGTTATCGCTATCCTCTCAGAGGCATCACGTGACCCGTCACTGATGTCAAGTCAAGTGAGGCGTGACATCAGTGACGCGCTCCCCATGGTGGATGCTGGGCTGGTTACCCTGTGCGTCACACCCAGCATCCACCTCGCGCTTTCCCAGTGAATGAGGAGAGGGAGAGTGCTTGGTGGATTCCGGGTGTGACGTGCTGGGTAACCCCGCCAACAGCCCAGCATCCTCCGTGGAACGCAGAAGTGAGTACCCCCTGCTGCAGTCAGAACTTGACGTGACATCAGCGGTTGTCAGAGCGGGTTGCAGCCGGGGGTCACGTGATGCCTGCGAGCGGCCAGTGATAGCGCCGCTCACAGGCAGAAAAGGCATCACAAGGTAGTTAGAGAAACGCTTATGGGCCCTGGGGGAATACATTGGAGGATCATATAAAGTAGTGGACAAACCCTTTAACACAGTATAATGGCCCCACAACTCCCCACTCAGTATGATGGCCCTGACAGCCCACTGCTCAGCATAAGGGACCCCACTGCCTCTCACACAGTATGAGGGACACCCCAGCCTCCTACACAGAATGAGGACCCCCACAGCACACCCCTCAGTATGAGGGCCTCTACTCAGTATGTTAGTCCACACAGTCCCCAACTCAGTATGTGGGCCCTCACATTCCTCCACCAGACCTCTACTCAGTATAATGGCCCCCACAAGCCTCCACAGTATAGTGGCCTTAAACAGCACCCCGTTCACTATAAATACCACCAACAGGCCCCCTCACACAGTATAATGGCAATCGGCACTCACCAGCCTTCCACTCAGTATAATGGCCCCCACAATCTCCCCACTCAGTATAATGGACCACTCAGAATGAGGGCCCTAATCAGACTCCCACTCAATATGATGTCCCCCAAAGCCCTTCTGTACGATTCCCCCACAATTACTGATATTTAAAAAAAAATCAATATTTACCTCACCCTGATCTCCACACTACAGGAGCAATGTAGTGACATCATCGCATTTGCAGTGCATGGAGTCTCAGATGCGCAGGCTGAATGCTGGATTACTGAGCTTTTAGCTTCATGATCCACCATTCCATTTAACGGTATCTGCATCATGGTGATGCATAGAACACTGAAATTTTGGTGACAGGGGGCCCCCTGATTCATGGGTTTTATAGCTGCCATATGAGCTGCCACTATAGTCAGCACGTCCCTACTTGCATCAGTAGTGGTACCATTTACCTTTGCTTGTAGTCCCTTCTATGAAATGCAAAAGATTATAAGATAATTATTAGGCAAAAAACCTCAAGTTCCCTACCAGGGCAGCATTGTCTTCATGTGCGTTAATCATTGGAATTATATAAATAGGGTATGCCCACATAAAATCACATTTTTTTGTCACTGTTGATTCTCTTTGGATTTGTTGGTGTAAAAATTCTAAAGCAGAAATGGCACAGAGGTCACTGCGCAGGTAACAGAGCATGCTTTAAAAACCCATTAGTAGTGTTGAGCCACCCCTGTAGTGTTCGAGTTCGGTTCGGTTCGTCGAACACCCGTGTGTTCGCCGAACTGTTCGTCGAACTGTTCGTCGAACACCTTCGAACACCGTTAAAACCAATGGCAGGCAAACAAAAACACATAGAAACACATAGAAAACACCTTCAAAGGTGTCCAAAAGCTGACAAACTGCTCAGAAGACACAACTAACACATGGAAAAGTGACAAGTACATATAGTCATGCGAAAATAAAAGAGGTGGAGGAGTAAAAGGAGGGGGAGACACAGATATAGGCATGTCATGCCCTTCTAAAATCCAAAAAGTGAGAAGCCGACACGGCCAGTCCGCTCCTGCCCGTGCCACCTCCGTGTCGCTGGGTTTGTGCCAGAGCCGCGGTGAACCCTGACGGCCAGCCCCCCTCTCCCAATACTGGTGCCTGTCCGCTGGTGGGTCGAGCGAGCCCCCCTGTGGTGGAGGCAGCTCTAAGCTTTTTAATTTAAATTGTCTCTCTAATTTGAATGAATACACTTTAAATCCATTTACAAGGATCTATTGGAGGGCAAGTCTCATGCCAGCAGCCGCGGTAATTCCAGCTCCAGTAGCGTCCACTAAAGCTGCTGCAGTTAAAAAGCTTTTATAAGGATCGAGCTCGGCTGTCCACCGCAAGGCATACTACTGCCAGTCCCAGCCCCTATGCCTTGGGGTGCCTCCTGATGCTCTTCACTAAGTATCCCATGGTCCCGAAGCATTTCCTTTGAAAAAATTAAGTGTCTAAACTACAGGTGGTGTAACTTGCTTAACAGCCGGGATAATCCGCTGACTAGCAGACACTGCTACTAGGCACAAAGTATTTCCTGGGCTAGATGCAGTTAAAAATTTGTAATTAGATACTCTCGTTGGATGCTGAGAAAGCATTCCATAGAGTCTCCTGGCACGCCATATATGATTCTCTTAAAAAGCTTGGGGTAGGGGTCTAGGGGACCCTTTTATAGCCAAAATCACGGCCCTGTATCGCAATACGTCACCTAGGCTGAAGATAAATGGAACTGTAGCACCCTGAGGGCTCGGTTGCTACAGAGGTATTGCACCTCACCCAGAGGTGTGATATCTCACTCTCAGGTAAGGATGGAGTGTGGATCAGGACCCGACACCTGCATGCATTACACCACATTGCCGTGGGGCAGGGCGACCAATATGCCCCTGAGATGGGCACGACAGTCCCTGTCCCTGGCTGGAGTGGGGGGAGGGAACACTGAGGAAGGGGAACCCTGCAGTGCAGGAGCAGGGAGGAAGCAGTTCCTGGGTGCATTGAGAAGGGAGTATAAAAGGTGGGCACCATCTTAGTTCAGTGCAGAGAAGTCTGAGCAGAAGTGGCAGGGAGCAGGGGCTCTGCATGAGCTCTGCTCCGGAGGCGGGCCTAGTAACAGAGGCCCAGGCCTGGAAGAGGGAGAAGGAAGGAAGAGGAGCGGAGAAGGCTCCAGGAACGAGGAATGAAGGGATTCCAGGGGTGCGGACGGGCGAGTCGCCACCGCACGCCCGAATCCACCTGCGTGGAGGGGTCAGGCCAAAGGGGGAGACCGGTCCCCGAACTAGTGGAGGCAGGAAACGACCCTCAGCTAGAAACCGGAGGCTCTGACATTTTATGTGGCGCAGCCCCTCGCTACACCCGCTAGGAAGGCACCACATAGGGTCAGGGAAACTGGCGCCAAGTTTACCAAGAGGAGGCCCGAGGCAGCCGGACAGAAGTGTTGGTAAGAAAGGCCAGACAAAGGACACACAAAGGGGGTCCTGTGAAGTGCTCCAAAGTTATCTGGGAGTTGCCTGAGCCCCTCACCTGGTGAGCACAGTACGACGTGGGCAGCCGTTACCTGCAGACGTGGTCTGGATAATAAGAACTGTGAGTAAAGGCCCTGGACTGCATCACGTGTCGTTACTGCTGCTGCCCTGCACCATCACCCCCATCCTCCGCATACACTGCCCTGAGGCTATACTCCTCCCGTGGGGAGTTATGCTACGCTCTGCTGCACCCACAACACCAGCCTCAGCGGTCTGCCCTGTAGCGGCGGTTCACTCTGACCGCAATCCACGGGTGGCGTAGTCGGACATTTAAACATCAAAACCACATAAATAGTTCCGCCACTGGTTTGACCGTCCTGAGCCACGGAACCGGGTCGCCGCCACGAAAACTACAACCACCAGCATCCACCAAAAAGGGTCCGGCTCCGGGTGTCCCAAGGCCCAGGGGGTGCGTCAGAACATTTTCATCACCTTTCAAAATCACCAATGGGACAAGGCAGGGATGTCCTCTGTCCCCTCTCTTATACATCCTAGTGACGGAGCACCTGCTCTCATCAATTCGCCATAACCCCAATATTAGATGGATTGAGGTGGGAGGCACCGAGTACAAGTGCTCTCTATTTGCTGATGATGTCCTAGTATATATCACTCAATCACATATATCCATCCCTGCTGTTATGGCTGAAATAGATCACTTTGTTACATGGTAAAATTTTAAAATCAATGCAGCGAAGTCTGAGGCCCTCGATGTCTCCCTCCCCAAATCCATATAGGATTCCATCCAGTCCAACTTTCCCTTTGCCTGGCCCTCACAGGGTATCAAATACTTAGGAATTCCTATTCATAGAGACCTCTCCCATCTATGTTATCTTAATTTTGGGCCCTTTATTGAACAATTCCATACAGACCACGGTTGGCAAGTTAGAACTGTAAGATTCACTACGTGAACCACTGGTGTTTTGTGGAAAAGCACATGTACACTGCGTTCCAAATTATTATGCAAAAAGTGTTTAGGAGTGATAAGGGAAGAATTTGTTTGTTTGTCAGTTAAACTCATTGATGGTGATGTGTGTCAGGGCTCTTTATATCACTGTAAGCAATTGCAGACACCTGTGCTAATTAGTTTGGCAGGTGTGTCCAATGAAAGGCAAGACAACTTAAGAAGGCTCTCTCACATTATTAAGCAGCCTACATTTTCTGCCAAAATGGGAAAGAAAAAGGATGTGTCGGCTGCTGAGAAGCAACAAATTGTGGAGTGTTTAGGTCAAGGCATGACTACAATCAACATTGTGCGATGATCAGGATGAAGTGTCTTGGCAATCAAGAAGTATGTAGCTGATTCACAGTACACACGTGTGCGTGCTGATAAGGGCAAATTGAGGACTCTTTCCTACAGGCAATTACGTCAGGTTAAAAGAGCAGCGGCAAGAAAGCCTTGTCATAGCAGCAGACAAGTTTTTGAAGCTGCTGGTGCCTCCAACGTCCCCCGAACAACAAGATGCAGGGTCCTTCAGAGGTTTGCAGCTGTGCATACGCCATCCTATCGACCTCCTCTATCCACTTCACACAAGCAGAAACGGCTCCAGTGGGCCAAACATTACATGAAGACTGATTTCAAAACTGTTTTGTTCACGGATGAGTGCCGTGCAGCGCTCGATGGTCCAGATGGATGGAGTGGAGGATGGCTGGTTGATGGACACCCCACGCAAACACGGCTACAGCGCCAACAAGGAGGAGGTGGAGTAATGTTTTGGGCTGGAATCATGGGGAGAGAGATTGTCGGCCCCTTTAGGATCCCTGAAGGCGCTAAAGATGAACTCCATAATGTATGTGGATTTTCTCAAACAGTACTTCCTGCCATGGTTCAAGAAGAAGAACCGTGTATTTCACAGCAAGATCATTTTTCTGCATGATAATGCACCATCTCATGCTGCACATAAAACATCTGCATCTCTGGCTGATATGGGCATAAAAGGGGACAAACTTATGGTGTGACCCCCATGCTCCCCTGACCTCTACCCCATTCAGAACCTTTGGAGCATCATTAAAAGGAGTGTCTATGATGGCGGGAGGCAGTTCACATCTAAGCAACAGCTCTGGGAGGGTATTCTGTCCTCATGCAAAACAATTGAAGCAGAAACCATCCAAAACCTGACAAATTCAATGGACGAGAGAGTTCAGAAGCTCCTTTCGAACAAGGGGTCCTATGTGAAAATGTAACATCACCTAGAATAAAGTTTTGAGTTGAAAACTGTTTGATTTCAGTTTCTAACAACCTGCTAATGCTTATAATTTCAAAAATGACCATTTTTTTGGTCTTTATTAAAATGAAAAGGTTGATCGAAAAGTTTGGGGGATCTAAGAGTGTGGCAACCCAGTAGTCATGATTAATTCGAATTCTGACAATATGAGGGTCATGCTGCAGGTGGTGCAGCAAGAAGGCACTTATGTGTCTTGCGCATCTCGGAGCCCCAAAATTATTTTCCGGGCTAGATGAGGCTAAAAATTATTTTTAATTTTAAATCTGGTGGAGCTTATTATAGATGGCCTAATAGGATCAGTGCTGCACACTGCTACAAAGCCCAAATTATTTTCCAGTCAAGATACAGATAAACATGATTAGTAATTTGAAAGCTTAAAACGGTTGGTAGGGTGATTTTAACCAATCATCAAGCTTTTACTCTCCCCAGGATGACACAGGGGTAGAAAAGTCGTTTCGGATCCATGATTTGTTCATCTTTATGAACGTGAGTCTGTCTACATTATCAGTGGAGAGCCGCGTGCGCTTATCTGTCAGCACACCACCAGCAGCGCTGAACACACGTTCAGACAGAACGCTGGCTGCGGGGCATGACAAGATCTCCAAGGCGTAAGTGGCTAGCTCCGGCCATTTATCCAGATTGGAAGCCCAAAAAGAGCAAGGGTCCAGTGACACAGTCGTGGCTTCAATGTTTACTTGGAGATACTCCTGTACCATCGTCTCTAGGCGTTGACTATGTGTCAGACTTCTTGTCTCCTGTGGCCTTGCAAAGGATGGGCTAAAAAAGTGGTGAAATGATTCCGCAAAATTGATTTTACCAGCAGATACTGTGGTTCTGTTACGGTTTGAGTGCTGAACACTTGACGGTCCCACGGTTGGCAAGTTGGAACTGTGAGATTCACTACGTGCACCACTGGTATTTTGTGGAAAAGCACATGTAAGATTCTGCAACAGTCTCTGCTGATATTCCTGCATGCGTGCATCCCTTTCTATGGCAGGAATAATTTCTGCAAATTTACTTTTGTACCGGGGATCTAACAGTGTGGCAACCCAGTAGTCAGGATTATTTCTAATTCTCACAATTCGAGGGTCATGTTGCAGGTAGTGCAGCAAGAAGGCACTCATGTGTGTTGCGCATCCAGGAGCACCAAGTCCCTGTTGTGTTGGTGGCGAGGTAAAAATCATGCTTCCTTCCTCTGTCCTCTCCCCCCAACCTCGCACAACAGAAATGTGATCAAGGTCTCCCTCATCTGATGAGTCTTCCATCAGTTCGTCCTCCACTTCTTCCTGGGCTCCTGCACCTTCCTCACTAGTTTGGCTGCTACCATGCGCCCTGGTAAAACCATCTCCCCCACCCTCACATGCCTGCCGCCTTGGTGCTGCCGACCGTCTGGACCTTGCAGATGTTAGCCCTTCCGCATACAACTCCTCCTCCTCTACTTCCTCCACCTCCTCTTGTGCCACCACCTGACTCCGAATTCTGTTTAACATGTGCTCCAGCATGTAAATCACCGGAATAGTCTTGCTGATAATGGCATCGTCAGCACTAAACATCTTCGTCGCCATTTCAAAACTGTGCAGAAGGGTGCATAGGTCCCTGATCTGAGACCACTCCTCCAGCGTGATTTGCCCCACCTCTGAATCTCGTTGGCCCAGGCTATACATCAGAATGTATTGCACCAGGGCTTGTCGGTGCTGCCACAGTCGCTGCAACATGTGCAGAGTTGAATTCCACCGGGTAGGCACATCGCATTTTAGCCGGTGAAGTGGCAGGCCCAACGACTTCTGTAGAGATGTAAGTCGCTGAGCTACGGGATGCGAATGGCGGAAGTGAGCACACAGCGACCGTGCCCTCTGCAGAAGGCCATCTAGTCTGGGATAGTGGGCTAAAAATTGCTGGACAACCAGGTTCAACACGTGAGCCATACAAGGCACGTGTGTGACATTGCCCCGGCGAAGGGCCGCACCCAGGTTTGCAGCATTGTCGCACACGGCCTTCCCTCGTTTCAGGTCCAGTGGAGACAACCATTCATGAAATTGGTTCTCCAGAGCTGACCACAACTCCTCAGCTGTGTGACTCACATTTCCCAGACATTTCAAAGTAAAAACCGCCTGATGACGTTGAGCCCTACTGCCAGCATAGTAAGGAGGTGTGCAGGATCCCTTCTGCGCAGTTAGAAAGCTTGTGGCATGACCAGACAGGCTTTGGGTGCAGGTGGAAGACCGAGAGGAGGTTGAGGAGGCAGAAGCAGTGGAGGAACTTTGACATAAAGAGGATTGACGCACAACTCGTGGGGACGGCAAGACTTGGACAGCAGCCCCTTGTCCTGCTGTCACCATAGTTACCCAGTGCCCAGTCAGCGACATGTAACGCCCCTGTCCATGCCTACTCGTCCAAGTGTCTGTGGTGAAATGCACCCTGTCACACACAGAGTTTCTCAAAGAAGCGGTGATGTTGTGTGCGACATGCTGGTGGAGCGCAGGCACACCTTTCTTTGAGAAGTAGTGCCGACTGGGCATCTGGTACTGGGGCACTGCGACGGACATAAGGTCTCGAAAATCCTCTGTGTCCACCAGGCGGAAAGGCAGCATTTCTGTAGCCAAGAGCTTGCAGATGGTGAAATTCAACCTCTTAGCTTTCTCATGGCTAGGAGGAAATCGTCTATTACTTGTCCACATCTGAGGGACCGAGGGCTGGCTATTGTGCTTAGACGGGGTTGATAAGGGTGTCCCCGGCAAACTGCCGGTCTGTGAGGAAGATGCAGGCGGACATGTTAGGTTGCCTTGATCCAAAGGTGGTGCTATCGATGTCGGACAGCGCTCGGCACCAGCTGGTGTTACCACCTCCAAAGAAAATGATGACCTGCCAATCACGCTGGCTGTTGCGGGTAAAGAGGTGGCAGGTCTGCGCCCCAAAACAGGTGTGACTGCTGTCCCCCCAGTCACAGAGGATGAAGAGGCCACGGATGCACAAGATATGGCAGACGGTGGTTGGCCCGGCCGGCTAGGCTGCATTGTAGCACACTGAGCTTCCCACTGCAACTTATGCTTCATGTCCATGTGCCGGTTCATGCATGAAGTACTCAAACTATGTATTTTTTGGCCTCTACTTAGCTTTTGCTGACAAATGTTACAGATAACACGAGTTGGGTTATCTTTATCGATCTGAAAAAATGCCCAGGCTATGCAAGGCTTAGCACCCATGCGACCTGAAGAGCCACCACGACTTGTTGTGAGAGGCAGAGTTGCGTTTGAGGATGCAGTTGTTGACGTGCTTCCAGTACTACGTCTCTGTCCAGGAAGGCGCAACCTGACCTCGTCGTCACTAGCATCTTCCTCCACCTCCTCTGCTGACCTCATCTCTTGGCTGACTGTGGGTTGACAGTAAGTGGGATCTCCAACCTCATCATCATTACCCTGTGTGTTATCACACCCGTCGTCCTCAGAGCCAACCTGTTCCTGCCCTGACAAAAAACTAAAGTTGTCGCTCCAATCAGGTATTTGAGTCTTATCATCGTCTTCCTCATTGTCTCCACCAACAGGAGTTACAGTTTGGGAATGAGGGTCTACATTATGGTCAGAACCTTCTGCGTCTGGTCCTGGATCCGACTCATAAAGATTCTGGGCATCAGTGCAGATCATTTCCTCGTCTGGATTCACAGAAGCGCTGGAGTCGACCTCTGATTCCCAGGCTATAGTATGAGTAAACAGCTCTGCAGACTCAACCATCTGTTCTACCTCATACTCAGACGGGCAGCTGGAGATTTGGGAGCTGTGAGGAAGCAAGTGCGATTTGGGTGACACCTTTGAGGACTGGAGTATTTGTGATGTTGAAGTTGATGTGGAGGAGAGCCCACTTAAAGGAGCACTTGATATCCGTTGAAGCACCTGCTGTTTTTGTGCCTCATCTGGAATTTGTAGCGATTGGCGTGGCCGTAAGAAAGGGATCTTATCACATTGTCCGCTAAAAGAAGTAGACATTTTAGTTTGGCTGGAAGATGGTCTTTCTTCTGCAGATGTTACTGTTGCTTTAACACCTACCCCACGGACACAACCTTTTTTCCCCATCCCAACACGCCTATTCCCCTTTCCACCAGCAGCAGGCCTTTTTCCACTCATTTTGGTGGTTAACTAATTCACAACTCTGGAGTTGTTTGCACAAAAAAACAATGGATGGTAACCGAGCAGAGCTGAGTGGCCAAACTGTGGTATTAGGCCAAAACTATTGGCTGGGTTAGATGCAGAAAAAAATTATATTCAATTTGCAACCTGATGGAGGTCAGTATAGATGAACTAATACAACAAGTCCCACACACAGCTAGAAGCCCAATATTTTTTCAGAGGTAGATGCAGAAAAAAATATATTCAGTTTGCAACCTGATGGAGGTCAGTATAGATGGACTAATACAACAAGTCCCACACACAGCTAGAAGCCCAATATTTTTTCAGAGGTAGATGCAGAAAAAAATATATTCAGTTTGCAACCTGATGGAGGTCAGTATAGATGGACTAATACAACAAGTCCCACACACAGCTAGAAGCCCGAATATTTTTTCAGAGGTACTGTAGATGCAGATAAAAATTATTTTGAATTTGCAACTTGATGGAGGTCAGTATAGATGGACTAATAGAGAAAGTCTGACACACTGCTAGAAGGCCAAATATTTTTTCAGAGGTACTGTAGATGCAGATAAAAATTATTTTTAATTTGCAACCTGATGGAGGTCAGTATAGATGGACTAATAGAGAAAGTCCGACACACTACTAGAAGGCCAAATATTTTTTCAGAGCTAGATGCAGAAAAAAATTATATTCAGTTTGCAACCTGATGGAGGTCAGTATAGATGGACTAATACAACAAGTCCCACACACAGCTAGAAGCCCAATATTTTTTCAGAGGTAGATGCAGAAAAAAATATATTCAGTTTGCAACCTGATGGAGGTCAGTATAGATGGACTAATACAACAAGTCCCACACACAGCTAGAAGCCCAAATATTTTTTCAGAGGTACTGTAGATGCAGATAAAAATTAATTTGAATTTGCAACCTGATGGAGGTCAGTATAGATGGACTAATAGAGAAAGTCCGACACACTGCTAGAAGGCCAAATATTTTTTCAGAGCTAGATGCAGAAAAAAATTATATTCAGTTTGCAACCTGATGGAGGTCTGTATAGATGGATTAATAGAACAAGACCCACACACAGCTAGAAGCCCAATATTTTTTCAGAGGTAGATGCAGAAAAAAATATATTCAGTTTGCAACCTGATGGAGGTCAGTATAGATGGACTAATACAACAAGTCCCACACACAGCTAGAAGCCCAAATATTTTTTCAGAGGTACTGTAGATGCAGATAAAAATTATTTTGAATTTGCAACCTGATGGAGGTCAGTATAGATGGACTAATAGAGAAAGTCCGACACACTGCTAGAAGGCCAAATATTTTTTCAGAGGTACTGTAGATGCAGATAAAAATTATTTTTAATTTGCAACCTGATGGAGGTCAGTATAGATGGACTAATAGAGAAAGTCCGACACACTACTAGAAGGCCAAATATTTTTTCAGAGCTAGATGAAGAAAAAAATTATATTCAGTTTGCAACCTGATGGAGGTCAGTATAGATGGACTAATACAACAAGTCCCACACACAGCTAGAAGCCCAATATTTTTTCAGAGGTAGATGCAGAAAAAAATATATTCAGTTTGCAACCTGATGGAGGTCAGTATAGATGGACTAATACAACAAGTCCCACACACAGCTAGAAGCCCAATATTTTTTCAGAGGTAGATGCAGAAAAAAATATATTCAGTTTGCAACCTGATGGAGGTCAGTATAGACGGACTAATACAACAAGTCCCACACACAGCTAGAAGCCCAAATACTTTTTCAGAGGTACTGTAGATGCAGATAAAAATTATTTTGAATTTGCAACCTGATGGAGGTCAGTATAGATGGACTAATAGAGAAAGTCCGACACACTGCTAGAAGGCCAAATATTTTTTCAGAGCTAGATGCAGAAAAAAATTAGATTCAGTTTGCAACCTGATGGAGGTCAGTATAGATGGACTAATAGAATGATGCTATGCCCAAAAGATTTTACTTCACTATTTGCAGTAAAAAAATTGGTATTCTATACACAGGTGGTATATCTTGCAACACAGATAGGCTACTCCACTGACTAACACACTCTGCAATAGGCCAAAAAGGATTAGCTTTGCTAGATTCAGCCAAATGCTGTGAAAAATACTTGCCCAGCACTGGCACAGACCTGCCTGGCAAAAACTGATAGGAACTGATGTAACCTAGTCCTGAAAAGGACTCCAATTACAATTAGTCTTTACTCCCACAACCTATCTATTTAAGAGCACAGACCTGCCTGATAAAAGTCGTAGGAAATTATGTAACCTAGTCCTTGAAAGGACTGCAATCACAACTATTCCCTACTCCCAAGCTATCTGTATACTTGTGCGAAAATTGGCTTGAAATTAACAAGGTATAGCGCACACAGCAACAGCGGTGCCGTCTAACACGCAGCTGCAGCAGTGAGAAAATGGTGGCGACGGGAAAAATGGCTTGGTCTTATAGGGCAAGGACATGTGACATACACTGCCAATGACACATGCCCTTGCTTGTGTGAAAAAAAGCACTTCGCTCCGTGTGTGCGCTGCTGATAGGCTGACAGATTGCACCTCCCCACTGTAAATGCGGGAAAGAGAAAAAAAAATGGAGATCTTCATAGTTCCTGCAGAGATCCATCCCCTGCCCCTCCCCCCACCCCGCTGTACACTCAAACTGCGTATTAACATTAATTTTCATCATTACTGAGAAAAAATCCAGTTATGATTTTGGTGCACGAACAGTTATCGAACATAACCTCGAACAGCCGAATTTTTCTCAAATTGTTCGTGTTCGCCGAACGGCTCGAACACCGCCCAAAACAGCTCGAATTTGAGATTGGCGAACAGTTCGAGTAGAACAACGCTCATCTCTACCCATTAGTAGTATACAGTAGGTGATACACTCCCTTTAATTTTTTGAATATCAGATCTAACAAATCAATGTTTAATGTATTATGACAGTTGACACATCATAAAGGATTTTACAAATAGCAAAAGATATATTTCGCCACAGTGACTAAAACCAAACACAGAATTCAATATATATTATATTTAATTTAAATAAAGGGCTCAAACCAGATCTCAATATTCTCCTCTGATTTTTTTTTTTTTATTGGCAGGAGAGAGATTCACATTGAGCATAAGATATATAAAAATAAGTACAGAATTAGATTGTATTAACTAGACTAAAAGTTACAAAAGAAGATTGGAAAGACTGGACATGTTCATCAGACTGTTCAGGATACTAAAGGGTGATAACATCTCAATCATCCATATCCTCAAGGTAACTGACATCAAACAAAGCAGATTTATTTTTGTGTAGTGGATAAGTTGTAAAAACAAGTAGAGAAAGTAAAGATACTTAGGAAGAGAGTGATAATATCCTGTTTACGTTATATCAAAGGAAATGTACAGTTTCTTTTGTGGATTAATTTTATGTTTTTGTGTATTGATTACACTGTTCTACATATTTACAAAAGTTGTCAGATTCAGTTATGAAATGAGCCATTTCTGAATGATTTTGACCTCCTGAATTCAAATCTGACAATGAAAAACTTTAGCTAACTATTGTTTTTGTGATATCAAAGAATTTTCCCTTTGCTGCTATATACACTGCTCAAAAAAATAAAGGGAACACTTAAACGACAGAATATAACTCCAAGTAAATCAAACTTCTGTGAAATCAAACTGTCCACTTAGGAAGCAACACTGATTGACAATCAATTTCACATGCTGTTGTGCAAATGGAATAGACAATAGATGGAAATTATTGGCAATTATCAAGACACACTCAATAAAGGATTGGTTCTGCAGCTGGGGACCACAGAACACATCTCAGTACCAATGCTTTCTGGCTGATGTTTTGGTCACTTTCGAATGTTGGTTGTGCTTTCACACTCGTGGTAGCATGACACGGACTCTATAACCCACAGAAGTTGCTCAGCTAGTGCAGCTCATCCAGGATGGCACATCAATGCGAGCTGTGGCAAGAAGGTTTGCTGTGTCTGACAGCGTAGTGTCCAGAGGCTGGAGGCGCTACCAGGAGACAGGCCAGTACACCAGGAGACGTGGAGGGGGTCGTAGGAGGGCAACAACCCAGCAGCAGGACCGCTACCTCCACCTTTGTGCAAAGAGGAACAGGAGGAGCACTGCCAGAGCCCTGCAAAATGACCTTCAGCAGGCCACAAATGTGCATGTGTCTGCATAAGCGGTTTGAAACCGACTCCATGAGGGTGGTATGAGTGCCCGATGTCCACAGATGGGGGTTATGCTCACACCCCAACACCGTGCAGGGTGCTTGGCATTTGCCACAGAACACTAGGATTGGCAAAGTTGCCACTGGCGCCCTGTGCTCTTCAAAGATGAAAGCAGGTTCACACTGAGCACATGTGACAGAGTCTGGAGACACAGTGGAGAGCAATCTGCTGCCTGCAACATTTTTCAGCATGACCGGTTTGGCAGTGGGTCAGTAATGGTGTGGTGTGGCATTGCTTTGGAGGGCCGCACAGCCCTCCATGTGCTCGCCAGAGGTAGCCTGACTGCCATTAGGTACCGAGATGAGATCGTCAGACCCCTTGTGAGACCATATGCTGGTGCGGTTGGCCCTGGGTTCCTCCTAATGCAGGACAATGCTAGACCTCATGTGGCTGGAGTGTGTCAGCAGCTCCTGCAAGATGAAGGTATTGAAGCTATAGAGTGGCCCGTCCGTTACCCAGACCTGAATCTGATTGAGCACATCTGGGACATCATGTCTCGCTCCATCCACCAACGTCACGTTGCACCACAGGTGTCGGCAGATGCTTTAGTCCAGGTCTGGGAGGAGATCCCACCGGAGACCATCCGCAACCTCAACAGGAGTATGCCCAGTTGTTGTAGGGAGGTTATACAGGCACGTGGAGGCCACACACAATACTGAGACTCATTTTGACTTGTTTTAAGGACATTACATCAAAGCTGGATCAGCCTGTAGTGTGTTTTTCCACTATAATTTTTGGGGTGACTCCAAATCCAGGCCTCCATTGGTTAATAAATTTGATTTCCATTGATGATTTTTGTGTGATTTTGTTGTCAGCACATTCAACTTTGTACAGAATAAAGTATTCAATGAGAATATTTCATTCATTCAGATCTAGGATGTGTTATCTGAGTGTTCCCTTTATTTTTTTGAGCAGTGTATAATTAATGCATAAAAGTTTCAGTACTTTGAAACATTATTATTTTTGTAAATATAAAGATGCAGAATATTTTGTTATGCCAATTTTCTGATATTTATTTAGAGGAAACTTAGCAACAATTCAAATAACCCAAAACATATCTAAACACTATTGTGAATTTAAACAGAGAAATTGCACTACAAAATTTGGTCTTCATTCAGTGATAACTCTTTTGCTTGTCTCTTGTACTCCTGCATTGGATTATCTCTTACAATTGTCCAACAGTAATCAGCAAGCATTGATGGATTCCATTTCCCTTGATATCTTTTCTCCATAGCCACAATATCTAGGTGATATCTCTCACCGTGCTCGTTGCTCACTGCTCAGCAGTTTGGTGGAAAAAAGTCTAGAAGTTACAGCCAAGATCCTTATATGTTTTCATGAGATTTTCCACCCACTCTTCATAGTTATCTGCTCTTGAGTTTCCCAAAAAATTAGTTATCACTAATGCGAATGTTACCCATGCCCTGCAACAAAAAGAGAAACTCCTCATCTTGAAGAAGCTTATGAATCTGTGGTCCAATAGATACTCCTTCATTTATCTTTTGCTTTACTCAACCTTGGAAATTTCTCAATGAGATACTTGAATGCTTTTGCATTTTTTACCCATTGCCTTTACAAATTTCTTCATTAGGTCCAACTTGATATGCAATGGTGGTAACAACATCTTATGTGGGTCAACAAGTGCTGGATACAGGACATTTTTACTCACTGGCCGAAGTAAATGTTGGAAAGGCCAGACTCTTTTATTGTCGTGATATTCACTTGCACAATTATCCCGCTCACACAGAAAGCAGCAGTACTTTGTGTATCCACCCTGGAGATCAAATGAGAGGACAACAACATTTAAGTTTCCACAGATGGGCCACAAATGTTGGTCATACTTCAGGCACCTCAACAGCTGTTTCATGTTGTCATAGGTTTCTTTCATGTGGATTGCATAATCAACTGGAATTGAAGGTAGCGCATTTCCATTATGCAGCAAGATGTCTTTTAGGCTTTTTTTTAGATGAATCGATGAAGAGACTTCATTCCTCTGGATTATGATTTAACTTCAGAGCTTTTCTTAACCTGTTTATGTTGTTAAATGCCACAAGATTGCCCTCCATGAAGTATTGGACAAGATCTTTATCACAGTTGAAGAACAAAGAAACGCAAACATTGCTAGGAGATTCCACTTCTGTAGCCTGGATCCTAAGGGCCCCGTCACACTAAGCGATGCAGCAGCGATCCCGACAACGATATGACCTGTCAGGGATCGTTGCTGCATCACTAATACATTGCTGGTGAGCTGTCAAACAGGCAGGCTCACCAGCGATCAGGGGAGCAGCGATATCATGGAAAGAATCGTTCCACGATGTCCTGCTCCCGTTACCAGCCTGCTGCAAGCAGGAGCAGGCTGGTAACTATGGTAAACATCGGGTTACTAAGTGCGCGTGTGCCCCTAGTAACCCGCTGTTTACCATGGATACCACTCTGCTACGGTGCGCGGGAGTCTCCGCGCACCGTAGCAGAGTGGTATCCATGGTAAACAGCGGGTTACTAAGTGCGCGCGTGCCCCTAGTAACCCGATGTTTACCATAGTTACCAGCCAGATCGTTGGTCCCGCTGGTCACACACAGCGATGTGTGCTGGCCAGCGGGAGGCCAGCGACCAAAAAATGGTCCAGGACACTTTGCAACGATCAGTGACCTCACAGCAGGGGCCTGATCGTTGCAAAGTGTCACACACAGCGACATCGCTGGTGAGGTCGCTGGTGAGTCACCAAAACCGTGACTCAGCAGCGATATCGCTAGTGATATCGCTATGTGAGACGGGGGCTTAAGAGTGCAACCTTACTCTTGGGCAGATCTCATCTCTAATAAGATCGTTCAATTCACTTTGTGCCAAAAGGTGTAGTTCAGATGAGGTTGTGGACAGGTAGGCTGGGTCATGAGAGAAAGATGCTTCATGACACCAAGCGCCCTCTTCAACCGGCAGTTCTTCTGTATGTGTACTGGGCGTGTTGTAGTTAGAATGTTTGGATACTGTAAAGTCCACTTAATCTTCTTTGAAACTCCTGTCCTAAGGGGGGGGGGAGCACCATGCAGAAATAGCGATTGGTAGTGTTATCAAAAGACTTATTATTTCATCATCATTATTGCATTGTTAGTAGCTAGTCTACTACATCATCTATTTAGTCTATTGAGCCTTCAGTATTCTATCATCTCAGGGTGACCAATCAAAAAACGCCAACTCAGCTCTGATGACGTAATCCTAATTACAGTTGCATCACCTACTTTTATAAATGCTCTCTGTGTAAGGTATACAGTTTTAGGATTTCTTAGCTTAGTTTCTTAGCATATTGACATGTTTCTATAGGTTTTTTCAGATATGTCTCATTGAATTAACAAAGCAAATGTTTTTGCTACATATGCGGAGAAGTTACATTTGTGTCAAAAGGGCGAAATTTGACCACCATGATAAGGATAGCCTACAACCTGTATTTTGGCTGAAGAATAGGAGATCAAGACAGGAGTTGGGTTCCATGCATATGTTTCAATAAATTAAATGCTCTTGGGGGACAGCACATAATTAAGTGGGAGTGTGGGGGTGGGGAGAGCACATTATGAACTAGGAGTGGGAGGTGGGGAGAGCACATGATGAACTGGGAGTGGGGAGTGGAAAGAGCACATGATGAACTGGGAGTGGGGGGTGGGTAGAGCACATAATGAACTGGGAGTGAGCTGTGGGGAGAGCTAATCATGAATTGAGAGTGGGGAGAGCAAATGACGAATTGGGAGTGGGGGGGGAATGACGAATTTGGAGTGAGGAGAGCAAATGACGAATTGGGATTGGGAGAGCAGATGATGAATTGGGAGGGGGGAGCAAATGACGAACTGGGAGTGGAGGGGGAGAGCAAATGACGAATGGGGGTGGGGAGAGCAAATGAATTGGGAGGGTGGAATGGGGAGGACAAATAATGAATTGAGGGTGGGAGACATGGGACAGCAAATGATGAATTGAAGGTTGGGCGGGGAGAGAAAATGATGACTTGAAGGTGGAAGGGGAAAGCAAATGATAATGAATTGAGGATGGGGGATAACAAATGATGATGAATTGGGGGTGGGTGAAAGTAAATGATGATGAAGTGGGGATGGGAGAGAGGACATGATAAAATGAATTGGGGTGGAGGGGTTCATGTAAATATAATGAATCGGGAGAGTAGAGGATGATGGATTGTGACTGGAAATTAATTGGAGGAAAGAATACAGGTTCTAATTAATTTATATATTTATTGACTGGGGAAAATGGCTATTTATTGTTTGTGAGGGCACAGTGATGGATTACAATTTATATTTGGAATAGTGGGTTGCATAATAACTAATTATATATTAATGATTGGTGCACATGTGTATTCCGCTGTGTGGTGTAGAAGTTGCGGAATGTGCTCTAGATAACTGTGTGTTACCTTATGCAGAGAGGAGTCCTGGCTGGAGGAAGTGATGGCGGTCTGCGCTGGATGAAGGAGAAAAGTGAAGATGAAAGACTTCAACTAGAGATGCCACTGGTGAGTGAGTGTGTTTTCTATACACTGATACTATACACTATATACAGTGGTGGCCAAAAGTATTGGCACCCCTGCAATTCTGTCAGATAATACTCAGTTTCTTCCTGAAAATGATTGCAATCACAAATTCTTTGGTATTATTATCTTCATTTAATTTGTCTTCAATGAAAAAACACAAAAATAATTGTCCTAAAGCCAAATTGGATACAATTCCACACCAAACCTAAAAAAGGGGGTGGACAAAAGTATTGGCACTGTTTGAAAAATCATGTGATGCTTCTCTAATTTGTGTAATTAACAGCACCTGTAACTTACCTGTGGCACCTAACAGGTGTTGGCAATAACTAAATCACACTTGCAGCCAGTTAACATGGATTAAAGTTCACTCAATCTCTGTCCTGTGTCCTTGTGTGTACCACATTGAGCATGGAGAAAAGAAAGAAGACCAAAGAACTGTCTGAGGACTTGAGAAACCAAATTGTGAGGAAGCATGAGCAATCTCAAGGCTACAAGTCCATCTCCAAAGACCTGAATGTTCCTGTGTCTTCCGTGCGCAGTGTCATCAAGAAGTTTAAAGCCCATGGCACTGTGGCTAACCTCCCTAGTAGTGTTGAGCCACCCCCGTAGTGTTCGAGTTCGGTTCGGTTCGTCGAACACCCGTGTGTTCGCCGAACTGTTCGTCGAACTGTTCGTCGAAC
This sequence comes from Phyllobates terribilis, assembly GCF_046119375.1. NCBI lineage: Eukaryota > Metazoa > Chordata > Amphibia > Anura > Dendrobatidae > Phyllobates > Phyllobates terribilis. Next base: position 419,551,998 of record NW_027362762.1, on the reverse strand, counting down.
ACCTTCGAACACCGTTAAAACCAATGGCAGGCAAACAAAAACACATAGAAACACATAGAAAACACCTTCAAAGGTGTCCAAAAGCTGACAAACTGCTCAGAAGACACAACTAACACATGGAAAAGTGACAAGTACATATAGTCATGCGAAAAGAAAAGAGGTGGAGGAGTAAAAGGAGGGGGAGACACAGATATAGGCATGTCATGTCCTTCTAAAATCCAAAAAGTGAGAAGCCGAGACGGCCAGTCCGCTCCTGCCCGTGCCACCTCCGTGTCGCCGGGTTTGTGCCAGAGCCGCGGTGAACCCTGACGGCCAGCCCCCCTCTCCCAATACTGGTGCCTGTCCGCTGGTGGGTCGAGAGAGCCCCCCTGTGGTGGAGGCAGCTCTAAGCTTTTTAATTTAAATTGTCCCTCTAATTTGAATGAATACACTTTAAATCCATTTACAAGGATCTATTGGAGGGCAAGTCTCATGCCAGCAGCCGCGTAATTCCAGCTCCAGTAGCGTCCACTAAAGCTGCTGCAGTTAAAAAGCTTTTATAAGGATCGAGCTCGGCTGTCCACCGCAAGGCATCCTAGTGCCAGTCCCAGCCCCTATGCCTTGGGGTGCCTCCTGATGCTCTTCACTAAGTATCCCGTGGTCCCGAAGCATTTCCTTTGAAAAAATTAAGTGTCCAAACTACAGGTGGTGTAGCTTGCTTAACAGCCGGGATAATCCGCTGACTAGCAGACACTGCTACTAGGCACAAAGTATTTCCTGGGCTAGATGCAGTTAAAAATTTGTAAGTAGATACTCTCGTTGGATGCTGAGAAAGCATTCCATAGAGTCTCCTGGCACGCCATATATGATTCTCTTAAAAAGCTTGGGGTAGGGGTCTAGGGGACCCTTTTATAGCCAAAATCACGGCCCTGTATCACAATACGTCACCTAGGCTGAAGATAAATGGAACTGTAGCACCGAGGGCTCGGTTGCTACAGACGTATTGCACCTCACCCAGAGGTGTGATATCTCACTCTCAGATAAGGATGGAGTGTGGATCAGGACCCGACACCTGCATGCATTACACCACATTGCCGTGGGGCAGGGCGACCAATATGCCCCTGAGATGGGCACGACAGTCCCTGTCCCTGGCTGGAGTGGGGGGAGGGAACACTGAGGAAGGGGAACCCTGCAGTGCAGGAGCAGGGAGGAAGCAGTTCCTGGGTGCATTGAGAAGGGAGTATAAAAGGTGGGCACCATCTTAGTTCAGTGCAGAGAAGTCTGAGCAGAAGTGGCAGGGAGCAGGGGCTCTGCATGAGCTCTGCTCCGGAGGCGGGCCTAGTAACAGAGGCCCAGGCCTGCAAGAGGGAGAAGGAAGGAAGAGGAGCGGAGAAGGCTCCAGGAACGAGGAATGAAGGGATCCCAGGGGTGCGGACGGGCGAGTCGCCACCGCACGCCCGAATCCACCTGCGTGGAGGGGTCAGGCCAAAGGGGGAGACCGGTCCCCGAACTAGTGGAGGCAGGAAACGACCCTCAGCTAGAAACCGGAGGCTCTGACATTTTATGTGGCGCAGCCCCTTGCTCCACCCACTAGGAAGGCACCACATAGGGTCAGGGAAACTGGCGCCAAGTTTACCAAGAGGAGGCCGGAGGCAGCCGGACAGAAGTGTTGGTAAGAAAGGCCAGACAAAGGACACACAAAGGGGGTCCTGTGAAGCGCTCCAAAGTTATCTGGGAGTTGTCTGAGCCCCTCACCTGGTGAGCACAGTACGACGTGGGCAGCCGTTACCTGCAGACGTGGTCTGGATAATAAGAACTGTGAGTAAAGGCCCTGAACTGCATCACTGACTCCGTGTCGTTACTGCTGCTGCCCTGCACCATCACCCCCATCCTCCGCATACACTGCCCTGAGGCTATACTCCTCCCGTGGGGAGTTATGCTACGCTCTGCTGCACCCACAACACCAGCCTTAGCGGTCTGCCCTGTAGCGGCGGTTCACTCTGACCGCAATCCACGGGTGGCGTAGTCGGACATTTAAACATCAAAACCACATAAATAGTTCCGCCACTGGTTTGACCGCCCTGAGCCACGGAACCGGATCGCCGCCACGAAGACTACAACCACCAGCATCCACCAAAAAGGGTCCGGCTCCGGGTGTCCCAAGGCCCAGGGGGTGCGTCAGAACATTTTCATCACCTTTCACAATCACCAATGGGACAAGGCAGGGATGTCCTCTGTCCCCTCTCTTATACATCCTAGTGACGGAGCACCTGCTCTCATCAATTCGCCATAACCCCAATATTAGGTGGATTGAGGTGGGAGGCACCGAGTACAAGTGCTCTCTATTTGCTGATGATGTCCTAGTATATATCACTCAATCACATATATCCATCCCTGCTGTTATGGCTGAAATAGATCACTTTGTTACATGGTAAAATTTTAAAATCAATGCAGCGAAGTCTGAGGCCCTCGATGTCTCCCTCCCTAAATCCATATAGGATTCCATCCAGTCCAACTTTCCCTTTGCCTGGCCCTCACAGGGTATCAAATACTTAGGAATTCCTATTCATAGAGACCTCTCCCATCTATGTTATCTTAATTTTGGGCCCTTTATTGAACAATTCCATACAGACCACGGTTGGCAAGTTAGAACTGTAAGATTCACTACGTGAACCACTGGTGTTTTGTGGAAAAGCACATGTACACCGCGTTCCAAATTATTATGCAAAAAGTGTTTAGGAGTGATAAGGGAAGAATTTGTTTGTTTGTCAGTTAAACTCATTGATGGTGATGTGTGTCAGGGCTCTTTATATCACTGTAAGCAATTGCAGACACCTGTGCTAATTAGTTTGGCAGGTGTGTCCAATGAAAGGCAAGACTACTTAAGAAGGCTCTCTCACATTATTAAGCAGCCTACATTTTCTGCCAAAATGGGAAAGAAAAAGGATGTGTCGTCTGCTGAGAAGCAACAAATTGTGGAGTGTTTAGGTCAAGGCATGACTACAATCAACATTGTGCGATGATCAGGATGAAGTGTCTTGGCAATCAAGAAGTATGTAGCTGATTCACAGTACACACGTGTGCGTGCTGATAAGGGCAAATTGAGGACTCTTTCCTACAGGCAATTACGTCAGGTTGAAAGAGCAGCGGCAAAAAAGCCTTGTCATAGCAGCAGACAAGTTTTTGAAGCTGCTTGTGCCTCCAACGTCCCCCGAACAACAAGATGCAGGGTCCTTCAGAGGTTTGCAGCTGTGCATATGCCATCCTGTCGACCTCCTCTATCCACTTCACACAAGCAGAAACGGCTCCAGTGGGCCAAACATTACATGAAGACTGATTTCAAAACTGTTTTGTTCACGGATGAGTGCCGTGCAGCGCTCGATGGTCCAGATGAATGGAGTGGAGGATGGCTGGTTGATGGACACCCCACGCAAACACGGCTACAGCGCCAACAAGGAGGAGGTGGAGTAATGTTTTGGGCTGGAATCATGGGGAGAGAGATTGTCGGCCCCTTTAGGATCCCTGAAGGCGCTAAAGATGAACTCCATAATGTATGTGGATTTTCTCAAACAGCACTTCCTGCCATGGTTCAAGAAGAAGAACCGTGTATTTCACAGCAAGATCATTTTTCTGCATGATAATGCACCATCTCATGCTGCACATAAAACATCTGCATCTCTGGCTGATATGGGCATAAAAGGGGACAAACTTATGGTGTGACCCCCATGCTCCCCTGACCTCTACCCCATTCAGAACCTTTGGAGCATCATTAAAAGGAGTGTCTATGATGGCGGGAGGCAGTTCACATCTAAGCAACAGCTCTGGGAGGGTATTCTGTCCTCATGCAAAACAATTGAAGCAGAAACCATCCAAAACCTGACAAATTCAATGGACGAGAGAGTTCAGAAGCTCCTTTCGAACAAGGGGTCCTATGTGAAAATGTAACATCACCTAGAATAAAGTTTTGAGTTGAAAACTGTTTGATTTCAGTTTCTAACAACCTGCTAATGCTTATAATTTCAAAAATGACCATTTTTTTGGTCTTTATTAAAATGAAAAGGTTGATCGAAAAGTTTGGGGGATCTAAGAGTGTGGCAACCCAGTAGTCATGATTACTTCGAATTCTGACAATATGAGGGTCATGCTGCAGGTAGTGCAGCAAGAAGGCACTTATGTGTCTTGCGCATCTCGGAGCCCCAAAATTATTTTCCAGGCTAGATGCAGCTAAAAATTATTTTTAATTTTAAATCTGGTGAAGCTTATTATAGATGGCCTAATAGGATCAGTGCTGCACACTGCTACAAAGCCCAAATTATTTTCCAGTCAAGATACAGATAAACATGATTAGTAATTTGAAAGCTTAAAACAGTTGGTAGGGTGATTTTAACCAATCATCAAGCTTTAACTCTCCCCAGGATGACACAGGGGTAGAAAAGTCATTTCGGATCCATGATTTGTTCATCTTTATGAACGTGAGTCTGTCTACATTATCAGTGGAGAGCCACGTGCGCTTATCTGTCAGCACACCACCAGCAGTGCTGAACACACGTTCAGACAGAACGCTGGCTGCGGGGCATGACAAGATCTCCAAGGCGTAAGTGGCTAGCTCCGGCCATTTATCCAGATTGGAAGCCCAAAAAGAGCAAGGGTCCAGTGACACAGTCGTGGCTTCAATGTTTACTTGGAGATACTCCTGTACCATCGTCTCTAGGCGTTGACTATGTGTCAGACTTCTTGTCTCCTGTGGCCTTGCAAAGGATGGGCTAAAAAAGTGGTGAAATGATTCCGCAAAATTGATGTTACCAGCAGATACTGTGGTTCTGTTACGGTTTGAGTGCTGAACACTTGACGGTCCCACGGTTGGCAAGTTGGAACTGTGAGATTCACTACGTGCACCACTGGTATTTTGTGGAAAAGCACATGTAAGATTCTGCAACAGTCTCTGCTGATACTCCTGCATGCGTGCATCCCTTTCTATGGCAGGAATAATTTCTGCAAATTTACTTTTGTACCGGGGATCTAACAGTGTGGCAACCCAGTAGTCAGGATTATTTCTAATTCTCACAATTCGAGGGTCATGTTGCAGGTAGTGCAGCAAGAAGGCACTCATGTGTGTTGCGCATCCAGGAGCACCAAGTCCCTGTTGTGTTGGTGGCGAGGTAGCAATCATGCTTCCTTCCTCTGTCCTCTCCCCCCAACCTCGCACAACAGAAATGTGATCAAGGTCTCCCTCATCTGATGAGTCTTCCATCAGTTCGTCCTCCACTTCTTCCTGGGCTCCTGCACCTTCCTCACTAGTTTGGCTGCTACCATGCGCCCTGGTAAAATCATCTCCCCCACCCTCACATGCCTGCCGCCTTGGTGCTGCCGACCGTCTGGACCTTGCAGATGTTAGCCCTTCCGCATACAACTCCTCCTCCTCTACTTCCTCCACCTCCTCTTGTGCCACCACCTGACTCCGAATTCTGTTTAACATGTGCTCCAGCATGTAAATCACCGGAATAGTCATGCTGATAATGGCATCGTCAGCACTAAACATCTTCGTCGCCATTTCAAAACTGTGCAGAAGGGTGCATAGGTCCCTGATCTGAGACCACTCCTCCAGCGTGATTTGCCCCACCTCTGAATCTCGTTGGCCCAGGCTATACGTCAGAACGTATTGCACCAGGGCTTGTCGGTGCTGCCACAGTCGCTGCAACATGTGCAGAGTTGAATTCCACCGGGTAGGCACATCGCATTTTAGCCGGTGAAGTGGCAGGCCCAACGACTTCTGTAGAGATGTAAGTCGCTGAGCTGCGGGATGCGAACGGCGGAAGTGAGCACACAGCGACCGTGCCCTCTGCAGAAGGCCATCTAGTCTGGGATAGTGGGCTAAAAATTGCTGGACAACCAGGTTCAACACGTGAGCCATACAAGGCACGTGTGTGACATTGCCCCGGCGAAGGGCCGCACCCAGGTTTGCAGCATTGTCGCACACGGCCTTCCCTGGTTTCAGGTCCAGTGGAGACAACCATTCATGAAATTGGTTCTCCAGAGCTGACCACAACTCCTCAGCTGTGTGACTCACATTTCCCAGACATTTCAATGTAAAAACCGTCTGATGACGTTGAGCCCTACTGCCAGCATAGTAAGGAGGTGTGCAGGATCCCTTCTGCGCAGTTAGAAAGCTTGTGGCATGACCAGACAGGCTTTGGGTGCAGGTGGAAGACCGAGAGGAGGTTGAGGAGGCAGAAGCAGTGGAGGAACTTTGACATAAAGAGGATTGACGCACAACTCGTGGGGACGGCAAGACTTGGACAGCAGCCCCTTGTCCTGCTGTCACCATAGTTACCCAGTGCCCAGTCAGCGACATGTAACGCCCCTGTCCATGCCTACTCGTCCAAGTGTCTGTGGTGAAATGCACCCTGTCACACACAGAGTTTCTCAAAGAAGCGGTGATGTTGTGTGCGACATGCTGGTGGAGCGCAGGCACACCTTTCTTTGAGAAGTAGTGCCGACTGGGCATCTGGTACTGGGGCACTGCGACGGACATAAGGTCTCGAAAATCCTCTGTGTCCACCAGGCGGAAAGGCAGCATTTCTGTAGCCAAGAGCTTGCAGATGGTGAAATTCAACCTCTTAGCTTTCTCATGGCTAGGAGGAAATGGTCTTTTACTTGTCCACATCTGAGGGACCGAGGGCTGGCTATTGTGCTTAGACGGGGTTGATAAGGGTGTCCCCGGCAAACTGCCGGTCTGTGAGGAAGATGCAGGCGGACATGTTAGGTTGCCTTGATCCAAAGGTGGTGCTATCGATGTCGGACAGCGCTCAAGACCAGCTGGTGTTACCACCTCCAAAGAAAATGATGACCTGCCAATCACGCTGGCTGCTGCGGGTAAAGAGGTGGCAGGACTGCGCCCCAAAACAGGTGTGACTGCTGTCCCCCCAGTCACAGAGGATGAAGAGGCCGCGGATGCACAAGATATGGCAGACGGTGGTTGGCCCGGCCAGCTAGACCGCATTGTAGCACACTGAGCTTCCCACTGCAACTTATGCTTCATGTCCATGTGCCGGTTCATGCATGAAGTACTCAAACTATGTATTTTTTGGCCTCTACTTAGCTTTTGCTGACAAATGTTACAGATAACACGAGTTGGGTCATCTTTATCGATCTGAAAAAATGCCCAGGCTATGCAAGGCTTAGCACCCATGCGACCTGAAGAGCCACCACGACTTGTGGTGAGAGGCAGAGTTGTGTTTGAGGATGCAGTTGTTGACGTGCTTCCAGTACTACGTCTCTGTCCAGGAAGGCGCAACCTGACCTCGTCGTCACTAGCATCTTCCTCCACCTCCTCTGCTGACCTCATCTCTTGGCTGACTGTGGGTTGACAGTAAGTGGGATCTCCGACCTCATCATCATCACCCTGTGCGTTATCACACCCGTCGTCCTCAGAGCCAACCTGTTCCTGCCCTGACAAAAAACTAAAGTTGTCGCTCCAATCAGGTATTTGAGTCTTATCATCGTCTTCCTCATTGTCTCCACCAACAGGAGTTACAGTTTGGGAATGAGGGTCTACATTATGGTCAGAACCTTCTGCGTCTGGTACTGGATCCGACTCATAAAGATTCTGGGCATCAGTGCAGATCATTTCCTCGTCTGGATTCACAGAAGCGCTGGAGTCGACCTCTGATTCCCAGGCTATAGTATGAGTAAACAGCTCTGCAGACTCAACCATCTGTTCTACCTCATACTCAGACGGGCAGCTGGAGATTTGGGAGCTGTGAGGAAGCAAGTGCGATTTGGGTGACACCTTTGAGGACTGGAGTATTTGTGATGTTGAAGTTGATGTGGAGGAGAGCCCACTTAAAGGAGCACTTGATATCCGTTGAAGCACCTGCTGTTTTTGTGCCTCATCTGGAATTTGTAGCGATTGGCGTGGCCATAAGAAAGGGATCTTATCACATTGTCCGCTAAAAGAAGTAGACATTTTAGTTTGGCTGGAAGATGGTCTTTCTTCTGCACCTACCCCACGGACACAACCTTTTTTCCCCTTCCCAACACGCCTATTCCCCTTTCCACCAGCAGCAGGCCTTTTTCCACTCATTTTGGTGGTTAACTAATTCACAACTCTGGAGTTGTTTGCACAAAAAAACAATGGATGGTAACCGAGCAGAGCTGAGTGGCCAAACTGTGGTATTAGGCCAAAACTATTGGCTGGGTTAGATGCAGAAAAAATTATTTTTAATTTGCAACCTGATGGAGGTCAGTATAGATGGACTAATAGACCAAGTCCCACACACCGCTAGAAGCCCAAATATTTTTTCAGAGCTAGATGCAAAAAATTTTTTTATTCAATTTGCAACCTGATGGAGGTCAGTATAGATGGACTAATAGACCAAGTCCCACACACTGCTAGAAGCCCAAATATTTTTTCAGAGCTAGATGCAGAAAAAAATTATTTTTAATTTGCAACCTGTTGGAGGTCAGTATAGATGGACTAATAGAACAAGTCCCACACGCTGCTAGAAGCCCAAATATTTTTTCAGAGATAAATGAAGAAAAAAATTATTTTTAATTTGCAACCTGATGGAGGTCAGTATAGATGGACTAATAGACCAAGTCCCACACACTGCTAGAAGCCCAAATATTTTTTCAGAGCTAGATGCAGAAAAAAAATATTTTTAATTTGCAACCTGATGGAGGTCAGTATAGATGGACTAATAGACCAAGTCCCACACACCGCTAGAAGCCCAAATATTTTTTCAGAGCTAGATGCAGAAAAAAATTATATTCAATTTGCAACCTGCTGGAGGTCAGTATAGAAGGACTAATAGAACAAGTCCCACACACTGCTAGAAGCCCAAATATTTTTTCAGAGCTAAATGAAGAAAAAAATTATTTTTAATTTGCAACCTGATGGAGGTCAGTATAGATGGACTAATAGACCAAGTCCCACACACTGCTAGAAGTCCAAATATTTTTTCAGAGCTAGATGCAGAAAAAAATTATTTTTAATTTGCAACCTGATGGAGGTCAGTATAGATGGACTAATAGACCAAGTCCCACACACTGCTAGAAGCCCAAATATTTTTTCAGAGCTAGATGCAGAAAAAAATTATTTTTAATTTGCAACCTGATGGAGGTCAGTATAGATGGACTAATAGACCAAGTCCCACACACCGGTAGAAGCCCAAATATTTTTTCAGAGCTAGATGCAGAAAAAAATTATATTCAATTTGCAACCTGCTGGACGTCAGTATAGAAGGACTAATAGACCAAGTCCCACACACCGCTAGAAGCCCAAATATTTTTTCAGAGCTAGATGCAGAAATTTTTTTTATTCAATTTGCAACCTGATGGAGGTCAGTATAGATGGACTAATAGACCAGGTCCCACACACTGCTAGAAGCCCAAATATTTTTTCAGAGCTAGATGCAGAAAAAAAATATTTTTAATTTGCAACCTGATGGAGGTCAGTATAGATGGACTAATAGACCAAGTCCCACACACTGCTAGAAGCCCAAATATTTTTTCAGAGCTAGATGCAGAAAAAAGTATTTTTAATTTGCAACCTGATGGAGGTCAGTATAGATGGACTAATAGAACAAGTCCCACACGCTGCTAGAATCCCAAATATTTTTTCAGAGATAAATGAAGAAAAAAATTATTTTTAATTTGCAACCTGATGGAGGTCAGTATAGATGGACTAATAGACCAAGTCCCACACACTGCTAGAAGCCCAAATGTTTTTTCAGAGCTAGATGCAGAAAAAAATTATTTTTAATTTGCAACCTGATGGAGGTCAGTATAGATGGACTAATAGACCAAGTCCCACACACCGCTAGAAGCCCAAATATTTTTTCAGAGCTAGATGCAGAAAAAAATTATATTCAATTTGCAACCTGCTGGAGGTCAGTATAGAAGGACTAATAGAACAAGTCCCACACACTGCTAGAAGCCCAAATATTTTTTCAGAGCTAAATGAAGAAAAAAATTATTTTTAATTTGCAACCTGATGGAGGTCAGTATAGATGGACTAAAAGACCTAGTCCCACACACTGCTAGAAGCCCAAATATTTTTTCAGAGCTAGATGCAGAAAAAAATTATATTCAGTTTGCAACCTGATGGAGGTCAGTATAGATGGACTAATAGAATGATGCTATGCCCAAAAGATTTTACTTCACTAGGTGCAGTAAAAAAATTGGTATTCTATACACAGGTGGTATATCTTGCAACACAGATAGGCTACTCCACTGACTAACACACTCTGCAATAGGCCAAAAAGGATTAGCTTTGCTAGATTCAGCCAAATGCTGTGAAAAAAACTTGCACAGCACTGGCACAGACCTGCCTGGCAAAAACTGATAGGAACTGATGTAACCTAGTCCTGAAAAGGACTCCAATTACAATTAGTCTTTACTCCCACAATCTATCTATTTAAGAGCACAGACCTGCCTGATAAAAGTCGTAGGAAATGCTGTAACCTAGTCCTTAAAAGGACTGCAATCACAACTATTCCCTACTCCCAAGCTATCTGTATATTTGTGCGAAAATTGGCTTGAAATTAACAAGGTATAGCGCACACAGCAACAGCGGTGCCGTCTAACACGCAGCTGCAGCAGTGAGAAAATGGTGGCGACGGGGAAAATAGCTTGGTCTTATAGGGCAAGGACATGTGACATACACTGCCAATCACACATGCCCTTGCTTGTGTGAAAAAAAGCACTTCGCTCCGTGTGTGCGCTGCTGATAGGCTGACAGATTGCACCTCCCCACTGCAAATGCGGGAAAGAGAAAAAAAAATGGAGATCTTCATTGTTCCTGCAGAGATCCATCCCCTGCCCCTCCCCCCGCCCCGCTGTACACTCAAACTGCGTATTAACATTAATTTTCATCATTACTGAGAAAAAATCCAGTTATGATTTTGGTGCACGAACAGTTATCGAACATAACCTCGAACAGCCGAATTTTTCTCAAATTGTTCGTGTTCGCCGACCGGCTCGAACACCGCCCAAAACAGCTCGAATTTGAGATTGGCGAACAGTTCGAGTAGAACAACGCTCATCTCTACTCCCTAGATGTGGACGGAAAGGAAAAATTGACAAGAGATTTCAACGCAAGATTGTGCGGATGGTGGATAAAGAACCTCGACTAACATTCAAACAAGTTCAAGCTGACCTGCAGTCCGAGGGTACAACAGTGTCAACCTGTACTATCCATCGGCATCTGAATGAAAAGGGACTGTTTGGTAGGATACCCAGGAAGACCCCACTTCTTACCCCGAGACATAAAAAAGCCAGGCTGGAGTTTGCCAAAACTTACCTGAGAAAGCCTAAAATGTTTTGGAAGAATGTTCTCTGGTCAGATGAGACAAAAGTAGAGCTTTTTTGCAAAAAGCATGAACATAGAGTGTACAGGAAAAAAAAGAGGCATTCAAAGAAAAGACCACGGTCCCTACATTCAAACATGGCGAAGGTTCCCTGATGTTTTGGGGCTGCTTTGCTGCCTCTGGCACTGGACTGCTTGACCGTGTGCATGACATTATGAAGTCTGAAGACTACCAACAAATTTTGCAGCATAATGTAGGGCCCAGTGTGAGAAAGCTGGGTCTCCCTCAGAGGTCATGGGTCTTCCAGCAGGACAATGACCCAAAACACACTTCCAAAAGCACTATAAAATGGTTTGAGAGAAAGCACTGGAGACTTCTAAGGTGGCCAGCAATGAGTCCAGACCTGAATCCCATAGAACACCTGTGGATAGATCTCAAAATGGCAGTTTGGAGAAGGCACCCTTCAAATATCAGGGACCTGGAGCAGTTTGCCAAAGAAGAATGGTCTACAATTCCAGCAGAGCATTGTAAGAAACTCATTGATGGTTACCGGAAGCGGTTGTTCGCATTTATTTTGGCTAAAGGTTGTGCAACCAAGTATTAGGCTGAGGGTGCCAATACTTTTGTCTGGCCCATTTTTGGAGTTTTGAGTGAAATGATCAATGATTTGATTTTTGCTTCATTCTCTTTTGCGTTTTTTCCTTGCAAGCAAATTAAATGAAGATAATAATACCAAAGAATTTGTGATTGCAATAATTTTCAGGAAGAAACTGAGTATTATCTGAAAGAATTTCAGGGGTGCCAATACTTTTGGCCACCACTGTACTATGTACAGAGTGCCTTTGTATAATGTCACTGGTGATCACTGTATTATCTATACACTGACACTATACACTGTCTACTATGTACAGAGCACCTGTGTATAATGGCATTTATGGTAATATTAGTGTTGTATGTTTTTATTAATGATCGGTATTGTAGTATTCGGTCACTATATGGTGGCAATATATGGTCTGGTCACAGTGTGGAGGTATTTGTTCCTTGTATGCGGTATTATTCAGTCACTATGTGGTGGTAATATGTGGTCTAGTCATGGTGTGACCGGATTTGTTTCTTGTATGTGGTATTATTCGGTCACCATGCTGTGGTAATACGTGGTCTAATCATGGTGTGGCGGTATTTGTTCCTTGTGGTATTAGTTGGTCACTATGTAGTGGTAATATGTGGTCTGGTCATGGTGTGACGGTATTTGTCCATTGTATATGATATTATTGATCATTTTAAAAAATGTACGTGACACATTCCCTTAAAGAAAAATAAATAAAAATATACCTTAAAAGAGTATTGGATATTTTAAGAAATTTTTAATAGGCTATAGTAGAGTAGGGCCCGGCCAGAAGAGTCTATCTTGTCGTGGTGGCGGCTTAAAAAATCTTTTGGCTAAGACAAAAGCTGATGACTATGTATGTGATATGGTGTTTGGGATGAGAACTGTTAATGTATGACTAGTGCAGAAGTGGAGTTTTTCCAAGAGTGGGTGGTGGAACTGTGGAAGGCTCGAGGGGTGGAGGCAGAGCTGGGCTGGAGCCTGAGTGGAGTCTCAAGGGGGCCCAAAAATGTTGCTAGTATGGGGCCCTGAAATTCCTAGTCCCAGTCCTGCATTGCAGTAATGCTTTAAATTAGGTCTAAAGGCTGAAAGTTCACACACTAATAGTGCACATATTTGTGTTTGTGCATAAAAGCATATATTGGTACAGTCCAGTATGTATAGACATGGCAATTACATAACGCAGTGTATATACAATGTATTCAAAGACTCAGACTATTTTGTTTACTGTTTAAGTTATTTTGTACACATGTACGTTATATAAATGCAGATGCAGCCTCAAAGTCAAGACTTGTCGAACATATTTTGACAGTGTGTAATGTGGCGTGGGGCAGTAGCTATGGGCAAGATACTAGAGCTTCATGCCGTGAAACACTACATGAAAATGGGGGCCTTGACTAGATGTGTGTGCTCAGGTTAGCTGGACGATACACCTTTGCAAACTGCATGGTGCCGTTGTACTGGACAGACCAGGACCAGATGTTACAAGGATGAGTGAGGAAGACCAAATTCCAACAATAAACATCTTTTTAATGAACATGAACTTGATAAGAACTATGTACATCATATAATAGGTACAATTATTCACAAATGTTTCTCTTGCATTAAGCAGATGTGGGCACTTTTCAGTTACATTTAACAACACTTCATTTTCCTAGGACTTGATACTCTTGCATCTCATGACTATACAGCAGATCATTATGGGAGACTTCATCTTCCCCTATAAGGTCCGCACGGGTCGAGGTATAATGCTACAGCCACTCACACCCACTCTCGGTTCCCAACTGACTAATGAGGACCCCACCGGTTGAGGTACATCGGTATGATTCCTCACTAGGATCTTGAAAGTCTACTGCTATCCGTACGAGAATTTATGATGACCATAGCTTCTTTTCAATATATACAATCAAGCTTTTTTTCACCGTAAACAACTGTTCACTAGCTCCCTGATGATACAATTCCTTCTCTCTTTTCAATCCCCTTTAGGTGGCCTTCTGCTTCCCCCTGGGCAAAGTTCTGTAAGGGTGTGACAGAGGCTATCATATGCCTCTCCCTCTTTAAACTGTTTTTGTGACAAGTGTATGGTTTTATTGTATTTTTGTGACTGTATTAATATGTGAGTCTGTGTATAGTGTATAGGGAAAGCATAGGATATGGTTCAGGATTTAGGTAGTGATAGATCGAAACATTAGGGCTGATAGGCAGTGGTGGGCCTATTTGTGTATAAGATTTAAGGCATAGTTTAGGACAGTAGTAGTAGTAGTGACTGCAGTAGGTTAGTAGCTGGGAAGTTGGCCTAGCGGCCGGACGAGAGTTGGTGATTGGTCCAGTTAAAAGTGGGAGGGGTTTGGCCAAGAGTAGAGCAACGTTTTTTTCAGTTAGTCAGCATATGGCCGGATTAACTTTTAGATGTTTCTAAATAAGAATTCCACTTTAAAAGGAGTCTGTCAGAACAGAATGACTACTCTGTGCACTCTTGACGTGGCCAAACAGTTCAGTGCACCTTCCAAGAGCGGAGATAGAGGGAAAACAAGTAGGTGTAAAGGTGCACTGAACTGTTTGACCCCACCATGATGTACCGAGTGCCTGTATTTGGTTTGAACAGTTGTTCTGGGCTGACGAACTCCCTTTAAGATTCCTAGTTAGCTTTGCAATAATTATGCAATAATAATAATATATTCATGTTTTTAATTCAAATCAATGTTCATATTGCTCTGATCATCTACATTATTACAGTTTCTGAAAAGATCATTATTTTATTTATATAGCACTTTGTGTAGTGTTTCATATAAGTAATCAAGTGACAAACATGGCATAATGAGTAGACAGGCTACCATACCAAGCCAGGCTACCATACAGTGTCATAACAGCTGTACAACTGCTCATGCATGTGCAATGTTTAGTGTACTCAATATGACAGGATTTTATAAATTCTTGCCTTATTACCCATCCCTGCATGACATTTACTGAGTTTTTTACTGCCACTAATTGCACAAGGAGCAAATGTTATTCACACATTGAGAACATGATTCTAGTCTACGTCAGTCTTCTGGAGGCTAACTGAGACTACTAGACAATAATAAACTAAAATTAGAAATTAGACATATTAATGTTTTAAATAACATTCAAAGGATTAATTTCTGTAAACCGAAACATAGAAACATAGCCCTAATGACCATAATGTCACCAAATATAGAAGATATCAATATTCAATGCTTGTCCTCTTTCTATGAAGCAGATGGACACAAACCTAAATGGTTAGCCTTGCATGAGAACCATCCAAGTCATAAGAGGGCAGACAATTTGTCAGCCTCCACTGGGAACACGTCACCTGGAAGCTACAGAATGACACATTTATAGCAATGTGGAGATAAACTGGAGCCCAGGAGACAAATTGAGGAATGTTCAGTGACAATGTTAGTTGTTGAGATCACTTTTCATTTCTCAGTTTTCATCTCGGTTTGCATTCCCAAAGGTGCAAGCGCTCATTAACAAGCATATGCCCACAATGCTCTCTTACCAGTTTGCCTACGTGTCACTTTCAATTAGAATGTGAGGAACAAAGCTTGCTAACATGTACAGTGCCAGAGAGCAGCAATTCACATTACCGGTATTCATGTTGAGAGGAATGCTTGTCAGACTTATTCATTTGGAAATACTGAGCACCAAGTATAAAGCTGAATAAGTCAATAGGCTGAAACCAAGCAGAAAGCTGTGAAACATTATGATGTGATAAGAATAAATTCCTGTACACATTTCATATTTTGTAAAGACCCTGTTTTTTATGTAATGTTGACAGAAGTCTCAGTGTATGACAATAGGACAAAATGGTTTATATGATGTAACAGCGTTACACAAAGTAGTTTCCTGTAAAATATGTTCATTAGATATGTTAAATTGTACTCATTTTCTAAGGAACAATGCCCTGGCACATGAGTGGACAATAGCATTGCTGTTGGTTTTCATTAGCTTACTATCTGTGTGCCACTTTTCGAATGAACCAGCCTGTATATTTGCAATCTTTAAAAATTAAATATTTTACTTAAATGGGTTGTCTCATAATAATCTTAATTGGGTAAAATTGCAAGTCCTTGTAAAAACAAGTTACTTTGCAATTTACTTTATTAAAAATCTTTAGGATTGTGGAATTTGTAATTTATAGGTAACTCTTCAGTGCCTAGGTTACCTATCACCGATGCAGTCTATGAAAGGTGGTCAGTTTTGAGGGAAGGAGCACTTGCAATCTTTTAGCTATAGAGCTCATAAGTGCTGCTCTAAAGCTGGACAGATTGCTGAATTCTGTCAGCTTCAGTTTAGTTACTCTCCTCCCATGCGCTCCTCAGATGCAGCATGTTAAAGTGCACAGTTCATTCCAAGGGTCCGTCCATGCCATTGGTCCAAACTGTTATTTATCTGAAGCACACCACCAAATAGGAAGCCAAAAGGCAAAAGAATGGCTGCAGCACTGCATATTCTTCTGAATGTTCTCCAGCACAGCAAAATCTCCATTCAAAATTCTGCAGTTATGGCATTTTCACTCATAGTGTTTTTCTGAGTTAGAAAGAAATGTGTACAAAGCTAGTGTTACTCACCTTTCTTGGCTCCAGCACTGATCCATTTGTCTTAGTGCATCTATGGCTGGCTCCCTCTGCTCTCATGTTTAGTGGATTACTGTAGTAGCCAGGTTTGTAGCTCTGATATAATTTCCTAGGCCTCATAAGGCTTATTCAGGTGGCTGCTTGTGACCTGAGTATTTGGATTGTCTGCCTATGCTACTACCCCATGCCTACACCCTGCCTAACCACACTAAAAGCCAAGCTCTGTTATTGCAGGGCTCTGCTATTTCTGGGTACCTGCTGCCAAATCAGTCCTGGTGTTCCAAACTGTAGTCCGCTCATTTGTATCTGCTGCAACCAACCTGACTGCTATCTCTGCCCTGACATTCCCATGTTCTGTCTGCACACTCACCCAACGGTACCAGAGTGCTTGAATATGAATATTGTCCTGACCCTGCAAATGTTCTATGCTCACTTGACTTGCTGTACTAAGGTGCCTGATGATTTACTTTGCGCTGTCTGCACTTTTAGCTCTGCTAATCCAAGGTGTTTATCCTACATATACAGCTCCATTGATTTATGTGTCAACCAGCATATCCAGTTCTACTGACCTATGCATCATCCTGCACATCCAGCTTTACTGATTCTCTGTGCTTATCCAACTTCACTGCCTCAATGCCTAACCAGGTGAATCTACCTTATCAGAGACATAAAAACTGGGACTACTAATAAAACATTAATGTTTCCCATTCTCCACCTTCATCTGCCAGTGCTAGAGTGGTGGGAGATTAAATGCATGAGTACTGCTTTTTTGTTATTTTATCTCATTTTTAATAACTTGGAAAACCCCCTTTAAATTTTGATGAGTCAATTTTCTCTACAGAGAAACTGGACTGGAGTGGTGTTGTGCAGAATTTTCTTCCATATAATCAGTGAGGGTCTCAATGATACAGCATCACATGCTAAAACTGTAGTATCTCTTTAATATTATAGATCTGCAAGGGTAAAATTGTTTAAAAAGTAAGAGGTGATTTTTTATATACTTTCGATCGCTGAGCTCATTAAGAATATTGAAAAAATTCCATCACGTACAGTTTTTTCACAAACACTGACTCCATAGGCTTTTTCCAGTACCATACTTTGACCCCTTTGCGTGAGCTTTGGTGGATAATTTTGGTGTCATTAGATTGGTTAGAAATGGTTTTACATGATACTGAAGGAATTCCTTTCATACTTTTCTTAAGACGGTGCTCAAGGGTAGGGATGAGCTGACCCGTCGATGTTCGGGTTCGTCAATTGAAAGTTTGATTTGGTATCGGAACTTGACCACGAACCTGAACCCAGTATAAGTCAATGGGGACCCAAACTTTGATGCTTAAAATGACTGCAAAATGGTCATAGTAAGGGCTAGAGGGCTGCAAAACAAAGCTAAATGAGGGTAAGAGCCCTGCAAACAAATGTGGATAGTGAAATGGCATAAAATAACAGAATAAAAAAAAGAAAATATTAGGAGGCAGAGGTCCAAGTTGAGGAGGAGGTTAAGGCAGACGTGGCGGTGTAAGTGGAAGAGACAGGGGAGGAAGAGATAGCCAATACTGTTTTTGTGTTTTGGGCTTTTTTTATTGATTTTTGAGGGGTACTCTGAAAACAGGCAGTGTAATTGATGCGCCCACTGGGCCGTGGGGTACTCGGTAGCCGGGCTGGTCGATGCTGGGGAATATCCGGTTCCGGTCCGTGACCCAGGGCGGTCAATAAAAGAGGGATTGTAAAAGGGGAATAAAGTTTTTATAGATAATGTTTCGTGATGCCACCTGTGGTATGCGGCTATATGAAGTCGCCGCTGGGGTGCAGATCCTCTGGAGCTGATGGTGACGCAGCAAAGTTGGTTCAGCTCTCCACAGGCAGAGCTAAGCTTCAGGGCAGTAGATGGTGATTTTATGAGGTAGATGTTATTGGTGCCGTGTAGTGCAGGGCTGGTGATGGCGCAGCAATAATTCTAGGACACAGTGGGATGCAGTCTTCAAGGTTTACTCACAGTTGTTCAGACTCCAGGTTACCAGCGCCAGTGTAACGTCCCACGTCGTTCTGCATTCACCAAGGAAGGGGTTCAGCAATCTCTCAGGTATTTCAGGAATACTTAATGGGACCCCGTTCTATGGGCCTCCGTCAGTCGTTTTCCTGCGCTGGCTCTCACCCTCCTGCCCTGCGCCTCACAATCAGTGTCCTAAGCCCGTAGCCTCGGATCTTGGCGGGCGACGTGCAGTCCCCTGAATCCTACGGGGCCACCTTTTCAGTGATATAATTGTGGTAGTGGGCAGCTGCACCTTGAAAGTACAGTAGCCTCTGGTTATCTAGCTGAGCCTTGTAGTTCTCCACTAGTTAGGGGCTGGTCCAATCTGCCGCCTGATCCCTCCACGTCCTGGTAGATTCGGGCGAACGGGTGGCTTCCACACTCACTGTGCCCCTGGGATCCCCTCTGTTCCTCTTGGAGCCTTCCCTCTGCTCCTGTCCTCTCTCTCAGTCTGTACTCCTGGGCCTCTCAATCTAGGCCCGCTCCTCCTGAGCAGAGCTACTACAGAGCTCCTGCTCCCAACGCTCTCTCCTCTAAACTCTCTCCTCAGACTGAACCCTCTCTAGATGGTTCCCTGCTTTCTTATACTCCTACTGAAGTGATCCCTGTATTTCTTCCTCCACCCACACCCACTACTTGGCTCTCCCTCACTCGGTTCCCCCCACTTCCAACCAGGGACAGGGCTCAGCATAAGCCAGTGCATCTTGCCCCGCCTGCTGGTCTGGAATGGTGTAGTGTTGGATGCAGGTGGGTGGGTCCCGGGTAGTACTCCCTCCTTACCTGAGAGTGGGATACCACACCTATGGGTGAGATGCAGTACCTCTGTGGCGGCTGAACACGCAGGGGTGCCACATAATTATCTGCTGGTCACTCTCTCTTTGTATACAGGTCGTGTAATACTCTGTACTTTTTGGGGTTGAAAACAATGAGGGGACGTGGCTGTGCTGCTGGTGGTGATGGTGCAGCTGCTGCAGGGAAAAAAAGGCTGTGGTCGATCTATGCATGCCACACACCCAAATGAAACACCTTCCTCTGGTGCAAGCTGGCAACAGGACATTCTGTGTAATTTCGTAGGCCCGAGTACCGCTGGATGAGTGGTTAGGCCAGAACCAGTAGAGGTGGCTTTACATTGGTTGGCTGAGAGTGCCTTCAGTCCCTTTGCTTTGTCTTCCACTGGGTCCCCTGCTGAAAGTGCAGAGTTTGCACCTGCGGCCCATGGGCATCTGTCATGCAGCAGTCATTTCTGCTTTTTGATGACTCTGCTGGCTGTGGTTCCGTGGGCCATCCACCTGGCCTTGGCTAACAATTGGAAGAGATTGAGTGCACTGATGCCCAACTTCTTGTTCTGTTAGAGTATGAGTATGTGGGAGGGGTAGTGCAAACGGTCAGCGGTCCACTGTAGCTCATCTCTGATGACGATAAAACAGAGGTGGCAACTGCTGTAGTTTTGTGCTGTGTGTAGTCCAGCAAGGAGGGCAGGGGTGAAGACAGGGTGGAACATCATGCGGAAGATTATTATTATCATTATTTTTTTAGGACACCATTGATCCAATGGTGCTGTACATGAGGAGGGGTTACATGCAAAACCCAAATAGAAATTACAATGAGCAAACTAATAGTGACAGACAGCTACAGAGGAGAGAGGACCCTATCCTTTTGGCCTTACATTCTACAGGATAATGGGTAAGGAGACAGTAAGTTTGGGGGTTGCAGCAGCTCTGGTGTTGGTGAGGTGGACGCAGGGTCATTGCAGGCTGTAAGCTGTTCTGAAGATATGGGTTTTTAAGTTCTGCTTTAAAGTTCCTAATGTAGGGGATAATCAGATGTGTTGGGCCACAGACTTTTACAGGATGGGGGATACTCAGGAGAAGACTTACAGGCGAATGGGTGAAGAATATTTGATTGTGGAGGAGAGAAGGATGTTAGAACCTTGCTCTTAGGTTTTTTCCTTTGCTGGTCACATGACCTTGTTGGCCTATTTAATCCTGCTCCGCCCTTCTGGCTTTGCTGGACTTCATTGTATAACTACTTTCTAGCTAGCCTGTGCTCTGTATCTAACTCTGTTAGTTTGCTTGGTCTACGGACCTCTATGTTCTATATATTTTGTTTGTTCGTCTGTCTGCTACTATTTCTGTTAGGAGGTGTCCCATTTTCCTCCCAGTCCTTAGTACTTGTAGGGATTCCTTCCCCACATCTATAGGTCTCCGTACAGACTAGCTTAGGACTTTAGCAGGTCTGATCGCAGGATCAGGTTCCCTGTTACATCGTAGGGATTCAGCTGAGTTCTATCGTAGGGACAGATCTCCTCTCTTTCCTTTAGCTCTGGTAGCAGAACATAACAGTAAGTCCAGCCTGCAAATTCTCTAAGGAAAGATTTTTCTGTTCCATCATGGTGTCGGTTCAGGATTTGGCTCATCGCCTGCAGGGACTCTCTCTGGAGGTGGCCGAGCTCCGTCAGCACATGAGTAACTGTCCTGGAGCACATTTCTTGGAGCCTAAGGTATGTTTGCCGGATTTATTTTTTGGTGAACACCGAGAATTTTTTTCATTTAAAAATGCTTGCTTATTGTATTTTCGTTTGAGACCCAAGTTCTCTGGGGATGAATCCCAGCGCGTAAGGTTCATAATGTCACTTTTGCGCAAAGAGCCTCAGGAGTGGGCCTTTTCTTTGCAACCTAGTGATACATGCTTCAGATCAGTGGATAGTTTTTTTTCTGCTTTGGGACTATTATATGATGATCCTGACCGTGTCGCATCAGCTGAGACTGAGTTGAGACGTTTGAAACAGGGATCAGGTAATGTGGAAAAATATTGTACTCATTTCCGTCGTTGGTCTACTCAAACAGGGTGGAACGATTCTGCTCTGAAAAGTCTATTTCTTGCTGGGCTCAATGAAAGGGTTAAAGACCTGCTAATTGCTTATCCCACACCTGAAGATTTGCAACAGGCTATGCAATTAGCTATACGGGTGGATAGGAGACTGCGTGCAAGGGTTAATGAGAGCAAATCCTCTGCTATGTCAGTTTCTGGTTATGAGAATGTGTGTACTAACAGTGGTGAACCGATGGAGATTGGATCGGTGGCACCTCGCTCTCAAGAAAAAGACCGTAGATTTTTTGAAGGCTTGTGTTTCTATTGCGGAAAATCTGGTCATTTGATTAAAGGCTGTGAGCTTCGTATGAAGAAAGAAAAAAAAATGGTCAGTCATGCCCGTATTGCCTGTTTAAATTCCAAGGGTGTATTTTTAGCTGCTTCCACGATTGCTCAGGAAAAATTAATGGAATTTCGGGTGTTTGTTGATTGCGGGTCTACTCTGAATGTAATTGATGGGGGATTCTTGGAAAGACTCAATTTAAAACCCGAACCTTTATCATCCCCCATTGCTGTGGTTTCTGTGGATGGTTCCCCTTTGAAGAATATTACTCTCAAGGTCTGTGAATTTCCTCTCACTATTAATGGTGTTCACCATGAGAAATTGGATTTGGTAGTTTTGAATAACTTGCCTTCTCCAGTAATATTGGGATTGCCCTGGTTAAAATTTCACAATCCTGTACTGGATTGGTCTACCAGTGAAATTAAATCCTGGAGCCATAAATGTTATGACAAGTGTTGTAACGGGCGTATTGCAGCTTTGGATAGGGGAGAATTGCCTGTTCCTATTCAGGATTTTTGGAGAGTTTTTTCTGAGAAGGAATCGCAGGTTTTGCCTCCCCATAGAGACTATGATTGTACCATTGAATTTGTCCCTGGAGCGACTCTTCCTAAAAGTCGTTTATTTAATCTTACTATTCCTGAGAGGAAGGCTTTGGAGGAATACATACAGACAAGTTTGGCCGCCGGTCACATTAGGCGCTCTAAGTCTCCTGTGGCGGTTGGATTTTTTTTTGTAAAAAAAAAGGACGGCGGTTTACGTCCTTGTCTGGATTTTCGTGAGATTAACAAAATTACTGTACGCAATCCTTACCCACTGCCATTGATTCCTGATCTGTTTAACCAGTTAATGGGGGCCAAGTGGTTCTCTAAAATTGACCTTAAGGGGGCATACAATCTATTGCGCATGAAGGAGGGTGACGAATGGAAGACTGCTTTTAACACTCCTGTGGGTCATTTTGAGAATCTGGTTATGCCTTTTGGTCTTACTAATGCTCCTGCATTTTTTCAGAATCTTATTAATGACATCCTTAGACCTTTGATCGGCAAAAATGTGGTTGTGTATTTGGATGACATTTTGATTTATTCGCCGGATCTGGAGTCTCATTGGCGAAGCGTACGTGAGGTATTACAGTTATTAATGGACAATTCGCTTTTTGCTAAGCTGGAGAAATGTGAGTTCGCTGTACAGAGAATTAGTTTTTTGGGTTACATTATCTCCAGCGATGGTTTTGAGATGGACCCGGTGAAAGTTCAAGCTGTACAGGAATGGCCTAGGCCTATTGGTTTGAAATCGATACAGAGGTTTTTAGGTTTCGCCAATTATTACAGAAAATTCATAAAAAATTTTTCTAGTATTGTCAAACCTCTGACCGATCTCACCAGGAAAGGTGCTGATGCGGTTCAGTGGTCTTCTGAGGCCATTGAAGCTTTTGTGTATCTCAAGGAGAGGTTCACCTCTGCTCCCATCCTTATGCAGCCTGATGTGACTAAGCCGTTTTTGGTTGAGGTTGATGCTTCCTCTGTGGGGGTTGGCGCAGTATTGTCTCAGGATAACGGGGATGGATTACATCCCTGTGCCTTTTTTTCAAAAAAATTTTCGGAGACTGAACTGAATTACGATATTGGTAATCGGGAATTGCTGGCTATTAAACTCGCATTTGAACACTGGCGCCACTTCTTGGAAGGTGCGGAATTTCCCGTTCAGGTTCTTACGGATCATAAAAATCTGATATATCTTGATGCTGCCAAGTGCCTGAATGCCCGTCAGGCCAGGTGGGCACTGTTTTTCTCGCGGTTTAATTTCTCCGTTACTTACATCCCTGGTACTAAGAATGTTAAGGCGGATGCCTTGTCTCGCAGTTTTTCTCCCATAGTCGGTGCTGAGAAAGAGGAGAACATTTTACAAGAAGGTGTTGTGATAGCTGCTTTGGACTCCGTTTTGGAAGATGAGATTCTTAAAGCACAGGAGAATGCCCCATCTAACACTCCTCATGGGAGGTTGTTTGTGCCTGGGACCTTTAGGAGAGATTTGTTTGTTGAGTGTCACGAGTCTCGGTTGGCAGGTCATCCCGGAATCTCTGAGACCAAGAGATTGGTGGGTCGCAGTTTTTGGTGGCCTGGATGGCAGAAGGAGGTCATTAAGTGGGTGCGTCAATGTACTATATGTGCTAGATCTAAGTCCTCACATACTCCTGCTGCGGGGTTGCTTTGTCCTTTGGAGGTTCCCAGTGCTCCTTGGACACATTTGGCTATGGACTTTATAACTGACCTTCCCCCCTCTGAGGGTTTTACTGTTATCTGGGTGGTCGTGGACCGTTTTAGCAAGATGTGTCACTTGGTTCCCTTCGTCAAACTGCCCTGCGCTAAAACTCTCGCTAAGGCCTTTGTCAAGGAAATTGTCAGACTTCATGGCGTTCCTACTGACATTGTTTCTGATAGGGGTCCTCAGTTCGTGGCTTGTTTTTGGCGTGCCTTTTGTGACAGGTTGGGAGTTCATTTGTCGTTCTCGTCCGGATATCATCCTGAATCTAATGGCCAGACTGAAAGGAAAAACAAGGATGTTGAGCAGTTCTTGCGTTGTTTTGTGGCAGACAATCAAGAGGGGTGGTCTGAGTTTCTGCCACTTGCTGAATTTGCTCTGAACAATCATACATCTTCTTCTGCTGGTTGTTCGCCTTTTTTTTGTTGTTCTGGGAGACATCCGTCGTTTGGGTCGTTCTCCAAGTTGGGATCTGCCGTGCCTGAGGAGGAGAATTTTTCCGGTGATTTGGAGAGAGTTTGGACGGATGTGCGTGGTAATCTTCAGGAGGCCAACAGAAAATCTAAAGACTACTTTGATAGGAAACGACAGGAGGTTTTGTTCGCTGTTGGTGACATGGTTTGGTTGTCCTCTAGGAATCTGCGGTTGAGGATTCCTTCTAAGAAATTGGGTCCCAAGTTTGTAGGGCCCTTTAAGGTGCTTCAGGTTGTCAACCAATCTGCTGTTAGGTTGGAGGTTCCTACCTCCTGGAGAATTAATCCGGTATTTCATGTCTCTCTGTTAAAAAAAGCTGTTGTGTCGGATGGTGACGCCTCTGCCTCTGTTCCTCCGCTGGTGGAGGACGGGGAATATGAAATTTCTCGCATCCTTAACTCTAGACGGTAAAGAGGTAGTTTGCAGTATCTTGTGGCCTGGAAAGGTTTCGGACCCGAGGATAACTCTTGGGTGAGGTCAGATGATGTTTCCGCGTCCAGACTTATCAGAGCGTTTCACAGGAGATTTCCTGATAAGCCTGGTCCTAGGGGATCCGGAGGATCCTCTTAGAAGGGGGGGTACTGTTAGAACCTTGCTCTTAGGTTTTTTCCTTTGCTGGTCACATGACCTTGTTGGCCTATTTAATCCTGCTCCGCCCTTCTGGCTTTGCTGGACTTCATTGTATAACTACTTTCTAGCTAGCCTGTGCTCTGTATCTAACTCTGTTAGTTTGCTTGGTCTACGGACCTCTATGTTCTATATATTTTGTTTGTTCGTCTGTCTGCTACTATTTCTGTTAGGAGGTGTCCCATTTTCCTCCCAGTCCTTAGTACTTGTAGGGATTCCTTCCCCACATCTATAGGTCTCCGTACAGACTAGCTTAGGACTTTAGCAGGTCTGATCGCAGGATCAGGTTCCCTGTTACATCGTAGGGATTCAGCTGAGTTCTATCGTAGGGACAGATCTCCTCTCTTTCCTTAGCTCTGGTAGCAGAACATAACAAAGGAGGTCTTTGGAGGATTACATGGTGGAAGAAATTGGGAGATTTAATTCAGAGATATATGGGGGACACAGATTATGTATGGCTTTATAGGTCAGTGTTACTAGCTTAAGTGGATACATTGTGGAATTGGAAGACAATGAAGTTATTTGCAGAGGGGAGAAGCGGAGGAGTAGCAGAGACAGAAGTGGATTAGTAGGGCAGAAAAATTACGGACAGACTAGAGAGGGGCGATGATGCAATGAGGGATGATGAGGTCCTAGACCCCACAAGGAGTCAAGTGTCACGGGTGTGTCAGAGGTGACAGACAGTCGCCCTGCAGTGGTTTGCAGGAGATATCCACGTTTGGCAATGCAGACAGCTGCCTAGATAGGAGGCTGTGTTTAGGACCTAGCGACTACCTCCCTTTAGTCGGGGTGTATATATACCTGGTGTGTCTAGGTGGGCATCGCCGGTTATACTCATTTCTACTTGGAACTTGGCTGAAGCAGCATCACGTCCTGTCTGGAATGTTGAGGCCGTGTGCCTTGTTGGAGTCCTTCTAAAGCTGAGTTGTTGTTCCCCTGTGTTGTCTTCCCCTTTTGTCTTTAGAGTGCTAGTGGAGGTTGACTAGTGCTCATCTCCTTCCGCCCCCAGCTATAGCCTTATGCCAGGGATGGTAGGGCTAGTCACGTGATCGGCGACAGCTGAGGAGGCTGTATAGGCACGTTAGGGGGAGACAGGGTGACACTAGTCCAGATTAGGAGGTCACCTCTTCCCCCTTTCCATAGTGTCTGGGCTCCCTTTCCCTTTCCCTTCTGTGTTGCACTCACACCTGGCATGACTCTCTGTGTTGCACTCACACCTGGCATGACATCAATGCCATCCGAATGACGTGGGCAGTTCAGAGGAAGAGGTGATGGTTACGCTGCCCAAGCTGCACAGCAAAAGGGAGCTGGGTGCAAAAGCACCATGGGCGGCCCCTAGCCAGTATGTTGGCTGCTACTGCCCACCTCTCCGACTAACTGAGCACACCAAAGCCAGGTCAAAGGAGCTCCTTGACAATACAAGGTTTGCATGCTGTGCCATCAGAGACTGAAACGAGGCATAAATGTTCTTAACCTGAGCACCACCTGCATGATGAAACATCTGAATGCAAAGCACGAGCTGCAGTGGAGTAAACACCTGAAAAAACAGGAAAGATCTGAGCCTCCTCGTGCTCCCTCTTCTGCTGCGGTCTTGGCCACTTCCTCCCCCTCCCAGTCAACAGGGCCACATGGCTCTCCGCAAAGAGAGGATGTGACAGCACCACCACCAGCAGTGTCACAGAGCATCTCCACAACATCCCATTAAAGCATTCAGCTGTACATCCCCCAAACAATGGATCTCATATTCTACATGTGGCCACACAAGTGATTTCTAAAGGGCTAACAATACGTTGGGATCATGGGAACCACAGTATGTGGTTCCCAACCGCCACTACTTTTCCAGGCGGGCCATCCCTGCCTAGTACGAACATATTGTGTACAAAATCAGGGGTGCACTGCGTAACTCAATCAGTGTAAAGGTCCACATAACCCCCAATGCGTGGACCAGTAAGCATGAGCAGGGACTTTATATCTCTCTAACTGCCCACTGGGTAAATGTTCTGGTAGCTGAGCCTGAGGCAGAAAGCGTTTTGGTGCATGTCCTTTCATCACAGAGGATTGCTGGATGTTTTTTGGATGTTTCTCTGTCCATGTTGCCTCCTCCTCCTACTCCACTTCCTCGAACACCTTTCATGTGGTCAGCCTAACACCTGCACGACCAACTTCATCACAGCCAGGGGTAAACTACAGCAGGCTGTTTTGAAACTCATCTGTTTGTGGGAAAAATCCCACACCACACAGGAGCTGTGGATGGGGATCAAAGAACAGACAGATGTGTGGTTGGTGCCGATAAACCTCAAGCCTGGCCTGGTGGTGTGCGATAAAATGCAAAATATAAGAGCAGTTCTGGGCCTAGCCGATATGATGCATATCCTTTGTCTGGCGCTTGTGCTGAATTTGGTGGTTTAAATTTTTCTTAAAATTTATACAGATATGTCAGAGCTGCTGCTGAAAGTGCAGGCCATCTGTGTACACTTTTGATGTTCTCACCCTGATGCTGCTCGCCTCTCTGCACTGTAGCATCACTTCTGCGTTCCCGCTCACCGCCTCATACAGTACAGACCAAAAGTTTGGACACACCTTCTCATTTAAAGATTTTTCTGTATTTTCAGGACTATGAAAATTGTACATTCACACTGAAGGTATCAAAACTATGAATTAACACATGTGGAATTATATACTTAACAAAAAAGTGTGAAAGAACTGAAAATATGTCTTATATTCTAGGTTCTTCAAAGTTGCCACATTTTGCTTTGATGACTGCTTTGCACACTCTTGGCATTCTCTTGATGAGCTTCAAGAGGTAGTCTCGTGTTGGAGCCATGATTCATGTCAGTCCACTTGGTGCAACAGCTCTCCAAGTTGTGATCACTCCTTTTTAGATGCAGGCTAACAAGCAGATCTAATTTGATGCAGGTGTTAGTTTTGGGAATGAATATTTACAGGGTGATTCCATAATTTTTTCCTCAGAATTGAGAGATTCCATTATTTTTTCCCTCTGCTTGGTCTGAAAAAAATTACCCTTACTGAGTACCACATTTTTTCTTGATTTCTTTCAGGGTTTTTTAAAGCCATAAAGTTGCCATTTGAAATGACTTTAGTTTTGTGCCATGTCTGTGATCTGCTTTTTTTCAACAACATTAAACAACTGAATGAACATCCTCCGAGCCCGGTGATTCCATAATTTTTGCCAGGGGTTGTAGTTTTATTTCTTAATGGAGGTATAAATGTTAATATAATAATATCTGCCCGCAGCTGTCTGTTTAGCCTATGCTGGTTATTGAATATAGGGTGGACCCATGTCATGTTTTTAGGGGAGTCTCCCCTATAATAACCAGTAAAGGCTAAGCAAACAGCTTTTAGCTGATGTAAATAGCCTGGGAATCTTTATCGATATTGGCCCGCTCCCAGATTATTAACATCGGTCCCCAGCCGTCGGCTTTCCCTCAGCTGGTTATGAAAATTACGGGTGACCCCTAGCTGTTTATTTAATTTATGTGAGACCTGTGTCAGTGCAGGGAGCATCTGTCTGAAATCTCGCTCACACAGCTCTGACAGCGTGCACAGATGAATTCGGAAACTCATGAAAGACGATGTGTTTGAAACAAAAATGAAAGTTGTTGAGAAAAGGGCTTGGATTCTTTTAAAGAAGTCGTGTAGAAATATTTCTAGGTAACAACAAAGATCCAAAATTTAAGTCCATCATGAAGAACATGCTGAAACGTTTCAACCTTGGGTTGAAAAATCTTGATGCTGTTAGCGAAGAGCAAGGAGAAAGATTTCATCACGATATCAAGGAAATGGAACGTTGATACCAAGGTAGATGGAACGTGAACATGATGGGTAACTACTGCTGGATGCTTCACATAGAAGATCCGCAGGCCTTCTGTAAGAGAAAAGGTATCAAGAGAAGCTTTGAAGAGAAAAAGAAAAGCACAAGATTTAATTTCCATTAAAGTTGCAGAATGAATGTTCAATAAATTTTTATAAATAATATTATGTACATTTTTGGCTACAATAAAGATTTTTCTTGTTCATCTCGCTTGTACATAATTTGACGCACGTTTTGTGCAAAATCCATAAGTGATGGTTAAATATGGAAGTGTTTTTTGAAATCAGGGCATAAGAAAAAATAAGAATCAGTCACTGGATTTGAAATAATTTATATAAACCCAAATTTTGCATACCTGTGTATTCAATCTTATTATAAATTAGTTTTGTAAAGACTTTAGTACTGTATTTAGAAATGAAATAAAGAGATATATTGTATTTTTCAGACTATAATTTTTTGCTATTTTCTTTAATAGCGATCACACTGTTAGCCGCAGCCTCCGACTCTTGCAGCTGCTGAGCGATCACGTGTGCCCGCTATTAAAGAGAATGAATATTCACTGCACCCCCCGCCCATGGGAGTGGAGTGCAGTGAATATTCATTTTCATTAATAGCGGGCACACATGATTGTTGAGCATCTGCAAGCGCCGCACCTGTGACACACACTGTGCCCGCTAGTAAAGTAAATTAATATTCACTGCTCCCCATACCCATAGTCCCAGCATTGGGGAGGAGTGAATATTCCGGCAGCTAACCTCAGAGTGTGGGAGTGCATGGCAATAATGTCATGTGCTGCTTACATGCTGAGATCAGCTGCTGGCATCAGAACAGGATGCAGCATTGAGAGGGTAGTATAATTGTTTTTTTTTTATGTGTGCAGCGTGTTGAAGACCATATGTACCATTGTAGGGGGCCATGTATACCAGGATGGGGATGAGTGGGCCATATATACCAGGATGGGGATGAGGAGCAGTGTTGAGCCACCCCCGTAGTGTTCGAGTTCGGTTCGGTTCGTCGAACACCCGTGTGTTCGCCGAACTGTTCGTCGAACTGTTCGTCGAACACCTTCGAACACCGTTAAAACCAATGGCAGGCAAACAAAAACACATAGAAACACATAGAAAACACCTTCAAAGGTGTCCAAAAGCTGACAAACTGCTCAGAAGACATAACTAACACATGGAAAAGTGACAAGTACATATAGTCATGCGAAAATAAAAGAGGTGGAGGAGTAAAAGGAGGGGGAGACACAGATATAGGCATGTCATGCCCTTCTAAAATCCAAAAAGTGAGAAGCCGACACGGCCAGTCCGCTCCTGCCCGTGCCACCTCCGTGTCGCCGGGTTTGTGCCAGAGCCGCGGTGAACCCTGACGGCCAGCCCCCCTCTCCCAATACTGGTGCCTGTCCGCTGGTGGGTCGAGCGAGCCCCCCTGTGGTGGAGGCAGCTCTAAGCTTATTAATTTAAATTGTCTAATTTGAATGAATACACTTTAAATCCATTTACAAGGATCTATTGGAGGGCAAGTCTCATGCCAGCAGCCGCGGTAATTCCAGCTCCAGTAGCGTCCACTAAAGCTGCTGCAGTTAAAAAGCTTTTATAAGGATCGAGCTCGGCTGTCCACCGCAAGGCATCCTACTGCCAGTCCCAGCCCCTATGCCTTGGGGTGCCTCCTGATGCTCTTCACTAAGTATCCCATGGTCCCAAAGCATTTCCTTTGAAAAAATTAAGTGTCTAAACTACAGGTGGTGTAGCTTGCTTAACAGCCGGGATAATCCGCTGACTAGCAGACACTGCTACTAGGCACAAAGTATTTCCTGGGCTAGATGCAGTTAAAAATTTGTAATTAGATACTCTCGTTGGATGCTGAGAAAGCATTCCATAGAGTCTCCTGGCACGCCATATATGATTCTCTTAAAAAGCTTGGGGTAGGGGTCTAGGGGACCCTTTTATAGCCAAAATCACGGCCCTGTATCGCAATACGTCACCTAGGCTGAAGATAAATGGAACTGTAGCACCCTGAGGGCTCGGTTGCTACAAACGTATTGCACCTCACCCAGAGGTGTGATATCTCACTCTCAGGTAAGGATGGAGTGTGGATCAGGACCCGACACCTGCATGCATTACACCACATTGCCGTGGGGCAGGGCGACCAATATGCCCCTGAGATGGGCACGACAGTCCCTGTCCCTGGCTGGAGTGGGGGGAGGGAACACTGAGGAAGGGGAACCCTGTAGTGCAGGAGCAGGGAGGAAGCAGTTCCTGGGTGCATTGAGAAGGGAGTATAAAAGGTGGGCACCATCTTAGTTCAGTGCAGAGAAGTCTGAGCAGAAGTGGCAGGGAGCAGGGGCTCTGCATGAGCTCTGCTCCGGAGGCGGGCCTAGTAACAGAGGCCCAGGCCTGGAAGAGGGAGAAGGAAGGAAGAGGAGCGGAGAAGGCTCCAGGAACAAGGAATGAAGGGATCCCAGGGGTGCGGACGGGCAAGTCACCACCGCACGCCCGAATCCACCTGCTTGGAGGGGTCAGGCCAAAGGGGGAGGCCGGTCCCCGAACTAGTGGAGGCAGGAAACGACCCTCAGCTAGAAACCGGAGGCTCTGACATTTTATGTGGCGCAGCCCCTCGCTACACCCACTAGGAAGGCACCACATAGGGTCAGGGAAACTGGCGCCAAGTTTACCAAGAGGAGGCCCGAGGCAGCCGGACAGAAGTGTTGGTAAGAAAGGCCAGACAAAGGACACACAAAGGGGGTCCTGTGAAGTGCTCCAAAGTTATCTGGGAGCCCCTCACCTGGTGAACACAGTACGACGTGGGCAGCCGTTACCTGCAGACGTGGTCTGGATAATAAGAACTGTGAGTAAAGGCCCTGGACTGCATCACTGACTCCGTGTCGTTACTGCTGCTGCCCTGCACCATCACCCCCATCCTCCGCATACACTGCCCTGAGGCTATACTCCTCCCGTGGGGAGTTATGCTACGCTCTGCTGCACCCACAACACCAGCCTCAGCGGTCTGCCCTGTAGCGGCGGTTCACTCTGACCGCAATCCACGGGTGGCGTAGTCGGACATTTAAACATCAAAACCACATAAATAGTTCCGCCACTGGTTTGACCGCCCTGAGCCACGGAACCGGGTCGCCGCCACGAAGACTACAACCACCAGCATCCACCAAAAAAGGTCCGGCTCCGGGTGTCCCAAGGCCCAGGGGGTGCGACAGAACATTTTCATCACCTTTCACAATCACCAATGGGACAAGGCAGGGATGTCCTCTGTCCCCTCTCTTATACATCCTAGTGACGGAGCACCTGCTCTCATCAATTCGCCATAACCCCAATATTAGGTGGATTGAGGTGGGAGGCACCGAGTACAAGTGCTCTCTATTTGCTGATGATGTCCTAGTATATATCACTCAATCACATATATCCATCCCTGCTGTTATGGCTGAAATAGATCACTTTGTTACATGGTAAAATTTTAAAATCAATGCAGCGAAGTCTGAGGCCCTCGATGTCTCCCTCCCCAAATCCATATAGGATTCCATCCAGTCCAACTTTCCCTTTGCCTGGCCCTCACAGGGTATCAAATATTAGGAATTCCTATTCATAGAGACCTCTCCCATCTATGTTATCTTAATTTTGGGCCCTTTATTGAACAATTCCATACAGACCACGGTTGGCAAGTTAGAACTGTAAGATTCACTACGTGAACCACTGGTGTTTTGTGGAAAAGCACATGTACACTGCGTTCCAAATTATTATGCAAAAAGTGTTTAGGAGTGATAAGGGAACAATTTGTTTGTTTGTCAGTTAAACTCATTGATGGTGATGTGTGTCAGGGCTCTTTATATCACTGTAAGCAATTGCAGACACCTGTGCTAATTAGTTTGGCAGGTGTGTCCAATGAAAGGCAAGACTACTTAAGAAGGCTCTCTCACGTTATTAAGCAGCCTACATTTTCTGCCAAAATGGGAAAGAAAAAGGATGTGTCGGCTGCTGAGAAGCAACAAATTGTGGAGTGTTTAGGTCAAGGCATGACTACAATCAACATTGTGCGATGATCAGGATGAAGTGTCTTGGCAATCAAGAAGTATGTAGCTGATTCACAGTACACACGTGTGCGTGCTGATAAGGGCAAATTGAGGACTCTTTCCTACAGGCAATTACGTCAGGTTAAAAGAGCAGCGGCAAGAAAGCCTTGTCATAGCAGCAGACAAGTTTTTGAAGCTGCTTATGCCTCCAACGTCCCCCGAACAACAAGATGCAGGGTCCTTCAGAGGTTTGCAGCTGTGCATACGCCATCCTGTCGACCTCCTCTATCCACTTCACACAAACAGAAACGGCTCCAGTGGGCCAAACATTACATGAAGACTGATTTCAAAACTGTTTTGTTCACGGATGAGTGCCGTGCAGCGCTCGATGGTCCAGATGGATGGAGTGGAGGATGGCTGGTTGATGGACACCCCACGCAAACACGGCGACAGCGCCAACAAGGAGGAGGTGGAGTAATGTTTTGGGCTGGAATCATGGGGAGAGAGATTGTCGGCCCCTTTAGGATCCCTGAAGGCGCTAAAGATGAACTCCATAATGTATGTGGATTTTCTCAAACAGCACTTCCTGCCATGGTTCAAGAAGAAGAACCGTGTATTTCACAGCAAGATCATTTTTCTGCATGATAATGCACCATCTCATGCTGCACATAAAACATCTGCATCTCTGGCTGATATGGGCATAAAAGGGGACAAACTTATGGTGTGACCCCCATGCTCCCCTGACCTCTACCCCATTCAGAACCTTTGGAGCATCATTAAAAGGAGTGTCTATGATGGCGGGAGGCAGTTCACATCTAAGCAACAGCTCTGGGAGGGTATTCTGTCCTCATGCAAAACAATTGAAGCAGAAACCATCCAAAACCTGACAAATTCAATGGACGAGAGAGTTCAGAAGCTCCTTTCGAACAAGGGGTCCTATGTGAAAATGTAACATCACCTACAATAAAGTTTTGAGTTGAAAACTGTTTGATTTCAGTTTCTAACAACCTGCTAATGCTTATAATTTCAAAAATGACCATTTTTTTGGTCTTTATTAAAATGAAAAGGTTGATCGAAAAGTTTGGGGGATCTAAGAGTGTGGCAACCCAGTAGTCATGATTACTTCGAATTCTGACAATATGAGGGTCATGCTGCAGGTAGTGCAGCAAGAAGGCACTTATGTGTCTTGCGCATCTCGGAGCCCCAAAATTATTTTCCGGGCTAGATGCAGCTAAAAATTATTTTTAATTTTAAATCTGGTGGAGATTATTATAGATGGCCTAATAGGATCAGTGCTGCACACTGCTACAAAGCCCAAATTATTTTCCAGTCAAGATACAGATAAACATGATTAGTAATTTGAAAGCTTAAAACGGTTGGTAGGGTGATTTTAACCAATCATCAAGCTTTTACTCTCCCCAGGATGACACAGGGGTAGAAAAGTCGTTTCGGATCCATGATTTGTTCATCTTTATGAACGTGAGTTTGTCTACATTATCAGTGGAGAGCCGCTGTCAGCACACTACCAGCAGCGCTGAACACACGTTCAGACAGATCGCTGGCTGCGGGGCATGACAAGATCTCCAAGGCGTAAGTGGCTAGCTCCGGCCATTTATCCAGATTGGAAGCCCAAAAAGAGCAAGGGTCCAGTGACACAGTCGTGGCTTCAATGTTTACTTGGAGATACTCCTGTACCATCGTCTCTAGGCGTTGACTATGTGTCAGACTTCTTGTCTCCTGTGGCCTTGCAAAGGATGGGCTAAAAAAGTGGTGAAATGATTCCGCAAAATTGATGTTACCAGCAGATACTGTGGTTCTGTTACGGTTTGAGTGCTGAACACTTGACGGTCCCACGGTTGGCAAGTTGGATCTGTGAGATTCACTACGTGCACCACTGGTATTTTGTGGAAAAGCACATGTAAGATTCTGCAACAGTCTCTGCTGATACTCCTGCATGCGTGCATCCCTTTCTATGGCAGGAATAATTTCTGCAAATTTACTTTTGTACCGGGGATCTAACAGTGTGGCAACCCAGTAGTCAGGATTATTTCTAATTCTCACAATTCGAGGGTCATGTTGCAGGTAGTGCAGCAAGAAGGTACTCATGTGTGTTGCGCATCCAGGAGCACCAAGTCCCTGTTGTGTTGGTGGCGAGGTAACAATCATGCTTCCTTCCTCTGTCCTCTCCCCCCAACCTCGCACAACAGAAATGTGATCAAGGTCTCCCTCATCTGATGAGTCTTCCATCAGTTCGTCCTCCACTTCTTCCTGGGCTCCTGCACCTTCCTCACTAGTTTGGCTGCTACCATGCGCCCTGGTAAAACCATCTCCCCCACCCTCACATGCCTGCCGCCTTGGTGCTGCCGACCGTCTGGACCTTGCAGATGTTAGCCCTTCCGCATACAACTCCTCCTCCTCTACTTCCTCCACCTCCTCTTGTGCCACCACCTGACTCCGAATTCTGTTTAACATGTGCTCCAGCATGTAAATCACCGGAATAGTCATGCTGATAATGGCATCGTCAGCACTAAACATCTTCGTCGCCATTTCAAAACTGTGCAGAAGGGTGCATAGGTCCCTGATCTGAGACCACTCCTCCAGCGTGATTTGCCCCACCTCTGAATCTCGTTGGCCAAGGCTATACGTCAGAACGTATTGCACCAGGGCTTGTCGGTGCTGCCACAGTCGCTGCAACATGTGCAGAGTTGAATTCCACCGGGTAGGCACATCGCATTTTAGCCGGTGAATTGGCAGGCCCAACGACTTCTGTAGAGATGTAAGTCGCTGAGCTGTGGGATGCGAACGGCGGAAGTGAGCACACAGCGACCGTGCCCTCTGCAGAAGGCCATCTAGTCTGGGATAGTGGGCTAAAAATTGCTGGACAACCAGGTTCAACACGTGAGCCATACAAGGCACGTGTGTGACATTGCCCCGGCGAAGGGCCGCACCCAGATTTGCAGCATTGTCGCACACGGCCTTCCCTGGTTTCAGGTCCAGTGGAGACAACCATTCATGAAATTGGTTCTCCAGAGCTGACCACAACTCCTCAGCTGTGTGACTCACATTTCCCAGACATTTCAAAGTAAAAACCGCCTGATGACGTTGAGCCCTACTGCCAGCATAGTAACGAGGTGTGCAGGATCCCTTCTGCGCAGTTAGAAAGCTTGTGGCATGACCAGACAGGCTTTGGGTGCAGGTGGAAGACCGAGAGGAGGTTGAGGAGGCAGAAGCAGTGGAGGAACTTTGACATAAAGAGGATTGACGCACAACTCGTGGGGACGGCAAGACTTGGACAGCAGCCCCTTGTCCTGCTGTCACCATAGTTACCCAGTGCCCAGTCAGCGACATGTAACGCCCCTGTCCATGCCTACTCGTCCAAGTGTCTGTGGTGAAATGCACCCTGTCACACACAGAGTTTCTCAAAGAAGCGGTGATGTTGTGTGCGACATGCTGGTGGAGCGCAGGCACACCTTTCTTTGAGAAGTAGTGCCAACTGGGCATCTGGTACTGGGGCACTGCGACGGACATAAGGTCTCGAAAATCCTCTGTGTCCACCAGGCGGAAAGGCAGCATTTCTGTAGCCAAGAGCTTGCAGATGGTGAAATTCAACCTCTTAGCTTTCTCATGGCTAGGAGGAAATGGTCTTTTACTTGTCCACATCTGAGGGACCGAGGGCTGGCTATTGTGCTTAGACGGGGTTGATAAGGGTGTCCCCGGCAAACTGCCGGTCTGTGAGGAAGATGCAGGCGGACATGTTAGGTTGCCTTGATCCAAAGGTGGTGCTATCGATGTCGGACAGCGCTCAACACCAGCTGCTGTTACCACCTCCAAAGAAAATGATGACCTGCCAATCACGCTGGCTGTTGCGGGTAAAGAGGTGGCAGGTCTGCGCCCCAAAACAGGTGTGACTGCTGTCCCCCCAGTCACAGAGGATGAAGAGGCCGCGGATGCACAAGATATGGCAGACGGTGGTTGGCCCGGCCGGCTAGGCCGCATTGTAGCACACTGAGCTTCCCACTGCAACTTATGCTTCATGTCCATGTGCCGGTTCATGCATGAAGTACTCAAACTATGTATTTTTTGGCCTCTACTTAGCTTTTGCTGACAAATGTTACAGATAACACGAGTTGGGTCATCTTTATCGATCTGAAAAAATGCCCAGGCTATGCAAGGCTTAGCACCCATGCGACCTGAAGAGCCACCACGACTTGTGGTGAGAGGCAGAGTTGTGTTTGAGGATGCAGTTGTTGACGTGCTTCCAGTACTACGTCTCTGTCCAGGAAGGCGCAACCTGACCTCGTCGTCACTAGCATCTTCCTCCACCTCCTCTGCTGACCTCATCTCTTGGCTGACTGTGGGTTGACAGTAAGTTGGATCTCCAACCTCATCATCATCACCCTGTGTGTTATCACACCCGTCGTCCTCAGAGCCAACCTGTTCCTGCCCTGACAAAAAACTAAAGTTGTCGCTCCAATCAGGTATTTGAGTCTTATCATCGTCTTCCTCATTGTCTCCACCAACAGGAGTTACAGTTTGGGAATGAGGGTCTACATTATGGTCAGAACCTTCTGCGTCTGGTCCTGGATCCGACACATAAAGATTCTGGGCATCAGTGCAGATCATTTCCTCGTCTGGATTCACAGAAGCGCTGGAGTCGACCTCTGATTCCCAGGCTATAGTATGAGTAAACAGCTCTGCAGACTCAACCATCTGTTCTACCTCATACTCAGACGGGCAGCTGGAGATTTGGGAGCTGTGAGGAAGCAAGTGCGATTTGGGTGACACCTTTGAGGACTGGAGTATTTGTGATGTTGAAGTTGATGTGGAGGAGAGCCCACTTAAAGGAGCACTTGATATCCGTTGAAGCACCTGCTGTTTTTGTGCCTCATCTGGAATTTGTAGCAATTGGCGTGGCCGTAAGAAAGGGATCTTATCACATTGTCCGCTAAAAGAAGTAGACATTTTAGTTTGGCTGGAAGATGGTCTTTCTTCTGCAGATGTTACTGTTGCTTTAACACCTACCCCACGGACACAACCTTTTTTCCCCTTCCCAACACGCCTATTCCCCTTTCCACCAGCAGCAGGCCTTTTTCCACTCATTTTGGTGGTTAACTAATTCACAACTCTGGAGTTGTTTGCACAAAAAAACAATGGATGGTAACCGAGCAGAGCAGAGTGGCCAAACTGTGGTATTAGGCCAAAACTATTGGCTGGGTTAGATGCAGAAAAAAATTATATTCAATTTGCAACCTGATGGAGGTCAGTATAGATGGACTAATACAACAAGTCCCATACACAGCTAGAAGCCCAAATATTTTTTCAGAGGTACTGTAGATGCAGATAAAAATTATTTTTAATTTGCAACCTGATGGACGTCAGTATAGATGGACTAATAGAGAAAGTCCGACACACTGCTAGAAGGCCAAATATTTTTTCAGAGCTAGATGCAGAAAAAAATTAGATTCAGTTTGCAACCTGATGGAGGTCTGTATAGATGGATTAATAGAACAAGACCCACACACAGCTAGAAGCCCAATATTTTTTCAGAGGTAGATGCAGAAAAAAATATATTCAGTTTGCAACCTGATGGAGGTCAGTATAGATGGACTAATACAACAAGTCCCACACACAGCTAGAAGCCCACTATTTTTTCAGAGGTAGATGCAGAAAAAATATATTCAGTTTGCAACCTGATGGAGGTCAGTATAGATGGACTAAAACAACAAGTCCCACACACAGCTAGAAGCCCAATATTTTTTCAGAGGTAGATGCAGAAAAAAATATATTCAGTTTGCAACCTGATGGAGGTCAGTATAGATGGACTAATACAACAAGTCCCACACACAGCTAGAAGCCCAAATATTTTTTCAGAGGTACTGTAGATGCAGATAAAAATTATTTTTAATTTGCAACCTGATGGAGGTCAGTATAGATGGACTAATAGAGAAAGTCCGACACACTACTAGAAGGCCAAATATTTTTTCAGAGCTAGATGCAGAAAAAAATTATATTCAGTTTGCAACCTGATGGAGGTCAGTATAGATGGATTAATAGAACAAGACCCACACACAGCTAGAAGCTCAATATTTTTTCAGAGGTAGATGCAGAAAAAAATATATTCAGTTTGCAACCTGATGGAGGTCAGTATAGATGGACTAACAGAGAAAGTCCCATACACTACTAGAAGGCCAAATATTTTTTCAGAGCTAGATGCAGAAAAAAATTATATTCAGTTTGCAACCTGATGGAGGTCTGTATAGATGGATTAATAGAACGAGACCCACACACAGCTAGAAGCCCAATATTTTTTCAGAGGTAGATGCAGAAAAAAATATATTCAGTTTGCAACCTGATGGAGGTCAGTATAGATGGACTAATACAACAAGTCCCACACACAGCTAGAAGCCCAAATATTTTTTCAGAGGTACTGTAGATGCAGATAAAAATTATTTTGAATTTGCAACCTGATGGAGGTCAGTATAGATGGACTAATAGAGAAAGTCCGACACACTGCTAGAAGGCCAAATATTTTTTCAGAGGTACTGTAGATGCAGATAAAAATTATTTTTAATTTGCAACCTGATGGAGGTCAGTATAGATGGACTAATAGAGAAAGTCCGCCACACTACTAGAAGGCCAAATATTTTTTCAGAGCTTGATGCAGAAAAAAATTATATTCAGTTTGCAACCTGATGGAGGTCAGTATAGATGGACTAATACAACAAGTCCCACACACAGCTAGAAGCCCAATATTTTTTCAGAGGTAGATGCAGAAAAAAATATATTCAGTTTGCAACCTGATGGAGATCAGTATAGATGGACTAATACAACAAGTCCCACACACAGCTAGAAGCCCAATATTTTTTCAGAGGTAGATGCAGAAAAAAATATATTCAGTTTGCAACCTGATGGAGGTCAGTATAGATGGACTAATACAACAAGTCCCACACACAGCTAGAAGCCCAAATATTTTTTCAGAGGTACTGTAGATGCAGATAAAAATTATTTTGAATTTGCAACCTGATGGAGGTCAGTATAGATGGACTAATAGAGAAAGTCCGACACACTGCTAGAAGGCCAAATATTTTTTCAGAGC
Organism: Phyllobates terribilis; assembly: GCF_046119375.1. NCBI lineage: Eukaryota > Metazoa > Chordata > Amphibia > Anura > Dendrobatidae > Phyllobates > Phyllobates terribilis. Next base: position 419,512,010 of record NW_027362762.1, on the reverse strand, counting down.
TAGATGCAGAAAAAAATTAGATTCAGTTTGCAACCTGATGGAGATCAGTATAGATGGACTAATAAAATGATGCTATGCCCAAAAGATTTTACTTCACTAGGTGCAGTAAAAAAATTGGTATTCTATACACAGGTGGTATATCTTGCAACACAGATAGGCTACTCCACTGACGAACACACTCTGCAATAGGCCAAAAAGGATTAGCTTTGCTAGATTCAGCCAAATGCTGTGAAAAAAACTTGCACAGCACTGGCACAGACCTGCCTGGCAAAAACTGATAGGAACTGATGTAACCTAGTCCTGAAAAGGACTCCAATTACAATTAGTCTTTACTCCCACAATCTATCTATTTAAAAGCACAGACCTGCCTGATAAAAGTCGTAGGAAATGCTGTAACCTAGTCCTTAAAAGGACTGCAATCACAACTATTCCCTACTCCCAAGCTATCTGTATATTTGTGCGAAAATTGGCTTGAAATTAACAAGGTATAGCGCACACAGCAACAGCGGTGCCGTCTAACACGCAGCTGCAGCAGTGAGAAAATGGTGGCGACGGGGAAAATGGCTTGGTCTTATAGGGCAAGGACATGTGACATACACTGCCAATGACACATGCCCTTGCTTGTGTGAAAAAAAGCACTTCGCTCCGTGTGTGCGCTGCTGATAGGCTGACAGATTGCACCTCCCCACTGTAAATGCGGGAAAGAGAAAAAAAAATGGAGATCTTCATTGTTCCTGCAGAGATCCATCCCCTGCCCCTCCCCCCACCCCGCTGTACACTCAAACTGCGTATTAACATTAATTTTCATCATTACTGAGAAAAAATCCAGTTATGATTTTGGTGCACGAACAGTTATCGAACATAACCTCGAACAGCCGAATTTTTCTCAAATTGTTCGTGTTCGCCGAACGGCTCGAACACCCCCCAAAACAGCTCGAATTTGAGATTGGCGAACAGTTCGAGTAGAACAACGCTCATCTCTAATGAGGAGGCCTTATATACCAGGATGGGGATAAGGGGGCCATATATACCAGGATGATGATGATGGGGCTTTATATATCAGGATGGGGAAGCTATATATACCAGGATTTGAATGGGGAGGCCATAAATACCAGGATGGGTACGAACGAGCCATATATACCTGGATGGGGATGAGGGGGCCATATATACCTGGATGGGGATGAGGGGGCCATATATACCTGGATGGGGATGAGGGGGCCTTATATACCAGGATGGGGATGATGGGATCATGTATACCAGAATGGGGATGAGGGGGACTTATATTCCAAGATGGGGATGAGGGGACCATATATACTTGGATGAGGATGAGGAGGCTATATATACCAGGATGGGGATGAGGGAGCCATATATACCTGGATGGGAATGAGGGGGCCAAATATACCAGTATGGGGATGAGAGGGCCTTATATACCAGGATGGGGATGAAGGGATCATGTATACCAGGATGGGGATGAAGGGGTCTTATATTCCAAGATGGGGATGAGGGAACCATATATACTTGGATGGGGATGAGGAGGCTATATATAACAGGATGGGGATGAGAGGGTTATATATACCAGGATGGGGATGAGGGGGCTATATATACGAGGATGGAGATGAGGGGGCTATATATACCAGGATGGGGATGAGGGGGCTATATATACCAGGATGGGGATGATGGGGCCATACATACCAGGATGGGGATGAGGAGGCCATATATACCAGGATGGGGATGAGGGGGCCTTATATACTAGGATGGGGATGAGGGGATCATGTATACCAGGATGGGTATGAGGGGGCCTTATATACCAGGATGGGGATGAGGGGGCCATATATACCTGAATGGGGATGAGGGGGTTATACATGACAGGATGGGAATGAGGGGGCTATATATATCAGGATGGGTTTGAGGTAGTCATATATATCAGGATGGAATGAGGGGGCATTATATACCGGGATGGGGATGAGGGTATCATGCATACCAGGATGGGGATGAAAGGGCCATATATACCAGGATGGGGATGAGGTAGTCATATATATCAGGATGGAATGAGGGGATCCTTATATACCGGGATGGGGATGAGGGTATCATGTATACCAGGAAGGGGATGAGGTGCTATATATAGCTGGATGGGGATGACGGTGCTATATATAACAGAATGAGGATGAGGGGGCTATACATACCAGGATGGGGATGAAGGGGCTATATATAACAGGATGAGGATGAGGGGGCTATACATACCAGGATGGGGATGATGGGGCTATATATACCAGGATGAGGATGAGGGAGCTATATATAAAACAGGATGGGGAGGGGGTCATGTATACCAGGATGGGGATGATGGAGCCATATATACCAGGATGGGGATTGGAGGGCCTTATATATCAGGATGGGGATCAGGGGATCATGTATACCATGATGGGGATGAGGGGGCATTTATACCTGGATGGGGATGAGGGGGCTATATATACCTGAATGGGGATGAGGGGGACATATATACCAGGATGGGGATGAGGGGGCTATAAATCCCAGGATGGGGATGAGGGGGCTATATATTCCAGGATGGGGATGAGGGGGCTATGTACTGTACACCAGGATGGGGATGAGGGGTTCATATATATCAGAATGAGAATAAGGTGGCCATATATACTGGGATAGGGATGAGGGGGCCATGTATACCAGGATGGGGGGCCATGCCTACCTGGATGGGGGGCCATATATACCTGAATTGGGGGACATACAGTACAGACCAAAAGTTTGGACACACCTTCTCATTTAAAGATTTTTCTGTATTTTCATGACTATGAAAATTGTTCATTCACACTGAAGGCATCAAAACTATGAATTAACACATGTGGAGTTATATACTTAACAAAAAAGTGTGAAACAACTGAAAATATGTCTTATATTCTAGGTTCTTCAAAGTAGCCACCTTTTGCTTTGATGACTGCTTTGCACACTCTTGGCATTCTCTTGATGAGCTTCTAGAGGTAGTCACCGGAAATGGTCTTCCAACAATCTTGCAGGAGTTCCCAGAGATGCTTAGCACTTGTTGGCCCTTTTGCCTTCACTCTGCGGTCCAGCTCACCCCAAACCATCTCGATTGGGTTCAGGTCTGGTGACTGTTGAGGCCAGGTCATCTGGCGTAGCACCCCATCTCTCTCCTTCTTGATAAAATAGCCCTTACACAGCCTGGAGGTGTGTTTGCGGTCATTTTCCTGTTGAAAAATAAATGATGGTCAAACTAAACGCAAACCGGATAGAATAGCATGCCACTGCAAGATGCTGTGGTAGCCATGCTGGTTCAGTATGCTTTCAATTTTGAATAAATGCCCAACAGTGTCACCAGCAAAGCACCCCTACACCATCACACCTCCTCCTCCATGCTTCACGGTGGGAACCAGGCATGTAGAGTCCATCCATTCACCTTTTCTGCATCGCACAAAGACACGGTAGTTGGAACCAAAGGTCTGAAATTTGGACTCATCAGACCAAAGCACAGATTTACACTGGTCTAATGTCCATTCCTTGTGTTCTTTAGCCCAAACAAGTCTCTTCTGCTTGTTGCCTGTCCTTAGCAGTGGTTTTCTAGCAGCTATTTTACCATGAAGGCCTGCTGCACAAAGTCTCCTCTTAACAGTTGTTGAAGAGATGTGTTTGCTGCTAGAACTCTGTGTGGCATTGACCTGGTCTCTAATTTGAGCTGCTGTTAACCTGCAATTTCTGAGGCTGGTGACTCGGATAAACTTATCCTCAGAAGCAGAGGTGACTCTTGGTCTTCCTTTCCTGGGGCGGTCCTCATGTGAGCCAGTTTCTTTGTAGCGCTTGATGGTTTTTGCAACTGCACTTGGGGACACTTTCAAAGTTTTCCCAATTTTTCGCACTGACTGACCTTCATTTCTTAAAGTAATGATGGCCACTCGTTTTTCTTTACTTAGGCTGCTTTTTTCTTGCCATAATACAAATTCTAATAATCTATTCAGTAGGACAATCAGCTGTGTATCCACCAGACTTCTGCACAACACAACTGATGGTCCCAACCCCATTTATAAGGCAAGAAATCCCACTTATTAAACCTGACAGGGCACACCTGTGAAGTGAAAACCATTTCCGGTGACTACCTCTTGAAGCTCATCAAGAGAATGCCAACAGTGTGCAAAGCAGTCATCAAAGCAAAAGGTGGCTACTTTGAAGAACCTAGAATATAAGACATATTTTCAGTTGTTTCACACTTTTTTGTTAAGCATATAATTCCACATGTGTTAATTCATAGTTTTGATGCCTTCAGTGTGAATGTACAATTTTCATAGTCATGAAAATACAAAAAAATCTTTAAATGAGAAGGTGTGTCCAAACTTTTGGTCTGTACTGTATATACCAGGCTGGGGGTTATTAGTACAGAATTGGGGGACATTACCCCTATAACAATGTCAGCAGCAGATCCCCATCCCATAACAGTGCATTGTGACCACATTTGTTGCTTCAATTTTTTTTTCTATTTTCCTTCTCTAAAACCTAGGTGCGTCTTATGGTTTGGTGCGTCTTATAGCCCAAAAAATACGGTAGATTCAGAAACTGTATAGCTTTCCTTGGGGCACACCTATTTTCTCCTCTTGGCGTCATAACAAGTTGGCTGTTGTACTTAGTGTAATAATATTTGAGGTGATTTTGGACAAAAATTGATGTGAATAGTGATAATCTCTGAACAGTCATGTGTAATATATATATAAGCAAAGGGAAATAAATATGAGATATATGGACATCACAGTGAATCTGTGCCAAGTATTGAATAATGTTAAAAATCACTGCAAGTTTTCTGAGAACAGTTCTGGCAAGTGTTAATCTCATACATCTTATACAGTACAAATAGATAAGATGATAATATAGATATGTTTTACAAATCATCTATACAGTAGTAAAAAAAATAATTTAGAAGCTATTTTCCTCTCTTATTGAACAAGTAAAATCATGTTACTTTTGGTCCTCGTCATTTGTACGGCTTCTAACAATTCATATTCATGGCACATCACAAAGGACTAAAGGACACAGTTCTTTTCCCATTACAAAATAATTCCTTTGTTCACCAGCGATATTGCTGTGCAAACAATTATTGATTGACATAGCTCTCTGGAGTAGCTATTCAATTCTTGAAAGTTAAACGACGAAGAGTTATAGATAGGAAAAAATATGCTATTGTCTACCTAATCTTATTTGGAGATGTACCTTGCTGTACTACTTAATCTAGGAGCAGAATAACATTTCTTCCTCTAGCATCGTAAACCCAGCCTGCATACAAATGTTTACTGAGTATGTGGTTTACAAGTTTAATAGGAGTTTACATTCCACACTCTGTATTTCCAGTTACTTGTTTTCATAAATGGACACATTAGCTGTCAATTGTAAGCTTGATATCATTTACTAACCCCAAAACCAATTTTATATTATAAAATAATTCTATTTTCTGTAAGTGGTTTTCCATTGTAAATTGAGTGCATGAAAAATGCTACAGTTGTCTGATTAAGGAAAAACATTTAATAATATAAATGCTATGTTCTGGACTTCCATCTATCTGCCAGCCAGTGTAGATCCAGCATGTTATGCGTGAAATTAACAGACTTTTGACTTTAATGCACAGAAGTCAATGCTTTATTTCACACAAGGATAGTCTGAATTGGGAAACCCTATTTGATAAGCCCTACCAGCAAATATTTTATTGTGTAGTAACTTCTAAATATGTCTTTAATGTAGTGTAGGTGCATTAAAATACTTGACATTTTCTCTAGTTTCCAGCGTCACTTTTGTCCTCTTCTGGGTCTCGGGACCTCAAATCAGACTATCCAGATCACAGGGGTTTATTTGTGGACCGGAAATCGCTTTCACAATGTAATTCTATGGAGTCTCACTATGAGGCTCCATAGATTTACTTTTTATTGGTTGAAGTAGCACCACTCCACACTTACGTGACCAAGAAGACAACCAGACTTGCATTTGAATCTGGGTAAGATGGAGATTGGTAAGTATTTTAACCCTTTACCCCTTACTCTGGAACGCTTCAACGGATCCCACGGATTCTGAGAATGTTTTTTCATGACATATTGCACTTCATGATAGTGGTAAAATTTCTTCGATATCACTTGCGTTTATATGTGAAAAAAATGGAAACTTGGAGAAAATTTTGAAAATTTCGCAATTTTCAAAATTTAAATTTTTATGCACTTAAATCCCCATGTGTTGGAGAAAACTACTGTTTGGGCGCATGTCAGGGCTCGGAAGGGAAGGAGTGACACTTTGGAATGCAGACTTTGATGGAATGGTCTGCAGGCGTCATGTCACGTTCTCAGAGCCCCTCATGTGCCTAAACAGTTGAAATACCCAACAAGTGCCCCCTTTTTGGAACTGATACCTCATTTGTCAATCTTATAATGTAGTGTTATAAGTCAGTTGTGTAGGACAACCTGACAAACACTACACAACTGACGTATGACAATCGGACAAACACTACGTCAGCTGTGTAGTGTTCGTCAGGTTGTCATACGTCAGAAATTAATTTAATAGTCCATGGAAGTATGGTACCTATTGAAGCAGTCTTTCATGCACAGGCCAGGTTTGTCAGGGCAGGTGTCACATTGGTAAATAGTGTCCTTGCGTATTCCCCTTTGGTAACACACTCGGCACTTCTTTTGTGACTTACATTTTTTTCCGCTGTGAGGGATCTGCCCTGGGAAATGCTGGCCGGTACAATTTGAGGTCCTTCAGTTTCAGAAGTAGTGGGGCCTGCTCCGTCACCACTGCCAAATATCAGGGCCTTGATAGCTGTCTCCTGAAAGTAAAGATACGACGCAGAAGTCTGGCCTGCACATTGTGACAGAAGGAAAGCGTTGTGCATTGCCATCTGTACAAGGTGCACCGCCAGCTTCTTATACCATACCTTGGCCTTTCTCAAAGCACTGTACGGCTGGAGGACTTGATCACAGAGATCAACTTTCCCCATGTACTTGATGTACTCCACTACACAGTCTGGTTTGGCGACCTGTGTAGTGGAACCTCGTACAGTGCTGAGGGTGCTGCCATCACCATGTATGGTGGTCAAGAGAAGGACATCCCTCTTGTCCTTGTATTTGACCACCAACAGGTGGTCTCTACTTTGGGCTCTGCTCTCACCCCTTCTGAGCAGCTGCCCAATTAGCTTCTTTGGGAGGCCTCTCTGATTTTTGCAGACAGTACCGCAAGCTGCGGTACGTCACGCAGAGAGGGACTTGAAGAGCGGGATACTTGTATAAAAGTTATCCACGTACAGGTGATAACCTTTATCCAGCAGTGGGTGCACCAAGTCCCACACAATTTTCCCACTCACTCCCAGAACAGGAGGGCATTCAGGGGGTTCAATCCGGGAGTCCTTCCCTTCATAAACTCTAAACTTGTGAGTGTACCCTGAGGTACTCTCACAAAGTTTATACAACTTGATCCCGTACCTGGAACTCTTACTGGGCAGGTACTGCCGGAATCCAAGCCACCCCTTAAAAGAGATTAAGGACTCATCCACGCAGATGTCCATTTGGGGCACATACACTTCAGCAAACTTGTTGTTGAAGTGCTCGATGACCGGCCGAACTTTGAAAAGACGATCAAAGTTTGGGTCATCACGTGCAGGACACCTTGCATTATCTTGGTAATGCAAGAACTTGTGGATAGCCTCAAAACGTTTACAGGTCATGACCATTCGGAACACTGGAGTGTTATACAAAACATAAACACTCCAGTATTGCCGAACCTCTGGTTTCTTCAGGATCCCCATATGAAGGACTAGGCCCCAAAACGTCATCATTTCTTCTGCGTCTACAGGAGACCAGTTAGAAAATGATGAAGAGGGGTTTTGTTCCAAAATTTGATGAGTGTATAAATTAGTTTGGCCCACCATGAGGTTTATAAAATCCTCAGAGAAAAAGACTTTGAAAAAGTCTATTTCTGTGAGGCCGGTGGTGTCAAACTTGATTCCTGATTCCGCCACGGTGCTCTTAGGAGCACCGATCCTAGGCTGCACATCACTGTTTCCGGCAATCTGATTGCCGGAAACCGTGAGAAATGCTGTGATTGACTGTTCAGAATTGAACAGCCAATCACAGCGATAGTGGGTGCAGGGGGGCGGGGACACCCCCTGAGATGCTGGCGCCATCTACCCTAAGGTAAGATGGCACCGGAATGTTAATACTATCACCGCGGCTTCGGTCGCGGTGCCGCATTAAAGATAGGGCGTATTAATACGTATCAGGCCCATAAGGCCCAGGGCACAGATACGTACTAATACGCCCTGGGTCAGAAAGGGGTTAATTATATTGTCCGTAATAGTACGTCCCTGTGCCCCGGGCCTTATGGACCAGGTATGTACTATTATGCACAATGCGATCACGCCCACACAGAACATAGTAACATAGTAACATAGTTTGTAAAGCCGAATAAAGACTTGCGTCCATCAAGTTCGACCTGTTAGTTCTGTAATTGCTAAAGTTGATCCAGAGGAGGGCAAAAACCCCAAATGATTTAGCTAATCTTCACCTGAGGAAAAATTCCCTCCCGACTCTGAAACCAGCAGTCAGAATAAATCCCTGTATCAACCTACTATTTTATTTTATTTTTAAGTATATTCTGAAATCTGCCTGGTATCTAGAATTGCATCCAGTCCCCGCTTGAACTGGTGTAGTGAATCTGACATTACCGTCTCCTCACTCAGTGAATTCCATATTCTCACTGCTCTTACCGTAAAGAACCCCTTCCTATGCTGGTGCTGAAACCTTTTCTCTTCCAGTCTTAGTGAATGCCCTCTTGTTACCGTAATATCCCTCCTTTTGAACAAATCGCGGGCAAGATCTCTATACTGTCCCCTAACATATTTGTACACATTTATTATGTCCCCCCTCAACCTTCTCTTTTCCAGGCTGAATAGTCCTAGTTTGCCAACCTCTCTGGGTATTGCAGTCCCTCCATTCCTTTTATTAATTTTGTTGCCCTCCTTTGTACCTTTTCAAGCTCATTTATATCCTTTCTATATATTGGGGCCCATAACTGAGCACAGTATTCAAAGTGTGGTCTGACCAGTGCTTTGTACAGTGGAAGAACAATGTTCTCATTCTTTGCAGCTATACCTCTTCTGATACATCCCATTACCCTGTTTGCCCTTACAGCAGCGACCTGACTTTGGGCACTCCAATTTAGTTTGCTATCAATCAAGATGCCCAAGTCCTTCTCCATTTCTGAATTCCCCAATGATTTCCCATTCAGTGAGTACTGGAGACTTCCATTTTTCCTTCCCATATGTATGACCTTACATTTCTCCTCGTTAAACCTCATTTGCCATTTAATGCTCCACCTACCCAGCTTATCCAAATCCCTCTGTAGGTCTGCACTGTCCTCTTTTGTATTAATTGTTTTACATAACTTTGTGTCATCTGCAAATATTGATATTTTACTATTTATCCCGTTGACTATGTCGTTAATAAAGATATTAAATAACATTGGGCCTAGTACAGACCCCTGTGGTACCCCACTAGTGACGCTTACCCAATCTGAGAATATTCCATTTATAACCACCCTCTGCCTTCTATCCTTTAGCCAGTTAGCTACCCACTTGCAGACATTTTCCCCCAGCCCCATCATTCTCATTTTGTATACCAACCTATTATGTGGCACGCTATCGAACGCTTTTGAGAAGTCGAGATACACGACATCCACTGGTTCCCCCTGATCTAATCGAGAGCTAACCTCCTCGTAGAAGTCAATCAGGTTTGTTTGGCAGGAGCGATTCCTCATGAATCCATGTTGGTTCGGGATTAAAAGATTATTAGCATCAAGATGCTCCTTAATTGCCTCTTTAATGAAGCTTTCAAAAATTTTGCCCACAACGGACGTCAGACTTACCGGCCGATAGTTTCCGGCGTCACTTTTCGCTCCCTTTTTGAATATTGGCACTACATTTGCCTGTCGCCAATCAAGTGGTACAGACCCAGTCTCAACAGAAGCTATGATTGTCACAGCTGACACCCGGTACTACGTGCCAGGAACGGTCCCGCACCGCTCCCGGCACATTAACCCCCGAAATCATGCGATCGAAGATTGCTGCATTCCGGGAGAAAGGAGAAGTGAGAGAGACCCTCTTACCTTGAATCAGTACCCCACGCTTCTGGGTCACCAGGCATGAGGAAGTTACATTGATCATGCGCAGTGCACGATCAAAGTAACTTGTGTTTGCAGGGCTGACAGCCTGCATTGCATAGGGGATGCTCCTGCATCCCTATGCTTTGCAAGCGATCAGCCTGCAAAAAAATGAAAGTCCAATAGTGGGACAAACAATAAAAGTAAAATAAAGTGTCAGAAAGTGAAAAAAAAAGTTTTTTTTTAAAAAAAATATTTAAAGAGTAAATAAAAATAAAAAATAAATAAAAATATACTGTACCCATAAATAAATATTATATGGAAAAAAACAAAACAATAAAAGTACACATATTTGGTATTCCGCGTCTGGAATGACCTGACCTATTAAACTGTCCCACTTCTTAACCCCTTTAGTGAACACGGTAAAAATAATCAATTTTTCACAGCATTTATGCTGCGCTCAAAAATCCGCAGCATGTCCATTAATTTTGCGGACACGAAGTGCAATCGCCGCCATTGACTTGCATTGAAACGCATAATATCTGTGTAAGTACATTTGTACACACGGACATTATGCGTTTCTATGTGCGGATGGTACCCAAGTCTGGAGGAGAGGAGACTCTCATCCAGACCTGGGTACCATAGAAACTGTAAGAAAAAGAATTTAAAATAAAAAATAAAGTTTATACTCACCTTCCGTTGTCCTCCCGGTGTTTTCTCCACTCTGTCTGGTCTGCTGTATGAGTCGCGCTGTTGTGAAGGACCTGCCATGACGTCACTGAGTCATGTGACCCATCACATGGCTCAATGACATCACCGCAGGTCCTTCACACCACCGCGAGCAATGCAAGACACCGGGCGGAGTAGACAAAACACCGGGAGGACAACGGAAGGTGAGTATAAACTTTATTTTTTTATTTTTTACCATTCTTATTCTTTTTTTTAACTAACTTGGTCACACTACTATAAATCCATACCGGTTGCATGGATTTATATAGTGCGAACAAGTTGTCAAGCACTTTTCCAAGTGATGCTAAAATCGCTTGGAAAAGTGCTTGATAACCTGCATGCAGAAATGCATGCAAAGACGCTTTACAAACGCTTCTACCTGGCGGGAAAAACGCATGTAAAATCCGCATGCGTTTTTCCTGCCAGGGAGGAGCGTAAAAAATATGCAGCATTTCTGCATCATGGGCACATAGCCTAAATGTAGTATCACTGTAAACGTACTGACCCGAAGAATAAAGCTGCCTTATCAATTTTACCACACACAGAACGGCATAAAAAATAACAAAACAAAAATTCCTGAATTGTTCGTTTTTGTTTATTCTTCCTCCCAAAAATCAGAATAGAAAGCAATTAAAAAATGTCACGTGCCCGAAAATGGTACCAATATAAACGTCAACTTTTTGCGCAAAAAATAAGCTCTTACATGACTTTGTCGGCCAAAATATGGAAAAATTATAGCTCTCAAAATATGGTGATGCAAAAACTAGTCTTTGCAAAAAAAGCGTTTTTTAGTGTGTGACAGCTGTCCATCATAAAAACCCAATATGAATCTGGTATCACTGTAATTGCACCGACCCAAAGAATAAAGTCGTCTAATCACTTATACCGCACGAGGAACGGAGTAAAAAATAAACTCTAGGGTTGTTTTAGGGTTAAGGTTGTGCTAGGGTTAGGATTGTGCTAGGGTTAGGGTTGTGCTAGCGTTAGGGTTTGGTAGGGTTGGGGTTAGGGTTGTGCTAGGGTTATGTTTAGGGTTGTGCTAGGGTTGGGGTTAGGGTTGTGCTACGTTAAGATTGTGCTATGATTAGGGTTGTGCTTGGGTTAGGGTTAGGGCTGTGCTAGTTTAAGGGTTCTGCTAGGGTTACGGTTGTGCTACGGTAAGAGTTAGGGTTGTGCTAGGGTTAGGGTTGTGCTAGGGTTAGGGTTGTGCTGAGGTTAGGGTTGTGCTGGGGTTAGGGTTGTGCAAGGGTTGTGTTGGGGTTGGGATTTTTTCAAGTAAGTAAAAAAATGATGACGATATGGCGACTAGTGTTGAACACAAGTGCTCGCTACTTAAGTTTGCATCGGGTGCTAAGGTATGCACCGAGTATCGTGGGTGCTCGAGTGACATTCTCAAGTCTCCTCCCCATATGTTTTGCGGTTATTATATAGCCAAAGAAACCTTGCCTGCCATGCACGAGCAATCCCCGTATGTTTTTTTTTGGGTGTCTAACAACCGTGAAACATGCAAGGTGGGGACTCGAGCATGTTACTCGAGCACCCATGATACATGGTGCATATCCGAGTGAAAACTCAAGTAGTGGGCACTTCCACTCCAGACTAATGACAACTTATTCAATATGATGACCTAATGTTATCAAATTCTGTGTCGTACCTCTGGATTCAAAATGTTGACTATACCCCTTGATAAAATCCTTGAGGGGCACATCAGGGGCTCTCCAAATGCGACATGGTGTCCGCTCTCAGTGCTCCATCCCTTCTGAACCTTGTCGTGTGCCCAAACAGTGTATTTTTCCCACAGGTATCGGCACAACAGTTTTTGGGGTCCATTTTCTCCTCTTACCCTGAAAATAAAAAATTTGGACCTAAAAGATCATTTTTAGGGAAAAAGTTAGATTTTTTTATTTTCACGGCTCTACGTTATAAACTTCTGTGAAACACCTGGGTGTTCAGGGTGCTTACCACATATCATGAGAAGTTCCCTGAGGGGTCTAGTTTCCAAAATGGGGTCAGTTGTGGGTGGTTTCCACTGTTTAGGCACATCCGGGGCTCTCCAAATGCGAAATGGCGTCCACTAATTATTCAAGCAAATTTTATATTCAAAAAGTCAAATGGCGCTCCTACCCTTCTGAACCCTGTCATGCGCCCAAATAGTGGTTTTCCCCCACATATGGGGTATTTGCTTACTCAGGAGAAATTGCACAACATATTGCTTGGTGCAATTTCGCCTGTTACCTTTATAAAAGTGCAAAATTGAAAGGCATTTTTGTGGGAAAAATGTAAAAATTTTATTTTTACGGCTTAATGTTATAAACTTCTGTGAAGCACTTGGGGATACAGTTTCCTCAGCACACATCTAGATATGGCTTACTCAGGAGAAATTGCACCATGCAACTTGTTGTGCAATTTCTCCTGTTACCCTTATGAAAATGCAAAATTGGGGGCTGAAAAACATTTTGTGGGAAAAATGTGAATTTTTTTTATCTTGGCTCAATGTTATAAACTTCTGTGAAGCACCTGGGGGTTCAAGGTGCTCAGCACACATCTAGATAAGTTCCCTAAGGGGTCTAGTTTCCAAAATGGTGTCACTTGTGGGGAGGTTTCCACTGTTTAGGCACATCAGGGGCTCCCCAAACGCAACATGGCATCCGCTAATTATTCAAGCAAATTTTACATTCAAAAAGTCAAATGGCGCTCCTTCCCTTCCGAGCCCTGCCGTGCACCCAAACAGTAATTTTCCCCCACATATGGGGTATCAGCATGCTATGATGACATTGCACAACACATTTTGGGACCCATTTTTTCCTATTACCCTTGCAAAAATAAAAAAAATTGGGTCTAAAGTATAATTTTTGTGAAAAAAAGTTTAATGTTCATCATTTTCTTCCACATTCCAAAAATTCCTGTGAAGCACCTAAAGAATTAATAAACTTCCTGAATGTGGTTTTGAGCACCTTGAGGGGTACAGATTTTAGAAGGGTGTAACCTTTGGGTATTTTCTGTCATAAAGGCCCCTCAAAGTGACTTCAAATGTGATGTGGTCCCTAAAAAAAATGGTTTTGTAAATTTTGAGAAAAATGAGAAATCGCTGGTCAACTTTTAACCCTCATAACTTCCTAACAAAAAAAAATGTTGGTTCCAAAATTGTGCTGATGTAAAGTAGACATGTGGGAAATTTTATTTATTAACTATTTTGTGTGACACCTCTCTCTGATTGTGACATGAAAATTAAAATTTTGAAAATTATGACTAGTGTTGAGCGAGCATGCTCGACACTGCTCGGTACTCGCCCGAGCATCTCACTACTCTGGATTTTCGGCGAGCTCCGAGCATTTCCGGGTTACTCGGGTGGGAGCTCGGGTCTCTGCCCTGCACGTTTGGAGCTCTTTACAGAGCCAATGAACATGCAGGGATTGCCAGCCAGTCACTGTAATGCCGCAGCCATGTTGGTTGTGGGCATTACAGTGATTGGCTGACCGCACAGCGTCACCTCGAATATTTAAAACCGGGCGCCGCCATCTTGGACACAGTCACCCGGGATCAGACAGTGTAGGGTCAGTGCTGCTGAGTTAGGGAGAGATATATAATGCGAAATAGATAGTGTAGGGTCTCTAAAGCCTGCCAAATCAAACAAACAGTCCTTCTCAGGACTAATATCCATCCCAGATATCAGGCAGGCAGGCTGTATAGGAGACACAGTGGTTATACCAACAAACACTGCATTACAGTCCTGTGTGCTACCGCTGCTCAGATTGCTAGACTTAGCCCCAGGTCTCAGGGGCGAGGAAAAATCCTTTTTTTTCATCTGAATCCTCTTTTTTTTTTTCCCTCAGTCAGACTGTACAAATACCCGTCTTATTAACCTTTTGGTAATCTCCCCCCCAAAAAAAAAAAATTGAGTGTGCCTATGAGTGTTCAGACACAAATATATCTGTTTAAAAGAGTCTGGTGTAGGACAGATAACTAGAACTGTGGTTTTGCAGTTCCACGGTTCAAATCTCTCTATTATCCACTTTTTTGCCTTTTTTGCATAAAAAACAACATTTTGAGTGTCTCGCTGACTGTTCATACACAAATATATCTGTTTAAAAGAGTCTGGTGTAGGCCAGATAATTAGAACTGTGGTTTTGCAGTTCCACAGTTCAAATCTGGGAGTAATCCACCTTTTTGCATAAAAAAAACATTTTGAGTGTCTCACTGACTGTTCAGACACAAATATATCTGTTTAAAAGATTCTGGTGTAGGCCAGATAACTAGAACTGTGGTTTTGCAGTTCCACAGTTCAAATCTCTGTATTATCCACTTTTTTGCCTTTTTTGCATAAAAAAAAACATTTTGAATGTCTCGCTAACTGTTAATACACAAATATATCTGTTTAAAAGAGTCTTGTGTAGGCCAGATAACTAGAACTGTGGTTTTGCAGTTCCACGGTTCAAATCTCTGTATAATCCACTTTTTTGCCTTTTTTGCATAAAAAAAAACATTTTGAGTGTCTCGCTGAATTTTCAGATACAAATATATCTGTTTAAAAGAGTCTGGTGTAGGCCAGATAACTAGAACTGTGGTTTTGCAGTTCCACGGTACAAATCTGGGTGTAATCCATCTTTTTGCATAAAAAAAACATTTTGAGTTTCTCGCTGACTGTTCATACACCAATATATCTGTTAAAAAGAGTCTGGTGTAGGCCAGATAACTAGAACTGTGGTTTTGCAGTTCCACGGTTCAAATCTCTGCATTATCCACCTTTTTGCCTTTTTTGCATAAAAAAAACATTTTGAGTGTCTCACTGGCTATTCAGACACAAATATATCTGTTTAAAAGAGTCTGGTGTAGGTCAGATAACTAGAACTGTGGTTTTGCAGTTCCACGGTTCAAATCTCTGTATTATCCACTTTTTTGCCTTTTTTCAATAAAAAAACATTTTGAGCGTCTCGCTGACTGTTCAAACACAAATATGTCTGTTTAAAAGAATCTGGTGTAGGCCAGATAACTAGAACTGTGGTTTTCCTCTTCCACGGTTCAAATCTCTGTATTATTTACTTTTTTGCCTTTTTTCAATGAAAAAAAAACATTTTGAGTGTCTCGCTGACTGTTCAGACACAAATATATCTGTTTAAAAGAGTCTGGTGTAGGCCAGATAACTAGAACTGTGATTTTGCAGTTCCACGGGTCAAATCTCTGTATTATCCACTTTTTTGCCTTTTTTGCATAAAAAAGAACATTTTGAGTGTCTTGCTGACTTTTCATACACAAATATATGTGTTTAAAAGAGTCTGGTGTAGGCCAGAAAACAAGAACTGTGGTTTTGCAGTTCAACGGTTCAAATCTCTGTATTATCCACCTTTTTGCCTTTTTTGCATAAAAAAAAGCATTTTGAGTGTCTCGCTGACTTTTCATACACAAATATATCTGTTTAAAAGAGTCTGGTGTAGGCCAGATAACAAGAACTGTGGTTTTCCTCTCCCACGGCTCAAATCTGGGTGCAATCCACCTTTTTGGATAAAAAAAAAACATTTTGAGTGTCTAACTGACTGTTCAGACACAAATATATCTGTTTAAAAGAGTCTGGTGTAGGCCAGATAACTAGCACTGTGGTTTTGCAGTTCCACGGTTCAAATCTCTGTATAATCAACTTTTTTGCCTTTTTTGCATAAAAAAAAACATTTTGAGTGTCTCGCTGACTGTTCAGACTCAAATATATCTGTTTAAAAGAGTCTGGTGTAGGCCAGATAACTAGAACTGTGGTTTTCCTCTCCCACTGTTCAAATCTGGGTGTAATCAACCTTTTTACATAAAAAAAACATTTTGAGTGTCTCACTGACTGTTCAGACACAAATATATCTGTTTAAAAGAGTCTGGTGTTGGCCTGATAACTAGAACTGTGGTTTTAAAGTTCCATGGTTCAAATCTCTGTATTATCCATTTTTTAGCCTTTTTCGCATTAAAAAAAGACATTTTGAGTGTCTCGCTGACTGTTCAGACAGAAATATATCTGTTTAAAAGAGTCTGGTATAGGCCAGATAACTTGAACTGTGGTTTTCCTCTCCCATGGTTCAAATCTGGGTGTAATCCTCCTTTTTGGATAAAAAAAACATTTTGAGTGTCTCACTGACTGTTTAGACACAAATATATCTGTTTAAAAGGGTCTGGTGTAGGCCAGATAACTAGAACTGTGGTTTTGCAGTTCCACAGTTCAAATCTCTGTATTTTCAATTTTTTTGCCTTTTTTGCATAAAAAAAATATTTTGAGTGTATCGCTGACTGTTCAGACACAAATATATCTGGAGTCTGGTGTAGGCCAGATAACTAGAACTGTGGTTTTGCAGTTCCATGTTTCAAATTTCTGTATTATCCACTTTCTTCCCTTTTTTCTATTAAAAAAACATTTTGAGTGTCTCACTGACTGTTCAGACACAAATATATCTGTTTAAAAGAGTCTGGTGTAGGCCAGATAACTAGAACTGTGGTTTTCCTCTCCCACGGCTCAAATCTGGGTGTAATCCACCTTTTTGGATAAAAAAAAACATTTTGAGTGTCTCACTGACTGTTCAGACACAAATATATCTGTTTAAAAGAGTCTGGTGTAGGCCAGATAACTAGCACTGTGGTTTTGCAGTTCCACGGTTCAAATCTCTGTATTATCCACTTTTTTGCCTTTTTTTGCATAAAAAAAAATCATTTTGAGTGTCTCGCTGACTGTTCAGACACAAATATATCTGTTTAAAAGATTCTGGTGTAGGCCAGATAACTAGAACTGTGGTTTTGCAGTTCCATGGTTCAAATCTCTGTATTATCAACTTTTTTGCCTTTTTTGCTTAAAAAAAATTTTTTTGAGTGTCTCACTGACTGTTCAGACACAAATATATCTGTTTAAAAGAGTCTGGTGTAGGCCAGATAACTAGAACTGTGGTTTTCCTCTCCCACGGTTCAAATCTGGGTGTACTCCACCTTTTTGCATAAAAAAAAACATTGATATTGTCTTTTTATTCCACTAGGACCTCCACGTCTCTTCCAAGGGTCATTGATATTGTCTTTTTATTCCACTAGAACCTCCACGTCTCTTCCAAGGGTCATTGATATTGTCTTTTTATTCTACTGTGACCTCCACGTCTCTTCCAAGTGGCATTAAAACCGACTTGTTAAACCACCCTGACCTCCACGTCTCTTCCAAGGGGCATTAAAACCGCCTTGTTAAACCACTCTGACCTCCATGTCTCTTCCAAGGGACATTAAAACCGTCATGTTAAACCACTCTGACCTCCACGTCTCTTCCAAGGGGCATAAAAACCG
Source organism: Phyllobates terribilis (assembly GCF_046119375.1). Classification (NCBI taxonomy): domain Eukaryota; kingdom Metazoa; phylum Chordata; class Amphibia; order Anura; family Dendrobatidae; genus Phyllobates; species Phyllobates terribilis. The sequence goes on along the minus strand of NW_027362762.1, from coordinate 419,493,845 downwards.
TCTTGTTAAACCACTCTGACCTCCACGTCTCTTCCAAGGGGCATTAAAACCGTCTTGTTAAGCTACTGTGACCTCCACATTTCTTCCAAGGGGCATTAAAACCATCTTGTTAAACCTCTCTGAACTCCACTTCTCTTCCAATGGGCATTGAAATGTTATTTTTAATTAACTCTAACCTACACGACTCTTCCAACGGGCATTGCATTTCCTCCTAATTTTAGTCAGCTTTTGCTTTTCAATGCATTGGCAGGCGAACACTAAGGGAGACCATCTCCCCAATAATGGGAAGAAGGTTTTTATTATGCTGTAATCCACGTCTGTTTCAAGGGGCATTGCAGTTTCTCATAATTTTTGGAAAGCCTTCCATTCACTGCTTAGGCCAACAGTGTACAGGAGACCCAGTTGCTATAATTGGAAAAAACGGTTTAGTTAAGGCCCTCTGACCCCCATGTCACTTCAAGGGGCATTGGAGTGCCTCGAAATTTTTGGTAGGCATTGCACTCACTGTATGCCCTATAACTGTGTAGCCGAACCGCTCCTTTTGGTACAGAAACATATCCTACAAGACATGTGAGGTTGACTGGCCTGATATTGATGTGAATGGTCCCTGTTCCTCCTGCTCTTTCTCCTTTGCCACCACCTCATCCATCATTCATCACCTGAAGCTTTGTTTTAATAGGAGTCATAAAACTGGGATAGTAGCAGGAAAACATCCAGCAATCCTCGGAGGAGACAACTATGCATAGCCGAAATGAACATCACTCATAACGGGGTGGATCACAACCAACCTTGGGCAGCGCATCCCCCCTTGTTTTGAACCAATAACTGTCAAAAGAACATGAGAATAACTAGGAGAATAAGACAGATGAACTGGTATATACGTAGTTTAACTTCCTGCTCTTGATAAAGCGGACAGCCGTACCGCGAAACGCGCGTCGGGCATTTTGTTACCTCACCGCCGTCTCCCCATCCCTGGTAAGCAATCTGTTTAACAGCTCCACATACATCAGGAGGCCTTCATGTTCATGCAGATCAGCGCTTACTATCCACACATGCTCAGTTTGTGATCCCCCCCCCCTTCTCTTTGCATTGTGCTCTTCTGCCAAATTTTGGGCCACTGTTTTCTCATGCATTGATCATCATTATCTCTTGATTAGCTACTCACGTACTTGTGAGACACCTCTGGCTATTTGGGCTTAGGGCAATAATGGAATTTTGGGAACATATGTATCTCTGATATGGTGTTTTCATGTGTGTATTGCTTAGAGACTATATGTTTATACTACTTGCCCCTGTTAACAGTCCTGTTATAGGTCTGTATACACTTGTATGTATTTAGTCTTGCTTCCACCTTCTATACTGTCTCTTTTTACTCTTTTTCAGAATAGAAATCTAATAAAATTATTTTGTACATATATACCAGTTTATCTGTCTTATTCTCCTAGTTATTCTCATAATCCTCGGAGGAGGTAGGATATGCGCCAAAACGCCTAGCCGCTACGTCATACATGCGCTTGCATTCCAAGGAACAGAAAGCTAAGGAGATGGATGGCCTCATGATCACGAATAATTTACTCGTTGTGTAGGAGGCCGATCACTGCTGCTGTCTACTTTCTGAACTTTGTGTTGAAGCCTGATTGACCCAGGACCCGCAATCCTCCATGTCTGGAGGACGTGTTTCATCCCAGTGTCCAACTGTGTCCCGGCTTCCACAATGTTAACCCAATGTGAAGGCATCAGTGAGATGGACCATCCCTGGCCACATTCACTTGTCCACGTGTTTGTGCTTAGGCTGTCCTTCCCACTAAATGCACTGGGGAGGGCACAGGTAATGTTTTGGTATGCGCGCTTGTGTATAAGGCGCACCGCGACAAATAGGGGCGGCTGGGGACCGCTTATGGACACCCGGCTGCCCCCAGGTGGCTGGGGACCATGTGTGGGCACCCGGCCACGGGGCGGCTGGGACTGAGTATGGATACCAGGCCGCCGACGCAGCCATGACGTGGTGGCCAGATTCCACTTCCACATGCCTAAAAGGCCCAATTTCAAGTGCAAGCAAGCAAGCAGTATGGTATTGCAGCCTGGGGGTGGGTGGGTGGCAGGCTGCATACTTGCGCTTGCATTGCAAGGAATGGGGGAGGTTCAATTGAACACTGCCCTGGGACAAGGACTTTCAAGGGGATAGTTGCAAGTCTGCATGTTCTGATGCGGCAAGGATCACTTCTGATGGGCACACTTTTAGGCAGTGACCTAGGTGTCAGAGATGCTTCCAGGGGTCTTCCCCATGCTGCTCCCATGTCTTTTCCGCACTGTATGCATGTGTCACACAGCACATGGCCAGATAAAGTTGTAAAATGCTAAAATGATATTTCCCCGTGAATGCATTTGTCACGGTTGAAAGCAATACAAAAGTGCAAAAACGCAAAAAAATGCTACTTGTGAACACAGCCCAAGGTGTGGAGGAGTATTTTTGTTTTGTGGTTATTTATTTTACCTTATAAACAAGTCTTTACCCTGGAAAGGATGTTCCTTAACATATTTCACAGAAAAGCAGTTTCAGTTTCGTTTTTGAACGTTTTATTGTGAGCCCGTAAAAGTGGCTTAATACCTCTGACCACGTTGTTGACAGCAGTGACCTGGGGGTCAGAAATGCTTCCTGGAGCGATCCCCATGGTGTCCCCATGTCATTTGAGCACTGTCACTATCATTTTGGGCACTTTTTAGGCTTTCTACAGACTGCCGGGGGTGCCGCCGCAAAAATGCTTGGGTCTCCCATAGACTAACATTGGGCTCGTTGCTCGGGTCGAGCACCCGAGTATCACGGTGAGCTCGGCCCGAGCTTCGAGCACCCGAGCATTTTAGTGCTCGCTCAACACTAATTATGACCACTTGGTATAGATAATAGGAAGCAAATAAAGTAGTGAAAGAGGTTAAAACATAACCTTTATTAGATACGTAGGTAAAAAAGATATAAAACGTCCCTAGGACCTAAAATCCAATTCGTGCCTGCCAATGGTAGTGACACAAAGCTACCTATCATAAATATGTACTTGTTATAAACAGGAGTATATATGGCATCAACAACAAATGTACCCCACCTGTACACTTAACAAGACAATGGCCAGCAAAATAATAGAGCTGTCAATACAACATCCCAATAAGCGTGCAACATCTCTGACAACCAATGATTTTGCATCAGGGTTCAAACTTAGTACAATATTGGAACAGCCTCACCATGCCCGTTGTCGGTTCACGCTTCATTAGCAGGACAGCTCACTAGAGTGGGGCATCGATACCTCTGCGACCGCCATCCACATCTATTACATCGCTCTCAACGCGTTTCATCGCCTCAGTCGCTCATCAGGGGAGAAAGGGGTGTCTGTTGCCAAGCTTATCACAGGGGGCACACTTTACAGGTGATCCTGTCATCATTTTTATATCTGCTCGCGTTCCCTAGTCGCATGGCCGCGTCACTTCCGGTTCTGGCTACGTCACATCCGGTATGTGGAACGCAAGTGCTGGCCATGACACGCAAGCGCTACATCCGGTGCGCGCGTCAATAGGCGCACGCAACTAGATGATGCATAGAGAAGGAATGGCCACATCGTGTGCGAAAGATACTGCCCACACGATGGGAGGGGTGGGAACCTGGCACAATTCACCTGCGGTACCCATCCTCACTCCAAACAGGGGGTGTTTCCTTGCAAATATGCCCATCCAGGAAACAGCTCCATACCATATGCAGCACAGTATAAACAGCGCTACCCGGTCCCCAAGGGGGTCAATGGCTGAAAGTCGTCACAAGACAAAACAGATCAGCGGTCAAGAGGCAATACAATCATGAGCACACAGCATGTCCAAAAGAAAGGATGCACCAAAGACCAGAATAACCAGGACAGGGGAGACAAGGGCAGGGACCACATCTAAGAAAATGAGAGAGAGAGAGAAACTAGCATTCCCTAGTAAGATGCTAGCAAAATTGTCCCTACCTCTCAGTGGAGGTTGGCACCCTAAACACCTGCGTAATTGGCACCCCCACTTCGCGGTGGCTCTCCCTACACTCCTATCCCTATTACACCCTATATTCAAAGAAAAGAGCTGAAGGATAATTGTTAGTGTTGAGCGAACATGCTCGACACTGCTCGGTACTCGCCCGAGCATCACGCTACTCGGGATGTTCGGTGAGCACCGAGCATTTCCGGGTTACTCAGGCGGGAGCTCGGGTCTCCGCCCTGCATATTTGGCACTCTTTACAGAGCCAATGAACATGCAGGGATTGCCAGCCAGTCACTGTAATGCTGCAGCCATGTTGTTTGTGGGCATTACAGTGATTGGCTGGCCGCACAGCGTCACCTCGAGTATTTAAAACCGGGCGCCACCATCTTGGACACAGTCGCTCCGGATCAGACAGTGTAGGGACAGCGCTGCTGATTTAGGGAGAGATATATCCTGCAAAATAGTTAGTGTAGGGTCAGTAAAGGCTGCCAGATCAAACAAACAGTCCTTCTCAGGACTAATATCCATCCCAGGTATATCAGGCAGGCAGGCAGGCAGGCTGTATAGGAGACGCAGTGGTTATACCAGCAAACGCTGCATTACAGTCCTGTGTGCTGCTCCTGTTGCTGAAATTGCTGGACTTAGCTCCAGGTCCCGGGGGCCAGGAAAAATCCTTTTTTTTTATCTAAATCCTCTTTTTTTTTTCCTCCTTCACAATGTACAAATACCCATCTTATTAACCTTTTGGTGCCCCCCCCCCCCAAAAAAAGTGTGCCTCTGATTTTTCAGACACAAGTATATCTGTTGAAAATAGTCTGGTGTAGGCCAGAGAAATAGAAGTGTGGTTTTGCAGTTCTATGGGCCATTTGTACCTAAAAAAAACAGTTTGAGTGTGTCGCTCACTGTTCAGCCGCAAATATATATATATTTTAAAAAGCCTGGTATACACCAGTAAATTATTACTGTGGTTTTGATGTTCCACGGTAAAACATCTCTATTATCCTGTTTTTGGCATTTTTTGCTGCATAAAAATAATAAGTGTCTCCCTGATTTTTCAAACACAAATATATCTGTTGAAAATAGTCTGGTGTAGGCCAGAGTGACAGAAGTGTGCTTTTGCTGTTCCATGGTAAAAAATCTCTATTATCCTGCTTTTTGCATTTTTTGCTGTAAAAAAAAAATAAAAAATAGTGTCTCCCTGATTTTTCAGACACAAATATATCTGTTGAAAATAGTCTGGTGTAGGCCCGAGAAATACAAGTGTGGTTTTGCAGTTCCACCGTACAAACCTCTGTATTATCCACTTTTGGGCCATTTGTATCTAAAAAACACAGTTTGAGTGTGTCGCTCACTGTTCAGCCGCAAATATATATATATTTTAAAAAGCCTGGTATACACCAGTAAATTATTACTGTGGTTTTGATGTTCCACGGTAAAACATCTCTATTATCCTGTTTTTGGCATTTTTTGCTGTATAAAAATAATAATAGTGTCTCCCTGATTTTTCAGACACAAATATATCTGTTGAAAATAGTCTGGTATAGGCCAGAGAGGCAGAAGTGTGCTTTTGCTGTTCCACGGTAAAAAATCTCTATTATCCTGCTTTTTGCATTTTTTGCTGTTAAAAGAAAAAAAAATAGTGTCTCCCTGATTTTTCAGACACAAATATATCTGTTGAAAATAGTCTGGTGAAGGCCCGAGAAATACAAGTGTGGTTTTGCAGTTCCACGGTACAAACCTCTGTATTATCCACTTTTGGGCAATTTGTATCTAAAAAAAACAGTTTGAGTGTGTCGCTCACTGTTCAGCCGCAAATATATATATATTTTAAAAAGCCTGGTATACACCAGTAAATTATTACTGTGGTTTTGATGTTCCACGGTAAAACATCTCTATTATCCTGTTTTTGGCATTTTTTGCTGTATAAAAATAATAATAGTGTCTCCCTGATTTTTCAGACACAAATATATCTGTTGAAAATAGTCTGGTGTAGGCCAGAGAGACAGAAGTGTGCTTTTGCTGTTTCACGGTAAAAAATCTCTATTATCCTGCTTTTTGCATTTTTTGCTGTAAAAAAAAAATAAAATAGTGTCTCCCTGATTTTTCAGACACAAATATATCTGTTGAAAATAGTCTGGTGTAGGCCAGAGAGACAGAAGTGTGCTTTTGCTGTTCCACGGTAAAAAATCTCTATTATCCTGCTTTTTGCATTTTTTGCTGTAAAAAAAAAAAAAAAAATAGTGTCTCCCTGATTTTTCAGACACAAATATATCTGTTGAAAATAGTCTGGTGTAGGCCCGAGAAATACAAGTGTGGTTTTGCAGTTCCACGGTACAAACCTCTGTATTATCCACTTTTGGGCCATTTGTATCTAAAAAAAACAGTTTGAGTGTGTCGCTCACTGTTCAGCCGCAAATATATATATATTTTAAAAAGCCTGGTATACACCAGTAAATTATAACTGTGGTTTTGCTGTTCCACGGTAAAAAATCTCTATTATTCAGGTTTTGGTAGTTTTTTCCGTAAAGAAAACAGTAGTGTCTCCTGACTGTTGTGACTCAAAAATATATCTGTTGAAAATAGTCTTGTGTAGGCCCGACATCCCAGTGTGGTTTCACAGTTCCACGGGTCAAATCGCTGTACTATCCAGTTTTGGGCCTTTGGTATCTAAAAAAAAAGTAGTTTGAGTGTGTCGCTCACTGTTCAGCCGCAAATATCTCTATTTAAAAAAGTGTGGTATACCCCAGTAAACAATTGGTTTTCCTCTTCCACGGTTCTAATCTACTCTTTATTACCCTTTTTCCATTGATAGTGCAAGTGTAAGCTATTTTACTTCATTTACAATGGGCAAGGCGCGTGGCAAGGGACGTGGAAGTGGACGTTCTGGTGATGGTTCGTGCAGAGGACGGGGCCGTGGCCAAGGTGAAAATGTGCCACAAACAACAGCCACATCTTCTCGCTCCCACTTCTTGACCAAATTACTAGGGAAGCACAGAACAACCATTATTGAGAACTGATCAGTGTGAACAGGTTATTAATTGGATAGCAGACAATACTTCCAGTTACCTGGGCACCACCACCTCCGGTCTGTCTTCCACACGGTCAACTCTTAGTAGCCGTGAGTCTCGACCGCATACTCCTCCTCACCCTGATGCTCCTTCCTCCCACCATGCCGAGTGTCGTCAGACAGCAAGTGATCCCACACTTGGACACTCTGAAGAGCTGTTCACTGGTCCATTTCCATATTTGGGCCCCTCGCCTGATACGCTTGAAGTGGTGGAAGAGGAGATACCATGTTGCGATGCCCAAATATTTGAACAGCCACAGCCACAGGAAGTCGACGTTGGCAATCTGTCACAAGAGGTGGACGATGACGAGACACAATTGCCAGGAAGTGAGGAGGAGGATCGTGGTGCGCAAGTGGAAGAGGAGGAGGTGGTGGATGATCTAGTAACTGACCCAACGTGGAAGAAGGACATGCAGAGTGAGGCCAGCAGCACATAGGGGGAGGGAGGCAGAGTACCCCAACAGGCAGGAAGAAGCAGTGTGGTGGCCGCAGAAAGATTCAAGGCAACCGTTCCCCGTAACACCAACACGAGGGACGTAGCCAGTACAAGCGGTAGGTCTTCCAGAGTCTGGAATTTTTTTAAAGACTCTGCTGATAACCCCAAAAAGGCCATATGTTCCACCTGCCATGCCAGCATCAGCAGGGGTGACAAAACTACCAGCCTGACCACCACCAGCATGATCAGGCACATGGCAGCAAAGCACCCGACTTTGTGGGGCGAAACCAAGGGTCCACGACCAGTGTCAGCGGTTGTCACCACTGCTTCTTCCACTGTTGTGCGTGCAATAGAACCCCCTGTTGTGTGTACAAGGCAATCCACTGTCCATACTGCATGTAAAGATGCCCCCTCCTCTCAGTCTTCACTTGTTATGGCAGTTTCTCAAGAAAGAGCATCAACGTCCACGTCCACGTCCCACCGCAGTGTTCAATTGTCCATATCCCAGATCTTTGAACGAAAGCGGAAATTTGCAGCTAACGCCCCACAGGCCACAGTCCTAAATTCGCACATTTCATGACTGCTTGCATTGGAAATGCTGCCTTTTAGGCTGGTGGAGACGGAATCCTTCCGCAATCTTATGGCGGTGGCCGTCCCTCGGTACTCGGTCCCCAGCCGACACTATTTTGCCCGGTGTGCCATCCCCGCACTACACAAGCACGTGTCCCAAAGCATCTGCCGTGCCCTCAACAACGCAGTTACTGGGAGAGTCCACCTGACAACGGACACGTGGACAAGTGCTTGTGGCCAGGGACGGTACATCTCTCTGACGGCACACTGGGTAAACATAGTGGAAGCCGGGACCCAGTGGGACCTTGGGACGGAACACATCCTCCCCACACAGAGGTTTGCGGGCCCTATGTCAGTCAGAGTTGCCCCCACAGTGTACAGCTCCTGCGCATCCTCCTCCTCCTCCTCCTCCTCATGTTCAGCCTCCATCTCAGATATCACCACATCAGTTACAAGCTGGAAGCATTGCAGTACTGCCTCCGCCAAGCGGCAACAGGCTGTGCTGAAACTCATAAGCTTAGGTGATAAACCTCACACTGCTTGTGAGTTGTGGACAGCTGTGAAAGAGCAGGCAGATCTGTGGCTGAGACCGCTGAACCTACATCCCGGCATGGTCGTGTGTGACAATGGCCGTAACCTGGTGGCGGCTCTGAGGCGAGGTGAGATCACACACGTACCATGCCTGGCTCATGTGCTTAACCTCGTGGTTCAGCGGTTTATTAAATCGTACCCCGAGTTGCCAGATCTGCTCGTGAAAGTACGCCGCCTGTCAGCTCATTTTTGCAAGTCTGCTACAGCTTCCGCCGCCCTTGCTGTGTTGCAGCAGCGTTTGCAGCTTCCGGCACACCGACTGGTGTGTGATGTCCCCACACGTTGGAACTCTACCCTCCACATGTTGCAAAGGATTTGTGAGCAGAAGAGAGCAGTTGTGGAGTACCAGCTGCAACAAGGCCGTCGATATTCAGGTCAGACTCCACACATAAGACCTCAGGAGTGGACCTGGATGTCTGACATATGTACCATTCTGACAAACTTTGAGGAGGCCACCAAGATGGTGAGTGGCGATGACGCCATCGTTAGTGTCAGCATCCCACCACTTGTCTGTCTTTTGCAACGCTCTCTGCAGAGAATTAAAGAGGAGGTATTGCAGCCAGAGTATGATGAGATGGATCAAGAAGCCGTAGCGGGCGATTACACACAGCCCAGCCTCATCTCATCCCAACGTGCAATGGGGGACAATGAGGGAGAGGAGGAGGAGGAGGAGGAGGAGGAAGAACGGGAGCTGCTATCATGCGTTGTAGACGGTAGTACCTGTACAAGTGTCATACAGTCGGTTCAGCGTGGGTGGCCTGAGAACAGGGGGGAGGAGGAAGAGGAGGAGGAGGAGGAGGAGAGCATGGTCAGTCGTCATCTTGGTGAGGACACGGAAATCTTGCCCGTTACCAGTCTGGCACGCATGGCTGACTTTATGTTACGCTGCCTTAACCGTGACCCTCCCGTTATCAAAATGTTGGGTGACAGTCATTACTGGTTGGTGACACTTGTAGACCCCCACTACAAGGAGAACTTTCACTCTCTTATTCCTGAGGTGGAGAGGTCTACAAAAATGGGGCAATACCAGAAGGCCCTTGCTGCAGAACTCTTAAAAAAATTCCCATCTGAACACGCTAGCGGCAGAGGTCACAGTTCGTTGCCCAACCAAGGCGTACAGGCGAGAGAGATGCAACTCCAATCCAGCAGAGGCAGGGGAACACTGTCAACATTCTGGGACAGTTTTCTGACACCCGCCCAGCTTACAGGCCCTGAGGCGCGGGGTACTCTCACAAGGAATGGGATATGCGCCAAAACGCGGACCACCTCAGGCCTAGCTACTACATACATGCGTTTGCATTCCAAGAAAACAAAGCAGATGCTAACTTCTATCATCATCATCATGCTCCTCACCTAGGCACTCTCAACTCCCCTGATGGAGAAGCCAGGGCCCACCGGAGGAGTCTGGTTCTCTGGTGGGCTCGTCCAATGCTGCCCTAAAGCTGGCCAGGCTAAGAAAAGTATGGGGGAAGGTGACAGGAGAAATCAGGGTGGCTGGGGACTGAGTATGGACACCTGGCCGCCAACTGGCGGCTGGGGACCGAGCGTGGACACCCGGCCGCCGGGCGGCTGGGGACAGAGTATGGATACCTCGCTGCCGAAGCGGCCATGAGGTAGTGGCCAGGTTCGGCCTCCTCCAAACTAAAAGGCCCCATTTCAAGTGAAAGCTAGCAGTATGGTATTGCAGCCTGCGGAAGGGTGAGTGGTTGGCTGCATATTTTCGCTTGCATTGCAAGGAATGGGGGATGTACAATTGAACACTGCCCTGGGACAAGGACTTGCACGGGGATAGTTGCAAGTCTGCATCTTCTGATGCGTCAAGGATCACTTCTGATGGGCACACTTTTAGACAGTGACCTGGGGGTCAGAGTTGCTTCCAGGGGTCTTCCCCATGCTGATCCCTTGTCTTTTCAGCACTGTATGCATGTGTCACACAGCACATGGCCAGATAAGGTTGTAAAATGTTAAAATGACATTTCCCGGTGAACGCATTTGTCACGGTTGAAAGCAATACAAAAGTGCAAAAACGCATGAAAAATGCTACTTGTGAACATAGCCCAAGGTGTGGAGGAGTATTTTTGTTTTTGGTTATTTATTTTACCTTATACACAAGTTTTTACCCTGGAAAGGAAATTCCTTAACATATTTCACAGGAAAACCGTTTCAGTTTTGTTTTTGAACGTTTTATTGTGAGCCCGCAAAAGTGGCTTAATACCTCTGACCACGTTGTTGACAGCAGTGACCTGGGGGTCAGAAATGCTTCCAGGGGCGATCCCCATGCTGCCCCCATGTCTTTTGAGCACTGTCACTATCGTTTTGGGCACTTTTTAGGCTTTCTACAGACTGCCGGGGGTGCTGCCGCAAAAATGCTCGGGTCTCTCATAGACTAACATTGGGCTCGTTGCTCGGGTCGAGCACCCGAGTATCACGGTAAGCTCGGCCCGAGCTTCGAGCACCCGAGCATTTTAGTGATCGCTCAACACTATCAGTCGTCATCTTGGTGAGGACACGGAAGTCTTGCCCGTTACCAGTCTGGCACCCATGGCTGACTTTATGTTACGCTGCCTTAACCGTGACCCTCGCATTGTCAAAATGTTGGGTGACAGTCATTACTGGTTGATGACACTTTTAGACCCCCTCTACAAGGAGAACTTTCACTCTCTTATTCCGGAGTTGGAGAGGTCTACAAAAATGGGGCAGTACCAGAAGGCCCTTGCTGCAGAACTATTAAAAAAATTCCCATCTGAACACGGTAGCGGCAGAGGTCACAGTTTGCTGCCCATCTAAGGCATACAGGCGAGAGAGACGTAACTCCAATCCAGCAGAGGCAGGGGAACACTGTCAATGTTCTAGGACAGTTTTCTGAGACCTGCCCAGGTTACAGGCCCTGAGGCGCAGGGTACTCTCACAAGGAGTGGAAAGTTTCAAAAGATGGTGAGGGAGTACCAGCGTCCTCCGTGATTCCTCTGTGCCTTTTAATTATTGGGTATCCAAGCTGGACACTTGGAATGAACTCACTCTGTATGCCTTGGAGGTCCTGGCCTGCCCTGCCGCTAGCGTGTTATCGGAGCATGTTTTTAGTGCCGCTGGGGGAATTATAACTGATAAGCGCACTCGTCTGTCAACTGACAATGCTGACAAGCTGACCCTTATCAAAATGAACAAGGGCTGGATTGGGCCAGACTTCTAATCACCACCAAATGACAGCAGAGTAACATAAAGTCAAATCCACTGTGTTATTTCGGGAGGTGTATTCCCATGCATCGCTTCACACCCACACATGGGTATACGCTTCCTCATTTCGGCTGTTTTTTGCTCTTCTCCTTATCCTCAGCCTCCACGACCACTATACCACCAGGGTGACCGTGGTCCATGTTGCCAGCATTGCAAGTTCCTCTGTCCTAATTTTTGGCAGCTTTTGCTTGGAAGGCATAGGCAAAGACTATGGGAGACCCACTCCCCAATAATGGGAATAATGTTTTTAATATGCTGTACTGCATGGCTCTTGTAAGGGACATTGCAAGTTCCCCCTTCCTAATTTTTGGCAGCTTTTGCTTGGAAGGCATAGGCAAAGACTATGGGAGACCCACTCCCCAATAATGGGAAAAATGTTTTTAATATGCTGTACTGCATGGCTCTTGTAAGGGGCATTAAAATCATCTTGTTAAGCTACTGTGACCTCCACGTCTCTTCCACAGGGCGTTGATATTGTCTTTTTATTCCACTGTAACCTCCACCACTCTTCCAAGGGGCATTGATATTGTCTTTTTATTCCACTGCGACCTCCACCACTCTTCCAAGGGGCATTAAAACTGTCTTGTTAAGCTACTGTGACCTCCACGTCTCTTCCACGGGGTATTGATATTGTCTTTTTATTCCACTGTAACCTCCACCACTCTTCCAAGGGGCATTAAAACTGTCTTGTTAAACCACTCTGAACTCCACGTCTCTTCCAAGGGGCATTAAAACCATCTTGTTAAGCTACTGTGACCTCCTCATCTCTTCCAAGGGGCATTAAAACTGTCTTGTTAAACCACTCTGAACTCCACGTCTCTTCTAAGGGGCATTAAAACCGTCTTGCTAAACCACTCTGAACTCCACAGCTCTTCCAAGGGGCATTGACATGTTGTTTTTAATTACCTCTAACCTCCACGACTCTTGCAACGGGCATTGCATTTCCTCCTAATTTTTGTCAGCTTTTGCTTTTCAATGCATAGGCGAACACTAAGGGAGACCCACTCCCCAATAATGGGTAGAAGGTTTTTAATACGCTGTAATCCACGTCTGTTTCAAGGGGCATTGCAGTGCCTAATAATTTTTGGAAAGCCTTCCATTCTCTGCTTAGGCCAACAGTGTACAGGAGACCCAGTTGCTATAAATGGAAAAAACGGTTTAGTTAAGGCCCTCTGACCTCCATGTCACTTCCAAGGGGCATTGGAGTGCCTCGAAATTTTTGGTAGGCATTGCATTCACTGTATGCCTTATAACTGTGTAGCTGAACCGCTCCTTTTGGTACAGAAACATATCCTACAAGACATGTGTGGTTGTCTCGCCTGATATTGATGTGAACGGTCCCTGTTCCTCCTGCTCTTTCTCCTTTGCCACCACCTCATCCATCATTCATCACCTGAAGCTTTGTTTTAACGGAAGTCATAGAACTGGGATAGTAGCAGAAAAACATCCAGCAATCCTCGAAGGAGGTAGAATATGCGCCAAAACGCTGACCACCTCAGGCCTAGCTGCTACTACATACATGCGCTTGCATTCCAAGGAACAGAAAGCTAAGGAGGTGGATGGCCTCATGATCATGAATAATTTACTCGTTGTGTAGGAGGCCGACCACTGCTGTTGTCTACCTTCTGAACTTTGTGTTGAAGCCTGATTGACCCAGGACCCGCAATCCTCTATGTCTGGTGGACGTGTTGCATCCCAGTGTCCAACTGAGTCCCAGCTTCCACAATATTAACCCAGTGTGAAGGCGTCAGTGAGATGGACCATTCCTGGCCACATTCACTTGTCCACGTGTTTGTGGTTAGGCTGTCCTTCCCACTAAATGCACTGGGGAGGGCACAGGTAATGTTTTGGTATGCGCGCTTGTGTATAAGGCGCACCGGGACAAATAGGGGCGGCTGGGGACCGTTTATGGACACCCGGCCACCCCCACGCGGCTGGGGACTGTGTGTGGGCACCCGGCCGCGGGGCGGCTGGGGACTGAGTATGGACACCCGGCCACCCCCTGGTGGCTGGGGACCAAGCGTGGACACCCGGCCGCCGGGCGGCTGGGGACTGAGTATGAATACCAGGCTACCGACGCAGCCATGACGTGGTGGCCAGATTCCACATCCACATGCCTAAAAGGCCCAATTTCAAGTGCAAGCAAGCTAGCAGTATGGTATTGCAGCCTGGGGGTGGGTGGGTGGCAGGCTGCATACTTGCGCTTGTATTGCAAGTTATGGGGGAGGTACAATTGAACACTCCCCTGGGACAAGGACTTGCACGGGGATAGTTGCAAGTCTGCATCTTCTGATGCGGCAAGGATCACTTCTGATGGGCACACTTTTAGGCAGTGACCTGTGTGTCAGAGATGCTTCCAGGGGTCTTCCCCATGCTGTTCCCATGTCTTTTTAGCACTGTATGCATGTGTCACACAGCACATGGCCAGATAAGGTTGTAAAATGTTAAAATGACATTTCCCGGTGAAAGCATTTGTCACGGTTGAAAGCAATACAAACGTGCAAAAACGCATAAAAAATGCTACTTGTGAACATAGCCCAAGGTGTGGAGGAGTATTTTTGTTTTTGGTTATTTATTTTACCTTATACACAAGTCTTTACCCTGGAAAGGATGTTCCTTAACCCCTTTCCGACCTGGTCAGTAATAGTACGCACCAGGTCGGGAAGGCCGGTTCAGCGGGGGCTCCGGCGGTGAGGCCGCACTGAAGTGAGCACATGTCAGCTGATTATTAGAATCGCAATCCACCCGCGGCTGTTAACATGTTAAATCTCTGACAGTGGCATTTAACTCGCGCTTCCGAGAGTCCTAAGCCCCGCCCATCAGTGACCCCGTCACGTGATCGCGGGTCACCAATGGGTGGGCATGACAACTCAGGGTCTGCAGCAGACGCCTGTGGTTGTCATGTCTCAATTGCTATGAGCGCCACCTAGTGGTCAGCGCTCATAGCAAGTGAGCATTTCTCCTGCATACAAGCGATCTGCTCATCGCTTGTATGCAGTAGAAGCAATCAGACAACTGCTGCTTCTAGTCTCCTCTGGAGACTATAGAAGCAAGCAGAAAGTGTAAAAAAAAAGTTTTTAATAAAATAAAAAAAATAAAAAATATATAAAGGTTTAAGTCACCCCCTTTCGCCCCATTCAAAATAAAATATATATATAAAAAAAAAAAACACATACACATATTTGGTATCACCGCGTTCAGAATCGCCCGATCTATCAATATAAAGAAGAATTAATACAATCAGTAAACGGCGTAACGAGAAAAAAAATTTAAACGCCAGAATTAAGTTTTTTTGGTCGCTACAACTTTGTAATAAAATGCAATAACAGGCGATCAAAACATCGGATCTACCCCAAAATGGTATCAATAAAAACGTCAGCCCAGCACGCAAAAAATAAGCCCTCACCTGGCCCCAGATCCCGAAAAATGGAGAAGCTAAGGGTCTCGGAAAATGGCGTCATTTTTTTTTGTTTTTTTTGCAAGCTTTGGATTTTTTTTTCACCACTTAAATAAAAAAGAACCTATACATGTTTGGTGTCTATGAACTCGTAACGACCTGGAAAATAATGATGGCAGGTCAGTTTTAGCAATCTGTGAACGTGGTAAAAAAAGGACCCAAAAAACAACTGTGGAATTGCATTTTTTTTTTTGTTTCACTGCACTTGGAATTTTTTTCCCATTTTCCAGCACACGATATGGTAAAACCAGTGATGGTGTTTAAAAGTACAACTCGTCCCACAAAAAATAAGCCCTCACATGGCCATATTGAATGAAAATTAAAAAAGTTCTGGCTCTGGGAAAAGGGGAGCAAAAATGGAAAACACAAAAACAGAAAGACCCATGGTTGTTAAGGGGTTAACATATTTCACAGGAAAGCTCTTTCACTTTCGTTTTTGAACGTTTTATTGTGAGCCTGTAAAAGTGGATTAATACCTCTGACCACGTTGTTGACAGCAGTGACCTGGGGGTCAGAAATGCTTCCAGGGGCGATCCCCATGCTGTCCCCATGTCATTTGAGCACTGTCACTATCGTTTTGGGCACTTTTTAGGCTTTCTACAGACTGCCGGGGCAGCCGCCGCAAAAATTTTCGGGTCTCCCATAGACTAACATTGGGCTTGTTGCTCGGGTCGAGCACCCGAGTATCACAGTGAGCTCGGCCCGAGCTTCGAGCACCCGAGCATTTTAGTGCTCGCTCAACACTAATAATTGTTCATTCAGACAATGTGGAACCATTGATTGTAACTTATAGATCCACTTGGTCTCTCTCTGGAGAATCAATTTGTCCCAATCCCCCCCCCCCCTCGGTGGGGCAATTATCTTGTCAATTCCCAAAAACCGTACCACATCCACACAACCTGAATGTGCATTATTAACATGCCTAGCTAAGGGGGTGTCCCTTTTCAGGGCAATAGCTCGTTGATGTTCGCCTACCCTCCTCCTCAGTTCTCTCTTTGTTTTCCCTACATATTCCAAACCGCTCACACACTTGGCCTTATACACTATCCCCTTGGACCTACAGTTTATGAAATATATTATGACAAAGGTCTCACCGGTGACATTGCTCATAAATTCCTTTCTTTGCAACATGACTATGCATGCTATGCATCCACTACATCTGAAGCTCCCCTTAGTGGTGTTTTGAATCCAGTTGCCTCCTTGATGACCCGTGTAATGGCTATGAATCAGCCTGTCCCTCAGGGATCTTCCCCTTCTGTACTTTACCAGGGGTCCTGAACTAACCAGTGTGCCTACGTCCTCATCCATATGGAGGATTGGCCAATGGTTTTGCAATATCCTGCGGACAGTGTGTGCCCTGTTCGAAAATGTAGTGATAAGTCTGCATGTGTTGTCGTCCTCAATTGATTTAGGGCGGGGATACAACAGAGTAGTGCGGTCCCTTGCCAAAGTCTCCCCATATGCCTCAGTTACCACCTTCTTAGGGTATCCCCTCTCATAGAACCACCGACAAAGGTCATTGGCCTGTTTTTTAAAGGTGGCATCATCTGAACAATTTCTCCGAATTCTCATAAACTGTCCCTTTGGAATTCCCTTTTTCAGGGGCACCGGGTGGTTACTGTCCCACCTGAGGAGGGAATTGGAGGAAGTTGTCTTCCTGAATGTTTTCGTTCCTATCAGTCCGTCAGTCCCCTTTTGGATAAGGATATCCAAGAATGGTAGCTTCTCCATATCACATTCAAAAGTGAAAAGGAGGTTAAGTTCATTGTGATTCAATCTTTTTACGAAATCCTCAAAAGTTTTTTCACCTCTCTTCCACATTACCAACACATCATCAATATAGCGAATCCACAATAGTATACTGTCACTCCCCTCTACGAGTGTATCCCCAAACACGAAGGTTTCTTCCCACCAGCCAAGGTACAGATTAGCATACGAAGGGGCACAGGGGCTCCCCATCGCTGTACCCCTGAGCTGGTGGAAGTACTTCCCGCCTAAAAGGAAGACATTTTTTGTCAGACAAAATTGAAGGGCCTCCAGAATAAACGTATTGTGTCTACCAAACTGCCTACCCCTACCACTAAGAAAAAACTGAACAGCCTCCAAACCCATCTCATGTGGTATTGAGGAATACAATGATTCCACATCAATACTACCTAGTAGTACGTCAGTGTCTACCACCATATTTTCCAGTCATCGAATAAGGTCATTAGTATCTCCGATGAACGAATTGAGACCAGTCACGAAAGGTCTGAGGACTTTATCAAGGTACACACCCAGGTTTTAAGTGAGGTTATTCACACCAGTTACAATCGGACGCCCTTTCAATGGCTTCAATCCCTTGTGCACCTTTGGTAAACTATAGAAAGTCGCCATCACTGGATGACTAGGGCATATAAATTTGCGCTCCTGCTTACTCACAATACCATCATATACAGCATCCCTAACCAACTGATTTAGTTGTAGGGAGAACTCTTTTGTGGGGTTAGTGTCTAATATGTGGTAGCAGTCCTTTGTATTGAGTATTTTAGTGCACATTGAATGATATTCACTGGTAGTCATAATCACCACATTGCCGCCCTTGTCTGATGGCTTAATAGTGATGGAGTGATCTTTTTCAAGGTCCACCAGAGCCTGCATTTCCTGATGTGTGAAATTAAATTTAGCCCATCCTGGTTGTCTCCCCAGGTCTCTCAGATCCTTAGTGACCATGCTCAAAAAAACGTAAATCGGACTAAGATAATTTTGTGGAGGGGGCATCTTGGTGCTTTTTAATTTAAGGTCTGAAAAGGGGCCTATCCCCTCCTGATTTGGGTCGGGGTCACTAAGATGAAACAAGGTCCTAATGTAAGTTAGTAGCTCTTCACGTACTCCATATTCTGCACGTCAATTTATCATTTCTGATAAAATGTTTCCGCCACTTCAGTTTGCGTACAAACAGATTGACATCCTTGATAGTATCAAAGGAGTCATAATCAGTCTCTGGTACAAAAGTCAGACCTTTACTTAACACTGCCATTTCTGGGGCTGTAAATTGTCTGGAGGACAGATTAATAATCTGTGGATTCGCTATTAGAGATAAGCGTTGTTCTACTCGAACTGTTCGCCAATCTCAAATTCGAGCTGTTTTGGGCGGTGTTCGAGCCGGTCGGCGAACACGAACAATTTGAGAAAAATTCGGCTGTTCGAGGTTATGTTCGATAACTGTTCGTGCACCAAAATCATAACTGGATTTTTTCTCAGTAATGATGAAAATTAATGTTAATACGCAGTTTGAGTGTACAGCGGGGCGGGGGGAGGGGCAGGGGATGGATCTCTGCAGGAACAATGAAGATCTCCATTTTTTTTTCTCTTTCCCGCATTTGCAGTGGGGAGGTGCAATCTGTCAGCCTATCAGCAGCGCACACACGGAGCGAAGTGCTTTTTTTCACACAAGCAAGGGCATGTGTGATTGGCAGTGTATGTCACATGTCCTTGCCCTATAAGACCAAGCCATTTTCCCCGTCGCCACCATTTTCTCACTGCTGCAGCTGCGTGTTAGACGGCACCGCTGTTGCTGTGTGCGCTATACCTTGTTAATTTCAAGCCAATTTTCGCACAAATATACAGATAGCTTGGGAGTAGGGAATAGTTGTGATTGCAGTCCTTTTAAGGACTAGGTTACAGCATTTCCTACGACTTTTATCAAGCAGGTCTGTGCTCTTAAATAGATAGATTGTGGGAGTAAAGACTAATTGTAATTGGAGTCCTTTTCAGGACTAGGTTACATCAGTTCCTATCAGTTTTTGCCAGGCAGGTCTGTGCCAGTGCTGTGCAAGTTTTTTTCACAGCATTTGGCTGAATCTAGCAAATCTAATCCTTTTTGGCCTATTGCAGAGTGTGTTAGTCAGTAGAGTAGCCTATCTGTGTTGCAAGATATACCACCTGTGTATAGAATACCAATTTTTTTACTGCACCTAGTGAGGTAAAATCTTTTGGGCATAGCATCATTCTATTAGTCCATCTATACTGACCTCCATCAGGTTGCAAACTGAATATAATTTTTTTCTGCATCTAGCTCTGAAAAAATATTTGGGCTTCTAGCAGTGTGTGGGACTTGGTCTATTAGTCCATCTATACTGACCTCCATCAGGTTGCAAATTAAAAATAATTTTTTTCTTCATTTAGCTCTGAAAAAATATTTGGGCTTCTAGCAGTGTGTGGGACTTGTTCTATTAGTCCTTCTATACTGACCTCCAGCAGGTTGCAAATTGAATATAATTTTTTTCTGCATCTAGCTCCGAAAAAATATTTGGGCTTCTAGCGGTGTGTGGGACTTGGTCTATTAGTCCATCTATACTGACCTCCATCAGGTTGCAAATTAAAAATAATTTTTTTCTGCATCTAGCTCTGAAAAAATATTTGGGCTTCTAGCAGTGTGTCGGACTTGGTCTATTAGTCCATCTATACTGACCTCCATCAGGTTGCAAATTAAAAATAATTTTTTTCTTCATTTATCTCTGAAAAAATATTTGGGCTTCTAGCAGCGTGTGGGACTTGTTCTATTAGTCCATCTATACTGACCTCCATCAGGTTGCAAATTAAAAATAATTTTTTTCTGCATCTAGCTCTGAAAAAATATTTGGGCTTCTAGCAGTGTGTGGGACTTGGTCTATTAGTCCATCTATACTGACCTCCATCAGGTTGCAAATTGAATAAAAAAATTTTCTGCATCTAGCTCTGAGAAAATATTTGGGCTTCTAGCAGTGTGTGGGACTTGTTCTATTAGTCCTTCTATACTGACCTCCAGCAGGTTGCAAATTGAATATAATTTTTTTCTGCATCTAGCTCTGAAAAAATATTTGGGCTTCTAGCGGTGTGTGGGACTTGGTCTATTAGTCCATCTATACTGACCTCCATCAGGTTGCAAATTAAAAATAATTTTTTTCTGCATCTAGCTCTGAAAAAATATTTGGGCTGCTAGCAGTGTGTGGGACTTGGTCTATTAGTCCATCTATACTGACCTCCATCAGGTTGCAAATTAAAAATAATTTTTTTCTGCATCTAGCTCTGAAAAAATATTTGGGCTTCTAGCAGTGTGTGGGACTTGGTCTATTAGTCCATCTATACTGACCTCCATCAGGTTGCAAATTGAATAAAAAAATTTTCTGCATCTAGCTCTGAAAAAATATTTGGGCTTCTAGCGGTGTGTGGGACTTGGTCTATTAGTCCATCTATACTGACCTCCATCAGGTTGCAAATTAAAAATAATTTTTTCTGCATCTAGCTCTGAAAAAATATTTGGGCTTCTAGCAGTGTGTGGGACTTGGTCTATTAGTCCATCTATACTGACCTCCATCAGGTTGCAAATTAAAAATAATTTTTTTCTTCGTTTAGCTCTGAAAAAATATTTGGGCTTCTAGCAGTGTGTGGGACTTGTTCTATTAGTCCTTCTATACTGACCTCCAGCAGGTTGCAAATTGAATATAATTTTTTTCTGCATCTAGCTCTGAAAAAATATTTGGGCTTCTAGCGGTGTGTGGGACTTGGTCTATTAGTCCATCTATACTGACCTCCATCAGGTTGCAAATTAAAAATAATTTTTTTCTGCATCTAGCTCTGAAAAAATATTTGGGCTTCTAGCAGTGTGTGGGACTTGGTCTATTAGTCCATCTATACTGACCTCCATCAGGTTGCAAATTGAATAAAAAAATTTTCTGCATCTAGCTCTGAAAAAATATTTGGGCTTCTAGCGGTGTGTGGGACTTGGTCTATTAGTCCATCTATACTGACCTCCATCAGGTTGCAAATTAAAAATAATTTTTTTCTGCATCTAACCCAGCCAATAGTTTTGGCCTAATACCACAGTTTGGCCACTCAGCTCTGCTCGGTTACCATCCATTGTTTTTTGTGCAAGCAACTCCAGAGTTGTGAATTAGTTAACCACCAAAATGAGTGGAAAAAGGCCTGCTGCTGGTGGAAAGGGGAATAGGCGTGTTGGGAAGGGGAAAAAAGGTTGTGTCCGTGGGGTAGGTGCAGAAGAAAGACCATCTTCCAGCCAAACTAAAATGTCTACTTCTTTTAGCGGACAATGTGATAAGATCCCTTTCTTACGGCCACGCCAATCGCTACAAATTCCAGATGAGGCACAAAAACAGCAGGTGCTTCAAGGGATATCAAGTGCTCCTTTAAGTGGGCTCTCCTCCACATCAACTTCAACATCACAAATACTCCAGTCCTCAAAGGTGTCACCCAAATCGCACTTGCTTCCTCACAGCTCCCAAATCTCCAGCTGCCCGTCTGAGTATGAGGTAGAACAGATGGTTGAGTCTGCAGAGCTGTTTACTCATACTATAGCCTGGGAATCAGAGGTCGACTCCAGCGCTTCTGTGAATCCAGACGAGGAAATGATCTGCACTGATGCCCAGAATCTTTATGAGTCGGATCCAGGACCAGACGCAGAAGGTTCTGACCATAATGTAGACCCTCATTCCCAAACTGTAACTCCTGTTGGTGGAGACAATGAGGAAGACGATGATAAGACTCAAATACCTGATTGGAGCGACAACTTTACTTTTTTGTCAGGGCAGGAACAGGTTGGCTCTGAGGACGACGGGTGTGATAACGCACAGGGTGATGATGATGAGGTCGGAGATCCCACTTACTGTCAACCCACAGTCAGCCAAGAGATGAGGTCAGCAGAGGAGGTGGAGGAAGATGCTAGTGATGACGAGGTCAGGTTGCGCCTTCCTGGACAGAGACGTAGTACTGGAAGCACGTCAACAACTGCATCCTCAAACACAACTCTGCCTCTCACCACAAGTCGTGGTGGCTCTTCAGGTTGCATGGGTGCTAAGCCTTGCATAGCCTGGGCATTTTTTCAGATCGATAAAGATGACCCAACTCGTGTTATCTGTAACATTTGTCAGCAAAAGCTAAGTAGAGGCCAAAAAATACATAGTTTGAGTACTTCATGCATGAACCGGCACATGGACATGAAGCATAAGTTGCAGTGGGAAACTCAGTGTGCTACAATGCGGCCTAGCCGGCCGGGCCAACCACCGTCTGCCATATCTTGTGCATCCGCGGCCTCTTCATCCTCTGTGACTGGGGGGACAGCAGTCACACCTGTTTTGGGGCGCAGACCTGCCACCTCTTTACCCGCAACAGCCAGCGTGATTGGCAGGTCATCATTTTCTTTGGAGGTGGTAACACCAGCTGGTCTTGAGCGCTGTCCGACATCGATAGCACCACCTTTGGATCAAGGCAACCTAACATGTCCGCCTGCATCTTCCTCACAGACCGGCAGTTTGCCGGGGACACCCTTATCAACCCCGTCTAAGCACAATAGCCAGCCCTCGGTCCCTCAGATGTGGACAAGTAAAAGACCATTTCCTCCTAGCCATGAGAAAGCTAAGAGGTTGAATTTCACCATCTGCAAGCTCTTGGCTACTGAAATTCTGCCTTTCCGCCTGGTGGACACAGAGGATTTTCGAGACCTTATGTCTGTCGCAGTGCCCCAGTACCAGATGCCCAGTCGGCACTACTTCTCAAAGAAAGGTGTGCCTGCGCTCCACCAGCATGTCGCACACAACATCACCGCTTCTTTGAGAAACTCTGTGTGTGACAGGGTGCATTTCACCACAGACACTTGGATGAGTAGGCATGGACAGGGGCGTTACATGTCGCTGACTGGGCACTGGGTAACTATGGTGACAGCAGGACAAGGGGCTGCTGTCCAAGTCTTGCCGTCCCCACGAGTTGTGCGTCAATCCTCTTTATGTCAAAGTTCCTCCACTGCTTCTGCCTCCTCAACCTCCTCTCGGTCTTCCACCTGCACCCAAAGCCTGTCTGGTCATGCCACAAGCTTTCTAACTGCGCAGAAGGGATCCTGCACACCTCCTTACTATGCTGGCAGTAGGGCTCAACGTCATCAGGCGGTTTTTACATTGAAATGTCTGGGAAATGTGAGTCACACAGCTGAGGAGTTGTGGTCAGCTCTGGAGAACCAATTTCATGAATGGTTGTCTCCACTGGACCTGAAACCAGGGAAGGCCGTGTGCGACAATGCTGCAAACCTGGGTGCGGCCCTTCGCCGGGGCAATGTCACACACGTGCCTTGTATGGCTCACGTGTTGAACCTGGTTGTCCAGCAATTTTTAGCCCACTATCCCAGACTAGATGGCCTTCTGCAGAGGGCACGGTCGCTGTGTGCTCACTTCCGCCGTTCGCATCCCGCAGCTCAGCGACTTACATCTCTACAGAAGTCGTTGGGCCTGCCACTTCACCGGCTAAAATGCGATGTGCCTACCCGGTGGAATTCAACTCTGCACATGTTGCAGCGACTGTGGCAGCACCGACAAGCCCTGGTGCAATACGTTCTGACGTATAGCCTGGGCCAACGAGATTCAGAGGTGGGGCAAATCACGCTGGAGGAGTGGTCTCAGATCAGGGACCTATGCACCCTTCTGCACAGTTTTGAAATGGCGACGAAGATGTTTAGTGCTGACGATGCCATTATCAGCATGACTATTCCGGTGATTTACATGCTGGAGCACATGTTAAACAGAATTTGGAGTCAGGTGGTGGCACAAGAGGAGGTGGAGGAAGTAGAGGAGGAGGAGTTGTATGCGGAAGGGCTAACATCTGCAAGGTCCAGACGGTCGGCAGCACCAAGGCGGCAGGCATGTGAGGGTGGGGGAGATGATTTTACCAGGGCGCATGGTAGCAGCCAAACTAGTGAGGAAGGTGCAGGAGCCCAGGAAGAAGTGGAGGACGAACTGATGGAAGACTCATCAGATGAGGGAGACCTTGATCACATTTCTGTTGTGCGAGGTTGGGGGGAGAGGACAGAGGAAGGAAGCATGATTGTTACCTCGCCACCAACACAACAGGGACTTGGTGCTCCTGGACGCGCAACACACATGAGTGCCTTCTTGCTGCACTACCTGCAACATGACCCTCGAATTGTGAGAATTAGAAATAATCCTGACTACTGGGTTGCCACACTGTTAGATCCCCGGTACAAAAGTAAATTTGCAGAAATAATTCCTGCCATAGAAAGGGATGCACGCATGCAGGAGTATCAGCAGAGACTGTTGCAGAATCATACATGTGCTTTTCCACAAAATACCAGTGGTGCACGTAGTGAATCTCACAGTTCCAACTTGCCAACCGTGGGACCGTCAAGTGTTCAGCACTCAAACCGTAACAGAACCACAGTATCTGCTGGTAACATCAATTTTGCGGAATCATTTCACCACTTTTTTAGCCCATCCTTTGCAAGGCCACAGGAGACAAGAAGTCTGACACATAGTCAACGCCTAGAGACGATGGTACAGGAGTATCTCCAAGTAAACATTGAAGCCACGACTGTGTCACTGGACCCTTGCTCTTTTTGGGCTTCCAATCTGGATAAATGGCCGGAGCTAGCCACTTACGCCTTGGAGATCTTGTCATGCCCCGCAGCCAGCGTTCTGTCTGAACGTGTGTTCAGCGCTGCTGGTGGTGTGCTGACAGATAAGCGCACGCGGCTCTCCACTGATAATGTAGACAGACTCACGTTCATAAAGATGAACAAATCATGGATCCGAAACGACTTTTCTACCCCTGTGTCATCCTGGGGAGAGTAAAAGCTTGATGATTGGTTAAAATCACCCTACCAACCGTTTTAAGCTTTCAAATTACTAATCATGTTTATCTGTATCTTGACTGGAAAATAATTTGGGCTTTGTAGCAGTGTGCAGCACTGATCCTATTAGGCCATCTATAATAAGCTTCACCAGATTTAAAATTAAAAATAATTTTTAGCTGCATCTAGCCCGGAAAATAATTTTGGGGCTCCGAGATGCGCAAGACACATAAGTGCCTTCTTGCTGCACTACCTGCAGCATGACCCTCATATTGTCAGAATTCGAAGTAATCATGACTACTGGGTTGCCACACTCTTAGATGCCCCAAACTTTTCGATCAACCTTTTCATTTTAATAAAGACCAAAAAAATGGTCATTTTTGAAATTATAAGCATTAGCAGGTTGTTAGAAACTGAAATCAAACAGTTTTCAACTCAAAACTTTATTCTAGGTGATGTTACATTTTCACATAGGACCCCTTGTTCGAAAGGAGCTTCTGAACTCTCTCGTCCATTGAATTTGTCAGGTTTTGGATGGTTTCTGCTTCAATTGTTTTGCATGAGGACAGAATACCCTCCCAGAGCTGTTGCTTAGATGTGAACTGCCTCCCGCCATCATAGACACTCCTTTTAATGATGCTCCAAAGGTTCTGAATGGGGTAGAGGTCAGGGGAGCATGGGGGTCACACCATAAGTTTGTCCCCTTTTATGCCCATATCAGCCAGAGATGCAGATGTTTTATGTGCAGCATGAGATGGTGCATTATCATGCAGAAAAATGATCTTGCTGTGAAATACACGGTTCTTCTTCTTGAACCATGGCAGGAAGTGCTGTTTGAGAAAATCCACATACATTATGGAGTTCATCTTTAGCGCCTTCAGGGATCCTAAAGGGGCCGACAATCTCTCTCCCCATGATTCCAGCCCAAAACATTACTCCACCTCCTCCTTGTTGGCGCTGTAGCCGTGTTTGCGTGGGGTGTCCATCAACCAGCCATCCTCCACTCCATTCATCTGGACCATCGAGCGCTGCACGGCACTCATCCGTGAACAAAACAGTTTTGAAATCAGTCTTCATGTAATGTTTGGCCCACTGGAGCCGTTTCTGCTTGTGTGAAGTGGATAGAGGAGGTCGACAGGATGGCGTATGCACAGCTGCAAACCTCTGAAGGACCCTGCATCTTGTTGTTCGGGGGACGTTGGAGGCACCAGCAGCTTCAAAAACTTGTCTGCTGCTATGACAAGGCTTTTTTGCCGCTGCTCTTTCAACCTGACGTAATTGCCTGTAGGAAAGAGTCCTCAATTTGCCCTTATCAGCACGCACACGTGTGTACTGTGAATCAGCTACATACTTCTTGATTGCCAAGACACTTCATCCTGATCATCGCACAATGTTGATTGTAGTCATGCCTTGACCTAAACACTCCACAATTTGTTGCTTCTCAGCAGCCGACACATCCTTTTTCTTTCCCATTTTGGCAGAAAATGTAGGCTGCTTAATAATGTGAGAGAGCCTTCTTAAGTAGTCTTGCCTTTCATTGGACACACCTGCCAAACTAATTAGCACAGGTGTCTGCAATTGCTTACAGTGATATAAAGAGCCCTGACACACATCACCATCAATGAGTTTAACTGACAAACAAACAAATTCTTCCCTTATCACTCCTAAACACTTTTTGCATAATAATTTGGAACGCGGTGTAAATGTGCTCTTCCACAAATCACCAGTGGTTCACGTAGTGAATCTTACAGTTCTAACTTGCCAACCGTGGTCTGTATGGAATTGTTCAATAAAGGGCCCAAAATTAAGATAACATAGATGGGAGAGGTCTCTATGAATAGGAATTCCTAAGTATTTGATACCCTGTGAGGGCCAGGCAAAGGGAAAGTTGGACTGGATGGAATCCTATATGGATTTGGGGAGGGAGACATCGAGGGCCTCAGACTTCGCTGCATTGATTTTAAAATTTGACCATGTAACAAAGTGATCTATTTCAGCCATAACAGCATGGATGGATATATGTGATTGAGTGATATATACTAGGACATCATCAGCAAATAGAGAGCACTTGTACTCGGTGCCTCCCACCTCAATCCACCTAATATTGGGGTTATGGCGAATTGATGAGAGCAGGTGCTCCGTCACTAGGATGTATAAGAGAGGGGACAGAGGACATCCCTGCCTTGTCCCATTGGTGATTGTGAAAGGTGATGAAAATGTTCTGACGCACCCCCTGGGCCTTGGGACACCCGGAGCCGGACCCTTTTTGGTGGATGCTGGTGGTTGTAGTCTTCGTGGCGGCGATCCGGTTCCGTGGCTCAGGGCGGTCAAACCAGTGGCGGAACTATTTATGTGGTTTTGATGTTTAAATGTCCGACTACGCCACCCGTGGATTGCGGTCAGAGTGAACCGCCGCTACAGGGCAGACCGCTAAGGCTGGTGTTGTGGGTGCAGCAGAGCGTAGCATAACTCCCCACGGGAGGAGTATAGCCTCAGGGCAGTGTATGCGGAGGATGGGGGTGATGGTGCAGGGCAGCAGCAGTAACGACACGGAGTCAGTGATGCAGTTCAGGGCCTTTACTCACAGTTCTTATTATCCAGACCACGTCTGCAGATAACGGCTGCCCACGTCGTACTGTGCTCACCAGGTGAGGGGCTCAGACAACTCCCAAATAACTTTGGAGCGCTTCACAGGACCCCCTTTGTGTGTCCTTTGTCTGGCCTTTCTTACCAACACTTCTGTCCGGCTGCCTCGGGCCTCCTCTTGGTAAACTTGGCGCCAGTTTCCCTGACCCTATGTGGTGCCTTCCTAGCGGGTGGAGCAAGGGGCTGCGCCACATAAAATGTCAGAGCCTCCGGTTTCTAGCTGAGGGTCGTTTTCTGCCTCCACTAGTTCGGGGACCGGTCTCCCCCTTTGGCCTGACCCCTCCACGCAGGTGGATTCGGGCGTGCGGTGGCGACTCGCCCGTCCGCACCCCTGGGATCCCTTCATTCCTCGTTCCTGGAGCCTTCTCCGCTCCTCTTCCTTCCTTCTCCCTCTTGCAGGCCTGGGCCTCTGTTACTAGGCCCGCCTCCGGAGCAGAGCTCATGCAGAGCCCCTGCTCCCTGCCACTTCTGCTCAGACTTCTCTGCACTGAACTAAGATGGTGCCCACCTTTTATACTCCCTTCTCAATGCACCCAGGAACTGCTTCCTCCCTGCTCCTGCACTGCAGGGTTCCCCTTCCTCAGTGTTCCCTCCCCCCACTCCAGCCAGGGACAGGGACTGTCGTGCCCATCTCAGGGGCATATTGGTCGCCCTGCCCCACGGCAATGTGGTGTAATGCATGCAGGTGTCGGGTCCTGATCCACACTCCATCCTTATCTGAGAGTGAGATATCACACCTCTGGGTGAGGTGCAATACGTCTGTAGCAACCGAGCCCTCGGTGCTACAGTTCCATTTATCTTCAGCCTAGGTGACGTATTGTGATACAGGGCCAAGATTTTGGCTATAAAAGGGTCCCCTAGACCCCTACCCCAAGCTTTTTAAGAGAATCATATATGGCGTGCCAGGAGACTCTATGGAATGCTTTCTCAGCATCCAACGAGAGTATCTACTTACAAACTTTTAACTGCATCTAGCCCAGGAAATACTTTGTGCCTAGTAGCAGTGTCTGCTAGTCAGCGGATTATCCCGGCTGTTAAGCAAGCTACACCACCTGTAATTTGGACACTTAATTTTTTCAAAGGAAATGCTTCGGGACCACGGGATACTCAGTGAAGAGCATCAGGAGGCACCCCAAGGCATAGGGGCTGGGACTGGCACTAGGATGCCTTGCGGTGGACAGCCGAGCTCGATCCTTATAAAAGCTTTTTAACTGCAGCAGCTTTAGTGGACGCTACTGGAGCTGGAATTACCGCGGCTGCTGGCATGAGACTTGCCCTCCAATAGATCCTTGTAAATGGATTTAAAGTGTATTCATTCAAATTAGAGGGACAATTTAAATTAAAAAGCTTAGAGCTGCCTCCACCACAGGGGGGCTCTCTCGACCCACCAGCGGACAGGCACCAGTATTGGGAGAGGGGGGCTGGCCGTCAGGGTTCACCGCGGCTCTGGCACAAACCCGGCGACACGGAGGTGGCACGGGCAGGAGCGGACTGGCCGTCTCGGCTTCTCACTTTTTGGATTTTAGAAGGGCATGACATGCCTATATCTGTGTCTCCCCCTCCTTTTACTCCTCCACCTCTTTTCTTTTCGCATGACTATATGTACTTGTCACTTTTCCATGTGTTAGTTGTGTCTTCTGAGCAGTTTGTCAGCTTTTGGACACCTTTGAAGGTGTTTTCTATGTGTTTCTATGTGTTTTTGTTTGCCTGCCATTGGTTTTAACGGTGTTCGAAGGTGTTCGACGAACAGTTCGACGAACAGTTCGGCGAACACACGGGTGTTCGACGAACCGAACCGAACTCGAACACTACGGGGGTGGCTCAACACTATTCGCTATATTGCTGGGGGATTGTTCAAATTGAGACGTCTGCGTAGGGGATATCCCTCCTCTAAAAAATGAGCTCTCAATGGGGATCTCCTGTTATTGTTATGCCTTCTGCCCCCTCTCCCTCTCTGCCTACCTCGATGTGATTTTGGCCTAGCTTCGGACTCTGATTAGTCCATATCAGTAGATGACAGATCTGTGTCCTGGTGTCTAGGACCTCTATCAGCTTGAAAGGTATAGGCTTTATTATCTTTGAACTCTTGTAGGTCCCTTACAAAGAATCTATGCTTACGTTCCTTCAGATGATATTGGAACTTTTCCAATGTATTCTGAAGCAAGGTTTCCTTTATTATGAAGTCAGGTTCGAGGGAGAATTTTTTTGTTATTTCCAATTGTGTTTTCAAGGATTCATTCAGGGTAACCAGTGTTATTTTCTCCTCATCTAATAACAGTTTCATAAATCTGAGGGAGCTTTCAATTGCTTCCTTCTCCCAGAGACTCAATAGATTCGGATTCTTATACCGAAATGAGGGCAATAATGTGATATGGAGGTTTCTGGGGACAATACCTGCCCTAATATAACTCTCCAATGTCTGCACCTCCCACCATGAAGAAATTTGTTGTTTATAAATTTTAGTGAGTTCTTTAAAAGCAGCCGGAAAAGTAGGGGTGTACTTCTTTTGGGCAAATGTGCGCTCAGAGAATACTTCCCTTGCCTCAGTGGCCCACTGACTGGTATCAATACCCGCCGATAGAAAACCAGCCATACCACCAGAAAGTCAATTAAACAAAGCAGCAAAAAAAGTTTTTTTTTCCAAAACAGCTCACCACTTGGTATAGATAATAGGAAGCAAATAAAGTAGTGAAAGAGGTTAAAACATAACCTTTATTAGATACGTAGGTAAAAAAGATATAAAACGTCCCTAGGACCTAAAATCCAATTTGTGCCTGCCAATGGTAGTGACACAAAGCTACCTATCATAAATATGTACTTGTTATAAACAGGAGTATATATTTATGATAGGTAGCTTTGTCACATCCGGTATGTGGAACGCAAGTGCCGGCCGTGACACGCAAGCGCTACATCCGGTGCGCGCGTCAATAGGCGCGCGCAACTAGATGATGCATAGAGAAGGAGTGGCCACATCGTGTGTGAAAGATACTGCCCACACGATGGGAGGGGTGGGAACCCGGCACAATTCACCTGCGGTACCCATCCTCACTCCAAACAGGGGGTGTTTCCTTGCAAATATGTCCATCCAGGAAACAGCTCCATACCATATCCAGCACAGTATAAACACCGCTACCTGGTCCCCAAGGGGGTCAATGGCTGAAAGTCGTCACAAGACAAAACAGATCAGCGGTCAAGAGGCAATACAATGATGAGCACACATCATGTCCTAAAGAAAGGATGCACCAAAGACCGGAATAACCAGGACAGGGGAGACAAGGGCAGGGACCACATCTAAGGAAAGGAGAGAGAGAGAGAAACTAGCATTCCCTAATAAGATGCTAGCAAAATTGTCCCTACCTGTCAGTGGAGGTTGGCACCCTAAACAACTGCGCAATTGGCGCCCCCACTCCGCGGCGGCTCTCCCTACACTCCTATCCCTATTACACCCTATATTCAAAGAAAAGAGCTGAAGGATAATTGTTCATTCAGACCATGTGGAACCATTGTTTGTAACTTATAGATCCACTTGGTCTCTCTCTGGAGAATCAATTTGTCCCAATCCCCCCCCCTCGGTGAGGCAATTATCTTGTCAATTCCCAAAAACCGTCCCTTGGGGACCAGGCTGTTTATACTGTGCTGCATATGGTATGGAGCTGTTTCCTGGATGGGTATATTTGCAAGGAAACACCCCCTTTTTGGAGTGAGGATGGGTACCGCAGGTGAATTGTGCCGGGTTCCCACCCCTCCCATCGTGTGGGCAGTATCTTTCACATCATCTGGTTGCGCGCGCCTATTGACGCGCGCACCGGATGTAGCGCTTGCGTGTCATGGCCGGCACTTGCATTCCATATACCGGATGTGACGTATCCGGAACCGGAGGTGACGCGGCCATGCGACTAGGGAACGCGGGCAGATATAAAAATGATGACAGGATCACCTGTAAAGTGTGCCGCCTGTGATAGGCTTGGCAACAGACACCCCTTTCTCCCCTGATGAGCGACTGAAGTGATGAAACGCGTTGGGAGCGGTGTAATAAATGTGGACAGAGTTCACAGAGGTATCGATGCCCCACTCTAGTGAGCTGTCCTGCTAATGAAGAGTGAACCGACAACGGGCATGGTGAGGCTGTTCCAATATTGTACTAAGTTTTAACCCTCATGCAAAATCATTGGTTGTCAGAGATGTTGCACGCTTATTGGGATGTGATATTGACAGCTCTATTAATTTGCTGGCCATTGTCTTGTTAAGTATACAGGTGGGGTACATTTGTTGTTGATGCCATATATACTCCTGTTTATAACAAGTGCATATTTATGATAGGTAGCTTTGTGTCACTACCATTGGCAGGCACGAATTGGATTTTAGGTCCTAGGGACGTTTTATATCTTTTTTACCTACGTATCTAATAAAGGTTATGTTTTAACCTCTTTCACTACTTTATTTGCTTCCCACTATCATGAAGTACAATATGTCACAAAAAACAGTCTCAGAATCAGAAGCGTTCCAAAGGTATTATCTTATAAAGTGACAGTGGTCAGAACTGTAAAAATTGGCCCGGTCATTAACATGCAAACCACCTTTGGGGGTAAAGGGGTTAATATATCTATACTATATTAGAAACATAATTAGAATGGAAGAAAAAAGTAAAAGAAAAGTTTTAAACATGTAGAAAACCCCCCACAAAATAAATAAAGAAAAAAATATGAAAAAAATGTTTTTCCAATAAATAAATACACATTTTTTATAAAAACAAAATAAGACAAAAGAGTACACGTCGTTGGTAGAGTGGGGTGAATTTATCTGAGTGGAATACAATTTTACCTGAATTGAAAAAAAATCCATATTCACAGAAAACAATTATTTTTGTAATTCACGCTAGGCAAAATCAGCTGAATGGCAGACATAGAATGCTAGCAAAAGGTTAAAAAAATAAAATGTATTTATTAATTTATTTTGCTCACTTACTTCGCGCCATAAATTCCACAGTGCTTTTGTGGCGCCCAGCTGCGCTTGGTACCACAGATCCTAGAAGGATGCATTAACGGAATCCTCCACAAGAGGCCCCCACAGCATACACACACCTCCACCTTCCACCTCAGACCACCAGAGGGAGCCCGATAGGGATATAAATAGGGAAGGTGGAGCTAGGCAGCTGAGTGACACAGAAGGAGTCA
The DNA here is from genome assembly GCF_046119375.1 of Phyllobates terribilis. Classification (NCBI taxonomy): domain Eukaryota; kingdom Metazoa; phylum Chordata; class Amphibia; order Anura; family Dendrobatidae; genus Phyllobates; species Phyllobates terribilis. The sequence goes on along the minus strand of NW_027362762.1, from coordinate 419,461,064 downwards.
GTGCAGTCGAGCCAGAGCCTAGCAGTTCCTGCAGAAAGAGTTCAGTACAGTCTGTAGAGTGAGTCCAGACTAGAACTCACAGAGCTCAGGATAGAGAGCTAGGAGTGTGCCGACACTCAGAGCGGTAAAGAGCAGCGTCCCGGCTGCAGTGTGTGGGCCGAAGGCAAGTGGAAGAGATTAACATAGGGGGCAGAGGAGCTTTACAAGCTCACCCCAGAAGCATATACTGGACGCCGGGTCCGAGTCTACGTGGATCTTCATGACCAGTAGAAAACTACTGGAACCCCTGGCGAACTACATGTCCCAGGATCACCAAAAGCTGACACGTACCAGGGTCAGGAATCACGGAGACCCCAGAGAATAGGGAGAGTGATCTCAAACAGAAGGCCCTATCACCAAGTCAGCAGGTGCAGAACAGAAACCAAGTTAGGACTAGCTCCAGGCAGGTCAGAAACTTACTACAGATAGGCAAGAAACAGGAGGCCCTACATCCACTCACTGGGGAGAATCCGGATGTGCACCCCTCACCCTACAGTGCTCCGGGATGTGCCTGAATTTCCATCAGTAAAAGGTACTGAAGTGACTTTCGTGTGTGCTCCTATTCCTGCACTGACCCGGCTGAGTCCCCTCTGTCCTGCATCCCCCCTCCTACGCTGCCCTGAGCCCCTGTTCCACCTGTGGGGAGCGATACCATCTAAGCTGCCACAACACCGGCCTCAGTGGACTGCTGCAGCGCTGGTGATCCTCACCAGACACTACAGGTGGCGTTACGAACATTTACAAACCTATTATCCCAATATACATTCCCCTCTTTTCAGTTGTCTGCCCTGGGCCACGGACCGGGCAACCACCATGATACCCCCCAAGCTTCTAAAGGCCCGGTGCCGAGTACCCCACGGCCTCGGGGGCGCGACAACTTCTGGCGTCACGAACAGGATCGCGTGCCCGCTGCAACGACGGAGTGTAATGCCCGTTGCCACTGGGTACTGTGCGCCTTTAATTAAAAACTGTGTATGTTAAACTGTGATGAAGATTGCCGCCACTGTTGGGCCGCCGAGCGAGAAGAACCGCGGGAAACCGAGGGGCGTACCTGCAAAAGCGCGTGAAGCCCCGGACACGCCCCACGCCTCGACGTCAAACCAGGAAACGTCAGGTCCTGGAAGGAGCGTCGCTGAATGCTCTGACATAGGACGCAAGCAACACAATGTCCTGAAGACGATCGTCACCTGCGGAGCTGCAGCCTACCGGAAGAAAAGAAGGTAGGCCACGGTTCGCTAGGGGGGGCGCCAGAATGTCCAAGGAACAGCACGACGCCGGAATACCGGTTAACAGCCCTGATGTTCAACCCGTGCCCGACGCCGGGCAAGCTGAGGCGGCCGCTCCACCAACAGCGCCAGTAACTCCTGTCATCCCCATAACTCTACCGTATATTCCTGGAGCAAAGTGGCTCCCCCAGTACAACGGCAAACCAGATACCCTGTCTGGATTCAAACGGAAGATATGCGGTATCTTGGACATGTACTCTATGACAGGCAAGCAGAGGGCCGCTGTTGTATTAGGACAACTGACTGGTGCTGTGGAACGGGAAGTGGAAACATGGTCGGCCGCAGACCAGGAGTCAGTGTCCGCAATCTTTAAAAAGCTACAGACTGTTTTTGAGGATCATACTGAGGCGGACCTCCGGATGAGGTTCTAAAACTGTTCCCAACAGCCGGAGGACAATGTTCGGGATTATGCCTGGTGTCTACAAGGGGCCCTGTGGGCTCTGAAACAGGTTAGTCCAACCAGCATCGAAAATGAAAACAGAATGCTGAAGGAACAGTTTGTCCGGGGACTGAGGTCTCCAGAGGAGAGCAGGACTGTGCGTTGGTGGTCCTTAGATCATCCAGATGCCACCTTTGACAATCTTAAGGACATGGCTATAAAAGTACTGCAGCCCCTGGAAACAAATGTCATCCAATGTTACCAGGGTGGGGCTACCCCAGTGCCTGCTACACCCACCTTTTCCCCAGTGGCTGCTGAAGCCAAGGTTCCAGCAACGTCCCCTAGAGAGCTGGACAGTCTGCGCTCTGAAGTGCGCCAGTTGAGCAAAACCTTGACCACTGTGCTGAGTGCTCTGCAGCTGCGGATGGAGCCCGAGGAAGGAGGGAAAATCCTGTTAGCCGATAGCCCTGAGGATGTCCCCTGGATGCGAAGGAGCAGGAGGACAACACCACCCCCTACGAGGATCAGTGACCAGCGCCGTCCACAGAAAGACCCTACCTGCTACCGCTGCTGCAAGACCAGACACACCGCCCAGAATTGTCCTTTAAATGAGAAAACCCTGGGGCCGAGGGCCGACACCCAGGAGTAAACTCCCCAGGCCCCTCAGACTGGTACAACATGTTCATCGGAGGAAGACCTTTCCTGTCCATTGTGCTGGATGGCATCCCGACGCACGCTCTGCTGGACACAGGATCTCAGGTAACCATAATGCCTGACGTCCTCTACAAGAGGTTCTGGTCCATGGACGACCTACGTCCGCCAGCTCCAAATCTTTCTGTTTATGAGTCAAATGGACTCCCCCTTAACCTAATCGGGGTTAAGAATGTGACAGTAAAAGTGGGGAGAGTGTATCTGAAGGACCAGAGACTAATTGTAGTAGAGACTAATCCTGATGATACCAATCCATATATGGTACTAGGCACTAACATTGTTGGTAACTGTTTGGGAGAAGTTGTGTTCTTGCTCCAACAGATAACTGTCACTGCCAGACCAGGACAGAGGAGGGCGCTGCAGAAGGAGATCCGAGTCCTGATGTACCAACAGCAAGTAAGGTTAACAGATGGTGAAATCGGTAATGTGCGGGTGACAGACCCCATACCCATTGTGATCGCCCCAATGAGTGAAATGCTTATCTGGTGTAGAGCTGCCATAGGTCTTAGAGGACAGAGCTACCAGGCGGTAGTAGAACCCCTTTGCTCCGAGCACAGACCCACGCTCTTAACCACCAAAGGAGTGGTAGATGTACGCAATGGGAGGGTGCCCGTCCGTCTTCTCAACTGTGGGGAAGATGAGGTCTGATTGCCACGTTATGCCACTGTTGCCAAATTACATGCTGTAAATAACAACTGCATTCACAAGGCGGAGTCCTTAACCTCACCAGACGAAGTGGAGGATGATGACCCTGCAACCCAGGTGGAGGATTGGTGTCAACAGCTCCATGTTGGGACAGACACCACTCCTGCCCATCAGAAACAGGGTGTACACCGGGTGGTTCAAGAATACGCGCAGGTGTTCAGTAAACATTCACTTGACTTCGGGAGGATTAAGGGGGTTCAACATCATATCCCCACAGGTGACCATCCACCCATCAAAGAACATTACAGGCCTATACCACCAGCACACTACCAGAAGGCTAAGGAAATGTTGCACGACATGAGAAAGGTGGGGGTAGTAAGGGAAAGTTGTAGTCCCTGGGCAGCTCCCCTAGTGCTAGTTAGGAAAAAGGATGGGAGCATAAGAATGTGTGTAGATTACCGACAAGTAAATTGCATTACCCATAAAGATGCATACCCTTTACCACGCATAGAGGAGTCCCTAGCAGCCTTAAAGTCTGCAAATTACTTTTCCACCCTTGACCTCACTAGTGGGTACTGGCAAGTAGCTGTAGCTGAGGAGGATCAGGAGAAGACCGCCTTCACTACCCCGATGGGACTCTGCGAGTTCAATAGTATGCCGTTTGGACTCTGCAATAGTGTTGAGCCACCCCCGTAGTGTTCGAGTTCGGTTCGGTTCGTCGAACACCCGTGTGTTCGCCAAACTGTTCGTCGAACTGTTCGTCGAACACCTTCGAACACCGTTAAAACCAATGGCAGGCAAACAAAAACACATAGAAACACATAGAAAACACCTTCAAAGGTGTCCAAAAGCTGACAAACTGCTCAGAAGACACAACTAACACATGGAAAAGTGACAAGTACATATAGTCATGCGAAAAGAAAAGAGGTGGAGGAGTAAAAGGAGGGGGAGACACAGATATAGGCATGTCATGCCCTTCTAAAATCCAAAAAGTGAGAAGTCGACACGTTCAGTCCGCTCCTGCCCGTGCCACCTCCGTGTCGCCGGGTTTGTGCCAGAGCCGCGGTGAACCCTGACGGCCAGCCCCCCTCTCCCAATACTGGTGCCTGTCCGCTGGTGGGTCGAGCGAGCCCCCCTGTGGTGGAGGCAGCTCTAAGCTTTTTAATTTAAATTGTCTCTCTAATTTGAATGAATACACTTTAAATCCATTTACAAGGATCTATTGGAGGGCAAGTCTCATGCCAGCAGCCGCGTAATTCCAGCTCCAGTAGCATCCACTAAAGCTGCTGCAGTTAAAAAGCTTTTATAAGGATCAAGCTCGGCTGTCCACCGCAAGGCATCCTACTGCCAGTCCCAGCCCCTATGCCTTGGGGTGACTCCTGATGCTCTTCACTGAGTATCCCGTGGTCCCGAAGCATTTCCTTTGAAAAAATGAAGTGTCCAAACTACAGGTGATGTAGCTTGCTTAACAGCCGGGATAATCCGCTGACTAGCAGACCCTGCTACTAGGCACAAAGTATTTCCTGGGCTAGATGCAGTTAAAAATTTGTAATTAGATACTCTCGTTGGATGCTGAGAAAGCATTCCATAGAGTCTCCTGGCACGCCATATATGATTCTCTTAAAAAGCTTGGGGTAGGGGTCTAGGGGACCCTTTTATAGCCAAAATCACGGCCCTGTATCGCAATACGTCACCTAGGCTGAAGATAAATGGAACTGTAGCACCCTGAGGGCTCGGTTGCTACAGAGGTATTGCACCTCACCCAGAGGTGTGATATCTCACTCTCAGGTAAGGATGTAGTGTGGATCAGGACCCGACACCTGCATGCATTACACCACATTGCCGTGGGGCAGGGCGACCAATATGCCCCTGAGATGGGCACGACAGTCCCTGTCCCTGGCTGGAGTGGGGGGAGGGAACACTGAGGAAGGGGAACCCTGTAGTGCAGGAGCAGGGAGGAAGCAGTTCCTGGGTGCATTGAGAAGGGAGTATAAAAGGTGGGCACCATCTTAGTTCAGTGCAGAGAAGTCTGAGCAGAAGTGGCAGGGAGCAGGGCCTCTGCATGAGCTCTGCTCCGGAGGCGGGCCTAGTAACAGAGGCCCAGGCCTGGAAGAGGGAGAAGGAAGGAAGAGGAGCGGAGAAGGCTCCAGGAACGAGGAACGAAGGGATCTCAGGGGTGCGGATGGGCGAGTCGCCACCGCACGCCCGAATCCACCTGCGTGGAGGGGTCAGGCCAAAGGGGGAGACCGGTCCCCGAAACTAGTGGAGGCAGGAAACGACCCTCGCTTCACCCGCTAGGAAGGCACCACATAGGGTCAGGGAAACTGGCGCCAAGTTTACCAAGAGGAGGCCCGAGGCAGCCGGACAGAAGGGTTGGTAAGAAAGGCCAGACAAAGGACACACAAAGGGGGTCCTGTGAAGCACTCCAAAGTTATCTGGGAGTTGTCTGAGCCCCTCACCTGGTGAGCACAGTACGACGTGGGCAGCCGTTATCTGCAGACGTGGTCTGGATAATAAGAACTGTGAGTAAAGGCCCTGGACTGCATCACTGACTCCGTGTCATTACTGCTGCTGCCCTGCACCATCACCCCCATCCTCCGCATACACTGCCCTGACGCTATACTCCTCCCGTGGGGAGTTATGCTACGCTCTGCTGCACCCACAACACCAGCCTCAGCGGTCTGCCCTGGAGCGGCGGTTCACTCTGACCGCAATCCACGGGTGGCGTAGTCGGACATTTAAACATCAAAACCACATAAATAGTTCCGCCACTGGTTTGACCGCCCTGAGCCACGGAACCGGGTTGCCGCCACGGAGACTACAACCACCAGCATCCACCAAAAAGGGTCCGGCTCCGGGTGTCCCAAGGCCCAGGGGGTGCATCAGAACATTTTCATCACCTTTCACAATCACCAATGGGACAAGGCAGGGATGTTCTCTGTCCCCTCTCTTATACATCCTAGTGACGGAGCACCTGCTCTCATCAATTCGCCATAACCCCAATATTAGGTGGATTGAGGTGGGAGGCACCGAGTACAAGTGCTCTCTATTTGCTGATGATGTCCTAGTATATATCACTCAATCACATATATCCATCCATGCTGTTATGGCTGAAATAGATCACTTTGTTACATGGTCAAATTTTAAAATCAATGCAGCGAAGTCTGAGGCCCTCGATGTCTCCCTCCCCAAATCCATATAGGATTCCATCCAGTCCAACTTTCCCTTTGCCTGGCCCTCACAGGGTATCAAATACTTAGGAATTCCTATTCATAGAGACCTCTCCCATCTATGTTATCTTAATTTTGGGCCCTTTATTGAACAACTCCATACAGACCACGGTTGGCAAGATAGAACTGTAAGATTCACTACGTGAACCACTGGTGTTTTGTGGAAAAGCACATGTACACTGTGTTCCAAATTATTATGCAAAAAGTGTTTAGGAGTGATAAGGGAAGAATTTGTTTGTTTGTCAGTTAAACTCATTGATGGTGATGTGTGTCAGGGCTCTTTATATCACTGTAAGCAATTGCAGACACCTGTGCTAATTAGTTTGGCAGGTGTGTCCAATGAAAGCCAATACTACTTAAGAAGGCTGTCTCACATTATTAAGCAGCCTACATTTTCTGCCAAAATGGGAAAGAAAAAGGATGTGTCGGCTGCTGAGAAGCAACAAATTGTGGAGTGTTTAGGTCAAGGCATGACTACAATCAACATTGTGCGATGATCAGGATGAAGTGTCTTGGCAATCAAGAAGTATGTAGCTGATTCACAGTACACACGTGTGCGTGCTGATAAGGGCAAATTGAGGACTCTTTCCTACAGGCAATTACGTCAGGTTGAAAGAGCAGCGGCAAAAAAGCCTTGTCATAGCAGCAGACAAGTTTTTGAAGCTGCTTGTGCCTCCAACGTCCCCCGAACAACAAGATGCAGGGTCCTTCAGAGGTTTGCAGCTGTGCATACGCCATCCTGTCGACCTCCTCTATCCACTTCACACAAGCAGAAACGGCTCCAGTGGGCCAAACATTACATGAAGACTGATTTCAAAACTGTTTTGTTCACGGATGAGTGCCGTGCAGCGCTCGATGGTCCAGATGGATGGAGTGGAGGATGGCTGGTTGATGGACACCCCACGCAAACACGGCTATAGCGCCAACAAGGAGGAGGTGGAGTAATGTTTTGGGCTGGAATCATGGGGAGAGAGATTGTCGGCCCCTTTAGGATCCCTGAAGGCGCTAAAGATGAACTCCATAATGTATGTGGATTTTCTCAAACAGCACTTCCTGCCATGGTTCAAGAGGAAGAACCGTGTATTTCACAGCAAGATCATTTTTCTGCATGATAATGCACCATCTCATGCTGCACATAAAACATCTGCATCTCTGGCTGATATGGGCATAAAAGGGGACAAACTTATGGTGTGACCCCCATGCTCCCCTGACCTCTACCCCATTCAGAACCTTTGGAGCATCATTAAAAGGAGTGTCTATGATGGCGGGAGGCAGTTCACATCTAAGCAACAGCTCTGGGAGGGTATTCTGTCCTCATGCAAAACAATTGAAGCAGAAACCATCCAAAACCTGACAAATTCAATGGACGAGAGAGTTCAGAAGCTCCTTTTGAACAAGGGGTCCTATGTGAAAATGTAACATCACCTAGAATAAAGTTTTGAGTTGAAAACTGTTTGATTTCAGTTTCTAACAACCTGCTAATGCTTATAATTTCAAAAATGACCATTTTTTTGGTCTTTATTAAAATGAAAAGGTTGATCAAAAAGTTTGGGGGATCTAAGAGTGTGGCAACACAGTAGTCATGATTACTTCGAATTCTGACAATATGAGGGTCATGCTGCAGGTAGTGCAGCAAGAAGGCACTTATGTGTCTTGCGCATCTCGGAGCCCCAAAATTATTTTCCGGGCTAGATGCAGCTAAAAATTATTATTAATTTTAAATCTGGTGAAGCTTTAGTATAGATGGCCTAATAGGATCAGTGCTGCACACTGCTACAAAGCCCAAATTATTTTCCAGCCAAGATACAGATAAACATGATTAGTAATTTGAAAGCTTAAAACGGTTGTTAGGGTGATTTTAACCAATCATCAAGCTTTTACTCTCCCCAGGATGACACAGGGGTAGAAAAGTCGTTTCGGATCCATGATTTGTTCATCTTTATGAACGTGAGTCTGTCTACATTATCAGTGGAGAGCCGCGTGCGCTTATCTGTCAGCACACCACCAGCAGCGCTGAACACACGTTCAGACAGAACGCTGGCTGCGGGGCATGACAAGATCTCCAAGGCGTAAGTGGCTAGCTCCGGCCATTTATCCAGATTGGAAGCCCAAAAAGAGCAAGGGTCCAGTGACACAGTCATGGCTTCAATGTTTACTTGGAGATACTCCTGTACCATCGTCTCTAGGCGTTGACTATGTGTCAGACTTCTTGTCTCCTGTGGCCTTGCAAAGGATGGGCTAAAAAAGTGGTGAAATGATTCCGCAAAATTGATGTTACCAGCAGATACTGTGGTTCTGTTACGGTTTGAGTGCTGAACACTTGACGGTCCCACGGTTGGCAAGTTGGAACTGTGAGATTCACTACGTGCACCACTGGTGTTTTGTGGAAAAGCACATGTAAGATTCTGCAACAGTCTCTGCTGATACTGCTGCATGCATGCATCCTTTTCTATGGCATTAATAATTTCTGCAAATTTACTTTGTACCGGGGATCTAACAGTGTGGCAACCCAGTAGTCAGGATTATTTCTAATTCTCACAATTCGAGGGTCATGTTGCAGGTAGTGCAGCAAGAAGGCACTCATGTGTGTTGCGCGTCCAGGAGCACCAAGTCCCTGTTGTGTTGGTGGCGAGGTAACAATCATGCTTCCTTCCTCTGTCCTCTCCCCCCAACCTCGCACAACAGAAATGTGATCAAGGTCTCCCTCATCTGATGAGTCTTCCATCAGTTCGTCCTCCACTTCTTCCTGGGCTCCTGCACCTTCCTCACTAGTTTGGCTGCTACCATGCGCCCTGGTAAAACCATCTCCCCCACCCTCACATGCCTGCCGCCTTGGTGCTGCCGACCGTCTGGACCTTGCAGATGTTAGCCCTTCCGCATACAACTCCTCCTCCTCTACTGCTCCACCTCCTCTTGTGCCACCACCTGACTCCGAATTCTGTTTAACATGTGCTCCAGCATGTAAATCACCGGAATAGTCATGCTGATAATGGCATCGTCAGCACTAAACATCTTCGTCGCCATTTCAAAACTGTGCAGAAGGGTGCATAGGTCCCTGATCTGAGACCACTCCTCCAGCGTGATTTGCCCCACCTCTGGATCTCGTTGGCCCAGGCTATACGTCAGAATGTATTGCACCAGGGCTTGTCGGTGCTGCCACAGTCGCTGCAACATGTGCAGAGTTGAATTCCACCGGGTAGGCACATCGCATTTTAGCCGGTGAAGTGGCAGGCCCAACTACTTCTGAAGAGATGTAAGTCGCTGAGCTGCGGGATGCGAACGGCGGAAGTGAGCACACATCGACCGTGCCCTCTGCAGAAGGCCATCTAGTCTGGGATAGTGGGCTAAAAATTGCTGGACAACCAGGTTCAACACGTGAGCCATACAAGGCACGTGTGTGACATTGCCCCGGCGAAGGGCCGCACCCAGGTTTGCAGCATTGTCGCACACGGCCTTCCCTGGTTTCAGGTCCAGTGGAGACAACCATTCATGAAATTGGTTCTCCAGAGCTGACCACAACTCCTCAGCTGTGTGACTCACATTTCCCAGACATTTCAATGTAAAAACCGCCTGATGACGTTGAGCCCTACTGCCAGCATAGTAAGGAGGTGTGCAGGATCCCTTCTGCGCAGTTAGAAAGCTTGTGGCATGACCAGACAGGCTTTGGGTGCAGGTGGAAGACCGAGAGGAGGTTGAGGAGGCAGAAGCAATGGAGGAACTTTGAGATAAAGAGGATTGACGCACAACTCGTGGGGGCGGCAAGACTTGGACAGCAGCCCCTTGTCCTGCTGTCACCATAGTTACCCAGTGCCCAGTCAGCGACATGTAACGCCCCTGTCCATGCCTACTCGTCCAAGTGTCTGTGGTGAAATGCACCCTGTCACACACAGAGTTTCTCAAAGAAGCGGTGATGTTGTGTGCGACATGCTGGTGGAGCGCAGGCACACCTTTCTTTGAGAAGTAGTGCCGACTGGGTATCTGGTACTGGGGCACTGCGACGGACATAAGGTCTCGAAAATCCTCTGTGTCCACCAGGCGGAAAGGCAGCATTTCTGTAGCCAAGAGCTTGCAGATGGTGAAATTCAACCTCTTAGCTTTCTCATGGCTAGGAGGAAATGATCTTTTACTTGTCCACATCTGAGGGACCGAGGGCTGGCTATTGTGCTTAGACGGGGTTGATAAGGGTGTCCCCGGCAAACTGCCGGTCTGTGAGGAAGATGCAGGCGGACATGTTAGGTTGCCTTGATCCAAAGGTGGTGCTATCGATGTCGGACAGCGCTCAACACCAGCTGGTGTTACCACCTCCAAAGAAAATGATGACCTGCCAATCACGCTGGCTGTTGCGGGTAAAGAGGTGGCAGGTCTGCGCCCCAAAACAGGTGTGACTGCTGTCCCCCCAGTCACAGAGGATGAAGAGGCCGCGGATGCACAAGATATGGCAGACGGTGGTTGGCCCGGCCGGCTAGGCCGCATTGTAGCACACTGAGCTTCCCACTGCAACTTATGCTTCATGTCCATGTGCCGGTTCATGCATGAAGTACTCAAACTATGTATTTTTTGGCCTCTACTTAGCTTTTGCTGACAAATGTTACAGATAACACGAGTTGGATCATCTTTATCGATCTGAAAAAATGCTCAGGCTATGCAAGGCTTAGCACCCATGCGACCTGAAGAGCCACCACGACTTGTGGTGAGAGGCAGAGTTGTGTTTGAGGATGCAGTTGTTGACGTGCTTCCAGTACTACGTCTCTGTCCAGGAATGCGCAACCTGACCTCGTCGTCACTAGCATCTTCCTCCACCTCCTCTGCTGACCTCATCTCTTGGCTGACTGTGGGTTGACAGTAAGTGGGATCTCCAACCTCATCATCATCACCCTGTGTGTTATCACACCCGTCGTCCTCAGAGCCAACCTGTTCCTGCCCTGACAAAAAACTAAAGTTGTCGCTCCAATCAGGTATTTGAGTCTTATCATCGTCTTCCTCATTGTCTCCACCAACAGGAGTTACAGTTTGGGAATGAGGGTCTACATTATGGTCAGAACCTTCTGCGTCTGGTCCTGGATCCGACTCATAAAGATTCTGGGCATCAGGGCAGATCATTTCCTCGTCTGGATTCACAGAAGCGCTGGAGTCGACCTCTGATTCCCAGGCTATAGTATGAGTAAACAGCTCTGCAGACTCAACCATCTGTTCTACCTCATACACAGACGGGCAGCTGGAGATTTGGGAGCTGTGAGGAAGCAAGTGCGATTGGGGTGACACCTTTGAGGACTGGAGTATTTGTGATGTTGAAGTTGATGTGGAGGAGAGCCCACTTAAAGGAGCACTTGATATCCGTTGAAGCACCTGCTGTTTTTGTGCCTCATCTGGAATTTGTAGCGATTGGCGTGGCCGTAAGAAAGGGATCTTATCACATTGTCCGCTAAAAGAAGTAGACATTTTAGTTTGGCTGGAAGATGGTCTTTCTTCTGCAGATGTTACTGTTGCTTTAACACCTACCCCACGGACACAACCTTTTTTCCCCTTCCCAACACGCCTATTCCCCTTTCCACCAGCAGCAGGCCTTTTTCCACTCATTTTGGTGGTTAACTAATTAACATCTCTGGAGTTGTTTGCACAAAAAAACAATGGATGGGAACCGAGCAGAGCTGAGTGGCCAAACTGTGGTATTAGGCCAAAACTATTGGCTGGGTTAGATGCAGAAAAAAATTATATTCAATTTGCAACCTGATGGAGGTCAGTATAGATGGACTAATAGAGAAAGTCCCACACACTGCTAGAAGGCCAAATATTTTTTCAGAGCTAGATGCAGATAAAAATTATTTTTAATTTGCAACCTGATGGAGGTCAGCAAAGATGGACTAATAGAGAAAGTCCCACACACTGCTAGAAGGCCAAATATATTTTCAGAGCTAGATGCAGATAAAAATTATTTTTAATTTGCAACCTGATGGAGGTCAGTATAGATGGACTAATAGAGAAAGTCCCACACACTGCTAGAAGGCCAAATATTTTTTCAGAGGTAGATGCAGAAAAAAATATATTCAGTTTGCAACCTGATGGAGGTCTGTATAGATGGATTAATAGAACAAGTCCCACACACAGCTAGAAGCCCAATATTTTTTCAGAGGTAGATGCAGAAAAAAATATATTCAGTTTGCAACCTGATGGAGGTCAGTATAGATGGACTAATACAACAAGTCCCACACACAGCTAGAAGCCCAATATTTTTTCAGAGCTAGATGCAGAAAAAAATATATTCAGTTTGCAACCTGATGGAGGTCTGTATAGATGGATTAATAGAACAAGTCCTACACACAGCTAGAAGCCCAATATTTTTTCAGAGGTAGATGCAGAAAAAAATATATTCAGTTTGCAACCTGATGGAGGTCAGTATAGATGGACTAATACAACAAGTCCCACACACAGCTAGAAGCCCAATATTTTTTCAGAGCTAGATGCAGAAAAAAATATATTCAGTTTGCAACCTGATGGAGGTCTGTATAGATGGATTAATAGAACAAGTCCTACACACAGCTAGAAGCCCAATATTTTTTCAGAGGTAGATGCAGAAAAAAATATATTCAGTTTGCAACCTGATGGAGGTCAGTATAGATGGACTAATACAACAAGTCCCACACACAGCTAGAAGCCCAATATTTTTTCAGAGCTAGATGCAGAAAAAAATATATTCAGTTTGCAACCTGATGGAGGTCTGTATAGATGGATTAATAGAACAAGTCCTACACACAGCTAGAAGCCCAATATTTTTTCAGAGGTAGATGCAGAAAAAAATATATTCAGTTTGCAACCTGATGGAGGTCAGTATAGATGGACTAATACAACAAGTCCCACACACAGCTAGAAGCCCAATATTTTTTCAGAGGTAGATGCAGAAAAAAATATATTCAGTTTGCAACCTGATGGAGGTCTGTATAGGTGGACTAATACAACAAGTCCCACACACAGCTAGAAGCCCAATATTTTTTCAGAGGTAGATGCAGAAAAAAATATATTCAGTTTGCAACCTGATGGAGGTCAGTATAGATGGACTAATACAACAAGTCCCACACACAGCTAGAAGCCCAATATTTTTTCAGAGGTAGATGCAGAAAAAAATATATTCAGTTTGCAACCTGATGGAGGTCAGTATAGATGGACTAATACAACAAGTCCCACACACAGCTAGAAGCCCAATATTTTTTCAGAGGTAGATGCAGAAAAAAATATATTCAGTTTGCAACCTGATGGAGGTCTGTATAGATGGATTAATAGAACAAGTCCCACACACAGCTAGAAGCCCAATATTTTTTCAGAGGTAGATGCAGAAAAAAATATATTCAGTTTGCAACCTGATGGAGGTCTGTATAGATGGATTAATAGAACAAGTCCCACACACAGCTAGAAGCCCAATATTTTTTCAGAGGTAGATGCAGAAAAAATATATTCAGTTTGCAACCTGATGGAGGTCAGTATAGATGGACTAATACAACAAGTCCCACACACAGCTAGAAGCCCAATATTTTTTCAGAGGTAGATGCAGAAAAAAATATATTCAGTTTGCAACCTGATGGAGGTCAGTATAGATGGACTAATAGAGAAAGTCCCACACACTGCTAGAAGGCCAAATATTTTTTCAGAGCTAGATGCAGATAAAAATTATTTTTAATTTGCAACCTGATGGAGGTCAGCATAGATGGACTAATAGAGAAAGTCCCACACACTGCTAGAAGGCCAAATATATTTTCAGAGCTAGATGCAGATAAAAATTATTTTTAATTTGCAACCTGATGGAGGTCAGTATAGATGGACTAATAGAGAAAGTCCCACACACTGCTAGAAGGCCAAATATTTTTTCAGAGGTAGATGCAGAAAAAAATATATTCAGTTTGCAACCTGATGGAGGTCTGTATAGATGGATTAATAGAACAAGTCCCACACACAGCTAGAAGCCCAATATTTTTTCAGAGGTAGATGCAGAAAAAAATATATTCAGTTTGCAACCTGATGGACGTCAGTATAGATGGACTAATACAACAAGTCCCACACACAGCTAGAAGCCCAATATTTTTTCAGAGCTAGATGCAGAAAAAAATATATTCAGTTTGCAACCTGATGGAGGTCTGTATAGATGGATTAATAGAACAAGTCCTACACACAGCTAGAAGCCCAATATTTTTTCAGAGGTAGATGCAGAAAAAAATATATTCAGTTTGCAACCTGATGGAGGTCAGTATAGATGGACTAATACAACAAGTCCCACACACAGCTAGAAGCCCAATATTTTTTCAGAGGTAGATGCAGAAAAAAATATATTCAGTTTGCAACCTGATGGAGGTCTGTATAGATGGACTAATACAACAAGTCCCACACACAGCTAGAAGCCCAATATTTTTTCAGAGGTAGATGCAGAAAAAAATATATTCAGTTTGCAACCTGATGGAGGTCAGTATAGATGGACTAATACAACAAGTCCCACACACAGCTATAAGCCCAATATTTTTTCAGAGGTAGATGCAGAAAAAAATATATTCAGTTTGCAACCTGATGGAGGTCAGTATAGATGGACTAATACAACAAGTCCCACACACAGCTAGAAGCCCAATATTTTTTCAGAGGTAGATGCAGAAAAACATATATTCAGTTTGCAACCTGATGGAGGTCTGTATAGATGGATTAATAGAACAAGTCCCACACACAGCTAGAAGCCCAATATTTTTTCAGAGGTAGATGAAGAAAAAAATATATTCAGTTTGCAACCTGATGGAGGTCAGTATAGATGGACTAATACAACAAGTCCCACACACAGCTAGAAGCCCAAATATTTTTTCAGAGCTAGATGCAGAAAAAAATATATTCAGTTTGCAACCTGATGGAGATCTGTATAGATGGACTAATACAACAAGTACCACACACAGCTAGAAGCCCAATATTTTTTCAGAGGTAGATGCAGAAAAAAATATATTCAGTTTGCAACCTGATGGAGGTCAGTATAGATGGACTAATACAACAAGTCCCACACACCTAGAAGCCCAATATTTTTTCAGAGGTAGATGCAGAAAAAGATATATTCAGTTTGCAACCTGATGGAGGTCTGTATAGATGGATTAATAGAACAAGTCCCACACACAGCTAGAAGCCCAATATTTTTTCAGAGGTAGATGAAGAAAAAAATATATGCAGTTTGCAACCTGATGGAGGTCAGTATAGATGGACTAATACAACAAGTCCCACACACAGCTAGAAGCCCAATATTTTTTCAGAGCGAGATGCAGAAAAAAATTATATTCAATTTGCAACCTGATGGAGGTCAGTATAGATGGACTAATAGAATGATGCTATGCCCAAAAGATTTTACTTCACTAGGTGCAGTAAAAAAATTGGTATTCTATACACAGGTGGTATATCTTGCAACACAGATAGGCTACTCCACTGACTAACACACTCTGCAATAGGCCAAAAAGGATTAACTTTGCTAGATTCAGCCAAATGCTGTGAAAAAAACTTGCACAGCACTGGCACAGACCTGCCTGGCAAAAACTGATAGGAACTGATGTAACCTAGTCCTGAAAAGGACTCCAATTACAATTAGTCTTTACTCCCACAATCTATCTATTTAAGAGCACAGACCTGCCTGATAAAAGTCGTAGGAAATGCTGTAACCTAGTCCTTAAAAGGACTGCAATCACAACTATTCCCTACTCCCAAGCTATCTGTAGATTTGTGCGAAAATTGGCTTTAAATTAACAAGGTATAGCGCACACAGCAACAGCGGTGCCGTCTAACACGCAGCTGCAGCAGTGAGAAAATGGTGGCGACGGGGAAAATGGCTTGGTCTTATAGGGCAAGGACATGTGACATACACTGCCAATGACACATGCCCTTGCTTGTGTGAAAAAAAGCACTTCGCTCCGTGTGTGCGCTGATGATAGGCTGACAGATTGCACCTCCCCACTGTAAATGCGGGAAAGAGAAAAAAAAAATGGAGATCTTCATTGTTCCTGCAGAGATCCATCCCCTGCCCCTCCCCCCACCCCGCTGTACACTCAAACTGCGTATTAACATTAATTTTCATCATTACTGAGAAAAAATCCAGTTATGATTTTGGTGCACGAACAGTTATCGAACATAACCTCGAACAGCCGAATTTTTCTCAAATTGTTCGTGTTCGCCGAACGGCTCGAACACCGCCCAAAACAGCTCGAATTTGAGATTGGCTTACAGTTCGAGTAGAACAACGCTCATCTCTACTCTGCAATGCCCCTGGAACATTCCAGAGATTGATGGAGTGCTGCTGGGACACTGCAACTTCGAGACTGTGTTACTATACCTGGATGATGTGATAGTGTACTCCAAAATGTATGAGGACCACTTGAAGCACCTGGCAGAGGTATTTGAGTCACTGTCCTGGTACGGGATGAAGTTGAAGCCCTCAAAGTGCCACCTGCTCAAGAGAAAGGTACAGTACCTGGGGCACATTGTCAGTCGGGAAGGGGTAGCACCAGACCCGGAGAAGGTCACTGCCATCCAGAAGTGGCCGGAGCTGAAGAACCTCAGAGAGGTGTGTCAGTTCTTCGGCTAGTAGGATACTACCGGAGGTTTGTAAAAGACTACACCAAGAAAGCAGCTCCTCTGCAAGACCTCCTGGTAGGGCAGTCCCCCAAAAGCAGAAATCCCCCATTCCACTGGGGTAAGGAGCAAGCCGAGTTGTTTCAGGAGATGAAGGAGATCCTGACGGGCGATGAGATCCTAGCCTACCCTGACTACAGCCAACCGTTCCTGCTGTATACTGATGCCAGCAACGAAGGGCTGGGAGCTGTCTTAAGTCAGAAGCATAATGGCCAAGAGAAGGTAATCGCATACGCAAGCAGGAATCTCTGCCCGACCGAGAGGAACCCAGAGAACTATAGCAACTTTAAGTTGGAGTTCCTGGCCTTGGTCTGGGCCATCACTGAAAGGTTCAAGCACTATCCAGCCTCCAGTAAGTTCACTGCCTTCACTGATAACACCCCCTTGACCCATCTTGAAACAGCTAAGCTAGGAGCACTGGAACAACGATGGATGGCTCGGCTGTCAAATTATCAATTCACAATTAAATACCGGGCGGGCCGCAAGAACGCCAACGCCAATGCCCTGTCCAAGATGCCTCACCAGTCAGACACAGAGGAAGAAGTGGATGACCTGGAAGAGATTGAGCTACCTGCCTTTCACCGGAATGGGATGATCCGCGAGCAACGAGCCTCCAGGAGGCAGCGTGGAAAGACGTTAAACCCCCTGCCTCACCACAGCTGGAAAGAGACCCAGGACAGTGACCCAGTTGTCAGCCATATCAAGGAGCTGATAACCCAAGAAGGTTCCTCCCTGGAAAAAGAAGCGTCTCTGCAAGCAAAGCAGCTGTTGAACGAGAGAAGCCCGCTGTTTATCTACCATGAGAAGCTGTGCCGGAGGTACATCAATCCAAAAATCCATGAGATGGTATGGCATATAGTGGTCCCGAAGACAGACATCCAAATGGTGATGGAGGCCTACCACGATCAGGCGGGGCCCTTTGGCTGGAAAAAGCTAGAGACCCTGCTGAAGTGTCGATTCTACTGGGTTGGAATGCACAGCTCCATTGAGCGGTGGTGCCGGGACTGTGGACCCTGTGGCCTCCTAAGAAAAGACTACAGCAGACAGAAGACACCCCTGCAACCCATCAAGATGACTTGATCCCTGGAGATCGTGGCCCTGGACCATGTCTAGCTGTCCCCCAGCAGGTCAGGGTACTCTTATGCTCTGACCATGGTGGATCACTACTCACGTTTCCTGGTGGTCGCCCCCGTCAAAGACCTGACGGCAAAGACAGCAGCAAAGACATTCCAAGCCTATTTCTGTAGACCCCATGGTTATCCTGAGTAGGTGGTGAGAGGATGATGGGAGTTGTACTTCACGCAAGACTACGATGTAAGACACAGATGAAGTTATTCTTCCCTTATCTGGACATTTGGACTGACGCCCAGAAACTAGATTGTAACTTGTTTTAGCTGTCTCAGCAACCTTCTACTAATTATCACTTTTTGTTTATGAAACTTTCTTATCAACATTCCACTGTTATGAATCATCATTTCGCTGCCTGTGAAACAAAGGCATTTTACTGCGCATGTCTGACAAAAAAAAAAAAAAAAAATGATTATTATTATAAATAAAGGGACAGCACCCATAGAGGGAGGCGCGCTCAGGGGCTTCCCAGTACTTGATTATACACTACGTGTCTGTGTATTTCTTGTTACGGGGATACCCCGACTCCAACAAGGACCCTCCATGGCTGAATGATCCTAACAATTCCTGGCGCCCGAAACAGGGACCCGAGGTCTGCGTATTCCTTCAAGTTCATCGACCGGCACGAGTAACCGCTGAGATTGGGACATCGGAACAGCAGATGACAAACCTGGCCAGGTAAGAGACACTGTTAGTTCTCTTACATCTGCTCTGCGATAGTCCGTAAATTTCATGCATATCTTGTGTTGGGATTGAGGAACTAGTAGAGAAGGATACCTATAGCTCGGGTCATTCATGTATATACTGTAGGATCTGCCGAAGGAGAGGTCAGAGAAGGTTATGAAACGGATGGTATGAAAGAGATGTGGATGTCGGGAATAGCCTCATAAGCCGCACTAAGGTAGATGACATAAGTATTACGGAGATTGCCTAACTGAGTCATAAGGTTGTGTCCTTTCGGGGAAACCTTCGCTCACGCTTAACTCCCGAACCTTTGTCCTCCTTTTTGACGGATAAGAGATTGACAGAATGAGCCCATGGAAGTAATGATAATACTCCAGGGACACGATATATAATGGAGACTGTATGGTTCATTTTATGTATTGTTGGTCTTGCCCTTGTTGCCATATATATGTGTGTTAGAATTACTCTACACTTCAGACAAAACGGTCCAGAGAAACCGTTTCAGATACTGGCTCCTTAGGACAGAATAGGTAACGAGGAAAGGTAAAATATAGAATATATTTTATCTAACCCAAAAAACCTCCTAAGGTAGGAATAGTCAGGAAAAATGGGCAACAATGGCTCCTTAGGACAGAATAGGTAACGAGGAAAGGTAAAATATAGAATATATTTTATCTAACCCAAAAAGCCTCCTAAGGTAGGAATAGTCAGGAAAAATGGGCAACAAACAGACTAAGACCACAAATGATGAACAAGATGTCTATACAATCGTGAAAGAAAGGTGTGGTGTAGAAGCAACTAAGAATTTAGGGAAAGTTTGCAAAACTTTTCAGGTAGCAAGGCATGACAGGTTTAACAGGAAACTATGGGAGGACATTCGGGCTAGAAAAGCAGGAGTGGTAAGAGACAAAGGATGGTAGAGTCCAAATTTTGGTGCCTGATGACCAAGAGTCTCTAGAAAACATTGTAAAAGTCCAAGCCTTAGAGGATGAGAAAGATCCTGCCCCTACCCAAATTATTTTAGATCTTTCTGAGGTACCAGAAAAATTATGGGCACAACATGACACCGATGTAGGACTAATGCCAATAGCTCCTGTAAAAGTCACTCCTGTTCCAGGTGTGACACTACCCCAATTGAGACAGTATCCTATTAGTGCCCAACAAGAACACGCCATAGGAGAACAGATAAAAGATTATCTAAAAACTGGAGTACTGATAGAAGTAAAGTCACCAGCCAATACACCGTTGTACCCCGTAAAAAAGAAATCTACTGAGGGGTCAGCTGCTAGGTACCGGATGGTACATGATCTAAGAGAGATAAATAAAATTTTGGAACCTATTACTCCTGTTGTGCCAAATCCACACACGTTGCTATCACAGATCCCAGCAACAGCACGAGTATTTTCTGTCATAGACTTATCAAATGCATTTTTTTCAGTACCATTACACCCAGACTGTTACAAACTGTTTGCATTTACATTTAAGAATAGACAATTAGCATGGACAAGATTACCACAGGGTATGATACATTCACCTACCTTGTACTCAGAAGCTATGAGATCAGTTCTTCAAAATTTCAAACCTACGGATGAGGTTGTAATTCTCCAATAGGTTGATGACCTATTGTTATGTGCCCCTGCTCAAGAGTCCGCAAACAGCAACACAATAAGGTTGTTAATATTTCTAGCAGACATGGGCTGTAAAGTTAACAAGAAAAAAGTACAACTTTGTATGACTACGGTAGTATTTCTAGGACACTGCATTTCACAAGGTATTCGGCACCTCACCGCCGACAGACTAAAAATCATTAGAGATCTTGTTCCTCCCAAGAACTACAAAACATTAAGAGCATTTTTGGGAATAGTATCACACTGCAGACAATGGGTTATACATGCTAGTCAGCTTATGCAACCTCTATATGATTGTTTAAAAATCGAGCCTTTTCAGTTAACTGAATCAGCGCTCATAGCCTTTCAAGACCTCAAGAAAGGTCTCATGTCAGCCCCGGCCTTGGGAATCCCAGACTACGCCAAACCATTCCAATTAATGGCTGCGGAAATGTCTAATCATGCTACAGGAGTACTAACACAGAAACATGAAAATAAACAAAGACCTGTCGCATACTATTCTGCTCAATTAGATAATGTTACCAAAGCTGCACCATCATGTGTCAGAGTAGTAGCAGCTGTCTCTCTTTTGGTAGAAAAAGCCTCAGAAATAGTACTAGACCATGCCCTAATAGTACAAACTACACATGATGTACATGGCATACTGAATCAGGTATTGCCAAAACACATTTCAATGGCTAGACATCTTAGATTACAATGCTCCTTACTAATGCCACCAAACCTCACTTTTCGCCGCATATTGTCTCTAAATTTAGCCACTCTGTTACCACTAGAGACAAAGGGGGGAGTGGAAGGAGGTCAGGAAGACGAAGATGAAAATTTTTTACAATACCACGAACAAGACAATATAATACATGATTGCTTACAGTGTATAGAACAAGAAACACAAGGGCTACCTAATGTACAGGACACCCCTCTTGACAATCCAGACCTACATATGTATATAGATGGTAGTAGGTATGCAGATGAAACTGGTAACTTTCACACAGGTTATGCCATTGTATCAGATCATGATGTTATTGAAGCTGAGCCAATGCAGGCCAGCTGTTCAGCCCAGGAAGCTGAACTATTAGCTCTAATACGAGCATTACAGTTAGCAAAAGAAAAAAACGCTAATATTTTTACTGATATGCATATGGTATTGTACATGATTTTGGATGTATATGGAGAGCTAGAGGTTACATGACAGCTTCAGGTCAACCAGTAAAACATGGACAAATGATTAGACAAATCCTAGAATCAGCTGCCTCAACCAAACAAGTAGCAGTAATAAAAGTACCTGCACATGTAAGACTCGACACCGAGATAGCTAGGGGTAATGACCGAGCCGACAAGGCTGCTAAGCGAGCTGCAGTAAAACCTCTGACAACTGACCACACTATTAGTGCAGTATCAGAATTTGACTTAATTACACGGCTCAAAGAAGCCCACCAGCAGGTGAGTAGAGAAGAAAAAGAAGAGTGGCAGAAACAGGGGGCAGAAGAAAAAGAAGGACTATGGAGAAAAGGAGATGAGCTTTGTCTCCCCCGAGCATGGTACCCTGTTGTGGTCAGTGAAGCCCACGGACCTACACATGTGTCTGCAAACGGTATGATACAGAGGGTCAGACAGAAGTGGTTAGCCCCAGGGTTCGGCCAGGTAGCTCGAGCAAAATGTGGTTCTTGTGAAATCTGTTTAGCCCACAATCCAGGACAGACTGTTAAGACCCCCCAGAAGCACCATGTAAGACCACTATATCCGTTCCAGAGACTTCAGATCGATTACATCCAGATGCCTAAGCATGGACACTATGAGTATGTACTGGTATGTGTGGACATGTTTTCGGGGTGGCCAGAGGCTTATCCAGTTCATACAGCCACGGCTAAAGTCACTGCAGTAAAAATAGCACATGAACTGGTACCCCGTTATGGTATCCCAGAAGTGATCGAGTCAGATAGAGGTACACATTTTACTGGAGAGATCTTTCAGAATGTAATGAAAATGTTGTGTATAAAAAGTGAACTACACACCCCTTACCACCCACAGAGTTCTGGTAAGGTTGAGAGAATGAATGGAACACTTAAGTTAAAAATACAGAAAGCCATGGCAGAAACACAGAAACCATGGACTGAGTGTCTCCCAATAGCATTGTATTCAGTCAGAAACACCCCCCAGGGAAAGAGCAAACTCACCCCCCATGAAATATTGTTTGGTAGAGTTGCCAATACAGGATTGTATTTCCCACAGACTTTAATGTTAGAAACTGAAAGCTTAACTGCTTATGTACAAAATTTATGTAAGCATGTGTCTAAAATACACTCTTTAGTGTTCTCTTCCATTCCAGATCCAGATTCCATTGAGGGAACGCACAAGCTGCAACCAGGAGACGAAGTCTACGTAAAAAGACATAACAGAAGAACGCTAGAACCCAGATTTGAGGGTCCATATCAGGTGTTATTGACAACTCCAACTGCAGTACAAATTAGCAAATAACCAAACCGTTAATTCTAGATTATGGAACACCACTGTTGCCATCCCAGTTGTGGGGTGGGTGGGATTTCCCTGGTGGCAAGGTAATATGACCGGAAAAATAAACAACTTACAATATTTAGCGTTTAAAGGAGGTGTATGGGTTCCTAGAAATAAGACGGGACTAACAGACTTAGGGTTAATTCCTACAGAAAATATACAACTCAGTTTTAGTAGCACAGTATCTTCTTCTCAACCTTTTAAACCTGATATAGTAGAAAAATACATACACAATAATGGTTGGAAATATTCACAATTATTCCCCGATGGAAACAATGATACATGTTCAAAGATACCAGGTAATATATTATGTAATGAGTCAAGTGCATATGACCCAGGTACACCGACTTGTGAAAATCCAGATGCAGGATACTGTAGTCCATTAGGTCAAAAACCCCCTTGGTGTATACTTCAGAATGTATCTAAATTTTTAGATTTGGTACATAGGTTGGTGCTCCAACACTCTGCAATATGGGATCTGCCTGAAGGAACCTTCTGGATTTGTGGAAATGGAGCATATAAATGGCTCCCAGTAGGAATAAAAGGTACATGTACTCTAGGACGCTTAACACCGGCCACATTTATAGTTCAGAATCAGCAGGTAGATATGCAAGCAGTACCTAAACACACACTATACAAAAGAGCAGCCGACAACTCGCCTAGACCTTCAGGTAGGCCACATGTGGTCCAAATGGGAATTCCTAATAAAATATTCAGCACTTTCTTTGTGTATCCAATGTTGATGCAGATGTGGGATAAATTAGTTCAGGCCACCGACTATCTAGATGATCAGATATGGGATATTATGGATATACTTAATACTAGTATAGCTGTACAAAATCAACTTATAATTGTTACTAATCAACATACTGTAGTGTTAGACTACCTAACTGCGGCCCAGGGAGGAATGTGTCAAATTATTGGTCCAACCTGTTGTCATTACATAGATCCAAACAGTACAATGAGTATGAGGTTCAAGCTGGCAGATATACAACGATTACGGGATGAATATGACAGACACAATGACCAAAATAAAGATAGCTGGTGGTCAGACACCTTCTCCTTTCTCAACCCAAAGAACTGGTTTAAGGGTATTGGAGGTTGGGTGGCTGGAATTCTGCAAGGTATATTACAGATTGTGCTAATTATAGTAGTCATATATGTAGTGTTTAAAATAGGATTAAAAATTATTTTAATATGCATAAATAAGCTTTGTAACACGGACTCAAGAATATGAAAGAAAAGAACTCCCGGACCAGGTTTTCTACCAAAAGTCCATAAGGAAGAATCAAAGGGGGGACTGAGAGGATGATGGGAGTTGTACTTCACGCAAGACTACGATGTAAGACACAGATGAAGTTATTCTTCCCTTATCTGGACATTTGGACTGACGCCCAGAAACTAGATTGTAACTTGTTTTAGCTGTCTCAGCAACCTTCTACTAATTATCACTTTTTGTTTATGAAACTTTCTTATCAACATTCCACTGTTATGAATCATCATTTCGCTGCCTGTGAAACAAAGGCATTTTACTGCGCATGTCTGACAAAAAAAAAAAAAAAAAAATGATTATTATTATAAATAAAGGGACAGCACCCATAGAGGGAGGCGCGCTCAGGGGCTTCCCAGTACTTGATTATACACTACGTGTCTGTGTATTTCTTGTTACGGGGATACCCCGACTCCAACAAGGACCCTCCATGGCTGAATGATACTAACAGTGGTGACGGACCAAGGCCCGGCCTTTGAGGCTGAGTTGTTCAAGGAGTTCTGCCATCTCTACGGGTGTAAGAAGATAAGAACTACATCGTACCACCCACAAACCAATGGTCTCTGTGAGAAGATGAATAACATCATCATCGACCTGCTAAAGACCATACCACTTGAGGAGAGAAATCAGTGGCCAGACCTACTACCTGACCTAGTAGATCTGTACAATCACATACCAGTAAGTTCCACCAACTGTCCTCCGGCATATCTCATGCGAGCAAGGCCAGGAAAGCTGCCCATGGACCTGGAGCTTGGTGTTGTAGAACCAGAAGCGGATGTGACCACTGAGGACTGGGACACGGCCAGACAGGAGCAGTGCTGAAGAGTACAAGCCTGTGTTGAAGACAGTCTCACTCGGGTGAGGGACAAGCAGGAAGCTCAATACAACAGAGGTGCCCAAGCAGAACCCTTCACACCTAGTGAAATAGTACTAAAAAGGAAAAGAAGAAACCACAAACTTGATGACCAGTGGGAGAGGGAACCCTACACTGTGTTGAATTCAAGATTTGATAATAAGAAGACCTGTATAATTAGTAGAGACGGAGTAAGGACGACTGCAACAGTATCCAGGGATCACCTAAAGTTGTGTCCAGACCTGCTAAAACCCCAAGAAGAGGTGCCTCTCATTATCCCGGAGGAGCCTAAAGAAGCAGTAATACACACTGACTTAGGAGACTTCCTGGCAGATTGGCCCCAACTAGGAGGTGCAATAATCATCCCTGTAATCACCTTCTACCAACAGCAAGAAGAGCCTGTAAGTGCTGAAGAGGAGCCAGCTCAAGAAGAATCCCCGGATGAAGGATCCCCGGTAGGAGAAGAGCAAGAAGGCCCAGCCAATGGTGAACTTGTCAGTCCTGTAGAGAGGTGAATGCAGCCTTGTAGCCCCTCCACACCTAGTACTGACACATTGGGAGGTAGAGCACCTATTAGTGCCACACGCATTCCAGTACCACGCAGGTCCACACGTAGTACTAAAGGTCAACCCCCTGTCAGGTATAATCAGTAAGATAGCTAAACTCTGACAAATGTAGATATTTACCCCTGTGGTATTGTATAGCATTGAATTAAATTTAATTATATTGTGTGATTTCGTGCATATGTATATTATTTTGTGCTTTGCTTTATTACTGAACAGTTCAAGTTATATGGACACTTGCCTAATGACTAGAGATGAGCGTTGTTCGACTCGAACTGTTCGCCAATCTCAAATTCGAGCTGTTTTGGGCGGTGTTCGAGCCGTTCGGCGAACACGAACGATTTGAGAAAAATTTGGCTGTTCGAGGTTATGTTCGATAACTGTTCGTGCACCAAAATCATAGCTGGATTTTTTCTCAGTAATGATGAAAATTAATGTTAATGCGCAGTTTGAGTGTACAGCGGGGTGGGGGGAGGGGCAGGGGATGGATCTCTGCAGGAATAATGAAGATCTCCATTTTTTTTTCTCTTTCCCGCATTTGCAGTGGGGAGGTGCAGTCTGTCAGCCTATCAGCAGCGCACACACGGAGCGAACTGCTGTTTTTCACACAAGCAAGGGCATGTGTCATTGGCAGTGTATGTCACATGTCCTTGCCCTATAAGACCAAGCCATTTTCCCCGTCGCCACCATTTTCTCACTGCTGCAGCTGCGTGTTAGACGGCACCGCTGTTGCTGTGTGCGCTATACCTTGTTAATTTCAAGCCAATTTTCGCACAAATCTACAGATAGCTTGGGAGTAGGGAATAGTTGTGATTGCAGTCCTTTTAAGGACTAGGTTACAGCATTTCCTACGACTTTTATCAGGCAAGTCTGTGCTCTTAAATAGATAGATTGTGGGAGTAAAGACTAATTGTAATTGGAGTCCTTTTCAGGACTAGGTTACATCAGTTCCTATCAGTTTTTGCCAGGCAGGTCTGTGCCAGTGCTGTGCAAGTTTTTTTCACAGCATTTGGCTGAATCTAGCAAAGCTAATCCTTTTTGGCCTATTGCAGAGTGTGTTAGTCAGTGGAGTAGCCTATCTGTGTTGCAAGATATACCACCTGTGTATAGAATACCAATTTTTTTACTGCACCTAGTGAAGTAAAATCTTTTGGGCATAGCATCATTCTATTAGTCCATCTATACTGACCTCCATCAGGTTGCAAATTAAAAATAATTTTTTGTCTGCATCTAGCTCTGAAAAAATATTTGGCCTTCTAGCAGTGTGTGGGACTTTCTCTATTAGTCCATCTATACTGACCTCCATCAGGTTGCAAATTCAAAATAATTTTTTGTCTGCATCTAGCTCTGAAAAAATATTTGGCCTTCTAGCAGTGTGTGGGACTTTCTCTATTAGTCCATCTATACTGACCTCCATCAGGTTGCAAACTGAATATATTTTTTTTCTGCATCTACCTCTGAAAAAATATTGGGCTTCTAGCTGTGTGTGGGACTTGTTCTATTAATCCATCTATACAGACCTCCATCAGGTTGCAAACTGAATATAATTTTTTTCAGCATCTACCTCTGAAAAAAAATTTGGGCTTCTAGCTGTGTGTGGGACTTGTTCTATTAATCCATCTATACAGACCTCCATCAGGTTGCAAACTGAATATAATTTTTTTCTGCATCTACCTCTGAAAAAATATTTGGGCTTCTAGCTGTGTGTGGGACTTGTTCTATTAGTCCATCTATACTGACCTCCATCAGGTTGCAAACTGAATATAATTTTTTTCTGCATCTAGCTCTGAAAAAATATTTGGCCTTCTAGCAGTGTGTGGGACTTTCTCTATTAGTCCATCTATACTGACCTCCATCAGGTTGCAAATTAAAAATAATTTTTTGTCTGCATCTAGCTCTGAAAAAATATTTGGCCTTCTAGCAGTGTGTGGGACTTTCTCTATTAGTCCATCTATACTGACCTCCATCAGGCTGCAAATTAAAAATAATTTTTATCTGCATCTACCTCTGAAAAAATATTTGGCCTTCTAGCTGTGTGTAGGACTTGTTCTATTAGTCCATCTATACTGACCTCCATCAGCTTGCAAACTGAATACAATTTTTTTCTGCATCTACCTCTGAAAAATATTTGGGCTTCTAGCTGTGTGTGGGACTTGTTCCATTAGTCCATCTATACTGACCTCCATCAGGTTGCAAATTGAATATAATTTTTTTCTGCATCTAACCCAGCCAATAGTTTTGGCCTAATACCACAGTTTGGCCACTCAGCTCTCCTCGTTTCCCATCCATTGTTTTTTTGTGCAAACAACTCCGGAGTTGTGAATTAGTTAACCACCAAATTGAGTGGAAAAAGGCCTGCTGCTGGTGGAAAGGGGAATAGGCGTGTTGGGAAGGGGAAAAAAGGTTGTGTCCGTGGGGTAGGTGTTAAAGCAACAGTAACATCTGCAGAAGAAAGACCATCTTCCAGCCAAACTAAAATGTCTACTTCTTTTAGCAGACAATGTGATAAGATCCCTTTCTTACGGCCACGCCAATCGCTACAAATTCCAGATGAGGCACAAAAACAGCAGGTGCTTCAACGGATATCAAGTGCTCCTTTAAGTGGGCTCTCCTCCACATCAACTTCAACATCACAAATACTCCAGTCCTCAAAGGTGTCACCCCAATCGCACTTGCTTCCTCACAGCTCCCAAATCTCCAGCTGCCCGTCTGAGTATGAGGTAGAACAGATGGTTGAGTCTGCAGAGCTGTTTACTCATACTATAGCCTGGGAATCAGAGGTCGACTCCAGCGCTTCTGTGAATCCAGATGAGGAAATGATCTGCACTGATGCCCAGAATCTTTATGAGTCGGATCCAGGACCAGACGCAGAAGGTTCTGACCATAATGTAGACCCTCATTCCCAAACTGTAACTCCTGTTGGTGGAGACAATGAGGAAGACGATGATGAGACTCAAATACCTGATTGGAGCGACAACTTTAGTTTTTTGTCAGGGCAGGAACAGGTTGGCTCTGAGGACGACGGGTGTGATAACGCACAGGGTGATGATGATGAGGTTGGAGATCCCACTTACTGTCAACCCACAGTCAGCCAAGAGATGAGGTCAGCAGAGGAGGTGGAGGAAGATGCTAGTGACGACGAGGTCAGGTTGCGCCTTCCTGGACAGAGACGTAGTACTGGAAGCACGTCAACAACTGCATCCTCAAACACAACTCTGCCTCTCACCACAAGTCGTGGTGGCTCTTCAGGTCGCATGGGTGCTAAGCCTTGCATAGCCTGGGCATTTTTTCAGATCGATAAAGATGACCCAACTCGTGTTATCTGTAACATTTGTCAGCAAAAGCTAAGTAGAGGCCAAAAAATACATAGTTTGAGTACTTCATGCATGAACCGGCACATGGACATGAAGCATAAGTTGCAGTGGGAAGCTCAGTGTGCTACAATGCGGCCTAGCCGGCCGAGCCAACCACCGTCTGCCATATCTTGTGCATCCGCGGCCTGTTCATCCTCTGTGACTGGGGGGACAGCAGTCACACCTGTTTTGGGGTGCAGACCTGCCACCTCTTTACCCGCAACAGCCAGCGTGATTGGCAGGTCATCATTTTCTTTGGAGGTGGTAACACCAGCTGGTGTTGAGCGCTGTCCGACATCGATAGCACCACCTTTGGATCAAGGCAACCTAACATGTCCGGCTGCATCTTCCTCACAGACCGGCAGTTTGCCGGGGACACCCTTATCAACCCCGTCTAAGCACAATAGCCAGCCCTCGGTCCCTCAGATGTGGACAAGTAAAAGACCATTTCCTCCTAGCCATGAGAAAGGTAAGAGGTTGAATTTCACCATCTGCAAGCTCTTGGCTACAGAAATGCTGCCTTTCCGCCTGGTGGACACAGAGGATTTTCGAGACCTTATGTCCGTCGCAGTGCCCCAGTACCAGATGCCCAGTCGGCACTACTTCTCAAAGAAAGGTGTGCCTGCGCTCCACCAGCATGTCGCACACAACATCACCGCTTCTTTGAGAAACTCTGTGTGTGACAGGGTGCATTTCACCACAGACACTTGGACGAGTAGGCATGGACAGGGGCGTTACATGTCGCTGACTGGGCACTGGGTAACTATGGTGACAGCAGGACAAGGGGCTGCTGTCCAAGTCTTGCCGTCCCCACGAGTTGTGCGTCAATCCTCTTTATGTCAAAGTTCCTCCACTGCTTCTGCCTCCTCAACCTCCTCTCGGTCTTCCACCTGCACCCAAAGCCTGTCTGGTCATGCCACAAGCTTTCTAACTGCGCAGAAGGGATCCTGCACACCTCGTTACTATGCTGGCAGTAGGGCTCAACGTAATCAGGCGGTTTTTACTTTGAAATGTTTGGGAAATGTGAGTCACACAGCTGAGGAGTTGTGGTCAGCTCTGGAGAACCAATTTCATGAATGTTTGTCTCCCCTGGACCTGAAACCAGGGAAGGTCGTGTGCGACAATGCTGCAAACCTGGATGCGGCCCTTCGCCGGGGCAATGTCACACACGTGCCTTTTATGGCTCACGTGTTGAACCTGGTTGTCCAGCAATTTTTAGCCCACTATCCCAGACTAGATGGCCTTCTGCAGAGGGCACGGTCGCTGTGTGCTCACTTCCGCCGTTCGCATCCCGCAGCTCAGCGACTTACATCTCTACAGAAGTCGTTGGGCCTGCCACTTCACCGGCTAAAATGCGATGTGCCTACCTGGTGGAATTCAACTCTGCACAAGTTGCAGCGACTGTGGCAGCACCGACAAGCCCTGGTGCAATACGTTCTGACGTATAGCCTGGGCCAACGAGATCCAGAGGTGGGGCAAATCACGCTGGAGGAGTGGTCTCAGATCAGGGACCTATGCACCCTTCTGCACAGTTTTGAAATGGCGACGAAGATGTTTAGTGCTGACGATGCCATTATCAGCATGACTATTCCGGTGATTTACATGCTGGAGCACATGTTAAACAGAATTCGGAGTCAGGTGGTGGCACAAGAGGAGGTGGAAGAAGTAGAGGAGGAGGAGTTGTATGCGGAAGGGCTAACATCTGCAAGGTCCAGACGGTCGGCAGAACCAAGGCGGCAGGCATGTGAGGGTGGGGGAGATGGTTTTACCAGGGCGCATGGTAGCAGCCAAACTAGTGAGGAAGGTGCAGGAGCCCAGGAAGAAGTGGAGGACGAACTGATGGAAGACTCATCAGATGAGGGAGACCTTGATCACATTTCTGTTGTGCGAGGTTGGTGGGAGAGGACAGAGGAAGGAAGCATGATTGTTACCTCGCCACCAACACAACAGGAACTTGGTGCTCCTGGATGCGCAACACACATGAGTGCCTTCTTGCTGCACTACCTGCAACATGACCCTCGAATTGTGAGAATTAAAAATAATCCTGACTACTGGGTTGCCACACTGTTAGATCCCCGGTACAAAAGTAAATTTGCAGAAATTATTCCTGCCATAGAAAGGGATGCACGCATGCAGGAGTATCAGCAGAGACTGTTGCAGAATCTTACATGTGCTTTTCCACAAAACACCAGTGGTGCACGTAGTGAATCTCACAGTTCCAACTTGCCAACCGTGGGACCGTCAAGTGTTCAGCACTCAAACCGTAACAGAACCACAGTATCTGCTGGTAACATCAATTTTGCGGAATCATTTCACCACTTTTTTAGCCCATCCTTTGCAAGGCCACAGGAGACAAGAAGTCTGACACATAGTCAACGCCTAGAGACGATGGTACAGGAGTATCTTCCAAGTAAACATTGAAACCATGACTGTGTCACTGGACCCTTGCTCTTTTTGGGCTTCCAATCTGGATAAATGGCCGGAGCTAGCCACTTACGCCTTGGAGATCTTGTCATGCCCCGCAGCCAGCGTTCTGTCTGAACGTGTGTTCAGCGCTGCTGGTGGTGTGCTGACAGATAAGCGCACGCGGCTCTCCACTGATAATGTAGACAGACTCACGTTCATAAAGATGAACAAATCATGGATCCGAAACGACTTTTCTACCCCTGTGTCATCCTGGGGAAAGTAAAAGCTTGATGATTGGTTAAAATCACCCTACCAACCGTTTTAAGCTTTCAAATTACTAATCATGTTTATCTGTATCTTGGCTGGAAAATAATTTGGACTTTGTAGCAGTGTGCAGCACTGATTCTATTAGGCCATCTATAATAAGCTCCACCAGATTTAAAATTACTAATCATGTTTATCTGTATCTTGACTGGAAAATAATTTGGGCTTTGTAGCAGTGTGCAGCACTGATCCTATTAGGCCATCTATACTAAGCTCCACCAGATTTAAAATTAATAATAATTTTTAGATGCATCTAGCCCGGAAAATAATTTTGGGGCTCCGAGATGCGCAAGACACATAAGTGCCTTCTTGCTGCACTACCTGCAACATGACCCTCATATTGTCAGAATTCGAAGTAATCATGACTACTGGGTTGCCACACTCTTAGATCCCCCAAACTTTTCGATCAACCTTTTCATTTTAAAAAAGACCAAAAAAATGGTCATTTTTGAAATTATAAGCATTAGCAGGTTATTAGAAACTGAAATCAAACAGTTTTCAACTGAAAACTTTATTCTAGGTGATGTTACATTTTCACATAGGACTCCTTGTTCGAAAGGAGCTTCTGAACTCTCTCGTCCATTGAATTTGTCAGGTTTTGGATGGTTTCTGCTTCAATTGTTTTGCATGAGGACAGAATACCCTCCCAGAGCTGTTGCTTAGATGTGAACTGCCTCCCGCCATCATAGACACTCCTTTTGATGATGCTCCAGAGGTTCTGAATGGGGTAGAGGTCAGGGGAGCATGGGGGTCACACCATAAGTTTGTCCCCTTTTATGCCCATATCAGCCAGAGATGCAGATGTTTTATGTGCAGCATGAGATGGTGCATTATCATGCAAAAACATGATCTTGCTGTGAAATACATGGTTCTTCTTCTTGAACCATGGCAGGAAGTGCTGTTTGAGAAAATCCACATAAATTATGGAGTTCATCTTTAGCGCCTTCAGGGATCCTAAAGGGGCCGACAATCTCTCTCGCCATGATTCCATCCCAAAACATTACTCCACCTCCTGCTTGTTGGCGCTGTAGCCGTGTTTGTGGGGTGTCCATCAACCAGCCATCCTCCACTCCATCCATCTGGACCATCGAGCGCTGCACGGCACTCATCCGTGAATAAAACAGTTTTGAAATCAGTCTTCATGTAATGTTTGGCCCACTGGAGCCGTTTCTGCTTGTGTGAAGTGGATAGAGGAGGTCGACAGGATGGCGTATGCACAGCTGCAAACCTCTGAAGGACCATGCATCTTGTTGTTCGGGGGATGTTGGAGGCACCAGCAGCTTCAAAAACTTGTCTGCTGCTATGACAAGGCTTTTTTGCCACTGCTCTTTTAACCTGACGTAATTGCCTGTAGGAAAGAGTCCTCAATTTGCCCTTATCAGCACGCACACGTGTGTACTGTGAATCAGCTACATACTTCTTGATTGCCAAGACACTTCATCCTGATCATCGCACAATGTTGATTGTAGTCATGTCTTGACCTAAACACTCCACAATTTGTTGCTTCTCAGCAGCTGACACATCCTTTTTCTTTCCCATTTTGGCAGAAAATGTAGGCTGCTTAATAATGTGAGACAGCCTTCTTAAGTAGTCTTGCCTTTCATTGGACACACCTGTAAAAACTAATTAGCACAGGTGTCTGCAATTGCTTACTGTGATATAAAGAGCACTGACACACATCACCATCAATGAGTTTAACTGACAAACAAACAAATTCTTCCCTTATCACTCCTAAACACTTTTTGCATAATAATTTGGAACACAGTGTACATGTGTTTTTCCACAAAACACCAGTGGTTCATGTAGTGAATCTTACAGTTCTAACTTGCCAACCGTGGTCTGTATGGAGTTGTTCAATAAAGGGCCCAAAATTAAGATAACATAGATGGGAGAGGTCTCTATGAATAGGAATTCCTAAGTATTTGATACCCTGTGAGGGCCAGGCAAAGGGAAAGATGGACTGGATGGAATTCTATATGGATTTGGGGAGGGAGACATCGAGGGCCTCAGACTTCGCTGCATTGATTTTAAAATTTGACCATGTAACAAAGTGATCTATTTCAGCCATAACAGCATGGATGGATATATGTGATTGAGTGATATATACTAGGACATCATCAGCAAATAGAGAGCACTTGTACTCGGTGCCTCCCACCTCAATCCACCTAATATTGGGGTTATGGCGAATTGATGAGAGCAGGTGCTCCGTCACTAGGATGTATAAGAGAGTGGACAGAGGACATCCCTGCCTTGTCCCATTGGTGATTGTGAAAGGTGATGAAAATGTTCTGATGCACCCCCTGGGCCTTGGGACACCCGGAGCCGGACCCTTTTTGGTGGATGCTGGTGGTTGTAGTCTTCGTGGCGGCGACCCGGTTCCGTGGCTCAGGGTGGTCAAACCAGTGGCGGAACTATTTATGTGGTTTTGATGTTTAAATGTCCGACTACGCCACCCGTGGATTGCGGTCAGAGTGAACCACCGCTGCAGGGCAGACCACTGAGGCTGGTGTTGTGGGTGCAGCAGAGCGTAGCATAACTCCCCACAGGAGGAGTATAGCCTTAGGGCAGTGTATGCGGAGGATGGGAGTGATGGTGCAGGGCAGCAGCAGTAACGACACGGAGTCAGTGATGCAGTCCAGGGCCTTTACTCACAGTTCTTATTATCCAGACCACGTCTGCAGGTAACGGCTGCCCACGTCGTACTGTGCTCACCAGGTGAGGGGCTCAGACAACTCACAGATAACTTTGGAGCGCTTCACAGGACCCCCTTTGTGTGTCCTTTGTCTGGCCTTTCTTACCAATCCTTCTGTCCGGCTGCCTCGGGCCTCCTCTTGGTAAACTTGGCGCCAGTTTCCCTGACCCTATGTGGTGCCTTCCTAGCGGGTGTAGCGAGGGGCTGCGCCACATAAAATGTCACAGCCTCCGGTTTATAGCTGAGGGTCGTTTCCTGCCTCCACTAGTTTCGGGGACCGGTCTCCCCCTTTGGCCTGACCCCTCCACGCAGGTGGATTCGGGCGTGCGGTGGCGACTCGCCCGTCCGCACCCCTGGGATCCCTTCATTCCTCGTTCCTGGAGCCTTCTCCGCTCCTCTTCCTTCCTTCTCCCTCTTCCAGGCCTGGGCCTCTGTTACTAGGCCCGCCTCCGGAGCAGAGCTCATGCAGAGCCCCTGCTCCCTGCCACTTCTGCTCAGACTTCTCTGCACTGAACTAAGATGGTGCCCACCTTTTATACTCCCTTCTCAATGCACCCAGGAACTGCTTCCTCCCTGCTCCTGCACTACAGGGTTCCCCTTCCTCAGTGTTCCCTCCCCCCACTCCAGCCAGGGACAGGGACTGTCGTGCCCATCTCAGGGGCATATTGGTCGCCCTGCCCCACGGCAATGTGGTGTAATGCATGCAGGTGTCGGGTCCTGATCCACACTCCATCCTTACCTGAGAGTGAGATATCACACCTCTGGGTGAGGTGCAATACCTCTGTAGCAACCGAACCCTCAGGGTAATACAGTTCCATTTATCTTCAGCCTAGGTGACGTATTGCGATACAGGGCCGTGATTTTGGCTATAAAAGGGTCCCCTAGACCCCTACGCCAAGCTTTTTAAGAGAATCATATATGGCGTGCCAGGAGACTCTATGGAATGCTTTCTCAGCATCCAACGAGAGTATCTAATTACAAATTTTTAACTGCATCTAGCCCAGGAAATACTTTGTGCCTAGTAGCAGTGTCTGCTAGTCAGCGGATTATCCCGGCTGTTAAGCAAGCTACACCACCTGTAGTTTGGACACTTAATTTTTTCAAAGGAAATGCTTCGGGACCACGGGATACTCAGTGAAGAGCATCAGGAGGCACCCCAAGGCATAGGGGCTGGGACTGACAGTAGGATGCCTTGCGGTGGACAGCCGAGCTCGATCCTTATAAAAGCTTTTTAACTGCAGCAGCTTTAGTGGACGCTACTGGAGCTGGAATTACGCGGCTGCTGGCATGAGACTTGCCCTCCAATAGATCCTTGTAAATGGATTTGAAGTGTATTCATTCAAATTAGAGAGACAATTTAAATTAAAAAGCTTAGAGCTGCCTCCACCACAGGGGGGCTCGCTCGACCCACCAGCGGACAGGCACCAGTATTGGGAGAGGGGGGCTGGCCGTCAGGGTTCACCGCGGCTCTGGCACAAACCCGGCGACACGGAGGTGGCACGGGCAGGAGCGGACTGAACGTGTCGGCTTCTCACTTTTTGGATTTTAGAAGGGCATGACATGCCTATATCTGTGTCTCCCCCTCCTTTTACTCCTCCACCTCTTTTCTTTTCGCATGACTATATGTACTTGTCACTTTTCCATGTGTTAGTTGTGTCTTCTGAGCAGTTTGTCAGCTTTTGGACACCTTTGAAGGTGTTTTCTATGTGTTTCTATGTGTTTTTGTTTGCCTGCCATTGGTTTTAACGGTGTTCGAAGGTGTTCGACGAACAGTTCGACGAACAGTTCGGCGAACACACGGGTGTTCGACGAACCGAACCGAACTCGAACACTAGGTGGGTGGCTCAACACTACTAATGACTTCCATATTTATCTAAGAACTCCGTGGCTGAGGACTGTGTGCAGCCCAAAAACTATTTATTGTATATAATTGCTCTCCCTGGAGTGCCCCTTTTAGGTGACCTCAGAAGTAAAACCTGTCTGGAGTGGCTCTACTGGAGGTCCAACTCGGGATCTTCATGCCCTGCTCCCACCCCAGGGCCTACGTTGAGGGTTTGGGACAGGTCCCTCAAACCACCAAATGCTCTACCCTGTGAGATGGACATCCTGTCTGGGAACCTCACCACAAGAGACTTGAATTCTGGGGACGCTTTGTACATGTTTATGTTATTATGAATGTTTAAGAAATGTGCCTCCCATAAAGGGAAGAGTTATTGCATTGTTAATGTTTACTATTGTTGTTTTAAAATGTACTTCAGCCCGGGAGTGCTGAGCTTTGCTAGGGGGGAATGTGGTGCCCAACTGCGCTTGGTACCACAGATCCTAGAAGGATGCATTAACGGAATCCTCCACAAGAGGCCCCCACAGCATACACACACCTCCACCTTCCACCTCAGACCACCAGAGGGAGCCCGATAGGGATATAAATAGGGAAGGTGAAGCTAGGCAGCTGAGTGATTTAGCAGTTCCTGCTCAGACACAGAAGGAGTCAGTGCAGTCAAGCCAGAGCCTAGCAGTTCCTGCAGAAAGAGTTCAGTACAGTCTGTAGAGTGAGTCCAGACTAGAACTCACAGAGCTCAGGATAGAGAGCTAGGAGTGTGCCGACACTCTGAGAGCGGTGAAGAAGAGCAGCGTCCCGGCTGCAGTGTGTG
The DNA here is from genome assembly GCF_046119375.1 of Phyllobates terribilis. NCBI lineage: Eukaryota > Metazoa > Chordata > Amphibia > Anura > Dendrobatidae > Phyllobates > Phyllobates terribilis. Next base: position 419,424,085 of record NW_027362762.1, on the reverse strand, counting down.
TAGCCTAGTGAGGGCCCGAGTGGGGCCGAAGGCAAGTGGAAGAGAGTAACATAGGGGGCAGAGGAGCTTTACAAGCTCTCCCCAGAAGCATATACCGGACACCGGGTCCGAGTCTACGTGGATCTTCATGACCAGTAGAAAACAACCGGAACCCCTGGCGAACTACATGTCCCAGGATCACCAAAGCTGATACGTACCAGGGTCAGGAATCATGGAGACCCCAGAGAATAGGGAGAGTGATCTCCAACAGAAGGCCCTATCACAAAGTCAGCAGGTGCAGAACAGAAACCAAGTTAGGCCTAGCTCCAGGCAGGTGAGAAACTTACTACAGAGTGGCAAGAAACAGGAGGCCCTACACCCGCTCACTGGGGAGAATCCGGACGTGCACCCCTCACCCTACAGTGCTCTGGGATGTGCCTGAATTTCCATCAGTAAAAGGTACTGAAGTGACTTTCGTGTGTGCTCCTATTCTTGCTCTGACCCGGTTGGGTCCCCTCTGTCCTGCATCCCCCCTCCTACACTGCCCTGAGGCCCTGCTCCACCTGTGGGGAGCGATACCATCTAAGCTGTCACAACACCGGGCTCAGTGGACTGCTGCAGCTCTGGTGATCCTCACCAGACACCACAGGTGGCGTCACGAACATTTACAAACCTATTAAGACCTAGTAAGATTAATACCACCAGTCAGAGCGCTGCGGTTCCCACGCTTTCATCTGTCAGATGACAGTGTGGGAATGGGGACCCAAACATCGGATGTTTTCCACGCTGTCACCTGCATGATAGCGTGGCAAACACTGCCTCTGATCAGTGGTAAGATTAATACCACCGGATTGAGATCTGCAGTTCCCATGCTGTCAGATGACAGCATGAGCCCGCAGCTGTGCCCAAAGGTAAAAAGTTTACCTTCAGTCACAGGCGTCGGCAGATGGGACTACTACACCCATCAGCCTATGCCTGCTGTTGTCGATAAAACAAATGTGGCTGATGGGAGAATTCATCTGCCAGCGCTTGCGCAATAATTAAATAGCAAGAAAAATGGCGTGGGTACCCCTGTATTTTTGATAACCAGCCTGCAGCCCTCAGCTGTCAGCTATAGTAAGGCTGGTTATCAAGAATAGAGGGGTCACCACGCCATTTTTTTAAATTATTTACATAAATAATTTAAAAAAAAGGCATGGGGTCCTTCCCATTGTTGACAACCAGCCAAGGTAAAGCAGACAGCTGGGGGCTGGTATTCTCAGGCTGGTAAGGGGCCCCCCAGCCTAAAAACAGCAGCCCCAGAAAAGGAGCATATATTACAAAATGACTATATATGACTGATTACAGTAAATGTTCCATCAGGATTTTGTATGAATCCTGTTTTTGGAGATGTAGATGGTATAGCGCAGGATAAAATTGAACCAAACCTTATTGCAATTTTTGAGATGCGCAATGAACAAATCAACAGCAGTTCAGTTGCTTTTTTTTACGTCATCATCATATGTTATAAGCATCAGTTTTATTCTTTGTTTTAGTACTATTATATAGATGCCAGATGTATATTGCTTTCTTTTGCTACTTTTACACACTAAAAATGCTTTTTTTAGAAAAAAAAAATGGTCATATCTAGTGTTGAGCGAGCACTAAAATGCTCGGGTGCTCGAAGCTCGGGCCGAGCTCGCCGTGATACTCGGGTGCTCGACCCGAGCAACGAGCCCAATGTTAGTCTATGGGAGACTCGAGCATTTTTGCGGTGGCACCCCCGGCAGTCTTTTAAAAGCCTAACAAGTGCCCAAAACAATAGTGACAGTGCTCAAATGACATGGGGACAGCATGGGGATCGCCCCAGGAAGCATTTCTGACCCCCAGGTCACTGCTGTCAACAACGTGGTCAGAGGTATTAAGCCACTTTTACAGGCTCACAATAAAACGTTCAAAAACGAAAGTGAAACTTTTTTCCTGTGAAATATGTTAAGGAACATCCTTTCCAGGGTAAAGACTTGTGTATAAGTTAAAATAAATGACCAAAAACAAAAATACTCCTCCACACCTTCGGCTATGTTCACAAGTAGCATTTTTTATGCGTTTTTGCACTTTTGTATTGCTTTCAACTATGACAAATGCATTCACCGTGAAATGTCATTTTAACATTTTACAACCTTATCTGGCTATGTGCTGTGTGACACTTGCATAAAGTGCTGAAAAGACAAAGGAACAGCATGGGGAAGACCCCTGGAAGCATCTCTGACTCCAAGGTCACTGTCTAAAAGTGTGCCCATCATAAGTGATCCCTACCGCATCAGAAGATGCAGACTTGCAACTATCCCCTTGCAAGTTCTAGTCCCAGGGCAGTGTTCAATTGTACCTCCCCCATTCCTTGCAATACAAGCTCAAGTATGCAGCCTGCCACCCACCCACCCACCCCCAGGCTGCAATACCATACTGCTTGCTTGTTTGAACTTGAAATTGGGCCTTTTAGGCATATGGAGGCGGAATCTGGCCACCACGTCATGGCTGTGTTGGCGGCCTGGAATCCATACTAAGTCCCCAGCCGCTCGGCGGCCGGGTGTCCATACTCGGTCCCCAGCCGCCCCGCTGCCGGGTGTCCAAAAACGGTCCCCAGCCGCCTGGGGGCAGCCGGGTGTCCATAAACGGTCCCCAGCCGCCCCTATTTCTCCTTGGAACATCCCCCCACACACTTTTCTTAGCCCGGCCTGCTTTAGGCAGCATTTGACGAGCCCACCAGAGAACCAGACTCCTCCGGTGGGCCCTGACTTCTCCATCGGTGGAGTTGAGAGTGCCAAGGTGAGGAGCATGATGATGATGACAGAAGTTAGCATCTGCTATGTTTTCTTTTAATGCAAGTGTAAGTGTGCAGCCTTCCACCCACCCACCCCCAGACTGCAATTCCATACTGCTAGCTTGCACTTAAAATGGGGCCTTTTAGTTTGGAGGAGGCCGAAGCTGGCCACTACCTCATGGCTGCTTCGGCAGCGAGGTATCCATACTCAGTCCCCAGCCGCCCATATTTGTCCTAATGTGCCTTATACATAAGATTAAGCGCGTATACCAAAACATTACCTGTGCCCTGCCCAGTGCATTTAGTGGGAAGGAGAGCCTATTCCGCTGTAGTGTGTGCATGCCAAACCCATGTTCATGGTATATGCGAAGATGCCTCCCACCTTGCACCTGTCGTTGCAGACTTGCAACTATCCCCATTCAAGTCCTTGTCCCAGGGCAGTGTTCAATTGTACCTCTCCCACTCCTTGCAATGCAAGCGCAAGTATGCAGCCTGCCACCCACCCACCCCCAGGCTGCAATACCATACTGCTTGCTTGCTTGCACTTTAAATTGGGCCTTTTAGGCATGTGGAGGCGGAATCTGGCCACCACGCCATGGCTGTGTCGGCGGCCTGGTATCCATACTCAGTCCCCAGCCGCCTGGTGGCCGGGTGTCCCCGCTTGCTCCCCAGCCTCCAGGGGGTGGCCGGGTGTCCATACTCGGTCCCCAGCCACCCCTATTTGTCCCGGTAACCTTTCCCACACTTTTCTTAGCCTGGCCTGCTTTAGGTCAGCATTGGCCGAGCCCACCGGACTATCAGACTCCTCCGGTGGGCCCTGGCTTCTCCATGAGGGGAGTTGAGAGTGCCAAGGTGAGGAGCATGATGAGGATGATAGAAGTTTGCATCTGCTTTGTTTTGTTGTAATGCAAGCGCATGTATGTAGTAGCGGCTAGGCCTGAGGTGGTCAGCGTTTTGGCGCATATCCTACCTCCTCCGAGGATTTCTTGACGTTTTCCTGCTACTATCCAAGTTCTATGACTCCCGTTAAAACAAAGCTTCAGGTGATAAATGATAGATGAGGTAGTGGCAAAGGAGAAAGAGCAGGAGGAACAGGGACCATTCACATCAATATCAGGCCAGTCAACCAGATATGTCTTGTAGGATATGTTTCTGTAACAAAAGGAGCGGTTCGGCTACACAGTTATAGGGCATACAGTGAGTGCAATGCCTACCAAAAATTTCGAGCCACTCCAATGCCCCTTGGAAATGACATGGAGGTCAGAGGGCGTTACGTAAACCTTTTTTTTCATTTATAGCAACTGGGTCTCCCGTGCACTGTTGGCCTAAGCAGTGAATGGAAGGCTTTCCAAAAATTATGAGGAACTGCAATGCCCCTTACAAGAGCCATGTGTGGCACCCCAGGGGTCTGGTCACCACAGTAATAGAGATATTACGTCGGAGAGCAAGTGGGAGGTTTCCTGGTCAGGATCCCTTAAACATGCAACTTCCTCCTGCCCCAATCCTGGGAGGGGAGAATTCTGCCCTTATAAACTGGATCTGGGGTGGGGTTGAGTGAGTCAGAGAACAGTCAGAGTCAGAGTGAGAGCAAGGGAAAGTAACAGCAAGGATCTCTGTAGGAGCTAGGAGCTAAAGACCAGGGGCTGGAAGCTGAGCAGAGCTCGCCCTGGCAGAAGACAATAGGAACCGAACACAGGAGTCCGAAGCTGTGAGGACTTATATATCCAGCAGCAGAAACCAGCCGGCAGGGGATTTCAGGTCCTCTGGCCATAGAAGCCCGGAGGCTCAGTCACAAGCAAGGGACCAGCACCACCATCGTGGAGCAGAGGCTAACAGAAGGCCCCAAGTCACCAGCCATACGGGTGAGCACTACACGGTACACTCAGGGACGTGGGCTACTTCTACCCGCTTACAGCAAGGTAGCCAGGAAGAGTGCAGACAGACGGGGAGGCCTACAACTCCACCTGGCCAGGGGAACTCCTGCTTGCTCACAGACTGACCAGGCCTCTTATGCTAGCCAGTACTCCCGGGAGGGTCTACCTTATAATCATCAGTAAAGACCCTGAACTGCACTGCAAAGACTCTGAGTCATTCCTGCTGCGCTCGTGCACCATCACCCCCATCATCCACACTCACTGCCCTGAGGCTATACTCCTCCCGAGGGGAGTTATCCCATTCTATGCTGCGCACACAACACCAGCCTCAGCGGTCTGCCTCGCAGCTGTGTTACTCCCTGACCGCAATCCACGGGTGGCGCAGTCGGACAATTAACCTCAAAACCTAAGAAAGACTGCCACTGGTTTGACCAGCCTGAGCCACGGGACCGGGTCACCGCCACGGAGACTACAGACCCCAGAGACCCGGCACCGGGTATCCCACACACGTGTACACACGGCCCAGGGGGCGCGTCACATGCAGTACAGCATATTACAAACATAAGTCCCATTATTGGGGAGTGGGTGTCCCATGGTATTTGCTTATGCTTTCCAAGCAAAAGCTGCCAAAAATTAGGACGGAGCAACTTGCAATGCCCCTTGCAAGAGCCATGCAGTACAGCATATTACAAACATAAGTCCCATTATTGGGGAGTGGGTGTCCCATAGTATTTGCTTATGCTTTCCCGGCAAAAGCTGCCAAAAATTAGGACGGAGCAACTTGCAATGCCCCTTACAAGAGCCATGCAGTACAGCATATTACAAACATAAGTCCCATTATTGGGGAGTGGGTGTCCCATAGTATTTGCTTATGCTTTCCCAGCAAAAGCTGCCAAAAATTAGGATGGAGCATCTTGCAATGCCCCTTACAAGAGCCATGCAGTACAGCATATTACAAACATAAGTCCCATTATTGGGGAGTGGGTGTCCCATAGTATTTGCTTATGCTTTCCCAGCAAAAGCTGCCAAAAATTAGGACGGAGCAACTTGCAATGCCCCTTACAAGAGCCATGCAGTACAGCATAATACAAACATAAGTCCCATTATTGGGGAGTGGGTGTCCCATAGTATTTGCTTATGCATTCCCAGCAAAAGCTGCCAAAAATTAGGTCGGAGCAACTTGCAATGCCCCTTACAAGAGCCATGCAGTACAGCATATTACAAACATAAGTCCCATTATTGGGGAGTGGGTGTCCCATAGTATTTGCTTATGCTTTCCCAGCAAAAGCTGCCAAAAATTAGGACGGAGCAACTTGCAATGCCCCTTACAAGAGCCATGCAGTACAGCATATTACAAACATAAGTCCCATTATTGGGGAGTGGGTGTCCCATAGTATTTGCCTATGCCTTGCAAGCAAAAGCTGCCAAAAATAAGGACGGAGGAACTTGCAATGCTGGCACCCTGGTGGTATATTGTCCCCCAATGCATGTTGGGATGAGATGAGGCTGGGCTGTGTGTAATCACCCGCTACGGCTTCTTGATCCATCTTATCATACTCTGGCTGCAATGCCTCCTCTTTAATTCTCTGCAGAGAGCGTTGCAAAAGACAGACAAGTGGGATGCTGACACTAATGATGGCGTCATCATCTTGGTGGCCTCCTCAAAGTTTGTCAGGATGGTACATATGTCAGACATCCAGGTCCACTCCTGAGGTCTTATGTGTGGAGTCTGACCTGAATATCGACGGCCTTGTTGCAGCTGGTACTCCACAACTGCTCTCTTCTGCTCACAAATCCTTTGCAACATGTGGAGGGTAGAGTTCCAACATGTGGGGACATCACACACGGTGTGCCGGAAGCTGCAAACGCTGCTGCAACACAGCAAGGGCGGCGGAAGCTGTAGCCGACTTACGAGAATGAGCTGACAGGCAGCGTACTTTCACGAGCTGATCTGGCAACTCGGGGTACAATTTAATAAACCGCTGAACCTCGAGGTTAAGCACATGAGCCAGGCATGGTACGTGTGTGATCTCACCTCGCCTCAGAGCCGCCACCAGGTTACGGCCATTGTCACACATGACCATGCCGGGATGTAGGTTCAGCGGTCTCAGCCACAGATCTGCCTGCTCTTTCACAGCTGTCCACAACTCACAAGCAGTGTGAGGTTTATCACCTAAGCTTCTGAGTTTCAGCACAGCCTGTTGCCGCTTGGCGGAGGCAGTACTGCAATGCTTCCAGCTTGTAACTGATGTGGTGATATCTGAGATGGAGGCTGAACATGAGGAGGAGGAGGAGGAGGAGGATGCGCAGGAGCTGTACACTGTGGGGGTAACTCTGACTGACATAGGGCCTGCAATCCTCCGTGTGGGGAGGATGTGTTCCGTCCCAAGGTCTGACTGGGTCCCGGCTTCCACTAAGTTTACCCAGTGTGCCGTCAGAGAGATGTACCATCCCTGGCCACAAGCACTTGTCCACGTGTCCGTTGTCAGGTGGACTCTCCCAGTAACTGCGTTGTTGAGGGCACGGCAGATGCTTTGGGACACATGCTTGTGTAGTGCGGGGATGGCACACCGGGCAAAATAGTGTCGGCTGGGGACCGAGTACCGAGGGACAGCCACCGCCATAAGATTGCGGAAGGATTCCGTCTCCACCAGCCTAAAAGGCAGCATTTCCAATGCAAGCAGTCGTGAAATGTGCGAATTTAGGACTGTGGCCTGTGGGGCGTTAGCTGCGAATTTCCGCTTTCGTTCAAAGGTCTGGGATATGGACAATTGAACGCTGCGGTGGGACGTGGACGTTGATGCTGTTTCTTGAGAAGCTGCCATAACAAGTGAAGACTGAGAGGAGGGGGCATCTTTACATGCAGTATGGACAGGGGATTGCCTTGCACACACAACAGGGGGTTCTATTGCACGCACAACAGTGGAAGAAGCAGTGGTGACACCCGCTGACACTGGTCGTGGACCCCGGGTTTCGCCCCACAAAGTCGGGTGCTTTGCTGCCATGTGCCTGATCATGCTGGTGGTGGTCAGGCTGGTAGTTTTGTCTGCCCTGCTGATGCTGGCATGGCAGGTGGAACATATGGCCTTTTTGGGGTTATCAGCAGAGTCTTTAAAAAAATTCCAGACTCTAGAAGACCTACCGCTTGTACTGGCAACGTCCCTCGTGTTGGTGTTACGGGGAACGGTTGCCTGCCTTCTGTCTGCGGCCACCACACTGCTTCTTCCTGCCTGTTGGGGTACTCTGCCTCCCTCCCCCTGTGTGCTGCTGGCCTCACTCTGCATGTCCTCCTTCCACGTTGGGTCAGTTACTAGATCATCCACCACCTCCTCCTCTTCCACTTGCGCACCACGATCCTCCTCCTCACTTCCTGGCAATTGTGTCTCGTCATCGTCCACCTCTTGTGACAGATTGCCAACGTCGACTTCCTGTGGCCGTGTCTGTTCAAATATTTGGGCATCGCAACATGGGATCTCCTCTTCCACCACTTCAAGCGTATCAGGCGAGGGGCCCAAATATGGAAATGGACCAATGAACAGCTCTTCAGAGTGTCCAAGTGTGGGATCACTTGCTGTCTGACGACACTCGGCATGGTGGGAGGAAGGAGCATTAGGGTGAGGAGGAGTATGCGGTCGAGACTCACGGCTACTAAGAGTTGACCGTGTGGAAGACAGACCGGAGGTGGTGGTGCCCAGGTAAATGGAAGTATTATCTGCTATCCAATTAATAACCTGTTCACACTGATCAGTTCTCAATACTGGTGTTGTTCTGTGCTTCCCTAGTAATTCGGTCAAGAAGTGGGAGCGAGAAGATGTGGCTGTTGGTTGTGGCATATTTTCACCTTGGCCACAGCCCCGTCCTCTGCACGAACCATCATCAGAACGTCCACTTCCACGTCCCTTGCCACGCGCCTTGCCCATTGTAAATGAAGTAAAATAGCTTACACTTGCACTATCAATGGAAAAAGGGTAATAAAGAGTAGATTAGAACCGTGGAAGAGGAAAACCACAGCTATTGTTTACCAAAGGCCCAAAACTGGATAGTACAGCGATTTGACCCGTGGAACTGCGAAACCACACTGGGATGTCGGGCCTACACAAGACTATTTTCAACAGATATATTTTTGTGTCACAACAGTTGTAACATACCTGGCGGCGTCCTTGCATGGTGGTCCATCTCCCACTGTGCAAGAGCGCGCACTTGATCTCCAGTCCAGAATGTCTCTCTGGCTTCCCTCCATGCTGTCTGTTTGTGTCTGTTTCTGCTGCTTAAGGGTGGCGCCCGATCACTTCCTGCTTTTTGTACCTGCTGTGGGTCACACCCCTTGTGCGTCCTCAGCCTATTGCTGTCTGTCACCTGGTATATAGCTCAGCTGCTCCCATCTATCCCTGCCTGAGAATAGTGTTTCTTTCAGTGTGTGCCTTCACTCTGAAGATGCCAGGTCCCGTTCTTTGTCTCCTGTCTTGCGGTATCAGTTCCCGTGTCTGAACTGAGTCCTGTCTGTCTCCTGCCTTGCGGTATCAGTTCCCGTGTCTGAACTGAGTCCTGTCTGTGTACTCTTGCCTGCTGCCTTTCCTGGAGGCTGTATTTCCAGGCCTGTCTGAACACGCTCCTAGCCTGTTCCTCCCGCCTTCTAGGGGCCGATTACCTAGATCCGTTCCTGTATCTTGTCTGTCCTGTCTGAACACGCTCCTAGCCTGTTCCTCCCGCCTTCTAGGGGCCGATTACCTAGATCTGTTCCTGTATCTTGTCTGTCCTGTCTGAACACGCTCCTTGCCTGTTTGTCCCGCCTCTCTGGGGGCCGATTACCCAGACCTGCTCCTGTATCTTGTCTGTTCTGTCTGAACACGCTCCTTGCCTGTTCATCCCGCCTCTCTGGGGGCCGTATTCCCAGACCCGCTCCTGTGTCCCGCTCCTGTGTCGGTCTCGTCCGTACACTCAGTTCCAGTCTGTACTCTCTCCTATCTTTCATCTGTCTTTTCTCTATGTCCGTTCCTTTCCTTTTTCTGCAGAGTCTGAACTCGTACCTAACTCCTGCCTGTTGTCTCTGTACTCCCGTTTGTGAGTTTGTGGTCCACTCGCTACTTCACTGCAAGTACCCTGTGGGTGTCTGGCTCTGCCTTTCCCTTCCTGTCTGTTCCGTGTGAACAGAGCCCTGTCCCCCCTACTCTGCCCTGCCTGCTCTGACTCCTTTGCTCACTGCTCCGGCGGTTCTAGCCTGCTCTGACTCCTTTGCTCACCGCTCCGGCGGTTCTAGCCTGCTCTGACTCCTTTGCTCACCGCTCCGGCGGTTCTAGTCTGCTCTGACTCCTTTGCTTACCGCTCCGGCGGTTCTAGCCTGCTCTGACTCCTTTGCTCGCTGCTCCGGCAGCCTTGCTCCGCTCTGACCCTTTTGCTCGCTGCTCCGGCAGTCTCGCTCCACTCTTGCTCACCGCTCCAGGCGGCCTCGTCCTGCTTTACTCTTGCTCACTGCTCCAGCAGTTTCGCTCAGCTTTGATTCTTTGTTCACCGCTCCTGGCGGCCTTGTCCTGCTCTACTCTTGCTCACCGCTCCAGGCGGCCTTGTCCTGCCCTGTTCTCGCTCACCTCTCTGGGCGGCCTCACTCTGCTGTGTTTGTCCGCCACATCTGTGGCTCTGTTCCTGAGTCCCAGTGTGTACTGGGTCCTATCCCGCCAGTGTCCCTACCTGCTAGTGCCTCCCTGTCTGCACTCTAGCTGTGCTTGCCTGTACCCCTCTGCCTGTATTGTTCCTGAGTCCCAGTGTGTACTGGGTCCTATCCCGCCTGTGTTCCTACCTGCTAGTGCCTCCCTGTCTGCACTCTAGCTGTGCTTGCCTGTACCCCCCTGCCTGCTTACCCGCCTGCCTGCATACCAGTCGTGCCTGCCTATACCCACCAGTCTGTGTGCCAGCCTACCAGTCTGTTCCTGTATTCCCCTGTGTGGGTCAACAGCCGTGTCCGGGGTCTGTCCTGGAGTAGCACCTGGTCCCTTTGCTCGGTTCCTCCTTGGTGCACTGGCGTCGTATGCCGTCGTGCGACCCTGGTCGGATCGGGTGAATACCTAGTTAAGCCCCTCCAGGCATTCACTCTCCGGCACGGTCCAGTGGAATCACTACAATCACACGCACACGCCGCTCAGCCCGGGCGTGTGCATAACAACAGTCAGGAGACACTACTGTTTTTCTTTACGGAAAAAACTACCAAAAGCTGAATAATAGAGATTTTGTACCGTGGGATGGCAAAACCACAGTTATTGTTTACTGGGGTAAACCACACTTTTTTAAATAGAGATATTTGCGGCTGAACAGTGAGCGACACACTCAAACTGCTTTTTTTTTTAGATACCAAAGGCCCAAAACTGGAGAGTACAGCGATTTGACCCGTGGAACTGCGAAACCACACTGGGATGTCGGGCCTACACAAGACTATTTTCAACAGATATATTTTTGTGTCACAACAGTCAGGAGACACTACTGTTTTTCGTTACGGAAAAAACTACCAAAATCTGAATAATAGAGATTTTTTACCGTGGGATGGCAAAACCACAGTTATTGTTTACTGGGGTATACCACACTTTTTTAAATAGAGATATTTGCGGCTGAACAGTGAGCGACACACTCAAACTGTTTTTTTTTTAGATACAAATGGCCCAAAATGGATAATACAGAGTTTTGAACCGTGGAAGTGCAAAACAACACTTCTGTTTCTCTAGCCTACACCAGACTATTTTCAACAGTTATATTTGTGTCTGAAAAATCAGAGACACGCTTTTTTTTGGGGGGGGGGGGGACGACACCAAAAGGTTAATAAGACGGGTATTTGTACAGTGTGAAGGAGGAAAAAAAAAGGAGGATTTAGATGAAAAAAAAAGGATTTTTCCTGGCCCCTGACACCTGGTGCTAAGTCCAGCAATTTCAGCAACAGGAGCACACAGGACTGTAATGCAGCGTTTGCTGGTATAACCACTGTGTCGACTATATAGCCTGCCTGGTATCTGGGATGGATATTAGTCCTGAAAAGGACTGTTTGTTTGTTCTGGCAGCCTTTACAGACCCTACACTAACTATTTCGCAGTTTATATCTCTCCCTAAATCAGCAGCGCTGTCCCTACACTGTCTAATCCGGAGCGACTGTGTCCAAGATGGCGGCGCCCCGTTTTAAATACTCGAGGTGACGCTGTGTGGCCAGCCAATCACTGTAATGCCCACAACCAACATGGCTGCAGCATTACAGTGACTGGCTGGCAATCCCTGCATGTTGATTGGCTCTGTAAAGAGCGCCAAACATGCAGGGCGGAGACCCGAGCTCCCGCCCGAGTAACCCGGAAATGCTCGGTGCTCGCCGAACATCCCGAGTAGCGTGATGCTCGGGCGAGTACCGAGCAGTGTCGAGCATGTTCTCTCAACACTAGTTATATCCTTATATTTATGGAGCTATAATTTTTCAAGTTTTCTGCTAACACTATCATGTGAGGGCTTGTTTTTTTGTGGGTTGAGTTGATATTTTTATTGGTACCATTTTAGGGTACATAACAATTTTTGTATTCGGATTTTTGGATGGCAGAATAAACAAAAACTAATAATTCAGGAATTATACTGTATATTCTTTTTACACTGTTCACCATGTGGAATAAGTTCCAATACAGCTATATTTTCCAGATCAGTCCAATTAGGGTATGTTTCTTCTAGAAAATGGGAAAAAATGCATAAAAGCCACATCAATATCAAAAGCACACGCAGAAGCATTGTAAAACCCCATTTTTATGCAGCATTTTTCCAGCCAAGAGATATATTTTTGATGCAGAAATGTCTGCAGGAAATACGTGCGTTTGCCCTTATAGTGATTCCAACTTTCTATAATATTTTTTATGTTTTGCTACTTTTGCACACTAAGATCAATAATAATATTCTGAAAGATATACCTTTTTTATATTTCTGTTAAAAGAGCTGACTCAGGGCTTATTTTTTGCAGGACAAGATGATGTTTTCAGTGATATATTTTTTTAACATCTGACTCTTTGATTGCATTTTATTGTACAGTTTTGTGCGAATAAATGAGTGGCAATTGGAGTGATGGAAAAACATCATCTTTGATTTATATGTATATTTTTTAAATTGTGTTCACTGTATGGGTTAAATAGTATAATAATATTTACAGATTGGTGTTCAGGTGGCAGTGTGCTTTATCGATTCTGTGAAAAGAAGGAAGACACAATATTAGGGAAATATAGTGACAGATATAATACTTCTTAACTCGTGTACATAAATATATTTACGCTTACAAACCGTCACCTGAACACCAATTCGTATATTGGTATTTCACACTTTTTCTCTTTTTTCTTCTTACATTTTTTAGCATTTTCAGTCATCCTTTATTTCAAGTTCATTAAATTCTATTGTTCTTTTGCAAGGTATACACATTGTCCCTGCCAACAGTTACACTCTTCCCTACAGATGAACATACATATCATACTACACTACACAGTAAGCATATAGCCTCGCTACTCCTTCTACTCGAGCAGCTACATGTTACCCCATTTATTGTGTGTACTGCCTTATATATCTTTTATTACACACACCAGGACATCCATGTTCCACCCACATAGTGACATGATATACTGGTAGTGCCGCTCTGGAGCAGCCAACAGATAACCATGCCCCACGCACGCCTTGGTTTCCCTGACTAAGTGTCCTGAGTGGGACGCATTTGTGAGTTTTCCAGCTCCACCCTCACACTATGTAAAGCATTGCATAAGGCTTTGCACTCTATGTTTTTTTTCTCTGATTTTTTCTGATTTCTTCAGATTTTTTCTGACTTCATTGACTCACGTAATCTATCATTCACTTTTTTAGTACCATTAATTGCATTGATCATATCAGTTTAGTCTCTGCAGCATACGGCTCTGTATCCTTGTCACTTTGCTCCACTTCACAATGATCCATGTAAATTACTTCTTCCATCAATTCCCTACTAAGCTGTGCTGATGTAACCAAACAGTAGTTTCCGACGACATATTGGGAATCAGCATAATCATGAAAAATTAAACAACAAATTGTTGGGTCAAATTTATTCTGTTACCCTTGAGAAAACGAGAAATTTGGGCTAAAGCAACATGTTTGTGGAAAAACTAAATATATGATGTGCAATGCTCAATATTATATTATAAAATTCTGAGACTTCAAGATGCACCTCAGACCTGCACATACATTTCTAGAGGAGTGTAGGCTCCATAATTGGGAAAATTGTGTGGGGTTTCTGCTATTTTTTTCACATCGGGGGCACTGCAAATGGGAATTGGTGTACACAATCAATTCCAGCCAAATTTGCTGTCCAAGAGTCAAATAGTTCTTTTTACCATCCCTGTACCATTGGAATAGTAGTTTCCAATTGCAACATACTCAAGAGAAATTGCACAAAAAATTCTGGCATTAATTTTCCCCTTTTGTACATGTGAAAATTAAAAATTTGGGGCTAAAGCAACATTTTAGTAAGGATAAAAGAATTTTTTTTATTTTTTCCTTCCATTTTGCATTAATTCTTGTGAAGCACCTGAAGGGTTAACAAACTTCCTTAATGTGATTTTTTCTGTAGGTTTTCTGACATATGGCCCCCCCAAAGTAATTTCAAAAGTGAAATGGTCCCTAATAAATAGTGTTGAGCCACCCCCGTAGTGTTCGAGTTCGGTTCGGTTCGTCGAACACCCGTGTGTTCGCCAAACTGTTCGTTGAACTGTTCGTCGAACACCTTCGAACACCGTTAAAACCAATGGCAGGCAAACAAAAACACATAGAAACACATAGAAAACACCTTCAAAGGTGTCCAAAAGCTGACAAACTGCTTAGAAGACACAACTAACACATGGAAAAGTGAAAAGTACATATAGTCATGCAAAAAGAAAAGAGGTGGAGGAGTAAAAGGAGGGGGAGACACAGATATAGGCATGTCATGCCCTTCTAAAATCCAAAAAGTGAGAAGCCGACACGTTCAGTCCGCTCCTGCCCGTGCCACCTCCGTGTCGCCGGGTTTGTGCCAGAGCCCCGGTGAACCCTGACGGCCAGCCCCCCTCTCGCAATACTGGTGCCTGTCCGCTGGTGGGTCGAGCGAGCCCCCCTGTGGTGGAGGCAGCTCTAAGCTTTTTAATTTAAATTGTCTCTCTAATTTGAATGAATACACTTTAAATCCATTTACAAGGATCTATTGGAGGGCAAGTCTCATGCCAGCAGCCGCGTAATTCCAGCTCCAGTAGCGTACACTAAAGCTGCTGCAGTTAAAAAACTTTTATAAGGATCGAGCTCGGCTGTCCACCGCAAGGCATCCTACTGCCAGTCCCAGCCCCTATGCCTTGGGGGTGCCTCCTGATGCTCTTCACTGAGTATCCCGTGGTCCTGAAGCATTTCCTTTGAAAAAATTAAGTGTCCAAACTACAGGTGGTGTAGCTTGCTTAACAGCCGGGATAATCCGCTGACTAGCAGACACTGCTACTAGGCACAAAGTATTTCCTGGGCTAGATGCAGTTAAAAATTTGTAATTAGATACTCTCGTTGGATGCTGAGAAAGCATTCCATAGAGTCTCCTGGCACGCCATATATGATTCTCTTAAAAAGCTTGGGGTAGGGGTCTAGGGGACCCTTTTATAGCCAAAATCACGGCCCTGTATCACAATACGTCACCTAGGCTGAAGATAAATGGAACTGTAGCACCCTGAGGGCTCGGTTGCTACAGAGGTATTGCACCTCACCCAGAGGTGTGATATCTCACTCTCAGGTAAGGATGGAGTGTGGATCAGGACCCGACACCTGCATGCATTACACCACATTGCCGTGGGGCAGGGCGACCAATATGCCTCTGAGATGGGCACGACAGTCCCTGTCCCTGGCTGGAGTGGGGGGAGGGAACACTGAGGAAGGGGAACCCTGTAGTGCAGGAGCAGGGAGGAAGCAGTTCCTGGGTGCATTGAGAAGGGAGTATAAAAGGTGGGCACCATCTTAGTTCAGTGCAGAGAAGTCTGAGCAGAAGTGGCAGGGAGCAGGGCCTCTGCATGAGCTCTGCTCCGGAGGCGGGCCTAGTAACAGAGGCCCAGGCCTGGAAGAGGGAGAAGGAAGGAAGAGGAGCGGAGAAGGCTCCAGGAACGAGGAATGAAGGGATCCCAGGGGTGCGGACGGGCGAGTCGCCACCGCACGCCCGAATCCACCTGCGTGGAGGGGTCAGGCCAAAGGGGGAGACCGGTCCCCGAAACTAGTAGAGGCAGGAAACGACCCTCAGCTAGAAATCGGAGGCTGTGACATTTTATGTGGCGCAGCCCCTCGCTACACCCGCTAGGAAGGCAACACATAGGGTCAGGGAAACTGGCGCCAAGTTTACCAAGAGGAGGCCCGAGGCAGACGGACAGAAGGGTTGGTAAGAAAGGCCAGACAAAGGACACACAAAGGGGGTCCTGTGAAGCGCTCCAAAGTTATCTGGGAGTTGTCTGAGCCCCTGACCTGGTGAGCACAGTACTACGTGGGCAGCCGTTACCTGCAGACGTGGTCTGGATAATAAAAACTGTGAGTAAAGGCCCTGGACTGCATCACTGACTCCGTGTCGTTACTGCTGCTACCCTGCACCATCACCCCCATCCTCCGCATACACTGCCCTGAGGCTTTACTCCTCCCGTGGGGAGTTATGCTACGCTCTGCTGCACCCACAACACCAGCCTCAGCGGTCTGCCCTGCAGCGGCGGTTCACTCTGACCGCAATCCACGGGTGGCGTAGTCGGACATTTAAACATCAAAACCACATAAATAGTTCCGCCACTGGTTTGACCACCCTGAGCCACGGAACCGGGTCGCCGCCACGAAGACTACAACCACCAGCATCCACCAAAAAGGGTCCGGCTCCGGGTGTCCCAAGGCCCAGGGGGTGCATGAGAACATTTTCATCACCTTTCACAATCACCAATGGGACAAGGCAGGGATGTCCTCTGTCCCCTCTCTTATACATCCTAGTGACGGAGCACCTGCTCTCATCAATTCGCCATAACCCCAATATTAGGTGGATTGAGGTGGGAGGCACCGAGTACAAGTGCTCTCTATTTGCTGATGATGTCCTAGTATATATCACTCAATCACATATATCCATCCATGCTGTTATGGCTGAAATAGATCACTTTGTTACATGGTCAAATTTTAAAATCAATGCAGCGAAGTCTGAGGCCCTCGATGTCTCCCTCCCCAAATCCATATAGGATTCCATCCAGTCCAACTTTCCCTTTGCCTGGCCCTCACAGGGTATCAAATATTAGGAATTCCTATTCATAGAGACCTCTCCCATCTATGTTATCTTAATTTTGAGCCCTTTATTGAACAACTCCATACAGACCACGGTTGGCAAGTTAGAACTGTAAGATTCACTACGTGAACCACTGGTGTTTTGTGGAAAAACACATGTACACTGTGTTCCAAATTATTATGCAAAAAGTGTTTAGGAGTGATAAGGGAAGAATTTGTTTGTTTGTCAGTTAAACTCATTGATGGTGATGTGTGTCAGGGCTCTTTATATCATTGTAAGCAATTGCAGACACCTGTGCTAATTAGTTTGGCAGGTGTGTCCAATGAAAGGCAAGACTACTTAAGAAGGCTGTCTCACATTATTAAGCAGCCTACATTTTCTGCCAAAATGGGAAAGAAAAAGGATGTGTCGGCTGCTGAGAAGCAACAAATTGTGGAGTGTTTAGGTCAAGGCATGACTACAATCAACATTGTGCGATGATTAGGAT
The DNA here is from genome assembly GCF_046119375.1 of Phyllobates terribilis. Classification (NCBI taxonomy): domain Eukaryota; kingdom Metazoa; phylum Chordata; class Amphibia; order Anura; family Dendrobatidae; genus Phyllobates; species Phyllobates terribilis. The sequence goes on along the minus strand of NW_027362762.1, from coordinate 419,406,680 downwards.
GAAGTGTCTTGGCAATCAAGAAGTATGTAGCTGATTCACAGTACACACGTGTGCGTGCTGATAAGGGCAAATTGAGGACTCTTTCCTACAGGCAATTACGTCAGGTTAAAAGAGCAGCGGCAAAAAAGCCTTGTCATAGCAGCAGACAAGTTTTTGAAGCTGCTGGTGCCTCCAACGTCCCCCGAACAACAAGATGCAGGGTCCTTCAGAGGTTTGCAGCTGTGCATACGCCATCCTGTCAACCTCCTCTATCCACTTCACACAAGCAGAAACGGCTCCAGTGGGCTAAACATTACATGAAGACTGATTTCAAAACTGTTTTGTTCACGGATGAGTGCCGTGCAGCGCTCGATGGTCCAGATGGATGGCGTGGAGGATGGCTGGTTGATGGACACCCCACGCAAACACGGCTACAGCGCCAACAAGGAGGAGGTGGAGTAATGTTTTGGGCTGGAATCATGGGGAGAGAGATTGTCGGCCCCTTTAGGATCCCTGAAGGCGCTAAAGATGAACTCCATAATGTATGTGGATTTTCTCAAACAGCACTTCCTGCCATGGTTCAAGAAGAAGAAAAGTGTATTTCACAGCAAGATCATTTTTTTGCATGATAATGCACCATCTCATGCTGCACATAAAACATCTGCATCTCTGGCTGATATGGGCATTAAAGGGGACAAACTTATGGTGTGACCCCCATGCTCCCCTGACCTCTACCCCATTCAGAACCTCTGGAGTACCATCAAAAGGAGTGTCTATGATGGCGGGAGGCAGTTCACATGTAAGCAACAGCTCTGGGAGGGTATTCTGTCCTCATGCAAAACAATTGAAGAAGAAACCATCCAAAACCTGACAAATTCAATGGACGAGAGAGTTCAGAAGCTCCTTTCGAACAAGGGGTCCTATGTGAAAATGTAACATCACCTAGAATAAAGTTTTGAGTTGAAAACTGTTTGATTTCAGTTTCTAATAACCTGCTAATGCTTATAATTTCAAAAATGACAATTTTTTTGGTCTTTATTAAAATGAAAAGGTTGATCGAAAAGTTTGGGGGATCTAAGAGTGTGGCAACCCAGTAGTCATGATTACTTTGAATTCTGACAATATGAGGGTCATGTTGCAGGTAGGCACTTATGTGTCTTGCGCATCTCGGAGCCCCAAAATTATTTTCCGGGCTAGATGCAGCTAAAAATTATTATTAATTTTAAATCTGGTGGAGCTTAGTATAGATGGCCTAATAGGATCAGTGCTGCACACTGCTACAAAGCCCTAATTATTTTCCAGCCAAGATGCAGATAAACATGATTAGTAATTTGAAAGCTTAAAACGGTTGGTAGGGTGATTTTAACCAATTATCAAGCTTTTACTCTCCCCAGGATGACACAGGGGTAGAAAAGTCGTTTCGGATCCATGATTTTTTCATCTTTATGAACGTGAGTCTGTCTACATTATCAGTGGAGAGCCGCGTGCGCTTATCTGTCAGCACACCACCAGCAGCGCTGAACACACGTTCAGACAGAACGCTGGCTGCGGGGCATGACAAGATCTCCAAGGCGTAAGTGGCTAGCTCCGGCCATTTATCCAGATTGGAAGCCCAAAAAGAGCAAGGGTCCAGTGACACAGTCGTGGCTTCAATGTTTACTTGGAGATACTCCTGTACCATCGTCTCTAGGCGTTGACTATGTGTCAGACTTCTTGTCTCCTGTGGCCTTGCAAAGGATGGGCTAAAAAAGTGGTGAAATGATTCCGCAAAATTGATGTTACCAGCAGATACTGTGGTTCTGTTACGGTTTGAGTGCTGAACACTTGACGGTCCCACGGTTGGCAAGTTGGAACTGTGAGATTCACTACGTGCACCACTGGTGTTTTGTGGAAAAGCACATGTAAGATTCTGCAACAGTCTCTGCTGATACTCCTGCATGCGTGCATCCCTTTCTAATGTGATCAAGGTCTCCCTCATCTGATGAGTCTTCCATCAATTCGTCCTCCACTTCTTCCTGGGCTCCTGCACCTTCCTCACTAGTTTGGCTGCTACCATGCGCCCTGGTAAAACCATCTCCCCCACCCTCACATGCCTGCCGCCTTGGTGCTGCCGACCGTCTGGACCTTGCAGATGTTAGCCCTTCCGCATACAACTCCTCCTCTACTTCCTCCACCTCCTCTTGTGCCACCACCTGACTCCGAATTCTGTTTAACATGTGCTCCAGCATGTAAATCACCGGAATAGTCATGCTGATAATGACATCGTCAGCATTAAACATCTTCGTCGCCATTTCAAAACTGTGCAGAAGGGTGCATAGGTCCCTGATCTGAGACCACTCCTCCAGCGTGATTTGCCCCACCTCTGGATCTCGTTGGCCCAGGCTATACGTCAGAACGTATTGCACCAGGGCTTGTCGGTGCTGCCACAGTCGCTGCAACATGTGCAGAGTTGAATTCCACCGGGTAGGCACATCGCATTTTAGCCGGTGAAGTGGCAGGCCCAACGACTTCTGTAGAGATGTAAGTCGCTGAGCTGCGGGATGCGAACGGCGGAAGTGAGCACACAGCGACCGTGCCCTCTGCAGAAGGCCATCTAGTCTGGGATATTGGGCTAAAAATTGCTGGACAACCAGGTTCAACACGTGAGCCATACAAGGCACGTGTGTGACATTGCCCCGGCGAAGGGCCGCACCCAGGTTTGCAGCATTGTCGCACACGGCCTTCCCTGGTTTCAGGTCCAGTGGAGACAACCATTCATGAAATTGGTTCTCCAGAGCTGACCACAACTCCTCAGCTGTGTGACTCACATTTCCCAGACATTTCAAAGTAAAAACCGCCTGATGATGTTGAGCCCTACTGCCAGCATAGTAAGGAGGTGTGCAGGATCCCTTCTGCGCAGTTAGAAAGCTTGTGGCATGACCAGACAGGCTTTGGGTGCAGGTGGAAGACCGAGAGGAGGTTGAGGAGGCAGAAGCAGTGGAGGAACTTTGACATAAAGAGGATTGACACACAACTCGTGGGGACGGCAAGACTTGGACAGCAGCCCCTTGTCCTGCTGTCACCATAGTTACCCAGTGCCCAGTCAGCGACATGTAACGCCCCTGTCCATGCCTACTCGTCCAAGTGTCTGTGGTGAAATGCACCCTGTCACACACAGAGTTTCTCAAAGAAGCGGTGATGTTGTGTGCGACATGCTGGTGGAGCGCAGGCACACCTTTCTTTGAGAAGTAGTGCCGACTGGGCATCTGGCACTGGGGCACTGCGACGGACATAAGGTCTCGAAAATCCTCTGTGTCCACCAGGCGGAAAGGCAGCATTTCTGTAGCCAAGAGCTTGCAGATGGTGAAATTCAACCTCTTAGCTTTCTCATGGCTAGGAGGAAATGGTCTTTTACTTGTCCACATCTGAGGGACCGAGGGCTGGCTATTGTGCTTAGACGGGGTTGATAAGGGTGTCCCCGGCAAACTGCCGGTCTGTGAGGAAGATGCAGGCGGACATGTTAGGTTGCCTTGATCCAAAGGTGGTGCTATCGATGTCGGACAGCGCTCAACACCAGCTGGTGTTACCACCTCCAAAGAAAATGATGACCTGAAAATCACGCTGGCTGTTGCAGGTAAAGAGGTGGCAGGTCTGCGCCCCAAAACAGGTGTGACTGCTGTCCCCCCAGTCACAGAGGATGAAGAGGCTGCGGATGCACAAGATATGGCAGACGGTGGTTGGCCCGGCCGGCTAGGCCGCATTGTAGCACACTGAGCTTCCCACTGCAACTTATGCTTCATGTCCATGTGCCGGTTCATGCATGAAGTACTCAAACTATGTATTTTTTGGCCTCTACTTAGCTTTTGCTGACAAATGTTACAGATAACACGAGTTGGGTCATCTTTATCGATCTGAAAAAATGCCCAGGCTATGCAAGGCTTAGCACCCATGCGACCTGAAGAGCCACCACGACTTGTGGTGAGAGGCAGAGTTGTGTTTGAGGATGCAGTTGTTGACGTGCTTCCAGTACTACGTCTCTGTCCAGGAAGGCGCAACCTGACCTCGTCGTCACTAGCATCTTCCTCCACCTCCTCTGCTGACCTCATCTCTTGGCTGACTGTGGGTTGACAGTAAGTGGGATCTCCAACCTCATCATCATCACCCTGTGCGTTATCACACCCGTCGTCCTCAGAGCCAACCTGTTCCTGCCCTGACAAAAAACTAAAGTTGTCGCTCCAATCATGTATTTGAGTCTCATCATTGTCTTCCTCATTGTCTCCACCAACAGGAGTTACAGTTTGGGAATGAGGGTCTACATTATGGTCAGAACCTTCTGCGTCTGGTCCTGGATCCGACTCATAAAGATTCTGGGCATCAGTGCAGATCATTTCCTCGTCTGGATTCACAGAAGCGCTGGAGTCGACCTCTGATTCCCAGGCTATAGTATGAGTAAACAGCTCTGCAGACTCAACCATCTGTTCTACCTCATACTCAGATGGGCAGCTGGAGATTTGGGAGCTGTGAGGAAGCAAGTGCGATTGGGGTGACACCTTTGAGGACTGGAGTATTTGTGATGTTGAAGTTGATGTGGAGGAGAGCCCACTTAAAGGAGCACTTGATATCCGTTGAAGCACCTGCTGTTTTTGTGCCTCATCTGGAATTTGTAGCGATTGGCATGGCCGTAAGAAAGGGATCTTATCACATTGTCCGCTAAAAGAAGTAGACATTTTAGTTTGGCTGGAAGATGGTCTTTCTTCTGCAGATGTTACTGTTGCTTTAACACCTACCCCACGGACACAACCTTTTTTCCCCTTCCCAACACGCCTATTCCCCTTTCCACCAGCAGCAGGCCTTTTTCCACTCATTTTGGTGGTTAACTAATTCACAACTCTGGAGTTGTTTGCACAAAAAACAATGGATGGGAACCGAGCAGAGCTGAGTGGCCAAACTGTGGTATTAGGCCAAAACTATTGGCTGGGTTAGATGCAGAAAAATATTATATTCGATTTGCAACCTGATGGAGGTCAGTATAGATGGATTAATAGAACAAGTCCCGCACACAGCTAGAAGCCCAATATTTTTTCAGAGGTAGATGCAGAAAAAAAAATATTTTTAATTTGCAACCTGATGGAGGTCAGTATAGATGGACTAATAGAGAAAATCCCACACACTGCTAGAAGGCCAAATATTTTTTCAGAGCTAGATGCAGAAAAAAATTATATTCAGTTTGCAACCTGATGGAGGTCAGTATAGATGGACTAATAGAACAAGTCCCACACACAGCTAGAAGCCCAAATATTTTTTCAGAGGTAGATGCAGAAAAAAAATATATTCAGTTTGCAACCTGATGGAGGTCAGTATAGATGGATTAATAGAACAAGTCCCACACACAGCTAGAAGCCCAATATTTTTTCAGAGGTAGATGCAGAAAAAAAATATATTCAGTTTGCAACCTGATGGAGGTCAGTGTAGATGGACTAATAGAGAAAGTCCCACACACTGCTAGAAGGCCAAATATTTTTTCAGAGCTAGATGCAGAAAAAAATTATATTCAGTTTGCAACCTGATGGAGGTCAGTATAGATGGACTAATAGAACAAGTCCCACACACAGCTAGAAGCCCAAATATTTTTTCAGAGGTAGATGCAGATAAAAATTATTTTTAATTTGCAACCTGATGGAGGTCAGTATAGATGGACTAATAGAGAAAGTCCCACACACTGCTAGAAGACCAAATATTTTTTCAGAGCTAGATGCAGAAAAAAATTATATTCAGTTTGCAACCTGATGGAGGTCAGTATAGATGGACTCATAGAACAAGTCCCACACACAGCTAGAAGCCCAAATATTTTTTCAGAGGTAGATGCAGAAAAAAATTATATTCAGTTTGCAACCTGATGGAGGTCTGTATAGATGGATTAATAGAACAAGTCCCACACACAGCTAGAAGCCCAATATTTTTTCAGAGGTAGATGCAGAAAAAAAATTATTTTTAATTTGCAACCTGATGGAGGTCAGTATAGATGGACTAATAGAGAAAGTCCCACACACTGCTAGAAGGCCAAATATTTTTTCAGAGCTAGATGCAGAAAAAAATTATATTCAGTTTGCAACCTGATGGAGGTCAGTATAGATGGACTAATAGAACAAGTCCCACACACAGCTAGAAGCCCAAATATTTTTTCAGAGGTAGATGCAGATAAAAATTATTTTTAATTTGCAACCTGATGGAGGTCAGTATAGATGGACTAATAGAGAAAGTCCCACACACTGCTAGAAGGCCAAATATTTTTTCAGAGCTAGATGCAGAAAAAAATTATATTCAGTTTGCAACCTGATGGAGGTCAGTATAGATGGACTAATAGAACAAGTCCCACACACTGCTAGAAGCCCAAATATTTTTTCAGAGCTAGATGCAGAAAAAAATTATATTCAATTTGCAACCTGATGGAGGTCAGTATAGATGGACTAATAGAATGATGCTATGCCCAAAAGATTTTACTTCACTAGGTGCAGTAAAAAAATTGGTATTCTATACACAGGTGGTATATCTTGCAACACAGATAGGCTACTCCACTGACTAACACACTCTGCAATAGGCCAAAAAGGATTAGCTTTGCTAGATTCAGCCAAATGCTGTGAAAAAAACTTGCACAGCACTGGCACAGACCTGCCTGGCAAAAACTGATAGGAACTGAAACCTAGTCCTGAAAAGGACTGCAATTACAATTAGTCTTTACTCCCACAATCTATCTATTTAAGAGCACAGACCTGCCTGATAAAAGTCGTAGGAAATGCTGTAACCTAGTCCTTAAAAGGACTGCAATCACAACTATTCCCTACTCCCAAGCTATCTGTAGATTTGTGCGAAAATTGGCTTGAAATTAACAAGGTATAGCGCACACAGCAACAGCGGTGCCGTCTAACACGCAGCTGCAGCAGTGAGAAAATGGTGGCGACGGGGAAAATGGCTTGGTCTTATAGGGCAAGGACATGTGACATACACTGCCAATGACACATGCCCTTGCTTGTGTGAAAAACAGCAGTTCGCTCCGTGTGTGCGCTGCTGATAGGCTAACAGACTGCACCTCCCCACTGCAAATGCGGGAAAGAGAAAAAAAAATGGAGATCTTCATTATTCCTGCAGAGATCCATCCCCTGCCCCTCCCCCCACCCCGCTGTACACTCAAACTGCGTATTAACATTAATTTTCATCATTACTGAGAAAAAATCCAGTTATGATTTTGGTGCACGAACAGTTATCGAACATAACCTCGAACAGCCGAATTTTTCTCAAATCGTTCGTGTTCGCCGAACGGCTCGAACACCGCCCAAAACAGCTCGAATTTAAGATTGGCGAACAGTTCGAGTAGAACAACGCTCATCTCTACTAATAAACAGGTTTAGTAAATTTCACTGAAAAAAAAATGAAAAATTGCTAATGAACTTTAACACTTAAAACAGTTTAACAAGATAAATGTTTTTTTTTTTTTAAATGATACTGATGTAATGTAGACATATGGAAAATGTTATTTATTAACTATTTTGAATGGGTATTAATAATTTTAAGTGCATAAAAATTCAAAGTTTGAAAATTGTGAATTTTTCCAAATTTTTGTCAAAGTTTAGATATTTTTAAAATAAAATTTAAATCATATTGACGTACAGTGAATTTACCTCAAAGATAAAGTACAAAGCAATACTGGTAAAGTGTAAGCTTGTATGGCTGTTGTGGCATGGCATGACAAAACAGTCTCAGAATCTCTGAGATATGTAGAAATATTCCAGTTATTACCACAAACATAGACACGTCAGATTTGAAAAATTTGCCTCATGAGATCTCAAAAGTGATAACTAGTAATGAGCGAGCACTACAATTCTCATTTTAGTTGAGCAAATTGGAATGCTCGAGTGCTCAGTCCGAGTAATGAGCCCAATGTTAAGTCTATGGGAAACTCGAGCATTTTTCCATGTCAATGCTGTCAACAATGTTGGCATAGGTATTACGCTACTTTTACAGACTCACAATAAAACATACAAAAACGAAACCAAAATGGATTTTCCTGGGAAATATGTTAAGGAACATCCTTTCCAGGGTAATGACTTGTATATAAGGCAAAATAAATATACAAAAACAAAAATGCTCCTCCACACCTTGGGCTATGTTCACACGTAGCGTTTTTGATGCGTTTTTGCACTTTTGCATTGCTTTCAACCAAGACAAATGAATTCTCCGTCACCAGGTTCTGCCCATTGTCACACACGACGGCTGTATGTTCAGCGGTGAGAGCCACAGATCAGGCTGCTGTGTTACTGCTTTCAACAACTCTGCAGCAGTGAGCGGTTTGTTACCTAAGCATTAAGCAGGTTACCTTCAGCACAGCCTCTTGCTGCTTGGCCAAGGCAGTGCGGCAGTGCTTCCAGATTATGACTGATGTGGTCATTTTGGAGATGTAGGCCGAACTGGAGGAGGAGGTGCAGGAGCTAAACAATGTGATTACATTGAGGTTACATTGGCGAATCTGGTTTTTATATTAAAGAAAGGTCCTACTGTGCTTTTTTTTCAGATATGCTATTTGTCAGCGGCCAACTGAAAATAGGTTTGAACCCTCAACTGCAATACTTTAAATGGAGTGCAATATTTGACATGCTCACAATAATTGCTGGATTATCAGGGCAGTCATATGGGATAACGTCTGATGGCCACGGTTTCAGGCAGTCGCCTAATAGTATGGTATTTGTCAGCGACCAAGTGTCAATTGGTTCAACACAACACATGTGGCTGACTTTAAAAGGAGTGGAATATTTGGCATGCTCCAGAAAATTTCAGTATTTTTACGGCAGTCATACGGATCACGGGCGTCTGATCATTGAAAAAAGTTCCTCTGCTTCCACAATACAGTAATATGAGTAAAACTAAAAAAATCTGGCTGTATTCTGTGAACAAGAAAATGGAGCTGTAAAATGGTGTACACTGACACACTGCTACAATCTATAAATGGAGAACAATATTTTCCACGTTCACTACAAATGGCTGGATTTGAACCACAGTTATATGTGATATGTCTGACAGAGAACCATGGTTTTAAATAGCAGGCCTGTAATTTACTAATACTATTCTTCACAGACACCTAGTGTGAAGAGCTTGACCGACACACTGCAACAAAATGAAAATGGAAGAAATGTCTGATTTTGGAACCCTCTTATAGGTGTTATGTCTGACTGAGAACCACGGTTTTAAATAGCAGGCCTGTAATTTACTAATACTATTCTTCACAGACACCTAGTGTGACTAGCTTGACCGACACACTGAAACAGAATGGAAAAAGAGGCCAATATTTTGCACATTCAGTTCAAATTTCTGGATTTTTATCTCTGAAATATGGAACAGATCTGGGTGTATTCTGCAGTGCTAACAATCAAATAGAGCAGAAAAATGGTATACTCTGGATTGCTTTTTAAGCAAATAACCAGGATTAAGATCAAAAAGCCATTTGCCCTGGCCCCTGATATCTGGGCTATGTCTACAAATATCTAATTATTACAGCAGCAGCAGATAGGACGTTCAATCGACCCTTTTGCACTATATGCCCTGCAGTCTACCACATTCACTGCCTGCCTAACTCCTGCCTAGCACTGATTATATGCAGCTGGATTAGTCCTCAGAAGGACGGTTAGTTCAGATGGATATATATATATATATATATATTTATATATGTATATTTTGTGCAATACCTATACTAACAGGACGTTCAATGGACCCTCTTGCACTATATGCACTGCAGTCTGCCACATACCCTAACTGCCTGCCTAACTCCTGCTATCATCACTGAATATATGACACTGTGTTAGTCCTCAGAAGGACTGTTAGTTTAGATGGATATATACTGTATATATGTTTTGGAATACCTATACTAACTATAAACAAGCAAATCTCTCCCTGATGCAGCAGCAACTCTTCCTCTTCTGCCTGATTCTGGGGTAGACTGTGACGAGCATAGCGGTACCCGGTCTTGTATAGACCTGATGACGCTGTGCGGCCAGCAAATCACTGTAATGCCCACAACCAACATGGCTACAGCATTACAGTGTGTGGCAGGCAATCCCTGCATGTTCATTGGCTCTCTAAAGAGAGCCAAACATGCAGGGAAGGGACCTGAGTTTCTGCCCGGGCGAGTACCGAGCAGTGGCGAGCACGTTCGCTCTTCACTAGTGATAACATAAAATTATCAACTTTTTTGTCACTTACTATACCTAGGGATAATTGAGGTAATTTATGCAAAATGTGCACTGATTTTTCAAAGCTTATTCAGTTGTACATGACAGCCACAGGAACGTAGCCAACATACCCTTTTACTTTCAGGACTCACGCAAATTGCTAAATTCACATTATTTATAATGTTTAGTAAAATTAGCTGCCACTATATCTACAGAACTAAAAAGAAAGGCACACTATGGTCATTAAAGTAGTTTGAAAGTGACATCAGCTCAGCATCTGCACATAAGGAGTTTTATGAAATGGGGTTTCATGGCAAGAACCTGCACACTATATCTACAGAACTAAAAAGAAAGGCACACTATGGTCATTAAAGTAGTTTGAAAGTGACATCAGCTCAGCATCTGCACATAAGGAGTTTTATGAAATGGGTTTTCATGGCAAGAACCTGCACACGAGCCTAAGATCACTATGCATAAGTTGGCTGAAGCGATGTACAGTGTGCCACCCTTGCACTTTTGAGCAGTAGAGAAATGTTCTGTAGTGTATTGAATTACCTTTCAATATCTGATGCAAAAATCAGAGCTTGGTGAATGCCCAAAGAATACTATATATTGAAATGCAGTGTGTCTACTGCAACATTTCATGGACAGATATAAAGATATAGGCTTTTTTTAGAGTTTCTAGTTTCAGGAATTCAGTGTTACAGTAAATTGTATGCTTCAGATTTCGTGACAACAGCTTGTGTCACTATTACTGAATTGCTGTCCAAAAAGACATCTCTTGACAAGTTTGGTGTCTTGGAAATTGAGTTGCCTCTTCAGAGCCATGACCACATTCTCCTTATTTGAGCCAGTCCTTGGCAGCTAATATCAGTGTTTAATCTCACAGATGTTCTTTTGCTTGAATCAGGCACAAATCATAATAGATGTTCCGGTGAAAAACTTTCCAAAAAGAGTAGATGTAGTTGCAAAGAAGAGCATAACTCTATGATAATGCCCATGATAATGCCCTAAAAAGCTTATAGATATGATGGTTAAGTGTCCAAATCGTCGGCCATACAGTTCAGCTTGAGCCCTCATAATTAGTGATGAGCAAGCACTAAAATGCTCTGGTACTCATTATTCAATTAAATTGGAATGCTCGAATGCTCGGTCCGAGTAACGAGCCCAATGTAAGTCTATGGGAAACTCGAGCATTTTTCCAGCGGCTCCTCCTGGAGGTCTGCAGAGGGTCTAAAAATTGCCCAAATCGATGGGAACAGTGCTCAAATGACATGGGAACAGCATGGGGAAGACCCCTCAAAGAATTTCTGACTCCCAGGTCAATGCTGTCAACAATGTTGTCAGCGGTGTTACGCCACTTTTACGGACTGAAAAAAAGCATACAAAAGCGAAAACAAAATGAATTTTCCTTGGAAATATGTTAAGGAACATCCTTTCCAGGGTAATGACTTGTATATAAGGCAAAATAAATGACCAAAAACAAAAATGCTCCTCCACACTTTGGGCTATGTTCATACGTAGGGTTTTTGATGCGTTTTTGCACTTTTGCATTGCTTTCAATGGTGAAAAATGCATTCACCAGGAAATGTAATTTTAACATTTTACTGCCCTATCTGGCCATGTGGTGTGTGACACATCATCAGATACATCCTGTTTCATTTATGATGGAGGGATTCTGAAAGTCACAAAGTCTATTTTTATAGGGCCATCAGGCGGCCCTTACTATTCATAAAGGGCTAGCAGTTGGCCCTCGCTATTGTTAGAGAGCCATCAGACGGCTATGCTTTGTTGTTCCCATTATTAATGAGTGTGTCTCCTACACTGTTATTGCATAAGCAGTGACTGATAGGGCTGCCAAAAATTTGGACACAACCAAATACCCCTTTGAAGAAACATAGAGGAGGGTCTCAGTAAAAAAAAATGTTCCCATTATAAAAGAGCGGGTCTCCTATAGTGGTAATGCCCATGCTGTGACTGCAAGGGCTGCCGAAATTTGGGAAAAACCCCACTAACAATTTACAGACATATAGAGCTGGGCCACAGTAATGAGTACAACATGTTCCCATTAGAAAGGAGAGGGTCTGCTATTCAGTTATAGGGTATACAGTGAGTGCAACAGCTGCCAAAATGTAGGAAAATCCCTACTAACAATTTAAAGACACATAGAGCTGGGCCACAGTAATGATTAGTGTTGAGCCGCCACCCCCGTAGTGCTCGAGTTTAGTTCGGTTCGTCGAACACCCGTATGTTCGACGAACTGTTCGTCGAACTGTTCGACGAACACCTTCGAACACCGTTAAAACCAATGGCAGGCAAACAAAAACACATAGCAACACATAGAAAACACATAGAAAACACTTCAAAGGTGTCCAAAAGCTGACAAACTGCTCAGAAGACACAACTAACACATGGAAAAGTGACAAGTACATATAGTCATGCGAAAAGAAAAGAGGTGGATGAGTAAAACGAGGGGGAGACACAGATATAGGCATGTCATTCCCTTCTAAAACCAAAAAAGTGCGAAGCCGACACGGCCAGTCCGTTCCTGCCCGTGCGACCTCCGTGTCGCCGTGTTTGTGCCAGAGCTGCGGTGGACTCTGACGGCCAGCCCCCCTCTCCCAATACTGGTGCCTGTCCGCTGGTGGGTCGAGCGAGCCCCCCTGCGGTGGAGGCAGGTCTAAGCTTTTTCATTTAAATTGTCTCTCTAATTTGAATGAGTACACTTTAAATCCTTTTACAAGGATCTATTGGAGGGCAAGTCTAATGCCAGCAGTTGCGGTGCTTCCTGTTTGGTCAGTGGGAGGACTGCTGCTGAGGAGAGTGGTTGTGATTTTGGAGCTCCTGGGCCGTAAGGTTTTTTTTTCCTGGAAGGGCCCCCCCCTTGGATCCGGAGGAAGGAGGGTGGTTGGTGGACTATAGTGGGGCTTGTCCCCTGTCTCCCACCCCTCGGTTGATACCGGGGGTGGGAGTCCCATTTTTTTTTGGACTGTGTGGACTTGCTGGGACTTTTATTTTTATTATTATTTCTATAGGCCTCCCCTGAGATGAGGGGCAACAAAAAGTCCAAAGTGGCCAAAGAGGCCAAGGCGGTGCAGGCGGAGAGAGGCGGCAGTGCGCTGGCTGCAGCTGGACTGGGGGCAGAGGAGATCTCTCCTCCCGGAGGGGAACCTGGTGCTTGCTGGGGTACAGCGGCAGTCCCCAAGGACTGGGGTGTCCAGGCCGCGGGGGAGCCTATAACCACCTATGGCTCCCGCCTCAACTTGTACCTCAGCGAGCACAAAGAGGTATGCAAGATCTTGAAGCGACTCCGGGAGGAGCTGCGGTGTGCCCGGCAGGCTGCAAACTGCGCTTCGAAGAACCAGAGACGAGCCCTGTCGTCCCGAGTTGAACAGCTGAAAAGTTCCATCACACGGGCATAGGACAGGAAGGCAGAATTAGTGTCAAATGCGGGACCCTTTAAAGAGAAACTAATAAATGATGAAAGGTTCTGGGGGGCACTAGTGGGGTCTGGTTGTCCGACCCAGGCAGAGGTGGAGGAGGCCAGGGAGCCTGCCAAGATCAAGGAGCCTGCCAAGATCAAGGAGTCTGCCATGGAGGAGGAGGAGGAGAAGCCGGACAGCCTGCCTGGGGACCTGGTAAGTGATCACCAGGTCACACATAGTGGGCTATTAGACCCTCACCAAGTCGCGCTACCATCGGACGCTAGTAGTGTGGAGGATGATGGTGGGAGTAGTGACAGTGGTAGCGAGGGGGGTTACCTCATGCGCCAGATCCGGCGGCTCGAGTCCTCGGTAATGGATTTCTCCCAGTTTACATTTGGGGGCGAGGGCTGCCTGGATGAGGCAACTGGGAAGGTGAGGAAGAAAAAAGGGAGGAACAAAATCAGAATGGAAGAAAAACTGGTGTATGTACCCCTTCCTGGGACCCCCTGGTCCCACTATGTGCCCGCTTCCCACCCCGGCCTGGTTTCTGGTGTGAGCCCAGTGCAAAAGGGCGGGAAGAAAAATGTAACTATGGTGAAGGCTGCCATCCATGCTGGCTGTAGCATGGATGGGGGAAGGGTACCTAACATGAAGATGGTGCTGGAGGTCCGGCTGACCCGCGACCCCACCTTGGTGGGGGAGGTTGTGCTACCAGGGTCCCTGGCAAGTGTGTCATCTACCGGGTCTGCAGGGGCCCCGGGGCCAGCTAGTAACAGCAAGGGGTCGGCTGTGATAGCGTCGCCATCCTACCCCCGCCCGCATGCTCGGCGGAGGGGGCCGGCCAGCCGGGGTCCCCTGCTGGCCTGTTTCCACCTGAGGCTGCGGGGGCCTTGGCGCCGGTAACATCAAGGGGCGAGAGGTCTGTCGTGGCTTAGGTACAGCCGGCCATGTCCCGGACCGCACCACCGGCGGTGGGGGTGGTGTCGCCGGGGTCCCCTGTGTGCCTACCACCATCTGGGGCCATAGGGGCCTCGGCGCCGGCAGTGAGTGAGGGTGGGCGTTTGGGGGTTGAAACGGCCGTGTCCCTGACTGCCACTTTGGCAGGGGGCACGGCGCTGCCGGGGTCTGCAGAAGTCCCAGTGCCAGTTTTAAAACCCAGAGAAGCAATAACATCAGCAAAATCAGTAAAAATAGTAAAAACTACAGTAGCAACTGTGGCCCCGCCCCCATCTGCGGGAGGGGGGGTCGCACCGTCGGGGGCCCCCACTGGCATGGTCTTACCTGGGTCGGTGGGGTCCTCGGCGGTGGCTGGTCCCCTCAGGGGAAACGTTCTGCAGGCGGGAATGGAGGAGCAACGCTCTGCAGCAGCTCCCACTGTGGCTGCAAGCTCTGCTAAGACAGGGGGCGTGTCCAGCTTGGTCAGCAGCAGTGAGGGCTGTGGAAGGAAAGAGGAGACTACACCCAAGGCACCCATACCACCCATTCCTAAGCCCAGGCTAAGCCCAGGCTCCATAGGATAACACTAGCTGCTCCTAATCAGCACACTATGGTTAATGTGAGTAATATGAAATATAATAACAAAGGAGGGAATAATGAGACGGGGTCTGGTGTGAGAGTGGCAGGGGAGAGGCAGGATATGAGTGGGGGGAGGGGAAAAACGCGGGGGGGGGAGAAAAAACGCAGGTTTATGAAGTGGATGGCGCCAATGGTGAAAATGGAAAAAATGGAGAAAATGGGGAATGTGTGGAAATGGATGAATGGCCAGTTTTGGGAGGGGGCAGGGTGAGTGGCGAGGCTGGTGATGCAAGAGGGGTGAATGATGAGGTGAGGGCCGGTCCACCGTCCAATCATGTGAGGGGTGCCGGCGCTAATGGCGGCGCCGGAATGAATTTTTCACTGGCTGTGGCGGGGTCTTCCTCACCTTCAGGCTCAGGAGAGGGAGATTTCCACCGCCATCTTGTGCAGGCCCTGAGGCGTGGGGATCGGATGATCCAAGTAGAGGGGAGGGATGTGGACCTGTCCTTTTGGTTGGACAAATTTGGACAGGCCGCTTTCCAAGAGAAAAAGGGGGGAGAGACTGTATGGTCTCTCCCTACAGCCGGGCGGTGGGTGTCCAGGAGAAATGTGGTCCGTCTCCGGTGGAGGGGTAATGATGCGTGCCCACCAAGATCAAGGGTAGTGAAGCTCCTCCTGGAGATGGGATTCAGGGCGAATTACATTTTTGCCCTGATACATCCTTTTGGCGCCTCCATCTTTGATGTTAGCTTTGTTCGGCCGGAGGGTATGGAGCTTTTCTGGTCGAACTATGAGCTGGCAAAGGAGACGGGGTCTTGTCGCGGAGGCGATATCCCGCCAGAATGGCCCTAAGAAGGTGACCGTGCTGACGTGCAATGAGTCACTGTCGGGAGTCGATATCATGACCTGGTTCAGCAGGTACGGAGAAGTGATGGAGGCACTAAAAAAGATCATGGACGAGGGCATTTGGTCAGGGGGCTGGACCTTCATGGTGAGGTTGAAGAGGTCCGGCGGCACTGTCACCCACATCCCTTCCTCGGCTTTCCTTGGGAGGGACAGGATCCTGGCTTTCTACCAGGGGCAGCCGAAAGTATGCCACGCCACAGGTGCGGTGATCCCACCCACTTTAGTGCAGCATGCAGGGTGCAGAAATGCACCTTGTGTGGTGGGATAGGCCATCTCGCTGCCTCCTGCGGTACGGCTCGGTGCCACCTGTGTGATGCCGTCGGGCATCCGTTCAGTCGCTGCCCTCGTTCCTTCTCCAATGCCATCTTTGGTCAGGTGGAGGGTGGCCGTGCCGGGGTGGATCCCGGCGGTGCGCCCTCTGCTGAGCCTGAGGCTGGTGGAAGTGGGGGGGCTGAAGGGCCAGTGAAGAACAAGAAGGTCCGGGGCCCCTCTTATGATCGGAGGCAGGAGAGGCGACTGGTTGGGGAAGGGCAGGGGGATCCCCTGGTAACTGGGGTGATGACTGTCCCCCCTCCTGGGGCCTCGACCGGTGCCGCTGAGGCCCTGGGGGAGGAGGCGCCGAGTGAGGAGACCAGGAGGATGGAGAGGGAGGAGGCGGCTGTGCTCTCAGATTCCTCCCAATATGAAAGTGTTGAGGAGGATGAGGACGCGCGGCCTACAGCAGAGGGTGACAGTGAAACCCAAAAAAAGAGGCGAAGGAGGAAGAGGAAGATCAATGGGAAGGGGGTTAAAAAATCTGCCCCCCCCCCTGACCAGCAAGGTGCCGGCGGAGGGCTCCACGATCTACCCTTTGATCTCTGTCTCCAACCGGTTTGGAGTCCTCGAGGACCCTGATGTGGCGGGGGTCGGGGGCAAAGAGCCGGGGGAACCACCTGAGGGGCCTGTAGGGGACGGCGGAGTCCTTCCATCGGTGGGTATGCCATCTTCCTCTGGGGGAGGGACTGTCCCTGAACCTGGGGGTGAGGAAGAAAGGGGAGGAGGGGGTGATATGGATATGACAGTGTCCCTCAAGCGCCGTGAGCGTGACAACAAGGGGTCTTTGTCTGATGGTGAGGGGGGTGGAGGGAAGAAGAAAGCCATCTAATTCGATCACCCACCCCGTTGACGCTGGTGTCCATTAATGTCGCCAGCATAAAATCAGATGCGGCTAGATTTACGGCCTTTGATTTTCTCACCCGGTTTGAGGCTGAAATTTTACTTTTGCAGGAGACCAGACTAACAGACATTGGGGCCATTCACAAGGCAAGGAGTGAGTGGAGGTTTGGGCCCTCATACTGGTCTCTTGCGGCCGAGCCGTATAGCGGGGTGGCGGTCCTTTTTAAGACCGCAGCGGTGGAATGCCGGAGGGTTATCGAAGTAGAAATGGAGAGGTGCTTGGTTTTAGACGTCTTCATGGGGGGACAGGAGCTTCAGCTCATAAACATCTACGGTCCCCAATCAAAGTGGGACCGCAAATGTCTCCTCCTGAAGATCAAGCCCTATCTTTTTACGAGTCGGCAGGTGGTCTTTGGAGGGAACTTCAATACCGTCACAAGATTACGTGACCGGGGAGGCTCCAATGGCAGGCTGGCTTACGATAGCGTGACTCTGAATAGTATAGCTAGTGATGCTCGCCTGGTGGATGGCCACATCCGGCACACCCCAGGTCACAGTGGTTTCACCTATTATAGGGGTAGTTGTAGGTCTAGAATAGACAGGTTTTTTTTAAAGGAGGAGGCCGTCTCTTCAGCAGTGTCCGCTGTGGAGTTGGAATTCTCCGATCACTGTCTAATTTTCTTTTCCTTGAATGTTTCAGAAACCCCCCGGATGGGGAGAGGACTATGGAAGCTGAATTCATCACTGTTGGAAGAAGCGGAAGTGAGACAATACTTTGAGGATTTTCTTCAGAGCCAGGTATCACTGTTGGATCTGTGTAGCACTAAGTCTGAGTGGTGGGAGATGTTCAAAGATCGGGTTGCGAGTTTCTTCCGCCAGCTCTCTAGCCTCAGGAGTCTGAGCAGGAACCGCCTGTACCAGAGCCTGAGGAGGAGACTCGAGCAGCTCGTCTCGACTGGAGGTGACCGTGAGGAAATCTCCAGAGTGGAGTCTTTGCTCAAGAGGTGTCAGTATGATAGACACACATCTTTGGTTTTTGAGAGGGATTTCGGGAAGTACCGCTCGCCTGACCCCTACAGAAACTGTAAGATGTCAGTGAATCGTAAAGTAGTGACCGGCTTGATCGATGGTACAGGTTCTCTCAACAGATCCAAATCAGGGATCCTGGAAATCGTCAGGTCTTTATACTCACGCCTCTTGGTAAAGAGGGAACTAGATCGAGACGTGGCGTCGACTTTACTGGCCGAAGCCGTTCCTGAGCCAGGGGGTGACCCCTCTCTCGGCGTTTTGACCGAGGCAATTGAGGAAGAGGAAGTGAGACTGGCCATTGATGGGCTTCGGCTCAAAAAATCGCCAGGTCCAGACGGCTTAACGTCTGAATTTTATAAGACCTTTAGGGACTCTTTGGTCCCCCTCTTGACGGAGGTGTTCAACGAGTGCCTTTCCTCGGGTGCTCTTCCCCGTTCAATGAGGAGGTCTGCCCTGATTATCCTGTCAAAGGGCAAGGACTCGTCCCGTATTGAGAACTGGCGTCCCATAGCTCTTCTCAATACGGACCGGAAGGTTCTGGCAAAGGTGCTTTTTAATCGGTTGGTGAAATTTGCACCCCGACTCCTCTCGGGGTCCCAGCATTGCTCTGTTCCAGGCCGCAGCACATTTAGTGCGGTACTCGGTGTCCGAGAGGCAGTGGAGCAGGGTAGGGCTGGCCTCTGGAAGGGGTTTCTGCTGTCCCTAGATCAGGCAAAGGCGTTTGATCGGGTGAACCACGACTACCTCTGATCTGTCCTTTTGAGGTACGGTCTGCCCGGGGGGTTCGTAAATTGGTTAAAGGCATTACATGCAGGGGCTGAGACTTTCCCGCTGGTGAATGGTTGGTCTGGCTGCCCTTTTGAGGTGGAGTCTGGGGTTCGCCAGGGCTGTCCGTTGAGCCCGCTGTTATACGTTTTCGCCATCGACCCCTTTTTAAGGAGGATCGAGGGTGGACCATTGGTGGGAGTCCGGATGGACCCGGCAGCCCCGGAGGCCACCTTGAGGGCAGTGGCGTGTGCCGATGATGTCTCCTTGTTTGTATCCTCGAAAGAGGAGGCGGACTGGGTGATGTCTGAGGTTGACCGCTACTCGGAGGCATCTGGGTCTAAGATCAACCAGGAGAAGTGTGAGAGTCTCTGGCTGGGGGGGAGACCCTATTTTTGGTCTCCCGGACACCCTCCCAGAACCCCAAGCGACAGCTAAGATCTTAGGCATCAATTTCGGCCCGGGTGATTACCCCCAGCTAAATTGGGAGGGCAGGCTAAAGATCACCGCTCAAAAGGTGGACCAGTGGAAGGGTTGGATTTTGACCCTAAGGGAGCGGGTGAACCTGATCAAGGGTTACCTTCTGCCTTTGCTGAGCTATTTTGGCAGCGTTTGCATTTTGCTGGAACCTCTTTGGACACGGGTCTACAGCCTGTTTTTCCAGATGTTATGGGGAAATAGGCTCAACCTAGTCTAGAGGGAGGTCACGTACCGTACGAGGAGACTAGGCGGGTTGGGTATGGTCAACCCGGTGGTATTCTTAGTGAATGCTTTCCTTAAAACTAACATAGGGAACCTCTGGCCAGAGAGGGCTCCTCCGTGGGTATTCTCCTGCAGGAAATGGCTTCGACCCTTCTTCCAGGAATGGGAGTCAAGAGGGCGAGTGAAGGACCTACGTACACCGCATGGGCATCTCCCGGCTTATGCTATCCTGGTTTTGAAGGTGATCCGCCAGTGGGGTCTGGGAATGTGGGAGATCAGAACTATGCCGAGGAAATTCCTTGACAGAAAGGTTCTGTTGGCCCGTTTCCAGAATCCTCTGGTCCTCAAGGATTGCCCAGGTCAGGATCTGGAGGGGGGGCTGAGGTTGCTAAATTCTACTCGGATCCTCTTGAAGTTTTGGGACTTGGCCTGGCGCTGCTTTCACGGGAGGCTGTATGTAAGGGGCAATTTGAAGTACAGGAATTCCGATGACCGGGGTTGCCCCCGTGAGGAATGCTGCGACGTGCTGGAAAGCATGGAGCACTTCCTCCTTCAGTGCCCCTTTAATACAGGGGTCTACAACAGGGTGGGTGCTTCCATTGGCTGGCCTAGGCTGGCTCGCCTCTCCTATCCAGAGTGGGCGTACGGAGCATTCGGGTCCCAGGGTGGCCGAGATCGGTGCACGTTATTTCTAGTTAGTTTAGTGGTCAGGTTCTACACGTGGAATGCACGCTGTCTAGTGTCCACTCAGCAGAAAACCCTCCCCATGGATGAGGTGGTTAGGAACATTTTGGGTGACCTCGGTAAAGTGCGCTCGCTGGAATTTGACAGGCTGGGCACTAAGAGGGCCTCCCGCCTCTGGAGGGGTCTTTCATTTGAAGTGCCTTGAGGGCCAGATTAATTTCAGTGTTACAGCAGTAGGGGCAGGTATTCAAGCAGTAGGGAGAGATACGCATAGGGACAGCTAGGGACAGAGGAGGGAAAGATAGTTAGGCACGTGGTGAGGTAGATAGAGCGATAGGGGCAGGGAGGGATAGATAGGGATAGGTTTTTAATAAGGGACAGTTTTGAGATAGTGAGGGTAAGATAGGTTTATTTTTGTGTAGTAGGGAAAGTGCCTGTCTTTCCGGCTCCTGGTCGTGGGCTGTCAACTTTCCACTGCAGTCTTTTGTTTTCAAAACTCTAGGCAATGTATGGGGCTCGCAAGCACCGAGCCTTGGCTGAGAAATGTATAGTTTTTGGTGAGATGTAATGTTGTTATGTCATTTTGTTCTAGGAGAAATGTGCACAGTTGTTAGTCGGCTGTGATAAATATTAGGGGAAAATTGCAGTAGTGGGGTGAAGGTAAACCTCACAGGTTAGGTTGATGGGTAAGAGTAATTATGTCTTTTGAGGTGTTATATATGTTATATATGTGTTATATGTGTTATATATGTTTTAGGTGTTAAAGCTATGATCCTTTCTTTTGTGATAAGAGTTGGGGAAATATATATATATATATATATATATATATATATCAGTGTATATAAATAGATGTGTGTGTGTGTGTATATATATATATATATATATATATATATATATATATATATATATATATATATGTAGTGTGGATGGGATAAGTTTTAGTTATAGTTGGGTTTGGCGGATTGCCATATGAATTATGTTGGGGCGGTGGACCGGGGTTTTTTTTTGTAGGTTGAGAAGTGAAGGAAGTGTGATAGTGTGTAATGCGGGCCCTTCTCTCTTTTTATTTTCTCTCCTTGTCCTATGTTGGAGCCTGGAGGATGAAGGGTAAGGAGCTCGGGAGGAGGAGAAGGGTTAAGGAGTCAAAAAGAAGGAGAAGGAGAAGAAGAGGAGTAAGCTAAGGAGTGAAGTATAAACTAAAACTAAGGA
Organism: Phyllobates terribilis; assembly: GCF_046119375.1. NCBI lineage: Eukaryota > Metazoa > Chordata > Amphibia > Anura > Dendrobatidae > Phyllobates > Phyllobates terribilis. Next base: position 419,385,115 of record NW_027362762.1, on the reverse strand, counting down.
GAGGAAAGGAGCAGAGCAGAGCAGGCTGGGAAATGGACTTTTGTTTACCCATGCCACCGCACGCCCGAATCCACCTGCGTGGAGGGGTCAGGCCAAAGGGGGAGACCGGTCCCCGAAACTAGTGGAGGCGGGAAACGACCTTCAGCTAGAAACCGGAGGCTGCGACATTTTATGTGGCGCAGCCCCTCGCAACACCCGCTAGGAAGGCACCACATAGGGTCAGGGAAACTGGCGCCAAGTTTACCAAGAGGAGGCCCGAGGCAGCCGGACAGAAGAGTGGTCACTGGTGGGGTAAGAAAGGGTGTCCCAAGGCCCAGGGGGCGCTTCAGAACATTTTCATCACCTTTCATAATCACCAATGGGACAAGGCAGGGATGTCCTCTGTCCCCTCTCTTATACATCCTAGTGATGGAGCACCTGCTCTCATCAATTCGCCATAACCCCAATATTAGGTGGATTGAGGTGGGAGGCACCGAGTACAAGTGCTCTGCATTTGCTGATGATGTCCTAGTATATATCACTCAATCACATATATCCATCCCTGCTGTTATGGCTGAAATAGATCACTTTCTTACATAGTCAAATTTTAAAATCAATGCAGCGAAGTCTGAGGCCCTCGATGTTTCCCTCCCCAAATCCATACAGGATTCCATCCAGTCCAACTTTCCCTTTGCCTGGCCCTCACAGGGTATCAAATACTTAGAAATTCGTATTCATAGAGACCTCTCCCGTCCATGTTATCTTAATTTGGGGCCCTTTATTGAACAACTACAGACCACGGTTAGCAAGTTAGAACTGTAAGATTCACTACGTGAACCACTGGTGTTTTGTGGAAAAGCACATGTACACTGTGTTCCAAATTATTATGCAATAAGTGTTTAGGAGTAATAAGGTAAGAATTTTTTTGTTTGTCAGTTAAACTCATTGATGGTGATGTGTGTCAGGGCTCTTTATTTCACTGTAAGCAATTGCAGACACCTGCGCTAATTAGTTTGGCAGGTGTGTCCAATGAAAGGCAAGACTACTTAAGAAAGCTGTCCCACATTATTAAGCAGCCTACATTTTCTGCCAAAATGGGAAAGAAAAAGGATGTGTCGGCTGCTGAGAAGCAACAAATTGTGGAGTGTTTAGGCCAAGGCATGACTACAATCAACATTGCCAAGGCACTTCATCCTGATCATCGCACAATCAGAAAGTATGTAGCTGATTCACAGTACTCACGTGTGCGTGCTGATAAGGGAAAATTGAGGACTCTTTCCTACAGGCAATTACGTCAGGTTAAAAGAGCAGCGGCAAAAAAGCCTTGTAATAGCAGCAGACAAGTTTTTGAAGCTGCTGGTGCCTCCAATGTCCCACGAGCAACAAGATGCAGGGTCCTTCAGAGGTTTGCAGCTGTGCGTAAGCCATCCTGTCGACCTCCTCTATCCACTGTACACAAGCAGAAACGGCTCCAGTGGGCCAAACAATACATGAAGACTGACTTCAAAACTGTTTTGTTCACCGATGAGTGCCGTGCAACGCTCGATGGTCCAGATGGATGGAGTGGAGGATGGCTGGTTTATGGACACCCCATGCAAACATGGCTACAGCGCCAAAAAGGAGGAGGTGGAGTAATGTTTTGGGCTGGAATCATGGGAAGAGAGATTGTCGGCCCTTTTAGGATCCCTGAAGGGGTAAAGATGAACTCCATAATGTATGTGGAGTTTCTGAAACAGCACTTCCTGCCATGGTTCAAGAAGAAGAACCGTGTGTTCCGCAGCAAGATCATTTTCATGCATGATAATGCACCTTCTCATGCTGCACATAACACATCTGCATCTCTGGCTGATATGGGCATAAAAGGGGACAAACTTATGGTGTGACCCCAATGCTCCCCTGACCTCAACCCCATTGAGAACCTCTGAAGCATCATCAAAAGGCGTGTCTATGATGGCAGGAGGCAGTTCACATCTAAACAACAGCTCTGGGAGGGTATTCTGTCCTCATGCAAAACAATTGAAGCAGAAACCATCCAAAACCTGACAAATTCAATGGACGAGAAAGTTCAGAAGCTCCTTTCGAACAGGGGGTCCTATGTGCAAATGTAACGTCACCTAGAATAAAGTTTTCAGTTGAAAACTGTTTGATTTCAGTTTCTAATAACCTGCAAATGCTTATAATTTGAAAAATTACCATTTTTTTGTTCTTTATTAAAATGAAAAGGTTGATTGAAGAGTGTGGGAAATCTTAGAGTGTAGCAACCCAGTAGTCAGGATTATTTCAAATTCTGACAATCTGAGGGTCATGTTGCAGGTAGTGCAGCAAGAAGGCACTCATGTGTCTTGCGCATCTAGGAGCCCCAAAATTATTTTCCGGGCTAGATGCAGCTAAAATTATTATTAATTTGAAAGCTGGTGGAGTTTAGTATAGATGGCCTAATAGAATCAGTACTGCACACTGCTACAAGGCCCAAATTATTTTCCAGCCAAGATACAGATAAACATGATTAGTAATTTGAAAGCTTAAAACGGTTGGTGAGGTGATTTTAACAAATCATCAAGCTTTTACTCTCCCCAGGATGACACAGGGGTAGAAAAGTTGTTTCGGATCCATGATTTATTCATCTTTATGAACGTGAGTCTGTCTAGATTATCAGTGGAGAACCGCGTGTGCATATCTGTCAGCACACCACCAGCAGCGCTGAACACACGTTCAGACAGAACGCTGGTTGCGGGGCATGACAAGATCTCCAAGGCGTAAGTGGCAAGCTCTGGCCATTTATCCAGATTGGAAGCCCAAAAAGAGCAAGGGTCCAGTGACACAGTCATGGCTTCAATGTTTACTTGGAGATACTCCTGTACCATCGTATCTAGGTGTTGACTATGTGTCAGACTTCTTGTCTCCTGTGGCCTTGCAAAGGATGGGCTAAAAAAGTGGTGAAATGATTCCGCAAAATTGATGTTACCAGCAGATACTCTGTTTCTGTTACGGTTTGAGTGCTGAACACTCGACGGTCCCACGGTTGGCAAGTTGGAACTGTGAGATTCACTACGTGCACCACTGGTGTATTGTGGAAAAGCACATGTAAGATTCTGCAACAGTCTCTGCTGATACTCCTGCATGCGTGCATCCCTTTCTATGGCAGGAATAATTTCTGCAAATTTACTTTTGTACCGGGGATCTAACAGTGTGGCAACCCAGTAGTCAGGATTATTTCTAATTCTCACAATTCGAGGGTCATGTTGCAGGTAGTGCAGCAAGAAGGCACTCATGTGTCTTGCGCATCCAGGAGCACCAAGTCCCTGTTGTGATGGTGGCGAGGTAACAATCATGCTTCCTTCCTCTGTCCTTTCCCCCCAACCTCGCACAACAGAAATGTGATCAAGGTCTCCCTCATCTGATGAGTCTTCCATCAGTTAGTCCTCCACTTCTTCCTGGGCTCCTGCACCTTCCTCACTAGTTTGGATGCTACCATGCGCCCTGGTAAAACCATCTCCCCCACCATCACATGCCTGCCGCCTTGGTGCTGCCAACCGTCTGGACCTTGCAGATGTTAGCCCTTCCGCATACAACTCGTCCTCTTCTTCCTCCACCTCCTCTTGTGCCACAACCTGACTCCGAATTCTGTTTAACATGTGCTCCAGTATGTAAATCACCAGAATAGTCATGCTGATAATGGCATTGTCAGCACTAAACATCTTCTTCGCCATTTCAAAACTGTGCAGAAGGGTGCATAGGTCCCTGATCTGAGACCACTCCTCCATCGTGATTTGCCCCACCTCTGGATCTCGTTGGCCCAGGCTATACGTCAGAACATATTGCACCAGGGCTTGTCGGTGCTGCCACAGTCGCTGCAACGTGTGCAGAGTTGAATTCCACTGGCTAAGCACATCGCATTTTAGCTGGTGAAGTGGCAGGCCCAACGACTTCTGTAGAGATGTAAGTCGCTGAGCTGTGGGATGTGAACGACGGAAGTGAGCACACAGCTACCTGCCCTCTGCAGAAGGCCATCTAGTCCGGGATAGTGGGCTAAAAATTGCTGGACAACCAGGTTCAACACGTGAGCCATACAAGGCACGTGTGTGACATTGCCCCGGCGAAGGGCCGCACCCAGGTTTGCAGCATTGTCGCACACGGCCTTCCCTGGTTTCAGGTCCAGTGGAGACAACCATTCATGAAACTGGTTTTCCAGAGCTGACCACAACTCTTCAGCTGTGTGACTCACATTTCCCAGACATTTCAAAGTAAAAACCGCCTGATGACATTGAGCCCTGCTGCCAGCATAGTAAGGAGGTGTGCAGGATCCCTTCTGCACAGTTAGAAAGCTTGTGGCATGACCAGACAGGCTTTGGGGCAGGTGGAAGACTGAGAGGAGGTTGAGGAGGCAGAAGCAGTGGAGGAACTTTGACATAAAGAGGATTGACGCACAACTCGAGGGGACGGCAAGACTTGGACAGCAGCCCCTTGTCCTGCTGTCTCCATAGTTACCCAGTGCCCAGTCAGCGACATGTAACGCCCCTGTCCATGCCTACTCGTCCTAGTGTCTGTGGTGAAATGCACCCTGTCACACACAGAGTTTCTCAAAGAAGCGGTGATGTTGTGTGCGACATGCTGGTGGAGCGCAGGCCCACCTTTCTTTGAGAAGTAGTGCCGACTGGGCATCTGGTACTGAGGCACTGCGACCGACATAAGGTTTCGAAAATCCTCTGTGTCCACCAGGCGGAAAGGCAGCATTTCTGTAGCCAAGAGCTTGCAGATGGTGAAATTCAACCTCTTAGCTTTCTCATGGCTAGGAGGAAATGGTCTTTTACTTGTCCACAGCTGAGGGTCCGAGGGCTGGCTGTTGTGCTTAGACGGGGTTGAGAAGGGTGTCCCTGGTAAACTGCCAGTTTGTGAGGAAGATGCAGGTGGACATGTTAGGTTGCCTTGATCCAAAGGTGGTGCTATCAATGTCGGACAGCGCTGAACACCAGCTGGTGTTTCCACCTCCAAAGAAAATGATGACCTGCCAATCACACTGGCTGTTGCGGGTAAAGAGGTGGCAGGTCTGCGTCCTAAAACATGTGTAACTGCTGTCCCTCCATTCACAGAGGATGAAGAGGCTGCGGATGCACAAGATGTGGCTGACGGTGGTTAGCCCGGCTGGCTAGGCCGCATTGTAGCACAGTGAGCTTCCCACTGGAACTTATGCTTCATATCCATGTGCCCGTTCATGCATGAAGTACTCAAACTATGGATTTTTTGGCCTCTATTTAGCTTTTGCTGACAAATGTTACAGATAACATGAGTTGGGTCATCTTTATCGATCTGAAAAAATGCCCAGGCTATGCAAGGCTTAGCACCCATGCGACCTGAAGAGCCACCACGACTTATGGTCTGAGGCAAAGTTTTGTTTGAGGATGCAATTGTTGACTTGCTTCCAGTACTACGTCTCTGTCCAGGAAGGTGCAACCTGACCTCATCGTCACTAGCATCCTCCTCCACCTCATCTGCTGACCTCATCGACTGGCTGACTGTGGGTTGACAGTAAGTGGGATCTCCAACCTCGTCATTATCACCCTGTGTGTTATCACACCCGTCGTCCTCAGAGCCAACCTCTTCCTGCCCTGACAAAAAACTAAAGTTGTCGCTCCAATCAGGTATTTGAGTCTCATCATCATCTTCCTCATTGTCTCCACCAACAGGAGTTACAGTTTGGGAACTTGGGTCGACATTATGGTCAGAACCTTCTGCTTCTGGTCCTGGATCCGACTCATAAAGATTCTGGGCATCAGAGCAGATCATTTCCTCGTCTGGATTCACAGAAGCTCTGGAGCCGACCTCTGATTCCCAGGCTATAGTATGAGTAAACAGCTCTGCAGACTCAACCATCTGTTCTACCCCATACTCAGACGGGCAGCTGGAGACTTGGGAGCTGTGAGGAAGCAAGTACAATTGGGGTGACACCTCTGAGGACTGGAGTATTTGTGATGTTGAAGTTGAGGTGGAGGAGAGCCCACTTAAAGGAGCACTTGATATCCGTTGAAGCACCTGCTGTTTTTGTGCCTCATCTGGAATTTGTAGCGATTGGCATGGCCATAAGAAAGGGATCTTATCATATTGTCCGCTAAAAGAAGTAGGCATCTTAGTTTGGCTGGAAGATGGTCTTTCTTCTGCAGATGTTACTGTTGCTTTAACACCTTCCCCACGGACACAACCTTTTTTTCCCTTCCCAACACACCTATTCCCCTTTCCACCAGCAGCAGACCTTTTTCCACTCATTTTGGTGGTTAACTAATTCACAACTCTGGAGTTGTTTGCACAAAAAACAATGGATGGGAACCGAGCAGAGCTGAGTGGCCAAACTGTGTTATTAGCCCAAAAGTATTGGCTGGGTTAGATGCAGATAACAATTATTTTGAATTTGCAACCTGGTGGAGGTTAGTATAGATGGACTAATAGAACAAGTCCCGCACACTGCTACAAGCCGAAATACTTTTTCAGAGCTAGATGCAGATAAAAATTATATTGAATTTGCAACCTGGTGGAGGTTATTATAGATGGACTAATAGAACAAGTTCCACACACTGCTACAACCGAAATATTTTTTCAGAGCTAGATGCAGAAAAAAATTATATTGAATTTGCAACCTGGTGGAGGTTAGTATAGATGGACTAATAGAACAAGTCCCACACACTGCTACAAGCCGAAATATTTTTTCAGAGCTAGATGCAGAAAAAAAATATATTGAATTTGCAACCTGGTGGAGGTTAGTATAGATGGACTAATAGAACAAGTCCCACACACTGCTACAAGCCAAAATATTTTTTCAGAGCTAGATGCAGAAAAAAATGATATTGAATTTGCAACCTGGTGGAGGTTAGTATAGATGGACTAATAGAACAAGTCCCACACACTGCTGCAAGCCGAAATATTTTTTCAGAGCTAGATGCAGATAAAAATTATATTGAATTTGCAACCTGGTGGAGGTTAGTATAGATGGACTAATAGAACAAGTCCCACACACTGCTACAAGCTGAAATATTTTTTCAGAGCTAGATGCAGAAAAAAATTATATTGAATTAGCAACCTGGTGGAGGTTAGTATAGATGGACTAATAGAACAAGTCCCACACGGCTACAAGCCGAAATATTTTTTCAGAGCTAGATGCAGAAAAAATAGATTGAATTTGCAACCTGGTGGAGGTTAGTATTGATGGACTAATAGAATGATGCTATGCCCAAAGGGTTTTACTTCACTAGGTGCAGTAAAAAAATTGGTATTCTATACACAGGTAGTGTAGCTTGCAACACAGATAGGCTACTCCACTGACTAACACACACTGCAAGAGGCCAGAAAGGATTTGCTTTGCTAGATTTAGCGAAATACTGTGAAAAAAACTTGCACAGCACTGGCACAGACCTGGCTGGCAAAAAGTGATAGGAACTGATGTAACCTAGCCCTCAAAAGGACTGCAATTACAATTAGTCTTTACTCCCAACCTATCTATTTAAGAGCACAGACCTGCCTGATAAAAGTGATAGGAACTGATGTAACCTAGCCCTGAAAAGGACTGCAATTACAATTAGTCTTTACTCCCAACCTATCTGTTTAAGAGCACAGACCTGCCTGATTAAAGTGATAGGAAATTATGTAACCTAGTCCTTAAAAGGACTGCAATCACAACTATTCCCTACTCCCAAGCTATCTGTAGTTTTGTGCGAAAATTAGCTTGAAATTAACAAAGTATAACGCACACAGCAACAGCGGTGCCGTCTAACACGCAGCTGCAGCAGTGAGAAAATGGTGGCGACGGGGAAAATGGCTGGGTCTTATAGGGCAAGGACATGTGACATACACTGCCAATGACACATGCCCTTGCTTGTGTGAAAAAAAGCAGTTTGCTCCGTGTGTGCGCTGCTGATAGGCTGACAGATTGCACCTCCCCACTGTAAATGCGGGAAAGAGAAAAAAAAATGGAGATCTTCATTATTTCTGCAGAGATCCATCCCCTGCCCCCCCCCCACCCCGCCCTGCTGTACACTCAAACTGCGTATTAACATTAATTTTCAGCATTGCTGAGAAAAAATCCAGTTATGATTTTGGTGCACGAACAGTTATCGAACATAGCCTCGAACAGCCAAATTTTTTTCAAATCATTCGTGTTCGCCGAACGGCTCGAACACCGCCCAAAACAGCTCGAATTTGAGATTGGCGAACAGTTCGATTCGAACACCGCTCATCTCTAGTAATGATATGTTCCCATTAGAAAGGAGAGGATCTGCTATACAGTTAAAAGGTATGCAGTGAGTCCATCGGCTACCAAAATTTAGGAAAAACCCCACTAACAATTTAAAGACACATACAGCTGTGCCACAGTAGCAATTACGACTTGTTTGCATTAGAAAGGAGAGGGTCTGCTATTCAGTTATAAGGGTATGCCGTGAGTCCAATGGTTACCAAAATTCAGGAAAAACCCAACTAACAATTTAAAGACACATAGAGGTGGACCTCAGTAATGACATGTTCCCATTAGAAATGAGAGGGTTTCCCATACTGTTTGCCTATGCAGTGACTGCAATGGCTGTAAAAAATTTGGAGGCACTCCAATGCCCTTTGCAAGAGATGTAGAGGTCAGAGGGCCTCCTAAAAACAATGTTCCCATTTTTAGGAAGTGTGTCTCGCATACTGTTTCCTTTTGCAGTGAAGCAATGACTGCCAAAAATTTGGAGGAACTCCAATACTCCTTGCAAGAGACATAGAGGTTGGAGGGCCTCCTGAAAACAATGTTCCCAATATTAGGAAGTGTGTCTCCCATACTGTTTGCCTATGCAGTGAAGCAATGGCTGCCAAAAATTTGTAGGAACTCCAATGTCCCTTTCAAGAGACGAAGAGGTCAGAGGGCCTCATGAAAACAATGTTCCCATTATTAGGAAGTGGGTCTCCCATACCGTTTGCATATGCAGTGAAGCAAGGGCTGCCAAAAATTTGTAGGAACTCCAATGTCCCTTGCAAGAGACATAGATATGTTGATATAGTACATATTGTGGTGATATGGTGGTGGAGGATGAGGATGCTATCATGCGGTGGTGTTGAGAAGTCTGGTCCAATCCAGCCCTTGTTCATTTTTATAAGAGTCAGCCTGTCAGCATTTTCAGTTTACAGGCAGATGCGCCTATTGGTTATAATTCAACCAGTCACAAAACGCTAGTGGCAAGGCAGGCCAGGACCTCCAAGGCTTGGAGAGCCAGTTCATGTCACTTCTCCAGATTGGATACTCAATAATTATAAGTCACAGAGGAATCACGGAGGACATTAATACGGTCGGTAAGGTACTCCATCACCGTTCTTCTGAACCTTTTCCCTCCTTGGGAGAGTACCCTGCACCTCTGGGCTTGTGCGATGGGAGGGTCTGAGAAAGCTGTCCCAGAACTTTGACAGTGTTCCTCTGCCTCTGCTGGATTGCATTTGTGTCTCTCTTGCATGTACTCCTTGGTTTTCTAACGAATTGTGACCTCTGCCGCCAGCATTTTCAGATGGGAATTTTTTCAATAATTCCGCAACAAGGGCCTTCTCGTACTGCCCCATTTTATTAGGCCTATCCTGCGCAGGAATAAAAGACAGAAAGTTCTCCTTGTAGCGTGGGTCTAGAAGTGTCACCAACTAATAATGACTGTCACCCAAAATTTGGACAACGCGAGGGTCATCATGGGAAAGGCAGCGTAACATATACTCGTGTGCCTGACTGCTAACAGACAAGACTTCCATGTCCTCACCAAGAGGAAGACTGACCATGCTCCTCCTCTTCCTCCTCCTCCCTGTCCTCAAGCCATCCACGCTGTGTGGAATCACCTTGTATGGTGCCTTGCTCCATCTCATAGTGCTCCGCCTGCAATGCATCCTGTTTAATTATGAGCAGAGAGCTTTTCAGAAGACAGAGAAGCAGGATGGTGACGCTAATTATGGCGTCATCACAGCACACCATCTTGGTGGAGTCCTCAAAGTTTTGGAGGATGGTACATACACTACTCAAAAAAATAAAGGGAACACTCAAATAACACATCCTAGATGTGAATGAATGAAATATTCTCATTGAATACTTTGTTCTGTACAAAGTTGAATGAGCTGACAACAAAATCACACAAAAATCATCAACGGAAATCAAATTTATTAACCAATGGAGGCCTGGATTTGGAGTCACCCCCAAAATTAAAGTGGAAAAACATACTACAGGCTGATCCAACTTTGATGTAATGTCCTTAAAACAAGTCAAAATGAGTCTCAGTATTGTGTGTGGCCTCCATGTGCCTGTATGACCTCCCTACAACGCCTGGGCGTGCTCCTGATGAGGTTGCGGATGGTCTCCTGTGGGATCTCCTCCCAGACCTGGACTAAAGCATCCGACAACCCCTGGACAGTCTGTGGTGCAATGTGATGTTGGTGGATGGAGCGAGACATGATGTCCCAGATGTGCTCAATTGGATTCATGTCTTGGGAACGGGCGGGCCAGTCTATAGCTTTAATGCCTTCATCTTGCAGGAACTGCTGACCTACTCCAGCCACAAGAGGTCTGGAATTGTCCTGCACTAGGAGGAACCCAGGGCCAACGGCACCAGCATATGGTCTCACAAGGGGTCTGAGGATCTCATCTCGGTACCTAATGGTAGTCAGGCTACCTCTGGCGAGCACATGGAGGGCTGTGCGGCCCTCCAAAGAAATGCCACCCCACAGCATTACTGACCCACTGCCAAACCGGTCATGCTGAAGGATGTTGCAGGCAGCAGATCGCTCTCCACGGAGTCTCTAGACTCTGTAATGTCTGTCACATGTGCTCAGTGTGAACCTGCTTTCATCTGTGAAGAGCACAGGGCGCCAGTGGTGACTTTGCCAATCCTGGTGCTCTGTGGCAAATGCCAAGCGTCCTGCATGGTATTGGGCTGTGAGCACAACCCCCATCTGTGGACGTCGGGCCCTCATACCACCCTCATGGAGTCGGTTTCTAATCGTTTGTGCAGACACATGCACATTTGTGGCCTGCTGGAGGTCATTTTGCAGGGCTCTGGCAGTATTCATCCTGTTCCTCCTTGCACAAAGGCAGAGGTAGCGGTCCTGCTGCTGGGTTGTTGCCCTCCTATGGCCCCCTCCAAGTGTCCTGGTGTACTGGCCTGTCTCCTGGTAGCGCCTCCAGCCTTTGGACACTATGCTGACAGACACAGCAAACCTTCTTGCCACAGCTCGCATTGATATGCCGTCCTGGATGAGCTGCACTACCTGAGCAATTTCTGTGAGTTGTAGAATCCGTCTCATACTACCACGAGTGTGAAAGCACAACCAACATTCAAAAGTGACCAAAACATCAGACAGAAAGCATTGGTACTGAGAAGTGGTCTGTGGTCCCCACCTGCAGAACCACTCCTTTATTGAGGGTGTCTCAATAATGGCCAATAGTTTCCATCTGTTGTCTATTCCATTTGCACAACAGCATGTGAAATTGATTGTCAATCAGTGTTGCTTCCTAAGTGGACAGTTCGATTTCACAGAAGTATGATTTACTCGGAGTTATATTCTGTTGTTTAAGTGTTCCCTTTATTTTTTTGAGCAGTGTATATCTGACATCCATGTCCTCTCCTGAGGTCTTATGTGTCCTGAACTGAATACCGATGGACTTTTTGATGCTAGTACTCAACAACAGCCCTCTTCTGCTCACAAATCCTTCTCAACATCTACATTGTAGAGTTCCAACTCATGGGGACATTGCTGATCAGTTGGTGAGCTGGAAGCTGTAAATGCTGCTTAAGCACGGAAAGGGCAGCGGAAGCCGTAGCTGACTTTCTAAAATGGGCACACAGGCGGCGTACTTTGTCAAGCAGAATGGCAGATTAGGATAGGTTTTGAGTAACCGATGAACCACGAGGTTAAGTACATGGGCCAGGCATGGTACGTGTGTTCGCTCAGCTTCTCTCAGAGCCGCCACCAGGTTACGGCCATTGTCACACATGACCATGCCTGGCTGTAGGATCAGCGGTGTCAGCCACAGATCTGCCTGCTCTTTTAGAGCTGTCCACAACTTTTCAGCATTGTACGTTTTGTCACCTAAGCATATTAGCTTCAGCACAGCCTGCCGAGGCAGTGCTGCAGTGCTTCCAGCTTGTGAATGATGTGGTCATTTTGGAGATGAAGGTTGAAGAGGAGGAGGAGGAGGTGCAGGAGCTGTAGAATGTGGGGGCAACCCTGATTGACCTATGGCCCGCAATCCTCGGCTTTGGGAGGACGTGTTCCGTCCCAAGGTCCGAGTGGGTCCCGGCTTCAAATGTATTAGCCCAGTGTGCCGTCAGCGAGATGTTCCTGCCCACAAGCACTTATCCATGTGTCCGTGGTTAGGTGGACTTTCCCAGTAATTGCATTGTTGAGGTCATGTCTAATGTTGTGGGACACGTGCTCGTGTCATGCGGGGACGGCACCCCGGGAGAAATAGTGGATGCTGGGGAACTCAGTACCGAGGGACGGCCGCCGCCATCAGGTTGTGGAAAGCTTCCGTCTCCAGGAGCCTAAAAAGCAACATTTCAAGTGCAAGCAATCGCAAAATATGTGAATTTAGTATGTGGCCGGTGGGGTGTTGGCTGCATATTTGCGCTCGCATTCCAAGGACTGGGGTAGGGACAACTGAACGCTGCGCTGGGACAAGGAACGTGGACGTGCTTGCTGGTGGTGCTAGTTGAGAGTATTCAACGACAGGTGCAGGGCGGGAGGCATCTTGGCATGCGCCATGGACAGGGGATTGGCATGCACGCACAACGGCGGAACAAGCAGTGGTGTCACTCGCAGATACTGTTCCTGGACCCTGGGGTTCAGCCCACTTAGTCGGGTGCTTTGCTGCCATGTGCCTGATCATGCTGGTGGTGGTCAGGCTGCTAGTTTTGCTACCCCTGCTGATGCTGGCCTGGCAGGTGGTGCAAATGGCCTTTTTGGGGTTATCTGCAGAGTCTTTAAAAAATAACCAGACTCGGGAAGTCCTAACAGTTGTACTGGCAACTTTCGTCATGTTGGAGTTACGCTTTCCCGCCTTGTGTCTGCGGCCTCCACACTGCTTCTTCCTGCCTGTTGTGGTGCTACTCCTTCCTTACCCTGTATGTTGTGGTACTTGTTCTGTATGTTCCCCTGCCAGGTTGGGTCAGTTACTATATCATCCACCACCTCGTCTTCCACTTCTGCACCCTGGGCCCCCTTCAGACTTTCTGGCAATTGTGTCTCATCATCATCATCCACCTCTTGCGACAGTAATTTCACTTTCCCACTGTCACCTTCATGTGACCGTGGCTGCTCCAATATTTGAGCATCACTACACGCATTCTCCTCTTGACTCGCTTGAAGCTGGCAGGGCAAGAGGCTCGAATCTACAAATGGAAAAGTGAACAGCTCTTCTGAGTGTCCAAGTTTGGTATCAGTTGTCTCCGGGCACTCGGCATGGTGGGAGGAAGGAGGATCAGGGTGAGGAAAATGCGGTCCAGACTCACGGCTACTGAGACTTGACCATGTGGAAGACAGGGTGGTGGTGGTGGTGGTGGCAAAGTGACTGGAAGCATTATCTGCTATCCAACCAACAACCTTTTGACACTGCTCTGTGTTCAATAGTGGTGTTCTGCGGTCCCCTAGTAATTAGGACAGGAAGGTCGAGCGACAAGATGTGGGTGTTTGTTGCACAATTTCAGCTTGCCCACGGCCATGTCCTCGTCCTTGGCCTCTGTATGCACCATCATCATCACGTCCACTTCCCCGTCATTTTCCATGCACCTTGCCCATTTTAAATGGAGGACAAAATTTTCCATGTTCACTAGAAATGGCTGATTTTGGAACGCAGTTATACGTGATACGTCAGACAGAGAACCACGGTTTTAAATCGCAGGCCTGTAATGTACTAATACTATTCTTCACAGATACCTAGTGTGAATAGCTTGACCGACACCCTGCGACAAAATGAAAAAGGAAAAAATGTCTGATTTTGGAACAGTCTTATAGGTGATATGTCTGACAGAGAACCACGGTTTTACATAGCAGGCCTGTAATTTACTTATACTATTCTTCACATACACCTAGTGTGAATAGCTTGACCGACACACTGCAACAGAATGGAAAAGGAGGCCAATATTTTCCTTCAATGGAGGTTAAAGTGTCAGCTCTTTCACACTTCCGATGAGAAGCTGAGATGTCCTCTCTCCAGAGATGTCGTTATGGATTTTACAATTTTTCTCTATGACAAATTTCCATTGCTTTTAATTTGGAGGTATAACCCGCATTGTTAACATGTTTATGTGTTCATGTAAAGTAAAATATGCTAAGATTGTAGTCATGATTTTTTTTCTCAAGGCTGTTATACAAGGTCTTATACAGAGTCAGTAATGGTAGTTCCCTTTGCACCATTGCACAGGCTCACTGCATCCTTGGGGCAACTTCCCACCAAGTAATCAGTAAATTCAGAGACAAATCATTTTCAGGGCACAAGAGAAATGATTCTATTCCTTTATTCACCCAAAATTATGGTGCATTATTATGCATTTTGGATTAATAAAAGAATAGAATCATCTCTCTGGTGCCATGGGAATGTTTTGTCTCTGGTCTTCTAGAGGGGTGGACATATCATTTGTGCAACCAGTGTGGCCGCAGAGAGGCTCAAATGGTAAAAGGGGTCCATTTCCACCTCCAAGGTGGGTGGAATTGAGCATTATGATGAACAATTGGGCTGCAAAGGGCCCAAATGCTGTACTTGCACAGGGGCCTTCTCCTGAGTGTGTCCGACAGTAGTCTTCTACATGTTTAAATAGTACATAGCGATGTTTATGCTATTTACGTAGTGTAGCAACTCTACATACAAAGCATAGTAACAGCAGTTCTAGTAAATTCATGTAGTAGTGACAAATCAAAAGGATTTTCCTTATGTTAAGTTATGTAGGTATATGGATATCTACCACAATTAAGTGCAAAATTCAAAAGCAGTAGTATTTTCAGAAATTTCTTGTAGTCTATATAGTCTATACAAGTGAATCGATGTTTTTTTTAAGCTACCTACACCAGAATTTCTGTAAATTCCATTTTTTTTTTTTCGGTTCAGCCGCCTGGACCATTGAGAGAATGACTGAAGTCAGATCTTAATATTTTAGGTTTGGTATTTATAATTTGGCAACAAACTCCTGTACTTTAAGTATAGTCCTGGTGATACATAATCCTGTGTAACATCCCTGGCGGCGTGCTTGCATAGTGCACCACCTCCCACTATGCAAGACCGCAATCTTACCTGTCAGTCCAGCCTGCAAACCTTGTTCCAGTTCATGCTGTGTGCATGTCTCTTGTCTGATTGCTTAGGACGGCGGCCCGGTTACTTCCTGATTCTTATAGCTGCTATGGGCGCACTCCTAATGCGTCCCCAGCCAATTGCTGTGAGTCACTGGATATTTAAACCCCCTCCACCCAGAAGGAGGAGCCTGAGCAACACTAACTCTAACAGTGTGCTCCTTGCCTCTGAGTTGCCAGGTTTTGTCCTGTATCTTGTCTCTTTCTGCCACCCTGGGGGCTGCATACCCAGGCCTGTTATCTCTGTCCTCTAGTCTGTTTCTGCCACCCTGGGGGCTGCATACCCAGGCCTGTTATCTCTGACTTCTAGTCTGTTTCCGCCACTCTGGGGGCTGTATACCCAGGCCTGTTATCTCTGACTTCTAGTCTGTTTCCGCCACTCTGGGGGCTGTATACCCAGGCCTGTTATCTCTGACTTTTAGTCTGTTCCCGCCACTCTGGGAGCTGTATACCCAGGCTCGTTCTTGTATCTCGTTGCAGTAGCAGTTCCTCTCTGAACTGTATCCTAGCCTGTTACCTGTTTGTCACTATGTCCGTACCTTCCCTTTTCCTGCAGTATCTGAACCTGCACCTAACTCCAACTCGTTGTCTCTGTACTTCTGTTTGTGAGTTTTGTGTCCACTCGCTACTTCAGAGTAAGTACCTTGTGTGTATCTGGTTCTGCTTGTCCCTTTTCCCTTCCTCCGTATCTACCTCCTGTGTTCTAGCCATCTTCCTGCATTTTCAAGTCTGTTCAATGTGAACAGAGCCCTGTCCTCTCTGCCTGCACCTTCAGCCCTGTTCTGCTCTGCCTTGTCCGCCGCACCTGCGGTTTCGCTCCGCTCTGCTTGCTCACCGCATCAGCGGTTTCCCTCTGCTCTGTCTTGCCCACTGCTCCGGCGGTTCCTCTCTGCTCTGCCTTGTCCACCGCACCTGCGGTTTCGCTCCGCTCTGCTTGCTCACCGCGTCAGCGGTTTCCCTCTTCTCTGTCTTGCCCACCGCTCCGGCGGTTCCTCTCTGCTCTGCCTTGTCCACCACACCTGCGGTTTTGCTCCGCTCTGCTTGCTCATCACGTCAGCGGTTTCCCTCTGCTCTGTCTTGCCCACTGCTCCGGCGGTTCCTCTCTGCTCTGCCTTTTCCACCGCACCTGCGGTTTCGCTCCGCTCTGCTTGCTCACCGCGTCAGCGGTTTCCCTCTTCTCTGTCTTGCCCACCGCTCCGGCGGTTCCTCTCTGCTCTGCCTTGTCCACCACACCTGCGGTTTTGCTCCACTTTGCTTGCTCACCACGTCAGCGGTTTCCCTCTGCTCTGTCTTGCCCACTGCTCTGGCGGTTCCTCTCTGCTCTGCCTTGTCCACCGCACCTGCGGTTTCGCTCTGCTTGCTCACTGCGTCAGTGGTTTCCCTCTGCTCTGTCTTGCTCACCGCACTAGTGGTTCCTCTCGGCTCTGCCTTGTTCACCACTCCGGCGGTTTCGCTCTCTTCTGCCTTGTCCACCGCACCTGTGGTTTCGCTCTGCTCTGCTTGCTCACCGCACCGGCGGTTCCTCTCTGCTCTGCCTTGTCCACAGATCTGGCGGTTCTGCTCTGCTCTGCCTTGTCCTCCGCTCCGGCGGTTTCGCTTTACTCTGCTTGTCTACCGCATCCGCGGCTCTGTTCCTGTCTCCTAGTCTGTACTGGACCCTATGCAGCCTGCGCTCCAACCTGCTAGTACCTCCCTGTCTGCTCCCCAGCCATGCTTGCCAGTATCTCCCTGTCTGCACTCCAGCCGTGCTTGCCAGTACCCACCTGTCTGCATACCAGCCGTGCTTGCCAGTGCCCACCTGTCTGCATACCAGCCGAGCTTGTGAGTAACCACCTGTCTGCATACCAGTCATGCCTGCCAATACCCACCTGTCTGTATGCCAGTCTAACCTACCTGTTCCTGCATTCCCCAGTGTGGGCCAACAGCTGTGACTTGGGTCTGACCTGGAGTAGCACCTGGTCCCTCTGCTCGGTTCCTCCTTTGTTCACGGAGTCGACTGAGCCACCGTGCGACCTTGGTCGGATCGGATTGATACTTAGTTATGCCCCTCCAGTCACTCCTCGGTTCATGGTACAGTGGGATCACTAATCACGCTCACGCCAGTCAGTCTGCGAGCGTAACATCCTGTAGTTGCCATTTCACTAATTATTATTCCAGATACAATATTTCGCAACAAACGACTGCCATTTAATTAAACTCAAATTAACATATTAGCCTTACTCATTATATCATTTATCAAGAACAAACTATTTCTTGTTTCTGATATTGTTTTGACCTCTTTAGCAATTACGGTTACATATGGTCATTTACAGATACTAGAATATTGGTCTGGTGGTCTGATTAAGTGCCAAAACACATTTATCATTTAGATTTGAAATTATATTAACAACATCTTTATGACTTTTATCCTTTACTGAGAGCATGAACACAGTTATTTTGATGGCTATTCTTTGTTAGTGTTGGAAAATCAAGCAGCACTCATTATAAAATGAATTTGTCATACTCATGCGATCAGCTCTAGTCAGGCACAGAAACAAATAACCTCCACTGGCAGCCCAAGACGTTTAAACTGATAAAATGTCCTGGAATTTTTATACATTGAGATTACTTTTTTTCTTAACTTTATTTTAAGCTGCAGAGGTTTGGGAACATTTCCAGTCTCAGACAGGAAGAAAGATTGCTCTTATTACGATAAGAGACTTTTTTCCCCTACTGTTGGATAATAAATATATGACTAATGTTTTCAAGGCAGTACATAGCATGGGCAATCTAAAAGAAGATCAATGGCAGAAAAACAATGTTGTCTTAATAAGCTTAAGACAAATTAAAAGTTAAACAAGTTGTAACGCTCTACCTAATATTTAGTTATTGGATAGGTTTGAGTATCCACATTATACAGCGTAGTATCCAGAGTTTGTCCTACGTGAATTTCAGAAACTGTTGTGAAATGAGGCAAAAAGAATATTCAATTTCACATTTGTGTTGATATAAAGTAAGATTCCAGTTTGATTTGGTGTAGGTTATTGAGTACTGGTGTTATGTAAGAGTGGTCTCCGGGCTCATTGAGAGTAAATAAACACAATCACATAAAATACCCAAAAAGTGTTTTATAAATTCAAAAAGAATGACAAAAGACATCCCATAAAACATTTAAAAAATATTGAGGGAGGGTTGTCAGTTCCTTGTCAGTTTGTATAACAAAATCATACATAGTTTAACAAGTAAAATACAACTTCAAATATTTTAAACAAATCAATACATAACCATCTAAAGAACACCATAAATTAGCACTTAACTTTTTTATTAACTTCTCCTTAGCCACAGTTATTATGTGCACAATGCATGTGTTAATCGCTTTCCAACCAGCTGATTTTCCATTTTTGCACTTTTGTTTTTTCCTC
This sequence comes from Phyllobates terribilis, assembly GCF_046119375.1. NCBI lineage: Eukaryota > Metazoa > Chordata > Amphibia > Anura > Dendrobatidae > Phyllobates > Phyllobates terribilis. The sequence goes on along the minus strand of NW_027362762.1, from coordinate 419,366,411 downwards.
CCCTTCTTCTAAGAACTATAACTTTTTTATTGTTCCATCCACAAAGCTATATGAGGGCTTGTTTTTTGTGGAATAAGTTGTACTAGAAAGTGGGAAAATATTACAGAAAAAACATAAAATTCAGCAATTTTTTTTTATTATTATTATTTACCATGTTTACTATACAGTAAAATTGACCAGGTAATATGATTCTCCAGGTCAGTACTATTTGTGATTCTAGGTATGGGAAGGACCCAGCATACGACGAGGGGAAAAGGGGGGAAACCCAGCAACTAGGGAAAGAGGGAGTGGAGACCCTTAGGTAGATCTTACAACGCCCTCTCTCCCCTATCGTCCCTAAATAGGTTCCTCACCTATTGACGAGCAGGATACCTAATCCCTACTGACTCTAGAGCTAGGCGCTAGGTAGGGAGGGGAAGGGGTGAGCACTAGTCAGCCCCACTGCAACTAAAGACAAACAAGATAAACAGACAAGGGGATACACTTAGCTTTGAGAAGACACCAGAATGATCACGACAATGATCACAAAGGAACTCCAAGAAGAAACTAGCCGAATGCTAGAACTCCAGGCCTGAACAGAGGAAAATGCTTCTATCACCAGCATTTCTCTGGAGAGGCTGGGTATTATTTAAAGGTCCAGCAAGGGTGTGTTAATTAGCAGCAGAAAGGAGAGCTCACCGCTGGGTCCAAGAGAGGGATGGTGAAAGGATCAAGAAGGTGTCTGCAAAGCCAAGCGCAATGACCTTCTACAGCCGGATCTAGAATGACTGTCTGTCACACACGACACACCCTTGACAGCAATTCCCTTCTATGAGTGGCCTCTGGACACTGAGGACCAGGTTTCTCTGAATGAGAGGCATGGAAAGAATGAACCAACCTAGGGGCATTCACCTCAGATGCTGAAACCCACATCCTTACCTCTGGACCATAACCCCTGCAGTGCACCAAGTACTGAAGGGAATAACGTTGAAGATGAGAATCCACAATATTTGAAATTTGGAACTCCAAATTGCCATCAACTATGATTGGCGGTGGTGGCAGGGGGGAGGACTCAAGGGGTACCACATACATCTTGAGCAGAGACCTGTGAAACACATTGTGCATCTTAAGAGCCTGAGGTAACTCAAGACAAAACGCTTCTGGGTTAATGACGGCGGTAATTTTATAAGGACCAATAAATCTAGGTCCCAACTTCCAGAAAGGAACCTTCAACTTGATATTCCTGGTAGAAAACCCACAAAATCATTCACACTTACAGTTGAAACCAGAAGTTTAGATACACTATATAAAAAGACACCTATGCGTGTTTTTCTCAATATCTGACATGAAATCAGAATAAACCTTTCCTGTTTTAGGTCAATCAGGATTACCATAATTCTTAATATTAAGTGAGAGAGAGAAAATGTTTTAATGCATTTTTATTACTTACTGCAAAGTCAAAAGTTTACATACACTATGATTACTATACCTTTAAACAATTCTGAACTGCCAATATGATGATGTCATGTGTTTGGAAGCTTCTGATTTTTTTGTTTTTTTGGCAACATCTGGGTTAATTAGAGACACACCTGTGGATGTATTTTAATGCACACCTGAAACACACTGCCTCTTTTACTAACCTTGGTTGTGTGACTATCTATAGGTGCTTACACTGCTTCTTTGTGTAGCATCATGGGAAAGTCTAAAGAAATCAGCCAAGAAATCAGGAAGAGAATTGTGGACTTGCACAAGTCTGGCTCATTCTTGGGTACAATTGGGTACAATTTCAAGATACCTGAAGGTGGCTCATTCATTTGTACAAACAATTATACGCAAATACAAACAAGATGGGAATGTCCCGCCATCATACCGCTCAGGAAGGAGACGGGTTCTGTGTCACAGAGATGAACATGCATTGGTCCGACATGTGCATATCAACACAAGGACAAAAGCAAAAGACCTTGTGAAGATGATGGTTGAAGCTGGTAAGATTGTGTCAATATCCACAGTGAAATGAGTTTTGTATCTACATGGGCTGAAAGGCCACTCTGCAAGGAAGAAGCCATTACTCCAAATGAAACATAAAAAAGCCAGATTAATGTTTGAAAATGCATACAGGAACAAAGATCTTAATTTTTGGAGACATGTCCTGTGGTCTGATGAAACTTAAATTAAACTTTTTTGGCATAATGACCATCGCTACGTTTGGAGGAAAAAGGGAGAAGCTTGGAAGCCTAAAAACACCATCCCAACTGTGAAACACGGGGGTGGCAGCATCATGTTGTCGGGTTGATTTGCTGCAGGAGGTACTGGTGCTCCCTGAAGAAGGTAACGCTGAAATGCGCGTTGGGGTGGATGCGCGGTCCACGTGAGGGTACCCAGTCAGCACAGCCTTTGACCTAGGTAACTTCCCCTGATATATTGAATTGCTTGCTTATTACTTACCTTTTATTACGGTTGCCAGGAACACATTCTGATAATATAGTCCCATTTCAGAACCTTTCTATTTTTTCATATTTTGGACTAAATTAGGTATAATAGTGGCCATTGTTAGTGTCTTTTATTTGGCATTTGATATGGTGAATGAACACCTGAGCCACTGACACATGGCACCTGGATAGTATAGGTTATGGGTCCCCTATGAGGTACTGCATAGTGTTTCAAATTATATATATATATACTTGTGTATGTACTACTATATGTGTATTATCATGGGCACTGTGCTGTGATCACTTGGAGATCCTCCCTATCACTCTACTTTATGAAGGACTATATATCTTTGCTGTGGTACCTCGGACCCTATACAATGTGGACCGTATTGTCACATCAGTGAGATGATTATCCAACATATGTGCTTTTCTGCACTTTTTGCATTGTGCCTGATACTGATTATGGAGTAATTTTTTATACTATTTATGAATAAAAGTTAAATTTTATCATAATTTTGGGTTGATATGGTCGTGCTTCTTTTCTTCAATTATCTATTGGTCCGACATGTGCATATCAACCCAAGGACAAAAGCAAAAGACCTTGTGAAGATGATGGTTGAAGCTGGTAAGATTGTGTCAATATCCACAGTGAAATGAGTTTTGTAGCTACATGGGCTGAAAGGCCACTCTGCCAGGAAGAAGCCATTACTCCAAATGAAACATAAAAAAGCCAGACTAATGTTTGAAAATGCATACAGGAACAAAGACCTTAATTTTTGGACACATGTCCTGTGGTCTGATGAAACTTAAATTAAACTTTTTGGGCATAATGACCATCGTTACGCTTGGAGGAAAAAGGGAGAAGCTTGGAAGCCTAAAAACACCATCGCAACTGTGAAAAACGGGGGTGGCAGCATCATGTTGTCGGGTTGATTTGCTGCAGGAGGTACTGGTGCACTTCACAAAATAGATGGCATCATGAGAAAAGAAGATTATGTGGCATTACTGAAGAAATATCTCAAGACATCAGCCAGGAAGTTAAAGCTTGGCCGGAAATTGGTCTTCCAAATGGACAATGACCCAAAGCATATTGCTAAAATGGTAACAAAATGGCTTAAGGATAACAAAGTCAATGTTTTGGAGTGGCCATGACAAAGCCCTGATGTCAATCCTATTGAAAATTTATGGGTAAAGCTGAAAAGGCAGGCGCGAGCAAGTCGACCTACAAACCTGGATCAGTTACACCAATTTTGTCAGGAGGAATGGGCCCAAATTCCGACTAACTATTGTGAGAAGCTTGTGGAAGGATATCCCAAACGCTTGACCCAAGTCATTCAGTTTAAGGGCAATGGTACCAAATACTAATGAAATGTATGTGAACTTTTGACTTTGCAGTAAGTAATAAAATTGCTTTAAAGCTCTCTCATTATTCTGCCATTTGACAAATATTAAAAATTATGGTAATTCTAATTTACCTAAAACGGGAAAGGTTTATTCTGATTTCATGTCAGATATTGAGAAAAACACGCATATGTGTCTTTTTATATAGTGTATGTGAACTTCTGGTTTCAACTGTAGATCTGAACCTAGTGAGCGTTTCCTGTCAGCCATGCTTTTGTATCTGTCTCCCATGATCTTCAAATTACTCTGAACCCCCCCCCTGCCACATAGTAGAGAACAATGAAGCAAAACTCCTCCTCAGGAACTCCCAAAGCCCTTCCCCCACTAAAGGTACCAAACTGTGGATAAAAACTGTATGCACCAAAGAAAGGTGACCTGTCAGTAGACTCTTGGCAATGGTTATTAATAGGAAACTCGGCCAACGGTAAATAAGATGCCCAATCCTCCTGGTTTTCGGAGACAAAACACATGAGGTAAGTCTCCAAATTCTGATGAATGCTCTCGGTCTGACCATTCGACTGAGGATGGAAGGCAGAAGAAAAAGACAACTACACCCCCAATCGAGTGCAGAAAGCTTTCCAAAATTTAGAAAAAAATTGGGTTCCCCGATCTGACACCACATCGGAAGGAACCCCGTGAAGTTTCATTAATGAATACCTGAGCAAGAGTTTTGGCATTCGGGAGTGCCGATAATACGATAAAATGAACCATCTTACTGGAGCTATCTACAACCACCAGGACCACAGTCTTGCCTGCAGATACTGGTAGGTCAGTAATAAAATCCATGGACAAGTGTGTTCATGGCCTGCTAGGAATAGGCAGTGGCAGAAGAGGACCAGACAGACGTTTATGCGAAACTTTGGAACGCGTGCAAATACTTCAAGAAGACACATGTTCAACCACATCCTGATGCAACCCCGGCCACCAAAAACAAAGAGAAAGGCGGTCCGCAGTTGCCTTACCACCTGGATGATCAGCAAGCACAGATTTGTGATGTTCCCTAGTTACTTTACGGCACAGATTAGATTGTAGAAATAACCTCCCCGAACGGCAGGAGGCAGGGGTGTCCCCCTGAGCCTCCAATACCTCTCCCTACAGGTCAGAGTACAAAGCCGAAATGACTACCCCCTTCTGCAAAATGGGAAACACGGAGATAAAGCATCAGCCTTGTTTTTAACCCCTGGATGGAAAGTGACAATAAAATTGAACCTAGTAAAAAGCAGAGACCATCTTGTCTGCCTCTGCCTGATTTTTAACACTTTTACATTTAGCAATTGCATCCTAGTGTCCATGTACACCACATGGGTTGATTATTATTATTATCCTTTTTTAGCTACATGTATATTATTTAGCAACAGTGTAAAAATGAAAAGAACAGCACTTCCACAGGTAAAATAAAAGCACTATTTTATTTTTTTATCCATAAAACCCGACATACAATGATTAAGGTCGTCTAGGACGCCGGAAACAAGTCAGTTTTTTATCTTTGTATGTCGGGTTTTATGGTATAAAGAAATAAAAGAGTGGTTTTATTTTACCTGTGGAAGTGCTGCTCTTTTCACTGTTCCATTGTTGCTGAGCCACACCAGCTGGAGTCATGGCACCCACCAGTTTTCCTCCCATGGATTTCCAACCTATAAAGCATCATAAGCTCTGATTCTTTTTTCTACATCTTCTGTTTTTCTTTGTGCAGCATTTTTATCTTGAGTAGATGTAGCACCCCGAGGGCTCGGTTGCTACAGAGGTATTGCATCTCAACCAGATGTGCGATATCTCACTTCCAGGTAAGGATGGAGTGTGGATCAGGACCCTGACACCTGCATGTATTACACCACATTTCCGGGGGGCAGGGCGACCGATATGCTCCAAGTAGAGCACGACAGTCCCTGTCCCTGGCTGGAGTGGGGGGAGGGAACACCGAGGAAGGGGGAACCATGTAGTGCATAGGAGGCAGAGGGCAGTTCCTGGGTGCACCTAGAGGGAGGTATAAAAGGGGGGCACCATTTTAGAGACGAGGAGAAGTTAAGTTCAGACAGAGAAGAAGAGGGAGCAGGAGGTGGGAGTAGAGGCTCTGCATGGGCTCTGCTCCGCAGGCGGGCCTGAGAGGGAGGCCGGAGCCTGGAGGAAGGAGAAGGAAGGAAGAGGAGCAGAGGAGGCTCCAGGAACAAGGAACGAAGGGGCCCCAGGGGTGTGGACCGGCGAGTCGCCACCACACGCCCGAATCTACCTGCGTAGGGGGTTCAGGCCAAAGTGGGAGACCGCTCCCCGAAACTAGTGGAGGCGGGGAACTACCCTCAGCTAGAAACCGGAGGCTGTGACATTTTACGTGGCGCAGCCCCTCGCTACACCCGCTAGGAACGCACCATATAGGGTCAGGGAAACTGGCGCCAAGGTTTACCAGAGAAGACCCGAGGCAGCCGGACAGAAGCGAGGTCACTGGCGGGGTATGACAGGCCAGAAAAAGGACACACAAGGGGGTCCTGTGAAACGCTCCAAAGTTATCTGGGAGTAGGCCGAGCCCCTCACCTGGTGAGCACAGTGCGACGTGGGACGTTATGACCAGCTGTAATAACGTAGATAAAGAACTGTGAGTAAATACCCTGGACTGCATTACAGGACTCTGTGTCGTTACTGCTGCTCCCGCGCACCATCACCCCCAACATCCACACTTGCTGCTCTGAGGCTATACTCCTCCTGTGGAGAGTTATACTATCTTCTTCTGCACCCACAACACCAGCCTCAGCGGTCTGCCCTGCAGCGGCGGTTCACTCTGACCGCAATCCACGGGTGGCGTAGTCGGACATTTAGCACATAGACTGCCATTTAGTTTGACCACCCTGAGCCATGGGACCGGGTCCCCGCCACATGAGGACTACAACCCCCAGCATCCGCAACGGGTCCGGTTCCGGTTATCCCCACACCCACACGGCCCAGGGGGCGCGTCATAGAGATGAGCGAATTTGTTCGGTGAATGATTGCCAGTTTCAAATTTGAAACGAATATGACACATTTGGATTCGTGTTCGGGTTACCGAGGTTTTGCGCAAAAATCGGCAAAAGTCGGCCCCAAACTCGAACATGGTCCCGAACATCCCTGGTTTCCCCTGCTGTCATATGCATGACAGTGCGTGAATCAGGGCCTGTGATAGGCGGTAATATCAGTAACAGCGATGCGGGGATCATACTGACAGCTGTCAGCGTGATCCCAACAGCTGTGACAGTGACCCACGGTAATATAGCCACCGACGGTCACAGCGCTACGGGATCATACTGACAGCTGACAGCGTGATCCCTGCAGCTGTGACAGTGACTCGCATTAATATAACTACCACCGGTCACAGCGCTGCGGGATCATACTGACAGCTGTCAGCATGATCCCCACAGCTGTGACAATCACCCGCGGTAAAAAGCTTACCGCGGGTTACAGGCACCGGTTCCTGTCACTATAGACAAGCGCCGCTAATGGGAGAAGTAATCTCTCATCAGTGCGCTTGGGCAGTGAAAGTAAAAAAAAAAGTTAAAATAAATAAATATTTAAATAAAAATAATAAACACATTTACTCACCTATGAGTTACCTGCACCTTGACCCCGATGTTCTTGTCCCCTGTAAAGAAAACAAACAAACAAGATATACTCACCTTACAGCTAATCCCCGAAACCCATGCTCACCTGCAATAAACCAACCTCATCCTCACCTGTCCACCGTAGTCCATATAGCGAGGGTCCCATGACGATTTCAGTGATAGCACGGCCACATCCGGAGATGTAACTGTCCTATCTGGCATCCAGCAATACACTGACAGGAGCTGTGGCTCCCACAGTGTATTGCGAGAAGCTTCCGGCTCAGGTCACTGGAGTTCAAACATCTGATGGTCAGCTGAGAGCTCCGGGACCTGACTTATGCCATTAGTGCTGTATGGGAATTTTCCCTCGCAGCACTTAATGCCATAAGTGAGATCACTGGAGATCTCAGCTGATCATCAGCTGTTTGAACTCAAGTGACCTCACCCCTGCAGCAACACTGTACACTGACAGGAGTGATTCCACTCCTGTCAGTATACAGTGCTGTCTTCTACAGCAGTCACATCAGTGAATGCTGATATCCCTGCTGTAGAAGTGACCCGGATTACCGTAGGACAATCTGGATTACGTCATGACGGCAGACAGGTGAGGGATATGGTTGTTTTTTACTTTTTTTTTTCAGGAGACGAGGCATTTGGGGACTAGCAGAATAATAAAAAAAATATTAAAATTGTGTGGAATTTTTTTTCAGTACAAGACTTTATTCTGGCCATGTCTTTATTGAAAAAGCGTCGTAAACCTTTACTACATGGTTAGTAATGGGGGCATCTTATAGACACCCTCCATTACTAACCTGGGCATCATGTCAGCCGCAAATACAGGGCTGACATGAACCCAACCTTATTACCCAACTCGCCACAGCTACACGGCAGTGGGAAGAGCGAGGCTAAGTGCCAGAATTGGCTAATCTTATGGATGCACCGTTTCCTGGTCCGCTGAAGGCTGATGTTATTAGCCTTGGAGGGGGCCAGGATCCATGGTCCATTCCCTGGCTATTAACATCAGCTCACAGCTATCTGTTTAGCCTTTGCTGGTTAGATTTTATAGGTGGACCCTACATCGATTTTTTTCTGGGGTCCACATGTAATTTAGCCAGTAAAGGCTAAGCAAACAGCTGTGAGCTGTTATTAATAGTCAGGGAACATCTTTGGCTAATGGCCCCCTCCCTGGCTAGTAATATCAGCCCCCAGTGGTCTGCTTTCCCTCTGCTGGTTATGAAAATGACGCAGGAGCCCATGCCATTTTTTTAATTTAATTCGTCATTTTATTTAATTTATAAGAAATCCCATGCCCACTGTGCTTATTTTTCACGCTTCGTAAACTCACCCGCAACATGTAAATTTCTATAGCGGAGACGCAACTCTCCGCTGCAGATTTTGACCGATTGAAATGTCACTACATGAGGTGAATCTGCATGTACTGACAAAACAAGTGCGGCATTAGAACGCAGCGTTTTGGATGCAGCTAAAATATTCACCCCTGGTCTGACGGTAATCCAAGGGTTAGGGTATGTGCACTCGATCTGGACAGGCAGCGCTTGTATACTTTATGCTGTGTCCAAAGCACTGTGTTCTATTAAACACAGGTGAATCCGCATGTGTTCATTGAGCTATGCGGATGCCCTGCATTCATTACATTCTACTGATCAGATTTCTCTTGAGGAGACTAGCGACTCCACAAGAAAAATTGACATGGTGCGGTCTGGAAAGACGCGCTGCATGTCCGTGTCCACAGGTTATCCGCAGGTTCAGATGAACATATAGTAGACATGGGATTTCTACAAATCTTATTCACTATGCCGTAACATCTGGGACTGCGGGTTTGACGTTGTATAAGCACACAGTGCCAAACCCGCAGCGGCTCCTGATCGTGTGCACATACCCTTAAAGCAATGACCCACGTTTCTTTTTTTCAAATATCTTTATTTAGCTCCAAAAACCATTCATTGCTTTACAAAAACGCATGCAAAAAACGCATGCAAAAATACTTAATGTGTGCATGACACTTCAGGTTACTCATTCTCTTTGCTGCAGTAATTTTGATGCATTTTTGCATGCGTTTTTGTAAAGCAATGAATGTTTTTTGGAGCTAAATAAAGATATTTAAAAAAGGAAATGTGGGACCTTGCTTTAATGGTATGTGCACATGATCAGGAGCCGCTGCGGGTTTGACGCTGCGTGCTTATGCAGCGTCAAACCCGCAGCGCCATATGTTACAGCATAGTGGATGGGATTTGTAGAAATCCGATGTACACTATGCATTCATCTGTGCCTGCGGATCACCCACGAACACGGACATGCGGCATATCTTTCAAGACCGCACAATGACAATTTCTCTTGCAGAGTCGCTAGCTTCCGCAAGAGAAACCTGATCTGTAGAATGTATTGAATGCGGGGCATCCTTATGGTTCAGTGTATAGTGCTATGCTGCAGGGGCAAGGTCACTTGAGTTCAAACAGCTGATGATCAGCTGAGAGCTCCAGTGATCTCACTTACGGTATTAAGTGCTGCGGGGAACATTCCCACACAGCACTAATGGGGTAAGTCAGGTCCCAGAGCTCTCAGCTGATCATCAGCTGTTTGAACTCCAGTGAACCCACCAGCTTCTCACAATACACTCTGGGAGTCATAGCTCCTGTCAGTGTATCGCCGGCTGCCGGATAGGAAGGTCACATCTCCGGATGTGGCCGTTCTATCACTGAGATCATCGTGGGACCCTAGCTATATGGACTACGGTGGACAGGTGAGGATGAGGTTGGTTTATTATTTTACCTTTACTGCAGGTGAGCATGGGCTTCAGGGATTAGCTGTAAGGTGAGTATATGTTGTTTTTTTATTTTTTATTTTTTACAGGGGATGAGAACATTGGGGTCAAGGTGCAGGTAACTGATAGGTGAGTAAATGTGTTTATTATTTTTACTTAAATATTTATTTATTTTAACTTTTTTTTTTTACTTTCACCGTGCAAGGGCGCTGATGAGAAATTACTTCTCCCATCAGCGGCGCTTGTCTAGAGTGACAAGAGGCACCGGATGATGGAGGTAGTAGCCCCATCAGCCGATGCCTGTCACTCACAGTACAATTTTTACCGCAGGTGACTGTTACAGCTGCGGGGATCACTCTGACAGCTGTTAGTATGATCCCTGATCCCGCAGCACTGTAACCAGTGGTAGATATATTACCGCGGGTCACTGTCATAACTGCGGGGATCACGATGACAGCAGTCAGTGTGATCCTGCAGCGCTGTGACCGGTGATAGCTATATTACCGTGGATCACTGTCACAGATGTGGGGATCACGCTGACAGCTATCAGTATGATCCTGCAGTGCTGTTACCAGCGGTAATGATATTGATAATGATATTACCGCTGATGACAGGCCCTGATTCCAATGCTGTCACGCAGATGACAGGGTGGGAAACCAGGGATGCTCTGGGCCATGTTTGTGTTCAGGTTCGTGATTCATAGCTCGAACACGAACATTTTTTTGATGTTTGGGTTTGTTCGCCAAACCTGAACATCAAAACATTTGCTCATCTCTAATCTTGAGTTATTTTTAATCCTTTCCATTGTTTCAGTTTAAATAAGGGCCATTTTTCTTCTATCAACCAATGCCCAAAGGTCCATGAATGTTTATAAACTCCCAGGTCTATTAACTGCAGTCATTTCTACTTATAGGTTTGTGCTGGTATATACACCTATTAAGCAAACACAGTTTTAATTCATAGCTATGATTTTTATTTTTATTATGCAATAAAGATCTCGATGAACAACCTCTATATGTGGTGATTCCATAAGTGTACAAAAGATCTCTATACATCTATTGTGCTCTGTTGTTTTGTAAGCAATTACACTGTAACAACTAGAATGAGTTGTTTCCATTTTAAGTTTTATTTATCTGATCAAGTCTAATAAATGCTACTATATGCATGACGCGCCCCCTGGGCCTGTGCTGTGCAGGGGATACCCGGAGCCGGATCGCTGGGGGTTGTAGTCCTCCATGGCTGTGACCCGGTCCGTTCCCAGGGCGGTCAAACCAGTGGCAGTCTTAGTAATGTGACAAATGTCCGACTACGCCACTCGTGGATTGCGGTCAGTGGGGACCGCCGCTGCGCTGCAGACCGCTGAGGCTAATGTTGTATGCGCAGCCAAGTATGGGATGACTCCCCACGGGAGAAGTATTGCCTCAGGGCAGCTAGTGTGGATGATGGGAGTGATGGTGTGAGCGTCCCAATACTGATGGCGCTGGTGCGGCGATGAAACACAGAGACGTGTGGTGCAGTTCAGGGTCTTTACTGATGGTATAACGCAGACCCTCCCGGGAGTACTGTTTAGCAGTAGGGGCCTTGTCAGTCTGTAAGCAAGTAGGATCTCCCCTGGCCAGGTGGAGTTGTAGGCCTCCCCGACTATCTGCACTCTTTCCTGGCTACCTTGCTCTATGCGGGTGGAGGTAGCCCACGTCCCTGAGTCTACCATGTGGTGCTCACCCGTATGGCCAGTGACTTGGGGCCTTCCGTTAGCCTCCGCTTCACGATGGCGGTGCTGGTCCCTTGCTTGTGACCGTGCCTCCGGGCTTCTACGGCCAGAGGACATGGAATCCCCTGCCGGTTGGATTCTGATGCTGGACCTGGATGTCCCCACAGCCTCGGACTCCGTGTCCTGGTTTAGTGTCTTCAGCCAAGGCGAGCTTTCTAGCTTCCAGCCTCTGGCACTCACTCCTGCTCCTACAGAGCTCCTAGTTCTTGCTTTCCCTCTCCAGCTCTAACTCTGTCTCCTCTGCTTGTTCTGCAGGCTCTGACTGACCTAATCCCGCCCCAGACCCAGTTTATAAGGGCAGATTTCTCCCCTCCCAGGTCTGGGCGGGCAGTGTTGCATGCTTAGGGCTCCTGACCAGAGAAACCTCCCACGTGCTCTCAGACATAATATTTCTATTACTGTGGCAACCAGACCCCTGGGGTGCCACATGCATATATATGTATAGATTGTGTAAGTCTAAAACAAAATATGTAAATAATAATAATAATACGAAATAAAATAATCTAATTGCTATTTCCTTCTAATGACAACTTTAATAAATATAAGTTTGTTTTCCTGTAAGCAGCAAAGATATGTCTAATACCAAACAGGGTATATTAAATTGAAAAATTCCAGCTGTTAAAGAAACATGGATGCAAACAGCATGATTCACAATTGTTAATTTTTGTTATTTTTTAAAAATATTTTGTAATTAAACTATTTTTAATTTAGTGCATTGTTGGGCCAGGTAGGAAGGAAAAGCACAGAGGTACATTTTTTAAAATTTGTAATTGGTTACATTAAATTGGCTGACTGCTATTACCTTTTAACATAGTATTAGAAATGTGTAATTTGATCAAATGATTGAAATAGAAATAGAGTATCAAAGCAATGATGGTATACTTCTAACTAAGTAAGAAATTGCCTACACATCAATTCCGTACTATTGTCACAATCAATGGATTTAATAGTGTTCACGATGACCCCACACCATATTTAGGAGATCTTTTCCATTATTTATATTTCTTATCTAAATGAGCATGAGATATGGGACAAGGAAGAAGGATTATATTCTCTCAGGAAATACTAGGCAATTTGCCATGACCCGATCTTATTTTTCATCTGCAGAACAAATTCGGGGAAATGTGATATAAACGTAGCCTAATTGTTTATCCGTAAAGACTAGTGTTGAGCGATATCTTCCGATATCGGGAAATATCGGATCGGATTGGATCGGACCGATACCGAAAAAGTATCGGATATCGCCAATTCTGATACCGGAAACCAATGCAAGTCAATGGGACAGAAATATCGGAATGAAAATAAACCCTTTCTTTCCTTGTAGGTTAATTCTACATGAAGGAAAACAACTAAGAATAATGTAGAATGTTTTGGGGGAGGTGGGGGAGACAATAAAGGCATAGAGGTTTAGCCCAATCAAATGGAATAGCAGGAATTAATATTTTTTTTAAGACGTTCTGAGTTACGGAAATATTGACTATGTTAAATATTTTTATATTTTGTCAGATATTTATGTTTCACTACTTCCATGCTCTTCACCTTCTTTTTTACTTCTCCCACACTTTCTCCTTCATCATCCTCAGCATCTTTTTCATCCTCTTCTTCTTCACCTTCTTCATCGTCTTCTTCTTCACCTTCTTCGTATTATTCTTTTTTTTTACATTTTTCATTTTCTACTTCTTCATCTTCTTCATATTCTTCTTCTTCATCATATTCTTATTTGTGACAGACATTCCTGTAGTTGTTATCTATAAAAGGTTGGACATTACACCTTTCGTTCTGCCCGTCACAAAAGATTTACAGCAGGATTTGTACGCGTTCAGTTTGGCCTGCAGCAGCAGGTCTTTTCCAGGGGCACCACGAGGAGGAACGGACTCACCCCCATACACTGCTTAGTCATCTTCTGCTTATAATTTAGATATTATCTTTTGCTCTGATTTTCAGTCTTATGCTTAATGTTCTTCTGCTTTTTGTTCTGCAGCTTCTTGTATTTCTGCTTCTTGGTATTCTGTCTCTTGCTCTTCTGTATCTTGTTGCTTGTCTTCTCTTCTTTGTCCTCTTGGTCAACTTCTTCAGGGTCATCTTCTTGGTCTTCTTCGGGGTGGTCTTCAGGGTCATCGTCTTCGGGGGTCCTCGTCTTCGGGGTCCTCGTCTTCTTCGGGTTGGTCTTCTGGGTCCTCATCTTCGGGGTCCTCGTCTTCTTCGGGGTGGTCTTCAGGGTCCTCTTCTTCTTCGGGGTGGTCTTCAGTGTCCTCGTTTTCTTCGGGGTGGTCTTCAGGGTCCTCGTCTTCTTCGGGGTGGTCTTCAGGGTCCTCGTCAGGGAGATCCAGAGTAATTACCAAGAACCATTTCAAAAAGCTTGAACTTGGAAATGTAGCAGAAGGTACAAGAAAGCTGAGGAACTACCGAGAACCAGCTGACGGTACTGGAACCCGGATGGGTAGCAGAAGGTACAAGAGCCAATGGAACTGCCGAAGACCAGCTGACGGTACTGGAACTCGGTTACTAAGCAGGAGGTACCTGTGCCAGAAAGCACTACCAAGGACCAGCAGACGTTGGTGGAACTTGGATACCGAGAAGGAGGCACCTAATCCAAAGGCACTGCCGAGAACCAGCTGACGGTACTGGAACCCGGATGGGTAGCAGAAGGTACCCATGTAAAAAAAAGTTCAAGGCCGCGAGCCGGCCGCAGTTACCAAAACCCACAGTCCTACAGGGGGTGCTTGTCCTATTGGCACTATGGAATCAGCCTTCATTGCCTGATCCCGCAGCCCACATAGGAGTCACCTAAACTGCAGGCACCATAGAGTCGGCTAACCCGACCGCAACACGACAGGACAACGCATTGGAGGCAAAGTGACGTTGACACTACACAGAAACAGCTGGCGTGCTGGAACCAGGCTGGGCAGGAGGGAGTACCCGTGCCAAAGTCACTGCCGAGAACCAGCTGACGGTACTGGAACCCGGATGGGTAGTAGAAGGTACAAGAGCAAATTGAACTACCGAGGACCAGCTGACGGTACTGGAACCCGGATGGGTAGCAGAAGGTACAAGAGCCAATGGAACTGCCGAAGACCAGCTGACGGTACTGGAACTCGGTTACTAAGCAGGAGGTACCTGTGCCAGAAAGCACTACCAAGAACCAGCAGACGTTGGTGGAACTTGGATACCGAGAAGGAGGCACCTAATCCAAAGGCACTGCCGAGAACCAGCTGACGGTACTGGAACCCGGATGGGTAGTAGAAGGTACAAGAGCAAATGGAACTACCGAGAACCAGCTGGCGGTGCTGGAACCCAGGGTAAATACTAAAAACAGAGTGGAGCCAGAGGTGTAATTGGAGCAAGTTTTAAATCAGTAGTACAGTGGATGTGGACAAAGCAGGAGAATTTGCCGGACACACAGCAGGGGAACAGCTGTCGTTACTGAACCCCAATAACACTGGAGCAAGCGTTGACTGTGCAGACGGCACTTCTGAGCAGCAACTAGCGGTATTGGAGCCCAGGGTAAATACTAAAAACAGAGGAGCCAGAGGTGTATTTGGAGGAGGTTTTAAATCAGTAGTACAGTGGATGTGGACAGAGCAGGAGATATTGCCGTCCGCACAGCAGGGGAACAGCTGACGTTACTGAACCCCAATAACACGGCAGCAAGTGTTGACTGTGCAGACGGCACTTCAGAGCATCAACTGGCGGTGTTGGAGCTCAGGGATAATACTGAAAACAGAGGAGCCAGAGGTGTAATTGGAGCAACTTTAAAATCTGTAGTAGTGAGAATGTGGACAGTGCAGGGGAAATTGCGGTCCGCACAGCAGGGGAACAGCTGACGTTACCGAACCCCAATAACATGGCAGCAAGTGTTGACTGTGCAGACGGCACTTCCGAGCGCCAACTGGCGGTGTTGGAGCTCAGGGATAATACTGAAAACAGAGGAGCCAGAGATGTATTTGGAAGAGGTTTTAAATCAGTAGTACAGTGGATGTGGACAGAGCAGGAGAAATTGCCGTCCGCACAGCAGGGGAACAGCTGACGTTACTGAACCCCAATGACACGGCAGCAAGTGTTGACTGTGCAGACGGCACTTCCGAGCGCCAACTGGCGGTGTTGGAGCTCAGGGATAATACTGAAAACAGAGGAGCCAGAGGTGTAATTGGAGCAACTTTAAAATCTGTAGTAGTGAGAATGTGGACAGAGCAGGAGAAATTGCCGTCCGCACAGCAGGGGAACAGCTGACGTTACTGAACCCCAATGACACGGCAGCAAGTGTTGACTGTGCAGACGGCACTTCTGAGCGCCAACTGGCGGTGTTGGAGCTCAGGGATAATATTGAAAACAGAGGAGCCAGAGGTGTAATTGGAGCAACTTTAAAATCTGTAGTTGTGAGAATGTGGACAGAGCAGGAGAAATTGCCGTCCGCACAGGAGGGGAACAACTGATGTTACTGAACCCCAATAACATGGCAGCAAGTGTTGACTGTGCAGACGGCACTTCCGAGCGCCAACTGGCGGTGTTGGAGCTCAGGGATAATACTGAAAACAGAGGAGCCAGAGGTGTATTTGGAGGAGGTTTTAAATCAGTAGTACAGTGGATGTGGACAGAGCAGGAGAAAGTGCCGTCCGCACAGCAGGGGAACAGCTGACGTTACTGAACCCCAATAACACGGCAGCAAGTGTTGACTGTGCAGACGGCACTTCCGAGCGCCAACTGGCAGTGTTGGAGCTCAGGGATAATACTGAAAACACAGGAGCCAGAGGTGTAATTGGAGCAACTTTAAAATCAGTAGTAGTGAGAATGTGGACAGAGCAGGAGAAATTGCCGTCCGCACAGCAGGGGAACAGCTGACGTTACTGAACCCCAATAACACGGCAGCAAGTGTTGACTGTGCAGACGGCACTTCCGAGCACCAACTGGCGGTGTTGGAGCTCAGGGATAATACTGAAAACAGAGGAGCCAGAGGTGTAATTGGAGCAACTTTAAAATCTGTAGTAGTGAGAATGTGGACAGAGCAGGAGAAATTGCCGTCCGCACAGCAGGGGAACAGCTGACGTTACTGAACCCCAATGACACGGCAGCAAGTGTTGACTGTGCAGACGGCACTTCCGAGCGCCATCTGGCGGTGTTGGAGCTCAGGGATTACAGTTCAGGTGGTAGAAACATGAACAGAACAGGAGACCTGGATACTTTTGCCAACAATTATTTATTCTGGAAGAGGACTGGCAAATTCATGAGAGATCCAGGCCTTGTTCATTTTGAGAAAAGTAAGCCGGTCAACATTATCGGAGGATAGTCGCATGCGACGGTCTGTTAGTACACCACCTGCGGCACTAAAGACGCGTTCCGATAATACATTAGCAGCAGGGCAAGCTAGCACCTCCAATGCATACTGACTAAGCTCTGGCCATGTATCTAGCTTACAAACCCAAAACTTGAAGGGAGAAGAGCCGTCTGGGAGTACACTAAGAGGGCAAGACATGAAGTCTGTCACCATCTGACGGAAACGTTGCCTCCTGCTGACTGGAGCCGTCTGTGATGGTGTAGACATTTGTGGCGGCGGGGACACAAAACTTTGCCACATTTCGGCCATACTGGTCTTGCCTTGTGCTGAGGCGCTGCTTGTGCTCCCTCTTTGTGCAGAGCTTCCTCCACTGCCTTGACGCACTGAGCAGCTTTGTAAAGCACTAGCAGCACTGCTCTCGGTTGGAATGGAGAACATGATGGAATGCACCAGTGCGTCTTGGTACTCCCGCATTTTAAGCTCCCGGTTCAACGGTGTTATGAGGCTTTGTAAGTTGTCCCGGTAGCGAGGATCTAGGAGGGTGGACACCCAATAATCAGCCGTGTTGAGAATGTGGGCGATGCGGCGGTCGTTTCTCAGGCACTGCAGCATGAAATCAACCATGTGCTGCAGACTGTCAACTGGCCAAGAAACGCTGTCCCCTGCTTGAGGCGTGATCTCTGCCTGCTTTGCATCACCCCACCCTCGCTCTAGATACTGACTACTAGAGCATTGTGTACCTCCCTCCATGGACAGATGTCTTCCTCATCCATTGACTCCTCCTCATCCTCCTCACAAAGTGTCCCCTGCCTAGGCCTTTGTGAGGAACCACGTTGCGCAGACTGTAGAGAAGCAGATGGCATTTGTGACTCCTCATCCTCCACCTCTTCCAAAACCTTGTCCCTTAGTGCTTGCAGTGTTTTTTCAAGCAGGCAGATAAGGGGGATAGTCATGCTGACTAGTGCATCATCTGCAATCGCCATCCGCGTGGAATAATCAAAGGCACGCAAAACATGGCAAATGTCCTTCATAGAGGCCCACTCAGTGGTGGTGAAGTGTGAACGGCGCGCACTGCGACTTGTTTGCGCCTGCTGCAGCTGGTACTCCATTACTGCTGCCTGCTGCTCACACAACCCCTCCAACATATGTAACGTTGAATTCCACCTGGTGGATAGGTCACATATGATGCGATGTTCCGGAAGACGTAATCGGCGCTGCAGAGCTGCAATGCGTGATCTTGCATTGCTGGAACGCCGCAAGTGAGCGCACTCTATGCGGACCTTGTGAAGCAGTGCATCAAGATCCGGATAGTCCCTCAAAAAACTCTGCACGACCAAGTTGAGCACATGTGCCAGACATGGGATGAGAGTGAGGTTGCCTAGGCTCAGAGCTGCCACCAGATTTCGGCCATTGTCACACACTACCATGCCTGGCTGGAGATTCGCTGGCACAAACCACACGTCGCTCTGCTGCTTGATGGCATTCCAGAGCTCCTGCGCTGTGTGGCTTCGATTCCCCAAAGAAATTAATTTTAATACGGCCTGTTGACGTTTGGCCACGGCTGTGCTCATATTGGTCACCATAACAGGTAACCGTTCACGGGTCGATGTGGAGGTAGACCGTGACGGCTCCTGCAGCGCTGATTCAGAGGAACTGGAGTATGAGGAGGAGTCAATGTGTACAGACTGGATTCCTGCAATCCTTGGAGTTGGCAGAACACGTACAGCGCCACTCTCAAGATCTGTACCCGGCTCCACAACATTTACCCAATGGGCAGTGAGGGAAAGGTATCGTCCCTGTCCATGCTTACTGGTCCACGCATCGGTGGTCAGGTGGACCTTGCTACTGACGGCGTTTTGTAGCGCATGTTTAATTTTTCCCTCCACATGATGTTGCAGGGCAGGGACGGCTTGCCTGCTGAAATAAAATCGGCTGGGCACGTTGTATTGTGGGACTGCCAATGCCATAAAGTTACGAAATGTGTCAGTCTCCACCAGCCTGAATGATAGCATTTCAAGGGCCAGTAGTTTAGCAATGCCAGCATTCAGAGCCTGTGCTCGGGGGTGGTTTGCCGAGTATGGGCGCCTTTTCTCCCATGCCTGTGCTAAAGATGGCTGTAGACTGGCCTGGGAGTGTGAGGATGACTGGGAAAGTGGTGCTGTGGGTGGAATTACACTGTGTCTCTGTACAACAGTGCCAGAGATTCTTCCATGGCGATCCTGTGAGGAAGCCGAACCAGCTGTGTGTGAGCTGGAGGAAGAGGCTACAACACGAGCTGAAGAGGTGGTAGGTGGCGCTGTAGGTTGGCCTAGGTCTTCAGTGTGTTTTTGTAACTCCACCACGTGCTTGGTCCGCACATGTTTCCACATATTTGTGGTATTGAGGTTGCTGACACATTTCCCTCTTTTCACCTTCTGATTACACAGCTTGCATTTGACAAAGCAAATGTCATCTGCAACTGTGTCCAAAAAGGACCAGGCACTGCAAGTCTTGGGAGCGCCCGCTTTGGATTTTGGAAGAGCCATGCTCCTAATGGGTGCCGAAGTGGAGGCTACAGGCAACCAAGTCTGCCCCCTCCCTCTCCCTCCTTTTTGGGCTGTTCGGGGAATCTCTTCCTCAGAGCTGCTCCCACCACCTTCCTGTCCCTCACGCCATGATGGGTCAAGGACCTCATCATCTACACCACCCTCTTCAAACAACTGCTTCTCCTGGGTAGTCTCGACAGCACAGTACGCACCAGAAAGTGGCACCTGAGTCTCATCATCAGATGCGTACTGAGGTGTGCTGCTGACCATAGGCACTGGCCCACTCGCCTCTTCAGATTCAGAGAGACAAAACGGTTGCGCATCACTGCATACTACCTCTTCTTCAAATTCTCGAATTCTGCTTGGCTGGCCCCCTATTTCCAAGCCAAGAGATTCAGAGAACAGAAGTAGAGATGGCTCCTGTCCAGGGCTCTCTGACTGCCTGGGCAATTTGGCAGGTGGTGAAGAGACAGATGGGTGCTCTTCAGTGCTCAGGACCTGAGAAGATCTGGAACTAATTGAAGTCGATGCATTAGCTGCCATCCATCCGACAACGGCTTCAATTTGGTCCTCCCGCAGCAGTGGGGTACTGCTAGCTCCTACAAAGCTGCGCATAAAGGACTGTTCCCTGGTAAAACTGGGGGATGCTGAGTCACTGGTGCCCGCAGCAGGCACAGAATCCCCACGTCCTCTCCCTGCAGGCACAGAATCCTCACATCCTCTCCCTGCAGAAACTCCACGCCCATGCCCACGCCCACGCCCACGACCACATGCCTTACTCCCTGCCTTCTTCATCTTGGTAGACTGATAAAGATAGGCAGAAAAGTACTAAGGGCTTAGTGTGCTTATTCCTGAACAGCTGCTAACAGGTATAAGAAACACTAATTTTATAAAGTGTGGACTAGACTTTAATATGAGCTAATGTGGCCTACACAACTGTAAAGTGGAGTGTTTGGTGAACTTTATTTAGGTTTTTTTTGTCACAAAAAGACACTGGATGTGCCTAAAGATGTAATAACGATAGTATCACAAACTTTTTGTAGCTATTACAATGTAGGAAGGTAACCTACAATGCAATAGATGAGGCTGCAAAAAATAGGCTAATACTAATCTGGCTGGGGCTGCAGGGCCCAATGCTGCAGAAAGGCTCCTCTAACTACTCCTATATAGTGTGTTTGGAACCAATTTAGCTGAATACGGATGGAACCACCACACTAATAGGAGATATCAGGAAAAATTATGAATTGGCAAAAGAGGACAATGTATGAGGCAGTGACACACACTGAGTGCACTACAACCAGACGTGGTTGAAGCACACACTACAGGGTGAGCTGCACTCACACAAACAGACCTTGCAGACAGCGGTGAACAGTACAGATGCAGAGCACTGTGCACTAGCGCTGCAAGACCAAAAAAATTTCTCTATCTACTCCTATATAGTTTGTTTGGAACAAATTTAGCTGAATACGGATGGAACCACCACACTAATAGGAGATATCAGGAAAAATTATGAATTGGCAAAAAAGGACAATGCATGAGGCAGTGACACACACTGAGTGCACTATAACCAGACGTGGCTGAAGCACACACTACAGGGTGAGCTGCACTCACACACAGAGACCTTGCAGAAAGCGGTGAACAGCACAGAGAACTGTGCACTAGCACTACAAGGCACAGCGATTTATAAAGTAGCTTGGGTAAAGCAGAATAGACCAAATAGGTAGCTAAAACTGTCCCTCAGAACAACAGCATCCTATCCCTAACTGAATTCACAGCAGAGTGAGCTCAAAATGGCGGCGGCGGCTTTTATAGTGCATCATGACATCATTTCAGCAGCCAATCACAGCCATGCCATTAGTTAAGATGCCTACATGCCTAACAGGATGTGCCCACACTTCTTAGGATCCTCATTGGCTGAATAAAATGAAAATGGCTCATTGCATTATGGGAACTTCCGATTCCGGTATACGATATTGCAAAAGTATCGGAATTAAGTATCGGAATTCTGATACCGCGAATATCGGCCGATACCCGATATTTCAGTATCGGAATGCTCAACACTAGTAAAGACACAAAATCTTCTTTTTCAAAATATGATAACGCTAAATATCAATTAAATACTGTATACATTTATATAAATGAGGAACAGCGTGTACCTTCTTGTAGTAATAATAATATTAATAACATTGATGATCTTCATTAGGCTGCTTTAATGTTTCATGTGTTCTTTGAAGGTTCATTTCTTGAGTCACGTATTTTTCATTCCAATAAACTATTTCATCTCCTTTTAAATCCCTGCCTCTAGTGTTATGGGACAACACTCACAATACTGCTGTGAAGGTCATACTTTAATTATGTGCGACTGTAATATACACAGTAAGCATAAGCTGAGAAGAATCATCCAAATCCCAAGATCTAAAGAGCATATAATTACGACAGGTTTGTCTAAATATTTCTACAAGCAGAAAATAACTGTGTTTCTTTGCATGATAGTAACAATAATTCACCTAGATTCAATTATTTTTTTCTAGAGAAATTAGCATTCTTTTTAAATATGAATTCATCAGCTTCATCAAATTTTTCCCCAAAAATTAATTCACATGGATTGATTTTCTATGATTGTTCTCTGTGGGAGAAATAAAATAATAATATTGCAGTTATGATACCTTTTAATGGCTAACAAAAATAAAATAAATGATTTTACGAAGCAAGCTTTCGATACTACTCTCTTCATCAGGCATTTAATAACTAGAGATGAGCGTTGTTCTACTCGAACTGTTCGCCAATCTCAAATTCGAGCTGTTTTGGGCGGTGTTCGAGCCGGTCGGCGAACACGAACAATTTGAGAAAAATTCGGCTGTTCGAGGTTATGTTCGATAACTGTTCGTGCACCAAAATCATAACTGGATTTTTTCTCAGTAATGATGAAAATTAATGTTAATACGCAGTTTGAGTGTACAGCGGGGCGGGGGGAGGGGCAGGGGATGGATCTCTGCAGGAACAATGAAGATCTCCATTTTTTTTTTTCTTTCCCGCATTTGCAGTGGGGAGGTGCAATCTGTCAGCCTATCAGCAGCGCACACACGAAGCGAAGTGCTTTTTTTCACACAAGCAAGGGCATGTGTGATTGGCAGTGTATGTCACATGTCCTTGCCCTATAAGACCAAGCCATTTTCCCCGTCGCCACCATTTTCTCACTGCTGCAGCTGCGTGTTAGACGGCACCGCTGTTGCTGTGTGCGCTATACCTTGTTAATTTCAAGCCAATTTTCGCACAAATATACAGATAGCTTGGGAGTAGGGAATAGTTGTGATTGCAGTCCTTTTAAGGACTAGGTTACAGCATTTCCTACGACATTTATCAGGCAGGTCTGTGCTCTTAAATAGATAGATTGTGGGAGTAAAGACTAATTGTAATTGGAGTCCTTTTCAGGACTAGGTTACATCAGTTCCTATCAGTTTTTGCCAGGCAGGTCTGTGCCAGTGCTGTGCAAGTTTTTTTCACAGCATTTGGCTGAATCTAGCAAAGCTAATCCTTTTTGGCCTATTGCAGAGTGTGTTAGTCAGTGGAGTAGCCTATCTGTGTTGCAAGATATACCACCTGTGTATAGAATACCAATTTTTTTACTGCACCTAGTGAAGTAAAATCTTTTGGGCATAGCATCATTCTATTAGTCCATCTATACTGACCTCCATCAGGTTGCAAACTGAATATAATTTTTTTCTGCATCTAGCTCTGAAAAAATATTTGGGCTTCTAGCAGTGTGTGGGACTTGGTCTATTAGTCCATCTATACTGACCTCCATCAGGTTGGAAATTAAAAATAATTTTTTTCTTCATTTAGCTCTGAAAAAATATTTGGGCTTCTAGCAGTGTGTGGGACTTGTTCTATTAGTCCTTCTATACTGACCTCCAGCAGGTTGCAAATTGAATATAATTTTTTTCTGCATCTAGCTCTGAAAAAATATTTGGGCTTCTAGCGGTGTGTGGGACTTGGTCTATTAGTCCATCTATACTGACCTCCATCAGGTTGCAAATTAAAAATAATTTTTTTCTGCATCTAGCTCTGAAAAAATATTTGGGCTTCTAGCAGTGTGTGGGACTTGGTCTATTAGTCCATCTATACTGACCTCCATCAGGTTGCAAATTAAAAATAATTTTTTTCTTCATTTATCTCTGAAAAAATATTTGGGCTTCTAGCAGCGTGTGGGACTTGTTCTATTAGTCCATCTATACTGACCTCCAACAGGTTGCAAATTAAAAATAATTTTTTTCTGCATCTAGCTCTGAAAAAATATTTGGGCTTCTAGCAGTGTGTGGGACTTGGTCTATTAGTCCATCTATACTGACCTCCATCAGGTTGCAAATTAAAAATAATTTTTTTCTGCATCTAGCTCTGAAAAAATATTTGGGCTTCTAGCAGTGTGTGGGACTTGGTCTATTAGTCCATCTATACTGACCTCCATCAGGTTGCAAATTGAATAAAAAAATTTTCTGCATCTAGCTCTGAAAAAATATTTGGGCTTCTAGCGGTGTGTGGGACTTGGTCTATTAGTCCATCTATACTGACCTCCATCAGGTTGCAAATTAAAAATAATTTTTTTCTGCATCTAGCTCTGAAAAAATATTTGGGCTTCTAGCAGTGTGTGGGACTTGGTCTATTAGTCCATCTATACTGACCTCCATCAGGTTGCAAATTAAAAATATTTTTTTTCTTCATTTAGCTCTGAAAAAATATTTGGGCTTCTAGCAGTGTGTGGGACTTGTTCTATTAGTCCTTCTATACTGACCTCCAGCAGGGTGCAAATTGAATATAAGTTTTTTCTGCATCTAGCTCTGAAAAAATATTTGGGCTTCTAGCGGTGTGTGGGACTTGGTCTATTAGTCCATCTATACTGACCTCCATCAGGTTGCAAATTAAAAATAATTTTTTTCTGCATCTAACCCAGCCAATAGTTTTGGCCTAATACCACAGTTTGGCCACTCAGCTCTGCTCGGTTACCATCCATTGTTTTTTTGTGCAAACAACTCCAGAGTTGTGAATTAGTTAACCACCAAAATGAGTGGAAAAAGGCCTGCTGCTGGTGGAAAGGGGAATAGGCGTGTTGGGAAGGGGAAAAAAGGTTGTGTCCGTGGGGTAGGTGCAGAAGAAAGACCATCTTCCAGCCAAACTAAAATGTCTACTTCTTTTAGCGGACAATGTGATAAGATCCCTTTCTTACGGCCACGCCAATCGCTACAAATTCCAGATGAGGCACAAAAACAGCAGGTGCTTCAACGGATATCAAGTGCTCCTTTAAGTGGGCTCTCCTCCACATCAACTTCAACATCACAAATACTCCAGTCCTCAAAGGTGTCACCCAAATCGCACTTGCTTCCTCACAGCTCCCAAATCTCCAGCTGCCCGTCTGAGTATGAGGTAGAACAGATGGTTGAGTCTGCAGAGCTGTTTACTCATACTATAGCCTGGGAATCAGAGGTCGACTCCAGCGCTTCTGTGAATCCAGACGAGGAAATGATCTGCACTGATGCCCAGAATCTTTATGAGTCGGATCCAGGACCAGACGCAGAAGGTTCTGACCATAATGTAGACCCTCATTCCCAAACTGTAACTCCTGTTGGTGGAGACAATGAGGAAGACGATGATAAGACTCAAATACCTGATTGGAGCGACAACTTTAGTTTTTTGTCAGGGCAGGAACAGGTTGGCTCTGAGGACGACGGGTGTGATAACGCACAGGGTGATGATGATGAGGTCGGAGATCCCACTTACTGTCAACCCACAGTCAGCCAAGAGATGAGGTCAGCAGAGGAGGTGGAGGAAGATGCTAGTGACGACGAGGTCAGGTTGCGCCTTCCTGGACAGAGACGTAGTACTGGAAGCACGTCAACAACTGCATCCTCAAACACAACTCTGCCTCTCACCACAAGTCGTGGTGGCTCTTCAGGTCGCATGGGTGCTAAGCCTTGCATAGCCTGGGCATTTTTTCAGATCGATAAAGATGACCCAACTCGTGTTATCTGTAACATTTGTCAGCAAAAGCTAAGTAGAGGCCAAAAAATACATAGTTTGAGTACTTCATGCATGAACCGGCACATGGACATGAAGCATAAGTTGCAGTGGGAAGCTCAGTGTGCTACAATGCGGGCTAGCCGGCCGGGCCAACCACCGTCTGCCATATCTTGTGCATCCGCGGCCTCTTCATCCTCTGTGACTGGGGGGACAGCAGTCACACCTGTTTTGGGGCGCAGACCTGCCACCTCTTTACCCGCAACAGCCAGCGTGATTGGCAGGTCATCATTTTCTTTGGAGGTGGTAACACCAGCTGGTCTTGAGCGCTGTCCGACATCGATAGCACCACCTTTGGATCAAGGCAACCTAACATGTCCGTCTGCATCTTCCTCACAGACCGGCAGTTTGCCGGGGACACCCTTATCAACCCCGTCTAAGCACAATAGCCAGCCCTCGGTCCCTCAGATGTGGACAAGTAAAAGACCATTTCCTCCTAGCCATGAGAAAGCTAAGAGGTTGAATTTCACCATCTGCAAGCTCTTGGCTACAGAAATGCTGCCTTTCCGCCTGGTGGACACAGAGGATTTTCGAGACCTTATGTCCGTCGCAGTGCCCCAGTACCAGATGCCCAGTCGGCACTACTTCTCAAAGAAAGGTGTGCCTGCGCTCCACCAGCATGTCGCACACAACATCACCGCTTCTTTGAGAAACTCTGTGTGTGACAGGGTTCATTTCACCACAGACACTTGGACGAGTAGGCATGGACAGGGGCGTTACATGTCGCTGACTGGGCACTGGGTAACTATGGTGACAGCAGGACAAGGGGCTGCTGTCCAAGTCTTGCCGTCCCCACGAGTTGTGCGTCAATCCTCTTTATGTCATTTTTCCTCCACTGCTTCTGCCTCCTCAACCTCCTCTCGGTCTTCCACCTGCACCCAAAGCCTGTCTGGTCATGCCACAAGCTTTCTAACTGCGCAGAAGGGATCCTGCACACCTCCTTACTATGCTGGCAGTAGGGCTCAACGTCATCAGGCGGTTTTTACATTGAAATGTCTGGGAAATGTGAGTCACACAGCTGAGGAGTTGTGGTCAGCTCTGGAGAACCAATTTCATGAATGGTTGTCTCCACTGGACCTGAAACCAGGGAAGGCCGTGTGCGACAATGCTGCAAACCTGGGTGCTGCCCTTCGCCGGGGCAATGTCACACACGTGCCTTGTATGGCTCACGTGTTGAACCTGGTTGTCCAGCAATTTTTAGCCCACTATCCCAGACTAGATGGCCTTCTGCAGAGGGCACGGTCGCTGTGTGCTCACTTCCGCCGTTCGCATCCCGCAGCTCAGCGACTTACATCTCTACAGAAGTCGTTGGGCCTGCCACTTCACCGGCTAAAATGCGATGTGCCTACCCGGTGGAATTCAACTCTGCACATGTTGCAGCGACTGTGGCAGCACCGACAAGCCCTGGTGCAATACGTTCTGACGTATAGCCTGGGCCAACGAGATTCAGAGGTGGGGCAAATCACGCTGGAGGAGTGGTCTCAGATCAGGGACCTATGCACCCTTCTGCACAGTTTTGAAATGGCGATGAAGATGTTTAGTGCTGACGATGCCATTATCAGCATGACTATTCCGGTGATTTACATGCTGGAGCACATGTTAAACAGAATTCGGAGTCAGGTGGTGGCACAAGAGGAGGTGGAGGAAGTAGAGGAGGAGGAGTTGTATGCGGAAGGGCTGACATCTGCAAGGTCCAGACGGTCGGCAGCACCAAGGCGGCAGGCATGTGAGGGTGGGGGAGATGATTTTACCAGGGCGCATGGTAGCAGCCAAACTAGTGAGGAAGGTGCAGGAGCCCAGGAAGAAGTGGAGGACGAACTGATGGAAGACTCATCAGATGAGGGAGACCTTGATCACATTTCTGTTGTGCGAGGTTGGGGGGAGAGGACAGAGGAAGGAAGCATGATTGCTACCTCGCCACCAACACAACAGGGACTTGGTGCTCCTGGATGCGCAACACACATGAGTGCCTTCTTGCTGCACTACCTGCAACATGACCCTCAAATTGTGAGAATTAGAAATAATCCTGACTACTGGGTTGCCACACTGTTAGATCCCCGGTACAAAAGTAAATTTGCAGAAATTATTCCTGCCATAGAAAGGGATGCACGCATGCAGGAGTATCAGCAGAGACTGTTGCAGAATCTTACATGTGCTTTTCCACAAAATACCAGTGGTGCACGTAGTGAATCTCACAGTTCCAACTTGCCAACCGTGGGACCGTCAAGTGTTCAGCACTCAAACCGTAACAGAACCACAGTATCTGCTGGTAACATCAATTTTGCGGAATCATTTCACCACTTTTTTAGCCCATCCTTTGCAAGGCCACAGGAGACAAGAAGTCTGACACATAGTCAACGCCTAGAGACGATGGTACAGGAGTATCTCCAAGTAAACATTGAAGCCACGACTGTGTCACTAGACCCTTGCTCTTTTTGGGCTTCCAATCTGGATAAATGGCCGGAGCTAGCCACTTACGCCTTGGAGATCTTGTCATGCCCCGCAGCCAGCGTTCTGTCTGAACGTGTGTTCAGCGCTGCTGGTGGTGTGCTGACAGATAAGCGCACGCGGCTCTCCACTGATAATGTAGACAGACTCACGTTCATAAAGATGAACAAATCATGGATCCGAAACGACTTTTCTACCCCTGTGTCATCCTGGGGAGAGTAAAAGCTTGATGATTGGTTAAAATCACCCTACCAACCGTTTTAAGCTTTCAAATTACTAATCATGTTTATCTGTATCTTGACTGGAAAATAATTTGGGCTTTGTAGCAGTGTGCAGCACTGATCCTATTAGGCCATCTATAATAAGCTTCACCAGATTTAAAATTAAAAATAATTTTTAGCTGCATCTAGCCCGGAAAATAATTTTGGGGCTCCGAGATGCGCAAGACACATAAGTGCCTTCTTGCTGCACTACCTGCAGCATGACCCTCATATTGTCAGAATTCGAAGTAATCATGACTACTGGGTTGCCACACTCTTAGATCCCCCAAACTTTTCGATCAACCTTTTCATTTTAATAAAGACCAAAAAAATGGTCATTTTTGAAATTATAAGCATTAGCAGGTTGTTAGAAACTGAAATCAAACAGTTTTCAACTCAAAACTTTATTCTAGGTGATGTTACATTTTCACATAGGACCCCTTGTTCGAAAGGAGCTTCTGAACTCTCTCGTCCATTGAATTTGTCAGGTTTTGGATGGTTTCTGCTTCAATTGTTTTGCATGAGGACAGAATACCCTCCCAGAGCTGTTGCTTAGATGTGAACTGCCTCCCGCCATCATAGACACTCCTTTTAATGATGCTCCAAAGGTTCTGAATGGGGTAGAGGTCAGGGGAGCATGGGGGTCACACCATAAGTTTGTCCCCTTTTATGCCCATATCAGCCAGAGATGCAGATGTTTTATGTGCAGCATGAGATGGTGCATTATCATGCAGAAAAATGATCTTGCTGTGAAATACACGGTTCTTCTTCTTGAACCATGGCAGGAAGTGCTGTTTGAGAAAATCCACATACATTATGGAGTTCATCTTTAGCGCCTTCAGGGATCCTAAAGGGGCCGACAATCTCTCTCCCCATGATTCCAGCCCAAAACATTACTCCACCTCCTCCTTGTTGGCGCTGTAGCCGTGTTTGCGTGGGGTGTCCATCAACCAGCCATCCTCCACTCCATTCATCTGGACCATCGAGCGCTGCACGGCACTCATCCGTGAACAAAACAGTTTTGAAATCAGTCTTCATGTAATGTTTGGCCCACTGGAGCCGTTTCTGCTTGTGTGAAGTGGATAGAGGAGGTCGACAGGATGGCATATGCACAGCTGCAAACCTCTGAAGGACCCTGCATCTTGTTGTTCGGGGGACGTTGGAGGCACAAGCAGCTTCAAAAACTTGTCTGCTGCTATGACAAGGCTTTTTTGCCGCTGCTGTTTCAACCTGACGTAATTGCCTGTAGGAAAGAGTCCTCAATTTTCCCTTATCAGCACGCACACGTGTGTACTGTGAATCAGCTACATACTTCTTGATTGCCAAGACACTTCATCCTGATCATCGCACAATGTTGATTGTAGTCATGCCTTGACCTAAACACTCCACAATTTGTTGCTTCTCAGCAGCCGACACATCCTTTTTCTTTCCCATTTTGGCAGAAAATGTAGGCTGCTTAATAATGTGAGAGAGCCTTCTTAAGTAGTCTTGCCTTTCATTGGACACACCTGCCAAACTAATTAGCACAGGTGTCTGCAATTGCTTACAGTGATATAAAGAGCCCTGACACACATCACCATCAATGAGTTTAACTGACAAACAAACAAATTCTTCCCTTATCACTCCTAAACACTTTTTGCATAATAATTTGGAACGCGGTGTACATGTGCTTTTCCACAAAACACCAGTGGTTCACGTAGTGAATCTTACAGTTCTAACTTGCCAACCGTGGTCTGTATGGAATTGTTCAATAAAGGGCCCAAAATTAAGATAACATAGATGGGAGAGGTCTCTATGAATAGGAATTCCTAAGTATTTGATACCCTGTGAGGGCCAGGCAAAGGGAAAGTTGGACTGGATGGAATCCTATATGGATTTAGGGAGGGAGACATCGAGGGCCTCAGACTTCGCTGCATTGATTTTAAAATTTTACCATGTAACAAAGTGATCTATTTCAGCCATAACAGCAGGGATGGATATATGTGATTGAGTGATATATACTAGGACATCATCAGCAAATAGAGAGCACTTGTACTCGGTGCCTCCCACCTCAATCCACCTAATATTGGGGTTATGGCGAATTGATGAGAGCAGGTGCTCCGTCACTAGGATGTATAAGAGAGGGGACAGAGGACATCCCTGCCTTGTCCCATTGGTGATTGTGAAAGGTGATGAAAATGTTCTGACGCACCCCCTGGGCCTTGGGACACCCGGAGCCGGACCCTTTTTGGTGGATGCTGGTGGTTGTAGTCTTCGTGGCGGCGATCCGGTTCCGTGGCTCAGGGCGGTCAAACCAGTGGCGGAACTATTTATGTGGTTTTGATGTTTAAATGTCCGACTACGCCACCCGTGGATTGCGGTCAGAGTGAACCGCCGCTACAGGGCAGACCGCTAAGGCTGGTGTTGTGGGTGCAGCAGAGCGTAGCATAACTCCCCACGGGAGGAGTATAGCCTCAGGGCAGTGTATGCGGAGGATGGGGGTGATGGTGCAGGGCAGCAGCAGTAACGACACGGAGTCAGTGATGCAGTTCAGGGCCTTTACTCACAGTTCTTATTATCCAGACCACGTCTGCAGGTAACGGCTGCCCACGTCGTACTGTGCTCACCAGGTGAGGGGCTCAGACAACTCCCAGATAACTTTGGAGCGCTTCACAGGACCCCCTTTGTGTGTCCTTTGTCTGGCCTTTCTTACCAACACTTCTGTCCGGCTGCCTCGGGCCTCCTCTTGGTAAACTTGGCGCCAGTTTCCCTGACCCTATGTGGTGCCTTCCTAGCGGGTGGAGCAAGGGGCTGCGCCACATAAAATGTCAGAGCCTCCGGTTTCTAGCTGAGGGTCGTTTCCTGCCTCCACTAGTTCGGGGACCGGTCTCCCCCTTTGGCCTGACCCCTCCACGCAGGTGGATTCGGGCGTGCGGTGGCGACTCGCCCGTCCGCACCCCTGGGATCCCTTCATTCCTCGTTCCTGGAGCCTTCTCCGCTCCTCTTCCTTCCTTCTCCCTCTTGCAGGCCTGGGCCTCTGTTACTAGGCCCGCCTCCGGAGCAGAGCTCATGCAGAGCCCCTGCTCCCTGCCACTTCTGCTCAGACTTCTCTGCACTGAACTAAGATGGTGCCCACCTTTTATACTCCCTTCTCAATGCACCCAGGAACTGCTTCCTCCCTGCTCCTGCACTGCAGGGTTCCCCTTCCTCAGTGTTCCCTCCCCCCACTCCAGCCAGGGACAGGGACTGTCGTGCCCATCTCAGGGGCATATTGGTCGCCCTGCCCCACGGCAATGTGGTGTAATGCATGCAGGTGTCGGGTCCTGATCCACACTCCATCCTTATCTGAGAGTGAGATATCACACCTCTGGGTGAGGTGCAATACGTCTGTAGCAACCGAGCCCTCGGTGCTACAGTTCCATTTATCTTCAGCCTAGGTGACGTATTGTGATACAGGGCCGTGATTTTGGCTATAAAAGGGTCCCCTAGACCCCTACCCCAAGCTTTTTAAGAGAATCATATATGGCGTGCCAGGAGACTCTATGGAATGCTTTCTCAGCATCCAACGAGAGTATCTACTTACAAATTTTTAACTGCATCTAGCCCAGGAAATACTTTGTGCCTAGTAGCAGTGTCTGTTAGTCAGCGGATTATCCCGGCTGTTAAGGAAGCTACACCACCTGTAGTTTGGACACTTAATTTTTTCAAAGGAAATGCTTCGGGACCACGGGATACTTAGTGAAGAGCATCAGGAGGCACCCCAAGGCATAGGGGCTGGGACTGGCACTAGGATGCCTTGCGGTGGACAGCCGAGCTCGATCCTTATAAAAGCTTTTTAACTGCAGCAGCTTTAGTGGACGCTACTGGAGCTGGAATTACGCGGCTGCTGGCATGAGACTTGCCCTCCAATAGATCCTTGTAAATGGATTTAAAGTGTATTCATTCAAATTAGAGGGACAATTTAAATTAAAAAGCTTAGAGCTGCCTCCACCACAGGGGGGCTCTCTCGACCCACCAGCGGACAGGCACCAGTATTGGGAGAGGGGGGCTGGCCGTCAGGGTTCACCGCGGCTCTGGCACAAACCCGGCGACACGGAGGTGGCACGGGCAGGAGCGGACTGGCCGTCTCGGCTTCTCACTTTTTGGATTTTAAAAGGGCATGACATGCCTATATCTGTGTCTCCCCCTCCTTTTACTCCTCCACCTCTTTTCTTTTCGCATGACTATATGTACTTGTCACTTTTCCATGTGTTAGTTGTGTCTTCTGAGCAGTTTGTCAGCTTTTGGACACCTTTGAAGGTGTTTTCTATGTGTTTCTATGTGTTTTTGTTTGCCTGCCATTGGTTTTAACGGTGTTCGAAGGTGTTCGACGAACAGTTCGACGAACAGTTCGGCGAACACACGGGTGTTCGACGAACCGAACCGAACTCGAACACTACGGGGGTGGCTCAACACTATTCATAACAAAGTATCTGAAGAAACATATACACAAAAAGAACAGAGACATGACATAACAAATGGACATTTAAAAAAAAACAAAAACAAACTGAGCTCAAGGAAACAATTCTTCATTAGCTTAGATAAGTCGTGTGAAAGTTTTATTGTTCCAGAGCTGATGCCCTCACTGTCTCTGGACCGCAGTCCTCAGATTAAGTAGTAAGTCATAAATACAGGTGCATCTCACTAAATTAGAATATCATCAAAAAGTTCATTTATTTCAGTTCTTCAATACAAAAAGTGAAACTCATATATTATATAGAGTCATTACAAACAGAGAGATCTATTTCAAGTGTTTATTTCTATTAATGTTGATGATTATGGCTTAGAGCCAATGAAAACACAAAAGTCATTAACTCAATAAATTAGAATAATTAACAAAAAACATCTGGAAAGGCTTCCTAAGCATTTAAAAAAGATCCTGTTGTCTGTTCACTAGGCTCCACAATCATGGAGAAGACTGCTGACTTGACAGACGTCCAGAAGGTAGTTATTGACAATAAGTAAATACAAAGTAAATTTTGCATTTCATTTGGAAATCAAAGCCCCAGAGTCTGGAGGAAGAGTAGAGAGGCACACAATCCAAGCTGCTTGAGGTCTAGTGCGAAGTTTCCACAATCATTGATGATTTGGGGAGCCATGTTATCTGCTGGTGTAGGTCCACTGTGTTTTATCAAGACCAAAGTCAGCGCAACCATCTACCAGGAAATTTTAGAGCACTTCATGCTTCCCTCTGCCGACAAGCTTTTTGGAGATGGAAATTTCATTCTCCAGTAGGACTTGAATCCACACTGCCAAAAGTACCAATACCTGCTTTAAAACAACAGTATCAATGTGCTTGATTGGCCAGCAAACTCGCCTGACCTTAACCCCATAGAGAATCTATGGGGTATTGTCAAGAAGAAGATGAGAGACACCAGACTCAACAAGCAGATGAGCTGAAGGCTGCTATCAAAACTACCTGGGCTTCCATAACACCTCAGCAGTGCCAGAGGCTGATCGCTTCCATGCCACGCCGCATTGATGCAGCAATTGATGCAAAAGGAGCCCCGATCAAGTATTGAGTGCATTCACTGAACACAAATTTCAGTAGGCCAACATTTTGGATTTTAAAAACATTTATCAAGCTGTTGATAATGAGCAAGCACTAAAATGCTCAGGTACTTGCTGCTCGGGTCGAACAAATTGGAATGCTCGAGTGCTCGGTCCGAGTAACGAGCCCAATGTAAGTCTATGGGAAACTCGATCATTTTTCCGGCGGCTCCCCCCGGCGGTCTGCAGAGGACCTAAAAATTGTCCAAATCGATGGGAACAGTGCTCAATGACATGGGAACAGCATGGGGAAGACCCCTGGAAGCATTTCTAACTCCCAGGTCACTGCTGTCAACAATGTTGTCAGCCGTATTACGCCACTTTTACAGACTCACAATAAAACATACAAAAACTAAACCAAAATGGATTTTCTTGGAAAATATGTTAAGGAACATCCTTTCCAGGGTAATGACTTGTATATAAGACAAAATAAATAACCAAAAACAAAAATGCTCCTTCACACCTTGAGCTATATTCACACGTAGTGTTTTTGATGCGTTTTTGCACTTTTTGCATTGCTTTCAACCAAGACAAATGTATTCACCGGGAAATGTCATTTTAACATTTTACAACCTTTTCTGGTCATGTGGTGTGTGACATGAGAACAGGATTGGGAAGACCGCTGGAAGCATCACTGACTCCCTGGTCACTGCCTAAAACTGTGGTCATCTCATCAGACGTGATCCTATATTACTGTGGTAATAATAGACATTTTTGGCAACATGATAAATCTTAAACTCCATTTAAATGGGCAAGGTGTGTGTCAAGGGACAGGGAAGTGGACATTATGGTGATAGTGATAGTGCACACAGAGGCCATGTGCAAGGTGAAACTGTGCCTGCTGAGGGAGCTCAACAAACACCCACGTCATGTTGAACTACCCTCTTGTCCCAATTTCTAGGGGGCCGTGGAACACCACTATTGAAGCCAGAGCACTGTGAAAAGGTTGTTGGTTGGATAGCAGATAAAGTTTCCAGTCAGTTTGCCACCACCACCACCCTGTGTTCCACATGGTCCAGTCTCAGTAGATGTGAGTCTGGATCACATTATTATTATTACTTTATCGCCATTTATTCCATGGCGCTTTGCATGAGAAAAAGGGGTATACATCGCAAAAGCAATTACAATCATCTTGAACAAAAATGTGACAGCGACTGGTATAGGAGAGGAAAAGAGAGGACCCTGCCCACAAGGGCGCAGTCTACAAGGCATGGGTGAGGATACAGTAGGTGAGGATAGAGCTGGTCTTGCAGCGGTATGGTGGAGCGAGGGTTACTGCAGGTTGTACGCATGTTGCAAGAGGTGGGTCTTCAGCTTCCTTTTAAAGGTTTCAACAGTAGGCAAGAGTCAGAAATGGTGGGGTAGAGAGTTCCTGAGATGGGGAGATGCATGGGAGAAATCTTATATGAGATTGTGGGAAGAGGAGATAAGAGGGGAGTAGAGAAGGAGATCTTGTGAGGATCGGAGGTTGCGTTCAGGTAAGTACCGGGAGACCAGGTCACAGATGTATGAAGGAGACAGGTTGTGGATGAATTCAAAGGTTAGGGTTTTGAACTGGAGTCTCTGGATAATGTGGAGCCAGTGAAGGGATTGACAGAGAGGAGAGGCCAGGGAATAGCAAGGGGACAGGTGGATTAGTCAGCAACCAGAGTTTAGGATAGTGCAGGTGTTAGGCATCGGGTGGTTGCTGGACCTGAAATTGGGTCAGAATCATCTGTGGTCTCCAATTCTGATCCAGCCAGGACAGATGCTGCTTAGCATCGCCGTCGGTCCCAACGCCTAGCCAGTGCACGAAAAGTACAGGCTGTCTCTTGGGTCCTTGTTCCTAGTAGTGTTAAGCATAGGTTGCGGAGGGGAACAAGGGCTGCTACAGCCTAAGTCCAGGATGGACTGCACTGAGCATGCCCGTGACATGGTGGACCGTGATTGGTGCTTTGGTGTCAGCTGATCCGGTGACCTGGCACCGCCTGATTGGCCGCGGGTGACGTCATCACTAGTGCGACCAATAATGCGACAGTGGGCAGGGCTTAGTCTTTAAATAGGCCGCCCACAAGCATGGCGGCGCGCTCAGATCATTGAGCAAAGGTTGTGTTCATGTGTGGACGCTTGTCTGTTTGAGCTCCACGTGCTCTTACTGCTCTAGCTTCGGATAGGCAGGTTTAGCTGGGGATAGGCAGTCTTAGCTGGAGGGAGGCAGGTAGTTCCGTTTGACAGTCTGGCTCCGACAAGGGGGTCGCTATACACCCCGAGCAGACTGCGGACTCCGTATTCCTGGCACCGCCTGTTAGCCACGTGGAGAGTTACTCCGCTGTCTGGTCGCACACCATCTGGGAGCACGTATACGCCGGCGTGAGTCACAGACTTCTTAGCGTCTGCTGCGTAGCCTCTGTGCAGTTAACAGCGCTACGGCTACGTTATTTGTCGCACATCTTTCGTGCAGTTAACGGAGATAGTGCGAATCCCTTTTCCCGTCTCGGTGTGCAGTAACACTGGAGGGATTTATATATTAGTTGGTTGTTTTACCTTCTTACCCGGAAAGTGTTCGGCCGCAGTCTTCTAGGCTGCATCGTGGACCTCGGGTTCAGTTGCTTTCCATTATTAATAAAGTTGTTTGCAACCATCCCCATAACAGTATCAGAGCACCAGGGTCTTGCCGAACATGGCTGACAACCAGCAACTGCAGAGCTACATGCAGCAACTTGAGGCCAGACTTAGGACTCTGGAACAAGCTGGTCCAGTGGCTGATATCACTGCAGTAGCAACCCAGGCAGGTTCTCAGGCGGCCAATCTGGTTAACACGGCTGTGGTGAATGCTGCGGCCCATTACCCCGTTTTGCTCTCCCGGAAAAATTTTCTGGCGACAGCAGATCCTGCAGAGGTTTTATTAATCTGTGCTCAATTCAGTTAGAAATTATGGTAGCATGGTTCCCCTCCGAAAGAGCCAAAGTGGGTTTTGTCATCTCGTTACTTTCTCACAGGGCCTTAGAGTGGGCTACCCCTCTGTGGGAGCGGAGTGACCCAGTAGTGGCTAATGCGGGTCTCTTTCTTAGAGCCCTAAAGACTGTTTTCCTAGGTCCTCAGGTCACGCATGATACGGCTCTTAAGCTTCTTGCGTTGGTCCAGGGTTCGGCCACCGCCAGCCACTATGCCATCCAGTTCAGAACCTTAGCGGCTGAATTGGATTGGTCTGAGCGGTCGTTAATCTCAGTGTTCTGGAAGGGTCTGGCTGGGCATATTAAAAATGCTCTATCTACCAGAGAGATTCCAACCTCCTTGGAGGAGTTAATCTCTCTCGCTAACCAAATAGATTTGCATCATGCAGAACACAAGTTAGAGCTGGAGGTCTCCAGACCTCAGTTTCAGTTGGCACCTTCATTCTCTAGACCCATTTCCAAACTGACGACTCCCGACCCGGAGCCTGAGGCTATGGATATATCCCGGACTGAGTCTAGCTCCTCTCGTTCCCGACCTGTGCATCTCTTGGAGTACCCCATTAATAAGGGTTCCAAGCAGTCGGAAAAACTAGTGTGTCTAACCGCCATTGGAGGAGGTGTGTTAGATTCCCGGGCTTCTTCCTCCAAATTATTGTATAAGGTGACTTTGCTCTTCGGAACAACCACGGTTACTGCCAAGGCGTGGGTGGATTCTGGCGCCGTTGGCAATTTTTTGTCATCTACGTTTGCCCAGAAGCACGCCATTCCTATGGAGTTACTGCCAAAACCAATGAACATTAGGGTAGTCAACGGTTCACTGCTGGACACTTTAATTACTCACCAGTCGATTCCCCTCACCATGTCGTTCCCTCAGGGTCACCGGGAGGTTGTCTCATTTCTTATTATTCCCGGTGGATTGGATGAGGTGCTATTGGGTCTTCCATGGTTACGTTGTCACACTCCACACATTGACTGGAATACGGGGAGAATTTCTTCCTGGGGTGAGAATTGTTTGTCTCAGTGTATGGTTACAGCCACCCGGAGGATAGTCTCTGAGCCTTCTACCGACTTGGCTGCTCTCCCTGTGCAATATCAGACTTTTGCGGATGTCTTTCCCAAAATGGCTGCAGACACTTTACCTCGCCGCCGACCGTATGGCTGTCCTATTGATTTGGCCCCCGGTGCAGATCCTCTGTCTGTCCCCGAGACCCAGGTCTTATCAGATTATATCAAAAAGAACCCTCAGGTAGACCCTTTGTCTCGGTCCATGGATACGGCTGAGGACGATCCGTTACCCATGGCGGATTCCACAGATCAGACTCCGCTTCTTCTGAATAATGGCCAACATCCGCGCATTCCAGTTCCTATGCCAGTTCCCTCTGTGGAACCTGGGGTCAGAGATTGGGCTCTGGAGGCGCGGGAGGTTTGGGACCATACCCAGGATGCTATATTGGCCTCCAAGAATTGGATGAGAGAGTCGGCTGACACTCTTCGTCGTCCAGCCCCCGTATTCTATCCGGGCGACAGAGTGTGGCTCGCAATATCAAAGTATGCCTGGAATCTGCTAAGTTTGCCCCCCGCTTTATTGGTCCTTTCAAAGTTTTGGCCCAAGTAAACCCCGTAGTGTACCGTTTACAGTTACCACGACACCTGAGGAGTAACGACACTTTTCATGTGTCGCTCCTTAAACCCGTTCGCCTGGCAAAATTCGCTGAACCCCAACCTGCTACAGACGCCAGGGGTGGTGATCTCGAGGTGCAGGCTATTGTGGGGTCTAAGATGGTTCGTGGAAAAAAAATATATACAGTATTTAATGATACACTGGAGGGGTCATGGATCTAAGGATTGCTCCTGGGAACCAGTGCCCCCCTGCTCATTGAGGAATATGAGTGTCAAGTGGAGGGGGATGTTAGAAGGGGGGATAATGTTAGGCATTGGGCAGTTGCTGGACCTGAAATTGGGTCAGAATCATCTGTGGTCTTCCATTCTGGTCCAGCCAGGGTGGATGCTGCTTAGCATCACCATCGGTCCCAACGCCTAGCCAGTGCTCGAGAAGTACAGGCTGTCTCTCGGGTCCTTGTTCCTAGTAGGGTTAAGCATAGATTGCGGAGAGGAACAAGGGCTGCTACAGCCTAAGTCCAGGATGCACTGCACTGAGCATGCCCGTGACATGGTGGACCATGATTGGTGCTTTGGTGTCAGCTGATCCGGTGACCTGGCACCGCCTGATTGGCCGCGGGTAACGTCATGAGTAGTGCGACCAATAATGAAAGAGTGGGCAGGGCTTAGTCTTTAAATAGGCTGCCCACAAGCATGGCGGCGCTCTCTGATCATTGAGCTAAGATTGTGTTCATGTGTGGACTCTTGTCTGTTTGAGCTCCATGTGCTCTCTTACTGCTCTAGCTTCGGACAGGCAGGTTTAGCTGGGGATAGGCAGTCTTAGCGGGAGGCAGGTAGTTCCGTTTGACAGTCTGGCTCCGACCAGGGGGTCGCTATACACCCCGAGCAGACTGCGGACTCCGTATTCCTGGCACCGCCTGTTAGCCACGTGGAGACTTACTCCGCAGTCCGGTTGCACACTGGCTGGGAGCACGTATACGCCGGCGTGAGTCACACACACTTCTTAGCGTCTGCTGCGTAGCCTCTGTGCAGTTAACATGGCTACGGCTACGTTATTTGTCGCACATCTCTCGTGCAGTTAACGGAGATAGTGCGAATCCCTTTTCCCGTCTCGGTGTGCAGTAACACTGGAGGGATTTATATATTAGTTGGTTGTTTTACCTTCTTACCCGGAAGGTGTTCGGCCGCAGTCTTCTAGGCTGCATCGCGGACCCCGGGTTCGGTTGTTAGAATGGAGGCCACAGAGCAGGAGGTTGCAGTCGTCGAGAAAGGAGATGATGAATGCGTGCACTAGTATTTCTGTAGGTTTGTGGTTGAGGAATGTGCTGATCCGGGAGATTTTTTTCTTGGAGTCGGCATCTTCCTCATCCTGATCCACTTTCCTCCCACCATTCCGAGTGCCCTGAGACAACTGATCCCACACTTTGACATTCCGAAGAGCTGTTTTGTTCATCTTTCCATTTATAGTTTCTGGCCTAATGCTCGGTCTTCTTGGAAGTGGAAAGAGCTTGGATATGTGGTTTGAAGGAGAGATTAGAGTCCCGGGTTGCCCCAAGAGCTGTTCACTTTTCCATCGATTGATTCAGGCCTCTCAACTGGCCAGCTTCGAGCATGGCAACAGAAGCTCGCATGTAGCGATTTGAGCAGCCATGGTCACCCGGTGGTGAAGGAGGGAAAGTGTAATTACTGTCGCAAGAGATGGATAATGATGAAACACACTGGATAGAAAGTCAGGAGGAGGACCAGGGTGCGGAAGTGAAAGACGAAGCAGTGGATGAAGAAGTCACTGAGCCAACCTGGCAAGGGGACATGCAGAGCAAGGACAGAAGCACAAAGGGGGAGGGAGGCGTAGCACCACAATAGGCAGAAACAAGCAGCGTGGTGGCCATAGAACAAAGGCGAGAGTACAACTGTTAGATCTTCCCGAGTCTGGTTCTTTTTTAAAGACTGTTTAGATAACCCCAAAAAGGCCATTTGCATCATCTGCTAGGCCTGCATCAGCAGGAGCACCAAATCTTCCAGCCTGACCACCACCAAAATGCTCAGGCACATGACAGCAAAGCATCTGACTAGCTGGGCCAAACACCAAGATCCAGAAACAGACACCACTGCCTCTTCCGCTGTTGGGCGTGCACACCAATTCCCTGTCCATGGTGAATGTGAAGAATCCTCCCGCCCTGCACCTGTCATTGCAGACTTGCAACCATCACCGTCCACGTCATTTTCCCTTTGCAGCGTTCAGTTGTCCCTACCACAGTCTTTGGAATGCAAGCGCAAGTATGTAGCCAGCCATCCACTCACCTACTGTCACGGGTGTGTCGCCACGAAGATCGTCACGATTACACAGCCTGACTTCTCGCAGCTGACTTTTTGGTGCTTTGTGTTTTTCGGCAGTGAGGGAGTTAATTCTCTCTCTCTCTGTGCTAGACGAGGTCCAGCCTCGCCCAGCTGCAATCAATGCTGCTGTAGTGAGACTCCTTCAAATGCCTGCTGGTCTGTTAGGGAAGTGTCGGTGAAAGCATTTCATGCAGACTAACAGAGCGGATCGTGGTATTTGGAGTTTCAGAGATAAGTGTATTTGGAGTGTTTTTTCCCTTCCTCGCTTTATCATGTATCTCCTTTCCCGTTGGTGTTCCCTCTGTTGTAGTTGTGTAGTTTTTGTATGCAAGGTGGTTTTGGTTTTTCCCTTGTACTGTCTCGTTCGTCTAAGTACTGTGTGTGGGCATATTATTACTTGTCCCCTTTTGTTGTGATCGGGGTCCTTCTCAGGACTAGATTACTTAGGTGCAGGGATCCTCAGGAGGTAGGGGTTACGCTGGCGGCCTGGACCTCTGTACCTTTAACAGTACCTCCAGGTTGAGGGATTAGTCAGGGCCCCAGCTTAGGGTCAGCTTAGGCCCCCTACCTCCAGTATACAGAGACAGCGTGACACCTACAGGCCGCAATACTAAACTGCCACATTTCTAGACTGCTTGCTTGCACATGAAATGTTGCCTTTTAGGGTCATGGAGGTGGAAGCTTTCCAAAACCTCATGATGGCGGTGGCTGGGTCTCCATACTCGGTCCCCAGCCATCACTATTTCTCTCGGTATCGTCTACGACTTCCACAAGCTCGGGTCCCAGAACATTACCCGTGCCCTCCCCAGTGCACTTAAGAGGGAATGTCCGCCTAACCACAAACACGTGGACAAGTGAATGTGGCCAGGGACAGCACATCTCACGGACAAATGTCATTGGGTTAATATTGTGCTCGGTCTCCTACACAATGACCAAATTATTCATAATGATTGGATCATACATCTCCTTAGTAGTGATGAGCGAACATGCTCGCCACTGCTCAGTACTCGCCCAAGTATCACTGTGCTCGACAAGCTCGTCGCTCGGCCACTATTTCTGGGTTGCTCTGGTGGGAACTCGGGTCCCCTCCCTGCATGATTGGCGCTCTTTAAAGAGACAATGAACATGCAGGGATTGCCTGCCATGCACTGTAATGCCGTAGCCATGTTGGTTGTGGGCATTACAGTGATTGGCTCGCCGCACAGCATCATCAGGTGTATATAAGACGCCACCATGCTCGTCACAGACTACCCCGGAATCAGGCAGAGTAGGGAGAGCTGCTGCTGCTTCTGAATTAACAGTCCTTCTGAGGACTAATCCAACAGCATATATTCAGTGGTAATAGCAGGATTAAGGCAGGCAGGCAGTGTTTGTGGCAGACTGCAGTGCATGATAAAGCACAAAAGGGTCCATTGAACGTCCTGTTAGTATAGGTATTCCACAACATGTATATATATATCCATCTGAACTAACAGTCCTTCTGAGGACTAATCCAGCTGCATATATTCAGTGGTGATAGCAGGAATTAGTCAGGCAGGCAGTGTATGTGGCAGACTGCAGTGCAGATAGTGCAAGAGGGTCCATTGAACGTTCCTGCTGCTGCTGTTCTTACAGATATTTGTAGACATAGCCCCACATATCAGGGGCCAAGGAAATTTTTTTTTTTATCTTAATCCTGGTTATTTGCTTAAAAAGCAATCCAGAGTACAACATTTTTCTGCTCCATTTGCTTGTTCTCACTGCAGAATAAAGCCAGATCTGTTCCATATTTCAGCAATAAAAATCCAGAAATTTAAACTGTACGTGGAAAATATTGGCCTTCTTTTTGATTCTTTTGCAGTGTATCGGTCAAGCTATTCACACTAGGTGTCTGTGAAGGATAGTATTAGCAAATTACAGGCCTGCTATTTAAAACCGTGGTTCTCTGTCAGACATATCACCTGTAAGTGGACGTGATGGTGATGGTGCATGCAGAGGCCAAGGACGTGGCCGTGGGCAAGCTGAAATTGTGCCACAACAAACACCCACATCTTGTTGCTCGACCTTCCTGTCCCAATTAATAGGGGACCACAGAACACCACTATTGAACACAGAACAGTGTCAAAAGGTTATTGGTTGGATAGCAGATAATGATTCCAGTCACTTAGCCACCACCACCACCACCCTGTCTTCCACACGGTCAAGTTGCAGTAGCCGTGAGACTGGACCGCATCTTCCTCACCCTGATCCTCCTTCCTCCCACCATGCTGAGTGCCTGGAGACAACTGATCCCACACTTGGACACTCAGAAGAGCTGTTCACTTTTCCATTTGTAGATTCGGGCCTCTCGCCCGGCCTGCTTCAAGCGAGTCAAGAGGAGAACGCGACGCCCAAATAATGGAGCAGCCATGGTAACACAAAGGCAACGGTGGGAAAGTGCAATTACTATCGCAAGAAGTGGATGATGATGATGATGAGACACAATTGGAG
Source organism: Phyllobates terribilis (assembly GCF_046119375.1). Classification (NCBI taxonomy): domain Eukaryota; kingdom Metazoa; phylum Chordata; class Amphibia; order Anura; family Dendrobatidae; genus Phyllobates; species Phyllobates terribilis. The sequence continues at coordinate 419,322,985 of NW_027362762.1, read as the reverse complement.
AGTTCATAGTGGTGAGGACAACATATGCAAGGATTTTGTATGTTCTCCCCGTTTTTGCGTGCGTTTCCCCCTCAGTAAAAATGCAGCCATAGAGTGTCCAGGAACCTTCCCACACACTTTCCAGGGCTGCTTCTTGGCAGAGTTTTACGAGCCCACCGGAGAATCCTCGGGTGGGCCCTGGCTTCTCCATCAGGAGAGTTCATGATAACACAAACTTTGCAGCTGCTATGTGGTTCTTGAGTGGGGGAGAATGGTGGGCCCTCAGAAATCAAATCCTCTGGTGGGCCCAATGTTTGTCAGTCTGACACTGCTTCTCGGTGAGAGTTGTATTTCACCACAGCCATAGTCTTTAGCTTGGTGACTGACATACAGGGAAACCGTATCTACTCTGGCTGTCATTTCTCCGCCACCAGGTTCCGCACATTGTCACACATGACAATGCCTGGCTGTATGTTCAGCGGTGAGAGCCACAGATCTGGCTGTGACAGCTTTCAACAACTCTGCAGCGGTGGGCGGTTTGTCACCTAAGCATTAAACATATTATCTTCAGCACAGCCGGTTGCCGCTTGGCCAAGACAGTACTGCAGTGCTTTCAGCTTGTGACTGATGTGGTCATTTTTGAGATGGAGGCCGAACTGGAGGAGGAGGTGCAGGAGCTGAACAATGTGATTACATTGAGGTTACATTGGTGAGTCTGTTTTTTATACTAAAAAAAGATCCTACTGTGTTTTTTTATTTTTTGCGTCTCTTCAAATGTGTATTGGAGTGCGTCCTAATTTTTGTCAGCCCTTGAAATTGCTAACAGTATATGAGACACACTCCTTAATAATGGGAAGGACAATTCAAATAGATTCTATATTCTAGAATATTAACTGTCTTATCTGAAATTCTTTTACGGGTGAGGTATCTCTGTATGAATAGCGTATTACAACGATCTAGCCAGGTATTATTGCCGTATACTGCATGCTGCTGGTGCGTCCCCAAAAAATTGAAATCTATTCTATTCCGTATCGATAACGCTGTTAGATGCATTTACAATAGGAAAAAGTGCTGCTGCTAGGTGGTATCATCACCTGCTATAGATGAGTATTAATTCTGGTTGCATAAATGTCTTCCGCAGTCCATAACTTTATTTTTTTTTTATTTCTTTGGCCATATATACAAGTCATTACACTGGAAAGAATGTTTCTTAACATTTTTTCCATTTTAGCTTGTTTTTATTATGTTTTTTTTTGTCAGTCCGTAAAAGTGGCGTACTACTCTGACAACATTGTTCACATACATGCTATTTGTCAGCGGCCAACTGAGAATAGGTTTGAACCCACAACTGCAATACTTTAAATGGAGTGTAATATTTGACACACTCACAATAATTGCTGGATAATTAGGGCGGTCATATGGGATAACGTCTGATGGCCACGGTTTCAGGCAGTCATCTAATAGTATGGTATTTGTCAGCTACCAAGTGTCAATTGCTTCCACAAAACACAGGTGGCTGACTTTAAAAGAGGTGGAATATTTGGCACACTCCACAAAATTTCTGTATTATTACGGGAGTCATATGGATCACGTGCGTCTGATCATTGAAAAAAGTTCCTCTGCTTCCACAATACAGTAATATGAATAAATCTAAAAAAATCTAGCTGTATTCTGCCAACAAGCAAATGGAGCTGTAAAATGGTGTACATTGACACACTGCTACAATCTATAAACGGAGGACAATATTTTCCACGTTCACTATAAATGGCTGAATTTGACAGAGAACCACATTTTTAAATAGCAGGCCTTTAGTTTACTAATACTATTCTTCAAAGACCTAGTGTGAATAATTTGACTGACACACTGCAATGAAATGGAAGACCAAGCAATGTGAACTGAGGTCTAAGATGGTAGACATGCAAGAATTAGGAGCATGTTCACACTAGCAAAAAGAAGCAAAACCTACAAAAGACAAAAATATATCTCATACCCTACCATCATTATATATAAATGTAAAGCAAAGTTGCATAATAAATATAGGGTACTTAGTGAACTATTTTTGATCAAAAAAAGTATACAAGCCGTCCCACCAGCGGCAAGGTGACCCTAAATTGGGACGGTACCTATACTGCCTATATTAAAAACCTTACTGTATATCAAAGTTGAAGTAATGCATATAAAAGGGTAGACAAATAGGACCGGGTCCCAACTCCAGACCACCCAGGCCCGTGGTAAGCTACATATATACCAGTCAGCTCAATAAAGGGGATGCCACACTGGTATATATGTAGCTTACCACGGGCCTGGGTGGTCTGGAGTTGGGACCCGGTCCTATTTGTCTACCCTTTTATATGCATTACTTCAACTTTGATATACAGTAAGGTTTTTAATATAGGCAGTATAGGTACCGTCCCAATTTAGGGTCACCTTGCCGCTGGTAGGACGGCTTGTATACTTTTTTTGATCAAAAATAGTTCACTAAGTACCCTATATTTATTATGCAACTTTGCTTTACATTTATATATAATGATGGTAGGGTATGAGATATATTTTTGTCTTTTGTCTTTTGTAGGTTTTGCTTCTTTTTGCTAGTGTGAACATGCTCCTAATTCTTGCATGTCTACCATCTTAGACCTCAGTTCACATTGCTTGGTTTTTTATCTTGTTTGCATTCTGTGCAATTTAAGGGTGTGGCATCCCCTTTGTTGAGCTGACTGGTATATATGTAGCTTACCACGGGCCTGGGTGGTCTGGAGTTGGGACCCGGTCCTATTTGTCTACCCTTTTATATGCATTACTTCAACTTTGATATACAGTAAGGTTTTTAATATAGGCAGTATAGGTACCGTCCCAATTTAGGGTCACCTTGCCGCTGGTGGGACGGCTTGTATACTTTTTTTGATCAAAAATAGTTCACTAAGTACCCTATATTTATTATGCAACTTTGCTTTACATTTATATATAATGATGGTAGGGTATGAGATATATTTTTGTCTTTTGTCTTTTGTCTAATGAAATGGAAGGCAGAAGTGGCTGATTTTGGAACGCAGTTATATGTGATACGTGTAACAGAGAACCACGGTTTTAAATAGCAGGCCTTTAATTTACTAATATTATTCTACACAGGGACCTAGTGTAAATAGCTTGACTGACATACTGCAAGGAAATGAAAATGGAAGAAATTATTGATTTTGGAACACTGTTATAGGGGATATGTCTGGCAGAGAACCACAGTTTTAAATAGCAGGCCTTTAATTTACTAATATTATTCTACACAGAGACCTAGTGTGAATAGCTTGACCAACACACTGCAACAGAATGGAAAAAGAGGCCAATATTTTCCACGTTCAGTTCAAATTTCTGGATTTTTATTGCTGAAATATGGAACAGATCTGACTGCATTCTGCAGTGCTAACAAGCAAATGGAGCAGAAAAACGGTATACTCTGGATTGCTTTTTAAGCAAATAACCAGGATTAAAAAAAAAAATTGCCCTGGCTCCTGATATCTTGGGCTATATATACAAATATCTGTAATTATTACAGCAGCAGCAGACAGGACGTTCAATTGACCCTCTTGCGCTATATGTACTGCAGTCGCCAGCTGGATTAGTCCTCAGAAGGACTGTTAGTTCAGGTGGATATATATATTTATGTTGTGGAATACCTACACTAACAGGACATTCAATGGACCCTCTTGCACTATATGCACTGCAGTCTGCCACATATACTGTTTGCCTGCCTAACTCCTGCTATCATCACTGAATATATGCAGCTGGATTAGTCCTCAGAAGGACTGTTAGTTCAGATGGATATATATGTTGTGGAATACCTATACTAACTATAAACAAGCAAAGCTCTCCCTGACTCAGCAGCACCTGTCCCTACTCTGCCTGGTTTTGCGGTAGACTGTGATGAGCATAGCAGCGCCAGGTCTGATATAGACCTGATGATGCTGTACGGCCAGCCAATCACTGTGATGCCACAACCAACATGGCTACGGCATTACAGTGCATGGCAGGTAATCCTTGAGTACCGAGCAGTAGCGAGCACTTTCACTCATCACTAGCTGTAAGCTATAATCATCAACATTAACAGAAATAAACACTTGAAATAGATCAATCTGTTTGTAATGACTTTATATAATATTTGATTTTCACTTTTTGTATTGAAGAACTGAAATAAATTAAATTTTTGATGATATTCTAATTTAGTGAGATGCAAATTTATATATATTGTAGTGCGGTGGTGTTCACACTGTGCAGAAAGGAGGCAGTGACCCAAGAAAAGTCCAACTTAAACGGCTTTATTCAGCAAAACTCACAGTTCAAAACAAAAGCTGTCCTCCGAATCGCAGCCGGGATGTCCACACAGTTCGTAAACTTAAGAATAGTGTTGAGCCACCCCCGTAGTGTTCGAGTTCGGTTCGGTTCGTCGAACACCCATGTGTTCGCCGAACTGTTCGTTGAACTGTTCGTCGAACACCATCGAACACCGTTAAAACCAATGGCAGGCAAACAAAAACACATAGAAACACATAGAAAACACCTTCAAAGGTGTCCAAACGCTGACAAACTGCTCAGAAGACATAACTAACACATGGAAAAGTGACAAGTACATATAGTCATGCGAAAAGAAAAGAGGTGGAGGAGTAAAAGGAGGGGGAGACACAGATATAGGAATGTCATGCCCTTCTAAAATCCAAAAAGTGAGAAGCCGACACGGCCAGTCCGCTCCTGCCCGTGCCACCTCCGTGTCGCCGGGTTTGTGCCAGAGCCGCGGTGAACCCTGACGGCCAGCCCCTCTCTCCCAATACTGGTGCCTGTCCGCTGGTGGGTCGAGCGAGCCCCCCTGTGGTGGAGGCAGCTCTAAGCTTTTTAATTTAAATTGTCTCTCTAATTTGAATGAATACACTTTAAATCCATTTACAAAGATCTATTGGAGGGCAAGTCTCATGCCAGCAGTCGCGTAATTCCAGCTCCAGTAGCGTCCACTAAAGCTGCTGCAGTTAAAAAGCTTTTATAAGGATCGAGCTTGGCTGTCCACCGCAAGGCATCCTACTGCCAGTCCCAGCCCCTATGCCTTGGGGTGCCTCCTGATGCTCTTCACTGAGTATCCCGTGGTCCCAAAGCATTTCCTTTGAAAAAATTAAGTGTCCAAACTACAGGTGGTGTAGCTTGCTTAACAGCTGGGATTATTCGCTGACTAGCAGACACTGCTACTAGGCACAAAGTATTTCCTGGGCTAGATGCAGTTAAAAATTTGTAAATAGATACTCTCGTTGGATGCTGAGAAAGCATTCCATAGAGTCTCCTGGCACGCCATATATTATTCTCTTAAAAAGTTTGGGGTAAGGGTCTAGGGGACCCTTTTATAGCCAAAATCACGGCCCTGTATCGCAATACGTCACCTAGGCTGAAGATAAATGGAACTGTAGCACCCTGAGGGCTCGCTTGCTACAGAGGTATTGCACCTCACCCAGAGGTGTGATATCTCACTCTCAGGTAAGGATGGAGTGTGGATCAGGACCCGACACCTGCATGCATTACACCACATTGCCATGGGGCAGGGCGACCAATATGCCCCTGAGATGGGCACGACAGTCCCTGTCCCTGGCTGGAGTGGGGGGAGGGAACACTGAGGAAGGGGAACCCTGTAGTGCAGGAGCAGGGAGGAAGCAGTTCCTGGGTGCATTCAGAAGGGAGTATAAAAGGCAGGCACCATCTTAGTTCAGTGCAGAGAAGTCTGAGCAGAAGTGACAGGGAGCAGGGGCTCTGCTTGAGCTCTGCTCCGGAGGCGGGCCTAGTAACAGAGGCCCAGGCCTGGAAGAGGGAGAAGGAAGGAAGAGGAGCGGAGAAGGCTCCAGGAATGAGGAATGAAGGGATCCCAGGGGTGCGGACGGGTGAGTCGCCACCGCACGCCCGAATCCACCTGCGTGGAGGGGTCAGGCCAAAGGGGGAGACCGGTCCCCGAAACTAGTGGAGGCGGGAAATGACCCTCAGCTAGAAACCGGAGGCTGTGACATTTTATGTGGCGCAGCCCCTCGCTACACCCGCTAGGAAGGCACCACATAGGGTCAGGGAAACTGGCGCCAAGTTTACCAAGAGGAGGCCCGAGGCAGCCGGACAGAAGAGTTGGTAAGAAAGGCCAGACAAAGGACACACAAAGGGGGTCCTGTGAAGCGCTCCAAAGTTATCTGGGAGTTGTCTGAGCCCCTCACCTGGTGAGCACAGTACGACGTGGGCAGCCGTTACTTGCAGACGTGGTCTGGATAATAAGAACTGTGAGTAAAGGCCCTGGACTGCATCACTGACTCCATGTCGTTACTGCTGCTGCCCTGCACCATCACCCCCATCCTCCGCCTACACTGCCCTGAGACTATACTCCTCCCGTGGGGAGTTATGCTACGCTCTGCTGCACCCACAACACCAGCCTCAGCGGTCTGCCCTGAAGCGGTGGTTCACTCTGACCGCAATCCACGGGTGGCGTAGTCGGACATTTAAACATCAAAACCACATAAATAGTTCCGCCACTGGTTTGACCGCCCTGAGCCACGGAACCAGGTCGCCGCCCCGGAGACTACAACCACCAGCATCCACCAAAAAGGGTCCGGCTCCGGGTGTCCCAAGGCCCAGGGGGCGCGTCAGAACATTTTCATCACCTTTCATAATCACCAATGGGACAAGGCAGGGATGTCCTCTGTCCCCTCTCTTATACATCCTAGTGACGGAGCACCTGCTCTCATCAATTTGCCATAACCCCAATATTAGGTGGATTGAGGTGGGAGGCACCGAGTACAAGTGCTCTCTATTTGCTGATGATGTCCTAGTATATATCACTCAATCACATATATCCATCCCTGCTGTTATGGCTGAAATAGATCACTTTGTTACATGGTCAAATTTTAAAATCAATGCAGCGAAGTCTGAGGCCCTCGATGTCTCCCTCCCCAAATCCATACAGGATTCCATCCTGTCCAACTTTCCCTTTGCCTGGCCCTCACAGGGTATCAAATACTTAGGAATTCCTATTCATAGAGACCGCTCCCATTTATGTTATCTTAATTTTGGGCCCTTTATTGAACAACTCTATACAGACCACGGTTGGCAAGTTAGAACTGTAAGATTCACTACGTGAACCACTGGTGTTTTGTGGAAAAGCACATGTACACTGTGTTCCAAATTATTATGCAAAAAGTGTTTAAGAGTGATAAGGGAAGAATTTGTTTGTTTGTCAGTTAAACTCATTGATGGTGATGTGTGTCAGGGCTCTTTATATCACTGTAAGCAATTGCAGACACCTGTGCTAATTAGTTTGGCAGGTGTGTCCAATGAAAGGCAAGACTTCTTATGAAGGCTGTCCCACATTATTAAGCAGCCTACATTTTCTGCCAAAATGGGAAAGAAAAAGGATGTGTCGGCTGCTTAGAAGCAACAAATTGTGGAGTGTTTAGGTCAAGACATGACTACAATCAACATTGTGCGATGATCAGGATGAAGTGTCTTGGCAATCAAGAAGTATGTAGCTGATTCACAGTACACACGTGTGCATGCTGATAAGGGCAAATTGTGGACTCTTTCCTACAGGCAATTACGTCAGGTTGAAAGAGCAGCGGCAAAAAAGCCTTGTCATAGCAGCAGACAAGTTTTTGAAGCTGCTGGAGCCTCCAACGTCCCCCGAACAACAAGATGCAGGGTCCTTCAGAGGTTTGCAGCTGTGCATATGCCATCCTGTCGACCTCCTCTATCCACTTCACACAAGCAGAAACGGCTCCAGTGGGCCAAACATTACATGAAGACTGATTTCAAAACTGTTTTGTTCACGGATCAGTGCCGTGCAACGCTCGATGGTCCAGATAGATGGAGTGGAGGATGGCTGGTTGATGGACACCCCACGCAAACACGGCTACAGCGCCAACAAGGAGGAGGTGGAGTAATGTTTTGGGCTGGAATCATGGGGAGAGAGATTGTCGGCCCCTTTAGGATCCCTGAAGGGGTAAAGATGAACTCCATAATGTATGTGGAGTTTCTCAAACAGCACTTCCTGCCATGGTTCAAGAAGAAGAACCGTGTATTCAACAGCAAGATCATTTTTATGCATGATAATGCACCGTCTCATGCTGCACATAACACATCTGCATTTCTGGCTGATATGGGCATAAAAGGGGATAAACTTATGGTGTGACCCCCATGCTCCCCTGACCTCTACCCCATTCAGAACCTCTGGAGCATCATTAAAAGGAGTGTCTATGATGGCGGGAGGCAGTTCACATCTAAGCAACAGCTCTGGGAGGGTATTCTGTCCTCATGCAAAATAATTGAAGCAGAAACCATCCAAAACCTGACAAATTCAATGGACGAGAGAGTTCAGAAGCTCCTTTCGAACAAGGGGTCCGATGTGCAAATGTAACATCACCTAGAATAAAGTTTTGAGTTGAAAACTGTTTGATTTCAGTTTCTAATAACCTGCTAATGCTTATAATTTCAAAAATGACCATTTTTTTGGTCTTTATTAAAATGAAAAGGTTGATCGAAGAGTGTGGGGGATCTAAGAGTGTGGCAACCCAGTAGTCAGGATTACTTCGAATTCTGACAAACTGAGGGTCATGTTGCAGGTAGTGCAGCAAGAAGGCACATATGTGCCTTGCTCATCTCAGAGCCCCAAAATTATTTTCCGGGCTAGATGCAGCTAAAAGTTATTATTAATTTTAAATCTGGTGGAGCTTAGTATAGATGGCCTAATAGAATCAGTACTGCACACTGCTACAAAGCCCAAATTATTTTCCAGCCAAGATACAGATAAACATGATTAGTAATTTTAAATCTGGTGGAGCTTAGTATAGATGGCCTAATATAATCATTACTGCACACTGCTGCAAAGCCCAAATATTTTTCCAGCCAAGATACAGATAAACATGATTAGTAATTTGAAAGCTTAAAATGGTTGGTGAGGTGATTTTAACCAATCATCAAGCTTTTACTCTCCCCAGGATGGCGCAGGGGTAGAAAAGTCGTTTCTGATCCATGATTTGTTCATCTTTATAAACGTGAGTCTGTCTACATTATCAGTGGAGAGCCGCGTGCGCTTATCTGTCAGCACACCACAAGCAGCGCTGAACACACGTTCAGACAGAACGCTGGCTGCGGGGCATGACAAGATCTCCAAGGCGTAAGTGGCTAGATCCGGCCATTTATCCAGACTGGAAGCCCAAAAAGAGCAAGGGTCCAGTGACACAGTCATGGCTTCAATGTTTACTTGGAGATACTCCTGTACCATCGTCTCTAGGCTTTGACTATGTGTCAGACTTCTTGTCTCCTGTGGCCTTGCAAAGGATGAGCTAAAAAAGTGGTGAAATGATTCCGCAAAATTGATGTTACCAGCAGATACTGTGTTTCTGTTACGGTTTGAGTGCTGAACACTCGACGGTCCCACGGTTGGCAAGTTGGAACTGTGAGATTCAGGACGTGCACCACTGGTGTTTTGTGAAAAAGCACATGTAAGATTCTGCAACAGTCTCTGCTGATACTCCTGCATGCGTGCATCACTTTCTATGGCAGGAATAATTTCTGCAAATTTACTTTTGTACCGGGGATCTAACAGTGTGGCAACCCAGTAGTCAGGATTATTTCTAATTCTCACAATTCGAGGGTCATGTTGCAGGTAGTGCAGCAAGAAGGCACCCATGTGTGTTGCGCATCCAGGAGCACCAAGTCCCTGTTGTGTTGGTGGCGAGGTAACAATCATGCTTCCTTCCTCTGTCCTCTCCCCCCAACCTCGCACAACAGAAATGTGATCAAGGTCTCCCTCATCTGAGGAGTCTTCCATCAGTTCGTCCTCCACTTCTTCCTGGGCTCTTGCACCTTCCTCACTAGTTTGGCTGCTACCATGCGCCCTGGTAAAACCATCTCCCCCACCCTCACATGCCTGCCGCCTTGGTGCTGCCGACCGTCTGGACCTTGCAGATGTTAGCCCTTCCGCATACAACTCCTCCTCCTCTACTTCCTCCACCTCCTCTTGTGCCACCACCTGACTCCGAATTCTGTTTAACATGTGCTCCAGCATGTAAATCACCAGAATAGTCATGCTGATAATGGCATCGTCAGCACTAAACATCTTCGTCGCCATTTCAAAACTGTGCAGAAGGGTGCATAGGTCCCTGATCTGAGACCACTCCTCCAGCGTGATTTGCCCCACCTCTGGATCTCGTTGGCCCAGGCTATACGTCAGAACGTATTGCACCAGGGCTTGTTGGTGCTGCCACAGTCGCTGCAACATGTGCAGAGTTGAATTCCGCCGGGTAGGAACATCGCATTTTAGCCGGTGAAGTGGCAGGCCCAACGACTTCTGTAGAGATGTAAGTCGCTGAGCTGCGGGATGCGAACGGCGGAAGTGAGCACACAGCGACCGTGCCCTCTGCAGAAGGCCATCTAGTCCGGGATAGTGGGCTAAAAATTGCTGGACAACCAGGTTCAACACGTGAGCCATACAAGGCACGTGTGTGAGATTGCCCCGGCAAAGGGCCGCACTCAGGTTTGCAGCATTGTCGCACACGGCCTTCCCTGGTTTCAGGTCCAGTGGAGACAACCATTCATGAAATTGGTTCTCCAGAGCTGACCACAACTCCTCAGCTGTGTGACTCACATTTCTCAGACATTTCAAAGTAAAAACTGCCTGATGACGTTGAGCCCTACTGCCAGCATAGTAAGGAGTTGTGCAGGATCCCTTCTGCACAGTTAGAAAGCTTGTGGCATGACCAGACAGGCTTTGGGTGCAGGTTGAGGACCGAGAGGACGTTGAGGAGGCAGAAGCAGTGGAGGAACTTTGAGATAAAGAGGATTGACGCACAACTCGTGGGGACGGAAAGACTTGGACAGCAGCCCCTTGTCCTGCTGTCACGATAGTTACCCAGTGCCCAGTCAGCGACATGTAACGCCCCTGTCCATGCCTTCTCATCCAAGTGTCTGTGGTGAAATGCACCCTGTCACACACAGAGTTTCTCAAAGAAGCGGTGATGTTGTTTGCGACATGCTGGTGGAGCTCAGGCACACCTTTCTTTGAGAAGTAGTGCCGACTGGGCATCTGGTACTGGGGCACTGCGACGGACATAAGGTCTCGAAAATCCTCTGTGTCCACCAGGCGGAAAGGCAGCATTTCTGTAGCCAAGAGCTTGCAGATGGTGAAATTCAACCTCTTAGCTTTCTCATGGCTAGGAGGAAATGGTCTTTTACTTGTCCACATCTGAGGGACCGAGGGCTGGCTATTGTGCTTAGACGGGGTTGATAAGGGTGTCCCCGGCAAACTGCCGGTCTGTGAGGAAGATGCAGGCAGACATGTTAGGTTGCCTTGATCCAAAGGTGGTGATATCGATGTCGGACAGCGCTCAATACCAGCTGGTGTTACCACCTCCAAAGAAAATGATGACCTGCCAATAACGCTGGCTGTTGCGGGTAAAGAGGTGGCAGGTCTGCGCCCCAAAACAGGTGTGACTGCTGTCCCCCCAGTCACAGAGGATGAAGAGGCCGCGAATGCACAAGATATGGCAGACAGTGGTTGGCCCGGCCGGCTAGGCCGCATTGTAGCACAGTGAGCTTCCCACTGCAACTTATGCTTCATGTCCATGTGCCGGTTCATGCATGAAGTACTCAAACTATGTATTTTTTGGCCTCTACTTAGCTTTTGCTGACAAATGTTACAGATAACACGAGTTGGGTCATCTTTATTGATCTGAAAAAATGCCCAGGCTATGCAAGGCTTAGCACCCATGCGACCTGAAGAGCCACCACGACTTGTGGAGAGAGGCAGAGTTGTGTTTGAGGATGCAGTTGTTGACGTGCTTCCAGTACTACGTCTCTGTCCAGGAAGGCGCAACCTGACCTCGTCGTCACTAGCATTCTCCTCCACCTCCTCTGCTGACCTCATCTCTTGGCTGACTGTGGGTTGACAGTAAGTGGGATCTCCAACCTCATCATCATCACCCTGTGCGTTATCACACCCGTCATCCTCAGAGCCAACCTGTTCCTGCCCTGACAAAAAACTAAAGTTGTCGCTCCAATCAGGTATTTGAGTCTCATCATCGTCTTCCTCATTGTCTCCACCAACAGGATTTACAGTTTGGGAATTAGGGTCTACATTATGGTCAGAACCTTCTGTGTCTGGTCCTGGATCCGACTCATAAAGATTCTGGGCATCAGTGCAGATCATTTCCTCGTCTGGATTCACAGAAGTGCTGGAGCCGACCTCTGATTCCCAGGCTATAGTATGAGTAAACAGCTCTGCAGACTCAACCATCTGTTCTACCTCATACTCAGACCGGCAGCTGGAGATTTGGGAGCTGTGAGGAAGCAAGTGCGATTGGGGTGACACCTTTGAGGACTGGAGTATTTGTGATGTTGAAGTTGATGTGGAGGAGAGCCCACTTAAAGGAACACTTGATATCCATTGAAGCACCTGCTGTTTTTGTGCCTCATCTGGAATTTGTAGCGATTGGCGTGGCCGTAAGAAAGGGATCTTATCACATTGTCTGCTAAAAGAAGTAGACATTTTAGTTTGGCTGGAAGATGGTCTTTCTTCTGCAGATGTTACTGTTGCTTTAACACCTACCCCACGGACACAACCTTTTTTCCCCTTCCCAACACGCCTATTCCCCTTTCCACCGGCAGCAGGCCTTTTTCCACTCAATTTGATGGTTAACTAATTCACAACTCCGGAGTTGTTTGCACAAAAAAACAATGGATGGGAACCGAGCAGAGCTGAGTGGCCAAACTGTGGTATTAGGCCAAAACTATTGGCTGGGTTAGATGCAGAAAAAAATTATATTCAATTTGCAACCTGATGGAGGTCAGTATAGATGGACTAGTAGAACAAGTCCCACACACTGCTAGAAGGACAAATATTTTTTCAGAGCTAGATGCAGAAAAAAATTATATTCAATTTGCAACCTGATGGAGGTCAGTATAGATGGACTAATAGAACAAGTCCCACACACTGATAGAAGGCCAAATATTTTTTCAGAGCTAGATGGAGACAAAAAATTATTTTTAATTTGCAACCTGATGGAGGTCAGTATAGATGCACTAATAGAACAAGTCCCACACACTGCTAGAAGGCCAAATATTTTTTCAGAGCTAGATGCAGATAAAAATTATTTTTAATTTGCAACCTGATGGAGGTCAGTATTGATGGACTAATAGAAAAAGTCCCACACACTGCTAGAAGCCCAAATATTTTTTCAAAGCTAGATGCAGATAAAATTTATTTTTAATTTGCAACCTGATGGAGGTCAGTATAGATGGACTAATAGAACAAGTCCCACACACTGCTAGAAGGCCAAATATTTTTTCAGAGCTAGATGCAGACAAAAAAATATTTTTAATTTGCAACCTGATGGAGGTCAGTATAGATGGACTAATAGACCAAGTTCCACACACTGCTAGAAGGCCAAATATTTTTTCAGAGCTAGAAGCAGACAAAAAAATATTTTTAATTTGCAACCTGATGGAGGTCAGTATAGAAGGACTAATAGAACAAGTTCCACACACAGCTAGAATGCCAAATATTTTTTCAGAGCTAGATGCAGACAAAAAATTATTTTGAATTTGCAACTAGTGTTGAGCCACCCCCGTAGTGTTCGAGTTCGGTTCGGTTCGTCGAACACCCGTGTGTTCGCCGAACTGTTCGTCGAACTGTTCGTCGAACACCTTCGAACACCGTTAAAACCAATGGCAGGCAAACAAAAACACATAGAAACACATAGAAAACACCTTCAAAGGTGTCCAAAAGCTGACAAACTGCTCAGAAGACATAACTAACACATGGAAAAGTGACAAGTACATATAGTCATGCGAAAATAAAAGAGGTGGAGGAGTAAAAGGAGGGGGAGACACAGATATAGGCATGTCATGCCCTTCTAAAATCCAAAAAGTGAGAAGCCGACACGGCCAGTCCGCTCCTGCCCGTGCCACCTCCGTGTCGCCGGGTTTGTGCCAGAGCCGCGGTGAACCCTGATGGCCAGCCCCCCTCTCCCAATACTGGTGCCTGTCCGCTGGTGGGTCGAGCGAGCCCCCCTGTGGTGGAGGCAGCTCTAAGCTTTTTAATTTAAATTGTCTCTCTAATTTGAATGAATACACTTTAAATCCATTTACAAGGATCTATTGGAGGGCAAGTCTCATGCCAGCAGCCGCGTAATTCCAGCTCCAGTAGCGTCCACTAAAGCTGCTGCAGTTAAAAAGCTTTTATAAGGATCGAGCTCGGCTGTCCACCGCAAGGCATCCTACTGCCAGTCCCAGCCCCTATGCCTTGGGGTGCCTCCTGATGCTCTTCACTGAGTATCCCGTGGTCCCGAAGCATTTCCTTTGAAAAAATGAAGTGTCCAAACTACAGGTGGTGTAGCTTGTTTAACAGCCGGGATAATCCGCTGACTAGCAGACCCTGCTACTAGGCACAAAGTATTTCCTGGGCTAGATGCAGTTAAAAATTTGTAATTAGATACTCTCGTTGGATGCTGAGAAAGCATTCCATAGAGTCTCCTGGCACGCCATATATGATTCTCTTAAAAAGCTTGGGGTAGGGGTCTAGGGGACCCTTTTATAGCCAAAATCACGGCCCTGTATCGCAATACGTCACCTAGGCTGAAGATAAATGAAACTGTAGCACCCTGAGGGCTCGGTTGCTACAGAGGTATTGCACCTCACCCAGAGGTGTGATATCTCACTCTCAGGTAAGGATGTAGTGTGGATCAGGACCCGACACCTGCATGCATTACACCACATTGCCGTGGGGCAGGGCGACCAATATGCCCCTGAGATGGGCAGAACAGTCCCTGTCCCTGGCTGGAGTGGGGGGAGGGAACACTGAGGAAGGGGAACCCTGTAGTGCAGGAGCAGGGAGGAAGCAGTTCCTGGGTGCATTGAGAAGGGAGTATAAAAGGTGGGCACCATCTTAGTTCAGTGCAGAGAAGTCTGAGCAGAAGTGGCAGGGAGCAGGGGCTCTGCATGAGCTCTGCTCCGGAGGCGGGCCTAGTAACAGAGGCCCAGGCCTGGAAGAGGGAGAAGGAAGGAAGAGGAGCGGAGAAGGCTCCAGGAACGAGGAACGAATGGATCTCAGGGGTGCGGACGGGCGAGTCGCAACCGCACGCCAGAATCCACCTGCGTGGAGGGGTCAGGCCAAAGGGGGAGACCGGTCCCCGAAACTAGTGGAGGCAGGAAACGACCCTCAGCTAGAAACAGGAGGCTGTGACATTTTATGTGGCGCAGCCCCTCGCTACACCCGCTAGGAAGGCACCACATAGGGTCAGGGAAACTGGCGCCAAGTTTACCAAGAGGAGGCCCGAGGCAGCCGGACAGAAGGGTTGGTAAGAAAGGCCAGACAAAGGACACACAAAGGGGGTCCTGTGAAGCACTCCAAAGTTATCTGGGAGTTGTCTGAGCCCCTCACCTGGTGAGCACAGTACGACGTGGGCAGCCGTTACCTGCAGACGTGGTCTGGATAATAAGAACTGTGAGTAAAGGCCCTGGACTGCATCACTGACTCCGGGTCATTACTGCTGCTGCCCTGCACCATCACCCCCATCCTCCGCATACACTGCCCTGAGGCTATACTCCTCCCGTGGGGAGTTATGCTACGCTCTGCTGCACCCACAACACCAGCCTCAGCGGTTTGCCCTGGAGCGGCGGTTCACTCTGACCGCAATCCACGGGTGGCGTAGTCGGACATTTAAACATCAAAACCACATAAATAGTTCCGCCACTGGTTTGACCGCCCTGAGCCACGGAACCGGGTTGCCGCCACGGAGACTACAACCACCAGCATCCACCAAAAAGGGTCCGGCTCCGCGTGTCCAAGGCCCAGGGGGCGCGTCAGAACATTTTCATCACCTTTCACAATCACTAATGGGACAAGGCAGGGATGTTCTCTGTCCCCTCTCTTATACATCCTAGTGACGGAGCACCTGCTCTCATCAATTCGCCATAACCCCAATATTAGGTGGATTGAGGTGGGAGGCACCGAGTACAAGTGCTCTCTATTTGCTGATGATGTCCTAGTATATATCACTCAATCACATATATCCATCCATGCTGTTATGGCTGAAATAGATCACTTTGTTACATGGTCAAATTTTAAAATCAATGCAGCGAAGTCTGAGGCCCTCGATGTCTCCTTCCCCAAATCCATATAGGATTCCATCCAGTCCAACTTTCCCTTTGCCTGGCCCTCACAGGGTATCAAATACTTAGGAATTCCTATTCATAGAGACCTCTCCCATCTATGTTATCTTAATTTTGGGCCCTTTATTGAACAACTCCATACAGACCACGGTTGGCAAGTTAGAACTGTAAGATTCACTACGTGAACCACTGGTGTTTTGTGGAAAAGCACATGTACACTGTGTTCCAAATTATTATGCAAAAAGTGTTTAGGAGTGATAAGGGAAGAATTTGTTTGTTTGTCAGCTAAACTCATTGATGGTGATGTGTGTCAGGGCTCTTTATATCACTGTAAGCAATTGCAGACACCAGTGCTAATTAGTTTGGCAGGTGTGTCCAATGAAAGGCAAGACTACTTAAGAAGGCTCTCTCACATTATTCAGCAGCCTACATTTTCTGCCAAAATGGGAAAGAAAAAGGATGTGTCGGCTGCTGAGAAGCAACAAATTGTGGAGTGTTTAGGTCAAGGCATGACTACAATCAACATTGTGCGATGATCAGGATGAAGTGTCTTGGCAATCAAGAAGTATGTAGCTGATTCACAGTACACACGTGTGCGTGCTGATAAGGGCAAATTGAGGACTCTTTCCTACAGGCAATTACGTCAGGTTGAAAGAGCAGCGGCAAAAAAGCCTTGTCATAGCAGCAGACAAGTTTTTGAAGCTGCTTGTGCCTCCAACGTCCCCCAAACAACAAGATGCAGGGTCCTTCAGAGGTTTGCAGCTGTGCATACGCCATCCTGCCGACCTTCTCTATCCACTTCACACAAGCAGAAACGGCTCCAGTGGGCCAAACATTACATGAAGACCGATTTCAAAACTGTTTTGTTCACGGATGAGTGCCGTGCAGCGCTCGATGGTCCAGATGGATGGAGTGGAGGATGGCTGGTTGATGGACACCCCACGCAAACACGGCTACAGCGCCAACAAGGAGGAGGTGGAGTAATGTTTTGGGCTGGAATCATGGGGAGAGAGATTGTCGGCCCCTTTAGGATCCCTGAAGGCGCTAAAGATGAACTCCATAATGTATGTGGATTTTCTCAAACAGCACTTCCTGCCATGGTTCAAGAAGAAGAACCGTGTATTTCACAGCAAGATCATTTTTCTGCATGATAATGCACCATCTCATGCTGCACATAAAACATCTGCATCTCTGGCTGATATGGGCATAAAAGGGGACAAACTTATGGTGTGACCCCCATGCTCCCCTGACCTCTACCCCATTCAGAACCTTTGGAGCATCATTAAAAGGAGTGTCTATGATGGCGGGAGGCAGTTCACATCTAAGCAACAGCTCTGGGAGGGTATTCTGTCCTCATGCAAAACAATTGAAGCAGAAACCATCCAAAACCTGACAAATTCAATGGATGAGAGAGTTCAGAAGCTCCTTTCGAACAAGGGGTCCTATGTGAAAATGTAACATCACCTAGAATAAAGTTTTGAGTTGAATACTGTTTGATTTCAGTTTCTAACAACCTGCTAATGCTTATAATTTCAAAAATGACCATTTTTTTGGTCTTTATTAAAATGAAAAGGTTGATCGAAAAGTTTGGGGGATCTAAGAGTGTGGCAACCCAGTAGTCATGATTACTTCGAATTCTGACAATATGAGGGTCATGCTGCAGGTAGTGCAGCAAGAAGGCACTTATGTGTCTTGCGCATCTCGGAGCCCCAAAATTATTTTCCGGGCTAGATGCAGCTAAAAATTATTTTTAATTTTAAATCTGGTGGAGCTTATTATAGATGGCCTAATAGGATCAGTGCTGCACACTGCTACAAAGCCCAAATTATTTTCCAGTCAAGATACAGATAAACATGATTAGTAATTTGAAAGCTTAAAACGGTTGGTAGGGTGATTTTAAACAATCATCAAGCTTTTACTCTCCCCAGGATGACACAGGGGTAGAAAAGTCGTTTCGGATCCATGATTTGTTCATCTTTATGAACGTGAGTCTGTCTACATTATCAGTGGAGAGCCGCGTGCGCTTATCTGTCAGCACACCACCAGCAGCGCTGAACACACGTTCAGACAGAACGCTGGCTGCGGGGCATGACAAGATCTCCAAGGCGTAAGTGGCTAGCTCCGGCCATTTATCCAGATTGGAAGCCCAAAAAGAGCAAGGGTCCAGTGACACAGTTGTGGCTTCAATGTTTACTTGGAGATACTCCTGTACCATCGTCTCTAGGCGTTGACTATGTGTCAGACTTCTTGTCTCCTGTGGCCTTGCAAAGGATGGGCTAAAAAAGTGGTGAAATGATTCCGCAAAATTGATGTTACCACCAGATACTGTGGTTCTGTTACGGTTTGAGTGCTGAACACTTGACGGTCCCACGGTTGGCAAGTTGGAACTGTGAGATTCACTACGTGCACCACTGGTATTTTGTGGAAAAGCACATGTAAGATTCTGCAACAGTCTCTGCTGATACTCCTGCATGCATGCATCCCTTTCTATGGCAGGAATAATTTCTGCAAATTTACTTTTGTACCGGGGATCTAACAGTGTGGCAACCCAGTAGTCAGGATTATTTCTAATTCTCACAATTCGAGGGTCATGTTGCAGGTAGTGCAGCAAGAAGGCACTCATGTGTGTTGCGCATCCAGGAGCACCAAGTCCCTGTTGTGTTGGTGGCAAGGTAACAATCATGCTTCCTTCCTCTGTCCTCTCCCCCCAACCTCGCACAACAGAAATGTGATCAAGGTCTCCCTCATCTGATGAGTCTTCCATCAGTTCGTCCTCCACTTCTTCCTGGGCTCCTGCACCTTCCTCACTAGTTTGGCTGCTACCATGCGCCCTGGTAAAACCATCTCCCCCACCCTGCCGCCTGCCGCCTTGGTGCTGCCGACCGTCTGGACCTTGCAGATGTTAGCCCTTCCGCATACAACTCCTCCTCCTCTACTTCCTCCACCTCCTCTTGTGCCACCACCTGACTCCGAATTCTGTTTAACATGTGCTCCAGCATGTAAATCACCGGAATTGTCGCACACGGCCTTCCCTGGTTTCAGGTCCAGTGGAGACAACCATTCATGAAATTGGTTCTCCAGAGCTGACCACAACTCCTCAGCTGTGTGACTCACATTTCCCAGACATTTCAATGTAAAAACCGCCTGATGACGTTGAGCCCTACTGCCGGCATAGTAAGGAGGTGTGCAGGATCCCTTCTGCGCAGTTAGAAAGCTTGTGGCATGACCAGACAGGCTTTGGGTGCAGGTGGAAGACCGAGAGGAGGTTGAGGAGGCAGAAGCAGTGGAGGAACTTTGACATAAAGAGGATTGACGCACAACTCGTGGGGACGGCAAGACTTGGACAGCAGACCCTTGTCCTGCTGTCACCATAGTTACCCAGTGCCCAGTCAGCGACATGTAACGCCCCTGTCCATGCCTACTCGTCCAAGTGTCTGTGGTGAAATGCACCCTGTCACACACAGAGTTTCTCAAAGAAGCGGTGATGTTGTGTGCGACATGCTGGTGGAGCGCAGGCACACCTTTCTTTGAGAAGTAGTGCCGACTGGGCATCTGGTACTGGGGCACTGCGACGGACATAAGGTCTCGAAAATCCTCTGTGTCCACCAGGCGGAAAGGCAGCATTTCTGTAGCCAAGAGCTTGCAGATGGTGAAATTCAACCTCTTAGCTTTCTCATGGCTAGGAGGAAATGGTCTTTTACTTGTCCACATCTGAGGGACCGAGGGCTGGCTATTGTGCTTAGACGGGGTTGATAAGGGTGTCCCCGGCAAACTGCCGGTCTGTGAGGAAGATGCAGGCGGACATGTTAGGTTGCCTTGATCCAAAGGTGGTGCTATCGATGTCGGACAGCGCTCAACACCAGCTGCTGTTACCACCTCCAAAGAAAATGATGACCTGCCAATCACGCTGGCTGTTGCGGGTAAAGAGGTGGCAGGTCTGCGCCCCAAAACAGGTGTGACTGCTGTCCCCCCAGTCACAGAGGATGAAGAGGCCGCGGATGCACAAGATATGGCAGACGGTGGTTGGCCCGGCCGGCTAGGCCGCATTGTAGCACACTGAGCTTCCCACTGCAACTTATGCTTCATGTCCATGTGCCGGTTCATGCATGAAGTACTCAAACTATGTATTTTTTGGCCTCTGCTTAGCTTTTGCTGACAAATGTTACAGATAACACGAGTTGGGTCATATTTATCGATCTGAAAAAATGCCCAGGCTATGCAAGGCTTAGCACCCATGCGACCTGAAGAGCCACCACGACTTGTGGTGAGAGGCAGAGTTGTGTTTGAGGATGCAGTTGTTGACGTGCTTCCAGTACTACGTCTCTGTCCAGGAAGGCGCAACCTGACCTCGTCGTCACTAGCATCTTCCTCCACCTCCTCTGCTGACCTCATCTCTTGGCTGACTGTGGGTTGACAGTAAGTGGGATCTCCAACCTCATCATCATCACCCTGTGTGTTATCACACCCGTCGTCCTCAGAGCCAACCTGTTCCTGCCCTGACAAAAGACTAAAGTTGTCGCTCCAATCAGGTATTTGAGTCTTATCATCGTCTTCCTCATTGTCTCCACCAACAGGAGTTACAGTTTGGGAATGAGGGTCTACATTATGGTCAGAACCTTCTGCGTCTGGTCCTGGATCCGACTCATAAAGATTCTGGGCATCAGTGCAGATCATTTCCTCGTCTGGATTCACAGAAGCGCTGGAGTCAACCTCTGATTCCCAGGCTATAGTATGAGTAAACAGCTCTGCAGACTCAACCATCTGTTCTACCTCATACTCAGACGGGCAGCTGGAGATTTGGGAGCTGTGAGGAAGCAAGTGCGATTTGGGTGACACCTTTGAGGACTGGAGTATTTGTGATGTTGAAGTTGATGTGGAGGAGAGCCCACTTAAAGGAGCACTTGATATCCATTGAAGCACCTGCTGTTTTTTTGCCTCATCTGGAATTTGTAGCGATTGGCGTGGCCGTAAGAAAGGGATCTTATCACATTGTCCGCTAAAAGAAGTAGACATTTTAGTTTGGCTGGAAGATGGTCTTTCTTCTGCAGATGTTACTGTTGCTTTAACACCTACCCCACGGACACAACCTTTTTTCCCCTTCCCAACACGCCTATTCCCCTTTCCACCAGCAGCAGGCCTTTTTCCACTCATTTTGGTGGTTAACTAATTCACAACTCTGGAGTTGTTTGCACAAAAAAACAATGGATGGTAACCGAGCAGAGCTGAGTGGCCAAACTGTGGTATTAGGCCAAAACTATTGGCTGGGTTAGATGCAGAAAAAAATATATTCAGTTTGCAACCTGATGGACGTCAGTATAGATGGACTAATACAACAAGTCCCACACACAGCTAGAAGCCCAATATTTTTTCAGAGCTAGATGCAGAAAATTTTTTTATTCAATTTGCAACCTGATGGAGGTCAGTATAGATGGACTAATAGACCAAGTCCCACACACTGCTAGAAGCCCAAATATTTTTTCAGAGCTAGATGCAGAAAAAAATTATTTTTAATTTGCAACCTGATGGAGGTCAGTATAGATGGACTAATAGACCAAGTCCCACACACTGCTAGAAGCCTAAATATTTTTTCAGAGCTAGATGCAGAAAAAAATTATTTTTAATTTGCAACCTGATGGAGGTCAGTATAGATGGACTAATAGACCAAGTCCCACACACCGCTAGAAGCCCAAATATTTTTTCAGAGCTAGATGCAGAAAAAAATTATATTCAATTTGCAACCTGCTGGACGTCAGTATAGAAGGACTAATAGAACAAGTCCCACACACTGCTAGAACCCCAAATATTTTTTCAGAGCTAAATGAAGAAAAAAATTATTTTTAATTTGCAACCTGATGGAGGTCAGTATAGATGGACTAATAGACCAAGTCCCACACACTGCTAGAAGCCCAAATATTTTTTCAGAGCTAGATGCAGAAAAAAATTATTTTTAATTTGCAACCTGATGGAGGTCAGTATAGATGGACTAATAGACCAAGTCCCACACACCGCTAGAAGCCCAAATATTTTTTCAGAGCTAGATGCAGAAATTTTTTTTATTCAATTTGCAACCTGATGGAGGTCAGTATAGATGGACTAATAGACCAAGTCCCACACACTGCTAGAAGCCCAAATATTTTTTCAGAGCTAGATGCAGAAAAAAATTATTTTTAATTTGCAACCTGATGGAGGTCAGTATAGATGGACTAATAGAACAAGTCCCACACGCTGCTAGAAGCCCAAATATTTTTTCAGAGATAAATGAAGAAAAAAAATATTTTTAATTTGCAACCTGATGGAGGTCAGTATAGATGGACTAATAGACCAAGTCCCACACACTGCTAGAAGCCCAAATATTTTTTCAGAGCTAGATGCAGAAAAAAATTATTTTTAATTTGCAACCTGATGGAGGTCAGTATAGATGGACTAATAGACCAAGTCCCACACACCGCTAGAAGCCCAAATATTTTTTCAGAGCTAGATGCAGAAAAAAATTATATTCAATTTGCAACCTGCTGGAGGTCAGTATAGTAGGACTAATAGAACAAGTCCCACACACTGCTAGAAGCCCAAATATTTTTTCAGAGCTAAATGAAGAAAAAAATTATTTTTAATTTGCAACCTGATGGAGGTCAGTATAGATGGACTAATAGACCAAGTCCCACACACTGCTGGAAGCCCAAATATTTTTTCAGAGCTAGATGCAGAAAAAAATTATATTCAGTTTGCAACCTGATGGAGGTCAGTATAGATGGACTAATAGAATGATGCTATGCCCAAAAGATTTTACTTCACTAGGTGCAGTAAAAAAATTGGTATTCTATACACAGGTGGTATATCTTGCAACACAGATAGGCTACTCCACTGACTAACACACTCTGCAATAGGCCAAAAAGGATTAGCTTTGCTAGATTCAGCCAAATGCTGTGAAAAAAACTTGCACAGCACTGGCACAGACCTGCCTGGCAAAAACTGATAGGAACTGATGTAACCTAGTCCTGAAAAGGACTCCAATTACAATTAGTCTTTACTCCCACAATCTATCTATTTAAGAGCACAGACCTGCCTGATAAAAGTCGTAGGAAATGCTGTAACCTAGTCCTTAAAAGGACTGCAATCACAACTATTCCCTACTCCCAAGCTATCTGTATATTTGTGCGAAAATTGGCTTGAAATTAACAAGGTATAGCGCACACAGCAACAGCGGTGCCGTCTAACACGCAGCTGCAGCAGTGAGAAAATGGTGGCGACGGGGAAAATGGCTTGGTCTTATAGGGCAAGGACATGTGACATACACTGCCAATGACACATGCCCTTGCTTGTGTGAAACAAAGCACTTCGCTGCGTGTGTGCACTGCTGATAGGCTGACAGATTGCACCTCCTCACTGTAAATGCTGGAAAGAGAAAAAAAAATGGAGATCTTCATTGTTCCTGCAGAGATCCATCCCCTGCCCCTCCCCCCGCTCCGCTGTACACTCAAACTGCGGATTAACATTAATTTTCATCATTACTGAGAAAAAATCCAGTTATGATTTTGGTGCACGAACAGTTATCGAACATAACCTCGAACAGCCGAATTTTTCTCAAATCGTTCGTGTTCGCCAAACGGCTCGAACACCGCCCAACACAGCTCGAATTTGAGATTGGCGAACAGTTCGAGTAGAACAACGCTCATCTCTACTGTAGATGCAGATAAAAATTAGTTTTAATTTGCAACCTGATGGAGGTCAGTATAGATGGACTAATAGAGAAAGTCCGACACACTGCTAGAAGGCCAAATATTTTTTCAGAGCTAGATGCAGAAAAGAATTATATTCAGTTTGCAACCTGATGGAGGTCAGTATAGATGGATTAATAGAACAAGACCCACACACAGCTAGAAGCCCAATATTTTTTCAGAGGTAGATGCAGAAAAAAATATATTCAGTTTGCAACCTGATGGAGGTCAGTATAGATGGACTAATACAACAAGTCCCACACACAGCTAGAAGCCCAATATTTTTTCAGAGGTAGATGCAGAAAAAAATATATTCAGTTTGCAACCTGATGGAGGTCAGTATAGATGGACTAATACAACAAGTCCCACACACAGCTAGAAGCCCAATATTTTTTCAGAGGTAGATGCAGAAAAAAATATATTCAGTTTGCAACCTGATGGAGGTCAGTATAGATGGACTAATACAACAAGTCCCACACACAGCTAGAAGCCCAATATTTTTTCAGAGGTAGATGCAGAAAAAAATATATTCAGTTTGCAACCTGATGGAGGTCAGTATAGATGGACTAATACAACAAGTCCCACACACAGCTTGAAGCCCAAATATTTTTTCAGAGGTACTGTAGATGCAGATAAAAATTATTTTTAATTTGCAACCTGATGGAGGTCAGTATAGATTGACTAATACAACAAGTCCCACACACAGCTAGAAGCCCAAATATTTTTTCAGAGGTACTGTAGATGCAGATAAAAATTAGTTTTAATTTGCAACCTGATGGAGGTCAGTATAGATGGACTAATAGAGAAAGTCCGACACACTGCTAGAAGGCCAAATATTTTTTCAGAGCTAGATGCAGAAAAAAATTATATTCAGTTTGCAACCTGATGGAGGTCAGTATAGATGGATTAATAGAACAAGACCCACACACAGCTAGAAGCCCAATATTTTTTCAGAGGTAGATGCAGAAAAAAATATATTCAGTTTGCAACCTGATGGAGGTCAGTATAGATGGACTAATACAACAAGTCCCACACACAGCTAGAAGCCCAATATTTTTTCAGAGGTAGATGCAGAAAAAAATATATTCAGTTTGCAACCTGATGGAGGTCAGTATAGATGGACTAATACAACAAGTCCCACACACTGCTAGAAGCCCAAATATTTTTTCAGAGGTAGATGCAGAAAAAAATATATTCAGTTTGCATCCTGATGGAGGTCAGTATAGATGGACTAATACAACAAGTCCCACACACAGCTAGAAGCCCAAATATTTTTTCAGAGGTACTGTAGATGCAGATAAAAATTATTTTTAATTTGCAACCTGATGGAGGTCAGTATAGATGGACTAATACAACAAGTCCCACACACAGCTACAAGCCCAAATATTTTTTCAGAGGTACTGTAGATGCAGATAAAAATTAGTTTTAATTTGCAACCTGATGGAGGTCAGTATAGATGGACTAATAGAATGATGCTATGCCCAAAAGATTTTACTTCACTAGGTGCAGTAAAAAAATTGGTATTCTATACACAGGTGGTATATCTTGCAACACAGATAGGCTACTCCACTGACTAACACACTCTGCAATAGGCCAAAAAGGATTAGCTTTGCTAGATTCAGCCAAATGCTGTGAAAAAAACTTGCACAGCACTGGCACAGACCTGCCTGGCAAAAACTGATAGGAACTGATGTAACCTAGTCCTGAAAAGGACTCCAATTACAATTAGTCTTTACTCCCACAACCTATCTATTTAAGAGCACAGACCTCCCTGATAAAAGTCGTAGGAAATGCTGTAACCTAGTCCTTAAAAGGACTGCAATCACAACTATTCCCTACTCCCAAGCTATCTGTATATTTGTGCGAAAATTGGCTTGAAATTAACAAGGTATAGCGCACACAGCAACAGCGGTGCCGTCTAACACGCAGCTGCAGCAGTGAGAAAATGGTGGCGACGGGGAAAATGGCTTGGTCTTATAGGGCAAGGACATGTGACATACACTGCCAATGACACATGCCCTTGCTTGTGTGAAAAAAAGCACTTCGCTCCATGTGTGCGCTGCTGATAGGCTGACAGATTGCACCTCCCCACTGTAAATGCGGGAAAGAGAAAAAAAAATGGAGATAGAATCATAGAATCATAGAATCATAGAATGGTAGAGTTGGAAGGGACCTCCTGGGTCATCTGGTCCAACCCCCTGCTCAAAGCAGGATTCACTAGATCATCTCAGACAGATGTCTGTCCAGCCTCTGTTTGAAGACGTCCATTGAAGGGGTACTCACCACCTCTCGTGGCAGCCTGTTCCACTCATTAATCACCCTAACTGTCAAAAAGTTTTTTCTAATATCTAATCTGTGTCTCCTCCCATTTAGTTTCATCCCATTGCTTCTAGTCTTTCCTTGTGCAAATGAGAATAAAGATGATCCTTCTACAATGTGACAGCCCTTGACATATTTGTAGACAGCTATTAAGTCTCCTCTCAGTCTTCTTTTTTGCAAGCTAAACATTCCCAAATCCTGCAACCGTTCCTCATAGGACATGGTTTGCAGACCAGTCACCATTCTGGTCGCTCTTCTCTGAACTTGCTCCCGTTTGTCTATGTCTTTTTTAAAATGTGGTGCCCAAAACTGTACACAGTATTCCAGATGAGGTCTGACCAAAGAGGAGTAAAGACCGATAATGACTTCACGTGATCTAGACTGTATGCTTCTGTTAATACATCCCAGAATTGTATTTGCCTTTTTTGCTGCTGCATCACACTGTTGACTCATGTTCAGTCTATGATCTATTAGTATACCTAAGTCTTTTTCACATGTACTGTTGCTTAGCTCTATTCCTCCCATTCTGTATATGTTTTTTTCATTTTTATTGCCCAGATGTAGTACTTTGCATTTTTCCCTGTTAAAAACCATTCTGTTGGTTGCTGCCCACTGCTCCAGTTTATTTAGGTCTTTTTGAATCCTCTCTCTCTCTTCTCTAGTATTAGCTATCCCTCCTAGCTTTGTGTCATCAGCAAATTTAATCAGTTTACCCTCAATTCCTTCATCTAAATCATTGATAAAGATGTTGAACAATACAGGTCCCAGGACGGAGCCCTGTGGTACCCCACTTGAGACATTCATCCAGCTGGATGTGAAGCCATTTACAACCACCCTTTGAGTCCGATCACTAAGCCAGTTATGAATCCACCTAACAGTTGCCTGGTCCATTGCATACTTGGTCATTTTTTCAATAAGGATGGTGTGAGATACTTTGTCAAATGCTTTGCTGAGGTCAAGATATACTATATCTACAGCATTTCCCTGATCCACCCAGTCAGTGATTCTGTCATAGAAGGAAATTAAGTTAGTCTGACATGACTTGTTAGTTACAAACCCATGCTGACTCTGGTTAATCACTTCATTCTTATCCATGTACTTACATACATGTTGTTTAATAATTTGTTCAAAGATCTTTCCTGGTATAGAAGTCAGACTCACCGGCCTATAGTTCTCTGGGTCCACCTTCTTCCCCTTTTTGAAGATAGGAACAACATTTGCTCTTCTCCAGTCTTCTGGGACTTCTCCTGTTCTCCAAGAATTTTCAAAGATTATGGAGAGTGGTTCTAAAATTTCTTCTACGATCTCCTTCAGTACTCTGGGGTGTAATTCATCTGGACCTGGAGACTTGAACTCATTTATGTTAGCTAAATATTCCCTCACAATCTTTCTGTTTACAGATAACTTCATTGTTCCTGCAGAGATCCATCCCCTGCCCCTCCCCCCACCCCGCTGTACACTCAAACTTCGTATTAACATTAATTTTCATCATTACTGAGAAAAAATCCAGTTATGATTTTGGTGCACGAACAGTTATCGAACATAACCTCGAACAGCCGAATTTTTATCAAATTGTTCGTGTTCGCCGAACGGCTCGAACACCGCCCAAAACAGCTCGAATTTGAGATTGGCGAACAGTTCGAGTAGAACAACGCTCATCTCTATTTGCAACCTGATGGAGGTCAGTATAGATGGACTAGTAGAACAAGTCCCACACACTGCTTGAAGGACAAATATTTTTTCAGAGCTAGATGCAGAAAAAAATTATATTCAATTTGCAACCTGATGGAGGTCAGTATGGATGGACTAATAGACCAAGTCCCACACACTGCTAGAAGGCCAAATATTTTTTCAGAGCTAGATGCAGACAAAAAAATATTTTTAATTTGCAACCTGATGAAGGTCAGTATAGATGGACTAATAGAACAAGTCCCACACACTGCTAGAAGCCCAAATATTTTTTCAGAGCTAGATGCAGAGAAAAATTATATCCAGTTTGCAACCTGATGGAGGTCAGTATAGATGGACTAATAGAACAAGTCCCACACACTGATAGAAGCCCAAGTATTTTTTCAGAGCTAGATGCAGATAAAAATTATTTTTAATTTGCAACCTGATGGAGGTCAGTATAGATGGACTAATAAAACAAGTCCCACACAATGCTAGAAGCCCAAATATTTTTTCAGAGTTAGATGCGGAAAAAAATTATATTCAGTTTGCAACCTGATGGAGGTCAGTATAGATAGACTAGTAGAACAAGTACCACACACTCCTTGAAGGACAAATATTTTTTCAGAGCTAGATGCAGATAAAAATTATTTTTAATTTACAACCTGATGGAGGTCAGTATAGATGGACTAGCAGAACAAGTCCCACACACTGCTATAAGGACAAATATTTTTTCAGAGCTAGATGCAGATAAAAATTATTTTTAATTTGCAACCTGATGGAGGTCAGTATAGATGGACTAAAAGAACAAGTCCCACACACTGCTAGAAGCCCAAGTATTTTTTCAGAACTAGATGCAGATAAAAATTATTTTTAATTTGCAACCTGATGGAGGTCAGTATAGATGGACTAATAGACCAAGTCCCACACACAGCTAGAAGCCCAAATATTTTTTCAGAGGTACTGTAGATGCAGATACAAATTATTTTTAATTTGCAACCTGATGGAGGTCAGTATAGATCTACTAATAGAACAAGTCCAATACACTGCTAGAAGGCCAAATATTTTTTCAGAGCTAGATGCAGAAAAATATTATATTCAATTTGCAACCTGATGGAGGTCAGTATAGATGGACTAATAGACCAAGTCCCACACACTGCTAGAAGGCCAAATATTTTTTCAGAGCTAGATGCAGACAAAAAAATATTTTTAATTTGCAACCTGATGGAGGTCAGTATAGATTGACTAATAGAACAAGTCCCTCACACTGCTAGAAGCCCAAATATTTTTTCAGAGCTAGATGCAGACAAAAAATTATTTTGAATTTGCAACCTGATGGAGGTCAGTATAGATGGACTAGTAGAACAAGTCCCACACACTGCTAGAAGGACAAATATTTTTTCAGAGCTAGATGCAGAAAAAAATTATATTCAATTTGCAACCGTATGGAGGTCAGTATAGATGGACTAATAGAATGATGCTATGCCCAAAAGGTTTTACTTCACTAGGTGCAGTAAAAAAATTGGTATTCTATACACAGGTGGTGTATCTTGCAACACAGATAGGCTATCTACTGACTAGCACACTCTGCAATAGGCCAAAAAGGATTAGCTTTGCTAGATTCAGCCAAATGCTGTGAAAAAAACTTGCACGGCACTGGCACAGACCTGCCTGGCAAAAACTGATAGGAACTGATGTAACTTAGTCCTGAAAAGGACTGCAATTACAATTAGTCTTTACTCCCACAACCTATCTATTTAAGAGCACAGACCAGCCTGATAAAAGTCGTAGGAAATGCTGTAACCTAGTCCTTAAAAGGACTGCAATCACAACTATTCCCTACTCCCAAGCTATCTGTAGATTTGTGCGAAAATTGGCTTGAAATTAACAAGTTATAGCGCACACAGCAACAGCGGTGCCGTCTAACACGCAGCTGCAGCAATGAGAAAATGGTGGCGACGGGGAAAATGGCTGCGTCTTATAGGGCAAGGACATGTGACATACACTGCCAATGACACATGCCCTTGCTTGTGTGAAAAAAAGCACTTCGCTCCGTGTGTGCGCTGCTGATAGGCTGACAGATTGCACCTCCCCACTGTAAATGCGGGAAAGAGAAAAAAAAATGGAGATCTTCATTATTCCTGCAGAGATCCATCCCCTGCCCCTCCCCCCGCCCCGCTGTACACTCAAACTGCGTATTAACATTAATTTTCATCATTACTGAGAAAAAATCCAGTTATGATTTTGGTGCACGAACAGTTATCGAACATAACCTCGAACAGCCGAATTTTTCTCAAATCGTTCGTGCTCGCCGAATGGCTCGAACACCGCCCAAAACAGCTCGAATTTGAGATTGGCGAACAGTTCGAGTCGAACAACGCTCATCTCTACTTAAGAACCCGTTGCCATGGGAGACAGCCGCGCCGTGTCACTCAGGGTGTGTCAGATGCGGAGCCTTCACAGACCTGTGTTCAGCCTCACACAAGCCTGTACGGAGCAGAGCCTCTTGCTCTGCTGCTTGTGATGCGCCCCCTGGGCCGTGGGGTATTCGGTGCCAGGCCGGTCGGTGCAGGGGAGATGTCACAGTGGCGGTGATCCGGTCCGTGACCCAGGGCGGTCAATCAAAAGGGGTTATTTACAGGGGATTTATAGTTGTTATGAAATGTTCATGACGCCACCTGTGGTATGCGGCTAAAGGAAGACGCCGCTGCGGAGCAGGTCATCTGGAGCTGGTGTGAATGCAGCAGATTTGGTTCTGCTCTCCACAGGCAGAGCTTAGCTCCAGGGCAGTGTAGATGTTGCTGTTATGGAAGTAGCACTCGTGGTGCAGTGTAGGGGGAAGGGTTTTGATGGCGCAGCAGTAATAAATGACAGAGACAGTGGGGTGCAGTCTTCCGTATTTACTCACAGTTCTCACTTTGCTCCTGGTTACAACTGCAGATCATACCTTCCCACGTCATGCTGCGTTCACCGGGCAGGGGCTCAGCCAACCCTCAGGTACCTCCAGAGTACATAACAGGACCCCCTTCTGTGTATTCCTTCTGGCTGTCTCCCTGCACCTCACACCTAGTGTCCCAATCCAGTGACCGCGGACCTTGCCGGGCGACGTCTTCTCTGTCCACTGGGTCCTCTATGGCCACCTTCTTGGTGAGACAGATGTAGCTTGTGGCTGCAGTACCTGAAATACTGCAGCCTCCGGTTTCTTAGTTGAGGCTTAAAGAGCTCTGCTAGTTTAGGGACCGGTCCCCTCTGTGCGACCTGACCCCTCCACCTCTTGGCAGATTCTGGCGTACGGGTGGCCTCCACCACTACCCATACCCCTGGGGTCCCTTCCACATTCCTGGAGCCTTTCTCCTGCTCCTCTCTCTCTCTTCAGTCTTGGGCCTTTCTGGCTAGGCCCTCCTCCAGAGCAGAGCTCCTACAGAGCTCCTGCTCCTCTCACTGTCCTCCTCTGACTGAACTGAACTCCCAAGATGGCTTCCCTCTTTATATTATTCCTAGCAAGTGCTCCCCTGATTTACTTCCTCCACCCACACCCACTACATGGTCCCCCCCCACTCCAGCCAGGGACAGGGCTCAGCAGGGAAGCGACGCATCTTGCCCCTCCTGCTGATCTGGAGTAGTGTAGTGTTGGATGCGGGTGTTAGGGTCCCGGGCAGTACTCCTTCCTTACCTGAGAGTAAGATACCACACCTCTGGGTGAGATTCAGTACCTCTGTGGTGACTGAACCCGCAGGGGCGCCACACTTGCAAACCAGAAACCCCACTGCCATTCCTATAGTCCACTCCAAGAATAAAAGCCAATTCCGGGTTTTACCAAATCTGCCTTGGACAACTAATTTGACCAAGTCCAAACTTAATTTTATTCTGCACTGCAATCACAGCTATCTCTGTGACTGCAATGCACTCCAGCGGGTTTAATATGTCTCTATGCACATTCTAGGAGAAACATACCGTCCCTCGCATATGATTCCCGTCACTGCCTCACAATATATACATATACATGACGTCCATCCTGGTATATATGTCCCCAGTAGAGAAATTTGAAGCTCGTGGGCCCCAATGCAAAAGCTCCAATGGGGCCCTCTATTATTGCAGTTCTTTAATAGTATTGGTCTTTTCATGTGGGCCAAGGGGATTATTTGTGTCCCCTAGGCTCCAGGGCTTGGGTGTGATTGCAACCCCAGCACCTTTTATAGTTACACCCCTGTTCACAGACTCTTTGGTGTTTTTGTGATTTTAATATAAGAACTTTCATATTGTTTATGCTGTGTCCTAGATCACAAAAATGTTTAGTTTTTTTGCCTGCAATCGTGTGGCAATGAAATCTCATCCTTGCTCTCAGTTTCTGTCCTTTTTCTCCAACAGAGAGACCCCACAGTAGGACAAATAGTGCACCAAATTAAGTACTCCATATTGGAAGAGTAACATGTGAATTTCCCAGGAATCTTATAGTCCTGCTGTACATTGTGGATCTATATCCGGTCTGTGGTCATAGCATGGGTGCAGGTTTTGAAACTTTTCATATTGGAAAGTTAGGTTACTCTTGGTGTATCAGAGGGCATTGAGCTTTTGATCACAATATTTATTAAATTTGGAGGTAATCTGTAGCATAGCAAGAGAGGGTCATTGAATATTGTTTTTAGCTGATCCAGCAAAAAACAATTGTTTCCTATAGACGGAGCTGCAATCTGGGACACATCCTGGTGCACAACAGATTCCAAGAGGATTCTGTTAACTGGTTAGAAAGTGGTACTCCAAAGGGGAACTTTAAGTGTGGGCATTGCTCCTTTTGTAAATTTCATAGAATCGATAAATCTTTTAGAATAAGACCTTTAACACACACAGTCAAGGATTTTATTTCTTGTAGAACTAATTATGTAGTTTACATAATTACATGTCCCTGCCAGTTTTATTATATTGGCAAAACTATCAGACCTTTATTTATTCGGTTCAGGGAGCACTATAATTCTATAGTATCAAAGAAAGGTTCCCCTAGATTAATTAAACATATCTCTGAATGTCATAATGCAGACCCGACTGTGTTACGTTTTGCAGGGTTAGAACATGTTAGACTGCCAAGGGAAGGAGGAGACCGCAAAAAAATACTATTGCAACATGAGGCTAGATGGACATTAAATTCCGAAGTCCAGGGCCCATTGGGTTAAATGAGAAGGTAGATCTGTCAGTTTTCTTATGATACCGCTATTTACTTGTTTGCTTCATCTTATAATGTTTTTTCAGCTTAATGATGGAAAATGTTTTTATGCATATCATTATGTTTTAATTTATTCACACATGTGTTTGTATTGGTTTAAAAGGAAGTGAACAGGTGTGTCAATTACTTAGGACCCGTTGAAGCGCCGGAAGGCAGCGAAACGGCCGTTGTCCCCTTTTTCCTCTCCCCCGCATACCCTTCGGGGTCTCAGTCCAATGCTGCACGCTGAAATGCTTCGCACACAAAAATAAAGGAACATTTTAAAGAAGACTGGGTGAGTGCTGCCTTTCCTTCTATTCTTGCTTGTGATTGAAATATTTCTTGGATGTGCACCACCGTTTAAGTCTTGAAGCACACAGTCTGAATTATGCCCTGGTGATTGATCCTTTGAAAAAACAGCGTGGTGCCAGAATGTTTCTCTTGCATTTGAACAACCTGTGACAAGGGCTTCCAATGACAAATATTAGTTTGGTAGGACCACTGTACTTTCCAGATTTGTCCACTGCACGATGTGCATAGGGTTTGTGAAAAGAAGCCCTATGGGCTGAGTCATGGTTGATGCAGGAAGCCACCATCCCAAGGGCCTCCAATCACAAATAGTAATTAGGCTGGAGTAGGAATACTGTCCAGGTTTGTCCACTGCACAATATGCATAGGCAGGGCTGGCTCCAGGTTTTTATGGGCCCTGGGCAAAAGAGTCTCAGTGGGCCCCTTTAACACATACCACGATTCATGATGCACAGATACCGCAGAGAAATATATATAGTACAATGCCAAAGATTTCACTTCTTACATTATGTGGTGCCCCTTAGGGTTCAGTCGCCACAGAGGTACTGCATCTCACCCAGAGGTGTGGTATCTCACCCTCAGGTAAGGAAGGAGTACAGCTCAGGACCCTAACACCTGCATTCACTACACCACAATTCCGGGGGACAGGGCAAGATTGCTCCTACGGGAGAGCACAGTCCCTGGTCCCTGGCTGGAGTGGGGGGAACCACCTAGAGAGGGGGAACCATGTAGTGGGTGTGGGTGGAGAACGTAGATCAGGGGAACACTTCAGTAGCTGTATAAATAGGAAACCATCTTAGGTCAGTTCAGTCAGCCAGTCAGAGGAGGAGAAGTGACAGGAGCAGAGGCTCTGCACGAGCTCTGCTCCGGAGGCAGGCCTAGCCTGTGAGGCCCACGACTGAAGGGGAGAAGAGAGGAGTGGGAGCAGGAAGACTCCAGGAACCGAAGGGACCCTAGGGGTACGGGCCATGCAGAAGGCCACCCGTACGCCCGCTGCTACCAGGAGGTAGAGGGGTCAGGCCAGATAAGGGGAACCGCTCCCTCAACTAGCAGAGAAACAGCAAGGCTCAACTAGAAACCTGAGGCTGCAGCATTTCATGTACTGCAGGCCAAAGTCCACACCAGTCTCACTAAGATGGTAGCCACATAGGACCCAGGGGACGGAACACACGTCGCCCGCCAAGGCCCGAGGGTACCGGATAGAAGTGTCACTGGGTGTGAGGTGCAGGGAGAAGGCCAGAGAAAGGACACACAGAAGGGGGTCCAGCTAATTACTCTGGAGCTATCTGGGGGTGGACCGAGCCCCTCACTGAGTACGCACAGCATGACGGGGGAGATTGCTCTGGTACCTGTAATCTGGACTGCAACAACTGTGAGTAAAGATCTTGGGACTGCATCACATGGACTCTGTGTTCTATACTGACTCCCTGCACTACAACCACCATCATCCACCTACACTGCCCTGAAGCTACAATCTTCCTGTGGGGAGTTATACCACCCTCGCTGCCAAACCACCAGCTTCAGAGGACTGTTCCGCAGTGGTAGCCTAATTAGCCGCACTCCACAGGTGGTGTAGTTGGACATTATATAACCTATATACATCTACTACCCTTGGATTGACTGCCCTGGGTCACGGACTGGGTCACCGCCACTGTGACTACAACCCCCAGCGTCTACCGGCCCGGCTCCAGGTACCCTACGGCCCAGGGGGCACGTCAATTACATGACCGATATCTATTGTAAATTCCACAGTAGCTCAGAAACCAGTGAATTGCTCCATACAGAATACTGGCCCCCATAAAATGCTTCATGAAACAAGAGGGGATTGTAGGGAGAGAAAATAGGAAGCGCAGGCTTCTAAGTGTAGTAGTTAGATTCCAAGGGTATATACTCAGTATAAATCCACTCACCTATTTGGTATCTTGAGGTAAAGCATGTAAATCCAATCAGTGGATCACTCAATTCCTCTTTCCATTCAGTTTGCTGCAGAAATCTGGGAGCTGATGAGAGCACTGGACAGAGCTTTCATAGGCAATACCACTTTGTAAATGTTTTTTCCCAGCAATATGCGCTCCTGAAGGATGATGATGGAACTTGATATTCGGATTCAAAGAATTTTTATTTCAAACTAAAATACAACCGGTTTCGACTTCTTTGAGTCTTCCTCAGGTATAACATCATGCATATAAACAGATCTATCTACACACATTTTATAGCAGATATCCTTGCTTGTCATTTTGGGTGGAGACTGAAAGATCTGTTTTTCAGACACACCCAGATACTCAGATATGCAGGATTTTGCACTCTGAGGAATCTAACAAAACCCATATACTAAATGACTTTCATACAGTTTAAAAAAAAAAAAAAAAAAAAAAAAAATTTTTACACACAAATTTTTTCTTTTTTTTCTCCTTTCCTTCCTTCCTTCACACAGAAAGTATTTTCTTTTCTAAAAACACTGTAAATATAATTATAATTTTACCATATATAAAATGTCTTCTAAAATGTTATTGAACATACTAAAAGTTTGATTTCATACAGAAATGTAAAATCCTGCAAAAATGTACATTATGACAAAATTTAAAACCTTTTCTTTCTTCATATTAAAACCATTATCAAATACAATTTAGTAGAAAAAAAAAAAAAATATATATATATATATATATATATATATATATATATACACATATATATATACATACATACACATATATACACATACATGCACACATGCATATATACACACGAAAAAAAATATATATATATATGCATGCACATGCATACCTGTCGACATTTGCATGTCAAATACCCTCTATAATATCATTTAATCCATCTGGGTATAATGTACCCAGACGGAAGATCCAATATGATTCTTTCCGGTTTAAATTTTGTATCCTATTAGTACAATTCTCAGGTATTTGCTCCAACGGAGTCACGGAAATATTAAATATTTTATTATGCTTCAAACATAAGTGCCGAGATAAGCTCTGTTTTAAAAACCCATTTTTGGTATTGTGCCTGTGGCCATTCATACGGGGTCGTAGGGACTGGATGGTCCGACCCACGTATTGCAGGCCACAGGTACAGGTAATGACATATATTACAAAATCACTATCACATGTTAATTTTTGTGTGATTGCTATAGTTTCACCCGTACTGTACGATGTAATGTACTGAGTCATATGATTGATGATTTTGCAGGTACAACATTTTCGGGAGCCACATCGATGGACCCCCGATTTGAAAGCATCCGTTTTATTTGTCCTAGTTTTTTCTTTTTTCTTAATACATTCCTGTTCCCCATCTTTGGTCATTCTGAGATTACTAGGGGCAATTATACCCTTCACTGTTTGGCCCCTACGAAAGGTAATATTGGCTCTATCTGGTAGAAGTTTTTTCAAAAATGTATCCTTTTTCAACAAGTACCAGTATTTATTTAAAATGTTTCTTATCTCCGTATTACTACGATTGAAAGCGGTAATAAAGTTATACTGCCACCCATCTTTTTTTCTTTCCTTATTCTTATTAATTATCTGCTTGGGCTTTTCTCCTCCTTCCTTCGTTATCCCCTCCTCCACATCCTTATTTTTGTTATTCTCTCTAGATAAGCACTCCTGCTGAGTTCTTGCTAGATTAGTTCTGTATGCTGCCATAATTAATCGTTTTGGATATTTCTTATCTGTAAACCTATTGATCAGAATTTTTGATTGTTCCACATAATCTTCCTTATTTGTATTATTTCTCCTAATTCGACGAAATTGGCTATAAGGAATGTTTTGCTTCCATTTTTGATGGTGTGCGCTCCGAAAATCAAGGAAGCCATTAGTATCAGTTTTCTTAAAGTACGTTTTAGTGCTGATTATTTTATTTTTATGGGATATTTCTAAATCGAGGAAATTTATTTTTTCTTTATTGACCTGTGCAGAAAACGTGATCCCCCAGTCATTCCTATTTAATGTCGTGATGAATTCTCGAGCTTCAACCTCAGTACCTTTCCAAAAAATGATTAGATCGTCAATATAGCGACGATAATATAATATGTTATTACAGTGGGGGTGCTGACACAAGGGCGATGAGGACTCGAAGCATCCCATGAAAAGATTTGCAAAACTTGGGGCTACCCGAGTCCCCATCGCTGTGCCAAGCCGCTGTATATACAATTGCCCCTGGAAAGTGAAAAGGTTATGTTCCAATATAAATTTTAGACCCATTATTAAAAATCGTCTCTGATTTTCTGGCATATCTACTATCCCATTCAAATAATGTGAAACTGAATTGATTCCCAATATGTGTTCAATATTGGAGTAGAGAGCATGTACGTCTAAGGTTATGAACATGTAATCTTCTTCCCATGCAAAATGTTCACATTCTTTTATTAATTGACTGGAGTCTAGGAGAAAAGAGGGTAATTTTCTAACTAGATCCTGTAAGTGCAGATCGATGTAATGTGACAGTTGACTGGTTAGTGACCCTATACCCGAAATAATCGGTCGTCCGGGAGGTTTCACAGGGTCTTTATGCACCTTTGGCAGGTGATAAAAGAGGGCTGTATTTGGATTTTTGTTAGTCAGGAATCATTTTTCCCTTTTATTTATGATGTCTTGTTTGAAGGCAGTGTCTATCAACCTATGATATTCTTCAATATGTTTTTTGGAAGGGTCAACATCTAATTTTTTATAATATTTTGCGTCTGATAATATATTGTATGCTTCCTCCAAATAGTCATCTCGGTCCTGAATGACAATACCCCCTCCTTTATCTGCCCCTCTAATCACGATTTTTTCATTGTCCTTTAGTTTTATTAAGGCTTCTTTTTCTTCCTTTGAAATATTCGTTTTTTGAATAGATCTTCGAGTCCTCATCGCCCTTGTGTCAGCACCCCCACTGTAATAACATATTATATTATCGTCGCTATATTGACGATCTAATCATTTTTTGGAAAGGTACTGAGGTTGAAGCTCGAGAATTCATCACGACATTAAATAGGAATGACTGGGGGATCACGTTTTCTGCACAGGTCAATAAAGAAAAAATAAATTTCCTCGATTTAGAAATATCCCATAAAAATAAAAAAATCAGCACTAAAACGTACTTTAAGAAAACTGATACTAATGGCTTCCTTGATTTTCGGAGCGCACACCATCAAAAATGGAAGCAAAACATTCCTTATAGCCAATTTCGTCGAATTAGGAGAAATAATACAAATAAGGAAGATTATGTGGAACAATCAAAAATTCTGATCAATAGGTTTACAGATAAGAAATATCCAAAACGATTAATTATGGCAGCATACAGAACTAATCTAGCAAGAACTCAGCAGGAGTGCTTATCTAGAGAGAATAACAAAAATAAGGATGTGGAGGAGGGGATAACGAAGGAAGGAGGAGAAAAGCCCAAGCAGATAATTAATAAGAATAAGGAAAGAAAAAAAGATGGGTGGCAGTATAACTTTATTACCGCTTTCAATCGTAGTAATACGGAGATAAGAAACATTTTAAATAAATACTGGTACTTGTTGAAAAAGGATACATTTTTGAAAAAACTTCTACCAGATAGACCCAATATTACCTTTCGTAGGGGCCAAACAGTGAAGGGTATAATTGCCCCTAGTAATCTCAGAATGACCAAAGATGGGGAACAGGAATGTATTAAGAAAAAAGAAAAAACTAGGACAAATAAAACGGATGCTTTCAAATCGGGGGTCCATCGATGTGGCTCCCGAAAATGTTGTACCTGCAAAATCATCAATCATATGACTCAGTACATTACATCGTACAGTACGGGTGAAACTATAGCAATCACACAAAAATTAACATGTGATAGTGATTTTGTAATATATGTCATTACCTGTACCTGTGGCCTGCAATACGTGGGTCGGACCATCCAGTCCCTACGATCCCGTATGAATGGCCACAGGCACAATACCAAAAATGGGTTTTTAAAACAGAGCTTATCTCGGCACTTATGTTTGAAGCATAATAAAATATTTAATATTTCCGTGACCCCGTTGGAGCAAATACCTGAGAATTGTACTAATAGGGTACAAAATTTAAACCGGAAAGAATCATATTGGATCTTCCGTCTGGGTACATTATACCCAGATGGATTAAATGATATTATAGAGGGTATTTGACATGCAAATGTCGACAGGTATGCATGTGCATGCATATATATATATATTTTTTCGTGTGTATATATGCATGTGTGCATGTATGTGTATATATGTGTATGTATGTATATATATATGTGTATATATATATATATATATATATATATATATATATATATATATATTTTTTTTTTTTCTACTAAATTGTATTTGGTAATGGTTTTAATATGAAGAAAGAAAAGGTTTTAAATTTTGTCATAATGTACATTTTTGCAGGATTTTACATTTCTGTATGAAATCAAACTTTTAGTATGTTCAATAACATTTTAGAAGACATTTTATATATGGTAAAATTATAATTATATTTATAGTGTTTTTAGAAAAGAAAATACTTTCTGTGTGAAGGAAGGAAGGAAAGGAGAAAAAAAAGAAAAAATTTGTGTGTAAAAAATTTTTTTTTTTTTTTTTTTTTTTTTAAACTGTATGAAAGTCATTTAGTATATGGGTTTTGTTAGATTCCTCAGAGTGCAAAATCCTGCATATCTGAGTATCTGGGTGTGTCTGAAAAACAGATCTTTCAGTCTCCACCCAAAATGACAAGCAAGGATATCTGCTATAAAATGTGTGTAGATAGATCTGTTTATATGCAATGATGTTATACCTGAGGAAGACTCAAAGAAGTCGAAACCGGTTGTATTTTAGTTTGAAATAAAAATTCTTTGAATCCGAATATCAAGTTCCATCATCATCCTTCAGGAGCGCATATTGCTGGGAAAAAACATTTACAAAATAAAATGCTTCATGCAGGATACTGGCCCCCATATAATGCTCCATACAGGATACTGTCCCCCATATAACGCTCCATACAGGATACTGGCCCCCATATAACACTCCATACAGAATATTGGCTCCCATATAACACTCCATGCAGGCTGTGCCCCCACATAATGCTCTATGCAGGCTTTTTCCCCCCACATAATGCCTCATTCAGGCTGTTCCCCCCACATAATGCCCCACGCAGGCTGTTCCCCCTTATAATGCCACATGCAGGCTGTTCCCCCCATATAATGTCCCATGCAGGATGTCACCTCCCTTATTATGCCCCATGCAGGATGTCACTCCCTTATAATGCCCCATGCAGGATGTTACCCCCCTCCCTTACAATGCCCCATTCAGGATGTTACTCCCCACCATATAATGCCCCATGCAGGATGTTACTTCCCCCCCATATAATGCCCCATGCAGGATGTCACTCCCCCCCCTTTTAATGACACATGCAGGATGTCACTTCCCCCCTTTTAATGCCCCATGCAGGATGTAATTTCCCCCCATTTAATGCCCCATGCAGGATGTACACCTCCCCTCCTTTATAATGCCCCATGCAGTATGTCACCCCCCCCCCTTTTAATGCCTCATGCAGGATGTCATACCCCTGCTTTTAATGCCCCATGCAGGATGTCACCCCCTCCCCTTATAATGCCCCATGCAGGATGTCACTTCCCCCCATTTTAATGCCCCATGCCTCCATACATTAAAAAAAAAATCAAATACTCACTTCCCACCTGCTGCCGCTGCTCCAGACTCCAGCATCGCCGGCGTCTTCCCGCTCTGCGCTGGAATGGCTCAGGAGAGAGCACGGTGGAAAGACGTCACCACCCCCTCTGACCTAAGACGACACAGTCAGAGGACGCGGAAGAGACCGGAGCTGCTCCGGAGGCACAGGGAGAGGTAAGTATTGTGCCGTCGGCTGCAGGGGCCCTGAACAAGCTGGGGGGAGCGGGCGTTGACACCGCTCTCCTCCGCTCATGGGTCCCATAGCACGGTGAGGTGCCAGACGGCGAGTGGGTACCCCCACCTGCTCAGGGCCCCGGCACTTGCCATGTGCACCGGGTGCTGAAGGCCGACCCTGTGCATAGGGTTTGTAAAAATTAGCGCTAAGGGCTGAGTCATGGTTGACGCAGGAAGCCACCATCCCAAGGGCCTCCAATCACAAATCGTATTTAGGCTGGAGTAGGAATACTGTCCTGGTTTGTCCACTGCACAATGTGCATAGGGTTTGTAAAAATTATCCCTATGGGCTGAGTCATGGTTGACGAAGGAAGGAAACGGGTTTTTATAGGAAGGGGGAGACGTTAACAGCAGTAGCATGAATCTGCATTTTTGTTGAATTTAGGTTGGCTTGCTGTTATCTGGAGGGATTACAAACTGTGGAGATATCCAGTCCTTGTTGAATTTAATCAGAGTAAGTCTATCTGCATTTTCTGTGGAGAGGCGTGTGCGCCTATCAGTGATGATTACCCCAGCGGAACAGAAAATATGCTATCACGCCATACTAGCAGCCTGGCAGGCTAGCACCTCCAAGGCATATAAGGAGAGATTGGGCCAAGTGTTCAGCTTAGACATCTAATAATTGAAGGGAACTGAAGCATCAGAAAGGACACACATATGGTCACTTAAGTACCCCTTGACCATGTTCTGCAACTTATCCCTCCTTGGCATTGTTACAGGTACAGATAACCCTTGCTGTTGTGCTGGTTTATTGAAAATTGCCCAATTTGTGCACATTCCCCCCCACCTCTGTTGGAGCTGGTGCTTGTGTCTCTCCCCTTTATCCCTTGGTGTTGAAAAGAGCCGATACCTCTGCCACCAGCATTGTCTGAGGGTGATGTTTTCAGCAACTGATCTACAATGGCTCTCTTGAATGATTCCATTGTAAAACTCTTTGGTGACTCCAAAAGGAGAGAAGGAAATTTCTCCTTGTACCGTGAATCGAGAAAGGTGGCCAACCAGTATAGGTTGTTGGATAAAATGTGTATCACGCGAGGGTCTTGCCACAGACACTTACACATGAACTGTGCCATGTGGGCCAAGCTGCAAAAATGCAGATGTTCTGTGTCCCCAATAGTAGAAACACTACCCATCCTCTCCTCATGCTGACTTGCCTCCTCCTCCTTCACCTCCTCCTCTCCAGCTCATCCAGGCTGGACAGACATTAAGCTTGGGTTAGGTGTCCCCTCTGTTGCATTACGAGTCCCCTCGGTAGCACAGAAAAACAAGTCCTCTCCCTCCTCATCCTCCTCATCTTCCTCCTCTTCACCCAATGTTGCCGCAGAATATTGGTTGGGCTGGGTAGTATCACCCATTGGGAAATCTGGCTCCATACCAACATGCTGGGCACTCAAAACTTCCTCTTTGAGATTATGGAGTGATTGTTTCAAGAGACACAGCAGTGTGATGGTTAAGCCGATAATAGCCTGATCACCTCTCACGAGGTTGGTGCAGTATTCAAAGTTCTCAAGAACCTCACAAATGTCAGTGATCCCCACCCACTCAACAGTTGTTATTTGTGGTTGCTGACTCTCAGTCTGATGGGCATGTTGAAGCTGGTATTCAGCTACTGCCCTCCGCTGTTCACTAATCCTCGCCAACATATGATAGGTTGAGTTCCACCGTGGGGGCAGGTCGCAAATGAGGCGGTGACTTAGCAAATTCAAGCGCTTTTTCAGCGCTGTAAGAGGCTCAAAGGCGGTAGAGGAATGGCGGAAATATGGCGCACTTTCTCAAGTAGGTACAGCAAGTCATGGTAAGTTTTCAGAAATTTCTGAACAACTAGGTTCAGCACGTGAGCCATGCATATCACATGTACCAGCTTGCCGACCTTTAAAGTCGCCACCAGGTTACGCCCGTTATGGCAGACGTCCAGACCGGGTTGGAGGTGCAGCGGGGAGAGCCAATGATCGGTCTGTTGTTTTAAAGCTTGCCACAGCTCTTCTGCAGAGTGTGCTTTCTGACCTAAACATATCAGCTTCAGCAGAGCATGTTGCCACTTTGCTGATGCGCTGCTGCACAGGTCCCAGCTTGGCAGTGATGGGGAGGGTAATTAAGTAGAGGATGAGGAGCAGGAGGAGGGGAGAGAGGAAGTGGAATATGAAAAGGCGGAAACCCTGACAGAATTTGGGCCCGCTATTCTTGGCGTGGGTAGGATGTGTGATGTTCCAGTTTGTGCCTTTGTCCCACCCTCCACCAGGTTCACCCAGTGTGCCATGACAGAAGTGTATTGTCCCTGTCCACAACAACTTGTCCAGATGTCTGTTGTTAGGTGGACCTTCCTGGTTACGGTGTTGGTGAGAGCACAGTTCAGATTGTTTAGCACGTGCTTGTGTAACACAGGGATGGCCCCTGGCAAAATAGTGATGGCTGGGAAACCTGTATGGGGCAGCCACAGCCAAGAGATCACGGAAAGACTGTGTTCCCACAAGTCTAAACGGCA
The DNA here is from genome assembly GCF_046119375.1 of Phyllobates terribilis. NCBI lineage: Eukaryota > Metazoa > Chordata > Amphibia > Anura > Dendrobatidae > Phyllobates > Phyllobates terribilis. Next base: position 419,279,258 of record NW_027362762.1, on the reverse strand, counting down.
ACATCTCAACAGCTAGAAATTTGGCAATGTGCGAGTTTAGTATTTGTGCCTGTGGGTGCGCGGCTGGGTATTTACGCTTTCTTTAAAAGCTCTCAGACATGGACAATTGGACGCTTCGCTTGGACACGGAAGTGGATGTGGTTGAGGTTTCTTGTGTGTGAGCAACCGCAGCTTGTGAGCAGGAGGTATGAGCGCCTACTTCCTGAACAGCAGATTCTGAAGGACATAGCCCAGGCGACATGCCATTGGTTTGACCCACAGATGCAGATTTGGTACCCTAATGTTCAGCCCACCTACTTGGGTGTTTGGCTGCCATGTGGTTTCGCATACTGGTGGTGCTCAGGTTGCCTTTGCCCTGGCCTCTGCTTAACTTCGTATGGCAGATGCTACAGACTACAATGCTTTTCTCTGAAGGACTTTTAGAAAAAAAAATCCACACAGCAGCTGAATTCCCCCTTGCCCTGACTTGGCGCACAGCGGGGGTGCTCTTGGGAACAGTTGACCTAGTTCTCACTCTGGGCAAACCGCGACCCCTTTGTGCCTGTGTTGGTGCTACATATCCATCTTCCTCTGTGTTGCTATGCATGCCAAAGGTCCAGGTCGGATTAGAGGACTCATCATCGAACACCTCGTCTTCCATCTCATCCTCCTTCCCAGTTGACATTGTAGGCTGACCTGATGGCAACTACGTCTCATCATCATCAGCCTCCACCTCTGGAGACAGTAAATTACGTTCCTCCAAGTGGCTTTCTTCTGGCCGTAGGTCCTCAAATACTAGAGCATCAATGTACGCCACCTCTTCAATGCTGCACGGTGATAGGCCAGAGCCAATCAAAGGAAACGTACCAAACAGATCCTCAGAGTGGCCAAGCTTGGGGTCATATGTCTCCTGTGACTGATAATGGTGGAAGGAAGGAGAACCAGCTTCAGGATTGGATGGGCCAGCCTTCTGTGTATCGACAGTAGACTGTGTGGTCATTGAAGATTTGTTGCTGCTTGGCAAATGCGTAGAGGCCTTGTCTGCTATCCAAGACAGAATCTGCCCTCACTCTTCTGGCTTCTAGACACGCTTATGTTCCCGACCGGGAAATTTTTCCAGGAACATAGTGCATGCATCAAGCTTCTTCTGACCTGACACAGACTGAGTGCTTTCTCGCGCACCACTGACAATACCACGTCCACGTCCCTTAACAACAGGCTTTTTTGGCATTTTTGGTTTTGTTGACAGATTTTCAGATTTTGATGGCACAAGCCAAGCTAGCTGTCACAGACAAAATAGTGGGTAAAATGGCCAGGTGCGTGCTTGGTAACAGGCAGTAGGAAATGTTTGGACTACTGCTTTTCGTAGTGCACTAAACACCTTTTTAAGTGGACTAATGTGGACAGAAGGCAGGCTGTCTGGCCAAAAACAGTGGGGAAAATTGCCTGGTGCGTGCTTGGTAGCAGACAGTAGGAAATGTTTGGACTACTGCTTTGAGTAGTGCACTAAACGCCTTTTTAAGTGGACTAATGTGGACAGAAGCCAGGCTGTTACCCCAAAAACAGCGGGGAAAATGGCCCGGTGCATGCTTGGTAGCAGGCAGTAGGAAATGTTTTGACTACTGCTTTGCATAGGGCACTAATCGCCTTTTTAAGTGGACTAATGTGGACAGAAGGCAGGTTGTCAGACCAAAAACAGCGAGGAAAATGGCCTGGTGTGTGCTTGGTAGCAGGCAGTAGGAAATGTTTGGACTACTGCTTTGCATAGTACACTAAACGCCTTTTTAAGTGGATTAATCTGGACAGAAGGCAGGCTGTCACGCCAAAAACAGCGGGGATAATAGCCTGGTGCGTTCTTGGTAGCAGGCAGTAGGAAATGTTTGGACTACTGCTTTGCGTAGTGCATTAAATGCCTTTTTAAGTGGACTAATGTGGACAGAAGCCAGGCGGTCACCCCCAAAACAGCGGGGAGAATGGCCTGGTGCGTGCTTGGCAGCAGGCAGTAGGAAATGCTTGGACTACTGCTTTGCGTGGGGCACTAAACGCCTGTTTAGGCAAATCAGTGGCTCCCCAAATGCATCATGGCGTCCGCTAATTATTCTGGTAAATTTTACATTCAAAAAGTCAAATGGCGCTCATTCCCTTCCAAGCCCTGCCGTGCACCCAAACACTGGTTTTTCCCCACATATGGGGTATTGGCTTACTCAGGAGAAATTGCAAAACAAATGGTGTGGGGTAATTTCTCCTGTTACTCTTCTGAAAATGCAAAATTGGGGGCTGAAAAACATTTTTGTGGGAAAAATGTTATTTTTACGGCTCAATGTTATAAATTTCTGTGAAGCACCTTTGAATTTAAGGTGCTCACCACTAATCTAAATACGTTCCCTGTGGGGTCTAGTTTTCAAAATGGTGTCACTTGTGGGGGTTTCCACTGTTTAGGCACATAACGCTACATGGCGTCCGTTAATTATGCCAGCAAATTTTACAATCAAAAAGTCAAATGGCGCTCATTCCTTTCCATTCCCTGTCGTACGCCCAAACAGTGGTTTTCCCCAGCATATTGGGTATCGGTGTGCTCAGGAGAAGTTGCACTACAAATTTTTGGGTTCCTTTTTTTCCTGTTACTCTTGTGAAACTAAAAAAATTGGGTCTAAAGTAACATTTTTGTAAAAAAAAGTTAAGTGTTTATTTTTTCCTTCCACATTCCAAAAATTCCTGTGAAGCACCTGAAGGGTTAATAAACTTCTTGAATGTGGTTCTGAGCACCTTGAGGGGTGCGGTTTTTATAATGGTGTCACTTTTCTGTACTTTCAGTCATATAGACGCCTCAAAGTCACTTCAAATGTGATGTGGTCCCTAAAAAATGGTTTTGTAAATTTTGTTGGAAAAATGAGAAATCGCTGATCTAATTTTAACTCTCATAACTTCCTAATGAAAAAAAATGTTGGTTTCAAACTCAAGCTGATGTAAAGTAGACATGTGGGAAATGTTATTTATTAACTATTTTGTGTGACATATCTCTCTGATTTAAGGGCATAAAGATTACAATTTTGAAATTTTCAAAATTTTCACCAAATTTCCATTTTTTTTCACAAATAAACGCAAGTCATATCAAAGAAATTTTACCACTATCATGAAGCACAATATGTCATGAAAAAACATTCTCAGAATTACCGGGATCCGTTGAAGCGTTCCAGAGTTATTACCTCATAAAGTGACAGTGGTCAGAATTCAAAAAATTGGCCTGGTCAGGAAGGTGAAAACAGGCTTCGGGGTGAAAGGGTTAAACCAGCAAGCCCCTCCATTTTGCTAACAAGCATGGCAAGATGTGTGCTGGAATGGTTATGGGATGTCAGCCATATTGTTACCATCAAGCAAAGGGATGATTATTGGATGCATCATGCTTTCAGACCTTTGCTAGGAAAGCAAAACGGCGGATTTTTTTTCCAGCTTCTGAAAAGGAGTAAAAATGGGTGTATTACCAGAATAAGCTGTTTTCCCTGATCGACAAAGCTTTCATCAAGCGGACAGCTACCAATTGCACAGCTGACCAAGAGACTCTTCTCTGCTCCCTGTAGAACCAACACTCCTTTACCTGTGATAGCATTAGAGCTACAACAATTAGCCATGACAACAACAACAACTACAGTATATGTGATATTATGAACCAGATGTTTTAATGGATGCTCTACATCAATCTCATCTAGACTGTGCCCTTTCTTTGGTATATGCTCTGAGGTCTGATGCCATTAACTTCGGGCTCCAGTAGAATGAACTTTCCCAGTTTGCTATGGGCATACTATCATGTCAAGCCTCCAGTGTACTGTCAGAGAGGGAATTCAGAGGTTTTGTCACACCCTAGAGGATCAGGCTATGATCCACAAGCATGAAAAATCTTATATTTGTGAAAATGAATCAGGCATTTCCAGCAAAGTGGATAGTAGTTACACAAATCTCAAGTAGACTGTGTTTTCTTTATATGCAGTGTAAAATGACCTGTAGGTGTTTAAAACCTGCAACATGTCAATTTTTCATGAGAGGAAATCTGCTACATCACAAAAATAATTGTAACAACGTAACCTATAAGGAAAAAAACTAATTTAGAGATATAAGCACATAGTTTTAGTTGAGAAAGCGGATGCCCCGGAAGAAGCTTTGGCGTTGGGGTGGGGAGGACACTACATCTTGGTAACGCTGGTGACTGATTAAATAGGTAACTCTACCTTTATTGTATTTATTTTTTTACAGCTAACCACTACCATCAGGCCTCTTAGATGATATACATTTCCATTCATAAGTTCAACCGTATATTGGTTTACAGCACTATTCACTTGCACCTTACAGTTGGTACGGAAAGTATTGAGACCCCTTTAAATTTTTCACTCTTTGTTTCATTGCAGTCATTTGGTAAATTCTAAAATTTATTTTTTTCTGATTAAAGTACACTCTGCACCCCATCTTGACTGAAAAAAAACAGAAATGTAGAAATTTTTGCAAATTTATTAAAAAATAAAAACTGAAATATCACATGGTCATAAGTATTCAGACACTTTGCTCAGACACTCATATTTACCGCATTTTTCAGACCATAAGACGCACTTTTTCTCCCCAATATTTGGGAGGAAAATGGGGGGTGCGTCTTATGGTCCGAACGTTACCTGTGGTGGTGGTGAGGTGGGATCGCAGGGCCCTTCAGGAACGTGGTGGTGGTAGCGGCGGCGTCAGCCGAGGTGAGACAGAGCGGCTAGTGCCGGGACCGGGACCTGTGCCTGGCCGGTACTAGGGCTGGGGCCGGTGTTGGGCTGTGAGCAGCATCGGGTGGTGAAGCAGTGCGGCCTGCGCAGGTTTCCGGTGTGTGCAGCCATCTTCCTAGCCCCAGCCAGAGTCTCCAGCCCCAGCTAGAGGACTCAGCCCCAGCCAGAGGCCTCAGCCCCAGCACAGGAACCGGACAGGCTAAGGGCCTCAGCCAGGCACAGGCCCCGGCCCAGCACAGGCTCCACAGCATCTGACCTCTTCTGCTGCAGCCGCCGACTTCCTGAGAGACCCTGCCTCCAGTGACCCTCGCTTCATTGCCCCCCAGGTAAGATACCATACCTATTCAGACTATAAGACGGACCCCATCTTTTAAAAAATATTTTTTCCTATTTTCCACCCCAAAATTTGGGGGGTGTCTTATAGTCCGGTGCGTCTTAAAGTCCGAAAAATACGGTAAGTCACATGCTGTCCATTTTCTTGAGATGGTTGTACTCCTTCATTGGAGTCCAGCTGTGTTTAATTAAACTGATAGGACTTCATTTTCAAAGGCACACACCTGTTTATATAAGACCTCGCAGCTCATAGTGCATGTCAGACCAAATGAGAATCATGAGTTCAAAGGAACTGCCCAAAAAGCTCAGAGACAGAAATGTGGCAAGGCACAGATCTGGGCAAGGTTACAAAAGAATTTCTGTATTACTCAAGGTTCCTAAGAGCACAGTGGCCTCAATAATCCTTAAATGGAAGAAGTTTGGGACCACCAGAAGTCTTCCTAGACCTGGCCATTGAGCCAAACTGAGCAATTATGGGAGAAGAGCCTTGGTGAGAGAGGTAAAGAAGAACCCCAAGATCACTGTGGCTGAGCTCCAGAGATGCAGTAGGGAGATGGGAGAAAGTTCCACAAAGTCAACTATCACTGCAGCCCTCCACCAGTCGGGCCTTTATGGCAGAGTGGCCCGACGGAAGTGCAAGACATATGAAAGCCTGCATAGAGTTTGCTCAAAAACTCCCAGATTATGAGAAATAAGATTCTCTGGCCTGATGAGACGAAGATAGAACTTTTTGGTGATAATTCTAAGTGGTATGTATGGAGAAAACCAGGCACTGTTCATCATCTGCCCAATACAATCCTAACAGTGAAACATGGTGGTGGCAGCATCATGCTATGGGGGTGTTTTTCAGCTGCAGGGACAGGACGACTGGTTGCAATTTAAGGAAACATGAATGCGGCCAAGTACAGAGATATCCTGGATGAAAACCTCTTCCAGAGTGCTCTGGACCTCAGACTTGGCCGAAGGTTCACCTTCCAACAAGACAATGACCCTAATCACACAGCTAAAATAACAAAGGAGTTGCTTCAGAACAACTCTGTGACCATTCTTGACTGACCCAGCCAGAGCCCTGACCTAAACACAATTGAGCATCTCTGGAGAGACCTGAAAATAGCTGTCCGTCGATGCTCACCATCCAACCTGACGAGACTGGAGAGGATCTCCAAGGAAGAATGGCAAAGGATCCCCAAATCCAGGTGTGAAAAACTTGTTACATCATTCCCAAGAAGACTCATGTCTGTACTAGCTCAAAAGGGTGCTTCTACTCAATACTGAGCAAAGGGTCTGTATATTTATGACCATGTGATATTTCAGTTTTTCTTTTTAAATAAATTTGCAAAAATTTCTACATTTCTGTTTTTTTCAGTGAAGATGGGGTGCAGAGTGTACTTTAATGAGAAAAAAAATGAACCTTTTAGAATTTACCAAATGGCTGCAATGAAACAAAGAGTGAAAATTTTAAAGGGGTCTGAATACTTTCCGTACCCATTGTATATAGGTTACTGAAGGTCTGTGCCTTGACTTTTATGGGACTGTTTTATTCCACTTATCATCATGCCGCTGATTTAGTGACATCAATTTATGAATCAATATTGCATATTAATATAGCAGTATATTAACTATTCTCTCCTTTGGAAATTTTTGTGTCATCCATTATATCTTCTATGAATAATTAATTTATTTAGTGATTTATTGAGCTTGTTTTGGGATTGCTATCCCCCTCTTTTGATTGTATGTATTCCTCCTTGGTAGAGGCTCTTACCCTGTCTTTCTAACTGTTTTCATAATTGATTAAATTAAATAAAATATATATATTTTAAATTTATAGCTGGTATCTCTTCTTGATCTAGACAGCTAGTTACTTATTGATTTAGATTTGGGTTGTATATGGCAATAGGACTTGAAAGCTCAGTGGTGCAAATTCTATTATTTGGAAGTAAAATATCATAAATAGGGATGAGCAAGCAATAACGGTAAAGTTCGAGGTTGGTACCGGACACCTAAACGGAAGTCCGTGTTACTTATTGGGTTTGGCACATGAATAAAGCTAGCTGAAAGACTGCAGCGCAGCCAATCAATAAGCGTTCAGGCTGTGGGCACTTCCGGCCCCAACACAGCCATGCCAAGTATTGGCATGGCTATGATTGGCCGGCACACCACGTGAGTAACATGGGTTACAGTGGCTGTCACCGGCGATGACGTCTGTAAAGTTACTGCTGGTCAGAGTTCCTGTTTCCTATGCTGTCACACAGGGGCTCTGACCGGCCAAAATGCGTCAAATTCATAATGAGCTATGGCATGCATTAAACCACAAATCTTACTACAGTCTTTAATTGGAGTAAGATTGGTGGGGAGGCACACTGAGACACACACCACTTTTAAAACGCACCTTATTCATTAAGAGATGTGCGCTTTTTAATGAATGAAGAGCCTCCGACTCTAGCACGCTGATTCATCAAGACTGGCATGTGCAATGCTGGTCTTGATGAATATAGCTTTGCATAAATAGTTATCTGAAAGTTTTTTTTTAAGCTTCTTTTTGCAACTGGAAACCAAGTAAAGTGCATTTAACAAAATCTAACAGAGCTGATAGTGCCAGCTTTATTGAAACAGATCAGGTACTATAATGAATTTTGTTATTAGTGTAATATAACTGTGAGGTATGTTCTCTTCACTAGCATGAGGATTTAATAATATCTAACAGTCTCATAAAATTGCTTCTGCCAGATACTAAAAGGCTTTGAGGAATATTTTCTAATCTGACAGTTAATCTCTCCAAAGACATCATGACAAATGAGTAAAGATGACATTACCAATGTTCCTTCTATCTCTACACGAGCTTGGTTTAACAGTCTCCTAATACATGTGGATGTGTAGGCAGATGCTGACATTCCTCTTGGGCCCACTTGTGAAAAAGTAGATGAGAGTGAAGAATAAAGCTGTTATTCACACTGTTTCCTTATCATCTAGTTGGACTGCTGGAGTATATTGTACCTTGATAAACAAGTCAACTAGGGCATAATATTTCCAGTAAAACCTCATACTAAACACATTTCACAAACTATGATGAAAAAATCTGCACCATTTATTTTTGTGGAAGTAACGTAATGTATTAAACTGTCTATCAAAATAATGCTCCATTGTTCTGCAAATTAGATCAGTTGTGAATTAGCTTATTAATGTTTAATTGTCAGTTCATCAATATTGTAGCAAGATGGCACAAAAACTAATTAGTTTTGTTTTATTTTATTTTTTTTAATTTGTAACATGACTATAAAAAGAAATAATAAATTAGGTAGAATTGCAAATAATATTTACTTAACCCTTTCACTCTAAATCCTTTTTTCTCCTTCCTGACCTTGCTAAACCTTTCAATTCTGACCAGGTAACATTGAGGTAATAACTCTGAAAGGCTTTAACAGTCTGAGACTATTTTTATCTCACATAGTTCTTCATGTTAGTGTTAAATTTTGGTTGATATGGTTTGCATTTATTTATGCAAATATTGAAAATTTGACATAACAAATTTGAAAATTTCGCAATTTTTAAACTTTGAATTTTTCATACCCTTAAGTCAGATAGTTATACCACACAAAATACTTAATAAATAACATTTACAACGTGTCAACTTTACATCAGCACCATTTTTTAAACATTTTTTTTGTTAGGAAGTTAGTAGGGTTAAAAGTTTATCAGCAGTTTTTAATTTTTCCAACAAAATTTACAAAACCAATTTTTTAGAGACCACATTACATTTGAAGTGTCTTTGAGGACCTATGTGACAGAAAATAGCCAAAGTGACTGCATATTAAAAACTGCACCCCTCAAAGTGCTCAAAACCACATTCAAGAAATGTATTAACCCTTTAGGTGCTTCATTGGAATTAAAGCGATGTGGGAGAAAAAAATAAAAATTGTAATTTTTACCACAAAAATGTTGCTTCAGCACCAAATTTGTTGTGCAATTTTTCCTGAATGCACTGATACTCCATATGTGGTGGAAAACTACTGTTTGAGCGCACAGCTAGGCTCAGAAGGGGTGCTGTTTGACTTTTGGAGAGCAAAACTGTCCGGAATAGATAGCGGTTGCCATGTCGCATTTGCAGAGCCACTGATGTGCCTAAACAGTTGAAATCCTCACAAATGACCCCATATTGGAAACTATACCCCTTAAGGAATTTATCTAAAGGTGTGGTCAGCATCTTGAACCCACAGGTGCTTCATAAAATTTGAAAATATTGGACCATGAAAATTAAAAACTATGTTTTTTCCCCAAACATTTTGGAACATGGCAATCATTTCGGAAGCAGACTTTACTTGTATGGATTGTATTTGTAGAGCTTTTGTACCAGAAGAGCGGCCCCAGCCCCCCACACACACAAATGACCCTATTTTGGAAACTACACACTTTAAGGAATTTATCTAGAGGTCTGGTGATTATATGAAATCCACAGGTTCTTCATACGAGTATAATTTTTCTAACATTTGGCTTTTAGGGAGCAGAGTGTCCTGGAGCAGTTTGTGGGCACAATTTGCATAGCTCCTAAGCTTCTAAAACAGCTGAAATCCCCAAAAAGTGACCTATTTTTTCAACTAACACTCAGGGAAGTCATTTATAGGTGTAATGACGATTTTGACCCCACTGGCATTCTCCAGAAATTGGTGCAATTGAAGAGTGAAAATTTCAAATATGCTATTTAATGCCAAGTACATAATGCCTGACTTGTGCTTCCAGAGATATGTGCCACATTGACTGTTAAAATGGTTGTCCAGGATCTAACAATTGATGATTTATCTCTTATAAGATTGGTGGGGGTTGAACACTCTCACAATCAGCTGAAACTGCTCTGGCAGTGGCCCAAACTAGGGGGAAGTCCATACTGCACATGTGGACACTGTTGGGTGCATTCGCTGAGGAGGTATGAGCCCAATTGTGTGCACTGTCCGGATGGAACCCAAAGCATCCGTTCACCATAAGGACGCACTATAAAGAGTTGCATATTACATGGTATACCTCTTTTTGCAGGTAACGCTGTACATAACATTTTTTATTGATTTTTATTAACATTTTTGAGAAACAGAATGAACAAATAAAAAGAAATTCAAGAATTGTCTTTGTTTTATTTTTTCGCCAATTTATGCTGTTCATTATGCAGCAAATGTGATAGGACAATTTTAGTCTTCAGATCAGTATAATTACAGTGATGCCAAGGTTATTTAATATTTTTTATAATTTGCTATTTTTGCACGCTAAAACACTGACTTACAAAAAAGTATTTGTTATTGCATCTCAATAATCTGAGAGCTATAACTTATTTACTTTGCTGCTAAACGAGCTGTGTGGAGACTTGTTTTCTACAGGATGAGATGAGCTGACATTTTTGTCGTACCATTTTGGACTACATAACATTTTTCATCGTATTTTTTTCGAATTTTGGGTGGTACAGTGATCACTTTTAAATCTATGTTTTCTGTGTCAGTATGACAATAATGCTATATTTTTGTCCTATTTTATAGTGTTTATCAAATGTGTAAACTAGTATTACAGTTGTATAGATTGTTTCGTTCCGGATGTGGTAATACCAAGTATGTGTACATTTTTCCTTTTTTTTTGTGAAAAACTGGGTTTTTACTTGCAAAACATTTTTCCTTTGTCACTTTTATTTTTTCATGTTTTTCTAAACTTTATTTCACTTTTCACATTTTTTTTTACTTAGTCCCAGTATGGGACATTAACTTTCCATAGTCTGATCACTGATTTTGCATTGCAGTGCATTAGAGCTGTCAATCAGGCACAGGCAGGAGGCTTGTCAGGTCCTGGTCAAGGCAAGACCTTACAGGCTGCAATGCCTGGGTAACCCCACGGCTATTATTCTGCCTGGGGTCACCTTGGAGACAATTGGCACAACACGATTGCAATCGCATTGTGCTGATCAAGGAAAGATGGAGCCCACTCCCTATAAGCAGATCGATGCCACTGTTGCTATTGCCAGCGGCATCACAGGGGTTAAATGCCTTGTACAGTGATGGCCAGTAGCTTGGCCATCACAGGTCAGTGGTTCCTAGCGGAGCATAGTTTGCATGGCAGAGCCGTTTTTCTTTTTCATGATCACTGGGTAAGTCTCTCTCTTTGTAGGATGTAAATTGTTATGGTCAGTGGGGTCCTTTATCTCTCTCTAGTCTGTAAAGTGTAAGCTCTTATGGTCAGCGGTGTTCTCTCTCTGTCCTCTTCTCCGTGTGCATTTTCTGAACAATTAGAAGCTTTCCAGGATTGAGATTCACATGTATTTATTGCCATGTATCAAATTTTTGGGGGAAAATTCAGCGAAATTGGCTAATTTGAACTTCAATATATACGCTCATCTCTAGAGCCATGGTCACTTGACTGTAGATTCCAGCATCAAGAGAATCGGGTCAATTATGCTAATGACACTCCAATCAAACTGTGATCCAAATGTTAGACTAGTATGATCTGATTCTTTCAGATAAGAGAAACATAGCATATAGCTCTGTGAAGAGCAGAAGGAAAACAAAATTTCTCCATCTTCTTTATTGTCCACAGGTGCTTAAATCAAAGTCACTGAGTCAGCCTAAATCAAACTGCACTCCGATGTCACCCGAGTGCAGTCCAGTTTTCATCACACCCGTAGACTTGAAAGGGTAAGTGGCATCTGATTTCAGAGTGAAGCCACACCATGCTGCAATTTTTTTCACTGACAGTCTGTCAGTGAAAAAAAGCGGTCATCAGCATTGAGCCATTGAATAACACTGATTGTCCAATTTATACGCTCGTGTAACCCTGGCCCAATGAATACTATCTGCTGTGACGATCAGATCATAAAATTAATCATGACAATAGACGTTCATCATTTTTTCTACATAGGTGCTGTGTTAAGAACTGTAAATCTGCACTATTGAAATGAGCCTCAATTGCAGTTCTACATGTTGCTTTGATAGCTGTGGTGGGAAAATGAGTCATAGTGAACTATCTTAGTTATGTCATTATTTGCTGTGGTTGTTGCAACCCGTTTCAAATGAACAATTAACTGAACTATTGTGTCATACAAAGCATAATAGACCCAATTGTAGAAACACACACGCTTACCATAAGGCTATGTGCCCACAATGCAGAAATGCTCCGGATTTTTCCTGAGCGTTTCTACATCTCCCTGGCAGAAAAAAACACATGCGGATTGTACATGCATTTTTCCTGCCAGGGACAAGCGGATGTGAAGCGTTCTTGACATGCATTTCTTCATGCGGGTTGACAAGCGCTTTCCAAGCGATTTTAGCATCACTTGGAAAGTGCTTGACAACTTGGTCACACTATATAAATCCATGCAAACGGCATGGATTTACAGTTAGGTCCATATATATTTGGACAGAGACAACATTTTTCTAATTTTGGTTCTAGACATTACCACAATGAATTTTAAACAAAGCAATTCAGATGCAGCTGAAGTTCAGACTTTCAGCATTCATTTGAGGGTATCCACATTAAAATTGGATGAAGGGTTTAGGAGTTTCAGCTCCTTAACATGAGCCACCCTGTTTTTAAAGGGACCAAAAGTAATTGGACAGATTAAATAATTGTAAATGAAATGTTAATTTCTAGTACTTGGTTGAAAACCCTTTGTTGGCAATGACTGCCTGAAGTCTTGAACTCATGGACTTCACCAGACGCTGTGTTTCCTCCATTTTGATGCTCTGCCAGGCCTTCACTGCTGTGGTTTTCAGTTGCTGTTTGTTTGTGGGCCTTTCTGTCTGAAGTTTAGTCTAGAATAAGTGAAATGCATGCTCAATTGGGTTGAGATCAGGTGACTGACTTGGCCATTCAAGAATATTCCACTTCTTTGCTTTAATAAACTCCTGGGTTGCTTTGGCTTTATGTTTTGGGTCATTGTCCATCTGTAGTATGAAACGACGACCAATCAGTTTGGCTGCATTTGGCTGGATCTGAGCACACAGTATGGCTCTGAATACATCAGAATTCATTCGGCTGCTTCTGTCCTGTGTCACATCATCAATAAACACTAGTGACCCAGTGCCACTGGCAGCCATGCATGCCCAAGCCATCACACTGCCTCTCCCGTGTTTTACAGATGATGTGGTATGCTTTGGATCATGAGCTGTACGACGCCTATGCCATACTTTTCTCTTTCTATCATTCTGGTAGAGGTTGATCTTGGTTTCATCTGTCCAAAGAATGTTCTTCCAGAACTGAGCTGGCTTTTTTAGATGTTTTTTAGCAAAGTCCAGTCTAGCCTTTTTATTCTTGATGTTTATGAGTAGAGATGAGCGTTGTTCTACTCGAACTGTTCGCCAATCTCAAATTCGAGCTGTTTTGGGCGGTGTTCGAGCCGTTCGGCGAACACGAACGATTTGAGAAAAATTCGGCTGTTCGAGGTTATGTTCGATAACTGTTCGTGCACCAAAATCATAACTGGATTTTTTCTCAGTAATGATGAAAATTAATGTTAATACGCAGTTTGAGTGTACAGCGGGGTGGGGGAGGGGCAGGGGATGGATCTCTGCAGGAATAATGAAGATCTCCATTTTTTTTTCTCTTTCCCGCATTTACAGTGGGGAGGTGCAATCTGTCAGCCTATCAGCAGCGCACACACGGAGCGAAGTGCTTTTTTTCACACAAGCAAGGGCATGTGTCTTTGGCAGTGTATGTCACATGTCCTTGCCCTATAAGACCAAGCCATTTTCCCCGTCGCCACCATTTTCTCACTGCTGAAGTTGCATGTTAGACGGCACCGCTGTTGTTGTGTGCGCTATACCTTGTTAATTTCAAGCCAATTTTCGCACAAATCTACAGATAGCTTGGGAGTAGGGAATAGTTGTGATTGCAGTCCTTTTAAGGACTAGGTTACAGCATTTCCTACGACTTTTATCAGGCAGGTCTGTGCTCTTAAATAGATAGGTTGTGGGAGTAAAGACTAATTGTAATTGGCATCCTTTTCAGGACTAGGTTACATCAGTTCCTAACAGTTTTTGCCAGGAAGGTCAGTGCCAGTGCTGTGCAAGTTTTTTTCACAGCATTTGGCTGAATCTAGCAAAGCTAATCCTTTTTGGCCTATTGCAGAGTGTGTTTGTCAGTGGAGTAGCCTATCTGTGTTGCAAGATATACCACCTGTGTATAGAATACCAATTTTTTTACTGCACCTAGTGAAGTAAAATCTTTTGGGCATAGCATCATTCTATTAGTCCATCTATACTGACCTCCATCAGGTTGCAAATTGAATATAATTTTTTTCTGCATCTAGCTCTGAAAAAATATTTGGCCTTCTAGCAGTGTGTGGGACTTTCTCTATTAGTCCATCTATACTGACCTCCATCAGGTTGCAAACTGAATATATTTTTTTCTGCATCTACCTCTGAAAAAATATTGGGCTTGTAGCTGTGTGTGGGACTTGTTCTATTAATCCATCTATACAGACCTCCATCAGGTTGCAAACTGAATATAAATTTTTTCTGCATCTACCTCTGATAAAATATTTGGGCTTCTAGCTGTGTGTGGGACTTGTTCTATTACTCCATCTATACTGACCTCCATCAGGTTGCAAATTGAATATAATTTTTTTCTGCATCTAGCTCTGAAAAAATATTGGGCTTCTAGCTGTGTGTGGGACTTGTTGTATTAGTCCATCTATACTGACCTCCATCAGGTTGCAAACTGAATATATTTTTTTCTGCATCTACCTCTGAAAAAATATTGGGCTTCTAGCTGTGTGTGGGACTTTTTCTATTAATACATCTATATAGACCTCCATCAGGTTGCAAACTGAATATAATTTTTTTCTGCATCTAGCTCTGAAAAAATATTTGTCCTTCTAGCAGTGTGTGGGACTTTCTCTATTAGTCCATCTATACTGACCTCCATCAGGTTGCAAATTAAAAATAATTTTTATCTGCATCTAGGTCTGAAAAAATATTTGGGCTTCTAGCTGTGTGTGGGACTTGTTCTTTTAATCCATCTATACAGACCTCCATCAGGTTGCAAACTGAATATAATTTTTTTCTGCATCTAGCTCTGAAAAAATATTTGGCCTTCTAGCAGTGTGTGGGACTTTCTCTATTAGTCCATCTATACTGACCTCCATCAGGTTGCAAACTGAATATAATTTTTTTCTGCATGTAGCTCTGAAAAAATATTTTGCCTTCTAGCAGTGTGTGGGACTTTCTCTATTAGTCCATCTATACTGACCTCCATCAGGTTGCAAATTAAAAATAATTTTTATCTGCATCTAGCTCTGAAAAAATATTTGGGCTTCTAGCTGTGTGTGGGACTTGTTGTATTACTCCATCTATACTGACCTCCATCAGGTTGCAAATTGAATATAATTTTTTTCTGCATCTAGCTCTGAAAAAATATTGGGCTTCTAGCTGTGTGTGGGACTTGTTGTATTAGTCCATCTATACTGACCTCCATCAGGTTGCAAATTGAATATAATTTTTTTCTGCATCTAGCTCTGAAAACATATTGGGCTTCTAGCTGTGTGTGGGACTTGTTGTATTAGTCCATCTATACTGACCTCCATCAGGTTGCAAACTGAATATATTTTTTTCTGCATCTACCTCTGAAAAAATATTGGGCTTCTAGCTGTGTGTGGGACTTGTTCTATTAATCCATCTATACAGACCTCCATCAGGTTGCAAACTGAATATAATTTTTTTCTGCATCTAGCTCTGAAAAAATATTTGGCCTTCTAGCAGTGTGTGGGACTTTCTCTATTAGTCCATCTATACTGACCTCCATCAGGTTGCAAACTGAATATAATTTTTTTCTGCATCCAGCTCTGAAAAAATATTTGGCCTTCTAGCAGTGTGTGGGACTTTCTCTATTAGTCCATCTATACTGACCTCCATCAGGTTGCAAACTGAATATAATTTTTTTCTGCATGTAGCTCTGAAAAAATATTTTGCCTTCTAGCAGTGTGTGGAACTTTCTCTATTAGTCCATCTATACTGACCTCCATCAGGTTGCAAATTAAAAATAATTTTTATCTGCATCTAGCTCTGAAAAAATATTTGGGCTTCTAGCTGTGTGTGGGACTTGTTCTATTACTCCATCTATACTCACCTCCATCAGGTTGCAAATTGAATATAATTTTTTTCTGCATCTAGCTCTGAAAAAATATTGGGCTTCTAGCTGTGTGTGGGACTTGTTGTATTAGTCCATCTATACTGACCTCCATCAGGTTGCAAATTGAATATAATTTTTTTCTGCATCTAGCTCTGAAAAAATATTGGGCTTCTAGCTGTGAGTGGGACTTGTTGTATTAGTCCATCTATACTGACCTCCATCAGGTTGCAAACTGAATATATTTTTTTCTGCATCTACCTCTGAAAAAATATTGGGCTTGTAGCTGTGTGTGGGACTTGTTCTATTAATCCATCTATACAGACCTCCATCAGGTTGCAAACTGAATATAAATTTTTTCTGCATCTACCTCTGATAAAATATTTGGGCTTCTAGCTGTGTGTGGGACTTGTTCTATTACTCCATCTATACTGACCTCCATCAGGTTGCAAATTGAATATAATTTTTTTCTGCATCTAGCTCTGAAAAAATATTGGGCTTCTAGCTGTGTGTGGGACTTGTTGTATTAGTCCATCTATACTGACCTCCATCAGGTTGCAAACTGAATATATTTTTTTCTGCATCTACCTCTGAAAAAATATTGGGCTTCTAGCTGTGTGTGGGACTTGTTCTATTAATACATCTATATAGACCTCCATCAGGTTGCAAACTGAA
Source organism: Phyllobates terribilis (assembly GCF_046119375.1). Taxonomy (NCBI): domain Eukaryota; kingdom Metazoa; phylum Chordata; class Amphibia; order Anura; family Dendrobatidae; genus Phyllobates; species Phyllobates terribilis. The sequence goes on along the minus strand of NW_027362762.1, from coordinate 419,262,429 downwards.
TATAATTTTTTTCTGCATCTAGCTCTGAAAAAATATTTGTCCTTCTAGCAGTGTGTGGGACTTTCTCTATTAGTCCATCTATACTGACCTCCATCAGGTTGCAAATTAAAAATAATTTTTATCTGCATCTAGGTCTGAAAAAATATTTGGGCTTCTAGCTGTGTGTGGGACTTGTTCTTTTAATCCATCTATACAGACCTCCATCAGGTTGCAAACTGAATATAATTTTTTTCTGCATCTAGCTCTGAAAAAATATTTGGCCTTCTAGCAGTGTGTGGGACTTTCTCTATTAGTCCATCTATACTGACCTCCATCAGGTTGCAAACTGAATATAATTTTTTTCTGCATGTAGCTCTGAAAAAATATTTTGCCTTCTAGCAGTGTGTGGGACTTTCTCTATTAGTCCATCTATACTGACCTCCATCAGGTTGCAAATTAAAAATAATTTTTATCTGCATCTAGCTCTGAAAAAATATTTGGGCTTCTAGCTGTGTGTGGGACTTGTTGTATTACTCCATCTATACTGACCTCCATCAGGTTGCAAATTGAATATAATTTTTTTCTGCATCTAGCTCTGAAAAAATATTGGGCTTCTAGCTGTGTGTGGGACTTGTTGTATTAGTCCATCTATACTGACCTCCATCAGGTTGCAAATTAAAAATAATTTTTATCTGCATCTAGCTCTGAAAAAATATTTGGGCTTCTAGCTGTGTGTGGGACTTGTTGTATTACTCCATCTATACTGACCTCCATCAGGTTGCAAATTGAATATAATTTTTTTCTGCATCTAGCTCTGAAAAAATATTGGGCTTCTAGCTGTGTGTGGGACTTGTTGTATTAGTCCATCTATACTGACCTCCATCAGGTTGCAAATTGAATATAATTTTTTTCTGCATCTAGCTCTGAAAACATATTGGGCTTCTAGCTGTGTGTGGGACTTGTTGTATTAGTCCATCTATACTGACCTCCATCAGGTTGCAAACTGAATATATTTTTTTCTGCATCTACCTCTGAAAAAATATTGGGCTTCTAGCTCTGTGTGGGACTTGTTCTATTAATCCATCTATACAGACCTCCATCAGGTTGCAAACTGAATATAATTTTTTTCTGCATCTAGCTCTGAAAAAATATTTGGCCTTCTAGCAGTGTGTGGGACTTTCTCTATTAGTCCATCTATACTGACCTCCATCAGGTTGCAAACTGAATATAATTTTTTTCTGCATCCAGCTCTGAAAAAATATTTGGCCTTCTAGCAGTGTGTGGGACTTTCTCTATTAGTCCATCTATACTGACCTCCATCAGGTTGCAAACTGAATATAATTTTTTTCTGCATATAGCTCTGAAAAAATATTTTGCCTTCTAGCAGTGTGTGGAACTTTCTCTATTAGTCCATCTATACTGACCTCCATCAGGTTGCAAATTAAAAATAATTTTTATCTGCATCTAGCTCTGAAAAAATATTTGGGCTTCTAGCTGTGTGTGGGACTTGTTCTATTACTCCATCTATACTCACCTCCATCAGGTTGCAAATTGAATATAATTTTTTTCTGCATCTAGCTCTGAAAAAATATTGGGCTTCTAGCTGTGTGTGGGACTTGTTGTATTAGTCCATCTATACTGACCTCCATCAGGTTGCAAATTGAATATAATTTTTTTCTGCATCTAGCTCTGAAAAAATATTGGGCTTCTAGCTGTGAGTGGGACTTGTTGTATTAGTCCATCTATACTGACCTCCATCAGGTTGCAAACTGAATATATTTTTTTCTGCATCTACCTCTGAAAAAATATTGGGCTTCTAGCTGTGTGTGGGACTTGTTCTATTAATCCATCTATACAGACCTCCATCAGGTTGCAAACTGAATATAATTTTTTTCTGCATCTAGCTCTGAAAAAATATTTGGCCTTCTAGCAGTGTGTGGGACTTTCTCTATTAGTCCATCTATACTGACCTCCATCAGGTTGCAAACTGAATATAATTTTTTTCTGCATCTAGCTCTGAAAAAATATTTGGCCTTCTAGCAGTGTGTGGGACTTTCTCTATTAGTCCATCTATACTGACCTCTATCAGGTTGCAAACTGAATATAATTTTTTTCTGCATCTAGCTCTGAAAAAATATTTTGCCTTCTAGCAGTGTGTGGGACTTTCTCTATTAGTCCATTTATACTGACCTCCATCAGGTTGCAAATTAAAAATAATTTTTATCTGCATCTAGCTCTGAAAAAATATTTGGGCTTCTAGCTGTGTGTGGGACTTGTTCTATTACTCCATCTATACTGACTTCCATCAGGTTGCAAATTGAATATAATTTTTTTCTGCATCTAGCTCTGAAAAAATATTGGGCTTCTAGCTGTGTGTGGGACTTGTTGTATTAGTCCATCTATACTGACCTCCATCAGGTTGCAAACTGAATATATTTTTTTCTGCATCTACCTCTGACAAAATATTGGGCTTCTAGCTGTGTGTGGGACTTGTTCTATTAATCCATCTATACAGACCTCCATCAGGTTGCAAACTGAATATAATTTTTTTCTGCATCTAGCTCTGAAAAAATATTTGGCCTTCTAGCAGTGTGTGGGACTTGTTCTATTAGTCCACCTATACTGACCTCCATCAGGTTGCAAATTCAAAATAATTTTTTGTCTGCATCTAGCTCTGAAAAAATATTTGGCCTTCTAGCTGTGTGTGGGACTTGTTGTATTAGTCCATCTATACTGACCTCCATCAGGTTGCAAACTGAATATATTTTTTTCTGCATGTACCTCTGAAAAAATATTGGGCTTCTAGCTGTGTGTGGGACTTGTTGTATTAGTCCATCTATACTGACCTCCATCAGGTTGCAAACTGAATATATTTTTTTCTGCATGTACCTCTGAAAAAATATTGGGCTTCTAGCTGTGTGTGGGACTTGTTGTATTAGTCCATCTATACTGACCTCCATCAGGTTGCAAACTGAATATATTTTTTTCTGCATCTACCTCTGAAAAAATATTGGGCTTCTAGCTGTGTGTGTGACTTGTTCTATTAATCCATCTATACAGACCTCCATCAGGTTGCAAACTGAATATTTTTTTTTCTGCATCTACCTCTGAAAAAATATTTGGGCTTCTAGCTGTGTGTGGGACTTGTTCTATTAGTCCATCTATACTGACCTCCATCAGGTTGCAAATTTAATATTTTTTTTTCTGCATCTAACCCAGCCAATAGTTTTGGCCTAATACCACAGTTTGGCCACTCAGCTCTGCTGGGTTCCCATCCATTGTTTTCTTGTGCAAACAACTCCAGAGTTGTGAATTAGTTAACCACCAAAATGAGTGGAAAAAGGCCTGCTGCTGGTGGAAAGGGGAATAGGCGTGTTGGGAAGGGGAAAAAAGGTTGTGTTCGTGGGGTAGGTGTTAAAGCAACAGTAACATCTGCAGAAGAAAGACCATCTTCCAGCCAAACTAAAATGTCTACTTCTTTTAGCGGACAATGTGATAAGATCCCTTTCTTACGGCCACGCCAATCGCTACAAATTCCAGATGAGGCACAAAAACAGCAGGTGCTTCAACGGATATCAAGTGCTCCTTTAAGTGGGCTCTCCTCCACATCAACTTCAACATCACAAATACTCCAGTCCTCAAAGGTGTCACCCCAATCGCACTTGCTTCCTCACAGCTCCCAAATCTCCAGCTGCCCGTCTGAGTATGAGGTAGAACAGATGGTTGAGTCTGCAGAGCTGTTTACTCATACTATAGCCTGGGAATCAGAGGTCGACTCCAGCGCTTCTGTGAATCCAGACGAGGAAATGATCTGCACTGATGCCCAGAATCTTTATGAGTCGGATCCAGGACCAGACGCAGAAGGTTCTGACCATAATGTAGACCCTCATTCCCAAACTGTAACTCCTGTTGGTGGAGACAATGAGGAAGACGATGATGAGACTCAAATACCTGATTGGAGCGACAACTTTAGTTTTTTGTCAGGGCAGGAACAGGTTGGCTCTGAGGACGACGGGTGTGATAACGCACAGGGTGATGATGATGAGGTTGGAGATCCCACTTACTGTCAACCCACAGTCAGCCAAGAGATGAGGTCAGCAGAGGAGGTGGAGGAAGATGCTAGTGACGACGAGGTCAGGTTGCCCCTTCCTGGACAGAAACGTAGTACTGGAAGCACGTCAACAACTGCATCCTCAAACACAACTCTGCCTCTCACCACAAGTCGTGGTGGCTCTTCAGGTCGCATGGGTGCTAAGCCTTGCATAGCCTGGGCATTTTTTCAGATCGTTAAAGATGACCCAACTCGTGTTATCTGTAACATTTGTCAGCAAAAGCTAAGTAGAGGCCAAAAAATACATAGTTTGAGTACTTCATGCATGAACCGGCACATGGACATGAAACATAAGTTGCAGTGGGAAGCTCAGTGTGCTACAATGCGGCCTAGCCGGCCGGGCCAACCACCGTCTGCCATATCTTGTGCATCCGCGGCCTCTTCATCCTCTGTGACTGGGGGGACAGCAGTCACACCTGTTTTGGGGCGCAGACCTGCCACCTCTTTACCCGCAACAGCCAGCGTGATTGGCAGGTCATTATTTTCTTTGGAGGTGGTAACACCAGCTGGCGTTGAGCTCTGTCTGACATCGATAGCACCACCTTTGGATCAAGGCAACCTAACATGTCCACCTGCATCTTCCTCACAGACCGGCAGTTTGCCGGGGACACCCTTATCAACCCCGTCTAAGCACAATAGCCAGCCCTCGGTCCCTCAGATGTGGACAAGTAAAAGACCATTTCCTCCTAGCCATGAGAAAGCTAAGAGGTTGAATTTCACCATCTGCAAGCTCTTGGCTGCAGAAATGCTGCCTTTCCGCCTGGTGGACACAGAGGATTTTCGAGACCTTATGTCCGTCGCAGTGCCCCAGTACCAGATGCCCAGTTGGCACTACTTCTCAAAGAAAGGTGTGCCTGCGCTCCACCAGCATGTCGCACATAACATCACCGCTTCTTTGAGAAACTCTGTGTGTGACAGGGTGCATTTCACCACAGACACTTGGACGAGTAGGCATGGACAGGGGCGTTACATGTCGCTGACTGGGCACTGGGTAACTATGGTGACAGCAGGACAAGGGGCTGCTGTCCAAGTCTTGCCGTCCCCACGAGTTGTGCGTCAATCCTCTTTATGTCAAAGTTCCTCCACTGCTTCTGCCTCCTCCACCTCCTCTCGGTCTTCCACCTGCACCCAAAGCCTGTCTGGTCATGCCACAAGCTTTCTAACTGCGCAGAAGGGATCCTGCACACCTCCTTACTATGCTGGCAGTAGGGCTCAACGTCATCAGGCGGTGTTTACTTTGAAATGTCTGGGATATGTGAGTCACACAGCTGAGGAGTTGTGGTCAGCTCTGGAGAACCAATTTCATGAATGGCTGTCTCCACTGGACCTGAAACCAGGGAAGGCCGTGTGCGACAATGCTGCAAACCTGGGTGCGGCCCTTCGCAATGTCACACACGTGCCTTGTATGGCTCACGTGTTGAACCTTGTTGTCCAGCAAGTTTTAGCCCACTATCCCAGACTAGATGGCCTTCTGCAGAGGGCACGGTCGCTGTGTGCTCACTTCCGCTGTTCGCATCCCGCAGCTCAGCGACTTACATCTCTACAGAAGTCGTTGGGCCTGCCACTTCACCGGCTAAAATTCGATGTGCCTACCCGGTGGAATTCAACTCTGCACATGTTGCAGCGACTGTGGCAGCACCGACAAGCCCTGGTGCAATACGTTCTGACGTATAGCCTGGGCCAACGAGATCCAGAGGTGGGGCAAATCACGCTGGAGGAGTGGTCTCAGATCAGGGACCTATGCACCCTTCTGCACAGTTTTGAAATGGCGACGAAGATGTTTAGTGCTGACGATGCCATTATCAACATGACTATTCTGGTGATTTACATGCTGGAGCACATGTTAAACAGAATTCGGAGTCAGGTGGTGGCACAAGAGGAGGTGGAGGAAGTAGAGGAGGAGGAGTTGTATGCGGAAGGGCTAACATCTGCAAGGTCCAGACGGTCGGTAGCACCAAGGCGGCAGGCATGTGAGGGTGGGGGAGATGGTTTTACCAGGGCGCATGGTAGCAGCCAAACTAGTGAGGAAGGTGCAGGAGCCCAGGAAGAAGTGGAGGACGAACTGATGGAAGACTCATCAGATGAGGGAGACCTTGATCACATTTCTGTTGTGCGAGGTTGGGGGGAGAGGACAGAGGAAGGAAGCATGATTGTTACCTCGCCACCAACACAACAGGGACTTGGTGCTCCTGGATGCGCAACACACATGAGTGCCTTCTTGCTGCACTACCTGCAACATGACCCTCGAATTGGGAGAATTAGAAATAATCCTGACTACTGGGTTGCCACACTGTTAGATCCTCGGTACAAAAGTAAATTTGCAGAAATTATTCCTGCCATAGAAAGGGTTGCACGCATGCAGGAGTATCAGCAGAGACTGTTGCAGAATCTTACATGTGCTTTTCCACAAAACACCAGTGGTGCACGTCCTGAATCTCACAGTTCCAACTTGCCAACCGTGGGACCGTCAAGTGTTCAGCACTCAAACCATAACAGAACCACAGTATCTGCTGGTAACATCAATTTTGCGCAATCATTTCACCACTTTTTTAGCCCATCCTTTGCAAGGCCACAAGAGACAAGAAGTCTGACACATAGTCAACGCCTAGAGACGTTGGTACAGGAGTATCTCCAAGTAAACATTGAAGCCATGACTGTGTCACTGGACCCTTGCTCTTTTTGGGCTTCCAATCTGGATAAATGGCCGGAGCTAGCCACTTACGCCTTGGAGATCTTGTCATGCCCCGCAGCCAGCGCTCTGTCTGAACGTGTGTTCAGCGCTGCTGGTGGTGTGCTGACAGATAAGCGCACGCGGCTCTCCACTGATAATGTAGACAGACTCACGTTCATAAAGATGAACAAATCATGGATCCGAAACGACTTTTCTACCCCTGTGTCATCCTGGGGAGAGTAAAAGATGGATGATTGGTTAAAATCACCCTACCAACCGTTTTAAGCTTTCAAATTACTAATCATGTTTATCTGTATCTTGGCTGGAAAATAATTTGGGCTTTGTAGCAGTGTGCAGCACTGATTCTATTAGGCCATCTATAATAAGCTCCACCAGATTTAAAATTACTAATCATGTTTATCTGTATCTTGGCTGGAAAATAATTTGGGCTTTGTAGCAGTGTGCAGCACTGATCCTATTAGGCCATCTATACTAAGCTCCACCAGATTTAAAATTAATAATAATTTTTAGCTGCATCTAGCCCGGAAAATAATTTTGGGGCTCCGAGATGCGCAAGACACATAAGTGCCTTATTGCTGCACTACCTGCAACATGACCCTCATATTGTCAGAATTCGAAGTAATCATGACTACTGGGTTGCCACACTCTTAGATCCGCCAAACTTTTCGATCAACCTTTTCATTTTAATAAAGACCAAAAAAATGGTCATTTTTGAAATTATAAGCATTAGCAGGTTATTAGAAACTGAAATCAAACAGTTTTCAACTCAAAACTTTATTCTAGGTGATGTTACATTTTCACATAGGACCCCTTGTTCGAAAGGAGCTTCTGAACTCTCTCGTCCATTGAATTTGTCAGGTTTTGGATGGTTTCTACTTCAATTGTTTTGCATGAGGACAGAATACCCGCCCAGAGCTGTTGCTTAGATGTGAACTGCCTCCCGCCATCATAGACACTCCTTTTGATGATGCTCCAGAGGTTCTGAATGGGGTAGAGGTCAGGGGAGCATGGGGGTCACACCATAAGTTTGTCCCCTATTATGCCCATATCAGCCAGAGATGCAGATGTTTTATGTGCAGCATGAGATGGTGCATTATCATGCAAAAAAATGATCTTGCTGTGAAATACACGGTTCTTCTTCTTGAACCATGGCAGGAAGTGCTGTTTGAGAAAATCCACATACATTATGGAGTTCATCTTTAGCGCCTTCAGGGATCCTAAAGGGGCCGACAATCTCTCTCCCCATGATTCCAGTCCAAAACATTACTCCACCTCCTCCTTGTTGGCGCTGTAGCCGTGTTTGCGTGGGGTGTCCATCAACCAGCCATCCTCCACTCCATCCATCTGGACCATCGAGCGCTGCATGGCACTCATCCGTGAACAAAACAGTTTTGAAATCAGTCTTCATGTAATGTTTGGCCCACTGGAGCCGTTTCTGCTTGTGTGAAGTGGATAGAGGAGGTCGACAGAATGGCGTATGCACAGCTGCAAACCTCTGAAGGACCCTGCATCTTGTTGTTCGGGGGACGTTGGAGGCACCAGCAGCTTCAAAAACTTGTCTGCTGCTATGACAAGGCTTTTTTGCCGCTGCTCTTTCAACCTGACGTAATTGCCTGTAGGAAAGAGTCCACAATTTGCCCTTATCAGCACGCACACGTGTGTACTGTGAATCAGCTACATACTTCTTGATTGCCAAGACACTTCATCCTGATCATCGCACAATGTTGATTGTAGTCATGCCTTGACCTAAACACTCCACAATTTGTTGCTTCTCAGCAGCCGACACATCCTTTTTCTTTCCCATTTTGGCAGAAAATGTAGGCTGCTTAATAATGTGAGACAGCCTTCTTAAGTAGTCTTGCCTTTCATTGGACACACCTGCCAAACTAATTAGCACAGGTGTCTGCAATTGCTTACAGTGATATAAAGAGCCCTGACACACATCACCATCAATGAGTTTAACTGACAAACAAACAAATTCTTCCCTTATCACTCCTAAACACTTTTTGCATAATAATTTGGAACACAGTGTACATGTGCTTTTCCACAAAACACCAGTGGTTCACGTAGTGAATCTTACAGTTCTAACTTGCCAACCGTGGTCTGTATGGAGTTGTTCAATAAAGGGCCCAAAATTAAGATAACATAGATGGGAGAGGTCTCTATGAATAGGAATTCCTAAGTATTTGATACCCTGTGAGGTCCAGGCAAAGGGAAAGTTGGACTGGATGGAATCCTGTATGGGTTTGGGGAGGGAGACATCGAGGGCCTCAGACCTCGCTGCATTGATTTTAAAATTTGACCATGTAACAAAGTGATCTATTTCAGCCATAACAGCATGGATGGATATATGTGATTGAGTGATATATACTAGGACATCATCAGCAAATAGAGAGCACTTGTACTCGGTGCCTCCCACCTCAATCCACCTAATATTGGGGTTATGGCGAATTGATGAGAGCAGGTGCTCCGTCACTAGGATGTATAAGAGAGGGGACAGAGAACATCCCTGCCTTGTCCCATTGGTGATTGTGAAAGGTGATGAAAATGTTCTGACGCGCCCCCTGGGCCTTGGGACACCCGGAGCCGGACCCTTTTTGGTGGATGCTGGTGGTTGTAGTCTCCGTGGCGGCGACCCGGTTCCGTGGCTCAGGTTGGTCAAACCAGTGGCGGAGCTATTTATGTGGTTTTGATGTTTAAATGTCCGACTATGCCACCCGTGGATTGCGGTCAGAGTGAACCGCCGCTCCAGGGCAGACCGCTGAGGCTGGTGTTGTGGGTGCAGCAGAGCGTAGCATAACTCCCCACGGGAGGAGTATAGCCTCAGGGCAGTGTATGCGGAGGATGGGGGTGATGGTGCAGGGCAGCAGCAGTTTCGGGGACGGGTCTCCCCCTTTCGGCTGACCCCTCCACGCAGGTGGATTCGGGCGTGCGGTGGCGACTCGCCCGTCCGCACCCCTGGGATCCCTTCATTCCTCGTTCCTGGAGCCTTCTCCGCTCCTCTTCCTTCCTTCTCCCTCTTCCAGTCCTGGGCCTCTGTTACTAGGCCCGCCTCCGGAGCAGAGCTCATGCAGAGACCCTGCTCCCTGCCACTTCTGCTCAGACTTCTCTGCACTGAACTAAGATGGTGCCCACCTTTTATACTCCCTTCTCAATGCACCCAGGAACTGCTTCCTCCCTGCTCCTGCACTACAGGGTTCCCCTTCCTCAGTGTTCCCTCCCCCCACTCCAGCCAGGGACAGGGACTGTCGTGCCCATCTTAGGGGCATATTGGTCGCCCTGCCCCACGGCAATGTGGTGTAATACATGCAGGTGTCGGGTCCTGATCCACACTCCATCCTTACCTGAGAGTGAGATATCACACCTCTGGGTGAGGTGCAATACCTCTGTAGCAACCGAGCCCTCAGGGTAATACAGTTCCATTTATCTTCAGCCTAGGTGACGTATTGCGATACAGGGCCGTGATTTTGGCTATAAAAGGGTCCCCTAGACCCCTACCCCAAGCTTTTTAAGAGAATCATATATGGCGTGCCAGGAGACTCTATGGAATGCTTTCTCAGCATCCAACGAGAGTATCTAATTACAAATTTTTAACTGCATTTAGCCCAGGAAATACTTTGTGCCTAGTAGCAGTGTCTGCTAGTCAGCGGATTATCCCGGCTGTTAAGCAAGCTACACCATCTGTAGTTTTGACACTTAATTTTTTCAAAGGAAATGCTTCGGGACCCCGGGATACTCAGTGAAGAGCATCAGGAGGCACCCCAAGGCATAGGGGCTGGGACTGGCAGTAGGATGCCTTGCGGTGGACAGCCGAGCTCGATCCTTATAAAAGCTTTTTAACTGCAGCAGCTTTAGTGGACGCTACTGGAGCTGGAATTACGCGGCTGCTGGCATGAGACTTGCCCTCCAATAGATCCTTGTAAATGGATTTAAAATGTATTCATTCAAATTAGAGAGACAATTTAAATTAAAAAGCTTAGAGCTGCCTCCACCACAGGGGGGCTCGCTCGACCCACCAGCGGACAGGCACCAGTATTGGGAGAGGGGGGCTGGCCGTCAGGGTTCACCGCGGCTCTTGCACAATTCCGGCGACACGGAGGTGGCACGGGCAGGAGCGGACTGAACGTGTCGGCTTCTCACTTTTTGGATTTTAGAAGGGCATGACATGCCTATATCTGTGTCTCCCCCTCCTTTTACTCCTCCACCTCTTTTCTTTTCGCATGACTATATGTACTTGTCACTTTTCCATGTGTTAGTTGTGTCTTCAGAGCAGTTTGTCAGCTTTTGGACACCTTTGAAGGTGTTTTCTATGTGTTTCTATGTGTTTTTGTTTGCCTGCCATTGGTTTTAACGGTGTTCGAAGGTGTTCGACGAACAGTTTGACGAACAGTTCGGCGAACACACGGGTGTTCGACGAACCGAACCGAACTCGAACACTACGGGGGTGGCTCAACACTACTTATGAGTGGCTGGCACCGTGCAGTGAACCCTCTGTATTTACTTTCATGCAGTATTCTCTTTATGGTAGATTTGGATATTGATACGCCTACCTCCTGGAGAATGTTGTTCACTTGGTTGGCTGTTATGTAGGGGTTTCTCTTCACCATGGAGATTATTCTTCGATCATCCACCACTGTTGTCTTCCGTGGGAGCCCAGGTCTTTTTGCATTGATGAGTTCACCAGTGCTTTCTTTCTTTCTCAGGATGTACCAAACTGTAGATTTTGCCACTCCTAATATTGTAGCAATTTCTCGGATGGTTTTTTTCTGTTTTTGCAGCATAAGGATGGCTTGTTTCACCTGCATGGAGAGCTCCTTTGACCGCATGTTTTCTTCACAGCAAAGCCTTACAAATGCAAGCACCATACCTCAAATCAACTCCAGGCCTTTTATCTGCTTAATTGAGAATGACATAACGAAGGGATTGTCCACACCTGTCCATGAAATAGCCTTGGAGTTAATTGTCCAATTACTTTTGGTCCCTTTAAAAACAGGGTGGCACATGTTAAGGAGTTGAAACTCCTAAACTCTTCATCCAATTTTAATGTGGATACCCTCAAATGAAGGCTAAAAGTCTGAACTTACACTGCATCTGAATTGTTTTGTTTAAAATTCATTGTGGTAATGTCTAGAACGAAAATTAGAAAAATGTTGTCTCTGTTCAAATATATATGGACCTAACTGTATATAATGTGCCCGAAAGAATGGTAAAAAATAAAAAATAAATATTAGACTTACCTTCTGATGGCCCCCGGTGTCCTTGTCTTGGCTTGCCGGCAGCTCGCGGTAGACTTAAAGGGGTATTCCCATCTCCAAGATCCTATCCCAATATGTAGTAGGTGTAATAATAATAATAATATCAGCAAATACCTTCAATTAGAAATGTAGTATAGTATTTTGGATTTGCTATTTCCCCCTTCCTCATATGCAGGCATTGCAGGACCTTAGGTATCCATGGTTATGACCACTAGCATCTAGCTAACTAACTGTGACTTTATCAGTGGACATAACCATGGAAACCTAAGGTCCTGCGATGCCTGCACCTGAGGAAAGAGACATAGCGAATCAGAAAAAATATATTGCATCTCTAATTGGAGATATTTGCTAATATTACTATTATTACACCTACTACATATTGGGATAGGATCTTGGAGATGGGCATACCCTTTTAAGGACCTGACGAAGTCAGCGGTCCCGTGACCCGTCACATGACTAAATGACGTCACCGCAGGTCCTTGAGTCCACCGCGAGCTGCCGGCAAACCGAGACAAGGACACCGGGGGCCATCAGAAGGGAGGTATAATATTTATTTTTTATATTATTCTTTTTTTTACAGGTACTATGGTACCCGGGTTCGGAGGAGAGTCTCCTCTTCTCCAAACCCGGGTACCATCCGCACATTGAAACGCATGGAATCCGCATGTACATATGCAGTGATGCGGATTCCATGCATTCCAATGCAAGTCAATGGCGGCGAAAACGCAGCGCTTCCGCAAAATAATTGGTAGTGCTGCGAATTTTTCCGCAATGATAATCCGCAGCGGAAATTTCCGCAGGATGTGCACTGCACATGCGGATTATCATTGGGAAACGTGGCAGACCTTCTTCCAAGCGTTTTTTAAGCGTTTCTGAAGCGGAATTGGCGCTGCGGAAACGCTTAAAAAACGCATAGTGGGCACACAGCCTAAGTCATACTTTGGGGGATAGCTTGAAAACTGTGTAATTTAAACTGTTAGTAATTTAAATTACCTGTTACAATGTTATCATGGCATGGCTCAGCTTCAAAGTTTAATTCTTTGCCCAGAAGAAGCCATGCCATTTTATGTTTAACACTAAAGAATATGTTCAATTTCAGAATCTGTCCAGGGTGAAATTGTACACAGCGGGCATACTATTGCTCTCAAACTGACAACACAGCTTATCTAACAGCATGAAACTTGAACTGTTTTAGCATTTTGTACAATACTTTCAATTTTCTAAATTCCTATGTTTGTGTGAATTCTATCACACTGGGCTCGGCTGTGTCAAATTTATTTTTCTATGGCTGAGTTTTCATTATTTTTTTGACATACTGAAATGCATCCGACTAGCAATTTAAGATTTATATTGCACTTAATAAAGTCTTTCTATGTTTGTTTTGAAATGATGCTTGTGATCTAGACATATAAAACCATAGATATGATTCTGTATCATGAAAATCCACTTTGAAGCACAGTAATCTACACAGGTCTTAATTTCTTTAAGATGAATAATTCTTATGCAATTGAGACAGCATTTGACTGGCATTAATTGTAATTTCCTTTAAAATGTGACAAGATTCTAAAGCCATACAATATAATGTTAATCCATCTTTACTGGTTCACATAATATTAAATTAATGTTTCTCTTAATCAATCACACTTGTAGAATATTGAGTTATTGCAGCATCAGCATCTCTGCCTCTTGTCTATCAGCCGTGTTCACCTGCCTGTCTAGAAGCTGTGCCCGCCTGCCTGTTTAACAGTCGTGCCCGCCTGCCTATCAGCCGTGCCCGCCTGCCTATCAACCGTGCCAGCCTGCCTGTCAATCTGCCGTGCCCACCTGTTTGTCTACCCACATCATCTGCCTGTCTACCAGCCATGCTCATCTGCTGTGCCTTTCAGCCACGGCCATCAGTCCCGTGGGAGTCGCCTGCTCTCAAACAAGGTCGGTCCCAGAGTGGCACCTGGTTCACCTTCCTGGTCCCTCCTTGGTTCATGGAGTCGACTAAGCGGCCGTGTGGCCAGGGTGGTCCGGGTAGGCACTTAGTTACGCCCCTCTGGTCCCTCCTTTTCTCGCAGCACAGAGGTTCCACCACCCGGATCCATAACAGTTTGCACAGGCCATGACATCCGGTGGCTCCCAGGCTCCTTCGCTCTCAGACCTTTACCAAGAGGTCTCTTGCCAGAGATCCCAACAGAATACTATCCTGTCCTATCTGCGAACAGTTATCTCCCGCTTGGACACGCTGTCCACTCAGACTGTGTCCGTCTCTAACCAAGCGGCACCCACTCAGGCAGCACCTCAACCCAGTGGCGCTGTGGCATCCGGCTTAGGACCCCGGCTATGTACTCCTCCACGTTTTGGTGGTGGCCCTGCCCTATGTTGGGGCTTCATAAATCAGTTCACGCTGCACTTTGAGCTCCTGGCACACCAGTTCGCTTCCGACCGGGCCAAGGTGGCATTCATCATGTCTCACCTCACCGGAGAAGCGTTGGCGTGGCTTAACCCTCAGTGAGAGAGAGTAGATCCTCTGGTGTCCGACCTTCAGGCCTTCCTCATGGCTTTCCGGAAGTTGTTCGATGAGTCCGGACGAAAATCGTAGACCGCCTCCTCTCTTCTCCGACTCCACCAAGGGAGTCTCTCTGTGGGACAGTATCCCGTGCGTTTCCGCACCCTCGCATCTGAGCTTACCTGGAACAATGAGGCTCTGGTGTCCTCCTCTTGGGAGGGCCTTTCCGAATGGATCAAGGATGAGCTAGCCAGTCGTGACATACCTCCCTCTCTGGACGACCTGGTGTCATTAGATACACGGATAGACATCCGTTTTCAGGTGCATTCTAAGTAGGCGACCCGTGAGAGAAGACCCCTGTGCCTCGCACCAACCTTCCAAAGGCCAGTCTTGCAACCAGCATCCCTTCCGGTGTCTTCTCCAGAGTCTATGCAAATAGACCAAGTTAAGAGGGTCAAGTCTCACCAGGAGATCCGCCGCGCCAAGGCAGTATAGAGCATCTAATCTGCTCCTGTCGGGTGAGACCGGGAAACTCCAGTGTCTAGGACCGCTCGGAGAAGTCGTCCTGGGCAAAAGTTCTTCCTCTCCGCCCTTAACTCTGTCCGTTTCTGTTGCCAGGGATGTGACCCGCTTCTTCGAGACCGCCAATCTGGATTCCGGAGCCGCTGGGAACCTCATTCAACAGGCCGTTGTGGAGTGATATCAGATTCCTACCATATGTCTGGTTAATCCTTTAGCAGTTTCCTCTGTGGATGGAAAGCTTCTCTCTGAGACCATCTTGTTTGTCACTGAGCCTGTAACTCTTCAGGTGGGAATGCTACTTTCGGAGAGGATCTCCTTTTACGTGCTGTCCGGCCTCTCTCATCCCCTCTTGCTTGGCCTGCCTTGGTTACAGAGACATGAGCCCATTCTGAATTGGAGCTCTGGTGAGGTGCTCCGTTGGGGTCAGGAATGTCATAAGTCCTGTCTGGTTCCGGTTCGTCCTGCTCGACCTCCGTCTACTCAAGCTAACCTACCTGGTCTGCCTGCACCCTACTGGTCATATGGGGACGTCTTTGATAAAAAGGAGGCAGAGACACTACCACCTCATAGGCCATATGATTGCCCCATTGACCTAATACCTGGTGATTCACCTCCTTGTTGGCGAATCTACCCCTTGTCGCTGGCGGAGATCCGTGCTATGTCTGAGTACATCGAAGAGAATCTTGCTAGGGGATTTATCCAGAAATCCACCTCTCCGGCTGGAGCAGGATTCTTCTTCGTCAAAAAGAAAGATGGCTCTCTTCATCCATGTATCGACTATAGAGGCCTAAACCAGATTACCATCAAAAATAAGTACCCCCTGCCTCTCATCTCGGAGCTGTTTGACCACCTAAAAGGCGCAAAGATCTTCACTAAGCTCGATCTTTGTGGAGCGTTTAATCTGGTCCGGATTCACCAGGGAGATGAATGGAAGACGGCATTCAACACTCGGGATGGTCACTACGAGCACCGCTTGATACCCTTCGGTCTCTGTAATGCTCCAGCCGTCTTCCAGGAGTTAGTGAACGACATCTTCTGAGATCTCCTATATTCCTGCGTGGTGGTGTACCTGGATGATATCTTGGTGTTCTCCCCTGATCTGCCCTCTCACCGGAGGGATGTTCGTCAGGTACTGCTGAGGCTCCGGAAGAATCGCCTGTATGCTAAGTACGAGAAATGCCTCTTTGAGCAGACCTCCCTACCATTTTTGGGGTATATCATCTCTGAGACCAGAATGCGGATGTATCCCGAGAAGGTGTCTGCCGTATTACAGTGGCCCCCGACCTGAGGGGTTGAAGGCTATTCAGCGGTTTCTGGGATTCGCTAATTATTACCGCCTCTTCATTCCTCATTTCTCCTCCCGGACTGCTCCCATCTCTGCTCTCACTCGTAAAGGAGCAAATCCCAGGGAATGGACTTCCGAGGCGGAAAGTGCCTTTGTCTCTCTTAAACAAGCCTTCTCCTCCTCTCCAGTGCTACATCGTCTAGATTGCAATAAACAGTTCTTCCTGGAGGTTGATGTCTCTTCTTCTGGGGCCGGAGCAGTGCTCACCCAGAAATCTTCGTCGGGGTGAATGGTGACCTGCGGCTTCTTCTCCAAACTCTTTTCTCCGTCCGAGCGCAATTACTCCATAGGGTGTTGAGAACTGCTGGCCATCAAATTATCGCTGGAGGAGTGGCGCTACTTGCTTGAGGGGGCTCTGCACTCGGTAGTCATATACACTGACCACAAAAACCTCACTTACTTGCAGACCGCCCAAAGACTAAATCCGCGTCAGGCCAGATGGTCTTTGTTCTTTGCTTGTTTCAGCTTTACTCTCCATTACCACCTGGCAGACAAGAATATTAAAGCTGACGCTCTATCCTGCTCTTTTCTGTCTACCGACCAAGAGGAGGAGCCTCTACACATCATTGACCCCTCCAGAATAATGACTGTTTCTCCACTTGACCTGTCTCATCTACCTCCTGGTAAGACCTTTGTAGCGCCTCAGGATCGGAAGAGGGTCTTACTCTGGGGTAATTCGTCCAAACTGGCTGGTCATACCGGCCAGAGGAAGACGCTTCTGCTCATTGCCCGATATTATTAGTTGCCCACCCTGGGAAAGGATATTGTGGATTTTGTCACGGCTTGTTCCTCCTGTGCCCGTAACAAGATACCTAGGCACCTCTCAGCTGGTTGTCTTCTTCCTCTCCCCGTACCTTCTGCTTCTTGGCAACACATTGCTATGAACTTCATCACTGATCTTCCGGTATCTGCCGGGTGTACCGTCATATGGGTGGTTGCTGACCGCTTCTCCAAGATGGCTCACTTCATTCCTTTTCCTGGTGTTCCGTCCGCACCTGTGCTGGCTAAGGACTTCATCCGTCACATCTTCTGTCTCCACGGCTTACCTCTCCACATTGTCTCGGACAGAGGAGTTCAGTTCACTTCTCGCTTCTGGAGAACCACGTGCAAGCTGCTGGATGTCACTTTGGACTTTTCTTCGGCCTATCATCCTCAGCCCAATGGTCAGGTGGAACATATTAATCACCAGTTTTCTTCTGCACTTTGTCAACGCTCACCATAGTGAATGGGTGGAACTTCTGCCTTGAGCCGAATTTTCATATAACAACCATGTAAGTGAGTCCTATGCTAAGTCTCCGCTTTTGTGCTTTGTGGTCGACACCCCCGAATTCCGTTTCCCGTCTCTTCTTCAGTGGACAATCCTGCCGCAGAGTCTCTCGTCAGTGACTTTTCGGGGATTTGAGAAGACACTAGGTCTGCGCTTCTTCTGTCCTCTGAGCGGATGAAGAAGCATGCTGATAAGAGACGTCTGGATCCGCCTCTATTTCGTCCGGGAGACAAGGTCTGGCTTTCCTCCAAATATGTTCGTCCATCATACAAGTTGGGCCTCATACTTTATAGTAAAACTAGCTACTGAACCCTGGTGGTGAGCATTTTTATTGGCATATGGTCTCCCATCCTGGTATTTGTGCTGTCCCCATCCTGGTATTTGTGCTGCCCCCATACTGGTATTTGTGGGGCCCAATCCTGTTCCCCCATCCTGTAATGTGCTGCCCACATCCTATCCTGGTATTCATGGCACCACTCATCCCTATCCTGGTATGCATGACACCCTTCATCCCTATCCTGGTATGCATGGCACCACTCACCCCCAATCCTAGTATGCATGGCACCCCTCACCCCCAATCCTGGTATTCATGGCACCCCTCATCCCCAATCCTGGTATGCATGGCACCCCTCATCCCCAATCCTGGTATCTATGGCACCCCTCTTCCCAATCCTGGCATGCATGGCGCCACTCATCCCTCATCCTGGTATTCATGGCCCCCTCAGCCTTATCCTGGAATCCATGGGCCCCTCACCCACATCCTGGTATGGATGGCACTCCTCATTCCTATCCTGGTATGCATGGCACTCCATTCCTTGTCCTGGTATGCATAGTACAGCATCCCTGTCCTGTAATACATAGTACCCCTCATCCCAATCTGGAATGCTTGGCCCCTCATTCGAATTCTGGTATGCATGGCCCCCCCTCATGCCTATCATGGTATGCATGGCACCCCTCATCCCCAATCCTGGTGCACATGGCCCCCTCATACCCAATCCTGGTATGCATGGCAACCCTCATCCCGAATCCTGGTATGCATGGCACTCCTCATCCCCAAATCCTGGTATGCATGGCACTCATCCCCAATCATGGTATGCATGGCACCTCTCATCCCCAATCCTGGTATGCAAGGCACCCCATCTCTCATCCTGGTATGCATGGCACCCCTCATCCCTATCCTGGTATGAAAAGCATCCCTCATCCCCCAATCCTGGTTTGAATGGTACCAAATCCCTCATCCTGGTATGCATGGCTTCCTCATCCCCCAATCCTGGTATGCATGGCACCCAATCCCTCATCCTAGTATGGTACTCCTCATCCTGGTATACATGGCACCCCTCATCCCTATCCTGGTATGTATGGCACCCCTCATCCCCCAATCCTGGTATGTATGGTACCCAATCCCTCATCCTGGTATGCATGGCTTCCTCATCCTCCAATCCTGGTATGCATGGCACCCAATCCCTCATCCTAGTATGCATGGCTTCCTCATCCCCAATCCTAGTTTGCATGGCACTCCTCATCCCCCAATCCTGGTATGTATGGCACTCCATTCATCATCCTGGTATGTATGGTACCCCTCATCCCTATCCTGGTATGTATGGTACCCCTCATCCTAGTATGTATGGTACCCCATCCCTCATCCTGGTGCGCATGGACCCCTCACCCACCAATCCTGGTATGTATGATACCCCTCATCCTTGTATGCATGGCACCACATTCTCCATTCTGGTATGCATGGCCCCCTCACTCCCCAATCCTGGTATTCATGGTCCCCTCTCACCCACCAATCCTGGTATGCATGGTCCCCTCACCGCCCAATCCTGGTGTGCATGGTAACCCTTCATCCCTATCCTGGCATGTATGGCACCCCTCACCCCCCAATCCTAGTAAGTGTGGAACCCCTCTCCCCCAAATCCTGGTATGCATGGTCCCCTCACCCCCCAATTCTGGTATGCAAGGTACCCCCTTATCCCTATCCTGGTATGAATGATCCCCTCACCCCCCAATTCTGGTATGCATGGTACCCCCTCATCCCAAATGCTGGTATGCATGGCACCGTTTACCCCCCAATCCTGGTATGCATTGTACCCCGCATCCCTATTCTGGTATGTATGGTACCCCTCATCCTGGTATACATGGCACCCCTCATCCCTATCCTGGTATGTATGGCACCCCTCATCCCCCAATCCTGGTATGTATGGTACCCAATCCCTCATCCTGGTATGCATGGCTTCCTCATCCTCCAATCCTGGTATGCATGGCACCCAATCCCTCATCCTAGTATGCATGGCTTCCTCATCCCCAATCCTAGTTTGCATGGCACTCCTCATCCACCAATCCTGGTATGCATGGAACTCCATTCATTATCCTGGTATGTATAGTACCCCTCATCCCTATCCTGGTATGTATGGTTCCCCTCATCCTAGTATGTATGGTACCCCATCCCTCATCCTGGTATGCATTGTCCCCTCACCCACCAATCCTGGTATGCATGATACCCCTCATCATGGAATGCATGGCACCACATTCTCCATTCTGGTATGCATGGCCCCCTCACTCCCCAATCCTGGTATGCATGGTCCCCCCCTCACCCACCAATCCTGGTATGCATGGTCCCCTCACCCCCCAATCCTGGTGTGCATGGTAACCCCTCATCCCTATCCTGGCATGTATGACACCCCTCAACCCCCAATCCTAGTATGTGTGGCACCCCTCTCCCCCCATTCCAGGTATGCATGGTCCCCTCACCCCCCAATCCTGGTATGCAAGGTACCCCCTTATCCCTATCCTGGTATGAATGGTCCCCTCACCCCCCAATCATGGTATGCATAGTACCCCTTCATCTCTATTCTGGTATGTATGGCATCCCTCATCCCCCCCATCATGGTATGCATGTCACCCCTCACCCCCCAATCCTGGTATGCATGGTACCCCTCATTCCCAATGCTGGTATGCATGGCACCCCTCACCCACCAATCCTGGTATACACGGTACCCCCTTTCCCCCAAATCCTGGTATGCATGGTACCCCCTCACCTCCCAATCCTGGTATGCAGGGCACCCCTCACTCCCCAATCCTGGTATGTATGGGCCACTCACCCCCCAATCCTGGTTTGTAAGGCAACCCTCACCCCCAATCCGGGTATGCATGGTCCCCTAACCCCCCAATCCTTGTATGCATGGTACCCCTTACACCCTAATCCTGATATGAAGGGTCCCCTCATCCCCAAATGCTGGTATGCATGGTCCCCTCATCCCCAATTCTGTTATGCATGACACCTCTCACCCCCCAATCCTTGTATGCATGGTCCCCTCACCCCCCAATCCTGGTATGCATGGTACCCCTTACACCCTAATCCTGGTATGCATGGTCCCCTCATCCCCCAATCCTGGTATGCATGGCACCCCCTAATCCTGGTATGCATGGTGCCCCCTCATCCCCCAATACTGGTTTGTTTGGCTCCCTCATCCCCCAATCCTAATATGCATGGTACCCTATCTCACATCCTGGTTTGCATGGCCCCCTCATTCCAAATCTGGTATACATAGCACCCCTCATCCCAATCCTGGTATGTATGGAACCCCTCACCCCCCAATCCTGGTATGCATGATCCCCTCATCCCCCAATTCTGGTATGCATGGTCCCCACTCATCCCTATCCTGGTATGCATGAACCCCTCATCCCCCAATCCTGGTATGTGTGGTACCCCTCATCCTGGTAAGCATGTCACCCTATTCCTCATCATCCTGGTATGTATGGTACCCCTCATCCCTATCCTGGTATGTATGGTACCCCTCATCCTAGTATGTATGGTACCCCATCCCTCATCCTGGTGCGCATGGACCCCTCACCCACCAATCCTGGTATGTATGATACCCCTCATCCTTGTATGCATGGCACCACATTCTCCATTCTGGTATGCATGGCCCCCTCACTCCCCAATCCTGGTATTCATGGTCCCCCCTCACCCACCAATCCTGGTATGCATGGTCCCCTCACCGCCCAATCCTGGTGTGCATGGTAACCCTTCATCCCTATCCTGGCATGTATGGCACCCCTCACCCCCCAATCCTAGTAAGTGTGGAACCCCTCTCCCCCAAATCCTGGTATGCATGGTCCCCTCACCCCCCAATTCTGGTATGCAAGGTACCCCCTTATCCCTATCCTGGTATGAATGATCCCCTCACCCCCCAATTCTGGTATGCATGGTACCCCCTCATCCCAAATGCTGGTATGCATGGCACTGTTTACCCCCCAATCCTGGTATGCATTGTACCCCGCATCCCTATTCTGGTATGTATGGTACCCCTCATCCTGGTATACATGGCACCCCTCATCCCTATCCTGGTATGTATGGCACCCCTCATCCCCCAATCCTGGTATGTATGGTACCCAATCCCTCATCCTGGTATGCATGGCTTCCTCATCCTCCAATCCTGGTATGCATGGCACCCAATCCCTCATCCTAGTATGCATGGCTTCCTCATCCCCAATCCTAGTTTGCATGGCACTCCTCATCCACCAATCCTGGTATGCATGGAACTCCATTCATTATCCTGGTATGTATAGTACCCCTCATCCCTATCCTGGTATGTATGGTTCCCCTCATCCTAGTATGTATGGTACCCCATCCCTCATCCTGGTATGCATTGTCCCCTCACCCACCAATCCTGGTATGCATGATACCCCTCATCATGGAATGCATGGCACCACATTCTCCATTCTGGTATGCATGGCCCCCTCACTCCCCAATCCTGGTATGCATGGTCCCCCCCTCACCCACCAATCCTGGTATGCATGGTCCCCTCACCCCCCAATCCTGGTGTGCATGGTAACCCCTCATCCCTATCCTGGCATGTATGACACCCCTCAACCCCCAATCCTAGTATGTGTGGCACCCCTCTCCCCCCATTCCAGGTATGCATGGTCCCCTCACCCCCCAATCCTGGTATGCAAGGTACCCCCTTATCCCTATCCTGGTATGAATGGTCCCCTCACCCCCCAATCATGGTATGCATAGTACCCCTTCATCTCTATTCTGGTATGTATGGCATCCCTCATCCCCCCCATCATGGTATGCATGTCACCCCTCACCCCCCCAATCCTGGTATGCATGGTACCCCTCATTCCCAATGCTGGTATGCATGGCACCCCTCACCCACCAATCCTGGTATACACGGTACCCCCTTTCCCCCAAATCCTGGTATGCATGGTACCCCCTCACCTCCCAATCCTGGTATGCAGGGCACCCCTCACTCCCCAATCCTGGTATGTATGGGCCACTCACCCCCCAATCCTGGTTTGTAAGGCAACCCTCACCCCCAATCCGGGTATGCATGGTCCCCTAACCCCCCAATCCTTGTATGCATGGTACCCCTTACACCCTAATCCTGATATGAAGGGTCTCCTCATCCCCAAATGCTGGTATGCATGGTCCCCTCATCCCCAATTCTGTTATGCATGACACCTCTCACCCCCCAATCCTTGTATGCATGGTCCCCTCACCCCCCAATCCTGGTATGCATGGTACCCCTTACACCCTAATCCTGGTATGCATGGTCCCCTCATCCCCCAATCCTGGTATGCATGGCACCCCCTAATCCTGGTATGCATGGTGCCCCCTCATCCCCCAATACTGGTTTGTTTGGCTCCCTCATCCCCCAATCCTAATATGCATGGTACCCTATCTCACATCCTGGTTTGCATGGCCCCCTCATTCCAAATCTGGTATACATAGCACCCCTCATCCCAATCCTGGTATGTCCCCGCTGTCTGACCCGTGGGAGCCACTTGCTTAATTACAAGGTCGTCCCCAGACTAACACCTGCCCCTCAGGGTCCCTCCTTGTTCCAAGCACAGAGGTTCCACCACCCGGCCCCATTACACTTATGGTGTGGCACCCATGCTCCCCTGACCTCAACCCCATTGAGAACCTCTGGAGCATCATCAAAAGGAGTGTCTATGATGGCGGGAGGCAGTTCACATCTAAGCATCAGCTCTGGGAGGGTATTCTGTCCTCATGCAAAACAATTGAAGCAGAAACCATCCTAAACCTGACAAATTCAATGGACAAGAGAGTTCAGAAGCTCCTTTCAAACAAGCGGTCCTATGTGCAAATGTAACATCACCTAGAATAAAGTTTTGAGTTGAAAACTGTTTGATTTCAGTTTGTAATAACCTGCTAATGCTTATAATTTCAAAAATGACCATTTATTTTGTTCTTTATTAAAATGAAAAGGTTGAAAACTCTGCTGTGCATAATAATTTGGAACATGCATTTTTGAGTGCAGTTTGAGTTTTTTATTTTTTTAAAAATATACTGTTATCATAGGCAGTTTGTACAAAAACCTTTCAATTGTACTCTAATAGTTATTTGACTGGAAAATTACAATGACTGCAATTCATATAGGTAATTTGGGAAAATCTGAGAAAATATTATTTGCATAATAATTTGGAACACAGTGTATTATAGATGTCCAAAGTGCTTGAAGATATACAGTACATCTCACACTTTTTTTTATAACAATGAGAACTTCATACCAATGAATCAGATGAGTACAGAAGTTTTACTCTTCTCTTCAGAGTAGGCTCTGCCGCAACTAAAGACTGCTTTATAATATTGTGTTGCATACCTGCATACCAGGATTGGGGATAAGTGGTGCCATTCATACCCGGATTGGGGGATGAGGGGTACCATGCATACCAGGATTGGGGGATGAGGGGTACCATACATAACAGGATTGAGAGGTGAGGGGTATCATGCATACCCGGATTGGGGGTGAGGATACCATGCATACCAGGGTTGGGGGTAATGGGACCATGCATACCAGGATTGGGGATGAGGGGTGTCATACATACCAGGATTGGTTGGTGAGGGGTGCCATACATACCAGGATTTGGGATGAGGGGTATCATACATACCAGAGTAGGGATGAGGGGTACCATGCATACTAGGATTGGGGATGAGGGGTGTCATGCATATCAGCATTGGGGATGAGGGGTACCATGCATACCAGCATTGGGGATGAGGGGTATCATGCATACCAGAATAGGGATGAGAGGTGCCATGCATGCCAGGATTGGGGGATGAGGGGACCATGCATGCCTGCATTGGGGATGAGAGGTACCATGCATACCAGAATAGGGATGAGGGGTGCCAGGCATGCTAGGATTGGGGGTTGAGGCGTCTATGCATGCCAGGATTGGGGATGAAGGGTGCCATGCATACCAGGACAAGGGATGGGGTGCCATGCATACCAGGATTGGGTGATGAGGAGTGCCATCCATACCAGGATAGGGATGAGGGGGTCATGCATGCTAGGATTGGTGATGAGGGAGCCATGCATACCAGGATGAGGGATGGGGTGCCATGCATACCAGGATTGGCAGATGAGGAGTGCCATGCATACCAGAGTAGGGATGAGGGGTACCATGCATGCCAGGACTGGGGGATCAGGAGGCCATACATACCAGGATTGGGATGAGGGGTGCCATGTATACCAGGATGAGGGGTACCATACATACAAGAATAGGGATGTGGGGTACCATGCATACCAGGATGAGGGATGGGGTACCATACATACCAGAATAGGAATGAAGGGTACCATACATACCAGGATAAGGGATGGTGTACCATACAAACCAGAATAGGGATGAGGGGTACCATACATACCAGAATAGGGATGAAGAGTACCATGCAAACCAGGATGAGGGGTACCATCCATACAAGGATAGGGATGAGGGGTACCATACATACCAGGATGAGGGATGAGGGGCCATGCATACCAAGGTGAGGGATTGGGTACCATACATACTAGGATTGGAGGATGAGGGGTGCCATGCATACCAGGATGAGGGATTGAGTACCATACATACCAGGATGGGCAGTGAGGCGTGCATGCATACCAGGATTGGGGATGAGAGGTGCCATGCATAACAGGATTGGTGATGATGGGTGCCATGCATACCAGGATTGGGGATGATTGGTGCCATGCATACCAGGATTGGGGATGAGGGGTGCCATGCATACCAGGATTGGGGGTGAGGGGTGCCATAATACCAGGATGGGGATGAGGGGTGCCATGCATACCAGGAAAAGGGATGAGTGGTGCCATGCATACCAGGATTGGGGGTAAGGGGTACCATACATAGCAGGATGGGGATGACGGGTGCCATGCATACCAGGATGAGGGGTACCATACAGGGCAGGCTGCAGGTTTTTGTGTGCCCTGGGCTTAAGAGTCTCAGTGGGCCCCTTTAACACATACCACGATTCATGATGCACAGATACCGCAGAGAAATATATATATAGTACAAGGCCAAAGATTTCACTTCTTACATTACATAACCGATATCTATTGTAAATTCCACAATAGCTCAGAAATCGACGAATCGCTCCACACAGTTTACTGGCCCCCATATAACGCTCCATACAGGATACTGGCCCCCATATAACGCTCCATACAGGATACTGGCCCCCATATAACGCTCCATACAGAATACTGGCCCCCATATAATGCTCCATGCAGGATGTGCCCCCACATAATGCTCCATTCAGGCTATTCCCCCCACATAATGCCTCATGCAGGCTGTTCCCCCCACATAATGCCCCATGCAGGCTGTTCCCCCCATATAATGCCCCATGTAGGATGTCACCCCCCCTTATAATGCCCCATGCAGGATGTCATACCCCCCTTCCCTTATAATGCCCCATGCAGGATGTCACACCCCCCTCCCATATAATGCCCCATGCAGGATGTCACCCCCCCTCCCTTATAATGCCCCATGCAGGATGTCACCCCCCCTCCCTTATAATGCCCCATACAGCTTGTCACACACCCCCTCCCTTATAATGCCCCATGCAGGATGTCACACCCCCCCTTATAATGCCCCAAGCAGGATGTCACACACCCCCTCCCTTATAATGCCCCATGCAGGATGTCACCCCCCCTCCCTTATAATGTCCCATACAGGATGTCACACACCCCCTCCCTTATAATGCCCCATGCAGGATGTCACCCCCCCTCCCTTATAATGCCCCATGCAGGATGTCACACCTCCCCTCGCTTATAATGCCTCATGCAGGATGTCACATCCCCCCTCCCTTATAATGCCCCATACAGGATGTCACACCCCCCTTCCATATAATGCCCCATGCAGGATGTCACACCCCCCTCACTAATAATGCCCCATGCAGGATGTCACATCACCCCACCCCCCTCCCTTATAATGCGCCACGCCTCCATACAATAAAAAAAAAATCAAATACTCACCTCGCTTCTCACCTGCTGCCGCTGCTCCGGACTCCTCATGCACGCCGGCGTCTTCCCGCTCTGCGCTGTGACGGCTTAGGGGAGGGCGTGGTGTAAAGATGTCACCACGCCCTCTGACCTGAGACATCACTGTGCAGCAGCCGCGAAAGAGACAGGAGCTGCTGCGGAGGCACGGGGAGAGGTAAGTATTGCACCAGGTGACGGGGCCCTGAGCAAGCGGGGGGAGTGGGCGCTGGCACCGCTCTCCTCCGCTCATGTGTCCCATACCGCGGCGGGGTGCCCAACAGCGAGTGAGCCCCCCCGCCTGCTCAGGGCCCCGGCACTTGCCCAGGTGTGCCGGATGCTGATGCCGGCCCTGGTACCATACATATCAGAATAGGTATGCGGGGTACCATGCATACCAGGATAGGATGGGAGGACAGGATCGGGGCAGCACAAATACCAGTATGGGGGGCAGCACATACCAGCATGGGAGACCATATACCAATAAAATTGCTCGCCACCCGGGCGTAGAACGGGTTGAATAGCTAGTAGTGGTATAATAGTATATTACGCAATGCAGTGTGCCCCTTTCGCTTGTGTGATGCAGAATAATTCTAAATTAAATACATTAGCAGAAGACCTCAACTTGAAAGTTATATTTTTTGGCTAAAAATGTGATTGCATCCTTCAAAGGAAATACAATCTTATTTTTTGAACAAATGCATACTGATCTCACATTTCCGTGGGTTTTTATGGCCATATAGACAAGAACAGAAAAAAAAGAAAAGTAAAGAACAAGAAGGACCCGACACCATGATGGTAGGGTAAGCAGAGCTCAAAAAGAATCTATCAAGACAATAGTAAAAGCAAAGCAAACATGTTTTTTACAATTTTTTTTCTTATTGTAAATTTCCCTTTTTTCTATTACCATAGGCTTCAAGGATAAAGACTTCACTTATGATTTATCTGATTCTGTGTTCACACCATGCTCACTATACAGATTGAAGGTTTAGGTCAGGAGTTTTCCCTGTTGTGTACCTCCAACTTATGCTACTGTGACATACAGTAGGTAATTAATTCATCCCACTCTCTGGTAATTGGGATGCAAAATTCATTTATTAATAAAAGGAAAAGACAAACCAAGTTTTAAGGCGACAATAGGCAGACGTTTTGGCCGCAATTGGCCTTAATTATTACGTCGCTACTTTGAAAGAAAAATATACAAGGTGTCAGGACTTCTATCAGTGAAGACATGAAGTTCATATTATTTACATCCATAGGTATGGAGGTCGGGTAACATGACGAGATAGAGATGGCAAAAAGGAGGGGGGAAGTGAGTGGGGGAAGGGAGGAAGGTATTGGTCACATGCAGGTTCTATAAATACATAATATACAAGGAGAGAAGGCACATAATGATAGAATTCCATAATAGATCCCAATAGCAATACCATGAACATTCAAAAAACCTGGGATGTCTTACTTGTTTATTGGTTTGTGAATGCCTAGTGTCTGAACTGGACTAGGATATAGTCCAGGGATAGCAAGAGCTGTAATATCAAGATATTAATGTTAGATTTCTTACCGCATTATATCTGTGAAGAGATTACTTAGGATAGGGTGGTTACCTTACTAGGATTCCATGTGGGTACGAGGTCACAGGAACCTATAAAATATACAGCATGAGTTGTGAGTATTTTACCATGGTGCACTGTGTTATAAGCCCAGGTGTACAGCCACGATCATACCTTAGGATTCCGCCGGTGGATGGACCTGCTTTAGAATGGGGTTCCCATAGGACATGTGTCAGTCATTGGTGGTGTGGTGGAGTATAGCGGTGTCCTGACACCTTGTATATTTTTCTTTTACAGTTGCGACGTAATGATTAAGGCCAATTGCGGCCGAATTGTCTGTCTATTGTCGCCTTAAAACTTGGTTTGTCTTTTCCTTTTATTACTAAATGAATTTTGCATCCTAATTACCAGAGAGTGCGATGAATTAATTACCTACAGTAACCAGGCACTCGGTGCCTATTGCATCAGCACCTACACTCTTGACAAAGTGCGCACAAATTTTGCTCTACTGAACTTCATGAACTCTTGTGTGTCTGCACTTGTCCTCCAATACAATTCATGGAAAAGGTAGTATAGCATACCCAAACTGGGTTTTATATGTGTGTAGCAATTTTGTTACATTTACAGCTACCAAAATACGGACAATAAAGGCTAAATCGCAAGCATCAACAGAATTACAAGCAAAGGAGAAAAAACGATCATAAAGCCTATAGTTTCATATATAAAGTATCAAAATTTATTAGAAATCATACAAAGCATAGACATAGGGGGGAATGTAAAAAAAGCTACTGTGAACCAAATGGATACAGCTACACGCAGCACAGCTTAATAATCATTTTAAATAAGGTAATCACAGATTTGTCCAGGAACATATATTATATTCCAGTATTAAGTGCCAGAGTCCCAATATCATCATCAAATGCCCCTAAATAGTAAGTTCCCCTACCAGATAGTAATATAATGATATACATACAATGATATACATACCAATGAAACACACAGTATCGGATGAGGGCAGGAGGACAGGGCAGTAAAGGGGAAGGCAACAAGCTGTACGCGGTAAGCAGCAGCCCCGACGCGCGTTTCGGTTAACCCTTCGTCAGGGGGCGTACCAGAGAATACATCCCGTAAGTATTTATAGGCGCCCGCCGGTGCTAGACACAGATGCTGCATGATGTAAAAAGATATCCGCATCACGTGATCGCAAGCAACCACGTGATGCATGATGCCGAGTGACACGTGACCCGGAAGTGACGCATGCGTAGCCACAGCAACCGAGACGCCGGCTGGCGTCCACGTCACGCATCATGTGATGGCAGGTCAGAGGTGACCCGACGACACGCTCTGCTACAGATATAGAGAGCCGGCCACCGTCACGGAGCAGTGGCACGCATGCGCACAGGGCACGCAGTCACTGTAAGCAAAAATAATCGAAGTATTGTGCCACACACACGGGGACAGTCTATATGTTACAGGGCAATCATAATCATAAGGTGCAGTATAATATAATACCTGGTAGTCATCAAAACAGCATAAATACAGGAAGAGCAATAGGCAATATATAGATATATAGAATGATGAATATAATAAGGATGCCATCTACATCAATATTTTACAGCATATCTGATAAAGAATAGTGCATAATTATACATATACAAAAATATGCAGCATCCAAATACAACATCATATACAGGTAGAGCAAATTATTATCAGAAGTAAGAGAGCCATCATTTTGCTTATGAAGATGTCCATTAACGTTGAAATGTCCAACAGCACCGGTATAACAGACAACATAGGGAAGGGATGTACATATCAGGGACAAGAAGATGAAGGTCCTACATAACATAGACAAAAAATAAAATTAAAATCCAATAAAAGTAGCACTACTTACGGGATGTATTCTCTGGTACGCCCCCTGTCGAAGGGTTAACCGTAACGCGCGTCGGAGCTGCTGCTTACCGCGTACAGCTTGTTGCCTTCCCCTTTACTGCCCTGTCCTCCTGCCCTCATCCGATACTGTGTGTTTCATTGGTATGTATATCATTGTATGTATATCATTATATTACTATCTGGTAGGGGAACTTACTATTTAGGGGCATTTGATGATGATATTGGGACTCTGGCACTTAATACTGGAATATAATATATGTTCCTGTACAAATCTGTGATTACCTTATTTAAAATGATTATTAAGCTGTGCTGCGTGTAGCTGTATCCATTTGGTTCACAGTAGCTATTTTTACATTCCCCCCTATGTCTATGCTTTGTATGATTTCTAATAAATTTTGATACTTTATATATGAAACTATAGGCTTTATGATCGTTTTTTCTCCTTTGCTTGTAATTCTGTTGATGCTTGCGATTTAGCCTTTATTGTCCGTATTTTGGTAGCTGTAAATGTAACAAAATTGCTACACACATATAAAACCCAGTTTGGGTATGCTATACTACCTTTTCCATGAATTGTATTTGTATAATTTATACTGTGTTTTGCACAGGTACTTTTCTTCTTGGTATCATGGACTACAAGGCCAAGGAAAAATCTTGGCTATCCCAGTTCGAACAGGCCTTTGGGGGTAACATGACGGATACACAAACTGTGGATGATCGGGGTTGGGATGATAAATCTATGATGATTCAAAATTTACTGGTCAAAAGAACCAAACTTTGGTGGAATAGAGCCTTCTTGGGCAAGTATATTAGCCAAAAAATGATCCCAAGGGGACTCCGCATACGCATTACTCCCACCTTCCCGGTGGATGATGAATCCTTTATCTCTAAATGGGAGGAGGCATGTACGATCTGCTCAATGGCACTCTTGCAATTATTGGTGGACCTGAACTCTAGATCTATTGAGGAATTGGATATTCAGATAGATTCTGCTCATACTGACCTTAGGTCCAATTATCCAGCTGAGAAAATTTTGAAATTTGATTCCCAGATTGATAAATTATTGGATTCAACAGTGAAAAAAATACATGATATACAGGTAACAAAATTTGGGAGAGACATGAGGGACTACCATCAGAAGAAAGTATATTTTTGGCGTAAATCTGGAGTGCAAATGTCTAAGCGCTCGAGGAAATCTTCTAGCTCTTCGGCTACATCACTGAGTGATTTCTCTGAGGCCTCCACTTCATCTATGACAACTAGATCTGGTACCTCTAATAAAAGGTTGCGGGAGACCACGTTTCACCCATATAGACGACAAGATCAGACTTCACCGGATCGGAAAAAGAATGATTTCAAGGTAATCAACCTTAGTGGTCATACCCTCACTCAGTCAGATTATTCACTGTTGAGTAGGGGTTTATCATTTGCACCAGTTGCCCGTTTTGACCCATTTACGGCAATCAAGGATCTGCATATATTTGCCAGGGCTTTGATATTTAAAAAGCACTTCTCTGATGGTAGTCTCCATGATCTTTTCCCAACAGAGGAGGAACAGGCTGCGATAAGGACACTCGAGGAACTCTCTGCTGAACACAAAACCCCTATAGGAGGTAAGATCCCAACATCTATACGACCTCGCTCCAAGAAATTCCCCCCACTGGCGACTTGTGCGAATGTGGATCTCTTTGTTCGGATTGTCTCGGGCGAGTTGATGTCTCTTCCCCGTCATATCCCTCGTGACAATCTGTCCAGAGAGGAACGCATCAGACTGAATACTTTGCAAAAATTGCCTGATGTACTTTTTAAACCAGCAGATAAAGGTGGTAACATCGTTATATGGCCTAGACTGATGTATGAGAAGGAGGCGTACCGACAGCTGAATAATAAAACATGCTATCGCAAACTCACATACAATCCTTTAACTTCCTATATTATGGATTTAAAATCTATCATCAATAAGGCAGTAGATAATGAAGTCATTACTAAGGAATTAGCTTCGGCCCTCCTTGTATCTGAACCAACGATCTCTACATTATATCTATTGCCTAAAATCCACAAAGATGCCACAACTCCCCCGGGTCGTCCTATTATCTCTGGTGGGGGAAATTTCTTGGAGCACGTCAATAGGTGGATTGACTCTCATCTGCAGCCACTGGTGGAGAGCTTGCCATCCTTTCTCAAGGATACAAGTGAACTACTCAGGAAGGTGGATGACCTATACGTTGGGGATGATTCTGTCCTGGTGACTGCAGATGTAGAGTCACTCTATACCAACATTAAACATGTTGATGGACTTGCGGCTGTTCAATTCTTTTTGAGGACAGTGTCCTTGCCCAGTTCATTAAGGGATCTTATTCTTGAACTGTTACAGTTTACCTTGAGCCATAATTTTTTTGTGTTTAAGGGGTCCTTCTACCTTCAGCTCCAGGGGACAGCGATGGGTGCTGCCTTTGCTCCTGCCTACGCTTGTCTTTTCCTGGGGCTGTGGGAGAGGGACCTCCTCCTGTCAGATCATGGTGAGTCAATGTCTCGTGTCCTCTTTTGGATGCGGTACATTGACGACATCCTCTTGATCTGGCAGGGTTCAATTTCGTCTTTACAATTATTTATGGATCACTTGAATCAAAATAACCGGAATATATTTTTATCATATCACTTTGATGTTAACCAAATTGAATTCCTCGATGTGTCCTTGAGTAGGGATAATACTGACTGCATACAGACTACAGTCTTCCGTAAGCCAACTTCGACTAACATGTTACTACATGCCTCCTCCTCACATCCCAGGCATATGCTTCAATCTGTGCCGGTTGGGCAGTTTCTCTGTATCCGGAGGATATGCTCTACCGACTTTGAGTTTGAGAAACAGGCTCTGGAACTCAGGGACAGATTTCATGCTCGGGGTTACAGCCGACGCATGATAAAGAAGGCATATAATAGGGCTAGATTTACATCCAGAAATGACCTATTATACAAAAAGAGAGATATGGGTAATGGTATTGAACAGGTCAGATTTGTAACCAATTTTCATTCGCAATTTCCTCGTCTTAGAGATATATTATCACGTTCATGGCATATCTTGCAGGCAGATCCTATAATCGCTAAATATATATCTGATAGACCGTCTATTACTGCTAGACGGTCTAGAAATATCCGTGATTTTTTGGTGCGGTCACATTATGAGGCCCCTAGTGGTACCTTTCTGGATTCGGTACCTAGGCGAAGGGGATGTGTTCCGTGTGGTCGGTGTGTGGCATGCCCTAATGTTGAAAGAAGTGAAACTTTCTTTAAATCTGATGGATCAAAGATATATACAATTAATAAATTCATTACCTGTAATACTAAGAATGTGATTTATTTTGCCACATGTCCGTGCGAATTGATTTATGTGGGTATGACAACCCGCCATTTCAAGGTACGCATTCGTGAACATGTGTTGGGTATCATTGCCGCCGCGGACCACACGGATCCATCCACTTTGAAGACGTTGCCACGCCATTTCAGGGACCATCATAAATGTGACGCCTCATTATTGCGTATTAGGGGGATCGACTCTATTCTACCAAATATACGGGGTGGTAGGATGGGACAAAAACTTGCCCAGATTGAATCCCATTGGATTTGGACCTTGAATACAGTACATCCAAATGGATTAAATGAGAGTATTAGTTATGCTCCCTTCCTCTGATTGTTCACTTTAGCTTATAATATGTTTTCTACTTCCATATTTAATTTTTCCGTCTGTACTATGTTACATGGTTGAACCTTGATTTTAGTGCTACTTTTATTGGATTTTAATTTTATTTTTTGTCTATGTTATGTAGGACCTTCATCTTCTTGTCCCTGATATGTACATCCCTTCCCTATGTTGTCTGTTATACCGGTGCTGTTGGACATTTCAACGTTAATGGACATCTTCATAAGCAAAATGATGGCTCTCTTACTTCTGATAATAATTTGCTCTACCTGTATATGATGTTGTATTTGGATGCTGCATATTTTTCTATATGTATAATTATGCACTATTCTTTATCAGATATGCTGTAAAATATTGATGTAGACGGCATCCTTATTATATTCATCATTCTATATATCTATATATTGCCTATTGCTCTGCCTGTATTTATGCTGTTTTTATGACTACCAGGTATTATATTATACTGCACCTTATGATTATGATTGCCCTGTAACATATAGACTGTCCCCGTGTGTGTGGCACAATACTTCGATTATTTTTGCTTACAGTGACTGCGTGCCCTGTACGCATGCGTGCCACTGCTCCGTGACGGTGGCCGGCTCTCTATATCTGTAGCAGAGCGTGTCGTCGGGTCACCTCTGACCTGCCGTCACGTGATGCGTGACGTGGACGCCGGCCGGCGTCTCGGTTGCTGTGGCTACGCATGCGTCACTTCCGGGTCACGTGTCACTCGGCATCATGCATCACGTGGTTGCTTGCGATCACGTGATGCAGATATCTTTTTACATCATGCAGCATCTGTGTCTAGCGCCGGCGGGCGCCTATAAATACTTACGGGATGTATTCTCTGGTACGCCCCCTGACGAAGGGTTAACCGAAACGCGCGTCGGGGCTGCTGCTTACCGCGTACAGCTTGTTGCCTTCCCCTTTACTGCCCTGTCCTCCTGCCCTCATCCGATACTGTGTGTTTCATTGGTATGTATATCATTGTATGTATATCATTATATTACTATCTGGTAGGGGAACTTACTATTTAGGGGCATTTGATGATGATATTGGGACTCTGGCACTTAATACTGGAATATAATATATGTTCCTGTACAAATCTGTGATTACCTTATTTAAAATGATTATTAAGCTGTGCTGCGTGTAGCTGTATCCATTTGGTTCACAGTAGCTAT
The DNA here is from genome assembly GCF_046119375.1 of Phyllobates terribilis. NCBI lineage: Eukaryota > Metazoa > Chordata > Amphibia > Anura > Dendrobatidae > Phyllobates > Phyllobates terribilis. The sequence continues at coordinate 419,227,165 of NW_027362762.1, read as the reverse complement.
TTTTACATTCCCCCCTATGTCTATGCTTTGTATGATTTCTAATAAATTTTGATACTTTATATATGAAACTATAGGCTTTATGATCGTTTTTTCTCCTTTGCTTGTAACTTGTCCTCCAGTGTGGACTGACACATTTGCATATGACGAAACGACCACTAGCAATATACTAGCATTGGTCACTAACTCTAATGAATTTCTCAAAACTCCATCGCAGGAGATAAGAAGCAGAGATTACAAGCGAGAGAGATGAAAGTTCGTCTCCTACACTCGATAACCCTAGCCGAATACCATAAACAAGGGAAAATTCCTAGAGGGCTGAGGAGTCATCTCCGTCCCACTCTATTTACTGAGAACAAAGAATACTGTGACAGATTCCGGAAAATCTTAAATAAGTGTTCCCTAGATATCATTGTATTAACGGTTGATTTCTTACAGAAGGCCATAGAGGAAAGTAAGAAGAACATCACAGCAATCGAAACACAACTGACTGCAAACCTATCTTCAAGTGACTGGAGCAGCTTAAAAGCAAAAACGGACAAAATTATCCCTGACCACAAGAAGACTCTTCAAGAGCGCAAAAGACAAAAGTTCCAGAGGGATAACAAGGACTACACCAACGATCGGGTTTACAGATGGAACGCTTCTTCAGGTCCGTAGAACTGCAGACCTCATCCAGGCCAGCGCATCCATGGATCGTTCAGTTCAGACAGCGACAACTCGACCAGCAAAACACGGCATCCTTTTTTAGGGAAGAACTACAAAGGAGGACGACCGCATACAGACCAACAAGGAGATCGAGGAGGAGGGGAAAGGATGACTACCCGGTCCCAGGTAAGGCGTTCAACCTGGTAAAGAATATATCGGGCTATACCCTGACTCCCCCTGAACTTGCAATCCTAGAGCAAGGACTCTCCTTCTGTCCGACACCTAACTGGGATTCATTCCAGCTAGAGAAGGACCTACAGTGGTTATATAGGACAATCCGCCTGAAAACTCACTTTGGACTATCCAGTGAGACCTCCGTAAACAGAGTGTCTCTGTCCCGGAGCTCTCTATCGTTACTCTGGGGTTACGGAACACTAGTACATTTAGTCCTCCACATACTAATCATGCAGCCGAAACTACCATAGCACTGATTGATAGGGACATCAGAACTCTACTACACCAACAACGAATTGGGTCCTTCCTTACACACCAGAACCTCTCCAACGAAGAAAAATTCGCCCTTAGATCTCTCCAAAATAACAAATCCATTGTCATAAAACCCGCAGATAAGGGGGGTGCCACGGTTATTATCGACAAATCCTTCAATATTAATGAAATTAATAGACAGCTAGTAGACTCCGCCACATACGAAAGAATTGATACCGATCCCCCTTCCACCATTCATGCCAAAATCCAAGAGGTACTAGCCAGACATCTTCATCTCCACACGATAGACCCCAAAACAGCATCATTTTTGGCTAACCTGCACCCTATAACACCTGTGTTTTATATTTTACCCAAAATCCACAAATCACTGTCCAACCCACCTGGCCGACCAATTGTGACCTCTACCGACTCCATTCTCTCCCCCTTGGCCATTTACCTTGAAAAAATCTTAACCCCACTGGTTAAGAAAACCCGAGCCTTTCTCCTAGACACTAGCGAATTTCTGCGTGTCATTAAAAATCTACCGACTACACCAAGTGGTAGTCTACTAGTTACTATGGATGTCAACAGCCTGTATACGTCGATTACTCATGACAAGGGACTTGAGGCCTCAACATATTTACTCACACAATCCAATCTGTATCCCACCTCAGTTAAATTCTGCATTGAGTTACTATCATTAGTCCTTCATGAAAACTTCTTCATGTTCAGATATTAATTCTTTGTACAGAGACAAGGGACCGCAATGGGCTCAAATATGGCACCTGCCTATGCTAACACTTACATACATAAATTTGAAGTCGATTTTGTCTACACCAATGAGCTTTTCATACAACACTGTATTTCCTACCATCAGTACATAGACGACATCTTCCTAATATGGCAGGGGCCTGTGGAGACATTGACTTCATTCATCATTGCACTCAACTCTGTCAGACAGAAACTTCAGTCTACCCTGAACCATGACCCCAAACAAATTCCCTTCCTAGACACACTGGTAATTTGCAATGATGACGGCACCCTCACAACTGATCTCTTCTCAAAACCAACTGATTGTAACAGTCTACTACATTGCTCTAGCTGCCACTCCAGGTCCATCAAGGACAGCCTCCCTCGTTCCCAGTTCCACAGGGTCAAACGTATAGTTTCTAACCCTGACCTACTTCCCAAGCGTCTAGAAGATATGACAGAAAGATTCCGAGAGAGGAACTACCCTAATCCACTACTAACAGGTGAAAGATTTAGAGCACTAGGACCAGGACCTACTCCAGCCCCAACCACCAAGATCGAACGAGTACCCTTTGTGCACTCCTACCACCCACTGATTTCTAAAGTCCACACCACCATAAGAAAACACTGGCCCCTTCTTGCCAAAGCATACCCGAAAATCCCATCCTTCACGGCCCCGGCTCTGATGTGTACCAGAAGAGTCCCCAACATCAAGGACAAAATCATTAGAGCTGACCTAGGAAGTTTACGCATTACCCCATCACAATGCCTATTCAGTGCTCGTAAACATGGTAGATTCCCCTGCCTGAGCTGTGCTGCCTGCTCTAATGTGATTAAATCAGAAACTGTTACACACCCCAGGACTGGCAAGAGTTATCCCATCAAGGGATTATATACTAGTGACTCTAATTTTGTCATATACGTGATAAAATGCCCTTGTGGTCTTTTGTATGTAGGTGAAACCACACAACATGTTAAGGACCGCATAGTGAGCCATAAGTCCACTATAAGATGCTGTAAAACTTGGCTACCACTTCCAGACCATTTTTCTAAGGCTAAACATACTGTAGCACAACTCCGTTTTCAGGTCATTGAACATGTACCCAGACCTAGGAGGGGGTGCAATCATGTTAAATTACTCAAACAACGTGAATAGTTTTGGATATACACCCTGCAAACCCTCTCTCCTAATGGTTTAAATAGAGAGATTGACTGGATCTATTGACATACCATTTTATTTCTTTCACAGATGCACTGAAATCATCCTCCCCCCAGGGTGAGTGTCTCTACCCTTTTTAATTTCCATAACATTCACAAATAATATGACCATATGTGTCCTTTAATGTGACCTCAATGGTTCACCTACCTACATGCATGGCTTTACAATTTATTACAACTTGGGTACATCTACACCAGGCTTTCTCCTGACTGTGTAATCTGTGCTTCATTTGTGCCCCTGCGCATGCTCCACCTCCTGCTATCACTGGTTACCTGCAATACACTCTGTGAGCCATAGTGCCATGCCCACTAACACTGACAACATTGCAGCCTCCCTATCCTGTGACACGGGGCCAGCGTAGCGTCACTTCCGGTGACACCCCCCCCCGCCGGTGACGCACTTCCGGTCCGGCGCTGCCCGCCGGCATTTAACATGTGGTCCCTCCACACTGCCTCCAACCACAGCCACAGCAAGGCGCGGGAGCGCCGCTATACTCCACCACACCAACAATGACTGACACATGTCCTATGGGAACCCCATTCTAAAGCAGGTCCATCCACCGGCGGAATCCTAAGGTATGAATGTGGCTGTACACCTGGGCTTATAACACAATGCACCATGGTCAAATACTCACCACTCATGCTGTATATTTTATAGGTTCCTGTGACCTCGCACCCATGTGGGACCCTAGTAAGGTAACCACCCTATACTAAGTAACCTCTTCACAGATACAATGTGGTAAGAAATCTAACATAAATATCTTGATATTACAACTCTTGCTATCCCTGGACTCTATCCTAGTCCTGTTCAGACACTAGGCATTCACAAACCAATAAACAAGTAAGACATCCCAGGTTTTTTGAATGTTCATGGTATTGCTATTGGGATCTATTATGGAATTCTATAATTATGTGCCTTCTCTCCTTGTATATTATGTATTTATTGAACCTGCATGTGTGGCGCCCCTGAGGGTTCAGTCGCCACAGAGGTACTGTACCTCACCCAGAGGTGTGGTATTTCCTTCTCTCAGGTAAGGAGGGAGTGCTGCCCGGAACCCCAACTCCTGCATCCAACACTACACTGCTCCAGGCCGTCCGGAAGGGCAACATGCATGTGTGCAGCTGCTGAGCCCTGTCCCTGGCTGGAGTGGTGGGAACCCAGAGGTAGGGGGAACCATTAGTGGGTGTGGGTGGAGGAAGCAGTTTGAGGGAGCACTATAGAGTGAGATATAAATGGAGATGGAGGCCATCTTAGGGTGGCAGATGAGTCAGTGGAGAACAGTCAGGGAGCAGAGTCTCTTTACGAGCTCTGCTCCACAAGTAGGGCCCAGTCCTAGAGGCCCAGGAGGGGAGCAGAGGAGTAGGCTCCGTTCTAAGAAGGGATCCTAGGGGGTACGGCGAGTGCAGGACGGCACCCGTACGCTCCTCATCTGTCAGAAGACAGAGTGATCGTAGGCCGCAAGAAGGGGACCGGCCCCTGGTCCAGCCATGCTACTCTACGTCTCGGCTGGGAAAACCGGAGGCTTCTGGCTTATATAGCCAGTTGCTGAAGCCTCATTCTAGTCCCTGTGAGGGTCAAGCAGGTCCGGGAACTCCGACGAGACAGGAGGGACTTCAGAGCACCCGAGCGGGATTGAGAGTGGGAAGCGCAGGGCAGGAGGGAGAAAGACCCAGCGTGAAGACGGTCTAGCTAGGAACACAAGAAAGTGGGGTTCTGTCAGGTACTCCTGGTCTGCCTGAGGAAGAGTTGAACCCCTGCCTGGTGAACGCAGCATGACGTGGGAGGCCGACAACTGTACAGTGCACCAGTGGAACTGTCATAAGAACTGTGAGTAAAAACTCAGATGACTGCACCGCACTGCCTCCGTCCCTTCTTTCATCTGCGCCATCTTTCCCTCCCGGCACTACAACGCCCAGCGTAACCATCCATTACACCCCACGCTGCCTTGGAGCTAGCTCTACCTGTGGAGAGCCACACCATCCCTGCTGCCGTAACACCAGCTCCAGAGGACTGCTCCGCAGCGGCGGCACCCTTTAGCCGCAATCCACAGGTGGCGTCACGAACACTATTCCAAAAACCCCATATAAATAGAAAGTCCACCCCCTTTTTACTGACCACCCTGGGTCACGGACCGGGCCAGCTCCCGTGATATCCCCCAGCAACCAGAGGCCTGGCTGCCGAGTACTCCATGGCCCAGGGGGACGATATCCTGAGACATAAAGCTACACAAAGCAAATGGGAGACATTTATTAACATCCTGAATAGGACCTGTGCACAATATGTACCCTATGGGAATAAACATGCTAGAAATAGGAGGAAACCACTATGGCTAAATAGAGCTGTAAGGGGCGCAATAAGTGACAAAAAGAAAGCATTTAGAGAACTAAAGCAAGTAGGTTGTGATGAGGCATTAAATAAATATAGAAAATTAAATAAATTATGTAAAAAACAAATCAAGGCAGCAAAGATTGAGGCAGAGAGAATCATTGCCAGAGAAAGTAAAAATGACCCCAAAATATTCTTTAACTTCATAAATAGTAAAAAACTAAAAAATGATAGTGTTGGCCCCCTTAAAAATAGTCTGAGTGAAATGGTGGATGAGGATGAGGAAAAAGCCAATATGCTAAATGATTTTTTTTCAACCGTATTTACACAAGAAAATCGCATGACAGAAAACATGATTAGTGATAACAAAAATTCTCCATTAAATGTCACTTGCTTAACCCAGCAGGAAGTACGGCGGCGTCTAAAAATCATTAAAGTTGACAAATCCCCGGACCCTGATGGGATACACCCGCGAGTACTGCAGGAATTAAGTAACGTCATAGATAGACCATTATTTTTAATCTTTAAAGATTCCATAATAACAGGGTCTGTACCACACGACTGGCGTATAGCAAATGAGGTGCCAATATTCAAAAAGGGGACAAAAACTGAACTTGGAAATTATAGGCCAGTAAGCTTAACCTCTACTGTGGGTAAAATCCTGGAGGGTTTCCTAAGAGATGCTATAATAGAGTATCTGAAGAAGAATAACCCCATGACCCAATATCAACATGGGTTTACGAGGGACCGTTCCTGTCAAACTAATCTGATCAGTTTTTATGAGGAGGCAAGTTCTGGACTGGACCAAGGAAATGCAGTGGATGTTGTGTATATGGACTTTTCAAAAGCTTTTGATACGGTTCCACACAAAAGGTTGATACTAGTGTTGAGCGAGCACTAAAATGCTCGGGTGCTCGAAGCTCGGGTCGAGCACCTGAGTATCACGGCGAGCTCGACCCGAGCCCAATGTTAGTCTATGGGAGACTCGAGCATTTTTGCGGTGGCACCCCCGGCAGTCTTTAAAAAGCCTAACAAGTGCCCAAAACGATAGTGACAGTGCTCAAATGACATGGGGACAGCATGGGGATTGCCCCAGGAAGCATTTCTGACCCCCAGGTCACTGCTGTCAACAACGTGGTCAGAGGTATTAAGCCACTTTTACGGGCTCACAATAAAACGTTCAAAAACGAAAGTGAAACTTTTTTCCTGTGAAATATGTTAAGGAACATCCTTTCCAGGGAAAAGACTTGTGTATAAGTTAAAATAAATGACCAAAAACAAAAATACTCCTCCACACCTTCGGCTATGTTCACAAGTAGCATTTTTTATGCGTTTTTGCACTTTTGTATTGCTTTCAACTATGACAAATGCATTCACCGGGAAATGTCATTTTAACGTTTTACAACCTTATCTGGCCATGTGCTGTGTGACACATGCATAAAGTGCTGAAAAGACATGGGAACAGCATGGGGAAGACCCCTGGAAGCATCTCTGACTCCCAGGTCATTGTCTAAAAGTGTGCCCATCATAAGTGATCCTTGCCGCATCAGAAGATGCAGACTTGCAACTATCCCCATGCAAGTTCTAGTCCCAGGGCAGTGTTCAATTGTACCTCCCCCATTCCTTGCAATGCAAGCGCAAGTATGCAGCCTGCCACCCACCCACCCCCAGGCTGCAATACCATACTGCTTGCTTGCTTGAACTTGAAATTGGGCCTTTTAGGCATATGGAGGTGGAATCTGGCCACCACGTCATGGATGTGTTGGCGGCCTGGAATCCATACTCATTCCCCAGCTGCCCGGCGGCCGGGTGTCCATACTCGGTCCCCAGCCGCCCCGTGGCCGGGTGTCCACACACGGTCCCCAGCTGCCTGGGGACAGCCGGGTGTCCATAAACGGTCCCCAGCCGCCCCTATTTCTCCTTGGAATATCCCCCCACACACTTTTCTTAGCCCAGCCTGCTTTAGGCAGCATTGGACGAGCCCACCAGAGAACCAGACTCCTCCGGTGGGCCCTGACTTTTCCATCGGTGGAGTTGAGAGTGCCAAGGTGAGGAGCATGATGATGATGACAGAAGTTAGCATCTGCTATGTTTTCTTTTAATGCAAGTGTAAGTGTGCAGCCTGCCACCCACCCACCCCGAGACTGCAATTTCATACTGCTAGCTTGCACTTGAAATGGGGCCTTTTAGTTTGGAGGAGACCGAAGCTGGCCACTACCTCATGGCTGCTTCGGCAGCGAGGTATCCATACTCAGTCCCCAGCCGCCCCTATTTGTCCTGGTGTGCCTTATACATAAGATTAAGCGCGTATACCAAAACATTACCTGTGCCCTCCCCAGTGCATTTAGTGGGAAGGAGAGCCTATTCCGCTGTAGTGTGTGCATGCCAAACCCCTGTTCATGGTACATGCGAAGATGCCTCCCACCTTGCACCTGTCTTTGCAGACTTGCAACTATCCCCATTCAAGTCCTTGTCCCAGGGCAGTGTTCAATTGTACCTCTCCCATTCCTTGCAATGCAAGCGCAAGTATGCAGCCTGCCACCCACCCAACCCCAGGCTGCAATACCATACTGCTTGCTTGCTTGCACTTTAAATTGGGCCTTTTAGGCATGTGGAGGCGGAATCTGGCCACCACGCCATGGCTGTGTCGGCGGCCTGGTATCCATACTCAGTCCCCAGCCGCCTGGTGGCCGGGTGTCCCCGCTTGCTCCCCAGCCTCCAGGGGGTGGCCGGGTGTCCATACTCGGTCCCCAGCCACCCCTATTTGTCCCGATAACCTTTCCCACACTTTTCTTAGCCTGGCCTGCTTTAGGGCAGCATTGGCCGAGCCCACCGGACTATCAGACTCCTCCGGTGGGCCCTGGCTTCTCCATCAGGGGAGTTGAGAGTGCGAAGGTGAGGAGCATGATGAGGATGATAGACGTTAGCATCTGCTTTGTTTTGTTGTAATGCAAGCGCATGTATGTAGTAGCGGCTAGGCCTGAGGTGGTCAGCGTTTTGGCGCATATCCTACCTCCTCCAAGGATTGCTGGATGTTTTCCTGCTACTATCCAAGTTCTATGACTCCAGTTAAAACAAAGCTTCAGGTGACAAATGTTGGATGAGGTAGTGGCAAAGGAGAAAGAGCAGGAGGAACAGAGACCATTCACATCAATATCAGGCCAGTCAACCAGATATGTCTTGTAGGATATGTTTCTGTAACAAAAGGAGCGGTTCGGCTACACAGTTATCGTGCATACAGTGAGTGCAATGCCTACCAAAAATTTCGAGGCACTCCAATGCCCCTTGGAAATGACATGGAGGTCAGAGGGCGTTAAGTAAACCTTTTTTTCCATTTATAGCAACTGGGTCTCCTGTGCACTGTTGGCCTAAGCAGTGAATGGAAGGCTTTCCAAAAATTATGAGGAACTGCAATGCCCCTTACAAGAGCCATGTGTGGCACCCCAGGGGTCTGGTCACCACAGTAATAGAGATATTACGTCGGAGAGCAAGTGGGAGGTTTCCTGGTCAGGATCCCTTAAACATGCAACATCCTCCTGCCCCAGTCCTGGGAGGGGAGAATTCTGCCCTTATAAACTGGATCTGGGGCGGGGTTGAGTGAGTTAGAGAACAGAGAACAGTCAGAGTCAGAGTGAGAGCAAGGGAAAGTAACAGCAAGGAGCTCTGTAGGAGCTAGGAGCTAAAGACCAGGGGCTGGAAGCTGAGCAGAGCTCGCCCTGGCAGAAGACAATAGGAACCGGACACAGGAGACCGAGGCTGTGAGGACTTATATATCCAGCAGCAGAAACCATCCGGCAGGGGATTTCAGGTCCTCTGGCCATAGAAGCCCGGAGGCTCAGTCACAAGCAAGGGACCAGCACGGCCGTCGTGGAGCGGAGGCTAACAGAAGGCCCCAAGTCACCAGCCATACGGGTGAGCACTACACGGTACACTCAGGGACGTGGGCTACTTCTACCCGCTTACAGCAAGGTAGCCAGAAAGAGTGCAGACAGACGGGGAGGCCTACAACTCCACCTGGCCAGGGGAACTCCTGCTTGCTCACAGACTGACCAGGCCTCTTATGCTAGTCAGTACTCCCGGGAGGGTCTACCTTATAATCATCAGTAAAGACCCTGAACTGCACTGCAAAGACTCTGAGTCGTTCCTGCTGCGCTCGTGCAACATCACCCCCATCATCCACACTCACTGCCCTGAGGCTATACTCCTCCCGTGGGGAGTTATCCCATTCTCTGCTGCGCACACAACACCAGCCTCAGCGGTCTGCCTCGCAGCGGTGGTACTCCCTGACCACAATCCACGGGTGGCGCAGTCGGACAATTAACCTCAAAACCTAAGAAAGACTGCCACTGGTTTGACCAGCCTGAGCCACGGGAGCGGGTCACCGCCACGGAGACTACAGACCCCAGAGACCCGGTACCGGGTATCCCACACACGTGTACACACGGCCCAGGGAGCGCGTCACATGCAGTACAGCATATTACAAACATAAGTCCCATTATTGGGGAGTGGGTCTCCCATAGTATTTGCTTATGCTTTCCAAGCAAAGGCTGCCAAAAATTAGGACAGAGCAACTTGCAATGCCCCTTACAAGAGCCATGCAGTACAGCATATTACAAACATAAGTCCCATTATTGGGGAGTGGGTCTCCCATAGTATTTGCTTATGCTTTACAAGCAAAAGCTGCTAAAAATTAGGATGGAGCAACTTGCAATGCCCCTTACAAGAGCCATGCAGTACAGCATATTACAAACATAAGTCCCATTATTGGGGAGTGGGTGTCCCATGGTATTTGTTTATACTTTCCAAGCAAAAGCTGCCAAAAATTAGGACGGAGCAACTTGCAATGCCCCTTACAAGAGCCATGCAGTACAGCATATTACAAACATAAGTCCCATTATTGGGGAGTGGGTGTCCCATGGTATTTGTTTATACTTTCCAAGCAAAAGCTGCCAAAAATTAGGACGGAGCAACTTGCAATGCCCCTTACAAGAGCCATGCAGTACAGCATATTACAAACATAAGTCCCATTATTGGGGAGTGGGTGTCCCATAGTATTTGCTTATGCCTTGCACGCAAAAGCTGCCAAAAATAAGGACGGAGGAACTTGCAATGCTGGCACCCTGGTGGTATAGTGGTGGTGGAGGCTGAGGATAAGGAGAAGAAGATAAAACAGCCGAAACGAGGAAGCGTATACCCATGTGTGGGTGTGAAGCGGTGCATGTGAATACACCTCCCGAAATAGCACAGTGGATTTGACTTTATGTTACTCTGCTGTCATTTGGTGGTGATGAGAAGTCTGGCCCAATCCAGCCCTTGTTCATTTTGATAAGGGTCAGCTTGTCAGAATTGTCAGTTGACAGGCGAGTGCGCTTATCAGTTATAATTCCCCCAGCGGCACTAAAAACACGCTCCGATAACACGCTAGCGGCAGGGCAGGCCAGGACCTCCAAGGCGTACAGAGCGAGTTCATTCCAAGTGTCCAGCTTGGATACCCAATAATTAAAAGGCAAAGAGGAATCACGGAGGACGCTGGAACGGTCGGCAAGGTACTCCCTCACCATCTTTTGAAACTTTCCACTCCTTGTGAGAGTACCCCGCGCCTCAGGGCCTGTAAGCTGGGCGGGAGTCAGAAAACTATCCCAGAACGTTGACAGTGTTCCCCTGCCTCTGCTGGATTGGAGTTGCATCTCTCTCGCCTGTACGCCTTGGTTGGGCAACGAACTGTGACCTCTGCCGCTAGCGTGTTCAGATGGGAATTTTTTAAACAGTTCTGCAGCAAGGGCCTTCTGGTACTGCCCCATTTTTGTAGACCTCTCCACCTCAGGAATAAGAGAGTGAAAGTTCTCCTTGTAGTGGGGGTCTACAAGTGTCACCAACCAGTAATGACTGTCACCCAACATTTTGACAACGCGAGGGTCACGGTTAAGACAGCGTAACATAAAGTCAGCCATGCATGCCAGACTGGTAACGGGCAAGATTTCCGTGTCCTCACCAAGATGACGACTGACCATGCTCTCCTCCTCCTCCTCTTCCTTCTCCCCCCTGTCCTCAGGCCACCCACGCTGAACCGACGGTATGACACTTGTACAGGTACTACCGTCTACAACGCATGATAGCAGCTCCTGTTCTTCCTCCTCCTCCTCCTCCTCCTCCTCTCCCTCATTGTCCCCCAATGCACGTTGGGATGAGATGAGGCTGGGCTGTGTGTAATCGCCCGCTACGGCTTCTTGATCCATCTCATCATACTCTGGCTGCAATGCCTCCTCTTTAATTCCCTGCAGAGAGCGTTGCAAAAGACAGACAAGTGGGATGCTGACACTAATGATGGCATCATCGCCACTCACCATCTTGGTGGCCTCCTCAAAGTTTGTCAGGATGGTACATATGTCAGACATCCAGGTCCACTCCTGAGGTCATATGTGTGGAGTCTGACCTGAATATCGACGGCCTTGTTGCAGCTGGTACTCCACAACTGCTCTCTTCTGCTCACAAATCCTTTGCAACATGTGGAGGGTAGAGTTCCAACGTGTGGGGACATCACACACCAGTCGGTGTGCCGGAAGCTGCAAACGCTGCTGCAACACAGCAAGGGCGGCGGAAGCTGTAGCCGACTTGCGAAAATGAGCTGACAGGCGGCGTACTTTCACGAGCAGATCTGGCAACTCGGGGTACGATTTAAGAAACCGCTGAATCACGAGGTTAAGCACATGAGCCAGGCATGGAACGTGTGTGATCTCACCTCGCCTCAGAGCCGCCACCAGGTTACGGCCATTGTCACACACTACCATGCCGCGATGTAGGTTCAGCGGTCTCAGCCACAGATCTGCCTGCTCTTTCACAGCTGTCCACAACTCACAAGCAGTGTGAGGTTTATCACCTAAGCTTATGATTTTCAGCACAGCCTGTTGCCGCTTGGCAGAGGCAGTACTGCAATGCTTCCAGCTTGTAACTGATGTGGTGATATCTGAGATGGAGGCTGAACATGAGGAGGAGGAGTAGGAGGAGGATGCGCAGGAGCTGTACACTGTGGGGGCAACTCTGACTGACATAGGGCCCGCAATCCTCGGTGTGGGGAGGATGTGTTTCGTCCCAAGGTCCGACTGCGTCCCGGCTTCCACTATGTTTACCCAGTGTGCCGTCAGAGAGATGTACCGTCCCTGGCCACAAGCACTTGTCCACGTGTCCGTTGTCAGGTGGACTCTCCCAGTAACTGCGTTGTTGAGGGCACGGCAGATGCTTTCGGACACGTGCTTGTGTAGTGCGGGGATGGCACACCAGGCAAAATAGTGTCGGCTGGGGACCGAGTACCGAGGGGCGGCCACCGCCATAAGATTGCGGAAGGATTCCGTCGCCACCAGTCTAAAAGGCAGCATTTCCAACGCAAGCAGTCGTGAAATGTGCGAATTTAGGACTGTGGCCTGTGGGGCGTTAGCTGCGAATTTCCGCTTTCGTTCAAAGGTCTGGGATATGGACAATTGAACGCTGCGGTGGGATGTGGATGTGGACGTTGATGCTGTTTCTTGAGAAACTGACATAACAAGTGAAGACTGAGAGGAGGGGGCATCTTTACATGCAGTATGGACAGTGAATTGCCTTGCACACACAACAGGGGGTTCTATTGCACGCACAACAGTGGAAGAAGCAGTTGTGACACCCGCTGACACTGGTCGTGGACCCTGGGTTTCGCCCCACAAAGTCGGGTGCTTTGCTGCCATGTGCCTGATCATGCTGGTGGTGGTCAGGCTGGTAGTTTTGTCGCCCCTGCTGATGCTGGCATGGCAGGTGGAACATATGGCCTTTTTGGGGTTATCAGCAGAGTCTTTAAAAAAATTCCAGACTCTGGAAGACCTACCGCTTGCACTGGCAACGTCCCTCGTGTTGGTGTTATGGGGAACGGTTGCCTGCCTTCTGTCTGCTGCCACCACACTGCTTCTTCCTGCCTGTTGGGGTACTCTGCCTCCCTCCCCCTGTGTGCTGCTGTCCTCACTCTGCATGTCCTCCTTCCACGTTGGGTCAGTTACTAGATCATCCACCACCTCCTCCTCTTCCACTTGCGCACCACGATCCTCCTCCTCACTTCCTGGCAATTGTGTCTCGTCATCGTCCACCTCTTGTGACAGATTGCCAACGTCGACTTCCTGTGGCCGTGGCTGTTCAAATATTTGGGCATCGCAACATGGGATCTCCTCTTCCACCACTTCTAGCGTATCAGGCGAGGGGCCCAAATATGGAAATGGACCAGTGAACAGCTCTTCAGAGTGTCCAAGTGTGGGATCACTTGCTGTCTGACAACACTCGGCATGATGGGAGGAAAGAGCATCAGGGTGAGGAGGAGTATGCGGTCGAGACTCACGGCTACTAAGAGTTGACCGTGTGGAAGACAGACTGGAGGTGGTGGTGCCCAGGTAACTGGAAGTATTATCTGCTATCCAATTAATAACCTGTTCACACTGATCAGTTCTCAATACTGGTGTTGTTCTGTGCTTCCCTAGTAATTCGGTCAAGAAGTGGGAGCGAGAAAATGTGGCTGTTGGTTGTGGCACATTTTCACCTTGGCCACGGCCCCGTCCTCTGCACGAACCATCACCAGAACATCCACTTCCACGTCCCTTGCCACGTGCCTTGCCCATTGTAAATGAAGTAAAATAGCTTACACTTGCACTATCAATGGAAAAAGGGTAATAAAGAGTAGATTAGAACCGTGGAAGAGGAAAACCACAGTTATTGTTTACTGGGGTATACCACACTTTTTTTAATAGAGATATTTGCGGCTGAATAGTGAGCCACACACTCAAACTGCTTTTTTTTTAGATACCAAAGGCCCAAAACTGGGTAGTACAGCGATTTGACCCGTGGAACTGCGAAACCACACTGGGATGTCGGGCCTACACAAGACTATTTTCAACAGATATATTTTTGTGTCACAACAGTCAGGAGACACTACTGTTTTTCTTTACGGAAAAAACTACCAAAAGCTGAATAATAGAGATTTTCTACCATGGGATGGCAAAACCACAGTTATTGTTTACTGGGGTATACCACACTTTTTTTAATAGAGATATTTGCGGCTGAACAGTGAGCGACACACTCAAACTGCTTTTTTTTTAGATACCAAAGGCCCAAAACTGGGTAGTACAGCGATTTGACCCGTGGAACTGCGAAACCACACTGGGATGTTGGGCCTACACAAGACTATTTTCAACAGATATATTTTTGTGTCACAACAGTCAGGAGACACTACTGTTTTTCTTTACGGAAAATATACCAAAACCTGAATAATAGAGATTTTTTACCGTGGGATGGCAAAACCACAGTTATTGTTTACTGGGGTATACCACACTTTTTTAAATAGAGATATTTGCGGCTGAACAGTGAGCGACACACTCAAACTGTTTTTTTTTTTAGATACAAATGGCCCAAAATGGATAATACAGAGGTTTGAACCGTGGAAGTGCAAAACAACACTTCTGTTTCTCTAGCCTACACCAGACTATTTTCAACAGTTATATTTGTGTCTGAAAAATCAGAGACACGCTTTTTGCTGGGGGGGGGGGAACGCACCAAATGTTAATAAGACGGGTATTTGTACAGTGTGAAGGAGGAAAAAAAAGGTGGATTTAAATGAAAAAAAAAGGATTTTTCCTTGCCCCCGACACCTGGTGCTAAGTCCAGCAATTTCAGCAACAGGAGCACACAGGACTGTAATGCAGCGTTTGCTGGTATAACCACTTTGTCTCCTACACAGCCTGCCTGCCTGGTATCTGGGATGGATATTAGTCCTGAAAAGGACTGTTTGTTTGTTCTGGCAGCCTTTACAGACCTTACACTAACTATTTCGCAGTTTATATCTCACCCTAAATCAGCAGCGCTGTCCCTACACTGTCTAATTCGGAGCGACTGTGTCCAAGATGGCGGCGCCCAGTTTTAAATACTCGAGGTGACGCTGTGCGGCCAGCCAATCACTGTAATGCCCACAACCAACATGGCTGCAGCATTACAGTGACTGGCTGGCAATCCCTGCATGTTCATTGGCTCTGTAAAGAGCGCCAAACATGCAGGGCGGAGACCCGAGCTCCCGCCCGAGTAACCTTGAAATGCTCGGTGCTCGCCGAACATCCCGAGTAGCGTGATGCTCGGGCGAGTACCGAGCAGTGTCGAGCATGTTCGCTCAACACTAGTTGATACATAAAATGAGAAAAATGGGGATTGGGGAAATATATGTATGTGGGTTAAGAATTGGCTCAGTGATAGGAAACAAAGGGTGGTTATTAATGGAAAACACTCAGACTGGGTCTCAGATAACAGTGGGGTACCACAGAGGTCAGTATTGGGCCCCCTTATTTTTAACATATTTATTAATGACCTTGTAGGGGGCATACAGAGTAATATTTCAATATTTGCAGATGACACTAAACTCTGCAGGGTAATCAATACAGAGGAGGACAATTTTATATTACAGGAGGATCTATGTAAACTAGAAGCTTGGGCTGATAAATGGCAAATGAGCTTTAATGGGGATAAATGTAAGGTAATGCACTTGGGCACAGGAAATAAAATGTATAATTATATGCTTAATTGTAAAACACTGGGCAAAACTGTAACTGAAAAAGACCTGGGTGTATTGGTGGACGACAAGCTCACATTTAGTGGCCAGTGTCAGGCAGCTGCTGCAAAGGCAAATAAAATAATGGGATGCATTAAAAGAGGCATAGATGCTCATGAGGAGAACATAATTTTACCTCTATACAAGTCATTAGTGCGGCCACACTTAGAATACTGTGTACAGTTCTGGTCTCCGGTGTATAAGAAAGACATAGCTGAACTAGAGAGGGTGCAGAGAAGAGCGACCAAGGTTATTAGAGGACTGGGGGGTCTGCAATACCAAGACAGGTTATTACACTTGGGGTTATTTACTTTGGAAAAACAAAGGCTTAGGGGTGATCTTATTACTATGTACAAATATATGAGGGGACAGTACAAAGACCTTTCTACTGATCTTTTTACTCTGAGGCCAGAGACGGGGACAAGGGAGCATCTTCTACGTCTGGAGGAAAGAAGGTTTAATCATAATCACAGACGCAGATTCTTTACTGTAAGAGCAGTGAGACTATGGAACTCTCTGCCGCATGATGTTGTAATGAGTGATTCACTATTAAAATTTAAGAAGGGCATGGATGCCTTTCTTGAAAAGTATAATATTACAGGTAATATATACTAGATTCCTTGATAGGGCGTTGATCCAGGGAACTAGTCTGATTGTCGTATGGAGTCAGGAAGGAATTTTTTTCCCCAATGTGGAGCTTAGTGTTAGCCACATGGTTTTTTTTTGCCTTCCTCTGGATCAACATGTTAGGCTATGGGTTGAACTAGATGGACTTAGTCTTCCTTCAACCTTAAAAACTATGTTACTATGTTACATGTGACCAATACCTTCCTCCCTTCCCCCCACCTCCCCTCTCCCACTCCCTTCCCCCCTCCTTTTCCCCATCCCTATCTCGTCATGTTACCCGACCTCCGTACCAATGGATGTAAATAATATGAACTTCATGTCTTCACTGATACATGTCCTGACACCTTGTATATTTTTCTTTTACAGTAGCGACGTAATGATTAAGGCCAATTGCGGCCGAAACGTCTGCCTATTGTCGCTTTAAAACTTGGTTTGTCTTTTCCTTTTATTACTAAATGAATTTTGCATCCTAATTACCAGAGAGTGCGATGAATTAATTACCTATAGTAACCAGGCACTCGTTGCCTATTGCATCAGCACCTACACTCTGACAGAGTGCGCACAAATTTTGCTCTACTGTGGCATACAGTGGCATACATCACAACTGCGAACAGTGATTGAAAAAAGTATACTGCAAAGTTTCAAGTGACCCACTCTATAGGAAAGTGCAGTCTGCAACACTTTTCTATATAGTAAAAACAGGCACTCTTATGGCCTTCATCATGTAATGGGGAACTAAAGAGTTTTTCCATCACATTGCGAGGTATAAACAGAGCCTAAATTATACATTTACAGATACCTTGAAATATTTCATTTAGATAGCACAGCTAGTCTAACAAATATTCACTCTACCAGCCTCATTAATGTAGATTACATAACACATGTTTACTAACTGTGTAAAGCACATTGGTGTTATAGGGTTTGCTACTGTATATTTGAGTTTAATTGCTTTAATATAAAAGAAACCAGTGTTCATCCTTTTATGAAATGTGATTTAATGACTTTAGTACATTCATTATTAGTTCATTATGGTTCTGAGGAATTAAGGCCTCCTGAGTTAAAAGTATGTCCCACACTAATCTGGCCTCAATTAAATTATAATCATTTTGTGCTAAATTCAAGGACTTCAGATATGAGCTGTTAAAAACTGTGCTCATACGCAGGGAGGTAAAATAGATAATAATAGAATCCAATCTTCTAACCAAAAATAAATTCTTCTTTGGACAATATGACCACAGTAAGTTAAAATGATAGGCATCAATAGCAAAGACAAACAATACAATACAAACTAATCTATTTAATTAAATCATACACCTTCTCTAGTCAACTGGAGGTGAATGGTCATATCAGACATATTTATAACTGTCACATGATCAAAATTATGTTAACCAGGTACCCTATGTTATTTATTTATTTACTGCAGGGTATTTGCTCATTTTGTTTTTATCTTGGGTTTTCTCTGTTTAGTGGCCAGTGTGAACATGTGCCTACATGCTGCATTCATTTCAACTTATATTCCAATTCATCTCTTTAGGTTTTTGTTTCAGGTTTTTGTACTCTGTGCAAATAAGGGCACAGCCTCCCTTTTCCTTGAGCTGGGAATTACGTTTATGTAGCTCCCCATTGCTGAGTGTCGATTAGTTGGGGGTATCGGTCCAGCTCGGTCCTTATTCACAATTATGTAATTTGACACATGGTAAGGTTTTATTTACTAGAGGTTAGGACCATCCTGAATAAGGTCAGCGTGGCGTGGTGGGCTGGCTTTTACCTTAATTTAATCAAAATTAAGTTAATCAAGTACCCTATTGCCATTTATTTCCTGCAGTATATTTGCTCACTTTGTTTTTATCTTGGGTTTTGTTCATTACGTTGTAATAACAAATTACTTTTGTATACATTATATGGTCATTGCTGTGCATTCTGGCCAAGCCACTGTTTTGTACTGTAAGTCACTATTTAAAGAGGCAGGCAATGTGTCAATGCAGCAAAGAGAGGAAGGTAACAGAAAGAATATTTTGTTATATTTTTTCTTAGCAGAATACCTAAACATCCAAATGCCATAATGCTGAATTGGCGACATACAGGAAATGTGGTATACTGAATGCTGTACATACCTGAACTGTAAAATCTGCTTCTTTCATAAGTTCACTTCTTTTTGCTTCGGTGGAACACTTTATCAAGCAGAGGAATTAGAGAATACAAGAGGGAAAACATTGAAAATATAGGAGAGATTTGCTTCTTCATGTTTTAAGTGCTAAATTATCCCTGACTTTTAAATTTCCCTTAGGCACACTTATGTAAAATCTTACTAAATTATGAGAAGTGTTAAGGCATCATTCAGCGATTCAGATGGAAAAGTAGGAAGAAGACAGTCTTTGTTTATGAAATATGATTCTTCCAATAATTGAACGGATCGAAATAAGTTTATACATGTTTTGGCTTCAAGCTACGTTAGCTGTGAACTGTGCACTCAATATTAATCAGACAGTTATTATCAACATTTCATATGGGATACTAACTTCTCATTATTTAATAAATATGAGAAAGTTTCAGATGATTTTGTTTACCATTGTCATTTTTGCTAGAAACAAAAATGATAGCTCAGTTTTAATGCTGCAAAAAGTATGCTCATTTTGAAGCAATAGAGTGTGAGTCAAAGGATACTTTAAGATTAAAGATGTGTCAATTGATATGAATTACATTTGTGTTAAATTTTGGGAGATTCCCTGAACCCGGAAAGTTCAACCAATTTGCGGTTCACTTCATTGAAGTCACCAAAAATGCCCAACAAATCAACAAAAATGCCCACCACCATTTTACACAATGCAGCCAGGGAATGCTATGACCTCAGGTAGAAGAAGGGAATGCAGTAGCATTTTTGGGCAGAACTTACGCCAAACCCGCATTTTTCACCACACATGATGTCTGATTAAATCAGCCATCATGTGCCTTTTAACAGCTGCGGCAGTGATGTCTCTGATAGCGGCATTTAACACATCCCGGCAATGACATGATTATGGGGCGCCGCTGGGTTTTCAAGACAGCCAGGGGTCTGCTGATGACCAGCATGCTTGTAAATACAATCCTTCAGTGAAAGTCAGCCGTGGTTTTCTCCACACAGCAGTGTTGATGCGCTGCTATGTATATCACAAGTAGTGTTGAGCCACCCCCGTAGTGTTCGAGTTCGGTTCGGTTCGTCGAACACCTTGTGTTCGCCGAACTGTTCGTCGAACTGTTCGTCGAACACCTTTGAATACCGTTAAAACCAATGGCAGGCAAACAAAAACACATAGAAACACATAGAAAAAATCCTTCAAAGGTGTCCAAAAGCTGACAAACTGCTCAGAAGACATAACTAACACATGGAAA
The DNA here is from genome assembly GCF_046119375.1 of Phyllobates terribilis. Lineage (NCBI taxonomy): Eukaryota > Metazoa > Chordata > Amphibia > Anura > Dendrobatidae > Phyllobates > Phyllobates terribilis. Next base: position 419,207,141 of record NW_027362762.1, on the reverse strand, counting down.
AGTGACAAGTACATATAGTCATGCGAAAAGAAAAGAGGTGGAGGAGTAAAAGGAGGGGGAGACACAGATATAGGCATGTCATGCCCTTCTAAAATCCAAAAAGTGAGAAGCCGACACGGCCAGTCCGTTCCTGCCCGTGCCACCTCCGTGTCGCCGGGTTTGTGCCAGAGCCGCGGTGGACCATGACGGCCAGCACCCCTCTCCCAATACTGGTGCCTGTCCGCTGGTGGGTCGAGCGAGCCCCCCTGTGGTGTAGGCAGGTCTAAGCTTTTTAATTTAAATTGTCTCTCTAATTTGAATGAATACACTTTAAATCTTTTTACAAGGATCTATTGGAGGGCAAGTCTCATGCCAGCAGCCGCGTAATTCCAGCTCCAGTAGCGTCCACTAAAGCTGCTGCAGTTAAAAAGCTTTTATAAGGATCGAACTCGGCGGTCCACCGCAAGGCATCCTACCGCCAGTCCCAGCCCCTATGCCTTGGGGTGCCTCCTGATGCTCTTCACTGAGTATCCCGGGGGCCCGAAGCATTTCCTTTGAAAAAATTAAGTGTCCAAACTACAGGTGGTGTAGCTTGCTTAACAGCTGGGATAATCTGCTGACTAGCAGACACTGCTACTAGGCACAAAGTATTTCCTGGGCTAGATGCAGTTAAAAATTTGTAATTAGATACTCTCGTTGGATGCTGAGAAAGCATTCCATAGAGTCTCCTGGCACGCCATATATTATTCTCATAAAAAGCTTGGGGTAGGGGTCTAGGGGACCCTTTTATAGGCAAAATCACGGCCCTGTATCGCAATACGTCACCTAGGCTGAAGATAAATGGAACTGTAGCACCCCGAGGGCTCGGTTGCTACAGAGGTATTGCACCTCACCCAGAGGTGTGATATCTCACTCTCAGGTAAGGATGGAGTGTGGATCAGGACCCCGACACCTGCATGCATTACACCACATTGCCGTGGGGCAGGGCGACCAATATGCCCCTCAGATGAGGACGACAGTCCCTGTCCCTGGCTGGAGTGGGGGGAGGGAACACTGAGGAAGGGGAACCCTGTAGTGCAGGAGCAGGGATGAAGCAGTTCATGGGTGCATTGAGAAGGAAGTATAAAAGGTGGGCACTGTGACGCGAGTCACTACAGAAATAACAGTCTCAGAAGAGGAGAGAAAAGACTAATATTACTGAAAGAAATATAATATTAGAGCTACTTACTAGATAAAAATAGGGAGGTCAAACAATCCAAAGTCAAGTCCAGGAAGATGGCGCAGTACAAAGGGAGCAGACAAAAGAGTAGTCAGATAACAAGAAAATGGTCAAAATCTAGGTAAGGGAAAATAGTCAGGCTGGGTCAGGCACAGAGCACAGAGAGATCAGTCCTACACAGGTAATACCAAGTGTACAATTGACACTGGCTGAAGGAGCTAGCATGCTTAAGTAGAAGACTAATCAAGGGAAGTGAACACAGATGATTGCAGAAACAACCCAGCAAACCCAAAACAGACTGACAGCCTCCACACAATAGTAACCTAGCAGACAAGGAAAGTGTGGAGACTGTGACAGTACCCCCTCTTCAAGGGGGGGCCACCGGACCCCCAGGTCTCCCAGGAAACCGCCGATGAAAGACCCGGACCAACCGATCAGCCCTCACAGAATGAGCTGGGACCCAGGACCGTTCCTCAGGTCCATACCCCTTCCAATGTACAAGATATTGAAGGGAATTCCGGACCATACGGGAATCAATGATCTTTTGTACCTCATATTCTAAGCTTCCCTCAATAGACACCGGAGGAGGCGGGGGCGAGGGAGACAGAACAGAGGGAATAAATTCCTTCAACAAAGACTTGTGGAACACATTAGGAATATGGAAAGACTGAGGGAGTCGTAATCGGAAGGAAACCGGATTGACCACCTCCAGAATCTCATATGGACCAATGAATCTAGGACCCAACTTCAGCGAGGGTATCTTCAATCTAATATTCTTAGAGGATAGCCATACCTTATCCCCCACCTTGAAGGTGGCACCTGATGAGCGTTTCCTATCGGCCTTTTGTTTCTGCCAATGCTGAGCCACCCCAATATTCTTTTTGACCTCCCTCCAGACATCCCCCAACTCTTGAATGGTTACATCTACCCCAGGACACCCAGAACTTATCCTGGAGAACTCACCAAAATGAGGATGAAACCCATAATTAAAGAAAAACGGAGAGGTTCCTGTGGACTGATTAGCCCGACTGTTAAAGGCAAACTCAGCCAGAGGAAGAAAGGATGATCAATTCTCCTGCTGATCAGCGACAAAACATCTTAAAATTTGTTCCAAAGACTGATTTGTCCTTTCGGTCTGACCGTTAGTTTCAGGATGATAAGCAGAAGAAAAGGACAAATCAATCCCCAACCTTCTGCAGAAAGCCCTCCAAAATCTAGAAACGAATTGTACTCCCCTATCAGATACAATATTAAGAGGAATCCCATGCAATCGTACCACATGAGTAATAAACAGTTTGGAGAGCGTCTCTGAATTGGGTAACCCGGATAATGGAACGAAGTGAGCCTGTTTGCTGAATCGATCGACTACCACCCAAATAGCCATCATCCCCCCAGACAGAGGTAAATCGGAAATGAAATCCATGGACAAATGAGTCCATGGTCTTTCTGGAATGGGCAAAGGAGCCAATTCCCCAGCCGGCCGGCAATGTTGCACTTTAGCGCGTGCACAAGTTTCACAAGCAGACACAAAATCTTTAATGTCCCTACGCATAGCAGACCACCAAAAGAGTCTAGCAACTGCCTTCTGGGTGGCAGTAACTCCAGGATGACCACTCAACACAGAATCATGGAATTCTTGCAAAAGGTGTAATCTGAGATACACAGGGACAAACAACTTGCATTCAGGAATATTGGAAGGAGCCAAGGACTGAGCAGTACGAATTTCTGCTTCCAGCTCAGAGGAAACCATGGCCACAACTATACCCTGAGGAAGAATGGAGGAAGGAGGCTCCAGAGGGGACACAGAATCAAGGCTACGAGACAGGGCATCCGCCCTCACGTTCTTAGAACCAGGCCTGAACGTAATAGAAAAATTAAATCTTGAAAAAAATAAAGACCATCTGGCCTGTCTAGGTGTCAACCGCTTAGCAGATTCGATATACGCTAGATTCTTGTGATCTGTCACCACGGTGACCAGATGAATGGCTCCCTCCAAAAAATGCCTCCATTCTTCAAAAGCCAATTTGACAGCAAGTAACTCTCGATTACCCACATCATAGTTTCTTTCAGCAGGAGAAAATTTCTTAGAGAAAAAGGCACATGGTCGCAGATTAGTTAAAGTTTTAGGACCTTGAGACAATACAGCCCCCACCCCAACCTCGGAAGCATCCACCTGCACAATGAATGGCCCCTGGAGATCTGGTTGAGCAAGTACAGGAGCAGACATAAAACATTTCTTCAAGTTTTCAAAAGCCCCGACTGCTTCTGACGACCAAACCTTTAGCTCCGCCCCTTTGCGAGTGAGGTCCGTAAGAGGCTTGACGATCTGAGAAAAACCTTTAATAAATTTTCTGTAATAATTTGCGAACCCTAAAAAGCGCTGCAGAGCCTTAAGGTCGCTGGGTTGAACCCAATCAATGATGGCCTGAACCTTCCCAGGATCCATCTTAAACCCGGAGGCTGACACAATGAAGCCCAAGAATGATATTTCTTGAACAGAAAAGGTACATTTTTCAATCTTGGCAAACAAACAATTATCTCTTAACCTTTGCAGAACCAAAAGGACATGTTTATAATGAATATCCAGATCAGGTGAAAAAAATAGAATATCATCTAAATAAACCACAATGAATCTCCCAATATAATCAGAGAGAATATCATTCATAAAATTCTGAAAGACCGCGGGTGCATTTGTTAGCCCAAAAGGCATGACGAGATTTTCAAAAAGACCTTCAGAAGTTAAAAACGCTGTCTTCCACTCATCACCCTCTCGAATACGTATCAGGTTATATGCCCCTCTAAGATCCAGTTTGGAAAACCATTTGGCCCCCGAAAGCTGATTATATAGATCGGGGATAAGTGGAAGCGGATAAGTATTTTTAACAGTTATCTTGTTTAATTCTCGGAAATCGAGGCAAGGACGGAGACGTCCATCTTTTTTTTTAACAAAAAAGAATCCGGCTGCCACCGGCGATGAGGAAGGACGAATATGACCTTTCCGTAAACTTTCGTTAATATAAGCTTTCATGGATGCCCGCTCAGGGCCAGACAAGTTATACAAGCGAGCTTTGGGTAATTTGGCATTAGGAATGAGATTAATAGCACAGTCATAGGGACGGTGAGGAGGTAAGATCTCAGACTCTACTTCCGAAAAAACATCTCCGAAGTCCTTCAGGCATTCCGGAAGACCCTCCAGACTAACGGAGCAAGCATGCACAGATTTAAGACATTTTTCAATACAATGAGGGTCCCATTTGACAATATCTTTCTGATACCAGTCAATGATCGGATTATGTATGCACAGCCAAGGAAGACCCAACACAATCCCAGCAGGTAAATTGTCCAGAACATAACAGGAGATTAATTCTGTATGCAGTGACCCCACCTTGAGTGTGAACTCCACCGTAACTAACTGAACCAGATTTTTTAGCAACGGTGTTCTATCAATAGCCACAATTTGAATAGGGTCTTCTAACTTAACTGTCCCTAATCCTAATTTCTGAACAAGTCCCGAATCAATGAAATTAGCCACGGCTCCACAGTCAATAAAGGCAAATGTTGATAGACACTGTTTTTGAAACAGAAGTTCATCATTCAACAACACTTTATCAGAGGAGTAAAAGGGTACCTGTAAGTCTGGGTGACCTCCTCGACAATCACCCAGACCTAGGCGTTTCCCGACGGCTTAGTCGTTGCAGGTCATGCTGGGCAATCCTTTAAGAGATGTCCAGATTGGCCACAATACAGACAAAGTCCAAGTTCCAGGCGGCGTCTCCTCTCCTTAACCCTTGAGCTGGCAGCTCCAACCTCCATAGGTTCTACCTCTGGTAGACGACCCGGGCCCGGTGGACAAAATGGAACCTCGTGTTGAACCTTGCGTCTCTCCCGCATCCTCCGATCCATGCGGATAGCCTGAGTCATGGCCTCCCCCAAACAACCAGGTGGAGCATGCAGAGCCAGAGCGTTCTTTAGAGGCTCCGAAAGACCCCTGAGGAATTGGCACCTGAGAGCCGCGTCATTCCAGAGAACCTCAGTAGACCACTGACGAAATTCAGAACAGTAGTCTTCTGCTGTGTGGTTACCCTGTGTCAGGTTCATGATCCTTGTCTCTGCCACCTTGACCCTGTCAGGTTCGTCATAGATCTGTCCTAAAGCGTCAAAGAAAGCGTCCACAGAAAGACGTTCAGGAGAAAAAGGGGGTAGAGAAAATGCCCAAGTCTGGGGACCCCCGCGCAGAAGTGACATTATAATTCCCACCCGCTGTGACTCATTCCCTGATGACCGAGGACGCAAGGTAAACAATAATTTACAACTTTCTTTGAAAGTTCTGAACTGATCTTTCTCCCCCGAAAATTTGTCAGGGAGTGCTATAGCCGGTTCAGGGGGGCTCAAAGATACGTCAGATGGTTCAGAAGTCATGACAGTGGTCGGAGAGGAAAGATTCTGAGGGACTGTAAGCGTACCAGAAATCTGGTCTTGTAACTGAGCCTGTGAAGACGCCAGTTTCTGTTGTTCCAAGGCCAGATCCTGAACTAACTGAGTCAGATTCGCCACCTGATCACACAAAGTACGTAACGGATCCATAGGTGGGAAAAAGGGAAAAAAAAAAAAGTGAACGGTCAATTGTAATGTGACGCGAGTCACTACAGAAATAACAGTCTCAGAAGAGGAGAGAAAAGACTAATATTACTGAAAGAAATATAATATTAGAGCTACTTACTAGATAAAAATAGGGAGGTCAAACAATCCAAAGTCAAGTCCAGGAAGATGGCGCAGTACAAAGGGAGCAGACAAAACAGTAGTCAGATAACAAGCAAATGGTCAAAATCCAGGTAAGGGAAAATAGTCAGGCTGGGTCAGGCACAGAGCACAGAGAGATCAGTCCTACACAGGTAATACCAAGTGTACAATTGACACTGGGTGAAGGAGCTAGCATGCTTAAGTAGAAGACTAATCAAGGGAAGTGAACACAGATGATTGCAGAAACAACCCAGCAAACCCAAAACAGACTGACAGCCTCCACACAATAGTAACCTAGCAGACAAGGAAAGTGTGGAGACCGTGACAGGCACCATCTTAGTTCAGTGCAGAGAAGTCTGAGCAGAAGTGACAGGGAGCAGGGGCTCTGCATGAGCTCTGCTCCGGAGGCGGGCCTAGTAACAGAGGCCCAGGCCTGGAAGAGGGAGAAGGAAGGAAGAGGAGCGGAGAAGGCTCCAGGAACGAGGAATGAAGGGATCCCAGGGGTGCGGATGGGCGAGTCGCCACCGCACGCCCGAATCTACCTGCGTGGAGGGGTCAGGCCAAAGGGGGAGACCGGTCCCCGAAGCGACCCTCAGCTAGAAACCGGAGGCTGTGACATTTTATGTGGCGCAGCCCCTCGCTACACCCGCTAGGAAGGCACCACATAGGGTCAGGGAAACTGGCGCCAAGTTTACCAAGAGGAGGCCCGTTGAAGCCGGACAGAAGCATTGGTAAGAAAGGCAAGACAAAGGACACACAAAGGGGGTCCTGTGAAGCGCTCCAAAGTTATCTGGGAGTTGTCTGAGCCCCTCACCTGGTGAGCACAGTACGACGTGAGCAGCCGTTACCTGCAGAAGTGGTCTGGATAATAAGAACTGTCAGTAAAGGCCCTGGACTGCATCACTGACTCCGTGTCATTACTACTGCTGTCCTGCACCATCACCCCCATCCTCCGCATACACTGCCCTGAGGCTATACTCCCGTGGGGAGTTATACTACGCTCTGCTGCACCCACAACACCAGCCTCAGCAGTCTGCCCTGCAGCGGCGGTTCACTCTGACCGCAATCCACGGGTGGCGTAGTCGGACAATTAAACATCAAAACCACATAAATAGTTCCGCCACTGGTTTGACCGCAATGAGCCACGGAACCGGGTCGCCGCCACGGAGACTACAACCACCAGCATCCACCAAAAAGGGTCCGGCTCCGGGTGTCCCAAGGCCCAGGGGGCGCGTCAGAACATTTTCATCACCTTTCATAATCACCAATGGGACAAGGCAGGGATGTCCTCTGTCCCCTCTCTTATACATCCTAGTGACGGAGCACCTACTCTCATCAATTCGCCATAACCCCAATATTAGGTGGATTGAGGTTGGAGGCACCGAGTACAAGTGCTCTCTATTTGCTGATGATGTCCTAGTATAAATCACTCAATCACATATATCCATCCCTGGCTGAAATAGATCACTTTGTTACATGGTCAAATTTTAAAATCAATGCAGCTAAGTCTGAGGCCCTCGATGTCTCCCTCCCCAAATCCGTACAGGATTCCATCCAGTCCAACTTTCCCTTTGCCTGGCCCTCACAGGGTATCAAATACTTAGGAATTCCTATTCGTAGAGACCTCTCCCGTCTATGTTATCTTAATTTTGGGCCCTTTATTGAACAACTCCATACAGACCACGGTTGGCAAGTTACAACTGTAAGATTCACTACGTGAACCACTGGTGTTTTGTGGAAAAGCACATGTACACTGTGTTCCAAATTATTATGCAAAAAGTGTTTAGGAGTGATAAGGGAAGAATTTGTTTGTCAGTTAAACTCATTGATGGTGATGTGTGTCAGGGCTCTTTATATCACTATAAGCAATTGCAGACACCTGTGCTAATTAGTTTGGCAGGTGTGTCCAATGAAAGGCAAGACTACTTAAGAAGGCTGTCCCAAATTATTAAGCAGCCTACATTTTCTGCCAAAATGGGAAAGAAAAAGGATGTGTCGGCTGCAGAGAAGCAACAAATTGTGGAGTGTTTAGGTCAAGGCATGACTACAATCAACATTGTGTGATGATCAGGATGAAGTGTCTTGGCAATCAAGAAGTATGTAGCTGATTCACAGTACACACGTGTGCGTGCTGATAAGGGCAAATTGAGGACTCTTTCCTACAGGCAATTACGTCAGGTTAAAAGAGCAGCGGCAAAAAAGCCTTGTCATAGCAGCAGACTAGTTTTTGAAGCTGCTGGTGCCTCCAACGTCCCCCGAAAAACAAGATGCAGGGTCCTTCAGAGGTTTGCAACTGTGCGTAAGCCATCCTGTCGACCTCCTATATCCACTGCACACAAGCAGAAATGGCTCCAGTGGGCCAAGCAATACATGAAGACTGACTTCAAAACTGTTTTGTTCACGGATGAGTGCCATGCAACGCTCGATGGTCCAGATGGATGGAGTGGCGGATGGCTGGTTGATAGAAACCCCACGCAAACACGGCTATAGCGCTAACAAGGACGAGGTGGAGTAATGTTTTGGGCTGGAATCATGGGGATAGAGATTGTCGGCCCCTTTAGGATCCCTGAAGGGGTAAAGATGAACTCCATAATGTATGTGGAGTTTCTCAAACAGGACTTCCTGCCATGGTTCAAGAAGAAGAACCATGTATTCCACAGCAAGATCATTTTCATGCATGATAATGCACCGTCTCATGCTGCACATAACACATCTGCATCTCTGGCTGATATGGGCATAAAAGGGGACAAATTTATGGTGTGACCCCCATGCTCCCCTGACCTCTACCCCATTCAGAACCTCTGGAGCATCATCAAAAGGAGTGTCTATGATGGCGGGAGGCAGTTCACATCTAAGCAACAGCTCTGGGAGGGTATTCTGTCCTCATGCAAAACAATTGAAGCAGAAACCATCCAAAACCTGACAAATTCAATGGACGAGAGAGTTCAGAAGCTCCTTTCGAACAAGGGGTCCTATGTGCAAATGTAACATCACCTAGAATAAAGTTTTGAGTTTAAAACTGTTTGATTTCAGTTTCTAATAACCTGCTAATGCTTATAATTTCAAAAATGACCATTTTTTCTTTCTTTATTAAAATGAAAAGGTTGATCGAAGAGTGTGGGGGATCTAAGAGTGTGGCAACCCAGAAGTCAGGATGACTTCGAATTCTGACAATCTAAGTGTCATGTTGCAGGTAGTGCAGCAAGAAGGCACTCATGTGTCTTGCACATCTAGGAGCCCCAAAATTATTTTCCGGGATAGATGCAGCTAAAAATTATTATTAATTTTAAATCTGGTGGAGCTTAGTATAGATGGCCTAATAGAATCAGTACTGCACACTGCTACAAAGCCCAAATTATTTTCCAGCCAAGATACAGATAAACATGATTAGTAATTTTAAATCTGGTGGAGCTTAGTATAGATGGCCTAATAGAATCAGTACTGCACACTGCTACAAAGCCCAAATTATTTTCCAGCCAAGATACAGATAAACATGATTAGTAATTTTAAATCTGGTGGAGCTTAGTATAGATGGCCTAATAGAATCAGTACTGCACACTGCTACAAAGCCCAAATTATTTTCCAGCCAAGAAACAGATAAACATGATTAGTAATTTTAAATCTGATGGAGCTTAGAATAGATGGCCTAATAGAATCAGTACTGCACACTGCTACAAAGCCCAAATAATTTTCCAGCCAAGATACAGATAAACATGATTAGTAATTTGAAAGCTTAAAATGGTTGGTGAGGTGATTTTAACCAATCATCAAGCTTTTACTCTCCCCAGGATGACACAGGGGTAGAAAAGTCGTTTCGGATCCATGATTTGTTCATCTTTATGAACGTGAGTCTGTCTACATTATCAGTGGAGAGCCGCGTGCGCTTATCTGTCAGAACACCACCAGCAGCGCTGAACACACGTTCAGACAGAACGCTGGCTGCGGGGTATGACAAGATCTCCAAGGTGTAAGTGGCGAGCTCCGGCCATTTATCCAGATTGGAAGCCCAAAAAGAGCAAGGGTCCAGTGACACAGTCATGGCTTCAATGTTTACTTGGAGATACTCCTGTACCATCGTCTCTAGGCATTGACTATGTGTCAGACTTCTTGTCTCCTGTGGCCTTGCAAAGGATGGGCTAAAAAAGTGGTGAAATGATTCCGCAAAATTGATGTTACCAGCAGATACTGTGTTTCTGTTACGGTTTGAGTGCTGAACACTCGACAGTCCCACGGTTGGCAAGTTGGAACTGTGAGATTCACTACGTGCACCACTGGTGTTTTGTGGAAAAGCACATGTAAGATTCTGCAACAGTCTCTGCTGATACTCCTGCATGCGTGCATCCCTTTCTATGGCAGGAATAATTTCTGCAAATTTACTTTTGTACCGGGGATCTAATAGTGTGGCAACCCAGTAGTCAGGATTATTTCTAATTCTCACAATTTGAGGGTCATGTTGCAGGTAGTGCAGCAAGAAGGCACTCATGTGTGTTGCGCATCCAGGAGCACCAAGTCCCTGTTGTGTTGGTGGCGAGGTAACAATCATGCTTCCTTCCTCTGTCCTCTCCCCCCAACCTCGCACAACAGAAATGTGATCAAGGTCTCCCTCATCTGATGAGTCTTCCATCAGTTCGTCCTCCACTTCTTCCTGGGCTCCTGCACCTTCCTCACTAGTTTGGCTGCTACCATGCGCCCTGGTAAAACCATCTCCCCCACCCTCACATGCCTGCCGCCTTGGTGCTGCCGACCGTCTGGACCTTGCAGATGTTAGCCCTTCCGCATACAACTCCTCCTCCTCTACTTCCTCAACCTCCTCTTGTGCCACCACCTGACTCCGAATTCTGTTTAACATGTGCTCCAGCATGTAAATCACCGGAATAGTCATGCTGATAATGGCATCGTCAGCACTAAACATCTTTGTCGCCATTTCAAAACTGTGCAGAAGGGTGCATAGGTCCCTGATCTGAGACCACTCCTCCAGCGTGATTTGCCCCACCTCTGGATCTCGTTGGCCCAGGCTATACGTCAGAACGTATTGCACCAGGGCTTGTCGGTGCTGCCACAGTCACTGCAACATGTGCAGAGTTGAATTCCACCTGGTAGGCACATCGCATTTTAGCCGGTGAAGTGGCAGGCCCAACGACTTCTGTAGAGATGTAAGTCGCTGAGCTGCGGGATGCGAACGGCGGAAGTGAGCACACAGCGACCGTGCCCTCTGCAGAAGGCCATCTAGTCCGGGATAGTGGGCTAAAAATTGCTGGACAACCAGGTTCAACACGTGAGCCATACAAGGCACGTGTGTGACATTGCCCCGGTGAAGGGCCGCACCCACGTTTGCAGTATTGTCGCACACGGCCTTCCCTGGTTTCAGGTCCAGTGGAGACAACCATTCATGAAATTGGTTCTCCAGAGCTGACCACAACTCCTCAGCTGTGTGACTCACATTTCCCAGACATTTCAAAGTAAAATCCGCCTGATGACGTTGAGCCCTACTGCCAGCATAGTAAGGAGGTGTGCAGGATCCCTTCTGCGCAGTTAGAAAGCTTGTGGCATGACCAGACAGGTTTTGGGTGCAGGTGGAGGAATGAGAGGAGGTTGAGGAGGCAGAAGCAGTGGAGGAACTTTCTTTGAGATAAAGAGAATTGACGCACAACTAGTGGGGACGGCAAGACTTGGACAGCAGCCCCTTGTCCTGCTGTCACCATAGTTACTCAGTGCCCAGTCAGCGACATGTAACGCCCCTGTCCATGCCTACTCGTCCAAGTGTCTGTGGTGAAATGCACCCTGTCACACACATAGTTTCTCAAAGAAGCGGTGATGTTGTGTGCGACATGCTGGTGGAGCGCAGGCACACCTTTCTTTGAGAAGTAGTGCCGACTGGGCATCTGGTACTGGGGCACTGCGACGGACATAAGGTCTCGAAAATCCTCTGTGTCCACCAGGCGGAAAGGCAGCATTTCTGTAGCCAAGAGCTTGCAGATGGTGAAATTCAACCTCTTAGCTTTCTCATGGCTAGGAGGAAATGGTCTTTTACTTGTCCACATCTGAGGGACCGAGGGCTGGCTGTTTTGCTTAGACGGGGTTGATAAGGGTGTTCCCGGTAAATTGCCGGTCTGTGAGGAAGATGCAGGCGGACATGTTAGGTTGCCTTGATCCAAAGGTGGTGCTATCGATGTCGGACACCGCTGAACACCAGCTGGTGTTACCACCTCCAAAGAAAATTATGACCTGCCAATCACGCTGGCTGTTGCGGGTAAAGAGGTGGCAGGTCTGCGTCCCAAAACAGGTGTGACTGCTGTCCACCCAGTCACAGAGGATGAAGAGGCCGCGGATGCACAAGATGTGGCAGACGGTGGTTGGCCCGGCCGGCTAGGCCACATTGTAGCACAGTGAGCTTCCCACTGCAACTTATGCTTCATGTCTATGTGCCGGTTCATGCATAATGTACTCAAACTATGTATTTTTTGGCCTCTACTTAGCTTTTGCTGACAAATGTTACAGATAACACGAGTTGGGTCATCTTTATCGATCTGAAAAAATGCCCAGGCTATGCAAGGCTTAGCACCCATGCGACCTGAAGAGCCACCACGACTTGTGGTCAGAGGCCGAGTTGTGTTTGTGGATGCAGTTGTTGACGTGCTTCCAGTACTACGTCTCTGTCCAGGAAGGCGCAACCTGACCTCGTCGTCACTAGCATCTTCCTCCACCTCCTCTGCTGACCTCATCTCTTGGCTGACTGTGGGTTGACAGTAAGTGGGATCTCCAACCTCATCATCATCACCCTGTGCGTTATCACACCCGTCGTCCTCAGAGCCAACCTGTTCCTGCCCTGACAAAAAACTAAAGTTGTCGCTCCAATCAGGTATTTGAGTCTCATCATCGTCTTCCTCATTGTATCCACCAACAGGAGTTACAGTTTGGGAATGAGGGTCTACATTATGGTCAGAACCTTCTGCGTCTGGTCCTGGATCCGACTCATAAAGATTCTGGGCATCAGTGCAGATCATTTCCTCGTCTGGATTCACAGAAGCGCTGGAGTCGACCTCTGATTCCCAGGCTATAGTATGAGTAAACAGCTCTGCAGACTCAACCATCTGTTCTACCTCATACTCAGACGGGCAGCTGGAGATTTGGGAGCTGTGAGGAAGCAAGTGCGATTGGGGTGACACCTTTGAGGACTGGAGTATTTGTGATGTTGAAGTTGATGTGGAGGAGAGCCCACTTAAAGGATCACTTGATATCCGTTGAAGCACCTGCTGTTTTTGTGCCTCATCTGGAATTTGTAGCGATTGGCGTGGCCGTAAGAAAGGGATCTTATCACATTGTCCGCTAAAAGAAGTAGACATTTTAGTTTGGCTGGAAGATGGTCTTTCTTCTGCAGATGTTACTGTTGCTTTAACACCTACCCCACGGACACAACCTTTTTTCCCCTTCCCAACACGCCTATTCCCCTTTCCACCAGCAGCAGGCCTTTTTCCACTCATTTTGGTGGTTAACTAATTCACAACTCTGGAGTTGTTTGCACAAAAAAACAATGGATGGGAACCGAGCAGAGCTGAGTGGCCAAACTGTGGTATTAGGCCAAAACTATTGGTTGGGTTAGATGCCGAAAAAAATTATATTCAATTTGCAACCTGATGGAGGTCAGTATAGATGGACTAATAGAACAAGTCCCACACACAGCTAGAAGCCCAAATATTTTTTCAGAGGTAGATGCAGAAACAAATTGTATTCAGTTTGCAACCTGATGGAGGTCAGTATAGATGGACTAATAGAACAAGTCCTACACACAGCTAGAAGCCCAAATATTTTTTCACAGGTAGATGCAGAAAAAAAATATATTCAGTTTGCAACCTGATGGAGGTCAGTATAGATGGACTAATAGAGAAAGTCCCACACACTGCTAGAAGGCCAAATATTTTTTCAGAGCTAGATGCAGATATAAATTATTTTAATTTGCAACCTGATGGAGGTCAGTATAGATGGACTAATAGAGAAAGTCCCACACACTGCTAGAAGGCCAAATATTTTTTCAGAGCTAGATGCAGAAAAAAATTATATTCAGTCTGCAACCTGATGGAGGTCAGTATAGATGAACTAATAGAACAAGTCCCACACACAGCTAGAAGGCCAAATATTTTTTCAGAGGTAGATGCAGATAAAAATTATTTTTAATTTGCAGCCTGATGGAGGTCAGTATAGATGGACTAATAGAGAAAGTCCCCCACACTGCTAGAAGGCAAAATATTTTTTCAGAGCTAGATGCAGACAAAAAATTATTTTGAATTTGTAACCTGATGGAGGTCAGTATAGATGGACTAATAGGGAAAGTCCCACACACTGCTAGAAGGCCAAATATTTTTTCAGAGCTAGATGCAGATAAAAATTATTTTTAATTTGCAACCTGATGGAGGTCAGTATAAATGGACTAATAGAGAAAGTCCCACACACTGCTAGAAGGCCAAATATTTTTTCAGAGCTAGATGCAGAAAAAAATTATATTCAGTTTGCAACCTGATGGAGGTCTGTATAGATGGATTAATAGAACAAGTCCCACGCACAGCTAGAAGCCCAATATTTTTTCAGAGGTAGATGCAGAAAAAAAATATATTCAGTTTGCAACCTGATGGAGGTCAGTATAGATGGACTAATAGAGAAAGTCCCACACACTGCTAGAAGGCCAAATATTTTTTCAGAGCTAGATGCAGACAAAAAATTATTTTTAATTTGCAACCTGATGGAGGTCAGTATAGATGGACGAATAGAGAAAGTCCCACACACTGCTCGAAGGCCAAATATTTTTTCAGAGCTAGATGCAGATTTAAATTATTTTTAATTTGCAACCTGATGGAGGTCAGTATAGATGGACTAATAGAGAAAGTCCCACACACTGCTAGAAGGCCAAATATTTTTTCAGAGCTAGATGCAGAAAAAAATTATATTCAGTCTGCAACCTGATGGAGGTCAGTATAGATGAACTAATAGAACAAGTCCCACACACAGCTAGAAGGCCAAATATTTTTTCAGAGGTAGATGCAGATAAAAATTATTTTTAATTTGCAGCCTGATGGAGGTCAGTATAGATGGACTAATAGAGAAAGTCCCCCACACTGCTAGAAGGCAAAATATTTTTTCAGAGCTAGATGCAGACAAAAAATTATTTTGAATTTGTAACCTGATGGAGGTCAGTATAGATGGACTAATAGGGAAAGTCCCACACACTGCTAGAAGGCCAAATATTTTTTCAGAGCTAGATGCAGATAAAAATTATTTTTAATTTGCAACCTGATGGAGGTCAGTATAAATGGACTAATAGAGAAAGTCCCACACACTGCTAGAAGGCCAAATATTTTTTCAGAGCTAGATGCAGATTTAAATTATTTTTAATTTGCAACCTGATGGAGGTCAGTATAGATGGACTAATAGAGAAAGTCCCACACACTGCTAGGAGGCCAAATATTTTTTCAGAGCAAGATGCATAAAAAAATTATATTCAGTTTGCAACCTGATGGAGGTCAGTATAGATGGACTAATAGAACAAGTCCCACACACAGCTAGAAGCCCAAATATTTTTTCAGAGGTAGATGCAGAAAAAAATTATATTCAGTTTGCAACCTAATGGAGGTCTGTATAGATGGATTAATAGAACAAGTCCCACACACAGCTAGAAGCCCAATATTTTTTCAGAGGTAGATGCAGAAAAAAAATATATTCAGTTTGCAACCTGATGGAGGTCAGTATAGATAGACTAATAGAGAAAGTCCCACACACTGCTAGAAGGCCAAATATTTTTTCAGAGCTAGATGCAGACAAAAAATTTTTTTTAATTTGCAACCTGATGGAGGTCAGTATAGATGGACTAATAGAGAAAGTCCCACACACTGCTAGAAGGCCAAATATTTTTTCAGAGCTAGATGCAGATATAAATTATTTTTAATTTGCAACCTGATGGAGGTCAGCATAGATGGACTAATAGAGAAAGTCCCACACACTGCTAGAAGGCCAAATATTTTTTCAGAGCTAGATGCAGAAAAAAATTATATTCAATTTGCAACCTGATGGAGGTCAGTATAGATGGACTAATAGAATGATGCTATGCCCAAAAGATTTTACTTCACTAGGTGCAGTAAAAAAATTGGTATTCTATACACAGGTGGTATATATTGCAACACAGATAGGCTACTCCACTGACTAACACACTCTGCAATAGGCCAAAAAGGATTAGCTTTGCTAGATTCAGCCAAATGCTGTGAAAAAAACTTGCACAGCACTGGCACAGACCTGCCTGGCAAAAACTGATAGGAACTGATGTAACCTAGTCCTGAAAAGGACTGCAATTACAATTAGTCTTTACTCCCACAATCTATCTATTTAAGAGCACAGACCTGCCTGATAAAAGTCGTAGGAAATGCTGTAACCTAGTCCTTAAAAGGACTGGAATCACAACTATTCCCTACTCCCAAGCTATCTGTAGATTTGTGCGAAAATTGGCTTGAAATTAACAAGGTATAGCGCACACAGCAACAGCGGTGCCGTCTAACACGCAGCTGCAGCAGTGAGAAAATGGTGGCGACGGGTAAAATGGCTTGGTCTTATAGGGCAAGGACATTTGACATACACTGCCAATGACACATGCCCTTGCTTGTGTGAAAAAAAGCACTTCGCTCCGTGTGTGCGCTGCTGATAGGCTGACAGATTTGCACCTCCCCACTGTAAATGCGGGAAAGAGAAAAAAAAATGGAGATCTTCATTATTCCTGCAGAGATCCATCCCCTGCCCCTCCCCCCACCCCGCTGTACACTCAAACTGCATATTAACATTAATTTTCATCATTACTGAGAAAAAATCCAGTTATGATTTTGGTGCACGAACAGTTATCGAACATAACCTCGAACAGCCGAATTTTTCTCAAATCGTTCGTGTTCGCCGAACGGCTCGAACACCGCCCAAAACAGCTCGAATTTGAGATTGGCGAACAGTTCGAGTCGAGCAACGCTCATCTCTAGTCCTGGATCTGACTCATAAAGACTCTGGGCATCAGTGCAGATCATTTCCTCGTCTGGATTCACAGAAGCTCTGGAGCCGACCTCCGATTCCCAGGCTATAGTATGAGTAACAGCTCTGCAGACTCAACCATCTGTTCTACCCCATACTCAGACGGGCAGCTGGAGATTTGGGAGCTGTGAGGAAGCAAGTGCGATTGGGGTGACAACTCTGAGGACTGGAGTATTTGTGATGTTGAAGTTGAGGTGGAGGAGAGCCCACTTAAAGGAGCACTTGATATCCGTTGAAGCACCTGCTGTTTTTGTGCCTCATCTGGAATTTGTAGCGATTGGCATGGCCGTAAGAAAGGGACCTTATTACATTGTCCGCTAAAACAAGTAGACATTTTAGTTTGGCTGGAAGATGGTCTTTCTTCTGCAGATGTTACTGTTGCTTTAACACCTACCCCACGGACACAACCTTTTTTCCCCTTCCCAACACGCCTATTCCCCTTTCCACCAGCAGCAGGCCTTTTTCCACTCATTTTGGTGGTTAACTAATTCACAACTCTGGAGTTGTTTGCACAAAAAAACAATGGATGGGAACCGAGCAGAGCTGAGTGGCTAAACTGTGGTATTACGCCAAAAGTATTGGCGGGGTTAGATGCAGATAAAAATGATATTGAATTTGCAACCTGTTGGAGGTCAGTATAGATTGACTAATAGAACAAGTCCCACACACTGCTACAAGCTGAAATATTTTTTCAGAGATAGATGCAGAAAAAAATTAGATTGAATTTGCAACCTGGTGGAGTTTAGTATAGATGGACTAATAGAACAAGTCCCACACACTGCTACAAGCTGAAATATTTTTTCAGAGATAGATGCAGAAAAAAATTAGATTGAATTTGCAACCTGGTGGAGTTTAGTATAGATGGACTAATAGAACAAGTCCCACACACTGCTACAAGCTGAAATATTTTTTCAGAGCTAGATGCAGAAAAAAATTATAATGAATTTGCAACTTGATAGAGGTCAGTATAGATGGACTAATAGAACAAGTCAAACACACTGCTAGAAGCCCAAATCTTTTTTTAGAGCTAGATGCAGATAAAAATTCTTTTTAATTTGCAACCTGATGGAGGTCAGTATAGATGGACTTATAGAACAAGTCCCACACACTGCTAGAAGCCCAAATATTTTTTCAGAGCTAGATGCAGAAAAAAATTATATTCAATTTGCAACCTGATAGAGGTCAGTATAGATGGACAAATAGAACAAGTCCCACACACTGCTACAAGCTGAAATATTTTTTCAGAGCTAGATGCAGATAAAAATGATTTTTAATTGCAACCTGATGGAGGTCAGTATAGATGGACTAATAGACCAAGTCCCACACACTGCTAGAAGCCCAAATATTTTTTCAGAGTTAGATGCAGAAAAAAATTATATTGAATTTGCAACCTTATGGAGGTCAGTATAGATGGACTAATAGACCAAGTCCCACACACTGCTAGAAGCCCAAATATTTTTTCAGAGCTAGATGCAGAAAAAAATTATATTCAATTTGCAACCTGATGGAGGTCAGTATAGATGGACTAATAGACCAAGTCCCACACGCTGCTAGAAGCCCAAATATTTTTTCAGACCTAGATGCAGAAAAAAATTATATTGAATTTGCAACCTGATGGAGGTCAGTATAGATGGACTAACAGAACAAGTCCCACACACTGCTAGAAGCCCAAATATTTTTTCAGAGCTAGATGCAGAAAAAAAATATTTTTAATTTGCAACCTGATGGAGGTCAGTATAGATGGACTAATAGACCAAGTACCACACACTGCTAGAAGCCCAAATATTTTTTCAGAGCTAGATGCAGAAAAAAATTATATTCAATTTGCAACCTGATGGAGGTCAGTATAGATGGACAAATAGAACAAGTCCCACACACTGCTACAAGCTGAAATATTTTTTCAGAGCTAGATGCAGATAAAAATTATTTTTAATTTGCAACCTGATGGAGGTCAGTATAGATGGACTAATAGACCGAGTCCCACACACTGCTAGAAGCCCAAATATTTTTTCAGAGTTAGATGCAGAAAAAAATTATATTGAATTTGCAACCTTATGGAGGTCAGTATAGATGGACTAATAGACCAAGTCCCACACACTGCTAGAAGCCCAAATATTTTTTCAGAGCTAGATGTAGAAAAAAATTATATTCAATTTGCAACCTGATGGAGGTCAGTATAGATGGACTAATAGACCAAGTCCCACACGCTGCTAGAAGCCCAAATATTTTTTCAGAACTGGATGCAGAAAAAAATTATATTGAATTTGCAACCTGATGGAGGTCAGTATAGATGGACTAATAGAACAAGTCCCACACACTGCTAGAAGCCCAAATATTTTTTCAGAGCTAGATGCAGATAAAAATTATATTCAATTTGCAACCTGATGGAGGTCAGTATAGATGGACTAATAGAACAAGTCCCACACACTGCTAGAAGCTTAAATATTTTTTCAGAGCTAGATGCAGATAAAAATTATTTTTACTTTGGAACCTGATGGAGGTCAGTATAGATGGACTAATAGACCAAGTCCCACACACTGCTAGAAGCCCAAATATTTTTTCAGAGCTAGATGCAGAAAAAATTATATTCAATTTGCAACCTGATGGAGGTCAGTATAGCTAGACTAATAGACCAAGTCCCACACACTGCTAGAAGCCCAAATATTTTTTCAGAGCTAGATGCAGAAAAAAATTATATTTAATTTGCAACCTGATGGAGGTCAGTATAGATGGACTAATAGACCAAGTCCCAAACACTGCTAGAAGCCCAAATATTTTTTCAGAGCCAGATGCAGAAAAAAAATATATTCAATTTGCAACCTGATGGAGGTCAGTAAAGATGGACTAATAGACCAAGTCCCACACACTGCTAGAAGCCCAAATATTTTTTCAGAGCTAAATGCAGAAAAAAATTATTTTGAATTTGCATCCTGATGAAGGTCAGTATAGATGGACTAATAGAACAAGTTCCACACACTGCTACAAGCTGAAATATTTTTTCAGAGCTAGATGCAGATAAAAGTTATTTTTAATTTGCAACCTGATGGAGGTCAGTATAGATGGACTAATAGAACAAGTCCCACACACTGCTACAAGCTGACATATTTTTTCAGAGCTAGATGCAGATGAAAAATATTTTTAATTTGCAACCTGATGGAGGTCAGTATAGATGGACTAATACAACAAGTCCCACACTCTGCTACAACCTGAAATATTTTTTCAGAGCTAGATGCAGAAAAAAATTATATTGAATTTGCAACTTGATGGAGGTCAGTATAGATGGACTAATAGAACAAGTCCCACACACTGCTAGAAGCACAAATATTTTTTTAGAGCTAGATGCAGATAAAAATTATTTTCAATTTGCAACCTGATGGAGGTCAGTATAGATGGACTAATAGACCAAGTCCCACAAACTGCTAGAAGCCCAAATATTTCTTCAGAGCTAGATGCAGAAAAAAATTATATTCAATTTGCAACCTGATGGAGGTCAGTATAGATGGACTAATAGAACAAGTCCCACACACTGCTAGAAGCCCAAATATTTTTTCAGAGCTAGATGCAGAAAAAAATTATATTCTATTTGCAACCTGATGGAGGTCAGTATAAATGGACTAATAGACCAAGTCCCACACACTGCTAGAAGCCCAAATATTTTTTCAGAGCTAGATGCAGAAAAAAATTATATTGAATTTGCAACCTGATGGAGGTCAGTATAGATGGACTAATAGAACAAGTCCCACACACTGCTAGAAGCACAAATATTTTTTCAGAGCTAGATGCAGAAAAAAATATTTTTAATTTGCAACCTGATGGAGGTCAGTATAGATGGACTAATAGACCAAGTCCCACACACAGTTAGAAGCCCAAATATTTTTTCAGAGCTAGATGCAGAAAAAATTATATTCAATTTGCAACCTGATGGAGGTCAGTATAGATGGACTAATAGACCAAGTCCCACACACTGCTAGAAGCCCAAATATTTTTTCAGTGCTAGATGCAGAAAAAAATTATATTGAATTTGCAACCTGATGGAGGTCAGTATAGATGGACTAATAGACCAAGTCCCACACACTGCTAGAAGCCCAAATATTTTTTCAGAGCTAGATGCAGAAAAAAATTATATTCAATTTGCAACCTGATGGAGGTCAGTATAGATGGACTAATAGACCAAGTCCCACACGCTGCTAGAAGCCCAAATATTTTTTCAGAGCTAGATGCAGAAAAAAATTATATTGAATTTGCAACCTGATGGAGGTCAGTATAGATGGACTAATAGAACAAGTCCCACACACTGCTAGAAGCCCAAATATTTTTTCAGAGCTAGATGCAGATAAAAATTATATTCAATTTGCAACCTGATGGAGGTCAGTATAGATGGACTAATAGACCAAGTCCCACACGCTGCTAGAAGCCCAAATATTTTTTCAGAGCTAGATGCAGAAAAAAATTATATTGAATTTGCAACCTGATGGAGGTCAGTATAGATGGACTAACAGAACAAGTCCCACACACTGCTAGAAGCCCAAATATTTTTTCAGAGCTAGATGCAGAAAAAAAATATTTTTAATTTGCAACCTGATGGAGGTCAGTATAGATGGACTAATAGACCAAGTACCACACACTGCTAGAAGCCCAAATATTTTTTCAGAGCTAGATGCAGAAAAAAATTATATTCAATTTGCAACCTGATGGAGGTCAGTATAGATGGACAAATAGAACAAGTCCCACACACTGCTACAAGCTGAAATATTTTTTCAGAGCTAGATGCAGATAAAAATTATTTTTAATTTGCAACCTGATGGAGGTCAGTATAGATGGACTAATAGACCGAGTCCCACACACTGCTAGAAGCCCAAATATTTTTTCAGAGTTAGATGCAGAAAAAAATTATATTGAATTTGCAACCTTATGGAGGTCAGTATAGATGGACTAATAGACCAAGTCCCACACACTGCTAGAAGCCCAAATATTTTTTCAGAGCTAGATGCAGATAAAAATTATATTCAATTTGCAACCTGATGGAGGTCAGTATAGATGGACTAATAGAACAAGTCCCACACACTGCTAGAAGCTTAAATATTTTTTGAGAGCTAGATGCAGATAAAAATTATTTTTAATTTGGAACCTGATGGAGGTCAGTATAGATGGACTAATAGACCAAGTCCCACACACTGCTAGAAGCCCAAATATTTTTTCAGAGCTAGATGCAGAAAAAATTATATTCAATTTGCAACCTGATGGAGGTCAGTATAGATAGACTAATAGACCAAGTCCCACACACTGCTAGAAGCCCAAATATTTTTTCAGAGCTAGATGCAGAAAAAAATTATATTCAATTTGCAACCTGATGGAGGTCAGTATAGATGGACTAATAGACCAAGTCCCAAACACTGCTAGAAGCCCAAATATTTTTTCAGAGCCAGATGCAGAAAAAAAATATATTCAATTTGCAACCTGATGGAGGTCAGTAAAGATGGACTAATAGACCAAGTCCCACACACTGCTAGAAGCCCAAATATTTTTTCAGAGCTAAATGCAGAAAAAAATTATATTGAATTTGCATCCTGATGAAGGTCAGTATAGATGGACTAATAGAACAAGTCCCACACACTGCTACAAGCTGAAATATTTTTTCAGAGCTAGATGCAGATAAAAGTTATTTTTAATTTGCAACCTGATGGAGGTCAGTATAGATGGACTAATAGAACAAGTCCCACACACTGCTACAAGCTGACATATTTTTTCAGAGCTAGATGCAGATGAAAAATATTTTTAATTTGCAACCTGATGGAGGTCAGTATAGATGGACTAATACAACAAGTCCCACACTCTGCTACAACCTGAAATATTTTTTCAGAGCTAGATGCAGAAAAAAATTATATTGAATTTGCAACTTGATGGAGGTCAGTATAGATGGACTAATAGAACAAGTCCCACACACTGCTAGAAGCACAAATATTTTTTTAGAGCTAGATGCAGATAAAAATTATTTTCAATTTGCAACCTGATGGAGGTCAGTATAGATGGACTAATAGACCAAGTCCCACACACTGCTAGAAGCCCAAATATTTCTTCAGAGCTAGATGCAGAAAAAAATTATATTCAATTTGCAACCTGATGGAGGTCAGTATAGATGGACTAATAGAACAAGTCCCACACACTGCTAGAAGCCCAAATATTTTTTCAGAGCTAGATGCAGAAAAAAATTATATTCTATTTGCAACCTGATGGAGGTCAGTATAAATGGACTAATAGACCAAGTCCCACACACTGCTAGAAGCCCAAATATTTTTTCAGAGCTAGATGCAGAAAAAAATTATATTGAATTTGCAACCTGATGAAGGTCAGTATAGATGGACTAATAGAACAAGTCCCACACACTGCTACAAGCTGAAATATTTTTTTCAGAGCTAGATGCAGATAAAA
This sequence comes from Phyllobates terribilis, assembly GCF_046119375.1. Taxonomy (NCBI): domain Eukaryota; kingdom Metazoa; phylum Chordata; class Amphibia; order Anura; family Dendrobatidae; genus Phyllobates; species Phyllobates terribilis. The sequence continues at coordinate 419,183,722 of NW_027362762.1, read as the reverse complement.
ATTATATTCAATTTGCAACCTGATGGAGGTCAGTATAGATGGACTAATAGAACAAGTCCCACACTCTGCTAGAAGCCCAAATATTTTTTCAGAGCTAGATGCAGATAAAAATTATTTTTAATCTGGAACCTGATGTAGGTCAGTATAGATGGACTAATAGACCAAGTCCCACACACTGCTAGAAGCCCAAATATTTTTTCAGAGCTAGATGCAGAAAAAAATTATATTCAATTTGCAACCTGATGGAGGTCAGTATAGATGGACTAATAGACCAAGTCCCACACACTGCTAGAAGCCCAAATATTTTTTCAGAGTAACATGCAGAAAAAAATTATATTCAATTTGCAACCTGATGGAGGTCAGTATAGATGGACTAATAGACCAAGTCCCACACACTGCTAGAAGCCCAAATATTTTTTCAGAGCTAGATGTAGAAAAAAATTATATTCAATTTGCAACCTGATGGAGGTCAGTATAGATGGACTAATAGACCAAGTCCCACACACTGCTGGAAGCCCAAATATTTTTTCAGAGCCACATGCAGAAAAAAATTATATTCAATTTGCAACCTGATGGAGGTCAGTATAGATTGACTAATAGACCAAGTCCCACACACTGCTAGAAGCCCAAATATTTTTTCAGAGCTAGATGCAGAAAAAAATTATATTGAATTTGCAACCTGATGGAGGTCAGTATAGATGGACTAAAAGAACAAGTCCCACACGCTGCTACAAGCTGAAATATTTTTTCAGAGCTAGATGCAGATAAAAATTATTTTTAATTTGCAACCTGATGGAGGTCATTATAGATGGACTAATATACCAAGTCCCACACATTGCTAGAAGCCCAAATATTTTTTCAGAGCTAGATGCAGAAAAAAATTATATTCAATTTGCAACCTGATAAAGGTCAGTATAGATGGACTAATAGACCAAGTCCTACACACTGCTAGAAGCCCAAATATTTTTTCAGAGCTAGGTGCAGAAAAAAATTATATTCAATTTGCAACCTGATGGAGGTCAGTATAGATGGACTAATAAACCAAGTCCCACACACTGCTTGAAGCCCAAATATTTTTTCAGAGCTAGATGCAGAAAAAAAATATATTCAATTTGTAACCTGATGGAGGTCAGTATAGATGGACTAATAGAACAAGTCCCACACACTGCTAGAAGCCCAAATATTTTTTCAGAGCTAGATGCAGATAAAAATTATTTTTAATTTGGAACCTGATGGAGGTCAGTATAGATGGACTAATAGACCAAGTCCCACACACTGCTAGAAGCCCAAATATTTTTTCAGAGCTAGATGCAGAAAAAATTATATTGAATTTGCAACCTGATGGAGGTCAGTATAGATGGACTAATAAACCAAGTCCCACAAACTGCTAGAAGCCCAAATATTTTTTCAGAGCTAGATGCAGAAAAAAATTATATTCAATTTGCAACCTGATGGAGTTCAGTATAGTTGGACTAATAGACCAAGTCCCAAACACTGCTAGAAGCCCAAATATTTTTTCAGAGCCAGATGCAGAAAAAAATTATATTCAATTTGCAACCTGATGGAGGTCAGTATAGATGGACTAATAGACCAAGTCCCACACACTGCTACAAGCTGAAATCTTTTTTCAGAGGTAGATGCAGATGAAAATTATTTTTAATTTGCAACCTAATGGAGGTCAGTAAAGATGGACTAATAGACCAAGTCCCACACACTGCTGGAAGCCCAAATATTTTTTCAGAGCCACATGCAGAAAAAAATTATATTCAATTTGCAACCTGATGGAGGTCAGTATAGATGGACTAATAGACCAAGTCCCACACACTGCTAGAAGCCCAAATATTTTTTCAGAGCTAGATGCAGAAAAAAATTATATTGAATTTGCAACCTGATGGAGGTCAGTATAGATGGACTAAAAGAACAAGTCCCACACGCTGCTACAAGCTGAAATATTTTTTCAGAGCTAGATGCAGATAAAAATTATTTTTAATTTGCAACCTGATGGAGGTCATTATAGATGGACTAATATAACAAGTCCCACACACTGCTAGAAGCCCAAATATTTTGTCAGAGCTAGATGCAGAAAAAAATTATATTCAATTTGCAACCTGATAAAGGTCAGTATAGATGGACTAATAGACCAAGTCCTACACACTGCTAGAAGCCCAAATATTTTTCAGAGCTAGATACAGAAAAAAATTATATTCAATTTGCAACCTGATGGAGGTCAGTATAGATGGACTAATAAACCAAGTCCCACACACTGCTTGAAGCCCAAATATTTTTTCAGAGCTAGATGCAGAAAAAAAATATATTCAATTTGTAACCTGATGGAGGTCAGTATAGATGGACTAATAGAACAAGTCCCACACACTGCTAGAAGCCCAAATATTTTTTCAGAGCTAGATGCAGAAAAAATTATATTCAATTTGCAACCTGATGGAGGTCAGTATAGATGGACTAATAAACCAAGTCCCACACACTGCTAGAAGCCCAAATATTTTTTCAGAGCTAGATGCAGAAAAAAATTATATTCAATTTGCAACCTGATGGAGTTCAGTATAGTTGGACTAATAGACCAAGTCCCAAACACTGCTAGAAGCCCAAATATTTTTTCAGAGCCAGATGCAGAAAAAAATTATATTCAATTTGCAACCTGATGGAGGTCAGTATAGATGGACTAATAGACCAAGTCCCACACTGCTACAAGCTGAAATCTTTTTTCAGAGCTAGATGCAGATGAAAATTATTTTTAATTTGCAACCTAATGGAGGTCAGTATAGATGGACTAATAGACCAAGTCCCACACACTGCTGGAAGCCCAAATATTTTTTCAGAGCCACATGCAGAAAAAAATTATATTCAATTTGCAACCTGATGGAGGTCAGTATAGATGGACTAATAGACCAAGTCCCACACACTGCTAGAAGCCCAAATATTTTTTCAGAGCTAGATGCAGAAAAAAAATATATTGAATTTGCAACCTGATGGAGGTCAGTATAGATGGACTAAGAGAACAAGTCCCACACGCTGCTACAAGCTGAAATATTTTTTCAGAGCTAGATGCAGATAAAAATTATTTTTAATTTGCAACCTGATGGAGGTCATTATAGATGGACTAATAGACCAAGTCCCACACACTGCTAGAAGCCCAAATATTTTTTCAGAGCTAGATGCAGAAAAAAATTATATTCAATTTGCAACCTGATAAAGGTCAGTATAGATGGACTAATAGACCAAGTCCTTCACACTGCTAGAAGCCCAAATATTTTTTCAGAGCTAGATGCAGAAAAAAATTATATTCAATTTGCAACCTGATGGAGGTCAGTATAGATGGACTAATAAACCAAGTCCCACACACTGCTTGAAGCCCAAATATTTTTTCAAAGCTAGATGCAGAAAAAAAATATATTCAATTTGTAACCTGATGGAGGTCAGTATAGATGGACTAATAGAACAAGTCCCACACACTGCTAGAAGCCCAAATATTTTTTCAGAGCTAGATGCAGATAAAAATTATTTTTAATTTGGAACCTGATGGAGGTCAGTATAGATGGACTAATAGACCAAGTCCCACACACTGCTAGAAGCCCAAATATTTTTTCAGAGCTAGATGCAGAAAAAATTATATTCAATTTGCAACCTGATGGAGGTCAGTATAGATGGACTAATAGACCAAGTCCCACACACTGCTAGAAGCCCAAATATTTTTTCAGAGCTAGATGCAGAAAAAAAATATATTCAATTTGCAACCTGATGGAGGTCAGTATAGTTGGACTAATAGACCAAGTCCCAAACACTGCTAGAAGCCCAAATATTTTTTCAGAGCCAGATGCAGAAAAAAATTATATTCAATTTGCAACCTGATGGAGGTCAGTATAGATGGACTAATAGACCAAGTCCCACACACTGCTACAAGCTGAAATCTTTTTTCAGAGCTAGATGCAGATGAAAATTATTTTTAATTTGCAACCTAATGGAGGTCAGTATAGATGGACTAATAGACCAAGTCCCACACACTGCTGGAAGCCCAAATATTTTTTCAGAGCCACATGCAGAAAAAAATTATATTCAATTTGCAACCTGATGGAGGTCAGTATAGATGGACTAATAGACCAAGTCCCACACACTGCTAGAAGCCCAAATATTTTTTCAGAGCTAGATGCAGAAAAAAATTATATTCAATTTGCAACCTGATGGAGGTCAGTATAGATGGACTAATAGACCAAGTCCCACACACTGCTGGAAGCCCAAATATTTTTTCAGAGCCACATGCAGAAAAAAATTATATTCAATTTGCAACCTGATGGAGGTCAGTATAGATTGACTAATAGACCAAGTCCCACACACTGCTAGAAGCCCAAATATTTTTTCAGAGCTAGATGCAGAAAAAAATTATATTGAATTTGCAACCTGATGGAGGTCAGTATAGATGGACTAAAAGAACAAGTCCCACACGCTGCTACAAGCTGAAATATTTTTTCAGAGCTAGATGCAGATAAAAATTATTTTTAATTTGCAACCTGATGGAGGTCATTATAGATGGACTAATATACCAAGTCCCACACATTGCTAGAAGCCCAAATATTTTTTCAGAGCTAGATGCAGAAAAAAATTATATTCAATTTGCAACCTGATAAAGGTCAGTATAGATGGACTAATAGACCAAGTCCTACACACTGCTAGAAGCCCAAATATTTTTTCAGAGCTAGGTGCAGAAAAAAATTATATTCAATTTGCAACCTGATGGAGGTCAGTATAGATGGACTAATAAACCAAGTCCCACACACTGCTTGAAGCCCAAATATTTTTTCAGAGCTAGATGCAGAAAAAAAATATATTCAATTTGTAACCTGATGGAGGTCAGTATAGATGGACTAATAGAACAAGTCCCACACACTGCTAGAAGCCCAAATATTTTTTCAGAGCTAGATGCAGATAAAAATTATTTTTAATTTGGAACCTGATGGAGGTCAGTATAGATGGACTAATAGACCAAGTCCCACACACTGCTAGAAGCCCAAATATTTTTTCAGAGCTAGATGCAGAAAAAATTATATTGAATTTGCAACCTGATGGAGGTCAGTATAGATGGACTAATAAACCAAGTCCCACAAACTGCTAGAAGCCCAAATATTTTTTCAGAGCTAGATGCAGAAAAAAATTATATTCAATTTGCAACCTGATGGAGTTCAGTATAGTTGGACTAATAGACCAAGTCCCAAACACTGCTAGAAGCCCAAATATTTTTTCAGAGCCAGATGCAGAAAAAAATTATATTCAATTTGCAACCTGATGGAGGTCAGTATAGATGGACTAATAGACCAAGTCCCACACACTGCTACAAGCTGAAATCTTTTTTCAGAGGTAGATGCAGATGAAAATTATTTTTAATTTGCAACCTAATGGAGGTCAGTAAAGATGGACTAATAGACCAAGTCCCACACACTGCTGGAAGCCCAAATATTTTTTCAGAGCCACATGCAGAAAAAAATTATATTCAATTTGCAACCTGATGGAGGTCAGTATAGATGGACTAATAGACCAAGTCCCACACACTGCTAGAAGCCCAAATATTTTTTCAGAGCTAGATGCAGAAAAAAATTATATTGAATTTGCAACCTGATGGAGGTCAGTATAGATGGACTAAAAGAACAAGTCCCACACGCTGCTACAAGCTGAAATATTTTTTCAGAGCTAGATGCAGATAAAAATTATTTTTAATTTGCAACCTGATGGAGGTCATTATAGATGGACTAATATAACAAGTCCCACACACTGCTAGAAGCCCAAATATTTTTTCAGAGCTAGATGCAGAAAAAAATTATATTCAATTTGCAACCTGATAAAGGTCAGTAAAGATGGACTAATAGACCAAGTCCTACACACTGCTAGAAGCCCAAATATTTTTCAGAGCTAGATACAGAAAAAAATTATATTCAATTTGCAACCTGATGGAGGTCAGTATAGATGGACTAATAAACCAAGTCCCACACACTGCTTGAAGCCCAAATATTTTTTCAGAGCTAGATGCAGAAAAAAAATATATTCAATTTGTAACCTGATGGAGGTCAGTATAGATGGACTAATAGAACAAGTCCCACACACTGCTAGAAGCCCAAATATTTTTTCAGAGCTAGATGCAGAAAAAATTATATTCAATTTGCAACCTGATGGAGGTCAGTATAGATGGACTAATAAACCAAGTCCCACACACTGCTAGAAGCCCAAATATTTTTTCAGAGCTAGATGCAGAAAAAAATTATATTCAATTTGCAACCTGATGGAGTTCAGTATAGTTGGACTAATAGACCAAGTCCCAAACACTGCTAGAAGCCCAAATATTTTTTCAGAGCCAGATGCAGAAAAAAATTATATTCAATTTGCAACCTGATGGAGGTCAGTATAGATGGACTAATAGACCAAGTCCCACACTGCTACAAGCTGAAATCTTTTTTCAGAGCTAGATGCAGATGAAAATTATTTTTAATTTGCAACCTAATGGAGGTCAGTATAGATGGACTAATAGACCAAGTCCCACACACTGCTGGAAGCCCAAATATTTTTTCAGAGCCACATGCAGAAAAAAATTATATTCAATTTGCAACCTGATGGAGGTCAGTATAGATGGACTAATAGACCAAGTCCCACACACTGCTAGAAGCCCAAATATTTTTTCAGAGCTAGATGCAGAAAAAAAATATATTGAATTTGCAACCTGATGGAGGTCAGTATAGATGGACTAAGAGAACAAGTCCCACACGCTGCTACAAGCTGAAATATTTTTTCAGAGCTAGATGCAGATAAAAATTATTTTTAATTTGCAACCTGATGGAGGTCATTATAGATGGACTAATAGACCAAGTCCCACACACTGCTAGAAGCCCAAATATTTTTTCAGAGCTAGATGCAGAAAAAAATTATATTCAATTTGCAACCTGATAAAGGTCAGTATAGATGGACTAATAGACCAAGTCCTTCACACTGCTAGAAGCCCAAATATTTTTTCAGAGCTAGATGCAGAAAAAAATTATATTCAATTTGCAACCTGATGGAGGTCAGTATAGATGGACTAATAAACCAAGTCCCACACACTGCTTGAAGCCCAAATATTTTTTCAAAGCTAGATGCAGAAAAAAAATATATTCAATTTGTAACCTGATGGAGGTCAGTATAGATGGACTAATAGAACAAGTCCCACACACTGCTAGAAGCCCAAATATTTTTTCAGAGCTAGATGCAGATAAAAATTATTTTTAATTTGGAACCTGATGGAGGTCAGTATAGATGGACTAATAGACCAAGTCCCACACACTGCTAGAAGCCCAAATATTTTTTCAGAGCTAGATGCAGAAAAAATTATATTCAATTTGCAACCTGATGGAGGTCAGTATAGATGGACTAATAGACCAAGTCCCACACACTGCTAGAAGCCCAAATATTTTTTCAGAGCTAGATGCAGAAAAAAAATATATTCAATTTGCAACCTGATGGAGGTCAGTATAGTTGGACTAATAGACCAAGTCCCAAACACTGCTAGAAGCCCAAATATTTTTTCAGAGCCAGATGCAGAAAAAAATTATATTCAATTTGCAACCTGATGGAGGTCAGTATAGATGGACTAATAGACCAAGTCCCACACACTGCTACAAGCTGAAATCTTTTTTCAGAGCTAGATGCAGATGAAAATTATTTTTAATTTGCAACCTAATGGAGGTCAGTATAGATGGACTAATAGACCAAGTCCCACACACTGCTGGAAGCCCAAATATTTTTTCAGAGCCACATGCAGAAAAAAATTATATTCAATTTGCAACCTGATGGAGGTCAGTATAGATGGACTAATAGACCAAGTCCCACACACTGCTAGAAGCCCAAATATTTTTTCAGAGCTAGATGCAGAAAAAAATTATATTGAATTTGCAACCTGATGGAGGTCAGTATAGATGGACTAAAAGAGCAAGTCCCACACGCTGCTACAAGGTGAAATATTTTTTCAGAGCTAGATGCAGATAAAAATTATTTTTAATTTGCAACCTGATGGAGGTCATTATAGATGGACTAATAGACCAAGTCCCACACACTGCTAGAAGCCCAAATATTTTTTCAGAGCTAGATGCAGAAAAAAATTATATTCAATTTGCAACCTGATAAAGGTCAGTATAGATGGACTAATAGACCAAGTCCTACACACTGCTAGAAGCCCAAATATTTTTTCAGAGCTAGATGCAGAAAAAAATTATATTCAATTTGCAACCTGATGGAGGTCAGTATAGATGGACTAATAAACCAAGTCCCACACACTGCTTGAAGCCCAAATATTTTTTCAGAGCTAGATGCAGAAAAAAAATATATTCAATTTGTAACCTGATGGATGTCAGTATAGATGGACTAATAGACCAAGTCCCACACACTGCTAGAAGCCCAAATATTTTTTCAGAGCTAGATGCAGAAAAAAATTATATTCAATTTGCAACCTGATGGAGGTCAGTATAGATGGACTAATAGAGCAAGTCCCACACACTGCTAGAAGCCCAAATATTTTTTTAGAGCTAGATGCAGAAAAAAATTATATTCAATTTGCAACCTGGTGGAGGTTAGTATAGATGGACTAATAGAATGATGCTATGCCCAAAAGGTTTTACTTCACTAGGTGCAGTAAAAAAATTGGTATTCTATACACAGGTGGTGTAGCCTGCAGCACAGATAGGCTACTCCACTGACTATCACACTCTGCAATAGTCCAAAAAGGATTTGCTTTGCTAGATTTAGCCAAATGCTGTGAAAAAAACTTGCACAGCGCTGGCACAGACCTGCCTGGCAAAAACTGATAGGAACTGATGTAGCTTAGTCCTGAAAAGGACTGCAATTACAATTAGTCTTTACTCCCAACCCATCTATTTAAGAGCACAGACCTGCCTGATAAAAGTCGTAGGAAATGCTGTAACCTAGTCCTTAAAAGGACTGCAATCACAACTCTTCCCTACTCCCAAGCTATCTGTAGATTTGTGCGAAAATTGGCTTGAAATTAACAAGGTATAGTGCACACAGCAACAGCGGTGCCGTCTAACACGCAGCTGCAGCAGTGAGAAAATGGTGGCGATGGGGAAAATGTCTGGGTCTTATAGGGCAAGGACATGTGACATACACTGCCAATGACACATGCCCTTGCTTGTGTGAAAAAAAGCACTTCGCTCCGTGTGTGCGCTGCTGATAGTCTAACAGATTGCACCTCCCCACTGTAAATGCGGGAAAAAGAAAAAAAAATAGAGATCTTCATTATTCCTGCAGAGATCCATCCCCTGCCCCTCCCCCCGCCCCGCTGTACACTCAAACTGCGTATTAACATTAATTTTCAGCATTACTGAGAAAAAATCCAGTTATGATTTTGGTGCATGAACAGTTATCGAACATAACCTCGAACAGCCGAATTTTTTTCAAATCGTTCGTGTTCGCCGAACGGCTCGAACACCGCCCAAAACAGCTCGAATTTGAGATTGGCGAACAGTTTGAGTCGAACACCGCTCATCTCTAATCAGAAGCGATTAGTCGATCGCAGCTTTAAGTCCCGTAATGGGACTATTAAATAAAGTGAAAAGTACAAAAAATTTTTTTAAAAATATGAAATAAAAGAATAAAGAAAAGTTCAAATCTCCTCCCTTTTTTCCCATTAAAAATAAAACAATTAAAAAAATACATATATTTGTTAATGCTGCATTTGCAAAAGTCCAATCTATCAAAATATAAAGTAAATTAATCCGATCAGTAAACACCGTAATGAGAAAAAATTAAAATGCCAAAATTATGTTTTTTTGTCCTGTGCAACATTGAAATAGAATGCAATAAGAGGCGATCCAGACATCATATCTACCCCAAAAAAGTATTAGTAATAACATCAGCTCAGGGTGCAAAAAATAATCCCTTACACAGCCCTATATCCCAAAAAAATAAAAATGTTATGAATCTCAGAAAATGGCGACAAAAGCAATTTTGGTATCTGTGTACTTATACCAACCTTGAGAATCTTATTGCCAAGTCAATTTTACCATATAGTGAAAATGGTAATAAAAAAAATAAAATGAAATTACGTACAAGCGAGAAGAACCAGAAAAATCTTTTTTGTAGCCAAAAAATGTGCACAATATTATATATAAAAATGTATTGAACATTAATTCTGCAACTTTTATCAAAATTAATTCTTGAACCTTTTCCATTTCTCTTCAAAGCTTCTCTTGATACCTTTTCACTTATAGAAGGCCTGCGGATCTTCTCTGTGAAGCATTCAGCTGTAGTCCCCCATAATGGTTACGTTCCATCTACCTTGGTATTGTCGTTCCATCTCCTTGATATCCTTTAAACGTTTCAGCATGCTCTCTACGATGGATTTAAATTTTGGATCTTTGTTGTTACCTAGAAATTCTTCTCAACTGTTTTAAAAGAATCCCAGGCTCTTTTCTCAACAGCTTTGATTTTTGTTTTGAACATGTCATCCTTCATGAGTTTCCAAATATCCAGACCCACAAAAATGCCTTCCTTCAGTTTTTCTTTGGACAGTCCCTGAAACTTGGTACGCAGGTACTTAAAAGTCTCTCCTTTCTGTAGAGCTTTCACAAACTGCTTCATCAATCCAAGCTTAATGTGGAGTTGTGGCAGGAGAAATTTAGTGGGATCAACAAACTTTCCGCAACTATTTTCTTGAGTCCAGGTTGCAAAGATGCTCTAATTTGCCCAACTTTTTTGGCTCCAATGATGAGTCTTATCCCGGCTGCCCCATTCACACAAAAAGCATGGGTATTTCATTAATCATCCTTGCTGCCCAAGTAGAAAGAGAGGACTTTCAGATCACAACATATAGATCCTCTTGATCCTCGTAGTTAAGTTTCTTGAGAATAAAGTCTAAATTCTTATAGCTTTCCTTCAAGTGCACAGAATGCCCAACAGGTATTGAAGCATACTTGCTGCCATTGTGCAGTAGCACAGCTTTCAGACTTTTTTTGGATGAATCAATAAAGAATGTCCACTCACTCACATTGTACTCAATGTTAATTTTTTCTATAAGCCCAGAAACGTCACTGCAATACACTAGAGCATCATCTTGAGAAAAGCATGGAAGTTATACCTTTTCTCTTCCTCTGTACTATGAAAAAACATTTCTAACCAATGTAATGATGCCAAAATCATCCACCAAAGGTCACACAAAGGGGTAAAAATATGCTGCAAGAAAAAGCCTATGGAGTCAGTGTTTGTGAAAAAACTGTACGTGATGGAAGTTTTTCTATATTTTTACTGAGTTCAGCGATAGAAAGTATATCAAAGTCACCCCTCAGTTTTCAAGCAATTTTACTCTTGCAGACCTGTGTTATTATTGAAATCACACCATTTATATTTGGCAATAAGTCAGCATGCTCAAACGATAATCCAATTTCTTTCCCCATACCCTACAGGAATCATTAAAAGAACATATGCCAATTCCTAGAACAAAATGGTAACAGACTAACAGTATAAGCAATTTGTTATGCCACCTTGGTTCTTGCCAGCTTCTCTTCATTTTTTGAGGTAATGTAATGTTAAGCATTTCTTCATATTTTTTAGGTGTCACTTAAAGTACTTTTCCGAAATACAAAAAAAAGAGTAAACCTTAACCCCTTAATAACATCTGATGTACTAATACGCGTCTGTGCCCTGGGACTTAAGAGCCAGACCCGTATTAGTACGTCATCGCGATCGCGCGCGCACACAGGCTGTGCGGGCGCGATCGCCGCCGGGTGTCAGCTGATTGTCACAGCTGACACCCGGTACTATGTGCAGGGAGCGGTCCTGCACCGCTCCCAGCACATTAATCCCCGAGATGCTGCGATCGAAGTCGATCAAAGTCGATCGCGGCATTGCGGGGGCAAGGGGAGGTGATCGGCGATACTCACCTCCTCTTCCGGCTTCCAGCGCAGTCTGCAAAGGCTTCCCGGGTGTTGCCATGACGACCCGATGTCGTCATGACAACATCCGGGTCACCAGATTGCAGGAAGATTGCTTGGACATGCGCAGTGCATCTCCAAGCAATCTTCACACTGTGCACTTCTGACAGCCTTCATGGCATAGGGATGGTGTTCCATTCCTGTGCCATGCAGGCGATCAGAAAAAAAAAAGTGAAAGTCCCAGAGTGGGACAAAGTAATAAAGTGTATAAACTGTGTGAAAGTGGAAAAAAAAAAAAAAATGTGCAAAAATATTATAAAAAAATAAAAAAAATAATACACCAAAAATAAAAATATAATGTACCCATCAATAAATATTATTATAAAAAAAATAAAAAAAAAACAATAAAAGTACACATATTTGGTATCGCCGCGTCCGTAACAACCTGACCTATAAAACTGTCCAACTAGTTAACCCCTTCAGTGAACACGGTAAAAAAAAAAAAAAAAAAACGAAGCAAAAAACAATGCTTTATCACCATACCGCCAAACAAAAAGTGGAATAACACGCGATCAAAAAGACGCATATAAATAAAAATGATACCGCTGAAAACGTCATCTCGTCCCGCAAAAAACAAGCAGCCATACAGCTCCATCAGCTGAAAAATAAAAAAGTTATAGCTCTCAGAATAAAGCGATACTAAAAAATATTTTTTTCTATAAAATAGCTTTTATTGTGTATAAGCGCCAAAACATAGAAAAATGATACAAATGTGGTACCGCTGTAAACGTACTGACCCGAAGAATAAAGCTACCTCATCAATTTTACCACACGCGGAACGGAATAAAAAAAAAAAAAAAACAATTCCTGAATTGTTGGTTTTTGTTTATTCTGCCTCCCAAAAATCGGAATAGAAAGCGATCAAAAAATGTCACGTGCCTGAAAATGGCACCAATAACAACGTCAAGTCATCCCGCAAAAAACGAGCCGTCACATGACTGTCTGCCAAAATCTGGAAAAATTATAGCTCTCAAAATATGGCGATGCAAAAACTAGATTTTACAAAAAATGCGTCTTTTAGTGTGTGACAGCTGTCAGTCATAAAAACCCCATATGATTCTGGCATTGCTGTAATCACACCGACCCGAAGAATAAAGTCGTCTAATCACTTATACCGCACAAGGAACGGCGTCAAAAATAAACTCTTGGGTTAGGATTGGGCTAGGGTTAGGGCTGGGTTTGGGGCTAGGGTTGTGCTGGGGCTAGGGTTGTGCTGGGGCTAGGGTTGTGCTAGGGTTAGGGCTGGGGTTGGGATTTTTTTCAAAAGTAAGAGAAAAAGATGACGATATGGCGACTAGTGTTGAGAGCAAGTGCTCGCTACTTGAGTTTGCATCGGGTGCTCTGGTATGCATTGAGTATCGTGGGTATTTGAGTGACATGCTCGAGTCTCTGCCCCATATGCTTCGCGGCCAAAAAACTTTACGGGGATTGCCTGCCATGCACGAGCGATCCCCGCATGTTTTTTTTTTGGTGTCTAATAACCGTGAAACATGCGGAGCAGGGACTCGAGCATGTCACTCGAGCACACGCTGTACATGGTGCATACCTGAGTACCCGATGCAAACTCAAGTAGCGAGCACTTGCGCTCAAGAATAATGACAACTTATTCAATATGATGACCTAATGTAAACAAATAATGTGCCGTACCTCTGGGTTCAAAATGTTCACTATACACCTTAATAAAATCCTTGAGGGGTATAGTTTCCAAAATGGGGAAACTTGTGGGGGAGCTCCACTGTTTAGGCACATCACGGGCTCTCCAAACGCGACATGGTGTCCGCTAACAAATTGAATGGAAAATCGGATCAAATTGTTAGCGGACGCCATGTTGCGTTTGGAGAGCCCCTGTGTGCCCAAACATTGGAGCTCCCCCACAAGTGACCCCATTTTGGAAACTAGACCCTCCAAGGCACCTATTTAGATGCATAGTGAGCACTTGGAACCCCCAGGTGCTTCACAAATTGATTCGTAAAAATGAAAAAGTGAAAAAAAAAACACTTTTTCATTTTTATGAATCAATTTGTGAAGCACCTGGGGTTCCAAGTGCTCACTATGAATCTAGATAGGTGCCTTGGGGGGTCTAGTTTCCAAAATGGGGTCACTTGTGGGGGAGCTCCAATGTTTGGGCACACAGGGACTCTCTAAATGCAACATGGTATCCGCTAACAAATTGAATGGAAAATCGGCTCAAATTGTTAGCGGACACCACATTGCGTTTGGAGAGCCCCTCTGTGCCCAAACTTTGGAGCTCCCCCACAAGTGACCCCATTTTGGAAACTAGACCCCCCAAGGCACCTTTCTAGATGCATAGTGAGCACTTGGAACCCCCAGGTGCTTCACAAATTGATTCGTAAAAATGAAAAAGTGAAAAAAAAAACACTTTTTCATTTTTATGAATCAATTTGTGAAGCACCTGGGGTTCCAAGTGCTCACTATGAATCTAGATAGGTGCCTTGGGGGGTCTAGTTTCCAAAATGGGGTCACTTGTGGGGGAGCTCCAATGTTTGGGCACACAGGGACTCTCCAAATGCAACATGATATCCGCTAACAAATTGTCGGCTCAAATTGTTAGCGATATCATGTTGCATTTGGAGAGTCCCTGTGTGCCCAAACATTGGAGCTCCCCCACAAGTGACCCCATTTTGGAAACTAGACCCCCCAAGGCACCTATGTAGATGCATAGTGAGCACTTGGAACCCCAGGTGCTTCACAAATTGATTCATAAAAATGAAAAAGTGTTTTTTTTTTCACTTTTTCATTATTACGAATCAATTTGTGAAGCACCTGGGGGTTCCAAGTGCTTACTATGCATCTAGAAAGGTGCCTTGGGGGGTCTAGTTTCCAAAATGGGGTCACTTGTGGGGGAGCTCCAAAGTTTGGGCACACATGGGCTCTCCAAACACAACATGGCGTCCGCTAATTATTCAAGCAAATTTTACAATCAAAAAGTCAAATGGCGCTCCTTCCCTTCCGAGCCCTGCCGTGCGCCCAAACAGTGTTTTTTCCCCAAATATTGGGTATCTGCGTGCCCAGGGGAAATTGCACAACAAATTTTGGGGTCCATTTTTTCTTGTTACCCCTGTGAAAATAAAAAAAATTGGGTCTAAAGTAACATTTTTGTGAAAAAAGTTAAATGTTCATTTTTTTCTTCCACATTCAAAAAATTCCTGTGAAGCACCTGAAGGGTTAATAAAGTTCTTGAATGTGGTTTTGAGCACCTTGAGGGGTGCAGTTTTTAGAATGGTGTCACTTTGGGGTATTTTCTGTCATAAAGACCTCTCAAAGTGACTTCAAATGTGATGTGGTCCCTAAAAAAATGGTTTTGTAAATTTTGTTGGAAAAATGAGAAATCGCTGGTCAACTTTTAACCCTTATAGCTCCCTAACAAAAAAAAATTTTGGTTCCAAAATTGTGCTGATGTAAAGTATACATGTGGGAAATGTTATTTATTAACTCTTTTGTGTGACATATCGCTCTGATTTCAGGGCTTAAAAATTCAAATTTTGAAAATTGCAAAATTTTCAAAATTTTCGCCAAATTTCCGTTTTTTTCACAAATAAACGCAAGTGATATCGAAGAAATTTTTCCACAATCATGAAGTACAGTATGTCACTAAAAAACAGTCTCAGAATCAGGGGGATCCGTTGAAGCGTTCCAGAGTAATTACCTCATAAAGTGACAGTGGTCAGAATTGTAAAAATTGGCCCGGTCATTAACGTGCAAACCACCCGCGGGGCTTAAGGGGTTAAATACTGTAATTACTGACCTCACTGGTCGTGCTGTGTTCTGTTTACGTGACTTCTATTGAGGAGAGAGTCTGTTGTTTGAGCTTCATTTTGAAAATGTTTCCTTTCTAGTTCATGCTCATTCCCTACAGAAAAACATTTCACTCCCACAATGACACATGACTAGTGACATCCTGTATTTTGAATAAAAACAATCACCTTTATGTTATCAACATGTGGGTTGTCAGCACAGAAGGCTGAATACACTTACCTCACTTGTCTCTTGGCATGCAGTCTAAACTCAGAAAGCGTATTTTTTTGTAAATGCCTTTAGCAAAGTTAGTATTGGTGACAAATAGACATCAATTGCTGTTAAAGGTTTGAACTTGGACTACCCCTTCAAGGATTAAACACCTATATAGCATATCTGATTTGCTTTGTCTAATTCTAGCTTTGGAAGCAAAGTCCTTAATATTTAATCATGTAGTAATTTCTTCTGCTCTATCTTTCATAAAGAGTTGTCATTTTCTTACTTTACTGTGATATTTCATGTGTTAATGTTATAAGCAATTAATAGAGGCATGGATATATAATTGTTCTATCTGTCACAGGCTGAAAAATTAAGTGATAGCTGAAAAGAGAGAGCAGAGTGGATAATAAATGTAATATCCTGCTAATGGACAAATAAAAAATGGTAAATTATAATAAAAAATTAGGCCCTGATTTATCAATGTGCTTTCACCATAATTTAGGCGTAAAACACCTTCAAATTTTTGTAAAACTCAAAGTTGCACAACCAATATGTGACTTTTGGAATTTTAGCAGCACTTCAGGCCAGCCCTGCCATATTTTACAAAAGGGTTGGTATCTGGGGTGGTATAGGGGAGTGTAGCACCCTGAGGATTCGGCTGCTACAGGGGTATTACACCTCAAGCCAGAGGTGTGGTATTCCACTCCCGGGTAAGGATGGAGTGTGGAACTGAGCTTAGTGGGCTGCATGCACTACATACATCCCATTTCCGGGGGACAGAACAACGGTACTCCCACCAGTATATGTGCAGGTACGACAGCGTCTGTCCCTGGCTGGAGTGGGAGGGGGGTGGAACATCCCAGTAGTGTAGGGGCAGATAGGGGGAGTAGTCTGGGTAAAGCTAGGAGCCCATTGGGTGCTCGTCACCTGGGTTCACACATAGAGGGAGTATATAAGGTGGGCACCATCTTAGGACAGGGTCTTTGGTCAGAGAGCCTGAGGAGAAGCAGAGCAGAGGAGCTCAGCCAGGAGGGCTGACAGGGAGCTGTGGCTCCGGCTGGGCCCAGCTCCAGAGCAAGGCCTGCAGAGAGAGGAGTAAGAAGGACCCAGAGAGAAAGACAGAGGGAACCCCAAGAACCCAGAAACAGACCAGAAAGGGTGAAGGGTTGGCGGACACGGGTACCGGAACCCGAACTGGTGGAGGCCACTTATCCTCAGCCAGGAACCGGAGGTCGTGGTCAAGATTTGCCACGACCCTCACCAAATCCACCAGAAAGGCACACCAAGCATAGGGTCAGGGAACCCAGAGGAGGTTTGACCACCAAGAGACCCGAGGGAGCCGGCCAAAGGTGGATCCCTGGTGGGAACGGCCAGGAGAAAGAGAGGGAGAAGGGAGCTCAGGACCACGCTCCAGAACTGCCTGGGGGTTAGCCGAGTCCAGGACCTGGTGGACGCAGCACGGCTCGGGTGGTCACTCAAGGCCAGAGTGACTGAGAGAACACTTGTGAGTAAAACCCCTGAAACTGCATCTCACGTCTCTGCCTCTCCTTTCTACAACATAACTACACCCATCATCCACACCTGCTGCCCTGAGGCCATACCCCTCCCGTTGGGGGTTATACCATCACTGCTGCACATATACCACCGGCCTCAGCGGACTGCTCTGCAGCGGCGGCTTCAAAGCCGCACTCAACGGGTGGCGTAGTCGATCAAATTAACATCTACTGCCATAGACTGCCACTTAGTTTGACACCCTGGGCACGGACCGGGTCACCGCCACAAGGACTACTACCCCCGTCGAGATCCGGCTCCGGGTATCCCTTGCACATGGCCCAGGGGGCACGTCAACTTTGGCGTAGTCGGCAGGATAACGTGCCCGCAACCACCGGGTACTGCGTGCCTGAAGAAAAGTTCATATTTACCGTAAAAAGAAGTCTCCCGCCAATTCCGGAGGGTCCCCGCCATCGGACGCCATCTCGGATCGTTTCCCGCCGTTTGCCCGCCATCTGCAGTCTTTTCCCGCCATCCACAGAGTTTCCCGCCATTGGGAAGCGGTTCCCGCCATCTGAGAAGATTTCCCGCCCTGGCAGAGCGGACGCCATTATGGGCGTGCCAGAGGGTGGCAAGAGGCCACCTCCCATCGTGGGCCAGGACCAAGAATGGCGCCAAAAACGAAGACCGCCCCCACCAGCAGAGACTGCAATGATTGAGATGTCCATCAGCGTGGGGGGTCTACCCCTGGAACTGACAATCACCAAGTTGCCCCAGGACCGCCCTCAATGGGGGCGGATACAGAACAAAAGAGAGAAGATGGGAGCAGCTTGGAGGAGTCTAGAGAGAACACACCCGGAGATGGAGGGAGAGTCAGGCAGCACCGACGCTGTGGTCAGGAGCCTGTTGCAGGCCGCCACTCCAGAAGACCTGCTGGAGATTCTGGCGCAGCTCCCCGGAGATCGGGAGCGTGCACAGACCGCGCTGGAGGGCCTCGCACGGAAGATGGCCCGGGTACAGCAGGAAGCGCTGGCGGAGTGGAGCAAGGAGATGGCCCAGCAGGCTGGAACCCGCCAGCGAAGCACGCCACCCACGACAAGGAGCATGTCCGCCTCTGAGGAAGGTGCAGGAGGGACGACGGCCGGAGACGACGCCGCGGAGGGAGTTGAAGGAAAGGGAGCAGGTAATGGGGACGACAACACCCCGTGCCCGAGAGTCACAAGCCTGCCCCAGCTCCCCGTCGCAGAGCCCGAGACCCCACTCACCACTCACGTTGCTGCATCGTCACCGCTCCGAGCTAGGCCTCAAGCGGCAGGAGCCGCGGCCACGCCCCCTGCTACGTCATGCGCCTCGACTCAGAGCGCGGCCAAGCAAGAAGCGCCCCCGGCCTGGTCGCAAGGCCAAGTACCCCCGGGCGCCGCCATCTTCACAGCGCCCTCTACCTCCATCATGCCACCGGTCTGGTCGCAAGGCCTGGTAGACCCGGGCGCCGCAGCCTTTAAAGCGCCCTTTGTATTCAGACTACCTTCGGCCTGGACGCAAGGCCAGGAGCCCCTGGGCGCCGCAAACACCACAGCGCCCTCTGCCTCCACAGCACCCCGTCTAGGCGAAGACCGCTCCGCACAAAACACCACCCAGGACGGGCTGCTCTTCGTGTGGCCACCTGAATATATTCATCCTCGATTCCGGAGGGAACGGCCTCTGGATGAGCCTCTAATTCCGGCTCCTGCGCCCGCCAAACTCGATCCGCTTCCGTTGGAGGACGCCCAATTTGAGTGGGACCCTACCGGTGAGGACCTGATGGGATTCACCGAGGAGACCCGGGCAGCCGCAGCCCAGCGTACGGAGTGCTGCCGGCAACAATTGGAGGTTTTTGCTAAGGAGCGACGAGAGAGGCGGGTCCGCGAGGAGCGGCTCCAAGTCCAGAGCGCCGAGCAAAAGCGCCGGGCCCGCAGAAACCCCCGTACTGCCCACGGTCCCCGTGCCAGCGGGACTGTAATAAAATTCCAAATGGAGCACGGGTGGGATTTTATACGGGACCACAGAACCCCCGGCGACGTCTTTGTCACCCGCAGAGACGTAGAAAGCCATCTGCCGGAGGGACACAGAGGTCGTGACCTTTACCTGGGAGATGAGGTCACCTTCACCCGGCACCAGTGTGCCAAAGGACCCTATGCCCTTCATGTACATCGCCTGACTGAGGAGGAGCTGCGGTGTGAGGAGGAACAAGAGGACCCGGACGGGTCTGAAGATTACCCTCAGGCAGGAGCAGGAGGACGTCGCCACTGATGTACAGTAGGAGCACTGTAAATAGTTACCCGTGAAGGTACAATAACTGTTGCCAGTAAGATATAGTCCCCGTTGGGACCAGTGAACTGTTCCAGTGTGTCCCATCTCCCCACAGGCTGAGGACTGTGAGCAGCCATCCCTTTTCCCCACTGGCCGAGGACTGAGAGCGGCCATATCCCTTGTAAATAGTTGCGCTTCTTAAAGCGCCCCCTACTGGTTTTATAGGAAACTGTTTTTTCTACCAGAGACTGTGGCGCTTACCTGGTCACAATTTGCACAAGTGGCCAGAGGTCAAAAATGTTTTATATGAAAAGTTTTATTATGATGAAAGAGTTAATATTATTTTATGATGTGTCCGTAACATTTTAAAAGAGAAGTACCTCCCATAAAGGGATGATTGAAGGTTACTGTTTATATATTTTATATGTAGTGCACTTTAAAAAGCTTGTATGTTTTATGTTTTTGCTCTTTTACAGCCCGAGGACGTGCTGTGATTTACCAGGGGGGAATGTAGCACCCTGAGGATTCGGCTGCTACAGGGGTATTACACCTCAAGCCAGAGGTGTGGTATTCCACTCCCGGATAAGGATGGAGTGTGGAACTGAGCTTAGTGGGCTGCATGCACTACATACATCCCATTTCCGGGGGACAGAACAACGGTACTCCCACCAGTATATGTGCAGGTACGACAGCGTCTGTCCCTGGCTGGAGTGGGAGGGGGGTGGAACATCCCAGTAGTGTAGGGGCAGATAGGGGGAGTAGTCTGGGTAAAGCTAGGAGCCCATTGGGTGCTGGTCACCTGGGTTCACACATAGAGGGAGTATATAAGGTGGGCACCATCTTAGGACAGGGTCTTTGGTCAGAGAGCCTGAGGAGAAGCAGAGCAGAGGAGCTCAGCCAGGAGGGCTGACAGGGAGCTGTGGCTCCGGCTGGGCCCAGCTCCAGAGCAAGGCCTGCAGAGAGAGGAGTAAGAAGGACCCAGAGAGAAAGACAGAGGGAACCCCAAGAACCCAGAAACAGACCAGAAAGGGTGAAGGGTTGGCGGACACGGGTACCGGAACCCGAACTGGTGGAGGCCACTTATCCTCAGCCAGGAACCGGAGGTCGTGGTCAAGATTTGCCACGACCCTCACCAAATCCACCAGAAAGGCACACCAAGCATAGGGTCAGGGAACCCAGAGGAGGTTTGACCACCAAGAGACCCGAGGGAGCCGGCCAAAGGTGGATCCCTGGTGGGAACGGCCAGGAGAAAGAGAGGGAGAAGGGAGCTCAGGACCACGCTCCAGAACTGCCTGGGGGTTAGCCGAGTCCAGGACCTGGTGGACGCAGCACGGCTCGGGTGGTCACTCAAGGCCAGAGTGACTGAGAGAACACTTGTGAGTAAAACCCCTGAAACTGCATCTCACGTCTCTGCCTCTCCTTTCTACAACATAACTACACCCATCATCCACACCTGCTGCCCTGAGGCCATACCCCTCCCGTTGGGGGTTATACCATCACTGCTGCACATATACCACCGGCCTCAGTGGACTGCTCTGCAGCGGCGGCTTCAAAGCCGCACTCAACGGGTGGCGTAGTCGATCAAATTAACATCTACTGCCATAGACTGCCACTTAGTTTGACACCCTGGGCACGGACCGGGTCACCGCCACAAGGACTACTACCCCCGTCGAGATCCGGCTCCGGGTATCCCTTGCACATGGCCCAGGGGGCGCGTCAGGAGGACCAAGCATGCCCTTCAAATCTATGATAATTTATGTCACTAAAGTAGCATAAATTACACCAGAAATGAACTCTAGTTCCTGACTAGAGTAACATTTATGACAGTGGTGAACAACAGTTTAAGTGCACGCATCTTAATAAATTAGGCGTATCTTACTATAGCACAGTTTATCAAGACAAGCATACAAAATGCCATTATTGATAAATTGGGGTTTTAATTTTGAACCCCCTCATGACACATATTGCATATTATATTATATTTGCGTCATAGGTTGTGTCCCCATCTTTGATGCGCACTCGGACGTCAAGCCTGCATTCCCCCCCCCACTTGATGGCTGACATTAAAGGCCTCTAAGAGCGAGGGTAGATCTCTGTTAACCAGTTAAATGTCGCTGTCAATCTCTAAAAGCAACATTTAGCATGCGCTGAAGGGGAGCATATCATTCCGGCTCACCCGTGAAGTCATCGCAGGGCATTGATGGGTGCGCATTACGGCCAGGGGTCTGTCGATGACCCCCGTGCCTGTCATTATGATCCTCCTGTGAATGCCTGGCCGTGGCCAGCATTCATAGGAGATTGTGATTTCTGCTATACATAGCACAGGCGATCGGACGATCGTAGCTTCAAGTCCCCTAAAGAGACTATTAAATACAGTGAAAGGTGGAATAAAAAGTTTTTTAAAAAATAAAAAACACAAAAGTTCTAATCACCCCCCTTTTGCCCCATTAAAAATAAAACAATTAAAAAAATACACATATTTTTGGTCACTGCAACATTGCAATAAAATGCAATAATAGGCAAGCAAAACATCGCATTTACTCCAAAATGGTATGAGTAAAAGTGTCAGTTCAGGGTGCAAAAAATAAGCTATGACACAACCCCAGATCCTGAAAAATGAGAATGTTATGGGACTCAGAAAATGGCGACAAAAGCAAAATATTTTCTTTTACAAATTTCAAAATTTTTTTCACCACTGAAATAAAAAAAAACTATACATGTTTGGTATCTTCATACTCATAGTGACCTGAGGAATCATCCTGCCAGGTCAGTTTTACCATATAGTGAACATGTTAAATAAAAAAACAAAAAACTATTGTGGAATTGCACTTTTGTTGTAATTTCAACACACTTGTAATTTTTTTCTTGTTTTCCAGTACACTATGTGGTATAATGAATCATGTCATTGAAAAGTATTACTCGTTTCACAAAAAACAAGCCCTCATACGTCTATGAGGTCGGAAAAATAAAAAAATTATGGCTCTTGGAAGAAAAGGAGGAAAAAACAGGGATGTAAAAATGGAAAATCGCCCGGGGGTGATGGGTTAAAGAAAAAGGGGTTTAAGAACTGAAAAGGTAAAAGTCCCCTATAAAGAATATCATATGTATCAAAATATAAAACCTTGGCCTTTAAGTCCTTACCAAAATGGCAATTTTCCATTTAAACACTTTTGTTTTTTACTCTCTTTCTTCCAAGAGACATGACTATTTTTATTTTTCCATTGACATAGTTATATGAGTACTTGTTTTTGCAGAACGAGTTGTACTTTTGATTGACACTATCCATGTTATCATGTGATGTACTGGAAAAAAGGAAAACAAATTCCAAGGTCAGCCAAATTGTGAAAAAAGTGTTTTTTGTTTTTACATTGCTCATACAGTAAAAATTATGATTATATTGATATCAAACATGCTTAGTTTCTTTTTTACTTAATTGAAACTTGTCTTGTCTGTTAATGCTATTAACTTGTAGATATAGTGTTAATCTGCAAGTTAATCGCATTTTGAAGGTATGCGCAGTACTGAAATTGTGGCACCCAGGGCAAAATTAACTTTATTTCTCCCAGGAGCTGCCGACCTTTAGTCATGCAGGAGAGCCCAGAGCAATGACATTCACTGCTCACAGCACCAAGAGTGGCAGCTGTAGCATGCTCGCAACTGCTCATTACTCGCCCGGGCATCTCACTGCTCGAGATGCTTGGCGAGTACTTCCGGGATGTTCTGGTGGGAGTTCGAGTCCTTGTCCTTCATTGTTGGCGCTGTTTTAACAGTGAAAAAAGATGCGGGGATTGCCTGCCATTCACTGTAATGCTGCAGCCATGTTGGTTGTGGCATTACAGTGATTGGCTGGCTGCATAGCGTCATCGGGTCTATATCAGACCCGGTGACCCTTTGCTCGTCACAGTCTACCTTTCAGACAGGCAGTGTAGGGAGAGCTGCAGCTGAGTGAGGGAGAGAATTGGCAGTTGATTTAGTCAGGTATTAAGCAGTAATATACATCTAAATTAACATTCCTTCTAAGGACTAATTCAGATGCATTCAGAAAACATCACTGCTCTAGAGGAGATCTGCATGGAGGAATGGGCCAACATACCAGCAACAGGGTGTGTCAACCTTGTGAAGACTTACAGAAGACATTTGACCTCTGTTATTGCCAAGAAAGGATATATAACAAAGTATTGAGATGAACTTTTGTAACTGACCAAATACTTATTTTCCACCAAAATTTGAAAAAAAATTCTTTCCAAATCAGACAATGTGATTTTCATGATTTGCTTTCTCATTTTGTTTCTCATAGTTGAGGTCTACCCATGATGTCAATTACAGGCCTCTCTCATCTTTTTAAGTGGGAGAACTTGCACAATTGGTGGCTGACTAAATACTTTTTCCCCCACTGTATTTATTACTGGTGATAGCCTGAGTTAGGCAGGCAGACTTTGTGGAAACTGTATACAGCAGAATAGGGTTGACTGCACGTTCTGTCTGCTGCTGTTACAGATATCCATAGCCCTAGATATCAGGGCTAATTTTCTTTTGCTCTTAATCCTGATTATTTGATTAAAAAGCAATACAGCACACCATTTACTTCTCCATTTGTTTGTTAGCAGAATACAGCCAGATTTTTTTCATTTTATTGCCATTGCTGTATTGTGGAAGCAGACTTGTCAATCATCAGATGCAGTAATAATCGTGACATTCTTTGGAGCGTGCCAAATATTACACTCCAATTAAAGTCTTCCAGTTGTGCGTTGTTCAACCTATTCACACTTGGTCGCTGACCAATATCATACTAATAGGTCACTTCCTAAGACCATGGTCATCAGACGTGATCCCAAAATACTGTGGTAATAATCGTGACATTTTTTGGAGCGTGACAAATATTACACTCCAGTTAAAGTCTGCTAGTTGTGTGTTGTTCAATCTATTCACACTTAGTCGCTGACCAATACCATATCTCTAACACCACTGCCTAAAACCATGGTCATCAGATGTGATCCCATATTACTGCGGTAATAATACAGACATTTTATGCAGCGTGCCAAATATACTCCATTTCAAGTCTGCCAGCCGTGTGTTGTTGAACCTATTAACACTTGGTGGCTGACCAATACCGCACTACAAGGCCACTGCCTAAAACCGTGGTCATCAAATGTGATCCCATATTACTGCAGTAATAATACAGGCATTTTGTGGAGGGTGCCAAATATTATACTCCATTTAAAATTGGCAAGGCGTTTGACAAGGGGCGGGAAAGTGGACAGGATTTTGCACGCAGAGGCCGAGGCCACGGGCAAGATGAAACTGTGCCTGCTGTGGGAGCACAGCAAACACCCACATCATGTTGTACTACCTTCCTGTCCCAATTTATAGGGGGCCGCGGAACACCACTCATGAAGTCAGAGCAGTGTGAAAAGGTTATTAGTTGGATAGCAGATAATGCTTCCAGTCAGTTTGCCACCACCACCACCCTTCCACACGGTCAAGTTTCAGTAGCCGTGAGTCTGGACCACATATTTCTCACCCTGATCCTCCTTCCTCCCACCATGATGAGTGCCCGGAGACAAGTGATCCCACAATTGGACACTCCGAAATGCTGTTCACTTTTCCATTTATAGATTTGGGCCTCTCACCCGGCCTGCATCAATCGGTGCAAGAAGAGATTGCATGCATCGATGCCCAAATATTTGAGAAGCCATGGTTACATGAAGGCGATGGTGGGAAAGTGTAATTTCTGTCACAAGAGTTGAATGATGATGATGATGAGACACAATAGCCACCAAGTCAGGAGGAGGCCTAGGGTGCATACGTGGAAGACGAGATGGTGGACGATGAAGTCACTGACCCAACCTGGCAAGATGATATGCATAGCGAGGACATCAGGACAGAGGGGCAGGGAGTCATAGCACCATAACAGGCAGGAAGAAGCAGTGGGGTGGTCACAGACACAACGTGGTCAACTGTTCCACGGAACACCAACATGAGCAAAAGTGTTTGGCTCTATTTTAAAGACTGTTCAAACTCCAAAAAGGCCATTTGAAACATCTGCCATGTCAGCATCAGCAGGAGCAGCAAAACTACCAGCCTTACCACCACCATGCTCAGGCACATGACAGCAAAGCACACGACTAGTTGGGCCGAAAGCCAGGGTCCAGAAACATTGTCTGCAAGTGACACCACTGCTTCTTCCACTGTTGTGCGTGCATGCCAATCCTCTGTCCATGGCGCAGGTGAAGATGCCTCCCGCCATGCACGAGTCATTGCACATTTGCAACCATTGTCCCAGTGCAGCGTTCCGTTGTCCCTAACACAGTCCTTTGAACGCAAGCGCAAATATGCAGCCAACGTCACACAGGCCACAACACTAAACACCCACATTTCTCAAATGCTTACACTTGAAATGTTGCCTTTTAGGCTAGTTGAGACGGAATCTTTCCACAACCTGATGGCAGTCATCCCTCGATACTTGGTCCCCAGCTGCCAGTATTTCTCCCGGTGTGCCGTCCCCACATTATACAAGCACGTGTCCCAGAACATTACCCGTGCCCTCAACAACGCAGATACTGGGAAGGTCCACCTTATCACAGACACATGGACAGGTGCTTGTAGCCAGGGACGGTACATATCGCTGATGCACAGGACCCAGTCGGACCCTGAGATGGAACATGTCCTCCCGATGCAGAGGATTGCGCGTCCTGGGTCAATCAGGGTTGCCCCCACATTTTACAGTTCCTGCACCTCCTCTTCCTCTTCAGCCTCCATCTCCGAAATGACCACATCAGTCGGAAGCTGAAAGCACTGCAGCACTGCCTTGGCCAAGCGGCAACAGGCTGTGCTGAAGCTAATATTCTTAGGGGGCAAACCGAACACCGCTGCAGAGTTGTTGAAAGCTGTAGCAGAGCAGGCAGGTCTGTGGCAGTCACCGCTGAACCTACAGCCAGGCATGGTCATGTGTGACAATGGCCGGAACCTGGTGGCAGCTCTGAAGCAAGGCAAGCTCGCACACGTACATGCCTGGCCCATGTGCTCAACCTAGTGGTTCAGTGATTTCTCAAAACCTACCCGGATTTGCCGGAGCAGCTTGCCAAAGTACGCCGCATATGTGCTCATTTTCGAAAGTCACCTACAGCTTCCGCCGCCTTCCCAGTGCTTTAGCAGCGTTTGCAGCTTCCAGCTCACCGACTAGTGTGTGATGTCACCACGGGTTGGAACTCAACATTGCAGATGTTGAGAAGGATTTGTGAGCAGCAGAGAGCAGTTGTTGAGTACCAGTTTCAACACGCCCATGATTATTCAGGTCAGCCTCCGCACATAAGAGCTGATGAGTGGGCATGGATGTCAGACATCTGTGCCGTCCTCCAAAACGTTGAGGACTCCACCAAGATGGTGAGCGGCGATGACGCCATAATTAGCGTCACCATCCCGCTTCTCTGTCTACTGAAACTCTCGCTGCTCACAATTAAAGAGGAGTCATTGCAGGCGGAGCATGATGAGATGGAGCAAGGAACCATGCAGGTTGATGCCACACAGCCCAGCCTCATCTCATCCCAATGCGGATTTGGTGATAATGAGAAGAAGGAGGAACAGGAGCTGGTTTCCTGCACTACAGACTATACTACCTGAACAACTGTCATGCTGTCTGTTCAGCGTAGATGGCCTGAGGACAGGGAGAATGAGGAGGATGAGGAGGAGAGCATAGACAATCGTCCTCTTGGTGAGGACAGGGAAGTCTTGCCTGTTGGCATTCTGGCACTCATGGCTGGGTTTATGTTCCGCTGCCTTTCCCGTGACCCTCGAGTTGTACACATTTGGGGTGACCGTAATTACTGGTTGGTCACACTTCTAGACCGACGCTACAAGGAGAACTTTCTGTCTCTCCTTCCTGTGGCGGAGAGGTCTAATAAAATGTTGCCGTACCAGAAGGCCCTTGTTGTGGAATTATTTAAAAAATTCCCATCTGAAAAAGCTGGCGGCAAAGGTCACAGTTCGTTGGACAACTAAGGAGTACAGCCGAGGGAGACTCAAATACGATGCTGCAGAGGCAGGGAAACACTGTCAAAGGACTGGGACAGTTTTCTCAGACCCTCCCAGTGCCCAGTCCCTGATGCCCTCTCATAAGGAGGGAAAAGATTTTGAAGAAGCTGAAGGAGTAACTTGATGACCGCACCAACATTCTCTGTAATTCCTCTGTGCCTTATAGCTATTGAGTATCCAAGATTGACATGTGGCAAGAACTGGATCTCTACGCCTTGGAGGTCATTGCCTGTCCTTCTGCTAGTGTTTTGTCAGAGCGGGTTTTTAGTGCTGCCGGGGGCATTATAACTGATCGGTGCATCCGCCTGTCAACTGTAAATGATGACAGGATGACTCTTATAAAAATGAACAAGGGCTGGATTGGGCCAGACTTCTCGACACCACCAGATGACAGCAGTGGAACATAAAGTCAAATCCAGTGCCTTTTTTTAGAGGGTATATGCCCATGCACCTCTTCACACCCAGACATGGGTATATGCTTCCTGATTTTGTCTATTTTCTGTTTTCCTTCTCCTTCTCCTCATCCTCCACCACTATATCACCAGAGTGACCGTGATGCAACAGGCACATAATTTTTTTAAGGTTGTTTATGATGCCAGTAGATAATTTTTTTAGCGGCCTACCTTTAACATTCTGTATGTTATACAGTATGTTTATGTATACCTCCCAGGGGTAAATGTTTTTCAGCCCATGCACTTGGTGCATGGGCATTACCAGTATGGGAGGCCCCCAACTCCTTAACAATGGTAACAATTTTTTTAATGAGGACCTCCTCTACATCTCTTCAAAGGGGTATTGGAGTGCGTTCAATTTTTTGGAAGCCCTTGCAGTTACTGCATGGGCATTACCACTATCGGAGTCCCACTCCTTAATAATGAGAACAATTTTTTTAACCCTAGAATGCGTGACGTCTGAAATATACACTTTCACGTAACCCGGGCCTTTTAGGTTCTTGTGAAAATCACATGGAGGAACTCAAATAAATAACTTACAAGTTTATTTCAAAATTGCAAAGTAAGATATAAAAAATGCACAACATGGTAATTATAATTGTTTGCAGAAAACACCAAAAAAGTAAGTATATGGGCCTAAAAGGCCCGGGTTACGCATTGTATGTGATTAAAGGTATAAAAATGTTGAAGTAAACTAGCTGCTGCTACATTTCTTTTCCAACTTTTCCTTTTTATTATTATTATTTATTATTATTTATATTTATTCCATGGCGCTTTACATGTGAAAAAGGGGTATAATACAAGAACAATTACAATAATCTTGAACACAATGTGACAGCGACTGGTACAGGAGGAGCGAGGACCCTGCCCGCGAGGGCTCACAACCTTTTCAATTTTGTTGATCTTCCGCACAAATTAACACATATTATCTTTTCTGAAGAATGTTGTTAACATATATTTTCTCCACAAATGGTACAGTAACGCTCAGTTTTCCTGTCTTTGTTTGTTGGACAAATAAAACCATACTTTTGTTTTCTTTCTCCTGGCTCTGGAATTGCCTGAAAATGGAATACGCCATACCGTTTCATAGCTTCTCTAGTTTGCTTTGGCAAGCATTTTACGTTGCTTTGCTGCACCATGTGAGGCATTACAAGTTCATGGCAAAGCTCCTTCAAGAATAGGCATCTCCTGTCCTTCCTCCTAGCATGGAAATTGGGATGAGTTTCAGTATAAATAATGTAGGTATTAAGGGCTGATACATCAAGCATATTTGAAAAAATGACTACAGCCCAACGTTTTGTTTGCCTCTTGCATGAATATTCTCCAACTATTTCATCCATCTTGTCCACACCTCCTTGAGTTTTTTTATAGTGCAGGATAATTGCTGGTTTCTGTTTCCTGTCAATACTGGAATCATGATGCATGATATTGAGTAATATAACGGATTTTTCCTTCTTCGCTTTGTAAGACACCATTGTTGCTTTGTTGCTGAAACAAAAGACACTATCATAAAGTGTTCGCTGTGGAATGTGCTTCATCACCTGAGAAATATCTTGCCAATTTGGCTTCATAGTACCAACAACTGTAAGATCTTTTTCAAGCAAAAAATTGCCCAGTTCAACATTAGTAAAGTAATTGTCCATTGTAATGTTTCTACCAGAATTGTAAATTGGTACAGCAAGTTTTTTTGCAATGTCAGAACCTAGGTCTTTCTGCAGTGGAGCGCCAACTTCTTTGCCACAGTTGATAAGCTCATTTATCCCATAATAATTTGCTGAATCACACATACAGAATATTTTTATTCCATACTTGGCTGGTTTACTAGGCATATATTGAATGAACTTGCAACGTCCTCTGTAGGCTACAAGTTGCTCATCCACTGTTACATTAGCACTAGGATTGTAGAGCTTGGTACAATTCTTGATAAAAAATATTGCAGATGTAACTGATAGGTGCTAATTGATCCGTTTCCAACCTCGTAGGACAAGTTCGCTTATCATCAAATCGAAGGATTCTCCGAATTTCCTCATATGTGTGGGTCCAGAAATAATTCTCTGATAGGAACATCACAAGCTTTTTTACACCCTGCCAGAAGTGTTAGTCCAATATAAGCAAACAATTCCTCTTTTGAGATATTTTGCCATGTTTTTTTTTCAGAAGCAATGTCATGGCCTTATGACGTTGGAAAGGAGGAGTCAGTCTCCCTCCCAAGATCACATGTACATTACATCATCACAGGTCTTTCAAAACATAGGCATGATCCACCCCCCTCCCCAGCAACCCTGACTACAATAACACAGTAACTTGAGATACAAACACTGATGAGTACAAGATAAACATAGTACGGGCTGAAAAGGCCCGGGTTGTGTAAATATGGGGTTTCCCCAAAAAAGCATTGTTATTACTGATGAGTGAATGTGCTCGCCACTGCTTCATACTTGCCTGAGCATCACTGTGCTCGATGAGCTCAGCGCTCGGCGAATATTTCCAGGTCTATATAAGAGCTGGCACCGCTATGCTCGTCACAGTGTACCATGGAATCAGGCAGAGTAGGAAGAGGTGCTGCGGTGCAGGGATAGATTTGCTTCTTTATGGTTAGTATAGGTATTCCACAACATATATACAGTACAGACCAAAAGTTTGGACACACCTTCTCATTTAAAGATTCTTCCGTATTTTCATGACTTTGAAAATTGTACATTCACACTAAAGGCATCAAAACTATGAATTAACACATGTGGAATTATATACTTAACAAAAAAGTGTGAAACAACTGAAAATATGTCTTATATTCTAGGTTCTTCAAAGTAGCCACCTTTTGCTTTGATGACTGCTTTGCACTCTCTTGGCAGTCTCTTGATGAGCTTCAAGAGGTAGTCACCGGAAACGGTCTTCCAACAATCTTGAAGGAGTTCCCAGAGATGCTTAGCACTTGTTGGCCCTTTTTCCTTCACTCTGCAGTCCAGCTCACCGCAAACCATCTTGATTGGGCTCAGGTCTGGTGACTGTGGAGGCCAGGTCATCTAGCGTAGCACCCCATCACTCTCCTTCTTGGTCAAATAGCCCTTACACAGCCTGGAGGTGTGTTTGGGGTCATAGTCCTGTTGAAAAATAAATGATGGTCCAACTAAACGCAAACCGGATGGAATAGCATGCCACTGCAAGATGCTGTGGTAGCCATGCTGGTTCAGTATGCCTTCAATTTTGAATAAATCCCCAACAGTGTCACCAGCAAAGCACCCCCACACCATCACACGTCCTCCTCCATGCTTCACGGTGGAAACCAGGCATGTAGAGTCCATCCGTTCACCATTTCTGCGTCGCACAAAGACACGGTGGTTGGAACCAAAGATCTCAAATTTGGACTCATCAGACCAAAGCACAGATTTCCACTGGTCTAATGTCCATTCCTTGTGTTCTTTAGCCCAAACAAGTCTCTTCTGCTTGTTGCCTGTCCTTAGCAGTGGTTTCCTAGCAGCTATTTTACCATGAAGGCCTGCTGCACAAAGGCTCCTCTTAACAGTTGTTGTAGAGATGTGTCTGCTGCTAGAACTCCGTGTGGCATTGACCTGGTCTCTAATCTGAGCTGCTGTTAACCTGCGATTTCTGAGGCTGGTGACTCGGATAAACTTATCCTCAGAAGCAGAGGTGACTCTTGGTCTTCCTTTCCTGGGGCGGTCCTCATGTGAGCCAGTTTCTTTTTGCGCTTGATGGTTTTTGCAACTGCACTTGGGGACACTTTCAAAGTTTTCCCAATTTTTCGGACTGACTGACCTTCATTTCTTAAAGTAATGATGGCCACTCATTTTTCTTTACTTAGCTGCTTTTTTCTTGCCATAATACAAATTCTAACAGTCTATTCAGTAGGACTATCAGCTGTGTATCCACCAGACTTCTGCACAACACAACTGATGGTCCCAACCCCATTTATAAGGCAAAAAATCCCACTTATTAAACCTGACAGGGCACACCTGTGAAGTGAAAACCATTTCCGGTGACTACCTCTTGAAGCTCATCAAGAGAATGCCAAGAGTGTGCAAAGCAGTCATCAAAGCAAAAGGTGGCAACTTTGAAGAACCTAGAATATAAGACATATTTTCAGTTGTTTCACACTTTTTTGTTAAGTATATAATTCCACATGTGTTAATTCATAGTTTTGATGCCTTCAGTGTGAATGTACAATTTTCATAGTCATGAAAATACAGAAAAATCTTTAAATGAGAAGGTGTGTCCAAACTTTTGGTCTGTACTGTATATATATACAACTGAACTAACAGTCCTTCTGAGGACTAATCCAGCTGCATATATTCAGTGGTGATAGCAGGAGTTAGGCAGGGATGCAGGGTATGTGGCAGACTGTAGTGCATATAGTGCAAGAGGGTCCATTGAATGTCCTGTTACTATAGGTATTTCATAACATATATACATATCCATCTGAAAAAAGTCTTTCCGAGGACTAATCCAGCTGCACACAATCAGTGCTAGGCAGGCAGGCAGTGTATGTGGCCAACTACAGTGTATGATACAGCACAAGATGGTCCATTGAATGTCCTTTCTGCTGCTTCTGTAATAATAATTATTTGTAGACATAGCCACAGATATCAGGGGCCAGGGAACATTATTTTTTATCTTCATCCTGCTTATTTAAAGCAATCCAGAGTACACCATTTTTCTGCTCCATTTGCTTGTTCTCACTCCAGAATGAAGCCAGATCTGTTCCATATTTCAGCTATAAAAATCCAGAAATTTAAACTGAGCGTGGAAATTATTGGCCTCCTTTTCCATTCTGTTGCAGTGTGTCGGTGAAGCTATTCAGGCTAGGTGTCTGTGAAGAATAGTATTACTAAATTACAGGCCTGTTATTTAAAACCGTGGTTCTCTGTCGGACATATCATCTATAAGACTGTTCCAAAATCAGACATTTCTTCCATTTCCATTCTGTTTCAGTGTGTGGGTCAAGTTATTCACACTAGGTGTCTTTGAAGAATAGTATTAGCAAATTACAGGCCTGCTATTTAAAACTGTGGTTCTCTGTCAGACAAATCACCTATAAGACTGTTCCAAAATCAGCCATTTCTTCCTTTTCCATTCTGTTGCAGTGTGTCGGTCAAGCTATTCACACTAAGTCTCTGTGTGGAATAATATTAGTAAATTACAGGCCTGCTATTTAAAATTGTGGTTCTCTGTCAGACGTATCACTTATAACTGAGTTCCAAAATCATCCATTTCTCGTGAACGTGGAAAATATTGTCCTCCATTAAAAATGGGCAAGGTGCGTGGCAAGGGACTGGGAAGTGGACGTGATTGTGATGGTGCATGTAGAGGCCGAGGACGTGGCCGTGGGCAAGCTGAAATTGTGCCACAACAAACACCCACATCTTGTCTCTCGACCTTCCTGTCCCAATTACTGGGTCCGCAGTACACCACTATTGAACGCAGAGCAGTGTCAAAAGGTTGTTGGTTGGTGTGGAAGTGAAAGATGAGGTGGTGGATGATATAGTAACTGACCCAGACTGGCAAAGGGACATACAGGGCGAGGACAGCAGCACACAGGGAGAGGGAGGCGTAGCACCACAACAGGCAAGAAGTAGCAGTGTGGTGGCAGCAGACACAAGGCGGGAAAGTGTTCCTCGTAACGCCAACATGACGGAAGTTGCCAGTACAATTGTTAGGTCTTCCCCAGTCTGGATTGGGTGACAATGAGGAAGAGGAGGAGGAGGAGGAAGAACAGGAGCTAGTTTCCTGAGCTATAAACCATACTACCTGCACAACTGTAATAACGTCTGTTCAGCGTGGATGGCCTGAGGACAGGGAGGAAGAGGAAGAGGAGGAGGATGAGGAGAGCATGGTCAGTCGTCCTCTTGGTGAGGACACAGATGTCTTGCCTCCTTGCAGTCTGACACACATGGCTGAGTTTATGTTTCGCTGCCTTTCTCGTGACCCTCGCGTTGTCCAAATTTTGGGTGACAGTAATTACTGGTTGGTGACACTTCTAGATCCACGCTAAAAGGAAAATTTTCTGTCTCTTATTCCCATGCTGGACAGGCCTAATAAAATTGGGCAGTACCAGAATGCCCTTGTTGCGGAATTATTAAAAAAAATTCCATCTCAAAACGCTGGCGGCAGAGGTCACAGTTAGTTGTACAACCAAGGAGTACAGGCGGTAGAGACACAAATGCAGTCCAACAGAAACAGGGGAAAACTGTTAAAGTTCTAGGACAGTTTTCTTTGACCCTTACATCGCAAAGGCGCTGAGGCGTGGAGTAGTCTCCAAAGGAAGATGGTGAGGGAGTACCTTGCCGACCGTACCAATCACCTCCGTAATTCCTCTGTGCCTTAAAATAATTGTGTATCCAAGCTGGACATGTGGCATGAGCTGGCTCTCTATGCCTTGAAGGTCCTGGCCTGCCCTGCCGCTAGTGTTTTTTCAGAGCGGGTTTTTAGTGCAGCTGGAAGATCCGCCTGTCAAATGAAAATGCTGACAGGCTGACTCTTCTAAAATTGAACATGGGCTTGATTGGGTCAGACTTCTCAACACCTCCAAATGATAGCAGCGTAACATAAACTCAAATATAGTGTCTTTTTTTGGGAGGTCTAACTCTATTCCCTTGCACCTCTATCTTCACACTCAGACATGGGTATACGCTTCCTGACTTTGTCTATTTGCTCTTGTCCTCCTTCTCCGCATTCTCATCCTCCACCACTATATCACTACCATATGTACCATATCAACAAATCTACGTCTTTTGCAAGAGACATTGGAGTTCCTCCAAATTTTTGACAACCGTTGCTTCACTGCATAGGCAATCACTATGGGAGACCCACTTCCTAATAATGGGAACATTGTTTTCAGGAAGCCCTCTGACCTCTACGTTTCTTGCAAGGGGCATTGGAGTTCCTCCAAATTTTTGGCAGCCGTTGCTTCACTGCATAGGCAAACAGTATGGGAGACACACTTCCTAATAATGGGAACATTCTTTTCAGTAGGCCCTCCGACCTCTACGTCTCTTGCAAGGGGCATTGGGAGTTTCTCCAAAATTTTGGCAGCCATTGCTTCACTGCATAGGCAAGCAGTATTGGAGACACACTTCCTAATAATGGGAACATTTTTTCAGAAGGCCCTCTGACCTTTATGTCTCTAGCAAGGGGCATTGGAGTGCCTCCAAATTTTTGGTAGCCATTGCAGTCACTGCATAGGCAAACAGTATGGGAGACCCTCTCCTTTCTAATGGGAATATGTCGTTACTGAAGCCCACCTCTATGTGTCTTTAAATTGTTATTGGGGTTTTTCCGAAATTTTGGCAGTCTTTGGACTCACTGCATACCCTATAACTGAATAGCAGACCCTCTCCTTTCTAATGGGAACATTTCATTACTGGGGTTCAGCTCTATGTGTGTTTAAATTGTTAGTAGGGTTTTTTCTAAGTTTTGGCAGCCGTTGCACTCAGTGCATACACTATAACTGAATAGCAGACCCTCTCCTTTCTAATGGGAAAATGTCGTACTCGTTACTGTGGCCCTGCTCTATCTGTCTTTAAATTGTTAGTAAGGTTTTTCCTAAATTTTGGCCGCCGTTGGACTCACTGCATACACTATAACTGAAAAGCAGACCCTCTCCATTCTAATGCGAACATGTCGTTACTGTGGCCCAGCTCTATGTGTCTTTAAATTGTTAGTAGGGTTTTTCCTAAATTTTGGCAGCCGTTGCACTTCACTGCATACCCTATAATTGAATAGCAGACCCTCTCCTTTCTAATAGGAACATGTCATACTCGTTACTGTGGCCCAACTCTATGTGTCTTTAAATTGTTAGTGGGGTTATTTTCCAAATTTTGGAAGCCCTTGCAGTCACAGCATGGGCATTACCACTCTAGGAAACCCGCTCCTTTATAATGGAATCATTTTTTTTTAACTGAAACCCTCCTCTATGTCTCTTCAAAGGGGTATTGGGTTGTGTCCAAATTTTTGGCAGCCCTTGCAGTCACTGTATTTGCAATAACAGTAGAGTAGACCCACTCTTTAATATGGGAACAACAAAGCATAACTGACTGATGGCCCTCTAACAATAGTGAGGGTCGGCTGCTCGCCCTTTAACAATAGTAAGGGCTGCCTGATGGCCCTGTAAAAGTAGGCTTTGTCAATTTCAGAGGTAGTAAAATGTTAAAATGACATTTACTGGTGAATGTAATTTTTACCGTTGAAAGCAATGCAAAAGTGTAAAAACGCAAACGTGTGAATAT
Organism: Phyllobates terribilis; assembly: GCF_046119375.1. Taxonomy (NCBI): domain Eukaryota; kingdom Metazoa; phylum Chordata; class Amphibia; order Anura; family Dendrobatidae; genus Phyllobates; species Phyllobates terribilis. Next base: position 419,147,272 of record NW_027362762.1, on the reverse strand, counting down.
AGCCCAAGGTGTGGAGGGGCATTTTTGTTGTGTTTTTTGACTTACATACAAGTCAATACCCTGAAAAGAATAATTCTTAACGTTTTTTCCAGGAAAATCCATTTTGGTTTCGTTTTTAAATGTTTTATTGTTCACAGCAGTGACCTGGGAGTCAGAGGTGCTTCCAAAGTTTTCCCCATGCTGTTCTCATGTCATTTCAGCACTGTTCCCATCGATTTGGCCAATTTTTGGGCCCCCTGCAGACCTCCAAGGGGAAGCCACCGGAAAAATGTTCGAGTTTCCCATTGACTTGCATTTGGTTCGTTACTCGGGTCAAGCACCCGAGCATTACAATTTGCTCCACCCGAGCAACGAGTACCCGAGCATTTTAGTACTTGCTCATCACTGGTAAGCATTCCATGGTACTGAAAGACAGCTGGCTCTACACTGAGTCGGCTATCACTCAGTGACAATATGTGCTTATAATCAGCACTCTCAGTGCTGTGAGCTTCAACTGTAAATACTTGGGTCGCACAGGCATGACTGAAAGCCAGCGGCTCCCAGGAGAAATAAGATTTATTTTTTTTCTCATGTGCTACGCTTTCAGTCCAGCAGCCAGGCACTTTCATAATGCTATTAACCTGCAGGTTTAGTTACTGGGAGTTTTTGTTAACAACCATCATCAGACTGTGGATCATACAGGAATCACAGTACTGATTATATATAGTCAGTATCACAAATAAACATGTACACTAAGGTACCTTATAGATGATATCTTCTCTGATTGACGTCTTTCTCTTTCTTTTCTTCTACTTATCCAGACACCATGATGAATTTTTGCATCCACAGCTGATCTCTGCAGACTTCCATCTTTTCTGTTCACTGTGCTCTTAAAAAGAGCAGTATCATTGAAATGTCCCTGAATTACAATATCTACCCATACTGTGCCCCTGAATAAATAATTGTCCCTCACTGTGCTGCTAGGACAAAATTTGACAATACCCATACTGTTCCTCTTATGGCATATGACCTCCACATTGTTCTGTCCTATAAAATATTGCCTTCACATCATCCGCCCTTTTGAACTGTAAGTGCCATACTATCCCATCTTATTACCTATAACCATCACAATGTCCCCTGTTATTATCTATAACCACCACTGTCTTCCCTTATTAGATACAACTGTCACATTATCTTCTCTTTTTAGCTATATCTGACACACTGCCTGCCCTTTTCAGCAATAATTGAAACACTGTCCCTATTTTAAGTGTGCCTCCCATGCTGCCCTCTTTCCATGCTGAGCACTCTACTTTCATTGCCCTTTCTACATACTGTGCCCTCACACTGTGTCTCTCACTATATTGTCCAGTCTGTATACTGTGCCTTCTTCACACACTCCCCCCCCCATACTGTCCCTTTCATACTGCCTTTTCACACTGTCCTTCCATGCTGTCCCATTTCCATACTGGGCTCCCTCTTCACATTTCCAATCAGTGTACTGTGCTTCATACAGTCCCCTCACACTATGCCCCCCCTATACTATGCAGTCTCTACACTGTGACACTGCTCACACTTTCCCCATCATATTGTCCCCTCTGTCCTGTGTCCTCACATTGTTCCCCAGTCCCTTTCTAGACTGTCCCCAATACTGTTGCCTCACACTCTGTCCCTCTCACACTGCCCAGTCTCAATAGAGTGCCCACTTCTCACTTCCAACGATACTGTCTCCTCACACTGTCTTCCTATGCTTTGCCCTCTCTATAATGTCTCCCCTACACTGTCCAACCTCTATACAGTACTCCATCACATCTTCCCCATAAAACCCCTCTGTTTAATCTGATTAAGTAAACTCATCTCACTACTGAATGTCATCTTGATACTATAATTGCCTGGAATAAGAGCTTCAATTGTACTCGTGTATGAAAAGAAAATACTGCTATAGTCAGACCTATGCAAGTACAGTTGAATGCAGAGAGGCTGGATTCTAAATGTTCTCAGAGTCAGCTGTCATCTTACCAAATGCCTCAGAGAATGAGCAAATCTGGGGGGGGGGGGGGGGCAGAGTAAAATGCATTCCCCTGGGAGACACCTAGTGCTTCTGCATGAGGCAGCCTGGTGACACTCCCCCTGCTGGCTGTGCCCTCCCCCTCCCACCTAGTTTCAGTCCTGATGAAGGGTTTGATAATTTTTTTAGCATTATTTGTGTTTTATACTAATAGATTTGTTCAGATTTTTGTAACTATGAAACCATGTTTTCACTTTATAAGACATTATCCATTTTTATAAACAGCAAATCAAGGAAATTGTAAATGTTTTTGATAGTTATTAGACAAAATGATTGTCACCTAGATTACTTTATTTTTCATTATGATGACTCTCATAGTGACTGAGAAAAAATAAAATCATATGTATTAAAGTACAATACAGCTCATGAAAGATAAAAATTTACCGCCATTTACGTATAATCAGAGTACATTATTTTAGTGACTGCATTAGTATAGCCAGGTTAGTAACATTTTATCAATTTCTCAAATTATAAATTTGATGCATGGGTACTACAGAAATGGTGAATGTCATAAATGCTTTTAAAAACTAGAATTGAAGATAACACTACAGTATATCTTACCCACTAAACCAATCAGTCTGGAGCACTCTGGTAGCCAAAATGGTGCTTTACTGAAGTGGCTTTAGCTGTTGCAAGATTGCCTTGATCCAGGCATCTCCATCTGAAGCTGTATCATCCACTGTTGTCTCCGCATTTCGGTAGATGAACCTTTAAACCATCTGCATAGAAAACAGCTGAATTAGATGAATTAAGCATCTTGGCCTGAACTAACTTTATAAATATGATTAATTAACTTACACCAATGGTAATCAAATAGTTTCTTGATTTAGATGAAGAATAGTGATGAGCGATCACTAAAATGCTCGGGTGCTCGAAGCTCGGGCCGAGCTCACCGTGATACTCAGGTGCTCGACCCGAGCAGCGAGCCCAATGTTAGTCTATGGGAGACCCGAGCATTTTTTGCGGCGACACCCCCGGCAGTCTGTAGAAAGCCTAAAAAGGGCCCAAAACGATAGTGACAGTGCTAAAATTACATGGGGACAGCATGGGGATTGCCCCAGAAAGCATTTCTGACCCCCAGGTCACTGCTGTCAACAACGTGGTCAGAGGTATTAAGCCACTTTTACGGGCTCACAATAAAATGTTCAAAAAATAAACTGAAAGTGCTTTCCTGTGAAATATGTTAAGGAACACCCTTTCCAGGGTAAAGACTTGTGTATAAGGTAAAATAAATAACCAAAAACAAAAATACTCCTCCACTCCTTGGGGTATGTTCACAAGTAGTATTTTTTATGCATTTTTGCACTTTTTTATTGCTTTCAGCCGTGACAAATGCATTCACCGGGAAATGTAATTTTAAAATTTTACAACCTTATCTGCCCATGTGCTGTGTGACACATGCATACAGTGCTGAAAAGACATGGGAACAGCATGAGGAAGACCCCGGGAAGCATCTCTGACACGCAGGTCACTGCCTAAAAGTGTGCCCATCAGAAGTGATTCTTGCAGCATCAGACTTGCAAGTCCTTGTCCCAGGGCAGTGTTCAATTGTACCTCCCCCATTCCTTGCAATGCAAACTCAAGTATGCAGCCTGACACCCACCCACCCCCAGGCTGCAATACCATACTGCTTGCTTGCATTTGAAATTATGCCTTTTAGGCATGTGGAGGCGAAATCTGACCACCATGTCATGGCTGCGTCGGTGGCCTGGTAACCATACGCAGTCACCAGCCGGCCGGCGACCGGGTGTCCACGCTTGGTACCCAGCCGCCAGGGGGCAGCCGAGTGTCCATAAATGGTCCCCAGTCGCCCCTATTTGTCCCGGTAACCTTCCCCACACTTTTCTTAGCCTGGCCTGCTTTAGGGCAGAATTGGCCGAGCCCACCAGACAACCAGACACCTCCGGTGGGCCCTGGCTTCTCCATCAGGGGAGTTGAGAGTGCCAAGGTGAGGAGCATGATGATGATGATAGAAGTTAGCATCTGCTTTGTTTTCTTGGAATGCAAGCATAATAGTGCAGCCTGCCACCCACCCACACCCAGGCTGCAATAACATACTGCTATCTTGCTTGCACTTGAAATTGGGCCTTTTAGGTATGTGGAGGCGGAATCTGGCCACCACGTCATGGCTGCTTCGGCGGCCTGGTATCCCTACTCAGTCCCCAGCCGTCTGGCGGCCGGGTGTCCACGCTTGGTCCCCAGCCGCCAGGGGGCGGCCGGGTGTCCATAAACTGTTCCCAGCCGTTCCTATTTGTCCCTGAAATCTTCCCCACACTTTTCTTAGCCTGGCCTGCTTTAGGGCAGCATTGGCCGAGCCCACCAGACAACCAGACTCCTCCGGTGGGCCCTGGCTTATCCATCAGGGGAGTTGAGAGTGCCAAGGTGAGGAGCATGACGATGATAGAAGTTAGCATCTGCTTTGTTTTCTTGGAATGCAAGCGTAAGTGTGCAGCCTGCCACCCACCCACCCCCAGGCTGCAATACCATACTGCTTGCATGCTTGCACTTGAAATTGGGCCTTTTAGGCATGTGGAGGCGGAATCTGGCCACCAGGTCATGGCTGCGTCGGCGGCCTGGTATCCATACTCAGTCCCCAGCCGCCAGGTGGCCGGGTGTCCACGCTTGGTCCCCAGCTGCCAGGGGGCGGCGGGGTGTCTATACTCGGTCCCCATCCGCCCCGCGGCCAAGTGTCCACACTCGGTCCCCAGCCGCCAGGGGGCTGGGTGTCCATGCTTGGTCCCCTGCCGCCAGGGGGCAGCCGGGTGTCCATAAACGGTCCCCAGCCGCAACTATTTGAAGGACAGCCTAACCACAAACACGTGGACAAGTGAATGTGGCCAGGGATGGTCCATCTCACTGATGCCTTCACACTGGGTTAATATTGTGGATGCCGGGACACAGTTGGACGCTGGAATGCAACACGTCCTCCAGACATATAGGATTCCGGGTCCTGGGTCAATCAGGCTTCAACACAAAGTTCAGAAGGTAGACAGCAGCAGTGGTCGGCCTCCAACACAACGAGTAAATTATTCATGATCATGAGACCATCCATCTCCTTAGCTTTCTGTTCCTTGGATTGCAAGGGCATGTATGTAGTAGTAGCTAGGCCTGAGGTGGTCAGCGTTTTGGCGCACATCCTACCTCCTCTGAGGATTGCTGGATGTTTTCCTGCTACTATCCCAGTTCTATGAATCCTGTTAAAACAAAGCTTCAGGTGATGAATGATGGATGAGGTGGTGGCAAAGGAAAAAGAGCAGGAGGAACAGGGACCATTCACATCAATATCAGGCCAGTCAACCACACATGTCTTGTAGGATATGTTTCTGTACCAAAAGGAGCGGTTCGGCTACACAGTTGTAGGGCATACAGTGAGTGCAATGCCTACCAAAAATTTCGAGGCACTCCAATGCCCATTGGAAGTGACATGGAGGTCAGAGGGCCTTAACTAAACCGTTTTTTCCATTTATAGCAACTGGGTCTCCTGTGCACTGTTGGCCTAAGCAGTGAATGGAAGGCTTTCCAAAAATTATGAGGAACTGCACTGCCCCTTGAAACAGACGTGGATTACAGCGTACTATAAACCTTCTACCCATTATTGGGGAGTGGGTCTCCCTTTGTGTTCGCCTATGCATTGAAAGGCAAAAGCTGACTAAAATTAGGAGGAAATGCAATTGCTGTTGGAAGAGGCGTGGAGGTTAGAGTTAATTAAAAACAACATTTCAATGCCCGTTTGAAGAGCTGTGGAGTACAGAGTGGTATAATAAGACAGTTTTAATGCCTTTTGGAAGAGCGGTGGAGGTCGCAGTAGCTTAACAAGACGGTTTTAATGCCCCTTGGAAGAGCGGTGGAGGTCGCAGTAGCTTAACAAGATGGTTTTAATGCCCCTTGGAAGAGCAGTGGAGGTCACAGTAGCTTAACAAGACGGTTTTAATGCCCCTTGGAAGAGCGGTGGAGGTCGCGGAAGCTTAACAAGACAGTTTTAATGCCCCTTGGAAAAGTGGTGGAGGTCGCAGTGGAATAAAAAGACAATATCAATGCCCCTTGGAAGAGTGGTGGAGGTCGCAGTAGCTTAACAAGATGGTTTTAATGCCTCTTGGAAATGTGGTGGAGGTCGCAGGAGCTTAACAAGACGGTTTTAATGCCCCTTGGAAAAGTTGTGGAAGTCGCATTAGCTGAACAAGACTGTTTTAATGCCCCTTGGAAGAGCGGAGGAGGTCGCAGTAGCTTAACAAGACGGTTTTAATGCCCCTTGGAAGAGCGGTGGAGGTCGCAGTAGCTTAACAAGACTGTTTTAATGCCCCTTGGAAAAGTGGTGGAGGTCTCAGTAGCTTAACAAGATGGTTTTAATGCCCCTTGGAAGAGCGGTGGAGGTCGCAGCAGCTTAACAAGACGGTTTTAATGCCCTTGGAAGAGTGGTGGAGGACACAGTAGCTTAACAAGACGGTTTTAATGCCCCTTGGAAAAGTGGTGGAGGTTGCAGTAGCTTAACAAGACGGTTTTAATGCCCCTTGAAAGAGTGGTGGAGGTCGCAGTGGAATAAAAAGATAATATCAATGCCACTTGGAAGAGTGGTGGAGGACGCAGTAGCTTAACAAGACGGTTTTATTGCCCCTTGGAAAAGTGGTGGAGGTTGCAGTAGCTTACCAAGACGGTTTTAATGCCCGTTGGAAGAGTGGTGGAGGTCGCAGTGGAATAAAACACAATATCAATGCCCCTTGGTAGAGTGATGGAGGACGCAGTAGCTTAACAAGACGGTTTTAATGCCCCTTTGAAAAGTGGTAGAGGTTGCAGTTGCTTAACAAGATGGTTTTAATGCCCCTTGGAAGAGCGGTGGAGGTCGCAGTAGCTTAACAAGATGGTTTTAATGCCCCTTGGAAGAGCAGTGGAGGTCACAGTAGCTTAACAAGACGGTTTTAATGCCCCTTGGAAGAGCGGTGGAGGTCGCGGAAGCTTAACAAGACAGTTTTAATGCCCCTTGGAAAAGTGGTGGAGGTCTCAGTAGCTTAACAAGACGGTTTTAATGCCCCTTGGAAGAGCGGTGGAGGTCGCAGAAGCTTAACAAGATGGTTTTTATGCCACTTGGAAAAGTGGTGGAGGTCTCAGTAGCTTAACAAGACGGTTTTAATGCCCATTGTAAGAGCGGTGGAGGTCGCAGTAGCTAAACAAGACGGTTTTAATGCACCTTGGAAAAGTGGTGGAGGTCGCAGTAGCTTAACAAGATGGTTTTAATGCCCCTTGGAAGAGTGGTGGAGGACGCAGTAGCTGAAAAAGATGGTTTCAGGCTGTGTGCCCACGTAGCGTTTTTCAAGCGTTTTTGATGCGGAATTTCCGCAGCGGAAACGCTTGTAAAACGCTTGGTAACCCGCACCCCATGGTCCCCAATGGGATTCCGCAAGTTCTATGCACATGCTGCGGATTTTTCCGCAGCGTTTATGCTGCGTTCAAAAATCCGCAGCATGTCAATTAATTTTGCGTTTCCGCAAGCAGAATTGCCATAGTCCAATGCATAAAAAATGCAAGGCAATTCCGCATGTGGAAAACGCGTGATAAACGCGCGAAAAACGCGCGATAAACGCGTGCGGAATTCCGCATGCGTTTTTCCGGGAGAGGACTTGCATTTATGCAGCAGAAATTTTCTGCTTCATAAATGCAACGTGGGCACATAGCCTCAATGCCCCTTGGAAAAGTGGTGGAGGTTGCACTAGCTTAACAAGACGATTTTAATGCCCCTTGGAAGAGTGGTGGAAGTCGCAGTGGAATAAAAAGACAATATCAATGCCCCTTGGAAGAGAGGTGGAGGATGCAGTAGCTTAACAAGACGGTTTTAATGCCCCTTGGAAAAGTGGTGGAGGTTGCATTACTTTAACAAGACGGTTTTAATGCACCTTGGAAGAGTGGTGGAGGTCGCAGTGGAATAAAAAGACAATATCAATGCCCCTTGGAAGAGTGATGGAGGACGCAGTAGCTTAACAAAATGGTTTTAGTGGCCCTTTGAAAAGTGGTGGAGGTCGCAGTTGCTTAACAAGACAGTTTTAATGCCCCTTGGAAGAGTGGTGGAGGTCGCAGTAGCTTAAGAAGATGGTTTTAATGCCCCTTGGAAGAGCAGTGGAGGTCGCAGTAGCTTAACAAGACGATTTTAATGCCCCTTGGAAAAGTGTTGGAGGTCGCATTAGCTTAACAAGACGGTTTTAATGCACCTTGGAAGAGCGGTGGAGGTCGCAGAAGCTTAACAAGGCGGTTTTAATGCCCCTTGGAAAAGTGGTGGAGGTCTCAGTAGCTTAACAAGACGGTTTTAATGGACATTGGTAGAGTGGTGGAGGTTGCAGTGGAATAAAAAGACAATATCAATGCCCCTTGAAAGAGCGGTGGAGGTCGCAGTAGCTTACCAATATGGTTTTAATACACCTTGAAAAAGTGGTTTATGTCGCAGTAGCTTAACAAGACGGTTTTAATGCCACATGGAAGAGTTGTGGAGGTCGCAGTGGAATAAAAAGACAATATCAATGCCCCTTGGAAGAGTGGTGGAGGTCTCAGTAGCTTAACAAGATGGTTTTATTGCCCCTTGGAAAAGTGATAGAGGTCGCAGTAGCTTAGCAAGACGATTTTAATGCCTCTTGGAAGAGCGATGGAGGTCGCAGTAGCTTAACAAGATGGTTTAAATGCCCCTTCGAATAGTGGGGGAGGTCACAGTAGCTTAACAAGATGGTTTTAATGCCCCTTGGAAAAGTGGTGGAGGTCGCAGTAGCTTAACAAGACGGTTTAAATGCCAGTTGGAAAAGTGGTGGAGGTCGCAGTAGCTTAACAAGACGGTTTTAATGCCCCTTGGAAGAGTTGTGGTGGTCGCAGTGGAATAGAAAGACAATATCAATGCCCCTTGGTAGAGAGGTGGAGGTCGCAAGAGCTTAACAAGACGGTTTTAATGCCCCTTGGTAAAGTGGTGGAGGTTGCAGTAGCTGAACAAGACGGTTTCAATGCCCCTTGGAAGAGCAGTGGAGGTCACAGAAGCTTAACGAGACGGTTTTAATGCCCCTTGGAAAAGTGATGGAGGTCGCAGTAGCTTAACAAGAAGGTTTTAAAACCCCTTGGAGGGGTAGTGGAGGTCGCAGTGGAATAACAATACAATATTAATGCCCCTAGGAAGAGCGGTGGAGTTCGCAGAAGCTTAACAAGACGGTTTTAATGCCCCTTGGAAGAGTGGTGGAGGTCGCAGTGGAATAAAAAGACAATATCAATGCACCTTGGTTGAGTGGTGGAGGTCGCAGTAGCTTAACAAGATGTTTTTTTTCCCCTTGGAAATTTGGTGGAGGTTGCAGTATCTTAACAAGACGGTTTTAATGCTCCTAGGAAAAGCTGTGGAGGTCGCAGTAGCTTAACAAAATGGTTCTAATGCCCCTTGGAAGAGTGGTGGAGGTCACAGTAGCTTAACTAGATGGTTTTAATGCCCCTTGGAAGAGTGGTGGAGGTCGCAGTGGAATAAAAAGACAATATCAATGCCCCTTGGAAGAGCGGTGAAGGTCGCAGTAGCTTAACAAGACTGTTTTAATGCCCCTTGGAAGTGTTGGAGGTCGCAGTAGCTTAAAAAGATGGTTTTAAGCCCCCTTGGTAGAGCGGTGGAGGTCGCAGTAGCTTAACAAGACGGTTTTAATGCCCCTTGGAAAAGTGGTGGACGTCGCAGTAGCTTAACAAGACAGTTTTAATGCCACTTGGAAGAGACTTGGAAGTCGCAGTAGCTTAACAAGACTGTTTTAATGGCCCTTGGAAAAGTAGTGGAGGACGCAGTCGCTTAACAAGATGGTTTTAATGCCCCTTGGAAGAGTGGTGGTGGTCGCAGTGGAATAAAAAAACAATAACAATGCCCCTTGGAAGAGCTGTAGAGGTCGCAGTAGCTTAACAAGACGGTTTTAATGGCCCTTGGAAAAGTGGTGGAGGTCGCAGTAGCTTAACAAGATGGTTTTAATGCCCCTTGGAAGAGCGGTGGAGGTCGCAGTAGCTTAACAAGACGGTTTTAATGCCCCTTGGAAACGTGGTGGAGGTCACAGTAGCTTAACAAGATGGTTTTAATGCCCCTTGGAAAAGTGGTGGAGGTCGCAGTGAAATAAAAAGACAATATCAATGCCCCTTGGAAAAGCAGTGGAGGTCGCAGTAGCTTAGCAAGACTGTTTTAATGCCCCTTGGTAGTGGTGGAGGTCTCAATAGCTTAAAAAGATGGATTTAATCCCCCTTGGTAGAGCGGTGTAGGTCGCAGTAGCTTAACAAGACGGTTTTAATGCCCCTTGGAAATGTGGTGGAGGACGCAGTAGCTAAACAAGACTGTTTTAATGCCCCTTGGAAGAGCCTTGGAGGTCGCAGTAGCTTAACAAGACGGTTTTAATGCCCCTTGGAAAAGTGGTGGATGTCACAGTAGATTAAAAAGACAGTTTTAATGCCCCTTGGAAGGGTGCAGGAGGTCGCAGTGGAAGAAAAAGACAATATCAATGCTCCTTGGAAGAGCGGTGGAGGTCGCAGTAGCTTAACAAGACGGTTTTAATGCCCCTTGGAAAAGTGGTGGAGGTCGCAGTAGCTTAACAAGACGGTTTTAAAGAACCTTGGAAGAGTAATGGAGGTCTCAGTAGATTAACAAGACTGTTTTAATGCCCCTTGGAAAAGTGATGGAGGTCGCAGTAGCTTAACAAGACTGTTTTAATGCCCCTTGGAAAAGTGGTGGAGGTTTCAGTAGCTTAACAAGACGGATTTAATGCCCTTTGGAAGAGTTGTGGAGGTCGCAGTAGCTTAACAAGACGGTTTTAATGCCCCTTCGAAACGTGATGGAGGTCACAGTAGCTTAACAAGACGGTTTTAATGCTCCTTGGAAGATCGGTGGATGTCATAGTAGTTTAACAAGATGGTTTTAATGCCCCTTGGAAGAATTGTGGAGGTCGCAGTGAAATAAGAAGACAATATCAATGCCCCTTGGAAGAGTGGTGGAGGTCCCAGTAGCTTAACAAGACGGTTTTTTTGCCCCTTGGAAAAGTGGTGGAGGTCGCATTATCTTAACAAGATGGTTTTAATGCCCCTTGGAAGAGCGGTGGAGGTCGCAGTAGCTTAACAAGACGGTTTTAATGCCCCTTGGGAGAGTGATGGAGGTCACAATAGCTTAACAAGACCGTTTTAATGCCCCTTGGAAGAGTGGTGGAGGTCGCAGTGGAATAAAAAGACGGTTTTAATGCCCCTTGGAAGAGAGGTGGAGGTCGCAGTAGCTTAACAAGACCGTTTTAATGGCCCTTGGAGAAGTGGTGGAGGTGGCAGTAGCTTAACAAGACAGTTTTAATGCCCATTGGAAGAGCAGTGGAGGTCGAAGTAGTTTAACAAGATGGTTTTAATGCCCCTTGGAAAAGTGGTGGAGGTCGCAGTGAAATAAAAAGACAATATCAATGCCCCTTGGAAGAGCAGTGGAGATCGCAGTAGCTTAGCAAGACTGTTTTAATGCCCCTTGGTAGTGGTGGAGGATGCAGTAGCTTAACAAGACGGTTTTAATGCCCCTTGGAAAAGTGGTGGAGGTTGCATTACTTTAACAAGACGGTTTTAATGCACCTTGGAAGAGTGGTGGAGGTCGCAGTGGAATAAAAAGACAATATCAATGCCCCTTGGAAGAGTGATGGAGGACGCAGTAGCTTAACAAAATGGTTTTAGTGGCCCTTTGAAAAGTGGTGGAGGTCGCAGTTGCTTAACAAGACAGTTTTAATGCCCCTTGGAAGAGTGGTGGAGGTCGCAGTAGCTTAAGAAGATGGTTTTAATGCCCCTTGGAAGAGCAGTGGAGGTCGCAGTAGCTTAACAAGACGATTTTAATGCCCCTTGGAAAAGTGTTGGAGGTCGCATTAGCTTAACAAGACGGTTTTAATGCCCCTTGGAAGAGCGGTGGAGGTCGCAGAAGCTTAACAAGGCGGTTTTAATGCCCCTTGGAAAAGTGGTGGATGTCTCAGTAGCTTAACAAGACGGTTTTAATGGACATTGGTAGAGTGGTGGAGGTTGCAGTGGAATAAAAAGACAATATCAATGCCCCTTGAAAGAGCGGTGGAGGTCGCAGTAGCTTAACAAGACGGTTTTAATGCCCCTTGGAAAAGTGGTGGACGTCGCAGTAGCTTAACAAGACAGTTTTAATGCCACTTGGAAGAGACTTGGAAGTCGCAGTAGCTTAACAAGACTGTTTTAATGGCCCTTGGAAAAGTAGTGGAGGACGCAGTCGCTTAACAAGATGGTTTTAATGCCCCTTGGAAGAGTGGTGGTGGTCGCAGTGGAATAAAAAAACAATAACAATGCCCCTTGGAAGAGCTGTAGAGGTCGCAGTAGCTTAACAAGACGGTTTTAATGGCCCTTGGAAAAGTGGTGGAGGTCGCAGTAGCTTAACAAGATGGTTTTAATGCCCCTTGGAAGAGCGGTGGAGGTCGCAGTAGCTTAACAAGACGGTTTTAATGCCCCTTGGAAACGTGGTGGAGGTCACAGTAGCTTAACAAGATGGTTTTAATGCCCGTTGGAAGAGCGTTGGAGGTCGCAGTAGTTTAACAAGATGGTTTTAATGCCCCTTGGAAAAGTGGTGGAGGTCGCAGTGAAATAAAAAGACAATATCAATGCCCCTTGGAAAAGCAGTGGAGGTCGCAGTAGCTTAGCAAGACTGTTTTAATGCCCCTTGGTAGTGGTGGAGGTCTCAATAGCTTAAAAAGATGGTTTTAATCCCCCTTGGCAGAGCGGTGGAGGTCGCAGTAGCTTAACAAGACGGTTTTAATGCCCCTTGGAAATGTGGTGGAGGACGCAGTAGCTAAACAAGACTGTTTTAATGCCCCTTGGAAGAGCCTTGGAGGTCGCAGTAGCTTAACAAGACGGTTTTAATGCCCCTTGGAAAAGTGGTGGATGTCACAGTAGATTAAAAAGACAGTTTTAATGCCCCTTGGAAGGGTGCAGGAGGTCGCAGTGGAAGAAAAAGACAATATCAATGCTCCTTGGAAGAGCGGTGGAGGTCGCAGTAGCTTAACAAGATGGTTTTAATGCCCCTTGGAAAAGTGGTGGAGGTCGCAGTAGCTTAACAAGACGGTTTTAAAGAACCTTGGAAGAGTAATGGAGGTCTCAGTAGATTAACAAGACTGTTTTAATGCCCCTTGGAAAAGTGATGGAGGTCGCAGTAGCTTAACAAGACTGTTTTAATGCCCCTTGGAAAAGTGTTGGAGGTTTCAGTAGCTTAACAAGACGGATTTAATGCCCTTTGGAAGAGTTGTGGAGGTCGCAGTAGCTTAACAAGACGGTTTTAATGCCCCTTCGAAACGTGATGGAGGTCACAGTAGCTTAACAAGACGGTTTTAATGCTCCTTGGAAGATCGGTGGATGTCATAGTAGTTTAACAAGATGGTTTTAATGCCCCTTGGAAGAATTGTGGAGGTAGCAGTGGAATAAGAAGACAATATCAATGCCCCTTGGAAGAGTGGTGGAGGTCCCAGTAGCTTAACAAGACGGTTTTTTTGCCCCTTGGAAAAGTGGTGGAGGTCGCATTATCTTAACAAGATGGTTTTAATGCCCCTTGGAAGAGCGGTGGAGGTCGCAGTAGCTTAACAAGACGGTTTTAATGCCCCTTGGGAGAGTGATGGAGGTCACAATAGCTTAACAAGACCGTTTTAATGCCCCTTGGAAGAGTGGTGGAGGTCGCAGTGGAATAAAAAGACGGTTTTAATGCCCCTTGGAAGAGAGGTGGAGGTCGCAGTAGCTTAACAAGACCGTTTTAATGGCCCTTGGAGAAGTGGTGGAGGTGGCAGTAGCTTAACAAGACAGTTTTAATGCCCATTGGAAGAGCAGTGGAGGTCGAAGTAGTTTAACAAGATGGTTTTAATGCCCCTTGGAAAAGTGGTGGAGGTCGCAGTGAAATAAAAAGACAATATCAATGCCCCTTGGAAGAGCAGTGGAGATCGCAGTAGCTTAGCAAGACTGTTTTAATGCCCCTTGGTAGTGGTGGAGGTCGCAATAGCTTAAAAAGATGGTTTTAATCCCCCTTGGTAGAGCGGTGGAGGTCGCAGTAGCTTAACAAGACGGTTTTAATGCCCCTTGGAAATGTGGTGGAGGTCGCAGTAGCTAAACAAGACTGTTTTAATGCCCCTTGGAAGAGCCTTGGAGGTCGCAGTAGCTTAACAAGATGGTTTTAATGCCTCTTGGAAAAGTGGTGGATGTCACAGTAGATTAAAAAGACGGTTTTAATGCCCCTTGAAAGGGTGCAGGAGGTCGCAGTGGAAGAAAAAGACAATATCAATGCTCCTTGGAAGAGCGGTGGAGGTCGCAGTAGCTTAACAAGACGGTTTTAATGCCCCTTGGAAAAGTGGTGGAGGTCACAGCAGCTTAGCAAGACGGTTTTAAAGCACCTTGGAAGAGTAATGGAGGTCTCAGTAGCTTAACAAGACTGTTTTAATGCCACTTGGAAAAGTGGTGGGGGTCGCAGTAGCTTAACAAGACTGTTTTAATGCCCCTTGGAAAAGTGTTGGAGGTTTCAGTAGCTTAACAAGACGGATTTAATGCCCTTTGGAAGAGTTGTGGAGGTCGCAGTATCTTAACAAGACGGTTTTAATGCCCCTTCGAAACGTGGTGGAGGTCACAGTAGCTTAACAAGACGGTTTTAATGCTCCTTGGAAGATCGGTGGAGGTCATAGTAGTTTAACAAGATGGTTTTAATGCTCCTTGGAAAAGTGGTGGAGGTCGCAGTGTAATAAAAAGACAATATCAATGCCCCTTGGAAGAGCGGTGGAGGTCACTGTAGCTTAACAAGACGGTTTTAATGCCCCTTGGAAAAGTGGTGGAGGTCGCAGTATGTTAAAAATACAGTTTTAATGCCCCTTGGAAGAGTGGTAGAGGTCGCAGTGGAATAAGAATACAATATCAATGCCCCTTGGAAGAGTGGTGGAGGTCGCAGTAGCTTAACAAGACGTTTTTTTGCCCCTTGGAAAAGTGGTGGAGGTCGCATTATCTTAACAAGACAGTTTTAATGCCCCTTGGAAGAGCGGTGGAGGTCGCAGTAGCTTAACAAGACGGTTTTAATGCCCCTTGGAAGAGTGGTGGAGGTCACAGTAGCTTAACAAGGTAGTTTTAATGCCCCTTGGAAGAGTGGTGGAGGTCGCAGTGCAATAAAAAGACAATATCAATGCCCCTTGGAAGAGCGGTGGAGGTCGCAGTAGCTTAACAAGACGGTTTTAATGGCCCTAGGAAAAGTGGTGGAGGTGGCAGTAGCTTAACAAAACAGTTTTAATGCCCATTGGAAGAGTGATGGAGGTCGCAGTGGAATAAAAAGACAATATCAATGCCCCTTGGAAGAGCGGTGAAGGTCGCAGTAGCTTAACAAGACTGTTTTAATTCCCCTTGGAAGTGGTGGAGGTCGCAGTAGCTTAAAAAGATGGTTTTAATCCCCCTTGGTAGAGCGGTTGAGGTCGCAGTAGCTTAACAATACGGTTTTAATGCCCCTTGGAAAAGTAGTGGACGTCGCAGTAGCTTAACAAGACGGTTTTAATGCCACTTGGAAGAGCCTTGGAGGTCGCAGTAGCTTAACAAGACGGTTTTAATGCCCCTTGAAAAAGTGGTGGAGGTCGCAGTAGCTTTACCAGACGGTTTTAATGCCCCTTGGAAAAGTGGTGGAGGTGGCAGTAGCTTAACAAGACGATTTTAAGGGCCCTTGCAAAAGTGGTGGAGGTGGAAGTAGCTTAACAAGACGGTTTTAATGCCCCTTGGAAGAGCGGTGGAGGTCGCAGTAGCTTAACAAGACGGTTTTAATGCCCCTTGGAAACGTGGTGGAGGTCACAGTAGCTTAATAAGATGGTTTTAATGCCCCTTGGAAGAGCGGTGGAGGTCGCAGTAGTTTAACAAGATGGTTTTAATGCCCATTGGAAAAGTTGTGGAGGTCGCAGTGAAATAAAAAGACAATATCAATGCCCCTTGGAAGAGCAGTGGAGGTCGCAGTAGCTTAGCAAGACTGTTTTAATGCCCCTTGGTAGTGGTGGAGGTCGCAGTAGCTTAAAAAGATGGTTTTAATCCCCCTTGGTAGAGCGGTGGAGGTTGCAGTAGCTTAACAAGACGGTTTTAATGCCCCTTGGAAATGTGTTGGAGGTCGCAGTAGCTTAACAAGACGGTTTTAATGCCCCTTGGAAGAGCCTTGGAGGTCGCAGTAGCTTAAAAAGACGGTTTTAATGCCCCTTGGAAAAGTGGTGGATGTCACAGTAGATTAACAAGACGGTTTTAATGCCCCTTGGAAGGTTGCAGGAGGTCGCAGTGGAATAAAAAGACAATATCAATGCCCCTTGGAAGAGCGGTGGAGGTCGCAGTAGCTTAACAAGATGGTTTTAATGCCCCTTGGAAAAGTGGTGGAGGTCACAGTAGCTTAACAAGACGGTTTTAATGCCCCTTGGAAAAGTGGTGGAGGTCGCAGTGGAATAAAAAGACAATATCAATACCCCTTGGAAGAGTGGTGGAGGTCACAGTAGCTTAACAAGACGGTTTTAATGCCCCTTGGAAGAATTGTGGAGGTCGCAGTGGAATAAAAAGACAATATCAATGCCCCTTGGAAGAGCGCTGGAGGTCGCAGTAGCTGAACAAGACGGTTTTAATGCCCCTTGGAAAAGTGGTGGAGGTCGCAGTCGCTGAACAAGATGGTTTTAATGACCCTTGGAATAGCGGTGGATTTCACAGTAGCTTAATAAGACGGTTTTAATGCCCGTTCGATAAGTGGTGGAGGTCGCAGTAGCTTAACAAGACTGTTTTAAAACCCCTTGGAGGAGTGGTGGAGGTCGCAGTGGAATAAAAAGACAATATCAATGCCCCTTGGAAGAGCGGTGGAGTTCGCAGTTGCTTAACAAGACGGTTTTAATGCCCCTTGGAAGAGTGGTGGAGGTCGCAGTGGACTAAAAAGACAATATCAATGCCCCTTGGTAGAATGGTGGAGGTCGCAGTAGCTTAACAAGACGTTTATAATGCCCCTTGGAAGAGCCTTGGAGGTGGCAGTAGCTTAACAAGACAGTTTTAAAACCCCTTGGAAAAGTGGTGGAGGTCGCAGTAGCTTAACATGACAATTTTAATGCCCCTTGGAAGAGTGGTGGAGGTCGCAGTGGAATAAAAAGACAATATGAATGCTCCTTGGAAGAGCGATGAAGGTCGCAGTAGCTTAACAAGACTTTTTTAATGCCCCTTGGAAAAGTGGTGGAGGTTTCAGTAGCTTAACAAGACTGTTTTAATGCCCCTTGGAAGTGCGGTGGAGGTCGCAGTAGCTTAACAAGACAGTTTTAATGCCCCTTGGAAACGTGGAGGAGATCGCAGTAGCTTAACAAGACGGCTTTAATGCACCTTGGAAGAGCGGTGTAGGTCGCAGTAGTTAAACAAGATGGTTTTAATGCCCCTTGGAAAAGTGGTGGAGGTCGCAGCGGAATAAAAATACAGTTCTAATGCCCCTTGGAAAAGTGGTGGAGGTCACAGTGGAATAAAAAGACAATATCAATGCCCCTTGGAAGAGCAGTGGAGGTCGCAGTGGCTTAATAAGACTGTTTTAATGCCCCTTGGAAAAGTGGTGGAGGTCGCAGTATCTTAAAAATACAGTTTTAATGCCCCTTGGAAGAGTGGAGGAGGTAGCAGTGGAATAAAATGACAATATCAATGCCCCTTGGAAGAGTGGTGGAGGTTGCAGTAGCTTAACAAGATGGTTTTAATGCCCCTTGGAAAAGTGGTGGAGGTCGGAGTAGCTTAACAAGACGGTTTTGATACCCCTTGGAAAAGCGATGGAGGTCGCAGTAGCTTAACATGACAGTTTTAATGCCCATTGGAAGAGTGGTTGAGGTCGCAGAAACTTAACTAGACGCTTTTATTGCCACTTGGAAATGTGGTGGAGGTCGCAGTAGCTTACCAAGACGGTTTTAATGCCCCTTGGAAGAGTGGTGGAGGTCACAGTAGCTTAACAAGATGGCTTTTTTGCCCCTTGGAAAAGTGTTGGAAGTCTTGTTAGCTTAACAAGACGATTTTAATGCCCCTTGGAATAGCGGTGGAGGTCGTAGTAGCTTAACAAGACGACTGTAATGCCCCTTGTTAAAGTGGTGGAGGTCGCAGTAGCTTAACAAGACGGTTTTAATGCCCCTTGGAAGAGTAGTGGAGGTCGCAGTGGAATAAAAAAACAATATCAATGCCCCTTGGAAGAGCGGTGGAGGTTGCAGTAGCTTAAAAAGATGGTTTTAATCCCCCTTTAGAGAGCGGTGGAGGTCGCAGTAGCTTAACAAGACGGTTTTTTTGCCCCTTGGAAAAGTGGTGGAGGTCGCAGTAGCTTAACATGACAGTTTTAATATCTCTTGGAAGAGCTTTGGAGGTCGCAGTAGCTTAACAAGACGGTTTAATGCCCCTTGGAAAAGTGGTGGCGGTCGCAGTAGCTTAACAAGACGGTTTTAATTCCCCTTGGAAGAGCCTTGGAGGTCGCAGTAGCTTAACAAGACGGTTTTAATGCCCCTTGGAAAAGTGGTGGAGGTCGCAGTAGCTTAAGAAGACTGTTTTAATGCCCCTTGGAAAAGTGTTGGAGGTTTCAGTAGCTTAACAAGACGGATTTAATGCCCCTTGGAAGAGTGGTGGAGGTCTCAGTGGAATAAAAAGACAATATCAATGCCCCTTGGAAGAATGGTGGAGGTCGCAGTAGCTTAACAAGACTGCTTTAATGCCCCTTGGAAGTGGTGGAGGTTGCAGTTGCTTAAAAAGATGGTTTTAATGCCCCTTGGCAAAAGTGGTGGAGGTCCCAGGAGCTTAACAAGAGGGTTTTAATGCCCCTTGGAAGAGCCTTGGAGGTGGCAGTAGCTTAACAAGACGGTTTTAATGCCCCTTGGAAGAGTTGTGGAGGTCGCAGTGGAATAAAAAGACAATATCAATGCCCCTTGGAAGAGGGGTGGAGGTCGCAGTAGCTTAAAAAGATGGTTTTAATCCCCCTTGGTAGAGCGATGGAGGTCGCAGTAGCTTAACAAGATGGTTTTATTGCAGCTTGGAAAAGTGGTGGAGGTCGCTGTAGCTTAACATGACAGTTTTAATACCACTTGGAAGAGCCTTGGAGGTCGCAGTAGCTTAACATGATGGTTTAATGCCCCTTGGAAAAGTGGTGGAGGTCGCCGTAGCTTAACAAGATGGTTTTAATGCCCCTTGGAAGAGTGGTGGAGTTCGCAGTGGAATAAAAAGACAATATCAATGCTCATTGGAACAGTGGTGGAGGTCGCAGTAGCTTAACAAGACGGTTGTAATGCACCTTGGAAAAGTGGTGGAGGTCGCAGTAGCTTAACAAGACGGTTTTAATGCCACTTGGAAAAGTGGTGGAGGCCGCAGTAGCTTAACAAGACGGTTTTCATGCCACTTGGAAAAGTGGTGGAGGCCGCAGTATCTTAACAAGATGGTTTTAATGCCTCTTGGAAGAGTGGTGGAGGTCGCAGTGGAATAAAAAGACAATATCAATGCCCCTTGGAAGAGTGGTGGAGGTCGCAGTAGCTTAACAAGATGGTTTTAATGCCCCTTGGAAAAGTGGTGGAGGTCGCAGTAGCTTAACAAGACGGTTTTCATGCCACTTGGAAAAGTGGTGGAGGCCGCAGTATCTTAACAAGATGGTTTTAATGCCTCTTGGAAGAGTGGTGGAGGTCGCAGTGGAATAAAAAGACAATATCAATGCCCCTTGGAAGAGTGGTGGAGGTCGCAGTAGCTTAACAAGACGGTTTTAATGCCCCTTGGAAAAGTGGTGGAGGTCGCAGTAGCTTAACAAGACGGTTTTCATGCCACTTGGAAAAGTGGTGGAGGTCGCAGTAGCTTAACAAGACGTTTTTAATGCCCCTTGGAAGAGGTGTGGAGGTCGCAGTGGAAGAAAAAGACAATATCAATGCCCCTTGGAAGAGCGGTGGAGGTCGCAGTAGCTTAACAAGACGGTTTTAATGCCCCTTGGAAAATTGGTGGAGGTCGCAGTATGTTAAAAATACAGTTTTAATGCCCCTTGGAAGAGTGGTAGAGGTCGCAGTGGAATAAGAATACAATATCAATGCCCCTTGGAAGAGTGGTGGAGGTCGCAGTAGCTTAACAAGACGTTTTTTTTGCCCCTTGGAAAAGTGGTGGAGGTCGCATTATCTTAACAAGACAGTTTTAATGCCCCTTGGAAGAGCGGTGGAGGTCGCAGTAGCTTAACAAGACGGTTTTAATGCCCCTTGGAAGAGTGGTGGAGGTCACAGTAGCTTAACAAGGTGGTTTTAATGCCCCTTGGAAGAGTGGTGGAGGTCGCAGTGCAATAAAAAGACAATATCAATGCCCCTTGGAAGAGCGGTGGAGGTCGCAGTAGCTTAACAAGACGGTTTTAATGGCCCTTGGAAAAGTGGTGGAGGTGGCAGTAGCTTAACAAAACAGTTTTAATGCCCATTGGAAGAGTGGTGGAGGTCGCAGTGGAATAAAAAGACAATATCAATGCCCCTTGGAAGAGCGGTGAAGGTCGCAGTAGCTTAACAAGACTGTTTTAATTCCCCTTGGAAGTGGTGGAGGTCGCAGTAGCTTAAAAAGATGGTTTTAATCCCCCTTGGTAGAGCGGTTGAGGTCGCAGTAGCTTAACAAGACGGTTTTAATGCCCCTTGGAAAAGTAGTGGACGTCGCAGTAGCTTAACAAGACGGTTTTAATGCCACTTGGAAGAGCCTTGGAGGTCGCAGTAGCTTAACAAGACGGTTTTAATGCCCCTTGAAAAAGTGGTGGAGGTCGCAGTAGCTTTACCAGACGGTTTTAATGCCCCTTGAAAAAGTGGTGGAGGTGGCAGTAGCTTAACAAGACGATTTTAAGGGCCCTTGCAAAAGTGGTGGAGGTGGAAGTAGCTTAACAAGACGGTTTTAATGCCCCTTGGAAGAGCGGTGGAGGTCGCAGTAGCTTAACAAGACGGTTTTAATGCCCCTTGGAAACGTGGTGGAGGTCACAGTAGCTTAATAAGATGGTTTTAATGCCCCTTGGAAGAGCGGTGGAGGTCGCAGTAGTTTAACAAGATGGTTTTAATGCCCCTTGGAAAAGTTGTGGAGGTCGCAGTGAAATAAAAAGACAATATCAATGCCCCTTGGAAGAGCAGTGGAGGTCGCAGTAGCTTAGCAAGACTGTTTTAATGCCCCTTGGTAGTGGTGGAGGTCGCAGTAGCTTAAAAAGATGGTTTTAATCCCCCTTGGTAGAGCGGTGGAGGTTGCAGTAGCTTAACAAGACGGTTTTAATGCCCCTTGGAAATGTGTTGGAGGTCGCAGTAGCTTAACAAGACGATTTTAATGCCCCTTGGAAGAGCCTTGGAGGTCGCAGTAGCTTAAAAAGACGGTTTTAATGCCCCTTGGAAAAGTGGTGGATGTCACAGTAGATTAACAAGACGGTTTTAATGCCCCTTGGAAGGGTGCAGGAGGTCGCAGTGGAATAAAAAGACAATATCAATGCCCCTTGGAAGAGCGGTGGAGGTCGCAGTAGCTTAAGAAGATGGTTTTAATGCCCCTTGGAAAAGTGGTGGAGGTCACAGTAGCTTAACAAGACGGTTTTAATGCCCCTTGGAAAAGTGGTGGAGGTCGCAGTGGAATAAAAAGACAATATCAATACCCCTTGGAAGAGTGGTGGAGGTCACAGTACCTTAACAAGACTGTTTTAATGCCCCTTGGAAAAGTGGTGGAGTTCACAGTATCTTAAAAATACAGTTTTAATGCCCCTTGGAAGAGTGGTGGAGGTCTCAGTGGAAAAAAAGACAATATCAATGCCACTTGGAAGAGCGGTGGAGGTCGCAGTAGCTTAACAAGATGGTTTTAATGCCCCTTGGAAAAGTGGTGGAGGTCACAGTAGCTTAACAAGACGATTTTAATGCCCCTTGGAAAAGTGGTGGAGGTCGCAGTGGAATAAAAAGACAATATCAATACCCCTTGGAAGAGTGGTGGAGGTCACAGTAGCTTAACAAGACGGTTTTAATGCCCCTTGGAAGAATTGTGGAGGTCGCAGTGGAATAAAAAGACAATATCAATGCCCCTTGGAAGAGCGCTGGAGGTCGCAGTAGCTGAACAAGACGGTTTTAATGCCCCTTGGAAAAGTGGTGGAGGTCGCAGTCGCTGAACAAGATGGTTTTAATGACCCTTGGAATAGCGGTGGATTTCACAGTAGCTTAATAAGACGGTTTTAATGCCCGTTCGATAAGTGGTGGAGGTCGCAGTAGCTTAACAAGACTGTTTTAAAACCCCTTGGAGGGGTGGTGGAGGTCGCAGTGGAATAAAAAGACAATATCAATGCCCTTTGGAAGAGCGGTGGAGTTCGCAGTTGCTTAACAAGACTGTTTTAATGCCCCTTGGAAGTGCGGTGGAGGTCGCAGTAGCTTAACAAGACGGTTTTAATGCCCCTTGGAAACGTGGAGGAGATCGCAGTAGCTTAACAAGACGGCTTTAATGCACCTTGGAAGAGCGGTGTAGGTCGCAGTAGTTAAACAAGATGGTTTTAATGCCCCTTGGAAAAGTGGTGGAGGTCGCAGCGGAATAAAAATACAGTTCTAATGCCCCTTGGAAAAGTGGTGGAGGTCACAGTGGAATAAAAAGACAATATCAATGCCCCTTGGAAGAGCAGTGGAGGTCGCAGTGGCTTAACAAGACTGTTTTAATGCCCCTTGGAAAAGTGGTGGAGGTCGCAGTATCTTAAAAATACAGTTTTAATGCCCCTTGGAAGAGTGGAGGAGGTAGCAGTGGAATAAAATGACAATATCAATGCCCCTTGGAAGAGTGGTGGAGGTTGCAGTAGCTTAACAAGATGGTTTTAATGCCCCTTGGAAAAGTGGAGGAGGTCGGAGTAGCTTAACAAGACGGTTTTGATACCCCTTGGAAAAGCGATGGAGGTCGCAGTAGCTTAACATGACAGTTTTAATGCCCAATGGAAGAGTGGTTGAGGTCGCAGAAACTTAACTAGACGCTTTTATTGCCACTTGGAAATGTGGTGGAGGTCGCAGTAGCTTAACAAGACGGTTTTAATGCCCCTTGGAAGAGTGGTGGAGGTCACAGTAGCTTAACAAGATGGCTTTTTTGCCCCTTGGAAAAGTGTTGGAAGTCTTAATAGCTTAACAAGACGATTTTAATGCCCCTTGGAATAGCGGTGGAGGTCGTAGTAGCTTAACAAGACGACTGTAATGCCCCTTGTTAAAGTGGTGGAGGTCGCAGTAGCTTAACAAGACGGTTTTAATGCCCCTTGGAAGAGTAGTGGAGGTCGCAGTGGAATAAAAAAACAATATCAATGCCCCTTGGAAGAGCGGTGGAGGTCGCAGTAGCTTAACAAGACGGTTTTAATGGCCCTTGGAAAAGTGGTGGAGGTGGCAGTAGCTTAACAAAACAGTTTTAATGCCCATTGGAAGAGTGGTGGAGGTCGCAGTGGAATAAAAAGACAATATCAATGCCCCTTGGAAGAGCGGTGAAGGTCGCAGTAGCTTAACAAGACTGTTTTAATTCCCCTTGGAAGTGGTGGAGGTCGCAGTAGCTTAAAAAGATGGTTTTAATCCCCCTTGGTAGAGCGGTTGAGGTCGCAGTAGCTTAACAAGACGGTTTTAATGCCCCTTGGAAAAGTAGTGGACGTCGCAGTAGCTTAACAAGACGGTTTTAATGCCACTTGGAAGAGCCTTGGAGGTCGCAGTAGCTTAACAAGACGGTTTTAATGCCCCTTGAAAAAGTGGTGGAGGTCGCAGTAGCTTTACCAGACGGTTTTAATGCCCCTTGAAAAAGTGGTGGAGGTGGCAGTAGCTTAACAAGACGATTTTAAGGGCCCTTGCAAAAGTGGTGGAGGTGGAAGTAGCTTAACAAGACGGTTTTAATGCCCCTTGGAAGAGCGGTGGAGGTCGCAGTAGCTTAACAAGACGGTTTTAATGCCCCTTGGAAACGTGGTGGAGGTCACAGTAGCTTAATAAGATGGTTTTAATGCCCCTTGGAAGAGCGGTGGAGGTCGCAGTAGTTTAACAAGATGGTTTTAATGCCCCTTGGAAAAGTGGAGGAGGTCGGAGTAGCTTAACAAGACGGTTTTGATACCCCTTGGAAAAGCGATGGAGGTCGCAGTAGCTTAACATGACAGTTTTAATGCCCAATGGAAGAGTGGTTGAGGTCGCAGAAACTTAACTAGACGCTTTTATTGCCACTTGGAAATGTGGTGGAGGTCGCAGTAGCTGAACAAGATGGTTTTAATGACCCTTGGAATAGCGGTGGATTTCACAGTAGCTTAATAAGACGGTTTTAATGCCCGTTCGATAAGTGGTGGAGGTCGCAGTAGCTTAACAAGACTGTTTTAAAACCCCTTGGAGGGGTGGTGGAGGTCGCAGTGGAATAAAAAGACAATATCAATGCCCTTTGGAAGAGCGGTGGAGTTTGCAGTTGCTTAACAAGACTGTTTTAATGCCCCTTGGAAGTGCGGTGGAGGTCGCAGTAGCTTAACAAGACGGTTTTAATGCCCCTTGGAAACGTGGAGGAGATCGCAGTAGCTTAACAAGACGGCTTTAATGCACCTTGGAAGAGCGGTGTAGGTCGCAGTAGTTAAACAAGATGGTTTTAATGCCCCTTGGAAAAGTGGTGGAGGTCGCAGCGGAATAAAAATACAGTTCTAATGCCCCTTGGAAAAGTGGTGGAGGTCACAGTGGAATAAAAAGACAATATCAATGCCCCTTGGAAGAGCAGTGGAGGTCGCAGTGGCTTAACAAGACTGTTTTAATGCCCCTTGGAAAAGTGGTGGAGGTCGCAGTATCTTAAAAATACAGTTTTAATGCCCCTTGGAAGAGTGGAGGAGGTAGCAGTGGAATAAAATGACAATATCAATGCCCCTTGGAAGAGTGGTGGAGGTTGCAGTAGCTTAACAAGATGGTTTTAATGCCCCTTGGAAAAGTGGAGGAGGTCGGAGTAGCTTAACAAGACGGTTTTGATACCCCTTGGAAAAGCGATGGAGGTCGCAGTAGCTTAACATGACAGTTTTAATGCCCAATGGAAGAGTGGTTGAGGTCGCAGAAACTTAACTAGACGCTTTTATTGCCACTTGGAAATGTGGTGGAGGTCGCAGTAGCTTAACAAGACGGTTTTAATGCCCCTTGGAAGAGTGGTGGAGGTCACAGTAGCTTAACAAGATGGCTTTTTTGCCCCTTGGAAAAGTGTTGGAAGTCTTAATAGCTTAACAAGACGATTTTAATGCCCCTTGGAATAGCGGTGGAGGTCGTAGTAGCTTAACAAGACGACTGTAATGCCCCTTGTTAAAGTGGTGGAGGTCGCAGTAGCTTAACAAGACGGTTTTAATGCCCCTTGGAAGAGTAGTGGAGGTCGCAGTGGAATAAAAAAACAATATCAATGCCCCTTGGAAGAGCGGTGGAGGTCGCAGTAGCTTAACAAGACGGTTTTAATGGCCCTTGGAAAAGTGGTGGAGGTGGCAGTAGCTTAACAAAACAGTTTTAATGCCCATTGGAAGAGTGGTGGAGGTCGCAGTGGAATAAAAAGACAATATCAATGCCCCTTGGAAGAGCAGTGGAGGTCGCAGTAGCTTAGCAAGACTGTTTTAATGCCCCTTGGTAGTGGTGGAGGTCGCAGTAGCTTAAAAAGATGGTTTTAATCCCCCTTGGTAGAGCGGTGGAGGTTGCAGTAGCTTAACAAGACGGTTTTAATGCCCCTTGGAAATGTGTTGGAGGTCGCAGTAGCTTAACAAGACGATTTTAATGCCCCTTGGAAGAGCCTTGGAGGTCGCAGTAGCTTAAAAAGACGGTTTTAATGCCCCTTGGAAAAGTGGTGGATGTCACAGTAGATTAACAAGACGGTTTTAATGCCCCTTGGAAGGGTGCAGGAGGTCGCAGTGGAATAAAAAGACAATATCAATGCCCCTTGGAAGAGCGGTGGAGGTCGCAGTAGCTTAACAAGATGGTTTTAATGCCCCTTGGAAAAGTGGTGGAGGTCACAGTAGCTTAACAAGACGGTTTTAATGCCCCTTGGAAAAGTGGTGGAGGTCGCAGTGGAATAAAAAGACAATATCAATACCCCTTGGAAGAGTGGTGGAGGTCACAGTACCTTAACAAGACTGTTTTAATGCCCCTTGGAAAAGTGGTGGAGTTCACAGTATCTTAAAAATACAGTTTTAATGCCCCTTGGAAGAGTGGTGGAGGTCTCAGTGGAAAAAAAGACAATATCAATGCCCCTTGGAAGAGCGGTGGAGGTCGCAGTAGCTTAACAAGATGGTTTTAATGCCCCTTGGAAAAGTGGTGGAGGTCACAGTAGCTTAACAAGACGATTTTAATGCCCCTTGGAAAAGTGGTGGAGGTCGCAGTGGAATAAAAAGACAATATCAATACCCCTTGGAAGAGTGGTGGAGGTCACAGTAGCTTAACAAGACGGTTTTAATGCCCCTTGGAAGAATTGTGGAGGTCGCAGTGGAATAAAAAGACAATATCAATGCCCCTTGGAAGAGCGCTGGAGGTCGCAGTAGCTTAACAAGATGGTTTTAATGACCCTTGGAATAGCGGTGGATTTCACAGTAGCTTAATAAGACGGTTTTAATGCCCGTTCGATAAGTGGTGGAGGTCGCAGTAGCTTAACAAGACTGTTTTAAAACCCCTTGGAGGGGTGGTGGAGGTCGCAGTGGAATAAAAAGACAATATCAATGCCCTTTGGAAGAGCGGTGGAGTTCGCAGTTGCTTAACAAGACGGTTTTAATGCCCCTTGGAAGAGTGGTGGAGGTCGCAGTGGACTAAAAAGACAATATCAATGCCCCTTGGAAGATTGGTGGAGGTCGCAGTAGCTTAGCAAGATGGTTTTTTTGCCCCTTGGAAAAGTGTTGGAGGTCGCAGAATCTTAACAAGATGGTTTTAATGCCCCTTGGAAGAGCGGTGGAGGTCGAAGTAGTTTAACAAGACGGTTTTAATGCCCCTTGGAAGAGTGGTGGAGGTCACATTAGCTTAACATGACGGTTTTAATGCCCCTTGGAAGAGTGGTGGAGGTCTCAGTGGAATAAAAAGACAATATCAATGCCCCTTGGAAGAGCTGTGGAAGTCGCAGTAGCTTAACAAGACTGTTTTAATGCCCCTTGGTAGTGGTGGAGGTTTCAGTTGCTTAAAAAGATGGTTTTAATCCCCCTTGGTAGAATGGTGGAGGTCGCAGTAGCTTAATAAGACGTTTATAATGCCCCTTGGAAGAGCCTTGGAGGTGGCAGTAGCTTAACAAGACGGTTTTAAAACCCCTTGGAAAAGTGGTGGAGGTCGCAGTAGCTTAACAAGACAATTTTAATGCCCCTTGGAAGAGTGGTGGAGGTCGCAGTGGAATAAAAAGACTATATGAATGCTCCTTGGAAGAGCGATGAAGGTCGCAGTAGCTTAACAAGACTTTTTTAATGCCCCTTGGAAAAGTGGTGGAGGTTTCAGTAGCTTATCAAGACTGTTTTAATGCCCCTTGGAAGTGCGGTGGAGGTCGCAGTAGCTTAACAAGACGGTTTTAATGCCCCTTGGAAACGTGGAGGAGATCGCAGTAGCTTAACAAGACGGCTTTAATGCACCTTGGAAGAGCGGTGTAGGTCGCAGTAGTTAAACAAGATGGTTTTAATGCCCCTTGGAAAAGTGGTGGAGGTCGCAGCGGAATAAAAATACAGTTCTAATGCCCCTTGGAAAAGTGGTGGAGGTCACAGTGGAATAAAAAGACAATATCAATGCCCCTTGGAAGAGCAGTGGAGGTCGCAGTGGCTTAACAAGACTGTTTTAATGCCCCTTGGAAAAGTGGTGGAGGTCGCAGTATCTTAAAAATACAGTTTTAATGCCCCTTGGAAGAGTGGAGGAGGTAGCAGTGGAATAAAATGACAATATCAATGCCCCTTGGAAGAGTGGTGGAGGTTGCAGTAGCTTAACAAGATGGTTTTAATGCCCCTTGGAAAAGTGGAGGAGGTCGGAGTAGCTTAACAAGACGGTTTTGATACCCCTTGGAAAAGCGATGGAGGTCGCAGTAGCTTAACATGACAGTTTTAATGCCCAATGGAAGAGTGGTTGAGGTCGCAGAAACTTAACTAGACGCTTTTATTGCCACTTGGAAATGTGGTGGAGGTCGCAGTAGCTTAACAAGACGGTTTTAATGCCCCTTGGAAGAGTGGTGGAGGTCACAGTAGCTTAACAAGATGGCTTTTTTGCCCCTTGGAAAAGTGTTGGAAGTCTTAATAGCTTAACAAGACGATTTTAATGCCCCTTGGAATAGCGGTGGAGGTCGTAGTAGCTTAACAAGACGACTGTAATGCCGCTTGTTAAAGTGGTGGAGGTCGCAGTAGCTTAACAAGACGGTTTTAATGCCCCTTGGAAGAGTAGTGGAGGTCGCAGTGGAATAAAAAGACAATATCAATGCCCCTTGGAAGAGCGGTGGAGGTCGCAGTAGCTTAAAAAGATGGTTTTAATCCCCCTTTAGAGAGCGGTGGAGGTCGCAGTAGCTTAACAAGACGGTTTTTTTGCCCCTTGGAAATGTGGTGGAGGTCGCAGTAGCTTAACATGACAGTTTTAATATCTCTTGGAAGAGCCTTGGAGGTCGCAGTAGCTTAACAAGACGGTTTAATGCCCCTTGGAAAAGTGGTGGAGGTCGCAGTAGCTTAACAAGACGGTTTTAATGCCCCTTGGAAGAGCCTTGGAGGTCGCAGCAGCTTAACAAGACGGTTTTAATGCCCCTTGGAAGAGTGCTGCAGGTCGCAGTGGAATAAAAAGACAATGTCAATGCTCCTTGGAAGAGCGGTGGAGGTCGCAGTAGCTTAACAAGACGGTTTTAATGCCCCTTGGAAAAGTGGTGGAGGTCGCAGTAGCTTAAGAAGACTGTTTTAATGCCCCTTGGAAAAGTGTTGGAGGTTTCAGTAGCTTAACAAGACGGATTTAATGCCCCTTGGAAGAGTGGTGGAGGTCTCAGTGGAATAAAAAGACAATATCAATGCCCCTTGGAAGAACGGTGGAGGTCGCAGTAGCTTAACAAGATTGCTTTAATGCCCCTTGGAAGTGGTGGAGGTTGCAGTTGCTTAAAAAGATGGTTTTAATGCCCCTTGGCAAAAGTGGTGGAGGTACCAGGAGCTTAACAAGAGGGTTTTAATGCCCCTTGGAAGAGCCTTGGAGGTGGCAGTAGCTTAACAAGACGGTTTTAATGCCCCTTGGAAGAGTTGTGGAGGTCGCAGTGGAATAAAAAGACAATATCAATGCCCCTTGGAAGAGGGGTGGAGGTCGCAGTAGCTTAAAAAGATGGTTTTAATCCCCCTTGGTAGAGCGATGGAGGTCGCAGTAGCTTAACAAGATGGTTTTATTGCAGCTTGGAAAAGTGGTGGAGGTCGCTGTAGCTTAACATGACAGCTTTAATACCACTTGGAAGAGCCTTGGAGGTCGCAGTAGCTTAACAAGATGGTTTAATGCCCCTTGGAAAAGTGGTGGAGGTCGCCGTAGCTTAACAAGATAGTTTTAATGCCCCTTGGAAGAGTGGTGGAGTTCGCAGTGGAATAAAAAGACAATATCAATGCTCATTGGAACAGTGGTGGAGGTCGCAGTAGCTTAACAAGACGGTTGTAATGCACCTTGGAAAAGTGGTGGAGGTCGCAGTAGCTTAACAAGATGGTTTTAATGCCACTTGGAAAAGTGGTGGAGGCCGCAGTATCTTAACAAGATGGTTTTAATGCCTCTTGGAAGAGTGGTGGAGGTCACAGTGGAATAAAAAGACAATATCAATGCCCCTTGGAAGAGTGGTGGAGGTCGCAGTAGCTTAACAAGATGGTTTTAATGCCCCTTGGAAAAGTGGTGGAGGTCGCAGTAGCTTAACAAGACGGTTTTCATGCCACTTGGAAAAGTGGTGGAGGCCGCAGTATCTTAACAAGATGGTTTTAATGCCTCTTGGAAGAGTGGTGGAGGTCGCAGTGGAATAAAAAGACAATATCAATGCCCCTTGGAAGAGTGGTGGAGGTCGCAGTAGCTTAACAAGACGGTTTTAATGCCCCTTGGAAAAGTGGTGGAGGTCGCAGTAGCTTAACAAGATGGTTTTCATGCCACTTGGAAAAGTGGTGGAGGTCGCAGTAGCTTAACAAGACGTTTTTAATGCCCCTTGGAAGAGTTGTGGAGGTCGCAGTGGAAGAAAAAGACAATATCAATGCCCCTTGGAAGAGCGGTGGAGGTCGCAGTAGCTTAACAAGACGGTTTTAATGCCCCTTGGAAAATTGGTGGAGGTCGCAGTAGCTTAACAAGACGGTTTAAATGCCCCTTGGAAGAGTGGTGGAGGTCGCAGTGGAATAAAAAGACAATATCAATGCCCCTTGGAAGAGTTGTGGAGGTCTCAGTAGCTTAACAAGATGGTTTTAATGCCCCCTGGAAAAGTGGTGGAGGTCGCAGTAGCTTAACAAGATGGTTTTAATGCCCCTTGGAAGAGCGGTGGAG
The DNA here is from genome assembly GCF_046119375.1 of Phyllobates terribilis. Classification (NCBI taxonomy): domain Eukaryota; kingdom Metazoa; phylum Chordata; class Amphibia; order Anura; family Dendrobatidae; genus Phyllobates; species Phyllobates terribilis. The sequence continues at coordinate 419,116,843 of NW_027362762.1, read as the reverse complement.
GTAGCAGAAGCTTAACAAGATGGTTTTAATGCTCCATGGAAAAGTGGTGGAGGTCGCAGTAGCTAAACAAGACGGTTTTAATGCCCCTTGGAAGTAACGTGGAGGTCACAGTAGCTTAACAAGACAGTTTTCATGCCCCTTACAAGAGCCGTGCAATACAGCATATTCAAAACATTATTCCCATTATTGGGGAGTGGGTCTCCAATAGTCTTTGCCTATGCCTTCCAAGCAAAAGCTGCCAAAAATTAGGACCGAGGAACTTGCAATGCTGGCAACACAGACAACGGTCACCCTGGTGGTATAGTGGTGGTGGAGGCTGAGGATAAGGAGAAGAGCAAAAAACAGCCGAAATGAGGAAGCGTATACCCATGTGTTGGTGTGAAGCGGTGCATGGGAATACACCTCCCAAAATAACACAATGGATTTGACTTTATGTTACTCTGCTGTCATTTGGTGGTGATGAGAATTCTGGCCCAATCCAGCCCTTGTTCATTTTGATAAGGGTCAGCTTGTCAGCATTGTCAGTTGACAGGCTAGTGTGCTTATCAGTTATAATTCCCCCAGCGGCACTAAAAACACACTCCGATAACACGCTAGTGGCAGGGTATGCCAGGATCTCCAAGGCGTACAGAGCGAGTTCATTCCAAGTGTCCAGCTTGGATACCCAATACTTAAAAGGCACAGAGGAATCACGGAGGACGCTGGTATGGTCGGCAAGGTACTCCCTCACTATCTTTTGAAACTTTCCACTCCTTGTGAGAGTACCCCGCGCCTCAGGACCTGTAAGCTGGGCGGGTCTCAGAAAACTGTCCCAGAATGTTGACAATGTTCCCCTGCCTCTGCTGGATTGGAGTTGCGTCTCTCTGGCCTGTACGCCTTGGTTGGTCAACGAACTGTGACCTCTGCCGCTAGCGTGTTCAGATGGGAATTTTTTTTAACAGTTATGAAGCAAGGGCCTTCTGGTACTGCCCCATTTTTGTAGACCTCTCCACCTCAGGAATAAGAGAGTGAAAGTTCTCTCTGTAGCGGGGGTCTAAAAGTGTCACCAACCAGTAATGACTGTCACCCAACATTTTGACAACGCGAGGGTCACAGTTAAGGCATCGTAACATAAAGTCAGCCATGCGTGCCAGACTGGTAACAGGCAAGACTTCCGTGTCCTCACCAAGATGACGACTGACCATGCTCTCCTCCTCCTCCTCCTCCCCCCTGTCCTCAGGCCACCCACGCTGAACCGATGGTATGACAGTTGTACAGGTACTACCGTCTACAGCGCATGATGCCAGCTCTTGTTCTTCCTCCTCATCCTCCTCTCCCTCATTGTCCCCCAATGCACGTTGGGATGAGATGAGGCTGGGCTGTGTGTAATGGCCCATTACGGCTTCTTGATCCATCTCATCAGCCATAAAGAGGCTGCAATGCCTCTTCTTTAATTCTCTGCAGAGAGCGTTGCAAAAGACAGACAAGTGGGATGTTGACGATAATGATGGCGTCATCGCCACTCACCATCTTGGTGGACTCCTCAAAGATTGTCAGGATGGTACATATGTCAGACCTTCAAGTCCACTCCTGAGGTCTTATGTGTGGAGTCTAACCTGAATATCGACGGCCTTGTTGCAGCTGGTACTCCACAACTGCTCTCTTCTGCTCTCAAATCCTTTGCAACATGTGGAGGGTAGAGTTCCAATGTGTGGGGACATCACACACCAGTCGGTGCAAACGCTGCTGCAACACAGCAAGGGCGGCGGAAGCTGTAGCCGACTTCCGAAAATGAGCTGACAGGCGGCGTACTTTGAAGAGCAGATATGGGAACTCGGGGTACGATTTAAGAAACCGCTGAACCATGAGTTTAAGCACATCAGCCAGGCATGGTACTTGTGTGATCTCGCCTCGCCTCAGAGCCGCCACCAGGTTACGGCCATTGTCACACACTACCATGCCTGGATGTAGGTTCAGCGGTCTCAGCCACAGATCTGCCTGCTCTTTCACAGCTGTCCACAACTCACAAGCAGTGTGAGGTTTATCACTTAAGCTTATGAGTTTCAGCACAGCCTGTTGCCGCTTGGCTGAGGCAGTACTACAGTTCTTCCAGCTTGTAACTGATGTGGTGATATCTGAGATGGAGGCTGAACATGACGAGGAGGAGAAGGATGATGCGCAGGAGCTGTACACTGTTGGGGCAACTCTGACTGACTTAGGGCCCGCAATCTTCGGTGTGGGGAGGATGTGTTCCGTCCCAAGGTCCGACTGGGTCTCGGCTTGCACTATGTTTACCCAGTGTGCCATCAGGGAGATGTACCGTTCCTGGCCACAAGCACTTGTCCACGTGTCCGTTGTCAGGTGGACTCTCCCAGTAACTGCGTTGTTTAGGGCACGGCAGATGTTTTGGGTCACGTGCTTGTGTAGTGCAGGGATGGCACACCGGGCAAAATAGTGTCGGCTGGGGAAGGAGTACCAAGGGACGGCCACCACCATAAGTTTGCGGTAGTATTCCGTCTCCACCAGCCTAAAAGGCAGCATTTCCAACGCAAGCAGTCGTGAAATGTGCGAATTTAGGACTGTGACCTGTGGGGCGTTGGCTGCGAATTTGCGCTTTCTTTCAAAGGTCTGGGATATGGACAATTGAATGCTGCTGTGGGACGTGGATGTGGACGTTGATGCTGTTTATAGAGAAACTGCCATAACAAGTGAAGGCTGAGAGGAGGGGGCATCTTTGCATGCAGTATGGACAGGGGATTGCCTTGCACGCACATCAGGGGGTTCTCTTACATGCACAACAGCAGAAGAAGCAGTGGTGACACCCGCTGACACTGTCCGTGGACCCTGGGGTTCGCCCCACAAAGTCGGGTGCTTTGCTGCCATGTGCCTGATCATGCTGGTGGTGGTCAGGCTGGTAGTTTTGTCACCCCTGCTGATGCTGGCATGGCAGGTGGTACAAATGGCCTTTTTGGGGTTATCAGCAGAGTCTTTAAAAAAATTCCAGACTCTGGAAGACCTACCGGTTGTACTGGCAACGTCCCTCGTGTTGGTGTTACGGGGAACTGTAGCCTGCCTTCTGTGTGCGGCCACCACACTGCTTCTTCCTGCCTGTTGGGGTACTCTGCCTCCCTTCCTCTGTGTGCTGCTGACCTCGCTCTGCGTGTCCTCCTTCCACTTTGGGTCAGTTACTAGATCATCCACCACCTCCTTCTCTTCCACTTGCGCACCACGATCCTCCTCCTCACTTCCTGGCAACTGTGTCTCGTCATCGTCCACCTGTTGTGACAAATTGCCAGTGTCGACCTCCTGTGGCCGTGGCTGTTCAAATGTTTAGGCATTGCTACATGGGATCTCCTCTTCCACCACTTCAAGCAGAGAAGGCGAGGGGCACAAATATGGAAATGGACCAGTGAACAGCTCTTCAGAGTGTCCAAGTGTGGGATCATTTGCTCTCTGACGACGCTCGGCATGGTGGGAGGAAGGAGCATCAGGGGGAGGAGGAGTTTGTGGTCGAGACTCACGGCTACTAAAGCTTGACCATGTGGAAGACAGACCGGAGGTGGTGGTGCCCAGGTAACTGGAAGTATTATCTGCTATCCAATTAATAGCAGATAATAGTGTTGTAGTGTGCTTCCCTAATAATTCGGTCAAGAAGTGGGAGCGAGAAGATGTGGCTGTTGGTTGTGGCACATTTTCACCTTGGCCAAGGCCCCGTCCTCTACACGCACCATCACCAGAACGTCCAGTTCCACGTCCCTTGCCACGCGCCTTGCCCATTGTAAATTAAGTAAAATAGCTTACACTATCAATGGAAAAAGGGTAATAAAAATGAGATTAGAACCGTGAAAGAGGAAATCCACAGTTCTATTTCTCTGGCATACACCAGAATCTTTTAAACAGATACATTTGTGTCTGAGCAGTCAGGGAGACACTATTACTGTTTTTTTTATGTAAAAAAGGCCAAAAGCTGGATGATACAGAGATTTGAACCGTGGAACTGCAAAACCAAACTTCTAGTTATCTGGCCTACACCAGAATCTTTTAAACAGATACATTTGTGTCTGAACAGTCAGGGAGACACTATTACTGTTTTTTTTATGTAAAAAAGGCCAAAAGCTGGATGATACAGAGATTTGAACTGTGGAACTGCAAAACCAAAATTCTAGTTATCTGGCCTACACCAGAATATTTTAAACAGATATATTTGTGTCTGAACAGTCAGGGAGACACTATTACAATTTTTTTTATGTAAAAAAGGCCAAAAGATGGATAATACTGAGATTTGAACCGTGGAACTGCAAAACCAAACTTCTAGTTATCTGGTCTACACCAGAATATTTTAAACAGATATATTTGTGTCTGAACAGTCAGGGAGACACTATTACTGTTTTTTTAATGTAAAAAATGCCAAAAGCTGTATAATATAGAGATTTGAACCGTGGAACTGCAAAACCAAACTTCTAGTTATCTGGCCTACACCAAAATATTTTAAACAGATATATTTGTGTCTGAACAGTCAGGGAGACACTATTACTGCTTTTTTTTTTGTAAAAAATGGCCAAAAGCTGCATAATACAGAGATTTGAACAGTGGAACTGCAAAACCAAACTTTTAGTTATCTGGCTTACACCAGAATATTTTAAACAGATATATTTGTGTCTGAACAGTCAGGGAGACACTATTACTATTTTTTTTAATGTAAAAAAGGCCAAAAGCTGCATAATACTGAGATTAGAACCGTGGAACTGCAAAACCAAACTTCTAGTTATCTGGCCTACACCAGAATATTTTAAACAGATATATTTGTGTCTGAACAGTCAGGGAGACACTATTACTGTTTTTTTTATGTAAAAAAGGCCAAAAGCGGCATAACACAGAGATTTGAACCATAGAATTGCAAAACCAAACTTCTAGTTATCTGGCCTACACCAGAATATTTTAAACAGATATATTTGTGTCTGAACAGTCAGGGAGACACTATTAATGTTTTTTTATGTAAAAAAGGCCAAAAGCTGCATTATACAGAGATTTGAACTGTGGAACTGCAAAACCAAACTTCTAGTTATCTGGCCTATACCAGAATATTTTAAACAGATATATTTGTGTCTGAACAGTCATGAGACACTGTTACTGTTTTTTTTATGTAAAAAAGGCCAAAAGCTGGATAATACTGAGATTTGAACCGTGGAACTGCAAAACCAAAATTCTAGTTATCTGGCCTACACCAGAATATTTTAAACAGATATATTTGTGTCTGAACAGTCAGGGAGACACTATTACTGTTTTTTTATGTAAAAAAGGACAAAAGCTGCATAATACTGAGATTTGAACCGTGGAACTGCAAAACCAAACTTCTAGTTATCTGGCCTACACCAGAATATTTTAAACAGATATATTTGTGTCTGAACAGTCAGGGAGACACTATTACTGTTTTTTTATGTAAAAAAGGCCAAAAGCTGCATTATACAGAGATTTGAACCGTGGAACTGCAAAACCAAACTTCTAGTTATCTGGCCTACACCAGAATATTTTAAGCAGATACATTTGTGTCTGAGCAGTCAGGAATAGAGATGAGCGTTGTTCTACTCGAACTGTTCGCCAATCTCAAATTCGAGCTGTTTTGGGCGGTGTTCGAGCCGTTCGGCGAACACGAACAATTTGAGAAAAATTCGGCTGTTCGAGGTTATGTTCGATAACTGTTCGTGCACCAAAATCATAACTGGATTTTTTCTCAGTAATGATGAAAATTAATGTTAATACGCAGTTTGAGTGTACAGCGGAGTGGGGGGAGGGGCAGGGGATGGATCTCTGCAGGAATAATGAAGATCTCCATTTTTTTTTCTCTTTCCCGCATTTACAGTGGGGAGGTGCAATCTGTCAGCCTATCAGAAGCGCACACACGGAGCGAAGTGCTTTTTTTCACACAAGCAAGGGCATGTGTCATTGGCAGTGTATGTCACATGTCCTTGCCCTATAAGACCAAGCCATTTTCCCCGTCGCCACCATTTTCTCACTGCTGCAGCTGCGTGTTAGACGGCACCGCTGTTGCTGTGTGCGCTATACCTTGTTAATTTCAAGCCAATTTTCGCACAAATCTACAGATAGCTTGGGAGTAGGGAATAGTTGTGATTGCAGTCCTTTTAAGGACTAGGTTACAGCATTTCCTACGACTTTTATCAGGCAGGTCTGTGCTCTTAAATAGATAGATTGTGGGAGTAAAGACTAATTGTAATTGGAGTCCTTTTCAGGACTAGGTTACATCAGTTCCTATCAGTTTTTGCCAGGCAGGTCTGTGCCAGTGCTGTGCAAGTTTTTTTCACAGCATTTGGCTGAATCTAGCAAAGCTAATCCTTTTTGGCCTATTGCAGAGTGTGTTAGTCAGTGGAGTAGCCTATCTGTGTTGCAAGATATACCACCTGTGTATAGAATACCAATTTTTTTACTGCACCTAGTGAAGTAAAATCTTTTGGGCATAGCATCATTCTATTAGTCCATCTATACTGACCTCCATCAGGTTGCAAATTGAATATAATTTTTTTCTGCATCTAGCTCTGAAAAAATATTTGGCTTCTAGCTGTGTGTGGGACTTGTTGTATTAGTCCATCTATACTGACCTCCATCAGGTTGCAAACTGAATATATTTTTTTCTGCATCTACCTCTGAAAAAATATTGGGCTTCTAGCTGTGTGTGGGACTTGTTCTATTAATCCATCTATACAGACCTCCATCAGGTTGCAAACTGAATATATTTTTTTCTGCATCTACCTCTGAAAAAATATTGGGCTTCTAGCTGTGTGTGGGACTTGTTGTATTAGTCCATCTATACTGACCTCCATCAGGTTGCAAACTGAATACATTTTTTTCTGCATCTACCTCTGAAAAAATATTGGGCTTCTAGCTGTGTGTGGGACTTGTTCTATTAATCCATCTATGCAGACCTCCATCAGGTTGCAAACTGAATATATTTTTTTCTGCATCTACCTCTGAAAAAATATTGGGCTTCTAGCTGTGTGTTGGACTTGTTGTATTAGTCCATCTATACTGACCTCCATCAGGTTGCAAACTGAATATATTTTTTTCTGCATCTACCTCTGAAAAAATATTGGGCTTCTAGCTGTGTGTGGGACTTGTTCTATTAATCCATCTATACAGACCTCCATCAGGTTGCAAACTGAATATATTTTTTTCTGCATCTACCTCTGAAAAAATATGTGGCCTTCTAGCAGTGTGTGGGACTTTCTCTACTAGTCCATCTATACTGACCTCCATCAGGTTGCAAACTGAGTATAATTTTTTTCTGCATCTAGCTCTGAAAAAATATTTGGCCTTCTAGCAGTGTGTGGGACTTGTTGTATTAGTCCATCTATACTGACCTCCATCAGGTTGCAAATTAAAAATAATTTTTATCTCCATCTACAGTACCTCTGAAAAAATATTTGGGCTTCTAGCTGTGTGTGGGACTTGTTCTATTAGTCCATCTATACTGACCTCCATCAGGTTGCAAATTGAATATAATTTTTATCTGCATCTAGCTCTGAAAAAATATTTGGCCTTCTAGCAGTGTGTGGGACTTTCTCTATTAGTCCATCTATACTGACCTCCATCAGTTTGCAAATTAAAAATAATTTTTATCTGCATCTACAGTACCTCTGAAAAAATATTTGGGCTTCTAGCTCTGTGTGGGACTTGTTCTATTAGTCCATCTATACTGACCTCCATCAGGTTGCAAATTGAATATAATTTTTATCTGCATCTAGCTCTGAAAAAATATTTGGCCTTCTAGCAGTGTGTGGGACTTTCTCTATTAGTCCATCTATACTGACCTCCATCAGGTTGCAAATTGAATATAATTTTTATCTGCATCTAGCTCGGAAAAAATATTTGGCCTTCTAGCAGTGTGTGGGACTTTCTCTATTAGTCCATCTATACTGACCTCCATCAGGTTGCAAATTAAAAATAATTTTTCTCTGCATCTACCTCTGAAAAAATATTTGGGCTTCTAGCTGTGTGTGGGACTTGTTCTATTACTCCATCTATACTGACCTCCATCAGGTTGCAAACTGAATATATTTTTTTCTGCATCTACCTCTGAAAAAATATTGGGCTTCTAGCTGTGTGTGGGACTTGTTGTATTAGTCCATCTATACTGACCTCCATCAGGTTGCAAATTAAAAATAATTTTTATCTGCATCTACAGTACCTCTGAAAAAATATTTGGGCTTCTAGCTGTGTGTGGGACTTGCTCTATTAGTCCATCTATACTGACCTCCATCAGGTTGCAAATTGAATATAATTTTTATCTGCATCTAGCTCTGAAAAAATATTTGGCCTTCATGCAGTGTGTGGGACTTTCTCTATTAGTCCATCTATACTGACCTCCATCAGGTTGCAAATTAAAAATAATTTTTATCTGCATCTAGCTCTGAAAAAATATTTGGCCTTCTAGCAGTGTGTGGGACTTTCTCTATTAGTCCATCTATACTGACCTCCATCAGGTTGCAAATTAAAAATAATTTTTATCTGCATCTACCTCTGAAAAAATATTTGGGCTTCTAGCTGTGTGTGGGACTTGTTCTATTAATCCATCTATACAGACCTCCATCAGGTTGCAAACTGAATATAATTTTTTTCTGCATCTAGCTCTGAAAAAATATTTGGCCTTCTAGCAGTGTGTGGGACTTGTTCTATTAGTCCACCTATACTGACCTCCATCAGGTTGCAAATTCAAAATAATTTTTTGTCTGCATCTAGCTCTGAAAAAATATTTGGCCTTCTAGCAGTGTGTGGGACTTTCTCTTTACTCCATCTATACTGACCTCCATCAGGTTGCAAACTGAATATATTTTTTTGCTGCATCTACCTCTGAAAAAATATTGGGCTTGTAGCTGTGTGTGGGACTTGTTCTATTAATCCATCTATACAGACCTCCATCAGGTTGCAAACTGAATAAAAAAAATTTCTGCATCTACCTCTGAAAAAATATTTGGGCTTCTAGCTGTGTGTGGGACTTGTTCTATTAGTCCATCTATACTGACCTCCATCAGGTTGCAAATTGAATATAATTTTTTTCTGCATCTAACCCAGCCAATAGTTTTGGCCTATTACCACAGTTTGGCCACTCAGCTCTGCTCGGTTCCCATCCATTGTTTTTTTGTGCAAACAACTCCAGAGTTGTGAATTAGTTAACCACCAAAATGAGTGGAAAAAGGCCTGCTGCTGGTGGAAAGGGGAATAGACGTGTTGGGAAGGGGAAAAAAGGTTGTGTCCGTGGGGTAGGTGTTAAAGCAACAGTAACATCTGCAGAAGAAAGACCATCTTCCAGCCAAACTAAAATGTCTACTTCTTTTAGCGGACAATGTGATAAGATCCCTTTCTTACGGCCACGCCAATCGCTACAAATTCCAGATGAGGCAGGTGCTTCAACGGATATCAAGTGCTCCTTTAAGTGGGCTCTCCTCCACATCAACTTCAACATCACAAATACTCCAGTCCTCAAAGGTGTCACCCCAATCACACTTGCTTCCTCACAGCTCCCAAATCTCCAGCTGCCCGTCTGAGTATGAGGTAGAACAGATGGTTGAGTCTGCAGAGCTGTTTACTCATACTATAGCCTGGGAATCAGAGGTCGACTCCAGCGCTTCTGTGAATCCAGACGAGGAAATGATCTGCACTGATGCCCAGAATCTTTATGAGTCGGATCCAGGACCAGACGCAGAAGGTTCTGACTAGAGATGAGCGGTGTTCGACTAGAACTGTTCGCCAATCTCAAATTCGAGCTGTTTTGGGCGGTGTTCGAGTTATTCGACGAACCCGAACGATTTGCAAAAAATTCGGCTGTTCGAGGTTATGTTCAATAACTGTTCGTGCACCAAAAGCGTGTCCTGCATGTCTGGCGCTATTTAGAGCACCAATCATGCAGGGATTGTCTGCCACTCACTGTAATGCCACAGCCATGGTGGTTGTGGCATTAGAGTGATTGCCCAAATCGATGGGAACTGTGCTCACAGTGAAACATGAAAAGCCGGCAATTCAGCAGCGGTACACCGGTACCCGACAATTTAGAACCGAAAGAATAGAGCATCACACATAGATTAGATAGATAGAAACATGTCAGTCACATATATAAGAAGTACAGTGACAGTGTTGATTACTGTACTTGTCATTTAGTGTAAAGGATTTATAAAAAAAAATATTAGTGTTTTCATGCACCGTCTCTTTAAAAAAGCCGGCCGGCAATTCAGCAGCGGTACCCGACAATTTAGAATAGAAGGAATAGAGAATCACACATAGATTAGATAGATAGAAACATGTCAGTCACATATATAAGAAGTACAGTGACAGTGTTGATTACTGTACTTGCCATTTAGTGTAAATGATTTATTAAAAAAAATAATAGTGTTTTCATGCACCGTCTCTTTAAAAAAGCCGGCCGTCATTTCAGCATCTGTACCCGACAATTTAGAATGGAAGCAATAGAGCATCACACATAGATTAGATAGATAGAAACATGTCAGTCACATATATATGATGTTCAGTGACAGTGTTGATTACTGTACTTGTCATTTAGTGTTAAAATAAAGGATTTATTTAAAAAAAAATTGGCGTGGGATCCCCCATAATTTTAGTCTCTAGCGGAGGTTAAGCAGACGGCTGGGGCAGATGTTTGAAGCCTGGGAAGGGGTAATACCCACGGAGCTTCCCAGGCTACTAATATCAGCCCCCAGCTGAATGCCTAGCCTTTACTAGCTATTAAAATGGGGGACCCCCCAAAAAATTGACGTGGGGTCCCCCCTATTTTAATAGCTAGCAAAGGCTAGGCAGACAGCTGGGGGCTGATATTAATAGCCCAGGAAGGGTGCCATGAATATTGGCCCCCTCCCAGGCTAGAAACACCAGCCGTCAGCCGCCCCAGAAATGGCACAGCCATAGGATGCGCCAATTCTGGCACTTAGCCTTACTCTTCCCACTGCCCTGTAGCGGTGGCAGTGGGGTAATAGGGCTGGGGTTGATGTCAGCTTATAATGCCAGCTGACATCAAGCCCAGGTTAGTAATGGAGAGGCGTCTATAAGACACCCCCATTACTAACCCCATAGTCAAAGTTAAAAAAAAACACAAACACCCAGAATAAAGTCCTTTAATTGAAATAAAGACACAATTCTTTATTGTTCTAAATTAAACCATAATTACAATCACGCCCATTCCAGCTGAAGCCAACGATCCCCTGCAATAAAAGAAAAATAATAAAGCAACATAATCCTTACCTTCCCATGGTTCCCACGACAGCTTCAGCTCTGCTACATCGAGATGACAGGCTGGACCGCAGCAGAAAGCTGCCATCCAGCCTGTCTTCCCGCAGACACTGAGAAGCGCAGGCTTGCTTGCGCTGCTCAGCGTCTCTCTGTGACGGCATCCAGATGAGCCGAGTTCATGTCCAATGAACTCGGCTCACCTCATGCACGTCACTGACAGCGTGGGAAAATTCTCACGCTGAAGCGGTGAGTGCAGGAGAATTCTCCCACGCTGTCAGTGATGTGTATAATAAGGTGAGCTCATGTCCAATGAACTCAGTTCACCTCCTGCACGTCACTGACAGCGTGGGAGAATTCTCCTGCACTCAGCGCTTCAGCGTGAGAATTCTCCCACGCTGAAGTGCTGAGTGCAGGAGAATTTTCCCACACTGTCAGTGACGTGCATAAGGTGAGCTCATGTCCAATGAACTCAGCTCACCTCCTGCACGTCACTGACAGCGTGGGAGAATTCTCCTGCACTCAGCACTTCAGTGTGAGAATTCTCCCACGCTGAAGCGCTGAGTGCAGGAGAATTTTCCCACGCTGTCAGTGACGTGCATGAGGTGAGCCGAGTTCATTGGACACTAACTCGGCTCATCTGGATGCCCTCACAGAGAGACACTGTGGAGCGCAAGCAAGCCTGCGCTTCTCAGTGTCTGCGGGATGACAGGCTGGATGGCAGCGTTCTGCTGCGGTCCAGCCTGTCATCTCGATGTAGCAAAGCTGAAGCTGTCATGGGAACCAAGGAAAGGTAAGGATGATGTTGCTTTATTATTTTTATTTTATTTCAGGAGATCGTTGGCTTCAGCTGGAATGGGCGTGATGGTAAGTATGGTTTAATTTAGAACAATAAAGAATTGTGTGTTTATTTCAATTAAAGGACTTTTTTCTGGGTGTTGTGTTTTTTTTAAATACTTTACTAGAAATTCATGGTGGTCATGTCTAATATTGGCGTGACCCCATGAATTTCGGGCTTAGGGCCAGCTGATAATGCTAAGCTGGCCCTAACCCCTTTATTACCCAGTGAGCCACCGCATCATGGCCCTGGATGAGTTGGGTACAGCGCCAGAAGATGGCGCTTCTATGAACGTGCCATTTTCCGGGGTGGCTGCGGACTGCAATTTGCAGCGGGGGTGGCCCAGAAAGCTTGGGCCTCCCTGCGCTGCGGATTCCAGCCCCCAGCTGCCTAGTTGTACCTGGCTGGACACAAAAACAGGGCGAAGCCCCACGTCAATTTTCTTTAAATTATTTCATGAAATAATTAAGAAAAAAAGGGCTTCCCTATATTGTTGTGTCCGGCCAGGTACAAATAGTCAGCTGGTGGTTGGGGGCAGCCCGTTCCTGCCTGCTGCACCTGACTGGACACAAATATAGTGCGAAGCCCCACGTCAATTTTTTTTTAATTATTTCATGAATTTCCTGAAATAATTTAAAAAAATTGAAGTGGGGCTTCGCACTATATTTGTGTCCAGCCAGGTACAGCAGGCAGGAACGGGCTGCCCCCAACCACCAGCTGCCTATTTGTACCTGGCCGGATACAACAATATAGAGAAGGCTTTTTTTTCTTAATTATTTCATGAATTTCATGAAATAATTAAAAAAAATTGAAGTGGGGCTTCGCACTATATTTGTGTCCAGCCAGGTACAGCAGGCAGGAACGGGCTGCCCCCAACCACCAGCTGACTATTTGTACCTGGCCGGACACAACAATATAGGGAAGGCATTTTTTTCTTAATTATTTCATGAATTTCATGAAATAATTAAAAAAAATTGAAGTGGGGCTTCGCACTATATTTGTGTCCAGCCAGGTACAGCAGGCAGGAACGGGCTGCCCCAACCACCAGCTGCCTATTTGTACCTGGCCGGACACAACAATATAGGGAAGGCCTTTTTTTCTTAATTATTTCATGAATTTCATGAAATAATTAAAAAAAATTGAAGTGGGGCTTCGCACTATATTTGTGTCCAGCCAGGTACAGCAGGCAGGAACGGGCTGCCCCCAACCACCAGCTGCCTATTTGTACCTGGCCGGACACAACAATATAGGGAAGGCCTTTTTTTCTTAATTATTTCATGAATGTCATGAAATAATTTAAAAAAATTGAAGTGGGGCTTCGCACTATATTTGTGTCCAGCCAGGTACAGCAGGCAGGAACGGGCTGCCCCCAACCACCAGCTGACTATTTCTACCTGGCCGGACACAACAATATAGGGAAGGCCTTTTTTTCTTAATTATTTCATGAATTTCATGAAATAATAAAAAAAAAATACGTGGGGCTTCGCCCTATTTTTGTGTCCGGCCAGGTACAACTAGGCAGCTGGGGGCTGGAATCTGCAGCGCAGGGAGGCCCAAGCTTTCTGGGCCACCCCCGCTGCAAATTGCAGTCCGCAGCCACCCCGGAAAATGGCGCGTTCATGGAAGCGCCATCTTCTGGCGCTGTACCCAACTCATCCAGGGCCCTGGTGCGGTGGCTCACTGGGTAATAAAGGGGTTAGGGCCAGCTTGGTATTATCAGCTGGCCCCAAGCCCAAAATTCATGGGGTCACGCCAGTATTAGACATGACCGCCATGAATTTCTAGTAAAGTATTTAAAAAAAACACAACACCCAGAATAAAGTCCTTTAATTGAAATAAACACACAATTCTTTATTGTTCTAAATTAAACCATACTTACCATCACACCCATTCCAGCTGAAGCCAACGATCTCCTGCAATAAAAGAAAAATAATAAACCAACCTCATCCTTACCTTTCCATGGTTCCCACGACAGCTTCAGCTCTGCTACATCGAGATGACTGGCTGGACCGCAGCAGAACGCTGCCATCCAGCCTGTCATCCCGCGGACACTGAGAAGCGCAGGCATGCTTGCGCTCCTCACTGTCTCGCTGTGACGGCATCCAGATGAGCCGAGGTCATGTCCAATGAACTCGGCTCACCTCATGCACGTCACTGACAGCGTGGGAAAATTCTCACGCTGAAGTGCTGAGTGCAGGAGAATTCTCCCACGCTGTCAGTGACGTGCATGAGGTGAGCTCATGTCCAATGAACTCAGCTCACCTCATGCACCTCACTGACAGCGTGGGAAAATTCTCCTGCACTCAGCGCTTCAGCGTGAGAATTTTCCCACGCTGTCAGTGACATGCATGAGGTGAGCTGAGTTCATTGGACATGACCTCGGCTCATCTGGATGCCGTCACAGCGAGACAGTGAGGAGCGCAAGCATGCCTGCGCTTCTCAGTGTCCGCGGAATGACAGGCTGGATAGCAGCGTTCTGCTGCGGTCCAGCCAGTCATCTCGATGTAGCAGAGCTGGAGCTGTCCTGGGAACCATGGAAAGGTAAGGATGATGTTGGTTTATTATTTTATTTTTATTACAGGAGATCGTTGGCTTCAGCTGGAATGGGCGTGACGGTAAGTATGGTTTAATTTAGAACAATAAAGAATTGTGTGTTTATTTCAATTAAAGGACTTTATTCTGGGTGTTTGTGTTTTTTTTAACTTTGACTATGGGGTTAGTAATGGAGGTGTCTTATAGACGCCTCTCCATTACTAACCTGGGCTTGATGTCAGCTGGCATTATAAGCTGACATCAACCCCAACCCTATTACCCCACTGCCACCGCTACAGGGCAGTGGGAAGAGCGAGGCTAAGTGCCAGAATTGGCGCATCCTATGGATGCGCCATTTCTGGGGCGGCTGACGGCTGGTGTTTCTAGCCTGGGAGGGGGCCAATATTCATGGCACCCTTCCTGAGCTATTAATATCAGCCCCCAGCTGTCTGCCTAGCCTTTGCTAGCTATTAAAATAGGGGGGACCCCACGTCATTTTTTTTGGGGGGTCCCCCATTTTAATAGCTAGTAAAGGCTAAGTATTCAGCTGGGGGCTGATATTAGTAGCCTGGTAAGCTCCGTGGGTATTACCCCCTTCCGAGGCTTCAAACATCTGCCCCAGCCGTCTGCTTAACCTCCGCTAGAGCCTAAAATTATGGGGGATCCCACGCCAATTTTTATTTTAATAAATCCTTTATTTTAACACTAAATGACAAGTACAGTAACCAACACTGTCACTGTACTTATTATAAATGTGACTGACATGTTTCTATCTATCTAATCTATGTGTGATGCTCTATCTTTCTGTTCTAAATTTTCGGGTACCGCTCCTGAATTGCCGGCCGGCTTTTTTAAAGAGACAGTGCATGAAAACACTATTATTTTTTTAAATAAATCCTTTACACTAAATGACAAGTACAGTAAGCAACACTGTCACTGTACTTATTATATATGTGACTGACATGTTTCTATCTATCTAATCTATGTGTGAAGCTCTATTCTTTCTGTTCTAAATTGTCGGGTACAGATGCTGAATTGCCGGCCGACTTTTTTAAAGAGACGGTGCATGAAAACACTAATATTTTTTTTAATAAATCCTTTACACTAAATGACAAGTGCAGTAACCAACACTGTCACTGTGCTTCTTATATGTGTGACTGACATGTTTCTATCTATCTAATCTATGTGTGATGCTCTATTCCTTCTTGTCTAAATTGTCGGGTACCGGTGTATGCCGCTGCTGAATTTGCCGGCCGGCTTTTTTAAAGAGAGTGTCTTCTGAGCAGTTTGTCAGCTTTTGGACACCTTTGCAGGTGTTTTCTATGTGTTTCTATGTGTTTTTGTTTGCCTGCCATCGGTTTTAACGGTGTTCGACGGTGTTCTAAGGTGCTCGACGAACAGTTCGACGAACAGTTCCTCGAACATCCCGGTGTTCGACGAACCGAACCGAACCCGAACACTACGGGGGTGGCTCAACACTAGTTCTGACCATAATGTAGACCCTCATTCCCAAACTGTAACTCCTGTTGGTGGAGACAATGAGGAAGACGATGATAAGACTCAAATACCTGATTGGAGCGACAACTTTAGTTTTTTGTCAGGGCAGGAACAGGTTGGCTCTGAGGACGACGGGTGTGATAACGCACAGGGTGATGATGATGAGGTTGGAGATCCCACTTACTGTCAACCCACAGTCAGCCAAGAGATGAGGTCAGCAGAGGAGGTGGAGGAAGATGCTAGTGACGACGAGGTCAGGTTGCGCCTTCCTGGACAGAGACGTAGTACTGGAAGCACGTCAACAACTGCATCCTCAAACACAACTCTGCCTCTCACCACAAGTCGTGGTGGCTCTTCAGGTTGCATGGGTGCTAAGCCTTGCATAGCCTGGGCATTTTTTCAGATCGATAAAGATGACCCAACTCGTGTTATCTGTAACATTTGTCAGCAAAAGCTAAGTAGAGGCCAAAAAATACATAGTTTGAGTACTTCATGCATGAACCGCCACATGGACATGAAGCATAAGTTGCAGTGGGAAGCTCAGTGTGCTACAATGCGGCCTAGCCGGCCGGGCCAACCACCGTCTGCCATATCTTGTGCATCCGCGGCCTCTTCATCCTCTGTGACTGGGGGGACAGCAGTCACACCTGTTTTGGGGCGCAGACCTGCCACCTCTTTACCCGCAACAGCCAGCGTGATTGGCAGGTCATCATTTTCTTTGGAGGTGGTAACACCAGCTGGTGTTGAGCGCTGTCCGACATCGATAGCACCACGTTTGGATCAAGGCAACCTAACATGTCCGCCTGCATCTTCCTCACAGACCGGCAGTTTGCCGGGGACACCCTTATCAACCCCGTCTAAGCACAATAGCCAGCCCTCGGTCCCTCAGATGTGGACAAGCAAAAGACCATTTCCTCCTAGCCATGAGAAAGCTAAGAGGTTGAATTTCACCATCTGCAAGCTCTTGGCTACAGAAATGCTGCCTTTCCGCCTGGTGGACACAGAGGGTTTTCGAGACCTTATGTCCGTCGCAGTGCCCCAGTACCAGATGCCCAGTCGGCACTACTTCTCAAAGAAAGGTGTGCCTGCGCTCCACCAGCATGTCGCACACAACATCACTGCTTCTTTGAGAAACTCTGTGTGTGACAGGGTGCATTTCACCACAGACACTTGGACGAGTAGGCATGGACAGGGGCGTTACATGTCGCTGACTGGGCACTGGGTAACTATGGTGACAGCAGGACAAGGGGCTGCTGTCCAAGTCTTGCCGTCCCCACGAGTTGTGCGTCAATCCTCTTTATGTCAAAGTTCCTCCACTGCTTCTGCCTCCTCAACCTCCTCTCGGTCTTCCACCTGCACCCAAAGCCTGTCTGGTCATGCCACAAGCTTTCTAACTGCGCAGAAGGGATCCTGCACACCTCCTTACTATGCTGGCAGTAGGGCTCAACGTCATCAGGCGGTTTTTACATTGATATGTCTGGGAAATGTGAGTCACACAGCTGAGGAGTTGTGGTCAGCTCTGGAGAACCAATTTCATGAATGGTTGTCTCCACTGGACCTGAAACTAGGGAAGGCCGTGTGCGACAATGCTGCAAACCTGGGTGCGGCCCTTCGCCGGGGCAAAGTCACACACGTGCCTTGTATGGCTCACGTGTTGAACCTGGTTGTCCAGCAATTTTTAGCCCACTATCCCAGACTAGATGGCCTTCTGCAGAGGGCACGGTCGCTGTGTGCTCACTTCCGCCGTTCGCATCCCGCAGCTCAGCGACTTACATCTCTACAGAAGTCATTGGGCCTGCCACTTCACCGGCTAAAATGCGATGTGCCTACCCGGTGGAATTCAACTCTGCACATGTTGCAGCGACTGTGGCAGCACCGACAAGCCCTGGTGCAATACGTTCTGACGTATAGCCTGGGCCAACGAGATCCAGAGGTGGGGCAAATCACGCTGGAGGAGTGGTCTCAGATCAGGGACCTATGCACCCTTCTGCACAGTTTTGAAATGGCGACGAAGATGTTTAGTGCTGACGATGCCATTATCAGCATGACTATTCCGGTGATTTACATGCTGGAGCACATGTTAAACAGAATTCGGAGTCAGGTGGTGGCACAAGAGGAGGTGGAGGAAGTAGAGGAGGAGGAGTTTTATGCGGAAGGGCTAACATCTGCAAGGTCCAGACGGTCGGCAGCACCAAGGCGGCAGGCATGTGAGGGTGGGGGAGATGGTTTTACCAGGGCGCATGGTAGCAGCCAAACTAGTGAGGAAGGTGCAGGAGCCCAGGAAGAAGTGGAGGACGAACTGATGGAAGACTCATCAGATGAGGGAGACCTTGATCACATATCTGTTGTGCGAGGTTGGGGGGAGAGGACAGAGGAAGGCAGCATGATTGTTACCTCGCCACCAACACAACAGGGACTTGGTGCTCCTGGATGCGCAACACACATGAGTGCCTTCTTGCTGCACTACCTGCAACATGACCCTCGAATTGTGAGAATTAGAAATATTCCTGACTACTGGGTTGCCACACTGTTAGATCCCCGGTACAAAAGTAAATTTGCAGAAATTATTCCTGCCATAGAAAGGGATGCACGCATGCAGGAGTATCAGCAGAGACTGTTGCAGAATCTTACATGTGCTTTTCCACAAAATACCAGTGGTGCACGTAGGGAATCTCACAGTTCCAACTTGCCAACCGTGGGACCGTCAAGTGTTCAGCACTCAAACCGTAACAGAACCACAGTATCTGCTGGTAACATCAATTTTGCGGAATCATTTCACCACTTTTTTAGCCCATCCTTTGCAAGGCCACAGGAGACAAGAAGTCTGACACATAGTCAACGCCTAGAGACGATGGTACAGGAGTATCTCCAAGTAAACATTGAAGCCATGACTGTGTCACTGGACCCTTGCTCTTTTTGGGCTTCCAATCTGGATAAATGGCCGGAGCTAGCCATTTACGCCTTGGAGATCTTGTCATGCCCCGCAGCCAGCATTCTGTCTGAACGTGTGTTCAGCGCTGCTGGTGGTGTGCTGACAGATAAGCGCACGCGGCTCTCCACTGATAATGTAGACAGACTCACGTTCATAAAGATGAACAAATCATGGATCCGAAACGACTTTTCTACCCCTGTGTCATCCTGGGGAGAGTAAAAGCTTGATGATTGGTTAAAATCACCCTACCAACCGTTTTAAGCTTTCAAATTACTAATCATGTTTATCTGTATCTTGGCTGGAAAATAATTTGGGCTTTGCAGCAGTGTGCAGCACTGATTCTATTAGGCCATCTATAATAAGCTCCACCAGATTTAAATTTACTAATCATGTTTATCTGTATCTTGACTGGAAAATAATTTGGGCTTTGTAGCAGTGTGCAGCACTGATCCTATTAGGCCATCTATACTAAAGCTTCACCAGATTTAAAATTAATAATAATTTTTAGCTGCATCTAGCCCGGAAAATAATTTTGGGGCTCCGAGATGCGCAAGACACATAAGTGCCTTCTTGCTGCACTACCTGCAGCATGACCCTCATATTGTCAGAATTCGAAGTAATCATGACTACTGGGTTGCCACACTCTTAGATCCCCCAAACTTTTCGATCAACCTTTTCATTTTAATAAAGACCAAAAAAATGGTCATTTTTTAAATTATAAGCATTAGCAGGTTGTTAGAAACTGAAATCAAACAGTTTTCAACTCAAAACTTTATTCTAGGTGATGTTACATTTTCACATAAGACCCCTTGTTAGAAAGGAGCTTCTGAACTCTCTCGTCCATTGAATTTGTCAGGTTTTGGATGGTTTCTGCTTCAATTGTTTTGCATGAGGACAGAATACCGTCCCAGAGCTGTTGCTTAGATGTGAACTGCCTCCTGCCATCATAGACACTCCTTTTAATGATGCTCCAAAGGTTCTGAATGGGGTAGAGGTCAGGGGAGCATGGGGGTCACACCATAAGTTTGTCCCCTTTTATGCCCATATCAGCCAGAGATGCAGATGTTTTATGTGCAGCATGAGATGGTGCATTATAATGCAAAAAAAATGATCTTGCTGTGAAATACACGGTTCTTCTTCTTGAACCATGGCAGGAAGTGCTGTTTGAGAAAATCCACATACATAGAATCATAGAATCATAGAATGGTAGAGTTGGAAGGGACCTCCTGGGTCATCTGGTCCAACCCCCTGCTCAAAGCAGGATTCACTAGATCATCTCAGACAGATGTCTGTCCAGCCTCTGTTTGAAGACGTCCATTGAAGGGGAACTCACCACCTCTCGTGGCAGCCTGTTCCACTCATTAATCACCCTAACTGTCAAAAAGTTTTTTCTAATATCTAATCTGTGTCTCCTCCCATTTAGTTTCATCCCATTGCTTCTAGTCTTTCCTTGTGCAAATGAGAATAAAGATGATCCTTCTACAATGTGACAGCCCTTGACATATTTGTAGACAGCTATTAAGTCTCCTCTCAGTCTTCTTTTTTGCAAGCTAAACATTCCCAAATCCTGCAACCGTTCCTCATAGGACATGGTTTGCAGACCAGTCACCATTCTGGTCGCTCTTCTCTGAACTTGCTCCAGTTTGTCTATGTCTTTTTTAAAATGTGGTGCCCAAAACTGTACACAGTATTCCAGATGAGGTCTGACCAAAGAGGAGTAAAGACCGATAATGACTTCACGTGATCTAGACTGTATGCTTCTGTTAATACATCCCAGAATTGTATTTGCCTTTTTTGCTGCTGCATCACACTGTTGACTCATGTTCAGTCTATGATCTATTAGTATACCTAAGTCTTTTTCACATGTACTGTTGCTTAGCTCTATTCCTCCCATTCTGTATATGCTTTTTTCATTTTTATTGCCCAGATGTAGTACTTTGCATTTTTCCCTGTTAAAAACCATTCTGTTGGTTGCTGCCCACTGCTCCAGTTTATTTAGGTCTTTTTGAATCCTCTCTCTCTCTTCTCTAGTATTAGCTATCCCTCCTAGCTTTGTGTCATCAGCAAATTTAATCAGTTTACCCTCAATTCCTTCATCTAAATCATTGATAAAGATGTTGAACAATACAGGTCCCAGGACGGAGCCCTGTGGTACCCCACTTGAGACATTCACCCAGCTGGATGTGAAGCCATTTACAACCACCCTTTGAGTCCGATCACTAAGCCAGTTATGAATCCACCTAACAGTTGCCTGGTCCATTGCATACTTGGTCATTTTTTCAATAAGGATGGTGTGAGATACTTTGTCAAATGCTTTGCTGAAGTCAAGATATACTATATCTACAGCATTTCCCTGATCCACCCAGTCAGTGATTCTGTCATAGAAGGAAATTAAGTTAGTCTGACATGACTTGTTAGTTACAAACCCATGCTGGCTCTGGTTAATCACTTCATTCTTATCCATGTACTTACATACATGTTGTTTAATAATTTGTTCAAAGATCTTTCCTGGTATAGAAGTCAGACTCACCGGCCTATAGTTCCCTGGGTCCACCTTCTTCCCCTTTTTGAAGATAGGAACAACATTTGCTCTTCTCCAGTCTTCTGGGACTTCTCCTGTTCTCCAAGAATTTTCAAAGATTATGGAGAGTGGTTCTAAAATTTCTTCTACGATCTCCTTCAGTACTCTGGGGTGTAATTCATCTGGACCTGGAGACTTGAACTCATTTATGTTAGCTAAATATTCCCTCACAATCTTTCTGTTTACAGATAACTTGGATTCCTCTATTCCTTTAAAAGGACAGTGAAGATCAGTTGATGTTACATTTTCTTTCTGAGAGAAAACAGATGCAAAATAGGAATTAAAAAGTTCGGCCTTCTCAACATCCTCTCTTACCATTTCTCCATTTTCATCCTGTAAAAATCCTATAGCATCTTTGACTTTTCTTTTACTTTTGACATACCCCCAAAATCCTTTTTTATTGCTTTTGACATCTCTTGCAAGCCTTAATTCATTGTCAGCTTTAGCTAACCTGATACGTGCCCTGCAGGATCTGCAGACTGCATTATAATCTTCTTTAGATATGCCTCCCTCTTTCCATTTAATAAACATTTCTTTCTTTCTTTTTAGCATGTGTTTAAGTTCTGTGTTCATCCATCCTGGTTTCCTTAAATGCTTCCCATTCTTCCTACTTTTCGGGATTGTTAACGATTGTGCTTTGAGAATCTCATTTTTAAAAATTTCCCATCCTTCCTGGACATTTTTGTCCTTAAGGACATCCAGCCATTGGATCCCTCCTATTCTCTTTCTGAGTCTCTTAAAATCTGCCTTTCTAAAATCTAACCTTGAAGTTTGAGTCTTCACATGTCTTCCTCCTCTAGTTATCCAAAATTCTATAATAGCATGATCGCTGCCTCCTAGGGTCCCAGCCACCTTTACCCCCTCAACCATTTCCTCCCTGTTTATAAGGATTAGATCCAAAGTAGCAGATCCCCTTCTTTTCTCCCCTACCTTTTGGAAGATAAAGTTGTCAGCAAGAGAGGATAAGAATTTGCTTGACCTGTTAGTTTTACTTGAGAGAGATTCCCAACAAATGTCTGGATAGTTGAAATCTCCCATGACCACTACGTCATATTTTTTGGAGAACTTGGTCATTTGATACATAAAGAGTTCATCCATATCTTCAGCTTGCCCAGGTGGCCTGTAGTAAATGCCTACAATGGTGTCCTTTCCGTTGTTCTCTCCTTGTATTCTTACCCAAACAGTTTCCACAGAACTCCCAGTCTCTGAAGCTTCCATCTCTGTGCAGATATAAGCTTTTCTAACATACAATGCAACACCTCCTCCTCGTTTATCAAGTCTGTTTCTTGCAAATAAGTTGTATCCTTTTAGCCTTTTATTCCAATCATGTGTATCGTCCCACCAAGTTTCAGTGATTCCAATGACATCATATTCCTTTTCCTGCATTAGTAGTTCCAATTCTCCTTGTTTGTTGCCCATGCTTTGTGCATTTGTATAAAAACATTTTAGTTTGTGATTGGTTTCTCTTCCTCCCATATTTTTATTATTTAAATTGTTTTGTCTTTGTTCTTCCTTTCCACTTCCAGTAGCAGAGATCTCAATAGTATTTGTCAGCTGTATGGCTTTTTCTGGCCTTTTGCTTCCCTTCCCACATTGTTCTAGTTTAAAGCTCTTCTGAGGAGTGTAGCAAGGCGACTTCCAAATACATGTTTTCCAGTCTTCGTAAGGTGCACCCCATCTCTAGCAAGTAGTCCATCGTATAGGTAATTCATTCCGTGATCCAGAAATCCAAATCCTTGTTGACGGCACCATCGACGTAGCCAGTTGTTCACCTGTAGAATCTTATTCCACCTCATTGTTCCATACATTATGGAGTTCATCTTTAGCGCCTTCAGGGATCCTAAAGGGGCCAACAATCTCTCTCCCCATGATTCCAGCCCAAAACATTACTCCACCTCCTCCTTGTTGGCGCTGTAGCCGTGTTTGCGTGGGGTGTCCACCAACCAGCCATCCTCCACTCAATCCATCTGGACCATCGAGCGCTGCACGGCACTCATCCGTGAACAAAACAGTTTTGAAATCAGTCTTCATGTAATGTTTGGCCCACTGGAGCCGTTTCTGCTTGTGTGAAGTGGATAGAGGAGGTCGACAGGATGGCGTATGCACAGCTGCAAACCTCTGAAGGACCCTGCATCTTGTTGTTCGGGGGACGTTGGAGGCACCAGCAGCTTCAAAAACTTGTCTGCTGCTATGACAAGGCTTTTTTGCTGCTGCTCTTTCAACCTGACGTAATTGCCTGTAGGAAAGAGTCCTCAATTTGCCCTTATCAGCACGCACACGTGTGTACTGTGAATCAGCTACATACTTCTTGATTGCCAAGACACTTCATCCTGATCATCGCACAATGTTGATTGTAGTCATGCCTTGACCTAAACACTCCACAATTTGTTGCTTCTCAGCAGCCGACACATCCTTTTTCTTTCCCATTTTGGCAGAAAATGTAGGCTGCTTAATAATGTGAGACAGCCTTCTTAAGTAGTCTTGCCTTTCATTGGACACACCTGCCAAACTAATTAGCACAGGTGTCTGCAATTGCTTACAGTGATATAAAGAGCCCTGACACACATCACCATCAATGAGTTTAACTGACAAACAAACAAATTCTTCCCTTATCACTCCTAAACACTTTTTGCATAATAATTTGGAACACAGTGTACATGTGCTTTTCCACAAAACACCAGTGGTTCACGTAGTGAATCTTAGAGTTCTAACTTGCCAACCGTGGTCTGTATGGAGTTGTTCAATAAAGGGCCCAAAATTAAGATAACATAGATGGGAGAGGTCTCTATGAATAGGAATTCCTAAGTATTTGATACCCTGTGAGGGCCAGGCAAAGGGAAAGTTGGACTGGATGGAATCCTATATGGATTTGGGGAGGGAGACATCGAGGGCCTCAGACTTCGCTGCATTGATTTTAAAATTTGACCATGTAACAAAGTGATCTATTTCAGCCATAACAGCATGGATGGATATATGTGATTGAGTGATATATACTAGGACATCATCAGCAAATAGAGAGCACTTGTACTCGGTGCCTCCCACCTCAATCCATCTAATATTGGGGTTATGGCGAATTGATGAGAGCAGGTGCTCCGTCACTAGGATGTATAAGAGAGGGGACAGAGAACATCCCTGCCTTGTCCCATTGGTGATTGTGAAAGGTGATGAAAATGTTCTGACGCGCCCCCTGGGCCTTGGGACACCCGGAGCCGGACCCTTTTTGGTGGATGCTGGTGGTTGTAGTCTCCGTGGCGGCGACTCGGTTCCATGGCTCAGGGCGGTCAAACCAGTGGCGGAACTATTTATGTGGTTTTGATGTTTAAATGTCCGACTACGCCACCCGTGGATTGCGGTCAGAGTGAACCGCCGCTCCAGGGCAGACCGCTGAGGCTGGTGTTGTGGGTGCAGCAGAGCGTAGCATAACTTCCCACGGGAGGAGTATAGCCTCAGGGCAGTGTATGCGGAGGATGGGGGTGATGGTGCAGGGCGGCAGCAGTAACGACACGGATTCAGTGATGCAGTCCAGGGCATTTACTCACAGTTCTTATTATCCAGACCACGTCTGCAGGTAACGGCTGCCCACGTCGTACTGTGCTCACCAGGTGAGGGGCTCAGACAACTCCCAGATAACTTTGGAGCGCTTCACAGGACCCCCTTTGTGCGTCCTTTGTCTGGCCTTTCTTACCAACCCTTCTGTCCGGCTGCCTCGGGCCTCCTCTTGTTAAACTTGGCGCCAGTTTCCCTGACCCTATGTAGTGCCTTCCTAGCGGGTGTAGCGAGGGGCTGCGCCACATAAAATGTCACAGCCTCCTGTTTCTAGCTGAGGGTCGTTTCCTGCCTCCACTAGTTTCGGGGACCGGTCTCCCCCTTTGGCCTGACCCCTCCACGCAGGTGGATTCGGGCGTGCGGTGGCGACTCGCCCGTCCGCACCCCTGGGATCCCTTCGTTCCTCGTTCCTGGAGCCTTCTCCGCTCCTCTTCCTTCCTTCTCCCTCTTCCAGGCCTGGGCCTCTGTTACTAGGCCCGCCTCCGGAGCAGAGCTCATGCAGAGCCCCTGCTGCCTGCCACTTCTGCTCAGACTCCTCTGCACTGAACTAAGATGGTGCCCACCTTTTATACTCCCTTCTCAATGCACCCAGGAACTGCTTCCTCCCTGCTCCTGCACTACAGGGTTCCCCTTCCTCAGTGTTCCCTCCCCCCACTCCAGCCAGGGACAGGGACTGTCGTGCCCATCTCAGGGGCATATTGGTCGCCCTGCCCCACGGCAATGTGGTGTAATGCATGCAGGTGTCGGGTCCTGATCCACACTACATCCTTACCTGAGAGTGAGATATCACACCTCTGGGTGAGGTGCAATACCTCAGAAGCAACCGAGCCCTCAGGGTGCTACAGTTCCATTTATCTTCAGCCTAGGTGACATATTGCGATACAGGGCCGTGATTTTGGCTATAAAAGGGTCCCCTAGACACCTACCCCAAGCTTTTTAAGAGAATCATATATGGCGTGCCAGGAGACTCTATGGAATGCTTTCTCAGCATCCAACGAGAGTATCTAATTAGAAATTTTTAACTGCATCTAGCCCAGGAAATACTTTGTGCCTAGTAGCAGTGTCTGCTAGTCAGCGGATTATCCCGGCTGTTAAGCCAGCTACACCACCTGTAGTTTGGACACTTAATTTTTTCAAAGGAAATGCTTCGGGACCACGGGATACTCAGTGAAGAGCATCAGGAGGCACCCCAAGGCATAGGGGCTGGGACTGGCAGTAGGATGCCTTGCGGTGGACAGCCGAGCTCGATCCTTATAAAAGCTTTTTAACTGCAGCAGCTTTAGTGGACGCTACTGGAGCTGGAATTACGCGGCTGCTGGCATCAGACTTGCCCTGCAATAGATCCTTGTAAATGGATTTAAAGTGTATTCATTCAAATTAGAGAGACAATTTAAATTAAAAAGCTTAGAGCTGCCTCCACCACAGGGGGGCTCGCTCGACCCACCAGCGGACAGGCACCAGTATTGGGAGAGGGGGGCTGGCCGTCAGGGTTCACCGCGGCTCTGGCACAAACCCGGCGATGCGGAGGTGGCACGGGCTTCTCACTTTTTGGATTTTAGAAGGGCATGACATGCCTATATCTGTGTCTCCCCCTCCTTTTACTCCTCCACCTCTTTTCTTTTCGCATGACTATATGTACTTGTCACTTTTCCATGTGTAAGTTGTGTCTTCTGAGCAGTTTGTCAGCTTTTGGACACCTTTGAAGGTGTTTTCTATGTGTTTCTATGTGTTTTTGTTTGCCTGCCATTGGTTTTAACGGTGTTCGAAGGTGTTCGACGAACAGTTCGACGAACAGTTTGGCGAACACACGGGTGTTCGACGAACCGAACCGAACTCGAACACTACGGGGGTGGCTCAACACTAGTCAGGAAACACTATTACTGCTTTTTTTTATGTAAAAAAGGCCAAAAGCTGCATAATACTGACATTTGAACCGTGGAACTGCAAAACCAAACTTCTAGTTATCTGGCCTATACCAGAATATTTTAAACAGATATATTTGTGTCTGAACAGTCAGGGAGACACTATTACTGTTTTTTTATGTAAAAAAGGCCAAAAGATGCATAATACAGAGATTTGAACAGTGGAACTGCAAAACCAAACTTCTAGTTATCTGGCCTACACCAGAATATTTTAAACAGATATATTTGTGTCTGAACAGTCAGGGAGACACTATTACTGTTTTTTTATGCAAAAAAGGCCAAAAGCTGCATAATACTGAGATTTGAACCGTGGAACTGCAAAACCAAACTTCTAGTTATCTGGCCTACACCAGAATATTTTAAACAGATATATTTGTGTCTGAACAGTCAGGGAGACACTATTACTGCTTTTTTTTGCAAAAAAGGCCAAAAGCTGCATAATACAGAGATTTGAACCGTAGAACTGCAAAACCAAACTTCTAGTTATCTGGCCTACACCAGAATATTTTAAACAGATATATTTGTGTCTGAACAGTCAGGAGACACTATTACTGTTTTTTTTTATGTAAAAAAGGCCAAAAGCTGCATAATACTGAGATTTGAACCGTGGAACTGCAAAACCAAACTTCTAGTTATCTGGCCTACACCAGAATATTTTAAACAGATATATTTGTGTCTGAACAGTCAGGGAGACACTATTACTGTTTTTTTTTATGTAAAAAAGGCCAAAAGCTGCATAATACTGACATTTGAACCGTGGAACTGCAAAACCAAACTTCTAGTTATCTGGCCTACACCAGAATATTTTAAACAGATATATTGGTGTCTGAACAGTCACAGACACACTCAATTTTTTTTTGGGGGGGGAATACCAAAAGGTTATTTGTACAGTCTGACTGAGGAAAAAAAATACAGGATTTAGATGAAAAAAAAAGATTTTTCCTGGCCTCTGAGACCGGGGATAAGTCTAGCAATTTGACCAGCAGGAGCACACAGGACTTTAATGCAGTGTTTGTTGGTATAACCACTGCGTCTCCTATACAGCCTGCCTGATATCTGGGATGGATATTAGTCCTGAGAAGGACTGTTTGTTTGATTTGGCAGGCTTTAGTGACCCTACACTAACTATTTCGCAGTATAAATCTCTCCCTAGCTCTGCAGCACTGACCCTACACTGTCTGATCTGGAGAGACTGTGTCCAAGATGGCGGCGCTCAGTTTTAAATACTCGAGGTGACGCTTGTAATGCCCACAAGCAACATGGCTGTGGCATTACAGTGACTGGCTGGCAATCCCTGCATGTTGATTGGCTCTGTAAAGAGCGCCAAATGTGCAGGGCGGAGACCCGAGCTCCTGCCCGAGTAACCCGGAAATGCTCGGTGCTCGCCGAACATCCCGAGTAGTGAGATGCTCGGGCGAGTACCGAGCAGTGTCGAGCATGCTCGCTCAACACTTATGAAGAATATTTGCTGTAAGAATTTTATTTTCTGTAGCTACATAGTAAATGAGATGAGTAATGCTATTAATAGTTTTCTTCTGCTGCGCCTGTTAGCAAGTATTCATTAGAACACTTAGGCTGCTCAACATGAAGCTATGCTAAATTTCTGTTTGAGTTGCAGCAAATCACAAAACTTATCTAGATCTGGATTGCTTTATTTTCAAAGTGAAATTAAACTGGGATTTTTATTTTCAGCACACACATATAATAAACTCTCATTGCAATGATGAAATGTCTTGGCAAATGTAATCTTAAGGCTAGAAATTGAAAAGTCTTTAAAATAACAATTATCCCAACTATTTACAAAATCACATATTTTTTCAGGGAGCAAGATGTCCTCAAGGACTATCAAATTACATTACATTTAAGCCACATTCCCATCTTTTACAGTAGCAATGGGCAAGTGTCATTTCCTGTGCCTTTTAAATAATGGTTTATCAGCATTTCAAGGAATATACTGTAAGTGTATTATATGAATGTGCATGGTTCTCATACTTGATGCTACATATTAAAAATATGGGTGCAAAGAAACAATGTCCAAAAACAAATGAAGCAGAAAAAAAGAAAAAAAAAGAAAAAAAAACAACTTATTGATAGCAAGATCAGATAATCTATAAATAATTAAAAGCATTTATAGCGCAGTGTACATCATAATAAGAATATTTTTTCTCATAGTTAAGCTGGAGCACTGTTCAGGTTAGCAAGAGCTAAAGACAAAGATACATGTAACAATATAACCAAGTTATGAGTGGTCAAGCTTGTAATGGCTTCCTTCAGCACCTTAAAAGCACCTTCATTGAAACTTGCATCTGAGATGCCTGCATCTGTCACTAGGCACCACCGTATTCATTCTGGTGTCAGCATTGATGATGGAAGAAACGTTGGGAC
The DNA here is from genome assembly GCF_046119375.1 of Phyllobates terribilis. Lineage (NCBI taxonomy): Eukaryota > Metazoa > Chordata > Amphibia > Anura > Dendrobatidae > Phyllobates > Phyllobates terribilis. The sequence goes on along the minus strand of NW_027362762.1, from coordinate 419,087,384 downwards.
CAGATGCTCTGGGTGGAAGATGCTCTGTTCAGCCATTGAGACTGATGTGCCTGGGACTTGTTGAGCTGTCTAGTCTGGCAGTATGGGCGTATGTGCTGTCCACCTGAGGTCATCAACATCCTGCTTTGGCCAATTGGACAGCACCATGCCCTGGAAATACTCCCAGCCAAGAGCTAAGAGCTGCCAGATTGTTCTACTCTGGTTCACTTCTGTTAGCTGCTTTAAAAAAAAGCTGTCACCAGTAATTCAGTCTCCACTCATGTTCCTCTGGCTCTGAGATGGCGTGTGTTAGTCATCATTCCTCTGCTGCAGAATGAACCTCCAGCCTTGGGCCTTAACATAGCCACCAGTACGGTTATGGTAATATCAAATATTGTTTTGTTAACCTTTAATACTTTAAAAATAATTTTTATTACATTTAAATGCTTTTGTTTGTTTTGGTCATTTTTCATAAGCTATATGATGTTTCATTAGTTCGGACTGTTACGGAAACATTATACCAAGTGCCTTTTTTGTTTATATATTTGCATTTTTGTCTTCATCTTCAGAGTTATAACTTTTATTTTTCCCTTTTATGCAAGACAAGTTGTTGTTTTGAATGACAGCATCCATTTTACCATACTATGAACTGAAAAATAGGGAAATATTGTATGTACATATTGTAAAGTTATCTGGAAATATGAATTTCCAGATCAATATGATTCCAGTGATACTAAACTTCTGAATTAAAAAAAAAATGTTGGTTTGTGACACCATTTTACATGACCTGTAACATTTTATTTTTCATTGATGGAGCAGTGTTACAGTCTGTTATCTGTGCACTGAGCTAACAGTTTTAGTAATACCAATGTGGAGTACATACAACATTTGATACACCAGACTTTTACAAACACAGTGATCCCAAATATGTTTATTATTTATTGTTTTCATTTCTTTATTTTTATTGCTGAAAAAGGTTGGTGATTTGAATTTTTATATTTTTACATTTTTTTTGCTAATTTTTTTGTATTATTTAGTCCTCAGGAGACTCAAACCTATAATTGTCTGATTACTGATATTATTTACTGAAATGCCATAATATTGCAGCATATAGTGAAAATTGTGATCTCTTCTGCAGCTCAGCCTGTGGCTGAGTTTCTAAGGAGTGCTGTGGTGGAAGTAACATGAGCCTTCAACAGGCCCCAGGCTTCCTATTGGTAAGCCATCGGTGCTCGATGATGGTGGATGTCACTAAAGTAAATAAAAAATCTGACACCATTCAAGCAAGATCAAAGGTTAGCGTCAGATGGGCATAACACGGCCACATGGTTGATCACCTCTTATTTATCTATAGCTATGTTTTAGGAGTTGAAATTTCTTCCAATTTAATTTTTACTTTTCGCCAGTTTTCATTGCTTTATAATAATATCCTAGAAAAAAAATTGTAATATGATGAACAAAATGTTGTTTTCATAAAATACACTCTTTTGAAAGTCATCAATAATCTCCACTTAATTAACTAGGGCAAAACATCTACATGTAGCTAATTAACTGCAATTTCTAGGATTAGTGATAACAGTTTGGCATCTTGACAGACAAAATGTAATGGCAGCATCAAGTCTTTAAGTCAAGCAAAGTAAATGAGTAATATATAATTAAAATCAAAGCTTAACTTAATACTTTATTTTCAATTTTCTTTTTATTAAAATAAAAAAGTGCATAGCTTACAAAGATAATAGTGTAAAAAATAAAGGTAACTATTCCAAATATAAGGGATAGCTTCATAAAATGTATTAGGAAAACATAGCATATTTAAAAAAGCACTCCCGTGAAAAGTTTTTATTCTCTTAATATATTGCCACCATATTATATAGCACTGTGTACTTGTAATTGCACATTTTGCCTTTCTACCCAGTTAATTCTCCTGTTTTCCATTAAGTCTATGACATCACATGATTTAAAATTGACAAGCTGAATCCTTCTAAACTCTATGTAGAAATAAGAAATCTATTTTCCCTGTATCAGTCATGAATCACTGCAAAAGCCCCTGACAAGGAGCGAGGAACTGGGTCAGGAGTTGAAGATGGGAATGATTTTATGTTTCTTCCTGCAGAGAAAAGAGTTTACTGGGTAGAAAGGTAAAATGAGCAATTGTAAGCACACAGAAATAATATGATGATTGTAATATATTAAGAGGATACACGCTTTGATGGGAGTGCTTCTTTAACATTGATGTATGTAGTTGAGAAATAAACACCATTATGAATTGAGATATCTCTTCATTACAGGTTAGTAAAAAAAAATTTGTGACATCCAAAAAAAGAATCACCTGGTTTAGTCAATATGTAATTTTTATTACAACTTTGATAACTTTAAATAACATATTCATCAACATTTTCTTAAAAATATCATTGAAAACAGGATGAAATGAAGGGAAAAAAGCATAAAGAAATTAAGGGAGGTTGAGGGATTGGAAGGAGTACCAGTGTCAAAGGTCTTATTGACAAATAATTGAAGATGATCAAATTAGTTGAAATTTGAATTTGCTAGGTTCAGCAAATTTTACCCCAAAATGCGTTTCACAGCAATTTTTTTCATGACAAATTTCAAGTAGTCCAATACAGCCAACCCCCATCTTTTATACTGGCTGTGATTGGCTGCATTATGCCATGTGATGGGATAACTGCAGGGCATTATGAGGAAGACTGCTTAGCTGAGCCTATTATCATTAGCCCTCTCTGTGACTCTTTAGGAGTGTGTGAAATGGCACCAGACATTTTTTTGGTCAATCTATGCAAATTGAATTGCAAACTGTTTGAGTTAGCAGGTACCTATGAATTTCAGGAAATTCGACTCAAATTTGATTTGCTGCATATTGATCCAATTATCTCTACAAATAATTTTAGATCCTTCAAGCATATAGTGGTATACGGTTTGGGTAGTGCAATAAGCATCTCAAGGAGCCCAAATGAAGTAATAATAAACCAGTGTTTTATTCAAAGGAAAAAGTCATTAGATTCATGCTGCCCAAACAACAGACAAGATAGCAGCCAGGTATGTCTTTCTCTAAAACGCTGCAGTAATTCAAGAAAGATATAATTCAAAAGCCAGCCAGGGTCTTTAGGGCAATATAGAACAAGTCTAGTGAAGCCCCTGGATGACTTAAACCACTTTGCTCCATTTGATTGACATTAGTGATGAAAGAACATGCTCGGTGATACTTGGTTATCACTTCAGTATCACGGTGCTCAGATGTGGTTGTTACTCAGCGAGCAAGAGGTGGCGCCTGTCAGGCAGCCAATAAGCATGTGGGGATTGACTGTGTGTCACTACAATCCAGTTGCCATCTTGGTAGTGGCATTATGTGACATGCAGAAGTAGTGCTGTTGCTTCAAAAGCATCCAGCAACTGTTACAAATAACACAAGCACAGGAGAAAGGAAGTGTTGTGCTTCAGAAGCATCCAGCAACTAGAGGGGTTAACACAGTCACAGGAGACCTGCAGTGTTTAAGCAGAGACCCAGGGGGATTGTGAGGAACTTGTTATTGTAGTCGGGCTGAAGCCGAAGAGAAAGGTGGTGTGTTATCTGGATGTGACGTGACAGACAGCAACTGAACAGGATTCAGATCAGGAGAGAAACTAAACTCAGGTCTGATAAACTCCCTGAACTAACAGTACAGAGTATTATCTGGCAGGAAGATAAAGACTGGAAGAAATTGTGTCACAGGGATCATCTCCCTCATCAATCCCCCCTTCCATCTTCATGCAGGATAAAGAATGCTGTGTACTATTGTGTCCTTGTGAAGGAAAAGCCTATGGTTGTGTATGCATAGAAATCTGTTGCTAAGAGATCTAATCTATGCTGAGTTATGATACTGAAGAGACTGTAATACTATGCCTTGGAAAGAAACTACTGTATTGTTACTGGAGCCAGTTTCTCAAGAAACTCAGACTGTACTGTAATGAAGATTGTTGCTGTAATATCCCTGAATTACACTGGCTGTGCTTCAGATTAAATTCCACTGTTAAACTGTTGAAACTGACTCTTGTCAGATGTGTCTGGTCAGCAATTGAATCTATCGTGTGCCTGAGAGAAGCTGCAGAATATGGTTCCCCCAGGTTTCCAAAGAATTCATTAAACAAATCTCGCCCTATCTGAACCTGGCGGCGTGTGTGTAACATTGGTGGCCCGTACGGGGAATCCTGAGCGGGAATTAGCATGTAGAGGGAGAAGAGGAAAAGTGTCTGGAAAAACACAGCAGCACAGCACCTCAATTCAACTCTGCTACACCAGTCAAAGGGGACCAGCCCTAAAGAAAACTCACTAGCAGCAATCAATGTGGAAATACAAATGGACAGAATTAGGGAGCTGCTTCTTCAGTTAACCTGTAAAGAATTGAAAACTGTAGCAGAACATATAAAGATGTCAGAAGAACAGATTTCTAAAGCACACAACCGCAGGCAACTGCTAGCTGCCATTAATGCAAAAATGGATGATCTGGGGAAGAAAGAAGCTGAAGATGTCATGGGGACGTTCCTCCAGGAGCTAACACAGTTTCTAACCAGGTTGAAGTTGGAGGATAGAGGGGCGGCACCACTTACCGAAATCGGGAATCTCCGTCCGCAGATAGAACTACAGGAATTGAAAGAACAATTCAAAGCCCTAACAACAGTCCTGCAGGAATCGACCAAAACCTCTGAATGGGTGACAGCCTCAGGCAGAACCTTTACCTTGCTTGGGTTAGATAAATCAGGAAGACAGTCCACCACAAATCACCAAAAGGAAATAATTCAAGATCCTGGGACAGATTGGAGAGTGTGAACAGAAAGAGAAACTGTCTTATATGAACTTGTTGCACGAGATCGCTGAAGGCTTAGAGAAAGGCTACCAGCCAGATGAGATTGTCGAGGGGGTGGTGATGTTAGAATCTATGTTGTTTTACTATTGGCCATCTTGTTGTGGCTTTCTTGCTTCTAGTCTTTTCCTCTGCTGTTGGGTTTCTTGGTCACGTGATCTCTGCACTCTTTATTACCTAGCACCTGGCCCCCATTCCATGCTGGACATCAGTGTTTTATCGCGCATGCTCTGGCTAAGTAGCCTTGTTTAGTTCTTCTGGCTTTTGACTATAGTTATCTTGGGACTTCTTGTTCCACCAGTTTTGTTTTCTTTAATTTTCGTTTCTGCAACTAGCTTTTCTGTTAGAAGGTCTTCTGCTTTTGCTCCCAGTCCTTAGATCTTTTAGGGACCCCTTTTTCCCCTTCCTACAGGTCTTCGTTTGAGTTCAGTGCAGGAGTTTCTGTGGGGCTATTCATAAGGAATAGGGCACCCACCCCTGCGTAGGGTTAAGCTGAGTCTCAGTGCAGGGACAGCTTTTCCCTCCTATTCCTTAGTTCTAAGTTGCAAAACATAACAGGTGAAAGCGATTAGCCCAGTACTGAAACTCCGTAGTATGCTAGAAATGAAGAGTCAATTGACCTTACAACAGCTGAAGATGATTTTAAAAGGGCACTATAAAGAAGAGCGTACTTTGGAATTGTTCCACCGACTAATTAACATCTCACAGAAAAATAATGAATCACCCCAAAGTTTCTTGTTCAAACAATTGAACTGAAAGATAGACTGTTTTTTGCATCTAAAGATGTAGAAGCGAAAGAGAAGTTTGATGCTGGACTAGTCCAGAAGAAGTTCTTAAGATCATTGAGAATGGGGTTAATCAGTAAAAACATCAAGTTGCTGCTGAAACAGTACCTAGAAGATCCTGGCATTCTGGATGAAGACTTAATTGAAAAAATGAATGAGGCAGCTAGTTTGGAGTCAGAGAGAGAACAGAAGTTAAAGAATGGCTCTGCTCCTAAAATCACCAAAATGAGTCAGTTGAAGTTGGAAACCCCAAGTGGCCAGTCCAAAGATCATCAAGGAGACCCTCCAGTGCCACCTCCGAGAGGGAACCTTAAATCACCAACAAAAGAGAGGACCGCCAGCGCTGACTGGGAGGAAGTAATAGGAGAACTGCGAGCCGAGTTGATTGAAAAAGTTGATTCATTCCAGGCCAGAACCTGTATCTCTCAGATCCAGGAGTGGGTTCCAAAACAGAAGATATCTGGCTTGTGAAGCGTGCCGTTCATCAAATCAGAGTACGGTGTGTGTCCATCGTCTAAGATGTGCTGAGGAAGGACATTATGCCAAGGAATGCCAATGGTCACGGTCATTTGTGTTAAAAGACAGGAGGTTGCCAGTGCGGGGCGACTGGTAACCGTGACACGGAAGAGGCCCCAGAAACAAATACAAATCTCACCAAACCCCAGAATGGTGCGTGAGGTAAAACGGCTGCATCAGTACTATCCCCAAGTGTGTTCCCGTCTACAACAGCTGCAAGAGAGACAAGGGCATCAGTTACTTAATGCCCAGTGCGGAGGTCAAATGATGTACTCCTGGGAGGAGGATTTCTCGGTCAGTAAAGATAGCCTTATCAGCCTAATCGGTGAAAGGTGCTTTATACAGTGCCAGTTAGATGGACTCCTGGTAAAAGCACTGTGGGACAAAGGAACCCAAGCGAGCCTTTTAAATGAAGAATGGAGAAGGCGCCACCTGCCACATACCTGCCTTTGATCGCTAAAAGAACTCTTAGGACCAGTGGAACTCCACTGCAAAGTTGTCAACCAGATCGAAATCCCTTACATAGGCTGGGTGGAAGTGACTTTCCAACTTAGGGCCACGAAGAACAGCAACACCATTGAGCTTTTGGTACCTTTTCTCATGACCAGCGATCAGAACGTGGCAGAGGATCCTATCTTGGGTTATAATGTAATCAGTGAGGTCATCAAGAAACACAAGTCAGGGACTCTGGTGATGGATGAAATTGCCACATCGCTTGCCATACCCAATGCCGTGGCGGAAAATGTGATTCATAGAGTAAAGAAAGCACAGAATACAATGGACCTAAAAGAAGACAAGGTAGGCTGGTGCCCAACCATCATCCCTGCAAACCAAATGGTGGGGGTGAGGTGTGGAGTCCGGGTAGAGCCGGGAAGAGAAGTCCAGTAAAGACTGTCCATGCCAAAAGACTCCTCAGAACTTTTGGAAGGCCTAGTTCAAGGTGAGACTGTGCTTATGATTCCTACTGGTGGGTTTGCATGAGTGACCGTACCGGTGCTGAATAGTATGAAACACCTAATTAGACTGGATCCAAAGACTGTGTTCGGTCACATTGAAACCGTTAAAACGGTATATCCAGCCAGTATGAGCCCTGTCCAGGGGTCCACCGTGAATTCAGTCTCCCCACCAAGGAACAGGAGTTGCACAGGGGAAGAAATAGCACGACCCACCTCGGGGTCCTGGGATCCCCCAGTACCCCTGAAACACTTGTGTGCTGAAGATTGAGCGGTAGCAAAATAGATGCTGAGAGAAGTGTGTCATGCATTCTCCAAAGATGACTCTGATATAGGCTGTATCCCGTCATTGCAATTGAAAATCAATTTGAAAGACACGACCCCAGTAACCAGAAGCTACATGTCTGTGCCGAAACCATTACACCGTGATGTGAAAGAGTATTTACAAGATCTAATCAAGTTGGGTATAAAAGTCAAACTCATCTTATTCCTCTCCTATTGTTTGTGTTAGGAAGAAGGACGGTACATTGAGACTCTGCTGTAATTACCATGAACTAAACCAAAAGTCAGTACCTGATCGGCACCCAATACCGAAGATTCAAGATATGCTGGATAGCCTATCAGGAAGTACCTGGTTCTCTGTCCTCGATCAGGGTAAAGCATACCATCAAGGGTTTGTTGAAGAGTCCAGTAGACCCTTGACAGCATTTATAACATTGTGGGGGTTATATAAGTGGATCTGCATACTGTTTGGGCTCAGTTCAGCTCCAGCAGAATTCCAGAGGAGCATGGAAACCTATTTAGAAGGATTGAGGGACGAAATCTGCCAGCCGTACTTGGATGTGGTACACAGCAAAACCTTCTGGGAGCATATTGAACACGTGAGGACCATATTACAGCGGTATCAACAACATTGAGTTAAGTTGACCCCAAAGAAGTGTGAACTGTTCAAAAGGCAAGTCCGATTTCTAGGGAAAATTGTGTTCAGAGAAGGATATACCATGGACCCTTCAGAAATTGCTCCGGTACTGGCCTTAAAAGACAAGCGGCCCTCTACTGTCGGGGAGTTGAGGCAAATCTTAGGATTCCTCTCCCACTATCATACTTACGTTCGGAACCTCTCCAAGATTGCCGCCCTGCTATACTTCCTCTTGGGGGGACGACAGAGTCAACAACACCCATGGAGAAAAAGAAGAACGTGGGTAGGACCGGGCTTAAAAGAAACAACACTGTTTCGTCCCAACAGCCCATTCTCTGGACAACAGACCACCAGGAGGTATTGGAAGAAATAGTAGACTACCTGGTAAAACCACCCACTTTGGGATATCTCGATTTCAACTTACCATTTGTTCTTCAGTGTGACGTTTCTCAAGTTGGACTGGGAGCTGCCCTGTATCAGCATCAAGATGGAAAATTGAGAGTCATTGGTTATGGTTCTAGAACGTTGACAGACGCCGAGAAGAATTACCATCTACTTTTCGGAAAATTGGAGCTTCTGGCATTGAAATGGGCTATCTGTGAACAATTTAGGGATTAGCTCTACTACAGCAAAGAGTTTTAGGTATACACTGACAATAAGCCTTTGACCTATGTCCTCACTACAGCCAAACTGAATGCATCGGGTCAGAGATGGGTCGCTGAATTAGCTGACTTCAATTTCAGCATCAAGTACAGGCCAGGAAAATGCAACACAGATGCTGGCGGTTTGTCGTGAATGCAACTAGAGCCTGAGGAGTTCATGCAAGAATGCTCAGACTAAGTCAGTCTGGAAGCAATTGAGAACACTACCCAAGCAGTGCAAGCTTGTCAAGAGGAAGACACACCACTGTGGTGTCCGTTGAAGGTGGAAACCACCATAAAAGCGAGAGAACAAGATCACACCCTATCCACTCAACAACTACCAAAAGGAAAAATCCATAGAGCACAACGGGAAGATCAGATAATTGGTAGAATACTACTTTATGTGGACCAAAATTGGTTTCCAAGTAAACCGGAGAGAGATAATGAGTCACCAGCAGTATCTGTTTTAGTTAAAGAATGGACGAAGCTCTACCTCAGTGAAGACAGTATCCTGTATCATAAAGGAGGACAAAACCGACAGTTGGTACTACCCAGAGTATTCCGTAGGTTGCTCTTCAAAGAACTCCATGAAAACATGGGACACCTGGGAGTGGAAAGGACAAGCAACTTGATCCGTGAACGTTTCTTCTGGCCGTACATGCAAAGAGATATTGAAAGGTACGTGACCAGGGAGTGTGGGTGTCTGAAAGATAAACGTCTCAACACATCAACCCGGGCACCTATGGGAAACATCCAAACTACGTACCCGTTTGAGATGGTCTCAATAGACTTTCTACATCTGGAGACATGCAAAGGCGGTTACGAATACATGTTGGTGGTGATGGACCATTTTACTCAATTGGTGCAAGCGTATGCCACCATCAATAAATCTGGTCAAACAGCGTCAGAGAAGATCTTCAATGATTTTGCTTTGAAGTTTGAGTTCCCTACGAGGTTACACCATGACCAAGGATGAGAATTTGAGAACCAGCTCTTTGCCAAGTTAGGAAAGTACTGTAGAGTTCAGAGATCCCACACAACACCCTATCACCCAGAGGGTAATGGACAAGTGGAACGTTTTAACTGGACATTGTTGTCGATGTTGCGCACCTTAACAGCTGACGAGAAGAAAGACTGGAAGAGTTCTCTGTCAAAAGTGGTACATGCCTATAACTGTACAAAGAGCGATGCAATGGGTTACTCACCCTTCTTCCTATTGTATGAACGATTGCCAAGACTGCCAATTGACATCATGTTCGATACTCCGGTGTCAGAGACTTACAGAACGTATCTGGAGTACGTATGGAAATAGAAGGAATGGATGGCAGAGGCATACAACATAGCGTCCAAAGACGTTGCGCAAGGGCAGAGCAAGAGTAAGAAGTACTATGTTCGAAAATTTTATAGAGCAGAATTGACCCCGATAAGTCAGGTGCTAGTCAAGAATGTACGTGGAAAAAGGTGGTCCAGGAAATCTTTGTTTCGTACTGGGAAAACAAGGTGTATGTGATCGTGAAAAAGAAACCGATTATAGTCCAGTGTATGAAATCCGATTTGAAATGGGGGACAAGAAAACCAGAGTAGTCCATTGGAATTTACTACTACCCTGTGATTAGCTCCCACCACCACAAGACTTCCCAGGAGCAGAAGCTCTGGAGGTGGATAGTGACCTTGAGAGCTCGGATGAAGAAGAGCACGCTGTTCTATTCATTGGACTGGCAAAGAGAGGGATGTACCATCCTCAGGAGAGTGAACTAAGTCCCGAAGCTCCAGAGTTTGTACCAAGGAATACAGATGAAGTCCAATCCAGATCAGACGATTGAACACCGGTTATTGAAGAGACCGATCGACACTTAGGAGTAGCAGAATTACCAGACCTGGTGGAAACGGACGATTCAAAAGAAGCACAGGAACTAACAGGGGCAGTTCCAAGATCATCTAAGGAAGTACATGAAATGAGTACGACAGAAGAAACTCCTGCAACCGAGGAACCCGTGGTAACTGAGGAACAACCCACCAGGAGGATGTCGACTCGAGAAGCGAGGAGGCCTGTGATACTGACATATGAGACACTTGGTGAACCAATTCAAGTGCCAAGGACTGTCGATTGGAAACAGGTATCTCTGTCTACGGACCAGGTAAGCCCACTTGAGTGGTATTCACCACCGAGAGACAGTATGGACAATGTTACCTGGTGGAAAGACTTGTTTTGGCCTAGTGAGAGAGAGAGCTGGTTGAAGACGTACTAAAAGCTCCAGCTAAAGAGACGGTGATTGTGTTAATTGTTTATTTCTTACAGGAGTACTACAAGAAAAAGGTCATGGAATAGGTTGTTATAAATGTTTATAAATGATATGCCAATTTGACAATGCCAATTTGTATATAAAGTTACTCAACTTTCACCACTGTCTCAGAATTGGTCAGATTGACGAAATAAGACGAATGCCGAGGACAAAATTCAAAGAGGAGGGAAGAGTGTGACATGCAGAAGTAGTGCTGCTGCTTCAAAAGCATCCAGCAACTGTTACAAATAACAAAAGTACAGGAGACAGGAAGTTCTGTGCTTCAGAAGCATCCAGCAACTAGAGGGGTAACACACTCACAGGAGACAGAGAGTGTTTTAGCAGAGACCCAGGGGGATTGTGAGGAACTTGTTATTGTAGTCTGGCTGAAGCCGAAGAGAAAGGTGTGGTGTGTTATCTGGATCTGACAGAAGGCAACTGAACAGGATTCAGATCAGGAGAGAAATTAAACTCAGGTCAGAAAAACTCCCTGAACTAACAGTGCAGAGTATTATTGGGCAGGAAGCTAAGGGCTGGAAGGAATTGTGTCACAGGGATCATCTCCCTCATCAAAATCCCCCACTTCCATCTCCATGTAGGATAAAGAATGCTGTGTACTATTGTGTCCATGTGAAGGAAAAGCCTATGGTTGTGTATGCATAGAAGTGTGCTGCTAAGAGATCTAATCTATGCTGAATTATGCTACTGAAGAGACTGTAATACTGTGCCTTGTGAAGAAACTACTGTATTGTTACTGGAGCCAGTCACTCAAGAAACTCAGACTGTACTGTAATGAAGATTGTTGCTGAAATATCCCTGAATTGCACTGGCCGTGCTTCAGATTAAATTCCACTGTTAAACGGTTGAAAAAGACTCTTGTCAGATGTGTCTGGTCAGCAATTGAATCTATCATGCGCCTGAGAGAAGCTGCAGCCTATGGTCGCCCTGAGTAATGGTTCCCCCAGGATTCCAAAGAATTCATGAAACCCGTTTCACCCTATCTGAACCGACGGCATGTGTGTAACAATTACTTTATATGACTAGCCGTCTGACATCATCAGAGATTATGAAAGAGCAGGCGGCACCAGGTTCGACACACTGACGCCATTGCACAGCTCTGTGCCAGTTCGAATTGGAGGGAGAGAGTGATGTACAGGCATGTGTGCACAGTGCAATGATAGATACTGGTGCTGAAGCAGATCCGTCATACTAAAAGCCCTTGTCAGGGCTAATTCTGTGCTTTGCTGTTGGTATTACATACATTTTGCATTAAGAGTAGGGAGGGTGAGTTGCAGGAGCAGGGATAGCAGCAGAATATAGTCTGTCGATAGGAATTAGGTCTGTGTAGTCTGTTGGCAACTACAGTAGCGACCAAAAGTTTTGCATTTTTTTAAAAGTCTGATTACTTCTGTCTGGTTGTTATGATGCCATTTTCCTGGTGATTTTAGTAAACCAGAAATAAATGGTTGTCAGCTATAAGGAAGAAAATTGTGTTTGAAATCGTTTTATCACTTTATGTGTTCATTTTCCACATTTGCCGTGCCAAATGTTTTGCATATTTTGTCATGGGTAGTCGAATTTTGCCTAATTTTTTTTGTGTGGTTTTAGGTTAAAACATGGCAAAGACAAAGACAAATTTATCACCAGATGTCAAGAAGCTTATTATTCTGAGAGTGAAGTCAGGCAAAAGCCAAGTAAAGGTAGCTATGGAATTCAACTGTTTTCAGAGTCAAGTGTTTCGTATATTAAAGAAAGAAACAGAAGGTTATGTAACAGCTAACAAGCCTAGAAGTCGATGAGCACAGAAAACTTCCTCCAAAGTTGATAACATTATTAAGAAAAAGTCAGTATCTGATGTCTATAAAAGAGCTGCACAGATTTTGCACGAAGTGAACAAAGAATATGGGGTGAAAGTGAGTTGCCAAACTGTCGTGCGACGGCTAAGAGCAGTAGGGTTGAATTCATCTCTGCAAAGAACCGGAAGATCCGACTTGAGTTTGTCAAAGAACACAACCAATGGAAAGAGACAGATTGATCTAAGGTGTTGTGGTCGGAAGAATCCAAGTTCAATGTGTTTGGTATTGATGGCAAGCACTATATATAACACCCAAATGGAAAACGTAATTTATCGATGTAAGGTACCAAACACCTACAGTGAAACATGGCAGTGGTAATGTCATGGTTTGGGGCTGCTTTCCTGCATTTGCCATTGGCGCGCTGCATAAAGTAGAAGGAAATACAGTTGAAACCAGAAGTTTACATCCGCTATATAAAAAGACACATATGCATGTGCGACACCCCAGGGGTCTGGTTGCCGCAGTAATAGAGATATTATGTCTGAGAGCAAGTGGGAGGTTTCTCTGGTCAGGAGCCCTAAACATGCAACATGGCCCACCCAGACCTGGGAGGGGAGGAATCTGCCCTTATAAACTGGGTCTGGGGCGGGATTAGAGCAGTCAGAGTGAAGCTGCAGACAGAGTCAGAGCCTGGAGAGGGAAAGGAAGAACTAGGAGCTCTGTAGGAGCAGTAGCAGAAGTCCAGGGGCTGGAGCTGAGCAGAGTTCGCCCTGGACGAAGATACTAAAGCCGGACACAGGAGTCCGAGGCTGTGGGGACTGATATACACCCAGCAGCAGAAACCAGCCGGCAGGGGATTCCAGGTCCTCTGGCCATAGAAGCCCGGAGGCTCAGTCACAGAGAAGGGACCAGCGCCGCCATCCAGGAGCGGAGGCTAACAGAAGGCCCCAAGTCACCAGCCATACGGGTGAGCACCACACGGTATACTCAGGGACGTGGGCTACTTGTAACCGCTGACAGCAAGGTAGCCAGGAAGAGTGCAGATAAACGGGGAGGCCTACAACTCCACCTGGCCAGGGGAACTCGTGCTTGCTCGCAGACTGACCAGGCCACTTATACTAGCCAGTACTCCCGGAAGGGTCTGCCTTGTACCATCAGTAAAGACCCTGAACTGCACCACACGTCTCTGTGATTCCTTGTCGCACCAGCACCATCAGCACTGGGACCCTCACACCATCACCCCCATCATCCACATTAGCTGCCCTGAGGCAATACTCCTCCCGTGGGGAGTTATCCCATACTCGGCTGCGCAACCAACATCAGCCTCAGCGGTCGGCAGTGCAGCGGCGGTCCCCACTGACCGCAATCCACGGGTGGCGTAGTCGGACACTTATTACAACGTTTAGACTGCCACTGGTTTGACCGCCCTGGGCACGGACCGGGTCACCGCCACGGAGAACTACAACCCCCAGCGATCCGGCTCCGGGTATTCCCCCTGCACAGCAGCAGCAGCACAGGCCCAGGGGGCGCGTCACATGTTTTTCTCAATGTGTGATATGAAATCAGAATAAACCTTTCCTGTTTTGGGTCAATTAGGATTACTATAATTTTTAATATTAGCCAAATGCCAAAATAATGAGAGAGATAATGTTTTAAGGCATTTTTATTACTTGCTGCAAAGTCAAAAATTTACATGCACTAAGATTACTATACTTTTAAACAACTGTACATATGATGCATAAGGTCAGATAAATGAGTGATATTTGTCAATGCATTTGTGCAAGAAAAGACTATACAGCAATTATGGGCTAGCATAAATAGCATGAATAGCTATATTGCATGCCTTTAAAAGTTATAAATAAGAGAATGTGACAATGATAATCTGGCAATGATACAATTGTAAGATATGAACTTACTGATGAGGGAACATAGAGCAACGTGGCACCCACCCCAATACCCCAATGCAAATTTCGGCATTTATTAATGCTATTTATGCTAGGCATATATCTTACTGAGTCTATAATTGCTGTATAGTCTTTTCTTGCTCAAATGCATTGACAAATATCACTCATTTATCTGCCCTTAGAAAGCATTTATATACTCACATTTGCTTCCACTGCCTGATATGGGATCCTTACTCCTAAAAAATTGTCTGCAATATTATCTTGCACGTGCGCCCCTTCCTTGTTGTTGTATGTTTTGTTATTTCCCTGATCCTCAATAAAACATATATTTTTTATTCTATATTTTGATTCTGGATTTTTTGGTCGGTTCTTTTTGCTCCGTTTCTCCTATTTTACTGTTAGTATGATGTTCCTTTTATGAAATACTGTGTTACTTCTACACCAGATGTACTGGGACATACACCTTCCAAAAAGTTCAACTTTTATCTCGTCAGTCCACAGAGTATTCTCCCAAAAGTCTTGGCGATCATCAAGATGATTTTTGGCAAAACTGAGACGAGCCTTTATGTTCTTTTTGCTCAGCAGTTGTTTTTGTCTTGGAACTCGGCCATGCATACCATTTTTGCCCAGTCTCTTTCTTATGGTGGAGTCATGAACACTGACCTTAACTGAGGCAAGTGAAGCCTGCAGTTCTTTGGATGTTGTTGTGGGGTCTTTTGTGACTGCTTGGATGAGTCGTCGTTGAGCTCTTTGGGTAATTTTGGCCAGCCGGCCAGTACTGGGAAGGTTCACCACTGTTTCATGTTTTTTCCATTTGTGGATAATGGCTCTCACTGTGATTTGCTGGAGTCACAAAGCTTTATAACCTTTTCTAGACTGATAGATCTCAATTACTTTGTTTCTTATTTGTTCCTGAATTTCTTTGGAATCAAGGATGAGGTCTAGCTTTTGAGGATCTTTTGGTCTACTTCATTTTGTCAGGAAGGTCCTATTTAAGTGATTTCTTGATTGGGAATAGGTGTGGCAGTAATCAGTCCTGTGTGTAGCTAGGGAAATTGAACTCTGCTTCCCAAAGATTTGATAAACCACAGTTAATTTATGTTTTAAGGGGGGAGGATCACTTTTTCACACATGGCCCTGTAGGTTTCGATTTCTTTTTACCTTAATAATAAAGACCTTCATTTAAAAACTGCATTTTGTGTGTTTACTTGTGTTATCTTTGTCTAATATTTAAATTTGTTTTGTGATCTAAGTGTGACAAATATACAAAAGAATAAGAAATCAGGAAGGAGGTGAATCATTTTTCACACCACTGTATGTATATATATGCACTGCGTTCCAAATTATAATGCTGTTTTTCTCTGATTTTTCTAAATGGTCGATGCAGTATAATGTTGAAATAATCGATAGTGTTGAGCGAGCATGCTCGACACTGCTCGGTACTCGCCCGAGCATCTCACTACTCGGGATGTTCGGCGAGCACCGAGCATTTCCGAGTTACTCGGGCGGGAGCTCGGGTCTCCGCCCTGCATGTTTGGCGCTCTTTACAGAGCCAATGAAAATGCAGGGATTGCCAGCCAGTCACTGTAATGCCGCAGCCATGTTGGTTGTGGGCATTACAGTGATTGGCTGGCCGCACAGCGTCACCTCGAGTATTTAAAACCAGGCGCCACCATCTTGGACACAGTCACTCTGGATCAGACAGTGCAGGGAGAGTGGTGCTGAGCTAGGGAGAGATTTATACTGCGAAATAGGTAGTGTAGGTCTCTAAAGCCTGTAAAATCAAACAAACAGTCCTTCTTAGGACTAATATCAGGCAGGCTGTATAGGAGACGCAGTGGTTATACCAACAAACACTGCATTACAGTCCTGTGTTCTACCGCTGCTCAAATTGCTAGACTTAGCCCCTGATCTCAGGGGCCAGGAAAAATCCTTTTTTTTTTATCTAAATCCTCTTTTTTTTTTTTTTCCTCAGTCAGACTGTACAAATACCCGTCTTATTAACCTTTTGGTATCCCCCCCCCAAAAAAAAAAAAAATTGAGTGTGTCTGTGAGTGTTCAGACACAAATATATCTGTTTAAAAGAGTCTGGTTTCGGCCAGAGAACTAGAACTGTGGTTTTGCAGTTCCACGGATCAAATCTCTGTATTATCCACTTTTTTGCCTTTTTTTCCATAAAAAAAAACAGTTGGAGTGTCTCGTTGACTGTTCAGACACAAATATATCTATTTAAAAAAGTCTGGTTTACGCCAGGAAATTGGAACTGTGGTTTTCTTCTTCCACCGTTCAAATCTGGGTGTAATCCACCTTTTTGCATAAAAAAAAACGTTTCAGTGTCTCGCTGACTGTTCTGACACAAATATATCTGTTTAAAAAAATCTGGTGTAGGCCAGAGAACTAGAACTGTGGTTTTCCTCTTCCATGGTTCAAATCTGGGTCTAATCCACCTTTTTGCCTTTTTTACATAAAAAAACCTGTTTCAGTATCTCGCTGACTGTTCAGACATAAATATATCTGTTTAAAAGATTCTGGTGTGGGCCAGAGAACTAAAACTGTGGTTTTCTTCTTCCATGGTTCAAATTTGGGTGTAATCCACCTTTTTGCATAAAAAAAACAGTGTGAGTGTCTCGCTGACTGTTCAGACACAAACATATGTTTAAAAGATTCTGGTGTAGGTCAGAGAACTAGAACTGTGGATTTCCTCTTCCACGGTTCAAATCTGGGTGTAATCCACCTTTTTGCCTTTTTGTACATAAAAAAAAAACGTTTCAGTGTCTCGCTGACTATTCAGACAAAAATATATCTGTTTAAAAGATTCTGGCGTAGGCCAGAGAACTAAAACTGTGGTTTTCCTCTTCCACGGTTCAAATCTGGGTAATCCACCTTTTTGCATAAAAAAAAACAGTTTGAGTGTCTCGCTGACTGTTCAGACACAAATATATCTGTTTAAAAGATTCTGGTCTAGGCCAGAGAACTAGAACTGTGGTTTTCCTCTTCCACGGCTCAAATCTGGGTATGATCCACCTTTTTGCCTTTTTTACATAAAAAAAAACGTTTCAGTGTCTCGCTGACTGTTCAGACACAAATATGTCTGTTTAAAAGATTCTGGTGTAGGCCAGAGAACTAGAACTGTGGTTTTCCTCTTCCACGGTTCAAATCTGGGTGTAATCCACCTTTTTGCCTTTTTTATATAAAGAAAGAAAACGTTTCAGTGTCTCGCTGACTGTTCAGACACAAATATATCTGTTTAAAAGATTCTGGTGTGGGCCAGAGAACTAAAACTGTGGCTTTTCTCTTCCACGGTTCAAATCTGGGTGTGATTCGCCTTTTTGTATAAAAAAAAATGTTTCAGTGTCTCGCTGACTGTTCAGACACCAATATATCTGTTTAAAAGATTCTGGTGTAGGCCAGAGAACTAAAACTGTGGTTTTCCTCTTCCACGGTTCAAATCTTGGTAATCCACTTTTTTGCATAAAAAAAAACTGTTTTAGTGTCTCGCTCACTGTTCAGTCACAAATATATCTGTTTAAAAGATTCTGATGTAGGCCAGAGAAATAGAACTGTGGTTTTCCTCTTCTAATCTCCTTTTTATTACCCTTTTGCCATTGATAGTGCGAGTGTAAGCTATTTTACTTCATTTACAATGGGCAACGCGCGTGGCAAGGGACGTGGAACTGGACGTTCTGGTGATGGTGCGTGCAGAGCATGGGGCCGTGGCCAAGGTGAAAATGTGCCACAACCAACAGCCACATTTTATCGCTCCCAGTTCATGACCGAATTACTAGGGAAGCACACAACAACACCACTATTGCGAACTGATCAGTGTGAACAGGTTATTAATTGGATAGCAGATAATACTTCCAGTCACCTGGGCACCACCACCTCCGGTCTGTCTTCCACATGGTCAAGTGTTAGTAGCCGTGAGTCTCGACCGCATACTCCTCCTCACCCTGATGCTCCCTCCTCCCACCATGCCGAGTGTCGTCAGACAGCAACTGATCCCACAGTTGGACACTCTGAAGAGCTGTTCACTGGTCCATTTCCATATTTGGGCCTCTTGCCTGCTCCGCTTGAAGTGGTGGAAGAGGAGATCCCATGTAGCGATGGCCAAATATTTGAACAGGCATGGCCACAGGAAGGAAACGCTGGCAATTTGTCACAAGAGGTGGACGATGATGAGACACAATTGCCACGAATTGAGGAGGAGGACCGTGGTGCGGAAGTGGAAGAGGAGGAGGTGGTGGATGATCTAGTAACTGACCCAACGTGGCAGGAGGACATGCAGAGCGAGGCCAGCAGCACACAAGGGGAGGGAGGCAGAGTACCCCAACAGGCAGGAAGAATCAGTGTGGTGGCCGCAGACAGAAGGCGGGCTACAGTTCCCCGTAACACCAACGCGAGGGACGTTGCCAGTACGACCGGTAGGTCTTCCAGAGTCTGGAATTTTTTTAAAGACTGCTGATAATCCCAAAAAGGCCATTTGTACCACTTGCCATGCCAGCATCAGCAGGGGTGACAAAACTACCAGCCTGACCACCACCAGCATGAACAGGCACATGTCAGCAAAGCACCCGACTTTGTGGGGCAAACCCCAGGGCCACGAGCAGTGTCAGCGGGTGTCACCACTGCTTCTTCCACTGTTGTGCATGTAAGAGAACCCCCTGTTGTGCGTGCAAGGCAATCCCCTGTCCATACTGCATGCAAAGATGCCCCCTCCTCTCAGTTTTCACTTGTTATGACAGTTTCTCAAGAAACAGCATCAACGTCCACGTCCCACCGCAGCATTCAATTTTCCATATCTCAGACCTTTGAACGAAAGCGTAAATTCGCAGCCAACACCCCACAGGCCACAGTCCTAAATTCTCACATTTCACGACTGCTTGCGTTGGAGATGCTTTTAGGCTGGTGGAGACGGAATACTTCCGCAACCTTATGGCGGTGGCCGTCCCTCGGTACTCGGTCCCCAGCCGACACTATTTTGCCCGGTGTGCCATCCCCGCACTACACAAGCACGTGTCCCAAAACATCTGCCGTGCCCTCAACAACGCAGTTACTGGGAGAGTCCACCTGACAACGGACATGTGGACAAGTGCTTGTGGCCAGGGAGGGTACACCTCCCTGGCGGCACACTGGGTAAACATAGTGGAAGCCGGGACCCAGTCGGACCTTGGGACAGAACACATCCTCCCCACACTGAGGATTGCGGGCCCTGTGTCAGTCAGAGTTGCCCCCACAGTCTACAGCTCCTGCGCATCATCCTCCTCCTCATGTTCAGCCTCCATCTCAGATATCACCACATCAGTTACAAGCTGGAAGCACTGCAGTACTGCCTCAGACAAGCGGCAATAGGCTTTGCTGACCTCATAAGCTTAGGTGATAAACCTCACACTGCTTGTGAGTTGTGGACAGCTTTAAAAGAGCAAGCAGATCTGTGGCTGAGACCGCTGAACCTACATCCAGGCATAGTCGTTTGTGACAATGGCCGTAACCTTGTGGCGGCTCTGAGGCGAGACGAGATCACACACGTACCATGCCTGGCTCATGTGCTTAACCTCATGGTTCAGCGGTTTCTTAAATCGTACCCTGAGTTGCCAGATCTGCTCGTCAAAGTACGCCGCCTGTCAGCTCATTTTCGGAAGTCGGCTACAGTTCCGCCGCCCTTGCTGTGTTGCAGCAGCGTTTGCAGCTTCCGGCACACCGACTGGTGTGTGATGTCCCCACATGTTGGAACTCTACCCTCCACATGTTGCAAAGGATTTGTGAGCAGAAGAGAGCAGTTGTGGAGTACCAGCTGCAACAAGGCCGTCGATATTCAGGTCAGACTCCACACATAAGACCTCAGGAGTGGACCTGGATGTCTGACATATGTACCATCCTGACAAACTTTGAGGAATCCACCAAGATGGTGAGTGGCGATGACGCCATCATTAGCGTCATCATCCCACTTGTCTGTCTTTTGCAGCCAGAGTATGATGAGATGGATCAAGAAGCTGTAGCGGGAGATTACACACAACCCAGCCTCATCTCATCCCAACGTGCATTGGGGGACAATGAGGAAGAGGAGGAGGAGGAAGAACAGGAGCTGGTATCATGCGCTGTAGACGGTAGTACCTGTACAACTTTCATACCGTCGGTTCAGTGTGGGTGGCCTGAGGACAAGGGGGAGGAGGAGGAGGAGAGCATGGTCAGTAGTCATCTTGGTGAGGACACGGAAGTCTTGCCCGTTACCAGTCTGGCACGCATGGCTGACTTTATGTTACGCTGCCTTAACTGTGACACTCGCGTTGTCAAAATGTTGTGTGACAGTCATTACTGGTTGATAATTAATAAAGACCAAGCTCAACTATTGAAAAAGAAGGGTGCCAGGAATACAACACATGCATCCGTGTAGATAAAGATTCCGGCACACCAAATAATATAGAAAAGTCTCATATAGGTGATAAAATAGTAGATGCTTTATTTCTCCAATATCAACTGGTTCAAATCGTGGTCAGTATACAGTTGCCCAACGTTTCAACCCCAATGGGGTTTTCTTCAGGGGCATCAGAAGAGCTTAAAAACCAGAGCATAAACATAAATAAAAACATAAGTGAGATACAATATAGTAGATAATACAATGAGTAATATATACAAAAATAGGTACATGTTGATGGAACAAGACGAGGGGGAAAAAAAGGGGGGGGAAGGGGGCTAGGGGGAGAAAAAGGAGGGGAAGGGAGAAAAAAAGGGAAAGTATTAGGGAGAACAACAGGAGTAAAGAGAAAAGGGAGCGTATACACTCAAAACAAAAGGAGCGGACCGTTGTAAAGTGAAAGAATTTCAAGATACCTAGTTGCTATGTACTGCTTAATATCTGGGAATCTATCCACGTGACTGTAGAGAAGCTCAGGATAAATTACGATAAAGAGAACCAGTCGTTGTTGTGGTAAGGGAAAAATGTCAGCCGGCAATAGTAGCTGTGGATAGACAGCAAAGGGAAAATGAGTCACCAGTATCCAGATATAACCTGTATCAAGCCACGAAAATACTTGCCTTAAGCAATAATAGTGGTAATGGCCGAGGAGATATGCCTACGGGGTATGGTAAGTAGACCTAAGACCAGAAAAAGTGGGTAAATACCGAAGTCTACATGGGGTCATAGGGGATAGAGATGATCAGCCCAGAAGGCTCTTACCTATGTGCCTCTTGGAAATTGTATCCTGCCGGTGGTGGTGTGGTGTCAGGAGCGGTGAATGCATGACAGTGCATGCGCGCGACACAATGGGTGAGATATACATAGAGGGAAAAAAAAAACAACAGCGCGTGCGCAGGATGCGTACTGTGGAGCTGAGTGAACCTAAAGAAAGCCATTAGGAGCTCAGAGAGCGGTAGCTAAAAATGGATAAGGGTAATATAGATGAAGGGGAGGACCATATTGGGGAAATGTTAATGTACGCCTGGGAGAAGGAAAAAATGAATAAACATATACA
The DNA here is from genome assembly GCF_046119375.1 of Phyllobates terribilis. Taxonomy (NCBI): domain Eukaryota; kingdom Metazoa; phylum Chordata; class Amphibia; order Anura; family Dendrobatidae; genus Phyllobates; species Phyllobates terribilis. The sequence continues at coordinate 419,065,284 of NW_027362762.1, read as the reverse complement.
TAAGAGGAGAAAGGCTGGGGAAACATATACAAATAGTATATGATGGTACATGCCGGGAGAAGGGGAAAGACAGGGGGGGATGATTGATAAATAGACACACATACATATCCATGTGAGAGGGGAGAGGCAGGGGAAATATATATTATATAGAGTACATGTAATATAGCATCCGCAAAACATTATAAGCAATACAGTGTAACATAGAAAATATTATATAGGGTGACAAAAAGGATATATCCGGTTCATATATGTAGGGTCTGTGAAAAAAGTAAAAACATAATATAAGAAATACAGAACAAAGCGATAATAATGGGCAATATGCATATTGCCCTATGTATTTGTATTTACATAAGGAAGAACAAAGGATCATCACTGATAAACTTTAAAATAAGGTGGTATCTCAAACGTGAACCTCATATTCCCTGTTAAGGCCATGAGGTTCCAATGTCTTTAAGGTGAAGATCCAGAAGGCCTCCCTTTCTTTGAGTCTCTGGATCCTGTTTCCCCCTCTCCTGCCTGGTGGGACATGATCAATTACCTGGAAGCGTAATTGTGCGATAGAGTGATGGTGGGCAAGGAAATGGTTAGGGATGGGCAATAAATTGTACTTACATGGAAAGGTGGATTTATGTTTGCTGATCTTATCTCTGATGTGCTGTGTTGTTTCACCAACGTACCGTAGACCGCATGGACACTTGATCAAATACACTACGAATGAAGATTCACATGTAAAGTAACCCTTGACTGGGAACCTTTTGCCTGTCAGGGGATGTGTAAATGAACTTCCTCGAGTTATGTTTGAACATTGGCGGCAGCCTAGGCACGGGAAATTGCCTAAGCGTGGTGTAGATAATGTCGTCTGGTGTGTCCTGGGTTAAAACTCCCAATGTCGGCCCGTACCAGTCTGTCCCTAAGGTTCAGAGGTCTTTTGTTACATACCATGACCGGCTCTTGAAAGTCCGTGATCTTGGGATATGAATTGCTCAGTTTTGGCCAATGAACCCTCAGAATATCACGGATTAGAGTCTGGTATGGATGGTAGGTGTTTACAAAAGTCATGCGGTTCGTCTTGGGTGTCTGTTGTCTGGGGGTAAGTGGTGGAAAGGCTGTTGGAGATGGGTAACCTCTGTTGATGAACTTTTGTCCCATTTCCATGTGTCTTTGGGTACGTGATGCTGGATCCGATACAATTCTACTGACTCTGGTGTGTTGTGAAATGGGTAAGGAATTTGTAATATGTCGGGGATGGCAACTGTTGTAATGAAGTTGACTATTACGGTCTGTAGGTTTGACAAAAAGATCAGTTGTGAAGTGGCCTCCTTCCTCTTGGATGATGGATATATCAAGGAAATTGATGTGATGTTTGTCATGGTTCATAGTAAAGGAAATTTGAGGGATACAATTATTTAGGTAGTTGACAAATTCCATAAGTTTAGTCTCGGTGTTACCCCAGATGACAAAAACGTCATCGATATAACGTTTCCACATTTTGACGTCAGTGAAGGTGTTCAAAGACACATACTGATGTTCGAAGTGTGCCATGAAGATATTAGCATATGGGGGGGCCATGTTGGACCCCATAGCTGTCCCTCATTTCTGGATGTAATATTTGTCCCCAAAGAGGAAAAAATTATTATTAACCGGTTCAGGACCGCCCACTGTACATAAACGTCGGCGCTGCCCGGGCTCTGTGCAGCGCCGACGTTTAAAAACGGTGGGTGGTCCCGCAGCGCTCAGGACCCCCAGGGTCCTGCTAGCGCTGCGGTACCGGTTCAGAGCGATAGCTCTGACATGTGGCATCATGGGGACCTGAACGGATCAGGTCCCCATGATGTTAACCTGTTCCTATCTTCTAGATGCCGCGATCCATAGCGATCGCGGCATTTAAAAGATAGTAACAGCTGGAGGTCGGCGATCGGGACCCCCCACATACCTCAGGAGCGGCAGGGATCCCGGTGCTGTGACCTCTGACATCATTGAGACCTGATTGGCTCAGGTCTCGATGATGTCAGCGTCACACCAGCCAATCAGAGAGATCAGCAGGGAAGTTTGTTTTAGCAACAAACTTTCCCGGGCGATCTGCCTGATAAATACACTGTTTCTCCTCCGATCTCAGTGAGAGAGCAGAGGAGAAACAGTGTGACAAGAGCTGTGTCAGCCTTGCCACTGTGAAAGTAAAAAAAATAAAATAAAAAAGAAAGTAAGAGTTAGGGTTAGTGAGTCTGTCAGATCAGTCAGTCCTGTCAGATCAGTCCTGTCAGATCTGTCAGTCAGTCAGTCCTGTCAGATCTATCAGTCAGTCAGTCCTGTCAGATCTATCAGTCAGTCAGTCCTGTCACATCAGTCAGTCAGTCCTGTCAGATCTATCAGTCAGTCAGTCCTGTCAGATCTATCAGTCAGTCAGTCCTGTCAGATCAGTCAGTCAGTCCTGTCAGATGAGTCAGTCCTGTCAGATCTGTCAGTCAGTCAGTCCTGTCCGATCTGTCAGTCAGTCAGTCCTGTCAGATCTGTCAGTCAGTCAGTCCTGTCAGATCTGTCAGTCAGTCAGTCCTGTCAGTCAGTCCTGTCAGATCAGTCCAGTCAGTCAGTCCTGTCAGATCAGTCCAGTCAGTCAGTCCTGTCAGATCTGTCAGTCAGTCAGTCCTGTCAGATCTGTCAGTCAGTCAGTCCTGTCAGATCAGTCAGTCAGTCCTGTCAGATCAGTCAGTCCTGTCAGGTCAGTCAGTCCTGTCAGATCAGTCCCGTCCGTTCAGTCCGGTCCGTTCAGTCCAGTCAAAAAATCTAAAAATAAAATGGCCCGTCAGACTTATACCGCAGAGGAGGTGTATGCCCTGCTGTGTTCTGACACTGATGACAGCGCAATCTCAGATGGCGATGTGGATTTTGAGGGCTTTAGTAGCGGCGACACTGAGAGCTCAGAAATGAGCAGTGATTTTGGTCCATCCTCAAGCCCAAGGACCAGTACAACAATAGGGGCAAATAGCGCTACTGGAGAAACGTCTCCAAATCAGGGAACACTGCCCAGTACAAGCGCTGTCCCTGCTACTAGTGAATTGGCGCACGCCAGTGTACAAGGGGCTTTGCCACATGATCTAGCATTTCCCAGATGGGAGGCTTCGGATTTGGCTGCTCCATTCAGCCCTGATTTCAATGCCACTCCTGGTATAAATGTGGAGGTGGAAGATTTTGGACCAATTCATTTTTTTAATTTGTTTTTTTACAGACAGCTTGCTAGAGCATATTGTCGTGCAAACAAATTTATATGCATCCCAATTCATAAGCCAGAATCCCCGATCTTACTATGCTAGGGCAAATTTATGGACACCAACTAGTGTCCTGGAAATAAAAAAATTTTTAGGACTTACATTTGCCATGGGGCTTGTTAAAAAACCGAGCATTCGATCCTACTGGTCCAACCACCCTGTTCAAGCCACCCCTATGTTTTCAGTCATTCTGCCTAGGACCCGTTATGAAATGCTCATGCGGTTTTGGCATTTTAACGACAATAGTCAATGCCTGCCCAGAAATGCCCCAGAACATGACAGGTTATATAAAATTAGACCCATCATTGAAAATTTGTCAGAAAAATTCTTAAGCCTCTACACCCCAACACAAAATATTTCTATAGATGAGTCCCTTGTAAAATTCAAAGGAAGACTGCACCTCAAGCAATTTATCCCATCTAAAAGGGCAAGGTTTGGAATAAAGATCTATAAAATGTGCGAAAGTTCAACCGGATACACATCCGCTTTCCGCATATATGAGGGGAAAGACAGCCAACTAAACCCACCAGGATGCCCTACTTATCTGGGGACATCTGCAAAAATTGTTTGGGAGCTGATAAGTCCATTTTTTCAAAAAGGCTACAATCTATATGTGGACAATTATTACACCAGCATACCCCTATTTAAAAGTCTGGTTGAACACAACATCGGGGCTTGTGGGACCATCCGTAAAAACCGTCAGGGGTTTCCACAACCATTGGTCAACCAAAAGTTCCAAAAGGGGCAGTCAGGGGCTGTACGCAACGGAGAGCTGCTTGCCCTGAAATATAGGGATAAGAGGGATATTTTTGTCCTCAGCTCGATCCACACAGATGCCACAAGGGCCACTGTAGAACTAGGATCCACCACTCCGAAGCAAAAACCTGTGTCAGTCATTGACTACAACAAACACATGGGAGGTGTGGACCTTGCAGACCAGGTTCTACAGCCATACCAGGTATCAAGAAAGTCCTATACCTGGTATAAAAAGTTGGTTATCTATTTGTTTCAGGTGGCCACATACAATTCTTTTGTGTTGTACAAAAAAGCAGGAAATTCAGATCCTTTTCTTGATTATCAAGAAAAGGTAATTGAAAATCTTGTCTTTCAAAGTGTTAGCCCCGCTCATCCATTAGAATCTGAGGATGTGAAAAGACTCACTGAGCGACATTTTATTGCACTTATTCCAGCAACGGAAACAAGAAGGAACCCCCAGAAAAGATGTCGTGTATGTACTAAGAGAGGAATGAGGCGTGATACCCGCTACTATTGCCCACAATGCCCATCATTGCCAGCCTTATGCGTCACTGACTGCTTTAAAATCTACCACACAGAACCACGTTTTTAAACTGTAAAAATGTATCCCAATTTGTCATTCAAACATTTGGTTCATTTAGTGAATGACATATTCGAGTAGAGCTCACTTAATTTCCAGGGGGGGTTCTCCAGAATCTAAACCTTCCATTGCGTGCTTGTTTCTGGAAATCATCCATCGAGTTAAAATGGTCACTAAACCCATAGATGAATTCCCAGAGGGGTGTCATTTCCAAAATGGGGTCACTTCAGGGGGGATTCTTTAGCTCTGGTACTCTGAAAAGTGCCAGAACAGCATAATCCCCCCTGAAGTGACCCCATTATGGAAATGACACCTCTGTGGGAATTCATCTATGGGTTTAGTGACCATTTACCTACTTATTTTCCCACCACTAGATTAATTTATACAGAGGAGTAGATTGTAAAATTCGGTCACTTGTTGTGGGTTTCCTCTGTTTAGGCACCTCAGGGGCTCTCCAAATGCAACATGGCGTCCGCTATCCATTCCAGTCAAATTTCCATTCCAAAAGTCAAATGGCGCTCCTTACCTTCCGAGCCATGCCGTGCGCCCAAACAGTGGCTTTGCACCACATATGGGGTATCAGCGTGCTCAGGAGAAATTGCACAACACATTTTGGGGTCCATTTTTTCTGGCTGCCCTTGTGAAAATTAAAAATTTGAGGCTAAAGTAGCAGTTTTGTGTTAAAATTGTGTTTTTTTATTTTCACCCTTCAACATTATAAAATTGTGTGAAGCCCCTGGGGGTTCAAGGTGCTCACCACACATCTAGATAAGTTCCTTGAGGGGTCTAGTTTCCAAAATGGGGTGACTTGTTGGGGGTTTCCTCTGTTTAGGCACCTCAGGGGCTCTCCAAATGCAACATGGCGTCCGCTATCGATTCCAGTCAAATTTCCATTCCAAAAGTCAAATGGTGCTCCTTACCTTCCGAGCCATGCCGTGCGCCCAAACAGTGGCTTTGCACCACATATGGGGTATCAGCGTGCTCAAGAGAAATTGCACAACACATTTTGGGGTCCATTTTCTCTGGCTGCCCTTGTGAAAATTAAAATTTTGAGGCTAAAGTAGCAGTTTTGTGTTAAAAATGTGTTTTTTTATTTTCACCCTTCAACACTATAAAATTGTGTGAAGCCCCTGGGGGTTCAAGGTGCTCACCACACATCTAGATAAGTTCCTTGAGGGGTCTAGTTTCCAAAATGGGGTGACTTGTTGGGGGTTTCCTCTGTTTAGGCACCTCAGGGGCTCTCCAAATGCAACATGGCGTCCGCTATCGATTCCAGTCAAATTTCCATTCCAAAAGTCAAATGGCGCTCCTTACCTTCCGAGCCATGCCGTGCGCCCAAACAGTGGCTTTGCACCACATATGGAGTATCAGCGTGCTCAGGAGAAATTGCACAACACATTTTGGGGTCCATTTTTTCTGGCTGCCCTTGTGAAAATTAAAAATTTGAGGCTAAAGTAGCAATTTTGTGAAAAAAAGTTAAATGTTCATTGTTTTCTTCCACATTCCAAAAATTCCTGTGAAGCACCTGAAGGGTTAATAAACTTCTTGAATGTGGTTTTGAGCACCTTGAGGGGTGCAGTTTTTAGAATGGTATCACTTTTGGGTATTTTCTGTCATAAAGGCTCCTCAAAGTCACTTCAAATAAGATGTGGTCCCTAAAAAAATGTTTTTGTAAATTTTGTTGTAAAAATGAGAAATCGCTGGTCAACTTTTAACCCTTATAGCTTCCTAACAGAAAAAAAATTTGGTTCCAAAATTGTGCTGATGTGAAGTAGACATGTGGGAAATGTTATTCATTAACTATTTTGTGTGACATATCTCTCTGATTAAAGGGCATGAAAATTCAAAGTTTGAAAATTGCAAAATTTTCAAAATTTTCGCCAAATTTCCGATTTTTTCACAAATAAACGCAAGTGATATCGAAGAAATTTTACCACTATCATGAAGTACAATATGTCACAAAAAAACAATCTCAGAATCAGGGGGATCCGTTGAAGCGTTCCAGAGTAATTACCTCATAAAGTGACAGTGGTCAGAATTGAAACAATTGGCCCGGTCACGAAGGCAAAAACAGGCTCTGGCGCGAAGTGGTTAAGGATAATGTCCGCTAGATCCCTACAGCGATCTATATGTGATTGGGGATATCCGCTATATTTGTCTAGGAACCATTGCAATGCCTGCAAGCCAAGAGTATGATCAATTGATGTATATAGGCTATTCACATCAAGTGTGACAAGAATGCATCCTGGGGGAATGGTGTCCAGGTGATGAAGTTGTGACAGAAAATCAGAGGAGTCTTTGATATATGACGGAATGGCCGGTAACAATGGTGTCAAGATTTTCTCTACGGTTTAGGCTAGAGGGGATAATAGTGAGTCTGTGGATGCCACAATGGGGCGTCCTGGAGGGTGTAGTAGATTTTTATGAATCTTGGGAAGTGTATAGAACACTGGGGTGACCGGATGTGTGTTAATGAGATACTCAGATAGTTTCTGATCAATAATGCCACGGCTAGATAGTGATTCTACTTTGCTCTGTATAAGTCGACTGATGCGATGTGTAGGGTTAATGGTGACCTGGTTGTATACTTGTTGGTTATTTAGCTGTCCCTCAATCTCACTCACATAATAAGAGCGATCCATGACCACTATGGCGCCCCCTTTGTCCGCTGGCTTAATCATGATTAGGTTATTCTTGGATAAGGAATTCAGGCTCTGTTTTTCCTCCCTAGTAAGGTTGGTGTGTAAAGGGTATTCATTATGTTGTATTTTTGTCCTGAGTGTTTCAATGTCCTTATAGACAAGTGAGATATAAGTTTCCACTGGGTGATATATTTTTGGGGGGTTAAAGCGTGACGGTAACCTCAGTCCCAGTTCCTTCAGTGATAGTTGTTCAGGATTCTGGGGTGCAGTGGAAGAAGGTGTTGAGTGGTCGTCATTGGTGGAGAAATGTACCCTAAGTCTCAGACTACGAAAAAAGCATCTAAGTTCGAGGTCTAGGGTGAATGGGTCGAAGGACGGGGTTGGGCAAAAGAATAATCCCCTCTGTAGTAGTCCAATCTCTGTGGGGGTAAGGACTTGTGAGGAAATGTTGTATACGAGGTTGTCGGGCCTACTTGTGATCGGAGGGTCATTCTCTCGGGCTGCACCTGTGGGGTAACAGGAGGTGGTATAGTGGTTAGGAATCTGGTGGACTCTGTAGACTGAACCCCTATGGCCCCGCCGCGTTTGGCGCGTCGGGGTTGTCGTGCCCCAAAAAAACGTCTGGGACGTTGGGATGTATACTCGCTGTCGCTGCCGGAGGATGAATAAAAATGGGAGCCGTATGTAGTGTGGCCTGATCGCCATTTATATACCCTGCCAGATAAGTAGTCTTCCTCGTCTCGCTTGAACTTAAGAAATTTGCGGTCTTGTAGTGTCTTCTTATAAGAGAGTAGGATGTCAGCCGTTTTCTTCTTAAGGCCCTCAAATTGTTCGGTGGAAATGGTATTCACCAGTTGATCTTCTAAGGAGATGATCCTCCCTTCTAGTTCTGTCATTACTGGCTGGTGACACGTTTAAACCCCCGCTACATCGAGAACTTTCACTCTCTTATTCCTGAGGTGGAGAGGTCTACAAAAATAGGGCAGTACCAGAAGGCCCTTGCTGCAGAACTGTTAAAAAAATTCCCATCTGAACACGCTAGCGGCAGAGGTCACAGTTCGTTGCCCAACCAAGGCGTACAGGCGAGAGAGATGCAACTCCAATCCAGCAGAGGCAGGGTAACACTGTCAACGTTCTTGGACAGTTTTCTGAGACCCGCCCAGCTTACAGGTCCTGAGGCGCGGGGTACTCTCACAAGGAGTGGAAAGTTTCAAAAGATGGTGAGGGATTACCTTGTCGACCATACCAGCGTCCTCCGTGATTCCTCTGTGCCTTTTAATTATTGGGTATCCAAGCTGGACACTTGGAATGAACTCGCTCTGTATGCCTTGGAGGTCCTGGCCTGCCCTGCTGCTAGCGTGTTATCGGAGCGTGTTTTTAGTGCCGCTGGGGGAATTATAACTGATAAGCGCACTCGCCTGTCAACTGACAATGCTGACAAGCTGACCCTTATCAAAATGAACAAGGGCTGGATTGGGCCAGACTTCTCATCACCACCAAATGACAGCAGAGTAACATAAAGTCAAATCCACTGTGTTGTTTAGGGAGGTGTATTCCCATGCACCCCTTCACACCCACACATGGGTATACGCTTCCTCATTTTGGCTGTTTTTGCTCTTCTCCTTATACTCAGCCTCCACCGCCACTATACCACCAGGGTGACTATGGTCCGTGTTGCCAGCATTGCAAGTTCCTCCGTCCTAATTTTTGGCAGATTTTGCTTGGAAGGCATAGGCAAAGACTTTGGGAGACCCACTCCCCAATAATGGGAATAATGTTTTTAATATGCTGTACTGCATGGCTCTTGTAAGGGGCATTGCAAGTTCCTCCATCCTATTTTTTGGCTGCTTTTGCTTGGAATGCATATGCAAAGACTATGGGAGACCCACTCCCCAATAATGGAAATAATGTTTTTAATATGCTGTACTGCATCGCTCTAGTAAGGGGCATTGCAAGTTCCTCCGTCCTAATTTTTGGCAGCTTTTGCTTGGAAGGCATAGGCAAAGACTATGGGAGACCCACTCCCCAATAATGGGAATAATGTTTTTAATATGCTGTACTGTATGGCTCTTGTAAGGGGCATTGCAAGTTCCTCCATCCTATTTTTTGGCTGCTTTTGCTTGGAATTCATATGCAAAGACTATGGGAGACCCACTCCCCAATAATGGAAATAATGTTTGTAATATGCTGTACTGCATGGCTCTTGTAAGGGGCATTGCAAGTTCCTCCGTCCTAATTTTTGGCAGCTTTTGCTTGGAAGGCATAGGCAAAGACTATGGGAGACCCACTCCCCAATAATGGGAATAATGTTTTTAATATGCTGTACTGCATGGCTCTTGTAAGGGGCATTAAAATAGTCTTGTTAAGCTACTGTGACCTCCACATCTCTTCCAAGGGTCATTGTTATTGTCTTTTTATTCCACTGGGACCTCCACGTGTCTTCCAAGGGGCATTGATATTGTCTTTTTATTCCACTGTGACCTCCACGTCTCTTCCAAGGGGCATTAAAACCGTCTTGTTATGCTACTGTGACCTCCACGTCTCTTCCAAGGGTCATTGATATTGTCTTTTTATTCCACTGCGACCTCCACCACTCTTCCAAGGGGCATTGATATTGTCTTTTTATTCCACAGCGACCTCCACCACTCTTCCAAGGGGCATTGATATTGTCTTTTTATTCCACTGTAACCTCCACCACTCTTCCAAGGGTCATTGATATTGTCTTTTTATTCCACTGTAACCTCCATCACTCTTCCAAGGGGCATTGATATTGTCTTTTTATTCCACTGTAACCTCCACCACTCTTCCAAGGGTCATTGATATTGTCTTTTTATTCCACTGTAACCTCCATCACTCTTCCAAGGGGCATTGATATTGTCTTTTTATTCCACTGCGACCTCCACCACTCTTACAAGGGGCATTTATATTGTCTTTTTATTACACTAGGTCCTCCACCACTCTTCCAAGGGGCATTGATATTGTCTTTTTATTCCACTGGGACCTCCATGTCTCTTCCAAAGGGCATTAAAACCATCTTGTTAAACCACTCTGAACTCCACGTCTCTTCCAAGGGGCATTGATATTGTCTTTTTATTCCTCTGGGACCTCCACCACTCTTCCAATGGACATTGATATTGTCTTTTTATTACACTGGGACCTCCACCACTCTTCCAAGGGGCATTGATATTGCCTTTTTATTCCACTGGGACCTCCATGTCTCTTCCAAAGGGCATTAAAACCATCTTGTTAAACCACTCTGAACTCCACGTCTCTTCCAAGGGGCATTAAAACCGTCTTGTTAAGCTACTGTGACCTCCATGTCTCTTCCAAGGGGCATTAAAACCGTCTTTTGAACCACTCTGAACTCCACGTCTCTTCCAAGGGGCATTAAAATCGTCTTGTTAAGCTACTCTGACCTCCACGTCTCTTCCAAGGGTCATTGATATTGTCTTTTTATTCCACTGGGACCTCCACCACTCTTCCAATGGGCATTGATATTGTCTTTTTATTCAACTGGGACCTCCACCACTCTTCCAAGGGGTATTGATATTGTCTTTTTATTCCACTTGGACCTCCACCACTCTTCCAAGGGCATTGATATTGTCTTTTTATTCAACTGGGACCTCCACGTCTCATCCAAGGGGCATTAAAACCGTCTTGTTAAATCACTCTGATCTCCACAGCTTTTCCAAGGGGCATTGAAATGTTGTTTTTAATTACCTCTAACCTCCACGACTCTTCCAACGGGCATTGCATTTCCACCTAATTTTAGTCAGCTTTTGCTTTTCAATTCATAGGTGAACACTAAGGGAGACTCACTCCCCTAATGGGTAGAAGGTTTTTAGTACGCTGTAATCCACGTCTGTTTCAAGGGGCATTACAGTTCCTCATAATTTTTGGAAAGTCTTCCATTCACTGCTTAGGCCAACAGTGTACAGAAGACCCAGTTGCTATAAATGGAAAAAACGGTTTAGTTAAGGCCCCCTGACCTCCATGTCACTTCCAAGGGGCATTGGAGTGCCTCGAAATTTTTGGTAGGCATTGCACTCAGTGTATGCCCTATAACTGTGTAGCTGAACCGCTCCTTTTGGTACAGAAACATATCCTACAAGACATGTGTGGTTGACTGGCCTGATATTGATGTGAATGGTCCCTGTTCCTCCTGCTCTTTCTCCTTTGCCACCACCTCATCCATCATTCATCACCTGAAGCTTTCTTTTAACGGTAGTCATAGAACTGGCTTAGTAGCAGGAAATCATCCAGCAATCCTCGGAAGAGGTAGGATATGCGCCAAAACGCTGACCACCTCAGGCCTAGCCACTACTACATACATGCGCTTGCATTCCAAGGAACAGAAAGCTAAGGAGATGGATGGCCTCATGATCATGAATAATTTACTCGTTGTGTAGGAGGCCGACCACTGCTGCTGTCTACCTTCTGAACTTTGTGTTGAAGCCTGATTGACCCAGGACCCGCAATCCTCTATGTCTGGAGGACGTGTTGCATCCCAGTGTCCAACTGAGTCCCGGCTTCCACAATATTAACCCAGTTTAAAGGCGTGAGTGAGATGGACCATCCTTGGCCACATTCACTTGTCCACATGTTTGTGGTTAGGCTGTCCTTCCCACTAAATGCACTGGGGAGGGCACAGGTAATGTTTTGGTATGATCGCGTGTGTATAAAGTGCACCGGGACAAATAGGGGTGGCTGGGGACCAAGTATGGACACCCGGCCACCCCCTGGCAGCTGGGGACCAAGCATGGACACCCGGCCGCCCCATGGTGGCTGGGGACTGAGTATGGATACCAGGCCGCCGACGCAGCCATGACGTGGTGGCCAGATTCCGCCTCCACATGCCTAAAAGGCCCATTTTCAAGTGCAAGCGAGCAAGCAGTATGGTATTGCAGCCTGGGGTGGGTGGGTGGCAGGCTGCATACTTGCGCTTGCATTGCAAGGAATGGGGGAGGTACAATTGAACACTGCCCTGGGACAAGGACTTGTACGGGGATAGTTGCAAGTCTGCATCTTCTGATGCGGCAAGGATCACTTCTGATGGGCACACTTTTAGGCAGTGACCTGGGTGTCAGAGATGCTTCCAGGGGTCTTCCCCATGCTGTTCCCATGTCTTTTCAGCACTGTATACATGTGTCACACAGCACATGGCCAGATAAGGTTGTAAAATGTTAAAATGACATTTCCCGGTGAATGCATTTGTCATGGTTGAAAGCAATACAAAAGTGCAAAAACGCATAAAAAATGCTTCTTTTGAACATAGCCCAAGGTGGAGGAGTATTTTAGGTTTTGGCTATTTATTTTACCTTATACACAAATCTTTACCCTGGAAAGGATATTCCTGAACATATTTCACAGGAAACCAGTTTCATTTTCGTTTTTGAACGTTTTATTTTGAGCCCATAAAAGTGGCTTAATACCTCTGACCACGTTGTTGAAAGCAGTGACCTGGGGGTCATAATTGCTTCCTGGGGCGGTCCCCATGCTGTCCCCATGTCATTTGAGCACTGTCACTATCGTTTTGGGCACTTTTTAATCTTTCTACAGACTGCCGGGGGTGCCGCCGCAAAAATGCTCGGGTCTTCCATAGACTAACATTGGGCTCGTTGCTCGGGTCGAGCACCCGAGTATCACGGTGAGCTCGGCCCGAGCTTCGAGCACCCGAACATTTTAGTGCTCGCTCAACACTAATAATCAGCCATTAGATTATTAATCAAATTTTATTGTGCAAGCCTCAAAATAATAACAGTATTTTTTATCAAAAGTAAAGAAAACTCAAAATAGACTGTTCTAAATTAATATGCACAACAGTGTTTCCAAACATTTTATAGGTTGTAAAAAAGTGAAAATGGTCATTTCTTGAATTTACAGCACTAAGGCTATGTGACCTCGATGCAGATTTGAAGCAGAAATTTCCTGAGCATTTCTGCATCTCCTTGGCAGAAAAAATGCATGTGGACTTTACATGTGCTTTTCGGCGTTTTTACATGCGTTTATGCATGTGTTTTTTTCAAGCGTTTTTCCAAGCGATTTTGAGCATCACTTGGAAAAGGTCTTGACAAGTTGGTCACACAATAAATCCATGCAACTGGCATGGATTTATATTGTGTGACCAAATTAGAGGAAATTTCTACTTCAAATGCTGCATCTAAAAAGTAAAAAAAAGAATTAAAAAGTAAAAATAAATAAAAAAAACTTACATTCACCTTTCCGGCAGCCCCCAGTCTCCTCCCGGCCGAGTCCTCTCTCCTCGGCGTCCAGCGTTGTACTGGCAGGACCTGCGGTGACGTCATTTAGTCAGCTGATGGTCACGCAACCGCTGACGTCAGAGGTCAGGTGATGGTCGCGTGACCATCAGCTGACTAAATGACATCACCGCAGGTCCTGCCAGTATACTGCGGGACGCCAAGGAGAGAGGACGTGGCCGGGAGGAGACCGGTGACCACTGGAGAGGTGTGTATGAATAATTTTTTTTATTTTTTACTTTATTATTTTCTTTTTACTTGCAGGTACGATGGTACCTGGGTTGGAGGAGAATTTGATGTTGAAGTAGATTTTGCTACAGATGCTACGGCTCTTCCTTTTGTACCATGTAAGAAAGTGGTCAGTCAGAAACTCTATAAACTTTTTCAAGGTAATTTTCACAATCTCAGGGACCTTAGAGGTGCCTATGAGTTCTCTCCCCATGATTTTGGCCCAAAACATGACACTGCCACCTCCTTGCTGATATCACAGCCTTTTTGGGGCATGATGGCCATCTACCAACTATCCCCTACTCCATTCATATTGAACATCTTGGATTGCATGGCACTCATCAGTAAACAAGACTTAAAATTAAAACAAGATTAAAATTAGTCTTGCTTGTGACCACTGTTTTAGGGTGGCTTAAAAGTAGGTTAATGCACAGCTGCAAGCCTATGGTGGATCCTACACTTTGAGCTTAAAATACCTCTTTGATGCTTAGCAGCTACTCTCTTAATCTAATGAATTTATCTGGCAGAAAACTTCCTCATAATGCCTTTATCTGCACTGATTCCACTCCTGTCAGTGTACAGTGCTGTATTCTACAGCAGTCACATCAGTGATTGATATGGCTGCTGTAGAAGGGACTCAGATCGCCGTGGGACACTCGGATTATGTAATGACAGCGGCGAGGTGAGGGATATGGTTGTTTTTTTATTTTAGGTTTTTTTTACAGGAGACGAGAGCTTTGGGGACTGGGTGAATAATAAATACATTTTTAAAACTGTGTGGAATTTTATTTCAATGAAAGACTTTATTCTGGCGGAGTCTTTATTGAAAAAAACATTGTAAACCTTTACTACGTGGTTAGTAATGGGGGTGTCTTATAGACGCCTCTCCATTACTAACCTGGGCTTCATGTCAGCCGCAAACACAAGGCTGATGTGAACCCCAACCCTATTACTCCACTTACCACCACTACAAGGCAGTGGGAAGAGCGGGGCTAAGCGCCAGATTTGGCAAATTTTATGGATGTGCCGTTTCTGGGTCTGCTGAAGGCTAGCCCCTTCCCTGGCTATTAATATCAGCTCACAGCTGTCTGTTTAGCTTTTGCTGGTTAGATTTTATAGGGGGACCCTATGTCAATTTTTTTCTGGGGTCCACCTGTAATCTAGCCAGTAAAGGCTAAGCAAACAGCTGTGAGCTGTTATTAATATCCTGGGAATATCCAGGGAACATCTTTGGCTAATGGCCCCTTCCCTGGCTAGTAATATCAGCATCAGCCCCCAGCAATCAGCTTTCCCTCTGCTGGTTATGAACATGACGCGGGAACCCACTCCATTTTTTTTTATTCATTTATAAGAAATTCCATGCCCACTGTCCTTGCTTTTTTTCATACTGCGTAAACTCACCCGCAGCATGTCAATTTCTGTAGCGGAGATGCAACTCTCCACTGCAGATTTTGACCGATTAAAATGTCATTACATGCGGTGGATCCGCATGTACTTACAAAACATGTGTGGGATTAGAACGCAACATTTTGGACATAGCAAAAATACTCACTCCTGGTCCGAAGGTAATCCAAGGGTTAGGGTATGTGCACACGATCCGAACAAGCAGCATTTTGGACACAGCATACTTTATACTGCATCCAAGGCGCTGCTTTCTATTGAACGCAGGTGAATCCGCATGTGAACCATGCGGATTCACTGCATTCAGTACATTGTACAGATCAGATTTCTCTTGCGGAAGCTAGTGACTCCGCAAGAGAAATATATATAGTGCAGTATTGAAAGACATGTTGCATGTCCGTGTCTGCGGGTGATCCACAGGCACAGATGAATGCATAGTGGACGTGGGATTTCTACAAATCCCATCCACTATGCTGTAACATCTGGAGCTGTGGGTTTGACGTTGTATAAGCATGCAGTATCAAACCAGCGGCTCCTGATCATGTGCACATACCCTTAAAGATATGTCCCACATTTCTTTTTTCAAAAATCTTTATTTAGCTCCAAAAACCATTCATTGCTGTACAAAAATCGCATGCAAAAATGCACCAAAAACTCTGCAGCAAAGTGAATGAGAAACGTAAAGTGTCATGCACACGTTGAGTATTTTCTGACTTGCAGATGTGGTGCAGAAAATAATCATCAGCATGTCAACTCTCTGTATTTTTGCCTCATTTTTTTCCTGCGTTTTTTCAGTGCATTCAATGGTTGAAAAAGCAGGCAAAATGCACCAAAAGCCAAAATAGAAAATAATCCTCAACATGTCAATTCTCTGTGCATTGAATGCACTGAAAAAATGCATCAAAATTGAGGCAAAAAACACGCATCAAAATCGTGGTAAAATCCTGATGTCTTGCCAGGAAAGTTTGTCCAGGATTTTTCTTGCTTTTTTTTGCTGTGTAACTGTCCTTTTGTCTCTTTATGCATGTACTTAATAAAAATATGGCACAAAAAAAACATGAAAAAATGCTGACAAAACTGACACCTGCTTTTTTGGTGCTTTTTCCAGCTCTTTTTCATCACCCATTATATCCAATGGGTGAAAAACGCTGGAAAAAGTGGCATGTTCCCACATGTTTTTTCAGCATTTTTTGATGCTTTTCTTATGCTAATTTTCTGTTGCATTTTACAGTAACAGCAAAGTCTATGAGATTCCAGAAATCTCATGCACACATGCTGTTTTTTTTATCAGGATTTTGTGCTTTGCGTGTTTTTTTGCAGAATAGTGCTATGTTCACACAATGCGTTTTTGGCGCGATTTTGATGCATGTTATTACTTGCGTTTTTGCAGCAATTTTAATGTGATTTTGCCACCGTTTTACCACGATTTTACCACGATCTTGATGCATGTTCTTGGCTGCGTTTTTGTTGTGTTTTTGTTGCGATTTTGATGGTTTTATTGCCTGCATTTTTGCCGTAATTTTACCGTGATTTTGATGCGTGTTATTGCCTGCGTTTTTGCCACAATATTAGCGCAATTTTGATGCATATCATTGCCTGGATTTTGATGCATTTTTTAAGTGCATTCAATGAACAGAGAATTGACATGCTGAAGATTATTTTCTATTTTGGGCTTTGGTGCGTTTAAAAAATGCAGGCAACAAGCGAGGCAAAAAAGCACATAGAACTGACATGCTGAAGAAAATTTTCTGCACCAAATCTGCAAGTCAAAAAATAATCAACGTGTGCATGACACTTCACGTTTCTCATTCACTTTGCTGCAGAGTTTTTGGTACTTTTTTTACATGCGTTTTTGTACAGCAATGAATGGTTTTTGGAGCTAAATAAAGATATTTGAAAAAAGAAATGTGGGACATCTCTTTAAGGGTATGTGTACACAATCAGGAGCGGCTGCGGGTTTGACGCTGCATGCTTATTCAATGTCAAACCCGCAGCACCAGATGTTACAGCATAGTGGATGGGATTTGTATAAATCCCATGTCCACTATGCATTCATCTGCACCTGCGGATCTCCTGCGGACATGGACATGTGACACATCTTTCAAGACCGCAGAGTCGCAATCACATGCTGATTCACCTAGAACACAGCATTTTGGACACAGCACATTTTGGACACATGCTACCTGTCCGGATCATGTGCACATATCCTAACCCTTGAATTACCTTCGGACCAGGGGTGAGTGTTTCCGCTGCATCCTAAATGCTGAATTCTAATGCCACACTTGTTTTGTCAGTACATGCAGATCCATGTAATGGCATTTCAATTGGTCAAAATCTGCAGTGGAGAGTTGCAGAGTTGCTATAGAAATTGACATGCTGCGGGTGAATTTACGCAGCATGAAAAAAACAAGGACAGTGGGCATGAGATTTCTTATAAATGAAATAAAATGAAGAATTAAATTAAAAAAATGGTGTGTGCTCCCGTGTAATTTTCATAACTAGCAGAGGGAAATCTGACAACTGAAGGCTGATATTACTAGCCGGGGAAGGGGCCATTAGTCTAAGATGTTCCCTGGCTATTAATAACAGCTCATAGCTGTTTGCTTAGCCTTACTGGCTAGATTACACGGGTCCCCCTATAAAATCTAACCAGCAAAGGCTAAACAGACAGCTGGGAGCTGATATCATTAGCCAGGGAAGGGGCCATGGATCCTGGCCCCCTCCGGGGCAAAAAACATCAGCACTCAGCAGACCCAGAAGCATCGCATCCATAAGATGTGCCAAATCTGGTACTTAGCCTCGCTCTTCCCACTGCCGTGTAGCGGTGCCGTGTAGCGGTGCCGAGTGGTGTAATAGGGTTGGGGTTCACGTCAGCCTTGTATTGGTGGCTGACATGAAGCCCATGTTAGTAATGGAGAGGCATCTATAAGGCTCCCTCATTACTAACCGCGTAGTAAAGGTTTACAATGTTTTTTCAATAAAGACAGTCAGAATAAAGTCTTTTATTAAAATGAAATTCCACATGGTTTTAAAAATATATTTATTATTCACCCAGTCCCCAAAGCCCTCGTCTCCTTAAGAAAACAAAAATAAAAAACAACCATATCCCTCACCTGTCCACCGTCATGATGTAATCCGAGTGTCCCACGGTGATCCGGGTCACTTCTACAGCAGCCACATCAATCACTGGTGTGACTGCTGTAGAAGACAGCACTTTAAACTGACAGGAGTGGAATGACTCCTGTCAGTGTATAGTGCTGTGCAGTGTTGAGCCACCCCCGTAGTGTTCGAGTTCGGTTCGGTTCGTCGAACACCCGTTTGTTCGCCGAACTGTTCGTCGAACTGTTCGTCGAACACCTTCAAACACCGTTAAAACCAATGGCAGGCAAACAAAAACACATAGTAACACATAGAAAACACCTTCAAAGGTGTCCAAAAGCTGACAAACTGCTCAGAAGACATAACTAACACATGGAAAAGTGACAAGTACATATAGTCATGCGAAAAGAAAAGAGGTGGAGGAGTAAAAGGAGGGGGAAACACAGATATAGGCATGTCATGCCCTTCTAAAATCCAAAAAGTGAGAAGCCGACACGGCCAGGTCGTTCCTGCCCGTGCCACCTCCGTGTCGCCGGGTTTGTGCCAGAGCCGCGGTGGACCCTGACGGCCAGCCCCCCTCTCCCAATACTGGTGCCTGTCCGCTGGTGGGTCGAGCCCCCCCGCAGTGGGGGGGGGTAACATCTGCAGAAGAAAGACCATCTTCCAGCCAAGCTAAGATGTCGACTTCTTTTCGTGGACAATGTGATACGATCCCTTTCTTACGGACACGCCCATCGCTACAAATTCCAGATGAGGCACAAAAACAGCAGGTGCTTCAGCGGATATCAAGTGCTCCTTCAAGTGGGCTCTCCTCCACCTCAATTTCAACATCACAAATATTCCAGTCCTCAGAGGTGTCACCCCAATCGCACTTGCTTCTAGTGTTGAGCCACCCCCGTAGTGTTCGAGTTCGGTTCTTCGAGCACCCATGTGTTCGCCGAACTGTTCGTCGAACTGTTCGTCGAACACCTTCGAACACCGTTAAAACCAATGGCAGGCAAACAAAAACACATAGAAACACATAGAAAACACCTTCAAAGGTGTCCAAAAGCTGACAAACTGCTCTGAAGACACAACTAACACATGGAAAAGTGACAAGTACATATAGTCATGCGAAAAGAAAAGAGGTGGAGGAGTAAAAGGAGGGGTAGACACAGATATAGGCATGTCATGCCCTTCTAAAATCCAAAAAGTGAGAAGCCGACACGTTCAGTCCGCTCCTGCCCGTGCCACCTCCGTGTCGCCGGGTTTGTGCCAGAGCCGCGGTGAACCCTGACGGCCAGCCCCCCTCTCCCAATACTGGTGCCTGTCCGCTGGTAGGTCGAGCGAGCCCCCCTGTGGTGGAGGCAGCTCTAAGCTTTTTAATTTAAATTGTCTCTCTAATTTGAATGAATACACTTTAAATCCATTTACAAGGATCTATTGGAGGGCAAGTCTCATGCCAGCAGCCGCGTAATTCCAGCTCCAGTAGTGTCCACTAAAGCTGCTGCAGTTAAAAAGCTTTTATAAGGATCGAGCTCCGAGCACCGCAAGGCATCCAACTGCTAGTCCCAGCCCCTATGCCTTGGGGTGCCTCCTGATGCTCTTCACTGAGTATCCCGTGGTCCCGAAGCATTTCCTTTGAAAAAATTAAGTGTCAATACTACAGGTGGTGTAGCTTGCTTAACAGCCGGGATAATCTGCTGACTAGCAGACACTGCTACTAGGCACAAAGTATTTCCTGGGCTAGATGCAGTTAAAAATTTGTAATTAGATACTCTCGTTGGATGCTGAGAAAGCATTCCATAGAGTCTCCTGGCACGCCATATATGATTCTCTTAAAAAGCTTGGGGTAGGGGTCTAGGGGACCCTTTTATAGCCAAAATCACGGCCCTGTATCGCAATACGTCACCTAGGCTGAAGATAAATGGAACTGTAGCACCCTGAGGGCTCGGTTGCTACAGAGGTATTGCACCTCACCCAGAGGTGTGATATCTCACTCTCAGGTAAGGATGGAGTGTGGATCAGGACCCGACACCTGCATGCATTACACCACATTGCCGTGGGGCAGGGCGACCAATATGCCCCTGAGATGGGCACGACAGTCCCTGTCCCTGGCTGGAGTGGGGGAGGGAACACTGAGGAAGGGGAACCCTGTAGTGCAGGAGCAGGGAGGAAGCAGTTCCTGGGTGCATTGAGAAGGAAGTATAAAAGGTGGGCACCATCTTAGTTCAGTGCAGAGAAGTCTGAGCAGAAGTGGCAGGGAGCAGGGGCTCTGCATGAGCTCTGCTCCAGAGGCGGGCCTAGTAACAGAGGCCCAGGCCTGGAAGAGGGAGAAGGAAGGAAGAGGAGCGGAGAAGGCTCCAGGAACGAGGAACGAAGGGATCCCAGGGGTGCGGACGGGCGAGTCGCCACCGCACGCCCGAATCCACCTGCGTGGAGGGGTCAGACCAAAGGGGGAGACCGGTCCCCGAAACTAGTGGAGGCAGGAAACGACCCTCAGCTAGAAACAGGAGGCTGTGACATTTTATGTGGCGCAGCCCCTCGCTACACCCGCTAGGAAGGCACCACATAGGGTCAGGGAAACTGGCGCCAAGTTTACCAAGAGGAGGCCCGAGGCAGCCGGACAGAAGGGTTGGTAAGAAAGGCCAGACAAAGGACACACAAAGGGGGTCCTGTGAAGCGCTCCAAAGTTATCTGGGAGTTGTCTGAGCCCCTCACCTGGTGAGCACAGTACGACGTGGGCAGCCGTTACCTGCAGACGTGGTCTGGATAATAAGAACTGTGAGTAAAGGCCCTGGACTGCATCACTGACTCCGTGTCGTTACTGCTGCTGCCCTGCACCATCACCCCCATCCTCCGCATACACTGCCCTGAGGCTATACTCCTCCCGTGGGGAGTTATGCTGCGCTCTGCTGCACCCACAACACCAGCCTCAGCGGTCTGCCCTGGAGCGGCGGTTCACTCTGACCGCAATCCACGGGTGGCGTAGTCAGACATTTAAACATCAAAACCACATAAATAGTTCCGCCACTGGTTTGACCGCCCTGAGCCACGGAACCGGGTCGCCGCCACGGAGACTACAACCACCAGCATCCACCAAAAAGGGTCCGGGTGTCCCAAGGCCCAGGGGGCGCGTCAGAACATTTTCATCACCTTTCACAATCACCAATGGGACAAGGCAGGGATGTTCTCTGTCCCCTCTCTTATACATCCTAGTGACGGAGCACCTGCTCTCATCAATTCGCCATAACCCCAATATTAGGTGGATTGAGGTGGGAGGCACCGAGTACAAGTGCTCTCTATTTGCTGATGATGTCCTAGTGTATATCACTAAATCACATATATCCATCCATGCTGTTATGGCTGAAATAGATCACTTTGTTACATGGTCAAATTTTAAAATCAATGCAGCGAAGTCTGAGGCCCTCGATGTCTCCCTCCCCAAATCCATATAGGATTCCATCCAGTCCAACTTTCCCTTTGCCTGGCCCTCACAGGGTATCAAATACTTAGGAATTCCTATTCATAGAGACCTCTCCCATCTATGTTATCTTAATTTTGGGCCCTTTATTGAACAACTCCATACAGACCACGGTTGGCAAGTTAGAACTGTAAAATTCACTACGTGAACCACTGGTGTTTTGTGGAAAAGCACATGTACACTGTGTTCCAAATTATTATGCAAAAAGTGTTTAGGAGTGATAAGGGAAGAATTTGTTTGTTTGTCAGTTAAACTCATTGATGGTGATGTGTGTCAGGGCTCTTTATATCACTGTAAGCAATTGCAGACACCTGTGCTAATTAGTTTGGCAGGTGTGTCCAATGAAAGGCAAGACTACTTAAGAAGGCTGTCTCACATTATTAAGCAGCCTACATTTTCTGCCAAAATGGGAAAGAAAAAGGAAGTGTCGGCTGCTGAGAAGCAACAAATTGTGGAGTGTTTAGGTCAAGGCATGACTACAATCAACATTGTGCGATGATCAGGATGAAGTGTCTTGGCAATCAAGAAGTATGTAGCTGATTCACAGTACACATGTGTGCGTGCTGATAAGGGCAAATTGAGGACTCTTTCCTACAGGCAATTATGTCAGGTTAAAAGAGCAGCGGCAAAAAAGCCTTGTCATAGCAGCAGACAAGTTTTTGAAGCTGCTGGTGCCTCCAACGTCCCCCGAACAACAAGATGCAGGGTCCTTCAGAGGTTTGCAGCTGTGCATACGCCATCCTGTCGACCTCCTCTATCCACTTCACACAAGCAGAAACGGCTCCAGTGGGCCAAACATTACATGAAGACTGATTTCAAAACTGTTTTGTTCAGGGATGAGTGCCGTGCAGCGCTCGATGGTCCAGATGGATGGAGTGGAGGATGGCTGGTTGATGGACACCCCGCGCAAACACGGCTACAGCGCCAACAAAGAGGAGGTGGAGTAATGTTTTGGGCTGGAATCAAGGGGAGAGAGATTGTCGGCCCCTTTAGGATCCCTGAAGGCGCTAAACATCAACTCCATAATGTAGGTGGATTTTCTCAAACAGCACTTCCTGCCATGGTTCAAGAAGAAGAACCGTGTATTTCACAGCAAGATCATTTTTTTGCATGATAATGCACCATCTCATGCTGCACATAAAACATCTGCATCTCTGGCTGATATGGGCATAAAAGGGGACAAACTTATGGTGTGACCCCCATGCTCCCCTGACCTCTACCCCATTCAGAACCTCTGGAGCATCATCAAAAGGAGTGTCTATGATGGCGGGAGGCAGTTCACATCTAAGCAACAGCTCTGGGAGGGTATTCTGTCCTCATGCAAAACAATTGAAGCAGAAACCATCCAAAACCTGACAAATTCAATGGACGAGAGAGTTCAGAAGCTCCTTTCGAACAAGGGGTCCTATGTGAAAATGTAACATCACCTAGATTAAAGTTTTGAGTTGAAAACTGTTTGATTTCAGTTTCTAATAACCTGCTAATGCTTATAATTTCAAAAATGACCATTTTTTTGGCCTTTATTAAAATGAAAAGGTTGATCGAAAAGTTTGGGCGATCTAAGAGTGTGGCAACCCAGTAGTCATGATTACTTCGAATTCTGACAATATGAGGGTCATGTTGCAGGTAGTGCAGCAAGAAGGCACTTATGTGTCTTAACATAGTTTGTAAAGCCGAATAAAGACTTGCGTCCATCAAGTTCGACCTGTTAGTTCTGTAATTGCTAAAGTTGATCCAGAGGAGGGCAAAAACCCCAAATGATTTGGCCAATCTTCACCTGAGGAAAAATTCCCTCCCGACTCTGAAACCAGCAGTCAGAATAAATCCCTGTATCAACCTACTATTTTATTTTATTTTTAAGTATATGCTGAAATCTGCCTGGTATCTAGAAATGCATCCAGTCCCCGCTTGAACTGGTGTAGTGAATCCGACATTACCGTCTCCTCACTCAGTGAATTCCATATTCTCACTGCTCTTACCGTAAAGAACCCCTTCCTATGCTGGTGCTGAAACCTTTTCTCTTCCAGTCTTAGTGAGTGCCCTCTTGTTACCGTAATATCCCTCCTTTTGAACAAATCCCGGGCAAGATCTCTATACTGTCCCCTAACATATTTGTACACATTTATTATGTCCCCCCTCAACCTTCTCTTTTCCAGGCTGAATAGTCCTAGTTTTGCCAACCTCTCTGGGTATTGCAGTCCCTCCATTCCCTTTATTAATTTTGTTGCCCTCCTTTGTACCTTTTCAAGCTCATTTATATCCTTTCTATATATTGGGGCCCATAACTGAGCACAGTATTCCAAGTGTGGTCTGACCAGTGCTTTGTACAGTGGAAGAACAATGTTCTCATCCTTTCCAGCTATACCTCTTCTGATACATCCCATTACCCTGTTTGCCCTTACAGCAGCGGCCTGACTTTGGGCACTCCAATTTAGTTTGCTATCAATCAAGATGCTCAAGTCCTTCTCCATCTCTGAATTCCCCAATGATTTCCCATTCAGTGAGTACTGGTGACTTCCATTTTTCCTTCCCATATGTATGACCTTACATTTCTCCTCGTTAAACCTCATTTGCCATTTAATGCTCCACCTACCCAGCTTATCCAAATCCCTCTGTAGGTCTGCACTGTCCTCTTTTGTATTAATTGTTTTACATAACTTTGTGTCATCTGCAAATATTGATATTTTACTATTTATCCCGTTGACTATGTCGTTAATAAAGATATTAAATAACATTGGGCCTAGTACAGACCCCTGTGGTACCCCACTAGTGACGCTTACCCAATCTGAGTATATTGCATTTATAACCACCCTCTGCCTTCTATCCTTTAGCCAGTTAGCTACCCACTTGCAGACATTTCCCCCCAGCCCCATCATTCTCATTTTGTATACCAACCTATTATGTGGCACGCTATCGAACGCTTTTGAGAAGTCGAGATACACGACATCCACTGGTTCCCCCTGATCTACTCGAGAGCTAACCTCCTCGTAGAAGTCAATCAGGTTTGTTTGGCAGGAGCGATTCCTCATGAATCCATGTTGGTTCGGGATTAAAAGATTATTAGCATCAAGATGCTCCGTAATTGCCTCTTTAATGAAGCTTTCAAAAATTTTGCCCACAACGGACGTCAGACTCACCGGCCGATAGTTTCCGGCGTCACTTTTCGCTCCCTTTTTGAATATTGGCACTACATTCGCCTGTCGCCAATCAAGTGGCACATACCCAGTCTCAACAGAGTCCTTAAATATAAGATATAACGGTCTGTCTATCACATTACTTAGTTCCCTTAGTACCCGTGGGTGTATGCCATCAGGTCCTGGTGATTTGTTTATTTTAATGTTACTGAGGCGTTTCTGTACCCCAGCTTGGGTTAGATTTGTCATACTTAGTGGAGGATTAAGTTTGTCACTTCTCATTTCTCCTGTTAGTTCGATTTCCTTTGTGAAAGTTGTCGAAAAAAAATTATTTAATAGATTAGCTTTATCCTCATCTTTCTCTATGATTTTGCCTTCTTCACTTTTTATCGGTCCAATATTATCCGATTTAATCCTTTTACTATTTATATACGTAAAGAACAGTTTGGGATTTGATCTACTTTCCCTAGCAATACGTCTCTCTGTTTCCTCCTTCGCTATTTTTATTTGTTTTTTACAGGTTCTCGTTTTTTCCTTGTAACACATTAGTGCCTCCTTACTGTTTTCCTGTTTTAATCTCTTGAATGCCTCTTTTTTGCTATTTAACGCCCTTTTTACGTTCTTGTTCAACCATATTGGTTTCCTCTTATTTCTGGCCCTTTTATTCCCATATGGTATATATCTCTCGCACTGAGTATTCAGAATTCTTTTGAAGGTTTCCCATTTACTATTCGTATTCCTTTGATTAAGAACTTTGTCCCAGTCAATAAGTTGAAGGCTTTCTTTCAGCTGATCAAACTTCGCCCTCCTAAAGTTTAATGTTTTTGTTGTTCCCTTATTGATAACCCTACTGAAGGGCATTTTGAAGTCGATAATATTATGGTCGCTATTACCTAGGTGCCCCCCTATCTGTACCTCAGTTATTCTATCAGGCCTATTAGTCAATATTAAGTCCAACACTGCCTTCCCTCTCGTTGGTTCCTGCACTAGTTGGGAGAGATAATTATCCTTAATATTTGTCAAGAACCTTTTTCCTTTCTGAGATCTACAGGTTTCTGTTTCCCAGTCAATATCCAGGTAGTTGAAATCCTCCATTACAATCACTTCATTATGTTTTGCTACTTTGTCTATTTGTCCTAATAGCAGATTCTCATTCTCCTCTGTTATATTGGGTGGCTTATAGCAGACCCCCAGTAATATTTTATTATTATTTTTTGTTCCCTCTATCTCTACCCACATGGACTCGACCCCCTCTTCTCCCTCTCCTATATCTTCCCTTAGTCTGGGTTTTAGACATGACTTTACATATAAGCAGACTCCTCCGCCTTTCCCCTGTTTCCGGTCCCTTCTAAATAAACTATAATCTAATAAATTTACCGCCCAGTCGTAGCTATCGTCTAGCCAAGTCTCTGTTATACCTACGATGTCATACCTCTCCTCCGATATAAGCGCCTGCAGCTCATCCGCCTTATTGGTCAGGCTTCTTGCGTTGGTCAGCATGCAAGATAAAACTTTGGGGTTATTTAGCATCCTATTCTTCTCTAACGATCTAACTGTACTATCCCCACCCCCATCTCCACCCTCATTATATTCACTTCTCCCCTTCCCCCTTGCTTGCCTCACATCCCACCTATTTCCTTGGTTTCCCCCCCGTCTCTAGTTTAAAAACTCCTCCAACCTATTAGCCATCTTCTTCCCCAGCACCGCTGCACCCTCCCCATTGAGGTGCAGCCCGTCCCTACGGTAGAGCCTGTAGCCGACCGCGAAGTCGGCCCAGTTCTCCATGAACCCAAACCCTTCTGCCTTGCACCAACTCTTTAGCCACTTATTCACCTCCCTAACTTCCCATTGGCGCTCCTGTGTGGCTCGCGGGATTGGTAGTATTTCTGAGAAAACTACCTTGGAGGTCCTTGCCCTAAGCTTCCTACCTAGGTCCCTGAAATCATTTTTAAGGACCCTCCATCTACCACTCACTTTGTCATTGGTGCCGATGTGGACCATGACCGCTGGGTCTTCGCCAGCCCCACCCAGTAACCTGTCAACCCGATCCGCGATGTGCCGGACTCGAGCGCCAGGGAGGCAGCACACCGTTCGGCGATCCCGGTCTTTGTGACAGATTGCCCTGTCTGTCCCCCTAATAATAGAGTCACCCACTACCAGAACCTGTCTTGCCTACCCTACACTTCCCCCCTCCCCCTCATTACTGGAGCATACACTCCCCCGGCGGTCAGAGGATCTGTCGTGCTCCAATAATGCCAGTTCTGAACCAGCCTTCCTATACTTCTTCCCTCTATCCCTCCTAACTGTTAGCATACATTGCGCAAGATGTGCACTGCATGGCTCCGGCCAAAATGGACGTCATTCTAAATATGGGGATACAGTCAGTATATATATACAAGTACAAAATACAATTATTTATATATAGGTGTATGGACGGGGATCAATGAGGGATGTGCAAGTGTATCAATTAGATATCGGCGGGGGATCAGTAAAGTATGGACGGGGGATCAATTAAGTATCAAGTATGGACGGGGGAATCAGATAAGTAGGTCAGGTGGATTAATTAAGTAAAAGTAAAGTAAAGAAAGATGAAATACAGTCAGCAATTCAGTCCTAAGTCCTCCCTTCCAAACTCCCTGAATCCAAAGTCACTGAAAAACAAGTCACACACTTACTTTCGTTCGCACTTACGCTCCGGACACACGCAGCTTGTTCACACTCGCAAACTAAGAGATTTAAAGAGTTTTTTTTTTCCCTTTTCCAGCAATGTACGCTTCACCTCAATGCACTTCCAAAGGACTTGATGTCCAACCAGCTGCCCCTTATAAACCCTTAATTATGACCCCTTCCCCTTAATTAACCCCTTGTGAGTAAATCTACACCTCAGGATTTTAGTGCAATGTAGTTAACCCTTAAATACACAGGTAGTAAACTAAGAAACTAAAACTGTAGTGAGAAAATAGGTTTTAAAAAGCCCAATAAATCTAAACAGGTAGAAAACCACTCAGCAGGCCACAGTGCAGCACTCACCGCAATTCACACAGGTATTTTCTGCAGGATTCCCAAATACCTCTTCACTGAAAAACAAGTCACACACTTACTTTCGTTCGCACTTACGCTCCGGACACACGCAGCTCGTTCACACTCGCAAACTAAGAGATTTAAAGAGTTTTTTTTTTTTTTTTTTTTCCTTTTCCAGCAATGTACCCTTCACCTCAATGCACTTTCAAAGGACTTAATGTCCAACCAGCTGCCCCTTATAAACCCTTAATTATGACCCCTTCCCCTTAATTAACCCCTTGTGAGTAAATCTACACCTCAGGATTTTAGTGCAATGTAGTTAACCCTTAAATACACAGGTAGTAAACTAAGAAACTAAAACTGTAGTGAGAAAATAGGTTTTAAAAAGCCCAATAAATCTAAACAGGTAGAAAAGCACTCAGCAGGTCACAATGCAGCACTCACCGCAATTCACACAGGTATTTTCTGCAGGATTCCCAAATACCTCTTCACTGAAAAACAAGTCACACACTTACTTTCGTTCGCACTTACGCTCCGGACACACGCAGCTCGTTCACACTCGCAAACTAAGAGATTTAAAGAGTTTTTTTTTTTTTTTTTTTTTTTCCTTTTCCAGCAATGTACCCTTCACCTCAATGCACTTGCGCATCTCGTAGCCCCAAAATTATTTTCCGGGCTAGATGCAGCTAAAAATTATTATTCATTTTAAATCTGGTGGAGCTTAGTATAGATGGCCTAATAGGATCAGTGCTGCACACTGCTACAAAGCCCAAATTATTTTCCAGCCAAGATACAGATAAACATGATTAGTAATTTTAAATCTGGTGGAGCTTATTATAGATGGCCTAATAGAATCAGTGCTGCACACTGCTACAAAGCCCAAATTATTTTCCAGCCAAGATACAGATAAACATGATTAGTAATTTGAAAGCTTAAAACGGTTGGTAGGGTGATTTTAACCAATCATCCATCTTTTACTCTCCCCAGGATGACACAGGGGTAGAAAAGTCGTTTCGGATCCATGATTTGTTCATCTTTATGAACGTGAGTCTGTCTACATTATCAGTGGAGAGCCGCGTGTGCTTATCTGTCAGCACACCACCAGCAGCGCTGAACACACGTTCAGACAGAACGCTGGCTGCAGAGCATGACAAGATCTCCAAGGCGTAAGTGGCTAGCTCCGGCCATTTATCCAGATTGGAAGCCCAAAAAGAGCAAGGGTCCAGTGACACAGTCATGGCTTCAATGTTTACTTGGAGATACTCCTGTACCATCGTCTCTAGGCGTTGACTATGTGTCCGACTTCTTGTCTCCTGCGGCCTTGCAAAGGATGGGCTAAAAAAGTGGTGAAATGATTCCGCAAAATTGATGTTACCAGCAGATACTGTGGTTCTGTTATGGTTTGAGTGCTGAATACTTGACGGTCCCACGGTTGGCAAGTTGGAACTGTGGGATTCACTAAGTGCACCACTGGTGTTTTGTGGAAAAGCACATGTAAGATTCTGCAACAGTCTCTGCTGATACTCCTGCATGCGTGCATCCCTTTCTATGGCAGGAATAATTTCTGCAAATTTACTTTTGTACCGGGGATCTAACAGTGTGGCAACCCAGTAGTCAGGATTATTTCTAATTCTCACAATTCGAGGGTCATGTTGCAGGTAGTGCAGCAAGAAGGCACTCATGTGTGTTGCGCATCCAGGAGCACCAAGTCCCTGTTGTGTTGGTGGCGAGGTAACAATCATGCTTCCTTCCTCTGTCCTCTCCCCCCAACCTCGCACAACAGAAATGTGATCAAGGTCTCCCTCATCTGATGAGTCTTCCATCAGTTCGTCTTCCACTTCTTCCTGGGCTCCTGCACCTTCCTCACTAGTTTGGCTGCTACCATGCACCCTGGTAAAACCATCTCCCCCACCCTCACATGCCTGCCGCCTTGGTGTTGCCGACCGTCTGGACCTTGCAGATGTTAGCCCTTCCGCATACAACTCCTCCTCCTCTACTTCCTCCACCTCCTCTTGTGCCACCACCTGACTCCGAATTCTGTTTAACATGTGCTCCAGCATGTAAATCACCGGAATAGCCATGCTGATAATGGCATCGTCAGCACTAAACATCTTCGTCGCCATTTCAAAACTGTGCAGAAGGGTGCATAGGTCCCTGATCTGAGACCACTCCTCCAGCGTGATTTGCCCCACGTCTGGATCTCGTTGGCCCAGGCTATACGTCAGAACGTATTGCACCAGGGCTTGTCGGTGCTGCCACAGTCGCTGCAACATGTGCAGAGTTGAATTCCCCTGGGTAGGCACATCGCATTTTAGCCGGTGAAGTGGCAGGCCCAACGACTTCTGTAGAGATGTAAGTCGCTGAGCTGCGGGATGCGAACGGCGGAAGTGAGCACACAGCGACCGTGCCCTCTGCAGAAGGCCATCTAGTCTGGGATAGTGGGCTAAAAATTGCTGGACAACCAGGTTCAACACGTGAGCCATACAAGGCACGTCTGTGACATTGCCCCGGTGAAGGGCCGCACCCAGGTTTGCAGCATTGTCGCACACGGCCTTCCCTGGTTTCAGGTCCAGTGGAGACAACCATTCATGAAATTGGTTCTCCAGAGCTGACCACAACTCCTCAGCTGTGTGACTCACATTTCCCAGACATTTCAAAGTAAAAACCGCCTGATGACGTTGAGCCCTACTGCCAGCATAGTAAGGAGGTGTGCAGGATCCCTTCTGCGCAGTTAGAAAGCTTGTGGCATGACCAGACAGGCTTTGGGTGCAGGTGGAAGACCGAGAGGAGGTTGAGGAGGCAGAAGCAGTGGAGGAACTTTGACATAAAGAGGATTGACGCACAACTCATGGGGACGGCAAGACTTGGACAGCAGCCCCTTGTCCTGCTGTCACCATAGTTACCCAGTGCCCAGTCAGTGACATGTAACGCCCCTGTCCATGCCTACTCGTCCAAGTGTCTGTGGTGAAATGCACCCTGCCACACACAGAGTTTCTCAAAGAAGCGGTGATGTTGTGTGCGACATGCTGGTGGAGCGCAGGCACACCTTTCTTTGAGAAGTAGTGCCGACTGGGCATCTGGTACTGGGGCACTGCGACGGACATAAGGTCTCGAAAATCCTCTGTGTCCACCAGGCGGAAAGGCAGCATTTCTGTAGCCAAGAGCTTGCAGATGGTGAAATTCAACCTCTTAGCTTTCTCATGGCTAGGAGGAAATGGTCTTTTACTTGTCCACATCTGAGGGACCGAGGGCTGGCTATTGTGCTTAGACGGGGTTGATAAGGGTGTCCCCAGCAAACTGCCGGTCTGTGAGGAAGATGCAGGCGGACATGTTAGGTTGCCTTGATCCAAAGGTGGTGCTATCGATGTCGGACAGCGCTCAACACCAGCTGGTGTTACCACCTCCAAAGAAAATGATGACCTGCCAATCACGCTGGCTGTTGCGGGTAAAGAGGTGGCAGGTCTGCGCCCCAAAACAGGTGTGACTGCTGTCCCCCCAGTCACAGAGGATGAAGAGGCCGCGGATGCACAAGATATGGCAGACGGTGGTTGGCCCGGCCGGCTAGGCCCCATTGTAGCACACTGAGCTTCACACTGCAACTTATGCTTCATGTCCATGTGCCGGTTCATGCATGAAGTACTCAAACTATGTATTTTTTGGCCTCTACTTAGCTTTTGCTGACAAATGTTACAGATAACACGAGTTGGGGCATCTTTATAGATCTGAAAAAATGCCCAGGCTATGCAAGGCTTAGCACCCATGCGACCTGAAGAGCCACCACGACTTGTGGTGAGAGGCAGAGTTGTGTTTGAGGATGCAGTTGTTGACGTGCTTCCAGTACTACGTCTCTGTCCAGGAAGGCGCAACCTGACCTCGTCGTCACTAACATCTTCCTCCACCTCCTCTGCTGACCTCATCTCTTGGCTGACTGTGGGTTGACAGTAAGTGGGATCTCCAACCTCATCATCATCACCCTGTGCGTTATCACACCCGTCGTCCTCAGAGCCAACCTGTTCCTGCCCTGACAAAAAACTAAAGTTGTCGCTCCAATCAGGTATTTGAGTCTCATCATCGTCTTCCTCATTGTCTCCACCAACAGGAGTTACAGTTTGGGAATGAGGGTCTACATTATGGTCAGAACCTTCTGCGTCTGGTCCTGGATCCGACTCATAAAGATTCTGGGCATCAGTGCAGATCATTTCCTCGTCTGGATTCACAGAAGCGCTGGAGTCGACCTCTGATTCCCAGGCTATAGTATGAGTAAACAGCTCTGCAGACTCAACCATCAGATCTATCTCACACTCAGATGAGCAGCTGGAGATTTGGGAGCTGTGAGGAAGCAAGTGCGATTGGGGTGACACCTTTGAGGACTGGAGTATTTGTGATGTTGAAGTTGATGTGGAGGAGAGCCCACTTAAAGGAGCACTTGATATCCGTTGAAGCACCTGCTGTTTTTGTACCTCATCTGGAATTTGTAGCGATTGGCGTGGCCGTAAGAAAGGGATCTTATCACATTGTCCGCTAAAAGAAGTAGACATTTTAGTTTGGCTGGAAGAAGGTCTTTCTTCTGCAGATGTTACTGTTGCTTTAACACCTACCCCACGGACCAACCTTTTTTCCCCTTCCCAACATGCCTATTCCCCTTTCCACCAGCAGCAGGCCTTTTTCCACTCATTTTGGTGGTTAACTAATTCACAACTCTGGAGTTGTTTGCACAAAAAAACAATGGATGGGAACCGAGCAGAGCTGAGTGGCCAAACTGTGGTATTAGGCCAAAACTATTGGCTGGGTTAGATGCAGAAAAAAATTATATTCAATTTGCAACCTGATGGAGGTCAGTATAGATGGACTAATAGAACAAGTCCCACACACAGCTAGAAGCCCAATATTTTTTCAGAGGTAGATGGAGAAAAAAATATATTCAGTTTGCAACCTGATGGAGGTCAGTATAGATGGACTAATAGAGAAAGTCCCACACACTGCTAGAAGGCCAAATATTTTTTCAGAGCTAGATGCAGACAAAAAATTATTTTGAATTTGCAACCTGATGGAGGTCAGTATAGGTGGACTAATAGAACAAGTTCCACACACTGCTAGAAGGCCAAATATTTTTTCAGAGCTAGATGCAGAAAAAAATAATATTCAGTTTGCAACCTGATGGAGGTCAGTATAGATGGACTAATAGAGAAAGTCAGACACACTGCTAGAAGGCCAAATATTTTTTCAGAGCTAGATGCAGAAAAAAATTATATTCAGTTTGCAACCTGATGGAGGTCAGTATAGATGGACTAATAGAGAAAGTCCCACACACTGCTAGAAGGCCAAATATTTTTTCAGAGCTAAATGAAGAAAAAAATTATATTCAGTTTGCAACCTGATGGAGGTCTGTATAGATCGATTAATAGAACAAGTCCCACACACAGCTAGAAGCCCAATATTTTTTCAGAGGTAGATGCAGAAAAAAATATATTCAGTTTGCAACCTGATGGAGGTCAGTATAGATGGACTAATACAACAAGTCCCACACACAGCTAGAAGCCCAATATTTTTTCAGAGCTAGATGCAGAAAAAAATTATATTCAGTTTGCAACCTGATGGAGGTCAGTATAGATGGAGTAATAGAACAAGTCCCACACACAGCTAGAAGCCCAAATATTTTTTCAGAGCTAGATACGGATAAAAATTATTTTTAATTTGCAACATGATGGAGGTCACTATAGATGGACTAATAGAGAAAGTCACACACACTGCTAGAAGGCCAAATATTTTTTCAGAGCTAGATGCAGAAAAAAATTATATTCAGTTTGCAACCTGATGGAGGTCTGTATAGATGGATTAATAGAACAAGTCCCACACACAGCTAGAAGCCCAATATTTTTTCAGAGGTAGATGCAGAAAATAATATATTCAGTTTGCAACCTGATGGAGGTCAGTATAGATGGACTAATAGAACAAGTCCCTCACACAGCTAGAAGCCCAATATTTTTTCAGAGCTAGATGCAGAAAAAAATTATATTCAATTTGCAACCTGATGGAGGTCAGTATAGATGGAGTAATAGAACAAGTCCCACACACAGCTAGAAGCCCAAATATTTTTTCAGAGCTAGATGCAGATAAAAATTATTTTTAATTTGCAACCTGATGGAGGTCACTATAGATGGACTAATAGAGAAAGTCCCACACACTGCTAGAAGGCCAAATATTTTTTCAGAGCTAGATGCAGAAAAAAATTATATTCAGTTTGCAACCTGATGGAGGTCTGTATAGATGGATTAATAGAACAAGTCCCACACACAGCTAGAAGCCCAATATTTTTTCAGAGGTAGATGCAGAAAAAAATTATATTCAGTTTGCAACCTGATGGAGGTCTGTATAGATGGATTAATAGAACAAATCCCACACACAGCTACAAGCCCAATATTTTTTCAGAGGTAGATGCAGAAAAAAATATATTCAGTTTGCAACCTGATGGAGGTCAGTATAGATGGACTAATACAACAAGTCCCACACACAGCTAGGAGCCCAATATTTTTTCAGAGCTAGATGCAGAAAAAAATTATATTCAATTTGCAACCTGATGGAGGTCAGTATAGATGGAGTAATAGAACAAGTCCCACACACAGCTAGAAGCCCAAATATTTTTTCAGAGCTAGATGCAGAAAAAAATTATATTCAGTTTGCAACCTGATGGAGGTCTGTATAGATGGATTAATAGAACAAGTCCCACACACAGCTACAAGCCCAATATTTTTTCAGAGGTAGATGCAGAAAAAAATATATTCAGTTTGCAACCTGATGGAGGTCAGTATAGATGGACTAATACAACAAGTCCCACACACAGCTAGAAGCCCAATATTTTTTCAGAGCTAGATGCAGAAAAAAATTATATTCAATTTTCAACCTGATGGAGGTCAGTATAGATGGAGTAATAGAACAAGTCCCACACACAGCTAGAAGCCCAAATATTTTTTCAGAGGTAGATGCAGAAAAAAATTATATTCAGTTTGCAACCTGATGGAGGTCTGTATAGATGGATTAATAGAACAAGTCCCACACACAGCTACAAGCCCAATATTTTTTCAGAGGTAGATGCAGAAAAAAATATATTCAGTTTGCAACCTGATGGAGGTCAGTATAGATGGACTAATAGAGAAAGTCCCACACACTGCTAGAAGGCCAAATATTTTTTCAGAGCTAGATGCAGAAAAAATTTATATTCAATTTGCAACCTGATGGAGGTCAGTATAGATGGACTAATAGAATGATGCTATGCCCAAAAGATTTTACTTCACTAGGTGCAGTAAAAAAATTGGTATTCTATACACAGGTGGTATATCTTGCAACACAGATAGGCTACTCCACTGACTAACACACTCTGCAATAGGCCAAAAAGGATTAGCTTTGCTAGATTCAGCCAAATGCTGTGAAAAAAACTTGCACAGCACTGGCACAGACCTGCCTGGCAAAAACTGATAGGAACTGATGTAACCTAGTCCTGAAAAGGACTCCAATTACAATTAGTCTTTACTCCCACAACCTATCTATTTAAGAGCACAGACCTGCCTGATAAAAGTCGTAGGAAATTCTGTAACCTAGTCCTTAAAAGGACTGCAATCACAACTATTCCCTACTCCCAAGCTATCTGTAGATTTGTGCGAAAATTGGCTTGAAATTAACAAGGTATAGCGCACACAGCAACAGCGGTGCCGTCTAACAAGCAGCTGCAGCAGTGAGAAAATGGTGGCGACGGGGAAAATGGCTTGGTCTTATAGGGCAAGGACATGTGACATACACTGCCAATGACACATGCCCTTGCTTGTGTGAAAAAAAGCACTTCGCTCCGTGTGTGCGCTGCTGATAGGCTGACAGATTGCACTACCCCACTGTAAATGCGGGAAAGAGAAAAAAAAATGGAGATCTTCATTATTCCTGCAGAGATCCATCCCCTGCCCCTCCCCCCACCCCGCTGTACACTCAAACTGTGTATTAACATTAATTTTCCTCATTACTGAGAAAAAATCCAGTTATGATTTTGGTGCACGAACAGTTATCGAACATAACCTCGAACAGCCGAATTTTTCTCAAATCGTTCGTGTTCGCCGAACGGCTCGAACACCGCCCAAACCAGCTCGAATTTGAGATTGGCGAACAGTTCGAGTAGAACAACGCTCATCTCTACTTGCTTCCTCACAGCTCCCAACTCTCCAGCTGCCCATCTGAGTATGGGGTAACACAGATGGTTGAGTCTGCAGAGCTGTTTACTCATACTATAGCCTGGGAAACGTAAGTCTGCTCCAGAGCTTCTGTTAATCCAGACGAGGAAATGATCTGCACTGATGCCCAGAATCTTTATAAGTCGGATCCAGGACCAGATGAAGAAGGTTCTGAGCATAATGTAGACCCTCGTTCCCAAACTGTCACTCCTGTTGGTGGAGACAATGATGAAGACGATGATGAGACTCAAATACCTGATTGGAGCGACAACTTGACTTTTCGGTCAGGGCAGGAAGAGGTTGGCTTTGAGGACGACGGGTGTGATAACACACAGGGTGATGATGACGAGGTTGGAGATCCCACTTACTGTCAACCCACAGTCAGCCAGTCGATGAGGTCAACGGAGGAGGTGGAGGAGGATGTGACTAGCCCAGGGGATGGGGATGACTCGGTACCCGGGCCTTTGCCTGGCCTTGGGGATGTCGCGGTGGTCGGCTCCCTGGCCCGTACCCTGGGGTCACTCTTTAAAAGAGTGGATAATTGTTAATTTTATAAGAGTTTGTGACGCCACCTGTGGTATCTGGTGAGAAGCACCAGTGCTGCAGCAGTCCACTGAGACCCGTGATAAGGCTGCTCGATGGTATAGCTCCCCACAGGTGGAGCTAGGTCTCAGGGCAGCGTATGCAGGGGGAATGCAGGACAGGCGAGACCCAGCTGGGTCAGAGCAAGAACGGGAACGGACACGGTAGTCACTTCAGTACCTTTTACTGGAGGAAATTCAGGCACATCCCGGAGCACTGTAGGGTGAAGGGTGAATATCAGGATCCTCCCCAATGAGCGGGTGTAGGGCCTCCTGTTTCTTGCCTCTGCGTAGTAAGTTTCTGACCTGCCTGGAGCTAGGCCTAACTTTGTCTCTGTCCTGCGCTGGCTGACCTTCAGGTAGGGCCTTCTCTTGGAGTTCACGCTCCCACTATGCGGGGCCTAAGCGTCTCCTCGCTCTGTTACGTATCAGCACCTTAGCCATCCTTGGACTTGTAGTTCTCCAGGGATTCCGGTTATGCCTTACTGAATCTAGTTAGCAGGAGCCTCGTGCTCCACTGCTGAACTATTAACTGAGTTCTCTAGACTAGACTGAGCTCCACTGCAGACTGACCTCTCTTAGGCTTCTCTACTGCAGGAACTCTTCAGAGGAACTGAACTGCCTAGCTCCACCTTCCCTATTTATATCCCTAATGGGCTCCCTCTGCTGGTCTGAGGTGGAAGGTGGAGATGTGTGAATGTTTATGGGGGCCTCTTGTGGAGGATTCCATCAATACACTCTTCTAGGATATGTGATACCAAGCACAGCGGGGCGTCACAGATGCTATTGACGACGAGGTTAGGTTGCGCCTTCCTGGACACAGATGGAGTACTGGAAGCACGTCAACAACTGCATCCTCAACCACAACTCTGCCTCTGACCACAAGTCGTAGTGGCTCTTCAGGTCGCATGGGCTCTAAGCCTTGCATAGCCTGGGCATTTATTCAGAATGATAAGGATGACCCAACTCGTGTTATCTGTAATATTTGTAACCAAAACATAAGTAGAGGCCAAAAAATCCATAGTTTGAGTACTTCATGCATGAACCGGCACATGGATATGAAGCATAAGTTGCAGTGGGAAGCTCACTGTGCTACAATGCGGCCTAGCAGGCTGGGCCAACAACCGTCTGCCCCATCTTGTGCATCCGCGGCCTCTTCATCCTCTGTGACTGGGGGGACAGCAGTCACACATGTTTTTGGACGCAGACCTGCCACCTCTTTACCTGCAACAGCCAGTGTGATTGGCAGGTCATCAGTTCATTGGGAAGTGGAAAAACCTGCTGGTGTTGAGCGCTCTCTGACATCGAGAGCACCAGCTTTGGATCAAGGCAATCTAACATGTCCGCCTGCATCTTCCTCACAGACCGGCAGTTTGCCGGGGACATCCTACTCAACCCCGTCTAAGCACAACAGCCAGCCCTCGGTCCCTCAGATGTGGAAAAGTAAAAGACCATTTCCTCCTAGCCATAAGAAAGCTAAGAGGTTGAATATCACCATCTGCAAGCTCTTGGCTACAGAAATGCTGCCTTTCCGCCTGGAGGACACAGTGGATTTTCGAGACCTTATGTCCGTCTCAGCGCCCCAGTATCAGATGCTCAGTCGGCACTACTTCTCAAAGAAAGGTGTGCCTGCGTTCCACCAGCATGTCGCACACAACATCACCGCTTCTTTGAGAAACTCTGTGTGTGACAGGGTGCATTTCACCACAGACACATGGACGAGTAGGCATGGACAGGGGCGTTACATGTCGCTGACTGGGCACTGGGTAACTATGGTGACAGCAGGACAAGGGGCTGCTGTCCTAGTCTTACCGTCCCCACGAGTTGTGCGTCAATCCTCTTTATCTCGAAGTTCCTCCACTGCTTCTGCCTCCTCAACCTCCTCTCAGTCCTCCACCTGCACCCAAAGCCTCTCTGGTAATGCCACCTGCATTCTAACTGCGCAGAAGGAATCCTGCACACCTCCTTACTATGCTGGCAGCAGGGCTCAAGGCATCAGTGTTTACTTTGAAATGTCTGGGAAATGTGAGTCACACAGCTGAGGAGTTGTGGTCAGCTCTGGAGACCCAGTTTCATGAATGGTTGTCTCCACTGGACCTGCAACCAGGGAAGGCCGTGTGCGACAATGCTGCATCGCCGGGGCAATGTCACACACGTGCCTTGTATGGCTCACGTGTTGAACCTGGTTGTCCATAAATTGTTAGCCCACTATCCCGGACTAGATGGCCTTCTGCAGGGGGCACGGTCGCTGTGTGCTCACTTCCGCCGTTCGCATCCCGCAGCTCAATGACTTACATCTCTACAGAAGTCGTTGGGCCTGCCAGTTCACCGGCTGAAATGCGATGTGCCGACACGGTGGAATTCAACTCTGACCATGTTGCAGCGACTGTGGCAGCACCAACAAGCCCTGGTGCAATACGTTCTGACGTATAGCCTGGGCCAACGAGATCCAGAGATGGGGCAAGTCACGCTGCAGGAGTGGTCTCAGATCAGGGACCTATGAAGTTGACGCGCCACCTGGGCCGTGGGGTACCCTGAGCTGGGCCGATAGACGCTGGGGGTTGTAGTCACTGTGGCGGTGACCCGGTCCGTGATCCAGGGCGGTCAATCCAAGGGTAATTTGTATATATGGGTTTTATAATGTCCGACTACGCCACCTCTGGAGTGGGGCAAAAGGGGCCGCCGCTGCGGAACAGTCCTCTGAAGCTGGTGGTTTTGCAGCAATGGTATTATTACTCACCACAGGAAGAGTGTAGCTTGAGGGCAGTGTGGGTGGATGATGGTGGTTGTAGCGCAGGGAGTCAGTAATGAACACAGAGTCCGTGTGATGCAGTCCCAAGATCTTTACTCACAGTTGTTGCAGTCCAGATTACAGGTACCAGAGCAATCTCACCCGTCGTGCTGTGCGTACTCAGTGAGGGGCTCAGTCCACCCCCAGATAGCTCCGGAGTACTTAGCAGGACCCCCTTCTGTGTGTCCTTTCTCTGGCCTTCTACCTGCACCTCACACCCAGTGACACTTCTATCCGGTATCCTCGGGCCTTGGCGGGTGACTTGTGTTCCGTCCCCTGGGTCCTATGTGGCTACCTTCTTAGTGAGACTGGTGTGGACTTTTACCTGCAGTACTTGAAATGCTGCAGCCTCCGGTTTCTAGTTGAGCCTTGCTGTTTCTCCGCTAGTTGAGGGACCGGTTCCCCTTATCTGGTCTGACCCCTCTACCTCCTGGTAGCAGCAGGAGTATGGGTGGCCTTCTGCACGGCCCATAGCCCTAGGGTCCCTTTGCTTCTTGGAGCCTTCCTGCTCCCACTCCTCTCTTCTCTCCTTCAGTCCTGGGCCTCCCAGGCTAGGCCCGCCTCTGGAGCAGAGCTCATGCCGAGCCTCTGCTCCTGTCACTTTTCCTCCTCTGACTTGCTTGCCCTTTCTAAGATAGCTTCCTATTTATACTCTCCCTGTCATGTGCTCCGCTAAGCTGCTCCCCTAAGCACCCACTACATAGGACCCTTCCACCAGCTAGGGACCTGGGACTGTGCTCTCCCTTAGTAGCAATCTTGCCCTACCCCCACTGCGGGTATGTGTTGGATGCAGGTGTTAGGGTCCCGAGCCATATGCCTTCCTTACCTGAGGGTGAGATACCACACCTCTGGGTGAGATGCAGTACCTCTGTGGCGACTGAGCCCTCAGGGGTGCCACACACCCTTCTGCACAGTTTTGAAATGGCGACG
Source organism: Phyllobates terribilis (assembly GCF_046119375.1). Taxonomy (NCBI): domain Eukaryota; kingdom Metazoa; phylum Chordata; class Amphibia; order Anura; family Dendrobatidae; genus Phyllobates; species Phyllobates terribilis. The sequence goes on along the minus strand of NW_027362762.1, from coordinate 419,024,925 downwards.
AAGATGTTTAGTGCTGACGACGATGCCATTATCAGCATGACTATTCCGGTGATTTACATGCTGGAGCACACACTAAACAGAATTCAGAGTCAGGTGGTGGGACAAGAGGAGGTGGAGGAAGTAGAGGAGGAGTCGTATGCGGAAGGGATAACATCTCCAAGGTCCAGACGGTTGGCAGCACCAAGGCGGCAGGTATGGGAGGGTGGGGGAGAGGGATTAACCAGGGCGCATGGTAGCAGCCAAACTGTTGAGGAAGGTGCAGGAGCCGAGGAAGAAGTGGAGGACGAACTGGCGATGGGCATGGAAGACTCATCAGATGAGGGAGACCTTGATCACATTTCTGTTGTGCGAGGTTGAGGGGAGAGGGCAGAGGAAGGAAGCATGATTCTTACCTCGCTACCAACACAACAAGGACTTGGTCCTCCTGGATGCACAAGACTCATGAGTGCCTTCTTGCTGCACTACCTGCAACATGACCCTCAGATTGTCAGAATTCGAAGTAATCCCGACTACTGGGTAGCCACACTCTTAGATCCCCGGTACAAAAGTAAATTTGCCGAAATAATTCCTGCCATAAAAAGGGATTGACGCATGCAGGAGTATCTGCAGACGCTGTTGCAGAATCTTACATGTGCTTTTCCACAAAACACCAGTGGTGCACGTAGTGAATCTCACAGTTCTAACTTGCCAACTGTGGGACTGTCGAGTCTTCATCACTCAAACCGTAACAGTAACACAGTATCTGCTGGTAACAGCAATTTTGTGGAATCGTTTTACCACTTTTTTAGACCATCCTTTGCAATGCCACAGGAGACAAGAAGTCTGACACATAGTCAACGCCTAGAGAGGATGGTGCAGGAGTATCTCCAAGTGAACATCGAAGCCATGACTGTGTCACTGGACCCTTGCTCATTTTGGTATTCCAATCTGGAAAAATGGCCGGAGCTCGCCACTCACGCCTTGGAGATCTTGTCATGCCCTGCAGCCAGTGTTCTCTCTGAACGTGTGTTCAGCGCTGCTGGTGGTGTGCTGACAGATAAGCGCACGCGTCTGTCCACTGAGAATGTAGACAGACTCACGTTCATAAAGATGAACAAATCATGGATTCGCAAGGACTTTTCTACCCCTGTGTTATCCTTGGGAGACTAAAACCTTGAGGATTTGGTAAAATCACCTCACCAACAGTTTTAAGCAACTGTGGGGCAATTGATGCCACTTAACCCTAGAACGCATGACCATAAAAATCTACACTTTCATATACCTGGGGCCTTTTAGGCTCGTGTGCAAATAACATGGAATAACTCAAACTCAAATGACAAACAACTATATACATGAAGAATACCTAGAGTTTCAAAATTCTAACAAAAGTAATCTTGCAGAATATAGAAAACAATTAACAGGGCGGGCCTGCGAGGCCCCAGGTATGCGTTCTAGGGTTAAGTGGTGTCTGTGCCACAATTTTGGGAAAAAATGGAGACTCTTTTTGGAGTCCCCTTGCTGTGTCTTACGTGACGTTGGCATCTTCAATTCAAGGTGGGTTGGGTCGCTCCCCCCCTTTTTAACTGTATGAAACTAGATACAATATGGCTTGGGGTAACACAGATGGTTGAGTCTGAAGAGCTCAGAGGTCTGCTCCAAATCTTCAGTGTCTGCTAGTCAGCGTAGAATTTTTAACTGCATCTAGCCTAGGCAATACTTTGGGCGTAGTAGCCCAGCTGTGAAGCAAGCTGCACCGCCTGTGTATCTAATAAGAATTTTTAAATGCATCTAGCCTAGGCAGACTGTGGGGACCCCAAACCAAACCCAGACGCACAGCCCCCCTACCGCCCCCCTTTCCTTGACAATACAATAATGTAACTCTTACAACTGGATGGGTGAGGATCGGTCACAGCTTTATTAACTCTTTATACTCATTCCATTAGAAAGGCATTTTATTTCTAAAACAATTCAGCTTGTTGAAGCATGCCCTGGGTCTCCACACCGGCAAGTTGGCCAACAAGTGTAACTCTCCAACATGTCCTTTCTATTTCCAGGCCACGGAGGATCCTGCGTACTCGTATGCAGGACTCTGACCCCCACCCATCACTCTTAACGCTTGTTCCACTCTGTCCTGGAGTCCTGACAGGAATATGTCCAGTTCAATATTCATTAAGTGAACAACGTCGGGCCGTATGAGGCCTGCTTTATCTCCTTCCAATTGTCGGTGTCGTACCACTACACCGCCTCTGTCTCTTCTAAATTTTGCCATCCGAATATTTATTACCCACCTTGTCCGTTCGATGGCCGTGATGTCTCGCGCACCTTGCCATACCGCTATCGGCACAATCTCTGACCATACTATCGCTAGTTTTGTGAAAAATTCTCTGAAGCGCTCAGTGTCTAGTTTCATTATTGCCATTAGTTATGCGCTGTTATGATGACCTAGGTTGTTTCCCCCGGCCTGTATAACTAAGATGACCAAACATCTTGCCTCTCTCCCTACCTTGATTACCTCCATTAGTACCTGTGGCCATAGCAGGCCTCTAATACCTCTCTAGTTGAAATATGTGTTATGAAACTCTAATTTCCTCCCGCCTGGGCAGACTTTCGCCCTTTTTTCTGCCCAATACATATACGAGTGGCCTATCACCCACACTGTTGGCTTAGCGTCACCTGTAAAAGAAACAAACCACGTTAGGATAACAAGTCCGGTCTTATGTATCTTGCCAAACACGTGGATCGCCATCTCCCTATCCTCTGAACTTCCGTTTCTGACAGTCCTGCTTTTGCTGCTTCCGTGGCCGCGCCTATGCGGAATGAGTGTGTCCCGTAATCTTTGGGGTAGTTCCCTGCCGATGTTATGCATTTATTAAATATAGCTTGGAACTGGTATCTTGATAATGGCATTCCATCAATGTGTGATAGGAAGAAATTACTTTGTGATCTGATGGTTAGATATGTTTTTACTATTGTTACCCAACTCAGTGTACCGTTTGTGGGTTGTAGAAGTACCCAAGTGCCCCTGCCCGCTGGAACCGTTTTCGATTTGTGTATGCGTAGACGTATTGCATTATTGGCTATGACTACGTCCTGGTGTAATAAGCCTCCACTGGTGGTAATTTTGGATTGAGGGACTAATTCGCTTATGCATAGCGCCCCGAAGAAGGCGATCACAAATGCAGTAGACAGTAGTGTTGCTTCAAATTGTGAGTGTCATGTTAATGGTGTTAGGGATATGATGTGAGAAATCAGTTTTAGTGACACGGGACGGGACGTCTACACTCCTGACTTGGCTGACCCCTTTTCCACCCTTTTATGGATTGTCTGATGATGAACCTTTGTCACATCTCCCCAATTCAGTAGTTGGAAGAGAAATGCTACTCCGGTCAGACACCGCTGCGCTGACGCCCCTGATATGCCCCTCATAATTAGCTGGTGGAGAAATTCTATGGTGACTTGTGATCTGGCTTGTTCACATTGGTCAACCCGTCTGCCTGCTACTAGTCGTGTCCACTCTTACCAATGCCTTACCGTATGCTTGCCACGTCGACGGGGCAACTGACGCTCTGATTAATGGCATCAACTATTCGCCACTAGATTCCATAAGGAAGGTGGGCAACTGTTGCCCGGTGGGTGGGCGTTGTGGAAGAGCTCTGTGAAAATCTGCCAATTGAATTGTTATAAAGCGCTAGCAGCAGCTTTAGACCCCTCAGCATAGTGGCTAGCGCGGACCCATACATTGTGTTTTAGGCACAGGAATGCTAGCCTGGGTAGTAGACCTAGCACTGGGGGAGACGATGATGCCATCTTATTAATGCAGTGCGCTAGGCTGGTGTTTTTTGTTATGAAGCGTATATTTTTGTAAGCCAGGCGCGCCCCATATTTCTAATGCTACCACTATTGGGAAGAAAAATTATTTTCAGGGCTAGATGCAGCTAAAAATTATTATTAATTTAAAAGCTGGTGGAGCTTGGTATAGATGGACTAATACAATGAGTCCCACACACTGCTAGAAGGCCAAATATTTTTTCAGAGCTAGATGCAGAAAAAAATTATATTCAGTTTGCAACCTGATGGAGGTCAGTATAGATGGACTAATAGAACAAGTCCCACACACAGCTAGAAGCCCAAATATTTTTTCAGAGGTAGATGCAGATAAAAATTATTTTTAATTTGCAACCTGATGGAGGTCAGTATAGATGGACTAATAGAGAAAGTCCCACACACTGCTAGAAGGCCAAATATTTTTTTAGAGCTAGATGCAGACAAAAAATTATTTTCAGCTTGCAACCTGATGGAGGTCAGTATAGATGGACTAATAGAACAAGTTCCACACACAGCTAGAAGCCCAAATATTTTTTCAGAGGTAGATGCAGAAAAAAATTATATTCAGTTTGCAACCTGATGGAGGTCTGTATAGATGGATTAATAGAACAAGTCCCACACACAGCTAGAAGCCCAATATTTTTTCAGAGGTAGATGCAGAAAAAAATATATTCAGTTTGCAACCTGATGGAGGTCAGTATAGATGGACTAATAGAGAAAGTCCCACACACTGCTAGAAGGCCAAATATTTTTTCAGAGCTAGATGCAGACAAAAAATTATTTTTAATTTGCAACCTGATGGAGGTCAGTATAGATGGACTAATAGAGAAAGTCCCACACACAGCTAGAAGCCCAAATATTTTTTCAGAGGTAGATGCAGAAAAAAATTATATTCAGTTTGCAACCTGATGGAGGTCTGTATAGATGGATTAATAGAACAAGTCCCACACACTGCTAGAAGGCCAAATATTTTTTCAGAGCTAGATGCAGAAAAAAATTATATTCAGTTTGCAACCTGATGGAGGTCAGTATAGATGGACTAATAGAACAAGTCCCACACACTGCTAGAAGGCCAAATATTTTTTCAGAGCTAGATGCAGAAAAAAATTATATTCAGTTTGCAACCTGATGGAGGTCTGTATAGATGGATTAATAGAACAAGTCCCACACACTGCTAGAAGCCCAAATATTTTTTCAGAGGTACTGTAGATGCAGATAAAAATTATTTTTAATTTGCAACCTGATGGAGGTCAGTATAGATGGACTAATAGACCAAGTCCCACACACTGCTAGAAGCCCAAATATTTTTTCAGAGCTAGATGCAGAAAAAAATTATTTTTAATTTGCAACCTGATGGAGGTCAGTATAGATGGACTAATAGACCAAGTCCCACACACCGCTAGAAGCCCAACTATTTTTTCAGAGCTAGATGCAGAAAAAAATTATATTCAATTTGCAACCTGCTGGAGGTCAGTATAGAAGGACTAATAGAACAAGTCCCACACACTGCTAGAAGCCCAAATATTTTTTCAGAGCTAAATGAAGAAAAAAATTATTTTTAATTTGCAACCTGATGGAGGTCAGTATAGATGGACTAATAGACCAAGTCCCACACACTGCTAGAAGCCCAAATATTTTTTCAGAGCTAGATGCAGAAAAAAATTATTTTTAATTTGCAACCTGATGGAGGTCAGTATAGATGGACTAATAGACCAAGTCCCACACACCGCTAGAAGCCCCAATATTTTTTCAGAGCTAGATGCAGAAAAAAATTATTTTTAATTTGCAACCTGATGGAGGTCAGTATAGATGGACTAATAGACCAAGTCCCACACACTGCTAGAAGCCCAAATATTTTTTCAGAGCTAGATGCAGAAAAAAATTATTTTTAATTTGCAACCTGATGGAGGTCAGTATAGATGGACTAATAGACCAAGTCCCACACACCGCTAGAAGCCCAAATATTTTTTCAGAGCTAGATGCAGAAAAAAATTATTTTTAATTTGCAACCTGATGGAGGTCAGTATAGATGGACTAATAGACCAAGTCCCACACACTCCTAGAAGCCCAAATATTTTTTCAGAGCTAGATGCAGAAAAAAGTTATTTTTAATTTGCAACCTGATGGAGGTCAGTATAGATGGACTAATAGACCAAGTCCCACACACCGCTAGAAGCCCAAATATTTTTTCAGAGCTAGATGCAGAAAAAATTTTTTTTTAATTTTGCAACCTGATGGAGGTCAGTATAGATGGACTAATAGACCAAGTCCCACACACTGCTAGAAGCCCAAATATTTTTTCAGAGCTAGATGCAGAAAAAAATTATTTTTAATTTGCAACCTGATGGAGGTCAGTATAGATGGACTAATAGACCAAGTCCCACACACCGCTAGAAGCCCAACTATTTTTTCAGAGCTAGATGCAGAAAAAAATTATATTCAATTTGCAACTTGCTGGAGGTCAGTATAGAAGGACTAATAGAACAAGTCCCACACACTGCTAGAAGCCCAAATATTTTTTCAGAGCTAAATGAAGAAAAAAATTATTTTTAATTTGCAACCTGATGGAGGTCAGTATAGATGGACTAATAGACCAAGTCCCACACACTGCTAGAAGCCCAAATATTTTTTCAGAGCTAGATGCAGAAAAAAATTATTTTTAATTTTCAACCTGATGGAGGTCAGTATAGATGGACTAATGGACCAAGTCCCACACACGGCTAGAAGCCCAATATTTTTTCAGAGCTAGATGCAGAAAAAAATTATTTTTAATTTGCAACCTGATGGAGGTCAGTATAGATGGACTAATAGACCAAGTCCCACACACTGCTAGAAGCCCAAATATTTTTTCAGAGCTAGATGCAGAAAAAAATTATTTTTAATTTGCAACCTGATGGAGGTCAGTATAGATGGACTAATAGACCAAGTCCCACACACCGCTAGAAGCCCAACTATTTTTTCAGAGCTAGATGCAGAAAAAAATTATATTCAATTTGAAACCTGCTGGAGGTCAGTATATAAGGACTAATAGAACAAGTCCCACACACTGCTAGAAGCCAAAATATTTTTTCAGAGCTAAATGAAGAAAAAAATTATTTTTAATTTGCAACCTGATGGAGGTCAGTATAGATGGACTAATAGACCAAGTCCCACACACTGCTAGAAGCCCAAATATTTTTTCAGAGCTAGATGCAGAAAAAAATTATATTCAGTTTGCAACCTGATGGAGGTCAGTATAGATGGACTAATAGAATGATGCTATGCCCAAAAGATTTTACTTCACTAGGTGCAGTAAAAAAATTGGTATTCTATACACAGGTGTTATATCTTGCAACACAGATAGGCTACTCCACTGACTAACACACTCTGCAATAGGCCAAAAAGGATTAGCTTTGCTAGATTCAGCCAAATGCTGTGAAAAAAACTTGCAAGCACTGGCACAGACCTGCCTGGCAAAAACTGATAGAAACTCATGTAACCTAGTCCTGAAAAGGACTCCAATTACAATTAGTCTTTACTCCCACAACCTATCTATTTAAGAGCACAGACCTCCCTGATAAAAGTCGTAGGAAATGCTGTAACCTAGTCCTTAAAAGGACTGCAATCACAATTATTCCCTACTCCCAAGCTATCTGTATATTTGTGCGAAAATTGGCTTGAAATTAACAAGGTATAGCGCACACAGCAACAGCGGTGCCGTCTAACACGCAGCTGCAGCAGTGAGAAAATGGTGGCGACGGGGAAAATGGCTTGGTCTTATAGGGCAAGGACATGTGACATACACTGCCAATGACACATGCCCTTGCTTGTGTGAAAAAAAGCACTTCGCTCCGTGTGTGCGCTGCTGATAGGCTGACAGATTGCTCCTCCCCACTGCAAATGCGGGAAAGAGAAAAAAAAATGGAGATCTTCATTGTTCCTGCAGAGATCCATCCCCTGCCCCTCCCCCCACCCCGCTGTACACTCAAACTGCGTATTAACATTAATTTTCATCATTACTGAGAAAAAATCCAGTTATGATTTTGGTGCACGAACAGTTATCGAACATAACCTCGAACAGCCGAATTTTTCTCAAATTGTTCGTGTTCGCCGAACGGCTCGAACACCGCCCAAAACAGCTCGAATTTGAGATTGGCGAACAGTTCGAGTAGAACAACGCTCATCTCTAACAATGAGTAAGAGGAGGAGGAGGAAGAACAGGAGCTAGTTTCATGTGCTATAGATGGTACTACCTGCACAGCTGTCATACCGTCTGTTCAGTGTGGATGGCCAGAGGACAGAAAAGACTAGGAGGAGAGCATGGTCAGTCATCCTCTTAGTGAGGACACGGAAGTCTTGCCTGTTAGTAGTCTGGCACGCATGGCTGAGTTTATGTTACGCTGCCTTTCCCATGACCCTCGCTTTCTCAAAATTTTGGGTGACAGTCATTACTGGTTGGTGACACTTCTAGACCCATGCTACATGGAGAACTTTAATTCTCTTATTCCTGAAGCAGACAGGTCTACAAAAATGGGGTTGTACCAGAAGGCCCTTATTGCGGAATTATTAAAAAAATTCCCATCTGAAAACGCTGGTGGCAGAGGTCACAGTTCGTTGGACAACCAAGGAGTACAGCCGAGAGAGACACAACTTCAATCCAGCAGAGGCAGGGGAACGCTGTCAAAGTTCTGGGAGAATTTTCTCAGCCCCTCCCATCGCACAAGCCATGAGGCGCGGGGTACTCTCACAAGGAGTGCAAACTTTGGGAAGATGCTGAGGGAGTACCTTGCCGACCGTACCAACATCCTCCGCGATTCCTCTGTGCCTTATAATTATTGGGTATCCAAGCTGGATACGTGTAATGAACTGGCTGTCTATGCCTTCTAGGTCCTGGTCTGCCCTGCCGCCAGCGTTTTATCATAGCGGGTTTTTTGTGCTGCTGGTGGAATTATAACTGATAAGCGCATGCGCCTGTCAGCTGAAAATGCTGACAGGCTGACTCTTATAAAAATGAACAAGGGCTGGATTGGGCCAGACTTCTCAACACCACCGAATGATAGCAGCGTAACATAAACTCAAATCCATTGTCTTTTCTTGGGAGATATATTACCATGCACTTTTTCACACCAAGACATGGGTATACGCTTCATGATTTTGGCTATTTGCTCTTGTCCTCCTTCTCCTCATCCTCCACCACCATATCACCAGGGAGACCATGGTCCATGATGCAACACCCACATAATTTTTTTAAAGGGTGTTTATGATTTCCCCAGGGGAAAATGTTTGTCAGCCCATACACTTAGTGCATGGGCATTACAAGTATAGGAGGCCCGCTCCTTTCTAATGGGAACATTTTTAATGAGGCCCTCCTCCACGTCTCTTCCAAGGGGCATTGGAGTGCCTCCCAATTTTTGTCAACCCTTGCATTCACTGCATAGGCAAACACAATGAGAGACCCACTTCCTAATAATGGGAACATTGTTTTGCAGCCCAATAACCAGGATCGATATCACGCATTTGGTAGTCGCATTGTACAAATCTGTTTTTTAGATCGACAGCCTGCTGCTCAAATTCTGCACTTTGATGCAGTGCCCTCATAAATTATCCAAGGAGATCACATATTACATAGGCTGGATGTGCTGAGCTTGCATTTAAGAGAGAATTTACACTGGTTTTCTTGAGTTGCAAAATTGTTTGAAGCATATCCATGTCATCTTTCTGTATTGTGATGTTAAGAAAATCAATTGATTGTCATTAAGCATATTCAGGAAACATGAGTCTTCTGGACCTTGCCTTATAAAGAGGACATCATTGATACATCTCATCTATAAGATTACATTTTTTGCATGCTGTATTTTTTCTTTCTCCCTTTGGCCCAAAAATTATTAGCATTATTAGCATATGACGGAGAGCTAGTCAGTCCTTTGCCACGGTGCTGGTCCGCAAAAAATATCTATTTAAAAAAAATTATGATTAAGGGCAAAATCAATCAATTCTGTCAGCAATCTTAACAAGTGCCAGAACTGTAGAAAAAGACATGGACCGCACATCCAAAATAACACACGTTAATCTAATACCACTAGTCAAAAATTTACAAAATTGAACATGAAGATCTTAGTTTAACATTCTGATCAGACTGTATGAAACCTTTTTCCATGCCTCTCAGTGGGTCCCTAGCATAAAAGGTGGCCTGGAGTCATAGGGACTCAGCCTTGCAGCATGTGGTGCATGCCCACCCTGCTGGTGCATTTTCGCTGTGACGTTGTTTTGAGCACTGTGCCACACCTTTTAGGCTAGAAACCCACTGAGAGGTTCACCATGACGTGGCAGTGGGCTTCATGCAGTCTGATCAGAATGTTAAACTAAGAACCTCATATTCAGTTTTGTAAATTTTTGCCTAACAGCATTAGATCAAAGAATGTTTTTTGGATGTGCGGTCCATGTCTTTTTCTAAAGTTCTGGAATCTTAACAAATCACTATCCATAGTCAGATATTAAGAAAATATATGACCGCCATATGTTATTGTTGGTGATAAATGAAGGTTTAAAGTGATACACTTTAGTCCTCGCCTGTTGAGTGGCAGATCACATTGAACTCTCACATGCCCAATACTTACACACGACAACCTTTTCAGCTCAAGCCACTAATGTTTAATTAGTTAGTTCACTGTCACTCTATGACTGACTCATTATGCCTCATTAGGCAACCCGATTGAATTGTATTCCTCTCCAAAGTGAGTTTTTCTTCCAACAAGTAGCCGTTCATCACTGCTTCTCCTGGATGTAACTGTCACCACATTCAACCCCTGGTCCACCACTACAACTCAAATACCTTAAGATTACTCTCTGCCTTACTGCATCAAGAGAGTCTTTCAATCTATCAAGATTTCATTCTATCAGACCAGACCAAATATATGTGTATATACTTGTGTGCATATACAGTTGAAACCAGAAGTTTACATACACTATATAAAAAGACACATATGTATGTTTTTCTCAATATCTCACATGAAATCAAAATAAACGTTTCCCGTTTTAGGTAAATTAGGATTACCATAATTTTTAATATTTGCCAAATGCCAGAATAATGAGGGAGAGAGAATGTTTTAAGCCATTTTTATTACTTACTGCAAAGTCAAAAGTTTACATACATTTCATTAGTATTTGGTATAATTGCACTTAGACTGAATGACTTGGGTAAAACGTTTGGGATGTCCTTCCACAAGCTTCTCACAATAGTTGGTCAAAATTTGGGCCCATTTCTCCTGACAAAACTGGTGTAGCTGATCCAGGTTTGTAGGTCGCCTTGCTCACACCTGCCTTTTTAGCTTTGCTCATAAATTTTCCATAGGATTGAGATCAGTGCTTTGAGATGGCCACTCCAAAACATTACCATATTGGCAGTATGCTTCTAGTCACTCTCCATTTGGAAGACAAATTTCCGCTCAAGCTTTAACTTCCTGGCTGATGTCTTGAGATGATTCTTCAGTATTGCCACATAATCTTCTTTTCTCATTATGCCATCTATTTTGTGAAGTGCACCAGTACCTCCTGCAGCAAAACAACCCCACAACATGATGCTGGCACCCCCGTATTTCACAGTTGGGATGGTGTTCTTAGGCTTCCAAGCTTCTCCCTTTTTCCTCCAAACGTAATGATTGTCATTATGCCCAAAAAGTTCAATTTAAGTTTCATCAGACCTCAGGACATGTCTCCAAAAATTAAGGTGATTTTTCCTGTGTGCATTTGCAAACAATATTCTAGCTTTTTTACATTTCTTTTGGAGTAATGACTTCTTCCTGGCAGAGCGGCCTTTCAGTCCAAGTTGATACAGTACTTAGTTCACTGTGGCTATTGACACAATCTTACTAGCTTCCGCCATCATCTTCACAAGGTCTTTTGCTTTTTTCCTTGGCTTGATATGCACATGTTGGACCAAAGCACGTTCATCTCTGTCACACAGAACCCGTCTCCTTCCTGAGTTGTATGATGGCTGGACATTGCTATCCTATTTGTGCTTATTTGTTCGTCTACGAACAAAATCTTTTCAGCTAGGGATTTTGGTAATTGTAAATCTAAAGGGGTGGTCTACAAGGCGACCTGTACTTGCCCCAAGAACTATGTAGGGAAGACCCAGAAGGAGATGCAGACACGAGTGGGTGAGCACTTGGGAGACATTAGAAACAAACGTGACACACCGATTGCACGTCATATGAATGAAGTCCATGGGGGATGACTGAAAGAAATATCATTAATATGAACAAAACCATTCTGAGTAAAGAAACCGAGTGGATATTTAGATTACAGTCAGTATCCCCAAAAGGACTAAATGAACAACTCTCATACTGTATGTATGCTTTCTGTGAAGTATCCCCTCATAGTGTCTCCCACTAGACAAACTCCCCATATTCCATGTTCTTACCCCTTAAGTCTGGTATTTTCTCTGACCTCTGCCTTAATATGGGCATATTTCTATAAATTGTCTTTCTCTATGTCCTCGGCATTGAGGAATTCCTATTATGGAATAGTTATATATCTTACATCTATTTGTGGCAATGTATATCCACCTTTATATCCTTAATGGATTGATACCTAATTAGCTGTCCCTAATGATTTGTCTTTATACCTTCTCTCTATACATGGACAAATATTTCCCACTGACAGAATCATCTTGATTGATATGGCGTGCTGTATTCTAGTGCTTCATGTTAGCCCATGGCATCGTGGTTAGCAGCCATAAATAGCCAGTAAAAACTTCATTTTGATATGATAAACTGAACTGTTCTCTTTCTGGACATCTTTTTACCTGGCCTCCTGATGAACCGATGTGACGGGGAAACGCGTTGAGGCAATACCTAGATCTATGAGATAAGTTCTAATAACATTATGCATGGATCAATATATCTGTGTGTTATCTCAATGCAGTATCTATAATGTATTAGAATAGGCAGTCACCTTTTCTCTGTGTATAGCTCACCATAATAGGGCGAAACAGGGTAAGATAGGGACTGCCGCCGAGGAACGGGGGTGCCAAAATCTCTGTCATAGGGTGTCAACCCCCATGCTAAGCAGGAATTGATCAGGCTTTAACTAGGGCGAGTTAAGTGTATTATATACAATTGGTGCCTGATTGGGCTTATCCAAATCCCATAGGGACATTGGCTTTTTCTTGCATCATTGTCTTTTTTCGGTCGCATTATTGTGACTGAAATGAGACCTTTTCTATCACAAAAGGGAATTTGGTGTTTTTAATATTTCTTAATAAAATTTAGCTTTAGAAGATTTATGTTCACATTCTACAGGTGCTTGAGGGCAGGGATGGTACATCTCGCTGACGGCACACTGGGTTAATATAGTGGAAGCCGGGACCCAGTCGGACCTTGGGATGGAACACGTCCTCCCGACACCGATGATTGCGGGCCCTAGTTCAATCAGGGTTGACCGCACATTCTACAGTTCCTGCACCTCCTCCTCCTCTTCAGCCTCCATCTCTGAAATGATATCAGTCGGAAGCTGTAAGCACTGCAGCACTGCCTCGGCCAAGCGGCAACTGGCTGTGCTGAAGCTAATATGCTTAGGTGACAAACCGCACAACGCTGAAGAGTTGTTCGCAGCTCTGAAACAGCATGCAGATCTGTGGCTCACACCGATGAACCTACAGCCAGGCATGGTCCTGTGTGACAATGGCCAGAACCTTGTGGCGACTCTGAGGCGAGGCGAGCTCACACAAGTACTATGCCTGGTTCATGTGCTTAACCTCGTGGTACAGCAGTTTATCAAAACCTACATGGATCTGTTGAATCTGCTTGTCAAAGTATGCCGCCTGTGTGCCTATTTTCCAAAGTCAGCTACATCGTCCGCCACCCTTGCTGTGCTTCAGCAGCGTTTGCAGATTCCTGCTCACCTACTGATCTGCAATGTCCCCACGCATTGGGAAGGGTTCTACGTCTCTTGCAAGGGACATTGGAGTTCCTCCAAATTTTTGCCAGCTGTTGCTTCACTGCATAGGCAAACAGTATGGGAGACCCACTTCCTAATAATGGGAACATTGGGAAGGATTTGTGAGCAGAAGAGGGCAGTAGTTGACTACCAGCATCAACAAGGCTGTCGGTATTCAGGTCTGACTCCACACATAAGACCTCAGGAGTGGACATGGATGTCAGACATATGTACCATCCTCCAAAACTTTAAGGACTCCACCAAGATGGTTAGCGACGATGGTGCCATAATTAGCGTCACCATCCCGCTTCTCTGTCTACTGAAACACTCTCTGCTCACAATTATAGAGGATGCATTGCAGGAGGAGCACAATGAGATGGAGCAAGGAACCATACAGGGTGATTCCACACAGCCCAGCCTCATCTCATCCTAATGTGGATTGGGTGAAAATGAGCAACAGGAGGAGGAATAAAAGGAGCTAGTTTTATGCGCTATGGACAGTACTACCTGCACAACTGTCATTCCGTCTGTTCAGCATGGATGGCCTGAGGATAGTATGAGGAGGAATAGGAGGAGGTTGAGGAGGAGAGCATGGTCAGTCGTCCTCTTGGTGAGGACATGGAAGTCTTGCCTGTTAGCAGTCTGGCACCAATGGCTGAGTTTATGTTACGCTGCCTTTCCCGTGACCCTCGTGTTGTCCAAATTTTGGGTGACAGTCATTATTGATTGATGACACTTCTAGACCCAAGCTACAAGGAGAACTTTCTGTCTCTTATTCCCTTGCAGGACAGGCCTATTAAAATGGTGTAGTACAAGAAGGCCCTTGTTGCAGAATTATTAAAAAAAATCCCATCTAAAAATGCTGACGATAGAGGTCACAGTTCGTTGGACAACCAAGGAGTACAGGCGAGAGAGACACAAATGCAATCGAGCAGAGGCAGAGGAACAGTGTCAAAGTTCTGGGACAGTTTTCTTAGACCATCCCATCGCACAAGCCCTGATGCACGGGGTATTTTCCCAAGGAGGGAAAAGTTGCGGAAGATGCTGAGAGAGTACTTTTCCCGACCGTACCAACATCCTCCGTGATTTATCTGTGCCTTAAAATTATTGGGTATCCAAGCTGGACACGTGGCATGAACTGGCTTTCTACGCCTTGGAGGATCTGGCCTGCCCTGCTGCTAGCATTTTGTCGGAGCGGGTGTTTATTGTCACCGGTGGAATTATTATAACCGATCGGCGCATCCGCCTGTCAACTGAAAATGCTGACAGGCTGACTCTTATTAAAATGAACAAGGGCTGAATTTAGACAGACTTCTCAACACCACCGAATGATAAAAGTGTAACATAAATAGAGATGAGCGTTGTTCTACTCGAACTGTTCGCCAATCTCAAATTCGAGCTGTTTTGGGCGGTGTTCGAGCCGTTCGGCGAACACGAACGATTTGAGAAAAATTCGGCTGTTCGAGGTTATGTTCGATAACTGTTCGTGCACCAAAATCATAACTGGATGTTTTCTCAGTAATGATGAAAATTAATGTTAATACGCAGTTTGAGTGTACAGCGGGGTGGGGGGAGGGGCAGGGGATGGATCTCTGCAGGAATAATGAAGATCTCCATTTTTTTTCTCTTTCCCTCATTTACAGTGGGGAGGTGCAATCTGTCAGCCTATCAGCAGCGCACACACGGAGCGAAGTGCTTTTTTTCACACAAGCAAGGGCATGTGTCATTGGCAGTGTATGTCACATGTCCTTGCCCTATAAGACCAAGCCATTTTCCCCGTCGCCACCATTTTCTCACTGCTGCAGCTGCGTGTTAGACGGCACCGCTGTTGCTGTGTGCGCTATACCTTGTTAATTTCAAGCCAATTTTCGCACAAATCTACAGATAGCTTGGGAGTAGGGAATAGTTGTGATTGCAGTCCTTTTAAGGACTAGGTTACAGCATTTCCTACGACTTTTATCAGGCAGGTCTGTGCTCTTAAATACATAGGTTGTGGGAGTAAAGACTAATTGTAATTGGAGTCCTTTTCAGGACTAGGTTACATCAGTTCCTATCAGTTTTTGCCAGGCAGGTCTGTGCCAGTGCTGTGCAAGTTTTTTTCACAGCATTTGGCTGAATCTAGCAAAGCTAATCCTTTTTGGCATATTGCAGAGTGTGTTAGTCAGTGGAGTAGCCTATCTGTGTTGCAAGATATACCACCTGTGTATAGAATACCAATTTTTTTACTGCACCTAGTGAAGTAAAATCTTTTGGGCATAGCATCATTCTATTAGTCCATCTATACTGACCTCCATCAGGTTGCAAATTGAATATAATTTTTATCTGCATCTAGCTCTGAAAAAATATTTGGCCTTCTAGCAGTGTGTGGGACTTTCTCTATTAGTCCATCTATACTGACCTCCATCAGGTTGCAAACTGAATATATTTTTTTATGCATCTACCTCTGAAAAAATATTGGGCTTGTAGCTGTGTGTGGGACTTGTTCTATTAATCCATCTATACAGACCTCCATCAGGTTGCAAACTGAATATAATTTTTTTCTGCATCTACCTCTGAAAAAATATTTGGGCTTCTAGCTGTGTGTGGGACTTGTTCTATTACTCCATCTATACTGACCTCCATCAGGTTGCAAATTGAATATAATTTTTTTCTGCATCTAGCTCTTAAAAAATATTGGGCTTCTAGCTGTGTGTGGGACTTGTTGTATTAGTCCATCTATACTGACCTCCATCAGGTTGCAAACTGAATATATTTTTTTCTGCATCTACCTCTGAAAAAATATTGGGCTTCTATCTTTGTGTGGGACTTGTTCTATTAATCCATCTATGCAGACCTCCATCAGGTTGCAAACTGAATATAATTTTTTTCTGCATCTAGCTCTGAAAAAATATTTGGCCTTCTAGCAGTGTGTGGGACTTTCTCTATTAGTCCATCTATACTGACCTCCATCAGGTTGCAAATTAAAAATAATTTTTATCTGCATCTAGCTCTGAAAAAATATTTGGGCTTCTAGCTGTGTGTGGGACTTGTTCTATTACTCCATCTATACTGACCTCCATCAGGTTGCAAATTGAATATAATTTTTTTCTGCATCTAGCTCTGAAAAAATATTGGGCTTCTAGCTGTGTGTGGGACTTGTTGTATTAGTCCATCTATACTGACCTCCATCAGGTTGCAAACTGAATATATTTTTTTCTGCATCTACCTCTGAAAAAATATTGGGCTTCTAGCTGCGTGTGGGACTTGTTCTATTAATCCATCTATACAGACCTCCATCAGGTTGCAAACTGAATATAATTTTTTTCTGCATCTAGCTCTGAAAAAATATTTGGCCTTCTAGCAGTGTGTGGGACTTTCTCTATTAGTCCATCTATACTGACCTCCATCAGGTTGCAAACTGAATATAATTTTTTTCTGCATCTAGCTCTGAAAAAATATTTGGCCTTCTAGCAGTGTGTGGGACTTTCTCTATTAGTCCATCTATACTGACCTCCATCAGGTTGCAAATTAAAAATAATTTTTATCTGCATCTAGCTCTGAAAAAATATTTGGGCTTCTAGCTGTGTGTGGGACTTGTTCTATTACTCCATCTATACTGACCTCCATCAGGTTGCAAATTCAATATAATTTTTTTCTGCATCTAGCTCTGAAAAAATATTGGGCTTCTAGCTGTGTGTGGGACTTGTTGTATTAGTCCATCTATACTGACCTCCATCAGGTTGCAAACTGAATATATTTTTTTCAGCATCTACCTCTGAAAAAATATTGGGCTTCTAGCTGTGTGTGGGACTTGTTCTATTAATCCATCTATACAGACCTCCATCAGGTTGCAAACTGAATATAATTTTTTTCTGCATCTAGCTCTGAAAAAATATTTGGCCTTCTAGCAGTGTGTGGGACTTTCTCTATTAGTCCATCTATACTGACCTCCATCAGGTTGCAAATTAAAAATAATTTTTATCTGCATCTAGCTCTGAAAAAATATTTGGGCATCTAGCTGTGTGTGGGACTTGTTCTATTACTCCATCTATACTGACCTCCATCAGGTTGCAAATTGAATATAATTTTTTTCTGCATCTAGCTCTGAAAAAATATTGGGCTTCTAGCTGTGCGTGGGACTTGTTGTATTAGTCCATCTATACTGACCTCCATCAGGTTGCAAACTGAATATATTTTTTTCTGCATCTACCTCTGAAAAAATATTGGGCTTCTAGCTGTGTGTGGGACTTGTTCTATTAATCGATCTATACAGACCTCCATCAGGTTGCAAACTGAATATAATTTTTTTCTGCATCTAGCTCTGAAAAAATATTTGGCCTTCTAGCAGTGTGTGGGACTTTCTCTATTAGTCCATCTATACTGACCTCCATCAGGTTGCAAATT
Source organism: Phyllobates terribilis (assembly GCF_046119375.1). Classification (NCBI taxonomy): domain Eukaryota; kingdom Metazoa; phylum Chordata; class Amphibia; order Anura; family Dendrobatidae; genus Phyllobates; species Phyllobates terribilis. Next base: position 419,006,820 of record NW_027362762.1, on the reverse strand, counting down.
AAAAATAATTTTTATCTGCATCTAGCTCTGAAAAAATATTTGGGCTTCTAGCTGTGTGTGGGACTTGTTCTATTACTCCATCTATACTGACCTCCATCAGGTTGCAAATTGAATATAATTTTTTTCTGCATCTAGCTCTGAAAAAATATTGGGCTTCTAGCTGTGTGTGGGACTTGTTGTATTAGTCCATCTATACTGACCTCCATCAGGTTGAAAACTGAATATATTTTTTTCTGCATCTACCTCTGAAAAAATATTGGGCTTCTAGCTGTGTGTGGGATTTGTTCTATTAATCCATCTATACAGACCTCCATCAGGTTGCAAACTGAATATAATTTTTTTCTGCATCTAGCTCTGAAAAAATATTTCGCCTTCTAGCAGTGTGTGGGACTTTCGCTATTAGTCCATCTATACTGACCTCCATCAGGTTGCAAACTGAATATAATTTTTTTCTGCATCTAGCTCTGAAAAAATATTTGGCCTTCTAGCAGTGTGTGGGACTTTGTCTATTAGTCCATCTATACTGACCTCCATCAGGTTGCAAACTGAATATAATTTTTTTCTGCATCTAGCTCTGAAAATATATTTGGCCTTCTAGCAGTGTGTGGGACTTGTTCTATTAGTCCACCTATACTGACCTCCATCAGGTTGCAAATTCAAAATAATTTTTTGTCTGCATCTAGCTCTGAAAAAATATTTGGCCTTCTAGCAGTGTGTGGGACTTTCTCTATTAGTCCATCTATACTGACCTCCATGAGGTTGCAAACTGAATATTTTTTTTTCTGCATCTACCTCTGAAAAAATATTTGGGCTTCTAGCTGTGTGTGGGACTTGTTCTATTAGTCCATCTATACTGACCTCCATCAGGTTGCAAATTGAATATAATTTTTTTCTGCATCTAACCCAGCCAATAGTTTTGGCCTAATACCACAGTTTGGCCACTCAGCTCTGCTCGGTTCCCATCCATTGTTTTTTTTTGCAAACAACTCCAGAGTTGTGAATTAGTTAACCACCAAAATGAGCGGAAAAAGGCCTGCTGCTGGTGGAAAGGGGAATAGGCGTGTTGGGAAGGGGAAAAAAGGTTGTGTCCGTGGGGTAGGTGTTAAAGCAACAGTAACATCTGCAGAAGAAAGACCATCTTCCAGCCAAACTAAAATGTCTACTTCTTTTAGCGGACAATGTGATAAGATCCCTTTCTTACGGCCACGCCAATCGCTACAAATTCCAGATGAGGCACAAAAACAGCAGGTGCTTCAACGGATATCAAATGCTCCTTTAAGTGGGCTCTCCTCCACATCAACTTCAACATCACAAATACTCCAGTCCTCAAAGGTGTCACCCCAATCGCACTTGCTTCCTCACAGCTCCCAAATCTCCAGCTGCCCGTCTGAGTATGAGGTAGAACAGATGTTTGAGTCTGCAGAGCTGTTTACTCATACTATAGCCTGGGAATCAGAGGTCGACTCCAGCGCTTCTGTGAATCCAGACGAGGAAATGATCTGCACTGATGCCCAGAATCTTTATGAGTCGGATCCAGGACCAGACGCAGAAGGTTCTGACCATAATGTAGACCTTCATTCCCAAACTGTAACTCCTGTTGGTGGAGACAATGAGGAAGACGATGATGAGACTCAAATACCTGATTGGAGCGACAACTTTAGTTTTTTGTCAGGGCAGGAACAGGTTGGCTCTGAGGACGACGGGTGTGATAACGCACAGGGTGATGATGATGAGGTTGGAGATCCCACTTACTGTCAACCCACAGTCAGCCAAGAGATGAGGTCAGCAGAGGAGGTGGAGGAAGATGCTAGTGACGACGAGGTCAGGTTGCGCCTTCCTGGACAGAGACGTAGTACTGGAAGCACGTCAACAACTGCATCCTTAAACACAACTCTGCCTCTCACCACAAGTCGTGGTGGCTCTTCAGGTCGCATGGGTGCTAAGCCTTGCATAGCCTGGGCATTTTTTCAGATCGATAAAGATGACCCAACTCGTGTTATCTGTAACATTTGTCAGCAAAAGCTAAGTAGAGGCCAAAAAATACATAGTTTGAGTACTTCATGCATGAACCGGCACATGGACATGAAGAATAAGTTGCAGTGGGAAGCTCAGTGTGCTACAATGCGGCCTAGCCGGCCGGGCCACCCACTGTCTGCCATATCTTGTGCATCCGCGGCCTCTTCATCCTCTGTGACTGGGGGGACAGCAGTCACACCTGTTTTGGGGCGCAGACCTGCCACCTCTTTACCCGCAACAGCCAGCGTGATTGGCAGGTCATCATTTTCTTTGGAGGTGGTAACACCAGCTGGTGTTGAGCGCTGTCCGACATCGATAGCACCACCTTTGGATCAAGGCAACCTAACATGTCCGCCTGCATCTTCCTCACAGACCGGCAGTTTGCCGGGGACACCCTTATCAACTCCGTCTAAGCACAATAGCCAGCCCTCGGTCCCTCAGATGTGGACAAGTAAAAGACCATTTCCTCCTAGCCGTGAGAAAGCTAAGAGGTTGAATTTCACCATCTGCAAGCTCTTGGCTACAGAAATGCTGCCTTTCCGCCTGGTGGACACAGAGGATTTTCGAGACCTTATGTCCGTCGCAGTGCCCCAGTACCAGATGCCCAGTCGGCACTACTTCTCAAAGAAAGGTGTGCCTGCGCTCCACCAGCATGTCGCACACAACATCACCGCTTCTTTGAGAAACTCTGTGTGTGACAGGGTGCATTTCACCACAGACACTTGGACGAGTAGGCATGGACAGGGGCGTTACATGTCGCTGACTGGGCACTGGGTAACTATGGTGACAGCAGGACAAGGGGCTGCTGTCCAAGTCTTGCCGTCCCCACGAGTTGTGCGTCAATCCTCTTTATGTCAAAGTTCCTCCACTGCTTCTGCCTCCTCAACCTCCTCTCAGTCTTCCACCTGCACCCAAAGCCTGTCTGGTCATGCCACAAGCTTTCTAACTGCGCAGAAGGGATAATGGACACCTCCTTACTATGCTGGCAGTAGGGCTCAACGTCATCAGGCGGTTTTTACTTTGAAATGTCTGGGAAATGTGAGTCACACAGCTGAGGAGTTGTGGTCAGCTCTGGAGAACCAATTTCATGAATGGTTGTCTCCACTGGACCTGAAACCAGGGAAGGCCGTGTGCGACAATGCTGCAAACCTGGGTGCGGCCCTTCGCCGGGGCAATGTCACACACGTGCCTTGTATGGCTCACGTGTTGAACCTGGTTGTCCAGCAATTTTTAGCCCACTATCCCAGACTAGATGGCCTTCTGCAGAGGGCACGGTCGCTGTGTGCTCACTTCCGCCGTTCGCATCCCGCAGCTCAGCGACTTACATCTCTACAGAAGTCGTTGGGCCTGCCACTTCACCGGCTAAAATGCGATGTGCCTACCCGGTGGAATTCAACTCTGCACATGTTGCAGCGACTGTGGCAGCACCGACAAGCCCTGGTGCAATACGTTCTGACGTATAGCCTGGGCCAACGAGATCCAGACGTGGGGCAAATCACGCTGGAGGAGTGGTCTCAGATCAGGGACCTATGCACCCTTCTGCACAGTTTTGAAATGGCGACGAAGATGTTTAGTGCTGACGATGCCATTATCAGCATGACTATTCCGGTGATTTACATGCTGGAGCACATGTTAAACAGAATTCGGAGTCAGGTGGTGGCACAAGAGGAGGTGGAGGAAGTAGAGGAGGAGGAGTTGTATGCGGAAGGGCTAACATCTGCAAGGTCCAGACGGTCGGCAGCACCAAGGCGGCAGGCATATGAGGGTGGGGGAGATGGTTTTACCAGGGCGCATGGTAGCAGCCAAACTAGTGAGGAAGGTGCAGGAGCCCAGGAAGAAGTGGAGGACCAACTGATGGAAGACTCATCAGTAGTGTTGAGCATTCCGATACTGAAATATCGGGTATCGGCCGATATTCGCGGTATCGGAATTCCGATACTTAATTCCGATACTTTTGCAATATCGTATACCGGAATCGGAAGTTCCCATAATGCAATGAGACATTTTCATTTTATTCAGCCAATGAGGATCCTAAGAAGTGTGGGCACATCCTGTTAGGCATGTAGGCATCTTAACTAATGGCATGGCTGTGATTGGCTGCTGAAATGATGTCATGATGCACTATAAAAGCCACCGCCGCCATTTTGAGCTCACTCTGCTGTGAATTCAGTTAGGGATAGGACGCTGTTGTTCTGAGGGACAGTTTTAGCTACCTATTTGCTCTATACTGCTTTACCCAAGCTACTTTCTAAATCACTGTGCCTTGCAGTGCTAGTGCACAGTTCCCTGTGCTGTTCACCGCTGTCTGCAAGGTCTGTGTGTGTGAGTGCAGCTCACCCTGTAGTGTGTGCTTCAGCCAAGTCTGCTTGTAGTGCACTCAGTGTGTGTCACTGCCTCATACATTTGCCAATTCATAATTTTTCCTGATATCTCCTATTAGTGTGGTGGTTCCATCTGTATTCAGCTAAATTGGTTCCAAACACACTATATAGGAGTAGATAGAGACATTTTTTTCCGTCTTGCAGCACTAGTGCACAGTGCTCTGCATCTGTACTGTTCACCGCTGTCTGCAAGGTCTGGTGTGTGAGTGCAGCTCACCCTGTAGTGTGTGCTTCAACCCCGTCTGGTTGTAGTGCACTCAGTGTGTGTCACTGCCTCATACATTGTCCTTTTTTGCCAATTCATAATTTTTCCTGATATCTCCTATTAGTGTGGTGGTTCCATCCGTATTCAGCTAAATTGGTTCCAAACACACTATATAGGAGTAGATACAGAAATTTTTTTGGTCTTGCAGCGCTAGTGCACAGTGCTCTGCATCTGTACTGTTCACCGCTGTCTGCAAGGTCTGGTGTGTGAGTGCAGCTCACCCTGTAGTGTGTGCTTCAACCCCGTCTGGTTGTAGTGCACTCAGTGTGTGTCACTGCCTCATACATTGTCGTTTTTTGCCAATTCATAATTTTTCCTGATATCTCCTATTAGTGTGGTGGTTCCATCTGTATTCAGCTAAATTGGTTCCAAACACACTATATAGGAGTAGATAGAGAAATTTTTTTCCGTCTTGCAGCGCTAGTGCACAGTGCCCTGCATCTGTACTGTTCACCGCTGTCTGCAAGGTCTGGTGTGTGAGTGCAGCTCACCCTGTAGTGTGTGCTTCAACCCCGTCTGGTTGTAGTGCACTCAGTGTGTGTCACTGCCTCATACATTGTCCTTTTTTGCCAATTCATAATTTTTCCTGATATCTCCTATTAGTGTGGTGGTTCCATCCGTATTCAGCTAAATTGGTTCCAAACACACTATATAGGAGTAGATAGAGAAATTTTTTTGGTCTTGCAGCGCTAGTGCACAGTGCTCTGCATCTGTACTGTTCACCGCTGTCTGCAAGGTCTGGTGTGTGAGTGCAGCTCACCCTGTAGTGTGTGCTTCAACCCCGTCTGGTTGTAGTGCACTCAGTGTGTGTCACTGCCTCATACATTGTCCTTTATTGCCAATTCATAATTTTTCCTGATATCTCCTATTAGTGTGGTGGTTCCATCCGTATTCAGCTAAATTGATTCCAAACACACTATATAGGAGTAGATAGAGGAGCCTTTCTGCAGCCTTGGGCCCTGCAGCCCCAGCCAGATTAGTATTAGCCTATTTTTTGCAGCCTCATCTATTGCATTGTAGGTTACCTTCCTACATTGTAATAGCTACAAAAAGTTTGTGATACTATCGTTATTACATCTTTAGGCACATCCAGTGTCTTTTTGTGACAAAAAAAAACCTAAATAAAGTTCACCAAACACTCCACTTTACAGTTGTGTAGGCCACATTAGCTCATATTAAAGTCTAGTCCACACTTTATAAAATTAGTGTTTCTTATACCTGTTAGCAGCTGTTCAGGAATAAGCACACTAAGCCCTTAGTACTTTTCTGCCTATCTTTATCAGTCTACCAAGATGAAGAAGGCAGGGAGTAAGGCATGTGGTCGTGGGCGTGGGCGTGGGCGTGGAGTTTCTGCAGGGAGAGGACGTGAGGATTCTGTGCCTGCAGGGAGAGGACGTGGGGATTCTGTGCCTGCTGCGGGCACCAGTGACTCAGCATCCCCCAGTTTTACCAGGGAACAGTCCTTTATGCGCAGCTTTGTAGGAGCTAGCCGTACCCCACTGCTGCGCGAGGACCAAATTGAAGCCGTTGTCGGATGGATGGCAGCTAACGCATCGACTTCAATTAGTTCCAGATCCTCTCAGGTCCTGAGCACTGAAGAGCACCCATCTGTCTCTTCACCACCTGCCAAATTGCCCAGGCAGTCAGAGAGCCCTGGACAGGAGCCATCTCTACTTCTGTTCTCTGAATCTCTTGGCTTGGAAAGAGGGGGCCAGCCAAGCAGAATTCGAGAATTTGAAGAAGAGGTAGTATGCAGTGATGCGCAACCGTTTTGTCTCTCTGAATCTGAAGAGGCGGGTGGGCCAGTGCCTATGGTCAGCAGCACACCTCAGTACGCATCTGATGATGAGACTCAGGTGCCACTTTCTGGTGCGTACTGTGCTGTCGAGACTACCCAGGAGAAGCAGTTGTTTGAAGAGGGTGGTGTAGATGATGAGGTCCTTGACCCATCATGGCGTGAGGGACAGGAAGGTGGTGGGAGCAGCTCTGAGGAAGAGATTCCCCGAACGGCCCAAAAAGGAGGGAGAGGGAGGGGGCAGACTTGGTTGCCTGTAGCCTCCACTTCGGCACCCATTAGGAGCATGGCTCTTCCAAAATCCAAAGCGGGCGCTCCCAAGACTTGCAGTGCCTGGTCCTTTTTTGACACAGTTGCAGATGACATTTGCTTTGTCAAATGCAAGCTGTGTAATCAGAAGGTGAAAAGAGGGAAAAGTGTCAGCAACCTCAATACCACAAATATGTGGAAACATGTGCGGACCAAGCACATGGTGGAGTTACACAAACACACTGAAGACCTAGGCCAACCTACAGCGCCACCTACCACCTCTTCAGCTCGTGTTGTAGCCTCTTCCTCCAGCTCACACACAGCTGGTTCGGCTTCCTCACAGGATCGCCATGGAAGAATCTCTGGCACTGTTGTACAGAGATACAGTGTAATTCCACCCACAGCACCACTTTCCCAGTCATCCTCACACTCCCAGGCCAGTCTACAGCCATCGTTAGCACAGGCATGGGAGAAAAGGCGCCCATACTCGGCAAACCACCCCCGAGCACAGGCTCTGAATGCTGGCATTGCTAAACTACTGGCCCTTGAAATGCTATCATTCAGGCTGGTGGAGACTGACACATTCCGTAACTTTATGGCATTGGCAGTCCCACAATACAACGTGCCCAGCCGCTTTTATTTCAGCAGGCAAGCCGTCCCTGCCCTGCAACATCATGTGGAGGGAAAAATTAAACATGCGCTACAAAACGCCGTCAGTTGCAAGGTCCACCTGACCACTGATGCGTGGACCAGTAAGCATGGACAGGGACGATACCTTTCCCTCACTGCCCATTGGGTAAATGTTGTGGAGCCGGGTACAGATCTTGAGAGTGGCGCTGTACGTGTTCTGCCAACTCCAAGGATTGCAGGAATCCAGTCTGTACACATTGACTCCTCCTCATACTCCAGTTCCTCTGAATCAGCGCTGCAGGAGCCGTCACGGTCTACCTCCACATCGACCCGTGAACGGTTACCTGTTATGATGACCGATATGAGCACAGCCGTGGCCAAACGTCAACAGGCCGTATTAAAATTAATTTCTTTGGGGAATCGAAGCCACACAGCGCAGGAGCTCTGGAATGCCATCAAGCAGCAGAGTGACGTGTGGTTTGTGCCAGCGAATCTCCAGCCAGGCATGGTAGTGTGTGACAATGGCCGAAATCTGGTGGCAGCTCTGGGCCTAGGCAACCTCACTCACATCCCATGTCTGGCACATGTGCTCAACTTGGTCGTGCAGAGTTTTTTGAGGGACTATCCGGATCTTGATGCACTGCTTCACAAGGTCCGCATAGAGTGCGCTCACTTGCGGCGTTCCAGCAATGCAAGATCACGCATTGCAGCTCTGCAGCGCCGATTATGTCTTCCGGAACATCGCATCATATGTGACCTACCCACCAGGTGGAATTCAACGTTACATATGTTGGAGAGGTTGTGTGAGCAGCAGGCAGCAGTAATGGAGTACCAGCTGCAGCAGGCGCAAACAAGTCGCAGTGCGCGCCGTTCACACTTCACCACCACTGAGTGGGCCTCTATGAAGGACATTTGCCACGTTTTGCGTGCCTTCGATTATTCCACGCGGATGGCGAGTGCAGATGATGCACTAGTCAGCATGACTATCCCCCTTATCTGCCTGCTTGAAAAAACACTGCAAGCACTAAGGGATGAGGTTTTGGAAGAGGTGGAGGATGAGGAGTCACAAATGCCATCTGCTTCTCTACAGTCTGCGCAACGTGGTTCCTCACAAAGGCCTAGGCAGGGGACACTTTGTGAGGAGGATGAGGAGGAGTCAATGGATGAGGAAGACATCTGTCCAGAGGAGGGAGGTACACAATGCTGTAGTAGTCAGTATCTAGAGCGAGGGTGGGGTGATGCAGAGCAGGCAGAAATCACGCCTCAAGCAGGGGACAGCGTTTCTTGGCCAGTTGGCAGTCTGCAGCACATGGTTGATTTCATGCTGCAGTGCCTGAGAAACGACCGCCGCATCGCCCACATTCTCAACACGGCTGATTATTGGGTGTCCACCCTCCTAGATCCTCGCTACCGGGACAACTTACAAAGCCTCATAACACCGTTGAACCGGGAGCGTAAAATGCGGGAGTACCAAGACGCACTGGTGCATTCCATCATGTTCTCCATTCCAACCGAGAGCATTGCTGCTAGTGCTTTACAAAGCAGCTCAGTGCGTCGAGGCAGTGGAGGAAGCTCTGCACAAAGAGGGAGCAGAAGCAGCGCCTCAGCACAAGGCAAGACCAGTATGGCCGAAATGTGGCAAAGTTTTGTGTCCCCGCCGCCACAAATGTCTACACCATCACAGACGGCTCCAGTCAGCAGGAGGCAACGTTTCCGTCAGATGGTGACAGACTACATGTCTTGCCCTCTTTGTGTACTCCCAAACGGCTCTTCTCCCTTCAAGTTTTGGGTCTGTAAGCTGGATACATGGCCAGAGCTTAGTCAGTATGCACTGGAGGTGCTAGCTTGCCCTGCTGCTAGTGTATTATCGGAACGCGTCTTTAGTGCCGCAGGTGGTGTACTAACAGACCGTCGCATGCGACTATCCTCCGATAACGTTGACCGGCTTACTTTTCTCAAAATGAACAAGGCCTGGATCTTTCATGAATTTGCCAGTCCTCTTCCAGAATAAATAATTGGTTGGCAACAGTATCCAGGTCTCCTGTTCTGTTCATGTTTCTACCACCTGAACTGTAATCCCTGAGCTCCAACACCGCCAGTTGGCGCTCGGAAGTGCCGTCTGCACAGTCAACACTTGCTGCCGTGTTATTGGGGTTCAGTAACGTCAGCTGTTCCCCTGCTGTGCGGACGGCAATTTCTCCTGCTCTGTCCACATCCACTGTACTACTGATTTAAAACCTCCTCCAAATACACCTCTGGCTCCTCTGTTTTCAGTATTATCCCTGAGCTCCAACACCGCCAGTTGGCGCTCGGAAGTGCCGTCTGCACAGTCAACACTTGCTACCATGTTATTGGGGTTCAGTAACGTCAGCTGTTCCCCTGCTGTGCGGATGGCAATTTCTCCTGCTCTGTCCACATTCTCACTACTACAGATTTTAAAGTTGCTCCAATTACACCTCTGGCTCCTCTGTTTTCAGTATTATCCCTGAGCTCCAACACCACCAGTTGGCGCACGGAAGTGCCATCTGCACAGTCAACACTTGCTGCCGTGTTATTGGGGTTCAGTAACGTCAGCTGTTCCCCTGCTGTACGGACGGCAATTTCTCCTGCTTTGTCCACATCCACTGTACTACACATTTTAAAGTTGCTCCAATTACACCTCTGGCTCCTCTGTTTTCATTCTTATCCCTGGGCTCCAGCACCGCCAGTTGGCGCTCGGAAGTGCCGTCTGCACAGTCAACACTTGCTGCGGTGTTATTGGGGTTCGGTAACGTCAGCTGTTCCCCTGCTGTTTTCACGGCAATTTCTCCTGCTCTGTCCATATTCACTGTGCTACTTATTTAAAACTTGCTCCAATTACACCTCTGGCTCCTCCATTTTTAGTATTTACCCTGGGCTCCAATACCGCTAGTTGCTGCTCAGAAGTGCCGTCTGCACAGTCAATGCTTGCTCCAGTGTTATTGGGGTTCAGTAACGTCAGCTGTTCCCCTGCTGTGCGGACGGCAATTTCTCCTGCTTTGTCCACATCCACTGTACTACACATTTTAAAGTTGCTCCAATTACACCTCTGGCTCCTCTGTTTTCATTCTTATCCCTGGGCTCCAACACCGCCAGTTGGCGCTCGGAAGTGCCGTCTGCACAGTCAACACTTGCTGCGGTGTTATTGGGGTTCGGTAACGTCAGCTGTTCCCCTGCTGTGTTCACGGCAATTTCTCCTGCTCTGTCCATATTCACTGTGCTACTTATTTAAAACTTGCTCCAATTACACCTCTGGCTCCTCTCTATTTTTATTCTTATCCCTGGGCTCCAGCACCGCCAGTTGGCGCTCGGAAGTGCTGTCTGCACAGTCAACGCTTGCTGCAGTGTTATTGGGGTTCAGTAACGTCAGCTGTTCCCCTGCTGTACGGACGGCAATTTCTCCTGCTTTGTCCACATCCACTGTACTACACATTTTAAAGTTGCTCCAATTACACCTCTGGCTCCTCTGTTTTCATTCTTATCCCTGGGCTCCAACACCGCCAGTTGGCGCTCGGAAGTGCCGTCTGCACAGTCAACACTTGCTGCGGTGTTATTGGGGTTCGGTAACGTCAGCTGTTCCCCTGCTGTGTTCACGGCAATTTCTCCTGCTCTGTCCATATTCACTGTGCTACTTATTTAAAACTTGCTCCAATTACACCTCTGGCTCCTCTCTATTTTTATTCTTATCCCTGGGCTCCAGCACCGCCAGTTGGCGCTCGGAAGTGCTGTCTGCACAGTCAACACTTGCTGCCGTGTTATTGGGGTTCGGTAACGTCAGCTGTTCCCCTGCTGTGTTCACGGCAATTTCTCCTGCTCTGTCCATATTCACTGTGCTACTTATTTAAAACTTGCTCCAATTACACCTCTGGCTCCTCTCTATTTTTATTCTTATCCCTGGGCTCCAGCACCGCCAGTTGGCGCTCGGAAGTGCTGTCTGCACAGTCAACACTTGCTGCCGTGTTATTGGGGTTCAGTAACGTCAGCTGTTCCCCTGCTGTACGGACGGCAATTTCTCCTGCTTTGTCCACATCCACTGTACTACACATTTTAAAGTTGCTCCAATTACACCTCTGGCTCCTCTGTTTTCATTCTTATCCCTGGGCTCGAGCACCGCCAGTTGGCGCTCGGAAGTGCCGTCTGCACAGTCAACACTTGCTGCGGTGTTATTGGGGTTCGGTAACGTCAGCTGTTCCCCTGCTGTGTTCACGGCAATTTCTCCTGCTCTGTCCATATTCACTGTGCTACTTATTTAAAACTTGCTCCAATTACACCTCTAGCTCCTCCGTTTTTAGTATTTACCCTGGGCTCCAATACCGCTAGTTGCTGCTCAGAAGTGCCGTCTGCACAGTCAACGCTTGCTCCAGTGTTATTGGGGTTCAGTAACGTCAGCTGATCCCCAGCTGTGTGTCCGGCAAATTCTCCTGCTTTGTCCACATCCACTGTACTACGGATTTAAAACCTCCTCCAAATACACCTCTGGCTCCTCTGTTTTTAGTATTTACCCTGGGCTCCAGCACCGCCAGCTGGTTCTCGGCAGTTCCATTGGCTCTTGTACCTTCTGCTACCCATCCGGGTTCCAGTACCGTCAGCTGGTCCTCGGTAGTTCCATTTGCTCTTGTATCTTCTGCTACCCATCCGGGTTCCAGTACCGTCAGCTGGTTCTCGGCAGTGTCTTTGGCACGGGTACTCCCTCCTGCCCAGCCTGGTTCCAGCACGCCAGCTGTTTCCGGGTAGTGTCAACGTCACTTTGCCTCCAATGCGTTGTCCTGTCGTGTTGCGGTCGGGTTAGCCGACTCTATGGTGCCTGCAGTTTAGGTGACTCCTATGTGGGCTGCGGGATCTGGCAATGAAGGCTGGTTCCATAGTGCCAATAGGACAAGCACCCCCTGTAGGACTGTGGGTTTTGGTAACTGCGGCCGGCTCGCGGCCTTGAACTTTTTTTTACATGGGTACCTTCTGCTACCCATCCGGGTTCCAGTACCGTCAGCTGGTTCTCGGCAGTGCCTTTGGATTAGGTGCCTCCTTCTCGGAATCCAAGTTCCACCAACGTCTGCTGGTCCTTGGTAGTGCTTTCTGGCACAGGTACCTCCTGCTTAGTAACCGAGTTCCAGTAACATCAGCTGGTCCTCGGTAGTTCCATTGGCTCTTGTACCTTCTGCTACCCATCCGGGTTCCAGTACCGTCAGCTGGTCCTCGGTAGTTCCATTTGCTCTTGTATCTTCTGCTACCCATCCGGGTTCCAGTACCGTCAGCTGGTTCTCGGCAGTGTCTTTGGCACGGGTACTCCCTCCTGCCCAGCCTGGTTCCAGCACGCCAGCTGTTTCCGGGTAGTGTCAACGTCACTTTGCCTCCAATGCGTTGTCCTGTCGTGTTGCGGTCGGGTTAGCCGACTCTATGGTGCCTGCAGTTTAGGTGACTCCTATGTGGGCTGCGGGATCTGGCAATGAAGGCTGGTTCCATAGTGCCAATAGGACAAGCACCCCCTGTAGGACTGTGGGTTTTGGTAACTGCGGCCGGCTCGCGGCCTTGAACTTTTTTTTACATGGGTACCTTCTGCTACCCATCCGGGTTCCAGTACCGTCAGCTGGTTCTCGGCAGTGCCTTTGGATTAGGTGCCTCCTTCTCGGTATCCAAGTTCCACCAACGTCTGCTGGTCCTTGGTAGTGCTTTCTGGCACAGGTACCTCCTGCTTAGTAACCGAGTTCCAGTAACATCAGCTGGTCCTCGGTAGTTCCTCAGCTTTCTTGTACCTTCTGCTACATTTCCAAGTTCAAGCTTTTTGAAATGGTTCTTGGTAATCACTCTGGATCTCCCTGACGAGGACCCTGAAGACGAGGACCCTGAAGACCAACCCTAAGAAGACGAGGACCCCGAAGACAATGACCCTGAAGACGAGGACCCTGAAGACCACCCCGAAGAAGACGAGGACCCTGAAGACCACCCCGAAGAAGACGAGGACCCTGAAGACCACCCCGAAGAAGACGAGGACCCCGAAGACGAGGACCCAGAAGACCAACCCGAAGAAGACGAGGACCCCGAAGACTAGGACCCCCGAAGACGACGACCCTGAAGACCACCCCGAAGAAGACCAAGAAGATGACCCTGAAGAAGTTGACCAAGAAGACAAAGAAGAGAAGACAAGCACCAAGATACAGAAGAACAAGAGACAGAAAACCAAGAAGCAGAAATACAAGAAGCTGCAGAACAAAAAGCGGAAGAACATTAAGCATAAGACTAAAAATCAGAGCAAAAGATAATATCTAAATTATAAGCAGAAGATGACTAAGCAGTGTATGGGGGTGAGTCCGTTCCTCCTCGTGGTGCCCCTGGAAAAGACCTGCTGCTGCAGGCCAAACTGAACGCGGACAAATCCTGTTGTAAATCTTTTGTGATGGGCAGAACGAAAGGTGTAATGTCCAACCTTTTATAGATAACAACTACAGGAATGCCTGTCACAAATAAGAATATGATGAAGAAGAAGAATATGAAGAAGATGAAGAAGTAGAATATGAAGAATGTAAAAAAAAGAATAATACGAAGAAGGTGAAGAAGAAGAAGGTGAAGAAGAAGTGGATGAAAAAGATGCTGAGGATGATGAAGGAGAAAGTGTGGGGGAAGTAAAAAAGAAGGTGAAGAGCATGGAAGTAGTGAAACATAAATATCTGACAAAATATAATAATACTTAACATAGTTAATATTTCCGTAACTCAGAACATAATAAAAAAATAGTAATTCCTGCTATTCCATTTGACTGGGCTAAACCTTTATGCCTTTATTGTCTCCCCCACCTCCCCCAATACATTCTACATAATTCTTAGTTGTTTTCCTTCATGTAGAAATAACCTACAAGGAAAGAAAGGGTTTATTTTAATTCCGATATTTATGTCCAATTGACTTGCATTGGTTTCCGGTATCGGAATCGGCGATATCCGATACTTTTTCGGTATCGGTCCGATCCAATCCGATCCGATATTTCCCGATATCGGAAGGTATCGCTCAACACTACTCATCAGATGAGGGAGACCTTGATCACATTTCTGTTGTGCGAGGTTGGGGGAGAGGACACAGGAAGGAAGCATGATTGTTACCTCGCCACCTACACAACAGGGACTTGGTGCTCCTGGATGCGCAACACACATGAGTGCCTTCTTGCTGCACTACCTGCAACATGACCCTCGAATTGGGAGAATTAGAAATAATCCTGACTACTGGGTTGCCACACTGTTAGATCCCCGGTACAAAAGTAAATTTGCAGAAATTATTCCTGCCATAGAAAGGGATGCACGCATGCAGGAGTATCAGCAGAGACTGTTGCAGAATCTTACATGTGCTTTTCCACAAAACACCAGTGGTGCACTTAGTGAATCTCACAGTTCCAACTTGCCAACCGTGGGACCGTCAAGTGTTCAGCACTCAAACCATAACAGAACCACAGTATCTGCTGGTAACATCAATTTTGCGCAATCATTTCACCACTTTTTTAGCCCATCCTTTGCAAGGCCACAGGAGACAAGAAGTCTGACACATAGTCAACGCCTAGAGACGATGGTACAGGAGTATCTCCAAGTAAACATTGAAGCCATGACTGTGTCACTGGACCCTTGCTCTTTTTGGGCTTCCAATCTGGATAAATGGCCGGAGCTAGCCACTTACGCCTTGGAGATCTTGTCATGCCCCGCAGCCAGCGTTCTGTCTGAACGTGTGTTCAGCGCTGCTGGTGGTGTGCTGACAGATAAGCGCACGCGGCTCTCCACTGATAATGTAGACAGACTCACGTTCATAAAGATGAACAAATCATGGATCCGAAATGACTTTTCTACCCCTGTGTCATCCTGTGGAGAGTAAAAGATGGATGATTGGTTAAAATCACCCTACCAACCGTTTTAAGCTTTCAAATTACTAATCATGTTTATCTGTATCTTGGCTGGAAAATAATTTGGGCTTTGTAGCAGTGTGCAGCACTGATTCTATTAGGCCATCTATAATAAGCTCCACCAGATTTAAAATTACTAATCATGTTTATCTGTATCTTGGCTGGAAAATAATTTGGGCTTTGTAGCAGTGTGCAGCACTGATCCTATTAGTCCATTTATACTAAGCTCCACCAGATTTAAAATTAATAATAATTTTTAGCTGCATCTAGCCCGGAAAATAATTTTGGGGCTCCGAGATGCGCAAGACACATAAGTGCCTTCTTGCTACACTACCTGCAACATGACCCTCATATTGTCAGAATTCGAAGTAATCATGACTACTGGGTTGCCACACTCTTAGATCCCCCAAACTTTTCGATCAACCTTTTCATTTTAATAAAGACCAAAAAAATGGTCATTTTTGAAATTATAAGCATTAGCAGGTTATTAGAAACTGAAATCAAACAGTTTTCAACTCAAAACTTTATTCTAGGTGATGTTACATTTTCACATAGGACCCCTTGTTCGAAAGGAGCTTCTGAACTCTCTCGTCCATTGAATTTGTCAGGTTTTGGATGGTTTCTGCTTCAATTGTTTTGCATGAGGACAGAATACCCTCCCAGAGCTGTTGCTTAGATGTGAACTGCCTCCCGCCATCATAGACACTCCTTTTGATGATGCTCCAGAGGTTCTGAATGGGGTAGAGGTCAGGGGAGCATGGGGGTCACACCATAAGTTTGTCCCCTTTTATGCCCATATCAGCCAGAGATGCAGATGTTTTATGTGCAGCATGAGATGGTGCATTATCATGCAAAAAAATGATCTTGCTGTGAAATACACGGTTCTTCTTCTTGAACCATGGCAGGAAGTGCTGTTTGAGAAAATCCACATACATTATGGAGTACAACTTTAGCGCCTTCAGGGATCCTAAAGGGGCCGACAATCTCTCTCCCCATGATTCCAGCCCAAAACATTACTCCACCTCCTCCTTGTTGGCGCTGTAGCCGTGTTTGCGTGGGGTGTCCATCAACCAGCCATCCTCCACTCCATCCATCTGGACCATCGAGCGCTGCACGGCACTCATCCGTGAACAAAACAGTTTTGAAATCAGTCTTCATGTAATGTTTGGCCCACTGGAGCCGTTTCTGCTTGTGTGAAGTGGATAGAGGAGGTCGACAGGATGGCGTATGCACAGCTGCAAACCTCTGAAGGACCCTGCATCTTGTTGTTCGGGGGACGTTGGAGGCACCAGCAGCTTCAAAAACTTGTCTGCTGCTATGACAAGGCTTTTTTGCCGCTGCTCTTTTAACCTGACGTAATTGCCTGTAGGAAAGAGTCCTCAATTTGCCCTTATCAGCACGCACACGTGTGTACTGTGAATCAGCTACATACTTCTTGATTGCCAAGACACTTCATCCTGATCATCGCACAATGTTGATTGTAGTCATGCCTTGACCTAAACACTCCACAATTTGTTGCTTCTCAGCAGCCGACACATCCTTTTTCTTTCCCATTTTGGCAGAAAATGTAGGCTGCTTAATAATGTGAGACAGCCTTCTTAAGTAGTCTTGCCTTTCATTGGACACACCTGGCAAACTAATTAGCACAGGTGTCTGCAATTGCTTACAGTGATATAAAGAGCCCTGACACACATCACCATCAATGAGTTTAGCTGACAAACAAACAAATTCTTCCCTTATCACTCCTAAACACTTTTTGCATAATAATTTGGAACACAGTGTACATGTGCTTTTCCTCAAAACACCAGTGGTTCACGTAGTGAATCTTACAGTTCTAACTTGCCAACCGTGGTCTGTATGGAGTTGTTCAATAAAGGGCCCAAAATTAAGATAACATAGATGGGAGAGGTCTCTATGAATAGGAATTCCTAAGTATTTGATACCCTGTGAGGGCCAGGCAAAGGGAAAGTTGGACTGGATGGAATCCTATATGGATTTGGGGAGGGAGACATCGAGGGCCTCAGACTTCGCTGCATTGATTTTAAAATTTGACCATGTAACAAAGTGATCTATTTCAGCCTTAACAGCATGGATGGATATATGTGATTGAGTGATATATACAAGGACATCATCAGCAAATAGAGAGCACTTGTACTCGGTGCCTCCCACCTCAATCCACCTAATATTGGGGTTATGGCGAATTGATGAGAGCAGGTGCTCCGTCACTAGGATGTATAAGAGAGGGGACAGAGAACATCCCTGCCTTGTCCCATTGGTGATTGTGAAAGGTGATGAAAATGTTCTGACGCGCCCCCTGGGCCTTGGGACACCCGGAGCCGGACCCTTTTTGGTGGATGCTGGTGGTTGTAGTCTCCGTGGCGGCGACCCGGTTCCGTGGCTCAGGGCGGTCAAACCAGTGGCGGAACTATTTATGTGGTTTTGATGTTTAAATGTCCGACTACGCCACCCGTGGATTGCGGTCAGAGTGAACCGCCGCTCCAGGGCAGACCGCTGAGGCTGGTGTTGTGGGTGCAGCAGAGCGTAGCATAACTCCCCACGGGAGGAGTATACCCTCAGAGCAGTGTATGCGGAGGATGGGGGTGATGGTGCAGGGCAGCAGCAGTAACGACACGGAGTCAGTGATGCAGTCCAGGGCCTTTACTCAAAGTTCTTATTATCCAGACCACGTCTGCAGGTAACGGCTGCCCACGTCGTACTGTGCTCACCAGGTGAGGGGCTCAGACAACTCCCAGATAACTTTGGAGCGCTTCACAGGACCCCCTTTGTGTGTCCTTTGTCTGGCCTTTCTTACCAACCCTTCTGTCCGGCTGCCTCGGGCCTCCTCTTCGTAAACTTGGCGCCAGTTTCCCTGACCCTATGTGGTGCATTCCTAGCGGGTGTAGCGAGGGGCTGCGCCACATAAAATGTCACAGCCTCCTGTTTCTAGCTGAGGGTCGTTTCCTGCCTCCACTAGTTTCGGGGACCGGTCTCCCCCTTTGGCCTGACCCCTCCACGCAGGTGGATTCGGGCGTGCGGTGGCGACTCGCCCGTCCGCACCCCTGGGATCCCTTCGTTCCTCGTTCCTGGAGCCTTCTCCGCTCCTCTTCATTCCTTCTCACTCTTCCAGGCCTGGGCCTCTGTTACTAGGCCCGCCTCCGGAGCAGAGCTCATGCAGAGCCCCTGCTCCCTGCCACTTCTGCTCAGACTTCTTTGCACTGAACTAAGATGGTGCCCACCTTTTATACTCCCTTCTCAATGCACCCAGGAACTGCTTCCTCCCTGCTCCTGCACTACAGGGTTCCCGTTCCTCAGTGTTCCCTCCCCCCACTCCAGCCAGGGACAGGGACTGTCGTGCCCATCTCAGGGGCATATTGGTCGCCCTGCCCCACGGCAATGTGGTGTAATGCATGCAGGTGTCGGGTCCTGATCCACACTCCATCCTTACCTGAGAGTGAGATATCACACCTCTGGGTGAGGTGCAATACCTCTGTAGCAACCGAGCCCTCAGGGTAATACAGTTCCATTTATCTTCAGCCTAGGTGACGTATTGCGATACAGGGCCGTGATTTTGGCTATAAAAGGGTCCCCTAGACCCCTACCCCAAGCTTTTTAAGAGAATCATATATGGCGTGCCAGGAGACTCTATGGAATGCTTTCTCAGCATCCAACGAGAGTATCTAATTACAAATTTTTAACTGCATCTAGCCCAGGAAATACTTTGTGCCTAGAGCAGTGTTTGCTAGTCAGCGGATTATCCCGGCTGTTAAGCAAGCTACACCACCTGTAGTTTTGACACTTAATTTTTTCAAAGGAAATGCTTCGGGACCACGGGATACTCAGTGAAGAGCATCAAGAGGCACCCCAAGGCATAGGGGCTGGGACTGGCAGTAGGATGCCTTGCGGTGGACAGCCGAGCTCGATCCTTATAAAAGCTTTTTAACTGCAGCAGCTTTAGTGGACGCTACTGGAGCTGGAATTACGCGGCTGCTGGCATGAGACTTGCCCTCCAATAGATCCTTGTAAATGGATTTAAAGTGTATTCATTCAAATTAGAGAGACAATTTAAATTAAAAAGCTTAGAGCTGCCTCCACCACAGGGGGGCTCGCTCGACCCACCAGCGGACAGGCACCAGTATTGGGAGAGGGGGGCTGGCCGTCAGGGTTCACCGCGGCTCTGGCACAAACCCGGCGACACGGTGGTGGCACGGGCAGGAGCGGACTGAACGTGTCGGCTTTTCACTTTTTGGATTTTAGAAGGGCATGACATGCCTATATCTGTGTCTCCCCCTCCTTTTACTCCTCCACCTCTTTTCTTTTCGCATGACTATATGTACTTGTCACTTTTCCATGTGTTAGTTGTGTCTTCAGAGCAGTTTGTCAGCTTTTGGACACCTTTGAAGGTGTTTTCTATGTGTTTCTATGTGTTTTTGTTTGCCTGCCATTGGTTTTAATGGTGTTCGAAGGTGTTCGACGAACAGTTCGACGAACAGTTCGGCGAACACACGGGTGTTCGACGAACCGAACCGAACTCGAACACTACGGGGGTGGCTCAACACTAAACATAAACTCAAATACAGTGTCTTTTTTTGGGAGGTCTAACTCTATTCCCATGCACCTATGTCTTCACACCCAGGGTATAGGCTTCCTGATTTTGTCTATTTGCTCTTTTCCTCTTCCTTCTCCGCATCGTTATCCTCCACCACCATATCACCACCATATGTACCATATCAACATATCTACGTCTCTTGCAAGGGACATTGGAGTTCCTCCAAATTTTTGCCAGCTGTTGCTTCACTGCATAGGCAAACAGTATGGGAGACCCACTTCCTAATAATGGGAACATTGGGAAGGATTTGTGAGCAGAAGAGGGCAGTAGTTGACTACCAGCATCAACAAGGCTGTCGGTATTCAAGTCTGACTCCACACATAAGACCTCAGGAGTGGACATGGATGTCAGACATATGTACCATCCTCCAAAACCTTAAGGACTCCACCAAGATGGTTAGCGGCGATGGTGCCATAATTAGCGTCACCATCCCGCTTCTCTGTCTACTGAAACACTCTCTGCTCACAATTAAAGAGGATGCATTGCAGGAGGAGCCCAATGAGATGGAGCAAGAAACCATACAAGGTGATTCCACACAGCCCAGCCTCATCTCATCCTAATGTGGATTGGGTGACAATGAGGAACAGGAGGAGGAATAAAAGGAGCTAGTTTTATGCGCTATGGACTGAACTACCTGCACAACTGTCATACCGTCTGTTCAGCATGGATGGCCTGAGGATAGTATGAGGAGGAATAGAAGGAGGATGAGGAGGAGAGCATGGTCAGTCGTCCTCTTGGTGAGGACACGGAAGTCTTGCCTGTTAGCAGTCTGGCACCTATGGCTGAGTTAATGTTACGCTGCTTTTCCCGTGACCCTCGTGTTGTCCAAATTTTGGGTGACAGTCATTATTGATTGATGACACTTCTAGACCCAAGCTACAAGA
Organism: Phyllobates terribilis; assembly: GCF_046119375.1. NCBI lineage: Eukaryota > Metazoa > Chordata > Amphibia > Anura > Dendrobatidae > Phyllobates > Phyllobates terribilis. Next base: position 418,986,103 of record NW_027362762.1, on the reverse strand, counting down.
AGAACTTTCTGTCTCTTATTCCCTTGCAGGACAGGCCTATTAAAATGGTGTAGTACAAGAAGGCCCTTGTTGCGGAATTATTAAAAAAAATCCCATCTGAAAATGCTGACGATAGAGGTCACAGTTCGTTGGACAACCAAGGAGTACAGGCGAGAGAGACACAAATGCAATCGAGCAGAGGCAGAGGAACAGTGCCAAAGTTCTGGGACAGTTTTCTTAGACCCTCCCACCGCACAAGCCCTGATGCGCGGGGTACTTTCCCAAGGAGGGAAAAGTTGCGGAAGATGCTGAGAGAGTACTTTTCCCGACCGTACCAACATCCTCCGTGATTTCTCTGTGCCTTAAAATTATTGGGTATCCAAGCTGTACACGTGGCATGAACTGGCTTTCTACGCCTCGGAGGATCTGGCCTGCCCTGCTGCTAGCATTTTGTCGGAGCGGGTTTTTAGTGTCACCGGTGGAATTATTATAACCGATCGTTATCCTCCACCACCATATCACCACCATATGTACCATATCAACATATCTACGTCTCTTGCAAGGGACATTGGAGTTCCTCCAAATTTTTGCCAGCTGTTGCTTCACTGCATAGGCTAACAGTATGGGAGACCCACTTCCTAATAATGGGAACATTGTTTTCAGGAGGCCCTCTGACCTCTACGTCTCTTGCAAGGGGCATTGGAGTTCCTCCAAATTTTTTGCAGCCATTGCAGTCACTGTATACGCAATAACAGTATAGTAGACCAACTTGTTAATAATGGGAACAACAAAGCATAGCCGGCTGATGGCTCTCTAACAAAAAGCAAAGGCCGACTGCTGGCCCTTTAAGAATAGTAAGGGCCGCTTGATGGTCCTATAAAAATAGGCTTTGTGATTTTAAGAGTCCCTCCATTATAAATGAAACAGCATGTGTCTGATGATGTGTCACACACCACATGGCCAGATAAGGTTGTAAAAAATTACATTTCCTGGTGAATGCATTTGTCTTGGATGAATGCAATGCAAAAGTGCAAAAAAGCATAAAAAACGCTACATTTGAACATAGCCAAAGGTGTGGAGGAGCATTTTTGTTGTTGTATGTTTATTTTGCCTTATATACAAGTCATTTCCCTGGAAAGGATATTCCTTAACATATTTCCTAGTAAAATCTTAGTGTATATAAACTTTTGACTTTGCAGTAAGTAATAAAAATGCCTTAAAACATTCTCTCTCTTATTATTCTGGCATTTGGCAAATATTAAAAATTATGGTAATCCCAATTGACCTAAAACGGGAAAGGTTTATTCTGATTTCATGTCAGATATTGAGAAAAACATACATATGTGTCTTTTTATATGGTGTATGTAAACTTCAGATTTCAACTGTACATATATGTACATAGATAGATATATAGAATAGATAAACAGAAATCAGTGAAAAATGTGGACTTTATTCACACAGATACATGCGACATTTCTGCTTCTTATTTGAGACTCTGCTACTATTTTTACTTAGATAGTAGAAGATACTTGGAAGCAAAAAGCATAAAATAGGGTCTTATCCGGTAACACAATAGAATAAGAAAAGGAGAGTATTTCGCTCACCTGATGTAGTTGCACATATGCAACATTTTTTTAATATGAAACAGCTGCTGCAGGACACGGGTCAAAGAAACCAAGGCGTTTGTTGATCCAGGTGTGGTGTGTCTATGCGCTGCTAATGGAAATCCTAGGACACCATAAGATTTCTTAAAATAATACATTTTGTTTGTGCAGGTTTTACAGTCAACGCATTTTGAAGTAGCTCAGGACCTCTTCTTCAGGACAAAGCCAATGCATTTGCTGCCTAACATGCAGCAGATTGGTGGGGGTCTGGGTTCTGAGACCCCCACAGAGAGCTCAATAACATGCCTGCAGTTTTTTGCTTAGCAGGCAGAAGTGAAGACCTTATGCCCTAATCTATGAGCCTGTACACAGTGTATGGGTTAAAAGACTTTTGATTGAATCTGTACACTGCATTAAGCAGCATGCTGCACAGAAGCTTTTTGAACAATTGTTGGGGGTATCAGGATTTAGAATCCAATCTGCTGCATGTTAGATAATATCTATCATTAAAAAACTTAAATAGCTACTCTTTACCGATTTATCGAAATATGTGGTGGAAAACAAAATTAAATCTACTTTGGCACTGCTTATAAACTAGATTCTTTAACAGATCATATTCAAAATTCCAATACAAGCTTAAAAGTGATTGGGGTTTAACATTTTTACTATTTATCAAATAATTTTCTCTTAAAGGGGTATTCCCATCTCCAAGATCCTATCCTAATATGTAGAATGTGTAATAATAATAATTTTAGCAAATACCTCCAATTAGATATATAGTAAAGTTTTTCTGATTTGCTATGTCTCTTTCCTCATGTGCAGGCATTGCAGGACCTTAGGTATCCATGGTTACGACCACTGATATAGTGACTGTTAGTTAGCTAGTTGCTAATGGTCGTAACCATGGATACCTAAGGTCCTGCAATGCCTGCACATGAAGAAAGAGACATAGCGAATCAGAAAAAGTACTAGATTTCAAATTGGAGGTATTTGCTAATATTATTATTATTACATCTACTAAGTATTGGCTTAAGATCTTGGAGATGGGAATACTCCTTTAAGTAAAAGTACATTTAACATATGATTTTATTTCCTGATGAAGAAAATAATTATTGTATTGAAAGTTTTTAGAACGTATTTGTCTTTTTTTCAATACCAGGTGAAAATGTTGCTTAAGTTACATAACATAGGTTATTAGTTTAAACCTATTCATCTATTAAAAGTAAAAAAAAATCAGCTATCAGTAGTATAAATTTTGTAAAGGTTGCCAGTGACAAGGGAGGCAATATATTCACAGACATAATCCTTGCCTTGAAAATAAAAGAAAAAGTAGACAGTTTCTATGCCTTCCAGCTGATTATAGTACACAAAGATGTGTTACATGTAGCTAACAAAATCACTAAAATATGTATCATTAAATCTGTGGGCAGACAGTCACTTTCACTGCTCCCGACAAGTCCCTCGGCTGTCTCATTCAGCAAGGATTGAAGATACTTTAAGAATTCAAATTATCACTTTCCAGACAGATGCGAAGAGGCACATTTACTCTCAACACTGCCAGCTGGAATTAATAATAGGGAGAGTTGGAAATGAACAGCATGATCAGAAACTGATAAAGTCACAGAACCTATAGAGAGCTTAAATAAAGTGCACCGATTATTCTCTTCACTATCAGTCCTGAGAAGTATGTAGTATAATTCAAGAGATAAAAAAGGTAACAATTTACCAAAAAATTTCTTTCAACTTAAAAAAAAAGAAGAAAAACTATGAGTATGCCCAGTGTCCGACTGGGCTGCCTAGGGTCCAATGGAAGAATTGACTCAAGGGTCAGCACTAGAGTTGAGCCACCTCCGTAGTGTTCGAGTTCGGTTCTGTTCGTCGAACACCCATATGTTCGTCGAACTGTTCGTCGAACACCTTCGAACACCGTTAAAACCAATGGCAGGCAAACAAAAACACATAGAAACACATAGAAAACACCTTCAAAGGTGTCCAAAAGCTGACAAACTGCTCAGAAGACACAACTAACACATGAAAAAGTGACAAGTACATATAGTCATGCGAAAAGAAAAGAGGTGGAGGAGTAAAAGGAGGGGGAGACACAGATATAGGCATATCATGCCCTTCTAAAACCAAAAAAGTGCGAAGCTGACACGGCCAGTCCGTTCCTGCCCGTGCGACCTCCTTGTTGCCGGGTTTGTGCCAGAGCTGCGGTGGACCCTGACGGCCAGCCTCCCTCTCGCAATGCTGGTGCCTGTCCGCTGGTGGGTCGAGCGAGCCCCCCTGCGGTGGAGGCAGGTCTAAGCTTTTTAATTTAAATTGTCTCTGTAATTTGAATGAGTACGCTTTAAATCCTTTTACAAGGATCTATTGGAGGGCAAGTCTGATGCCAGCAGCCACGGGAATTCCAGCTCCAGTAGCGTCCACTAAAGCTGCTGCAGTTAAAAAGCTTTTATAAGGATCGAGCTTGGCGGTGCACCGCAAGGCGTCCTACCGCCTGTCCCAGCCCCTGTGCCTTGGGGTGGCTCCCCGATGCTCTTCACTGAGGGCCCGAAGCATTTCCTTTGAAAAAATTAAGTGTCCAAACTACAGGTGGTGTAGCATGATTAACAGGTGGGATAATCCGCTGACTAGCAAACACTGCTACTAGGTCCAAATTATTTCCTGGGCTAGATGCAGTTAAAAATTTGTAATTAGATACTCTCTTTGGATGCTGAGAAAGCATTCCATAGAGTCTCCTGGCACGACATTTCTTATTCTCTTAAAAAGATTAGGGTAGGGGTCTAGGGGACCCTTTTATAGCCAAAATCATGGCCATGTATCGCAATCCGTCAGCTAGGCTGAAGATAAATGGAACATTTTTGTAACGGGTCTGGGAGGTGGAACCTCTGAGCAACGATACAAAGGGGCAGTTTCTGGGTAGAAGGGCAGGAGGTCACGGCAAGTGACGGGGACAGTCTCTGGGTAGAAGGGCAGGAGGTCACGGCAAGTGACGGGGACAGTCTCTGGGTAGAAGGGCAGGAGGTCGCGGCAAGTGACGGGAACAGTCTCTTGACAGGCGGGTGGTCACGGCAAGTGACGGCTAAGCCTCCAGATAGGCTAGCAGGCGGGTAGCAGGTGGACGCTCCCAGGTGAGCAGGCAAGAGTCTCTGGACAGGCAGGTGGTCACAGCAAGTGATGGCTAAGCCTCCAGGTAGACTAGCAGGCAGGTAGCAGGTGGACGCTCCCAGGTGAGCGGGCAAGAGTCTCTGGACAGGCAGGTGGTCACAGCAGGTGACGGCAGAGCCTCCAGGTAGGCTAGCAGGCAGGTAGCAGGCGGATGCTCCCAGGTGAGCGGGTAAGAGTCTCTGGACAGGCAGGTGGTCACAGCACGTGACGGCAGAGCCTACAGGTAGGCTAGCAGGCAGGTAGCAGATGAGCGCTCCCAGGTGAGCGGGTAAGAGTCTCTGTACAGGCAGGTGGTCACAGCACCTGACGGCAGAGCCTCCAGGTAGGCTAGCAGGCAGGTAGCAGATGAGCGCTCCCAGGTGAGCGGGCAATCAGATCCATAGACAGACTGGCAGGGCTGGTAGGCAGACTGTCGGACCGCAGGAATGCAAGTAGATAGACAAGTAACAGGCAGGTATCAAGCAGGATTCTGGCAGGTAACTGGCAGGTATCTGGTAACGGGACCTGAGGGCTGAAGCAGAGTGATAAGCTATGCAACAACATTGCTCGGGCACCTCCATTTTGGAGGAGGTGCCTTATATATGGTGAGGTCCTCCGGCCATTGGCCGGGGACTCCTTAGGACGGCGCGCGCGGCCCCTTTAAGAGAGGGGGAGCGCGCGCGCCTTAAGCACAGTGGCCGGGAAGCAGCACGCGCTGCCAGCAGAGCGGGAGGAAGACGCCGGGCACAGAGCGGAGAGGTGAGGGGAACAGCGTCCCTGCCTAGCAGGAGGCAGGGACGCCGACGCTACAGTTTTCATCACCTTTCATAATCACCAATGGGACAAGGCAGGGATGTCCTCTGTCCCCTCTCTTATACATCCTAGTGATGGAGCACCTGCTCTCATCAATTCGCGATAGCACCAATATTAGGTGGATTGATGTGGGAGACACTGAGTACAAGTGCTCTGCATTTGCTGATGATGTCCTAGTATATATCACTCAATCACATATATCCATCCATGCTGTTATGGCTGAAATAGATCACTTTGTTACATGGTCAAATTTTAAAATCAATGCAGCGAAGTCTGAGGCCCTCGATGTCTCCTTCCCCAAATCCATACAGGATTCCATCCAGTCCAACTTTCCCTTTGCCTGGCCCTCACAGGGTATCAAATACTTAGGAATTCGTATTCATAGAGACCTCTCCGGTCTATTTTATCTTAATTTTGGGCCCTTTATTGAACAACTCCATAAAGATCTTACTTATTGGACGGTGAAGGATTTTTCCTGGTTCGGCAGAATAAGTATACTAAAAATGAACGTCCTACCTAAACTCTTATACCTCTTCCAAACCATTCCCGCGGTAATTCCCTCAAATTCTTGGAAAAGACTACGCAGTAGCTTTTAGTCTCCCCAGGATGACACAGGTGGGGCAGATGGTGGTTGTCCTGGCCCGCTAGGCCACATTGTAGCACAGTGAGCTTCGCACTGCAACTTATGCTTCATATCCATGTGACGGTTCATGCATGAAGTACTCAAACTATGGATTTTTTGGCCTCTACTTAGCTTTTGGTGACAAATGTTACAGATAACACGAGTTGGGTCATCCTTAGCGATCGGAAAAAATGCACAGGCTATGCAAGGTTTCTCAGTGTCTGCGGGATGACAGGCTGGATGGCAGCTTTCTCCTGCGGTCCAGCCTGTCATCTCGATGTAGCAGAGCTGGAGCTGTCCTGGGAACCATGGAAAGGTAAGGATGATGTTGCTTTATTAATTTACTTTTATTGCAGGAGATCGTTGGCTTCAGCTGGAATGGGCGTGACTGTAGGTATGGTTTAATTTAGAACAATAAAGAATTGTGTGTTTATTTCAATTAAAGGACTTTACTCTGGGTGTTTGTGTTTTCTTTTAACTTTGACTATGGGGTTAGTAATGGGGGTGTCTTATAGACGCCTCTCCATTACTAACCTGGGCTTGATGTCAGCTGGCATTATAAGCTGACATCAACCCCAACTCTTTTACTCCACTGCCACCACTACAGAGCAGTGGGAAGAGCGAGTCTAAGCGCCCGAATTGGCGCATCCTATGGATGCGCCATTTCTGGGGCGGCTGACGGCTGGTGTTTCTAGCCTGGGAGGGGGCCAATATTCATGGCACCCTTCCTGGGCTATTAATATCAACCCCCAGCTGTCTGCCTAGCCTTTGCTAGCTATTAAAATAGGGGGGCCTCACGTCATTTTTTTGGGGGTCCCCCATTTTAATAGCTAGTAAAGGCTAGGTATTCAGCTGGGGGCTGATATTAGTAGCCTGGGAAGCTCCGTGGGTATTACCCCCTTCCCAGGCTTCAAACATCTGCCCCCGCCATCTGCTTAACCTCCGCTAGAGACTAAAATTACGGGAAACCCACGCCATTTTTTTTTTAATAAATCCTTTATTTTAACACTAAATGACAAGTACAGTAACCAACATTGTCACTATACTTATTATATACGTGACTGACATGTTTCTATCTATCTAATCTATGTGTGATGCTCTATCTTTCTGTTCTAAATTGTCGGGTACCGGTATATGCCGCTGATGAATTGCCGGCTTTTCATGTTTCACTGTGAGCACTGTTCCCATTGATTTGGGCAACCACAGTAATGCCACAACCACCATGTCTGTGGCATTATCGTCTTAAAAAAATATTAATTCCTGCTATTCCATTTAATTGTAATGTAAGGGAGATAATGTAATGTATAATGTAATGTCAGCGCTTGAGCAGGAGAATTCTCCCACCCTGGGATGGCATTCTGATGACAGGCTGGATCGCAGCTGAGCGCTGCCATCCAGCTTGTCATCCTTCAGAGACACTGCAGAGCGCAGGCATTATGTGAACTTCCGATTCTGGTATTCGATATTGTAAAAGTATCGGAACTCAGTATCGGAACTCTGATACAGCGAATATCTGTCGATACCCGATATTTCAGTATCGGAATGCTCAACACTAGTGGTGGCCCCTCCGTGGGCCGTGGCGATTGGTGGAGATTTGGTGGATAATTATAGGAGAAAGCTCCTTAATAGAGAAAGTTGGTGGATTTATACTTTAAATACACGTGTACCAGCGGGTTTAAACATCAGACTGATTTGATGTATCATTATGAGTGATCATTTATAGATTATTATTATATATGTTCCTTTTTTCTTCTTTTCTTTTTCTTTTTGATTATTTACATTTATATGCATTGTTTCTATGCTATACGATTTTAACATGGTATGTGTGTTTAAATTTCTGATTAACTCAGCCTTGAACAGGTGCATAGCAGGACATGACATATAAATACCACTTCTTTGCTGTTTTTTTGCTATGCAATGATTAAGAACTTGTATATATATTGTGCAGAAAGAAGGGTGAAAGTCCGCCCAGGTGAGAGGAAATTGGAGTTTCATATCACATATTTGAACTGGAGAGGTAATAGAGGCCTGCAATGGCCACAGGTACTAATGGAGGTAATCAAGGTAGGGAGAGAGGCAAGAGGTCGGGTCATCTTAGTTATACAGGCCGGGGGAAACGACATAGCTTATCACAAGAGCGCATAACTAATGGCAATAATGAAACTAGACACTGAGCGCTTCAGAGAATTTTTCACAAAACTAACTATAGTATGGTCAGAGATTGTGCCGAGAACAGTATGGCAAGGTGCGTGAGACATCATGGCCATCGAACGGACAAGGCAGGTAATAAATATTCGGATGGCAAAATTTATAAGAGACAGAGGCTGTGTAGTGATACAACACCGACAACTGGAAGGAGATAAAGCAGGCCTCATACGGCCCGACGGTGTTCACTTAATGGATATTGGACTGGACATATTCCTGTCAGGACTCCAGGACGGAGTGGAACAAGCATTAAGAGTGATGGCTGGGGGTCGGAGACCTGCATACGCGTAAGCAGGATCCTCCGTGGCCTGGAAATAGAAAGGACATGTTGGAGAGTTACACTTCTTGGCCAACTTGCCGTTGTGGAGACTGGAGACACAGGGCATGGTGCAACAAGCTGAATTATTTTAGAAATAAAATGCATTTCTAATGGAAATAGTATAAACAGTTAATAAAGCTGTGACTGATCCTCACCCATCCAGTTGTAAGAGTTACATGATTGTATTGTCAATGAAAGGGGGGCGTTAGGGGGCTGAGCGTCTGGGTTTGGTTGGGGGTCCCCACAGTCTGCCTAGGCTAGATGCAGTTAAAAATCATAATTAGATACACAGGCGGTGCAGCTTGCTTCACAGCTGGGTTACTACGCTGACTAGCAGACACTGAAGCTTTGGAGCAGACCTCTGAGTAAACAGCTCTTCAGACTCAACCATCTGTGTTACCCCAAGCCATAGTGTATGTATTTTCTTACGGTTAAAAGGGGGAGGGGGAGACCCAACCCACCTTTAATTGACGATGGCAACGTCACGTAAAACAAAGCAAGGGGACTCCAAAAAGAGTCTCCATTTTTTCCTAAAATTTGTGGCACAGACACCACTTAAGTGGCATCAATTGCCCCAGAGTTGCTTAAAACGGTTGGTTAGAATGAGTACCACACACTGCTACTATGGCCAAAATTATTTTCCAGACAAGATGCAGCTAAAAATTATTAGTAATATGCAAGCTGGTGGAGCTTAGTATAGATGGCATAATAGAATGAGTACCACAAGCTGCTACAGGCCCAAAATTTTTTTCCAGACAAGATGCAGCTAAAAATTATTAGTAATTTGCAAGCTGGTGGAGCTTAGTATAGATGGCATAGTGCAATGAGTACCGCACACTGCTACAGGCCCAAAATAATTTTCCAGACAAGATGCAGCTAAAAATTATTAGTAATTTGCAAGCTGGTGGAGCTTAGTATAGATGGCATAATAGAATGAGTACCACAAGCTGCTACAGGCCCAAAATTTTTTTCCAGACAAGATGCAGCTAAAAATTATTAGTAATTTGCAAGCTGGTGGAGCTTAGTATAGATGGCATAATAGAATGAGTATTGCACACTGCTACAGGCCCAAAATTATTTTCCAGACAAGATGCAGCTATAAATTATTAGTTGTTTGCAAGCTGGTGGAGCTTAGTATATATGGCATAATAGAATGAGTACCGCACACTGCTACAGGCCCAAAATTATTTTCCAGATAAGATGCATATAAAAATTATTAGTAATTTGCAAGCTGGTGGAGCTTAGTATAGATGGCATAATAGAATGAGTACCGCACACTGCTACAGGCCCAAAATTATTTTCCAGACAAGATGCAGCTAAAAATTATTAGTAATTTGCAAGCTGGTGGAGCTTAGTATACATGGCATAATAGAATGAGTACCGCACACTGCTACAGGTCCAAAATTATTTTCCAGACAAGATTCAGCTAAAAATTATTAGTAATTTGAAAGCTTAAAACGGTTGGTGAGGTGATTTTACGAAATCCTTAAGCTTTTACTCTCCCCAGGATGACACAGGGGTAGAAAAGTACTTGCGGATCCATGATTTGTTCATCTTTATGAACGTGAGTCTGTCTACATTCTCAGTGGACAGCCGCGTGCGATTATCTGTCAGCACACCACCAGCAGCGCTGAACACATGTTCAGAGAGAACGCTGGCTGCGGGGGAAGACAAGATCTCCAAGGCGTAAGTGGCGAGCTCCGGCCATTTATCCAGATTGGAAGCCCAAAAAGAGCAAGGGTCCAGTGACACAGTCATGGCTTCGATGTTTACTTGGAGATACTCCTGTACCATCATCTCTAGGCGTTGACTATGTGTCAGACTTCTTGTCTCCTGTGGCCTTGCAAAGGATGGGCTAAAAAAGCTGTGAAATGATTCCGAAAAATTGCTGTTACCAGCAGATACTGTGTTTCTGTTACGGTTTGAGTGCTGAACACTCGACAGTCCCACGGTTGGCAAGTTAGAACTGTGAGATTCACTACATGCACCACGGGTGTTTTGTGGAAAAGCACATGTAAGATTCTGCAACAGTCTCTGCTGATACTCCTGCATGCGTGAATCCCTTTCTATGGCAGGAATTATTTAGGCAAATTTACTTTTGTACCAGGGATCTAAGAGTGTGGCAACCCAGTAGTCAGGATTATTTCGAATTCTGACAATTCGAGGGTCATGTTGCATGTAGTGCAGCAAGAAGGCACTCATGTGTCTTGCGCATCCAGGAGCACCAAGTCCCTGTTGTGTTGGTGGTAAGGTAACAATCATGCTTCCTTCCTCTGCCCTCTCCCCCCAACCTCGCACAACAGAAATGTGATCAAGGTCTCCCTCATCTGATGAGTGTTCCATCAGTTCGTCCTCCACTTCTTCCTGGGCTCCTGCACCTTCCTCACTAGTTTGGCTGCTACCATGTGCCCTGGTAAATCCATTTCCCCCACCCTCATATGCGTGTCGCCTTGGTGCTGCCGACCGTCTGGACCTTGCAGATGTTAGCACTTCTGCATACAACTCCTCCTCCTCTACTTCCTCCACCTCCTCTTGTCACACCACCTGACTCCGAATTCTGTTTAACATGTGCTCCAGCATGTAAGTCACCAGAATAGTCATGCTGATAATGGCATCGTCAGCACTAAACATCTTCGTCGCCATTTCAAAACTGTGCAGAAGGGTGCATAGGTCTCTGATCTGAGACCACTCCTCCAGCGTGATTTGCCCCACCTCTGGATCCCGTTGGCCCAGGCTATACGTCAGAACGTATTGCACTAGGGCTTGTCGGTGCTGCCACAGTCGCTGCAACATGTGCAGAGTTGAATTCCACCGGATAGGCATATCGCATTTTAGCCGGTGAAGTGGCAGGCCCAAAGACTTCTGTAGAGATGTAAGTCGTTGAGCTGCGGGATGCGAACGGCGGAAGTGAGCACACAGCGACCGTGCCCTCTGCAGAAGGCCATCTAGTCCGGGATAGTGGGCTAAAAATTGCTGGACAACCAGGTTCAACACGTGAGCCATACAAGGCACGTGTGTGACATTGCCCCGGCGAAGGGCCGCACCCAGGTTTGCAGCATTGTCTCACACGGCCTTCCCTGGTTTCAGGTCCAGTGGAGACAACCATTCATGAAACTGGTTCTCCAGAGCTGACCACAACTCCTCAGCTGTGTGACTCACATTTCCCAGACATTTTAAAGTATAAACCGCCTGATGACGTTGAGCCCTGCTGCCAGCATAGTAAGGAGGTGTGCAGGATCCCTTCTGCGCAGTTAGAAAGCATGTGGCATGACCAGACAGGCTTTGGGTGCAGGTGGAGGACCAAGAGGAGGTTGAAGAGGCAGAAGCAGTGGAGGAACTTCGAGATAAAGAGGATTGACGCAAAACTCGTGGGGACGGCAAAACTTGGACAGCAGCCCCTTGTCCTGCTGTCACCATAGTTACCCAGTGCCCAGTCAGCGACATGTAACGCCCCTGTCCATGCCTACTCGTCCAAGTGTCTGTGGTGAAATGCACCCTGTCACACACAGAGTTTCTCAAAGAAGCGGTGATGTTGTGGGCGACATGCTGGTGGAGCGCAGGCACACCTTTCTTTGAGAAGTAGTGCCGACGTGGCATCTGGTACTGGGGCACTGCGACGGACATACGGTCTCGAAAATCCTCTGTGTCCACCAGGCGGAAAGGCAGCATTTCTGTAGCCAAGAGCTTGCAGATGGTGAAATTCAACCTCTTAGGTTTCTCATGGCTAGGAGGAAATGGTCTTTTACTTGTCCACATCTGAGGAACCGAGGGCTGGCTGTTGTGCTTAGACGGAGTTGAGAAGGGTGTCCCCGGCAAACTGCCGGTCTGTGAGGAAGATGCAGGCGGACATGTTAGGTTGCCTTGATCCAAAGGTGGTGCTCTCGAAGTTGGAGAGCGCTCAACACCAGCTGGTGTTTCCACATCCAAAGAAAATGATGACCTGCCAATCACGCTGGCATTTGCGGGTAAAGAGGTGGCAGGTCTGCGTCCCAAAACAGGTGTGACTGCTTTCCCCCCAGTCACAGAGGATGAAGAGGCTGTGGATGCACAAGATGGGGCAGACAGTGGTTGGCCCGGCCCGCTAGGCCGCATTGTAGCACAGTGAGCTTCCCACTGCAACTTATGCTTCATATCCATGTGACGGTTCATGCATGAAGTACTCAAACTATGGATTTTTTGGCCTCCACTTAGCTTTTGGTGACAAATGTTACAGATAACACGAGTTGGGTCATCCTTATCGATCTGAACAAATGCCCATGCTATGCAAGGCTTAGCACCCATGCGACCTGAAGAGCCACCACGACTTGTGGTCAGAGGCAGAGTTGTGTTTGAGGATGCAGTTGTTGACGTGCTTCCAGTACTACGTCTCTGTCCAGGAAGGCGCAACCTGACCTCGTCGTCACTAGCATCCTCCTCCACCTCCTCTGCTGACCTCATCGACTGGCTGACTGTGGGTTGACAGTAAGTGGGATCTGCAACCTCATCATCATCACCCTGTGTGTTCTCACACCCATCATCTTCAGAGCCAACCTCTTCCTGCCCTGACAAAAAACTCAAGTTGTCGCTCCAATCAGGTATTTGAGTCTCATCATCGTCTTCCTCATTGTCTCCACCAACAGGAGTTACTGTTTGGGAACGAGGGTCTACATTATGGTCAGAACCTTCTGCGTCTGGTCCTGGATCTGACTCATAAAGATTCTGGGCATCAGTGCAGATCATTTTCTCGTCTGGATTCAGAGAAGCTCTGGAGCCGACCTCAGATTCCCAGGCTATAGTATGAGTAAACAGCTCTGCAGACTCAACCATCTGTTCTACCCCATACTGAGACGGGCAGCTGGAGACTTGGGAGCTGTGAGGAAGCAAGTGCGATTGGGGTGACACCTCTGAGGACTGGAGTATTTGTGATGTTGAAGTTGAGGTGGAGGAGAGCCCACTTGAAGGAGCACTTGATATCCGTTGAAGCACCTGCTGTTTTTGTGCCTCATCTGGAATTTGTAGCGATTGGCGTGGCCGTAAGAAAGGGATCGTATCACATTGTCCGCTAAAAGAAGTAGACATGTTAGTTTGGCTGGAAGATGGTCTTTCTTCTGCAGATGTTACTGTTGCTTTAACACCTACCCCACGAACACAACATTTTTTTCCCTTCCCAACACGCCTATTCCCCTTTCCACCAGCAGCAGGCCTTTTTCCACTCATTTTGGTGGTTAACTAATTGAGAACTCTGGAGTTGTTTGCACAAAAAATGATGGATGGGAACCGAGCAGAGCTGAGTGGCCAAACTGTGGTATTAGCCCAAAACTATTGGCTGGGTTAGATGCAGTAAAACAATTTTATTGCATACACAGGTGGTGGAACTTAGTATAGATGGACTAATAGAATGAGTCCCACACACTGCTACAAGCCCAAAATTATTTTCCGAGCTAGATGCAGATAAAAATTATTTGTAATTTGCAAGCTGGTGGAGCTTAGTATAGATGGCCTAATACAATGAGTACCACACACTGCTACTATGCCAAAAATTATTTTCCAGGCAAGATGCAGCTAAAAATTATTATTAATTTCAAAACTGGTGGAGCTTGGTATAGATGGCCTAATACAATGAGTACCACACACTGCTACTATGCCCAAAATTATTTTCCAGGCAAGATGCAGCTAAAAATGATTAGTAATTTGAAATCTAGTGGAGCTTAGCACAGATGACCTAATAGAATGAGTACCACACACTGCTACTATGCCCAAAATTATTTTCCAGGCAAGATGCAGCTAAAAATTATTATTAATTTCAAAACTGGTGGAGCTTAGTATAGATGGCCTAATACAATGAGTACCAGACACTGCTACTATGCCCAAAATTATTTTATGAGCTAGATGCCGATAAAAATTATTTGTAATTTGCAAGCTGGAGGAGCTTAGTATAGATGGACTAAGAATAAGTCCCACACACTGCTACAAGCCCAAAATTATTTTCCAAGCTAGATGCAGATAAAAATTATTACTAATTTGCAAGCTGGTGGAGCTTATTATAGATGGCCTAATAGAATGATGCTATGCCCAAAAGGTTTTACTTGGCTAGGTGCAGTAAAAAAATTGTATTCTATACACAGGTGGTGTAGCTTGCAACACAGATACGCTACTCCACTGACTAACACACACTGCAAGAGGCCAAAAAGGATTTGCTTAGCTAGATTTAGCCAAATGCTGTGAAAAACACTTGCACAGCACTGGCTCAGACCTGCCTGGCAAAAAGTCCTAGGAAATGCTGTAAAATAGTCCTCAAAAGGACTGCAATTACAATTAGTCCCTACTCCCAACCTATCTATTTCAGAGCACAGACCTGCCTGCTAAAAGTCGTAGGAAATGCTGTAACCTAGTCCTCAAAACGACTGCAATCACAACTATTCCCTGCTCCCAAGCTATCTGTATATTTCAGAGAAAATTGGCTTGAAATTAATACTGAAAGTATAGCGCACACAGCAACAGCGGTGCCGTCTAACACGCAGCTGCAGCAGTGAGAAAATGGTGGCGACGGGGAAAATGGCTGGGTCTTATAGGGCAAGGACATGTGACATACACAGCCAATGACACATGCCCTTGCTTGTGTGAAAAAAAGCACTTCGCTCCGTGTGTGCACTGCTGATAGGCTGACAGATTGCATCTCCCCACTGTAAATGCGGGAAAGAGAAAAAAAAATGGAGATCTTCATTATTTCTGCAGAGATCCATCCCCTGCCCCTCCCCCCGCCCCGCTGTACACTCAAACTGCGTATTAACATTGATTATCAGCATTACTGTGAAAAAATCCAGTTATGATTTGGTGCACGAACAGTTATCGAACATAACCTCGAACAGCCGGATTTTTTTTCAAATCGTTCGTGTTCGCCGAACGGCTCAAACACCGCTCAAAACAGCTCAAATTTGAGATTGGCGAACAGTTCGAGTCGAACAACGCACATCTCTAGTCAGCACTACAGCTACTTGCAAATTACGGTTACGTCTTACCTCTGCTAGAGTGGAGTGTTAAGTGTAAAACATAGATGGCATCTACACATCTGCTTTGCCCACACCATAACTATGACATAAAATTACAGTGGTTTGCATTAAACCATTCTTCTCCTTTTTCCAAGAGACATAAGTTTTTTTATTTTTCTGTCTGAGAGCTTATTTTTTGGGGAAAAGTTTTAAATTTGAATGGCATCAGCCATCTTATCATGTGATGTACTGAATAGCAGGAAAAAAAAGTTTCAAGTGGAGCGAAATAGCGAAAATAGAGAAATTCCGCAATTGTTTTTTTTAAATTTTATTTACAGTAACAATTATTTTGTAAAAATGACCTATTAATATGATTTATTTGTGCGATCATTTTACGAGACCCATTACGTTTTAAATTTTTGGGTGATAGAGCTGTGTGAGGGTTTCTTTTTTTTGCACCCTGAGTACATAATACCATTATGTCATATGTCATTAAGGGATAAAAGATTTCTTTGATGAAAACAAGTTTTGCCTTTTCCACTGATTGGAATAGTGGGGAATGTTGATAGTACATATTGTAAGTGTACAGGTAATGCAATGGTCACCAGTGACATTATACACAGGAGCTCTATAGATAGTATATAGTGTATTTTTACAGGCAATATAGTGATCAGCAGTGACAGTTATGCACAGGAGCTCTGTAGATAGTATATAGTGTAAGTGCACAGATAATATAGTGCTAACCAGTTACATTGTGCACAGGATCACCGTAGACAGTATATCTACATTCTTATATCATTAAATACAACAACATTAATGCCCCCCTCTCCAATGGCACCCAAACTGTAATAGTATCCACCTTTTATGTCTTGATACAGCTGGAATGTTTAAAATTGAGGCCCAATAAATTAATAATTAATAATGTTTGTAGCATCAAAGGTTGCATTGTTAATGTTGCCCCATTCATTCATAAAGTCCCACCATATAGTATAATGTCCCCCATTTTGGCCCCTAAAATTGTAATAATGTCCCCTATGTGGTCCACAAACTGTATTATGTCCCCCTCTATGTCCCTCATACAGTATAATATCCCTCTATGTGGCCCTCATATAGTAAAAATGTCCTTCTACATGGCTCTAATACAGTAAAATATATTTTAATGTTACTTCCATACAGTTAAATGTTCCCATCCCTGCCCCCATATAGTATAACATCCCCCCCATTGTGGCCCCTATACTGTATATAATGTCCCCCTCTTTGGCACCCATAAAGTACATTTATACAGCTCCCCATGGCTGGGTGTCCTTTAGTCGGGGTCTCGGTCCTGCTCGGTTCTTATTCACATTTACATCATTTGACATATGGTAAGGTTTTAATACTAGAGGTTAGGACCATCCCCAATAGGGCCACCTTGATGTGGTGGGATTCCTTTTATATTTTTTCTTATCAAAATTATGTTACCTAAGCACCCTATGCTATTTTCATGCACTATTGCTATTTATTTATTTACTGCAGGGTATTTGCTCCCTTTGTTTTTATCTTAGGTTTAGTCTGTTTAGTGACCAGTGTGAATATGTGCCTACACGTTGCATGCATACCAACTTATACTCCAGTTCATATCTTTAGGTTTTTGTTTCATGTATACCAATGTGTTGCATCTTCTTTTTACAACAGTCTGTAAACATCAGGGAATTGAGACCAATTGTTGGAGTTTTGGGAGAGGATTTGTTACGATACTGGCGTAGTACTGCTGGAATCCAGTGGCCAAAGGAGCACAAGCAGGAACAGCAAGCGGTAGTAGATGTTCTTTGAGTTAGCAAAGGAGTTGTAGGAAACAATCCGTAGGTAGGTGAGAACAGTCTGGGTAAGAAAGTTCAGGAGCTGGAACCTGGAGCTAGACTAACAGCTAGACACAATACTCAAGCAATGAGTGAGAGATCCATGCAGCTTTAAGTAGTCCCAAACAGAAAACAAGATGGATTCAACAGGTTCAGAATCGGCCATCTTAGTAAAGGACAATTGCAGAAAACAACTGCAGCCTCCAGTGGTAAGGAGCGGAATTGCAGCACAATTATTAAGGTGAACAATAACAGCTACTAGTGGTCAAACTGTAGGAGGACAACAGGAATCCTGAGAGGAATAACGTCCCATATTTCTCTCTTGTACAATTTTATCTGCTCAATAGTCTTGGTCTTCTTTGCTGAATTTTTACTTTCATATTGTGCAAAATGTTTTCTGTTTGTGAAATGTCTAATCTGTAAGCTGACCAGTTCAGACTTTTTTTCTGTAAGGCCATGCTGTTGTGATGCATGAAGTATTTGGTTTAGCATTGTCTTGCTGAAATATGCAATGCCTTCCCTGAAATAGATGTTGTCTGGATGGAAATATATGCTGTTCTAAATCCTCTATATAAAGCTCAGCATTGATAGTGCCTTTCAAGTTGTGTAATATGCCCATGCCATAAGCACTACTGCAACCTCATGCCATCAGAGATAAAGACTTTTGAACTTTGCGCTGGCAACAGCTGGATTGTCCAGCACTTTTTGAGTCCACAGGACATAACAACTGTTACGGATCCAGGTGGTGGAACCTCTGTGCTGCGGTGCAAGGAGGGGCCAGAGGGGCATGACTAAGTATCAACTCGGTCCGACCAAGGTCACACGGTGGCTCAGTCGACTCCGTGAACCAGGGAGGGACCAGGTGCCACTCTGGGACCGACCTTGTATGAGAGCAGGTGACTCCCACGGGTCAGAAGGCAGGAACTGACCAGGACAGCGGATGAGCTTCATCTGGCAGGCTGACGGGGGGTCTGGGTAGACAAGCAGGATGATTAGGCAGATAGTCAGGAGAGTGTTCCGGGTAGGCAAGCTGGCGGCACAACAGTTAGCTGGCTGGTGCTTCCAGGTAAGCGGGCTGGCAGGCACGGCAGGTAACAGGCGGGTGCTTCCAGGTAAGCGGGCAGGCAGGCACGGCAGGTAACAGGCAGGTGCTTTCAGGTAAGCAGGCGGGCAGAGCCCATAGACAGACTGGCGGACAGGACTGTAGACAGACTGTCGGGCTGAAGAGAAGACATGCTATCAGACTGAGCAGAAGATCAGACTGGCGAACAGGACTGACTTGCAGAGGACCTGGGGGCTGAAGCAAAGTAAGAATCACAAAGCAACAACCTTGCACGGGTACCTCCATATTGGAGGAGGTGCCTCTTATAGGGAAAGCCCTCCGGTGATTGGCCGGGGACTTTTTAGGATGGCACGAGCGGCCCCTTTAAAAGGGAGGGAGCACGCACGCGCTATAAGCACAAAGCCAGGGAAGCTGCATGCACCAGAAGCAGCTGCAGGGAGGCCGGAAGACGCTGGAGAAGGACCGCGGCGGTAAGGGGGAAGGTGTCTCTGCCTGGCCGATGCTACAGTAGCCCCCCTTTAAGCCCCCTCTTTTTTAGGCCATCAAGAAATTTTTTAAGAAGAAGAGGGGCATGGATGTTCTCCCTTGGTTCCCAAGACCTCTCCTCCGGGCCAAACCCCTTCCAATCCACCAGAAAAAAGGTTTTTCCTCTTACCCTTTTGGTGGCCAAAATGTTCTCTACCTCATAGACGTCCTCAGCGGAAACTGGAGCTGGAGTGGTACCTGGATTGTCAGAAAAAGAATTAAGAACAACTGGTTTGAGGAGAGATACGTGGAAAGAGTTGGGAATCCGTAAGGTAGCCGGGAGTTTTAGCTTGTAAGCCACAGGATTGATTTGCTTGAGAACCTCAAACGGACCGATGAACCGCGGACCCAACTTATACGATGGAATTTTGAGCTGAACATGTTTGGAGGAGAGCCAGACCCTGTCTCCCGGACGAAATAGAGGCTCATCCAGATGTTTCTTATCGGCATGTCTCTTCATCCGTTCAGTGGACTGAAGAAGTGCGGATCAAGTGTTTTCCCAAATAGTAGAAAATTCGCTGACTAGAGACTCTGCGGCAGGATTGTCCATTGAAGCGGAGATGGGAAACGGGATCCCGGGGTGTTGACCGTAGACCACAAAGAACGGGGATTTGGAAGAAGACTCACTCTCATGGTTGTTATAGGAGAACTCGGTTCAAGGTAGGAGCTCAACCCAATCATTATGGTGAGCATTGACGAAATGCCGGAAAGAGCTGGTAAGGACCTGGTTCATACATTCCACTTGACCATTGGACTGAGGATGATAAGCAGAGGAGAAATCCAGAGTGACATCCAACAGCTTACACGTAGCTCTCCAGAAGCGCGAAGTGAACTGGACCCTGCGATCAGACACAATGTGGAGGGGTAGGCCGTGGAAACGAAAGATGTGAAGGATGAAGTCCTTAGCCAGCACAGATGCGGACGGGAGACCAGGCAGAGGGATGAAGTGGGCCATTTTAGAAAAGCGGTCAGTGACCACCCAAATGAAGGTACAACCGGCAGAAACAGGGAGATCCTTTATAAAGTCCATAGCAATGTGTTGCCACGGGGCGGAAGGTACGGGTAGAGGAAGAAGACGGCCAGATGGAAGGTGCCTGGGAACCTTGTTACGGGCACAGGAGGAACAAGCCGAGACGAAATCCGTAACATCCTTGCATAACGAATGCCACCAGTAATGCCGGGCAATGAGCAGAAATGTCTTCCTCTGGCCAGCATGGTCGGCAAGTTTGGATGAATTACCCCAGAGAAGAACCTTCTTATGATCAGGAACCGCTACAAAAGTCTTACCGGGTGGAAGACGAGACTGGTCAAACGGGGCCACGGTCATTACTCTGGAGGGGTCGATGATATGCAGAGGCTCCTCCTCTTGGTCGGAGGACAGGAATGAGCGGGACAGAGCGTCGGCTTTAACGTTCTTGTCAGCAGGGCGGTAATGTAGAGAAAAGCAGAATCAGGCAAAGAACAGAGACAACCAGGCCTGACGTGGATTGAGTCTCTGGGCGTTTTGTAGATATGCCAGGCTTTTGTGATCTGTGTTGATGATCACCGGGTGCAGAGCCCCTTCCAGCAGGTAGGGCCACTCCTCCAGCGCCAATTTGATGACAAGCAGCTCACGATCTCCTATGGAGTAGTTGCTCTCAGACCAGGAGAAGAGCTTGGAGAAAAAGCCCCAGGTTACCATTCTCCCGGACGGGGATTTCTGGGTGAGCACCGCTCCGGCTCATGAGGAGGAAGCATCAACCTCCAGGAAGAACTGCTTGTTGCAAACCAGGCGGTACAGCACAGGGGCAGAGGAGAAAGCTTGTTTTGAGAAGACGAAGGCCTCCTCCGCTTTGGAAGTCCATTCCTTGGGATTTGCTCCCTTATGGGTGAGCGTGGAGATGGGAGGGGTCCGGGAGGAGAAAGGAGGAATGAAGAGGCGGTAATAATTTGCGAAGCCCAGGAATCGCTGAATCGCCTTCAACCCCTCTGGTCGGGGTCATTTTAAGATGGCAGAAACCTTCTCGGGATCCATCCGAAGACCAGTCTCAGAGATAATATATCCCAGGAACGAAAGGGAAGTCTGCTCGAAGAGACATTTTTAAAATTTTGCATAGAGACGATTCTGCCGGAGCCTAAGCACAACCTGACAAACATTCCTCCGGTGTTAGGGCAGATCCGGAGAGAAAACCCATATATCATGCAGGTACACCACTATGCAAAAATAGATCACGGAAAATGTCATTAACTAGCTCCTGGTGTTAGAACCTTGCTGTTAGGTTTTTTTTCCTTTGCTGGTCACATGACCTTGTTGGCCTATTTAATCCTGCTCCGCCCTTCTGGCTTTGCTGGACTTCATTGTATATCTACTTTCTAGCTAGCCTGTGCTCTGTATCTAACTCTGTTAGTTTGCTTGGTCTACGGACCTCTATGTTCTATCTATTTTGTTTGTTCGTCTGTCTGCTACTATTTCTGTTAGGAGGTGTCCCATATTCCTCCCAGTCCTTAGTACTTGTAGGGATTCCCTCCCCAAATCTATAGGTCTCCGTACAGACTAGATTAGGACTTTAGCAGGTCTGATCGCAGGATCAGGTTCCCTGTTACATCGTAGGGATTCAGCTGAGTCTTATAGTAGGGACAGATCTCCTCTCTTTCCTTAGCTTTGGTAGCAGAACATAACAGTAAGTCCAGCCTGTAAATTCTCTAAGGAAAGATTTTTTTTTTTTTGTTCCATCATGGTGTCGGTTCAGGATTTGGCTAAACACCTGCAGGGACTCTCTCTGGAAGTGGCCGAGCTCCGTCAGCACGTGAGTAACTGTCCTGGAGCATATTTCTTGGAGCCTAAGGTATGTTTGCCGGATTTATTTTTTGGTGACATGGTTTGGTTGTCCTCTAGGAATCTGCGGTTGAGGATTCCTTCTAAGAAATTGGGTCCCAAGTTTGTAGGGCCCTTTAAGGTGCTTCAGGTTGTCAACCAATCTGCTGTTAGGTTGGAGGTTCCTACCTCCTGGAGAATTAATCCGGTCTTTCATGTCTCTCTGTTAAAAAAAGCTGTTGTGTCAGATGGTGACGCCTCTGCCTCTGTTCCTCCAGTGGTGGAGGACGGGGAATATGAAATTTCTCGCATCCTTGACTCTAGACGGTATAGAGGTAGTTTGCAGTATCTTGTGGCCTGGAAAGGTTTCGGACCCGAGGATAACTCTTGGGTGAGGTCGGATGATGTTTCCGCGTCCAGACTTATCAGAGCGTTTCACAGGAGATTTCCTGATAAGCCTGGTCCTAGGGGATCCGGAGGATCCTCTTAGAAGGGGGGGTACTGTTAGAACCTTGCTGTTAGGTTTTTTTTCCTTTGCTGGTCACATGACCTTGTTGGCCTATTTAATCCTGCTCCGCCCTTCTGGCTTTGCTGGACTTCATTGTATATCTACTTTCTAGCTAGCCTGTGCTCTGTATCTAACTCTGTTAGTTTGCTTGGTCTACGGACCTCTATGTTCTATCTATTTTGTTTGTTCGTCTGTCTGCTACTATTTCTGTTAGGAGGTGTCCCATATTCCTCCCAGTCCTTAGTACTTGTAGGGATTCCCTCCCCAAATCTATAGGTCTCCGTACAGACTAGATTAGGACTTTAGCAGGTCTGATCGCAGGATCAGGTTCCCTGTTACATCGTAGGGATTCAGCTGAGTCTTATAGTAGGGACAGATCTCCTCTCTTTCCTTAGCTTTGGTAGCAGAACATAACACCTGGAAGATGGCTGGGGCATTACAGAGACCAAAGGGCATCACGCGGTATTCATAGTGACCGTCCCGAGTGTTGAATGCCGCCTTCCACTTGTCTCCCTGGCGGATCCGGACCAAATTGTACGCCCCACGTAGACCGAGCTTGGTGAAGACCCTCGCGCCTTTAAGGCGGTCAAATAGCTCCGAGATGAGAGGCATGGGGTACTTATTTTTGATGGTAATTTGGTTAAGCCCCCTGTAAACACAGCAGTAGCGAGCCATTTTTCTTTTTAACGAAGAAGAATCCTTCTCCAGCCAGGGAAGTAGATTTCTGAATGAATCCCCTAGCAAGATTCTCCTCAATGTACTCAGACATTGCCCAGGTTTCAGCCAGCGAAAAGGGGTTGATACGCCCGCGGGGAGGCGAAGCGCCAGTTACCAGGTCGATGGGGCAATCATACGGCCTATGAGGTGGTAGTGTCTCGGCTTCCTTCTTGTCGAAGATGTCCGCATAGGACCAGTAGGGTGCCGGCAGACCGGGTAGATTAACCGGAGTAGAAGGCGGTCTAGCCAGGCGAACCGGAACCAGGCAGGTCTCATGGCAATCCTGCCCCCAATGGAGCACTTCACCGGATTGCTAATTCAGAACGGGTTCATGTTTCTATTGCCAGGGTAGACCTAGCAAAAGGGAGTGAGAGAGTCCAGATAGCACATGGAAGGAGATCCTCTCCGAGTGCAGCATTCCCACCTGAAGGGTTACAGTCTCTGTGACGAGCAAGATGGTCACCGGAAGGAGTCTTCCATCCACGGAAGCGACTGCCAATGGTTCAGCCAGATGTTTGGTGGGTATCTGATACTTCTCCACAAGGGACTGAAAAATGAGATTCCCAGCGGCTCCGGAATCCAGGTGGGCAGTTTCAAAGAAGCGGGTCTCTCCACAGGAAATAGAAACGGATAGAGTCAAGGACAGAGAGGATTTACTCTTGCCTAGGATGACCTCTCCGAGTGGTCCTAGACACTTGAGTTTTCCGGCTTCATCGGACGGGAACGGATCAGATGCTCCTTACTACCACAGTAGAAACAGCTCCCCTCGGCTCGGTGTGGTTCTTGGCGAGATTTGACCATCTTGGTCTGGTCGATCTGCATGGGTTCGGCCGAGCGTGCCCAGGGAGTTGCTGGTTGGGAGGCAGGTTTCTGGAAAACAGGAGCGAGATGAAGAAATCTTCTCTCCCGGGTAGTCTCCTTAGCTCGTTCCAGGAAACAGATGTCAATCCAGGTAGCTAGTGACACCAGGTCATCCAGGGTCGTAGGAATGTCCCGGCCGGCTAGCTCGTCCTTGATCCGTCTGGAAAGACCCTCCCAAAAGGTGGACACCAGGGCCTCATTGTTCCAGGCAAGCTCAGATGCGAGGGTACGGAACTGTATGGCATAGTGGCCCACTGTGAGACTCCCTTGGTGGAGACAGAGCAATGAGGAGGCAGTAGAAGTCCTTCGTCCGGGCTCATCAAAGACTTTCCAGAAGGCAGTGAGGAAAGGCGGAAGATCGGACACCAGGGGATCACCTCTCTCCCATAAAGGGTTTAGCCATGCCAATTCTTCCCCGGTGAGGTGAGACATGATGAATGCCACCTTGGCCCGGTCAAAAGGAAACTGATGTGCCAGGAGTTCAGAAAACCCCGACATAAGAGGGGGTCACCCCCAAAATGAGGAGGCGCAGCGAGCCGGGATCCAGAGCTGGATGCCATGGCACCAGTAGGCAGAGGCGCCACCGGAGCAGGTGCCGCTCGGCTCGGGTGCCGCTCGGCTCGAGGCGGACACAGGTGGGACGGACAGCGTGTCCAGGCGGGAGTTGACAGACCGCAGGTAGGTCAGGATGGTTTCCTATTGGGATCTCTGACGAGAAACCTCCTGGTACAGGTCAGCAAGCGAAGGAGCCTGGGGGCCACCGGGTTCCATGGCCCATGCAAACTGTTATGGATCCGGGTGGTGGAACCTCTGTGCTGCGGTGCAAGGAGGGGCCAGAGGGGCGTGACTAAGTAAGAAGAAGAAGCTGCGTGCACCAGCAGCAGCTGCAGGGAGGCCGGAAGACGCTGGAGCAGGACCGCGGCGATAAGGGGTACGGCGTCTCTGCCTGGCAGGGTGCAGAGACGCCGATGCTACAACATCCATAAAGAATTTCAAATTTTGATTAATCTGACCACGCAACAGTTTTCTATTTTGTCTCAATCCATTTTAAGCGAGGTGTGGCCCAGAAGACGGCAGTGTTTCTGGAATTTGTTATATGGTTTCTTATTTGCATGATAAAGCTTTAACTTGCATTTGTGGATTGAATGGCAAATTGTGTTCACAGACAATGATTTTTGGAAGTGTTCCTGAGCTAATACAGTGATTTGCATGACCTTTTTAACGTGGTGCCGTCTGATGTCCCGTATATCACAAGCATCCAATATTTACTATAGGCCGTATTCTATATGCACTTGGATTTCTCCAGAATCACTGATATGGGACTTGAGATCCAGCCAATGAAAAGACAGTCTTATTCCACCAATCGTGAAATCCCCGGTATCCTGCAATGAGGGCTGACGGTATATCAGGAGGACTGTTCAGTTGACCAGGAGATTTTTGTCTATTGCCCTCAGCCTAGGGATGTCGGTCCCGACTGCAGGTGCACTAGCTTGAAGACAGGCAGCTAATTTAGGATCTTCAGATTCGAATGGGAGAACAACGACCGCCTAGGACGCAACCCAGGTTGGGACATTTCGGTAACCTGGTTACAGACTTTGCCGTGCTGTCTCAGTTCCAAACTCTGGCATTATTTCTTTCTGGGCGGGTGTCTGGCAGAAGAAGGGGACCACTGGTTTGGAGTACCTAGTCCTGGAAGGTCTGAGATACGAAGAATCTAAAACCCTGGTGAGCCAGCGGAAGGGTGAGACTCTGTTGCCTGTTATAATCTGTGCTGTGCTGGTTATGTGTTATATGCTGTTAGTTGTTGGGGAACCAATAAAGCCTTAATATTGTAATTCTCTCACCCTGTGTTGTATGAGTAGTGTTCCGCCCACAGTTGAGGAGTCCGGGCGTTCAGTTGGGGATGAGCCCTGATCCAAGTTGTCTTTCTAAAGGAGGCTGGGCCAGCGGACGAGAGCACCCACTGACCCCGTGTCTTTACAGTGTGTCCAAACTTTTGGTCTGTACTCTATATATATGTATATTGTCATATATATACTCGGATACGATCACTTACAACTCCACAGTAACAAAAGTAACTACTAGCAATCACCACCAATCGTTTATACAGACCGATTGGACACCTGTTACATACAGTGTATGGCTTCAGGGGTGCAGTTTACAGAGCAAGAGGAATGAAGCTATTACATTTTATATAATTTAGCTGGAAAGGTTAGCAGTGTTTATGAAAAAAATATACAAAGATGTTACAAAATGGGAACAAAACAATACGGTATATACAATCACATATATTAAAAGGGAAAGGGATAACCAAAGAAAAATTACTAAACCTCTGTCACGGAAATGGCTCAGAGCTTAGCAGAGGGAAACACTCCTTAGAACAACTCCTTAGAGCAATGGACAAAACCACAGGATACTATGTCTTCTAGAACTGACAAATGACAGAAACCCAAACTCTGATATTTATTAGATCAAGGTCATGCCCATATCCCTCCCTTTGGTGATCTCATATGGAGTCTGGTCATTGGACTTGCTAGGTCTTTTAGAAGTTTATGAGATCCCCAACTTTCTGGATATATTTGCCCCTGGAGGTCCCAGGAGGGAGATATTGTTTTCATGTTTTACCTTTCTATAAAGATGAAACATGGAATGGATAGCATCATCTATCTGATCCCCTAAGTTGGAGGTGTTTGGCTGGCCTCACGGTGATGTAAGCGAATGTTTTATGTTCATCTCTTTGCTATGACACAGAAAATATATCTCCCATAAATATTGGATCTATGAAAACCGAGTCCCATATAATTCCTTTGAACAGAGGAAGCTCTTGCCTTGGGAATTGTACTTCTTCACCTCTGAGCATACGAATCCTAACCTTAGTGACTGCCTCTCAACAGATCCCCTGTTGTAATTACTTATTCTCGGCAGGAGATTCTTTGGCGCCCCTGCGGGTTCAGTCGCCTCAGAGTTACTGCATCTCATCCAGAGTTGTGGTATCTCACTCTCAGGTAAGGATGGAGTGCTGCCTGGGACCCACACTCTTGCATCCATTACACTCCACTTCAGAGGGCAGGGCGAGATTGCTCCTAAGGGAGAGCACAGTCCCTGGTCCCTAGCTTGGGGGTGGAACCATGTAGTGGGTGTGGGTGGAGTAAGAAGTACAGGGGAGTAGTGATGAGCGAACGCGCTCGCCACTACTCGGTACTCGCCCAAGCATCATGGTGCTCGACAAGCTCGGCGCTCAGCGAGTATTTCCGGGTTGCTCGGGCGGGAACTCGGGTCCCTTCCCTGCATGTTTGGCACTCTTTAGAGAGCCAATGAACATGCAGGGATTGCCTGCCATGCACTGTAATGCCGTAGCCATGTTGGTTGTGGGCATTACAGTGATTGGCTGGCCGCACAGTGTCATCAGGTCTATGCTCGTCACAGTCACTCCAGATCAGACAGTGTAGGGAGAGCTGCTGCTGTGTCAGGGAGAGATTTAATCGTGTATTAGGTAGTGTAGGGAGAAAAACCGCACATTACACATATCCATCTTAACAAACAGTCCTTTTGAGGTCTAACTAATCCATCTGCAGAGATATCAGGCAGGCAGTGTATATATGCAGGCAGGCAGGCAGGGTATATAACAGACTGCAGTGCACATACGACAAGAGGCTCCATTCCAGTTCTGCCTTCTGCTGCTGTTATATTTCTAAAAATAGGCCCAGGTCTCAGGGGCCAGGAATAATTTTTTTTGCATCTTAATCCTCATAATTTGCTTAAAAAGCAATCCAGATAACACCATTTTTCTGTGCCATTTGCTTGTTGGCACTGCAGAATACAGCCAGGTCCTTTCCATATTACAGCGCTAAAAATCTAGCTATTTAAAAGTGTGTTTTCTATGTCACACGGCTCACATATACGTTCTCTGAAAATACTGCCACTTCTGGCCTCCATTAAAAATTTCCTTTTGTGTGTCAGTGAAGCAATTCACACCAGTTTGCAGTTCAAACTACTTACCTACAGGCCAGGTCTTTAAAACAGTGTTTTCTCCGTCACACGGATTACATATACGCTTTCACAAAATACTGCCATTTCTGGCTTCGATTAAAAAAAAATTTCAGTGTGTCAGTGAAGCAATTGACACCAGATTGCTGTTCAAAATAGTAACCTACAGGCCAGGTATTTAAAACTCTGTTTTCTCTGTCACACGGCTCACATATAAGTTGTCAGAAAATACTGCCATTTCTGGCCTCCATTAAAAATTTCTTTCAGTGTGTCAGCAAAGTTTTTGACACTGGTTTGCTGTTCAAAATAGTTACCTACAGGCCAGATATTTAAAACTGTGTTTTCTCCGTCACACAGATTACACATACGTTTTCAGAAAAAACTGCCATTTCTGGCCTCCATTAAAAAAAAATTTCAGTGTGTCAGTGAAGCAATTCACAGCAGTTTGCTGTTCAAACTACTTACCTACAGGCCAGGTATTTAAAACTGTGTTTTCTCCATCAAATAGCTCACATATAAGTTCGCTCCAAACTCAGTCATTTGTAGCGAACATGGAATATACTGTCCTCCATTTAAAATGGCAAGGCACGTGGCAAGGGACGGGGAACTGGACGTGATGGTAATGGTGCATGCAGAGGCCGAGGACAAGGCCGTGGGCAAGGCGAAATTGTGCCACAACAAATACCCACATCTTCTCTCCTGACCTTCGTGTCCCAATTTCTAGGTGACCACAGCACACCACTATTGAACACAGAGCAGTGTCAAAAGGTTGTTGGTTGGATAGCGGATAATGGTTCCAGTCACTTAGCCACCACCACCACCCTGTCTTCCACTAGGTCAAGTCTCAGTAGCCGTCAGTCTGAACCGCATATTCCTCACCCTGATCCCCCTTCCTCCCACCATGTCGAGTACCCAAAGACAACTGATCCCACACTTGGACACTCTGAAGAGCTGTTCACTTTTCCATTTATAGATTCGGTCCTCTCTCCCGGTCCACTTGAAGTGGGGCATGAGGAGATCGCGTGTAGCGATGCCCAAATATTTGAGCAGCCACGGTAACACGAAGGCGTCGGTGGGAAAGTGTCACAAATTCTCACATTTCACGACTGCTCGAAATGTTGCCTTTTAGGCTCGTGGAGACGGAAGCATTCCGCAACTTGATGGCGGCGGCCGTCCCTTGGTACTCCGTCCCCAGCCCCGCATTACACAAGCACGTTTCCCAAAACATTAGCCGTGCTCTCAACAATTCACTTACCGGTAAAGTCCACCTAACCACGGACACATGGACAAGTGCTTGTGGACAGGGATGGTACATATTGCTGATGGCACACTGGGTTAACATAGTGGAAGCCGGGACCCAGTTGGACCTCGGGATGGAACACGTCCTCCGGCGCCAAGGATTGCGGGCCCTTGGTCAATCAGGGTTGCCCCCACAGTCTACAGCTCCTGCACCACATCCTCCTCAGCCTCCTCCTCCTCTTAAGCCTCCATCTCCGAAATGATCACATCAGTCAAAAGCTGGAAGCACTGCCTCGGCCAAGCGGCAACAGGCTGTGCTGAAGCTAATATGCTTAGGTGAAAAATTGCACAATGCTGAAGAGTTGTGGACAGCTCTAAAAGAGAAGGCAGATCTGTGGCTCACACCGCTGAACCTACAGCCAGGCATGGTTGTGTGTGACAATGGCCGGAACCTGGTGGCGGCTCTGAAGCGAGCTCACACACGTACCATGCCTGGCCCATGTGCTTAACCTCGTGGTTCAGCGGTTTCTCAAATCCTACCCGGAGCTGCCGGATCTGCTTGTTAAAGTACGCTGCCTGTGTGCTCATTTTAGAAAGTCAGCTACAGCTTCCACCGCCCTTGCAGTGTTTCAGCAGCGTTTGCAGCTTCTGGCTCACAGACTGGTGTTTGATGTCCCCACGCATTGGAAC
Organism: Phyllobates terribilis; assembly: GCF_046119375.1. NCBI lineage: Eukaryota > Metazoa > Chordata > Amphibia > Anura > Dendrobatidae > Phyllobates > Phyllobates terribilis. The sequence goes on along the minus strand of NW_027362762.1, from coordinate 418,956,224 downwards.
TCTACACTGCAGATGTTGGGAAGGATTTCTGGGCAGAAGAGGGCAGTTGTGGAGTACCAGCATCAACAAGGCCGTCGCTTTTCAGTTCAGACTCCACACATAAGACCTCAGGAGTGGACATGGATGTCAGACATATGTACCATCCTCCAAAACTTTGAGGACTCCACCAAGATGTTGAACGGCGATGATGCCATAATTAGCGTCACCATCCCGCTTCTCTGTCTTCTGAAATGCTCAAAGAGGATGCATTGCAGGCGGAGCACGATGAGATGGAGCAAGGAACCATACAGGGTTATTACACACAGCCAAGCCTCATCTCATCCCAACGTAGATTGGGTGACAATGAGTAAGTGGAGGAGGAGGAGGAAGCACAGGAGCTAGTTTCATGCACTATAGATGATACTATCTGCACAGCTGTCATACCATCTGTTCAGCGTGGATGGCCAGAGGACAGAGAGGAGGAGAGCATGGTCAGTCATGCTCTTGATGAGGACACAGAAGTATTGCCTGTTAGCAGTCTGGCACGCATGGCAGAGTTTATGTTACGCTGCCTTTCCCATGACCCTCGCGTTCTCAAAATTTTGGGTGACAGCCATTACTGGTTGATGACACTTCTAGACCCAAGCTACAAGGAGAACTTTATATCTCTTATTCCTGAGGCGGACAGGTCTGCAAAAATGGGGCTGTACCAGAAGGCCCTTGTTGCGGAACTATTAAAAAAATTCCCATCTGAAAACGCTGATGGCAGAGGGCACACTTCGTTGGACAACCAAGGAGTACAGGCGAGAGAGACACAAATTCAATCCAGCAGAGGCAGGGGAACACTGTCAAAGTACTGGGAGAGTTTTCTCAGACCCTCCCATTGGACAGGCCCTGAGTAGCGGGGTACTCTCACAAGGAGTGCAAAGTTTGGGAAGATGCTGAGGGAGTACCTTGCCGACCGTACAAATGTCCTCCGTGATTCCGCTGTGCCTTATAATTATTGGGTATCCAAGCTGGATACGTGGAATGAACTGGCTCTCTATGCCTTGGAGGTCCTGGCCTGCCCTGCCGCCAGCATTTTATCAGAGCAAGTTTTTAGTGCCGCTAGTGGAATTATAACTGATAAGCGCAGCTGCCTGTCAACTGAAAATGCTGACAGGCTGACTCTTATAAAAATGAACAAGGGCTGGATTTGGCCAGACTCCTCAACACAACCGAATGATAGCAGCGTAACATAAACTCCAATCCAGTGTCTTTTCTTGAGAGGTGTATTCCATGCACCTTTTCACACCCACACATGGGTATACGCTTCCTGATTTTGGCTATTTGCTCTTGTCCTCCTCCTTCTCCTCATCCTCCACCACCATATCTCCAGGGTGACCGTGGTCCGTGATGCAACACCCACCGAATTCTTTTGAGGGGTGTTTATGATGCCCGTAAAAAAAAATTTTGATACAGTATGTTCATGTATACCCCCCAGGGGCAAATGTTTGTCAGCCCATACACTTAGCGCATGGGCATTACAAGTATAGGAGGCCCGCTCCTTTCTAATGGGAACATTTTTTTATAAGGCCCTCCTCCGCATCTCTTCCAAGGGGCATTGAAGTGCCTCCAAATTTTTGTCAGCCCTTGCATTCACTGCATAGGCCAACACTATGGGAGACTCTCTCCTTTCTAATGGGAATTTGTCGTTACCGTGGCACTGCTCTATGTGTCTTTAAATTCTTAGTTGGGTTTTTCCTAAAATTGTCAGCCGTTGGACTAACTGCATACCCTATAACTGTATAGCAGACTCTCTCCTTTCTAATGGGAATATGTCGTACTTGTTACTATGGCCCTGCTCCATGTGTCCTTAAATTCTTAGTGGGGTTTTTCCTAAAATTGTCTGCCATTGGACTCACTGCATACCCTATAACTGTATAGCAGACTCTCTCCTTTCTAATGGGAACATGTCGTACTTGTTACTGTGGCCCTGCTCCATGTGTCTTTAAATTCTTAGTGGTGTTTTTACTAAAATTGATCAGCCGTTGGACTCACTGCATACCCTATAACTGTATAGCAGACTCTCTCCTTTCTAATGAGAACATGTCATACCTTGTTACTGTTGTCCTGCTCAATGTGTCTTTAAATTTTTAGTGGGGGTTTTTCCTTAAATTGTCAGCCGTTGGACTCACTGCATACCCTATAACTGTATAGCAGACTCTCTCCTTTCTAATGGGAACATGTTGTACCTTGTTACTGTGGCCCTGATCTATGTGTCTTTGAATACTTAGTGGGGTTTTTCCCAAATTTTGGCAGCCCTTGCAGTCACAGCATGGGCATTTCCACTTATAGGAGACCCGCTCCTTTATAATGGGAACATTTTTTTTTACTGAGACCCTCCTCTATGTCTCTTCAAAGGGGTATTGGGTTGCATCCAAATTTTTGGCAGCCCTTGCAGTCACTGGATACGCAATAACAGTATAGGAGACCCACTTGAAGTGTCTGATGATGTGTCACACACCACATTGCCAGCTAAGGTTGTAAAATGGTAAAATGACATTTCCCGGTGAATGCATTTGTCTTAAAAAAAGACTTAAAAAAAACCAAAACAATAGGATCTTTCTTTAGTATAAAAAACAGCGTCACCAATTTAACAAAAATGTAATCACATTGTTCAGCTCATGCACCTCCTCCTCCATCTCCGAAATGACCACATCAGTCACAAGCTGACAACACTGCAGCACTGCCTTGGCCTAGTGGCAACAGGCTGTGCTGAAGAAAACATGCTTAATGCTTAATTGACAAACCCCCCAGCGCTGCAGAGTTGTTGAAAGCTGTTATTCAGCAGCCTGATCTGTGGCTCTCACCGCTGAACATACAGCCAGGCATGGTTGTGTGTGACAATGGGCGGAACCTGGTGACGGAGAAATCACAGCCGGGGTAGATACGGTTTCCCTCTATGCCAGTCCTTTCACTGAGCTAAAGAATATGTCTGTGGTGAAATACAACTCCCACTGAGAAGCTGTTTCAGATTGAAAAACATTGTGCCCACCAGAGGATTTGATTCTGAGGGCTAACCTTTCTCCCCCGCTCAAGAGCCCCATAGCAGCTGCAAAGTTAGCGCTATCATGAACTTTCCTGAGGTAGAAGCCAAGGCACACCAGAGGATTCTCTGGTGGGACAGTCCAACCCTGCCGAGAAGCAGTCCTGGCTTAGAAAAGTGTGTGGAAAGGTTCCCGGACACTCTATGGCTGCTTTTTTAATGTGGATCGGCCATGCTTATGCATGTTATTTCTCAAACCGCATTACAGATCAGGCCATTGTCCAACTCTGTATTCAAGAAATTTAATGCGCAAGTAAAGATGTGTGTGTGTCAAAGCACCACCGACAATGGCGAGTTGATGTTGGATGGGCTGCCATTGCTTCTGCAACTAGCTGCATTACAGTACTTTCTGTGAGAAATGACATGCAGGGTAGATAGGGTTTCCCTCTATGCCAGTCCTTTCACCGAGCTAAATACAACTGTCAGCAAAAAAAAGTTGTGGACTGGCTCTGTACCATCCCTGGCCACATTCACCTGTCCACATGTTTGTGGTTAGGCAGTCCTTCCCAGTAAGTGCACTGGGGAGGGCACGGGTAATGTTGTGGGATCCGTGCTTGTGGAAGGCTGATGTGATACCGGGAAATATAGTGGCGGCTGGGGACCGAGTATGGACACCCATCTGCCGCCGGCATGAGGTTGTGAAAAGCTTCCGCCTGCCTCCACGAGCTTAAAAGGCCATATTTCAAGTGCTAAAAGCTGCCCAGAAATTTGACAATTTAGTGTTGCGGCCTGTGGGTGGGTGGGTGGCTGGCTGCATACTTGCACTAGCATTCCAAGTAACAGAAAACGAAGCAGATGGTGGCCTCTATCATCATCATGGCCTCACCTCGGCACTATGAACTCTCCTGAAGGAGAAGCCAGGGCCCGCCGGAGGAGTCTCCAGTTCTCTGGTGGGCCCGTCCTACCCTGCCGAAAAGCAGCCCTGGCTAAGAAAAGTGTGGGGGAAGGTTCCCAGACACTCTATGGCTGCTTTTTTAATGTGGATCGGCCATGCTTATGCATGTTATTTCTCAAACCGCATTACAGATCAGGCCATTGTCCAACTCTGTATTCAAGAAATTAAATGCGCAAAGAAAGATGTGTGTGTGTGTCAAAGCACCCCCGACAAGGGCGAGTTGATGTTGGACGGGCTGCCATTGCTTCTGCAACAAACTGCATTACAGGACTTCCTGTGAGAAATGACATGCAGGGTAGATAGGGTTTCCCTCTATGCCAGTCCTTTCACCGAGCTGAATACAACTGTCAGCAAAAAAAAGTTGTGGACTGGCTCTGTACCGTCCCTGGCCACATTCACCTGTCCACGTGTTTGTGGTTAGGCGGTCCTTCCCAGTAAGTGCACTGGGGAGGGAATGGGTAATGTTGTGGGACCCGTGCTTGTGGAAGGTGGAGGCGATACCGGGAAATATAGTGGTGGCTGGGGACCGAGTATGGACACCCAGCCACCGCCGGCATGAGGTTGTGAAAAGCTTCCGCCTCCATGAGCTTAACAGGCCACATTTCGAGTGCAAGCAGCTGTCAAAAATTTGGCAGTATTGTAATGGAATGGGGTAAGGACAACTGAACGCTGCAGTGGGACAAGGACGGGGACGGTGATTGTTGCAAGTCTGCAATGACAGGTGCATGGCGGGAGGCATTTTCGCATGTGCCAAGGATCACTTATGATGGGCACACTTTTAGGCAGTGACCTGGAAGTCAGAGATGCTTCCAGAGGTCTTCCCCATGCTGTTCCCATGTCTTTTCAGCATTGTATGCAAATGTCTGATGATGTGTCACACACCACATGGCCAGATAAGGTTGTAAAATGTTAAAATTACTTTTCCTGGTGAATGCATTTGTCTTGGTTGAATTTATGCAAAAGTGCAAAAACGCATCAAAAACGCAACTTGTGAACATAGCCCAAGGTGTAGAGGAGTATTTTTGGTTTTAGTTATTTATTTTGCCTTCTATACAAGTCATTACCCTGGAAAGGATGTTCCTTAACATATTTCCCAGGAAAATCCATTTTGGTTTCGTTTTGTATGTTTTATTGTTAGTCCGTAAAAGTGGCGTAATACTCTGACAACATTGGTAACAGCAGTGACCTGGGAGTCAGAAATGCTTCCAGGGGTGTTCCCCATGCTGTTCCCATGTCATTTGAGCACTGTTCCCATCGATTTGGGCAATTTTTAAGGCCGCCGAGGGGAGCCGCCAGAGAAATGCTCAAGTTTCCCATAGACTTATATTGGGCTCGATGCTCGGGTCGATCACCCGAGTATTCCAATTTGCTCTACCCGAGCAACGAGTACCCGAGCATTTTAATGTTCGCTCATCACTACAGGGGAGCACTTCAGGAGTAGTATAAAAAGGGATGGAACTATCTAGAAGCAGTCCAGTCAGAGAAGACAGTGAGAGGAGAAGTAGTGGGAGCAGGAGCTCCGCAGGAGCTCTGCTCAGGAGGAGCGGACTTGAGCAAGAGAGGCCCAGGAGGTGAGACTGACTGAAGAGAGGAGAGGAGCAGGAAGGAAGACTCCAAGAAGGTAGGAGGGGATCCTAGGGGTACGGGAAGTGCTGGAGGCCACCCGTATCCCCGAATCTACCAAGATGTGGAGGGATCAAGCCGCAGAGGGGACCGGCCCCTAACTAGTTGGAATTGCAATATTCAGCTAGAAACCAGAGGCTTCTACATTTCCAGGGTGTAGTTGCCACAGCTGCAGTTAATCGCCAAAAAGGTAGCCACACAGGATCCAGGGAACTCCAGGTTGCCCACCAAGATCTGAGGTTACTGGCTTGGGACACTGTTTGCGAGGCGCAGGGCAGGAGGGTGAGAGTCAGCGCAGGAAGACAACTGAGAAAGGCACACAGAAAGGGGTCCCGTTAAGTACTCTTGAATTACCTTAGGGATTGCTGAACCTTTCCCGTGGTGAACGCCGGATGACGTGGGTGGTTGTGATCTGCAGTTGTAACCAGGAGCAACGTGATAATCGTGAGTAAACCCTTAAGACTGCACCCCACTGTCTCTGTGAATTATTTCTGCGCCATCATCCCCTGCACCACACTGCACAACAACATCTACCTCATCTATAATCACCACAGCAACGCCCTGGAGCTTAGCTCTACCTGTGGAGAGCTGAACAAACTCTGCTGCATTACCAACAGCTCCAGAGGAGCGGTGGCTCCATACAGCCGCATACCACAGGTGGCGTAACGAACATTAAATATAAAAACTATAAAATCCCCTTTTATTGACCGCCATGGGTCACAGACCGGGTCACCGCCACTGTGACATCTTCCCTAGCAACGACCGGCCCGGCTACCGAGTACCCCACAGCCCAGGGGGCGCGTCAATTCCACTTCAGGAGGTTGAAGGGTTGGCTCTTTCTCACTTCCCCAGTTATAATTAATCCCTTATGTTCAATGTAAGGGTGATTGTCCCCTCTCTGGAGATATTGTTTTTTTGGCTTTACAATTTTTCTCTACGATATGCATGTCCGATCCAATTGGCGTCGCTTGTCTGGATCCGGCGTCTCCGCTTTTCTTGGTTCGTGTGGATGTCACATTCTACGTCACATACACAGTGTCCTCTATTGCGCTCCTGCACAGGCGTACATCTCTCTGCCCTGGCGAAGGAAGGACTAAGTACTGTAGTGCGCATGCATTTCTCATATGTTTTCTGGTCTTGGGTTCTAGCTTGTATTGCACTCCAGAACTGCATTAACAAAGCTACTGGTTGCTTTTTGAAATAGTTGGTAAGTTTATCAATTGTCACACCCCTGATTTCTTTAAGTGTTTTTATTTTCTAAATCAGATTGTCACAAAATTTGCTATTAATATTCTACTTCCTAAAATAAAAATTACCAGAGCAAGTCTCATGCAAATATTGTCAGTAAGAATACTGAAAGAATTCAGCTTTGAAGACTCCAATTTTGCAAGGTCAGCATGAGAGTTTATGTAACCCTGTGACCTTGCTAAAGAACAGACTTTTTGATGCAATACAAAATCCTATTACTATTAACCAGTTAATCTAGTGTTTTTAACACTTGAAAATACATATTTTTGGTTGGACAATAAAAGTATCAGTGATATAAGACTGCTATAAATGTTTTTTTGCAATAAAAATATTTATTGTCACATACGATCTTATGGCTAATAATAATAATAATTTTTATTTATATAGCGCCAACATATTCCACAGCACTTTACAATTAAGCGGGGACATGTACAGACATTAAATTCAATGCAATTTCAAACAGTTACATTAGGAGTGAGGTCCCTGCTCACAAGCTTACATTGTACAAGGAAATGGGGGGACACAATAGGTGAAAAGTGCTTGTTATTTCAGGTCTGGCAATTATAATAAATAGAGATTTTTATATAAATATGCATGATCAGGTCATCAGCCAGTATGTTTAAGTGCAATACTCAAGTATCGAGTTCAGTTATCGTGTGCATGGAGGGTGTGCAGACAGATGACTAGTAGGGTGCAGATTCTGAATAATATTTAGAAGGAGGGGACAAGGGAAAGTTAGTTTACTGAGTAGTTGAGGTGGTAGGCTTGTTTAAAGAGATGGGTTTTTAAAGCGCGCTTGAAGACATGGGGGCCAGGCATCAGTTGGATCATCTGGGGTAGTGCATTCCAGAGAACTGGCGCAGCATGAGAGAAGTCTTGGAGATGGAAGTGCGAGGTTCGGATTTTGGGGGATGTTAGTCTTAGGTCATTTGTAGAACAGAGGGCACGTGTAGGGCAATAGACAGAGATGAGAGAGGAGATATAAGGCGGTGCAGAACTGTAGAGAGCTTTGTGGGTGAGAGTGATGAGTTTATATTGGACCCTGTAGCAAATGGGCAACCAGCGTAATGACTGGCGCAAGGCGGAGGCATCAGTGAAGCGCCTGGACAGAAATATGACCCTGGCTGCCGCATTCAGGATGGATTGGAGAGGAGAAAGTTTGGTAAGAGGGAGACCAATCAGAAGAGAATTGCAGTAGTCCAGACGAGAGTGAATAAGTGCGACATTAAGAGTTGCGGCAGCTCCTCGAGTCCTCCGCTTTCCTCGCTGTGTCCGGGGTTGTGCATGGGTGCACAACCTGGTTAGGTGAGCAGACGCCTTTCCTCCATTATTTCCCTCCACCTCCAAGTTTCACCCATAGCGCCCCTTTTCTCTCCTCTTTCATTCCATATCACGCCGTTGGCGTGGGACCAAGTCCCTGAAGGTGGCTGCTCTTGGGTCCTTGGTTGGCCTGAATCTGGTCCACGGATTTCCATGAAGGCATCTTTCCTCCACTGTTGATCCTACAATCAATCATACCCTTTCAATACATGACGTTGATGCCATCTTGGGGTTTTTCCTACGACTCAGTATTCAATTTGTCCTCCTATTAGGAGTTTAAGTCTTTGTCAGTTCTGGACATCCCCTGTCTTTTAGTATTGATTCATTGTTTATATGCTTATATGTCACATGGATTACATATATATGGACCCCAGCTTTCTGTGTCTCCATGTTTTGGTGGTGACTCTGCCCTATGTCGGGGCTTCATAGATCAGTGCATGCTGCACTTTGAGCTCCTGGCACACCAGTTCACCTCCGACCGGGCCAAGGTAGCATTCATCATGTCTCATCTCACCAGAGAGGCGTTGGCATGGATTAACCCTCTGTGGGAGAGAGGGGATCCTCTGGTGTCCGATCTCCAAGCCTTCCTCGCAGCTTTCCGGAAGGTGTTCAATGAGCCTGGACGAAAATCTTCGACTGCCTCCTCTCTTCTCCGACTCCGCCAGGGGAGTTTCTCTGTGGGACGGTATGCCATGCGTTTCCGCACCCTTGCATCTGAACTTGCCTAGTACAATGAGGCGCTGGTGTCCATCTTTTGGGAGGGCCTTTCCGGGTGGATCAAGGATGAGCTAGCTGGTCGTGACATACCTCCCTCTCTGGACGACCTGAGATTGACATCCATTTTCAGGAGCATTCTAAGGAGGCGACCCATGAGAGAAGACCCCAGTGCCTCACACCAACCTTCCAAAGGCCAGTCTCGCAACCAGCATCCCCTCCGGTATCTTCTCCAGAGTCTATGCAAATAGACCAAGTTAACATGGTGAAGTCTCGCCAGGAGTTCTGCCACGCTGAGGGGAGTTGCTTCTACTGTAACAGTACAGAGCTTCTTATCTGCTCCTGTCCGGTGAGACCGAGAAACTCCAGTGTCTAGGACCTCTCGGAGAGGTCGTCCTAGGCAAAAGTTCTTCCTCTCCGCCCTCGACTCTGTCTGTTTCAGTTACCTGTAGTGCTATCCTGAGCTAGAGCTGAATATATGGCTAACATGCTACCATACTTTTTTGTTGTACACCATTTCCATTCGAATGGTTTGTCATATAGGATATAAAATAATTTTATGCTGTGAAAAAATCAACATTTACTTGTGTAAATAGTTCAACTAGACTTTTTTTAAACTTTTTTTAATCTTTCCTTTATTTGGGCAGGAGATGCAAATGTCAATTCTTAACCATGACAACTATTTTTGCATTGTTGCAGTAATTAACTGCAGCTCGGTATATAATTGACCATAAAAACTCACAATGTAAAAGAAGTTAAAGGAATGGTGTGAGGGCAGGGGTTGTGGTATGTCCTCATTTCTATTGTCAGTGCTATTTATTCTTGTATCCCCCATCCTCAATATTATCTGGCTTGCTAAAATGAGCACTTAGCTTTGTAAATTTATTGTACAACTGTACTATTAGCACTTTAGGTGTGTTATTTTTTATGCCAGTTTTGCATCTTTGCCATGTATACTTTTATGGTCAACTATATACCAAACTGCGGATAAAGGGGTTGTCTGGTCAAAAGTGATAAGTCTGCAAGCTCTGTGCGCTGCGGGGATTCACCGGTATGAGACCCGGGAGAGGAGGGTATTCATGCGTTATGTTATGGGTCCGGGTGGTGGAACCTCTGTGCTTCGGTGCAAGGAGGGACCAGAGGGACGTGACTAAGTGCCTACTCGGCCTGACCAAAGTCGCACGGCGGCTCAATCGACTCTGTGAACCAGGGAGGGACCGGGCAGGTGGACCAGGTGCCACTCTGGGACTGACCTTGTGTGAGAGCAGGTGACTCCCATGGGTCAGATTGCAGGAACTGACCGGTACAGCGGATGAGCACGGCTGGAAGGCAGACGGGTGGACCGGGTAGATAAGCAGGCTGGTTCGGCAGATAGCCAGACGGGTGCTCCGGGTAGTCAAGCTGGCGGGCATGGCAGGTTACAGACAGATGCTCCAGGTAGGCTGGCTGGCGGGCACAACAGGTAACAGACAGGTGCTTCAGGTAAGCAGGCTGGCGGGCAGGACTGTAGACAGACTGGCGGACTGGACTGAAGACAGACTGGCGGACTGAACTAAACATCCTAGCGTAGAGAAGTCCACCAGTAATGTCGGGCGATGAGCAGAAAGGTCTTCCTCTGGCCAGCATGACTGGCTAGTTTGGATAAATGGCCCCAGAGTAGAACCTTCTTACGATCCAGAACCGAACCGCTACAAAGGTCTTACCGGGTGGAAGATGAGACAGGTCAAACGGAGCCACAGTCATTACTTTGGAGGGGTCGATGATATCTAGAGGCTCCTCCTCTTGGTCGGAAGACAGGAATGAGCGGGAAACAGTGTCAGCTTTAATGTTCTTGTCCGCCAGGCAGTAATGCAGAGTGAAGCAGAATCTGGCGAAGAATAGAGACCACCTGGCCTGACACGGATTTAATCTTTGGGCGTTCTGCAAATAAGATAAGTTTTTGTGGTCAGTGTAGATGACCACCGGGTGCAAAGCCCCCTCCAGCAAGTAGCGCCACTCCTCCAGCGCTAATTTGATGACCAGCAGCTCACGATCTCCTATGGAGTAGTTGCGCTCGGATGAGGAGAAGAGCTTGGAGAAGAAGCCACTGGTTACCATTCTCCCAGATGAGGACTTCTGGGTGAGCACCGCTCCGGCTCCGGTGGAGGAGGCATCAACCTCCAGGAAGAACTGCTTGTTGCAATCCGGACGGTGCAGCATAGGGGCAAAAGAGAAGGCTTGTTTCAGGGAGATGAAGGCCTTCTCTGCTTCGGAAGTCCATTCCCTGGGATTTGCTCCTTTACGGGTGAGCGCGGAGATGGGAGCAGTCCGGGAGGAGAAATGAGGAATGAAGAGGCGGTAGTAATTTGCGAAGCCCAGGAATCGCTGAATCGCCTTCAACCCCTCCGGTCGGAGCCACTTTAAGACGGCAGAGACCTTCTCAGGTTCCATCTGCAGACCAGTCTCAGAGATAATATAGCCCAGGAACGGTAGAGAGGTCTATTCAAAGAGGAATTTCTCAAACTTAGCGTAAAGGCGATTCTGCCGGAGCCTTATCAAAACTTCACGAACATCCCTCCGGTGTGAGGGTAGATCCGAAGAGAAGACCAAGATATCGTCCAGGTACACCACCACGCAAGAATACAGGAGATCATGGAAGATGTCGTTAACCAGCTCCTGGAAGACGGCTGGAGCATTACAGAGACCAAAGGGCATTACACGGTATTCATAGTGACCGTCCCGGGAGTTGAATGCCGTCTTCCACTCGTCTCCCTGGCAGATCTGGACCAAATTGTACGCCCGACGAAGATCGAGCTTGGTGAAGATCTTCGCGCCTTTGAGGCGGTCAAACAGCTCCAAGATGAGAGGCAGGGGGTACTTATTTTTTATGGTAATCTGGTTAAGACCACTGTAATCGATACAGGGACGTGGAGAATCCTGCTCCAGCCGGAGAGGTGGATTTCTGGATAAATCCCCTAGAAAGATTCTCCTCTATATATTCAGACATGGCCCGGGTCTCAGCCAGTGACAAGGGGTAGAATCACCAGGTACTAGGTCGATGGGGCAATCATACGCCCTATGAGGTGGTAGTGTCTCAGCTTCCTTCTTGTCGAAAACATCCGCATAGGATCAGTAGGGTCTGCATCTCTGGCTGCTATGGCCATAAAAGGGGATAAACTTATGGTGTGGCACCCATGCTCCCCTGACCTCAACCCCATTGAGAACCTCTGGAGCTTCATTAAAAGGAGTGTCTATGATGGCGGGAGGCAGTTCATATCTAAGCAACAGCTCTGGGAGGGTATTCTGTCCTCATGCAAAACAATTAAAGCAGAAACCATCCAAAACCTGACAAATTCAATGGACGAGAGAGTTCAGAAGATCCTTTCGAACAAGGGGTCCTATATGCAAATGTAACATCACCTAGAATAAAGTTTTGAGTTGAAAACTGTTTGATTTCAGTTTGTAATAACCTGCTAATGCTTATAATTTCAAAAATGACCATTTTTTTGTTCTTTATTAAAATGAAAAGGTTGAAAACTCTGCTGTGCATAATAATTTGGAACATGCATTTTGAGTGCAGTTTGAGTTTTTTCTTTTTTTAAAAAATATACTGTTATCATAGGCAGTTTGTACAAAAACCTTTCAATTGTACTCTAATAGTTATTTGACTGGAAAATTACAATGACTGCAATTCATATAGGTAATTTGGGAAAATCTGAGAAAATATTATTTGCATAATAATTTGGAACACAGTGTAGTTATATATTCATTAACTATTAACATAATCCATCTGCATATACACATTTGCATACATACATACACATAGATTATTCCATCATCTCTATATTGATTCACACTGATTAGGTAATCTATTAAAAGAAAATAATTGATTTTCTATAATATATATATTTTACCTTGACAGACCCCCCTAAAATCAATTATTTGCTTTTAATATCCATATGCTAAAAATCAGAGGGGGGGAAGAATTTACCCTATGTTAAGGCTCTTCTGGAACCCTACGATGTGACGGGCGCCCCGTCCCTTTTAGACGGACCCACCGATGTTCCTAAATCTAACTCATACGAAGACCTACAGGAAAGGGATGGAGACCCTAAAAGATCTAGTGACTGGGTAATCGAGGGCCACCCCTAACACAGAAATATGGATATTAACTTTACAAACTCATTTACTTCTGGTAATCTCTCTGGTACAACACTTTGGTTCTAAGGGGAACTGTTTGTTCATAGATTTTGAGAGCCTTAGTAACTTTCCCTGTGGGGCCGGTATTGTCTGGGATAAAAGTACAACAATGTTCACCTATCATTTTGCATACCCCTCCTTTTTCTGCAAGTAACATATCCAGAGCTATTCTGTTTTGGAAGGCCATGGTAGATGTGGGTGCTAGTTGGTCAGCTATCCCTTGTAAGGCATCTTTGGTGTAATTGACAAATCTTTGTTGGTTATAATATATGTAATTTATCCAATTTATGTTCTAGTTAAGGGTTATTATGGGTATTATGGACTCAAATCCCACCTTCACTTGGTCTCGGGCCTTGAATTCATCTGGCACCCCCTAAGCACTCCGAGAACATCAATATATATATGTGGGTCAAAACCGCCTTTGGGGTTAACTTCTCTCTTGGCCCTGTATCTACCTGCAAACGCAGCCTTTAGTTCCTCTTTGGATTCCTGGGACTCAGATATAAGGTAAACAGACATTATTGCTTTAGTTAAGGCACATTCCCCAGTTCATTTGCCCTCCAGTCTAATCCTAATCTTCATGTCACCACATTCAGGGAAGTGTTGTACCAGAAAACTGGAATATCATTCTCTTTAGTAATAATTGCTTGGAATGCACGTGTTACCATAACAAAGGCTCCCCCCCAGCTACTGTGATCAGAAAAAGGAACATCAGGGTTGTGGGTCTGAGACCGCCTTCTTGCAATGGGATGCGTGGACCCATGATGTTCGGCCTTCGACCTTCACAGCCGTAGATGATGTAAGCAGCACTTTCTTAGGGCCCTTCAAATCTGGCATTCAGTGTGCCTCGCACGTGATTCTTTATCCAAACAAAATCTCCAGGCTGGATGGTGTGACTACCTGGTTCAAGATCTGAGTCTGGAATAGAAGAGTACACTGTAGCATGTGTTAGTTTTAACTGTTTAGCAAGTCCGACAACAAAATTCACAAGCTTATCATCCCCTCAACTAAGCTGCTGTGGATAATATCGACTCATTCTAGGTGTCCCCCCAAACAAGATCTCATATAGTGTGAGCCCTGTGGGTTGTCTAGGGGTATTTCGGACTGAATATAGGGAAATAGGCAGCACCTCCGGCCATGGAAGTGACAATTCTTTACTGGCTTTAAAAATTTTGTTTTTTAAAGTGCAATTCATCCTTTCAACTTTGCCGTTACTTTGAGGATGATAAGGAGTATGCAAGCCCACATCCGCCCCAATCATCTCCCAGATTGATTTGGTAACTTCTGCAGTGAAGGTGGGTCCTTGATCACTTTCAATCACTTCTGGAATCCCGAATCTGCAGATAAGTTCTGCCAGAAGCCTTTTCACTGTAGTTCTAGCAGTCATGTTGGCTACTAGGTGTGCTTCTGTCCAGCCGGAAAACATATCCACCACCACCAGAACATATTCATATCTTCCACTCTTGTGTAATTGCATATGATCAATTTGGATTCTCTGGAAAGGATACTGTGACTTTGCCAGTTTCTTTTTTGGCACAAGTTCTGTTCTTCCGGGATTACAAGTGTTACAAATCTCACAGCTCCTTGTATAGTTTGTAGCAAGAGCTGAGATCTCGGGTGCAATATAGAGTTTATTAATAGCTGAAATCATCTGATTCTTCCCTCTATGTACCTTTCCATGAGCCCACTGAACCACTGCAAGATACAGTGCTCTTGGCAGACATATTCTTCTTCCCACTCTCCAGATTCCGTACTTACAAAACTTTCCTCCCCGTCCGATCCATCCTTGTTTTTCTTCTTCTGTTACCACATTTTGCTGGTCCACTAAAGTCCTGTGTGCCGGATTCTCTTCCAGGCTTTGCTCCTCTTCATCTTCCTCCTCTTCTTCTTCCAACCCCAAATTTCTCATTCCCATTTCTTCCTCATCCCCTCGTTATCTCTGACTTCTGGTGAGCACAAACACCTCCGTACCCACCGACACCTCTGCATCCTCTGGAAATATTGGTTCCATAGCTGCTGCTTTTGTTGTAATGTCAGCCCTTGGCTTCCTCTGAATTTAGTTTCCCATGAGCCTTAATTTTGATCACAGCCACTTACCTAGGTAACTTCAGAGCTTCTAGCAGACTTCTCACTACCGCTGCATTCCGGATTGGAGCTCCACTGGCTGTCTTGTAGCCCCTCAGGGCCCATATCAGGCCAAAGTCGTGAGCAATCCCGAATCCATACCTCGAGTCCATGTGTGGCATCGGTGTCTCTGCCTCCTGCCGGGCGGGGGCGCCGTCCCTCTCGCCGTTGCGCTCCCCGCCCGGCGTCCTCCGGCTCTCCTCTTCCTGCTGCTGCCGGTGCGTATGGCTTCCCGGGCGCTCTGCTTGGGGCACACGCGCGCGCTCCCTCCCTCTTGGGGGGGGCCGTGCGCGTCGTCCTGGGGGGTCCCCGGCCGGTTGCCGGAGGTCCTCCCGTGTGTTGGGCGCCTCCTCCAGGGTGGAGGTGCCCGAGCAATAGTTGTTTCAGTATGCTTACCTCTGCTTCAGCCCGCTGCTAGCCTGACTGCTAGTCCTGCCCGCCAGCCTGACTACCAGTCCAGTCCACCAGCCTGACTACTCTCCA
Source organism: Phyllobates terribilis (assembly GCF_046119375.1). Lineage (NCBI taxonomy): Eukaryota > Metazoa > Chordata > Amphibia > Anura > Dendrobatidae > Phyllobates > Phyllobates terribilis. The sequence goes on along the minus strand of NW_027362762.1, from coordinate 418,940,571 downwards.
GCCTGACTGTCTGTCTTCCATTCAGTCCGCCAGTCTGTCTGTGGGCTTTGCCAGCCTGCTTACCTGGAAGCACCTGCCCGCTACCTGCCATGCCTACCAGGAGACTCCTGCTTGCTACCTGCCGTGCCTACCTAGAGGCTCCTGCCTGTCACTTGCCGTGACCACCTGACTGCCTACCTAGAGGCTCCCGCCTGTCACCTGCCTTGACCACCTGACAGCCTACCTAGAGGCTCCCGCCTGTCGCCTGCCATGTCTGCCAGTCCATCCACCCGGATCACTCGTCAGCCTGCCTGCTGTGCCCATCTGCAATACCGGTCATTCCCTGTCATCTGTACCCTGGGAGTCACCTGCTCCCTTACAAGGTCGTCCCCAGAGTAGCACCTGGTCCCTCTGCTCGGACCCTCCCTGGTCACGGAGTCGATTGAGCAGCCGTACGACCTAGGTTGCTCCGAGTTGATACTTAGTTACACCCCTCTGGGTCCCTCCTTGCACCGCAGCACAGAGGTTCCACCACCCGGACCCATAACACCATGTAGATATTGGCCACTCGACTCTCTGCGCACTTGCAGGCTTCAGTCAGAGCATAAAGTTCGGCCTCTTGAGCTGACAAATAAGATGGCAGTGGTCCAGCAGAAACAACCGTTGATGGGGACACCACCGCATATCCGGTATGGTAAGTTCCATATTCATCTGCATATCTGGACCCGTCAGTATTAGAGATGAGCGGTGTTCGACTAGAACTGTTCGCCAATCTCAAATTCGAGCTGTTTTGGGCGGTGTTCGAGTTGTTCGACGAACCCGAACGATTTGCAAAAAATTCGGCTGTTCGAGGTTATGTTCGATAACTGTTCGTGCACCAAAAGCGTGTCCTGCATGTCTGGCGCTATTTAGAGCACCAATCATGCAGGGATTGTCTGCCACTCACTGTAATGCCACAGCCATGGTGGTTGTGGCATTACAGTGATTGCCCAAATCGATGGGAACAGTGCCAACAGTGAAACATGAAAAGCCGGCAATTCAGCAGCGGCATACACCGGTACCCGACAATTTAGAACCGAAAGAATAGAGCTTCACACATAGATTAGATAGATATAAACATGTCAGCCACATATATACGAAGTACAGTGAAAGTGCTGCTTACTGTATTTGTCATTTAGCGTAAAGGATTTATCAAAAAAAATAATAGTGTTTTCATGCACTGTCTCTTTAAAAAAGCCGGCCGGCAATTCAGCAGGGTACCCGACAATTTATAACAGACAGAATAGAGCTTCACACATAGATTAGATAGATAGAAACATGTCAGTCACATATATATGAAGTACAGTGACAGTGTTGATTACTGTACTTGTCATTTAGTGTAAAGGATTTATTAAAAAAAATAATAGTGTTTTCATGCACCGTCTCTTTAAAAAAGCCGGCCGGCAATTCAGCATCTGTACCCAACAAATTAGAATAGAAGGAATAGAGAATCACACATAGATTAGATAGATAGAAACATGTCAGTCACATATATATGAAGTACAGTGACAGTGTTGCTTACTGTACTTGTCATTTAGTGTAAAGGGTTTATTAAAAAAAATAATAATGTTTTCATGCACCGTCTCTTTAAGAAAGCCGGCCGGCAATTCAGCAGCGGTACCCGACAATTTATAACAGACAGAATAGAGCTTCACACATAGATTAGATAGATAGAAACATGTCAGTCACATATATATGAAGTACAGTGATAGTGTTGGTTACTGTACTTGTCATTTAGCATTAAAATAAAGGATTTATTATTAAAAAAATTGGCGTGGGGTTCCCCTTAATTTTAGGCTCTAGCGGAGGTTAAGCAGACGGCTGGGGCAGATGTTTGAAGCCTGGGAAGGGGTTAATACGCACGGAGCTTCCCAGGCTACTAATATCAGCCCCCAGCTGAATACATAGCCTTTACTAGCTATTAAAATGGGGGACCTCCCAAAAAAAATGACGTGGGGTCCCCCCTAATTTAATAGCTAGCAAAGGCTAGGCAGACAGCTGGGGGCTGATATTAATAGCCCAGGAAGGGAGCCATGAATATTGGCCCCCTCCCAGGCTAGAAACACCAGCCGTCAGCCGCCCCAGAAATGGCGCATTCATAGGATGCGCCAATTCTGGCACTTAGCCTCGCTCTTCCACGCTGCCCTGGTGCGGTGGCAGGGGGTAATAGGGTTGGGGTTGATGTCAGCTTATATTGCCAGCTGACATCAAGCCCAGGTTAGTAATGGAGAGGCGTCTATAAGACACCCCCATTACTAACCCCATAGTCAAAGTTAAAAAAAACACAAACACCCAGAATAAAGTCCTTTAATTGAAATAAAGACACAATCCTTTATTGTTCTAAATTAAACCATACTTACCGTCACGCCCATTCCAGCTGAAGCCAACGATCTCCTGCAATAAAAGAAAAATAATAAAGCAACCTCATCCTTACCTTTCCATGGTTCCCACGACAGCTTCAGCTCTGCTACATCGAGATGACAGGCTGGACCGCAGCAGAACGCTGCCATCCAGCCTGTCATCCCGCAGACACTGAGAAGCGCAGGCTTGCTTGCGCTGCTCAGCGTCTCTCTGTGACGACATCCAGATGAGACGAGTTCATGTCCAAAGAACTCGGCTCACCTCATGCACGTCACTGACAGCGTGGGAAAATTCTCACGCTGAAGCGGTGAGTGCAGGAGAATTCTCCCACGCTGTCAGTGACGTGCATAAGGTGAGCTCATGTCCAATGAACTCAGCTCACCTCCTGCACGTCACTGACAGCGTGGGAGAATTCTCCTGCACTCAGCGCTTCAGCGTGAGAATTCTCCCACGCTGAAGCGCTGAGTGCAGGAGAATTTTCCCACGCTGTCAGTGACGTGCATGAGGTGAGCCGAGTTCATTGGACATTAACTCGGCTCATCTGGATGCCCTCACAGAGAGACACTGTGGAGCGCAAGCAAGCCTGCGCTTCTCAGTGTCTGCGGGATGACAGGCTGGATGGCAGCGTTCTGCTGCGGTCCAGCCTGTCATCTCGATGTAGCAGAGCTGAAGCTGTCATGGGAACCATGGAAAGGAAAGGATGATGTTGCTTTATTATTTTTCTTTTATTTCAGGAGATCGTTGGCTTCAGCTGGAATGGGCGTGATGGTAAGTATGGTTTAATTTAGAACAATAAAGAAATGTGTGTTTATTTCAATTAAAGGACTTTTTCTGGGTGTTGTGTTTTTTTTAAATACTTTACTAGAAATTTATGGTGGTCATGTCTAATATTGGCGTGACCCCATGAATTTCGGGCTTAGGGCCAGCTGATAATGCCAAGCTGGCCCTAACCCCTTTATTACCCAGTGAGCCACCACATCAGGGCCCTGGATGAGTTGGGTACAGCGCCAGAAGATGGCGCTTCTATGAACGCGCCATTTTCCGGGGTGGCTGCGGACTGCAATTTGCAGCGGGGGTGGCCCAGAAAGCTTGGGCCTCCCTGCGCTGCGGATTCCAGCCCCCAGCTGCCTAGTTGTACCTGGCTGGACACAAAAACAGGGCGAAGCCCCACGTCAATTTTCTTTAAATTATTTCATGAAATAATTAAGAAAAAAAGGGCTTCCCTATATTGTTGTGTCCGGCCAGGTACAAATAGGCAGCTGGTGGTTGGGGGCAGCCCGTTCCTGCCTGCTGTACCTGGCTGGACACAAATATAGTGCGAAGCCCCACGTCAATTTTTTTTTAATTATTTCATGAATTTCCTGAAATAATTTAAAAAAATTGAAGTGGGGCTTCGCACTATATTTGTGTCCAGCCAGGTACAGCAGGCAGGAACGGGCTGCCCCCAACCACCAGCTGCCTATTTGTACCTGGCCGGACACAACAATAAAGGGAAGGCCTTTTTTTCTTAATTATTTCATGAATTTCATGAAATAATTAAAAAAAATTGAAGTGGGGCTTCGCACTATATTTGTGTCCAGCCAGGTACAGCAGGCAGGAACGGGCTGCCCCCAACCACCAGCTGACTATTTGTACCTGGCCGGACACAACAATATAGGGAAGGCCTTTTTTTCTTAATTATTTCATGAATTTCATGAAATAATTAAAAAAAAAATACGTGGGGCTTCGCCCTATTTTTGTGTCCAGCCAGGTACAACTAGGCAGCTGGGGGCTGGAATCTGCAGCGCAGGGAGGCCCAAGCTTTCTGGGCCCCCCCCCCGCTGCAAATTGCAGTCCGCAGCCACCCCGGAAAATGGCGCGTTCATAGAAGCGCCATCTTCTGGCGCTGTACCCAACTCATCCAGGGCCCTGGTGCGGTGGCTCACTGGGTAATAAAGGGGTTATGGCCAGCTTGGTATTATCAGCTGGCCCCAAGCCCAAAATTCATGGGGTCACGCCAGTATTAGACATGACCGCCATGAATTTCTAGTAAAGTATTTAAAAAAAACACAACACCCAGAATAAAGTCCTTTAATTGAAATAAACGCACAATTCTTTATTGTTCTAAATTAAACCATACTTACCATCACACCCATTCCAGCTGAAGCCAACGATCTCCTGCAATAAAAGAAAAATAATAAACCAACCTCATCCTTACCTTTCCATGGTTCCCACGACAGCTTCAGCTCTGCTACATCGAGATGACTGGCTGTACCGCAGCAGAAAGCTGCCATCCAGCCTGTAATCCCGCGGACACTGAGAAGCGCAGGCATGCTTGCGCTCCTCACTGTCTCGCTGTGACGGCATCCAGAAGAGCCGAGGTCATGTCCAATGAACTCGGCTCACCTCATGCACGTCACTGACAGCGTGGGAAAATTCTCACGCTGAAGTGCTGAGTGCAGGAGAATTCTCCCACGCTGTCAGTGACGTGCATGAGGTGAGCTCATGTCCAATGAACTCAGCTCACCTCATGCACCTCACTAACAGCGTGGGAGAATTCTCCTGCACTCAGCGCTTCAGCGTGAGAATTTTCCCACGCTGTCAGTGACGTGCATGAGGTGAGCCGAGTTCATTGGACATGACCTCGGCTCATCTGGATGCCGTCACAGTGAGACAGTGAGGAGCGCAAGCATGCCTGCGCTTCTCAGTGTCTGTGGGATGACAGGTTGGATGGCAGCGTTCTGCTGCGGTCCAGCCAGTCATCTCGATGTAGCAGAGCTGGAGCTGTCCTGGGAACCATGGAAAGGTAAGGATGATGTTGCTTTATTATTTTTCTTTTATTACAGGAGATCGTTGGCTTCAGCTGGAATGGGCGTGACGGTAAGTATGGTTTAATTTAGAACAATAAAGAATTGTGTGTTTATTTCAATTAAAGGACTTTATTCTGGGTGTTTGTGTTTTTTTTAACTTTGACTATGGGGTTAGTAATGGGGGTGTCTTATAGACGCCTCTCCATTACTAACCTGGGCTTGATGTCAGCTGGCATTATAAGCTGACATCAACCCCAGCCCTATTATCCCACTGCCACCGCTACAGGGCAGTGGGAAGAGCGAGGCTAAGTGCCAGAATTGGCGCATCCTATGGATGCGCCATTTCTGGGGCGGCTGACGGCTGGTGTTTCTAGCCTGGGAGGGGGCCAATATTCATGGCACCCTTCCTGAGCTATTAATATCAGCCCCCAGCTGTCTGCCTAGCCTTTGCTAGCTATTAAAATAGGGGGGACCCCACGTCATTTTTTTGAGGGGGTCCCCCATTTTAATAGCTAGTAAAGACTAGGTATTCAGCTGGGGGCTGATATTAGTAGCCTGGGAAGCTCCGTGGGTATTACCCCCTTCCGAGGCTTCAAACATCTGCCCCAGCCGTCTGCTTAACCTCCGCTAGAGCCTAAAATTATGGGGGATCCCACGCCAATTTTTATTTTAATAAATCCTTTATTTTAACACTAAATGACAAGTACAGTAACCAACACTGTCACTGTACTTATTATAAATGTGACTGACATGTTTCTATCTATCTAATCTATGTGTGATGCTCTATCTTTCTGTTCTAAATTGTCGGGTACCGCTGCTGAATTGCCGGCCGGCTTTTTTAAAGAGACAGTGCATGAAAACACTATTATTTTTTTAAATAAATCCTTTACACTAAATGACAAGTACAGAAAGCAACACTGTCGCTGCACTTCATATATATGTGACTGACATGTTTCTATCTATCTAATCTATGTGTGAAGCTCTATTCTTTCTGTTCTAAATTGTCGGGTACAGATGCTGAATTGCCGGCCGGCTTTTTTAAAGAGACGGTGCATGAAAACACTAATATTTTTTTTAATAAATCCTTTACACTAAATGACAAGTGCAGTAACCAACACTGTCACTGTGCTTCTTATATGTGTGACTGACATGTTTCTATCTATCTAATCTATGTGTGATGCTCTATTCCTTCTTGTCTAAATTGTCGGGTACCGGTGTATGCCGCTGCTGAATTTGCCGGCCGCTTTTTTAAAGAGAGTGTCTTCTGAGCAGTTTGTCAGCTTTTGGACACCTTTGCAGGTGTTTTCTATGTGTTTCTATGTGTTTTTGTTTGCCTGCCATTGGTTTTAACGGTGTTCGACGGTGTTCTAAGGTGTTCGACGAACAGTTCGACGAACAGTTCCTCGAACATCCCGGTGTTCGACGAACCGAACCAAACCCGAACACTACGGGGGTGGCTCAACACTAGTCAGTATACAGTATCAGATCTGCTTCAGGCAGTGGCTGCTCAGAGACAGTAGGTAGGTGAGAGGGTTCTGCCTTCATGACCTCAAGGCAATCATGGTCACTCGAATCAGGGTATTCATGGTCTTCTGAGGACCCCCCTAAGTCTTCAGAGCAGTCCCCCCTTGACAGAGGAAGCAGAGTGGAGGAGTTCAAGACAGTACATCGCCGAAGAGCTATATTTTCTGGTAAAAGGAGCTCACATTGGATTCTGACACAATGTTGCATAGATAGATGGTTGTGCTGGGTTTGTGCAAGGATAGCTTTCAAATCATGAGGGGCTAATATAGTTGTAGGATGGCCAAGTACAACATCTGCTGTTCTGCGGAGGAGTTCTGTAGCTGCCAGCACTGCTTTGAGACATGTTGGAGCTGTTTGCGCCACTGGATCCAATTTACTGGAATAATATCCGATGGGTCTCATGTGGCCTCCATGTTTTTGTGCCAGAACTCCTGAGGCATGGCCACACGCTTCACAGACAAATAGAAAGAATGGAAATTCATAGTTGGGAATCCCCAGTGCAGGGGCTGAAATGATGAGTTCTTTCAACTGTTCCATTGCATCTTCAGCTTCTTGGTCAAAATGCAGGTCAAGCTCAGAAGAGTGGACCCGTCATATAGAGGTTGCATGAGAGCTGACGCGTTTGGGATCCACTGCCTGCAGTATGTGACCATTCCCAGGAAAGCTTGGAGTTGTTTGACAGTTCTCGGGTACGAGATGTCACGGATGGCAGCTTTCCGCTCTTCAGTGAGATGCTTGGTACCTTGGGATATGCAATGACCCAAAAACACAACTTTGGTACAACACAATTGTAGCTTTCGCAGAGTAACTTTGCATCCAATGGTGGCCAGAAATTGGAGCAAAGAAGAGCTGAACCTGTGGCAAGTTTGGTTGTCAGGACAACAGAGGAGTAGATCATCGACATATTGTATCAATGTGACTTCAGGGTTCTCACTCTTCCAGGGTTGGAGACAGGTAGTTTAGGCCAATGTGAAGTGATGAGGAGAGTTCTAAGCTCCTTGAGGAATAACGGTCCAGGTGTACTGTACTCCTCTGTGCGTAAAAGCAAAAAGATACTGACAGTCTGGATGCAGAGGCACACTGAAGAAGGCGTTTGCCAAGTCGATTACTGTAAAATGCGCTGCCTCAGGGGGAATTTCACTGAGTAATGTATGTGGATTTGGCACCACTGGTGTCTCCAGGATTGTAACTGCATTCACAGCTCTCAGATCTTGCACCATCCTGAATTTATCCGGTTCTCCTCTTGCAGTTTTCTTCTTCACTGGAAACAATGGAGTATTAGCAGGAGACACACAGGGAATTAATGCTCCTTTCTTGAGTAATTCTTGGATCTGGGCATCTAATGACACTTCTTGGGCTGCTTTCAGTGGGTACTGTGGGATTATGGGAATCCGTGCACCTTCTTTCAGGAAAACTTGGACTGGCGGGACAGGCAGCCGGCCTATATCATCAGGACCTTGAGACCAGAGTTCAGGTGGTATGCGGTCAAGATAATGCTGTGGTATGGCGGTTGTCACAAATTGGATGACACACAATGGGAGGGCATGTACCTTTGTTTGTTCCTCTAATGATAATGGAGTAGAGACATCTAGATGCATTCCATTCTCATCATATGATATCTGAGCATTTAACTTCTGGAGTAGATCTGCTCCCAACAAATTAAGCGGGCAGGTGTCTGAAATGAGCAATCTGGCCAGCAACTTCTGTTCTTTCCCAATAGACAATGGAAATGTTAGTTGGGATGAGTGTGGTTTTCCATCCACTCCCACACATGAAAGGAAATCATCAGATATAAGCGATTCAAAGGGAAAATCTCTTGACTGTATTATTGATCTGGCTGCACCCGTGTCTACTAGGAAAGGTAAAAGTTCTGTCCTTTACATCAACTTTGACAGTAGAAATCAGTCCAGATTTAGTGGGGGCGTTTTCAACTGAGGTCAAGGTGAGCACGGGTTTGCCACTGTCCTATGCGGGGTAATTCTGGTCTTCCCCCGCAAACCGGCGTGGTGGGTCCCTGTTGTTTTGGTACATCTGTTGCGGTGGCTGGTCTCTGTAATTCTGCACTGGTTCTCTTGGCGTTGTCTCATACTCTCTCTGTGGTGGCTGCCCTGATGGCTGTGTATAATCTTGACGGGAGTACCGTGGATTCCCTTGGTAGCGTGTAGAATCTCTTCTTTCAAATTGCAGGTTGTAGGAGAGTGGCATTGAGCCATAGAAAGGATCCCCTCTATTCTCCGGACATCTTCTTCTGAAATGCCCTGGTTGATTACAACGGTGACAGATTGATTGGTTCCCTTAGTCTTAAACTCGGTCCTCTGTACATTTGTGGAGGACCCATCCATTGTGGGGTTGAGTGGTATAGTTTTTGTGGGTATCCTGGGGGATATGGCAACTGTTCTTGTTGATTATCTGCAGGTTGATAGACGGCTAGATCAGCTGGAGTAGGAGCAGGAACAGGAGTCGGTGTAGGTGCTGGAGTAGGAGCAGGAACAGGAGTTGGTGTAGGTGCTGGAGTGGGCTCTGGAGCAGGCCTTGGAGCAGGCCTTGATACAGCATCCAATTGTTTCTCTATAGCTTTAGCAATGAGGAGTACCTTTCGCGGGGACAAGTCCACATATTCTGGTCTGGAGTCTGTAAGCATTGCTGAGAATTCCTCACTGAGTCCCCTAACAAATGAAGTGACTAGCAGATTCTGTTGGATCCTCTGACCTTCATCGAACCCTTGATCCTTGAACAGAGTATAGATTCTGGTGTAAAATCTTTTGACATTCTCCCCTGATTCTTGAGTACAGTCCGATACACTGGTAGATGAGTCTGTGAGCTGCTCCTTGGCCCATTGCTGAAGTTGTTGACAAAAAACTCCTCCTGATTGGTAAGTCTCCTTGTCTGTCACTTGGCTGTCATTCAGAGCTCCTTGAACTACTGGCCAGAAGGCATCTCCCGCTTTAATGCTAGTGATTTCATGAAGATCTTTCAAAGTGGCTGAAAAAGTTTGTTGAATTTGTCTGATTCTTCTGTAGAATGCCATAGGATGTCTGTCTGGGTCAGGTAGTTAACTAATCACTCGATAAACTTGCGAAGGTGTGAATACCACATATCTATTATGGTAATCTGGCACTGGAGATTCTGACTGAGAAGATGTTGAGGGAGATACTGGCAACACAGCAACAGGAGGAGGACTTGTTCGTCCAGGAAATAGTTCATTCGGGTTATCTTCTGATTTCATCTGGCGGCTGAGTGAGTCTGATCTAGCTGTGGCACTTTCCACAGCTCGGGTGAGAATTTGAGATTTATGATAGTCATAGCTGATTAGTCTTATCTCCTCCAACGTAGTTAGTCCTCTATACTCCCGTATAGCTTGGACTATTGCTTGGGCATAGGCTTGCATAGGAAATCCATACATTCCAGAACTTATAGCAGGAAGAGCAATAGAAGTAAGGTTCCTTGTTCCAACATAGTTCAGAATACTGTTGATTGTAGCTCTAAGTTGTGACACACACTGATCATGATGATCTTCATCATACACTGTGTTAAGCTCATGCCCGGACTGACTGGCGTGAGCGTGGTTAGTGATTCCACTGGACCATGAACCGAGGAGTGCCTGGAGGGGCGTAACTAAGTATCAACCCGATCCGACCAAGGTCGCCCGGCGGCTCAGTCGACTCCGTGAACCAGGGAGGAACTGAGCAGAGGGACCAGGTGCTACTCCAGGTCAGACCCCGGTCACAGCTGTTGACCCACACCGGGGAATACAAGAACAGACAGGTTAGCTGGTATGCAGACAGGTGGGTACCTGCAGGCACGGCTGGTATGGTGGCAGGTGAGTACTTAGCAGGCACGGCTGGTATGAAGGCAGGTGGGTACTGGCAGGCACGGCTGGTATGCAGACAGGCAGATACTGGCAGGTATGAACGCTGGCTGGATAGGGACAAGTACAGACTGGGATACAGGAACAGAGCCACAGGTGCGGTGGACTAGCAGAGCAAAACCGCAGGTGAAGCGAATAAGCAGAGTGGAGCAAAACCACAGGTGCGGTGAGCAAGCAGAGCAGAGCAAAACCGCAGGAGCGGTGAACAAGCAAAGCAGAGCAAAACCACAGGTGCAGTAAACAAGCAGAGCGGAGTAAAACCGCAGGAGCGGTGAACAAGCAGAGCGGAGCAAAACTGCAGATGCGGTGAACAAGCAGAGCGGAGCAAAACCACAGATGCGGTGAACAAGCAGAGCGGAGCAAAACCACAGGTGTGGTGAACAAGCAGAGCGGAGCAAAACCGCAGGTGTGGTAAACAAGCGGAGCAGAGCGGAACCGCCGGAGCGGTGAACAAGCAGAGCAGAACAGAACCGCAGGTGCGGTAAACAAGTGGAGCAGAGCGGAACCGCTGGAGCGGTGAACAAGCAGAGCAGAACAGAGCAGAAGGTGAAGGCAGACAGGACAGGGCTCTGTTCACATGGAACAGACTGGAAAATACAGGAAGATGGTTAGAACACAGGAGGAAGATACGGAGGCAGGGAAAGGGGACAAGCAGAACCAGATACACACAAGGTACTTACAATGAAGTAGTGAGTGGACACAAAACTCACAAACAGAAGTACAAAGACAACGAGTTGTAGTTAGGACAGGACCTTGCAACTCAGTTGCAAAAGACAAACTGAGTGAAAGTGTTGCTCAGGCATCTCCTACTGGGTGGAGGGGGTTTAAGTATCCAGTGACTCACAGCAATAGGCTGGGGACGCATTAGGACTGTGCACACAGTAGCTATAAGAAGCAAGCAGAAAGCCGCGCCGACGCCCTAAGCAATCAGACAAGAGACATGGACACAGCAGGTACTGGAGCAAAGAGTGCAGCATGGACTGACAGGTAAGATTGCGGTCTTGCATGGTGGGAGGTGGTGCACCATACAAGCATGCCGCCAGGGATGTTACACACTGGACCTACTGCATGAATGATAAGCCTGCACGGTAATCTCCCTGGTCTGGTAGCTACCAGGTCTGTTTCCTCGACTGGTCCTGAGGAATGTACAATGCTGTTACAGTCTTCCTGAAAAGCATTACCACCAGCTTGCACAATAGTGTTAGCCACTCCTCTCCTATGTTGTAATCCAGGGTTTGCTGCATTAACTATTGCATCCACCCGCTGTGTTACCAGATCCCCCAGACCTGGTTTCCACACCTGTGGGTATCCTTCATCTGAAAGGGTGGCACACAAATCCTCCTGATCCAGAGGGAATTCTGATACTGGTGTATGAAATGTCACAAGCCGGTTTACCTTCTGGATCGTTTATTGGTGTGGACGCTGATGGTGGTGGTGGTGCTGCCTCCTCTTCATCCCACGGCTCTTCCGGTTCAATAGTATTTCTCCTTTGGTTAAGGGCATGCCGGAACACCTGACTATTAAATAGAGTTTCGCTGGGCAAATGAGGATAGAGAGGGACATAGTCTTTTGGGACATAGTACGCACCATCCGGAGTGACAACCAGACACACTGATATAGGAGTAAATGTTGCTGTTGATGTTTCGGGTGTAGTGTGTATTGTGGCCTGTATTCCGGGTGCGCCAAGATCGCCACCACCGGAAGCACACTACAGGAAGGGTGTGCTCCACTGTTTGTGGCCTGTATTCTGGGTGCGCCAAGATGGCCGACACCGGAAGGAAGCACACTATAGGAAGGGTGCGCCAAGATGGCCACCACTGAAAGGGACATCTGGTCAGAGGCTGGAGGTGATGCAATGGGTGTAGCAACATGGCCGCTGCAGGAAGGGTTGAAACTTTGGGCCGACATAGGTATAACAGATGAGGATGGGGCACTAGGAGTGGCTTGGGTAGTAGCAAGGGGTGGGCCTCCTGGATGGGGCGCGTGACATGCAACACAATAATCTGCTGACAATGGATTCTTCTGGCCACAATTAGAACACCCCCAACAATTCATTGCACCACCATTATAGGGCAGTGGCGGAGGCATGGTGGGGAGGGGAGGAATAGTGTGAGGTCTGGGACGTGGTGCCCCGCATGCAAGACATGTATCTCTATTATCAGGATTCTGCTGACTGCAATTTGTACAGGTCTATCCCCCCCGTCTGCCATTATCTGGCAGTGGCTGGAGAGCAGTATCTTAGTAATACACATAACATGGCGTCTTTCACTTATTGTCTGTATTTTCTTCCTCCACCCACCCTTCTTTTGACAAATTCTCTGCTGCTCTATACCAAGCCAAGTCTGTTTGTAACAATCCTTTATCTTCTAGCTTGCCCTTTTTCTTTTGCCATTCTAGTGGCTGTAACCGGCCCTTATCTGGTAGTTCGCATGTTTTAGTTAACTGTTTAGGTTTCTGCACATACTTTTTCCCTTCTTTCGATAAACTCAGTGCAGCCTTTTTCCACATGTATACACTTTGCAACGACCAATTATCTTCCAGTTTTTTCCTGTTTTCACAAATTGCTGCATTCAACATCTCGTACTGTAATCTATCCCCCTTTATACAACTCACACAATGACATTACTTTCTTGGACTTCTCTACATATTTCCTTCCTTCTCTTCTAGCAAGTATATCTTTGAGGTCCTGTAGTTCCTGATCGAGCGACCCCTGCGACACAAACAATGTCTTTAGTTTTTTCATGATTTTGGCTCCAGGCGTTCCGTCCCCTTAGACTTATGATTAGAGATGAGCGTTGTTCTACTCGAACTGTTCGCCAATCTCAAATTCGAGCTGTTTTGGGCGGTGTTCGAGCCGTTCGGCGAACACGAACAATTTGAGAAAAATTCGGCTGTTCGAGGTTATGTTCGATAACTGTTCGTGCACCAAAATCATAACTGGATTTTTTCTCAGTAATGATGAAAATTAATGTTAATACGCAGTTTGAGTGTACAGCGGGGTGGGGCAGGGGATGGATCTCTGCAGGAACAATGAAGATCTCCATTTTTTTTTCTCTTTCCCGCATTTGCAGTGGGGAGGTGCAATCTGTCAGCCTATCAGCAGCGCACACACGGAGCGAAGTGTTTTTTTTCACACAAGCAAGGGCATGTGTCATTGGCAGTGTATGTCACATGTCCTTGCCCTATAAGACCAAGCCATTTTCCCCGTCGCCACCATTTTCTCACTGCTGCAGCTGCGTGTTAGACGGCACCGCTGTTGCTGTGTGCGCTATACCTTGTTAATTTCAAGCCAATTTTCGCACAAATATACAGATAGCTTGGGAGTAGGGAATAGTTGTGATTGCAGTCCTTTTAAGGACTAGGTTACAGCATTTCCTACGACTTTTATCAGGGAGGTCTGTGCTCTTAAATAGATAGGTTGTGGGAGTAAAGACTAATTGTAATTGGAGTCCTTTTCAGGACTAGGTTACATGAGTTCCTATCAGTTTTTGCCAGGCAGGTCTGTGCCAGTGCTGTGCAAGTTTTTTTCACAGCATTTGGCTGAATCTAGCAAAGCTAATCCTTTTTGGCCTATTGCAGAGTGTGTTAGTCAGTGGAGTAGCCTATCTGTGTTGCAAGATATAACACCTGTGTATAGAATACCAATTTTTTTACTGCACCTAGTGAAGTAAAATCTTTTGGGCATAGCATCATTCTATTAGTCCATCTATACTGACCTCCATCAGGTTGCAAACTGAATATAATTTTTTTCTGCATCTAGCTCTGAAAAAATATTTGGGCTTCTAGCAGTGTGTGGGACTTGGTCTATTAGTCCATCTATACTGACCTCCATCAGGTTGCAAATTAAAAATAATTTTTTTCTTCATTTAGCTCTGAAAAAATATTTGGGCTTCTAGCAGTGTGTGGGACTTGTTCTATTAGTCCTTCTATACTGACCTCCAGCAGGTTGCAAATTGAATATAATTTTTTTCTGCATCTAGATCTGAAAAAATAGTTGGGCTTCTAGCGGTGTGTGGGACTTGGTCTATTAGTCCATCTATACTGACCTCCATCAGGTTGCAAATTAAAAATAATTTTTTTCTGCATCTAGCTCTGAAAAAATATTTGGGCTTCTAGCAGTGTGTGGGACTTGGTCTATTAGTCCATCTATACTGACCTCCATCAGGTTGCAAATTAAAAATAATTTTTATCTGCATCTACAGTACCTCTGAAAAAATATTTGGGCTTCTAGCAGTGTGTGGGACTATTTGTATTAGTCCATCTATACTGACCTCCATCAGGTTGCAAATTCAAAATAATTTTTTTCTGCATCTAACCCAGCCAATAGTTTTGGCCTAATACCACAGTTTGGCCACTCAGCTCTGCTCGGTTACCATCCATTGTTTTTTTGTGCAAACAACTCCAGAGTTGTGAATTAGTTAACCACCAAAATGAGTGGAAAAAGGCCTGCTGCTGGTGGAAAGGGGAATAGGCGTGTTGGGAAGGGGAAAAAAGGTTGTGTCCGTGGGGTAGGTGTTAAAGCAACAGTAACATCTGCAGAAGAAAGACCATCTTCCAGCCAAACTAAAATGTCTACTTCTTTTAGCGGACAATGTGATAAGATCCCTTTCTTACGGCCACGCCAATCGCTACAAATTCCAGATGAGGCACAAAAACAGCAGGTGCTTCAACGGATATCAAGTGCTCCTTTAAGTGGGCTCTCCTCCACATCAACTTCAACATCACAAATACTCCAGTCCTCAAAGGTGTCACCCAAATCGCACTTGCTTCCTCACAGCTCCCAAATCTCCAGCTGCCCGTCTGAGTATGAGGTAGAACAGATGGTTGAGTCTGCAGAGCTGTTTACTCATACTATAGCCTGGGAATCAGAGGTCGACTCCAGCGCTTCTGTGAATCCAGACGAGGAAATGATCTGCACTGATGCCCAGAATCTTTATGAGTCGGATCCAGGACCAGACGCAGAAGGTTCTGACCATAATTTAGACCCTCATTCCCAAACTGTAACTCCTGTTGGTGGAGACAATGAGGAAGACGATGATAAGACTCAAATACCTGATTGAAGCGACAACTTTAGTTTTTTGTCAGGGCAGGAACAGGTTGGCTCTGAGGACGACGGGTGTGATAACGCACAGGGTGATGATGATGAGGTTGGAGATCCCACTTACTGTCAACCCACAGTCAGCCAAGAGATGAGGTCAGCAGAGGAGGTGGAGGAAGATGCTAGTGACGACGAGGTCAGGTTGCGCCTTCCTGGACAGAGACGTAGTACTGGAAGCACGTCAACAACTGCATCCTCAAACACAACTCTGCCTCTCACCACAAGTCGTGGTGGCTCTTCAGGTGGCATGGGTGCTAAGCCTTGCATAGCCTGGGCATTTTTTCAGATCGATAAAGATGACCCAACTCGTGTTATCTGTAACATTTGTCAGCTAAAGTTAAGTAGAGGCCAAAAAATACATAGTTTGAGTACTTCATGCATGAACCGGCACATGGACATGAAGCATAAGTTGCAGTGGGAAGCTCAGTGTGCTACAATGCGGCCTAGCCGGCCGGGCCAATCACCGTCTGCCATATCTTGTGCATCCGCGGCCTCTTCATCCTCTGTGACTGGGGGGGACAGCAGTCACACCTGTTTTGGGGCGCAGACCTGCCACCTCTTTACCCGCAACAGCCAGCTTGATTGGCAGGTCATCATTTTCTTTGGAGGTGGTAACACCAGCTGGTGTTGAGCGCTGTCCGACATCGATAGCACCACCTTTGGATCAAGGCAACCTAACATGTCCGCCTGCATCTTCCTCACAGACCGGCAGTTTGTCCTGGACACCCTTATCAACCCCGTCTAAGCACAATAGCCAGCCCTCGGTCCCTCAGATGTGGACAAGTAAAAGACCATTTCCTCTTAACCATGAGAAAGCTAAGAGTTTGAATTTCACCATCTGCAAGCTCTTGGCTACAGAAATGCTGCCTTTCCGCCTGGTGGACACAGAGGATTTTCGAGACCTTATGTCCGTCGCAGTGCCCCAGGACCAGGTGCCCAGTCGGCACTACTTCTCAAAGAAAGGTGTGCCTGTGCTCCACCAGCATGTCGCACACAACATCACCGCTTCTTTGAGAAACTCTGTGTGTGACAGGGTGCATTTCACCACAGACACTTGGACGAGTAGGCATGGACAGGGGCGTTACATGTCGCTGACTGGGCACTGGGTAACTATGGTGACAGCAGGACAAGGGGCTGCTGTCCAAGTCTTGCCGTCCCCACGAGTTGTGCGTCAATCCTCTTTATGTCAAAGTTCCTCCACTGCTTCTGCCTCCTCAACCTCCTCTCGGTCTTCCACCTGCACCCAAAGCCTGTCTGGTCATGCCACAAGCTTTCTAACTGCGCAGAAGGGATCCTGCACATCTCCTTACTATGCTGGCAGTAGGGCTCAACGTCATCAGGCGGTTTTTACATTGAAATGTCTGGGAAATGTGAGTCACACAGCTGAGGAGTTGTGGTCAGCTCTGGAGAACCAATTTCATGAATGGTTGTCTCCACTGGACCTGAAACCAGGGAAGGCCGTGTGCGACAATGCTGCAAACCTGGGTGCGGCCCTTCGCCGGGGCAATGTCACACACGTGCCTTGTATGGCTCACGTGTTGAACCTGGTTGTCCAGCAATTTTTAGCCCACTATTCCAGACTAGATGGCCTTCTGCAGAGGGCACGGTCGCTGTGTGCTCACTTCCGCCGTTCGCATCCCGCAGCTCAGCGACTTACATCTCTACAGAAGTCGTTGGGCCTGCCACTTCACCGGCTAAAATGCGATGTGCCTACCCGGTGGAATTCAACTCTGCACATGTTGCAGCGACTGTGGCAGCACCGACAAGCCCTGGTGCAATACGTTCTGATGTATAGCCTGGGCCAACGAGATTCAGAGGTGGGGCAAATCACGCTGGAGGAGTGGTCTCAGATCAGGGACCTATGCACCCTTCTGCACAGTTTTGAAATGGCGACGAAGATGTTTAGTGCTGACGATGCCATTATCAGCATGACTATTCCGGTGATTTACATGCTGGAGCACATGTTAAACAGAATTCGGAGTCAGGTGGTGGCACAAGAGGAGGTGGAGGAAGTAGAGGAGGAGGAGTTGTATGCGGAAGGGCTAACATCTGCAAGGTCCAGACGGTCGGCAGCACCAAGGCGGCAGGCATGTGAGGGTGGGGGAGATGGTTTTACCAGGGCGCATGGTAGCAGCCAAACTAGTGAGGAAGGTGCAGGAGCCCAGGAAGAAGTGGAGGACGAACTGATGGAAGACTCATCAGATGAGGGAGACCTTGATCACATTTCTGTTGTGCGAGGTTGGGGGGAGAGGACAGAGGAAGGAAGCATGATTGTTACCTCGCCACCAACACAACAGGGACTTGGTGCTCCTGGATGCGCAACACACATGAGTGCCTTCTTGCTGCACTACCTGCAACATGACCCTCGAATTGTGAGAATTAGAAATAATCCTGACTACTGGGTTGCCACACTGTTAGATCCCCGGTACAAAAGTAAATTTGCAGAAATTATTCCTGCCATAGAAAGGGATGCACGCATGCAGGAGTATCAGCAGAGACTGTTGCAGAATCTTACATGTGCTTTTCCACAAAATACCAGTGGTGCACGTAGTGAATCTCACAGTTCCAACTTGCCAACCGTGGGACCGTCAAGTGTTCAGCACTCAAACCGTAACAGAACCACAGTATCTGCTGGTAACATCAATTTTGCGGAATCATTTCACCACTTTTTTAGCCCATCCTTTGCAAGGCCACAGGAGACAAGAAGTCTGACACATAGTCAACGCCTAGAGACGATGGTACAGGAGTATCTCCAAGTAAACATTGAAGCCACGACTGTGTCACTGGACCCTTGCTCTTTTTCGGCTTCCAATCTGGATAAATGGCCGGAGCTAGCCACTTACGCCTTGGAGATCTTGTCATGCCCCGCAGCCAGCGTTCTGTCTGAACGTGTGTTCAGCGCTGCTGGTGGTGTGCTGACAGATAAGCGCACGCGGCTCTCCACTGATAATGTAGACAGACTCACGTTCATAAAGATGAACAAATCATGGATCCGAAACGACTTTTCTACCCCTGTGTCATCCTGGGGAGAGTAAAAGCTTGATGATTGGTTAAAATCACCCTACCAACCGTTTTAAGCTTTCAAATTACTAATCATGTTTATCTGTATCTTGACTGGAAAATAATTTGGGCTTTGTAGCAGTGTGCAGCACTGATCCTATTAGGCCATCTATACTAAAGCTTCACCAGATTTAAAATTAAAAATAATTTTTAGCTGCATCTAGCCCGGAAAATAATTTTGGGGCTCCGAGATGCGCAAGGCACATAAGTGCCTTCTTGCTGCACTACCTGCAGCATGACCCTCATATTGTCAGAATTCGAAGTAATCATGACTACTGGGTTGCCACACTCTTAGATCCCCCAAACTTTTCGATCAACCTTTTCATTTTAATAAAGACCAAAAAAATGGTCATTTTTGAAATTATAAGCATTAGCAGGTTGTTAGAAACTGAAATCAAACAGTTTTCAACTCAAAACTTTATTCTAGGTGATGTTACATTTTCACATAGGACCCCTTGTTCGAAAGGAGCTTCTGAACTCTCTCGTCCATTGAATTTGTCAGGTTTTGGATGGTTTCTGCTTCAATTGTTTTGCATGAGGACAGAATACCCTCCCAGAGCTGTTGCTTAGATGTGAACTGCCTCCCGCCATCATAGACACTCCTTTTAATGATGCTCCAAAGGTTCTGAATGGGGTAGAGGTCAGGGGAGCATGGGGGTCACACCATAAGTTTGTCCCCTTTTATGCCCATATCAGCCAGAGATGCAGATGTTTTATGTGCAGCATGAGATGGTGCATTATCATGCAGAAAAATGATCTTGCTGTGAAATACACGGTTCTTCTTCTTGAACCATGGCAGGAAGTGCTGTTTGAGAAAATCCACATACATTATGGAGTTCATCTTTAGCGCCTTCAGGGATCCTAAAGGGGCCGACAATCTCTCTCCCCATGATTCCAGCCCAAAACATTACTCCACCTCCTCCTTGTTGGCGCTGTAGCCGTGTTTGCGTGGGGTGTCCATCAACCAGCCATCCTCCACTCCATCCATCTGGACCATCGAGCGCTGCACGGCACTCATCCGTGAACAAAACAGTTTTGAAATCAGTCTTCATGTAATGTTTGGCCCACTGGAGCCGTTTCTGCTTGTGTGAAGTGGATAGAGGAGGTCGACAGGATGGCGCATGCACAGCTGCAAACCTCTGAAGGACCCTGCATCTTGTTGTTCGGGGGACGTTGGAGGCACAAGCAGCTTCAAAAACTTGTCTGCTGCTATGACAAGGCTTTTTTGCCGCTGCTCTTTCAACCTGACGTAATTGCCTGTAGGAAAGAGTCCTCAATTTGCCCTTATCAGCACGCACACGTGTGTACTGTGAATCAGCTACATACTTCTTGATTGCCAAGACACTTCATCCTGATCATCGCACAATGTTGATTGTAGTCATGCCTTGACCTAAACACTCCACAATTTGTTGCTTCTCAGCAGCCGACACATCCTTTTTCTTTCCCATTTTGGCAGAAAATGTAGGCTGCTTAATAATGTGAGAGAGCCTTCTTAAGTAGTCTTGCCTTTCATTGGACACACCTGCCAAACTAATTAGCACAGGAGTCTGCAATTGCTTACAGTGATATAAAGAGCCCTGACACACATCACCATCAATGAGTTTAACTGACAAACAAACAAATTCTTCCCTTATCACTCCTAAACACTTTTTGTATAATAATTTGGAACGCAGTGTACATGTGCTTTTCCACAAAACACCAGTGGTTCACGTAGTGAATCTTACAGTTCTAACTTGCCAACCGTGGTCTGTATGGAGTTGTTCAATAAAGGGCCCAAAATTAAGATAACATAGATGGGAGAGGTCTCTATGAATAGGAATTCCTAAGTATTTGATACCCTGTGAGGGCCAGGCAAAGGGAAAGTTGGACTGGATGGAATCCTATATGGATTTGGGGAGGGAGACATCGAGGGCCTCAGACTTCGCTGCATTGATTTTAAAATTTTACCATGTAACAAAGTGATCTATTTCAGCCATAACAGCATGGATGGATATATGTGATTGAGTGATATATACTAGGACATCATCAGCAAATAGAGAGCACTTGTACTCGGTGCCTCCCACCTCAATCCACCTAATATTGGGGTTATGGCGAATTGCTGAGAGCAGGTGCTCCGTCACTAGGATGTATAAGAGAGGGGACAGAGGACATCCCTGCCTTGTCCCATTGGTGATTGTGAAAGGTGATGAAAATGTTCTGACGCACCCCCTGGGCCTTGGGACACCCGGAGCCGGACCCTTTTTGGTGGATGCTGGTGGTTGTAGTCTTCGTGGCGGCGACCCAGTTCCGTGGCTCAGGGCGGTCAAACCAGTGGCGGAACTATTTATGTGGTTTTCATGTTTAAATGTCCGACTACGCCACCCGTGGATTGCGGTCAGAGTGAACCGCCGCTACAGGGCAGACCACTGAGGCTGGTGTTGTGGGTGCAGCAGAGCGTAGCATAACTCCCCACGGGAGGAGTATAGCCTCAGGGCAGTGTATGCGGAGGATGGGGGTGATGGTGCAGGGCAGCAGCAGTAACGACACGGAGTCAGTGATGCAGTTCAGGGCCTTTTCTCACAGTTCTTATTATCCAGACCACGTCTGCAGGTAACGGCTGCCCACGTCGTACTGTGCTCACCAGGTGAGGGGCTCAGACAACTCCCAGATAACTTTGGAGCACTTCACAGGACCCCCTTTGTGTGTCCTTTGTCTGGCCTTTCTTACCAACACTTCTGTCCGGCTGCCTCGGGCCTCCTCTTGGTAAACTTGGCGCCAGTTTCCCTGACCCTATGTGGTGCCTTCCTAGCGGGTGTAGCGAGGGGCTGCGCCACATAAAATGTCAGAGCCTCCGGTTTGTAGCTGAGGGTCGTTTCCTGCCTCCACTAGTTCGGGGACCGGTCTCCCCCTTTGGCCTGACCCCTCCACGCAGGTGGATTCGGGCGTGCGGTGGCGACTCGCCCGTCCGCACCCCTGGGATCCCTTCATTCCTCGTTCCTGGAGCCTTCTCCGCTCCTCTTCCTTCCTTCTCCCTCTTCCAGGCCTGGGCCTCTGTTACTAGGCCCGCCTCCGGAGCAGAGCTCATGCAGAGCCCCTGCTCCCTGCCACTTCTGCTCAGACTTCTCTGCACTGAACTAAGATGGTGCCCACCTTTTATACTCCCTTCTCAATGCACCCAGGAACTGCTTCCTCCCTGCTCCTGCACTACAGGGTTCCCCTTCCTCAGTGTTCCCTCCCCCAACTCCAGCCAGGGACAGGGACTGTCGTGCCCATCTCAGGGGCATATTGGTCGCCCTGCCCCACGGCAATGTGGTGTAATGCATGCAGGTGTCGGGTCCTGATCCACACTCCATCCTTACCTGAGAGTGAGATATCACACCTCTGGGTGAGGTGCAATACGTCTGTAGCAACCGAGCCCTCAGGGTGCTACAGTTCCATTTATCTTCAGCCTAGGTGACGTATTGCGATACAGGGCCGTGATTTTGGCTATAAAAGGGTCCCCTAGACCCCTACCCCAAGCTTTTTAAGAGAATCATATATGGCGTGCCAGGAGACTCTATGGAATGCTTTCTCAGCATCCAACGAGAGTATCTAATTACAAATTTTTAACTGCATCTAGCCCAGGAAATACTTTGTGCCTAGTAGCAGTGTCTGCTAGTGAGCGGATTATCCCGGCTGTTAAGCAAGCTGCACCACCTGTAGTTTAGACACTTAATTTTTTCAAAGGAAATGCTTCGGGACCATGGGATACTTAGTGAAGAGCATCAGGAGGCACCCCAAGGCATAGGGGCTGGGACTGGCAGTAGGATGCCTTGCGGTGGACAGCCGAACTCGATCCTTATAAAAGCTTTTTAACTGCAGCAGCTTTAGTGGACGCTACTGGAGCTGGAATTACCGCGGCTGCTGGCATGAGACTTGCCCTCCAATAGATCCTTGTAAATGGATTTAAAGTGTATTCATTCAAATTAGAGAGACAATTTAAATTAAAAAGCTTAGAGCTGCCTCCACCACAGGGGGGCTCGCTCGACCCACCAGCGGACAGGCACCAGTATTGGGAGAGGGGGGCTGGCCGTCAGGGTTCACCGCGGCTCTGGCACAAACCCGGCGACACGGAGGTGGCACGGGCAGGAGCGGACTGGCCGTGTCGGCTTCTCACTTTTTGGATTTTAGAAGGGCATGACATGCCTATATCTGTGTCTCCCCCTCCTTTTACTCCTCCACCTCTTTTATTTTCGCATGACTATATGTACTTGTCACTTTTCCATGTGTTAGTTATGTCTTCTGAGCAGTTTGTCAGCTTTTGGACACCTTTGAAGGTGTTTTCTATGTGTTTCTATGTGTTTTTGTTTGCCTGCCATTGGTTTTAACGGTGTTCGAAGGTGTTCGACGAACAGTTCGACGAACAGTTCGGCGAACACACGGGTGTTCGACGAACCGAACCGAACTCGAACACTACGGGGGTGGCTCAACACTACTTATGATCAGACCAGGCAGCTGATACACAAGTAGAATTGTAGCAAGTCCCTACACTCCCTAACAAGCACTGAATTGATTCTTTTACGACTTAATGAAGCACTGAACACCCCACGCACCCGCGTCCTAGTGACGTCTTAATATACGACTTAACCATGCAGTTGGCTCCCCGTGTATTCCATGTCTTAATAGAGGATTGGTTAACCCCGCGTGCCCGCGTCCGAATGACGTCTTAATACATGACTTATCAGTAACTTCACTCCCCGCATGTCCCACGACTTAATACACGACTTAATAGAGAATTGGTTTGCCCCGCGTGCCCGCGTCCTAATGATGACTTAATACACGACTTATCAGCAACAATGTCACTCCCCGCGTGCCCGCGTTATAAACAAAGAAATTTTCCTAAATTCTCAAGTGTATACATGTACGCCCCTGTGTACAAACATCGTTCTAATGGGATGGGACCCCTGATATACCACAGAACAGCAGTTAGCCAGGAGCGACTACACACCAGAGTTGTTGGAATCACACAGCGGGGACCCGCCCAGTCGCACGGGCTGTCCCTAAGGGCCAATCTAGACACAACAAACTCACCAGAGACCGCTCAAAATACAAGTAAGCACTACGGATTCATTAAATCTGCTGACTTACCGTATTCAGTGGTGAGAGTTGATCAGGCTCTTGCTTTGAGCAGTCCCGGCTCATCCGTAGGTTGTCCGGTGATGGGCACCCTGAAACCTAGAGTTCCCCTCGAGTGTGATCCGAGTCACGGCACCATTTGTGAAGGTTTCACCAATTTTAGATACACTAGGTAACTACTCTCCTCCAAATTAAAGATGTCCGAGTGCATGCAGAGAAGCTAATTAACCAAATCTGCTAATCGGGTTGAAAAACTTCACTCAGAGACTGAACCACGCAAATGGCATACTTTATTATGTAGACATGGGGTTATATAGTATTCTCCTTCTAGGTGGGATAAGTAAAATTTATTGCTCTTTTCTGATAACTCGGCACACTGTCATTTGTTCATCTATGTATCTCTTGGTCTGAGTAATGCCTTAGGAATTCCGATAGGAGGGGGTGAGTTTGTCTCTCAGCGCCATCTTTGCCAACTCGACATGAATCTCTCTGTTATCAGTCATGCACATGCATACGTCGTTCCCAGGAAATCATTTAGTTGTTCATGTCTACAAATTAGAACAGAAGCTGTTAGTTATATATTCATTGACTATTAACATAATCAATGTGCATATACACATTTGCATACATACATACACATAGATCATGCCATCATCTCTATATTGATTCACACTGATTAGGTAATCTATTAAAAGAAACAAATTGATTTTCTATAATATATATATTTTACCTTGACAGAACCTCTGTGCTTCGGTGCAAGGAGGGACCAGAGGGGCTTGACTAAGTGCCTACTTGTCTTGACCAAGGTCGCACGGCGGCTCAATCGACTCCGTGAACCAGGGAGGGACCGGGCAGGTGGACCAGGTGCCACTCTGGGACCGACCTTGTGTGACAGCAGGTGACTCCCACGGGTCAGATGGCAGGAACTGACCGGTACAGGGGATGAGCACGGCAGGAAGGCAGACAGGTGGACCGGGTAGATAAGCAGGCTTTTTCGGCAGATAGCCAGATGGGTGCTCTGGGTAGTCAGGCTGGCGGGCACAACAGGTAACAGACAGGTGCTCCAGGTAAGCAGGCTGGTGGGCACGGCAGGTAACTGGCAGGTGCTTCCAGGAAAGCAGGCTGGCGGGCAGGACTGTAGACAGACCGGCGGACTGGACTAAAGACAGACTGGCAGACTGGACTAAAGACAGACTGGCGGGCAGGACTGTAGAAAGGCAGCGGGACCTGAGGGCTGAAGCAAGTGTTAGCACAAGGAACAACAACCTTGCATGGGCACCTCTAAGCACAGAACCCAGAAAGCTGTGCGTTGTGCAGCAGGGGAGCGGGAGGACACCGGACCGGGACCGCGGCGGTGAGGGGAATGGCGTCTCTGCCCGACAGGAGGCAGAGACTCCGATGCTACACGTTATACATACCCCGGGTATTCAGCTCCGCATCGTTCCATACACTTGTATGGAGTGAGGCCACGCCCCATCTAGTGACCTGGATGGCCAGTGGACGCATCTGACTAGAAGGCGTGGCTTCGCTTAATACAAGTGTAAGGAGAGCAAGGACACACCCACTGGCTGGAGGTATGTATAAAACATGCATACTCTCTGTTACCGGGCCTCATACCGGCGAATCCCTGCAGTGCACAGTGCCTGTACTGGGGGGATTCACACAGAGTGACTGCAGACTTATCACTATTGACCGGACAACCCCTTTAACGGGAGTATGGTATATAGTTGACCATAAAAGTATACATGGCTAAGATGCAAAACTGCCATAAAAAATAACACACCTAAAGTGCTAATAGTACAGTTGTACGTTAAATTTACATTATTATTATTGTTTATAATTATAGCGCCATTAATTCCATGGCGCTTTACATGTTTAAAAGGGGTATACATAGAAAACAACAAGTATAATAATTTGAACAAAAACGAGTCAGAGACTGGTACAGGAGGAGAGAGGACCCTGCCCACGAGGGCTCACAATCTACAAGGGATGAGTGATGATACAGTAGGTAGAGCTGGTCGTGCAGTGGTATGGTGGAGTGAAGGTTACTGCATGTTGTTGGCTTGTCAGGAGAGGTGGGCCTTAAGGTTCCTTTTGAAGGTTTCCACTGTAGGTGAGAGTGCGATATGTTGGGGTAGAGAGTTCCAGAGTAATGGGGTTGCATGGGAGAAATATTGTATGCGATTGTGGGAACAGGAGATAAGAGGGGAGTAGAGAAGAAGATATTGTGAGGATCGGAGGTTGCGTGCAGGTAAGTACTGGGAGACTAGGTCACAGATGTATGAAGGAGACAGGTTGTGAATGGCTTTATATGCCATGGTTAGGGTTTTGAACTGGAGTCTCTGGGCAATTGGGAGCCAGTGAAGGGATTAACAGAGAGGAGAGGCTGGAGAATAGCGGGGGGACAAGTGGATTAGTTGGGCGGCAGAGTTTAGGATAGCTTGGAGCGGTGCGAGAGTGTTAGAAGGGAGGCCACAGAGCAAGAGGTTGCAGTAGTTGAGGCGAGAGATGATGAGGGCATGCACTAGGGTTTTTGCAGATTCATGGTTGAGGAATGTAGGGATCGGGGAAATATTTTTGAGCTGGAGTCGGCAGGAAGTAGAAAGGGCTTGGATATGAGGTTTGAAGGAGAGATCAGAGTCAAGGGTTACCCCGAGGCAGCGAGCTTGCGGGACTTGGGAGAGTGGATAGCCATTGACTTTGATAGATAGGTCAGATGGGGGGGGTTGAGCGAGATTATTGACTATATGAGCTGTCCCAGGCCAAAGGTGTAGATGGAGAAGAGCCGACCTAGAACTGAGCCCTGAGATAGGGGGCGAGATGAGGAGGTAGTGTGTGAGTGGGAGATGCTGAATGTCCGGTCTGTTAGGTATGAGGAGATCCAAGATAGGTCCAAGTCTGTGATGCCGAGAGATGAAAGAGTCTGTAGTAAGAGGGAATGGCCTACTGTGTCAAAGAAGGAGAAGGACAGAGTAGTGTTGCTTGGATTTGGCAGTCAGTAGGTCATTGGTGACTTTAGTCAGGGCAGTTTAAGTAGAATGGTGTGCTCAGAAGCCAGATTGGAGGCGGTCAACGAGGGAGCAGGAAGAGAGATGGGAGGACAGCTCAAGATGGACGTGTTGTTCCAGTAGTTTTGAGGCATAGGGGAAAAGTGATATGGGGCAATAGCTAGACAGAGAGGATGGGTCAAGGGATGGCTTTTTGAGGATGGGTGTGATCGAGGCATGTTTGAAGCATGAGAGGAAGACACCAGTTGTTAGTGACAGGTTGAATAGGTGGGTTAGGGTAGGGATGAAAACTGCGGGCGGTCAAAGAGGGAGCAGG
The DNA here is from genome assembly GCF_046119375.1 of Phyllobates terribilis. Taxonomy (NCBI): domain Eukaryota; kingdom Metazoa; phylum Chordata; class Amphibia; order Anura; family Dendrobatidae; genus Phyllobates; species Phyllobates terribilis. The sequence goes on along the minus strand of NW_027362762.1, from coordinate 418,913,435 downwards.
AAGGGAGATGGGAGAACAGCTGAAGATGGACATGTTGTTCCAGTAGTTTTGAGGTATAGGGGAGAAGTGATATGGGGCAATAGCTAGACAGAGAGGATGGGTCAAGTGATGGCTTTTTGAGGATGGGTGTGATCGAGGCATGTTTGAAGCATGAGAGGAACACACCAGTTGTTAGTGACAGGTTGAATATGTGAGTTAGGGTAGGGATGAAAACTGCTTTAAGGTTTAGAATGAGGTGGGATGGGATTGGGTCAAGTTCCCAGGTGGGGAGATGTGGCTTGGAGAGTAAAGAGGAAAGTTGAACTTCCATGATGGCGGAGAAGCTGGTTTTGGAGGAGGAGAGTTGAGTAGATATGAGGAGGGACTGTGGGGACTTATGGCAAAAGCTTTGTCTGATGGTGTCAATCTTCTGCTTGAAAAATGAGGCAAAGTCTTCAGCTGAGATGAATGGAGAGGGAGTAGGTGCTGGGGGATGGAGGAGAGAATTGAAAGTACTGAATAGCTGTTTAGGGTTGTGAGACAGGGAGGATATGAGAGATGATAAGTATTTTTGTTTTGCTGCAGTGAATGTGGACCTGAAAGTATTGAGGGCTTGTTTGAATGCAATGAAGTGCTCTTTGGAGTGGTACCTTTTCCATCTCTGCTCATAAACCTTCGAAACCTGTCTCAGTTCTTTAGTCAGGCTGGTGTGCCAGGGTTGCCTGTTGATTGTGCGAGTTTTGGTATGCATGAGGGGGGAGACCGATTCAAGAGCTGCATCTGTTGTGGTGTTATATAAGGTGGGAGCAGCATCTGCTCCATGTAAGGAATTTATGTCTGTAAGAGGGAGGAGGGATTCAGAGAGTGAGTGTAGGTTGAGGTGTTTGAGATTTCTGTGAGGGTGTGCAAGTTTCTGGATGGGGGATTGTGGACCTGGAGAGGAGAGGGGAGAGAATGTGAATAAGTTGGGGTCAGAAAGAGGGAGAGGTGAGTTAGAGAGGTTGGATAGGGAATAGAGGCGGGTGAAGATGAGGTCCAGTGTGTGGCCATCTTTGTGAGTGCAGTCTGAAGACCATTGAGCAAGGCCAAAGGAGGAAGTGAGGGATAGAAGCTTAGAGACAGATGAGTGGGAAGTCTCAATGGGGATGTTGAAATCACCCATGATGATAGCGGGGATGTCAGCGGAAAGGAAGTGAATTAGCCAGGTGGTGAAGTGGTCTAAGAAGGTGGTGGCTGGCCCTTGGGGGGGGGGTGAATGACAGTCATTTGGAGGTTGGAGGGGGAGTAAATGCGCACACAGTGCACTTCAAAAGAGGTGAGAGTAATGGAGGGTGGCAGTGGGATATGTGAGAAGGAGCAGTTGTTTGACAGGATAAAGCCAACTCCTCCACCTTGCTTAATGGCGGGGTGGAGTGTGTGGGAAAGGTGGAGTCCGCCATTTGAAAATGGAGCTGAAGTGGCAGTGTCAGAGAGGGTGAGCAAGGTTTCGGTGATGGCGAGGAAGGAAAGTTTGTTAGTGATGAAAAGATCATGGATGTGGGAAAGTTTGTTGCAGACGGAGCAAGCGATCCATAGAGCTACTGTTAGTGGGACTGGGAAAGCGGGGGCTGGGTAGATTGGTCTAAGATTAGAGAGGTTACGGAAATGTGTCCTAGATCTAGAATGAAAGGTAGAAGTGACAGTGGGGATGTGATGGTGGGGAAGCCGTGATTTGCAGACATATCGCCAGCAGTGAGGAGGAGCAGAGAAAGTGTTAGCAAGTGGGAGCAGGAGAGGACATGAGGTGGTTGTCTGTACTTAGACATGCAGGATTGTATGTGGAGGAATAGTTCTGAGGAGGAGGTGAGTTGAATGGGGAGGATGGAGGAAGAGATGACCAGTTCCTTACTAGGTATATGGATTAGGGGGTGTTAGTAGGAAGTGAAGGATTATAGAGTGTAATGCACACGCCCAGACTGACTGACATGTGCGTGATTAGTGATTCCACTGTGCCATGAACCAGAGAGTGCCTGGAGGGGTGTAACTAAGTATCTGCCAGATCCGACCAAGGTCGCACGACGGCATACGACGCCAGTGCACCAGGGAGGAACCGAGCAGAGGGACCAGGTGCCACTCCAGGTCAGACCCCATACACGGCTGTTGACCCACACCGGGGAATACAGGAACAGGCAGGCTAGAGCGCAGGCTGGGTAGGGTCCAGTACAACTGGGAGACGGGTTCAGAGCCGCAGATGCGGTAATCAAGCAGAGCAAAGCGAAACTGCAGGTGCGGTAGACAAGGCCGAGCAGAGCGAAACTGCAGACGCGGTAGACAAGGCCGAGCAGAGCGAAACCACTGACGCGGTAGACAGAGCTGAGCAGAGCGAAATCGCAGACGCGGTAGACAAGGCTGAGCAGAGCGAAACCGCAGACGCGGTAGACAAGGCTGAGCAGAGCGAAACCGCAGACTCGGTAGACAAGGCTGAGCAGTGCGAAACCGCAGACGCGGTAGACAAGGCTGAGCAGAGCGAAACCGCAGACGCTGTAGACAAGGGCGAGCAGAGCGAAACCACAGACGCAGTGGACAAGGCTGAGCAGAGCGAAACTGCAGATGCGGTGGACAAGGCTGAGCAGAGCAAAACCGCAGATGCGGTGGACAAGGCCGAGCAGAGCAAAACCGCAGATGCGGTGGACAAGGCTGAGCAGAGCAAAACCACAGACGCGGTGGACAGGGCTGAGCAGAGAGAAACCGCAGACATGGTAGACAAGGCCGAGAAGAGCAAAACCGCAGACGCGGTAGACAAGGCCGAGCAGAGCGAAACCGCAGACACGGTAGACAAGGCAGAGCAGAGCAAAACCGCAAGTGCGGTGGACAAGGCTGAGCGGGCAGGAACCGCCGAAGCGGTAAGTAAGACAGGACAGAGATAAATCGCTGAAGCGGTAAACAAAGACAAAGCAAAGGGGACAGGGCTCTGTTCACACGGAACAGACTGGAAAAGAAAGGCAGAACGAGATACACACAAGGTACTTGCAAAGAAGTAGCGAAAGGACTCCAACTCACAAACGGAAGTACAATGACAACGAGTAGAAGTTAGGTGCAGGTTCAGACTCTACAGGAAAAGGGAGCAAACATACATAAAGACAAAACAGGTAAGAAGCTAGGAGACAGTTCGGACAAGAACAGTTACTGCAACAAAATGCAGGAACGAGCCTAGGTAAAGCCAAGTGCTGGTTCAAACACTGCAGAAAAAGGAAGCAAACGGACATAAAGACGAAACAGGTAGGAAGCTAGGAGACAGTTCAGACAGGACTGGAAATACAGCCTCCAGGAAGGCAGACAGACAGCTGGCTAGAGTGCATAGACAGGACACAGTTCAGACACGGGAACTGATACCGTAAGGCAGGAAACATAGACAGGACCTGGCACATCAGTGACAAGAAGCCAACTGACAGAACAAGATGCTCAGGCAAGGATTCCAAGGAGGAGCTGGTTTAAATACCAGGTCACAGACTACAATAGGCTGAGGATGCATTAGGGGTGAGTCTGCAGCAGCTACAAGAAACAGGAAGCTCAGCGGGCATTGCCCTAAGCAGCCAGAGCAGAGCAAAGCAGACAGTATGGAAACAAGCCAGAGTGGCAGTCTTGTCAGGAAATCAAGTGCGTGCTCTTGCACAGTGGGAGATGGGACCACTATGCAGGGACGCCGCCAGGTATGTTACAGTACCCCTACCCCCCTTACGCCCCCTCTTCTTCAGGCCTGCCAGAATCTTCCACAAGGAATTTGAGGGCCAATCCTTCTCCTCAAGGAGATTACTTGTACTGTTCACAGGAAGAGACAAAACTGGTCTCATCTGGGTAGCTAGGATGCTACCTCCTATCCAGCCATCCTCAGCAACAGACGAAACGGGTGGAGTACCAGGAACAGCACACAAGGAAGTCTCTCTCCACTTATTATCAGGTAGCACCCAAGAGGGTTCAGGAGACAACTGGAAGTCCTCCGCCGAGTTGGAGGGGTGCAGAGACTCGGGGGTAACCTCTGCTTCGGGGTACATCTTGTCAAGCTCACAGGATGAAATGGGCGAGGTATCAGGTACAAGGTGTAGAAAAGTCACTGTCCCTTTGTTATGTGGTGGTACCCCAGAGGATTCAGGAAACAACTGGAGGTCCTCCGCCGGGTCAGAAGAGTGCAGAGACTCGGGGGTAACCTCTGATTCGGAGTACACTAGGTCGGACTCACTGGACAAAGCGGGCGAGGCATCAGGTGCAGAGTATAGGGAAGTCTCTGTCCATTCGCTACCAGGTAGCACCCCGAAGGGTTCAGGAGACAACTGGAGATTCTCCGCCTGGTCGGAGGGGTGTAAAGACTCGGGGGTAACCTCTGCTTCGGAGTACACTAGGTCGGACTCACTGGACGAAGCGAGCGAGGTATCAGGTACCGGGTGTAGGGAAGTCTCTCTCCATTTGTCATCAAGTGGTATCCTGGAGGATTCAAGAGGCAACAGGGGGTCCTCCACCAGGTAGTAGAGGTGCACAGACTCGGAGGTAATCACTGCTTCGGAGTACACTAGGTCGGACTCACTGGACGAAGCGGGCGAGGTATCAGGTACAGAGTATACGAAAGTCTCTGTCCATTCGCTACCAGGTAGCACCCCGAAGGATTCAGGAGACAACTGGAGGTCCTCCGCCTGGTCGGAGGGGTTTAGAGACTCGGGGGTAACTACCGCTTTGAGGTACCCTTTATCAAGCTCACAGGACGGAGCGGATGAAGTACCGGGTACCGGGTGTAGGGAAGTCTCTCTCCATTTGTCATCAAGTGGTATCCCGGAGGATTCAGGAGGCAACAGGGGGTCCTCCGCCAGGTAGTTGAGGTGTACAGACTCGGAGGTAATCACTGCTTCAGAGTACCCTTGGACAGGCTCACCGGGTAAAGTGGGTGAAGTATCAGATACCGGGTGCAGGAAGTCCTCCTGTGTGGATTCTGGGTGGGCAGCAGTCTCTTCTGGCAGGAGAACTGGTGCGCTACCCACGCACATTACCCGTCGGGGCTGCTCCGGGATACTGGGAAGTGAAGCTTCAGCAGGGACTTCAAGGTTGGGGTCAGGAGGTCATTGCGAGGACAGACTCTGGCGTGATGGCTTGCCTCTACGCCTAGCACGTCTGGACTGCCTCTTGAGGTTGGGAGAAGTATTCCGGAGAGCTTAGTCATCCTGTGTGGATTCTGGGTGGGCAGTAGTCTCTTCAGGCAGGAGGACTAGTGCGCTACCCACACACATTACCCATCGGGGCTGCTCCGGGATATTGGGAAGTGAAGCTTCAGCAGGGGCCTCCGAGTTAGGGTCATCAAAGACAATTAGAAAGGCCACCAGGAAGGCCTGCAGGTCCAGGACGATAGGATCCTGTGCTTCCCATAGGGGGGTGATCCATTTCAAGGCATCACCCGCTAGGTAAGACATCATGAATCCCACCTTAACCCAATCGGTGGGAAAATAAAGAGGGTAGAACTTGAAGTGTAGCATGCATCGCTCCACAAATGCATGACTCTGTCTTGGATAGAGATGAGCGTTGTTCTACTCGAACTGTTCGCCAATCTCAAATTCGAGCTGTTTTGGGCGGTGTTCGAGCCGTTCGGCGAACACGAACAATTTGAGAAAAATTCGGCTGTTCGAGGTTATGTTCGATAACTGTTCGTGCACCAAAATCATAACTGGATTTTTTCTCAGTAATGATGAAAATTAATGTTAATACGCAGTTTGAGTGTACAGCGGGGTGGGGGGAGGGGCAGGGGATGGATCTCTGCAGGAACAATGAAGATCTCCATTTTTTTTTCTCTTTCCCGCATTTGCAGTGGGGAGGTGCAATCTGTCAGCCTATCAGCAGCGCACACACGGAGCGAAGTGCTTTTTTTCACACAAGCAAGGACATGTGTCATTGGCAGTGTATGTCACATGTCCTTGCCCTATAAGACCAAGCCATTTTCCCCGTCGCCACCATTTTCTCACTGCTGCAGCTGCGTGTTAGACGGCACCGCTGTTGCTGTGTGCGCTATACCTTGTTAATTTCAAGCCAATTTTCGCACAAATCTACAGATAGATTGGGAGTAGGGAATAGTTGTGATTGCAGTCCTTTTAAGGACTAGGTTACAGCATTTCCTACGACTTTTATCAGGCAGGTCTGTGCTCTTAAATAGATAGATTGTGGGAGTAAAGACTGGGTTTGTAACTAACAAGTCATGTCAGACTAACTTAATTTCCTTCTATGACAGAATCACTGACTGGGTGGATCAGGGAAATGCTGTAGATATAGTATATCTTGACTTCAGCAAAGCATTTGACAAAGTATCTCACACCATCCTTATTGAAAAAATGACCAAGTATGCAACGGACCAGGCAACTGTTAGGTGGATTCATAACTGGCTTAGTGATCGGACTCAAAGGGTGGTTGTAAATGGCTTCACATCCAGCTGGATGAATGTCTCAAGTGGGGTACCACAGGGCTCCGTCCTGGGACCTGTATTGTTCAACATCTTTATCAATGATTTAGATGAAGGAATTGAGGGTAAGCTGATTAAATTTGCTGATGACACAAAGCTAGGAGGGATAGCTAATACTAGAGAAGAGAGAGAGAGGATTCAAAAAGACCTAAATAAACTGGAGCAGTGGGCAGCAACCAACAGAATGGTTTTTAACAGGGAAAAATGCAAAGTACTACATCTGGGCAATAAAAATGAAAAAAGCACATACAGAATGGGAGGAATAGAGCTAAGCAACAGTACATGTGAAAAAGACTTAGGTATACTAATAGATCATAGACTGAACATGAGTCAACAGTGTGATGCAGCAGCAAAAAAGGCAAATACAATTCTGGGATGTATTAACAGAAGCATACAGTCTAGATCACGTGAAGTCATTATCGGTCTTTACTCCTCTTTGGTCAGACCTCATCTGGAATACTGTGTACAGTTTTGGGCACCACATTTTAAAAAAGACATAGACAAACTGGAGCAAGTTCAGAGAAGAGCGACCAGAATGGTGACTGGTCTGCAAACCATGTCCTATGAGGAACGGTTGCAGGATTTGGGAATGTTTAGCTTGCAAAAAAGAAGACTGAGAGGAGACTTAATAGCTGTCTACAAATATGTCAAGGGCTGTCACATTGTAGAAGGATCATCTTTATTCTCATTTGCACAAGGAAAGACTAGAAGCAATGGGATGAAACTAAATGGGAGGAGACACAGATTAGATATTAGAAAAAACTTTTTGACAGTTAGGGTGATTAATGAGTGGAACAGGCTGCCACGAGAGGTAGTGAGTTCCCCTTCAATGGACGTCTTCAAACAGAGGCTGGACAGACATCTGTCTGAGATGATCTAGTGAATCCTGCTTTGAGCAGGGGGTTGGACCAGATGACCCAGGAGGTCCCTTCCAACTCTACCATTCTATGATTCTAATTGTAATTGCAGTCCTTTTCAGGACTAGGTTACATCAGTTCCTATCAGTTTTTGCCAGGCAGGTCTGTGCCAGTGCTGTGCAAGTTTTTTTCACAGCATTTGGCTGAATCTAGCAAAGCTAATCCTTTTTGGCCTATTGCAGAGTGTGTTAGTCAGTGGAGTAGCCTATCTGTGTTGCAAGATATACCACCTGTGTATAGAATACCAATTATTTTACTGCACCTAGTGAAGTAAAATCTTTTGGGCATAGCATCATTCTATTAGTCCATCTATACTGACCTCCATCAGGTTGCAAATTGAATATAATTTTTTTCTACATCTACCTCTGAAAAAATATTGGGCTTCTAGCTGTGTGTGGGACTTGTTCTATTAATCCATCTATACAGACCTCCATCAGGTTGCAAACTGAATATATTTTTTTCTGCATCTACCTCTGAAAAAATATTGGGCTTCTAGCTGTGAGTGGGACTTGTTCTATTAATCCATCTATACAGACCTCCATCAGGTTGCAAACTGAATATATTTTTTTTTGCATCTACCTCTGAAAAAATATTGGGCTTCTAGCTGTGTGTGGGACTTGTTCTATTAACCCATCTATACAGACCTCCATCAGGTTGCAAACTGAATATATTTTTTTCTGCATCTACCTCTGAAAAAATATTGGGCTTCTAGCTGTGTGTGGGACTTGTTCTATTAATCCATCTATACAGACCTCCATCAGGTTGCAAACTGAATATATTTTTTTCTGCATCTACCTCTGAAAAAATATTGGGCTTCTAGATGTGTGTGGGACTTGTTCTATTAATCCATCTATACAGACCTCCATCAGGTTGCAAACTGAATATATTTTTTTCTGCATCTACCTCTGAAAAAATATTGGGCTTCTAGCTGTGTGTGGGACTTGTTGTATTAGTCCATCTATACTGACCTCCATCAGGTTGCAAACTGAATATATTTTTTTCTGCATCTACCTCTGAAAAAATATTGGGCTTCTAGCTGTGTGTGGGACTTGTTCTATTAATCCATCTATACAGACCTCCATCAGGTTGCAAATTGAATATAATTTTTTTCTGCATCTAACCCAGCCAATAGTTTTGGCCTAATACCACAGTTTGGCCACTCAGCTCTGCTCGGTTCCCATCCATTGTTTTTTTGTGCAAACAACTCCAGAGTTGTGAATTAGTTAACCACCAAAATGAGTGGAAAAAGGCCTGCTGCTGGTGGAAAGGGGAATAGGCGTGTTGGGAAGGGGAAAAAAGGTTGTGTCCGTGGGGTAGGTGTTAAAGCAACAGTAACATCTGCAGAAGAAAGACCATCTTCCAGCCAAACTAAAATGTCTACTTCTTTTAGCGGACAATGTGATAAGATCCCTTTCTTACGGCCACGCCAATCGCTACAAATTCCAGATGAGGCACAAAAACAGCAGGTGCTTCAACGGATATCAAGTGCTCCTTTAAGTGGGCTCTCCTCCACATCAACTTCAACATCACAAATACTCCAGTCCTCAAAGGTGTCACCCCAATCGCTCTTGCTTCCTCACAGCTCCCAAATCTCCAGCTGCCCGTCTGAGTATGAGATAGAACAGATGGTTGAGTCTGCAGAGCTGTTTACTCATACTATAGCCTGGGAATCAGAGGTCGACTCCAGCGCTTCTGTGAATCCAGACGAGGAAATGATCTGCACTGATGCCCAGAATCTTTATGAGTCGGATCCAGGACCAGACGCAGAAGGTTCTGACCATAATGTAGACCCTCATTCCCAAACTGTAACTCCTGTTGGTGGAGACAATGAGGAAGACGATGATAAGACTCAAATACCTGATTGGAGCGACAACTTTAGTTTTTTGTCAGGGCAGGAACAGGTTGGCTCTGAGGACGACTGGTGTGATAACGCACAGGGTGATGATGATGAGGTTGGAGATCCCACTTACTGTCAACCCACAGTCAGCCAAGAGATGAGGTCAGCAGAGGAGGTGGAGGAAGATGCTAGTGACGACGAGGTCAGGTTGCGCCTTCCTGGACAGAGACGTAGTACTGGAAGCACGTCAACAACTGCATCTTCAAACACAACTCTGCCTCTCACCACAAGTCGTGGTGGCTCTTCAGGTCGCATGGGTGCTAAGCCTTGCATAGCCTGGGCATATTTTCAGATCGATAAAGATGACCCAACTCGTGTTATCTGTAACATTTGTCAGCAAAAGCTAAGTAGAGGCCAAAAAATACATAGTTTGAGTACTTCATGCATGAACCGGCACATGGACATGAAGCATAAGTTGCAGTGGGAAGCTCAGTGTGCTACAATGCGGCCTAGCCGGCCGGGCCAACCATCGTCTGCCATATCTTGTGCATCCGCGGCCTCTTCATCCTCTGTGACTGGGGGGACAGCAGTCACACCTGTTTTGGGGCGCAGACCTGCCACCTCTTTACCCGCAACAGCCAGCGTGATTGGCAGGTCATCAATTTCTTTGGAGGTGGTAACACCAGCTGGTGTTGAGCGCTGTCCGACATCGATAGCACCACCTTTGGATCAAGGCAACCTAACATGTCCGCCTGCATCTTCCTCACAGACCGGCAGTTTGCCGGGGACATCATTATCAACCCCGTCTAAGCACAATAGCCAGCCCTCGGTCCCTCAGATGTGGACAAGTAAAAGACCATTTCCTCCTAGCCATGAGAAAGCTAAGAGGTTGAATTTCACCATCTGCAAGCTCTTGGCTACAGAAATGCTGCCTTTCCGCCTGGTGGACACAGAGGATTTTCGAGACCTTATGTCCGTCGCAGTGCCCCAGTACCAGATGCCCAGTCGGCACTACTTCTCAAAGAAAGGTGTGCCTGCGCTCCACCAGCATGTCGCACACAACATCACCGCTTCTTTGAGAAACTCTGTGTGTGACAGGGTGCATTTCACCACAGACACTTGGACGAGTAGGCATGGACAGGGGCGTTACATGTCGCTCACTGGGCACTGGGTAACTATGGTGACAGCAGGACAAGGGGCTGCTGTCCAAGTCTTGCCGTCCCCACGAGTTGTGTGTCAATCCTCTTTATGTCGAAGTTCCTCCACTGCTTCTGCCTCCTCAACCTCCTCTCGGTCTTCCACCTGCACCCAAAGCCTGTCTGGTCATGCCACAAGCTTTCTAACTGCGCAGAAGGGATCCTGCACACCTCCTTACTATGCTGGCAGTAGGGCTCAACGTCATCAGGCGGTTTTTACATTGAAATGTCTGGGAAATGTGAGTCACACAGCTGAGGAGTTGTGGTCAGCTCTGGAGAACCAATTTCATGAATGGTTGTCTCCACTGGACCTGAAACCAGGGAAGGCCGTGTGCAACAATGCTGCAAACCTGGGTGCGGCCCTTCGTCGGGGCAATGTCACACAAGTGCCTTGTATGGCTCACGTGTTAAACCTGGTTGTCCAGCAATTTTTAGCCCACTATCCCAGACTAGATGGCCTTCTGCAGAGGGCACGGTCGCTGTGTGCTCACTTCCGCCGTTCGCATCCCGCAGCTCAGCGACTTACATCTCTACAGAAGTCGTTGGGCCTACCACTTCACCGGCTAAAATGCGATGTGCCTACCCGGTGGAATTCAACTCTGCACATGTTGCAGCGACTGTGGCAGCACCGACAAGCCCTGGTGCAATACGTTCTGACGTATAGCCTGGGCCAACGAGATTCAGAGGTGGGGCAAATCACGCTGGAGGAGTGGTCTCAGATCAGGGACCTATGCACCCTTCTGCACAGTTTTGAAATGGCGACGAAGATGTTTAGTGCTGACGATGCCATTATCAGCATGACTATTCCGGTGATTTACATGCTGGAGCACATGTTAAACAGAATTTGGAGTCAGGTGGTGGCACAGGAGGAGGTGGAGGAAGTAGAGGAGGAGGAGTTGTATGCAGAAGGGCTAACATCTGCAAGGTCCAGACGGTCGGCAGCACCAAGGCAGAAGGCATGTGAGGGTGGGGGAGATGGTTTTACCAGGGCGCATGGTAGCAGCCAAACTAGTGAGGAAGGTGCAGGAGCCCAGGAAGAAGTGGAGGACGAACTGATGGAAGACTCATCAGATGAGGGAGACCTTGATCACATTTCTGTTGTGCGAGGTTGGGGGGAGAGGACAGAGGAAGGAAGCATGATTGTTACCTCGCCACCAACACAACAGGGACTTGGTGCTCCTGGATGCGCAACACACATGAGTGCCTTCTTGCTGCACTACCTGCAACATGACCCTCGAATTGTGAGAATTAGAAATAATCCTGACTACTGGGTTGCCACACTGTTAGATCCCCGGTACAAAAGTAAATTTGCAGAAATTATTCCTGCCATAGAAAGGGATGCACGCATGCAGGAGTATCAGCAGAGACTGTTGCAGAATCTTACATGTGCTTTTCCACAAAATACCAGTGGTGCACGTAGTGAATCTCACAGTTCCAACTTGCCAACCGTGGGACCGTCAAGTGTTCAGCACTCAAACCATAACAGAACCACAGTATCTGCTGGTAACATCAATTTTGCGGAATCATTTCACCACTTTTTTAGCCCATCCTTTGCAAGGCCACAGGAGACAAGAAGTCTGACACATAGTCAACGCCTAGAGACGATGGTACAGGAGTATCTCCAAGTAAACATTGAAGCCACGACTGTGTCACTGGACCCTTGCTCTTTTTGGGCTTCCAATCTGGATAAATGGCCGGAGCTAGCCACTTACGCCTTGGAGATCTTGTCATGCCCCGCAGCCAGCGTTCTGTCCGAACGTGTGTTCAGCGCTGCTGGTGGTGTGCTGACAGATAAGCGCAAACGGCTCTCCACTGATAATGTAGACAGACTCACGTTCATAAAGATGAACAAATCATGGATCCGAAACGACTTTTCTACCCCTGTGTCATCCTGTGGAGAGTAAAAGCTTGATGATTGGTTAAAATCACCCTACCAACCGTTTTAAGCTTTCAAATTACTAATCATGTTTATCTGTATCTTGGCTGGAAAATAATTTGGGCTTTGTAGCAGTGTGCAGCACTGATTCTATTAGGCCATCTATAATAAGCTCCACCAGATTTAAAATTACTAATCATGTTTATCTGTATCTTGACTGGAAAATAATTTGGGCTTTGTAGCAGTGTGCAGCACTGATCCTATTAGGCCATCTATACTAAAGCTTCACCAGATTTAAAATTAATAATAATTTTTAGCTGCATCTAGCCCGGAAAATAATTTTGGGGCTCCGAGATGCGCAAGACACATAAGTGCCTTCTTGCTGCACTACCTGCAGCATGACCCTCATATTGTCAGAATTCGAAGTAATCATGACTACTGGGTTGCCACACTCTTAGATCCCCCAAACTTTTCGATCAACCTTTTCATTTTAATAAAGACCAAAAAAATGGTCATTTTTGAAATTATAAGCATTAGCAGGTTGTTAGAAACTGAAATCAAACAGTTTTCAACTCAAAACTTTATTCTAGGTGATGTTACATTTTCACATAGGACCCCTTGTTCGAAAGGAGCTTCTGAACTCTCTCGTCCATTGAATTTGTCAGGTTTTGGATGGTTTCTGCTTCAATTGTTTTGCATGAGGACAGAATACCCTCCCAGAGCTGTTGCTTAGATGTGAACTGCCTCCCGCCATCATAGACACTCCTTTTAATGATGCTCCAAAGGTTCTGAATGGGGTACAGGTCAGGGGAGCATGGGGGTCACACCATAAGTTTGTCCCCTTTTATGCCCATATCAGCCAGAAATGCAGATGTTTTATGTGCAGCATGAGATGGTGCATTATCATGCAGAAAAATGATCTTGCTGTGAAATACATGGTTCTTCTTCTTGAACCATGGCAGGAAGTGCTGTTTGAGAAAATCCACATACATTATGGAGTTCATCTTTAGCGCCTTCAGGGATCCTAAAGGAGCCGACAATCTCTCTCCCCATGATTCCAGCCCAAAACATTACTCCACCTCCTCCTTGTTGGCGCTGTAGCCGTGTTTGCGTGGGGTGTCCATCAACCAGCCATCCTCCACTCCATCCATCTGGACCATCGAGCGCTGCATGGCACTCATCCGTGAACAAAACAGTTTTGAAATCAGTCTTCATGTAATGTTTGGCCCACTGGAGCCGTTTCTGCTTGTGTGAAGTGGATAGAGGAGGTCGACAGGATGGCGTATGCACAGCTGCAAACCTCTGAAGGACCCTGCATCTTGTTGTTCGGGGGACGTTGGGGGCACAAGCAGCTTCAAAAACTTGTCTGCTGCTATGACAAGGCTTTTTTGCCGCTGCTCTTTCAACCTGACGTAACTGCCTGTAGGAAAGAGTCCTCAATTTGCCCTTATCAGCATGCACACGTGTGTACTGTGAATCAGCTACATACTTCTTGATTGCCAAGACACTTCATCCTGATCATCGCACAATGTTGATTGTAGTCATGCCTTGACCTAAACACTCCACAATTTGTTGCTTCTCAGCAGCCGACACATCCTTTTTCTTTCCCATTTTGGCAGAAAATGTAGGCTGCTTAATAATGTGAGACAGCCTTCTTAAGTAGTCTTGCCTTTCATTGGACACACCTGCCAAACTAATTAGCACAGGTGTCTGCAATTGCTTACAGTGATATAAAGAGCCCTGACACACATCACCATCAATGAGTTTAACTGACAAACAAACAAATTCTTCCCTTATCACTCCTAAACACTTTTTGCATAATAATTTGGAACGCAGTGTACATGTGCTTTTCCACAAAACACTAGTGGTTCACGTAGTGAATCTTACAGTTCTAACTTGCCAACCGTGGTCTGTATGGAGTTGTTCAATAAAGGGCCCAAAATTAAGATAACATAGATGGGAGAGGTCTCTATGAATAGGAATTCCTAAGTATTTGATACCCTGTGAGGGCCAGGCAAAGGGAAAGTTGGACTGGTTGGAATCCTATATGGATTTGGGGAGGGAGACATCGAGGGCCTCAGACTTCGCTGCATTGATTTTAAAATTTGACCATGTAACAAAGTGATCTATTTCAGCCATAACAGCATGGATGGATATATGTGATTGAGTGATATATACTAGGACATCATCAGCAAATAGAGAGCACTTGTACTCGGTGCCTCCCACCTCAATCCACCTAATATTGGGGTTATGGCGAATTGATGAGAGCAGGTGCTCCGTCACTAGGATGTATAAGAGAGGGGACAGAGGACATCCCTGCATTGTCCCATTGGTGATTGTGAAAGGTGATGAAAATGTTCTGATGCACCCCCTGGGCCTTGGGACACCCGGAGGCAGACCCTTTTTGGTGGATTCTGGTGGTTGTAGTCTTCGTGGCGGCGGCCCGGTTCCGTGGCTCAGGGTGGTCAAACCAGTGGCGGAACTATTTATGTGGTTTTGATGTTTAAATGTCCGACTACGCCACCCGTGGATTGCGGTCAGAGTGAACCGCCGCTGCAGGGCAGACCGCTGAGGCTGGTGTTGTGGGTGCAGCAGAGCGTAGCATAACTCCCCACGGGAGGAGTATAGCCTCAGGGCAGTGTATGCGGAGGATGGGGGTGATGGTGCAGGGCAGCAGCAGTAACGACACAGAGTCAGTGATGCAGTCCAGGGCCTTTACTCACAGTTCTTATTATCCAGACCATGTCTGCAGGTAACGGCTGCCCACGTCGTACTGTGCTCACCAGGTGAGGGGCTCAGACAACTCCCAGATAACTTTGGAGCGCTTCACAGGACCCCCTTTGTGTGTCCTTTGTCTGGCCTTTCTTACCAACCCTTCTGTCCGGCTGCCTCGGGCCTCCTCTTGGTAAACTTGGTGCCAGTTTCCCTGACCCTATGTGGTGCCTTCCTAGTGGGTGTAGCGAGGGGCTGCGCCACATAAAATGTCACAGCCTCCGGTTTCTAGCTGAGGGTCATTTCCTGCCTCCACTAGTTTCGGGGACCGGTCTCCCCCTTTGGCCTGACCCCTCCACGCAGGTGGATTCGAGCGTGCGGTGGCGACTCACCCGTCCGCACCCCTGGGATCCCTTCATTCCTCATTCCTGGAGCCTTCTCCGCTCCTCTTCCTTCCTTCTCCCTCTTCCAGGCCTGGGCCTCTATTACTAGGCCCGCCTCCGGAGCAGAGCTCATGCAGAGCCCCTGCTCCCTGCCACTTCGGCTCAGACTTCTCTGCACTGAACTAAGATGGTGCCCACCTTTTATACTCCCTTCTCAATGCACCCAGGAACTGCTTCCTCCCTGCTCCTGCACTACAGGGTTCCCCTTCCTCAGTGTTCCCTCCCCCCACTCCAGCCAGGGACAGGGACTGTCGTGCCCATCTCAGAGGCATATTGGTCGCCCTGCCCCACGGCAATGTGGTGTAATGCATGCAGGTGTCGGGTCCTGATTAGTGTTGAGCCACCCCCGTAGTGTTCGGGTTCGGTTCGGTTCGTCGAACACCGGGATGTTCGAGGAACTGTTCGTCGAACTGTTCCTCGAACACCTTAGAACACCGTCGAACACCGTTAAAACCAATGGCAGTCAAACAAAAACACATAGAAACACATAGAAAACACCTTCAAAGGTGTCCAAAAGCTGACAAACTGCTCAGAAGACGCTTTCTTTAAAAAAGCCGGCCGGCAATTCAGCAGCGGCATACACTGGTACCCGACAATTTAGACAAGAAGGAATAGAGCCTCACACATAGATTAGATAGATAGAAACATGTCAGTCACAAATATATGAAGTACAGTGACAGTGTTGCTTGCTGTACTTGTCATTTAGTGTAAAGGATTTATTAAAAAATATAATAGTGTTTTCATGCACTGTCTCTTTAAAAAAGCCGGCCGGCAATTCAGCATCTGTACCCGACAATTTATAACAGACAGAATAGAGCTTCACACATAGATTAGATAGATAGAAACATGTCAGTCACATATATATGAAGTACAGTGACAATGTTGCTTACTGTACTTGTCATTTAGTGTAAAGGATTTATTAAAAAAAATAATAGTGTTTTCATGCACCGTCTCTTTAAAAAAGCCGACCGGCAATTCAGCTTCTGTACCCAACAATTTAGAATAGAAGGAATAGAGAATCACACATAGATTAGATAGATAGAAACATGTCAGTCACATATATATGAAGTACAGTGATAGTGTTGGTTACTGTACTTGTCATTTAGTATTAAAAAAAAGGATTTATTATTAAAAAATATTGGCGTGGGGTTCCCCTTAATTTTAGTCTCTAGCGGAGGTTAAGCAGACAGCTGGGGCAGATGTTTGAAGCCTGGGAAGGGGGTAATACCCACGGAGCTTCCCAGGCTACTAATATGAGCCCCCAGCTGAATACATAGCCTTTACTAGCTATTAAAATGGGGGACCCCCCAAAAAAAATGACGTGGGGTCCCCCCTAATTTAATAGCTAGCAAAGGCTAGGCAGACAGCTGGGGGCTGATATTAATAGCCCAGGAAGGGTGCCATGAATATTGGCCCCCTCCCAGGCTAGAAACACCAGCCATCAGCCGCCCCAGAAATGGCGCATTCATAGGATGCGCCAATTCTGGCACTTAGCCTCGCTCTTCCACGCTGCCCTGGTGCGGTGGCAGGGGGTAATAGGGCTGGGGTTGATGTCAGCTTATAATGCCAGCTGACATCAAGCCCAGGTTAGTAATGGAGAGGCGTCTATAAGACACCCCCATTACTAACCCCATAGTCAAAGTTAAAAGAAAACACAAACACCCAGAATAAAGTCCTTTAATTGAAATAAAGACACAATCCTTTATTGTTCTAAATTAAACCATACTTACCATCACGCCCATTCCAGCTGAAGCCAACGATCTCCTGCAATAAAAGAAAAATAATAAAGCAACATCATCCTTACCTTTCCATGGTTCCCACGACAGCTTCAGCTCTGCTACATCGAGATGACAGGCTGGACCGCAGCAGAACGCAGCCATCCAACCTGTCATCCCGCAGACACTGAGAAGCGCAGGCTTGCTTGCGCTCTGCAGTGTCTGGCTGTGACGGCATAAAGATGAGACGAGTTCATGTCCAATGAACTCGGCGCACCTCATGCACGTCACTGACAGCGTGGGAAAATTCTCACGCTGAAGCGCTGAGTGCAGGAGAATTCTCCTACGCTGTCAGTGACGTGCATAAGGTGAGCTCATGTCCAATGAACTCAGCTCACCTCCTGCACGTCACTGACAGCGTGGGAGAATTCTCCTGCACTCAGCGCTTCAGCGTGAGAATTCTCCCACGCTGAAGCGCTGAGTGCAGGAGAATTTTCCCACGCTGTCAGTGACGTGCATAAGGTGAGCTCATGTCCAATGAACTCAGCTCACCTCCTGCACGTCACTGACAGCGTGGGAGAATTCTCCTGCACTCAGCGCTTCAGTGTGAGAATTCTCCCACGCTGAAGCGCTGAGTGCAGGAGAATTTTCCCACGCTGTCAGTGACGTGCATGAGGTGAGCCGAGTTCATTTGACATTAACTCGGCTCATCTGGATGCCCTCACAGAGAGACACTGTGGAGCGCAAGCAAGCCTGCGCTTCTCAGTGTCTGCGGGATGACAGGCTGGATGGCAGCGTTCTGCTGCGGTCCAGCCTGTCATCTCGATGTAGCAGAGCTGAAGCTGTCATGGGAACCATGGAAAGGTAAGGATGATGTTGCTTTATTATTTTTCTTTTATTTCAGGAGATCGTTGGCTTCAGCTGGAATGGGCGTGACGGTAAGTATGGTTTAATTTAGAACAATAAAGAATTGTGTGTTTATTTCAATTAAAGGACTTTTTTCTGGGTGTTGTGTTTTTTTTAAATACTTTACTAGAAATTCATGGTGGTCATGTCTAATATTGGCGTGACCCCATGAATTTTGTGCTTAGGGCCAGCTGATAATACCAAGCTGGCCCTAACCCCTTTATTACCCAGTGAGCCACCGCATCAGGGCCCTGGATGAGTTGGGTACAGCGCCAGAAGATGGCGCTTCTATGAACGCGCCATTTTCCGGGGTGGCTGCGGACTGCAATTTGCAGCGGGGGTGGCCCAGAAAGCTTGGGCCTCCCTGCGCTGCGGAATCCAGCCCCCAGCTGCATAGTTGTACCTGGCTGGACACAAAAACAGGGCGAAGCCCCACGTCAATTTTCTTTAAATTATTTCATGAAATAAGAAAAAAAGGGCTTCCCTATATTGTTGTGTCCGGCCAGGTACAAATAGGCAGCTGGTGGTTTGGGGCAGCCCGTTCCTGCCTGCTGCACCTGACTGGACACAAATATAGTGCGAAGCCCCACGTCAATTTTTTTTTAATTATTTCATGAATTTCCTGAAATAATTTAAAAAAATTGAAGTGGGGCTTCGCACTATATTTGTGTCCAGCCAGGTACAGCAGGCAGGAATGGGCTGCCCCCAACCACCAGCTGCCTATTTGTACCTGGCCGGACACAACAATATAGGGAAGTCCTTTTTTTCTTAATTATTTCATGAATTTCATGAAATAATTAAAAAAAATTGAAGTGGGGCTTCGCACTATATTTGTGTCCAGCCAGGTACAGCAGGCAGGAACGGGCTGCCCCCAACCACCAGCTAACTATTTGTACCTGGCCGGACACAACAATATAGGGAAGGCCTTTTTTTCTTAATTATTTCATGAATTTCATGAAATAATTAAAAAAAAAATACGTGGGGCTTCGCCCTATTTTTGTGTCCAGCCAGGTACAACTAGGCAGCTGGGGGCTGGAATCTGCAGCGCAGGGAGGCCCAAGCTTTCTGGGCCCCCCCCGCTGCAAATTGCAGTCCGCAGCCACCTCGGAAAATGGCGCGTTCATAGAAGCGCCATCTTCTGGCGCTGTACCCAACTCATCCAGGGCCCTGGTGCGGTGGCTCACTGGGTAATAAAGGGGTTAGGGCCAGCTTGGTATTATCAGCTGGCCCCAAGCCCAAAATTCATGGGGTCATGCCAGTATTAGACACGACCGCCATGAATTTCTAGTAAAGTATTTAAAAAAAACACAACACCCAGAATAAAGTCCTTTAATTGAAATAAACACACAATTCTTTATTGTTCTAAATTAAACTATACTTACCATCACGCCCATTCCAGCTGAAGCCAACGATCTCCTGCAATAAAAGAAAAATAATAAACCAACCTCATCCTTACCTTTCCATGGTTCCCACGACAGCTTCAGCTCTGCTACATCGAGATGACAGGCTGGACCGCAGCAGAACGCTGCCATCCAGCCTGTCATCCCGCAGACACTGAGAAGCGCAGGCATGCTTGCGCTCCTCAGTGTCTCTCTGTGACAGCATAAAGATGAGCCGAGGTCATATCCAATGAACTCAGCTCACCTCATGCACGTCACTGACAGCGTGGGAAAATTCTCACGCTGAAGTGCTGAGTGCAGGAGAATTCTCCCACGCCGTTAGTGACGTGCATGAGGTGAGCTCATGTCCAATGAACTCAGCTCACCTCATGCACCTCACTGACAGCGTGGGAAAATTCTCCTGCACTCAGCGCTTCAGCGTGAGAATTCTCCCACGCTGTCAGTGACGTGCATGAGGTGAGCCGAGTTCATTGGACATGACCTCGGCTCATCTTTATGCCGTCACAGAGAGACAATGTGGAGCGCAAGCAAGCTTGCTCTTCTCAGTGTCTGCGGGATGACAGGCTGGAAGGCAGCGTTCTGCTGCGGTCCAGCCTGTCATCTCGATGTAGCAGAGCTGGAGCTGTCCTGGGAACCATGGAAAGGTAAGGATGAGGTTGCTTTATTATTTTATTTTTATTACAGGAGATCGTTGGCTTCAGCTGGAATGGGCGTGGTGGTAAGTATGGTTTAATTTAGAACAATAAAGAATTGTGTCTTTATTTCAATTAAAGGACTTTATTCTGGGTGTTTGTGTTTTTTTTAACTTTGACTATGGGGTTAGTAATGGGGGTGTCTTATAGACGCCTCTCCATTACTAACCTGGGCTTGATGTCAGCTGGCATTATAAGCTGACATCAACCCCAGCCCTATTACCCCCTGCCACCGCACCAGGGCAGCGTGGAAGAGCGAGGCTAAGTGCCAGAATTGGCACATCCTATGGATGCGCCATTTCTGGGGCGGCTCACGGCTGGTGTTTCTAGCCTGGGAGGGGGCCAATATTCATGGCTCCCTTCCTGGGCTATTAATATCAGCCCCCAGCTGTCTGCCTAGCCTTTGCTAGCTATTAAATTAGGGGGGACCCCACGTCATTTTTTTGGGGGGGTCCCCCATTTTAAAAGCTAGTAAATGCTATGTATTCAGCTGGGGGCTGATATTAGTAGCCTGGGAAGCTCCGTGGGTATTACCCCCTTCCCAGGCTTCAAACATCTGCCCCAGCTGTCTGCTTAACCTCCGCTAGAGCCTAAAATTAAGGGGAGCCCCACGCCAATTTTTTTAATAATAAATCCTTTATTTTAATACTAAATGACAAGTACAGTAATCAACACTATCACTGTACTTCATATATATGTGACTGACATGTTTCTATCTATCTAATCTATGTGTGAAGCTCTATTCTGTCTGTTATAAATTGTCGGGTAACGCTGCTGAATTGCCGGCCGGCTTTCTTAAAGAGACGGTGCATGAAAACACTATTATTTTTTTTAATAAATCCTTTACACTAAATGACAAGTACAGTAAGCAACACTGTCACTGTACTTCATATATATGTGACTGACATGTTTCTATCTATCTAATCTATGTGTGATTCTCTATTCCTTCTATTCTAAATTGTCGGGTACAGATGCTGAATTGCCGGCCGGTTTTTTAAAGAGACGGTGCATGAAAACACTATTATTTTTTTTGATAAATCCTTTACGCTAAATGACAAGTACAGTAAGCAACACTGTCACTGTACTTCGTATATATGTGGCTGACATGTTTATATCTATCTAATCTATGTGTGAAGCTCTATTCTTTCGGTTCTAAATTGTCGGGTACAGGTGTATGCCGCTGCTGAATTGCCGGCTTTTCATGTTTCACTGTGAGCACTGTTCCCATCGATTTGGGCAATCACTGTAATGCCACAACCACCATGGCTGTGGCATTACAGTGAGTGGCAGACAATCCCTGCATGATTGGTGCTCTAAATAGCACCAGACATGCAGGACACGCTTTTGGTGCACGAAAAGTTATCGAACATAACCTCGAACAGCCGAATTTTTTGCAAATCGTTCGGGTTCGTCGAACAACTCGAACACCGCCCAAAACAGCTCGAATTTGAGATTGGCGAACAGTTCTAGTCGAACACCGCTCATCTCTAGTCCTGATCCACACTCCATCCTTACCTGAGAGTGAGATATCACACCTCTGGGTGAGGTGCAATACCTCTGTAGCAACCGAGCCCTCAGGGTGCTACAGTTCCATTTATCTTCAGCCTAGGTGACGTATTGTGATACAGGGCCGTGATTTTGGCTATAAAAGGGTCCCCTAGACCCCTACCCCAAGCTTTTTAAGAGAATCATATATGGCGTGCCAGGAGACTCTATGGAATGCTTTCTCAGCATCCAACGAGAGTACCTAACTACAAATTTTTAACTGCATCTAGCCCAGGAAATACTTTGTGCCTAGTAGCAGTGTCTGCTAGTCAGCGGATTATCCCGGCTGTTAAGCAAGCTACACCACCTGTAGTTTAGACACTTAATTTTTTCAAAGGAAATGCTTCGGGACCATGGGATACTCAGTGAAGAGCATCAGGAGGCACCCCAAGGCATAGGGGCTGGGACTGGCAGTAGGATGCCTTGCGGTGGACAGCCGCGCTCGATCCTTATAAAAGCTTTTTAACTGCAGCAGCTTTAGTGGACGCTACTGGAGCTGGAATTACGCGGCTGCTGGCATGAGACTTGCCCTCCAATAGATCTTTGTAAATGGATTTAAAGTGTATTCATTCAAATTAGAGAGACAATTTAAATTAAAAAGCTTAGAGCTGCCTCCACCACAGGGGGGCTCGCTCGACCCACCAGCGGACAGGCACCAGTATTGGGAGAGGGGGCTGGCCATCAGGGTTCACCGTGGCTCTGGCACAAACCCGGCGACACGGAGGTGGCACGGGCAGGAATGGACTGGCCGTGTCGGCTTCTCACTTTTTGGATTTTAGAAGGGCATGACATGCCTATATCTGTGTCTCCCCCTCCTTTTACTCCTCCACCTCTTTTATTTTCGCATATGTACTTGTCACTTTTCCATGTGTTAGTTGTGTCTTCTGAGCAGTTTGTCAGCTTTTGGACACCTTTGAAGATGTTTTCTATGTGTTTCTATGTGTTTTTGTTTGCCTGCCATTGGTTTTAACGGTGTTCGAAGGTGTTCGACGAACAGTTCGACGAACAGTTCGGCGAACACACGGGTGTTCGACGAACCGAACCGAACTCGAACACTACGGGGGTGGCTCAACACTAGTCTTGGATCCCCATAGTACCGTGGCGGATCCGCAAGAACGGGTGCAGAAAGCTCCATCTGGACGGGTGTGTAATTCGCCTAGAACTCAGCTTGTAGCAAAAATAAATAAATAAATAAATTTCTTCTAGATGCACGTATTCGCTGAAAAACGTCTCAGAGAGCGAAGGTCGTGGGGCTCAATGGGAACCATGGCCTGAGCATGCTGTGATGCAGACGCCCGGACTGACTGGCGTGTGCGTGATTAGTGATTCCACTGTGCCATGAACCGGAGAGTGCCTGGAGGGGCGTAACTAAGGATCTGCCCGATCTGACCAAGGTCGCACGATGGCATACGACGTCAGTGCACCAGGGAGGAACCGAGCAGAGGGACCAGGTGCCACTCCATGTCAGACCCCGGACACGGCTGTTGACCCATACCGGGGAATACAGGAACAGGCAGGCTAGAGCGCAGGCTGGGTAAGGTTCAGTACTGACTGGGAGACGGGTTCAGAGCCGCAGATGCGGTAGACAAGGCTGAGCAAAGCGAAACCGCAGGTGCGGTAGACAAGGCTGAGCAGAGCGAAACCGCAGATGCGGTAGACAAGGCTGAGCAGAGCGAAACCGCAGACGCGGTAGACAAGGCTGAGCAGAGCGAAACCACAGATGCGGTGGACAAGGCCAAGCAGAGCAAAACCGCAGACGCGGTGGATATGGCCGAGCAGAGCAAAACCGCAGACGCGGTGGACAAGGCCAAGCAGAGCAAAACCGCAGATGCGGTGGACAGGGCTGAGCAGAGCGAAATCGCAGACGCGGTGGACAGGGCTGAGCAGAGCAAAACCGCAAGTGCGGTGGACAAGGCTGAGCGGGCAGGAACCGCCGAAGCGGTAAGTAAGACAGGACAGAGATAAATCGCCGAAGCGGTAAACAAAGACAAAGCAAAGGGGACAGGGCTCTGTTCTCACGGAACAGACTGGAAAAGAAAGGCAGAACCAGATACACACAAGGTACTTGCAAAGAAGTAGCGAAAGGACTCCAACTCACAAACGGAAGTACAATGACAACGAGTAGAAGTTAGGTGCAGGTTCAGACTCTACAGAAAAAGGGAGCAAACGGACATAAAGACAAAACTGGTAAGAAGCTAGGAGACAGTTCGGACAAGAACAGTTACTGCAACAAAATGCAGGAATGAGCCTAGGTAAAGCCAAGTGCTGGTTAAAACACTGCAGAAAAAGGGAGAAAACGGACATAAAGACAAAACAGGGAGGAAGCTAGGAGACAGTTCAGACAGGACTGGAAATACAGCCTCCAGGAAGGCAGACAGACAGCTGGCTAGAGTGCACAGACAGGACACAGTTCAGACACGGGAACTGATACCGTAATGCAGGAAACATAGACAGGACCTGGCACATCAGTGACAAGAAGCCAACTGACAGAACAAGATGCTCAGGCAAGGATTCCAAGGAGGAGCTGGTTTAAATACCAAGTGACAGACAACAATAGGCTGAGGACGCATTAGGGGTGTGTCTGCAGCAGCTACAAGAAGCAGGAAGTTCAGCGGGCGTCGCCCTAAGCAGCCAGAGCACAGCAAAGCAGACAGTATGGAAAGAAGCCAGAGTTGCAGTCTGGACTGGAAATCAAGTGCGCGCTCTTGGGAGATGGACCACTATGCAAGGACACCGCCAGGTATGTTACATAGAGGACAGAGTGAAAACAAACAGGACCATTGCTTACTGTGACTGAGTATCCAGTTACCTTCAGTTCCCTTCAGGTTCAATTCAGGTCTGATTCAGAGCTGTATACTTCTTTAGTACAGTTTTATGCTACACTTGTATGCTACGCTGGCAATCGGCGTCCTGCAGACCTACAGCTCACAAATATATTTGCTACAAAGTGCAGGGAACTTATAAACAGAGGGGAGTGGCCTCTCCTCATTTATGGCAGATATTTAACACTGGGCCAGATGCAGGATATTTAAGCCAGAGTAAGAAGAAGGTCATAAATAAGGTGGGGGTAGAACAGTGAGTAGATGAAATGCATACCAGAGACTAATGACAGCAAAGGAAGCGAGAAATCACAGCATAGGAAAAGTCGGGTTGCATACCAGAGACTAATGCCAGCAAAGGAAGGGAGAAATCACAGCATAGAAAAAGTTGGGTTGCATACCTGTAGGAGAAATGGATAAACAGAGATGTTGATTAGAATGCGATGGTTACAGATGACGAGGTGCAGTCTGTTTACATCATATTAAATTCAGATCTAATTCAGAGCTGTATAATTCTTTAGTACACTTCTATGCTACACTTGTATGCTATGCTGGCAGACGACGTCCTGCAGATGTACAGCTCAGAGCGACTGCAGACTTATCACTTTTGACTGGACAACCCAATTAATTACTGATATGCATACTAGCAATCATTGTCATTGTACAAATAGCATAATTATTAGTGTTGAGCGAGCACTAAAATGCTTGGGTGCTCGAAGCTCGGGCCGAGGTCACAGTGATACTTGGGTGCTCAACTCAAGCAACGAGCACAATGTTAGTCTATGGGAGACCCGAGCATTTTTGCGGCGGCACCCCCGGAAGTCTGTAGAAAGCCTAAAAAGTGCCCAAAACGATAGTGACAGTGCTCAAATGACATGGGGACAGCATGAGTATCGCCCCAGGAAGCATTTCTGACCCCCAGGTCACTGTTGTCAACAACGTGGTCAGAGGTATTAAGCCACTTTTATGGGCTCACAATAAAACGTTCAAAAACGAAACTGAAACGGTTTTCCTGTGAAATATGTTAACCCTAGAACGCATGACCTTAAAAATCTACACTTTCACATACCTGGGGCCTTTTAGGCCCATGTGCAAAAAACATGGAATAACTCAAGCAAAAATGATAAACAACTATATACCTGAGGAATACCTACAGTTTCAAAATTCTAACTAAAGTAATCTTGCAGAAAATAGAAAACAATTAACAGGGTGTGCCTGCGAGGCCCCAGGTATGCGTTCTAGGGTTAAGGAACTTCCTTTCCAGGGTAAAGACTTGTGTATAAGGTAAAATAAATAACCAAAAACAAAAATACTCCTCCACACCTTGGGCTATGTTCACAAGTAGCATTTTTTATGCATTTTTGCACTTTTGTATTGCTTTCAACCGTGACAAATGCATTCACCGGGAAATGTAATTTTAACATTTTACAACCTCATCTGGCCATGTGCTGTGTGACACATGCATACAGTGCTGAAAAGACATGGGAACAGCATGGGGAAAACCCCTGGAAGCATCTCTGACACCCAGGTCACTGCTTAAAAGTGTGCCCATCAGAAGTGATCCTTGCCGCATCAGAAGATGCAGACTTGCAACTATCCCCGTGCAAGTCCTTGTCCCAGGGCAGTGTTCAATTGTACCTCCCCGATTCCTTGCAATGCAAGCATGAGTGTGCAACCTGACACCCACCCCCAGGCTGCAATACCATACTGCTAGCTTGCACTTGAAAAGGGGCCTTTTAGTTTGGAGGAGATTGCTGCTTCAGCAGCGAGGTATCCATACTCAGTCCCCAGCTGCCCGGCGGCAGGGTGTCCACGCTTGGTTCCCAGCCGCCAGGGGGCGGCCGGGTGTCCATACTGGTCCCCAGCCGCCCCGCGGCCGGGTGTCCACACACGGTCCCCAGCTGTCTGGGGGCGGCCGGGTGTCCATAAACGGTCCCCAGCCGCCCCTATTTCTCCTTGGAACTTCCCCCACACTTTTCTTAGCCTGACCTGCTTTAGGGCAGCATTGGACGAGCCCACCAGAGAACCAGACTCCTCCGGTGGGCCCTGGCTTCTCCATCAGGGGAGTTGAGAGTGCCAAGGTGAGGAGCATGATGATGATGATAGAAGTTAGCATCTGCTTTGTTTTCTTGGAATGCAAGCGTAAGTGTGCAACCTGCCACCCACCCACCCCTAGGCTGCAATACCATACAGTTAGCTTGCACTTGAAATGGGGCCCTTTAATTTGGAGGAGGCCGAAGCTGGCCACTACCTCATGGCTGCTTCGGCAGTGAGGTATCCATACTCGTTCCCCAGCCGCCCCGCGGCCGGGTGTCCACACACGGTCCCCAGCCACCAGGGGGCGGCCGGGTGTCCATAAACGGTCCCAGCCACCCCTATTTCTCCTTCGAACTTCCCCCACACTTTTCTTAGCCTGGCCTGCTTTAGGGCAGCATTGGACGAGCACTCCAGAGAACCAGACTCCTCCAGTGGGCCCTGGCTTCTCCATCAGGGGAGTTGAGAGTGCCAAGGTGAGGAGCATGATGATAATGATAGAAGCTAGCATCTGCTTTGATTTCTTGGAATGCAAGCGCATGTATGTAGTAGCGGCTAGGGCTGAGGTGGTCAGCGTTTTGGCGCATATCCTACCTCCTCCGAGGATTGCTGGATGTTTTCCTGCTACTATCCCAGGTCTATGACTCCCGTTAAAACAAAGCTTCAGGTGATGAATGGTGGATGAGGTGGTGGCAAAGGAGAAAGAGCAGGAGGAACAGGGACCATTCACATCAATATCAGGCCAGTCAACCACACATGTCTTGTAGGCATATGCGGATTATAATGAGGGCAATCCGGGCTACCGCCCGGGGCCTCGGCTCTCCAGGGGACCCGAGGCTCCGGGGTGTCTATGGCCGGATTGCCCTCATTATATGTGTGGCCCCGCGGCACATACCGGCAGAAGGTGTATAGATGGCACCGTGCGGCCTCCCGCTGTGTATAGATGGCACCGTGCGGCCTCCCGATGTGTATAGATGGCTACGTGCGGCCTCCCGCTATGTATAGATGGCACCGTGCGGCCTCTCGCTGTGTATAGATGGCACAGTGCAGCTCCCTGCTGTGTATAGATGGAACTGTGCGGCCTCCCGCTTTGTATAGATGGCACCGTGCGGCCTCCCGCTGTGTATAGATGGCACCGTGCGGCCTCCCGCTGTGTATAGATGGCACCGTGCGGCCTCCTGCTGTGCATACATGGCTACGTGCGGCCTCCCGCCGTGTAGAGATGGCTACGTGCGGCCTCCCACCGTGTATAGATGGCTACGTGCGGCCTCCCGCCGTGTATAGATGGCTACGTGTGCTCAATATTGAGTCATACAATTATTGTAAGGCTATGTACCCATGATGCAGAAATGCTCCGGATTTTTTTGAGCGTTTCTGCATCTCCCTGGCAGAAAAAACCAGAGACATGCGGAAGTGAAGCGTTCTTCACATGCATTTCAGCATGCGGGTTGACAAGCGCTTTCCAAGCATTTTTAGCATCACTTGGAAAGTGATTGACAACTTGGTCACACTATATAAATCCATGCAACCGGCATGGATTTATATAGTGTGACCGTAAAAGGATGTTAAAAAATAAATATATACTTAACTTCTGATAGCCTGCCGACGTCAGCGGTCGCGTGACCCGTCACATGACTAAATGACGTCTCGGCAGGTCCTTTTCAGACCATCGTGAGCTGCCGGCAAGCCAGGACGCATCGGATAAAGACACCGGGGGCCTTCAGAAGGTAAGTATAATATTTATTTTTTATTTTATTCTTTTTTTACAGGTTCTATGATACCCATGTTCGGAGGAGAGTCTCCTCTTCTCCAGACCCGGGTACCATCCGCACATTGAAAAGTATGGATTCTGCATGTACAGATGCAGTGATGCGGATTCCATGTGTTCCAATGCAAGTCAATGGCGGCGAAAGTGCCGCACTTCCGCAAAATAATTGTTAGTGCTGCGGATTTTTCCGCAATGATAATCCGCAGCGGAAATTTCCGCAGCATGTGCACAGCACATGCGGATTATCATTGGGGAACTTGGCAAGCCTTCTGCCAAGCGTTTTTTAAAGCGTTTCTGCAGCAGAATTGCCTCTGCGGAAACGCTTAAAAAACGCGTAGTGGGCACACAGCCTAAAAAAAATTATAATAATTAATACTGTGCCAAATTAATTTCACATGAACTATTACATGATCTATCACAGTGGATCATGTGACATGTGATATATCAGGTGTGTGTGGGGGGGGGGGAGGGGCCTGCGCCATCTAAACTGCCCCGGGCCCTTGCTACTCTTAATCCACCCCAGCTTGTAGGAAATGTTTCTGTACCAAAAGTAGCGGTTCGGATACGCAGTTATAGGGCATGAAGTGAGTGCAATGCCTACCAAAAATTTCGAGGCACTCCAATGCCCGTTGGAAGTGACATGGAGGTCAGAGGGCCTTAACTATACCGTTTTTTCCATTTATAGCAACTACGTCTCCTGTGCACTGTTAACCTAAGCAGTGAATGGAAGGCTTTCCAAAAATTATGAGGAACTGCAAAGCCCCTTGAAACAGACGTGGATTACAGCATACTAAAACCTTCTACCCATTATTGGGGAGTGGGTCTCCCCTAGTGTTCGCCTATGCATTGAAAAGCAAAAGCTGACTGAAATTAGGAGGAAATGCAAAGACCGTTGGAAGAATGGTGGAGGTCGCAGTGGAATAAAAAGACAATATCAATGCCCCTTGGAAAAGTGGTGGAGGTTGCAGTAACTTAACAAGACGGTTTTAATTCCCCTTGGAAGAGACGTGGATGTCGCAGTAGCTTAAGAAGTAGGTTTTAATCCCCCTTAGAAGAATGGTGGAGGTCGCAGTGGAATAAAAATACAATATCAATGCCCATTGGAAAAGTGGTGGAGGTCGCAGTAGCTTAACAAGATGGTTTTAATGCTCCTTGAAAGAGACATGGAGGTCGCAGTAGCTTAAAAAAACGGTTTTAATGCCGCTTGGAAAAGAGGTGGAGGTCGCAGTAGCTTAACAAGACGGTTTTAATGCCCCTTGGAAGAGACGTGGAGGTCGCAGAAGCTTAACAAGACGGTTTAAATGCCCCTTGGAAAAGTGGTGGAGGTCGCAGCAGCTTAACAAGACGGTTTTAATGCCCCTTGGAAGAATGGTGGAGGTCGCAGTGGAATAAAAAGACAATATCAATGCCCCTTGGAAAAGTGGTGGAGGTCGCAGTAGCTTAACAAGACGGTTTTAATGCCCCTTGGAAGAGAGGTGGAGGTCGCAGTAGCTGAACAAGACGGTTTTCATGCTTCTTGGAAGAATGGTGGAGGTTGCAGTGGAATAAAAAGACAATATCAATGCCCATTGGAAAAGTGGTGGAGGTCGCAGTAGCTTGACAAGATGGTTTTAATGCCCCTTGGAAGAGACATGGAGGTCGCAGTAGCTTAATAAGACACTTTTCTTGCCCCTTTGAAAAGAGGTGGAGGTCGCAGTAGCTTAACAAGACGGTTTTAATGCCCCTTGGAAAAGGGGTAGTGTTCGCAGTAGCTTAAAAAGACGGTTTTAATGCCCCTTGGAAGAATGGTAGAGGTCGCAGTGGAATTAAAATACAATATCAATGCACCTTCCAAAAGTGGTGGAGGTCGCAGTAGCTTAACAAGACAGTTTTAGTGCCCCTTGGAAGAGACGTGGAGGACGCAGTAGCTTAACAAGACGGTTTTAATGCCCCTTGGAAGAATTGTGGAGGTTGCAGTGGAATAAAAAGACAATATCAATGACCCTTGGAAAAGTGGTGGAATTCGCAGTAGCTTAACAATATGGTTTTAATGCCCCTTGGAAGAGACGTGGAGGTCACACTAGCTTAACAAGACGGTTTTAATGCCCCTTAAAAGAATGGTGGAGGTCGCAGTGGAATAAAAAGACAATATCAATGCCCCTTGGAAAAGTGGTGGAGGTCGCAGTAGATTAACAAGACGGTTTTAATGCCCCTTGGAAGAGAAGTGGAGAACGCAGTAGCATAACAAGACGGTTTTAATGCCCCTTAAAAGAATGGTGGAGGTCGCAGTGGAATAAAAAGACAATATCAATGCCCCTTGGAAAAGTGGTGGAGGTTGCAGTAGCTTAACAGGACGGTTTTAATGCCCCTTGGAAGAGATGTGGAGGTCTCAGTAGCTTAACAAGACGGTTTTATTGCCCCTTGGAAAAGTGGTGGAGGTCGCAGTAGCTTAACAAGATGATTTTAATGCTCCTTGAAAGAGACATGGAGGTCGCAGTAGCTTAAAAAAACGGTTTTAATGCCCCTTGGAAAAGAGGTGGAGGTCGCAGTAGCTTAACAAGACGGTTTTAATGCCCCTTGGAAGAGACGTGGAGGTCGCAGAAGCTTAACAAGACGGTTTAAATGCCCCTTGGAAAAGTGGTGGAGGTCGGAGCAGCTTAACAAGACGGTTTTAATGCCCCTTGGAAGAATGGTGGAGGTCGCAGTGGAATAAAAAGACAATATCAATGCCCCTTGGAAAAGTGGTGGAGGTCGCAGTAGCTTAACAAGACGGTTTTAATGCCCCTTGGAAGAGAGGTGGAGGTCGCAGTAGCTTAACAAGACGGTTTTCATGCTTCTTGGAAGAATGGTGGAGGTTGCAGTGGAATAAAAAGACAATATCAATGCCCATTGGAAAAGTGGTGGAGGTCGCAGTAGCTTGACAAGATGGTTTTAATGCCCCTTGGAAGAGACATGGAGGTCGCAGTAGCTTAATAAGACAGTTTTCTTGCCCCTTGGAAAAGAGGTGGAGGTCGCAGTAGCTTAACAAGACGGTATTAATGCCCCTTGGAAGAGATGAGAAGGTGGCAGTAGCTTAACAAGACCGTTTTAATGCCCCTTGGAGTTATGGTGGAGGTCGCAGTGGAATAAAAAGACAATACCAATGCCCCTTGGAAAAGTGGTGGAGGTCGCAGTAGCTTAACAAGATGGTTTTTATGTCCCTAGGAAGAGATATGGAGGTTGCAGTAGCTTAACAAGATGGTTTTAAAGCCCCTTGGAAGAATGGTGGAGGTCGTAGTGGAATAAAAATACAATATCAATGCCCCTCTGAAAAGTGGTGGAGGTCGCAGTAGCTTATCAAGTCCGATTTAATGCCCTTTGGAAGAGAAGTGGAGGTCGCAGTAGCTTCACAAGACGGTTTTAATGCCCCTTGGAAGAATGGTGGAGATCGCATTGGAATAAAAAGACAATATCAATGCCCCTTGGAAAAGTGGTGGAGGTCGCAGTTGCTTAACAAGACGGTTTTAATGCCCCTTGGAAGAGACGTGGAGGTCGCAGTAGCTTAACAAGATATTTTTAATGCCCCTTTGAAAAGTGGTGGAGGTCGGAGAAGCTTAACAAGACGGTTTTAATGCCCCTTGGAAGAATTGTGGAGGTCCCAGTGGAATAAAAAGACAATATCAATGCCCCTTGGAAAAGAGGTGGAGATCGCAGTAGCTTAAAAAGATGGTTTTAATGCCCCTTGGAAGAATGGTGGAGTTCGCAGTGGAATAAAAACACAATATCAATGCCCCTTGGAAAAGTGGTGGAGGTCGCAGTAGCTTAGCAAGAGGATTTTAATGCCCCTTTGAAGAGACATGGAGGTCGCAGTAGCTTAATAAGACAGTTTTAATGCCCCTTGGAAAAGAGGAGGAGGTCGCAGTAGCTTAACAAGAGGGTTTTAATGCCCCTTGGAAGAGACGTGGAGGTCGCAGAAGCTTAACAAGACGGTTTTAATGCCCCTTGGAAAAGTGGTGGAGGTCGCAGCAGCTTAACAAGACGGTTTTAATGCCCCTTGGAAGAATTGTGGAGGTCGCAGTGGAATTAAAAGACAATATCAATGCCCCTTGGAAAAGTGGTGGAGGTCGCAGTATCTTAACAAGACGGTTTTAATGCCCCTTGGAGGAGAGGTGGAGGTTGCAGTAGCATAAAAAAATGGTTTTAATGCCCCATGGAAGAATGGTGGAGGTCGCAGTGGAATAAAAAGACAATATCAATACCCCTTGGAAAAGTGGTGGAGGTCGCAGTAGCTTAACAAGACGGTAATAATGCCCCTTGGAAGAGATGAGAAGGTCGCAATAGCTTAACAAGACGGTTTTAATGCCCCTTGGAAAAGGGGTAGTGTTCGCAGCAGCTTAACAAGATGGTTTTAAAGCCCCTTGGAAGAATGGTGGAGGTCGCAGTGGAATTAAAATACAATATCAATGCACCTTCCAAAAGTGGTGGAGGTCGCAGTCGCTTAACAAGACAGTTTTCTTGCCCCTTGGAAGAGAAGTGGAGGACGCAGTAGATTAACAAGACGGTTTTAATGCCCCTTGGAAGAATGGTGGAGGTTGCAGTGGAATAAAAAGACAATATCAATGAACCTTGGAAAAGTGGTGGATGTCGCAGTAGCTTAACAAGATGGTTTTAATGCCCCTTGGAAGAGACGTGGAGGTCGCAGTAGCTTAACAAGACGGTTTTAATGCCCCTTGAAAGAAAGGTGGAGGTCGCAGTGGAATAAAAAGACAATATCAATGCCCCTTGGAAAAGTGGTGGAGGTCGCAGTAGATTAACAAGAAGGTTTTAATGCCCCTTGGAAGCGAAGTGGAGGTCGCAGTAGCTTAACAAGATGGTTTTAATGCCCCTTGGAAGAATGGTGGAGTTCGCAGTGGAATAAAAATACAATATCAATGCCCCTTGGAATAGTGGTGGAGGTCGCAGTAGCTTGACAAGACGCTTTTAATGCCCCTTGGAAGAGACATGGAGGTCGCAGTAGCTTAATAAGACAGTTTTAATGCCCCATGGAAAAGAGGTGGAGGTCGTAGTAGCTTAACAAGAGGGTTTTAATGCCCCTTGGAAGAGACGTGGAGGTCGCAGAAGCTTAACAAGACGGTTTTAATGCCCCTTGGAAAAGTGGTGGAGGTCGCAACAGCTTAACAAGACGGTTTTAATGCCCATTGAAAGAATTGTGGAGGACGCAGTGGAATAAAAAGACAATATCAATGCCCCTTGGAAAAGTGGTGGAGGTCACAGTAGTATAACAAGACGGTTTTAATGCCCCTTGGAAGAGAGGTGGAGGTTGCAGTAGCATAAAAAAACAGTTTTAATGCCCCTTGGAAGAATCGTGGAAGTCGCAGTGGAATAAAAAGACAATATCAATGCCCCTTGGAAAAGTGGTGGAGGTCGCAGTAGCTTAACCAGACGGTATTAATGCCCCTTGGAAGAGATGAGAAGGTCGCAGTAGCTTAACAAGACGGTTTTAATGCCCCTTGGAAAAGGGGTAGTGTTCGCAGTATCTTAACAAGACGGTTTTAATGCCCCTTGGAAGAATGGTGGAGGTCGCAGTGGAATTAAAATACAATATCAATGCACCTTCCAAAAGTGGTGGAGGTCGCAGTAGCTTAACAAGACGGTTTTAATGCCCCTTGGAAGAATGGTGGAGGTTGCAGTGGAATAAAAAGACAATATCAATGACCCTTGGAAGAGTGGTGGAGGTCGCAGTAGCTTAACAAGATGGTTTTAATGCCCCTTGGAAGAGACGTGGAGGTCGCAGTATCTTAACAAGATGGTTTTAATGTCCCTTGAAAGAATGGAGGAGGTCGCAGTGGAATAAAAAGACAATATCAATGCTCCTTGGAAAAGTGGTGGAGGTCGCAGTAGATTAACAAGACGGTTTTAATGCCCCTTGGAAGAGACGTGGAGGTCGCAGTAGCTTAACAAGATGGTTTTAATGCCCCTTGGAAGAATGGTGGAGTTCGCAGTGGAATAAAAACACAATATTAATGCCCCTTGGAAAAGTGGTGGAGGTCGCAGTAGCTTGACAAGACGGTATTAATGCCCCTTGGAAGAGATGTGTAGGTCGCAGTAACTTAACAAGACGGTTTTAATGCCTCTTGGTAAAGTGGTAGAGTTTGCAGTAGCTTAACAAGACGGTTTTAATGCCCCATGGAAGAATGGTGGAGGTTGCAGTGGAATAAAAAGACAATATCAATGCCCCTTGGAAAAGTGGTAGAGGTCGCAGTAGCTTAACAAGACGGTTATAATGCCCCTTGTAAGAGACGTGGAGGTCGCAGTAGCTTAACAAGATGGTTTTAATGCCCCTTGGAAGAGACGTGGAGGTCGCAGTAGCTTAACAAGACGGTTTTAATGCCCCATGGAAGAATGGTGGATGTCGCAGTGGAATAAAAAGACAATATCAATGCACCTTGGAAAAGTTGTGGAAGTCGCAGTCGCTTAAAAAGACGGTTTTAATGCCCCTTGGAAGAGACGTGGAGGTCGCAGTAGCTTAACAAGACTGTTTTAATGCCCCATGGAAGAGTGGTGGATGTCGCAGTGGAATAAAAATATAATATCAATGCCCCTTGAAAAAGTGGTGAAGGTCGCAGTAGCTTAACAAGACATTTTTAGTGCCCCTTGGTAGAGATGTGGAGGTCGCAGTAGCTTAACAAGACAGTTTTAATGCCCCTTGGAAGAATGGTGTAAGTCGCAGTGGAATAAAAGTACAATATCAATGCCCCTTGGAAAAGTGGTGGAGGTCGCAGTAGCTTAACAAGACAGTTTTAATGCCCCTTGGAAGAGATGTGGTGGTTGCAGTAGCTTAACAAGACAGTTTTAATGCCCCATGGTAGAATGGTGGAGGTCGCAGTGGAATAAAAAGACAATATCAATGCCCCTTGGAAAAGTGGTGGGTGTCGCAGTAGCTTAACAAGATGGTTTTAATGCCCCTTGGAAGAGAAGTGGAGGTCGCAGTAGCTTAACAAGACGGTTTTAATGCCCATTGGAAGAATGGTGAAGGTCCCAGTGGAATAAAAAGACAATATCAATGTACCTTGGAAAAGTGGTGGAGGTCGCAGTAGCTTAACAAGACAGTTTTAATGCCCCTTGGAAGAGATGTGGTGGTTGCAGTAGCTTAACAATACGGTTTTATTGCCCCTTGGAAGAATGGTGGAGGTTGCAGTGGCATAAAAAGACAATATCAATGCCCCTCGGAAAAGTGGTGGAGGTCGCTGTAGCTTAACAAGACCGGTTTAGTGCCCCTTGGAAGAGACGTGGAGGTTGCAGTAGCTTAACAATACGGTTTTAATGCCCCTTGGAAGAATGGTGGAGGTCGCAGTGGAATAAAAAGACAATATCAATGCCCCTTGGAAAAGTGGTGGAGGTCGCAATAGCTTAAAAAGACGGTTTCAAATGCCCCTTGGAAGAATGGTGGAGGTCGCAGAGGAATAAAAGGACAATATCAATGCCCCTTGGAAAAGTGGTGGAGGTTGCAGTAACTTAACAGGACGGTTTTAATGCCCCTTGGAAGAGATGTGGAGGTCGCAGTAGCTTAACAAGACGGTTTTAATGCCCCTAGGAAAAGTGGTAGAGTTTGCAGTAGATTAACAAGACCGTTTTAATGCCCCTTGGAGTTATGGTGGAGGTCGCAGTGGAATAAAAAGACAATAACAATGCCCCTTGGAAAAGTGGTGGAGGTCGCAGTAGCTTAACAAGAATGTTTTAATGCCCCTAGGAAGAGATATGGAGGTTGCAGTAGCTTAACAAGATGGTTTTAAAGCCCCTTTGAAGAATGGTGGAGGTCGTAGTGGAATAAAAATACAATATCAATGCCCCTCTGAAAAGTGGTGGAGGTCGCAGTAGCTTATCAAGTCCGATTTAATGCCCCTTGGAAGAGACGTGGAGGTCGCAGTAGCTTCACAAGACGGTTTTAATGCCCCTTGGAAGAATGGTGGAGATCGCATTGGAATAAAAAGACAATATCAATGCCCCTTGGAAAAGTGGTGGAGGTCGCAGTTGCTTAACAAGACAGTTTTAATGCCCCTTGGAAGAGACTTGGAGGTCGCAGTAGCTTAACAAGTTATTTTTAATGCCCCTTTGAAAAGTGGTGGAGGTCGCAGAAGCCTAACAAAACGATATTAATGCCCCTTGGAAGAATTGTGGAGGTCCCAGTGGAATAAAAAGACAATATCAATGCCACTTGGAAAAGTGGTGGAGGTCGCAGTAGCTTAACCAGACGGTATTAATGCCCCTTGGAAGAGATGAGAAGGTCGCAGTAGCTTAACAAGACGGTTTTAATGCCCCTTGGAAAAGGGGTAGTGTTCGCAGTATCTTAACAAGACGGTTTTAATGCCCCTTGGAAGAATGGTGGAGGTCGCAGTGGAATTAAAATACAATATCAATGCACCTTCCAAAAGTGGTGGAGGTCGCTGTAGCTTAACAAGACGGTTTTAATGCCCCTTGGAAGAATGGTGGAGGTTGCAGTGGAATAAAAAGACAATATCAATGACCCTTGGAAGAGTGGTGGAGGTCGCAGTAGCTTAACAAGATGGTTTTAATGCCCCTTGGAAGAGACGTGGAGGTCGCAGTAGCTTAACAAGATGGTTTTAATGCCCCTTGAAAGAATGGAGGAGGTCGCAGTGGAATAAAAAGACAATATCAATGCTCCTTGGAAAAGTGGTGGAGGTCGCAGTAGATTAACAAGACGGTTTTAATGCCCCTTGGAAGAGACGTGGAGGTCGCAGTAGCTTAACAAGATGGTTTTAATGCCCATTGGAAGAATGGTGGAGTTCGCAGTGGAATAAAAACACAATATCAATGCCCCTTGGAAAAGTGGTGGAGGTCGCAGTAGCTTGACAAGACGGTATTAATGCCCCTTGGAAGAGATGTGTAGGTCGCAGTAACTTAACAAGACGGTTTTAATGCCTCTTGGTAAAGTGGTAGAGTTTGCAGTAGCTTAACAAGTCCGTTTTAATGACCCTTGGAAGAATGGTGGAGGTTGCAGTGGAATAAAAAGACAATATCAATGCCCCTTGGAAAAGTGGTAGAGGTCGCAGTAGCTTAACAAGACGGTTATAATGCCCCTTGTAAGAGACGTGGAGGTCGCAGTAGCTTAACAAGATAGTTTTAATGCCCCTTGGAAGAGACGTGGAGGTCGCAGTAGCTTAACAAGACGGTTTTAATGCCCCATGGAAGAATGGTGGATGTCGCAGTGGAATAAAAAGACAATATCAATGCACCTTGGAAAAGTTGTGGAAGTCGCAGTCGCTTAAAAAGACGGTTTTAATGCCCCTTGGAAGAGACGTGGAGGTCGCAGTAGCTTAACAAGACTGTTTTAATGCCCCATGGAAGAGTGGTGGATGTCGCAGTGGAATAAAAATACAATATCAATGCCCCTTGAAAAAGTAGTGAAGGTCGTAGTAGCTTAACAAGACATTTTTAGTGCCCCTTGGTAGAGATGTGGAGGTCACAGTAGCTTAACAAGACAGTTTTAATGCCCCTTGGAAGAATGGTGTAAGTCGCAGTGGAATAAAAGTACAATATCAATGCCCCTTGGAAAAGTGGTGGAGGTCGCAGTAGCTTAACAAGACAGTTTTAATGCCCCTTGGAAGAGACGTGGTGGTTGCAGTAGCTTAACAAGACAGTTTTAATGCCCCATGGTAGAATGGTGGAGGTCGCAGTGGAATTAAAAGACAATATCAATGCCCCTTGGAAAAGTGGTGGGTGTCGCAGTAGCTTAACAAGATGGTTTTAATGCCCCTTGGAAGAGAAGTGGAGGTCGCAGTAGCTTAACAAGACGATTTTAATGCCCATTGGAAGAATGGTGAAGGTCCCAGTGGAATAAAAAGACAATATCAATGTACCTTGGAAAAGTGGTGGAGGTCGCAGTAGCTTAACAAGATGGTTTTAATGCCCCTTGATATAGACGTGGAAGTGGCAGTAGCTTAACAATACGGTTTTAATGCCCCTTGGAAGAATGGTGGAAGTTGCAGTGGCATAAAAAGACAATATCAATGCCCCTCGGAAAAGTGGTGGAGGTCGCAGTAGCTTAACAAGACCGGTTTAGTGCCCCTTGGAAGAGACGTGGAGGTTGCAGTAGCTTAACAATACGGTTTTAATGCCCCTTGGAAGAATGGTGGAGGTCGCAGTGGAATAAAAAGACAATATCAATGCCCCTTGGAAAAGTGGTGGAGGTCGCAATAGCTTAAAAAGACGGTTTTAATGCCCCTTGGAAAAATGGTGGAGGTCGCAGAGGAATAAAAAGACAATATCAATGCCCCTTGGAAAAGTGATGGAGGTTGCAGTAACTTAACAGGACGGTTTTAATGCCCCTTGGAAGAGATGTGGAGGTCGCAGTAGCTTAACAAGACGGTTTTAATGCCCCTAGGAAAAGTGGTAGAGTTTGCAGTAGATTAACAAGACCGTTTTAATGCCCCTTGGAGTTATGGTGGAGGTCGCAGTGGAATAAAAAGACAATACCAATGCCCCTTGGAAAAGTTGTGGAGGTCGCAGTAGCTTAACAAGACGGTTTTAATGCCCCTTGGAAGAGACATGGAGGTCGCAGTAGTTTAACAAGACGGATTTAATGCCCCTTGGAAGAGATGTGGGGGTCGCAGCAGCTTAACAACACGGTTTTAATGCCCCTTGGAAGAGATGTGGAGGTCGCTGTAGCCTGACAAGACAGTTTTAATGCCCCTTGGAAGAATGGTGGAGGTCGCAGTGGAATAAAAAGACAATATCAATGCCCCTTGTAAAAGTGGTGGAGGTCGCAGTAGCTTAACAAGATGGTTTTAATGCCCCTTGGAAGAGACGTGGAACTCGCAGTAGCTTAACAAAAAGGTTTTAATGCCCCTTGGAAGAATGGTGGAGGTTGCAGTGGAGTAAAAAGACAATATCAATGCCCCTCGGAAAAGTGGTGGAGTTCGTAGTATCTTAACAAGACGGTTTTAATGCCCCTTGGAAGAGACGTGGAGGTCGCAGTAGCTTTACAAGATGGTTTTAATGCCCCTTGGAAGAATGGTGGAGGTCGCAGTGGAAAAAAAAGACAATTTCAATGCCCCTTGGAAAAGTGGTGAAGGTCGCAATGGCTTAACAAGATGGTTTTAATGCCCCTTGGCAGAGATGTGGAGGTCGCAGTAGATTTACAAGACGGTTTCAATGCCCCTTGGAAGAATGGTGGAGGTCGCAGTGGAATAAAAAGACAATATCAATGCCCCTTGGAAAAATAGTGGAGGTTGCAGTAGCTTAACACGACGGTTTTAATGCCCCTTGGAAGAGATGTGGAGGTCGCAGTAACTTAACAAGACGGTTTTAATGCCCCTTGGAAAAGTGGTAGGGTTCGCAGTAGCTTAAAAAGACCGTTTTAATGCTCCTTGGAGTTATGGTGGAGGTCGCAGTGGAATAAAAAGACAATACCAATACCCCTTGGAAAAGTTGTGGAAGTCACAATAGCTTAGCAATACGATTTTAATGCCCCTTGGAAGAGATATGGAGGTTGCAGTAGCTTAACAAGATGGTTTTAAAGCCCCATGGAAGAATGGTGGAGGTCGCAGTGGTATAAAAATACAATATCAATACCCCTCTGAAAAGTGGTGGAGGTCGCAGTAGTTTAACAAGACGGATTTTATGCCCCTTGGAAGAGATGTGGGGGTTGCAGTAGCTTAACAAGACGGTTTTAATGCCCCTTGGAAGAGACGTGGAGGTCGCAGTAGCTTAACAAGACGGTTTTAATGCCCCATGGAAGAATGGTGGATGTCGCAGTGGAATAAAAAGACAATATCAATGCCCCTTGGAAAAGCGGTGGAGGTCGCAGTAGCTTAACAAGACTGTTTTAATGCCCCTTGGAAGAGAGGTGGAGGTTGCAGTAGCATAAAAAAACGGTTTTATTGCCCCTTGGAAGAATGGTGGAATTCGCAGTGGAATAAAAAGACAATATCAATGCCCCTTGGAAAAGTGGTGGAGGTCGCAGTAGATTAACAAGACGGTATTAATGCCCCTTGGAAGAGACGTGGAGGACGCAGTAGCTTAACAAGATGGTTTTAATGCCCCTTGGAAGAATGGTGGATTTTGCAGTGGAATAAAAAGACAATATCAATAACTCTTGGAAAAGTGGTGGAGGTCGCAGTAGCTTAGCAAGATGGTTTTAATGCCCCCTTGGTAGAATGGTGGAGGTCGTAGTAGAATTAAAATACAATATCAAAGCACCTTCCAAAAGTGGTGGAGGTCGCAGTAGCTTAACAAGACAGTTTTAATGCCCCTTGGAAGAGACGTGGAGGACGCAGTAGCTTAACAAGACGGTTTTAATGCCCGTTGGAAGAATGGTGGAGGTTGCAGTGTAATAAAAAGACAATATCAATGACTCTTGTAAAAGTGGTGGAGGTCGCAGTAGCTTAACAAGATGGTTTTAATGCCCCTTGGAAGAGACGTGGAGGTCGCAGTTGCTTAACAAGATGGTTTTAATGCCCCTTGAAAGAAAGGTGGAGGTCGCAGTGGTATAAAAAGACAATATCAATGCCCCTTGAAAAAGTGGTGGAGGTCGCAGTAGATTAACAAGACGGTTTTAATGCCCCTTGGAAGAGAAGTGGAGGTCGCAGTAGCTTAACAAGATGGTTTTAATGCCCCTTGGAGTTATGGTGTAAGTCGCAGTGGAATAAAAAGACAATACCAATGCCCCTTGGAAAAGTGGTGGAGGTCGCAGTAGCTTAACAAGATGGTTTTAATGCCCCTAGGAAGAGATATGGAGGTTGCAGTAGCTTAACAAGATGGTTTTAAACCCCCTTGGAAGAATGGTGGAGGTCGTAGTGGAATAAAAATACAATATCAATGCCCCTCTGAAAAGTGGGAGAGGTCGCAGTAGCTTATCATGTCCGATTTAATGCCCCTTGGAAGAGACGTGGAGGTCGCAGCAGCTTCACAAGACGGTTTTAATGCCCCTTGGAAGAATGGTGGAGATCGCATTGGAATAAAAAGACAATATCAATGCCCCTTGGAAAAGTGGTGGAGGTCGCAGTTGCTTAACAAGATGGTTTTAATGCCCCTTGGAAGAGACGTGGAGGTTGCAGTAGCTTCACAAGATATTTTTAATGCCCTTTTGAAAAGTGGTGGAGGTCGCAGAAGCTTAACAAGATGGTTTTAATGCCCCTTGGAAGAATTGTGGAGGTCCCAGTGGAATAAAAAGACAATATCAATGCCCCTAGCAAAAGTGGTGGAGATCGCAGTAGCTTAACAAGATGGTTTTAATGCCCCTTGGAAGAGACGTGGAGGTCGCAGTAGCTTAACAAGACGGTTTTAATGCCCCTTGGAAGAATGGTGAAGGTCGCAGTGGAATAAAAACACAATATCAATGCCCCTTGGAAAAGTGGTGGAGGTCGCAGTAGCTTAACAAGACATTTTTAATGCCCCTTGGAAGAGACGTGGAGGTCGCAGTAGCTTCACAAGACAGTTTTAATGCCCCTTGGAAGAATGGTGGAAGTCGCAGTGGAATAAAAATGCTATATCAATGCCCCTTGGAAAAGTGGTGGAGGTCGCAGTAGCTTAACAAGACAGTTTTAATTCCCCTTGGACGAGACATGGAGATTGCAGTAGCTTAACAAGACAGTTTTAATGCCCATTGGAAGAATGGTGGAGGTCGCAGTGGAATAAAAAGACAATATCAATGCCCCTTGGAAAAGTGGTGGAGCTTGCAGTAGCTTAACAAGACGGTTTTAATGCCCCTTGGAAGAGATGTGGATGTCGCAGTAGCTTAACAAGACGGTTTTAATGCCCTTTGGAAGAATGGTGGAGGTCGCAGTGGAATAAAAAGACAATATCAATGCCCCTTGGAAAAGTGGTGGAGGTCGCAGTAACTTAACAAGATGGATTTAGTGCCCCTTGGAAAAGTGGTAGAGTTCGCAGTAGCTTAACAAGACCGTTTTAATGCCCCTTGGAGCTATGGTGGAGGTCACAGTGGAATAAAAAGACATTACCAATGCATCTTGGAAGAGCGGTGGAGGTTGCAGTAGCTTAACAAGACGGTTTTAATGCCCCTTGGAAGAGATATGGAGGTTGCAGTAGCTTAACAAGATGGTTTTAAAGCCCCTTGGAAGAATAGTGCAGGTCGCAGTGGAATAAAAATACAATATCAATGCCCCTCTGAAAAGTGGTGTAGGTCGCAGTAGCTTATCAAGACCGATTTTATACCCCTTGGAAGAGACGTGGAGGTCGCTGTAGCTTCACAAGACGGTTTTAATGCCCCTTGGAAGAATGGTGGAGGTCGCAGTGGAATAAAAAGACAATATCAATGCCCCTTGGAAAAGTGGTGGAGGTCGCCATAGCTTAAGCAGACGGTTTTAATGCCCCTTGGAAGAGATGTGGAGGTCGCAGTAACTTAACAAGACGGATTTAGTGCCCCTTGGAAAAGTGGTAGAGTTCGCAGTAGCTTAACAAGTCCGTTTTAATGCCCCTTGGAGCTATGTTGGAGATCACAGTGGAATAAAAAGACATTACCAATGCATCTTGGAAGAGCGGTGGAGGTTGCAGTAGCTTAACAAGACGGTTTTAATGCCCTTTGGAAGAGATATGGAGGTTGCAGTAGCTTAACAAGATGGTTTTAAAGCCCCTTGGAAGAATGGTGCAGGTCGTAGTGGAATAAAAATACAATATCAATGCCCCTCTGAAAAGTGGTATAGGTCGCAGTAGCTTATCAAGACCGATTTAATGCCCCTTGGAAGAGACGTGGAGGTCGATGTAGCTTCACTAGACGGTTTTAATGCCCCTTGGAAGAATGGTGGAGGTCGCAGTGGAATAAAAAGACAATATCAATGCCCCTTGGAAAAGTGGTGGAGTTCGCAGTTGCTTAACAAGTCGGTTTTAATGCCCCTTGGAAGAGACGTGGAGGTCGCAGAAGCTTAACAAGACATTTTTAATGCCCCTTTGAAAAGTGGTGGAGGTCGCAGTAGCTTAACAAGACGGTTTTAATACCCCTTGGAAGAATTGTGGAGGTCGCAGTGGAATAAAAAGACAATATCAATGCCCCTTGGAAAAGTGGTGGAGGTCGCAGTAGCTTAACAAGATGGTTTTAATGCCCCTTGGAAGAGACGTGGAGGTCGCAGTAGCTTAACAAGGCGGTTTTAATGCCCCTTGGAAGAGACGTGGAAGTCGCAGTAGCTTAACAAGAAGGTTTTAATGCCCCTTGGAAGAATGGTGTAGGTTGCAGTGGAGTAAAAAGACAATATCAATGTAACTTGGAAAAGTGGTGGAGGTCGCAGTAGCTTAACAAGATGGTTTTAATGCCCCTTGGAAGAGACGTGGAGGTCGCAGTAGCTTAACAAGAAGGTTTTAATGCCCCTTGGAAGAATGGTGGAGGTTGCAGTGGAATAAAAAGACAATATCAATGCCCCTCGGAAAAGTGGTGGAGGTCGCAATAGCTTAACAAGACGGTTTTAATGCCCCTTGGCAGAGATGTGGAGATCGCAGTAGCTTAACAAGACGGTGTTTAATGCCCCCTGGAAGAGACGTGGAGGTTGCAGTAGCTTAACAAGACGGTTTTAATGACCCTTTTAAGAATGGTGGAGGTCACAGTGGAATAAAAAGACAATATCAATGCCCATTGGAAAACTGGTGGATGTCGCAGTAGCTTAACAAGACGGTTTTAATGCCCATTGGATGAGATGTGGAGATCGCAGTAGCTTAACAAGACGGTTTTAATGCCTCTTGGAAGAATGGTGGAGGTTGCAGTGGAATAAAAAGACAATATCAATGCCCCTTGGAAAAGTGGAGGAGGTCGCAGTAGCTTAACAAGACGGTTTTAATGCCCCTTGGAAGAGATGAGGAGGTCGCCGTAGCTTCACAGGACGGTTTTAATACCCATTGGAAGAATGGTGGAGATCACAGTGGAATAAAAAGACAATATCAATGCCCCTTGGAAAAGTAGTGGAGGTCACAGTAGCTTAACAAGACAGTTTTAATGCCACTGGGAAGAGACGTCGAGGTTGCAGTAGCTTAGCAAGACGGTTTTAATGCCCCATGGTAGAATGGTGGAGGTCGCAATGGAATAAAAAGACAATATCAATGCCCCTTGGAAAAGTGGTGGATGTCGCAGTAGCTTAACAAGATGGTTTTAATGCCCCTTGGAAGAGATGTGGAGGTCGCAGTAGCTTAACAAGACAATATCAATGCCCCTTGGAAAAGTGGTGGAGGTCGCAGTATTTTAACAAGACGGATTTAATGCCCCTTGGAAGAGATGTGGGGGTCGCAGTAGCTTAACAAGATGGTTTTAATGCCCCTTGGAAGAGACGTGGAGGTCGCAGTAGCTTAGCAAGTCAGTTTTAATGCCCCATGGAAGAATGGTGGATGTCGCAGTGGAATAAAAAGACAATATCAATGCCCCTTGGAAAAGTGTTGGAGGTCGCAGTAGCTTAACAAGACATTTTTAGTGCCCCTTGGTAGAGATGTGGAGGTCGCAGTAGCTTAACAAGACGGTTTTAATGCCCCTTGGAAGAATGGTGGAAGTTGCAGTGGATTAAAAATACAATATCAATGCCCCTTGGAAAATAGGTGGATGTCACAGTAGCTTAACAAGACAGTTTTAATGCCCCTTGGAAGAGACGTGGAGGTTGCAGTAGATTAACAAGACGGTTTTAATGCCCCTTAGTAGAATGGTGGAGGTCGCAGTGAAATAAAAAGACA
Source organism: Phyllobates terribilis (assembly GCF_046119375.1). Lineage (NCBI taxonomy): Eukaryota > Metazoa > Chordata > Amphibia > Anura > Dendrobatidae > Phyllobates > Phyllobates terribilis. The sequence goes on along the minus strand of NW_027362762.1, from coordinate 418,868,489 downwards.
ATATCAATGCCCCTTGGAAAAGTGGTAGAGGTCGCAGTAGCTTAACAAGACGGTTATAATGCCCCTTGTAAGAGACGTGGAGGTCGCAGTAGCTTAACAAGATAGTTTTAATGCCCCTTGGAAGAGACGTGGAGGTCGCAGTAGCTTAACAAGACGGTTTTAATGCCCCATGGAAGAATGGTGGATGTCGCAGTGGAATAAAAAGACAATATCAATGCACCTTGGAAAAGTTGTGGAAGTCGCAGTCGCTTAAAAAGACGGTTTTAATGCCCCTTGGAAGAGACGTGGAGGTCGCAGTAGCTTAACAAGACTGTTTTAATGCCCCATGGAAGAGTGGTGGATGTCGCAGTGGAATAAAAATACAATATCAATGCCCCTTGAAAAAGTAGTGAAGGTCGTAGTAGCTTAACAAGACATTTTTAGTGCCCCTTGGTAGAGATGTGGAGGTCACAGTAGCTTAACAAGACAGTTTTAATGCCCCTTGGAAGAATGGTGTAAGTCGCAGTGGAATAAAAGTACAATATCAATGCCCCTTGGAAAAGTGGTGGAGGTCGCAGTAGCTTAACAAGACAGTTTTAATGCCCCTTGGAAGAGACGTGGTGGTTGCAGTAGCTTAACAAGACAGTTTTAATGCCCCATGGTAGAATGGTGGAGGTCGCAGTGGAATTAAAAGACAATATCAATGCCCCTTGGAAAAGTGGTGGGTGTCGCAGTAGCTTAACAAGATGGTTTTAATGCCCCTTGGAAGAGAAGTGGAGGTCGCAGTAGCTTAACAAGACGATTTTAATGCCCATTGGAAGAATGGTGAAGGTCCCAGTGGAATAAAAAGACAATATCAATGTACCTTGGAAAAGTGGTGGAGGTCGCAGTAGCTTAACAAGATGGTTTTAATGCCCCTTGATATAGACGTGGAAGTGGCAGTAGCTTAACAATACGGTTTTAATGCCCCTTGGAAGAATGGTGGAAGTTGCAGTGGCATAAAAAGACAATATCAATGCCCCTCGGAAAAGTGGTGGAGGTCGCAGTAGCTTAACAAGACCGGTTTAGTGCCCCTTGGAAGAGACGTGGAGGTTGCAGTAGCTTAACAATACGGTTTTAATGCCCCTTGGAAGAATGGTGGAGGTCGCAGTGGAATAAAAAGACAATATCAATGCCCCTTGGAAAAGTGGTGGAGGTCGCAATAGCTTAAAAAGACGGTTTTAATGCCCCTTGGAAAAATGGTGGAGGTCGCAGAGGAATAAAAAGACAATATCAATGCCCCTTGGAAAAGTGATGGAGGTTGCAGTAACTTAACAGGACGGTTTTAATGCCCCTTGGAAGAGATGTGGAGGTCGCAGTAGCTTAACAAGACGGTTTTAATGCCCCTAGGAAAAGTGGTAGAGTTTGCAGTAGATTAACAAGACCGTTTTAATGCCCCTTGGAGTTATGGTGGAGGTCGCAGTGGAATAAAAAGACAATACCAATGCCCCTTGGAAAAGTGGTGGAGGTCGCAGTAGCTTAACAAGACTGTTTTAATGCCCCTAGGAAGAGATATGGAGGTCGCAGTAACTTAACAAGATGGATTTAGTGCCCCTTGGAAAAGTGGTAGAGTTCGCAGTAGCTTAACAAGACCGTTTTAATGCCCCTTGGAGGTATGGTGGAGGTCACAGTGGAATAAAAAGACATTACCAATGCAACTTGGAAGAGCGGTGGAGGTTGCAGTAGCTTAACAAGACGGTTTTAATGCCCCTTGGAAGAGATATGGAGGTTGCAGTAGCTTAACAAGATGGATTTAAAGCCCCTTGGAAGAATGGTGCAGGTTGCAGTGGAATAAAAATACAATATCAATGCCCCTCTTAAAAGTGGTGGAGGTCGCAGTAGCTTAACAAGACGGTTTTAATGCCCCTTGGTAGAGATGTGGAGGTTGCAGAAGCTTAACAAGACGTTTTTAATGCCCCTTGAAAGAAAGGTGGAGGTCGCAGTGGAATAAAAATACAATATCAATGCCGCTTGGAAAAGTAGTGGAGGTCGCAGTAGCTTCTCAAGACAGTTTTAAAGCCCATTGGAATAGACGTGGAGGTCGCAGTAGCTTAACAAGACGGTTTTAATGACCCATGGATGAATGGTGGAGGTCGCAGTGGAATAAAAAGACAATATCAATGCCCCATGGAAAAGTGGTGGACGTCGCAGTAGCTTAACCAGACAGTTTTATTTCCCCTTGGAAGAGACGTGGAGGTCGCAGTAGCTTAACAAGAAGGTTTTAATGCCCCTTGGATGAATGGTGGAGGTTGCAGTGGAATAAAAAGACAATATCAATGCCCCTTGGAAAAGTGGTGGAGGTCGCAGTAGCTTAAAAAGACGGTTTTAATGCCCCTTGGAAGAGACGTGGAGGTCGCAGAAGCTTAACAAGACGGTTTTAATCCCCTTGGAAGAATGGTGGAGGTTGCAGTGGAATAAAAAGACAATATCAATGCCCCTTGGAAAAGTGGTGGAGGTCGCAGTAACTTAACAAGACGGTTTTAATTCCCCTTGGAAGAGACGTGGATGTCGCAGTAGCTTAACAAGACGGTTTTAATACCCTTTGGAAGAGACAGGGAGGGTGTAGTAGCTTAACAAGATGGTTTTAATGCCCCTTGGAAGAATGGTGGAGGTCGCAGTGGAATAAAAAGACAATATCAATGCCCGTTGGAAAAGTGGTAGATGTCGCAGTAGCTTAACAAGACGATTTTAATGCCCATTGGAAGAGACGTGGAGGTCGCAGTAGCTTAACAAGGCGGTTTTAATGCCTCTTGGAAGAATGGTGGAGGTTGCAGTGGAATAAAAAGACAATATCAATGAACCTTTGAAAAGTGGAGGAGGTCGCAGTAGCTTAACAAGATGGATTTAATGCCCCTTGGAAGAGATGGGGAGGTCACAGTAGCTTAACAAGACGGTTTTAATGCCCCTTGGAAGAATGGTTGAGGTCGCAGTGGAATGAAAAGAAAATTTCAATGCCCCTTGGAAAAGTTGTGGAGGTCGCAGTAGCTTAACAAGACGGTTTTAATGCCCCTTGGAAGAGACATGGAGGTCGCAGTAGTTTAACAAGACGGATTTAATGCCCCTTGGAAGAGATGTGGGGGTCGCAGCAGCTTAACAACACGGTTTTAATGCCCCTTGGAAGAGATGTGGAGGTCGCTGTAGCCTGACAAGACAGTTTTAATGCCCCTTGGAAGAATGGTGGAGGTCGCAGTGGAATAAAAAGACAATATCAATGCCCCTTGTAAAAGTGGTGGAGGTCGCAGTAGCTTAACAAGATGGTTTTAATGCCCCTTGGAAGAGACGTGGAACTCGCAGTAGCTTAACAAAAAGGTTTTAATGCCCCTTGGAAGAATGGTGGAGGTTGCAGTGGAGTAAAAAGACAATATCAATGCCCCTCGGAAAAGTGGTGGAGTTCGTAGTATCTTAACAAGACGGTTTTAATGCCCCTTGGAAGAGACGTGGAGGTCGCAGTAGCTTTACAAGATGGTTTTAATGCCCCTTGGAAGAATGGTGGAGGTCGCAGTGGAAAAAAAAGACAATTTCAATGCCCCTTGGAAAAGTGGTGAAGGTCGCAATGGCTTAACAAGATGGTTTTAATGCCCCTTGGCAGAGATGTGGAGGTCGCAGTAGATTTACAAGACGGTTTCAATGCCCCTTGGAAGAATGGTGGAGGTCGCAGTGGAATAAAAAGACAATATCAATGCCCCTTGGAAAAATAGTGGAGGTTGCAGTAGCTTAACACGACGGTTTTAATGCCCCTTGGAAGAGATGTGGAGGTCGCAGTAACTTAACAAGACGGTTTTAATGCCCCTTGGAAAAGTGGTAGGGTTCGCAGTAGCTTAAAAAGACCGTTTTAATGCTCCTTGGAGTTATGGTGGAGGTCGCAGTGGAATAAAAAGACAATACCAATACCCCTTGGAAAAGTTGTGGAAGTCACAATAGCTTAGCAATACGATTTTAATGCCCCTTGGAAGAGATATGGAGGTTGCAGTAGCTTAACAAGATGGTTTTAAAGCCCCATGGAAGAATGGTGGAGGTCGCAGTGGTATAAAAATACAATATCAATACCCCTCTGAAAAGTGGTGGAGGTCGCAGTAGTTTAACAAGACGGATTTTATGCCCCTTGGAAGAGATGTGGGGGTTGCAGTAGCTTAACAAGACGGTTTTAATGCCCCTTGGAAGAGACGTGGAGGTCGCAGTAGCTTAACAAGACGGTTTTAATGCCCCATGGAAGAATGGTGGATGTCGCAGTGGAATAAAAAGACAATATCAATGCCCCTTGGAAAAGCGGTGGAGGTCGCAGTAGCTTAACAAGACTATTTTAATGCCCCTTGGAAGAGAGGTGGAGGTTGCAGTAGCATAAAAAAACGGTTTTATTGCCCCTTGGAAGAATGGTGGAATTCGCAGTGGAATAAAAAGACAATATCAATGCCCCTTGGAAAAGTGGTGGAGGTCGCAGTAGATTAACAAGACGGTATTAATGCCCCTTGGAAGAGACGTGGAGGACGCAGTAGCTTAACAAGATGGTTTTAATGCCCCTTGGAAGAATGGTGGATTTTGCAGTGGAATAAAAAGACAATATCAATAACTCTTGGAAAAGTGGTGGAGGTCGCAGTAGCTTAGCAAGATGGTTTTAATGCCCCCTTGGTAGAATGGTGGAGGTCGTAGTAGAATTAAAATACAATATCAATGCACCTTCCAAAAGTGGTGGAGGTCGCAGTAGCTTAACAAGACAGTTTTAATGCCCCTTGGAAGAGACGTGGAGGACGCAGTAGCTTAACAAGACGGTTTTAATGCCCGTTGGAAGAATGGTGGAGGTTGCAGTGTAATAAAAAGACAATATCAATGACTCTTGTAAAAGTGGTGGAGGTCGCAGTAGCTTAACAAGATGGTTTTAATGCCCCTTGGAAGAGACGTGGAGGTCGCAGTTGCTTAACAAGATGGTTTTAATGCCCCTTGAAAGAAAGGTGGAGGTCGCAGTGGTATAAAAAGACAATATCAATGCCCCTTGAAAAAGTGGTGGAGGTCGCAGTAGATTAACAAGACGGTTTTAATGCCCCTTGGAAGAGAAGTGGAGGTCGCAGTAGCTTAACAAGATGGTTTTAATGCCCCTTGGAGTTATGGTGTAAGTCGCAGTGGAATAAAAAGACAATACCAATGCCCCTTGGAAAAGTGGTGGAGGTCGCAGTAGCTTAACAAGATGGTTTTAATGCCCCTAGGAAGAGATATGGAGGTTGCAGTAGCTTAACAAGATGGTTTTAAAGCCCCTTGGAAGAATGGTGGAGGTCGTAGTGGAATAAAAATACAATATCAATGCCCCTCTGAAAAGTGGGAGAGGTCGCAGTAGCTTATCATGTCCGATTTAATGCCCCTTGGAAGAGACGTGGAGGTCGCAGCAGCTTCACAAGACGGTTTTAATGCCCCTTGGAAGAATGGTGGAGATCGCATTGGAATAAAAAGACAATATCAATGCCCCTTGGAAAAGTGGTGGAGGTCGCAGTTGCTTAACAAGATGGTTTTAATGCCCCTTGGAAGAGACGTGGAGGTTGCAGTAGCTTCACAAGATATTTTTAATGCCCTTTTGAAAAGTGGTGGAGGTCGCAGAAGCTTAACAAGATGGTTTTAATGCCCCTTGGAAGAATTGTGGAGGTCCCAGTGGAATAAAAAGACAATATCAATGCCCCTAGCAAAAGTGGTGGAGATCGCAGTAGCTTAACAAGATGGTTTTAATGCCCCTTGGAAGAGACGTGGAGGTCGCAGTAGCTTAACAAGACGGTTTTAATGCCCCTTGGAAGAATGGTGAAGGTCGCAGTGGAATAAAAACACAATATCAATGCCCCTTGGAAAAGTGGTGGAGGTCGCAGTAGCTTAACAAGACATTTTTAATGCCCCTTGGAAGAGACGTGGAGGTCGCAGTAGCTTCACAAGACAGTTTTAATGCCCCTTGGAAGAATGGTGGAAGTCGCAGTGGAATAAAAATGCTATATCAATGCCCCTTGGAAAAGTGGTGGAGGTCGCAGTAGCTTAACAAGACAGTTTTAATTCCCCTTGGACGAGACATGGAGATTGCAGTAGCTTAACAAGACAGTTTTAATGCCCATTGGAAGAATGGTGGAGGTCGCAGTGGAATAAAAAGACAATATCAATGCCCCTTGGAAAAGTGGTGGAGCTTGCAGTAGCTTAACAAGACGGTTTTAATGCCCCTTGGAAGAGATGTGGATGTCGCAGTAGCTTAACAAGACGGTTTTAATGCCCTTTGGAAGAATGGTGGAGGTCGCAGTGGAATAAAAAGACAATATCAATGCCCCTTGGAAAAGTGGTGGAGGTCGCAGTAACTTAACAAGATGGATTTAGTGCCCCTTGGAAAAGTGGTAGAGTTCGCAGTAGCTTAACAAGACCGTTTTAATGCCCCTTGGAGCTATGGTGGAGGTCACAGTGGAATAAAAAGACATTACCAATGCATCTTGGAAGAGCGGTGGAGGTTGCAGTAGCTTAACAAGACGGTTTTAATGCCCCTTGGAAGAGATATGGAGGTTGCAGTAGCTTAACAAGATGGTTTTAAAGCCCCTTGGAAGAATAGTGCAGGTCGCAGTGGAATAAAAATACAATATCAATGCCCCTCTGAAAAGTGGTGTAGGTCGCAGTAGCTTATCAAGACCGATTTTATACCCCTTGGAAGAGACGTGGAGGTCGCTGTAGCTTCACAAGACGGTTTTAATGCCCCTTGGAAGAATGGTGGAGGTCGCAGTGGAATAAAAAGACAATATCAATGCCCCTTGGAAAAGTGGTGGAGGTCGCCATAGCTTAAGCAGACGGTTTTAATGCCCCTTGGAAGAGATGTGGAGGTCGCAGTAACTTAACAAGACGGATTTAGTGCCCCTTGGAAAAGTGGTAGAGTTCGCAGTAGCTTAACAAGTCCGTTTTAATGCCCCTTGGAGCTATGTTGGAGATCACAGTGGAATAAAAAGACATTACCAATGCATCTTGGAAGAGCGGTGGAGGTTGCAGTAGCTTAACAAGACGGTTTTAATGCCCTTTGGAAGAGATATGGAGGTTGCAGTAGCTTAACAAGATGGTTTTAAAGCCCCTTGGAAGAATGGTGCAGGTCGTAGTGGAATAAAAATACAATATCAATGCCCCTCTGAAAAGTGGTATAGGTCGCAGTAGCTTATCAAGACCGATTTAATGCCCCTTGGAAGAGACGTGGAGGTCGATGTAGCTTCACTAGACGGTTTTAATGCCCCTTGGAAGAATGGTGGAGGTCGCAGTGGAATAAAAAGACAATATCAATGCCCCTTGGAAAAGTGGTGGAGTTCGCAGTTGCTTAACAAGTCGGTTTTAATGCCCCTTGGAAGAGACGTGGAGGTCGCAGAAGCTTAACAAGACATTTTTAATGCCCCTTTGAAAAGTGGTGGAGGTCGCAGTAGCTTAACAAGACGGTTTTAATACCCCTTGGAAGAATTGTGGAGGTCGCAGTGGAATAAAAAGACAATATCAATGCCCCTTGGAAAAGTGGTGGAGGTCGCAGTAGCTTAACAAGATGGTTTTAATGCCCCTTGGAAGAGACGTGGAGGTCGCAGTAGCTTAACAAGGCGGTTTTAATGCCCCTTGGAAGAGACGTGGAAGTCGCAGTAGCTTAACAAGAAGGTTTTAATGCCCCTTGGAAGAATGGTGTAGGTTGCAGTGGAGTAAAAAGACAATATCAATGTAACTTGGAAAAGTGGTGGAGGTCGCAGTAGCTTAACAAGATGGTTTTAATGCCCCTTGGAAGAGACGTGGAGGTCGCAGTAGCTTAACAAGAAGGTTTTAATGCCCCTTGGAAGAATGGTGGAGGTTGCAGTGGAATAAAAAGACAATATCAATGCCCCTCGGAAAAGTGGTGGAGGTCGCAATAGCTTAACAAGACGGTTTTAATGCCCCTTGGCAGAGATGTGGAGATCGCAGTAGCTTAACAAGACGGTGTTTAATGCCCCCTGGAAGAGACGTGGAGGTTGCAGTAGCTTAACAAGACGGTTTTAATGACCCTTTTAAGAATGGTGGAGGTCACAGTGGAATAAAAAGACAATATCAATGCCCATTGGAAAACTGGTGGATGTCGCAGTAGCTTAACAAGACGGTTTTAATGCCCATTGGATGAGATGTGGAGATCGCAGTAGCTTAACAAGACGGTTTTAATGCCTCTTGGAAGAATGGTGGAGGTTGCAGTGGAATAAAAAGACAATATCAATGCCCCTTGGAAAAGTGGAGGAGGTCGCAGTAGCTTAACAAGACGGTTTTAATGCCCCTTGGAAGAGATGAGGAGGTCGCCGTAGCTTCACAGGACGGTTTTAATACCCATTGGAAGAATGGTGGAGATCACAGTGGAATAAAAAGACAATATCAATGCCCCTTGGAAAAGTAGTGGAGGTCACAGTAGCTTAACAAGACAGTTTTAATGCCACTGGGAAGAGACGTCGAGGTTGCAGTAGCTTAGCAAGACGGTTTTAATGCCCCATGGTAGAATGGTGGAGGTCGCAATGGAATAAAAAGACAATATCAATGCCCCTTGGAAAAGTGGTGGATGTCGCAGTAGCTTAACAAGATGGTTTTAATGCCCCTTGGAAGAGATGTGGAGGTCGCAGTAGCTTAACAAGACAATATCAATGCCCCTTGGAAAAGTGGTGGAGGTCGCAGTATTTTAACAAGACGGATTTAATGCCCCTTGGAAGAGATGTGGGGGTCGCAGTAGCTTAACAAGATGGTTTTAATGCCCCTTGGAAGAGACGTGGAGGTCGCAGTAGCTTAGCAAGTCAGTTTTAATGCCCCATGGAAGAATGGTGGATGTCGCAGTGGAATAAAAAGACAATATCAATGCCCCTTGGAAAAGTGTTGGAGGTCGCAGTAGCTTAACAAGACATTTTTAGTGCCCCTTGGTAGAGATGTGGAGGTCGCAGTAGCTTAACAAGACGGTTTTAATGCCCCTTGGAAGAATGGTGGAAGTTGCAGTGGATTAAAAATACAATATCAATGCCCCTTGGAAAATAGGTGGATGTCACAGTAGCTTAACAAGACAGTTTTAATGCCCCTTGGAAGAGACGTGGAGGTTGCAGTAGATTAACAAGACGGTTTTAATGCCCCTTAGTAGAATGGTGGAGGTCGCAGTGAAATAAAAAGACAATATCAATGCCCCTTGGAAAAGTCGTGGATGTTGCAGTAGCTTAACAAGATAGTTTTAATGCCCCTTGGAAGAGAAGTGGAGTTCGCAGTAGCTTAACAAGACGGTGTAAATGCCCCTTGGAAGAATGGTGGAGGTCCCAGTGGAATAAATAGACAATATCAATGTCCCTTGGAAAAGTGGTGGAGATCGCAGTAGCTTAACAAGATGGTTTTAATGCCCCTTGGAAGAGACGTGGAAGTCGCAGTAGCTTAACAAGAATCTTTAATGCCCCTTGGATGAATGGTGGAGGTTGCAGTGGAATAAAAAGACAATATCAATGCCTCTTGGAAAAGTGGTGGAGGTTGCAGTGGCTTAACAAGACAGTTTTAATGCCCATTGGAAGAGACGTGGAGGTCGCAGTAGCTTAACAAGATGTTTTTAATGCCCCTTTGAAAACTGGTGGAGGTCACAGTAGCTTAACAAGACAATTTTTAATGCCCCTTGGAGGAATTGTGGAGGTCGCAGTGGTATAAAAAGACAATATCAATGCCCAGTGGAAAAGTGGTGGAGGTCGCAGTAGCTTAACAAGACAGTTTTAATGCCCCTTGGAGGAGACTTGGAGGTTGCAGTAGCTTAACAAGACAATTTTAATGCCCTATGGTAGAATGGTGGAGGTCGCAGTGGAAAAAAAAGACAATATTAATGCCCCTTGGAAAAGTGGTGGAGGTCGCAGTGAAATAAAAAGACAATATCAATGACCGTTGGAAAAGAGGTGGATGTCGCAGTAGCTTAACAAGACGGTTTTAATGCACATTGGAAGAGACGTGGAGGTCGCAGTAGCTTAACAAGCCGGTTTTAATGCCTCTTGGAAGAGATGTGGAGATCGCAGTAGCTTAACAAGACGGTGTTTAATGCCCCCTGGAAGAGACGTGGAGGTTGCAGTAGCTTAACAAGATAGTTTTAATGACCCTTTTAAGAATGGTGGAGGTCACAGTGGAATAAAAAGACAATATCAATGCCCATTGGAAAACTGGTGGATGTCGCAGTAGCTTAACAAGACGGTTTTAATGCCCATTGGATGAGATGTGGAGATCGCAGTAGCTTAACAAGATGGTTTTAATGCCTCTTGGAAGAATGGTGGAGGTTGCAGTGGAATAAAAAGACAATATCAATGCCCCTTGGAAAAGTGGAGGAGGTCGCAGTAGCTTAACAAGACGGTTTTAATGCCCCTTGGAAGAGATGAGGAGGTCGCCGTAGCTTCACAGGACGGTTTTAATACCCATTGGAAGAATGGTGGAGATCACAGTGGAATAAAAAGACAATATCAATGCCCCTTGGAAAAGTGGTGGAGGTCACAGTAGCTTAACAAGACAGTTTTAATGCCACTGGGAAGAGACGTCGAGGTTGCAGTAGCTTAGCAAGACGGTTTTAATGCCCCATGGTAGAATCGTGGAGGTCGCAATGGAATAAAAAGACAATATCAATGCCCCTTGGAAAAGTGGTGGATGTCGCAGTAGCTTAACAAGATGGTTTTAATGCCCCTTGGAAGAGATGTGGAGGTCGCAGTAGCTTAACAAGACAATATCAATGCCCCTTGGAAAAGTGGTGGAGGTCGCAGTATTTTAACAAGACGGATTTAATGCCCCTTGGAAGAGATGTGGGGGTCGCAGTAGCTTAACATGATGGTTTTAATGCCCTTTGGAAGAGACGTGGAGGTCGCAGTAGCTTAGCAAGTCAGTTTTAATGCCCCATGGAAGAATGGTGGATGTCGCAGTGGAATAAAAAGACAATATCAATGCCCGTTGGAAAAGTGTTGGAGGTCGCAGTAGCTTAACAAGACATTTTTAGTGCAACTTGGTAGAGATGTGGAGGTCGCAGTAGCTTAACAAGACGGTTTTAATGCCCCTTGGAAGAATGGTGGAAGTTGCAGTGGATTAAAAATACAATATCAATGCCCCTTGGAAAATAGGTGGATGTCACAGTAGCTTAACAAGACAGTTTTAATGCCCCTTGGAAGAGACGTGGAGGTTGCAGTAGATTAACAAGACGGTTTTAATGCCCCTTAGTGGAATGGTGGAGGTCGCAGTGAAATAAAAAGACAATATCAATGCCCCTTGGAAAAGTCGTGGATGTTGCAGTAGCTTAACAAGATAGGTTTAATGCCCCTTTGAAGAGAAGTGGAGTTCGCAGTAGCTTAACAAGACGGTGTAACTGCCCCTTGGAAGAATGGTGGAGGTCCCAGTGGAATAAATAGACAATATCAATGTCCCTTGGAAAAGTGGTGGAGATCGCAGTAGCTTAACAAGATGGTTTTAATGCCCCTTGGAAGAGACGTGGAAGTCGCAGTAGCTTAACAAGAAACTTTAATGCCCCTTGGAAGAATGGTGGAGGTTGCAGTGGAATAAAAAGACAATATCAATGCCCCTTGGAAAAGTGGTGGAGGTTGCAGTGGCTTAACAAGACAGTTTTAATGCCCATTGGAAGAGACGTGGAGGTCGCAGTAGCTTAACAAGATGTTTTTAATGCCCCTTTGAAAACTGGTGGAGGTCACAGTAGCTTAACAAGACAATTTTTAATGCCCCTTGGAGGAATTGTGGAGGTCGCAGTGGTATAAAAAGACAATATCAATGCCCCTTGGAAAAGAGGTGGAGGTCGCAGTAGCTTAACAAGACAGTTTTAATGCCCCTTGGAGGAGACGTGGAGGTTGCAGTAGCTTAACAAGACAATTTTAATGCCCCATGGTAGAATGGTGGAGGTCGCAGTGGAATAAAAAAACAATATTAATGCCCCTTGGAAAAGTGGTGGAGGTTGCAGAAGCTTAACAAGACGGTTTTAATGCCACATTGGAAGAGACGTGGAGGTTGCAGTAGCTTAACAAGATGGTTTTAATGCCCCTTGGAAGAATGGTGGAGGTCGCAGTGAAATAAAAAGACAATATCAATGCCCGTTGGAAAAGAGGTGGATGTCGCAGTAGCTTAACAAGACGGTTTTAATGCACATTGGAAGAGACGTGGAGGTCGCAGTAGCTTAACAAGCCGGTTTTAATGCCTCTTGGAAGAGATGTGGAGGTCGCAGTAGCTTAAGAAGACGGTTTTAATGGCCCTTGGAAGAATGGTGGAGGTCGCAGTAGCTTAACAAGACGGTTTTAATGGCCCTTGGAAGAATGGTGGAGGTCGCAGTGGAATGAAAAGACAATAACAATGCCCCTTGGAGAAGTGGTGGAGGTCGCAGTAGCTTAACAAGACGGTTTCAATGCCCCTTGGAAGAGATGTGGAGGTCGCAGTAGCATAACAAGTCGATTTTAATGCCCCTTGGAAGAATGGTGGAGGTCGCGGTGGAATTAAAAGACAATATCAATCCCCTTGGAAAAGTTGTGGAGGTCGCAGTAGTTTAACAAGACGGATTTAATGCCCCTTGGAAGAGATGTGGGGGTCGCAGTAGCTTAACAAGATGGTTTTATTGCCCCTTGGAAGAGACATGGAGGTCGCAGTAGCTTAGCAAGACGGTTTTAATGCCCCATGGAAGAATGGTGGATGTCGCAGTGGAATAAAAAGACAATATCAATGCCCCTTGGAAAAGTGGTGGAGGTCGCAGTAGCTTAACAAGACATTTTTAGTGCCCCTTGGTAGAGATGTGGAGGTCGCAGTAGCTTAACAAGACGGTTTTAATGCCCCATGGTAGAATGGTGGAGGTCGCAGTGAAATAAAAAGACAATATCAATGCTCCTTGGAAAAGTGGTGGATGTCGCAGTAGCTTAACAAGATAGTTTTAATGCCCCTTGGAAGAGAAGTGGAGGTCGCAGTAGCTTAACAAGACGGTGTAACTGCCCGTTGGAAGAATGGTGGAGGTCCCAGTGGAATAAAAAGACAATATCAATGTCCCTTGGAAAAGTGGTGGAGATCGCAGTAGCTTAACAAGATGGTTTCAATGCCCCTTGGAAGAGACGTGGAAGTCGCAGTAGCTTAACAAGAACGTTTTAATGCCCCTAGGAAGAATGGTGGAGGTTGCAGTGGAATAAAAAGACAATATCAATGCCCCTTGGAAAAGTGGTGGAGGTCGCAGTGGCTTAACAAGACAGTTTTAATGCCCATTGGAAGAGACGTGGAGGTCGCAGTAGCTTAACAAGATGTTTTAATGACCCTTTGAAAAGTGGTGGAGGTCGCAGTAGCTTAACAAAACGATTATTCTTGCCCCTTGGAAGAATTGTGGAGGTCGCAGTGGAATAAAAGGACAATATCAATGCCCCTTGGAAAAGTGGTGGAGGTCGCAGTAGCTTAACAAGATGGTTTTAATGTCCATTGGAAGAGACGTGGAGGTTGCAGTAGCTTAACAAGACAATTTTAATGCCACATGGTAGAATGGTGGAGGTCGCAGAGGAATAAAAAGACAATATCAATTCGCCTTGGAAAAGTGGTGGAGGTTGCAGAAGCTTAACAAGACGGTTTTAATGCCTCTTGGAAGAGACGTGGAGGTTGCAGTAGCTTAGCAAGACGGTTTTAATGGCCCTTGGAAGAATGTTGGAGGTCGCAGTGGAATAAAAAGACAATATCAATGCCCGTTGGAAAAGTGGTGGATGTCGCAGTAGCTTAGCAAGACGGTTTTAATGCCCATTGGAAGAGACGTGGAGGTCGCAGTAGCTTAACAAGACTGTTTTAATGCCTCTTGTAAGAATGATGGAAGTTGCAGTGGAATAAAAAGACAATATCAATGCCCCTTGGAAAAGTGGAGGAGGTCGTAGTAGCTTAACAAGACGGTTTTAATGCCCCTTGGAAGAGATGTGGAGGTCGCAGTAGCTTAACAAGACGGTTTTAATGCCCCTTGGAAGAATGGTGGAGGTCGCAGTGGAATGAAAAGACAATATCAATACCCCTTGGAAAAGTGGTGGAGGTCGCAGTAGCTTTACAAGACGGTTTCAATGCCGATTGGAAGAGATGTGGAGGTCGCAGTAGCTTAACAAGACGGTTTTAATGCCCCTTGGAGGAATGGTGGAGGTCGCAGTAGTTTAACAAGACGGATTTAATGCCCCTTGGAAGAGATGTGGGGGTCGCAGTAGCTTAACAAGATGGTTTTAATGCCCCTTGGAAGAGACATGGAGGTCGCAGTAGCTTAGCAAGATGGTTTTAATGCCCCATGGAAGAATGGTGGATGTCGCAGTGGAATAAAAAGACAATATCAATGCCCCTTGGAAAAGTGGTGGAGGTCGCAGTAGCTTAAAAAGACATTTTTAGTGCCCCTTGGTAGAGATGTGGAGGTTGCAGTAGCTTAACAAGACGGTTTTAATGCCCCTTGAAAGAATGGTGGAAGTTGCAGTGGATTAAAAATACAATATCAATGCCCCTTGGAAAAGTGGTGGATGTCGCAGGAGCTTGACAAGATAGTTTTAATGCCCTTTGGCGGAGAAGTGGAGGTCGCAGTAGCTTAACAAGACGGTTTAGCTGCCCCTTGGAAGAATGGTGGAGGTCCCAGTGGAATAAAAAGACAATATCAATGTCCCTTGGAAAAGTGGTGGAGATCGCAGTAGCTTAACAAGATGGTTTTAATGCCCCTTGGAAGAGACAAGGAAATCGCAGCAGCTTAACAAGAAGGTTTTAATGCCCCTTGGAAGAATGGTGAAGGTTGCAGTGGAATAATAAGACAATATCAATGCCCCTTGGAAAAGTGGTGGAGGTCGCAGTGGCTTAGCAAGACAGTTTTAATGCCCATTGGAAGAGACGTGGAGGTCGCAGTAGCTTAACAAGATGTTTTTAATGCCCCTTTGAAAAGTGGTGGAGGTCACAGTAGCTTAACAAGATGATTTTTAATGCCCCTTGGAAGAATTGTGGAGGTCGCAGTGGAATAAAAAGACAATATCAATGCCCCTTGGAAAAGTGGTGGAGGTCGCAGTAGTTTAACAAGACGGATTTAATGCCCCTTGAAAGAGATGTGGGGGTCGCAGTAGCTTAATAAGATGGTTTTAATGCCCCTTGGAAAAGTGGTAGAGTTTGCAGTAGCTTAACAAGAAGGTTTTAATGCCCCTTGGAAGAATGGTGGAGGTCGCAGTGGAATAAAAAGACAATATCAATGCCCCTTGGAAAAGTGGTGGAGGTCGCAGTAGTTTAACAAGACGGATTTAATGCCCCTTGAAAGAGATGTGGGGGTCGCAGTAGCTTAATAAGATGGTTTTAATGCCCCTTGGAAAAGTGGTAGAGTTTGCAGTAGCTTAACAAGAAGGTTTTAATGCCCCTTGGAAGAATGGTGGAGGTCGCAGTGGAATAAAAAGACAATATCAATGCCCCTTGGAAAAGTGGTGGAGGTCGCAGTAGTCTAACAAGACGGATTTAATGACCCTTGGATGAGACGTGGAGGTCGCAGTAGCTTAACAAGGCGGTTTTAAAGCCCCTAGGAAGAATGGTGGAGGTCGCAGTGGAATAAAAAGACAATATCAATGCCCCTTGGAAAAGTGGTGGAGGTCGCAGTAGCTTAACAAGATGGTTTTGATGCCCCTTGGAAGAGATGTGGATGTCGCAGTAGCTTAACAAGACGGTTTTAATGCCCCTTGGAAGAATGTTGGAGGACGCAGTGGAATAAAAAAACAATATCAATGCCCCTCTGAAAAGTGGGGGAGGTCGCAGTAGCTTAACAAGACAAATTTAATGCCCCTTGGAAAAATTGTGGAGGTCGCAGTAGCTTAACAAGATGGTTTTGATGCCCCTTGGATGAGAAGTGGAGGTCGCAGTAGCTTAACAAGACGGTTTTAAAGCCCCTTGGAAGAATGGTGGAGGTCGCAGTGGAATAAAAAGACAATATCAATGCCCCTTGAAAAAGTGGTGGAGGTTGGAGTAGCTTAACAAGATGGTTTTGATGCCCCTTGGCAGAGATGTGGATGTCGCAGTAGCTTAACAAGACGGTTTTAATGCCCCTTGGAAGAATGGTGGAGGACGCAGTGGAATAAAAATACAATATCAATGCCCCTCTGAAAAGTGGGGGAGGTCGCAGTAGCTTAACAAGACGGTTTTAATGCCCCTTGGAAGAGATGTGGGGGTCGCAGTAGCTTAATAAGTTGGTTTTAATGCCCCTTGAAAAAGTGGTAGAGTTTGCAGTAGCTTAACAAGACGGTTTTAATGCCCCTTGGAAGAATGGTGGAGGTCGCAGTGGAATAAAAAGACAATATCAATGCCCCTTGGAAAAGTGGTGGAGGTCGCAGTGGCTTAACAAGACAGTTTTAATGCCCATTGGAAGAGACGTGGAGTTCGCAGTAGCTTAACAAGATGTTTTTAATGCCCCTTGGAAGAATGGTCGAGGTCACAGTGGAATAAAAACACAATATCAATGCCACTCTGAAAAGTGGTTGAGGTCGCAGTAGCTGAACAAGACGGATTTAATGCCCCTTGGAAAAAATGTGGAGGTCGCAGTAGTTTAACAAGACGGTTTTAATGCCCCTTGGAAGAATGGTGAAGGTCGCAGTGGAATAAAAAGACAATATCAATGCCCCTTGGAAAAGTGGTGGAGTTCGCAGTAGCTGATCAAGATGGTTTTAATGCCCATTGGAAGAGACGTGGAGGTCGCAGTAGCTTAACAAGACGGTTTTAATGACCCATGAAAGAATGGTGGAGGTCGCAGTGGAATAAAAAGACAATATCAATGCCCGTTGGAAAAGTGGTGGACGTCGCCGTAGCTTAACAAGATGGTTTGAACACCTCTTGGAAGAGACGTGGAGATCGCAGTAGCTTAACAAGACGGTTTTAATGCCTCTTGGAAGAATGGTGGGGGTTTCAGTGGACTAAAAAGACAATATCAATGCCCCTTGGAAAAGTGGAGGAGGTCGCAGTATCTTAACAAGACGGTTTTAATGCCCCTTGGAAGAGATGTGGAGGTCACAGTAGCTTCACAGGACGGTTTTAATGCCCATTGGAAGAATGGTGGAGATCACAGTGGAATAAAAAGACAATATCAATGCCCCTTGGAAAAGTGGTGGAGGTCGCAGTAGCTTAACAAGACAGTTTTAATGCCTCTGGGAAGAGACGTCGAGGTTGCAGTAGCTTAGCAAGGCGGTTTTAATGCCCCATGGTAGAATGGTGGAGGTCGCAATGGAATAAAAAGACAATATCAATGCCCCTTGGAAAAGTGGTGGATGTCGCAGTAGCTTAACAAGACGGTTTTAATGCCCCTTGGAAGAGATGTGGAGGTCGCAGTAGCTTAACAAGACAATATCAATGCCCCTTGGAAAAGAGGTGGATGTCACAGTAGCTTAACAAGACAGTTTTAATGCCCCTTGGAAGAGACATGGAGGTTGCAGTAGCTTAACAAGACGGTTTTAATGCCCCTTAGTAGAATGGTGGAGGTCGCAGTGAAATAAAAAGACAATATCAATGCCCCTTGGAAAAGTGGTGGATGTCGCAGCAGCTTAACAAGATAGTTTTAATGCGTCTTGGAAGAGAAGTGGAGTTCGCAGTAGCTTAACAAGACGGTGTAACTGCCCCTTGGAAGAATGGTGGAGGTCCCAGTGGAATAAATAGACAATATCAATGTCCCTTGGAAAAGTGGTGGAGATTGCAGTAGCTTAACAAGATGGTTTTAATGCCCCTTGGAAGAGACGTGGAAGTCGCAGTAGCTTAACAAGAATCTTTAATGCCCCTAGGAAGAATGCTTGAGGTTGCAGTGGGATAAAAAGACAATATCAATGCCCCTTGGAAAAGTGGTGGAGGTTGCAGTGGCTTAACAAGACAGTTTTAATGCCCATTAATGCCCATTGGAAGAGACGAGGAGGTCGCAGTAGCTTAACAAGATGTTTTTAATGCCACTTTGAAAAGTGGTGGAGGTCGCAGTAGCTTAACAAGATGATTTTTAATGCCCCTTGGAAGAATTGTGGAGGTCGCAGTGGTATAAAAAGACAATATCAATGTCCCTTGGAAAAGTGGTGGAGGTCGCAGTAGCTTAACAAGACAGTTTTAATGCCCCTTGGAAGAGACGTGGAGGTTGCAGTAGCTTAACAAGACAATTTCAATGCCCCATGGTAGAATGGTGGAGGTCGCAGTGGAATAAAAAGACAATATCAATGCCCCTTGGAAAAGTGGTGGAGGTTGCAGAAGCTTAACAAGATGGTTTTAATGCCCCTTGGAAGAGACGTGGAGGTTGCAGTAGCTTAACAAGACGGTTTAAATGCCCCTTGGAAGAATGGTGGAGGTCCCAGTGGAATAAAAAGACAATATCAATGCCCGTTGGAAAAGAGGTGGATGTCGCAGTAGCTTAACAAGACGGTTTTAATGCCCATTGGAAGAGACGTGGAGGTCGCAATATCTTAACAAGACGGTTTTAATGCCTCTTGGAAGAATGGTGGAGGTTGCAGTGGAATAAAAAGACAATATCAATGCCCCTTGGAAAAGTGGAGGAGGTCGCAGTAGCTTAACAAGACGCTTTTATTGCTACTTGGAAAAGATGTGGAGGTCGCAGTAGCTTAACAAGGCGGTGTTAATGCCCCTTGGAAGATTGGTGGAGGTCGCAATGGAATGAAAAGACAATAACAATGCCCCTTGGAAAAGTGGTGGAGGTCGCAGTAGCTTAACAAGACGGTTTCAATGCCCCTTGGAAGAGATGTGGAGGTCGCAGTAGCATAACAAGTCGGTTTTAATTCCCCATGGAAGAATGGTGGAGGTCGCGGTGGAATAAAAAGACAGTATCAATGCCCCTTGGAAAAGTGGTGGAGGTCGCAGTAGTTTAACAAGACGGATTTAATGCCCCTTGGAAGAGATGTGGGGGTCGCAGTAGCTTAACAAGATGGTTTTAATGCCCCTTGAAAGAGACGTGGAGGTCGCAGTAGCTTAGCAAGACAGTTTTAATGCCCCATGGAAGAATGGTGGATGTCGCAGTGGAATAAAAAGACAATATCAATGCCCCTTGGAAAAGTGGTGGATGTCGCAGTAGCTTAACAAGACGGTTTTAATGCCCCTTGGAAGAGATGTGGAGGTCGCAGTAGCTTAACAAGACAATATCAATGCCCCTTGGAAAAGTGGTGGAGGTCGCAGTAGTTTAACAAGATGGATTTAATGCCCCTTGGAAGAGATGTGGGGGTCGTAGTAGCTTAACAAGATGATTTTAATGCCCCTTGAAAGAGACGTGGAGGTCGCAGTAGCTTAGCAAGACAGTTTTAATGCCCCATGGAAGAATGGTGGATGTCGCAGTGGAATAAAAAGACAATATCAATGCCCCTTGGAAAAGTGGTGGAGGTCGCAGTAGCTTAAAAAGATGGTTTTAATGCCCCTTGGAAGAGATGTGGAGGTCGCAGTAGCTTAACAAGACAGTTTTAATGCCCCTTGGAAGAATGGTGGAGGTCACAGTGGAATAAAAAGACAATATCAATGCCCCTTGGAAAAGTGGTAGAGGTCGCAGTAGTTTAACAAGATAGTTTTAATGCCCCTTGGAAAAGTGGTAGAGTTAGCAGTAGTTTAACAAGACGGTTTTAATGCCCCTTGGAAGAGACGTGGAGGTCGCAGTAGTTTAACAAGATGGTTTTAATGCCCCATGGTAGAATGGTGGAGGTCGCAATGGAATAAAAAGACAATATCAATGCCCCTTGGAAAAGTGGTAGAGGTCGCAGTAGTTTAACAAGACGGTTTTAATGACCCTTGGAAGAGACGTGGAGGTCGCAGTAGTTTAACAAGATGGTTTTAATGCCCCATGGTAGAATGGTGGAGGTCGCAATGGAATAAAAAGACAATATCAATGCCCCTTGGAAAAGTGGTGGATGTCGTGTCGCAGTAGCTTAACAAGACGGTTTTAATGCCCCTTGGAAGAGATGTGGAGTTCGCAGTAGCTTAACAAGACGGTTTTAATGCCCCTTGGAAGAATGTTGGAGGTCGCAGTGGAATGAAAAGACAATATCAATGCCCCTTCGAAAAGTGTTGGAGGTCGCAGTAGCTTAACAAGACGGTTTTAATGCCCACTGGATGAGACGTGGAGATTGCAGTAGCTTAACAAGACGGTTGTAATGCCTCTTGGAAGAATGGTGTGGGTTTCAGTGGACTAAGAAGACAATATCAATGCCCCTTGGAAAAGTGGAGGAGGTCGCAGTAGCTTAAGAAGACGGTTTTAATGCCCCTTGGAAGAGATGTGGAGGTCGCAGTAGCTTCACAGGACGGTTTTAATGCCCATTGGAAGAATGGTGGAGATCACAGTGGAATAAAAAGACAACATCAATGCCCCTTGGAAAAGTGGTGGAGGTCGCAGTAGCTTAACAAGACAGTTTTAATGCCACTGGGAAGAGACGTCGAGGTTGCAGTAGCTTAGCAAGACGGTTTTAATGCCCCATGGTAGAATGGTGGAGGTCGCAATGGAATAAAAAGACAATATCAATGCCCCTTGGAAAAGTGGTGGATGTCGCAGTAGCTTAACAAGACGGTTTTAATGCCCCTTGGAAGAGATGTGGAGGTCGCAGTAGCTTAACAAGACAATATCAATGCCCCTTGGAAAAGTGGTGGAGGTCGCAGTAGTTTAACAAGATGGATTTAATGCCCCTTGGAAGAGATGTGGGGGTCGTAGTAGCTTAACAAGATGGTTTTAATGACCCTTGGAAGAGACGTGGAGGTCGCAGTAGCTTAGCAAGACAGTTTTAATGCCCCATGGAAGAATGGTGGATGTTGCAGTGGAATAAAAAGACAATATCAATGCCCCTTGGAAAAGTGGTGGAGGTCGCAGTAGCTTAACAAGACATTTTTAGTGCCCCTTGGTAGAGATGTGGAGGTCGCAGTAGCTTAACAAGACGGTTTTAATGCCCCTTGGAAGAATGGTGGAAGTTGCAGTGGATTAAAAATACAATATCAATGCCCCTTGGAAAAAAGTTGGATGTCACAGTAGCTTAACAAGACAGTTTTAATGCCCCTTGGAAGAGACATGGAGGTTGCAGTAGCTTAACAAGACGGTTTTAATGCCCCTTAGTAGAATGGTGGAGGTCGCAGTGAAATAAAAAGACAATATCATTGCCCCTTGGAAAAGTGGTGGATGTCGCAGCAGCTTAACAAGATAGTTTTAATGCGCCTTGGAAGAGAAGTGGAGTTCGCAGTAGCTTAACAAGACGGTGTAACTGCCCCTTGGAAGAATGGTGGAGGTCCCAGTGGAATAAATAGACAATATCAATGTCCCTTGGAAAAGTGGTGGAGGTCGCAGCAGCTTAACAAGATGGTTTTAATGCCCCTTGGAAGAGACGTGGAAGTCGCAGTAGCTTAACAAGAATCATTAATGCCCCTAGGAAGAATGGTTGAGGTTGCAGTGGGATAAAAAGACAATATCAATGCCCCTTGGAAAAGTGGTGGAGGTTGCAGTGGCTTAACAAGACAGTTTTAATGCCCATTGGAAGAGACGAGGAGGTCGCAGTAGCTTAACAAGATGTTTTTAATGCCCCTTTGAAAAGTGGTGGAGGTCGTAGTAGCTTAACAAGATGATTTTTAATGCCCCTTGGAAGTATTGTGGAGGTCGCAGTGGTATAAAAAGACAATATCAATGTCCCTTGGAAAAGTGGTGGAGGTCGCAGTAGCTTAACAAGACAGTTTTAATGCCCCTTGGAAGAGACGTGGAGGTTGCAGTAGCTTAACAAGACAATTTCAATGCCCCATGGTAGAATGGTGGAGGTCGCAGTGGAATAAAAAGACAATATCAATGCCCCTTGGAAAAGTGGTGGAGGTTGTAGAAGCTTAACAAGATGGTTTTAATGCCCCTTGGAAGAGACGTGGAGGTTGCAGTAGCTTAACAAGACGGTTTAAATGCCCCTTGGAAGAATGGTGGAGGTCCCAGTGGAATAAAAAGACAATATCAATGCCCGTTGGAAAAGAGGTGGATGTCGCAGTAGCTTAACAAGACGGTTTTAATGCCCATTGGAAGAGACGTGGAGGTCGCAATATCTTAACAAGACGGTTTTAATGCCTCTTGGAAGAATGGTGGAGGGTGCAGTGGAATAAAAAGACAATATCAATGCCCCTTGGAAAAGTGGAGGAGGTCGCAGTTGCTTAACAAGACGCTTTTATTGCTACTTGGAAAAGATGTGGAGGTCGCAGTAGCTTAACAAGGCGGTGTTAATGCCCCTTGGAAGATTGGTGGAGGTCGCAATGGAATGAAAAGACAATAACAATGCCCCTTGGAAAAGTGGTGGAGGTCGCAGTAGCTTAACAAGACGGTTTCAATGCCCCTTGGAAGAGATGTGGAGGTCGCAGTAGCATAACAAGTCGGTTTTAATTCCCCATGGAAGAATGGTGGAGGTCGCGGTGGAATAAAAAGACAGTATCAATGCCCCTTGGAAAAGTGGTGGAGGTCGCAGTAGTTTAACAAGATGGTTTTATTGCCCCTTGGAAGAGACATGGAGGTCGCAGTAGCTTAGCAAGACGGTTTTAATGCCCCATGGAATAAATGGTGGATGTCGCAGTGGAATAAAAAGACAATATCAATGCCCCTTGGAAAAGTGGTGTAGGTCGCAGTAGCTTAACAAGATGGTTTTATTGCCCCTTGGAAGAGACATGGAGGTCGCAGTAGCTTAGCAAGACGGTTTTAATGCCCCATGGAATAAATGGTGAATGTCGCAGTGGAATAAAAAGACAATATCAATGCCCCTTGGAAAAGTGGTGTAGGTCGCAGTAGCTTAACAAGACATTTTTAGTGCCCCTTGGTAGAGATGTGGAGGTCGCAGTAGCTTAACAAGGCGGTTTTAATGCCCCATGGAAGAATGGCGGAGGTCGCAGTTAGTGTTGAGCCACCCCCGTAGTGTTCGAGTTCGGTTCGGTTCGTCGAACACCCGTGTGTTCGCCGAACTGTTCGTCGAACTGTTCGTCGAACACCTTCGAACACCGTTAAAACCAATGGCAGGCAAACAAAAACACATAGAAACACATAGAAAACACCTTCAAAGGTGTCCAAAAGCTGACAAACTGCTCAGAAGGCACAACTAACACATGGAAAAGTGACAAGTACATATAGTCATGCGAAAAGAAAAGAGGTGGAGGAGTAAAAGGAGGGGGAGACACAGATATAGGCATGTCATGCCCTTCTAAAATCCAAAAAGTGAGAAGCCGAGACGGCCAGTCCGCTCCTGCCCGTGCCACCTCCGTGTCGCCGGGTTTGTGCCAGAGCCGCGGTGAACCCTGACGGCCAGCCCCCCTCTCCCAATACTGGTGCCTGTCCGCTGGTGGGTCGAGAGAGCCCCCCTGTGGTGGAGGCAGCTCTAAGCTTTTTAATTTAAATTGTCCCTCTAATTTGAATGAATACACTTTAAATCCATTTACAAGGATCTATTGGAGGGCAAGTCTCATGCCAGCAGCCGCGTAATTCCAGCTCCAGTAGCGTCCACTAAAGCTGCTGCAGTTAAAAAGCTTTTATAAGGATCGAGCTCGGCTGTCCACCGCAAGGCATCCTAGTGCCAGTCCCAGCCCCTATGCCTTGGGGTGCCTCCTGATGCTCTTCACTAAGTATCCCGTGGTCCCAAAGCATTTCCTTTGAAAAAATTAAGTGTCCAAACTACAGGTGGTGTAGCTTGCTTAACAGCCGGGATAATCCGCTGACTAGCAGACACTGCTACTAGGCACAAAGTATTTCCTGGGCTAGATGCAGTTAAAAATTTGTAAGTAGATACTCTCGTTGGATGCTGAGAAAGCATTCCATAGAGTCTCCTGGCACGCCATATATGATTCTCTTAAAAAGCCTGGGGTAGGGGTCTAGGGGACCCTTTTATAGCCAAAATCACGGCCCTGTATCACAATACGTCACCTAGGCTGAAGATAAATGGAACTGTAGCACCGAGGGCTCGGTTGCTACAGACGTATTGCACCTCACCCAGAGGTGTGATATCTCACTCTCAGATAAGGATGGAGTGTGGATCAGGACCCGACACCTGCATGCATTACACCACATTGCCGTGGGGCAGGGCGACCAATATGCCCCTGAGATGGGCATGACAGTCCCTGTCCCTGGCTGGAGTGGGGGGAGGGAACACTGAGGAAGGGGAACCCTGCAGTGCAGGAGCAGGGAGGAAGCAGTTCCTGGGTGCATTGAGAAGGGAGTATAAAAGGTGGGCACCATCTTAGTTCAGTGCAGAGAAGTCTGAGCAGAAGTGGCAGGGAGCAGGGGCTCTGCATGAGCTCTGCTCCGGAGGCGGGCCTAGTAACAGAGGCCCAGGCCTGCAAGAGGGAGAAGGAAGGAAGAGGAGCGGAGAAGGCTCCAGGAACGAGGAATGAAGGGATCCCAGGGGTGCGGACGGGCGAGTCGCCACCGCACGCCCGAATCCACCTGCGTGGAGGGGTCAGGCCAAAGGGGGAGACCGGTCCCCGAACTAGTGGAGGCAGGAAACGACCCTCAGCTAGAAACCGGAGGCTCTGACACTTTATGTGGCGCAGCCCCTTGCTCCACCCGCTAGGAAGGCACCACATAGGGTCAGGGAAACTGGCGCCAAGTTTACCAAGAGGAGGCCCGAGGCAGCCGGACAGAAGTGTTGGTAAGAAAGGCCAGACAAAGGACACACAAAGGGGGTCCTGTGAAGCGCTCCAAAGTTATCTGGGAGTTGTCTGAGCCCCTCACCTGGTGAGCACAGTACGACGTGGGCAGCCGTTACCTGCAGACGTGGTCTGGATAATAAGAACTGTGAGTAAAGGCCCTGAACTGCATCACTGACTCCGTGTCGTTACTGCTGCTGCCCTGCACCATCACCCCCATCCTCCGCATACACTGCCCTGAGGCTATACTCCTCCCGTGGGGAGTTATGCTACGCTCTGCTGCACCCACAACACCAGCCTTAGCGGTCTGCCCTGTAGCGGCGGTTCACTCTGACCGCAATCCACGGGTGGCGTAGTCGGACATTTAAACATCAAAACCACATAAATAGTTCCGCCACTGGTTTGACCGCCCTGAGCCACGGAACCGGATCGCCGCCACGAAGACTACAACCACCAGCATCCACCAAAAAGGGTCCGGCTCCGGGTGTCCCAAGGCCCAGGGGGTGCGTCAGAACATTTTCATCACCTTTCACAATCACCAATGGGACAAGGCAGGGATGTCCTCTGTCCCCTCTCTTATACATCCTAGTGACGGAGCACCTGCTCTCATCAATTCGCCATAACCCCAATATTAGGTGGATTGAGGTGGGATGCACCGAGTACAAGTGCTCTCTATTTGCTGATGATGTCCTAGTATATATCACTCAATCACATATATCCATCCCTGCTGTTATGGCTGAAATAGATCACTTTGTTACATGGTAAAATTTTAAAATCAATGCAGCGAAGTCTGAGGCCCTCGATGTCTCCCTCCCTAAATCCATATAGGATTCCATCCAGTCCAACTTTCCCTTTGCCTGGCCCTCACAGGGTATCAAATACTTAGGAATTCCTATTCATAGAGACGTCTCCCATCTATGTTATCTTAATTTTGGGCCCTTTATTGAACAATTCCATACAGACCACGGTTGGCAAGTTGGAACTGTGAGATTCACTACGTGCACCACTGGTATTTTGTGGAAAAGCACATGTAAGATTCTGCAACAGTCTCTGCTGATACTCCTGCATGCGTGCATCCCTTTCTATGGCAGGAATAATTTCTGCAAATTTACTTTTGTACCGGGGATCTAACAGTGTGGCAACCCAGTAGTCAGGATTATTTCTAATTCTCACAATTCGAGGGTCATGTTGCAGGTAGTGCAGCAAGAAGGCACTCATGTGTGTTGCGCATCCAGGAGCACCAAGTCCCTGTTGTGTTGGTGGCGAGGTAACAATCATGCTTCCTTCCTCTGTCCTCTCCCCCCAACCTCGCACAACAGAAATGTGATCAAGGTCTCCCTCATCTGATGAGTCTTCCATCAGTTCGTCCTCCACTTCTTCCTGGGCTCCTGCACCTTCCTCACTAGTTTGGCTGCTACCATGCGCCCTGGTAAAATCATCTCCCCCACCCTCACAAGCCTGCCGCCCTGGTGCTGCCGACCGTCTGGACCTTGCAGATATTAGCCCTTCCGCATACAACTCCTCCTCCTCTACTTCCTCCACCTCCTCTTGTGCCACCACCTGACTCCGAATTCTGTTTAACATGTGCTCCAGCATGTAAATCACCGGAATAGTCATGCTGATAATGGCATCGTCAGCACTAAACATCTTCGTCGCCATTTCAAAACTGTGCAGAAGGGTGCATAGGTCCCTGATCTGAGACCACTCCTCCAGCGTGATTTGCCCCACCTCTGAATCTCGTTGGCCCAGGCTATACGTCAGAACGTATTGCACCAGGGCTTGTCGGTGCTGCCACAGTCGCTGCAACATGTGCAGAGTTGAATTCCACCGGGTAGGCACATCGCATTTTAGCCGGTGAAGTGGCAGGCCCAACGACTTCTGTAGAGATGTAAGTCGCTGAGCTGCGGGATGCGAACGGCGGAAGTGAACACACAGCGACCGTGCCCTCTGCAGAAGGCCATCTAGTCTGGGATAGTGGGCTAAAAATTGCTGGACAACCAGGTTCAACACGTGAGCCATACAAGGCACGTGTGTGACATTGCCCCGGCGAAGGGCCGCACCCAGGTTTGCAGCATTGTCGCACACGGCCTTCCCTGGTTTCAGGTCCAGTGGAGACAACCATTCATGAAATTGGTTCTCCAGAGCTGACCACAACTCCTCAGCTGTGTGACTCACATTTCCCAGACATTTCAATGTAAAAACCGCCTGATGACGTTGAGCCCTACTGCCAGCATAGTAAGGAGGTGTGCAGGATCCCTTCTGCGCAGTTAGAAAGCTTGTGGCATGACCAGACAGGCTTTGGGTGCAGGTGGAAGACCGAGAGGAGGTTGAGGAGGCAGAAGCAGTGGAGGAAAAATGACATAAAGAGGATTGACGCACAACTCGTGGGGACGGCAAGACTTGGACAGCAGCCCCTTGTCCTGCTGTCACCATAGTTACCCAGTGCCCAGTCAGCGACATGTAACGCCCCTGTCCATGCCTACTCGTCCAAGTGTCTGTGGTGAAATGCACCCTGTCACACACAGAGTTTCTCAAAGAAGCGGTGATGTTGTGTGCGACATGCTGGTGGAGCGCAGGCACACCTTTCTTTGAGAAGTAGTGCCGACTGGGCATCTGGTACTGGGGCACTGCGACGGACATAAGGTCTCGAAAATCCTCTGTGTCCACCAGGCGGAAAGGCAGCATTTCTGTAGCCAAGAGCTTGCAGATGGTGAAATTCAACCTCTTAGCTTTCTCATGGCTAGGAGGAAATGGTCTTCTACTTGTCCACATCTGAGGGACCGAGGGCTGGCTATTGTGCTTAGACGGGGTTGATAAGGGTGTCCCCGGCAAACTGCCGGTCTGTGAGGAAGATGCAGGTGGACATGTTAGGTTGCCTTGATCCAAAGGTGGTGCTATCGATGTCGGACAGCGCTCAAGACCAGCTGGTGTTACCACCTCCAAAGAAAATGATGACCTGCCAATCATGCTGGCTGTTGCGGGTAAAGAGGTGGCAGGTCTGCGCCCCAAAACAGGTGTGACTGCTGTCCCCCCAGTCACAGAGGATGAAGAGGCCGCGGATGCACAAGATATGGCAGACGGTGGTTGGCCCGGCCGGCTAGACCGCATTGTAGCACACTGAGCTTCCCACTGCAACTTATGCTTCATGTCCATGTGCTGGTTCATGCATGAAGTACTCAAACTATGTATTTTTTGGCCTCTACTTAGCTTTTGCTGACAAATGTTACAGATAACACGAGTTGGGTCATCTTTATTGATCTGAAAAAATGCCCAGGCTATGCAAGGCTTAGCACCCATGCGACCTGAAGAGCCACCACGACTTGTGGTGAGAGGCAGAGTTGTGTTTGAGGATGCAGTTGTTGACGTGCTTCCAGTACTACGTCTCTGTCCAGGAAGGCGCAACCTGACCTCGTCGTCACTAGCATCTTCCTCCACCTCCTCTGCTGACCTCATCTCTTGGCTGACTGTGGGTTGACAGTAAGTGGGATCTCCGACCTCATCATCATCACCCTGTGCGTTATCACACCCGTCGTCCTCAGAGCCAACCTGTTCCTGCCCTGACAAAAAACTAAAGTTGTCGCTCCAATCAGGTATTTGAGTCTTATCATCGTCTTCCTCATTGTCTCCACCAACAGGAGTTACAGTTTGGGAATGAGGGTCTACATTATGGTCAGAACCTTCTGCGTCTGGTCCTGGATCCGACTCATAAAGATTCTGGGCATCAGTGCAGATCATTTCCTCGTCTGGATTCACAGAAGCGCTGGAGTCGACCTCTGATTCCCAGGCTATAGTATGAGTAAACAGCTCTGCAGACTCAACCATCTGTTCTACCTCATACTCAGACGGGCAGCTGGAGATTTGGGAGCTGTGAGGAAGCAAGTGCGATTTGGGTGACACCTTTGAGGACTGGAGTATTTGTGATGTTGAAGTTGATGTGGAGGAGAGCCCACTTAAAGGAGCACTTGATATCCGTTGAAGCACCTGCTGTTTTTGTGCCTCATCTGGAATTTGTAGCGATTGGCGTGGCCGTAAGAAAGGGATCTTATCACATTGTCCGCTAAAAGAAGTAGACATTTTAGTTTGGCTGGAAGATGGTCTTTCTTCTGCACCTACCCCACGGACACAACCTTTTTTCCCCTTCCCAACACGCCTATTCCCCTTTCCACCAGCAGCAGGCCTTTTTCCACTCATTTTGGTGGTTAACTAATTCACAACTCTGGAGTTGTTTGCACAAAAAAACAATGGATGGTAACCGAGCAGAGCTGAGAGGCCAAACTGTGGTATTAGGCCAAAACTATTGGCTGGGTTAGATGCAGAAAAAAATTATTTTTAATTTGCAACCTGATGGAGGTCAGTATAGATGGACTAATAGACCAAGTCCCACACACCGCTAGAAGCCCAAATATTTTTTCAGAGCTAGATGCAGAAAAAAATTATTTTTAATTTGCAACCTGATGGAGGTCAGTATAGATGGACTAATAGACCAAGTCCCACACACTGCTAGAAGCCCAAATATTTTTTCAGAGCTAGATGCAGAAAATTTTTTTATTCCATTTGGAACCTGATGGAGGTCAGTATAGATGGACTAATAGACCAAGTCCCACACACTGCTAGAAGCCCAAATATTTTTTCAGAGCTAGATGCAGAAAAAAATTATTTTTAATTTGCAACCTGATGGAGGTCAGTATAGATGGACTAATAGAACAAGTCCCACACGCTGCTAGAAGCCCAAATATTTTTTCAGAGATAAATGAAGAAAAAAATTATTTTTAATTTGCAATCTGATGGAGGTCAGTATAGATGGACTAATAGACCAAGTCCCACACACTGCTAGAAGCCCAAATATTTTTTCAGAGCTAGATGCAGAAAAAAATTATTTTTAATTTGCAACCTGATGGAGGTCAGTATAGATGGACTAATAGACCAAGTCCCACACACCGCTAGAAGCCCAAATATTTTTTCAGAGCTAGATGCAGAAAAAAATTATATTCAATTTGCAACCTGCTGGAGGTCAGTATAGAAGGACTAATAGAACAAGTCCCACACACTGCTAGAAGCCCAAATATTTTTTCAGAGCTAAATGAGGAAAAAAATTATTTTTAATTTGCAACCTGATGGAGGTCAGTATAGATGGACTAATAGACCAAGTCCCACACACTGCTAGAAGCCCAAATATTTTTTCAGAGCTAGATGCAGAAAAATATTATATTCAGTTTGCAACCTGATGGAGGTCAGTATAGATGGACTAATAGAATGATGCTATGCCCAAAAGATTTTACTTCACTAGGTGCAGTAAAAAAATTGGTATTCTATACACAGGTGGTATATCTTGCAACACAGATAGGCTACTCCACTGACTAACACACTCTGCAATAGGCCAAAAAGGATTAGCTTTGCTAGATTCAGCCAAATGCTGTGAAAATAACTTGCACAGCACTGGCACAGACCTGCCTGGCAAAAACTGATAGGAACTGATGTAACCTAGTCCTGAAAAGGACTCCAATTACAATTAGTCTTTACTCCCACAATCTATCTATTTAAGAGCACAGACCTGCCTGATAAAAGTCGTAGGAAATGCTGTAACCTAGTCCTTAAAAGGACTGCAATCACAACTATTCCCTACTCCCAAGCTATCTGTATATTTGTGCGAAAATTGGCTTGAAATTAACAAGGTATAGCGCACACAGCAACAGCGGTGCCGTCTAACACGCAGCTGCAGCAGTGAGAAAATGGTGGCGACGGGGAAAATGGCTTGGTCTTATAGGGCAAGGACATGTGACATACACTGCCAATCACACATGCCCTTGCTTGTGTGAAAAAAAGCACTTCGCTCCGTGTGTGCGCTGCTGATAGGCTGACAGATTGCACCTCCCCACTGCAAATGCTGGAAAGAGAAAAAAAAATGGAGATCTTCATTGTTCCTGCAGAGATCCATCCCCTGCCCCTCCCCCCGCCCCGCTGTACACTCAAACTGCGTATTAACATTAATTTTCATCATTACTGAGAAAAAATCCAGTTATGATTTTGGTGCACGAACAGTTATCGAACATAACCTCGAACAGCCGAATTTTTCGCAAATTGTTCGTGTTCGCCGACCGGCTCGAACACCGCCCAAAACAGCTCGAATTTGAGATTGGCGAACAGTTCGAGTAGAACAACGCTCATCTCTAGTCGCAGTGAAATAAAAAGACAATATCAATGCTCCTTGGAAAAGTGGTGGATGTCACAGTAGCTTAACAAGATAGTTTTAATGACTCTTGGAAGAGAAGTGGAGGTCGCAGTAGCTTAACAAGACGGTGTAACTGCCCCTTGGAAGAATGGTGGAGGTCCCAGTGGAATAAAAAGACAATATCAATGTCCCTTGGAAAAGTGGTGGAGATCGCAGTAGCTTAACAAGATGGTTTTAATGCCCCTTGGAAGAGAAGTGGAAGTCGCAGTAGCTTAACAAGAAGGTTTTAATGCCCCTAGGAAGAATAGTGGAGGTTGCAGTGGAATAAAAAGACAATATCAATGCCCCTTGGAAAAGTGGTGGAGGTCGCAGTGGCTTAACAAGACAGTTTTAATGCCCATTAGAAGAGACGTGGAGGTCGCAGTAGCTTAACAAGATGTTTTAATGCCCCTTTGAAAAGTAGTGGAGGTCGCAGTAGCTTAACAAAACGATTTTTAATGCCCCTTGCAAGAATTGTGGAGGTCGCAGTGGAATAAAAGGACAATATCGATGCCCCTTGGAAAAGTGGTGGAGGTCGCAGTAGCTTAACAAGATGGTTTTAATGCCCCTTCGAAGAGACGTGGAGGTTGCAGTAGCTTAACAGGACAATTTTAATGCCACATGGTAGAATGGTGGAGGTCGCAGTGGAATAAAAAGACAATATCAATGCGCCTTGGAAAAGTGGTGGAGGTTGCAGAAGCTTAACAAGACGGTTTTAATGCCCCTTGGAAGAGACGTGGAGGTTGCAGTAGCTTAACAAGACGTTTTTAATGGCCCTTGGAAGAATGGTGGAGGTCGCAGTGGAATAAAAAGACAATATCAATGCCCGTTGGAAAAGTGGTGGATGTCGCAGTAGCTTAGCAAGACGGTTTTAATGCCCATTGGAAGAGACGTGGAGGTCGCAGTAGCTTAACAAGACGGTTTTAATGCCTCTTGGAAGAATGGTGGAAGTTGCAGTGGAATAAAGAGAGAATATCAATGCCCCTTGGAATAGTGGAGGAGGTCGCAGTAGTTTAACATGATGGATTTAATGCCCCTTGGAAGAGATGTGGGGGTCACAGTAGCTTAATAAGTTGGTTTTAATGCCCCTTGGAAAAGTGTAGAGCTTGCAGTAGCTTAACAAGACGGTTTTAATGCCCCTTGGAAGAATGGTGGAGGTCGCAGTGGAATAAAAAGACAATATCAATGCCCCTTGGAAAAGTGATGGAGGTCGCAGTATCTTAAAAAGATGGTTTTGATGCCCCTTGGATGAGACGTGGAGGTCGCAGTAGCTTAACAAGACGGTTTTAAAGCCCCTAGGAAGAATGGTGGAGGTCGCAGTGGAATAAAAAGACAATATCAATGCCCCTAGGAAAAGTGGTGGAGGTCGCAGTAGCTTAACAGGATGGTTTTGATGCCCCTTGGAAGAGATGTGGATGTCGCAGTAGCTTAACACGATGATTTTAATGCCCCTTGGAAGAATGGTGGAGGTTGCAGAGGAATGACAAGACTATATCAATGCCCCTTGGAAAAGGGGTGGAGGTCGCAGTAGCTTAACAAGATGGTTTTAATTCCCCTTGGAAGAGACGTGGAGATCACAGTAGCTTAACAAAACGGTTTTAATGCCCCATGGAAGAGACATGGATGTTGCATTAGCTTAACAAGGCGGTTTTAATGCCCCTTGGAAGAATGTTGGAGGTTGCAGTGGAATAAAAACACAATATCAATGCCCCTTGGAAAAGTGGTGGATGTCGCAGTAACTTAACAAGATGGTTTTAATGCCAAATGGAAGAGACGTGGAGGTCGCAGAAGCTTAACCAGATGGTTTTAATTCCCCTTGGAAGAGACGTGGAGGTCGCAGTAGCTTAACAAGACGGTTTTAATGCCCCTTGGAAGAATGGTGGAGGTCGCAGTGGAATAAAAAGACAATATCTATGCACCTTGGAAAAGTGGTGGATGTCGCAGTAGCTTATCAAGACGGTTTTAATGCCCATTGGAAGACATGTGGAGGTCGCAGTAGCTAAACAAGACCGTTTTAATGCCTCTTGGAAGAATGGTGGAGATTGCCGTGGAATAAAAAGACAATATCAATGCCCATTGGAAAAGTGGTGGAGGTCGCAGTAGCTTAACAAGACGGTTTTAATGCCACTTGGAAGAGATGTGGAGGTTGCAGTAGCTTAACAAGACGGTATTAATGCCCCTTGGAAGAATGGTGGAGGTCGCAGTGGAATGAAAAGACAATATCAATGCCCCTTGGAAAATTGGTGGAGGTGGCAGGAGCTTAACAAGACGGTTTTAATGCCCATTGGAAGAGATGTGGAGGTCGAAGTTGCTTAACAAGACAGTTTTAATGCCCCTTGGAAGGATGGTGGAGGTCGCAGTGGAAAAAAAAGACAATATCAATGCCCCTTGGAAAAGTGGTGGAGGTCGCAGAAGTTTAACAAGACCGATTTAATGCCCCTTGGAAGAGATGTGGGGGTCGCAGTAGCATAATAAGGTGGTTTTAATGCCCCTTGGAAAACTAGTAGAGTTTGCAGAAGCTTAATAAGACGGTTTTATTGCCCCTTGGAAGAATGGTGGAGGTCTCAGTGGAATAAAAAGACAATACCAATGCCCCTTAGAAAAGTGGTGTAGGTCGCAGTAGTTAAACAAGACGATTTTAATGCCCCTTGGATGAGATGTGGAGGTCGCGGTAGCTTAACAAGACGGTTTTAATGCCCCTTGGAAGAATGGTGGAGGTCGCAGTGGAATGAAAAGACAATATCAATACCTCTTGGAAAAATGGTGGAGGTCGCAGTAGCTTAAAAGACGGTTTTAATGCCACTTGGAGGAATGGTGGAGGTCGCGGTGGAATAAAAAGACAATATCAATGCCCCTTGGAAAAGTGGTGGAGGTCGCAGTAGTTTAACAATACGGATTTAATGCCCCTTGGAAGAGATGTGGGGGTCGCAGTAGCTTAACAAGATGGTTTTAATGCCCCTTGGAAGAGACGTGGAGGTCGCAGTAGCTTAGCAAGAGGGTTTTAATGCCCCTTGGAAGAATGGTGGATGTCGCAGAGGAATAAAAAGACAATATCAATGCCCCTTGGAAAAGTGGTGGAGGTCGCAGTAGCTTAAAAAGACATTTTTAGTGCCAATTGGTAGAGATGTGGAGGTCGCAGTAGCTTAACAAGACGGTTTGAATGCCCCTTGAAAGAATGGTGGAAGTTGCTGTGGATTAAAAATACAATATCAATGCCCCTTGGAAAAGTGGTGGATGTCGCAGTAGCTTAACAAGATAGTTTTAATGCCCCTTGGAATAGAAGTGGAGGTCGCAGTAGCTTAACAAGACGGTTTAACTGCCCCTTGGAAGAATGGTGGAGGTCCCAGTGGAATAAAAAGACAATATCAATGTCCCTTGGAAAAATGGTGGAGATCGCAGTAGCTTAACAAGATGGTTTTAATGCCCCTTGGAAGAGACAAGGAAATCGCAGCAGCTTAACAAGAAGGTTTTAATGCCCCTTGGAAGAATGTTGGAGGTTGCAGTGGAATAAAAAGACAATATCAATGCCCCTTGGAAAAGTGGTGGAGGTCGCAGTGGCTTAACAAGATGTTTTTAATGCCCCTTTGAAAAATGGTGGAGGTCACAGTAGCTTAACAAGATGATTTTTAATGCCCCTTGGAAGAATTGTGTAGGTCGCAGTGGAATAAAAAGACAATATCAATGCCCCTTGTAAAAGTGGTGGAGGTCGCAGTAGTTTAACAAGACGAATTTAATGCCCCTTGAAAGAGATGTGGGGGTCGCAGTAGCTTAATAAGATGGTTTTAATGCCCCTTGGAAAAGTGGTAGAGTTTGCAGTAGCTTAACAAAAAGGTTTTAATGCCCCTTGGAAGAATGGTGGAAGTCGCAGTGGAATGAAAAGACAATATCAATGCCCCTTGGAAAAGAGGTGGAGGTCGCAGTAATCTAACAAGACGGATTTAATGCCCCTTGGATGAGACGTGGAGGTCGCAGTAGCTTAACAAGGCGGTTTTAAAGCCCCTAGGAAGAATGGTGGAGGTCGCAGTGGAATAAAAAGACAATATCAATGCCCCTTGGAAAAGTGGTGGAGGTCGCAGTAGCTTAACAAGATGGTTTTGATGCCCCTTGGAAGAGATGTGGATGTCGCAGTAGCTTAACACGACGGTTTTAATGCCCCTTGGAAGAATGGTGGAGGACGCAGTGGAATAAAAATACAATATCAATGCCCCTCTGAAAAGTGGGGGAGGTCGCAGTAGCTTAACAAGACGGATTTAATGCTCCTCGGAAAAATTGTGGAGGTCGCAGTAGCTTAACAAGACAGTTTTAATGCCCCTTGGAAGAATGGTGAAGGTCGCAGTGGAATAAAAAGACAATATCAATGCCCCTTGGAAAAGTGGTGGAGGTCGCAGTAGCTTATCAAGATGGTTTTAATGCCCCTTGGAAGAGACGTGGAGGTCGCAGTAGCTTAACAAGACGGTTTTAATGACCCATGGAAGAATGGTGGAGGTCGCAGTGGAATAAAAAGACAATATCAATGCCCGTTGGAAAAGTGGTGGCCGTCGCAGTAGCTTAACAAGACGGTTTTAACACCCCTTGGAAGAGACGTGGATGTCGCAGTAGTTTAACAAGACGGTTTTAATGCCCCTTGGAAGAATGGTGGAGGTTGCAGTGGAATGAAAAGACAATATCAATGCCCCTTGGAAAAGTGGTTGAGGTCGCAGTAGCTTAAAAAAACGGTTTTAATGCCCCTTGGAAGAGATGTGGAGGTCGCAGTAGCTTAACAAGACAGTTTTAATGCCCCTTGGAAGAATGGTGGAGGTCGCAGTGGAATAAAAAGACAATATCAATGCCCCTTGCAAAAGTGGTGGAGGTCGCAGTAGTTTAACAAGATGGATTTAATGCCCCTTGGAAGAGATGTGGGGGTCACAGTAGCTTAATAAGTTGGTTTTAATGCCCCTTGGAAAAGTGGTAGAGCTTGCAGTAGCTTAACAAGACGGTTTTAATGCCCCTTGGAAGAATGGTGGAGGTCGCAGTGGAATAAAAAGACAATATCAATGCCCCTTGGAAAAGTGATGGAGGTCGCAGTAGCTTAACAAGATGGTTTTGATGCCCCTTGGATGAGACGTGGAGGTCGCAGTAGCTTAACAAGACGGTTTTAAAGCCCCTAGGAAGAATGGTGGAGGTCGCAGTGGAATAAAAAGACAATATCAATGCCCCTTGGAAAAGTGGTGGAGGTCGCAGTAGCTTAACAGGATGGTTTTGATGCCCCTTGGAAGAGATGTGGATGTCGCAGTAGCTTAACACGATGATTTTAATGCCCCATGGAAGAATGGTGGAGGTTGCAGAGGAATGAAAAGACTATATCAATGCCCCTTGGAAAAGGGGTGGAGGTCGCAGTAGCTTAACAAGATGGTTTTAATTCCCCTTGGAAGAGATGTGGAGGTCACAGTAGCTTAACAAAACGGTTTTAATGCCCCATGGAAGAGACATGGATGTTGCATTAGCTTAACAAGGCGGTTTTAATGCCCCTTGGAAGAATGGTGGAGGTTGCAGTGGAATAAAAACACAATATCAATGCCCCTTGGAAAAGTGGTGGATGTCGCAGTAACTTAACAAGATGGTTTTAATGCCCATTGGAAGAGACGTGGAGGTCGCAGTAGCTTACCAAGATGGTTTTAATTCCCCTTGAAAGAGACGTGGAGGTCGCAGTAGCTTAAAAAGATGGTTTTAATGCCCCTTGGAAGAATGGTGGAGGTTGCAGTGGAATAAAAAGACAATATCAATGCCCCTTGGAAAAGTGTTGGAGGTCGCAGTAGCTTAACAAGAAGGTATTAATGCCCCTTGGAAGAGATGTGGAGGTCGCAGTAGCTTAACAAGACGGTTTTAATGCCCCTTGGAAGAATGGTGGAGGTCGCAGTGGAATGAAAAGACAATATCAATGCCCCTCTGAAAAGTGGTGGAGGTCGCAGTAGCTTAACAATACGGTTTTAATGACCCATGGAAGAATGGTGGAGGTCGCAGTGGAATAAAAAGACAATATCAATGCCTCTTGGAAAAGTGGTGGATGTCGCAGTAGCTTTGCAAGACGGTTTTAATGCCCATTTGAAGAGACGTGGAGGTCGCAGTAGCTTAACAAGATGGTTTTAATTACCCTTGGAAGAGAAGTGGAAGTCGCAGTAGCTTAACCAGACGGTTTTAATGCCCCTTGGAAGAGATATGGAGGTCGCAGTAGCTTAACAAGACAGTTTTAATGCCCCTTGGAAGAATGGTGGAGGTCGCAGTGGAAAAAAAAGACAATATCAATGCCCCTTGGAAAAGTGGTGGAGGTCGCAGTAGTTTAACAAGATGGATTTAATGCCCCTTGGCAGAGATGTGGGGGTCGCAGTAGCTTAATAAGATGGTTTTAATGCCCCTTGGAAAAGTGGTAGAGTTTGCAGTAACTTAACAAGACGGTTTTAATGCCCCTTGGAAGAATGGTGGAGGTCACAGTGGAATAAAAAGGCAATATCAATGCCCCTTGGAAAAGTGGTGGAGTTCGCAGTAGTTAAACAAGACGGTTTTAATGCCCCTTGGACGAGACGTGGAGGTCGCAGTAGCTTAACAAGATGGTTTTAATGCCGCTAGCAAGAATGGTGGAGGTCGCAGTGGAATAAAAAGACAATATCAATGCCCCTTGGAAAAGTGGTGGAGGTCGCAGTAGCTTAACAAGATGGTTTTAATGCCCCTTGAAAGAGATGTGGAGGTCGCAGTAGCTTAATAAGACGGTTTTAATGCCCCTTGGAAGAATGGTGAAGGTCGCAGTAGAATAAAAATACAATATCAATGCCCCTCTGAAAAGTGGTGGAGGTCGCAGTAGCTTAACAAGACTGATTTAATGCCCCTTGGAAAAGATGTGGAGATCGCAGTAGCTTAACAAGACGGTTTTAATGCCCCTTGGAAGAATGGTGGAGGTTGAAGTGGAATAAAAAGACAATATCAATACCCCTTGGAAAAGTGGTGGAGGTCGCAGTAGCTTATCAAGATGGTTTTAATGCCCCTTGGAAGAGACGTGGAGGTAGCAGCAGCTTAACAAGACGGTTTTAATGACCCATGGAAGAATGGTGGAGGTCACAGTGGAATAAAAAGACAATATCAATGCCCCTTGGAAAAGTGGTGGACATCGCAGTAGCTTAACAAGACTGTTTGAACACCCCTTGGAAGAGACATGGATGTCGCAGTAGCTTAACAAGACAGTTTTAATGCCCCTTGGAAGAATTGTGGAGGTTGCAGTGGAATAAAAAGACTATATCAATGCCCCTTGGAAAGGTGGTGGAGGTCGCAGTAGCTTAACAAGACGGTTTTAATTCCCCTTGGAAGAGACGTGGAGGTCGCAGTAGCTTAACAAGACAGTTTTAATGCCCCTTGGAAGAGACGTGGATGTCGCATTAGCTT
This sequence comes from Phyllobates terribilis, assembly GCF_046119375.1. Lineage (NCBI taxonomy): Eukaryota > Metazoa > Chordata > Amphibia > Anura > Dendrobatidae > Phyllobates > Phyllobates terribilis. Next base: position 418,830,295 of record NW_027362762.1, on the reverse strand, counting down.
AACAAGGCGGTTTTAATGCCCCTTGGAAAAATGGTGGAGGTCACAATGGAATAAAAAGACAATATCATTGCCCCTTGGAAACGTGGTGGATGTCGCAGTAGCTTAACAAGACGGTTTTAATGCAAATTGGAAGAGACGTGGAGGTCGCAGTAGCTTAACAAGATGGTTTCAATGCCCCTTGGAAGAATGTTGGAGGTTGCAATGGAATAAAAAGACAATATCAATGCCCCTTGGAAAAGTGGTGGAGGTCGCAGTAGCTTAACAAGACGGTTTTAATGCCCCTTGGAAGAGATGTGGAGGTCACAGTAGCTTAACAAGATGGTTTTAATGCCCCTTGGAAGAATGGTGGAGGTCGCAGTGGAATAAAAAGACAATATCAATGCCCCTTGAAAAAGTGGTGGAGGTCGCAGTAGCTTAGCAAGATGGTTTTAATGCCCCTTGGAAGAGACGTGGAGGTCACAGTAGCTTAACAAGACGGTTTTAATGCCCCATGGAAGAATGGTGGAGGTCGCAGTGGAATAAAAAGACAATATCAATGCCCCTTGGAAAACTGGTGGAGGTCGCAGTACCTTAACAAGTTGGTTTTATTGCCCCTTGGAAGAGACGTGGAGGTCGCAGTAGCTTAACAATATGGTTTTAATGCCCCTTGGAAGAGAAGTGGAGGTCGCAGGAGCTTAAACAAGACGCTTTTAATGCCCCTTGGAAGAGACGTGGAGGTCGCAGAAGATTAACAAGACGGTTTTAATGCCCCTTGGAAAAGACTTGGTTTTTTGTCTTGTTTGCATTCTGTGCAATTTAAGGGTGTGGCATCCCCTTTGTTGAGCTGATTAGTATATATGTAGCTTACCACGGGCCTAGGTGGTCTGGAGTTGGGACACGGTCCTATTTGTCTACCCTTTTATATGCATTACTTCAACTTTGATATACAGTAAGGTTTTTAATATAGGCAGTATAGGTACCGTCCCAATTTGGGGTCACCTTGCCGCTGGTGGGACGGCTTGTATACTTTTTTTGATCAAAAATAGTTCACTAAGTACCCTATATTTATTATGCAACTTTGCTTTACATTTATATATAATGATGGTAGGGTATGAGATATATTTTTGTCTTTTGTAGGTTTTGCCCCTTGGAAAAGACGTGGAGGTCGCAGTAGGTTAACTAGATGGTTTTAATACCCCTTGGAAGAATGGTGGAGGTCGCAGTGGAATAAAAAGACAAGATCAATGCCCCTTGGAAAAGTGGTGGAGGTCGCAGTAGCTTAACAATTTGGTTTTATTGCCCCTTGAAAGAGACGTGGAGGTCGCAGTAGCTTAACAAGATGGTTTTAATGCCCCTTGGAAGAGACGTGGAGGTCGCAGTAGCTTAAACAAGACACTTTTAATGCCCCTTGGAAGAGACGTGGAGGTCGCAGTGGCTTAAAAAGACGTTTTTAATGCCCCTTGGAAGAATGGTGGAGGTCGCAGTGGAATAAAAATACAATATCAATGCCCCTCTGGAAAGTGGTGGAGGTTGCAGTAGCTTAACAAGACGGATTTAATGCCCCTTGGAAAAGATGTGGAGGTGGCAGTAGCTTAACAAGACGGTTTTAATGCCCCTTGGAAGAATGGTAGAGGTCGCAGTGGAATAAAAAGACAATATCAAAGGCCATTGGAAAAGTGGTGGAGGTCGCAGTAGCTTATCAAGATGGTTTTAATGCCCCTTGGAAGAGACGTGGAGGTCGTAGTAGCTTAGCAAGACGGTTTTAATGCCCATTGGAAGAGACATGGAGGTCGCAGTAGCTTAACAAGATGGTTTTAATTCCCCTTGGAAGAGAAGTGGAGGTCGCAGTAGCTTAACAAGACGGTTTTAATGCCCCTTGGAAGAGATATGGAGGTCGCAGTAGCTTAACAAGACAGTTTTAATGCCCCTTGGAAGAGTGTTGGAGGTTGCAGAGGAATAAAAAGACAATATCAATGCCCCTTGGAAAAGTGGTGGAGGTCGCACTAGCTTAACAAGACGGTTTTAATGCCCCTTGGAAGAGATATGGAGGTCGCAGTAGCTTAACAAGACAGTTTTAATGCCCCTTGGAAGAATGTTGGAGGTTGCAGAGGAATAAAAAGACAATATCAATGCCCCTTGGAAAAGTGGTAGAGCTTGCAGTAGCTTAACAAGACGGTTTTAATGCCCCTTGGAAGAATGGTGGAGGTCGCAGTGGAATAAAAAGACAATATCAATGCCCCTTGGAAAAGTGATGGAGGTCGCAGTAGCTTAACAAGATGGTTTTGATGCCCCTTGGATGAGACGTGGAGGTCGCAGTAGCTTAACAAGACGGTTTTAAAGCCCCTAGGAAGAATGGTGGAGGTCGCAGTGGAATAAAAAGACAATATCAATGCCCCTTGGAAAAGTGGTGGAGGTCGCAGTAGCTTAACAGGATGGTTTTGATGCCCCTTGGAAGAGATGTGGATGTCGCAGTAGCTTAACACGATGATTTTAATGCCCCATGGAAGAATGGTGGAGGTTGCAGAGGAATGAAAAGACTATATCAATGCCCCTTGGAAAAGGGGTGGAGGTCGCAGTAGCTTAACAAGATGGTTTTAATTCCCCTTGGAAGAGACGTGGAGGTCACAGTAGCTTAACAAAACGGTTTTAATGCCCCATGGAAGAGACATGGATGTTGCATTAGCTTAACAAGGCGGTTTTAATGCCCCTTGGAAGAATGGTGGAGGTTGCAGTGGAATAAAAACACAATATCAATGCCCCTTGGAAAAGTGGTGGATGTCGCAGTAACTTAACAAGATGGTTTTAATGCCCATTGGAAGAGACGTGGAGGTCGCAGAAGCTTAACCAGATGGATTTAATTCCCCTTGGAAGAGACGTGGAGGTCGCAGTAGCTTAACAAGACGGTTTTAATGCCCCTTGGAAGAATGGTGGAGGTCGCAGTGGAATAAAAAGACAATATCAATGGCCCTTGGAAAAGTGGTGGAGGTCGCAGTAGCTTATCAAGATGGTTTTAATGCCCATTGGAAGAGACGTGGAGGTCGCAGTAGCTTACCAAGATGGTTTTAATTCCCCTTGAAAGAGACGTGGAGGTCGCAGTAGCTTAAAAAGATGGTTTTAATGCCCCTTGGAAGAATGGTGGAGGTTGCAGTGGAATAAAAAGACAATATCAATGCCCCTTGGAAAAGTGTTGGAGGTCGCAGTAGCTTAACAAGAAGGTATTAATGCCCCTTGGAAGAGATGTGGAGGTCGCAGTAGCTTAACAAGACGGTTTTAATGCCCCTTGGAAGAATGGTGGAGGTCGCAGTGGAATGAAAAGACAATATCAATGCCCCTCTGAAAAGTGGTGGAGGTCGCAGTAGCTTAACAATACGGTTTTAATGACCCATGGAAGAATGGTGGAGGTCGCAGTGGAATAAAAAGACAATATCAATGCCTCTTGGAAAAGTGGTGGATGTCGCAGTAGCTTTGCAAGACGGTTTTAATGCCCATTTGAAGAGACGTGGAGGTCGCAGTAGCTTAACAAGATGGTTTTAATTACCCTTGGAAGAGAAGTGGAAGTCGCAGTAGCTTAACCAGACGGTTTTAATGCCCCTTGGAAGAGATATGGAGGTCGCAGTAGCTTAACAAGACAGTTTTAATGCCCCTTGGAAGAATGGTGGAGGTCGCAGTGGAAAAAAAAGACAATATCAATGCCCCTTGGAAAAGTGGTGGAGGTCGCAGTAGTTTAACAAGATGGATTTAATGCCCCTTGGCAGAGATGTGGGGGTCGCAGTAGCTTAATAAGATGGTTTTAATGCCCCTTGGAAAAGTGGTAGAGTTTGCAGTAACTTAACAAGACGGTTTTAATGCCCCTTGGAAGAATGGTGGAGGTCACAGTGGAATAAAAAGGCAATATCAATGCCCCTTGGAAAAGTGGTGGAGTTTGCAGTAGTTAAACAAGACGGTTTTAATGCCCCTTGGACGAGACGTGGAGGTCGCAGTAGCTTAACAAGATGGTTTTAATGCCGCTAGCAAGAATGGTGGAGGTCGCAGTGGAATAAAAAGACAATATCAATGCCCCTTGGAAAAGTGGTGGAGGTCGCAGTAGCTTAACAAGATGGTTTTAATGCCCCTTGAAAGAGATGTGGAGGTCGCAGTAGCTTAATAAGACGGTTTTAATGCCCCTTGGAAGAATGGTGAAGGTCGCAGTAGAATAAAAATACAATATCAATGCCCCTCTGAAAAGTGGTGGAGGTCGCAGTAGCTTAACAAGACTGATTTAATGCCCCTTGGAAAAGATGTGGAGATCGCAGTAGCTTAACAAGACGGTTTTAATGCCCCTTGGAAGAATGGTGGAGGTTGAAGTGGAATAAAAAGACAATATCAATACCCCTTGGAAAAGTGGTGGAGGTCGCAGTAGCTTATCAAGATGGTTTTAATGCCCCTTGGAAGAGACGTGGAGGTAGCAGCAGCTTAACAAGACGGTTTTAATGACCCATGGAAGAATGGTGGAGGTCACAGTGGAATAAAAAGACAATATCAATGCCCCTTGGAAAAGTGGTGGACATCGCAGTAGCTTAACAAGACTGTTTGAACACCCCTTGGAAGAGACATGGATGTCGCAGTAGCTTAACAAGACAGTTTTAATGCCCCTTGGAAGAATTGTGGAGGTTGCAGTGGAATAAAAAGACTATATCAATGCCCCTTGGAAAGGTGGTGGAGGTCGCAGTAGCTTAACAAGACGGTTTTAATTCCCCTTGGAAGAGACGTGGAGGTCGCAGTAGCTTAACAAGACAGTTTTAATGCCCCTTGGAAGAGACGTGGATGTCGCATTAGCTTAACAAGGCGGTTTTAATGCCCCTTGGAAGAATGGTGGAGGTCACAATGGAATAAAAAGACAATATCATTGCCCCTTGGAAACGTGGTGGATGTCGCAGTAGCTTAACAAGACGGTTTTAATGCAAATTGGAAGAGACGTGGAGGTCGCAGTAGCTTAACAAGATGGTTTCAATGCCCCTTGGAAGAATGTTGGAGGTTGCAATGGAATAAAAAGACAATATCAATGCCCCTTGGAAAAGTGGTGGAGGTCGCAGTAGCTTAACAAGACGGTTTTAATGCCCCTTGGAAGAGATGTGGAGGTCACAGTAGCTTAACAAGATGGTTTTAATGCCCCTTGGAAGAATGGTGGAGGTCGCAGTGGAATAAAAAGACAATATCAATGCCCCTTGAAAAAGTGGTGGAGGTCGCAGTAGCTTAGCAAGATGGTTTTAATGCCCCTTGGAAGAGACGTGGAGGTCACAGTAGCTTAACAAGACGGTTTTAATGCCCCATGGAAGAATGGTGGAGGTCGCAGTGGAATAAAAAGACAATATCAATGCCCCTTGGAAAACTGGTGGAGGTCGCAGTACCTTAACAAGTTGGTTTTATTGCCCCTTGGAAGAGACGTGGAGGTCGCAGTAGCTTAACAATATGGTTTTAATGCCCCTTGGAAGAGAAGTGGAGGTCGCAGGAGCTTAAACAAGACGCTTTTAATGCCCCTTGGAAGAGACGTGGAGGTCGCAGAAGATTAACAAGACGGTTTTAATGCCCCTTGGAAAAGACTTGGATTTTGTCTTGTTTGCATTCTGTGCAATTTAAGGGTGTGGCATCCCCTTTGTTGAGCTGATTAGTATATATGTAGCTTACCACGGGCCTAGGTGGTCTGGAGTTGGGACACGGTCCTATTTGTCTACCCTTTTATATGCATTACTTCAACTTTGATATACAGTAAGGTTTTTAATATAGGCAGTATAGGTACCGTCCCAATTTGGGGTCACCTTGCCGCTGGTGGGACGGCTTGTATACTTTTTTTGATCAAAAATAGTTCACTAAGTACCCTATATTTATTATGCAACTTTGCTTTACATTTATATATAATGATGGTAGGGTATGAGATATATTTTTGTCTTTTGTAGGTTTTGCCCCTTGGAAAAGACGTGGAGGTCGCAGTAGGTTAACTAGATGGTTTTAATACCCCTTGGAAGAATGGTGGAGGTCGCAGTGGAATAAAAAGACAAGATCAATGCCCCTTGGAAAAGTGGTGGAGGTCGCAGTAGCTTAACAATTTGGTTTTATTGCCCCTTGGAAGAGACGTGGAGGTCGCAGTAGCTTAACAAGATGGTTTTAATGCCCCTTGGAAGAGACGTGGAGGTCGCAGTAGCTTAAACAAGACACTTTTAATGCCCCTTGGAAGAGACGTGGAGGTCGCAGTGGCTTAAAAAGACGTTTTTAATGCCCCTTGGAAGAATGGTGGAGGTCGCAGTGGAATAAAAATACAATATCAATGCCCCTCTGGAAAGTGGTGGAGGTTGCAGTAGCTTAACAAGACGGATTTAATGCCCCTTGGAAAAGATGTGGAGGTGGCAGTAGCTTAACAAGACGGTTTTAATGCCCCTTGGAAGAATGGTAGAGGTCGCAGTGGAATAAAAAGACAATATCAAAGGCCCTTGGAAAAGTGGTGGAGGTCGCAGTAGCTTATCAAGATGGTTTTAATGCCCCTTGGAAGAGACGTGGAGGTCGTAGTAGCTTAGCAAGACGGTTTTAATGCCCATTGGAAGAGACATGGTGTTATGCACACGCCCGGGCTAAGCGGCGTGTGCGTGTGATTGGTAGTGATTCCACTGGACCGTGCCGGAGAGTGAATGCCTGGAGGGGCGTGACTAGGTATTCACCCGATCCGACCAGGGTCGCACGACGGCATACGACGCCAGTGCACCAAGGAGGAACCGAGCAGAGGGACCAGGTGCTACTCCAGGACAGACCCCGGACACGGCTGTTGACCCACACAGGGGAATACAGGAACAGGCTGGTAGGCTGGCACACAGACTGGTGGGTATAGGCAGGCACGACTGGTATGCAGGCAGGCGGGTATGCAGGCAGGGGGGTAAAGGCAAGCACAGCTAGAGTGCAGACAGGGAGGCACTAGCAGGTAGGAACACAGGCGGGATAGGACCCAGTACACACCGGGACTAAGGAACAATACAGGCAGAACAGGTAAAGGACAGGAGAGAGTTCAGACTGGAACTGAGTGTACGATGGAGACCGACACTGCAGAGGGATACAGGAGCGGGTCTGGGAATACGGCCCCCAGAGAGGCGGAACGAACAGGCAAGGAGCGTGTTCAGACAGGACAGACCAGACACAGGAGCGGGTCTAGGAAATCGGCCACTAGAAGGCGGAGCGAACAGGCAAGGAGCGTGTTCAGACAGGACAGACCAGACACAGGAGCGGGTCTAGGAAATCGGCCACTAGAAGGCGAGAGGAACAGGCTAGGAGCGTGTTCAGACAGGTCAGACAAGATACAGGAACGGGTCTAGGTAATCGGCCCCTAGAAGGCAGGAGGAACAGGCTAGGAGCGTGTTCAGACAGGACAGACAAGAGAACACAGAAAGGACTCAGTTCAGACACGGGAACTAATACCGAAAAGCAGGAGACATACAGGACTCAGTTCAGACACGGGAGCTGATACCGCAAAGCAGGAGACATACAGGACTCAGTTCAGACACGGGAGCTGATACCGCAAAGCAGAAGACATACAGGACTCAGTTCAGACAGGCCTGGAAATACAGCCTCCAGGAAAGGCAGACAAGGAAACAAAGAACGGGACCTGGCACCTTCAGAGTGCAAGCACACACTGAAGGAAACACTATGCTCAGGCAGGGATAGAAGGGAGCTGCTGAGCTATATACCAAGTGACAGACAGCAATAGGCTGAGGACGCACAAGGGGTGTGACCCACAGCAGGTACAAAAGGCAGGAAGTGATCGGGCGCCGCCCTTAAGCAGCAGAAACAGACACAAACAGACAGCATGGAGGGAAGCCAGAGAGACATTCTGGACAGGAGATCAAGTGCGCCCTCTTGCACAGTGGGAGATGGACCACCATGCAAGGACGCCGCCAGGTATGTTACACATGGAGGTCGCAGTAGCTTAACAAGATGGTTTTAATTCCCCTTGGAAGAGAAGTGGAGGTCGCAGTAGCTTAACAAGACGGTTTTAATGCCCCTTGGAAGAGATATGGAGGTCGCAGTAGCTTAACAAGACAGTTTTAAGGCCCCTTGGAAGAATGTTGGAGGTTGCAGAGGAATAAAAAGACAATATCAATGCCCCTTGGAAAAGTGGTGGAGGTCGCACTAGCTTAACAAGACGGTTTTAATGCCCCTTGGTAGAGATGTGGAGGTCACAGTAGCTTAACAAGATGGTTTTAATGCCCCTTGGAAGAATGGTGGAGGTCGCAGTGGAATAAAAAGACAATATCAATGCCCCTTGGAAAAGTGGTGGAGGTCGCAGTAGCTTAACAGGATGGTTTTGATGCCCCTTGGAAGAGACGTGGAGGTCGCAGTGGCTTAAACAAGACACTTTTAATGCCCCTTGGAAGAGACGTGGAGGTCGCAGTAGCTTAAAAAGACGTTTTTAATGCCCCTTGGAAGAATGGTGGAGGTCGCAGTGGAATAAAAATACAATATCAATGCCCCTCTGGAAAGTGGTGGAGGTTGCAGTAGCTTAACAAGACGGATTTAATGTCCTTGGAAAAGATGTGGAGGTCGCAGTAGCTTAACAAGACGGTTTTAATGCCCCTTGGAAGAATGGTAGAGGTCGCAGTGGAATAAAAAGACAATATCAATGGCCCTTGGAAAAGTGGTGGAGGTCGCAGTAGCTTATCAAGATGGTTTTAATGCCCCTTGGAAGAGACGTGGAGGTCGTAGTAGCTTAAGAAGACGGTTTTAATGACCCATGGAAGAATGGTGGAGGTCGCAGTGGAATAAAAAGACAATATCAATGCCCCTTGGAAAAGTGGTGGATGTCGCAGTAGCTTAGCAAGACGGTTTTAATGCCCCTTAGAAGAGACATGGAGGTCGCAGTAGCTTAACAAGATGGTTTTAATTCCCCTTGGAAGAGAAGTGGAGGTCGCAGTAGCTTAACAAGACGGTTTTAATGCCCCTTGGAAGAGATATGGAGGTCGCAGTAGCTTAAAAGGACAGTTTTAATGCCCCTTGGAAGAATGGTGGAGGTCGCAGTGGAATAAAAAGACAATATCAATGCCCCTTGGAAAAGTGGTGGAGGTAGCAGTAGCTTAACAAGACGGTTTTAATGCCCCTTGGCAGAGATGTAGGGGTCGCAGTAGCTTAATAAGATGGTTTTAATGCCCCCTGGAAAAGTGGTGGAGTTTGCAGTAGCTTAGCAAGACGGTTTTAATGCCCCTTGGAAGAATGGTGGAGGTCACAGAGGAATAAAAAGGCAATATCAATGCCCCTTGGAAAAGTGGTGGAGTTCGCAGTAGTTAAACAAGACGGTTTTAATGCCCCTTGGATGAGACGTCAAGGTCGCAGTAGCTTATCAAGACGGTTTTAATGCCCCTAGCAAGAATGGTGGAGGTCGCAGTGGAATAAGAAGACAATATCAATGCCCCTTGGAAAAGTGGTTGAGGTCGCAGTAGCTTAAGAAGATGTTTTTAATGCCCCTTGGAAGAGATGTGGAGGTCGCAGTAGCTTAACAAGACGGTTATAATGCCCCTTGGAAGAATGGTGGAGGTCGCAGTAGAATAAAAATACAATATCAATGCCCCTCTGAAAAGTGGTGGAGGTCGCAGTAGCTTAACAAGATGGATATAATGCCCCTTGGAAAAGATGTGGAGATCGCAGTAGCTTAACAAGACGGTTTTAATGCCCCTTGGAAGAATGGTGGAGGTCGCAGTGGAATAAAAAGACAATATCAATACCCCTTGGAAAAGTGGTGGAGGTCGCAGTAGCTTATCAAGATGGTTTTAATGCCCCTTGGAAGAGACGTGGAGGTAGCAGTAGCTTAACAAGACGGTTTTAATGATCCATGGAAGAATGGTGGAGGTCGCAGTGGAATAAAAAGACAATATCAATGCCCCTTGGAAAAGTGGTGGACGTCGCAGTAGCTTAACAAGACTGTTTTAACACCCCTTGGAAGAGACATGGATGTCGCAGTAGCTTAACAAGATGGTTTTAATGCCCCTTGGAAGAATGGTGGAGGGTGCAGAGGAATAAAAAGACAATATCAATGCCCCTTGGAAAAGTGGTGGAGGTCGCAGTAGCATAACGAGACGGTTTTAATGCCCTTTGGAAGAGATGTGGAGGTCGCAGTAGCTTAACAAGACAGTTTTAATGCCCCATGGAAGTATGGTGGAGGTCGCAGTGGAATAAAAAGACAATATCAATGCCCCTTGGAAGAATGGTGGAGGTCGCAGTAGCTTAACAAGACAGTTTTAATGCACCTTGGAAGAGACGTGGAGGTCGCAGTAGCTTAACAAGAAAGTTTTAATGCCCCTTGGAAGAATTGTGGAGGCTGCAGTAGAATAAAAGACTATATCAATGCCCCTTGGAAAGGTGGTGGAGGTCGCAGTAGCTTAACAAGACGGTTTTAATTCCCCTTGGAAGAGACGTGGAGGTCGCAGTAGCTTAACAAGACAGTTTTAATGCCCCTTGGAAGAGACGTGGATGTCGCAGTAGCTTAACAAGATGGTTTCAATGCCCCTTGGAAGAATGTTGGAGGTTGCAGTGGAATAAAAAGACAATATCAATGCCCCTTGGAAAAGTGGTGGAGGTCGCACTAGCTTAACAAGACGGTTTTAATGCCCCTTGGTAGAGATGTGGAGGTCACAGTAGCTTAACAAGATGGTTTTAATGCCCCTTGGAAGAATGGTGGAGGTCCCAGTGGAATAAAAAGACAATATCAATGCACCTTGGAAAAGTGGTGGAGGTCGCACTAGCTTAACAAGACGGTTTTAGTGCCCCTTGGAAGAGATGTGGAGGTCACAGTAGCTTAACAAGATGGTTTTAATGCCTCTTGGAGGAATGGTGGAGGTCCCAGTGGAATAAAAAGACAATATCAATGCCCCTTGGAAAAGTGGTGGAGGTCGCAGTAGCTTAGCAAGATGGTTTAAATGCCCCATGGAAGTATGGTGGAGGTCGCAGTGGAATAAAAAGACAATATCAATGCCCCTTGGAAGAATGGTGGAGGTCGCAGTAGCTTAACAAGACAGTTTTAATGCCCCTTGGAAGAGACGTGGAGGTCGCAGTAGCTTAACAAGACGGTTTTAATGCCCCTTGGAAGAATTGTGGAGGTTGCAGTGGAATAAAAGACTATATCAATGCCCCTTGGAAAGGTGGTGGAGGTCGCAGTAGCTTAAAAAGACGGTTTTAATTCCCCTTGGAAGAGACGTGGAGGTCGCAGTAGCTTAACAAGACAGTTTTAATGCCCCTTGGAAGAGACGTGGATGTCGCATTAGCTTAACAAGGCAGTTTTAATGCCCCTTGGAAGAATGGTGGAGGTCACAGTGGAATAAAAAGACAATATCAATGCCCCTTGGAAACGTGGTGGATGTCGCAGTAGCTTAACAAGACGGTTTTAATGCCCATTGGAAGAGACGTGGAGGTCGCAGTAGCTTAACAAGATGGTTTCAATGCCCCTTGGAAGAATGTTGGAGGTTGCAATGGAATAAAAAGACAATATCAATGCCCCTTGGAAAAGTGGTGGAGGTCGCAGTAGCTTAACAAGACGGTTTTAATGCCCCTTGGAAGAGATGTGGAGGTCACAGTAGCTTAACAAGATGGTTTTAATGCCCCTTGGAAGAATGGTGGAGGTCCCAGTGGAATAAAAAGACAATATCAATGCCCCTTGGAAAAGTGGTGGAGGTCGCAGTAGCTTAGCAAGATGGTTTTAATGCCCCTTGGAAGAGACGTGGAGGTGACAGTAGCTTAACAAGACGGTTTTAATGCCCCATGGAAGAATAGTGGAGGTCGCAGTGGAATAAAAAAAACAATATCAATGCCCCTTGGAAAAGTTGTGGAGGTCGCAGTAGCTTAACAAGTTGGTTTTATTGCCCCTTGGAAGAGACGTGGAGGTCGCAGTAGCTTAACAATATGGTTTTAATGCCCCTTGGAAGAGAAGTGGAGGTCGCAGTAGCTTAAACAAGATGCTGTTAGTGCCCCTTGGAAGAGACGTGGAGGTCGCAGAAGATTAACAGGACGGTTTTAATGCCCCTTGGAAAAGACGTGGAGGTCGTAGTAGATTAACTAGATGGTTTTAATGCCCCTTGGAAGAATGGTGGAGGTCGCAGTGGAATAAAAAGACAATATCAATGCCCCTTGGAAAAGTGGTGGAGGTCGCAGTAGCTTAACAATTTGGTTTTATTGCCCCTTGGAAGAGACGTGGAGGTCGCAGTAGCTTAACAAGATGGTTTTAATGCCCCTTGGAAGAGACGTGGAGGTCGCAGTAGCTTAATCAAGACACTTTTAATGCCCCTTGGAAGAGACGTGGAGGTCGCAGTAGATTAACAAGATGGTTTTAATGCCCCTTGGAAGAGACGTGGAGGTCGCAGTAGCTTAACTCGATGGTTTTAATGCCCCTTGGAAGAATGGTGGAGGTCGCAGTGGAATAAAAAGACAATATCAATGCCCCTTGGAAAAGTGGTTGAGATCGCAGTAGGTTACAAAGACGGTTTTAATGCCCCTTGGAAGAAACGTGGAGTTCGCAATAGCTCCAATAGATGGTTTTAATGCCCCTTGGAAGAATGGTGGAGGTTGCAGTGCAATAAAAAGACAATATCAATGCTTCTTGGAAAAGTGGTGGAGGTCGCAGTAGCTTAACCAGATGGTTTTAATGCCCCTTGGAAGAGACGTGGAGGTCGCAGTAGCTTAACAAGACGGTTTTAATGCCCCTTGGAAAAGTGGTGGAGGTCGCAGTAGCTTAACAAGACGGTTTTCATGTCCCTTACAAGAGTCATGCAGTACCGCATATTAAAAACATTATTCCCTTTATTGGGGTGTGGGTCTCCCATAGTCTTTGCCTATGCCTTCCAAGCAAAAGCTGCCAAAAATTAGGACGGAGGAATTTGCTATGCTGGCTAACAAGAGCCATGCAGTATAGCATATTAAAAACATTATTCCCATTATTGGGGAGTTGTTCTCCCATAGTCTTTACCTATGCCTTCCAAGCAAAAACTGCCAAAAATTAGGACGGAGGAACTTGCAATACTGGCAACACGGACCACGGTCACCCTGGTGGTATAGCAGTGGTGGAGGCTGAGGATAAGGAGGAGAGCAAAATACAGCCGAAATGAGGAAGCGTATACCCATGTGTGGGTGTGAAGAGGTGCATTGGAATACACCTCTCGAAATAACACAGTGGATTTGACTTTATGTTACTCTGCTGTCATTTGGTGGTGATGAGAAGTCTTTCCCAATCCAGCCCTTCTTCATTTTGATATGTGTCAGCTTGTCAGCATTGTCAGTTGACAGTCGAGTGTGCTTATCAGTTATAATTCCCCCAGCGGCACTAAAAACACGCTCCGATAACACGCTAGCGGAAGGGCAGGCCAGGACCTCCAAGGCGTACAGAGTCAGTTCATTCCAAGTGTCCAGCTTGGATAACCATTAATCAAAAGGCACAGAGGAATCACGGAGGACACTGGTACGGTCGGCAAGGTACTCCCTCACCTTCTTTTGAAACTTTCCACTCCTTGTGAGAGTACCCCGCGCCTCAGGGCCTGTAAGTTGGGTGGGTCTCATAAAACTGTCCCAGAATGTTGACAGTGTTCCCCTGCCTCTGCTGGATTGGAGTTGCGTCTCTCTCGCCTGTACGCCTTGGTTGGTCAACGAACTGTGACCTCTGCCGCAAGCTTTTTTAGATGGGAATTTTTTTAACAGTTCTGCATCAAGGGCCTTCTGGTACTGCCACATATTTGTAGACCTCTCTAGCTCAGGAATAAGAGAGTGAAAGTTCTCCTTGTAGCGGAGGTCTAAAAGTGTCACCAACCAGTAATGACTGTCATCCAACATTTTGACAACGTGAGGGTCACAGTTAAGGCAGCGTAATATCAAGTCAGCCATGCATGCCAGACTGGTAACGGGCAAGACTTCCGTGTCCTCTCCAAGATGACCACTGACCATGCTCTCCCCCTCCTCCTCCTCCTTCCACCTGTCCTCAGTCCACCCACGCTTAACCGACTGTATGACAGTTGTACAGGTAATACCGTCTACAGCGCATGATACCAGCTCCTGTTCTTCCTCATCCTCCTTCTCCTCCTCTCCCTCATTGTCCCCCAATGCACTTTGGGATGAGATGAGGCTGGGCTGTGTGTACTCCCCCATTACGGCTTCTTGATTCATCTCATCATACTCTGGCTCCAATATCTCCTCTTTAATTCTCTGCAAAGAGCGTTGCAAAAGACAGACAAGTGGGATGCTGATTCTAATGATGGCATCATCTCCACTCACCATCTTGGTGGACTCCTCAAAGTTTGTCAGGATGGTACATATGTCAGACATCCAGGTCCACTCCTGAGGTCTTATGTGTGGAGTCTGACCTGAATATCGACGGCCTTGTTGCAGCTGGTACTCCACAACTGCTCTCTTCTGCTCACAAATGCTTTGCAACATGTGGAGGGTAGAGTTCCAACGTGTGGGGACATCACACACCAGTCGGTGTGCCGGAAGCTGCAAACGCTGCTGCAATACAGCAAGGGCAGCGGAAGCTGTAGCCAACTTCTGAAAATGAGCTGACAGGCGACGTACTTTGACGAGCAGATCTGGCAACTCGGGGTACGATTTATGAAACCGCTGAACCACGAGGTTAAGCACATGAGCCAGGCATGGTACGTGTGTGATCTCGCCTCAGAGCCGCCACCAGGTTATGGCCATTGTCACACACGACCATGCCTGGATGTAGATTCAGTGGTCTCAGCCATAGATCTGCCGGCTCTTTCACAGCTGTCCACAACTCACAAGCAGTGTGAGGTTTATCACCTAAGCTTATGAGTTTCAGCACAGCCTGTTGTCGCTTGGCTGAGGCAGTACTGCAGTGCATCCAGCTTGTAACTGATGTGGTGATATCTGAGATGGAGGCTGAACATGAGGAGGAGGAGGAGGAGGATGATGCGCAGGAGCTGTACACTGTGGGGGCAACTCTGACTTACATAGGGCCCGCAATCCTCGGTGTGGGGAGGATGTGTTCCGTCCCAAGGTCCAACTGGGTCCCGGCTTTCACTATATTTACCCAGTGTGCCGTCAGGGAGATGTACCGTCCCTGGCCACAAGCACTTGTCCACGTGTCCGATGTCAGGTGGACTCTCCCAGTAACTGCGTTGTTGAAGGCAGGGCAGATGTTTTGGGACACGTGCTTGTGTAGTGCGGGGATGGCACACCGGGCAAAATAGTGTCGGCTCGGGACCGAGTACCGATGGACGGCCACCGCCATAAGGTTGTGGAAGGATTCTGTCTCCACCAGCCTAAAAGGCAGCATTTCCAACGCAAGCAGTCATGAAATTTGCGAATTTAGGACTGTGGCCTGTGGGGCATTGGCTGCGAATTTGTACTTTCATTCAAAGCTCTGGGATATGTACAGTTGAACGCCGCGTTGGGACGTGGACATGGACATGCTGTTTCTTGAGAAACTACCATAACAAGTGAAGACTGAGAGGAGGGGGCATCTTTGCATGAGTGGCGCCCCTGAGGGTTCGGTCGCCACAGAGGTATTGCATCTCATCCAGAGGTGTGGTATCTCACTCTCAGGTAAGGAAGGAGTATGGCTCAGGACCCTAACACTGCATTCACTACACCACATTTCCGGGGGACAGGGCATCAATGCTCCTGTGGGGGAAGCACAACTGTCCCTGATCCCTGGCTGGAGTGGGGAGGAACCACCTAGAGAGGGGGAACCAGGTAGTGGATGGGTGGAGGAAGTAGTTAAGGGGAGCACTGGAGTTGGGGCATATAAAAGTAAGGAACCATTTTGGTTCAGGGAGTAGTTAGTGAGTAGTGGTGAGGAGAGGTGACAGGAGCAGGGGCTCTGTTTGAGCTCTGCTCCGCAGGCAGGCCTAGCCAAGAGGCCTGAGCCTGAAGGAAGAGGGAGCAGGAAGGCTCCAGGAAAGGAACCGAAGGGACCCCAGGGGTATGGGCCGTGCAGCTGCCACCCGTACGCCCACCGCTGCCAGGAGGTAGGGGGGTCAGGCCAGAAGAAAGGGAACCGGATCCCTCAACCAGCAGAGACTACAGGGCTCAACTGGGAACCGGAGGCTGCTGCACTTCAAGTACGGCAAGCCGCCCACACCAGCCACCAGGAAGGTAGCCACATAGGGCCAGGGACGGAACACACGTCACCCGCCAAGGCCCGAGGACACTGGACAGAGGTGCCGCTAGGTGTGAGGTACAAGGAGAGAGGCCAGAGAAAGGTACACAGAACGGGGTCCCGAAAAATGCTCTGGAGATACCTGAGGGTGGACTGAGCCCCTCACTGAGTAGGCACAGCATGACGGGGGAAGATTGCTCGGCACCTATAATCTGAACTACAACAACAGTGAGTAAAGACCTTGGGACTGCAACACCTTGTCTCCGTGTTTCTTACCGCGCCAGCACTCACTGCACTGGGACGCCCGCACAAGCACCACCATCATTCACCTGCGCTGCCCTGAAGCTACACTCTTCCTGTGAGGAGTTATACTACACTTGCTGCGCATATCACCAGCTTCAGTGGACTGCTCTGCAGCGGCGGTTCTCCATAACTGCAATCCACAGGTGGCGTAGTCGGACTATACATCACCTATACACATAGACTGCCACTGGTTTGACCGCCCTGGGTTACGGACCGGGTCGCAGCCCCCAGTGCCTTCCAGACCCCGGAATCAGCTCCAGTCACCCGCGACATCAGCCCGCTCCTAGGTCCTCTGCAGGAGCCGCTCCCTCCGACAGCCGAATGGGTGTATTGGCACTTCCCCTGGGACTGGTCCGCGGAGGTGGAGGACCTGATGGGGTTCTCCCAGGAGACCAGGGCAGCCGCAGCTCGCTGCAGAGAGTTCTGCCGACAGCAGATAGCCCAGCTAGAGCGGGAGGGAGCGCTGCGGCGCGTGCGGTGGGAACAGCGGGGAGCACGGAATATGGAGGAGAAGAACAGGGTCCGCAGGAGTCCACGAATGGCTAGTTGTCCCCACATCACCGGGACTGTTGTGAGGTTCAACTTGGACGCGGGATGGGGGTTCATCTGGGACCCGCCGACGGACACAGACCTCTTCGTCAACAGGAGGGATGTGGAGTCCCGTCTCCAGGAAGGACATCCAGGTCGGGACCTCTATCCCGGAGACACAGTGTCATATAACAGGCACCAGGGAGTAAGGGGCTGGTATGCCCTCAATGTTCACCTATACACATAGACTGCCACTTGTTTGACCGCCCTGGGTCACGGAACGGGTCGCCGCCACGGTGACTACAACCCCCAGCATTAACAAGGCCCAGCTCCTGGTATCCCCAAGGCCCAGGGGGCACGTCACATGCAGTATGGACAGGGGATTGCCTTGCACGCACAGCAAGGGCTTCTATTACATGCACAACAGCAGAAGAAGCAGTGGTGACACCCGCTGACACTGGTCGTGGACGCTGGGTTTCGCCCCACAAAGTCGGGTGCTTTGCTGACATGTGCCTGATCATGCTGGTGGTGGTCAGGCTGGTAGTTTTGTCACCCCTGCTGATGCTAGCATGGCAGGTGGTACAAATGGCCTTTTTGAGGTTATCAGCAGAATCTTTAAAAAAATTCCAGACTCTGGAAGACCTACCGGTTGTACTGGCAACATCCCTCGTGTTGGTGTTACGGGGAACTGTAGCCTGCCTTCTGTGTGCGGCCACCACACTGCTTCTTCCTGCCTGTTGGGGTACTCTGCTTCCCTCCCCCTGTGTGCCGCTGGCCTCGCTCTGCGTATCCTCCTGCCACGTTGGGTGAGTTACTAGATCATCCACCATCTCCTCCTCTTCCACTTGCGCGCCACGATCCTCCTCCTCACTTCGTGGCAATTGTGTCTCGTCATCGTCCACCTCTTGTGACAAATTGCCAGCGTCGTCTTCCTGTGGTCGTGCCTGTTCAAATATTTGGGCATCGCTACATGGGATCTCCTCTTCCACCACTTCAAGCGAAGCAGGCGAGGGGCACAAATATGGAAATGGACCAGTGAACAGCCCTTCAGCGTGTCCAAGTGTGGGATCAGTTGCTGTCTGACGACACTCGGCATGGTGGGAGGAAGGAGCATCAGGGTGAGGAGGAGTATGCAGTCGAGACTCACGGCTACTAAGATTTGACCGTGTGGAAGACAGACCGGAGGTGGTGATGCCCAGGTAACTGGAAGTATTATCTGCTATCCAATTAATAACCTGTTCACACTGATCAGTTCGCAATACTGGTGTTGTAGTGTGCTTCCATAGTAATTCGGTGAAGAAGTGGGAGCAAGAAGATGTGGCTGTTAGTTGTGGCACATTTTCACCTTGGCCACGGTCCCGTCCTCTACATGCACCACCACCAGAACGTCCAGTTCCACGTCCCTTGCCACGCGCGTTGCCCATTGTAAATGAAGTAAAATAGCTTACACTCGCACTATCAATGGAAACAGGGTAATAAAATGGAGATTAGAACCGTGTCAGAGGAAAACCACAGTTCTATTTCTCTGGCCTACACCAGACTCTTTTAAACAGATATATTGGTGTCTGACCAGTCAGGGAGACACTATTACAGTTTTTTTTACGGCAAAAAATGCCAAAAGCAGGATAATACAGAGATTTTACCCGTGGAACTGCAAAACCACAGTTCTATTTCTCTGGCCTACACCAGACTCTTTTAAAAAGATATATTGGTGTCTGACCAGTCTGGAAGACACTATTACAGTTTTTTTTTACGGCAAAAAATGCCAAAAGCAGGATAATACAGAGATTTGACCCGTGGAACTGCAAAACCACAGTTCTATTTCTCTGGCCTACACCAGACTCTTTTAAACAGATATATTGTTGTCTGAACAGTCACAGACACACTCAATTTTTTTTTTGGGGGGGGGGGGGCCGGGATACCAAAAGTTTAATAAGACACGTATTTGTACAGTCTGGCTGAGGAAAAAAAAATACAGGATTTAGATGAAAAGAAATTTTTTTTTCCTGCCCCTGAGACCGGGGAATAAGTCTAGCAATTTGACCAACAGGAGCACACAGGACCAGCGTTTGCTGGTATAACCACTGCGTCTCCTATACAGCCTGCTTGCCTGCCTGATGTCTGGGATGGATATTAGTCCTGAGAAGGACTGTTTGAATGATTTGGCAGGCTTTAGAGACCCTACACTACCTATTTCGCACTATATATCTCTCCCTAACTCAGCAGCACTCTCCCTACACTGTCTGATCCCGGGCGACTGTGTCCAAGATGGCGGCGCCCGGTTTTAAATACTCGAGGTCACGCTGTGCGGCCAGCCAATCACTGTAATGCCCACAAACAACATGGCTGCGGCATTACAGTGACTGGCTGGCAATCCCTGCATGTTCATTGGCTCTGTAAAGAACGCCAAACGTGCAGGTCGGAGACCCGAGCACCCGCCCGAGTAACCCGGAAATTCTCGGTGCTCACCGAACATCCCGAGTAGCGAGATGCTCTGGCGAGTACCAAGCAGTGTCGAGCATAATCGCTCAACACTAATAATTATATGAAATCTGTGATGTGAATGTGCATAGCTGATTATAGATGCATTCATTTTATTCTGCTGGTATACTTAATTGGAAAGCTTGAATCAATAGAATATATTTTTTGGGATATACCCCTCCTCCTTCTGAGCTGTCTTTTTTACATTTTTTAATATGTCCTTGTTTTTGTGTTGTTTTTATGTCATTTATTTTCTAAATAAAACGATCATGATATAGATTTGACTTTATTGTCTTTGTCCCTTCCATTGGATACCTTCTTTTGGGTCTCTCTATAGCAGGACCATGGTCTGAACATACCTCTGCTCCTGGCCAGGAGAGAACGTGATTAGTGATGAGCGAGCGTACTCGCAAGTACTCGGTACTCGCCCGAGCATCTCAGTACTCGAGATGCTCGAAGCTCGCCGAGTACTTGCGAGATGCTGGGGCGGATGCTCGTGTCTCCTCCCCACATGTTTGGCGCTCTTTAGAGCGCCAATCAACATGCAGGGATTGCCTGCCACTAATTGTAATGCCGCAGCCATGATGGTTGCGGCATTACAGTGATTGGCTGGCAGCATAGCGTCATCAGGTCTATATTAGACCTTGCGCCGCTGTGCTTGTCACAGTCACTCCGGAATCAGGCACAGTAGGGAGAGAGGCTGCTGCGCTAGGGAGAGATTTGGTTGAGTATTAGGTACTGTAGGGAGAAAACCCGTACATTACACATATCCATCTTAACAAACAGTCCTTCTGAGGACTAATCCATCTGCAGAGATATCAGGCAGGCAGTGTATATAGGCAGGCAGTGTATATAGCAGACTGCAGTGCATATAGCACAAGAAGCTCCATTCCAGTTCTGCCTTCTGCTGCTGTTAGCTATTTCTAGACAAAGGCCCAGTTCTCAGGGGCCAGGAATACTTTTTTTGGATCTTAATCCTCATTATTTGCTTAAAAAGCAATCCAGAGAACTCCGTTTTGTTTGTCCTCAATTTAAAACGGGCAAGGCACGTGGCAAGAAACGGGGAACAAGACGTGATGGTGATGGTGCATGCAGAGGCCGAGGACAAGGCTGTGGGCAAGCTGAAATTGTGCCACAACAAACACCCACATCTTCTCGCCCTAGGGGACCGCAGCACACCACTATTGAACCCAGAGCAGTGTCAAAAGGTTGTTGGTTGGATAGCGGATAATGCTTCCAGTCACTTAGCCACCACCACCACCACCACCCTGTCTTCCACTAGGTCAAATCTCAGTAGCCGTGAGTCTGAACTGCATATTCCTCACCCTGATCCTCCTTCCTCCTACCATGCTGAGTGCCCGGAGACAAATGATCCCACACTTGGACACTTCGAAGAGCTGTTCACTTTTCCATTTATAGATTCGGGCCTCTTGCCCCGTCCACTTGAAGCAGGGCAAGAAGAGATCGCATGTAGCGATGCCCAAATATTTGAGCAGCCACGGTCACAGGAATGCGATGGTGGGAAAGTGTCACAAGAGGTGGACGATGATGAGACACAATTGCCAGAAAATCAGGAGGAGGACCAGGGTGCGGTAGTGGAAGACGAGGTGGTGGATGATATAGTAACTGACCCAGCCTGGCAGGAGGATATGCAGAGCGAGGACAGCAGCACACAGGAGGAGGGAGGCAGAGATCCCCAACAGGCAGGAAGAAGCAGTGTGGTGGACGCAGACAGAAGGCATGCAACCGTTCCCCGTAACACAAACACAAAGGAAGTTGCCAATACAACTGTTAGGTGTTCCCGAGTCTGGTTGTTTTTTACAGACTCTGCCGATAACCCCAAGAACGCCATTTGCACCACCTGCCAGGCCAGCATCAGCATGGGTGGCAAAGCTACCAGCCTGACCACCAGCATGATCAAGCACATGGCAGCAAAGCACCTGACTTTGTGGGCCGAAACCCAGGGTCCGTGGTGGTACCATTGCTTCTTCCACTGTTGTGCATGCAAGAAAAATCCCCTGTCTATAGTGCATTTGAAGATGCCTCCTGCCCTGCACCTGTCTTTGCACACTCTCAAGTAGCAGCATAAGGTAGCATGTCCACGTCCTTGTTCCAGGGCAGCGTTCAGTTGTCCATACCCCAGTCCTTGGAACGCAAGCGCAAATACGCAGCCAACGCCCCATAAGCCACACTACTAAATTCTCACATTTCACAACTGCTTGTGCTCGAAATGCAGCCTTTTAGGCTCATGGAGACGGAAGAATACCACAACCTGATGGTGGCGGCCATCCCTTTGTGCTCGGTCCCCAGCCGCCACTATTTCTCACGGTGTGCGGTCCCCGCATTACATAAGCAAGTGTCCCAAAACATTGGCCGTGCCCGCAACAACGTAGTTACCGGGAAAGTACAACTAACCACGGACACGTGGACAAGTGCTTGTGGGAGGGATGGAACATCTCGCTGACAGCACACTGGGTTAACATAGTGGAAGCTGGGACCCAGTCGGACCTTGGGTCGGAACACATCCTCCCGACGCCAAGGATTGCGGGACCTAGGTCAATCAGAATTGCCCCACGGTCTACAGCTCCTGCACCTCATCCTCCTCAGCCTCCTCTGCCTCTTCAGCTTCCATCTCCAAAATGACCACATCAGTCACAAGCTGGAAGCACTGCAGCACTGCCTCAGTGTAACATACCTGGCGGCGTCCTTGCATGGTGGTCCATCTCCCACTGTGCAAGAGCGCGCACTTGATCTCCAGTCCAGGCTGCCACTCTGGCTTCTTTCTATGTTGTCTGCTTTGCTTTGCTCTTGCTGTTTAGGGCGACGCACGCTGAACTTACTGTTTCTTGTAGCTGCTGCTGACACTCCCCTGATGCATCCTCAGCCTATTGCTGTCTGTCACCTGGTATTGAAACCAGCTCCTTCTTGGAATCCTGGCCTGAGCATCTTGTTCTGTCAGTTGGCTTCTGGTCGCTGACATGCCAGGTCCTGTTTATGTTTCCTGCCTTACGGTATCAGTTCCCGTGTCTGAACTGTGTCCTGTATGTGCACTCTAGCCAGCTGTCTCTCTGCCTTCCTGGAGGCTGTATTTCCAGGCCTGTCTGAACATGCTCCTAGCCTGTTTGTCTCGCTCTCTGGGGGCCGCATACCCAGACTCGCTCCTGTATTTGTTGCAGTACAGTTCCTGTCTGAACTGTCTCCTAGCTTCCTACCTGTTTTGTCTTTATGTCCGTTTGTTCAATTTTTCTGCAGTGTCTGAACCAGCACTTGGCTTTACCTAGGCTCATTCCTGCATTTTGTTGCAGTAACTGTTCTTGTCTGAACTGTCTCCTAGTTTCTTACCTGTTTTGTCTTTATGTCCGTTTGCTCCCTTTTTCTGCAGTGTCTGAACCAGCACTTGGCTTTACCTAGGCTCGTTCCTGCATTTTGTTGCAGTAACTGTTCTTGTCTGAACGGTCTCCTAGCTTCTTACCTGTTTTGTATTTATGTCCATTTGCTCCCTTTTTCTGTAGAGTCTGAACCTGCACCTAACATCTACTCGTTGTCATTGTACTTCCGTTTGTGAGTTGGAGTCCTTTCGCTACTTCTTTGCAAGTACCTTGTGTATATCTGGTTCTGCTTTTCTTTTCCAGTCTGTTCTGTGTGAACAGAGCCCTATCCCCTTTGCTTTGTCTTTGTTTACCTATTCGGCGATTTATCTCAGCCTTGTCCACCGCGTCTGCGGTTTCGCTCTGTTCAGCCTTGTCCACCGCATCTGCGGTTTCGCTCTGCTCAGCCTTGTCCACTGCGTCTGCGGTTTCGCTCTGCCCAGCCTTGTCCACCTCGTCTGCGGTTTCGCTCTGCCCAGCCTTTTCCACCGCGTCTGCGGTTTCGCTCTGCTCAGCCTTGTCCACCGAATCTGCGGTTTCGCTCTGCTCAGCCTAGTCCACCGCATCTGCGGTTTCGCTTTGCTCAGCCTCGTCCACCGCGTCTGCGGTTTCGCTTTGTTCAGCCTTGTCCACCGCGTCTGCGGTTTCGCTTTGCTCAGCCTTGTCCACCGTGTCTGCGGTTTTTCTTTGCTCAGCCTTGTCCACCACGTCTGTGGTTTTGCTTTGCTCAGCTTTGTCCACCGCATCTGCGGTTTCGCTCTGCTCAGCCCTGTCTACCGCATCTGCTGTTTCGCTCTGCTCAGCCTTGTCTACCGCACCTGCGGTTTTGCTTTACTCTGTTTGATTACCGCATCTGCGGCTCTGAACTCGTCTCCTAGTCTGTACTGGACCCTACCCAGCCTGCGCTCTAGCCTGCCTGTTCCTGTATTTCCCGGTGTGGGTCAACAGCCGTGTCCGGAGTCTGACCTGGAGTAGACCCTGGTCCCTCTGCTCGGTTCCTCCCTGGTGCACTGGCGTCGTATGCCGTCGTGCGACCTTGGTCGGATTGAGCAGATACTTAGTTACGCCCCTCCAGGCACTCTCCGGTTCATGGCACAGTGGAACAACTAAACACGCACACGCCAGTCAGTCCGGGCGTGTGCATTACAGCATGCTCAGGCCATGGTTCCCGTTGAGCCCCACGGCCTTCGCTCTCAGACGTTTTTCAGCGAATACGTGCATCTAGAAGAATTTTTTTTTTTTTTTTTTGCTACCAGCTGAGTTCCAGGCAAATTACGCACCCGTCCAGATGGATCTATCAGCACTCGTTCCTGCGGATCCGCCACGATACTATGGGGATCCAAGACTGAGTCGTGCAATTGTGGAGCAATGCTCGCTACACTTCAAGTTCTACCCTCTTTATTTTCCCACCGATCGGGTTAAGGTGGGATTCATGATGTCTTACCTAGCGGGTGATGCCTTGAAATGGATCACCCCCCTATGGGACGCACAGAATCCTATCGTTCTGGACCTGCAGGCCTTCCTGGTGGCCTTTCTAATGGTCTTCGATGACCCTAACCCGGAAGCCCCTGCTGAAGCTTCACTTCCCAATATCTCGGAGCAGCCCCGATGGGTAATGTGTGTGGGTAGCGCACTAGTCCTCCTGCCCGAAGAGACTACTGCCCACCCAGTATCCACACAGGATGATTACGCTCTCCGGAATACTTCTCCCAACCTCAAGAGGTTGTCCAGACGTGCTTGGCGTAGAGGCAAGCCGTCACGCCAGGGTCTGTCCTCCCAAAGACCTCCTGACCCCAACCTTGAAGTCCCTGCTGAAGCTTCACTTCCCAGTATCCCGGAGCAGCCCCGACGGGTAATGTGCCTGGGTAGCGCACCAGTTCACCTGCCCGAAGAGACTGCTGCCCACCCAGAATCCTCACAGGAGGACTTCCTGCACCCGGTATCTGATACTTCACCCACTTTACCCGGTGAGCCTGTCCAAGCGTACTCCAAAGCAGTGATTACCTCCGAGTCCGTGCACCTCTACAACCTGGCGGAGGACCCCCTGTTGCCTCCTGAATCCTCCAGGTTACGACTTGATGACAAATGGAGAGAGACTTCCCTACACCCGGTACCTGATACCTCGCTCGCTTCATCCAGTGAGTCCGACCTAGTGTACTCCGAAGCAGAGGTTACCCCCTAGTCTTTACACCCTTCCGACCAGGCGGAGGACCTCCAGTTGTCTCCTGAACCCTTCGGGTGCTACCTGTTAGCGAATGGACAGAGACTTTCCTATTCTCTGCACCTAATACCTAGCCCGCTTCGTCCAGTGAGTTCGAACTTGTGTACTCCGAAGCAGAGGTTATCCCTGAGTCTCTGCATTCCTCCGACCCGGCGGAGGACCTCCAGTTGTTTACTGAATCCCCCGGGGTACCACCAGATAACAAAGGGACACTGACTTTTCTACACCTTGTACCTGATACCTCGCCCATTTCATCCTGTGAGCTTGACAAGATGTACCCCGAAGCAGAGGTTACCTCAGAGTCTCTGCACCCCTCCAACCCGGCGGAGGACTTCCAGTTGTCTCCTGATCCCTCTGGGGGCTACCTGATAATAGGTGGAGAGAGACTTCCTTGTGTGCTGTTCCTGGTACTCCACCCGTTTCGTCTGGTGCTGAGGATGGCTGGATAGGAGGTAGCATCCTAGCTACCCAGATGAGACCAGTTTTGTTTTTTCCTGTGGACAGTAGAAGTAATCTCCTTGAGGAGAAGGATTGGCCCTCAAATTCCCTGCGGAAGATTCTGGCAGGCCTGAAGAAGAGGGGGCGTAAGGGGGGGGTACTGTAACATACCTGGCGGCGTCCTTGCATGGTGGTCCATGTCCCACTGTGCAAGAGCGCACAATTGATCTCCAGTCGAGGTTGCCACTCTGGCTTCTTTCCATGTTGTCTGCTTTGCTTTGCGCTTGCTGTTTAGGGCGACGCCCGCTGAACTTCCTGATTCTTGTAGCTGCTGCTGACACTCCCCTGATGCGTTCTCAGCCTATTGCTGTCTGTCACCTGGTATTTAAACCAGCTCCTTCTTGGAATCCAGGCCTCAGCATCTTGTTCTGTCAGTTGGTTTCTTGTCACTGACATGCCAGGTCCTGTTTATGTTTCCTGCCTTACGGTATCAGTTCCCGTGTCTGAACTGTGTCCTGTCTGTGCACTCTAGCCAGCTGTCTCTCTGCCTTCCTGGAGGCTGTATTTCCAGGCCTGTCTGAACACGCTCCTAGCCTGTTTGTCTCGCCCTCTGGGGGCCGCATATCCAGACTCGCTCCTGTATTTGTTGCAGTACAGTTCCTGTCTGAACTGTCTTCTAGCTTCCTACCTGTTTTGTCTTTATGTCCGTTTGTTCCCTTTTCTGCAGTGTCTGAACCAGCACTTGGCTTTACCTAGGCTCGTTCCTGCATTTTGTTGCAGTAACTTTTCTTGTCTGAACTGTCTCCTAGTTTCTTACCTGTTTTGTCTTTATGTCCATTTGCTCCCTTTTTCTGCAGTGTCTGAACCAGCACTTGGCTTTACCTAGGCTTGTTCCTGCATTTTGTTGCAGTAACTGTTCTTGTCTCAACTGTCTCCTAGCTTCTTACCTGTTTTGTCTTTATGTCCGTTTGCTCCCTTTTTCTGTAGAGTCTGAACCTGCACCTAACTTCTACTCGTTGTCATTGTACTTCCGTTTGTGAGTTGGAGTCCTTTCGCTACTTCTTTGCAAGTACCTTGTGTGTATCTGGTTCTGCTTTTCTTTTCCAGTCTGTTCCGTGTGAACAGAGCCCTATCCCCTTTGCTTTGTCTTTGTTTACCTCTTCGGCAAATTATCTCAGCCTTGTCCACCGCGTCTGCGGTTTCGCTCTGCTCAGCCTTGTCCATCGCGTCTGCGGTTTCGCTCTGCTCAGCCTTGTCCACCGCGTCTGCGGTTTTGCTCTGCTCAGCCTTGTCCACCGCGTCTGTGGTTTCGCTCTGTTCAACCTTGTCCACCCCGTCTGCGGTTTCGCTCTTCTCAGCCTTGTCCACCGTGTCTGCAGTTTCGCTCTGCTCAGCCTTGTCCACCGCGTCTGCGGTTTCGCTCTGTTCAGCCTTGTCCACCGAGTCTGCGGTTTCGCTCTGCTCAGCCTTGTCCACCGCGTCTGCGGTTTCGCTCTGCTCAGCTTTGTCCACCGCGTCTGCGGTTTCGCTCTGCTCAGCCTTGTCCACTACGTCTGCGGTTTCACTCTGCCCAGCCTTGTCCACCGCGTCAGCGGTTTCGCTCTGCTCAGCCTTGTCCACCGCGTCTGCGTTTTCGGTCTGCTCAGTCTTGTCCACCGCGTATGCGGTTTCGCTCTGCTCAGCCTTGTCCACCGCGTCTGCGGTTTCGCTCTGCTCAGCCTTGTCCACCGCGTCTGCGGTTTCGCTCTGCTCAGCCTTGTCCACCGCATCTGCGGTTTCGCTCTGCTCAGCCTTGTCCACCGCGTCTGCGGTTTCGCTCTACTCAGCCTTGTCCACCGCGTCTGCGGTTTCGCTTTACACAGCCTTGTCCACCGCGTCTGCGGTTTCGCTCTGCTCAGCCCTATCTACCGCGTCTGTGGTTTCACTCTGCTCAGCCTTGTCTACCGCACCTGCGGTTTCGCTTTACTCTGTTTGATTACCGCATCTGCGGCTCTGAACTCGTCTCCAAGTCTGTACTGGACCCTACCCAGCCTGCGCTCTAGCCTGCCTGTTCCTGTATTCCCCGGTGTGGGTCAACAGACGTGTCCGGAGTCTGATCTGCAGTAGACCCTGGTCCCTCTGCTCGGTTCCTCCCTGGTGCACTGGCGTCGTATGCCGTCATGCGTCCTTGGTCGGATCGAGCAGATACTTAGTTACGCCCCTCCAGGCACTCTCCGGTTCATGGCACAGTGGAACCACTAAACACGCACACGCCAGTCAGTCCGGGCATGTGCATTACACTCGGCCAAGTGGCAACGGACTGTGCTGAAGCTAATATGCTTAGGTGACAAACCACACAATGCTGCAGAGTTGTGGACAGCTCTGAAAAACCAGGCAGATCTGTGGCTCACACCACTGAACCTACAGCCAGGAATGGTCGTGTGTGACAATGGCCGGAACCTGGTGGCGGCTCTGAGGCGAGGCGAGCTCACACACGTACCATGCCTGGCCCATGTGCTTAACCTCGTGGTTCAGAAGCTTCTCAAATCCTACCCGTAGCTTCCTGATCTGCTTGCTAAAATACGCCGCCTGTGTTCCCAGTTTAGAAAGTCACCTACAGCTTCCGCCACCCTTGCCGGGTTTCAGCAGCGTTTGCAGCTTCCGGCTCACAGACTGGTGTGTGATGTCCCCACGCATTGGAACTCTACACTGCAGATGTTGGGAAGGATTTGTGAGCAGAAGAGGGCAGTTGTTGAGTACCAGCATCAACAAGGCCGTCGGAATTCAGGTCAGACTCCAGACATAAGACCTCAGGAGTGGACATGGATGTCAGACATATGTACCATCCTCCAAAACTTTGAGGGCTCCACCAAGATGGTGAGCGGCGATGATGCCATAATTACCGTCACCATCCCACTTCTCTGTCTTCTGAAATGCTCTCTGCTCACAATCAAAGAGGATGCATTGCAGGCGGAGTAGGATGAGATGGAGCAAGGAACTATACAGGGTGATTACACACAGCCCAGCCTCATCTCATCCCAACGTGGTTTGGGGAACAATGAGGAAGATGAGGAGGAGGAAGAACAGGAGCTAATTTCATGCGCTATAGACGGTACTACCTGCACAGCTGTCATACCGTCTGTTCAGCGTGTATGGCCAGAGGACAGCGAGGAGGAGGAGGAGGAGGAGGTGAGCATGGTCAGTCATTCACTTGGTGGGGACATGGAAGTCTTGCCTGTTAGTAGCCTGGCACGCATGGCTGAGTTTATGTTACGCTGCCTTTCCCATCACCCTCGCGTTCTCAAAATTTTGGGTGACAGTCATTACTGGTTGGTGACACTTCTAGACCCACACTACAAAAAGAACTTTATATCTCTTATTCCAAAGGTGGACAGGTCTGCAACAATGGGGCTGTACCAGGAGGCCCTCATTGCGGAACTATTAAAAAAATTCCCATCTTAAAGCACTGGCGGCAGAGGGCACACTTCGTTGGACAACCAAGGCGTACAGGCGAGAGATACACAACTTCACTCCAGCAGAGGCAGGGGAACACTGTCAAAGTTCTGAGAGAATTTTCTCAGCCCCTCTCATCGCACAAGCCCTGAGGCGTGGGGTACTCTCACAAGGAGTGTAAAGTTTGGGAAGATGCTGAGGAAGTACCTTGCCGACCGTACCAACATCCTCCGTGATTCCTCTGTGCCTTATAATTGTTGGGTATCCAAGCTGGATACGTGGAATGAACTGGCTCTCTCTGCCTTGGAGGTCCTTTGCCTGCCCTGCTGCCAGCATTTTATTAGAGCGGGTTTTTAGTGCCGCTGTTGGAATTATAACTGATAAGCGCATCCGCCTGTCAACTGAAAATGCTGACAGGCTGACTCTTATACAAATGAACAAGGGCTGGATTGGGCCAGACTTCTCAACACCACCGAATGATAGCAGCGTAACATAAACTCAAATCAAGTGTCTTTTCTTGGGAAGTGTATTCCCATGCACCTTTTCACATCCAGACATGGGTATACGCTTCCTGATTTTGGCTATTTGCTCTTGTCCTCCTCCTTCTCCTCATCCTCCACCACCATATCACCAGTGTGACCATGGTCCGTGATGCAACACCCACATAATTTTTTTAAAGGGTGTTTATGATGCCGTAAAAAATTTTTTTTATACAGTATGTTCATGTATACCCCCCAGGGGTATATGTTTGTCAGCCCATACACTTAGTCCATGGGCATTACAAGTACAGGAGACCCGCTCCTTTCTAATGGGAACATGTTTTTATGAGCCCCTCCTCCACGCATTGGGATGCCTCCAAATTTTTGGCAACCCTTGCATTCGTTGCATAGGTCAACACTATGGGAGACCCACTTCCTAATAATGGGAACATTTTTTCATGAGGCCCACTACGTCTCTTCCAAGGGGCATTGGAGTGCCTCCAAATTTTTGGCAACCCTTGCATAAACTGCATAGGCAAACACAATGGGAGACCCATTTCCTAATAATGGGAACATTGTTTTATGAGGCCCTCCTCCACGTCTCTTCCAAGGGGCATTGGAGTGCCTCCCAATTTTTGGCAACCCTTGCATTCACTGCATAGGCAAACACAATGGGAGACCCACTTCCTAATAATGGGAACATTGTTTTGAGGAGGCCCTCTGACCTCCACGTCTCTTCTAAGGGGCATTTGAGTGCCTCCAAATTTTTGGCAACCCTTGCATTCACTGCATAGGTCTACACAATGGGAGACCCACTTCCTAATAATGGGAATATTGTTTTCAGGAGGCCCTCCTCTAAGTCTCTTCAAAGTGGTATTGGGGTGCGTCCAAATTTTGGGCAGCCCTGGCACTCACTGCATACGCAATAACAGTATAGGAGACCCACTCTTTAGTAATGGGAACAATAAAACATAGCCGGCTGATGGCTCTCTAAGAATAGAGAGGGCCGACTGCTGGCCCTTTAAGAATAGTAAAGGTCGCCTGATGGCCCTATAAAAATAGGCTTTGTGACTTTCAGAGTCCCTCCTTCATAAATGAAACACGATGTGTCTGATGGATATCTCACACACTGCATGGCCAGATAAGGATGTAAAATGTTAAAATGACATTTCCTGGTGAAAGCATTTGTCACGGTTGAATTCCAAAAGTGAAAAAACGCATCAAAAACGCTACTTGTGAACATAGCCCAAGGTGTGGAGGAGTATTTTTGTTTTTATTTATTTATTTTGCTTTATATACAAGTCATTACCCTGGAAAGGACGCTCCTTAAAATATATCCCAGGAAAATCGATTTTGGTTTCGTTTTGGTATGTTTTATTGTGAGTCCGTAAAAGTGGCATAATACCTCTGACAATGTTGTTGACAGAAGTGACCTGAGAATCAGAAATGCTTCCAGGGGTCTTCCCCATGCTCTCCCCATGTCATTTGAGCACTGTTCCCCTCGATTTGGGCAATTTTTAGGCCCTCTGCAGACCGCCGGGGGGAGCCGCCTGAAAAATGCTCGAGTTTCCCATAGACTTACATTGGGCTCGTTGCTCGGGTCGAGCACCCGAGTATTCCAATGTGCTCGACCCGAGCATTGAGCACCCGAGCATTTTAGTGCTCGCTCATCACTAAACATGATTATACAGACAGGTCAGCATGGGATTGCACCTGATCCTTTCTGTGAGGTAGCAAATTTCCCCACAAAAGCAAGTATTTCTGGAGCATCAGCAGTCCTCTGTGACAGGCTTGGACTGGAAAATCCTCCTGTGGGCCCCTGTGCTAGAGTGGGGCACTACCCTCTTGTATGAGCAGTACTTGGCACAATATACATTGTTATATAAATTTGTGATTGAGGATAATGTCACATTAGCAAGTTGCTGAAAAGTGGTATCCTAGAGTTGGTTACTGGTGGACCCTTGGTACCCCAGTCTGACACTGCTCTGAGCTCATCATAAATCAAATCATTGATGTATAAGCTCAGCTTCTGCGGGAGCTTCTATTACGGTTCCGGATGGTGGAACTACTGTGTCATGGTACAATGACGAACCAGAGGGGCGTGACTAAGGACACACCCGGACCGACCCAGGCTACATGGCAGCTTAATCAACTCCATGAACCAAGGAGGGACCGGGAAGGTGGACCAGGTGCCACTCTAGGACCAACCTTGAGTGAGAGCAGGCGACTCCCATGGGACTGGCAGCCGAAGCAGACAGGAATGGCTGATAGGCTGACAGATGAGCACGGCTGGTAGGCTGACAGATGGACAGGCTTGGCTGGCGAGCTGAATGGCGGGCACAGCTGATAGACCGGCTGGCGGGCACAGCTGAGACCTGAGGGCTGGAGAGAGTGTTAGCACACAAACTTCAACATTGCACAGGCACTTCCATCTTGGGGGAGGTGCCTTAAAAAACAGGTGTCCTCTGACCATTGGCCGGCGACATTTTAGGACGACATGCGTGGCCCCTTTAAGAAGAAGGGAGCATGCGCGCCCTAAGCACAGTTCCCGGGGATCTGTGCACTGTGCGCGCACCCCAGGCCAGCGCAGCGTGAGAGGCAGGAAGCAGAGCGGAGGACACCGGGCCATGGCAGTAAGGGGATCGGCGTCTCTGCCGGACAGGAGGCAGAGATGCCGGTGCTACAGTACCCTCTCTCTTAATCCCCCTCTTCTTCAAGCCTGCAAGAAATTTTTCCAGAAGGAGAGGAGCATGAATGTTCTCCGTGGGCTCCCATGACCTCTCCTCAGGACCAAATCCCCTCCAATCCACAAGAAAGAAAGTCTTTCCTATTACCCTCTTAGTAGCCAGAATGTTCTCTACCTCCAAGACGTCCTCAGCGGAGACTGGAGCAGGAGTAGTACCTGGATCGTCAGAGAAGGAATTGAGGACTACCGGTTTGAGGAGAGACACATGAAAGGAATTGGGGATCCATAACGAGGCAGGGAGTTTCAACTTGTACGCCACTGGATTGATCTGACTCAGAATCTCGAAAGGACCAATGAACCGCGGACCCAACTTGTAAGAAGGCATCTTGAGATGGGCATACTTGGAAGATAACCAGACCTTATCCCCCGGACGGAATAGAGGTGGATTCAGGTCTCTTTCGGTGTGTCTCTTCATCCACTCAGAGGACTGCAACAGTGCAGATTTAGTGTCTTGCCAAATCGCAGAAAAGTCTTTGACGAGAGACTCCGCAGCAGGATTGTCAACGGAAGTAGAGACAAGAAACGGAATATTGAGGTGCTGTCCGTACACCACAAAAAATGGCGATTTGGAGGAGGATTCACTCACATGGTTATTGTAAGAAAACTCGGCCCAAAGCAGAAGTTCCACCCAGTCACTATGGTGAGCAGTGACAAAGTGCCAAAGGAAGCTAGTGAGGATCTGATTGATACGCTCGACCTGACCATTGGACTGTGGATGACAGGCCGATGAGATATCCAATGCGACATTCAGCAGCTTGCACGTGGCTCTCCATAAGCGTGAAGTAAACTGAACTCCTCTATCCGAGATGATATGAAGAGGTAGGCCTTGGAGACGGAAGATGTGAAGGATGAAGTCTTTAGCAAGCACTGGCGCAGAAAGAAGACCCGGCAAGGGAATGAAATGGGCCATTTTGGAGAAGCGGTCAGCGACCACCCAAATGACAGTACAACCGGCCGAAACAGGGAGATCTGTGATGAAATCCATCGCGATATGTTGCCATGGAGGGGAAGGTACGGGTAGCAGAAGAAGTCGACCAGTCGGAAGTTGTCTAAGGGTCTTGTTTCAGGCACAGTATGTGCAGGCAGAGACAAAATCTGCAATGTCCTTGCGTAAGGTCGGCCACCAATAATGTCGGGAAATTAGCAGAAGCGTCTTCCTCTGACTGGCACCTCCCATTGAGTTCCTTTGCTTTATATATAAAAGTGCCTGTTTCTGCCATTTTCCCATAACTCCACCTGATGAAGGCAGCAGACCGCTGCAGAAACGCATTGTGGGCATTAATACTTCAATAAAGAGGTTTGTTTTATCCTTTTCCAGCGCCTTATCCAGTTTCTAGCGCCCCACTGACCACTTCAATTTGCACACTCCTCTGACTGGCATGACCTGCTAGTTTAGACGAATGACCCCAGAATAAGACCCTCTTCCTATCTGGAGCTACCACAAAAGTCTTACCAGGTGGTAGGTGAGACAGATCAAACGGGGCGACAGTCATTTTTCTGGAGGGCTCAATGATGTGTTGAGGTTCCTCCTCTTGATCAGTAGACAGGAAGGATGGGGAGATCGCGTCTGCCTTGATATTCTTGTCTGCCAGACGGAAGTGAAGAGAGAAATTGAAGTTGGCAAAGAACAAAGACCATCTGGCCTGACGAGGATTAAGTCGTTGAGTGGACTGCAAGTAGGCGAGATTTTTGTGGTCCGTGTAGACAACCACAGGATGTAAGGCCCCCTCCAGTAAGAACCACCACTCCTCCAGTACCAATTTGATGGCAAGCAGCTCTCGATCTCCAATGGAATAATTGCGCTCCAAAGGAGAAAAGAGCTTGGAGAAGAAGCCGCAGGTCACCATTCGCCCAGACAAGAATTTCTGAGTGAGAACTGCTCCGGCCCCAGTGGAAGAGACGTCCATATCCATTAAGAACTACTTGTTACAGTCTGGATGATGAAGTACCAGAGCTGAAGAGAAGACTTGTTTCAAGGACATGAATGCACTTTCCGCTTCAGGAGTCCATACCTTGGGATTAACCCCTTTGCGGGTCAAAGCAGAGATGGAAGCAGAAAGGGAGGAAAAGTGAGGTATGAACAGGTGATAATAATAATTAGCAAATCCCAGAAACCGCTGAATAGCCTTCAACCCCTCAGGTCGAGGCCACTTTAGAATGGCAGTCACTTTTTCGGGGTCCATCTTAAGCCCAGTCTCAGAGATTATGTATCCCAAGAAGGGGAGTGAAGTCTGTTCAAAAATGCATTTCTCGAATTTGGCATACATACAATTCTTCCTGAGCCTCTGCAATACCTGCCGAACATCTCTTCGATGGAAAGGCAGATCAGAAGAGAAAACCAGGATATCGTCCAGGTACACTACCACACAGGAATATGGAAGACCTCGGAAGATGTCATTCACAAGTTCTTGGAAGACTGGTGGAGCACTGCAGAGTCCGAAGGGCATCACGCGGTACTCGTAGTGGCTATCCCGAGTGTTAAATGCAGTCTTCTACTCGTCACCCTGGTGAATCCGGAGAAGATTGTATGCACCACGGAGATCGAGCTTGATGAAGATCTTTGCACCTTTGAGGTGATCAAACAACTCAGAGATGAGAGGCAGAGGATACTTTTTCTTGTTGGTGATTAGATTTAGATCCCTATAGTTGATACAAGGGCGAAGAGAGCCGTCCTTTTTCTTGACAAAGAAGAATCCTGCACCTGTCGGAGAGGTGGATTTCTGAATAAAACCCCTCACCAGATTCTCTTCAATGTATGCCAACATGGCGCAGGCGTTGGCCAAAGACAGGGGTAGATTCGACCTCAGGGTGGAGAGGCACCAGGAATGAGATCGATAGGACAGTCATACAGCCTATGAGGAAGTAGTGTCTCAGTCTCCTTTTTATCAAAGACGTCCGCATATGACCAATAAGGTGCTGGCAAACAGAGGAGATTAGCAAGAGTGGGTTGAGGTCGAGTAGGACGGATGGGAACCAAGCAGGTTTTGTGACACTCCTGGCCCCAGCAGAGCATCTCTCCTGTACTCCAGTTCAAAACCAGCTCATGTGTCCGAAGCCAAGGCAGTCCAAGCAGTAAAGAGTGAGAGAGGCCAGACAACACATAGGAGTTTTTCTCTGAGTGTAGCATTCCTATCTGGAGAACTACAGGATCGGTGACGAATAAGATGGACTCTGAAAGGGGCCTCCCATCCACTGAGGAAACTACTAACGGATCCGGAAGACGACGAATATTGGATTTGATATTGCTCCACATTGGCCTGTTGGATAAGATTCCCCCAACAGCACCAGAATCCAGATAGGCAGTCTCGAAAAATGTGTCTTACCACAGGTTACCAAAACCGACACAGTCAGGGATGGAGAAGAAGAATTTTTGCCCAGGACGCCCTCTCCAAATGATCCTAGGCACTGGAATTTCCCAGTTTCACTGGACAAGAATGGATTAGATGCTAAGAACTGCCACAGTAAAAGCAACTTCCCTCGGCGCGGCGGGCCTCCTGGTGAGACTTGACCATCTTTACCTGGTCTACCTGCATAGATTCTGGGGAAGAGGCCAACGCAGATGATGGTTGAGAGACTGGCCTTTGGAAGGTTGGTGCAAGGTGCAGAGGTTTCTCTCACGGATCACCTCCTTTGAATGCTCCTGGAACCGGATGTCATTCCGTGTGGCCAATGACACCAGGTCGTCCAGAGGGGTGGGTATATCACGACCGGCTAGTTCATCCTAGATCCGCCCAGAAAGGCCTTCCCAAAAGGTAGACACCAGAGCCTCATTGTTCCAGGTAAGTTCTGACGCGAGGGTGCGAAAACGCATAGCGTACTGACCCACAGTGAGGCTTCCTTGTCGGAGTCGAAGAAGAGAGGAGTTAGTCGAGGATGTGCGTCCAAGCTCATCAAAAACCCTCTGGAAAGCTGCAAGGAAAGCTGGGAGATCGGACACCAGAGGATCCCCTCTCTCCCACAGGATATTGAGCCACACCAACGCCTCTCCGGTGAGAGGAGACATAACGAATGCCACTTTAACCCAGTCAGAAGCGAACTGATGAACCAAGAGCTCAAAGTGCAGCGTGCACTGGTTGATGAAGCCCCGACATAGAGCAGCATCACCACTAAAACGTGGAGGAGCAGATAGTCGGGGTCCAATGCTGGGTGCCACACTGCTGCTGGGAAGGGATGCCGCTTGATTAGAGGTGGATGCAGCCGGGGTGGACAGGGCATCCAAGCGGGAGTTTACAGTCCGCAGATAGGACAGGATGGTATCCTGTTTAGATCTCTGGCAGGAGATCTCTTGGTACAGGTCAGAAAGCGAGGGAGCCTGGGAGCCACCGGATTCAATGGCCTGTGCAAACTGTTATGGGTCTGGATGGTGGAACCACTGTGCCATGGTATAAGGAGTGACCAGAGGGGCGTGACTAAAGTCCTACCCGGACTGACCCTGGCTACACGGCGGCTTAGTCAACTCTGTGAACCAAATAGGGACTGGGAAGGTGGACCAGGTGCCACTATGGGATCGACCTTGAGTGAGAGCAGGCGACTCCCATGGGACTGACAACCGAAGCAGACAGGCACAGCTGATGGACTGGCAGATGAGCATGGCTGGTAGGCAGGCAGTTGGACAGGCTTGGCTGGCGAGCTGACTGGCAGGCACAGCTGATAGACATTGCACAGGCACCTCCATCTTGGGGGAGGTGCCTTAAATAGCAGGTGTCCTCTGGCCATTGGCCGGGGACATTTTAGGACCGCGCGCGCGGCCCCTTTAAGAAGCAGGGAGCGCACGCACGCCCTAAGCACAGTGCCCAAGGATCTGCACGCTGTGCGCGAACCCCGGGCTAGCACAGCTTGAGAGGCAGGAAGCGGAGCGGAGGACACCGGGCCACGGCGGTAAGGGGATAGGCATCTCTCTCAGGCAGAAGGCAGAGACTCCGATGCTACAGCTTCTATCTCACTGACTTAATTTATGATAAACTCAGGGGACTGGAGACACAAAAGAATTACTCATTCATATGATAAAACAGACAGAGTAATGTTTTACCTCATAGAAAGCAGCTGCTGTGAGCCCCTGGTGTTTCATCTGTATACTTACTTATAAGTGATTTATGCTGTCTTCCTTGGCCAGGAGCTGTAGTATGTGCTGACCATGAACTAGCAGCTCTGTATTGTCAGACACAACACATAAGACAGTACATAGCAGGGGTACATTCATAAAATTATCTCAGCAGCGAAACATTTTTTTTAACATAATCAATTGTGGAACTTATTATTATTCCAAGATCTACTGAATAAAATGTTCTTTGTTCATGGGAAAACCCCTTTAATTTCTCTATATTTATCAAGTGTTTAATAATAGGTTTTCATATCTGTAAAGTGTAAACTCTTGGCCTTTTCTAAATTATTTTGATTTTTTTTATTAAATGTAAATATCTTTGAATAAATTCACTCTTTCTGTCTTTATTAGATTTGAAATGTTCACTGTGTCAAGAAAATAAGTGAAGCTCACAACAGAGCCAACATCAAAAAGCACGTTACTGCCAAGAGTTCTTCTCATTAGGCTAGTTTTGTTGAAAAGCATGCAGCTCTGCATGAAATCAAAGAATGAACTGTTCAATTCACATTTGTTCATCACACATGAAAAACAAATGCTCTTCAGCCAACTGAACCTAAAATAAGATACATATTTCATCCCTAAATGTATAATATTTTAAGCTTATCTTTGAATATCATACACTATAAGCCAACTTTTTGCAGAAGATGAAGTTCCTGACAAAGCACTTGTGAAACACATGTCAGGTTAGTTTGGAGGGCTAGGTTGCCATCTTCTGCTATCTTAGCATATAGCTCACTTGACCTTTTGATACAAGGAATTGTTTTTTTGGCACTCCAATGTGATCTGCTTTTCATGTGTGCTTAACTTTGTACTATCTATTTCTATTTGCCTTTTTGTACACTGCATGAATATATTAAAGGGAATCCGTCAGGTGAAAAATCACTATTAACCTGCACAAATGGAGTTAATCTGCAAATTAATAGCATTCTGAACCTGTCTAGCACCGGCCCTTAGAGCCTCACTGCCAGGCAGAAATAAACTTTATTCCCTCTCGGCAGCGTTTGGCATTCAGTCATGGAAGTGGCGCCAAAACGGTTTCAGTCAGTGTATAGAGAGAGGTGGCTGTAACTGAGAGCCGCCACTCTCTATTCACAGAGCGGTGACTGACCCCAGCTCCGGCACCACACCCGTCAATGAAACCCAAAAGTTACCGGGAGGAATACGGGTCACTTCCTCCTGGCCGCAAGAGTCTAAGTGTGAGCACCAGGCAGGTTCAGAATGCTATTAACCCGTAGATTGGCCCATTTGTGCAGGTTAATAGCAGTTTTTTCACATGACAGGTTCCCATTAAGCCCACTTTTTTTATCTGTGGCATTTATTTTAATCATGTGGGTTTCACTGTCAGTTCACGTTCACACACCAATACATTTTTGTAACTACTGTGTTGGATATATGCATATTTATGATTTTTAACCAAAATGTATTGAAAGTCATATTTTATTCATTATTGTGACCACTTTGGTGGTGCACTATGTGCAGTATCAGTTTTAGCTGTGTGTTAGCGCTTTGGGACCTCCCACTTTGCCCTGGGTCATGTTTTATTTCATTTTTTACAAACGCAGCAAAGAAGCAAAGAGAAGGAGAGGAAAAAGGAATGAATTAAGGGCAAGTGAGAAAGAAAGGAAGAAAACATGTATGGAAGGAAGGGTTGAGAAGAAGAAAAGAAAAAAATGTATAAATAAAAAAAGGATAGAGTAAAGATAAATATTGACAAATGTTTTCATTTGGTAAGAACATAAAAATCGGTGAAAAGGATGTAAGAAAAGAATAAAAAACATGAGGCAGAAAAGAAAAATAAGTTAGGAGAAAAGTGAGAGGGAAAAAAGAATGTAATGGAAAAATGTCAAAATAAAATAAAAAAGGATGGAAGGACAAAAGGAATAAGGCTGTAAATAATGAAAGACAGTTTGACAAACGTTCCTCCTCAAAAACAGTATATACTATTAACGTAGAAAATTAACTATACAGTTATTGTAAAAATGTCCACAATATATGTCAGTGAATATTGGAAACAAATAATATATGATTCATTCTAGATTTGCAACACTAAGAAAGTGGTTGAGAGGTTATGTTTTTTCTATGGATATCTAGTTTGTTTCAAATTTTATGAGATTCAAACAATTTGCAATTCTATTGATGTAAATTGCCTAAAACATGCCCATTTCCATTTTAAACATTGCAATAGATTGCAACAGCCATAGAAGTCCTACATGATCGAAGGAAGAGGCAGACACAGATAGAGGAGGGACCAGTACAAGAACCGTTTGCAGTCAAATAGCTCATCATAATGCACAATTTCATCTGCTTTGGAAATTGAATTGGGCCCCCTTACCTCCTGGGCCACTGTACCATTGCAGGGGTGGCACCAATGATCGGTCTGCCCCTAACCGCAAACTGTGAAGGTTTAACCATAATGCCTTGCAGCCATCATATCCAAAGGTAGAGTGCAGCCAATCAGGAGGGACTATCATGGCATGTAAAAAATCTTATGTAGGGATTTTTATATATATATTTATAGAAGTTCAGAGCTCATTTCTCAACAATAGAGGTAGGAAAACAAGTCTTAAGACATTGGAGAATAACTCCAGACACTAATGTGTTTTAAAACTGCTACTGTGAAGATGAGTGTAGTAATCTGCAAATAATACATAGATTGAATTGAGTGGGAGAGAGAGATAAAGGAGAGGTCCTGACGGCAACAGTGTGGTTGACCAGTAATATGGTATAGCTGACATGTATCCTGATGCATATGAATTACAAATACACATTTTTTTTTATTTATAATTCATTAGAAAGCATCAACAAGGTAGTACAATATTCTTCACAGAAAAAAAAGCTAAAATCAGTCAGTCAATCAGGGAAGGCATGCTTTCTGAGTTTTTGCATTTGTTGTGCAACCCTTTTATGAGGCAAGCTAACAATTGTTTTAATGCATAAGGGCTAAATCATATAGTCAAAGACAGTGTGGTAGGTGTGGTGAAAAGAGAAAATACTAAATAAATATTTGGTCTACTATTTCTGCAACATGTAGCTATCCAAGTGACATACAGCAAGCAACAATGGTATAAATTACTGTACCTTAAATTGAATAGTGTTGCTGTGTAGATGTGTAACAGGTCAGTGTCACTACACTCCGACACACGCTTCGCCTAGCTTCTTCTGGGGAGACATGTCTGGGTGAGGGACAGTTGCCAAGTGATAAGCAATGGCAACCAATTGGATGAAGACACGCCACAATGAGTATTGCTGTGATATGTCTTCATAGTTGGTGGTATTGACATACTATCTTGCTGTGTTTTAACAGATTGCCAGCGCTGAATCAAATGGATTTCAAGGCCAGAGAAATTTCCTGGCATACTAAAGCTGTAGAAATTTTTAAGCAAGGTGAGTCTTCAGTTTCTCTTGATACCTCACTTACTAACAAAGAATTGATTAGACAATATAAAAATGTATTACACAAAAAAATTAGGTTGTGGTGGACGAAAAACGCATTAGAAAATTATATCAGACAAAAAAGAATCCCTCGAGGGCTAAGGATACCATTATTCCTCTCATTTGATTTGAAGGATGGTGATTTGGTGAAGAGATGGATGGCAGCCGCCATGGCCTGTGCTCTGGGTTTCATTGAAATCATCATAGATAAAAACACACTCGCTATGGGCTCAATTGATCAAGAAACTGAGAAATTATACGCAATGATCCAGAAGGAGATTCAAGCTGAGTATCTGGAGAAATTGATTTTGGATATGGATAAAGATGTGGCTATATGGGAATGTGAAGTTAGCCATGGGGTATTGAAAAAATTTCAGTGGGATGTAGCAGACTATGAGTCAAATGGGATTTTTTGCTGGCAACAAAAAAAGGTCTGTGCCACCTCGAATTATGTCTAGAAGTTCAACGTAAAATTCTATATAATCTAAAACTGATAGTAATGCCTCTATAAGTGATCGGGATGGGATGCAAGATACACATATCTGGACCAGAAATGGGTCATAAAGGATATCTCAGAATATTTTTTCTGGAGGGAATAAGAACAATGGCAGGATCAATTAAAGGTAGTTAACCTTTCCTCCTATCCTTCAACTCAAGTACAACAGAAGGTTTTAGAAAAAGAATTAGGTACAAACTTGGAGCTGCCAAGGATCCAATATATGATGAGATTCCAGATGCAGTATGGATGAGGTTTTATTTGTCAATGCCTTTCGAGGTAATCATACCTCTTCATCAGGACAACCACAATAATAAGGTTTGAATGTGGACTCTTATCTGGCATCCACTTTTAACCTCCAAATTTGTACTTTATTTGGTGGATTTCCAGCAGCTGTTTTTCATACAAGCTAACTAAGGGGTTATGACTTGTGATGAGCGAGCACTAAAATGCTCGGGTACTCGTTGTTCGAGTCGAGCAAATTGGAATGCTTGAGTGCTCGGATGGAGTAACAAGCCCATTGTAAGTCTATGGGAAACTCGAGCATTTTTCCGGCGGCTCCCCCTTGCGGTCTGCAGAGGGCCTAAAAATTGCCCAAATCGATGGTAACAGTGCTCAAATGACATGTGAGAAGCATGGGTAAGACCACTGGAAGCATTTCTGACTCCGAGGTCACTGCTGTCAACAAAGTGGTCAGAGGTATTACTCCACTTTTATGGACTCACAATAAAACATACAAAAGCAAAGCCAAAAATATGTTAAGGAACATCATTTCCAGGGTAATGACTTGTATATAAGGCAAAATAAATGTACAAAAACAAAAATACTCCTCCACACTGTGGGCTATGTTCACACGTAGCGTTTTTGATGCGTTTTTGCACTTTTGCATTGCTTTCAACCAAGACAAATGCATTCACAAGGAAATGTCATTATAACATTTTACAACCTTATTGGGCTATGTGGTTTGTGACACAACATCAGACACATCCTGTTTCATTTATGATGTAGGGACTCTGGAAGTCACAAAGCCTATTTTTATAGGGCCAGCAGTCGGCCCTTACTATTGTTAGAGAGCCATCGCCGGCTATGCTCTGTTATTCCCATGATTAACGAGTGAGTTATTGCATATGCAGTGACTGCAACGGCTGCCAAAAATTTGGAGGAACTCCAATACCCCTTGCAAGAGAGGTAGAGGTCGGAGGGCTTCCCGAAAACAATATTTTCATTATTAGGAAGTGTGTCTCCCATACTGTTTGCCTATGCAGTGAAGCAACGGCTGCCAAAAATTTGGAGGCACTCCAATGCCCCTTGCAAGAGACGTAGAGATTGGAGGGCCTCCTGAAAACTATGTTCCCATTATTAGGAAGTGGGTCTCCCATACTGTTTGCCTATGCAGTGAAGCAACGGCTGCCAAAAATTTGGAGGAACTCCAATGTCCCTTGCAAGTGACGTAGATATGTTGATATGGTACATATGGTGGTGATATGGTGGTGGAGGATGAGGATGCGGAGAAGGAGGAGGACAAGAGCAAATAGACAAAGTCAGGAAGCGTATACCCATGTCTGGATGTGAAGACTGAGGTGCATGGGAATAGAGTTAGACCTACCAATAAAAAGACACTGTATTTGAGTTTATGTTACGCTGCTATCATTCGGTGGTGTTGAGAAGTCTGGCTCAATCCAGCCCTTGTTCATTTTTATAAGAGTAAGCCTGTCAGCAATTTTAGTTGACAGGCGGATGCGTCTATCAGTTATAATTCCACCGGCGGCACTAAAAGCCCGCTCTACAAAATGCTAACAGCAGGGTTGGCCAGGACCTCCAAGGCATAGAGAGCCAGTTCATGCCACGTGTCCAGCTTGAATACCCAATAATTATAAGGCACAGAGGAATCACGGATGACTTTGGTATGGTCGTCAAGGTACTCCCTCACCATCTTCTGAAACTTTTCATTCCTGAAAGAGTACCCCGCGCATCAGGGCTTGTGCGATGGGAGTGTCTGAGAAAACTGTCCCAGAACTTTGACAGTGTTCCTCTGCCTCTGCTCGATTGCATTTGTGTCTCTCATGCCTGTACTCCTTGGTTGTCCAACGAACTGTGACCTCTGCCACCATCGTTTTCAGATTGGAATTTTTTTAATAATTTTGCAACAAGGGCCTTCTTGTACTGCACCATTTTATTATATAAGAAACAGAAAGTTCTCCTTGTAGCGAGGGTCTACAAGTGTCACCAACCAATAATGAATGTCACCCATAATTTGGAGAATGTGAGGGTCACAGGAAAGGCTACGTAACAAAAACTCAGCCATGTGTGGCTGACTGCAAAGAGGCAAGACTTCCGTGTCTTCACCAAGAGGATGACTGACCATGCTCTCCTCCTCATCCTCCTCCTCTTCCCCCTCCTCCCTGTCCTCAGGCCATCCACGCTGAACAGACGGTATGACAGTTGTGCAGGTAGTACCTTTTATAGCTCAGGAAACTAGTTCCTGTTCTTCCTCCTCCTCCTCCTCTTCCTCATTGTCACCCAATCCACATTGGGATGAGATGAGGCTGGGCTGTGTGGAATCACCCTGCATGGTTCCTTGCTCCATCTCATCAT
This sequence comes from Phyllobates terribilis, assembly GCF_046119375.1. Lineage (NCBI taxonomy): Eukaryota > Metazoa > Chordata > Amphibia > Anura > Dendrobatidae > Phyllobates > Phyllobates terribilis. The sequence goes on along the minus strand of NW_027362762.1, from coordinate 418,786,588 downwards.
GCTACGCCGGCAATCCATTCTATTTAATTGTGAGTAGAGAGCGTTTCAGTAGACAGAGAAGCAGGATGGTGATGCTAATTATGGCGTCATCGCCGCTCTCCATCTTGGTGGAGTCCTCAAAGTTTTGGAGGATGGTACATATATCTGACATCCATGTCCACTCCTGAGGTCTTATGTGTGGAGTCTGACCTGAATACCGACGGCCTTGTTGATGCTGGTAGACAACAACTGCCCTCTTCTGCTCACAAATCCTTTCCAACATCTGCAATATAGAGTTCCAACACGTGGGGACATCGCAGATCAATCGGTGAGCTGGAAGCTGCAAACACTACTGAAGCACCGTAAGGGCGGCGGAAGCTGTATCTGACTCTCTAAAATGGGCACACGCGTGGCGTACTTTGACAAGCAGATCCGACAGATCCGGGTAGGTTTTGAGAAACCGCTGAACCACGAGGTTAAGCACATGGGCCAGGAATGGTACGTGTGGGAGCGCACCTCGCCTCAGAGCCACCACCAGGTTCCGACCATTGTCACACACGACCATGCCTGGCTGTAGGATTAGCGGTGTCAGCCACAGATCTGCCTACTCTTTCAGAGCTGTCCACAACTCTTCAGCATTGTGCGGGTTGTCACCTAAGCATATTAGATTCAGCACAGCCTGTTGCCGCTTGGCCGAGGCAGTGCTTCCAGCTTGTGACTGATGTGGTCATTTCAGACATGGAGGCTGAAGAGGAGGAGGTGCAGCAGCTGTAGAATGTGGGAGCAGCCCTGATTGACCCAGAGCCTGCAATCCTCAGCGTCGGGAGGACGTGTTCCGCCCCAAGGTCCGACTGGGTCCCGACTTCCACTATATTAACCAAGTGTACCTTCAGAGAGGTTTACCGTCCCTGCCCACAAGCACTTGTCCACATGTCCATTGATAGGTGGACTTTCCCAGTAATTGCGTTGCTGAGGGCACGTCTAATGTTGTGGGACATGTTCTCGTGTAATGCAGGGACCGCACACCTGGAGAAATAGTGGCGGCTGGGGACCGAGTACCGAGGAACGGCCGCCTCCATCAGGTTGCGGAATGCTTCCGTCTCCACAAGCCTAAAAGGCAACATTTCGACCGCAAGAATTTGTGAAATGTGTGAATTTAGTAGTGTGGCCTGTGAGGCGTTGGCTGCGCATTTGTGCTTTCGTTCCAAAGACTGGGGTAGGGAACACTGAACGCTGCTCTGGGAGAAGGACGTGGACGTGCTTGCTGATGGTGCTAGTTGAGAGTGTGCAACAACAGGTGCAGGGCGGGAGGCAGCCTGGCATGTGCCATGGACAGGGGATTGGCGTGCACACACAACAGCGGAACAAGCAGTGGTGTCACCTGCGGACACTGTTTCTGGACCCTGTGGTTCAGCCCACAAAGTCGGTTGCTTTGCTGCCATGTGCCTGGTCATGCTGGTGGTGGTCAGGCTACTAGTTTTGCTACCCCTGCTGATGCTGGCCTGGCAGGTGGTGCTAATGGTCTTATTGGGGTTATCTGCAGAGTCTTTAAAAAATAACCATACTCGGGAAGACATAGTAACATAGTTTTTAAGGTTTAAGGAAGACCAAGTCCATCTAGTTCAACCCATAGCCTGACATGTTGATCCAGAGTAAGGTAAACACTAAGCTCCACATTGGGGGAAAAAATTCCTTCCAGACTCCACATATGGCAATCAGACTAGTTTCCTGGATCAACGCCCTATCAAGGAATCTAGTAAATAAAACCTGTAATATTATACTTTTCAAGAAAGGCATCAGTAGTAAGAGCACCCACCTCTCGTCAACACGCCCACTTCCGATTTTTGACAAGTGCCCCGCCCCTTTTTGGCAACTGCCCCACCTCCACTTCCGGTCTAAAACCCCTCCCCTCTCCTCCCCATTCTCCGCCCACTCTCTGCCCCTACGTGTGTCAATATCTGTAACGTCAGTTCCGTCCCCGCCCCGGCAGCAAACCCTTACCGCCCCTATGTGTGTCAATATCTGTTACGTCAGTTCCGTCCCCTCCCCCTGAAGCAGCCCATGTTCAGCCTCTGTTGCGTCCCCCATGACCGCCCACATGCCCTTCACCCAAGGTTGTAGGTAAATGTGTAAGCGCCGTATGTAAGAAACACATGTCAAGACATGTTTTTGTGAAAAAAGGCAGCCCCAGGATCCCTAGGGTTAGCATTCTGTAGTGTTCATAATAATGACGTAATAAAAGTGTTTAAAAAAATATACATTTATTGTAGATTCACTTAGAGGTATATACAAATCAAGAAATGGAAAAAGGTGTAATTAGATTTCAAAATACAACATTATACAAGCAAATCTATAAGTTACAATACATTTCAATGCTAATATTTAAAAAGTTAACCATGCGCTCGTCGACAGCGTCTCTGTAAGGTTGTAGGGTAATGTGTAAACTTGGCACATTACCCATTAACAGCGGCTCGATTCTCTGTAAGGTAATAGGTTAATGTGTAAGCGCCTTATGTAAGAAAAAACAGGTCAATACATGTTTTTTGGTTTTTTTTGTGAGAAGAGGCAGTCCCAGGGTTAATGTTAACAGGCACAGCAAAATAGATTGAATGATATATTGAACAAGAAATACTAAGATATAAACATTTATAGTACACATTACAAAAAGGAAATATTGTTATAAAACCACATTAGTTCTATAGCAGAAATAGAGCAAGATCATGTTTCGCAGGGCGGTTTGCAAACCTGATTATAATCGCATAATGGCGTACATAAAATCGTGATAGAGTTAGAAATATTTTGTACAAATGCATCTACTAGACCAGGGGTCTCAAACACGCGGCCCGCGGGCCGCATGCGGCCCCTGAGGCTGCTTTATGCGGCCCGCAGGCACAGACCCCTTGACGATCCCGACCTGGTCCAGGAGGAGCCGCCGACAGCAGCGCTGAATTGCCACACAGAGACTGTTTCCCAGCACTGCATTTCCAATGCCAGCCGCTGGCCAATCAGAGGCCAGCAGCTGATATCTGCGTGTCGGCGCAGCGAGTATGACGTCATTGCCATATGCAGATGTCAGCTGCTGGCCTCTGATTGGCCGGCGGCTGACATTGAAAATGCTGTGCTGGGAGACGGTCTCTGTGCGGCAATGCAGCGCTGCTGTCGGCGGCTCCTCCTGGACCAGGTCGAGATCGTCACGGGGTCGGACTCTGTGGTGCCTGCGGGCCACATCTGCAGGAAGGCCGCCGAGGGAACGGAGGACAGGTGAGAATCATCTTTTTTTTTTTTTTCTATTTTATGTGTGTGAAGAACAGCACAGGGGGCACATAGCCACAAGAGGGGACCTGGATGGGGCATATAGCCACAAGAGGGGACCTGGATGGGGCACATAGCCACAGGATGGGGACCTGGATGGGGCACAGAGCCACAAGAGGGGACCTGGATGGGGCACATAGCCACAGGATGGGGACCTGGATGGGGCACAGAGCCTCAAGATGTGGACCTGGATGGGGCACATAGCCACAAGATGGGGACCTGGATGGGGCACAGAGCCACAAGATGGGGACCAGAGCCACAACATGGGGACCTGGATGGGGCACATAGCCATAAGATGGGGACCTGGATGGGGCACAGAGCCACAAGATGGGGACCTGGATGGGGCACAGAGCCACAAGATGGGGACCTGGATGGGGCACATAGCCACAAGATGGGGACCTGGATGGGGCACATAGCCACAAGATGGGGACCTGGATGGGGCACATAGCCACAAGATGGGGACCTGGATGGGGAACATTGCCACAGGATGGGGACCTGGATGAGGCACATTAGTACAAGATGGGCGCCAGGATGGGGAACGTTGCCACAGGATGGGGACCTGGATGGGGCACATAGCCACAAGATGGGGACCTGGATGGGGCACAGAGTCACAAGATGGGGACCTGGATGGGGCACAGAGCCACAAGATGGGGACCAGAGCCACAAGATGGGGACCTGGATGGGGAACATTGCCACAGGATGGGGACCTGGATGGGGCACATAGCCCCAAGATGGGGACCTGGATGAGGCACATTAGTACAAGATGGGCGCCAGGATGGGGAACGTTGCCACAGGATGGGGACCTGGATGGGGCACATAGCCACAGGATGGGGACCTGGATGGGGCACATTAGTACAAGATGGGGACTTGGATGGGGAACATTACTACAAGATGTTTTCCATTATTACTATATGATGCTAATTGTAAGACAATATTACTGTATGTGGCCAATTGGGGGAAATAAAATTGTAAAAAAAATAAAAAATAAAATAAAGCATGAAAAAATATTGGGCACTAAAAATGCTGTTTTATATGTAAACTAAAGTAAACACAAAAAAAGTGCACGTTTATTATCGCCACATCCATAATGACCCAAGCCATAAAAAAATAAACACGGCAAAAATGTTCAAAAGGTGTATACAAAAAAATGGTATCACTAAAAATGTCACATTGAACAAAGAATGCGGCCCCCCAAATTCAAATTTTTTCCATGTGCGGCCCATATACCCAGCCGAGTTTGAGACCCCTGTACTAGATGATCATTATGTTTTAAATAATTTGTAAAGTTTTTCAGTAATCGCTTCAATGTTATTCCCGCAGCGACGTGATACAACACGTAAATACAAAACTGTCCGCAAAAACTCGACATAGAGTCTTGCAGCTGGCGGTTCTGATAGCAATACGTCGTGGTGTTTCTTCTTAAAAATAGTATAATCGTATTCGAAAATAAAGCGGCGTCAGAAAGACACTGCAGGCCATCACCAGACCACCGTACTCGACGGCGAAAATCAAAATCATGGGTTCACACACAGAGCCCACGCAACCCATCTCTAAAGGCCTGTGGAACTCGTGGGCCCGATCTTCGGTGACATTTTTAATCAACCGAAACTCATTTTGAACGGTTTAGATCTTAAGATCAAGTTATCAAGAAATAAGGACTCGTTTTGCCTTATGAATCCTGAACAGGAACAGTTTAAGGTTCAGATCGTGAACTCAGCCCTCTACGTAAAGAGAGTACAAGTCTCTCCAGCCGTCAGGATCGGTCACAGCCAAGCTCTTCTATCAAGCCCCGCTAAATACGCTCTAACAGAGCCTGTTTGAAAGTCTATAGCATCACTGGAGGAACGAGAAATAGTAATCATGAAAATCTTTTTCTGGGCCAGAAACCAAAAACGGTGATTCTTTGCTTTGTGGACAACGAGGCCTTCAGCGGCAGATACCACAAAAAAACACTTTGCTTTCACCATTATAGGATCAACCACGCTGCTCTGTATTTGGACGGACAGCAGATCCCTGCCAAGCCGTTTCACCCTAATTTTGACGCTGAACATGCTTTGAGGGAATATATGGCTCTCGTTCACATCTCCGGAAAACAAAAAGCCGACGCAGGATTAAGCATAGACCGTGATGATTTTATGAGCGGCTGCACTTTCTTCACATTCGATTTGTCGCCGCATCAGGAACCGAGCGCTCACTTTTCGCTCATTAAAACAGGTAACTTACGGGCCGAAATTCATTTTGCGGATGCCACACCACACACGGTGAATATGATCGTTTATGCTGTCAACACTGCTGTACTGGAGATTAACCAACGTCTAGAAGTCCTATACGATTTTAGTTAAACTTTTGTGACTCCACAGTGGACTTCGTCTATAATGAATACTATGCAACTGTCATGCATTTTGAGCCCAAATCCCGTTACTCGGAGTATGTTTGGCGGCGTATTTCCCTGCGACCTCTTACCACGCCACGTTATCAGGTATAGACCTAGAGCCTATATCGTCAACACAGATTCTTCGGAAGAGCCCGGTACGCATTGGCTACTCATTATTCTATGCAGGAACAAATCCTTATTTTTTGACAGTTACAGTTTACAACCGGACGCCGCCGTATTTCCGAATACGATTATACAATTTTTAAGAAGAAACACCACGACGTATTGCTATCAGAACCGCCTGCTGCAAGACTCTATGTCGAGTTTTTGCAGACAGTTTTGTATTTAAGTGTTGTATCACGTCACTGCGAGAATAACATTGAAGCGATTACTGAAAAACTTTACAAATGATTTAAAACATAATGATCGTCTAGTAGATGCATTTGTACAAAATCTTTCTAACTCTATCACGATTTTATGTACGCCATTATGCGATTATAATCAGGTTTGCAAACCGCCCTGCGAAACATGATCTTGCTCTATTTCTGCTATAGAACTAATGTGGTTTTATAACAATATTTCCTTTTTGTAATGTGTACTATAAATGTTTATATCTTAGTATTTCTTGTTCAATAAATCATTCAATCTATTTTGCTGTACCTGTTAACATTAACCCTGGGACTGCCTTTTCTCACAAAAAAACAAACAAAAAACATGTATTGACATGTTTTTTCTTACATAAGGCGCTTACACATTAACCTATTACCTTACAGAGAATCGAGCCGCTGTTAATGGGTAATGTGCCAAGTTTACACATTACCCTACAACCTTACAGAGACGCTGTCAACAAGCACATGGTTAACTTTTTAAATATTAGCATTGAAATGTATTGTAACTTATAGATTTGCTTGTATAATGTTGTATTTTGAAATCGATTTACACCTTTTTTCATTTCTTGATTTGTATATACCTCTAAGTGAATCTACAATAAATGTATATTTTTTTAAACACTTTTATTATGTCATTATTATGAACACTACAGAATGCTAACCCTAGGGATCATGGGGCTGCCTTTTCTCACAAAAACATGTCTTGACATGTTTTTCTTACATACGGTGCTTACACATAAACCTACAACCTTGGGTGAAGGGCATGTGGGCGGTCATGGGGGGATGCAATAGAGGCTGAACATGGGCTGCTTCCGGGGCGAGGACGGAACTGACGTAACAGATATTGACACACATAGGGGCGGTAAGGGTTGGCTTCCGGGGGCGGGGACGGAACTGATGTAACAGATATTGACACACATAGGGGCGGAGAGTGGGCGGAGAATGGGGAGGAGAGGGGAGGGGTTTATACCGGAAGTGGAGGCGGGGCACCTGTCAAAAATCGGAAGTGGGTGTGTTGACGAGAGGTGAGTGCTCTTACTACTGGCATCCAAGCCCTTCTTAAATTTTAGTAGTGAATCACTCATTACAACATCATGCGGCAGAGAGTTCCATAGTCTCACTGCTCTTACAGTAAAGAATCCGCGTCTGTGATTATGATAAAACCTTCTTTCCTCCAGACGTAGAAGATGCCCACTTCTCCCCGTCTAAGGCCTGAGAGTAAAAAGATCAGTTGAAAAGTCTTTGTACTGTCCCCTCATATATTTGTACATAGTAATAAGATCACCCCTAAGCCTTCGTTTTTCCAAACTAAATAACCCCAAGTGTAAAAATTAGTGTTGAACGAGCACTAAAATGCTCGGGTGCTCGAAGCTCGGGCCGAGCTCGCCGTGATACTCGGGTACTCGACCCGAGCAACGAGCCCAATGTTAGTCTATGGGAGACCAGAGCATTTTTGCGGCGGCACCCCTGGCAGTCTTTTAAAAGCCTAGCAAGTGCCCAAAACGACAGTGACAGTGCTCAAATGACATGGGGACAGCATGAGGATCGCCCCAGGAAACATTTCTGACCCCCAGGTCACTGCTGTCAACAACGTGGTAAGAGGTATTAAGCCACTTTTAAGGGCTCACAATAAAACGTTCAAAAACGAAACTGAAACTGCTTTCCTGTGAAATATGTTAAGGAAGTTCCTTTCCAGGGTAAAGACTTGTGTATAAGGTAAAATAAATAACCCCCCCAAAAATACTCCTCCACACCTTGGGCTATGTTCACAAGTAGCATTTTTTATGCGTTTTTGCACTTTTGTATTGCTTTCAACCGTGACAAATGCATTCACCGGGAAATGTCATTTTAACATTTTATAACCTTATCTGGCCATGTGCTGTGTGACACATGCATACAGTGCTGAAAAGACATGGGAACAGCATGGGGAGAGAAGACCGCTGGAAGCATTTCTGACACTCAGGTCACTACCTAAAAGTGTGCCCATCAGAAGTGATCCTTGCCGCATCAGAAGATGCAGACTTGCAACTATCCCCGTGCAAGTCCTTGTCCCAGAGCAGTGTTCAATTGTACCTCCCCCATTCCTTGCAATGCAAGCGCAAATATGCAGCCAATCAAGGCATGCTGCAATACTATACTGCAAGCTTGGACTTGAAATGGGGCCTTTTAGTTTGGAGGAGGCCGAAGCTGGCCACTACCTCATGGCTGCTTCTGCAGCGAGGTATCCATACTCAGTCCCCAGCTGCCCGGCGGCCGGGTGTCCATGCTCGGTCCCCAGCCGCCAGGGGGTGGCCGGGTGTCCATACTCGGTACCCAGCCGCCCCACGGCCGGGTGTCCACACACGGTCCCCAGCCACCTGGGGGCGGACTGGTGTCCATAAACGATCCCCAGCTGCCCCTAATTATCCTGTCACCTTCCCACACACTTTTCTTAGCCTGGCCTTCTTTAGGGCAGCATTGGACGAGCCCACCAGAGAACCAGACTCCTCCGGTGGGCCCTGGCTTCTCCATCAGGGGAGTTGAGAGTGCCAAGGTGAGGAGCATGATGATGATGATAGAAGTTAGCATCTGCTTTGCTTTCTTTTAATGCAAGCGTAAGTGTGCAGCCTGCCACCCACCCACCCCCATTCTGCAATACCATACTGCTAGCTTGCACTTGAAATGGGGCCTTTTAGTTTGGAGGAGGCCGAAGCTGGCCACTATCTCATGGCTGCTTTGGCAGCGAGGTATCCATACTCAGTCCCCAGCCGCCCCTATTTGTCCCGGTGTGCCTTATACATAAGATTAAGCGTGCATACCAAAACATTACCTGTGCCCTCCCCAGTGCATTTAGTGGGAAGGACAGCCTATTCCTCTGTAGTGTGTGCATGCCAAACCCCTGTTCATGGTACATGCGAAGATGCCTCCCACCATGCACTTGTCATTGCAGACTTGCAACTATCCCCGTTCAAGTCCTTGTCCCAGGGCACTGTTCAATTGTACCTCTCCCATTCCTTGCAATGCAAGTGCAAGTATGCAGCCTGCTACCCACCCACCCACCCCAGGCTGCATTACCATACTGCTTGCTTGCTTGCACTTTAAATTGGGCCTTTTAGGCATGTGGAGGCGGAATCTGGCCACTACGTCACGGCTGCGTTGGCGGCCTGGTATCCATACTCAGTCCCCAGCCGCCCGGCAGCCGGGTGTCCACACTCGGTCCCCAGCCGCCAGGGGGCTGCCGGGTGTCCATACTCGGTCCCCAGCCGCCCCGTGACTGGGAGTCCACACACGGTCCCCAGCCGCCTGGGGGCGGCCGGGTGTCCATAAACAGTCCCCAGCCGCCCCTATTTCTCTTGTCACCTTCCCACACACTTTTCTTAGCCTGGCCTACTTTAGGGCAGCATTGGCCAAGCCCACCGGACTATCAGACTCCTCCGGTGGGCCCTGGCTTCTCCATCAGGGGAGTTGAGAGTGCCAAGGTGAGGAGCATGATGATGATGATAGAAGTTAGCATCTGCTTTGTTTTCTTGGAATGCAAGCGCATGTATGTAGTAGCGGCTAGGCCTGAGGTGGTCAGCGTTTTGGCGCATATGCTACCTCCTCCGAGGATTGCAGGATGTTTTCCTGCTACTATCCCAGTTCTATGACTCCCGTTAAAACAAAGCTTCAGGCGATAAATAATGGATGAGGTGGTGGCAAAGGAGAAAGAGCAGGAGGAACAGGGACCATTCACATCAATATCAGGCCGGTCAACCACATATGTCTTGTAGGATATGTTTCTGTAACAAAAGGAGCAGTTCGGCTACACAGTTATAGGGCATACAGTGAGTGCAATGCCTACCAAAAATTTCGAGGCTCTCCAATGCCCCTTGGAAATGACATGGAGGTCAGAGTGCCTTAACTAAACGTTTTTTTCCATTTATAGTAACTGGGTCTCCTGTACACTGTTGGCCTAAGCAGTGAATGGAAGGCTTTCCAAAAATTATGAGGTACGGCAATGCCCCTTGAAACAGACGTGGATTACAGCATACTAAAAACCTTCTACCCATTATTGGGGAGTGGGTCTCCCTTAGTTTTCGCCTTTGCATTGAAAAGCAAAAGCTGACTAAAATTAGGAGGAAATGCAATGCTCATTGGAAGAGTCGTGGAGGTTAGAGATAATTAAAAACAACATTTCAATGCCCATTGGAAGAGCTGTGGAGTTCAGAGTGGTTTAAGAAGACGCTGTTAATGCCCCTTTGAAGAGACGTGGAGGTCACAGTAGCTTAACAAGATGGTTTTAATGCCCCTCGGAAGAGACGTGGAGGTCACAGTAGCTTAACAAGACGGTTTTAATGCCCCTCGGAAGAGACGTGGAGGTCCCAGTAGCTTAACAAGACGGTTTTAATGCCCCTCGGAAGAGACGTGGAGGTCCCAGTAGCTTAATAAGACGGTTTGAATGCCCCTTGGAAGAGACGTGGAGGTCACAGTAGCTTAACAAGATGGTTTTTATGCCCCATGGAAAAGTGGTGGAGGTCGCAGTAGCTTAACAAGATGGTTTTAATGCCCCTTGGAATAGTGGTGGAGGTCGCAGTAGCTTAACAAGTCGGTTTCAATGCCCCTCGGAAGAGACGTGGAGGTCCCAGTAGCTTAACAAGACGGTTTTAATGCCCCTCGGAAGAGACGTGGAGGTCACAGTAGCTTAACAAGAAGGTTTGAATGCCCCTTGGAAGAGACGTGGAGGTCCCAGTAGCTTAACAAGACGGTTTTAATGCCCCTTGCAAGAGCCATACAATACAGCATCTTAAAAACATTATTCCCATTATTGGGGAGTGGGTCTCCCATAGTCTTTGCTTATGCCTTCCATGCAAAAGCTGCCAAAAATTAGGACGGAGGAACTTGCAATGCCCCTTACAAGAGCCATGCAGTACAGCATATTACAAACATTATTCCCATTATTCGGGAGTGTGTCACCCACAGTCTTTGCTTATGCCTTCCAAGCTAAAGCTGACAAAAATACGGACGGAGGAACTTTCAATAATGGCAACACGGACCACGGTCACCCTGGTGGTATAGTGGTGGTGGAGGCTGAGGATAAGGAGAAGAGCATAAAACAGCCGAAATGAGGAAGCGTATACCCATTTGAGGGTGTGAAGCGGTGCATGTGAATACACCTCACAAAATAACACAGTGGATTTGACTTTATGTTACTCTTCTGTCATTTGGTGGTGATGAGAAGTCTGGCCCAATCCAGCCCTTGTTCATTTTGATAAGGGTCAGCTGGTCAGCATTGTCAGTTGACAGGCGAGTGCGCTTATCAGTTATAATTCCCCCAGCGGCACTAAAAACATGCTCCGATAACACGCTAGTGGCACGGCAGGCCAGGGCCTCCAAGGCGTACAGAGCGAGTTCATTCCAAGTGTCCAATAATTAAAAGGCACAGAGGAATCACGGAGGACGCTGGTACGGTCGGCAAGGTACTCCCTCACCATCTTTTGAAATTTTCCACTCCTTGTGAGAGTACCCCGCGCCTCAGGGTCTGTCCGAAGGGAGGGTCTGAGAAAACTGTCCCAGAACGTTGACATTGTTCCCCTGCCTCTGCTGGATTGGAGTTGCATCTCTCTCGCATGTACGCCTTGGTTAGGCAACGAACTGTGACCTCTGCCGCTAGCGTGTTCAGATGGGAATTTTTTTAACACATTCTGCAGCAAGGGCCTTCTGGTACTGCCCCATTTTTGTAGACTTCTCCACCTCAGGAATAAGAGAGTGAAAGTTCTCCTTGTAGCGGGGGTCTAAAAGTGTCACCAACCAGTAATGACTGTCACCCAACATTTTGACAACGCGAGGGTCACAGTTAAGGCAGCGTAACATAAAGTCAGCCATTCGTGCCAGACTGGTAACGGGCAAGACTTCCGTGTACTTACCAAGATGACGACTGACCATGCTCTCCTCCTCCTCCTCCTCCTCCCCCCTGTCCTCAGGCCACCCACGCTGAACCGACGGTATGACAGTTGTACAGGTACTACCGTCTACAGCGCATGATACAAGCTCCTGTTCTTCCTCCACCTCCTCCCCCTCCTCCTCTCCCTCATTGTCCCCCAATGCACGTTGAGATGAGATGAGGCTGGACTGTGTGTAATCGACCACTACGGCTTCTTGATCCATCTCATCATACTCTGGCTGCAATGCCTCCTCTTTAATTCTCTGCAGAGAGCATTGCAAAAGACAGACAAGTGGAATGCTGATGCTAATGATGGCGTCATCGCTACTCACTATCCTGGTGGACTCCTCAAACTTTGTCAAGATGATACATATGTCAGACATCCAGGTCCACTCCTGAGGTCTTATGTGTGGAGTCTGACCTGAATATCGACTGCCTTGCTGCAGCTGGTACTCCACAACTGCTATCTTCTGCTCACAAATCCTTTGCAACATGTGGAGGGTAGAGTTCCAACATGTGGGGACATCACACACCAGTCGGTAAGACGTAAGCTGAAAACGCTGCTGCAGTACAGCAAGGGCGGCGGAAGCTGTAGCTGACTTGCGAAAATGAGCTGACAGGCGGCGTACTTTGACGAGCAGATCTGGCAACTCGGGGTACGATTTAAGAAACCGCTGAACCACGAGGTTAAGCACATGAGCCAGGCATGGTACGTGTGTGATCTCGCCTCACCTCAGAGCCGCCACCAGGTTACGGCCATTGTCACACATGACTATACCGGGATGTAGGTTCAGCGGTGTCAGCCACAGATCTGCCTGCTCTTTCACAGCTGTCCACAACTCACAAGCAGTGTGAGGTTTCTCACCTAAGCTTATGAGTTTCAGCACAGCCTGTTGCCGCTTGGCGGAGGCAGTACTGCAGTGCTTCCAGCTTGTAACTGATGTGGTGATATCTGAGATGGAAGCTGAACATGAGGAGGAGGAGGATGATGCGCTGGAGCTGTACACTGTGGGGGCAACTCTGACTGACATAGGGCCCGCAATCCTCGGTGTGGGGAGGATGTGTTCCGTCCCAAGGTCCAACTGGGTCCTGGCTTCCACTATGTTTACCCAGTGTGCCGTCAGGGAGATGTACCGTCCCTGGCCACAAGCACTTGTCCACATGTCCGTTGTCAGGTGGACTCTCCCAGTAACTGCGTTGTTGAGGGCACGGCAGATGTTTTGGGACATGAGCTTGTGTAGTGCGGGATGGCACACCGGGCAAAATAGTGTCGGCTGGGGACCAAGTACCGAGGGACGGCCACCGCCATAAGGTTGCGGAGGGATTCCGTCTCCACCAGCCTGAAAGGCAGTATTTCCAACGCAAGCAGTCGTGAAATGTGCGAAGTTAGGACTGTGGCCTGTGGGGTGTTAGCTGCAAATTTCCGCTTTCATTGAAAGGTCTGGGATATGGACAATTGAACGCTGCGGTGGGACGTGGACATGGACATTGAGGCTGTTTCTTGAGAAACTGCCATAACAAGTGAAGACTGAGAGGAGGGGGCATCTTTGCATACAGTATGGACAGGGGATTGCCTTGCACACACAACAGGGGGTTCTATTGCACGCACAACAGCAGAAGAAGCAGTGGTGACACCCGCTGACACTGGTCGTGGACCCTGGGGTTCGCCCCACAAAGTCGGGTGCTTTGCTGCCATGTGCCTGATCATGCTGGTGGTGGTCAGGCTGGTAGTTTTGTCACCCCTGCTGATGCTGGCATGGCAGGTGGTACAAATGGCCTTTTTGGGGGTTATCAGCAGAGTCTTTAAAAATATTCCAGACTCAGGAAGACCTACAGGTTGTACTGGCAACATCCCTGGTGTTGGTGTTACGGGGAACTGTTGCCAGCCTTCTGTGTGCAGCCACCACACTGCTTCTTCCTGCCTGTTGGGGTACTCTGCCTCCCTCACCCTGTGTGCTGCTGGCCTCGCTCTGCATGTCCTCCTGTCACGTTGGGTCAGTTACTAGATCATCCACCACCTCCTCCTCTTCCACTTGCGTACCACGATCCTCCTCCTCACTTCCTGGCAATTGTGTCTCGTCATCGTCCACCTCTTGTGACAAATTGCCAGCGTCGACTTCCTGTGGCCGTGGCTGTTCAAATATTTGGGCATCGCTACATGGGATCTCCTCTTCCACCACTTCAAGCGGAGCAGGCGAGGGGCACAAATCTGGAAATGGACCAGTGAACAGCTCTTCAGAGTGTCCAATTGTGGGATCAGTTGCTGTCTGACGACACTCGGCATGGTGGGAGGAAGGAGCATCAGGGTGAGGAGGAGTATGCGGTCGAGACTCACAGCTACTAAGATTTGACCGTGTGGAAGACAGACCGGAGGTGGTGGTGCCCAGGTAACTGGAAGTATTATCTGCTATCCAATTAATCTGTTCACACTGATCAGTTTGCAATACTGGTCTTGTTCTGTGTTTCCCTAGTAATTCGGTCAAGAAGTGGGAGCGAGAAGATGTGGCTGTTGGTTGTGGCACATTTTCACCTTGGCCACGGCCCCGTCCTCTGCACGCACCATCACCAGAATGTCCAGTTCCACGTCCCTTGCCACGCGTCTTGCCCATTGTAAAGGAAGTAAAATAGCTTACACTCGCATTATCAATGGAAAAACGGTAATAAAAAGTAGATTAGAACTGTAGAAGAGGAAAACCACAGTTCTATTTCTCTGGCCTACACCCGACTCTTTTAAACAATCTGAACAATCAGGGAGAAACTATTACTGTTTTTCTTTATGGAAAAAATAACAAAAGCTGGATAATAGAGATTTTTTACCGTTGAAAGGCAAAACCACAGTTATAATTTACTGGTGTTTACCAGACTTTTTTAAATATATATATTTGCGGCTGAACAGTGAGCAACACACTCAAACTGTTTTTTTTTTAAGATACAAACGGCCCAAAAGTGGATAATACAGAGGTTTGAACCGTGGAACTGCAAAACCACACTTCTGTTTCTCTGGCCTACACCAGACTATTTTCAGCAGATATATTTGTGTCTGAAAAATCAGGGAGACACTATTAGTTTTTTTTTTACGGCAAAAAATGCCAAAAGCAGGATAATAGAGATTTTTTATCATGGAACAGCAAAACCAGAGTTATAATTTACTGGTGTATACCAGACTTTTTTAAATATATATATTTGTGGCTGAACTGTCACAGACACACTTTTTTTTTGGTGGGGGGAGGGGGACACCAAAAGGTTAATAAGATGGGTATTTGTACAGTGTGAAGGAGGAAAAAAAAAGAGGATTTAGATGAAAAAAAAGGATTTTTCCTGGCCCCCGAGACCTGGAGCTAAGTCCAGCAATTTCAGCAACAGGAGCACACAGGACTGTAATGCAGCGTTTACTGGTATAACCACTGGGTCTCCTATACAGCCTGCCTGCCTCCTGCCTGATATCTGGGATGGATATTAGTCCTGAGAAGGACTGTTTGTTTGATCTGGCAGCCTTTACAGACCCTACACTAACTATGTCGCAGTATATATCTCTCCCTTAAATCAGCAGCGCTGTCCCTACACTGTCTGATCCCAGCTGTCTGTGTCCAAGATGGCGGCGCCCGGATTTAAATACTCGAGGTGACGCTGTGCGGCCAGCCAATCAATGTAATGCCCACAACCAACATGGCTGCGGCATTACAGTGACTGGCTGGCAATCCCTGCATGTTCATTGGCTTTGTAAAGAGCGCCAAACATGCAGGGCGGAGACCCGAGCTCCCGCCCGAGTACCACGGAAATGCTCAGTGCTCGCCGAACATCATGAGTAGCGTGATGCTCGGGCGAGTACCTAGCAGTGTCGAGCATGTAATAATCTGTCTTGGTATTGCAGACCCCCCAGTCCTCTAATAACCTTGGTCGCTCTTCTCTGCACCAGCTCTAGTTCAGCTATGTCTTTCTTATACACCTGAGACCAGAACTGTACACAGTATTCTAAGTGTGGTCGCACTAGTGACTTGTATAGAAGCAAAATTATGTTCTCCTCATGAGAATCTATGCCTCTTTTAATGCATCCCATTATTTTTTATTTGCCTTTGCAGCAGCTGCCTGACACTTGCCACAAAACGAGAGCTTGTCATCCACCAATACACCCTGGTCTATTTCAGTGACAGTTTTGCCCAGTGTTTTACAATTAAACATAATTATTCATTTTATTTCCTCTGCCCAAATGCATTACCTTACATTTATCCTCATTAAAGCTCCTTTGCCATTTATCAGCTCAAGCTTCTAGTTTACATAGATCCTCCTGTAATATAAAATTGTCCTCCTCTGTATTGACTATCCTGCATAGTTTAGTGTCATCTGCAAATATTGAAATACTACTCAGTATATCCCATACAATGTCATTAATAAATATGTTAAAAAGAAGAGGACCCAATAGTGACCCCTGTGGTACCCCACTGTTAACTCTGACCCAGTCTGAGTGTGTTCCATTAATATCAACCCTTTGTTTCCTATCACTGAGACAGTTCTTATCCCACTTCCATTTATTTTTTCCTATCCCCATTGTTGTCATTTTATGTATCAAACTTTTGTGTGGAACCGTATCAAATCCTTTTGAAAAGTCCATATACACAACATCCACTGCATTTCCTTGGTCCAGTCCAGAACTTACCTCTTCATAAAAGCTGATCAGATTAGTTTGACTGGAACGGTCCCTTGTAAACCCATGTTGATATTGGGTTATGACATGAGGTTATTCTTCTTCAGATACTCTAGGATAGCATCTCTTAGGAAACCCTCCAGGATTTTACCCACAGTAGAGGTTAAGCTTACTGGCCTATAATTTGCAAGTTCGGTTTTTGTCCACTTTTTGAATATTGGCACCACATTTGCTATATGCCAGTCCTGTTGTACAGACCCTGTTATTATGGAATCTTTAAAGATTAAAAATAATGGTCTGTCTATGACTTTACTTAATTCCTGCAGTACTCGTGGGTGTATCCCATCCGGGCACGGGGGTTTGTCAACTTTAGTGATTTTTAGACGCCGCCGTACTTCCTGCTGGGTTAAGAAAGTGACATTTAATGGAGAATTTTTGTTATCACTGATCATGTTTTCTGCTATATGATTTTCTTGTGTAAATACTGTTGAAAAAAATCATTTAGCATATTGGCTTTTTCCTCATCCTCATCCACCATTTCACCCAGACTATTTTTAAAGGGACCAACGCTATCATTTTTTAGCTTCTCACTATTTATGTGCTTAAAGAATATTTTGGGATTATTTTTACTTTCTCTGGCAATGTCTTTGCTGCTTTGATTTGGTTTTTACAGTATTTTTTTAATTTTCTGTATTTAGTTAATGCCTCATCACTAACTACTTGCTTTAGTTCTCTAAATGCTTTCTTTTTGTCACTTATTGGGCCCCTTATCGCTCTATTTAGCTATAGTGGTTTCCTCCTATTTCTAGCATGTTTATTCCCATAGGGTATATATTATGCACAGGTCCTATTCAGGATGCTAATAAATGTCTCCCATTTGCTTTGTGTAATTTTATGTCTCAGGATATCATCCCAGTTTATTGCACTAAGATCATCTCTCAACCTTTGGAAATTTGCCTTCCTGAAGTTTAGTGTCCTTGCAACCCCTCTACTACACATCTTATTAAAGGATATATGAAAGCTTATTATTTTGTGATCACTATTACCCAAGGGACCCCCAACTCGTATATTTGATATGCGGTTTGGCCTGTTGGTTAATATTAGGTCTAGCAGTGCCCCCCTTCTTGTTGGGTCCTGAACAAGTTGTGAAAGATAATTGTCTCTCATATTTGTCAAAAACCTATTACCTTTGCTGGAACTACAGGTTTCTGTTCCCCAGTGTATTTCAGGGTAGTTGAAGTTCCCCATAATAATGACTTCTCCTTGAGTCGCTGCTTCATCTAATTGCTTTATGAGGATATTCTCTGCTGCTTCCATTATTTTTGGAGACTTATAACAAACCCCTATGAGTAATTTATTATTTTTTCCCCTTCCCCTTATCTCCACCCACATGGGCTCTACATTTTCATTAGATTCACATATATTCTCACGTAAGATGGGTTTTAAGGATGATTTTACATATAAACACACATACCCCCCTCGCTTGTTTGTACAGTCATTTCGGAACAGAATATAGCCCTGTAAATTAACTGCCCAGTCATGGCTCTCATCCAGCCATGTCTCAGATATCCCCACCATGTCATAATTATTTTCCAACAAAATAAATTTTAATACCTCCATTTTGTTGGTGAGGCTTCTGGCATTAGTGTACATGCATTTTATGTATTTCTCTGTACCTCTATTCCTTCTTACTATATTGACTGTTCTAACCCCACCCCCAATTTGTTTATTTGTGCCCAGGTCACTATCTGCAATATCTTTCCCACCTATAAAATGAATACCCCCCCAATCCCTAGTTTAAACACTCTTCCAACCTTCTAGCCTTTTTCTCCCCCCACACAGCTGCACCCTCCCCATTGAGGTGCAGCTGTCCCTAGCGTAGAACCTGTAGCCAACTGAGAAGTCGGCCCAGTTTTCCAGGACCCCAAACCCCTCCTTCCTACACCAATTCCTGAGCCACTTATTTATCTCCCTAATCTCTTCTTGCCTCTCTGGCGTGGCACATGGTACAGGCAGTATTTCAGAGAATACCACCTTGGAGGTCCTTGCTTTAAGCTTGCAGCCTAATTCCCTGAAATCATCTTTAAGGACCTTCCACCTACCTCTAACTTTGTCATTTGTGCCAATGTGCACCATGACCGCTGGGTCCTCACCAGCCCCTCCCAGTAATCTGTCAACCCGATCAGCGATGTGCCGTACTCGAGCGCCAGGTAGGCAGCACACTGTGTGACGATCCCTGTCTTTGTGACAGAACGAACTATCTGTTCCCCTAATAATGGAGTCCTCCACTACCAGCACCTGCCTGGCCTGCCCTGCTCTCCTATTTCCCCCCCCTACTGGAGCTGACACTCCTCCAGCTTTCAGAGGACATGCCTTGCTGCAGCAGTGCTACCCCTGTACTGACACCCCCCTCATCTGCCAACTTTGCAAACTTATTGGGGTGTGCCAGATCAGGACTAGCCTCCCTGGCACTCTTCCCTCTACCCCCCTTCTTTCACCCAGCTAGGTGCCTCACCGTCCTGCAGCTCCATACTACCACCCTCCCCCACATCTACCCCAGTGAGCAGCTGCTCAGTGAGCAGCAGACTCCTTTCCATATTGTCTATGGATCTCAATGTTGCCAGCTGCTCATTTAGATCCAGTACCTGGGCTTCCAAATGCACAGCAGTATGCACCCATGACTGGCTGTTCAAGGATTGTATACATGTGGCAAGATGTACACTGGATAGCATTGTCAATAATAGAGCTCATTTTCTAATGGGGATTGCACTAGACAGAAATGTTAAGTACAAACAAATGTAAAGAATTAATAAAATACAGACAGCAATTCAGTCCAAATTCCTCCTTTCCAAACTCCCTGAATCCAAAGTCACTGAATCACAAGTCACACACTTACTTCCGTTTGCACTTACGCTCCGGTTACACTCAGATCGTTCACACTCACTAAGGAAGAAGATTTAAAAAGGTTTTTTTTTCCCCCATTAGCAGCAATCCAACCTACAGCTCAATGCACTTCCAAAGGACTGGAAGCCCCAACCAGCTGCCCCTTATAAACCCTTAATTTGACCACTCACCCTTAATTAGCCCCTTGTGAGTATAGCTATACCTCAGGATTTAAGTGCAATGTAGTTAACCCTTAATCACACAGGTAGTAAAATAAGAGACTGTAAAACTGTAGAGAGAAAATAGGTTTTAAAAGGCCCAATAAAATTAAGGTAGAAAAGCACTCAGCAGTTCACAATTCAGCAACTCACAGCAATTCACACAGGTATTTTCTGCAGGATTCCCAAATACCTCTTCACTGAATCACAAGTCACACACTTACTTCCGTTTGCACTTACGCTCCGGTCACACTCCGTCGTGTTGGCGTTACGAGGAATGCTTTCACGCCTTGTGTCTGCAGCCACCACGCTGCTTCTTCCTGCCTGTTGTGGTGCTATGCCTTCCTCCCCCTGTGTGCTGCTGTCCTCACTCTGTATGTTCCCCTGCTAGGTTGGGTCAGTTACTATATCATCCACCACCTCGCCTTCCACTTCCACACCCTGGTCCTCCTCCTGACTTTCTGCCAATTGTGTCTCATCATTATCATCATCATCATCATCATGCCACAGTAATTGCACTTTCCAGCCGTCACTGTTCATGTGACCGTGGCTGCTCCAATATTTGGGCATCACTATACGCATTCTCCTCTTGACTCGCTTGAAGCAGGCTGGGAGAATGGCCAAAATCTACATATGGAAAAGTGAACAGCTCTTCTAAGTGTCCAAGTGTGGGATCAGTTGTCTCCGGGCACTCGGTATGGTGGGAAGAAGGAGGATCAGGGTAAGGAATATGCGGTCCTGACTCATGGCTACTAAGACTTGACCGTGTGGAAGACAGGGTATTGGTGGTGGTAGCTAAGTGACTGGAAGCTTTATCTGCTATCGAACCAATAACCTTTTCACACTGCTCTGTGTTCAATAGTGGTGTTCTGCGGTCCCCTATTTTTAGGGACAGGAAGGTCGAGCGACAAGATGTGGGTGTTTGTTGTGGCACAATTTCAGCTTGCCCACGGCAACATCCTTGGCCTCGGCCTCTGCATGCATTATCACTTCCCTTCCTATGCCACGTTCCTTGCCCTTTTTTAATGGAGGCCATTATTTTCCTCATTCATGAGAAATGGCTGATTTTGGAACGCAGTTATATGTGATACGTCTGACAGAGAAAGGTTAACATGAACCCTCAAAAAATAAAATCTATACATTATTAGATAATTATAAAATACGGACTAACAAACAAATATCCAACCTAGAGGACACAGCAAGCCATATCTGGTTGGGAATTGGATGTTTCGCCCCCACCAATTCGCCCCCAGCAGTTCGCCACCCAGCAGTACGCCCCCAGCAATTCGCCCCCGGGTACATTTCGCCCCCGCACATTTCGTCCCCAGCATTTGGCCCCCAGGATGTTTTGCCCCCGCACATTTCATGATGTGGAACGCATATGAGACGCGCTCTGTAAGCAGCTGGAACGCACGGTGAGAGCACAATGCAGGCAGCATGTAGACTAATACTGATAGCAATTTGAGGGGGTAGGATCTTTACTTATGCAGGTGATATCAGGTGTTTCAAATAGAGATGAGCGTTGTTCTACTCAAACTGTTCGCCAATCTCAAATTCGAGCTGTTTTGGGCGGTGTTCGAGCCGTTTGAACGATTTGAGAAAAATTCGGCTGTTCGAGGTTATGTTCGATAACTGTTCGTGCACCAAAATCATAACTGGATTTTTTCTCAGTAATGATGAAAATTAATGTTAATACGCAGTTTGAGTGTACAGCGGGGTGGGGGGAGGGGCAGGGGATGGATCTATGCAGGAATAATGAAGATCTCCATTTTTTTTTCTCTTTCCTGCATTTACAGTGGGGAGGTGCAATCTGTCAGCCTATCAGCAGCGCACACACGGAGCGAAGTGCTTTTTTCACACAAGCAAGGGCATGTGTCATTGGCAGTGTATGTCACATGTCCTTGCCCTATAAGACCAAGCCATTTTCCCCGTCGCCACCATTTTCTCACTGCTGCAGCTGCGTGTTAGACGGCACCGCTGTTGCTGTGTGCGCTATACCTTGTTAATTTCAAGCCAATTTTCGCACAAATCTACAGATAGCTTGGGAGTAGGGAATAGTTGTGATTGCAGTCCTTTTAAGGACTAGGTTACAGCATTTCCTACGACTTTTATCAGGCAGGTCTGTGCTCTTAAATAGATAGATTGTGGGAGTAAAGACTAATTGTAATTGCAGTCCTTTTCAGGACTAGGTTACATCAGTTCCTATCAGTTTTTGCCAGGCAGGTCTGTGCCAGTGCTGTGCAAGTTTTTTTCACAGCATTTGGCTGAATCTAGCAAAGCTAATCCTTTTTGGCCTATTGCAGAGTGTGTATAGAATACCAATTTTTTTACTGCACCTAGTGAAGTAAAATCTTTTGGGCATAGCATCATTCTATTAGTCCATCTATACTGACCTCCATCAGGTTGCAAATTGAATATAATTTTTTCTGCATCTAGCTCTGAAAAAATATTTGGGCTTCTAGCAGTGTGTGGGACTTGTTCTATTAGTCCATCTATATTGACCTCCATCAGGTTGCAAACTGAATATAATTTTTTTCTGCATCTAGCTCTGAAAAAATATTTGGCCTTCTAGCAGTGTGTGGGACTTTCTCTATTAGTCCATCTATACTGACCTCCATCAGGTTGCAAACTGAATATATATTTTTTCTGCATCTACCTCTGAAAAAATATTGGGCTTCTAGCTGTGTGTGGGACTTGTTCTATTAATCCATCTATACAGACCTCCATCAGGTTGCAAACTGAATATAATTTTTTTCTGCATCTACCTCTGAAAAAATATTTGGGCTTCTAGTTGTGTGTGGGACTTGTTCTATTAGTCCATCCATACTGACCTCCACCAGGTTGCAAATTAAAAATAATTTTTATCTGCATCTACCTCTGAAAAAATATTTGGGCTTCTAGCTGTGTGTGGGACTTGTTCTATTAGTCCATCTATACTGACCTCCATCAGGTTGCAAACTGAATATAATTTTTTTCTGCATCTAGCTCTGAAAAAATATTTGGCCTTCTAGCAGTGTGTGGGACTTTCTCTATTAG
Source organism: Phyllobates terribilis (assembly GCF_046119375.1). Taxonomy (NCBI): domain Eukaryota; kingdom Metazoa; phylum Chordata; class Amphibia; order Anura; family Dendrobatidae; genus Phyllobates; species Phyllobates terribilis. The sequence goes on along the minus strand of NW_027362762.1, from coordinate 418,763,856 downwards.
TCTATCTATACTGACCTCCATCAGGTTGCAAATTAAAAATAATTTTTATCTGCATCTACCTCTGAAAAAATATTTGGGCTTCTAGCTGTGTGTGGGACTTGTTTTATTAGTCCATCTATACTGACCTCCATCAGGTTTCAAACTGAATATAATTTTTTTCTGCATCTAGCTCTGAAAAAATATTTGGCCTTCTAGCAGTGTGTGGGACTTTCTCTATTAGTCCATCTATACTGAGCTCCATCAGGTTGCAAATTAAAAATAAATTTTATCTGCATCCAGCTCTGAAAAAATATTTGGCCTTCTAGCAGTGTGTGGGACTTTCTCTATTAGTCCATCTATACTGACCTCCATCAGGTTGCAAATTAAAAATAATTTTTATCTGCATCCAGCTCTGAAAAAATATTTGGCCTTCTAGCAGTGTGTGGGACTTTCTCTATTAGTCCATCTATACTGACCTCCATCAGGTTGCAAATTCAAAATAATTTTTTGCCTGCATCTAGCTCTGAAAAAATATTTGGCCTTCTAGCAGTGTGTGGGACTTTCACTATTACTCCATCTATACTGACCTCCATCAGGTTGCAAATTAAAAATAATTTTTATCTGCATCTAGCTCTGAAAAAATATTTGGCCTTCTAGCTGTGTGTGGGACTTGGTCTATTAGTCCATCTATACTGACCTCCATCAGGTTGCAAATGAAAAATAATTTTTATCTGCATCTAGCTCTGAAAAAATATCTGGCCTTCTAGCAGTGTGTGGGACTCATTGTATTAGTCCATCTATACCAAGCTCCACCAGCTTTTAAATTAATAATAATTTTTAGTTGCATCTAGCCCTGAAAATAATTTTTCTTCCCAATAGTGGTAGCAATAGAAATATGGGGCGCGCGCCTGGCTTACAAAAATATACGCTTCATAACAAAAAACACCAGCCTAGCGCACTGCATTAATAAGATGGCATCATCGTCTCCCCCAGTGCTAGGCCTACTACCCAGGTTACCATTCCTGTGCCTAAAACACAATGTGTGGGTCCACGCTAGCCACTATGCTGAGGGGTCTAAAGCTGCTGCTAACGCTTTATAACAATTCAATTGGCAGATTTTCACAGAGCTCTTCCACAACGCCCACCCATCGGGCAACAGTTGCCCACCTTCCCTATGGGATCTAGTGGCGAATAGTTGATGCCATTAATCAGAGCGTCAGTTGCCCCGTCGACGTGGCAAGCATACGGTAAGGCATGGGAAGAGTGGACACGACTAGTAGCAGGCAGACGGGTTGACCAATGTGAACAAGCCAGATCACAAGTCACCATAGAATTTCTCCACCAGCTAATTATGAGGGGCATATCAGGGGCGTCAGCGCAGCGGTGTCTGACCGGAGTAGCATTTCACTTCCAACTACTGAATTGGGGAGATGTGATAAAGGTTCATCATCAGACAATCCATAAAAGGGTGGAAAAGGGGTCAGCCAAGTCAGGAGTGTAGACGTCCCGTCCCGTGTCACTAAAACTGATTTCTCACATCATTTCCCTAACACCATTAACATGACACTCACAATTTGAAGCAACACTACTGTCTACTGCATTTGTGATCGCCTTCTTCGGGGCGCTATGCATAAGCGAATTAGTCCCTCAATCCAAAATTACCACCAGTGGAGGCTTATTACACCAGGACGTAGTCATAGCCAATAATGCAATACGTCTACGCATACACAAATCGAAAACGGTTCCAGCGGGCAGGGGCACTTGGGTACTTCTACAACCCACAAACGGTACACTGAGTTGGGTAACAATAGTAAAAACATATCTAACCATCAGATCACAAAGTAAATTCTTCCTATCACACATTGATGGAATGCCATTATCAAGATACCAGTTCCAAGCTATATTTAATAAATGCATAACATCGGCAGGGAACCACCCCAAAGATTACGGGACACACTCATTCCGCATAGGCGCGGCCACGGAAGCAGCAAGAGCAGGACTGTCAGAAATGGAAGTTCAGAGGATAGGGAGATGGCGATCCACGTGTTTGGCAAGATACATAAGACCGGACTTGTTATCCTAACGTGGTTTGTTTCTTTTACAGGTGACGCTAAGCCAACAGTGTGGGTGATAGGCCACTCGTATATGTATTGGGCAGAAAAAAGGGCGAAAGTCTGCCCAGGCGGGAGGAAATTAGAGTTTCATAACACATATTTCAACTAGAGAGGTATTAGAGGCCTGCTATGGCCACAGGTACTAATGGAGGTAATCAAGGTAGGGAGAGAGGCAAGATGTCCGGTCATCTTAGTTATACAGGCCGGGGGAAACAACCTAGGTCATCATAACAGCGCATAACTAATGGCAATAATGAAACTAGACACTGAGCGCTTCAGAGAATTTTTCACAAAACTAGCGATAGTATGGTCAGAGATTGTGCCGATAGCGGTGTGGCAAGGTGCGCGAGACATCACGGCCATCGAACGGACAAGGCGGGTAATAAATATTCGGATGGCAAAATTTAGAAGAGACAGAGGCGGTGTAGTGGTACGACACCGACAACTGGAAGGAGATAAAGCAGGCCTCATACGGCCCGACGTTGTTCACTTAATGAATATTGAACAGGACATATTCCTGTCAGGACTCCAGGACAGAGTGGAACAAGCGTTAAGAGTGATGGGTGGGGGTCAGAGTCCTGCATACGAGTATGCAGGATCCTCCGTGGCCTGGAAATAGAAAGGACATGTTGGAGAATTACACTTGTTGGCCAACTTGCCGGAGTGGAGACCCAGGGCATGCTGAAACAAGCTGAATTATTTTAGAAATAAAATGCCTTTCTAATGGAATGAGTATAAAGAGTTAATAAAGCTGTGACCGATCCTCACCCATCCAGTTGTAAGAGTTCCATTATTGTATTGTCAAGGAAAGGGGGGCGGTAGGGGGGCTGAGCGTCTGGGTTTGGTTGGGGGTCCCCACAGTCTGCCTAGGCTAGATGCATTTAAAAATTCTTATTAGATACACAGGCGGTGCAGCTTGCTTCGCAGCTGGGCTACTACGCCCAAAGTATTGCCTAGGCTAGATGCAGTTAAAAATTCTACGCTGACTAGCAGACACTGAAGATTTGGAGCAGACCTCTGAGCTCTTCAGACTCAACCATCTGTGTTACCCCAAGCCATAGTGTATCTAGTTTCTTACAGTTAAAAAGGGGGGGGAGCGACCCAACCCACCTGGAATTGACGATGCCAACGTCACGTAGGACACAGCAAGGGGACTCCAAAAAGAGTCTCTATTTTTTCCCAAAATTGTGGCACAGACACCACTTAACCCTAGAACGCATACCTGGGGCCTCGCAGGCTCGCCCTGTTAATTGTTTTCTATTTTCTGCAAGATTACTTTAGTTAGAATTTTGAAACTCTAGGTATTCTTCATGTATATAGTTGTTTGTCATTTGAGTTTGAGTTATTCCATGTTATTTGCACACGAGCCTAAAAGGCCCCAGGTATATGAAAGTGTAGATTTTTATGGTCATGCGTTCTAGGGTTAAGTGGCATCAATTGCCCCACAGTTGCTTAAAATGGTTGGTGAGGTGATTTTACCAAATCCTCAAGGTTTTAGTCTCCCAAGGATAACACAGGGGTAGAAAAGTCCTTGCGAATCCATGATTTGTTCATCTTTATGTGAGTCTGTCTACATTCTCAGTGGACAGACGCGTGCGCTTATCTGTCAGCACACCACCAGCAGCGCTGAACACACGTTCAGAGAGAACACTGGCTGCAGGGCATGACAAGATCTCCAAGGCGTGAGTGGCGAGCTCCGGCCATTTTTCCAGATTGGAATACCAAAATGAGCAAGGGTCCAGTGACACAGTCATGGCTTCGATGTTCACTTGGAGATACTCCTGCACCATCCTCTCTAGGCGTTGACTATGTGTCAGACTTCTTGTCTCCTGTGGCCTTGCAAAGGATGGTCTAAAAAAGTGGTGAAACGATTCCACAAAATTGCTGTTACAGCAGATACTGTGTTACTGTTACGGTTTGAGTGATGAAGACTCGACAGTCCCACGGTTGGCAAGTTAGAACTGTGAGATTCACTACGTGCACCACTGGTGTTTTGTGGAAAAGCACATGTAAGATTCTGCAACAGCGTCTGCAGATACTCCTGCATGCGTCAATCCCTTTTTATGGCAGGAATTATTTCGGCAAATTTACTTTTGTACCGGGGATCTAAGAGTGTGGCAACCCAGTAGTCGGGATTACTTCGAATTCTGACAATCTGAGGGTCATGTTGCAGGTAGTGCAGCAAGAAGGCACTCATGAGTCTTGCGCATCCAGGAGGACCAAGTCCTTGTTGTGTTGGTAGCGAGGTAAGAATCATGCTTCCTTCCTCTGCCCTCTCCCCTCAACCTCGCACAACAGAAATGTGATCAAGGTCTCCCTCATCTGATGAGTCTTCCATGCCCATCGCCAGTTCGTCCTCCACTTCTTCCTCGGCTCCTGCACCTTCCTCAACAGTTTGGCTGCTACCATGCGCCCTGGTTAATCACTCTCCCCCACCCTCCCATGCCTGCCGCCTTGGTGCTGCCAACCGTCTGGACCTTGGAGATGTTATCCCTTCCGCATACGACTCCTCCTCTACTTCCTCCACCTCCTCTTGTCCCACCACCTGACTCTGAATTCTGTTTAGTATGTGCTCCAGCATGTAAATCACCGGAATAGTCATGCTGATAATGGCATCGTCGTCAGCACTAAACATCTTCGTCGCCATTTCAAAACTGTGCAGAAGGGTGTGTGGCGCCCCTGAGGGTTCAGTCGCCACAGAGTTACTGCATCTCACCCAGAGGTGTGGTATCTCACCCTCAGGTAAGGAAGGCATATGGCTCGGGACTCTAACACCTGCATCCAACACATACCCGCTGTGGGGGTAGGGCAAGATTGCTCCTAAGGGAGAGCACAGTCCCAGGCCCCTAGCTGGTGGAAAGGTCCTATGTAGTGGGTGCCTAGGGGAGCAGCTTAGCGGAGCACATGACAGGGAGAGTATAAATAGGAAGCTATCTTACAAAGAGCAAGCCAGTCAGAGGAGGAAAAGTGACAGGAGCAGAGGCTCGGCATGAGCTTTGCTCCAGAGGCGGGCCTAGCCTGGGAGGCCCAGGACTGAAGGAGAGAAGAGAGGAGTGGGAGCAGGAAGGCTCCAGGAACCGAAGGGACCCTAGGGCTATGGGCCGTGCAGAAGGCCACCCGTACTCCTGCTGCTACCAGGAGGTAGAGGGGTCAGACCAGATAAGGGGAACCGGTCCCTCAACTAGCGGAGAAACAGCAAGGCTCAACTAGAAACCGGAGGCTGCAGCATTTCATGTACTGCAGGTAAAAGTCCACACCAGTCTCACTAAGAAGGTAGCCACATAGGACCCAGGGGACGGAACACAAGTCGCCCGCCAAGGCCCGAGGATACCGGATAGAAGTGTCACTGGGTGTGAGGTGCAGGTAGAAGGCCAGAGAAAGGACACACAGAAGGGGGTCCTGCTAAGTACTCCGGAGCTATCTGGGGGTGGACTGAGCCCCTCACTGAGTACGCACAGCACGACGGGTGAGATTGCTCTGGTACCTGTAATCTGGACTGCAACAACTGTGAGTAAAGATCTTGGGACTGCATCACACGGACTCTGTGTTCATTACTGACTCCCTGCACTACAACCACCATCATCCACCCACACTGCCCTCAAGCTACACTCTTCCTGTGGTGAGTAATAATACCATTGCTGCAAAACCACCAGCTTCAGAGGACTGTTCCGCAGCGGCGGCCCCTTTTGTCCCACTCCAGAGGTGGCGTAGTCGGACATTATAAAACCCATATATACAAATTACCCTTGGATTGACCGCCCTGGATCACGGACCGGGTCACCGCCACAGTGACTACAACCCCCAGCGTCTACCGGCCCGGCTCAGGGTACCCCACGGCCCAGGGGGCGCGTCAACTTCAAAGGTCCCTGATCTGAGACCACTCCTGCAGCGTGATTTGCCCCACCTCTGGATCTCGTTGGCCCAGGCTATACGTCAGAACGTATTGCACCAGGGCTTGTCGGTGCTGCCACAGTCGCTGCAACATGGTCAGAGTTGAATTCCACCGTGTCGGCACATCGCATTTCAGCCGGTGAACTGGCAGGCCCAACGACTTCTGTAGAGATGTAAGTCATTGAGCTGCGGGATGCGAACGGCGGAAGTGAGCACACAGCGACCGTGCCCCCTGCAGAAGGCCATCTAGTCCGGGATAGTGGGCTAACAATTTATGGACAACCAGGTTCAACACGTGAGCCATACAAGGCACGTGTGTGACATTGCCCCGGCGATGCAGCATTGTCGCACACGGCCTTCCCTGGTTGCAGGTCCAGTGGAGATAACCATTCATGAAACTGGGTCTCCAGAGCTGACCACAACTCCTCAGCTGTGTGACTCACATTTCCCAGACATTTCAAAGTAAACACTGATGCCTTGAGCCCTGCTGCCAGCATAGTAAGGAGGTGTGCAGGATTCCTTCTGCACAGTTAGAATGCAGGTGGCATTACCAGACAGGCTTTGGGTGCAGGTGGAGGACCGAGAGGAGGTTGAGGAGGCAGAAGCAGCGGAGGAACTTCGAGATAAAGAGGATTGATGCACAACTCGTGGGGACGGTAAGACTTGGACAGCAGCCCCTTGTCCTGCTGTCACCATAGTTACCCAGTGCCCAGTCAGCGACATGTAACGCCCCTGTCCATGCCTACTCGTCCAAGTGTCTGTGGTGAAATGCACCCTGTCACACACAGAGTTTCTCAAAGAAGCGGTGATGTTGTGTGCGACATGCTGGTGGAGCGCAGGCACACCTTTCTTTGAGAAGTAGTGCCGACTGAGCATCTGGTACTGGGGCACTGAGACGGACATAAGGTCTCGAAAATCCACTGTGTCCTCCAGGCGGAAAGGCAGCATTTCTGTAGCCAAGAGCTTGCAGATGGTGAAATTCAACCTCTTAGCTTTCTCATGGCTAGGAGGAAATAGTCTTTTACTTTTCCACATCTGAGGGACCGAGGGCTGGCTGTTGTGCTTAGACGGGGTTGAGTAGGATGTCCCCGGCAAACTGCCGGTCTGTGAGGAAGATGCAGGCGGACATGTTAGATTGCCTTGATCCAAAGCTGGTGCTCTCGATGTCAGAGAGCGCTCAACACCAGCAGGTGTTTCCACTTCCCAATGAACTGATGACCAGCCAATCACACTGGCTGTTGCAGGTAAAGAGGTGGCAGGTCTGCGTCCAAAAACATGTGTGACTGCTGTTCCCCCAGTCACAGAGGATGAAGAGGCCGCGGATGCAGAAGATGGGGCAGACGGTGGTTGTCCCAGCCTGCTAGGCCGCATTGTAGCACAGTGAGCTTCCCACTGCAACTTATGCTTCATGTCCATGTGCCGGTTCATGCATGAAGTACTCAAACTATGGATTTTTTGGCCTCTACTTATGTTTTGGTTACAAATATTACAGATAACACGAGTTGGGTCATCCTTATCATTCTGAATAAATGCCCAGGCTATGCAAGGCTTAGAGCCCATGCGACCTGAAGAGCCACTACGACTTGTGGTCAGAGGCAGAGTTGTGGTTGAGGATGCAGTTGTTGACGTGCTTCCAGTACTCCATCTGTGTCCAGGAAGGCGCAACCTAACCTCGTCGTCAATAGCATCTGTGACGCCCCGCTGTGCTTGGTATCACATATCCTAGAAGAGTTTATTGATGGAATCCTCCACAAGAGGCCCCCATAAACATTCACACATCTCCACCTTCCACCTCAGACCAGCAGAGGGAGCCCGTTAGGGATATAAATAGGGAAGGTGGAGCTAGGCAGTTCAGTTCCTCTGAAGAGTTCCTGCAGTAGAGAAGCCTAAGAGAGGTCAGTCTGCAGTGGAGCTCAGTCTAGTCTAGAGAACTCAGTTAATAGTTCAGCAGTGGAGCACGAGGCTCCTGCTAACTAGATTCAGTAAGGCTTAACCGGAATCCCTGGAGAACTACAAGTCCCAGGATGGCTAAGGTGCTGATACGTAACAGAGCCAGGAGACGCTTAGGCCCCGCATAGTGGGAGCGTGAACTCCAAGAGAAGGCCCTACCACAAGGTCAGCCAGCGCAGGACAGAGACAAAGCTAGGCCTAGCTCCAGGCAGGTCAGAAACTTACTACGCAGAGGCAAGAAACAGGAGGCCCTACACCCGTTCATTGGGGAGGATACTGATATTCACCCTTCACCCTACAGTGCTCCGGGATGTGCCTGAATTTCCTCCAGTAAAAGGTACTGAAATGACTACCGTGTCCGTTCCCGTTCTTGCTCTGACCCAGCTGGGTCTCGTCTGTCCTGCATTCCCCCTGCATACGCTGCCCTGAGACCTAGCTCCACCTGTGGGGAGCTATACCATCGAGCAGCCTTATCACGGGTCTCAGTGGACTGCTGCAGCGCTGGTGCTTCTCACCAGATACCACAGGTGGTGTCACAAACTCTTATGAAATTAACAATTATCCACTCTTTTAAAGAGTGACCCCAGGGTACGGGCCAGGAAGCCGACCACCACGACATCCCCAAGGCCAGGCAAAGACCCGGGTACCGAGTCATCCCCATCCCCTGGGCTAGTCACATCCTCCTCCACCTCCTCCGTTGACCTTATCGACTGGCTGACTGTGGGTTGACAGTAAGTGGGATCTCCAACCTCGTCATCATCACCCTGTGTGTTATCACACCCGTCGTCCTCAAAGCCAACCTCTTCCTGCCCTGACCGAAAAGTCAAGTTGTCGCTCCAATCAGGTATTTGAGTCTCATCATTATCTTCATCATTGTCTCCACCAACAGGAGTGACAGTTTGGGAACGAGGGTCTACATTATGCTCAGAACCTTCTTCATCTGGTCCTGGATCCGACTTATAAAGATTCTGGGCATCAGTGCAGATCATTTCCTCGTCTGGATTAACAGAAGCTCTGGAGCAGACTTACGTTTCCCAGGCTATAGTATGAGTAAACAGCTCTGCAGACTCAACCATCTGTGTTACCCCATACTCAGACGGGCAGCTGGAGACTTGGGAGCTGTGAGGAAGCAAGTGCGATTGGGGTGACACCTCTGAGGACTGGAATATTTGTGATGTTGAAATTGAGGTGGAGGAGAGCCCACTTGAAGGAGCACTTGATATCCGCTGAAGCACCTGCTGTTTTTGTGCCTCATCTGGAATTTGTAGCGATGGGCGTGTCCGTAAGAAAAGGATCGTATCACATTGTCCACGAAAAGAAGTCGACATCTTAGCTTGGCTGGAAGATGGTCTTTCTTCTGCAGATGTTACCCCCCCCACCACTGCGGGGGGGCTCGACCCACCAGCGGACAGGCACCAGTATTGGGAGAGGGGGGCTGGCCGTCAGGGTCCACCGCGGCTCTGGCACAAACCCGGCGACACGGAGGTGGCACGGGCAGGAACGAACTGGCCGTGTCGGCTTCTCACTTTTTGGATTTTAGAAGGGCATGACATGCCTATATCTGTGTCTCCCCCTCCCTTTACTCCTCCACCTCTTTTCTTTACGCATGACTATATGTACTTGTCACTTTTCCATGTGTTAGTTATGTCTTCTGAGCAGTTTGTCAGCTTTTGGACACCTTTGAAGGTGTTTTCTATGTGTTTCTATGTGTTTTTGTTTGGCTGCCATTGGTTTTAACGGTGTTCGAAGGTGTTCGACGAACAGTTCGACGAACAGTTCGGCGAACACATGGGTGTTCGACGAACCGAACCGAACTCGAACACTACGGGGGTGGCTCAACACTAGTTTCAAATCCACTCCAATAGCGTAATGGGAGGTTGGGAGGAGTATTTTGTATATATATATGGGCAATGTGTGAGAGGGGTAAATCATTCATCCCAGCCCTCATGACAACTCACTCTATCATCAATACGGAGCTATGATCTGGCTGTAACAGATATCCTTGTGGATTTACCACACATCTTTTTTGCCTCCTGGGGAACCAGTCAATGGGGAAATGCATCGAGGCTATTTATGGGATCTACATCCATGATGTTCATCTGAGATAAGCCTTCTATTTTCTATATTCTATTTTCTTTCCCTAATTGAGGAAGTTGCATTGAATTGTGATGTAACGTAGTAGTAGGGCCATCTAGGGCCAGAGAGGGAGGGTCGCCGTAGATTGGGGGTGCCATTTCGCCATCTTTACCTAGCCAACCTCCGCTGTCAGGCAGGGTACATTTTAAAGTCTTTATCATAGGGCCTGATTAGCTTAGATAGGGATGTATACACGTATCTATATATATTTTTTGTATGTGTTTTTGCACTATATCAATTTGCACTTAATCACTTTGTTCTGAGGACACTCAACGTCCATTATTGCCAGTAGTGGGATTGTTATCTATATTGATAGGACACAGCATTTGTTCCATGAGTTCAGGGGCCAGGGACAATTATTTTTTTTTATCTTAATCCTGATTATTTGGTTAAAAAGCAAACCAGAAAACACCGTTTTTCTGCTTCATTTGCTTGTTGCCGCAGCAGAATACAGCCGGATTCTTTCCATTCTACAACGACTAAAATCCAGAAATTTGTAGTGAACGTGGAAAATATTGGCCTCCATTTAAATTTTGTTGCAGTGTGTCAGTGAAGTTATTGAAACCAGGTTGCTGTGTTAAATAGTAACCTACAAGCCAGCTATTTAAAACTGTGGTTTTTCGTCACACGTATCACATATAAGTGTGCTCCAAATTCAGGCATTTCAGGCCTCTATTTAAATTTGGTTGCAGTGTATCAGTGAAGATATTGACACCAGGTCGCTGTGAAAAATAGTAACCTACAGGCCAGTATTTAAAACTGTGGTTTTCTGTCACACGTATCACATATCACTGCGGTTAAAATCCAGCCATTTGTAGTGAACATGGAAAATATTGTCCTCCATTTAAAATGGGCAAGGCACGTGGCAAGGGATGTGGAAGTGGACGTGATGGTGCATGTGAGGACGAGGCCAAGGCCGTGGGAAAACTGAAATTGTGCCACAACAAACACCCACATCTTGTCGCTCGACCTTCCAGTCCCAATTAATAGGGAGCCGCAGAACACCACTATTGAACCAGAGCAGTGTGAAAAGGTTATTGGTTGGATAGCAGATAATGTTTCCAGTCACTTAGCTACCACCACCACCCTGTCTTCCACACGGTCAAGTCTCAGTAGCCGTAAGTCTGGATTGCATATTCCTCACCCTGATCCTCCTTCCTCCCACCATGCCGAGTGCCCAGAGGCAACTGATCCCACACTTGGACACTCCGAAGAGCTGTTCACTTTTCCATTTATAGATTCGGGCTTCTTGCCCTGTCCACTTGAAGCGGGTCAAGAAGAGATCGCGTGTAGCAATGCCCAAATATCTGAGCAGCCACGGTCACACAAAGGCGATGGTGGGAAATTGTCACAAGAGGTGGATGATGATAAGACACAATTGCCAGAAAGTCAGAGTGCGGAAGTGGAAGATGACGTGGTGGATGATGAAGTCACTGACCCAACCTGGCAAGGTGATATGCAGAGTGAGGACAGCAGCACACAGGGAGGGGGGGAGGCGTAGCACCACAACATGCAGGAACAAGCAGTGTGGTGGCTGCAGCTAGAAGGCGGGCAACCATTCCCCATAACACCAAAATGACGGAAGTTGCTAGTACAACTGTTAGGTCTTCCTAAGTCTGGATGTCTCTGCCAACAACCCCAAAAAGGCCATTTGCGCCACCTGCCAGGCCAGCATCAGCAGGGGTAGCAAAACTACTATCCTGACCAACACCAGCATGATCAGGCACATGGCAGCAAAGCACCGAACCCCAGGGTACAGCAACAGTTTGAGGGTGACACTACTGCTTGTTCCGCTGTTGTGCATACACGCCAATCCCCTGTCCATGGAGCATGCCAAGATGCCTCCCGCCCTGCACCTATCATTGAGCACTCTCAACTAGCACGTCCTTGTCCTTGTCCCAGCGCAGCGTTCAGTGTTCCCTACCCCAGGCCTTGGAAAGCAAGCGCAAATACGCAGCTAACACCCCACAGGCCACACTACTAAATTCACACATTTCACGAATGCTTGCGCTTGAAATGTTGCCTTTTAGGCTCGTGGAGACAGAAGCTTTCCACAACCTCATGGCGGCGGCCATCCCTCTGTACTCAGTCCCCAGCAGCCAGTATTTCTCACGGTGTGCCGTCCCCATATTATACAAGCACGTGCCCCACAACATTAGCAGTGCTCTCAACAATGCAGTTACTGGGAAAGTCCACCTAATCACCGAAACGTGGACAAGTGCTTGTGGGCAGGGGTGGTACTTCTCGCTGATGGCACACTGGGTTAACATAGTGGAAGCCGGGACCCAGTTGGACTTTGGGACGGAACACATCCTCCCGACGCCAAGGATTGCAGGCCCTAGGTCAATCAGGGTTGCCCCCATATTCTAGAGCTCCTGCACCTCCTCCTCCTTCTCTTTTTCAGCATCCATCTCCGAAATGACCAAATCAGTCGCAAGCTGGAAGCACTGCAGCACTGGCTCGGCCAAGCAACAAGAGGCTATGCTGAATCTAATATGCTTAGGTGACAAACCACACAACGCTGAAGAGTTGTGGATAGCTCTGAAAGAGCAGGCAGATCTGTGCCTGAAACTGCTGAACCTACAGCCAGGCATGGTCATGTGTGACAATGGCCGGAACCTGGTGGTGGCTCTAAGGCGAGGAGAGCTCACACACGTACCATGCCTAGCCCATGTGCTTAACCTCATGGTTCTGCGGTTTCTCAAAACCTACCCGGATCTGTCTGATCTGCTTGTCATAGTACACCGCCTGTGTGTCCATTTTAGAAAGTCAGTTACAGCTGCCGCTCTTGCCATGCTTCAACAGTTTTTGCAGCTTCCGGCTCACCGACTGGTGTGTGATGTCCCCACGTGTTGGAACCCTACATTGCAGATGTTGGAAAGGATTTGTGAGCAGAAGAGGGCAGTTTTTGACTACATGCATCAATAAGGCCGTCGGTATTCAGGTCAGACTCCACACATAAAACCTCAGGAGTGGACATGGATGTCAAACATTTGGACCATCCTCCAAAACTTTGAGGACTCCACCAAGATGATGAGCGGTGATGACATCATAATTAGTGCCACCATCCCTCTTCTCTGTCTTCTGAAACGCTCTCTGCTCTCAATTAAAGAGGATGGATTGCAGGCGCAGCACAATGAGATGGAGCATGGAACCATACAGGGTGATTACACACAGCCCAGCCTCATCTCATCTCAATGTGGATTGGGTGACAATGAGGAAGAGGAGGAAGAGGAGGAAGAACAGGAGATAGTTTCCTGCGCTATAGATGGTACTACCTGCACAACTGTCATACCGTCTGTTCAACGTGGATGGTCTGAGGACAGGGAGGAGGAGAAGGATGACGAGGAGAGCATGGTCAGTCGTCCTCTTGGTGAGGACACAATAGTCTTGCCTCTTTGCAGTCTGGCACACATGGCTGAGTTTGTTACGCTGCCTTTCCCGTGACCCTCTCATTGTCCAAATTTTGGTTGACAGTCATTACTGGTTGGTGACGCTTCTAGACCCTCACTACAGGGAGAACTTTATGTCTCTTATTCTTTGCAGGACAAGCCTAATAAAATGGGGCGGTACGAGAAGGCCCTTGTTGCGGAATTAGTGAAAAAAAATCCCATTTGAAAATGCCAGTGGCAGAGGTCACAGTTCGTTGGACAACCAAGAAGTACAGGCAAGAGAGACACAAATGCAATTCAGCAGAGGCAGGGGAACACTGTCAAAGATCTGGGACAGTTTTCTCAGACCCTCCCATTGCACAGGCCCTGAGGCGCACGGGCTTAATCTCACAAGGAGTGCAAAGTTTTGGAAGATGGTGAGGGAGTACCTTGCCGACTGTACCAACATCCTCCGTGATTCCTCTGTGCCTTGTAATTATTGGATATCCAAGCTGGACACGAGGTATTAACTGGCTCTCTATGCCTTGGAGGTCCTGGCCTGCCCTGCCGCTAGAGTTTTGTCAGAGCGGGTTTTTAGTGCCACCAGTGGAATTATAACCGATAGGCGCATTCGCCTGTCAACTGAAAATGCTGACAGGCTGACTATTATAAAAATGAATAATGCCTGGATTGGGCCAGACTTCTCAACACTACCAACTGATAGCAGCGTAACAAACTCAAATACAGTGTCTTTTTTTGGGTAGGTCTAACTCTATTCCCATGCACCTCTGTCTTCACGGCCAGACATGGGTATGTGCTTCCTGATTTTGTCCATTTGCTCTTGTCCTCCTCCTTTTCCGCATCCTCCACCACCATATCACCACCATATGTACCTCTCTTGCAAGGGGAATTGGAGTTCCTCCAAATTTTTCGCAGCCATTGCTTCACTGCATAGGCAAACAGTATGGGAGACCCACTTCCTAATAATGGGAACATTGTTTTTAGGAGGCTCTCTGACCTCTACGTTTCTTGCAAGGGGCATTGGAGTGCCTCCAAATTTTTGGCAGCCCTTGTAGTCACTGCGTTTGCAATAACAGTATAGGAGACCCACTCGTTAATAATGGGAACAACAAAGCATAGCTTGCTGATGGCTCTCTAACAATAGCGAGGGCCGACTTCTGGCCCTTTAAGAATAGTAAGGGCCCCCTGATGGACCTATAAAAATAGGTTTGTGACTTTCAGAGTCCCTCCATCATAAATGACACAGGATGTGCCTGATGATGTGTCGCACACCACATGGCTAGATAAGGTTGTAAAATGCTAAAATTACATTCCCCGGTAAATGCATTTGTCTTAAAAAATAACGTAAAAAAAAACAGTAAGATCTTTCTTTAGTATAAAAGCCAGAATCGCCAATGTAACCTCAATGTAATCACATAGTTCAGCTCCTGCAACTCCTCCTCCAGTTCGGCCTCCATCTCCGAAAGACCATATCAGTCACAAGCTGAAAGCACTGCAGCACTGCCTTGACCAAGCGGCAACAGGCTGTGCTGAAGATAACATGCCTAATGCTTAGGTGACAAACTGCCCACCGCTGTAGAGTTGTTGAAAGCTGTTGTAGCGTCGGCGTCCCTGCCTCCTGCTAGGCAGGGACGCTGTTCCCCTCACCTCTCCGCTCCGTGCCCGGCGTCCTCCTCCCGCTCTGCTGGCAGCGCGCGCTGCTTCCCGGCCACTTTGCTTAGGGCGAGCGCGCGCTCCCCCTTTCTTAATGGGCCACGCGCGCCGTCCTAAGGAGTCCCCGGCCAATGGCCGGAGGACCTCACCATATATAAGGCACCTCCTCCAAAATGGAGGTGCCCGAGCAATGTTGTTGCAAAGCCTTCACTCTGCTTCAGCCCTCAGATCCCGTTACCAGTTACCTGCCAGTCAGCTGCCAGATTCCTGCTTGATACCTGCCTGATATCCGCTTACCTGCTTGCAAGCCTGCGGTCCGACGGTCTGCCTTCCGACACCTGTCAGTCTGTCTATGGACCAGCCTGCCCGCTCACCTGGGAGCGCTCACCTGCTACCTGCCTGCTAGCCTACCTGGAGGCTCTGCCGTCACTTGCCGTGACCACCTGCCAGTCCAGAGACTCTTTCCCGCTCACCTGGGAGCGCTCACCTGCTACCTGCCTGCTAGCCTACCTGGAGGCTCTGCCGTCACTTGCCGTGACCACCTGCCAGTCCAAAGACTCTTGCCCGCTCACCTGGGAGCGCTCACCTGCTACCTGCCTGCTAGCCTACCTGGAGGCTCTGCCGTCACTTGCCGTGACCACCTGCCAGTCCAGAGACTCTTGCCCGCTCACCTGGGAGCGCTCACCTGCTACCTGCCTGCTAGCCTACCTGGAGGCTCTGCCGTCACTTGCCGTGACCACCAGCCAGTCCAGAGACTCTTGCCCCTCACCTGGGAGCGCTCACCTGCTACCTGCCTGCTAGCCTACCTGGAGGCTCTGCCGTCACTTGCCGTGACCACCTGCCTGTCCAGAGACTCTTGCCCGCTCACCTGGGAGCGATCACCTGCTACCTGCCTGCTAGCCTACCTGGAGGCTCTGCCGTCACTTGCTGTGACCACCTGCCCGTCCAGAGACTCTTGCCCGCTCACCTGGGAGCGTCCACCTGCTACCCGTCTGCTAGTCTACCCAGAGACTGTCCCTGTCACTTGCTGTGACTACCTGCCCTTCTACCCAGAGACTGTCCCTGTCACTTGCCGTGACTACCTGCCCTTCTACCCAGAGACTGTCCCTGTCACTTGCCGTGACTACCTGCCCGTCTTCCCTGGGAGCCACCCGCTTCCTTACAAGGACCGCCCCCTTGTATAGTCGCTCAGAGGTTCCGCCTCCCAGACCCGTTACAGTTTACTCGGGCCATGGAACCCGGTGGCACCCAAGCTCCCTCGCTCTCGGACCTATGTCATGAACTGTCCCGTCAGAGGTCCCAACAGGAGTCCATCCTGAGTCATCTGCGGAATGTCAACTCTCGCCTGGACACTCTGACTGCTCCACCAGCAACCACCGCTAGTGTCATGACTCGCAGCCCGGCAGCGCCGCTGCCCACCAATACCATGGCATCCTGCCCCGGACCCCAGCTTTCTGCACCTCCACGCTTCGGAGGCGACCCCGCTCAAGCTCGGGGCTTCATAAACCAGTGCACCCTGCACTTTGAACTCCTGTCCCACCAGTTTATCTCCGACCGGGCCAAAGTAGCCTTCATCATGTCCCATCTCACGGGGGAGGCACTGGCTTGGCTAAATCCTCTATGGGAGAGAGGAGACCCCCTGGTGTCCAACCTGCCAGCCTTTCTCACGGGTTTCCGGAAAGTCTTCGACGAACCCGGACGGAAGACCTCATCCGCATCATCTCTGCTACGCCTCCATCAAGGAAATCTCACCATGGGCCAATATGCCATACGGTTCCGTACCCTTGCTTCGGAGCTGGCCTGGGATAACGACGCCCTGGTGTCTGTCTTTTGGGAGGGTCTGTCCGGCCGTATTAAACATGAACTCGCCGGTCGGGACATACCTACAACTCTCGACGATTTAGTAACTCTTGCCACCCGGATTGACATCCGGTTCCAGGAGTGCACCAAAGAGGTCACCCATGAGAGGAGGTTTCCACGTCTAGCCTCTACCTTTCAGAAACCTGTCACTTCTCCCGCTACTCCCCAGGCGCACTCACCCGAGCCTATGCAGGTCGACCAGACCAAGATGGTCAAAACCCGTCAAGAGTTACGCCGTGCCAAGGGGAGCTGCTTCTACTGTGGCAGTAAGGAGCACCGGATCCGTTCCTGCCCGGAGAGGTCGGGAAACGCCTGTGTCTAGGATCGCTCAGAGAGGTCGTCCTAGACAAGAGTAAACCCTCTCCATCTCTGTTGCTGTCGGTCTCTATCATCTGCGGGGAGAACCGTTATTTTGAACTAGCCCAACTTGACTCTGGAGCTGCCGGAAATCTCATTTCTCAGTCTCTGGTAGAGAAATACCGCATTCCCACCAAACCTCTAGCTGTACCATTATCTGTCGCTGCCGTGGATGGGGGCTTCTTACCACATCCCATCCAACTCATCACCGAATCCATAACCCTGCAGGTGGGAATGCTGCACTCTGAGAGCATCTTCTTTCATGTTCTGCCTGGACTCTCTCACGCTCTCTTACTAGGCCTACCTTGGCTTCAGAGACATGCACCCGTGCTTGATTGGCAGACCGGAGAAGTCCTTCGCTGGGGACAGGACTGCCATAAGACTTGTTTAGTTCCCGTCCATCCTGTCCATCCTTCTCCTACTCCAGCCAATCTACCTGGTCTTCCGGCTCCTTATTGGTCGTATGCGGACGTCTTTAATAAAAAGGAGGCAGAGACATTACCCCCTCATAGACCACACGACTGTCCAATCGACCTGATGCCCGGCGCTACTCCTCCCCGTGGGCGCATTTACCCTTTGTCCGCTGCTGAGACCCGATCCATGTCAGAATATATTGAGGAGAATCTGGCCCGGGTATTCATCTGGAAATCTACTTCCCCGGCGGGAGCAGGTTTCTTCTTCATCAAAAAGAAGGACGGCTCGCTCCGTCCCTGTATAGACTATAGAGGCCTTAACCAGATCACGGTGAAGAATAAATACCCCCTTCCGCTCATTCCGGAATTATTTGACTGTCTGAGGGGGGCTAGAATCTTCACCAAGCTGGACCTCCGTGGGGCGTATAACCTGGCCCGTATCCGTCAGGCGGATGAATGGAAGACGGCATTCAACACCCAGGATGGCCACTATGAATACCTGGTAATGCCCTTCGGTCTCTGTAACGCTCCCACCGTCTTTCAAGAGTTGGTCACTGACATCTTCCGGGACCTTCTCTACTCCTGCATAGTGGTGTACCTGGACGACATCTTGGTCTTCTGTCCGGATCTCCCCACACACCGGAGGGATGTTCATCAGGTTCTGCTCAGGCTCAAGCAGAACCACCTCTACGCTAAATATGAGAAGTGCCTCTTTGAGCAGACCTCGCTTCCGTTTTTGGGCTACATAATTTCTCGGACCGGCCTACGAATGGATCCTGAGAAACTGTCTGCCATCGAGAAGTGGCCTCGACCAGAGGGGTTGAAGGCTATTCAGCAGTTCCTGGGCTTCGCCAACTACTACCGCCTCTTCATACCGCACTTCTCTTCCCTGACTGCCCCAATCTCTGCGCTCACCCGTAAGGGCACTAATCCCAGAGAATGGCCGCCCGAAGCTGAGGAAGCCTTTCTTTCCTTAAAACAGGCTTTCTCTTCCGCCCCGGTGCTGCATCACCCGGACGGCAACAAACAATTCTTCCTGGAAGTTGACGCCTACTCCTCTGGAGCCGGAGCGGTACTTACCCAAAAATCGTCTTCCGGGAGAATGGTAACTTGCGGCTTCTTCTCCAAACTCTTCTCCTCTTCCGAGCGCAACTATTCTATAGGAGACTGAGAGTTATTGGCCATTAAGCTGGCATTGGAGGAGTGGCGTTACCTGTTCGAGGGGGCTCTTCACCCGGTAATAATTTACACGGACCACAAGAACTTGGCTTACCTCCAGAGTGCCCAGAGACTTAACCCACGCCAAGCCCGGTGGTCCTTGTTTTTTGCTCGCTTTGATTTCGTTCTTCATTTTCGCCCAGCTGACAAAAACATCAAAGCTGACGCCTTGTCCCGATCCTTCCTGGTGTCTGATCTTGAGGAGGAACCTAAACACATCATCGATCCCGCCAGAGTAATGCAGGTGGCCCCCGTGAGTCTAAATCGTCTCCCTCCCGGAAAGACGTTCGCAACGGTACCTGATCGGGAGAAGATCCTACACTGGGGTCACTCGTCTAAGCTTGCTGGCCATGCCGGTCAGAAAAAGACCCTCCAGCTTATCACCCGGCACTACTGGTGGCCTACCCTGCATAAGGACGTAATAGACTTTGTTTCTGCCTGTGTGTCCTGCGCCCGCAACAAGGTTCCGAGACACCTGCCAGCCGGTCGCCTCCTTCCTCTTCCAGTACCTGCTGCCCCCTGGCAGCATATAGCTATGGACTTCATAACAGATCTCCCTGTCTCTGCCGGTTGTACGGTCATTTGGGTCGTCGCTGACCGCTTTTCCAAAATGGCTCATTTCATTCCCCTGCCAGGCCTCCCATCTGCACCCGAGCTGGCTAAAGACTTTATCCGCCACATCTTCCGTCTCCATGGCCTGCCCCTCCACATCGTGTCGGATCGTGGGGTTCAGTTCACCTCACGCTTCTGGAGAGCCACATGTAAGCTGCTAGACGTCACCCTGGACTTCTCCTCCGCATACCACCCACAGTCCAATGGTCAAGTGGAACGGATCAATCAGATCCTGACCAGTTACCTCCGGCACTTCGTTAATGCCCACCATTCAGACTGGGTGGATCTCCTGCCATGGGCCGAATTCTCTTACAATAATCAAGAGAGCGAATCTTCCTCCAAATCCCCGTTTGTTGTAGTCTTTGGTCAGCATCCTCGGAACCCATTTCCCGTCTCCACCTCGGTGGACAATCCGGCTGCGGAATCTCTCGTTAGCGAATTCTCCTCCATTTGGGAGAGTACCCGATCCGCACTCCTTCAGTCGTCCGAGCGGATGAAAAAACACGCTAACAAAAAACGCCTGGATCCTCCACAATTCCGTCCTGGAGATAAAGTCTGGCTCTCGTCCAAGTATGTCCGGCTCAAGATTCCTTCCTACAAGTTAGGGCCTCGGTTCATCGGCCCACTGGAAGTTATCAAACAAATCAACCCAGTGGCCTATAAATTGAAACTCCCGGCCAACTTGCGGATGCCTAACTCCTTCCATGTATCTCTCCTCAAACCCGTGGTACTTAACTCTTTTTCCAAGTCTACAGGTACGCCTCCTGCTCCAGTTTCCGCTGAAAACGAGTTTGAGGTAGAGAACATTCTGGCCACCAAAAGGGTAAGAGGAAAAACCTTTTTTCTGGTAGATTGGAAGGGGTTTGGTCCTGAGGAGAGAACGTGGGAGCCCCGGGAGAACATCAATGCCCCTCTCATCCTTGATAAATTTCTGTCTGGCCTAAAAAAGGGGGGGCCTAAGGGGGGGGGGTACTGTAGCGTCGGCGTCCCTGCCTCCTGCTAGGCAGGGACGCTGTTCCCCTCACCTCTCCGCTCCGTGCCCGGCGTCCTCCTCCCGCTCTGCTGACAGCGCGCGCTGCTTCCCGGCCACTGTGCTTAGGGCGCGCGCGCGCGCGCTCCCCCTCTCTTAAAGGGGCCACGCGCGCCGTCCTAAGGAGTCCCCGGCCAATGGCCGGAGGACCTCACCATATATAAGGCACCTCCTCCAAAATGGAGGTGCCCGAGCAATGTTGTTGCAAAGCCTTCACTCTGCTTCAGCCCTCAGGTCCCGTTACCAGTTACCTGCCAGTCACCTGCCAGATTCCTGCTTGATACCTGCCTGATATCCGCTTACCTGCTTGCAAGCCTGCGGTCCAACGGTCTGCCTTCCGACACCTGTCAGTCTGTCTATGGACCAGCCTGCCCGCTCACCTGGGAGCGCTCACCTGCTACCTGCCTGCTAGCCTACCTGGAGGCTCTGCCGTCACTTGCCGTGACCACCAGCCAGTCCAGAGACTCTTGCCCGCTCACCTGGGAGCGCTCGCCTGCTACCTGCCTGCTAGCCTACCTGGAGGCTCTGCCGTCACTTGCCGTGACCACCTGCCTGTCCAGAGACTCTTGCCCGCTCACCTGGGAGCACTCACCTGCTACCTGCCTGCTAGCCTACCTGGAGGCTCTGCCATCACTTGCCGTGACCACCTGCCTGTCCAGAGACTCTTGCCCGCTCACCTGGGAGCGCTCACCTGCTACCTGCCTGCTAGCCTACCTGGAGGCTCTGCCATCACTTGCCGTGACCACCTGCCTGTCCAGAGACTCTTGCCCGCTCACCTGGGAGCGCTCACCTGCTACCTGCCTGCTAGCCTACCTGGAGGCTCTGCCGTCACTTGCCGTGACCACCTGCCTGTCCAGAGACTCTTGCCCGCTCACCTGGGAGCGCTCACCTGCTACCTGCCTGCTAGCCTACCTGGAGGCTCTGCCGTCACTTGCTGTGACCACCTGCCCGTCCAGAGACTCTTGCCCGCTCACCTGGGAGCGTCCACCTGCTACCCGTCTGCTAGTCTACCCAGAGACTGTCCCTGTCACTTGCTGTGACTACCTGCCCTTCTACCCAGAGACTGTCCCTGTCACTTGCCGTGACTACCTGCCCGTCTTCCCTGGGAGCCACCCGCTTCCTTACAAGGACCGCCCCCTTGTATAGTCGCTCAGAGGTTCCGCCTCCCAGACCCATTACAGCTGTAACACAGCAACCTGATTTGTGGCTCTCACCCCTGAACATACTGCCAGGCATGGTCGTGTGTGACAATGGGCGGAACCTGGTGACGGAGAAATGACAGTCAAAGTAGATACGGTTTCCCAAAAGTCAGTCCTTTCACCGAGCTAAAAAATATGGCTGTGGTGAAATACAACTCACCGACAAGCTGTGCACTAGCTCTCTACCATCCCTGGCCGCATTCACTTGGCAACGGGTTTGTGGTTAGGCGGTCCTTCCCAGTAAGTGCACTGGGGAAGACATGGGTCTCCACAAGCCTAAAAGGCCAAATTTCAAGTGTAAGAAGCTGTCAAAAATTTGGCAGTATAGTATTGCAGCCTGTGGGTGGGTGGGTGGCTGGCTGCATACTTGCGTTTGCATTCCAAGGAATGGAGAAGGGACAACTGAACAAGGACGTGGATGGTGATTGTTGCAAGTCTACAATGACAGGTGCATGGCGGGAGGCATCTTCGCATGCGCCAAGGATCACTTATGATGGGCACACTTAGGCCGTGACCTGGGAGTCAGATGATGCGCCCAGGGAATGGGGACGACTCGGTACCCGGGCCTTTGCCTGGTTTGGGGATGTCACGGTGGTCGGCTCCCGGGCCCGTACCCTGGGGTCAGTCTTGAAAAAGGGAATTGGAACTTGGATAGAAATAAAAATAAAGTAAATAGTTTGTGACGCCACCTGTGGTACCTGGTAAGGATTACCAGCACTGCTGCAGACCTCCGGGGGGTGATGGGATGGCAGCTGGGATGTTTCTGCTCCCCACAGGCGGAGCGGGACCCCTGGGCAGTGTTGAGTTTGATGGTGGGTGGTGATGCTGGGGCTTGTAGTGCAGGCGGGATTGTGCAGCAG
Organism: Phyllobates terribilis; assembly: GCF_046119375.1. Taxonomy (NCBI): domain Eukaryota; kingdom Metazoa; phylum Chordata; class Amphibia; order Anura; family Dendrobatidae; genus Phyllobates; species Phyllobates terribilis. Next base: position 418,741,192 of record NW_027362762.1, on the reverse strand, counting down.
GAGTAACTGATAGAGGGATTCGCTTCAATACCTTTACTGGTGCGGATGTCAGGTACGGTCCAGGGTACTCAGTAGGATGGGTGCACTTCAGGACTTCTCCCCAGTGAGTGGGTATAAGGCCTGCTGGTCCGTGTCTGCCTCTCTGTATGCTCCTGGCCAGCCTGCAACTGGGCCTAGCTTATGTATCGTGCTGTTCCTTCACCTGTCGCTTGGTAGTGGGACCTTCTGCTGGCAACCACTATCCCTGGTCGCCGGGGCCTTCGTGGTTCCTGGTCCTGTAATGGGTCTAGCTTCAGGTCTGCCAGGGACTTGTAGTCCTCCTGGAATGCCGGTGGTCCCTACTGGGTATAAAGGACCCTGTAGGCGCGGACCCGGTGTCCGGTTTGTATCTTCGGGGTGAGCCTATGATGCTCCTCTGCCGCTTTCAACTCCTCTCCTCCTCTCCTCCTTGCCGTCGGCCACACTCGGGGCCCTCAGAACTCAGCAGCAGACGTGCAGCGTCTTCGCTGCTCTCAGCGTCAGCATGCTCTCAGACTCTCTGACTCTGTCTGACTGACTGAACTTCCTGCCTCCACCCTCCATATATATATCCCTAACGGGCTCCCTCTGGTGGTATGAGGTGGAAGGGTGGAGGTGTTTGCATGTAGTGAGGGCCTCTTGTGGAGAAGTCCATCCATGCACCCTGGGTCCTGTGGTACCTGTGAACAGCAGGGTGCCACATTCCCCCCTAGTACAATTCATTACTCCTGGACTGAAGCATTTTGCAAAACAGGTTAACAACAAAAACAAAAATAATTATAATAACAATTAAGCTACAGTATGTCCCGTAACCAGGTGTCCATTTCACCGATGAAAGTGTAACAGAGAGAAACATGAGGGACCCGCCTGAAAACCCTCAACGTAGGCCCTGGGTTTTTGTTCTGTGGTCATTTAAAGGGGCACTTTGATAAGTGCAAATATTTACAGGACAGTTTTTGGCTGCTCACAGTCCTCAGCCTACAAGTCTTTGTACCCTGACGGGTAACTAAATGCACACATATTATTGACAGTTTATACAATAAATAATAGTAGTAAATACCCAACTGGGTAACTATTTATAATGTAGGCACTTTGTGCTATTCCCTAAACCTGGCAGGGATTTGTCCTTGTGTGCTGCGTGTGGACCTTCGTAGCACTGGGGTGTCACTAGTGTTTGTGTGTACCCTTTCTGTTAATCTAGCAGCTGTACGTGCTGGTAGATTATAGAACTGCCTTAATCTCTCTATGGGACTGGCAAGTACACTGTCCACTGGGCCTTCAGGCTCTGTTTCAACGGGTGATTCTCCTCTTACTGGGGACTCTTCCTGTTCCTGAGCAGGGTCTTCTAGGGCGCTCACAGGTTCTTCTTGAGGCTGATAGAAGTGTATTACGGGTATAATCACTGCTCCATCAAGTTGAGGCCAGTCAGCAGGGAAATCTCCTAGAACTGTGTGAAGCACGTCTTCCTTGGGTTCTTCCGATGCTATAGGAGGTACTTCTTCCTCCGTTGTCTTCAGTAGACTTGGGCACACTTTCAGGTGGTCTCTTGAGACTGTTGCACTTGTTTTACCTCCATCTTTTCTGATCAGGTAGGTTTTACTGTTGTCAAATCTAGAATTCAACACTGTATAAGGCTCTCTTTCCCACTGGTCATTGAGCTGGTGACTTCTTCTCTTCCGCTTTAGCACTATCTCTCCAGGTGCCAAGGGTTCTGCTGGTGCATGTTTATTGTACTGTTCTTCCTGTCTTTCCCTTACTCTGTTCAGACTGTCTTCGACACAGGCCTGTACTCTCCTGTACTGCTCTTGCCGATTTATATCCCAGTCTTCAGTGGACATATCTGCTTCCGGTTCTACTACTCTGAGTTCCTGGTCCATGGGCAATTTCCCAGGTCTTGCTCTCATGAGGTATACTGGGGTACAATTTGTAGAACTCACAGGTATGTGATTGTACATATCTACCAGGTCAGGTAGTTTGTATGACCACTGATTTCTTTCTTCCAAGGGTAAGGTTTTCATCAGGTCTATGATGATGTTGTTCATTTTCTCACACAAACCATTGGTCTGAGGGTGGTACGGCATAGTCCGTATCTTCTTGCACCCATACAGATGACAGAATTCTTTAAACAGCTCGGCTTCAAAGGCAGGGCCTTGATCCGTCAGCACTTTGTCCGGGTATCCATGGGGCCTGCAGAAGTATGCTTGGAACGTTCTTGCTGCAGTCTCTGCTGGCAGGTCCTTGACAGGGGCTACCACCAGGAACCGGGAATAGTGATCCACCATGGTCAGGGCATAGGAGTAGCCTGACCTGCTGGGTGCCAGCTTGACTTGATCCAGAGCGACGATCTCCAAGGGCTGGGTTGTCTTGATGGACTGCAAGGGTGCTTTCTGACTGCCGTAGTCTTTTCTTCTGAGGCTACAGGGCCCACAATTCCGGCACCACCTCTCTATGGAGCTCTGCATTCCAACCCAGTAGAACCGGTCCTTCAGCAGGGTTTCCAGCTTCTTCCAGCCAAAGTGACCTGCTTGATCGTGGTAGGCTTCCAACACCATCTGGATATCCGTCCTGGATACAACAATCTGCCACACCATTTCATGGGTCTTGGGGTTGACATATCTTCTGCACAGCTTCTCTCTGTAGATGAACAGCCGGCTTCTTTCATTCCACAGTTGCTTGGCTTGTGGAGGAGCATCCTTCTCCATGTGAGAACCTTCGTGGGTGATCAGTCTTTTGATAAGGCTGACAACCGGGTCACTGTCCTGGGTCTCCTTCCAACTGTGGTGGGGTAGAGGATTCAGCGTCCTTCCCTGATGTCTTCTGGTGACGTGTTGCTCATGGACCACTCCGCTTCGGTGGAAAGCAGGTAATTCAACTTCCTCTAAATCATCCACTTCACCCTCGGTGTCTGACTGGTGAGGCATCCTTGACAGGGCATCAGCATTGGTGTTCTTGTGACCTGCCCGGTACTTGATGGTGAACTGATAATTTGACAGTCTGGCCACCCAACGCTGTTTCATGGCTCCCAACCTGGCTGTCTCCAGGTGTGTCAAGGGATTGTGGTCAGTAAAAGCTGTAAACTTAGTTGAGGCTAGGTAATGCTTGAACCTTTCAGTGATAGCCCAGACCAAGGCCAGGAACTCCAGCTTGAAGAAACTGTAGTTCTCCGGGTTCCTCTCAGTAGGGCGTAGCTTCCTGCTGGCATACGCAATTACCTTCTCTCTTCCATTTTGCTTTTGGGACAACACAGCTCCCTGTCCCTCGTTGCTGGTGTCAGTGTACAGCAGGAAAGGCTGGCTGTAGTCAGGGTAAGCCAGGATTTCTTCACCAGTCAGGATTTCCTTCATTACTGCAAATGATTCAGCCTGTTCTTTGCCCCATTGGAATGGGGGACTCTTTCCTCTTTTGGACTGTCCTACCAGGAGGTCTTGTAGAGGTGCTACCTTTTTGGTATAGTCATTTATGAACCTCCTGTAGTACCCGACCAGTCCCAGGAATTGCCGTACTTCTTTGATGCTTCTCGGCTCAGGCCACTTCTGGATGGCAGTGACCTTCTCCGGGTCTGGTGCTACTCCCTCCGAGCTGACTATGTGCCCCAGGTACTGAACCTTCTGCTTGAGCAAGTGGCATTTAGAAGGCTTTAGTTTCATCCCATACCGGGACAATGCTTCAGATACCTCCACCAGGTGCTTCAGATGGTCCTCATACGTCCTCGAGTACACGATAACGTCATCCAGGTACAGCAGCACTGTCTCAAAGTTTCGATGTCACAAGCAACACTCCATCAGCCTCTGGAACGTTCCGGGTGCATTGCAGAGTCCAAACGGCATACTGTTGAACTCGCACAGTCCCATCGGGGTGGTGAAGGCCGTCTTCTCCCGGTCTTCCTCAGCAACAGAGATTTGCCAGTACCCGCTAGTGAGATCCAGTGTAGAGAAGTAATTGGCAGATTTTAGTGCAGCCAGGGATTCCTCTATACGGGGCAAAGGGTATGCATCTTTATGTGTTATGAGATTAATCTGTCTATAATCTACACACATCCTCATGCTACCGTCCTTTTTCCTGACCAGGACCAGGGGAGCTGCCCAAGGGCTACAGCTATCCCTTACTACCCCTGCCTTTTTCATGTCACGCAACATTTCCTTGGCTTTCTGATAATGTGCTGGTGGTATGGGTCGGTAACGCTCCATAATGGGTGGATGGTTACCGGTGGGTATGTGGTGTTGTACCCCTTTAACCCTTCCAAAGTCAAGTGGGTGTTTACTAAACACTTGTTCATATTCCTGAAACACTCTGTAAACACAGTGTTTCTGATGGAAAGGAGTGGTATCAGTGCCAACATGGAGCTGTTGACACCAATGCTCCAGCTGAGCTTCGGAGTCGTTGTCCTCCACTGCATCTGGTGGGGTCAAGGATTCCACTGTGTGTATGGCATCATCATTCACAGTATACAATCTAGCAACAGTGGCATACCTTGGCAATTTGACTTCCTCCACCTCACAATTTAGGAGTCGTACGGGCACCCTCCCATTGAGTACGTCAACTACCCCTCTAGCAGTTAAGAGTGTAGGTCAGTGCTCTGAGCTAATGGGCTCCACTACCGCCTGGTAGTTCTGTCCCTTGAGACCTATTGCTGCCCTACACCAAATCAGCATCTCACTCATTGGGGGAATCACACTGGGTATCGAGTCTGTCACCCGTACATTACCAATCTCACCACCTGTTAGCTTTACCTGTTGCTGGTACAGGAGGGCTCGAATCTCTCTCTGGAGCACCTTCCTCTGCCCTGGTTTGTCAGTGTCAGCAATCTGTTGGAGCAAAAACAACACTTCTCCCAAACAGTTACCAACAATATTTGTAACAAGTTTCATATACAAGTCTGTATCACCAGGGTTAGATTATATGACAATTAGTCCTTTGTCCTTCAATTCCACTTTCCCCACCTTCACGGTCACGTCCTTAACCCCTACTAGGTTAAGAAGAAGGCTGTTAGAGGCATACACAGAGAGGTTCGGGGCTGGCGGGTGGAGTTCATCTATGGACCAGTACCTTTTGTAGAGGACATCAGGTGTGATGGTTACCTGTGAGCAGGTGTCCAGTAACACAGGTGTAGCTATGCCGTCCAGCACGATGGACAAGAAAGGCCTTCCTCCTATGAACCGGTGGTACCAGCTTCATGGGCCTGGTTGATTTACTCCTGGGTGTCGGCCCTCGGCCCCAGGGTTTGCCCGTTTAAAGGACAGTTCCGCAGGGTGTGGTCTGCCTTGTGGCAGCGGTAGCAGATGAAGTCTCCTGGATGGCGACGTTGGTCGTTGGTCCTCCCACGGGGTGGCGTTGTCCTCCTTCTTCTCCTCATCCAGGGGACATCCTCAGGACTGTCGGCGAGTAGGATCCTTCCTTCCGGCTCGGGCTCCACCTGTAGCTGCAGGGTGCTCAGGACAGTGGCCAGGGTTTTACTCAGCTGACGCACTTCAGAGCGCAGGTTGTCCAGCTCACTAGGGGGCATTGTTTGCATCTTTGTTTCAGCTGTCAATGAAGGAGCAGTGGGTGCCTTGGCCCCACCCTGGTAACGCTGGATAGCAGTCCCTGATGTTTCCAGGGGCTGTAGACCCTTAATAGCCATGTCCTTCAGGGTGTCAAAGGTGGCATTTGGATGATCTAAGGCCCACCACCGTACGGTTCTGCCCTCTTCCTGGGACAACCCCCGGATTAATTGTTCTGTCAGCATTTTATTCTCATCTTGTATGCTGGCTGGACTAACCTGTTTCAGGGCCCGCAAGGCTTCCTGTAAGCGCCAGGCATAGTCCCGGATACTGTCCTCAGGTTTCTGGGTACAGTGGTAGAACCTCATCCGGAGAACTGTCTCAGTGCGGTTTTCAAAGACAGTTTGCAGTCTCTTAAAGATAATGAATACTGATTCCTGATCTGCGGCTGGCCAGGTTTCAACTTCCCGCTCTGCGGCACCAGTCAATTGTCCCAGCACAACAGCGGCTCTCTGTTTACCAGCCATTGAATACATATCCAGTACACCACATATCTTCCATTTGAAACCAGACAGGGTGTCCGGTTTGCCATCATACTGGGGAAGCCATTTTGCTCCAGGGATATCCGGCATGGCCATGGGTATCAACGGAGTCACGACCGCTGCAGGTGGGGCGGCCGCTCCAGCCTGTGCGGTGCCGGGTGCAAGTTGAGCATCAGGAGCGTTAACCGGTGCTCCGGCGGCTTGCTGGTCATCGGCCATGGTTGCGCCCCCCTAGTGAACCGTACCTACCTCCTGTTTCTTTAATCGGGTAGGCCGCAGCTCCGCAGATGACGGTCTCCTTCCAGGACCTGACGCTTCCTGGTGCTGCATCAGAGCGCGAGGCGGGGCTTGAGCTTCGCGCGCTTCCAGCAGTCACGCCTCTCCGATTCCCGCGGTTATGCCCCTCTTCTTCCCGCGCGGTGACTCAAAAATGGTGGACAATGGCGGGAAACAGCGGCAATTGGCGGGAAAACTTCACCACGGTATGCGACACGGTTCTTTAAGGCGCACAGTACCCGGTGGCAACGGGCACGATATCCTGTTCGTGACACCAGGAAGAGTTGACGCACCCAGGGGATGGGGACGACTCGGTACCCGGGCCTTTGCCTGGTTTGGGGATGTCGCGGTGGTCAGCTCCCGGGCCCGTACCCTGGGGTCACTCTTGAAAAAGGGGATTGGAACTTGGATAGAAATAAAAATAAAGTAAATAGTTTGTGACGCAACCTGTGGTACCTGGTAAGGATTACCAGCGCTGCTGCAGACCTCCGGGGGGTGATGGGATGGCAGCTGGGATGTTTCTGCTCCCCACAGGCGGAGCGGGCCCCTGGGACAGTGTTGAGTTTGATGGTGGGTGGTGATGCTGGGGCTTGTAGTGCAGGCGGGATTGTGCAGCAGGAGTAACTGATAGAGGGATTCGCTTCAATACCTTTACTGGTGCGGATGTTAGGTACGGTCCAGGGTACTCAGTAGTATGGGTGCACTTCAGGACTTCTCCCCAGTGAGCGGGTATAAGGCCTCCTGGTCCGTGTCTGACTCTCTGTATGCTCCTGGCCAGCCTGCAACTGGGCCTAGCTTATGTGTCGTGCTGTTCCTTCACCTGTCGCTTGGTAGTGGGACCTTTTGCTGGCAACCATTATCGCTTGTCGCCGGGGCCTTCATGGTTCCTAGTCCTGTAATGGGTCTAGCTTCAGGTCTGCCCAGGACTTGTAGTCCTCCTGGAATGCCGGTGGTCCCTACTGGGTATAAAGGACCCTGTAGGCGCTGACCCGGTGTCCGGTTTGTATCTTTGGGGTGAGCCTATGATGCTCCCCTGCCCCTGTCAACTCCTCTCTCCTCTCCTCCTTGCCGTCGGCCACACTTGGGGCCCTCAGAACTCAGCAGCAGACGTGCAGCGTCTTCGCTGCTCTCAGCGTCAGCACACTATCAGACTCTCTGACTGTCTGACTGACTGAACTTCCTGCCTCCACCCTCCATATATATATCCCTAACGGGTTCCCTCTGGTGGTATGAGGTGGAAGGGTGGAGGTGTTTGTATGTAGTGAGAGCCTCTTGTGGAGAAGTCCATCCATGCACCCTGGGTCCTGTGGTACCTGTGAACATCAGGTTGCCACACAGAGATGCTTCCAGGGGTCTTCCCTATGCTGTCCCTATGTCTTTTCAGCATTGTATGCATGTGTCTGATGATGTGTCAGACACCAAATGGCCATATAAGGTTGTAAAATGTTAAACTGACATTTCCCAGAGAATGCGTTTGTCTTGGTTGAAAGCAATGCAAAAGTGCAAAAACGCAAATGTGACACCCCAGGGGTCTGGTTGCCACAGTGATAGAGATATTACGTCTGAGAGCAGGTGGGAGGTCCTTTGGTCAGGGATCCTGTGCATGCCACACCTCCTGCCCAGTCTTGGGAGGGGAAGGACTTCCCCTATATAAACCCGAGGCTGAGGCAGAGTGAGTGAGAAAGAAGACAGAACAAGAGTAGAGAAGAGAAGCAGCATAGCAAGAAACATCAGGAGCTCTGTGGGGAGCAGTGTTACAACGAGTCAGGGGCTGGCAGCTACAGAGCTCGCCCTGACTGAGAAGATTTCTTACCGGACCCGGAGTCCGAGGCTGTGGGGACTAACTCCTACCCAGCAGCAGAAACCGTCCGGCAGAGGATTTCAGGTCCTCTGGCCCAGAAGCCCGAAGGCACGGTCACACGCGTGGGACCAGCACCGCCATCGTGGAGCGGAAGCCATTAGAAGGCCCCGAGTCACCGGCCATACGGGTGAGCACCACACGGTACACTCAGGGACGTGGGCTACTTATTCCCGCCTCTAGCAAGGTAGCCAGAAGAGTACAGTTAGTTGGGAAGGCCTACAACTCCGCCTGGCCAGGGGAGATCCCATCTGCTCAAGGACTGACCAGGCCCCTATCACTAGCAAGTACTCCGGGAGGGTCTATCTTTGTCACCAGTAAAGACCCTGAACTACACCGCACCGTCTCTGAGTGGTTCCTGCTACCCCCATCATCCACGTCGGCTGCCCTGAGGCCATACCCCTCCCGTTGGGGGTTATACCATCCACGCTGCACCATCCTTCCACCGGCCTCAGCGGTCTGCCCTGCAGCGGCAGCTCCATAGCTGCATTCAACGGGTGGCGTAGTCACCAACCATCTACTGCTAGTACATCGCCGCTCAGTTTGACTCCCTGGGCACGGACCGGGTCGCCGCCACGAGACTACAACCCTCAAGAGATCCGGCTCCGGGTAAGCTCCCGCGTGCGCAACGCAGCGCGACACAGGCCCAGGGGCGCGTCAACTTTGGCGTAGTCGGCAGGATTTCGTGCCCGCAACCACCGGGTACTGCGTGCCTGAAAAGCAAAGACTGTTCAAACTTACCAGTGGTGAAGATTCCCGCTATCCGCGAAGTTTTCCCGCCATCCGGCGCCATCTTCGACCTTCTTCCCGCCATCCGTGGAGTTTTCCCGCCATTGGACGCCATCTTGAGGACGCCGCGCGGGAAGAAGAGGGGCGTGGACTCCGAAAGCGCGCGAGAACTGAAGCCCCGCCTCACGTCCGGACGTTGCGTAAGGTCCTGGAAGGAGCCCAGCAGACGCCGACGTCACCGGAGCACGACGGAAGGTCCTCAACCCTGACGATCCACTGCGGAGCCGCGGCCTACGGAACAGGATCATCGCAAGGTAGGCCACGGTCCACTAGGGGGGAGGAAGATGTCGGATACGGAGGAGAGCTTCACTGTCTCAACCCCCGCCAGCGCCACCGCTGCTGCAGTTATGCCCTTCACCATGCCCTATATCCCGGGAGCAGCTTGGCTACCCCAGTACTCAGGGGAGTCACATACCCTGCATGACTTTAGAGAAAAGCTGGATAGCCTCTTCCAGGTGTACCCCCTCACAGAAGAGCAAAAAGTGAGCATCCTGGTGGCCCAACTAACCGGGGCAGCCAAAAGGGAAATAAAATCCTGGCCAGCTGGGAGGAAGACTGTCGCAGGGATACTAACCCGGCTGAAGGACACCTTTGATACCCGCACCTCAGCCGAGATTAAGCTTAGATTCTACGGGTGCAAGCAGCGAGCGCATGAGAGTATAAGGGACTATGCACTAAACCTACAAGAGGCCCTGAGGGCCATAAAGCAGACCGACCCTGATGGGGTGGGAAACGAGGACAGGCTGTTGACTGAACAATTTATAGAGGGTTTATATTGCAATGCCCACCGAACCCAGTTGCGGGCAATGGCCTTACAGGATCCCCATCTGGACTTTGCACAGTTCAAGGACAGAGCCATCCGGGTGCTCCGAGAACCGGCACCGGGTGGCGTTGTGACCAACAGGCGCCCAGCTATCACTTACCACCAGGAGGCGGCGCCCTTGTCGGCAGGGCCTGTGGGAGCTGATGCGCAGGCTTTGGACAATGACCCGGCTCCAGACCTACGCCATCAGGTCCAAGAGCTAGCTAAGAGCGTTGCTGCGCTAACCCGAAGTGTGCAGTCTTTACAGGTTTCCACCCCAGGGAAGATCCAGCTGGCATCCGGACCGGAGGACATTCCGTGGCGTCGACCAAGGAGGACCCCACCGGCCAGAGGAAGACCCAGTGACCGATACAGCGAGGACGGACGACCCATCTGCCGCCGCTGCAATCAACCCGGACATATGGAAAGGTACTGTTCTTTAAACGGGCACAACCTGGGGTAGAGGGCCAACCCCCAGGAAAAAGATCACCAGGCCCATCAAACTGGCGCGACAGATATGTGGGAGGACGTCCAGTCTTGCCTGTGGTACTGGATGGCATTCCCATGAGTGCCCTACTGGACACCGGGTCACAGGTCACCACTATCCCGTACGTGCTCTTTAAGCAGTACTGGAATGACTCGGATATTACCCGCTACCCTGACGACGACTTGAGTATCATCGCCAGCAATGGCCAGCCCGTGCCACAGATCGGATTTAAAGAGGTGACCATCAAAATCGGTAGAGTCGAACTGGCAGCACAGGGACTGATCATTGTAGACATTGACAAACATGAGAGCCACCCAAAAATAACTCTAGGAACTAATGTAATTGAGAATTGTCTTGCAGAGGTGATTTTCCTTCTACAGCAGGTTGCCAAGAACGCCAGCTCCGGCGAGCAGCGAGTGCTCCAGAAAGAGATCCGGGCACTGATGCGGCGGCAACAGGTGGAACTCTCCGGCGGTGAGATTGGTAGCGTAAGAATGTGTGACCCTTTCCCTATTGCCATGCCCCCAAAAAGCGAAATGATGATTTGGTGCCGGGCAGCTATTGGTCTGAGAGGTAGAGATTACCAGGCAATGGTAGAACCAGTTTACTCAGACAGTAGGCCCACCATTTTGACAGCACAGGGGGTGGTCAATGTACGCCATGGGAGGGTGCCCGTTCGCATAATCAATATCGGGGAGAGGGAAGTGTACCTGCCCCGGTATGCCACGCTAGCAAAATTATATACCATCAACCAAAACTCTATACAGTCTGTGGAACCCTTGCCTCCATCTCACCCGGAGGAAGGTAACGGCTCTAAGAAAGTAATGGAGGATTGGTGTCAGCAACTACACTTGGGAACTGACTCCACTCCCTCCCACCAGAAACAGGGAGTCTACCGGGTGGTTCAAGAGTATGAGAGAGTGTTTAGTAAACACCCGTTAGACTTCGGGCGAGTCAAGGGGGTAGAACACCGCATCCCCACGGGAGATCATCCTCCCATAAAAGAGAGGTATCGACCCGTACCCCCTGCACATTACCAACACGCCAAGGGGATGCTTAGAGACATGAAGGAGGCTGGGGTAATCCGGGATAGCTGTAGCCCCTGGGCAGCCCCGCTAGTTTTAGTCAAAAAGAAAGACAACACCATGAGGATGTGTGTAGATTACCGGAAAATCAACCGTATCACACACAAGGATGCGTACCCCCTACCAAGGATAGAGGAGTCATTGGCTGCTTTAAGATCTGCTAACTTCTTCTCTACCTTGGATCTCACTAGCGGGTACTGGCAGGTTCCTGTAGCAGAGGCGGACCGGGAGAAGACCGCATTCACCACCCCGATGGGACTTAGTGAGTTCACCTGCATGCCGTTCGGACTCTGCAACGCCCCAGGAACCTTCCAACGATTAATGGAGTGCTGTCTGGGCCACAGAAACTTCGAGACGGTCCTGTTGTACCTGGACGATGTCATCGTATACTCCAAAACTTATGAGGACCACCTGAAACACCTGGCGGAGGTGTTCGAAGCTCTGGCGAGTTACGGCCTAAAGGTGAAACCCTCCAAGTGTCACCTCCTGAAACCAAAGGTGCAGTACCTGGGACACGTGGTGAGCGCTGACGGAGTGGCTCCCGTCCCCGATAAGATCACCGCAATTAAGGGATGGCCAAGCCCCTCCAGCGTAAAAGAAGTGTGGCAGTTCCTCGGGTTGGTAGGCTACTACCGAAGGTTTATTCCCGGTTTCACCAAAAAGGCAGCGCCTATGCAGGACCTCCTGATAGGCCAGTCCCGGAAGGCCAAGAACCAGAAGCCGCCCTTCAAATGGGAAGAGCTAGAAGAAGAGTCCTTCCGCCAGCTGAAGATGGCCCTCACGGGGGATGAAATCTTGGCGTACCCGGATTATAGCCAGCCCTTCATCCTCTACACCGACGCCAGTAACATCGGGCTAGGAGCCGTACTGTCCCAGATCCAGCAGGGGAAAGAACGAGTAATCGCCTACGCCAGCCGAAAACTGCGACCCACCGAAAGGAACCCCGAGAATTATAGCTCATTTAAGCTAGGGTTCCTGGCCGTGGTATGGGCAGTCACTGAGCGCTTTAAGCATTACCTTGCTTCTTCCCGGTTCACCGTGTACACGGATAACAACCCGTTGACACACCTGGACACGGCAAGACTCGGTGCCCTGGAGCAGAGGTGGATGGCCCGTCTGTCCAACTACGAGTTCATAATCAAATACCGGGCAGGGCGCTCCAATACTAACGCGGACGCCCTGTCCAGGATGCCCAACCTGCCGGACGAAGGAGAAGATCCGGAGGGACTGGAGGAAATTGAACTCCCTGCGTTCCACCGTCATGGGACTATCCAGTATTCCCACCGGGTAAGGAGTAAGCAGGCTGCTACGTTGAACCCCTTACCTCACTACAACTGGGCGGAAACGCAAGACAGCGACCCTGCCGTCCGACTGGTGAAGGAGATGCTGACTCGGCCGGAGGCTCGCCTTGAACCAGACGCTCCGGAGGAAGCCAAACAACTATGGGCAGAGAAGAGTCGACTGTTCCTTTACAAAGGGAAGTTGTGCCGCAGAATGGTTAACTCCCGGACGCATGAATTACTCTGGCAAGTAGTGGTGCCACGAAGAGACGCAGCCATGGTGATGGAGGCATACCACGACGGAGCTGGACACTTCGGGTGGAAGAAGCTGGAGTTCCTGCTGCGCGAGCGATTCCACTGGGTAGGCATGAGGGGAACCATTGAGAAGTGGTGCAGAGACTGTGGCCCGTGCAACCTGAGAAGGAAGGACCGCGCCAGCCAGAAGACTCCCCTGCAGTCCATCGTCACCCGGCAACCGTTGGAACTGGTAGCCTTGGATCATGTAAAACTGACCCCAAGCAGAAGTGGCTACGTCTACGCGTTAACCATCGTGGATCATTACTCCCAGTTTCTGGTTGTCGTCCCCGTCAAGGACTTAACGGCTCAAACAGCAGCTAGAGCCTTCCAGCAGCACTTTTGCCGTCCACACGGGTACCCGGACCAAGTGCTGACGGACCAGGGACCTGCCTTTGAAGCGGAGGTCTTCCAGGAATTCTGCAATCTGTATGGCTGCCGGAAGATAAGGACGACACCCTACCATCCGCAGACTAATGGACTTTGTGAAAAAATGAACCAGGTGGTAATGGATCTTCTAAAAACGTTGCCCCTGGAAGAACGCAGTCTGTGGCCTGAAAAGTTGCCCGATCTGGTTGACCTATACAACCACATCCCGGTAGGGTCCACCAACTGTACCCCGGCTTACCTAATGAGGGCAAGACCTGGTAAGTTACCTGTTGACCTGGAAATGGGAGTCCTGACACCCGAGGACACTTCACCAGAAACAGACTGGGACACAGAGAGGCAGCAGCAGTACCGGAGAGTACAAGAGAGCGTGGAGCGAAGTCTCTGTCAGGCTAGGGAAAGACAAGAGAAAACTTACAACCAGTATGCTCCCGCTGTTCCCCTGGTACCCGGAGAGCAGGTCTTGAAGAGGAAGAGACGGCTCCACAAGTTGGACGACCAGTGGGAGAAGGACCCGTACACCGTACTGCCCTCAAGCCACGAAAACCCGAAGGTCTGTACCATCAGTAAAGACGGAGGGGAAACCACAGCCATTGTATCCCGGGACCACCTGAAGAAGTGTCCCGAACAACTGAGGAACCCTGAAGAGGAACAAGAAGACCATCGACCCGTAGAGGAAAGGGAAGATATGGTTAGTACCGTGCTCGGGGACTTCCCTCGGTCTTGGACTCAAGTCAATGGTGCAGTTGTGGTACCCGTACTCACCTTCCTCCAACCATCATCCCAAGAACCTACGGAGCAATCGGTAGAGCAGGAAGAACAGCCGGTCCAGGAGGCAGAAGACTCTACACAAGCAGACCCGGAAAATCAACCCTCTGCTTATAGTGAGCCTGCCATACCCCTAGTGAGCCAGAGGGCCCATAGACAGCTGCCCAGTTTACCCTTGACAGCTCCTACACCCTGTAGTTCAGGGCCAGACAGTCAGCTCCGTAGGTCCACTAGGGCCACTAGAGGCCAGCTACCCGCACGTTGGAGGATCTAAATGTTTAAGCTATCTTATAATGTTTACTTGTTTATAGTTGCTTGTGTATAATTTTGTGTTTCTAGTTCTTTTTAGGAGTCCTTGGTGGATTTACCGGGAATCCTTGTACATAGTTGGAGCGTAACCCAGGATGGACTAGAGACTGTTAAGGACTCGGGGTAGGACAGACCCCTACCTGGTTACGTCTCCCTGTTTTGGTGAAATGGACACCTTGCTTTTCAAAACTGCACCCGGTTGCGGACACGCCGTAACCATCTTATGTGTTTTTCTTATTGTATTGTTATTGTTATACCTTGTTATGTTTTTCTAAAAAAAAAAAAAAAAATATGTTTAGTCCCGGAGTACTAAATTTCACTAGGGGGGAATGTGACACCCCAGGGGTCTGGTTGCCACAGTGATAGAGATATTACGTCTGAGAGCAGGTGGGAGGTCCTTTGGTCAGGGATCCTGTGCATGCCACACCTCCTGCCCAGTCTTGGGAGGGGAAGGACTTCCCCTATATAAACCCGGGGCTGAGGCAGAGTGAGTGAGAAAGAAGACAGAACAAGAGTAGAGAAGAGAAGCAGCATAGCAAGAAACATCAGGAGCTCTGTGGGGAGCAGTGTTACAACGAGTCAGGGGCTGGCAGCTACAGAGCTCGCCCTGACTGAGAAGATTTCTTACCGGACCCGGAGTCCGAGGCTGTGGGGACTAACTCCTACCCAGCAGCAGAAACCGTCCGGCAGAGGATTTCAGGTCCTCTGGCCCAGAAGCCCGAAGGCACGGTCACACGCGTGGGACCAGCACCGCCATCGTGGAGCGGAAGCCATTAGAAGGCCCCGAGTCACCGGCCATACGGGTGAGCACCACACGGTACACTCAGGGACGTGGGCTACTTATTCCCGCCTCTAGCAAGGTAGCCAGAAGAGTACAGTTAGTTGGGAAGGCCTACAACTCCGCCTGGCCAGGGGAGATCCCATCTGCTCAAGGACTGACCAGGCCCCTATCACTAGCAAGTACTCCGGGAGGGTCTATCTTTGTCACCAGTAAAGACCCTGAACTACACCGCACCGTCTCTGAGTGGTTCCTGCTACCCCCATCATCCACGTCGGCTGCCCTGAGGCCATACCCCTCCCGTTGGGGGTTATACCATCCACGCTGCACCATCCTTCCACCGGCCTCAGCGGTCTGCCCTGCAGCGGCAGCTCCATAGCTGCATTCAACGGGTGGCGTAGTCACCAACCATCTACTGCTAGTACATCGCCGCTCAGTTTGACTCCCTGGGCACGGACCGGGTCGCCGCCACGAGACTACAACCCTCAAGAGATCCGGCTCCGGGTAAGCTCCCGCGTGCGCAACGCAGCGCGACACAGGCCCAGGGGCGCGTCACATAAAAAACACTATGTGCGAACATATTCTCCTCCACACCTTGAGGTTTTTGTTTTTGGTTAATTATTCTGCCTTATATGCAAGTCATTTCCCTGGAAAGGATATTCTTTAACATATTTGCAGGAAAATCCATTTTGGTTTCGTTTTTGCATGTTCTATTGTGAGTCCGTAAGAGTGGAGTAATACCTCTGATAACGTTATTGACCTGGGAGTCAGAAATGCTTCCAGGCATCTTCCCCATGCTGTTCCCATGTCATTTGAGCACTGCTCCCGTCAATTTGCGCAATTTTTAGGCGATCTGCAGACCGCCGGGGGGAGCCGCCGGAAAAATGCTCGAGTTTCCCATAGACTTACATTGGGCTCGTTGCTCGGACCGAGCACTCGAGCATTCCAATTTGCTCGACCCGAGCAACGAGTACCCGAGCATTTTAGTACTCGCTCATCACTAGTCATTACCATGGAAAGAATGTTTCTTAACATTTTTCCATTTTAGCTTGTTTTTTTGTATGTTTTTTTTTTGTCTGTTCGCAAAAGTGGCGTAATACTCTGACAACATTGTTCACAGATATGCTATTTGTCAGCAATCAACTTTGAATAGGTTTGATCCCTCAACTGCAATACTTTAAATGGAGTGTAATATTTGACACGCTCACAATAATTGCTGGATTTTTAGGGTAGTCATATGGGATAATGTCTGATGGCCACGGTTTCAGGCAGTTGCCTAATAGTATTGTATTTGTCAGCGATCCAGTGTCAATTGGTTCAACAAAAGACAGGTGGCTGATTTTAAAAGGATTGGAATATTTGGCACGCTCAACAAAATTTCTACATTATTATGTCAGTCATATGGATCACGTGCGTCTGATCATTGAAAAAAGTTTCTCTGCTTCCACAATACAGTAATATGAATAAAACGAAAAAAATCTGGCTGTATTCTGCAAACAAGCAAATGGAGCTGTAAAATGATGTACACTAACACACTGCTACAATCTATAAATGGAGGACAATATTTTCCATGTTCACTACAAATGGCTGGTTTTGAACTACAGTTATATTTGATACGTCTGACAGAGAACCATGGCTTTAAATAGCAGGCCTGTAATTACTAATACTATTCTTCACATACACCTAGTGTGAATAGCTTGACTGACACACTGCAACAGAATGGAAAAGGAGGCCAATATTTTCCACGTTCAGTTTAAATTTCTGGATTTTCATCGCTGAAATATGGAACAGATCTGGCTTTATTCTGCAGTGAGAACAAGCAAATGGAGCAGAAAAATGGTGTACTCTGGATTGCTTTTTAAGCAAATAACCAAGATTAAGATAAAAAAAAAAATTCCCTGGCCTCTGATATCTGGGGCTATGTCTACAAATATCTGTAAGAACAGCAACAGCAGGAACGTTCAATGGACCCTCCTGCACTATATGCACTGCAGTCTGCCACATACACTGCCTGCCTATCTAACTTCTGCTATTACCACTGAATATATGCAGTGCAGCTGGATAAGTCCTCAGAAGGACTGTTAGTTCAGTTGGATAGATTATATATATATAAATATATACAGTATATATGTTGTGGAATACCTATACTAACTGTGAAGAAGCAAATCTCTCCCTGACGCAGCAACAGCTCTCCCTACTCTGCCTGATTCCAGGGTAGACACTGCCGAGCATGGCGGTGCCCGGTCTTATATACCTGATGATGCTGTGCGGCCAGCCAATCACTGTAATGCCCACAACCAACATGGCTACAGTGCATTGCAGGAAATCCCTGCATGTTCATTGGCTCTCTAAAGAGCACCAAACATGCAGGGAGGGGACCCAAGTTCCTGCCCGAGCAACCCGGAAATACTCGCAGAGCACCATGCTCATCGAGCACAGTGATGCTCGGGCGAGTACCGACCAGTGGCGTCATCACTACTTGTTATGACTGTCACAACCCTTCCAGGTGAGCAAATTTACTTTTTTCTTACTCCTTTGTAATCCGGATAAGACCAAATTGTCCTTATTGTAATTTTAGTTTTACTGTATACATTGGAAAAAGGATTAAAACTGTAATAGCGGTAACCTGTATGCCTCCTCAGCGCTGCCCTACTCACCATGGTCATCACCGTGGCTTGCTGAGATTTGCCTCTTGCTGCACTGCTGCATCTTAAGGTGCTTTCCTTTTTGCTTTAGGGTGGCGTGGCCGGTTTTTGAAGAAATTTAACCCTGCTATGTCCTGCAGAGATTAGGTTCCCCGCCCTATCACGTGCCAGCAGGTCTTTTATTAGGCATCTCCACACACCACTCCTTGCCCTAATGTCGGTTGCTAACCTGTGTGTTTCAGCTAGCATCTAGTTTGTGCTTGTGTATTTATTCCGCTTGACGTTAATGGCCCAGCTTGTTTACCCATCATGTCTGACCTCTCTGCTCCTGACCTTGGCTACATATCCTGAATATGTGATGCCTGCCCCAAACTCGGACTGTCTGACTACGCCTCTGTCTCATCCCTTTGTACCTCACATCCGCGCCTCTTACCCTCCAGTCAGCTGCTGCAGACTCAGGGACTGCCCTAGAGTGGTACCTGGAGGCTTCAAGTGACAAAGCCTATCGTCAACATCAGAAGCTATAGCGAACACCCGGTAGCAACTTAGTCACTCCCATACAGGGTAAGTCTGGCCTGTGGCAAGGTGGGTCCACTTCCACCAGTGTTACATTACATTCAGGCCCTGAATCCCACTGACAAATCGTGACCCAGTGACCACAAGTCTCTGGTACCAGTCTTGTACAAGGTGGTACATGCTCAATGGGAGTGTCAAGACCAGCTTATTCAAGCAATTAATGTGAAAGCAGCTTAGCTGCAGGATGTATCCGTTTTTGTGTCCACCCAGTCCCATGCCTCAACTGTGGCAGAACATTTGTCACACACATGGATCATGGACCCACAGTGCCAGACAGGTCTCGGACTCACTGGCAGGAAAGAATTTGGACAATGTTCAGACAACACAGGTTCTGGGTCAAAGGGCAGAACGGACACTGATCCAGAGTCACAGGCAGGACAGGATTTGGATACTGGAAATACTGTCTCCAACAGTACTGACTCTGGAACACTAACCAGGACAGACACTGGTGTTGGATCAAGTACTGCTGGAATGGTTTCAGGTTCAGGTACCGCTAGTGCAGTTTCAGGTTCAGGTACCACCGGAGAGGCCTCAGGTTCAGGTACCACTGATGCGGCTCCAGGTTCAGGTACCGCCAATGCGGTTTCAGAGTTTAGGTACAGCAGCTGCGGCCTCAGGGTTTAGGTACCGCTGGTGTGGCTTCAGGGTTCAGGTACCGCCGGAGCGGCCACAGAGTTCAGGAGCTGCCGGGGCGGCTTCAGGTTTAAGGTACAGTAAAGACCAAAAGTTTGGACACACCTTGTCATTTAAAGATTTTTCTGCATTTTCATGACTATGAAAATTGTACATTCACACTGAAGGCATCAAAACTATGAATTAACACATGTGGAATTATATACTTAACAAAAAAGTGTGAAACAACTGAAAATATGTCTTATATTCTAGGTTCTTCAAAGTAGCCACCTTTTGCTTTGATGACTGCTTTGCACACTCTGGGCATTCTCTTGATGAGCTTCAAGAGGTAGTCACCGGAAACGTACAGTTCGGAATTCCGTAGATGGGCAAAGGATTCCAAATGAAAGGACTCAGCAGCTACCTCCCTCTGGCTAATTAACACCCTGTCTGGGTGTATAAATACCTTCTGTGTTTCAGAGGGAGGTGCCGGCGAGTCCTAGAGACAGTCTCTAAGTAGCAGTCTGTAATGCCAAATGTAGAGATCTCCTGCAACCAACTGCAGGTCGACTGTCTGTCACCTGACACACCTGTGACATCAGGTACTGCTGTTGCGGACTCCAGGATTCAGGTATCGCAGGTGCATCCTCAGGGTTCAAGTACCGCCAATGTGACTTCAGGGTTTGAGTACTACAGGTGTGGCTTCAGGGTTCTAGACTACACAACATGAGATGCAGGAATAGGTACAGACTCATACAACACGGGATACAGGGACCTGGCAACTCACTAGTTGCACAACACTACTAAATTGCTCAGACACCTCTCTACTGGGGAGTGGGCCTTATATACTTGATACCTCACAGCTATTGGCTGGGAGCATTTCCAAAGTGTGCACGCTGCCCCTTTAAGAATCTGGGAGCAGGTGCACCACCGTGAGACCGGCGTGGTGTCCTCAGGCACAGTGGAACCACGGCAGGGAACAAGGACACCATCATGCTGCTAGGGAGGTGAGTATGTCGCATTAGCGTTTCATTCGTCTTCCTCAGCATAGACATCATCTTGATAGGAGTTGCCTGGAGTTTCAGTGTCTGGTGAAAAATCTAAGCGTCAGCTTCCACTTACGACCCGCTTTTATGGAGATCCCAAGGAGAGCCGTGGCTTCATTAACCAGTGCCAGATCCTCTTCACTTTCCACACTTATCTTTTTCTTATGGACCAGACCAAGATTGTGTTCATGGTCTCTCTGCTGTCTGGATGAGCCCTGGCCTGGGCAGACCTGATTTAGGAGCTTAGACGACCGTGACTAATGATGTTGGGAGATTCTTGGAGACATTCCGGGCAGTATTCGGGGAACCTGGTGTCACATCATCTTCAGCCTTGTCCCTGCTGACTCTAAGATAGGGCACGGATACTATGGCTCAGTATGCCTTACGCTTCCGCAACCTGGCAGCGGAGCTGTGCTGAAATGAAGAAGCCCTGGTGGCAATTTTCTGACCGGATCTATCTGAGATCTATCATCCTCTCTGGATGCTTTTATACACCTTACTAATAGCATTGATATCCATTTCCATGAGCAACCGCAGCCATCCTGACCTGGTTTGTCAACTTCAACATCCTATGCAGCAGCTTGTTCCTCCGCTTGTTGTTGCCTCTATTGCTGGGCAACCCCTGGCAGAGCCTATTTGTTATGCCACGCTGCCTGTCACCCTGCAAATTGGAAGCCAGTATTGTAAAATAATCTCTTTTTATGTGCTACCTAGCTCTGTGGACTCCATTCTTCTGGGAATTCCTTGGTTCCAGCTACATGACTTGTTGACTTGTCCACCCGTCAGGTGCTTCAATGGGGATCGTCGTGTGCTACCAACTGCCTTGCCAAGGTGTTGCCCAATTCAAACTCTTTTTGGAAGCGGGCCTTCACAGGAATTTATGAGGAAGAAGGAAAATTACTTATAGCTAGGGAGAGAGAAACTAATTAAAACAACCTTGGAAGGCGAAGACCTCCTTCCATGGTCAGGTGATTAAAATAGGATAACTGCTGGGGAAAGATAGCCAGATTGAGATTTTTGTAAGCAGGGGAGAAGAAGTGGAAAGACTGCCTTTGTCCAATGAAAGAAGCATACTGAGTTCAAAGAACAACCTGTCTCCGGGGTACAGATATGAATATTGGGTTTTGTATCAATCCAATAGTTATGGGATATAGATTTTTGGCGTCATAGAGTAGGGACGAATGGAACACATTCACTAACATCACTGTGGGGCCACCAGTACTCCTCCAATTTAATATTGGTACAATAGATGACCAGGTCATATTTGGTCTCAATGTAAAGGTAAAATCATGATAGAAAGTATGACGTCAATATCTAACACCTGGGATCCTCAGAGGCAAAGGTATCTTGTAAGTTGGGTATCCCATAAAATCCTGAGGGGCTGAGGAAATCCTACAAACAGCTCCCACATGAGGTCATCAAGGGGAGGAATGTGGGTATAACTTAGAGCTAATAAAAAGCAGAAACTGGTTTTGGGTCTTAGTCATTCTGGGAAGACATAGCTTGCTATGTGAGTGTCCATTTTCCAAATCAGGAGTGCTTCCCTCTGCTAAAGCTCTGAGCCTTTTCTGTGACCATGTTTCTTTTTTTTATCCCTTTTTTGTTAATGTAATTGTATATATCGTATTGTTTTGTTCCCATTCTGTATTATCTTGTATATTTTTTAATAGCACTGCCTATATTTCTGGAATAAATATAAAATTTAATAGCTCAGTTCATCTCCTTCTCTGTAAACCGCATCCCTGAAGCCATACGCTACCTGAAACGGGTGTCCAACCATCAGGTATAAAAGGTTGGTGGTGGCTAGAGAAGAGTGAACTTGTTCAGAAAATGTTCAATCTCAAAGTCGGTATGAACATTGCAGATTTGGATTCGTGTTCGGATTCCCCAGCATTTTCCTCAAAATCGGCAAAATTCGGCCAAAGTTCGGTGAATGATCGAGTTTCCACTAATGCTTTTGTTAGAACTTTGATTAGGAAAGTGGTGCTGTACGATGAGTAGGGAGGACGTGTTTGATGAGGGAAGGGGTTGGGGAGAGGTCAGAGGAGCGGCTGACTGTTTTTCGTTATTTCGTTTTTTTTTATTATCTTAATGTGTGGAGATTCCTGCAGCCAATCAGGGCACAGAAACCATCCACAACGTCGGGACAAATGGGGTTGAGTCATTGGCTGCCGAATAGTTATCTAGGCAATTGATTGTCATTCAGCTAGTTCAGATAGATAGGATGTGTGAAATTGACCTCCCAGCATATCAATCCTTTGTGCTAATTGTGTAGTCCAGACACCAGACAACATTTTAATAAAAAAAATCTTTTGTGCTAATATTGTGCTCCAGCCAGAAGTCCACATTTCAGAATCTAAAATTCTTTGTGATAATAGCATGGTCCAGAAACAAGGCCAAATTTCAGAATATAAATCTTTTGTGCTAATATTTTTGTCCAGCCATGAGTCTGCATTTCAGAATCTAAATTCTAAATCCAGCCACACTATCTCATCAAATAATAAATACTGATTTTAAATTTAGTGACAGGTGACTGACAGGTCTGGGCCTAGACTTGTGAAGCAGCTGTTTAAAAGAGGGGAAAGGTACATCCGACATGGGTGGGAAAAAGAGAGGTCGTGGTGGAAGGCGGAATAGGCTTGGTGTTCAAGGTGTACACGGGGTAGGTGGTAATGTTACTGAAAGCTCTACTGGGCAAACACCATCTCATCCTATCCAAAGGCAACTGACAACTTTTGTTACTGGACGGGCTACTTTACTCCCTTTCTTTGGCAGCTGCACAGTGGTATTTCTTGTAGATGAGGAAAGCGCATGTGCTCCAGTGCTGCATCAAATGGCCTCTCCTCCTCTTCCTCCACCTTAACATCACACACAGCATAGTCATCAGAGGTGGCACCTAAATTACCATTATTTCCCCTCACGTCACAACTCTCCAACCGCACAACTGACTGTGGGGAACAACAGATGGGAGAGTCTGCAGAGCTTTTCACGCATTCTATTCCATGAGCATCAGAGGTCTGCTCCAAAGATTCCCAGACTCAAGAGAAGGAAAGCATTTGCATCGATGCCCAAATTTTTTTTCAATTGGATCTGGGGCCGGACGAAGTAGGGCCTGAGCAGAATCCAGACCCTCGTCACCAGACGTTAACTCCCAGGGATGGAGGTGATCCTGAGTAGACTTAGATATCTGAGGCACACGCGGTCTGTACTGTGCTGTCAGGACAGGAAGAGGAGGAGGGTGACTCTCATAGCGAAGAGTTGGAGAACAGAGAGGATGACAATGAGGTTGTAGATTTCTCTTGGTGTGAACCCAAAGGCATGCAGCTGAGTAGCTCAGCAGAAGAGGTGGAGGAGGAGGAAGATGAGAAGGTTACGTTGCGCCTTCCCGCATAGGCACAGAGTGATGCAACCACGACAAACACTGAATCCTCAGCCACAACTCTGGCTGTGGCCAGCAGTGGTCATGGGTGTGCAGTTCGCAGGGGTAGCAAGGGCCTTTTTTGAGCTTGGGCCTTTCTTTGAGATCACAAAGGATGACCCAACTAACGTTATCTGCCAACTTTGTAAAAAACGACTCAGTGGAGGCAAAAATTGCAATAATTTGACTACTACAAGCATGAACTGGCACATATGCGATCAACATGTGTTAGTCTGGGAATCTCACTGTGCTAAAATGCGGACTAGCGGGCCTCTCTAACCACTTGCTGTGCCATCAACCACTTCTGCTGCTTCTTCCTCCTCAGTCACTGTGGCAAGTGTTCTCACATAGGTCTCAGGCCACAGAACCTCCACTTGTTTACGCACTATAGTTGGAGTGAGTGAGATCCCGTCAGTTGTTACGAAAGTGGACACGCCTGCTGTTTTTGTTTCACCGAGCACACCAAATCTTTCTCAATCCACCATAACATCTCTGCCTGCACCTCACTCACAGTCCAGTAGCTTGTCTTGTTAACCCTACTACACCCTCTCTCAGCATGGCAGCCAGAACTCAGTCCCACAGTTGTAGTCACTAGTGATGATCGAGCACTAAAATGCTTGGTAGAATGCTCAAGTGCTCAGTCCGAGTAATGAGCCCAATGTAAGTCTATGGGAAACTCGAGCATTTTTCGGGTGGCCAACCCTGCGGTCTGCATAGGGCCTAAAAATTGCCCAAATCAATGGGAACAGTGCTCAAATGACATGGGAACAGCATGGGGAAGACCCTTGGAAGCATCTCTGACTCCCAGGTCACTGCTGTCAACAACATTCTCAGAGGTATTACGCCACTTTTACGCACTCACAATAAAACATACAAAAACAAAACTAAAAAAGATTTTCCTGGGAAAAATATTAAGGAACATCCTTTCCAGGGTAATGATTTGTATATAAAGCAAAATAAATATGCAAAAACAAAAATGCTCCTCCACATCTTGGGCTATGATCACATGTAGCGTTTTTGATGCGTTTTTGCACTTTTTGCATTGCTTTCAATGGGGAAAAATACTTTCTCCGGTAAATGTAATTTTAACATTTTACTACCTTATCTTGCCATATGGTGTGAGAGACATGATCAGACACATCCTGTTTCATTTATGAAGGAGGGACTCTGAAAGTCACACACACCTTTTTTATAGAGCCATCAGGCAGCCATTACTATTCTTAAAGGGCCAGCAGTCTGCTATGCTTTGTTGTTCCTATTATTAAAGCGTGTGTCTCCTATATTGTTATTGGGTATGCAGCGACTGCAAGGCCTGCCAAAAATTTGGATGCACCCCAATACCCCTTTGAAGAGACACAGAGGAGGGTCTCAGTAAACAAAATGTTCCCATTATAAAGGAGTGGGTCTCCTATGGTAATGCCCATGCAGGGCTTTCAAAATTTGGGAAAAAATCCAATACCAATTTAAAGACACAAGGAGGTGGGCCTCAGTAATGACATGTTCCCATTAGACAGGAGCGGGTCTCCCATACTGTTCTTGCTTATGCAGTGACTGCAACGGTTGCCAAAAATTTGGAGGAACTCCAATGTCTCTTGCAAGAGACGTAGAGGTCGGAGGGCCTCCTGAAAACAATGTTCCCATTATTAGGAAGTGGGCCTCCCATACTCCAATGCCCTTAACAAGAGACGTAGATATGGTGATATTGTAGATATTGCGGTGATATGATGATTGAGGATGAGGATGAGGAGAAGGAGGAGGACAAGAGCAAATAGACAAAATCAGGAAGCGTATACTCATGTCTGGGTGTGTAGACAGAGGTGCTTGGGAACAGAGTTAGACCTCCCGAAAAATAGACACTGTATTTGAGTTTATGTTCTGCTGCTATCATTCGGTGGTGTTGAGAAGTCTGGCCCAATCCAGCCCTTGTTCATTTTCAAGTCAGCTTTTTCAGTTGACAGGCGGATGCGCCTATTGGTTATAATCCCACCAGCAGGCACTAAAAACCCACTGTGACAAATTATACATTTTATTTCCTCAGCCCAAATGCATTACCTTACATCTATCCCCATTAAAGCTCATTTGCCATTTATCAGCCCAAGCTTCTAGTTTACATAGATCCTCCTGTAATATAAAATTGTCCTCCTCTGTATTGATTACCCTGCAGAGTTTAGTGTCATCTGCAAATATTGAAATATTACTCTGTATGCCCCCTACAAGGTCATTAATAAATATGTTAAAAAGAAGGGGGCCCAATACTGACCCCTGTGGTACCCCACAGTTAACTGAGACCCAGTCTGAGTGTTTTCCATTAATAACCACCCTTTGTTTCCTATCACTGAGCCAATTCTTAACCCACATACATATATTTTCCCCTATCCCCAATGTTCTCATTTTATTTATCAACCTTTTGTGTGGAACCGTATCAAAAGCTTTTGAAAAGTCCATATACACAACATCCACTGCATTTCCTTGGTCCAGTCCAGAACTTGCCTCCTCATAAAAGCTGATCAGATTAGTTTGACAGGAAAGGTCCCTCATAAACCCGTGTTGATATTGGGTCATGAGGTTATTCTTCTTCAGATACTCTATCATAGCATCTCTTAGGAAACCCTCCAGGATTTTACTCACAGTAGAGGTTAAGCTTACCGGCCTATAATTTCCAAGTTCAGTTTTTGTCCCCTTTTTGAATATTGGCACCACATTTGCTATACGCCAGTCCTGTGGTACAGACCCTGTTATTATGGAATCTTTAAAGATTAAAAATAATGGTCTATCTATGACATTACTTAATTCCTGCAGTACTCGCGGGTGTATCCCATCCGGGCCCGGGGATTTGTCAACTTTAGTGATTTTTAGATGCCGCCGTACTTCCTGCTGGGTTAAGCAAGTGACATTTACTGGAGAATTTTTGTTACCACTAATCATGTTTTCTGTCATGCGATTTTCTTGTGTAAATACGGTTGAAAAAAAATCATTTAGCATATTGGCTTTTTCCTCATCCTCATCCACCATTTCACCCAGACTATTTTTAAGGGGGCCAACACTATCATTTTTTAGTTTTTACTGTTTATGTAGTTAAAGAATATTTTGGGGTTATTTTTACTCTGGCAATGATTCTCTCTGCCTCAATCTTTGCTGCCTTGATTTGTTTTTTACATAATTTATTACATTTTCTATATTTATTTAATGCCTCATCACTACCTACTTGCTTTAGTTCTCTAAATGCTTTCTTTTTGTCACTTATTACTCCCCTTACAGCTCTATTTAGCCATAGTGGTTTCCTCCTATTTCTAGAATGTTTATTCCCAAGGGGTATATATTGTGCACAGGTCCTATTCAGGATGTTAATAAATGTCTCCCATTTGCTTTGTGTAGCTTTATGTCTCAGGATATCGTCCCAGTTTATTGCACTAAGATCATCTCTTAACCTTTGGAAATTTGCCTTCCTGAAGTTTAGTGTCCTTGTAACCCCTCTACTACACATCTTATTAAAGGTTTCATGAAAACGTATTATTTTGTGATCACTATTACCCAAGTGACCCCCTACTCGTATATTTGATATGCGGTCTGGCCTATTGGTTAATATTAGGTCTAGCAGTGCCCCCCTTCTTGTTGGGTCCTGAACCAGTTGTGAAAGGTAATTGTCTCTCATAGTAGTCAAAAACCTATTTCCTTTGCTTGAACTACATGTTTCTGTCCCCCAATTTATTTCAGGGTAGTTGAAGTCTCCCATAATAATGACTTCTCCTTGAGTTGCTGCTTCATCTATTTGCTTTACGAGGATATTCTCCGCTACTTCCATTATTTTTGGAGACTTATAACAAACCCCTATCAGTAATTTATTATTTTTTCCCCCTCCCCTTATCTCCACCCACAGGGACTCTACATTTTCATTAGATTCTCATATATCCTCCCGCAAGACAGGTTTTAAGGATGATTTTACATATAAACACACCCCCCCTCGCTTGTTTGTACGGTCATTTCTGAACAGACTATAGCCCTGTAAATTAACTGCCCAGTCATGGCTCTCGTCCAGCCACGTCTCAGATATCCCTATCATATCATAATTATTTTCCAAGAAAATTAATTCTAATTCCTCCATTTTGTTGGTGAGGCTTCTGGCATTAGTGTACATGCATTTTATATATCTCTCTGTACCTCTATTCCTTCTTACTTTATTGACTGTTCTAACCCCACCCCCAATTTCTTTATTTGTGCCCAGGTCACTATCTGCACTATCTTCCCCACCTATAAAATGAATACCCTCCCCCCAATCCCTAGTTTAAACACTCCTCCAACCTTCTAGCCATTTTCTCCCCCAGCACAGCTGCACCCTCCCCATTAAGGTGCAGCCGGTCCCTAGCGTAGAGTCTGTAGCCAACTGAGAAGTCGGCCCAGTTCTCCTGGAACCCAAATCCCTCCTTCCACAAGTTATTGAGCCACTTATTTATCTCCAAAATCTCCCGTTGCCTCTCTGGCGTGGCACGTGGTACCGGTAGTATTTCAGAGAATACCACCTTGGAGGTCCTTGCTTTCAGCTTGCAGCCTAATTCCCTGAAATCATCTTTAAGGACCTTCCACCTACCTCTAACTTTGTCATTTGTGCCAATGTGCACCATGACCGCTGGGTCCTCACCAGCCCCTCCCAGTAATCTGTCAACCCGATCAGCGATGTGCCGGACTCGAGCGCCAGGTAGGCAGCACACTGTTCGACGATCCCTGTCTTTGTGACAGATTGCCCTATCTGTTCCCCTAATAATTGAGTCCCCCACTACCAGCACCTGCCTGGCCTGCCCTACTCTCCTATTTCCCTCTTTACTGGAGCTGACACTCCTCTGGCTTTCAGGGGACATGCCTTGCTGCAGTAGTGCTACCCCTGTACAGTCAGTCCCCTCATCTGCCAACTTTGCAAACTTATTGGGGTGTGCCAGATCAGGACTAGCCTCCCTGGCACTCTTCCCTCTACCACCCCTTCTAACTGCCACCCAACTAGCGACCTCACTGTCCTGCAGCTCCCGACTACCACCCTCCCCCACATCTACCCCAGTGAGCTGCTGCTCAGTGAGCAGCAGACTCCTTTCCATGTTGTCAATGGATCTCAGTGTTGCCAGCTGCTCATTTAGATCCAGTATCTGGGCTTCCAAACGCACAACGTGCACACATCTCGCGCAGCAGTAAGCAACCTCGACTGGCTGTTCAAGGAATACATACATGTGGCAAGATGTACACTGGATAGCATTGTCAATAATGGAGCTCATTTCCTAATGGGGATTGCAATATACAGAATGTTAAGTAAAAAGAAAAGTAAAGAATTAATGAAATACAGTCAGCAATTCAGTCCAAAGTCCTCCCTCCAAACTCTCTGAATACAAAGTCACTGAAAAACAAGTCACACACTTACTTTCCTTCGCACTTACGCTCCGGACACACGCAGCTCGTTCACACTCGCAAACTAAGAGATTTAAAGAGTTTGTTTGTTTTTTTTCCCTTTTCCAGCAATGCACCCTTCACCTCAATGCACTTCCAAAGGAAGGTGATCTGTAAATGGCATAAAAAAATGACATGACTTTTTCTCCATTAAGTCAATAAAATATGTATCTATATAATATATGAGTTTCACTTTTTGTATTGAAGAACTGAAATAAATTAACTTTTTGATGATATTCTAATTTAGTGAGATGCACCTGTATATGACTCACAATGAACCATGTAGATGTTATTAATAGTGATGAGCGAGCATGCTCGAGATGCTCGGCGCTCGCTAGGGAGAGATTTGCTTGTTTCTATTTAGCGTAGGTATACCAAACTATATTAGAGACACATATCCATCTCAACAAACAGTCCTTCTGAGGACAAATCCATCTGCAGAGATATCAGGCAGACAGTGTATATAGCAGACTGCAGTGCACATAGCACAAGAGGCTCCATTCAATTTCTGTCTGCTGCTGTTAGATATTTCTAGAAATAGGCCCAGGTCTCAGGGGTCAGGAATAATTTTTTTTTGGATCTTAATCCTCATTATTTGCTTAAAAATCAATCCAGAGAACACAGTTTTTCTGCGCCATTTGCGTGTTGGCACTGCAGAACACAGCCAGGTCCTTTCCATATTACAGCGCTAAAAATCCAGCTATTTAAAACTGTGGTTTGTCCGTCACACGTATCACATATACGTTTTCAGAAAATACTGCCATTTCTGACCTCCAGTAAAATAATTTTATCGCTTCATGTATTTAAAACTGTGGTTTCTCCATCACACGGATCACATATAAGTTCGCTCCAAATTCAGTCATTTGCAGTGAGCGTGGAAGATATTGTCCTCCATTTAAAATGGCCAAGGCACCTGGCAAGTGAAGGGGAACTGGATGTGATGGTGATAATGGTGCATGCAGAGGACAAGGCCGTGGGCAAGCTGAAATTGTGCCACAACAAGAACTCACATCTTCTCTCTCAACCTTCCTGTCCCAATTAATAGGGGACCCCTGAACACCACTATTGAACACAGATCAGTGTAAAAAGGTTATTGGTTGGATAGCAGAAAATGCTTCCAGTCACTTAGCCCCCACTACCACCACCACCTTGTCTTCCACAGGTTCAAGTCTCAGTAGATGTGAGTCTGGACCGCATATTCCTCACCCTGATCCTCCTTCCTCTCACCATGCCTAGTGCCCATAGACAACTGATCCCACACTTGGACACTCAGAAGAGCTTTTCCATTTATAGATTTGGGCATCTCGCCCGGTCCACTTGAAGCGGGGAAAGAGGAGATCGCGTGTAGCGATGCCCAAATATTTGAGCAGCCACGGTCACACGAAGGCGACGGTGGGAAAGTGTCACATGAGGTGGACGATGATGAGACACAATTGACAGAAAGTCAGGAGGAGGACCAGAGTGCGGAAGTGGAAGACGAGGTGGTGGATGATATAGTAACTGACCCAACCTCACAGGAGGACATGCAGAGCGAGGACAGCAGCACACAGGGTGAGGGAGCAGAGTGCCCCAGCAGGCAGGAAGTAGCAGTGTGGTGGCAGCAGAAAGAAGGCAGGCAACACAAAGGAAGTTGCCAGTACAACTGTTAGGTCTTCCCGAGTCTGGTTGTTTCTTTAAAGACTCTGCTGATAATCCCAAAATGGCCATTTGCACCACCTGCCAGGCCAGCATCAGCAGGGGTGGCAAAATGACCAGCCTGACCACCACCAGCATTATCAGGCACATGGCAGCAAAGCACCTGACTTTGTGGGCCGAACCCCAGGGTCCAGGAACAGTGTCTGCGGGTGGCACCACTGCTTCTTCCGCTGTTGTGCATGCAAGCCAATCCCCTTTCCATTGTGCATACGAAGATGCCTCCTGCCTTGCACCTGTCATTGCACACTCTTAAGTAGCAGCATGAGGAAGCATGTCCACGTCCTTGTTGCAGCGCAGCGTTTAGTTGTCCATACCCCTGTCCTTAGAATGCAAGCGCAAATATGCAGCCAACGCCCTACAGGCCACACTGCTAAATCCCCACATTTCGCGACTGCTTGCGCTCGAAATGTTGCCTTTTAGGCTCGAGGAGACGGAAGTTTTTCGCAACCTGATGGCGGCGGCCGTTCCTCTGTACTCGGTCCCCAGCCGCCTCTATTTCTCCTGGTGTGCCTTCCCCGCATTACACAAGCACATGTCCCAAAACATTAGCCATGCCCTCAACAACTCAGTTACCGGGAAAGTCTACCTAACCACAGACACGTGGACAAGTGCTTGTGGGCAGGGAGGCTGCATCTCGCTGATGGCACACTGGGTTTACATAGTGGAAGCCGGGACCCAGTCTGACCTTGGGATGGAATCACGTCCTCCCGACACCAAGGATTGCGGGCCTTATGTCAATCAGGGTTGCCCCCACAGTCTACAGCTCCTGCACCTCATCCTCCATCTCCGAAATGACTACATCAGTCACAAGCTGGAAGCACTGCAGCACTGCCTCGGCCAAGCGGCAAGAGGCTGTGCTGAAGCTAATATACTTAGGGGACAAACTTTACAATGCTGAAGCGTTGTGGACAGCTCTGAAAGAGCAGGCAGATCTGTGGCTCACACCGCTGAACCTATAGCCAGGAATGGTACTGTGTGACAATGGCCGGAACCTGGTGGAGGCTCTGAGGCGAGACGAGCTCACACACATACCATGCCAGGCCCATGTGCTTAAGCTCGTGGTTCAGCGGTTTGTCAAATACTACCCGGAGCTGCCGGATCTGCTTGTTAAAGTATGCCGCCTGTGTGCCCATTTTAGAAAGTCAGCTACAGCTTCCGCCGACCTTGCCGTGTTTCAGCAGCGCTTGCAGCTTCCGGCTCACAGACTGGTATGTGATGTCCCCATGCGTTGGAAATCTACATTGCAGATGTTGGGAAGGATTTGTGAGCAGAAGAGGGCAGTTTTTGAATACCAGCATCAACAAGGCCGTGGGTATTCAGTTCAGACTCCACACATAAGACCTCAGGAGTGGACATGGATGTCAGACATATGTACCATCCTCCAAAACTTAGAGGACTCCACCAAGATGGTGAGCGGCGGTGACGCCATAATTAGCACCACCATCCCGCTTGTCTGTCTTCTAAAATGCTCTCTGCTCACAATCAAAGAGGATGCATAGCATGAGGAGCATTATGAGATGGAGCAAGGAACCATACAGGGTGATTACACACAGCCCAGCATCATCTCATACCAACGTGGATTGGGTGACAATGAGGAAGAGGAGTAGGAGGAAGGATAGTAGCTAGTTTCATGCGCTATAGACTGTACTACCTGCACAGCTATTATACCGTCTGTTCAGCGTGAATGACCAGAGGACAGAGAGGAGGAGGAGGAGGAGAGCATGGTGAATCATCCTCTTGGTGAGGACACGGAAGTCTTGCCTGTTAGTAGTCTGGCACGCATGGCTGAGTTTATGTTACGCTGCCTTTCCCATGACCCTCGCGTTCTCAAAATTTTGGGTGACAGTCATTACTGGTTGGTGACACTTCTAGACCCATGCTACAAGGAGAATTTTATATCTCTTATTCCTAAGGCGGACAGGTCTACAAAAATGGTGCTGTACCAGAAGGTTCTTATTTTGGAACTTTTAAAAAAATTCCCATCTGAAAATGCTGGTGGCAGAGGGCACACTTCGTTGGACAACCAAGGAGTACAGGTGATAGAGACACAACTTCAATCCAGCAGAGGCAGGTGAACACTGTCAAACTTCTGGGAGAGTTTTCTCAGACCCTCCGATCGCACAGGCCCTGAGGAGCGGGGTACTCTCAAATGGAGTGCAAAGTTTGAGAAGATGCTGAGGGAGTACCTTGCCGACCGTACCAACGTCCTCCGTGATTCCGCTGTGCCTTACAATTATTGGGTATCCAAGCTGGATACGTGGAATGAACTGGCTCTCTATGTCTTGGAGGTCCTGGCCTTCCCTGCCACCAGCGTTTTATCAGAGCGGGTTTTTAGTGCCGCTTGTGGAATTATAACTGATAAGCGCATCCGCCTGTCAACTGAAAATGCTGACAGGCTGACTCTTATAAAAATGAACAAGGGTTGGATTGGGCTAGCCTTCTCAACACCACCGAATGATAGCAGCGTAACATAAACTCCAATCCAGTGTCTTTTCTTCGGAGGTGTATTCCCATACACCTTTTCACAACCACACATGGGTATACGCTTCCTGATTTGGGATATTTGCTCTTGCTCTCCTCCTTCTCCTCATCCTCCACCTCCATATCACCAGGGTGACCGTGGTCTGTGATGCAACACCCACATAATTTTTATGAGGCCCCCCTCCACGTCTCTTACAAGGAGCAATGAAGTGCCTCCAAATTTATGGCAACCCTTGATTTCACTGCAGAGGCCATCACTATGGAAGACTCTCTCCTTTCTAATGGGAATTTGTCGTTACTGTGGCCCTGCTCTATGTCTCTTTAAATTGTTAGTGGGGTTTTTCCTAAATATGGTCAGCCGTTGGACTCACTGCATACCCTATATCTGTATAGCACTCTCTCCTTTCTAAATGGAATTTGTCGTTACTGTGGCCCTGCACTATGTGTCTTTAATTTCTTAGTGGAGTTTTTCCTAAATTTGGTCAGCCGGTGGACTCACTGCATACTCTAAAACTGTATAGCAGACCCTCTCCTTTCTAATGAGAACATGTCATACCTTGTTACTGTGGCCCTGCTCGATGTGTCTTTAAATTCTTAGTGGGACTTTTCCTAAAATTGGTCAGCCGTTGGACTCACTGCATTCCCTATAACTGTATAGCAGACCCTCTCCTTTCTAAAGGGAGCATGTCGTACCTTGCTAACGTGGCCCTGCTCTGTGTGTCTTTAAATTCTTAGTGGGGTTTTTCCTAAAATTGGTCAGCCGTTGGACTCACTGCATACCCTATAACTGTATAGCAGACTCTCTCCTTTCTAATGGGAACATGTCGTACCTTGTTACTGTGGCCCTGCTCTATGTGTCTTTAAATTCTTAGTGGGGTTTTTCCTAAAATTCGTCGGCCGTTGGACTCACTGCATACCCTATAACTGTATAGCACACCTTCTCATTTCTAATGGGAACATGTCGTAACTTGTTACTGTGGCCCTGCTCCATGTGTCTTTAAATTCTTAGTGGGTTTTTTCCTAAAGTTGGTCAGCCGTTGGACTCACTGCATACCCTATAACTGTATAGCAGACTCTCTCCTTTCTAAATGGAATTTGTCATTACTGTGGCCCTGCGCTATGTGCCTTTAATTTCTTAGTGGAGTTTTTCCTAAATTTGGTCAGCTGTTGGACTCACTGCATACCCTATAACTGTATAACAGACTCTCTCCTTTCTCATGGGAACATGTCGTACCATGTTACTGTGGCCCTGCTCTATGTGTCTTTAAATTCTTAGTGGGTTTCTTCCCAAATTTTGGCAGCCCTTGCAGTCACAGCATGGCCATTACCACTATAGGAGACCCGCTCCTTTATAATGGGAACATTTTTTTTACGGAGACCCTCCTCTATGTCTCTTCAAAGGGGTATTGGGTTGCGTTCAAACTTTTGGCAGCCCTTGCAGTCAGTGGATACTCAATAATAATGTAGGATACCCACTTGTTAATTATGGGAACAGCAAACCATAGCCGGCTGATGGGTGTCTAACAATAGTGAGGGCCGACTGCTGGCCTTTTAAGAATAGTAATGGCCGTCTGATGGCCCTATAAAAATAGGCTTTATGACTTTCAGAGTCCCTCCATCTTAAATAAAACAGGATGTGTCTGATGATGTGTCACACACCACATAGCCAGTTAAGGTTGTAAAATGTTAAAATGACATTTCCCGGTGAATGCATTAGTCTTATAAAATAACGTAAAAAAAAACAAATCAATAGGATCTTTCCTTAGTATAAAATCCAGTGTCACCAATTTAACCTCAATGTAATCACATTGTTCAGCTCCTGCACCTCCTCCTCCATCTCCGAAATGACCACATCAGTCACAAGCTGACAGCACTGCAGCACTGCCTTGGCCAAGCGGCAACAGGTTGTGCTGAAGATAACATGCTTAATGCTTAATTGACAAACTGCCCAGCACTGCAGAGTTGTTGAAAACTGTAACACAGCAGCCTGATCTGTGACTCTCACTGCTGAACATACAGCCAGGCATGGTCGCGGAATCTGGTGACGGAGAAATGACAGCCGGAGTAGATACAGTTTCCCTCTATGCCAGTCCTTTCACCGAGCTAAATACAACTCTCAGCAAAAAAAGCTGTGGACTGGCTAAATACTGTCCCTGGCCACATTCACCTGTCCACATGTTTGTAGTTAGGCGGTCCTTCCCAGTAAGTGCACTGGGGAGGGCACGGGTAATGTTGTGGGACCCGTGCTTGTGGAAGGCGGAGACGATACCTGGAGAAATAGTGGTGGCTGGGGACCGAGTATGGACACCCGGTTGCAGCCGGCATGAGGTTATGAAAAGCTTCCGCCTCCACGAGCGTAAAAGGCCACATTTCAAGTGAAGCAGCTTTAGAGGACTTTTTGGAAGAAATGACAGCTGGGTAGATATGGTTTCCCAAGTTCTTTCACCAAGCTAAAGAATATGGCTGTGGTGAAATGCAACTCAGCAAAAAAAGCTGTGGACTGGCTCCGTACCGTCCCTGGCCACATTCACCTGTCCACGTGTTTGTGGTTAGGCGGTGCTTCCCAGTAAGTGCACTGGGGAGGGCACGGGTAATGTTGTGAGACTCGTGCTTGTGGAAGGCGGAAACAACACCGGGAGAAACAGTGGCAGCTGGGGACACCCAGCTGCCGCTGGCATGAGGTTATGAAAAGCTTCCGCCTCCGCGTGCCTAAAAGGCCACATTTCAAGTGCAACCAGCTGTCAAAAATTTGGCAGTATATTATTGCAGCCTGTGGGTGGGTGGGTGGCTGGCTGCATACTTGCGCTTGCATTCCAAGGAATGGGGTAGGGACAACTAAACGCTGATCTGGGACAAGGACATGGATGGTGATTATTGCAAGTCTGCAACGACAGGTGCATCGCGGGAGACATCTTCGGATGCGCCAAGGATCACTTATGATGGGCACACTTTTAGGCAGTGACCTGGGAGTCAGAAATGCTTCCAGAGGTGTTCCCCATGCTGTTCCCATGTCTTTTCAGCACTGTTTGCTTGTGTCTGATGATGTGTCACACACCACATGGCCAGATAAGGTTGTAAAATGTTAAAATGACATTTCCCAATGAATGCATTTGGCTTGATTGAAAGCAATGCAAAAGTGCAAAAAAGCATCAAAAATGCTACATGTGAACATAGACCAAGGTGTGGAGGAGAATTTTTCTTTTTGGTTATTTATTTTGTCTTATATACAAATCCTTACCCTGGAAATGATGTTCCTTAACATATTTCCAAGGAAAATGCATTTTGGTTTAGTTTTTGTATGTTTTATTGGGAGTCCAAAATAGTGGCGTAATATCTCTGACAACTTTGTTGACAGCAGTGACCTGGGCATCCTTAATGCTCCCAGGGGTCTTCCCCATGCTGATCCCATGTCATTTGAGCACTGTTCCCATCGATTTGGGCAATTTTCAAGCCCTCTGAAGACCGTCAGGGGGAGCCGCCTGAAAAATGCTCGAGTTTCCCATAGAATTACATTGGGCTCGTTACTCGGTCCGAGCACTCGAGCATTCCAATTTGCTCATCCCGAACAACGAGTACCCAAGCATTTTAGTGCTCGCTCATCACTAATCACCAATTTTCAAAGTAAATATATTTCTAAAGCTGCAATTGATATGAAATTCTTACCAAATGTCGGTAGCTTAGAAAATCGAAGGATCCAATACTTATTTTTTCTCCTGTATGTAACCAATTATACAGTCTGTATATTATCATATATTGTATCATTCTAGAAACATAATTTGAGGAAGAATGATTTTTCGATTTTTTAATACCAATCCAAGTTTCATTTGAAACAACATCCAAGTCTTTTTCCCATTGGGTCTAAATTTAAATTTAAACATTGAAGAAAAAATCCATTAAGATTTTTATTTAAATACTTATTAGAATTTGAGGATGCTATTGTATGTAATAACAGAATGACTTTGTTGATAAAAAAAATGTAAATTTAATGTTATTTTGGTTGGGGGGCTTTTTTATTTGCTTTTCTAAAATGTGTTGAATGCACAGTTTTCTATAACAACTACCAGTCAGTGATGCATGTCACTGTCCCTTTAATTGGTTATAAATTTGAGAATAAAAATTATCCTGTCCGACATTGGAACCAAACTAAAAAGCCAGTTTACTACATTAAAAAAGTATGAGCATTTTTCTTACATTGTTGATCACTCTCACTTTGCAATATCTTCAATAGCACTTATCAGTATCACTTGAGAGTGCTTAGAAGAGAAAATGTTTGAAGTGACTTAACATCAGTGCATCCAGTTGATAACACCAGATAATCAGTGATTGCTGATGTCAATGCTATTGAAGTAACACGGATTGTCATGAGACACTCGTTGGCGGCACGTGGACTGCGTTGTTGACGGCGGACAGGTGAGGAATATGGTTGTTTGTTATTTTAAGTTTTTTTACAGGAGATCGATGACTTCACGGAGGCGTACAGTAAATTTTTTTTTTATTTCATTAAAATACTTTATTCTGGCAGTGTTATTATTGAAAAGGCAGCGACCATTTTTTTATGCAGTTAGTAATGGGTTAGTCTTAAAGACGCCCTCCATTACTAACCTGGGCTTCACGTCAGCCGCCAATACAAGGCTGACGTGTACCCCAACCCCATTACTCCACTCGCCACCGCTACAGGGCAGTGGGAAGAGTGGAGGCTAAGCGCCAGATTTCCCATTTCTGGTACTGCTGTGGGGGGATATTAATAGCCACAGAGGGAGCTAGTATCCATTGCCCCTTCCCTGGCTATTACTATCAGCCCACAGCTGTCTAGTTTAGCATTTTCTGTTTAGATTTTATAGGGGGACCCCATATCAATTTTTTTCTGGGGTCCCCCTGTAATCTAGCCAGTAAAGGCTAAACAAACAGCTGTGGGTTGATATTAATAGCCAGGGAACATTGTTGCCTAATGACCCCTTCCCCAGCTACTAATATCAGCCCCCAGTGGTCGGCTTTCCCTCTGCTGGTTACAAAAATGACGCAGGGGCCCACGCCATTTTTTAAAAAAATTTCGGCTCTGTGCCCACGATCTGGACGTAGCAGCGTTTTGGACGCATACTTTTTGCTGTGTCCAAAACGTTGCATTCTATTGAACGCAGGTAAATCCACATGTGTTCACTGAATCATGCAGATTTACTGCATTCAATGCTTTTTAGTGGTCAAATTTCTGTTGCGCAGACTAGCGACTCCACAATAGAATTTGACATGCTGCTGTCCTGAAAGACGCGCCTCATGTCAATGTCCATGGGTGATTCGCAGCCTCTGATGCACGCATAGTGGACATGGGATTTCTAGAGATCCCATCCACTATGCTGTAACATCTGAATGCTGCGGGTTTGACACTGCATAAGCACGCAGCATCAAACCTGCAGCGGCTCCTGACAGTGGCCATGTACCCAAACTCACCAGCAGCATGTCAATTTCTGTAGTGGATACACTATTCTCCGCTGCAGATTTTGACCGATTGAAATGCCATTATATGCGGTGGATTCACATGTGCCGACAACAAAAGTGCGGCATTAGAACATGCGTTTTGGTAGCAACAAAAATATGCTGCGTCCCAATCGCTGCTGAGTGCTAATCGGGGGGACATAGCAGCTAACGAACCAGCTGTGAGATGTTAATTATGGCCAGGGACCATGTTTGTAAATGGAACCTTCCCAGGCTAAAAATACCAGCTCACAGCAGCCGCATAAATTACATGAATGGAAATGCTAATTAAGATTAAGTGAATGGGACTAGCTGACACCCATCTCTTTTGTTTGGTGATGACAAGGTGTCAATGAGACCTTTTCATGACCAAACTTAAGTAAAGTAAAGAGTTAAATAAACACATAGACACAGAGTAAACATTTTATTTGAAATACAACAAACACATTCTTTAATCATTCAAATTAACCAATATACTTACCCCAGTTCTGATGGTAATACAAGGTTTAAGCAATGTCCCACCAAATAACTTTATTTAGCTCCAAAAAGCATTCATTGATCTACAAAAACACTTCAATAAACGCATCAAAAAACGCATAAAAAAAGTGCCAAAAATGTGTCAAAAATGCATGTAAAATCTGCATGTGTTTTTCCTGACAAGGAGATGCAAAAACGCTCAGGAAATTTCTGTTTCAAATCGAGCACACATAGCCTAAAACTTTGGTCATCTCATCAGACGTTATCCTATATTACTGCGGTAATAATACAGACATTTTTGGCAATGTGACAAATCTTAAACTCCATTTAAAATAGGCAAGGTGTATGTCAAGGGACGGGGAAGTGGACGTTATGGTGATGGTGATAGTGCACGCAGAGGCAGTGGGCAAGATGAAACTGTGCCTGCTGAGGGAGCAAAACAAACACCCACGTCATGTCGAACTACCTTCCTGTCCCAATTTCTAGGGGGCTGCGGAACACCACTACTGAAGCCAGAGCAGTGTGAAAAGGTTGATGGTTGGATAGCAGATAAAGTTTCCAGTCAGTTTGCCACCACCACCACCCTGTGTTCCACATGTTTTAGTCTCAGTAGATGCGAGTCTGGATCACATTATTATTATTACTTTATCACCATTTATTCCATGGCACTTTACATGTGAAAAAGGGGTATACATCACAAAAGCAATTACAATAATCTTGAACCAAAATGTGACAGCAACTGGTACAGGAGAGGAGAGTACCCTGCCCACGAAGGCTCAGTCTACAAGGCATGGGTGAGGATACAGTAGGTGAAGTTAGAGCTGGTCTTGCAGCGGTATGGTGGAGCGAGGGTTACTGCAGGTTGTACTCATGTCCAAGAGGTGGGTCTTCAGCTTCCTTTTAAAGGTTTCAACAGTAGGTGAGAGTCAGAAATAGTAATCTTGTATGCGATTGTGGGAAGAGGAGATAAGAGGGGAGTAGAGAAGGAGATCTTGTGAGGATCGGAGGTTGCATGCAGGTAAGTACCTGGAGACTAGGTCACGGATGTATGGAGGAGACAGGTTTTGGATAGCTTTGCATTCCAAGGTTAGGGTTTTGAACTGGAGTCTCTAGGTAATGGGGAGCCAGTGAAGGGATTGACAGAGAGGAGAGGCCAAGGAATAATAGGGCAGATGGATTAGTCGGGCAACAGAGTTTAGGATAGATCGGAGAAATGAGAGAGTGTTAGAAGGGAGGCCACAGAGCAGGAGGTTGCAGTCGTCGATAAGGGAGATAAGTGCGTGCACTAGTGTTTTTGTAGATTCGTGGTTGAGGAATGTGTGGATCCGGGAGATTTTTTTACTTGGAGTCGGCATCTTCCTCACTTTGATCCTCCTTCCTCCCACCATTCCGAGTGCCCTGAGACAACTGATCCCACACTTGGACACTTTGAAGAGCTGTTTTGTTCATCTTTCGATTATAGATTCTAGCCTCTCGCTCGGTCCACTCAGAAGTGGAAAGAGCTTGGATATGTGGTTTGAAGGAGAGATTAGAGTCCAGGGTTACCCCAAGAGCTCTTCACTTTTCCATCGATAAATTTGGGCCTCTGTACCAGCCAGCTTCGAGCTGGGAAACTGAAAATCACATGTAACAATTTGAGGAGCCATGGTCACCCGAAGGTGATGGTGGGAAATTGCAAATACTGTGGCAAGAGGTGGACAATGATGAGACAAAATGGACATAAAGTCAGAAGGAGGACCAGGGTGCAGAAGTGGAAAACAAAGCGGTGGACGATGAAGTCACTAACCCAACCTGGATAGGGGACATGTAGAGTGAGGACAGCAGCACTCAGGGGGAGGGAGGCGTAGCACCACAACAGGCAGGAACAAGCAGTGCGGTGGCCACAGACAAAAGTTGGGCAACTGCTCCCCGGAACACCAACACAAAGGAAGCTGCCTGTACAACTGTTAGGTCTTCCCGTGTCGGGTTCTTTTTTAAAGACTGTTTAGATAACCTCAAAAAGGACATTTGCAACATCTGCCAGGCCAGCATCAGCAAGAGCACCAAAACTACCAGCCCGACCACCACCAGTATGCTCAGGAACATGACAGCAAAGCACCTGATTAGCTGGGCCAAACACCAAGGCCCAGAAACAGTGTCTGTGGGTGACACCACTGCATTTTCCGCTGTTGTGCGTGCACACCAATCCCCTGTCCATGGCGCATGCGAAGATGCCTCCAGCTCTTCTGTCATTGCAGACTTGCATCCATCACCGTCCTCGTCCTTGTCCCTTGCAGCGTTCAGTTGTCCCTACCACAGTCCTTGAAATGCAAGCGCAAGTACGCAGCCAGCCACCCACCCATTGGCCGCAATTCTAAACTACCACATTTCAGGACTGCTTGCACTTGAAATGTTGTCTTTTAGGCTCGTGGAGGCGGAAGCTTTCCACAACCTCATGGCGGCTGGGTGTCCATACTCAGTCCCCAGCCTCCACTATTTCTCCCGGTATCATCTCCGCCTTCCACAAGCGCGAGTCCCATAACATTACCTGTGCCCTCCACAGTCCACTTAAGTGGGAAGTACCTCCTAACCACAAACACGTGGACAAGTGAATGTGGCCAGAGATAGTTCATCTCACTGGGTTAATATTGTGGAAGCAGGGACCCAGTGGGACCCTGGGATGGAACACGTCCTCCCGACGCAGAGGATTGTGGGCCCTGGGTCAATCAGGGTTACCCCTACATTCTACAGCTCCTGCACCACCTCCTCCTTCTCCTCTTCAGCCTCCATCTCCATCAGTTGATTCATTTTTTCAGGACATATTCCACATTATTTACTTAAACTTCATGTGTGGCAATAACAATAAGCGGGACTGTATGCTTAGGCAACAAATCGCACACAGTTGCAGAGTTGTTGAAAGCTGTATAAGAGAACCTGGTGTTGGCTCTGAAGCTAGGCAAGCTCACACATGCATCATGCCTGGCCCATGTGCTCAACTTAGTGGTTCTGCAGTTTCTCAAAATCTACACGGATCTGCCAGAGCTGCTTGTGAAAGTACGCTGCATGTGTGCCCATTGCAGAAAATCAGCTACAGCTTCCGCCACCCAGGCAGGGCTTTAGCAGTGTTTGCAGCTTCCAGCTCACCAATTTTCAGCTTCCAGTGTGCAATGTGACTACGCGTTGGAAATCAACGTTGCAGATGTTTGGAATGATTTTGAGCAGCAAAGAGCAGTTGTTGACTACAAGCTTTAACACATCCGTCGGCATTCAGGTCAGCCTCTG
Source organism: Phyllobates terribilis (assembly GCF_046119375.1). Classification (NCBI taxonomy): domain Eukaryota; kingdom Metazoa; phylum Chordata; class Amphibia; order Anura; family Dendrobatidae; genus Phyllobates; species Phyllobates terribilis. Next base: position 418,698,932 of record NW_027362762.1, on the reverse strand, counting down.
CACATATTTGCTGTCGAGTGGGCATGGATGTCTGACATCTGTGCCCTCCTCCAAAACTTTGAGGACTCCACCAAGATGGTGAGCGGCGATGACGCCATAATTAGTGTCACCATCCCACTTCTCTGTCTAACTGAAACGCTGAAATTAAAGAGGAAGCATTGCAGGCGGAGCAAGGAACTGTACAGTGGGGTGCTACCCAGCCCAATCTCATCTCATCTCAACGCAAATTGGTTGATAATGAGTAGGAGGAGGAAGGGAACATAGACAGTCATACTCTTGGTCAGAACAGGGATGTCTTGGCTGTTGGCAGTCTGGCACACAAGGCCGACTTTTTGTTCCCCTGCCTTTACTATGACCATTGCGTTGTACGCATTTTGGGCATTACAGAAAACTGGCACGGCACAAGAGAATTCTTGGAGAAGGAGGTGCGAGGTTCTGAATAAGGAGGATGCCTGTCTTAGATCAGTTGAAGAATGGAGGGCACAGGGGGGGTGATACACAGAAATGAGGGAAAAGATATAGGCTGGTGCAGAACTGTGGACAACTTGGTGGGTGAGAGAGATGAGTTAGTATTGTATTCTGTAGTGATTGTTTAACCTAACCCATGCAATGACTGGCACAGGGTAGAGGCGTCAGTGAAGCGGCTTGATAGAAATACGAACTCTGGCTGCTACATTCAGAATGGATTGGAGAGGAGACAGTTTGTTTAGAGGGAGACCGATTAGAAGAGAGTTGCACTAGTGAATAAGAGTGACAGTAAGAGTTTTTGCAGCATGAAAGGTGAGAAAAGGTCGACTTCTGGAGAAGTTTTTAAGGTGCAGTTGATATGAGCGAGTGAGTGATTTTCCACGTTGAATAAATGAAAGTTGTGTGTCAAATATGACCCCAAGATAGCAGGCATGCCGAGTGAGAGTTATGGTGGCAGCACCTAAAGGAAATTGCAAAGTCAGGTATAGGTAGGTTATTAGAGGGAGGAAACCGAAGGAGTTAATTTTTGGAGATATAATTCTTCAACAAGAGCCTGAACTTAATAACAAAAAAAAAAATTCCCTTCTGACAGCGCTGGTGGCAGAGGTCACAGTCAGACAGTTCATTGGACATCCAAGGAGTACAAGCGAGGAAGACACAAACCAGATGTGGCAGAGGCAGGAGAACGCTGTCAAAGGTCTGGGACAGATTTCTCAGACCCTCCCAGCGCCCAGGTCCTGATACACAGGGTACTCTGACAAGGAGGGAAACGTTTTGGAAGATGCAAGCTGGACATGTGGCATGAACTGTCTTTCTACGCCTTGGAGGTCCTGGCTGCGAGCATTTTGTCAGAGAGAGTTTTTAGTGCCGCCAGGGGGCATTATAATTGATAAAACTGATAGGTGCATCCGCCAGTCAGACAGGCTGACTCTTATAAAAATGAACAAGGATTAAATTGGGCCAGACTTCTCAACACCATCAGATGATCAAACATAAACTCAAATCCAGTGGTTATTTTTTGGGGGGGTCTATTCCCATGCACCCCTTCACAACCAGACATGGGTATACCCTTTAGGAATTGTTCTAATTTATGTCGCCCTCCTCCTTCTCCTAATCCTCCACCACCATATCACCAGAGAGACCGTGATACAACACCAACATAATTTTTCTAAGGGTGTTTCTGATTAGAGACGAGCAAATATTTCAATATTCTTTTCGGATTACAATCACCGCTTTTGCAATATTCGCCAATGTAATTGTCGATTATTCACCAAACATTGCCAAACGCCATTGGATTCAATGGGTGCCAAAACCAAATGTATACACAACATCTTCAAACGGGACCAAAAGCTGCCAAAACACATCAATTTAGGGGCAGTCACCAGGAAAGTGCCAACAATTGACCCAGAGTACAAGTAGTATAATTATTATTATTTATTATTATAGCAACATTTATTCCATTACGATTTACATGTAAAAAGAGGTCACTGACTGGTAGAAGAGCAGAGAGGACCCTGCCCATGGGGGCACACAAACAGTCAATAAGTGATGGGTGAGGATTAGAGATGAGCGTTGTTCTACTCGAACTGTTCGCCAATCTCAAATTCGAGCTGTTTTGGGCGGTGTTCGAGCCGTTCGGCGAACACGAACAATTTGAGAAAAATTCGGCTGTTCGAGGTTATGTTCGATAACTGTTCGTGCACCAAAATCATAACTGGATTTTTTCTCAGTAATGATGAAAATTAATGTTAATACGCAGTTTGAGTGTACAGCGGGGTGGGGGGAGGGGCAGGGGATGGATCTCTGCAGGAACAATGAAGATCTCCATTTTTTTTTCTCTTTCCCGCATTTACAGTGGGGAGGTGCAATCTGTCAGCCTATCAGCAGCGCACACACGGAGCGAAGTGCTTTTTTTCACACAAGCAAGGGCATGTGTCATTGGCAGTGTATGTCACATGTCCTTGCCCTATAAGACCAAGCCATTTTCCCCGTCGCCACCATTTTCTCACTGCTGCAGCTGCGTGTTAGACGGCACCGCTGTTGCTGTGTGCACTATACCTTGTTAATTTCAAGCCAATTTTCGCACAAATCTACAGATAGCTTGGGAGTAGGGAATAGTTGTGATTGCAGTCCTTTTAAGGACTAGGTTACAGTATTTCCTACGACTTTTATCAGGCAGGTCTGTGCTCTTAAATAGATAGATTGTGGGAGTAAAGACTAATTGTAATTGGAGTCCTTTTCAGGACTAGGTGACATCAGTTCCTATCAGTTTTTGCCAGGCAGGTCTGTGCCAGTGCTGTGCAAGTTTTTTTCACAGCATTTGGCTGAATCTAGCAAAGCTAATCCTTTTTGGCCTATTGCAGAGTGTGTTAGTCAGTGGAGTATCCTATCTGTGTTGCAAGATATACCACCTGTGTATAGAATACCAATTTTTTTACTGCACCTAGTGAAGTAAAATCTTTTGGGCATAGCATCATTCTATTAGTCCATCTATACTGACCTCCATCAGGTTGCAAATTGAATATAATTTTTTTCTGCATCTAGCTCTGAAAAAATATTGGGCTTCTAGCTGTGTGTGGGACTTGTTGTATTAGTCCATCTATACTGACCTCCATCAGGTTGCAAACTGAATATATTTTTTTCTGCATCTACCTCTGAAAAAATATTGGGCTTCAAGCTGTGTGTGGGACTTGTTCTATTAATCCATCTATACAGACCTCCATCAGGTTGCAAACTGAATATATTTTTTTCTGCATCTACCTCTGAAAAAATATTGGGCTTCTAGCTGTGTGTGGGACTTGTTCTCTTAATCCATCTATACAGACCTCCATCAGGTTGCAAACTGAATATATATTTTTTTGCATCTACCTCTGAAAAAATATTGGGCTTCTAGCTGTGTGTGGGACTTGTTGTATTAGTCCATCTATACTGACCTCCATCAGGTTGCAAACTGAATATATTTTTTTCTGCATCTACCTCTGAAAAAATATTGGGCTTCTAGCTGTGTGTGGGACTTGTTCTATTAATCCATCTATACAGACCTCCATCAGGTTGCAAACTGAATATATTTTTTTCTGCATCTACCTCTGAAAAAATATGTGGCCTTCTAGCAGTGTGTGGGACTTTCTCTATTAGTCCATCTATACTGACCTCCATCAGGTTGCAAACTGAATATAATTTTTTTCTGCATCTAGCTCTGAAAAAATATTTGGTCTTCTAGCAGTGTGTGGGACTTTCTCTATTAGTCCATCTATACTGACCTCCATCAGGTTGCAAATTAAAAATAATTTTTATCTGCATCTACAGTACCTCTGAAAAAATATTTGGGCTTCTAGCTGTGTGTGGGACTTGTTCTATTAGTCCATCTATACTGACCTCCATCAGGTTGCAAATTGAATATAATTTTTATCTGCATCTAGCTCTGAAAAAATATTTGGCCTTCTAGCAGTGTGTGGGACTTTCTCTATTAGTCCATCTATACTGACCTCCATCAGGTTGCAAATTAAAAATAATTTTTATCTGCATCTACAGTACCTTTGAAAAAATATTTGGGCTTCTAGCTGTGTGTGGGACTTGTTCTATTAGTCCATCTATACTGACCTCCATCAGGTTGCAAATTGAATATAATTTTTATCTGCATCTAGCTCTGAAAAAATATTTGGCCTTCTAGCAGTGTGTGGGACTTTCTCTATTAGTCCATCTATACTGACCTCCATCAGGTTGCAAATTAAAAATAATTTTTATCTGCATCTACCTCTGAAAAAATATTTGGGCTTCTAGCTGTGTGTGGGACTTGTTCTATTAATCCATCTATACAGACCTCCATCAGGTTGCAAACTGAATAAAAAAAATGTCTGCATCTACCTCTGAAAAAATATTTGGGCTTCTAGCTGTGTGTGGAACTTGTTCTATTAGTCCATCTATACTGACCTCCATCAGGTTGCAAATTGAATATAATTTTTTTCTGCATCTAACCCAGCCAATAGTTTTGGCCTAATACCACAGTTTGGCCACTCAGCTCTGCTCGGTTCCCATCCATTGTTTTCTTGTGCAAACAACTCCAGAGTTGTGAATTAGTTAACCACCAAAATGAGTGGAAAAAGGCCTGCTGCTGGTGGAAAGGGGAATAGGCGTGTTGGGAAGGGGAAAAAAGGTTGTGTCCGTGGGGTAGGTGTTAAAGCAACAGTAACATCTGCAGAAGAAAGACCATCTTCCAGCCAAACTAAAATGTCTACTTATATTAGCGGACAATGTGATAAGATCCCTTTCTTACGGCCACACCAATCGCAACAAATTCCAGATGAGGCACAAAAACAGCAGGTGCTTCAATGGATATCAAGTGCTCCTTTAAGTGGGCTCTCCTCCACATCAACTTCAACATCACAAATACTCCAGTCCTCAAAGGTGTCACCCCAATCGCACTTGCTTCCTCACAGCTCCCAAATCTCCAGCTGCCCGTCTGAGTATGAGGTAGAACAGATGGTTGAGTCTGCAGAGCTGTTTACTCATACTATAGCCTGGGAATCAGAGGTCGACTAGAGCGCTTCTGTGAATCCAGACGAGGAAATGATCCGCACTGATGCCCAGAATCTTTATGAGTCGGATCCAGGACCAGACGCAGAAGGTTCTGACCATAATTTAGACCCTCATTCCCAAACTGTAACTCCTGTTGGTGGAGACAATGAGGAAGACGATGATAAGACTCAAATACCTGATTGGAGCGACAACTTTAGTTTTTTGTCAGGGCAGGAACAGGTTGGCTCTGAGGACGACGGGTGTGATAACGCACAGGGTGATGATGATGAGGTTGGAGATCCCACTTACTGTCAACCCACAGTCAGCCAAGAGATGAGGTCAGCAGAGGAGGTGGAGGAAGATGCTAGTGACGACGAGGTCAGGTTGCGCCTTCCTGGACAGAGACGTAGTACTGGAAGCACGTCAACAACTGCATCCTCAAACACAACTCTGCCTCTCACCACAAGTCGTGGTGGCTCTTCAGGTCGCATGGGTGCTAAGCCTTGCATAGCCTGGGCATTTTTTCAGATCGATAAAGATGACCCAACTCGTGTTATCTGTAACATTTGTCAGCAAAAGCAAAGTAGAGGCCAAAAAATACATAGTTTGAGTACTTCATGCATGAACCGGCACATGGACATGAAGCATAAGTTGCAGTGGGAAGCTCAGTGTGCTACAATGCGGCCTAGCCGGCAGGGCCAACCACCGTCTGCCATATCTTGTGCATCCGCGGCCTCTTCATCCTGGGGGGACAGAAGTCACACCTGTTTTGGGGCGCAGACCTGCCACCTCTTTACCCGCAAAAGCCAGCGTGATTGGCAGGTCATCATTTTCTTTGGAGGTGGTAACACCAGCTGGTGTTGAGCGCTGTCCGACATCTATAGCACCACCTTTGGATCAAGGCAACCTAACATGTCCGCCTGCATCTTCCTCACATACCGGCAGTTTGCCGGGGACACCCTTATCAACCCCGTCTAAGCACAATAGCCAGCCCTCGGTCCCTCAGATGTGTCCAATTAAAAGACCATTTCCTCCTAGCCATGAGAAAGCTAAGAGGTTGAATTTCACCATCTGCAAGCTCTTGGCTACAGAAATGCTGCCTTTCCGCCTGGTGGACACAGAGGATTTTCGAGACCTTATGTCCGTCGCAGTGCCCCAGTACCAGATGCCCAGTCGGCACTACTTCTCAAAGAAAGGTGTGCCTGCGCTCCACAAGCATGTCGCACACAACATCACCGCTTCTTTGAGAAACTCTGTGTGTGACAGGGTACATTTCACCACAGACACTTGGACGAGTAGGCATGGACAGGGGCGTTACATGTCGCTGACTGGGCACTGGGTAACTATGGTGACAGCAGGACAAGGGGCTGCTGTTCAAGTCTTGCCGTCCCCACGAGTTGTGCGTCAATCCTCTTTATGTCAAAGTTCCTCCACTGCTTCTGCCTCCTCAACCTCCTCTCGGTCTTCCCCCTGCACCCAAAGCCTGTCTGGTCATGCCACAAGCTTTCTAACTGCGCAGAAGGGATCCTGCACACCTCCTTACTATGCTGGCAGTAGGGCTCAACGTCATCAGGCGGTTTTTACATTGAAATGTCTGGGAAATGTGAGTCACACAGCTGAGGAGTTGTGGTCAGCTCTGGAGAACCAATTTCATGAATGGTTGTCTCCACTGGACCTGAAACCAGGGAAGGCCGTGTGCGACAATGCTGCAAACCTGGGTGCGGCCCTTCGCCGGGGCAATGTCACACATGTGCCTTGTATGGCTCACGTGTTGAACCTGGTTGTCCAGCAATTTTTAGCCCACTATCCCAGACTAGATGGCCTTCTGCAGAGGGCACGGTCGCTGTGTGCTCACTTCCGCCGTTCGCATCCCGCAGCTCAGCGACTTACATCTCTACAGAAGTCGTTGGGCCTGCCACTTCACCGGCTAAAATGCGATGTGCCTACCCGGTGGAATTCAACTCTGCACATGTTGCAGCGACTGTGGCAGCACCGACAAGCCCTGGTGCAATACGTTCTGGCGTATAGCCTGGGCCAACGAGATCCAGAGGTGGGGCAAATCACGCTGGAGGAGTGGTCTCAGATCAGGGACCTATGCACCCTTCTGCACAGTTTTGAAATGGCGACGAAGATGTTTAGTGCTGACGATGCCATTATCAGCATGACTATTCCGGTGATTTACATGCTGGAGCACATGTTAAACAGAATTCGGAGTCAGGTGGTGGCACAAGAGGAGGTGGAGGAAGTAGAGGAGGAGGAGTTGTATGCGGAAGGGCTAACATCTGCAAGGTCCAGACGGTCGGCAGCACCAAGGCGGCAGGCATGTGAGGGTGGGGGAGATGGTTTTACCAGGGCGCATGGTAGCAGCCAAACTAGTGAGGAAGGTGCAGGAGCCCAGGAAGAAGTGGAGGACGAACTGATGGAAGACTCATCAGATGAGGGAGACCTTGATCACATTTCTGTTGTGCGAGGTTGGGGGGAGAGGACAGAGGAAGGAAGCATGATTGTTACCTCGCCACCAACACAACAGGGACTTGATGCTCCTGGATGCGCAACACACATGAGTGCCTTCTTGCTGCACTACCTGCAACATGACCCTCGAATTGTGAGAATTAGAAATAATCCTGACTACTGGGTTGCCACACTGTTAGATCCCCGGTAGTGTTGAGCCACCCCCATAGTGTTCGAGTTCGGTTCGGTTCGTCGAACACCCGTGTGTTCGCCGAACTGTTCGTCGAACTGTTCGTCGAACACCTTCGAACACCGTTAAAACCAATGGCAGGCAAACAAAAACACATAGAAACACATAGAAAACACCTTCAAAGGTGTCCAAAAGCTGACAAACTGCTCAGAAGACATAATTAACACATGGAAAAGTGACAAGTACATATAGTCATGCGAAAATAAAAGAGGTGGAGGAGTAAAAGGAGGGGGAGACACAGATATAGGCATGTCATGCCCTTCTAAAATCCAAAAAGTGAGAAGCCGACACGGCCAGTCCGCTCCTGCCCGTGCCACCTCCGTGTCGCCGGGTTTGTGCCAGAGCCGCGGTGAACCCTGATGGCCAGCCCCCCTCTCCCAATACTGGTGCCTGTCCGCTGGTGGGTCGAGCGAGCCCCCCTGTGGTGGAGGCAGCTCTAAGCTTTTTAATTTAAATTGTCTCTCTAATTTGAATGAATACACTTTAAATCCATTTACAAGGATCTATTGGAGGGCAAGTCTCATGCCAGCAGCCGCGTAATTCCAGCTCCAGTAGCGTCCACTACAGCTGCTGCAGTTAAAAAACTTTTATAAGGATCGAGCTCGGCTGTCCACCGCAAGGCATCCTACTGCCAGTCCCAGCCCCTATGCCTTGGGGTGCCTCCTGATGCTCTTCACTGAGTATCCCGTGGTCCCGAAGCATTTCCTTTGAAAAAATGAAGTGTCCAAACTACAGGTGGTGTAGCTTGCTTAACAGCCGGGATAATCCGCTGACTAGCAGACCCTGCTACTAGGCACAAAGTATTTCCTGGGCTAGATGCAGTTAAAAATTTGTAATTAGATACTCTTGTTGGATGCTGAGAAAGCATTCCATAGAGTCTCCTGGCACGCCATATATGATTCTCTTAAAAAGCTTGGGGTAGGGGTCTAGGGGACCCTTTTATAGCCAAAATCACAGCCCTGTATCGCAATACGTCACCTAGGCTGAAGATAAATGGAACTGTAGCACCCTGAGGGCTCGGTTGCTACAGAGGTATTGCACCTTACCCAGAGGTGTGATATCTCACTCTCAGGTAAGGATGTAGTGTGGATCAGGACCCGACACCTGCATGCATTACACCACATTGCCGTGGGGCAGGGCGACCAATATGCCCCTGAGATGGGCACGACAATCCCTGTCCCTGGCTGGAGTGGGGGGAGGGAACACTGAGGAAGGGGAACCCTGTAGTGCAGGAGCAGGGAGGAAGCAGTTCCTGGGTGCATTGAGAAGGGAGTATAAAAGGTGGGCACCATCTTAGTTCAGTGCAGAGAAGTCTGAGCAGAAGTGGCAGGGAGCAGGGGCTCTGCATGAGCTCTGCTCCGGAGGCGGGCCTAGTAACAGAGGCCCAGGCCTGGAAGAGGGAGAAGGAAGGAAGAGGAGCGGAGAAGGCTCCAGGAACGAGGAACGAAGGGATCTCAGGGGTGCGGACGGGCGAGTCGCCACCGCACGCCAGAATCCACCTGCGTGGAGGGGTCAGGCCAAAGGGGGAGACCGGTCCCCGAAACTAGTGGAGGCAGGAAACGACCCTCAGCTAGAAACAGGAGGCTGTGACATTTTATGTGGCGCAGCCCCTCGCTACACCCGCTAGGAAGGCACGACATAGGGTCAGGGAAACTGGCGCCAAGTTTACCAAGAGGAGGCCCGAGGCAGCCGGACAGAAGGGTTGGTAAGAAAGGCCAGACAAAGGACACACAAAGGGGGTCCTGTGAAGCGCTCCAAAGTTATCTGGGAGTTGTCTGAGCCCCTCACCTGGTGAGCACAGTACGACGTGGGCAGCCGTTACCTGCAGACGTGGTCTGGATAATAAGAACTGTGAGTAAAGGCCCTGGACTGCATCACTGACTCCGTGTCATTACTGCTGCTGCCCTGCACCATCACCCCCATCCTCCGCATACACTGCCCTGAGGCTATACTCCTCCCGTGGGGAGTTATGCTACGCTCTGCTGCACCCACAACACCAGCCTCAGCGGTCTGCCCTGGAGCGGCGGTTCACTCTGACTGCAATCCACGGGTGGCGTAGTCGGACATTTAAACATCAAAACCACATAAATAGTTCCGCCACTGGTTTGACCGCCCTGAGCCACGGAACCGGGTTGCCGCCACGGAGACTACAACCACCAGCATCCACCAAAAAGGGTCCGGCTCCGGTTATCCCAAGGCCCAGGGGGCGCGTCAGAACATTTTCATCACCTTTCACAATCACCAATGGGACAAGGCAGGGATGTTCTCTGTCCCCTCTCTTATACATCCTAGTGACGGAGCACCTGCTCTCATCAATTCGCCATAACCCCAATATTAGGTGGATTGAGGTGGGAGGCACCGAGTACAAGTGCTCTCTATTTGCTGATGATGTCCTAGTATATATCACTCAATCACATATATCCATCCATGCTGTTATGGCTGAAATAGATCACTTTGTTACATGGTCAAATTTTAAAATCAATGCAGCGAAGTCTGAGGCCCTCGATGTCTCCCTCCCCAAATCCATATAGGATTCCATCCAGTCCAACTTTCCCTTTGCCTGGCCCTCACAGGGTATCAAATACTTAGGAATTCCTATTCATAGAGACCTCTCCCATCTATGTTATCTTAATTTTGGGCCCTTTATTGAACAACTCCATACAGACCACGGTTGGCAAGTTAGAACTGTAAGATTCACTACGTGAACCACTGGTGTTTTGTGGAAAAGCACATGTACACTGTGTTCCAAATTATTATGCAAAAAGTGTTTAGGAGTGATAAGGGAAGAATTTGTTTGTTTGTCAGTTAAACTCATTGATGGTGATGTGTGTCAGGGCTCTTTATATCACTGTAAGCAATTGCAGACACCAGTGCTAATTAGTTTGTCAGGTGAGTCCAATGAAAGGCAAGACTACTTAAGAAGGCTCTCTCACATTATTCAGCAGCCTACATTTTCTGCCAAAATGGGAAAGAAAAAGGATGTGTCGGCTGCTGAGAAGCAACAAATTGTGGAGTGTTTAGGTCAAGGCATGACTACAATCAACATTGTGCGATGATCAGGATGAAGTGTCTTGGCAATCAAGAAGTATGTAGCTGATTCACAGTACACACGTGTGCGTGCTGATAAGGGCAAATTGAGGACTCTTTCCTACAGGCAATTACGTCAGGTTGAAAGAGCAGCGGCAAAAAAGCCTTGTCATAGCAGCAGACAAGTTTTTGAAGCTGCTTGTGCCTCCAACGTCCCCCGAACAACAAGATGCAGGGTCCTTCAGAGGTTTGCAGCTGTGCATACGCCATCCTGTCGACCTCCTCTATCCACTTCACACAAGCAGAAACGGCTCCAGTGGGCCAAACATTACATGAAGACTGATTTCAAAACTGTTTTGTTCACGGATGAGTGCCGTGCAGCGCTCGATGGTCCAGATGGATGGAGTGGAGGATGGCTGGTTGATGGACACCCCACGCAAACACGGCTACAGCGCCAACAAGGAGGAGGTGGAGTAATGTTTTGGGCTGGAATCATGGGGAGAGAGATTGTCGGCCCCTTTAGGATCCCTGAAGGCGCTAAAGATGAACTCCATAATGTATGTGGATTTTCTCAAACAGCACTTCCTGCCTTGGTTCAAGAAGAAGAACCGTGTATTTCACAGCAAGATCATTTTTCTGCATGATAATGCACCATCTCATGCTGCACATTAAACATCTGCATCTCTGGCTGATATGGGCATAAAAGGGGACAAACTTATGGTGTGACCCCCATGCTCCCCTGACCTCTACCCCATTCAGAACCTTTGGAGCATCATTAAAAGGAGTGTCTATGATGGCGGGAGGCAGTTCACATCTAAGCAACAGCTCTGGGAGGGTATTCTGTCCTCATGCAAAACAATTGAAGCAGAAACCATCCAAAACCTGACAAATTCAATGGACGAGAGAGTTCAGAAGCTCCTTTCGAACAAGGGGTCCTATGTGAAAATGTAACATCACCTAGAATAAAGTTTTGAGTTGAAAACTGTTTGATTTCAGTTTCTAACAACCTGCTAATGCTTATAATTTCAAAAATGACCATTTTTTTGGTCTTTATTAAAATGAAAAGGTTGATCGAAAAGTTTGGGGGATCTAAGAGTGTGGCAACCCAGTAGTCATGATTACTTCGAATTCTGACAATATGAGGGTCATGCTGCAGGTAGTGCAGCAAGAAGGCACTTATGTGTCTTGCGCATCTCGGAGCCCCAAAATTATTTTCCGGGCTAGATGCAGCTAAAAATTATTTTTAATTTTAAATCTGGTGGAGCTTATTATAGATGGCCTAATAGGATCAGTGCTGCACACTGCTACAAAGCCCAAATTATTTTCCAGTCAAGATACAGATAAACATGATTAGTAATTTGAAAGCTTAAAACGTTTGGTAGGGTGATTTTAACCAATCATCAAGCTTTTACTCTCCCCAGGATGACACAGGGGTAGAAAAGTCGTTTCGGATCCATGATTTGTTCATCTTTATGAACGTGAGTCTGTCTACATTATCAGTGGAGAGCCGCGTGCGCTTATCTGTCAGCACACCACCAGCAGCGCTGAAAACACGTTCAGACAGAACGCTGGCTGCGGGGCATGACAAGATCTCCAAGGCGTAAGTGGCTAGCTCCGGCCATTTATCCAGATTGGAAGCCCAAAAAGAGCAAGGGTCTAGTGACACAGTCGTGGCTTCAATGTTTACTTGGAGATACTCCTGTACCATCGTCTCTAGGCGTTGACTATGTGTCAGACTTCTTGTCTCCTGTGGCCTTGCAAAGGATGGGCTAAAAAAGTGGTGAAATGATTCCGCAAAATTGATGTTACCAGCAGATACTGTGGTTCTGTTACGGTTTGAGTGCTGAACACTTGACGGTCCCACGGTTGGCAAGTTGGAACTGTGAGATTCACTACGTGCACCACTGGTATTTTGTGGAAAAGCACATGTAAGATTCTGCAACAGTCTCTGCTGATACTCCTGCATGCGTGCATCCCTTTCTATGGCAGGAATAATTTCTGCAAATTTACTTTTGTACCGGGGATCTAACAGTGTGGCAACCCAGTAGTCAGGATTATTTCTAATTCTCACAATTCGAGGGTCATGTTGCAGGTAGTGCAGCAAGAAGGCACTCATGTGTGTTGCGCATCCAGGAGCACCAAGTCCCTGTTGTGTTGGTGGCGAGGTAACAATCATGCTTCCTTCCTCTGTCCTCTCCCCCCAACCTCGCACAACAGAAATGTGATCAAGGTCTCCCTCATCTGATGAGTCTTCCATCAGTTCGTCCTCCACTTCTTCCTGGGCTCCTGCACCTTCCTCACTAGTTTGGCTGCTACCATGCGCCCTGGTAAAACCATCTCCCCCACCCTCACATGCCTGCCGCCTTGGTGCTGCCGACCGTCTGGACCTTGCAGATGTTAGCCCTTCCGCATACAACTCCTCCTCCTCTACTTCCTCCACCTCCTCTTGTGCCATCACCTGACTCCGAATTCTGTTTAACATGTGCTCCAGCATGTAAATCACCGGAATAGTCATGCTGATAATGGCATCGTCAGCACTAAACATCTTCGTCGCCATTTCAAAACTGTGCAGAAGGGTGCATAGGTCCCTGATCTGAGACCACTCCTCCAGCGTGATTTGCCCCACCTCTGAATCTCGTTGGCCCAGGCTATACATCAGAACGTATTGCACCAGGGCTTGTCGGTGCTGCCACAGTCGCTGCAACATGTGCAGAGTTGAATTCCACCGGGTAGGCACATCGCATTTTAGCCGGTGAATTGGCAGGCCCAACGACTTCTGTAGAGATGTAAGTCGCTGAGCTGCGGGATGCGAACGGCGGAAGTGAGCACACAGCGACCGTGCCCTCTGCAGAAGGCCATCTAGTCTGGGATAGTGGGCTAAAAATTGCTGGACAACCAGGTTCAACACGTGAGCCATACAAGGCACGTGTGTGACATTGCCCCGGCGAAGGGCCGCACCCAGGTTTGCAGCATTGTCGCACACGGCCTTCCCTGGTTTCAGGTCCAGTGGAGACAACCATTCATGAAATTGGTTCTCCAGAGCTGACCACAACTCCTCAGCTGTGTGACTCACATTTCCCAGACATTTCAATGTAAAAACCGCCTGATGACGTTGAGCCCTACTGCCAGCATAGTAAGGAGGTGTGCAGGATCCCTTCTGCTCAGTTAGAAAGCTTGTGGCATGACCAGACAGGCTTTGGGTGCAGGTGGAAGACCGAGAGGAGGTTGAGGAGGCAGAAGCAGTGGAGGAACTTTGACATAATGAGGATTGACGCACAACTCGTGGGGACGGCAAGACTTGGACAGCAGCCCCTTGTCCTGCTGTCACCATAGTTACCCAGTGCCCAGTCAGCGACATGTAACGCCCCTGTCCATGCCTACTCGTCCAAGTGTCTGTGGTGAAATGCACCCTGTCACACACAGAGTTTCTCAAAGAAGCGGTGATGTTGTGTGCGACATGCTGGTGGAGCGCAGGCACACCTTTCTTTGAGAAGTAGTGCCGACTGGGCATCTGGTACTGGGGCACTGCGACGGACATAAGGTCTCGAAAATCCTCTGTGTCCACCAGGCGGAAAGGCAGCATTTCTGTAGCCAAGAGCTTGCAGATGGTGAAATTCAACCTCTTAGCTTTCTCATGGCTAGGAGGAAATGGTCTTTTACTTGTCCACATCTGAGGGACCGAGGGCTGGCTATTGTGCTTAGACGGGGTTGATAAGGGTGTCCCCGGCAAACTGCCGGTCTGTGAGGAAGATGCAGGCGGACATGTTAGGTTGCCTTGATCCAAAGGTGGTGCTATCGATGTCGGACAGCGCTCAACACCAGCTGCTGTTACCACCTCCAAAGAAAATGATGACCTGCCAATCACGCTGGCTGTTGCGGGTAAAGAGGTGGCAGGTCTGCGCCCCAAAACAGGTGTGACTGCTGTCCCCCCAGTCACAGAGGATGAAGAGGCCGCGGATGCACAAGATATGGCAGACGGTGGTTGGCCCGGCCGGCTAGGCCGCATTGTAGCACACTGAGCTTCCCACTGCAACTTATGCTTCATGTCCATGTGCCGGTTCATGCATGAAGTACTCAAACTATGTATCTTTTGGCCTCTACTTAGCTTTTGCTGACAAATGTTACAGATAACACGAGTTGGGTCATCTTTATCGATCTGAAAAAATGCCCAGGCTATGCAAGGCTTAGCACCCATGCGACCTGAAGAGCCACCACGACTTGTGGTGAGAGGCAGAGTTGTGTTTGAGGATGCAGTTGTTGACGTGCTTCCAGTACTACGTCTCTGTCCAGGAAGGCGCAACCTGACCTCGTCGTCACTAGCATCTTCCTCCACCTCCTCTGCTGACCTCATCTCTTGGCTGACTGTGGGTTGACAATAAGTGGGATCTCCAACCTCATCATCATCACCCTGTGTGTTATCACACCCGTGGTCCTCAGAGCCAACCTGTTCCTGCCCTGACAAAAAACTAAAGTTGTCGCTCCAATCAGGTATTTGAGTCTTATCATCGTCTTCCTCATTGTCTCCACCAACAGGAGTTACAGTTTGGGAATGAGGGTCTACATTATGGTCAGAACCTTCTGCGTCTGGTCCTGGATCCGACTCATAAAGATTCTGGGCATCAGTGCAGATCATTTCCTCGTCTGGATTCACAGAAGCGCTGGAGTCGACCTCTGATTCCTAGGCTATAGTATGAGTAAACAGCTCTGCAGACTCAACCATCTGTTCTACCTCATACTCAGACGGGCAGCTGGAGATTTGGGAGCTGTGAGGAAGCAAGTGCGATTTGGTTGACACCTTTGAGGACTGGAGTATTTGTGATGTTGAAGTTGATGTGGAGGAGAGCCCACTTAAAGGAGCACTTGATATCCGTTGAAGCACCTGCTGTTTGTGTGCCTCATCTGGAATTTGTAGCGATTGGCGTGGCCGTAAGAAAGGGATCTTATCACATTGTCCGCTAAAAGAAGTAGACATTTTAGTTTGGCTGGAAGATGGTCTTTCTTCTGCAGATGTTACTGTTGCTTTAACACCTACCCCACGGACACAACCTTTTTTCCCCTTCCCAACACGCCTATTCCCCTTTCCACCAGCAGCAGGCCTTTTTCCACTCATTTTGGTGGTTAACTAATTCACAACTCTGGAGTTGTTTGCACAAAAAAACAATGGATGGTAAGCGAGCAGAGCTGAGTGGCCAAACTGTGGTATTAGGCCAAAACTATTGGCTGGGTTAGATGCAGAAAAAAATATATTCAGTTTGCAACCTGATGGAGGTCAGTATAGATGGACTAATAGAGAAAGTCCGACACACTGCTACAAGGCCAAATATTTTTTCAGAGGTAGATGCAGAAAAAAATTATATTCAGTTTGCAACCTGATGGAGGTCTGTATAGATGGATTAATAGAACAAGACCCACACACAGCTAGAAGCCCAATATTTTTTCAGAGGTAGATGCAGAAAAAAATATATTCAGTTTGCAACCTGATGGAGGTCAGTATAGATGGACTAATACAACAAGTCCCACACACAGCTAGAAGCCCAAATATTTTTTCAGAGGTACTGTAGATGCAGATAAAAATTATTTTTAATTTGCAACCTGATGGAGGTCAGTATAGATGGACTAATAGAGAAAGTCCGACACACTGCTAGAAGGCCAAATATTTTTTCAGAGCTACATGCAGAAAAAAATTATATTCAGTTTGCAACCTGATGGAGGTCAGTATAGATGGATTAATAGAACAAGACCCACACACAGCTAGAAGCCCAATATTTTTTCAGAGGTAGATGCAGAAAAAAATATATTCAGTTTGCAACCTGATGGAGGTCAGTATAGATGGACTAATACAACAAGTCCCACACACAGCTAGAAGCCCAAATATTTTTTCAGAGGTACTGTAGATGCAGATAAAAATTATTTTTAATTTGCAACCTGATGGAGGTCAGTATAGATGGACTAATAGAGAAAGTCCGACACACTGCTAGAAGGCCAAATATTTTTTCAGAGCTAGATGCAGAAAAAAATTATATTCAGTTTGCAACCTGATGGAGGTCAGTATAGATGGATTAATAGAACAAGACCCACACACAGCTAGAAGCCCAATATTTTTTCAGAGGTAGATGCAGAAAAAAATATATTCAGTTTGCAACCTGATGGAGGTCAGTATAGATGGACTAATACAACAAGTCCCACACACAGCTAGAAGCCCAAATATTTTTTCAGAGGTACTGTAGATGCAGATAAAAATTATTTTTAATTTGCAACCTGATGGAGGTCAGTATAGATGGACTAATACAACAAGTCCCACACACAGCTAGAAGCCCAAATATTTTTTCAGAGGTACTGTAGATGCAGATAAAAATTATTTTTAATTTGCAACCTGATGGAGGTCAGTATAGATGGACTAATACAACAAGTCCCACACAGAGCTAGAAGCCCAAATATTTTTTCAGAGGTAGATGCAGAAAAAAATATATTCAGTTTGCAACCTGATGGAGGTCAGTATAGATGGACTAATACAACAAGTCCCACACACAGCTAGAAGCCCAAATATTTTTTCAGAGGTACTGTAGATGCAGATACAAATTATTTTTAATTTTCAACCTGATGGAGGTCAGTATAGATGGACTAATACAACAAGTCCCACACACAGCTAGAAGCCCAATATTTTTTCAGAGGTAGATGCAGAAAAAAATATATTCAGTTTGCAACCTGATGGAGGTCAGTATAGATGGACTAATACAACAAGTCCCACACACAGCTAGAAGCCCAAAAATTTTTGTAGAGTTACTGTAGATGCAGATAAAAATTATTTTTAATTTGCAACATGATGGAGGTCAGTATAGATGGACTAATACAACAAGTCCCACACACAGCTAGAAGCCCAAATATTTTTTCAGAGGTACTGTAGATGCAGATACAAATTATTTTTAATTTGCAACCTGATGGAGGTCAGTATAGATGGACTAATACAACAAGTCCCACACACAGCTAGAAGCCCAAATATTTTTTCAGAGGTAGATGCAGAAAAAAATATATTCAGTTTGCAACCTGATGGAGGTCAGTATAGATGGACTAATACAACAAGTCCCACACACAGCTAGAAGCCCAAATATTTTTTCAGAGGTACTGTAGATGCAGATACAAATTATTTTTAATTTGCAACCTGATGGAGGTCAGTATAGATGGACTAATACAACAAGTCCCACACACAGCTAGAAGCCCAAATATTTTTTCAGAGGTACTGTAGATGCAGATAAAAATTATTTTTAATTTGCAACCTGATGGAGGTCAGTATAGATGGACTAATAGAGAAAGTCCGACACACTGCTAGAAGGCCAAATATTTTTTCAGAGCTAGATGCAGAAAAAAATTATATTCAGTTTGCAACCTGATGGAGGTCAGTATAGATTGATTAATAGAACAAGACCCACACACAGCTAGAAGCCCAATATTTTTTCAGAGGTAGATGCAGAAAAAAATATATTCAGTTTGCAACCTGATGGAGGTCAGTATAGATTGATTAATAGAACAAGACCCACACACAGCTAGAAGCCCAATATTTTTTCAGAGGTAGATGCAGAAAAAAATATATTCAGTTTGCAACCTGATGGAGGTCAGTATAGATGGACTAATACAACAAGTCCCACACACAGCTAGAAGCCCAAATATTTTTTCAGAGGTACTGTAGATGCAGATAAAAATTATTTTTAATTTGCAACCTGATGGAGGTCAGTATAGATGGACTAATACAACAAGTCCCACACACAGCTAGAAGCCCAAATATTTTTTCAGAGGTACTGTAGATGCAGATAAAAATTATTTTTAATTTGCAACCTGATGGAGGTCTGTATAGATGGACTAATACAACAAGTCCCACACACAGCTAGAAGCCCAAATATTTTTTCAGAGGTACTGTAGATGCAGATAAAAATTATTTTTAATTTGCAACCTGATGGAGGTCAGTATAGATGGACTAATAGAGAAAGTCCGACACACTGCTAGAAGGCCAAATATTTTTTCAGAGCTACATGCAGAAAAAAATTATATTCAGTTTGCAACCTGATGGAGGTCAGTATAGATGGATTAATAGAACAAGACCCACACACAGCTAGAAGCCCAATATTTTTTCAGAGGTAGATGCAGAAAAAAATATATTCAGTTTGCAACCTGATGGAGGTCAGTATAGATGGACTAATACAACAAGTCCCACACACAGCTAGAAGCCCAAATATTTTTTCAGAGGTACTGTAGATGCAGATAAAAATTATTTTTAATTTGCAACCTGATGGAGGTCAGTATAGATGGACTAATAGAGAAAGTCCGACACACTGCTAGAAGGCCAAATATTTTTTCAGAGCTAGATGCAGAAAAAAATTATATTCAGTTTGCAACCTGATGGAGGTCAGTATAGATGGATTAATAGAACAAGACCCACACACAGCTAGAAGCCCAATATTTTTTCAGAGGTAGATGCAGAAAAAAATATATTCAGTTTGCAACCTGATGGAGGTCAGTATAGATGGACTAATACAACAAGTCCCACACACAGCTAGAAGCCCAAATATTTTTTCAGAGGTACTGTAGATGCAGATAAAAATTATTTTTAATTTGCAACCTGATGGAGGTCAGTATAGATGGACTAATACAACAAGTCCCACACACAGCTAGAAGCCCAAATATTTTTTCAGAGGTACTGTAGATGCAGATAAAAATTATTTTTAATTTGCAACCTGATGGAGGTCAGTATAGATGGACTAATACAACAAGTCCCACACAGAGCTAGAAGCCCAAATATTTTTTCAGAGGTAGATGCAGAAAAAAATATATTCAGTTTGCAACCTGATGGAGGTCAGTATAGATGGACTAATACAACAAGTCCCACACACAGCTAGAAGCCCAAATATTTTTTCAGAGGTACTGTAGATGCAGATACAAATTATTTTTAATTTTCAACCTGATGGAGGTCAGTATAGATGGACTAATACAACAAGTCCCACACACAGCTAGAAGCATAATATTTTTTCAGAGGTAGATGCAGAAAAAAATATATTCAGTTTGCAACCTGATGGAGGTCAGTATAGATGGACTAATACAACAAGTCCCACACACAGCTAGAAGCCCAAAAATTTTTGTAGAGTTACTGTAGATGCAGATAAAAATTATTTTTAATTTGCAACATGATGGAGGTCAGTATAGATGGACTAATACAACAAGTCCCACACACAGCTAGATGCCCAAATATTTTTTCAGAGGTACTGTAGATGCAGATACAAATTATTTTTAATTTGCAACCTGATGGAGGTCAGTATAGATGGACTAATACAACAAGTCCCACACACAGCTAGAAGCCCAAATATTTTTTCAGAGGTAGATGCAGAAAAAAATATATTCAGTTTGCAACCTGATGGAGGTCAGTATAGATGGACTAATACAACAAGTCCCACACACAGCTAGAAGCCCAAATATTTTTTCAGAGGTACTGTAGATGCAGATACAAATTATTTTTAATTTGCAACCTGATGGAGGTCAGTATAGATGGACTAATACAACAAGTCCCACACACAGCTAGAAGCCCAAATATTTTTTCAGAGGTACTGTAGATGCAGATAAAAATTATTTTTAATTTGCAACCTGATGGAGGTCAGTATAGATGGACTAATAGAGAAAGTCCGACACACTGCTAGAAGGCCAAATATTTTTTCAGAGCTAGATGCAGAAAAAAATTATATTCAGTTTGCAACCTGATGGAGGTCAGTATAGATTGATTAATAGAACAAGACCCACACACAGCTAGAAGCCCAATATTTTTTCAGAGGTAGATGCAGAAAAAAATATATTCAGTTTGCAACCTGATGGAGGTCAGTATAGATTGATTAATAGAACAAGACCCACACACAGCTAGAAGCCCAATATTTTTTCAGAGGTAGATGCAGAAAAAAATATATTCAGTTTGCAACCTGATGGAGGTCAGTATAGATGGACTAATACAACAAGTCCCACACACAGCTAGAAGCCCAAATATTTTTTCAGAGGTACTGTAGATGCAGATAAAAATTATTTTTAATTTGCAACCTGATGGAGGTCAGTATAGATGGACTAATACAACAAGTCCCACACACAGCTAGAAGCCCAAATATTTTTTCAGAGGTACTGTAGATGCAGATAAAAATTATTTTTAATTTGCAACCTGATGGAGGTCTGTATAGATGGACTAATACAACAAGTCCCACACACAGCTAGAAGCCCAAATATTTTTTCAGAGGTACTGTAGATGCAGATACAAATTATTTTTAATTTGCAACCTGATGGAGGTCAGTATAGATGGACTAATACAACAAGTCCCACACACAGCTAGAAGCCCAAATATTTTTTCAGAGGTAGATGCAGAAAAAAATATATTCAGTTTGCAACCTGATGGAGGTCAGTATAGATGGACTAATACAACAAGTCCCACACACAGCTAGAAGCCCAAATATTTTTTCAGAGGTACTGTAGATGCAGATAAAAATTATTTTTAATTTGCAACCTGATGGAGGTCAGTATAGATGGACTAATACAACAAGTCCCACACACAGCTAGAAGCCCAAATATTTTTTCAGAGGTACTGTAGATGCAGATACAAATTATTTTTAATTTGCAACCTGATGGAGGTCAGTATAGATGGACTAATAGAGAAAGTCCGACACACTGCTAGAAGGCCAAATATTTTTTCAGAGCTAGATGCAGAAAAAAATTATATTCAGTTTGCAACCTGATGGAGGTCAGTATAGATGGATTAATAGAACAAGACCCACACACAGCTAGAAGCCCAAATATTTTTTCAGAGGTAGATGCAGAAAAAAATATATTCAGTTTGCAACCTGATGGAGGTCAGTATAGATGGACGAATACAACAAGTCCCACACACAGCTAGAAGCCCAAATATTTTTTCAGAGGTACTGTAGATGCAGATAAAAATTATTTTTAATTTGCAACCTGATGGAGGTCAGTATAGATGGACTAATACAACAAGTCCCACACACAGCTAGAAGCCCAAATATTTTTTCAGAGGTACTGTAGATGCAGATACAAATTATTTTTAATTTGCAACCTGATGGAGGTCAGTATAGATGGACTAATACAACAAGTCCCACACACAGCTAGAAGCCCAAATATTTTTTCAGAGGTAGATGCAGAAAAAAATATATTCAGTTTGCAACCTGATGGAGGTCAGTATAGATGGACTAATACAACAAGTCCCACACACAGCTAGAAGCCCAAATATTTTTTCAGAGGTACTGTAGATGCAGATACAAATTATTTTTAATTTGCAACCTGATGGAGGTCAGTATAGATGGACTAATACAACAAGTCCCACACACAGCTAGAAGCCCAAATATTTTTTCAGAGGTACTGTAGATGCAGATAAAAATTATTTTTAATTTGCAACCTGATGGAGGTCAGTATAGATGGACTAATAGAGAAAGTCCGACACACTGCTAGAAGGCCAAATATTTTTTCAGAGCTAGATGCAGAAAAAAATTATATTCAGTTTGCAACCTGATGGAGGTCAGTATAGATTGATTAATAGAACAAGACCCACACACAGCTAGAAGCCCAATATTTTTTCAGAGGTAGATGCAGAAAAAAATATATTCAGTTTGCAACCTGATGGAGGTCAGTATAGATGGACTAATACAACAAGTCCCACACACAGCTAGAAGCCCAAATATTTTTTCAGAGGTACTGTAGATGCAGATAAAAATTATTTTTAATTTGCAACCTGATGGAGGTCAGTATAGATGGACTAATACAACAAGTCCCACACACAGCTAGAAGCCCAAATATTTTTTCAGAGGTACTGTAGATGCAGATAAAAATTATTTTTAATTTGCAACCTGATGGAGGTCTGTATAGATGGACTAATACAACAAGTCCCACACACAGCTAGAAGCCCAAATATTTTTTCAGAGGTACTGTAGATGCAGATACAAATTATTTTTAATTTGCAACCTGATGGAGGTCAGTATAGATGGACTAATACAACAAGTCCCACACACAGCTAGAAGCCCAAATATTTTTTCAGAGGTAGATGCAGAAAAAAATATATTCAGTTTGCAACCTGATGGAGGTCAGTATAGATGGACTAATACAACAAGTCCCACACACAGCTAGAAGCCCAAATATTTTTTCAGAGGTACTGTAGATGCAGATAAAAATTATTTTTAATTTGCAACCTGATGGAGGTCAGTATAGATGGACTAATACAACAAGTCCCACACACAGCTAGAAGCCCAAATATTTTTTCAGAGGTACTGTAGATGCAGATAAAAATTATTTTTAATTTGCAACCTGATGGAGGTCAGTATAGATGGACTAATAGAGAAAGTCCGACACACTGCTAGAAGGCCAAATATTTTTTCAGAGCTAGATGCAGAAAAAAATTATATTCAGTTTGCAACCTGATGGAGGTCAGTATAGATGGATTAATAGAACAAGACCCACACACAGCTAGAAGCCCAAATATTTTTTCAGAGGTAGATGCAGAAAAAAATATATTCAGTTTGCAACCTGATGGAGGTCAGTATAGATGGACTAATACAACAAGTCCCACACACAGCTAGAAGCCCAAATATTTTTTCAGAGGTACTGTAGATGCAGATAAAAATTATTTTTAATTTGCAACCTGATGGAGGTCAGTATAGATGGACTAATACAACAAGTCCCACAAACAGCTAGAAGCCCAAATATTTTTTCAGAGGTACTGTAGATGCAGATACAAATTATTTTTAATTTGCAACCTGATGGAGGTCAGTATAGATGGACTAATACAACAAGTCCCACACACAGCTAGAAACCCAAATATTTTTTCAGAGGTAGATGCAGAAAAAAATATATTCAGTTTGCAACCTGATGGAGGTCAGTATAGATGGACTAATACAACAAGTCCCACACACAGCTAGAAGCCCAAATATTTTTTCAGAGGTACTGTAGATGCAGATACAAATTATTTTTAATTTGCAACCTGATGGAGGTCAGTATAGATGGACTAATACAACAAGTCCCACACACAGCTAGAAGCCCAAATATTTTTTCAGAGGTACTGTAGATGCAGATAAAAATTATTTTTAATTTGCAACCTGATGGAGGTCAGTATAGATGGACTAATAGAGAAAGTCCGACACACTGCTAGAAGGCCAAATATTTTTTCAGAGCTAGATGCAGAAAAAAATTATATTCAGTTTTCCAACCTGATGGAGGTCAGTATAGATGGATTAATAGAACAAGACCCACACACAGCTAGAAGCCCAATATTTTTTCAGAGGTAGATGCAGAAAAAAATATATTCAGTTTGCAACCTGATGGAGGTCAGTAAAGATGGACTAATACAACAAGTCCCACACACAGCTAGAAGCCCAAAAATTTTTGTAGAGGTACTGTAGATGCAGATAAAAATTATTTTTAATTTGCAACCTGATGGAGGTCAGTATAGATGGACTAATACAACAAGTCCCACACACAGCTAGAAGCCCAAATATTTTTTCAGAGGTACTGTAGATGCAGATACAAATTATTTTTAATTTGCAACCTGATGGAGGTCAGTATAGATGGACTAATACAACAAGTCCCACACACAGCTAGAAGCCCAAATATTTTTTCAGAGGTAGATGCAGAAAAAAATATATTCAGTTTGCAACCTGATGGAGGTCAGTATAGATGGACTAATAGAGAAAGTCCGACACACTGCTAGAAGGCCAAATATTTTTTCAGAGCTAGATGCAGAAAAAAATTATATTCAGTTTGCAACCTGATGGAGGTCAGTATAGATTGATTAATAGAACAAGACCCACACACAGCTAGAAGCCCAATATTTTTTCAGAGGTAGATGCAGAAAAAAATTTATTCAGTTTGCAACCTGATGGAGGTCAGTATAGATTGATTAATAGAACAAGACCCACACACAGCTAGAAGCCCAATATTTTTTCAGAGGTAGATGCAGAAAAAAATATATTCAGTTTTCAACCTGATGGAGGTCAGTATAGATGGACTAATACAACAAGTCCCACACACAGCTAGAAGCCCAAATATTTTTTCAGAGGTACTGTAGATGCAGATAAAAATTATTTTTAATTTGCAACCTGATGGAGGTCAGTATAGATGGACTAATACAACAAGTCCCACACACAGCTAGAAGCCCAAATATTTTTTCAGAGGTACTGTAGATGCAGATAAAAAATATTTTTAATTTGCAACCTGATGGAGGTCAGTATAGATGGACTAATACAACAAGTCCCACACACAGCTAGAAGGCCAAATATTTTTTCAGACCTAGATGCAGAAAAAAATTATATTCAGTTTGCAACCTGATGGAGGTCAGTATAGATGGATTAATAGAACAAGACCCACACACAGCTAGAAGCCCAAATATTTTTTCAGAGGTAGATGCAGAAAAAAATATATTCAGTTTGCAACCTGATGGAGGTCAGTATAGATGGACTAATACAACAAGTCCCACACACAGCTAGAAGCCCAAATATTTTTTCAGAGGTACTGTAGATGCAGATAAAAATTAGTTTTAATTTGCAACCTGATGGAGGTCAGTATAGATAGACTAATAGAATGATGCTATGCCCAAAAGATTTTACTTCACTAGGTGCAGTAAAAAAATTGGTATTCTATACACAGGTGGTATATCTTGCAGCACAGATAGGCTACTCCACTGACTAACACACTCTGCAATAGGCCAAAAAGGATTAGCTTTGCTAGATTCAGCCAAATGCTGTGAAAAAAACTTGCACAGCACTGGCACAGACCTGCCTGGCAAAAACTGATAGGAACTGATGTAACCTAGTCCTGAAAAGGACTCCAATTACAATTAGTCTTTACTCCCACAACCTATCTATTTAAGAGCACAGACCTGCCTGATAAAAGTCGTAGGAAATGCTGTAACCTAGTCCTTAAAAGGACTGCAATCACAACTATTCCCTACTCCCAAGCTATCTGTATATTTGTGCGAAAATTGGCTTGAAATTAACAAGGTATAGCGCACACAGCAACAGCGGTGCCGTCTAACACGCAGCTGCAGCAGTGAGAAAATGGTGGCGACGGGGAAAATGGCTTGGTCTTATAGGGCAAGGACATGTGACATACACTGCCAATGACACATGCCCTTGCTTGTGTGAAAAAAAGCACTTCGCTCCGTGTGTGCGCTGCTGATAGGCTGACAGATTGCACCTCCCCACTGCAAATGCGGGAAAGAGAAAAAAAAATGGAGATCTTCATTGTTCCTGCAGAGATCCATCCCCTGCCCCTCCCCCCACCCCGCTGTACACTCAAACTGCGTATTAACATTAATTTTCATCATTACTGAGAAAAAATCCAGTTATGATTTTGGTGCACGAACAGTTATCGAACATAACCTCGAACAGCCGAATTTTTATCAAATTGTTCGTGTTCGCCGAACGGCTCGAACACCGCCCAAAACAGCTCGAATTTGAGATTGGCGAACAGTTCGAGTAGAACAACGCTCATCTCTAATCCCCGGTACAAAAGTAAATTTGCAGAAATTATTCCTGCCATAGAAAGGGATGCACGCATGCAGGAGTATCAGCAGAGACTGTTGCAGAATCTTACATGTGCTTTTCCACAAAATACCAGTGGTGCACGTAGTGAATCTCACAGTTCCAGCTTGCCAACCGTGGGACCGTCAAGTGTTCAGCACTCAAACCGTAACAGAACCACAGTATCTGCTGGTAACATCAATTTTGCGGAATCATTTCACCACTTTTTTAGCCCATCCTTTGCAAGGCCACAGGAGACAAGAAGTCTGACACATAGTCAACGCCTAAAGACGATGGTACAGGAGTATCTCCAAGTAAACATTGAAGCCATGACTGTGTCACTGGACCCTTGCTCTTTTTGGGCTTCCAATCTGGATAAATGGCCGGAGCTAGCCACTTACGCCTTGGAGATCTTGTCATGCCCCGCAGCCAGCGTTCTGTCTGAACGTGTGTTCAGCGCTGCTGGTGGTGTGCTGACAGATAAGCGCACACGGCTCTCCACTGATAATGTAGACAGACTCACGTTCATAAAGATGAACAAATCATGGATCCGAAATGACTTTTCTACCCCTGTGTCATCCTGGGGAGAGTAAAAGCTTGATGATTGGTTAAAATCACCCTACCAACCGTTTTAAGATTTCAAATTACTAATCATGTTTATCTGTATCTTGGCTGGAAAATAATTTGGGCTTTGTAGCAGTGTGCAGCACTGATTCTATTAGGCCATCTATAATAAGCTCCACCAGATTTAAAATTACTAATCATATTTATCTTTATCTTGACTGGAAAATAATTTGGGCTTTGTAGCAGTGTGCAGCACTGATCCTATTAGGCCATCTATACTAAAGCTTCACCAGATTTAAAATTAATAATAATTTTTAGCTGCATCTAGCCCGGAAAATAATTTTGGGGCTCCGAGATGCGCAAGACACATAAGTGCCTTCTTGCTGCACTACCTGCAGCATGACCCTCATATTGTCAGAATTCGAAGTAATCATGACTACTGGCCACACTCTTAGATCCCCCAAACTTTTCGATCAACCTTTTCATTTTAATAAAGACCAAAAAAATGGTCATTTTTGAAATTATAAGCATTAGCAGGTTGTTAGAAACTGAAATCAAACAGTTTTCAACTCAAAACTTTATTCTAGGTGATGTTACATTTTCACATAGGACCCCTTGTTCGAAAGGAGCTTCTGAACTCTCTCGTCCATTGAATTTGTCAGGTTTTGGATGGTTTCTGCTTCAATTGTTTTGCATGAGGACAGAATACCCTCCCAGAGCTGTTGCTTAGATGTGAACTGCCTCCCGCCATCATAGACACTCCTTTTAATGATGCTCCAAAGGTTCTGAATGGGGTAGAGGTCAGGGGAGCATGGGGGTCACACCATAAGTTTGTCCGCTTTTATGCCCATATCAGCCAGAGATGCAGATGTTTTATGTGCAGCATGAGATGGTGCATTATCATGCAAAAAAATGATCTTGCTGTGAAATACACGGTTCTTCTTCTTGAACCATGGCAGGAAGTGCTGTTTGAGAAAATCCACATACATTATGGAGTTCATCTTTAGCGCCTTCAGGGATCCTAAAGGGGCCGACAATCTCTCTCCCCATGATTCCAGCCCAAAACATTACTCCACCTCCTCCTTGTTGGCGCTGTAGCCGTGTTTGCGTGGGGTGTCCATCAACCAGCCATCCTCCACTCCATCCATCTGGACCATCGAGCGCTGCACGGCACTCATCCGTGAACAAAACAGTTTTGAAATCAGTCTTCATGTAATGTTTGGCCCACTGGAGCCGTTTCTGCTTGTGTGAAGTGGATAGAGGAGGTCGACAGGATGGCGTATGCACAGCTGCAAACCTCTGAAGGACCCTGCATCTTGTTGTTCGGGGGACGTTGGAGGCACCAGCAGCTTCAAAAACTTGTCTGCTGCTATGACAAGGCTTTTTTGCCGCTGCTCTTTCAACCTGACGTAATTGCCTGTAGGAAAGAGTCCTCAATTTGCCCTTATCAGCACGCACACGTGTGTACTGCGAATCAGCTACATACTTCTTGATTGCCAAGACACTTCATCCTGATCATCGCACAATGTTGATTGTAGTCATGCCTTGACCTAAACACTCCACAATTTTTTGCTTCTCAGCAGCCGACACATCCTTTTTCTTTCCCATTTTGGCAGAAAATGTAGGCTGCTTAATAATGTGAGACAGCCTTCTTAAGTAGTCTTGCCTTTCATTGGACACACCTGCCAAACTAATTAGCACAGGTGTCTGCAATTGCTTACAGTGATATAAAGAGCCCTGACACACATCACCATCAATGAGTTTAACTGACAAACAAACAAATTCTTCCCTTATCACTCCTAAACACTTTTTGCATAATAATTTGGAACACAGTGTACATGTGCTTTTCCACAAAACACCAGTGGTTCACGTAGTGAATCTTACAGTTCTAACTTGCCAACCGTGGTCTGTATGGAGTTGTTCAATAAAGGGCCCAAAATTAAGATAACATAGATGGGAGAGGTCTCTATGAATAGGAATTCCTAAGTATTTGATACCCTGTGAGGGCCAGGCAAAGGGAAAGTTGGACTGGATGGAATCCTATATGGATTTGGGGAGGGAGACATCGAGGGCCTCAGACTTCTCTGCATTGATTTTAAAATTTGACCATGTAACAAAGTGATCTATTTCAGCCATAACTGCATGGATGGATATGTGTGATTGAGTGATATATACTAGGACATCATCAGGAAATAGAGAGCACTTGTACTCGGTGCCTCCCACCTCAATCCACCTAATATTGGGGTTATGGCGAATTGATGAGAGCAGGTGCTCGGTCACTAGGATGTATAAGAGAGGGGACAGAGAACATCCCTGCCTTGTCCAATTGGTGATTGTGAAAGGTGATGAAAATGTTCTGACGCGCCCCCTGGGCCTTGGGACACCCGGAGCCGGACCCTTTTTGGTGGATGCTGGTGGTTGTAGTCTCCGTGGCGGCGACCCGGCTCAGGGCGGTCAAACCAGTGGCGGAACTATTTATGTGGTTTTGATGTTTAAATGTCCGACTACGCCACCCGTGGATTGCGGTCAGAGTGAACCACCGCTCCAGGGCAGACCGCTGAGGCTGGTGTTGTTGGTGCAGCAGAGCGTAGCATAACTCCCCACGGGAGGAGTATAGCCTCAGGGCAGTGTATGCGGAGGATAGGGGTGATGGTGCAGGGCAGCAGCAGTAACAACACGGAGTCAGTGATGCAGTCCAGGGCCTTTACTCACAGTTCTTATTATCCAGACCACGTCTGCAGGTAACGGCTGCCCACGTCATACTGTGCTCACCAGGTGAGGGGCTCAGACAACTCCCAGATAACTTTGGAGCGCTTCACAGGACCCCCTTTGTGTGTCCTTTGTCTGGCCTTTCTTACCAACCCTTCTGTCCAGCTGCCTCGGGCCTCCTCTTGGTAAACTTGGCGCCAGTTTCCCTGACCCTATGTGGTGCCTTCCTAGCGGGTGTAGCGAGGGGCTGCGCCACATAAAATGTCACAGCCTCCTGTTTCTAGCTGAGGGTCGTTTCCTGCCTCCACTAGTTTCGGGGACCGGTCTCCCCCTTTGGCCTGACCCCTCCACGCAGGTGGATTCGGGCGTGCGGTGGCGACTCGCCCGTCCGCACCCCTGGGATCCCTTCGTTCCTCGTTCCTGGAGCCTTCTCCGCTCCTCTTCCTTCCTTCTCCCTCTTCCAGGCCTGGGCCTTTGTTACTAGGCCCGCCTCCGGAGCAGAGCTCATGCAGAGCCCCTGCTCCCTGCCACTTCTGCTCAGACTTCTCTGCACTGAACTAAGATGGTGCCCACCTTTTATACTCCCTTCTCAATGCACCCAGGAACTGCTTCCTCCCTGCTCCTGCACTACAGGGTTCCCCTTCCTCAGTGTTCCCTCCCCCCACTCCAGCCAGGGACAGGGACTGTCGTGCCCATCTCAGGGGCATATTGGTCGCCCTGCCCCACGGCAATGTGGTGTAATGCATGCAGGTGTCGGGTCCTGATCCACACTACATCCTTACCTGAGAGTGAGATATCATACCTCTGGGTGAGGTGCAATACCTCTGTAGCAACCGAGCCCTCAGGGTGCTACAGTTCCATTTATCTTCAGCCTAGGTGACGTATTGCGATACAGGGCCGTGATTTTGGCTATAAAAGGGTCCCCTAGACCCCTACCCCAAGCTTTTTAAGAGAATCATATATGGCGTGCCAGGAGACTCTATGGAATGCTTTCTCAGCATCCACCGAGAGTATCTAATTACAAATTTTTAACTGCATCTAGCCCAGGAAATACTTTGTGCCTAGTAGCAGTGTCTGCTAGTCAGTGGATTATCCCGGCTGTTAAGCAAGCTACACCACCTGTAGTTTGGACACTTAATTTTTTCAAAGGAAATGCTTCGGGACCACGGGATACTCAGTGAAGAGCATCAGGAGGCACCCCAATGCATAGGGGCTGGGACTGGCAGTAGGATGCCTTGCGGTGGACAGCCAAGCTCGATCCTTATAAAAGCTTTTTAACTGCAGCAGCTTTAGTGGACGCTACTGGAGCTGGAATTACGCGGCTGCTGGCATGAGACTTGCCCTCCAATAGATCCTTGTAAATGGATTTAAAGTGTATTCATTCAAATTAGAGAGACAATTTAAATTAAAAAGCTTAGAGCTGCCTCCACCACAGGGGGGCTCGCTCGACCCACCAGCGGACAGGCACCAGTATTGGGAGAGGGGGGCTGGCCGTCAGGGTTCACCGCGGCTCTGGCACAAACCCGGCGACGCGGAGGTGGCACGGGCAGGAGCGGACTGAACGTGTCGGCTTCTCACTTTTTGGATTTTAGAAGGGCATGACATGCCTATATCTGTGTCTCCCCCTCCTTTTACTCCTCCACCTCTTTTCTTTTCGCATGACTATATGTACTTGTCACTTTTCCATGTGTTAGTTGTGTCTTCTGAGCAGTTTGTCAGCTTTTGGACACCTTTGAAGGTGTTTTCTATGTGTTTCTATGTGTTTTTGTTTGCCTGCCATTGGTTTTAACGGTGTTCGAAGGTGTTCGACGAACAGTTCGACGAACAGTTCGGCGAACACACGGGTGTTCGACGAACCGAACCGAACTCGAACACTATGGGGGTGGCTCAACACTAGTGAGGATACAGCAAGTGAGGACACAGCTGGTCGTGCATCGGTATGGAGGAGCGAGGGTTACTGCTGGTTGTAGGCTTGTCTGATGTGGTGGGTCTTCAACTTCCTTTTAAAAGTTTCAACACTAAGAGAGAGTCTGATAAGTTGGCGTACACAGTTCAAGAGTAGAAGGGATCAACTGGAAAAATCTTGTATGTGATTATGGGAAGAGGAGAGAAGACGGGAGTAGAGAAGGAGATCTTGTGAGGATCGGAGGTTGCATGCAGGTATGTGCCTGACTAGGTCACAGATATATGGAGCAGACAGCTTGTGGATAGCTTTGCATGTCATGGTTAAGGTTTTGAACTGAAGTCTCTGGCCAATGGGGAGACAATGAAGGGATCATAGATTGCAATCTTATAGATTGCTGGAGCCAGTCCACAGTAAAAAAAAAAGCAGCCATAGAGTGTCCAGGAACCTCCCACACACTTTTCTTAGCCAGGGCTGCTTCTCGGCAGGGTTTTACGGGCCCACACGAGAATCATCAGGTGGGCCTGGCTTCTCCATTAGGAGAGTTCATGACAGCGCAAACTTTGCTTCTGCTATGGGGCTCTTGAGCGGGGGAGAAAGGTGAGCCCTCAGAATAAAATCCTGTGGTTTGCCCAATGTATTTCAGTCTGACACTGCTTCTCGGTGAGAGTTGTACTTCACCACAGCCATATTCTTTAGCTCGGTGAAAGGACTGGCATAGAGGGAAACTGTATCTACTCTGGCTGTCATTTCTCCACCACCAGGCTCCACCCATTGTCACACACGACCATGCCTGGCTGTATGTTCAGCAGTGAGAGCCACAGATCAGGCTGCTGTGTTACAGCTTTCACCACTCTGCAGCGGTGGGCGGTTTCTCACCTAAGCATTAAGCATATTATCTTCAGAACAGCCTGTTGCCGCTTGGCCAAGACACTGCTGCAGTGCTTCCAGCTTATGACTGATATGGTCATTTTGGAGATGAAGGCCGAACTGGAGGAGGAGGTGCAGGAGCTAAACAATGTGATTACATTGAGTTACATTGGCGAGTCTGGTTTTTATACTAAAGAAAGATCCTACTGTGTTTTTATTTTTATTTTTTTACGTCTCTTCAATTGTGTATTGGAGTCCGTCCAAATTTTTGGCAGCCCTTGA
Organism: Phyllobates terribilis; assembly: GCF_046119375.1. Taxonomy (NCBI): domain Eukaryota; kingdom Metazoa; phylum Chordata; class Amphibia; order Anura; family Dendrobatidae; genus Phyllobates; species Phyllobates terribilis. The sequence goes on along the minus strand of NW_027362762.1, from coordinate 418,666,357 downwards.
AATTGTTTCATATGCAGTAACAGTATAGGAGACATACTCCTTAATAATTGGAAGGACAATTCAAATAGATTCTATGTTCTAGAATATTAACTGTCTTATCTGAAATTCTTTTATGGGTGAGGTATTGCAGTCTGGATAGCATATTACACCGATCCAGCCAGGTATTATTGCCTTCTACTGCGTGCTGCTGGTGCTGCCCAAAAAAAATTAAAATCTATTCTATTCCCTATCGATAATGCTGTCAGATGCATTTACAATAGGAACAGGTGTTGCTCCTAGGTGGTATCATCACCAGCTACACATGAGTGTTCATTCTGGTCGCATAAATTCCTTCCACAGTCCATAACTTTATTGTTTTTATTTCATTGGCTTTATATACAAGTCATTACCGTGGAAAGAATGTTTCTTAACATTTTTTCCATTTTAAATTGTTTTTTGTATGTTTTTTTTTGTCAGTCCGCAAAAGTGCTATAATACTCTGACAACATTGTTCACAGATATGCTATTTGTCAGCGGCCAACTGAGAATAGGTTTGAACCATCAACTGCAATACTTTAAATGTAATATTTGACACGTTCACAATAATTGCTAGATTATTAGGGCAGTCATAACGTCTGATGGCCACAGTTTCTGGCAGTTGCCTAATAGTATGGTATTTGTCAGCGACCAAGTGTCAATTGGTTCAACAAAACACAGGTGCCTGACATTGACAAGGAGAGGAATATTTGGCACGCTCCACAAAATTTCTGTATTATAACGGCAGTCATATGGATCACATGCGTCTGGTCATTGAAAAAAGGTCCTGTGCTTCCACAATACAGTAATATGAATAAAACTAAAAAAATCTGGCTGTATTCTGCGAACAAGAAAATAGAGCTGTAAAATGGTGTACACTGACAATATATAAATGGCATACAATATTTTCCACGTTCACTACAAATGGCTAGATTTGAACCGCAGTTATATGTGATACGTCTGACAGAGAACCACAGTTTTAAATAGCAGGCCTGTAATTTAATAATATTATTCTACACAGAGGCCTAGTGTGAATAACTTGACCGACACACTGCAACGAAATGAAAATGGAACAAATGGCTGATTTTGGAACACTCTTATAGGTGATGTGTCTGAAAGAGAATCATAGTTTTAAGTAGCAGGCTTGTTATTTACTAACATTATTCTACACAGAGACCTACTGTGAATATATTGACCGACACAGTGCAACAAAATGAAAATGGAAGAAATGGCTGATTTTCAAACACTCTGATAGGTGATATGTCTGACAGAAAACCATGGTTTTAAATAGCAGGCCTGTAATTTACTAATATTATTCTTCACAGACATCTAGTGTGAATAGCTTGACCAAAACGCTGCACCGGAATGAAAATGGAAGAAATGGCTGATTTTAGAACACTCTTATAGGTGATATGTGTGACAGAGAACCCCAGTTTTAAATAGCAGGCTTGTAATTTACTAATATTATTTTACACAGAGACCTAGTGTGAATAGCTTGACCGACACACTGCAACGAAATGATAATGGAAGAAATGTCTGATTTTGGAACACGCTTATAGGTGATATGTCTGACAGAAAACCATGGTTTTAAATAGCATGCCTGTAATTTACTAATACTAATCTTCACAGACATCTAGTGTGAATAGCTTGACCGACACACTGCAACGGAATGAAAATGGAAGAAATGGCTGATTTTAGAACACTCTTATAGGTGATATGTCTGACAGAGAACCACGGTTTTAAATAGCAGGCCTGTAACTAATACTACTCTTCATAGACACGTAGTGTGAATATGGGAATAGCTTGACCAACACACTGCAACAGTATAGAAAAGGAGTCCAATATTTTCCACATTCAGTTTAAATTTCTGGATTTTTATCATTGAAATATAGAACAGATCTGGATGTATTCTGCAGTGCTAACAAGCAAATGGAGCAGAAAAATGGTGTACTATGGATTGCTTTTTAAGCAAATAATCAGGATTAAGATAAAAAAAAAATTTGCCCTGGCCCCTGATATCTGGGGCTATGTCTGCAAATATCTGTAATTATTACAGCAGCAGCAGACAGGACATTCAATGGACCCTCTTGCGCTATATGCACTGCAGTCTTCCACATACACTTCCTGCCTGTCTAACCCCTGCCTAGCACTGATTATATGCAGCTGTATTAGTCCTAAAAGGGCTGTTAGTTCAGATGGATATATATATATATATATATATATATATATATATATATATATATATATGTTGTGGAATACCTATACTAACTATAAACAAGCAAATCTCTCCCTGACTCAGCAGCACCTCTCCCTATTCCGAGGTAGACTGTGTCGAGCATAGCAGTGCCAGGTCTTATATAGACCTGATGATGCTGTGCGGCCTGCCAATCACTGTAATGCCCACAACCAACAAGGCTACGGTATTACAGTGCATGACAGGCAATCCCTGCATGTTCATTTGCTCTCTAAAGAGCGCCAAACATGCAGGGAGGGGAACCGAGTTCCCGCCCGAGCAACCCGGAAATACTCACTGAAACCGAGCTTGTCGAGCATCGTGATGCTTAGGCGAGTACCGAGCAGTGGTGAGCACGTTCTCTCATCACTAGTGCAGATGCTTTCCTCCTCTTAAAAACATAAAGTGGGAATGCACCTCCAGTTAAAACAATCTTCAAACTTTATTTCGTATCTAAAAGGAGAATAAATATTTCTACATGTTGGCGGTAAAAACACTCTGACGTGTTTCTGGCGCTGAGCGCGCCCTTAGTCATAGAGTCAAATTTTTATTCTACTTTTTGATATGAAATAAAGTTTGAAGATTGTTTTAACAGGAGGTGCCTTCCCACTTTATGCTTTTGATGGATTTCTCTGCGGGTCAGAAGTTTTGGATACGGCACTCCATTGAGATGAAGCAGGTGTGAGATGATATAGTACGGTGAGCAATTGTTTTTCTTTTTTCAATGCTTTCCTTCTCTTCTTGACTCTGTGAATGTTTGGAGTACACTTCTGATGCATATGGTATAGAATAGGTGAACACGTCTACAGACTCGCCCATCTGTGGTACGCTACAGTCAGTTGGGTACTTGGACAGTTGTTATGTGAGGGGAAGCATGGGTAATTGGGTTGCCACCTCTGTGGACTGTACTGTGTGTGATGTTGAAGTGGAGGAAGAATAGGAGAGGCCACTTGCCACTGGAGCACTTGCTCTTTCTAACCCTTATCAACAAGGCGTATCGCTGTGCGTCTGCCAAAGAAAGGAAGTGGAGTAGCCCATCCACTAACAGAAGTTGTCAGTTGTCTTCGGATAGGACATGACGGTTGTAACGGGTCTGGGAGGCGGAACCTCTGAGCTACTATACAAGGGGGCGGTCCTTGTAAGGGAGCGGGTGGCGACCAGGGAAGACGGGCAGGAAGTCACAGCAGGTGACCGGGACAGTCTCTGAGTGAACGGGCTGGAGGTCACGGCAAGTGACCGGGGCAGTCTCTGGATGAACGGGCAGATGGTCACGGCAAGTGACCGGGGCAGTCTCTGAATGAACGGGCAGATGGTCACGGCAAGTGACCGGGGCAGTCTCTGAATGAATGGGCAGATGGTCACGGCAAGTGACCGGGGCAGTCTCTGAATGAACGGGCAGATGGTCACGGCAAGTGACCGGGGCAGTCTCTGGGTAAAGGGTTGGTACGACCTGTGGCGGCTGATGATAGACGTGAGCTCCCAGGTGAGCAGGCGAGAGTCTCTGGATGAACGGGTGGTCACAGCATGTGACGGCGGAGCCTCCAGGAAGACCAACAGACAGGCGGCAGATGAGCGCTCCCAGGTGAGCGGGCAGAAGTCTCTGGACAGGCGGGTGGTCACAGCACGTGACGGCAGAGCCTCCAGGTAGGCTAGCAGACAGGCAGCAGATGAGCGCTTCCAGGTGAGCGGGCAGGAGTCACTGGACAGGCAGGTGGTCACAGCACGTGACGGCGGAGCCTCCAGGTAGGCTAGCAGGCAGGTAGCAGATGTGTGCTCCCAGGTGAGCAGGCAAGCTGGTCCATAGACAGACTGACAGGAGTTGGAAGGCAGACCGTCGGACCTCAGGCAAGCAGGCAGGTGGCTGAAGTGCGCTCCCAGGTGAGCGGACAGGCTGGTCCTTAGACAGACTGACAGGAGTAGTAAGGCAGACCGTCGGACCTCAGACTAGCAGGCAGGTAGCAGATAATCAGGCAGGAATAAGACAGCAAGCTGGCAGGAATCTGGCAGGTATCTGGCAGGTAACTGGCAACGGGACCTGAGGGTTGAAGCAGAGTAGTGAACAGTGCAACAACATTGCTCGGGCACCTCCATTTTGGAGGAGGTGCCTTATATATGGTGAAGTCCTCCGGCCATTGGCCGGGGACTCCGTTAGGACGGCGCGCGCGGCCCCTTTAAGAGGGAGGGAGAGCGCGCGCGCGCGCCCTAAGCACAGTGGCCGGGAAGGAGTGCGCGCTGCCAGCAGAGCGGGAGGAGGACGCCGGGCACGGAGCAGAGAGGTGAGGGGAACAGCGTCCCTGCCTAGCAGAGGGCAGGGACGCCGGCGCTACAGTACCCCCCCCTTTAGGCCCCCCCTTTTTTAGGCCAGACAGAAATTTAGCTAGGATAAGAGGGGCATGGATGTTCTCCCGGGGCTCCCACGTTCTCTCCTCAGGACCAAACCCCTTCCAATCTACTAGAAAAAAGGTCTTTCCTCTTACCCTTTTGGTGGCAAGAATGTTCTCTACCTCAAACTCGTCCTCAGCAGAAACCGGAGCAGGAGGCGTACCTGTAGACTTGGAAAAAGAGTTAAGTACCACAGGTTTGAGGAGAGATACATGGAAGGAGTTAGGGATCCGTAAGTTGGCCGGGAGTTTCAATTTATAGGCCACCGGGTTGATCTGACTGATGACCTCCAGAGGACCGATGAACCGAGGCCCTAACTTGTAAGAAGGTATCTTGAGTCGGACATATTTAGATGAGAGCCAGACTTTATCTCCAGGACGAAATTGTGGAGGATCCAGGCGTTTTTGTCAGCGTGTCTTTTCATCCGTTCGGACGACTGAAGGAGTGCGGATCGGGTACTCTCCCAAATGGAGGAAAATTTGCTAACGAGAGATTCCGCAGCCGGGTTGTCCACAGAGGTGGAGACAGGAAAAGGAATCCGAGGATGCTGACCGAAGACTACAAAAAATGGGGATTTGGAGGAGGATTCGCTCTCGTGATTGTTATAAGAGAACTCGGCCCATGGTAGGAGATCCACCCAGTCTGAATGATGGGCATTAACAAAGTGCCGGAGGTAACTGGTCAGGTTCTGATTGATCCGCTCCACTTGACCATTGGACTGTGGGTGGTAAGCGGAAGAGAAGTCCAGGGTGACGTCTAGCAGTTTACAAGTGGCTCTCCAGAAACGTGAGGTGAACTGTACCCCACGATCCGACACGATGTGGAGGGGCAGGCCATGAAGACGGAAGATGTGGCGGATAAAGTCTTTAGCCAGCTCGGGTGCAGACGGGAGGGCTGGCAGGGGAATAAAGTGAGCCATCTTGGAAAAGCGATCAGCGACCACCCAAATGACCGTACAACCGGCGGAGACGGGGAGATCAGTTATGAAGTCCATAGCAATATGCTGCCAGGGGGCAGCAGGCACAGGAAGCGGAAGGAGGCGACCGGCTGGCAGGTGTCTCGGGACTTTGTTGCGGGCGCAGGACACACAGGCAGAAACAAAGTCTATTACGTCCTTGTGCAGGGTAGGCCACCAGTAGTGCCGGGCAATGAGCTGGAGGGTCTTTTTCTGACCGGCGTGGCCAGCTAGTTTAGACGAATGGCCCCAGTGTAGGATCTTCTTCCGATCAGGTACTGAAACAAACGTCTTACCGGGAGGGAGACGATTTAGACTCACGGGAGCCACCTGCATTACTCTGGCGGTATCGATGATATGTTTAGGTTCTTCCTCGAGATCGGACACCAGAAAGGATCGGGACAAGGCGTTTGCTTTGACGTTTTTGTCAGCCGGGCGAAAATGAAGAACAAAATCAAAGCGAGCAAAAAACAAGGACCACCGGGCTTTGGCGCGGGTTAAGTCTCTGGGCATGCTGGAGGTAAGCCAAGTTCTTGTGGTCAGTGTAAATTATTACCGGGTGAAGAGCCCCCTCGAGTAGGTAACGCCACTCCTCCAACGCCAGCTTGATGGCCAATAACTCTCGGTCTCCTATGGAATAGTTGCGCTCAGAAGAGGAGAAGAGTTTGGAGAAGAAGCCACAAGTTACCATTCTCCCGGAAGATGATTTTTGAGTAAGTACCGCTCCGGCTCCAGAGGAGGAGGCGTCAACTTCCAGGAAGAACTGCTTGTTGCCGTCCGGGCGATGCAGCACCGGGGCGGAAGAGAAGGCCTGTTTTAGGGAAAGAAAGGCCTCCTCTGCTTCGGGCGGCCACTCTTTGGGATTAGTACCCTTACGGGTGAGCGCGGAAATTGGGGCAGTCCGGGAAGAGAAGTGTGGTATGAAGAGGCGGTAGTAGTTAGCGAAGCCCAGGAATCGCTGAATGGCCTTCAACCCCTCCGGTCGAGGCCATTTCTCGATGGCAGACAGTTTCTCTGGATCCATTCGTAGGCCGGTCTGAGAAATAATGTAGCCCAAAAACGGAAGCGAGGTCTGCTCAAAGAGGCACTTCTCGTATTTAGCGAAGAGGTGATTCTGCCTGAGCCTGAGCAGGACCTGACGAACGTCCCTCCGGTGAGTCTGGAGATCCGGAGAGAAGACCAAGATGTCGTCCAGGTACACCACTACGCAGGAGTAGAGAAGGTCCCGGAAGATGTCATTGACCAACTCTTGAAAGACGGCAGGAGCGTTACAGAGACCAAAGGGCATTACCAGATATTCATAGTGGCCGTCCCGGGTGTTGAATGCCGTCTTCCATTCATCCCCCTGACGGATACGAACCAGGTTGTACGCCCCACGGAGGTCCAGTTTGGTGAAGATTCTAGCCCCCCTCAGACGATCAAATAACTCCGGAATGAGCGGAAGGGGGTACTTATTCTTCACCGTGATCTGGTTAAGGCCTCTATAGTCTATACAGGGACGGAGAGAGCCGTCCTTCTTTTTGACGAAAAAGAAGCCTGCTCCCGCCGGGGAGGTAGATTTCCGGATGAATCCCCTGGCCAGATTCTCCTCAATATATTCGGACATCGACCGGGTCTCAGCAGCGGATAATGGATAAATACGCCCACGGGGAGGAGTAGTACCAGGTAACAGGTCGATAGGGCAGTCGTATGGTCTATGAGGGGGTAGTGTCTCTGCTTCCTTTTTATTAAAGACATCAGCATAAGACCAATAAGGAATCGGAAGTCCAGGTAGATTAGCTGGGGTAGGAGAAGGACGGACGGGATGGACGGGAACCAGACAGGTCTTATGGCAGTCCTGTCCCCAGCGAAAGACTTCTCCGGTCTGCCAGTCAAGCACGGGTGCATGTCTCTGGAGCCAAGGTAGGCCTAGCAAGAGGGCGTGGGAGAGTCCAGGCAGAACATGAAAGGAGATACTCTCAGAATGCAGCATTCCCACCTGCAGAGTAATGGATTCGGTGATGAGTTGGATGGGGCGTGGTAAGAGACCCCCATCCACGGCAGCAACAGGCAAGGGTACAGCCAGAGGTTTGGTGGGGATGCGGTATTTCTCTACCAGGGACTGTGAAATAAGATTCCCGGCTGCTCCAGAGTCAAGTTGGGCTACTTCGAAATAACGGTTCTCCCCGCAGACGATTGAGACTGACAACAGCAGAGATGGAGAGGATTTATTCTTGTCTAGGTCGACCTCTCTGAGCGAACCTAGACACAGGCGTTTCCCGACCTCTCCGGGCAGGTACGGATCCGGTGCTCCTTACTGCCACAGTAGAAGCAGCTCCCCTCGGCACGGCGTAAGTCCTGACGGGTTTTGACCATCTTGGTCTGGTCGACCTGCATAGGCTCAGGAGAGTGTACCTGGGTAGATACGGAGGGAGTGACGGGTTTCTGAAAAGTAGGAGCTAGACGTGGTAACCTCCTCTCACGGGTGACCTCTTTGGCACGCTCCTGGAACCGTAGGTCAATCCGGGTGGCAAGAGTTATTAGGTCATCGAGAGTGGTAGGGATGTCCCGACCGGCAAGTTCATCTTTAATACGGCCGGACAGACCCTCCCAGAAGACGAATACCAGAGCGTCGTTATCCCAGGCCAGCTCCGAGGCAAGGGTACGGAACCGTATGGCATATTGGCCCACGGTGAGACTTCCCTGACGGAGGCATAGCAGTGATGATGCGGATGAGGTCTTCCGTCCGGGTTCGTCGAAGACTTTCCGGAAAGCCGTGAGAAAAGCAGGCAAGTTGGACACCAGGGGGTCTCCTCTCTCCCATAGAGGATTTAGCCAGGCCAGGGCCTCCCCGGTGAGATGGGACATGATGAATGCAATTTTGGCTCGATCGGAGTTAAACTGGTGGGACAATAGTTCAAAGTGCAGGGTGCACTGATTTATGAAGCCCCGAGCCTGGGCGGAGTCGCCTCCGAAGCGAGGAGGTGCAGAAAGCCGGGGTCCGGGGTAGGATACCATGGTATTAGTGGGCAGCGGAGCTGCCGGATTGCGAGACATGGCACTGGCGGAGGTTGCTGGTGGAGCAGTCAGAGTGTCCAGGCGAGTATTGACATTCCGCTGGTGACCCAGGATGGACTCCTGTTGGGACCTTTGACGGGACAGTTCATGACACAGGTCCGAGAGCGAGGGAGCTTGGGTGCCACCGGGTTCCATGGCCCGAGCAAACTGTAACGGGTCTGGGAGGCGGAACCTCTGAGCTACTATACAAGGGGGCGGTCCTTGTAAGGGAGCGGGTGGCGACCAGGGAAGACGGGCAGGATGTCACAGCAGGTGACCGGGACAGTCTCTGAGTGAATGGGCTGGAGGTCACGGCAAGTGACCCGGGCAGTCTCTGGATGAACGGGCAGATGGTCACGGCAAGTGACCGGGGCAGTCTCTGAATGAACGGGCAGATGGTCACGGCAAGTGACCGGGGCAGTCTCTGAATGAACGGGCAGATGGTCACGGCAAGTGACCGGGGCAGTCTCTGGGTAAAGGGTTGGTACGACCTGTGGCGGCTGATGATAGACGTGAGCTCCCAGGTGAGCAGGCGAGAGTCTCTGGATGAACGGGTGGTCACAGCATGTGACGGCGGAGCCTCCAGGAAGACCAACAGACAGGCGGCAGATGAGCGCTCCCAGGTGAGCGGGCAGAAGTCTCTGGACAGGCGGGTGGTCACAGCACGTGACGGCAGAGCCTCCAGGTAGGCTAGCAGACAGGCAGCAGATGAGCGCTCCCAGGTGAGCGGGCAGGAGTCACTGGACAGGCAGGTGGTCACAGCACGTGACGGCGGAGCCTCCAGGTAGGCTAGCAGGCAGGTAGCAGATGTGTGCTCCCAGGTGAGCAGGCAAGCTGGTCCATAGACAGACTGACAGGAGTTGGAAGGCAGACCGTCAGACCTCAGGCAAGCAGGCAGGTGGCTGAAGTGCGCTCCCAGGTGAGCGGACAGGCTGGTCCTTAGACAGACTGACAGGAGTAGTAAGGCAGACCGTCGGACCTCAGACTAGCAGGCAGGTAGCAGATAATCAGGCAGGAATAAGACAGCAAGCTGGCAGGAATCTGGCAGGTATCTGGCAGGTAACTGGCAACGGGACCTGAGGGCTGAAGCAGAGTAGTGAACAGTGCAACAACATTGCTCGGGCACCTCCATTTTGGAGGAGGTGCCTTATATATGGTGAAGTCCTCTGGCCATTGGCCGGGGACTCCTTAGGACGGCGCGCGCGGCCCCTTTAAGAGGGAGGGAGAGCGCGTGCGCGCGCCCTAAGCACAGTGGCCGGGAAGGAGCGCGCGCTGCCAGCAGAGCGGGAGGAGGACGCCGGGCACGGAGCAGAGAGGTGAGGGGAACAGCGTCCCTGCCTAGCAGAGGGCAGGGACGCCGGCGCTACAACGGTGTTGGTTCACTAGTGCTTTCACTAACATTACCACCTACCCCACGTATACCTTGAACACCAAGCCTATTCCCCCTTCATCCGCAACTTCTCTTTTTCCCACTCATGCTGCTCAGATAGTATGGTAGGAGCACTCTATTAGCAAAACAAAATTAGATTTTTTCCTCTGCAACAGCTCTGCACACACCTGAATTTCAGCGGCACTAAATGACAAGGTAAGATATGGCTTGCTGTATAACGTTACTAACAGAAGAAAGTATTTTTTTAGTATGGAACTGTGGATGAGGCCTACATAACATACAAGATATTCTCCAAACTATTTCAAACTGAGATGTCACCTACTGTATAACGTTAGAAACCGACAAATTATTTTTTTTACTGTAGACGAGGCCTGTATAACATAGAATATATGCTCCAAGATATTTAAAACTCTGATCTAGCCTGCTGTATCACGTTAGGAACAGCAAAAAATAGATTTTTTTCTCTGCATACAGCTGAATTTCACTGCCACTAAATGACTACGTGGCTCATAGCAGAGTGTAACACATTTGCGCCAGAAAAAAATATTTTTTGGACTCTTGTTTAGCAACAGAAAAAATATTTTCTATTACTCTAAAAACAGCTGAACTTCAACACCACTAATGTAGTAGGTGGCTTTCAGCAGAGTTTATCACGTTTGCCACATAAAAAATCTTTTGTGGACTCTGCCTAGCAAGACAAAAAATCTATTTTTTTACTCTAAAAACAGCTGAAGTTCACCACCACTAAAATAGTTGGTGGCTTCTAGCAGAGAGTATCAATCTTTTATGGACTCTGGCTGTCAACAGAAAAAATATATTTTTTTTACTGTGCAGAAAGCTGAATTTCACCCACCAAAAAATAACAAAGTGGGCTACACCAGCTTGCACTATCTGCAGACTATTGCACAGAGTCTGCAGTCAGCTGAATTTCGAGCAACGAGCCCAATGTTAGTCTATGGGAGACCCGAGCATTTTTGCGGCGGCACCCCCGGCAGTCTGTAGAAAGCCTAAAAAGTGCCCAAAACGATAGTGACAGTGCTCAAAAGACATGGGGACAGCATGAGCATCGCCCCAGGAAGCATTTCTGACCCCCAGGTCACTGCTGTCAACAACGTGGTCAGAGGTATTAAGCCACTTTTACGGGCTCACAATAAAACGTTCAAAAACAAAATTGAAACGGTTTTCCTGTGAAATATGTTAAGGAACTTCCTTTCGAGGGTAATGACTAGTGTTGATCGAGCACTAAAATGCTCGGGTGCTCGAAGCTCGGGCCGAGCTCGCCGTGATACTCGGGTGCTCGACCCGAGCAACGAGCCCAATGTTAGTCTATGGGAGACCCGAGCATTTTTGCGGTGGCACCCCCGGCAGTCTTTTAAAAGCCTAACAAGTGGCCAAAAGGATAGTGACAGTGCTCAAATGACATGGGAACAGCATGGGGATCGCCCCAGGAAGCATTTCTGACCACCAGGTCACTGTTGTCAACAACGTAGTCAGAGGTATTAAGCCACTTTCACGGGCTCACAATAAAACGTTCAAAAACGAAACTGAAACTTTTTTCCTGTGAAATATGTTAAGGAATTTCTTTTCCAGGGTAAAGACTTGTGTATAAGGTAAAATAAATAACCAAAAGCAAAAATACTCCTCCACACCTTGGGCTATGTTCACAAGTAGCATTTTTTATGCGTTTTTGCACTTTTGTATTGCTTTCAACTGTGACAAATGCATTCACCAGGAAATGTCATTTTAACATTTTACAACCTTATCTGGCCATGCACTGGAAGCATCTCTGATACCCAGGTCACTGTCTAAAAGTGTGCCCATCATAAGTGATCCTTGCCGCATCAGAAGATGCAGACTTGCAACTATCCCAGTGCAAGTTCTTGTCCCAGGGCAGTGTTCAATTGTACCTCCCCCATTCCTTGCAATACAAGCGCAAGTATGCAGCCTGCCACCCACCCACCACCAGGCTGCAATACCATACTGCTTGCTTGCACTTGAAATTGGGCCTTTTAGGCATGTGGAGGCGGAATCTGGCCACCACGCCATGGCTGCGTTGGCGGCCTGGTATCCATACTCAGTCCCCAGCCGCCCGGTGGCCGGATGTCCCCGCTTGCTCCCCAGCCTCCAGGGGGCGGCCGGGTGTCCATACTCGGTCCCCAGCCACCCCTATTTGTCCCGTTAACCTTTCCCACACTTTTCTTAGCCTGGCCTGCTTTAGGGCAGCATTGGCCGAGCCCACCAGACAACCAGACTCCTCCGGTGGGCCCTGGCTTCTCCATCAGGGGAGTTGAGAGTGCCAAGGTGAGGAGCATGATGATGATGACAGAAGTTAGCATCTGCTTTGTTTTCTTTTAATGCAAGTGTAAGTGTGCAGCCTGCCACCCACCCACCCCCAGACTGCAATGCCATACTGCTAGCTTGCACTAAAAATGGGGCCTTTTAGTTTGGAGGAGGCCGAAGCTGGCCACTACCTTATGGCTGCTTCGGCAGCGAGGTATCCATACTCAGTCCCCAGCCGCCCCTATTTTTCCTGGTGTGCCTTATACATAAGATTAAGCGCGTATACCAAAACATTACCTGTGCTCTCCCCAGTGCATTTAGTGGGAAGGAGAGCCTATTCCGCTGTAGTGTGTGCATGCCAAACTCCTGTTCATAGTACATGCGAAGATGCCTCCCACCCTGCACCTGTCGTTGCAGACTTGCAACTATCCCCGTTCAATTCCTTGTCCCAGGGCAGTGTTCAATTGCACCTCTAACATTCCTTGCAATGCAAGCGCAAGTATGCAGCCTGCCACCCACCCACCCCCAGGCTGCAATACCATACTGCTTGCTTGCACTTTAAATTGGGCCTTTTAGGCATGTGGAGGCGGAATCTGGCCACCACGCCATGGCTGCGTTGGCGGCCTGGTATCCATGCTCATTCCCCAGCCGCCCGGTGGCCGGATGTTCCCGCTTGCTCCCCAGCCTCCAGGGGGCGGCCGGGTGTCCATACTTGGTCCCCAGCCACCCCTATTTGTCCCGTTAACCTTTCCCACACTTTTCTTAGCCTGGCCTGCTTTAGGGCAGCATTGGCCGAGCCCACCAGACAACCAGACTCCTCCGGTGGGCCCTGGCTTCTCCATCAGGGGAGTTGAGAGTGACATGGTGAGGAGCATGATGAGGATGATAGAAGTTAGCATCTGCTTTGTTTTGTTGGAATGCAAGCGCATGTATGTAGTAGCGGCTAGGCCTGAGGTGGTCAGCGTTTTGGCGCATATCCTACCTCCTCCGAGGATTGCTGGATGTTTTCCTGCTACTATCCAAGTTCTATGACTTCCGTTAAAACAAAGCTTCAGGTGATAAATGATGGATGAGGTAGTGGCAAAGGAGAAAGAGCAGGAGGAACAGGGACTATTCACATCAATATCAGGCCAGTCAACCAGATATGTCTTGTAGGATATATTTCTGTAACAAAAGGAGCGGTTTGGCTACACAGTTATAGGGCATACAGTGAGTGCAATGCCTACCAAAAATTTCGAGGCACTCCAATGCCCCTTGGAAATGACATGGAGGTCAGAGGGCCTTAACTAAACCTTTTTTTCCATTTATAGCAACTGGGTCTCCTGTGCACTGTTGGCCTAAGCAGTGAATGGAAGGCTTTCCAAAAATTATGAGGAACTGCAATGCCCCTTACAAGAGCCATGCAGTACAGCATATTACAAACATAAGTCCCATTATTGGGGAGTGGGTCTCCCATAGGATTTGCTTATGCCTTCCAAGCAAAAGCTTCCAAAAATTTAGACGGAGCAACTTGCAATGCCCCTTACAAGAACCATGCAGTACAGCATATTACAAACATAAGTCCCATTATTGGGGAGTGGGTCTCCCATAGGATTGCTTATGCCTTCCAAGCAAAAGCTTCCAAAAATTAGGACAGAGCAACTTGCAATGCCCCTTGCAAGAACCATGCAGTACAACATTTTACAAACATAAGTCCCATTATTGGGGAGTGGGTCTCCCATAGGATTTGCTTATGCCTTCCAAGCAAAAGCTTCCGAAAATTAGGATGGAGCAACTTGCAATGCCCCTTACAAGAGCCATGCAGTACAGCATATTACAAACATAAGTCCCATTATTGGGGAGTGGGTCTCCCATAGGATTTGCTTATGCCTTCCAAGCAAAAGCTTCCAAAAATTAGGACGGAGCAACTTGCAATGCCCCTTACAAGAACCATGCAGTACAGCATATTACAAACATAAGTCCCATTATTAGGGAGTGGGTCTCCCATAGGATTGCTTATGTCTTCCAAGCAAAAGCTTCCAAAAATTAGGACAGAGCAACTTGCAATGCCCCTTACAAGAACCATGCAGTGCAACATTTTACAAACATAAGTCCCATTATTGGGGAGTGGGTCTCCCATTGGATTTGCTTATGCCTTCAAAGCAAAAGCTTCCGAAAATTAGGACGGAGGAACTTGCAATGCCCCTTACAAGAGCCATGCAGTACAGCATATTACAAACATAAGTCCCATTATTGGGGAGTGGGTCTCCCATAGGATTTGCTTATGCCTTCCAAGCAAAAGCTTCCAAAAATTAGGACGGAGCAACTTGCAATGCCCCTTACAAGAGCCAAGCAGTACAGCATATTACAAACATAAGTCCCATTATTGGGGAGTGGGTCTCCCACAGTCTTTGCTTATGCCTTCCAAGCAAAAGCTGACAAAAATAAGGACGGAGGAACTTGCAATGCTGGCACCATGGTGGTATAGTGGTGGTGGAGGTTGAGGATAAGGAGAAGAAGATTAAACAGCCAAAATGAGGAAGCATATACCCATGTGTGGGTGTGGAGCGGTGCATGTGAATACACCTCCCGAAATAACACAGTGGATTTGACTTTATGTTACTCTGCTGTCATTTGGTGGTGATGAGAAGTCTGGCCCAATCCAGCCCTTGTTCATTTTGATAAGGGTCAGCTTGTCAGCATTGTCAGTTGACAGGCGAGTGCGCTTATCAGTTATAATTCCCCCAGCGGCACTAAAAACACGCTCCGATAACACGCTAGCGGCAGGGCAGGCCAGGACCTCCAAGGCGTACAGAGCGAGTTCATTCCAAGTGTCCAGCTTGGATACCCAATAATTAAAAAGCACAGAGGAATCACGGAGGATGCTGAGAAGGTCGGCAAGGTACTCCCTCACCATCTTTTGAAACTTTCCACTCCTTGTGAGAGTACCCCGCTCCTCAGGGTCTTTAAGCTGGGCGGGTGTCAGAAATCTGTCCCAGAACGTTGACAGTGTTCCCCTGCCTCTGCTGGATTGGAGTTGCATCTCTCTCACCTGTACGCCTTGGTTGGGCAACGAACTGTGACCTCTGCCGCTAGCGTGTTCAGAGGGGAATTTTTTTTAAGAGTTCTGCAGCAAGGGCCTTCTGGTACTGCCCCATTTTTGTAGACCTCTCCACCTCAGGAATAAGAGAGTGAAAGTTCTCCATGTAGCGGGGGTCTAAAAGTGTCACCAACCAGTAATGACTGTCACCCAACATTTTGACAACGCGAGGGTCACGGTTAAGGCAGTGTAACAAAGTCAGCCATGCGTGCCAGACTGGTAACGGGCAAGATTTCCGTGTCCTCACCAAGATGACGACTGACCATGCTCTCCTCCTCCTCCTCCCCCCTGTCCTCAGGCCACCCACGGTGAACCGACGGTATGACACTTGTACAGGTACTACCGTCTACAGCGCATGATAGCAGCTCCTGTTCTTCCTCCTCCTCCTCCTTCTCCTCTCCCTCATTGTCCCCCAATGCACGTTGGGATGAGATGAGGATGGGCTGTGTGTAATCGCCCACTACGGCTACTTGATCCTTCTCATCATACTCTGGCTGCAATGCCTCCTCTTTAATTCTCAGCAGAGAGCGTTGCAAAAGACAGACAAGTGGGATGCTGACACTAATGATGGCGTCATCGCCACTCACCATCTTGGTGGACTCCTCAAAGTTTGTCAGGATGGTACATATGTCAGACATCCAGGTCCACTCCTGAGGTCTTATGTGTGGAGTCTGACCTGAATATCGACGGCATTGTTGCATCTGGTACTCCACAACTGCTCTCTTCTGCTCACAAATCCTTTGCAACATGTGGAGGGTAGAGTTCCAACGTGTGGGGACATCACACACCAGTCGGTGTGCCGGAAGCTGCAAACGCTGCTGCAACACTGCAAGAGCGGCGGAAGCTGTAGCCGACTTGCGAAAACGAGCAGATCTGGCAACTCGGGGTACGATTTAAGAAACCGCTGAATCACGAGGTTATGCACATGAGCCAGGCATGGTACGTGTGTGATCTCACCTCGACTCAGAGCCGCCACCAGGTTACGGCCATTGTCACACACGACCATGCTGGGATGTAGGTTCAGCGGTCTCAGCCACCGATCTGCCTGCTCTTTCACAGCTGTCCACAACTCACAAGCAATGTGAGGTTTATCACCTAAGCTTATGAGTTTCAGCACCACCTGTTGCCGCTTGGTGGAGGCAGTACTGCAGTGCTTCCAGCTTGTAACTGATGTGGTGATATCTGAGATGGAGGCTGAACATGAGGAGGAGGAGGAGGAGGATGATGTGCAGGAGCTATACACTGTGGGGGCAACTATGACTGACATAGGGCCCGCAATCCTCAGTGTGGGGAGGACGTGTTCCGTCCCAAGGTCTGACTAGGTCCCGGCTTCCACTCTGTTTACTCAGTGTGCCGTCAGAGAGATGTACCTTCCCTGGCCAGAAGCACTTGTCCACGTGTCCGTTATCAGGTGGACTCTCCCAGTAACTGCGTTGTGGAGGGCACGGCAGATGCTTTGGGACACGTGCTTGTGTAGTGCGGGGATGGCACACCGGGCAAAATAGTGTCGGCTGGGGACCGAGTACCGAGGGAAGGCCACCGCCATAAGATTGCGGAAGGATTCCGTCTCCACCAGCCTAAAAGGCAGCATTTCCAACGCAAGCAGTCGTGAAATGTGCAAATTTAGGACTGTGGCCAGTGGGGCATTAGCTGCGAATTTCAGTTTTCGTTCAAAGGTCTGGGATATGGACAATTGAACGCTGCGGTGGGACGTGGACGTTGATGCTGTTCTTGAGAAACTGCCATAACAAGTGAAGACTGAGAGGAGGGGGCATCTTTACATGCAGTATGGACAGGGGATTTCCTTGCACACACAACAGGGGGTTCTATTGCACGCACAACAGTGGAAGAAGCAGTGGTGACACCCGCTGACACTGGTCGTGGACCCTGGGTTTTGCCCCACAAAGTCGGGTGCTTTGCTGCCTTGTGCCTGATCATGCTGGTGGTTGTCAGGCTGGTAGTTTTGTCACTCCTGCTGATGCTGGCATGGCAGATGGAACATATGGCCTTTTTGGGGTTATCAGCAGAGTCTTTAAAAAAATTCCAGACTCTGGAAGACCTACCGCTTGTACTGGCAACCTCCCTCGTGTTGGTGTTACGGGGAACGGTTGCCCGCCTTCTGTCTGCGGCCACCACACTGCTTCTTCCTGCCTGTTGGGGAACTCTGCCTCCCTCCCCCTGTGTGCTGCTGGCCTCACTCTGCATATCCTCCTGCCACGTTGGGTCAGTTACTAGATCATCCACAACCTCCTCCTCTTCCACTTGCGCACCACGATGCTCCTCCTCACTTCCTGGCAATTGTGTCTCGTTATCGTCCACCTCTTGTGACAAATTGCCAGCGTTGACTTCCTGTGGCTGTGGCTGTTCAAATATTTGGGCATCGCTACATGGGATCTCCTCTTCCACCACTTCAAGCGTATCAGGCGAGGGGCACAAATATGGAAATGGACCAGTGAACAGCTCTTCAGAGTGTCCAAGTGTGGGATCAATTGCTGTCTGACGACACTCTGCATGGTGGGAGGAAGGAGCATCAGGGTGAGGAGGAGTATGCGGTCGAGACTCACGGCTACTAAGAGTTGACCGTGTGGAAGACAGATCGGAGGTGGTGGTGCCCAGGTAACTGGAAGTATTATCTGCTATCCAATTAATAACCTATTCACACTGATCAGTTCTCAATACTGGTGTTGTTCTGTGCTTCCTCAGTAATTTGGTCAAGAAGTGGGAGCGAGAAGATGTGGCTGTTGGTTGTGGCACATTTTCACCTTGGCCACGGCCCCGTCCTCTGCACGAACCATCACCAGAACGTCCACTTCCACGTCACTTGCCACGCGCCTTGCCCATTGTAAAGGAAGTAAAATAGCTCATACTTGCACTATCAATGGAAAAAGGGTAATAAAAAGTAGATTAGAACCGTGGAAAAGGAAAACCACAGTTCTATTTCTCTGGCCTACACCCGACTCTTTTAAACAATCTGAACAATCAGGGAGAAACTATAACTGTTTTTCTTTACGTAAAAAATACCAAAACCTGAATAATAGAGATTTTTTACCGTGGGATGGCAAAACCACAGTTATTGTTTACTGGGGTATACCAGACTTTTTTAAATATATAGATTTGCGGCTAAACAGTGAGCGACACACTCAAACTGTGTTTTTTTAGATACCAAGGGCCCAAAATTGGATAGTACAGAGATTTGACCGGTGGAACTGCAAAACCACATTGGGATTTGTCGGGCCTACACCAGACTATTTTCAACAGATATATTTTTGTGTCACAACAGTCAGGAGACACTACTGTTTTTCTTTACGGAAAAAATACCAAAACCTGAATAATAGAGATTTTTTACCGTGGGATGGCAAAACCACAGTTATTGTTTACTGGGGTATACCAGACTTTTTAAATATATAGATTTGTGGCTGAACAGTGAGCGACACACTCAAACTGTGTTTTATTAGATACAAATGGCCCAAAAGTGGATAATACAGAGGTTTGAATTGTGGAAGTGCAAAACAACACTTCTGTTTCTCGAGCCTACACCTGACTATTTTCAACAGATATATTTGTGTCTGAAACATCAGAGACACGCTTTTTTTTGGGGGTTGGGGGGGACACCAAAAGGTTAATAAGACGGATATTTCTACAGTGTGAAGGAGGAAAAAAAAAGAGGATTTAGATTAAAAAAAAAAGGATTTTTCCTGTCTCCTGAGACCTGGAGCTAAGTCCAGCAATTTCAGCAACTGGAGCAGCATACAGGACTGTAATGCAGTGTTTGCTGGTATAACCACTGCGCCTCCTATACAGCCTTCCTGCCTGATATCTGGGATGGATATTAGTCCTGAGAAGGACTGTTTGTTTTATCTGGCAGCCTTTACAGACCCTACACTAACTATTTCGCAGTTTATATCTCTCCCTAAATCAGCAGCGCTGTCTCTACACTGTCTGATCCGGAGCGACTGTGTCAAAGATGGCGGCGCCCGGTTTTAAATACTCGAGGTGACGCTGTGCGGCCAGCCAATCACTGTAATGCCCACAACCAACATGGCTGCGGCATTACAGTGACTGGCTGGCATTCACTGCATGTTCATTGGCTCTGTAAAGAGCGCCAAACATGTAGGGCGGAGACTCGAGCTCCCGCCCGAGTAACCCGGAAATGCTCGGTGCTCGCCGAACATCCCGAGTAGCGTGAAGCTCGGGCGAGTACCGAGCAGTGTCGAGCATGTTCGCTCAACACTAGTAATGACTTGTGTATGAGGTAAAATAAATAACCAAAAACAAAAATACTCCTCCACACCTTGGGCTATGTTCACAAGTAGCATTTTTTATGCGTTTTTGCACTTTTGTATTGCTTTCATCCTTGACAAATGCATTCACCCGTAAATGTCATTTTAACATTTTACAATCTTATCTGGCCATGTGCTGTGTGACACATGCATACAGTGCTGAAAAGACATGGGAACACCATGGGGAAGACCCCTGGAAGCATCTCTGACACCCAGGTCACTGCCTAAAAGTGTGCCCATCAGAAGTGATCCTTGCCGCATCAGAAGATGCAGACTTGCTACTATCCCCGTGCAAGTCCTTGTCCCAGGGCAGTGTTCAATTGTACCTCCCCCATTCCTTGCAATGCAAGCGCAAGTATGCTGCCTGCCACCCATCCCCAGGCTGCAATACCATACTGCTAGCTTGCTTGCACTTGAAATTGGGCCTTTTATGCATGTGGAGTCAGACGCCAGCCACCATGCTATGGCTGCGTCGGCGGCCGGGTGTTCATAAACAGTCCCCAGCCGCCCCTATTTCTCCGGGTAACTTCCCCCACATTTTTCTTAGCCTGGCCTGCTTTAGGGCAGCATTGGACGAGCCCACCAGAGAAACAGACTCCTCCGGTGGGCCCTGGCTTCTCCATCAGGGGAGTTGAGAGTGCCAAGGTGAGGAGAATGATGATGATGATAGAAGTTAGCATCTGCTTTGTTTTCTTGGAATGCAAGCGTAAGTGTGCAACCTGCCACCGACCCACCCCCAGGCTGCAATACCATACTGCTAGCTTGCTTGCACTTGAAATTGGGCCTTTTAGTCATGTGGAGGCAGACGCCGGCCTCCATGTCATGGCTGCGTCGGCGGCCTGGTATCCATACTCAGTCCCCAGCCGCCCGGCGGCTGGGTGTCCACGCTCGGTCCCCAGCCGCCAGGGGGCGGCCGGGTGTCCATACTCGGTCGCCAGCCTCCCCACGGCCGGGTGCCCACACACGGTCCCCAGCCGCCTGGGGGCGGCCGGGTGTCCATAAACGGTCCACAGCCGCCCCTATTTCTCCTGGGAACTTACCCCACACTTTTCTTTGACTGGCCTGCTTTAGGGCAGCATTGGACGAGCCCACCAGAGAACCAGACTCCTCCGGTGGGCCCTGGTTTCTCCATCAGGAGAGTTGAGAGTGCCAAGGTGAGGAGCATGATGATGATGATAGAAGTTGGCATCTGCTTTGTTTTCTTGGAATGCAAGCGTAAGTGTGCAACCTTCCACCCACCCACCCCCAGGCTGCAATACCATACTGCTAGCATGCTTGCACTTGAAATTGGGCCTTTTAGGCATGTGGAGGCAGACGCCGGCCACCATGTCATGGCTGCGCGGCGGCCTGGTATCCATACTCAGTCCCCAGCCGCCCGGTGGTCTGGTGTCCACGCTCGGTCCCCAGCCGCCCCGCGGCTGGGTGCCCACACACGGTCCCCAGCCGCCTGGGGGCGGCCGGGTGTCCATAAACAGTCCCCAGCCACCGCTGTTTGAAGGACAGCCTAACCACAAACACGTGGACAAGTGAATGTGGCCAGGGATGGTCCATCTGACTGATGCCTTCACACTGGGTTATTATTGTGGAAGCCGGGACACAGTTGGACACTGGGATGCCACACGTCCTCCAGACATAGAGGATTTCGGGTCCTGGGTCAATGAGGCTTCAACACAAAGTTCAGAAGGTAGACAGCAGCAGTGGTCGGCCTCCTACACAACGAGTAAATTATTAATGATCATGAGGCCATCCATCTCCTTAGCTTTCTGTTCCTTGAAATGCAAGAGCATGTATGTAGTAGCAGATAGGCCTGAGGTGGTCAGCGTTTTGGCGCATATCCTACCTCCTCTGAGGATTGCTGGATGTTTTCCTGCTACTATCCCAGTTCTATGACTCCCGTTAAAACAAAGCTTCAGGTGATGAATGATGGATGAGGTGGTGGCAAAGGAGAAAGAGAAGGAGGAACAGGGACCATTCACATCAATATCAGGCCAGTCAACCACACATGTCTTGTAGGATTTGTTTATGTACCAAAAGGAGTGGTTCAGCTACACAGTTATAGGGCATACAGTGAGTGCAATGCCTACCAAAAATTTCGAGGCACTCCAATGCCCCTTGGTAGTGACATGGAGGTCAAAGGGCCTTAACTAAAATGTGTTTTCCATTTATAGCAACTGGGTCTCCTGTACACTGTTGGCCTACGCAGTGAATGGAAGGCTTTCCAAAAATTATGAGGAACTGCAATGCCCCTTGAAACAGATGTGGATTACAGCATACTAAAAACCTTCTACCCATTATTGGGGAGTGGGACTCCCTTAGTGTTCGCCAATACATTGAAAAGCAAAAGCTGACTAAAATTAGGAGGAAATGCAATGCCTGTTGGAAGAGTCGTGGAGGTTAGAGGTAATTAAAAACAACATTTCAATGCACCTTGGAAGAGCTGAGGAGTTCAGAGTGGTTTAACAAGACGGTTTTAATGCCCCTTGGAAGAGATGTGGAGGTCACAGTAGCTTAACAAGACAGTTTTAATGCCCCTTGGAAGAGTGGTGGAGGTTACAGTGGAATAAAAAGACAATATCAATGCCCCATGGAAGAGACGTGGAGGTCACAGTAGCTTAACAAGATGGTTTTAATGCCCCTTGGAGAAGTGGTGGAGGTCGCAGTAGCTTAACAAGACGGTTTTAATGCCCCTTGGAAGAGACGTGGAGGTCAGAGTGATTTAACAAGACGGTTTTAATGCCCCTTGGAAGAGTGGTGGAGGTAACAGTGGAATAAAATGACAATATCAATGCCCCGTGGAAGAAACGTGGAGGTCACAGTAGCTTAACAAGACGCTTTTAATGCCCCTTGGAAGAATGGTGGAGGTCGCAGTGCAATAAAAAGACAATATCAATGCCCCTTGGAAAAGTGGTGGAGGTCGCAGTAGCTTAACAAGATGGTTTTAATGCCATTTTGAAAAGTGGTGGAGGTCGCAGTAGCTTAACAAGACGGTTTTAATGTCCCCTGGAGAAGTGGTGGAGGTCGCAGTAGCTTAACAAGACGGTTTTAATGCCCCTTGGAAGAGCGGTGGAGATCGCAGTAGCTTAATAAGACGGTTTTAATGCCCCTTGGAAGAGTGGTGGAGGTCGCAATAGCTTAACAAGACGGTTTTAATGCCCCTTGGAAGAGACATGGAGGTCACAGTAGCTTAACAAGACGGTTTTAATGTGCCTTGGAAGAGTGGTGGAGGTCACAGTAGCTTAACAAGATGGTTTAAATGCCCCTTGGAAGAATCGTGGAGGTTACAGTGGAATAAAAAGACAATATCAATGCCCCTTGGAAAAGTGGTGGAGGTCGCAGTAGCTTAACAAGACGGTTTTAATGCCCCTTGGAAGAGACGTGGAGGTCAGAGTGGTTTAACAAAACAGTTTTAATGCCCCTTGGAAAAGTGGTGGAAGTCGCAGTAGCTTAACAAGATGGTTTTAATGCCACTTGGGAGAGAGAAGGAGGTCGCAGTAGCTTAACAAGACGGTTTTAATGCCCCTTGGAAGAGTGGTGGAGGTCGCAGTAGCTTAACAAGACGGTTTTAATGCCCCTTGGAAAAGTGGTGGAGGTTGCAGTAGCTTAACAAGATGGTTTTAATGCCCCTTGGAAAAGTGGTGGAGGTCGCAGTAGCTTAACAAGACAGTTTTAATGCCCCTTGGATGAGACGTGGAGGTTTCAGTAGCTTAACAAGACGGTTTTAATGCCCCTTGGAAGAGACGTGGAGGTCAGAGTGGCTTAACAAGACGGTTTTAATGACCCTTGGGAGAGTGGTGGAGGTCGCAGTAGCTTAACAAGACGGTTTTAATGCCCCTTGGAAAAGTGGTGGAGGTCACAGTATCTTAACAAGACAGTTTTAATGCCCCTTGGAAGAGACGTGGAGGTCAGAGTGGTTTAACAAGATGGTTTTAATGCCCCGTGGAAGAGAGGTGGAGGTCACAGTAGCTTAACAAGACGGATTTAATGCCCCTTGGAAGAGACGTGGAGGTCAGAGTGGTTTAACATGATGGTTTTAATGCTCCTTGGAAGAGTGGTGGAGGTCACAGTAGCTTAACAAGATGGTTTTAATGCCCCTTGGAAGGATTTTTCCTGGCCCCTGAGACCAGGGGATAAGTCTAGCAATTTAACCAGCAGGAGCACACAGGACTGTAATGCAGCGTTTGCTGGTATAACCACTGCGTCTTCTATACAGCCTGCCTACCAACCTGATATCTGAGATGGATATTACTCCTGAGAAGGACTGTTTGTTTGATTTTGCAGGCTTTAGAGACCCTACACTACCTATTTTGCACTATATATCTCTCCCTAACTCAGCAGCACTCTACCTACACTTCTGATCCGGAGTGACTGTGTCCAAGATGACGGCGCCCGGTTTTAAAAACTCGAGGTGATGGTGTGCAGCCAGCCAATCACTGTAATGCCCACAAACAACATGGCTATGGCATTACAGTGACTGGCTGGCAATCCCTGCATGTTCATTGGCTCTGTAAAGAGCGCCAAACGTGCAGGGCGGAGACCCGAGCTCCCGCCCGAGTAACCGGAAATGCTCGGTGCTTGCCGAACATCCCGAGTAGCAAGATGCTCGGGCGAAGACCGAGCAGTGTCGAGCATGCTCGCTTAACACTAATCAAGATACATTCCTTGAGGGGTCTAGTTTCCAAAATGGGGTCACTTTTGGGGGTTTCCACTGTTTAGGAACATTACGCACTTTTCAAATGCGACATGACATAGCTCTGGATTCCAGCCATTTTTGCGTTCAAAAAGTCAAACAGTGCTCCTTCCCTTCTGAGCCATGCCATGCACACAAACAGTAGTTTTCCCCCACATATGGGGTATCGGCATGCTGACAAGAATTTGCACAACAAACTTTGAGGTCAATTTTCTCCAGTTATACTTGTGAAATAAAAATATTGGGGCTAAAATAAAATTTTGCGAAAAAAGTTAAAATGTTCATTTTTCTCCTTCCACATTGCAGTCATTACTGTGAAGCACCTGAAGGGTTAATACAATTCTTAAATGTAGTTTTAAATAATTTCTGGGTTGCAGTTTTTATAATGATGTCACTTTTGTGTATATTAAGTCATATAGTCCCCCCAAAGTCACTTCAAATGTGATATGGTCCCTAAAAAATGATTTTGTAAAGTTTGTTGGAAAAATTTGAAATTGCTGATCAACTTTTAACCCTTCTAACTTCCTAAGAAAAAAAAAAAAATGTTTCCAAAATTGTGCTGATGTAAAGTAGACATGTGGGAAACGTTATTTATTTTGTTTGATATATCTCTCTGGTTTAAGGGCATAAGAATTAAAAGTTAGAAAATTGTGAAATAGTCATATAAATTGTTTCACCACTATCTTAAAGTACAGTATTTCACAAAAAAGTTATTACCTCATAAATTAACATTGGTCAGATTTAAAAAATGAGGCTTGGTCATTAACGTACAAAGTGGCTCATTTCTTAAGGGGTTAAGTAGTTTTACTTTAATTAGGCTCACCTGACAAATTAATTATTGCAGGTGTTGGAGATTGATTTCTGTTATCCAAAAAGCCCTGAGACACAATACTATCCATGAGTTTTACA
Source organism: Phyllobates terribilis (assembly GCF_046119375.1). NCBI lineage: Eukaryota > Metazoa > Chordata > Amphibia > Anura > Dendrobatidae > Phyllobates > Phyllobates terribilis. The sequence goes on along the minus strand of NW_027362762.1, from coordinate 418,641,111 downwards.
TCGTTATGACACTTAAATCAATTTTTCATAATAATTCAGAACAAGGTATATATACAGTACAGACCAAAAGTTTGGACACACCTTCTCATTTAAAGATTTTTCTGTATTTTCATGACTATGAAAATTGTACATTCACACTGAAGGCATCAAAACTATGAATTAACACATGTGGAATTATATACTTGACAAAATAGTGTGAAACAACTGAAAATATGTCTTATATTCTAGGTTCTTCAAAGTAGCCACCTTTTGCTTTGATGACTGCTTTGCACACTCTTGGCATTCTCTTGATGAGCTTCAAGAGGTAGTCACCGGAAATGGTCTTCCAACAATCTTGAAGGAGTTCCCAGAGATGCTTAGCACTTGTTGGCCCTTTTGCCTTCACTCTGTGGTCCAGCTCACCCCAAACCATCTCGATTGGGTTCAGGTTTGGTGACTGTGGAGGCCAGGTCATCTGGCGTAGCAACCCATCACTCTCCTTCTTGGTCAAATAGCCCTTACACAGCCTGGAGGTGTGTTTGGGGTCATTGTCCTGTTGAAAAATAAATGAGGGTCCAACTAAACGCAAACCAGATGGAATGGCATGCCGCTGCAAGATGCTGTGGTAGCCATGCTGGTTCAAAATCGCCACTGGCGCCCTGTGCTCTTCACAGATGAAAGCAGGTTCACACTGAGCACATGTGACAGACGTGACAGAGTCTGGAGATGCCGTTGAAATCGATCTACTGCCTGCAACATCCTTCAGCATGACTGGTTTGGCAGTGGGTCAGTAATGGTGTGGAGTGGCATTTCTTTGGAGGGCCGCACAACCCTCCATGTGCTCACCAGAGGTAGCCTGACTGCCATTAGGTACCGAGATGAGATCCTCAGACCCCTTGTGAGACCATATGCTGGTGCGGTTGGCCCTGGGTTCCTCCTAATGCAGGACAATGCCAGACCTCATGTGGCTGGAGTTTGTCAGCAGTTCCTGCAAGATGAAGACATTGAAGCTATGGACTGGTCCGCCATTCCCCAGACCTGAATTCGATTGAGCACATCTGGGGCATCATGTCTCGCTCCATCCCCCAACGTTACGTTGCACCACAGATTGTCCAGGAGTTGGCGGATGTTTTAGTCCAGGTCTGGGAGGAGATCCCAAAGGAGACCATCCGCAACCTCATCAGGAGCATGCCCAGGCGTTGTAGGGAGGTCATACAGGCACATGGATGCCACACACAATGCTGAGCCTCATTTTGACTTGTTTTAAGGACATTACATCAAAGTTGGATCAGCTTGTAGTGTGTTTTTCCACTTTAATTTTGGGGGTGACTCCAAATCCAGGCCTGCATTGGTTAATAAATATGATTTCCATTGATGATTTTTGTGTGATTTTGTTGTCAGCACATTCAACTTTGTACAGAACAAAGTATTCAATGAGAATATTTTATTCATTAGGATCTAGGATGTGTTATTTGAAAGTTCCCTTTATTTTTTTGAGCAGTGTATATGGGCAATATGTAAAGTTCTAAAAAACCAGCAGCACAGCCTATTTTAGATGTAAAACACTTTTTTCTCAATTCTAGATGTGCTGCCTTTGTTTGAATTGCTATATAAGGAATTGGACACCTTTGTGGCAGAACTGTAATATGACTGTGGATGAGCCCCTATAACTATATACAGGCTACAACTAACAAAAATAAAGAAAAAATCATTCTCATTTTCTTAGCTTCAATATAGTGATTTTAACAATTAGCCAAAGTGAAATGAAAAACTGCATTTGGTGACGTGCATATTTTATACCCTAATTCTGTATTGATTTAGTGTTAAGTCAAAATGTGTTAGAAGATCTGTTAACAGCTTCCACTTGGTTATTACAGAAACAATATGGCACAAATTCTGTCTGTTTCTGTTGCTGCAAAATATGAACTACACAAGACCTGGGAATAACACACTTCTCACATAAAAGCTTCCATACTGTTTCTGACAATGTCACTAGCACATACTTCATATTTTGCCACGGCTTGGGAAATTTTGTTAAAGCTGAAAATATGCTGAAACTGGTATACGCCAATGCTCCTTTTATTTCCAACAGGTTGATGTATTTGTTGTCGGGGGTCTATGAATTGGTAACTAGATCAGATGTTTACTGATTAATGATAGGTAAAATCAGGACTACACTAAGGTAAGACATATGCTTTTCATCAAGACACAGCTGTTTGTAGTAAATGATATTTCTGCTATCTTTACAATATCAGTTATGCAGTACTAGATAAAGCTAGCAGAAATCCTACAGATGGAGTTAAGTGTTGCATTTTAAGCACAGGACTCTGGTAAGTTGCAATCTCCTTATTTAACTTTGCCTACAAATCTTTATCAATCACAGTTATATAGTACATAATGTTGGAACATTATTTTCTATTGTACGTCTGCTGGTACCGGTAACTGTACACATTACAGGAAGAATTTCCATTCAATTGCTGTGTCCCAGCTGGCACAGTTATTCCCGCATGGGCAAGCATTTTGATGGATCAGTCTGTTTGCCAATCCTTGGACTTTGTTGTGATAATTGAGTTTCCTTTATCATGGGCATGCAGTTGAACAGTTGAATTGCACTTTTTGTAATGATTTTGTAATGAGTTACATAAAGCGTATTGCATGATTTTCACTTTTTAAGCCCATAATTTCCATTAGATTTACAAATAAAAAAAATTGATGTTAAAATGACCCGTTAGTTTATAACTGGAGGCTTTGTTTTGTCTTTTTACTCATTGCTGAAAGTAACTTCTATAGTTACGTTAATATAGTTATGCTAGATTTCTATTTCTGTTTCTTTATCTTTGAGGTAACAATTGTTACTTGAATCATTAATATATACGGTTACAACTATTAAGAGTAAAAAATAATTACATAGTGCTCTTTAACATACATAATAATATAAACAATAAATATCATTATTACAACTGTATAAATGATTATGCTCATTCAAGAGTAAATTCAATATTAACAGGTCTTCATATAATTAGTATGCTTTAAAATATCTCACTGCACCCCATTGTGATTGTACCCTTTTATGATGAAAGCATTACAATGATTGTTGATGTATACCTGTATAATGTTAATTGTGTTTTAAATGCTACTGTTCCATGTTGTTATTAACAAAAAAACATGTTTTAAAAAAATATATAGTTATACTAGAAGGCTACTATGGCACAATATTGTAGATATAAATCTGACATGGTGCCAGTAAAGAAGAGGGCCATCAGTTGCAATTTGCAAATTAATACTTGTAGATGATACAGTTCTGAAGGACGCAGTGATCACCTAAGGCTGCGTGCCCACTATGCGTTTTTCAAGCGTTTATGCTGCGGAATTTCCGCAGCGTAAACGCTTCAAAAACGCTTGGTAATCCGCCCCCCATGCTCCTCAATGACAAGCCGCACTGTCAATGCTCATGCTGCGGATTTTTCCGCAGCGTTTATGCTGTGCTCAAAAATCCGCAGCATGTCCATTAATTTTGCAGACACGCAGCGTAATCGCCGCCATTGACTTGCATTGAGATGCATATAATCCGTGTCAGTACATTTGTGCACACGGATTATATGCGTTTCAATGTGCGGAAGGTACCCATGTCTGGAGGAGAGAAGACGCTCATCCAAACCTGGGTACCATAGAAACTGTAAAAAAAAGAATTTAAAATAAAAAATAAAGTTTGTACTTACCTTCCGGTGTCCTCCTGATGTTATCTCTGCCGCGTCCGGTCTCTTACAATGCTCGCGCTGTTGTGAAGGACCTGCCATGATGTCATTGAGTCATGTGACCCATCACATGACTCAATGACGTCACCACAGGTCCTTCACAACAGCGCGAGCCGCCCAAGAGACCGGACGCGGCAGAGATAACACCGGGAGGACACCGGAAGGTAAGTATAAACTTTATTTTTTTATTTTTTACCAATCTTATTCTTTTTTCTTAACTAACTTGGTCACACTACTATAAATCCATGCCGGTTGCATGGATTTATATAGTTTGAACAATTTGTCAAGCACTTTTCCAAGTGATGCTAAAATCGCTTGGAAAAGCGCTTGATAACCCGCATGCAGAAATGCATGCAAAGACGCTTGACAAAGGCTTCTACCTGGCGGGAAAAACGCATGTAAAATCCGCATGCGTTTTTCCAGCCAGGGAGAAGCGTAAAAAATATGCAGCATTTCTGCATCGTGGGCACATAGCCTTATTCAGCTTCATAATGAATGTAACTATAATAAGTGATTCACTCATTGGTATTTCTTATTACTACTGATACTTATTCCTGTAAACCATATTAAGCAGCCTGATCAGTAGTGTTATTCCCAGCCTGTGAAACTCAATAAGTAGTACATCAATATGGAAAGGAAAGGTTTGAAGCAGGTCGGGTTCTGGTGATTTCTTTGAATGTCATTTAGTTCTTGACTAGGAAAAAAAGTGTAACTATAGATAAATTACATCTCAGTCAAAGGGTTCATATTTGTCATTGATAACATGAAAAAATATACTTAACTACAGTAGTGGTGCACAATTTATTCGAAATAATAACTACGTTACCATATGAAGCAAGAATTGGGCCGTCCTTTTTTAAAAAAATAATGAGTCTATAAAGGCATCTCTTGGCCTGGAGAACAAAGGCCATTAATGCATTAAATGGATGGTCATTAATTTGAAGGACTGTTATATAATGCCACTTACAGATGTAGATGCAGCATAATGAGGATAGTTTGGTTATAAAAGCTGATCTCCAGTAGAGTTGAGCCACCCCCGTAGTGTTCGGGTTCGGTGCGGTTCGTCGAACACCGGTGCGTTCGCCAAACTGTTCCTCGAATTGTTCGTCGAACACCGTCGAACACCGTTAAAACCAATGGCAGGCAAACAAAAACACATAGAAACACATAGAAAACACATTCAAAGGTGTCCAAAAGCTGACAAACTGCTCAGAAGACACAACTAACACATGAAAAAGTGACAAGCACATATAGTCATGCGAAAAGAAAAGAGGTGGATGAGTAAAAGGAGGGGGAGACACAGATATAGGCATGTCATGCCCTTCTGAAATCAGGAAAGGCTGGAGTAAAAATCTAAAATCAGCCTACCAACACACAGACGTCGTGACAAGAAAATTAAAAAAAAGAAATATCTTTAGGTAGAATGGCGGTTCCATTCAGAACACTTTCCTTACAAGACGTAGTGGTATCCCCGTTGTGAGTTGTGCCAAAAACGGAACCCAATACATTTGGACTAATCCACCATTTGTCATATCCAAGGGGCAGGTCAGTAAACGAAAACATCGACGCGGAACCAAGTTCAGTAGTATATACTGTACATCCTTTGACAAGGCAATCAGGCGGATCAAGATGTTGGGAAGGGTCACCCTTATGGCCAAAACAGACATTGATGCGGTGTTCCGGTTTCTTACTACCTGTGCCTCCAAATAGTGTCCACCTATTGGGCTGCTTCTGGGAAGGAGCATACTATACAGATCGCTGTTTGCCCATGGGGTGGTCCAGATCCTGCTCACTATTTGAGGCGTCTAGTTGCTTCCTCGAATGGGTTGTAATGGAGGTTTCTAAGGGGGCACATATTATCCATTACCTCGACAACTTCTTATGCCTGGGCCCAAAAGATTCGCCACAGTTTGAATACACGCCGTAGTCCACCTGTGAGAAGGAGAGAGCTGGAGGGAGAGCGGACACCACAGAGCCGAGGGGTTAGATGGAAAACGGAAGAAGGAAAGAGGGCGAGGTAGGTAAGGGAGCACAGTAGAAGGCCGACCTGAGCTCCCCCACATTCCTGCTGGGCGGGGAACAGCCCTGGGAAGAAAAGCCGCTTGCGCATCCCTTTGAGGTTACGGGCGCGAGCGGGCAGAGGGACTACGCTTCAGTGCGAAGCTGACACGGCAGTCCGTTCCATCCCGTGCGACCTCCGTGTCGCCGGGTTTGTGCCAGAGCCGCGGTGGACCCTGACGGCCAGTCCCCCTCTCCCAATACTGGTGCCTGTCCGCTAGCGGGTCGAACATCTGCAGAAGAAAGACCATCTTCCAGCCAAACTAAGATGTCGACTTCTTTTCGTGGACAATGTGATACGATCAATTTCTTACGGACACGCCCATCGCTACAAATTCTAGATGAGGCACAAAAACAGCAGGTGCTTCAATGGATATCAAGTGCTCCTTCAAGTTGGCTCTCCTCCACCTCAACTTCAACATCACAAATACTCCAGTCCTCAGATGTGTCACCCCAATCGCACTTGCTTCCTCACAGCTCCCAAGTCTCCAGCTGCCCATCTGAGTATGGGGTAGAACAGATGGTTGAGTCTGCAGAGCTGTTTACTCAAACTATAGCCTGGGAAATGGAGGTCTGCTCCAGAGCTTCTGTTAATCCAGACAAGGAAATGATCTGCACTGATGCCCAGAATCTTTAGGAGTCGGATCCAGGACCAGATGAAGAAAGTTCTGAGCATAATGTAGACCCTCGTTCCCAAACTGTAACTCCTGTTGGTGGAGACAATGATGAAGACGATGATGAGACTGAAATACCTGATTGAAGCGACAACTTGACTTTTTGGTCAGGGCAGGAAGAGGTTGGCTCTGAGGACGACCGGTGTGAGAACACACAGGGTGATGATGACGAGGTTGGAGATCCCACTTACTGTCAACCCACAGTAAGCCAGTCGATGAGGTCAGCAGAGGAGGTGAAGGAGGATGCTATTGATGATGAGGTTAGGTTGCGCCTTCCTGGACAGAGACGGAGTACTGGAAGCACGTCAACAACTGTATCCTCAACCACAACTCTTCACGTCGCATGGGCTCTAAGCCTTGCATAGCTTGGGCATTTTTTCAGATTGATAAGGATGACCCAACTCGTGTTATCTGTAATATTTGTTACCAAAAGCTAAGTAGAGGCCAAAAAATCCATAGTTTGAGTACTTCATGCATGAACCATCACATGGATATGAAGCATAAGTTGCAGTGTGAAGCTCACTGTGCTACAATGCGGCCAAGCGGGCCGGGCCAACCACCGTCTGCCCCATCTTGGGCATTCACGGCCTCTTCATCCTCTGTGACTGTGGGGACAGCATTCACACATGTTTTTGGACGCAGACCTGCCACCTCTTTACCCGCAACAGCCAGTGTGATTGGCAGGTCATCATTTCATTTGGAAGTGGAAACACCAGCTGGTGTTGAGCGCTCTCCGACATCGAGAGCACCACCTTTGGATCAAGGCAACCTAACTTTTCCGCCTGCATCTTCCTCCCAGACTGGCAGTTTGCCGGGGACACCCTACTCAACCCCGTCTAAGCACAACAGCCTGCCCCCGGTCCCTTAGATGTGGACAAGTAAAAGATCATTTCCTCCTTGCCATGACAAAGCTAAGAGGTTGAATTTCACCATCTGCAAGCTGTTGGCTACAGAAACGCTGCCTTTCCGCCTGGTGGACACAGATGATTTTCGCGATCCTTTGTCCATCGCAGTGCCCCAGTACCAGATGCCCAGTCGGACGAGTAGGCATGGACAGGGGCGTTACATGTCGTTGACTGGGCACTGGGTAACTATGGTGACAGCAGGACAAGGGGCTGCTGTCTAAGTCTTGCCGTCCCCACGAGTTGTGCGTAAATCCTCTTTATCTAGAAGTTCCTCAACTGCTTCTGCCTCCTCAACCTCCTCTCAGTCCTCCTCCTGCACGCCAAGCCTGTCTGGTAATGCCACCCACTTTCTTACTGCGCAGAAGGAATCCTGCACACCTCCTTACTATGCTGGCAGCAGAGCTCAACGGCATCAGGCGGTGTTTACTTTGAAATGTCTGGGAAATGTGAGTCACACAGCTGAGGAGTTGTGGTCAGCTCTGCAGAACCAGTTTCATGAATGGTTGTCTCCACTGGACCTGCAACCAGGTAAGGCCGTGTGCGACAATGCTGCAAACCTGGGTGTGACCCCTCGCCGGGGCAATGTTACACACGTGCCTTGTATGGCTCACGTGTTGAACCTGGTTGTCCAGCAATTTTTAGCCCACTATCCCGGTCTAGATGGCCTTCTGCAGAGGGCACGTTCGCTGTGTGCTCACTTCCGCCGTTCAAATCCCGCAGCTCAACGACTTACATCTCTACAGAAGTCGTTGGGCCTGCCAGTTCACCGGCTGAAATGCGATGTGCCGACACGGTGGAATTCAACTCGCACATGTTGCAGCAACTGTGGCAGCACCGACAAGCCCTGGTGCAATTTGTTCTGATGTATAGCCTGGGCCAACGAGAGGTGGGGCAAATCACGCTGTAGGAGTGGTCTCAGATCAGGGACCTATGCACCCTTATGCACAGTTTTGAAATGGCGACGAAGATGTTTAGTGATGACGACGATGCCATTATCAGCATGACTATTCTGGTGATTTACATGCTGGAGCACCTGTTAAACAAAATTCGGAGTCAGGTGGTGGGAAAAGAGGAGGTGGAGGAAGTAGAGGAGGAGTCGTATGTGGAAGGGATAACATCTCCAAGGTCCAGACGGTCGGCAGCAACAAGGCGGCAGGCATGGGAGGGTGGGGGAGAGGGATTAACCAGGGCGCATGGTAGCAGCCAAACTAGTGAGGGAGGTACAGGAGCTGAGGAAGAAGTGGAGGACGAACTGGCGATGGGCATGGAAGACTCATCAGATGAGGGAGACCTTGATCACATTTCTGTTGTGCGAGGTTGGGGGGAGAGGGCAGAGGAAGGAAGCATGATTCTTACCTTGCTACCAACACAACAAGGAATTGGTCCTCCTGGATGCGCAAGACACATAAGTGCCTTCTTGCTGCACTACCTGCAACATGACCCTCGGATTGTCAGAATTTGAAGTAATCCTGACTACTGGGTTGCCACACTCTTAGATCCCCGGTACAAAAGTAAATTTGCCGAAATAATTCCTGCCATAGAAAGGGATTCATGCATGCAGGCGTATCAGCAGAGGCTGTTGCAGAATCTTATATGTGCTTTTCCACAAAACACCAGTGGCGCACGTAGTGAATCTCAAAGTTCTAACTTGCCAACCGTGGGACTGTCGAGTCTTCATCACTCAAACCGTAACAGTAACACAGTTTCTGCTGGTAACAGCAATTTTGGGGAATCGTTTCACCACTTTTTTAGACCATCCTTTGCAAGGCCAGAGGAGACAAGAAGTCTGACACATAGTCAACGCCTAGAGAGGATGGTACAGGAGTATCTCCAAGTGAACATCGAAGCCATGACTGTGTCACTGGACCCTTGCTCATTTTGGGATTCCAATCTGTAAAAATGTCCGGAGCTCGCCACTCACGCCTTGGAGATCTTGTCATGCCCTGCGGCCAGCATTCTCTCTGAACATGTGTTCAGCGCTGCTGGTGGTGTGCTGATAGATAAGCACACGCGGCTGTCCACTGAGAATGTAGACAGAATCACATTCATAAAGATGAACAAATCATGGATCCGCAAGGACTTTTCTACCCCTGTGTCATCCTGGGGAGACTAAAAGCTTGAGGATATGGTAAAATCACCTCACCAACCATTTTAAACAACTCTGGGGCAATTGATGCCACTTAAGTTGTGTCTGTGTCACAATTTTTGGAAAAAATGGAGACTCTTTTTGGAGTCACCTTGCTGTGTTTTACATGACGTTGGCATTGTCAATTCTAGGTGGGTTGGGTTGCTCCCCCTCCCCCTTTTAACCGTAAGAAACTACATACACTATGGCTTGGGGTAACACAGATGGTTGAGTCTGAAGAGCTGCTTACCCAGAGGTCTGCTCCAAAGCTTCAGTGTCTGCTAGTCAGCGCAGTAGCCAAGCTCTGAAGCAAGCTACACCGCCTGTGTATCTAATAAGAATTTTTAACTGCATTTAGCCCAGGCAATACTTTCGGCGTAGTAGCCCAGCTGCGAAGTAAGCTGCACTGCCTGAGTATCTAATAAGAATTTTTAACTGCATCTAGCCTAGGCGGGCTGTGGGGACCCCCAACCAAACCCAGACGCTCAGCCCCCCTACCGCCCCCCTTTCCTTGACAATACAATAATGTAACTCTTACAACTGGATGGGTGAGGATCGGTCACAGCTTTATTAACTCTTTATACTCATTCCATTAGAAAGGCATTTTATTTCTAAAATAATTCTGCTTGTGGCAGCATGCCCTGTGTCTCCACACCGGCAAGTTGGCCAACAAGTGTAACTCTCCAACATGTCCTTTCTATTTCCAGGCCACGGTGGATCCTGCGTTCTTGTATGCAGGACTCTGATCCCCATCCATCACTCTTAATGCTTGTTCCACTCCATCCTGGAGTCCTGACAGGAATATGTCCAGTCCAATATTCATTAAGTGAACACCGTCGGGCCGTATGAGGCCTGCTTTATCTCCTTCCAGTTGTCGGTGTCGTATCACTACACCGCCTCTGTCTCTTCTAAATTTTGCCATCCAAATATTTATTACCCATCTTGTCCGTTCGATGACCATGATGTCTCGTGCACCTCGCCATACCGCGCTCGGCACAATCTCTGACCATACTATAGTTAGTTTTGTGAAAAATTCTCTGAAGCGCTCAGTGTCTAGTTTCATTATTGCCATTAGTTATGCGCTCTTGTGATGACCTAGGTCGTTTCCCCCGGCCTGTATAACTAAGATGACCGGACCTCTTGCCTCTCTCCCTACCTTGATTACCTCCATTAGTACCTGTGGCCATTGCAGGCCTCTAATACCTCTCCAGTTCAAATATGTGTTATGAAACTCTAATTTCCTCCCGCCTGGGCGGACTTTCACCCTTTTTTCTGCCCAATATATATACGAGTGGCCTATCACCCACACTGTTGGCTTAGCGTCACCTGTAAAAGAAACAAACCACGTTAGGATAACAAGTCCAGTCTTATGTATCTCGCCAAACACGTGGATCGCCATCTCCCTATCCTCTGAACTTCCGTTTCTGACAGTCCTGCTCTTGCTGCTTCCGTGGCCGCGCCTATGCTGAATGAGTGTGTCCCGTAATCTTTGGGGTGGTTCCCTGCCGATGTTAGGCATTTATTAAATATAGCTTGGAACTGATTTCTTGATAATGGCGTTCCATCAATGTGTGATAGGAAGAAATTACTTTGTGATCTGATGGTTATACAGTATATGTTTTTACTATTGTTACCCGACTCAGTGTAACGTTTGTGGGTTGTAGAAGTTCCCAAGTGCCCCGGCCCGCTGGAACCGTGCGTATGCGTAGATGTATTGCATTATTGGCTATGACTACTAGTGTTGAGCCACCCCCGTAGTGTTCGAGTTCGGTTCGTCGAACACCCGTATGTTCGCCGAACTGTTCGTCGAACTGTTCGTTGAACACCATCGAACACCATTAAAACCAATGGCAGGCAAACAAAAACACATAGAAAACACCTTCAAAAGGTGTCCAAAAGCTGACAAACTGCTCAGAAGACACAACTAACACATGGAAAAGTGACAAGTACATATAGTTATGCGAAAAGAAAAGAGGTGGAGGAGTAAAAGGAGGGGGAGACACAGATATAGGCATGTCATGCCCTTCTAAAACCAAAAAAGTGCGAAGCCGACACGGCCAGTCCATTCCTGCCCGTGCGACCTCCGTGTCGCCGGGTTTGTGCCAGAGCTGCGGTGTACCCTGACGGCCAGCCCCCCTCTCCCAATAATGGTGCCTGTCCGCTGGTGGGTCAAGCGAGCCCCCCTGCGGTGGAGGCAGGTCTAATCTTTTTAATTTAAATTGTCTCTCTAATTTGAATGTGTACACTTTAAATCCTTTTACAAGGATCTATTGGAGGGCAAGTCTCATGCCAGCAGCCGCGGTAATTCCACCTCCAGTAGCGTCCACTAAAGCTGCTCCAGTTAAAAAGCTTTTATAAGGATCAAGCTTGGAGGTCCACCGCAAGGCGTCCTACTGCCAGTCCCAGCCCCTGTGCCTTGGGGTGACTCCCCGATGCTCTTCACTGTGTCTCCCGGGGGCCCGAAGCATTTCCTTTGAAAAAATTAAGTGTCCAAACTACAGGTGGTGTAGCTTGCTTAACAGCTGGGTTAATCCGCTGACTAGCAGACACTGCTACTAGGCCCAAAGTATTGCTTGGGCTAGATGCAGTTAAAAATTTGTAATTAGATACTCTCGTTGGATGCTGAGAAAGCATTCCATAGAGTCTCCTGGCACGCCATATATTATTCTTGGGGTAGGGGACCCTTTTAAAACCAAAATCATGGCCCTGTATCGCAATCCGTCAGCTAGGCTGAAGATAAATGGAACATTATCATCACCTTTCATAATCACCAATTGGACAAGGCAGGGATGTGACGCGCCCCTGGGCCTGTGTCGCGCTGCGATGCGCACGCGGGAGCTTACCCGGAGCCGGATCTCTTGAGGGTTGTAGTCTCGTGGCGGCGACCCGGTCCGTGCCCAGGGAGTCAAACTGAGCGGCGATGTACTAGCAGTAGATGGTTGGTGACTACGCCACCCGCTGAATGCAGCTATGGAGCTGCCGCTGCAGGGCAGACCGCTGAGGCCGGTGGAAGGATGGTGCAGCGTGGATGGTATAACCCCCAACGGGAGGGGTATGGCCTCAGGGCAGCCGACGTGGATAATGGGGGTAGCAGGAACCACTCAGAGACGGTGCGGTGTAGTTCAGGGTCTTTACTGGTGACAAAGAAAGACCCTCCCGGAGTACTTGCTAGTGATAGGGGCCTGGTCAGTCCTTGAGCAGATGGGATTTCCCCTGGCCAGGCGGAGTTGTAGGCCTTCCCAACTAACTGTACTCTTCTGGCTACCTTGCTAGAGGCGGGAATAAGTAGCCCACGTCCCTGAGTGTACCGTGTGGTGCTCACCCGTATGGCCGGTGACTCGGGGCCTTCTAATGGCTTCCGCTCCACGATGGCGGTGCTGGTCCCACGCGTGTGACCGTGCCTTCGGGCTTCTGGGCCAGAGGACCTGAAATCCTCTGCCGGACGGTTTCTGCTGCTGGGTAGGAGTTAGTCCCCACAGCCTCGGACTCCGGGTCCGGTTAGAAATCCTCTCAGTCAGGGCGAGCTCTGCAGCTGCCAGCCCCTGACTCGCTGTAACACTGCTCCCCACAGAGCTCCTGATGTTTCTTGCTATGCTGCTTCTCTTCTCTACTCTTGTTCTGTCTTCTTTCTCACTCACTCTGCCTCAGCCCCGGGTTTATATAGGGGAAGTCCTTCCCCTCCCAAGACTGGGCAGGAGGTGTGGCATGCACAGGATCCCTGACCAAAGGACCTCCCACCTGCTCTCAGACGTAATATCTCTATCACTGTGGCAACCAGACCCCTGGGGTGTCACATTCCCCCCTAGTGAAATTTAGTACTCCGGGACTAAACATATTTTTTTTTTTGAAAAACATAACAAGGTATAGCAATAACAATACAATAAGAAAAACACATAAGATGGTTACGGCGTGTCCGCAACCGGGTGCAGTTTTGAAAAGCAAGGTGTCCATTTCACCAAAACAGGGAGACGTAACCAGGTAGGGGCCTGTCCTGCCCCGAGTCCTTAACAGTCTTTAGTCCATCCTGGGTTACGCTCCAACTATGTACAAGGATTCCCGGTAAATCCACCAAGGACTCCTAAAAAGAACTAGAAACACAAAATTATACACAAGCAACTATAAACAAGTAAACATTATAAGATAGCTTAAACATTTAGATCCTCCAACGTGCGGGTAGCTGGCCTCTAGTGGCCCTAGTGGACCTACGGAGCTGACTGTCTGGCCCTGAACTACAGGGTGTAGGAGCTGTCAAGGGTAAACTGGGCAGCTGTCTATGGGCCCTCTGGCTCACTAGGGGTATGGCAGGCTCACTATAAGCAGAGGGTTGATTTTCCGGGTCTGCTTGTGTAGAGTCTTCTGCCTCCTGGACCGGCTGTTCTTCCAGCTCTACCGGTTGCTCCGTAGGTTCTTGGGATGATTGTTGGAGGAAGGTGAGTACGGGTACCACAACTGCACCATTGACTTGAGTCCAAGACCGAGGGAAGTCCCCGAGCACGGTACTAACCATATCTTCCCTTTCCTCTACGGGTCGATGGTCTTCCTGGTCCTCTTCAGGGTTCCTCAGTTGTTCGGGACACTTCTTCAGGTGGTCCCGGGATACAATGGCTGTGGTTTCCCCTCCGTCTTTACTGATGGTACAGACCTTCGGGTTTTCGTGGCTTGAGGGCAGTACGGTGTACGGGTCCTTCTCCCACTGGTCGTCCAACTTGTGGAGCCGTCTCTTCCTCTTCAAGACCTGCTCTCCGGGTACCAGTGGAACAGCGGGAGCATACTGGTTGTAAGTTTTCTCTTGTCTTTCCCTAGCCTGACAGAGACTTCGCTCCACGCTCTCCTGTACTCTCCGGTACTGCTGCTGCCTCTCTGTGTCCCAGTCTGTTTCTGGTGAAGTGTCCTCGGGTGTCAGGACTCCCATTTCCAGGTCAACAGGTAACTTACCAGGTCTTGCCCTCATTAGGTAAGCCGGGGTACAGTTGGTGGAACCTACCGGGATGTGGTTGTATAGGTCCACCAGATCGGGCAACTTTTCAGGCCACAGACTGCGTTCTTCCAGGGGCAACGTTTTTAGAAGATCCATTACCACCTGGTTCATTTTTTCACAAAGTCCATTAGTCTGCGGATGGTAGGGTGTCGTCCTTATCTTCCGGCAGCCATACAGATTGCAGAATTCCTGGAAGACCTCCGCTTCAAAGGCAGGTCCCTGGTCCGTCAGCACTTGGTCCGGGTACCCGTGTGGACGGCAAAAGTGCTGCTGGAAGGCTCTAGCTGCTGTTTGAGCCGTTAAGTCCTTGACGGGGACGACAACCAGAAACCGGGAGTAATGATCCACGATGGTTAACGCGTAGACGTAGCCACTTCTGCTTGGGGTCAGTTTTACATGATCCAAGGCTACCAGTTCCAACGGTTGCCGGGTGACGATGGACTGCAGGGGAGTCTTCTGGCTGGCGCGGTCCTTCCTTCTCAGGTTGCACGGGCCACAGTCTCTGCACCACTTCTCAATGGTTCCCCTCATGCCTACCCAGTGGAATCGCTCGCGCAGCAGGAACTCCAGCTTCTTCCACCCGAAGTGTCCAGCTCCGTCGTGGTATGCCTCCATCACCATGGCTGCGTCTCTTCGTGGCACCACTACTTGCCAGAGTAATTCATGCGTCCGGGAGTTAACTATTCTGCGGCACAACTTCCCTTTGTAAAGGAACAGTCGACTCTTCTCTGCCCATAGTTGTTTGGCTTCCTCCGGAGCGTCTGGTTCAAGGCGAGCCTCCGGCCGAGTCAGCATCTCCTTCACCAGTCGGACGGCAGGGTCGCTGTCTTGCGTTTCCGCCCAGTTGTAGTGAGGTAAGGGGTTCAACGTAGCAGCCTGCTTACTCCTTACCCGGTGGGAATACTGGATAGTCCCATGACGGTGGAACGCAGGGAGTTCAATTTCTTCCAGTCCCTCCGGATCTTCTCCTTCGTCCGGCAGGTTGGGCATCCTGGACAGGGCGTCCGCGTTAGTATTGGAGCGCCCTGCCCGGTATTTGATTATGAACTCGTAGTTGGACAGACGGGCCATCCATCTCTGCTCCAGGGCACCGAGTCTTGCCGTGTCCAGGTGTGTCAACGGGTTGTTATCCGTGTACACGGTGAACCGGGAAGAAGCAAGGTAATGCTTAAAGCGCTCAGTGACTGCCCATACCACGGCCAGGAACTCTAGCTTAAATGAGCTATAATTCTCGGGGTTCCTTTCGGTGGGTCGCAGTTTTCGGCTGGCGTAGGCGATTACTCGTTCTTTCCCCTGCTGGATCTGGGACAGTACGGCTCCTAGCCCGATGTTACTGGCGTCGGTGTAGAGGATGAAGGGCTGGCTATAATCCGGGTACGCCAAGATTTCATCCCCCGTGAGGGCCATCTTCAGCTGGCGGAAGGACTCTTCTTCTAGCTCTTCCCATTTGAAGGGCGGCTTCTGGTTCTTGGCCTTCCGGGACTGGCCTATCAGGAGGTCCTGCATAGGCGCTGCCTTTTTGGTGAAATCGGGAATAAACCTTCGGTAGTAGCCTACCAACCCGAGGAACTGCCGCACTTCTTTTACGCTGGAGGGGCTTGGCCATCCCTTAATTGCGGTGATCTTATCGGGGTCGGGAGCCACTCCGTCAGCGCTCACCACGTGTCCCAGGTACTGCACCTTTGGTTTCAGGAGGTGACACTTGGAGGGTTTCACCTTTAGGCCGTAACTCGCCAGAGCTTCGAACACCTCCGCCAGATGTTTCAGGTGGTCCTCATAAGTTTTGGAGTATACGATGACATCGTCCAGGTACAACAGGACCGTCTCGAAGTTTCTGTGGCCCAGACAGCACTCCATTAATCGTTGGAAGGTTCCTGGGGCGTTGCAGAGTCCGAACGGCATGCAGGTGAACTCACTAAGTCCCATCGGGGTGGTGAATGCGGTCTTCTCCCGGTCCGCCTCTGCTACAGGAACCTGCCAGTACCCGCTAGTGAGATCCAAGGTAGAGAAGAAGTTAGCAGATCTTAAAGCAGCCAATGACTCCTCTATCCTTGGTAAGGGGTACGCATCCTTGTGTGTGATACGGTTGATTTTCCGGTAATCTACACACATCCTCATGGTGTTGTCTTTCTTTTTGACTAAAACTAGCGGGGCTGCCCAGGGGCTACAGCTATCCCGGATTACCCCAGCCTCCTTCATGTCTCTAAGCATCCCCTTGGCGTGTTGGTAATGTGCAGGGGGTACGGGTCGATACCTCTCTTTTATGGGAGGATGATCTCCCGTGGGGATGCGGTGTTCTATCCCCTTGACTCGCCCGAAGTCTAACGGGTGTTTACTAAACACTCTCTCATACTCTTGAACCACCCGGTAGACTCCCTGTTTCTGGTGGGAGGGAGTGGAGTCAGTTCCCAAGTGTAGTTGCTGACACCAATCCTCCATTACTTTCTTAGAGCCGTTACCTTCCTCCGGGTGAGATGGAGGCAAGGGTTCCACAGACTGTATAGAGTTTTGGTTGATGGTATATAATTTTGCTAGCGTGGCATACCGGGGCAGGTACACTTCCCTCTCCCCGATATTGATTATGCGAACGGGCACCCTCCCATGGCGTACATTGACCACCCCCCGTGCTGTCAAAATGGTGGGCCTACTGTCTGAGTAAACTGGTTCTACCATTGCCTGGTAATCTCTACCTCTCAGACCAATAGCTGCCCGGCACCAAATCATCATTTCGCTTTTTGGGGGCATGGCAATAGGGAAAGGGTCACACATTCTTACGCTACCAATCTCACCGCCGGAGAGTTCCACCTGTTGCCGTCGCATCAGTGCCCGGATCTCTTTCTGGAGCACTCGCTGCTCGCCGGAGCTGGCGTTCTTGGCAACCTGCTGTAGAAGGAAAATCACCTCTGCAAGACAATTCTCAATTACATTAGTTCCTAGAGTTATTTTTGGGTGGCTCTCATGTTTGTCAATGTCTACAATGATCAGTCCCTGTGCTGCCAGTTCGACTCTACCGATTTTGATGGTCACCTCTTTAAATCCGATCTGTGGCACGGGCTGGCCATTGCTGGCGATGATACTCAAGTCGTCGTCAGGGTAGCGGGTAATATCCGAGTCATTCCAGTACTGCTTAAAGAGCACGTACGGGATAGTGGTGACCTGTGACCCGGTATCCAGTAGGGCACTCATGGGAATGCCATCCAGTACCACAGGCAAGACTGGACGTCCTCCCACATATCTGTCGTGCCAGTTCGATGGGCCTGGTGATCTTTTTCCTGGGGGTTGGCCCTCTACCCCAGGTTGTGCCCGTTTAAAGAACAGTACCTTTCCATATGTCCGGGTTGATTGCAGCGGCGGCAGATGGGTCGTCCGTCCTCGCTGTATCGGTCACTGGGTCTTCCTCTGGCCGGTGGGGTCCTCCTTGGTCGACGCCACGGGATGTCCTCCGGTCCGGATGCCAGCTGGATCTTCCCTGGGGTGGAAACCTGTAAAGACTGCACAGTTCGGGTTAGCGCAGCAACGCTCTTAGCTAGCTCTTGGACCTGATGGCGTAGGTCTGGAGCCGGGTCATTGTCCAAAGCCTGCGCATCAGCTCCCACAGGCCCTGCCGACAAGGGCGCCGCCTCCTGGTGGTAAGTGATAGCTGGGCGCCTGTGGGTCACAACGCCACCCGGTGCCGGTTCTCGGAGCACCCGGATGGCTCTGTCCTTGAACTGTGCAAAGTCCAGATGGGGATCCTGTAAGGCCATTGCCCGCAACTGGGTTCGGTGGGCATTGCAATATAAACCCTCTATAAATTGTTCAGTCAACAGCCTGTCCTCGTTTCCCACCCCATCAGGGTCGGTCTGCTTTATGGCCCTCAGGGCCTCTTGTAGGTTTAGTGCATAGTCCCTTATACTCTCATGCGCTCGCTGCTTGCACCCGTAGAATCTAAGCTTAATCTCGGCTGAGGTGCGGGTATCAAAGGTGTCCTTCAGCCGGGTTAGTATCCCTGCGACAGTCTTCCTCCCAGGTGGCCAGGATTTTACTTCCCTTTTGGCTGCCCCGGTTAGTTGGGCCACCAGGATGCTCACTTTTTGCTCTTCTGTGAGGGGGTACACCTGGAAGAGGCTATCCAGCTTTTCTCTAAAGTCATGCAGGGTATGTGACTCCCCTGAGTACTGGGGTAGCCAAGCTGCTCCCGGGATATAGGGCATGGTGAAAGGCATAACTGCAGCAGCGGTGGCGCTGGCGGGGGTTGAGGCAGGGAAGCTCTCCTCCGTATCCGACATCTTCCTCCCCCCTAGTGGACCGTGGCCTACCTTGCGATGATCCTGTTCCGTAGGCCGCGGCTCCGCAGTGGATCGTCAGGGTTGAGGACCTTCCGTCGCGCTCCGGTGACGTCGGCGTCTGCTGGGCTCCTTCCAGGACCTTACGCAACGTCCGGACGTGAGGCGGGGCTTCAGTTCTCGCGCGCTTTCGGAGTCCACGCCCCTCTTCTTCCCGCGCGGCGTCCTCAAGATGGCGTCCAATGGCGGGAAAACTCCACGGATGGCGGGAAGAAGGTCGAAGATGGCGCCGGATGGCGGGAAAACTTCGCGGATGGCGGGAAGAAGGTAGAAGATGGCGCCGGATGGCGGGAAACCTCCACGGATAGCGGGAATCTTCACCACTGGTAATTTTGAACAGTCTTTGCTTTTCAGGCACGCAGTACCCGGTGGTTGCGGGCACGAGATCCTGCCGACTACGCCAAAGTTGACGCGCCCCTGGGCCTGTGTCGCGCTGCGATGCGCACGCGGGAGCTTACCCGGAGCCGGATCTCTTGAGGGTTGTAGTCTCGTGGCGGCGACCCGGTCCGTGCCCAGGGAGTCAAACTGAGCGGCGATGTACTAGCAGTAGATGGTTGGTGACTACGCCACCCGTTGAATGCAGCTATGGAGCTGCCGCTGCAGGGCAGACCGCTGAGGCCGGTGGAAGGATGGTGCAGCGTGGATGGTATAACCCCCAACGGGAGGGGTATGGCCTCAGGGCAGCCGACGTGGATAATGGGGTTAGCAGGAACCACTCAGAGACGGTGCGGTGTAGTTCAGGGTCTTTACTGGTGACAAAGAAAGACCCTCCCGGAGTACTTGCTAGTGATAGGGGCCTGGTCAGTCCTTGAGCAGATGGGATTTCCCCTGGCCAGGCGGAGTTGTAGGCCTTCCCAACTAACTGTACTCTTCTGGCTACCTTGCTAGAGGCGGGAATAAGTAGCCCACGTCCCTGAGTGTACCGTGTGGTGCTCACCCGTATGGCCGGTGACTCGGGGCCTTCTGATGGCTTCCGCTCCACGATGGCGGTGCTGGTCCCACGCGTGTGACCGTGCCTTCGGGCTTCTGGGCCAGAGGACCTGAAATCCTCTGCCGGACGGTTTCTGCTGCTGGGTAGGAGTTAGTCCCCACAGCCTCGGACTCCGGGTCCGGTTAGAAATCCTCTCAGTCAGGGCGAGCTCTGCAGCTGCCAGCCCCTGACTCGCTGTAACACTGCTCCCCACAGAGCTCCTGATGTTTCTTGCTATGCTGCTTCTCTTCTCTACTCTTGTTCTGTCTTCTTTCTCACTCACTCTGCCTCAGCCCCGGGTTTATATAGGGGAAGTCCTTCCCCTCCCAAGACTGGGCAGGAGGTGTGGCATGCACAGGATCCCTGACCAAAGGACCTCCCACCTGCTCTCAGACGTAATATCTCTATCACTGTGGCAACCAGACCCCTGGGGTGTCACAGATGTCCTCTGTCCCCTCTCTTATACATCCTAGTGATGGAGCACCTGCTCTCATCAATTCACGATAACCCCAATATTAGGGGGATTGAGGTGGGAGGCACCGAGTACAAGTGCTCTGCATTTGTTGATGATGTCCTAGTATATATCACTCAACCACATATATCCATCACTGCTGTTATGGCTGAAATAGATCACTTTGGTACATGGTCAAATTTTAAAGTCAATGCAGCGATGTCTGAGGCCCTCGATGTCTCCCTCCCCAAATCCATACAGGATTCCATTCAGTCCAACTTTCCCTTTGCCTGGCCCTCACAGGGTATCAAATACTTAGGAATTCGTATTCATAGAGACCTCTCCCGTCTATTTTATCTTAATTTTGGGCCCTTTATTGAACAACTCCAAAGAGATCTTACTTCTTGGACGGTGAAGGATTTTTCCTGGTTCGGCAGAATAAATATACTAAAAATGAACGTCCTACCTAAACTCTTATACCTCTTCCAAACCGTTTCCGTGGTAATTCCCTCAAATTTTTGGAAAAGACTATGCAGTAGCTTTTGCAGATTTATCTGGGCAAGTGGGCGTCCACGCATTCGGGGGGACTTTCTGGTCAGACACAAACAAAAGGGGGGCCTTAGCCTTCCGGATAGTAGAAGGTATTACATGGCAGCAGTACACGCTAGAATCCTGGACTTCTCCCATCATTCGGAGGGGAAATTGTGGGTCAAAATAGCTCAATCTATTTGTCCTAAAGCTCTTACCACTCTCCCATGGTGCGCCCATTTAATTGTCCCTCTCTTGGCCTCATGTCATATAGTACTTATGCCACTGCTTTGGCTTTGAGATCCCCAAAAAAAAAGCTTATCCTCAATCGACCCCCAGGGCCCCTTGCTCCCGATTTCAGATAATCCAGATTTCCCACCAGGACTATCTGCAAATAGATTTCTCGGTTCAAATAAATCCCATCCGATATTATTTTCTCATGTCATCTCCAATACTTCGCTGCTCCCCCTCAATGATTTGTTACAGGGAAGAGCCACTTCCCCGAAGGCTAATTTTGAATATAGCCAGTTACAACACTTCTATTCAACTGTGAAGAAGGGCACACATCTTCATAGAGATCTCACAAACTTTGAAAAATTGAGCCTATCATTGTCACCCCCTACACACTCCATCTCCCTACTGTATAATCTCCTCATTGCCCAGGTAAATGACAGTAGGCCAGGATTCTGCGGTGCATGGGAAAGGGAACTGGGGAAGTCCTTCTCTGACTCACAATGGGATAAATGTTTCTTCCTAACACATAAAACCTCAATAGGGTCCAAAGCTCAGGAAACCTCCTTCAAAATTATCTCTAGATGGTACCGGGTACCAGCAGTCCTTCATAGATGGTATCCAGTGGTCTCAGATAGATGTTGGAGATGTGGGGAGGGGGAAGGGAATGTCACACATATGGTGGGCATGCCCTATAATAAATGCATTTGGGCAAAGGTGGTTCTCATGATTGAGAAAATAACTGGTTTGACTATCCCTAATACACCAGAAGCCCTCCTTTTATCAATGTTACCAATAAGTAAACGTAGTTATAAAAGGTCATCAATAGGCTACCTAATACAGGCGGCTAAGAATGTCATTCCACGACACTGGAAAAGCAGAGACCCACCCACAATGGAGGAATGGTTTGCGGAGATCTCCCTCCTTAATAGGATGGAGCATCTGATTGCCATCTCATCGGCTGATGTTGATAGATACTGTGTGATTTGGAGGGATTGGATTGATTTGCAAAACTCTGACACCTACTATCTAGCCCCCAACTAAAGTTATCCGGGATGTCGGCACAACAATGATCATAATCGCACTCTATTGATTGGTGGTCTGCCGTGGTCTGCTCCCTCTCTCTCTATCTTTCATATGGAAAAATGCATGCTTGATCTGGATATTGATGGAAAACCATCCCTGTACCCCCAATGTACTGTCGTTATGCATAGATTTATAGTTATACTACCCCTTTTACTATGTATATTGTATTTTCTTGTACTTTTTCAACACAAAAATAAAAAAAAACTTGAATTTGAAAAAAAAAATTGTAATTAGATCTACAGGCGGTGGCTACTCCGCTGACTAGCAGATACTGAAGCTTTGGAGCAGACCTCTGATTCCCAGGCTATAGTATGAGTAAACAGCTCTTCAGAATCAGCCATCTGTGTTACCCCAAGCCATAGTGCATGTAGTTTCTTACGGTTAAAAGGGGGGGGGAGAGACCCGACCCACCTGGAATTGACGATGGCAACGTCATGTAAAACACAGCAAGGGGACTCCAAAAAGAGTCTCCATTTTTTCCCAAAATTGTGGCACAGACACCACTTAAGTGGCATCAATTGTCCAAGAGTTGCTTAAAATGGTTGGTGAGGTGATTTTCCAAAATCCTGAAGCTTTTAGTCTCCCCAGAATGACACAGGTGGGGCAGATGGTGGTTGTCCCGGCCCGCTAGGCCGCATTGTAGCACAGTGAGCTTCGCACTGCAACTTATGCTTCATATCCTTGTGACGGTTCATGCATGAAGTACTCAAACTATGGATTTTTTGGCCTCTACTTAGCTTTTGGTGACAAATGTTACAGATAACACGAGTTGGGTCATCCTTATCGATCTGAAAAATGCACAGGCTATGCAAGGCTTAGAGCCCATGCGACTCTGCTACTAGCAAGACTATCAAATGATTGGCTGGGTTAGATGCAGAGCGTCTGGGTTTGTTTGGGGGTCCCCACAGTCTGCCTAGGCTAGATGCAGTTAAAAATTATTATTAGATACACAGGCGGTGCAGCTTGCTTCGCAGCAGGGCTAATACTCCCAAAGTATTGGTAGACTCTATACTCAGGAGGGATTCACTGACTGTGGTGGCCCCTCCGTGGGCCGTGGCGATTGGTGGAGAATAATAGGAGAAAGCTCCTTAATAGAGAAAGTTGGTAGATTTATACTTTAAATACACGTGTACCAGCGGGTTTAAACATCAGACATGATTTGATGTATCATTATGAATGATCATTTATAGATTATTATTATATATATGTTCCTTTTTTCTTCTTTTCTTTTTCTTTTGGATTATTTACATTTGTATGCATTGTTTCTATGCTATACGATATTAACATGGTATGTGTGTTTAAATTTCTGATTAACTCAGCCTTGAACAGGTGCATAGCAGGACATGACATATAAATACCACTTCCTTGCTGTTTTTTTGCTATGCAATGATTAAGAACCTTTAGTTCGAAATGCATTTGCTGTTCTTCTCCAAGGTGGACTTTTAAAATATTTTTTGCATGACCCAATAAAAAGTGGATTTTAGAAGATTTGTTCAGCTGGATCTTCCTGGTTCCTCATGTTCGTCTGGTAGCACTCCTGGCTCCATGCTGTTGATCTTCTAGGTGGGTGAGCTGATTTTTTCCTTTCTTTTTCTGCCATGTGGCGATTGGTCATCCATTTTCGCTGCCCCTTACTCAACGAATTCACAAACATCTCCCGTCGGTTTGGAGTCCCATTATGCCCAACCAAAAACATAGGCCCCACAACTAAAAAAAATCGTTCTTAGGCATCGAAATCGACACCACAGCAAGGTTGTTCCGCCTCCCATGGGAAAAAATACCAAAACATTACACCTGATCTAGGTTTTTTGCGCAGTATGGAAAGTAACACTACAGCAGATGCAAGTATTACTTGGTCTCCTCGTGTTTGCGAGCCGGGTGATGCCAGTCAGAAGGGTTTTTTCTCTTCATTTATCGCCCGCAAAAAAAGGGGCATCTAAACTGAGTCATACAATCAGAATCGGCAGGCAGCTACGGGCGGACTTAGAGGTGTGGAAAACCTTCTTATAATCATTCAACGGTCACACGTTATTTATGTCAGCAGAACAGTCCAACATTCAACTAAGATTATTCACCGGGGCGGCAGAATGAGGTGGATATGCAGCGATAATAAATAACCAATGGTGCACAAGCTTATGGCCTCTGTATTGGGCAGAACAAGTGCTGACAAAAAAACAGACAGTCCTGGAACTGTTTCCAATAGTGGTAGCAATAGAAATATGGGGCGCCCGCCTGGCTGACAAAAATATACTCTTCATAACAAAAAACACCAGCCTAGCGCACTTCATTAATAATATGGCATCATCGTCTCTCCCAGTGCTAGGCCTACTACGCCGGCTAGCATTCCTGTGCCTAAAACACAATGTATGGGTCTGCGCTAGCTGAGGGGTCTAACGCTGCTGCTAACGCTTTATCACAATTCAATTGGCAGATTTTCACAGAGCTCCTCCCCAACGCCCTCCCATTGGGCAACAGTTGCCCAGCCTCCCTATGGGATCTAGTGGAGAATAGTTGATGCCATTAATCAGAGAGTCAGTTGACCCGTCGATGTGGCAAGCATACGGTAAGGCATGGGAACAGTGGACACGACTAGTAGCAGGCAGACGGGTTGACCAATGTGAACAAGCCAGATTACAAGTCACCAGAGAATTTCTCCACCAGCTAATGATGAGGGGCATATCAGGGGCGTCAGCGCAGCGGTGTCTAACCGGAGTAGCATTTCACTTCCAGCCACTGAATTGGGGACATGTGACAAAGAGATTCATCATCAGACAATCCATAAAAGCGTGGAAAAGGGGTCAGCCAAGTCAGGAGTGTAGACGTCCCGTCCCGTGTCACTAAAACTGATTTCTCACATCATATCCCTAACACCATTAACATGATACTCACAATTCGAAGCAACACTACTGTCTACAGTATTTGCGATCGCCTTCTTCGGGGCGCTATGCATAAGCGAATTAGTCCCTCAATCCAAAATTAAAACCAGTGGAGGCTTATTACACCAGGACGTAGTCATAGCCAATAATGCAATACGTCTACGCATACGCAAATCGAAAACGGTTCCAGCGGGCAGGGGCACTTGGGTACTTCTACAACCCACAAATGGTACGCTAAGTCGGGTAACAATAGTAAAAACATATATAACCATCAGATCACAAAGAAATTTCTTCCTATCACACATTGATGGAACGCCATTATCAAGATACCAGTTCCAAGCTATATTTAATAAATGCATAACATCGGCAGGGAACAAACGGAAGTTCAGAGGATAGGGAGATGGCGATCCACGTGTTTGGCGAGATACATAAGACCGGACTTGTTATCCTAACGTGGTTTGTTTCTTTTACAGGTGACGCTAAGCCAACAGTGTGGGTGATAGGCCACTCGTATATATATTGGGCAGAAAAAAGGGCGAAAGTCCGCCCAGGCGGGAGTAAATTAGAGTTTTATAACATATATTTGAACTGGAGATTTATTAGAGGCCTGCAATGGCAACAGGTACTAATGGAGGTAATCAAGGTAGGGAGAGAGGCAAGAGGTCCGGTCATCTTAGTTATACAAGCCGGGGGAAACGACCTAGGTCATCACAAGCGCGCATAACTAATGGCAATAATGAAACTAGACACTGAGCGCTTCAGAGAATTTTTCACAAAAATAGTCAGAGATTGTGCCGAGCGCGGTATGGCAAGGTGCCCGAGACATCACGGCCATCGTACGGACAAGGCAGCTAATGAATATTTGGATGGCAAAATTTATAAGAGACAGAGGCGGACAACTGGAAGGAGATAAAGCAGGCCTCATACGGCCCGACTGTGTTCACTTAATGGCTATTGGACTGGACATTTTCCTGTCAGGACCCCAGGACGGAGTGGAACAAGCGTTAAGAGTGATGGATGGGGGTCAGAGTCCTGCATACGAGTACGCAGGATCCTCCGTGGCCTGGAAATAGAAAGGACACGTTTGAGAGTTACACTTTTTGGCCATCTTGCTGTTGTGGAGACTGGAGACACAGGGCATGCTGCAACAAGCTGAATTATTTTAGAAATAAAATGCCTTTCTAATGTAATGAATATAAACAGTTAATAAAGCTGTGACCGATCCTCACCCATCCAGTTGTAAGAGTTACATGATTGTACTGTCAATGAAAGGGGGGCGGTAGGGGGGCTGAGCGTCTGGGTTTGGTTGGGGGTCACCACAGTCTGCCTAGGCTAGATGCAGATAAAAATCATTATTAGATACACAGGCGGTGCAGCTTGCTTCACAGTTGGGTTACTACCCTGACTAGCAGACGCTGAAGCTTTGGAGCAGAACTCTGAGTAAACAGCTCTTCAGACTCAACCATCTGTGTTACCCCAAACCATAGTGTATGTAGTTTCTTATGGTTAAAGGGGGGGGGGGGGAGGATACCCAACCCACCCGTAATGGACGATGCCAACGACAAGTAAAACACAGCTAGGGGACTCCAAAAAGAGTCTTCATTTTTTCCAAAAATTTGGGGCACAGACACCACTTAAGTGGCATCAATTGCCCCAGAGTTGCTTAAAACAGTTGGTGAGTTGATTTTAACAAATCCTCAAGCTTTTACTCTCCCCAGGATGACACAGGGGTAGAAAAGTCTTTGCAGATCCATGATTTGTTCATCTTTATGAACGTGAGTCGGTCTACATTGTCAGTGGACAGCCGCGTGCGCTTATCTGTCAGCACACCACCAGCAGCGGTGAACACATGTTCAGAGAGAACGCTGGCTGCAGGGCATGACAAGATCTCCAAGGCGTGAGTGGCGAGCTCCGGCCATTTATCCAGATTGGAAAACCAAAAAGAGCAAGGGTCCAATGACAAAGTCATGACTTCGATGTTCACTTGGAGGTACTCCTGTACCATCGTCTCTAGGCGTTGACTATGTGTCAGACTTCTTGTCTCCTGTGGCCTTGCAAAGGATGGGCTAAAAAGGTGGTGAAAGGATTCCGCAAAATGGCTGTTACCAGCAGATACTGTGTTACTGTTACGGTTTGAGTGCTGAAGACTCGACAGTCCCACGGTTGGCAAGATAGAACTGTGAGATTCACTACGTGCACCACTGGTGTTTTGTGGAAAAGCACATGTAAGATTCTGCAACAGTCTCTGCTGATACTCCTGCATGCATGAATCCCTTTCTATGGCAGGAATTATTTCGGCAAATTTACTTTTGTACCAGGGATCTAAGAGTGTGGCTACCCAGTAGTCAGGATTATTTCGAATTCTGACAATTCGAGGGTCATGTTGCAGGTAGTGCAGCAAGAAGGCACTCATGTGTCTTGCGCATCCAGGAGCACCAAGTCCCTGTTGTGTTGGTGGCGAGGTAAGAATCATGCTTCCTTCCTCTGCCCTCTCCCCCCAACCTCGCACAACAGAAATGTGATCAAGGTCTCCCTCATCTGATGAGTCTTCCATGCCCATCGCCAGTTCGTCCTCCACTTCTTCCTCGGCTCCTGCACCTTCCTCACTAGTTTGGCTGCTACCATGCGCCCCGGTTAATCCCTCTCCCCCACCCTCCCATGCCTGCCTCCTTGGTGCTGCCGACCATCTGGACCTTGCAGATGTTAGCCCTTCCGCATTCAACTCCTCCTCCTCTACTTCCTCCACCTCCTCTTGTCGCACCACCTGACTCCGAATTCTGTTTAACATGTGCTCCAGCATGTAAATCACCGGAATAGTCATGCTGATAATGGCATCGTCAGCACTAAACATCTTCGTCGCCATTTCAAAACAGTGCAGAAGGGTGCATAGGTCCCTGATCTGAGACCACTCCTCCAGCGTGATTTGCCCCACCTCTGGATCTCGTTGGCCCAGGCTATAAGTCAGAACGTATTGCACCAGGGCTTGTTGGTGCTGCCACAGTCGCTGCAACATGTGCAGAGTTGAATTCCACCATGTTGGCATATCGCATTTTAGCCGGTGATGTGGCAGGCCCAACGACTTCTGTAGAGATGTAATTCGCTGATATGCAGGATGCGAACGGTGGAAGTGAGCACACAGCGACCGTGCCCTCTGCAGATGGCCATCTAGTCCGGGATGGTGGGATAAAAATTGCTGGACAACCAGGTTCAACACGTGAGCCATACAAGGCACGTGTGTGACATTGCCCCGGCGAAGGGCCGCACCCAGGTTTGCAGCATTGTCGCACACGGCCTTCCCTGGTTGCAGGTCCAGTGGAGACAACCATTCATGAAACTGGTTCTCCATAGCTGACCACAACTCCTCAGCTGTGTGACTCACATTTCCCAGACATTTCAAAGTAAAGACTGCCTGATGACGTTGAGCCCTGCTGCCAGCATAGTAAGGAGGTGTGCAGGATCCCTTCTGCGCAGTTAGAAAGCTGGTGGCATGAACAGACAGGCTTTGGGTGCAGGTGGAGGACCGAGAGGAGGTTGAGGAGGCACTTCGAGATAAAGAGGATTGACACACAACTCGTGGGGACGGCAAGACTTGGACAGCAGCCCCTTGTCCTGCTGTCACCATAGTTACCCAGTGCCCAGTCAGCGACATGTAACGCCCCTGTCCATGCCTACTCGTCCAAGTGTCTGTGGTGAAATGCACCCTGTCACACACAGAGTTTCTCAAAGAAGCGGTGATGTTGTGTGCGACATGCTGGTGGAGCGCAGGCACACCTTTCTTTGAGAAGTAGTGCCGACTGGGCATCTGGTACTGGGGCACTGCGACGGACATAAGGTCTCGAAAATCCTCTGAGTCCACAAGGCGGAAAGGCAGCATTTCTGTAGCCAACAGCTTGCAGATGGTGAAATTCAACCTCTTAGCTTTCTCATGGCTAGGAAGAAATTGTCTTTTACTTGTTCACATCTGAGGGACCGAGGGCTGGCTGTTGTGCTTAGACGGGGTTGAGTAGGGTGTCCCTGGCAAACTGCCGGTCTGTGAGGAAGATGCAGGCGGAAAAGTTAGGTTGCCTTGATCCAAAAGGTGATGCTCTCGATGTCGGAGAGCGCTCAACACCAGCTGGTGTTTCCACTTCCAAATGAAATGATGA
This sequence comes from Phyllobates terribilis, assembly GCF_046119375.1. NCBI lineage: Eukaryota > Metazoa > Chordata > Amphibia > Anura > Dendrobatidae > Phyllobates > Phyllobates terribilis. The sequence continues at coordinate 418,612,025 of NW_027362762.1, read as the reverse complement.
CCTGCCAATCACACTGGCTGTTGCGGGTAAAGAGGTGGCAGGTCTGCGTCCAAAAACATGTGTGACTGCTGTCCCCCCAGTCACAGAGGATGAAGAGGCCACGGATGCACAAGATGGGGCAGACGGTGGTTGGCCCGGCCCGCTAGGCCGCATTGTAGCACAGTGAGCTTCCCACTGCAACTTATGCTTCATATCCATGTGACGGTTCATGCATGAAGTACTCAAACTATGGATTTTTTGGCCTCTACTTAGCTTTTGGTGACAAATGTTACAGATAACACGAGTTGGGTCATCCTTATCAATCTGAAAAAATTCCCAGGCTATGCAAGGCTTAGAACCCATGCGACCTGAAGAGCCACCACGACTTGTGGTCAGAGGCAGAGTTGTGTTTGAGGATGCAGTTGTTGACGTGCTTCCAGTACTACGTCTCTGTCCGGAAAGGCGCAACCTGACCTCGTCGTCACTAGCATAATCCTCCACCTCCTCTGCTGACCTCATCTCTTGGCTGACTGTGGGTTGACAGTAAGTGGGATCTGCAACCTCGTCATCATCACCCTGTGTGTTCTCACACCCATCGTCCTCAGAGCCAACCTCTTCCTGTCCTGACAAAAAACTCTAGTTGTTGCTCCAATCAGGTATTTGAGTCTCATCATCGTCTTCCTCATTGTCTCCACCAACAGGAGTTACAGTTTGGGATTGAGGGTTTACATTATGCTCAGAACCTTCTTCATCTGGTCCTGGATCCAACTCCTAAAGATTCTGGGCATCAGTGTAGATCATTTCCTCGTCTGGATTCACAGAAGCTCTGGAGCCGACCTCTGATTCTACCCCATACTCAGACGGGCAGCTGGAGATTTGGGAGCTGTGAGGAAGCAAGTGCGATTGGGGTGACACCTCTGAGGACTGGAGTATTTGTGATGTTGAAGTTGATGTGGAGGAGAGCCCACTTAAAGGAGCACTTGATATCCGTTGAAGCACCTGCTGTTTTTGCGCCTCATCTGGAATTTGTAGCGATGGGCGTGGCCGTAAGAAAGGGATCGTATCACATTGTCCACTAAAAGAAGTAGACATCTTAGTTTGGCTGGAAGATGGTCTTTCTTCTGCAGATGTTACTGTTGCTTTAAACACCTCCCCCACGGACACAACCTTTTTTTCCCTTCCCAACACGCCTATTCCTCTTTCCACCAGCAGCAGTCCTTTTGCCACTCATTTTGGTGGTTAACTAATTGACAACTCTGGAGTTGTTTGCACAAAAAATGATGGATGGAAACCGAGCAGAGCTGAGTGGCCAAATTGTGGTACTAGCCCAAAAGGATTGGCTGGGTTAGAAGCAGTAAAAAAATTTTATTAGATACACAGGTGGTGGAGCTTGGTATAGATGGCCTAATAAAATGAGCACCAAACACTGCTACAGGCCCACAATTATTTTCCAGGCAAGATGCAGCTAAAAATTATTATTAATTTGAAAGCTGGTGGAGCTTAGTATAGATGGCCTAATAGAATGAGTACCACACGCTGCTACAGGCCCAGAATTATTTTCCAGGCAAGATGCAGCTAAAAATTATGAGTAATTTGAAAGCTGGTGGAGCTTAGAATAGATGGCCTAATAGAATGGGTACCACACACTGCTAATATGCCCAAAAGGTTTTACTTGGCTAGGTGCAGTAAAAAATTTGTATTACATACACAGGTGGTGTAGCTTGCAACACAGATAGGCTACTCAACTGACTAACACACTGCTAATATGCCCAAAAGATTTTACTTGGCTAGGTGCAGTAAAAAATTTGTATTACATACACAGGTGGTGTAGCTTGCAACACAGATAGCCTACTCCACTGACTAACACACACTGTTAATATGCCCAAAAGGTTTTACTTGGCTAGGTGCAGTAAAAAATTGTATTACATACACAGGTGGTGTAGCTTGCAACACAGATAGGCTACTCCACTGACTAACACACACTGCTAATATGCCCAAAAGGTTTTACTTGGCTAGGTGCAGTAAAAAAATTGTATTACATACACAGGTTGTGTAGCTTGCAACACATATAGGCTACTCCACTGACTAACACACACTGCTAGAGGCCCAAAAGGATTTGCTTAGCTAGATTTAGCCAAATGCTGTGAAAAACACTTGCACAGCACTAAAACAGACCTGCCTGGCAAAAAGTGATAGGAACTGATGTAACCTAGCCCTCAAAAGGGCTGGAATTACAACTAGTCAGTCACTACTCCCAACCTATCTGTCTATTTAAGAGCACAGACCTGCCTGCTAAAAGTGCTAGGAACTGCTGTAACCTAGCCCTCTAAAGGGCTGCAATTACAAACTAGTCCCTACTCCCTAAACCTTTCTGTCTATTTAAGAGAAAATTTGCTTGCAATTCACAGTTACACAATATAGCGCTGACAGCAGCAGTGCCATCTAACACTCAGCTGCAGCAGTGAGAAAATGGTGGCGACGGGGAAAATGGCTGGGTCTTATTGGGCAAGGACATGTGACATACACAGCCAATGACACATGCCCTTGCTTGTGTGAAAAAAAGCAGTTCGCTCCGTGTGTGCGCTGCTGATAGGCTGACAGACTGCACCTCCCCACTGTAAATGCGGGAAAGAGAAAAAAAAATGGAGATCTTTATTATTTCTGCAGAGATCCATCCCATGCCCCTCCCCCCGCCCCGCTGTACACTCAAACTGTGTATTAACATTGGTTATCAGCATTACTGTGAAAAAATCCAGTTACAATTTTGGTGCACGAACAGTTATTAAACATAACCTCGAACAGCCGAATTTTTTTTTAATCGTTCGGGTTCGTCGAACGGCTCGAACACCGCCCAAAACACCTCGAATTTGAGATTGGCAAACAGTTCGAGTCGAACACCGCTCATCTCTAATGACTACGCCCTGGTGTAATAAGCCTCAACTGGTGGTAATTTTGGATTGAGGGACTAATTCGCTTATGCATAGCGCCCCGAAGAAGGCGATCGCAAATGCAGTAGACAGTAGTGTTGCTTCAAGTTGTGAGTGTCATGTTAATGGTGTTAGGGATATGACGTGAGAAATCAGTTTTAGTGACACGGGACGGGACGTCTACACTCCTGACTTGGCTGACCCCTTTTCCACCCTTTTATGGATTGTCTGATGATGAATGTCTTTGTCACATCTCCCCAATTCAGTAGTTGGAAGTGAAATGATACTCCAGTCAGACACCGCTGCGCTGACGCCCTTGATATGCCCCTCATCATTAACTGGTGGAGAAATTCTATGGTGACTTGTAATCTGGCTTGTTCAAATTGGTCAACCCGTCTGCCTGCTACTAGTCGTGTCCACTCTTCCCATGCCTTACCGTATGCTTGCAACGTCAACGGGGCAACTGACGCTCTGATTAATGGCATCAACTATTCTCCACTAGATCCCATAGGGAGGCTGGGCAACTGTTGCCCGATGGGTGGGCGTTGGGGAGGTGCTCTGTGAAAATCTGCCAATTGAATTGTGATAAAGCGTTAGCAGCAGCGTTAGACCCCTCAGCATCATGGCTAGCGCGGACCCATACATTGTGTTTTAGGCACAGGAATGCTAGCCGGCGTAGTAGGCCTAGCACTGGGAGAGACGAAGATGCCATCTTATTAATGCAGTGTGCTAGGCTGGTGTTTTTTGTTATGAAGCATATATTTTTGTTAGCCAGGTTTGCGCCCAATATTTCTATTGCTGCTACTATTGGGAAGAGTTCCAGGAGTGTCTGTTTTTTTTGTCAGCACTTGTTCTGCCCAATACGGAGGCCATAAGCTTATGAACCATTGGTTATTTAGTATCGCTGCAAATCCGTACAGATGGGCTACTCCAATGAGTGACTGACACTTCTACTATGCCCAAAAGTATTTACTGGGCTAGATGCAGTAAAAAATTGTTATTAAATACAAAGGTGGTGTAGCTTGGTACAGATGGGCTACTCCAATGAGTAACAGACACTGCTACTATGCCCAAAAGGTTTTACTTGGCTAGGTGCAGTAAAAAATTGTTATTAAATACAAAGGTGGTGTAGCTTCATACAGATGGGCTACTACAATGCGTAACAGACACTGCTACAGGCCCAAAAGTATTTACTGGGCTAGATGCAGTAAAAAATTGTTATTAAATACAAAGGTGGTGTATCTTGGTACAGATGGGCTACTAAAATGAGTAACACACACTGCTACAGGCCCAAAAGTATTTACTGGGCTAGATGCAGTAAAAAATTGTTATTAAATACAAAGGTGGTGTAGCTTGGTACAGATGGGCTACTACAATGAGTAGCAGACACTGCTACAGGCCCAAAAGTATTTACTGGGCTAGATGCAGTAAAAAATTGTTATTAAATACAAAGGTGGTGTAGCTTGGTACAGATGGGCTACTACAATGAGTAACAGACACTGCTACAGGCCCAAAAGTATTTACTGGGCTAGATGCAGTAAAAAATTGTTGTTAAATACAAAGGTGGTGTAGCTTGGTACAGATGGGCTACTCCAATGAGTTACAGACACTGCTACTATGCCCAAAATGTTTTACCTGGCTAGGTGCAGAAAAAAATTGGTATTAGATACACAGGTGGTGTAGCTTGCAACACAGATAGGCTACTCCACTGACTAACACACACTTCTAGAGGCCAAAAAGGATTGGCTTAGCTAGATTTTGCCAAATGCTGTGAAAAACACTTGCACAGCACTGGCACAGACCTGCCTGGCAAAAAGTGCTAGGAACTGCTGTAACCTAGCCCTCAAAAGGGCTGCAATTACAACTAGTCCCTACTCCCTAAACCTATCTGTCTATTTAAGAGCAAATTCGCTTGCAATTCACACAGTTACAAACTATAGCGTCCACAGCAGCAGCGGTGCCATCTAACACTCAGCTGCAGCAGTGAGAAAATGGTGGCGACGGGGAAAATGGCTGGATCTTATAGGGCAAGGACATGTGTCATTGGCTGTGTATGTCACATGCCCTTGCTTGTGTGAAAAAAAAGCACTTCGCTGCGTGTGTGCGCTGCTGATAGGCTGACAGACTGCACCTCCCCAATGTAAATGGGGGAAAGAAAAAAAAAATGGAGATCGGCTTTATTTCTGCAGAGATCCATCCCCTGCCCCTCCCCCCACCCACTCTACACTGAAACTGTCTATTAACATTGATTAACAGTATTACTGAAAAAAATCAGTTACGATTTTGGTGCACGAACAGTTATCGAACATAACCTCGAACAGCTGGATTTTTTGCACATTGGATCAGTGGTTAGCACTGAAGCCTTGCAGCGCCGGGATCCTGGGTTCAAATCCCAGCAAGGACAACATCTGCAAGGACTTTGTATGCTCTCCCCATGTTTGCGTGTGTTACCACGTCAGTAAAAAAGCAGCATAGAGTGCCCGGGAACCTTCCCCCACACTTTTCTTAGCTAGGACTGCTTCTCGGCAGGGTTGGACGGTCCCACCAGAGAATCCTCTGGTGTGCCCTGGCCTCTACCTCAGGAGATTTTATGATGGTGCTAACTTTGCAGTTGCTATGGGGCTCTTGAGCAGGGGAGAAAGGTGAGCCCTCAGAATCAAATCCTCTGGTGGGCACAATGTTTTTCAATCTGAAACAGCTTCTCAGTGGGAGTTGTATTTCACCATAGCCATATTCTTTAGCTTGGTGAAAGGACTGGCATAGAGGGAAACCTTATCTACTCCAGCTGTCATTTCTCCGTCACCAGGTTCCACTAATTGTCACACATGACCATGCCTGGCTGTATGTTCAGCCGTGACAGCCACAGATCAGGCTGCTGTGTTACAGCTTTCAACAACTCTGCAGCGTTGGGCGGTTTGTCACCTAAACATTAAGCATGTTATCCTCAGCACAGCCTGTTGCCGCTTGGCCAAGGCAGTGCTGCAGTGCTGCTATTTCATTTATGATGGAGGGACTCTGAAAGTCATAAAGCCTATGTTTATAGGGCCATCAGGCGGCCCTTACTATTCTTTAAAGGCCTGCAGTCGGCCCTCGCTATTGTTAGAGAGCCATCAGCTGGCTATGCTTTGTTGTACCCATTATTAACAAGTGGGTCTCCTATACTATTATTGAGTATGCAGTGACTGCAAGGCCTGCCAAAAATTCGGACGCAACCAAATACCCCTTTGAAGAGACATAGAGGAGGGTCTCAGTAAAAAATATGTTCCCAGTATAAAGGAGCGGGTCTCCTATAGTGGTAATGCCCATGCTGTGACTGCAATGGCTGCCAAAATTTGGGAAAATCCCCACTAACAATTTAAAGACACATAGAGCAGGGCCACAGTAACGAGTATGACATATTCCCATTAGAAAGGAGAGTCTGCTATACATTTATAGGGTATGCAGTGAGTCCAACAAAACAAACATTTACCCCTGGGGGGTATACATGAACATACTGTATACATTTTTTTTTTTACGAGCATCATAAACACTCTTATGGTGGTGTTGCATCACGGACCACGGTCAACCTGGTGATATGGTGGTGGAGGATGAGGATGAGGAGAAGGAGGAGGACAAGATCAAATAGCCAAAATCATGAAGTATTTACCCATGTGTGGGTGTGAAGAGGTGCATGGGAATACACCTCCCAAAAAAGACACTGGATTTGAGTTTATGTTATGCTGCTATCATGCGGTGGTGTTGAAAATCTGGCACAATCCAGCCATTGTTCATTTTTATAAGAGTCAGCCTGTCAGCATTTTCAGTTGACAGGCGGTTGTGCTTATCAGTTATAAGTCCACCAGCGGCATTAAAAACCCGCTCTGATAAAACACTAACGGCAGGGCAGCCCAGGACCTCCAAGGCGTAAAGAGCCAGTTCATTCCACGTAACCAGCTTGGATACTCAATTATTATAAGGCACAGAGGAATCACTGAGGATGTTGGTACGGTCGGCAAGGTACTCCCTCAGCATCTTCCCAAACTTTGCACTCCTTGTGAAAGTACCCCACACTTCAGGGCCTGTGTGAAGGGAGGGTCTGAGAAAACTCTCCCAGAACTTTGACAGTGTTCCCTGCCTCTGCTGGATTGCATTTGTGTCTCTCTTGCCTGTACTCCTTGGTTGTCCAGCGAACTGTGACCTCTGCTGCCAGAGATTTCAGATGAGAATTTTTTAACAGTTCCGCAGCAAGGGCCTTCTGGTACTGCCCCATTTTTATAGACCCGTCAACCTCAGGAATAAGAGATATAAAGTTCTCCTTGTAGCGTGGGTCTAGAAGTGTCAGCAACCAGTAATGACTGTCACCCAAAATTTTGAGAACGCGAGGGTCATGGGAAAGGCAGCGTAACATAAACTCAGCCATGCGTGCCAGACTGCTAACAGGCAAGACTTCTGTGTCTTCACCAAGAGGATGACTGACCATGCTCTCTTCCTCCTCCTCCTACTCTCTGTCCTCTGGCCATCCACACTGAACAGACCGTATTACAGTTGTGTAGGTAGTACTGTCTATAGCCCATGAAACTAGCTCCTGTTCTTCCTCCTACTCCTCCTCTTCCTCATTGTCACCCAATCCACGTTGGGATGAGATGAGGCTGGGCTGTGTGCAATCACCCTGTGTGGTTCCTTGCTCCATCTCATCGTGCTCCGCCTGCAATGCATCCTCTTTGATTGTGAGCAGAGAGCGTTTCAGAAGACAGAGAAGCAGGATGGTGATGCTAATTATGGTATCATCGCCACTCACCATCTTGGTGGAGTCCTCAAAGTTTTGGAGAATGGTACATATGTCTGACATCCATTTCCAATCCTGAGGTCTTATGTGTGGAGTCTGAACTGAATACCGATGGCCTTGTTGATGCTGGTACTCAACAACTGCCCTTTTCTGCTCACAAATCCTTCCCAACATCTGCAGTGTAGAGTTCCAACACGTGGGGACATCACATACCAGTCTGTGAGCCGGAAGCTGCAAACACTGCTGATAAACGGCAAGGGAGGCTGAAGCTGTAGGTGACTTTCTAAATTAGGCACACAGGCGGTGTACTTTAACAAGCGGATCCGGCAGCTCCGGGTAGGATTTGAGAAACCGCAGAACCATGTGGTTAAGCACATGGGCCAGGCATGGTATGTGTGTGAGCTCGCCTCACCTCAGAGCCGCCGCCAGGTTCCGGCCATTGTCACACATGACCATGCATGGCTGTAGGTTCAGCGGTGTGAGCCACAGATCTGCCTGCTCTTTCAGAGCTGTCCAATACTTTTCAGCATTGTGCGGTTTGTCACCTAAGCATATTAGCTTCAGCACAGCCTGTTGCTGCTTGGCCGAGGTAGTGCTGCAGTGCTTCCAGCTTGTGATTGATGTGGTCATTTTGGAGATGGAGGGTGAAGAGGAGGAGGAGGCTGAGGTGCAGGAGCTGTAGTCTGTGGGGGCAAAGTGATTGACCTAAGGCCCGCAATCTTTGGCGTTGGGAGAACGTGTTCCGTCCCAAGGTCTGACTGGGTCCCAGCTACCACTATGCTTACCCAGTGTGCCATCAGCGAGATGTACCATCCCTGCCAAAAGCACTTTTCCACGTGTCCGTGGTTAGGTGGACTTTCCCAGTAACTGCGTTGTTGAGGGCACGGCTAATGTTTTGTGACACGTGCTTGTGTAATGCGGGGACGGCACACCGGGAGAAATAGTGGCCGCTGGCGACCAAGAACCGAGAGATGGCCACCGCCATCAGGTTGCGGAATGCTTCTGTCTCCACGAGCCTAAAAGGCAACATTTCTAGAGCAAACAATTGCGAAATGTGGGAATTTAGTAGTGTGGCCTGTTGGGCATTGGCTGCATATTTCCTCTTCCGTTCCAAGGACTGGGGTATGGACAACTGAACGCTGCGCTGGGACAAGGATGTGGACGTGCTTCCTGATGCTGCTACTTGAGAGTGTGCAATGACAATTGCAGGGTAGGAGGTATCTTCGCATTCACCATGGACAGGGGATTGACTTGCATGCACAACAGTGGAAAAAGGAATGGTGCCACCCGCAGTCACTGTTCCTGGACCCTGGGGTTCGGCCCACAAAAGTCGGATGCTTTGCTGCCATGTGCATGATCATGCTGGTGGTGGTCAGGCTGGTCTTTTTGCCACCCCTGCTGATGCTGGCCTGGCAGGTGGTGCAAATGGCCTTTTTGGGGTTATCAGCAGAGTTTTTAAAAAACAACCAGACTCCAGAAGACCTAACAATTGTAATGGCAACTTCCTTCATGTTGGTGTTATGGGGAACAGTTGCCTGCCTTCTTTCTGCGGCCACAACACTGCTTCTTCCTGCCTGTTGGGGTGCTCTGCCTCCCTCCCCCTGTGTGCTGCTGTCCTCTCTCTACAAGTTATCCTGCCAAGTTTGGTCAGTTACTATATCATCCACCACCTCGTCTTCCACTTCCGCACTCTGGTCCTCATCCTGACTTTCTGGCAATTGTGTCTCATCATCGTCCAACTTTTGTGACACTTTCCCACCATCGCCTTCGTGTGACCGTGGCGGCTCAAATATTTGGGCATTGCTACATGCGATCTCCTCTTGCCCCGCTTCAAGTGGACTGGGCGAGAAGCCTGGATCCATAAATGGAAGAGTGAACAGCTCTTCCAAATGTCCAAGTGTTGGATCAGTTGTCTCCGGGCACTCGGCATGGTGGGAGGAAGGAGGTTCAGGGTGAGGAATATGCGGTCCAGACTCACAGCTACTGTGACTAGACCGTGTGGAAGACAAGGTGGAGGTGGAGGTGGCTAAGTGACTGGAAGCATTATCTGCTATCCAACCAATAACCTTTTCACACTGCTCTGTGTTCAATAGTGGTGTTCTGTGGTTCCCTATTAATTGGGACAGGAAGGTCGAGCGAGAAGATGTGGGTGTTTGTTGTGGCACAATTTCAGCTTGCCCACGGCCATGGCCTTTGCATGCACCATCACGTCCAGTTCCCCGTCCCTTGCCATGTGCCTTGCCCATTTTAAATGGAGGACAATATCTTCCACGCTCACAACAAATGACTGAATTTGGAGTGAACTTATATGTGATCCATGTGATGGACAAACCACAATTTTAAATACCTGACCTGTAGGTAACTATTTTGAACAGCAATCTGGTGTCAATTGCTTCACTGACACACTGAAACAAATTTTTAATGGAGGTCACAAATGGCAGTATTTTCTGAAAACGTATATGTGATTTGTGTGACAGAGAAAACACAGTTTTAAATATCTGGCCTGTAGGTAACTATTTTGAACAGCAAACCCGTGTCAAAAACTTTGCTGACACACTGAAATTTTTTTTTAATGAAGGCCAGAAATGGCAGTAATTTCTGAAAATGTATATGTGATCCGTGTGACGGAGAAAGCACAGTTTTAAATATCTTGCCTGTAGGTAACTATTTTGAACAGCAATCTGGTGTCAATTGCTTCACTGACACACTGAAACAAATTTTTAATGGAGGCCAGAAATGGCAGTATTTTCTGAAAACGTATATGTGATTGGTGTGATGGAGAAAACACAGTTTTCTATACCTTGCCTGTAGGTAACTATTTTGAACAGCAAACCGGTGTCAAAAACTTCGCTGACACACTGAAAAAAAATTCAAAGGAGGTCAGAAATGGCCGTATTTTCTGAAAACGTATTTGTGATCCATGTGACGGAGAAAACACAGTTTTAAATACCTGGCCTCTAGGTAACTATTTTGAACAGCAATCTGGTGTCAATTGCTTCACTGACACACTGAAACAAATTTTTAATGGAGGTCAGAAATGGCAGTATTTTCTGAAAACGTATATGTGATCTGTGCGATGGAGAAAACACGGTTTAAAATACCTGGCCTGTAGGTAACTATTTTGAACAGCAAACCGGTGTCAAAAACTTTGCTGACACATAGAAACATTTTTTTAATGGAGGCCAGAAATGGCAGTATTTTCTGAAAACGTACTGTATATGTGATCCGCGTGATGGAGAAAACACAGTTTTCAATACCTGGCCTGTAGGTAACTATTTTGAACATCAAACCCGTGTCAAAACTTTTCCTGACACACTGAAAATAAAATTTAATGGAGGCCAGAAATGGCAGTATTTTCTGAAAACGTATATGTGATCCGTGGGATGGAGAAAACTGTTTTAAATACCTGGCCGGTAGGTAACTATTTTGAACAGCAAACTGGTGTCAATTGCTTCACTGACACACTGAAATTTTTTTTAATGGAGGTCAGAAATGGCAGTATTTTCAGCGCAATTATATGTGATCCGTGTAACGGACAAACCACAGTTTTAAATAGCTGGATTTTTAGCTCTGTAATATGGAATGGACCTGGCTGTATTCTGCAGTGCCAACAAGCAAATGGCGCAGAAAAACGGTGTTCTCTAGATTGCTTTTTAAGCAAATAATGAGTATTAAGTTCCAAAAAAAAATTATTCCTCGCTCCTGAGACCTGCGCCTATTTCTAGAAATATCTAACAGCAGCAGCATACAGAACTGGAAAGGAGCCACTTGTCCTATGTGCACTGCAGTCTGCTATATACCCTGCCTGCTTGCCTATATACACTGCCTGCCTGATATCTCTGCAGATGGATTAGTCCTCAGAAGGACTATTTGTTGAGATGGATATGTGTCTCTAATATAGTTTGGTACACCTACACTAACTAGAAACAAGCAAATCTCTCCCTAGCTAAGCAGCAGCTCTCCCTACACTGTCTGATTCCGGAGTGAATGTGACGAGCATGGCGGCGCCAGGTCTGATATAGACCTGATGATGCTGTGCGGCCAGCCAATCACTGTAATGCCACAACAAACATGGCTATGGCATTACAGTGAGTGGCAGGCAATCCCTGCATGTTCATTGGCGCTCTAAAGAGCGCCAATAAACATGCAGGGAGTAGACCAGAGCTACCGCCGAGCAACCCCGGAAATACTCGGCGAGCGCCGAGCATGTCCAGCAGTGAGATGCTCGGGCGAGCACCGAGCAGTAGCCAACATGCTCGCTCATCACTTACCTCAAGTTTAATAACTTATTAACTTATCTTGGTATTGCAGTACATTCCCTTAATAACCTTGGTTACTCTTCGCTACACCCGCATTAGATCAGCTAAGTCCCGCTTATACACTGGAGACCAAAATTATACACAATATTCTTAGAGTGGTCACACTAGTGACTTGTATAGAGGCAAAACTTTGTTCTCGACATGAGCATGTATGCCTGTTTTAGCGCATCATTATTTTATTTTGTCTTGGGAGCAGCTGCCTGATACTGATCAGTAAAGTGGAGTTTGCCATCCACCCATACACTCAAGTCTTTTTCAGTGACAGTTTTACCAAGTGTTTTACAATTTAGTACATAAGTATACATTTCCTTTGCCCAAGTGCATAACCTTACATTTATCTACATTAAACTTCAATTGCCATTTCTCAGCCCAAGTTTCCAGCTTACATAAATCACTCAGTAATATTATATAAACTATCCTCTTCTGTGTTGATTACCCAGTCGAGGTTAGCATCATCTGAAAATATTGTAATTCTACTCTTTATGCCCACTACAAGGTCATTAATAAATATGTTTAAAAGAAGAGGGCCCAATACTGACCCCTGTGGTACCCCACTGTTAACTGTGACCCAATCTGAGAGTGTTCCAATAATAACCACCCTTTGTTTCCTTTCACTGAGGTAACTATTAACCCAGTTACACATATTTTACCCCAGTCCCATTTTTCTCATTTTGTATACCAACCTTTTGTGTGGCACTGTATCAAATGCATTTTAAAAGTCCATATAGACAACATCCACTGTGTTTGTCTGGTCAAGTCTGGAGCTTATCTCTTCCTAGAAGCTGGTCAGATTAGTTTGACAGGAGTTATCCCTCAAAAAAACTGTTGATGCTGGGTCATGGGGTTATTCTTAATGAGATACTCCAGAATACTCCAGGATAACATCTCTTAGAAAATGCTCAAGGATTTTACCCATGGCCAAGGTTAAATTTACTGGCCTATAATTTACATACTCAGATTTTGTCCCCTTTTTGAATATTGGAACCACATTTGGTATGCGCCAGTCCTGTGGTACAGACTCTGTTGTGAATCTGTGAATACTAAAAATAACTGTCTATCACTGTACTTAATTCCTGCAGTACTCCAGGGTGGATGCTATCCTGGTCTGGGGATTTGTTTACTTTAGTGATTTTGAGTAAGTGATCTACTTCCTGCCAGGTTAAGCAGGTGACATTTAGTGGAGAATTTCTAGTATCCCTGATCATGTTGTATGGCATGGAATTTTCTTGTAGAAATACTTAAGAGAAAAAGAAGTTTAGCATATTGGTCTTTCCCTCCACCTCTTTCACCATTTCGCACAAACTATTTTTAAGGGGGCCAAAACTATAATTTTTCAGTTTCTTACTGTTTTTATACTTGAAAAATATTTTTGGATTATTTTACTTTATTTGGCAGTGTGTCTATCTGTCTGAATCTTTGCTGCCTTGATTTGATTTATACACAATTGTTTTTATATAATTATTTAATGCCTCGTCATTACCCTCTTGCTTTAATTGTCTAACTGCTTTGTTTTTGTCATTTATTGTTCCTCTTACAGCTCTATTTAGCCGTAGTGATTTCCTTTTATTTCTAGCTTGTTAATTCCCATAGAGTATATGTTGTACACAGGTCCTATTCAGGGTGCTTAGAAAAGTGTCCCATTTGCTTTGTTTACTTTTATTTTTCAGGATATTGTCCCAGTGTATGGCACTAAGATCATCTCTCAGTCTTTGCAAATTTGCCTTTCTGAAAACTTATTATTTTATGATCACTATTACTCAAGTGACCCCCAATTAGTATACTTAATATGCAGCATGGCCTTTTGGGCAATATTAGGTCTAGAAGTACCACCCCACCCCCTTTTGTTGGGGCCTGAAACAGTTGTGAAAGGTAATTGTCTTTCATTGTTGTCAAAAACATGTTTCCTTTGCTGGACCTGCAGGTATCTGCTCCCCAATTTATATCAGGGTAGTTGACACCCCCCAGAATAATTACATCTGTCTGTTTGCTGCCTCATCTATTTGCTTCATGAGAATATGTTCTGTCACTTCCATTTTATTTGAAGACTTATAACAAACCCCTATCAGTATTTTATTATTCTTTCTCCCTCCCCTTGTCTCTACTCACAGGGACTCTACATTTTAATTTGCCTCACATATATTATCACATAGGATGGGTTTTAGGAATGATTTTACATATAAACAAACCCCTTCCCCTCACTTATTTGTACGGTCATTCCTGAACAGGCTGTAGCCCTGTAAATAAACAGCTCTGTCATAGCTTTCATCCAGCCATGTCTCCGTTATCCCCACCATATCATAATTTTCTTTTAACAATATTAATTCTAAATCATCCATCTTGCTGGTGAGACTTCTGGCATTAGTGCACTTTATGTATTTCTCTGTATCTCTATTCCTGCTCAGTGTATTGACTGTCCTAACCCCTCCCACCATGCCACCCCCAATTTTATTATTTATGTCCAGGTCACTATCTACACTATCTTCTTCAGCTGTACAGTATTTGCCCTACCTCACAGTCCGTAGTTTAAACACTCCTCCAATGTTCTAGCCATTTTTCTCCCAGCACAGGTGCACCCTCTCGATTCATGTTCAGCCCATCCCTAGCATAGAGCCTGTAGCCAACAGAGAACTTGGCTCAGTTCTCCAGAAACCCAAAAGCTTCCTTCCTACACCAATTCCTGAGCCCCTTATTGTATGTGAATCAGATTGAAAATTGAAAAGGGTTCTCATGTTCCACATGTACATGGCTGTGTGCAGTATCAGACTGGGATGTCAAGAGCCCAACAGTAGTGACGAGCAGGTCATATAAATTCAGAACACTATACATACTGTACACTGTGCATCACAAATGAAAAATTGATTCTGGGACCCATTGTTTAGCTACAGGAAATATTACCTTAACCCTTTTATGACCTGGGACATATAGGCAAGTCCAAGGTCGTCTACCCCCCTTTCATGTGGGCTCCAGCGCTAAGCCAGCATCTTTCCGGCAAATGACAGCTAATTTGACCAGCTGTTATGTACTCCTAACAGCCGCAAGTGGAATCGCAATCCACCCGCAGCTGATAACTAGTGTTGAGCGAGCATGCTCGACACTGCTCGGTACTCGCCCGAGCATCTCACTACTCGGGATGTTCGGCGAGCACAGGCAGGCTGTATAGGAGATGCAGTGGTTATACCAACAAACACTGCATTGCAGTCCTGTGTGCTGCTCAAATTGCTAGACTTAGCCCCAGGTCTCAGGGGCCAGGAAAAATCCTTTTTTTTTCATCTAATTCCTCTTTTTTTTTTTTCTTAGTCAGAGTCAGACTGTACAAATACCCGTCTTATTAACCTTTTGGTATCCCCCCCCCCAAAAAAAAATTGAGTGTGTCTGTGAGTGTTCAGACACAAATATATCTGTTTAAAAGAGTCTGGTTTCGGCCAGATAACTAGAACTGTGGTTTTGCAGTTCCACGGTACAAATCTTTGTATTATCCACTTTTTTGCCTTTTTCCATAAAAAAAACAGTTTGAGTGTCTCGGTGACTGTTCAGACACAAATATATCTATTTAAAAAAGTCTGGTATTCGCCAGGAAATTAGAACTGTGGTTTTCCTCTTCCACGGTTCAAATCTGGGTGTAATCCAACTTTTTGCCTTTTTTTCCATAAAAAAAAACAGTTCGAGTGTCTCGGTGACTGTTCAGACACAAATATATCTATTTAAAAAAGTCTGGTATTCGCCAGGAAATTAGAACTGTGGTTTTCCTCTTCCACGGTTCAAATCTGGGTGTAATCCACCTTTTTGCCTTTTTTCCATAAAAAAAAACAGTTTGAGTGTCTCAGTGACTGTTCAGACACAAATATATCTATTTAAAAAAGTCTGGTATACGCCAAGAAATTAGAACTGTGGTTTTCCTCTTCCATGGTTCAAATCTGGGTGTTATCTACCTTTTTGCCTTTTTTGCATAAAAAAAAACAGTTTCAGTGTCTCGCTGTCTGTTCAGACACAAATATATCTGTTTAAAAGATTCTGGTGTAGGCCAGAGAAATAGAACTGTGGTTTTCCTTTTCCACGGTTCTAATCTCCTTTTTATTACCCTTTTTCCATTGATAGTGCGAGTGTAAGCTATTTTACTTCATTTACAATGGGCAAGGCGCGTGGCAAGGGACGTGGAACTGAACGTTCTGGTGATGGTGCGTGCAGAGGACGGGGCCGTGACCAAGGTGAAAATTTGCCACAACCAACAGCCACATCTTCTCGCTCCCAGTTCTTGACCGAATTACTAGGGAAGCACACAACAACACCACTATTGCGAACTGATCAGTGTGAACAGGTTATTAATTGGATAGCAGATAATACTTCCAGTCACCTGGGTACCACCACCTCCGGTCTGTCTTCCACACGGTCAAGTCTTAGTAGCCGTGAGTCTCGACCGCATACTCCTCCTCACTCTGATGCTCCTTCCTCCCACCATGCCGTGTCGTCAGACAGCAACTGATCCGACAGTTGGACACTCTGAAGAGCTGTTCACTGGTCCATTTCCATATTTTTGCCCTTCGCCTGCTCCACTTGAAGTGGTGGAAGAGGAGATCCCATGTAGCGATGGCCAAATATTTGAACAGCCACGGCCACTGGAAGGGGACGCTGGCAATTTGTCGCAAGAGGTGGACGATGACAAGACACAATTGCCACGAAGTGAGGAGGAGGACTGTGGTGCGGAAGTGGAAGAGGAGGAGGAGGTGGTGGATGATCTAGTAACTGACCCAACGTGGCAGGAGGACACGCAGAGCGAGGCCAGCAGCACACAGGGGGAGGGAGGCAGAGTACCCCAACAGGCACGGAGAAGCATTGTGGTGCCCACAGACAGAAGGTGGGCAACCGTTCCCCGTAACACCAACACGAGGGATGTTGCCAGTACAACCGGTAGGTCTTCCAGAGTCTGGAATTTTTTTAAATACTCTGCTGATAACCCTAAAAAGGCCATTTGTACCACCTGCCAGGCCAGCATCAGCAGGGGTGACAAAACTACCAGTCTGACCACCACCAGCATGATCAGGCACATGTCAGCAGAGCACCAGACTTTGTGGGGCGAACCCCAGGATCCATGACCAGTGTCAGCGGGTGTCACCACTGCTTCTTCCACTGTTGTGCATGTAAGAGAACCCCCTGTTGTGCATGCAAGGCAATCCCCTGTCCATACTGCATCCAAAGATGCTCCCTCCTCTCAGTCTTCACTTGTTATGGCAGTTTCTCAAGAAACAGCATCAAGGTCCACGTCCACGTCCCACCACAGCGTTCAATTGTCCATATCTCAGACCTTTGAACGAAAGCGCAAATTCGCAGCCAACGCCCCACAGGCCACAGTCCTAAATTCACACATTTCACGACTGCTCCCTTTTAGGCTGGTGGAGACGGAATCCTTCCGCAACCTTATGGCAGTGGCTGTCCCTCAGTACTCAGTCCCCAGCCGACACTATTTTGCCCAGTGTGCCATCCCCGTCTACACAAGCACGTGTCCCAAAACATCTGCCGTGCCCTCAACAATGCAGTTACTGGGAGAGTTCACCTGACAACGGACACGTGGACATGTGCTTGTGGCCAGGGATGGTACATCTCCCTGACGGCACACTGGGTAAACATAGTGGAAGCCGGGACCCAGTCGGACCTTGGGATGGAACACATCCTCCCCACACCAAGGATTGCGGGCCCTATGTCAGTCAGAGTTGCCCCCACAGTGTACAGCTCTGGCGCATCATCCTCCTCCTCATGTTCAGCCTCCATCTCAGATATCACCACATCAGTTACAAACTGGAAGCACTGCAGCACTGCCTCAGCCAAGCGGCAACAGGCTGTGCTGAAACTAATAAGCTTAGGTGATAAACCTCACACTGCTTGTGAGTTGTGGACAGCTGTGAAAGAGCAGGCAGATCTGTGGCTGAGACCGCTGAACCTACATCCAGGCATGGTCATGTGTGACAATGGCCGTAACCTGGTGGCGGCTCTGAGGCGAGGCGAGATCACACACGTACCATGCCTGGCTCATGTGCTTAACCTCGTGGTTCAGCGGTTTCTTAAATCGTACCCCGAGTTGCCAGATCTGCTCGTCAAAGTACGCCGCCTGTCAGCTCATTTTCGCAAGTCGGCTACAGCTTCCGCCGCCCTTGCTGTGTTGCAGCAGCATTTGTAGCTTCCGGCACACACTGGTGTGTGATGTCCCCACACATTGGGACTCTACCCTCCACATGTTGCAAAGGATTTGTGAGCAGAAGAGAGCAGTTGTGGAGTACCAGCTGCAACAAGGCCGTCGATATTCAGGTCAGACTCCACACATAAGACCTCAGGAGTGGACCTGGATGTCTGACATATGTACCATCCTGACAAACTTTGAGGAGTCCACCAATATGGTGAGTGGCGATGACGCCATCATTAGCATCAGCATCCCACTTCTCTGTCTTTTGCAACGCTCTCTGCCTAGAATTAAAGATGAGGCATTGCAGCCAGAGTATGATGGGATGGATCAAGAATCCGTAGCGGGCGATTACACACAGCCTAGCCTCATCTCATCCCAACGTGCACTGGGGGACAATGAGGGAGAGGAGTCAAATCCACTGTGTTATTTCGGGATGTGTATTCCCATGCACCGCTTCACACCCACACATGGGTATTCGCTTCCTCATTTTGGCTGTTTTTTGCTCTTCTCCTTATCCTCAGCCTCCATCACCACTATACCACCAGGGTGACCGTGGTCCGTGTTGCCAGCATTGCAAGTTCCTCCATCCTAATTTTTGTCAGCTTTTACTTGGAAGGCATAGGCAAAGAATATGGGAGACCCACTCCCCAATAATGGAAATGATGTTTTTAATATGCTGTACTGCATGGCTCTTGTAAGGGGCATTGCAAGTTCCTCCGTCCTAATTTTTGGCAGCTTTTGCTTGGAAGGCATAGGCAAAGACCATGGGAGACCCACTCCCCAATAATAGGAATGATGTTTTTAATATGCTGTACTGCATGGCTCTTGTAAGGGGCATTGCAAGTTCCTCCGTCCTAATTTTTGGCAGCTTTTGCTTAGAAGGCATATGCAAAGACTATGGGAGACCCACTCCCCAATAATAGGAATGATGTTTTTAAAATGCTGTACTGCATGGCTCTTGTAAGGGGCATTGCAAGTTCCTCCGTCCTAATATTTGGCAGCTTTTGCTTAGAAGGCATAGGCAAAGACTATGGGAGACCCACTCCCCAATAATGGGAATAAAGTTTTCAATATGCTGTACTGCATGGCTCTTGTAAGGGGCATTGCAAGTTCCTCCATCCTAATTTTTGGCAGTTTTTGCTTGGAAGGCATAGGCAAAGACTATGGGAGACCCACTCCCCAATAATGGGAATAATGTTTTTAATATGCTGTACTGCATGGCTTTTGTAAGGGGCATTGCAAGTTCCTCCATCCTAATTTTTTGTCAGCTTTTGCTTGGAAGGCATATGCAAAGACTATGGGAGATCCACTCCCTAATAATAGGAATAATGCTTTTAATATGCTGTACTGCATGGCTCTTGTAAGGGGCATTAAAATCGTCTTGTTAAGCTACTGTGACCTCCACGTCTCTTCCAAGGGTCATTGATATTGTCTTTTTATTCCACTGGGACCTCCACGTCTCTTCCAAGGGGCATTGACATTGTCTTTTTATTTCACTGTGACCTCCACATCTCTTCCAAAGGGCATTGATATTGTCTTTTTATTCCACTGTGACCTCCACGTCTCCTCCAAGGGGCATTAAAACCATCTTGTTAAGCTACTGTGACCTCCACGTCTCTTCCAAGGGGCATTAAAACCATCTTGTTAAACCACTCTGAACTTCACGTCTCTTCCAAGAGGCATTAAAATCGTCTTGTTAAGCAACTGTCACCTCCACATCTCTTCCAATGGTCATTTGATATTGTCTTTTTATTCCACCAGGACTTCCACCACTCTTCCAAAGGGCATTGATATTGACTTTTTATTCCACTGCGACCTCCACCACTCTTCCAAGGGGCATTGATATTGTCTTTTTATTCCACTGTAAGCTCCATCACTCTTCCAAGGGGCATTGACATTGTCTTTTTATTCCACTGGGACCTCCACGTCTCTTCCAAAGGGCATTAAAACCGTCTTGTTAAACAACTCTGAACTCCACGTCTTTTCCAAGGGGCATTAAAACCGTCTTGTTAAACAACTCTGAACTCCACGTCTCTTCCAAGGGGCATTAAAACCGTCTTGTTAAGCTACTGTGACCTCCACTTCTCTTCCAAGGAGCATTAAAACCATCTTGTTAAACTACTCTCAACTCCTCAGCTCTTCCAAGGGACATTGAAATGTTTTTTTTAATTACCTCGATCCTCCACGACTCTTCCAATGGGCATTGCATTTCCTCCTAATTTTAGTCAGCTTTTGCTTTTCAATGCATAGGCGAACACTAAGGGAGACCCACTCCCCAATAATGGGTAGAAGGTTTTTAGTACGCTGTAATCCACGTCTGTTTCAAAGGGCATTGCAGTTCCTCATAATTTTTGGAAAGCCTTCCATTCACTGCTTAGGCCAACAGTGTACAGGAGACCCAGTTGCTATAAATGGAAAAAACGGTTTAGTTAAGGCCCTCTGACCTCCATGTCACTTCCAAGGGGCATTGGAGTGCCTCTAAATTTTTGGTAGGCATTGTACTCACTGTATGCCCTATAACTGTGTAGCCAAACCACTCCTTTTGGTACATAAACATATCCTACAAGACATGTGTGGTTGACTGGCCTGATATTGATGTGAATGGTCCCTGTTCCTCCTGCTCTTTCTCCTTTGCCACCATCTCATCCATCATTCATCACCCGAAGCTTTGTTTTAACGGGAGTCATAGAACTGGGATAGTAGCAGGAAAACATCCAGCAATTTTCGGAGGAGGTAGGATATGCGCCAAAATGCCGACCACCTCAGGCCAAGCCGCTACTACATACATGCGCTTGCATTCCAAGGAACAGAAAGCTAAAGAGATGGATGGCCTCGTGATCATGAATAATTTACTCATTGTGTAGGAGGCCGACCACTGCTGCTGTCTACCTTCTGAATTTTGTGTTGAAGCCTGATTGACCCAGGACCCGCAATCCTCTATGTCTGGAGGACGTTTTGCATCCCAGTGTCCAACTGTGTCCCGGCTTCCACAATATTAACCCAGTGTGAAGGCATCAGTGAGATGGACCATCCCTGGCCACATTCACTTGTCCACGTGTTTGTGGTTAGGCTGTCCTTCCAACTAAATGCACTGGGGAGGGCACAGGTAATGTTTTGGTATGCGCTCTTGTGTATAAGGTGCACCGGGACAAATAAGGGCGGCTGGGGACCGTTTATGGTCACCCGGCTGCCTCCAGGCAGCTGGGGACCGTGTGTGGGCACCTGGCCACGGGGTGGCTGGGGACCGAGTATGGACACTCAGACGCCCCCTGGTGGCTGGGGACCAAGCGTGGACACCAGGCTGCCGGGCGGCTGGAGACTGAGTATGGATACCAGGCCGCCGACGCAGCCATGATGTGGTGGCCAGATTCCGACTCCACATGCCTAAAAGGCCCAATTTCAATTGCAAGCAAGCAAGCAGTATGGTATTGCAGCCTGTGGGTGGGTGGGTGGCAGGCTGCATACTTGCGCTTGCATTGCAAGGAATGGGGAGGTACAATTGAACACTGCCCTGGGACAAGGACTTGAATGGGGATAGTTGCAAGTCTGCAACGACAGGCACAGGATGGGAGGCATCTTCGCATGTGCCATGAACAGGGGGTTGGCGTGCACACACTACAGCAGAATAGGCTGTCCTCCACTAACTGCACTGGGGAGGGCATAGGTAATGTTTTGGTATGCGCGCTTGTGTATCAGGCGCACCGGAACAAATAGGGGCAGCTGGGGACCGATTATGGACACCCGGCCGCCCCCTGGCAGCTGGGGACTGAGTGTGGACACCCGGCCGCCGGGCGGCTGGCGACTGAGTATGGATACCAGGCCGCCGACGTAGCCATGACATGGTGGCCGGCGTCTGCCTCCACAAGCCTAAAAGGCCTCATTTCAAGTGCAAGCAAGCTAGCAGTATGGTATTGCAGCCTGGGGGTGGGTGGGTGGCAGACTGCACACTTATGCTTGCATTCCAAGAAAACAAAGCAGATGCTAACTTCTATCATCATCATCATGCTCCTCACCTTGGCACTCTCAACTCCCCTGATGGAGAAGCCAGAGCCCACCGGAGGAGTCTCTGTCCGGTGGGCTCGTCCAATTCTGCCCTAAAGCAGGCCAGGCTAAGAAAAGTGTGGGGAAGGTTCCCGGGACAAATAGGGGCAGCTGGGGACTGAGTATGGAGACCTCGCCGCCGACACAGCCATGAGGTAGTGGCCAGCTTCAGCCTCCTTCAAATTAAAAGGCCCCATTTCAAGTGTAAGCTAGCAGTATAGTATTGCAGCCTGCGGGTGGGTGTGTGGTTGGCTGCATATTTGCGCTTGCTTTGCAAGGAATGGGGGAGGTACAATTGAACACTGCCCTGGGACAAGGACTTGCACGGGGATAGCTGCAAGTCTGCATCTTCTGATGCGGCAAGGATCACTTCTGATGGGCACACTTTTAGGCAGTCACCTGGGTGTCAGAGATGCTTCCAGGGGTCTTCCCCATGGTGTTCCCATGTCTTTTCAGTACTGTATGCATGTGTCAAACAGCACATGGCCAGATAAGGTTGTAAAATGTTAAAATGAAATTTCCCGGTGAATGCATTTGTCACGGTTGAAAGTAATACAAAAGTGCAAAAACGCATAAAAAATGCTACTTGTGAACATAGCCCAAGGTGTGGAGGAGTATTTTTGTTTTTGGTTATTTATTTTACCTTATACACAAGTCTTTACCCTGGAAAGGATGTTCCTTAACATATTTCACAGGAAAACAGTTTCAGTTTCGTTTTTGAACGTTTTATTGTGAGCCCGTAAAAGTGGCTTAATACCTCTGACCACGTTGTTGACAGCAGTGACCTGGGGGTCAGAAATGCTTCCTGGGGCGATCCCAATGCTGTCCCCATGTAATTTGAGCACTGTCACTATCGTTTTGGGCACTTTTTAGGCTTTCTACAGACTGCCGGGGGTGCCGCCGCAAAAATGCTCGGGTCTCCCATAGACTAACATTGGGCTCGTTGCTCGGGTCGAGCACCCGAGTATCACGGTGAGCTCGGCCCGAGCTTCGAGCACCCGAGCATTTTAGTGCTCGCTCAACACTACTGATAACATATTAAATGCTGTTGTCAATCACTGACAATGACATTTAACTTGAGCCCGCTGAATGCGTGTCATAACACCCGCCCATCGGCGCTCAATGATTTTTGCTACACATAGCAGGGCTGAAGGGGACTATTCAAGCAAGTAAAAAATGTTTTAAAAAATATTTTAAAAAAAATTTAAAATCATATAAACGTTCAAATTACCCCCTTTTATCCCATTCAAAATAAAACAATAAAAAAAATACACATTTGGTATTGCTGCATTCAGAAATATCAGCAGCAGCATAATGAGAAAAAAAAATAGCAGAGTTATGTTTTTTTGATCGTCGCAACATTGCAATAAAATGCAATAAAAGGCAATCAAAACATTGTATCTACCACAAAATGGTATCAATAAAAATGTCAGCTTGGCTTGCAAAAAATAAGCCCTCACTTAGTCCCAGATCCCCAAAAATGGAGACGCTACAAGTCTCAAAAAGCGGCACCATTTTATTTTTACAAACTTTGGATTTTTTTTTCAGCAATAAAATGAAAAATAACCTATACATGTTTGGTACCTGCATACTCATACTGACATGAAGAATCAAAATGGCGGGTCAGTTTTAGCATTTATTGAACTTGGTAAAAAAAAATTGTGGAATTGTACTTTTTTTGCAATTTCATGGCACTTGGAATTTTTTTCCCATTTTCCAGTATACTACAAGTTAAAATTAATAGTATCGTTCAAAAGTACAACTTGTCCGACAGAAAACAAGCCCTCACATGGCCATATTGACAGAAAAATAAAAATGTTATGGCTCTGGGAAGAAGGGGAGCAAAAAACGAACACGCAAAAATGGAAAATAGTGAGGTCATCAAGTGGTTAAGCTTATTCACAAATGTTCCTATATTTCTATAAAACAATGAATTTGTTAGTTGGTTAAATGAATTATGAACCGCTGACCTTCTCTGTACATTTTGAATTAAGTGCATTAAGAGTACTCTGCCAAACGCCAAACACCCATGCAGAGACTGGGGGGTCCACTCCTACAAAGGAGCCCCCAGGGAACTTATCTTTTATCCTGTAGGTCAATCTGAATCTGGCTGTATGAGATAATCACCTTCTTCCCTGTAGGGCAGTGAGCCTTCAATTAATGAATTTACATGCTATGCTTGATGTTAATTTTTTAAGTCTATATTGACCTGCTCGGCACCCACAGTTAGCAAATTATGCTCCCCTTAGATATAATATCAAATGTTTTCACCCTGCTTGGCTCTCCCGTAGATTTTACCCTACTTGACTTTCTAATGCCTTACTTACCAGACTACTCTTGTAGTTACTTAGTTAATTACAAAGTTAGTGTGGGTATAAAAAGACATATGTTCATCAAGTTAAAGCAATAAGATAAGCAATTGTTCTACTAGCTAAAGCTTAACTACAAATGTAGCATTTCTTAAAATAACAAACATACCATGATGCGATAAGACATCCTGATGCAGAAAAGTGTAATGTAACATGTACGTATACAAGTTTGACTCCTTTTCCTATATGAAATGATACATTTCTTCATTGTTATATCTTTTTTGTGTGTTAGCATCTGCATGTCAGATCGCTTTCCTTGGTGCCATAAGTGGCCTCTACTCTTCCTCTCTCTTCTATGTTTCACCACCTATCAGAAGCAGTCCTGTGCAACATGAAAGCATCGCATTACAACTATTTGACCCCTGGTAGTCATCTTTTGAAGGAAGCCCCTTTGGATTCTGGTAACAAAAAATAGTCATCAAACAGAGGAGTGGTGCAAATATACCTTAACATATTGAACCGTCAAAACCATCACATTGCAGTTACTAATATTGAATTTTTTCATGAATGTTAATACATTGTTGAAAAAATTAAGTGCAAAATTTTTTTTTACAATTTTACCAAAGTTACAGCAAACAAAATTTACCCTGGGTAAACCTTCCCACGCATCGGTTTTACCAGCGGCGTCTTAGTGTATTTTTTTTATAAAGAACCCTATCCATAATGAAGCCCTCAGGCTTCATTTGTCAGAATATTGTAAGCTAAAGGATGGTTCTACGACGAATACCTCTAGGAAATCCACATTTACAAACCATTGCATAGCCCTACCTGGTTGCTCTAATAAAAACCACACTCTTTACATGTAAGCAGTAAAAGGAAATCTCTGTTCTCTGGAACAGACACACAGTGATCATCCCATAAAAATTGATAACTGTAACTTGGCAAACCTATTTCAAAAAAGGTAATAACTCCTTACTGGTTAAGTAGTTTTTAAACTCAGAGGAAACTTTTCTGCCTTCACTCTATTTGAAAATTGACAGGTGGCTTTATCTACAACCACCTTAAAAATATTCTCTAGCATTCAAGGATTTTATATACAATATCAATGTTCCTATATTTAGTGTTGATGCAGAAAAGGAATTTGATAATGTAGTATAGTACTTTGTGTGAAAATACTAAATACATTACTGTAAGCTACAAGTTTGATTCCTTTTAGTAATTCATAACTCAATATTATTTGTCGGAAATTATACATAAACAAATGGTAACTTAGTGTAGCACCCACACCAACCACTACATCTCATCTACAATATTTTTTTCTTTAGAAAGAATGGTTAGATTAACATTTTTGACAAGCTCTACTATTTAAAAAAATGTCCTTGAACCAAAAATTTAGTGGATGATCTCACTCAGTAATTGACAACTCTCCCAATGTGGGGAAACAGTATCAGTAGTGATATTATTCCTGTTCAAGATTTCAAAAATCTATCAGAAATGTGACAGAAATTATTATAAGCCAAAAGGCTTCATTAGGATATGTGGGAATGTGATTCAAAACAAATCCTTCTTAAGTGCCATGGTATAATCTTGAACATAAGCCATGATATTAGTTTAAACAGAACCATTACAGTATAGTAGTGTAATGTATTACAGGCTCCTGAATGCTCCTTCAATGCCAGATGGCAATGTCCTGTCATGGTTCCTATGTTCAGTGTCAGACAGACCCACCAGAGGGCTGGAGAATCCTCCATGGTACCCAGAGAATCAGCACTGCTGCTTTACTGATACAGCCAGAGACGGATTATATTAAGCGCAATCTGGGCTAACACATGATGTCTGTTGCTCCTAGGGGCCCATGGCTAGATTTCCATGATTTTTTTTTCCTTCACCTTTGGCTGTGCACATAGCTGGGCAGAGAGAGTTACTGCAGCTCTGCTGCCGGCAATAACAAGTCGCAGAGTAGCTGCAAGAAGCCATTTTCAGCTTCTTGCCCAGCTGCATCATTTAGCAGATATCCGGCAGAAGAACATATGCACTGTAAGTGGTGCTGCAGTGAGTGGTCTGTAGAGTTAAATGATTCCTTCTTTTTTTTTTAAGAAAGTGGGGAGAGGACATCTAGCTACAATGAATTGGGGGAGAAAGGACATATAATTGCAATAGGTTGGGGATTGTGGGTGGTAAAGAGGACATGGAATGATAGCACATTGCAGCGGGGCTGAGACAGAGAGGACACGTAATTGTAATAAATTGGGGTTTGGATAGAAGAGAAGATATGTACAGTAGGTGGTGGAGGTGGGAGAGAGGACTTGGAATGGGTGGAACAAAGCATATAAAGTGTAATAAATTGGTGGTGGGAAAGAGGACATGGAATTGTAACAAATTCAGTTAGAGAAGTGTACATATAATTGGAACAAATTTGGGGGGGTGTGAAAGAGAGGACATGTAATTGCAATGAATTGAAGGAGTGGTGCGAGAAAAGGTATGGAATTTTAATGTATTGGCGAAAGGAGAAAGGACGTGGAATTGTAATACATTTGAGTGGAAGAGTAGACATGTAATTATAAGGAATTGAAATGGATGAGTGAGAAGACATGAAATTAAATTAATTGAGGGGAATAGCACGCAAGTCAATGACTTTATTTAATTATGGAGTGAGTAGGAGAGGCCCAGTGGCTGATTTTTTTATATTTTTATTGGGCAGGGAAAAGTGGCTAATTTTTGTTAATGTAGGTAACAGAGCAGGCTTATCAGTTTATAGTTTAAATGATGAGCTGCACAGTGGGGGATTGTTTATGAAGGAGACAAATGCAGATATACCATATGTAACCTTGTTTTATTCAGAGGTTTGGTGATCTGTGCTGCAAGCCCTGAAGTGACCAAGTGACTAGAAGATTTTCACATGAAGGTCTGACCAGATGGAGAAGAAATAAAAGAAAATGACTCTAATCAGACAAGATATCATTGGTAAGTTACTGGGTGTAAATGTATTCTTTATTAGCACTGTATGACTTGCAGAGAGTTGATAAGGGTCATACTTTTATTTTATTATGTGCAGCACCATCTCTTAATATGTAACGTCTAGTGATGAGTGAACGTGCTCGCCACTGCTCGGTACTCGCCCAAGCATCACTGTGCTCGACGAGCTTGGCAAGTATTTCCAGGTTGCTCGGGTGGGAACGCGGGTCCCCTCCCTGCATGTTTGGCGCTCTTTAGAGAGCCAATGAACATGCAGGTATTGCCTGCCACGCACTATAATGCCGTAGCCATGTTGGTTGTGGGCATTACAGTGATTGGCTGGCCGTACAGCATCATCAGGTCTATATAAGACCTGGCGCCGCTATGCTCGTCACAGTGTACCCCAGAATCAGGCAGAGTAGGGAGAGGTGCTGATGCGCCAGGGAGAGACTTGCTTTTTTATAGTTAGTATAGGTATTCCACAACATATATACAGTATATATCCATCGGAACTATCAGTACTTCTGAGGACTAATCCAGCTGCATATATTCAGTGGAGATAGCAGGAGTTAGGCAGGCAGTGTATGTGGCAGACTGCAGTGTATAATGTAGCACAAGAGGGTTCATTGAGCGTCCTGTTAGTATAGGTATTCCACAACATATATATATAATATATATATCCATCCGAATGAACAGTCCTTCTGAGGACTAATCCAGCTGCATATAATTAGTGCTTGGCAGGCAGGCAGTGTATGTGGCAGGCTGCAATGTATGATACAGCACATTGAACGTCCTGTCTGCTGCTGCTGTAACAATTACAGATATTTGTAGACATATCCCTGGATATCAGGGGCCAGGCAATTTTTTTAATCTTAATCCTAGTTATTTGCTTAAAAAGCAATCCAGTGTACACCATATTTTTGCTCCATTTGCTTGTTCTCACTGCAGAATAAACCCAGATCTGTTCCATATTTCAGGGATAAAAATCCAGAAATTTAAACTGAACGTGGAAAATATTGGCCTACTTTTCCGTTCTGTTGCAGTGTATCTGTCAAGCTATTCACACTAGGTGTCTGTGAAGAATAATATTCGTAAATTACAGGCTTGCTATTTAAAACCATGGTTCTCTGTCAGACATAGCAACTATAAGACTGTTCCAAAATCAGCCATTTCTTCCATTTTCATTTTGTTGCAGTGTGTCGGTCAAGCTATTCACACTAGGTGTCTGTGAAGCATAGTATTAGAAAATTACAGGCCTGCTATTTAAAACCATGGTTCTCTGTCAGACATAACACCTATGAGAGTGTTCCAAAATCTGACATTTCTTCCATTTTCATTCTGTTGCAGTGTGTCGGTCAAGCTATTCACACTAGGTGTCTGTGAAGAATAGTATTAGCAAATTACAGGCCTGCTATTAAAAACTGTGGTTCTCTGTCAGAAATATCACCTATAAGAGTCTTCCAAAATCTGACATTTCTTCCATTATAATTTCTTTGCAGTGTGTCGATCAAGCTATTCACGCTAGGTGTCTGTGTAGAATAGTATTAGTAAATTACAGGCCTGCTATTTAAAACCATTGTTCTCTGTCAGACATAACACCTTTAAAACTGTTCCAAAATCAGCCATTTCTTCCATTTTCATTTCGTTGCAGTGTGTCGGTTAAGATATTCACACTATCTCTCTGTGTAGAATAGTATTAGTAAATTACAAGCCTGCTATTTAAAACCGTGGTTCTCTGTCAGACATATCACTTATAAGAGTGTTCCAAAATCAGACATTTCTGCCATTTTCATTCCGCTGCAGTGTGTTGGTCAAGCTATTTACACTAGATGTCTGTGAAGAATAGTATTAGCAAATTACAGTCCTACTATTTAAATCTGAGGTTGTCTATCAGACATAACACCTATAAGGGTGTTCCAGTATCAGTCATTTCTTCCATTTTTATTTCGTTGTAGTGTATAAGCTATTCACACTAGGTCTCTGTGTAGAATAGTATTAGTAAATTACAGGCCTGCTATTTAAAACTGTGGTTCTCTGTCAGACATATCATATATAACTGCGCTCCAAAATCAGCCATTTCTCGTGAAGGTGGAAAATACTGTCCTCCATTAAAAATGGGCAAGGTGCGCGGCAAGGGACGGGGAAGTGGACGTGATAGTGATGGTGCATGTTGAGGCTGAGGACGTGGCCATGCGCAAGCTGAAATTGTGCCACAACAAAGACCCACATCTTGTTGCTCGACCTTCCTGTCCCAATTCCTAGGGGACCGCAGTACACCACTATTGCAACCTGAGCAGTGTCAAAAAATTGTCTGTTGGATAGCAGATAATGCTTCCAGTCACTTTGCCACCACCACCCTGTCTTCCACATGGTCAAGTCTCAGTAGCCGTGAGTCTGGACCGCATATTTCTCACCCTGATCCTCTTTCCTCCCACCAAGCCGAGTGCCCGGAGACAACTGATCCCACACTTGGACACTCAGAAGAGCTGTTTACTTTTCCATTTGTAGATTCAGGCCTCTCGCCCAACCATCTTCGAGCGAGTCAAGATGAGAACGTGTGTAGCGATGCCCAAATATTTGAGCAGCCACAGTCTCATGAAGGCAATGGTGGGAAAGTGCAATTACTGTCGCAAGAGGTGGATGATGATGATGATGAGACACAATTGCCAGATAGTCAGGAGGAGGACCAGGGTGTGGAAGTGGAAGATGAGGTGACGGATGATATAGTAACTGACCCAACCTGGCAGGAAGAAGCAGTGTGGTGGCCGCAGACACAATGCGGGAAAGCGTTCATCGTAACGTCAACACAACGGAAGTTTGCCAGTAGAACTGTTAGGTCTTCCTGAGTCTGGTTATTTTTTAAAGACTCTGAAGATATTCCCAAAATACCATTTGCACCACCTAGCAGGCCAGCATCAGCAGGGGTAGCTGAACTACCAGCCTGACAACCACCAGCATGATAGGCACATGGAAACAAAGCACCCGACTAAGTGGGCCGAACACCAGGGTCCAGAAACAGTGTCTGTGGATGACACCACTGCTTGTTCCGCTGTTGTGCGTGCACGCCAATCCCCTGTCCATGGCGCATGCCAAGATGTCTCCCGCCCTGCACCTGTCGTTGAACACTCTCAACTAGCACCATCAGCAAGCACATCCACGACCTTGTCCCAGCACAGTGTTCAGTTGTCCCTACCCCAGTCCTTGGAACGCAAGCGCAAATAAGCAGCCAACGCCCCACAGGCCACACTACTGAACTCACACATTTCGCGAATGTTTGTACTCGAAATGTTGCCTTTTAGGCTTGTGGAGACAGATGCTTTCCGCAACCTCATGGCGGCGGCCGTCCCTCGATACCCGGTCCCCAGCCACCACTATTTCTCCCTGTGTGCCGTCCCCGCATTACACGAGCACGTGTCCCACAAAATTAGACGTGCCCTCAACAACGCAGTTACTGGGAAAGTCCTCCTAACCACTGACACGTGGAAAAGTGCTTGTGGGCAGGGACGGTACATCTCGCTGATGGCACACTGGGTTAATATAGTGGAAGCCGGGACCCAGTCGGACCTTGGGACGGAACACGTCCTCCCGACGCCTAGGATTGTGAGCCCTGGGTCAATCAGGGTTTCCCCCACATTCTACAGCTTCTGTACCTCCTCCTATTCCTCTTCAACCTCCATCTCCGAAATGACCACATAAGTCGCAAGTTGGAAGCACTGTAGCACTGCCTTGGCCAAACGGCACCTGGCTGTGCTGAAGCTAATATGCTTAGGTGACAAACCATACAACGCTGAAGAGTTGTGCACAGCTCTGAAACAGCAGGCAGATCTGTGGCTGACACCGCTGACCCTATAGCCAGGCATGGTTGTGTGTGACAATAGCTGGAACCTGGTGGTGGCTCTGAGGCGAGGCGAGCTCACACACGTACCATGCCTGACCCTTGTGCTTTACATTGTGGTTCAGCGGTTTCTCAAAACCTACTCGGAACTGTCGGATCTGCTTGTCAGAGCACGCCGCCTGTGTGCCCATTTTAGAAAGTCAGCTACAGCTTCCACTGCCCTTGCTGTGCTTCAGCAGTATTTACAGATTCCAGCTCACCGCCTGATCTGCGATGTCCCCACACGTTGGAACGCTACATTGCAGATGATGAGAAGGATTTGTGAGCAGAAGAGGGCAGTTGTTGACTACCAGCATCAACAAGGCCGTCGGTATCGAGGTCAGACTCCACACATAAAACCTCAGGAGTGGACATGGATTTCAGACATATGTACCATCGTCCAAAACTTTGAGGACTCCACCAAATTGTGAGCTGCGATGATGCCATAATTAGCATCACCATCCTACTTCTCTGTCTTCTGAAATGCTCTCTGCTCACAATTAAAGAGGATGCATTGCAGCCGGAGCACGATGAGATGGAGCAAGGAACCATACAGGGTGATTACACACAGCCCAGCCTCATCTCATCCCAACGTGGATTGGGTGACAATGAGGAAGAGGAGGAGGATGAGGAGGAAGAACAGGACTAGTTTCCTGCGCTATAGGTGGTACTACTTGCACAACTGTCTTACCACCTGTTCAGCGTGGATGGCCCGAGGAGAGAGAGGAGGAGGAAGAGGATGAGGTGGAGAGCATTGTCAGTTGTCCTCTTGGTGAGGACACGGAAGTCTTGCCTATTTGCAGTCTGGCACACATTGCTGAGTTTATGTTACGCTGCCTTTCCCGTGACCTTCGCATTGTCCAAATTTTGGGTGACAGTCATTATTTGTTGGTGACACTTCTAGACCCACATTACAAGGAGAACTTTCTGTTTCTTATTCCATAATAAAATGGTGCTGTACGAGCAGGACCTTGCTGCGGAATTATTAAAAAATTTTCCATCTGAAAACGCTGGCGACGTCTACATCTCTTGCAAGTAGCATTGGAGTTCCTCCAAATTTTTGGCAGCTGTTGCTTCACTGCATTGGCAAATAGTATGGGAGACACACTTCCTAATAAAGGGAATATTGTTTTCAGGAGGCCCTCCGACCTCTATGTCTCTTGCAAGGGGCATTGGAGTTCCTCCAAATTTTTGGCAGCCTTTGCTTTACTGCATAGGCAAACAGTATGGGAGATCCTCTCCTTTCTAATAGGAATATGTCATTACTTATACCCACCTCTATGTGTCTTTAAATTGTTAGTGGGCTTTTTCCTAAATTTTGGCAGCCATTGGATTCACTGCATAACCTATAAATGAATAGCTGACCCTCTCCTTTCTAATGGGAACATGTCGTTACAGTGGCCCAGCTCTATGTGTCTTTAAATTGTTAGTGGGGTTTTTCCTGAATTTTGGTAGCCGTTGGACTCACTGCATACCCTATAACTGTATAGCAGCCCCTCTCCTTTCTAATGGAAACATGTCGTTACTGTGGCCCAGTTCTATGTGTCTTTAAATTCCCCAAATTTTGGCAGTCACAGCATGGGCATTACCACTATAGGAGATTCGCTCCTTTACAATGGGAACATTTTTTTTACTGAGACCCTCCGCTATGTCTCTTCAAAGGGATATTGGGTTGCGTCCAAATTTTTGGCAGCCCTTGCAGTCACTGCATACGCAATAACAGTATAGGAGACCCACTCGTTAATAATGGGAACAACAAAGCACAGCCGGCTGATGGCTTTCTAACAATAGCGAGGGCCGACTGCTCACCTTTTAAGAATAGTAAGGCTGTAAAAATAGTGTTTTTGACTTTCACAATCCCTCCTTCATAGATGAAGCAGGATGTTTCACACACCACATGGCCAGATAAGGTTGTAAAATGTTAAAATGACATTTCCGGGTGAATGCATTTGCCTTGGTTGAAAGCAATGCAAAAGTGCAAAAACGCATCAAAAACGCTACGTGTGAACATAGCCCAAAGTGTGGAGGAGCATTTTTGTTTTTGGTTATTTATTTCACCTTATATACAAGTCATTACCCTGGAAAGGATGTTCCTTAACATATTTCCCAGGAAAATCCATTTTGGTTTAGTTTTTGCATGTTTTGTTGTGATTCCGTAAAAGTGACGTAATACCTCTGACAACGTTGTTAACAGCAGTGACATGGGAGTCAGAAATGCTTCCAGGGGTCTTCCCCATGCTGTTCCCATGTCATTTGAGCACTGTTCCCATCGATTTGGGCAATTTTTAGGCCCTCTACAGATCGCCGTGGGGAGCCGCCGGAAAAATGCTCTAGTTTCCCATAGGCTTACTCGGACCGAGCACTCGAGTATTCCAATTTGCTCAACTCGAACAACGAGTACCCGAGCATTTTAGTGCTCACTCATCACTAGTAACATTATGCATATTGCCAACCTATTGTTACATAGCATCTTCTCTTATTATGTATAACTCTGTCTCTCACTACAAAGTGCCCTCTCTTGTTATGCGTAGCGCTAGCCCTTTTTGCATAGCATCCTCTCTTATACTGTATACCTACATCTCTAATTGCATAAATTATTTTCTTATTATGTTTAGCACCATACCTTAATTCACAGTGTTCTCTCTTTTTATGCTTAGTGCTGTCCTTTATTACATAGTGTCCTATTTGATTATTTATAGCGACATCCCTTATTACATAGTATCCTCTCTTGTTGTAGGCCATGCAATGCTCTCTTGGAAATTAATCATGCATATAACCTCTTCAGAGAGAAAGAGGACAGGAACTCTAGTGCCACCCATGGATGTAGCACACCTAAAAGTCAATATTGACCCTTTAACAAGCCTTGCCATAAGGCTTAGGATAAGATTCTTCTTTGCTACCTCCAATAAGTGACACTAGAGTTCCTGTTCTCTTTCTCTCAAGGAAATATTGCATGGCCTATAACACTCCCTATGTCAACCTGGCACTCTACACAAGAAGACACTTTACCACTTAGACCCACTAAGGCACACATGTCAAACTCTGCCCCGTGGCCCGCGACACCTGGCACTGCCCCCTCCCTGGTATTTCACTTTCAACTGTATCGGCATCTTGGATTTTGCGCTCACTGTGTAGAGCAGGAAAGAGCTGCAGAAGTCACGCTGTAGAGACCGGGAGCAGCAGGGGACCAGGGTATGGGTATTTTATTTTTTTTTATGTGGGGCCCATTATACTGCATGGAGGACTATGTGGGGCCATTATTCTGTATGGAGGACTATGTGGGGCCCATTATTCTGTATGGAGGACTATGTGGGGCCCATTATTCTGTATGGAGGACTATGTGGAACCCATTATTCTGTAAAGAATGATAAGGAAAAACTTCCTCAGTTGTAGACATTTTTTAATAATAAATAATGAGGTTAACCTGTGACTTTGTTCAAGTTTTTCATTTTGGCCCTCTGTGTGTTTGAGTTTGACATCCCTGCACTAACAGTATATTGAAATGTAGAAGATTTGCAGTGGATTTTTAATACAGTAAATCGACAGCTTCATAGTTCAATATCTGCATGTGTTGCATGTTGATTTTGCTGTGGATTTAGGGTTTATCAAATGTGGATTTTTTTTGTTTGAAAAATCCATAAGTGTATGCAGCGTCTTTGCAGTGTTCTTTATGCAAATAAGAAGCTGCACTTTAAAGTACCAGCAACAGCTATGAGATTTCAGAAATCTCATGCACAAGATTTTTTTCTCCTGACTGAAATTGAGAATTTCAGTGTTCTTTCAACGTTTTTGTAATGTTTTTTCACCGATATAAAGCAATGAGAGAGGACAAAAACTATGCAAAAACACAGCCAACAGGCTTTGCTGCATGTTTGTAGGGTTTTTGCTGTATTTTTGGCGAATAAAATTAATGTGATTAAATATGTACTGTAGACAAGTAACACATATAATAATAATAAAAACATAGCTAAAATACACTGCAATAATGCAGTAGAAATTGACGGAAAAAATACATCAAAACTTGCATTTTGAAAACAACGTTTTTACTGTCAAGCTGGTTTTGGCCCTTAGATAAAAATGCTATATCAACTTAGCCTAAAAAACTATGATTTTGACACTTTTTTGTGTTTTTGACACATTTTTCTTATATTTTTTTTATACGGAGTCTTTTTTTGCCTCATTTTTATTCACTAATCAAATTTGAAATTGTTTTTCAAACATAAACACCTCAACCACACTTGATATCTTTCTTCTTTGACAAGCTGGAAAAATACTTGGGAAAGAAAACACTATGTCCACTATAGACATGTTTTCTCATTGAACTGAATAGGAAGCTTATTCAAAGAGTATTTGTATCTGGTTTCACGTGGATTTCAAAGTAGAACCCACCGTAGAGGGTGTGTTCAGCCAGAGTTTTTCTATGTAAATTTTTGAGCTGATTCTGCTCCAAAATCCAGATAAAATGCTTTAAATACTCTTTAAATAAGCTTCCTATTCATTTAAATTGGGGAATATGCATATAATGGACATGGCACTGTTTTTTACTCCACATATTTTTCTTTCTAGTAAGAAAATTATTATTATTATTGTTAGTATTTTTATCATTATTATTATTAATGATCGCCACTGAAGATTTGGAAGCACCTTTTGGCTTTATACTTATTTAGTAAGGTAAATTAATAGGCATCACAGTAAAAGATAATACCTTACCAACACCAGGCCAGACTAACAATGCACTGCAGGATGCAGCAAGCCTCCATGATAAAGGCGGGGGCAGCACATGTGCAGGATACTGATGCAAACAGACACTGTGCATCACACATATCTGTGTGACTGGAGCCCTAAGCAAACTCTATTGGTGTGCATTATAATACTACACAGCCACCCCCTCCATGAATTGGTAGGTTATTGAGTGGCTGTTTTCATCAGTATCCTGCACATGTGCTGCCCCCATCTTTACCATGGAGGCTTGCTGCATCCTGCAGAGCATTATTAATCTGGCCTGGTGTTGGTAAGGTATTATCTTTTACTGTGATGCTTTTTGAAATGATATCTAATGCTAAGGTAAATTAATAATTTACTTTGCTTTCTGTCATACAATAGTATGACATAGGATGTTTTATTATTCTATTGGTTGTCTTTATTTCTAAATAGCTGTGTGGTGGGTCCCAAAAATTATTTCTTCTAGTGAGCCCAAGTACTCCAGTCCTACGCTTCCGATGTTACAATGCTTCCATACTATGTGTGTGATTAGATGGTTTTTTTTTTTAGCCATGAGAATAATATCAAGTATTTTTATATATTTTAAATGTTCTTTTTTTCCATTCGTAAACTGAAGATTACTTGGGTTGCCATCCATAATCAGCTGTTACTAAACATTACTGACGCTCAGCGAGGTGCACATGATTTACCCTTTTTTGTTTTTAGATTCATCTCTGAAGCTTTAGAAGACTTTAAATACAGTACACGCTTTTATCCTTTGCTATCCCTAAAGACTACCTGATAGGGAATTTATAATGCAGCAAAGGTCTAGACATCAGACTAGTCAGATCTGCAATAACCACAACTAATTTCAAAGCATTCTCCACTAGTAACTCATGTCTAACGCTGGTTTACATAGCCTAATTAATCCTTATTTGACCTGAATTAACTTCTAATCTGTGTGAAATGAAATAGCTTTGCTTAGATACTGCATATTATGAAAAGACTAAAAATCCTGTGTCACATTTTGACAAGTGGTTGACTTCTGGATTATGTTCTTTACATGGGTACTATTAAGGATGGGTGTTTGTTCTGTTGTTCACTGTTCAATGATGATGATGCAAAATAGTAAACGTATTTTAGTTTGCATATTTTTTCATTAAAGGGAAATGTTGAAATACTTTTTACACATAATTATTTCAAAATTCTTTTGAATAAAATATGTTACATTATTTTTTCATGGATATTTTTATATATTACTGGGTTTCAAACAATAGGTAATTTCAGGCTTTAAAGAGTAATTATATAAAAAATATATTAAAGGGTATCTGTCAGTAGGATCAACCATCCTCTATATGGACATGTGGGTAATAGAAAGCTGAATAAAATGATACCATAATATCTGCAATACTATGTCTTATACCAGAGAAATCTACATTTTTCTTATATTTAAATGAGCTGTTCAGGACTATGGGCCGGACACAGATCTCCCTGAGAATCTTCCTCCAGAGCTTATTTTAAATGAAAGCGGCATTACCAGTGTGAACCAAGTAATGCCTGACACTTTGTGCTCCTAATCAAACACAGCTACTCAGTGATCATAACTAGCACAGTACAGCAGAGCTGTGATGAGACAAAGTTCACTTGTGTTGTAAGAATACATCTGTACTGTAGATGTCCTCTCATACTGCTTCAGCTTCCATCTCACAGGCAGCCAGTGTGGGGAGGAGGGGCAGGGCTGACATCGCTACAAATATAATGAGACAAGGTTCAACTCTGCTGTACTGTGGTAGTTATAGTCAGGCACAGATCTGCAGCAGAGCTTGCAGCACTTTGAGAGAACAAATATTGCTGCAAATGTTTGTAATGAGACAAAGTCACTTTTGCTGTGCTGCTAGCTTTTGTACAATATTAATTCTTATCTCGCTGCAGAGCTGTGTGTGATTTGGAGAGCAAATTGTAAGTAATTACATGTCTCACACTGGTAATACCCCCTTTCTTTTAAAGTCAGCTCTGGAGGCACATTCTTATGCAGATATATGTCCTGCTAACAGATCTTAACAGAGACATCCGATTATAAATGCCAAGGTACAATTTTATTCAGCTTTCTATGACCTACATGCCCATATAGATGGCTTAGGAGGGTTGATCCTACTAAAAGGGTCCCTTTAAATGATGGCATCAATAGGTAAGTTAGATTGTAGTCATGTAGTAGAGACAAACAAATTTGCTTGAGATGAATTGAATTTGCCTTGAATTTTACAAAGATCGGGATTCCCCAGAATTTGTTTGTTTTTTTTGCAATCTGTTTTGTGTGAATTCAGCAAAATGGCGGATAGCTGACCAGGTTTTTCTTGAGTCATAGAGAACAAGGAAATGGTTAAAAAATAACTAATATTCACCTTGCCACTCACTAGTCCTGGAGCTGCAGCAGTCTGCCGTCTGGTCTGCCACATCTCCTAGCATTCTACATCTGCCTCCCTCCACCAGAAGACATCCTCTCCAGCCTTCCTCACATAGTGCCCAGGATTCTGGCACCAAGTAGGCCTCTGGTGTCGCAGCATACACTGCGACATGTGTCAGAGACTTACCCCAGAGCAAAGTGAAGAAGGCTAAAGAGGATGTCATGTGGTGGGGAAATGAACAAAGAAGAGGCCAGATGGAGGACTGGATGGTAGGCTCTGACATCAGGAAGATGGGAGAATTCATTCTTTTTTATCATATTACTTTCGATCTTTATCAATCTGCCCATTTATTCAGGATGTATGTACCCTAATTGCATATAATTGTATGACTATAAAATCGTAAATGTGTATCACCAATATATGCTCCCTTGAAAAGTATTTTCATCATGGTGAATTAAGTTTGACTTTCCACTATTGGATATTGAATTACCTGAATGAATGATTGAATGAATGAATGAAAACCCAACATGTTGGAAAAGTGTGGAATAAGGATAGATAGAGATAGATACAAACAAAGCATACAGCAGCACTGTTTGTCAGCACTAAGACATATGCAACCATGGAATATATGTACTGCATTCCTGCTATATAGAATATACTCAAAAAATGAAGGTACTTAGTGCATAAATTGGCTAATTCATGAGAAACCCCAGTCATGAAAAAATATACCTCTGCAGCTCTGGGGTCCTTGGTTCAAGGACAACATCTTCTAGGAGTTTGTATGTTCTCCCTGTTTTTGCATGGGTATCCTTCCATGCTCCAAAGACATGCTAATAGGGAAATTAGATTGTGAGCCCCAATAGGGACAGTGATGAAAATATCTGTAAATTGTTGTGGAATATGATGGTGCTATAGAAGTAAGCATAATAAATAATAAATACATAATATTTATCGCACATGCATCTCCCAGGCTGAGAGCCTACACGTTTAATGTGCAGGTTGGATCCAGCAATAATTAAAAACAGTCTGATGGGAGGGGTGCTCAACCAAATATGGAGACAGTCACCACCTCCAATTGTATACTATAAAAAAATGAAAACTGACCAGCACCTCTGAACAGAATAGATTTTTTTTCAACATAGAGTGATAGAAATACATAAAACTGCAATGGAACAGCACCAGGGCATTTGGTTATGACTGTTAGGCCTCTAAGACCTATAACTGAATGGTTTCACAATATAATAAAAAAAAAAAGGAGCCAGCACTCCAAAAAGTGGATTCTTTATTAGCTCATGCGGGAATGTTTTAGTTCCATAACAGAACCTTTTCACAAGCTTCTGTTAAATCCAAAACAATACCACATGGTTTAATACAATGTCCATTTTTTGTATGGACTTTTGAAGTGTTGCGATAGATAGATAGATATCTTTTTCATCTGAAATGATAATGAATGTGACTAAAGTGAAGTCACATTTCATTTTGCTATTAATAAGCCTTTTACTTCTCATTTCTTCAGTAAAAATGGATTCAGTTCAGTGATGTTTAGAGTAAGAGAGAATGAATGATGAGCTTTTCCTCCTCTGAGACTTTCATATCACAGCTGTCTACAGCAATTACAAACAAATGTCGACCTCTCTGTCGGAAGTGACATTAATATATTGTTAGCACATTTTGCTTAATTACATGCTTCTATCCAAATATAACTTAACATAAGGTCAGTAATTTTATTTAAACATGCTTTTTCTGTCACCATAATGTGATACATTGTCAAATAAATATTTTAGGTTGAAAAAGAAGTATAATCCTTTAGTACTTATAGTATAATATTGCTGAGGTTAAAATGCTAAAATATTGTAGTATTATTCCACAGACACAAACTATTAAAACATGGCTGTAAAGAATTTGTCTAACTAATTCACAATCTCTTTTAGTCTTATTTTATTAGATTTTAATATTGAAAGATATAACCTAAGATAAAACAAAATGAGCAAATACCCTTCAGTAAATAAATGAATATCTCAGCCCTTATTCACATTGACATCATTTGACATATTGTAAGGTTTTAATACTAGAGGTTAGGACCGTCCCGAATAGAGTCACCATGACATGGTGGAATGACTTATGTTTTTTTTATCAAAATTATGTTATTTCCATGCACTAATACTTATCCTTTATTTACTGCAGGGTATTTGCTCATTTTGTTTTTATCTTAGATTTTGTCTGTTTAGTGGCCAGTGTGAACATGCATCTACATGTTGCATGTATACCAACTTATATTCCAGTTTATCGCTTTAGGTTTTTGATTGTATTAGTGAAAGCCAATATATACAGTATATAGAAAAGTGAAACAATAAGATAGCTCCTTTTAGGGGTAAAAAGTACCTGCTATTCATATTCCAAAAAGATATGGGAGATATAATTGGGAAGAAAAAGATTTTATTACATTTATTAATAACAAGCTGAATTATAGAACGCAGTACCAGCATTCTGCATCAAAAGCCAGCAAGATATTGTTATGTATTAGGATAGACATGACTTTTAGAAAGACATGTCTATACTGTAATCTTCTCTACAGTATTGGTAATGACTGAAAGTGTGTATAGATTTGAAGAAAACCTTTGGTTTCCCATGGTGGGGGCAATGTCAACCAATGCAGAGTGTGTGTGACTAGTCTCCATGACTGCACAGATGACTGGTAGTGGTAATATGCTCCACCACCACTGCTACTTTTCAATCCCATGTCCATCACTGTGCCCTGTTTGGCAGGTTTTATACAGATCTCACACAAGCACGGATCCCACAACATTACCTGTGCCCTCCCCAGTGCACTTACTGGGAAAGACTGCCTAACCACAAACATATGGACAGGAGAATGTGGCCAGGGATGGTACAGAGCCAGTCCACATTAAAAATGCACCTATAGAGTGTCCGGGAACTTTCCCACACACTCTTAGCCAGGGCTGCTTCTCGGCAGAGTTGGACAGGACAACCAGAGAACCAAAGACTCCTCCGGTGGGCCCTGGCTTCTCCTTCAGGAGAGTTCATAGTGCTGAGGTGAGGCCATGATGATGATACAGGCCACCATTTGCTTAGTTTTCTGTTACTTGGAATGCAAGCGCAAGTATGCAGCTAGCCACCCACCCACCGGCTGCAATACTATACTGCCAAATCTTTGACAGCTGCTTGCACTTGAAATGTGGCCTTTTAGGCTCATGGAGGCGGAAGCTGTCCACAACATTATGGCAGCGGTGGCTGGGTGTCCATACTCGGTCCCCAGTCGCCACTATTTGTCCCGGTGTCATCTCCTCCTTCCACAAGCACGGGTAAAACAATATTACCCGTGCCCTCCTCAGTGCACTTACTGGGAAGGGCTACCTAACCACAAACACGTGGTAAAGTGTATGTGGCCAGGGACGGTACGAAGCCAGTCCACAGCTTGTCAGTGAGTTGTATTTCACCACAGCTTTATTTTTTAGCTCGGTGAAAGAACTGATTTTTGGGAAACCATATCTATTCCGGCTGTCATTTCTCCATCATCAGGTTCCGGCCATTGTCACACACGACCATGCCTGGCTGTAGGTTCAGCGGTGAGAGCCACATATCAGGCTGCTGTGTTACAGCTTTCAACAACTCTACAGCAGTGGGCAGTTTGTCACCTGAGAATTAAGCATGTTATCTTCAGCACAGCCTGTTTCCACTTGGCCAAGGCAGTGCTGCAGTGCTTTCAGCTTGTGACTGATGTGGTCTTTCGGAGATGCAGGCCGAACTGGACGAGGAGATGCAGGAGCTGAACAATGTGATTAAATTGAGGTTACATTGGTGACTCTGGTTTTTATACTAAAGAAAGATCCTACTGTGTTATTTTTTAAGACAAATGCATTCACCGGGAAATGTCATTTTAACATTTTACAACCTTATCTGGCCATGTGGTGTGTGACACATCATCAGACACATCATTTTTCATTTATGATGGAGGGACTCTAATAGTCACAAACCTATTTTTATAGGGCCATCAGGCGTCCCTTAATATACTTAAAGGGCCAGCAGTTGGCCCTCGCTATTGTTAGAAAGCCATCAGCCGGCTATGCTTTGTTGTTCCCCTTATTAAAGAGTGGGTCTCCTATACTGTTATTGCGTAGGCAGTGACTGCAAGGGCTGCCGAAAATTTGGAGGCACTCCAATGCCCCTTGCAAGAGATGTAGAGGTCAGAGAGCCTCCTAAAAATAATGTTCCCATTATTAGGAAGTGGGTCACCCATAGTGTTTGCCTATGTAGTGAAGCAATGGCTAGCAAAAATTTGGAGGCACTCCAATGCCCCTTGCAAGAGACGCAGATATGTTGATATAGTACATATGTGGTGATATGGTGGTAGATCATGAGGATGCAGAGAAGGAGGAGGACAAGAGCAAATAGACAAAATCAGGAAGAGTATACCCATGTCTGGGTGTGAAGACAGAGGTGCATGGGAATAGAGTTAGACCTCCCAAAAAACCCAGCTGGATTTGAGTTTGTTACGCTACTATCATTCGGTGGTGTTGAGAAGTCTGGCCCAATCCAGCCCTTGTTCATTTTTAGGAGTCAGCCTGGCAGCATTTTCAGTTGACAGGCGGTTGAGCTTATCAGTTATAAATCCACCAGCGGCATTAAAAACCCGCTCTGATAAAACACTGGCGGCAGGGCAGCCCAGGACCTCCAAGGCATAGAGTGCCAGTTCATTCCACGTATCCAGCTTGGATACCCAATAATTATAAGGCACAGAGGAATCACGGAGGACGTTGTTACAGTCGGCAAGGTACTCTCTCAGCATCTTCCCAAACTTTGCACTCCTTGTGAGAGTACCCCGCACTTCAGGGCCTGTGCGATGGGAGGGTCTGAGAAAACTGTCCCAGAACTTTGACAGTGTTCCCCTGCCTCTGCTGGATTGCATTTGTGTCTCTCTTGCCTGTACTCCTTGGTTGTCCAATGAACTGTGACCTCTGCTGCCAGCGTTTTCAGATGGGAATTTTTTTAATAGCTCCCCAACAAGGGCCTTCTGGTACTGCCCCATTTTTGTAGACCTGTCAACCTCAGGAATAAGAGATATAAAGTTCTCCTTGTGGCGAGGTCTAGAAGTGTCAGCAACCAATAATGACTGTCACCCAAACTTTTGAGAACGCGAGGGTCATGGGAAAGGCAGCGTAACATAAGCTCAGCCGTGCGTGCCAGAATGCGAACAGGCAAGACTTATGTGTCTTCACATAAGAGTCAGCCTGTCAGCATTTTCAGTTGACAGGCGAATGCGCCTATCGATTATAATTCTACCGGTGGCACTAAAAACCCGCTCTGACAAAACTCTAGCGGCAGGGCAAGGCAGGACCTCTAAGGTGTAGAGAGTCAGTTCATGTCACGTGTCCAACTTGGATAACCAATAATTATAAGGCACAGAGGAATCATGGAGGACGTTGGTACGGTCGACAAGGTACTCCCTCACAATCTTCTGAAGCTTTGCACTCCTTGGAAGAGTACCCCCCGCCTCAGGGCCTGTGCGATGGGAAGGTCTGAAAAAACTGTGCCAGATCTTTGACAGTGTTCCCCTACCTCTGCTGGATTGCATTTGTGGCTCTCTCACCTGTACTCTTTGGTTGTCCAACGAACTGTGACCTCTGATGCCAGCGTTTTCAGATGGCAATTTTTTCACTAATTCCGGTAACAAGGGCCTTCTCGTACTGCCCCATTTTATTAGGCCTGTCCTGCAAAGGAATAAGAAACATAAAGTTCTCCCTCTTGCGTGGGTCTAGAAGCGTCACCAACCAGTAATGACTGTCACCCAAAATTTGGACAACGCAAGGGTCACGGGAAAGGCAGCATTACATAAACTCAGCCATGTGTGCCAGACTGCAAAGAGGCAAGACTTCCATGTCCTTACAAAGAGGACGATTGACCATGCTCCCTCCTCATCCTCCTCCTCTTCCTCCTCCTCCCTGTCCTCAGGCCATCCATGCTGAACAGACTGTATGGCAGTTGTGCATGTAGTACCATCAATAGAGGAGGAAACTAGCTCCTGTTCTTCCTCCTCCTCCTCTTCCTCATTGTCACCCAATCCACGTTGGGATGGTTCCTTGCTCCATCTCATCGTACTCCGCCTGCAATGCATTCTCTTTAATTGATAGCAGAAAGCATTTTAGAAGACAGGTAAGTGGGATAGTGATGCTAACTATGATGTCATCGCCGCTGAGCATCTCGATGGAGTCCTCAAAGTTTTGGAGGATGGTACAGATGTCTGACATCCACGTCCACTCCTGTTTTATGTGTGGAGCTGACCTGAATACTGACAGCCTTGTTGATGCAGGTAGTCAACAACTGCTCTCTTCTGCACACAAATCCTTCCCAACATCTGAATTGCAGCATTCCAACGCATGAGGACACCGCAGATCAGTCGGTGAGCCGAAATCTGCAAACGCTGCAAAAGCACAGAAAGAACAGCAGAAGCTGTAGCTCACTTTCCAAAATGGGCACACAGGCGGCG
This sequence comes from Phyllobates terribilis, assembly GCF_046119375.1. Lineage (NCBI taxonomy): Eukaryota > Metazoa > Chordata > Amphibia > Anura > Dendrobatidae > Phyllobates > Phyllobates terribilis. The sequence continues at coordinate 418,567,073 of NW_027362762.1, read as the reverse complement.
TAGTTTGACAAGCAGTCCGACAGATCCGATTAGGTTTTGAGATACCGCTGTACCACCAGGTTAAGCACATGGGCCAGGCATGGTACGTGTTTTGAGCTCGCCTTGCCTGAGAGCCACCACCAGGTTACGGCCATTGTCACACACGACCATGCCTGGCTGTAGGATCAGCGGTGTCAGCCACAGATCTGCCTGCTCTTTCAGAGCTGTCCACAACTCTTTAGCATCGTGTGGTTTGTCACCTAAGCATATTAGATTCAACACAGCCTGTTGCCGCTTGGCCGAGGCAGTGCTGCACTGCTTCCAGCTTACGACTGATGTGATCATTTTGGAGATTGATGCTGAAGAGGAGGATGAGGTGCAGGAGCTGTAGAATGTGGGGGCAACCCTGATTCACCCAGGGCCAGCAATCCTCGGCATGAGGAGGACGTGTTCCGTTCCAAGGAACAACTGGGTCCCGGCTTCCACAATGTTAACCCAGTGTGCCATCAGTGAGATGTACTGTCCCTGCCCACAAGCATTTGTCCACGTGTCCGTGGTGAGGTGGACTTTCCCGGTAACTGCGTTGTTGAGGGTACGGCTAATGATGTGGGACACGTACTTGTGTAATGCGGGGACGAGAAAAATAGAGGCGGCTGGGAAACGAGTACCGAGGGACAGCCGCCGCCATGAGGTTGCGGAAAGCTTCCGTCTCCACGAGCCTAAAAGGCAACATTTCGAGCACAAGCATTCACAAAATGTGTGAATTTAGTAGTGTGTCCTTTGGGGCGTTAGCTGCATATTTCTGCTTGCGTTCCAAGGACTGGGGTAGGGACAACTGAACACTGCGCTGGGACAAGGACGTGGACATGATTGCTGATGGTGCAAGTTGAGTGTTCAATGACAGGTGCAGGGCGGGAGGCATCTTGGCATGCGCCATGGACAGGGGATTGTCATGCATGCACAACAGCAAAACAGGCAGTGGTGTCACCCGTAGACACAGTTGCCGGACCCTGGGGTTCGGCCCACTTTGTCGGGTGCTTTGCTGCCATGTGCCTGATCATGCTGGTCAGGCTGCTAGTTTTGCTACCCCTGCTGATGCTGGCCTGGCAGGTGGTGCAAATGACCTTTTTAGAGTTATCGGCAGAGTCTTTAAAAAACAACCAGACTCGGGAAGAATTAACAGTTGTACTGGCAACTTCCATCGTGTTGATGTTACGGGAAATGGTTGCCCGCCTTGTCTGCGCCCACTACACTGCTTGTTCCTGCCTGTTGTGGTGCTACGCCTCCCTCCCCCTGAGTGCTGCTGTCCTCGCTCTGCATGTCACCTTGCCAGGTTGGGTCAGTGACTTCATCGTCCACCACCTCATCTTCCATTTCCGCACCCTGGTCCTCCTCCTGACTTTCTGGCAATTGTGTCTCATTATCATCCACCTCTTGTGACACTTTCCCACCATCGCCTTCGTATGACTGAGGCTGCTCAAATATTTGGACATCGCTACATGCGATCTTCTCTTGCCCCGCTTCAAGTGGACCGGGCGAGAGGCCCGAATCTATAAATGGAAAAGTGAACAGCTCTTCGGAGTGTCCAAGTGTGAGATCAGTTGTCTCTGGGTACTCGGCATGGTGGGAGGAAGGAGGATCAGGGTGAGGAATTTGCCGTCCAGACTCACGACTACTGAGACTTGACCGTGTGGAAGACAGGTTGGTGGTGGTGGTGGCTAAGTGACTGGAAGCATTATCTGCTATCCAACCAACAACCTTTTCAAACAGCTCTGTGTTCAATAGTGGTGTTCTGCGGTCCCCTATTCATTGGGACAGGAAGGTAGAGCGAGAAGATGTGGGTGTTTGAGGTGGCCCAATTTTAGCTAGCCCACAGCCTTGGCCTCGTCCTCTGCGTGCCCCATCATCACCATCACATCCACTTCCCCGTCCCTTGTCCATTTTAAATGAAAGACAATATTTTCCATGCTCACTACAAATGGCTGAATTTGAACCACAGTGATATGTGATACGTGTGATGGAAAACCACAGTTATAAATAGCTGGCCTGTAGGTTACTATTTTTCACAGCGACCTCATGTCAATAACTTCACTAACACACTGCAACAAAATTTAAATTGAGGCCTGAAATGCCTGAATTTAGAGCACACTTATATGTGATATGTGTGACGGAAAACCAGTTTTAAATAGCTGGCCTGTAGGTTACTATTTTTCATGGCGGCCTTATGTCAATAACTTCACTGAGACTGCAACAAAATTTAAATGGAGGCCAATATTTTCCACATTCACTACAAATTTCTGGATTTTTATCTCTGTAATATGGTAAGAATCTGGCTGTATTCTGCGGTGGCAACAAGCAAATGGAGCAGAATATCTGTGTTCTCTAGATTGCTTTTTAACCAAAAATCAGGATTAAGATCAAAAAATAATTATCCCTGGCCCCCTATCACCACTAATTATATGCAGCTGGATTAGTCCTAAGAAGGACTGTAAGTTCAGATGGATATTATAGATATATGTTGTGGAATACCTATACTAACTATAAACAAGCAAATCTCTCGCTGACGCAGCAGCACCTCTCCATACTTTGCCTGATTCTGGGGTAGACTGTGAGGAGCATGGCGGCACCCGGTCTTATATATACCTGATGATGCTGTGTGGCCAGCCAATCCCTATAATGCCACAACCAACATGGCTACGGCATTACAGTGAGTGGCAGGCAATCCCTGCATGTTCATTGGCTCTCTAAAGAGCACCAAACATGCAGGGAGGGAACCCGAGCTCCTGCCCAATCAACCAGGAAATAGTCAAAGAGCGCCGAGCATCTCGAGCAGTGAGATGCTCGGGCGAATACAGAGTAGTGGTGAGCACGTTTGCTCAGCGCTAGTCCTGGCTAATTTGCATATAATGAGCAATACTATAAAATGTTTTTTTGACACTGTGGTAGATCGCTCACTCAGCTGCACACGTAGGTAGACACAGATACACTGTCACTTTAAAACTTTTATTTAAAAAATGCAGCATAAACCAACACGGAGTCCATAAAAGAAACACAACCCGCTGGGTAAACAGGAAAAACAAAACAAAATGGCAACACAAAGCACAGTCTTTATGGAGACAGGAGTCCGCCTGCTCAGAGTGCAGATATTCTGTGTGGTTCAGGTTAGCTCCACATAAACAGATCTGGATTTCCTCACTCCAGACCTACTGAATGCTGAATGCCTCAGCTGGCCAAGTATTTAAACCTCCCCCCCAGACCACACCCTTGGGAGGAGATATGAAGAACAACCTCCCATCCACTCTATGGTTGTTCTCATTAAAACACACCCTTTGGAAATGGAGACTTAACCCCTCCTTGCACATAGCATTCTGGAGGAAACTTAATGGTTTTAATTCACTGACGCCCATAGCCTCAGGGAAACATACAGTGCCTACAAGTAGTATTCAACCCCTTGCAGATTTAGCTGGTTTGATAAGATGCAAATAAGTTAGAGCCTTCAAACTGCAAACGAGAGTAGGTTTTATGAACAGAAGCATAAATCTTACAAACCAAAAAGTTATGTTGCTCAGTTGAATTTTATTAAATTTTAAACATAAAAGTGTGGGTCAATTATTATTCAACCCCTATGTTTAATATTTTGTGGAATAACCCTTGTTTGCAATTACAGCTAATAATCGTCTTTTATAAGACCTGATCAGGCCGGCACAGGTCTGTGGAGTTATCTTGGCCCACTCCTCCATGCAGATCTTCTCCAAGTTATCTAGGTTCTTTGGGTGTCTCATGTGGACTTTATTCTTGAGCTCCTTCCACAAGTTTTCAATTGGGTTAAGGTCAGGAGACTGACTAGGCCACTCCAACACCTTGACTTTTTCCCTCTTGAACCAGGCCTTGGTTTTCTTGGCTGTGTGCTTTGGGTCGTTGTCTTGTTGGAAGATGAAATTATGACCCATCTTAAGATCCTTGATGGAGGAGCGGAGGTTCTTGGCCAAAATCTCCAGGTAGGCCGTGCTATCCATATTCCCATGGATGCGGACCAGATGGCCAGGCCCCTTGGCAGAGAAACAGCCCCACAGCATGATGCTGCCACCACCATGCTTGACTGTAGGGATGGTATTCTTGGGGTCGTATGCAGTGCCATCCAGTCTCCAAACGTCACGTGTGTGGTTGGCACCAAAGATCTCGATCTTGGTCTCATCAGACCATAGAACCTTGAACCAGTCTGTCTCAGAGTCCTCCAAGTGATCATGAGCAAACTGTAGACGAGCCTTGACATGACGCTTTGAAAGTAAAGGTACCTTACGGGCTCATCTGGAACGGAGACCATTGCGGTGGAGTACGTTACTTATGGTATTGACTGAAACCAATGTCCCCACTGCCATGAGATCTTCCCGGAGCTCCTTCCTTGTTGTCCTTGGGTTAGCCTTGACTCTTCGGACAAGCCTGGCCTCGGCACGGGAGGACACTTTCAAAGGCTGTCCTGGCCGTGGAAGGCTAACAGTAGTTCCATAAGCCTTCCACTTACGGATGATGCTCCCAACAGTGGAGACAGGTAGGCCCAACTCCTTGGAAAGGGTTTTGTACCCCTTTCCAGCCTTGTGACCCTCCACGATCTTGTCTCTGATGGCCTTGGAATGCTCCTTTGTCTTTCCCATGTTGACCATGTCTGAGTGCTGTTCACAAGTTTGGGGAGGGTCTTAAATAGTCAGAAAAGGCTGGCAAAAGAGATCTTTAATCCACACGTGTGAAGCTCATTATTCTTGGTGCCTGAACTACTTCTTAATACTTTAGGGGGACCAAACAGAATTCTTGTGGTTTGAGGGGTTGAATAATAAATGACACTCTGAATTAACTTTTAACGTTTAAAAAAAAAAAAAAAAATTGCTGCAGTGCATTTCCCTCTTCCAGGCTGATCTACAGTACAAATGTCACAATGGCAAGTTAATTCCGCATGTGTCAACCAGCTAAATCTGCAGGGGGTTCAATACTACTTGTAGGCACTGTATCTTCCCTCCACCCCTTTACCAGTGACTTTGTCACAACACTCGTAACAGAAAGGTCTTTATTATATTACATAAATAGGGCTCTAATGAATGATGGTGGCAGTTTCAGTGCTTTGGGTGCCTGAAAAATTCTCTTTAATGAGTATAATGTCTCAAAATAAAATAATAATCTTATGTTATTGTAAGGTTAGCCAACAAGTATCCAGATCTAAATGAGAAAAGATACAAGGTACATACTTGTGGAGTTCTGACACTAGCAATACCGTGATGTTGGGTATGGGTGGATATGGGCAAGCTGTTTCTTTTGCAGTTAGTTTATTTTGTATAAAAACCCTGTAGTCAAACATTAGTACATTTTAGAGATTTTAACTTCAGTGTTATAGGTTTTATTTTATTTAATAGAAATTATCTAAATTGCTCTGACTTATAAAATTTTGATTTATTAAATTCCCTCCTATGGTCCCAAATGAGTTGTCACAGCAGAAATGGAACGGCTTCTAAAATGATGCACAGCATGAAACACTGCAGAGGGACCTACAAAGCTGTGAGGAACTTGATGAGGCTCAACATTTAAAGTTTTGAAAATACATTTTACAAAGTTTCATGTACATTAGCTTGAAACAAATGCAAGTTATCAGAAACATAGAAACATAAAATGATTTCAACTGGAGCATTTTCATAGACATAGGGGAAAAAAACAGTTCAATTTGCTATAGTGTTGACAACCAAAGTAGTAAATAACTTGGCAGAAACAATATGACAGGTCACACAATAATCAATGTAGTACCCTATACATGAATTATATAACACAAGTAAAATAAATAACAGTGGCACTGGTAGGTGGTCAATTAGGCCTGCAGCAAATTAGAACAAGAGCCACTACTTGTCCAAAGGAGCCAAAATGGTACCAAAAGTAAAGTATTATAGAAATTGATTTGCGCTGCACTAAAGGACAATAGTCAAGGGGATTAAGAAAAAGGCAGTTTATTAAAATTAGTATAAATATGATAAAACATAGATTAGGTCAATAGTCAAAAGCGGGGGCAGTGTGGATTTAGGGTCCTAGTAGAGGTCCAAGAATACCAGTGGTGGATGGCTGCCACTAAGGAAGGGAAGAAAGAAAGATGTTTGAGTGAGGAAATATCTAAAAACAGGGTATCCTTACAGGTTAACTTATAGGTTTGAGGACCAGCAGTGATTACCTGGAGGTTGGATGGTTCAATAGAGGCACACGTGTAGCTGGGTCCACTGAGGCGTGTGGAGGGGGGTTAATAAAAAAAGGGGGTAATAGATATAAGAATTAGAATTTTTTATTATTATTAATATAAAAGTGTTTAAAAATATTTACCAATATCCTGAATATGCTTATTGTGGCCAGCAGGTGGAACAAGTTAGTAGTGGTTCCTGCTGAGAACCTGGGTGATTATGAATGACAAATTAATGCAAGGGTGAAGTTGGAGAGGAGGGGGGTTACCTGTTGGAGAGAGGTCAGAGTCAATTTGCACTGGAGGGCTAGACTGTGGAGAGTAGTGTTGGAATTACACCCAAGTATTTAGGGAAAAGAGGATAAGGCTCCTGGGATGGAGCTGGGTAGTAAAGGGCTGCGGAAAGCTGTGTCCAGCGGTCACCACGGTGATCCTATCTGGACAGTTGCCATTTACCATAATGGTTATTAAACATACCCCGCAGCCAACATACCAGACTCTACCGCATTTGCTCACGCGCACTTGACTTCGAGGAAGAAGCAGAGAGTCTGACAAAAAAATTCCTAGAGAAGGGATACCATGCACAATTCCTAGAATCAACTAAAACTAAAGTCCAGAAAATCCCTAGGAACCAAATACTGGCGGAAAAAAATCCCAGACTCCACTCCGTGAGTAAGGAAACTAGCATATACATCCCAATAATTTTACAATTCAACTCTAACATTCATCTTATTCGAAAAATTGTAAAACAACATTGGGACATCATTAAGGATGATAAAACTCTGTGTGGTAAACTACCACCAAACCCGAGGTTTATTTTTAGAAAGTCTCAAAATCTGGGCAATTTGATCGCTCCATCTATAAGAAATCCACCTAACCACCTCAACGCTTCTAATGCGTTGACAAAAAAATTGAGAGGTTTCTTTCCCTGCAAAAAAATGTGACGCATGTAAACATTTACTAACTTCCAAACAAAAACAATTAAAACACAGCAGAAAGAATACCCCATCATTGAATTCATAACGTGCTCCGCACCAGGTGTTATCTACTGTTTAAAATGTCCTTGTGAAAAAATGTACGTGGGACGCACTAAACGCCCCCTGTTTAAACGTATCAATGAACACCTACGCAATATTAAAAATCATTTTACTGGACATCCTTTGTCTGCACACTATCTGGAGAAACATGGTGGTAACACACTGGGCACCAAGATAATGGGGATACAAACTGTATCAAAGAATTGGCGCAATGGTGACTACATAAAAAGTATGTCCCGTGCTGAAAGCTTCTGGATATTCGAAATGGACACACTTAAGCCAAAAGGCCTCAACAGCGAGATTGAGATCTTCGCTTTTAATGATTAACAAGGGCATAATTATCAAATCACTAACAAAGACTGACTCACTAATTGAAATTAACTGACATCTACTATATAAAGGACCATGGGCAGAAGCTACACCATCCCTGATGAAGAAAGCCGCTGCTTTCGAAACACGTAGGAATTGGTCCTTCTGCCTCACCGTTACTTACTAGATCACGTGCTCCACACGTGACCGTGACGTCACATCAGGTCCTGGAAGACCCGACAGCACATCCGCACCGCTATGCAAGGTATAGAGCACGAGTCACCGGCCGGGACTCTGCTCCTCCTCGCTCTATCCTCCGTATTCATCGCCTGTTCTAACTACTCGGCACATCCAGTTCAACGTCAAAGAGGTAAGCCGCACCATCCGGACCCCTGCCAGTGGACTCAAGACACAAGCCTCCCGCAGCACAGTCTAATCAGACCAGCCGCGCCCCCCTCTAGGTGCCCTATTACACAGTCTTACAGCGCTGAATCTGACTCATCACCCTACCATATAAAGGTAATCCCTACTTGTCCCTCACTATTTGTCTTACCAGGCATTATTGTTTTATTAAAATGTCCCCTTTTTACCCAGATAGGATCACCGTGGTGACCGCTGGGCACAGCTTTCCGCAGCCCTTTACTACCCAGCTCCATCCCAGGAGCCTTATCCTCTTTTCCCTAAATACTTGGGTGTAATTCCAACACTACTCTCCACAGCCTAGCTCTCCAGTGCAAATTGACTCCGACCTCTCTCCAACAGGTAACCCCCCTCCTCGCCCCATTAACCATAAGCTGGATTAGGCCATCCCTCTCCAACTTCACCCTTGCATTAATTTGTCATTCATAATCACCCAGGTTCTCAGCAGGAACCACTACTAACTTGTTCCACCTGCTGGCCACAACAAGCATATTCAGGATATTGGTAAATATTTTTAAACACTTTTAATTACTTTTATATTAATAATAAAAAAAAATTCTAATTCTTATATCTATTACCCCCTTTTTTTATTAGCCCCCCTCCACATGCCTCAGTGGACCCAGCTACACGTGTGCCTCTATTGAACCATCCAACCTCCAGGTAATCACTGCTGATCCTCAAACCTATAAGTTAACCTGTAAGGATACCCTGTTTTTAGATATTTCCTCACTCAAACATCTTTCTTTCTTCCGTTCCTTTGTGGCAGCCATCCACCACTGGTATTCTTGGACCTCTAGGACCCTAAATCCACACTGCCCCCACTTTTGACTATTGACCTAATCTATGTTTTATCATATTTATACTAATTTTAATAAACTGCCTTTTTCTTAATCCCCTTGACTATTGTCCTTTAGTGCAGCGCAAATTAATTTCTATAGTAATGAATTATAGAACACAGTTGAACCCCATTTCTATGTGTCATAAAATCTAATATGATATACACACGTCAACAATGAAATTGCAAAAACTGTAAGGCACAGTCAAGTAATTGTGAAAATCACAGGATCGATAGACATTATAATTATGTGAAAATAATGAAAAGATGGAAACCAAATTTTCGAAACATCTTTATGCAGTAATCGAATATGAGGGCCACGCCTAGAAATGCACCCATTTACACTCCATAGCATGTCATGAATGATGCTATTAATGGTTCTCTGAGGAATGTTCTGCCATGTTGAATTGGTTACATAAATTATCAAGATTGGTCAGCTCCCTTTGCAATTGCTGACAAATGACGTCCCAATTGTGGTCGATGGGATAGAAGTCATGGAGACGATTTAAGCCATGGTAGTACATTTAGGCAATACCGCTTGCTGAAAATAGCAAGAGAAAAATGCCGCCAGGTGTTGTTGTGTTGAGAAATGGTTGCTGGGACAGTTGGAAGAAATGGCCATAACTGATTCCATTCAGCAAGTGATATAACATACAAAGCCCAAGATGTCAAACTGAGTCTTCACAAACAACCAGCAAGAACTGGCATGGCTGTGCAGTGTCTGTGGCAGGAGCAGCTTGAAATAGAGTTAGGATGGGCAGGCAATATTACTGTATGGATGATACGATGGACTTAGCAGACAGGACCAGTTCTTGCCACTGGTGCTTTTTAATGACCCAGAAATTCATGTGATTGGGGCTCAGGCTATATGCTTGAGAAAGGACACAGTATAAGAATGACTGAACCTGGTTGTTCAAGTCGTGCAACTCTGCTGATCTACATTAATGTCTGCACCTGCAAATAAACCATCTGGTCCATCATGCATATATATTCTAATTGGTTCTGCTGCATTGGTTATTTGTAAAATTGTTAATTTTATGAAAGAATATTACACTTATGGAATTCAATGAATTTGATATTGAACGTTTTAAAAAATTTGGCAGTTTCTGATCATGTTTTCTATTCTGACATACAGTACCTTGCAGGTGCTGAACACTTGGGGACGCGTGGACTCTGCAGAAAGCATATATGGGTCACCTGGTCATACATAAGGTCAGCAACCATCCATTGCAAAAGCTTTACTGAATAGAGAACACATAATCTTGGCAATATGCCAATATTCTCCACCTCACAAAAATTCTTAATTTTGGGAAAAAAGTATCTTTTTTGACATAGCATTTAATTTAGGGATTCAAATATGGATAATTCTGAACAATTTAGCACTTACTGATCTGCTCTGTGCAGGGTCCACACACATGAAGAAGTGTTGACTCTGCAGGGAGTGCTTCGTGATGACCTAGTCATACATGCTGTTGTCAACTATCCACTGTGCTTAAGCTTCACCAATTAGGGAACAAAGATTTTCCTGATAATAATTCCATCATCCCAAATACTTCTGAACAATTTTAGGAAAAATTGATAATTTTGGTAAATAATATTGCAATTATTGAAGTCAAATAATTTTTGTTTAATAGTTTTAAACAATTTTGTCCTTTCTGACAATTTTTCTCTTTCTGATCTGCCTTGCACACAAGTGGAAATATTGATTTTGCAGGGAGTGGAAAAAGTTCTCCTAGTCAGACATACTGTTGGCAACCATTCACTGTGCAACAGCATCACTGATTAGGGATCATAGATTTTCCTGTTAATATGCATTTTCCCCTGCCCCTAAAATTTCATCATCCTCTTCAATGTGATCCATGATTCAGTTGACAGGTGCCTCTGTGTGTGAAATCATTAACTCTTTGTCCACCCTCCTGATTCATACCCTTAGGTTTGCATGGTCTCAAAGTGCTACTACCAAGAAGAGTTTCCTACCACCTTGGCTTGCACAGCCTGCAACAAAAACTGGCATGAGAATCATATTGCCCATCTCCCCTTGCACCATGTCTGCCAAGAACAAAGGCTGACTGTTCCTGTCTTCCAAGATATCAACTGGAAGAAGTTTTTCTAATGTATTATGTTCCTTAGCCCCCAGGCTGCTCTGGTTTGGAGAATTTGTGTGCAGAATAGAAAGTTATCCTTGATAGATTTGAAATTCCACTATGTACAACATTAACTGTTATGGCGGTGGAGAAGGTAGATTGAACACTGACTGTCGCTGTCAGTGGAGATGGTGTCGCTGTCAGAGGCTATGTCATCCTGTTGTGATTTAGATGAAGGATGGAACATATACTAAATGATGTCCTATGACTCCTCCCTGCTAATGTGCTTGCCAGAGTTTGCAAACGAGGCTTAATGTGACTAGCATTTAGTACTCCTACTACTGGAATTGTTGCCGCCAGCACTGCTGGTGGTGTTAGAGAGGCAATCAAATTCTTATCTGTGCGATTAGATATTTTTTTATGTTACCCTGCTATGTCCATTGCCAGTGCCGTGTTTGGGTTCCGCATATACTATGGACAAAAGTATAATGTTTAATTTGTTTATAAATTTTATTAGCAAACTTAGTGTGAATGTGCCACATTCGCCAGGGACCTATGGTACATCTGAGATTAGAAGATCACGGCCATTAGCTAACACAGGTCCTCTTTAAATCCTCACGGTCATTCATGAGTTATCAGGTTTCTTGTGGCATGATAAGGGTTTAGAGTTCCTCGTGATCTATTGGCTGTGCTGCTTATTGGAACCACATCCTTCCATTATATAAACCTGTGTCTTGTTTCACTCCATGCGAGCAATAGATTCTTCATTCTGTTCTTGGCTGCATTGGAGAAGTTGTTTCTGGAGAGTCGCACTTTTTGTTTTGAGATTGTTGCATGCGGTTTGTTGGGAATTAGTGATGAGCGAGCATGCTCGCAACTGCTCGGTGCTTGCCTGAGTATCTCACTGCTCGAGATGCTCGGCGCTCGCCGAGTATTTCCGGGGTTGCTCAGCGGGAGCTCGGGTCTCCTCCCTGCATGTTTGGTGCTCTTTAGAGCGCCAATCAACATGCAGAGATTGCCTGCCACTCACTGTAATGCCGTAGCCATGTTGGTTGTGGCATTACAGTGATTGGTGGCCACACAGCGTCATCAGGTCTATATCAGATATGGTGCAGCCATGTTTGTCACAGTCACTCCGGAATCATACAGTGTAGTGAGAGCTGCTGCTGTGTCAGGGATAGATTTGCTTGTATATTAAGTAGCGTAGGGAGAAAAACCGTACATTAGACATATCCATCTTAACAAACAGTCCTTTTGAGGACTAACTAATCTATCTGCAGAGATATCAGGTAGGCAGTGTATATAGCAGACTGCAGAGCATATAGCACAAGAGGCTCCATTCCAATTCTGCCTTCTGCTGCTGTTAGATATTTTGTATACAAAGGCCCAGGTCTCAGGGGCCAGGAATACTTTTCTTTGGATCTTAATCCTCATTATTTGCTTAAAAAGCAATCCAGAGAACACCGTATTTGCGCGCCATTTGCTTGCTGGCACTGCTGAATACAGCCAGGTCCTTTCCATATTACAGCGCTAGAAATCCAGCTATATAAAACTGTGTTTTCTCCGTCAAACGGATCACATATACGTTGTCAGAAAATACTGCCATTTCTAGCCTCCATTAAAAATTTCCTTTAGTGTGTCAGTGAAGCAATTCACACCAGTTTGCTATTCAAACTACTTGCCTACAAGTCAGGTATTTAAAACTCTGTTTTCTCCGTCACACGGATCACATACAAGTTTGCTCCAAATTCAGTCATTTGTAGTGAGCCTGGAAGATACTGTCCTCCATTTAAAATGGGCGATGCACGTGGCAAGGGACGGGGAACTGGACGTAATGGTGCATGCAGAGGCCGAGGACAAGGCCGTGGACAAGCTGAAATTGTGCCACAACAAACACCCACATCTTCTCACCTGACCTTCGTGTCCCAATTTCTAGGGGACCGCAGCACACCACTATTGAGCCCAGAGCAGTGTCAAAAGTTTGTTGGTTGGATAGCAGAAAATTCTTCCAGTCACTTAGCCACCACCCTGTCTTCCACACGATCAAGTCTCAGTAGCCGTGAGTCTGGACCGCATATTCCTCACCCTGATCTTCCTTCCTCCTACCATGCCGAGTGCCCAGAGACAACTGATCCCACATTTGGACACTCTGAAGAGCTGTTCATTTTTCCATTTATAGATTCGGGCCTCTCGCCTGGTCCACTTGAAACGGGGCAAGAGGAGATCGCGTGTAGCGATACCCAAATATTTGAGCAGCCATGGTCACACGAAGGTGATGATGGGAAAGTGTCACAAGAGGTGGATGATGATGAGATACAATTGCCAGAAAGTCAGGAGGTGGACAAGGGTGTGGAAGTGGATGACGAGGTGGTGGATGATATAGTAACTGACCCAACCTGGCAGGAGGACATGCAGAGCGAGGACAGCAGCACACAGGGGGATGGAGGCAGAGCACCCCAACAGGCAGGAAGAAGCAGTGTGGAGGCCACAGACAGAAGGCAGGCAACCGTTCCCCGTAACACCAACACGAAGGAAGTTGCCAGTACAACTGTTAGGTCTTCCTGAGTCTGGTTGTTTTTTAAAGACTCTGCCAATAACCTCAAAAAGGCCATTTGCACCACCTGCCAGGCCAGCATCAGCAGGGGTGACAAAACGACCAGCCTGACCACCACCAGCATGATCAGGCACATGGCAGCAAAGCATGCAACTTTGTGGGCTGAACCCCAGGGTCCAGGAACAGTGTCTGCAGGTGGTACTATTGCTTCTTCCACTGCTGTGCATGCAAGCCAATCCCCTGTCCATGGTGCATGCGAAGATGCCTCCTGCCCTGCACCTGTCGTTGCACAGTAGAAGCATCAGGAAGTACGTCCATGTTCTTGTCCAAGCACAGCGTTAAGTTGTCCATACCCCGGTCCTTAGAATGCAAGTGCAAATATGCAGCCAACGCCCACAGGCCACACTCGTGGAGACGGAAGCATTCCGCAACCCGATGGGGGCGGCCGTCTCTTAGTACTTGGACCCCAGCCGCCACTATTTCTCCCTGTGTGCCGTCCACGCATTACACAAGCACGTGTACCAAAACATTAGCCGTACCCTCAACAATGCAGTTACCGGGAAAGTCCACCTAACCACGGACACGTGGACAAGTGCTTGTGTGCAGGGACGGTACATCTCGCTGATGGCACACTGGGTTAACATAGTGGAATCCGGGACCCAGTCAGACCTTAGGATGGAACACGTCCTCCCGATGCCAAGGATTGCGGGCCCTAGGTCAATCAGGGTTGCCCCCACGGTCTACATCTCCTGCCCCTCATCCTCCTCAGCCTCCTCCTCCTCTTCAGCCTCCATCTCCGAAATGACCACATCAGTCACAAGCTGGAAGCACTGCAGCACTGCCTCGGCCAAGCTGCAACAGGCTGTGCTGAAGCTAATATGCTTAGGTGACAAACCGCACAATGCTGAAGAGTTGTGGACAGCTCTGAAAGAGCAGGGAGATCTGTGGCTGACACCGCTGAACCTACAGCCAGGCATGGTCGTGTGTGACAATGGCCAGAACCTGGTGGCGGCTCTGAGGCGAGCTCACACAAATACCATGCCTGGCCCATGTGCTTAACCTCGTGGTTAAGCGGTTTCTAAAATACTAACTGGAGCTGTCGGATCTGCTTGTTAAAGTACACCGCCTGTGTGCCCATTTTAGAAGGTCAGCTATAGGTTCCGCCGCCCTTGCCGTGTTTCAGCAGCGTTTGCAGATTCCGGCTCACAGACTGGTGTGTGATGTCCCCACGCATTGGAGCTCTATACTGGAGATGTTGGGAAGGATTTCTGAGCAGATGAGGGTAGTTGTTGAGTACCAGAATCTACATGGCTATCGGTATTCAGTTCAGACTCTACACATAAGACCTCAGGAGTGGACATGGATGTCAGACATATGTACCATCCTCCAAAACTTTGAGGACTCCACCAAGATGGTGAGCGGCGATGACACCATAATTAGCGTCACCATCCCGCTTCTTTGTCTTCTGAAACGCTCTCTGCTCACAATCAAAGAGGATGCATTGCAGGCGGAGCATGATGAGATGGAGCAAGGAACCATACAGGGTGATTAAACACAGCCAAACCTCATCTCATCTCAACATGGATTGGGTGACAATGACAAAGAGGAGGAGGAAGGACAGGAGATAGTTTCATGCATTACAGATGGTACTACCTGCCCAGCTGTCATACCGTCTGTTCAGCGTGGATGGCCAGAGGACAGAGAGGAGGAGGATGAGGAGAGCATGGTCAGTCATCCTCTTGGTGAGGACACAGAAGTCTTGCCTGTTAGTAGGCACGCATGGCTGAATTTGTTACGCTGCCTTTCCCATGACCCTCGCATTCTCAAAATTTTGGGGGACAGTCATTACTGTCCCATCTGAAATGCGCAGGCGGCAGAGGTCACACTTCGTTGGACAACCAAGGAGTACAGGCGAGAGAGACACAACGTCAATCCAGCAGAGGCAGGAGAAAACTGTCAAAGTTCTGGGAGAGTTTAATCAGACTCTCCCATCGCACAGGCCCTGAGGCACGGGGTACTCTCACAAGGAATGCAAAGTTTTGGAAGATGCTGAGGGAGTACATTGCCGACCGTACCAACGTCATTCGTGATTCCTCTGTTCTTTATAATTATTGGGTATCCAAGCTGGATATGTGGAATGAACTGGCTCTCTATGCCTTGGAGGTCCTGGCCTGCCCTGCCACCAGCATTTTATCACAGCGGGTTTTTAGTGCCGCTGGTGGAATTATAACTGATAAGTGCATCCGCCTGTCAACTGAAAATGTTGACAGGCTGACTCTTATAAAAATGAACAAGGGCTGAATTGGGCCAGACTTCTCAACACCACCGAATGATAGCAGCGTAACATAAACTCAAATCCAGTGTCTTTTCTTGGGAGCTGTATTCCCATGCACTTTTTCACTAGAGATGAGCGGTGTTCGACTCGAACTGTTCGCCAATCTCAAATTCGAACTGTTTTGGGCGGTGTTCGAGCCGTTCGGCGAACACGAACAATTTGAAAAAAATTCGGCTGCTCGAGGTTATGTTCTATAACTGTTCGTGCACCAAAATCATAACTGGATTTTTTCTCAGCAATGCTGAAAATTAATGTTAATACGCAGTTTGAGTGTACAGCGGGGCAGGGGATGGATCTCTGCATAATTAATGAAGATCTCCATTTTTTTTTCTCTTTCCCGCATTTACAGTGGGGAGGTGCAATCTGTCAGCCTATCAGCAGCGCACACACGGAGCGAACTGCTTTTTTTCACACAAGCAAGGGCATGTGTCATTGGCAGTGTATGTCACATGTCCTTGCCCTATAAGACCCAGCCATTTTCCCCGTCGCCACTATTTTCTCACTGCTGCAGCTGCGTGTTAGACGACACCGCTGTTGCTGTGTGCGCTATACTTTGTTAATTTTAAGCCAATTTTCACACAAATCTACAGATAGCTTGGGAGTAGGGAATAGTTGTGATTGCAGTCCTCTTGAGGACTAGGTTACATAATTTCCTACGACTTTTATAAGGCAGGTCTGTGCTCTTAAAAAGATAGGTTGGGAGTAAAGACTAATTGTAATTGCAGTCCTTTTCAGGACTAAGTTAGATCAGTTCCTATCAGTTTTTGCCAGGCAGGTCTGTGCCAGTGCTGGGCAAGTTTTTTTCACAGCATTTGGCTAAATCTAGCAAAGCAAATCCTTTTTGGCCTCTTGCAGTGTGTGTTAGTCACTAGAAAAAAAGAAGCAAAACAAAAATATATCTCATACCCTACCATAATTATATATAAATGTAAAGCAAAATTGCATAATAAATATAGGGTACTTAGTGAACTATTTTTGATCAAAAAAAGTATACAAGCCATCCCACCAGCGGCAAGGTGACCCTAAATTGGGACGGTACCTATACTGCCTATATTAAAAACCTTACTGTATATCAAAGTTGAAGTAATGCATATAAAAGGGTAGACAAATAGGACCGAGTCCCAACTCCAGACCACCTAGGCCCGTGGTAAGCTACATATATACCAATCAGCTCAACAAAGGGCATGCCACACCCTTAAATTGCACAGAATGCAAACAAGTCAAAAAACCCGACAATGTGAACTGAGGTCTAAGATGGCAGACATACAAGAAACAGAGGCATGTTCACACGAGCAAAAAAGAAGCAAAACAAAAATATATCTCATACCCTACCATAATTATATATAAATGTAAAGCAAAATTGCATAATAAATATAGGGTAATTAGTGAACTATTTTTGATCAAAAAAAGTATACAAGCCGTCCCACCAGCGGCAAGGTGACCCTAAATTGGGACGGTACCTATACTGCCTATATTAAAAACCTTACTGTATATCAAAGTTGAAGTAATGCATATAAAAGGGTAGACAAATAGGACCGAGTCCCAACTCCAGACCACCTAGGCCCGTGGTAAGCTACATATATACCAATCAGCTCAACAAAGGGCATGCCACACCCTTAAATTGCACAGAATGCAAACAAGTCAAAAAAACAGACAATGTGAACTGAGGTCTAAGATGGCAGACATACAAGAAACAGAGGCATGTTCACACTAGCAAAAAAGAAGCAAAACAAAAATATATCTCATACCCTATTATAATTATATATAAATGTAAAGCAAAATTGCATAATAAATATAGGGTACTTAGTGAACTATTTTTGATCAAAAAAAGTATACAAGCCGTCCCACCAGCGGCAAGGTGACCCTAAATTGGGACGGTACCTATACTGCCTATATTAAAAACCTTACTGTATATCAAAGTTGAAGTAATGCATATAAAAGGGTAGACAAATAGGACCGAGTCCCAACTCCAGACCACCTAGGCCCGTGGTAAGCTACATATATACCAATCAGCTCAACAAAGGGCATGCCACACCCTTAAATTGCACAGAATGCAAACAAGTCAAAAAACCAGACAATGTGAACTTTGATATACAGTAAGGTTTTTAATATAGGCAGTATAGGTACCGTCCCAATTTAGGGTCACCTTGACACCGGTGGGACGGCTTGTATACTTTTTTTGATCAAAAATAGTTCACTAAGTACCCTATATTTATTATGCAATTTTGCTTTACATTTATATATAATTATGGTAGGGTATGAGATATATTTTTGTTTTGCTTCTTTTTTGCTAGTGTGAACATGCCTCTGTTTCTTGTATGTCTGCCATCTTAGACCTCAGTTCACATTGTCTGGTTTTTTGACTTGTTTGCATTCTGTGCAATTTAAGGGTGTGGCATGCCCTTTGTTGAGCTGATTGGTATATATGTAGCTTACCACGGGCCTAGGTGGTCTGGAGTTGGGACTCGGTCCTATTTGTCTACCCTTTTATATGCATTACTTCAACTTTGATATACAGTAAGGTTTTTAATATAGGCAGTATAGGTACCGTCCCAATTTAGGGTCACCTTGCCGCTGGTGGGACGGCTTGTATACTTTTTTTGATCAAAAATAGTTCACTAAGTACCCTATATTTATTATGCAATTTTGCTTTACATTTATATATAATTATGGTAGGGTATGAGATATATTTTTGTTTTGCTTCTTTTTTGCTAGTGTGAACATGCCTCTGTTTCTTGTATGTCTGCCATCTTAGACCTCAGTTCACATTGTCTGGTTTTTTGACTTGTTTGCATTCTGTGCAATTTAAGGGTGTGGCATGCCCTTTGTTGAGCTGATTGGTATATATGTAGCTTACCACGGGCCTAGGTGGTCTGGAGTTGGGACTCGGTCCTATTTGTCTACCCTTTTATATGCATTACTTCAACTTTGATATACAGTAAGGTTTTTAATATAGGCAGTATAGGTACCGTCCCAATTTAGGGTCACCTTGCCGCTGGTTGGACGGCTTGTATACTTTTTTTGATCAAAAATAGTTCACTAAGTACCCTATATTTATTATGCAATTTTGCTTTACATTTATATATAATTATGGTAGGGTATGAGATATATTTTTGTTTTGCTTCTTTTTTGCTAGTGTGAACATGCCTCTGTTTCTTGTATGTCTGCCATCTTAGACCTCAGTTCACATTGTCGGGTTTTTTGACTTGTTTGCATTCTGTGCAATTTAAGGGTGTGGCATGCCCTTTGTTGAGCTGATTGGTATATATGTAGCTTACCACGGGCCTAGGTGGTCTGGAGTTGAGACTCGGTCCTATTTGTCTACCCTTTTATATGCTTTACTTCAACTTTGATATACAGTAAGGTTTTTAATATAGGCAGTATAGGTACCATCCCAATTTAGGGTCACCTTGCCGCTGGTGGGGCGGCTTGTACACTTTTTTTGATCAAAAATAGTTCACTAAGTACCCTATATTTATTATGCAATTTTGCTTTACATTTATATATAATTATGGTAGGGTATGAGATATATTTTTGTTTTGCTTCTTTTTTGCTAGTGTGAACATGCCTCTGTTTCTTGTATGTCTGCCATCTTAGACCTCAGTTCACATTGTCTGGTTTTTTGACTTGTTTGCATTCTGTGCAATTTAAGGGTGTGGCATGCCCTTTGTTGAGCTGATTGGTATATATGTAGCTTACCACGGGCCTAGGTGGTCTGGAGTTGGGACTCGGTCCTATTTGTCTACCCTTTTATATGCATTACTTCAACTTTGATATACAGTAAGGTTTTTAATATAGGCAGTATAGGTACCGTCCCAATTTAGGGTCACCTTGCCGCTGGTGGGACGGCTTGTATACTTTTTTTGATCAAAAATAGTTCACTAAGTACCCTATATTTATTATGCAATTTTGCTTTACATTTATATATAATTATGGTAGGGTATGAGATATATTTTTGTTTTGCTTCTTTTTTGCTAGTGTGAACATGCCTCTGTTTCTTGTATGTCTGCCATCTTAGACCTCAGTTCACATTGTCTAGTGTGTGTTAGTCAGTGGAGTAGCCTATTTGTGTTGCAAGCTACACAACCTGTGTATAGAATACAATTTTTTTTACTGCACCTAGTGAAGTAAAACCTTTTGGGCATAGCATCATTCTATTAGTCCATCTATACTAACCTCCACCAGGTTGGAAATTCAAAATAATTTTTATCTGCATCTAGCTATGAAAAAATATTTCGGCTTGTAGCAGTGTGTGGGACTTGTTCTATTAGTCCATCTATACTAACCTCCACCAGGTTGCAAATTCAAAATAATTTTTATCTGCATCTAGCTATGAAAAAATATGTGGGCTTCGGCTTGTAGCAGTGTGTGGGACTTGTTCTGTCGGGGTCGTAGCGACAGTCCACTCGTCCTCCAGTCACTCCAAATTAAGGCTATGAGCATGGGTCAACCATTCAAAGAATGAGTCAGACAACAAGCTGGTTCAAACTCAGAGCATGCTCAGAAGGCTACTGGCAAGCCACGATCTCAGCAATGTTCCTCTTTATTTCCGCATGCACAAACTTAAATACACTACATAATGGGGAGGGGAAAGGGAGTGTTCGGGGCGGGGTAAGCCATAAATGGATTGTTCGGGGCGGGGTAAGCCATAAATGTCTAGTATCCGGCCACTCCTGATTGGTCC
The DNA here is from genome assembly GCF_046119375.1 of Phyllobates terribilis. Lineage (NCBI taxonomy): Eukaryota > Metazoa > Chordata > Amphibia > Anura > Dendrobatidae > Phyllobates > Phyllobates terribilis. Next base: position 418,546,631 of record NW_027362762.1, on the reverse strand, counting down.
ACGTCTCCTTAACTCAGTCTCTGGGCAGACAACAGTCAGTTGATGTTTTGGTTTCATTTCTCTGAAACAGGTGCTTGGCTGATACCGGCGCCATCTTAGCATAAGTTTCGATCTAAGTAACACGTAGCAAGGAAAGCTTATTGTTATAAGACACAAAATGGTGGTTAGTACATAAGCAAAGCGTATAAAAGTGGAAAAATATATATTCTTTCTTACCCTGACAGTTCTATTAGTCCATCTATACTAACCTCCACCAGGTTGCAAATTCAATATAATTTTTATTTGCATCTAGCTCTGAAAAAATATTTGGGCTTCGGCTTGTAGCAATGTGTGAGGCTTGTTCTATTAGTCCATCTATACTAACCTCCACCAGGTTGCAAATTCAAAATAATTTTTAGCTGCATCTAGCCCGGAAAATAATTTTGAGCTTAGTAGCAGTGTGTGGTACTCATTGTATTAGGCCATCTATACCAAGCTCCACCAGTTTTGAAATTAATAATAATTTTTAGCTGCATCTAGCATGGAAAAATTTTTTCTTCCCAATAGTGGTAGCAATAGAAATATGGGGCGCGCTCCTGGCTAGCAAAAATATACGCTTCATAGCAAAAAACACCAGCTTAACGCACTGCATTATTAAGATGGCATCATCGTCTCTCCCAGTGCTAGGCCTACTACGCCGGCTAGCATTCCTGTGCCTAAAACACAATGTATGGGTCCGCGCTAGCCACGATGCTGAGGGGTCTAAAGCTGCTGCTAACTAGAGATGAGTGTTGTTCGACTCGAACTGTTCGCCAATCTCAAATTCGAGCTGTTTTGGGCGGTGTTCGAGCCGTTCGGCGAACACGAACGATTTGAGAAAAATTCGGCTGTTCGAGGTTATGTTCGATAACTGTTCGTGCACCAAAATCATAACTGGATTTTTTCTCAGTAATGATGAAAATTAATGTTAATACGCAGTTTGAGTGTACAGCGGGGCGGGGGGAGGGGCATGGGATGGATCTCTGCAGGAATAATGAAGATCTCCATTTTTTTTTTCACTTTCCCGCATTTACAGTGGGGAGGTGCAATCTGTTAGACTATCAGCAGCGCACACACGGAGCGAAGTGCTTTTTTTCACACAAGCAAGGGCATGTGTCATTGGTAGTGTATGTCACATGTCCTTGCCCTATAAGACCAAGCCAGAAGGGAATAGTTGTGATTGCAGTCCTTTTAAGGACTAGGTTACAGCATTTCCTACGACTTTTATCAGGCAGGTCTGTGCTCTTAAATAGATAGGTTGTGGGAGTAAAGACTAATTGTAATTGCAGTCCTTTTCAGGACAAGGTTACATCAGTTCCTATCAGTTTTTGCCAGGCAGGTCTGTGCCAGTGCTGTGCAAGTTTTTTTCACAGCATTTGGCAGAATCTAGCAAAGATAATCCTTTTTGGCCTATTGCAGAGTGTGTTAGTCAGTGGAGTAGCCTATCTGTGTTGCAAGATATACCACCTGTGTATAGAATACCAATTTTTTTACTGCACCTAGTGAAGTAAAATCTTTTGGGCATAGCATCACTCTATTAGTCCATCTATACTGACCTCCATCAGGTTGCAAATTGAATATAATTTTTTTCTGCATCTAGCTCTGAAAAAAATATTTGGGCTTCTAGCAGTGTGTGGGACTTGTTCTATTAGTCCATCTATACTGACCTCCTTCAGGTTGCAAACTGAATATAATTTTTTTCTGCATCTAGCTCTGAAAAAATATTTGGCCTTCTAGCAGTGTGTGGGACTTGTTCTATTAGTCCATCTATACTATACTGACCTCCATCACGTTGCAAATTCAAAATAATTTTTTTGTCTGCATCTAGCTCTGAAAAAATATTTGGCCTTCTAGCAGTGTGTGGGACTTTCTCTATTAGTCCATCTATACTGACCTCCATCAGGTTGCAAACGGAATATAATTTTTTTCTGCATCTACCTCTGAAAAAATATTTGGGCTTCTAGCAGTGTGTGGGACTTGTTCTATTAGTCCATCTATACTGACCTCCATCAGGTTGCAAACTGAATATAATTTTTTTCTGCATCTAGCTCTGAAAAAATATTTAGCCTTCTAGCAGTGTGTGGGACTTACTCTATTAGTCCATCTATACTGACCTCCATCAGGTTGCAAATTAAAAATAATTTTTTTCTGCATCTAGCTCTGAAAAAATATTTGGCCTTCTAGCTGTGTGTGGGACTTGTTCTATTAGTCCATCTATACTGACCTCCATCAGGTTGCAAATTGAATATAATTTTTTTTTGCATCTAACCCAGCCAATAGTTTTGGCCTAATACCACAGTTTGGCCACTCAGCTCTCCTCGGTTCCCATCCATTGTTTTTTTGTGCAAACAACTCCAGAGTTGTGAATTAGTTACCCACCAAAATGAGTGGAAAAAGGCCTGCTGCTGGTGGAAAGGGGAATAGGCGTGTTGGGAAGGGGAAAAAAGGTTGTGTCCGTGGGGTAGGTGTTAAAGCAACAGTAACATCTGCAGAAGAAAGACCATCTTCCAGCCAAACTAAAATGTCTACTTCTTTTAGCGGACAATGTGATAAGATCCCTTTCTTACGGCCACGCCAATCGCTACAAATTCCAGATGAGGCACAAAAACAGCAAGTGCTTCAACGGATATCAAGTGTTCCTTTAAGTGGGCTCTCTTCCACATCAACTTCAACATCACAAATAATCCAGTCCTCAAAGGTGTCACCCCAATCGCACTTGCTTCCTCACAGCTCCCAAATCTCCAGCTGCCCGTCTGAGTATGAGGTAGAACAGATGGTTGAGTCTGCAGAGCTGTTTACTCATACTATAGTCTGGGAATCAGAGGTCGGCTCCAGCGCTTCTGTGAATCCAGACGAGGAAATGATCTGCACTGATGCCCAGAATCTTTGAGTCGGATCCAGGACCAGACGCAGAAGGTTCTGACCATAATGTAGACCCTCATTCCCAAACTGTAACTCCTGTTGGTGGAGACAATGAGGAAGACTATGATGAGACTCAAATACCTGGTTGGAGGGACAACTTTAGTTTTTTGTCAGGGCAGGAACAGGTTGGCTCTGAGGACGACTGGTGTGATAACGCACAGGGTGATGATGATGAGGTTGGAGATCCCACTTACTGTCAACCCACAGTCAGCCAAGAGATGAGGTCAGCAGAAGAGGTGGAGGAGGATGCTAGTGATGACGAGGTCAGGTTGCGCCTTCCTGGACAGAGACGTAGTACTGGAAGCACGTCAACAACTGCATCCTCAAACACAACTCTGCCTCTCACCACAAGTCGTGGTGGCTCTTCAGGTCGCATGGGTGCTAAGCCTTGCATAGCCTGGGCATTTTTTCAGATCGATAAAGATGACTCAACTCGTGTTATCTGTAACATTTGTCAGCAAAAGCTAAGCAGAGGCCAAAAAATACATAGTTTGAGTACTTCATGCATGAACCTGCACATGGACATGAAGCATAAGTTGCAGTGGGAAGCTCACTGTGCTACAATGCGGTCTAGCCGGCCGGGCCAACCACCGTCTGCCATATCTTGTGCATCCGCGGCCTCTTCATCCTCTGTGACTGGGGGGACAGCAGTCACACCTGTTTTGGGGCGCAGACCTGCCACCTCTTTACCCGCAACAGCCAGTGTGATTGGCAGGTCATCATTTTCTTTGGAGGTGGCAACAGCAGCTGGTGTTAAGCGCTGTCCGACATCGATAGCACCACCTTTGGATCAAGGCAACCTAACATGTCCACCTGCATCTTCCTCACAGACCGGCAGTTTTCCGGGGACACCCTTATCAACCCTGTCTAAGCACAATAGCCAGCCCTCGGTCCCTCAGATGTGGACAAGTAAAAGACCATTTCCTCCTAGCCATGACAAAGCTAAGAGGTTGAATTTCACCATCTGCAAGCTCTTGGCTACAGAAATGCTGCCTTTCTGCCTGGTGGACACAGAGGATTTTCGAGACCTTATGTCCGTCGCAGTGCCCCAGTACCAGATGCCCAGTCGGCACTACTTCGTAAAGAAAGGTGTGCCTGCGCTCCACCAGCATGTCGCACACAACATCACCGCTTCTTTGAGAAACTCTGTGTGTGACAGGGTGCATTTCACCACAGACACTTGGACGAGTAGGCATGGACAGGGGCGTTGCTTGTCGCTGACTGGGCACTGGGTAACTATGGTGACAGCAGGACAAGGGGCTGCTGTCCAAGTCTTGCCGTCCCCACGAGTTGTGCGTCAATCCTCTTTATCTGAAAGTTCCTCCACTGCTTCTGCCTCCTCAACCTCCTCTCGGTCCTCCACCTGCACCCAAAGCCTGTCTGGTCATGCCACACGCTTTCTAACTGCGCAGAAGGGATCCTGCACACCTCCTTACTATGCTGGCAGTAGGGCTCAACGTCATCAGGCGGTTTTTACTTTGAAATGTCTGGGAAATGTGAGTCACACAGCTGAGGAGTTGTGGTCAGCTCTGGAGAACCAATTTCATGAATGGTTGTCTCCACTGGACCTGAAACCAGGGAAGGCCGTGTGCGATAATGCTGCAAACCTGGGTGCGGCCCTTCGCCGGGGCAATGTCACACACGTGCCTTGTATGGCTCACGTGTTGAACCTGGTTGTCCAGCAATTTTTAGCCCACTATCCCGGACTAGATGGCCTTCTGCAGAGGGCACGGTCGCTGTGTGCTCACTTCCGCCGTTCGCATCCCGCAGCTCAGCGACTTACATATCTACAGAAGTCGTTGGACCTGCCACTTCACCGGCTAAAATGCGATGTGCCTACCCGGTGGAATTCAACTCTGCACATGTTGCAGAGACTGTGGCAGCACCGACAAGCCCTGGTGCAATACGTTCTGACGTATAGCCTGGGCCAACGAGATCCAGAGGTGGGGCAAATCACGCTGGAGGAGTGGTCTCAGATCAGGGACCTATGCACCCTTCTGCACAGTTTTGAAATGGCGACGAAGATGTTTAGTGCTGACGATGCCATTATCAGCATGACTATTCGGGTGATTTACATGCTGGAGCACATGTTAAACAGAATTCGGAGTCAGGTGGAGGAAGTAGAGGAGGAGGAGTTGTATGCGGAAGGGCTAACATCTGCAAGGTCCAGACCGCCGGCAGCACCAAGGCGGCAGGCATGTGAGGGTGGGGGAGATGGTTTTACCAGGGCGCATGGTAGCAGCCAAACTAGTGAGGAAGGTGCAGGAGCCCTGGAAGAAGTGGAGGACGAACTGATGGAAGACTCATCAGATGAGGGAGACCTTGATCACATTTCTGTTGTGCGAGGTTGGGGGAAGAGGACAGAGGAAGGAAGCATGATTGCTACCTCGCCACCAATCAGCTACGTACTTCTTGATTGCCAAGACACTTCATCCTGATCATCGCACAATGTTGATTGTAGTCATGCCTTGACCTAAACACTCCACAATTTGTTGCTTCTCAGCATCCGACACATCCTTTTTCTTTCCCATTTTGGCAGAAAATGTAGGCTGCTTAATAATGTGGGACAGCCTTCTTAAGTAGTCTTGCCTTTCATTGGACACACCTGCCAAACTAATTAGCACAGGTGTCTGCAATTGCTTACAGTGATATAAAGAGCCCTGACACACATCACCATCAATGAGTTTAACTGAGAAACAAACAAATTCTTCCCTTATCACTCCTAAACACTTTTTGCATAATAATTTGGAACACAGTGTACATGTGCTTTTCCACAAAACACCAGTGGTTCACGTAGTGAATCTTACAGTTCTAACTTGCCAACCGTGGTCTGTATGGAGTTGTTCAATAAAGGGCCCAAAATTAAGATAACATAGACGGGAGAGGTCCCTATGAATAGGAATTCCTAAGTATTTGATACCCTGTGAGGGCCAGGCAAAGGGAAACTTGGACTGGATAGAATCCTGTATGGATTTGGGGAGGGAGACATCGAGGGCCTCAGACTTCGCTGCATTGATTTTAAAATTTGACCATGTAACAAAGTGATCTATTTCAGCCATAACAGCATGGATGGATATATGTGATTGAGTGATATATACTAGGACATCATCAGCAAATAGAGAGCAATTGTACTCGGTGCCTCCCACCTCAATCCACCTAATATTGGGGTTATGGCGAATTGATGAGAGCAGGTGCTCCGTCACCAGGATGTATAAGAGAGGGGACAGAGGACATCCCTGCCTTGTCCCATTGGTGATTGTGAAAGGTGATGAAAATGTTCTGATGCACCCCCTGGGCCTTGGGACACCCGGAGCCGGACCCTTTTTGGTGGATGCTGGTGGTTGTAGTCTCCGTGGCGGCGACCCGGTTCCGTGGCTCAGGGCGGTCAAACCAGTGGCGTAACTATTTATGTGGTTTTGATGTTTAAAGGTCCGACTACGCCACCCGTGGATTGCGGTCAGAGTGAACCGCCGCTGCAGGGCAGACCGCTGAGGCTGGTGTTGTGGGTGCAGCAGAGCGTAGCATAACTCCCCACGGGAGGAGTATAGCCTCAGGGCAGTGTATGCGGAGGATGGGGGTGATGGTGCAGGGCAGCAGCAGTAACGACACGGAGTCAGTGATGCAGTCCAGGGCCTTTACTCACAGTTCTTATTATCCAGACCATGTCTGCAGGTAATGGCTTCCCACGTCGTACTGTGCTCACCAGGTGAGGGGCTCAGACAACTCCCAGATAACTTTGGAGCGCTTCACAGGACCCCCTTTGTGTGTCCTTTGTCTGGCCTTTCTTACCAACCCTTCTGTCCGGCTGCCTCGGGCCTCCTCTTGGTAAACTTGGCGCCAGTTTCCCTGACCCTATGTGGTGCCTTCCTAGCGGGTGTAGCGAGGGGCTGCGCCACATAAAATGTCACAGCCTCCGGTTTCTAGCTGAGGGTCGTTTCCTGCCTCCACTAGTTTCGGGGACCGGTCTCCCCCTTTGGCCTGACCCCTCCACGCAGGTGGATTCGGGCGTGCGGTGGCGACTTGCCCGTCCGCACCCCTGGGATCCCTTCGTTCCTCGTTCCTGAAGCCTTCTCCGCTCCTCTTCCTTCCTTCTCCCTCTTCCAGGCCTGGGCCTCTGTTACTAGGCCCGCCTCCGGAGCAGAGCTCATGCAGAGCCTCTGCTCCCTGTCACTTCTGCTCAGACTTCTCTGCACTGAACTAAGATGGTGCCCACCTTTTATACTCCCTTCTCAATGCACCCAGGAACTGCTTCCTCCCTGCTCCTGCACTACAGGGTTCCCCTTCCTCAGTGTTCCCTCCCACCACTCCAGCCAGGGACAGGGACTGTCGTGCCCATCTCAGGGGCATATTGGTCGCCCTGCCCCTCGGCAATTTGGTGTAATGCATGCAGGTGTCGGGTCCTGATCCACACTCCATCCTTACCTGAGAGTGAGATATCACACCTCTGGGTGAGGTGCAATACCTCTGTAGCAACCGAGCCCTCAGGGTGCTACAGTTCCATTTATCTTCAGCCTAGGTGACGTATTGCGATACAGGGCCGTGATTTGGGCTATAAAAGGGTCCCCCAGACCCCTACCCCAAGCTTTTTAAGAGAATCATATATGGCGTGCCAGGAGACTCTATGGAATGCTTTCTCAGCATCCAACGAGAGTATCTAATTACAAATTTTTAACTGCATCTAGCCCAGGAAATACTTTGTGCCTAGTAGCAGTGTCTGCTAGTCAGCGGATTATCCCGGCTGTTAAGCAAGCTACACCACCTGTAGTTTGGACACTTAATTTTTTCAAAGGAAATGCTTCGGGACCACGGGATACTCAGTGAAGAGCATCAGGAGGCACCCCAAGGGATAGGGGCTGGGACTGGCAGTAGGATGCCTTGCGGTGGACAGCCGAGCTCGATCCTTATAAAAGCTTTTTAACTGCAGCAGCTTTAGTGGACGCTACTGGAGCTGGAATTACGCGGCTGCTGGCATGAGACTTGCCCTCCAATAGATCCTTGTAAATGGATTTAAAGTGTATTCATTCAAATTAGAGAGACAATTTAAATTAAAAAGCTTAGAGCTGCCTCCACCACAGGGGGGCTCGCTCGACCCACCAGCGGACAGGCACCAGTATTGGGAGAGGGGGGCTGGCCGTCAGGGTTCACCGCGGCTCTGGCACAAACCCGGCGACACGGAGGTGGCACGGGCAGGAGCGGACTGGCCGTGTCGGCTTCTCACTTTTTCGATTTTAGAAGGGCATGACATGCCTATATCTGTGTCTCCCCCTCCTTTTACTCCTCCACCTCTTTTCTTTTCGCATGACTATATGTACTTGTCACTTTTCCATGTGTTAGTTGTGTCTTCTGAGCAGTTTGTCAGCTTTTGGACACCTTTGAAGGTGTTTTCTATGTGTTTCTATGTGTTTTTGTTTGCCTGCCATTGGTTTTAACGGTGTTCGACGAACAGTTCGGCGAACACACGGGTGTTCAACGAACCGAACCGAACTCGAACACTACGGGGGTGGCTCAACACTACTGCTAACGCTTTATCACAATTCAATTGGCAGATTTTCACAGAGCTCCTCCCCAACGCCCACCCATCAGGCAACAGTTGCCCACCCTCCCTATGGGATCTAGTGGCGAATAGTTGATGCCATTAATCAGAGCGTCAGTTGCCCCATCGACGTGGCAAGCATACGGTAAGGCATGGGAAGAGTGGACACGACTAGTAGCAGGCAGACGGGTTGACCAATGTGAACAAGCCAGATTACAAGTCACCACCAGCTAATGATGAGGTGCATATCAGGGGCGTCAGCACAGCAGTGTCTGACCGGAGTAGCATTTCACTTCCAACTACTGAATTGGGGAGATGTGACAAAGAGATTCATCATCAGACAATCCATAAAAGGGTGGAAAAGGGGTCAGCCAAGTCAGGAGTGTAGACGTCCCGTCCCATGTCACTAAAACTGATTTCTCACATCATATCCCTAACACCATTAACATGACACTCACAATTTGAAGCAACACTACTGTCTACTGCATTTGCGATCGCCTTCTTCGGGGCGCTATGCATAAGCGAATTAGTCCCTCAATCCAAAATTACCACCAGGACGTAGTCATAGCCAATAATGCAATACTTCTACGCATACGCCAATCGAAAACGGTTCCAGCGGGCAGGGGTACTTGGGTACTTCTACAACCCACAAACGGTACACTGAGTCGGGTAACAATAGTAAAAACATATATAACCATCAGATCACAAAGTAATTTCTTCTTATCACACATTGATGGAATGCCATTATCATGATACCAGTTCCAATTATATTTAATAAATGCATAACATCGGCAGGGAACCACCCCAAAGATTATGGGACACACGCATAAGCGCGGCCACGGAAGCAGCAAGAGCAGGACTGTCAGAAACGGAAGTTCAGAGGATAGGGAGATGGCGATCCACGTGTTTGGAGAGATACATAAGACCGGACTTGTTATCCTAACGTGGTTTGTTTCTTTTACAGGTGACTCTAAGCCAACAGTGTGGGTGATAGGCCAGTCGTATATATATTGGGCAGAAGAAAGGGCGAAAGTCCGCCCAGGCGGGAGGAAATTAGAGTTTCATAACACATATTTCAACTGGAGAGGTATTAGAGGCCTGCAATGGCCACAGGTACTAATGGAGGTAATCATGGTAGGGAGAGAGGCAAGAGGTCCGGTCATCTTAGTTATACAGGCCGGGGGAAACGACCTAGGTCATCACAAGAGCACATAACTAATGGCAATAATGAAACTAGACACCGAGTGCTTCAGAGAATTTTTCACAAAACTAACTATAGTATGGTCAGAGATTGTGCTGATAGCTGTATGGCAAGATGCGCTAGACATCACGGCCATCGAACGGATAAGGCGGGTAATAAATATTCGGATGGTAAAATTTAGAAGAGACAGAGGCGGTGTAGTGATATGACACCGACAACTGGAAGGAGATAAAGCAGGCCTCATACGGCCCGACGGTGTTCACTTAATGGATATTGGACTGGACATATTCCTGTCAGGACTCCAGGACGAAGTGGAAGAAGCGTTAAGAGTGATGGATGTGGGTCAGAGTCCTGCATACGAGTAAGCAGGATCCTACGTGGCCTGGAAATAGAAAGGACATGTTGGAGAGTTACACTTGTTGGCCAACTTGCCGGTGTGGAGACCCAGGGCATGCTGCAACAAGCTGAATTATTTTAGAAATGAAATGCCTTTCTAATGGAATGAGTATAAAGAGTAAATAAAGCTGTGACCGATCCTCACCCATCCAGTTGTAAGAGTTGCATTATTGTATTGTCAAGGAAAGGGGGGCGGTAGGGGGGCTGAGTGTCTGGGTTTGGTTGGGGGTCCCCACAGTCTGCCTAGGCTAGATGCATTTAAAAATTCTTATTAGATACACAGGCAGTGCAGCTTGCTTCGCAGTGGGCTACTACGCCCAAAGTATTGCCTAGGCTAGATGCAGTTAAAAATTCTACGCTGACTAGCAGACACTGAAGCTTTGGAGCAGACCTCTGAGTAAACAGCTCTTCAGACTCAACCATCTGTGTTACCCAAAGCCATAGTGTATGTAGTTTCTTACAGTTAAAAGGGGGGGCGACCCATCCCAAGTGGAATTGACGATGCCAACATCACGTAAAACACAGCAAGGGGACTCCAAAAAGAGTCTCCATTTTTTCCAAAAATTGTGGCACAGACACCACGTAAGTGACATCAATTGCCCCAGAGTTGCTTAAAACAGTTGGTGAGGTGATTTTACCAAATCCTCAAGCTTTTAGTCTCCCCAGGATGACACAGGGGTAGAAAAGTCCTTGCGGATCCATGATTTGTTCATCTTTATGAACGTCAGTCTGTCTACATTCTCAGTGGACAGCCGCATGCGCTTATCTGTCAGCACACCACCAGCAGCGCTGAACACACATTCAGAGAGAACGCTGGCTGCAGGGCATGACAAGGCTTGAGTGGCGAGCTCCGGACATTTTTCCAGATTGGAATCCCAAAATGAGCAAGGGTCCAGTGACACAGTCATGGCTTCGATGTTCACTTGGAGATACTCCTGTACCATCCTCTCTAGGCATTGACTATGTGTCAGACTTCTTGTCTCCTGTGCCTTGCAAAGGATGGTCTAAAAAAGTGGTGAAACGATTCCACAAAATTGCTGTTACCAGCAGATACGGTTTGAGTGATGAAGACTCGACAGTCCCATGGTTTGCAAGTTAGAACTTTGAGATTCACTACATGCACCACTGGTGTTTTGTGTAAAAGCTCATGTAAGATTCTGCAACAGCCTCTGCTGATACTCCTGCATGCGTGAATCCCTTTCTATGGCAGGAATTATTTCGGCAAATTTACTTTTGTACCGGGGATCTAAGAGTGTGGCAGCCCTGTAGTCAAGATTACTTCGAATTCTGACAATCCAAGGGTCATGTAGCAGGTAGTGCAGCAAGAAGGAACTCATGTGTCTTGCGCATCCAGGAGGACCAAGTCCTTGTTGTGTTGGTAGCGAGGTAGGAATCATGCTTCCTTCCTCTGCCGTCTCACACCCAACCTCACACAACAGAAATGTGATCAAGGTCTCCCTCATCTGATGAGTCTTACATGCCCATCGCCAGTTCGTCCTCCACTTCTTCCTCGGCTCCTGCACCTTCCTCAACAGTTTGGCTGCTACCATGCACCCTGGTTAATCCCTCTCCCCCACCCTCCCATGCCTGCCGCCTTGGTGCTGCCGACCGTCTGGACCTTGGTGATGTTATCCCTTCTGCATACGACTCCTCCTCTACTTCCTCTACCTCCTCTTGTCCCACCACCTGACTCTGAATTCTGTTTAACATGTGCTCCAGCATGTAAATCACAGGAATAGTCATGCTGATAATGGCATCGTCAGCACTAAACATCTTCGTCGCCATTTCAAAACTGTGCAGAAGGGTGTGTGGCGCCCCTGAGGGTTCAGTCACCACAGAGGTACTGCATCTCACCCAGAGGTGTGGTATCTCACCCTCAGGTAAGGAAGGAGTATGGCTCGGGACCCTAACACCTGTATCCAACACATACCCGCAGTAGGGGTAGGGCGAGATTGCTCCTAAGGGAGAGCACAGTCCCAGGTCCCTAGCTGGCGGGAGGGTCCTATGTAGTGGGTGTGGGTGGAGAAAGCAGCTTAGGGGAGCACATGACAGGGAGAGTATAAATGGGAAGCCATCTTAGAAAGAGCAAGCCAGTCAGAGGAGAAGAAGTGACAGGAGCAGAGGCTCTGCATGAGCTCTGCTCCGGAGGCTGGTCTAGCCTGGGAGGCCCAGGACTGAAGGAGAGAAGAGAGGGGTGGGAGCAGGAAGGCTCCAGGAACCGAAGGGACCCTAGGGGTACGGGCCATGCAGAAGGCCACCCGTACGCCCGCTGCTACCAGGAGGTAGAGTGGTCATTCCAGATAAGGGGAACCGGTCCCTCAACTAGCGGAGAAACAGCAAGGCTCAACTAGAAACCGGAGACTGCAGCATTTCATGTACTGCAGGCCAAAGTCCACACCAGTCTCACTAAGAACGTAGCCACATAGGACCCAGGGGACGGAACACACGTCGCCTGCCAAGGCCCGAGGATACCGGATAGAAGTGTCACTGGGTGTGAGGTGCAGGGAGAAGGCCAGAGAAAGGACACACAGAAGGGGGTCCTGCTAAGTACTCCGGAGCTATCTGGGGGTGGACTGAGCCCCTCACTGAGTACGCACAGCACGACGGGGGAGATTGCTCTGGTACCTGTAATCTGGACTGCAACAACTGTGAGTAAAGATCTTGGGACTGCATCACACGGACTCTGTGTTCATTACTGACTCCCTGCACTACAACCACCATCATTCACCCACACTGCCCTGAAGCTACACTCTTCCTGTGGGGAGTAATAATACCATTGCTGCAAAACCACCAGCTTCAGAGGACTGTTCCGCAGCTGCGGCCCCTTTGGCCGCACTCCACAGGTGGCGTAGTCGGACATTATAAAACCCATATATACAAATTACCCTTGGATTGACCGCCCTGGGTCACGGACCGGGTCACCGCCACAGTGACTACAACCCCCAGCGTCTACCGGCCCGGCTCCGGGTACCCCATGGCCCAGGGGGTGCGTCAACTTCATAGGTCCCTGATCTGAGACCACTCCTGCAGCTTGATTTGCTCACCTCTGAATCTCGTTGGCCCAGGCTATACGTCAGAACGTATTGCACCAGGGCTTGTTGGTGCTGCCACAGTCGCTGCAACATGTGCAGAGTTGAATTCCACCATGTCAGCTGATCGCATTTCAGCCAGTGAACTGGCAGGCCCAACGACTTCTGTAGAGATGTAAGTCGTTGAGCTGCGGGATGTGAACGGCGGAGGTGAGCACACAGCGACCGTGCCCTCTGCAGAAGGCCATCTAGTCCGGGATAGTGGGCTAAAATTTGCTGGACAGCCAGGTTCAACACGTGAGCCATACAAGGCACGTGTGTGACATTGCCCCGGCGAAGGGCCGCACCCAGGTTTGCAGCATTGTCGCACACGGCCTTCCCTGGTTGCAGGTCCAGTGGAGACAACCATTCATGAAACTGGGTCTCCAGAGCTGACCAAAACTCCTCAGCTGTGTGACTCACATTTCCCAGACATTTCAATGTAAACACCGCCTGATGCCGTTGAGCCCTGCTGCCAGGATAGTAAGGAGGTGTGCAGGATTCCTTCTGCGCAGTTAGAAAGCGGGTGGCATTACCAGACAGGCTTTGGGTGCAGGTGGAGGACAGAGAGGAGGTTGAGGAGGCAGAAGCAGTAGAGGAACTTCTAGATAAAGAGGATTGATGTACAACTCGTGGGTACGGCAAGACTTGGACAGCAGCCCCTTGTCCTGCTGTCATCATAGTTACCCAGTGCTCAGTCAGCGACATGTAACGCCCCTGTCCATGCCTACTCGTCCAAGTGTCTGTGGTGAAATGCACCCTGTCACACACAGAGTTTCTCAAAGAAGCGGTGATGTTGTGTGCAACATGCTGGTGGAGCGCAGGCACACCTTTCTTTGAGAAATAGTGCCGACTGGGCATCTGGTACTGGGGCACTGCGATGGACATAATGTCTCGAAAATCCTCTGTGTCCACCAGGCGGAAAGGCAGCATTTCTGTAGTCAACAGCTTGCAGATGGTGAAATTCAACCTCTTAGCTTTCTCATGACTAGGAGGAAATGGTCTTTTACTTGTCCACATCTGAGGGACCGAGGGCTGGCTGTTGTGCTTAGACGGGGTTGAGAAGGGTGTCCCCGGCAAACTACCGGTCTGTGAGGAAGATGCAGGAGGAAAAGTTAGGTTGCCTTGATCCAAAGGTGGTGCTCTCGATGTCGGACAGCGCTCAACACCAGCTGGTGTTTCCACTTCCAAATGAAATGATGACCTGCCAATCACACTGGCTGTTGCGGGTAAAGAGGTGGCAGGTCTGCATCCAAAAACATGTGTGACTGCTGTCCCCCCAGTCACAGAGGATGAAGAGGCCGCGGATGCACAAGATGGGGCAGACGGTGGTTGGCCCGGCACGCTAGGCCGCATTGTAGCACAGTGAGTTTCCCACTGCAACTTATGCTTCATATCCATGTGACGGGTCATGCATGAAGTACTCAAACTATGTATTTTTTGGCCTCTACTTAGCTTTTGGTGACAAATGTTACAGATAACACGAGTTGGGTCATCCTTATCGATCTGAAAAAATGCCCAGGCTATGCAAGACTTAGAGCCCATGCGACCTGAAGAGCCACTACGACTTGTGGTCAGAGGCAGAGTTGTGGTTGAGGATGCAGTTGTTGACGTGCTTCCAGTACTCCGTCTCTGTCCAGTAGGCGCAACCTAACCTCGTCGTCAATAGCATCTGTGACGCCCAGCTGCGCTTGGTATCACAAATACTAGAAGAGCGCATTGATGGAATCCTCCACAAGAGGCCCCCATAAACATTCACACATCTCCACTTTCCACCTCAGACCAGCAGAGGGAGCCCATTAGGGATATAAATAGGAAAGGTGGAGCTAGGCTGTTCAGTTCCTCTGAAGAGTTCCTGCAGTAGAGAATCCTAAGAGATGACAGTCTGCAGTGGAGCTCAGTCTAGTCTAGAGAACTCAGTTAATAGTTCAGCAGTGGAGCACGAGGCTCCTGCTAGCTAGATTCAGGGAGCCCAGTTAGAGCTTAAGGTGTGCCAGCGCCATAAGATCGGTGAAGCCCCGCATACTGGGAGCGTGAACTCCAAGACAAGGCCTACCACAAGGTCAGCCAGCGCAGGACAGAGACAAAGTTAGGCCTAGCTCCAGGCAGGTCAGAAACTTACTAAGCAGAGGCAAGAAACAGGAGGCCCTACACCCGCTTGGGGAGGATCCTGATATGCACCCTTCACCCTACAGTGCTCCGGGATGTGGCTGAATTTCCACCAGTAAAAGGTATTGAAGTGACTACCGTGTCTGTTCCCATTCTTGCTCTGACCCAGCTGGGTCTCGCCTGTCCTGCATTCCCCCTGCATACACTTTTCTGAGGCCTAGCTCCACCTGTGGGGAGCTATACCATCGAGCTGTCTTATCACTGGCCTCAGTGGACTACTGCAGCGCTGGTGCTTCTCACCAGATACCACAGGTGGCGTCATGAAATTTTATAAAATTAACAATTATCCACCCTTTTAAAGAGTGACCCCAGGGTACGGGCCCGGGAGCCGACCACCGCGACATCCCAAAGGCCAGGCAAAGGCCCGGGTACCGAGTCATCCCCATCCCCTGGGCTAGTCACATCCTCCTCTGCTGACCTCATCGACTGGCTGACTGTGGGTTGACAGTAAGTGGGATCTCCAACCTCGTCATCATCACCCTGTGTGTTCTCACACCCGTCGTCCTCAGAGCCAACCTCTTCCTACCCTGCCCGTAAAGTCAAGTTGTCGCTCCAATCAGGTATTTGAGTCTCATCATCGTCTTCATCATTGTCTCCACCAACAGGAGATACAGTTTGTGAACGAGGGTCTACATTATGCTCAGAACCTTCTTCATCTGGTCCTGGATCCGACTCCTAAAGATTCTGGGCATCAGTGCAGATCATTTCCTCGTCTGGATTAACAGAAGCTCTGGAGCAGACCTCCGTTTCCCAGGCTATAGTATGAGTAAACAGCTGTGCAGACTCAACCATCTGTTCTACCCCATACTCAGACGGGCAGCTGGAGACTTGGGAGCTGTGAGGAAGCAAGTGGGATTGGGGTGACACCTCTGAGGACTGGAGTATTTGTGATGTTGAAGTTGAGGTGGAGGAGAGCCCACTTGATGGAGCACTTGATATACGATGAAACACCTGCTGTTTTTGTGCCTCATCTGGAATTTGTAGCGATGGGCGTGTCCGTAAGAAAGGGATCGTATCACATTGTGCACGAAAAGAAGTAGACATCTTAGTTTGGCTGAAAGATGGTCTTTCTTCTGCAGATGTTACCCCCCCCACACCGCGGGGGGGCTCGACCCACCAGCGGACAGGCACCAGTATTGGGAGAGGGGGGCTGGCCGTCGGGGTCCACCAAGGCTCTGGCACAAACCCGGCGACACCGAGGTCGCACGGGCAGTAAAGGACTGGCCCTGTCGACTTGGCACTCCATCGTATTACCTCTGCCCGCTCGCGCCCGTAACCTCAAAGGGATGCGCAAGCGGCTTTTCTTCCCAGGGCTGTTCCCCGCCCAGCAGGAACGTGGGGGAGCTCAGGTCGGCCTTCCACTGTACTCCCTTACCTCCCTCGCCCTCTTTCCTTCTTCCGTTCTCCATCTAACCCCTCGGCTCTGTGGTGTCCGCTCTCCCTCCAGCTCTCTCCTTCTCACAGGTGGACTACCGCGTGTATTCACACTGTGGCGAATCTTTTGGGCCCAGGCATAAGAAGTTGTCGAGGTAATGGATAATATGTGCCCCCTTAGAAACGTCCATTACAACCCATTCGAGGAAGCAACTAAACGCCTCAAATAGTGAGCAGGATCTGGAGCACCCCATGGGCAAACAGCGATCTATATAGTATGCTCCTTCCCAGAAGCAGCCCAATAGGTGGACACTATTCGGAGGCAGAGGTAGTAAGTAACCGGAACGCCGCATCAATGTCTGTTTTGGCCGTTAGGGTGACCCTTCCCAACTTCTTGATCCGCCTGATTGCCTTGTCAAAGGATGTACAGTATATACTACTGTACTTGGTTCCGCGTCGATGTTGTAGTTTACGGACCTGCCCCCTGGATATGACAAATGGTGGGTTCCGTTTTTGGCACAACTCACAACGGGGTTACCACTACGTCTTGTAAGGAAAGTGTTCTGAATGGAACCGCCATTCTACCTAAAGAAAATTATTTTTTTAATTTTCTTGTCACGACGTCTGGGTGTTGGTAGGCTGATTTTAGATTTTTACTCAAGCCTTTCCTGATTTTAGAAGGGCATGACATGCCTATATCTGTGTCTCCCCCTCCTTTTACTCCTCCACCTCTTTTCTTTTCGCATGACTATATGTACTTGTCACTTTTCCATGTGTTATTTGTGTCTTCTGAGCAGTTTGTCAGCTTTTGGACACCTTTGAAGGTGTTTTCTATGTGTTTCTATGTGTTTTTGTTTGCCTGCCATTGGTTTTAACGGTGTTCGAAGGTGTTCGAAGGTGTTCGAAGGTGTTCGACGAACAGTTCGGCGAACATACGGGTGTTCGACAAACCGAACTCTAACACTACAGGGGTGGCTCAACACTACTTTTCACACCCTGACATGGGTATACGCTTCCTGATTTTGGCTATTTGCTCTTGTCCTCCTCCTTCTCCTCATCCTCCAACACCATATCACCAGGGTGACCATGGTCCATGATGCAACGCCCACATAATTTTTTTAAAGGGTGTTTATGATGCCCGTAAAAAAAAAAAAATTATATATTATGTTCATATATACCCCCCAGGGGTAAATGTTTGTCAGCCCATACACTTAGTGCATGGGCATTACAAGTATAGGAGGCCCGATCCTTTCTAATGGGAACATTTTTTTATGAGGCCCTACTCCACGTCTCTTCCAAGGGGCATTGAAGTGCCTTCTAATTTTTGGCAGCCCTTGCATTCACTGCATAGGCCAACATTATGGGAAACTCTCTCCTTTCTCTTGGGAATTTGTTGTTACTGTGGCCCTGCTCTATGTGTCTTTAAAATCTTAGTGGGGTTTTTCCTAAAATTGGTCAGCCGTTAGACTTACTGCATATCCTATAACTGTATAGCAGACCCTCTCCTTTCTAATGGGAGCATGTTGTACCTTGTTACTGTGGCCCTGCTCTATGTGTCTTTAAATTCTTAGTGGGGTTTTTCCTAAAATTGGTCAGCCGTTAGACTTACTGCATATCCTATAACTGTATAGCAGACCCTCTCCTTTCTAATGGGAACATGTTGTACCTTGTTACTATGGCCCTGCTCTATGTGTCTTTAAATTCTTAGTGGAGTTTTTCCTAAAATTGGTCAGCCGTTGGACTCACTGCATACCCTATAACTGTATAGCAGACCCTCTTCTTTCTAATGGGAAAATGTCATACTTGTTACTGTGGCCCGGCTCTGTGTGTCTTTAAATTTTTAGTGGGGTTTTTCCTAAAATTGGTCAGCCGTTGGACTCACTGCATACCCTATAACTGCATAGCAGAACCTCTCCTTTCTAATGGGAACATGTTGTACCTTATTACTGTGGCCCTGCTCTATGTGTCTTTAAATTCTTAGTGGAGTTTTTCCTAAAATTGGTCAGCCGTTGGACTCACTGCATACCCTATAACTGTATAGATGAATCTCTCCTTTCTAAATGGTATTTGTTGGTACTGTGGCCCTGCTCTATGTGTCTTTAAATTCTTAGTGGGGTTTTTCCTAAAATTGGTCAGCCATTGGATTCACTTCATACCCTATAACTGTATAGCAGACCCTCTCCTTTCTAATGGGAACATGTCGTACTTGTTACTGTGGCCCTGCTCTATGTGTGGGGTTTTTCTCAAATTTTGGCAGCCCTTGCAGTCACAACATGGGCACTACCACTATAGGAGACCAGCTCTTTTATAATGGGAACATTTTTTTAC
Organism: Phyllobates terribilis; assembly: GCF_046119375.1. NCBI lineage: Eukaryota > Metazoa > Chordata > Amphibia > Anura > Dendrobatidae > Phyllobates > Phyllobates terribilis. The sequence goes on along the minus strand of NW_027362762.1, from coordinate 418,527,622 downwards.
TGAGACCCTCCTCTATGTCTCTTCAAAGGGGTATTGGGTTGTGTCCAAATTTTTAGCAGCCCTTACAGTCACTGGATACGCAATAACAGTATAGCAGACCCACTTGTTAATAATGGGAGCAACAAACCATAGCCGGCTGATGACTCTCTAACAATAGTGAGGGCCGACTGCTGGCCTTTTAAAAATAGTAAGGGCCGTCTGATGTCCCGATAACAATGGGCTTTATGACTTTCAGAGTCCCTCCCTCATAAATAAAACAGGATGTTTCTGATCATGTGTCACACACCACATTGCCAGATAAGGTTTTAAAATGTTAAAATGACAATTCCCTGTGAATGCATTTGTCTTAAAAAATAACGTAAAAAAACCAAAACAATAGGATCTTTCTTTAGTATAAAAAACAATGTCACCAATTTAACCTCAATGTAAGCACACTGTTCAGCTCCTGCACCTCCTCCTCCATCTCCAAAATGACCACATCAGTCACAAGCTGACAGCACTGCAGCACTGCCTTGGCCAAGTGGCAACAGTCTGTGCTGAAGATAACATGCTTAATTGACAAACCGCCCAGCGCTGCAGAGTTGTTGAAAGCTGTAACACAGCAGCCTGGTCTGTGGCTCTCACCGCTGAACATACAGCCAGGCATGGTCGTGTGTGACAAAAGGCGGAACCTGGTGGTGGAGAAATGACAGCTGGAGTAAATACGGTTTCCCCCTATGCCAGTCCTTTCACCGAGCTAAATACAACTCTCATCACAAAAAGCTGTGGACTGGCTCCGTACCGTCCCTGGCCACATTCACCTGTCCTCGTGTTTGTGGTTAGGCGGTCCTTCCCAGTAAGTGCACTGAGGAGGGCACAGGTGATGTTGTGGAACCCATGCTTGTGGAAGGCACAGACGATACCGGGAGAAATAGTGGTGGCTGGGGACAGAGTCTGGACACCCGGCCGCCGCCAGCATGAGGTTGTGAAAAGCTTCCTCCTCCACGAGCCTAAAAGGCCATATTTCAAGTGCAAGTAGCTGCCCAGAAATCTGGCAGTTTAGTGTTGCGGCGGCCTGTGGGTGGGTGGGTGGCTGGCTGCATACTTGCGCTTGCATTCCAAGGAATGGGGTAGGGACAACTGAACGCTGCACTGGGACAAGGACGTGGACAGTGATTGTTGCAAGTCTGCAATGACAGGTGCATGGCGGGAGGCATCTTCGCATGCGCCAAGTATCACTTATGATGGGCATACTATTAGGCAGTGACCTGGTAGTCAGAAATGCTTCCAGATGTCTTCCCCATGCTGTTCCCATGTCTTTTCAGCACTGTATGCATGTGTCACACACCACATGGCCAGATAAGGTTGTAAAATGTTAAAATTACATTTCCCAGTGAATGCATTTGTCTTTGGTGAAAGCAATGCACAAGTGCAAAAACGCATCAAAAACGCTACGTGTGAACACAGCCCAAGGTGTGGAGGAGTATTTTTTGTTTTGGTTATTTATTTTGCCTTATATACAAGTGATTACCCTGGAAAGGATGTTCCTTAATATATTTCCCAGGAAAATCCATTTTGGTTTTGTTTTTGTATGTTTCATTGTGAATCCGTAAAAGTGGCATAATACGATGACAACGTCGTTGACAGCATTGACCTGGGAGTCAGAAATGCTTCCAGGGGTCTTCCCCATGCTGTTTCCACGTCATTTGAGCACTGTTCCCATTGATTTGGGCAATTTTTAGGCCCTCTGCAGACCGACGGGGGGAGACGCCTGAAAAATGCTCGAGTTTCCCATAGACTTACATTTTGCTCATTGCTTGGGCCAAGCACCTGAGTATTCCAATTTGCTCGACTCGAGCAATGAGTACCTGACCATTTTAGTGCTCTCTCATCACTATTGGGAACGCCTCTTCCTTCCCATTGATGGCGTTCCTTCATATTGCTTTTTTTGCCCCGTTGCTATGCACCCATCTCCCCTTCGTATTTTATCCTATGTGCCTGTCGTTTGATTATGTCTTGGTTTGCCCTTGTCTGTCCAGGCAGCGTTCCCCTTATATTCTTGCCCCTTCCCTCACTGGAGGGAGCATAGAAACTGCATAGGATCTTGTAACAGCTCATCTCCACCTTCAGGAGTAACGCTGGGGTTAGGGATAGTCTAGGGCTTCCCTAGATTGATGGACAGTATAGGGTGCCTCTTCCCTGGTTTTCCTACGGTCACAGTGTGACATTATTGGTCACCCCATATTTTCTGATTCTAACATGGATCCTGTGGCTGAACTAGAAAAACAAATACAGACTTTGTCTTTGGAGGTGCCTGATCTGTGGTCTTTAGTTGTACAGCAACAGCACCAAACTGCGGGTCTGGAGGTCTCAAACACTATCCAGACCCAGCTTGAACCCAAGGTGGCCCTTCTGGACCAATTCTGTGGGGGATAAGATAAATTCTGGGGCTTTCAGAGAAGCCTATAAATTGTATTTTAGGCTACATCCTTAATCCTCTGGGAGTGAGGAACAACGGATGGGGATTGTTGTTTTCCTATTTCGGGGGGGATCTCCAATACTGGGCCTTCTCTCTTTCAGCTGATTCCCAGTCTCTCCAGTCAGGAGATGAATTTTTTGCGGCCTTAGGCCTTATCTATGATGACACTGACTGGGTCTCCCTTGTTGACCACTTCACCACCCGGCTACATTTCCTTTCCGCTGACATCCCCACTATCATGGGCGACTTCAACATCCCCATTGACACTTCCCTCTCAGCCGCCTCTAAGCTTCTATCCCTCACTTCCTTCTTCGGCCTAACTCAATGGTCTTCCGCAGCCACTCACAAAGATGGCCACACTCTGGACCTCATCTTCACCCATCTCTGTTCCCTATCTAGCCTCTCTAACTCATCTCTCTTTCTGACCACAACCTACTTACATTCTCTTCCCTCTCCAGGGCCACAATCCCCACTCAACAGACTTGCACACCCTAACAGAAATCTTAAACACCTTGACCTACACTCACTTTCTGAATCCCTTCTCCCTCTTACAGACATTAGTTCCTTACATGATGTTGCTGCCGCTTTCTACAACACCACAGCAGCTGCAGCTCTCAATTCGGTCACCCCCTTACACATACCAAAGCTCGCACAACCAACTGACAACCCTGGCACGCCAGCCTAACTAAAGAACTGCAATGGGCTTCCAGGGTTGCTGAGCGTTGATGGAAAAGCTCCCACTCCAATGAGCATTTCATTGCATTCAAACAGTTCCTCACTACCTTCAAGTCCACACTCACTGCAGGAAAACAAACATACTTCTCATCTCTCATATCCTCCCTGTATCACAACCCAAAACAGCTATTCAACACCTTCAATTCTCTCCTCCGTCCCCAACGCCTTCTCCCTTTCCTCTCATCTCAGCCGAAGACTTTGCCTCATTCTTCAAGCAGATGATTGACACCATCAGACAAAACTTTTGCCTAAAGTCCCCACATCCCCTCCTCTACATCTACTCAATCCTCCTCCTCCAAAACCAGCATTACGGAAGATCAACTTTCCTCTTTACTCTCCAAGTAACATCTCACCACCTGTGAACTTGACCCAATCCCATATCACCTAATCCCCAACTTTACCACTCTCTTTATCCCAACCCTAACCCACCTTTTCAACCTGTCACTAACAACTGGTATCTTCCCCTCGTGCTTCAAACATGCCTCGATCACACCCATCCTCAAAAACCCCTCCCTTGACCCATCCTCTCTAACCAGCTACCGCTGTTATGATCTGCAACATGTACTAAGGAAAGATAATGGAAAACTGTCCTTACAGTAAAACTAAGCTGAATCCCTACGATGTAGCGGGCTGCCTGGTTCTAGCGAACAGACCCGCCTTAGTCCTCGGCTAGTCTGAATTTAAACCTAGAGCATAAGGGGAGGGGTCACTAAAAGAACTAAGGACTGGGACAAAAATGGGACACCTCCTAAACAGAGAAGTTGTTGCAGAACACAAAAACACAAACAGACAAAAAGTACTAGAGGTCCCAGAAGGACAAAACGAACTGACAGAGAAAGGCACAGAAACACCTGGCTAGAGAAACAGTCAAACACTGAAGTCCAGCACAGCCAAAAGGGCGGAGCTGGAATATAAAGGCAGATGGTCACATGACCGCAAAACACAAGATGAAAAAAACAAACAGGAGGGTTCTAACAACCGCCCCATATCACTTCTCCCATATGCCTCAAAACTACTGGAACAATCCATTTTGAACTGTCCTCCCACCTCTCCTCCTGCTCCCTCTTTGATTGCCTCCAATCTGGCTTTTGACCGCATCATTCTACTGAAAGTGCCCTGACTAAAGTCACCAACGACCTACAAACTGCCAAATCCAAGTGACACTACTCTGTCCTCCTCCTGTACCTGTCATCTGCCTTTGACACTTGAAGCTCATCAAGAGAATGCCAACAGTGTGCAAAGCAGTCATCAAAGCAAAAGGTGGCTACTTTGAAGAACCTAGAATATAAGACATATTTCAGTTGTTTCACACTTTTTTGTTAAGCATATAATTCCACGTGTGTTAATTCATAGTTTTGATGCCTTCAGTGTGAATGTACAATTTTCATAGTCATGAAAATACAGAAAAATCTTTAAATGAGAAGGTGTGTCCAAACTTTTGGTCTGTACTGTATGTTTCAGATCATTGTCCTGCTGGAAGACCCATGACCAAGGATGCAATCCCAGTTTTCTTACACTGAGCAATTCATTGCGACCCAAAATTCTTCAGATTTCATGATACCCTGCATACAGTCAAGACACCAAGTGCCAGAGGCAGCAAAACAACCCTAAAACATCTTTGAACCTACACCATATTTAACTGTAGGAACTGTGTTCTTTTCTTTGTAGGTCTCATTCTGTTTTCAGTAAACAGTAGAATTGTGTGCTTTACCAAAAAGCTCTATCTTGGTCTCATCTGTCCACAAGACCTTTTCCCAGAAGGATTTTGGTTACTCGTGTACATTTTGACAGACTGCAGTCTAGCTTTTTTATGTCTCTTTGTCAACAGTGGGGTCCTCCTGGGTCTCCTGCCATAGCGTTTAATTTCATTCAAATGTTGATGGATAGTTTGCATTGACACTGATGCAACCTGAGCCTGCAGGACAGCTTGAATTTCTTTGGAACTTGATTGGGACAGCTTATCCACCATACAGACCATCCTGCATTGCAAAAATGTTTCTGTGCCATGCACATTCAGGAAGATTAGCTACAGTGCCATGGGTTGTAAACTTCTTGATTTTGTTGTGCACTGAAGACAAAGGAACATCAAGATCTCTGGAGATAAACTTGCAACCTTGAAATTGTTGGGTACAGCAACCGGTCAATCAGTGGAATAAGTAGCAATGGGTGTTGTACACACAATATGGAAATTAATCAGAACAGTCTGGGTAAGACAGTTCAGGAGCTGGAGACTGGAACTAGACTACTGCTAGACATAATACTCCACTAGTGGTCAATCTGCAGAAGGAAAACAGAATACTGACAATTAATTTTGCAATAAAACATGCTTAGGCTGCTTTCCCACAAAATATATTTTCTGCTTACCTCTGAGCAGCTGAGATTCCACAGTGATACCAGAAGTGTTATTTATTGCTACAGATATCATTGCAAAAAAGAAACAGGAAGCTGCACATTTCACATTTTGCATGGCAAACCGCAAAACTCACACACCGCACCTATATCCACAGAATAAATTGATATGCTTTTGATCTTAAAACAGTAGCTCACAGTAACATGAGCAACATGCCGCTTAAAATTGTCATTGTGAACATCTGAGGTTGTGGGTTGTAAATAATCCCCTAGGCAGGTTAACAATGCAACAATATTTTATTCCTTACATCAAGGTTTTACAACTCCAGGTAGATGGTCAAAATACAGTTATTTCAGTCCTCAAGTACCCAACCCAGGATCAGTAGTTCCACTGCCTTTGTATCAGCTGATACTCACTGTTTCCCAACTTTTGGTTGGCCCACAGATATTGTATCTCCAGCCAGTATAGTCTGTAGCCACAGTCCATGATTCTTCAGACGACAGGTAAAACTATGGAAGCACAGGTATCCAGTAGCAACAGTACTTAAGAAAGTTTAAATCCAAATGACAGATCCCACAACTGTAGTACGTTTATCCAGCCCAGTCAGTACCGATCTCCAAGACTCCATAGGCCATCTATCCATCAGCTCCAGGTCCACAGCCATAGATCATGTCCCTTCGCCGTCATTCCACCAACTCCCCACTAAACATGTGTCTTATTTTTCTCCTTCACTGGGATCAGGCCCCTCAAAGCTAAGTGTGCATTAATAGAGGTGTTTTTTCTCAGGCCAAACTCATCACCTGGGACTCCATGTGAGACGCTTGTTGGATCTAATTGCCATATACACACAATGGGCCTAGTCATTGTTTGAACAATAGTTAAGGCACCTGAGATATTGATGAGATTACTGGAATGCTGGACACTTTACAAGTGAAATTAGTGCACATAAACTGACAAGCAAGCTGAACATTAATAAAACATAACAATAGGATTGATGGCACCTGTGCTGTGTTCTGAAAAAAGTCTGATAGTCTTAGTAAGTGGCCAGCTCCTCACAGTCATGTTGATAAACAGCTCCCGGACAGTTTGGAGAAATTAAAATACCACTGGATCCACAACCAAATCAATATAACCCTGAAATGTTAGTGCACCTACAAAATAAAAGAATAGAGGAGTCCAACTACAGTAAATGATGCCACCCCGCACTATAATCATAGCTGAATAGGATAGATCTCCATTCCAGCCTCCATTGCCATTTTGCTCTATACCATAATAGCCTTTTTGAGAGGTGGCATGAGATCAATGAAGAAACCTTCAAGAGGAAATGTCACATTGCTCCTACTTCCCGGATTATGGAATGGGAAGGCATAATATTTGGTAAGCAGATTCCTATTAATCTTCATTTTATGTACACTAACAGCTCTGCATTACATTGCCTTGGTGTTGGAGCTAATTGTGAGGCCATTTCTCCAAAGTTGACTGGGAGCCATTTTTCAAGATGACAATACCAGGCCTCATGTTGCTCAGACTACTGTGAGCAGTCTGCAAGGCCTAAATGTGCTACCATGGCTTGCAGTGTCTTCAGATTTGCCTCCCATCAAGCAAATCTGTGATGTCATTGATCAGCAATTAAAAATGGAGATTTCAGAAGTGGATCTTGAGGATTTGCATACCCAAGTGCATTTAGCATAGCAAAACATTTTGCAGACAACCTCATTGATAGCATGACAAGGCATGCAAGTGCATGCATTTCCGTGCGTGGAGCTCATACCCTATAATGAAAAATTTAGGATGTTTTGAAAATTTTGATTCTATTTTTTCTCATTTGCATATCATTAGCACATCTATCAATAATGTGATTTTCTAATTTCTATGACTTTTCCTTCTAAGGCTATGTTCCCATGATCAGGAACCAGCAGTGCTTTGGATGCAGCATATTTTTGCTGCGTCCAAAGTGCTGCATTCTAATCACGCAGGTAAATCCGCATGTGTTCATTGAAACATGAGGATTTACCGCACCCCATACATTCTACTGAAAAAATTTCTGTTGTGACTAGCATCTCTGCAACAGAAATTGATATGCTGATGTGAGTTTACGCAGCGTGAAGCGAGTCACTACAGAAATAACAGTCCCAGAAGAAGAGAGAAGAAACTACTATTACTGAAAGAAATATTACGTAAGTACTACTTACTGGATAAAGAGATTGAGGTCAAACGATCCAAAGTAAAGTCTAGGAAAATGACGAAGTACAACAAGGAGAAGTCAGAGACGTAATCCACAACACAAGCCGGGGTCAGGAAAACCAGAAAGACAAGGCAGTACACAGGGAGCAGACAAAAGAATAGTCATATAACAGGCAAATGGTCAAAATCCAGGTAAGGGAAAATAGTCAGGCTGGGTCGAGCACACTGAGCACACTGAGCACACTGAGCACACTGAGCACACTGAGTACACTGAGTACACTGAGTACACTGAGCACACTGAGTGATCAGTCCTACACAGGCAACAGCAAGTGTACAATTGACACTGGGTGAAGGAGCTAGCATGCTTAAGTAGAAGACTAATCAAGGGAAGTGAACACAGATGATTGCAGAACTGACCCAGCAAAGCCAAAACAGACTGACAGCCTCCACACAATAGTAACATAGCAGACAAGGAAAGTGTGGAGACCGTGACAATACCCTCTCTTCAAGGGGGGGCCACCGGACCCCCAGGTCTCCCAGAAAACCTTTGATGAAAGGCACGGACCACGTGGCATCAATAAGAAGCACAGTGGGCATGAGATTTCTATAAATCCCATCCAGTGTGCTTCTAATGTAGAGCACAGCGTTTTGGATGCAGCACAGGTGAGCTGCATCCAAAACGCTGCAAATACTGATCGTGGGCACATACCCTAAATGTTGCAATTTTTATATTGATGAGTGTATTTTTAGAAAACTGGAAATATATATTATCACCCAGAGCGAGTTTTACAATGTCACAAATTATTTTATTGAATTAATGAATTTCATTTTACAGACAAGTTTTTGTAATTATCTCCTAATGATAAAATCTCCTAATTTTTATAGGAGATATGAATATACAGTACGGTAATTTATCTTCAAATGCAGGGTGGGCCATTTATATGGATGCACCTAAATTAAATGGGAATGGTTGGTGATATCAACTTCCTGTTTGTGGCACATTAGTATATGGGAGCGGGAAAACTTTTCCAGATGGGTGGTGACCATGATGGCCATTTTGAAGTCAGACATTTTGGATACAACTTTATTTTTTTCAATGGGAAGAGGGTCAAGTGACACATCAAACTTATTGAGAATTTGATAAGAAAAACAATGGTGTGCTTGGTTTTAACATAACTTTATTCTTTCATGAGTTTTTGCAAGTTTATGACCACTTATAAAATGTGTTCAAAGTGCTGCCCATTGTGTTGGATTGTCAATGCAATCCTCTTCTCCCACTCTTGACACACTAATAGCAACACCGCAGAAGAAATGCTAGCACAGGCTTCCAGTATCCGTTGTTTCAGATGCTGCACATCTCGTATTTTCACAGCATAAACAATTGCCTTCAGATGACCCCAAAGATAAAAGTCTAAGGGGGTCAGATCGGGAGACCTTGGTGGCCATTCAACTGGCCCACGACAACCAATCCACTTTCCAGGAAACTGTTATTGTAGGAATGCTCGGACCTGACACCCATAATGTGGTGGTGCACCATCTTGTTGGAAAAACTCAGGGAACTTGCCATCTTCAGTGCATAAAGAGGGCAACACATTATCATTTAGCAATTTCAGATATTCAATGGCATTGAGGTTTCCATTGATGAAGAATGGCCCCACTATCTTTGTACCCCATGTACCACACCATACCATCAAGATACAAGATGTGCAGCATCTGAAACAACGGATACTGGAAGCCTGTGCTAGCATTTCTTTTGCAGTGTTGCTATCAGTGTGTCAAGAGTAGGAAAAGAGGGTTGCATTGACAATCCAACAAAATGGGCAGCACTTTGAACACATTTTATAAGTGGTCATAAACTTGTAAAAAAACTCATGAAAGAATAAAGTTACGTCAAAACCAAGCACACCATTGTTTTTCTTATCAAATTCTCAATAAGTTTGATGTGTCATATGACCCTCTTCCCGCTGAAAAAAATAAAGTTGGATCCAAAATGGCCACCTTCAAAATGACTGCCATGGTCACCACCCATCTGAAAAAGTTTTTCCCCTCCCATATACTAATGTGCCACAAACAGGAAGTTGATATCACCAATCATTCCCATTTAATTTAGGTGCATCCATATAAATGGCCCACACTGTATATCCATGAAACACCAAAAAGCAGTAGTCATTGTTGTTAATCAAATGTGGCAAGTGAAAAATAGCAACTGTAACAGGTCAGCACAACAATAGAGTAAAAATATAGATTCTAGACTGGCAAAGCTTTACAGTTTTAGAGAAGTAGCTTTATTGGTGTAGTCTGTAATAAAAGTGTATTGCCATGGATTCTGAATACTGCAGTCCTTTATTTTGTTCTGCTTTTACTTTCACCAGATTCTAAGTTTTGTAGATTTTTGTTTTTTAAAACCATTTATCTCAACAAAAAGTTGTGTCAGTCCCTTATAGCCGGTAAAACAAGTGTATAGAGATCACCTGGCCATATAATAAAGTAAAAGCCTGTAACGTTACATATGACGTGAGGGGACAGAAGAAATTGGGTAATAGAGAATTATTATGTACACTGACTTTGCTACTAAAATAAATCCAAATAATACTTTTTCCTATTCCGTTTACACAAATGACAAACTAATGTTTAATACTGTAACAAAAGTGAAATCAAGAAATCAGTCCTTTTAGTGATACTGTTGTACGAAAGTAAACAAGATGCAACATGTGTATTGCATCTGAAAAAAATTAAAAATATACAATACAGTGAAAAAAAAATTAGGAAAAAATGTTGCAGAGAAAGAATGCAATAAAAAAATAAGTGGTAATAATTTTATTTTTATCAAGTAGCAAAATACAAAGTGAATGAATAAAAAAGAAATCTAAATCAAATTAATATTTGGTGTGACCATCTTTTGTCTTCAAAAGCGCATTAAAACATCAATTCTTCTAGGAACATTCGCAAATAGCTCTTGAAAGAACTCAGCAGGTAGGTTGTTCCAAACATTTTTAAAAACTAACCACAGACCTTCTGTGTATGTAGGCTTGTGCAAATCATTCTGTTTCTTTGTGTAATTCCAGACAGAGTTGATGATGTTGAGATCAGGGGGAATATACAGGATTTTCATTTACTCCAAGCAGCGGGGCTCTCAGTGCAAGGCTTGTAAAAATCCGTTCATTCTACTGCTGTTTTCTATTTTTCCCTGCTTTCACTTGCAGAGATATTAACAACATTTGTTATTTCTGGAGCACAGTATGTGAACTCTTTGATTGACGTTCAATTGGGCATTTCTTCAGATCCTGAGAAATTTCTTTTGGTTCCTGCAGTTTCTCCCATCCCTCCCAAACACTGCCATTAACAGCTTGGCAACCTCTGAAACTCCTAGACTATTAGATAAGCTGCTGACTTGTGATTGGCAGAGTCTGGAATGGAGGGGTGAAAATGCACACTCCCAAAGAAAACTCTGAAGAAATGCCCAATTGCAGAAAAAACAGTGATTTCACATAGTGCACCCCAAACGCAACAAAATGTCAATATCTCTGCAATGGAGTGATGCAGCAAAAAAAAAAAACCAGCAGAATCAGAGGAGATCAAGAATTTTTACAAGTTATTTAACTCATTTGTTTTGTGAGCAAAGAAGAACAAGGAGTCCTGGATCACATAGCCCCCAAAAAGCCCTGATTTCAACATCAATGGGTCTGTTTGGGATTGCAATAAGAGACAAGCTTACATCCATAGAGGATCTTTGGTCACCTCTCCAAGATATTTGGAATAACATCCATTCCGAATTCCTTCATAATTATGTGCGAGTATATCTAGGAGAATTGATGCTGTTTTGAAGGCAAACAGTGTTTACACCAGATATTGATTCGATTTAGATTTCTCTTTTGTTCATTCACTTTGCACTTTGGTAATTGACAGAAATAAAGTATTAAAATGTATATTTTTGAAAGCATTCTTACATTGCAGCTTTTTTATCCATACATGGCTAAAATATACAAATACAGTGCTGTATCTTCAGACTATTTATTTATACTTAAAATATTTGTTACAGGTATGAATGAAACAAATCTATGATAAGGAAAAAAAAGTTGAACTCTCTCCAAAAACAGCGGTAGGTGGGTATTAGATACAGTATACAGTGTTTGACTTCCATATTTCAATTATTTTCAGATTAAACTTTTTTTTTTCAAAATATTGTGTACTATAAATGTAAAAAACTTTTCATTTATTTCACTAATCAACATTTGACCGTTTTTGTAAATGCAGATTCTCTTTCCGTGTTGCTACTAGGTAGGTATGCTGTTTTATTGAAATACCTAATGAGAAATTACAGCTTCATCTGCTTCCCTTTCCCTGTTCTTTTTTATTGTTCATGTTGAGGTTTTTTTGATGTCTACAAGAATTCCTGTAAAAAAGGTCAAAGTTGCCTCCTAAATGGCTAAGAGTGATTGCTCTAAGGCTTTGTGCCCATGAAACATTTTCCAAGCGTTTATGCTGCGGAATTTACGCAGCGTAAACGCTTGGGAAACGCTTGGTAATCCGTCCCCCATGGTCCCCAATGACAAGCCGCAATGTCAATGCCCATGCTGCGCTCAAAAATCCGCAGTATGTCCATTAATTTTGCGGACACGCAGCGTAATCACTGCCATTGACTTGCATTGGACCGCGTGACATCTGCATGACTACATCTGTACAAGCGGATATCACACGGTTCAATGTGCGGATGGTACCCAGGTCTGGAGGAGAGGAGACTCTCATCCAGACCTGGGTACCATAGAAACTGTAAAAAAAAATTATTTAAAATAAAAAATAAAGATTATACTTACCTTCCGATGTCCTCCCGGTGTTTTCTCCCCTCCGTCTGGTCTGCTCTATGGGTCGCGGTGTTGTGAAGGACCTGCCATGACGTCATAGTCATCTGACCTGTCACATGACTCAATGACATCACCGCAGGTCCTTCACACCACCGCGAGCAGTGCAAGAGATCGGACGCAGCAGAGAAAACATCGGGAGGACATCGGAAGGTGAGTATAAGCTTTATTTTTTATTTTTTACCATTCTTATTCTTTTTTGTATAACTAACTTGGTCACACTACTATAAATCCATGCCAGTTGCATGGATTTATATAGTGTGAACAAGTTGTCAAGCACTTTTCCAAGTGATGCTAAAATCGCTTGGAAAAGCTCTTGATAACCCGCATGCAGAAATGCATGCAAAAGCGCTTGACAAACCGCATGCGTTTTTCCTGCTAGGGAGAAGTGGAAAAAATATGCAGCACTTCTGCATCGTGGGCACATAGCCTAAGACAGTGTTTCCCAAACTCCAGTCCTCACGGACCCAACAGGTCATGTTTTCAGGATTTCCATAGTATTGCACAGGTGAGAGAATTCCTGATGCCTTGATGATACTTCCATCACCTGTGCAATACTAAGGAAATCCTGAAAATATGACCTGTGGGGTCCGTGAGGGCTGGAGTTTGGGAAACACTGCTCTAAGACATTGAAACTGCATTGCTACCATAGAAGCATAAGAAAGCGCTACAAAATGTACACATGAAATATTAAAAAAAAAAATTCTGTAATATTAATATGAAGAATCATAGTAAGGCTCTGTGCATATGAAGCATTTTTACTGTGTTTCCGCTGTGGTTTTTCCGCTGTGGAAACACTGTGAAAATGCTTGTTAATAGGTCTGCCAGCTATAGCAATGGTAATCCTGATGTGCTGTGCGCATGATGCGGAAAATTCCGCTCAGGATTACCATTGCAAAAAAATCGCAGCATGACCATTGTGCGGGCGTTTCTGATGTGAATTCGTGCCCATTGACTTGAATTGAACGGCAGCAAATCCGCAGGTATAGTATTTGCCTCATTACCCCACTCGCCACTGCTAAAGGGCAGTGGGAAGAGCGGAGGCTAAGTGCCAGATTTGGCGCATTTAATAGATGCGCTGTTTCTGGAACTGCAGAGGGGTGATGTTAATAGCAGCAGAGGGGGCTAGTATCCATGGCCCCTTCCCTGGCTATTAATATCAGCCCGCAGTTGTCTGTCTAGCCTTTTCTGATTAGATTTTATAGGGGGACCCCGCATCAATTTTTTTCTAGGGTCCCCTTGTAATCGAGCCAGTAAAGGCTAATGAGCTGATATTAATAGCCAGAGAACACTGTTGGCTAATGACCTCTTCCCCGGATAATAATATCAGCCCCCAGTGGTCGGTTTTCCCTCTCCTGGTTATAAAAATGAAGCGGGAGCCCACGCCATTTTTTAAAAAAATTGTAGGCTCTGTACCCACAATACATAGCAGTGCTTTGGACGCATATTTTTTGCTGCATGCACAACATTGCATTCTATTGAACACAGGTAAATCCACATGTGTTCACTGACCCATGTGGATTTACCGCATTCAGCACATTTGTGGTCAAATTTATGTAGTGGAGACTAGCGACTCTGCAAGAGAATTTGACATGCTGCGGTCCTGAAAGGTGCACCACATGTCAGTGTCCGTGGATGATCAGCAGCTTCAGATGCATGCATAGTGGACATGGGATTTCTAGAGATTCCATCCACGATGCTGTAACATTTGGATGCTGTGAGTTTGATGCTGTATAAACACGCAGCGTCAAACCTGCAGCGGCTCCTGATCGTGGCGATGTACCCAAACTCACCCGCAGCATGTCAATTTCTGTTGCGGACACGCTAGTCTCTGCTGCAGATTTTGACTGATTGAAGTGTCATTATATGTGGTGGATTCACATGTACTGACAACAAAAGTGCAGCATTAGAACACACGGGTTTTGGACCCTGCAAAAATAAGCTGCATCCAAAGTGCTGCTGAGTGCTGATCGGGGGGACGTAGCGGCTAACGAAACAGCTGTGACCTGTTAATAATAGCCAGGGACCATGTTTGCAAATGGCACCTTCCTAGACTAAAAATAGCAGCTCACAGCTGCCGCATAAATTACATGAATGGAAATGCTAATGCCATTGGGCGAATGGGATTAGCTGCCACCTAACTCTTTTGTTTGGTGATGACAAGGTGTCAATCAGACTCTTTCATCACCAAACCTAATTAAAGTAAAGAGATAAATAAACACACAGACAGAGAGCAAACACTTTATTTGAAATGCAACAGACACATTCTTTAATCATTTAAATTAACCAATATACTCATCCCAGTTTTGATGTAATCCAAGGGTTTAAGCAATGTCCCATCAAATAACTTTATTTAGCGTCAAAAAGCATTCATTGATGTACAAAAAAGCTTCAAAAACCGAATAATAAACCGCATCAAAAATGCATCAAAAATGTGTCAAAACGTGTCAGCATTTTCTCTGCCAAGAAGATGCAGAAATGCTCAGGAAATTTCTGCTTCAAATACTGACCGTTCGCACATAGCGTTAAGGAAGGTACTTAGCGCACATTGACGCTGCCCAATAGCCAGGGTGAATGTGTCCTTCATTATTGGGTCCCTGTCCTTATTAAACCTGACAGGGCACACCTGTGAAGTGAAAACCATTTCCGGTGACTACCTCTTGAAGCTCATCAAGAGAATGCCAAGAGTGTGCAAAGCAGTCATCAAAGCAAAAGATGGCTACTTTGAAGAACCTACAATATAAGACATATTTTCAGTTGTTTCACACTTTTTTTTAAGTATATAATACCACATGTGTTAATTCATAGTTTTGATGCCTTCAATGTGAATGTACAATTTTCATAGTCATGAAAATACAGAAAAATCTTTAAAAGAGAAGGTGTGTCCAAACTTTTGGTCTGTACTGTGTATATATATGAAATTAGTTAATTAATAAATAGCTTGTGCCTTAGGTATATATGTATATACACTTAATTAACAACTGTTTAGTTACAATGATAATGAATTACTGCCATAATAATAAAGCCTTAATTGAAATTTTTTTGGCTACAAGGAATCAATTCATGTCATATACAAATCATTGAACACGGTATTAACTAAATAATTTATCATACGAAGGAGACCATGATTATTAAGAAAAATTGGAGACATACCCCGGCCCCCTCACACCGCTCCAACGCCGTTTCGCTCCTTGCTTCGTCAGGGAGTGTGGTGTGAGGGGGAGTGGTGGAATAAATATGAAATATACAGCTGCTGGCCATGAATACTAATTGTAAGTGCCTTACTATCGGGCGCCGCCAGCTGCGCATGCGCCCCCACAGACACTTCCGGGGCAGAAGGTCCGGAGCGCGTCACTGAAGGGCAACGTGCCGTTCATGACCCGCTCACGTGCCGAGCCACCCCAGATGTCCATAAGGCGCAAGCCGCTCACAGCAGCCATGTTGAGGTATGGCAAAAAGCCATTACAGTATATAAACCTCAGGAATATAGGACCAGACAATAAGGAAGAGTAGAAAGGAAGCAGAGGTATTGATGTATAGCAGAAAAAATATAAGAAGAAAGAGTAAGAGGAAAGAAAGGGGGTTAACACATAAGAAGGAATACCAGGAGAAAATAAAATAAATAAATAGGTAGAATAATCAAAGACAAAATAAAAATAAAAATGAATATAATAATATTTAAATATGTAAATGAATAATTAAGAGTGATAATAAGTGAAAAATAAACAATATACAGAAAGTAAAATGTGAAAGAGTATAGAAACAAAGCAAATATGTGATGCTGAATTAGTGTCAGGTAAAAGAAAATATGTGAAACAAATATGTAAAATAGGGACAAATGAATAAAATCAAAAGCAAGTGTATAATAAAAAGTATAAGATGACCGTGCTGCTGATTTAGAGAGAGATATATCCTGCAAAATATTTAGTGTAGAGTCTGTAAAGGCTGCCAGATCAAACAAACTGTCCTTCTCAGGACTAATATCCATCCCAGATATCAGGTAGGCAGGCAGGCAGGCAGGCTGTATAGGAGACGCAGTGGTTATACCAGCAAACGCTGCATTACAGTCCTGTGTGCTCCTATTGCTGAAATTGCTGGACTTAGCTCCAGGTCTCGGGGGCCAGGAAAAATCCTTGTTTTTCCTCCTTCACAGTGTACAAATACCCGTCTTATTAACCTTTTGGTGTGTGTCCCCCCTCCCCCCCCCCAAGAAAAAAAAAAAAGTGTGTCTCTGATTTTTCAGACACAAATATATCTGTTGAAAATAGTCTGGTGTAGGCCCAAGAAATACAAGTGTGCTTTTGCAGTTCCACGGGTCAAATCTCTGTATTATCCTGCTTTTTGGCAAATAACTGTGGTTTTGCAATTCCACGGTAAAAAATCTCTATTATTCAGCTTTTGGTATTTTTTCCGTAAAGAAAAACAGTAATAGTTTCTCCCTGATTGTTCAGATTGTTTAAAAGAGTCGGGTGTAGGCCAGAGAAATAGAACTATAGTTTTCCTCTTCCACGGTTCTAATCTACTTTTTATTACCCTTTTTCCATTGATAGTGCGAGTGTAAGCTATTTTACTTCATTTACAATGGGCAAGGCGCGTGGCAAGGGACGTGGAACTGGACGTTCTGGTGATGGTGCGTGCAGAGGACGGGGCCGTGGCCAAGGTGAAAATGTGCCACAACCAACAGCCACATCTTCTCGCTCCCACTTCTTGACCAAATTAGTAGGGAAGCACAGAACAACACTAGTATTGCGAACTGATCAGTGTGAACAGGTTATTAATTGGATAGCAGATAATACTTCCAGTTACCTGGGCAGCACCACCTCCGGTTTGTCTTCCACACGGTCAAATCTTAGTAGCCGTGAGTCTCGACTGCATACTCCTCCTCACCCTGATGCTCCTTCCTCCCACCATGCCGAGTGTCGTCAGACAGCAACTGATCCCACACTTGGACACTCTGAAGAGCTGTTCACTGGTCCATTTCCAGATTTGTGCCCCTCGCCTGCTCCGCTTGAAGTTGTGGAAGAGGAGATCCCATGTAGTGATGCCCAAATATTTGAACAGCAACGGCCACAGGAAGTCGACGCTGGCAATTTGCCAAAAGAGGTGGACGATGACGAGACACAATTGCCAGGAAGTGAGGAGGAGGATCGTGGTGCGCAAGTGGAAGAGGAAGAGGTGGTGGATGATTTAGTAACTGACCTAACGTGGCAGGAGGACATGCAGAGCGAGGCCTGCAGCACACAGGGTGAGGGAGGCAGAGTACCCCAACAGGCAGGAAGAAGCCATGTGGTGGCTGCACACAGAATGCGGGCAACAATTCCCCGTAACACCAACATGAGGGACGTTGCCAGTACAACCTGTAGGTCTTCCAGAGTCTGGAATTTTTTTAAAGACTCTGCTGATAACACCAAAAAGGCCATTTGTACCACCTGCCATGCCAGCATCAGGAGGGGTGACAAAACTACCAGCCTGACCACCACCAGCATGATCAGGCACATGGCAGCAAAGCACCCGACTTTGTGGGGCGAACCCCAGGGTCCACGACCAGTGCCAGCGGGTGTCACCACTGCTTCTTCCACTGTTGTGCGTGCAATAGAACCCCCTGTTGTGTGTGCAAGGCAATTCCCTGTCCATACTGCATCCAAAGATGCCCCCTCCTCTCAGTCTTCACTTGTTATGGCAGTTTCTCAAGAAACAGCATCAACGTCCCACCGCAGCGTTCAATTGTCCATATCCCAGACCTTTGAACGAAAGTGGAAATTCGCAGCTAACGCCCCACAGGCCACAGTCCTAAATTCGCACATTTCACAACTGCTTGCGTTGGAAATGCTGCCTTTTAGGCTGATGGAGACGGAATCCTTCCGCAACCTTATGGCGGTGGCTGTCCCTCGGTACTCGGTCCCCAGCCAACACTATTTTGCCCGGTGTGCCATCCCCGCACTACACAAGCACGTGTACCAAAACAGCTGCCGTGCCCTCAACAACGCAGTTACTGGGAGAGTCCACCTGACAACGGACACTTGGACTAGTGCTTGTGGCCAAGGACGGTACATCTCCCTGACGGCACACTAAGTAAACATAGTGGAAGCCAGGACTCAGTGGGACCTTGGGACGGAACACATCCTCCCCATACAGAGGATTGCGGGCCCTATGTCAGTCAGAGTTGCCCCCACAGTGTATAGCTCCTGCGCATCATCCTCCTCCTCCTCATGTTCAGCCTCCATCTCAGATATCACCACATCAGTTACAAGCCGGAAACACTGCAGCACTGCCTCCGCCAAGCGGCAACAGGCTGTGATGAAACTCCTAAGCTTAGGTGAGAAACCTCACACTGCTTGTGAGCTGTGGACAGCTGTGAAAGAGCAGGCAGACCTGTGGCTGAGACCGCTGAACCTACATCTAGATCACACATGTACCATGCCTGGCTCATGTGCTTAACCTCGTGGTTCAGCGGTTTCTTAAATCGTTCCTCGAGTTTCCAGATCTGCTCGTCAATGTACGCCGCCTGTTAGCTCATTTTCACAAGTCGGCTACAGCTTCCAACCCCCTTGCTGTGTTGCAGCAGCGTTTGCAGCTTCTGTCACACCGACTGGTGTGTGATGTCCCCACATGTTGGAACTCTACCCTCCACATGTTGCAAAGGATTTGTGAGCAGAAGAGAGCAGTTGTGGCATACCAGCTGCAACAAGGCAGTCGATATTCAGGTCAAACTCTACGCATAATACCTCAGGAGTGGACCTGGATGTCTGACATATGTACCATCTTGACAAACTTTGAGGAGTCCACCAAGATGGTGAGTGGCGATGACGCCATCATTAGCGTCAGCATTCCAGATAATTAAAGAGGAGGCATTGCAGCCACAGTATGATGAGATGGATCAAGAAGCCGTAGCGGTTGATTACACACAGCCCAGCCTCATCTCATCCCAACGTGCAGTGGGGGACTATGAGGGAGAGGAGTAGGAGGAGGAGGAGGAAGAACAGGAACTTGTATCATGCGCTGTAGACTGTAGTACCTGTACAACTGTCATACCGTCAGTTCAGCATGGGTGGCCTGAGGACATGGGGGAGGAGGAGGAGGAGGAGAGCATGGTCAGTCGTCATCTTGGTGAGGACACGGAAGTCTTGCCCGTTAGCAGTCTGGCACGCATGGCTGACTTTATGTTGAGCTGCCTTAACTGTGACCGTCGCGTTGTCAAAATGTTGGGTGACAGTCATTACTGGTTGGTGACACTGTAAGACCCCCGCTACAAGGAGAACTTTCACTCTCTTATTCCTGAGGTGGAGAAGTCTACAAAAATGGGGCAGTACCAGAAGGCCCTTGCTGCAGAACTGTTAAAAAAAAATTCCCATCTGAACACGCTAGCGGCAGAGGTCACAGTTCGTTGACAAACCAAGGCGTACAAGCGAGAGAGAGGCAACTCCAATCCAGCAGAGGCAGGGGAACACTGTCAACATTCTGGGACAGTTTTCTGAGACCCGCCCAGCTTACAGGCCCTGAGACGCGGGGTACTCTCAAGGAGTGGAAAGTTTCAAAAGATGGTGAGGGAGTACCTTGCCGACCATACCAGCATCCTCCGTGATTCCTCTGTGCCTTTTAATTATTGGGTATCCAAGCTGGACACTTGGAATGAACTCGCTCTGTATGCCTTGGAGGTCCTGGCCTGCCCTCCCGCTAGCTTGTTATCGGAGCGTGTTTATAGTGCCGCTGGGGGAATTATAACTGATAAGCGCACTCGCCTGTCAACTGACAATGCTTACAAGCTGACCCCTATCAAAATGAACAAGGGCTGGATTGGGCCAGACTTCTCATCACCACCAAATGACAGCGGAGTAACATAAAGTCAAATCCACTGTGTTATTTTGGGGGGTGTATTCACATGCACCGCTTCACACCCACACATGGGTATACGCTTCCTCATTTTGGCTGTTTTATGTTGTTCTCCTTATCCTCAGCCTCCACCACCACTATACCACCAGGGTGACCGTGTTCCGTGTTGCCATTATTGAAAGTTCCTCTGTCCTTATTTTTGTCAGCTTTTGCTTGGAAGGCATAAGCAAAGACTGTGGGAGACCCACTCCCCAATAATGGGAATAATATTTTTAAGATGCTGTACTGTATGGCTCTTGGAAGGGGCATTAAAAGCATCTTGTTAAGCTACTGCGACCTTCACCACTTTACCGAGGGGCATTCAAACCGTCTTGTTAAGCTACTTCGACCTCCACCACTTTTCCAAGGGGCATTAAAAGTGTCTTGTTAAACCACTCTGAACTCCACAAATCTTCCAAGAGGCATTGAAATGTTGTTTTTAATTAACTCTAACCTCCATGACTCTTCGAACGGGCATTTCCTCCTACTTTTTGGCAGCTTTTGCTTGGAAGGCATAAGCAAAGACTATGGGAGACACACTCCCCAATAATGGGAATAATGTTTGTAATATGCTGTACTGCATGGCTCTGGTAAGGGGCATTGCAAGTTCCTCCGTACTAATTTTTGGCAGCTTTTGCTTGGAAGGCATAAGCAAAGACTATGGGAGACACACTTCCCAATAATGGGAATAATGTTTGTAATATGCTGTACTGCATGGCCCTTGTAAGGGGCATTGTAAGTTCCTCCATCCTAATTTTTGGCAGCTTTTGCTTGGAAGGCATAAGCAAATACTATGGGAGACCCACTCCCCAATAATGGGAATAATGTTTGTAATATGCTGTACTGTATGGCTCTTGTAAGGGGCATTAAAACCATCTTGTTAAGCTACTGCGACCTCCACCACTTTTCCGAGGGGCATTAAAACCATCTTGTTAAGCTACTGTGACCTCCACGTCTCTTCAAAGGGGCATTAAAAGCGTCTTCTTAAGCCACTCTGAACTCCACAGCTCTTCCTAGGGGCATTCAAATGTTGTTTTAAATTACCTCTAACCTCCACGACTCTTCCAACGGGCATTGCATTTCCTCCTAATTTTAGTCAGCTTTTGCTTTTCAATGCAAAGGCGAAAACTAAGGGAGACCCACTCCCCAATAATGGGTAGAAGGTTTTTAGTATGCTGTAATCCACGTCTGTTTCAAGGGGCATTGCAGTTCCTCATAAATTTTTGGAAAGCCTTCCATTCACTGCTTAGGCCAACAGTGTACAGGAGACCCAGTTGCTATAAATGGAAAAAACGGTGTAGTTAAGGCCCTCTGACCTCCATGTCATTTCCAAGGGGCATTGGAGTGCCTCAAAATTTTTGGTAGTCATTGCACTCACTGTATGCCCTATAACTGTGTAGCCGAACCGCTCCTTTTGTTACAGAAACATATCCTACAAGACATATGTGGTTGACTGGCCTGATATTAATGTGAATGGTCCCTATTCCTCCTGCTCTTTCTCCTTTGCCACTACCTCATCCATCATTTATCACCTGCTTTGTTTTAACGGGAGTCATAGAACTTGGATAGTAGCAGGAAAACATCCAGCAATCTTCGGAGGAGGTAGGATTTGCGCCAAAACACTGACCGCCCTAGGCCTAGCCGCTATTACATACATGCTCTTGCATTCCAAGAAAACAAAGCAGATGCTAACTTCTATCATCCTCATCATGCTCCTCACTTTGGCACTCTCAGCTCCCCTGATGGAGAAGCCAGGGCCCACCGGAGGAGTCTGGTTCACTGGTGGGCTCGTCCAATGCTGCCCTAAAGCAGGCCGGGCTAAGATAAGTGTGTGGGGGGAAGTTGACAGGAGAAATAGGGGCGGCTGGGGACCGTTTATGGACACCTGGCTGCCCCCAGGCGGCTGGGGACCGTGTGTGGACACCCGGCCGCGGGGCGGCTGGGGACCGAGTATGGACAACCAGCCACCCCCTGGCGGCTGGGGACGAGTGTGGACACCCGGCCGCTGGGCGGCTGGGGACTGAGTATCGATACCAGGCCGCCAACGCAGCCATGACGTGGTGGCCAGATTCCGCCTCCACATGCCTAAAAGGCCCAATTTTAAGTGCAAGCAAGCAAGCAGTATGGTATTGCAGCCTGGGAGTGGGTGGGTGGCAGGCTACACATTTACGCTTGCATTCCAAGAAAACAAAGCAGATGCTAACTTCTATCATCATCATCATGGTCCTCACCTTGGCACTCTCAACTCCCCTGATGGAGAAGCCAGGGCCCACCGGAGGAGTCTGGTTCTCTGGTGGGCTCATCCAATGCTGCCCTAAAGCAGGCCGGGCTAAGATAAGTGTGTGGGGGGAAGTTGACAGAACAAATAGGGGCGGCTGGGGGCCGTTTATGGACACCCGGCTGACCCCAGGCGGCTGGGGACCGTGTGTGGCCACCCGGCCGCGGGGCGGCTGGTGACCGAGTATGGACACCTGGCCGCCCCCTGGCGGCTGGGGACCAAGTGTGGACTCCCGGCCGCCGGGCGGCTGGGGACTGAGTATGGAAACCAGGCCGCCAACGCAGCCATGACGTGGTGGCCAGATTCCACCTCCATATGCCTTAAAAGCCCAATTTCAAGTGCATGCAAGCAGTATGGTATTGCAGCCTGGGGGTGGGTGGGTGGGTGGTTGGCTGCATATTTGCGCTTGCATTGCAAGGAATGGGGGAGGTACAATTGAACACTGCCCTGGGACAAGAACTTGCACTGGGATAGTTGCAAGTCTGCATCTTCTGATGCAGCAAGGATGACTTCTGATGGGCACACTTTTAGGCAGTGACCTGGGTGTCAGAGATGCTTCCAGGGGTCTTCCCCATGCTGTTCCCATGTCTTTTCAGCACTGTATGCATGTGTCACACAGCATATGGTGAGGATAAGTTTGTAAAATGTTAAAATGACATTTCCCGGTGAATGCATTTGTCACGGTTGAAAGGAATACAAAAGTGCAAAAACACATAAAAAATGCTTCTTGTGAACATAGCCCAAGGTGTGGAGGAGTATTTTTTTTTTTGCTTATTTATTTTACCTTATACACAAGTCTTTACCCTGGAAAGGAACTTCCTTAACATATTTCACTGGAAAGCAGTTTGTTTCGTTTTTGAACGTTTTATTGTGAGCCCTTAAAAATGGCTTAATACCTCTGACCACGTTGTTGACAGCAGTGACCTGGGGGTCAGAAATGCTTCCTGGGGCGATCCCCATGCTGTCCCCATGTCATTTGAGCACTGTCACTATCGTTTTGGGCACTTGTTAGGCTTTTAAAAGACTGCCGGGGGTGCCGCCGCAAAAATGCTCGGGTCTCCCATAGACAAACATTGGGCTCGTTGCTCGGGTCGAGCACCCGAGTATCATGGCGAGTTCGGCCCGAGCTTCGAGTACCCGAGCATTTTAGTGCTCGCTCAACACTACTTCTGATATGTTAACCCCCTTTCTTTCCTATTACTCTTTCTTCTTATAATTTTTCTGCTATACATCAATACCTCTGCTTCCTTTCTACTCTTCCTTATTGTCTGGTCCTATATTCCTGAGGTTTATATACTGTAATGGCTTTTTGCCATACCTCAACATGGCTGCTGTGATCGTCGTGCGCCGCAGCGCGCGTGCGCCTTACGGACATCCGGGGTGGCTCGGCACGTGAGCGCGTCATGAATGGCAAGTTGCCCTTCAGTGACGCGCTCCGGACCTTCTGCCCCGGAATTGTCTGTGGGGGCGCATGTGCAGCTGGCAGCGCCCGATAGTAAGGCACTTACAATTAGTATTCATGGCCAGCAGCTGTATATTTCATATTTATTCGTATGATAAATTATTTAGTTAACACCGTGTTCAATGATTTGTATATGACATGAATTGATTCCTTGTAGCCAAAAAATTTTCAATTAAGGCTTTATTATTATGGCAGTAATTCATTATCATGGTAACTAAACAGTTGTTAATTAATTGTACAGTGCCTACAAGTAGTATTCAACCCCCTGCAGATTTAGCTGGTTTGATAAGATGCAAATAAGTTAGAGCCTTCAAACTGCAAACGAGAGTAGGTTTTATGAACAGAAGCATAAATCTTACAAACCAAAAAGTTATGTTGCTCAGTTGAATTTTATTAAATTTTAAACATAAAAGTGTGGGTCAATTATTATACAACCCCTATGTTTAATATTTTGTGGAATAACCCTTGTTTGCAATTACAGCTAATAATCGTCTTTTATAAGACCTGATCAGGCTGGCACAGGTCTGTGGAGTTATCTTGGCCCACTCCTCCATGCAGATCTTCTCCAAGTTATCTAGGTTCTTTGGGTGTCTCATGTGGACTTTATTCTTGAGCTCCTTCCACAAGTTTTCAATTGGGTTAAGGTCAGGAGACTGACTAGGCCACTCCAACACCTTGACTTTTTCCCTATTGAACCAGGCCTTGGTTTTCTTGGCTGTGTGCTTTGGGTCGTTGTCTTGTTGGAAGATGAAATTACGACCCATCTTAAGATCCTTGATGGAGGAGCGGAGGTTCTTGGCCAAAATCTGCAGGTAGGCCGTGCTATCTATCTTCCCATGGATGCGAACCAGATGGCCAGGCCCCTTGGCAGAGAAACAGCCCCACAGCATGATGCTGCCACCACCATGCTTGACTGTAGGGATGGTATTCTTGGGGTCGTATGCAGGGCCATCCAGTCTCCAAACGTCACGTGTGTGGTTGGCACCAAAGATCTCGATCTTGGTCTCATCAGACCATAGAACCTTGAACCAGTCTGTCTCAGCGTCCTCCAACTGATCATGAGCAAACTGTAGACGAGCCTTGACATGACGCTTTGAAAGTAAAGGTACCTTACGGGCTCGTCTGGAACGGAGACCATTGCGGTGGAGTACGTTACTTATGGTATTGACTGAAACCAATGTCCCCACTGCCATGAGATCTTCCCGGAGCTCCTTCCTTGTTGTCCTTGGGTTAGCCTTGACTCTTCGGACAAGCCTGGCCTCGGCACGGGAGGACACTTTCAAAGGCTGTCTTGGCTGTGGAAGGCTAACAGTAGTTCCATAAGCCTTCCACTTACGGATGATGCTCCCAACAGTGGAGACAGGTAGGCCCAACTCCTTGGAAAGGGTTTTGTACCCCTTGCCAGCCTTGTGACCCTCCACGATCTTGTCTCTGATGGCCTTGGAATGCTCCTTTGTCTTTCCCATGTTGACCATGTCTGAGTGCTGTTCACAAGTTTGGGGAGGGTCTTAAGTAGTCAGAAAAGGCTGGCAAAAGAGATCTTTAATCCACACATGTGAAGCTCATTATTAATGGTGCCTGAACTACTTCTTAATACTTTAGGGGGACCAAACAGAATTCTTGTGGTTTGAGGGGTTGAATAATAAATGACACTCTGAATTAACTTTTTACGTTTTAAAAAAACAAACAAAAAAAAAACAAAAACAAAATTTGCTGCAGTGCATTTCCCACTTCCAGGCTGATCTACAGTACAAATGTCACAATGCCAAGTTAATTCCGCATGTGTCAACCAACTAAATCTGCAGGGGGTTGAATACTACTTGTAGGCACTGTATATACATATATACCTAAGGCACAAGCACTTTATTAATTAATTAATTTCTTATAAATACTGTATATGCTTAGGGCACTAGCACTATATAAAGTATCTATATATTTTTGGTATATATATATGTATATTATTTAATGCACTTCGAATATTATGCTGCCATTGGAGGTCTATGTGTATTTAATTTATATTTATTTTTCAATTACGGTGAATCAAAGAAACTTTTGTGTCATTTAAATATATACACGTCTTTATATAGGAGTTTCATGTAGAACATTCATTGTGAGCATCCCCCCTTTCCCCCTCCTGAGCTGTATTTTAATTATGTTTTATGTTATTTTTACTGTCTTGTTGTCTGTTTTTACTTTGTTTGTACTTGAATGAAATAAAATATATTACTAATTGTATTGGATAATATTGTAGTCTCTTAACACCTCCCTCTTTTTGGTTTGCTTTTCTAGAAATAGGCCCTGGTCTCAGGAGCGAGGAATAATTTTATTTGGATCTTAATTAGTGTTGAGCCACCCCCGTAGTGTTCGAGTTTGGTTCGGTTCGTCGAACACCCGTGTGTTCGCCGAACTGTTCGTCGAACACCTTCGAACACCGTTAAAACCAATGGCAGGCAAACAAAAACACATAGAAACACATAGAAAACACCTTCAAAGGTGTCCAAAAGCTGACAAACTGCTCAGAAGACACAACTAACACATGGAAAAGTGACAAGTACATATAGTCATGTGAAAAGAAAAGAGGTGGAGGAGTAAAAGGAGGGGGAGACACAGATATAGGCATGTCATGCCCTTCTAAAATCCAAAAAGTGAGAAGCCGACACGTTCAGTCCGCTCCTGCCCGTGCCACCTCCGTGTCGCCGGGTTTGTGCCAGAGCCGCGGTGAACCCTGACGGCCAGCCCCCCTCTCCCAATACTGGTGCCTGTCCGCTGGTGGGTCGAGCGAGCCCCCCTGTGGTGGAGGCAGCTCTAAGCTTTTTAATTTAAATTGTCTCTCGAATTTGAATGAATACACTTTAAATCCATTTACAAGGATCTATTGGAGGGCAAGTCTCATGCCAGCAGCCGCGTAATTCCAGCTCCAGTAGCGTCCACTAAAGCTGCTGCAGTTAAAAAGCTTTTATAAGGATCGAGCTCGGCTGTCCACCGCAAGGCATCCTACTGCCAGTCCCAGCCCCTATGCCTTGGGGTGCCTCCTGATGCTCTTCACTGAGTATCCCGTGGTCCCGAAGCATTTCCTTTGAAAAAATTAAGTGTCCAAACTACAGGTGGTGTAGCTTGCTTAACAGCCGGGATAATCCACTGACTAGCAGACACTGCTACTAGGCACAAAGTATTTCCTGGGCTAGATGCAGTTAAAAATTTGTAATTAGATACTCTCGTTGGATGCTGAGAAAGCATTCCATAGAGTCTCCTGGCATGCCATATATGATTCTCTTAAAAAGCTTGGGGTAGGGGTCTAGGGGACCCTTTTATAGCCA
This sequence comes from Phyllobates terribilis, assembly GCF_046119375.1. Classification (NCBI taxonomy): domain Eukaryota; kingdom Metazoa; phylum Chordata; class Amphibia; order Anura; family Dendrobatidae; genus Phyllobates; species Phyllobates terribilis. Next base: position 418,500,110 of record NW_027362762.1, on the reverse strand, counting down.
AAATCACGGCCCTGTATCACAATACGTCACCTAGGCTGAAGATAAATGGAACTGTAGCACCCTGAGGGCTCGGTTGCTACAGAGGTATTGCACCTCACCCAGAGGTGTGATATCTCACTCTCAGGTAAGGATGGAGTGTGGATCAGGACCCGACACCTGCATGCATTACACCACATTGCCGTGGGGCAGGGCGACCAATATGCCTCTGAGATGGGCACGACAGTCCCTGTCCCTGGCTGGAGTGGGGGGAGGGAACACTGAGGAAGGGAAACCCTGTAGTGCAGGAGCAGGGAGGAAGCAGTTCCTGGGTGCATTGAGAAGGGAGTATAAAAGGTGGGCACCATCTTAGTTCAGTGCAGAGAAGTCTGAGCAGAAGTGGCAGGGAGCAGGGGCTCTGCATGAGCTCTGCTCCGGAGGCGGGCCTAGTAACAGAGGCTCAGGCCTGGAAGAGGGAGAAGGAAGGAAGAGGAGCGGAGACGGCTCCAGGAACGAGGAATGAAGGGATCCCAGGGGTGCGGACGAGCGAGTCGCCACCGCACGCCCGAATCCACCTGCGTGGAGGGGTCAGGCCAAAGGGGGAGACCGGTCCCCGAAACTAGTGGAGGCAGGAAACGACCCTCAGCTAGAAACAGGAGGCTGTGACATTTTATGTGGCGCAGCCCCTCGCTACACCCGCTAGGAAGGCACCACATAGGGTCAGGGAAACTGGCGCCAAGTTTACCAAGAGGAGGCCCGAGGCAGCCGGACAGAAGGGTTGGTAAGAAAGGCCAGACAAAGGACACACAAAGGGGGTCCTGTGAAGCGCTCCAAAGTTATCTGGGAGTTGTCTGAGCCCCTCACCTGGTGAGCACAGTACGACGTGGGCAGCCGTTACCTGCAGACGTGGTCTGGATAATAAGAACTGTGAGTAAAGGCCCTGGACTGCATCACTGACTCCGTGTCGTTACTGCTGCTGCCCTGCACCATCACCCCCATCCTCCGCATACACTGCCCTGAGGCTATACTCTCCCGTGGGGAGTTATGCTACGCTCTGCTGCACCCACAACACCAGCCTCAGCGGTCTGCCCTGCAGCGACGGTTCACTCTGACCGCAATCCACGGGTGGCGTAGTCAGACATTTAAGCTTCAAAACCACATACATAGTTCCGCCACTGGTTTGACCACCCTGAGCCACGGAACCGGGTCGCCGCCACGAAGACTACAACCACCAGCATCCACCAAAAAGGGTCCGGCTCCGGGTGTCCCAAGGCCCAGGGGGTGCATCAGAACATTTTCATCACCTTTCACAATCACCAATGGGACAAGGCAGGGATGTCCTCTGTCCCCTCTCTTATACATCCTAGTGACGGAGCACCTGCTCTCATCAATTCGCCATAACCCCAATATTAGGTGGATTGAGGTGGGAGGCACCGAGTACAAGTGCTCTCTATTTGCTGATGATGTCCTAGTATATATCACTCAATCACATATATCCATCCATGCTGTTATGGCTGAAATAGATCACTTTGTTACATGTTCAAATTTTAAAATCAATGCAGCGAAGTCTGAGGCTCTCGATGTCTCCCTCCCCAAATCCATATAGGATTCCATCCAGTCCAACTTTCCCTTTGCCTGGCCCTCACAGGGTAACAAATACTTAGGAATTCCTATTCATAGAGACCTCTCCCATCTATGTTATCTTAATTTTGGGCCCTTTATTGAACAACTCCATACAGACCACGGTTGGCAAGTTAGAACTGTAAGATTCACTACGTGAACCACTAGTGTTTTGTTGAAAAGCACATGTACACTGTGTTCCAAATTATTATGCAAAAAGTGTTTAGGAGTGATAAGGGAAGAATTTGTTTGTTTGTCAGTTAAACTCATTGATGGTGATGTGTGTCAGGGCTCTTTATATCACTGTAAGCAATTGCAGACACCTGTGCTAATTAGTTTGGCAGGTGTGTCCAATGAAAGGCAAGACTACTTAAGAAGGCTGTCTCACATTATTAAGCAGCCTACATTTTCTGCCAAAATGGGAAAGAAAAAGGATGTGTCGGCTGCTGAGAAGCAACAAATTGTGGAGTGTTTAGGTCAAGGCATGACTACAATCAACATTGTGCGATGATCAGGATGAAGTGTCTTGGCAATCAAGAAGTATGTAGCTGATTCACAGTACACACGTGTGCGTGCTGATAAGGGCAAATTGAGGACTCTTTCCTACAGGCAATTAAGTCAGGTTGAAAGAGCAGCGGCAAAAAAGCCTTGTCATAGCAGCAGACAAGTTTTTGAAGCTGCTGGTGCCTCCAACGTCCCCCGAACAACAAGATGCAGGGTCCTTCAGAGGTTTGCAGCTGTGCATACGCCATCCTGTCGACCTCCTCTATCCACTTCACACAAGCAGAAACGGCTCCAGTGGGCTAAACATTACATGAAGACTGATTTCAAAACTGTTTTGTTCACGGATGAGTGCCGTGCAGCGCTCGATGGTCCAGATGGATGGAGTGGAGGATGGCTGGTTGATGGACACCCCACGCAAACACGGCTACAGCGCCAACAAGGAGGAGGTGGAGTAATGTTTTGGGCTAGAATCATGGGGAAAGAGATTGTCGGCCCCTTTAGGATCCCTGAAGGCGCTAAAGATGAACTCCATAATGTATGTGGATTTTCTCAAACAGCACTTCCTGCCATGGTTCAAGAAGAAGAACCGTGTATTTCACAGCAAGATCATTTTTTTGCATGATAATGCACCATCTCATGCTGCACATAAAACATCTGCATCTCTGGCTGATATGGGCATAAAAGGGGACAAACTTATGGTGTGACCCCCATGCTCCCCTGACATCTACCCCATTCAGAACCTCTGGAGCATCATCAAAAGGAGTGTCTATGATGGCGGGAGGCAGTTCACATCTAAGCAACAGCTCTGGGAGGGTATTCTGTCCTCATGCAAAACAATTGAAGCAGAAACCATCCAAAACCTGACAAATTCAATGGACGAGAGAGTTCAGAAGCTCCTTTCGAACAAGGGGTCCTATGTGAAAATGTAACATCACCTAGAATAAAGTTTTGAGTTGAAAACTGTTTGATTTCAGTTTCTAATAACCTGCTAATGCTTATAATTTCAAAAATGACAATTTTTTTGGTCTTTATTAAAATGAAAAGGTTGATCGAAAAGTTTGGGGGATCTAAGAGTGTGGCAACCCAGTAGTCATGATTACTTCGAATTCTGACAATATGAGGGTCATGTTGCAGGTAGTGCAGCAAGAAGGCACTTATGTGTCTTGCGCATCTCGGAGCCCCAAAATTATTTTCCGGGCTAGATGCAGCTAAAAATTATTATTAATTTTAAATCTGGTGGAGCTTAGTATAGATGGCCTAATAGGATCAGTGCTGCACACTACTACAAAGCCCAAATTATTTTCCAGCCAAGATACAGATAAACATGATTAGTAATTTTAAATCTGGTGGAGCTTATTATAGATGGCCTAATAGAATCAGTGCTGCACACTGCTACAAAGCCCAAATTATTTTCCAGCCAAGATACAGATAAACATGATTAGTAATTTGAAAGCTTAAAACGGTTGGTAGGGTGATTTTAACCAATCATCAAGCTGTTACTCTCCCCAGGATGACACAGGGGTAGAAAAGTCATTTCGGATCCATGATTTGTTCATCTTTATGAACGTGAGTCTGTCTACATTATCAGTGGAGAGCCGCGTGCGCTTATCTGTCAGCACATCACCAGCAGCGCTGAACACACGTTCAGACAGAACGCTGGCTGCGGGGCATGACAAGATCTCCAAGGCGTAAGTGGCTAGCTCCGGCCATTTATCCAGATTGGAAGCCCAAAAAGAGCAAGGGTCCAGTGACACAGTCATGGCTTCAATGTTTACTTGGAAATACTCCTGTACCATCGTCTCTAGGCGTTGACTATGTGTCAGACTTCTTGTCTCCTGTGGCCTTGCAAAGGATGGGCTAAAAAAGTGGTGAAATGATTCCGCAAAATTGATGTTACCAGCAGATACTGTGGTTCTGTTACGGTTTGAGTGCTGAACACTTGACGGTCCCACGGTTGGCAAGTTGGAACTGTGAGATTCACTACGTGCACCACTGGTATTTTGTGGAAAAGCACATGTAAGATTCTGCAACAGTCTCTGCTGATACTCCTGCATGCGTGCATCCCTTTCTATGGCAGGAATAATTTCGGCAAATTTACTTTTGTACCGGGGATCTAACAGTGTGGCAACCCAGTAGTCAGGATTATTTCTAATTCTCACAATTCGAGGGTCATGTTGCAGGTAGTGCAGCAAGAAGGCACTCATGTGTGTTGCGCATCCAGGAGCACCAAGTCCCTGTTGTGTTGGTGGCGAGGTAACAATCATGCTTCCTTCCTCTGTCCTCTCCCCCCAACCTCGCATAACAGAAATGTGATCAAGGTCTACCTCATCTGATGAGTCTTCCATCAGTTCGTCCTCCACTTCTTCCTGGGCTCCTGCACCTTCCTCACTAGTTTGGCTGCTACCATGCGCCCTGGTAAAACCATCTCCCCAACCCTCACATGCCTGCCGCCTTGGTGCTGCCGACCGTCTGGACCTTGCAGATGTTAGCCCTTCTGCATACAACTCCTCCTCCTCTACTTCCTCCACCTCCTCTTGTGCCACCACCTGACTCCGAATTCTGTTTAACATGTGCTCCAGCATGTAAATCACCGGAATAGTCATGCTGATAATGGCATCGTCAGCACTAAACATCTTTGTCGCCATTTCAAAACTGTGCAGAAGGGTGCATAGGTCCCTGATCTGAGACCACTCCTCCAGCGTGATTTGCCCCACCTCTGGATCTCGTTGGCTCAGGCTATACGTCAGAACGTATTGCACCAGGGCTTGTCGGTGCTGCCACAGTCGCTGCAACATGTGCAGAGTTGAATTCCACCGGGTAGGCACATCGCATTTTAGCCGGTGAAGTGGCAGGCCCAACGACTTCTGTAGAGATGTAAGTCGCTGAGCTGCGGGATGCGAACGGCAGAAGTGAGCACACAGCGACCGTGCCCTCTGCAGAAGGCCATCTAGTCTGGGATAGTGGGCTAAAAATTGCTGGACAACCAGGTTCAACACGTGAGCCATACAAGGCACGTGTGTGACATTGCCCCGGCGAAGGGCCGCACCCAGGTTTGCAGCATTGTCGCACACGGCCTTCCCTGGTTTCAGGTCCAGTGGAGACAACCATTCATGAAATTGGTTCTCCAGAGCTGACCACAACTCCTCAGCTGTGTGACTCACATTTCCCAGACATTTCAAAGTAAAAACCGCCTGATGACGTTGAGCCCTACTGCCAGCATAGTAAGGAGGTGTGCAGGATCCCTTCTGCGCAGTTAGAAAGCTTGTGGCATGACCAGACAGGCTTTGGGTGCAGGTGGAAGACCGAGAGGAGGTTGAGGAGGCAGAAGCAGTGGAGGAACTTTGACATAAAGAGGATTGACGCACAACTCGTGGGGACGGCAAGACTTGAACAGCAGCCCCTTGTCCTGCTGTCACCATAGTTACCCAGTGCCCAGTCAGCGACATGTAACGCCCCTGTCCATGCCTACTCGTCCAAGTGTCTGTGGTGAAATGCACCCTGTCACACACAGAGTTTCTCAAAGAAGCGGTGATGTTGTGTGCGACATGCTGGTGGAGCGCAGGCACACCTTTCTTTGAGAAGTAGTGCCGACTGGGCATCTGGTACTGGGGCACTGCGACGGACATAAGGTCTCGAAAATCCTCTGTGTCCACCAGGCGGAAAGGCAGCATTTCTGTAGCCAAGAGCTTGCAGATGGTGAAATTCAACCTCTTAGCTTTCTCATGGCTAGGAGAAAATGGTCTTTTACTTGTCCACATCTGAGGGACCGAGGGCTGGCTATTGTGCTTAGACGGGGTTGATAAGGGTGTCCCCGGCAAACTGCCGGTCTGTGAGGAAGATGCAGGCGGACATGTTAGGTTGCCTTGATCCAAAGGTGGCGCTATTGATGTGGGACAGCGCTCAACACCAGCTGGTGTTACCACCTCCAAAGAAAATGATGACCTGCCAATCACGCTGGCTGTTGCGGGTAAAGAGGTGGCAGGTCTGCGCCCCAAAACAGGTGTGACTGCTGTCCCCCCAGTCACAGAGGATGAAGAGGCCGCGGATGCACAAGATATGGCAGACGGTGGTTGGCCCGGCCGGCTAGGCCGCATTGTAGCACACTGAGCTTCCCACTGCAACTTATGCTTCATGTCCATGTGCCGGTTCATGCATGAAGTACTCAAACTATGTATTTTTTGGCCTCTACTTAGCTTTTGCTGACAAATGTTACAGATAACACGAGTTGGGTCATCTTTATCGATCTGAAAAAATGCCCAGGCTATGCAAGGCTTAGCACCCATGCGAACTGAAGAGCCACCACGACTTGTGGTGAGAGGCAGAGTTGTGTTTGAGGATGCAGTTGTTGACGTGCTTCCAGTACTACGTCTCTGTCCAGGAAGGCGCAACCTGACCTCGTCGTCACTAGCATCTTCCTCCACCTCCTCTGCTGACCTCATCTCTTGGCTGACTGTGGGTTGACAGTAAGTGGGATCTCCAACCTCATCATCATCACCCTGTGCGTTATCACACCCGTCGTCCTCAGAGCCAACCTGTTCCTGCTCTGACAAAAAACTAAAGTTGTCGCTCCAATCAGGTATTTGAGTCTCATCATCGTCTTCCTCATTGTCTCCACCAACAGGAGTTACAGTTTGGGAATGAGGGTCTACATTATGGTCAGAACCTTCTGCGTCTGGTCCTGGATCCGACTCATAAAGATTCTGGGCATCAGTGCAGATCATTTCCTCGTCTGGATTCACAGAAGCGCTGGAGTCGACCTCTGATTCCCAGGCTATAGTATGAGTAAACAGCTCTGCAGACTCAACCATCTGTTCTACCTCATACTCAGACGGGCAGCTGGAGATTTGGGAGCTGTAAGGAAGCAAGTGCGATTGGGGTGACACCTTTGAGGACTGGAGTATTTGTGATGTTGAAGTTGATGTGGAGGAGAGCCCACTTAAAGGAGCACTTGATATCCGTTGAAGCACGTGCTGTTTTTGTGCCTCATCTGTAATTTGTAGCGATTGACGTGGCCGTAAGAAAGGGATCTTATCACATTGTCCGCAAAAAGAAGTAGACATTTTAGTTTGGCTGGAAGATGGTCTTTCTTCTGCAGATGTTACTGTTGCTTTAACACCTACCCCACGGACACAACCTTTTTTCCCCTTCCCAACACGCCTATTCCCCTTTCCACCAGCAGCAGGCCTTTTTCCACTCATTTTGGTGGTTAATTAATTCACAACTCTGGAGTTGTTTGCACAAAAAAACAATGGATGGGAACCGAGCAGAGCTGAGTGGCCAAACTGTGGTGTTAGGCCAAAACTATTGGCTGGGTTAGATGCAGAAAAAAATTATATTCAATTTGCAACCTGATGGAGGTCAGTATAGATGGACTAATAGAACAAGTCCCACACACTGCTAGAAGGCCAAATATTTTTTCAGAGCTAGATGCAGAAAAAAATTATATTCAGTTTGCAACCTGATGGAGGTCAGTATAGATGGACTAATAGAACAAGTCCCACACACAGCTAGAAGCCCAAATATTTTTTCAGAGGTAGATGCAGATAAAAATTATTTTTAATTTGCAACCTGATGGAAGTCAGTATAGATGGACTAATAGAGAAAGTCCCACACACTGCTAGAAGGCCAAATATTTTTTCAGAGCTAGATGCAGATAAAAATTATTTTTAATTTGCAACCTGATGGAGGTCAGTCTAGATGGACTAATAGAGAAAGTCCCACACACTGCTAGAAGTCCAAATATTTTTTCAGAGCTAGATGCAGAAAAAAATTATATTCAGTTTGCAACCTGATGGAGGTCTGTATAGATGGATTAATAGAACAAGTCCCACACACAGCTAGAAGCCCAATATTTTTTCAGAGGTAGATGCAGAAAAAGAATATATTCAGTTTGCAACCTGATGGAGGTCAGTATAGATGGACTAATAGAGAAAGTCCCACACACTGCTAGAAGGCCAAATATTTTTTCAGAGCTAGATGCAGAAAAAAATTATATTCAGTTTGCAACCTGATGGTGGTCAGTATAGATGGACTAATAGAACAAGTCCCACACACAGCTAGAAGCCCAAATATTTTTTCAGAGGTAGATGCAGATAAAAATTATTTTTAATTTGCAACCTGATGGAGGTCAGTATAGATGGACTAATAGAGAAAGTCCCACACACTGCTAGAAGGCCAAATATTTTTTCAGAGCTAGATGCAGATAAAAATTATTTTTAATTTGCAACCTGATGGAGGTCAGTATAGATGGACTAATAGAGAAAGTCCCACACACTGCTAGAAGGCCAAATATTTTTTCAGAGGTAGATGCAGAAAAAAATTGTATTCAGTTTGCAACCTGATGGAGGTCAGTATAGATGGACTAATAGAACAAGTCCCACACACAGCTAGAAGTCCAAATATTTTTTCAGAGGTAGATGCAGATAAAAATTATTTTTAATTTGCAACCTGATGGAGGTCAGTATAGATGGACTAATAGAGAAAGTCCCACACACTGCTAGAAGGCCAAATATTTTTTCAGAGCTAGATGCAGAAAAAAATTATATTCAGTTTGCAACCTGATGGAGGTCAGTATAGATGGACTAATAGAACAAGTCCCACACACTGCTAGAAGCCCAAATATTTTTTCAGAGCTAGATGCAGAAAAAAATTATATTCAATTTGCAACCTGTTGGAGGTCAGTATAGATGGACTAATAGAATGATGCTATGCCCAAAAGATTTTACTTCACTAGGTGCAGTAAAAAAATTGGTATTCTATACACAGGTGGTATATCTTGCAACACAGATAGGCTACTCCACTGACTAACACACTCTGCAATAGGCCAAAAAGGATTAGCTTTGCTAGATTCAGCCAAATGCTGTGAAAAAAACTTGCACAGCACTGGCACAGACCTGCCTGGCAAAAACTGATAGGAACTGATGTAACCTAGTCCTGAAAAGGACTGCAATTACAATTAGTCTTTACTCCCACAATCTATCTATTTAAGAGCACTGACCTGCCTGATAAAAGTCGCAGGAAATGCTGTAACCTAGTCCTTAAAAGGACTGCAATCACAACTATTCCCTACTCCCAAGCTATCTGTAGATTTGTGCGAAAATTGGCTTGAAATTAACAAGGTATAGTGCACACAGCAACAGCGGTGCCGTCTAACACGCAGCTGCAGCAATGAGAAAATGGTGGCGACGGGGAAAATGGCTTGGTCTTATAGGGCAAGGATATGTGACATACACTGCCAATGACACATGCCCTTGCTTGTGTGAAAAACAGCAGTTCGCTCCGTGTGTGCGCTGCTGATAGGCTGACAGACTGCACCTCCCCACTGCAAATGCGGGAAAGAGAAAAAAAAATGGAGATCTTCATTATTCCTGCAGAGATCCATCCCCTGCCCCTCCCCCCACCCCGCTGTACACTCAAACTGCGTATTAACATTAATTTTCATCATTACTGAGAAAAAATCCAGTTATGATTTTGGTGCACGAACAGTTATCGAACATAACCTCGAACAGCCGAATTTTTCTCAAATTGTTCGTGTTCGCCGAACAGCTCGAACACCGCCCAAAACAGCTCGAATTTGAGATTGGCGAACAGTTCGAGTAGAACAACGCTCATCTCTAATCTTAATCCTCATTATTTGCGTAAAAAGCAATACACAGAACACCGTTGTTCTGCGCCATTTGCTTATTGGCACTGCAGAATACAGCCAGGTCCTTTCCATATTACAGCGCTAAAAATGCAGCTATTTAAAGCTGTGGTTTTTCCGACACACGGATCACATATAAGTTTTCAGAAAATACTGCCATTTCTGGCCTCCATTAAAAAAAAAATTGGTGTGTCAGTGAAGCAATTGATACCAGTTTTCTGTTTAAAATAGTTACCAAAGGCCAGGTATTTAAAACCATGTTTTCTCCGTCACACGCATCACATATACGTTTTCAGCAAATACTGCCATTTCTGACCTCCATTAAAAATTTGTTTCAGTGTGTCAGTGAAGCAATTGACACCAGTTTGCTTTTTGAAATAGTTACCTACAGGCCAGGTATTTAAAACTGTGGTTTGTCCTTCATACGGATCACATATACGTTTTCAGAAAATGCTGCCATTTCTGGCCTCCATTAAAAATTTGTTTCAGTGTGTTAGTGAAGCAATTGACACCATTTTGCTGTTCAAAATAGTTACCTACGGGCCAGGTATTTAAAACTGTGGTTTGTCCGTCACACGGATCACATATAAGTTCGATCCAAATTCAGTCATTTGTAGTGAGCGTGGAAGATATTGTCCTCCATTTAAAATGGGCAAGGCACGTGGCAAGGGACGGAGAACTGGACATTTGGTGATGATGCATGCAGAGGCCGAGGCCTAGGCGAGCTGAAATTGTGCCACAACAAACACCCATATCTTCTCGCTCGACCTTCCTGTCCCAATTAATAGGGGACCCCAGAACACCACTATTGAACACAGAGCAGTGTGAAAAGATTATTGGTTGGATAACAGATAATGCTTCCAGTCACTTAGCCACCACCACCTTATCTTCCATACGGTCAAGTCTCAGTAACTGTAAGTCTGGAATGCATATTCTTCACCCTGAATCTCCTTCCTCTCACCATGCCGAGTGCCCAGAGACAACTGAACTCACACTTGGACACTTCAAAAAGCTGTTCACTTTTCCATTTATAGATTCGGGCCTCTCGCCCGGTCCACTTGAAGCGGGGCAAGAGGAGATAGCATGTAGCGATGCCCAAATATTTGAGCAGCCACGGTCACACGAAGGCAATGGTGGGAAAGTGTCACAAGAGGTGGACGATGATGAGACACAATTGCCAGAAAGTCAGGACGAGGACCAGAGTGTGGAAGTGGAAGACGAGGTGGTGGATGATACAGTAACTGACTCAACCTGGCAGGCGGACATGTAGAGCGAGGAGAGCAGCACACAGGGGGAGGGAGGCAGAGCACCCCAACAGGCTGGAAGAAGCAGTGTGGTGGCCGTAGACAGAAGGCATGCAACCGTTCCCCGTAACACCAACACGAAGGAAGTTGCCAGTACAACTTTTAGGTCTTCCAGAATCTGGCTGTTTTTTAAAAACTGCCGATAACCCCAAAAAGGCAATTTGCACCACCTGCCAGGCCAGCATCAGCAGGTGTGGCAAAACGACCAGCCTGAAAACCACCAGCATGATCAGGCACATGGAAGAAAAGCACCCAACTTTGTGGGCTGAACCCCAGTGTCCAGGAACACTGTCTTCGAGTGGCACCATTGCTTCTTCTGCTATTGTGCATGCAAGCCAATCCCCTGTCCGTGGTGCATGCGAAGATGCCTCCTGCCCTGCACCTGTCATTGCACACTCAGAATTAGCAGCATCAGGAAGCAGGTCCACGTCCTTGTCCCAGCACAGCGTTCAGTCCACACCCCAGTCCTTGGAACGCAAGTGCAAATACACAGCCAATGCCCGACAGGCCACAATACTAAATTCCCACATTTCGCGACTGCTTGCGCTCGAAATGTTGCCTCTTAGGCTCGTGGAGACGGAACCCAATGGTGGCGACCGTTCCTCGGTACTCAATCCCCAGCCGAGACTATTTCTCCCGGTGTGTCCCAAAACATTAGCCGTGCCCTCAACAACACCGTTACCGGGAAAGTCCACACAACCACGGACACGTGGAAAGTGCTTGTGGGCAGGGATGGTACATCTCGCTGATGGCACACTGGGTTAACATAGTGGAATCCGGGACCCAGTCAGACCTTGGGACGGAACACGTCCTCCTGACGCCGAGGATCGCAGACCCTAGGTCAATCAGGGTTGCCCCCACAGTCTACAGCACCTGCACCTCATCCTCCTCAGCCTCTTCCTCCTCTTAAGCCTCCATCTCCGAAATGACCACATCAGTCACAAGCTTTAAGCACTGCAGCACTGCCTCGGCCAAGCGGCAACAGGCTGTGCTGAAGCTAATATGCTTAGGTAACAAACCGCACAATGCTGAAGAGTTGTGCACACTTCTGAAAGAGCAGGAAGATCTGTGTCTCACACGGCTGAAACCTACAGACAGGCATGGTCGTGTGTGACAATGGCCGGAACCTGGTGGCGGCTCTGAAGCGAGCTTACACATATACCATGCCTGGCGCATGTGCTTAACCTTGTGGTTCAGCGATTTCTCAAATCTTACCCGGAGGTGCTGCATCTGCTTGTCAAAGTACGCCGCCTGTGTGCTCATTTTAGAAAGTCAGCTACAGCTTCCGCCGCCCTTGCCGTGCTTCAGCAGCGTTTGGAGCTTTCGGCTCACAGACGTGTGTATGATGTTCACACGCATTGGAACTCTACACTACAAATGTTGGGAAGGATTTATGAGCAGAAGAGGGCAGTTGTTGAGTAACAGAATCAACAAGGTCGCCGGTATTCAGTTCAGACTCCACACATAAGACCTCAGGAGTGGACATGGATGTCAGACATATGTACCATCCTCTAAAACTTTGAGGACTCCACCAAGATGGTGAGTGGAGATGATGCCATATTTAGCATCACCATCCCGCTTCTCTGTCTTCTGAAACTCTCTCTGCTCACAATCAAAGAGGATGCATTGCAGGCGAAGCTCGATGAAATGGAGCATGGAGCCATACAGGGTGATTACACACAGCCATGCCTCATCTCTTCCCAATGTTGATTGGGTGACAATGAGGAAGAGAAGGAGGAGGAGAAGAAAGAACAGGAGCTAGTTTCATGCGCTTTAGATGGTACTACCTGCACAACTGTCATACCATCTGTTCAGCGTGGATGGCCAGAGGACAGAGAGGAGGAGGAGGAGAAGAGCATGGTCATTCGTCCTCTTGGTGAAGACACAGAAGTCTTGCCTGTTAGTAGTCTGGCATGCGTGGCTGAGTTTGTTACGCTGCCTTTCCCATGACCCTCGCGTTCTCAAAATTTTGGGTGACAGTCACTATTGGTTGGTGACACTTCAAGACACACGCTACAAGGAGAACTTTATATCTCTTATTCCTGAGGCGGACAGGTCTACAAAAATGGGGCAGTACCAGAAGGCCCTTGTTGCGGAGCTTTTAAAAAAATTCCCATCTGAAAATGCTGGTGGCAGAAGTCACACTTCATTGGACAACCAAGGACTACAGGCGAGAGAGACACAATTCCAATCCAGCAGAGGCAGGGGAACACTGTCAAAGTTCTGGTAGAATTTTATCAGCACCTCCCATTGCACAAGCCCTGAGGCGCGGGGTACTCTCACAAGGAGTGCAAAGTTTGGGAAGATGCTGAGAGAGTACCTTGCCGAACTTACCAACATCCTCCGTGATTGCGCTGTGCTTTATAATTATTGGGTACCCAAGGTGGAAACATGGAATGAACTGGCTCTCTACGCCTTGGAGGTCCTGGGCTGCCTTGCCGCTAGCGTTTTATCAGAGTGGGTTTTTAGTGCCGCTGGTGGAATTATAACTGATAAGCGCATCCGCCTGTCAACTGAAAATGCTGACAGGCTGACTCTTATAAAAATTAACAAGTGCTGGATTTTGCCAGACTTCTCAACACCACCGAATGATAGCAGCTTAACATAAAATCAAATCCAGTGTCTTTTTTTGGGAGGTGTATTCCCATGTACCTTTTCACACCCAGACATGGGTATACGCTTCCTGATTTTGGCTATTTGCTCTTGTCCTCCTTCTCCTCATCTTCATCCTCCATCACCATATCACCAGGGTGACCGTGGTCCGTGATGAAACACACACATAATTTTTTTAAAGGGTGTTTATGATGCCCGTAAAAAATTTTTTTTATACAGTATGTTCATGTATACCCCCCAGGGGTAAATGTTTGTCACCCCATACACTTAGTGCTTGGGCATTACAAGTATAGGAGACCCGCTCCTTTCTAATGGGAACATTTTATTATGAGGCCTTCTAAGTCTCTTCCAAGGGACATAGGAGTGCCTCCCAATTTTTGCAGCCCTTGCATTCACTGCATAGGCCAACACTATGGGAGACCCACTTCCTAATAATGGGAACATTTTTTCTTGAGGCCCTGTATGTCTCTTCCAAGGGGCATTGGAGTGCCTCCCAATTTTCGGCAGCCCTTGCATTCACTGCATAGGCCAACACTATGGAAAACCCACTCCTTTCTAATGGGAATTTGTCATTACTGTGGCCCTGCTCTATGTGTCTTTAAATTGTTAGTGGGGTTTTTCCTAAATTTGGTCAGCCGTTAAACTCACTGCATACCTTATAACTGTATAGTTGACTCTCTCCTTTCTCATGGGAACATGTTGTACTCATTACTGTGGCCCTGCTCTATGTGTCTTTAAATTCTTAGTGAGGTTTTTCCCAAATTTTGGCAACCCTTACAGTCACAGCATGGGCATTACCACTATAGGAGTTCTGCTCCTTTATAATGGGAAATTTTTTTTTTACTGAGACCCTCCTCTATGACTCTTCAAAGGGGTATTGGGTTGCGTCCGAATTTTTGGCAGCCCTTGCAGTCACTGCATACTTAATAACAGTATAGGAAACCCACTCGTTAATAATGGGAACAACAAAGCATAGCGGGCTGATGGCTCTCTAACAATAGCGAGGGCCGACTGCTGGCCTTTTAAGAATAGTAAGGGCCGCCTGATGGCCCTATAAAAATAGACTTTGTGACTTTCAGAGTCCCTGCATCATAAATAAAAAAGGATGTGTCTGATGATGTGTCACACACCACATTGCCAGATAAGGTTGTAAAATGTTAAAATTCCATTTCCCGGTGAATGCATTTGTCTTAAAAAATAACGTAAAAAAGAAACAGTAGGATCTATCTTTAGTATAAAAAAGTGTCGCCAATGTAACCTCAATGTAATCACATTGTTCAGCTCCTGCACCTCCTCCTCCATCTCCGAAATGACCACATCAGTTACAAGCTGAAAGCACTGCAGCACTGCCTTGGCCAAGCGGCAACAGGCTGTGCTGAAGATAACATGCTTAATGTTTAGGTGACAAATTGCCCAGCACTGCAGAGTTGTTGAAAGCTGTAACACAGCAGCCAGATCTGTGGCTCTCACCGCTGAACATACAGCCAGGCATGGTCGTGTCTGACAATGGGTGGAACCTGGTGACATAGAAACTACAGCACGAGTAGATACGGTTTCCCTCTATGCCAGTCCTTTCACTGAGCAAAAGAATATGACTGTGGTGAAATACAACTCCCACTGTGAAGCTGTTTCAGATTGAAAAACATTAGGCTCACCAGATGATTTGATTCCGAGGGCTCACCTTTCTCCCCCGCTCAAGAGCCCCATATCAGCTGCAAAGTTAGCGCTATTATTAAGTCTTCTGATGTAGAAGCCAGGGCACACCAGAGAATTTTCTGGTGGGACCGTCCAACCCTGCCGAGAAGCAGACCTGGCTAAGAAAAGTGTGTGGGGTAAAGTTCCCGGAAACTGTATGGCTGCTTTTTTACTGAGGTGGAAACCGACGCAAACACGGGAAGAGCATGCAAAATCCTTGCAGATGTTGTCCTTGCTGGGATTTGAACCCAGGATCCCAGAGCTGCAAGGCTTCAGTGCTAACCACTGTTCCAATGTGCTGCCTTTCACCCTCTGATATCTAACAGGCTGGAGAAAGTTGCACCTACTGCCACTTTATCTTCAGCTCCTTTGTGAGAAACTAATGTATTTGGGGAGCCACTCAGACTACCAAATAAAATTCCTGAGAAGTAAATTGGGGATGGCTTCGATACTGGTACTGGGGCAGTGCTAATACCATGTCGTCGTACCATAGTTCACTGGAAATATTCCAGGCTGGTAGGAGGCAAGCAGATTCCCACAGAAAATTACCAGCAGTAATGTTCAGGGACCCACGCTTGTAGAAGGTGGAGACAACACCGGGAGAAATAGTGGCGGCTGGGGACCGAGTATGGACACGAGGCATGAGGCATGAGGTTGTGGACAGCTTCCTCCTCCTCGAGCCTAAAAGGCCACATTTCAAGTGAAAGCAGCTTTAGAGGACTTCCTGGGAGAAATGACTGCTGGAGTAGATATGGTTTCCCAAGTCTTTTCACCAAGCTAAAGAATATGGCTGTGGTGAAATACAACTCAGCAAAAAAAGCTGTGGACTGGCTTCGTACCATCCCTGGCCACATTCACTTGACCACGTGTTTGTGGTTAGGCGGTCCTTCCCAGTAAGTGCACTGGGTAGGGCACGGCTAATGTTGTGGAACCCGTGCTTGTGGACGGCGGAGACGATACTGGGAGAAATAGTGGCGGCTGAGGACCGAGTATCGACACCCGGTAGCCGCCGCCATAAGATTATGGACAGCTTCTGCCTTTATGAGCCTTAAAGGCCACATTTCAAAGGAAAGCAGCTTTAGAGGACATCCTGGGAGAAATGACAGCTGGAGTAGATATGGTTTCCCAAGTCCTTTCACTAAGCTAAAGAATATGGCTGTGGTGAAATACAACTTAGCATAAAAAGCTGTGGACTGCCTCCGTATCGTCACTGGACACATTCACTTGACCACGTGTTTGTGATAAGGTGGTCCTTCCCAGTAAGTTCACTGGGGAGGGCATGGGTAATGTTGTGGGAGGCGGAGACGAAACCAGGCCAAATAGTGGTGGCTGGGGACCGAGTATGGACACCCGGTCGCCGCCTCCATAAGATTGTGGACAGCTTCTACCTCCACGAGCCTAAAAGGCCACATTTCAAGTGCAAGCAGCTGTCAAAAATTTGGCAGTATAGTATTGTAGTCTGTGGGTGGGTGGCTTGCTGGCTGCATACTTTTGCTTGCATTCCAAAGAATGGGGTAGGGGCAACTGAACGCTGCACTGGGACAATGACGTGGATGATGATTGTTGCAAGTCTGCAATGACAGGTGCATGGCGGGAGGCATCTTCACATGCACCAAGGATCGCTTATGATGGGCACACTTTTAGGCAGTGACCTGGGAGTCAGAGATGCTTCCAGGGGTCTTCCCCATGCTGCTCCCATGTCTTTTCAGCACTGAATGCATTTGTCTGATGATGTGTCACACACCACATGGCCAGGTAAGGTTGTAAAATGTTAAAATGACATTTCCCAGTGGATGCATTTGTCTTGGTTGAAAGCAATGCAAAAGTGCAAAAATGCATCAAAAACGCTATGTCTGAGCAAAGCCAAAGGTGTGGAGGAGTATTTTTGTTTTTGGTTATTTATTTTGCCTTATATATAAGTCATTACCCTGGAAAGTATGTTCCTTAACATATTTCCCAGGAAAATCCATTTTGGATTCATTTTTGTATGTTTGATTGTGAGTCCGTAAAAGTTGCGTAATACCTCTGACAACGTTATTGACAGCAGTGACCTGAGAGTTAGAAATGCTTCCCGTGGTCTTCCTCATGCTGTTCCCTTGTCATTTGAGCACTGTTCCCATTGATTTGGGCAATTTTTAGGCCCTCTGCAGACCGCTGGGGGGAGCCGCCTGAAAAATGCTTGAGTTTCCCATAGACTTACATTGGGCTCGTTGCTCGGGTCGAGCACCCGAGTACTCCAATTTGCTCAACCCGAGCAACGAGTACCCGAAAATTTTAGTGCTCGCTCATGACTAGTAAAGAATACTACTTGGAGATCAGTGGTATATGCAGCCTTCACAGCTTGAATTCCATCGGTGAATTTAGACTACATAGACTAGCTCATATCAATAGCTTATTCAATGGCATGAAACTTAATGTAATCTAACCATTTTATAAGTGGTGGTAAAATATACATAGAGAAGTGTTCTAATCCTTGGCAGTTTGCATTTGGTATTTATTCCATAGTGTCCACTTGGTTGGGGACAGATTCTCTAATATCTAGAGGTAAGCGAGCAATAAAATGCTCGTGTACTCGTTGTTCAAGTCGAGCAAATTGGAATGCTTGAGGGCTCGGACCAAGTAATGAGCCCAATGTAAGTGTCACCTTCCCACACACTTTTCTTAGCCGGGCCTGCTTTAGGGCAGCATTGGACGAGTCCACCAGAGAACCAGACTCCTCCGGTGGGCCCTGGCTTCTCCATCAGGGTAGTTGAGAGTGCCAAGGTGAGGAGCATGATGATGATGATAGAAGTTAGCATCTGTTTTGTTTTCTTTTAATGCAAGCGTAAGTGTGCAGCCTGCCACCCACCCCCAGGCTGCAATGTCATACTGCTAGCTTGCCCTCGAAATGGGGCCTTTTAGTTTGGAGGAGGTCGAAGCTGGCCACTACCTCATGGCTGCTTCAGCAGCGAGGTATCCATACTCAGTCTCCAGCCGCCCCTATTTGTCCCGGTGTGACTTATATATAAGATTAAGCGCGCATACCAAAACATTACCTGTGCCCTCCCCAGTGCATTTAGTGGGAAGGACAGCCTATTCCGCTGTAGTGTGTGCATGCCAAACCACTGTTCATGGTACATGCGAAGTTGCCTCCCACCCTGCACCTGACTTGCAACTATCCCCGTTCAAGTCCTTGTACCAGGGCAGTGTTCAATTGTACCTCTCCCATTCCTTGTAATGCAAGCGCAAGTATGTAGCCTGATACCCACCCACCCCCAGGCTGCAATACTATACTGCTTGCTTGCTTGTGCTTTAAATTGGGCCTTTTAGGCATGTGGAGGCGGAATCTAGCCACCACGTCAAGGCTGCATTGGCGGCCTGGTATCCACACCCAGTCCCCAGCTGCCCGGCGGCCGGGTGTCCACACTCGGTCCCCAGCCGCCAGGGGGCGGTCGGGTGTCCATACTCGGTCCCCAGCCGCCCCGCGACCTGGTGTCCACACACGGTCCCCAGCCGCCTGGGGGCGGCCGGGTGTCCATAAATGGTCCCCAGCCGCCCATATTTCTCCTGTCACCTTCTCACACACTTTTCTTAGCCTAGCTTCTCCATCAGGGGAGTTGAGAGTGCCAAGGTGAGGAGTATAATGATGATGATAGAAGTTAGCATCTGCTTTGATTTCTTGGAATGCAAGAGCATGTATGTAGTAGCGGCTAGGCCTGAGGTGGTCAGCGTTTTGGTGCATATCCTACCTCCTCCGAGGATTGCTGGATATTTTCCTGCTACTATCCAAGTTCTATGACTCCCTTTAAAACAAAGCTTCAGGTGATAAATGATGGATGAGGTGGTGGCAAAGGAGAAAGAGCAGGAGGAACAGGGACCATTCACATCAATATCAGGCCAGTCAACCACATATGTCTTGCAGCATATGTTTCTGTAACAAAAGGAGCGGTTCGGCTACACAGTTATAGGGCATACAGTGAGTGCAATGCCTACCAAAAATTTCGAGGCACTCCAATGCTCCTTGGAAATGACATGGAGGTCAGAGGGCCTTAACTACACCGTTTTTTCCATTTATAGCAACTGGGTCTCGTGTACACTGTTGGCCTAAGCAGTGAATGGAAGGCTTTCCAAAAATTATGAGGAACTGCAATGCCCCTTGAAACAGACGTGGATTACAGCGTACTAAAAACCTTCTACCCATTATTGGGGAGTGGGTCACCCTTAGTTTTCGCCTTTGCATTGAAAAGCAAAAGCTGACTAAAATTAGGAGGAAATGCAATGCCCGTTGGAAGAGTCGTGGAGGTTAGAGGTAATTAAAAACAACATTTCAATGCCCCTTGGAAGAGCTGTGGAGTACAGAGTGGTTTAAGAAGACGCTTATAATGCCCCTTTGAAGAGATGTGGAGGTCACAGTAGCTTAACAAGACGGTTTTAATGCCCCTCGGAAAAGACGTGGAGGCCACAGTAGCTTAACAAGATGATTTTAATGCCCCTCGGAAGAGACGTGGAGGTCACAGTAGCTTAACAAGATGGTTTTAATGCCCCTTGGAAAAGTGGTGGAGGTCGCAGTAGCTTAACAAGACGGTTTTAATGCCCCTCGGAAGAGACGTGGGAGGTCCCAGTAGCTTAACAAGACGGTTTTAATGCCCCTCGGAAGAGACGTGGGAGGTCCCAGTAGCTTAACAAGACGGTTTTAATGCCCCTCGGAAGAGACGTGGAGGTCCCAGTAGCTTAACAAGATGGTTTTAATGCCCCTTGGAAAAGTGGTGGGGGTCGCAGTAGCTTAACAAGATGGTTTTAATGCCCCTTACAAGAGCCATACAGTACAGCATCTTAAAAATATTATTCCCATTATTGGGGAGTGGGTCTCCCACAGTCTTTGCTTATGCCTTCCAAGCAAAAGCTGACAAAAATAAGGACGGAGGAACTTGCAATAATGGCAACACGGACCACAGTCACCCTGGTGGTATAGTGGTGGTGGAGGCTGAGGATAAGGAGAAGAACATAAAACAGCCAAAATGAGGAAGCGTATACCCATGTGTGGGTGTGAAGCGGTGCATGTGAATACACCTCCCGAAATAACACAGTGGATTTGACTTTGTTACTCTGCTGTCATTTGGTGGTGATGAGAAGTCTGGCCCAATCCTGCCCTTGTTCATTTTGATAAAGGTCAGCTTGTCAGCATTGTCAGTTGACAGGCGAGTGCGCTTATCAGTTATAATTCCCCCAGCGGCACAAAAAACACGCTCCGATAACACGCTAGCGGCAGGGCAGGCCAGGACCTCCAAGGCGTACAGAGCGAGTTCATTTCAAGTGTCCAGCTTGGATACCCAATAATTAAAAGGCACAGAGGAATCACGGAGGACGCTGGTACGGTTGGCAAGGTACTCCCTCACCATCTTTTGAAACTTTCCACTCCTTGTGAGAGTACCCCGCGCCTCAGGGTCTGTCCGAAGGGAGGGTCTGAGAAAACTGTCCCAGAACGTTGACAGTGTTCCCCTGCCTCTGCTGGATTGGAGTTGCATCTCTCTCGCATGTACGCCTTGGTGGGGCAACGAACTGTGACCTCTGCTGCTAGCGTGTTCAGATGGGAATTTTTTTAACAGTTCTGCAGCAAGGGCCTTCTGGTACTGCCCCATTTTTGCAGACCTCTCCACCTCAGGAATAAGAGAGTGAAAGTTCTCCTTGTAGCGGGGGTCTAAAAGTGTCACCAACCAGTAACTTGACTGTCACCCAACATTTTGACAATGCGAGGGTCACGGTTAAGGCAGCGTAATATAAAGTCAGCCATGCGTGCCAAACTGGTAACGGGCAAGACTTCCGTGTCCTCACCAAGATGACGACTGACCATGCTCTCCTCCTCCTCCTCCCCCCTGTCCTCAGGCCACCCAAGCTGAACCAACGGTATGACAGTTGTACAGGTACTAAAGTCTACAGCGCATGATACAAGCTCCTGTTCTTCCTCCTCCTCCTCCTCCTCTCCCTCATTGTCCCCCAATGCACGTTGGGATGAGATGAGGCTGGGCTGTGTGTAATCGACCACTACGGCTTCTTGATCCATCTCATCATACTCTGGCTGCAAAGCCTCCTTTTTAATTCTCTGCAGAGAGCGTTGCAAAAGACAGACAAGTGGAATGCTGACGCTAATGATGGCGTCATCGCCACTCACCATCTTGGTGGACTCCTCAAAGTTTGTCAAGATGGTACATATGTCAGACATCCAGATCCACTCCTGAGGTCTTATGTGTGGAGTCTGACCTGAATATCGACGGCATTGTTGCAGCTGGTACTCCACAACTGCTCTCTTCTGCTCACAAATCCTTTTCAACATGTGGAGGGTAGAGTTCCAACGTGTGGGGACATCAAACACCAGTCGGTGTGACGGAAGCTGCAAACGCTGCTGCAACACAGCAAGGGCGGCCGAAGCTGTAGCCGACTTGTGAAAATGAGCTGACAGGCGGCGTACTTTGACGAGCAGATCTGGCAACTCAGGGTACGATTTAAGGAACCGCTGAACCACGAGGTTAAGCACATGAACCAGGCATGGTATATGTGTGATCTCGCCTCGCCTCAGAGCCGCCACCAGGTTACGGCCATTGTCACACACGACCATGCCTGGATGTAGGTTCAGCGGTCTCAGCCACAGATCTGCCTGCTCTTTCACAGCTGTCCACAACTCACAAGCAGTGTGAGGTTTCTCACTTAAGCTTATGAGTTTCAGCACAGCCTGTTGCTGCTTGGCGGAGGCAGTACTGCAGTACTTCCCGCTTTTAACTGATGTTGTGATATCTGAGATGGAGGCTGAACATGAGGAGGAGGAGGAGGATGATGCGCAGGAGCTGTACACTGTGGGGGCAACTCTGACTGACATAGGGCCCGCAATCTTTGGTGGGGAGGATGTGTTACGTCCCAAGGTCCGACTGGGTCCCGGCTTCCACTATGTTTATCCAGTGTGCCGTCAGGGAGATGTACCGTCCCTGGCCACAAGCACTTGTCCACGTGTCCGTTGTCAGGTGGACTCTCCCAGTAACTGTGTTTTTGAGGGCACAGCAGATGTTTTGGGACACGTGCTTGTGTAGTGCGGGGATGGCACACCGGGCAAAATAGTGTCGGCTGGGGACCGAGTACCGAGGGACGGCCACCGCCATAAGGTTGCGGAAGGATTCCGTCTCCACCAGCCTAAAAGGCAGCATTTCCAACGCAAGCAGTCGTGAAATGTGCGAATTTAGGACTGTGGCCTGTGGGGTGTTAGATACGAATTTCCGCTTTCGTTCAAAGGTCTGGGATATGGACAATTGAACGCTGCGGTGGGACGTGGACGTGGACGTTGATGCTGTTTCTTGAGAAACTGCCATAGCAAGTGAAGACTGAAAGGAGGGGGCATCTTTGCATGCAGTATGGACAGGGGATTGCCTTGCACACACAACTGGGGGTTCTATTGCACGCACAACAGCGGTGACACCCGCTGACACTGGTCGTGGACCCTGGGGTTCGCCCCACAAAGTCGGGTGCTTTGCTGCCATGTGCCTGATCATGCTGGTGGTGGTCAGGCTGGTAGTTTTGTCACCCCTCCTGATGCTGGCATGGCAGGTGGTACAAATGGCCTTTTTGGGGTTATCAGCAGAGTCCTTAAAAAAATTCCATACTCTGGAAGACCTACAGGTTGTACTGGCAACGTCCCTCGTGTTGGTGTTAGGGGGAACTGTTGCCTGCCTTCTGTGTGCGGCCACCACACTGCTTCTTCCTGCCTGTTGGGGCACTCTGCCTCCCTCTCCCTGTGTGCTGCTGGCCTCGCTCTGCATGTCCTCCTGCCACGTTGGGTCCGATACTAGATCATTCACCACCTCCTCCTCTTCCACTTGCACACCACGATCCTCCTACTCACTTCCTGGCAATTGTCTCATCATCGTCCACCTCTTGTGACAAATTGCCAGCGTCGACTTTCTGTGGCCGTGGCTGTTCAAATATTTGGGCGTCGCTTCATGAGATCTACTTTTCCACCACTTAAAGAGGAGCTGACGAGGGGCACAAATCTGGAAATGGACCAGTGAACAGCTCTTCAGAGTGTCCAAGTGTGGGATCAGTTGCTGTCTGACGACACTCGGCATGGTGGGAGGAAGGAGCATCAGGGTGAGGAGGAGTGTGCGGTCGAGACTCACGGCTACTAAGATTTGACCGTGTGGAAGACAGACCGGAGGTGGTGCCCAGGTAACTGGAAGTATTATCTGCTATCCAATTAATAAACTGTTCACACTGATCAGTTCGCAATACTGGTGTTGTTCTGTGCTTCCCTAGTAATTCGGTCAAGAAGTGGGAGCGAGAAGATGTGGCTGTTGGTTGTGGCACGTTTTCACCTTGGCCACGGCCCCGTCCTCTGCACGCATCATCACCAGAACGTCCAGTTCCACGTACCTTGCCACGCGCTTTGCCAATTGTAAAGGAAGTAAAATAGCTTACACTCGCACTATCAATGGAAAAAGGGTAATAAAAAGTAGATTAGAACCGTGGAAGAGGAAAACCACAGTTCTATTTCTCTGTCCTACACCCGACTCTTTTAAACAATCTGAACAATCAGGGAGAAACTATTACTGTTTTTCTTTATGGAAAAATAACAAAAGCTGGATAATAGAGATTTTTTACCGTGGAACGGCAAAACCACAGTTGTAATTTACTGGTGTATACCAGACTTTTTAAAATATATATATTTGCGGCTGAACGGTGAGCGACACACTCAAACTGTTTTTTTTTAGATACAAATGGCTCAAAAGTGGATAATACAGAGGTTTGAACCGTGGAACTGCAAAACCACACTTCTGTTTCTCTGGCCTACACCAGACTATTTTCAACAGATATATTTGTGTCTGAACTGTCACAGACACACTTTTTTTTTGAGGTGGGGGGGGAACGACACCAAAAGGTTAATAAGACGGGTATTTGTACAGTGTGAAGGAGGAAAAAGAGAAGAGGATTTAGATGAAAAAAAAAAGGATTTTTCCTGGCCCCCGAGACCTGGAGCTAAGTCCAGCAATTTCAGCCACAGGAGCACACAGGTCTGTAATGCAGCGTTTGCTGGTATGACCACTGCATCTCCTATACAGCCTGCCTGTCTGATATCTGGAATGGATATTAGTCCTGAGAAGGACTGTTTGCTTGATCTGGCAGCCTTTACGGACCCTACACTAACTATTTCGCCGTATATATCTCTCCCTAAATTAGCAGCGCTGTCCCTACACTGTCTGATCCCAGCCGTCTGTGTCCAATATGGCGGCCCCCTGTTTTAAATACTCGAGGTGATGCTGTTCAGCCAGCCAATCAATGTAATGCCCACAACCAACATGGCTGTGGCATTACCGTGACTGGCTGGCAATCCCTGCATGTTCATTGGCTCTGTAAAGTGCGCCAAACATGCAGGGCGGAGACCCGAGCTCCCGCACGAGTAACCCGGAAATGCTCGGTGCTCACTGAACATCCTGAGTAGCGTGATGCTCGGGCAAGTACCGAGCAGTGTCTAGCATGTTCGCTCAACACTAGAGATGACCAAATTGTTACTACAACAGATCCAGTTGCAGCAAAAGGTGCAGCAGCAGCACCAGCAGGAGCAGCAACAGCAGATACCGCTTCTGGCGGATGCCATCGAGGGCAGAGCAACTCCCCCACCCCCAGGGCCGACTGATGACTCACACGTCCGGAAGGCGGTAAGACCGGCCATGCAGAAGATGACCCCCGGGGATGATGTAGAAGCCTTTCTGACAGTCTTTGAGAGGGTGCCTGATCGGGAGAGACTTCCACCAGAACAGTGGGCAGAGGTTCTGGCGCCATATTTTTCGGCTGAAACCCAAAAGGCATATTATGACTTGGCACTGCAGGATGCCATGGAATATGCCAAACTAAAGACAGAGATCTTGCCACGTCTAGAAGTAAATATGGTGGTGAGAGCCCAACGAGTTCACAACTGGGCGTATGCCGGCGACAAACCCTCTCGCTCACAGATGTTTGACCTACTGCATCTCGTTCAGAAGTGGTTGCAGCCAGAGTCCTCTACTCTGGCCCAGATGGTTGAGCTGGTGGTGATTAATAGATTCATGCACTCTCTTCCCAACTCGGTGCAGACTTGGGTTGCCGAGGGCGATCCCCAAAACGCAGATGACTTCATTGGCCTGATAGAGAGGTACCAGGTGGTTGAGAACTCCCTTGGGAAACCGGATATAGTCACTTCCCCACACTGGGATATCCAAAAGGGAGCGTGTTCACGACAGAAGGGGTTTAGAGCCACCATTGGGGGGAGTCCCACTTCCACTGAAGGTGCCGCAAAGACTGTTGTTAAGGATATAGTCTGTTGGCGGTATCACAACCCTTGATACATAGCCGCCCTGTGTCATATGTACCCTGAACCCTTGGACTGCAGCCTCAGCAGATGATGTTCCTATTATGCTTATCTAGCCGGCAGTGTGGACTGTCAACCCGGCGAGGGGCCGCAGGCGTGTACCGTGTATATTAATGGAGTAAAGGTGCTTGGACTGTTAGATTCTGGGAGTCTGGTGACCTTAATCAAAGCTACCCTTCCCCCCACCAGTTGGTCCCTTCCAAAACTGTGGGCGTTCAGTGCCTTCTTGGGGACGCCAAGGACTACCCCGTGGCCACAGTGACAGTGGTAACAGACTGTGGTGCCCAGTACCATGAGGTCAGGGTGGTTAAGGACCTGATACATCCTGTCATACTGGGCTGTGATTTTTCTTTGTCTTGGGACTTGTGGAGAAAGAATACCGGACTAAGTAGCGAAGTAGCGTTGGCAAAAGCCAGGTCCCTGGAGAAGAATCCCTGACGAAGTCTCAAGTGGATAAGTTCCTACTGTGCGTCCTTGCCGGCAAAGAGGGCGAGAGAGTGACAGAGGAAGCCGACCTCCCTGAGATAGATGTGTCCGGAGAGAACTTTGGGACTGCTCAAGTTCGGGACTGACCTTAAAGGGGGCGCTTGACCAAGTTACTGTATGTAATGGGTTTGCCCAAGAGCTGGAGGTCAACACCAGGTTCCCCCACTTTGCAGTTCAGGGGGAGTTATTATATCGGGTGGCCAAACTAAGGGGCAGTGAGATAGTGGAACATCTGCTAGTGCCAGGGCCATACAGAGGAAGGGTGCTAGATATGGCCCATTCACATGTTCTGGGGGGACACCTAGGGGTCAAGAAAACTCAGGAGAGGATATTAAGAAGGTTTTATTTTCCAGGGTGTTACCGAGACGTCCATTGAAGGGGAACTCACCACCTCTCGTGGCAGCCTGCTCCACTACACAAACCATCAGAAGGCATTTTTGGACCTGGTGGTATAGTTATTTCTCCAAAGTGTCCCACGAGCCATTTTCCTAAACGACAACTCCAGGCTGCAAGTTGCTTATGTTGTTGCAAGCAGCTAGCCTGGTCTAAGTTTAGTACCATGGCCTGACGCATCTCTGGACTAGTTGCCCCATTGCACACAACTGGGACGTCATTGGTCTGCAACTGTAAAGGTAGCTGCCAGCAGCAGATCTTGATGATTTGAGTGCCCAAGAGCATTTAGAGTGGCAGAGCATTCTTCAGACAACCATTAATAATCACAGTGTGACAAGCAATCCGGTATGGGTGCAGTAACAGATAGAAAAAAACAGAGTGTGCCTCTTTAATTTTGAGGGTCTAAAGTAGATATTGTAGAAGATGTAGCATGTAATAGTAACATTAAAAAATATATATTTCAGTTTTTATATGGGAATAAGTCAAACAAACAAACTATTTTTTAAGTGCAGTACAAGAAATTATTTTAACAAGTGTTGTCCAGATTTTTGTAAAAAGGTAATCCCATAGTGCTGCTTGCCATGTTTCTATTCTAAATTATGTATCTGTGATGGTAGCTTGCTGGTACACGAGACCACCTTTAACAGTTGTCTCAATTCCATCTATATCCTTTAGCACAAAAGCCTAGTATTTTCTTGTCATTTCTTCAAAGCACTTATTCACACAGTATGTATTTTCTTTATGATCAGTAAGGCATGCACTGGTTTTGTTAGCTTTACAACTCAAAAATAATAGCTAACAATGTGACTGATTGCATTCACTGCAAGAGAAAGATCATGGGAACTGAATTATAGCTTTTATTTTCTCTGTTATCTGGAAACCTTTCAGGAATTCGGGATGCAAAATTGTGAAGAGAATGTTTTCTTTTCTGCTCTGAGCAGTGAATGTAGAATTAGAGATAAGCAAACAATCTTGGCAATAAAACAAAGTTCTTGCAAATTACCGAAATATCATATCAACAAGGAATACATTCGTGTAGCAATTCTAATTGTTAATTAAAATTGCTTTAAATGTGTGTTACAGTGGTTGAAGGTAGTGTTTGCAGGATGACATTGAGATATTACTTCACTTTCATCCTCTTTCTAAGTATCTCTCGAAGGCCAATAGTTTATTACTAACCTTTGCTTGATAAAAAGAACAAAAACAACCTTTACAAAATGTCAGTACAAGTTAGACATATAACTGCATGCAGCTTTCTAATATATTCAGAAACCTCCTCAGACACCAAGAATTCTATCAGGTGTAAAGCAATAAGTAAAAGACAAGGAGGGGGATGCAGCTGCAGCATTTTATGTTCCAAAACTGACTTCATATGTTCATGTTTTGCTCAGCTGCTTCTCTAACTCCCTTAGAATAATTAGTAAGGATTGTGCACATGCCCTGTCACCTCATTTTGATGCCTGCTTCAAACATAAAACGTGTGTGTGTGTGTGTGTGTGTGTGTGTGGTATTTAGATACATGGATATGGGTGTGCTTAGGCCATATTGTGGAAATTGTGCTATTTTTTACCTATATGTAGCTTATGGGAAGAATCCATTTTTAAGCCTTGAAAAATTCTATCACACGTTTTCTCATGGAATATATTTTCATTGCTTCGAGGGGAGAATATTAAAATGAACCTGTCTGTAGGATCAACCCTCTTAAGCCATCTACAGTGGCATGTAAAGGTTTGGGCACCCTTGGTAAAAATTACTGTTATTGTGAACAGTTAAGCAAGTTGAAGATAAATGGTTTCTAAAAGGCCTAAAGTTGAAGATGACACATTTCCATACATTTTTCATCTTTAACATTTTCAAAATTACAAAAAGGAGCATGGTCTGATGCAAAAGTTTAGGCACCTTTCATGGTTAGCACCTAGTTGCACCCCCTTTTGAAAGTATCACACCTAATAAACGCTTTTTGTAACCAGCCAAGAGTCTTTAAATTCTTGTTTGAGGGATTTTCATCCATTCTTCCTTGGAAAATTCTTCCAGTTCAGTGAGATTCCTGGGTCGTCTCCCATTCATTGATATTTTGAGGTCTAGCTACAGATTTACAATGATTTTTAGATCAGGAGACTGTGAGGGCCATTATAAAACCTTCAGCTTACGCCTTTTGAGGTAATCTATTGTGGATTTTGACATGTGGTTAGGATCATTATCTGTTTGTAGACGCCATCCTCTTTTTAACTACAGTTACAATAACTACCTTATTTACAGATGGTGTTATGTTTGCATCAATAATTTGTTGACATTTTATTGAATCAATTCTTCCCTCTATCCATGCCATTGGCTGCAACACAACCCCAAAGCATGATTGATCCATCCCCATGTTTAATGGTTGGCGAGATGTTCTTTTCCTGAATTATGTCCACAGAACTTGTTTCCAAAATGCATCAGGCTTGTTTAGATGTTCTACTTCATACTTCTGACTCTGAATTTTATGGTGAGGATGCAAGAGAGGTTTTCTTCCAATGACTTTTCCATGACGGCCATACTTGTGCATATGTCTCTGAACAGTAGAACAATGTATCACAACTCCAGAGTTTGCTAAATCTTTCTGAAAGTCAAGGGGGGGTTCTGATTTGCCTCTCTAGCAATCCTATGAGCAGTTCTCACTGAAATTTTGCTTGGCCTTCGAGACCTTATCTTGACCTCCACTGTTCCTGTAAACTGCCATTTCTTAATTAGATTTCGAACTGAGAAAAGGGCAACATGAAAGCACTTTGCTATGTTTTAATAGCCTTCTCCTGCTTTGTGGGCCTCCATGATTTTCATTTTCAGAGTGCTAAGCAGCTGCTTAGAAGAACCCATGACTGCTGTTTTATGGCACAAGGTTAGAGGAGGCTGGGTTTTTATACAGCTGGGAAATTTGCATCACCTGGCCTTTCCTAACGATGATAATGAGCAAGCCATAACCCTAACAGACTAATTAAGGTCTGAAATCCAAATCTTCTTACGGCAGAGAGAGAGAACACGCGCCCGGAGCTCTTCAACTCACAAAGAGTCGGGCTGACAGAAGTCCCAGCAGGGGAAATCCCTTCTTCAGTGCGGAATGCTGCTCAGCTGATTCAGAATCAAATGAGCTTATTACAGGGACTCGATCACTCGAGCACCACGCGATACTCGGCACTGCTCGATACTCGATCGAGTATCGAGCAGTGGCGGGCACGCTCGCCAATCACTAATGAAAGTTCCTCTTTCAGAAAGTGTGATCACAAACACATACTAATAAGCTAGAGGGAAGAAAATACGTGTTAAGGGTTGGGATGGGTGGACCTGTGGAAGTTCCGGTTCTTGTACCCCACCCGAACTTTATTCCAAAGTTCCGTTTGGGTACCAGAACTTTAACTTCAACCAGAACACGAACCCCTAATATTTCAGCTGGAAAAATTGTTTATCTCAGTTAGCGTCCGGTATGAACCCCGAACCCCTGCACGTTCTTTCTACTGCTGGAACTCATATGAATAGCCCTTCTCAGGGATAACAATATTATTTTTGCTCCTAAACTTGCTAATTGTTGTGAAAAGAAATATAATACACCATTTAAATTGGACCATTTCTGGGTTAAAAGTATACAGCCAGACTTAGTTGATTTGGATAGCATCGCTATATGGTGCAAGTAATGAAAAAGTCCATCAGAGGTGTGCTAAATTTGCTGTGATACAATACTGCAAAGTTTTCTCAGCATCAAAATATTCAACGCTATTTAAACTGCGACAGTTGTGCCTTGAAAACATACATCCAGACTTGGCTGTAAATAAGAGCATCGCTATATTCCTACTGCAGTGTAACAAGTCCATCTGAGGTGGGCTAATTTTACTGCGATAATACTGCAATTTTTTTGAAGTAGCAAAATATTATAGACCATTTAGACTGCGACAGTTGTGTGTTGAAAACTTAAATCCTGACATGGCTGGTAACCAGTGGCATCGCTATATTGCTATTGCACTGTACCAAGTTGATCTGAGATGGGCAAATTTTACTGCACAAAAAACATTGCAGTTTTCTCAGCATCTAAAGATTCTACTCAATTTAAACAAGTCCATCTGAGGTGGGCTAATTTTAATGTGATAATAATACTGCAATTTTTTTGAAGCAGCAAAATATTATAGACCATTTAGACTGCTACAGTTGTGCATTCAAAATTTATAATTCAGACTTGGCCGGTAACCAGTAGCATCGCTATATTGCTATTGCACTGTACCAAGTTGATCTGAGATGGATCAAATTTTACTGAGCTAAATATACTGCACAGTTTTCTCTGCATCTAAAAATTCGACTCTATTTTAACTGCGCCAGGTGTGCATTCAAATCGTAAATTCAGACTTCGCCAGTAACCAATAGCATCAATATTTTCCTATTGTATTGTAATAAGTTCACCTGAGGTGGGCATACTTTACTGTGCTAAAAATACTGCAGTTTTCTCAGCATGAAAAAAAGTTCTACTCTATTTAAACTGTGCCAGTTGTGCGTTCAAAATTTAAATCCAAACTTGGCTGGTAACCAGTAGCATTGCTATATTGCTATTGCACTGTACCAAGTTGATCTGTGGTGGGCACATTTTACTGTTCTACAAATACTGCACAGTTTTCTCAGCACGGAAATATCATACGTACTTTGAAATGGGCAAGGTGCGTGGTACGGGATGGGGAGGTGGATGTGACGCTGATGGTGAGCGCCAAAGCCGTGGGCAAGGTGAAACAATGTCACTCAAGGTGAGGGAAAGACTAAGTACACAACGATGGAAAGGGGAGAGGAAGCCCAAACACTAAAGAAAGAGGGAGTGGAGACCCCTAAGCAGTTCTGACAAGACCCTGACTCCCCTAACGTCCCTAAATAGGATCTGCACCTATCGCCGAGCAGGAAACCTAATCCCTGACTGCCCCTAGGGATAGGCCCTAGATAGGTAGGGGACAGGGTGAGCACTAGTCAGCCCCCACTGCAACTAAAGACAAACGGGTAAACAGATAAGAGAATACACTTAGCTTGAGAAGACATCAGAGAGATCACGCCAACTATCCCCCAACGGAACTCCAAGAAGACAATAATCGATTACTAGTTCTTCAGGACTGGGCAAAGGAAAATAGAGCTATCACCGACGACTCTCTGGACAGACTGAAAGTATTTAAACATCCAGCAAGGGTGTGTAAATTAGCATCAGAAGATGTAGGTCACTGCTAGGTCCTAGAGAGAGAAAAATATCACTACACTACAGAGATGAAAAAATCAAAAAAGTGCATGCAGAGCCAAGCACAATGACCTTCTACTGCTGGATCCAAGACGACTGTCTGTCACACCTGACACACCCGTGACAAACTGTGCCTGCTGCAGGAGCACTACAAACACACACATCATATCAACCTAGCTTCCTGTCATACTTTTTAGGAAGGCGTGGAAAACCACTCTTGAAGCTAGGCCAGTGTAAAAAGGTTGTTGGTTGGATAGCAGATAATGCTTCCAGTCAATTTGCCAGCAACACCTTGTCTTCCACACTGTCTAGTCTCAGTAGCCGTGAGTCTGGACCACATAATCCTCACCATGATCCTCCTTCCTCCCATCATGTCGAGTGCCCGGAGACAAATGATCCTACACTTGGACACTCTGAAGAGCTGTTCATATTTCCATTTATAGATTCTGGCCTCTCGCCCTACGCGCTTCAAGCGGGACATGAGGAGATCGCTTGTAGCGATGCCAAAATTTTTGAGCAGCCATGGTAACAAGAAGACGATGGGGGGAATCTGCAATTACTGTCGCAAGAGGTGGATGATGATGAGAAACAATTCACAGCAAGTTAGAGGGAGGACCAGAGTACGGAAGTATATGACGAGGTGGTGGACGACGAAATCATTGACCCAACCTGGGATGGTCACATGCAGAGTGAGGACAGCAGTGCAGAGGGTGAGGTATCTGCAGCACTGCAACAGGCAGGAAGAGGCAGTGGGGTGGCCAGAGACTCAAGGAGTGAACTGTTGCTCAGAACACCAATGCGAGGGAAGTTGCCAGTCCAAGGGTTAGGTCTTCCCGAGTCTGGCCCCTTTTTAAATACTGTTCAGTTAACCCAAAAAATGCCATTTGCAACATCTGCCATGCCAGCATCAGTAGGGGCAGCAAAACTACAAGCCTGACCACCAACAGCATGCACATGACAGTAAAGTACCCGACTAGTGGGGCCGAGCCCCAGGGTCCAGAAACAGTGTCTGCAGGTGACACCGCTGCCTCTTCCTGTTTTGTACATTCACGCCACTCCTGTCCTTGACATAGGCGAAGATGCCTCCCACCCTACACCTGTCGTTGCATACTTGCAACCACCATCAGCAACCATGTCCATGTCCTTGTCCCAGAGCAGCGTTCAGTTGTCCCTACCCCAGCCCTACAAACGCAAGCGCAAATACGCAGCTAACGCCCCACAGGCTACACTACTAAATTCACACATTTTGCGAATGCTGGCACTCGAAATGTTACCTTTTAGGCTCGTGGTGACGGAAGCTTTCTGCAACCTGATGGCAGCGGCCATCCCTCGGTACTCGGTCCCCAGCCGCCACTATTTCTCCCGATATGCAGTCCCCGCATTACACAAGCACGTGTTCCAGAACATTAGCCATGCCCTCAACAACGCAGTTACTGGGAAGGTCCACCTAACCACGGACTCGTGGACAAGTTCTTGTGGGCAGGGACGGTACATCTCCTTGTCCCAGTGCAGCGTTCAGTTGCCCCTACTACAGTCCTTGGAACGCAAGCGCAAATACGCAGATACCAACCCAGAGGCCACAATGCTAAATGGCCACATTTCCAGACTGCTTTCCCTGGAAATTTTTCCGTTTAGTTTTGTGGAGATGAAAGTTTTCCGCAACCTCATGGCGATGGCCGTTCCTCATTACTGGGTCCACAGTTGACACCATTTCTCCCTTTGTGCCATCCCCGCCTTACACAAGCACGTGTCCTATAACATTACCCATGCCCTCACCAACGTAGTAACTGTGAAGGTGCACTTAACCACGGACACATGACATGTGCTTGTGGCCAGGGACGCTACATTTTCAGTCTGACCCTGGGATGGAACACGTGCTTCTGACGCTGGGCCTTGGTTCAATCAGGGTTGCCTCCACCTTCTACAGCAGTTCCTGCACCTCCTCCTCAACCTCCATCTCTGAAAGGACATCAGTGGCAAGCTGGAAGCATTTCAGCACTGCCTCGGCCAAAGAGCAACATGTTCTGCTGAAGCTATTTTGCTTAGGTGATAAACCGCACACTGCCACAGAATTGTTAAAAGGTCTAACAGACCAGACAGATCTGTGGCTCTCACCCCTGAACCTACTTCCAGGCATGGTCGTGTGTGACAATTGTCAGAACCTTGTGGAGGCTCTGAAGCTTGGCAATTTCGCACGATTACCATGCCTGGCACTCGTGCTCAACTTCAGTGGTTTCTTGAAACCTACCTAGATCCGCCAGACTGCATGTGAAAGTACGCCGCGTGTGTGTCCATTTCCGAAAGTCATCTACTACCACCCTATCAGTGCTTCAGCAGCGTTTGCAGCTTCCAGATCACCAACTGGTGTGCGATGTCACCACACGTTGGAAATCAACGTTGCATACAGAACAGACCAAAAGTTTGGACACACCTTCTCATTTAAAGATTTTTCTGTATTTTCAGGACTATGAAAATTGTACATTCACACTGAAGGCATCAAAACTATGAATTAACACATGTGGAATTATATACTTAACAAAAAAGTGTGAAACAACTGAAAATTTGTCTTATATTCTAGGTTCTTCAAAGTAGCCACCTTTTGCTTTGATGACTGCTTTGCACACTCTTGGCATTCTCTTGATGAGCTTCAAGAGGTAGTCACCGGAACTGGTTTTCACTTCACAGGTGTGCCCTGTCAGGTTTAATAAGTGGGATTTCTTGCCTTATAAATGGGGTTGGGACCATCAGTTGTGTTGTGCAGAAGTCAGGTGGATACACAGCTGAATAGACTGTTAGAATTTGTATTATGGAAAGAAAAAAGCAGCTAAGCAAAGAAAAACAACAAGCGGCCATCATTACTTTAAGAAATGAAGGTCAGTCAGTGCGAAAAATTGGGAAAACTTTGAAAGTGTCCCCAAGTACAGTTGCAAAAACCATCAAGCGCTACAAAGAAACTGGCTCACATGAGGACCGCCAAAGGAAAGGAAGACCAAGAGTCACCTCTGCTTCTGAGGATAAGTTTATCTGAGTCCCCAGCCTCAGAAATTGCAGGATAACAGCAGCTCAGATTAGAGACCAGGCGTGATCGTAAGTATGGTTTAATTTAGAACAATAAAGAATTGTGTCTTTATTTCAATTAAAGGACTTTATTCTGGGTGTTTGTGGTTTTTTTAACTTTGACTATGGGGTTAGTAATGGGGGTGTCTTATAGACTCCTTTCCATTACTAACCTGGGCTTGATATCAGCTGGCATTATAAGCTGACATCAACCCCAGCCCTATTACCCCACTGCCACCGCTACAGGGCAGTGGGAAGAGCGAGGCTAAGTGCCAGAATTGGCGCATCCTGTGGATGCGCCATTTCTGGGGTGGCTGACGGCTGGTGTTTCTAGCCTGGGAGGGGGCCAATATTCATGGCACCCTTCCTGGGCTATTAATATCAGCCCCCAGCTGTCTGCCTAGCCTTTGCTAGCTATTAAAATAGGGGGGACCCCACGTCATTTTTTTGCAGGTCCCCCATTTTAATAGCTAGTAAAGGCTAGGTATTCAGCTGGGGGCTGATATTAGTAGCCTGGGAAGCTCCGTGGGTATTACCCCCTTCCCAGGCTTCAGACATCTACCCCAGCTGTCTGCTTAACCTCCGCTAGAGACTAAAATTACGGGGAACTCCATGCCAATTTTTTTTTTAAATAAATCCTGTATTTTAACACTAAATGACAAGTACAGTAATCAACACTGTCACTGTACTTATTATATATGTGACTGACATGTTTCTATCTATCTAATCTATGTGTGATGCTCTATTCTTTCTGTTTTAAATTGTCGGGTACCGATGCTGAATTGCCGGCCGGCTTTTTTAAAGAGACGGTGCATGAAAATGCTAATTTTTTTTAATAAATCCTTTAACCCTAAATGACAAGTACAGTAACCAACACTATCACTGTACTTCTTATATATGTGACTGACATGTTTCTGTCTATCTAATCTATGTGTGATACTCTATTCTTTCTGTTCTAAATTGTCGGGTACAGGTGTATGCCGCTGCTGAATTGCCGGCTTTTCATGTTTCACTGTGAGCACTGTTCCCATCGATTTGGGCAATCACTGTAATGCCACAACCACCATGGCTGTGGCATTACAGTGAGTGGCAGACAATCCCTGCATGATTGGTGCTCTAAATAGCGCCAGACATGCTGGACACGCTTTTGGTGCACGAACAATTATCGAACATAACCTCGAACAGCCGAATTTTTTGCAAATCGTTTGCGTTCGTCGAACGACTCGAACACCGCCCAAAACAGCTTGAATTTGAGATTGGCGAACAGTTCTAGTCGAACACCGCTCATCTCTATTACTGAGTACGCAATAACAGTCTAGGAGACACACTTCTTAATAATTTTTAATACAATTTTTATGAGGCCCTTCAGTATGTCTATTCAAAGTGGTATTGGAGTGCGTCCTAATTTTTTGGCAGCCCTTGCACTTACTGCATACGCATTAACAGTATAGGAGATCCACTCCTTAATAATGGGAAGGCCAATTCAAATTGACTTTACAGTATATTCTACATTACCTCTCTTTTCTGCAACTCGTGTGCAGGTGAGCTATCGTACTATGGTTAGCGTATTACATGCATCCAGACACGGATTGCAATGAAACCAAAAAAAATTATATTCTCTAGAGAAACCATTGTCAGCTGCATTTAAAATAGGGACAGGTGCTAGGTATCATCAGCTGGAAATGAGTGCTCATTGTTGTTGCATACATCTCTTCCACAGTGTATAACTTGATTGATATTCTCGATGCACTCATTGACCGATTTATAGTTTTTAACGGTGATCTTCACTTACAAATTCATGAAAGCAGACAGGTTTGCTTGTGGTCCTTCAGTTTGTTGCTGCCACGTTAAAAAAAAACTCTTTGGGGCCAGTTAAAATCTAATTTTTATTGTACAATATTACCTCTCTTATCTGCAATTCGTGTACGGGTGAGTTATAGCAGTAGTGATAGTGTATTACAGGCATCTAATCAGGGATTATTACCATATACTCCATGCTGTAACCAAAAAAATATCTATTCTATTCCCTATTGATACCACTGTTACCTTGCACCTGTCCCTATTGTAAATGCAACTATCATCAGCTGAAAATGAGTGTTCATTGTCGTCGCATACAATTCTCTTCCACAGTGCACAACTTGATTGATATTTTCCATGCAGTTATTGACCGATTCATAGTTTTCAATGGTGATCTTTACTCACAAATTCATGAAAGCAGGCAGGATGCTTGCGTTCCTTCACAGTTTGTTGCTGCCACGTCCAAAGAAAGCTCTTCAAGGCCAGTTAAAATCTATTTTTTATTGTACAATATTACCTCTCTTATCTGCAATTCGTGTATGGGTAAGCTATAGCAGTAGGGATAGTGTATTACTGGCATCTAGTCAAGGATTATTACCTTGTACTCTGCACTACTGCAAGCAAACAAAAAACATATATACTCCCTACTGATACTGCTTTTAGCTGCAATTAGCATAGAGACAGGTGCTAGGTGGTAATATCTGCTGGAAATGAGTGTTCATTCTGGTCGCATACATCTCTTCCACAGTCCATAACTTGAATGATTTTTTTGATACACTCATTGATCGAATCATAGTTTTCACGATGATCTGTACTCAGAAAGTCATCAAATCCGACAGAAATTGATCATAGTTGACAGAAATTCTCTACAGCTTCTGTATGTAAGAGGTAGTGGTGGGAGGCTTGACGCTACTGGATCTGGAATTACCACTTCAGAACTCTCCAGTGCTTTGTTTTCATCCATTTCTGGGTGCTTCTTGAAGTATGTTTGGGGTCATTGTCCTGCTGGAAGACTCATGACCTAGGATGCAAACCCAGCTTTCTAACAATGGGCACCACATTGCGACCCAAAATCCTTTGGGAATCTTCACATTTCATGATGCTTTGCACACAGTCAAGGCACCCTGTTCCAGAGGCAGCAAAACAACTCCAAAATATCTTTGAACCTCTACCATATTTAACTGTAAGTACTGTGTTATTTTATTTGGAGGCCTCATTTAATTTACAGTAAACATTTGAATGATGTGCTTTACCAAAAAGCTCTATGTTGGTCTCATCTGTCCCCAAGACGCCTGCTGGCACTCTAAAAATAGTGGAGGCTGCCTGCAGCATTCTATAAATTGTGAGGGCTGCCTGCTGGACATCGAAGTTTCAAACTTTACAGAGCATATACGAAAAAGTAAATTTGACCAGCTCAGATGGATATGTTATTTTGCAGTAGCAATGTATGGCTATATGGCAATGCAAAGAATAGCTGCCTGCTGGCCTTCCAAGTTTCAAACTTTACAGAATTAATACGAAAAAGAAAATTTGCCCACCTCATATGGATAAATTATATTGCAGTAGCAGTATACGGTTATGCAAAGCATAGCCGGCTCCTGGCCCTCTAAAAATAGTGATGGCCAACTGCTGGCCCACTAACAATAGTAAGGACTGCCTGCTGGCCCTCTACAAATAGTGAGGGCCTCCTGATGGCCCTGTTTAAGTAGGTTTTGTGACTTTCAGAGTCCCTGCTTCATAAATGAAACAGAATGTGTCTGATCATGTCTCACACACCACTTGGCCAGAGAAGGTAGTAAAATGTTAAAATTACATTTACTGGTGAATGTATTTTTCACTGTTGAAAGTAATGCGAACTTGCAAAAATGCTGCAAAAACACTACGTGTGAACATAGCCCAAGGTGTGGAGGAGCATTTTTTTTCTGTTATTTATTTTGCCCTATATACAAGTCATTATCCTGTAAAGAATGTTTCTTAACATTTTTTCAAAGCAGATTCATTTTATCGATTTTTTTTTACGTTTTATTGTCAGTCCATAAAAGTGGCGTAATACTCTGACAACATTGTACACAGCTTGGGATTCAGAGATGCTTCCAAGGGTCTTCCCCATGCTGTTAACATGCCATTTCAGTGCTGTTTTCATTGATTTGACCAATTTCTAGACCTCCTCCAGACCTCCTGGAGGGCGAGGCAATAAAAATGCTTGAGTTTCCCATTGACTTCCATTATACTCGTTACTCGGGTCTTGCGACCGAGCACTACAATTTGCTCAACCTGAGTAGCGAGTACCCAACCATTTTAGTGCTCGCCTATCACTATTCAGTACATCTTCCCACCTACTAGTTTTTTATCGCGCTTACTCTTTCTTCCAGGCTTGACAACTTTGACTTTTCAGGAGCCAGAAGAGTGATGAGATAGAAGGAAAATAAGTATATGGGAAGGTGCCTTGAACTGGTTGACAAAACTAGTGGGAAGGTGGGAAGAAACCACGTTAGCATATTTGAATAAATGAATAGGTAGAAGGCAGGGAGACATCCAGTAATCTCAATGGAAAGAACTATAAAAATGTTATTTATTAGTAACTGTTAAAATATCAGAAGGGAAAAGTTAAAAACAAACACACTAGTGCTACGCATTTCAAGCATTAAGGCTCTTAATCATAGCCATAATTTTCATTATATCATTTCAATATAAAGAATGATATCTGGCAGATGAAGCAGTGGATTTGTTCACTAAGGCTCTGTCCCTTACAAGGTGCTGTGCTTAGCTGAAGCAGCCATTTTGTGCCGACAGACTCCCTTTTAAACATTCCTTAGTTAATTTGATTAGTCTTCTTGCATTCTATATGTCCTATGGATATCTCAGAAGATATTAAGATGATAACACTGGAGGAGATAATTGGCCAGTTTGAAACAAAAAAAGCAAAATAGGGATGTCTTATAAGTGGTTGGCAATCTTCAGGGTAATGTAGACAAGATACTAAATGGATTCAATGAGTCTGCAATGCTAATGGCAATCTTACTTTTACAATATTCTGACATATGTTACACAAATCCTATTATATTCACTTTGGCCAAAAATTAGCCTTCTGTCTTCTATTGCCCTTATTTTTGAGATACCACCAGTTGTCCTCGCTCTTTTTGCATATTCTAGGCATGGAGCACTTGATTTATCATAATAATAAACTACATTTTTTATATAGAAGTGAGAATATTTAGCTTGCAGATTCCAAGGAAACGTATGGAAAAAACATTTGATAGGCATTTGGAAGTTATGATGTCCTCAGAAGGAATACTGTGAAGGGAATAAAAGTAAGATATTATTATTATTATTATTATTAATAATAATAATTTATATAGCGCCATTGATTCCATTGTGCTGTACATAAGAAAGGGTTACATACCAAATACAGACATCACTTACAGTAAGCAAACTAACAATGATAGACTGGTATAGAGGAAGGAGGGCCCTGCCCTTGCGGGCTTACATTTTACAGGAATGGGGAATGAGACAGTAGGTTGGGGGGTTGCAGTAGCTCCGG
The DNA here is from genome assembly GCF_046119375.1 of Phyllobates terribilis. Classification (NCBI taxonomy): domain Eukaryota; kingdom Metazoa; phylum Chordata; class Amphibia; order Anura; family Dendrobatidae; genus Phyllobates; species Phyllobates terribilis. Next base: position 418,459,889 of record NW_027362762.1, on the reverse strand, counting down.
TGTTGAGCTGGCAGCAAGCAAGGTCATGGCATGCTGTAAGCTTGTTTGAAGAGAGAGGTTTTCAGGTTCCGTCTGAAGGATCCAAATGTGGAGGCTAATCAGACGTGTTGAAGCACAGAATTCCAAAAGATGGGGGAAATTCGGGAGAAATCTTGGATGCGATTAGGTGAGAAACTAATAAGTGTGGAGGAGAGAAGGAGGTCTTTGGAGGACCGGAGATTACATAAGGGAGTATATTGGGAGATTAGTTCAGAGATGTACGAGGAGAAAGGTTATGTATGGCTTTGTAGGTCAGTGTTAGTAGTTTGAACTGGATATGCTGGGCAATTGGGAGACAGTGAAGGGATATGCAAAGTGGGGCAGCAGAGGAGTAGCAAGGCGAGAGATGAACTAGTAGCGCAGCAGAGTTGAGGACGGACTGGAGGGGTGCGAGAGTGTTAGCAGGTAGGCCACAGAGGAGGATGTTGCAGTAGTCGAGGTGAGAGATGATGAGGGCATGCACAAGTAGTTTAGCAGATTGAGGGTTGAGGAATGGACGGATTCTGGAAATATTTTTGAGCTGGAGGCCACAAGAGGAGGCGAGAGCTTGGATGTGGGGTTTGAAGGACAGGGCAGAGTCAAGGGTTACTTCGAGGTAGCGGATTGCCAGTACAGGGGAATGTGTGATGTCATTTATTGTGATAGAAAGATCAGGTGGGGAAGATATGCGAGATGGGGGAAAGATGATGAGTTCAGTTTTGTCCACATTGAGCTTCAGGAAGCGAGTGGAGAAGAAGGAGCATATGGCTGATAGACATGCTGGGATTCTGGACAGCAGAGAGGTGACATCTGGGCCAGAGAGGTAGACTTGGGTGTCATCAGCATACAGATGGTACTGGAAGCCATGGGATTTTATAAGCTTTCCCAGGCCAAGGGTATAGATTGAGAAGAGTAGGGGTCCTAGGACTGAGCTTGAGGGACTCTAAGAAAGAGGGGGCAGGATGAGGAGGTAGTGTGGGAGTGGGAGACGCTAAATGTGCGGTTAGAAAGGTATGAGGAGACCCAAGATAGGGCAAGGTCTTTGATGCCAAAGGAAGAGAAGATCTGTAGTAGGTGTTAGTGGTCAACTGTGTCGAAGGCAGAGGACAGGTCAAGAAGAAGGAGTACAGAGAATTTTCTGTTAGCTTTGGCTGCAAGTAAGTCATTAGTAATTTTGGTAAGGGCAGTTTTGGTGGAATGGTGGGGGCGGAAGCCAGATTGTGGTTGTCAAAGAGAGAGTTAGATGACGAGTGAGGGGAAAGTTCAGCGTGAACGTGTTGCTCAAGGAGTTTGGAAGCAAATGGGAGCAGCGATATGGGGCGGTAGCTGGACAAAACGGTTGGGTCGAGGGATGGCTTTTTGAGGATGGGCGTGATTGTGGCATGTTTGAAGGCAGCGGGGAAGGTACCAGAAGTTAGTGATAGGTTGAAGAGATGGGTTAGGGATGGGATGAGTGTGGGGGTGAGGTTGGGGAGGAGGTTGGATGGGATAGGGTTGAGTGCACAAGTGGTGAGGTGTGATTTGGAGAGGAGACGAGTGAGGTCTCCTTCCGTGATGTTGGAAATGGAGATTATGGGGGAAGGGCAATGGTCTAGGAAACAAAGGGGTTGTGGTGGTCAGACAGTAAAGACTTGCTGTGTTTGGTCAATCTTGTTTTTGAAGTGTGTGGCAAACTCCTCAGCAGAGATGAAGGAGGTCAGAGGGGCCAGTGAAGGGCAGAGGAAAGAGTTAAAAGTGTTGAATAACTGTTTAGGGTTGTAGGATAAGGAAGATAGGAAGATAAGGAAGGTAGTGAAGTAGGCCTGTTTAACAGAGATGAGGGCTGATTTGAATTCGAGTGTTGCTTGTTTGAATGCCGTGAAGTCGTCTCGCGAATGTGTTTTCTTCCAACTCCGCTCCGCAACCCTGGATGCTTGCCAAAGCTGTTTAGTGAGGTTGTTGTGCCAGGGTTGCCTGTTGACTCGTCGCACTCTGCCATGCACAAGAGGGGTGACCAAGTCAATAGCTGATGCGAGAGTGGCATTGTGGTGGAAAGGGGAATAGGCATGTTGGGAAGGGAAAAAAAGGTTGTGTCCGTGGGGTAGGTGTTAAAGCAACAGTAACATCTGCAGAAGAAAGACCATCTTCCAGCCAAACTAAGATGTCTACTTCTTTTAGCGGACAATGTGATACAATCCCTTTCTTAAGGCCACGCCAATCGCTACAAATTCCAGATGAGGCACAAAAACAGCAGGTGCTTCAATGGATATCAAGTGCTCCTTTAAGTGGGCTCTCCTACTCCTCAACTTCAACATCACAAATACTCCAGTCCTCAGAGGTGTCACCCCAATCGCACTTGCTTCCTCACAGCTCCCCAGTCTCCAGCTGCCCGTTTGAGTATGGGGTACAACAGATGGTTGAGTCTGCAGAGCTATTTACTCATACTATAGACTGGGAATCAGAGGTCGGCTCCAGAGCTTCTGTGAATCCAGACAAGTAAATGATCTGCACTGATGCCCAGAATCTTTAAGAGTCGGATCCAGGACCAGACACAGAAGGTTCTGACCATAATGTAGACCCTCGTTCCCAAACTGTAACTCCTGCTGGTGGAGACAATGAGGAAGACGATGATGAGACTCAAATACCTGATTGAAGCGACAACTTTAGTTTTTTGTCAGGGCAGGAAGAGGTTGGCTCTGAGGACGATGGGTGTGATAACACACAGGGTGATGATGACGAGGTTGGAGATCCCACTTACTGTCAACCCACAGTCAGCCAGTCGATGAGGTCAGCAGAGGTGGTGGAGGAGGATGCTAGTGACGACGAGGTCAGGTTGCGCCTTCCTGGACAGAGACGTAGTACTGGAAGCACGTCAACAACTGCATCCTCAAACACAACTCTGCCTCTGACCACAAGTCGTGGTGGCTCTTCAGGTCGCATGGGTGCTAAGCCTTGCATAGCCTGGGCATTTTTTCAGATCGATAAGGATGACCCAACTCGTGTTATCTGTAACTTTTGTCAGCAAAAGCTAAGTATAAGCCAAAAAATACATGGTTTGAGTACTTCATGCATGAACCGGCACATGGATATGAAGCATAAGTTGCAGTGGGAAGCTCACTGTGCTACAATGCGGCCTAGCCGGCCGGGCCAACCACCGTCTGCCACATCTTGTGCATCCGCGGCCTCTTCATCCTCTGTGACCGGGGGGACAGCAGTCACACCGGTTTTGGGACGCAGACCTGCCACCTCTTTACCCGCAACAGCCAGCGTGATTGGCAGGACATAATTTTCTTTGGAGGTGGAAACACCAGCTGGTGTTCAGCGCTGTCCGACATCGATAGCACCACCTTTGGATCAAGGCAACCTAACATGTCCGCCTGCATCTTCCTCACAGACCGGCAGTTTGCCGGGGACACCCTTCTCTACCCGTCTAAGAACAACAGCCAGCCCTCGGTCCCTCAGATGTGGACAAGTAAAAGACCATTTCCTCCTAGCCATGAGAAAGCTAAGAGGTTGAATTTCACCATCTGCAAGCTCTTGACAACAGAAATGCTGCCTTTCCGCCTGGTGGACACAGAGGATTTTCGAGACCTTATGTCTGTCGCAGTGCCCCAGTACCAGATGCCCAGTTGGCCCTACTTCTCAAAGAAAGGTGTGCCTGCGCCCCACCAGCATGTCGCACACAACATCACCGCTTCTTTGAGAAACTCTGTGTGTGACAGGGTGCATTTCACCACAGACACTTGGACGAGTAGGCTTGGACAGGGGCGTTACATGTCGCTGACTGGGCACTGGGTAACTATGGTGACAGCAGGACAAGGGGCTGCTGTCCAAGTTTTGCCGTCCCCACGAGTTGTGCGATAGTCCTCTTTATCTCGAAGTTCCTCCACTGCTTCTGCCTCCTCAACCTCCTCTCGGTCCTCCACCTGCACCCAAAGCCTGTCTGGTCATGCCACAAGCTTTCTAACTGCGCAGAAGGGATCCTGCACACCTCCTTACTAAGCTGGCAGCAGGGCTCAACGTCATCAGGCGGTTTTTACTTTGAAATGTCTGGGAAATGTGAGTCACACAGCTGAGGAGTTGTGGTCAGCTCTGGAGAACTAGTTTCATGAATGGTTGTCTCCACTGGACCTGAAACCAGGAAAGGCCATGTGCAATAATGCTGCAAACCTCGGTACGGCCCTTCGCCGGGGCAATGTCACACACGTGCCTTGTTTGGCTCACGTGTTGAACCTGGTTGTCCAGCAATTTTTAGCCCACTATCCCGAACTAGATGGCCTTCTGCAGAGGGCACGGTCGCTGTGTGCTCACTTCCGCCGTTCGCATCCCGCAGCTCAGCGACTTACATCTCTACAGAAGTCGTTGGGCCTGCCACTTCACCGGCTAAAATGCGATGTGCCTACCCGGTGGAATTTAACTCTGCACATGTTGCAGCGACTGTGGCAGCACCGACAAGCCCTGGTGCAATACATTCTGACGTATAGCCTGGGCCAACGAGATCCAGAGTGGGGCAAATCACGCTGGAGGAGTTGTCTCAGATCAGGGACCTATGCACCCTTCTGCACAGTTTTGAAATGGCGACGAAGATGTTTAGTGCTGACGATGCCATTATCAGCATGACTATTCCGGTGATTTACATGCTGGAGCACATGTTAAACAGAATTCGGAGTCAGGTGGTGGCACAAGAGGAGGTGGAGGAAGTAGAGGAGGAGGAGTTGTATGCGGAAGGGCTAACATCTGCAAGGTCCAGATGGTCGGCAGCACCAAGGCGGCAGGCATGTGAGGGTGGGGGAGATGGTTTTACGAGGGCGCATGGTAGCAGCCAAACTAGTGAGGAAGATGCAGGAGCCTAGGAGGAAGTGGAGGACGAACTGTTGGAAGACTCCTCAGATGAGGGAGACCTTGATCACATTTCTGTTGTGTGAGGTTGGGGGGAGAGGGCAGAGGAAGGAAGCATGATTGTTACCTCGCCACCAACACAACAGGGACTTGATGCTCCTGGATGCGCAAGACACATGAGTGCCTTCTTGCTGCACTACCTGCAACATGACCCTCGAATTGTGAGAATCAGAAATAATCCTGACTACTGGGTTGCCACACTGTTAGATCCCCGGTACAAAAGTAAATTTGCAGAAATGATTGCTGCCATAGAAAGGGATGCACGCATGCAGGAGTATCAGCAGAGACTGTTGCAGAATCTTACATGCGCTTTTCCACAAAACACCAGTGGTGCACGTAGTGAATCTCACAGTTCCAACTTGCCAACCGTGGGACCGTCGAGTGTTCAGCACTCAAAACATAACAGAAACACAGTATCTGCTGGTAACATCAATTTTGCGGAATCATTTCACCACTTTTTTAGCCCATCCTTTGCAAGGCCACAGGAGACAAGAAGTCTGACACATAGTCAACGCTTAGAGACGATGGTACAGGAGTATCTCCAAGTAAACATTGAAGCCATGACTGTGTCACTGGACCCTTGCTCTTTTTGGGCTTCCAATCTGGATAAATGGCCGGAGCTAGTCACTTACGCCTTGGAGATCTTGCCCCTTTCTGTCTGAACGTGTGTTCAGCGCTGCTGGTGGTGTGCTGACAGATAAGCGCACGCGGCTCTCCACTGATAATGTAGACAGACTCACGTTCATAAGGATGAACAAATCATGGATCCAAAAGGACTTTTCTACCCCTGTGTCATCCTGGGGAGAGTAAAAGCTTGATGGCTTGTTAAAATCACCTCACCAAACGTTTTAAGCTTTCAAATTACTAATCATGTTTATCTGTATCTTGGCTGGAAAATAATTTGGGCCTTGTAGCAGTTTGCAGTACTGATTCTATTAGGCCATCTATACTAAACTCCACCTCATTTAAAATTACTAATCATGTTTATCTGTATCTTGGCTGGAAAATAATTTGGGCCCTGTAGCAGTTTGCAGTACTGATTGTATTAGGCCATCTATACTAAACTCCACCAGATTAAAAATTACTAATCATGTTTATCTGTATCTTGGCTGGAAAATAATTTGGGCCTTGTAGCAGTGTGCAGTACTGATTCTATTAGGCCATCTATACTAAACTCCACCAGATTTAAAATTACTAATCATATTTATCTGTATCTTGGCTGGAAAATAATTTGGGCCTTGTAGCAGTTTGCAGTACTGATTCTATTAGGCCATCTATACTAAGCTCCACCAGCTTTCAAATTAATAAGAATTTTTTGCTGCATCTAGCTCGGAAAATAATTTTGGGGCTCCAAGATGCGCAAGACACATGAGTGCCTTCTTGCTGAACTACCTGCAACATGACCCTCAGATTGTCAGAATTCGAAATAATCCTGACTACTGGGTTGCCACACTCATAGATCCCCCACACTCTTCGATCAAACTTTTCATTTTAATAAAGAACAAAAAAATGGTCATTTTTGAAATTATAAGCATTAGCAGGTTATTACAAACTGAAATCAAACAGTTTTCAACTCAAACTTTATTCTAGGTGATGTTACATTTGCACATAGGACCCCTTGTTCGAAAGGAGCTTCTGAACTCTCTCGTCCATTGAATTTGTCAGGTTTTGGATGGTTTCTGCTTCAATTGTTTTGCATGAGGACAGAATACCCTCCCAGAGCTGTTGCTTAGATGTGAACTGCCTCCCGCCATTATAGACACTCCTTTTGATGATGCTCCAGAGGTTCTCAATGGGGTTGAGGTCAGGGGAGCATGGGGGTCACACCATAAGTTTGTCCTCTTTTATGCCCATATCAGCCAGAGATGCAGATGTGTCATGTGCAGCATGAGATGGTGCATTATCATGCATGAAAATGATCTTGCTGCGGAATACACGGTTCTTCTTCTTGAACCATGGCAGGAAGTGCTGTTTGAGAAACTCCACATACAATATGGAGTTCATCTTTACCCCTTCAGGGATCCTAAAGGGGCCGACAATCTCTCTCCCCATGATTCCAGCCCAAAACATTACTCCACCTCCTCCTTGTTGGCGCTGTAGCCATGTTTGCATGGTGTGTCCATCAACAAGCCATCCTCCACTCCATCCATCTGGACCATCGAGCGTTGCACGGCACTCATCCGTGAACAAAACAGTTTTGAAGTCAGTCTTCATGTATTGTTTGGCCCATTGGAGCTGTTTCTTCTTGTGTACAGTGGATAGAGGAGGTCGACAGGATGGCTTACGCACAGCTGCAAACCTCTGAAGGATCCTGCATCTTGTTGTTCGGGGGACGTTGGAGGCACCAGCAGCTTCAAAAACTTGTCTGCTGCTATGACAAGGCTTTTTTGCCGCTGCTATTTTAACCTGATGTAATTGCCTGTAGGAAAGAGTCCTCAATTTTCCCTTATCAGCACGCACACGTGTGTACTGTGAATCAGCTACATACTTCTTGATTGTGCGATGATCAGGATGAAGTGTCTTGGCAATGTTGATTGAAGTCATGCCTTGACCTAAACACTCCACAATTTGTTGCTTCTCAGCAGCCGACACATCCTTTTTCTTTCACATTTTGGCAGAAAATGTAGGCTGCTTAATAATGTGGGACAGCCTTCTTAAGTAGTCTTGCCTTTCATTGGACACACCTACCAAACTAATTAGCACAGGTGTCTGCAATTGCTTTCAGTGATATAAAGAGCCCTGACACACATCACCATCAATGAGTTTAACTGACAAACAAACAAATTCTTACCTTATCACTCCTAAACACTTTTTGCATAATAATTTGGAACACAGTGTACATGTGCTTTTCCACAAAACACCAGTGGTTCACGTAGTGAATCTTACAGTTCTAACTTGCCAATCGTGGTCTGCATGGAGTTGTTCAATAAAGGGCCCAAAATTAAGATAACATAGACGGGAGAGGTCTCTATGAATAGGAATTCCTAAGTATTTGATACCCTGTGGGGGCCAGGCAAAGGGAAAGTTGGACTGGATGGAATCCTGTATGGATTTGGGGAAGGAGACATCGAGGGCCTCTGACTTTGCTGCATTGATTTTAAAATTTGACCATGTAACAAAGTGATCTATTTCAGCCATAACAGCAGGGATGGATACATGTGATTGAATTATATATACTAGGACATCATCACCAAATGCAGAGCACTTGTACTCGGTGCCTCCCACCTCAATCCACCTAATATTGGGGTTATGGCGATTTGATGAGAGCAGGTGATCCGTCACTAGGATGTACAGTGTTCCAAATTATTATGTGAATAATATTTTCTCAGATTTTCCCAAATTACCTATATGAATTGCAGTCATTGTAATTTTCCAGTCAAATAACTATTAGAGTACAATTGAAAGGTTTTTGTACAAACTGCCTATGATAACAGTATATTTTTAAAAAAATAAAAAAATCAAACTGCACTCAAAATGCATGTTCCAAATTATTATGCACAGCAGAGTTTTCAACCTTTTCATTTTAATAAAGAACAAAAAAATGGTCATTTTTGAAATTATAAGCATTAGCAGGTTATTACTAATTGAAATCAAACAGTTTTCAACTCAAAACTTTATTCTAGGTGATGTTACATTTACACATAGGACCGCTTGTTGGAAAGGAGCTTCTGAACTCTCTCGTCCATTGAATTTGTCAGGTTTTGGATGGTTTCTGCTTCAATTGTTTTGCATGAGGACAGAATACCCTCCCAGAGCTGTTGCTTAGATGTGAACTGCCTCCCGCCATCATAGACACTCCTTTTGATGATGCTCCAGAGGTTCTCAATGGGGTTGAGGTCAGGGGAGCATGGGTGCCACATCATAAGTTTGTCCCCTTTTATGCCCATATCAGCCAGAGATGCAGATGTGTTATGTGCAGCATGAGACGGGGCATTATAATGCATGAAAATGATCTTGCTGCGGAATGCACGGTTCTTCTTCTTGAACCATGGAAGGAAGTGCTGTTTGAGAAACTCAACATACATTATGGAGTTCATCTTTACCCCTTCATGGATCCTAAAAGTGCCGACAATCTCTCTCCCCATGATTACAGCCCAAAACATTACTCCACCTCCTCCTTGTTAGCGCTGTAGCCATGTTTGCATGGGGTGTCCATCAACCAGCCATCCTCCACTCCATCCATCTGGACCATCGAGATCATTTCATGCATGATAATGCCCCGTCTCATGCTGCACATAACACATCTGCATCTCTAGCTGATATGGGCATAAAAGGGGACAAACTTATGGTGTGGCACCCATGCTCCCGTGACCTCAACCCCATTGAGAACCTCTGGAGCGTCATCAAAAGGAGTGTCTATGATGGCGGGAGTCAGTTCACATGTAAGCAACAGCTCTGGGAGGGTATTCTGTCCTCATGCAAAACAATTAAAGCAGAAACCATCCAAAACTTGACAGATTCAATGGACGAGAGAGTTCAGAAGCTCCTTTCGAACAAGGGGTCCTATGTGCAAATGTAACATCACCTAGAATAAAGTTTTGAGTTGAAAACTGTTTGATTTCAGTTTGTACTAACCTGCTAATGCTTATCATTTCAAAAATGACCATTTTTTTGTGCTTTATTAAAATGAAAAGGTTGAAAACTCTGCTGTGCATAATAATTTAGAACATGCAGTTTGAGTTTTTTATTTTTTAAAAAAATATACTGTTATCATAGGCAGTTTGCACAAAAACCTTTCAATTGTACTCTAATAGTTATTTGACTGGAAAAATTACAATGACTGCAATTCATATAGGTAATTTGGGAAAATCTGAGAAAATTTTATTTGCATAATAATTTGGAACACAGTGTATAAGAGAGAGGACAGAGGACATCCCTGCCTTGTCCCATTGGTGATTATGAAAGGTGATAAAAATGTTCCATTTATCTTCAGCATAGGTGACGTACTGCGATACAGGGCCGTGATTTTGGCTATAAAAGGGTCCCCTAGACCCCTACCCCAAGCTTTTTAAGAGAATAATATATGGCATGCCAGGAGACTATATGGAATGCTTTCTCAGCATCCAACGAGAGTATCTAATTACAAATTTTTAACTGCATCTAGCCCAGGAAATACTTTGTGCCTAGTAGCAGTGTCTGCTAGTCAGCGGATTATCCCAGCTGTTAAGCAAGTTACACCACCTGTAGTTTGGACACTTAATTTTTTCAAAGGAAATGCTTTGGGCCCCCGGGACACTCAGTGAAGAGCATTGGGAGGCACCCCAAGGCACAGGGGTGGGACTGGCGGTAGGACGCCTTGCGGTGGACCACCAAGCTCGATCCTTATAAAAGCTTTTTAACTGCAGCAGCTTTAGTGGACGCTACTGGAGCTGGAACTCTTTTTTTTATTTTATATAAAAGTACAAAAACACAAAAACAAAACACAAATATAAACCACAAATACAAACATTATACAAGAAAAACAAAAAACCCCAGCAAGACATAGCCCAAATCCAAAAATTATATAGAGTCCAACAAACTAACACATGACACTTGACTCGAAACACAAGACACAAAACGTCTTCGTTCTTTCCAAAAGACCCCCCAGCAAGGGAAGACCTTCCGTACCTACCAGCCAGGCCACGCCCTAAAGCGCACAAGACCCCTAACATCCGCAACATTCATACCTGCACATTCACACCTAACCCCAAAAAGGAAAACTAAATAACCGGCCCACCGCAAAAAATAAGAGATGGGCCACCTGGCCAAAACTAACACTCTACACACACAATTTTATATATTTTTTTTTTTTTTTCCCCCACCACCATTTTTAAACACCCAAGGTCCCACGAAAGTCTGTGGCCTCTTAACACCAACAAGGTCCCACGAAAGTTTGTGGCCATTTACGCGCAAAAAGGGTCCCTTTCCCGCATCCCGCAGGATGTCCATTTTTCTTTTTTTTTTTTAATAAAAACACCCCTTCCCCCTCCCCCCCGAAACCCCCCACCCAACCTAAAACTACATCCCCCCACGCGCAATACACATATATATACATATAATACACATATACATACAATACAAAACATAAAAAGTCTGTTTTAACACTTAGCAGTAACATGATAATTTCAAACCACAAAGAACCAACCATAAATCAAAAGTCAGACCCAAGTTCAGTGCTTGCAAGCCCTATATTCCGATTCCAATACCGCAAAACAAAAAACTACAATGTGAGGGGAGCAGCCCACCACCAGGAAACTGGAGACTACAGAGGCTCTCACCCTAATCTAACACACAACACCCTGTCCCTCCCTATTAAAGAAAAAAAAAAAAAAAAAAACTGTCCCTAGCGCCCTGCCAATCTTTCCTTACCTGTCCCTACCTGTCCCTCACTGACCCTCACTACCAACCTAATACTAAACTACCTATCCCTGATGACTGTCCCTGTCTGTCCCTCCCTGACCCTACACAACGACCTGACCCTACAAAAAAAAAAATATAAAGTATAGAAGGAGATTAACTCACCCTATCACAGACACGCATAACCTAACTCTCCCAAGGGCACATTGAATGAGAACCCCCTCCATAGAAGGGAAGCCCTCCCTGCACCCAGCCTCTCATACTCCAGCGAGCGCACTTTTGCCAGGTCACCCAGGATGTTCCTAATCACCTCTTCCCGGGGGAGGGCTTTCTGCTGGGTGGACACTAAGCACCGTGCGTTCCACGTGTAAAACCTAGTCACTAAGCTAACTAAGAAAACAGTGCCCCGATCTCGGCCACCCAGGGACCTGAATGCCCCATAGGCCCACTCCGCATAGGAAAGGCCTGCCAGCCTGGGCCAGCCAATGGAAGCACCCACCCTACTGTAGACCTCTGTATTAAAGGGACACCGAAGCAGGAAGTGCTCCATGCTCTCAAGCATGCCGCCACACTCCTCGCGGGGACAATCCCGGTCATCAGAGTTCCTGTACTTCAGGTTGTCCCTCACATACAGTCTCCCATGGAAGCAGCGCCAAGCCAAGTCCCAAAACTTCAAGGGGATCCGTTTAGAGTTCAATAACCCAAGCCCTACCTCCAGATCCCGGCTTGGGCAATCCTTGAGCGCCAGGGGCTTCTGAAAGTGGGTCAACAGGACCCTATTGTCAGGTAACCTCCTTGACAAGGTCCTGGTCTCCCACACTCCCAGACCCCACCGACGGATCACCTTCAGAACCGGGGTAGAATAAGCCGGAAGATGCCCATGAGGCGTTCGAAGGTCCTTCACCTGCCCTCCTGTCTCCCATTCCTGGAAGAAAGGCCGAAACCACCCCCTACAGGAGAATACCCACGGAGGAGCCCTCTCTAACCAGAGGTTGGCGATGTTTGCCTTAATAAAGGTGTTTACTAGGAACACCACTGGGTTGACCATACCCAACCCTCCAAGTCTCCTCGTGCGGAACGTGACCTCCCTCCTGATTAGGTTCAGCCTATTCCCCCATAATAGTTGAAAGAACAGGCTGTAGACCCGTGTCCAAAGAGGCTCTGGCATGATGCAGACACTGCCCAGGTATATTAGTAAAGGAAGCAAATACCCTTTGTCCAGGCTAACCCTTTCCCTCAGGGTCAGGGACCAGCCCTTCCACTGATCCACCTTCTGGGCGGCAATCTTAAGTCTGCCCTCCCAGTTTTGCTGGGGGTAGTCCCCCGGGCCGAAACTGATGCCTAGAATTTTTGCTGTGGCCTGAGGCCCTGGAAGAGTGTCCGGGAGATCAAAACTAGGATCTCCCCCTCCCAGCCAGAGACTTTCACACTTATCCCGGTTGATCATGGACCCGGATGCCACCGAGTAGCGCTCAACCTCAGACATGACCCAATCTGCCTCCCCTCTCGAGGTTACAAAAAGGGAAACGTCATCGGCGTACGCCACTACCCTCAAGGTGGCATCTGGCTCCAACTGGTCCATCCCGACTCCCACCAATGGTCCACGCTCCACCCTCCTTAGAAGGGGGTCAATCGCAAATACGTATAACAGTGGGCTCAGTGGACAGCCCTGGCGGACACCAGACTTCACCTCAAAAGGGGGTCCGACCCAACCGTTCACAAGTGGAAAAGTCTCTGCCCCATTGTATAAAACTCTCAACCAATCAACAAACCTCCCGGGCAGACCGTACCTCAGAAGGACGGACCAGAGGTACTCGTGGTTAACCCGGTCAAAGGCTTTCGCCTGGTCTAAGGACAGCAAGTACCCCTTCCAGTGACCTGACCTGCTCTGCTCCACTGCCTCTCGGACACCGAGCACAGCACTAAATGTGCTGCGGCCTGGAACAGAGCAGTGCTGGGCCCCCAAAAGGAGCCGGGGTGCAAATTTCACCAACCGATTAAAAAGCACCTTTGCCAGAACCTTTCGGTCCGTATTGAGAAGCGCTATGGGACGCCAATTCTCAATACGTGACGAGTCTTTACCCTTTGACAGAATAATCAGGGCTGACTTCCTCATTGAACTGGGCAGAGCGTCCGAGGAGAGACACTCATTAAACACCTCAGTCAAGTGGGGGACCAAGGAGTCCCTAAAAGTCTTGTAAAACTCGGATGTTAAGCCATCCGGACCAGGCGACTTTTTGGGCCGGAGCCCATCAACCGCCCGTCTCACTTCCTCTTCCCTGATTGCTTCCACCAAAACATGAAGAGAGGGTTCATCCCCTGGCTCAGGGATGGTTTCAGCCAGGAAAGCCGACATCTCATCCCGATCAGGTTCCCTCCCCCCCAAGAGGTGCGAGTAGAAGGATCTGACCACCTCCAGGATCCCTGATTTGGATCTGTTCAGGGACCCCGTACTGTCGATCAGTCCTGTTACCACCTTACAACTCACTGACATCCTGCAGTTCCTGTAAGGGTCGGGCGAGCGGTACCTCCCGAAATCCCTCTCAAAAACCAAGGATGTGTGCCTATCATACTGGCACCCCTTGAGCAAGGCCTTCACCCTAGAGACTTCCTCACGGTCCCCTCCAGTCGAGACGAGCTGCTCGAGTTTCCTCCCCAGATCCCGATACAGGCGGTGCCTGTTCAGGCACCTGAGGCTCGAGAGCTGACGGAAGAACCTTGCAACCCTTCCTTTGAAGATCTCCCACCACTCAGACTTAGTACTACAGAGACCCAAGAGAGGTACCTGGCTCTGAAGAAATTCCTCAAAGGATTGTCTTACATCAGCTTCTTCCAACAGGGATGAATTCAGCTTCCACAGGCCTCTCCCCATCCGGGGGATCTCTGTAACATTCAAGCAAAAGAAAATGAAACAGTGATCGGAGAATTCCACCTCCACAGCGGACACTGCAGAAGAGACGGCCTCCTCCTTTAAATAAAACCTATCTATCCTAGACCTACTGCTACCCCTATGAAAGGTGAAACCCCCGTGACCTGGGGTGTGCCGGATGTGGACATCCACCAGGCGAGCTTCACTTGCTATGCTATTCAGGGCTATGCTATCATAAGCCAGCCGGTCTCCGGGGCCTCCCCTATCACGGGATCTAGTTACAGTGTTAAAATCCCCACCGAAGACCACCTGCCGGCTTGTAAAAAGATAGGGCTTGACCTTCAGGAAGAGACATTTACGGTCCCACTTAGATTGCGGGCCGTAGATATTAATGAGCCGGAGCTCCTGTCCCCTCATGAAGATGTCAAGAACCAAGCACCTCCCCATTTCTACCTCAATCACCCGTCTGCATTCCACCGAAGCGGCCTTAAAAAGGACCGCTACCCCGCTATACGGCTCGGCCGCAAGAGACCAGTATGAGGGCCCACACCTCCACTCCCTCTTTGCTTTATAAATGGCCCCCATGTCCGTTAGTCTGGTCTCCTGCAAAAATAAAATGTCAGCCTCAACTCGGGTGAAAAAATCAAAGGCCGTAAATCTGGCCGCATCTGACTTTATACTGGCGACATTAATCGACGCCAGAGTCAACGGGGTAGGTTCCGCCATCATGGGTGATTGAGTTAGATGGCCTTCTTTTTCCCCGTACCCCCCTTTTTCCTCTCGCCTTCTGAGGAGGAGCCCGAGTCACCCCTCCTCTTTAGGGATACCGAGGTGTCCATGCCCGCCCCTCCAGCATCGGACACTTCCTTCCTAGCACAGGTTTCCTCGCCTCCAGACCCCGGGGCAGTCCCCCCCCCCAGGGGCAGCCGAGTCCCCCGGGGGACAGACCCCGCCGCCCCCTGAAGGCACCCCAGATGTTGTCTCCGGCTCCTTACCCCCAACCTCCGACACAGCAGAGTCATCGAGGGCTTGGAACCGATTGGAGAGGGGGATCAGAGGGGAGCCGGTGAGCCCTTCCGTAGGCACCGTAGTGGTCAAGGGGGGGGGGGCTTTAGTTTTTTTTACCCTTTTCCTGTTCTTTTTCCTCCGACTACTGGTACTTTTGTCACCTGATTTTTTTGGCTGCTCCACCACCTCCTCATCCAGACTTTCATACTGGGAGGAGTTATCGGAAGCAGCCGCCTCCTCCCTCTCCATCCTCCTGATCTCCTCGCTCACCGCCTTTTCCCCCAGGGCCTCAGAGGCTCCGGCTGCAACCTCCGGCGAGGGGACAGTCATCACCCCAGTCGCCTGGGGCTTATCCTGCCCCCTGTCCCTTCGGCGCCTCACCTGTTGCCACTGGTGGGCAGGTGTATTTGCCTCGCCTTTCCTCCCTGACCCCTCAAATCCCCTCCTGCCCCCACCTCCAGTTCCAGCAGAAGATGAACCACTGGGGTCCCCCCCGCGGCCCTCCTCCGCCTGACCAGAGATGGTGTTGGAAAAGGAATGTGGGCAGCGGCTATACGGGTGACCTAGATCACCACACAGGTGACATCTAATGTCACCACAGGCCGCGGCCAGATGACCTACCCCGCCACACAAGGCACATTTCTGCACCTTGCAGCCCGCGCTGAAGTGACGGGGGTCACTGCACCTGTGGCAGACCTTCGGCTGCCCCTGGTAGAAGATCAGGATCCTGTCCCTCCCCAGGAATGCCGAGGAGGGGATGTGAGTGACAGTACCACCTGAAACCTTCAATTTCATCATGAAGGTCCAGCCCCCTGACCAAATGCCGAACTCGTCCCTGTTCTTCTTTGGGACCTCTGTGACTTCCCCATAACGAGAAAGCCACGTCATAATATCGATCCCTGAGAGTGACTCGTTATTTGTTAGAACGGTCACCCTCTTTACGCCATTTTGGCGAGACACCGCCTGTACGGCAAAGTCTCGCCAGCCGGGCTCCCCCTTCACCAGTTCAAAATTCGACCAGAAAAGCTCTAAGCCCTCCGGCCGAACAAAACTGATGTCAAAGATGGAGGTACCTAAAGGATGGATCAGGGCAAAGATGTCAATTGCCCTGAAGTCCATCTTCAGGAGGAGCTCCACGACCCTCGCTCTAGGCGGGCACGCTTCACTACCCCTCCACCGAAGACGGACTACATTCCTCCTGGCCACCCCCTGCCCGGCTGTCGGGAGGGACCACACTGTTTCCCCCTCCCTTTTATCTTGGAAGGCAGCCTGGCCATGCCTGTCCAGCCAAAAGGCCAGATCCACCTCTCTTCCCTCTACTGTGATCGTCCGTTCTCCCTTCTTGAGGGCCTCCAGAAAACGGCGTCGCAAGTCACCGTCCCTGAGGTCCAGAGGCGAGGAAACCCCCCGAGAGGACCCCGAGGCCCCAGCCACTACCCCCGCAAAACTCCGGGGGCTCGCGGCCGGGGGAGCAGATGGACCAGTCCCCCCCCGTGCTCCCCGCTACCAACAGACACTCTATTTACGCACCCTACCGCAGACACCCCACCATTTGCATCCCCAGCCACAGACACATTCGTACCCACACCATCCCCATTTGTGTCTACAATCACCCCACTCGCCCCGCTCCCACTCCCATGTGCACCGGGGTCAATGTTTTTCTTTTTTTGTGTACACTTTCTGGGCACAGTTTCACTACCACCGTCCATATTACTTGTGTTGCCAGTACTGCCGCCTGCTGGTGGAATCTTCCCTGCCAGGGGGTTCACTTTTAATGCTGCTGGCCTATCAAGCACCACACTGCAGGACTTAAGCAGTGCAGCACCACTGCTCCCAGCATACCTGGAGCTTCCTGATTTACTGGCAGGAAGAGAGCCAGGTGTAGCTCCTCCCACTGCACCATCCAGCCCTGCTGCAGCTTTCCTGGATACCCGCAGTGCCGGATCCCCTGCCCCAGGTAAGCCCCCAGACACAGCGGACCCCGGCACACAGGCACCCGCATCAGCTACAGCGGCAGCCCCCACACTGGCACTGGCCGCAGCTGTGGTGTCTGTTGCTCCAGGAGCAGCCACCGGCGCCGGCGCTAAGCCCCGCCCCCGGGCGTGGCCACGCCCACATGGGCAGACCCGGCTCGGGAAGCCACGCCCCCAGCGCCCGGCAGCACAGTACTGCTCACTGTGGCCACTCCTACATGGGCGGCCCCCACCTGTGAAGCCACACCCCCTGCACCCGGCAGCACAGTGTGGCCCTCCGTGGCCACTCCCACATGGGTGGGGGACGCCAGGGAGGCCACGCCCCCCGAAAATGGCCGAGACAGGACCCCCAAAACCGGCCCGGAGCCGGGTCTACTCTCGGGGGTCCCTGATCCAGCGGCACCAATTCCCGGAGGCACAGCTCCCCCCACCGTCACTCCCTTAGCCGCAAAGAGCTTGGCCACAGCAACTCTGGCGGCTGGCCCCAGGCTAGGCCACTCCCCCTCGGCATCCACCGGCGGCAGAGCCCTCAGCGCCGACCCCTTACTGGGCCCCTGCACCGGGGGCCCCGACTTCGCCACGGACCCCGCCGGGGGAGCAGGCCCCACCACCTTCCTTTTACGAACCGGCTCTGCCGGAGCTGCAGGCCCCGCACTTTTTGCCCCGCCAGATGCCTTACCGGATGCCTGGGTCCCCAAAAGTGATCCAGATTTAACGGATCCGTGAGTGAGGGACCCAGACACTTTCCCAGCACACGCCGCCGGAGATGCGGCCCCGGCTGCCGGTGTGCCGCCAGCAGAGCAGGTGGCAGTGGCAGTTACGCTCGCCGCCCCCCGCACGCCAGCAGGCACACCAGGTGCCAGGCCAGCCCCCTCTCTCACAGGGGACCCAGCCTGAGCACCACCATGGTTTTTGCCCGCCGCCGGGCCGCCCTCCGTGCCATGCTCCATGTCAGACACATCCGACACACCACCTTCATTACTACAAACAGAGGCGGCGCTCTGCGTACCATGGCCTATAGTCTCCCCGCCCCCTCGCTGCAGACCCACATCAGGGCCCGAGCCGGGGTGGGTGGCGGGTGCCGCACAACGGGACCGGGGGGCCCCAGAGAGGGGGACATACACAAATTTATGTGTTACCGATGTTTTCTTTTTCATAGCTCTCTTCGCTTTCCTCTTCATCCCCCTCCCGGTTGCCTCGTCCTCGCAGATCTCATCCCCGAACGTCAGCTGGTTAAAACGTACCGGGGACTCAATCTGCCTGATCTGCTTCATGACGAGGCAGCCCCCCTCACTAGTACTACCACCATCCTCATCCTCCCCTTCGCTCCCGCTGCCCTCTGAAGGGCTAGAGTCAGACGGGAGAGCCATCTGCTGAGGGGCTATCCCGCTATGCGATGCCTGGAGATCACTTACCAGGCCACCAAATGGCGGGTAGGGTGCAACCTCCTCCTCACAGTCCTCTTCCTCCTCATCCTCCACTGCCACCACCTGGCTGGAGCTCCGTGACCCCTCCAGAGATCCACCGGCCATGGCTCTGAACCGGTCGTCGTTTTCCAACTTTTCTCTGAATGGCCCGCTGCCGGCCAGGATGGTACACCGCCGGTTCTCCACCTCCTGGATGGCCTTCTTAATCCTCCTGACCGCGGCAGATAGCTCAGGCTTCTTGCTGCTAGAGGCCCTGTCGGACCTCTCCTGAGCTACCCTCAACTCCCCCCAGAGGGATTTTAGCTTCCTAGAGGCGTCCTCATACTCGCAGAGGTGCGCATGGATGCGGGAGCCATAGATGACAGTGGACTCCTTCGCCACCTTGGTGCCCCAATCAGGGGGCACCGCTGCAGCACCCCTGCACGTACTCGGCCTACCTCCGGGGGGAGGAGCTGCCGCGGCCGTGGCCTCGGGGGTCCCTCTGGTCTTCATGCCGGACGCCTTGCCTTTTCCGGACCTGGTCATCCCAGCCACGATGGTATTCCTCCTGCCCCCCGCCGGCTTGGACCGGGGGGCAGGAGCTGGGGACCCAGCCCCGGAGGCCAATCCCACAGCAAGCCTCCTTTCCTGGGAAGGGGGCAGACAAAAAGTCCCAGATGGTAAAGGCAAAACCTCCCTTCCCAGGAGCTCTCTCCACACACCAAACACAGCAGCACACGGCAGGCTCCACCTCTTCCTCCCCCTGCAACCGTGGCTGCTGGCATCAGACTTGCCCTCCAATAGATCCTTGTAAAAGGATTTAAAGTGTGCTCATTCAAATTTGAGAGACAATTTAAATTAAAAAGCTTAGACCAGCCTCCACCGCAGGGGGGCTCGCTCGACCCACCAGCAGACAGGCACCAGTATTGGGAGAGGGGGGCTGGCCGTCAGGGTACACCGCAGCTCGGGCACAAACCCGGCGACACGGAAGTCGCACGGGCAGGAACGGACTGGCCGTGTCGGCTTCGCACTTTTTTGGTTTTAGAAGGGCATGACATGCCTATATCTGTGTCTCCCCCTCCTTTTACTCCTCCACCTCTTTTCTTTTCGCATGACTATATGTACTTGTCACTTTTCCATGTGGTAGTTGTGTCTTCTGAGCAGTTTGTCAGCTTTTGGACACCTTTGATGTGTTTTCTATGTGTTTTCTATGTGTTCCTATGTGTTTTTGTTTGCCTGCCATTGGTTTTAACGGTGATCGAAGGTGTTCGACGAACAGTTCGACGAACAGTTCAATGAACATACGGGTGTTCGACGAACCGAACTCGAGCACTACGGGGGTGGCTCAACACTAGTTAGGAGTTTGTAAAGTCTATGATAAGGTAATATTTTATAAATTTGATAAATTACTGTCAACGTACTAAAACCTAGTGTGATTAGATAGCTGAGTATTATTAGAAGAATTCCATACATACTGTATATTGCTGTGTTAATGTTGGTTCTCTATTGAAAGCATTGTGTGAAGACGTTACTATCAAAAAAAAAAAAAAAATGGTAAGCCTATATTTTTGATCATATCTGGATGTTTTCCCTTGTTTTCTAATGGTATTTTTAGCATGTTTTCTACAACCAGATGTTCTTTTATTATGCTTAAATCTATCATGTACAAAGCAATTTTTGGGTTATATTTAAATGTCTTTACCATTTTTTTTTAACTTTTATTTACTTTTATTTAGCATGCTGTAGGTATGGCTTTTTTCTGGTGTTTTTCCTATAAGATTCTATAAACAGATTGAAAAAAAAAAGAAAGAAAATAAAAATTGTTTTAAGTTATACAAAATTAAAAACAGTATTAAATACTCATAAAAAGTTGCAAACAAAAAGTTAACATTCTTGAAGTGAAAAAACAATTGATTTTTTAACAGGCCTTGAAAATGTGTGAAGTAAGGCTTTAATGGGATACCTGGATAGCTTTTTTAGCTTATCTTCATTCAAATGAATGGGGTTAACATGCATTACCACATGCTGACATGGAAATGAATCGTTCCTTTTCTACAATGAAAAGGGATTTTATATTTTTTATAATCCCAGAAAACCTGTTAATTGTGTTTTTAAAACTAAACATTCTTTTTGCTTATGTATGTTTTTGCTACTAATACTCATCATTCACAATTTCTCTTTGTTAACCTTTGTTAAGTAATAGTTACAAAATACTTTTAGTGCCTATTACCTAAATATTAGCTGTTGGTAATATATGATAATAAGCTACAGCTCATAATATTTAAAGAGCACTTTTTGTTTGATATCTGAAGTCTCGTAGTCTGAAATGCTTTTAAGTGTACTTAAAAAATGTTTTAGCAGTCTAATTGAGAAAATTAATATACTTCTAGAATATGTTATTCAATTTTTTTGTTTTCTCTTTTTCTTTCCCTGTTTTGTAAATTTCTTAAATTTGTTAATCCTATTAAAATGTAATTATTTCAATCAAAATATAAAAAACTGGCTCTTGTATACTAATGACTTAATACTGTTGATTACAGAATGGAGTTTTCTATTTGCAAAAGATTTTTTTCATTAAAACAAGCATAATCATGTAAACTACAGTCACCACAAGGAGGTGAAAAGAACTGCTCATAAGTAACCTATAAAAGAGAAGACTTTGATTGGAAAGTCCGTGTCCATAAATGGGGAGAGAAGGAAGTGGGCATGTAAAATTGTTCAATGCAGTGGTATTGTTGGGACTGTTTGGCGAGTAAAGGTGATGACAGTGGTGATTTAAGCAAAAGTCAAAGCCAGTGTGATGTCTCCAGAAAAACAGTAGCTGCATCACAGTAAATTCTAAGAAAATATTTGAGAATCAACTCATAACGATTATCCCTAACAGTAATTTATGAGCTTAAAATCAGAATTAAATGAAATGCCAA
The DNA here is from genome assembly GCF_046119375.1 of Phyllobates terribilis. NCBI lineage: Eukaryota > Metazoa > Chordata > Amphibia > Anura > Dendrobatidae > Phyllobates > Phyllobates terribilis. The sequence goes on along the minus strand of NW_027362762.1, from coordinate 418,438,477 downwards.
CTGGATTCATGAGGCCCACTAAAAGATCCTTTTATAATAATAATCCAGCTCTGGAAAATGTCTGGTATCACCTTGGCCAAATCCAAATAACTATCTGGAGTTTCCATAAATAAACTAGTAGATGCCCTCAAGTTTGGAAGGATTTAAAAACAAGGAAACATTAATAATTACACTGAGTAAAATCATCTAAAATTTATCAACTTGGTCAAACCATTCCAGCAAGGTAAGTCAAATGGCAGAGTGAAGCATACTTATAGTGAATCTGTCAGTTGGATCAACCCTTCTGAGCCATATATATGGGCATGTGAGACATTGGAAGCTGAATAAAATGGTACCTTTGTTATGTGCTTCTAAGACGGACCCAAAACACTGGCACCAAACCAGCAAAGGTGCAGCCACAGATGCCCTTGGTGCAAGCTGCCCAGCTAGACGAGCCCTTGAGGGCCGGGAATACTCTTCATCCAGCTTCCATTAAATAGAAGGGGGACATTTGGCAGAGACTTTCCCAGGACCACTGTCGATGGACAGCTGGCATCTGGTGACGCGGCTGGTGCCCAGTCTAGGACCAGGTGAGAACCTCTGCAAGAAACCCAGAAAGCGTAACCAAAAGGAAAATGAGAAAACCCTGCTGTAATAGTAAAACCTAATGCTAACATCACAAACCACCAAGCCCATGAAAACTGCAATAAACAGCAAAGGACTGAGCAGGGAGCAGGATTATGTAACCGGCCTAAATATCAGGTGTTTACTACTTTCCATTTATCTCCAGACAGCCGCTCCCTGCTAGATTCAACCACAGGCTGGACAAAATCCCACCACTGCTCATTGCCAAACAAAGCAGAGTCCTGAGTGGCTGGGCAACTGTTACACTCACGCCCGGACTGACTGGCGGGAGCGTGATTAGTGATCCCACTGTACCATGAACCGAGGAGTGCCTGGAGGGGAGTAACTAAGTATCTACTCGATCCGACCAAGTTCGCACGGCGGCTAACGACTCCGTGAACCAAGGAGGAACCGAGCAGAGGGACCAGGTGCTACTCCGCCGGAGCGGTGAGCAAGGCAGAGCAGAGTGGAACTGCCGGAGCCGTGAGCAAGGCAGAGCAGGAAGGAACCGCCAGAGCCGTGAGCAAGGCAGAGCAGGAAGGAACCGCCAGAGCCGTGAGCAAGGCAGAGCAGAGAGGAACCGCTGGAGCGGTGAGCAAGACAGAGCAGAGAGGAACCGCCGGAGCGGTGAGCAAGGCAGAGCAGAGAGGACAGGGCTCTGTTCACACTGAACAGAGCGGAAGGAACAAGCAGAACCAGATACACACAAGGTACTTGCAATGAAGTAGCGAGTGGACTCTAAACTCACAACAGAAGTACAGAGACAATGAGAAGGAGTTAGGTGCAGATTCAGAGACAGCAGGAAAAGGGAAGGTACGGACACAGAGACAAACAGGCTATGAGAGCGTTCAGACAGAAACTGACACTGCAACAAGATACAGGAGCGAGTCTGGGTATACGGCCCCCAGAATGGTGGACAAACAGGCTAGGAGAGTGTTCAGACAGGAACTGACACTGCAACGAGATACAGGAGCGAGTCTGGGTATACGGCCCCCAGAATGGCGGACAAACAAGCTAGGAGAGTGTTCAGACAGGAACTGACACTGCAACGAGATACAGGAGCAAGTCTGGGTATACGGCCCCAAGAGAGGCAGAAACAGACTAGAAGTCAGAGGTAACAGGACAGAACCTGGCAATACAGTAGCAAAGACTAACTGAGTGAAGGTGTTGCTCAGGCACCGCCTACTGGGTGGAGGGGGTTTAAATATCCAGTGACTCACAGCAATAGGCTTGAGACGCATTAGGGGTGCGCCGACAGCAGCTAAAAGAATCAGGAAGTAACCGGGCCGCCGCCCTAAACAGTCAGTCAAGGGACATGCACACAGCATGAACTTGTGAGAGTGTGAAATGTGATAACAGCAGGAGAGCACTAGGACCCTGTGACTTCTGCCTGGCTGGGCTCAGAGGAGGTGCAGTGCTAGAAACTGTGTGTATTCTGAGAGCTGATGAGGGAGTCTAGACAGGAAGTCTGAGAGAAGGAGCTGTAATAAGACGCTGTCTTTACACTCTTCTGTGTGGAGTTTGTTTACCCCTAACTCTGTTTAAGGACAAGTGCTGAGCTAGGGAAGCTGTGTGGCTCTGTGGAGTTTTGTGGAAGTCCATGCTGAGTGGATTATAGACTTTGTGCTGAAGGAGTCACGTGTCGAGTGATGAAGGGACTCAGGAATCCATTTCTGTGACTGAGCATGCGGTTGGTGTAGTGGATAACAGTGATAGACTTTGGGAGAAAAGAAGATTTCTGGTGCCATTTAAACTGAGAGGATATTGACAAGACTTTGTGAAGAGATCTTCCCAGACCTTAATCTGAGGCTACAGGACTAAAGTCCCCGGCGTGTGGGCTCGGCATTGGCCGACAAGACAAGGAATTTTTGCTGTTTTGTGAACTTTGTTTTTGTTTTGGCGCCAAAGTTTTCCGGGACTAGCTGCAGCCACCGTAATTCACAGGCCTGTGATAGACTGCTTCCGAGGTTAACGGTACCATAACTTTAAGATATCCGGGTATCCTGATAATAAGAGCAATTGATATAGTTTCATGCATTATTATTGTTCATAGTGGTAGGATTGTACTCAGTGTGCCATCTCAGGGGGTCCCCATATACTGCCATCACTAGTCTGACACATTGTTTAGGTAAAATTGTTCCAGATCTCTAGAATAATTCATACAAGCTGGAAACCTTGAGATTGGCACATTGATTTCAGCTTTTGCTGATTGTGTGTATTTAGTAGAGACAGTGTCCCAGGCAGAACCTGAGACTGATTCATTCAATACTGAATTTTAGTCAGATCCCTGTTTTAGTAAAGAAAGTGTTGTTTATTTCTGTCTCTGTCTCAGTTTGTGACTCACTGGATCTCTCTCGGACCTCCGGTCATTACAAACTGGAGCAGGAATAGCAGACTGGACAGACAGGTAAGATTGCGGTCTTGCATAGTGGGAGGTGGTGCACTATGCAAGCACGATGCCAGGGATGTTACAGTACCCCCCCCCTTATGCCCACTCTTCTTCAAGCCTGCAAGGGTCATCTGTAGAGAATTTGGAGGCCAATCCTTCTCTTCAAGAGGATTACCTCTTCTGTCTATTAGAGGAAACAAAACTGGTCTCATCATCTTGGTGACTAAGATGCTTCCTCCCATCGAACCATCCTCAGAAACAGATGAAGTGGGTGAAGTACTAGGAACAGCACACAGAAAAGTCTCTCTCCATTTTTTATCAGGTAGCATCCTGGTGGATTCAGGAGACAACTGGAGGTCCCCCACCTGGTTGGAGGGGTGCAGAGATTCAGGGGTAACCACCGCCTTGACATTCACTTTGCCAAGCTTACTGGATGCAGTGGGCGGCGTACCGGGTGTAGGAAAGTCTCTCTCCGTTTAACAGATGTCTCCTGAATTTCCCGGGGTGCTAACTGGAGGTCCTCCACCTGGTTGGAGGGATGCAGAGACTCGGGGGTAATTACTGCTTTGGAGTACATTTTGCCAAGCTTACTGGATGAAGTGGGCAGCGTACCAGGTACCGGGTGTAGGAAAGTCTCTCTCCGTTTAACAGGTAGCACCCTGGGAAATTCAGGAGACAACTGGAGGTCCTCCGCCTGGTTGGAGGGGTGCAGAGACTCGGGGGTAATCACCGCCTTGATGGACGAAGGACCAGATTTATTAGAGACGGAGGGTCCTTGCTTTAGGACCATCTTCAGTCTGATTTCAGAGATGACTTGTCTGTAAGGCGGGACGGCACCTCATGCCAGATCATTGGTACAATCGTCGAGACTGTTTGGAGACAACGGATCCGCTTCTCTTCCTTCGGAGACCTCAGTGCACAGCGAGTCAGCGACTAGCAGATCTGGTGAAGAAGAAGAAGAAACTGCTGACTGTCCTGAAGATGTGGGGACTGGACACCCCTTGTACCTTAGCAGTCCCCCAGGATACACCATGCAGGATCTCCAGACCTGAGCAGGCACTAGATCTCTCGGCTCAGGTCGACCTGTGGGTAAACCAGTCAGCACCTGGAATGTGAACTTCTTCATATGTAATGCTCCAATCTGGAGCTTAATTTGTACAGACATATTTTGACTGTTCCTGAGTAGAGCTCGTCCTTCTGCTGACAATGCCCAAACCGGCTTCTGGAGTTGTCGGACAGGAATCAGACACCGACTCTTCAAGGTTTTAAGCCCGAAACTTCTGGTTAATCTGAGGCCTTCACTTGCCACGGAGACAGTCATGGTCATCTGTGGAGAGGAAACACTAACGCCAAGGGCAGCCTCTCCTACAGACCTAATGTCTTGGGATTCTCCAACCTTCGTAGAAAAAGACCGTCAGGGGGTCCCAAACCACCGCAGCGGGACCGCAATCCGATTTTGTGACGGAGTTCTGGCCTCTGCTTTGCCTGATGAACATAGTCATCCTTCATGGATTCTGTGCAGAAAGCTGCCTCTACAGGCTGGGAAACAGGAGGTCTTTGGGAGGACAGAACCTGGCGTGACGGTTTACCTCTACGCCTAGCACGTCTGGACTGCCTCTTGAGGTTGGGAAGAGAAGTATACTGTGGAGCATAGTCATCCTGTGTGGATTCTGAGTGTGCAGCAGTCTCTTCGGGCTGGAGGACTGGTAGGCTACCTACATACATTACCCATCGAGGCTGCTCCGGGATATTGGGAAGGTAAGCTTTAGCAGAGGCTTCAGGGTTAGGGTCATCGAAGACCATTAGAAAGGCCACCAGGAAGGCCTGCAGGTCAAAGATGATAGGATCCCATGCTTCCCATAGGGGGGTGATCCATCTCAAGGCATCACCCTCTAGGTAGGACATCATGAATGCTACTTTAACCCGATCAGTAGGAAAATAGTGAGCATAGAACTTGAAATGCAGCATGCATTGCTCCACAAATGCAAGGCTTCATTTTGGATCCCCACAGTACCGTCGTGGATCCGCAGGAACGAGTGCTGATAGATCCATTTGGGCTGGTGCATAAACCGCCTGGGCCATAGTTAGAGAAAAAAATTTTCTTGGTGCACGTATTCGCCAGACAAGGATTTAAAATTGTCTCTGAGAGCGAAAGGCAGTTGGGCTCAACGGGAACCATGGCCTGAGCAAACTGTTACGCTCGCGCCCGGACTGACTGGCGTGAGCGTGATTAATGATCTCACTGTACCATGAACCGAGGAGTGCCTGGAGGGGCGTAACTAAGTATCTACCCGATCCGACCAAGGTCACACGGCAGCTAACGACTCCGTGAACAAAGGAGGAACCTAGCAGAGGGACCAGGTGCTACTCCAGGTCAGACGCCGGTCACAGCTGTTGACCCACAACGGGGAATGCAGGAATGAACAGGTTAGACTGGCACACAGACAGGTGGGTATTGGCAGGCACGGCTGGAGTGCAGACAGGAGGATACTGGCAAGCACGGCTGGTATGCAGACAGGGGGGTACTGGCAAGCACGGCTGGAGTGCAGACATGGAGGCACTAGTAGGTTGCAGCACAGGCTGGATAGGGTCCAGTACAGACTGGGATTCAGGATCAGAACCGCAGATGCGGTAGACAAGCAGAGCAGAAAGGAACCGCTGGAGTGGTGGGCAAAGCAGAGCAGAGAGATACCGCCAGAGCAGTGAGCAAGGCAGAGCAGGGCGAAACAACCGGAGCGGTGGGCAAGGCAGAGCAGGAGGAACCGCTGGAGCGGTAAGCAAGGCAGAGCAGGGCAAACCCGCCGGAGCGGTGGACAAGGCAGATCAGAGAGGAACCGCCGGAGCGGTGAGCAAGGCAGAGCAGAGAGGAACCGCCGGGGCGGTGAGCAAGGCAGAATAGAGAGGAACCGCCGGAGCGGTGAGCAAGGCAGAGCAGAGAGGAACTGCCGGAGCGGTGAGCAAGGCAGAGCAGAGAGGATCCGCCGGAGCGGTGAGCAAGGCAGAGCAGAGAGGAACCGCCGGAGCGGTGAGCAAGGCAGAGCAGAGCGGAACCGCCGGAGTGGTGAGCAAGGCAGAATAGAGAGGAACCGCCGGAGCGGTGAGCAAGGCAGAGCAGAGAGGAACCGCCGGAGCGGTGAGCAATGCAGAGCAGAGAGGAACCGCCGCAGTGGTGAGCAAGTCAGAGCAGAAAGGAACCGCCCGAGCGGTGAGCAAGGCAGAGCAGAGAAGAGCCGCCGGAGAGGTGAGCAAGGCAGAGCAGAGAGGAACCGCCGGAGCAGCGAGCAAGGCAGAGCAGAGTGGAACCGCCGGAGCGGTGAGCAAGGCAGAGCAGAGTGGAACCGCTGGAGCGGTGAGCAAGGCAGAGCAGAGTGGAACCGCTGGAGCGGTGAGCAAGGCAGAGCAGAGAGGAACCGCTGGAGCGGTGAGCAAGGCAGAGCAGAGAGGAACCGCTGGAGCGGTGAGCAAGGCAGAGCAGAGAGGAACCGCCGAAGCGGTGAGCAAGGCAGAGCAGAGAGGACAGGGCTCTGTTCACACTGATCAGAGCGGAAGGGACAGCAGAACCAGATACACACAAGGTACTTGCAATGAAGTAACGAGTGGACTCTAAACTCACAACAGAAGTACAGAGACAACGAGAAGGAGTTAGGTGCAGGTTCAGAGACTGCAGGAAAAGGGAAGGTACGGACACAGAGACAAACAGGCTAGGAGATTGTTCAGACAGGAACTGACACTGCAACAAGATACAGGAGCGAGTCTGGGTATACGGCCCCCAGAATGGCGGACAAACAGGCTAGGAGAGTGTTCAGACAGGAACTGACACTGCAACGAGATACAGGAGCGAGTCTGGGTATGCGGCCCCCAGAATGGCGGACAAACAGGCTAGGAGAGTGTTCAGACAGGATCTGACACTGCAACGAGATACAGGAGCAAGTCTGGGTATACGGCCCCCAGAGAGGCGGAAACAGGCCGTAAGACACAGGTAACAGGTCTGGGAATGCAGCCCCCAGAGAGGCAGAAACAGACTAGAAGTCAGAGGTAGCAGGACAGAACCTGGCAATACAGTAGCAAAGACTAACTGAGTGAAGGTGTTGCTCAGGCACCTCCTACTGGGTGGAGGGGGTTTAAATATCCAGTGACTCACAGCAATAGGCTGGAGACGCATTAGGGGTGCGCCCACAGCAGCTATAAGAATCAGGAAGTAACCGGGCCGCCGCCCTAAACAGTCAGTCAAGGGACATGCACACAGCAGGAATAGCAGACTGGACAGACAGGTAAGATTGCGGTCATGCATAGTGGGAGGTGGTGCACTATGCCAGCACGACGCCAGGGATGTTACAGCAACCAGGGAAGATAGCGTCCTATCTTCCCTGTGCAGAGAAATCAGTGAGGGCCACATTGTCCCATGTCCTCACACATCCCACAACACCAGAACTAGACGCTACACCAGATTGAGACAGATTCCCTGCACACATGGTAACTCCGCCTCCCAAGTCAGGATAATGGCGGTGCTTGCGACCAGAGACCCGCTGTACTGGACCAGCTTGATTATCAGGTGGGGGCACGGAACCATGACTTGTAACAACCTTGAGATCTGTGATCCGATGTCTTAAACCAGAGAAATCCACATTTTTCTTATATATAAATGAGTTGTTCCTGACTATGGTACCTACTCTGATCTGTATGAGAATATTCCTACAGAGCTAATTTTAAATAAAAGGAGGAATTACCAGTTTGAGAAATGTAATGGTTACCAGTGTTATGTGTAATGGCTGCTCTTTGATCTGCCAAGTAACCTGTTGTGCCCACCTACTTGCCTACCCGGAGCGCCTGTCTGGATATCAGCCGTACCTGCCTGGACCACCCGCCAGCCTGCCTGCCGTGCTCATCCGCTGTACCAGTCTGCTCCTGTCATCTGACCCATGGGAGTCGGTCCCAGAGTAGCACCTGGTTCACCTGCCCGGTCCCTCCCTGGTTCATGGAGTCGACTAAGCCGCTGTGTGACCAGGGTCAGGCCATGTAGGCACTTAGTCACGCCCCTCTGGTCCCTCCTTGTACCGAAGCACAGAGGTTCCACCACCCAGACCCATAACTGTTCGCACAGGCCATGAAACCTGGTGGCTCCCAGGGTCCTTCACTCTCTGACCTGTACCAGGAAGACTCACGTCAGAGATCCCAACAGAAAACTATCCTGTCCTACCTGCGGACTGTCAACTCCCTCCTGGACACGCTGTCCACCCCGTCTGTGTCCGTCTCTAGCCGAGCGGCACCTCAACCCAATGGCTCTGTGACACCCGGCTTTGGACCCCGGCTCTCTGCGCCTCCACGTTTTGGTGGTGATACCGTCTTATGTCGGGGCTTCATAAATCAGTGCACACTGCACGTTGAACTCCTGGCACACCAGTTCCCTTCCGACTGGGCCAAGGTGGCATTTATCATGTCTCACCTCACCGGAGAGGCAATGGCATGGCTAAACCCTCTGTGAGAAAGAGGGGATCCCCTGGTGTCCGATCTTCTGGCTTTCCTCACTGCCTTCCGGAAGGTCTTCGATGAGCCCGGACGAAAATCTTCTACTGCCTCCTCACTACTCCGTCTCCGCCAAGGGAGTCTCACTGTGGGCCAGTATGCCATACGTTTCTGAACCCTCACATCTGAACTTGCCTGGAACAACGAGGCTCTTGTGTTAACATTTTGGGAAGGTCTTTCTGGATGGATCAAGGATGATCTAGCCGGTCATGACATCCCTTTCACCCTGGATGACCTGGTGTCATTAGCTACCCGGATTGACATCCGTTTTCTGGAACGTGCTAAGGAGACTACCCAGGAGAGAAGATTTCCACGTCTCGCTCCAACATTCCAAAGGCCAACCTCGCAACCAGCAATCCCCAGGCGTGTTCGCCTGAGCCTATGCAAATTGACAAAAGCTAGATGGTCAGGTCTCGCCTGGAGACGCGCCGAGCTGAGGGGAGTTACTTCTAATGTGGCAGTATAGAGCATCCGATCCGTTCCTGCCCGGTGAGGCCGGGAAACTCCAGTGTCTAGGACGGCTCGGAGAGGTCATCCTAGGTAAGAGTAAATCCTCTCCGTCCTTGACTCGGTCTGTATCTATTTCCAGTGGTGAGACCCGCTTCTTTGAGACTGCCCATCTGGATTTCGGAGACTCTGGGAATCTCATTCAACAGGCTGTTGTGGAGCGGTACCAGATTCCCACCGTACGTCTGGCTGAACCACTGGCGGTTGCTTTCGTGGATGGGAGGCTTCTTCCGGAGACCATCTTGCTCATCACAGAGCCTGTAACCCTTCAGGTGGGAATGCTGCACTCGGAGAAGATGTCCTTTCATGTGTTGTCTGGTCTCTCTCACCCCATCTTGCTTGGTCTACCATGGTTACAAAGACATGAGCCCGTCCTGAATTGGAGATCTGGTGAAGTGCTCCGTTGGGGTCAGGAATGTCATAAGTCCTGTCTGGTTCCGGTTCGTCCTGCTCGACCCCCGTCTACTCCAGCTAATCTTCCTGGTCTGCCGGCACCCTACTGGTCCTATGCGGACGTCTTTGACAAAAAGGAAGAGGAGACACTACCACCTCATAGGCCATATCATTGCCCCATCGACCTGGTACCTGGTGCTTCTCCTCCCCGCGGGTGAATCTACCGCTTGTCACTGGCTGAGACCCGGGCCATGTCTGAGTACATAGAAGAAAATCTTGCTAGGGGATTTATCCAGAAATCCACCTCTCCGGCTGGAGCAGGATTCTTCTTCGTCAAGAAGAAAGACGGCTCTCTACGTCCCTGTATTGATTACAGGGGCCTTAACCAGATTACCATCAAAAATAAATACCCCCTGCCTCTCATCTCAGAGCTGTTTGACCACCTTAAAGGCATGAAGATCTTCACTAAGCTCGATCCTCGTGGGGCGTACAATTTGGTCCGGATCTGCCAGGGAGACGAGTGGAAGACGGCATTCAACACCCGGGACGGTCACTATGAATACCGTGTGATGCCCTTTGGTTTCTGTAATGCTCCAGCCGTCTTCCAGGAGCGGGTAAATGACGTCTTCCATCTTCTCCTGTATCCTTGCGTGGTGGTGTACCTGGATGATATCTTGGTTTTCTCTCCGGATCTGCCCTCACACCGGAGGGATGTTCATCTGGTTCTGCTAAGACTCTGGAAGAATCGCCTATATGCTAAATTCGAGAAATGCCTCTTTGAGCACACCTCCATACCATTCCTAGGCTATAATATCTCCGTGACCGGTCTGCGGATGGACCCCGAGAAGGTGTCTGCCTTCTTAAAGTGGCCCCGACTGGAGGGGTTGAAGGCGATTCAGCGATTCCTGGGCTTCGCAAACTATTACCGCCTCTTCATTTCTCATTTCTCCTCCCGGATTGCTCCCATCTCCGCGCTCACCCGTAAAGGAGCAAATCCCAGGGAATGGACTTCCGAAGCGGAGAAGGCCTTTGTCTCCCTTAAACAAGCCTTCTCTTCCGCTCCTGTGCTGCACCACCCGGATTGCAAAAAGAAGTGGAGTTTGATGCATCCTCCTCCGGAGCCGGAGAGGTGCTCACCCAGAAATCCTCGTCCGGCAGAATGGTAACCAGCGCCTTATTCTCCAAGCTCTTCTCCTCATCCGAGCGCAACTACTCCATAGGAGATCGTGAGCTGCTGGCCATCAAATTAGCGCTGGAGGAATGGCGCTACTTGCTGAAGGGGGCTCTGCACCCGATGGTCATCTACACTGATGAGTAAAACCTCGCTTATTTGCAGAACGCCCAAAGACTAAATCCGCGTCAAGCCAGATGGTCTCTTTTCTTTGCCCGATTCTGCTTCACTCTGCATTACTGCCCGGCGGACAAGAACATTAAATCTGATGCTCTATCTCGCTCATTCCTGCCTTCCGACCAAGAGGAGGAGCCTCTACATATCATTGACCCCTCCAAAGTGATGACTGTTGCTCCGTTGGACCTATCTCATCTTCCACCCAGTAAGACCTTTGTAGCGGTTCCGGATCGAAAGAAGGTTCTTCTCTGGGGCCATTCATCCAAACTAGCCGGTCATGCTGGCCAGAGGAAGACCTTTCTGCTCATCGCCCGACATTACTGGTTGCCCTCCCTGCGCAAGGATGTTGCGGACTTTGTCGCGGCTTGTTCCTCTTGTGCCCAAAACAAGGTTTCCAGGCACCTTCCAGCCGGCCGTCTCCTTCCTCTTCCCATGCCTTCCGCTCCGTGGCAACACATTGCAATGGACTTCATCACGGACCTCCCTGTTTCTGCTGGTTGTACCGTCATTTGGGTGGTCGCTGACCGCTTTTCTAAAATGGCCCATTTCATCCCTCTGTCTGTTCTTCCGTCTGCATCTGTGCTGGCTAAGGACTTCATCCATCACATCTTCCGTCTTCACGGCCTACCCCTCCACATTGTGTCTGATCGCGGGGTTCAGTTCACTTTGCGCTTCTGGAGAGCTAAGTGCAAGCTGCTGGATGTCTCTTTGGATTTCTCTTCTGCTTATCATCCTCAGTCCAATGGTCAAGTGGAACGTATCAACCAGATCGTTACCAACTTTCTTTGGCATTTTGTCAACGCTCACCATAGCGATTGGGTTGTGCTCCTGCCCTGGGCCGAGTTCTCCTATAACAACCATGAGAGTGAGTCTTCTACTAAATCCCCGTTTTTTGTGGTCTACGGTCAACACCCCCGGATTCCGTTTCCTGTCTCCTCTTCAGTGGACAATCCTGCTGCAGAGTCTCTTTTCAGCGAATTTTCGGCTATTTGGGAAGACACTAGATCTGCACTTTTTCAGTCCTCCGAGCAGATGAAGAGACATGCGGATAAGAGACGTCTGGATCCGCCTCAATTCGGTCTGGGAGAAAAGGTCTTGCTTTCCTCCAAATATGTCCGTCTCAAGATACCTTCTTATAAGTTGGGTCCGCGCTTCATCGGTCCGTTCGAGGTTCTGAACCAAATTAATCCCGTAGCTTACAAGCTGAAACTCCCGGTCACCTTACGGATTCCGAACTCCTTTCATGTATCACTCCTCAAACCAGTTGTTCTTAATTGCTTCTCTGATGATCCAGGTGCCATCCCAGCTCCGGTCTCCGCTGAGGACGTCTTTGAGGTAGAAAACATTTTGGCCACCAAGAGGGTAAGAGGAAAGACTTTCTTTCTTGTGGATTGGAAGGGGTTTGGCCCGGAGGAGAGGTCTTGGGAGCCCAGGGAGAACATTCATGCCCCTCATCTTCTTAAAAAAATTCTCGTAGGCCTAAAGAAGAGGTGGCGTAAAGGGAGGGGTACTGCAGCATCCTGCCAGGCAGAGACGCCGTTCCCCTCACCACCGCGGTCCCGGTCTGGCGTCTTCCTGCTCCCCTCCTGCTGCTGCTGTGGCGCACATTGCTTCCCAGGCACTGTGCTTAGGGAACGCACGCTCCCTCCCTCTTAAAGGGGCCGCGCGTGCAGTCTTAAAGAGTTCCAATGGCCGGAGGACTTCCCCTTTATAAGGCACCTCCTCCAAAATGGAGGTGCCTGTGCAAGGTTGTTATTCCGTGTGCTAACACTTGCTTCAGCACTCAGGTCCCGCTGCCTGTCAGTCCTGCCCGCCAGTCTGTCTACTATCCAGCCCGCCACTGTGTCTAATAGTTATGCCCGCCAGTATGCCAGTTACCAACCATGTCCTTCAGCCTGTCTACCTGGAGCACCTGCCAAATAACCTGTTGTGTCCACCAGCCTGCCTACCCGGAGCACCTGCCAAGTAACCTGTCATGCCCGCCTGCTTGCCTACCCAGAGCGCCTGTCTGGATATCAGCTGTACCTGCCTGCTTATCTACCTGGACCACCCGCCAGCCTGCCTGCCGTGCTCATCCGCTGTACCAGTCTGCTCCTGTCATCTGACCCATGGGAGTCGCCTGCTCTCACATAAATTCGGTCCCAAAGTGGCACCTGGTTCACCTGCCCGGTCCCTCCCTGGCTCATGGAGTCGACTAAGCTGCTGTGTGACCTGGGTCAGGCTGAGTAGGCATTTAGTCATGCCCCTCTGGTCCCTCCTTGCACCGAAGAACAGAGGTTCCACCACCCAGACCCCTAACACCCAGACTCTTCCAGGTTGGCCTTCAAGTCTTTGGATGTTTGACGTGGTGTTTTTTCCCCATTGGCATCAACTTCAAGACATCTCTTGTCAATTTTCCTCTTTCCCCCATGTCCAAGGAAGTTCTTGATGGTTCCATGCTTGGCAATCTTCTTGATAACATTGTGCACTGTTGAAACTGGGATACCAAGGTCTTTGGAAGTTTTGTGTTTACTAATAACAGTTCTGATGCCCTCAGACAGCTTCTTTGTCTTCATCATTGTGACAAAGAAACAGGGCCTACCATGTGGCTTTTTAAATCACTGAAGTCATCCTTCATTGGCTAATTCATGACATATGGACACCGACAATTAATCACAGGTTAATCTCTTTTGTGATTTACCACAGAAGAGTCAAAATGGCACCTTTTACTAAATTAATGTAAAGTGTGCCATACCAGTGACACAGCAAGCTTTAGGTCTTCCAATTTTTCCTCCCATTGCTTTTTGTTTTAAATTATTGTTTATCATTTGCTCTTTTATTTTTAACATGAGTGCTCTATACAAAAAACTGTTTCACTTGATTCATTTTTTTCTGGAGCTATTCTACATTATGTACTTAAACTTCATGGGTGCCAATAATAATGATCAGGACTGTATAATGGTAAGCACATGCATACTTACATCTGTAGTGTCAAGTACCACAATACTGTACAAAGGTTTTAAGCAGCTGTGCAAAAAATGCTGCAAGGCAAGAATGCTTTCTAAAGTATAAATGTTAATAGTTATTTTTAGCAATTAAGAAAATTCAAAGTTAGTGAACAAAAGAGAAATCTAAATCCATACAATATTTGGTAAGACCACCCTTTGCCTTCGAAGGAACTCGGCAGGCTGACTAGTCCACATATCTTGGAGAACTAACCATAGATCTTCTTTGGATGTAGACCTTGGGTAAATCTTTCTGTCTAGTGTCATATAATCACAAATGATCATGAAATGTTGAGATCAGGAAATCTGTAGAGACAATATTAACATTTTAAGGACTCCTTGTTCTTTTTTACACTGAAGATAGTTTTTAATAATATTGGATATTTGTTTGAGACCATTATCCTGCTATAGAATAAACTCAAATCCAATCAGACACATTTGTATTGCATGGTGCATATGGATCTGTCTTTATTTATTAGCATCGAGGATATCATTATTCTTGATCAAATTCCCAACTCCATTTGCTGAAATGCAAACCTGTAATTGCAAGAAACATCAGCTGTGCCTCACTTTTGCCTGCAAATACTCATTCTTGCATCTCTTTCCATCTCTTTGGTGAACACACTGTCTTCTGTTATAACTAAATATTTCACATTTTGACTCCTCAGTCAAGAGCATCAACTGTCATTCCAGTTCCTATGTTTTCATGCATAGTTGAGTCATTTGGTCTTGTTTCAATGTTTCAATTGTTTCATATGATTTTTGTCTGCAATTTTTCCATGGAGATCACTTCTGGCCAGCCTTTGTCATACAGTAAGTGGATGTAGCTGATGCCCAATGGTTGTTGACAATTCTGAACGGATAGGACTGCTGGACATCTTGAATTTCAAAGTGAAGTAAGCATGATGTGTCTTTCATCTGCTGCACTAAGTTTTCTTGGAGAACCACTGCATCTATGTTCATCAAATATACCTATTTATTGGTGTCCTCAATGCTGAGAAATACAGGCAGATACTTACCCATAACACAATACCATCAGGGAAGCTATTTTTGAAAGTATTCTTACTTTGCAGTATTTTATCATACCTATCTAAAACTTTTACACTCTACTATAGTTAATGACACTACTGATGTTACTATTAGTGATGAGCGAGCACTAAAATGCTCGGGTACTCATTGCTCTGGTCGAGCAAATTGGAATGCTTGAGTGCTCGCTCGGTCATAGTAATGAGCCCAATGTAAGTCTATGGGAAACTTGAGCATTTTTTTGGCGGACCCCACTGGCGGTCTGCAGAGGGCCTAAAAATTGATCGATGGGAACAGCATTGGGAAGACCCTTGGAAGATTTTCTGACTCCCAGGTCAATGCTGTCAACAATGTTGTCAAAGGTATTACGCCTTTGTTTATGGACTCGCAATAAAACACACAAAAATGAAACCAAAATGGATTTTCCTGGGAAATATGTTAACCACTTCGCAGCAGAGCCTGTTTTTGCCTTCGTGACCGGGCCAATTTTTTCAATTCTGACCACTGTCAATTTATGAAGTAATTACTCTGGAACGCTTCAACGTATTCCCCTGATTCTGAGAATGTTTTTTCGTGACATATTGTACTTCATGATACTGGTAAAATTTCTTCGATATAACTTACGTTTATTTGTGAAAAAATCGGAAATTTGGCGAAAATTTTGAAAATTTTGCAATTTTCTAACTTTGAATTTTCATGCCCTTAAATCAGAGAGATGTGTCACACAAAATAGTTAATAAATAACATTTCCCACATGTCTACATTACATCAGCACAATTTTGGAACCAAAATTTTTTTTTGTTAGGGAGCTATAAGGGTTAAAAGTTGACCAGCGATTTCTCATTTTTCCAACAAAATTTACAAAAACATTTTTTTAGGGACCACATCATATTTGAAGTCACTTTGAGGGGTCTTAATGACAGAAAATACCAAAAAGTGACACCATTCTAAAAACTGCACCCCCCAAGGTGCTCAAAACCACATTCAAGAACTTTATTAACCCTTCAGGTGCTTCACAGAAATTTTTGGAATGTGGAAGAAAAAAATTAACATTTAACTTTTTTCACAAAAATGTTACTTTAGACCCAATTTTTTCTATTTTCACAGGGGTAACAGGAAAAAATGGAGCCCAAATTTCTCTTGAGCGTGCTGATACCCCATATGTGAGGGAATACCACTGTTTGGGCGCACTGCAGGGTTCGGAAGGGAAGGAGCGCCATTAGACTTTTTGAATATAAAATCTGTCTGAATAATTAGCAGACGCCATGTTGCGTTTGGAGAGCTCCTGATGTGCCTAAACAGTGGAAACCCCCCACAAGTGACACCATTTTGGAAACTAGACCCCTTAGGGAACTTATCTAGATGTGTGGTGAGCACCTTGAACCCCAAGGTGCTTCATAGAAGTTTATAATATTGAGCTGTAAAAATAAAATTTTCACATTTTTCCCACAAAAACGTTTTTCATCCCTTAATTTTGCATTATCATAAGGGTAATAGGAAAAATTGCACCATGAAATTTGTTGTGCAATTTCTCCTGAACAGGGTGATACCCCATATGTGGAGGCAAACCACTGTTTGGGCGCACGGCAGGGTTTGAAAGGGAAGGAGCGCCATTTGACTTTTTGAATGTAAAATTTGTCTGAATAATTAGCGGATGCCATGTTGCGTTTGGAGAGCTCCTGAAGTGCCTAAACAGTGGAAACCCCCCACAAGTGACACCATTTTGGAAACTAGACCCCTTAGGGAACTTATCTAGATGTGTGGTGAGCACCTTGAACCCCAAGGTGCTTCACAGAAGTTTATAATATTGAGCTGTAAAAATAAAATTTTCACATTTTTCCCACAAAAACGTTTTTCATCCCTTAATTTTGCATTATCATAAGGGTAATAGGAAAAATTGCACCATGAAATTTGTTGTGCAATTTCTCCTGAACACGCTGATACCCCATATGTGGAGGCAAACCACTGTTTGGGCGCACGGCAGGGTTTGAAAGGGAAGGAGCGCCATTTGACTTTTTGAATGTAAAATTTGTTTGAATAATTAGCGGACGCCATGTTGCATTTGGGGAGCCCCTGATGTGCCTAAACAGTGGAAACACCCCACAAGTGACACCATTTTGGAAACTAGACCCCTTAGGGAACTTATCTAGATGTGTGGTGAGCACCATGAACCCCAAGGTGCTTCACAGAAGATTATAATATTGAGCTGTAAAAATAAAATTTTCTAATTTTTCCCACAAAACCGTTTTTCATCCCTTAATTTTGCATTATCATAAGGGTAATAGGATAAATTGCACCATGAAATTTGTTGTGCAATTTCTCCTTAGTACGCCGATACCCCATATGTGGGGGAAAACCACTGCTTTGGTGTACGGCAGGGTTCGGAAGAGAAAGGAGCGCTATGTTGGCTGGGATAGGTGGCAGACACCATGTCACATTTGAAGAGTCGCTGACATGCCGAAACAGCAGAAACCCCCACAAGTGACCACATTTTGTAAACTACACCTCTCAAGGAATTCATCTAGGGAAGTAGTGAGTATTTTTAAATTTTTAAATTTATACCACTGGGCAGTGAAAAAAGCATAATTATATTTTTACCACAAAAAAATGTTTTACCCTCAGATTTTACATTTTCACACAGGGCAATGGGTAAAAATGGTGCCGAAAGGTGTCACACAATTTCTTCTAAAAGTGGCAATACCCCATATGTGGCTGTATCGTACCACTCAGCCATACGGCGAGATCTGGGGGGGACGGAGTGCTATTTGACAATTGGAGAACAAATTATTGTAGAATAGGCATTTGGATTTGGGAGCACAAAATTTTCTGAATTTCTTTTGGGGGGAAAGGGCCATTTCGCTTTTCCAGAGCCTTTCTGCTACCAGTAACTTGGAAGTCCCTTATATTTTTAACAGATGACAGACCTGAGTGGGGACTAGCTTTTTTTGAGGACTGAGTTGAAGCTTTTATTGGGAACATTTTATGTAACATTTATCCGGCGCTCTAGGCTGAGCACTTACATCGGGGTTTCCATCTAAATTTCCAAGTGATATAATTCAGATGAAACCCCTGCGGGATCCATTCACTGTAATGAGGCAGCAGAGTTACTCTGGACTCCGTCTGGCCTCTGTTTAGCGGTGTCCTTTTTTTCAGAAGTGCAAAAAACTGGCCAACCGCACTTTTATGCACGCCTAAAACAAATGACACCGTGGGATCCCAGGCTAGACGGCGTCCACAGTGGTCTATATCTGCCTCATTACAGGGAATCTTCCGTCATGGGTTCTGGCTGAATCACGTATTTCAGAGATTTACACAGAAACTCTGGTGTAAGTGCTCAGCGCAGAGCGCAGGATAAATGTGAGCAGAGCCTTACTGCGATCTTTCGGAGACATAATAAACAAATCAGTAGCAGGTGAAGAATTGGTTTTATTTATTTTTTACGCCGCTCCTCGTGCGGTATAAGTGATGAGATTACTTTATTCTTCGGGTCGGTGCGATTACAGTGATACCAGATTTATATCGAGTTTTTATGACAGCTGTCACACACTAAAAGACGCTTTTTTTTGCAAAATCTAGTTTTTGCATCACCATATTTTGAGAGCTATAATTTTTCCATATTTCGGCCGACAGTCATGTGATGGCTTGTTTTTTGTGGGACGAGTTGACATTTTTATTGGTACCATTTTTGGGTACGTGACATTTTTTGATCTCTTTCTATTACGTTTTTTGGGAGGTAAAATTAACAAAAACCAATTCAGGAATTGTTCTTTGAGGTTTTTTTTTATGCCGTTCTGCGTGTGGTAAAAGTGATCAGGCAGCGTTATTCTTCGGGTCAGTACATTTACAGCGATACTACACTTACTGTATATTTTTTAATGTTTTGGCGCTTTTACACAATAAAACAAATTTATAGAAAAAAATTTTTTTTTTGCATTGCTTTATTCTGAGCACTATAACTTTTTTATTTTTCGACTGATGGAGCTGTATGGCGGCTTGTTTTTTGCGGAACAAGATGACGTTTTCAGCAGTACCATTTTTATTTCTATTTTGCTTTTTGACCGCATTTTTTTCCACTTTTTGTTTGGCAATATGATGAAAAAGCATATTTTTTTGCTCCGTTTTTTATTTATTTTTATTACGGTGTGCACAGAAGGAGTTAATTAGTGTGACAGTTTTCTAGCTCGGGTTGTTTTGGACGCGGCGATACCAAATATGTGTTTTTTTTTGTTTTGTAAAATTATACGGATTTATTAGTTTAATATTTTATTTATTTATTTTTATTTATTTTGTGATTTTTTTTTAACAGTTTAAAAACTTTTTTTTACATTTTTACTTAGTCCCTGTATGGGACATTAATTTTTATTTTTCTGATCACTGATCTCATGTAATGTAATAGACATATATTACATTACATTACATGAGATCTTCCCTGTTTCAGTCAGAGTCTCCTGTCTGGCTCAGCTTGCAGGCTGAGCCAGACAGGACACCATATATGGCAGAGCTGGAGGCGGTCATGTGACCTCCAGCTGCCATAGCAACCCCAGGTCCTGGAAGGAATCGGAGGTCTTCGGAGGTAAGTAAGACGACCCCCTCTCCTCCTGCTGTCTCCTATATGCCACAATCACTATAGATCGCAGCATATAGAAGACAGCAAAGGGTTAACATCACTGGGACCTGATCCAATCAGGTCCCGATGATGTTCCCTGTCAGAGCTAATGCTCTGCACCGGAATCGCAGCGCTTGCAGGACCCTGGGGGTCCTGAGCGCTGCGAGACCACCCACCGTTTTTAAACGTCCGCACTGCACAGAGCCCAGGCAGCGCGGACGTTTATGTACAGTGGGCGGTCGGGAACCGGTTAAGAAACATCCTTTTCAGGGTGATGACTTGTATATAAGGCAAAATAAATAACCAAAAACAAAAATGCTCCTCCACACCTTTGGCTATGTTCACACGTAGTGTTTTTGATCCATTTTTGCACTTTTGCATTGCTTTTAACAGTGACAAATGCATTCACTGGGAAATGTCATTTTACCATTTTACAACCTTATCTGGCCATGTGGTGTGTGAAACATCATCAGACACATCCTGTTTCATTTATGAAGGAGGGATTGTGAAAGTCACAAACACTATTTTTACAACTTTTATATCCTTTAAGGGCCAGCAGTCGCCTGTACTTTGTTGTTCCCATTATTAAAGAGTGGGTCTCCTATACTGTTATTGCAAATGCAGTGACTGCAAGGGCTGCCAAAAATTTGGACGCAACCCAATACCCCTTTGAAGAGACATAGAGGAGGGTCTCAGTAAAAAAAATGTTCCCATTATAAAGGATTGGGTCTCCTATACTGGTAATGCCCATGCTGTGACTGCAAGGGCTGCCAAAATTTGGGAAAAACCCCACTAACAATTTAAACACACATAGACCTTCTTCTTTCTAATGGGAACATGTCATTACTGAGGCCCAGCTCTTCTATCCAGTTATAGGGTATGCAGTGAGTCAAACGGCTTCCAAAATATAGGAAAAAACCGACTAACATTTTAAAGACACATGGACTGGGCTACAGTAACGAGTACAACATGTTCCCATTAAAAAGAAGTGGGTCTCCCATACTGTTTGCCTATGGAGTGAATGCAGCGGCTGCCAAAAATGTGAAGGAACTCCTGTGTCCCTTGCAAGAGACGTAGAGTTCGGATGGACTCCTGAAAACAATGTTCCCATTATTAGAAAATGGGTCTCCAATACTGTTTGCCTATGCAGTGAATGCAACGACTGCCAAAAACTTGGATGCACTCCAATGCCCCTTGCAAGAGATGTAGAGGATGGAGGGTCTCCTGAAAACAATGTTCCGATTATTAGAAAGTGGTTCTCCCATACTGTTTGCCTATTCAGCGAATGTAACCACTGCCAAAAATATGGAGGCACTCCAATGCCCCTTGCAAGAGACGTAGAAGTCAGAGGGCCTCCAGAAAACAATGTTCCCATTATTAGGAAGTAGGTCTCCCATACTATTGGCCTATGCAGTGAATGCAATGACTGTCAAAAATTTGGAGGAACTCCAATGCCCCTTGCAAGAGACGTAGATATGGTGATATGGTAGATGTGGTGATATGGAGGAGGATGTGGAGGATGAGGATGAGGAGTAGGAGTAGCATATACCCATGTCTGGGTGTGAAGACAGAGGTGCATGGGAATAGAGTTAGACCTCCCCAAAAAACCCACTGTATTTGAGTTTATGTTACGCTGCTATCATTCGGTGGTGTTGAGAAGTCTGGCCCAATCCAGCCCTTGTTCATTTTTATAAGAGTCAGCCTGTCAGCATTTTCAGTTGACAGGCCTATCAGTTTTAATTCCACCAGTGGCACTTAAAACCCGCTCTGACAAAACACTAGTGGCAGGGCAGGCCAGTACTTACAAGGCATAGAGAGCCAGTTCATGCCATGTGTCCAACTTGGATACCCAATAATTATAAGGCACAGAGGAATCACGGAGAATGATGGTACGGTCAGCAAGGTACTCCCTCAGCATTTTCCGCAACTTTTCCCTCCTTGGAAATGTACCCTGTGCCTCAAGGCCTGTGTGATGGGAGGATCTGTGAAAACTGTCCCAAAACTTTGACAGTGTTCCCTTTGCTCTGCTGGATTGCATTTGGGTTTCTCTCACCTGTACTCCTTGGTTGTCCAACAAACTGTGACCTCTGCTGCCAGCGTTTTCAGATGCAATTTATTTTAAATAATTCCGCAACAAGGGCCTTCTCGTACTGTACCATTTTATTAGACCTGTCCAGCAAGGGAATAATAAACAGAAAGTTCTTGTAGCGGGGGCAGCGTAACATAAACTCAGCCATGTGTGCCAGACTGCTAACATGCAGGACTTCCATGTACTCACCAAGAGGACGACTGACCATGCACTCCTCCTCATCCTCATCCTCCGCCTTGTCGTCAGGCCATCCACGCTGAACAGACGGTATGACAGTTGTGCAGGTAGTACCGTCTATAGATCAGGAAACTAGCTCCTATTCTTCCTCCTCCTCCTCTTCCTCATTGTCACCAAATCCACGTTGGGATGAGATGAGGCTGGGCTGTGTGGAATCATGCTGTATGGTTCCTTGCTCCATCTCATCGTGCTTTGCCTGCAATGCATCCTCTTTAATTGTGAGCAGAGAGCATTTCAGAAGACAGAAAAGCGGGATGGTGATGCTAATTATGGTGTCATCGCCGCTAACCATCTTAGTGGAGTCCTCAAAGGTTTGGAGGATGGTACATACAGAACAGACCAAAAGTTTGGACACACCTTCTCATTTAAAGATTTTTCTGTATTTTCATGACTATGAAAATTGTACATTCAATCTGAAGGCATCAAAACTATGAATTAACACATGTGGAATTATATACTTAACAAAAAAGTGTGAAACAACTGAAAATATGTCTTATATTCTAGGTTCTTCAAAGTAGCCACCTTTTGCTTTGATGACTACTTTGCACACTCTTGTCATTCTCTTGATGAGCTTCAAGAGGTAGTCACCGGGAATGGTTTTCACTTAACAGGTGTGCCCAGTCAGGTTTAATAAGTGGGATTTCTTGCCTTATAAATGGGGTTGGGACCATCAGTTGTGTTGTGCAGAAGTCTGGTGGATACACAGCTGATAGTCCTACTGAATAGACTGTTAGAATTTATATTATGGCAAGAAAAAAGCAGCTAAGTAAAGAAAAACGAGTGGCCATCATTACTTTAAGAAATGAAGGTCAGTCAGTGCGAAAAATTGGGAAAACTTTGAAAGTGTCCCCAAGTGCAGTTGCAAAAACCATAAAGCTCTACAAAGAAACTGGCTCACATGAGGACCGCCCCAGGAAAGGAAGACCAAGAGTCACCTCTGCTTCTGAGGATAAGTTTATCTGAGTCACCAGCCTCAGAAATCGCAGGTTAACAGCAGCTCAGATTAGAGACCAAGTCAATGCCACACAGAGTTCTAGCAGCAGACACATCTCTTCAACAACTGTTAAGAGGAGACTTTGTGCAGCAGGCCTTCATGGTAAAATAGCTGCTAGAAAACCACTGCTTAGAACAGGTAACAAGCAGAAGAGACTTGTTTGGGCTAAAGAACACAAGGGATGGACATTAGACCAGTGGAAATCTGTGCTTTGGTCTGATGAGTCCAAATTTGAGATATTTGGTTCCAACCACCGTGTCTTTGTGCGACGCAGAAAAGGTGAACGGATGGACTCTACATGCCTGGTTCCCACCGTGAAGCATGGAGGAGGAGGTGTGATGGTGTGGGGGTGCTTTGCTGGTGACACTGTTGGGGATTTATTCAAAATTGAAGGCATACTGAACCAGCATGGCTAAAACAGCATCTTGCAGCGGCATGCTATTCCATCTGGTTTGCGTTTAGTTGGACCATCATTTATTTTTCAACAGGACAATGACCCCAAACACACCTCCAGGCTGTGTAAGGGCTATTTAACCAAGAAGGAGAGTGATGGGGTGCTACACCAGATGACCTGGCCTCCACAGTCACCAGACCTGAACCCAATCGAGATGGTTTGGGGTGAGCTGGACTGCAGAGTGAAGGCAAAAGGGCCAACAAGTGCTAAGCATCTCTGGGAACTCCTTCAAGATTGTTGGAAGACCATTTTTGGTGACTACCTCTTGAAGCTCATCAAGAGAATGCCAAGAGTGTGCAAAGCAGTTATCAAAGCAAAAGGTGGCTACTTTGAAGAACCTAGAATATAAGACATATTTTCAGTTGTTTCACACTTTTTTGTTAAGCATATAATTCCATAATTCCACATGTGTTAATTCATAGTTTTGATGCCTTCAGTGTGAATGTACAATTTTCATAGTCATGAAAATACAGACAAATCTTTAAATGAGAATGTGTGTCCAAACTTTTGGTCTGTACTGTATATAGATTTTGTGGAATACCTATACTAACTAATAAGGAAGCAAATCTCCTCCTAGCTCAGCAGCATCTCTCCCTACACTGCCTGATTCCGGGGTAGACTGTGACGAGCATGGCGGCGCCAGGTCTTATATAGACCTGATGACGCTGTGCGGCCAGCCAATCACTGTAATGCCACAACCAACATGGCTACGGCATTACAGTGTGTGGCAGGTATTCCCTGCATGTTCACTGGCTCTCTAAAGAGCGCCAAACATGCAGGGAGGGGATCCAAGCTCCCGCCCTAGCAACCAGGAAATACTCGTAGAGTGCCGAGCATCTCGAACAGTGAGATGCTCGGACGAGTACCAAGCAGTAGCAAGCACGTTCGCTCATCACTACTCATCACTGCAAGTTACCCTAAGGGCTTCTAAAGACACTATTCTGAGATAGTAAAGGATGTCATTAGTTGTTGAATTTTAGCATCTGCAAAACTATGTCAAATGAAAGCCTTCCATTACTTAGAGAAATCTTTTGTTTTTGTCAATATTTCAGTACATTCTGTCTTGATAGTTTTTTTGCCATCAAACAAGAATTATTGAAATAATAGTGGTAAATTCCCTTTACATTTGCCTGCAACCTAGTCACTGGTATCCCAATAGTGAAACAAAATGTCAATGGTGTCACGTCTATCAGAGGCCACAGGCTCAAAAATGCTGCCTTGGACAAACTTGGCACAAGCCCTGTATAGGGATCTTGTATTATAAAGATGTTCACTGGATTGCTTGCACGGAAGGGCTGCTGTCCAGAGGAGTGAACCAGAGGCAGGAAGGTTCTCCAGTAACGGTCAAAGCCAAGAGGTCACATCACAGACAAAATTGTAAAGCAAGCCGAGGACAAAGAATGGAATAAATCAGGACAAATCAAGAGAAGAGCACTGAGGTATATACCAGAACAGCAAAGCTACTGATTGGCAGTGGAAATCAGAACTTCATGGGTTTAAATAGCTGACTGCTCGGCTCAATCAAAACCTAGACCAAAATTAATCCCATAGCTCCAGTATTAGGCAGCTCCAAAAGTCCCAGGGAAAAAAATAGGACTGTCACGCGTCACAAGCAATAGACGGGTGCCTCTGCCCAGTGGTCAAAGCAGAAACACTAATCAGGTGATACAAATAGATGGAGCAGTAGATGCAATCTCCAAGTTTTCTAGGCTTTTAACTTAATATTGACTCAAAAGGCATGAAAGGCTATGCATTCCCATATACCATGGAAAAAGTCCATTGCATTAGCCAATTTAAACCTATAATGGTGTGATTTTTTTTCTTCAGCTCCAATCTTATCGCGATTGTACTTAAAAAAAAAAAAAGCACAGCATGCTGCGATTGCAAGCTGAATTGAGATCGCATGCACTCATATAAGCCTATGGGTGCATATGAATCATAGCACTGCACTCAGATATCACCCGAGAGCAGTGCGATTCCCGCAACAGGGGAGATAGAGAATTTACTCTATACTCCCACTGCAGCTGTGCTGCGATCCTCTCTGTGCGAGAGGATCAGAGCACAGAGCACTGACACTCGACTCCCGCTTGCAGCAGAGCAGGAGCCCAGTGTCATTAGCATATCGCATTCAATGCTCTCGCATCAGATGCCATACGCTAGTGGGACCCAGGCCTAAGTATGTTAATCTTTTAGTCAAATCATACATTGATGTCAATATTTAAAAAAAAAAATATGAATGAATGAGGAATGTTGTAAAAACTTGTCAGGGCATAATTGATGAAGAGCATAAAAGCATATTAGTTTAAGTTCCATGTAAATTAATAAAATCAAGTCTATCACAATATATTTTTTTAAACAAAAAACATTCCCAATTTATTAGATAGCTTTATATTAAAGATAAATATAAGAAATTATGCATAGTTGCTGAGACATATTGCTGTACTCGTACACATTTATAAAATATTCATACCATAGTATGCTGCAAGTTTTTGCATACAGTGACACCTGAATAAGGAATGCCAGAACAAAAGAAGTATTTGCGTCTTTGTGACATTACACTGTGATCTTAATGCTTTTTCTTTAAATTGTATGTTAAAAATAGCATAATGCTTGTACAGGTAATATATTTTATGACAGGACACAGCATATTTTTATTAGAAGAAAGCTTTTAAGTAACATAGAATAGATGTATATACAGTAGTGCCATGACCTACGAGCAATGCATTTAATAATGAATAAATTATGTAAAATTGAATTGAATATCTACACTTCAGCAGGGAAGAATACTGGAAATTCTTATGAAATGTTAATGTCAACACTAATAAATTCCATGGTATTGGAAGATCAGTAGAACAGTTAAAGGCTCCTTACATATCTCAGGCTAATTAAATAACAGGTAAAGGCTCCTTTATGCCGCATCACTTTTTGCCGTTTCAAACTGCATAAACATATTTTAATATTGCTATAACAAGAATTTAGTAGGATGTTTTAATATGCACTTTGGTAAAGTTTTTTTTATTTAATATAATTTTATGCATGAATTCTATAAAAAAAACTATTGCAAAAGTGCCAGAAAGAAAGTCACTATTACAAGCCTGCTCCAGCTACATTTGCCACATGCCCAGTGAAGCAAGATGAATTGGTCCCATCTTCATCTGCGTAACACTAATGCACCAGCTGCTGATGGTTTATAATGCTATGACTGCACGACTCTAGAGTAACCCTTGCCCACCTTTTATTGCTAAATTTAAAGTTTTATTCTCAAGTTGTGCCTTGAGCAGCATCCAGCTTTCCATTCTCTTTACTTCCTTGTTACTGACAGGCAGGCACTCTTCCTTGAGTGACAGTTCTGGTTAAGTAGCTTCCTCCTACAACTAAGCTTATGCTACTGTGATACATCAACAGTCTGTCAGTGTCAGTGAGTTTGGAAGTCTAGACTTATATCTTTATTTTTGCCTATAGATCTACAATCTCAAGATCCAAGCATTGCCATGATCAAAAGAAAAAAACACTCACAATCGGTGATAGAAACAATCACAGACATTTAACACATCTGATGCTGCTGTCAATAGTGACAACAACATCGATTGGCATAGCAGAGGGAGGGAACTCCCTCTTCGCTCCAATCGGCATAACGCGATTTCAATCGCGTTATACCGATGGTCTCCATGGTGACCCCAGGCCAAAAGAACAGGAGCTGACACGCCTCCTCCCTTTCTGCGAAACACTGATCTAGTGTGGCTTGCAAAAGTATTCACCCCCTTAGCTTTTTTCCTGTTTTGTAACATTACAACATGTTTTTATATATTTTTATAATCGATTTGTGTGTGATGCTTCAGCCCTAAATAGTCTAAGTTGCTGAAGTGAAGTAAGAAAAATATGAGAATGGATTAACTTTATGGGATCAAATAGCTAAAAATTGTCATGTGCATATATATTCAACCCTTTTGCTATGATGCCCCTAAAAAATCCTGGTGCAAGCAATTACCTTCATAGTTCACATGCTTAGTGAAAGGAAGTCCACCTGTGTGCAATCTAAGTGTCACATGGTCTGTCAGTATATGCACACCTTTTCTGAAAGGTCACAAAGGCTGAAACACCATTAAGCATGAGGTACCACTAACCAAACAACAAAATAGACTTACATTGAGAGCTTGTGGACTGTTACCTCTGACTTCTTATCAGTCAGAAATTGTGGTTACAAGATGAAGACCTAGGACCAAAAGGAAGAGCAAAAAACGACCACTGGTGGGTATAATGCTAGGGTCAGGGAACTTAGATTAGTGGCACTGATCCAGCACCAAAAAAAAAAAAAAAAAGGCTGAAGTGGTACTTTCAGGAGTGACACTGATGAGCTGTCAACTATGCTTGTTAGGCAGAAATTAAGTTAAAGTATCATAAAGGATTACACAGTCATTTTGACTGTTACGGATCCGGGTGGTGGAACCTCTGTGCTGTGATACAAGGAGGGACCAGAGGGTGCAACTAAGTGCCTACCCTTACTGACCCTGGCCACACGGCGGCTTAGTCGACTCCGTGAACCAAGGAGGGACCGGGAAGGTGAACCAGGTGCCACTCTGGGACTGACCTTGTGTGAGAGCAGGTGACTCCCACGGGACTGATGGCTGAAGCCAACAGGCACAGCAGATGAGCACGGCTGGTAGACAAGCAGGTCACGCGGGTAGACAAGCAGGCGGGCATGGCAGATAGACAGGCAGGCGGGAACGGCTGAAAGACAGGCAGGCGGGCACGGCTGATAGACAAGCAGGCAGACACGGCTGATAGACAGGCAGGAGGGCACGGCTGATAGGCAGGCGGGCACGGCTGATAGGCAGGCGGGCACGGCTGATAGGCAGGCGGGCACGGCTGATAGACAGGCAGGAGGGCTCGGCTGATAGACAGGCAGGAGGGCACGGCTGATAGACAGGCAGGCGGGCACGGCAGATAGGCAGGCGGGCGGACACGGCTGATTGACCAGCAGGCGGGCACAGCTGATGGACAGGCAGGCGGGCACGGCTGATAGACAAGCTGGCGGGCACTTGAACCTGAGGGCTGAGGAGAGTGTTAGCACACACACAACAACTTTGCACAGGCACCGCCATTTTGGAGGAGGTGCCTTATATAGGGGCAGTCCTCCGGCCATTGGTGGGGACTCTTTGGGATGGCGCACGCGGCCCCTTTAAGAGGGAGGGAGTGCACGTGTGTGCGCCCTAAGTACAGTGCCCGGGGAGCTGTATGTAGTGCACGCACCCCAGGCAGATGCAGCAGGGGAGCCAAAGGAAACCGGACTGGGACCGCGGTGGTGAGAGGATTGGCGCACCCCCCTTTACGCCCCCTCTTCTTTTAGGCCTTCAAGAAATTTTTCTAGAAGACGAGGAGCATGAATGTTCTCCCTGGGCTCCCAAGACCTCTCCTCAGGACCAAACCCCTTCCAATCCACAAGAAAGAAAGTCTTTCCTCATACCCTCTTGATGGCCAAAATATTCTCTTCCTCAAAGATGTCCTCAGGAGAGACTGGAGCTGGAGTGGTACCTGGATCATCAGAGAAAGGATTAAGGACAACAGGCTTGAGGAGAGACACATGAAAGGAATTGGGAATCCATATGGAGGCAGGGAGTTTCAGCTTGTATGCCACTGGATTTATTTGGTTCAGAATCTCAAAAAAAAATGATGAACCACGGGCCCAACTTGTATGATGGTATCTTGAGACGGCCATATTTGGAGGGAAGCCAGACCTTGTCTCCCGGATGAAATAGAGGCAGATCCAGACGTCTCTTATCGGCATGCTTCTTCATCCGCTCGGAGGACTGAAGAAGCGCAGATTTAGTGTCTTCCCAAATCACCGAAAAGTCACTGATGAGAGACTTCGCGGCAGGATTGTCCACTAAAGAAGAGACAGGAAAAGGAATTCGGGGGTGTCGACCGTAAACCACAAAAAACAGAGACTTAGCAGAGGACTCACTCACATGGTTGTTATAAGAAAACTCGGCCCAAGGCAGAAGTTCTACCCTATCGCTATGGTGAGCGTTGACAAAGTGCTGAAGAAAACTGGCAAGAATCCAATTAATACATCCCACCTGACCATTGGACTGAGGATGATAGGCCGAAGAAAAGTCCAAAGAGACATTCAGCAGCTTGCACGTGGCTCTCCAGAAGTGAGAAGTGAACTGAACTCCTCTGTCCGAGACAATGTGGAGGGGTAAGCCGTGGAGATGAAAGATGTGACGGATGAAGTCTTTAGCCAGCACAGGTGCGGATGGGAGACCAGGCAAAGGAATGAAGTGAGCCATCTTGGAGAAGCGGTCAGCAACCACCCATATGACGGTAGAACCGGCAGATACCGGATGATCAGTGATGAAGTCCATAGCAATGTGTTGCCAAAGAGCAGAAGGCATGGGGAGAGGAAGAAGCCGACCAGCTGGGAAGTGCCTAAGTATCTAGTTATGGGCACAGGAGGAATAAGCCGCGACAAAATCCGCAACATCCTTGCACAGAGTGGGCCACCAATAATGTCTGCAATGAGCAGAAGCATCTTCCTCTGGCAGGCATGACCAGCCAATTTGGACAAATGACCCCAGAGTAAGACCCTCTTCCTATCCTGAGCCGCTACAAAGGTCTTACCAGGAGGTAGATGAGACAGGTCAAATGGAGCAACAGTCACTATTCTGGAGGGGTTAATGATGTGTAGAGGCTCCTCCTCTTGGTTGGTAGACAGAAAAGAGCGGGGTAAAGCGTCAGCTTTAATATTCTTGTCTGCCTGGCGGTAATGGAAAGTGAAGCTGAAACGAGCAAAGAACAAAGACCATCTGTCCTGACGCGGATTTAGTCTTTGGGCGGTCTGCAAGTAAGCGGGGTTTTTATGGTCAGTGTAGATGACCACTGAGTACAGAGCCCAACCAAGCAAGTAGCGTCACTCCTCCAGCACTAATTTGATGGCCAGCAGTTCTCGATCCCCTATGGAGTAATTGCACTCGGACGAAGCCGCAGGTCACCATTCACCCGGACGAGGATTTCTGGGTGAGCACTGCTCCGGCCCCGGAGGAAGAGGCATCAACCTCCAGAAAGAACTGTTTATTGCAATCTGGATTATATAGCACTGGAGCGGAGGAGAAGGATTGCTTAAGAGAGACAAAGGCACTTTCCGCCTCGGAAGTCCATTCCTTGGGATTTGCTCCTTTACGCGTAAGAGCAGAGATGGGAGCAGTCCAGGAGGAGAAATGAGGAATGAAGAGGCGGTAATAGTTAGCGAATCCCAGAAACCGCTGAGTAGCCTTCAACCCATCAGGTCGGGACCACTTTAAGACGGCAGACACCTTCTCGGGATCCATCCACAGTCCGGTCTCAGAGATGATATACCCAAAAATGGTAGGGATGTCTGCTCAAAGAGGCATTTCTCGTACTTTGCATACAGGCAATTTTTTCGGAGCCTCAGCAGTACCTGACGAACATCCCTCCGGTGAAAGGGCAGTTCAGGGGAGAATACCAAGATATCGTCCAGGTACACCACCACGCAGAAATACAGGAGATCTCGGAAGATGTCGTTCACTAACTTCTGGAAGATGGCTGGAGCATTACAGAGACCGAAGGGCATCACGCGGTACTCGTAGTGACCATCCCGAGTGTTGAATGCCGTCTTCCACTCGTCTCCCTGGCGAATCCAGACCAGATTGTACGTCCCATGAAGATCGAGCTTAGTAAAGATCTTCACGCCTTTTAGGCGGTCATACAGCTCCGAGATGAGAGGCAGGGGGTACTTATTTATGATGGTAATCTGGTTTAGGCCCCTATAGTCGATACATGGACGAAAAGAGCTGTCTTTCTTTTTGATGAAGAAGAATCCTGCTCCAGCCAGAGAGATGGATTTCTGGATAAATCCCCTAGCAAGATTCTCTTCTATGTACTCAGACATAGCACGGGTCTCAGCCAGCAACAAGGTGTAGATTCTCCCGCGAGGAGGTGAAGCACCAGGTATTAGGTCGATGGGGAAATCATACGGCCTATGAGGTGGTAGTGTCTCTGCCTCCCTTTTATCAAAGACATCCGCATATGAACAGTAGGGTGCTGGCAGGCCAGGTAGGTTAGTTGGAGTAGACGGAGGTCGAGCAGGACGAACCGAAACCAGACAGGACTTATGACATTCCTGACCACAACGGAGCACCTCACCTAAGCTCCAATTCAGGATGAGCTCATGTCCCTGTAACCAAGGCAGGCCAAGCAAGAGGGGATGAGAGAGACCGGACAGCACGTAAAAGGAGATCCTCACCGAATGTAGCATTCCCACCTGAAGGGTTACAGGCTCAGTGACAAACAAGATGGTCTCAGAGAGAAGCTTACCATCCACAGAGGAAACTGCTAAAGGATCAGCCAGATGTATGGTAGGAATCTGATATCGCACCACAACAGCCTGTTGAATGAGGTTTCCAGCGGCTCCGGAATCCAGATAGGCTGTCTCGATGAAGCGGGTGTCATCACTGGTAACTGAAATGGACAGAGCCAAGGGCAGAGAGGAAGAACTTTTGCCTAGGATGACCTCTCCGAGCGGTCCTAGACACTGGAGTTTCCCTCTCTCACCGGACAGGAGGGGATTAGATGCTCTATACTGCCACAGTAGAAGCAACTCCCCTCGGGATCTCCTGAGAAGACTTGACCATGTTAACTTGGTCTATTTGCATAGACTCTGGAAAAGTCCGGAGGGGACTGGCCTTTGGAAGGTTGGTGAGAGGCGCAGGGGCCCTTTAAGAGGGAGGGAGCGCACGCACCCTAAATACAGTGCCCGGGGAACTGCGCGTGGTGCGCGCTCCCCGGGCAGATGCAGCAGAGGAGCCAGAGGACACTGGACCGGGACCGCAGCAGTGAGGGGATCGGCGCCTCTGCCTGGCAGGAGGCAGAGACGCCGACGCTACATTGACATTAAGTTTCAAAATAATTACAGGAACGTTATCAACTGAAATCTGGTGACATATCTGCTTTAATTCAGTCTGCAATGTGAGTGGAAGCTTTGTAAGTTGAGCTTACATAAAAAGAAAATTTTCTTGAGCCTCCCTGAAAATTATTTGGGAAGTAGGCATGTATAGCCTGCAACCAATATGTTACCTAGGAGTCTGACTTTCCATTATTTTGATAGGACACCACCTATAATAAATGGCTTCTGTTAAGATGTATTTATATTTTTGTACAAAATCATAAAATATTATTTTTAAAATAGGAGATACTACTTGCATAAAATGGCTAAAAGTCAATTCTCTTATGAAATTCTACATTTTAAGGCTCAATAGAATGCACCCTTCTCATCAAAAGTCTCCTGATCGCTTCAAAGGAATGGACTATACTGTCCAGTGGTAGTTGTCATGGAAACAGTGAATTAAGGGGGCTAGTGTGGTTGAAAGTAAAAGATCTAAAAGTATCCTGTCAATATAGGTGTAGAAAGGCTGATGTATTGCTTTTATCCTTTAAAAAAAGGCTGTGACACAGATATCTACTGCTCACAAAACTTTGTGCTGCTTGTAAGATGAAAAAGGAAATCGTGTTTGAAAAGAGGATATAGCTAAAGTGAAAAGATGGACGCTCATGTTACCCAAAGATGGCATTTATTTATGATGGCTATGAAAGGCAGCCAATTCCATCAAGCATTGTTCTACAAACCTTTATGACAAATTGCTTAGAAAATGACTGATTTTTCATATCTCCCTATTATTCTACGCTCAGAAATGGCGGGTGCAGTGAATGGAGAAGGGAAGACAGTATGTAAAGTCAAAAAGCACCAGTGGGCATGTTTAAAAATAGAACTGAATTTCAATTTTGTGCTGCCTAAGGGGTATGTAGTGGAGAAAATGCACACCTTACCTTATTGATGGAGCTTGAATTACAGTGTGGTAGCAATGACCTTTATTATTGCACAGTAATGTTGTGTGCAGCATTTGTTTCAGGCAGCTGGGTTACCAGGAAAAATATTTTATTACAGAAATCACAACAAGAAAGGTGATAAAGTTAAATGGCTCTCAGAAATCAATGTTCCCAAGAATTCTTCATCCTCGATCATTCACGGTGAATAAAAGTAATTCCGGTACTTTAATAAATCTTATTTGTCAAGTCATTTTCATCCAAATAAGGACTTGGAGTATGAAAATGAATATGTGGCGATCATGGTGAATACTCATAGAAATGAGAAAGGTCATTACACACTGAGATGTAAAGTTTTTATATATCTACAGCGGGTGAAATAATAATATATATATATATATATATATATATATATATATATATATATATATATATATATATATATATTATATAACATTATATATAAACAGTGGGTGAAATAAGTATTGAACACGTCACCAATTTTTGAAGTAAATACGTTTCTAAAGACGCTATTGACATGTAATTCTCACCAGATATTGGTAAGAACTCATGCAAACCACACAGGCAAAGAAATAAAACTGTAGATGTCCATAAATTAAGTTATTATTTATTCATATAGCACCATTGATTCCATGGCGCTGTATATAAGGAGGGGTTACATACCAAATGCAGATATCACTTACAGTAAACAAACTAACAATAATAGACTGGTACAGAGGGAAGAGGACCCTGCCCTTGCGGGCTTACGTTCTACAGGAATGGGGAGAAGAGAGTAGGTTGGGGGGTTGCAGTTTCTCTGGTGTTGTTGAGGTGGCAGCAAGCAAGGGTCATGGCATGCTGTACAGTAAGCTTGTTTGAAGAGATGGGTTTGACGCGCCCCTGGGCCTGTGTCGCGCTGCGTTGCGCACGCGGGAGCCTACCCGGAGCCGGATCAGTGGAGGGTTGTAGTCTCGTGGCGGTGACCCGGTCCGTGCCCAGGGAGTCAAACTAGACGGCAGTCTATTAGTAGTAAATAGTTGAGGACTACGCCACCCGTTGAGTGCAGCCAGGGAGCTGCTGCTGCAGGGCAGACCGCTGAGGCCGGTGGTAGGATTGTGCAGCGTGATAGTATAACCCCCAACGGGAGGGGTATGGCCTCAGGGCAGCCGACGTGGATGATGGGGGTAGCAGGAACCACTCAGAGACGGTACGGTGTAGTTCAGGGTCTTTACTGGTAACAACGACAGACCCTCCCGGAGTACTTGCTAGCAAACGGGGCCTGGTCAGTCTTTGAGCAGATGGGATCTCCCCTGGCCAGGCGTAGTTGTAGGCCTCCCAAACTGACTGTACTCTTCTGGCTACCTTGCTAGAAGCTGATGTAAGTAGCCCACGTCCCTGAGTGTACCGTGTGGTGCTCACCCGTATGGCCGGTGACTCGGGGCCTTCTAATGGCTTCCGCTCCACGATGGCGGTGCTGGTCCCACGCGTGTGACCGTGCCTTCGGGCTTCTGGGCCAGAGGACCTGAAATCCCCTGCCTGACGGATTCTGCTGCTGGGTAGGAGTTAGTCCCCACAGCCTCGGACTCCGGGTCCGGTAAAGAATCTTCTTAGTCAGGGCGAACTCTGCAGCTGCCAGCCCCTGACTCCTTGTAACTCTGCTGTTTCCTATGCTGCTTCTTGTCTCCACTCTCCTTGTCTGACTCACCCTGCCTCAGCCCCGGGTTTATACAGGGGAAGTTCTTCCCCTCCCAAGACTGGGCAGGAGGTGTGGCATGCACAGGATCCCTGACCAAAGGACCTCCCACCTGCTCTCAGACATAACATTACATTACTGTGGAAAACCAGACCCCTGGGGTGCCACATTCCCCCCTAGTGAAATTTAGTACTCCGGGACTAAACACATTTAGAAAAACATAACAAGGCAAAAAAACATTAATAATACAATAAGAAAACATATAAAGATGGTTACGGCGTGTCCGCAACCGGGTGCAGTCTCTGAAAGAAGCAAGGTGTCCATTTCACCAACACAGGGAGACGTAACCAGGTAGGGGTCTGTCCTACCCCGAGTCCTTAACAGTCTCTAGTCCATCCTGGGTTACGCTCCAACTATGTACAAGGATTCCCGGTAAATCCACCAAGG
Source organism: Phyllobates terribilis (assembly GCF_046119375.1). NCBI lineage: Eukaryota > Metazoa > Chordata > Amphibia > Anura > Dendrobatidae > Phyllobates > Phyllobates terribilis. Next base: position 418,403,344 of record NW_027362762.1, on the reverse strand, counting down.
TTTCCTAAAAACAACTGGAAACACAAAATTATACACAAGCAACAATACACAGATAAACATAAATAAAACTATTTTTACACTTCAAATTCTCCAGCGTGCGGGTAACTGGCCTCTAGTGGCCCTAGTGGACCTACGGAGCTGACTGTCTGGCCCTGAACTACAGGGTGTAGGAGCTGTCAAGGGTAAACTGGGCAGCTGTCTACCGGCTCTTTGTCTCACTAGGGGTACGGCAGGCTCACTATAAGCAGAGGGTTGATTCTCCTGTTCTACTCGTGTGGAGTCTTCTGCCTCCTGGACCGGCTGTTCTTCCAGCTCTACCCGTTGCTCCGTTGGTTCTTGGGATGATGGTTGGAGGAAGGTGAGTACGGGTACCACAACTGCACCATTGACTTGAGTCCAAGACCGAGGGAAGTCCCCGAGCACGGTACTAACCATATCTTCCCTTTCTCCCATGGGTCGATGGTCTTCTTGTTCCTCTTCAGGGTTCCTCAGTTGTTCGGGACACTTCTTCAGGTGGTCCCGGGACACAATGGCTGTGGTTTCCCCTCCGTCTTTACTGATGGTACAAACCTTCGGGTTCTCGTGGCTTGAGGGCAGTACGGTGTACGGGTCCTTCTCCCACTGGTCATCCAACTTGTGGAGCCGTCTTTTCCTCTTCAAGACCTGCTCTCCGGGTACCAGGGGAACAGCGGGAGCATACTGGTTGTAAGTCTTCTCTTGTCTTTCCCTAGCCTGACAGAGACTTCGCTCCACGCTCTCTTGTACTCTCCGGTACTGCTGCTGCCTCTCTGTGTCCCAGTCTGTTTCTGGTGAAGTGTCCTCAGGTGTCAGGACTCCCATTTCCAGGTCAACAGGTAACTTACCAGGTCTCGCCCTCATTAGGTAAGCCGGGGTACAGTTGGTGGAACCTACCGGGATGTGGTTGTATAGGTCCACCAGATCGGGCAACTTCTCAGGCCACAGACTGCGTTCTTCCAGGGGCAATGTTTTTAGAAGATCCATTACCACCTGGTTCATTTTTTCACAAAGTCCATTAGTTTGCGGATGGTAGGGTGTCGTCCTTATCTTCCGGCAGCCATACAGATTGCAGAATTCCTGGAAGACCTCCGCTTCAAAGGCAGGTCCCTGGTCCGTCAGCACTTGGTCCGGGTACCCGTGTGGACGGCAGAAGTGCTGCTGGAAGGCTCTAGCTGCTGTTTGAGCCGTTAAGTCCTTGACGGGGACGACAACCAAGAACCGGGAGTAATGATCCACGATGGTTAACGCGTAGACGTAGCCACTTCTGCTTGGGGTCAGTTTTACATGATCCAAGGCTACCAGTTCCAACGGTTGCCGGGTGACGATGGACTGCAGGGGAGTCTTCTGGCTGGCCCGGTCCTTCCTTCTCAGATTGCACGGGCCACAGTCTCTGCACCACTTCTCGATGGTTCCCCTCATGCCTACCCAGTGGAACCGCTCGCGCAGCAGGAACTCCAGCTTTTTCCACCCGAAGTGTCCAGCTCCGTCGTGGTATGCCTCCATCACCATGGCTGCGTCTCTTCGTGGCACCACTAGTAGTTCATGCGTCCGGGAGTTGACCATTCTGCGGCACAACTTCCCCTTGTAAAGGAATAGTCGACTCTTCTCCGCCCATAGTTGTTTGGCTTCCTCCGGAGCGTCTGGTTCAAGGCGAGCCTCCGGCCGAGTCAGCATCTCCTTCACTAGTCGGACGGCAGGGTCGCTGTCTTGCGTTTCCGCCCAGTTGTAGTGGGGTAAGGGGTTCAACGTAGCAGCCTGCTTACCCCTTACCCGGTGGGAATACTGGATAGTCCCATGACGGTGGAACGCAGGGAGTTCAACTTCTTCCAGTCCCTCCGGATCTTCTCCTTCGTCCGGCAGGTTGGGCATCCTGGACAGGGCATCCGCGTTAGTATTGGAGCGTCCTGCCCGGTATTTGATTGTGAACTCGTAGTTGGACAGACGGGCCATCCACCTCTGCTCCAGGGCACCGAGTCTTGCCGTGTCCAGGTGTATCAACGGGTTGTTATCCGTGTATACGGTGAACCGGGAAGAAGCGAGGTAATGCCTAAAGCGCTCGGTGACTGCCCATACCACGGCCAGGAACTCTAACTTAAATGAGCTGTAATTCTCGGGGTTCCTTTCGGTGGGTCGCAGTTTTCGGCTGGCATAGGAGATTACTCGTTCTCTCCCCTGCTGAATCTGGGACAGTACGGCTCCTAGCCCGATGTTACTGGCGTCGGTGTAGAGGATGAAGGGCTGGCTATAGTCCGGGTACGCCAAGATTTCATCCCCCGTGAGGGCCATCTTCAGCTGGCGGAAGGACTCCTCTTCTAGCTCTTCCCATTTGAAGGGCGGCTTCTGGTTCTTGGCCTTCCGGGACTGGCCTATCAGGAGGTCCTGCATAGGCGCTGCCTTTTTGGTGAAACCGGGAATAAACCTTCGGTAGTAGCCTACCAACCCTAGGAACTGCCGCACTTCTTTTACGCTGGAGGGGCTTGGCCATCCCTTAATTGCGGTGATCTTATCGGGGTCGGGAGCCACTCCGTCAGCGCTCACCACGTGTCCCAGGTATTGCACCTTTGGTTTCAGGAGGTGACACTTGGAGGGTTTCACCTTTAGGCCGTAACTCGCCAGAGCTTCGAACACCTCCGCCAGGTGTTTCAGGTGGTCCTCATAAGTTTTGGAGTATACGATGACATCGTCCAGGTACAACAGGACCGTCTCAAAGTTTCTGTGGCCCAGACAGCACTCCATTAATCGTTGGAAGGTTCCTGGGGCGTTGCAGAGTCCGAACGGCATGCATGTGAACTCGCTAAGTCCCATCGGGGTGGTGAATGCGGTCTTCTCCCGGTCCGCCTCTGCTACAGGAACCTGCCAGTACCCGCTAGTGAGATCCAAGGTAGAGAAGAAGTTAGCAGATCTTAAAGCAGCCAATGACTCCTCTATCCTTGGTAAGGGGTACGCATCCTTGTGTGTGATACGGTTGATTTTCCGGTAATCTACACACATCCTCATGGTGTTGTCTTTCTTTTTGACTAAAACTAGTGGGGCTGCCCAGGGGCTACAGCTATCCCGGATTACCCCAGCCTCCTTCATGTCTCGAAGCATCCCCTTGGCGTGTTGGTAGTGTGCAGGGGGTACGGGTCGATACCTCTCTTTTATGGGAGGATGATCTCCCGTGGGGATGCGGTGTTCTACCCCCTTGACCCGCCCAAAGTCTAACGGGTGTTTACTAAACACTCTCTCATACTCTTGAACCACCCGATAGACTCCTTGTTTCTGATGTGAGGGAGTGGAATCAGTACCCAAATGTAGTTGCTGACACCAGTCCTCCATGTCTTTCTTAGAGCCGTTACCTTCCTCCGGGTGAGATGGAGGCAAGGGTTCCACAGATTGTATAGAATTTTGATTAGTGGTATATAATTTGGCTAGCGTGGCATACCGGGGCAGGTACACTTCCCTCTCCCCGATATTTATTATGCGAATGGGCACCCTCCCATGGCGTACATTGACCACCCCCCGTGCTGTCAAAATGGTGGGCCTACTGTCTGAGTAAACTGGTTCCACCATTGCCTGGTAATCTCTTCCTCTCAGACCAATAGCTGCCCGGCACCAAATCATCATTTCACTTTTTGGGGGCATGGCAATAGGAAAAGGGTCACACATTCTTACGCTACCAATCTCACCGCCGGAGAGTTCCACTTGTTGCCGTTGCATCAGTGCCCGGATCTCTTTCTGGAGCACCCGCTGCTCGCCGGGGCTGGCGTTCTTGGCAACCTGCTGTAAAAGGAAAATCACCTCTGCAAGACAATTTTCAATTACGTTAGTTCCCAGAGTTATTTTTGGGTGACTCTCATGTTTATCAATATCTACAATGATCAGTCCCTGTGCGGCCAGTTTGACTCTACCGATTTTGAGGGCCACCTCTTTAAATCCGATCTGTGGCACGGGCTGGCCATTGCTGGCGATGATACTCAAGTCGTCGTCAGGGTAGTGGGTAATATCCGAGTCATTCCAGTACTGCTTGAAGAGCACGTACGGGATGGTGGTGACCTGTGACCCGGTATCCAGTAGGGCACTCATGGGAATGCCATCCAGTACCACAGGCAAGACTGGACGTCCTCCCACATATCTGTCGCGCCAGTTCGATGGGCCTGGTGATCTTTTTCCTGGGGGTTGGCCCTCTACCCCAGGTTGTGCCCGTTTAAAGAACAGTACCTTTCCATATGTCCGGATTGATTGCAGCGGCGGCAGATGGGTCGTCCGTCCTCGCTGTATCGGTCACTGGGTCTTCCTCTGGCCGGTGGGGTCCTCCTTGGTCGACGCCACGGGATGTCCTCCGGTCCGGATGCCAGCTGGATCTTCCCTGGGGTGGAAACCTGTAAAGACTGCACAGTTCGGGTTAGCGCAGCAACGCTCTTAGCTAGCTCTTGGACCTGATGGTGTAGGTCTGGAGCCGGGTCATTGTCCAAAGCCTGCGCATCAGCTCCCACAGGCCCTGCTGACAAGGGCGCCGCCTCCTGGTAGTAAGTGGTAGTGGGGCGTCTGTGGGTCACAACGCCATCTGGTGCCGGTTCTCGGAGCACCCGGATGGCTCTGTCCTTGAACTGTGCAAAGTCCAGATGGGGATCCTGTAAGGCCATTGCCCGCAACTGGGTTCGGTGGGCATTGCAATATAAACCCTCTATAAATTGTTCAGTCAACAGCCTGTCCTCGTTTCCCACCCCATCAGGGTCGGTCTGCTTTATGGCCCTCAGGGCCTCTTGTAGGTTTAGTGCATAGTCCCTTATACTCTCATGCGCTCGCTGCTTGCACCCGTAGAATCTAAGCTTAATCTCGGCTGAGGTGCGGGTATCAAAGGTGTCCTTCAGCCGGGTTAGTATCCCTGCGACAGTCTTCCTCCCAGGTGGCCAGGATTTTACTTCCCTTTTGGCTGCCCCGGTTAGTTGGGCCACCAGGATGCTCACTTTTTGCTCTTCTGTGAGGGGGTACACCTGGAAGAGGCTATCCAGCTTTTCTCTAAAGTCATGCAGGGTATGTGACTCCCCTGAGTACTGGGGTAGCCAGGCTGCTCCTGGGATATAGGGCATGGTGAAGGGCATAACTGCAGCAGCGGTAGCGCTGGCGGGGGTTGGGGCAGTGAAGCTCTCCTCCGTATCCGACATCTTCCTCCCCCCTAGTGGACCGTGGCCTACCTTGCGATGATCCTCTTCCGTAGGCCGCGGCTCCGCAGTGGATCGTCAGGGTTGAGGACCTTCCGTCGCGCTCCGGTGACGTCGGCGTCTGCTGGGCTCCTTCCAGGACCTTACGCAACGTCCGGACGTGAGGCGGGGCTTCAGTTCTCGCGCGCTTTCAGAGTCCACGCCCCTCTTCTTCCCGCGCGGCGTCCCCAAGATGGCGTGCAACGGCGGGAAAACTCCACGGATGGCGGGAAGAAGGCCGAAGATGGCGCCGGATGGCGGGAAACTTCACCACTGGTAAGTTTGAACAGTCTTTGCTTTTCAGGCACGCAGCACCCGGTGGTTGCGGGCACGAGATCCTGCCGACTACGCCAAAGTTGACGCGCCCCTGGGCCTGTGTCGCGCTGCGTTGCGCACGCGGGAGCCTACCCGGAGCCGGATCAGTGGAGGGTTGTAGTCTCGTGGCGGTGACCCGTTCCGTGCCCAGGGAGTCAAACTAGACGGCAGTCTATTAGTAGTAAATAGTTGAGGACTACGCCACCCGTTGAGTGCAGCCAGGGAGCTGCTGCTGCAGGGCAGACCGCTGAGGCCGGTGGTAGGATTGTGCAGCGTGATAGTATAACCCCCAACGGGAGGGGTATGGCCTCAGGGCAGCCGACGTGGATGATGGGGGTAGCAGGAACCACTCAGAGACGGTACGGTGTAGTTCAGGGTCTTTACTGGTAACAACGACAGACCCTCCCGGAGTACTTGCTAGCAAACGGGGCCTGGTCAGTCTTTGAGCAGATGGGATCTCCCCTGGCCAGGCGTAGTTGTAGGCCTCCCAAACTGACTGTACTCTTCTGGCTACCTTGCTAGAAGCTGATGTAAGTAGCCCACGTCCCTGAGTGTACCGTGTGGTGCTCACCCATATGGCCGGTGACTCGGGGCCTTCTAATGGCTTCCGCTCCACGATGGCGGTGCTGGTCCCACGCGTGTGACCGTGCCTTCGGGCTTCTGGGCCAGAGGACCTGAAATCCCCTGCCTGACGGATTCTGCTGCTGGGTAGGAGTTAGTCCCCACAGCCTCGGACTCCGGGTCCGGTAAAGAATCTTCTTAGTCAGGGCGAACTCTGCAGCTGCCAGCCCCTGACTCCTTGTAACTCTGCTGTTTCCTATGCTGCTTCTTGTCTCCACTCTCCTTGTCTGACTCACCCTGCCTCAGCCCCGGGTTTATACAGGGGAAGTTCTTCCCCTCCCAAGACTGGGCAGGAGGTGTGGCATGCACAGGATCCCTGACCAAAGGACCTCCCACCTGCTCTCAGACATAACATTACATTACTGTGGAAAACCAGACCCCTGGGGTGCCACAGGTTTTCAGGTTAGGTCTGAAGGATCCAAATGTGGAGGCTAATCGGACGTGTTGAGGCACAGAATTCCAAAGGATGGGGATATTGGGGAGAAGTATTGGAGATGAATGGGTGAGGAACGAATAAGTGTGGAAGAGAGAAGAAGGTCTTTGGAGGACCGGAGATTACGTAAGGGAATATATCGGGAGATTAGTTCAGAGATGTACGGAGGAAAAAGGTTGTGGATGGCTTTGTAAATCAGTGTTAGTAGTTTGAACTGGATACGCTGGGCAATTGGGAGCCAGTGAAGGGATTTGCAAAGGGGGGTAGCAGAAGAGTAGCAAGGCGAGAGATGAACTAGTCGCGCAGCAGAGTTAAGGATGGACTGGAGGGGTGCGAGAGTGTTAGCAGGTAGGCCACAGAGGAGGATGTTGCAGTAGTCGAGGCGAGAGATGATGAGGGCATGGACAAGCAGTTTAGTAGAATGAGGGTTGAGGAAAGGACGGATTCTGGAAATACTTTTGAGCTGGAGGCAACAGGAGGTGGTGAGAGCTTGGAAGTGGGGTTTGAAGGACAGGGCAGAGTCAAGGGTTACTCCGAGGCAGCAGATTGCCAGTACAGGGGAAAGTGTGATGTCATTTATTGTGATAGAAAGGTCAGGTGGTGATAATATGAAAGATGGGGGAAAAATCATGAGATCAGTTTTGTCCACACTGAGCTTGAGGAAGCGAGAGGAGAAGAAGGAGGATATGGCTGATAGACAAGCTGGGACTCTGGACAGCAGAGAGGTGACATCAGGGCCTGAGAGGTAGATCTGAGTGTCGTCAGTGTACAGATGGTACTGGAAGCCATGGGATTTTATCAGCTGTCCCAGGCCAAGGGTATAGATTGACAAGAGAAGGGGTCCTAGGACAGAGCCTTGAGGGACTCCAACAGAGAGGGGGCGGGATGAGAAGGTAGTGTGTTTAATAATAATAAGTTATGTGTAATAATGGTAAATGACACAGGGAAAAAGTATTGAACACATAACAAAACCGGTGCAAAAAGCCATGGAAAATCATGACACCACAGCTGAAATAAATCAGTAATTAGAAAGCAATCCTGTCATTTAGTGAAAAATAATATTAGCTGGTTGAGATGATGGCCTTTAAAAAGGTGTCTCACTACTAAGGTGCCACACAAGAAACATCTCATGATGGGTAAAACCAATGAGCTGTCTCATGACCTTTGTAACCTTAATTTTGCAAAACATACTGATGTAATAAGTTACAGAAAAATTTCTAAACTATTGAAGGTTCCAGTGAGCATTGTTGGGACCATAAACCGGAAGTAGAAAGAGTATCATTTCACCATAAACTGGTCAAGGCCAGGTGGTTCCTGCAAGATTTAAGACACAGAAGTTAAAAGAATAATCAGAAGAGATATCCAGGAGCCAATGTCCACCTGTGGAGAGGTACAGAAAGACCTAGAATCAACAGGTACAACTGCTTCAAAGAAAACAATAAGTAATGCACTCAATCTCAATGGCCTGTATGCATGCTGACCCTTTGCAAGACTCCATTGATGAACAAAAAGCATATTCAAGTGCATTTAAAGTTTGCTCAGCAACATTTAGACAAGCCTGTGAAATACTGGGAGAATATAGTCGAGTCAGATAACACTAAATTGAACTCTTTGGATGCCATAATACACACCATGTTTGGAGGCCAAAAGCCACTGCGTGTCACCCCAAAAACGCTATACCTAGAGTGAAGTTTGAAGGTGGGAACATCATGGTGTGGAACTGTTTTGCAGCAAATAGCACTGGCATACTTTATATAATTGAAGGAAGGGTGAATGGACAAATGTACCAAGACATTATTGAAAAAAATCTGCTGCCACCTCCCAGGATGATGAAGAAGAAACAAGGTTGAACATTTCAGCAAGACAATGATCCTAAACACACAGCCAAGGAAACTCTCAATTTGTTTCAGAGAAAAAAAATAAAGCTGCTAGAATATCCCAGTCAATCACCTGACCTGAATCCAATAAAAAATTTATAGAAGGAACTAAAGCCCATAGATCATAGAAGGAGCCCATGGAACTTTCAGGATTTGCAGAGAGTTTCCATGGAAGAATGAGCTAAAATCACACCTGCGTAATGCATGCCACTAGTTTCTCCATACAGGAGGCGTCTTGAAGCTGTCATCACCAACAAGACTTTTGTATGAAACATAATTACATTTCAGTAAGTATGTTCAATATTTTTCCCTGTGTCTTCTCTCATTAGTACACAACTTAATGTATGGACATTTATAGTTTGATTTCTTGTCCTGTGTGGATTGGATGGGTTGTTACCAACATCTGGTGATAACTTAATGTAAATAGCACCGTTAGAAATATATTTATTTAGAAAATTGCTGACATATTCAATATTTAATTCACCTGCTATATATATCATTCAAACAATATAGATTGATATGATTGATATAGAAGGGATATTGAAATAAACAATACCAACTTCACTTTGTAATGATTTACAAAACAAATATTAAGCACTTTGATGCTGTAAACCATCTTCACATACAACCTCTGGGTGATGTTTTTCTTTTAACGACCTTACAATTACCTTATAATCAGTCTCTGACATTACTATAAAACATTTTTCCTCTCCTTTTATCATCAGTTATATTTATCAGCTTGTTTATACATACACTTCTAACATCTCTATAGAGTTTTGATGCAAGCTTTGACTTGTCAACTCGAAATCCATTCATTGCCTCTTAGCTATTCATTGGTGGATTTTCTAGTATGTTCAAAGTCATTGTTATTTTGCAAGGTTGACTTTCAACTGAACAACAGTTTTCTGACATATGGTCACACATTATGTAACTTCCTCTGGTATAACAGTGCATTAAAGGGAACCTGTCACTAGTCAGGATATTTTCAACCACCACCACATTGCTCTTCTGTTGTTAATAGCTTTCTAAACATGTCTTATGTATTATGGTTGAAATAACTTATATATTATGTGCAGATTACCTGAGAAGAGTCATGTGCTTGATCAATCTCATAGAGACCATCATTATAAGCCAGCTCTGGTAGTATACAGCACATATGCAGTGAAATTAGTTTTATTCACTAGAGATTGGAAACATTTATTTTGTGGAATTAAATTCTACTAGATTATTCCAAAAATGAGTATTTCAGATTTTTTATAATTTTCTCAGCGCAAATTCAGAAAAATGGTGGCCAGATGGTGCCGACATCTTGCTAAACAGTAGAGGGCTGGTAAAGATTAAAAAGAAAAAAATATATACTCAACTCACTGCTCACCTCTCCAATTGCCCCCACTGCTCACTGCCCAGTTTTCTATGCTTTTGTCTCTCCACATATCTGGCTCAGTGTTCACTCTTGGCTGGGATTTCCGGCCGTAACAGGCCACAGAGGACATTGTGCATAAGCAGGGTCCTCTGTGGCCCTCTGTTGGAACACCCATCTGATGTTAACTCTAGAGCTGTACATCCAGTCCTGACCAGGCCCTGCAAGGTCACTGTGCATGTGCAGCGCAGTGATCTTTGGGGTCTTCTCGAGTGTGGAAGTCTTGGTCTAGAATTAACACTGGGTGAGAAATATGGCGCAACAGAGGCACAGAAATCAGACAGCGTACAGGGAACAGTGGAGGCGGCTGAAGAGTTAAGAGGTAAGGTGAGTATAATTTAAAAAAAAAATGAAAAATAAATTTAAAAGCATACTTACCTCCATGCTCACCTGTCTGGTTGTCCCTGTTCATTCCCCGGGATTTCTCCACTTCCATATTGCCGCATCTCTGGCAAGGAGAGCACTCTAGTTCAGGATTTCCAGACACAACCAGGCCTCCCATGGTCACTGTGCATGCACTGTGACTTTCGGAGCCTGCTTTCAGCTGAAAGATGTGGGTCGACAGAGGTGCAGAGAACCAGGCAGTATACACAGAGAAGGGTGCGCAGCAGGAGAGATAAGGTAAGCATGAGGTTTTTTTTCTTTTACATCTTACATTTATTACCAAATTTCATGTTAAAATCTGTGCAGTTTAACAAATCTGAATTTAGCCAGATCCGTTTCTCTCTATTAATCATGACTAATTTTTGCTGGATGTTCCTGGAGATGACTTGTTTTGATATACTTCAGCCTATGGAACATCAAACAATTATTTTTCAAATAATGTAAGTGTTTAAAGTTCTGTATTGAAAGTCTTTCAATACATAATTCAAAAATACACTTCTGTTTCCTACCAATGTAATGACTTGCTGAAGGATTGAACAAAAATGTAGCGACAAGTTACCTTTAAACCTCACTCCTTCTAGTGAAATCTTGTCATCAACTTTTGTCAAACCTGTCTCCATGTACTGTTGCCAAAAACACTTTTTTATTTGAATGTTCTAAAAGGTGGTGTTTGATGTGTCCATTTTTGGGCACCACATTTTAAAAAAGACATCAACAAACAGGAGCAAGTTCAGAGAAGAGCGACCAGAATGGTGACCGGTCTGCAAACCATGTCCTATGAGGAACGGTTACAGGATTTGGGAATGTTTAGCTTGCAAAAAAGAAGACTGAGAGGAGACTTAATAGCTATCTACAAATATCTCAAGGGCTGTCACATTGTAGAAGGATCATCTTTATTCTCATTTGCACAAGGAAAGACTAGAAGCAATGAGATAAAACTGAATGGGAGGAGACACAGATTAGATATTAGAAATAAACTTTTTGACAGTTAGGGTGATCAATGAGTGGAACAGGCTGCTATGAGAGGTGGTGAGTTCCCCTTCAATGGATGTCTTCAAACAGAAGCTGGACAGATATCTGTCTGGGATGATTTAGTGAGTCCTGCTTTGAGCAGGGGGTTGGACCAGATAACCCAGGAGGTCCCTTCCAACTCTACCATTCTATGATTCATAAGTAGTGTTGAGCGAATTTGTTTGGCATTTCAAATTTGGGTTCGTGTTCGGGGTTCCGGCATGTTCGCGCCAAAAAACGGCTCCACCCATGGACATCCCTGATTTGCCACGCTGTCACGCAGATGTTATCTGCGTGACAGCATGGCAAATCAGGAATGTTCGTAGTCGGAGACTACGCTCAACACTATTCATAAGCAAATGAATTTTACTCTGATTTTTTTTTTGGACAGCAAATATTTCCTCCTGGCACACTTTTCATGTAGATCTAATTGGTGTATAGTCTGAATAACTGTAGCATAGTAACTAGTGATGAGCAAACGTGCTCGCCACTGCTCAACAAGCTTGGCAAGTATTTCCGGGTTGCTCGTGCGGAAACTCGGGTCCCCTCCCTGCATGTTTGGCGCTCTTTAGAGAGCCAATGAACATGCAGGGATTGCCTGCCACGCACTGTAATGCCTTGGCCATGTTGGTTGTGGCATTACAGTGATTGGCTGGCTGCACAGCATCATCAGGTCTTTATAAGACCTGGTGCCGCTATGCTCATCACAGTTTACTCTGGAAACAGGCAGAGTAGGGAGAGGTGCTTTTGAGTCAGGGAGAGATTTGCTTGTTTATACACCACAGACAAAAAGTTTGAACACACCTTCTAATTTAAAGATTTTTCTGTATTTTCATGACTTTGAAAATTGTACATTCACACTGAAGGCATCAAAACTATGAATTAACACATGTGGAATTATATGCTTAACAAAAAAGTGTGAAACAACTGAAAATATGTCTTATATTCTCGGTTCTTCAAAGTAGCCACCTTTTGCTTGATGACTGCTTTGCACACTCTTGGCATTCTCTTGATGAGCTTCAAGAGGTAGTCACCGGAAATGGTCTTCCAACAATCTTGAAGGAGTTCCCAGAGATGCTTAGCACTTGTTGGCCTTTTTGCCTTCACTCTGCGGTCCAGCTCACCCCAAACCATCTCGATTGGGTTCAGGTCTGGTGACTGTGGAGGCCAGGTCATCTGGCGTAGCACCCCATCACTCTCCTTCTTGGTCAAATAGCCCTTACACAGCCTGGAGGTGAGTTTGGGGTCCAACTAAACGCAAACCGGATGGAATAGCATGACGCTACAAGATGCTGTGGTAGCCATGCTGGTTCAGTATGGCTTCAATTTTGAATAAATCCCCAACAGTGTCACCAGCAAAGCACCCCCACACCATCACACCTCCTTCTCCATGCTTCACGCTGGGAACCAGGCGTGTAGAGTCCATCCGTTCACCTTTTCTGCGTCGCACAAAGACATGGTGGTTGGAACCAAATATCTCAAATTTGGACTCATCAGACCAAAGCACAGATTTCCACTGGTCTAATGTCCATTCCTTGTGTTCTTTAGCCCAAACAAGTCTCTTCTGCTTGTTGCCTGTCCTTAGCAGTGGTTTCCTAGCAGCTATTTTACCATGAAGGCCTGCTCAAAGTCTCCTCTTAACAGTTGTTGTAGAGATGTGTCTGCTGCTAGAATTCTGTGTGGCATTGACCTGGTCTCTAATCTGAGCTGCTGTTAACCTGCGATTTCAGAGGCTGGTGACTCGGATAAACTTATCCTCAGAAGCAGAGGTGACTCTTAGTCTTCCTTTCATGGTTCGGTCCTCAAGTGAGCCAGTTTCTTTGTAGCTCTTGATGGTTTATGCAACTGCACTTGGGGACATTTTCAAAGTTTGCCCAATTTTTCGGACTGACTGACCTTCATTTCTTAAAGTAATGATGGCCACTCGTTTTTCTTTACTTAGCTGCTTTTTTCTTGCCTTAATACAAATTCTAACAGTCTATTCAGTAGGACTATCAGCTGTGTATCCACCAGACTTCTGCACAACACAACTAATGGTCCCAACCCCATTTATAAGGCAAGAAATCTCACTTATTAAACCTGACAGGGCACACCTGTTAAGTGAAAACCATTTCCGATGACAACCTCTTGAAGCTCATCAAGAGAATGCCAAGAGTGTGCAAAGCAGTCATCAAAGCAAAAGGTGGCTACTTTGAAGAACCGAGAATACAAGACATATTTTCAGCTGTTTCACACTTTTTTGTTAAATATATAATTCCACATGTGTTAATTCATAGTTTTGATGCCTTCAGTGTGAATGTATAATTTTCAAAGTCATGAAAATACAGAAAAATCTTTAAATGAGAAGGTGTGTCCAAACTTTTGGTCTGTACTGTATATCCACCTGAACTAACAGTCCATCTGAGGGCTAATTCAGCTGCATCTATTCAATGGTGACAGCAGGAGTTAGGCAGGCAGGCAGGCAGTGTATGTGGCAGACAGCAGTGCATATGGCAAGAGGGTCTATTAAACGTCCTGTTAGTCTAGGTATTCCACAACATATATATATATATATATATACATATATATCAGAGCTCACCATTCTGACACAGCCTCCCCAGCCGCACTTTCGTTTGGCAGATTCCACCTTTCCCACACCCCCCTACCGCAACAGCAAACATGGTGGAGACGTAGATTTTCTCCTGTCAGATACCTTCACCTTCACCGAAATCCCGCTGCCGCCCTTCATTACACTCCCATCTTTTGAGGTGCACTGTGTGCGCATCTACTTCCCCTCCAACCTCCAACTGGCCGTCATTTACCGACCCCCAGGGCAAGCCATCATCTTCTTAGACCACTTCACCACCTGGCTGCTTCACCTCCTTTCCACTGACATGCCCACTATCATAATGGGTGACTTCAACATCCCCATCGACACTTCCCACTCATCTGTCTCTAAGCTCCTATCCCTCATTTCCTCCTTCGGCTTTACTCAATGGTCTTCCACAGCCACTCATAAAGATGGCCACACACTGGACCTAATCTTCACCCGCCTCTGTTCCCTATTTAACCTCTCTAACTCTCTTCTCCCTCTCTCAGACCACAACCTACTTACATTCTCTGCCTTCTCCTCTCCAGGTCCACAATCCCTTCACCAAAAACTTGCACACCCTCGCAGAAACCTCAAAAACCTTGACCTACACTCACTCTCTGAATCCCTCCTCCCTCTTACAGAGATAAATTCCTTACACGATTCAGATGTTGCTACTGCTTTATATAATACCACAACAGCCACAGCTCTCGACTCAGTCGCCATTCTCACACATACCAAAGGTTTCTGAGTGGAGATGGAAAAGGTCCCACTCCATCGAGCACTTCATCACATTCAAACTATCCCTCACTATTTTCAAGTCCACACTCACTGCAGCAAAACAAACCTACTTCTCATCTCTCATATCCTCCCTGTCTACCCTAAACAGCTATTCAATACTTTGAATTCTCTCCTCTGTCACCCAGCGCCTCCTCCCTCTCCTCACATCTCAGCCGAAGACTTTGCCTCATTCTTCAAGTACAAGATTGACACCATCAGACAAAGCTTTTCCCTAAAGTCCCCACAGCCCCTCCTCATATCTACTCAACCTTCCTCCTCCAAACCCCACTTCTCCACCATTACAGAAGACCAAGTCTCTTCTTTACTCTCCAAGTCTCACCTCACCACCTGCGAACGTGATCCAATCCCATCCCACCTAATCCCTAACTTTACCACAGTCTTCATCCCAACCCTAACCCACCTCTTCAACCTGTCACCAACATCTGGTGTCTTCCCCTCATGCTTCAAACACGCCTCAATCACACCCATCTTCAAAAAGCCCACCCTTGACCCATCCTCTCTGACCAGCTACTGCCCCATATCACTTCTCTCCTATGCCTCAAAACTGCTGGAGCAACATGCCCACCTTCAACTGTTCTCCCACCTCTCCTCATGTTCCCTATGCAACCACTTACAATCTGGCTTCCGACCACATCACTCGACTGAAACTGCTCTGACCAAAATCACCAATGACCTACTAACCGCCAAATCCAAGTGACACTACTCCGTCCTCCTCCTTCTGGACCTGTCCTCTACCTTTGACACAGTCGACCATTCCCTCTTACTACAGACCCTCTCATCTCTTGGTATCATGGACTTGGCCCTATCTTGGATCTCCTCATACCTAACAGACAGGACTTTCAGCGTCTCCTCTCTCCACTCGCACACCACCTTCTTATCTCGCCCCCTATTTGTCGGTATCCCCCAAGGTTCAGTTCTAGGACCTCTGCTCTTTTCCATCTACATCTTTGGCCTGGGACAGCTTATAGAGTCTCACGGCTTTCAGTATCACCTCTACGCCGATGACACACAGATCTACCTCTCTCTCCCACAATGTCTGTCCGCTATCTCATCCTTCTTCTCTGCCAAATTTCTAAAACTTAACATGGATAAAACAGAATTCATCATCTTTCCACCTTCTCATTCATCCCCCCCATCTGACCTATCCATCAATGTCAATGACTGCCCACTCTCCCCAGTCCCACAAGCTCGCTGCCTTGGGGTAACCCTGGACTCTGACCTCTCCTTCAAACCACATATCCAAGTGTGGCACCCCAGGGGTCTGGTTAAAACAGTAATAGAGATATTATGTCTGAGAGCAAGTGGGAGGTTTCTCTGGTCAGGAGCCCTAAGCATGCAACACGGCCCACCCAGACCTGGGAGGGGAGGAATCTGCCCTTATAAACTGGGTCTGGGGCGGGATTAGTGAGTGAAGACAGAGACAGAGCCTGCAGAACAAGCAGAGCAGTCAGAGCCTGGAGAGGGAAAGTAAGAACCAGGAGCTCTGTAGGAACAGTAGCTGAATACCAGGGGCTGGAGCTGAGCAGAGTTCGCCCTGGTTGAAGACACTAACCCGGACACGGAGTCCGAGGCTGTGGAGACATCCAGGTCCAGCAGCAGAATCCAACCGGCAGGGGATTCCATGTCCTCTGGCCTTAGAAACCCGAAGGCACGGTCACAAGCAAGGGACCAGCACCGCCATCGTGAAGCGGAGGCTAACGGAAGGCCCCAAGTCACCGGCCATACGGGTGAGCACCACACGGTATACTCAGGGACGTGGGCTACTTCTACCCGCATAGAGCAAGGTAGCCAAGAAAGAGTGCAGATAGTCGGGGAGGCCTACAACTCCACCTGGCCACGGGAGATCCTGCTTGCTCACAGACTGACCAGGCCCCTACTGCTAACCAGTACTCCCGGGAGGGTCTGCTTTATACCATTAGTAAAGACCCTGAACTGCACCACTCGTCTCTGTGTTTCATCGCCGCACCAGCACTATTACTACTGGGACGCTCACACCATCACCCCATCATCCACATTAGCTGCCCTGAGGCATTATTTCTCCCGTGGGGAGTTATCCCATACTCGGCTGTGCAAACTACATCAGCCTCAGCGGTCTGCAGCGCAGCGGCGGTCCCCACTGACCGCAATCCACGGGTGGCGTAGTCGGACAATTACAATACCAACAGACTGCCACTGGTTTGACCGCCCTGGGCACGGACCGGGTCACCGCCACACTGAGACTACAACCCCCAGCGATCCGGCTCCGGGTATCCCCCTGCACAGCACAGGCCCAGGGGGCGCGTCACAAGCACTTTCCACTTCCTGCCGACTCAAACTCAAAAACATCTCCCGCATCGGCGCATTCCTCAGCATAGACTCTGCAATAAAACTAGTGCATGCCCTCATCTTCTCCCGACTCGACTACTGCAACTTCCTGCTCTGTTGCCTCCCTTCCAACACTCTCACCCCCCTCCAATGTATCCTAAATTCTGCTGCCCGACTAATCCACCTGTTCCCCCTGCTATTCCCCGGCCTCTCCCCTCTGTCAATCCCTTCACTGGCTCCCCATTGCCCAGAGAATCCAGTTCAAAACCCTAACCCTAGCATACAAAGCCATCAACAACCTGTCTCCTCCATACATCTGTGACCTTGTCTCCCGGTACTTACCGGCATGCAACCTTCGATCCTCACAAGATCTCCTTCTCTATTCCCCTCTTATCTCCTCTTCCCACAATCGCATAAACGATTTCTCCCATGTATCCCACCTACTCTGGAACTCTCTACCCCAACATATCAGACTCTCGCCTACCACGGAAACCTTCAAAAGAAACCTGAAGACCCGACAAGCCTACAACCTGCAGTAACCTTCGCTCCATGACATTGCAGCATGACCAACTCTATCCTCACCTACTGTATCCTCACCCATTCCTCCTAGATTGTGAGCCCTCGAGGGCAGGGTCCTCTCTCCTCCAGTACCAGTTGCTGACTCGTTTTGGTAAGATCATTGTAAGTGTTTTTGCTATGTATACCCCCTTTTTCACATGTACAGCGCTATGGAATAAATGGTGCTATAATAATAAATAATAATAATAATAGCTAGACAGGCAGGCAGTGTATGTGGCAGACTGCAGTTCATACAGCACAAGAGGCTCCATTCCAGTTCGGTCTGCTGCTGCTGCTGTTACAGATATTTCTGGAAATAGCCTCAGCTATTAGGTGCCAGGGATAATTTTTTTTATCCTAATCCTGATTATTTGCTTAAAAAGCAATCCAGAGAACACGTTTTTCTGCTCCATTTGCTTGTTGCCATTGCAGAATACAGCCAGCTCCTTTCCATATTGCAGCGATAAAAATCCAGAAATTTGTAGTGAACGTGGAAAATATTGCCCTCCATTTAAATTTTGTTGCAGTGTGTTACTGAAGTTATTGACACCAGGTCGCTGTGAAAAATAGTAACCTACAGGCCAGCTATTTAAAACTGTGGCTTTCCGTCACACGTATCACATCTAAGTTCGCTCCAAATTCAGCCATTTCTGGCATCTATTTAAATTTTGTTCCAGTGTGTTAGTGAAGTTATTGACACCAGGTCGCTGTGAAGAATAGTAACCTACAGGCCAGCTATTTAAAACTGTGGTTTACATGTATAACATATCACTGCGGTTCAAAGCCAGCCATTTGTATTGAACGTGGAAAATATTGTCCTCCATTTAAAATGGGCAAGTGACAGGGAAGTGGACGTGATGATGCATGCAGAGGACGAGGCCGAAGCCGTGGGCAAGCTGAAATTGTGCCACAACAAACACCCACATCTTGTCGCTCGACGTTCCGGTCCCAATTAATAGGGGACCGCAGAACACCACTATTGAACACAGCAGTGTGAAAAGGTTATTGGTTGGATAGCAGATGATGCTTACAGTCATTAGCCCCCACCACCACCACCCTGTATTCCACACGGTCAAGTCTCAGTAGCCGTGAGTCTGGACTGCGTATTCCTCACCCTGATCCTCTTTACTCCCACCATGCCAAGTGCCCGGAGACAACTGATCCCACACTTGGACACTCCGAAGAGCTGTTCACTTTCCATTTATAGTTTTGGGGCCTCTCGCCCGGTCCACTTGAAGTGGGGCAAGGGGAGATCGCATGTAGCGATGTCCAAATATTTGAGCAGCCACAGTCACACGAAGGCGATGGTGGGAAACTGTTACAAGAGGTGGATGATGATGAGAAACAATTGCCAGAAAGTCAGGAGGAGGACCATGGTGTGGAAGTGAAAGATGAGGTGGTGGACGAAGAAGTCACTGACCCAACCTGGCTATGTGACCTGCAGAGCGAGAACAGCAGCACAAAGGGGGAGGGATGCATAGCACCACAACAGGCAAGAAGAAGCAGTGTGGTGGCCGCAGACAGAAGGCGGGCAACCGTTCCCCGTAACATCAACACGACGGAAGTTGCAAGTACAACTGTTAGGTCTTCCCGAGTCTGGTTGTTTTATAAAGACTGTCGATAACCCCAAAAAGGCCATTTGCCAGCATCAGCAGGGGTAGCAAAACTACCAGGCTGACCACCACCAGCATGATCAGGCACATAGCAGCAAAGCACCCGACTAAGTGGGCCGAATTCCAGGGTCCAGCAACAGTATATGCGGGTGACACCACTGCTTGTTCCACTGTTGTGCGTGACCACCAATCCCCTGTCCATGGCGCATGCCAAGATGCCTCCCGCCCTGCACCTGTCATTCAACACTCTCAACTAGCACCATCAGCAATCACATCCACGTCCTTGTCACAGCGCAGAGTTCAATTGTCCCTACCCCAGTTCTTGGAACACAAGTGCAAATACGCAGCTAACGCCACACTACAAAATTCACATATTTTGCGAATGCTTGCACTCGAAATGTTGCCTTTTAGGTTCATGGAGACAGAAGCTTTCCGCAACCTGATGGCAGCAGCCGTAACTCAGTACTCGGTCCCCAGCATTACACAAGCACGTGTCCCACAACATTAGCCATGCCCTCAACAATGCAGTTACTGGAAAAGTCCACTTAACCACGGACACGTGGACAAGTGCCTGTGGGCAGGGATGGTACATCTCGCTGATGGCACACTGGGTTAGCATAGTAGAAGCTGGGACCCAGTTGGACCTTGGGATGGAACACGTCAATCAGGGTTGCCCCCACATCTTACAGCTCCTGCACCTCCTCCTCCACTTCAGCATCCATCTCCGAAATGACCACATCAGTTTGCAAGCTAGAAGCACTGCAGCACTGCCTCGGCCAAGCGGCAACAGGCTGTGCTGAAGCTAATAAGCATAGGTGAAAAAACACACAATGCTGAAGAGTTGTGGACAGCTCTGAAAGAGCAGGCAGATCTGTGGCTGACACCACTGTCCCTACAGCCAGGCATGGTCATGTGTGACAATGGCCAGAATCTGGTGGTGGCTCTGAGGCGAAGCGAGCTCACACGTAGCATGCCTGGCCCATGTGCTTAATCTCGTGGTTCAGCGGTTTCTCAAAACCTACCCGAATCTGTCAGATCTGTTTGTCAAAGCACACCGCCTGTGTGCCTATTTTAGAAAGTCAGCTACAGCTTCCGCCACCCTTGCCGTGCTTCAGCAGAATTTGCAGCTTCTGGCTCACCGACTGGTGTGTGATGTCCCCACGCATTTGAACTCTACATTGCAGATGTTGGGAAGGATTTGTGAGCAGATGAAGGCAGTTGTTGATTACCTGCATGAATAAGGGCGTCGGTATTCAGGACAGACTCCACACATAAAAACCTCAGGAGTAGACATGGATGTCAGACATCTGTACCATCCTCCAAAACTTTGAGGACTCCACCAAGGTGGTGAGCGGCGATGATGTCATAATTAGCATTTCCATCCCGCTTCTCTGTCTTCTGAAATGCTCTCTGCTCTCAATTAAAGAGGATGCATTGCAGGCAGAGCACAATGAGATGGACAGGAAGGAGGAGAAAGAGGAAGAGGATGAGGAGGAGAGCTGTTAGAACTCTCCTGTTAGGTTTTTTCTATTATGCTAGTCACATGACCGTTTTTTCCTATTTAATCCTGCTCCGCCCTTCTGGCCTTGCTGGACTTCATTGTAATTTCTACTCTTAAGCTAGCCAGGTGCTTTGTTACCTTTCTCAGTCAGTTTAGCTAGGTCTTTTGACCTCTATGTTCTATGTTGTTTGTTTGTCTTTTTACTGCTACAATTTCTGCTAGGAGGTGTCCATCTTTCTCCCAGTCCCTAGTTCTTGTAGGGATCCCTCCCTCACATCTATAGGTCTTCATTCAGACTAGCTGAGGACTTTAGCGGGTCTGATCGCAGGATCAAGTACCCCGTTACATCGTAGGGATCTAGCTTAGTTCTATTGTAGGGACCGATCTCCTGTCTTTCCTTAGTGCTTGTAGCAGATCATAACAGTAAGTCCAGCCCAAAAAATTTCTCTAAGGAAAGACCTCCAGTTTCCATCATGGTGTCGGTTCAGGATTTGGCTCAACGTCTGCAGGGACTCTCTCTGGAGGTGGCCGAGCTCCAACAACACGTGAGTAGCTGTTCTGGAGCGCATTTTGTGGAGCCAAAGGTACGATTGACTGATTTATTTTTTGGTGAACAACAAGATTTTTTTTCCTTTAAAAATACTTGTTTATTGTATTTTCGTTTGAGACCCAGATCCTCTGGTGATGAATCACAGCGCATAATGTTCATAATGTCACTTTTGCGCAAAGAACCTCAGGGATGGGCCTTTTCTCTCCAGCCTAGTGATCCGTGCTTTAGATCAGTGGATAGTTTTTTTTCTGCTTTGGGGTTGTTGTATGATGATCCTGATCGTGTCTCATCAGCTGAGACGGAATTGAGACATTTGAGGCAGGGATCAGGTAATGTGGAAAATTATTGTACTCACTTCCGTCGGTGGTCTGCTCAGGTGGGGTGGAACAATTCAGCTCTGAAAAGTTTGTTTCTTGCTGGGCTAGGTGAAAGGGTTAAGGATCTGCTGATTGCTTACCCTACACCTGGAAACTTGCAGGAGGCAATGCAATTAACTATACGGGTGGACAGGAGACTGCGTTCAAGGGTTAATGAGAGTAAATCCTCTGCCATGTCAGCTCCGAGTCTTGAGAGGGTCTCTACTGACACTGGAGAGCCGATGGAGATTGGGGCGATGTCACCCCGCTTTCAGGAAAAAGACCGCAGGTTTTCTGAAGGTTTGAGCTTTTATTGCGGCAAATCTGACCATTTCATTAAGAACTGTGTGCTTCGTATGAACAAAGAAAAAAAAAGGTCAGTTACGACCGTATAGCCTGTTTAAACACTAAGGGTGTATTTCTTTCTGCTACTACCGCAGCTCAGGAAGAATTAATTGAATTTCGGGTATTTGTGGATTGTGGTTCAACTCTGAATGTGATTGATGGGGGATTCTTGGAAAAACTTAATTTAAAACCCAAACCTTTGTCATCCCCTATTGCCGTGGTTTCTGTCGATGGCTCTCCCTTGAAATGTGTTACTCACAAGGTTTATGAATTTCCCCTCACTATTAATGGTATTCACCAAGAAAATTTGGATTTGGTGGTATTAAATAATTTGCCTTCTCCAGTAGTTTTGGGGTTGCCCTGGTTAAAATTGCACAATCCTGTACTGGATTGGTCTACCAATGAAATTAAGTCCTGGAGCCCTAAGTGTTATGACAAGTGTTGTAATGGGCGCATTGCTGCTGTGGATAAAGGGGAATTACCTGTACCTATTCAGGATTTTTGGAAAGTTTTTTCTGAGGAGGAGTAGCAAATTTTGCCTCCCCATAGAGACTACGATTGTACCATTGAATTTGTCCCTGGAGCGACTCTTCCTAAAAGTTGTTTATTTAATCTGACTATTCCTGAGAGAAAGGCTTTGGAGGAATACATACAGACGAGCTTGGCCGCCGGTCATATCAGACCCTCTAAGTCACCTGTGGCTGTTGGATTTTTTTTTGTTAAAAAAAAGGACGGCGGTTTACGTCCTTGTTTGGACTTTCGCGAGATTAATAAAATTACTGTACGCAATCCCTACCCACTGCCATTGATTCCTGATTTGTTTAACCTGTTAGTGGGGGCCAAGTGGTTCTCTAAAATTGATCTCCGGGGGGCATACAATTTGTTGCGCATGAAGGAGGGTGATGAATGGAAGACTGCTTTTAACACTCCTGTGGGTCATTTTGAGAATTTGGTTATGCCTTTTGGTCTTACCAATGCACCAGCATTTTTTCAGAATCTTATTAATGACATCCTTAGACCTTTGATCGGCAAAAATGTGGTTGTGTATTTGGATGACATTTTGATTTATTCGCCTGACCTGGAGTCTCATTGGCGGAGCGTACGTGAGGTATTGCAGTTATTGATTGACAATTCGCTTTTTGCTAAGCTGGAGAAATGTGAGTTCGCTGTACAGAGAATTAGTTTTTTGGGCTACATTATCTCCAGCGAGGGCTTTGAGATGGACCCGGTGAAAGTTCAAGCTGTGCAGAAATGGCCTAGGCCTATTGGTTTGAAATCGATACAGAGATTTTTGGGTTTCGCCAATTATTACTGAAAATTCATTAAAAAATTTTCTATTATTGTTAAACCACTGACCGATCTCACCAGGAAAGGTTCTAATACGGTTCAGTGGACTACTGAGGCCATTGAAGCTTTTGTGTTTCTAAAGGAGAGGTTCAGCTCTGCCCCCATCCTTATGCAGCCTGATGTGACTAAGCCGTTTTTGGTTGAGGTTGATGCTTCTTCTGTGGGGGTCGGTGCGGTGTTGTCTCAGGAAAACAAGGATGGAGTACATCCCTGTGCCTTTTTTTCAAAAAAAATTTCTGAGACTGAACTTAATTACGATATTGGTAATCGGGAATTGCTGGCTATTAAACTCGCATTTGAACACTGGCGTCATCTCTTGGAAGGTGCTGATTTTCCCATTCAGGTTTTCATTGATCATAAAAATCTGATCTATCTTGATGCTGCCAAGCACTTAAATGCCCGTCAGGCTAGGTGGGCACTTTTTTTTTCGCGGTTTAATTTTTCCGTTACTTACATCCCGGGTACCAAGAATGTTAAAGCTGATGCTTTGTCTCGCAGCTTTTCTCCCATGGTCGGTGCTGAGGAGGAGGAGAGCATTTTACAAGAAGGTGTTGTGATTGCTGCATTGGACTCTGTTTTGGAAGATGAGATTCTTAAAGCACATGAGAATGCCCCATCTAACACTCCCCATGGGAGGTTGTTTGTGCCTAGGACCTTTAGGAGAGATTTGTTTGTTGAGTGTCATGAGTCTCGGTTAGCAGGTCATCCTGGAATTTCTGAGACCAAGAGACTTGTGGGTCGCAGTTTTTGGTGGCCTGGATGGCAGAAGGAGGTCATTAAGTGGGTGCATCAATGTACTGTGTGTGCTAGATCTAAGTCTTCACATACTCCTGCTGCGGGGTTGCTTTGCCCTCTGGAGGTTCCTAGTGCACCTTGGACACATCTGGCTATGGACTTTATTACTGACCTTCCCCCCTCTGAGGGTTTCACGGTCATCTGGGTGGTCGTGGACCGTTTTAGCAAGATGTGTCACTTGGTTCCCTCCATCAAACTGCCCTGCGCTAAGACACTCGCTAAGGCCTTTGTCAAGGAGATTGTCAGACTCCATGGTGTTCCTACTGACATTGTTTCTGATAGGGGACCTCAGTTCGTGGCTCGTCTTTGGCGTGCCTTTTGTGACAGGTTGGGAATTCATTTGTCATTTTCATCTGGATATCATCCTGAGTCTAATGGCCAGACAGAAAGGAAGAACCAGGATGTTGAGCAGTTCTTGCGTTGTTTTGTGGCAGACAATCAAGAGGGGTGGTCTGAATTTCTGCCGCTTGCTGAATTTGCTCTTAACAACCATACATCCTCTTCTGATGGGTGTTCGCCTTTTTTTTGTTGTTCTGGGAGACATTCGTCTTTTGGGTCATTCTCCAAATTGGTATCGGCTGTGCCTGAGGAGGAGAGTTTTTCCGGTGATTTGGAAAGAGTTTGGATGGATGTGCGTGGTAATCTTCAGTAGGCTAACAAAAAATCTAAGAGGTACTTTGACAGGAAACGTCAAGAGGTTTTGTTTACGGTTGGTGACATGGTTTGGTTGTCCTCTAAGAATCTGCGGTTGAGGATTCCTTCTAAAAAATTGGGTCCCAAGTCTGTAGGGCCCTTTAAGGTGCTTCAGGTAGTTAACCAATCTGCTGTTAGGTTGGAGGTTTCTACCTCCTGGAAGATTAATCCGGTGTTTCATGTTTCTCTATTGAAAAAAGCTTATGTATCAGATAGAGACGTCACTGCTACTGTTCCTCCGGTGGTGGAGGACGGGGAATATGAAATTTCCCGCATCCTTAATTCTAGACGGTATAGAGGGAGTTTGCAGTATCTCGTCGCTTAGAAGGGTTTCGGTCCCGAGGATAACTCATGGGTGAGGGCAGATGATGTTTCTGCTTCCAGACTTGTCAGAGCGTTTCACAAGAGGTTTCCTGATAAGCCTGGGCCTAGGGGATCCGGAGGATCCTCATAGAAGAGGGGGTACTGTTAGAACTCTCCTGTTAGGTTTTTTCTATTATGCTGGTCACATGACCGTTTTTGCCTATTTAATCCTGCTCCACCCTTCTGGCCTTGCTGGACTTCATTGTAATTTCTACTCTTAAGCTAGCCAGGTGCTTTGTTACCTTTCTCAGTCAGTTTAGCTAGGTCTTTTGACCTCTATGTTCTATGTTGTTTGTTTGTCTTTTTACTGCTACAATTTCGGCTAGGAGGTGTCCATCTTTCTCCCAGTCCCTAGTTCTTGTAGGGATCCCTCCCTCACATCTATAGGTCTTCGTTCAGACTAGCTGAGGACTTTAGTGGGTCTGATCGCAGGATCAGGTTCCCCGTTACATCGTAGGGATCTAGCTTAGTTCTATTGTAGGGACAGATCTCCTGTCTTTCCTTAGTGCTTGTAGCAGATCATAACAAGAGCATGGTCAGCCATCCTCTTGGTGAGGACACGGAAGTCTTGCCTCTTTGCAGTCTGGCACACATGGCTGAGTTTATGTTACGCTGCCTTTCCCATGACCCTCGCGTTGTCCAAATTTTGGTTGACAATAATTACTGGTTGGTGACGCTTGTAGATCCACGTTACAAGGAGAACTTTCTGTCTCTTATTCCCTTGCAGGACAGGCTTAATAAAATGGTGCAGTACGAAAAGGCCCTTGTTGCGGAATTATTAAAAAAATTCCCATCTGAAATCGCTGGCGGCAGAGGTCACAGTTCGTTGGACAACCAAGGAGCACAGGCGAGAGAGCCACAAATGCAATCCAGCAAAGGCAGGGGAACACTCTCAAAGTTCTGGGACAGTTTTCACAGACCCTCCCATCGACCAGGCCCTGAGGCGCAAGGTACTCTCACAAGGAGTGCAAAGTTTCGGAAGATGGTAAGGGAGTACCTTGCCGACCTTACCAACATCCTCCGTGATTCCTCTGTGCCTTATAATTATTAGGTATCCAAGCTGGACACGTGGCATGAACTGGCCGCTAGCGTTTTGTCAGAGCAGATTTTTAGTGCCGCCGGTGGAAATATAACTGATAGGCGCATCCGCATATCAACTGAAAATGCTGACAGGCTGACTCTTTCCAAAATGAACAAGGGCTGGATTGGGCCCGACTTCTCAACACCACCGAATGATAGCAGCATAACAAACTCAAATACAGTGTCTTATTTTTGGGAGGTCTTACTCTATTCCCATGCACCTCTGTCTTCACACCCAGACATTGGTATGCGCTTTATGATTTTGTTAATTTGCTCTTGTCCTCCTCCTTCTCCGCATCCTCATCCTCCACCACCATATCACCACCATATGTACCATATCAACATATCTACGTCTCTTGCAAGGGGCATTGGAGTTCCTCCAAATTTTTGGCAGCCGTTGCTTCACTGCATAGGCAAACAGTGTGGGAGACCCACTTCCTAATAATGGGAACATTGTTTTTAGGAGGCTCTCTGACCTTTACGTCTCTTGCAAAGGGCATTGGTTTGCCTCCAAATTTTTGGCAGCCGTTGCTTCACTGCATAGGCAAACACTATGGGAGACCCACTTCCTAATAATGGGAACATTGTATTTAGGAGGCTCTCTTGCAAGGGGAATTGTAGTGCCTCCAGATTTTTGGCAGCCCTTGCAGTCCACTGCATACGCAATAACAGAATAGGAGACCCACTCGTTAATAATGGGAACAACAAAGCATAGCTGGCTAATGGCTCTCTAACAATAGCGAGGGCCAACTGCTGGCCCTTTAAGAATTAAAAAAAGAATTTAAAAAAGACATAGACAAACTGGAGCAAGTTCAGAGAAGAGCGACCAGAATGGTGACTGGTCTGCAAACCATGTCCTATGAGGAACGGTTGCAGGATTTGGGAATGTTCAGCTTGCAAAAAAGAAGACTGAGAGGAGACTTAATAGCTGTCTACAAATATGTCAAGGGCTGTCACATTGTAGAAGGATCATCTTTATTCTCATTTGCACAAGGAAAGACTAGAAGCAATGGGATGAAACTAAATGGGAGGAGACACAGATTAGATATTAGAAAAAACTTTTTGACAGTTAGGGTGATTAATGAGTGGAACAGGCTGCCACGAGAGGTGGTGAGTTCCCCTTCAATGGACGTCTTCAAATAGAGGCTGGACAGACATCTGTCTGAGATGATCTAGTGAATCCTGCTTTGAGCAGGGGGTTGGACCAGATGACCCAGGAGGTCCCTTCCAACTCTACCATTCTATGATTCTATGATTCTATGAATTGTAAGGGCCGCCTGATGGCCCTATAAAAATAGGCATTGTGACTTTCATAGTCTCTCCATCATAAATGAAACAAGATGTGTCTCCAAGGTGTGGAGGAGCATGTTTGTTCTTGGTTATTTATTTTGCCTTATATACAAGTTATTACCCTGTAAAGGATGTTCTTTAACTTATTTCCCAGGAAAATCCATTTTGTTTTTGTTTTTGCATGTTTTATTGTGAGTCCGTAAAAGTGGCATAATACCTCTGACAACGTTGTTGACAGCACTGACCTGGGAGTCAGAAATGCTTCCAGGGGTCTTCCCAATGATGTCCCCATGTCATTTGAGCACTGTTCCCATCGATTTGGGCAATTTTTAGGCCCTCTGCAGACCACCGCGGGGAGCCGCCCGAAAAATGCTCGAGTTTCCCATAGACTTACATATGGCTCGTTACTCAGACCGAGCACTCGAGCATTCCAATTTGCTCGACTAGAACAACGAGTACCCGAGCATTTTAGTGCTCGCTCATCACTAGTATCTATATATACTGCGGGTGAAATAAGTATTGAACACATCACCAATTTTCTAAGCAAATATATTTTTAAAGATGCTATTGACATGAAATTCTCATCATACGTTGGTAAAACCCATCCTATCCACACAGGCAAATAACTAAAACCATAGATGTCCATACATTAAGTAATGTGTAATAATGATAGATGACACAGAGAAAAAGTAATGAAAACGCTTGCTGAAATTTGTTTAATACTTTGTATTTCACAGGGAAAAAGTATCGAATACATGAAGAAATTGAGGTTCAAAAAAACACATAAAAGTCATGACACCAGCTGAAATCCATCAGTTATTAGAAAGCAATCCTGCCACTTAGTGAAAAATATTATCAGCTGGTTCAACTGATGGCCTTTAAAAAGGTGTCTCATTACTGAGGTGCCAAAAACAAAAGAAGCATCTCATGATGGGTAAAACAAGTGAGCTGTTTCAAGACCTTCGCAACTTTACTGCAAAACATAGTGATGGCATTGATTATAGAATAATTTCTAAACTGCTGAAGGTTCACGTGAGCGCTGTTGGGGCCATAATCCTAAAGTGGAAAGAGCATAATTTTACGGTAAACCTACCAGGACCAGGTGCTCAACACAAGATTTCAGCCAGAGGAGTCAAATGAATTATCACAGGAGTTGTCCAAGTGTCAAGGACCATCTGTGGAGTGCTACAGAATGACCTGGAAACAGCAGGTACAATTATTCCAAAGAAAACATTAAGTAATGCACTCAAACTCCATGGCCTGCATGCACGCTCACAAAGCAAAACTGCATTGCTTCAACAAAAAGCATGTTCAAGTGCATTTTCAGTTTGCTCAACAACATTTAGACAAGCCTGTTAAATACTGGAAGACTATAATCTGGCCAGAGGAGACCAAAGTTGAACTCTTTGAATGCCATAAAACACACAATGTTTGGAGGCCAAAAGACACTGCATATCCCCCAAAGTACCATACCAATAGTCAAGTTTGGGGGTGGGAACATCATGGTGTGGGGCTATTTTTCAGCACCCAGTATTGGCAAATTTCCTGTTCTTGAAGGAAAGATGAATGGACAAATGTACCGAGATATTCTTGATAAAAATCTTCTGCCATCTACCCATGGATGATGAATATGAAACGAAAGTGGCCATTTCAGCAAGACAATGATTGCAAACACACAGGAAACTCTCAATTGTTTTCAGAAAAAGAAAATAAACCTGCTAGAATGGCCTAAGCAATCACCTGACCTGAATTCAATAGACCATTTTTGTAAGAAACAAAGGCTTTTGTGGAAAGAATTAAATACATTTCAGCAAGCGTTTTCATTAATTTTTCCTTTGTCATTTATCATTATTACACATAACTTAATTTCTGGACATCTATGGTTTTATTTCTTTGCCATTGTGGACTGGATGGATTGATACCAACATCGAGTGAGAATTTCATGTGAATAGCACCTTAAGAAATATATTTAATTAGAAAAATTTTGATGTATTCAATACCTATTTCACTTGCTGTATATTATGTGGGCAGTTGGGTAACTGTTCATGTAGATATAGGGTTAATTGGTGGTACTATTTGATCAATTTACAGTTGTAAATAGTGAGTCATGGCATGTGGGCACGGAGGCAGGGGGAGAGGGTAAAGGGCAGAGGTACTACAGGACTAAAGGAATGTATGCAAGAGGTGGGTCAATTTGAGTTCAGTGTGAGATAGAGAGAAAAAGTGAAAGTCCCGTTTACCCTCCTTTTGTTTCTTAGGAATCACTGGTGATGATGTTCAGGTGTTGGCAGGGTCAGGGTCCTTGGAGGCAAGATTTAAGGATAAATGGATTATACTGGTAGTGATTAAGCACTAAAATGCTTGAGTGATCGGTACTCAAATCGAGCAGGTCGGACGGTCAGACGAGCTCTACTCGATTACTGAGTATAATGATAGTCAAGAGGAAACTCAAGCATTTTACTGGTAGACCCTAACAGGAGGGCTGGGGAGGCAGGAAAAATCGGTAAAGTGGATGGAAACAGCACTCAAATGTAATGGGAACAGCATGGGGAAGACACCTGGATGCATTTCCGATTCCCAGGTCACTGGGAACAATGTTGTCAGAGTATTACTCCACATTTGGTGTACGTTCCCACGATCAGTATTTGTTCAGGCTTTCATGCAGCTGAATTTCCACATGAATCCCGCACCTCAGCTCACATGGGTTTTTCCTTGCATTTTTGTATGCATTTTTGCATTCTTTTTTACTGCATTTTTTTTTCTCTCTCTGGTATGTTATTAGAAATGTGAAAAGAAATAGATATGGGGTAGGTAAGTAGATAGATAATTATAGGGTAGATAGATATGGGGTAGATAGCTAGCTAGATAGATATCCATAAGATATATAATTAGTGCAGTGAATTTGCAGTTTACTATACATGGATAAGCTAATAGATAAATAAATGAAAAAACTCTCATCATCGTCGTCGTGTCTCGCTGAGCGCAGCGAGACTCGGCTGCTCTAATGAGCGTCATAGTCTCTACCCGGCGACTGTGAATAGCAGTCACTTTACTGCTATTCCCAACTCCGGAGACAAAATCAAGGAATGTGGACTACATCAGACCTGCGAGGCAGCATTTTTTGTAATAAATTGGTGAACGAGGGAGTGTCTTTTGTCTTTATTTCTGTCTTTTCATGTCTTTCAGGTATCTTTTTTCTGGACTACTTCGGATTTGTTGGATTACTTTGGACCTGCATGTAATTTTTTTTTCAATAAATTGGTGAAAGGTCAAATAAAGGTTTTTTTTCTGTGTGTGTGCATTTTTATTTTACCAGGTTAGTAATGGGGGTGTCTGATAGACACCCCTCTATTACTAACCTTAGGGGCTGATGGAAGCTGTGTTTTTTGACAAATAACAGCTGTCATCAACCCCAACTGCCATTACCCCTATAGCCATCTCACCAGGGCAATTGGGAAGAGTCGTGCAAAGCGCTAGAATTTGAGCATCTAATGTGATGCGCCAATTCTTGGGTGGCTGTGGGCTTGAATTTTTAGGCTGAGAAGGGCACAATAACCAGGTACCTTCCCAGCCCGCCGCTGTCTGCTTTACCTTGACTGGTTATCAAAAATAGGATGACCCCATGTCATTTTGTTAAATTATTTATTTACTAAAACCAGGCTAAAAACACCTGCGTAAACACACATGTGCTTTTTTTTTAACTGTGAATTTACGACATCTAATGCAAATCTAAGGAGAAATTCCGCACAGAAGACTGAGCATTCCCATAAGAGAAATTGACATGCTGCGACTCGGGCACCGCACCACAGGTGAGTTTACGCAGAATAAAAAAGGAGCACATTGGGCATAGGATTTCTTTGAATCCCATCCACTGTGCTTGTACTGTACAATGCAGCGTTTTGGATGTAGTGAAAATACACTGCATTCAGAATGCTAGAATTACTGATCGTGTGCATGCAGCCTAAGACCCGATGACGCATGCAGCCTAAGACCCGATGTCTTACTCCCTGCCCCTTTTACCCACAAAAAAGAGGACTCACATGTGTTGAAAAGGCGACTTTATGTTAAAACACAAATACATTGGCCTTTAAAATTACCTTTACATATCTATAATATCATTTATTAAATACAAATATGTATCATTATAATGAAGCCAAAACATTCCACCATTCCTTCAATTGTAGCAAGGATCCCTAGAGGCAGTTTTGTCTCAATTAATGTCCTCCCACTGTATATTGGGCCACAGATGTCCGTGTTAGGGAAGATTTAAGTAGGGAAGAATTCTAAGTGTTAAACGGGTTTTTAAGACATACATTATTTACATAATACAAAAATCCATCTGGTCATGAAAGAGTTATCAGTTTATTTTTTTTAATGATGCACTCTGCCCTTTCTCTGTAATTTTGTTCACTATTGTAAAAACAGCCAAATAATATTAGTGATGATTTAAGATTTATAGAATTTTCCATAATTATTAATAAAGGATGAAAACGTTACTATTTACCCAATGGACATGAAAGGGAAATATTTGACTTGGAGCAATGGGACTTGTCTATACTCCAAGATAAACTTTCTTGGCACCAACATAACCCAATTTTAATGCTGAAAGTGGTTCCCTGTTTGGAAAAGTTCATTTTTCAAGAGCCAAGCTGTGAATTATGCTAAGGGCTTTGCATAGCAGTTGGTCTTTTGCCGATGAATGCAGAAGCTGAATATGATTCAGAAGTGGAGGGATTATCACAGAAGGTCAGACTAATTAAATCTGAAGAAGTCACCAGAGAGCCGAAAGCTTCCAAACATAATATCTTCAAAGCATAGACGCATGCAGGGATTGATAAGGAGAAGGTCACAGACACAAGGATATACTACATTGAAATTTTCATTTAGGGTTATAAAGTCTGTTTACAAAGTTTTCAATTGTCCACTGTTTCTTAATAGACATAGACTTAGACCTTGCATTACAAATTATTCTAAGGCTATGTGCCCACGTTGAAGAAATGTTGCATATTTTTTACGCTTCTCCCTGGCAGGAAAAAAGCATGTGGATTTTACATGCGTTTTTCCCGCCAGGTAGAAGCGTTTGTCAAGCGTTTTTGCATGCATTTCTGCATGCGGGTTATCAAGCGCTTTTCCAAGCGATTTTAGCATCACTTGGAAAAGTGCTTGACAACTTGGTCACACTATATAGATCCATGCAACCGGCATGGATTTATAGTAGTGTGACCAAGTTAGTTAAAAAAAAAGAATAAGAATGATGAAAAATAAAAAATAAACATTATACTTACCTTCTGATGGCCCCCTTCTCCGATGCGTCCGGTCTCCCCGGTGTCTCGCGGTGGTGTGAAGGACCTGCGATGACGTCATTGAGTCATGTGACAGGTCACGCAACCGCCGATGTCAGCAGTCGCGTGACCTGTCACATGACTCAATGACGTCATGTCAGATCCTCACACCACCGCGAGCTGCCCAACACATCGCACGCATCGCTGAGGAGTCCGGGGGACATCAGAAGGTGAGTATAATCTTTATTTTTTATTTTAAATTCTTTTTTCAACAGGTTCTATGGTACCCAGGTCTGGATAAGAGTCTCCTCTCCTCCAGACCTGGGTACCATCCGCACATTGAACCGTGTGATATCCGCATGTGCAGATGCAGTGTCACGCGGTCCAATGCAAGTCAATGGCGGCAAAATTAATGGACATGCTGCATATTGGTCCGCAATGTCCATGGGGGACGTATTACCAATCGTTTTTTAAGCGTTTTCGCTGCGGAAATTCCGCGGCAGAAATGCTTGAAAAACACATAGTGGGCACGCAGTCTAAATCCTAATGCATTTGGAAAATACAAAACTTTAATAAAAATTGAGAAGACTATTAGATTTCATCATTAAGTATTAATATAGAAGATAAAGAAAAATAACTACAGTATGTGATATTGCAAGTTGACAGTGGATGTCAGATATGCCATACAAAAATCCTATGAAATTTCAACTTTAAAGAGAGACTCTAAAGCCACGTTGTAAGCCAAAACCAGGAGTGGAACAATCAGACGAAAAGTATAATAGAAACACAGGCACCATTTCTGCATTTTTGCCCACTCTTGGTTTTGTCTTACGAATACTGAGGTAAAAAACTCACCAAATTCTCAACATGTGCACGTGGCCTTAATGCTCATACATGGCAGAACTATGGACCTGGTGATTGTAAAGCAGGGCATGAAGGCTGCATAAATTCCAACTTGGGAGCCACCTAACCACCACCTCTAGGAAAATTATGATTGCATATGGAATGTCTGAGGGTCTTTTATTTTCATATGGACAATATAAATGTTGTTGGAAAAATGAGAAATTGCTGATAAATTTGTAACCCTTCCAATCTAATGAGGTTTCAAAAATGATGCTGATGTAAAGTAGAAATGTTACAAATGTTATTTATTATCTATTTTTTTGTGATATAACTCTCTGGTTTAACCCCTTGAGGGGTTAAACTTTATGAGGTAATACCGCTGGAACGTTTCAATGGATCCCCCTGATTCTGAGAATGTTTTTTTCGTGACATTTTGTACTTCATGATAGTGGTAAAATTTATTTGATATGACTTGCTTTTATTTGTAAAATAAACAGAAATTTGGTGAAAATTTTTTACATTTTGCAATTTTCAAACTTTGGATTGTTACACCCTGAAATCAGAGAGATATGTCACACAAAATAGTTAAATAACATTTCCCACATGTCTACTTTACATCAGCACAATTTTGGAACCAACATTTTTTTTTTGTTAGGGAGCTATAAGGGTTAAAAGTTGACCAGCGATTTCTCATTTTTCCAACAAAATTTGCAAATCCATTTTTTTTAGGGATCACATCACATTTGAAGTGACTTTAAGGTGTCTATATGACAGAAAATACCCAAAAGTGAGACCATTCTAAAAACTGCACCCCTCAAGGGGCTGACAACCACATTCAAGAAGTTTATTAACCCTTCACGTGTTTCACAGGAACTGAAGCAACGAGGAAGAAAAAAATTAACATTTTTCATTTTTCACAAAATATTAAATTTAGACCAATTTTTTATTTTTTTTTCACAAGGGTAACAGATAAAAATTGACCCCAAAATGTATTGTGCAATTTCTCCTGAGCATGCTGATACCAAATATGTGTCGGAAAACTACTGTTTGGGCGCATGGCGGGGTTCAGAAGTGAAGGAGCGCCATTTGACTTTTTAAATTTAAAATTTACTGGAATAATCAGCGAATGCCATGTTGCGTTTGGAGAGTCCCTGTGTGCCTAAACAGTAGAAACCCCTCAAAAGTGACCCCATTTTGGAAACTAGACCCCTCAATGAACTTATCTAGATGTGTGATGAGTACTTTAAACCCCCAGGTGCTTCACAAGAGGTTTATAACATAAAACTTGAGGGATCCATTCACTATAATGAGATGAGGCAGCAGATTTACTCTGGACTACGTATTGACTCTGTTTAGCATTTTCCTTCTTTTCAGAGGTGCACAAAACTGTGGCCGACCGCGCTTTTATTTACGCCTAAAAAGATGGACACCGCTGGATCATAGGTCAGACGGCGTCTACGGTGCCTCCATCTGCCTCATTACAGGGAATCTTCCATCAGGGGTTTCCGTCTGAATCACTTATTTCAGAGATTTACACAGAAACCCCGGTGTAAGCGCAGAGCGCAGGATAAATGTGAGCCGAGCCTACTGCGATATTTGGGAGGTAGAATAAGCAAATCTGTAGCAGGTGAAGAATTGGTTTTATTTATTTATTACGCCTTTCCTCATGCGGTATAAGTGATTAGGCGACTTTATTCTTCAGGTCAGTGCGATTACAGCAATACCAGAATCATATGGGGTTTTTATGACTGACAGCTGTCACACTCACTTTGCAAAAATTAATGTTTGCATCGCCATATTTAGAGAGCTATAAATTTTCCATATTTCGGCCGACAGAGTCATGTGACGGCTTGTTTTTTGCGGGATGAGTTGACGTTTTAATTGGTACCTTTTTCGGGCATATTACATTTTTTGATCGCTTTCTATTCTGATTTTTGGGAGGCAGAATGAACAAAAAACAACAATTCAGGATTTTTTTGTTGTTACTTGTGTGGTAAAATTGATAAGGCAGCTTTATTCTTTGGGTCAATATGTTTACTGCGGTACCACATTTATGTAATTTTTTTCTGTTTTTACGCTTTTACATAATAAAACTTTTATAGAAAAAATAATTAATCTTTGTATCGCTTTATTCTGAGCGCTGTAACTTTTACATTTTTCGGCTCATGGAGCTGTAAGGTGGCTTGATTTTTGCTGGACAAGATGATGTTTTCAGCGGTACCATTTTTATTTTCATCTGTCTTTTTGATCGCGTTTTATTCCGCTTTTTTCCAGCAGTACGATGAAAAGTCATAGTTTCTTATGTTTTGGGGTTTTTTTTACGCTGTTCACTGAAAGGGTTAACTAGTGTGACACGTTTATAGATCGGGTCGTTCTGGACGCGGAGATACCAAATATGTATACTTTTTTTGTTTATTTTTATTTTTTTTTACCTAAAAATCTGTATTTATTAGTGTAATATTTTTAATTTTTTGTTACACTTTTTTTTAGATTTTTACAATTTTTTTTTTTTTAAACTTTTTACTTAGTCGCACTATGGGACTTTCGCTTTTTTCATAGTTATAATGTATTGCAATGCACTAGCATTATACCTATAGTGAAAGCTCCTGAGACCATGCTGTGCATTGGTCTCAGGAACTTTCCGCAGCTTGGTGACCTGGGGGTCGTCATGATGACCCCTGGTCACCATGGCAACGGTCGGGCCCCCGCGATGACGTCACGGGGGCGCCGACCTGAAGGCAGAGGGAGCTCCCAGCCTTCTGCCTAGTCTCCTGAGTGCTGCGATCACACTGGATCGCAGTATTCAGATGATTAACAGCCAGGGGCGGGCGATGACAGTCAGATTGACTGACCGATTGCAGCGATCTGGGTGCAGGGACCGACGGCATGGATCCCTGCACAGCAGAGACAGACAGCTGTCGGCACTGAACTGGCACAGCGTGTTTACATACTGTGCCAGTTCAAAGCTATGACGGACACTGCGCGGACACTGCGCGGCAAGGAGCGGTAACTTACATCGGCTCATGCCGTGCAGTGTCCGTCATTGAGCACTATGGGATTAAGGGTGAAAAAATAAAAATTTCAATATTTCCGCTAAATTTCCAATATTTTCACAAATAAACACGAAAAAATATCGATCTAAATTTACCACTATCATAAAATACAATGTATCACGAAAAAAACTATTTCAGAATCACTGAGATCTGTTGAAGTGTTCCAAAGTTATTACCACATAAAGTGATGCTGGTCAGAATTGGAATATTTGGCATGGTCAGGAAGGTGAAAACAGACATTGGGGTGAAGGGGTTAAGTAAGTAATATAGTGGCCTACATTGTTAAACCTCGTTCAGACATTCGTTTTTCTCACTTTAGAGAAAAACGGACTGTTTATTTTGATCAGATTTTGATCAGATTTTGATCAGAGTTTGATTTGAGTTTGATCAGAGTGTGGTCCGAGTGCCATCAGTTTTTCTCATACGTCAAGAAAAAAAAAGTTCTGCATCTTCCCCTTTCTGACAGTCCGAAAAAAATTGGACTACACTTGAATGTCATCTGAGTGCAATCCGAGTTTTTCACGAACCCATAGACTTGCATTGCCAATTTTGATTTGACCCTCAAATCAAAATCGGTCATATCTTTACGGATAGCACTCGTACTTGAAAATCAGACGTCTGAATGAGGCCTTAGTCTATAGGATTTTCTATATTATCCTATAATGGACTTGTAAAAATCCTGAAAAGATCAAAAGGGTTAATCTCCTGCTGATCTGTTGGGCTAAGGCCATATTCACACATTTAGTATTTGGTCAGTATTTTATATCAGTATTTGTAAGCCAAAACCAGGAGGAGAAGTCAGAGGAAAAGTATAATAGAAACATGTGCACTATTTCTGTATTTTCACCCACTCCTGGTTTTGGCTTACAAACACTGTTGCAAAATACGGACCAAACACTGAACGTGTGAACGTGTCCTAAAAGCTGGCAGAAGCCAAGCTCTCTAAGGTTGTGGGGTTTAGATATATTCCATTCTACTAAAGACAGAGCACAGTAGGGAGGCTCCAGATGCAGCTAGTTATTTTATTGCTAGACTGGAAAGTGAGGAAGAGGAGAAAGGATATGGCTGAGCTTGTGAGACACACAGAAAGGTTTTCCTTGTTATTTCTTAGTTCTGTTTGTAATATAGCCAAAATTGTGTTAAAGAAAAGAAAAATTAAGAATGTAATTGCTGGGTTTTTATTTTGTGCATGTATATTTTATGCATTTTCTGCTTTTAGCATTGAAGGATAAATCACATTTTATAAAGTAAAGCATCCAGTATAGCTAGAATATGTCATCATTTTATGATCTGGATCTTTCTGTTACATGGGAACCCTGAGGGTCTGTACACACGATCAGGAAATGCTACGGGTTTGACACCGTGTTTATGCATCAAACCCGCAGTGTCCAGATGTTACAGCATAGGATTTCTAGAAAACCCATGTCCACAATGCGTCTCTGTGCACCTGCGGATCATCCGCGGAAACTGATTTTCAGATTCACAGCATGTCAATTTCTTTGCGGGTCCGCATGTGGACTTTCCCCATTGACTTGCATCCGCATGTAAAAAAAAAAATTGCAGCCGCTCATTTGTATAATGAGGGCGGAAGTGGTGCGGATGTTCTGCAGTGTCGGGGCTGCAGCGACTCCTGATCGTTGACACATATTATGAAGATCCTGAGAATTAGGATCCCTAATTCCCTATACAATGGTGCTCTTTGCCACTGTTTAGCAGGAAGTGCTGCTGTGCAAGAAAATGTCAACAATCTCACACTGTCACATTCTAGCAATATGCCACCACTTTGTAGTATGGGAAAAACTAGAGATAACTGGATTGATCAGTGACGAATTAAATTTGAGTCAAATTTCCTCAAATCTGTGGTTTCACACAAATTCGATCAATCAGCAATTTGTTTTGAAAGGATCAGCAAGAAAAATGCCCAGCTCTATTGCACACATGCTGCATGGTCAGCGAGTGGTCCATTGCAGTCAGGTGTGCTTACCTACCAGTGTGTGGGCATTGTTTAAAATATATTTTTTTCATTGCTCCAATAGTATAATATTAGACTGCCTAAATGCAGAAGCTATTTGCATGTGCTTGCTATTGAAATGTGATTTTACCTACATTTTTTAATTCTATCCTATTTAGTAAAAGCCGGTAGCCTTTGAAAAAAGAACAACTGCATAATCCTAAAACTTAAAACACAAGTGTTTACCTACTAAAGTGTGCTTTAAATAATTTTTTGTGCCCTTTTCATTACTCCAATAGTCTAACATCTAACACCTGTTTCTATTCTGCCCCAAAGTACTCTATTCCATAGCAGCTTGGAAGCTATAGAACATATTATACCTTAAAAATTCTTCAAGATGATATTTTAGAAGACAGCCTTTGCTCTTGGAAGACATGATGCTGGAGGAGATGGACAACATGATTCTAATATCAATCTGTTTTGCAGGCTTTCCAAATCAAAGTGGTACAGACACTGTCCGTGGAAGTAACACTCTGAGCCAGAAGAAATACCGTGGTGGGAATCAGATGTGGAGGCAAGGAGCACTGCGCATTTCACACATAGAGGCACCTGCAGTCGAATCATAGTTGAAAATGAAGATGATTCTGTGTTGGACAAAACCTGGGAACCATACAGGGATAACGAGGATTTGGGGACATCAGAAGAGGAGGTTGCTGACATGGATGATACACAGCGCAGGCAACGTGCGTCAAAAAGATCCTTTAAGGCCAAATCAGCTTTTCCCGCTGTCGGTGGAGGAGGCTCTACAGTAGCAGAAATGTCTTGTCAAGGTGGTGGCGAGTCATAGATGTGTTCTTCTGATGTGTGAGTGTTCTATTGCACGTTGCAGCCATATGATTCTTTTAAACTCTGCAGGCTCTGCAAGAGGAAGATAAACCATAGACATCCTGGGTCTTATACACTAGGAAATATTTATTTCCATCACCACATAAAGCAACATCACCTGCTCATTTGGCAAAGTCAAATCACCCAGCAATCAAATCAAGTATCAAGTTGTCCTCCTCCTCCTTCTCATTAAGCTCATCTTTTTGCTAGCCAAGCTGCACTCTTAGGTAGCACCTGCTCAATGTCATCATTGCCACCATCATCATTGTCATCTTCCTCTACTGTGAATCCTACTCCAAGTAAGCCTGCTCTTTCTTCACTGAAATGTCAAATATCCATTGCCGATTGTGTGTTGACAAAACAACCGTATGCACCAAGGCATCCGTTGGTTTACCGACTAAACTTGCATCTTGTCAAGTTGCTGATGGTGTTCCTTAACAGCTTGTGAATTCTGTTGTCTTTCTAGAAATAATAGTGTGCACTCAGCCTTGCAGGAACATACCAATCTACCTTTATTTCTCTCAGAAAGAAGTGTCAGCTCTCTGTTTTCACATGCAGGAAAATGTAGGCCGCTGTATGGTGTTATCTTTGAGCTCCAAAATGCACTGCACTATAGATATCTAGAGCAGCAACTAAGGCCAGGCACAATACCTGAGTTTCACAGTTCAATAGATACATTTTTTCAGCTGCAGCAATGCACCATTTTATCTGGCACAAGTGGTAAGGCCTCTGCGACTGTGAGCTACGTCTGTTTCTACCACCATGTGGTAGTTATCTGTCTTCTCATACACCTCCTCCTGATGCTGCTCAACTGATATGGCCTCACCAACAACAAGCACAGGACATATTGTTGATTCCACACACCGGCCTCTTACTGTTCAGTCATACAAGGCAATGCGCTGTCAAGCAGTTTTACAGCATGAAAGCCTGATGACTGGTTACTTTGAATTCTCATGAGCATCAATGCCCAGAATATTCTGGCGGCCTTATGATTAGGCAAAATAACTCATGCTACATGCATGGCCCATGTCCTGAATTTAATAGTCCAAAATTTCTTTCACAAAAATACATGCTTGAGAAAGGTGGTGACTATGGACAGGAAAGTGTCAGCTAATTTCAATAGGTCTTATATGAAAAGCCCAACCTCATGGTTTTGCAAAAAAATAAAATAGGCTTCCAGAGCACAGCCTGGTTTGTAACATCACAAATAGTGATGAGCGAATATGTTCAAAATCTGATCTCAAAAGTTAAATTCGACACGAATATGGCACATTCGGATTCGTGATCGGAAATGCAAGCTTTTTTTTTTAAATCGGCAAAATTGGTAACATTCGGCAAAAAAGTGCCGGAAAATTATTGCGGTTAAACTAAGGTGTTTTTAACACTTTGCATAGCATGCTGCTTGTGTATGATGAGCGGGGGCAACGTGTTTGATGAGGGGAGGGTCTGGGGGGAGAGCAGACACAAGTTGAGAGCAGCGCCATGCTTCTAATTTCTTTTTTCTCTAACTTTATGTGTGCAAATCGCGGCTAGGCAATTAGAGCGCGGGAAGCATCCACGCTGTCCAGGCACAAGGGCTTGTGCCATTGGCTGCTGAAATCACATGTCCTCTCTATATAAAGAGTGGCCATGTTTTCTGAGCACCATTATATGTATGTAACTGGTCACAGACCCTGCTGCTGGACCCAGCTCCTATGTACTGAGAGATTTTAGCTAGATAGATAGGCAGTTGCTATCAGATAGTTTAGATAACTAGTGTCCTGTGTGTCTGTGAAATCAACCTTCCAGCAGATTTTTTTTTCTTGTGCTATTACTGAGGTCCAGACAAAAACAGCAGGGCCC
Organism: Phyllobates terribilis; assembly: GCF_046119375.1. Taxonomy (NCBI): domain Eukaryota; kingdom Metazoa; phylum Chordata; class Amphibia; order Anura; family Dendrobatidae; genus Phyllobates; species Phyllobates terribilis. The sequence continues at coordinate 418,362,061 of NW_027362762.1, read as the reverse complement.
ATGTCATAGAACTCTGTTGTGCAATGCTTCTATTGTGCTCGATGCACGAGTGTCCCTTTAATCTATTTTTTCACTTGCTAATGTGATACAGCAAGCAAGCAAGCCCTACTAGCCCACCTTTTCATTTTGTGGGGTTGAAGCACAGCTGTATGTAGAGCTCCAGAGTGCAGAGTACAAAAATCAATTTTTTTAATTTGCTAATGTGATAGCGCAAGCTATAGTAGCCCACCTTGTCATTTTTTGGGGGTGAAATTCAGCTGTATGCACAGGAAAAAATATATATTTTTTTCTGTTGCTAGCCAGAGTCCAAAAAATATTTTTTTCTGTCACAAACGTGATACAGTCTGCTATAAGCCACATAGTCCTTTTGTAGCAGTGAAATTCAGCTGTATGTAGACTGAGTAAACAAACTATTTTTTCCTGTTGCTAACAAGAGTAAAAAAATATTTTTTTTGTGACAAACATGATACAATACGTCATATGTTATTTTGCCATTTTGTGTCGGTGAAGTTAAGCTGTATGCAGAGCTTATGCAGAGTAAAAAAATATTTTTTTTCTGTGACTAACGTGATACAGTAGGCAAGATATGAGTTTAAAATATCTTAGAGCATATATTATATGTTATACAGGCCTCATCCACAGGAAAAAAGAAACTTTCTTTGGTTACTAACATTATAAAGCAGGGGACATCTCAGTTTGAAATACTGTAGTTTGGAGCATATCTCCTATTTTATTGAATTGTCATCCACACTAAAAAAAATAATTTCTTCTGTTATTAACGTAATACAGCAGGGGACATCTCAGTTTGAAATAGCTTGGAGCATATCTCCTATGATATACAGGCCTCATCCACAGTAAAAAAAATACTTTCTTCTGTTACTAACGTGATACAGCAAGCCATATCTCAGCTTGTCATTTACTGCCGCTGAAATTCAGGTGTGTGCGGAGCTGTTGCAGAGCAAAAAAAACTATATTTTTCAGTTGCTAATGTGATACAGTAGGGGACATCTCACCTTGTCATTTAGTGCTGCTGAAATCCAGCTGTGTGCAGAACCGATGCAGAGTAAAAAAAAATCTCATTTTTTTTGCTAATAGTGTGCCCCTACCTCACTATCTGAACAACATGAGTGGGAAAAAGAGAGGCCATGGTGGAAGATGGAATAGGCTTGGTGTTCAAAATATACGTGGGGTAGGTGGTTATGTTAATGAAAGCACTAGTGAACCAAAACCGTCACGTCTTATCCAAAGACAACTGACAACTTCTGTTACTGGACGGGCTGCTCCACCCCCTTTCTTTGGCAGCCGCACAGCGATATACCTTGTTGATAAGGGCTAGAGATAGCAGGTGCTCCTGTGAATGACAAGCACTGCTTCAAGTGGCCTCTCCTCTTCTTCCTCCACCTCAACATCACACACAGTACAGTCCACAGAGGTGGCACACCAATTACCCTTGCTTCCTCTCGTGTCACAACTGTTCAACTGCCCAACTGACTGTAGCGAACCACAGATGGACGAGTGTCACGATACAGCTGTCGAAAAATCCGGGACCAGGGGCACCTACTCTGTTCCTAACGCTAGGGGGTGCCCTAGCTCGCCCTATTCCCCGGGATACCTCTGAAGATGAGGATGCTGGGGCCTCCTCCCTCACCTTACCTCCTGAATAAACCCTCTGTCTGTTCACCTTCCCCACTCGGGGAAGAGGGGCGCTACTGTGCACCGTAGTACACTAACCCGATGAACAGGACAACACAGACAAGAGTGAACAGAAAAACTTCAGGAACACAAAATATTCACTCACATATAATAGAGGAATGCACCGGGGTGTGAAGGTAAAGGAATAAACCAAAGTAGAGAAGGTTAAGCGGTAATCACGCATGCAAACCAAACAACAGTCACTGATTACTCCTCCAACTCTCCTTCTCATTACAACTCCTCTCCCTCCATTAGCTATGCAGCAAGAGCTAGCTCTGATAAGGATTAGTATCAGAGCCCAGAGTATAAAGGGAAAAGAAGTGGCTAACTAAGCTCAGCTGTGAACACATGGATTTCCAACATGACCGTTTAACCCCTGTTCCGCCAAAAGAAAATAAACATATTTAAAATGACGGAGAAATGCTTCTTCTCTGAGCTGGAGTAGAAGCCATCCGACGCTGTGGCCTTCTGGCTCCACACCGTCATGGTAACCCCGTGAAAGTGAATTTGTAGAAGTGTTCACCCATTCTCTACCATAGGCATCAGAAATGTACTCCAATTATTCACAGAGTCAAGAGGTGGAAAGCATCTGCACCGATGCGCAATTTTTTTTCCAGTTGGATTCGGGGCAGGACGATGTAGGATCCGAGCAGGTTCCTGACCCTCGTCACCAGACATAAACCACCCGGGAGGGAGGTGATCCTTATGAGACTCAGATACCAGAGGTTCATGTGGACTGTACTGTGCTGTCGGGGCAACAAGAGGAGAAGGGTCACTCTCAGGGCGAGGAATGGGATAAAACATTGGATAGTGACAAAGTTGAAGATCTTATTTGGTGTGAACCAAGAGTCACGCAGCCGAGTAGGTGGAGGAGGAAGACGAGGAGGTTACGTTTCACCCTATGGTGCAGACAGTGAGTGATGCTCGCAGGGGCGGCAAACATTGCCTTGCCTGGGCCTTTTTTGAGACTGCAAAGGATGAGCCAACTCACGTTATCTGCAAACTTTGCAACAAAAAACTCAGTAGAGGGAAAAAGTACAATAATTTGACTACTACATGCGTGAAACTTCACATGTGCAATCAACATGTGTTACGCTGGCAATCTTACTGCAATGAAATGCGGACCAGCGAACCTCAACAACAGTGATAAGCGAGTGCTAAAATGCACAGGTACTCGTTGCTCGGGTCGAGCAAATTGGAATGCTCGAGTGCTTGGTCCAAGTAACGAGCCCAATGTAAGTCTAAGGGAAACTCAAGCATTTTTCCGGAGGCTCTCCCCCCGGGCGGTCTGCAGAGGGCCTAAAAATTGCCCAAATCGATTGGAACAGTGCTCAAATGACATGGCAACAGCATGGGGAAGACCCCTGGAACCATTTCTGACTCCCAGGTCAATACTGTCAACAATGTTGTCAGAGGTATAACGCCACTTTTACAGATTCACAATAAGACATACAAAAACTAAACCAAAATGGATTTTCCTGGGATATATGTTAAGGAACATCCTTTCCAGGGTAATGAATTGTATATAAGCCAAAATAAATAACCAAAAACAAAAATGCTCCTCCACACCTTGGGCTATGTTCACACGTTTTGATGTATTCTTGCACTTTTGCATTGCTTTTAACCGTGACAAATGCATTCACTGGGAAATGTCTTTTTAACATTTTCCACCCTTATCTGGCCATGTGGTGTGTGAAACACCATCAGACACATTCTGTTTCATTTATGAAGGAGGGATTGTGAAAGTCACAAACACTATTTTTACAGTCTTACTATTCTTAAAGGGCCAGCAGTCAGCAATGCTTTGTTGTTCCAATTATTAAAGAGTGGGTCTCCTATACTGTTATTGCGTGAGCAGTGACTGCAAGGGCTGCCAAAAATTTGGACGCAACCCAATACCCCTTTGAAGAGAAATAGTGGAGGGTCTCAGTAAAAAAAATGTTCCCATTATAAAGAAGCGGGTCTCCTATAGTGGTAATGCCCATGCTGTGACTGCAAGGGCTGCCAAAGTTTGGGAAAAAACCCACAGACACATAGAGCATGGCCACAGTAATGAGTACGACATGTTCCCATTGGAAAGGAGAGGGTCTGCTATACAGTTATAGGGTATGCAGTGAGTCCAACGGCTGCCAAAATTTAGGAAAAACCCTACCAACAATTTAAAGACACATGGAGCTTGGGCTACAGTAATGAGTACGAAATGTTTCCATTAAAAAGGTTTTGGTCTCCCATACTGTGTGCCTATGGTGTGAATGCAATGGCTGCCAAAAAGGTGGAGGAACTCCAGTGTCCCTTGCAAGAAACATAGAGGTCGAAGGGCCTCCTGAAAACAATGTTCCCATTATTCGGAAGTGGGTCTCCCATACTGTTTGCCTATTCAATGAATGCAACGGCTGCCAAAAATTTGGAGGAACTCCAATGTCCCTTGCTAGAGACTTAGATATGATGATATGGTGGTGATATGAAGGAGGATGTGGAGGATCAGGAGAAGGAGGAAGACAAGAGCAAATAGTCAAAATCAGGAAGCGTATACCCATGTCTGGGTGTGAAGACAGAGGTGCATTGAAATAGAGTTAGAGCTCCCAAAAAAAAACACTGTATTTGAGTTTATGTTACGCTGCTATCATTCGGTGGTGTTGAGAAGTCTGGCCCAAACCAGCCCTTGTTCATTTTTATAAAAGTCAGCCTGTCAGCATTTTCAGATGACAGGCGGATGAGCCTATTGGTTATAATTCCACTGGCGGCACTAAAAACCAGCTCTGACAAAACGCTAGGCAGGGCAGGCCAGGACCTCCAAGGCATAGAGAGCAAGTTCACGCCACATGTCCAGCTTGGATGACCAATGATTATAAGGCACAGAGGAATCACGGAGGATGTTGGTACGGTCAGCAAGGTACTCCCTCACCATCTTCCGAAACTTTTCCCTCCTTGGAAGAGTATCCAGTGCCTCAGGGCCTGTGCGATGGGAGGGGCTCAGAAAACTGTCCCAGAACTTTGACAGTATTCCCCTGCCTCTGCTGGATTGCATTTGTTGCTCTCTCGCCTGTACTCCTTGGTTGTCCAACGAACTGTGACCTCTGCCGCCAGAGTTTTCAGATGGGAATTTTTTAAATAATTCCACAACAAGGGCCTTCTGGTACTGCACCATTTTATTAGAACTGTCCTGCAAGGGAATAAGGTAACTAGAAGAAATATAGAGCGCACATAGGGTCTTATCTGAGATAAAAGGAATATTTGTGAAAGATAATTCAAATTCACTCACCTATTAGGGTTGTGTAAGACACAACCACTGTACTTAGCTTTGGTGGCTGCTGCAAACCCCGAAGCAATGATCCTTTGTTGGGTGAAGAGAATGGGGCATCAGACTGCGCTGCTCGCCTGTCAGAATAATCTACCAGAGGAATCCAAATCAATGTAATGATGAAATAGACTTTATTTCTACGCGTTTCGTGGTGATCACACCACTTCCTCAGGACAGTCTATACCTCTGCAACAGAATGGAAAAGGAGGCCAATATTTTCCACGTTTAGTTCAAATTTCTGGATTTTTATCACTGAAATATGGAACAGATCTGGCTGTATTCTGCAGTGCTAACAAGCAAATGGAGCAGGAAAATGGTGTACTCTGGATTTCTTTCTAAGCAAATAACCAGATTAAGATAAAAAAAAATTTGCCCTGGCCCCTGATATCTGGGGCTATGTCTACAAATATCTGTAATTATTACAGCAGCAACAGACACTACTTTCATGACTCTACGTCTGTCATATACACTGCCTGCCTGCCTAACACTGATTATATGCAGTTGAGTTGGTCCTCAGAAGGACTGTTAGTTCAGATGGATATATATATATGTTGTGGAATACCTATACTAACTATAAACAAGCAAATCTCTCCCTGACTCAGCAGCACCTTTCCCTACTCTGCCTGGTTCTGGGGTAGACAGATGAGCATTGCCAATCACTGTAATGCCACAACCAACGTGGCTACGGCATTACAGTGCGTGGCAGGCAATCCCTGCATGTTCATTGACTCTCTAAAGAGTGCCAAACATGCAGGGAGAGGACCCGAGCTCCCATCCAAGCAACCCGGAAATACTCGCTGAGCTTGTCGAGCACCGTGATGCTCGGGTGAGTACCGATCAGTGGCGAGCATGTTCACTCATCAGTACTCATCAACCATCAGCTGCCCCATCAACCGCATTCACTGCTTCTTCTTCCACCTCTTTTACCGTGACAAGTATTGTCACGCAAGTCTCTGACCGCAGAACCTCCGGTTCTTTACCCGTTCCAGTCAGGCTGAGTGAGAGCCCGTCAGCTGTAACGGAAGTGGACATGCCTGCTGTGTTTGTTTCACCAAGCACACCACATGTTTCTCAATCCACCATAACATCTGTGCCTGCACCTCACTCACGGTCCACCAGTTTGTCTGGTTCACCTTACTCCGCCTTCTCTCAGTTGTGCAGCCAGCCCTCAGTCCTGCAGTTGTGGTCACATAAAAGATTGTTTCATCCTACACATGAGAAAACAAAGAGGTTGAGCTCCACCATCTCCAATCTCCATGGAAATGCTGCCTTCCCGCCTGGTAGATACAGTTGGTTTCCGAAAGCTGATGGCCATCGCAGTCCCCCAGTACCAGTTGCCCAGTTACCATTACTTCTCTAAGAAAGCTGTGCCTGCGCTACACCAGCATGTCGCAGACAACATCACCCGTTCCTTGACTAAATCTATGTCTGCCAGGATGCATTTTACCACAGACACCTGGACGAGTAATCATGGCCAAGGGCGTTACATCTCGCTGACTGGCCACTGGGTGACTCTGGTGGATGTGGCAGCAGGCAGGGAAGGGACTGCTCCACAAATCTTGGAATCCCCAAGTCTTGCAGAACAAACCTCTATATTCCACTGCTTCTGCCTCCTCCACCTCTTCTGAGGCCTTCACCTGTGCACTCAACCTCTGCCTTAACGAGATACACGTTTCAACAGTGTAGAGCAAATCCACACCACCTCCGTAATGTGCAGCCAGAGCTCACTGCAATCAGGCAGTCTTCAAATGTATATGTCTTGGAGATCGCAGTTATACAACTGAAGAGTTGCTGACAGCTCTCCAGGCTGAGTTTGAGCAATGGCTTTCTCCGCTGAACCTGGAACCAGGGAATGCCATGAGCGAAAACGGTGCGAACCTGTTAGCGGCCCTACGCTGAGGCAACCTCACACACGTGCCTTGCATGGCTCACGTCCTCAATCTGGTGGTACAGCGATTTCTCCACCACTATCCCGGCCTTGATGAGCTGCTTCAGAAAGCACAGAAGCTGTGTGCTCACTTCCGCCATTCGCACCCCACAGGACATCGACACAGAGGTCTTTGTCCGTGCCAGTTAACAGGTTGATATGCGATGTGCCTACACGGTGGAATTCCATTCTGCACATGTTGCAGCAACTGTGGCAGCAGCAACATGCCCTGACGCCGTATGTCATGTCGCATAGCCTGGGCCAACGCAATAGGGACATGGGGCATTGCGTGTTTACGGAGTGGGCACAGATTAAGGACCTCGGCACCCTTCTGCACAGTTTTGAAATGGCTACTAAAATGGTTGGCGCTGACGATGCCATAGTCAGCATCACTATTCTGGTGTTCTACATGCTGGAGCAGACTTTGAATAGCCTGCATCAGCAGAAGGTGATGGTCCCAGAAGAAGAGGAGGATGCGGAAGGGATAAGAATGTCTCAAAGTTCCAGACAGTCGTCACACAGGCAGATGCCAGGTGAGGGTGGATTACTGCAATTGAGGGGGGTTGGTGATACCAGACTGATAGGTTGGCAGGAGGAGATGAAGGAAACAAGCATCAGTGTTACCCAGCCATCATTACAGCCTGGCTTTGGACCTCCTGGAAGAGCCCGACATATGAGTGCCTTCTTGCTGCACTATCTGCAACATGATCCTCCTATAGTTATGATTCGAAATAATGCTGACTTCTGGGTTGCCACTCTGTTAGATCCACGTTATAGGAGTAAATTTTGCCAGATGCTTCCCAACCTGGAAAGGGAAACAAGCTTTTAAGCAACTTTAAGAGAAGTTTTCCCCAAGATAGGAGTAAGGTACACTGTGTGCATTGCAGCTGCAGACTTTCAACCTCTATCAATTCATCAATGCCAAAACATTGGCAGCAGCAGAAGCGTAAGTGGCAGAAGCAATTTCTGTGAGTCCTTTCACACATTTTTTACAACAGCTCGTGCACCAGCACAACAGAGTACAAGTCTGACATGTGGTGAATGACTGGAGAGGATGGTGCAGGAGTACCTAGAGCTCAATATGAATACCATCAGGGAGGATTTGGACCATTTTACATTTTGGTCTTCAAAAATGGATGAATGGCCTGAGCTCGCCTGTCACAACTTGGAGGTTTTATCATGCCCGGCAGCCAGTGTTCTCTCAGAACCTGTCTTCAGTGCTGCTGGTGGTGTCTTGATGGATAAGCGCAGCTGGCTTTCCCCTGAAACTGTAGACCGCCTAAATTTCATCAAGATGGACAAGTCATTGATCTCCAAGGACTTTTTCACCCCAATCGCAGACTGTACAGAGTAGGTAATGTTGTAGTTTTTAGTGTACTGCATTGATCTCGCGTAATTGCAGTCTGTAATATCTTTAGTATGTCTTCTGTGCCTGCTGTTGCTGCTGGTGCAGGTGTAAACACAAATTTTTGGAAATATGGAGACTACTGTAGTGAAATGGATGCTTCTTCGGTGGTGCCTGCCACAAATTTTTGGAGGAAATGTGGAGACTCCTGATTGGGTCTCCATCTGCTGGGTTCGCTGTAGTGGAAGAGGTGTCAGTTCTATTACACTAGTTCTACTGTACTGAAATTGATTCTACTTTGGTTGTGTCTGCCACAAATTTTTGGAAATGTCTAGACTACTTATTGGGTCTCCATCTGCTGGGCTGGCTTTAGTGGAAGAATTGTCGGTCCTCATTATACTAGTTCTACTGTAGTGAAATTGATGCTACTTCGGTGGGCCACTAATGTTTGGAAATGTGAAGACTACTGATTGGGTCTCCATCTGCTGGGTTGACTGTAGTGGAAGAGGTGTCAGTCCTAATTATACTATTTCTACTGCAGTGAAATAGATGCTACTTCGGTTGTGCCTGCCACAAATTTTTGGAAATGTGGAGACTACTTATTGGGTCTCCATCTGCTGGGTTGGCTGTAGTGGAAGAGTTGTCAGTTCCCATTATACTAGTTCTACTGTAGTGAAATTGGTGCTACTTCGGTGATGTCTGTCACTAATTTTTGGAAATGCGGAGGCTCCCGATTGGGTCTCCATTAGTGATGAGTGAGTGTGCTCGCCACTGCTCGGTATTCGCCCAACATCTCACTGCTCAACATGCTCGGTGAGTATTTCTGGGATGCTTGGGTAGGAGCTCGGGTCCCCGCCCCGAATATTTGGTGCTCTTTAGACAGCCAATTAACATGCAGGGATTGACTGCCATGCGTTGTAATGCTGTAGCCATGTTGGTTGTGGCATTACATTGATTGGCTGGCAGCATAGCGTCATAGGGTCAATATAAGACCCGGTGACCCTATGCTTGTTACAGTCTACCTCGGAAACAGGCAGAGTAGGGAGAGTTGCTGCTGAGTGAGGTATAGAATTGGCGGTTTAATAGTTAGATTTAGGTATTCCATAGCAAGATATATAACCATCTGAACGAACAGTCCTTCTAAGGACTAATCCAGCTGCATATATAAATCTTAGTGATAGCAGGAGTTAGGGAGGTATAGTGTCATCAGGTCTATATCAGACCCAGTTACCCTATGCTCATCATAGTCTACCCTTCAGACAGGCAGAGTAGGGACAGCTGCTGCTGAGCTAGGTAGAGAATTGGCAGTTTATTTGTGAGGTATTAGGTATTCCATAGCCATATATAAACATCTGAACTAACAGTCCTTCTAAGGACAAATCCAGCTGCATATATTACTGATGATAGCAGGAGTTAGGCAGGCAGTTTGTTAACACTGTATACAGCAGAATAGGGTCCATTGCACGTTCTGTCTGCTGCTGTTACAGATATCCATAGCCTTAGATATCAGGGCTATTTTTATTCTTGCTCTTAATCCTGATTATTTGCTTAAAAAGCAATACAGTACACCATTTTCCTGCTCAAATTGCTTGTTAGCAGAATACAGACAGATTTTTTTGATTTTATTCACATTGCTGTATTGTGTAAGCAGAGAAACTTTTCCATCAACAGATGTGACCCCATATTACTGCGCTAATAATACAGACATTTTGTGGATCGTGCCAAATATTACCCTCCATTTAAAGTCTGCCACTTGGGTGTTGTTCATCCTATTCACACTGACCAATACCACATCTATAAGGCCACTTCCTAAAACCGTCGTTATCAGACATGATCCCATATTACTGCGGTAATAATCCTGAAATTTTTGGGAGCGTGTCAAATATTATACTCCATTTAAAATCTGGCAGTTGTGTGGTTAAACCTATTCACAGTTGGTTGCTGACATACTATATCTGTAAACAATGTTGTCAGAGTATTACTCCACTTTTACGGACTATGGTAAAACAGCTTGCTCAGCTGTACACAGAGGTGGACACGGAACATTGTCTCTTTAAGTTTTTGGGTTGGTTTATTAAAGCATCATAAACCAACCTAGAGTTCATAAAGTAAATATAGCACATTCGGCGTAACGGAAAAAACAAAATACAAAGATGAAGCACAGTCTGTATATTGGCCGGGTTCCAGCCTGTCAGGATTAACCACACACAGTTCAGCACAATACATGCAAGCTCCTCTCTGGAGCAAGTCTCTCCAGATAGAGCCCCCCAACACCTGAGTCAAAAGGCTGGCTATAACCAGACCACACCCTGAGGTGGAAATATGGAGAACAATCTCACTCCCTCTCTATAGTTGTTCTGATAAAAAACGCCCTTTTAACCCCTTTACAATCCAAGGTGGTTTGCACGTTAATGACCAGGCCAATTTTTACAATTCTGACCACTGTCACTTTATGAGGTAATTACTCTGGAACGCTTCAACGGATCTCCCTGATTCTGAGAATGTTTTTTCGTGACATATTGTACTTCATGATTGTGGTAAAATTTATTCAATATCACTTGCGTTTATTTGTGAAAAAAATGGAAATTTGGCAAAAATTTTTAAAATTTTGCAATTTTCAAAATTTTAATTTTTATGCCCATAAATCAGAGAGATATGTCACACAAAATACTTAATAAATAACATTTCCCACATGTTTACTTTGCATCAGCACAATTTTGGAACCAAAATTTTTTTTTTTTATGGAGCTATAAGGGTTAAAAGTTGACCAGCGATTTCTCATTTTTCCAACAAAATTTACAAAACCATTTTTCTAGGGACCACATCATATTTGAAGTCACTTTGAGAGGTCTTTATGACAGAAAATACCCAAAAGTTACACCATTCTAAAAACTGCACCCCTCAAGGTGCTCAAAACCACATTCAAGAACTTTATTAACCCTTCAGGTGCTTCACAGGAATTTTTGGAATGTGGAAGAAAAAAATGAACATTTAACAAAAATGTTATTTTAGACCCAATTTTTTTTATTTTCGCAGGGGTAACAGGAAAAAATGGACCCCAAAATTTGTTGTGCAATTTCGCCTGGACACGCAGATACCCCATATGTGGGGAAAAACCACTGTTTGGGCGCACGGCAGGGCTCGGAAGGGAAGGAGCGCCATTTGAATTTTCGATTGTAAAATTTGCTTGAATAATTAGCGGATGCCATGTTGCGTTTGGAGAGCCCCTGATGTGCCTAAACAGTGGAAACCCCCCACAAGTGACCCCATTTTGGAAACTAGACCCCCCTGGGAACTTATCTAATTGGGGGGTGAGCATTTTGAACCCCCAGGTGCTTCACAGATTAATCCGTAAAAATGAAAAAGTATTTTTTTTTCCACTTTTTCATTTTTTTGAATCAATTTGTGAAGCACCTGGGGGTTCCAAGTGCTCACTATGCATCTAGATAGGTGCCTTGGGGGGTCTAGTTTCCAAAATGGGGTCACTTGTGGGGGAGCTCCAATGTTTAGGCACACAGGTGCTCTCCAAACGCAACATGGTGTCCGCTAACAATTTGAGCCGATTTTCCATTCAATTTGTTAGCGTACACCATGTAACGTTTGGAGAGCCCCTGTGTGCCTAAACAGTGGAAACCCCCCACAAGTGACCCCATTTTGGAAACTAGACCCCTCAAGGATTTTATCAAGGGGTATAGTGAACATTTTGAACCCAGAGGTACGGCACAGAATTTGATAACATTAGGTCATCATATTGAATAAGTTGTCATTAGTCTTGAGCGCAAATGCTCGCTACTTGAGTTTGCATCGGGTACTCAGGTATGCACCATGTACTGCGTGTGCTCGAGTAACATGCTCGAGTCCCTGCCCCGCATGTTTCACGGTTATTAGACACCCAAAAAAAAAACATGCGGGGATCGCTCGTGCATGTGGCAGGCAATCCCCGCAAGCTTTTTTTGGCCGCGAAACATATGGGGCAGAGACTCAAGCATGTCACTCAAATACCCACGATACTCAATGCATATCAGAGCACCCGATGCAAACTCAAGTAGCGAGCACTTGTGCTCAACACTAGTCGCCATATCGTCATCTTTTTTTCTTACTTTTGAATAAAATCCCAACCCCATCACAACCCTAACCCCAACCCTAACCCCAACCCTAACCCTAGCGCAACCGTAACCCTAGCATAACCCTAACCCGAGAGTTTATTTTTTACGCCGTTCCTCGTGCGGTATAAGTGATTAGACAACTTTATTCTTCGGGTCGGTGTGATTACAGCGATACCAGAATCATATGGGGTTTTTATGATTGACAGCGGTCACACACTAAAAGACGCATTTTTTGTAAAATCTAGTTTTTGCATCGCCATATTTTGAGAGCTATAATTTTTCCAGATTTTGGCTGACAGAGTCATGTGATGGCTTGATTTTTGCGGGACAAGTTGACGATTTTATTGGTGCCATTTTCAGGCACGTGACATTTTGTGATCGCTTTCTATTCCGATTTTTGGGAGGCAGAATAAACAAAAAACAACAATTCAGGAATTGTTTTTTTTTTTTTTTTTTATTCTGTTCCGTATGTGGTAAAATTGATAAGGCAGCTTTATTATTTGGGTCAGTACGTTTACAGCGGTACTACATTTATATTGTTTTTCTATGTTTTGGCGCTTTTACACAATAAAAGATATTTTATAGAAAAAAATTTTTTTTTGCATCGCTTTATTCTGAGCGCTATAACTTTTTGATTTTTTGAATGATGGAGCTGAATGGCAGATTGTTTTTGCGGGACAAGATGACGTTTTCAGCAGTACTATTTTTATTTATATTTGTCTTTTTGATTGCGTGTTATTCCATTTTTTGCTTGGCAGTATGATGTTAAAACATGTTTTTTGCTTCGTTTTTTATTTTATTTTTTTACCGTGTTCACTGAAGGGGTTAACTAGTGGGACAGTTTTATAGGTCAGGTCGTTCTGGACGCGGTGATACCAAATATGTGTACTTTTATTGTTTGTTTGCTTTTTTTTCATGATAATATTTATTGATGGGTACATTATATTTTTATTTTTGGTGGATTATTTTTTTATTTTTTTTTAAATATTTTTACTAATTTTTTTTTATTTATTTTTTCACTTTCTGAGAGTTTTTACACTTTTTTACTTTGTCCCACTGTGGGACTTTCACTTTTTTTATTCTGATCGCCTGCATAGCATAGGGATAGAGCACCATCCCTGTGCCATGCAGGCAGTCAGCGCTGCACAGTGAGAAGATTGTTTGGTCATGCACTGCGCATGACCAAACAATGTTCCTGCTGCCTGGTGACCCGGATGTTGTCATGACGACATCGGGTCGTCATGGCAACAACCGGGAAGCCGCAGCAGACAGCGCTGGAGGCCGGAAGAGGAGGTGAGTATTGCGATCACCTCCCCTTGCATCCGCAAAGCTGCGGTCAACTTCGATCGCAGCATTGCGGGGGTTAATGTGCTGGGAGCGGTGCGGGACCGCTCCCTGCACATAGTACCGGGTGTCAGCTGTGACAATCAGCTGACACCCGGCGGCGATCGCGCCCGCACAGCCTGTCTGTGACGCGCCCCCTGGGCCTGTGCTGTGCAGGGGGATACCCGGAGCCGGATCACTGGGGGTTGTAGTCTCAGTGTGGCGGTGACCCGGTCCGTGCCCAGGGCGGTCAAACCAGTGGCAGTCTTAAGTACTAACAATGTCCGACTACGCCACCCGTGGATTGCGGTCAGTGGGGACCGCCACTGCGCTGCAGACCGCTGAGGCTGATGTACTTTGCGCAGCCGAGTATGGGATAACTCCCCACGGGAGAAGTATTGCCTCAGGGCAGCTAGTGTGGATGATGGGAGTGATGGTGCGAGCGTCCCAGTAGTAATGGTGCTGGTGCGGTGATGAAACGCAGAGACGTGTGGTGCAGTTCAGGGTCTTTACTGATGGTTTAACACAGACCTTCCCGGGAGTACTGGTTAGCAGTAGGGGCCTGGTCAGTCTGTAAGCAAGTAGGATCTCCCCTGGCCAGGTGGAGTTGTAGGCCTCCCCGACTATCTGCACTCTTTCCTGGCTACCTTGCTCTATGCGGGTAGAAGTAGCCCACGTCCCTGAGTATACCGTGTGGTGCTCACCCGTAAGGCCGGTGACTTGGGGCCTTCCGTTAGCCTCCGCTTCACGATGGCGGTGCTGGTCCCTTGCTTGTGACCGTGCCTTCGGGTTTCTAAAGCCAGAGGACATGGAATCCCCTGCCGGTTGGATTCTGCTGCTGGACCTGGATGTCCCCACAGCCTTGGACTCCGTGTCCGGGTTTAGTGTCTTCAGCCAAGGCGAGCTCTCAAGCTTCCAGCCTCTGGCACTCGCTCCTGCTCCTACAGAGCTCCTGTTGTAACTATCCCTGTGTCTGGAACTTCACTCCCTAATCCCGCCCCAGACCCAGTTTATAAGGGCAGATTCCTCCCCTCCCAGGTCTGGGTGGGCCGTGTTGCATGCTTAGGGCTCCTGACAAGAGAAACCTCCCACTTGCTCTCAGACATAATATCTCTATTACTGTGGTAACCAGACCCCTGGGGTGCCACATGTGCACGCGTGATCGCCATGACATTTTAATACGGGTCAGGCTCTTAAGTCCCAGGGCACAGACGCGTATTAATACGTCATGGGCTGTAAAGGGGTTAAACATGGCTGATTAACCCTCTCTGCATCTACCATGCAGGACAAAACTTTCATGTTTCACATCACTAAAGCTAATAGCCTCAGTGAAAAATATCTCCCCTCCAGTATTCTGCCAGTGACTTTGTCACAGGACTGACAAAAAAACATACAAAAACGAAGGTGAATTGAATTTTCCTGGAAGAAATGTTAAGAAACATTATTTGCAGGGTCATGACTTATATAGAAGGATAAATAAATTAGAAAAAAAACTATAAAAACACAGCAGGATCTTTAGTATAAAAACTAGACTTGCCAATGTAACCTTTTAATCCTTGCAAGCTTCAACACACTGTTCACAAGGTAGACAGCAGCAGAAGTCGCTCACCTAGACACGGCACATCATGGTTTGGTATGCGCACCCAGTACAAGAGGTGAAGCCATCCACAATTTCCATACCTCAAGAAATTTATTTGGTAGACAGGCTGCTGTGGAGTTTCCTACTAACTTGGGAGCATCATCGTCAATGTTCACAAGGTAGACAGCAGCAGTGATCGCTCCCCTAGACAACGAGCAAACTCCTTCATGATGGTAGAGACGACCATCTCCTTAGCTTGCTGCTGGTACTTTTCTGTGGGAATGAGCTTGGCTCCAAGCAGCCAGGAATATCCAGTGAATTGCTTGTCATGGTTTGGTATGAGCACCCAGTACCACAAGCAAAGCCAACTACAATTTCCATACCTCAGGAATTTTATTTGGTTGACTGGCTGCTGTGGGGTTTCTAACTAACTTGGGAGCATCATCGTCAATGTTCACAAGGTAGACAGCAGAAGTGGTCGGTCCCCTAGACAACGAGGAAACTCCTTCATGATGGTAGAGGCCACCATCTCCTTAGCTTGCTGCCTGGTACTCTTCTGTAAGAATGAGCTTGGCTCCAAAGAGCCAGGAATATCCATCAAATGGCACGCCATGATTTGGTATGAGCACCCAAGTACCAGAGGCGAAGCCATCCACAATTTCCATATCTCAGGAATTTTATTTGGTAGACTGGCTGCTGTGGGGTTTCTTCTCACTTGGGAGCGTCGGTAGTCAAAATAGGAAGCGTTTCCATTTAAAGGTCCATTCTGATTTATTGCGGTGTCATAAACCAGCCATAAGCAAAGGAAAATAAACAGCCTTCAGTTCAGGTAAACAAAATAAATAGTTATTTAAGCAAAGTCTCTTGAAAACCAGTCCTGGTCACACCAGCTGGAAAGCCTCCTCACACAGAGACCATGTGTCAACCAAAGGTCTCCATTTTACCTTGTTAACCACACCCAGAGGTGAAGTATGGGGGTAGCCAGACCCGCCCATCTCTCCGGCTACCCATAAAACCTGGGCGTAGATGCACCAAACAATCCTTTTAGTGTTTAAGTGCAGTAGAGTAATATTCCCAGATTACATCACAGACGACAGCCATCTCTGTGATACATATCTCCCATCAACTATGTGTCCATTAACCACCTTACACTGCCCAAACATTAGTTTCTCACAAAGAAGCTGAAGACACTGAGTGGCAGTAGGTGCAAGTTTCTCCTGCATGACCTGCTATTAGATATCAGAGGTAGAACAGAATTGGGCTTTGTTATTTTATTGTTATTATATTACTATAATTGTAATATTTCTACTCTGGTGAAATTGATGCCACTTTGGTGGTGTCAGTCTTTAACTTTTGGAAATGGGGAGACTCCTGGTTGGGTCTCCTTCATGTGTGTTGCCTGTAGCAGTAGGCCTCCGAGACTGGCAGGCCTCCACTTACTTTCAGTCAACTACCCACGTTACTATCCTTAAATTTTTGTACCTAGACTAATCTATGAAGCTGATTTTTCTGCCATCTAAGTATGGCTGAGCATAAAAGCAGGTTTAGCTGTTGCATGTGGTATCAGGGCTCCCAGCACAGCAGACCTACACCGATCCCCCACCCACCTCATCTTAATTTGAAGTTCAATTCAAAGCTGTAAATGCTGGCCTAGACCCTGATACCTCATGCATGGCCCATGGTTGATTGCTGCTGTGCCATTATAAAATTTGTACTGTGGGTCAATTGAGGCCACTTTCCTTGTGTCTGTCCCTAATTTGATGTGTTTTGGCAGCTTTTGGGCCCATTTAAAGGCGTTGTGTATGCGTTTGGTTTTGCCCCCCATTGAATACAATGGCATTTCGGTAAGGTTTCAGCTGCAAGACTTCTGCTTTATTCTTAAAAGGAACCTCCTACATACTAATTTGAAAAAAAAAAAAAAAACTATTTTGCATGATAATACTGATGTAGTTACCGTGAATTATTGTGATTTGTATATATCTCTGGGGATACAAGGATCCTGATTGTTGCAGATACTGCATTTGACGCGCCCCCTGGGCCTGTGTTGTGCAGGGGAACCCGGAACCGGACCTGTTGTAGAATGCTGGGGGTTGTAGTCTCCGTGTGGCGGTGACCTGGTCCGTGCCCAGGGTGGTCAAACCAGTGGCAGTCTTAATGTATAGCAAATGTCCGACTACGCCACCTGTGGATTGCGGTCAGTGGGGACTGCCGCCGCGCTGCAGACCGCTGAGGCTGATGTTGTTTGCGCAGCTGAGTATGGGATAACTCCCCACGGGAGAAGTATTGCCTCAGGGCAGCTAATGTGAGAGATGATGGGAGTGATGGTGTGAGGGTCCCAGTGCTAATGGTGCTGGTGCGGCAAGGAACCACAGAGACGTGCGGTTGCAGTTTTCAATGCTTTATTCACAGTTGTTGTTCATGTCAATGCTGCAGGCGATGACTGCCCGAGCCGTGCTGCGTCCACCAGGTGAGGGACTCGGTCAACTCCCAGGTAATTCCAGAGTGTGGTTCAGAGCTCCCTTCTCTACCTTTCTCTACCTTTCTCTGGCCGTCCCCACCAGTGACCCACCTTTGTCCAGCTTCCTCGGGCCTTCTGTTGGCGAAACCTCTCCCGGTTTCCCTGACCCTATGCGGTATGCCTTTCTGGTGGATGTAGTGAGGGGTCGCACCAAGATGTGGTAACAACCTTCGGTCTTTGGCTGAGGAATCTGTTGCCTCCACCAATTTGGGTTCCGGTACCCTGTTCTGCCAACCCTTCACCCTGTATCTCCTCTGGGCATATGGGGTTCCTTCTTTCCTCGTGTCTCTGGGCCTTTCTCTGTGTTCCTTCCTTCCTTTCTCCTCTGTTCCAGTTCCTTTCTTACTTTCCTTTCCGCTCCTTCTCCTCTCTCTTTCTGCTGTTTCTGGCCTCCACTCCAGGCCTGCCTCTGGAGCTGGGCCCAGACTGAGCCACAGCTCCCTGTCAGCCCTCTCTGGCTGAACTCCTGTCTTCTTCTCCTCCTCTCTGAACTGGCTGGACTGAACTGGACCCTGTCCTAAGATGGTGCCCACCTTATATACCTCCTTCTGACACCCGAGCCCAGGTGACTAGCAACCAATGGGCTCCTGCCTATGCCCAGAGACCCAACCCTATCTGCTCCTACACCACTGGGTGTACTTTCCCCTCCCCACTCCAGTCAGGGACAGATGCTGTCGTGCCTGCACTTCTATCTTGTGGGAGCACCGTTAAGCTGTCCCTCGGAAATGGGGTGTGTGTGGTGCATGCAGCTACTGAGTCCTGGTCCACACTCCATCCTTACCCAGGAGTGGAATATCACACCTCTGGTCTGAGGTGCAATACCCCTGTAGCAGCCGAGCCCTCGGGGTGCTACACATTCATACAGAGATATAGTGTTTATTAGTTCCACACTGATGTGCTGATTACATGCAAGATGGACAGATAGCTTACTCTTCGTGACAAGCTCCTCTCAGGAGTGTCACAACGACTACATTGCTTTTTACAAATCTCTAAGGTAAAGTACTTGGCAGAGGAGAAATAAATATAAAGCAGTAACCCTTTACATTATAGCTGAAATAAAAGACTGTAAATTGTAGTAATGCCATTACTATACGCTATTAACTACAACCCCTGGCAAAAATTATGGAATCACTGGGCTCGGAGGATGTTCATTCAGTTGTTTAATGTTGTTGAAAAAAAGCAGATCACAGACATGGCACAAAACTAAAGTCATTTCAAATGGCAACTTTAGAGCTTTAAGAAAAACTAAAAGAAATCAAGATTAAAAATGTGGTACTCAGAAAGGGTAATTTTTTTCAGACCAAGCAGAGGGAAAAAATTATGGAATCACTCAATTCTGAGGAAAAAATTATGGAATCATGAAAAACGAACACACAAAAGAACACTCCAATACATCACTAGTATTTTGTTGCACCACCTCTGGCTTTAATAACATCTTGCAGTCTCTGAGGCATGGACTTAATGAGTGACAAACAGTGCTCTTCATCAATCTGGCTCCAACTTTCTCTGATTGCTGTTGCCAGATCAGCTTTGCAGGTTGGAGCCTTGTCATTGACCATTTTCTTCAACTTCCACCAAAGATTTTCAATTGGATTGAGATCCGGACTATTTCCAGGCCATAACATTGATCTTATGTGTCTTCTTTAAGAAATGTTTTCACAGTTTTTGCTCTATGGCAGGATGCATTATCATCTTGAAAAATGATGCCATCATCCAGAACATCCTTTCAATTGATGGTATAAGAAAGCTGTCCAAAATATCAATGTAAACATGGGCATTTATTGAAGATGTAATGACAGCCATCTTCACAGTGCCTTTACCTGACATGCAACCCCATATCATCAATGACTGTGGAAATTTTCATGTTCTCTTCATGCAGTCATCTTTCTAAATCTCATTGGAACGGCACCAAACAAAAGTTCCAGCATCATCACCTTGCCCAATGCAGATTTGCGATTCATCACTGAATATGACTTTCATCCAGTCATCCACAGTCCACGATTGCTTTTCCTTAGCCCATTGTAACCTTGTTTTTTTCTGTTTAGGTGTTAATGATGGCTTATGTTTATCTTTTCTGCATGTAAATCCCATTTCCTTTAGGTGGTTTCTTACAGTTCGGTCACAGACATTGACTCCAGTTTCCTCCCATTCATTCCTCATTTGTTCTGTTGTGCATTTCCTGGTTTGGAGACATATTGCTTTAAGTTTCCGGTGGTGACGCTTTGATGTCTTCCTTGGTCTAGCAGTATGTTTGCCTTTAACAACCTTCCCATGTTGTTTGTATTTGGTCCATATTTTAGACACAGATAACTGTGAACAACCAACATTTTTTGCAACATTGCGTGATGATTTACCTTCTTTTAAGAGTTTGATAATCCTCTCCTTTGCTTCATTTGACATCTTTCGTGTTGGAGCCATGATTCAACAGCTCTCCAAGGTGTGATCACCCCTTTTTAGATGCAGACTAACAAGCAGATCTAATTTGATTCAGGTGTTAGTCTTGGAAATGAAAATTTACAGGGTGATTCCATAATTTTTTCCTCAGAATTGAGTGATTCCATAATTTTTTCCCTTTGCTGGGTCGGAAAAAAAATTTACCCTTACTGAGTACCACATTTTTAATCTTGATTTCTTTTAGTGTTTCTTATAGCCCTAAAGCTGCCATTTGAAATGACTTTAGTTTTGTGCCATGTCTTTGATCTGCTTTTTTTCAACGACATTAAACAACTGAATGAACATCCTCCAAGCCCGGTGATTCCATAATTTTTGCCAGGGGTTGTATAAGCAATTCAAAAAGATCTTCATATATTATTGTTTTAAAAGATCTTTTAACATGCTCTTCCTGTTGAGTACTTATATTTTTCATTGTCTCTTAACTGGTTCATATATCTGAATATGTTTCATAATAAAACATCAAAAGCAAAAGTTACTGAAGAGTTCTATGTAGTCAATATATTTTCTCTATATGGAAATGTTATACAATTACTATTGTGCATTAACCAAAGTAGGGATGCAATATACAGTGGGATGACAATGCCATAGGACCACCAAGAATTAATAAATGAAGTTTTTTATTGGACCACACAGCAAAAAAAAGATTAAAAACAAATAAAAAGTCAAACAATGACATAAATATTGATAGCCCAAAATGAGGCTGAAGCTCTGCCTAGCAAGCAACCATATAAGTAATAGTGTTGAGCCACCACCGTAGTGCTCGAGTTCGGTTCGGTTCGTCGAACACCCGTGTGTTCGCCGAACTGTTCATCGAACTGTTCGTCGAACTGTTCGTCGAACACCTTCGAACACCGTTAAAACCAATGGCAGGCAAACAAAAACACATAGAAACACATAGAAAACACCTTCAAAGGTGTCCAAAAGCTGACAAACTGCTCAGAAGACATAACTAACACATGGAAAAGTGACAAGTACATATAGTCATGCGAAAAGAAAAGAGGTGGAGGAGTAAAAGGAGGGGGAGACACAGATATAGGCATGTCATGCCCTTCTAAAATCCAAAAAGTGAGAAGCCGACACGGCCAGTCCGTTCCTGCCCGTGCCACCTCCGTGTCGCCGGGTTTGTGCCAGAGCCGCGGTGGACCCTGACGGCCAGCCCCCCTCTCCTAATACTGGTGCCTGTCCGCTGGTGGGTCGAGCCACCCGCGGTGGGGGGGGAGTAACATCTGCAGAAGAAAGACCATCTTCCAGCCAAACTAACATGTCGACTTCTTTTCGTGGACAGTGTGATACGATCCCTTTGTTACGGACACGCCCATCGCTACAAATTCCAGATGAGGCACAAAAACAGCAGGTGCTTCAGCGGATATCAAGTGCTCCTTCAAGTGGGCTCTCCTCCACCTCAACTTCAACATCACAAATACTCCAGTCCTCAGAGGTGTCACCCCAATCGCACTTGCTTCCTCACAGCTCCCAAGTCTCCAGCTGCCCGTCTGAGTATGGGGTAACACAGATGGTTGAATCTGCACAGCTGTTTACTCATACTATAGCCTGGGAAATGGAGGTCTGCTCCAGAGCTTCTGTTAATCCAGACGAGGAAATGATCTGCACTGATGCCCAGAATCTTTATAAGTCGGATCCAGGACCAGATGAAGAAGGTTCTGAGCATAATGTAGACCCTCGTTCCCAAACTGTAACTCCTGTTGGTGGAGACAATGATGAAGACGATGATGAGACTCAAATACCTGATTGGAGCGACAATTTGACTTTTCGGTCAGGGCAGGAAGAGGTTGGCTTTGAGGACGACGGGTGTGATAACACACAGGGTGATGATGACAAGGTTGGAGATCCCACTTACTGTCAACCCACAGTCAGCCAGTCGATGAGGTCACCCGGGCCTTTGCCTGGCCTTTGGGATGTCGCGGTGGTCGGCTCCCTGGCCCGTACCCTGGGGTCACTCTTTAAAAGGGTGGATAATTGTTAATTTTATAAGAGTTTGTGACACCACCTGTGGTATCTGGTGAGAAGCACCAGCGCTGCAGCAGTCCACTGAAGCCCGTGATAAGGCAGCTCGATGGTATAGCTCCCCACAGGTGGAGCTAGGTCTCAGGGCAGCGTATGCAGGGGGAATGCAGGACAGGCGAGACCCAGCTGGGTCAGAGCAAGAACGGAAACGGACACGGTAGTCACTTCAGTACCTTTTACTGGAGGAAATTCAGGCACATCCTGGAGCACTGTAGGGTGAAGGGTGCATATCAGGATCCTCCCCAATGAGCGGGTGTAGGGCCTCCTGTTTCTTGCCTCTGCGCAGTAAGTTTCTGACCTGCCTGGAGCTAGGCCTAACTTTATCTCTGTCCTGCGCTGGCTGACCTTGTGGTAGGGCCTTCTCTTGAAGTTCACGCTCCCAGTATGCGGGGCCTAAGCGTCTCCTGGCTCTGTTACGTATCAGCACCTTAGCGATCCTGGGACTTGTAGTTCTCCAGGGATTCCGGTTATGCCTTACTGGGTCATAGAGATCCCGGTAAGCTCGGATCCGGTGTCCGGTAAATGCTTCGGGGTGAGCTGGTTAAGCTCCTCTGCCCCTAATGTACTAACTCGCCACTCGCCTTCGGCCTACTCGGGCCCTCAATAGGCTATACACACTAACGGCAGCTTGCCGCGCTTCACCGATCTTATGACGCTGGCACACCTTAAGCTCTATCTGGGCTCCCTGAATCTAGCTAGCAGGAGCCTCGTGCTCCACTGCTGAACTATTAACTGAGTTGTCTAGACTAGACTGAGCTCCACTGCAGACTGACCTCTCTTAGGGTTCTCTACTGCAGGAACTCTTCAGAGGAACTGAACTGCCTAGCTCCACCTTCCCTATTTATATCCCTAACGGGCTCCCTCTGCTGGTCTGAGGTGGAAGGTGGAGATGTGTGAATGTTTATGGGGGCCTCTTGTGGAGGATTCCATCAATACACTCTTCTAGGATATGTGATACCAAGCGCAGCGGGGCGTCACAGATGCTATTGACGACGAGGTTAGGTTGCGCCTTCCTGGACAGAGACGGAGTACTGGAAGCACGTCAACATCTGCATCCTCAACCACAACTCCGCCTCTGACCACAAGTCGTAGTGGCTCTTCAGGTCGCATGGGCTCTAAGCCTTGCATAGCCTGGGCATTTATTCAGATCGATAAGGATGACCCAACTCGTGTTATCTGTAATATTTGTCACCAAAAGCTAAGTAGAGGCCAAAAAATCCATAGTTTGAGTACTTCATGCATGTACCGTCACATGGATATGAAGCATAAGTTGCAGTGGGAAGCTCACTGTGCTACAATGCGGCCTAGCAGGCTGGGCCAACCACCGTCTGCCCCATCTTGTGCATCCGCGGCCTCTTCATCCTCTGTGACTGGGGGGACAGCAGTCACACATGTTTTTGGACGCAGACCTGCCACCTCTTTACCTGCAACAGCCAGTGTGATTGGCAGGTCGTCAGTTCATTGGGAAGTGGAAACACCTGCTGGTGTTGAGAGCTCTCTGACATCGAGAGCACCACCTTTGGATCAAGGCAACCTAACATGTCCGCCTGCATCTTCCTCACAGACCGGCAGTTTGCCAGGGACACCCTACTCAACCCCGTCAAAGCACAACAGCCAGCCCTCGGTCCCTCAGATGTGGACAAGTAAAAGACCATTTCCTCCTAGCCATGAGAAAGCTAAGAGGTTGAATTTCACCATCTGCAAGCTGTTGGCTACAGAAATGCTGCCTTTCCGCCTGGAGGACACAGTGGATTTTTGAGACCTTATGTCCGTCGCAGTGCCCCAGTACCAGATGCCCAGTCGGCACTACTTCTCAAAGAAAGGTGTGCCTGCGCTCCACCAGCATGTCGCACACAACATCACCGCTTCTTTGAGAAACTCTGTGTGTGACAGGGTGCATTTCACCACAGACACTTGGACGAGTAGGCATGGACAGGGGCGTTACATGTCGCTGACAGGGCACTGGGTAACTATGGTGACAGCAGGACAAGGGGCTGCTGTCCAAGTCTTGCCGTCCCCGCGAGTTGTACGTCAATCCTCTTTATCTAGAAGTTCCTCCACTGCTTCTGCCTCCTCAACCTCCTCTTGGTCCTCCACCTGCACCCAAAGCCTGTCTGGTAATGCCACCTGCTTTCTAACTGCGCACCTCCTGGCTGGCTGGCAGCAGGGCTCAACGGCATCAGTGTTTACTTTGAAATGTCTGGGAAATGTGAGTCACACAGCTGAGGACTTGTGGTCAGCTCTGGAGACCCAGTTTCATGAATGGTTGTCTCCACTGGACCTGCAACCAGGGAAGGCCGTGTGCGACAATGCTGCAAACCTGGGTGCGGCCCTTCGCCGGGGCAATGTTACACACGTGCCTTGTATGGCTCACGTGTTGAACCTGGTTGTCCAAAAATTTTTAGCCCACTATCCCGGACTAGATGGCCTTCTGCAGAGGGCACGGTCGCTGTGTGCTCACTTCCGCCGTTCGCATCCCGCAGCTCAACGACTTACATCTCTACAGAAGTCGTTGGGCCTGCCAGTTCACCGGCTGAAATGCGATGTGCCGACATGGTGGAATTCAACTCTGCACATGTTGCAGCGACTGTGGCAGCACCGACAAGCCCTGGTGCAATAGTTTCTGACGTATAGCCTGGGCCAACGAGATCCAGAGGTGGGGCAAATCACACAGCAGGAGTGGTCTCAGATCAGGGACCTATGAAGTTGACGCGCCCCCTGGGCCGTGGGGTACCCGGAGCCGGGCCGGTAGACGCTGGGGGTTGTAGTCACTGTGGCGGTGACCCGGTCCGTGACCCAGGGCGGTCAATCCAACGGTAATTTGTATATATGGATTTTATAATGTCCGACTACACCACCTGTGGAGTGCGGCCAAAGGGGCCGCCGCTGCGGAACAGTCCTCTGAAGCTGGTGGTTTTGCTGCAATGGTATTATTACTCACCACAGGAAGAGTGTAGCTTCAGGGCAGTGTGGGTGGATGATGGTGGTTGTAGTGCAGGGAGTCAGTAATGAACACAGAGTCCATGTGATGCAGTCCCAAGATCTTTACTCACAGTTGTTGCAGTCCAGATTACAGGTACCAGAGCTATCTCACCCGTCGTGCTGTGCGTACTCAGTGAGGGGCTCAGTCCACCCCCAGATAGCTCCGGAGTACTTAGCAGGACCCCCTTCTGTGTGTCCTTTCTCTGGCCTTCTCCCTGCACCTCACACCCAGTGACACTTCTATCCGGTATCCTCGGGCCTTGGCGGGCGACTTGTGTTCCGTCCCCTGGGTCCTATGTGGCTACCTTCTTAGTGAGACTGTTGTGGACTTTTGCCTGCAGTACATGAAATGCTGCAGCCTCCGGTTTCTAGTTGAGCCTTGCTGTTTCTCCTCTAGTTGAGGGACCGGTTCCCCTTATCTGGCCTGACTCCTCTACCTCCTGGTAGCAGCGGGAGTACAGGTGGCCTTCTGCACGGCCCATAGCCCTAGGGTCCCTTCGGTTCCTGGAGCCTTCCTGCTCCCACTCCTCTCTTCTCTCCTTCAGTCCTGGGCCTCCCAGGCTAGGCCCGCCTCCGGAGCAGAGCTCATGCCGAGCCTCTGCTCCTGTCACTTTTCCTCCTCTGACTGGCTTGCTCTTTCTAAGATGGCTTCCTATTTATACTCTCCCTGTCATGTGCTCCCCTAAGCTGCTCCCCTAAGCACCCACTACATAGGATCCTCCCACCAGCTAGGGACCTGGGACTGTGCTCTCCCTTAGGAGCAATCTCGCCCTAACCCCACTGCGGGTATGTGTTGGATGCAGGTGTTAGGGTCCTGAGCCATACGCCTTCCTTACCTGAGGGTGAGATACCACACCTCTGGGTGAGATGCAGTAACTCTGTGGTGACTGCACCCTCAGGGGCGCCACACACCTTTCTGCACAGTTTTGAAATGGCGACGAAGATGTTTAGTGCTGACGACGATGCCATTATCAGCATAACTATTCCGGTGATTTACATGCTGGAGCACACATTAAACAGAATTCAGAGTCAGGTGGTCGGACAAGAGGAGGTGGAGGAAGTAGAGGAGGAGTCGTATGAGGAAGGGATAACATCTCCAAGGTCCAGACGGTTGGCAGCACCAAGGAGGCAGGCATGGGAGGGTGGGGGAGAGGGATTAAACAGGGCGCATGGTAGCAGCCAAACTGTTGAGGAAGGTGCAGGAGCCGAGGAAGAAGTGAAGGATGAACTGGCGATGGGCATGGAGGACTCATCAGATGAGGGAGACCTTGATCACATTTCTGTTGTGCGAGGTTGGGGGGAGAGGGCAGAGGTAAGAAGCATGATTCTTACCTCGCTACCAACACAACAAGGACTTGGTTCTCCTGGATGCGCAAGACACATGAGTGCCTTCTTGCTGCACTACCTGCAACATGACCCTCAGATTGCAGAATTCGAAGTAATCTCTACTACTGGGTTGCCACACTCTTAGATCCCCGGTACAAAAGTAAATTTGCCGAAATTATTCCTGCCATAAAAAGGGATTGACGCATGCAGGAGTATCTGCAGACGCTGTTGCAGAATCTTACATGTGCTTTTCCACAAAACACCAGTGGTGCACGAAGTGAATCTCACAGTTCTAACTTGCCAACCGCGGGACTGTCGAGTCTTCATCACTCAAACCGTAACAGTAACACAGTATCTGCTGGTAACAGCAATTTTGTGAAATCGTTTCACCACTTTTTTAGACCATCCTTTGCAAGGCCACAGGAGACAAGAAGTCTGACACATAGTCAATGCCTAGAGAGGATGGTGCAGGAGTATCTCCAAGTGCACATCGAAGCCATGACTGTGTCACTGGACCCTTGCTCATTTTGGTATTCCAATCTGGAAAAATGGCCGGAGCTCGCCACTCACGCCTTGGAGATCTTGTCATGCCCTGCAGCCAGTGTTCTCTCTGAACGTGTGTTCAGCGCTGTTGATGGTGTGCTGACAGATAAGCGCACGCGGCTCTCCACTGAGAATGTAGACAGACTCACGTTCATAAAGATGAACAAATCATGGATTCGAAAGGACTTTTCTAATCCTGTGTTATCCTTGGGAGGCTAAAAGCTTGAGGATTTGGTAATATCACCTCACCAACCGTTTTAAGCAACTGTGGGGCAATTGATGCCACTGAACCCTAGAACGCATGACCATAAAAATCTACACTTTCATATACATGGGGCCTTTTAGGCCCGTGTGCAAATAACATTGAATAACTCAAACTCAAATGACAAACAACTATATACATGAAGAATACCTAGAGTTTAAAAATTCTAACTAAAGTAATCTTGCAGAAAATAGAAAACAATTAACAGGGCGGGACTGCGAGGCCCCAGGTATGCGTTCTAGGGTTAAGTGGTGTCTGTGCCACAATTTTGGGAAAAAATGGAAACTCTTTTTGGAGTCCCCTTGCTGTGTCTTACGTGACGTTGGCATCGTCAATTCCAGGTGGGTTGGGTCGCTCCCCCCCCCTTTTAACTGTAAGAAACTACATACACTATGGCTTGGGGTAACACAGATGATTGAGTCTGAAGAGCTGTTTACTCAGAGGTCTGCTCCAAATCTTCAGTGTCTGCTAGTCAGCGTAGAATTTTTAACTGCATCTAGCCTAGGCAATACTTTGGGCGTAGTAGCCCAGCTGCGAAGCAAGCTGCACCGCCTGTGTATCTAATAAGAATTTTTAAATGCATCTAGCCTAGGCAGACTGTGGGGACCCCCAACCAAACCCAGACGCTCAGCCCACCTACCGCCCCCCTTTCCTTGACAATACAATAATGTAACTCTTACAACTGGATGGGTGAGGATCGGTCACAGCTTTATTAACTCTTTATACTCATTCCATTAGAAAGACATTTTATTTCTAAAATAATTCAGCTTGTTGCAGCATGCCCTGGGTCTCCACTCCGGCAACTTGGCCAACAAGTGTAACTCTCCAACATGTCCTTTCTATTTCCAGGCCACGGAGGATCCTGCGTACTCGTATGCAGGACTCTGACCCCCACCCATCACTCTTAACGCTTGTTCCACTCCGTCCTGGAGTCCTGACAGGAATATGTCCAGTCCAATATCCATTAAGTGAACACCGTCGGGCCGTATGAGGCCTGCTTTATCTCCTTCCAGTTGTCGGTGTCATACCACTACACCGCCTCTGTCTCTTCTAAATTTTGCCATCCGAATATTTATTACCCGCCTTGTCCGTTCGATGGCCGTGATGTCTCGCGCACCTTGCCATACCGCTATCGGCACAATCTCTGACCATACTATAGCTAGTTTTGTGAAAAATTCTCTGAAGCGCTCAGTGTCTAGTTTCATTATTGCCATTAGTTATGCGCTCTTGTGATGACCTAGGTTGTTTCCCCCGGCCTGTATAACTAAGATGACCAGACATCTTGCCTCTCTCCCTACCTTGATTACCTCCATTAGTACCTGTGGCCATAGCAGGCCTCTAATACCTCTCCAGTTGAAATATGTGTTATGAAACTCTAATTTCCTCCCGCCTGGGCGGACTTTCGCCCTTTAATCTGCCCAATATATATACGAGTGGCCTATCACCCACACTGTTGGCTTAGCGTCACCTGTAAAAGAAACAAACCACGTTAGGATAACAAGTCCGGTCTTATGTATCTTGCCAAACACGTGGATCACCATCTCTCTATCCTCTGAACTTCCGTTTCTGACAGTCCTGCTCTTGCTGCTTCTGTGGCCGCGCCTATGCGGAATGAGTGTGTCCCGTAATCTTTGGGGTGGTTCCCTGCCGATGTTATGCATTTATTAAATATAGCTTGGAACTGGTATCTTGCTAATGGCGTCCCATCAATGTGTGATAGGAACAAATTACTTTGTGATCTGATGGTTAGATATGGTTTTACTATTGTTACCCGACTCAGTGTACCGTTTGTGGGTTGTAGAAGTACCCAAGTGCCCCTGCCCGCTGGAACCATTTTCGATTTGTGTATGCGTAGACGTATTGCATTATTGGCTATGACTACGTCCTGGTGTAATAAGCCTCCACTGGTGCTAATTTTGGATTGAGGGACTAATTCGCTTATGAATAGTGTTGAGCCACCCCCGTAGTGTTCGAGTTCGGTTCGGTTCGTCGAACACCCGTGTGTTCGCCGAACTGTTCGTCGAACTGTTCGTCGAACACCTTCGAACACCGTTAAAACCAATGGCAGGCAAACAAAAACACATAGAAACACATAGAAAACACCTTCAAAGGTGTCCAAAAGCTGACAAACTGCTCAGAAGACACAACTAACACATGGAAAAGTGACAAGTACATATAGTCATGCGAAAAGAAAAGAGGTGGAGGAGTAAAAGGAGGGGGAGACACAGATATAGGCATGTCATGCCCTTCTAAAATCCAAAAAGTGAGAAGCCGAGACGGCCAGTCCGCTCCTGCCCGTGCCACCTCCGTGTCGCCGGGTTTGTGCCAGAGCCGCGGTGAACCCTGACGGCCAGCCCCCCTCTCCCAATACTGGTGCCTGTCCGCTGGTGGGTCGAGAGAGCCCCCCTGTGGTGGAGGCAGCTCTAAGCTTTTTAATTTAAATTGTCCCTCTAATTTGAATGAATACACTTTAAATCCATTTACAAGGATCTATTGGAGGGCAAGTCTCATGCCAGCAGCCGCGTAATTCCAGCTCCAGTAGCGTCCACTAAAGCTGCTGCAGTTAAAAAGCTTTTATAAGGATCGAGCTCGGCTGTCCACCGCAAGGCATCCTAGTGCCAGTCCCAGCCCCTATGCCTTGGGGTGCCTCCTGATGCTCTTCACTAAGTATCCCGTGGTCCCGAAGCATTTCCTTTGAAAAAATTAAGTGTCCAAACTACAGGTGGTGTAGCTTGCTTAACAGCCGGGATAATCCGCTGACTAGCAGACACTGCTACTAGGCACAAAATATTTCCTGGGCTAGATGCAGTTAAAAATTTGTAAGTAGATACTCTCGTTGGATGCTGAGAAAGCATTCCATAGAGTCTCCTGGCACGCCATATATGATTCTCTTAAAAAGCTTGGGGTAGGGGTCTAGGGGACCCTTTTATAGCCAAAATCACGGCCCTGTATCACAATACGTCACCTAGGCTGAAGATAAATGGAACTGTAGCACCGAGGGCTCGGTTGCTACAGACGTATTGCACCTCACCCAGAGGTGTGATATCTCACTCTCAGATAAGGATGGAGTGTGGATCTGGACCCGACACCTGCATGCATTACACCACATTGCCGTGGGGCAGGGCGACCAATATGCCCCTGAGATGGGCACGACAGTCCCTGTCCCTGGCTGGAGTGGGGGGAGGGAACACTGAGGAAGGGGAACCCTGCAGTGCAGGAGCAGGGAGGAAGCAGTTCCTGGGTGCATTGAGAAGGGAGTATAAAAGGTGGCCACCATCTTAGTTCAGTGCAGAGAAGTCTGAGCAGAAGTGGCAGGGAGCAGGGGCTCTGCATGAGCTCTGCTCCGGATGCGGGCCTAGTAACAGAGGCCCAGGCCTGCAAGAGGGAGAAGGAAGGAAGAGGAGCGGAGAAGGCTCCAGGAACGAGGAATGAAGGGATCCCAGGGGTGCGGACGGGCGAGTCGCCACCGCACGCCCGAATCCACCTGCGTGGAGGGGTCAGGCCAAAGGGGGAGACCGGTCCCCGAACTAGTGGAGGCAGGAAACGACCCTCAGCTAGAAACCGGAGGCTCTGACATTTTATGTGGCGCAGCCCCTTGCTCCACCCGCTAGGAAGGCACCACATAGGGTCAGGGAAACTGGCGCCAAGTTTACCAAGAGGAGGCCCGAGGCAGCCGGACAGAAGTGTTGGTAAGAAAGGCCAGACAAAGGACACACAAAGGGGGTCCTGTGAAGCGCTCCAAAGTTATCTGGGAGTTGTCTGAGCCCCTCACCTGGTGAGCACAGTACGACGTGGGCAGCCGTTACCTGCAGACGTGGTCTGGATAATAAGAACTGTGAGTAAAGGCCCTGAACTGCATCACTGACTCCGTGTCGTTCCTGCTGCTGCCCTGCACCATCACCCCCATCCTCCGCATACACTGCCCTGAGGCTATACTCCTCCCGTGGGGAGTTATGCTACGCTCTGCTGCACCCACAACACCAGCCTTAGCGGTCTGCCCTGTAGCGGCGGTTCACTCTGACCGCAATCCACGGGTGGCGTAGTCGGACATTTAAACATCAAAACCACATAAATAGTTCCGCCACTGGTTTGACCGCCCTGAGCCACGGAACCGGATCGCCGCCACGAAGACTACAACCACCAGCATCCACCAAAAAGTGTCCGGCTCCGGGTGTCCCAAGGCCCAGGGGGTGCGTCAGAACATTTTCATCACCTTTCACAATCACCAATGGGACAAGGCAGGGATGTCCTCTGTCCCCTCTCTTATACATCCTAGTGACGGAGCACCTGCTCTCATCAATTCGCCATAACCCCAATATTAGGTGGATTGAGGTGGGAGGCACCGAGTACAAGTGCTCTCTATTTGCTGATGATGTCCTAGTATATATCACTCAATCACATATATCCATCCCTGCTGTTATGGCTGAAATAGATCACTTTGTTACATGGTAAAATTTTAAAATCAATGCAGCGAAGTCTGAGGCCCTCGATGTCTCCCTCCCTAAATCCATATAGGATTCCATCCAGTCCAACTTTCCCTTTGCCTGGCCCTCACAGGGTATCAAATACTTAGGAATTCCTATTCATAGAGACCTCTCCCATCTATGTTATCTTAATTTTGGGCCCTTTATTGAACAATTCCATACAGACCACGGTTGGCAAGTTAGAACTGTAAGATTCACTACGTGAACCACTGGTGTTTTGTGGAAAAGCACATGTACACCGCGTTCCAAATTATTATGCAAAAAGTGTTTAGGAGTGATAAGGGAAGAATTTGTTTGTTTGTCAGTTAAACTCATTGATGGTGATGTGTGTCAGGGCTCTTTATATCACTGTAAGCAATTGCAGACACCTGTGCTAATTAGTTTTGCAGGTGTGTCCAATGAAAGGCAAGACTACTTAAGAAGGCTCTCTCACATTATTAAGCAGCCTACATTTTCTGCCAAAATGGGAAAGAAAAAGGATGTGTCGGCTGCTGAGAAGCAACAAATTGTGGAGTGTTTAGGTCAAGGCATGACTACAATCAACATTGTGCGATGATCAGGATGAAGTGTCTTGGCAATCAAGAAGTATGTAGCTGATTCACAGTACACACGTGTGCGTGCTGATAAGGGCAAATTGAGGACTCTTTCCTACAGGCAATTACGTCAGGTTGAAAGAGCAGCGGCAAAAAAGCCTTGTCATAGCAGCAGACAAGTTTTTGAAGCTGCTTGTGCCTCCAACGTCCCCCGAACAACAAGATGCAGGGTCCTTCAGAGGTTTGCAGCTGTGCATATGCCATCCTGTCGACCTCCTCTATCCACTTCACACAAGCAGAAACGGCTCCAGTGGGCCAAACATTACATGAAGACTGATTTCAAAACTGTTTTGTTCACGGATGAGTGCCGTGCAGCGCTCGATGGTCCAGATGAATGGAGTGGAGGATGGCTGGTTGATGGACACCCCACGCAAACACGGCTACAGCGCCAACAAGGAGGAGGTGGAGTAATGTTTTGGGCTGGAATCATGGGGAGAGAGATTGTCGGCCCCTTTAGGATCCCTGAAGGCGCTAAAGATGAACTCCATAATGTATGTGGATTTTCTCAAACAGCAATTCCTGCCATGGTTCAAGAAGAAGAACCGTGTATTTCACAGCAAGATCATTTTTCTGCATGATAATGCACCATCTCATGCTGCACATAAAACATCTGCATCTCTGGCTGATATGGGCATAAAAGGGGACAAACTTATGGTGTGACCCCCATGCTCCCCTGACCTCTACCCCATTCAGAACCTTTGGAGCATCATTAAAAGGAGTGTCTATGATGGCGGGAGGCAGTTCACATCTAAGCAACAGCTCTGGGAGGGTATTCTGTCCTCATGCAAAACAATTGAAGCAGAAACCATCCAAAACCTGACAAATTCAATGGACGAGAGAGTTCAGAAGCTCCTTTCGAACAAGGGGTCCTATGTGAAAATGTAACATCACCTAGAATAAAGTTTTGAGTTGAAAACTGTTTGATTTCAGTTTCTAACAACCTGCTAATGCTTATAATTTCAAAAATGACCATTTTTTTGGTCTTTATTAAAATGAAAAGGTTGATCGAAAAGTTTGGGGGATCTAAGAGTGTGGCAACCCAGTAGTCATGATTACTTCGAATTCTGACAATATGAGGGTCATGCTGCAGGTAGTGCAGCAAGAAGGCACTTATGTGTCTTGCGCATCTCGGAGCCCCAAAATTATTTTCCGGGCTAGATGCAGCTAAAAATTATTTTTAATTTTAAATCTGGTGAAGCTTATTATAGATGGCCTAATAGGATCAGTGCTGCACACTGCTACAAAGCCCAAATTATTTTCCAGTCAAGATACAGACAAACATGATTAGTAATTTGAAAGCTTAAAACGGTTGGTAGGGTGATTTTAACCAATCATCAAGCTTTTACTCTCCCCAGGATGACACAGGGGTAGAAAAGTCGTTTCGGATCCATGATTTGTTCATCTTTATGAACGTGAGTCTGTCTACATTATCAGTGGAGAGCCGCGTGCGCTTATCTGTCAGCACACCACCAGCAGCGCTGAACACACGTTCAGACAGAACGCTGGCTGCGGGGCATGACAAGATCTCCAAGGCGTAAGTGCTAGCTCCGGCCATTTATCCAGATTGGAAGCCCAAAAAGAGCAAGGGTCCAGTGACACAGTCGTGGCTTCAATGTTTACTTGGAGATACTCCTGTACCATCGTCTCTAGGCGTTGACTATGTGTCAGACTTCTTGTCTCCTGTGGCCTTGCAAAGGATGGGCTAAAAAAGTGGTGAAATGATTCCGCAAAATTGATGTTACCAGCAGATACTGTGGTTCTGTTACGGTTTGAGTGCTGAACACTTGACGGTCCCACGGTTGGCAAGTTGGAACTGTGAGATTCACTACGTGCACCACTGGTATTTTGTGGAAAAGCACATGTAAGATTCTGCAACAGTCTCTGCTGATACTCCTGCATGCGTGCATCCCTTTCTATGGCAGGAATAATTTCTGCAAATTTACTTTTGTACCGGGGATCTAACAGTGTGGCAACCCAGTAGTCAGGATTATTTCTAATTCTGACAATTCGAGGGTCATGTTGCAGGTAGTGCAGCAAGAAGGCACTCATGTGTGTTGCGCATCCAGGAGCACCAAGTCCCTGTTGTGTTGGTGGCGAGGTAACAATCATGCTTCCTTCCTCTGTCCTCTCCCCCCAACCTCGCACAACAGAAATGTGATCAAGGTCTCCCTCATCTGATGAGTCTTCCATCAGTTCGTCCTCCACTTCTTCCTGGGCTCCTGCACCTTCCTCACTAGTTTGGCTGCTACCATGTGCCCTGGTAAAACCATCTCCCCCACCCTCACATGCCTGCCGCCTTGGTGCTGCCGACCGTCTGGACCTTGCAGATGTTAGCCCTTCCGCATACAACTCCTCCTCCTCTACTTCCTCCACCTCCTCTTGTGCCACCACCTGACTCCGAATTCTGTTTAACATGTGCTCCAGCATGTAAATCACCGGAATAGTCATGCTGATAATGGCATCGTCAGCACTAAACATCTTCGTCGCCATTTCAAAACTGTGCAGAAGGGTGCATAGGTTCCTGATCTGAGACCACTCCTCCAGCGTGATTTGCCCCACCTCTGAATCTCGTTGGCCCAGGCTATACGTCAGAACGTATTGCACCAGGGCTTGTCGGTGCTGCCACAGTCGCTGCAACATGTGCAGAGTTGAATTCCACCGGGTAGGCACATCGCATTTTAGCCGGTGAAGTGGCAGGCCCAACGACTTCTGTAGAGATGTAAGTCGCTGAGCTGCGGGATGCGAACGGCGGAAGTGAGCACACAGCGACCGTGCCCTCTGCAGAAGGCCATCTAGTCTGGGATAGTGGGCTAAAAATTGCTGGACAACCAGGTTCAACACGTGAGCCATACAAGGCACTTGTGTGACATTGCCCCGGCGAAGGGCCGCACCCAGGTTTGCAGCATTGTCGCACACGGCCTTCCCTGGTTTCAGGTCCAGTGGAGACAACCATTCATGAAATTGGTTCTCCAGAGCTGACCACAACTCCTCAGCTGTGTGACTCACATTTCCCAGACATTTCAATGTAAAAACCGCCTGATGACGTTGAGCCCTACTGCCAGCATAGTAAGGAGGTGTGCAGGATCCCTTCTGCGCAGTTAGAAAGCTTGTGGCATGACCAGACAGGCTTTGGGTGCAGGTGGAAGACCGAGAGGAGGTTGAGGAGGCAGAAGCAGTGGAGGAACTTTGACATAAAGAGGATTGACGCACAACTCGTGGGGACGGCAAGACTTGGACAGCAGCCCCTTGTCCTGCTGTCACCATAGTTACCCAGTGCCCAGTCAGCGACATGTAACGCCCCTGTCCATGCCTACTCGTCCAAGTGTCTGTGGTGAAATGCACCCTGTCACACACAGAGTTTCTCAAAGAAGCGGTGATGTTGTGTGCGACATGCTGGTGGAGCGCAGGCACACCTTTCTTTGAGAAGTAGTGCCGACTGGGCATCTGGTACTGGGGCACTGCGACGGACATAAGGTCTCGAAAATCCTCTGTGTCCACCAGGCGGAAAGGCAGCATTTCTGTAGCCAAGAGCTTGCAGATGGTGAAATTCAACCTCTTAGCTTTCTCATGGCTAGGAGGAAATGGTCTTTTACTTGTCCACATCTGAGGGACCGAGGGCTGGCTATTGTGCTTAGACGGGGTTGATAAGGGTGTCCCCGGCAAACTGCCGGTCTGTGAGGAAGATGCAGGCGGACATGTTAGGTTGCCTTGATCCAAAGGTGGTGCTATCGATGTCGGACAGCGCTCAACACCAGCTGGTGTTACCACCTCCAAAGAAAATGATGACCTGCCAATCACGCTGGCTGTTGCGGGTAAAGAGGTGGCAGGTCTGCGCCCCAAAACAGGTGTGACTGCTGTCCCCCCAGTCACAGAGGATGAAGAGGCCGCGGATGCACAAGATATGGCAGACGGTGATTGGCCCGGCCGGCTAGGCCGCATTGTAGCACACTGAGCTTCCCACTGCAACTTATGCTTCATGTCCATGTGCCGGTTCATGCATGAAGTACTCAAACTATGTATTTTTTGGCCTCTACTTAGCTTTTGCTGACAAATGTTACAGATAACACGAGTTGGGTCATCTTTATCGATCTGAAAAAATGCCCAGGCTATGCAAGGCTTAGCACACATGCGACCTGAAGAGCCACCACGACTTGTGGTGAGAGGCAGAGTTGTGTTTGAGGATGCAGTTGTTGACATGCTTCCAGTACTACGTCTCTGTCCAGGAAGGCGCAACCTGACCTCGTCGTCACTAGCATCTTCCTCCACCTCCTCTGCTGACCTCATCTCTTGGCTGACTGTGGGTTGACAGTAAGTGGGATCTCCGACCTCATCATCATCACCCTGTGCGTTATCACACCCGTCGTCCTCAGAGCCAACCTGTTCCTGCCCTGACAAAAAACTAAAGTTGTCGCTCCAATCAGGTATTTGAGTCTTATCATCGTCTTCCTCATTGTCTCCACCAACAGGAGTTACAGTTTGGGAATGAGGGTCTACATTATGGTCAGAACCTTCTGCGTCTGGTCCTGGATCCGACTCATAAAGATTCTGGGCATCAGTGCAGATCATTTCCTCGTCTGGATTCACAGAAGCGCTGGAGTCGACCTCTGATTCCCAGGCTATAGTATGAGTAAACAGCTCTGCAGACTCAACCATCTGTTCTACCTCATACTCAGACGGGCAGCTGGAGATTTGGGAGCTGTGAGAAAGCAAGTGCGATTTGGGTGACACCTTTGAGGACTGGAGTATTTGTGATGTTGAAGTTGATGTGGAGGAGAGCCCACTTAAAGGAGCACTTGATATCCGTTGAAGCACCTGCTGTTTTTGTGCCTCATCTGGAATTTGTAGCGATTGGCGTGGCGTAAGAAAGGGATCTTATCACATTGTCCGCTAAAAGAAGTAGACATTTTAGTTTGGCTGGAAGATGGTCTTTCTTCTGCACCTACCCCACAGCCACAACCTTTTTTCCCCTTCCCAACACGCCTATTCCCCTTTCCACCAGCAGCAGGCCTTTTTCCACTCATTTTGGTGGTTAACTAATTCACAACTCTGGAGTTGTTTGCACAAAAAAACAATGGATGGTAACCGAGCAGAGCTGAGTGGCCAAACGGTGGTATTAGGCCAAAACTATTGGCTGGGCTAGATGCAGAAAAAAATTATTTTTAATTTGCAACCTGATTGAGGTCAGTATAGATGGACTAATAGAACAAGTCCCACACGCTGCTAGAAGCCCAAATATTTTTTCAGAGATAAATGAAGAAAAAAATTATTTTTAATTTGCAACCTGATGGAGGTCAGTATAGATGGACTAATAGACCAAGTCCCACACACTGCTAGAAGCCCAAATATTTTTTCAGAGCTAGATGCAGAAAAAAATTATTTTTAATTTGCAACCTGATGGAGGTCAGTATAGATGGACTAATAGACCAAGTCCCACACACTGCTAGAAGCCCAAATATTTTTTCAGAGCTAGATGCAGAAAAAAATTATTTTTAATTTGCAACCTGATGGAGGTCAGTATAGATGGACTAATAGACCAAGTCCCAAACACCGCTAGAAGCCCAAATATTTTTTCAGAGCTAGATGCAGAAAAAAAATATTTTTAATTTGCAACCTGATGGAGGTCAGTATAGATGGACTAATAGACCAAGTCCCACACACTGCTAGAAGCCCAAATATTTTTTCAGAGCTAGATGCAGAAAAAAAATATTTTTAATTTGCAACCTGATGGAGGTCAGTATAGATGGACTAATAGAACAAGTCCCACACGCTGCTAGAAGCCCAAATATTTTTTCAGAGATAAATGAAGAAAAAAAATATTTTTAATTTGCAACCTGATGGAGGTCAGTATAGATGGACTAATAGACCAAGTCCCACACACTGCTAGAAGCCCAAATATTTTTTCAGAGCTAGATGCAGAAAAAAAATATTTTTAATTTGCAACCTGATGGAGGTCAGTATAGATGGACTAATAGACCAAGTCCCACACACTGCTAGAAGCCCAAATATTTTTTCAGAGCTAGATGCAGAAAAAAATTATTTTTAATTTGCAACCTGATGGAGGTCAGTATAGATGGACTTATAGACCAAGTCCCACACACCGCTAGAAGCCCAAATATTTTTTCAGAGCTAGATGCAGAAAAATTTTTTATTCAATTTGCAACCTGATGGAGGTCAGTATAGATGGACTAATAGACCAAGTCCCACACACTGCTAGAAGCCCAAATATTTTTTCAGAGCTACATGCAGAAAAAAATTATTTTTAATTTGCAACCTGATGGAGGTCAGTATAGATGGACTAATAGAACAAGTCCCACACGCTGCTAGAAGCCCAAATATTTTTTCAGAGATAAATGAAGAAAAAAATTATTTTTAATTTGCAACCTGATGGAGGTCAGTATAGATGGACTAATAGACCAAGTCCCACACACTGCTAGAAGCCCAAATATTTTTTCAGAGCTAGATGCAGAAAAAAATTATTTTTAATTTGCAACCTGATGGAGGTCAGTATAGATGGACTAATAGACCAAGTCCCACACACTGCTAGAAGCCCAAATATTTTTTCAGAGCTAGATGCAGAAAAAAATTATTTTTAATTTGCAACCTGATGGAGGTCAGTATAGATGGACTAATAGAACAAGTCCCACACGCTGCTAGAAGCCCAAATATTTTTTCAGAGATAAATGAAGAAAAAAATTATTTTTAATTTGCAACCTGATGGAGGTCAGTATAGATGGACTAATAGACCAAGTCCCACACACTGCTAGAAGCCCAAATATTTTTTCAGAGCTAGATGCAGAAAAAAATTATTTTTAATTTGCAACCTGATGGAGGTCAGTATAGATGGACTAATAGACCAAGTCCCACACACTGCTAGAAGCCCAAATATTTTTTCAGAGCTAGATGCAGAAAAAAATTATTTTTAATTTGCAACCTGATGGAGGTCAGTATAGATGGACTAATAGACCAAGTCCCACACACCGCTAGAAGCCCAAATATTTTTTCAGAGCTAGATGCAGAAAAAAATTATTTTTAATTTGCAACCTGATGGAGGTCAGTATAGATGGACTAATAGACCAAGTCCCACACACTGCTAGAAGCCCAAATATTTTTTCAGAGCTAGATGCAGAAAAAAATTATTTTTAATTTGCAACCTGATGGAGGTCAGTATAGATGGACTAATAGAACAAGTCCCACACGCTGCTAGAAGCCCAAATATTTTTTCAGAGATAAATGAAGAAAAAAATTATTTTTAATTTGCAACCTGATGGAGGTCAGTATAGATGGACTAATAGACCAAGTCCCACACACTGCTAGAAGCCCAAATATTTTTTCAGAGCTAGATGCAGAAAAAAATTATTTTTAATTTGCAACCTGATGGAGGTCAGTATAGATGGACTAATAGACCAAGTCCCACACACTGCTAGAAGCCCAAATATTTTTTCAGAGCTAGATGCAGAAAAAAATTATTTTTAATTTGCAACCTGATGGAGGTCAGTATAGATGGACTAATAGACCAAG
Organism: Phyllobates terribilis; assembly: GCF_046119375.1. Taxonomy (NCBI): domain Eukaryota; kingdom Metazoa; phylum Chordata; class Amphibia; order Anura; family Dendrobatidae; genus Phyllobates; species Phyllobates terribilis. The sequence goes on along the minus strand of NW_027362762.1, from coordinate 418,322,083 downwards.
TCCCACACACCGCTAGAAGCCCAAATATTTTTTTAGAGCTAGATGCAGAAAAAAATTATATTCAGTTTGCAACCTGATGGAGGTCAGTATAGATGGACTAATAGAATGATGCTATGCCCAAAAGATTTTACTTCACTAGGTGCAGTAAAAAAATTGGTATTCTATACACAGGTGGTATATCTTGCAACACAGATAGGCTACTCCACTGACTAACACACTCTGCAATAGGCCAAAAAGGATTAGCTTTGCTAGATTCAGCCAAATGCTGTGAAAAAAACTTGCACAGCACTGGCACAGACCTGCCTGGCAAAAACTGATAGGAACTGATGTAACCTAGTCCTGAAAAGGACTCCAATTACAATTAGTCTTTACTCCCACAATCTATCTATTTAAGAGCACAGACCTGCCTGATAAAAGTCGTAGGAAATGCTGTAACCTAGTCCTTAAAAGGACTGCAATCACAACTATTCCCTACTCCCAAGCTATCTGTATATTTGTGCGAAAATTGGCTTGAAATTAACAAGGTATAGCGCACACAGCAACAGCGGTGCCGTCTAACACGCAGCTGCAGCAGTGAGAAAATGGTGGCGACGGGGAAAATGGCTTGGTCTTATAGGGCAAGGACATGTGACATACACTGCCAATCACACATGCCCTTGCTTGTGTGAAAAAAAGCACTTCACTCCGTGTGTGCGCTGCTGATAGGCTGACAGATTGCACCTCCCCACTGCAAATGCGGGAAAGAGAAAAAAAAATGGAGATCTTCATTGTTCCTGCAGAGATCCATCCCCTGCCCCTCCCCCCGCCCCGCTGTACACTCAAACTGCGTATTAACATTAATTTTCATCATTACTGAGAAAAAATCCAGTTATGATTTTGGTGCACGAACAGTTATCGAACATAACCTCGAACAGCCGAATTTTTCTCAAATTGTTCGTGTTCGCCGACCGGCTCGAACACCGCCCAAAACAGCTCGAATTTGAGATTGGCGAACAGTTCGAGTAGAACAACGCTCATCTCTACTTATGAATAGCGCCCCGAAGAAGGCGATCACAAATGCAGTAGACAGTAGTGTTGCTTCAAATTGTGAGTGTCATGTTAATGGTGTTAGGGATATGATGTGAGAAATCAGTTTTAGTGACACGGGACGGGACGTCTACACTCCTGACTTGGCTGACCCCTTTTCCACCCTTTTATGGATTGTCTGATGATGAATCTTTGTCACATCTCCCCAATTCAGTAGTTGGAAGTGAAATGCTACTCCGGTCAGACACCGCTGCGCTGACGCCCCTGATATGCCCCTCATCATTAGCTGGTGGAGAAATTCTATGGTGACTTGTGATATGGCTTGTTCACATTGGTCAACCCGTCTGCCTGCTACTAGTCATGTCCACTCTTCCCATGCCTTACCGTATGCTTGCCACGTCGACGGGGCAACTGACGCTCTGATTAATGGCATCAACTATTCGCCACTAGATCCCATAGGGAAGGTGGGCAACTGTTGTCCCGATGGGTGGGCATTGTGGAAGAGCTCTGTGAAAATCTGCCAATTGAATTGTTATAAAGCGTTAGCAGCAGCTTTAGACCCCTCAGCATAGTGGCTAGCGCGGACCCATACATTGTGTTTTAGGCACAGGAATGCTAGCCTGGGTAGTAGGCCTAGCACTGGGAGAGACGATGATGCCATCTTATTAATGCAGTGCGCTAAGCTGGTGTTTTTTGTTATGAAGCGTATATTTTTGTAAGCCAGGAGCGCGCCCCATATTTCTATTGCTACCACTATTGGGAAGAAAAATTATTTTCAGGGCTAGATGCAGCGAAAAATTATTATTAATTGAAAAGCTGGTGGAGCTTGGTATAGATGGCCTAATACAATGAGACCCACACACTGCTAGAAGGCCAAATATTTTTTCAGAGGTAGATGCAGAAAAAAATTATATTCAGTTTGCAACCTTATGGAGGTCAGTATAGATGGACTAATAGAACAAGTCCCACACACAGCTAGAAGCCCAAATATTTTTTCAGAGGTAGATGCAGACAAAAAATTATTTTGAATTTGCAACCTTATGGAGGTCAGTATAGATGGACTAATAGAACAAGTCCCACACACAGCTAGAAGGCCAAATATTTTTTCAAAGGTAGATGCAGACAAAAAATTATTTTGAATTTGCAACCTTATGGAGGTCAGTATAGATGGACTAATAGAACAAGTCCCACACACAGCTAGAAGCCCAAATAATTTTTCAGAGGTAGATGCAGAAAAAAATTATATTCAGTTTGCAACCTTATGGAGGTCAGTATAGATGGACTAATAGAACAAGTCCCACACACAGCTAGAAGGCCAAATATTTTTTCAGAGGTAGATGCAGAAAAAAATTATATTCAGTTTGCAACCTTATGGAGGTCAGTATAGATGGACTAATAGAACAAGTCCCACACACAGCTAGAAGGCCAAATATTTTTTCAGAGGTAGATGCAGAAAAAAATTATATTCAGTTTGCAACCTTATGGAGGTCAGTATAGATGGACTAATAGAACAAGTCCCACACACAGCTAGAAGCCCAAATATTTTTTCAGAGGTAGATGCAGACAAAAAATTATTTTGAATTTGCAACCTTATGGAGGTCAGTATAGATGGACTAATAGAACAAGTCCCACACACAGCTAGAAGCCCAAATATTTTTTCAGAGGTAGATGCAGAAAAAAATTATATTCAGTTTGCAACCTTATGGAGGTCAGTATAGATGGACTAATAGAACAAGTCCCACACACAGCTAGAAGGCCAAATATTTTTTCAGAGGTAGATGCAGACAAAAAATTATTTTGAATTTGCAACCTTATGGAGTTCAGTATAGATGGACTAATAGAACAAGTCCCACACACAGCTAGAAGCCCAAATATTTTTTCAGAGGTAGATGCAGAAAAAAATTATATTCAGTTTGCAACCTTATGGAGGTCAGTATAGATGGACTAATAGAGCAAGTCCCACAGACAGCTAGAAGGCCAAATATTTTTTCAGAGGTAGATGCAGAAAAAAATTATATTCAGTTTGCAACCTTATGGAGGTCAGTATAGATGGACTAATAGAACAAGTCCCACACACAGCTAGAAGGCCAAATATTTTTTCAGAGGTAGATGCAGAAAAAAATTATATTCAGTTTGCAACCTTATGGAGGTCAGTATAGATGGACTAATAGAACAAGTCCCACACACAGCTAGAAGCCCAAATATTTTTTCAGAGGTAGATGCAGACAAAAAATTATTTTGAATTTGCAACCTTATGGAGGTCAGTATAGATGGACTAATAGAACAAATCCCACACACAGCTAGAAGCCCAAATATTTTTTCAGAGGTAGATGCAGAAAAAAATTAAATTCAGTTTGCAACCTTATGGAGGACAGTATAGATGGACTAATAGAACAAGTCCCACACACAGCTAGAAGGCCAAATATTTTTTCAGAGGTAGATGCAGAAAAAAATTATATTCAGTTTGCAACCTTATGGAGGTCAGTATAGATGGACTAATAGAACAAGTCCCACACACAGCTAGAAGGCCAAATATTTTTTCAGAGGTAGATGCAGAAAAAAATTATATTCAGTTTGCAACCTTATGGAGGTCAGTATAGATGGACTAATAGAACAAGTCCCACACACAGCTAGAAGCCCAAATATTTTTTCAGAGGTAGATGCAGAAAAAAATTATATTCAGTTTGCAACCTTATGGAGGTCAGTATAGATGGACTAATAGAACAAGTCCCACACACAGCTAGAAGGCCAAATATTTTTTCAGAGGTAGATGCAGAAAAAAATTATATTCAGTTTGCAACCTTATGGAGGTCAGTATAGATGGACTAATAGAACAAGTCCCACACACAGCTAGAAGGCCAAATATTTTTTCAGAGGTAGATGCAGACAAAAAATTATTTTGAATTTGCAACCTTATGGAGGTCAGTATAGATTGACAAATAGAACAAGTCCCACACACAGCTAGAAGCCTAAATATTTTTTCAGAGGTAGATGCAGAAAAAAATTATATTCAGTTTGCAACCTTATGGAGGTCAGTATAGATGGACTAATAGAACAAGTCCCACACACAGCTAGAAGGCCAAATATTTTTTCAGAGGTAGATGCAGAAAAAAATTATATTCAGTTTGCAACCTTATGGAGGTCAGTATAGATGGACTAATAGAACAAGTCCCACTCACAGCTAGAAGACCAAATATTTTTTCAGAGGTAGATGCAGAAAAAAATTATATTCAGTTTGCAACCTTATGGAGGTCAGTATAGATGGACTAATAGAACAAGTCCCACACACAGCTAGAAGCCCAAATATTTTTTCAGAGGTAGATGCAGAAAAAAATTATATTCAGTTTGCAACCTTATGGAGGTCAGTATAGATGGACTAATAGAACAAGTCCCACACACAGCTAGAAGCCCAAATATTTTTTCAGAGGTAGATGCAGAAAAAAATTATATTCAGTTTGCAACCTTATGGAGGTCAGTATAGATTGACTAATAGAACAGGTCCCACACACAGCTAGAAGCCCAATATTTTTTCACAGGTAGATGCAGAAAAAAATATATTCAGTTTGCAACCTGATGGAGGTCTGTATAGATGGACTAATACAACAAGTCCCACACACAGCTAGAAGCCCAATATTTTTTCAGAGGTAGATGCAGAAACAAATATATTCAGTTTGCAACCTGATGGAGGTCAGTATAGATGGACTAATACAACAAGTCCCACACACAGCTAGAAGCCCAATATTTTTTCAGAGCTAGATGCAGAAAAAAATTATATTCAATTTGCAACCTGATGGAGGTCAGTATAGATGGACTAATAGAATGATGCTATGCCCAAAAGATTTTACTTCACTAGGTGCAGTAAAAAAATTGGTATTCTATACACAGGTGGTATATCTTGCAACACAGATAGGCTACTCCACTGACTAACACACTCTGCAATAGGCCAAAAAGGATTAGCTTTGCTAGATTCAGCCAAATGCTGTGAAAAAAACTTGCACAGCACTGGCACAGACCTGCCTGGCAAAAACTGATAGGAACTGATGTAACCTAGTCCTGAAAGGGACTCCAATTACAATTAGTCTTTACTTCCACAATCTATCTATTTAAGAGCACAGACCTGCCTGATAAAAGTCATAGGAAATGCTGTAACCTAGTCCTTAAAAGGACTGCAATCACAACTATTCCCTACTCCCAAGCTATCTGTAGATTTGTGCGAAAATTGGCTTGAAATTAACAAGGTATAGCGCACACAGCAACAGCGGTGCCGTCTAACACGCAGCTGCAGCAGTGAGAAAATGGTGGCGACGGGGAAAATGGCTTGGTCTTATAGGGCAAGGACATGTGACATACACTGCCAATGACACATGCCCTTGCTTGTGTGAAAAAAAGCACTTCGCTCCGTGTGTGCGCTGCTGATAGTCTGACAGATTGCACCTCCCCACTGCAAATGCGGGAAAGAGAAAAAAAAAATGGAGATCTTCTTTGTTCCTGCAGAGATCCATCCCCTGCCCCTCCCCCCACCCCGCTGTACACTCAAACTGCGTATTAACATTAATTTTCATCATTACTGAGAAAAAATCCAGTTATGATTTTGGTGCACGAACAGTTATCGAACATAACCTCGAACAGCCGAATTTTTCTCAAATTGTTCGTGTTCGCCGAACGGCTCGAACACCGCCCAAAACAGCTCGAATTTGAGATTGGCGAACAGTTCGAGTAGAACAACGCTCATCTCTAATAAGTAAACAGCAGAACTATATGCTATATAATGCACCATCAGTTGAAAGACTAAAAGAGATGTAATATTTACATGTGTTGTCAGCAGTGAAGATGTCACATAGTCCTAATGTGCAGTGTACACAGACTTGGTCCTGATATAAACTATACACAATGATGTACAGTGTGTATATATATATATATATATATATATATGTATACAGTACAGACCAAAAGTTTGGACACACCTTCTCATTTAAAGATTTTTCTGTATTTTCATGACTATGAAAATTGTACATTCACACTGAAGGCATCAAAACTATGAATTAACACATGTGGAATTATATACTTAACAAAAAAATGTGAAACAACTGAAAATATGTCTTATATTCTAGGTTCTTCAAAGTAGCCACCTTTTGCTTTGATGGCTGCTTTGCACACTCTTGGCATTCTCTTGATGAGTTTCAAGAGGTAGTCACCGGAAATGGTTTTCACTTCACAGGTGTGCCCTGTCAGGTTTAATAAGTGGGATTTCTTGCCTTATAAATGGGGTTGAGACCATCAGTTGTGTTGTGCAGAAGTCAGGTGGATACACAGCTGATAATCCTACTGAATAGACTGTTAGAATTTGTATTATGGCAAGAAAAAAGCAGCTAAGTAAAGAAAAATGAGTGGCCATCATTACTTTAAGAAATGAAGGTCAGTCAGTGCAAAAAATTGGGAAAACTTTGAAAGTGTCCCCAAGTGCAGTTGCAAAAATCATCAAGTGCTACAAAGAAACTGGCTCACATGAGGACCGCCCCAGGAAAGGAAGACCAAGAGTCACCTCTGCTTCTGAGGATAAGTTTATCCGAGTCACTAGCCTCAGAAATCGCTGGTTAACAGCAGCTCAGATTAGAGACCAGGTCAATGCCACACAGAGTTCTAGCTGTGTAAGGGCTGTTTGACCAAGAAGGAGAGTGATGGGCCGCTCACAGGCAGAAACAGCACCAGGAGGTAATTAGAAAGAAGCTTCTATTTATCATTAAAACATATTGGCATATTTTTAAAAGTACTGGATACCCCTTTAAAAAAGGCCAAGTGATGCAAATTTCACAGCTATATGCAAACCCCGCCTCTTCTAACCTTGTAGGAAAAAAACAGCCATGGGTTCTTCTAAGCAGCTACCTAGCACTCTGAAAATGAATATGGTGGAAGAACACAAAGCAGGAGAAGACTAAGAAGATAGCAAGGCATTTTCAAGTTGCTCTTTCCTCAATTCAAAATGCAATTAAGAAATTGCAATTAACAGGAACATTGGAGGTCAAGATAAGGTCTGGAAGACCAAGAAAAATTTCAGAATGCTCGTAGGGTTGCAAAAGACCTTCAGAAAGATTTAGCAGACTCTGCAGTTGTGATACATTGTTCTAGAAAACCGCATGTGCATTCTCACCATAAAATTCTGTGTCAGAAGTATGCAAAATAACATAAACAGTGCTGCTCACCATTTTTGGCACCCCTTCATTTTTTTCATAGACTGTACAATATCTTCAGAAATAAATGGAAATGTACCAAAGTTATATTCTCAGGATTTTTTAATTAGTGGTCCAAAGTAATAAAACATTGTTTTTCAAACTTCCATGTTGCAATTTCAAAGAAGAAACAGAGTAAACAGCATGTGCAACAATTAAGACACCCCTAATTAATACTTGGTTGCACATCATTTGGCATTGCTGACAGCCTCCAAACACTTCTTATAGCCATCAATAAGCTTCTTGCACTTCTCAGCTGGAATTTTCTCCTACTCTTTCTTTACAGTTTGCTCAAGCTCTTGAATGTAGGGTTCTTTTTCCCAATGTCAGATTTCAGCTCACCCCAAATATTTTCAGTGGGAATGAGGTCAGGACTCATTGCTGACCATTTTAAAACAGTCCATTTTTATTTTTCAACCATTCCTGTGTACTTTTGTATCTGTGTTTTGGGTCATTGTCTTGCTGGAGGACCCATGATCTTCGACTCAAACCAAGTTTTCTTACACTGGGTAGGACATTTCACTTTAAAATCTCATGATAATTCTCTGATTTCATGATTCCTGTGATATGATCAAGGCCTCCAGTACCAGATGTAGCAAAGCAACCCCACAGCATTATGGATTCTCTACCATGCTTACCTGTTGGTAAGGTGTTATTTTCCTTATAAGCTTCATTGCACTGTCTGTAAACAAACTGTTGCTTTGCATTGCCAAAAAGATCTACTTTTGTTTCATCTGTCCACAGAATATTTTCCAAAAGTATTGTGGTTTGTCAAGGTACTTTTTGACAAAGATCCGTCATTCTTTTTATGTTTGTTCTTCAGCAATGGTTTCTTCCTTGACCTTCGCCTATAAAGCTCTGCTTGGTTTAGTGTGCGGTGTATGGTACTTGTTGAAATCATGACTCCAGACTGTTTCAGGTTGGCCTTCAGGTGTTTGGATGTTTGAAGTGGTGTTTTTTTTCACCATTTGCACCAACTTTCGAAGACATCTCTTGTCAATTTTCCACTTTCCCCCACGTCCAGGGAGGTTCTTGACAGTTCCATGTTTGGCAAACTTCTTAATAAAATTGAACAGTGTTGAAACTGGGATACCAAGGTCTTTGGAGATGGCTTTATATCCTTTGTCAGCCTTGTGATTGCTACTAGGTACTAACAATGCAGGGTACCCAAATTCTTGCATCGGTCCATTTTTCTTTTTGCAATTTTAGAATATAAAATTACAATATTTTTTTGGGGCCTAAAATACAAAGGAAATGTGTCATATTTAACTTTAGGCCTTTTAGAAATGATTTCATATTGAACTTGCTTAACTGTTCACAATAACTAATTTTGATCAGGGGTGCCCAAACCTTTACATGCCACTGTAGGGGCAGAGAACTGAGGTTTTGAACCACCACTCTAGCACTGAATAAAAGCATTGGAGCTGTTCTTTAAAATGTAATATCTGGGACGTCCAGTTCTGTATCCAGACAGGAAAATAAACCATTGTACACCATAAATTACTGTACTAAAGCATTGGGCACTGCAAGTAGAAATAGATGCCAAGACAAAAGGGTTAAACACTGTAGGGAAATAGCACACCAGACCTTAGAGTGATACCTTTATAGAAAGATATAATAAATCCAGGTAATATGCTCACCTAAGCGAGTTGTGTAGGCATACCTCCTGTGAAAGCTCAATAATGGTTGCTGCTGCCTCGTGGCTAGGAGATGAACTCCACCAGAATGCTTGAAGTAAAAGACAATTCATGGTTTTGGGTTGCGCCAACCAAAATGAAGATCCTTCATTCAATAATATAAAGGAGCGTTTTTTTGTCCGCCACGCGCTTCCATGCTAGACTGGCGTCCTGTTCAAGTGTAAAGATCAACTGTACTTGACAAAAGGGATGAAACCTAATGATATCACAAACTGGATCATGAAAGGGTTGTCCTGTTTGAAAATAAAAGATTTAGATGTGTTCTTATAATTAATATATGTTACTTGCTAATGTACTTATATCTAAGGTATCCTGATCACAGTATAGTTTGTGGTCATGACAGCTTTTATTCCAGCTTGAGTTCAATATATTAATACGTTTCCTATGTGAGCACATACAGTAACCAGTGTCGGGTATGAAGAGGGGTTTATTTCAGCCCCCTTCTCTCTATATGCATTGATTGTGATAGAGAAGAAGGCTGACTAACCTATTGAAATGAGCCAGCCCTCAGCATACACATCATCAACACTGAGAAGAAGGAAACTTTCTCCTGTATCAAAAATGACTGGAATTGTCAATACCGAGACTTAGTGCTCATATCCATCACCGTTAAAAAAATCGATCCGATCTTGTTACTGAAAACTCAAGTGTCATGCGAGTACAATGCGAATTTTTTCACTTAGTATCCAAATGACATCCGAATGACATGCAAATGTAATCTGTATGCAATGCCATTTTAACAGTATCTTTTGCATAGTGTAATTCTGTATGTCATTTAAAGATAGTTTTCAAATTAAATATTATTAAAAATGTATAGATAGATAGGTAGATAGATAATGGGTAGATAGAAATATGTGAGTGAGACATATAATCAGTGCTTTGCATGTGAAACTAAATGTACATTTACTAAATGAAAAAAATAGCATGGGGTCCCCTACAATTTTTTAATAACCAGCTGAGGGAAAGTCAACAGCTAGGGGCTGATGTTTATAGCCTAGGAAGGGGGTAATACACATGGAGCTTCCCAGGCTATTTATGTCAGCTCACAGCTGTATACTTAGCCTTTACTGGTTATTAAAATGGGGGACCCCCCAAAAAAAAGACGTGGGGTCCCCCAAAAATTAATCAGCAAAAGCTAGGCAGACATCTGTGTGCTGATATTAATAGGCTAGGAAAGGACCATGGATATTGGCCCCCTCCCAGACTAACAACATCAGCTCTCAGCCACCACAAAAATGGCACATACATAAGATGCGCCAATTCTGGCGCTTAGCCTCCGCTCTTCCTATTTGTCCTGGTGCGTTATCAAGTGCGGTAATAGTATTGGGGTTGATGTCAGCTTTGTATTGGCAGCTGACAAGCCCAGGCGTTAGCAATGGAGAGGCTTCTATAAGACGCCCCCATTACTAGCCCCATAGTCATATTGTAAATAAAAAACACACAGAATAAAGTCCTTTATTTGAAATAATGACATAGGCTCCTTTATTGAAATAAACACTCCCTGTGCCTCTTTTACCCATTTATTATGGAAAAAGTAAAAATAATAAACCACCATATTCCTCACTTGTCCAAAGAGAAGATAATCCATTTTTCCTGCGACGAGTCTAGCTCTGCTACATCTAGATGCCTTGCTGAATGGTTGCATGATGAGACCATTCAGCATAGCATCCAGGAGAGACACTGAGCTGCATGTGCTAGTGCAGCATTAGTGACTTGTGGTGGAGGGAAAAAGGTGAGCTGAGTTCATAGCCAATGAACTCCATTCACCTCACTGATGTCAGCATGAGAAAGTCCTTTTCTAGGAGATGGGAGTGTAAAAATCAAACAGCACATGCATGATTCGAGTGCCGTGAGTTTTTTTTATCGCACCCATTGACTTGCATTTGCGAGTCTCGTCCGGTCACTCACAGCATGCTGTGATTTTTTATCAGTCCGATCTGAGCTCAGAAAAAAATTGAAGATGAGCAGGGAATCATTGAATAACATTAGTCAGAGTGGAATCCAATTTTTTATTGGATTGCACACGTCCGTTTACCTTTCCATAATCACAAGCTATTCTTTATCAGTACGATAGTGAAAAAGATACTGATTACCTGGAGTCTGGCTGCTGGAACCCACAGTGTTACCAAAATTAAGTCTCTGAAACCACAAAAATAGGGCTCTGTAGAGCTTCGAATTGAATGGAAGGATGCATTGAGACGGCCGATGTAAAACTTGTTTATGCTTTACCAGTTGAAAATGAATAATTTTTTAGCTGAGTTGAATGAGCTTCATGTTTGAATGCTCTTCATTTTTCATAGACACTTTGATTTTGAATGCAGAAGAAAATGAAGGAAACACTGAACTAAATAATTGACGCTATTACTTAATAAACAGTGATTAGTTTGTCTGTTGTCTGGCCTCCACTCGGAGAGCATTCATATTTAATTCGTGTGAATGGACCCTAAGTAAAGAAAATATTTAGTGTACAGATAAATGGGTGGTTGACAAGTATGTTCACTTAGAATGTTTACTTTTACCTTTGTTTTGCGCCTTACATTTGAAGGAAGCTGACCTATGTACTGTTTCACTTTGTCTACCAATCTATTAGTCTTATTAATGTAAATATCTTAGGTCGTCAGAATTGAGCAAATAGAAAAACCTCAGTTCCAAAAACTTAATGCACTCTAACCTGTTTCTACAATGTCTGATTAAATTATTTGTGTTGGTCATGCACAATCCTGCTTAGATTAGGTATTGATCTCCAGTTGTTTTCTGGTTCATTAAGGTGAAAGGGAAAGTCTAAGCTTTCAGCTTTCCTGGCCATATTGATTTGTAAAGCATAGATAAGTTCTGTTATCCTTGAATGATGGAAATGATCATTGGTTCCTGAAACTAGAAAATCTTTTGTGCTGTTTGCTTGTAAAGATTGTTTTAACTCCAAATCTCCCTGCTGATGTTTGGCAGAATCATCTCAAACTGACAGTATAAACTAAGCACAAAGCCTTGTAGGGGATACAGACCCTAAAAAAAAGGCAATTTAAGCTTTCTAATTATGGCTTCCAGAAACTGAAGTTTAATCAAACCTGCTAATTAATGTGCCCAGGAGTGGGTGATAAATGCAGAATTGGTGACTTGTTTCTATTATACCTTTTCTCTGATTGTTCCTCACCTGGTTTTGGCTCCCACTCCTGAGAAAAAATACTGACTGAATACTGACCAAATACTGATAGTGGGGCTGTGACATAAGATCCATCATTTTTACAGATGTGTGAATGGACCTAGAAAACTCTACAAATCCGATAAAAAAAATCTGGCAGCAGACGGACATTTCACACAAATGTGAGAATGTATCCCAGGGGTCTCAAACACGCGGCCCTTCAGGCTGCTTCATGCGGCCCCCAGTCACCATAAACCCCGATCACGGCCCGGTACAGGAGCCGCCGACAGCTGCGCTTTAGTTCAGTGTATTGGCGCGCAGAGACCGGCTCTCTGCACAGCAATACCAATGCCCGTCTGCTGCCAGATTTTTTTTATCAGATTTGTAGAGTTTTCTAGGTCCAGTCACACATCTGTAAAAATGATGGATCTTATGTCATAGCCCCACTATCAGTATTTGGTCAGTATTCAGTCAGTATTTTTTCTCAGGAGTGGGAGCCAAAACCAGGTAAGGAATAATCAGAGAAGAGGTATAATAGAAACAAGTGCACCAATTCTGCATTTATCACCCACTCCTGGTTTTGGCTCCCACTCCTGAGAAAAAATTCTGACCGAATATTGACCAAATACTGATAGCGGGGCCGTGGCCTTAGAATGAGATCTGTGAGGGTCAGAGAATGTCCTGTTCTGATCCAATTTTGAGGATCTTTATAGGTCATGCTCAATGCGTCTGTAAAAGCAGGCAGCACACAGACATTGCACACGTCAAAGTGGCTATGGTGCCTGCGGTCCACATGTGCAGAAAGGACACCGAGGGAACGGAGGACAGGTGAGAAGAATCTTTTTTTTTTCTCTCTTATATGTGTATGTGAAGAATGGCACAAGGGACATTCCTCCAACATGGGGACCAGGATGGGGACCTTCTTCCAACATGGGGACCTTCCTACAAGATGGGGACCAGGATGGGGACCTTCCTACAACATGGGGACCAGGATGGGGACATTCCTCCAACATGGGGACCAGGATGGGGACATTCCTCCAACATGGGGACCAGGATGGGGACATTCCTCCAACATGGGGACCAGGATGGGGACATTCCTCCAACATGGGGACCAGGATGGGGACATTCCTCCAACATGGGGACCAGGATGGGGACATTCCTCCAATATGGAGACCAGGATGGGGACATTCCTCCAATATGGAGACCAGGATGGGAACCTTCCTCCAATATGGGGACTAGCATGAGAACATTCCTACCATATGTGGACCAGGATGGGGACATTCCTACAATATGGTGACCAGGATGGGGACATTCCTACAATATGGGGACCAGGATGGAGGACATTCCTACAATATGGGGACCAGGATGGAGGACATTACTACTAGACGGGGACCAGGATGGGCACGTTATTACAAGAGGGGGACCAGGATGGGGACGTTCCTACAATATGGTGACCAGGATGGGGACATTCCTACAATATGGGGACCAGGATGGAGGACATTCCTACAATATGGGAACCAGGATGGAGGACATTACTACTAGACGGGGACCAGGATGGGCACGTTACTACAAGAGGGGGACCATGATGGGGACATTCCTACAAGATGGGGACATTACAACAAGATGGGGACCAGGATGGGGAATTACTACAATATGAGGACATATCTACAATATGGGGACCAGTATGGGACATTACAACAATATGGGGCCCAGGATGGGAGACATTACAACAAGATGGGGACCAGTATGGAATATTACAAGATGGGGACAAAGATGAGGGACATTACAAGATGCATACCAGGATGGGGCACATTACTACAAGATGTTTGCTAGAAAAACTTCAAAATAAATCATGAAAAAATATTTTGCCACTAAAAATGCTGCTTTATATATAAACTAAAGTAAACAAAAAAAGTGCACATTTGTTATCGCTACATCTGTAACGACCCAAGCTCTAAAAAATAAAATAAAACAGCAAAAATGTTCAAAAGGAGTATAGAAAAAAAATGGTATCGCTAAAAATGTCACTTTGTCCTGCAAAGAATGCGCCCCCCCCAAATTAATTTTTTTCCGTGTGCGGCCCATATACCCAGCAGAGTTTGAGATCCTTGATGTAGCCTAAGGGATTTTACAGACAACATTATCACTCCAAGTCATACAGTACAGATACAGAATAATATTTACATCCAGGAACTTACTGCTGATATCTCGTCTGTTTAGAATCATCTTCTACTGCTTCTTCTCCATCTAGTCAGACCTTCATGTTGACATCTCCCAGGCACAACTCGTCTTGTCATGATGATTATCGCAACCCTAAAAATAACAAGGTCACATATACTGCATACATACATGTGTTTCCCTCGCACTGCACCCCTGATTACAGATATGTACCCCACCATTAATATACTATTAGCCACGCAGCAATGAAAATATATCCATCATTGTTATCTCCCTAACCTCCATCATTGTTCTCCCGCACCTCCATCATTGTTCTCCTCATCCCCATCATTGTCATCTCCCCCACCACCACCATTCTTCTCCCCACCTCCATCATTGTTCTCCCCATCCCCATCATTGTTCTCCCCACCTCCATTATTATTCTCCCCATCCCCATCATTGCTCTCCTCTACCTCCATCATTGTAATCTCCCCACCTCCACCATTGTTCTCCCCCACCCCATCATTGTTCTCACCCACTGCCATCATTGTTATCTCCCCCACCTCCATCATTGTCCTCTCCCCCACCTCCATCATTGTCCTCTCCACCACCCCATCATTGTTCTGCCCCACCCCTCATTGTTCTGGACATCTCCCCCCAAAAAAAAACTCATCTCTCCATTTGTTTCCTCGCAGCATCGTCGTCGCTGACAACTTTTATCTCTGACACAGGTGGGGGCTGCATGCTGATGTCAACAAGCCATGCACTCCAGTGTCAAGGAGAAAGCACCAGGCAGGAAGCAAAGGAAAGGATTCTGCAGCTCTGCTGCCATTTTATCCTGCAGGCAGCGGAGCTGCAGGGATCGCTCTCTGCTCACCGCACAAGATGAAGACAATCTGGCCACGGGCCCCCAGAGCCTCGGGCTCTGAGAAACAGGCCAGTTTGCCCTCATTATCAGCCACCCTGCAAGGGCCTCCCTCCATCTCTGGGCCCCGGTGCAGTTGCAGCGGCTGCACCGGTGGTATGTCCGCCCCTGATCTGCACTTATACAGATACTCGATGGTGACTGGTCAATGTAGCGTTATTTGAATACCCTATTTATGGTCAGACCATACAATACAAACATTTTATACCATTTAGCTTTGCTGTCTCCCCTATTTCCTCATAGATTGTAAGCTTACAAGAAGGGCCCTCACTCCTCTTGGTATATAATTACTAGCTATTGCACCCGTTCTACGCCCAGGTGGCGAGCATTTTTATTGGTATATGGTCACCCATGCTGGTATGTGCTGCCCCCCTCCTGCTATGTGCTGCCTCCATCCTGGTAATTGTGCTGCCTCCATCCTGGTATTTCTGCTGCCCCCATCCTGTTCCTCCATCATGTTATGTGCTGCCCCCATCCTATCCTGGTATGCATGGCACCCCTCATCCCTTTCCTGGTATGCATGGCACCACTCATCCCTATCCTTGTATGCATGGCACCCCTCATCCCTATCCTGGTATGAATGGTACCCCCTCACCCTCCAATCCTGGTTTGCATGGCACCCCTTACCCCCCAATCCTGGTATGCATGGCACCCCTCACCCCCCAATCCTGGTATGTACAGTACAGACCAAAAGTTTGGACACACCTTCTCATTTAAAGATTTTTCTGCATTTTCATAACTATGAAAATTGTACATTCACACTGAAGGCATCAAAATTATGAATTAACACATGTGGAATTATATACTTAACAAAAAAAAGTGTGAAACAACTGAAAATATGTCTTATATTCTAGGTTCTTCAAAGTAGCCACCTTTTACTTTGATGACTGCTTTGCACACTCTTGGCATTCTCTTGATGAGCTTCAAGAGGTAGTCACTGGATGTGGTCTTCCAACAATCTTGAAGGAGTTCCCAGAGATGCTTAGCACTTGTTGGCCCTTTTGCCTTCACTCTGCGGTCCAGCTCAACCCAAACCATCTCGATTGGGTTCAGGTCTGGTGACTGTGGAGGCCAGGTCATCTGGCATAGCACCCCATCACTCTCCTTCTTGGTCAAATAGCCCTTACACAGCCTGGAGGTGTGTTTGGGGTCATTGTCTTGTTGAAAAATAACAGATGGTCCAACTAAACGCAAACCGGATGGAATAACATGCCGCTGCAAGATGCTGTGGTAGCCATGCTGGTTCAGTATGTCTTAAATTTTGAATAAATCCCCAACAGTGTCACCAGCAAAGCACCCCCACACCATCACACCTCCTCCTCAATGCTTCATGGTGGGAACCAGGCATGTAGAGTCCATCTGTTCACCTTTTCTGCGTCACACAAAGGCACGGTGGTTGGAGCCAAAGATCTCAAGTTTGGACTCATCATAACAAATCACAGATTTCCACTGGTCTAATGTCCATTCCTTGTGTTCTTTAGCCCAAACAAGTCTCTTCTGCTTGTTGCCTGTCCTTAGCAGTGGTTTCTTAGCAGCTATTTTACCATGAAGGCCCGCTGCACAAAGTCTCCTCTTAACAGCTGTTGTAGAGATGTGTCTGCTGCTAGAACTCTGTGTGGCATTGACCTGGTCTCTAATCTGAGCTGCTGTTAACCTGCGATTTCTGAGGCTGGTGAATCAGATAAACTTATCCTCAGAAGTAGAGGTGACTCTTGGTTTTCCTTTCCGGGGGCGGTCCTCATGTGAGGCAGTTTCTTTGTAGTGCTTGATGGTTTTTGCAACTGCACTTGGGGACACTTTCAAAGTTTGCCCAATTTTTCGTACTGACTGACCTTCATTTCTTAAAGTAATGATGGCCACTCGTTTTTGTTTACTTAGCTGCTTTTTTCTTTCCATAATACAAATTCTAACAGTCTATTCAGTAGGACTATCAGCTGTGTATCCACCTGACTTCTGCACAACACAACTGATGGTCCCAACCCCATTTATAAGGCAAGAAATCCCACTTATTAAACCTGAAAGGGCACATCTGTGAAGTGAAAACCATTTCCGGTGACTACCTCTTGAAGCTCATCAAGAGAATGCCAAGAGTGTGCAAAGCAGTCATCAAAGCAAAAGGTGGCTATTTTGAAGAACTTAGAATATAAGACATATTTTCAGTTGTTTCACACTTTTTTGTTAAGTATATAATTCCACATGTGTTAATTCATAGTTTTGATGCATTCAGTGTGAATGTACAATTTTCATAGTCATAAAAATACAGAAAAATCTTTAAATGAGAAGGTGTGTTCAAATGTTTGGTCTGTACTGTATGGCACCCCCTCACCTCCTAATCCTGCTATGCATGGTACCCCCTCACCCCAATCCTGGTATGCATGACCCCCTCATCCCCCAATCCTAGTATGCATGACCCCATCATCCCCCAATCCTGGTATGCATGGCCCCCTCATTCCCCAATCCTGGTATGCATGGTCCCCTCACCCCCCAATCCTGGTGTGCATGGTACCCCCTCACCCTCCAATCCTGGTATGCATGGTACACCCTCCCCCCAATCCTGGTATGCATGGTACCCCCTCACCCCCCAATCCTAGTATGCATGGTACCCACTTACCCCCAAATCCTGGTATGTATGGTACCCCCTCACCCCCCAAACCTGGTATGCATGGTCGGCTCATCCACCAATCCTGGTATGAATGGTACCCCTCATCGCTATCACGCTGCACACACATGCAAAAAAATAAACACTAATACTCACCTTTCTTCCCTGTGTTCCAGCACTGTGTCCCGTTCTACCGGAGGCCGGGGGAGGAGTGTGGCGCCAGAGTACGCGCGTGCCCATACCACGCTGTCCGGCACCATTTTGCTGAAGACACACTGCAAATGTGTCTTCAGTAAAATGGCGCCAGATAGTGTTATGCGCATGCGCCGATTCCGATGCCTCACTCCTCCCCCGGCCTCCGGATCTAACAGAGGCGCCACGGCAACACTCCTCCCGGTCAGGTAAGTATGGCGACGGAGATCGCGGTAAGCGTTCAGTGCCTACGCCTACCGCGATCTCCGGTGCCATGCACTCCTCTTACCTGTAACGGCTCCATGCGTTCTTCTGTCTGGAGCCAGACTGGCAGGCATGTCGCGCTTGCACAGTCTATAAAGGCTTCAGACAGAGGGACGCATCTCCAGTTATATTATAGATGTGTTTACTCTGTCATGTCTTTATTGCCTGTAGAAGTCCCCTCTATAATGTAAAGTGCTGCGGAATATGTTGGCGCTATAGAAATGAAAAATTATTATTATTATTATTATAATGTACAGCAATGTCAGAATTAATTGCTTTGGAGACTTTCAATCTTTCGTCACTTTTTGTCACTTTTTTGAAATCCGTGAATTGGCTAATAGAAGTAACCTGTTCATCTTCCCTTTGGAAGTGATTCACTATTTACAGCTCATTTTTCAAAAAAAGTTGGGTGTGGAGCTGCCACAAACCACTGATGCCCAAGAAGTTATTTAAGTAAAAAGATTGGCAGCATTTACCTGAAGTATCTTTGCCCTGAAAAACTTGGTTGGTCCGCTGGTGGACCCTAAGGCTATGCACACACTGAGGTTTTTTCTTTGAAACTTCGAAAATCATGAGTTTTCAAGCAATAGCTGCTTCATGAAACATTTTATTTGGAAAGGTTTTGAAGAGTTTTGAAAGAGTATTTTTTTCCTGAAAAGGTTTTTGCAGCCTCTTGATTGAAGAATACCTATTTTGCAGAGGTTTCCTTTAGGATTCATTTGTCATGAGGTCACTATTCATTGTAGCCCAGCAGCACTTAATCCAGAGAGTGACATGTTAAGCATGTCGAAGTGAGGAGACTGTTAAGCCGCAATGCTCCTCTGGGAAATATGCAAAATTTTACACTTCCTATCTGTGGAACTAGAGTTCTAGTACTCTTCCTCTCTGAAAAGACAATTTGTATATTTCCCAGAGGAGCATTGCGGCTTAAAAGTCTCCTCAACTTGACATGCTTAACATGTTACTCTCTGCAAGGAGAAACGTTACCCCTTGGATATCGGTCAGACGCCTCTCACCCAGCCAAACTTTATCTCACCATTTGTACTGATGAGGGGCAGTACCCCAAAACACAGTGTCTGCAAATTGAGATTTTGGTTTTGGCTATTATCCCAAGTCATGTGATAAGACTCGTTAAAGGGTTGATATTGACTTTGAGGAGCATTACTTCCTATAGGTGGCACTAGAATTCAAGTACTCTTCCTCTCTGAAGAGAAAGCTGCAAAGAATGCTTTGGGGGAAATAAACTTCCAAAATTCATCAAGGCTTCTTCAGGAGAAAAAAACTCCTCAAAAATTTCCACTCAAATTTCTGCTTAGTAAACTCAGTAAATAGATCCTGTGTGCACATAAACCAAAGAAGGAATTTCATTATACAGTTACTAGTTGTTAAACTTGTTTTTTTTTAATGCAATGAGTGTATTCATAACCATAGGTTAAGTTCCCATGATGAGTTTTAGACAAATTTTTGAAGCTGCATAATTTTGCCAAGAAAAACAATGTAGTGTCTTACAGTTCCCGCAAAGTAGATGGGATTTATAGAAATCTCAAGTCCACTGTGCTTTTTCTTTTAGGCTGTATAAATTATCTGTGGTATGCTTTAACATAAACAAAATGTGATTTCTTTTATAGGTATGCTTAGTTTTATGTGTGAATTTTCCCCATATTATTGCATTAAAGCGAACCTGTCACCAGGTTTGACCAATATGAGATACGGCCACCCCATTTCAGGCCTGATATACAGCATTCTATAATGCTGTGTATATGCCCCCGATCTGATTTGCAAGACAAGAAAATCATCTTTTATTATATTCACCTGGAGAGTAGTCTGGTTCAAGAGGTGTAACTGGTCTTGGTCCTGTGTTTCCCTTCTTCTTTTGATGCCGTCCGCCTTCTTGCTTGGTGTGGATGACGCATCTGTACGTCATCCACACAGTCTCCCCGGCATCACGCACCTGCGCAGGTGTACTTCTCTGTCCTGACTATGGCAAAGTAAAGTACTGCAGTGCGCTTGCGCTGGGGCTCTTTAACCTCTCCCTGCGCCTTTGCACTGCAGAACTTTGCTCTGCCCTCAACAGGGCAGAGAAATACACCTGCACAGGAGCGCGAAGTCAGGAAGACTGTGTGGATGATGTAGGGACGCATTATCCACACGAAGCATGAAGGCAGACGGGATCGAAAGAAGAAGGGAGGTGCCGGACCAAGATCAGCGACACCCCTCGGACCGGACCACCCCACCAGGTGAGTATAATTAAAGGTCATTTTCTTGTCATGCACGTCAGATTGGGGTCATATACAAAGCATTATAGAAATTATAGAATGTTGTATATCAGGCCTGAAAGGTGGTGGCCGTATCTCATATCGGTCAAACCTGGTTAAAAGTTTCCCTTTAACTGTCTAAAATCCATACGTAAAAAATGCATATTTGATAAAAACACATAACGTTTTTGCCCGTTAGTTATAAACTCACTTTAAACTTTAGTTTTTTTTATTAAACTTGTATAGATCTATTTTTAAATTTTAAAGTTTGAAAAATAATTTAGAAATTCCTAAAAAAAAAATTTTTTGCTTGTGGTGAGCTAAAGTTTGCTAGGTGTTGCTGCTAGCTCTCCACGCTATACAAGTCACTGGAGTCTCAATGTGACCCTGAGGGTATTGTGACTCTGACAAGCAAGACGTCAAAAATACTGATGTGGTTGGACTTTTTGCTTCAGTTGCAATACCCCCTGTTTTGTGATATGACCCTGTTCATTTATATTGTGCTGCGATATAACTGTGACATCTAGATACCAAAATTTTGGTGTGCAGCCAAAGTTGTTATATAGCTTTAGCCTTATCAGGGAATATTTATGGCCTTGAAACACTTTTCATAGATGCAGTACATTGCATATTTGTAAAGGTGGTTTTACAGAATTTTAAAACATGGCTGATTTGTAATACCAAAAACATCCAGTGCAGAGCAGTGGCCCTGTTTTGGAAGAAAGCAGCCATATTTTTTATATATATTTTTCAAAGAAAGTCTGTCAACTATTCTGACATGCCTGTTTTAGCAAATACAGAAAATTTTCATAGAACTTTGCATTATGCTATTCCTTTATTATTGTTCTTGGAAATGTTTGAATATATTGATTACTGAGCATTACCACTTTCTTTGCAAATAGGACATCTCTTTATGTACCATATTTTTCGGACTATAAGACACACTTTTTTCCTCCAAAATTTTGGAGGAAAATGGGGGGGTGCATCTTATAGTCCGAATATATGGCTGTATATGTATATGGTGGCTGTGGCTGGTGGGGGAGCGGGCGAAGGAGCGGGCACAGGAGGCAGGAGCCATCTGCTGCAGCCAACACTGTGTCCTTTACTAAAGAAAATGAATATTAACTGCTCCCCACGCCCATGGGCGTGGAGAGCAGTGAGTGTTAATTTTCCTTAATAGCGCTCACACTGACCCGCAGAGCGGCTCCTGCTGCGGCTGGCGGTCAGTGTGCCCGCTATTAAAGTCCATGAATATTCACTACAACCCGCTCACATTGGTTTTAGTGAATATTCATGCACTTTAATAGTGGGCACAGTGAACACCGATGGCTGCAAGAGCCGCGCTGTGGATACAATGGGAGCACTATTAAGGAAAATGAATAGTCACTGCTTTCCACACACACAGTCCCGGCGTGGGGAGCAGTGACTCTTCCGGCACAGCATCTCACAGTATGAGAGGGGTAGAGCAGGATGCAGCGCTGGAACACAGGGAAGAAAGGTGAGTAGACATGGGGGATTTTGTGTGCAGCATTGTATGGGGGGTGCCAAGCATACCAGGAAGAGGGATGAGGATCAGGGGTGCCATGCATACCAGGATGGGGATCAGGGGTGCCATGCATACCAGGATGGGGATCAAGGGTGCCATGCATATCAGGATGGGGATCAAGGGTGCCATGCATACCAGGATGGGGATCAAGGGTGCCATGCATACCAGGATGGGGGATCAAGGGTGCCATGCATACCAGGATGGGGGATCAAGGGTGCCATGCATTCCAGGATGGGGATCAAGCGTGCCATGCATACCAGGATGGGGATCAAGCGTGCCATGCATACCAGGATGGGGATCAAGGGTGCCATGCATACCAGGATGGGGATCAAGGGTGCCATGTATACCAGGATGGGGATCAAGGGTGCCATGCATACCAGGATGGGGATTCAGGGTGCCATGCATACCAGGATTGGGGATTGGGGTGCCATGCATACCAGGATGGGGGATTGGGGTGACATGCATACCAGGATGGGGGATTGGGGTGCTATGCATACCAGGATGGGGAATTGGGGTGCCATGCACACCAGGAAAGGGTAACAGTGCATCATGACCACATTTTTTGCTTACATTTTTTTTTATTTTCCACCCTAAAACCAAAGTCAGTCTTATGGTCCGGTGCATCTTATAGTCCGAAAAATACGGTAATATGAGATTGATTACAATAAATAAACAATGTCTGTTTGCAAGGGAACATATGAAAGCCCAAGTCCATAGTAACTATGAGTTTACTTTTATTATTATTAATTCAAATTGGAGGATACATTTTTTTAACTGAATGTTTTGAAATTCAAATTTGTGTGGTTTGATTAATTTTTTTTCAAAAAATTTCATTTGCAAATAATCATTTTCCTGCAAATCATAAAACTGCAAAGACTCTAATTGCTCTGAGAAGTCATGTGCAGCACTCTAAGGTCTGCTAACACTATACCCAACCCCTTTCAACCACTTGAACAGAAACGCAGCCGCAGTAATCTCAAAATCTTACATTTCCACATGGGATTACTCATAATGCCCAGTGATGGGCCATTGGAGATGAGCGGTTTAGTTTGTACTTCAGAGTGGTTTTCCATCTCCAGAGTCACTGGGTAAGGCCACATTTACATGTTCAGTATTTTACATCAGTATTTTTAGGTCAAAATTAGGAGTGGAAAATCAGAGGAAAAGTATAATAGAAACATATGCACCACTTCTGCATTTTTAACCTTCTCCTGGATTTGGCTTAGAAATACTGATGTGAAAAACTGACCAAATACTGAATGTGTGAATGTAGCCTAACTCGCTCTCTCCTGTAGAGTGTAAACTCTGCTGGTCAGTGTTAAGAATAGAGTTAGGAATTACAGGGCTGGGACAAGGAATTTTGGGACACTAAGCAGATGAAGCCAATAAGCCCCCTACTCCAATGAACCCTGAGCACCCAAGTAAAGGAATGGGCCAGAGATTAAGGTAACAGGTCCCCTAACAAACCCTCCTCCTGCTCTGATGACCACTTTCCCAAGAATTGTTACCTTTTTCTCCCTAAAAATACCAGCAAAAGTAAAAAAAGTGGTGTACTTAAGGGGTGAGGCTCAACAGGCAGTGTATTCTCAAAGTTAGATATAGAATCATTAATTGTTTCCTGACCATTTACACAATATGAGGGGCAAATAGCGATATTCATACCTGACGTCCTATATTTTAAATGCCAGACCCAAGGACAGTCATGGAAGCTGATATAATTTAACTATAATGGGGGTCGTTTGGTTTCAATTAAGGTGTCCAGAATTTGGCGGATATCCTAATGGAAACTAAACAGACCACATTATAGGTAAAGTGATATGTCTGATAGCTTTTGTGTCCGTTATGCAACAAAACTGTTGGTGGTTCTGGTGCCATATTCCTGTACGGATAGCCATTCTGCTGATATATTCATGTATGGATGGTGGTTCTTTTGTTGTATTCATGTTGTGATGGTTGTTCTGGTGATGTATTCATCACCAGAACTATCATCAGTACATGAATGCGAAACAAAAATCATCATCAGTATATAAATAAAACACCAGAGCCATCAATAGTACATAAATACAGCACAAGATCCATATTTACTAAATAAATAGGTCATTAGAACCACCATCAGTACATGAATACTGTTACGGGTCCAGGAGGTGGAACCACTGTGCTACGGCGCAAGGAGGGACCCAGAGGGGCGTAACTAAGTATCATCTCGGACCGACCCTGGTCGTACGGCGGCTAACGACTCCGTGACCAGGGAGGGACTGAGCAGAGGGACCAGGTGCTACTCTGGGGACGACCTTGCAAGGGAGCAGGTGACTCCCACGGTACAGATGGCAGGGACTGACCGGAATAGCAGGTAGGCACAGCAGGCAGGCTGGCGAGCAGAAGCCTCCAGGTAGGCTATCAGGTAGACATGGCAAGTGATGGCAGGAGTCTCTAGGTGGGCTGGCAGGTGGTCATGGCAAGTGACGGCAGGAGCCTCTAGGTGGGCTGGCAGGTGGTCACTGCAAGTGATGGCAGGAGCCTCAGGGTAGGCACGGCAGGTAACAAGCGGGTAACAGGCAGGTCACAGGCAAGTGCTCCCAGGTGAGCGGGCTGGCAGGCACGGCAGGTAACAGGCAGGCAACAGGCAAGTGCTCCCAGGTGAGCGGGCTGGCAGGCACGGCAGGTAACAGGCAGGCAACAGGCAAGTGCTCCCAGGTGGGCGGGCTGGCAGGCACGGCAGGTAACAGGCAGGCAGGCAGGAGTGGTAGTCAGGCTAGCAGCGGGACCTGAGGGCTGAAGCAGAGGTCAGAAACACTGTGCAACAACTTTTGCTCGGGCACCTCCATTTTGGAGGAGGTGCCTAATATATGGGAGGACCCTCGGCTATTAGCCGGGGACTCCTTAGGACGGCGCGCGCGGCCCCTTTAAGAGGGAGGGAGCGCGCGCACCCTAAGCACAGTGCCCAGGGAGCTGCGCGCGCCGGCAGCAGGAAGAGGAGCGCTGGAGAACACAGTACGGCGAGCGAGGAGGTGAGTGGGACGGCGTCTCTGCCTGGCAGGGGGCAGAGACGCCAATGCTACAGTACCCCCCACCTTTACGCCCCCTCTTTTTTAGGCCAGAAAGGAATTTTTCAAGGAAAAGCGGGGCATGAATGTTCTCCCTGGGTTCCCAAGTTCTCTCCTCTGGGCCAAACCCCTTCCAATCCACCAGAAAAAAGTTTTTTCCTCTTACCCTCTTAGTGGCCAGAATGTTCTCTACCTCAAAAACGTCCTCAGCAAAAACCGGAGCAGGGGGAGTACCTGGATTGTTGGAAAAAGAGTTAAACACAATTGGTTTGAGGAGAGATACATGGAAGGAGTTGGGAATCCGTAAGGTGGCCGGGAGTTTTAACTTGTAGGCCACTGGGTTGATTTGTTTGAGAACTTCAAATGGACCGATGAACCGAGGACCCAACTTATAGCAGGGTATTTTGAGCCGGACATGTTTGGAAGAGAGCCAGACTTTATCTCCCGGGTGGAATTGAGGCAGATCCAGATGTCTCTTGTCAGCATGTTTCTTCATCCGCTCGGAGGACTGAAGAACTGCGGACCTAGTATTCTCCCAAATGGTGGAGAATTCGCTGACAAGAGCCTCTGCGGCAGGGTTGTCCACCGAGGTGGAGATGGGAAACGGGATCCGAGGAAGTTGACCGTAGACCACGAAGAACGGGGATTTAGAAGTAGAATTGCTCTCATGGTTGTTGTAGGAGAATTCGGCCCATGGTAGGAGCTCCACCCAATCGGTATGGTGATCGTTAACAAAGTGCCGGAGGTAGCTGGTAAGGATTTGGTTGACACACTCCACTTGGCCATTGGACTGTGGATGGTAAGCAGAGGAGAAATCCAGGGTGACATCCAGTAGCTTACAGGTAGCTCTCCAGAAACTTGAGGTGAACTGAACCCCTCGATCCAACACAATGTGGAGGGGTAGGCCATGGAGACGGAAGATATGATGGAAGAAATCCTTGGCCAGCTCCGATGCAGACGGGAGACCAGGCAGAGGGATGAAATGGGCCATCTTAGAAAAGCGGTCGGCGACCACCCAAATTACTGAACAACCGGCAGAAACAGGGAGATCAGTAATAAAGTCCATGGCAATGTGCTGCCATGGGGCAGCAGGTACGGGAAGAGGCAGGAGGCGACCGGCTGGAAGATGTCTGGGAACTTTGTTGCGGGCACAGGACGAACAGGCCGAGACGAAGTCTACCACATCCTTGCGCAGGGTAGGCCACCAGTAATGCCGGGTAATGAGTAGGAAGGTCTTCTTTTGGCCTGCATGGCCAGCTAGTTTGCATGAATGACCCCAGTGAAGAACCTTCTCACGATCTGGTACCGCTACAAACGTCTTACCGGGTGGAAGACGAGTCAGATCCAAGGGGGCCACATTCATTACTTTGGAGGGGTCGATGATGTGCATAGGCTCCTCCTCTTGATCGGAGGACAGGAAGGATCGGGACAAGGCGTCGGCTTTGACATTCTTGTCTGCCGGGGGGAAATGTAGGACGAAGTCGAAGCGGGCGAAGAACAAAGACCACCGGGCCTGACGCGGATTGAGTCTTTGGGCATTCTGGAGATATGCCAGGTTTTTGTGATCCGTATAGATGATCACCGGGTATAGAGCCCCTTCAAGCAGGTAACGCCACTCCTCCAGCGCCAATTTAACGGCTAACAGTTCTCGGTCTCCTATGGAGTAGTTGCACTCGGACGAGGAGAAGAGTTTGGAGAAGAAGCTGCAGGTTACCATTCTCCCGGATGAAGACTTTTGGGTGAGCACCGCTCCGGCTCCGGAGGAGGAAGCATCAACCTCCAGGTAGAACTGTTTGTTGCAGTCTGGACGGTGCAGCACTGGGGCAGAGGAGAAGGCTTGCTTTAAGGAAAGGAAGGCCTCCTCAGCTTTGGGCGACCACTCCTTGGGATTTGCTCCCTTACGGGTGAGCACAGATATGGGAGCAGTCCGTGAAGAGAAGTGCGAGATGAAGAGACGATAGTAGTTGGCGAAGACCAGGAATCGCTGAATCGCCTTCAACCCCTCCGGACGGGGCCACTTTAGGACAGCAGAGAGCTTCTCGGGATCCATTCATAGGCCTGTCTGGGAGATAACATAGCCCAGGAAAGGAAGAGAGGTCTGCTCGAAGAGGCACTTCTCGAATTTTGCATAGAGGTGATTCTGCCTGAGCCTAAGCAGGACCTGACGAACATCCCTCCAGTGCGTGGGAAGATCCGGAGAGAAGACCAAGATATCGTCCAGGTACCCCACCACGCAAGAGTAAAGAAGATCACGGAAGATGTCATTGACCAATTCTTGGAAGACGGCGGGAGCATTGCAGAGACCGAAGGGCATCACACGGTATTCATAGTGACCGTCCCGGCAATTGAATGCCGTCTTCCACTCGTCTCCTTGATGGATTCGGACCAGGTTATACGCCTCACGTAGATCTAGCTTGGTAAAGATCGTAACTCCCTTAAGACGGTCAAACAACTCGGAGATGAGCGGCAGGGGGTATTTGTTTTTTACCGTGATTTAGTTGAGTCCTCTATAGTCAATACAGGGGCGTAATGAACCATCTTTCTCCTTGACGAAGAAGAATCCGGCTCCAGCCGGGGAGGTAGATTTCCAGATAAATCCCCTGGCCAGATTCTCCTCGATGTACTCCGACATGGCCCGGGTTTCAGCCAACGACAACAGGTAAATGCGCCCACGGGGTGGAGTGGCGCCGGGTACCAGGTCGATCGGGCAATCATATGGCCTATGAGGTGGCAGCGTCTCTGCTTCCTTTTTATCGAAGACATCTGCATAGGACCAGTAAGGTGCCGGTAGACCGGGTAAATTAGCCGGGGTAGATGGAGGATGAGCCGGGTGAACCAGAACCAGGCAGGTCCTATGGCAATCCTGCCCCCACCGGAGTACTTCACCGGATTGCCAGTTCAGCACGGGTTCATGTGTCTGGAGCCAGGGTAGACCTAGCAATAGGGAGTGAGAGAGTCCGGACAGCACATGGAAGGAGATCCTCTCAGAGTGCAGCATTCCCACCTGCAAGGTTATGGGTTCAGTGATGAGCAGGATGGTCACCGGAAGGAGTCTTCCATCCACGGAGGCGACTGACAATGGTTCAGCCAAAGGTTTGGTGGGAATCCGGTATCTCTCTACCAGGGACTGGGAAATGAGGTTTCCAGCAGCTCCAGAATCCAGGTGAGCAATTTCAAAGTGACGGTTCTCTCCCCAGGAGATAGAGACAGACAAAGTCAGGGACGGAGAGGGCTTACTTTTGCCTAGGACGACCTCTCCGAGCGGTCCTAGACACTGGAGTTTCCCGGCATCTCCGGGCAGGAACAGATGAAGTGCTCGTTACTGCCACAATAGAAACAGCTCCCCTCGGCTCGGCGTGAGTCTTGGCGAGATTTGACCATCTTGGTCTGATCGATCTGCATAGGTTCGGGCGAGTGCGCCCGGGGAGTGACTGGTTGAGAGGCTGGTCTCTGGAAAGTAGGAGCAAGGCGAGGAAACTTTCTCTCCCGGGTAGTTTCTTTGGTATGTTCTTGAAAACGGATGTCAATCCGGGTAGCTAGTGACACAAGGTCATCCAGGGTGGTAGGAATGTCCCGACCAGCTAACTCGTCCATAATCCGACCGGAAAGACCCTCCCAGATGATGGACACCAGAGCCTCGCTGTCCCAGGCAAGCTCAGAAGCGAGGGTACGGAACCGTATGGCATATTGGCCCACGGTGAGACTCTCTTGGCGGAGACATAGCAGAGAGGAGGCTGAAGAGGATTTTCGTCCTGGTTCATCGAAGACTTTCCGGAAAGCAGCGAGGAAAGATGATAGGTCGGACACCAGGGGATCCCCTCTCTCCCATAGGGGATTTAGCCATGCCAGTGCTTCCCCAGTGAGATGGGACATGATGAATGCCACCTTGGCCCAGTCGGAGATGAACTGATGTGCCAAGAGTTCAAAGTGCAGGGTGCACTGGTTTATGAAACCTCGAGCTAAGGTGGGGTTGCCAGCAAAACGTGGAGCTGCCGAGAGCCAGGGTCCATAGCCGGACGCCATAATAGGACTAGGTTGTGGTGCCGCGGAAGCAGGCGCTGCTAGACCAGAGATGGACACAGACGGATTGAACAATGCGCCTAGGCGAGAGTTAACAGACCGTAGGAAGGACAGGACCGACTCCTGTTGACCCCTCTGACATAAGACCTCCTGGTGCAGGTCGGAGATTGCAGGGGTCTGGGGGCCACCGGGTTCCATGGCCCGAGCAAACTGTTACGGGTCCGGGAGGTGGAACCTCTGTGCTACGGTGCAAGGAGGGACCCAGAGGGGCGTAACTAAGTATCAACTCGGACCGACCCTGGTCGTACGGTGGCTAACGACTCTGTGACCAGGGAGGGACCAAGCAGAGGGACCAGGTGCTACTCTGGGGACGACCTTGCAAGGGAGCAGGTGACTCCCACGGTACAGATGGCAGTGACTGACCGGAATAGCAGGTAGGCACAGCAGGCAGGCTGGCGAGCAGAAGCCTCCAGGTAGGCTATCAGGTAGACATGGCAAGTGACGGCAGGAGTCTCTAGGTGGGCTGGCAGGTGGTCACAGCAACTGATGGCAGGAGTCTCTAGGTGGGCTGGCAGGTGGTGACGGCAGGAGCCTCCGGGTAGGCACAGCAGGTAACAAGCGGGTAACATGCAGGTCACAGGCAAGTGCTCCCAGGTGAGCGGACTGGCAGGCACGGCAGGTAACAGGCAGGCAACAGGCAAGTGTTCCCAGGTGAGCGGGCTGGCAGGCATGGCAGGTAAACAGGCAGGCGGGCAGGACTGGTAGTCAGGCTAGCAGCGGGACCTGAGGGCTGAAGCAGAGGTCAGAAACACTGTACAACAACTTTTGCTCGGGCACCTCCATTTTGGAGGAGGTGCCTAATATATGGGAGGACCCTCGGCTATTGGCCGGGGACTCCTTAGGACGGCTTGCGCGGCCCCTTTAAGAGGGAGGAAGCGCATGCCCACGCGCCCTAAGCACAGTGCCCGGGGAGCTGCGTGCCCCGGCAGCAGGAAGAGGAGTGCTGGAGAATGCAGAGCGGGGAGCGCGGGGAGCGAGGACTTGAGTGGGACGGCATCTCTGCCTGGCAGGGGGCAGAGACGCCGATGCTACAAATACTGCATTGACGTGAATACATTTGAATGCAGGGAGTGAGCAATGGCCAGGGTGCAGGCAGTTAAAAAGGTGAGCAATGTCAGTAACTGACACTGCACCCCTGTCCGCTTGTGCCCCGGCCGTTACTGTGCTGAATGCCTGCGGCTGAAGGAAGGTTCCAGGCAACCGTAGGCATTCAGCATTGTCAGGTTTTTTTTTCCAAAGTGCATCGCCATTGGGGAGGCAGGAGGCAGCGCCCTAGGCAGGTGCCTACCCCTCATCCCGGCCGTGATTAATTATGTCAATAAAAGGGTTAGTGCATTTGAACACTGGCAGCACCCATTATGTGAGTAAGTAACTGAAACTAGCTATTTCCAGATAGATAAAACATTGTGTGTGCATAAAATCAGCTGTCCTTCTCTTACCTCAGCAAAGGGAGAGGTGAGGGATCTGAGCACTTTATAACAACTTATTTACCGAATATCATTGTCAGACCCAAGGAGAAGCAACGTGTATTGCGAATCTGTCCATATTTTGCAATGTTCTCTAAGCACTGCAATATATATATATATATATATATATATATATATATATATATATATATATATATAAATATCAAAATCTAAAATTTATATTAAATCTAAAATTTAACCCCTTTCCGACAAAGTCAGTAATAGTACGTAGCTGCGCCCTGGGACTTATGGACCACCTAAGTACTATTACACGCGCTGCGATCGCGCCTCCACACAAGTAATGAGGGGCGATCGCTGCCGGGTGTCAGCTGATTGTCGCAGCTGACACCCTGCATTATGTGCCGGGACCGCACCGCTCCTGGCACATTAACCCCCAAAATGCTGTGATCGAAGTCGATCTCAGCATTGCAGGGGCAAGGGGGGAGGTAAGCGCCGATACTTACCTCTTCTCCGGTGTCCAGCGAATTCTGCGGCGGCTCCCGGATGTTGTCATGACAACCCAATGTCATCATGACAACATCCGGGTCACCAGGAGGCAGGAAGTTACTTTGGTCATGCGCAGTGCATGACCAAAAGTAACGTCTCCCTGTGTGCAGCGTAGGAAAATAAAAAAAAATAAAAAATGAAAAAAATAATGCCCAAAAAATAAAAATATATTGTACCCATAATATAGATTTATTATGAAAAAAAATAAATAAACCAACAAAAAGTAAACATATTTGCTATTGCCGCATCCGGAATGACCTGACCTATAAAACTTTCCCACTAGTTAACCCCTTTAGTGAACACAGTAAAAAAAAAAAAAAAAACCGAAGCAAAAAACAATTCTTTATCATCATACCGCCAAACAAAAAATGGAATAACACACGATCAAAAAGACGACTGTAAATAAAAATGGTACTGCTGAAAACATCATCTTGTCCAGCAAAAAACAAGCTGCCATACAGCGCCATCATCCGAAAAATAAAAAAGTTATAGCTCTCAGAATAAAGCGATACAAAATTTTTTTTTTTTCTAGAAAATAGTTTTTATTGTGTAAAAGCGCCAAAACATTAAAAAACAATATAAATGCAATACTGCTGTAAACGTACTGACCTGACGAATAAAGCTCAATTTTGCCACATGCGGAACGGCATAAAAAAAAAAAAACAATTCTGGAATTGCTGTTTTTTGTTTATTCTGCCTCCCAAAAATAGGAATAGAAAGCGATCAAAAAATATCACGTGCCCGAAAATGGTACCATTAAAAACGTCAACTTGTCCCGCAGAAACAAGCCCTTACATGACTCTGTCAGCCAAAATATGGAAAAATTATAGCTCTAAAAATATGGCGATGCAAAAACTAGTCTTTGCAAAAAAAAAGCTTCTTTTAGTGTGTGACAGCTGTCAATCATAAAAACCCGATATGAATCTGGTATCGCTGTAATCACACCCACCTGAAAAATAAATTTGTCTATTCACTTATACAACACAAGGAACAGCGTAAAAAAATAAACTCTATGGTTAGGGTTGGGCTAGGGTTGGGGTTGGGGTTAGGGTTGGGCTAGGGTTGGGCTAGGGCTAGGGTTGGGCTAGGGCTAGAGTTAGGGTTGGGATTTTTTCAAAATTAAAGAAAAAAAAATGATGAAGATATGGCGACCAGTATTGAGCGCAAGTGCTGACTACTTGAGTTTGCATCGGGTGCTCGGGTATGCACCGAGTATCGCAGGTGTTCGAGTGACATGCTCGCGTCTCTGCTCCATATGCTTCGCGGCCAAAAAAAACATTGCTGGAATTGCCTGCCATGCACGACCGATCCCCGCATGTTTTTTTTGGGGTATCTTACAACGGTGAAACATGCGGGGCAGGCACTCGAACATGTCACTCGAGCACCCGTGATACATGGTGCATACCCGAGTACCCGATGTAAACTCAAGTATACCCCTTGAAAAAAACCATGAGGGGTCTAGTTTAAAAAATGGTGTCACTTTTGGGGGTTTCCACTATTTAGGCACATCAGGGGCTGTCCAAGCGCAACATGGCGTCCGCTAATTATTCAAGCAAATTTTACATTCAGAAAGTCAAATGGCGCTCCTTGCCTTCCGAACCCTGCCGTGCGCCCAAACAGTTGTTTTCCCCCACATATGGGGTATTGGCTTACTCAGGAGAAATTGCACAACAAGTTGCATAGTGCAATTTCTTCAGTTACCCTTATGAAAATGCAAAACTGGGGGCTGAAAAACATTTTTTGTGGGAAAAAATAGAAAATTTTATTTTCACGGCTCCATGTTATAAACTTATGTGAAGAACCTTGGGGTTCAAGGTGCTCACCACACATCTAGATAAGTTCCCTGAGGGGTCTAGTTTCAAAATCATGTCACTTGTGGGGGGTTTCCACTGTTTAGGCACATCAGGGGCTCTCCAAACGCAACATGGCGTCCGCTAATTATTCAAGCAAATTTTACATTCAAAAAGTCAAATGGCGCTCCATCCCTTCCGAGCCCTGCCGTGCGCCCAAACAGTGTTTTTTTCCCATGTGTGGGGTATCTGCGTGCTCAGTGGAAATTGAGCAACAAATTGTGTGGTCCATTTTTTTCCTGTTACCCTGCAAAAATAAAAAAAAAATTGGGTCTAAAGTAACATTTTTGTGAAGAAAGTTATATGTTCATTTTTTTCTTCCCCATTGCAAAAATTCCTGTGAAGCACCTGAAGGGTTAATAAACTTCTTGAATGTGGTTTTGAGCACCTTAAGGGTTGCAGTTTTTAGAATGGTGTCACTTTTAAGTATTTTCTGTCATAAAGGCCCATCAAAGTCAATTTAAATGTGATGTGGTCCCTAAAAAAATGGTTTTGTAAATTTTGTTGTAAAAATGAGAAATCGCTGGTAAACTTTTAACCCTTATAGATCCCTAATAAAGAAAAATTGGGGTTCCAAAATTGTGCTGATGTAAAGTAGATATGTGGGAAATGTTATATATTAATTATTTTGTTTGACATTTCTCTGATTTAGGGGCATAAAAATTCAAATTTTGAAAATTGCTAAATTTTTGCCAAATTTCCAATTTTTTCACAAATAAACGCAAGTGATATCGAAGAACCTTTACAACTATCATGAATTACAGTATGTCATGAAAAAACAATCTCAGAATCAGAATATTGCAATATTTGAGTGGACAAGTGAGTGTGGGAAGCAGCGTTCCCCTTTTACAGTACTATCTGAGGCATGTGTGTCGCGAGCGAGTGGTGTTTGTGACACTCAGTGAGGTGCTCTCTCCTATAGAGTGTAAGCTCTTATAATCAGTGGGGTTCTCTCTCTATTTTTCACTTTTGTGTAAGCTCTTATGATCAGCAGAGTCCTCTCTCTCCTGTAGAGTGTAAACTCTTAGGATCAGTTGGGTTCTCGCTCTGTTTTTCACTTCTGTAGAGTGTTAGTTTGTATGGCCAGCAGTGTCCTCTTTCTCCTATAGAATGTAAGCTCTTATGGTCAGTAGGGTCATCTCTCTTTCTCTTGCCTATAAATTGTAAGGTCTTATAGTCAGCAAGGTTCTCCCTCTTTCTCCTCTCCCCATATGTATTTTACAAGCAATTATAAGCTTTGCAGTACTGAAAACTGTGCAAATTTATTCACCGCAAAACTAATTTGTGAGTGGGGGGGGGGGATAGTTTCAGCAAAGTCAGTGAATTTGAATCTTAAAAGCTCTGCTCATCTCTACTTACCATAGAAATGGATGATAACCGGGTAGTACCCAATAACCCATTTAATAACACAGTGCACCTACAGATGTTTAATTTTTTTTTATTAAAAAATGGTCAGATATGTTCCTGATATTTGAATAGATCATGAGACTTTTTGATCTAAAAGGTGCAAAAAAGTAAAAGACAAAAGTAAAGAGCATTTATAATTTGTGCAAAAATCATGAGCCCATGTGCACCATTTGGAATAATTTGGCGCTAAAGTGGCAACAAAGATCTCAAGACAAAAAAAGTAAAAAAAAAAAAGTTGTTGTGGCTCCCCTGAGGGTTCGGTCGCCACAGAGGTACTGCACCTCACCCAGAGGTGTGGTGTCTCCCTTCTCTTAGGTAAGGAGGGAGTGCAGCACGGGACCCCAACACCTACATCCAACACTACACTACCCCAGGCCAGCAGGAGGGGCAAGATGTAATGTAGTTTTCTGCTGAGCCCTGTCCCTGGCTGGGATGGGGGGAACCAGTAGTGGGTGTGGGTGGAGGAAGTAGTTTATGGGAGCACTCATACAGTAGATATATAAAAGGTAGACATCTTAACGGTAAGGTGGTAGTCGTTGGTTGGGTAGGAACAGTCTGGGAGCAGAGTCTCTGTAGGAGCTCTGCTCAACTACAAGGGCCCAGGACTGAGGCCCAGGAGGGGAGCAGGGAGTAAGCTCCGTTCTGCAGAAGGTATCCTAGGGGGGTACGGCGAGTGCAGGCTGCACCCGTACACCCCGAACCTGCCAAGTGTCAGGAGGATCTAGGCCGCAAGAAGGGGACCGGCCCCTGGCCCAGTCGTGCAGCTTGTGACGCGGGAGGCTTGCACCAGTACAGTGCACCTGTGGACTGTCTAAGACTGTGAGTAAATCTTGGATGACTGCACTGAGCTGCCTCCGTTCCTTTCTTTCGCCGGCGCCATTTCCCTCCCTGCACTACAACGCCCAGCGCACCTCCATTCATCTACACTGCCCTGAGGCCTGTTCCACCTGTGGGGAGACGTTCCATCTCAAGCTGCCCTAAACACCTGCCTCAGAGGACTGTCGCAGCGCTAGTGATCCTCACCAGACACCATAGGTGGCGTCACGACAAATCCCCTATAAATATCCCCTTTTTGCACTGACCGCCCTGGGTCACGGACCGGGCCAGCCACCGTGATCTCCCCCGAAAGCAGCCATAAGGCCCGGCTGCCTAGTACCCCACGGCCCTGGGGGCGAGTCATTGTCATGCCCCACTTTCAGTACATAGCGACCATATGCCCAAGTAGAAGATACAGAAATAGGTTATCCTTGGGATAACTTCTCAAATATTTAACTTTCAGTCATACATCCACAATTTTTTTTATAAGATGATAATTTTATCAATATTGCTTTACAAGCCATATCATGTCTCTTATGAGAGATTAATTGAGTATTTTTCTCTCCCAATGCATCTTTGGTTATAACTGAGTAAGAATGGGTCTTTTGACATTAACTAAAAGTGTTCTCCTTTGATCAAGTGAACTGCTGACAGTTATCCAAATGTGTAGCTCAGGGTAAAATAAATCTGTCATAGTACTGCAGCAACAGTGTAAAACTGTATGCAGATGAAGAGTTCATGTTTAGACATTTCAGATGGGATTAATATGGAAAAGCTACTTCTAAAGACTACTTTATCTCTAAGTAGGAAGAAATCTAGTATATCAGACAACCTTTTCCCCTATATCTCAGATGATAAATATCTTACAGAGCAGACTGGTAATCAGGTTTTTCCCTAGGGAGTGAACTTAAGCTCTGAATCTCTGAGACTGAATTGCAGTGTCCAATTGTGTAAGATATTTAAAGGGGTATTATCTTTTTCGCAAACCTTCCCAACCCGATGTAATACTTGTAAATCTACTATTTGCTCAAACACTTCTAATGTTTGTTTGTTCTTTTTATTTTCAGTCTTGTCATTTAAGAAAAGCTTGAATCGACATGACTGTACATAAAAAGACCACAATTTCCAAGCGCTATTTTCTTGTTTTCATTGGTTTAAAGTCATTGACGTGTTTCTCCAGGCATTAGAAGATTTCACACTTTGAACTACTCCATATCAATTAAGGAGGATGAGCTCCTTCTCAGTGTGATCAGCTTGCTATTTAGCAAGGATTGCAGTTCCCTAAGTGATTGTAGCGCACATTATATACTGAAACGTGCAGCAAGCTATTGGACAAACAACTCCATTCTTTGGCTTACCGGTTGAGGTGGATTCTTTAAGCCCAAAGGTGGGCACACTGGAATCGGATGTACAACAGGCAGGTGAGGCAAGCAGAAAACAGGTATGAGAGGTCCTAGAGAATGAAGACAAATGGAGCAAAGGCAGACAGGAGACCAGGAACAGGTACTAGAGGTCTTCGAAACTGCAGACAGGTGGCAGAGATCCTAGTAATCGCAAACAGGTAGCAGAGGCCCTGAAGTCCAAAGGCAAACAGGAGACCGGGAATAGGTAGCAGAGTTCCTGGAGAATACAAGCCGACAAGATACAGAAAACAGATAGCAGAGGTCCAGCATGCTGCAGGCATACAAGACTCATAATTCTTAATACTAAGACACACTTTATGTAGACCCAGGCAGATGATCACATGGGATAACATTGGGCCATCTGCAAAGCCCAACGTGGAATACAACATAGTTCAGTGGACTGAGGTGAGGGGAATAAAGTCCTTATCCAGGACAGGTGCGTAACACCCATACTTAGTATTTTGACATTCGATAAAAACTGTTCAGGCTCATCCTGTGCATTTTAGATGCAAAATTTTCCACCAGTACAATGAATGCATAAACTGTGCATATGTTGGTCCTGCCTGAATATGATCTTTATCTGGACGTAACTGATGTGAACAATCTACAAACACTAGTGCCATTTGTGGGAGATTTTACACTATAAGGCTATGTGCCCACAATGCGGATTTAATGCTTTTCCGCAGCTGCATTTCCGCCGCGGAAACTCATTTAAAACGCATGTTAAGTTGTCTGCCATGTTTCCCAATGATAATCCGCATGCCGCATGTGCTGTGCACATGCTGCAGAAATTTCCGCTGCGGATTATCATTGCGGAAAAATCCGCAGCACAACCATTAATTGTGCGGAATCGCGCCGCCATTGACTTGCATTGGACAGCATAACATCCGCATGACTACATGTACACATGCGGATATTATGCGATTCAATGCGCGGATAGTACCCGGTTCTGGAGAAGAGGAGACTCTCCTCCAGACCCGGGTACCATAGTACCTGTAGTTAAAAAAGAATTAAAATCAGTGATTGATGTGGCTGCTGTAGAAGAGACCTGGATCGTCGAGGGACAATCTGGATTACGCCAGACAGGTGATAGATATGATTGTTTTTTATTTTCGTTTTTTTTTTTTACAGAAGATCGAGGGATTCGGGGAGTGGACGTGCAATAAAAAAATTATTAAAACCGTGTGTCATTTTATTTCAATAAAATACTTTATTCTGGTCGTGTCTTTATTGAAAAAGCGTTGATACCATTTACTAAGGGGTTAGTAATGGAGGTGTCTTATAGATGCCCTCCATTACTAACCTGGGCTTCACGTCAGCCGCCAATACAAGGCTGACATGAACCCCAACCCCATTACCCCACTTGCCACCGCCACAGGGCAGTGGGAAGAGCAGAGGCTAAGCGCCAGATTTGGTGCATCTTATGGATGCACCATTTCTGGGATTGCTGAGGGGTGATATTATTAGCCGCAGAGGGGGATAGTATTCATGGCCCCTTCCCTGGCTATTAATATCAGCCCGCAGCTGTCTGTTTAGCCTTTTCTGGTTAGATTTTATAGGGGGACCCTATGTCAATTTTTTTCTTCGGCCCCCCTGTAATCTAGCCAGTAAAGGCTAAGCAAACAGCTGTGGGCTTTTATTAATAGCCAGGGAACATTTTTGGCTATTGGGCCCTTCCCCGGCTGCTAATATCAGCTCCCAGTGGTTGGCTTTCTCTCTGCTGGTTATAAAAATGATGTGGGAGCCCACGCCATTTTTTTTTTACTCTATGTGCCCATGATCCGGACATAGCAGCACTTTGAACATGGTATATTTTTGCTGCATCCAAAACGCTACGTTCTATTGAACACAGGTAAATCCACATGTGTTTACTGAACCTTGCGGATTTAACGCATTCAATACATTCTAGTGGTCAAATTTCTGTTCCAGAGACTAGCGACTCTGCAAGAGAATTTGACATGCTTCAGTCCTGAAAGACGCGTCGCATGTCAGTGTCCAAGGGTGATCCGCACCTCAGATGCACGCATAGTGGACATGGGATTTCTAGAAATACCATCCACTATGTTGTAACATCTGGATGCTGTGGGTTTGACGCAGCATAAAGACAAACACAGCTTGAAACCTGCAGCGGCTCGTGACCGTGGCCACGTACCCAAACTCACTAGCAGCATGTCAATTTCTGTAGCGGAGACGCCAGCCTCCGCTGCAGATTTTGACCGATTGAAGTGTAAGTATATGCAGTGGATCTGGAAGTATTGACAATAAAAGTGTGGCATTAAAACACAGCATTTTGGACGCAGCAAAAATACGCTGAATCAAAAGCGCTGCTGAGTGCTGATCGGGGGGACATAGCGGCTAACGAACCAGCTGTGAGCTGTTATTACTAGCCAGGGAAAATGTTTGCCTAATGGAACCTTCCTAGACTAAAATAGCAGCTGTCAGCTGCACCAGAAATTAAGTAAATGGAAGTGCTAATGAAGATTGGATGTATGGGATTAGCTGACACCTACCCCTTTTGTGTGGTAATGACGAGGTGTCAATCAGACCCTTTCATTACTTCAACTAATTAAACTAAAGTAAAGAGTTAAATAAATAAACACACACACACACAGAAAAACACTTTATTTGAAATATAACAGGCACATTCTTTAATCTTTTAAATTAATCAATATACTCACCCCTGGTCTGACGGTAATCCAAGAGTTAAAGCAATGTCCCACATTTCTTTTTTCAAGTAACTTTATTTAGTTCCAAAAAGCATTTGTTGATGTACAAAAACGCTTTTTAAAACGCATTAAAAACCGCATAAAAAACGCGTCAAAATCAAGGAAAACGCACGTTTTTTCCACAGCGTTTTTCCTGCCAAGATTATACAGAAACACTGCAGAAATTTCTGCTTCAAAAAAAAAGAACGGAGTGTGAAAATGATTGGTTGCCTTCATCTTCTGGACTTTTGAAGAGGATGGAGACTTCTCAGAAAACTGTGTTTTACAATACACTCAGGCCCCTAGGAAAACTGGACATTATCTGTTATTTGTGAGTAGTAAGGGTGTAAATACACAGCAACCCCTCGCCACTACTACCACCCTGCACCCATCACAAAATTGGCATAGTCGGCAGGATTCAGAGTCCTCTCATATAAAGAGCGGCGGAACCCCTGACACAGTTAATTTGGTGGCCGTTAGAAGTCTCAACATGGCAGCCGATGAAGATTCTAATGGTGGATGGTGGTGCGGAGGCTGGTGATAGCTCCGCCCATCATGGGCGTCCTGCCAACAAAATGGTGCAAAAATTTGACTGGAAAGGGCACTGTCCTAAGCCTAGGTTACAGCCCCCTATAGACAATGCCCGTCCGTCGTGGACGAGGCACAAGAAAAGAAACCTCTTCCCTTGCAATAGATTTCTGAGGGATGGAAGGAGCCTGAGACTGAGTGGGCTGAAGAGCAATAAGCGACTCCACCCCTGGAAGGTCCAAAATACTATATACTCATGCAAGATCGTGCGACGCCATTACCAGACGAATCACAAGACGGGATGGAACATACCAGTTTCCGGTATTGTGGTGGCGCTGCCCATGTTATGTGGAAGTGGGAGGTGGAAGACATGCGACGGCATCCTCGGGAACAGCAAAAAATGGAAAATCCAGAGGAGTAACCGGAACCCGAAAGCTTTCCAATTCCCCCTGGAGCACTATATGACCGGCAGCCAAGGGTGAAGACCGGACGACGGGGCAGTGAGACAAGCAGCATGGCACCAAGAGTGCAGGAGGAACCTGCAGCCGTAGGATTTTACTGCGTCGAACAGGATCCGGAGGCGGACCTGGAGCAGCTTCCCCAGTATCCAGAGGAAGTAGCAGAACGTTCGGTGATGAGCTCCCGAAGCAGCGAGACGGTCGCGATGCCCGCGGGCCGCGGTCAAGGTGTGTTTGCGGCAATTCTCCTGAAGCCACGCAGAGGGGCTATTAGCCTGGTGAGTGAAGCCCAGCCCCAGACCCTTTCGCACCACTCCCTTTTTGGTGCGGCGTCATCTCACCCTGCGGTATTGAAGTATGAGGAGGGAGAGGATCCCTTCCCGTCTCTTGTCGAGGAGGAATCGATAGCAGTCGTTATCCAGGGCAAAAAGCAACAGGAAAAGGAGTTCGGGGCCTAGCTCCATCAACCCGGGTGGTGGGGCCTTAGCTGGCCAGAAAATTAATGACCAACTGGTATACACGGACCCGAGTCGGGGGTATCCTGGTGTTTGAAACCGGCGAGCAGATATATGTCAACGCCAGCTCCTTCTGATACCAACGGCCTCTCTGTGAAGGTGATTGGGTGTCCTTCATTCGAGAGCCTGGACAGAGAGGCCCCTATGTGCTGGCGGTCTCCCTGTTGCTGGAGGACAAACTGGAAGGAGACACCCGGCAGGGAAACGTGCGGCCGGGAACCACGGCTCTGGTAAAGTAGCTGACCCGGATCCCTCGGGCTTACTCAGCGGAAGCCCTGAGGTACCCCTGGACATCTACCATAGCTCCAGTCATATGTCCGCTCAAGCAGCAGAGTCACTGTCTCAACTGCTACACTCTCTGTCCATGGTCCCGGTGCATCCGGAACCAGGGGGGACGGCAGCTACCACCTCTGCTACAAGTATCCCCACGGCACTGTCTAGGTCAGCCGTATGGGAGAGAACCAGGAGAGGGAGCAGAGAGTCCTCCTTCTCCAGTGGATTGTTGGGGCAGACGGTCCTTATCTTCAAGGATAATGGTGTGGTCAATTATACCCACCATGGGGACACCCCCGACTAAAGATGGCGGTATGTGAACCACTACAAGTTCCCTATGACAAGGGGAACTGTTCCACGTTCCCCGGAGCAGAAGCTCCAGATTATTCTGGAAATGACCAGAGGTGGCCAAGGA
Source organism: Phyllobates terribilis (assembly GCF_046119375.1). Lineage (NCBI taxonomy): Eukaryota > Metazoa > Chordata > Amphibia > Anura > Dendrobatidae > Phyllobates > Phyllobates terribilis. Next base: position 418,280,589 of record NW_027362762.1, on the reverse strand, counting down.
TTTGGTCACCGATGTGGGGACTGTTCTGCGTCCCTGGGGCCAGGAGCATCAAGAAGGAATTGGTGCTGGCCGGACGGCCGGAAGCTGACTGTGATTTATTTTTGTTTCCCCCATCCAAGTTTTCTTGCGCACGTTTGCACATTCCTCTGCTGGATTACAAGACTGCAACTCTGTTAAGGGTTAAAAAAAAACTGACACTGGACTGTGTGCAGCTGCTCTATGGATTGTGCTCATTTGCTACCCACGGACTGCCCTAATTCTACACAGAACTTTCCTTGCTGAGCCAGAGAGCAGCACACTTGTTTTAAAGGGGCAATAGCCAGTAAAAGGAGGGAGGGGAGAAACTTGCCAGGATGACCATAAGATCATGCCGGATCATTGCTCCTGGACTGTCATAGCTGGGGAAAGTTGGTCAGCGGCCATGGTGTTCTTAAAAATAGACTGTGTTTGGTAAACCCGGAGCAGTATTTGTTTGGCCAATGGGCCTGTTATGGACATTTTTCTGGGTCCTAGCAGCAAGGGGACTGGGATCACTTGGACCCGTGTTTAAAAAGAAAGAGACTTAAACACTTACTGTAGTTTCTATGGGCAAAGAACCGGGGGCAAGCGTACCCGCTTTGTTGACCCGATGTACGTGCCAGGTTGAAGAGGAAAAGGACTGTGCCCATGGACGATTGGGCGATTGTTACTTGTTTGGGCCAAGAGGCTGGTTTAATAAAGAATTGAACTTTGTTGTTCTAGGGTCCCAAACGAGTGGGACCGTGACCAGTCCTCACTGGGATCAGGGTAAGCGATGGTCAAAAAGAGAGAAAATGTTTTAAAAATGTAAATTTTATAAATGTTTTAACGTTTTGAATATGTCTTTAGTTGTATATCTTTAGGTATCGTGTCCTACCAATACCGTATGGTCGGGGACGACCATATTTTAGAAGGGAGGTATGTAAGGGTGTGACAGGGGCTATCATATGCCTCTCCCTCTCTCAACAGTTTTTCTACCAAGTGTATGAATTTATTATATTTTTGTGAAAATAATATAATATAATATTAAGATATGAATCTGTATGGTTTCATAGGCACTAATGTAATGAAATGTATAATGTTATTTATATATAGTATATAGGGAAAGCGTATGACATTGTTTAGTGTTTAGTTAGGGATTGATAGAAACACTGGGGCTGATAGGCAGTGGTGGGCCTAATAGTGTATGGGATTCAGGGCTAAGTTTAGGGTATAAGAAGTTCAGTGCACGTTATTAGTGGGTAATGAATGCAGTTAAGTGGTGAAGGGAGAAGTTTGCCCAGCAATCAACGGAGACAAATGGTGATTGGTCCAGTTGAAAAAAAGGGAAGAGTTTTTGGGCCAGTGAAGAGCAACTTTTTTTTTTGTAGTCAGTCAGTCAGAGCTGTAGTTGTTGATGATAAAGTTTAGGTCTGTGCTTTGAGGAAGACTGAGGAAGAGTTCAGGGCCCTGTGGGCTGAAGGTCAGAAGAGATACAGAAGGTGGAAGGAAAGAGAGGCAGCATGGGGAATGAGAAAGCGGACAACTCTGAGGGAACTTCCCGAAACATCTGAGGCCTAGAGCCTGCAGAAGGACTGATGGAGCCAGCCTTCACTACACCCAAGGAGGTGAGAACTGACGTACCTGTGGAGAGTAGTACCATGTTCTCAGAAGCTGCGTTACCGGGGGCACTAACTCTGAGGATGGATGAGAGGATAGGAAAAGAAGGGACAGAAGAGAAGACTGAAACTGTAATGGTGATTTTTAAAAAGACTGTATCTGTGACCAAAACTGAACAGAAGGAGCAAAGTAAAGTTGTTTTTTTGTTTTGTTTTTTTTAAAAAAAAAAAGAACAGAGTGTGAAAAGTAATTGTTTGCCTTCATCTTCTGGACTCCTGAAGAGGATGGAGACTTCTCAGAAAACTGTGAGTGTTCTACACTACACGCAGACCCCTAGGCAAACTGGACATTATCTGTTATTTGTGAGTAGTCAGGGTGTGAATACACAGCAACCCCTTGCCACTACTACCACTCTGCACCCCTCACACACCTCTGGCCATTCGAGTCTATGACTAGGGTTTCTGCAATTGGACATCTGGTAGCAGAAATGGAAACCCACTTCCTTCAACTCTGTGGGATGCATATGATTATATTGCTTACATAATTTGGGTAGCTCCTTGTTAACCCCAGCAGGCTAAAGAGTTCTCACCCAAAGCATATTACAAAAAGTGCCATCCTCATTTTATGTTTTACTCCAGTACAGTGGTACCAGGAATGTCATAGTATTGCTAGATCTAGGGCCAAATCAAATCACTGACACTTCACTAGGATTAGATTTTTATCACTTGGTAATACCATAATGGGTGGATTCACACATGGCAAATTTTGCTGACTGGGCTTTGTAGGAATCCATGTATTTGTCACAAAAAAAACCAATGCGGTTGAATAGAATTCAGTTTGCAGTCTCAGAATTATTTGAAACAAATTCTGCTTTGCGTGGTTTTTACATTTAATTAGTCAATCAAACTGGTCAGATCTGAAAATGTCCTACAAAAATTGGTGACCAACACTATACATTTTGTCCAAGACAGACCTACATTTTTGATACACCACTCCTTTTTTATTAAGGGGAATATAGCTTTCATTCTTGGGGACATCTTTTTCCGCAATTAGATTAGCTAAAAATTATTTTTAGAATTAGGTTTTATCAATAGTTTTGCACTATTTACCTTTCACAGTATCTATGTTGCACAGTCTGTTGCTGGTTGCAGAATGAGTTTACTAAAGATTAATCAGTAAGCTCATTTTCACAGACCAAATGGATAGTTTGTAACTCTTTTTTCCTTTTTTTCCTTCCTTGTAGCCGATTTATGATCACAGACCACATCAAAGTTGAAAGGGTTAAGGGTAAGGGTTTGTGCACAGTTGCATATAAAAATGGGTCCCATTCTCATCCAGGAGAGTGGGATGATTTTTTTTCTCACTTGTCATCCGTGTGCTGTCCATGTGTGGTCCATTTTTTTTTTTTACTCAGCAGTTATTAATCCTTTACAGGACCATTTACTGTTTCCTATGTTACAGAATTGTAATGTATCCGTAAAAATGCCACTCTGATGGTCCATATGACATCCGATTTTTTTTCTCACATCCATTAGATTCCTTAGTGAAATCATAGCACGTTGCAATTTTTTTCTCATGCCAAAAACAGCTGAGAAAAAAATATGCAGATCTGCACTGCATCATTGAATAACATTGGTCTGAGTGCAATCTGATTTTTTTATCAGGTTGCACTCATCCGATTTATACGCGAGTGAACCATAAAAGCCAAGTGGTCCAACATTTTTTTATATGAAATCTAATTACAATAATTATTTTCATCCTCAAACACATGCATGTAGGTAAAAATAAAAAATAGATCCCAGAGGTAGACCAGCCCTTAATTGACATTTTGTCCAACTTATCTATCTTTAGGATTTAGCTCTAGATAATTGTTTTTTATTTAAAAATGTATTGGTTATTGTATGAAAAATCATTTGTTTTCCTGTTTTTGGACCAATATGACTTTCAAGCTTTGTTTTAATTTTGCCTGATGATGACAATTGTCTATTACAGTATGTGTCTAATATGACAGCTCCATTTTTATGTTTGATGTTATACATGAGTAAAAGAAGAAACGCTGCTTATTTTATAGGTTCTTTAGCATTTTGAATTATGCCATGACATTCAAGAATCAGCATATTGTTCATAAAGCTAATGCATTTTGGACTTTCTGCTTTTTGCAAAGTCTCTTATTTCAAATATTTATAACTATTGAATCAGAAAATTGAAACTTGTCAGCTTTGGTCAGCGGCCAGACAGGGATTTTATGATTCATAGGTCTCCACTAGCCTAACTATTGTTGCATTTGAGGAAAAATCCATAATATTCTTTTGACAAGATTTTTATGAAGAACAGCAAATAAATTACTAGTTTAATGATTCACGCACAGTAGACACTTCATTAATTAAAAATAAAACGCTTACAAAGATGAAGACTTTTAGCAAGAATAACATTTCTAAGAATTTATACATGGAGGGCCTTAAAGAGGACCTTTCACAAAATTTTCATGATTAACTGTATACACAATGTAAGAGTGGCAGAATATAATTTTTTTTTTAATCTTGTCTCTCACATGATGAGAGTCAAGAAAGTATAGTCCGTGTGGGTATTATCATAGAGTTTTTGTGTACTTCTTCCCTCTGTATGACATTGGCCAATCATAAGCAGACAACATCATTCAGGGGAAAGAACACACCCCACCCATAGCTAGAACAGGCTTTCTCCTGTGTGAGACATATAATGACAGCCTGCTTTGCTCCCGCTGCAGAGCCATTACAAGTTGCTTTGAGCACAGCAAATCTGAGTATGATTATTGATACCTTTGAGCTTTCATATGCTGACAGTCCATGTGATGGGAAGGGCAGTACAACTGAGTTTAGCTGTGTCACATTATAAACCTTTCAATCAACCCTCCCTTTATAGTGCTGCCAGGTCAGCTATACTGCACCTCCCCTACATAGACTGTCAGAAGATGAAAGCCCAAAGGTGTCAGCATTGACATTCAGGTCTGCTGTGGTCATAGAAACATGTAATCACTCTGTAGTGAAATTGGAGATTTCTGTAATTTTTTGTCTCACACAGAAGAGAGTGTGTTTTAAGCTATTGTGAGGCATGTTCTACTTTTCCCACAGTGGTGCGGCCTACACGACTCCAGTGAAAATTCTCTTATAATGCCCACTTGCACTTAACATAAATGAACTTTTTGGGTCCCAAATACATTGATTGCTAATATCTTCACAAAGGAGAGGCAAAATTTTCAACAAACAAAAAAAGTTTTATTCTTGTTTGCAGCCACTGTTCAACATGAAAAATTTGATGAAAACTCCTCTTTAATGGAAGTGTAAATTTACAAGATGCAGACGGTGTAGCCATAGCTATGCAATGGTACCTACAAGCACCCATAGACCATTCTGCCATAAATAGGACGCTAGTGCTATCATAATTGACATGTCACACTTAGTTTCCAAGGTACAAAGTGTACAGCACTATCTTAATACTCATATTAGAGTTCTGAGGCTCAAAGTAATATTTTTGTAGACTGAAATACACATTTTTTTACATTAGCAAACATACACAAGTACATTTTTTATTTTACTATTTTAACCTCAGTCAGAAAACATCCTATTTTGCAATACATGCCTTTTGTTGTTGTTGGTATGCAGCAACATGATACAAGGTTTTCATTACGAAACACAAAAATGAATATGGAACATAAAATATAATTCTTAAACTGAGATTATAAAGGTTATCCTGTTTCCAAGTTTATGGGAAAAACAACAACAAATGCCATACAACAGAAAATAAGGCTTCAATTCCCTACTGCCCCTTAATTTAAAAGCAGTATCTCTGCCCCTTAATTTACAAGTAGCCAGTAAATTACCACTGCAGACAATCAGTTGCCTGAACCTTGAATCTGTACCTGTCCTTGCCTGAATTAGGACCAATCCCTAAACCTGTTTGTATCTAAGTTTGGATCTTTTCTCTAAACCTGCAGTGTCTGAACTAGTACCTATCTCTAAAATATGCAGTGTCTGAACCTGTACCTATCTCTAAAAACAGCAGTGTCAGAACCAGTATCTATCTCTAATCTATTACTTCTGTGCAACATTAGTGATTTGCATGTACACTTGCTACTTCATTGTAAGTACCTTGTGAGAATCTGGCTCTGTCTGTCCTGTGTGTACTTGTCCTTATGTTTGTCCTGTGTGAATTTGACCCTGTCTGTTCTATGTTAACCTGCACCTGTCCGTACCTGCGGTTCCCTGCCTGTTCACACCTTTGTTCCCTGCCAGTCCATACCTGCGATTCCCTGCCTGTCTGCACCTGCGGTTCCCTGCCTGTCTGTACCTGCAGTTCCCTGCCTGTCCTCACCTGCGGTTTTTGCCTGTTGGCACGTGAGGTTTCCTGTCATCTGCAGTCCAGTACACCCTTGCCAGAAACCCACTTCTTTCTAAAGTCGTTCCTGTACGTCCAGTCTCAACTGGGTCCTACCAGTTCCTGTATTCCAGTCATACCTGCCAGTGACCCAGTTATTCCTGAAGCTGTTCCTGTCCATCCAGTCTGAACTTTGTCCTACACATGCCTGCCTGTATATCAGATGTGCCTGCCAGTGCCAGTCTGTATACTTCCTTGAGAGTCAGCTTCCGTGCATCCTAAGTCAGTCCTGGTGTAGCACCTGGTCTCACCCCTCCTAGGCTATCTTTGGATGGTGGCACCGTCAGCTGCCGTGCATCCGAGGTCAGTCTTGGAGTGGCAATTAGTCACACTCCTCTAGGCTCTCCATGGCACTGTGGGACCACGACCCACACTCGCGCTTAACAAATTTGAGCGCAAGCTTCACAGTTTGCTCAGGCCAAGGTCCTTGCTGAGCCACCTGGTACTTCGCTCTCAGAGTTATATCAACTATTGTTTTGACAGCATGAGCGACAGAAGGAAATTTTTCACCATCTGCAGATGCTGAATACCCATTTGGAGGCCCTCACATTTGCTGCATCATACAAAGTTGTAGTTCCCACGGCTGTGCCTGTTCAACCTAGGACTTACGCTCCTGGAGTGGAACCCGTCCTGTCTGATCCACCATGGTAAGATGGCGATCTGAAGCAGTGCTGTGGGTTCCTGGAGCAGTGCATGCAGCACTATGAACTTTTTAGTCATCACTTTCACTCCGATCGGGCTAAGGTAGGATTCCTCATGTTTTACTCACCAGGAGATGCCCTAGCATGGCTCAACCCCTTGTGGGAGAGAAGGGATCCTGTCACATTAGACCTACAGGTCTTCCTGGTGGCCTTCTGAGGGGATTTCGATGAGCCAAGTCACAAATTTCCTGCAACATCTTCCCTTCCCAGCTTCCAGTAGTGGACCAAATTGGTGACACGTGTGAGGAAACTCTCACGCCTAATTTCGTCCTTACAAAGACTGCTTTTTCACCAGCTTCCTGGGACGGCCGTCTGCTCTGAACCCTTGCAAGTTGACCGGGTTTGGCTGTTTGAGCGGCAGTCTGAACTCTGGCATAACAAGGGATTAAGCGATTGTAGCGGTTGTATAGAACATTGCACCTGTCTTTGTCCTAAGAAGCCTGAAGTATTCCAAAGCCTTGGGCCTGTAGGAGAGGCTACCCTCAGTGAGAGTATTCCCTCTCCATCTTTGACCTTCACTGTAGGCGTGGACAGTCAGGTCATTATTGGTCTGCTAGTCGACGAGTCAAGGTGTGCTGATATCTCAAAAAAAAGGTAAGTGGTGATGATTTCTCCACACATCTCCAACAATTGTACCAATGATCAGTTCACAGGAACCACCCCGCCTCTAGGAAAAAAAATTCTGGACACCGGGCGTAAGATGGACCCTGTAAGGATGCCTTCAGTTCCCAAGTGGCCAGTTGACGAATTTGTCAAGGCGGAAGACTTCAAGTCTCTGTTATCCTCCAATCAGGCAGAAGAAGTCCAGGTTGCCGTAACTTCTATGGGGGTAGCTAATCTCGCCGGGCAGAGAGAGACTTGGCAATCCAAGGTTCCAGGTATTACGCCCACTCCATTTTTTCCAAAGGATGTCTTGATGTACTTTACTGGACTGTACATGGGCCTGAGGACAGTTGGAGTTTACTTCTTCTGCAGATGATCCTTGTGGGCTTGAAGAAAAGGGGGCATAAGGGCTGAGGGTACTGTAACACCACTGCCTGCGTCCCTGCATGGCTTCTCATCCCTCACAATGCAGGGAAACCAATGTACTCACCACTCCAGGCAGTGCAATGAGCTCATTACCCTCTGCTTGCTGTGTGCACTGAGCTGCTTGTCCTCTTCTTGCTGTGCATGTTTCCTGGCTGTATGCTACGGCACCCGCACATGCACTTCCTGATTCTTAAAGAAACAGTGTGAGCATTGCTAATGTGTTCCCAGCCTACTGCTGGGAGGCACTTGGTACTTAAGGCACCTCCACCTGTTGAGAGGTGCCTAAGCAACATTCCCTTTCAGTGTGTGTGCAACTACTGAGTTGTGTAAAATGGCCACCAGACATGTCCTTGAGGGGAGATATGTATTGCATAGGTTGGCAACTTCAGTGATGCAAAACCAGAAAAGTATGCTCCAGCACAAGTAGTGCTGAGAGGGTCAATTAGGTGTATCAGGGCTGTTTTTTTCGAGCAGTCATAAGAGTTGGGGGGATTGGCTGCTCACATATCCCCACCCCCATGGCGTGTGTATAAAATGGAGACCAATTGTCTCATTCAGTGTCTGTGGCTGGAGGTGTGGAGACCTCCAAAGTGTTTGTGCCAAAAAGACACTGACCATGACCGTGAACGGGTGAACCCGCCATATGGTATTGGACTGTTTATTTTCTGCTTTGCTACACTGTGCCGGACAAGCATTTCTTTTGTTTACCTCTAAAATTGCGGTTTATGCAGAATAATAAACCTGCCTTGGACATTTTAAAGAGACAGTGTCCTGTGCCCACCTCTAACGCAGCTAAGTGGCTACAATTGGTGCAAGAAACACGGGCATGAATCCCAAGGGGCAGTGTGACTGCTATAAGAAACCGTTTATGTCCTGGGTGAAGGCCGCCAGCCAGCCAGGGACATCAGGCAGCATGGAGGAGCTGATTAAGCAATTGGTGCAGGCTAACCTCCAGCAGCACCAACAGTAGCAGCAGCAGTGGCAACAGCAGCAGCAGGTGCAACAACTACAGCACAAGCAGCAGATGGAGCTCCTGGCCGAGGTGATCCGTGGCAGGGCAACCACCCTATCCCCTACTCCAGGTGATGACTTTTACGTGAGGAAGACGGTAAAGAGAGCATTGCAAAACATGACCCCGGGTGATGATGTCGAGGCGTTCCTGACGGTCTTTGAGAGGGTGGCGGAACGGGAGAAATTGCCTCCGGAGCAGTGGGCGGAGGTGCTGGAGCCATATTTAACAGGGGAGCCGCAGAAGGCTTATTATGACCTGGCCTTGCAAGACGGAAAGGAGTATGCCAAGTTGAAAAATGAGATTATGGTGCGCTTGGGAGTGACTCTGACTGTCAAGGCGCAACGAGTGCACCACTGGGCCTATTGCAATGACAAACCTTCCAGATGTTCTAGTGTGGCGCCCCTGAGGGTTCGGTCGCCACAGAGGTACTGCACCTCACCCAGAGGTGTGGTGTCTCCTTCTCTCAGGTAAGGAGGGAGTGCTGCCCGGAACCCCAACACCCGCATTCAACACTACACTATTCCAGGCTGGCTGGAAGGTCAAGATGCACTGTGTTTCCTGCTGAGCCCTGTCCCTGGCTGTAGGGGGGGAACCAAAGGTAGGGGGAACCAGTAGTGGGTGTGGGTGGAAGAAGTAGAGTAGGGGAGCACCATTGTAGGAGGTATATAAAGGGAAGCCATCTTAGGGTGGCAGGTCAGTAAGAGGAGTGAGTGAGGACAGTCAGTCAGGAAGCAGAGTCTCATTAGAAGCTCTGCTCCACAAGTGGGGCCTAGTGAGAGAGGCCCAGGAGGGGAGCAGAGGAGGAAGGCTCTGTTCTACAGAAGGGATCCCAGGGGGTACGGCGAGTGCAGGACGGCACCCGTATGCCCCGAATCTGCCAGGCGGCAGAGGGATCAGGCCGCAAGAAGGGGACTAGCCCCTGGACCAGCCGTGTTACTCCAGGTCTCGGCTGGAAAAGCCGGAGGCTTCTGACTTTTATAGTGCAGCTGCCACAGCCTCATCTTAGTCACCGTGAGGGTCAAGCAGGTCCGGGAACTCCAAGTTGCCCAGAGGGACTTCAGAGCACCCGAGCGGGACTGTGAGTGGGGAAGCGCAGGGCAGGAGGGAGAAGACCCAGCGTGAAGTCGGTCTAGTGAGGAACATAAGAAAGCGGGGTTCCATCAGGTGCTCCTGACCTACCTGAGGAAGAGCTGAACCCCTGTTCTGGTGGACGCAGCGCGATGTGGGAGGCTGGCACCCGCGCAGTGTACCTGTGAAACTTACATGAGAACTGTGAGTAAAAACTTGGATGATTGCACTGCACTGCCTCCGTCAGTTATTTCAGCTGCGCCATCTCTCCCTGTGCACTACAACGCCCAGCATCACCACCATCTGCACCTACACTGCCCCGGGGGCCCGCTCCGCCTGTGGGGAGCAGAAACATCCCAGCTGCCATCCCATCACCCCCCCGGAGGACTGCAGCAGCGCTGGTAATCCTTACCAGGTACCACAGGTGGCGTCACGAACACTTCCTAAAACTACAAACCCCATATAAATAACATTTCCCTTTTTGTTGACCGCCCTGGGCCACGGACCGGGCCAGCCACTGTGACATATCCCCCCAGCATCCATAGGCCCAGCTGCCGAGTACCCCACGGCTCTGGGGGCGCATCATCTTTGGCGTCACGAACAGGATACGTGACCAACCCATTATCAGCGGGTATTGTGTGCCTAATATGAACAGTTTTTTTCACCTTGAATGTGGCGCCCGCCCAAGAAGAACGGGCGCCATTATGTGCGTGATCAAAAACAACAATATGGAACCTCCCATCGTGGGCCGGGTCCCAGAATGGCGCCAAAAGCACAACCTGCCCCTTGCAACTGTGACTGTCCGCATAGATGTGTACGTCAAGGCAGAGAGGACGTCACAGGGAGTGATCGACAGCAGGCTGCCATGGGACTGCCCCCGAAAGGGGAGAGGAGGAGGAGAGAAGAAATGGAGACAGGGTGTGGTCTTGACCAGTCTAGACAGACCGCACCCGGCAGCCAGCATGGACTGAAGCAAGGACCAAGGCTCCGCCTCTGGCCTGCAGCAGAAGGTGCCTTCCCTCACCCTGGAGGGAGATACAGATCAGCTTTCCCCGAAGGACGCGGAATTCCTCCAAAGAGAGATGCTGGAGCTGAGCCAGCAGGTGGAATGGGCCCAGCAAGCAGCGGTCGCCAAGTGGAAGGGCAAGCTGCTGGAACAGTTAGCAGCTCGGCGACAGCCAGCATCGGCTACCATCAGCGGCACCCCAGCCCCGGCGGAGCCATATGAACCCCAGGAGGCCATATGCAGCACAGGAGCAGGTAGGAAGAGTTCCCCCGTCCCGGGCGCTGCAAGCGTTGACCTGCTCCTGGGCCTCCAGCAGCAGCAGCCCCTGTACCCGGGCGCGTGCACCCTAGACCAGCTGCTAAGACCGGAAACTCCACCCCCAGGCGCTGAATCCGAAAACCTCCTGCTCAGCTCCCTCCCGGAACCGCCACCTCCGGCACTCGAGTGGGTGCACAGCGTGCCATCCTTTGATTGGTCTGCCAGATTTGAGGACCAGCAGCCATACCCGCTACTCTCGACACCAGCACCCCCGGTTGCCTGCCCCAGTGGAGAAGAATTTAGTTGGGACAACCGGGGGGGGGGGACCTGATGGGGTTCCCGCTGGAGACCCAAGCCGAAGCCCTGCAGAGAAAGGAGTTCTGCAGGCGGGAGCTCCAACAGCTGGAGAAGGAGCGGCGCAGCCGGCGGGCGTGTTGTGAGCAGTTAGAGGCCCGGAACAAGGCCGCAAAAGCTCAAGTCTGGCAGGCGGAATCTGCCCACCCCAGCCCCCGTAAAGAAGGACTAGTAGTAAAGTTCGACTTGAAGGCTGGATGGGGCTTCATCCGTGATCCCAATTTCAACAGGGATATTTTTGTAAACCGGTGGGATGTTGAGCCTGATCTGGAACAGGGCCATTCCGACCAGAACTTGTACCGCAGTGACCGTGTCACCTACACACGACACCACGGGGAACGCGGGTGGTATGCCCTCCAGGTGTACCACGTGATTGAGGATACGCCCCCGCAGGACATGGCTGATGACCCGGCTGGGTCCAGCAAAAATCAGAAATACCCCAGGCAGGGACCCCATTACTAGGCATCAGTAAGTGGGACTGAATATTGTAAATAGTCACCCGTAAGGGTATAGGAGTTCAAAAATGAGTTTCTTTTTGTGTGCATAATTACCCATGAGGGTATACAGACTTCAGGCTGAGGACTGTGAGCAGCCAAAGACTGATCTAGTACATAGTTTGCGCTTCTTGAAGTGCTCTCTATTGGTTTTATAATTGCAACCAAGTGACCTCAGAACGGAAGACGTGGCGGAAGACGTGGTCCAGCACCAAGATCACTTATGCCCTGCAGCCACGCCCAGGGCCTACGTTGGGGGTTTTGCAGACGGGTCCCTCATGCTGCTGATTTTGCACCTTTTACCAGTAAGATGGACACCCTGTTTGGGATCTTACTGAAAGATGTTTGAAAAACGTATATGCCAGTGAAAAGTGTTTTATAATGTTTTGATAGCCTGTAACGTTCAAAGAAAAGTGCCCCCCATAAAGGGAAGAAATGTTTTGTTTATAATCTTATATGCGAATGCATTCTAAAAATTTTGTATGTCTAATATACCGTGTTTTTTCTCAGTTCCGGCCCGCGGACGTGCTGTGTTTTACCAGGGGGGGGTGTGGCGCCCCTGAGGGTTCGGTCACCACAAAGGTACTGCACCTCACCCAGAGGTGTGGTGTCTCCTTCTCTCAGGTAAGGAGGGAGTGCTGCCCGGAACCCCAACACCCGCATTTAACACTACACTACTCCAGGCCGGCAGGAAGGGCAATATGGTCTGTGTTTCCTGCTAAGCCCTGTCACTTGCTGGAGTGGGGGGAACCAAAGGTAGGGGGAACCAGTAGTGGGTGTGGGTGGAGGAAGTAAAGTAGGGGAGCACCATTGTAGGAGGTATATAAAGGGAAGCCATCTTAGGGTGGCAGGTCAGTAAGAGGAATGAGTGAGGACAGTCAGTCAGGGAGCAGAGTCTCGTTAGGATCTCTGCTCCACAAGTGGGGCCTAGTGACAGAGGCCCAGGAGGGGAGCAGAGGAGGAAGGCTCCGTTCTATAGAAGGGATCCCAGGGGGTACGGCGAGTGCAGGACGGCACCCGTACGCCCCGAATCTGCCAGGCGGCAGAGGGATCAGACCGCAAGAAGGGGACCGGCCCCTGGACCAGCCGTGTTACTCCAGGTCTCGGCTGGAAAAACCGGAGGCTTCAGACTTTTATAGTGCAGTTGCCACAGCCTCATCTTAGTCACCGTGAGGGTCAAGCAGGTCCGGGAACTCCAAGTTGCCCAGAGGGACTTCAGAGCACCCGAGCGGGACTGTGAGTGGGGAAGCGCAGGGCAGGAGGGAGAAGACCCAGCGTGAAGTCAGTCTAGTGAGGAACATAAGAAAGCGGGGTTCCGTCAGGTGCTCCTGACCTACCTGAGGAAGAGCTGAACCCCTGTTCTGGTGGACACAGCACGACGTGGGAGGCTGGCACCTGCGCAGTGTACCTTTGGAACTTACATGAGAACTGTGAGTAAAACTCGGATGACTGCACTGCACTGCCTCCGTCAGTTATTTCACCTGCGCTATCTCTCCCTCTGCACTACAACACCCAGCATCACCACCATCTGCACCTACACTGCCCCGGGGGCCCACTCTGCCTGTGGGGAGCAGAACCATCCCAGCTTCCATCCCATCACCCCCCTGGAGGACTGCAGCAGCGCTGGTAATCCTTACCAGGTACCACAGGTGGCGTCACGAACACTTCCTAAAACTACAAACCCCATATTAATAACATTTCCCTTTTTGTTGACCACCCTGGGCCATGTACTGGGCCAGCACACTGTGACATATCCCCCCAGCATCCATAGGCCCGGCTGCTGAGTACCCCACGGCTCTGGGGGTGCGTCACTACCTCTTACACCTGGTCAAAATAAGGTTGCAACCTGAGTCTTCCTCCCCAGCACAAATGGTTGAGAAACTTGTCATGGACAGGTTCATACACTCCCTTCCGAGGTCGGTGCAATCCTGGGTTCCTAGTGAGATCCTCACAATGCTGATGACTTGGTGGAGTTGGTGGAAAGGTACCAGGTGGTTGAGAGTTCCTTGGTAAAACAAGGTGTCGTAGCGTCTACATACTGGGGTTCCCAAAAGGGTGCGGACACCCAAAAGAGGGGAGCTAGAGCCACACCTTGGGGTCGTCCTAGAGCTCAGGAGGGGTCTGAGTTGCTGCCCAAGATACCGCCCCATAACGTAGTATGTTGGAGGTGTCATATCCCAGGTCACATAGCCCCCCGGTGCCCCATGACAACTGAACCAATGGACTGCAGAGCAGGACGGCGTTGCTCATATTTTTCACATCCTGCCTGCAATGCTGTCCCTCAACCAGGCGAGGGACCGCAGGTATGCCTCGTGTCGGTGACTGCTCTGTTAGACTCGGGGAGTTTAGTAACCCTAGTGAGAGCCACAGTTCCTCATCAGCTGGTTCCGGGGAAAAAGGTCGGCGTTTGTTGTATCCATGGGGACGCTAAGGAATACCCTCTGGCCTGAGTGGTCATAGACACAAACTGTGGCGCCAAGTCCCATGAGGTCAGCGTAGTCCAGGACCTGTTGCATCCGGTTATAATAGGGTGGGACTTTGTCCTGTTTTGGGACTTGTGGGAGAATGGGAGGAAGCCAGGTTGTCCGGGCAACAACCTAGTCACCCCTGTGGAAAACTCCTCACAGGCCGCAGCCGAAGGGTTTCCTTTTTGTGTGTTGGTTGGGGATGAGGATGAGGCAGCATCCCCGGAGGTTAACATCCCTGAACTGGAGGTGTCTGGGGGAAACTTTGGAACTGCCCAGCTCAGGGACTTAACTCTAAAAGGGACGTTTAAGAAAGTAACGGTTCTTAATTGTGTTGCTCAAGAGCCGGGGGCTGACACCCGATATCTGCACTTTGCCATTAATGGGGAGTTATTATATCAGGTCACCAAGCTCAAAGGGGAAGTAATCGAGCAGTTACTAGTTCCAGGGCTGTACAGACGCAGGGTGTTAGATATGGCCCATGCACATGTCTTGGGTGGACATCTGGGAGTAGAAAAAACCCAGGAAAGGATCCCCCAGAGGTTCTACTAGCCTGGGTGTCACTGAGAGATTATTGAATTATTGCAGGTCATGACCCACCTGTAAGCTGACTTCCCCGGGGGCTCACTTCCATAATCCTTTAGTGTCTCACTCTCTACCTGTCATTGAGATCCCGTTTGAACGCATCGCAATGGATCTAGTGGGACCCCTGTTCAAGTCCGCCAGAGGACATCAGTACACCCTGGTGGTACTGGACTATGCTACGCGGTATCTGGAGGCCGTGCCCCTACGAAACTCCTCCTCCAAGTGTATAGCCCGGGAGTTTGTCCATATCTTTTCCAGGATGGGGTTACCTAAAGAGATTCTAACGCACCAAGGAACTCCGTTTATGTCAAAGGTGATGAAGGAGTTGTGCAAGATCCTGCAAATCACACAACTAAGTACCTCATTTTACCACCCGCAGACAGATGGCTTGGTGGAGCGGTTCAATAAAACCTTGAAGGCCATGTTGAAGAAGGTCATAGAGAAAGACGGCCAGGACTTGGACTGCCACTGCCGTACCTTCTGTTCTCCATCAGAGAAGTCCCACAGGCCTCTACTGGATTCTCCTCTTTCGAGCTGTTGTATGGCCAACACCCCCGTGGCCTCCTGGACATAGCAACGGAGACCTGGGAGGCTGAGTCTACACCCTACAGGAGTGTAATTGAATATGTGGCACAGATGCAAGAGAGGATTGCAGAAGTAATGCCCATTATGAAAGAACACCTCCTCAAATTCACCAACCAGGGAGGAGAAAGCCCTACCAGGTGTACCACGTCAACTTAATCAAGCCATGGCGAGATAGGGAGCCCGTGGAAGCTCCATGTTTGATGGCGAAGTCTGAAGCCAATGTGGAAGAGGTCAACGTGGCTGAGTGGCTCTCACGTGCCCAAAAGCAACAGTGCCGAGAGTTGCTGCAGCGGAACAGGGACCTGTTCTCCGAACTACCTGGTTGTACCCAGATCATTGAGCATGAGGTCCTTACAGAACCTCATGTCCGGGTAAACCTGAAGCCATATCAGATCCCCAATGTCCGCCGAGAGGTAATCTGAAAAGAAGTAAAGCGAATGCTAGGTCTGGGAGTCATTGAAGAATCCAAGTGTGGCTGGTCCAGTCCCATAGTCTTAGTGCCGAAACCGGATGGAGAATGGTGGCTTTGCAACGATTATAGGAAACTGAATGAGGTCTCTAAATTCGATTCATACCCAATGCCCAGGGTAGATGAACTAATTGAGAGGCTCGGACCGGCCAGGTGCATTACCACCCTTGACCTCACCAAAGGGTATTGACAGATTCGTATTGCCCATGATACCAAGGAGAAGACGGCCTTTTCAACTCCAGATGAGTGCTTTCATTACACCAAGATGCCGTTTGGGTTGCAAGGAGCTCCTGCTACCTTCCAGAGAGCCATGGATCGGAACCTAGCTCCCCACAAGAAGTATGCAGTGGCCTACCTGTATGATATCGTGATCTACAGCCAGGATTGGGGAAGCTATCTGAGTAAAGTCCAGGCAATATTCGATGCTCTGCGCAAGGCGGGGTTTTCAATTAACCTGAAGAAATGTGCCATGGGCATGGAGGAAGCCAGTTATTTGGGCTATGTCATAGGCAGAGGCGTGATAAAGCCCCAAATAAATAAAATTTAAGAGATCCAGGTTTGGCCACAACCTCTCTCAAAAAAACAGGTCAGAGCCTTCCTGGTCATTGTGAGCTACTACAGCTGGTTCATCCCTAACTTCGCCATGATAGCCGCCCCTCTGACAGACCTCCTTAAAGGGACAAAGTCGGCTATGGCTAAGTGGTCTCCAGAAGCTGAGACGGCTTTCCAGGAGCTGAAGCAGGCTCTATATAAACAGCCATTGGTGGTGGCGCCGGATTTCTCAAAGGAGTTTGTGGTCCAGACGGACAAGTCAGATGTTGGACTGGGGGCTGTCCTATCACAAGAGGTGAATGGGGAGGAGCACCGCATAATGTATTTAAGCCGGAAGCTGACATCTTGTGAGAAGAATTACTCCATAGTGAAGAAGGAATGTTTGGCCATCAAGTGGGCATTAGACACCCTGAACTACTACCTCTTAGGCAGGAAGTTCAGGTTGGTGTCAGACCATGCCCCACTAAGGTGGATGAGAGAGAAGAAGGGGAACAATGCCCGAGTGACCAGGTGGTTCCTAGCACTCCAGGAATTTAGCTTCCATGTAGAGCATAGGCCTGGGAAACTGCATGGCAATGCTGATGTATTGTCGAGGGTCCACTGTATGTTAGCAGAAGGTGCCAAGCCCCCCGGCTTTGGGCAGAGGGAGGGGTATGTAAAATGGCCATCAGACATCTCCTTGAGGGGAGATATGTATCGCTGAGGTTGGCAACTTCAGTGATGTAATACCAGAATAGCATGCTCCAGCACAAGTAGTGCTGAGAGGGTTAATTAGGTGTATCAGGGCTGTTTTTTTCGAGCAGTCATAAGAAATGGGGGGGATTGGCTGCTCACATATCCCCACCCCCAGGGCGTGTGTATAAAATGGAGAGGAAGTGTCTGTGGCTGGAGGTGTGGAGACCTCCAGAGTGTTTGTGCCAAAAAGACACTGACTGTGGCCGTGAGCAGGTAAACCCGCCATATGGTATTGGACTGTTTATTTTCTGTTTTATTACACTGTGCCGGACAAGGCTTTCTTTTGTTTACTTCTGAAAGTATGGTTTATGCAGCATAATAAACCTGCCTTGGACATTTTAAAGAGACAGTGTCCCGTACCTACCTCTAACGCGGCTAAGTGAGCACTGAACCCTACAGTTGCCAGGTCCTGTCCTGTATCTGTCTCTGATCCTTTTTCCCTGGGTCTGTATGCCCAGGCCTGTACCCTGAATCTATACCTGTATGTGATCTTGCCTGTTCCTGCAACCCTGGGGGCTCAATACCCAGGCCTGAAACCTGAACCTGTACCTGTGTCTTTCTTTGTCTGAAATAGGACCAATCCCTGAACCTGTTTGTATCTAAGTCTGGATCTTTTCTCTAGGAAAAGAAAATCCCGGCACTCACGTGTTAATGATTAGTTCGTTTATTCCACAACTCACAAAAAGACGCCTGAGGAAGCGATTTAACACACCAAGTGAAACGTGCGTTGGGTATTTTTCTTGTGTGGCTGCTATTTAACAATGGGTAAGCGTGCAATATCATGATCTGAACATTGATTGTAGGGGTTTATGTGCTGACACGATCTGTTATACTAAAAATACATATCTTTATAGACTTTTACTGTATGCAGCACTTAGACAACTACCCTACTATGGGTTAAACACTGTTGCACCCCTCTTTTTATCCATTGTTATTTCTACTCTCTACGATTGGCTAATCTGAATATATGTATATATGCAGCCCCACTTTTTATGCCGGGTTGTTCCTTGTTGCATGTCCTATGTCTTTAAGTGTTTAATAAAATATTTGCCTTTTTATTGCCAATAAAACTCCTGTGGTTTGTGGTAGCATGCAAAAAGACGTTTCAACCTGTCCAAGGCTTTTTTCAATTGACAATGAAGTGTCCAAACCAGTACCTATCTCTAATCTGTTGCCTTTGTGCAACATTAGTGATTTGCGTGTACACTTACTACTTCATTGCAAGTACCTTGTGAGAATCTGGCTCTGTCATTCCTTTGTGTGCTTGTTTTATGTTTGCCCTATGTGAACCTGTGCCTGTCTGTTCTATGTTAACCTGCGCCTGTCTGCACCTCCAGTTCCCTACCTGTCTGTACCTGCGGTCCAGTACCCCTTTGCAAGAGACCCAGTTCTCTCTGAAGCCGTTTCTGTCCATCCAGTCTGAACTGGGTCATACCCTTTCCCGTATTCCAGTCATACCTGTCAGTGACCCAGTTCTTCTTGATCTGTTCCTGCCTGTCCAGACTAAACTGGGTCCTACACACGCCTGCCTGTATATCAGCCGTGCCTGCCAGTGCCAGTTTGTATACCTCCTTGAGGGTCAGCTACCGTGCATCTGAGGCAAGTCATGATGTAGCACCTGGTCACCGCTGTCTGCAACGTCTGTGTGTGTGACTGCAGCTCACCCTTTAGTGTGTGCTTCAGCCACGTCTGGTTGTAGTGCACTCAGTGTGTGTCACTGCCTCATATATTGTCCTTTTTTGCCAATTCATTATTTTTCCTGATATCTCCTATTAGTGTGGTGGTTCCATCCGTATTCAGCTAAATTGGTTCCAAACACACTATATAGGAGTAGATAGAGAATTTTTTTGGTCTTGCAGCGCTAGTGCACAGTGCTCTGCATCTGCACTGTTCACCGCTGTCTGCAAGGTCTGTGTGTGTGAGTGCAGCTCACCCTGTAGTGTGTGCTTAAGCCACGTCTGGTTGTAGTGCACTCAGTGTGTGTCACTGCCTCATATATTGTCCTTTTTTGCCAATTCATAATTTTTCCTGATTTCTCCTATTAGTGTGGTGGTTCCATCCGTATTCAGCTAAATTGGTTCCAAACACACTATATAGGAGTAGTTAGAGGAGCCTTTCTGCAGCATTGTGCCCTGCAGCCCAAGCCAGATTAGTATTAGCCTATTTTTTGTAGCCTCATCTATTGCATTGTAGGTTACCTTCCTACATTGTAATAGCTACAAAAAGTTTGTGATACTATCGGTATTACATCTTTGGGCACATCCAGTGTCTTTTTGTGACAAAAAAAACCTAAATAAAGTTCACCAAACACTCCACTTTACAGTTGTGTAGGCCACATTAGCTCATATTAAAGTCTAGTACACACTTTATAAAATTAGTGTTTCTTATACCTGTTAGCAGCTGTTCAGGAATAAGCACACTAAGCCTTTAGTACTTTTCTGCCTATCTTTATCAGTAGTCAACCAAGATGAAGAAGGCAGGGAGTAAGGCATGTGGTCGTGGTCGTGGGCGTGGGCGTGGAGTTTCTGCAGGGAGAGGACGTGAGGATTCTGTGCCTGCAGGGAGAGGACGTGGGGATTCTGTGCCTGCTGTGGGCACCAGTGACTCAGCATCCCCCAGTTTTACCAGGGAACAGTCCTTTATGCGCAGCTTTGTAGGAGCTAGCCGTACCCCACTGCTGCGGGAGGACCAAATTGAAGCCGTTGTCGGATGGATGGCAGCTAACGCATCGACTTCAATTAGTTCCAGATCCTCTCAGGTCCTGAGCACTGACGAGCACCCATCTGTCTCTTCACCACCTGCCAAATTGCCCAGGCAGTCAGAGAGCCCTGGACAGGAGCCATCTCTACTTCAGTTCTCTGAATCTCTTGGCTTGGAAAGAGGGGGCCAGCCAAGCAGAATTCGAGAATTTGAAGAAGAGGTAGTATGCAGTGATGCGCAACCGTTTTGTCTCTCTGAATCTGAAGAGGCGGGTGGGCCAGTGCCTATGGTCAGCAGCACACCTCAGTACGCATCTGATGATGAGAGTCAGGTGCCACTTTCTGGTGCGTACTGTGCTGTCGAGACTACCCAGGAGAAGCAGTTGTTTGAAGAGGGTGGTGAAGATGATGAGGTCCTTGACCCATCATGGCGTGAGGGACAGGAAGGTGGTGGGAGCAGCTCTGAGGAAGAGATTCCCCGAACGGCCCAAAAAGGAGAGAGAGGGAGGGGGCAGACTTGGTTGCCTGTAGCCTCCACTTCGGCACCCATTAGGAGCATGGCTCTTCCAAAATCCAAAGCGGGCGCTCCCAAGACTTGCAGTGCCTGGTCCTTTTATGACACAGTTACAGATGACATTTGCTTTGTCAAATGCAAGCTGTGTAATCAGAAGGTGAAAAGAGGGAAAAGTGTCAGCACCCTCAATACCACAAATATGTGGAAACATGTGCGGACCAAGCACGTGGTGGAGTTACAAAAACACACTGAAGACCTAGGCCAACCTACAGCGCCACCTACCACCTCTTCAGCTCGTGTTGTAGCCTCTTCCTCCAGCTCACACGCAGCTGGTTCGGCTTCCTCACAGGATCGCCATGGAAGAATCTCTGGCACTGTTGTACAGAGACACAGTGTAATTCCACCCACAGCACCACTTTCCCTGTCATCCTCACACTCCCAGGCCAGTCTACAGCCATCGTTAGCACAGGCATGGGAGAAAAGGCGCCCATACTCGGCAAACCACCCCCGAGCACAGGCTCTGAATGCTGGCATTGCTAAACTACTGGCCCTTGAAATGCTATCATTCAGGCTGGTGGAGACTGACACATTCCGTAACTTTATGGCATTGGCAATCCCACAATACAACGTGCCCAGCCGCTTTTATTTCAGCAGGCAAGCCGTCCCTGCCCTGCAACAGCATGTGAAGGGAAAAATTAAACATGCGCTACAAAACGCCATCAGTAGCAAGGTCCACCTGACCACCGATGCGTGGACCAGTAAGCATGGACAGGGACGATACCTTTCCCTCACTGACCATTGGGTAAATGTTGTGGAGCCAGGTACAGATCTTGAGAGTGGCGCTGTACGTGTTCTGCCAACTCCAAGGATTGCAGGAATCCAGTCTGTACACATTGACTCCTCCTCATACTCCAGTTCCTCTGAATGAGTGCTGCAGGAGCCGTCACGGTCTACCTCCACATCGACCCGTGAACGGTTACCTGTTATGATGACCAATATGAGCACAGCCGTGGCCAAACGTCAACAGGCCGTATTAAAATTAATTTCTTTGGGGAATCGAAGCAACACAGCGCAGGAGCTCTGGAATGCCATCAAGCAGCAGAGCGACGTGTGGTTTGTGCCAGCGAATCTCCAGCCAGGCATGGTAGTGTGTGACAATGGCCGAAATCTGGTGGCAGCTCTGGGCCTAGGCAACCTCACTCACATCCCATGTGTGGCACATGTGCTCAACTTGGTTGTGCAGAGTTTTTTGAGGGACTATCCGGATCTTGATGCACTGCTTCACTAGATCCGCATAGAGTGCGCTCACTTGCGGTGTTCCAGCAACGCAAGATCACGCATTGCAGCTCTGCAGCGCTGATTACGTCTTCCGGAACATTGCATCATATCTGACCTACCCACCAGGTGGAATTCAACGTTCCATATGTTGGAGAGGTTGTGTGAGCAGCAGGCAGCAGTAATGGAGTACCAGCTGCAGCAGGCGCAAACAAGTCGCAGTGCGCGCCGTTCACACTTCACCACCACTGAGTGGGCCTCTATGAAGGACATTTGCCACGTTTTGCGTGCCTTCGGTTATTCCACGCGGATGGCGAGTGCAGATGATGCACTAGTCAGCATGACTATCCCCCTTATCTGCCTGCTTGAAAAAACACTGCAAGCACTAAGGGACGAGGTTTTGGAAGAAGTGGAGGATGAGGAGTCACAAATGCCATCTGCTTCTCTATAGTCTGCGCAACGTGGTTCCTCACAAAGGCCTAGGCAGGGGACACTTTGTGAGGAGGATGAGGAGGAGTCAATGGATGAGGAAGACATCTGTCCAGAGGAGGGAGGTACACAATGCTCTAGTAGTCAGTATCTAGAGCGAGGGTGCAGAGCAGGCAGAGGTCACGCCTCAAGCAGGGGACAGCGTTTCTTGGCCAGTTGGCAGTCTGCAGCACATGGTTGATTTCATGCTGCAGTGCCTGAGAAATGACCGCCGCATCGCCCACATTCTCAACACAGCTGATTATTGGGTGTCCACCCTCCTAGATCCTCACTACCGGGACAACTTACAAAGCCTCATAACACCATTGAACCGGTAGCGTAAAATGCGGGAGTACCAAGACACACTGGTGCATTCCATCATGTTCTCCATTCCAACTGAGAGCAGTGCTGCTAGTGCTTTACAAAGCAGCTCAGTGCGTCGAGGCAGTGGAGGAAGCTCTGCACAAAGAGGGAGCAGAAGCAGCGCCTCAGCACAAGGCAAGACCAGTATGGCCGAAATGTGGCAAAGTTTTGTGTCCCCGCCGCCACAAATGTCTACACCATCACAGACGGCTCCAGTCAGCAGGAGGCAACGTTTCCGTCAGATGGTGACGGCTCTTCTCCCTTCAAGTTTTGGGTCTGTAAGCTGGATACATGGCCAGAGCTTAGTCAGTATGCATTGGAGGTGCTAGCTTGCCCTGCTGCTAGTGTATTATCGGAACGCGTCTTTAGTGCCGCAGGTGGTGTACTAACAGACCGTCGCATGCGACTATCCTCTGATAACGTTGACCGGCTTACTTTTCTCAAAATGAACAAGGCCTGGATCTCTCATGAATTTGCCAGTCCTCTTCCAGAATAAATAATTGGTTGGTAACAGTATCCAGGTCTCCTGTTGTGTTCATGTTTCTACCACCTGAACTGTAATCCCTGAGCTCCAACACCGCCAGTTCAGTAGCGTCAGCTGTTCCCCTGCTGTGCGGACGGCAATTTCTCCTGCTCAGTCCTCATTCACACTACTACAGATTTTAAGGTTGCTCCAATTACACCTCTGGCTCCTCTGTTTTCAGTATTATCCCTGAGCTCCAACACCGCCAGTTGGCGCTCGGAAGTGCCGTTTGCACAGTCAACACTTGCTGCCGTGTTATTGGGGTTCAGTAACGTCAGCTGTTCCCCTGCTGTGCGGACGGTAATTTCTCTTGCTCTGTCCACATTCACACTACTACAGATTTTAAAGTTGCTCCAATTACACCTCTGGCTCCTCTGTTTTCAGTATTATCCCTGAGCTCCAACACCGCCAGTTGGCGCTCGGAAGTGCTGTCTGCACAGTCAACACTTGCTGCCGTGTTATTGGGGTTCAGTAACGTCAGCTGTTCTCCAGCTATGTGTCCAGCAAATTCTCCTGCTTTGTCCACATCCACTGTACTACTGATTTAAAACTTGCTCCAATTACACCTCTGGCTCCTCTGTTTTTAGTATTTACCCTGGGCTCCAGCACCGCCAGCTGTTTCCCAGCAGTGTCTTTGGCACGGGTACTCCCTCCTGCCCAACCTGGTTCCAGCATGCCAGCTGTTTCTGGGTAGTGTCAACGTCACTTTGCCTCCAATGCGTTGTCCTGTCGTGTTGCGGTCGGGTTAGCCGACTCTATGGTGCCTGCAGTTTAGGTGACTCCTATGTGGGCTGCGGGATCTGGCAACGAAGGCTGGTTCCATAGTGCCAATAGGACAAGCACCCCCTATAAGACTGTGGGTTTTGGTAACTGCGGCCGGCTCGCGGCCTTGCAACTTTTTTTTACATGGGTACCTTCTGCTACCCATCCGGGTTCCAGTACCGTCAGCTGGTTCTCGGCAGTGCCTTTGGCTTAGGTGCCTCCTTCTCGGTATCCAAGTTCCACCAACGTCTGCTGGTCCTTGGTAGTGCTTTCTGGCACAGGTACCTCCTGCTTAGTAACCGAGTTCCAGTACCGTCAGCTGGTCTTCGGTAGTTCCATTGGCTCTTGTACCTTCTGCTACCCATCCGGGTTCCAGTACCATCAGCTGGTCCTCGGTAGTTCCATTTGCTCTTGTACATTCTACTACCCATCCGGGTTCCAGTACCATCAGCTGGTTCTCGGCAGTGCCTTTGGCTTAGGTGCCTCCTTCTCGGTATCCAAGTTTCACCAACGTCTGCTGGTCCTTGGTAGTGCTTTCTGGCACAGGTACCTCCTGCTTAGTAACGGAGTTCCAGTACCGTCAGCTGGTCTTCGGTAGTTCCATTGGCTCTTGTACCTTCTGCTACCCATCCGGGTTCCAGTACCATCAGCTGGTTCTCGGTTGTTCCATTTGCTCTTGTACCTTCTGCTACCCATCCGGGTTCCAGTACCATCAGCTGGTTCTCGGCAGTGTCTTTGGCACAGGTACTCCCTCCTGCCCAGCCTGGTTCCAGCACGCCAGCTGTTTCCGGGTAGTGTCAACGTCACTTTGCCTCCAATGCGTTGTCCTGTCATGTTGCGGTCGGGTTAGCCGACTCTATGGTGCCTGCAGTTTAGGTGACTCCTTTGTGGGCTGTGGGATCTGGCAATGAAGGCTGGTTCCATAGTGCCAATAGGACAAGCACCCCCTGTAGTACTGTCGGTTTTGGTAACTGCGGCCGGCTCGCGGCCTTGCAACTTTTTTTTACATGGGTGCCTTCTACTACCCATCCGGGTTCCAGTACCGTCAGCTGGTTCTCGGCAGTTCCTCAGCCTTCTTGTACCTTCTGCTACATTTCCAAGTTCAAGCTTTTTGAAATGGTTCTTGGGAATCACTCTGGATCTCCCTGACGAGGACCCTGAAGACGAGGACCCTGAATAACACCCCGAAGAAGACGAGGACCCCGAAGATGAGGACCCTGAAGACGAGGACCCTGAAGACCAACCCGAAGAAGACGAGGACCCCGAAGACGAGGACCCTGAAGACGAGGACCCTGAAGACGACCCCGAAGAAGACGAGGACCCCGAAGACGACAAACCTGAAGACGACGACCCTGAAGACCACCCCGAAGAAGACCAAGAAGATGACCCTGAAGAAGTTGACCAAGAGGGCAAAGAAGAAGAAGACAACCACCAAGATACAGAAGAACAAGAGACAGAAAACCAAGAAGCAGAAGTACAAGAAGCTGCAGAACAAAAAGCGGAAGAACATTAAGCATAAGACTAAAAATCAGAGCAAAAGATAATATCTAAATTATAAGCAGAAGATGACTAAGCAGTGTATGGGGGTGAGTCCGTTCCTCCTTGTGGTGCCCCTGGAAAAGACCTGCTGCTGCACCCAAACTTAACGTGGACAAATCCTGTTGTAAATCTTTTGTGACGGGCAGAACAAAAGGTGTAATGTTCAAACTTTTATAGATAACAACTACAGGAATGCCTGTCACAAATAAGAATATGATGAAGAAGAAGAATATGAAGAAGATGAAGTAGAATATGAAGAAGAATAATAGTTGAATAAGAAGAATATGAAGAATGTAAAATAAAAGAATACAAAGAAGGTGAAGAAGAAGAAGATGAAGAAGGTGAAGAAGAAGTTGATGAAAAAGATGCTGATGCTGAGGATGATGAAGGAGAAAGAGTGGGAGAAGTAAAAAAGAAGGTGAAGAGCATGGAAGTAGTGAAACATAAATATCTGACAAAATATAAAAATACTTAACATAGTCAATATTTCCGTAACTCCGAACGTCTTAAAAAAAATATTCCATTTGATTGGGCTAAACCTCTATGCCTTTATTGTCTCCCCTACCTCCCCCAATACATTCTACATTATTCTTAGTTGTTTTCCTTCATGTAGAATTAACCTACAAGGAAAGAAAAGGTTTATTTTCATTCCGATATTTCTGTCCCATTGACTTGCATTGGTTTCCGGTATCGGAATCGGCGATATCCGATACTTTTTGGGTATCGGTCCGATCCAATCCGATCCGATATTTCCCGATATCGGAAGGTATCGCTCAACACTAGTAACAAACAGTAAAGACACCAGAAAGCAACAAAGACTAACTCTTTGGAAACATAATTTGCTTTTGTTATGAAGTTGTAAGGATTAAAAGTTGACCTGCGATTTTCTAATTTTTATAACAAAATTTACAAAACAATTTTTCAAGGACCACATCACAGTTGAAGTGACATTGAGGGGACTGTGACAGAAAATATCCAAAAGTGACACCATTATAAAAACGGCACCCCTCAAGGTGCTCAAAACCATATTCAAGAAGTTTATTAACCCTTCAGGTGCTTCACAGGAATTAATGAAACATGGAAGGAATAAAAATAAACATTTAACTTTTTTTTCACAAAAATGTTTACTTAAGACCTAATTATTTTGACTTTACCAAGGGTAACAGGAGAAAATGGACCCCAAAATTTGCTGTGTAATTTCTCCTGAGCACACCAATACCCAATATATGGTGGAAAACCACTGTTTGGGTGCATGGCAGGACCCAGAAGGGAACTGCATTTGACATTTTGAATGCAAAATTTGTTGGAGTAATTAGCGGACGCCATGTCGCGTTTGGAGAGCCCCTGAAATGTCAAATCAGTGGAAACCCACACAAATGACACCATTTTGGAAACTAGACCCCTCAGGGAACTTATTTAGATGTGTAGTGAGCACCTTGAACCCCCAGGTGCTTCACAGAAGTTTATAACGTTGAAACATAAAAATAAGAAAAAAAATCACAATTTCCCGCAAGCCCCAAATATTGCATTTTCACAAGGGTAATAGGAGAAAATGGACCCCAAAATTTTTTGTGCAATTTCTCCTGAGTACACAGATAGCCCATATGTGGTTGAAAACTACTTTTGAGGCATAGTGCAAAGCTCAGAAGGGATGAAGCGCCATATTGGGGTTTAGATTTTGGTGGACTGGTTTGAGGGTTCCATGTCACATTGATAGAGCCCCAGAGGTGCCAGATCAGCTAAACTCCCCATAAGTGACAACATTTTACAAACTACAACTCTCAATGAATTCATCTAAGGTATCATCTTGACACCATAGTTGTGTCACAGCATTTTATACCATTGGCCAGTGAAGAAAAAATAATTAAACCACCAAAATTTTGTTTTAGCACCAGATTTTACATTTTCACACTGGGAAATGGGTAAAAATGGCACAAAAATTTCTCCCACAATTTCTGCTGAATATAGAAATACCCCATAGTACAGTACTGCTTAGCCATGCGGCAAGACTTGGGAGGGATGAAGCGCTTTTTGCCTCCTGGAGCGGCGTTGATTTTGCTAGAATAGTTTGCGGACTCCATATACATAGCCCCTACATGCTAGAAGAGCAGAATCCACCTCAAATTACCTGATTTTGGAAATTATACCCCTTTGTGAATTTATCTACAGGTGTAATGACGATTTTGACTCCATGGATGTTTTCCATAAACAAGCAGCAGTTGATGTTGCTAAGTGAAGATTGCAAACTGCCATTGTAGTGAACAGTACGTTGTATTGACCAGTACGTTATGCCCAGCTCATGCTTCTGGAAACATGCACCTGTAAATTAGGCGGGCTCTCATTGCTACAGGAATGCCAAACATGTGGACACTAACTGTGGATTAGACACATGTGGAGCTCAGAAAGGAAGGAGACATTTGGATTTGGGAGAGCAGTTTTGGCTGGATTTCTTTTGGAGGGCGAGAAACAATTTTTTTTTCAGAGCCTTTGTGCTACTGGTAACGTGGAAGCTCCCTATATTTCCGTTAACAGAGGATGGACCTGAGTGGGGACTTTTTTTTGGTGAATGTGACGCGCCCCTGGGCCTGTGTCGCGCTGCGGTGCGCACGCGGGAGCTTACCCGGAGCCGGATCCGTGGAGGGTTGTAATCTCGTGGCGGTGACCCGGTCCGTGCCCAGGGAGTCAAACTAGACGGCAGTCTATTAGTAGTAAATAGTTGATGACTACGCCACCCGTTGAGTGCAGCCAGGAAGCTGCTGCTGCAGGGCAGACCGCTGAGGCCGGTGGTAGGATTGTGCAGCGTGATAGTATAACCCCCAACGGGAGGGGTATGGCCTCAGGGCAGCCGACGTGGATGATGGGGGTAGCAGGAACCACTCAGAGACGGTACGGTGTAGTTCAGGGTCTTTACTGGTAACAACGACAGACCCTCCCGGAGTACTTGCTAGCAAACGGGGCCTGGTCAGTCTTTGAGCAGATGGGATCTCCCCTGGCCAGGCGTAGTTGTAGGCCTCCCAAACTGACTGTACTCTTCTGGCTACCTTGCTAGAAGCTGATGTAAGTAGCCCACGTCCCTGAGTGTACCGTGTGGTGCTCACCCGTATGGCCGGTGACTCGGGGCCTTCTAATGACTTCCGCTCCACGATGGCGGTGCTGGTCCCACGCATGTGACCGTGCCTTCAGGCTTCTGGGCCAGAGGACCTGAAATCCCCTGCCCGACGGATTCTGCTGCTGGGTAGGAGTTAGTCCCCACAGCCTCGGACTCCGGGTCCGGTAAAGAATCTTCTTAGTCAGGGCAAGCTCTGTAGCTGCCAGCCCCTGACTCCTTGTAACTCTGCTGTTTCCTATGCTGCTTCTCTTCTCCACTCTCCTTGTCTGACTCACCCTGCCTCAGCCCCGGGTTTATACAGGGGAAGTTCTTCCCCTCCCAAGACTGGGCAGGAGGTGTGGCATGCACAGGATCCCTGACCAAAGGACCTCCCACCTGCTCTCAGACATAATATCTCTATCACTGTGGCAACCAGACCCCTGGGGTGTCACATTCCCCCCTAGTGAAATTTAGTACTCCGGGACTAAACACATTTAGAAAAACATAACAAAGTATAACAATAACAATACTATAAGAAAAACACATAAGATGGTTACGGCGTGTCCGCAACCGGATGCAGTCTTTGAAGAAAAGCAAAGGTGTCCATTTCACCAACACAGGGAGACGTAACCAGGTAGGGGTCTGTCCTACCCCGAGTCCTTAACAGTCTCTAGTCCATCCTGGGTTACGCTCCAACTATATACAAGGATTCCCGGTAAATCCACCAAGGTTTCCTAAAAATAACTAGAAACACAAAATTATACACAAGCAACAAGACACAGAAAAACATAGATAAAACAATTTATACACTTTAAATTCTCCAGCGTGCGGGTAACTGGCCTCTAGTGGCCCGAGTGGACCTACGGAGCTGACTGTCTGGCCCTGAACTACAGGGTGTAGGAGCTGTCAAGGGTAAACTGGGCAGCTGTCTACCGGCTCTTTGTCTCACTAGGGGTACGGCAGGCTCACTATAAGCAGAGGGTTGATTCTCCTGTTCTGCTTGTGTGGAGTCTTCTGCCTCCTGGACCGGCTGTTCTTCCAGCTCTACCCGTTGCTCCGTAGGTTCTTGGGATGATGGTTGGAGGAAGGTGAGTACGGGTACCACAACTGCACCATTGACTTGAGTCCAAGACTGAGGAAAGTCCCCGAGCACGGTACTAACCATATCTTCCCTTTCTTCCACGGGTCGATGGTCTTCTTGTTCCTCTTCAGGGTTCCTCAGTTGTTCGGGACACTTCTTCAGGTGGTCCCGGGATACAATGGCTGTGGTTTCCCCTCCGTCTTTACTGATGGTACAGACCTTTGGGTTCTCGTGGCTTGAGGGCAGTACGGTGTACGGGTCCTTCTCCCACTGGTCGTCCAACTTGTGGAGCCGTCTCTTCCTCTTCAAGACCTGCTCTCCGGGTACCAGGGGAACAGCGGGAGCATACTGGTTGTAAGTTTTCTCTTGTCTTTCCCTAGCCTGACAGAGACTTCGCTCCACGCTCTCCTGTACTCTCCGGTACTGCTGCTGCCTCTCTGTGTCCCAGTCTGTTTCTGGTGAAGTGTCCTCGGGGGTCAGGACTCCCATTTCCAGGTCAACAGGTAACTTACCAGGTCTTGCCCGCATTAGGTAAGCCGGGGTACAGTTGGTGGAACCTACCGGGATGTGGTTGTATAGGTCCACCAGATCGGGCAACTTTTCAGGCCACAGACTGCGTTCTTCCAGGGGCAACGTTTTTAGAAGATCCATTACCACCTGGTTCATTTTTTCACAAAGTCCATTAGTCTGCGGATGGTAGGGTGTCGTCCTTATCTTCCGGCAGCCATACAGATTGCAGAATTCCTGAAAGACCTCCGCTTCAAAGGCAGGTCCCTGGTCCGTCAGCACTTGGTCCGGGTACCCGTGTGGACGGCAGAAGTGCTGCTGGAAGGCTCTAGCTGCTGTTTGAGCCGTTAAGTCCTTGACGGGGACGACAACCAAGAACCGGGAGTAATGATCCACGATGGTTAACGCGTAGACGTAGCCACTTCTGCTTGGGGTCAGTTTTACATGATCCAAGGCTACCAGTTCCAACGGTTGCCGGGTGACGATGGACTGCAGGGGAGTCTTCTGGCTGGCTCGGTCCTTCCTTCTCAGGTTGCACGGGCCACAATCTCTGCACCACTTCTCGATGGTTCCCCTCATGCCTACCCAGTGGAACCGCTCGCGCAGCAGGAACTCCAGCTTTTTCCACCCAAAGTGTCCAGCTCCGTCGTGGTATGCCTCCATCACCATGGCTGCGTCTCTTCGTGGCACCACTACTTGCCAGAGTAATTCATGCGTCCGGGAGTTAACCATTCTGCGGCACAACTTCCCTTTGTAAAGGAACAGTCGACTCTTCTCTGCCCATAGTTGTTTGGCTTCCTCCGGAGCGTCTGGTTCAAGGCGAGCCTCCGGCCGAGTCAGCATCTCCTTCACCAGTCGGACGGCAGGGTCGCTGTCTTGCGTTTCCGCCCAGTTGTAGTGGGGTAAGGGGTTCAACGTAGCAGCCTGCTTACTCCTTACCCGGTGGGAATACTGAATAGTCCCATGACGGTGGAACGCAGGGAGTTCAACTTCTTCCAGTCCCTCCGGATCTTCTCCTCCGTCCGGCAGGTTGGGCATCCTGGACAGGGCGTCCGCGTTGGTATTGGAGCGTCCTGCCCGGTATTTAATTGTGAACTCGTAGTTGGACAGACGGGCCATCCACCTCTGCTCCAGGGCACCGAGTCTTGCCGTGTCCAGGTGTGTCAGCGGGTTGTTATCCGTGTACACGGTGAACCGGGAAGAAGCGAGGTAATGCTTAAAGCGCTCAGTGATTGCCCATACTACGGCCAGGAACTCTAACTTAAATGAGCTGTAATTCTCGGGGTTCCTTTCGGTGGGTCGCAGTTTTCGGCTGGCGTAGGCGATTACTCGTTCCTTCCCCTGCTGGATCTGGGACAGTACGGCTCCTAGCCCGATGTTACTGGCGTCGGTGTAGAGGATAAAGGGCTGGCTATAATCCGGGTACGCCAGGATTTCGTCCCCCGTGAGGGCCATCTTCAGCTGGCGGAAGGACTCTTCTTCCAGTTCTTCCCATTTGAAGGGCGGCTTCTGGTTCTTGGCCTTCCGGGACTGGCCTATCAGGAGGTCCTGCATAGGTGCTGCCTTTTTGGTGAAACCGGGAATAAACCTTCGGTAGTAGCCTACCAACCCGAGGAACTGCCGCACTTCTTTTACGCTGGAGGGGCTTGGCCATCCCTTAATTGCGGTGATCTTATCGGGGTCGGGAGCCACTCCGTCAGCGCTCACCACGTGTCCCAGGTACTGCACCTTTGGTTTCAGGAGGTGACACTTGGAGGGTTTCACCTTTAGGCCGTAACTCGCCAGAGCCGCGAACACTTCCGCCAGGTGTTTCAGGTGGTCCTCATACGTCTTGGAATATACGATGACATCGTCCAGGTACAACAGGACCGTCTCGAAGTTTCTGTGGCCCAGACAACACTCCATTAGGCGTTGGAAGGTTCCTGGTGCGTTGCAGAGTCCGAACGGCATGCAGGTGAACTCGCTAAGTCCCATCGGGGTGGTGAATGCGGTCTTCTCCCGGTCCGCCTCTGCTACAGGAACCTGCCAGTACCCGCTAGTGAGATCCAAGGTAGAGAAGAAGTTAGCAGATCTTAAAGCAGCCAATGACTCCTCTATCCTTGGTAAGGGGTACGCATCCTTGTGTGTGATACGGTTGATTTTCCGGTAATCTACACACATCCTCATGGTGTTGTCTTTCTTTTTGACTAAAACTAATGGGGCTGCCCAGGGGCTACAACTATCCCGGATTACCCCAGCCTCCTTCATATCTCTAAGCATCCCCTTGGCGTGTTGGTAATGTGCAGGGGGTACGGGTCGATACCTCTCTTTTATGGGAGGATGATCTCCCGTGGGGATGCGATGTTCTACCCCCTTGACTCGCCCGAAGTCTAACGGGTGTTTACTAAACACTCTCTCATACTCTTGAACCACCCGATAGACTCCTTGTTTCTGATGTGAGGGAGTGGAGTCAGTACCCAAATGTAGTTGCTGACACCAGTCCTCCATGTCTTTCTTAGAGCCGTTACCTTCCTCCGGGTGAGATGGAGGCAAGGGTTCCACAGATTGTATAGAACTTTGATTAGTGGTATATAATTTGGCTAGCGTGGCATACCGGGGCAGGTACACTTCCCTCTCCCCGATATTTATTATGCGAATGGGCACCCTCCCATGGCGTACATTGACCACCCCCCGTGCTGTCAAAATGGTGGGCCTACTGTCTGAGTAAACTGGTTCTACCATTGCCTGGTAATCTCTACCTCTCAGACCAATAGCTGCCCGGCACCAAATCATCATTTCACTTTTTGGGGGCATGGCAATAGGAAAAGGGTCACACATTCTTACGCTACCAATCTCACCGCCGGAGAGTTCCACTTGTTGCCGTTGCATCAGTGCCCGGATCTCTTTCTGGAGCACCCGCTGCTCGCCGGAGCTGGCATTCTTGGCAACCTGCTGTAAAAGGAAAATCACCTCTGCAAGACAATTTTCAATTACATTAGTTCCTAGAGTTATTTTTGGGTGACTCTCATGTTTATCGATATCTACAATGATCAGTCCCTGTGCGGCCAGTTCGACTCTACCAATTTTGATGGTCACCTCTTTAAATCCGATCTGTGGCACGGGCTGACCATTGCTGGCGATGATACTCAAGTCGTCGTCGGGGTAGCGGGTAATATCCAAGTCATTCCAGTACTGCTTGAAGAGCACGTACGGGATGGTGGTGACCTGTGACCCGGTGTCCAGTAGGGCACTCATGGGAATGCCATCCAGTACCACAGGCAAGACTGGACGTCCTCCCACATATCTGTCGCGCCAGTTCGATGGGCCTGGTGATCTTTTTCCTGGGGGTTGGCCCTCTACCCCAGGTTGTGCCCGTTTAAAGAACAGTACCTTGCCATATGTCCGGGTTGATTGCAGCGGCGGCAGATGGGTCGTCCGTCCTCACTGTATCGGTCACTGGGTCTTCCTCTGGCCGGTGGGGTCCTCCTTGGTCGACGCCACGGGATGTCCTCCGGTCCGGATGCCAGCTGGATCTTCCCTGGGGTGGAAACCTGTAAAGACTGCACAGTTCGGGTTAGCGCAGCAACGCTCTTAGCTAGCTCTTGGACCTGATGGTGTAGGTCTGGAGCCGGGTCATTGTCCAAAGCCTGCGCATCAGCTCCCACAGGCCCTGCTGACAAGGGCGCCGCCTCCTGGTAGTAAGTGGTAGTGGGGCGTCTGTGGGTCACAACGCCACCTGGTGCCGGTTCTCGGAGCACCCGGATGGCTCTGTCCTTGAACTGTGCAAAGTCCAGATGGGGATCCTGTAAGGCCATTGCCCGCAACTGGGTTCGGTGGGCATTGCAATATAAACCCTCTATAAATTGTTCAGTCAACAGCCTGTCCTCGTTTCCCACCCCATCAGGGTCGGTCTGCTTTATGGCCCTCAGGGCCTCTTGTAGGTTTAGTGCATAGTCCCTTATACTCTCATGCGCTCGCTGCTTGCACCCGTAGAATCTAAGCTTAATCTCGGCTGAGGTGCGGGTATCAAAGGTGTCCTTCAGCCGGGTTAGTATCCCTGCGACAGTCTTCCTCCCAGGTGGCCAGGATTTTACTTCCCTTTTGGCTGCCCCGGTTAGTTGGGCCACCAGGATGCTCACTTTTTGCTCTTCTGTGAGGGGGTACACCTGGAAGAGGCTATCCAGCTTTTCTCTAAAGTCATGCAGGGTATGTGACTCCCCTGAGTACTGGGGTAGCCAAGCTGCTCCCGGGATATAGGGCATGGTGAAGGGCATAACTGCAGCAGCGGTAGCGCTGGCGGGGGTTGAGGCAGTGAAGCTCTCCTCCGTATCCGACATCTTCCTCCCCCCTAGTGGACCGTGGCCTACCTTGCGATGATCCTCTTCCGTAGGCCGCGGCTCCGCAGTGGATCGTCAGGGTTGAGGACCTTCCGTCGCGCTCCTGTGACGTCGGCGTCTGCTGGGCTCCTTCCAGGACCTTACGCAACGTCCGGACGTGAGGCGGGGCTTCAGTTCTCGCGCGCTTTCGGAGTCCACGCCCCTCTTCTTCCCGCGCGGCGTCCTCAAGATGGCGTCCAATGGCGGGAAAACTCCACGGATGGCGGGAAGAAGGTCGAAGATGGCGCCGGATGGCGGGAAAACTTCGCGGATGGCGGGAAGAAGGTAGAAGATGGCGCCGGATGGCGGGAAACCTTCACCACTGGTAAGTTTGAACAGTCTTTGCTTTTCAGGCACGCAGTACCCGGTGGTTGCGGGCACGAAATCCTGCCGACTACGCCAAAGTTGACGCGCCCCTGGGCCTGTGTCGCGCTGCGGTGCGCACGCGGGAGCTTACCCGGAGCCGGATCCGTGGAGGGTTGTAATCTCGTGGCGGTGACCCGGTCCGTGCCCAGGGAGTCAAACTAGACGGCAGTCTATTAGTAGTAAATAGTTGATGACTACGCCACCCGTTGAGTGCAGCCAGGAAGCTGCTGCTGCAGGGCAGACCGCTGAGGCCGGTGGTAGGATTGTGCAGCGTGATAGTATAACCCCCAACGGGAGGGGTATGGCCTCAGGGCAGCCGACGTGGATGATGGGGGTAGCAGGAACCACTCAGAGACGGTACGGTGTAGTTCAGGGTCTTTACTGGTAACAACGACAGACCCTCCCGGAGTACTTGCTAGCAAACGGGGCCTGGTCAGTCTTTGAGCAGATGGGATCTCCCCTGGCCAGGCGTAGTTGTAGGCCTCCCAAACTGACTGTACTCTTCTGGCTACCTTGCTAGAAGCTGATGTAAGTAGCCCACGTCCCTGAGTGTACCGTGTGGTGCTCACCCGTATGGCCGGTGACTCGGGGCCTTCTAATGACTTCCGCTCCACGATGGCGGTGCTGGTCCCACGCATGTGACCGTGCCTTCAGGCTTCTGGGCCAGAGGACCTGAAATCCCCTGCCCGACGGATTCTGCTGCTGGGTAGGAGTTAGTCCCCACAGCCTCGGACTCCGGGTCCGGTAAAGAATCTTCTTAGTCAGGGCGAGCTCTGTAGCTGCCAGCCCCTGACTCCTTGTAACTCTGCTGTTTCCTATGCTGCTTCTCTTCTCCACTCTCCTTGTCTGACTCACCCTGCCTCAGCCCCGGGTTTATACAGGGGAAGTTCTTCCCCTCCCAAGACTGGGCAGGAGGTGTGGCATGCACAGGATCCCTGACCAAAGGACCTCCCACCTGCTCTCAGACATAATATCTCTATCACTGTGGCAACCAGACCCCTGGGGTGTCACAAATGGAGTTTGGGATCACATTTATCCTGCGCTCTACGCTGAGCACTTATGTCGGGGTGACATGATTCAGATGAAACCCCCCGAGGCTTCCATTCACTATAATGAGGCAGCATAGTTACTCTGAAATCCTTCTGGCCTCTGTTCAGTGTCGTCCTTCTTTACAGAAGTGCACAAAACTGTGACCGAAGGCACTTTTTATGCACGCGTAATAAAAAGACGGACACCTCCCGATCATAGGCCAGACGGCGTCCACAGTTCCTCCATCTGCCTCATTATAGGGAATCTTCCACTGGGGTTTCCATCTGAAATACATATTTCAGAGATTTACACGGAAACTCCGGTATAAGTGCTCAGCACAGAAAGCAAGAAAAATGTGAGCTGATCCTTACTACGCTCTTTGGGAGGCAGAATGAACAAATCAACTAAAGGTGAAGAAATAGTTTTACATATTTTTTACACCATTCCTCTTGAGTAGTGATGCGCGAACGGGCTCGCCACTGCTCAGTACTCACACGAGCATCACTCTGCTCAACAAGCTCGGCGAGTATTTTCTGGTTGCTTGGGCAGGAACTCGTGTCCCCTCCCTGCATCATATTTGGCACTCTTTAGCGAGCCGTTGAACATGCAGGGTTTTCCTGCCATGCACTGAAATGCCGTAGTCATGTTGGTTGTGGGCATTACAGTGATTGACTGGCCGCACAGCATCATCAGGTCTATATAAGACCTGGCGCCGCTAGGATATTCACAGTCTACCCCGAAATCAGGGAGAGTAGGAAGAGGTGCTGCATCAGGGAGATATTTTCTTGTTTATAGTTAGTATAGGTATTCCACAACATATATATATATATATATATATATATATCCAGCTGAACTAACAGTCCTTCGGAGGACTAATCCAGCTGCATATATTCAGTGGTGATTGCAGGAGTTAGGTAGGCAGGCATGGTATGTGGCAAACTGCAGTGCATGATACAGCACAAGAGGGTCCATTGAACGTCCTGTTAGTATAGGTATTATACAATATATATATCCATCTTGGGAAGAAACGGCACCAGGTGGGCCCCGCAGAATCCTACTGTCGCCGCTTCTTCTGGTGGATCAACACCCCACCACCCTCCTGACGTCACACTATGCCAGACAGAGCACGTGATACAGATCTACCCTTTGCACCAACGTGACGTTCCGCACCCCCTCAAGGATGCGTAAGGTCAGATCAGCACAGTTCTACACCGTCACCTCCTGTCCACACTGGTACAGAGAGACACCAGGGAGTGGGACAAAGTGGTCCACTCAGATGCTGATGTGGCCTCACACTCTCTCACACCCCTGACAGGCTCTCACTATGCCAGTAAAGCAGAGCCTTGTGGCCCTGGATAGAGCTGCCACCAGTTTCTATTTGAAATAACAGACTTATATCTGGCTAGAAACCAGCCCAGTAGCGTGTTCGTTGGACCGAACAACAGATGTAGGTTTCGTGGATCGAGATAAAAGAACAGCCCAAGATTTAATTATATATTTAATCGCCATAAGGACTCACTAAACAATCTACTATATACACATGGTTATGCATATACAGTGGTCAGAGTTACAAATACAAAATCATGGTACATCAAGTATAACAGATCTTAAAGTCAATTACCAGTAGATGGAAAGCCTGACTCGGGGGATGGGCGGCCACATGGGAAAGGTATGTGGGCCATGCTTGGTTGCTGGATTTCTCCCACACACCTTGATGTCACCAGCTTCCCCAGGAAAAGGCAATAGGCTTTAGCTACAGAGACCTTAAAACTCTCTGGGAACTCCCACTCCCGCCCCCCCCCCCCGAAGCCCAAGTCTCCACCCTTTTTCCTTTTCAGCTAAGAGACTCCAAGAACTAAAGTGGGCCATACCTCCTTACGGGAAGGTCTCAGGGAACAGGTTCTGGTGTCATCAGACCTAGCCAGGCCCCTGCTATGTGTGTAAACCAAACACACTGTTTTTAGGAGGTTCCAAAAGGCTGGGACATATATCTCCTTGTCCCTACACACTAGACTGGGCTAGGATGCAGTCTGGCATTCTCTATCTCCCCCTGAGCTAGAAAATCCATTTTGTGAAGAACTGGGACATATAGTTCTTCCACAACTCGGTATTGAAATATAGTACCTTAACAAAACAGCACATGTTAGTGAACACAGGAAAGGATCACTGCAGGGGGCCTGCCTGTCAGCTCACAGCTGCACAGGGACACTCGCACTGAAGCCCTCATCCCTTCTCTCTTACAGGGAGTCGGGTTATGCTGTGCCTGAAAACTTGACAACCAGGGCACATGTGATTGTTCTAGAATATTCTTCACACATCTGAACTAACAGTCCTTCTGAGGACTAATCCAGATGCATATAATCAGTGCTAGACAGGCAGGCAGTGTATATGGCAGATTGCAGTGTATGATACAGTGTTACGGATCCGGGTGGTGGAACCTCTGTGCTGACAGGTAACAGGCAGGTGCTTCCAGGTAAGCAGGCGGGTAAGGCCCATAGACAGACTGGCGGACTGAATGGAAATCAGACTGTCGGGCTGGAGAGTTGTCAGGCTGGCGGACTGGACTGATAGTCAGGCTGGCGGGCAGGACTAGTAGTCAGGCTAGAAGCGGGACCTGAGGGCTGAAGCAGAGGTTAGAACACTGTACATCAACTATTGCTCGGGCACCTCCATTTTGGAGGAGGTGCCTTAAATATGGGAGGACCTCTGGCAATTGGCCGGGGATTCCTTAGGGTGGCGCGCGCGGTCCCTTCAAGAGGAAGGGAGCGCGCGCACGCGCCCTAAGCACAGTGCCCGTAAAGCTGTGCGCGCCGGCAGCCAAAGCAGGAAGAGGAGCGCTAGAGGACGTGGGGCAGGGAGCGCGGCGGTGAGAGGGACTGCGTCTCTGCCTGGTAGATGGCAGAGACGCCGATGCTACAGTACCCCCCCCCTTCCGCCCCCTCTTTTTTAGTCCAGAAAGAAATTTTTTAAGAAGAAGCGGGGCATGAATGTTCTCCCTGGGTTCCCAAGTTCTCTCCTCTGGGCCAAACCCCTTCCAATCCACCAGAAAAAAGGGTTTTCCTCTTACCCTCTTGGTGGCCAGAATGTTCTCTACCTCAAAAACGTCCTCAGCGGAAACCGGAGCAGGGGGAGTACCTGGGTTGCTGGAAAAAGAATTAAACACAACTGGTTTGAGGAGAGATACGTGGAAGGAGTTGGGAATCCGTAAGGTGGCCGGGAGTTTTAACTTGTAGGCCACTGGGTTGATTTGTTTGAGATCTTCAAATGGGCCGATGAACCGAGGACCCAACTTGTAGGAGGGTATTTTGAGCCGAACATGTTTGGAGGAGAGCCAAACCTTGTCGCCTGGACGGAATTGAGGTGGATCCAGACGTCTCTTGTCAGCATATCTCTTCATCCGTTCGGAGAACTGAAGAAGTGCGGACCTAGTATTCTCCCAAATGGTGGAAAATTCGCTTACCAGAGACTCCGCGGCAGGGTTGTCCAAAGAAGCGGAGACGGGAAACGGAATCCGGGGATGTTGACCATAGACTACATAGAACGGGGACTTGGAAGTCGATTTTCTCTCATGGTTGTTGTAGGAGAATTCGGCCCATGGTAGGAGGTACACCCAATTGGTATGGTGATTATTAACAAAGTGCCGGAGGTAGCTGGTAAGGATCTGGTTGATACGCTCCTCTTGTCCATTGGACTGTGGATGGTAAGTGGAGGAGAAATCCAGGGTGACATCCAGCAGCTTACACTGAACTGAACCTCTCGATCCGACACAATGTGGAGGGGTAGGCCATGGAGACGGAAAATGTGAAGGAAGAAGTCCTTAGCCAGCTCTAATGCAGACGGGAGACCAGGCAGAGCAATTAAGTGGGCCATTTTAGAAAAGCGGTTGGCGACCACCCAAATGACTGTACAGCTGGCAGAAACAGGGAGATCAGTAATAAAGTCCATAGCAATGTGTTGCCAAGGGGCAGCAGGTACGGGAAGAGGCAGGAGGTGACCGGCTGGAAGATGTCTGGGAACTTTGTTGCGGGCACAAGACGAGCAGGCCAAGACGAAGTCAACTACATCCTTGCGCAGGGTAGGCCACCAGTTATGCCGGGTAATGAGCAGGAAAGTCTTCTTCTGACCGGCATGGCAGGATAGTTTAGATGAATGAAGTGAAGTGAAGAATCTTCTCCCGATCTGGAACTGCTACAAACGTCTTACCGGGTGGGAGACGAGTCAGATCTAAGGGGGCCATACTCATTACTTTGGAGGGGTCGATGATGTGCGTAAGCTCCTCCTCTAGATCGGAGGACAGGAAGGATCGGGACAAGGCGTCAGCTTTACCATTCTTGTCCGCCGAGCGGAAACGCAGAATAAAGTAGAAGCGAGCAAAGAACAAAGACCACCGGGCCTGACGCGGATTGAGTCTTTGGGCATTCTGGAGATATGCAAGATTTTTGTGATCCGTATAGATGATCACTGGGTATAGAGCCCCTTCAAGCAGTTAACGCCACTCCTCCAGCGCAAATTTGATGGCTAGCAGTTCTCGGTCTCCTATGGAGTAGTTGCGCTCAGACGAGGAGAAGAGTTTGAAGAAGAAGCCACAGGTTACCATTATCCCGGATGAAGATTTTTGGGTGAGCACCGCTCCAGCTCCGGAGGAGGAAGCATCAACCTCCAGGAAGAACTGTTTGTCGCAGTCCGGACGGTGCAGCACTGGGGCAGAGGAGAAGGCTTGCTTTAAGGACAGGAAGACCTCCTCGGCTTCGGGTGGCTATACCTTGGGATTTGCTCCCTTACGAGTGAGCGCAGAGATGGGAGCAGTACGAGAAGAGAAGTGTGGGATGAAGAGACGGCAGTAGTTGGCGAAGCCCAGGAATCGCTGAATCGCCTTCAACCCCTCCAGACGGGGCCATTTGAAGACGGCAGAGAGCTTCTTGGGGTCCATTCGTAGACCTGTCTGGGAGATAATATAACCCAGGAACGGAAAGGAGGTCTGCTTGAAGAGGCACTTCTCAAATTTGGCATAGAGGTGATTCTGCCTGAGCCTAAGCAGGACCTGACGAACATCCCTCCGGTGTGTGGGAAGGTCCGGAGAGAAGACCAAGATGTCGTCCAGGTACACCACCACGCAGGAATATAGAAGATCACGGAAGATGTCATTGACTAATTCTTGGAAGACAGCTGGGGGCATTGCAGAGACCGAAGGGCATTACACGGTATTCATAGTGACCGTCCCGGGTATTGAATGCCGTCTTCCACTCGTCTCCTTGACGGATCCGGACCAGGTTGTACGCCCCACGTAGATCCAGCTTGGAAAAGATCCTAGTGCCCTTAAGGTGGTCAAACAACTCGGAGATGAGTGGCAGGGGGTATTTGTTTTTGACCGTGATTTGGTTAAGTCCTCGATAGTCTATACAGGGGCGTAGTGAACCATCTTTCTTCTTGATGAAGAAGAATCCGGCTCCAGCCGGGGAGGTAGATTTCTGAATGAATCCCCTAGCCAGACTCTCCTTAATGTATTCCGACATGACCCGGGTTTTGGCCGACGACAACGGGTAAATACGCCCACGGGGTGGAGTGGCACCGGGTACCAGGTCGATCGGGCAATCATATGGCCTATGAGGTGGCAGTGTCTCTGCTTCCTTTTTTTCGAAGACATCTGCATAGGACCAGTAAGGTGCCGGTAAACCGGGTAGATTAGCCGGGGTGAGGGGCGGACGAACCGGGCGGACAGGGGCCAGGCAGGTCTCATGGCAATCCTGCCCCCAACGGAGAACTTCACCGGATTGCCAGTTCAGCACGGGTTCATGTCTCTGAAGCCAGGTTAGACCTAGCAATATGGAGTGAGAGAGACCGGAAAACACATGGAAGGAGATCCTCTCAGAGTGCAGCATTCCTACCTGCAGGGTTATAGGTTCTGTGACGAGCAGGATGGTCACCGGAAGGAGTCTTCCATCCACGGAGGCAACTGCTAATGGTTCAGCCAGAGGTTTGGTGGGAATGTGATATTTCTCTACCAGGGACTGGGAAATGAGGTTCCCAGCAGCTCCGGAATCTAGGTATGCAATTTCAAAGTAGTGGTTCTCTCCCCAGAAGATGGCGATAGACAAAGTCAGGGAAGGAGAGGGTTTACTTTTGCCTAGGACGACCCCTCCGAGCAGTCCTAGGTACTGGCATTTCCCGGCCTCACCGGGCAGGAACGGATGAAGTGCTCCTTACTGCCACAATAGAAACAGCTCCCCTCAGCTCGGCGTGACTCTTGGCGAAATTTGACCATCTTGGTCTGGTCGACTTGCATAGGTTCGGGCGACCATACCCGGGGAGTAGCTAATTGAGAGACAGGTCTCTGGAAAGTCGGAGCAAGGCGAGGAAATCTTCGCTCCCGGGTGGACTTTTTAGCACGTTCCAGGAAACGGATGTCGATCCGGGTAGCTAGCGACACCATGTCATCCAGGGTGGTAGGAATGTCTCAGCCCGCCAACTCATCCTTAATCCGGCTGGAAAGGCCCTCC
Source organism: Phyllobates terribilis (assembly GCF_046119375.1). NCBI lineage: Eukaryota > Metazoa > Chordata > Amphibia > Anura > Dendrobatidae > Phyllobates > Phyllobates terribilis. The sequence goes on along the minus strand of NW_027362762.1, from coordinate 418,238,180 downwards.
CAGAAGATGGACACCAGGGCCTCGTTGTCCCAGGCAAGCTCAGAAGCGAGGGTACGGAACTGTATGGCATACTGGCCCACGATGAGAGTCCCTTGGCGGAGACGGAGCAAAGAGGAGGCAGTAGAGGATTTTCGTCCTGGTTCGTCGAAGACTTTCCGGAAAGCAGCGAGGAAAGACGATAGATCGGACACCAGGGGATCCCCTCTCTCCCACAGAGGATTAAGCCATGCCAGTGCTTCCCCAGTGAGGTGAGACATGATGAACGCCACCTTGGCCCGGTCGGAGGGAAATTGATGTGCCAAAAGTTCAAAGTCCAGGGTGCACTGGTTTATGAAACTCTGAGCTAGAGCGGGGTCACCTCCAAAATGAGGAGGTGCAGAAAGCCGGGGACCTGGGTTGGATGCCGTGGTATTGGTGGGCAGCGGCGCTGCCGGAGCGGGAGTCGCACGACTCGAGGCGGACACAGGTGGAACAGGCAGTGTGTCCAGGCGGGAATTGAGACTCCGCAGGAAGTTCAGGATGGTTTCCTGTTGGGATCTCTGACGAGAAACCTCCTGGTACAGGTCAGAGAGCGAGGGGGTTTGGGGGCCACCGGGTTCCATGGCCCGAGCAAACTGTTATGGATCCGGGTGGTGGAACCTCTGTGCTGCGGTGCAAGGAGGGACCCAGAGGGGCGTAACTAAGTATCAACCCAGACCGACCCTGGTCGTATGGCTGATAACGACTCCGTGACCAGGGAGGGACCGAGCAGAGGGACCAGGTGCTACTCTGGGGACGACCTTGTAAGAGAGCAGGTGACTCCCACGGGTCAGATGGCTGAGACTGACCGATACTGCAGGTGGGCACAGCAGGAAGGCTGAAGAGAGGTCCAGGTAGATGAACTGGCAGAGACAGCAGGTGATAGGCGGAAGTCTCTAGGTAGGCTGTCAGGTGTTCACGGCAAGTGACAGGCGGGAGCCTCTAGGTAGGCTGTCAGGTGGTCACGGCAAGTGACAGGCAGGAGCCTCCGGGTAGGCAGACAGGTGGTCACGGCAAGTGATGGGCAGGAGCCTCCGAGTAGGCAGACAGGAGGTCACGGCAAAGTGACGGGCAGGAGCCTCCTGGTAGGCTGACAGGTAACAGGCAGGTGCTTCCAGGTAAGCAGGGGGGTGAGGCCCATAGACAGACTGGCGGACTGAATGGAAGTCAGACTGTCGGGCTGGAGAGTTGTCAGGCTGGCGGACTGGACTGATAGTCAGGCTGGCGGGCAGGACTAATAGTCAGGCTAGAAGCGGGACCTGAGGGCTGAAGCAGAGGTTAGAACACTGTGCATCAACTATTGCTCGGGCACCTCCATTTGGGAGGAGTTGCCTTAAATATGGGAGGACCTCCGGCAATTGGCCGGGGACTCCTTAGGGCGGCGTGCGCGGCCCCTGTAAGAGGAAGGGAGCGCGCGCCCTAAGCACAGTGCTCGGGAAGCTGTGCGCGTCGGCAGCCGAAGCAGGAAGAGGAGCGCTAGAGGACGCGGGGCAGGGAGCGCGTCTCTGTGACGAATAGTATTACTAATTTACAGGCCTACTATTTAAAACTGTGGTTCTCTGTCAGACATATCACGTATAAGACTGTTCCAAAATCAGACATTTCTTTTATTTCCATTCTGTTGCAGTGTGTCGGTCAAGCTATTCACACTAGGTCTCTGTGTAGAATAATATTAGTAAATTACAGGCCAGCAATTCAAAATCATGGTTCTCTGTCAGACGTATCACATATAACTGCATTCCAAAATCAGCCATTTCTCGTGAACGTGGAAAATTTTGTCCTCCATTAAAAATGGGCAAGGTGCGTGGCAAGGGACGGGGAAGTCGACATGATGGTGATGGTGCATGCAGAGGCCGAGGCCCAGGACGTGGCCGTGGGCAAGCTGAAATTGTGCCACAAAAAACACCCATATCTTGTTGCTTGACCTTCCTGTCTCAATTACTAGGAGACCGCAGTACATTACTATTGAACCCAGAGCAGTGTCAAAAGGTTGTTGGTTGGATAGCAAATAATGCTTCCAGTCACTTTTCCACCACCACCACCCTGTCTTCCACAAGGTCAAGTCTCAGTAGCCGTGAGTCTGGACCGCATATTCCTCACCCTGATCCTCCTTCCTCCCACCATGCCGAGTTCCCAGAGACAACTGATCCCACACTTGGACACTCAAAAGAGCTGTTCACTTTGCCATTTGTAGATTCTGGCCTCTAGCCTGGCTAGCTTGAAGCGAGTCAAGAGGAGAACATGTGTAGCGATGCCCAAATATTGAAGCAGTCATGGTCACACGAAGGTGATGGTGGGAAAGTGCAATTACTGTCGCAAGAGGTGGATGATGATGATGAGACACAATTGCCAGAAAGTCAGGAGGAGGACCAGGGAGCGGAAGTGGAAGACGAGGTGGTGGATGATATAATAACTGACCCAACCTGGCAGGGGGACATACAGAGCGAGGACAGCAGCACACAGGGGGAGGGAGGCGTAGCACCACAACAGGCAGGAAGAAGCAGTGTGGTGGCCACAGACACAAGGCGGGAAAGTGTTCCTCGTAACGCTAACACGACAGAAGTTGCCAGTACAACTGTTAAGTCTTCCCGAGTCTGGTTATTTTTTAAAGACTCTGCAGAAAACCCAAAAAAGGGCATTTGCACCACCTGCCAGGCCAGCATCAGAAGGTATAGTTAAACTATCAGCCTGACCACAACCAGCATGATCAGGTGCATGGCAGGAAAGCACCCGACTAAGTGGGCCAAACCCCAGGGTCCAGAAACAGTGTCTGCAGGTGACACCATTCCTTGCTCCGCTGTTGTGCATGCACGCCAATCCCCTGTCCATGGCGCATGCCAAGATGCCTGCCACCCTGCACCAGTCGTTGAACACTCTCAACTAGCACCATCAGCAAGCACAAATACGCAGCCAATGCCCCACAGGCCTCACTACTAAATTCACACATTTCGCGAATGCTTGTGCTCGAAATATTGCCTTTTAAGCTCGTGGAGACAGAAGCTTTAAGCAAACTTATGGCGGCGGCCATCCCTCGGTACTCGGCCACCAATATTTCTCCTGGTGTGCCGTCCTCTCATTACATGAGCACATGTCCCACAACATTAGATGTGCCCTCAATAACGCAGTTACTGGCAAAGTCCACCTAACCACGGACACGGGGACAAGTGCTTGTGGGCAAGGACGGTACATCTTGCTGACAGCACACTGGGTTAATACAGTGGAAGCCGGGACCCAGTCGGATCTTGGGATCGAACACGACCTCTCAACACCCAGGATTGCAGACCCTGGGTCAATCAGGGTTTCCCCCACATTTTACAGCTCCTGTACCTCCTCCTCCTCTTCAGCCTCCATCTCCAAAATGACCACATCAGTTGTAAGCTGGAAGCACTGCATGCTTGACTCGGCCAAGTGGCAACAGGCTGTGCTGAAGCTAATATGCTTAGGTGACAAACCGCACAACGCTGAAGAGTTGTGGACAGCTCTGAAAGAGCAGGCAGATCTGTGGCTGACACCACTGACCCTACAGCCAGGCATGGTCGTGTGTGACAATGGCCAGAACCTGGTGGCGGCTCTGAGGTGAGGTGAGCTCATACACGTACCATGCCTGGCCCATGTGCTTAACCTCGTGGTTCAGCGGTTTCTCAAAACCTACCCGGGTCTGTCGGATCTGCTTGTCAAAGTACGCCGCCTGTGTGACCATTTTAGAAAGTCAGCTACAGCTTCCGCCACCCTTGCCATGCTTCAGCAGCATTTGCAGCTTCCGGCTCACTGACTGGTGTGTGATGTCCCCACGCGTTAGAACTCTACATTGCAGATGTTGGGAAGGATTTCTGAGCAGAAGAGGCAGTTGTTGACTACCAGCATCAACAAGGCCGTCGGTATTCAGTTCAGACTCCACACATAAGACCTCAGGAATGGACATGGATGTCAGACATATGTACCATCCTCCAAAACTTTGAGGACTCCACCAAGATGGTGAGCGGCTATGACACCGTAATTAGCATCACCATCCCGCTTCTCTGTCTTCTGAAACGCTTCATGCTCACAATTAAAGAGGATGCATTGCAGGTGGAGCACGATGAGATGGAGCAAGGAACCATACAGGGTGATTCCACACAGTCCAGCCTCATCTCATCCCAATGTGGATTTGGTGACAATGAGGAAGAGGAGTGTAGCGTCGGCGTCCCTGCCTCCTGCTAGGCAGGGACGCCATTCCCCTCACCTCTCCGCTCCGTGCCCGGCGTCTTCCTCCCACTCTGCTGGCAGCGCGCGCTGCTTCCCGGCCTTTGTGCTTAGGGCGCGCGCGCTCCCCCTCTCTTAAAGGGGCCGCGCGCTCCGTCCTAAGGAGTCCCCGGCCAATGGCCGGAGGACCTCACCATATATAAGGCACCTCCTCCAAAATGGAGGTGCCCGAGCAATGTTGTTGCAAAGCCTTTCAACTCTGCTTCAGCCCTCAGGTCCCGTTACCAGTTACCTGCCAGTCACCTGCCAGATTCCTGCTTGATACCTGCCTGATACCTGCCTGATATCTGCTTACCTGCTTGCTATCCTGTGGTCCAACAGTCTGCCTACCAGCACCTGCCAGTCTGTCTATGGATCAGTCCGCCTGCGGACCAGGAAGTACCTGCCAGATACCTGCCTGATACCTGCCTGCCTGTCCAGAGACTCTTACTCGCTCACCTGGGAGCGCTCACCTGCTGCCTGCCTGCTAGCCTACCTGGAGGCTTAGCCGTCACTTGCTGTGACCACCTGCCTGTCCAGAGACTCTTATTTGCTCACCTGGGAGCGCTTGCCTGCTACCTACCTGCTAGCCTACCTGGAGGCTTAGCCGTCACTTGCCGTGACCACCTGCCTGTCCAGAGACTCTTGGCCGCTCACCTGGGAGCGCTCACCTGCTACCTGCCTGCTAGCCTATCTGGAGGCTCTGCCGTCACTTGCCGTGACCACCTGCCTGTCCAGAGACTCTTGCCCGCTCACCTGGGAGAACTCACCTGCTAACTGCCTGCTAGCCTATCTAGAGACTCATACCCTGCTGTCACTTGCCGGGACCATCCGCCTGTCAAGAGACTGTCCCCGTCACTTGCCGTGACTTCCTGCCCTTCTACCCAGAGACTGTCCCTGTCACTTGCCGTGACTACCTGCCCGCCTTCCCTGGGAGCCACCCGCTTCCTTACAAGGACTGCCCCTTTGTATAGTTGCTCAGAGGTTCCACCTCCCAGACCCGTTACAGTTTGCTCGGGCCATGGAACCCGGTGGCACCCAAGCTCCCTCGCTCTCGGACCTATGCCATGAACTGTCCCATCAGACGTCCCAACAGGAGTCCATCCTGAGCCACCTACGTAGTGTTAACTCCCGCCTGGACACACTGACTACATCTTCGGGACCGGCTTCCAGTCGCATGACTCCTACCCCGGCAGCGCCGCTGCCCATCAATTCCATGGCATCTCTTCCCGGTCCCCGCCTCACCGCCCCGCCTCGTTTTGGCGGAGATCCTGGTCAGGCACGGGGCTTCATTAACCTGTGCACTCTGCACTTCGAACTGTTGGCACACCAGTTTTCCACCGACCGAGCCAAAGTAGCCTTCATCATGTCCCATCTCACGGGGGAGGCGCTGGCTTGGCTAAATCCTCTATGGGAGAGAGGAGACCCCCTGGTGTCCAATCTGCCAGCCTTTCTCTCGGCTTTCCGGAAGGTCTTCGACGAACCAGGACGGAGGACCTCATCCGCCTCATCTCTGCTACGCCTCCGCCAAGGAAGTCTCACCGTGGGCCAATATGCCATACGGTTCCGTACCCTTGCTTCGGAGCTTGCCTGGGATAACGACGCCCTGTTGTCCGTCTTCTGGGAGGGTCTGTCCGGCCGTATTAAAGATGAACTCGCCGGTCGGGACATTCCTACCACTCTCGACGACTTAATTACACTTGCCACCCGGATTGACATCCGGTTCCAGGAGCGCACCAAAGAGGTCACCCGTGAGAGGAGGTTTCCACGCCTTGCCCCTACCTTCCAGAGATCCGTCACTTCCTCCGTTACTCCTCCGGCGCACTCACCCGAGCCTATGCAGGTCGACCAGACCAAGATGGTCAAGACCCGTCAAGAATTACGCCGTGCCGAGGGGAGCTGCTTCTACTGTGGCAGTAAGGAGCACCGGATCCGTTCCTGCCCGGAGAGGTTGGGAAATGCCTGTGTCTAGGATCGCTCAGAGAGGTCACCCTAGACAGAAATAAACCCTCTCCATCTCTAATGCTGTCGGTCTCTATCATCTGCGGGGAGAACCGTTATTTTGAACTGGCTCAACTTGACTCTGGAGCTGCCGGAAATCTCATTTCTCAGTCCCTGGTAGAGAAATACCGCATTCCCACCAAATCTCTGGCTGTACCCTAATCTGTCGCCGCCGTGGATGGGGGCCTCTTACCACATCCCATCCAACTCATCACCGAATCCATAACTCTGCAGGTGGGAATGCTGCACTCTGAGAGCATCTGCTTCCATGTTCTGCCTGGACTCTCTCATGCCCTCTTGCTAGGCCTACCTTGGCTCCAGAGACACGCTCCCGTGCTTGATTGGCAGACCGGAGAAGTTCTTCGCTGAGGACAGGACAGCCATAAGACTTTTTTAGTTCCCGCTCATCCTGCTCGTCCTTCTCCTACCCCAGCCAATCTACCCGGCCTACTGGCTCCCTATTGGTCTTTTGTGGACGTCTTTGATAAAAGAGAAGCAGAGACATTACCCCCTCATAGACCATACGACTGCCCAATTGACCTGATGCCCGGCGCTACTCCTCCCCGTGGGCGTATTTACCCTTTGTCCGCTGCTGAGACCCGGTCCATGTCTGAATATATTGAGGAGAATCTGGCCCGGGGATTTATCCGGAAATCTACCTCCCCGGCGGGAGCAGGCTTCTTCTTCGCCTAAAAGAAGGACGGCTCACTCCGTCCCTGTATAGACTATAGAGGCCTTAACCAGATCACAGTGAAGAATAAATACCCCCTTCCGTTCATTCCTGAATTATTTGACCGTCTGAGGGGGGCTAGAATCTTCACCAAGCTGGACCTCCGTGGGGCGTATAATCTGGTCCGTATCCGTCAAGGGGATGAATGGAAGACGGCATTCAACACCCGGGACGGCCACTATGAATATCTTGTAATGCCCTTCAGTCTCTGTAACGCTCCCGCCGTCTTTCAAGAGTTGGTCAATGACATCTTCCGTGACCTTCTCTACTCCTGCGTGGTGGTGTACCTGGACGACATCTTGGTCTTCTCTCCGGATCTTCTCACTCACCTGAGGGACGTTCGTCAGGTCCTGCTCAGGCTCAGGCAGAATCACCTCTACGCTAAATATGAGAAGTGCCTCTTTGAGCAGACCTGGCTTCCGTTTCTGGGCTACATAATCTCTCAGACCGGCCTACAAATGGACCCTGAGAAACTGTCTGCCATCCAGAAGTGGCCCCGACCAGAGGGGTTGAAGGCTATTCAGCGGTTCCTGGGCTTCGCCAACTACTACCGCCTCTTCATTCCACACTTCTCTTCCCGGACTGCCCCTATCTCGGCGCTCACCCGTAAGGGCGCTAATCCCAGAGAATGGCCGCCCGAAGCAGAGGAGGCCTTCCTTTCCTTAAAGCGAGCTTTATCCTCCGCCCCTGTGCTGCATCGTCCGAACGGCAACAAACAATTCTTTCTAGAAGTCGACGCTTCCTCCTCTGGAGCCGGAGCAGTACTTACCCAAAAGTCGTCTTCCGGAAGAATGGTAACTTGCGGCTTCTTCTCCAAACTCTTCTCCGCTTCTGAGCGCAATTATTCTATAGGAGACCGAGAATTGTTGGCCATTAAGCTGGCACTGGAGGAGTGGCGTTACCTGCTCGAGGGGGCTATTCACCCGGTAATAATTTACACGGACCACAAGAACTTGGCTTACCTCCAGAGTGCCCAGAGACTTAACCCGCGCCAAGCCCGGTGGTCCTTGTTCTTCGCCCGCTTTAATTTCATTCTTCATTTTCGCCCGGCTGACCAAAACATCAAAGCTGATGCCTTATCCCGATCCTTTTTGGTCTCTGATCTTGAGGAGGAGCCTAAACACATCATCGACCCCGCCAAAGTAATGCAGGTGGCCCCCGTGAATCTAAATCGTCTTCCACCCGGTAAGACGTTCGTAACTGTTCCTGATCGTGAGAAGGTTCTACACTGGGGACACTCGTCCAAGCTAGCTGGCCACGCTGGTCAGAAAAAGACCCTCCAGCTTATTACCTGGCATTACTGGTAGCCTACCCTGCACAAGGACGTAATAGACTTTGTTTCAGCCTGTGTGTCCTGCGCCCGCAACAAGGTTCCGAGACATCTGCCAGCCGGTCGTCTCCTTCCACTTCCTGTACCTGCTGCCCCGTGGCAGCATATAGCTATGGACTTTATAACGGACCTCCCTGTCTCTGCCGGTTGTACGGTCATATGGGTGGTCGCTGACCGCTTTTCCAAAATGGCTCACTTTATTCCCCTGCCGGGTCTCCCGTCTGCATCAGAGTTAGCTAAAGACTTTATCCATCATGTCTTCCATCTTCATGGTCTTCCTCTCCACATCGTATCTGACCGAGGGGTTCAGTTCACCTCTCGTTTTTGGCGAGCCATATGTAAACTGCTGGGGGTCACCTTGGACTTTTCTTCCGCTTATCACCCACAGTCCAATGGCCAAGTAGAACGGATCAACCAAATTTTAACCAGTTACCTCCGGCACTTTGTTAATGCTCACCATTCCGACTGGGTGGATCTTTTACCGTGGGCCGAATTTTCTTACAATAATCACGAGAGCGAATCTTCCTCCAAATCCCCGTTTTTTGTAGTCTTCGGTCAGCATCCTCGGATCCTGTTTCCCGTCTCCGCCTCGGTGGACAATCCGGCTGCGGAATCTCTCGTTAACGAATTTTCCTCCATTTGGGAAAGTACCAGATCCGCAATTCTTCAGTCATCCGAGCGGATGAAAAAACAGCCTGACAAGAGACGTCTGGATCCACCACAATTCCGTCCTGGAGATAAGGTCTGGTTCTCGTCCAAATATGTCCGGCTCAAGATTCCTTCCTACAAGTTAGGGCCTCGGTTCATCGGCCCACTGGAAGTTATCAAACAAATCAACCCGGTAGCCTATAAATTGAAACTCCCGGCCAATTTGCGGATTCCTAACTCCTTCCATGTATCTCTACTCAAACCTGTGATACTTAACTCTTTTTCCAAGTCTACAGGTACGCCTCCTGCTCTGGTTTCCGCTGAAAACGAGTTTGAGGGAGAGAACATTCTGGCCACCAAAAGGGTAAGAGGAAGGACCTTTTTTCTAGTGGATTGGAAGGGGTTTGGTCCTGAGGAGAGAACATGGGAGCCCCGGGAGAACATCCATGCCCCGCTCATCCTTGATAAATTTCTGTCTGGCCTAAAAAAGGGGGGGCCTAAAGGGGGGAGCACTGTAGCGTCAGCGTCCCTGCCTCCTGCTAGGCAGGGACGCCGTTCCCCTCACCTCTCCGCTCCGTGCCCGGCGTCTTCCTCCCGCTCTGCTGGCAGTGCGTGTTGCTTCCCGGCCTCTGTGCTTAGGGCGCGCGCGCGCGCGCTCCCCCTCTCTTAAAGGGGCTGCGCGCGCCGTCCTAAGGAGTCCCCGGCCAATGGCCGGAGGACCTCACCATATATAAGGCACATCCTCCAAAATGGAGGTGCCCGAGCAATGTTGTTGCAATGCCTTTTAACTCTGCTTCAGCCCTCAGGTCCCGTTACCAGTTACCTGCCAGTCACCTGCCAGATTCCTGCTTGATACCTGCCTGATACCTGCCTGATATCTGCTTACCTGCTTGCTATCCTGTGGTCCGACAGTCTGCCTAGCAGCACCTGCCAGTCTGTCTATGGATCAGTCCGCCTGCGGACCAAGAAGTACCTGCCAGATACCTGCCTGATACCTGCCTGCCTGTCCAGAGACTCTTACTCGCTCACCTGGGAGCGCTCACCTGCTACCTGCCTGCTAGCCTACCTGGAGGCTTAGCCGTCAATTGCTGTGACCACCTGCCTGTCCAGAGACTCTTACTCACTCACCTGGGAGCGCTTACCTGCTACCTACCTGCTAGCCTACCTGGAGGCTTAGCCGTCACTTGCTGTGACCACCTGCCTGTCCAGAGACTCTTGCCCGCTCACCTGGGAGCGCTCACCTGCTACCTGCCTGCTAGCCTACCTGGAGGCTCTGCCGTCACTTGCCGTGACCACCTGCCTGTCCAGAGACTCTTGCCCGCTCACCTGGGAGCGCTCACCTGCTACCTGCCTGCTAGCCTACCTGGAGGCTCTGCCGTCACTTGCCGTGACCACCTGTCTGTCCAGAGACTCTTGCCCGCTCACCTGGGAGCGCTCACCTGCTACCTACCTGCTAGCCTATCTAGAGACTCTTCCCTGCTGTCACTTGCCGTGACCACCTGCCCGTCTAGAGACTCATACCCTGCTGTCACTTGCCGTGACCATCCGCCTGTCAAGAGGCTGTCCCCGTCACTTGCCGTGACTTCCTGCCCTTTTACCCAGAGACTGTCCCTGTCACTTGCCGTGACTACCTGCCCGCCTTCCCTGGGAGCCACCCGCTTCCTTACAAGGACTGCCCCTTTGTATAGTTGCTCAGAGGTTCCACCTCCCAGACCCGTTACAAGGAGGAGGAGGAAGAACAGGAGCTAGTTTCCTGCACTATAGATGGTACTACCTGCACAACTGTAATACCGTCTGTTCAGCGTGGATGGCCTGAGGACATGGAGGAAGAGGAGGAGGATGAGGAGGAGAGCATGATCAGTCAACCTCTTGGTGAGGACACGGAAGTCTTGCCTCTTTGCAGTCTGGCACACACGGCTGAGTTTATCTTACGCAGTACCAGAATGCCCTTGTTGCATAATTATTAAAAAAATTCCCATCTGAAAATGCTGGCGGCAGAGGTCACAGTTCATTGGACAACCAAGGAGTACAGGCGAGAGAGACACAAATGCAATCCAGCAGAGGCAGGGGAGGCAGGGGAACATTGTTTAAAGTTCTGGGACAGTTTTCACATACCCTTCCATCGCACAGGCCCTGAGGCACGCGGTACTCTACCAAGGAGTGCAAAGTTTCGGAAGATGGTGAGGGAGTACCTTGCCAACCTTACCAACGTCCTCCATGATTCCTCTGTGCCTTATAATTATTGGGTATCCACGTTGGACACGTGGCATTAACTGGTTCTCTATGATTTGGAGGACCTGGCCTGCCCTGCCGCTAGCGTTTTGTCAGAGCGGGTTTTTAGAGCCGCCGGTGGAATTATAACCAATAGGCGCATCCGCCTGTCAACTGAAATTGCTGACAGGCTGACTCTTATAAAAATGAACAAGGGCTGGATTGGGCCTGACTTCTCAACACTACCGAACGATAGCCGGGTAACATTAACTCAAATACAGTGTCTTTTTTTGGAAGGTCTAACTTTATTCCCATGCATCTCTGTCTTCACACCCAGACATGGGAATACGCTTCCTGATTTTGTCTATTTGCTCTTGTCCTCCTCCTTCTCCGCATCCTCATCTTCCACCACCATATCACCACCATATGTACCATATCAACATATCTACGTCTCTTGCAAGGGGCATTGGAGTGTCTCCAAATTTTTGACAGCCATTGCAGTCACTGCATAGTCAAACAGTATGGGAGACCCTCTCCTTTCTAATGTGAATATGTCATTACTGATGCCCAGCTCTATGTGTCTTTAAATTGTTATTGGGGTTTTTCCTAAATTTTGGCAGCCGTTGGACTCACTGCATACCCTATAACTGAATAGCAGACCCTCTCCTTTCTAATAAAAACATGTCGTACTCATTACTGTGGCCCAGCTCTATGTGTCTTTAAATTGTTACTAGGGTTTTTCCTAAATTTTGGCAGCTGTTGGACTCACTGAATACCGTATAACTGTATAGCAGGCCCTCTCCTTTCTAATGGAAACATGTCATTACTGTGGCCCAGCTCTGTGTATTTAAATTGCTAGTAGGCTTTTTCCTAAATTTTGGCAGCCGTTGGACACCCTGCACACCCTATAACTGGATAGCAGACCCTCTCCTTTCTAATGGGAACATATTGTTACTGTGGCCCAACTCTGTGTCTTTAAATTGTTTGAAGAGTTTATCCTAAATTTTAGCAGCCGTTTGACTCACTGCATACCCTATAACTGTATAGAAGACCCTCTCCTTTCTAATGGGAACAAGTCATTACTGTGGCCCTGCTTTATGTGTCTTTAAATTGTTAGTGGGGTTTTTCCCAAATTTTGGCTGCCGTTGGACTCACTGCATACCCTATAACTGAATAGCAGACCCTCTCCTTTCTAATGGGAACATGTCGCTACTGTGGCCCAGCTCTTTGAGTCTTTAAATTGTTAGTAGGGTTTTTCCTAAATTTTGGCAGCCATTGGACTCACTGCATACCTTATCACTGAATAGCAGAACCTCTCCTTTCTAATGGGAACATGTCGTACTCATTACTGTGGCCCAGCTCTATGTGTCTTTAAATTGTTAGTGGGGTTTTTTCTAAATTTTGGCAGCCGTTGGACTCACTGCATAACCTATAACTGTATAGCAGACCCTCTCCTTTCTAATGGGAACATGTCATTACTGTGGCCCAGCTCTATGTGTCTTTAAATTGTTAGTGGGGTTTTTCCTAAATTTTGGCAGCCATTGCACTCACTGCATACCATATAACTGAATAGCAGACCCTCTCCTTTTTAATGGGAAAATGTCGTACTCATTTCTGTTGCCCAGCTCTATGTTTCTTTAAATTCTTAGTGGGTTTTTTCTGAAATTTTGGCAACCCTTGCAGTCACAGCATTACCACTGTAGGAGACCGGCTCCTTTATAATGGGAACATTTTTTTTACTGAGATCCTCCTCTATGTCTATTCAAAGGGATATTCGGTTGCATCCAAATTTTTGGCAGCCCTTGCAGTCACTGCATACGCATTAACAGTATTGGAGACCCACTCGTTAATAATGGGAGCAACAAAGCATAGCCAGCTGATGGCTCTCTAACAATAGCGAGGGCCGACTGCTGGCCCTTTAAGAATAGTAAGGGCCGCCTGATGGCCCTATAAAAATAAGCTTTATTACTTTCAGAGTGCCTCCATCATAAATGAAACAGGATGTTTCTGATGATGTGTCACTCATCACATGGCCAGATTAGGTTGCAAAATGTTAAAACAACATTTCCTGGTAAATGCATTTGTCTTGGTTGAAAGCAATGCAAAAGTGCAACAACGCATCAAAAACGCTATGTTTGAACATAGCCCAAGGTGTGGAGGAGTTTTTTTGTTTTTGTATATTTATTTTGCCTTATATACAAGTCATTACCCTGGAAAGGATGTTCCTTAACATATTTCCCAGGAAAATCCGTTTTGGTTCATTTTTGTATGTTTCATTGTGAGTCCGTAAAAGTGGCGTAATACCTCTGACAACATTGTTGACAGAAGTGACCTGGGAGTCAGAAATGCTTCCAGGGCTCTTCCCAATGCTGTTCCCCATGTAATTTGAGCACTGTTCCCATCAATTTGGGCAATTTTTACACCGTCTGCAGACCGCCGGGGGGAGCGGACGGAAAAATGCTTGAGTTTCCCATAGACTTACATTGGGCTTGTTCCTCGGACCGAGCACTCAAGCATTCCAATTTGCTTGACTCGAACAATGAGTACATAAGAATTTTAGTGCTCGCTCATCACTACTCATGAGGTATAAGTGATTTTGTGACTTTTTTCTTCGGGTCGGTGCGATTACAGTGACACCAGATTTATATTGGGTTTTTATTTTTGGAAGCTGTCACACACTAAAAAACGCTTTATATTGTAAAAAAAAGTTTCTGCATTGCCATATTTTGATAGCTATAATTTTTTCAGATTTCTGCTAACAGAGTCATGTGATGTTGAGTTGATGTTTATATTGGTACCTTTTTCGGGCAAATTACATCTTTTGATCGCTTTCTATTCCATTCTTTGAGAGGCACAATGAACAAAAACCAGCAATTCAGGAATTTTTTTTTGGTGGATTTTTTTAGGCCGTTTCACGTGTGGTAAAATTGATGAGGCAGCTTTATTCTTCGGGTCAGTACGATTACAGCGATACCACATTTATATTGTTTTTTTATGTTTTGGCACTTTTACACAATAAAAACTATTTTAAAGAAAAAATAATTATTTTTGCATTGCTTTATTCTGAGAGCTGTAAGTTTTTTATTTCTCCGCTGACGGAGCTGTATGGCAGCTTGTTTTTTGTGGGACAAGATGACGTTTTCAGTAATTTCATTTTTTTATTTACATTTGTCTTTTTAATCACATTTTTTTCAAATTTTTGATTGGCAGTATGATGATAAAGCAGAGTTTTTTGCCTTGTTTTTCAATTATTTTTTACGGTATTCACTGAAGGGGTTAATTAGTCAGTCAGTTTTATAGGTCAGTTGTTCCGGACATGGCGATATCAAATATGTGTACTTTTTTTTTTTTCACACAGATAAATGTATTTATTGGATTAATATTTTTTCTTTTCTTTTGTTCTTCATTTTGCGATTTTTTTTTTAATATTTTTATAATTTTTATTTTACATTGTCCCAGTATGGGACATCAACTTTCCCTGCCCTGAACGCTGATATAATACTCTGCAATGCTTCTGTACTGCAGAGCATCAGATCAGCTTTTGTCAGGCAGCTTCCTGCAGGACCCTGAAGGACACCACGGCTATCTTAGCACCATGGAGACTGTGACACAACAGCTTCTTATCTTAATCAGCCAGACGTCTAGATTTGTTAAGCCAAGAGAAATGCACTGTTGTGTTTGTGTTGACTTTAAAACTTGTGCGTGTTTCTTTGGAGGGTTAAGAAGGACAGACCAGTATTTGTAAAACCCTGAATGTTGTCTTCTCTTGGTTCTGAAACTATTATGTTTGTTACTATGCTAATTGCATATTATACTAAAGCCAGCTAGATATTTATTTACAAGAGCCCCCTGCTATACCAACTATGTAAATTGATAAAAGTCTCAAACAATGACACCTGAGCCCTGTGGAATAATACCCTCCCTAACCCTTGCCCTGTGAATGTATACTTGGAAGAACAAATGTGAACTATTTAAGGAACACATGCCTCTGTAGCAGGCAGATTTGAAACAGAGAACTGAAGAGAGACTTTACAAGGAAAATCAAAGATCAGACTCTCTTCAGATCATCAGCTTGGTTGCATGGCTTTCTCCAAAGAGACACAGATTTAGATTCTACATGATTCCAGCCTAAGGGTATATAACCCTGACTGGAAAGATATGGATCTGCTCCATTAACCATCAGAGTGTCCATGGATACATTTCGGGGGACCAGGTTGGGATGATGAAATCACCTGTCCCCATGGATATGTTGTTTGGAGCTGTCAGGTGTGACCCTCTGGTCACCTGGAACCCATGGAGACATTCAGAGAAGCCAGTTTGGGACCAGCCGGTCCTCTGGCCCCATGGAAACTCTCAGAGAGGCCAGGGTGGGACCCTTGGGTCTCCTGACCTTGTATCTTGATGGACTGTCAGCTTCCTAAGCTTGCCACTATCTCCTCTCAGTGGGGGCCTGCCCAAAGCGAGGGGACACTGGTTTAGGTAGTTTGCTCTGGAAGTCCCAAAGTCGCAGCTGTTCAATTCCAGGCGGTCCAGCAGAAGGGTGAAACTGTGTAATGTTTTACCATCTTGAGATTGTTCTATCTGTTTATTGTCCGTTTTGTGGTTCAATAAAGTATTGTTTTACCCTCACCCTGTATTGTCTGAGTAGTATCATGCTCACAGAAGAACTTGGGTCTTCACAGAGACCATCAGCACAATGCAATAGCATTGCGTTGTACTGATGGAAGCAGAGAGGGAGCTCACTCCCTCTGTGATGCCCTGCGATGTCGCTGTCACTATTGACAGCGGCATCACAGGGGATAAATGCCCATGATCGGTGCTAGCACCAATCGTGGGCATTGCTGCGAGGTGTCAGCTCTCACATAGAGCTGACACCCACACTCGATCATGGCGGCGCTCAGCATTAAACCCTACATACACCATAAATTATGTAAATAATAACATAATTCATATAATCACTTACACTATAATGATATCATAACTAGTGATGAGCGAGCATACTCGCAAGTACTCGGTACTCGCCCAAGCATCTCAGTACTCGAGATGCTCGGAGCTCGCCGAGTACTTGCGAGATGCTTGGGCGGATGCTCGGGTCCCCTCCCTGCATGTTTGGCGCTCTTTAGAGAGCCAATCAACATGCAGGGATTGCCTGCCACTCATTGTAATGCTACAGCCACGGTGGTTGTGGCATTACAGTGATTGGCTGGCTGCACAGCGTCATCAGGTCTATATTAGACCAGGTGCCACCGTGTTCGTCACAGTCACTCCGGAATCAGGCAGAGTAGGGAGAGGTGCTGCGGAGCTAGGGAGAGATTTGCTTGTGTATTAGGTAGTGTAGGGAGAAAAACCGTACATTACACATATCCATCTTAACAAACAGTCCTTCTGAGGACTAATCCATCTGCAGAGATATCAGGCAGGCAGTGTATATAGGCAGGCAGTGTATATAGCAGACTGCAGTGCATATAGCACAAGATGCTCCATTCCTATTCTGCCTTCTGCTGCTGTTAGATATTTCTAGACAAAGGCCCATGTTTCAGGGGTCAGGAATACTTTTTTTGGACCTTAATCCTCATTATTTGCTTAAAAAGCAATCCAGAGAACACCATTTTTCTGCGCCATTTGCTTGTTGGCACTGCAGAACACAGCCAGGTCCTTTCCATATTACAGCGCTAAAAATCCAGCTATTCAAAACTGTGTTTTCTCTGTCAAACGGATCACAAATACGTTTTCAGAAAATACTGCCATTTTTGGCATCCATTAAAAATTTTTTCAGTGTGTCAGTGAAGAAATTTACACCAGATTGCTGTTCAAAATACTTACCTACAGGCCAGGTATTTAAAACTGTGGTTTCTCCATCACACGGATCACATATAAGTTCGCTCAAATTCAGTCATTTGTAGTGATCGTGGAAGATATTGTCCTCCATTTAAAATGAGCAAGGCACGTGACAAGGGATGGAGAACTGGACGTGATGGTGATGGTGCACGCAGAGGCCGAGGACAAGGCCGTGGGCAAGCTGAAATTGTGCCACAGCAAACACCCACATTTTCTCGCCCGACCTTCCTGTCCCAATTCCTAGGGGACCGCAGTACACCACTATTGAACCCAAAGCAGTGTCAAAAGGTTGTTGGTTGGATAGCGGATAATGCTTCCAGTCACTTAGCCACCACCACCACCACCCTGTCTTCCATGCGGTCAAGTCTCAGCAGTCGAGAGTCTGGACAGCATATTCCTCACCCTGATCCTCCTTCCTCCCACCATGCCGAGTGCCCGGAGACAACTAATCCCACACTTGGACACTCTGAAGAGCTGTTCACTTTTCCATTTATAGATTTGGGCCTCTCGCCCGGTCCACTTGAAGCAGGGCAAGAGGAGATCGCATGTAGCGATGCCCAAATATTTGAGCGGCCAAGGTCACACGAAGGTGATGGTGGGAAAGTGTCATAAGAGGTGGACGATGATGAGACACAATTATCAGAAAGTCAATAGGAGGACCAGGGTGCGGAAATGGAAGACGAGGTGGTGAATGATATAGTAACTGACCCAACCTGGCAGGAGGACATGCAATGCGAGGACAGCAGCACACAGGGGGAGGGAGGCAAAGCACCCCAACAGGAAGGAAGAAGCAGTGTGGTGGCTGCAGACAGAAGGCAGGCAAACATTCCCGGTAACACCAACATGAAGGAAGTTGCCAGGACAAATGTTAGGTCTTCCCGAGTCTGGTTGTTTTTTAAAGACTCTGACGATAACCCCAAAAAGGCCATTTGCACCACCTGCCAGGCCAGCATCAGCAGGGGTGGCAAAACGACCAGCCTGACAACCACCAGCATGATCAGGCACATGGCAGAAAAGCACCCGACTATGTGGGCCGAACCCCAGGGTCCAGGAACAGTGTCTGCGGGTGGCACCATTGCTTCTTCCGCTATTACGCATGCAAGCCAATCCCCTGTCCATGGTGCATGCGAAGATGCCTCCTGCCCTGCACCTGTTGTTGCACACTCTCAAGTAGCAGCATCAGGAAGCACGTTCACGTCCTTGTCCCAGCGCAGCGTTCAGTTGCCCATACCCCAGTCCTTGGAACGCAAGTGCAAATACGCAGCCAACGCCCCACAGGCCACACTACTAAATTCTCACATTTCACGACTGCTTGCGCTTGAAATGTTGCCTTTTAGGCTCGTGGAGACGGAGGCATTCTGCAACCTGATGGCGGCCATCCCTCGGTACTCGGTCCCCAGCCGCCACAATTTCTCCTGGTGTGCCGTCCCCGCATTACATAAGCACGTGTCCCAAAACATTAGCCGTGCCCTCAACTACGCAGTTAGAGGGAATGTCCACCTAACCACAGACACGTGGACAAGTGCTTTGGGCAGGGACGGTACATCTCGCTGACGGCACACTGGGTTAACATAGTGGAAGCCAGGACCCAGTCGGACCTTGGGACGGAACACATCCTCCCGACGCCAAGGATTGCGGGCCCTAGGTCAATCAGGGTGGCCCCCATGGTCTACATCTCCTGCCCCTCATCCTCCTCAGCCTCCTCCTCCTCTTCAGCCTCCGTCTCCGAAATGACCACATCAGTCACAAGCTGGAAGCACTGCAGCACTGCCTCGGCCAAGCGTCAAAAGGCTGTGCTGAAGCTAATATTCTTAGGTGACAAACCGCATAATGCTGAATGGTTGTGGACTGCTCTGAAAGAGCAGGCAGATCTGTGGCTGACACCGCTGAACCGACAGCCAGGCATGGTCGTGTGTGACAATGGCTGAAACCTGGTGGCGGCTATGAGGCGAAGGCGAGGTCACACACGTACCATGCCTGGCCCATGTGCTTAACCTCATGGTTCAGTGGTTTCTAAAATCCTACCCGGAGCTGCAGGATCTATTTGTTAAAGGAAGTCCGCCTGTGTGCCCATTTTAGAAAGTCACCTACAGCTTCCGCTGCCCTTGCTGTGTTTCAGCAGCGTTTGCAGCTTCCGGCTCACAGACAGGTGTGTGATTTCCCCATGCATTGGAACTCTACACTGCAGATGTTGGGAAGGATTTGTGAGCAGAAGAGGGCAGTTGTTGAGTACCAGCTTCAGCAAGGTCATCGGTATTCAGTTCAGACTCCACACATAAGACCTCAGGAGTGGACATGGATGTCAGACATATATACCATCCTCCAAAACTTTGAGGACTCCACCAAGATGGTGAGCGACGATGACGCCATAATTAGCATCACCATCCTGCTTCTTTGTCTTCTGAAACGCTCTCTGCTCACAATTAAAGAGGATGCATTGCAGGCGGAGCACGATGAGATGGAGCAAGGAACCATACAGGGTGATTCCACACAGTCCAGTCTCATCTCATCCCAATGTGAATTTGGTGACAGTGAGGAAGAGGAGGAGGAGGAAGAACAGGAGCTAGTTTCCTGCACTATAGACGGTACTACCTGCACAACTGTCATACCGTCTGTTCAGCGTAGATGGCCAGAGGACAGAGAGGAAGAGGAGGAGGGCATGGTCAGTCATCCTCTTGGTGAGGACATGGAAGTCTTCCCTGTTAGTAGTCTGGCACGCATGGCTGAGTTTATGTTACACTGCCTTTCCCATGACCTTCGCATTCTCAAAATTTTGGGTGACAGCCATTACTGGTTGGTGACACTTCTAGAGCCATGCTACACGGAGAACTTTATATCTCTTATTCCTGAGGCGGACAGGTCTACAAAAATGGGGCAGTACCAGAAGGCCCTTGTTGGGGAACTATTAAAAAAATTCCCATCTGAAAACGCTGGTGGCAGAGGGCACACTTCGTTGGACAACCAAGGAGTACAGGCGAGAGAGATACAACTTCAATCCAGCAGAGGCAGGGGAACACTGTCAAAGTTCTGAGAGAATTTTCTCAGCCCCTCCCATCGCACAAGCCCTGAGGCGTATGGTACTCTCACAAGGAGTGCAAAGTTTGGGAAGATGCTGAGGGAGTACCTTGCCGACCATACCAACGTCCTCCGTGATTCCTCTGTGCCTTATAATTATTGGGTATCCAACTGGATACGTGGAATGAACTGGCTCTCTATGCCTTGGAGGTCCTGGCCTGCCCTGCCACCAGCGTTTTATCAGAGCGGGTTTTTAGTGCCACTGGTGGAATTATAACTGATAAGCGCATCCGCATGTCAACTAAAAATGCTGACAGGCTGACTCTTATAAAAATGAACAAGGGCTGGATTGAGCCAGACTTCTCAACACCACCGAATGATAGCAGCGTAACATAAACTCAGATCCAGTGTCTTTTCTTGGGAAGTGTATTCCCATGCACCTTTTCACACCCAGACATGATATACGCTTCCTCATTTTGGCTATTTGCTCTTGTCCTCCTCCTTCTCCTCATCCTTCACCACCATATCACCAGGGTGACCGTGGTCCGTGATGCAACACCCACATAATTTTTTTAAAGGGTGTTTATGATGTCCGTAAAAAAAAATAATTATACAGTATGTTCATGTATACCCTCCAGGGGTAAATGTTTGTCAGCCCATACACTTAGTGCATGGGCATTACAAGTATAGGAGGCCCGCTCCTTTCTAATGGGAACATTTTTTTATGAGGCCCTCCTCCACGTCTCTTCCAAGGGGCATTGGAGTGCCTCCCAATTTTTGGCAGCTCTTGCATTCACTGCATAAGTCAACACTATGGGAGACCCACTTCCTAATAATTGGGAACATTTTTTCATGAGGGCCTCTGCATCTCTTCCAAGGGGCATTGGAGTGCCTCCAAATTTTTGGCAACCCTTGCATTCACTGCATAGGCCAGCACTATGGGAGACCCACTTCCTAGTAATTGGAACATTGTTTTGAGGAGGCCCTCTGACCTCCATGTCTCTTCCAAGGGGCATTGAAGTACCTCTAAATTTTTGGCAACCCTTGCATTCACTGCATAGGTCAACATTATGGGAGACCCACTTCCTAATGATGGGAACATTTTTTCATGAGGCCCTCTACATCTCTTCCAAGGGGCATTGGAGTGCATCCAAATATTTGGCAACCCTTGCATTCACGGCATAGGCCAGCACTATGGGAGACCCACTTCCTAATAATGGGAACATATTTTCATGAGGCCCTCTACGTCTCTTCAAAGGGGTATTGGAGTGAGTCCAAATTTTTGGCAACCCTTGCATTCACTGCATAGGCCAGCACTATGGGAGACCCACTTCCTAATAATGGGAACATTTTTTCATGAGGCCCTCTACGTCTCTTCAAAGGGGTATTGAAGTGCCTCCAAATTTTTGGCAACCCTTGCATTCACTGCATAGGCAAACACAATGGGAGACCCACTTCCTAATAATGGGAACATTGTTTTCAGGAGGCCCTCCTCTAAGTCTCTTCAAAGGGGTATTGGGGTGCGTCCAAATTTTGGGCAGCCCTCCCACTCACTGCATACGCAAGAACAGTATAGGAGACCCACTCTTTAGTAATGGGAACAATAAAACATAGCCGGTTGATGGCTCTCTAAGAATACTGAGGACCGACTGCTGGACCTTTAAGAATAGTAAAGGCCGCCTGATAGCCCTATAAAGATAGGCTTTGTGACTTTCAGAGTCCCTCCTTCATAAATGAAACACAATGTGTCTGATGATATCTCACACACCCCATGGCGAGATAAGGTTGTAAAATGTTAAAATGAAATTTCCTGGTAAATGCATTTGTCATGGTTGAAAGCAATGCAAAAGTGAAAAAAAAGCATCAAAAACGCTACGTGTGAATATAGCCCAAGGTGTGGAGGAGCATTTTTTTTTTTTGTTATTTATTTTGCTTTATATACAAATCATTACCCTGTAAAGGATGTTCCTTAACATATTTCCCTGGAAAATCCATTTTGGTTTCGTTTTGGTATGTTATATTGTGAGTCCGTAAAAGTGGCGTAATACCTCTGACATCATTGTTGACAGAAGTGACCTGGGAGTCAAAAATGCTTCCAGGGGTCTTCCCCATGCTGTTCCAATTTTTAGGCCCTCTACAGACCGCTGGGGGGGGGCCGCCAGAAAAATGCTCGAGTTTCCCATAGACTTACATTGGGCTCGTTGCTGGGGTCTAGCACCCGAGTATTCCAATTTGCTCGACCTGAGCATCAAGTAACCGAGCATTTTAGTGCTCGCTCATCACTGATCATAACATTTCAACAAACTATACTTTTTTGAAAATCTTCATTCGAAGGTGTCTTTGCTGTGCATAAAGACAGATATATCATCACTTATTTAATGAAATAGCAGTGCATAAATAAAAGAGTGGAAAAAACCTAGACATCAATGCATAAATTAACCAATTTTACATCAAAACTCTAGTAATTATTACAGAATGAATTATTAAAAATGCAAAGTGGTTTAATTTTTAATATGACACTTTGATCAAGGATTACCAGCAATTTACATTGCTGATCATTTACATAGTCTTAACAGGAAAAATATTGTAATGATTTTTAAAATATACTAATGTTCGGCTAAAATTATAGGAAACCTCTGTTTCTCAGATTTTTCTCTCAGTAGCTGACATTTCTTTATTAATTGCTACAAAACAGGGCAAGGTGATTCAAATAAAGCTAAGCATAATCTTTTTTTTTCTAAGCTGAGCATCAATTCACTATTTAAAATTCAAATCTGCAGTTACAAAATGGTAAAAAAAAACGGCAGGCAGAGGGTTGTAATAACACTTATTTCGATAAATGAGCTTCATTACTTCTGCAAAAGAACAATCCCTCTTAATTTAATCTCTTGTAGTGCTCATGCAATGCATTGCTCGGCAGTGGACAGAGTTAATTAAGATCAATATTGATCGCTGCAAAGAAAATGGAATCTCTCATTTTTTGTTTTGCCTCAAATGAGAGCACTAATAACATTGTGTAAGGTCTCAAAAGACATATTCATGTGAAATGTACATTATAAGAAACACGGAACTGTTACGAAAAAGAGGAATCCAATAGTTTAATATGGTTATGTTTAACCTGGGACCAAAACGACACAAGGTTCTGACCTAATTTCATGTAATGAAATTAGACTACCAACTCCCAAACAAAAGATCATTTTTTATCTTCTGCCAGGGAATTTTTTATCTTCTGCCAGGGAAATAGCGTGAAAGGATAAAATAAAAAAATATATATTATGTGCATCTGTCCAACGCTTGTGTCTGCATTCACTTGAGCCAAGCCATGAAGTTATGGTATCATATGTCATAAATGTACAAGTAACTGACCTGTTTTGGGAGTACACTGGTCCTTCAAGATAAATAATACCACTTACCTTAAAGAAAGGTCTTGCCCATTCCTGGGCGCAGCAAGCAGGAAGACATGTGGGAAGCGAGGACTTGGCACACTCAATAAGGAGTAGTAGGATGGGTAAAGTGGAACCCAACAGGGATGGAAGCAAGTTGAAGCATAGTATGCACAGATGGTGCAGCACACCAAACACAAGTCTAGAGTCTTATGACCTTTTGTGGCTTACCCTCTTTGTGGAGTGTATCAATGACTGCCTTCTGGACATCTGTCAAGTCAGCTGTCTTCCTGTCTTTTTATATTGAAGAACTGAAATAAATTAACTTTTTGATGATATTCTAATTTAGTGAGAAGCACTTGTACATGCAGAGCTTAGTATATGAGAACTGAAGAGAGAAGTGCAAATGAGAAGCTCAATCGGGATTCTGTTTACAGAATAAACAAGGTGATTGCCACTGGAGAATCTGGCTGTAGCCTTGTGGTCTGGAACGGAACATCTCTTAAGAAATATTTTTGTCATTGAACATGTTTGGAAGGGTTCAATAACTAATATAGTCTAAAATGTATTGTGTTGGCAAAATAATTTTTTTTTATATTAAATATTGTATACTTGGTACATCAAATATGAGTTATAAGTAGTTTCTCCATCCCCGAAATATATTAAGGCTAAGTTCCCACAATAAGTATTTGGTTCATTTTTGATGCTGCAAATTGTCTGCAGCATTTCTGCACAAATTAGTTAATTAAGATTACTTGCATTATTTTATTATGACTATTTTATTATGGTTTTAGTAAAATATTTGTAACATGCATTTTTATTGCAATTTTTTCACTACAGTTTTTGTCTCTTTTTGGTATTTCATTTTTTAACCCCTTCATAATCGATTATGCATATTTACAACATCGACCATGTCCCTGTCTTTCCCGTAACCTGATGGCTGATTTAATTAGAAATCAAGTGCCTCTAACAGCCATGGGTGGAACTTTGCCGTTAATCAGTTAAAAAAATATTGTGGAATTGCCCCTATTTTTTGCAATTTCACCGCACTTGGAATTTTTTCCCATTTTCCAGTACACTGTGTGGCAGAATGAATGGTGTCATTCAAAATAACAACTCATCATGCAAAAACCAAGCCCTCATATGGCTATATGGCTGGAAAAATAAAACAATTGTGGCTCTTGGAAAAAGTGTAGGGAAAAACTAAAAATGGAAAATCGTCCAGGAATGAAGGAATTAAGGAGTAGCTAAACTTTAATTTTTGGGTTTTTTTCTTAGAACTTTGTCCAGCATGGGAAGTTATGAAACTTTGCAAATAACTTTATTAGGGGATTTGTTTTCATTCCTGTAAAAAAGTTGCAGAGCACTCAGAGAAGTAGATAAGTGTTGACTGTTTCACTGCCATCATCTGTAGTCCAAATTAATACATTCTGATATCAATGCAACTAAAGGTAGACAAATAGACTGGGGAAAGGCAAGTGTTTGGAAGCCACTTACAAGCGATATTTTTTTTACAAAATTGAAGATAAATTCCCTAATAAAGTGATTTGCAAAGTTTCATATGTTTCCAGTTATAAAAAAATTAAAAGCTTCGCTACTCTTTAAAAAAACACTATGTTGTTTTAGCTTTGATAAAACAAATTGATAAAGTCATGCACGGATTACATGCATGTGTACATTCTTTACGCTGCTGAAATGTGATTTCCACATCTTATTCAAGTCTATGGGGAGAATTTGGAAACAACACACATATTTACTGCAAGAAAAATTGACATGCTGCAGATTTCAAAATTCTACCACCGGTCAGTTTCTGCAGCATGAAAAAAAAAGCACATTGTGATTCATATAAATCCCATACACTGGTGCTTAAACTCTAGTACACTGTAGGGGGTGTGCATGAAAGTGGACAGCAGGAAAAAATCTACCAAATAGTTATTGTGGGAACTTAGCATAAACGTTAAATAAATTTTACATATCTTAAAATATTACATACGAATGATACAATCTTATGCACAAAAAATAAGTCTTAAAACATCTATACTGTCCAAAAATAGGGTACAGAGGTAAACATGCCATGTACCAATGGGTCTATTATCCTCCGACGGAGATGAGGGAAGAGATTTGACTTAAACTAAAGGCCCCGTCACACTAAGCGATGCAGCAGCGATCCCGACAACGATACGACCTGTCAGGGATCGTTGCTGCATCGCTAATACATCGCTGGTGAGCTGTCAAACAGGCAGGCTCACCAGCGATCAGGGGAGCAACGATATCGTGGAAAGAATCGTTCCACGATGTCCTGCTCCCGTTACCAGCCTGCTGAAGCAGGAGCAGGCTGGTAACTATGGTAAACATCGGGTTACTAAGTGCGCGTGTGCCCCTAGTAACCCGCTGTTTACCATGGATACCACTCTGCTACCGTGCGCTGGAGCCTCCGCTCACAGTAGCAGAGTGGTATCTATGGTAAACAGCGGGTTACTAAGTGCGCGCGTGCCCCTAGTAACCCGATGTTTACCATGGTTACCAGCCAGATCGTTGGTCCCGCTGGTCACACACAGCGATGTGTGCTGGCCAGCGGGAGGCCAACGACCAGAAAATGGTCCAGGACACTTTGCAACGATCAGCGACCTCACAGCAGGGGCCTGATCGCTGCAAAGTGTCACACATAGCGACATCGCTGGTGAGGTCGCTGGTGAGTCACCAAAACCGTGACACAGCAGCGATCTCGCTAGCGATATCGCTTAGTGTGACGGGGCCTTAGGGCTATATTCGAATTTGGTTGCACAACAGGAAGATCTCATTGTCACATTGAACATTGTATCTATGGACTTACAATGTGGTTGTGGAGCTTGTAATAACACAAAACCTATACCTCATTTGCAGCAATTTCTTACAGTAGAGTCACGCCTCTTAAATTGACGCGCAATAGCAAGTCTCAAGGAAAGGGCACACTTTTTCTTAAGCGCAGCTTGTTGCCAACGCAAGATGTGGTTTTAGCCTTAATGGTGGTGATGGATTCACATTCAGTAGTGGGAAAACTAGTGAACAAAATCTATCAAACTTTTGTTTTTGCTGTTTACTTGCTAACTCCCCAAATAACGTGTCTTCATGTTTAGGGTAGAGCGAACCCGTGGATATTCTGGTTCGTCAGGTTCGACCAAACTTTTGTCCAAAGATCAGTTCGGGTACCAGAACTCTACCCGAACTTGAACCCAAACCTCATAGAATTCAATGGGGACCAGAACATTGGTGTTGTAATAGGTCTTTCTCTCTCTCCTCTCAGAGCTCTGAACAGTAAAACAGATTTCCGGGAACGTTACATTTTGGGTTTGCTCATCTATATTCATGATATTTTTCTTGCTGTCCCAGTTACTCTAAGTGCATTTTTTATCATGTAAGAACAATTTTTCTAGAGTAAAACTGCTTAAAGTGTCTCAAAACTTTTGCACAACTCAAATATGTTCAAAATTTTTGCCACTTTTCACCTTTTTACTCTAGTGTCAGCCAGCTCCTCCAACTTTTGGAAAAATGCGCAAACCTTTGACTGGATGGTGTGTGGCCAAGTGCACCCAACAAATAAATCATAACACTATGTAACAATTTTTTTTTTGTTCCTGGGTACAAAGTGTGTTTTCCTAACCCGTTATGTCTAATACAAATAGAAAATAGTTGTTGTTCCACAAAAACTTTGCTTCTGTGATCAGGACAATGAAATTTTGAAATTTGTCTGTTTTCAGGAAAATTCTCGATTCCTATTCAATACTGAGTAGTCTTCTAGAATATTCTTGAACTGCAACAATTGTACAGAAGTTTCTACAATTTTCCAGAATTATCTAGAAGTTTCTAGAAACTTTTAGAACTTTCTAGAACGTTCTCGGACTGTTCAATAGTAGTCATACAAGTATAAAAGCACAGGTGACTCGAACCAACATTTCGGTTTATGCTATTGCTGAGTAAGAGAATAACAAATCTCAGTTAATCGGACACTGTCAGGTAATTTTTCAGTATGATACTAATATTATCCTTGATTAGGGCCTGGACAGACCTTTTAAAAACATGTAAAATCATTATTCTACCCTTTGTAGTTTCCATGTTATCAGCATTGTCAGACCCTGCAGGGAGCTGGTACATTAGTCCTCTCCATTATAAGCAAACAAGAATAGTCCGGCTGCTGTATAAACTGTCATGTAATTATGCACTCCCTCTCAGCAGGTCCCTACTCCCTCCTCCCTTGGCTCTCAGTGCAGTGTCAGGTTTCAGTTTCCATAGGAGCTACTGTACTGTTCTGTTGGGGACACAGAGGGAGAGAGCTATTTATTTTAGATGGCATCATGAGGTTGTTTGCACCCACAGATGCATTTTGCTACGTGTGTGGACAATTTATAAAGACAAGAGCGAGAAAGTATTCCGTGAAAGCATGTTGTAAGATGTGCGAGGCATACAAGGCATATTTCGGCATGCCTTTCGGGGATCAAGACAAGTCCTGGGGACCACATTTCACATTCGAATATTGCAAGAAAACTCTTCAAGGTAAGGTGAACAATTGCTGCTCGTTTAGATGGCAGTGCTTTATTTTGTAGAATTTCAATGATTTAGATCTACTACAGTTTAAGGAGTTGCAATTGACAAAATTGTTCACATATGTCAATGCACTATAGTAAAATATGTATTAAGTAATCTGTAAAATTTCCTGATTTTAAATTTATATAATTAATTATATCTGCTATTGTACAGGTTTGTACAGGGTAGAAAAGAGAGTCATGACGTTTGCTATCCCGCAAATTTGGCGGCAACCGACAGACCACTCAAGCAACTGCTTCTTCTGCACGGTGGACCCTGCCAAACGTCGCACAGGCAAGAATGCGCCTCAAATCCATTGCTCTAGTACCACACTGCCCCGAGCTGCCTGTTCCAACTTCCCTGAAGAGGGATCAGCCATCTTCAGGAAAAAGCAGCAAATCAGACAGCGAGAAAGATATTGGATATCAAAATAACGTTTTCACAGATGCGGTTGAGGAGAGAAGGCCATACTTTCCTAAACAGAAAGACGTCAACAATCTGATCAGAAACCTTCATCTTACCAAGTCCAATGCTGAGCTTCTGACATCCAGGCTCAAGCAGTGGAACTTGTTGGATGAAAGTGTGCAAGTCACAGATCAGAGAAAGCGTCACCAAACATTTTCCAACTTCTTCAGTCAGGAAGATGGGTTGTGTTTCTGCAACAATGTGGCCGGTCTTTTTGAGGCTATAGGTATCACCTGTAACCCGAGTGAATGGCGCCTATTCTTAGACAGTTCATCCCGGAGCCTCAAAGCTGTGCTGCTTCACAACGGAAACAACTACCCGTCTCTCCCTATGGCTCACTCTGTGTATCTCAAAGAGGACTACACCAGTGTCAAGATGTTGCTGAGTGCCTTGAAGTATGGCGACTATGGATAGGAGGTCATCGGAGACTTCAAAATGGTGTCATTCCTGATAGGCCTTCAAGGCAGTTTCACAAAATTTCCTTGTTTCCTTTGCCTCTGGGACAGCCGTGACACTAAGGCGCACTATCACAGAAAGGACTGGCCACAGAGGACTGAGTTCTCTGTGGGGAAGAGCAACGTCAAGTGGGAGCCACTGATAGAACCTCTGAAGGTGCTGATGCCACCACTGCACATCAAGTTAGGCCTCATCAAGCAATTTGTCAAGGAGTCTGCAGCTTTCAAGTACCTCCAAGACCTCTTTCCAAAGCTGTCCGAGGCAAAGGTCAAGGCTGATATCTTCATCGGACCACAGATCAAGAAGATCATAAAATGTGACGAGTTCGCCAAGCTGCTGAACAAGACGGAGAAAACGGCGTGGAACAGTTTAGTTGCAGTGGTTCATAGCTTCCTGGGTAATCACAAGACTGAAAACTATGCGCAGTTGGTTCAGACTCTCATAAAAAATTACGCCATAATGGGATTCTGAATGTCTCTCCATATCCTTGACGCTCATCTTGACAAATTCAAGGAGAACATGGGAGCTTACTCAGAGGAGCAAGGCGAGCGCTTTCATCAAGATATATTGGACTTTGAAATTCGTTATAAAGTTCACTATAACGAAAACATGATGGGGGACTACATTTGAGGGCTTCTTCGAGAAAGTGATTTGCAGTACACTCGCAAATCTAGAAAACCTACTCATTTCTGAACCTTTTTGAGTGATTTTTGACTGTCTTTGTCTATTTACCATGCAAGTGTTGTTTTGTATCCGACCGCATGAACGAAAATATAATTTCCTTTTTTTGTCACAATAAATACGAATTTTTTCTGGGCTGTGGTCATAAAATCAAAGTTTGTGCTAAATGTAGTCGTTTTTCCATAGTCTTTAAACATAAGTGTAACATACCTGGTGGCATCCTTGCATAGTGGTCCATCTCCCACTGTGCAAGAGTGTGCACTTGATCTCCAGTCCAGTCTGCTAGCCTGGCTTCCCTCCATGCTGTCTGCTTGCCTCTGTTTCTGCTGCTTAAGGACGGCGCCCGATCACTTCCTGCTTCTTGTAGCTGCTGCGGGCACACCCCTTGTGCGTCCTCAGCCTATTGCTGTCTGTCACCTGGTATTTATCCCAGCTCCTCCCTTGTATCCTTACCTGAGCATTGTGTTTCATTCAGTGTGCTCTTTCACTCTGAATGTGCCAGGTCCCTTTCTGTGTTTGCTTGCCTGCCTTTCCTGGAGGCTGTATTTCCAGGCCTGTCTGAACTCGCTCCTTGCCTGTTCGTTCCACCTTCTAGGGGCCGCATACCTAGACCCGCTCCTGTATCTTGTCTGTACTGTCTGAACACGCTTCTAGCCTGTTCCTTCCACCTTCTAGGGGCTGCATACCTAGACCCGCTCCTGTATCTTGTCTGTCCTGTCTGAACACGCTCCTAGCCTGTTCCTTCCGCCTTCTAGGGGCTGCATACCTAGACCCGCTCTTGTATCTTGCTACTGTGTCTGTTCTTGTCTGTATTCTCTTCTAGCCTGTTTCCTGTTTTTCTCTATGTCCGTACCTTTCCTTTTTCTGCAGAGTCTGAACTCGTACCTAACTCCTGTTCGTTGTCACTGTACTTCCGTTTGTGAGTTCGTGGTCCACTCGCTACTTCACTGCAAGTACCCTGTGGGTATCTGGTTCTGCCTTTCCCTTCCTGTCTGTTCCGTGTGAACAGAGCCCTGTCCCCTCTGCCCTGCCTCGCTTTCCGCTCCTGCGGTTCTCGCCCCGCTCTGACCCTTTGCTCGCTGCTCCGGCAGTCTCGCTCTGCTCTGACCCTTTGCTCGCTGATCCGGCAGTCTCGCTCTGCTCTGACCCTTTGCTCGCTGCTCCAGCAGTCTCGCTCTGCTCTGACCCTTTGCTCGCTGTTCCGGCAGTCTCGCTCTGCTCTGACCCTTTGCTCGCTGCTCCGGCAGTCTCGCTCTGCTCTGACCCATTGCTCGCTGCTCCGGCAGTCTCGCTCTGCTCTGACCCTTTGCTCGCTGCTCCGGCAGTCTCGCTCTGCTCTGACCCTTTGCTCGCTGCTCCGGCAGTCTCGCTCTGCTCTGACCCTTTGCTCGCTGCTCCGGCGGCCTCGTCCTGCTCTACTCTTGCTCACCGCTCCAGGCAGCCTCGTCCTGCTCTACTGTTGCTCACCACTCCAGGAGGCCTCGTCCTGCTCTACTCTTGCTCACCGCTCCAGACGGCCTCATCCTGCTCTACTCTCGCTCACCGCTCCAGGCGGCCTCATCCTGCTCTACTCTTGCTCACCGCTCCAGGCGGCCTCGTCCTGCTCTACTCTTGCTCACTGCTCCAGGCGGCCTCGTCCTGCTCTACTCTTGCTCACCGCTCCAGGCGGCCTCGTCCTGCTCTACTCTCGCTCACCGCTCCAGGTGGCCTCGTCCTGCTCTTTTCTCGCTCACCACTCTAGGCGGTCTTGTCTTGCCCTGCTCTCGCTCACCACTCTGGGCGGCCTCACTCTGCTGTGTTTGTCCGCCACATCTGTGGTTCTGTTCCTGAGTCCCAGTGTGTACTGGGTCCTATCCCGCCTGTGTTCCAACCTGCTAATGCCTCCCTGTCTGCACTCTAGCCGTGCTTGCTTGTACCCCCCTGCCTGCATACCCGCCTGCCTGCAAACCAGTCGTGCCTGCCTATACCCACCAGTCTGTGTGCCAGCCTAACCTGTCTGTTCCTGTATTCCCCGGTGTGGGTCAACAGCCGTGTCCAGGGTCTGTCCTGGAGTAGCACCTGGTCCCTCTGCTCGGTTCCTCCTTGGTGCACTGGCGTCGTATGCCGTCGTGCGACCCTGGTCGGATCGGGTGAATACTTAGTTACGCCCCTCCAGGCATTCACTCTCCGGCACGGTCCAGTGGAATCACTACATATACACGCTGTTATGCACACGCCCGGGCTAAGCGGCGTGTGCGTGTGATTGGAAGTGATTCCACTGGACCGTGCCGGAGAGTGAATGCCTGGAGGGGCGTAACTAAGTATCTACCCGATCCGACCAAGGTGGCACGACGGCATACGACGCCAGAGCACCGAGGAGGAACCGGGCAGAGGGACCAGGTGCTACTCCAGGACAGACCCCGGACACGGCTGTTGACCCACACAGGGGAATACAGGAACAGGCTGGTAGGCTGGCACACAGACTGGTGGGTATAGGCAGGCACGACTGGTATGCAGGCAGGCGGGTATGCAGGCAGGGGGGTAAAGGCAAGCACAGCTAGAGTGCAGACAGGGAGGCACTAGCAGGTAGGAACACAGGCGGGATAGGACCCAGTACACACCGGGACTCAGGAACAATACAGGCAGAAGGGTACAGGCAGGGCAGGACAGGACTGCCGGAGCAGCGGGCAGAAGCAGGGCAGGACAGGACTCTGTTCACACGGAACAGACAGGAAGGGAAAGACAGAGCCAGACACCCACAGGGTACTTGCAGTGAAGTAGCGAGTGGACCACAAACTCACAAACGGGAGTACAGAGACAACAGGCAGGAGTTAGGTACGAGTTCAGACTCTGCAGAAAAAGGAAGGGAACGGACATAGAGGAAAAACAGGTAAAGGATAGGAGAGAGTTCAGACTGGAACTGAGTGTACGGAGGAGACCGACACTGCAGCGGGATACAGGAGCGGGTCTGGGAATACTGCCCCCAGAGAGGCGGGAAGAACAGGCAAGGAGCGTGTTCAGACAGGACAGACAAGATACACAGAAAGGACTCAGTTCAGACACGGGAACTAATACCGCAAAGCAGGAGAAATACAGGACTTAGTTCAGACACGGGAACTAATACCGCAAAGCAGGAGACATACAGGACACAGTTCAGACAGGCCTGGAAATACAGCCTCCAGGAAAGGCAGACAAGGAAACAAAGACGGGACCTGGCACCTTCAGAGTGCAAACACACACTGAAGGAAAACACTATGCTCAGGCAGGGATAGAAGGGAGCTGCTGAGCTATATACCAAGTGTCAGACAGCAATAGGCTGAGGACGCACAAGGGGCGTGACCCACAGCAGGTACAAAGAGCAGGAAGTGATCGGGCGCCGCCCTTAAGCAGCAGAGACAGACACAAACAGACAGCATGGAGGGAAGCCAGAGAGACATTCTGGACAGGAGATCAAGTGCGCTCTCTTGCACAGTGGGAGATGGACCACCATGCAAGGACGCCGCCAGGTATGTTACAGTACCTCCCCCCTTACGCCCCCTCTTCTTCAGGCCTGCCAGAATCTTCCGCAGGGAATTCGAGGGCCAGTCGTTCACTGGGTTGGAGGGGGACAGAGACTTAAGGGTAATCTCTGCTTCGAGGTACATCTTGTCAAGCTCACAGGAAGAAATAGACGGGTTATCAGGTACATAATGAGGAAAAGTCACTGTCTCTTTGTTATCTGGTGGTATCCTGGAGGATTCAGGAAACAACTGGAGGTCCTCCGCCGGGTCAGAAGAGTGCAGAGGCTCAGAGAAAACAACTGCTTCAGAGTACACTAGGTCGGACTCACTGGAGGAAGCAGGCGAGGTATCGGGTACCGAGTATAGGAAAGTCTCTGTCCATTCACCACCAGGTGGCACCCCGAAGGGTTCTGGAGACAGCTGGCGGTCCTCCGCCTGGTCAGAGGGGTGTAGAGACTCACGGGTAACCTCTGCTTCAGAGTACACTAGGTCGGACTCACTGGAGGAAGCAGGCGAGGTATCGGGTACCGAGTATAGGAAAGTCTCTGTCCATTCACCACCAGGTGGCACCCCGAAGGGTTCTGGAGACAGCTGGCGGTCCTCCGCCTGGTCAGAGGGGTGTAGAGACTCACGGGTAACCTCTGCTTCAGAGTACACTAGGTCGGACTCACTGGACGAAGCAAGCGAGGTATCAGATCCAGGATATAGGAAAGTCTCTGTCCATTCACCACCAGGTGGCACCCCGAAGGATTCTGAACACAACTGGAGGTCCTCCGCCTGGTCGGAGGGGTGTAGAGACTCAGGAGTAACCTCTGCTTCGGAGTACACTAAGTTGGACTCACTGGACGAAGCGAGCGAGGTATCAGGTACAGAGTATAGGAGAGTCTCTGTCCTTTCGCTACCAGGTAGCACCCCGAAGGGTTCAGGAGACAACTGGAGATCCTCCGCCTGGTCGGAGGGGTGTAGAGACTCGGAGGTAACTACCACTTTGGGGTACCCATTGTCAGGCTCACAGGACGAAGCGGACAAAGTATTGAGTACCGGGTGTAGAGAAGTCTCTCTCCATTTGTCATCGAGTGGTATCCCGGAGGGTTCAGGAGGCAACAGGGGATCCTCCGCCAGGTAGTAGAGGTGCACAGACTCTGAGGTAACCACAGCTTTGGAGCATCCTTGGACATGCACACCGGTTAAAGAGAAAGAAGCATCTGATGCCGGGTGCAGGAAGTTCTCCTGTGTGGAGTCTGGATGGGCAGAAGTCTCTTCGGCCAGGAGAACTGGTGCACTACCCACGCACATTACCCATTGGGGTTTCTCCGGGATACAGGGAGATGAAGCTTCAGTAGGGACTTCAAGGTTGGGGTCAGGAGGTCTCAGGGAGGACAGACCCTGGCGAGACGGCTTGCCTCTAAGTCTAGCACGTCTGGACTGCCTCTTGAGGTTGAGAGAAGTATTCCGGAAAGCGTAGTCACCCTGTGAGGATTCTGGGTGGGCAGTAGTCTCATTGGGCTGGAGGACTATTGCGCTACCCACACACATTACCCGTCGGGGCTGCTCCGGGATATTGGGAAGTGAAGCTTCAGCAGGGGCTTCAGAGTTAGGGTCCTCGAAGACCATACGAAAGGCCACCAGGAAGGCCTGCAGGTCAAGGATGACAGGATCCCATGCTTCCCATAGGGGGGTGACCCATTTCAAGGCATCACCCGCTAGGTAGTCAATCATAAAGGCCACTTTAGCCCAATCGGAAGGAAAATAGAGAGGGTAGGCCTTAAAGTGTAGCATGCATTGCTCCACAAATGCACGACACTGTCTTGGATCCCCATAGTAACGTGGCGGATCCGCAGGAACGAGAGCTGATAGATCCATCTGGACGGGTGCGTAATTCGCCTGGAACTCAGCTAAAGGGGGAAAAAAAAATTATTTATTTATTTTAATGCATGTATTCGCTGGAAAAACTTCTCAAAGAGCGAAGGCCGTGGGGCTCAACGGGAACCATGGCCTGAGCATGCTGTTATGCACACGCCCGGGCTAAGCGGCGTGTGCGTGTGATTGGAAGTGATTCCACTGGACCGTGCCGGAGAGTGAATGCCTGGAGGGGCGTAACTAAGTATCTACCCGATCCGACCAAGGTGGCACGACGGCATACGACGCCAGAGCACCGAGGAGGAACCGGGCAGAGGGACCAGGTGCTACTCCAGGACAGACCCCGGACACGGCTGTTGACCCACACAGGGGAATACAGGAACAGGCTGGTAGGCTGGCACACAGACTGGTGGGTATAGGCAGGCACGACTGGTATGCAGGCAGGCGGGTATGCAGGCAGGGGGGTAAAGGCAAGCACAGCTAGAGTGCAGACAGGGAGGCACTAGCAGGTAGGAACACAGGCGGGATAGGACCCAGTACACACCGGGACTCAGGAACAATACAGGCAGAAGGGTACAGGCAGGGCAGGACAGGACTGCCGGAGCAGCGGGCAGAAGCAGGGCAGGACAGGACTCTGTTCACACGGAACAGACAGGAAGGGAAAGACAGAGCCAGACACCCACAGGGTACTTGCAGTGAAGTAGCGAGTGGACCACAAACTCACAAACGGGAGTACAGAGACAACAGGCAGGAGTTAGGTACGAGTTCAGACTCTGCAGAAAAAGGAAGGGAACGGACATAGAGGAAAAACAGGTAAAGGATAGGAGAGAGTTCAGACTGGAACTGAGTGTACGGAGGAGACCGACACTGCAGCGGGATACAGGAGCGGGTCTGGGAATACTGCCCCCAGAGAGGCGGGAAGAACAGGCAAGGAGCGTGTTCAGACAGGACAGACAAGATACACAGAAAGGACTCAGTTCAGACACGGGAACTAATACCGCAAAGCAGGAGAAATACAGGACTTAGTTCAGACACGGGAACTAATACCGCAAAGCAGGAGACATACAGGACACAGTTCAGACAGGCCTGGAAATACAGCCTCCAGGAAAGGCAGACAAGGAAACAAAGACGGGACCTGGCACCTTCAGAGTGCAAACACACACTGAAGGAAAACACTATGCTCAGGCAGGGATAGAAGGGAGCTGCTGAGCTATATACCAAGTGTCAGACAGCAATAGGCTGAGGACGCACAAGGGGCGTGACCCACAGCAGGTACAAAGAGCAGGAAGTGATCGGGCGCCGCCCTTAAGCAGCAGAGACAGACACAAACAGACAGCATGGAGGGAAGCCAGAGAGACATTCTGGACAGGAGATCAAGTGCGCTCTCTTGCACAGTGGGAGATGGACCACCATGCAAGGACGCCGCCAGGTATGTTACACACGCACACGCCGCTCAGCCCGGGCGTGTGCATTACAATAAGCAGTTGAAATATTACACTTGGAAGCCAGGAACAAAATTGTGTTACATAGTGTTACAGCTCAGTAGTGGCGTAAACTATGACATAAATGTATGTCAACTCCAGCATGGTGTACATTTCTGGAATGGCGCATGACAGTCGAAAGATGCGCCAAATTCAATTAAGAAATGCAGGCCTAGTAATGCAGTTGGTGCTTCTCTGACACACTGAATTAAAATGGCACACAAAACATCAGTTTAAATAAACTGGGGAGATAATCGACTTTGTAAATGTTAAAAGTAGTCTAATTCTTGTCAACTTTTTCAGGAATTAATGGTTCTAACACTGCTGTAACCTCCTATCTAAAGGATTGCAAATATTAAAAAATGATATTTAAAAACAGATGACGCTTAATGTCACTTCATGATTAATACATCACAAATTATAAAGAAGATATTGAACATTGGAACTTTTTGACACTAAATAAAAGGAGCTACCCTTTCACGTGAATAAGGAATGAGGTACAAAGCAATTCACAGACAGCAGATATACAATAAATAGGAATGAATAATAATGAACCTTTGAAGTAGCAGCCAAAAGATCCATTAGAAACAATAATCACAGAGTGCTGGTATCATGTATAAATGGTGAGATACAGTACGCTGACACTGCATTGAAAAGGAACCATCAGAAACTTAAACACTTACTGATTACACAACTGAAAATATTTAATTGAAGTTGCTATACAGCGGTAATTGAAAAAAATACACTTCAACTTGAAAATTGTTTGCTTTCTTAACCCCTTCCTGACATGGCTATTTTCCATTTTTTGCATTTTCATTTTTTACTTTTCTTTTTCCAAGGGCCAAGGGCTTGCTTTTTTTTGTGGGATGAGTTATAATTTTGAATAACACCTTTAATTTCATCATGTGATGTATAAGGATGAGCAAACCGGAATTGTAAAGTTCAGGGTTCGTACCTAGTGTCTGGTACCGAACGCCAAACACGAACTTTTTACCGGATGTCCGATTTACTGTTCGGGAGTACTGTGCATAAAAAAGTTTGTTTTACTCTACATCTGTGTCTGTGGGAGTACTGCGCATAAAAAACACTTTTTTTTTACTCTGCACCTGTGTTTGTGGGAGTACTGTGTCAACAAAACATTTTTTAACTGTGCACCTGTGTCTGTGGGGGTACTGTGCTTAAAAAAAGCCACTTTTTTAACTGTGTTCCTGTTTCTGTGAAAGTACTGTGCCTAAAATCCACCTTTTTAATTCTGCAGCCATGCCTGTGGAAGTACTGTGCCAAAAAGCCTGTGTGTGTACTCTGCATGCATCTCTGTG
The DNA here is from genome assembly GCF_046119375.1 of Phyllobates terribilis. Classification (NCBI taxonomy): domain Eukaryota; kingdom Metazoa; phylum Chordata; class Amphibia; order Anura; family Dendrobatidae; genus Phyllobates; species Phyllobates terribilis. The sequence continues at coordinate 418,200,484 of NW_027362762.1, read as the reverse complement.
GAGGTACTCTGCAAAAAACCTGTGTGGGAGTACTTTGCAAACACACTCAGTGTTTTTTTTTTTTTTTTTTAATTTGTGGATGCCCCAAAACATTGGGAATGGCATATAGAACAAACTCCAGTGGAGTATAACAATGGCTGGGTGCAAATGGGATACTTCTATATTCTGTTTTCTGGCTGCTGTCTGTCTAGCTTAACACAGGTGTTTTCATTTCTCCGCCTATCACCTTTTGGGTGCACTTTAAATTCTGTCCCCAAGCGGGCATTTCCTGCTGGCATAGATTCATTTAGATGTTTTGACATTCTATTGATGTTTGGAGCCAGTCTGTGAGCTTTCAGCTAAGGATTTTCGCCTTGTTGTTTCTTTGCTATATCTTGCACATATCTTCTGTTTATCTTTAGTAAGTTGGCTGTATATTTGTTAACAGTAATTGCTTTATTCTATGTTTGGCATTTCATTATTTGCTTTACTCACACTAACGTCTTTCCATTTTTGAGCACACTTCTGTTGTAGTTAATTTACACTCTGCTCTGCCCTCTGGTTCTTTAGGAGGAACATGAAGCAACTCGATGGCTATTTAAGCAGGTTGGGTCCGAGTTGCCATCTCCTAATTCTGTGATTAGGGCTATCTCTGTAATCGCAGGCACCACTAGGGACTGCAGTGTCAGAAGTGTCAGGATATCTAATCTGTACAGGAATCGGTAGAGTCAGTTACATTTTTTTAGTGTATAACCTATTAATCCCGAATGAGTTGCTACATAGGCATAACAGAAACGCTGCCTCCTGCTAATATGGACCATATCAAAAAATGTCCCCTGGCTGGACAGTTTTGCACCTAGCCACTGTTGGTACAGGAACCCATGCTCCAAGAAATGTGTGGACAACTGGCCTGATAATGGTGTCAATGGTCCCTGTTCCTCCTCCTTTTCCTCCTGTGCCAAAATGCTTTCTGCCTCAAGCCCAGCCACCACAACATTTATTCTGTGGGAAGTTAGAGACTGGTCCAAAGACATACTGATTGGGAATGTAGATTGTGATCCCCAATGGGGACAGTGCCCATAATGTCTGTAAAATTGTCTGAATTGTTAAGCGCTGGGGAATATGTTGGCGCTATATAAATAAAAAGATTATTATTATTATTTGGGCAATGTACCTATGGTTATGTGTACCTTTACACTGATGGTGTTGCTCAGTGCACACTTCATTTTGTCAGCAACATGTTTGTACAGGGAAGGGATGGCCCACTGGAAAAGTAGTGAGGGCTGGGAACCACGTACTGTGGTTCCCATGATCCCAACATATTGTTACAAATCACTTGTGAGGCCACATGTAGAATATGTGGGATCCAGTGTTTAAAGGATGGTGTGGAGATCCTCGGTGACTGCTGGTGGTGGTGTTGTCACATCCTCTCTTTGCCAGGAACCAGGTGGCCCTGTTGCTTGGGAGGGGGAGGAAGAGGATGAGACCTCAGAAGAAGCAGGAGGAGGTTCAGATTTTTCCTGTTTTTTCAAGTCTGTGCTCTACTGCAGCTCGTGCTTTGCAATCAGATGCCTTGTCATCAGGTGGTGCTCAGGTTAAGAACATTTATGCCTCGCTTCAGTCTCTGATGGCACAGTGTGCAAACCAGCTGTCTCTTGTCATCAGCATATTGCCTGAAGAAATGCCACACCAGAGAGCTCCTTTGAGCTGGCTTTGGTGTACTCAGTTCGTTGGTGCGGTGGGCAGTAGCAGCTGACGTACTGGCTATGGTCTGGCCGCTGTGCTTTTGCACCCTGCTCCTTCTACTGTGCAGCTGGGGCAGCATTGCCACTTCCTCTTCCTCCAAACTGAACACATCACACTTATGGCCTTCATTCCATGTGGGGTCTAGGACTTCATGATCCTCCACATCATCTTCCATCTACTCCTCACCCATGCCCTCCTTACCGGTCTGCACACTGCCGAAAGACACAGCAGTTGGCACCTGTGTTTCATCATCATCAGAGATGTGCTGCTGTGGTCTGCTGACCATGTGCACTAACCCTCCCACATACTCATCCGCCAACTGAACAAGTAGTTGGGCATCAGTGCACTCAATCTCTTCCACTTGAGGTGCATGGCCAGGTGGATGACCCATAGAACCCCAGCCAGCGAAGACATCAAAAAGCAGAAATGACTGTTGCATGACTTGGGGCTCAGACTGCTTGGTTGATTTGCAAGGGGGTGAGGTGAAAGCCAGATGACCATGGTTAGGCAGGTGCCAACTCTGCACTTTCAGCAAGGAATCGGGTGGAAGATAATGCAAAGGAACTGAATGCATTCTCAGCTATTCAATCTAAAACCACCTCAACATGTTCTGGCCTCACCATTCGTACAGCGGTACTCGGCCCAATGAAATACACAGGAACATCTTGTCGCCTGCGTGCACCAGAGAAAGGTGTTTAATTTGATCACGTTGCAGCCACAGTATGACTGTAGCACCCTGAGGATTCGGCTGCTACAGGGGTATTACACCTCAAGCCAGGGGTGTGGTATTCCACTCCCGGGTAAGGATGGAGTGTGGAACTGAGCTCAGTAGGCTGCATGCACTACATACATCCCATTTCCGGGGGACAGATCTACGGTACTCCCACCAGTATATGTGCAGGTACGACAGCGTCTGTCCCTGGCTGGAGTGGGAGGGGGGTGGAACATCCCAGTAGTGTAGGGGCAGATAGGGGGAGTAGTCTGGGTAAAGATAGGAGCTCATTGGGTGCTGGTCACCTGAGCTCACACATAGAGGGAGTATATAAGGTGGGCACCATCTTAGAACAGGGTCAGTCAGTGAGAGTTTAACCTGAGGAGCAGAGCAGAGGAGTTCAGCCAGGAGGGCTGACAGGGAGCTGTGGCTCCGGCTGGGCTCAGCTCCAGACCAGAGCCTGCTGAGAGAGAGAGAGAGGAGTGAGAAGGACCCAGAGAGGAAAGAAGAAGGAACCCCAAGATCCCAGAATAAGGACAGAAGGGTGAGGGGTTGGCGCACAAGGGTACCGGAACCCAAGCTGGCGGAGGCCAAAGCACACCTTAGCCAGGAACCGGAGGTTGTGGGCAGGATCTGCCACGACCCTCACCACTAGAAAGGCACACCAAGCATAGGGTCAGGGAGCCCTGAGGAGGCTTGACCAACAAGAGACCCGAGGGAGCCGGCCATAAGTGGATCCCTGGTGGGAACGGCCAGAGGAAGGGAGAGTCAGAAAGGAGCTCAGGACTACGCTCCAGAATTGCCTGGGGGTTGGCCGAGTCCAGGACCTGGTGGACGCAGCACGGCTCGGGTGGTCACTCAAGGCCAGAGTGACCAACAGAAAAGCAGTAAGTAAAAACCCTGAACTGCACCTCCTGACTCTGAGTCTCCTTGCTGCACCTTCACAACCACCATCCTCCACGTCTGACCCCGTCTGACCCCCTGAGGCTATACCCCTCCCGTTGGGGGTTATACTACCACAGCTGCACACACACCACCAGCCTCAGCGGACCATTCTGCAGCGGCGGCCTTTTGACCGCAAATCAACGGGTGGCGTAGTCGACACTAAGAACATCTGCAAGGACTGCCGCACACTGAGTTTGACACCCTGGGCACGGACCGGGTCACAGCCACTCGGAGACTACAACCCCCATCTGATCCGGCTCCGGGTATCCCTAACAACATGGCCCAGGGGGCGCGTCAACTTTGGCGTAGTCGGCAGGATCACGTGCCCGCAACAACCGGGTACTGCGTGCCTGAAGAAAAGTTCACATTTACCTTAAAAAGAAGTCTCCCGCCGGTTCCGGAGGGTCCCCGCCATCGGACGCCATCTCGGATCAGTTCCCGCCATTTGCCCGTCATCTGCAGTCTTTTCCCGCCATCCACAGAGTTTCCCGCCACTGGGAGAAGATTCCCGCCATTTCAGAAGATTTCCCGCCTTGGCAGAGCGGACGCCATTATGGGCGTGCCAGAGGATGGCAAGAGGCCACCTCCCATCGTGGGCCAGGATCGGAAATGGCGCCAAAAGTGGAAACTGCCCCCACCAGCAGAGACTGTGATGATTGATATGTCCATCAGCGTGAAGGAACTGCCCCTGGAACTGGCAATCACAAAGTTGCCCCAGGACCACCCCCAATGTGGGCGGAGACGGAACAAAAGAGCGAAGATGGGTGCAGCCTGGAGGAGTCTGGAGAGAGCGCACCCGGAGATGAGAAGTCTGGAGAGGAGTCCAGAGAGAACACACCCGGAGATGGAGGGAGAGTCAGGCAGCACCGACCCTGTGGTCAGGAGCCTGTTGCAAGCCGCCACTCCGGAGGGCCTGCTGGAGATCCTGGCACAGCTCCCCCGAGACCGGGAGCGTGTACAGACCGCGCTGGAGGGCCTCGCACGAAGGATGGCCCGGGTGCAGCAGGAAACGCTGGCGGAGTGGACCCGAGAGATGGCCCTGCAGGCTGGAGCCTGCCAGCGAAGCATGCCACCCGCAGCGAGGAGCAAGTCCACCTCTGAGGACGGCGAAGGAGGGACGACGGCCGAAGACGACGCCGAGGAAGGAGCTAAAGAAACGGAGGCAGGTAAAGGGGACGTCACTACCCCGAGCCGAGAAACCGCGTGCCTGCCCCAGCTCCCCGTCGCAGAGCCCGAAATTCCCCCTGCCGTGCCCGTCGCTGCATCGTCACCGCTCCAGACAAGGCCTCAAGCAGAAGCCGCGGCCGCGACCCCTGTGACGTCACGCGCCTCAACCCTTAGCGCGGCAAAGCAGGAAACACCACAGGCCTGGTCGCAAGGTCTAGTACCCCCGGGCGCCGCAGTACCAACAGCGCCCTCTACCTCCACTGAGCCACCGGCCTGGTCGCTGGGCCAAGTAACCCCGGGCGCCGCCGTCTTCACGGTGCCCTTTACGTTCAGGGTACCCCAGGCCTGGTCGCAAGGCCTGGCGAACCCGGGCACCGCTACCACCACCGCGCCCTCAACATCCACAGCGCCACACCTGGGTGAAGACCTATTTGCCCAGCATACGTGCCCGGATGGGCAGCCCTTTAGATGGCCACCGGAGTACTACCAACTGGAACTCCAAAAAGCAAGGCCCCTGTGCGAGCCCCTGATTCCGGCTCCGAAGCCCGTTAAGAGGACCTCGCTCCCGCTGGAAGAAGCGCAGTTCGAGTGGGACCCCGCAGGAGGAGACCTCATGGGGTTCACTCAGGAAACTCGGGCAGCCGCAGCGGAGCGTGTGGAGTGCTGCCGCCAGCAGTTGGCAGTCTTCGAGCAAGAACGGAGAGGGAGGCGGGTCCGTGAGCAGCGGCTGCAGGAACAGAGCGCAGGGCAGAAGAGCAGGACCAGGAGAGACCCCCGTGCAGCTCATGGTCCCCGTACCACCGGGACTGTGATTAAGTTTCAATTGCAGCACGGGTGGGGCTTCATCAGGGATCACCACACCCCCGGCGACGTCTTTGTGACCAGAAGAGACGTGGAGTCCCATCTGCCGGAGGGACACAGAGGTCGTGACCTATATGTAGGGGACGAGGTCACGTTCACCCGGCACAAGTGTGCCAAAGGACCCTACGCCCTCCATGTACACCGGCTGACGGAGGAGGAGCTACGGTGTGAAGAGCAGCAAGAGGACCCGGACGGGTCTGAAGGAGGAGCAGGAGTACGCCGTCATTAAAGTACGGTAAAGAGACTATACATAGTTACCCGTCAGGGTATAAGAACTGTTACTGCTGCTAGTTAAAATATAGTCCCCGTTGGGACCAGTGAACTGTTCCAGTGTGTCCCATCTCCCCACAGGCTGAGGACTGTGAGCAGCCATCCCTTTTTCCCCACTGGCCGAGGACTGAGAGCAGCCATACCTCCCCTTGTATATAGTTGCGCTTCTTAAAGTGCCCCCTACCGGTTTTAAAGGAAACTGTTGTTTTTACTACAAGAGACTGTTGCACTTTACCCGGTCACAAGTTGCACCGTGGCCGGAGGAACAAGAATGTTTATCTGAAAAAGTTTTATGCTGATAATATATATATTGTTTTATATGTTTATGATGTTTTGAAAAAAAATTGTATGTTTGTGGATGTTTTTATTCTTTTACAGCCCGAGGACGTGCTGTGATTTACCAGGGGGGAATGTAGCAACCTGAGGATTCGGCTGCTACAGGGGTATTACACCTCAAGCTAGAGGTGTGGTATTCCACTCCCGGGTAAGGATGGAGTGTGGAACTGAGCTCAGTAGGCTGCATGCACTACATACATCCCATTTCCGGGGGACAGATCTACGGTACTCCCACCAGTATATGTGCAGGTACGACAGCGTCTGTCCCTGGCTGGAGTGGGAGGGGGGTGGAACATCCCAGTAGTGTAGGGGCAGATAGGGGGAGTAGTCTGCGTAAAGATAGGAGCTCATTGGGTGCTGGTCACCTGAGCTCACACATAGAGGGAGTATATAAGGTGGGCACCATCTTAGAACAGGGTCAGTCAGTGAGAGTTTAACCTGAGGAGCAGAGCAGAGGAGTTCAGCCAGGAGGGCTGACAGGGAGCTGTGGCTCCGGCTGGGCTCAGCTCCAGAACAGAGCCTGCTGAGAGAGAGAGAGAGGAGTGAGAAGGACCCAGAGAGGAAAGAAGAAGGAACCCCAAGATCCCAGAATAAGGACAGAAGGGTGAGGGGTTGGCGCACAAGGGTACCGGAACCCAAGCTGGCGGAGGCCAAAGCACACTTTAGCCAGGAACCGGAGGTTGTGGGCAGGATCTGCCACGACCCTCACCAAATCCACTAGAAAGGCACACCAAGCATAGGGTCAGGGAGCCCTGAGGAGGCTTGACCAACAAGAGACCCGAGGGAGCCGGCCATAAGTGGATCCCTGGTGGGAACGGCCAGAGGAAGGGAGAGTCAGAAAGGAGCTCAGGACTACGCTCCAGAATTGCCTGGGGGTTGGCCGAGTCCAGGACCTGGTGGACGCAGCACGGCTCGGGTGGTCACTCAAGGTCAGAGTGACCAACAGAAAAGCAGTAAGTAAAAACCCTGAACTGCACCTCCTGACTCTGAGTCTCCTTGCTGCACCTTCACAACCACCATCCTCCACGTCTGACCCCCTGAGGCTATACCCCTCCCATTGGGGGTTATACTACCACAGCTGCACACACACCACCAGCCTCAGCGGACCATTCTGCAGCGGCGGCCTTTTGACCGCAAATCAACGGGTGGCGTAGTCGACACTAAGAACATCTGCAAGGACTGCCGCACACTGAGTTTGACACCCTGGGCACGGACCGGGTCACAGCCACTCGGAGACTACAACCCCCATCTGATCCGGCTCCGGGTATCCCTAACAACATGGCCCAGGGGGCGCGTCATGACCACTTCCTCTCCCTTCAGCATCTACGCCACCATCAGCAGCAGCTACATCTCCACCACCACCAGCACCATGGCCACGTCCGTAGTTTGATGCTCTCCTCATTTTTTCCACTCCAAAAAAGTGCACAGTAGAGAAAAGAAAGAGGCATTTTGGCAGAGTACTCCCACAGAAATAGGTGCAGAGTACGCACATAGGATTTTTTGCAGAGTACTCACACAGAGACATGTGCAGAGTACACACACAGGCTTTTTGGCAGAGTACTCACACAGAGATGCATGCAGAGTACACACACAGAGGATTTTTGCCATAGTACTACTACAGAGATGCAAGCAGAGTACACACAGGCTATTTGGCAGAGTACTGACACAGAGACCCATGCAGAGTACACACAGGTTTTTTGGTAGGGTAATCACACAGAGAAGCACGCAGAGTATACACACAGGTTTTAGCACAGTACTCCCACAGAAATGCGTGCAGAGTACACACACAGAGGCTTTTTGAAACAGTATTCCCACAGAGATGCGTGCAGAGTACACACACAGAGACCTTTTGCACAGTACTCCCACAGAAATGGGAGCAGAGTACACACACATAGGCTTTTTGGAACAGTATTCCCACAGGGATGGGAGCAGAGTACACACACAGGCTTTTTGGCAGAGTACTCCCACAAAGATGCGAGCAGAGTACACACACAGAAACTTTTTGCACAGTACTCCCACAGAGATGGATGCAGAGTACACACACATGCTTTTTGGCAGAGTACTGCAACAGAGATGGGTACTGAGCACACACACAGAGGTTTTTGGCACAGTATTCACACAGAGACGCATGCAGAGTACACACAGGCTTTTTGGCAGAGTAATCACACAGAGAGTACACACACAAATGATTTTTTGCACAGTACTACCACAGAGACGCATGCAGAGTACAGACAGACTTTTTGGCAAAGTACTCACACAGAGATGCGTGTACATGCACATGTTCTTTGGTAGGGTGATCACACACACAGAGACGCATGCAGAGTACACACATGGGTTTTAGTAGAGTACTCACACAGATGCACATGCAGAGTACACACACAGGCTTTTTGGCAGAGAAATCCCACAGAGATGCTTTAAGATTAAACACACAGGCTTTTTTGGCACAATACTCCTACAGAACTGTGTGAAGAGTACACACACAGAGACTTTTTACACAGCACTCCCACAGAGGCGGGTGCAGAGTACATACACAGAGACTTTTTGGAACAGTATTCCCACAGGGACGCGAGCAGAGTACGCACACAGGCTTTTTGCACAGCACTCCCACAGAGATGCGAGCAGAGTACACACACAGAGACTTTGTGAATAGTACTCCCACAGAGACGGGTGCAGAGTACACACATAGACTTTTTGGAACAGTTTTCTCATAGGAAAAGGTGTAAAGTACACACACAGGATTTTTGGCAAAGAGTACTCCCACAAAGATGCGAGCAGAGTACACACACAGAGACTTTTTGCACAGTACTCCCACAGAGACAGGTGCAGACTAGCCACACATGCTTTTTGGTGGAGTACTGCAACAGAGATGGGTGCAGAGTACACAAACAGAGGTTTTTGGCAAAATATTCACACAGAGACAGGTGAAGACTGCAGAGTACACACATGGAGGCTTTTTGGAACAGTATTCCCACAGGGACGTGTGCAGAGTACACACACAGGCTTTTATGCAGAGTATTTCCACAGAGACGCATGCAGAGTACACACACAAATGATTTTTTGCACAGTACTACCACAGAGACGCATGCAGAGTACAGACAGACTTTTTGGCAAAGTACTCACACAGAGATGCGTGTACATGCACATGTTCTTTGGTAGGGTGATCACACACACAGAGACGCATGCAGAGTACACACAGGGGTTTTAGTAGAGTACTCACACAGATGCACATGCAGAGTACACACACAGGCTTTTTGGCAGAGAAATCCCACAGAGATGCTTTAAGATTAAACACACAGGCTTTTTTGGCACAATACTCCTACAGAACTGTGTGAAGAGTACACACACAGAGACTTTTTACACAGCACTCCCACAGAGGCGGGTGCAGAGTACATACACAGAGACTTTTTGGAACAGTATTCCCACAGGGACGCGAGCAGAGTACGCACACAGGCTTTTTGCACAGCACTCCCACAGAGATGCGAGCAGAGTACACACACAGAGACTTTGTGAATAGTACTCCCACAGAGACGGGTGCAGAGTACACACATAGACTTTTTGGAACAGTTTTCTCATAGGAAAAGGTGTAAAGTACACACACAGGATTTTTGGCAGAGTACTCCCACAAAGATGCGAGCAGAGTACACACACAGAGACTTTTTGCACAGTACTCCCACAGAGACAGGTGCAGACTAGCCACACATGCTTTTTGGTGGAGTACTGCAACAGAGATGGGTGCAGAGTACACAAACAGAGGTTTTTGGCAAAATATTCACACAGAGACAGGTGAAGACTGCAGAGTACACACATGGAGGCTTTTTGGAACAGTATTCCCACAGGGACGTGTGCAGAGTACACACACAGGCTTTTTTGCAGAGTATTTCCACAGAGACGCATGCAGAGTACACACACAGAGGATTTTTGGCATAGTACTATCACAGAGATGCATGCAGAGTACACACAGGCTTTTTGGCAGAGTAATCACACAGAGACGGGTGCAGAGTACACATACATGCTTTTTGGCAGAGTACTGAAACAGAGATGGGTGCAGAGTACATACACAGAGGTTTTTGGCACAGTATTCACACAGAGACGCATGCAGAGTACACACAGGCTTTTTGGCAGAGTAGTCACACAGAGACGCATGCAGAGTACACACACAAAGAATTTTTGGCACAGCACTACCACAGAGATGCACACAGACTTTTTGGCAAAGTACTTACACAGAGATGTGTGAAGAGTACATACACCAGTTTATTGGTAGGATAATCACACAGAGACGCATGCAGAGTGCACACACTGGTTTTAGTAGAGTACTCACACAGTGACACATGCAGAGTATACACACAGGCATTTTGGCAAAGTACTCACACAGAGACGCTTGCAGAGTAAACACACAGGCTTTTTGGCACAATACTCCCACAGAAATTCATGCAGAGTACACACACGGAGACTTTTTGAACAGTACTCCCACAGAGACGGGTGCAGAGTACACACACAGAGACTTTTTGGAACAGTATTCCCACAGGGACAGGTGTAGAGTACCACATAGGATTTTTGGCAGAGTACTGCCACAAAGATGCGAGCAGAGTACACACACAGAGACTTTTTAGACAGTACTCCCACAGAGACAGGTGCAGACCACACACACATGCTTTTTGGTGGAGTACTGCAGCAGAGATGGGTGCAGAGTACACACACTGAGGTTTTTGGAACAGTATTCACACAGAGATGCGTGCAGAGTACAAACAGGCTTTTTGGCAGAGTAACCACACAGACACAGGTGCAGAGTATACACACAGAGGCTTTTTGGCACAGTACTCCCAAAGAGACAGATGCAGAGTACACACACAGGCTTTTTGGCAGAGAAATCCCAAAGAGATGCACTCAGAGCACACACACAGGCTTTTTGCTCAGTAATTCCACAGAGACAGGTGCAGAATACACGCAAAGAGGCTTTTTGGCACAACACTCTGACAGAGACGGGTGCAGTGTACACACAGAATCTAACACTGTCCATAACTCAAGCTGCGTCCTGTCTCTTCGCTATTCAGAGCAAAATGGCGATGACACCCACAATCCGACATTTATACAGACCGGGTCACGTGGTGCGCCAGCCAATCACAGCATTGCCAATACTTGACATGGCTGTAATGTCTCCGCAAGTGCCCACAGCCTAAAAACTTGTTAATTGGCTGAGCTGCTGCCTGTCAGCAAACTTTATTTGGAACCAAACCAGCAGTACACCAGACTTCCAGTAAATAGTCCATGTTCAGAGTTCGGCATTGGATGATAGATGTCCGGCATGGACCGCGAACTTTGCAGTTCAGGTTTGCTCATCCCTACCTGGCAATATGTTTCTCCAGGTCAGTACAATTATGGAGATATCAAACATGTATAGTTATTATTTTTATTGAAGTGGAAAAAGAATTTGGAAATTTGTAAAAAAAAATTGCTTGAATCACCAATTTTTAAGATCTGTGACATTTTCAGTTTTTGATCAGTGGGGCTATTTGAGGGCTTAATTTTTGCAACAGGAGCTGATGTTTTTATTGATTCCATGTTGTAGTAGATATCATATTTTGATCACCTCTCATTGCATTTTTTTGCAGTGTTGCAATGTCCGAAAAAAATTTAATTCTGGTGTAAAGATTATTTTTTTCAATACACCATTAACTGATTAGGTTAATTAATTTTATATTTTGATAGATAGGACTTTTACAAACATAACAATACCACATACAGTAGGGAAAATAAGTATTTCATACACTGCGATTTTGCAAGTTTTCCCTCCTACAAAGAATGAAGATGTCTAATTTTTATCATAGCTACACTTCAACTTTGAGAGACAGAATCTAAAAATAAAAAACAGAAAATCACATTGTATGATTTTTAAATAATTAAATTGCATTTTCTTGCATGAAATAAGTATTTGATGCAATATAACAACAGAACTTAATATTTTGTACAGAAACCTTGTTTGCAATTACAGAGGTCAGACGTTTCCTGTAATTTTTGACCAAGTTTGCACACACTGCACCAAGGATTTTGGCCCACTCCTCCATACAGATCTTCTCCAGAAGAGAAAAAGGGAGGTGATTGGAACATTTTATATTTTTTATACATACTGAAAAACATTTTTTTCTACTTTTCACTGTACCTATTAGTCATTCGATCACTTGTGCTCTATACAGCAGTGCTGCTGTATATAGAAAAAATCATGGTCTTCTATAAATACCAGCCAAAAGCTGGTGTTCATAGGAGTTCCAACATAACAGGCACATGAGTCTTCAGCTGACCCACAGCTGTCATGGCAACTTATCGTCTCACCGCCACAGATTCACATAGGCGCCGATGGGCGCATGAAATGACACACACCACTATGTCGCGCTGTAAATGTCACTATCAGAGATTGATAGGTTAATGGCCTGAATATCACAGCCATCATCTGCCAGGAGAGATATGGCTTCAGTTTCTGAGCCTGCATCAAAAACAGTGAACCATCATATGACATAACTACACATCCTATATCGGTAAGGTAGAGGATTCTTCCCATTCAATGTATAGCACATGCCATGTTTTTTCATGGACTGTGTGTCCATGAAAAACACACAAAGCCATGTCCATTTTTTTTCTGGCAGCTTGGATGAAAATGGCCAATACAAGTCAACGAGTTTGTGAAAAACATGTACAGCACATGGATAGCATCAGTGTACAGTCCGCATGCTGTCGGAATTTAACACTGAAAAGGATAGAAGAAGCTTTGTAATTTCTTTCTTTCTTTCTTTCCACATCTGTGAAAAACACTGATAACACACTGATGGTAAAAAGGACACACTGATGACACCAATACCACTTTTTTGTACATGTTTAAACACGGACATGTAAATGAGGCCTTAGAAACATTGCTGACAGAGAACAATATAGCTCCTTGTGAGGGTGACAGAGTGCCTGCAGTTCTGTATGAAAGACAAATGGCAAAAAGATGTCCACAGTATAGAGGGTGCTGTTCAGAGAAACAAACTTTTGAACTATTTTTTTTCTGTTTGGACATCTAACAAACCTGCCCAATGGGAATGCATTTTTTTGGGTATAGTTCAGCTATGAAGCACTAAAATATACATACATAAATAGTACAACCTGTACATCTGGCTTTGCTGAGAAATTGTAAAAAAAAATAACTAATCTATTAAATTCAGATAATAATAAAAAAAAGGTTCTTAGAGAGTTTACTTTCTAAACGTTACTGACAATGCAAAAACATTACAGATTTCCGCTAAATAGAAACGTTGTATAGTAAATTACTTTTTTCTTCCCTGAATTTATTTTATTTGTACCAGGCAGAGAGATTCCTCACTTGAGCTGCTCTGCTGAGAAATATCTCATTACATTAAAATGCCCTAAGAAAGAAAGCTAAAATAGATACTTTGTTCACTAGACTTTGCTTTTTACTCTTGCCAGTATGTCATCCCTAAGGTATTATAGCCTTATCAATAGACTACAATGGGACGACAAGCGGAATAAGATCACTTGCTTGTTAAGATAAAGGCTTCGCTTGTTCCAGTTGTTGGCTTATCAAGATTTATCAGTAAGCTTTGTAGGACTGCATCTAAATAGTTCATTGATTTGTAGCTTATTCTGAATTGTCATAGTTGCACAAGTAACAGCTTGTTGGTTTGACAATCAAAGCTTTTTTTCTTAATCGATAAAAGCAGATTCAATGAAAGTGCCAAGGTGTTCACAACTATGCAGTAAGTCAGCAAACTTAGCAAGGCTGTCAGGCTAAACTGAAATGAAATAGAATACCATAGTCACACATCTTGCTTTATGGATACTAATATGTTTCTACATTTTCTGTTAAATAAATGGTAAAATGAAAATAAATGAAAACAAGTATAAAAAGATTATAGCATAATGCTTATGTAGTGTGTAGTCACCATACTTGAATAGCATTCCATTTATATGCATAAAATATACACTGCTCAAAAAAATAAAGGGAACACTCAAATAACACATCCTAGATCTGAATGAATGAAATATTCTCATTGAATACTTTGTTCTGTACAAAGTTGAATGTGCTGACAACAAAATCACACAAAAATCATCAATGGAAATCAAATATATTAACCAATGGAGGCCTGGGTTTGGAGTCACCCCCAAAATAAAAGTGGAAAAACACACTACAGACTAATCCAACTTTGATGTAATGTCCTTAAAACAAGTCAAAATGAGGCTCAGTATTGTGTGTGGCCTCCACGTGCTTGTATGACCTCCCTACAATGCCTGGGCATGCTCCTGATGAGGTTGCGGATGGTCTCCTGTGGCATCTCCTCCCAGTCATGGACTAAAGCATCCGCCAACTCCTGGACAGTCTGTGGCGCAACGTGACGTTGGTGGATGGAGCCAGACATGATGTCCCAAATGTGCTCAATCGTATTCAGTTTTGGGGAACGGTAAGGCCAGTCCATAGCTTCATTCCTTCCTTTTGCAGGAACTGCTGACACACTCCAGCCACATGAGGTCTGGCATTGTCCTCCATTAGGAGGAACCCAGGGCCAACCGGACCAGCATATGGTCTCACAAGGGGTTTGAGTATCTCATCTCGGTACCTAATGGCAATCAGGCTACCTCTGGCGAGCACATGGAGGGCTGTGCGGCCCTCCAAAGAAATGCCACCCCACACCATTACTGACCCACTGCCAAACCAGTCATACTGAAGGATGCTACAGGCAGATCAATTTCCATGGCGTCTCCAGACTCTGTCACGTCTGTCACATGTGCTCAGTGTGAACCTGCTTTCATCTGTGGTGACTTTGCCAATCCTGGTGTTCTGTGGCAAATGCCAAGCGTTCTGCACAGTGTTGGGCTGTGAGCACAACCCCTATCTGTGGACGTCGGGCCCTCATACCACCCTCATGGAGTCGGTTTCTAACAGTTTGTGCAGACACATGCACATTTGTGGGCTGCTGGAAGTCATTTTGCAGGGCTCTGACAGTGCTCCTCCTGTTCCCCTTTGCACAAAGGCATAGGTAGCGGTCCTGCTGCTGGGTTGTTGCCCTCCTACAGCCCCCTCCACGTCTCCTGGTGTACTGGCCTGTCTCCTGGTAGAGCCTCCAGCCCCTGGACACTACGCTGACAGACACAGCAAACCTTCTTGCCACAGCTCGCATTGATGCGCCATCCTGGATGAGCTGCACTACCTGAGCAACTTCTGTGGGTTGTAGTGTCCGTTTCATGCTACCACGAGTGTGAATGCACAACTGACATTCAAAAGTGACCAAAACATCAGCCAGAAAGCATTGGTACGGAGACGTGGTCTGTGGTCCCCACCTGCAGAACCACTCCTTTATTGAGGGTGTCTTGATAATTGCCAATAATTTCCATCTATTGTCTATTCCATTTGCACAACAGCATGTGAAATTGATTGTCAATCAATGTTGCTTCCTAAGTGGACAGTTTGATTTCACAGAAGTTTGATATACTTGGAGTTATATTCTGTTGTTTAAGTGTTCCCTTTATTTTTTTGAGCAGTGTACTATGCAAATAGCCTCAGCCTCAAATAAACATTCAGCATTAAAGGGTTGTTTGACCATAATGATATTGACGACTTATCCTTAGGATTTGAATAGAAGTAGATCTGCAGTTTCTAGCTGTGAACACAAAAGAGTTTATAGACATTGGTCATGTTTTGGTTCATTGTTCTGCTGCAGAATAAATTTGGAACCAATCAGATGCTTCCTTGATGGTACTGCATTATGGACAAGTATCTGCCTGTATTTCAAAGAGTTGAGGACACTATTTTCCTTGGCCAAATTCTCAACTTAATTTGCTGAAATGCATCCCCTTACTTTCAATGAACCTACACCATGCTTCACTGTAGTCTGCAGATACTCATTAGTGTACTGCTCTCAAGCCCTTTACTTCTTACACTGCCTTCTGTTGCAGCAAAATATTTTCCATTTAGTCTCAAAAGAAATATATGTACTTACACAGGTTGAAAAAAGACATAGGTCCAAGCTCAACCTCTCTCCACCAGTTATAGTGTTGAGCGAGCATGCTCGACACTGCTCGGTAGTCGCCCGAGCATCTCACTACTCGGGATGTTCGGCGAGCACCGAGCATTTTCGGGTTACTCGGGCCGCAGCTCGGGTCTCCGCCCTACATGTTTGGCGCTCTTTACAGAGCAAATGAACATGCAGGGATTGCCAGCCAGTCACTGTAATGCCGCAGCCATGTTGGTTGTGGGCATTACAGTGATTGGCTGACCGCACAGCGTCACCTCGAGTATTTAAAACCGGGCGCCGCCATCTTGGACACAGTCGCTCCGGATCAGACAGTTTAGGGAGAGTGCTGCTGAGCTAGGGAGAGATTTATACTGCGAAATAGGTAGTGTAGGGTCTCTAAAGCCTGCAAAATCAAACAAACAGTCCTTCTGAGGACTGATATCCATCCCAGATATCAGGCAGGCAGGCTGTATAGGAGACGCAGTGGTTATACCAACAAACACTGCATTACAGTCCTGTGTGCTGCTTCTCAAATTGCTAGACTTAGCCCCAGGTCCCAGGAAAAATCCTTTTTTTTTCATCTAAATCCTCTTCTTTCTTTTTTTTTTCCTCAGTCAGATTGTACAAATATCCGTCTTATTAACCTTTTGGTATTCCCCCCCCCCAAAAAAAAAACTGAGTGTGTCTGTGAGTGTTCAGACACAAATATATCTGTTTAAAAGAGTCTGGTTTCGGCCAGATAACTAGAACTGTGGTTTTGCAGTTCCCCGGTTCAAATCTCTGTATTATCCACTTTTTTGCCTTTTTTCCATAAAAAAAAAACAGTTTGAGTATCTCACTGACTGTTCAGACACAAATATATCTGTTTAAAAGATTCTGGTGTAGGCCATAGAAATAGAACTGTGGTTTTCCTCTTCCACGGTTCAAATCTGGGTGTAATCCACCTTTTTGCCTTTTTTACATAAAAAAAACAGTTTGAGTATCTCGCTGACTGTTCAGACACAAATATATCTGTTTAAAAGATTCTGGTGTAGGCCAGAGAAATAGAACTGTGGTTTTCCTCTTCCACGGTTCTAATCTCCTTTGCATTACCCTTTTGCCATTGATAGTGCGAGTGTAAGCTATTTTACTTAATTTACAATGGGCAAGGCGCGTGGCAAGGGACGTGGAACTGGACGTTCTGGTGATGGTGCGTGCAGAGGATGGGGCCGTGGCCAAGGTGAAAATGTGCCACAACCAACAGCCACATCTTCTCGCTCCCAGTTCTTGACCGAATTACTAGGGAAGCACACAACACCACTATTGTGAACTGATCAGTGTGAACAGGTTATTAACTGGATAGCAGATAATACTTCCAGTCACCTGGACACCACCACCTCCGGTCTGTCTTCCACACGGTCAAGTGTTAGTAGCTGTGAGTCTCCTCCTCACCCTGATGCTCTTTCCTCCCACCATGCCGAGTGTCGTCAGACAGCAACTGATCCCACAGTTGGACACTCTGAAGAGCTGTTCACTGCTCCATTTCCATATTTGGGTCCCACGCCTGCTCCATTTGAAGTGGTGGAAGAGGAGATCCCATGTAGCGATGGCCAAATATTTGAACAGCCACGGCCACAGGAAGGCGACGCTGGCAATTTATCACAAGAGGCAGATGATGACGAGACACAATTGCCAAAAAGTGAGGAGGAGGACCGTGGTGCGGAAGTGGAAGAGGAGGAGGTGGTGGATGATCTAGTAACTGACCCAACGTGGCAGGAGGACACACAGAGCGAGGCCAGCAGCACACAGGGGGAGGCAGAGTACCCCAACAGGCAGGAAGAAGCAGTGTGGTGGCCGCACACAGAAGGCGGGCAACCGTTCATCGTAACACCAACACGAGGGACGTTGCCAGTACAACCGGTAGGTCTTCCAGAGTCTGGAATTTTTTTAAAGACTCTGCTGATAACCCCAAAAAGGCCATTTGTACCTCCTGCCAGGCCAGCATCAGCAGGGGTGAAACTACCAGCCTGACCACCACCAGCATGATCAGGCACATGTCAGCAAAGCACCCGACTCTGTGGGGTGAACCCCAGGGTCCACGACCAGTGTCAGTGGGTGTCACCACTGATTCTTCCGCTATTGTGCGTGTAAGAGAACCCCCTGTTGTGCGTGCCAGGCAATCCCCTGTCCATACTGCATGCAAAGATACCCCCTCCTCTCAGTCTTCACTTGTTATTGCAGTTTCTCAAGAAACAGCATCAACGTCCATGTCCACGTCCCACCGCAGCGTTCAATTGTCCATATCCCAGACCTTTGAACGAAAGCGCAAATTCGCAGCCAATGCCCCATGGGACACAGTCCTAAATTCGCACATTTCACGACTGCTTGCGTTGGAAATGCTGCCTTTTAGGCTGGTGGAGACGGAATCCTTCCGCAATCTTATGGCGGTGGCCGTCCCTCGGTACTCGGTCCCCAGCCGACACTATTTTGCCCGGTGTTCTATCCCCGCACTACACAAGCACGTGTCCCAAATGTTAGAACCCTCCTGTTTGTTTTTTCTATCTTGTGTTTTGCAGTCACGTGACCATCTGCCTTTATATTCCAGCTCCACCCTTCTGGCTGTGCTGGACTTTAGTGTTTGACTGTTTCTCTAGCCTGGTGCTTCGGTGCCTTTCTCTGTCAAGTTCGCTTGGTCCTCTGGGACCTCTAGTACATTTTTGTCAGTTTGCCTTTTTGTGTTCTGCAACAACTTCTCTGTTTAGGAGGTGTCCCATTTTTGTCCCAGTCCTTAGTTCCTTTAGGGACCCCTCCCTTAATTCTATAGGCCTTTGTTCAGACTAGCTGAGGACTAAGGTGGGTCTGTTCACAAGGAACAGGCAGCCAGCTGCATCGTAGGGATTCAGCTTAGTCTTCCTGTAGGGAAAGCTTTCCCCTATCTTTCCTTAGTTCATGTTGCAGATCATAACACCAAAACATCTACCGTGCCCTAAACAATGCAGTTACTGGGAGAGTCCACCTGACAATGGACACGTGGACAAGTGCTTGTGGCCAGGGATGGTACATCTCCCTGACGGCACACTGGGTAAACATAGTGGAAGCCTCGACCCAGTCAGACCTTGGGACAGAACACATCCTTCCCTCACCGCGGATTGCGGGCCCTATTTCAGTCAGAGTTGCCCCTACTGTGTACAGCTCCTGCGCATTATCCTCCTCCTCCTCATGTTCAGCCTCCATCTCAGATAGCACCACATAAGTTACAAGCTGGAAGCACTACAGTACTGCCTCAGCCAAGCGGCAGCAGCCTGTACTGAAACTCATATGCTTAGGTGATAAACCTCACACTGCTTGTGAGTTGTGGACAGCTGTGAAAGAGCAGGCAGATCTGTGGCTGAGACCGCTGAACCTACATCCAGGCATGGTCGTGTGTGACAATGGCCGTAACCTGGTGGCGGCTCTGAGGCAAGGCGAGATCACACACGTACCATGCCTGGCTCATGTGCTTAACCGTGTGGTTCAGCGGTTTCTTAAATCGTACCCCGAGTTGCCAGATCTGCTCGTCAAAGTACGGCGCCTGTCAGCTCATTTTCGCAAGTCGGCTACAGCTTCCGCCGCCCTTGCTGTGTTGCAGCAGTGTTTGCAGCTTCCGGCACACCGACTGGTGTGTGATGTCCCCACACGTTGGAACTCTACCCTCCACACGTTGCAAAGGATTTGTCAGCAGAAGAGAGCAGTTTCGGAGTACCAGCTGCAACAAGGCCGTTGATATTCAGGTCAGAATCCACACATAAGACCTCAGTAGTGGACCTGGATGTCTGACAAATGTACCATCCTGACAAACTTTGAGGAGTCCACCAAGATGGTGAGTGGTGATGACGCCATTATTAGCGTCAGCATCCCACTTGTCTGTCTTTTGCAACACTCTGCAGAGAATTAAAGAGGAGGCATTGCAGCCAGAGTATGATGAGATGGATCAAGAAGCCGTAGCGGGCGATTACACACAGCCCAGCCTCATCTCATCCCAACGTGCATTGGGGGACAATAAGGGAGAGGAGGAATAAGAACAGGAGCTTGTATTATGCGTTGTACACGGTAGTACCTGTACAACTGTCATACCGTTGGTTCAGCGTGAATGGCCTGAGGACAGGGGGGAGGAGGAGGAGAGCATGGTCAGTGGTCATATTGGTGAGGACACGGAAGTCTTGCCGTTACCAGTCTGGCACGCATGGCTGACTTTATGTTACGCTGCCTTAACCGTGACCGTCGCGTTGTCAAAATGTTGGGTGACAGTCATTATTGGTTGGTGACACTTTTAGACCCCCGCTACAAGGAGAACTTTCACTTTCTTATTCCTGAGGTGGAGAGGTCTACAAAAATGGGGCAGTACCAGAAGGCCCTTGCTTCAGAACTGTTAAAAAAGTTCCCATCTGAACACGCTAGCGGCATGACGGTAAGTAGAGTTTAATTTAGAACATTAAAAAAATGTGTCTTTATTTCGATTAAAGGACTTTATTCTGGGTGTTTGTGTTTTTTTTTAACTTTCACTATGGGGTTAGTAATAGGGGTGTCTTATAGACGCCTCTCCATTACTAACCTGGGCTTAATGTCAGCTCGCATTATAAGCTGACATCAACCCCAACCCTATTACCCCACTGCCAGAGCTACAGGGCAGTGGGAAGAGCGAGGATTAGTGCCAAAATTGGCGCATCCTATGGATGCGCCATTTCTGGGGCGGCTGACGGCTGGTGTTTCTAGCCTGGGAGGGGGCCAATATTCATGGCACCTTTCCTTGGCTATTAATATCAGCCCCCAGCTGTCTGCTTAGCCTTTGCTAGCTATTAAAATAGGGGGACCCCACAGAATTTTTTTTTTGGGGTCACCCATTTTAATAGTTAGTAAAGGCTAGGTATTCTGCTGGGGGCTGATATTAGTAGCCTGGGAAGCTGCGTGGGTATTATCCCCTTCCCAGGCTTCAAACATCTGCCCCAGCCGTCTGCTTAACCTCCGCTAGAGACTAAAATTATGTGGAACCCCACGCCAATTTTTTTTTTTTAATAAATCCTTTATTTTAACACTAAATGACAAGTACAGTAACAAACACTGTCACAGTACTTATTATATATGTGACTGACATGTTTCTATTAGTGTTGAGTGAGCATGTTCGTCACTGCTCGGTACTCGCCCGAGCATCTCACTACTCGGGATGTTTGGCGAGCACCGAGCATTTTCGAGTTACTCGGGCGGGAGCTCGGGTCTTCGCCCTGCATGTTTGGCGCTCTTTACAGAGCCAATGAACATGCAGGGATTGCCAGCCAGTCACTGTAATGCCGCAGTCATGTTGGTTGTGGGCATTACAGTGATTGGCTGGCCGCACAGCGTCACCTCGAGTATTGAAAACCGGGCGCCGCCATCTTGGACACAGTCGCTCCGGATCAGACAGTGTAGGGAGAGTGCTCCTGAGCTAGGGAGAGATTTATACTGTGAAATAGGTAGTGTAAGGTCTCTAAAGCCTGCAAAATCA
The DNA here is from genome assembly GCF_046119375.1 of Phyllobates terribilis. Classification (NCBI taxonomy): domain Eukaryota; kingdom Metazoa; phylum Chordata; class Amphibia; order Anura; family Dendrobatidae; genus Phyllobates; species Phyllobates terribilis. The sequence goes on along the minus strand of NW_027362762.1, from coordinate 418,178,970 downwards.
AACAAACAGTCCTTCTGAGGACTAATATCGAGATAGACAAGTACATGCACAGGGATAGTTGCAAGTCTTCATCTTCTGATGCGGCAAGGATCACTTCTGATGGGCACACTTTTAGGCAGTGACCTTGGTGTCAGCGATGCTTCCAGGGGTCTTCCCCATGCTGTTCCCATGTTTATTCAGCACTGTATGCATTTGTCACACAGCACATGGCCAGATAAGGTTGTAAAATGTTAAAATGACATTTCCCGGTGAATGCATTTGTCACGGTTGAAAGCAATACAAAAGTGCAAAAATGCATAAAAAATGCTACTTGTGAACATAGCCGAAGGTGTGGAGGAGTATTTTTGTTTTTGGTTATTTATTTTACCTTATACACAAGTCTTTACCCTGGAAAGGATGTTCCTTAACATATTTCACAGGAAAACAGTTTCAGTTTCGTTTTTGAACATTTTATTTTGAGCCCGTAAAAGTGGCTTAATACCTCTGACCACATTGTTGACAGCTGTGACCTGGGGGTCAGAAATGCTTCCTGGGGCGATCCCCATGATGTCCCCATGTCATTTGAGCACTGTCACTATCGTTTTGGGCACTTTTTAGGCTTTCTACAGACTGCCGGGGGTGCCACCGCAAAAATGCTCAGGTCTCCCATAGACTAACATTGGGCTTGTTGCTCGGGTCGAGCACTCGAGTATCACGATGAGCTTGGCCTGAGCTTCGAGCACCCGAGCATTTTAGTGCTCAATCAACACTAGTTATAAATTCTCTATTGCTAGATTCTTTATGACCCGTAATGCCATCTGTGAGGATCTGGTCTTGTTCTAAGATTATTGGACCAATGGAAATAGAGCGGAGTCCGCGGCTCTAAGAGATGCAGACTTTTTCCAGCACGGAGCACTGGTGCCGTCGATATTATTATTATGTTTTATTATTGATTTACTTGTTAAGTTTTATAAAGTTCTGCTTGCTCGTCAGTATGTGCACTAATTTCACTTATAAAGTGTCCAGCATTCCAGTAATCTCATTAATGATTTGTTTGCTCATCAGTTCAGCTTCGGGATTCAATGCTTCCATTCAATGACCATATCTCAGGAGCCTTAAACCATTGTTCTCTGAGAGGAGCAATCACCACAGTGGTCATCACTGATGGGTGTCTGAAAGATTTTTCATTCTTACAGCTAAACGCAAATGTCTGAAGGGGAGGGGTCTGATCCCTGGGAGGGAGAAAAGAGAAGCCACATGTTTAGTCAAGCAGTGTGTGGAATGACATCAAGGGATAGGATCGAGACTGAGGACCTGGAAGGATGGATGGCAGCATAGCATATGGAGTGTTGGAGAACAGTTACCGACTGGACTGGATAAACATGCTACCATTGTGGAATCTGTCGTTTGGATTTAAACTTTCTTAAAGGATTGTTGCTACTGGATACCTGAGCTTCGTTCAGTTTACCTGTCGTCTTGAGGATCGGAGACTGTGACTACAGACTATACTGGCACAAAGGCAGTGTACCTAGTGTCCCGGGAAGGGGATCTTGTGGATTGAGACAATTGTATTTTGGACATTTACCTGGAATTGCTGCATTACCATGGATGTGAGGAATAAAATATTGTTGCATCGTTAACATGCCTAGGTGATTATTAAAACCCCACAATCTCAGATCTTTATACCATCTGTTGTGAGAAAAGCATCCAGCCCTTTTGTTTAATGCTGATTTAGTATCTACCAAAAGGGGAGAATCCCCACTAAATAACCCTCACTAACAGGACTTAAAACTTAACGTTAGCAATTAAAATTGTTTGCTAATTTGACACTTTATATTGAGCAAAATTTGCTGCTATTCCTAAATCAATGGCATCTTGGGTTCTATAGTTTATAAGCAAAACAGGCAAGCTATTAAAATAAGCTCCCCTACATGTTTCACCATTTACATGGCATCATCAGGGGAAGGGACACAAACACTAGTGATGCCACTGAATGATTGAAAATTTTCACGCAGCGGTGGTGCCATAAGTGAAGTCACCGGAGCTCATCAGCTGTTGAACTGTGGTGAACTCTGTCTCGGCAACTCAGCGCTATGGACTGACACATGAGTGGTTACACTCCTATGTCAGTGTATAGCCAGCTGTCCTTTAGAAAAGTCATATCAGTGATTGCTGATGTGACTGCTCTAGAACTGACCCAGATCTTCGTGGGACACTCTGGATTATGTCATCTCTTCAGACATATGAGGGATATGGTTGTTTTTTATTTTGGTTTCTTTTACAGGGGACAATGGCTTCAGCGGATTAGGCGTTAAGTGAGTATACTGTGTTTTTTATTTTTAAATAAATGAATTAAAACCGTGAGGACTTTTATTTAAAATAAAGGATTTTTCTAAGGCCATGTGTTTATTTCTAAACCTTTACTATGGGGTTAGTAAAGGGGGCGTCTTATAGAATGGGAGGAGCGAGGCTAAGCGCCAGATTTGGCACATTTTATGGATGCACCAATTATGGGGTCGCTGAGGGCTGATATTATTAGCCTCAGAGGGGGCCAGGATCCATGGCCCCTTCCCTGGCTATTAATATCAGCTCACAGCTGTCTGTCTAGCCTTTGCTTGTTAGATTTGATAGGGGACCGACCCTACGTCAATTTTTTTCTGGTGTCCCCTTGTAATCTAGCCAATTAACGATAAGCAAACAGCTGTGAGCTGTTATCAATAGCCAGGGAACATGTTTAGCTAATGGCCCTTTCCCTGGCTATAAATATCAGCTCACAGCTGTCTGTTTAGCCTTTGCTGGCTAGATTTCATAGGGGACCCTATGTCAATTTTTTTTGTGTTTTTACCCAGTAATCTACCCAGTAAATGCTAAGCAAACAGATGTGGGCTGTTATTAATAGCCAGGGAACAGTTTTAGCTAATGGCTCCTTCCCTGGCTAGTAATATCAGGGAAGGGGCCATTACTACATTTTTTCATTTTACCCTACTAAGAAGTTCTTGTAAAGATTTCAATGCACTATAAGGTGAATTAAATGGTAAAGATGGCACAAATGAAACCAAGCAGAAAAGAATAGTTACCCCAAAAATGAGTTAAATAAAATGCCATTTGTTTTAAAACCACAATATGTAAAGTTATTCATGTTCACTGTTTATTAATGAACATGTTTAATGAAAAAAAGGCATAAATATTTAATTATAAGTTCCCACAAAGTAGCTGAAATAATTTTCTAAACAAATATTGAATAGTGGAATTCTTTTGTTCCACAGTCCAGATGCAAGCTTAATTTGGCAACTCCTATTTTGCTACTGTAGAAGTTGGCAAAGATTTGTTGTAGAGTTTATTTAAACTGGCAAAATGCCCAGACTGAAGTTTAACAACTTGAAAACTTGTCAGGAGTGGGAGGCTAAAATCTTTTATTATGTCATGTGAGTAGAAAATGAAAATATCTTAAATCGTAGCATATATGCAGTAGTGCAAAATAATAGAAGGAAACATACATTGAAATGGAAATACAAAATAAATATTCTATATAGCTACATAAGCTGAAAAAAAAGACATAGGTCCAAACTCAACCCCTCTCCACCAGTTATACATTCTCAATCGCTAGATTATGTATAACCCACAATGCCGTTTGTTGGGAGAAAAGCATCCAGCCATTTTTTAAATGCTGATATAGTATCTGCCATTACTACTTTTTTGTGGTAGGACATTCCACAGTCTGACTGCTCTAACCGTAAAGATCCCTTTCCTATTTAGCTGCCAGAATCGCCTTTCCTCAATATATTATAATAGGATACATATATGATATACAAGCGAATATAGCAACGCTACAACTTCTGTGTCTGTGTGACACCCCTATTATCACTCCACTACTTAAAATGTAGTACATTCTCAAGATGCATACTGGACTTCCTGCATTTGGAAGAATAAAGATAGGATAAGATAAACAAGAGTCACTAACATAATTAGAATTTTTTTTCAGCCTCATAGCATATTCAGATATTCAGGAATGGGACAACTTCTAGTTAAAGGACTTGTTCTCTTTCAATTAAAGGGGTTTTACCACAAACAAAAGTTCATTTTAAAAATTGGCTGCGTCTGACCGTGTATGGAACATGGACTGATCATACCACAGCTCCTGGGCAGGGGAGCAAGCAAAGGACAATACAGACATTACAGTAGGGGATCGCAGAGGATTCATTTTCTGAGGTAAAAGATTTCACTGCTTCTTTTTAAACAATATTTCACCTCACAAAATGAATCCTATGCGATCCCCTACTGTCCTGTCTGTATTGTCTTTTGCTTCCTTCCCTACCCAGGAGCTGTGGTATGATCAGACCATGTTCAGACACAGCCAATTTTTAAAATAAACTTTTGTTTGTGGGAAAACCCCTTTAAATTCTTCCCTGGATACACTCAGCTATGAAGAAATAAAATTGTGCTGTTCTCACCTTATCTAGGTCCAATAGTCTCTGTGTTCCCTGTGTTTGGCATTGGCTGCGGCAGTGACATCACCTTGAAACTTTAGCATCCAATCAGTGAACTCAGTGCTCTAGTACTGTATTCCCATGGAATGCCTTGTTCATAGCCGCTGTCATAGAAAATATTAAAATCTCTGAAGCCACCAGTGAGGGGCATTCACCCCCCTCCCTCCTCCTCTCTCTTTTGCATTAGGACAAGAGCTTGCAATCTAAGCAGCCTTGAAATAGACAATTGACATAGGGAAGTGACAAATCCTAATTACAATGCAGGAAGTACTTTTGAAGCCCAAGTGACTGAAAGAATATGTCTTTTGTGAGAAAGACTGAGATTTAGAATGGACAGATAATTAGACAAAGGGTCTTTTCAGACAACAATAGGGACATGTTTTTACACATAAATAGCAAAGTGGAAGGGGCTTTGTCCCCAGGAAATACATCCTGACATGAAGAGAAGCTTTTTTTCCCTCAGAGGAAATGTTATATATCTACAATAGCCAGCCCAGACGTATTTCTCCAAAAGAAAATATTGAATATTGGAGTTTGTATAAATCCGATAGTGATGGAACATTTTCAGCTTCAGGACAAATTAGAGAAAAAGATGCATGTTTTCGCATAACTGTAACACCTGCCCATAATCCCCAATTATTGCTTCCATCCGCTAGCTGAGCCATCTCTGTGGTCAGCGTAGTAAGCTTCTTTTGCTTTATCTGTTGTATTATATGTAACTGCATATGCAGTATTGTTTTGTTCCCTTTGTAAAATATTTTGTATATTTTTTATAAACACTGCCTATAGTTTTGGATTAAATAAAAAATATAATAGTTCTGTTCCTTTTGTTCTGTAAACCGCGCCTCGAAGCCATACACTACCTACCAAGCCTCCAGTCAGCCTGTAAAAATGACTTGTGGTGGCAGCTAATAATCTTTCTTGGGTTATCATGGAGTTAGCAATGACCGCACGGGGGTATATACATATTACATGCATTGGAATCGGAGGTGTATATACCATATGCTCACTGTTAGTTTCCCGATTACAGGCCTATTAGTGGACATAGCCAGCGGTGTCCTCCATCAATCATTGACCAATCATGTAATTGTTCATTCGATAGGGGGCAGCAGAGAGCTATTCGCTCCAAAGATAACAGCGTGGGTGGGTTAAGTGACGAACCCCCCTTTCTGCGATCTTTGACAGCTGCTGAGCTCACTGATTGACTGTCACACTGAGAATGTGATGTCAGCACCCCTGCTAATGCCAAACACTGAGAACAGGGTGGGAGACTCACCGGTGGACGTGGTGAAGATAAGTTTATTGCAGTTTGTTTGTTTTTAGCAAACTGTAGGCAGAGGAGAAGTTTATTTGAAATGAAATAGCCACTTTAATTAAATTGGAAAAGAATAGTACTACTAGTAGCATATAGTATAACTATTGTTCAGTTTAGCAGTTTTTAAGAAAAGGGAAGGAGAACCAAATATCACATCTTCTGTAGAATCCAATATTAGTCCTAGAAATCCATAAACAAGTCTTTCCATGCCACACCTGCTATGACTGTTAAAGCTATATATGCATCCATGTATGTCCCAATTGGATGAATATGGTGGCATGAGCTTAAATTTAATAGAAGGGGTTCACTTTTATTTTTGTTATTTGTCTCATCCATTATGAATCTCTCCTATTTATAGTTTAAATGGAAGATCCTATAGGACAAGGGTGGAGAACTTCAGGCCAGAATGTCCTCATTGACCTTTTATCTGTCACCTGGGCAGATTCCTGGGACCGCAGTACTTGGGCCAGCAGCTCTATTTTGATGGTCGTTGGCCCATTAATTTCTTCCTGCTCTTTGAGCACACACACTACTGACCACTGAGGCGCATGCAATGAAAGCTTATGCCCTGTCAGCAGTGGCAGTGTCAGGACATACTTTGTGGGTGGAGTTAGCACACAATTTGTATGGCCCCCGAAGGATGATACAACTCTTGAAATGGCCCTTAGGAGAAAAAAGGTTCCCCACCCCTGCTATAGGAGAAAGAAGCTTGGCACTATCTAAGCATAGTAAATGTGAATAACATGGAAGGGTGAGTTGAGAAGAGAGACTTACTCACCTGATGAAGTTGTGCAATGAGATGCACAACTCCTGAAATAACATGATCTGATTTCAAATAGACAGCAGCCGACCTGGTGAGAGAAAGGAAACCACTTCCAAGGATTTCCCAATGATAGTCACACAGAAAAGAAAAAACAGGCACTGTCACTGGAACTGTATATTCTCAAGAATGATTCATCTGATATGTTCCTGATAGGACTTTATTGGACCCATAAAAATATGTATAAAAATATGTACTATATAAAAACTAGTGATGAGCGATCACTAAAATGCTTGGGTACTCGCTTGGGTCGACCAAATTGGATTGCTCGTGTGCTCGGTTCGAGTAACGAGCCCAATGTAAGTCTATGGGAAACTCGAGCATTTCTCCGGTCTACAGAGGGCCTAAAAATTGCCCAAATCGATGGGAACAGTGCTCAAATGACATGGGAACAGCATGGGGAAGACCCCTGGAAGCATCTCTGACTCCCAGGTCACTGCTGCCAACAACATTGTCAGAGGTATTACGCCACTTTTATGGACTCACAATAAAACATTCAAAAATGAAACCAAAATGGATTTTCCTCGATAAAATGTTAAGGAACATCCTTTCCAGGGTAATGACTTGTATATAAGGCAAAACAAATAACCAAAACCAAAAATGGTCCTCCAGACCTTGAGCTATGTTCACACGTAGCTCTTTTAATGCATTTTCGCACTTTTGCATTGCTTTCAACGGTGTAAAATGCATTTCATTTTAACATTTTACTACTTTATCTTGCCATGTGGTGTGTGAGACATCATCAGACACATCCTGTTTCATTTATGAAGGAGGGACTCTGAAAGTCAGAAACACTATTTTTATAGGGTCATCAGGTGGCCCTTACTATTCTTAAAGGGCCAGCAGTCGACTATGCTTTGTTGTTCCCATTATTAAAGAGTGGGTCTCCTATACTGTTATTGCGTATGCGCCAAAAATTTAGACGCACCCCAATTACCCTTCAAGAGACGTAGAGGAGGGTCTCAGTAAAAAAAAATATTCCCATTATAAAGGAGTGGATCTCCTATAGTGGTAATGCCCATGTAGTGACTGAAAGGGCTGCCAAAATTTGGGAAAAACCCCAATACCAATTTAAAACCACATAGAGCTGAGCCACAGTAACGACATGTTATCATTAGAAAGGAGCAGGTCTGCTATACAGTTATAGGGTATGCAGTGAGTCCAACGGCTGTCAAAATTTAGGAAATACCCCAATAACAATTTAAAGACAAATAGAGCTGAGCCAGAGTAACGACATGTTCCCATTATTAGGAAGTGGGTCTCCCATACTGTTTGCCTATGCAGTGAATGCGACAGCTGGCAAAAATTTGGAGGAACTCCAATGTCCCTTGCAAGAGACGTAGAGGTCGGAGGGCCTCCTGAAAACAATGTTCCCATTATTAGGAAGTGGGTCTCCCATAATGTTTGCCTATGCAGTGAATGCAACAGCTGCCAAAAATTTGGAGGAACTCCAATGTCCCTTGCAAGATACGTATAGGTTGGAGGGCCTCTTGAAAACAATGTTCCCATTTGTAGGAAGTGGGTCTCCAATACTGTTTGCCTATGCAGTGAATGCAATGGTTGGCAAAAATTTGGAAGAACTCCAATGGCCCTTGCAAGAGACGTAGATATGGTGATAAGGTAGATATTGTGGTGATATGGTGATGGAGGATGAGGATGAGGAGAAGGAGGAGGACAAGAGCAAATAGACAAAATCAGGAAGCTTATACCCATGTCTAGGTGTGAAGACAGAGGTGCATGCAAATAGAGTTAGACCTCCCAAAAAAAGACACGGTATTTGAGTTTATCCTACACTGCTATCATTCGGTGGTGTTGAGAAGTCTTACCCAATCCAGGCCTTGTTCATTTTTATAAGAGTCAGCCTGTCAGCAGTTTCAGTTGACAGGTGGATGGGCCTATCAGTTATAATTCCACCGGGGGCACTAAGATTTTGAGAAACCGCTGAACCATGAGGTAAAGCACATGGGCCAGGCATGGTATGTGTGCGAGCTTGCTTCGCTTCAGAGCCGCCACCAGGTTCCGGTCATTGTCACACATGACCATCCCTGGCTGTGGGGTCAGCAGTGTCAGCCACAGATCTGCCTGCTCTTTCAGAGCTGTCCATATCTGTTCAGCAGTGTGCGTCTTTGTCACCTAAGCATATTAGCTTCACCACAGCCTGTTGCCGCTTGGCCAAGGCAGTGCTGCAGTGCTTCCAGCTTCTGACTTATGTGCTTATTTCTGAGATGGAGGCTGAAGAGGAGGAGGAGGTTCAGGAGCTGTAGAATGTGGGGGCAACCCTGATTGACTCAGGGCCCGCAATCCTCGGCGTTGGGAGGACATGTTCCGTCCCAAGGTCCGACTGGGTCTCGGCTTCCACTCTATTAACCCAGTGTGCCATCAGCGAGATGTACCTTCCCTACCCACATGCACTTGTCCACGTGTCTGTGGTTATGTGGACTTTCCCAGTAACTGCGTTGTTGAGGGCACAGCTAATGTTGTGGGACCCGTGCTTGTGTAATGCGGGGATGGCACACCGGGAGAAATAGCGGCGGCTGGTGACCGAGTACTGAGGGACGGCCGCCACCATCAGGCTGCGGAAAGCTTCCGTCTCCACGAGCCTAAAAGGCAACATTTCGAGCGCAAGCAGTTGTGAAATTTGTAGATTTAGTAGTGTGGCCTGTGGGGCGCTGGCTGCATATTTGCGCTTGCGTTCCAAGGCCTGGGGTAGGGACAAATGAACACTGTGCTGGGACAAGGAAGTGGACGTGCTTGCTGATGGTGCTAGTTGACAGTGTGCACTGACACGTGCAGGGCGGGAGGCATCTTTGCATGTGCCATGGACAGGGGATTGGCGTGCACGTACAACAGTGGAAAAATTAGTGGTGTCACCCACAGACACTGTTTCTGGACCCTGGGGTTCGACCCACTTAGTAGGGTGCTTTACTGCCATGTGCCTGATCATGCTGGTGGTCGTCAGGGTTTTTCTACCCTTGCTGATGCTGGCCTGGCAGGTGGTGCAAATGGCCTTTTTTGGGTTATCTGCAGAGTCTTTAAAAAACAACCAGACTCGGGAAGACATAACAGTTGTACGGGCAACATACGTCATGTTGGCGTTACAGAGAACACTTTCCCGCCTTGTGTCTGCGGCCACCACACTGCTTCTTCCTGCCTGTTGTGGTGCTATGCCTCCCTCCCCCTGTGTGATGCTGTCCTCACTTTGCATGTCCCCCTGCCAGATTGGGTCAGTTACTATCAGCCACCACCTCGTCTTCCACTTCCGCTCCCTGGTCCTCCTCCTGACTTTCTGGCAATTGTGTCTCATCATCATCATCATCATCCACCTCTTGCGACAGTAATTGCACTTTTCCATCGTTGCCTTCGTGTGACCGTGGCTGCTCAAACATTTGGGCATCACTACACGCATTCTCCTCTTGATTCGCTTGAAGCTGGCCGGGCGAGAGGCAAGAATCTACAAATGGAAAAGTGAACAGCTCTTCAGAGTGTCCAAGTGTGGGTTCAGTTGTCTCCGGGCACTCGGCATGGTGAGAGGAAGGAGGATCAGGGTGAGGAATATGCGGTCCAGACTCACGGCTACTGAGACTTGACCGTGTGGAAGACAGGGTCGTAGTGGTGGTGGCAAAGTGTCTGGAAGCATTATCTGCTATCCAACAAACAACCTTTTGACATTGCTCTGGGATCAATAATTGTGTGCTGCGGTCCCCTAGCAATTGGGACAAGAAGGTCGGGTGTGGGTGTTTGTTGTGGCACAATTTCAGCTTGCCCACGGCCTTGGCCTCGGCCTCTGCATGCACCATCAACATCACGTCCACTTCCCCGTCCCTTGCCACTCACCTTGCCCATTTTAAATGGAGGACAATATTTTCCACGTTCTCTAGAAATGGCTGATTTTGGAACGCAGTTATATGTGATACGTCTGACAGAGAACCACAGTTTTAAATAGCAGGCCTGTAATTTACTAATATTATTCTACAGAGACCTAGTGTGAATAGCTTGACCGACACACTGCAACAGAATGGCAAAGGAGGCCAATATTTTCCAGGTTCAGTTCAAATTTCTGGATTTTTATCACTGAAATATGGAACACATCTGGCTGTATTCTGCAGTGATAACAAGCAAATGGAGCAGAAAAATGGTGTACTCTGGATTGCTTTTTAAGCAAATAACCAGGATTAAGATAAAAACAAAATGCCCTGGCCCCTGATACCTGGGGCTATGTCTACAAATATCTGTAAGAACAGCAGCAGGAACGTGCTATGTACCCTCTTGCACTATATGCACTGCAGTCTGCCACATACACTGCCTGCCTAACTCCTGCTTTCACCTTCACCACTGAAAATATGCACCTGGATTACTCTTCAGAAGGACTGTTAGTTCAGATGGATATATAGATATATGTTGTGAAATACCTATACTAATTCTAAACAAGCAAATCTCTCCCTTACTCAGCAGCAGCTCTCCCTACTCCCTGCCTGATTCCGGGGTATACTGTGACGAGCATAGCGGTGCCAAGTCTTATATAGACCTGATGACGCTGTGCGGCCAGCCAATCACTGTAATGCCCACAACCAACATGGCTACGGCATTACAGTGCATGGCAAGCAATCCCTGCATGTTCATTGGCTCTCTAAAGAGCTTCAAACATGCAGAGTGGGGACCTGAGTTCCCGCCTGAGCAACCCGGAAATACTCGCCGAGCGCCGAGCTTGTCGAGCACCATGATACTCTGGTGAGTACCATGCAGTGGCGAGCACGTTCGGTCATCACTAATAAAAACAGTAATAATACACAACGCATTTCAGCTGAATCCAGCCTTCTTCAGGCATAAATTAAATGTAAAGTTTGTCTTTCTTATACACTCCAATGGTCAATGCTTGTTTAAATGGTTCTCCCGTGATTCTTCTCCATATCCTATGACTAAGGTGGCCTTTGTGCGCCAGAAATGCATGAGGTTTTAACATGTATCTTGCATTCTGTTGTTTTTATTGGTTCCTAAATAAATTTTGCTTTTAATATTGGACAATTGTGCCATCTCTCATCCTTGTTTTCCTCATTATTGGTTAGTTACATAGTTAGTAAAGCCGAATAAAGACTTGCGTCCATCAAGTTCGACCTGTTAGTTCTGTAATTGCTAAAGTTGATCCAGAGGAGGGCAAAAACCCCAAATGATTTGGCCAATCTTCACCTGAGGAAAAATTCCCTCCCGACTCTGAAACCAGCAGTCAGAATAAATCCCTGTATCAACCTACTATTTTATTCTATTTTTAAGTATATGCAGAAATCTGCCTGGTATCTAGAAAAGCATCCAGTCCCCGCTTGAACTGGTTTAGTGAATCCGACATTACCGTCTCCTCACTCAGTGAATTCCATATTCTCACTGCTCTTACCGTAAAGAACCCCTTCCTATGCTGGTGCTGAAACCTTTTCTCTTCCAGTCTTAGTGAGTGCCCTCTTGTTACCGTAATATCCCTCCTTTTGAACAAATCCCGGGCAAGGTCTCTATACTGTCCCCTAACATATTTGTACACATTTATTATGTCCCCCCTCAACCTTCTCTTTTCCAGGCTGAATAGTCCTAGTTTTGCCAACCTCTCTGGGTATTGCAGTCCCTCCATTCCCCTTATTAATTTTGTTGCCCTCCTTTGTACCTTTTCAAGCTCATTTATATCCTTTCTATATATTGGGGCCCATAGCTGAGCACAGTATTCCAAGTGTGGTCTGACCAGTGCTTTGTACAGTGGAAGAACAATGTTCTCATCCTTTGCAGCTATACCTCTTCTGATACATCCCATTACCCTGTTTGCCCTTACAGCAGGAGAAACTGCATCCTCCACCCAGATTTCAACCATGGAAATTGGAACTAGACAATATGGTGAGCTGTTCCTCTCCTGCCCCCCTCCCTCCTAATCAGCTTTCATGTGCCTGTAACAGCCATGGGTGGATCAGAGCTCCACCCGCAGCTGTTAACCAGTTAAATCCCGCTGCCAATCTCTGACAGCTGGAATTAACACACGCCAGCCGGATGTTCGTCTTAAAACCTGCCCAATGAGTTGTCATGACAGCAGGGGGTCTGCAGATGCCCCCCCGTGCCTGTCATTACGATACTCCTGTGAACACCAGCTCGTGGCCAGTATTCATAGGGGATCTTGAACTGATGATCGCAACTTCATGTCTCCTAAGGGGATTATTAAATAAAGTAAAAAGTGGAAAAAAAGTTTTTCAAAATATGAAAAAGATAAAAAAACACAAAAATTCAAATCACCCCCTTTTTGCCCTATTGAAAGTAAAACGATTAAAAAAAAATACACATTTGGTATTGCTGCGTTCAGAAATGTTCGAACTATCAAAATATAAGATAAATGAATCCGATTGGTAAACAGCATAACGAGAAAAAAATTGAAAACGCCAGAATTACTGTTTTTTTTGTTCACCGCAACATTGCCATAAAATGCAATAAGAGGCTATGAAAACATCGTATCTACCCCAAAATGGTATAAATAAAAACGTCAGCTCAGGGCACAAAAAATAAGCCCTCACCCAGCCCCTGATCCCGAAAAATGAGAATGTTACAGGACACAGAAAATGGCGACAAACGCAAAAACATTTTTTCATACAAATTTCAGAATTTTATTTCACCACTTAAATAAAAAATAAATTATACATGTTTGGTATCTGCACACTCGTACTGACTTGGAGAATCATATTTCCAGGTTAATTTTACCATATAGTGAAAATGGTAAATAAAAAAAAATAAAAAACAATTGTGAAATTGCACTTTTATTTTGCAATTTCACCACACTTGGAATTTTTTACTGTTTTTCAGTACCAATATATGGTAAAATCAATGGTGTTATTCAAAAGTACAACTCATTCCAAAAAAAAAGCCCTCATACTGCTATATTGACTGAAATATAAAAAAGTTATGGCTCTTGGAAGAAGGGGAGGAAAAAATCAAAAGCAGAAAATGACCATGGCGTGAAGGGGTTAACAAGCAGTATAAATGCTGGAAACATGTAATAAAACAATATATAGGCAGTGAGAGGACGTTTCTGCTCACTTTCTGTGATAAGAGTGAGTATGGCTGAAAATCATAGCAATGCATCTGCTCTAAAGATGACTTATACAAAAAAAAAAGGAAAAAACTTCGTTGTAACCCCCATTTGATCATATGGGTGCCAGTGTCCTGACCAGTGTCCCTTTATTAAGTGTGATTTTTTGTGACAGATTTTCCATTTAGTTACATATAATGTATATTGGCCTCTACTTTAGAAGACCAACTCTTTGGTATGACATATTTAACGCAATTTTTAGGAATCATCTCAAAGAGGTTTCAGTCATTGTTCAGGGTCTAGTGAAGGAGACTAGTGCTGTAATTTCATATTTGCTCCCCATAAGGCTCACTCATGGTGGCCTTTTGAAAAATATTAACACAAATAGTTTCCATATAGAAACATATATCAGAAACTGTATATATGTTTTTCACTGTGATCAGTTTATTCATTTTTTACAGAAACATATTAAAATGCCTATATATTGAATAATAACAAACATACAATTTTTACAGACAATACTTATTGAGGTTCTTACATATCATTGTTGATATTACAGAAATGCTAGACTGGAAATGCCCATTCTGAAGTTTTAAAAATGCACTATGGCTTAAAATCATCTGAAAGCCGCTTATTGTGCTAATGTGATTTGTGAATAGACATTCATATATTTCCATTTACTGACATGAAACATTTGACTGCTATGGCATATTACTGCTGAGAAATAAAATAACACAACATTTTGCTATTAAAACATCAGCCAGAGAGACTTTAAATTCAGCTGGCAAAACAGATGAAATTGTTACTATATGTAAGAATATATGAATGGAATTCATGAAGAAAGTCCAAAAGAACCTGCAAGAACATCGAGGATATAATTCTAACTAATAATAGCGCTAACTTTTACAAGTTGTGCTTAAAAGGGAATCTGTCATCATTTTGCTGCCCCATCTGATAACAGTGTAACACGGGTACTTTAGATGCAGCGACACAGAAACACAGAGCAGCCAATACAGGGTTAATAAACAGGGGAAGTTTATAATAACAGGGTAAATCTCCACGCAGGGAGTATCAGGGGAAAATATGGGGGAAAACAAGGGAAGTAGCAGGTAAAAGTCTTTAACTGACAGTTCACAGTTTAACTAGATATAGCAGAGTCGAATCAGTTGTAAACGACAGTTTTTACACTTAGCTAACTCTTTTCCTCCACAAGGCAGTTGACAGCTGAGGCCGGTGTTAATTTCTTCAGGCTTCCCCGCCAAAACAATGCTCCATCTTCTGGCGGCAGCGGGCGGTCTCCGGTTTTACCCGCTGAGCCCCTAGTCCATAACACGGCACCTCACGTTCCCGGCTCCACCGACGCTGCATCTCTTCTTTAGTCGGCTTGACTCCTCCGGTCCACTGCACTCGGCTCTTGCTCCCAGTCCTGGAGCCAGGAGCCTGGACCCTCTCACACTGCTCTACTGAGCAGAACCCAGACATTATGTTTATTGCTATTGTGAAATGAAAAAAAAGAGTACTATGCTAGAAAAAGGCAAATCCCAGGGTAATAAAATAAAATCAACAATTTTTAATTAGAAATAATATAAGAAAAATACTTGAATATACAAAAAAAACACCAAATAAAACCAATTAAAAATCTGCAAAAATCAATGTGCCCAGATGAAATGACAAAGTAATGGGACAATGGACCACTCACAGAGAATATAAACACGTATAAATTAAAAAAAATAGCATAACATCAAGGTACATATGAAAGAACGACAATGATGAATAAATACTGATCCAGTGAATAGGACAATAAATTAAGTAATTGAAGAGAGTCCATGTGAGGGATAGAGCAATGCCCTCTCGTATCACCAAGTTTGGGCTTCTTCAGGGGCTATTGCTACTTTCTACATTACATCACATTTTTCCATAGATCTATAGTTTTCTGTTTTGTCAGCTGTTATTAATTCAGTAAAATGTTTCTACATGAGAAAGAACTATATGTATAGTGTAAAATCATGTAGGTTCCGTTTACTGCACATTAGTTATACATGTGACAAGTACGCTATACATTTTACATACAAAGAAAATTGTTCATCCCCACTTTAGGAATACATATTACCATTATACAGTACGAAAACAACACACATATATAATGAAAGTCAATTCACGGGCTATGATGGCTAGCTGAATGCCCTCAATTAAGGTGATTGTATTAGTATAATCTCTGGTGGTTTAGAGCAGTACATGGGTCAAAATATACCTTAGTTGTAGTTTAAAAATGAATTTAAAATTCTGGAATTATCAACTTTAATACATTTTTATAGGGGTCAGAACAATCCACAAACCACCTTTTCACCAGTAGAGCCAATGTTACATGATAAACGTCTCGTTGCCTTTAACATTAGCAGGGAGAGGTTACTACTTATGTTCTCAGTTTTTCAAGTGTCAAATGTCAGCAGACATGCGGTATAAAAGTTGGGTGTAAGAAGTAAAGATGATCCTCTTGGTTCCATAACACTTCTATCTGTGTATAGTACATTGTACACATGCATACTGTAACATAAACACAGATGGAAAAATATATCTAAATGTCTTCTGTTGGTATAAATTTGACAGGTTTTAATGTCTTTCTACTGTAAAACACAGCCTGCTTCTCTGTTCATAAGACAAGATACACTGATCAGACATTTAAAGCATAGATTGATGAAGCAAATAACATTGAGTACAGGGTAACATTAGCACCTTTGGGATATGTTAGGCAGCATGTGACTAGTCACCTCTTGAAATTGATGTTTTGGAAGCAGGACTGTTAAGTGATGACAAAATGATGATCATCTCCAAAACAGCAGGTCTTGTGCAAAGCAGTGGTTAGTACCTACAAAAAGTTGTTCAAGGAAAGAAAGAAAGAGTCATGAATGTCCATGGCTCACTAGTATGTGACATGTGTATGGGGTTAAATCTAGCCTATTTGTCCCTCAGAAGAATTGCTAAAAAGGTGTCCGGACATACCGTGTACCAGTGGCGGACACAGACTGTAGTGGGCCCCTGTGCAAGAATTTTTGGGCCCCCCCCTGCCCTTTATAGGGGACATGAAGGCCCCCCCCCCCTTTCTGTGCATCTCTCATTCCCCCGTGCATCTCTGATTCCCCCCCACTCCAAGTTAATTAATTGTATTTAAAAAAAATAAAACTTGTTATACTTACCCCCAGGGATGGCTCCAGGTTTTTGTGGGCCCTGGGCGACAGAGTTTCAGTGGGCCCCTTTAACACATACCATGATTCATGATGCACAGATACCGCAGAGAAATATATATATATAGTACAAGGCCAAGGATTTCACTTACTACATGACATGAGCGATATCTATTGTAAATTCTACAATAGCTCAGAGACCGGCGAATCCTCACAGCGCACAGTGCAGACCGGACAGTATAGTCTTTCATACAGTATTATGGGCACCATATAATGCTCCATACAGGATACTGACCCCCTTATAATACTCCATACAGGATACTGGTCCCCATATAAAGCTCCATACAGGATACTGGCCCCCATATAACGCTCCATACAGAATACTGACCCCCATAAAATGCTCCATACAGAATACTGACCCCCATATAATGCTCCATACAAAATACTGGCCCCCATACAATGCTCCATACAGAACACTGGCCCCCATAGAACGCTCCATACAGAATACTGACCCCCATATAATGCTCCATACAGAATATTGGCTCCCATATAACGCTCCATGCAGGCTGTTCCCCCCTTATAATGCCCCATTACACGAGCGACATCTATTGTAAATTCTACAATAGCTCAAAAACCGGCGAATCCTCACAGCGCATAGTGCAGACCGGACAGTATAGTCCTCTATACAGTATTTTGGGCACCATATAATGCTCCATACAGGATACTGACCCCCTTATAATGCTCCATACAGGATACTGGTCCCCATATAATGCTCCATACAGGAGACTGGTCCCCATATAACAATGCATACAGAATACTGGCCCCCATATAACGCTCCATACAGATTACTGTCCCCTATATAACGCTCCATACAGAACACTGACCCCCATATAACGCTCCATACAGAATATTGGCTCCCATATAATGCTCCATGCAGGCTGTTTCCCCCTTATAATGCCCCATTACACGAGCGATATCTATTGTAAATTCTACAATAGCTCAGAAACCGGTGTATCCTCACAGCGCACAGTGCAGACTGGACAGTATAGTCCTCCATACAGTATTATGGGCACCATATAATGCTCTATACAGGATACTGACCCCCTTATAATGCTCCATACAGGATACTGGTCCCCATATAATGCTCCATACAGGATACTGGTCCCCATATAACGCTCCATACAGGATACTGTCCCCCATATAACACTCCATACAGAATATTGGCCCCCATGTAACGCTCCATGCTGACTGTTCCCCCCTTATAATGCCCCATGCAGGATGACACCCCCCTTTTAATGCCCTATGCAGGATGTCACCTCTACCCCCCCATAAAATGCCCCATGCAGGATGTCACTCCCCCCCATATAATGCCCCTTGCAGTATGTCACTTCCCCCCTTTTCAATGCCCCATGCAGTATGTCAGACCACCCCCTCCCTTATAATGCCCCATGCAGGAGGTCACCCCCCTCCTTATTATGGCCCATGCAGTATGTCACACACACACCCTCCTTATAATGCCCCATGCAGGATGTCAATTCCCCCCTCCCCCTCTTATAATGCCCCATGCAGGATGTCACCCCCCCAATATAATGCCCCATGCAGTATGTCACTTCCCCCCTTCCCCTCATATAATGCCCCATGCAGGATGTCATGCCCACTCTCCCCCCACCATATAATGCCCCATGCGGTATGTCACCCCCCCATATAATGCCCCATGCAGTATGTCACACACACCCCATATAATGCCCCATGCAGGATGTCACCCCCCCATATAATGCCCCATGCAGGACGTCACACCCACTCTCCCTCCACCATATAATGCCCCATGCGGTATGTCACCCCCCCATATAATGCCCCATGCAGTATGTCACACACACCCCATATAATGCCCCATGCGGTATGTCACCCCCCCATATAATGCCCCATGCAGGACGTCACACCCACTCTCCCCCCACCATATAATGCCCCATGCGGTATGTCACCCCCCCATATATTGCCCCATGCAGTATGTCACACACACCCCATATAATGCCCCATGCGGTATGTCACCCCCCCATATAATGCCCCATGCAGGACATCACACCCACTCTCCCCCCACCATATAATGCCCCATGCGCTATGTCACCCCCCCATATAATGCCCCATGCAGGACGTCACACCCACTCTCTCCCCACCATATAATGCCCCATGCGGTATGTCACCCCCCCATATAATGCCCCATGCAGTATGTCACACACACCCCATATAATGCCCCATGCGGTATGTCACCCCCCCATATAATGCCCCATGCAGGACGTCACACCCACTCTCCCCCCACCATATAATGCCCCATGCGGTATGTCACCCCCTCCACATATAATGCCCCATGCAGGACGTCACACCCACTCTCCCCCGACCATTTAATGCCCCATGCCCCCATACATAAAAAAAAAATCTAATACTCACCTCACTTCTTACCTGATGCTGATCCGGACTCCACAGCGTCGCCCGCGTCTTCCCGCTGTGACAGCTCAGGAGAGATCGTGCGCGCTGTAAACATATCACCGCGCCCTCTGACCTGAGACGTCACAGTCAGAGGACGCGGAAGACGCTGCGGAGGCACGGGGAGGGGTAAGTATTGTGCCGGCGCTGTCACATGACCGGAGATGTCCCTGCGCTCAGCATGGGGCCGGGGGCCCATGCTGAGCGCAGGGACATCTCCGGTCGTGTGACGGCGGGGGGTCCTGCGGGGGGGCCCCATGAGGAGACGCACAAGACGGGGGCTCCGAGGGGGCCCCGACAGCCCGGGCCCCATGCTGGAGTCAGGGCAGTCATGCCCTGATGGTGGCCCTGCTGGAGGCTGGAGGGGCCCCCTCTCCCTCAGGGCCCCCATTCAATGAACCGGCTGCACGGGCGGTAGGTCCACCCCTGCCGTGTACTATAACTTGCTCCGTATTGGCCTGCATAAGAGTCAGCAATTGGCAAGTACACATTGATACTAGGCCATGGAGCAATGGAAGAAGGTGTCCTGATGTGATGAATCCCTTTTACTTTAACATCTTATGTGCACCCAAGTTAAAGTGTTTGATTTTTAGTTAGGGAAGAGATATCATAAAGATGCCTCATGGAAAGAAGGAAAGTTGATAATGATCTGTGATAACACTCTGGGTCCCATCGGGGGTACATAAGGCTGAAGTCTGGGAGCCTCAAGTTGGCAGAGGATTTGTGTGGGCTGAGAGAGCACAGGTGAAACAAACTAAATGTAGCTCTATGGGGGGTAGGAAGTTGAAGAATAAAAGGTTGAGTAGGGGTAGAAAAACACTAAGGGCCTGATTCATCAAAGCTTTTTTGCCAGAATGGCAGTAAAGCTTTGAAAAGTCACAAAATTTAGGCTCAACTTGGAGTTGTGCCTAAGTTTTGCGACTTTTAGTATTGTGAGGCCAGTGTCTCCTAGCTCTGACAAAATGGGCATTTCTGGGGCAGAACAGGCGGTTGTCTAATTTATATGAGATGTGGTGTTCCCTACGCCAGAAATTTCAACATTTTGGTTCAACATGAGGCTTCGCTAAAATTTAGCTACTTTTGGCTGTCTCATGCCGTTTTTGCCCAACTCCGAACAATGTAGATGCAGCTGGGAAAGACTTAACCCCCGCTTGTCAAACGCTCCATACAGATTACTGTCCCCTATATAACGCTCCATACAGAACACTGACCCCCATATAACGCTCCATACAGAATATTGGCTCCCATATAACGCTCCATGCAGGCTGTTTCCCCCTTATAATGCCCCATTACACGAGCGATATCTATTGTAAATTCTACAATAGCTCAGAAACCGGTGTATCCTCACAGCGCACAGTGCAGACTGGACAGTATAGTCCTCCATACAGTATTATGGGCACCATATAATGCTCTATACAGGATACTGACCCCCTTATAATGCTCCATACAGGATACTGGTCCCCATATAATGCTCCATACAGGATACTGGTCCCCATATAACGCTCCATACAGGATACTGTCCCCCATATAACACTCCATACAGAATATTGGCCCCCATGTAACGCTCCATGCTGACTGTTCCCCCCTTATAATGCCCCATGCAGGATGACACCCCCCTTTTAATGCCCTATGCAGGATGTCACCTCTACCCCCCCATAAAATGCCCCATGCAGGATGTCACTCCCCCCCATATAATGCCCCTTGCAGTATGTCACTTCCCCCCTTTTCAATGCCCCATGCAGTATGTCAGACCACCCCCTCCCTTATAATGCCCCATGCAGGAGGTCACCCCCCTCCTTATTATGGCCCATGCAGTATGTCACACACACACCCTCCTTATAATGCCCCATGCAGGATGTCAATTCCCCCCTCCCCCTCTTATAATGCCCCATGCAGGATGTCACCCCCCCAATATAATGCCCCATGCAGTATGTCACTTCCCCCCTTCCCCTCATATAATGCCCCATGCAGGATGTCATGCCCACTCTCCCCCCACCATATAATGCCCCATGCGGTATGTCACCCCCCCATATAATGCCCCATGCAGTATGTCACACACACCCCATATAATGCCCCATGCAGGATGTCACCCCCCCATATAATGCCCCATGCAGGACGTCACACCCACTCTCCCTCCACCATATAATGCCCCATGCGGTATGTCACCCCCCCATATAATGCCCCATGCAGTATGTCACACACACCCCATATAATGCCCCATGCGGTATGTCACCCCCCCATATAATGCCCCATGCAGGACGTCACACCCACTCTCCCCCCACCATATAATGCCCCATGCGGTATGTCACCCCCCCATATATTGCCCCATGCAGTATGTCACACACACCCCATATAATGCCCCATGCGGTATGTCACCCCCCCATATAATGCCCCATGCAGGACATCACACCCACTCTCCCCCCACCATATAATGCCCCATGCGCTATGTCACCCCCCCATATAATGCCCCATGCAGGACGTCACACCCACTCTCTCCCCACCATATAATGCCCCATGCGGTATGTCACCCCCCCATATAATGCCCCATGCAGTATGTCACACACACCCCATATAATGCCCCATGCGGTATGTCACCCCCCCATATAATGCCCCATGCAGGACGTCACACCCACTCTCCCCCCACCATATAATGCCCCATGCGGTATGTCACCCCCTCCACATATAATGCCCCATGCAGGACGTCACACCCACTCTCCCCCGACCATTTAATGCCCCATGCCCCCATACATAAAAAAAAAATCTAATACTCACCTCACTTCTTACCTGATGCTGATCCGGACTCCACAGCGTCGCCCGCGTCTTCCCGCTGTGACAGCTCAGGAGAGATCGTGCGCGCTGTAAACATATCACCGCGCCCTCTGACCTGAGACGTCACAGTCAGAGGACGCGGAAGACGCTGCGGAGGCACGGGGAGGGGTAAGTATTGTGCCGGCGCTGTCACATGACCGGAGATGTCCCTGCGCTCAGCATGGGGCCGGGGGCCCATGCTGAGCGCAGGGACATCTCCGGTCGTGTGACGGCGGGGGGTCCTGCGGGGGGGCCCCATGAGGAGACGCACAAGACGGGGGCTCCGAGGGGGCCCCGACAGCCCGGGCCCCATGCTGGAGTCAGGGCAGTCATGCCCTGATGGTGGCCCTGCTGGAGGCTGGAGGGGCCCCCTCTCCCTCAGGGCCCCCATTCAATGAACCGGCTGCACGGGCGGTAGGTCCACCCCTGCCGTGTACTATAACTTGCTCCGTATTGGCCTGCATAAGAGTCAGCAATTGGCAAGTACACATTGATACTAGGCCATGGAGCAATGGAAGAAGGTGTCCTGATGTGATGAATCCCTTTTACTTTAACATCTTATGTGCACCCAAGTTAAAGTGTTTGATTTTTAGTTAGGGAAGAGATATCATAAAGATGCCTCATGGAAAGAAGGAAAGTTGATAATGATCTGTGATAACACTCTGGGTCCCATCGGGGGTACATAAGGCTGAAGTCTGGGAGCCTCAAGTTGGCAGAGGATTTGTGTGGGCTGAGAGAGCACAGGTGAAACAAACTAAATGTAGCTCTATGGGGGGTAGGAAGTTGAAGAATAAAAGGTTGAGTAGGGGTAGAAAAACACTAAGGGCCTGATTCATCAAAGCTTTTTTGCCAGAATGGCAGTAAAGCTTTGAAAAGTCACAAAATTTAGGCTCAACTTGGAGTTGTGCCTAAGTTTTGCGACTTTTAGTATTGTGAGGCCAGTGTCTCCTAGCTCTGACAAAATGGGCATTTCTGGGGCAGAACAGGCGGTTGTCTAATTTATATGAGATGTGGTGTTCCCTACGCCAGAAATTTCAACATTTTGGTTCAACATGAGGCTTCGCTAAAATTTAGCTACTTTTGGCTGTCTCATGCCGTTTTTGCCCAACTCCGAACAATGTAGATGCAGCTGGGAAAGACTTAACCCCCGCTTGTCAAATTCATGACAAGTGGCGGCATTCCTTAGGCCACAAATATTGCTGCAGTTCCTGATTGCAGTAAGATTTGTGACGAATCACACACGGAGGCAGGCCACTTTTCAGATGCTCCAGATTCATTAAGATTTGTGTGCCTCTTAATGAATTATGATAGTGTGACATCAGCAGCCTCATCATCAAGACTTGTGTGAAAAACCTTTTTGTTTGTTTTATTTGTTATTTGAATGTTAAAATTGAGCGATTGGATTATATACTGAACATCACTCAGAGAAACTGGCTTCTAGAGAAAGCTGTTTGAGAAGTTCAGTGAGGTAAAGTCAAGCTGCTTTATCTGTGTTAATACATTAACAGAAGAAAATAAAGTGTGGTACAGTGCACAGAAAAGAACAAGAGAAGTAGCCAAATGGTGAGAGAAAGCAAAATTGCTGTGGGACTTAAAAGAAGAGAGGGCAGTCTGTGCACAGAGTACCAGTATACTGCACTGCTAACTACAGACCCGTCTCTAAACTTTCCCTTCATCTCTAAACTCATGGAATGCTTGATCTGCTCTCATCTAATCTGCTGTCTTTCAAATAACTGTCTTCTTGACCCTTTACTGTTAGAACCCTCCTGTTAGTTTTTTCTATTTTGGCTGGTCACATGACTTTTTGCCTTTATAATCCAGCTCCGCCCTCCTGGCCTTGCTGGACTTCAGTGTTACATTTACTCTTAAGCTAGCCAGGTGCCTTGTACCTTACTCTGTAGTTTGCTTGGTCTTTTGACCACTAGTACTTCTGTTTGTTTGTTTATCTTTTCTCTGCTACAATTTCTGCTAGGAGGTGTCCAACTATATCCCAGTCCTTAGTTCTTGTAGGGACCCCTCCCTTATATCTATAGGTCTGCGTTCAGACTAGCCGAGGACTTAGGCGGGTCTGTTCACAAGGAACAGGTCCCCCGCTGCATCGTAGGGAATCAGCTTAGTCCTATTGTATGGACAGTTTTCCTTTCTTTCCTTAGTGTTTGTAGCAGTTCATAACATTTACAATATGGTTTCCACTGTTTATGCTCTACAGAAACTGCCCTTATTAAGGTCTCTAACAATCCACTATCAGCTAAAACTAATTGTTACTATCCCTCTGATTCTTCTGGATACTTCTGCATCATTTGACACTGTGGATCACCAGCTCTTCCACACTATTATCCACGATATCAGCTTCAAGGATACTGCTTCTACTCATACATCTCAGACTGGTCCTTCAGTGTATTATTTGCAGGTTTATCTTTCTCTTACTGTCATTGTTCCATGGAGTTCAGTCCTAGGTCCCCTCCTCTATTCTCTACACTGCTTATATTGAACAAACCATCAACAAATTTGGTTTCCAGTACCATCTCTATGCTAATGTCACCCAATTAGGCTCCCTTTTTTCTCTAACCTCCGTATTGCTGCAAAATACCAGTGACTGTCTTTCTGCAATCTCTAACATCATGTCCTCCCTATGTCTGAAATTGAATCTTTGCAAAAACTGAACTCCTTGTGTTTCCTTACTCTACTTAGTTTCCTAAATCTGATATTGCTTTTTCCGTGTGTGGTTGTCCCATACTTCCCAAGCAGCATGCTTACTGTCTTGGAGTTATATTTCACTAAGCTCTTTCCTTCACTTTCTATATCTAATCATCGTAACTTTACCTCAAAAACATCTCCAGAATCAGACCTATCCTTACCCATGACACTGCAAAAACAATTACTTTTTCTCTTATTCCTTCTCATCTGGAATTCTACAACTCTCTACTAATCAGTCTACCTATTACTAAAGTCTCTCCTCTCCAAACTATTCTGAATGCATTAGCTAGGTCCTACTTCTGACCAGCCGCTACACTGATGCCTCCACTCTGTGACAGTTCTGCACTGGTTGCCCATACGCTATAGAATGCAATGATAACTGATCACTCTCAGACACAACATTTTTCACAGTTTTGCACCACCCTAAATCTCTTACCTCATCTCTGTTTACTACACTATCCCTGCTCTCCTTTCTGCTAATGAATGACCATACACTCCCATCTCAATGACTTCTACTGAGCCACGCCAGGGCTCTGGAATGCTCTATCCCAAACAAAACAGTTAATTCCAAGCCTCTACAGTTAGAAATGAGCTCTAAAATGCATTTTTACACTGATCTACTACCTCGCTTCACTAATATAGCTGCTCCCTTTTCTCTCTTGCTAAATTTTCTTCAGAAAATTGGTCCCTTTTATAATCTGTTTCCACACCTCTATATACTTAATAGCACTTCGTATCTGGACATATACAGATACTGGCTGATGACCATTCATACAGAATTATTTGAATATTCCTATTGGGCCACTGGGGAGGTGCCAGATGTGGCAGAAGGGCCAGCTGGGGTGTGTAGCCTCACTGGCAGCAGATAATGATGTCACGGTAGCTGAAGTGGGTCGCTGGACCCCTCAACACTTCCCTCGTGTCCACAACAATTTCAAAAGCGGGAGGTGGCACTTGTGGATGGTATAGGACCCCCCCCCCTCCCCCGTGGCACTCCTGTAGCGGTGGTGTATGGGTGCAGGTTTTGGAGTGCCCGTGATGTTTGTACAATCTTAAGCAGCCAGACACGCAGGTGAACTTGTAAATGGGGTACAGTCTCTCTTAAAGGCAAAGTTCACAGTATATTGTGTATATGAAAGTAATGTTTCTCTCCTCATGAGACAAGTGAGGTTATGGCCTCTCAGTTCTCTTCACTTGCTAGCAAAGGAAATGCTATTCGCAGTCCAAGAAATATTACACTGATGGAGAGACCTTTACAGATTGGCTCTCTGTGGAAACACACTAAAGTGTGGATATATATTCACAGTTTTTAGCCCACCGTTCCCTCTTGCAGGGGGTAGGTTTAAACAAAGTCAGTAGCATGGCAGCCACGTAGATCTGGTCTTGGCTAGAAGCAAACAGGATAACCAGTGTGCAAAACCTGACAAATTCAATGGACGAGAGTTCAGAATCTCCTTTTGAACAAGGGGTCCTATGTGCAAATGTAACATCACCTAGAATAAAGTTTTGAGTTGAAAACTGTTTGATTTCAGTTTGTAATAACTAGTGTTGAGCCACCCCCGTAGTGTTCGAGTTCGGTTCGGTTCGTCGAACACCCGTGTGTTCGCCGAACTGTTCGTCGAACTGTTCGTCGAACACCTTCGAACACCGTTAAAACCAATGGCAGCCAAACAAAAACACATAGAAACACATAGAAAACACCTTCAAAGGTGTCCAAAAGCTGACAAACTGCTCAGAAGACACAACTAACACATGGAAAAGTGACAAGTACATATAGTCATGCGAAAAGAAAAGAGGTGGAGGAGTAAAAGGAGGGGGAGACACAGATATAGGCATGTCATGCCCTTCTAAAATCCAAAAAGTGAGAAGCCGACACATTCAGTCCGCTCCTGCCCGTGCCACCTCCGTGTCGCCGGGTTTGTGCCAGAGCCGAGGTGAACCCTGACGGCCAGCCCCCCTCTCCCAATACTGGTGCCTGTCCGCTGGTGGGTCGAGTGAGCCCCCCTGTGGTGGAGGCAGCTCTAAGCTTTTTAATTTAAATTGTCTCTCTAATTTGAATAAATACACTTTAAATCCATTTACAAGGATCTATTGGAGGGCAAGTCTCATGCCAGCAGCCGCGTAATTCCAGCTCCAGTAGCACCCTGAGGGCTCGGTTGCTACAGAGGTATTGCACCTCACCCAGAGGTGTGATATCTCACTCTCAGGTAAGGATGGAGTGTGGATCAGGACCCGACACCTGCATGCATTACACCACATTGCCGTGGGGCAGGGCGACCAATATGCCCCTGAGATGGGCACGACAGTCCCTGTCCCTGGCTGGAGTGGGGGGAGGGAACACTGAGGAAGGGGAACCCTGTAGTGCAGGAGCAGGGAGGAAGCAGTTCCTGGGTGCATTGAGAAGGGAGTATAAAAGGTGGGCACCATCTTAGTTCAGTGCAGAGAAGTCTGAGCAGAAGTGGCAGGGAGCAGGGGCTCTGCATGAGCTCTGCTCCGGAGGCGGGTCTAGTAACAGAGGCCCAGGCCTGGAAGAGGGAGAAGGAAGGAAGAGGAGCGGAGAAGGCTCCAGGAACGAGGAACGAAGAGATCTCAGGGGTGCGGACGGGCGAGTCGCCACCGCACGCCCGAATCCACCTGCGTGGAGGGGTCAGGCCAAAGGGGGAGACCGGTCCCCGAAACTAGTGGAGGCAGGAAACGACCCTCAGCTAGAAACAGGAGGCTGTGACATTTTATGTGGCGCAGCCCCTCGCTACACCCGCTAGGAAGGCACCACATAGGGTCAGGGAAACTGGCGCCAAGTTTACCAAGAGGAGGCCCGAGGCAGCCGGACAGAAGGGTTGGTAAGAAAGGTCAGACAAAGGACACACAAAGGGGGTCCTGTGAAGCACTCCAAAGTTATCTGGGAGTTGTCTGAGCCCCTCACCTGGTGAGCACAGTACGACGTGAGCAGCCGTTACCTGCAGACGTGGTCTGGATAATAAGAACTGTGAGTAAAGGCCCTGGACTGCATCACTGACTCCGTGTCATTACTGCTGCTGCCCTGCACCATCACCCCCATCCTCCGCATACACTGCCCTGAGGCTATACTCCTCCCGTGGGGAGATATGCTACGCTCTGCTGCACCCACAACACCAGCCTCAGCGGTCTGCCCTGGAGCGGCGGTTCACTCTGACCGCAATCCACGGGTGGCGTAGTCGGACATTTAAACATCAAAACCACATAAATAGTTCCGCCACTGGTTTGACCGCCCTGAGCCACGGAACCGGGTTGCCGCCACGGAGACTACAACCACCAGCATCCACCAAAAAGGGTCCGGCTCCGGGTGTCCCAAGGCCCAGGGGGCGCGTCAGAACATTTTCATCACCTTTCACAATCACCAATGGGACAAGGCAGGGATGTTCTCTGTCCCCTCTCTTATACATCCTAGTGACGGAGCACCTGCTCTCATCAATTCGCCATAACCCCAATATTAGGTGGATTGAGGTGGGAGGCACTGAGTACAAGTGCTCTCTATTTGCTGATGATGTCCTAGTATATATCACTCAATCACATATATCCATCCATGCTGTTATGGCTGAAATAGATCACTTTGTTACATGGTCAAATTTTAAAATCAATGCAGCGAAGTCTGAGGCCCTCGATGTCTCCCTCCCCAAATCCATATAGGATTCCATCCAGTCCAACTTTCCCTTTGCCTGGCCCTCACAGGGTATCAAATACTTAGGAATTCCTATTCATAGAGACCTCTCCCATCTATGTTATCTTAATTTTGGGCCCTTTATTGAACAACTCCATACAGACCACGGTTGGCAAGTTAGAACTGTAAGATTCACTACGTGAACCACTGGTGTTTTGTGGAAAAGCACATGTACACTGTGTTCCAAATTATTATGCAAAAAGTGTTTAGGAGTGATAAGGGAAGAATTTGTTTGTTTGTCAGTTAAACTCATTGATGGTGATGTGTGTCAGGGCTCTTTATATCACTGTAAGCAATTGCAGACACCTGTGCTAATTAGTTTGGCAGGTGTGTCCAATGAAAGGCAAGACTACTTAAGAAGGCTGTCTCACATTATTAAGCAGCCTACATTTTCTGCCAAAATGGGAAAGAAAAAGGATGTGTCGGCTGCTGAGAAGCAACAAATTGTGGAGTGTTTAGGTCAAGGCATGACTACAATCAACATTGTGCGATGATCAGGATGAAGTGTCTTGGCAATCAAGAAGTATGTAGCTGATTCACAGTACACACGTGTGCGTGCTGATAAGGGCAAATTGAGGACTCTTTCCTACAGGCAATTACGTCAGGTTGAAAGAGCAGCGGCAAAAAAGCCTTGTCATAGCAGCAGACAAGTTTTTGAAGCTGCTTGTGCCTCCAACGTCCCCCGAACAACAAGATGCAGGGTCCTTCAGAGGTTTGCAGCTGTGCATACGCCATCCTGTCGACCTCCTCTATCCACTTCACACAAGCAGAAACGGCTCCAGTGGGCCAAACATTACATGAAGACTGATTTCAAAACTGTTTTGTTCACGGATGAGTGCCGTGCAGCGCTCGATGGTCCAGATGGATGGAGTGGAGGATGGCTCGTTGATGGACACCCCACGCAAACACGGCTACAGCGCCAACAAGGAGGAGGTGGAGTAATGTTTTGGGCTGGAATCATGGGGAGAGAGATTGTCGGCCCCTTTAGGATCCCTGAAGGCGCTAAAGATGAACTCCATAATGTATGTGGATTTTCTCAAACAGCACTTCCTGCCATGGTTCAAGAAGAAGAACCGTGTATTTCACAGCAAGATCATTTTTCTGCATGATAATGCACCATCTCATGCTGCACATAAAACATCTGCATCTCTGGCTGATATGGGCATAAAAGGGGACAAACATATGGTGTGACCCCCATGCTCCCCTGACCTCTACCCCATTCAGAACCTTTGGAGCATCATTAAAAGGAGTGTCTATGATGGCGGAAGGCAGTTCACATCTAAGCAACAGCTCTGGGAGGGTATTCTGTCCTCATGCAAAACAATTGAAGCAGAAACCATCCAAAACCTGACAAATTCAATGGACGAGAGAGTTCAGAAGCTCCTTTCGAACAAGGGGTCCTATGTGAAAATGTAACATCACCTAGAATAAAGTTTTGAGTTGAAAACTGTTTGATTTCAGTTTCTAACAACCTGCTAATGCTTATAATTTCAAAAATGACCATTTTTTTGGTCTTTATTAAAATGAAAAGGTTGATCGAAAAGTTTGGGGGATCTAAGAGTGTGGCAACCCAGTAGTCATGATTACTTCGAATTCTGACAATATGAGGGTCATGCTGCAGGTAGTGCAGCAAGAAGGCACTTATGTGTCTTGCGCATCTCGGAGCCCCAAAATTATTTTCCGGGCTAGATGCAGCTAAAAATTATTATTAATTTTAAATCTGGTGAAGCTTTAGTATAGATGGCCTAATAGGATCAGTGTTGCACACTGCTACAAAGCCCAAATTATTTTCCAGTCAAGATACAGATAAACATGATTAGTAATTTTAAATCTGGTGGAGCTTATTATAGATGGCCTAATAGAATCAGTGCTGCACACTGCTACAAAGCCCAAATTATTTTCCAGCCAAGATACAGATAAACATGATTAGTAATTTGAAAGCTTAAAACGGTTGGTAGGGTGATTTTAACCAATCATCAAGCTTTTACTCTCCCCAGGATGACACAGGGGTAGAAAAGTCGTTTCGGATCCATGATTTGTTCATCTTTATGAACGTGAGTCTGTCTACAATATCAGTGGAGAGCCGCGTGCGCTTATCTGTCAGCACACCACCAGCAGCGCTGAACACACGTTCAGACAGAACGCTGGCTGCGGGGCATGACAAGATCTCCAAGGCGTAAGTGGCTAGCTCCGGCCATTTATCCAGATTGGAAGCCCAAAAAGAGCAAGGGTCCAGTGACACAGTCGTGGCTTCAATGTTTACTTGGAGATACTCCTGTACCATCGTCTCTAGGCGTTGACTATGTGTCAGACTTCTTGTCTCCTGTGGCCTTGCAAAGGATGGGCTAAAAAAGTGGTGAAATGATTCCGCAAAATTGATGTTACCAGCAGATACTGTGGTTCTGTTACGGTTTGAGTGCTGAACATTTGACGGTCCCACGGTTGGCAAGTTGGAACTGTGAGATTCACCACGTGCACCACTGGTATTTTGTGGAAAAGCACATGTAAGATTCTGCAACAGTCTCTGCTGATACTCCTGCATGCGTGCATCCCTTTCTATGGCAGGAATAATTTCTGCAAATTTACTTTTGTACCGGGGATCTAACAGTGTGGCAACCCAGTAGTCAGGATTATTTCTAATTCTCACAATTCGAGGGTCATGTTGCAGGTAGTGCAGCAAGAAGGCACTCATGTGTGTTGCGCATCCAGGAGCACCAAGTCCCTGTTGTGTTGGTGGCGAGGTAACAATCATGCTTCCTTCCTCTGTCCTCTCCCCCCAACCTCGCACAACAGAAATGTGATCAAGGTCTCCCTCATCTGATGAGTCTTCCATCAGTTCGTCCTCCACTTCTTCCTGGGCTCCTGCACCTTCCTCACTAGTTTGGCTGCTACCATGCGCCCTGGTAAAACCATCTCCCCCACCCTCACATGCCTGCCGCCTTGGTGCTGCCGACCGTCTGGACCTTGCAGATGTTAGCCCTTCCGCATACAACTCCTCTTCCTCTACTTCCTCCACCTCCTCTTGTGCCACCACCTAACTCCGAATTCTGTTTAACATGTGCTCCAGCATGTAAATCACCGGAATAGTCATGCTGATAATGGCATCGTCAGCACTAAACATCTTCGTCGCCATTTCAAAACTGTGCAGAAGGGTGCATAGGTCCCTGATCTGAGACCACTCCTCTAGCGTGATTTGCCCCACCTCTGGATCTCGTTGGCCCAGGCTATACGTTAGAACGTATTGCACCAGGGCTTGTCGGTGCTGCCACAGTCGCTGCAACATGTGCAGAGTTGAATTCCACCGGGTAGGCACATCGCATTTTAGCCGGTGAAGTGGCAGGCCCAACGACTTCTGTAGAGATGTAAGTCGCTGAGCTGCGGGATGCGAACGGCGAAAGTGAGCACACAGCGACCGTGCCCTCTGCAGAAGGCCATCTAGTCTGGGATAGTGGGCTAAAAATTGCTGGACAACCAGGTTCAACACGTGAGCCATACAAGGCACGTGTGTGACATTGCCCCGGCGAAGGGCCGCACCCAGGTTTGCAGCATTGTCGCACACGGCCTTCCCTGGTTTCAGGTCCAGTGGAGACAACCATTCATGAAATTGGTTCTCCAGAGCTGACCACAACTCCTCAGCTGTGTGACTCACATTTCCCAGACATTTCAATGTAAAAACCGCCTGATGACGTTGAGCCCTACTGCCAGCATAGTAAGGAGGTGTGCAGGATCCCTTCTGCGCAGTTAGAAAGCTTGTGGCATGACCAGACAGGCTTTGGGTGCAGGTGGAAGACCGAGAGGAGGTTGAGGAGGCAGAAGCAGTGGAGGAACTTTGACATAAAGAGGATTGACGCACAACTCGTGGGGACGGCAAGACTTGGACAGCAGCCCCTTGTCCTGCTGTCACCATAGTTACCCAGTGCCCAGTCAGCGACATGTAACGCCCCTGTCCATGCCTACTCGTCCAAGTGTCTGTGGTAAAATGCACCCTGTTACACACAGAGTTTCTCAAAGAAGCGGTGATGTTGTGTGCGACATGCTGGTGGAGCGCAGGCACACCTTTCTTTGAGAAGTAGTGCCGACTGGGCATCTGGTACTGGGGCACTGCGACGGACATAAGGTCTCGAAAATCCTCTGTGTCCACCAGGCGGAAAGGCAGCATTTCTGTAGCCAAGAGCTTGCAAATGGTGAAATTCAACCTCTTAGCTTTCTCATGGCTAGGAGGAAATGGTCTTTTACTTGTCCACATCTGAGGGACCGAGAGCTGGCTATTGTGCTTAGACGGGGTTGATAAGGGTGTCCCCGGCAAACTGCCGGTCTGTGAGGAAGATGCAGGCGGACATGTTAGGTTGCCTTGATCCAAAGGTGGTGCTATCGATGTCGGACAGCGCTCAACACCAGCTGGTGTTACCACCTCCAAAGAAAATGATGACCTGCCAATCACGCTGGCTGTTGCGGGTAAAGAGGTGGCAAGTCTGCGCCCCAAAACAGGTGTGACTGCTGTCCCCCCAGTCACAGAGGATGAAGAGGCCGCGGATGCACAAGATATGGCAGACGGTGGTTGGCCCTGCCGGCTAGGCCGCATTGTAGCACACTGAGCTTCCCACTGCAACTTATGCTTCATGTCCATGTGCCGGTTCATGCATGAAGTACTCAAACTATGTATTTTTTGGCCTCTACTTAGCTCTTGCTGACAAATGTTACAGATAACACGAGTTGGGTCATCTTTATCGATTTGAAAAAATGCCCAGGCTATGCAAGGCTTAGCACCCATGCGACCTGAAGAGCCACCACGACTTGTGGTGAGAGGCAGAGTTGTGTTTGAGGATGCAGTTGTTGACGTGCTTCCAGTACTACGTCTCTGTCCAGGAAGGCGCAACCTGACCTCGTCGTCACTAGCATCTTCCTCCACCTCCTCTGCTGACCTCATCTCTTGGCTGACTGTGGGTTGACAGTAAGTGGGATCTCCAACCTCATCATCATCACCCTGTGCGTTATCACACCCGTCGTCCTCAGAGCCAACCTGTTCCTGCCCTGACAAAAAACTAAAGTTGTCGCTCCAATCAGGTATTTGAGTCTTATCATCGTCTTCCTCATTGTCTCCACCAACAGGAGTTACAGTTTGGGAATGAGGGTCTACATTATGGTCAGAACCTTCTGCGTCTGGTCCTGGATCCGACTCATAAAGATTCTGGGCATCAGTGCAGATCATTTCCTCGTCTGGATTCACAGAAGCGCTGGAGTCGACCTATGATTCCCAGGCTATAGTATGAGTAAACAGCTCTGCAGACTCAACCATCTGTTCTACCTCATACTCAGACGGGCAGCTGGAGATTTGGGAGCTGTGAGGAAGCAAGTGCGATTGGGGTGACACCTTTGAGGACTGGAGTATTTGTGATGTTGAAATTGATGTGGAGGAGAGCCCACTTAAAGGAGCACTTGATATCCGTTGAAGCACCTGCTGTTTTTGTGCCTCATTTGGAATTTGTAGCGATTGGCGTGGCCGTAAGAAAAAGGATCTTATCACATTGTCCGCTAAAAGAAGTAGACATTTTAGTTTGGCTGGAAGATGGTCTTTCTTCTGCAGATGTTACTGTTGCTTTAACACCTACCCCACGGACACAACCTTTTTTCCCCTTCCCAACACGCCTATTCCCCTTTCAACCAGCAGCAGGCCTTTTTCCACTCATTTTGGTGGTTAACTAATTAACAACTCTGGAGTTGTTTGCACAAAAAAACAATGGATGGGAACCGAGCAGAGCTGAGTTGCCAAACTGTGGTATTAGGCCAAAACTATTGGCTGGGTTAGATGCAAAAAAAATTATATTCAATTTGCAACCTGATGGAGGTCAGTATAGATGGACTAATAGAGAAAGTCCCACACACTGCTAGAAGGCCAAATATTTTTTCAGAGCTAGATGCAGATAAAAATTATTTTTAATTTGCAACCTGATGGAGGTCAGTATAGATGGACTAATAGAGAAAGTCCCACACACTGCTAGAAGGCCAAATATTTTTTCAGAGCTAGATGCAGATAAAAATTATTTTTAATTTGCAACCTGATGGAGGTCAGTATAGATGGACTAATAGAGAAAGTCCCACACACTGCTAGAAGGCCAAATATTTTTTCAGAGGTAGATGCAGAAAAAAATATATTCAGTTTGCAACCTGATGGAGGTCTGTATAGATATATTAATAGAACAAGTCCCACACACAGCTAGAAGCCCAATATTTTTTCAGAGGTAGATGCAGAAAAAAATATATTCAGTTTGCAACCTGATGGAGGTCAGTATAGATGGACTAATACAACAAGTCCCACACACAGCTAGAAGCCCAATATTTTTTCAGAGGTAGATGCAGAAAAAAATATATTCAGTTTGCAACCTGATGGAGGTCTGTATAGATGGATTAATAGAACAAGTCCCACACACAGCTAGAAGCCCAATATTTTTTCAGAGGTAGATGCAGAAAAAAATATATTCAGTTTGCAACCTGATGGAGGTCAGTATAGATGGACTAATACAACAAGTCCCACACACAGCTAGAAGCCCAATATTTTTTCAGAGGTAGATGCAAAAAAAAATATATTCAGTTTGCAACCTGATGGAGGTCTGTATAGATGGATTAATAGAACAAGTCCCACACACAGCTAGAAGCCCAATATTTTTTCAGAGGTAGATGAAGAAAAAAATATATGCAGTTTGCAACCTGATGGAGGTCAGTATAGATGGACTAATACAACAAGTCCCACACACAGCTAGAAGCCCAATATTTTTTCAGAGCTAGATGCAGAAAAAATTATATTCAATTTGCAACCTGATGGAGGTCAGTATAGATGGACTAATAGAATGATGCTATGCCCAAAAGATTTTACTTCACTAGGTGCAGTAAAAAAATTGGTATTCTATACACAGGTGGTATATCTTGCAACACAGATAGGCTACTCCACTGACTAACACACTCTGCAATAGGCCAAAAAGGATTAGCTTTGCTAGATTCAGCCAAATGCTGTGAAAAAAACTTGC
This sequence comes from Phyllobates terribilis, assembly GCF_046119375.1. Classification (NCBI taxonomy): domain Eukaryota; kingdom Metazoa; phylum Chordata; class Amphibia; order Anura; family Dendrobatidae; genus Phyllobates; species Phyllobates terribilis. The sequence goes on along the minus strand of NW_027362762.1, from coordinate 418,143,434 downwards.
ACAGCACTGGCACAGACCTGCCTGGCAAAAACTGATAGGAACTGATGTAACCTAGTCCTGAAAAGGACTCCAATTACAATTAGTCTTTACTCCCACAACCTATCTATTTAAGAGCACAGACCTGCCTGATAAAAGTCGTAGGAAATGCTGTAACCTAGTCCTTAAAAGGACTGCAATCACAACTATTCCCTACTCCCAAGCTATCTGTAGATTTGTGCGAAAATTGGCTTGAAATTAACAAGGTATAGCGCACACAGCAACAGCGGTGCCGTCTAACACGCAGCTGCAGCAGTGAGAAAATGGTGGCAACGGGGAAAATGGCTTGGTCTTATAGGGCAAGGACATGTGACATACACTGCCAATGACACATGCCCTTGCTTGTGTGAAAAAAAGCACTTCGCTCCGTGTGTGCGCTGCTGATAGGCTGACAGATTGCACCTCCCCACTGTAAATGCGGGAAAGAGAAAAAAAAAATGGAGATCTTCATTGTTCCTGCAGAGATCCATCCCCTGCCCCTCCCCCCACCCCGCTGTACACTCAAACTGCGTATTAACATTAATTTTCATCATTACTGAGAAAAAATCCAGTTATGATTTTGGTGCACGAACAGTTATCGAACATAACCTCGAACAGCCGAATTTTTCTCAAATTGTTCGTGTTCGCCGAACGGCTCGAACACCGCCCAAAACAGCTCGAATTTGAGATTGGCGAACAGTTCGAGTAGAACAACGCTCATCTCTAGTAATAACCTGCTAATACTTAGAATTTCAAAAATGACCATTTTTTTGTTCTTTATTAAAATGAAAAGGTTGAAAACTCCGCTGTGCATAATAATTTGGAACATGCATTTTGAGTGCAGTTTGAGTTTTTTATTTTTTTAAATTATACTGTTATCATAGGCAGTTTGTACAAAAACCTTTCAATTGTACTCTAATAGTTATTTGACTGGAAAATTACAATGACTGCAATTCATATAGGTAATTTGGGAAAATCTGAGAAAATATTATTTGCATAATAATTTGGAACACAGTGTAATAGGTACATGCTCTATCTGTGATAAACATGGATAAAATGAGTACTTATAAACAAGAGATATGAATGAGAACTAAGCTTGTTTAGAGATTAGGTATTCATTTGGATTCATTATATTTGCTGCATCTGCGATTATTATTCTGATGATTAACCCCCTTCAAAAATGACGATTTTCAATTTTTGCACTTTAGTTTTTCCTCTCCTTCTCCCAAGAGCCATAAGTTTTTTTTATTTTTTTATTGAATCTATGATCGTCTGATCACTTGTACTATATACAGCAATGTAACACTTTTGCTGTATATAGTAAGATCACGATCTCTTATGAAGCCCAGCCAAATTCTGGTCTTTATAGGAGAACTGTCATAACAGACATGGGAGACCACTGGTTGTCATGGCAGGCAAATGATGCTACCCCCCCGATTTCATCATGAGAGGGCAATGGGCACATGAAGCGGTGTGCCCCCCTTGCCTTGCACTGTAAGGCTGAGTTCACACGATGCGTTTTTCATGCGTTTCCGCGGCGTTTTTGCAGTTGCGTAAACGCTGCGGAAACGCATGAAAAACGCATGGTAGAAGGGCAGCAATGTTCCCCAATGGAAATCCGCATGTGCTGTGCCCATGATGCGGATTTTTCCGCAGCGTAAACGCTGCGGTCAAAAATCCGCAGCATGTCAATTAATTTTGCGGAAACGCTGCTCTTTTGCCGCCATTGACTTGCATTAGACCGCATGGAATCCGCATCACTGTATATGTTGATGCGCTTTTCATGCGATCTAATGTGCGGATGGTACCCGGGTGTGGATGAGAGAACTCTCATCCAGACCCAGGTACCATTAAAAAAAAAAGAATAAAATAAAAAATATATATAGTCTCACCTTCTGACGGCCCGCGCTGCGTCCTGCCGGCTTCCCGGGCACTTCGCGGTTGAATGAAGAAGGACCTTCGCTGACGTCAGAGTCATGTGACGGGTCACGTGACGCTGACGTCGGAAGGTCCTAAAGTCTTCACTGCCGGCAGCCGGGACCGATGAAGCAGGACTCCGGGGGCCATCAGAGGGTAAAGTATAGATTTATTTTTTATTTTTTGACATCATACACTATATAAATCCATGCCGGTTGCATGGATTTATATAGTGTGAAGTTGACAAGCACTTTCCAAGTGATGCTAAAATCGCTTGGGAAGCGCTTGTCAACCCGCATGCGGAAATGAAAGTGAAGACCGCTTCATTTCCGCATGTCCCTGGCAGGAAACCGCATGTACAATCCGCATGCGTTTTTTCCTGCCAGAGAGATGCAGAAACGCTCAGGAAAAAATCCTGAGCATTTCTGCATCGTGTGCACATACCCTAAATGCCACTGTCAGAGACTGACTTCAGGATTTAACAGGTTTACTGCAGTGGTTGTACTTCAGCTCCACAAGCAGCTGTTATAGGCAGTTGATGGATGAATAGCACAACCATCATCTGCCAGGATAGATTTGGGCTCAGCTCAATAGCCCGCATCAATGACAGGGACCTAACATATGACATACCATTACATCATATGTTGGAAAAGGGTTACAAAAAATGTACAGTTGAAACCAGACGTTTACATACACTATATAAAAAGACACATATGCATGTTTTTCTCAATTTCTGACATGAAATTAGCATAAACCTTTCCTGTTTTAGGTCAGTTAGGATTACCATAATTTTTAACTTTTGCCAAATGCCAGAATAATGAGAGAGAGATTGTTTAAGGCATTTTTATTACTTACTGCAAAGTTGAAAGTTTACATATATTTCATTAGTATTTGGTACCATTGCCCTTAAACTGAATGACTTGGATCAAACGTTTTCAGCTTTGCCCATACATTTTCAATAGGATTGAGATCAGGGCTTTGTGATGGCCACTCCAAAACATTGACTTTGTAATCCTTAATCCACTTTGTTACCAAGTATGCTTCGGGTCATTATCCATTTGGAAGATCCATTTTGCCCCAGCTTTAACTTCCTGGCTGATGTCTTGAGATATTTCTTCAGTATTGCCACATAATCTTCTTTTCTCATGATGCCATCTATTTTATTTCTCACTGCAAAATGCAAAAAAAAATATCTAATTTATACAAAGTGATTTTCTTGATTTTTTGGGGGGATATTCTATCTCTCAATGTTAAAATTAACCTACCCTTAAAATTATAGCCTGTTCATGTCTTTGTCAGTGGGCAAACTTACAAAAACAGCAAGGGCATGAAATACTTATTTCCCCCACTGTATGTGCCTTTTTATATAGTGTATGTAAACTTCTGGTTTCAACTGTATATGTGATGTTAAAAAGATTCAATATGCGTGAAGGGTAAATCTAAGGCAAAACATAGTCACAAACACATATTTAGGACATGCAGGAAATGTAACTCCTACCCAACCAGTTAATTTTTCAATTTTGCATTTTTGAGTTTCCTTCCCTTTATTTCGAGAACCAGAACTATTTTATTTAACTATTCACATAGCTAGACAAGGATTTGTTTGTTTTTTACAGGAATAGTTGTTTTGAATGTCAACATCCATTTTACCATGTAATGCACTGGAAAATGCTAAAAAAAAATACCAATTTTAGAGAAATTGCGCCATTCTGCAATTGTTTTTTCGGTTTTGTTTATACTTCATTCATTGTGTTCTATAGAGGAACTAGCAACATGATTTTCCAAGCTAGTATGATTACAACAATACTGAACCGGTATATACACTGCTCAAAAAAATAAAGGGAACACTCAAATAACACATCCTAGATCTGAATGAATAAAATATTCTCATTGAATACTTAGTTGCGGACAAAGTTGAATGTGCTGACAACAAAATCATACAAAAATCATCAATTGAAATCAAATTTATTAACCAATGGAGGTTTGGATTTGGAGTCACCCCCAAAATTAAAGTGAAAAAACACACTACAGGCTGATCCAACTTTGATGTAATGTCCTTAAAACAAGTCAAAATGAGGCTCAGTATTGTGTGTGGCCTCCACGTGCTTGTATGACGTCTCTACAACGCCTGGGCATGCTCCTGATGAGGTTGCGGATGGTCTCCTGTTGGATCTCCTCCCAGACCTGGACTAAAGCATCCGCCAACACCTGGACAGTCTGTGGTGTAACGTGACGTTGGTGGATGGAACGAGACATGATGTCCCAGATGTGCTCAATCGGATTCAGGTCTGGGTAACGGACGGGCCAGTCCATAGTTTCAATGCCTTCATCTTACAGGAACTGCTGACACACTCCAGCCACATGAGGTCTGGCATTGTCCTGCATTAGGAGGAACCCAGGGCCAACAGCACCAGCATATAGTCTCACAAGGGGTCTGAGGATCTCATCTCGGTACCTAATGGCAGTCAGGCTACCTCTGGTGAGCACATGGAGGGCTGTGCGGCCCACCAAAGAAATGCAACCCCACACCATTACTGACCCACTGCCAAACCGGTCATGCTGAAGGATGTTGCAGGCAGCAGATCACTCTCCACAGCGTCTCCAGACTCTGTCATGTCTGTCACACGTGCTCAATGTGAACCTGCTTTTATCTGCGAAGAGCACAGGGAGCCAGTGGCGACTTTGCCAATGGTGTTCTGTGGCAAATGCCAAGCGTTCTGCACGGTGTTGGGCTGTGAGCACAACCCCCATCTGTGGACGTCGGGCCCTCATGGAGTCGGTTTCTAATAGTTTGTGCAGACACATGCACATTTGTGGCCTGCTGGAGGTCATTTTGCAGGGCACTGGCAGTGCACCTCCTGTTCCTCCTTGCACAAAGGCAGAGGTAGCGGGCCTGCTGCTGGGTTGCTGCCCTCCTACGGCCCCCTCCACGTCTCCTGGTGTAGTGGCCTGTCTCCTGGTAGCGCCTCCAGCCTCTGGACATTACGCTGACAGACACAGCAAACCTTTTTGCCACAGCTCACATTGATGAGCCATCCTGGATGAGCAGCACTACTTGAGCAACTTCTGTGGGTTGTAGAGTCTGTCTCATGCTACCACAAGTGTGAAAGCACAACCAACATTCAAAAGTGATCAAAACATCAGCCCGAAAGCATTGGTACTGAGACGTGGTCTGTGGTCCCCACCTGCAGAACCACTCCTTTATTGAGTGTGTCTTGATAATTGCCAATAATTTCCATCTATTGTCTATTCCTTTTGCACAACAGCATGTGAAATTGATTGTCATTCAGTGTTGCTTCCCAAGTGGACAGTTTGATTTCACAGAAGTTTGATTTACTTGGAGTTATATTCTGTTGTTTAAGTGTTCCCTTTATTTTTTTGAGCAGTGTTTATATATATATATATATATATATATATATATATATATATATATATACATATACAGTACAGACCAAAAGTTTGGACACACCTTATCATTAAAGATTTTTTGTATCGCATTTTTTCGCTGTGTTACATCAACCAAAAAATTGCAATTCTGACGTTTTATTTTTTTTTCTAATTGCTCCATTTACTGATCGGGTTGTTTAATTTTATACTAATAGATCAGTCAATAATATATGTGGAGTTACCAAATATGTTTTTTTAATAGATATATTAATGTAAAATTTTATATTATTATTATATAAATTTAAATGTATATATATATATATATATATATATATATATATATATATAAAGTATATATATATGTATATATATATATATATACATATGAAATGTTTGTGTTAAAAAAACGTATTTGATAACATACGATTTATTTTTAATGGAAAAAGGTGGGTGGTTCATATGTTATATTTTTTTTTATCTTTTTTACATTTTTAAAATCCTTTTTTATTTTATGTTTAAGTTCATTGTGTAGTCCCCTCAGGGGACTTGAACCTGCAATTGTCTGATTGATTATGTTATACACTACAATACTACGGTATTTCAGTATAAAGTAAAAAGTCATGATCTCCTATGAAACTTGACACAGGCTGCTCTTCATAGGAGCACCATTATGGCAGGTACAGGAGTATTCATTATGCCAACAGTTTTCATGGCAGCCCATCATTGTGTCACAGGGTGGCTAGGGGGGCAATGGATACTTTGGCTGCATGCTGTAAATGCTACTGTAAGAGATTGACAGTGGCATTTAATGAGTTATTGTGACGCCCTCCCTGAGCGAATTGGGGGATACTCGGAGCCGGGCCTTGCGGATGTTGCGGGGGGGGGGTGAAGCAGGCGTGGCCTAGACCCGTTCCATGCCCAGGGCTGTCACATAAAAATTGGGCTTCTGGTTGAGTGGTTGTTCGACTACGCCACCTGTGGTTTCTGGTGAAGGCCACCAGGGCTGCTACAGTCCTCTGAGGCTGGTGTTCTGGCAGCTCGGTTGGTACTACTCTCCACAGGCAGAGTAGGGTTCAGGGCAGTGAGTGATGAACTGAATGGAGGAGTGGTGGGTGCAGTGCCGCGCAGGAATAAACAAGCAGAAGAGGTGAATGAAGTCATTCAGGTATTTTACTCACGTTAGATGAACTTTCAGCCGCAAAGCTTCTCTCTGCTTCACACAGCGTACTGCGGCCACCAGGTAGGGGGTTCAGCACTTCCCAGGTAGATCAAGAGCACCTGTTAAGACCCCGCTGGTGTGTTCCTCTCCTTCTTATCTCCTCCCGCTTGTGTTCCTCCCTGAGACCCACTAAGCCGCCGGGCTTTTCTGACTGAGACGTGAAGTGACAAAGTCAGATATCGGGAGCCGGTCACCCCTCTTGCAGCAGGAATCCCTCTGGCTAGGCCAGAGTAAAGAATACAGGTGGTGACTCCGTTCTGTCCGTATCCCCCTGGGATCCTTTTGCCTGTGGAGCCTATCTCCTCTGCTCCCCTCCAAGGCCTTCTTAGGACAGGACTCTGACCGGGTAGAGACAGTGGTTAACTCAGACCCGCTCCTCGTCTCAAGGCCAGAGAACGAGGACCGTGTATCTTCAGCCAGCTGCAGACTCTTGCTGGACCCTGACACAAGACCACAATCAAAGACCTTGAACTTAAGATGGCCGTAGATTATATATGCTACTGTATGTGCTCCCTGTAAATGTGTCCTCCACCCTCACCCATTACCTGGTTCCCCCTATCTCTGGTTCCCCCCATCTCCTCTATCCCGGGCTGGGGCAGCACCCTGGTGCATTTAGACCACCTACAGGACAGAAGTGGTGTAGTGTTGAGTGGTGAAGTGGGGTCCTGTGAGATGCTCCATCCTTACCTGGAAGAGGAGATACCACACCTCTATCTGAGGTGCAGTACCCCTGTGGCAACTGAACCCTCAGGGGCGCCACATTATCAGCAGTAGGTGGCGCTCAGCACCAACTGCTGCTGTTGGAAACAGATGATGGATGCACTACTCAGCCTGCTGTCAATCAGTGCCAGGGCATGCTTACAGCCTCCGCTTATTATGTACTGAGCGGTGACTGAAGCTGCACCTTTATGACTAGTCTACAAGCCAGGCTATTGAGTGTTACTTACATGCAGATCAACCCCATATCTGCAGGTTAATAACATTTTTTTAACATGACAGGTTCCCTTTTATTTCCATAGCTACCAGTGAAAGGGGAAATCAATCCTAGCATTATAAGGGTTCTGCTAGATCCAGAAAGTTCAACTGCCATACAACTAATATTCTAGTGATCAGGTGACCAATATCGGCATCAGCGCTGACACCTGCCTCTATTCTATACACTGAGCTCAATAAGAAAACAGTGAACACAGGAGCAGTATTAAATCACTTCCATCTTCTCTTCTAGGTGCCAAATTGAACCTACACCATACACATAGTATGGCATAAGTCTGGAGCACTGAACAGTAGTGCAAAATTTTATTGTGATTCAATTCAATTAGGTTAAAGTCTTTTGAATAAAATTCATATACCAGGAAACTTCTTATTAAATATTTTTTTTCCACTTTCCATGTAGAAAAAAAAGAAATTACCAATTTTGTGCCATGAGCTAAAATTAAATACTTATTTTAGAACTGCACAGAAAAATAATTTAAAACCTTTTCTTAAGTAAAAAAATGAAAGAATGCTGTGTTTCCTGTAGATATGAGGTTTGCAAATAAAAATTGAAAATGAAGTCAACAGCTGTTTCATCATAATTCATCATATTTATCATACACCATCGTACATCATCCAGTCCTTCAGATTGGAGTCTGATTAATAAATATGAGCTGCTCTGCCAACAGAATTAATTTTGCTATAATACGATGTCCTTATGTGTCACTGCTACTGTCTAGAAAGCAGATAGTGTGAACGCCATTGAGTAATGCTGCAATTTTTTCCCTAGCTTGGGGTATCTCATTACTGCTGCGCACCACTTATACAATTCCCACATTTCCTATGACAGGTTGCTCCAGATTGCAGATTAACTCTTGACACATAACTCACTTTCCATATCTACCTTATGACTGTCATCTCCCTAAAGCCAGTTAGTTCATTTTATGCATTTTTTCTCTATTGTGTTAAAATCTAATTTATTGTACTGCATCATTATGATCATGCTATTTTTTTGCAAACATATGCAAGTATCATCTTAAAGGGATTCTGTCAGCAGGTTTTTTTCTATGTAATCTTAAGACAGCATGAGTTAGAGGTGTAAACACTGAATTCAACTATGTATCACTTGTCAAGCTGTGTGGTGTTGTTTACTTAGGCTGAATCTTTAATCAGTCAGACTACAGAAGCTACAGCAGTGTGTGAGCCCAAGTCCAACTCCGTTCCCTTCTGTGATACGCAGCTTACTGCCTATAGCTATCTTATATATAACAGTGGATGTGTCCTTCTGTCTGAAGCCTGCGGTCTTCAATAAAATGCCACTGTAGTGTGGACGCCAAATACGTCGACGCCAGCACCTACTTCAGCTGGATGTGCTTCCTTGGATGAAGTGTATTGTAGAGAGACTTTTTTTTATTTTTTCCTATGTATGGAACAACAGCAGCACAGGCAGGATGAAGTACATATACAAGGATGGGGAGCATATACAAGGATGGGGGGCATATGCAAGGATGGGGTGAATATTCAAGGATGGGGAATATATACCAGGATTGGTGGCACATACAAGGATGGGGTGCAAATACTAGGATGGGGAATATATACCAGGATCGGGGGCATATACAAGGATGGGGTGCAAATACAAGGATGGGGAATATATACCAGGATGGGGGGCATATACAAGGATGGGGGGCATATACAAGGATGGGGCATATACAAAGATGGGGGATATATACCAGGATGGGGTGCATATACCAGGATGGAGGGACATATACCAGGATGGAGGGACACATAGCAGGATGAGGGGACATATGCCAGGATACCTGGATGTTGGAACATACGCCAGAATGGGGGGAAATATGTCAGGATGAAAGGACATATACCAGGATGGTGAACATTTACCAGGATAGTGAACATATACCAGTATGGGGGCCATATATCAGGATGGAGGGACATATACCAGGATGAGGCCATATACTAGGATGAGGGACATATACCAGGATGAGGGTCATATACAAGGATGGAGGGGCCATATACCAGGATGAGGGTGCATATGTCAGGATGGAGGGACTTGTACCAGGATGGAGGGACATATACCAGGATGGGGGAACATATACCAGGAGAGGGGAACATATTCCAGGACGGGGCAACGTATACTAGGATGAGGGAACATATATAACAGGATGGGGGAACATATACCAGGATGAGGGGACATATGCCAGGATTGGGGGGCATATGACAGGATGGGGGGAGCATATACCAGGTTGGTGGAGCATATACCAGGATGGGTGAGCATATTCCTTTATATCTGCAGTCTGGTACCCCTGCTCCTGTGTGTAGCTGCACTTTGTTGCCCCTGCCTGCTTTCTGTTGCCGCTGCCTGCTCTGAAACCCCTGCCTGATGTCCTGTCTTCTCTCTGCTGCCCCTGTCTGCTCTCTGCTGCCCCCACCTGCTCTCTGTATGAGTTGTTTTTTCTAAACTTATGTAGCATAGATTCAGATAGGTGAACAAAGGGAAACAAAAACTTGTTTTTGTTTTTTCTAAACTAACGCCTCAGTATTCAGGTTAAATTGCCGTGTTGGCACTTTGCGATAAATAAGTGGGTTTGGGGTTGCAGTTTGGGCACTCGGTCTCTAAAAGGTTCGCTATCACTGTTGTAGTACATTACTTCAATAAAATGGGTCTGGAGTTAGCGAGTGCGCATATTGCGGTCTCCGATGACATTTTATTTAAGGCACTACATATGCAAATTCGCAGACACAGCGCCTTCAAAAGAATGGTGTAAAATTAAAAATGTACCAATAAAAATGCTCACCACCTGGGCATAGAACGGGTTCAATAGCTAGAATACATGTACAGAGTCTGGTGTGGGTGGGGATAGCTTTTCATCTCTGCTGCATGCTAAATATAAAAATTCTGTGTCAGAACAGCTGCACCCAGTAAACTAAGTGATATATTGTTGGATTCAGGGTCTCTTTGTCTACATCATGCTGCTCTCAGGTAGCAAAAACCTGCTGACAGATTCCCTTTAAACAACATAGAGAAAATAAAATGTTTCAATTTGTTGTTTCACTTTCTATTCACAAGGAAAAAGTTGCAGACTACAATTGACTCGCCCCCTGGGCCGTGGGGCACTCGGATCCGGGCAATTAGGGAAACGATGGGAGTAGTAGTGGCAACCCAGTTCCGTGGCTCAGGGTGGTCAGGCCAGTGGTAGTCCGTTATGTGTTATTGATAATGTCCGACTACGCCACCCGTGGATTGCGGTTATTAGGAACCACCGCTGCATGCAGACCGCTGGGGCTGATGAGGTGTGCAGCTAGGGTAGTGTGACTCCCCACGGGAAGAGTGCGGCCCCAGGGCAGTGTAGTGGATGGTGGGAGTGATGGTAGTGAGAGTCCCAGTGCTGATAGTGCTGGAGGAGCAAGGAGCACACAGACAACAGGTTGCAGTCCAGGGTCTTTACTGAAACAGGTAAACTGACCCATAAACAGTCCCAGCTAGGAGGGGACCTGGATGTCTGAGAGCAACGGGGAAATTGGCCCTGGTCAGGGTGAGGGTGTAGGCCTACCGTGCTTTCTGCGCTCCTTCTGGCTATCTCCTCCTGATAGGGTAACAGCCCACGTTTCCGAGCTTTCCGTGTATTCTCGCCTGTATGGCCTGCGACATGGGTTCCTTTCTGCTCCCAGCCTTGTACGGCTTTACTGGTCCCTTCGGTTGTGGCAGGGCCTCCAGGCTTCTTAGGCCAAGGAATGTACAGTCCCTTGCGGACTGGTTCTCTGCAGGGGGATGTGGAATCCTTCCAGCCTCAGACACCAAAGTCTGGTAAAGCTAAGTTTTTCTCTGCCAAGACAGGCTCTCTTCGCCTCTTGTCTCTGGCTTGTGGCTCTCTCCTACTGCCACACTTCCTCTTAGGTGCAATCAACTTTCTGTCCCTGCTCCACTCTGGGACACGTCGCAGAGATGAGACAGGCAATCCAGTTCTCTCTAACCCTGTCCCCAGTACCAGCTTTTATAGGGGCAGCCTGCTCCCCCTACTGGCCTGAGACAGGAGGCATTGCATGCTAATGTTCCCCTGACCAGAGAACCTCCCCCTTGCTCTCAGACACAGCTTTATTACACTTGTGGCATCCAGGTAGGGTGACACACTCCCCCCTAGTGAAATTTAGTACTCCGGGACTAAACAATAAACAAAGACAATATGCATAACAATAAAACATTAATAGACAGACGGCGCACAAATTGAGTTCTTTAGGTCACAGTGTGGCCTGTGACCGGGTGTCCATATCACCAAAACAACGGGAGCCTTAACCAGGTGGGGGTCTGTCCTACCCCAAGTCCTTCACAGTCTTAGTTCATTCCTGGGTTAGGCTCAGAACGCAGTCCATACAAGGTCCTGGTTATAAAAAGTCCATAACCTGTGAGTCCTTACGGTAGCTGCAAGAAACTGAAACACACTATTAATAAACATGCAGGTAACTTGGCAAACAATTCAACATTTGGCAACAGGGTTATTTGCAATCTTAGTACATTCTATATTCTCCAGCAAGCGGGTATTTGTCCCTTTGTGCTCCTGGTTGACCTCCTTAACCCACTGTCTGGTGGTGGACCAACCTGGCTTTCCCCACTAGCGTTAGGGGTACAGCTACCAGCTGGGTGTACAGGTAGGGCAGGCAGCTGTCTGCGGGTTCTTTGGCTTACCGCAGGCATGGCAGGCTCACTGTCAGCAGAGGGTTGACTCTCCTGGGCTGCTGGAACAGGCTCTTCTGCCTCTGGAACCGCTTGCTCCTCTTCACCTTCCGGCTCTGGTGTTGGTTGTTGCTGTGCCGGTTGCAGGAAATGCAGGACGGGTACCACTATGGCATCATTTATGCGAGTCCAGGACTGAGGGAACTCTCCGAGAACGGTGCTGATCATTTCTTCCTTGTCCTCTGCGGGTTTAAGGTCACTCTGATCCTCTTCTGCACTACGGAGTTGCTCGGGGCATCTTTTGAGGTGGTCCCTGGAGACGACACTAGTGGTTTCTCCTCCGTCCTTGGTGATTACGCACACCTTTGGGTTGTCGTGGTCAGACTGCAGTACGGTGTAGGGTTCCCTTTCCCACTGGTCGTCCAACTTATGTAGCCTTCTTTTTCGCTTTAGGACTTGCTCACCAGGTTCTAGGGGACCAGCAGGGGCGTGTTGATTGAAGAGTCTTTCTTGCTTCTCTCTCACCTGGGCCAGGCTCTTCTCCACACTCTCCTGTACCTTCTTGTACTGCAGTTGCCTTTCCGTATCCCAGTCCGCATCCGGGGAGGTGTCCTCAGGTATTAGGACTCCCATCTCCAGGTCTACGGGCAGCTTACCTGGTCTAGCTCGCATTAGGTAAGCCGGGGTGCAGTTTGTAGCGTTCACTGGGATGTTGTTGTACATGTCTACCAGGTCCGGCAGTTTTTCTGGCCACAGGCTGCGTTCCTCCAGGGGCAACGTCTTCAGGAGATCAATGACTATATTGTTCATCTTCTCACACATCCCGTTGGTTTGGGGGTGGTAAGGCGTTGTCCGAATCTTCTTACAGCCATAGAGGTTGCAGAACTCCTGGAAGATTTCAGCTTCAAACGCTGGACCCTGGTCTGTCAGGACCTGTTCCGGATACCCGTGTGGACGGCAGAAGTATTGCTGGAAGGCTCGGGCCGCTGTTTGGGCTGTCAAGTCCTTTACCGGGACCACCACTAGAAAACGGGAATAGTGGTCCACGATTGTCAGGGCGTAGATGTATCCGGACCGGCTTGGAGCCAATTTGACGTGGTCCAGAGCTACCAGCTCAAGAGGCTGCGTGGTGACGATGGGCCTCAAGGGTGTCTTCTGGCTGGTGCGGTCCTTCCTCCTCAGGTGACAAGGGCCACAGTCTCTGCACCACTTTTCTACTGCTCCTCTCATGCCGACCCAAAAGAACCTTCCTCTTAGTAGGAACTCCAGTTTCTTCCAACCGAAGTGTCCCGCTCTGTCATGGTAAGCTCCCAGGACCATAGCTGCATCTCGCCTTGGGACCACGACTTGCCAGGTCAGCTCGTGCATCCGGTGGTTGACAATCCTTCTGCACAACTTGCCTTCGTAGAGGAACAGCTTGCTCTTCTCCTTCCATAGATGCTTGGCTTCCTCTGGGGCATCTGGATCTAGGCGGGCGTCTTCCCGGGTCAGCAGATCTTTCACCAGGCGGACAGCAGGGTCACTATCTTGGGTTTCGGCCCAGCTGTGGTGAGGTAGGGGATTCATCATCACAGTTGTTAGATCCTCCTCCTTCACGCGGTGAGAGTGTTGAGCGGCTCCATACCGGTGAAACGCGGGGAGTTCTACCTCTTCCAGCTCTTCTGGGTCTTCGTCACCTTCAGGTAAGTGAGGCATTCTTGATAGGGCGTCAGCGTTGGCATTGGTTTTGCCTGCCCGGTACTTGATCACGAAGTCATAGTTGGAGAGACGGGCCATCCACCGCTGTTCCAGGGCACCCAGTCTTGCATTGTCCAGGTGTGTCAACGGGTTGTTGTCCGTGTACACGGTGAACTTTGCGGAGGCCAGGTAATGCTTGAAGCGTTCCGTCACGGCCCACACCACCGCCAAGAATTCTAGCTTGAAGGAGCTGTAATTCTCCGGGTTCCTTTCGGTGGGCCTCAGCTTCCGGCTGGCGTATGCGATCACCCGTTCTCTGCCCTGTTGGTTTTGGGACAGTACGGCTCCCAGTCCCACATTACTGGCATCTGTGTGGAGAATGAAAGGCTGGCCATAATCAGGGTAGGCCAGGATCTCATCCCCAGTGAGGGCCAACTTTAGCTGGCGGAAGGACTCCTCTTCCGGTTTATCCCACTTGAAGGGTGGCTTTTGACTTCTGGACTTGGACTGTCCGATCAGGAGGTCCTGCATAGGAGCTGCTATCTTAGTGAACCCGGGGATGAACCTTCGGTAGTAGCCTACCAACCCGAGAAACTGTCTCACCTCTTTGATGTTCGAGGGGCTTGGCCAGCTCTTGATTGCCGTGACCTTGTCAGGGTCGGGGGCCACTCCTTCCGCAATTACCACGTGCCCTAGGTACTGGACCTTTGGTTTCAGCAGGTGACACTTCGATGGTTTCATCTTCAGGCCATAGCCTGCCAGGGCTTCGAACACCTCAGCCAGGTGCTTGAGATGGTCCTCGTAGGTCTTCGAATAGACGATCACGTCGTCCAGGTAAAGGAGGACCGTCTCGAAGTTTCTGTGCCCTAAACAACATTCCATCAGCCGCTGGAAGGTCCCTGGTGCGTTGCAGAGCCCGAAAGGCATACAGTTGAACTCACTCAGTCCCATCGGGGTGGTGAAGGCGGTCTTCTCCTTGTCAGCCTCTGCCACAGGAACCTGCCAGTACCCGCTAGTAAGGTCCAAAGTAGAAAAGAAGTTAGCAGATTTTAGTGCGACTAAAGACTCTTCTATTCTAGGTAGCGGATATGCGTCTTTGTGAGTGATACGGTTGATTTGTCTATAGTCCACGCACATTCTCATGGTGCCGTCTTTCTTTTTGACCAGAACCAAAGGGGCTGCCCAGGGGCTACAGCTGTCTCTAATAACCCCAGCTTCTTTCACCTCTCTTAGCATGCCCTTTGCGTTCTGATAATGTGCAGGGGGTACAGGTCTGTGCCTGTCTTTTATTGGTGGGTGGCTCCCGGTGGGGATGTGGTGTTCTATCCCCTTTACTCTGCCGAAGTCTAGCGGGTGCTTACTAAAGACTCTCTCGTACTCCTGTACCACCCGGTAGACTCCTTGTTTTTGGTGCAGGGGAGTGGAGTCAGCACCCACGTGGAGTTTCTGGCACCAGTCCTCCTTGTGTTTCTGGGAGCCATTACCCTCCGCCTGTGGAGATGGAGGCAAGGGTTCCACGGCCCTGATAGCTTGGTGTTCGACGACAAACAGTTTGGCGAGTGTAGCGTACCTGGGTAAGTGTACTTCCCTCTCCCCAATGTTGAGGATGCGGACGGGCACCCTCCCATGACGGACATCAACCACCCCCCGGGCTGTCAAAATGGTGGGCCTGCTGTCTGAGTACACGGGTTCTACCATGGCTTGGTAGTCTCTACCTCTCAACCCGATTGCAGTCCGACACCAGATCATCATTTCACTTTTGGAAGGCATGGAAATGGGGAATGGATCACTGAGTCTTACGCTACCGATCTCACCACCAGACAGTTCTACCTGCTGCCGTCTCATCAGGGCTTTTATCTCCTTGTTGAGGACTCTCTGTTGGCTAGAACTAGCATTCACCGCCACCTGTTGTAGAATTACAATTACTTCTGAAAGACAATTTTCAATTATGTTAGTACCCACAGTTATTTTAGGGTGACTTTCATGACGGTCAATGTCCACAATAATCACTCCCTGTGCCGGCAGTTCAACTTTACCAATTTTAATGGTCATCTCCTTGAACCCCATCTGCGGCACGGGTAAGCCATTACTGGCGATGATGCTCAAGTTACTGTCTGGATACCGTGTGATATCAGCATTAGTGTTGAGCCACCCCCGTAGTGTTCGAGTTTGGTTCGGTTCGTCGAACACCCGTGTGTTCGCCGAACTGTTCGTCGAACTGTTCGTCGAACACCTTCGAACACCGTTAAAACCAATGGCAGGCAAACAAAAACACATAGAAACACATAGAAAACACCTTCAAAGGTGTCCAAAAGCTGACAAACTGCTCAGAAGACATAACTAACACATGGAAAAGTGACAAGTACATATAGTCATGCGAAAATAAAAGAGGTGGAGGAGTAAAAGGTGGGGGAGACACAGATATAGGCATGTCATGCCCTTCTAAAATCCAAAAAGTGAGAAGCCGACACTGCCAGTCCGCTCCTGCCCGTGCCACCTCCGTGTCGCCGGGTTTGTGCCAGAGCAGCGGTGAACCCTGACGGCCAGCCCCCCTCTCCCAATACTGGTGCCTGTCCGCTGGTGGGTCGAGCGAGCTCCCCTGTGGTGGAGGCAGCTCTAAGCTTTTTAATTTAAATTGTCTCTCTAATTTGAATGAAAACACTTTAAATCCATTTACAAGGATCTATTGGAGGGCAAGTCTCATGCCAGCAGCCGCGTAATTCCAGCTCCAGTAGCGTCCACTAAAGCTGCTGCAGTTAAAAAGCTTTTATAAGGATCGAGCTCGGCTGTCCACCGCAAGGCATCCTACTGCCAGTCCCAGCCCCTATGCCTTGGGGTGTCTCCTGATGCTCTTCACTAAGTATCCCATGGTCCCGAATCATTTCCTTTGAAAAAATTAAGTGTCTAAACTACAGGTGGTGTAGCTTGCTTAACAGCCGGGATAATCCGCTGACTAGCAGACACTGCTACTAGGCACAAAGTATTTCCTGGGCTAGATGCAGTTAAAAATTTGTAATTAGATACTCTCGTTGGATGCTGAGAAAGCATTCCATAGAGTCTCCTGGCACGCCATATATGATTCTCTTAAAAAGCTTGGGGTAGGGGTCTAGGGGACCCTTTTATAGCCAAAATCACGGCCCTGTATCGCAATACGTCACCTAGGCTGAAGATAAATGGAACTGTAGCACCCTGAGGGCTCGGTTGCTACCGACGTATTGCACCTCACCCAGAGGTGTGATATCTCACTCTCAGGTAAGGATGGAGTGTGGATCAGGACCCGACACCTGCATGCATTACACCACATTGCCGTGGGGCAGGGCGACCAATATGCCCCTGAGATGGGCACGACAGTCCCTGTCCCTGACTGGAGTGGGGGGAGGGAACACTGAGGAAGGGGAACCCTGTAGTGCAGGAGCAGGGAGGAAGCAGTTCCTGGGTGCATTGAGAAGGGAGTATAAAAGGTGGGCACCATCTTAGTTCAGTGCAGAGAAGTCTGAGCAGAAGTGGCAGGGAGCAGGGGCTCTGCATGAGCTCTGCTCCGGAGGCGAGCCTAGTAACAGAGGCCCAGGCCTGGAAGAGGGAGAAGGAAGGAAGAGGAGCGGAGAAGGCTCCAGGAACGAGGAATGAAGGGATCCCAGGGGTGCGGACGGGCGAGTCGCCACCGCACGCCCGAATCCACCTGCGTGGAGGGGTCAGGCCAAAGGGGGAGACCGGTCCCCGAACTAGTGGAGGCAGGAAACGACCCTCAGCTAGAAACCGGAGGCTCTGACATTTTATGTGGCGCAGCCCCTCGCTACACCCGCTAGGAAGGCACCACATAGGGTCAGGGAAACTGGCGCCAAGTTTACCAAGAGGAGGCCCGAGGCAGCCGGACAGAAGTGTTGGTAAGAAAGGCCAGACAAAGGACACACAAAGGGGGTCCTGTGAAGTGCTCCAAAGTTATCTGGGAGTTGTCTGAGCCCCTCACCTGGTGAGCACAGTACGACGTGGGCAGCCGTTACCTGCAGACGTGGTCTGGATAATAAGAACTGTGAGTAAAGGCCCTGGACTGCATCACTGACTCCGTGTCGTTACTGCTGCTGCCCTGCACCATCACCCCCATCCTCCGCATACACTGCCCTGAGGCTATACTCCTCCCGTGGGGAGTTATGCTACGCTCTGCTGCACCCACAACACCAGCCTCAGCGGTCTGCCCTGTAGCAGCGGTTCACTCTGACCGCAATCCACGGGTGGCGTAGTCGGACATTTAAACATCAAAACCACATAAATAGTTCCGCCACTGGTTTGACCGCCCTGAGCCACGGAACCGGGTCGCCGCCACGAAGACTACAACCACCAGCATCCACCAAAGAGGGTCCGGCTCCGGGTGTCCCAAGGCCCAGGGGGTGCGTCAGAACATTTTCATCACCTTTCACAATCACCAATGGGACAAGGCAGGGATGTCCTCTGTCCCCTCTCTTATACATCCTAGTGACGGAGCACCTGCTCTCATCAATTCGCTATAACCCCAATATTAGGTGGATTGAGGTGGGAGGCACCGAGTACAAGTGCTCTCTATTTGCTGATGATGTCCTAGTATATATCACTCAATCACATATATCCATCCCTGCTGTTATGGCTGAAATAGATCACTTTGTTACATGGTCAAATTTTAAAATCAATGCAGCGAAGTCTGAGGCCCTCGATGTCTCCCTCCCCAAATCCATATAGGATTCCATCCAGTCCAACTTTCCCTTTGCCTGTCCCTCACAGGGTATCAAATACTTAGGAAATCCTATTCATAGAGACCTCTCCCATCTATGTTATCTTAATTTTGGGCCCTTTATTGAACAACTCCATACAGACCACGGTTGGCAAGTTAGAACCGTAAGATTCACTACGTGAACCGCTGGTGTTTTGTGGAAAAGCACATGTACACTGCGTTCCAAATTATTATGCAAAAAGTGTTTAGGAGTGATAAGGGAAGAATTTGTTTGTTTGTCAGTTAAACTCATTGATGGTGATGTGTGTCAGGGCTCTTTATATCACTGTAAGCAATTGCAGACACCTGTGCTAATTAGTTTGGCAGGTGTGTCCAATGAAAGGCAAGACTACTTAAGAAGGCTCTCTCACATTATTAAGCAGCCTACATTTTCTGCCAAAATGGGAAAGAAAAAGGATGTGTCGGCTGCTGAGAAGCAACAAATTGTGGAGTGTTTAGGTCAAGGCATGACTACAATCAACATTGTGCGATGATCAGGATGAAGTGTCTTGGCAATCAAGAAGTATGTAGCTGATTCACAGTACACACGTGTGCGTGCTGATAAGGGCAAATTGAGGACTCTTTCCTACAGGCAATTACGTCAGGTTGAAAGAGCAGCAGCAAAAAAGCCTTGTCATAGCAGCAGACAAGTTTTTGAAGCTGCTTGTGCCTCCAACGTCCCCCGAACAACAAGATGCAGGGTCCTTCAGAGGTTTGCAGCTGTGCATACGCCATCCTGTCGACCTCCTCTATCCACTTCACACAAGCAGAAACGGCTCCAGTGGGCCAAACATTACATGAAGACTGATTTCAAAACAGTTTTGTTCACGGATGAGTGCCGTGCAGCGCTCGATGGTCCAGATGGATGGAGTGGAGGATGGCTGGTTGATGGACACCCCACGCAAACACGGCTACAGCGCCAACAAGGAGGAGGTGGAGTAATGTTTTGGGCTGGAATCATGGGGAGAGAGATTGTCGGCCCCTTTAGGATCCCTGAAGGCGCTAAAGATGAACTCCATAATGTATGTGGATTTTCTCAAACAGCACTTCCTGCCATGGTTCAAGAAAAGCCGTGTATTTCACAGCAAGATCATTTTTCTGCATGATAATGCACCATCTCATGCTGCACATAAAACATCTGCATCTCTGGCTGATATGGGCATAAAAGGGGACAAACTTATGGTGTGACCCCCATGCTCCCCTGACCTCTACCCCATTCAGAACCTTTGGAGCATCATTAAAAGGAGTGTCTATGATGGCGGGAGGCAGTTCACATCTAAGCAACAGCTCTGGGAGGGTATTCTGTCCTCATGCAAAACAATTGAAGCAGAAACCATCCAAAACCTGACAAATTCAATGGACGAGAGAGTTCAGAAGCTCCTTTCGAACAAGGGGTCCTATGTGAAAATGTAACATCACCTAGAATAAAGTTTTGAGTTGAAAACTGTTTGATTTCAGTTTCTAACAACCTGCTAATGCTTATAATTTCAAAAATGACCATTTTTTTGGTCTTTATTAAAATGAAAAGGTTGATCGAAAAGTTTGGGGGATCTAAGAGTGTGGCAACCCAGTAGTCATGATTACTTCGAATTCTGACAATATGAGGGTCATGCTGCAGGTAGTGCAGCAAGAAGGCACTTATGTGTCTTGCGCATCTCGGAGCCCCAAAATTATTTTCCGGGCTAGATGCAGCTAAAAATTATTTTTAATTTTAAATCTGGTGAAGCTTTAGTATAGATGGCCTAATAGGATCAGTGCTGCACACTGCTACAAAGCCCAAATTATTTTCCAGTCAAGATACAGATAAACATGATTAGTAATTTGAAAGCTTAAAACGGTTGGTAGGGTGATTTTAACCAATCATCAAGCTTTTACTCTCCCCAGGATGACACAGGGGTAGAAAAGTCTTTTCGGATCCATGATTTGTTCATCTTTATGAACGTGAGTCTGTCTACATTATCAGTGGAGAGCTGCGTGCGCTTATCTGTCAGCACACCACCAGCAGCGCTGAACACACGTTCAGACAGAACGCTGGCTGCGGGGCATGACAAGATCTCCAAGGCATAAGTGGCTAGCTCCAGCCATTTATCCAGATTGGAAGCCCAAAAAGAGCAAGGGTCCAGTGACACAGTCGTGGCTTCAATGTTTACTTGGAGATACTCCTGTACCATCGTCTCTAGGCGTTGACTATGTGTCAGACTTCTTGTCTCCTGTGGCCTTGCAAAGGATGGGCTAAAAAAGTGGTGAAATGATTCCGCAAAATTGATGTTACCAGCAGATACTGTGGTTCTGTTACGGTTTGAGTGCTGAACACTTGACGGTCCCACGGTTGGCAAGTTGGAACTGTGAGCTTCACTACGTGCACCACTGGTATTTTGTGGAAAAGCACATGTAAGATTCTGCAACAGTCTCTGCTGATACTCCTGCATGCGTGCATCCCTTTCTATGGCAGGAATAATTTCTGCAAATTTACTTTTGTACCGGGGATCTAACAGTGTGGCAACCCAGTAGTCAGGATTATTTCTAATTCTCACAATTCGAGGGTCATGTTGCAGGTAGTGCAGCAAGAAGGCACTCATGTGTGTTGCGCATCCAGGAGCACCAAGTCCCTGTTGTGTTGGTGGCGAGGTAACAATCATGCTTCCTTCCTCTGTCCTCTCCCCCCAACCTCGCACAACAGAAATGTGATCAAGGTCTCCCTCATCTGATGAGTCTTCCATCAGTTCGTCCTCCACTTCTTCCTGGGCTCCTGCACCTTCCTCACTAGTTTGGCTGCTACCATGCGCCCTGGTAAAACCATCTCCCCCACCCTCACATGCCTGCCGCCTTGGTGCTGCCGACCGTCTGGACCTTGCAGATGTTAGCCCTTCCGCATACAACTCCTCCTCCTCTACTTCCTCCACCTCCTCTTGTGCCACCACCTGACTCCGAATTCTGTTTAACATGTGCTCCAGCATGTAAATCACCGGAATAGTCATGCTGATAATGGCATCGTCAGCACTAAACATCTTCGTCGCCATTTCAAAACTGTGCAGAAGGGTGCATAGGTCCCTGATCTGAGACCACTCCTCCAGCGTGATTTGCCCCACCTCTGAATCTCGTTGGCCCAGGCTATACGTCAGAACGTATTGCACCAGGGCTTGTCGGTTCTGCCACAGTCGCTGCAACATGTGCAGAGTTGAATTCCACCGGGTAGGCACATCGCATTTTAGCCGGTGAAGTGGCAGGCCCAACGACTTCTGTAGAGATGTAAGTCGCTGAGCTGCGGGATGCGAACGGCGGAAGTGAGCACACAGCGACCGTGCCCTCTGCAGAAGGCCATCTAGTCTGGGATAGTGGGCTAAAAATTGCTGGACAACCAGGTTCAACACGTGAGCCATACAAGGCACGTGTGTGACATTGCCCCGGCGAAGGGCCGCACCCAGGTTTGCAGCATTGTCGCACACGGCCTTCCCTGGTTTCAGGTCCAGTGGAGACAACCATTCATGAAATTGGTTCTCCAGAGCTGACCACAACTCCTCAGCTGTGTGACTCACATTTCCCAGACATTTCAATGTAAAAACCGCCTGATGACGTTGAGCCCTACTGCCAGCATAGTAAGGAGGTGTGCAGGATCCCTTCTGCGCAGTTAGAAAGCTTGTGGCATGACCAGACAGGCTTTGGGTGCAGGTGGAAGTCCGAGAGGAGGTTGAGGAGGCAGAAGCAGTGGAGGAACTTTGACATAAAGAGGATTGACGCACAACTCGTGGGGACGGCAAGACTTGGACAGCAGCCCCTTGTCCTGCTGTCACCATAGTTACCCAGTGCCCAGTCAGCGACATGTAACGCCCCTGTCCATGCCTACTCGTCCAAGTGTCTGTGGTGAAATACACCCTGTCACACACAGAGTTTCTCAAAGAAGCGGTGATGTTGTGTGTGACATGCTGGTGGAGCGCAGGCACACCTTTCTTTGAGAAGTAGTGCCGACTGGGCATCTGGTACTGGGGCACTGCGACGGACATAAGGTCTCGAAAATCCTCTGTGTCCACCAGGCGGAAAGGCAGCATTTCTGTAGCCAAGAGCTTGCAGATGGTGAAATTCAACCTCTTAGCTTTCTCATGGCTAGGAGGAAATGGTCTTTTACTTGTCCACATCTGAGGGACCGAGGGCTGGCTATTGTGCTTAGACGGGGTTGATAAGGGTGTCCCCGGCAAACTGCCGGTCTGTGAGGAAGATGCAGGCGGACATGTTAGGTTGCCTTGATCCAAAGGTGGTGCTATCGATGTCGGACAGCGCTCAACACCAGCTGGTGTTCCCACCTCCAAAGAAAATGATGACCTGCCAATCACGCTGGCTGTTGCGGGTAAAGAGGTGGCAGGTCTGCGCCCCAAAACAGGTGTGACTGCTGTCCCCCCAGTCACAGAGGATGAAGAGGCCGCGGATGCACAAGATATGGCAGATGGTGGTTGGCCCGGCCGGCTAGGCCACATTGTAGCGCACTGAGCTTCCCACTGCAACTTATGCTTCATGTCCATGTGCAGGTTCATGCATGAAGTACTCAAACTATGTATTTTTTGGCCTCTACTTAGCTTTTGCTGACAAATGTTACAGATAACACGAGTTGGGTCATCTTTATCGATCTGAAAAAATTCCCAGGCTATGCAAGGCTTAGCACCCATGCGACCTGAAGAGCCACCACGACTTGTGGTGAGAGGCAGAGTTGTGTTTGAGGATGCAGTTGTTGACGTGCTTCCAGTACTACGTCTCTGTCCAGGAAGGCGCAACCTGACTTCGTCGTCACTAGCATCTTCCTCCACCTCCTCTGCTGACCTCATCTCTTGGCTGACTGTGGGTTGACAGTAAGTGGGATCTCCAACCTCATCATCATCACCCTGTGTGTTATCACACCCGTCGTCCTCAGAGCCAACCTGTTCCTGCCCTGACAAAAAACTAAAGTTGTCGCTCCAATCAGGTATTTGAGTCTTATCATCGTCTTCCTCATTGTCTCCACCAACAGGAGTTACAGTTTGGGAATGAGGGTCTACATTATGGTCAGAACCTTCTGCGTCTGGTCCTGGATCCGACTCATAAAGATTCTGGGCATCAGTGCAGATCATTTCCTCGTCTGGATTCACAGAAGCGCTGGAGTCGACCTCTGATTCCCAGGCTATAGTATGAGTAAACAGCTCTGCAGACTCAACCATCTGTTCTACCTCATACTCAGACGGGCAGCTGGAGATTTGGGAGCTGTGAGGAAGCAAGTGCGATTTGGGTGACACCTTTGAGGACTGGAGTATTTGTGATGTTGAAGTTGATGTGGAGGAGAGCCCACTTAAAGGAGCACTTGATATCCGTTGAAGCACCTGCTGTTTTTGTGCCTCATCTGGAATTTGTAGCGATTGGCGTGGCCGTAAGAAAGGGATCTTATCACATTGTCCGCTAAAAGAAGTAGACATTTTAGTTTGGCTGGAAGATGGTCTTTCTTCTGCAGATGTTACTGTTGCTTTAACACCTACCCCACGGACACAACCTTTTTTCCCCTTCCCAACACGCCTATTCCCCTTTCCACCAGCAGCAGGCCTTTTTCCACTCATTTTGGTGGTTAACTAATTCACAACTCTGGAGTTGTTTGCACAAAAAAACAATGGATGGTAACCGAGCAGAGCTGAGTGGCCAAACTGTGGTATTAGGCCAAAACTATTGGCTGGGTTAGATGCAGAAAAAAATTATATTCAATTTGCAACCTGATGGAGGTCAGTATAGATGGACTAATACAACAAGTCCCACACACAGCTAGAAGCCCAATATTTTTTCAGAGGTAGATGCAGAAAAAAATATATTCAGTTTGCAACCTGATGGAGGTCAGTATAGATGGACTAATACAACAAGTCCCACACACAGCTAGAAGCCCAAATATTTTTTCAGAGGTACTGTAGATGCAGATAAAAATTATTTTTAATTTGCAACCTGATGGAGGTCAGTATAGATGGACTAATAGAGAAAGTCCGACACACTACTAGAAGGCCAAATATTTTTTCAGAGCTAGATGCAGAAAAAAATTATATTCAGTTTGCAACCTGATGGAGGTCTGTATAGATGGATTAATAGAACAAGACCCACACACAGCTAGAAGCCCAATATTTTTTCAGAGGTAGATGCAGAAAAAAATATATTCAGTTTGCAACCTGATGGAGGTCAGTATAGATGGACTAATACAACAAGTCCCACACACAGCTAGAAGCCCAATATTTTTTCAGAGGTAGATGCAGAAAAAAATATATTCAGTTTGCAACCTGATGGAGGTCAGTATAGGTGGACTAATAGAACAAGTCCCACACACTGCTAGAAGGCCAAATATTTTTTCAGAGCTAGATGCAGAAAAAAATTATATTCAGTTTGCAACCTGATGGAGGTCAGTATAGATGGATTAATAGAACAAGACCCACACACAGCTAGAAGCCCAATATTTTTTCAGAGGTAGATGCAGAAAAAAATTATATTCAGTTTGCAACCTGATGGAGGTCAGTATAGATGGATTAATAGAACAAGACCCACACACAGCTAGAAGCCCAATATTTATTCAGAGCTAGATGCGGAAAAAAATTATATTCAGTTTGCAACCTGATGGAGGTCAGTATAGATGGATTAATAGAACAAGACCCACACACAGCTAGAAGCCCAATATTTTTTCAGAGGTAGATGCAGAAAAAAATAAATTCAGTTTGCAACCTGATGGAGGTCAGTATAGATGGACTAATACAACAAGTCCCACACACAGCTAGAAGCCCAATATTTTTTCAGAGGTAGATGCAGAAAAAAATATATTCAGTTTGCAACCTGATGGAGGTCAGTATAGATGGACTAATACAACAAGTCCCACACACAGCTAGAAGCCCAATATTTTTTCAGAGGTAGATGCAGAAAAAAATATATTCAGTTTGCAACCTGATGGAGGTCAGTATAGATGGACTAATACAACAAGTCCCACACACAGCTAGAAGCCCAAATATTTTTTCAGAGGTACTGTAGATGCAGATAAAAATTATTTTTAATTTGCAACCTGATGGAGGTCAGTATAGATGGACTAATAGAGAAAGTCCGACACACTACTAGAAGGCCAAATATTTTTTCAGAGCTAGATGCAGAAAAAAATTATATTCAGTTTGCAACCTGATGGAGGTCAGTATAGATGGATTAATAGAACAAGACCCACACACAGCTAGAAGCCCAATATTTTTTCAGAGCTAGATGCAGAAAAAAATTAGATTCAGTTTGCAACCTGATGGAGGTCAGTATAGATGGACTAATAGAATGATGCTATGCCCAAAAGATTTTACTTCACTAGGTGCAGTAAAAAAATTGGTATTCTATACACAGGTGGTATATCTTGCAACACAGATAGGCTACTCCACTGACTAACACACTCTGCAATAGGCCAAAAAGGATTAGCTTTGCTAGATTCAGCCAAATGCTGTGAAAAAAACTTGCACAGCACTGGCACAGACCTGCCTGACAAAAACTGATAGGAACTATTCCCTACTCCCAAGCTATGTGTAGATTTGTGCGAAAATTGGCTTGAAATTAACAAGGTATAGCGCACACAGCAACAGCGGTGCCGTCTAACACGCAGCTGCAGCAGTGAGAAAATGGTGGCGACGGGGAAAATGGCTTGGTCTTATAGGGCAAGGACATGTGACATACACTGCCAATGACACATGCCCTTGCTTGTGTGAAAAAAAGCACTTCGCTCCGTGTGTGCGCTGCTGATAGGCTGACAGATTGCACCTCCCCACTGTAAATGCGGGAAAGAGAAAAAAAAATGGAGATCTTCATTGTTCCTGCAGAGATCCATCCCCTGCCCCTCCCCCCACCCCGCTGTACACTCAAACTGCGTATTAACATTAATTTTCATCATTACTGAGAAAAAATCCAGTTATGATTTTGGTGCACGAACAGTTATCGAACATAACCTCGAACAGCCGAATTTTTCTCAAATTGTTCGTGTTCGCCGAACGGCTCGAACACCGCCCAAAACAGCTCGAATTTGAGATTGGCGAACAGTTCGAGTAGAACAACGCTCATCTCTAATCAGCATCAGTCCAATACTGCTTAAAAAGTACATAACGGATAGTGGTTACTTGTGACCCAGTATCCAGCAAGGCGCTCATGGGGATACCGTCCAGCACCACGGGTAAAACCGGGCGCCCCCCAACGTACTTATTACGCCAACTGTAAGGGCCTGGTGATCTTATGCCTGGGGGTTGGCCCTCTGCCCCAGGTTGGACCCGTTTAAATTACAGTACGTGGAAATGTGTCCGAGCTGGTTGCATCGACGGCAAATGGGCTGTCCATCCTCTGTGTAGCGGTCTGTGGGCCTCCCTCGTAACGACGGGATCCTCCTCTGTCGACGCCACGGGACATCCTCCGGACTTGAAGCCAGCTCGATGGGTCTTGACGGGTCCTCTTGCAACACCTGGACGGTCCTGGTCAACGCCGCGACGCTCCTGGTCAGCTCCTGGACTTGGTGGTGCAGGCCTTTCGACGGGGCTTGGTTCAGGGCCTGTGCATCAGCCTCCACGGAGTCCATAGAGGAGGGCGCCGCCTCCTGGTGGTAGGTGATAGCAGGGCGCCGGGGTTTTATAGCGCCACTGGTTGCAGATTCACGGAGCACACTTATGGCCCTGTCCTTAAATTGGGCAAAGGTCAGGTCGGGGTTCTGAAAGAACATGAGGCGCAGCTGGGCCCTGTGGGCGCTGGACAGCAGACCCTCTATGAATTGCTCTGTTAGCAGCTTATCGGTTTCCTGCACACTGCCAGGGTCAGTTTGTTGAATAGCCCTCAAGGCTTCCTGCAGATTTAGGGCATAGTCTCTGATGCTGTCCTGTGCCCGCTGCTTACACCCATAGAACCTCATTTTAATCTCAGCGGAGGTACGTGTATCAAAGGTACCCCGCAGCCGGGCCAGAATACCCTTCACAGTCCCTTTCTCCTCAATGGGCCATGATTTTACCTCCCTTTGGGCTGCGCCAGTTAACTGCCCTGTTAATATGCTGACCTTCTGCTCCTCTGTCAGGGGGTAAACGTGGAACAAACTGTATAGCCTTTCCTTGAAGTCAGTTAGGGCATGGGGCTCCCCTGAGTATTTGGGCAGCCAGGCCGCTCCAGGGATGTAGGGCAGGGAAAAGGGCATCACCGCTGCTGCAGCTGCGTTGGTGGTAGTGGGCGCCTCTGTGTCCGACATCTTCCTCCCCCCCCTAGTGAAGTGTGGCCTACCTTCCGACGATCCTCTTCTGTAGGCCGCGGCTCCGCTGCTGCTCTGGACGAGGACCTGGCGTCGCACTCCGATGACGTCAGCGTCGCTCTCTCTCCCTTCCAGGACCTTGCGCAGCGTCGGTGCGTGGGGCGGAGCTTCGGATCTCGCGCGGTTTTGACGTCCACGCCCCTCTTCTTCCCGCGCGGCGTCCTGGAGATGGCGTCCGATGGCGGGAAACAGCTGCAGATGGCGGGAAGACGGCAGAAGACGGCGGGAAAAGGTCCAAGATGGCGTCTGATGGTGGGAATCCGCTCCGGATGGCGGGAAACGACTCCAGATGGCGGGAAACTTCGCCACAGATAAGTTACAAAAGTCTTTTTCAGGCACGCAGTACCCGGTGGTTGCGGGCACGAAATCCTGCCGACTACTCCAAAGCTGACTCGCCCCCTGGGCCGTGGGGCACTCGGATCCGGGCAATTAGGGAAACGATGGGAGTAGTAGTGGCAACCCGGTTCCGTGGCTCAGGGTGGTCAGGCCAGTGGTAGTCCGTTATGTGTTATTGATAATGTCCGACTACGCCACCCGTGGATTGCGGTTATTAGGAACCGCCGCTGCATGCAGACCGCTGGGGCTGATGAGGTGTGCAGCTAGGGTAGTGTGACTCCCCATGGGAAGAGTGCGGCCCCAGGGCAGTGTAGTGGATGGTGGGAGTGATGGTAGTGAGAGTCCCAGTGCTGATAGTGCTGGAGGAGCAAGGAGCACACAGACAACAGGTTGCAGTCCAGGGTCTTTACTGAAACAGGTAAACTGACCCATAAACAGTCCCAGCTAGGAGGGGACCTGGATGTCTGAGAGCAACGGGGAAATTGGCCCTGGTCAGGGTGAGGGTGTAGGCCTACCGTGCTTTCTGCGCTCCTTCTGGCTATCTCCTCCTGATAGGGTAACAGCCCACGTTTCCGAGCTTTCCGTGTATTCTCGCCTGTATGGCCTGCGACGTGGGTTCCTTTCTGCTCCCAGCCTTGTACGGCTTTACTGGTCCCTTCGGTTGTGGCAGGGCCTCCAGGCTTCTTAGGCCAAGGAATGTACAGTCCCTTGCGGACTGGTTCTCTGCTGGGGGATGTGGAATCCTTCCAGCCTAAGACACCAAAGTCTGGTAAAGTTAAGTCTTTCTCTGCCAAGACAGGCTCTCTTCGCCTCTTGTCTCTGGCTTGTGGCTCTCTCCTACTGCCACACTTCCTCTTAGGTGCAACCAACTTTCTGTCCCTGCTCCACTCTGGGACACGTCTCAGAGATGAGACAGGCAATCCAGTTCTCTCTAACCCTGTCCCCAGTACCAGCTTTTATAGGGGCAGCCTGCTCCCCCTACTGGCCTGAGACAGGAGGCATTGCATGCTAATGTTCCCCTGACCAGAGAACCTCCCCCTTGCTCTCAGACACAGCTTTATTACACTTGTGGCATCCAGGTAGGGTGACACACAATTAGTTTAGAAATATTGTTACTCAACTATACTGGCTTGAGCACCAGTTTGGACATCTTCCCTCTTCGGCACCTGTCTCCTTTTGCTCTAGTATGCACAGGGTTACAAAGGCAATCATCTCTCCTTCAAGGGGCCTTTTCACTAATCGAGTTCTGCTGTTTGCACACTTGGTCCTACTATAAGAAGGTAAATGCATATAGATACTGCTCCATGGTTCCACATGGTTCAGTTATCCTGCTCCACTCTATTTCTGCACAAACACTTTAAGTTCAACCTTTGCTACACCTCAGCAGGTGAGCACAACAGAGTACTCAGGCCATGGATTCCCAAGGTGCATCGACATCAACACCTTTGCCATTAGATACTGAAGGTTTACCAGGACTGGTTTCACAACTAGCTTTGAGTCAACAGGAGGTTTTCTAGGCTGGGTGTAAGCTCTCAGCCCAAATAAAAATGCTTAGTCCACCACCAGTTATTTCATTCCAGTAATGCAATATTTGTCTCAATCCCTCTCTCAGGAGGAACACTGCTTTTGGGAATCATCTCCACATGTGTCTACCCCAGCTGATTTTGATTGAGATTCTATCACACTTTTGTTAATCTGTGCACTGTACTGTGCATTTTGATCTTTGCCATCAAAATTTTTTTCCTGACTGCTCTAGAGTAGACTAAATCTTTTCCTTGTTCTCCAGGGAAGCCTTTGCCTGGGCTGCACCTTTATGGAGACAATACTATAATGTGTTCTTTCTCCTTTCTTTCTGCTTTCCAAATCGTGTTCTATTAATCATCTCAAGTGCAGTTCTGTCACTGCTTCTATACTCTGTAAAACTCAAGGAACTAATTTTGTAAGATGGTATGTAGTGTTGAGCGAACATGCTCGACACTGCTCCATACTCGCCCGAGCATCACGCTACTCGGGATGTTCGGCGAGCACTGAGCATTTCTGGGTTACTCGGGCGGGAGCTCGGGTCTCCGCCCTGCATGTTTGGCGCTCTTTACAGAGCCAATGAACATGCAGGGATTGCCAGCCAGTCACTGTAATGCCGCAGCCATGTTGTTTGTGGGCATTACAGTGATTGGCTGGCCGCACAGTGTCACCTCGAGTATTTAAAACCGGGCGCCGCCATCTTGGACACAGTCGCTCCGGATCAGACAGTGTAGGGACAGCGCTGCTGATTTAGGGAGAGATATATCCTGCAAAATAGTTAGTGTAGGGTCTGTAAAGGCTGCCAGATCAAACAAACAGTCCTTCTCAGGACTAATGTCCATCCAAGGTATATCAGGCAGGCATATAGGAGACGCAGTGGTTATACCAGCAAACGCTGCATTACAGTCCTGTGTGCTGCTCCTGTTGCTGAAATTGCTGGACTTAGCTCCAGGTCCCGGGGGCCAGGAAAAATCCTTTTTTTTTATCTAAATCCTCTTTTTTTTTTCCTCCTTCACAATGTACAAATACCCATCTTATTAACCTTTTGGTGTCACCCCCCCAAAAAAAAAAAGTGTGCCTCTGATTTTTCAGACACAAATATATCTGTTGAAAATAGTCTGGTGTAGGCCAGAGAAATAGAAGTGTGGTTTTGCAGTTCTATGGGCCATTTGTATCTAAAAAAAACAGTTTGAGTGTGTCGGTCACTGTTCAGCCGCAAATATATATATTTAAAAAAGTCTGGTATACACCAGTAAATTATTACTGTGGTTTTGATGTTCCACGGTAAAACATCTCTATTATCCTGTTTTTGGCATTTTTTGCTGTATAAAAATAATAATAGTGTCTCCCTGATTTTTCAGACACAAATATATCTGTTGAAAATAGTCTGGTGTAGGCCAGAGAGACAGAAGTGTGCTTTTGCTGTTCCACGGTAAAAAATCTCTATTATCCTGCTTTTTGCATTTTTTGCTGTAAAAAAAAAAATAATAGTGTCTCCTTGATTTTTCAGACACAAATATATCTGTTGAAAATAGTCTGGTGTAGGCCCGAGAAATACAAGTGTGGTTTTGCAGTTCCACGGTACAAACCTCTGTATTATCCACTTTTGGGCCATTTGTATCTAAAAAAAACAGTTTGAGTGTGTCGCTCACTGTTCAGCCGCAAATATATATATATATTCAAAAAAGTCTGGTATACACCAGTAAATTATAACTGTGGTTTTGCTGTTCCACGGTAAAACATCTCTATTATTCAGGTTTTGGTAGATTTTTCCGTAACGGAAAACAGTAGTGTCTCCTGACTGTTGTGACACAAAAATATATCTGTTGAAAATAGTCTTGTGTAGGCCCGACATCCCAGTGTGGTTTTGCAGTTCCACGGGTCAAATCACTGTACTATCCAGTTTTGGGCCTTTGGTATCTAAAAAAAAAGCAGTTTGAGTGTGTCGCTCACTGTTCAGCCGCAAATATCTCTATTTAAAAAAGTGTGGTATACCCCAGTAAACAATAACTGTGGTTTTCCTCTTCCACGGTTCTAATCTACTCTTTATTACCCTTTTTCCATTGATAGTGCAAGTGTAAGCTATTTTACTTCATTTACAATGGGCAAGGCGCGTGGCAAGGGACGTGGAAGTGGACGTTCTGGTGATGGTTCGTGCAGAGGACGGGGCCGTGGCCAAGGTGAAAATGTGCCACAACCAACAGCCACATCTTCTCGCTCCCACTTCTTGACCGAATTACTAGGGAAGCACAGAACAACACCAGTATTGAGAACTGATCAGTGTGAACAGGTTATTAATTGGATAGCAGACAATACTTCCAGTTACCTGGGCACCACCACCTCCGGTCTGTCTTCCACACGGTCAACTCTTAGTAGCCGTGAGTCTCGACCGCATACTCCTCCTCACCCTGATGCTCCTTCCTCCCACCATGCCAAGTGTCGTCAGACAGCAAGTGATCCCACACTTGGACACTCTGAAGAGCTGTTCACGGGTCCATTTCCATATTTGGCCCCTCGCCTGATATGCTTGAAGTGGTGGAAGAGGAGATCCCATGTTGCGATGCCCAAATATTTGAACAGCCACGGCCACAGGAAGTCGACGTTGGCAATCTGTCACAAGAGGTGGACGATGACGAGACACAATTGCCAGGAAGTGAGGAGGAGGATCGTGGTGCGCAAGTGGAAGAGGAGGAGGTGGTGGGTGATCTAGTAACTGACCCAACATGGAAGGAGGACATGCAGAGTGAGACCAGCAGCACACAGGGGGAGGGAGACAGAGTACCCCAACAGGCAGGAAGAAGCAGTGTGGTGGCCGCAGACAGAAGGCAGGCAACCGTTCCCCGTAACACCAACACGAGGGACGTTGCCAGTACAAGCGGTAGGTCTTCCAGAGTCTGGAATTTTTTTAAAGACTCTGCTGATAACCCCAAAAAGGCCATATGTTCCACCTGCCATGCCAGCATCAGCAGGGGTGACAAAACTACCAGCCTGACCACCACCAGCATGATCAGGCACATGGCAGCAAAGCACCCGACTTTGTGGGGCGAAACCCAGGGTCCACGACCAGTGTCAGTGGGTGTCACCACTGCTTCTTCCACTGTTGTGCGTGCAACAGAACCCCCTGTTGTGTGTGCAAGGCAATCCCCTGTCCATATTGCATGTAAAGATGCCCCCTCCTCTCAGTCTTCACTTGTTATGGCAGGTTCTCAAGAAACAGCATCAACATCCACGTCCACGTCCCACCGCAGCGTTCAATTGTCCATATCCCAGACCTTTGAACGAAAGCGGAAATTCGCAGCTAACGCCCCACAGGCCACAGTCCTAAATTCGCACATTTCACGACTGCTTGCATTGGAAATGCTGCCTTTTAGGCTGGTGGAGACGGAATCCTTCCGCAATCTTATGGCGGTGGCCGTCCCTCGGTACTCGGTCCCCAGCCGACACTATTTTGCCCGGTGTGCCATCCCCGCACTACACAAGCACGTGTCCCAAAGCATCTGCCGTGCCCTCAACAACGCAGTTACTGGGAGAGTCCACCTGACAACGGACACGTGGACAAGTGCTTGTGGCCAGGGACGGTACATCTCTCTGACGGCACACTGGGTAAACATAGTGGAAGCCGGGACCCAGTCAGACCTTGGGACAGAACACATCATCCCCACACCGAGGATTGCGGGCCCTATGTCAGTCAGAGTTGCCCCCACAGTGTACAGCTCCTGCGCATCCTCCTCCTCCTCCTCCTCCTCATGTTCAGCCTCCATCTCAGATATCACCACATCAGTTACAAGCTGGAAGCATTGCAGTACTGCCTCCGCCAAGCGGCAACAGGCTGTGCAGAAACTCATAAGCTTAGGTGATAAACCTCACACTGCTTGTGAGTTGTGGACAGCTGTGAAAGAGCAGGCAGATCTGTGGCTGAGACCGCTGAACCTACATCCCTGCATGGTCGTGTGTGACAATGGCCGTAACCTGGTGGCGGCTCTGAGGCGAGGTGAGATCACACACGTACCATGCCTGGCTCATGTGCTTAACCTCGTGGTTCAGTGGTTTCTTAAATCGTACCCCGAGTTGCCAGATCTGCTCGTGAAAGTACGCCTCCTGTCAGCTCATTTTCACAAGTTGGCTACAGCTTCCGCCGCCCTTGCTGTGTTGCAGCAGCGTTTGCAGCTTCCGGCACACCGACTGGTGTGTGATGTCCCCACACGTTGGAACTCTACCCTCCACATGTTGCAAAGGATTTGTGAGCAGAAGAGAGCAGTTGTGGTGTACCAGCTGCAACAAGGCCGTCGATATTCAGGTCAGACTCCACACATAAGACCTCAGGAGTGGACCTGGATGTCTGACATATGTACCATCCTGACAAACTTTGAGGAGGCCACCAAGATGGTGAGTGGCGATGACGCCATCATTAGTGTCAGCATCCCACTTGTCTGTCTTTTGCAACGCTCTCTGCAGAGAATTAAAGAGGAGGCATTGCAGCCAGAGTATGATGAGATGGATCAAGAAGCCGTAGCGGGCGATTACACACAGCCCAGCCTCATCTCATCCCAACGTGCATTGGGGGACAATGAGGGAGAGGAGGAGGAGGAGGAAGAACAGGAGCTGCTATCATGCGTTGTAGATGGTAGTACCTGTACAAGTGTCATACCGTCGGTTCAGCGTGGGTGGCCTGAGGACAGGGGGGAGGAGGAAGAGGAGGAGGAGGAGGAGAGCATGGTCAGTCGTTATCTTGGTGAGGACACGGAAATATTGCCCGTTACCAGTCTGGCACGCATGGCTAACTTTATGTTACGCTGCCTTAACCGTGACCCTCGCGTTGTCAAAATGTTGGGTGACAGTCATTACTGATTGGTGACACTTGTAGACCCCCGCTACAAGGAGAACTTTCACTCTCTTATTCCTGAGGTGGAGAGGTCTACAAAAATGGGGCAATACCAGAAGGCCCTTGCTGCAGAACTCTTAAAAAAATTCCCATCTGAACACGCTAGCGGCAGAGGTCACAGTTCGTTGCCCAACCAAGGCGTACAGGCGAGAGAGATGCAACTCCAATCCAGCAGAGGCAGGGGAACACTGTCAACGTTCTGGGACAGTTTTCTGACACCCGCCCAGCTTACAGGCCCTGAGGCGCGGGGTGCTCTCACAAGGAGTGGAAAGTTTCAAAAGATGGTGAGGGAGTACCTTGCCGATCGTACCAGCGTCCTCCGTGATTCCTCTGTGCCTTTTAATTATTGGGTATCCAAGCTGGACACTTGGAATGAACTCGCTCTGTACGGCTTGGAGGTCCTGGCCTGCCCTGCCGCTAGCGTGTTATCGGAGCGTGTTTTTAGTGCCGCTGGGGGAATTATAACTGATAAGCGCACTCGCCTGTCAACTGACAATGCTGACAAGCTGACCCTTATCAAAATGAACAAGGGCTGGATTGGGCCAGACTTCTCATCACCACCAAATGACAGCAGAGTAACATAAAGTCAAATCCACTGTGTTATTTCGGGAGGTGTATTCACATGCACCGCTTCACACCCACACATGGGTATATGCTTCCTCGTTTCGGCAGTTTAATCTTCTTCTCCTTATCCTCAGCCTCCACCACCACTATACCACCAGGGTGCCAGCATTGCAAGTTCCTCCGCCCTAATTTTTGGCAGCTTTTGCTGGGAAAGCATAAGCAAATACCATGGGACACCCACTCCCCAATAATGGGACTTATGTTTGTAATATGCTGTACTGCATGGCTCTTGTAATGGGCATTGCAAGTTGCTCCATCCTAATTTTTGGCAGCTTTTGCTGGGAAAGCATAAGCAAATACTATGGGAGACCCACTCCCCAATAATGGGACTTATGTTTGTAATATGCTGTACTGCATGGCTCTTGTAAGGGGCATTGCAAGTTGCTCCGTCCTAATTTTTGGCAGCTTTTGCTTGCAAGGCATAAGCAAATACTATGGGACACCCACTCCCCAATAATGGGACTTATGTTTGTAATGTGCCATACTGCATGTGACGCGCCCCCTGGGCCGTGTGTACACGTGTGTGGGATACCCGGTGCCGGGTCTCTGGGGTCTGTAGTCTCCGTGGCGGTGACCCGGTCCCGTGGCTCAGGCTGGTCAAACCAGTGGCAGTCTTTCTTAGGTTTTGAGGTTAATTGTCCGACAGCGCCACCCGTGGATTGCGGTCAGGGAGTACCACCACTGCGAGGCAGACCGCTGAGGCTGGTGTTGTGTGCGCAGCATAGAATGGGATAACTCCCCTCGGTAGGAGTATAGCCTCAGGGCAGTGAGTGTGGATGATGGGGGTGATGGTGCACGAGCGCAGCAGGAACGACTCAGAGTGTTTGCAGTGCAGTTCAGGGTCTTTACTGATGATTGTAAGGTAGACCCTGCCGGGAGTACTGGCTAGCATAAGAGGCCTGGTCAGTCTGTGAGCAAGCAGGAGTTCCCCTGGCCAGGTGGAGTTGTAGGCCTCCCCGTCTGTCTGCGCTCTTCCTGGCTACCTTGCTGTAAGCGGGTAGAAGTAGCCCACGTCCCTGAGTGTACCGTGTAGTGCTCACCCGTATGGCTGGTGACTTGGGGCCTTCTGTTAGCCTCCGCTCCACGACGGCGGTGCTGGTCCCTTGCTTGTGACTGAGCCTCCGGGCTTCTATGGCCAGAGGACCTGAAATCCCCTGCCGGCTGGTTTCTGCTGCTGGATATATAAGTCCTCACAGCTTCGGACTCCTGTGTCCGGTTCCTATTGTCTTCTGTCAGGGCGAGCTCTGCTCAGCTTCCAGCCCCTGGTCTTTAGCTCCTAGCTCCTACAGAGCTCCTTGCTGTTACTTTCCCTTGCTCTCACTCTAACTCTGACTGTTCTCTGACTCACTCAACCCCGCCCCAGATCCAGTTTATAAGGGCAGAATTCTCCCCTCCCAGGACTGGGGCAGGAGGATGTTGCATGTTTAAGGAATCCTGACCAGGAAACCTCCCACTTGCTCTCCGACGTAATATCTCTATTACTGTGGTGACCAGACCCCTGGGGTGCCACACATGGCTCTTGTAAGGGGCATTGCAGTTCCTCATAATTTTTGGAAAGCCTTCCATTCACTGCTTAGGCCAACAGTGCACGGGAGACCCAGTTGCTATAAATCGAAAAAAAGGTTTAGTTAACGCCCTCTGACCTCCATGTCATTTCCAAGGGGCATTGGAGTGGCTCGAAATTTTTGGTAGGCATTGCACTCACTGTATGCCCTATAACTGTGTAGCCGAACCGCTCCTTTTGTTACAGAAACATATCCTACAAGACATATCTGGTTGACTGGCCTGATATTGATGTGAATGGTCCCTGTTCCTCCTGCTCTTTCTCCTTTGCCACCACCTCATCCATCATTTATCACCTGAAGCTTTGTTTTAACGGGAGTCATAGAACTGGGATAGTAGCAGGAAAACACCCAGCAATCCTCGGAGGAGGTAGGATATGCGCCAAAACGCTGACCACCTCAGGCCTAGCCGCTACTACATACATGCGCTTGCATTCCAAGAAAACAAAGCAGATGCTAACTTCTATCATCATCATCATGCTCCTCACCTAGGCACTCTCAACTCCCCTGATGGAGAAGCCAGGGCCCACCGGAGGAGTCTGGTTCTCTGGTGGGCTCGTCCAATGCTGCCCTAAAGCAGGCCAGGCTAAGAAAGTGTGGGGGAAGGTGACAGGAGAAATCAGGGCGGCTGGGGACCGAGTATGGACACCTGGCCGCCTCCTGGCGGCTGGGGACCGAGCGTGGACACCCGGCCGCCGGGCGGCTGGGGACAGAGTATGGATACCTCGCTGCCGAAGCGGCCATGAGGTAGTGGCCAGCTTCGGCCTCCTCCATACTAAAAGGCCCCATTTCAAGTGAAAGCTAGCAGTATGGTATTGCAGCCTGCGGATGGGTGGGTGGTTGGCTGCATATTTTCGCTTGCATTGCAAGGAATGGGGGAGGTACAATTGAACACTGCCCTGGGACAAGGACTTGCACGGGGATAGTTGCAAATCTGCATCTTCTGATGCGGCAAGGATCACTTCTGATGGGCACACTTTTAGACAGTGACCTGGGGGTCAGAGATGCTTCCAGGGGTCTTCCCCATGCTGATCCCTTGTCTTTTCAGCACTGTATGCATGTGTCACACAGCACATGGCCAGATAAGGTTGTAAAATGTTAAAATGACATTTCCCAGTGAATGCATTTGTTACGGTTGAAAGCAATACAAACGTGCAAAAACGCATAAAAAATGCTACTTGTGAACATAGCCCAAGGTGTGGAGGAGTATTTTTGTTTTTGGTTATTTATTTTACCTTATTCACAAGTCTTTACCCTGGAAAGGATGTTCCTTAACCCCTTTCCGACCTGGTCAGTAATAGTACGCACCAGGTCGGGAAGGCCGGTTCAGCGGGGGCTCCGGCGGTGAGCCCGCACTGAAGCGAGCACATGTCAGCTGATTATTGGAATCGCAATCCACCCACGGCTGTTAACATGTTAAATCTCTGACAGTGGCATTTAACTCGCGCTTCCGGGAGTCCTAAGCCCCGCCCATCAGTGACCCCGTCACGTGATCGCGGGTCACCAATGGGTGGGCATGACAACTCAGGGTCTGCAGCAGATGCCTGTGGTTGTCATGTCTCAATTGCTATGAGCGCCACCTAGTGGTCAGCGCTCATAACAAGTGAGCATTTCTCCTGCATACAAGCGATCTGCTCATCGCTTGTATGCAGTAGAAGCAATCAGACAACTGCTGCTTCTAGTCTCCTCTGGAGACTATAGAAGTAAGCAGAAAGTGTAAAAAAAAAGTTTTTAAAAAAATAAAAAAAATAAAAAATATATAAAAGTTTAAGTCACCCCCCTTTCGCCCAATTCAAAATAAAATATATATATATAAAAAAAAAACACATACACATATTTGGTATCGCCGCGTTCAGAATCGCCCGATCTATCAATATAAAAGAAGAATTAATACAATCAGTAAACGGCGTAACGAGAAAAAAATTTTAAACGCCAGAATTAAGTTTTTTTGGTCGCTACAACTTTGCAATAAAATGCAATAACGGGCGATCAAAACATCGGATCTACCCCAAAATGGTATCAATAAAAACGTCAGGCCGGCACGCAAAAAATAAGCCCTCACCTAGCCCCAGATCCCGAAAAATGGAGAAGCTAAGAGTCTCGGAAAATGGCGTCATTTTTTTTGTTTTTTTTAGCAAGCTTTGGATTTTTTTTTCACCACTTAAATAAAAAAGAACCTATACATGTTTGGTGTCTATGAACTCGTAACGACCTGGAAAATAATGATGGCAGGTCAGTTTTAGCAATCTGTGAACGTGGTAAAAAAAGGACCCAAAAAACAACTGTGGAATTGCATTTTTTTTGCAGTTTCACTGCACTTGGAATTTTTTTCCCATTTTCCAGCACACGATATGGTAAAACCAGTGATGGTGTTTAAAAGTACAACTCGTCCCGCAAAAAATGAGCCCTGATATGGCCATATTGACCAAAAAATAGAAACGCTATGGCTCTGGGAACAAGGGGAGCATAAAATGAAAACACAAAAACAGAACGACCCAAGGTCGTAAAGGGGTTAACATATTTCACAGGAAAACAGTTTGAGTTTAGTTTTTGAACGTTTTATTGTGAGCCCGTAAAAGTGGCTTAATACCTCTGACCACGTTGTTGACAGCAGTGACCTGGGGGTCAGAAATGCTTCCTGGGGCGATCCCCATGCTGTCCCCATGTCATTTGAGCACTGTCACTATCGTTTTGGGCACTTTTTAGGCTTTCTACAGACTGCCGGGGGAGCCGCCGCAAAAATGCTCGGGTCTCCCATAGACTAACATTGGGCTCGTTGCTCGGGTCGAGCACCCGAGTATCACAGTGAGCTTGGCCCGAGCTTCGAGCACCCGAGCATTTTAGTGCTCGCTCAACACTAATGGTATGCCATTCAATTTAATAACCAGGCATCTGAGTTTACCTGGTAGAACAAAACTCTATTGGCTACCTTCTACCCTAAAATTTTAATTTGCCAAATGAGATTTGTTAGCCTCCTTGGCAACTTAATTTCTCTTGCTACTAAAGTGGATTTACATTTTAAGGAGAAATTGTGGGAAACGGTCTGAGATCTTCTCCATGTTAGTAAAATCACAAATCCCTCGTAGTCTCCTCCCTTGGCTGTGCAGGAAGCTATGCAAATGGATTATCAAAAATTGCCTTCTGAAAGATTCCATCACCTGACTGAACAACGTCCACGTCTATGGGAGTGTAGCACCCTGAGGATTCGGCTGCTACAGGGGTATTGCACCTCAACCCAGAGGTGTGGTATTCCACTCCCGGGTAAGGATGGAGTGTGGAACTGAGCTTAGTAGGCTGCATGCACTACATACATCCCATTTCCGGGGTACAGAACAACGGTACTCCCACTAAGTAAATGTGCAGGTACGACAGCGTCTGTCCCTGGCTGGAGTGGGAGGGGGGTGGAACATCCCAGTAGTGTAGGGGCAGATAGGGGGAGTAGTCTGGGTAAAGCTAGGAGCTCATTGGGTGCTGGTCACCTGGGCTCACACATAGAGGGAGTATAAAAGGTGGGCACCATCTTAGATCAGGGTTCAGTTCAGGCAGGAGGAGAAAAGGAGGGGAGCTCAGCCAGGAGGGCTGACAGGGAGCTGTGGCTCCGGCTGGGCCCAGCTCCAGAGCAAGGCCTGCAGAGAGAGAGGAGTAAGAAGGACCCAGAGAGAAAGACAGAGGGAACCCCAAGAACCCAGAAACAGACCAGAAAGGGTGAAGGGTTGGCGGACACGGGTACCGGAACCCGAACTGGTGGAGGCCACTAATCCTCAGCCAGGAACCGGAGGTCGTGGTCAAGATTTGCCACGACCCTCACCAAATCCACCAGAAAGGCACACCAAGCATAGGGTCAGGGAACCCAGAGGAGGTTTGACCACCAAGAGACCCGAGGGAGCCGGCCAAAGGTGGATCCCTGGTGGGAACGGCCAGGAGGAAGAGAGAGAGACAGGGAAGCTCAGGACCATGCTCCGGACTGCCTGGGGGTTAGTCGAGTCCAGGACCTGGTGGACGCAGCACGGCTCGGGTGGTCACTCAAGGCCAGAGTGACTAAAGCAACATCAGTGAGTAAAAACCCTGAAACTGCATCTCCTGACTCTGCCTCTCCTTCCTGCATCATCACAACCCCCATCATCCACACCTGCTGCCCTGAGGCCATACCCCTCCCGTTGGGGGTTATACCATCACTGCTGCACATATACCACCGGCCTCAGCGGACTGCTCTGCAGCGGCGTCTTCAAAGCCGCACTCAACGGGTGGCGTAGTCGACATCCAAGTTAACATTTATTGTCATAGACTGCCACTTAGTTTGACACCCTGGGCACGGACCGGGTCACCGCCACAAGGACTACTACCCCCATACAGATCCGGCTCCGGGTATCCCTTGAACATGGCCCAGGGGGCGCGTCAACTTTGGCGTAGTCGGCAGGATAACGTGCCCGCAACCACCGGGTACTGCGTGCCTGAAGAAAAGTTCGCATTTACCTCAAAAAGAAGTCTCCCGCCGATTCCGGAGGGTCCCCGCCATCGGACGCCATCTCGGATCGGTTCCCGCCGTTTGCTCGCCATCTGCGGTCTTTTCCCGCCGTCCACAGAGTTTCCCGCCATTGGGAAGCGGTTCCCGCCATCTGAGAAGATTTCCCGCCTTGGCAGAGCGGACGCCATTATGGGCGTGCCAGAGGGTGGCAAGAGGCCACCTCCCATCGTGGGCCAGGACCAAGAATGGCGCCAAAAACGAAGACCGCCCCCACCAGCAGAGACTGTGATGCTTGAGATGTCCATCAGCGTGAGGGGACTGCCCCTGGGACTGACAATCACCAAGTTGCCCCGGGACCACCCTCAGTGTGGGCGGACCAAGAACAAAGGAGAGAAGATGGGTGCAGCCTGGAGGATTCTGGAGAAGCCGTACCAGGAGATGGAGGGAGAGTCAGGCAGTACCGACCCTGTGGTCAGGAGCCTGTTGCAAGCCACCACCCCAGAAGGCCTGGTGGAGATCCTGGCGCAGCTCCCCAGAGATCGGGAGCATGCACGGACCGCACTGGAGGGCTTGGCTCAGAGGATGGCCCGAGTGCAGCGAGACGTACTGGCCGCGTGGAGCAAGGAGATGGCCCAGCAGGCTGGAAACCGCCAGCAAAAGACGCCACCCGAGACGAGGAGTCAGACCGCCTCTGAGGATGGTGCAGGAGGAATCAAGGCCGGAGACGACGCCGAGGAAGGAGCTAAAGAAACGGAGGCAGGTGAAGGGGACGTCACTACCCCGAGCCGAGAAGCCGTGAGCCTGCCCCAGCTCCCCGTCGCAGAGCCCGAAATTTCCCCTGCCGTGCCCGTCGTTGCACCATCACCGCTCCCGACTAGGCCTCAAACAGAAGCCGCGGCCGCGCTCCCCGTGACGTCACGCGCCTCAAATCAGAGTGCGACCAAACAGGAAGCGCCATCGGCCTGGTCGCAGGGCCAAGTACCCCCGGGCGCCGCCGTCTTCACAGCGCCCTCTACTTCCATCATGCCACCGGCCTGGTCGCAAGGTCAAGTAACCTCGGGCGCCGCCGTCTTCACGGTGCCCTTTACGTTCAGGGTGCCCCAAGCCTGGTCGCAAGGCCTGGTAAACCTGGGTGCCGCTACCACCACCGCGCCCTCAACTTCCACTGAGCCGCACCTGGGTGAGGACTTGTTGGCCCAGCACACTTGCCCGGATGGGCAGCCCTTTGTGTGGCCACCGGAGTACCACCATCCCCGACTCCGGAGGGAACGGCCTCTGGATGAGCCCCTGATCCCGGCTCCGGCGCCCGCCAAGATCACCCCACTCTCGTTGGAGGAGGCGCAGTTCGCGTGGGACCCCACTGGAGAAGACCTCATCGGGTTCACCCAAGAGACCCGGGCGGCCGCAGCCCAGCGTGCAGAGTGCTGCCGGCAGCAGTTAGAGGTCTTCGACAGAGAGAGGAAAGAGAGACGGGTCCGCGAGGAGCGGCTGCAAGTAAAGAGTGCAGAACAAAAGAGCCGGACCCGAAGGAACCCCCGTGCAGCCCACGGTCCCCGTGCCACCGGGACTGTAATTAAATTCCAACTGCAGCACGGTTGGGGCTTCATCAGGGATCATCACACCCCCGGCGACGTTTTTGTAACCCGCAGAGATGTCGAGTTTCACCTACCGGAGGGACACCGTGGTCGTGACCTGTACCTGGGTGACGAGGTCACCTTTACCCGGCACCAGTGTGCCAAAGGACCCTATGCCCTTCATGTACATCGCCTGACTGAGGAGGAGCTGCGGTGTGAGGAGGAACAAGAGGACCCGGACGGGTCTGAAGGGTACACGGAGGAAGTATTAGGAGGACGCTGCTACTAAAGTACGGTAAATGGAACTGTAAAATAGTTACCCGTCAGGGTACAGGAACTGTTACCAATATAGTCCCCGTTGGGACAAGTGTGAACTGTTCCAGTGTGTCCCATCTCCCCACAGGCTGAGGACTGTGAGCAGCCATTCCTTTTCCCCACTGGCCGAGGACTGAGAGCGGCCATATCCCCTGTAAATAGTTGCGCTTCTTAAGGCGTCCCCCTACCGGTTTTATAAGGAAACTGTTTTTTCTACCAGAGACTGTGGCACTTACCTGGTCACAATTTGCACCGTGGCCGGAGGAACAAGAATGTTTATAATGAAAAGTTTTATATGAAGAGTTATTGCTGCTGATAATATATATAGTGTTTTATATGTTTATGATGTTTTAAAAAAAAAAAAATTGTATGTTTTTGGATATGTTTATTCTTTTACAGCCCGAGGACGTGCTGTGATTTACCAGGGGGGAATGTAGCACCCTGAGGATTCGGCTGCTACAGGGGTATTGCACCTCAACCCAGAGGTGTGGTATTCCACTCCCGGGTAAGGATGGAGTGTGGAACTGAGCTTAGTAGGCTGCATGCACTACATACATCCCATTTCCGGGGGACAGAACAACGGTACTCCCACTAAGTAAATGTGCAGGTACGACAGCGTCTGTCCCTGGCTGGAGTGGGAGGGGGGTGGAACATCCCAGTAGTGTAGGGGCAGATAGGGGGAGTAGTCTGGGTAAAGCTAGGAGCTCATTGGGTGCTGGTCACCTGGGCTCACACATAGAGGGAGTATAAAAGGTGGGCACCATCTTAGATCAGGGTTCAGTTCAGGCAGGAGGAGAAAAGGAGGGGAGCTCAGCCAGGAGGGCTGACAGGGAGCTGTGGCTCCGGCTGGGCCCAGCTCCAGAGTAAGGCCTGCAGAGAGAGAGGAGTAAGAAGGACCCAGAGAGAAAGACAGAGGGAACCCCAAGAACCC
Organism: Phyllobates terribilis; assembly: GCF_046119375.1. Lineage (NCBI taxonomy): Eukaryota > Metazoa > Chordata > Amphibia > Anura > Dendrobatidae > Phyllobates > Phyllobates terribilis. Next base: position 418,099,332 of record NW_027362762.1, on the reverse strand, counting down.
AGAAACAGACCAGAAAGGGTGAAGGGTTGGCGGACACGGGTACCAGAACCTGAACTGGTGGAGGCCACTAATCCTCAGCCAGGAACCGGAGGTCGTGGTCAAGATTTGCCACGACCCTCACCAAATCCACCAGAAAGGCACACCAAGCATAGGGTCAGGGAACCCAGAGGAGGTTTGACCACCAAGAGACCCGAGGGAGCCGGCCAAAGGTGGATCCCTGGTGGGAACGGCCAGGAGGAAGAGAGAGAGACAGGGAAGCTCAGGACCATGCTCCGGACTGCCTGGGGGTTAGCCGAGTCCAGGACCTGGTGGACGCAGCACGGCTCGGGTGGTCACTCAAGGCCAGAGTGACTAAAGCAACATCAGTGAGTAAAAACCCTGAAACTGCATCTCCTGACTCTGCCTCTCCTTCCTGCATCATCACAACCCGCATCATCCACACCTGCTGCCCTGAGGCCATACCCCTCCCGTTGGGGGTTATACCATCACTGCTGCACATATACCACCGGCCTTAGCGGACTGCTCTGCAGCGGCGGCTTCAAAGCCGCACTCAACGGGTGGCGTAGTCCACATCCAAGTTAACATCTATTGTCATAGACTGCCACTTAGTTTGACACCCTGGGCACGGACCGGGTCACCGCCACAAGGACTACTACCCCCATACAGATCCGGCTCCGGGTATCCCTTGAACATGGCCCAGGGGGCGCGTCAGGAGCAGTGGTGTAATGTGTGACACCGCTCCATCCATTTCTATGTGAGCACTGGTGTAATGTGTGACTCTGCTCTGTCCACTTCTATGAGAGAAGTGGTGTAATGTGTTACCCCATTCTATCTACTTCTATGGGAGTAGTAATATAGTGAAAAGAGCGGCTTCACACATTACACTCCTGCTCCCATTGAAATGGATGGAGCAGGGTCACGCATTATACCACTGTTCCCTTAGAAGTAAACAGAGTGGGGTCACACATTACACTACTGCTTCCATAAAAGTGGACAGAGAAGGGTCACACATTTATAATGGAGCAGTGGTGTGACTCGTGAGTCTGCTCTGTCCACTTCTATGGGAGCAGTGGAGTAATGTGTGCTGCTCGCCGCCCTCGGTGACACTGTCTACTTGTCAGTATCACTGGCAGTCACAAACAAAATGGCTCCTCACTGTGATCCTAAACTTCATCCTCTCTTATCTTTTTGCAAACACCCGGATGGGGAGGAGAGGAGCGATATCACACATATCTAAGCAGACCTCACCCACATTTACTGCAGTCATAATGTGAGCTAGCTGTACACTAGCTTTTTATGGCAAATTTTAGCTGCTCCCCCTAGTGTTTAAAAATGGAAATACCAATCCTTTTTAAATAATTTTTCATATTTTACTTCATTAAAAATAATTGCTATTTAAAAAAAATTAAAACATTAACATTATTTCGCATTTTTTCAATTGCTGAATTTTTTTTATGACACCTTTCCTTCAACTGAACTAATCCTCTTCTTCCTGGAGCTGAACCACCTAGAGGAAACTTGCATCCTGTGTCTCTACTACTGAATCTATGCCTACGTGCATTAAAGAGAATTTGGAGAGAGGCTTCAATCCAAAGTTTACATCACTGGCAGAAGTATTTGTTTTTTTTTGCTAAGATGAAAGATGGGTCTCTTCAACCATGCATAGATTATGGGGGTTTAAATAAAATTACCATGAAAGACCGTTATTCATAGTCTCTAATATCAGAATTGATATAGGGAAGCTATCACCAAAAATGACCCAATGTTTAAGTCAGGTTTTTGTGTCAAGTTAATTTTTCGTCATTGATTTTTTTTCCAAAAAAATAACAATCTGTAAATAAAAAATAGAAACCTTGCAATTCTCACAATAGGCCTTTTTTTACATTTTAATTTCCTGTTGTTTCCCAAAATCCACATGTACATTACCCACAATGAACAAACTCAGACACTATCTTTTATATTAAAGCATCTATCATATACAAAGGTTATTGTGAACACTGGTGGATACATTATCAGTTGTTTATAGAGGTGCTACCTGCCATTGTAATCCTGCCTCTGATTATATGGAGCTTTGTTGAAAACATTTCGTCAAGGGACAATAAGTATGACCAAATTAGCCCCAGTAGCCACTGAAAATTTCAAGATTGATCATTTGGTTTTGTTTTTTTTGTTTTTTATAATGATTGTGGTATGAAAAAATAACATTGTGAAAAGATACATGGGACACAAAAGCCTGATCTAACGAATTAGACATTTTCTGATGACAGCTTCTTTTTTAAGGCATTCCATATCTTCACTAAAATATACCTGCATAGAACCTACAGGCTGGTCGGTAATGAAGAGGGTAGCAAAGGGAAAACCACATTCAATACTCGGAATGATCACTATGAATGTCTTGTAATGCCTTTTGCTGTATATAATGCTGATGTTTTCTCTAGATTAACACAGTTCGCATATCCACTCGGTGTGAAGAGGTTTGTGAAAAAATCATCTTTAAGCAAAAGTTAAAAAATGTATTTTTGAACCTTGTGAATTTCTTTTCCTGGGACATATTATTTTCTCTAGTGGTCTGTGAAAGGATCTAGAAAAAGACTCAGCTTCATGACTCTTGAAGGTATTTTTGGTTTTGCAAATTATTACTGGCAGTTCAAAAACTATTCTGAAATTGTAGCTCCTTCTATGGTCCTCATTCAAAAGGGTGCTAATTCTCAGGACTGACCAGACTCCACAATCTAAATGGACTCATTCAATCACCTTTCTCCCCATCTAGATGTGAATAGGCTGTTTTTCCGTGAGGTAGAGGCCCCTTTCATAGGTGAGGGAGTAATTCTTTCACAAGCCTCTTTTTCATCCAGAAACCATCCTTTTGAATTCTTTCCCAGGAAATGATCTCCTGCAGAACAGAATTATCTCATTTTAGATCAAGAACTTTCAGCTGTAAAGTTAGCTTTGGAAGAGTGGCAACATCTTGAAGGAGCTAAGTTTCCAGTAACCGTTTACACAAACTGTAAAAAATAATCACGAATCTGCATATAAATTTGTAGAGGACATATTGATACTCATGCTAGAGCAACTCCATTTTGACTGCTTGCTTTAAAATCATGTTATTATCACTCCTTGCATAACATACATTCTTACTCTTCCCATAGAACTTATCTCACACTAACCTTTTCTCAAGAGAACATTTTGTCAGACACTCAGTTATCTAACTTGTTTAGGCCAGGTTCGACCTTGTAAAATTTCCATAGTGCTTCAAACTAACAATGATAATATGACCATATATGTGTTTTCCGTAATAATTGTACTAACATCAGTTAGCCTATAGTATTGTAGTATGGCTGTAGAGTTGATTGGCTATTTGATATACTCAAAACAATATAAAATGCTAAGCAAAATAAACGGGATCAGAGATTCTTTGAGTCCTCCCAATACAGAACATTGTTTCCGCTTGGTTTTCTGTGGATTGCAATCAACATAATAATTTGACACTCACTTGGTCAACCGTGAAGGGTTATTGCCCTCCCTTAACAAATTAAGGAGCCAATTTATCAAGATTGGTGTAGTGCATGCTTATGCTACACCAATCTTGATGTAGCGGAAGAGACACCACATGCATTAAAAGGCACATGCCACTTGATTAATTTTGTGCTTCTTCTGAGTGGTGGGTGCCTCCATCCATTGTGCCAGAAATGCTACTCCTGTCAGAGCCTGGAGTAGCATTTCTGGTTTAAGAAATGCTGGCCTTTTCATTAATCAGACAGGAAGCATGGTCACTCCTCACATGGCTCCTCTCCAGCTCATTCTATTTATGCACAGCTGATCCAAAGTGCAAACATTTTGCAACTTTTCAAAGCTTTTTGTGATGTAAAAGCTCTGAAGAACTGACCCTTTTTTCTTCATCTTCATGATCAGTTGTCATTTATCTTTCAGGGTTTGACTTCACCCTTTTTGTCCAGCCTGAGAAAAAAAAAACACGGTACTGACACGTTCTCCATATCTTTTGATCTGTGAGATACCATTCATGTGATTGGGCCTGAATAGATTCTTCTTCATCTAGAATTCCACATAAGGGACAATTTCTTGCCTCCAAATCCTTTTATCCTGGGCACATTCTTTATCTTCTCTCTGGTAATCCTTCTGAACTTCCTTCTCATTACTACTGATTAGTGTTGAGCGAGTATGTTCTGTTAACCCTTTCGCCGAGTATGCTCGGGCCGAGCTCCGAGTAGTTACAGCAGCTCGGTGATATGTTTGAATCGCTCCCGTGTGCATAATTTGCAACTGTTTGACAGTTTTAATACATGTGAGGAATGTCTATTTCTTACACATTCCTCACATGTAATAAAGCTGTCAAACAGTCGCAAATCATGCACACGGGAGCGATTCAAGCATATCACCGAGCAGCTGTAACTGCTCGAAGCTCGGCCCGAGCATACTCGGAACAGAACATACTCGCTCAACACTACTACTGATGGTCTAAGTAGAGGATGTAATAATGAGTTAATTGCATCTTCTCTTCAGGTGCCTCTTGGCCTTCTTAAGCAATTACCTATCCCACAAGAACCTTAGGGTTCATAAGGGTTCCATACCATCTGTGTAATCGTGGACTGGTTTTCTAAGATGTCTAGTTTGTTTATCCATTACTTGGACTTCCATCTTATCTAAAGCTGGCTTAAGTTTTTCTGAAAGAATTGATCATGGTGTGAAATTGACAGTTAAAAGTGAACAGCAGTTGCTTAAAGACTCTTTGTACTTTAGCTTCTACTAGTGATAATCTCTAGACTTGATTTCAGTGTTTGGATACATTAACCCCTTTACCCCCGAGGTTGGTTTGCACATTAATTTTTACAAATCTGACCACAGTCACTTTATGAGGTAATACCTCTGGAACGCTTCAAAGGATTCCACTGATTCTGAGACTGTTTTTTCGTGACATATTGTACTTCATGATAGTGGTAACATTTCTTCGATATCACTTGCGTTTATTTGTGAAAAAAATTGAAAATTTTGTGAAAATTTTGAAAATTTTGCAATTTTAAAAATTTGAATTTTTATGCCTTTAAATCAGAGAGATATGTCACACAAAATAGTTGGTAAATAACATTTCCCACATGTCTACTTTACATCAGCACAATCTTGGAACCAACGTTTTTTTTTATTAGAGAGCTATAAGGGTTAAAATTTGACCAGCGATTTCTCATTTTTACAACTAAATTTACAAAACCATTTTTTTAGGGACCACATCACATTTGAAGTGACTTTGAGGGGCCTTTATGACAGAAAATACCTAAAAGTGACAGCATTCTAAAAACTACACCCCTCAAGGTGCTCAAAACCACATTCAAGAAGTTTATTAACCGTTCAGGTGCTTCACAGGAATTTTTGGAATGGGGAAGAAAAAATTAACATTTAACTTTTTTCACAAAAATGTTACTTTAGACCCAATTTTTTTTATTTTTGCAGGGGTAACAGGAAAAAATGGACCCCAAAATTTATTGTGCAATTTCCCCTGAGCACGCAGATACCCAATATGTGGGGAAAAAACATTGTTTGGGCACACGGCAGGGCTCAGAAGGGACGGAGTGCCATTTGACTTGATGAATGTAAAATTTGCATGAATAATTAGCGGACACCATGTTGCGTTTAGAGAGCCCCTGATGTGCCTAAACAGTGGAAATCCCCCACAAGTGACACGATTTTGGAAACTAGACCCCTCAGAGAACTTATCTAGATGTGTGATGAGCACCTTAAACCCCCAGGTGATTCACAGAAGTTTATAATATGGAGCCGTGAAAATAAAAATTTCACATTTTTCCCACAAAAATGTTTTTCAGCCCCGAGCTTTGCATTTTCATAAGGGTAACAGGAGAAACTGCACCATGCAACTTGTTGTGCAATCTCTCCTGAGTTAGCAGATACCCCATATGTAGGGGAAAACCACTGTCTGGGTGCACGGCAGGGTCTGTATGGGAAGGAGCGCCATTTGACTTTTTGAATGTAAAATTTGCTTGAATAATTAGCGGACGCCATGTTGCGTTTGGAGAGCCCCTGATGTACCTAAACAGTGGAAACAGTGACACCATTTTGGAAACTAGACCCCTCAGGGAACTTATCTAGATATGTGGTGAGCACCCTTAACCCCCAGGTGCTTCACGGAAGTTTATAACATGGAGCCGTGAAAATAAAAAAATAAAAGTTTTTCCCCAAAAATTGTCTTTTAGCCCCAAATTTTTTATTTTCACAAGGGTAAGCGGAGAAAATTGAACCTAAAAACTGTTGTGCAGTTTCTCCTGAGTATGCTAATACCCCATATGTGGGGAAAATACACTGTTTTGGCGCACGTCAGGGTTCAGAAGGGAAGAAGCACTGTGTGACTTTTTGAACGCAAAATTGGTTGGAATCAAGAGCGGACGCCATGTCGCATTTCGAGAGCCCCTGATGCACCTTAACAGTGGAAACCCCCCACAATTGACTCCATTTTGGAAACTAGGACTCAAGGATTTTATCAAGGGATATAGTGTACATTTTGAACCCAGAGGTATGACAGAATTTGATAACATTAGGTCATCATATTGAATAAGTTGTCATTAGTCTTGAGCGCAAGTGCTCGCTACTTGAGTTTGCATCGGGTACTCGGGTATGCACAATGTATCACGGGTTCTCAAGTGACATGTTCGAGGCATGTTTCACGGTTGTTAGACACCCAAAAAAACCATGCGGGGATCGCTCGTGCATGGCAGGCGATTCCAGCAACGTTTTTTTGGCCGCGAAGCATATGGGGCAGAAACTCATGCATGTCACTCGAACACCCGTGATACTCAGTGCATACCCGAGCACCCGATGCAAACTCAAGTAGTGAGCACTTGCGCTCAAAACTGGTCGCCATATCGTCATCATTTTTTTTTCTTTACTCTTGAAAAAATCCCAACCCTAACCCCAACCCTAATACAACCCCAAACACTAACCCTAGCCCAACCCTCACCCTATCCCCAACCCGAACCCTAGCCCAACCCTAATACAGCCCCAACCCTAACCCTAGCCCAGCCCTAACCCTAACACAACCCTAACCCAACCCTAATACAACCCTAACCCTAGCACAACCCTAACCCTAGAGTTTATTTTTTTTTACGCCGTTCCTCGTGTGGTATAAGTGATTAGACAACTTTATTCTTCGGGTCAGTATGATTACCGCGATACCAGATTCATATCTGGTTTTTATGATTGACAGCTGTCACACACTAACAGAGGCTTTTTTTTGCAAAGACTAGTTTTTGCATCGCCATATTTTGAGAGCTATAATTTTTCCATATTTTGGCCGACAGAGTCATGTGATGGTTTATTTTTTGTGGGACAAGTTGATGTTTTTATTGGTACAATTTTCGGGCATGTGACATTTTTTGATCGCTTTCTATTTTGATTTTTGTGAGGCAGAATAAACAAAAAACAGCAATTCCAGAATTGTTTTTTTGTTTTTTTTTATGACATTCTGCTTTTGGTAAAATTGATAAGGTAGTTTTATTCTTCGGGTCAGTATGTTTACAGCGGTACCACATTTATATCTTTTTTTATGTTTTGACACTTTTACACAATAAAAACGATTTTCTAGAAAAAAATAATTTTTGTATCGCTTTATTCTGAGAGCTATAACTTTTTTATTTTTTGGATGATAGAACTGTATGGCAGCTTTTTTTTTGCGGGACAAGATGACGTTTTTAGAGGTACAATTTTATTTACATTTGTCTTTTTGATCGCGTGTTATTCCATTTTTTGTTTGGGGGTATGATGATAAAGCATTGTTTTTTGCTTTGTTTTTTATTTTATTTTTTTACCGTGTTCAATAAAGGGGTTAACTAGTGGGACAGTTTTATAGGTCAGGTCGTTCCGGACGTGGCAATACCAAATATGTGTACTTTTATTGTTTGTTTGTTTTTTTAATAATAAATAAATATTATGGGTCCAACATATTTTTATTTTTTGGGGATTATTTTTTTTTCATTTTTTTTTTATATTTTTACAATTTTTTTTTTTACTTTCCTACCCTTTTTTTTTACTTTTACACATTGTCCCACTATGGGAATTTCACTTTTTGCAGCCTGATCGGCTGCATAGCATAGAGAGCAGTAGCTCCCTATGCCATGCAGCCTGTCAGCGCTGCTCACAGGGGAGACATTACTTTGGTCATGCACTGCACATGACCAAAGTAACTTCCTGCCTCCTGGTGACCCGGATGTTGTCATGACTACATCAGGTCGTCATGACAACATCCGGGAGCCGCCGCAGACATCGCTGGATGGCCAGAGAGGAGGTGAGTACCGGCGCTTGCCTCCCCCCTTGCCCCCGCAATGCTGCAATCGACTTCGATCATAGCATTGCGGGGGTTAATGTGCTGGGAGTGGCGCGGGACCGCTTCCTGCACATAGCACCGGGTGTCAGCTGTGAAACCGCTTGAAAGCGGGAGCAATCTCATTATGCGTAATAGTACGTAGTTGTTCCATAAGTCCCAGGGCACAGCTACGTACTATTACTGATGTCGTCGGAAAGGGGTTAATTACCATATATTAGTTTTCAGTATGTGTCAAGTTTGACATACCTGTTTCAAAGATACCAAAATTATTTTACGTATTAAGTGAACTGTTCCAATATAGAAATATTGTTAATATGTATTTTAAGTTAAAATAATATATCTATCATTCAACATTTAACAAATATCTCCATCTTTGTGTAATATCAAATTTGGCTTTACTTCAAAGTAAGACTACTGTAGGCCCTCAGGGAGTTTATAAGAGATTCCATCAAGTATATTGGCAGATTTCCCAATGTATAGTCTATCACATTCATACATTTCAAGCTTTCATTATTAATAGGCATCATTTTTAACATCTTGAGGGTCAAGAACATTGCACATTACGTTGAGGTAAGTGCAGAGTAAAGCTTGTGCTTGTCACATTAATTCTATCAGTTAGACTGTCTATGGTCATTACCACTCAACACATGAGATACGAAAGAAAATACTAGTCCCTCACTGCTCTGTGCTGGATTTGTGAGTAAAACCGTGCATTTAGTATAAATATAGTAACGTAAAATATAGACCCACATTTAACAAGTCTCCATTAAATTTCACAACTACAAACCAGGACAAACAAAGTGTGTTCACTCCATAATAACGAAGCCAAGGACTAGTCTATTTATCCTTATTCACAGGATAGGTGATATACAGTACCTGTCAAGTGTTTGGACACCACTGTTCATGCAATGGTATTCCTTCTTCTCATTGGAATACCATTGCATGAACAATGTGCATGTGCACATTGTAGATGTGGACTGAAGGGGGCAAAAACGTTAAGGAGCACATATGGAAATCAGGAGTAAAGAAACAAACTAGAATATGTGTTATATTCTCCACATAACCCCCTGTTTACGCTGATGACAGCTTTACACACACTTGGCACTCTCTCAAGCAGCTTAATGAGGATACTATATGCGTTCCTTCATGGTTTTCCTGCCTTCAGTCTAAATCTATAATGTGCACATTCTAATAAGAACAAAGAAAACCATTGCATGATCATGTGTGTCCAAACTTTTGAACAGTACTGTATGTATGGGTCTTAGGGTCAAACCACTTAGACTCTCACTGATCCTAAGAATAGGGCCCCAAGTTCCCAGTATGAATAGTGCACATACATGATCACTGCTATATTCATTTCTATAGCTAAGTCTTCAGTCCTATAGAAATGAATAGGGCAGTGATCACAGGATCACACTAGCACTCTATTCACACAAGGGACACTGGGATTCTGTTTTTAAGACTGTGTGAGTTCCAGTAACCATATATTTATCACTTATCCTGTGGTTAGTTGATAAATAGTATTTATGTGAAAAGTAACATATTTAAATGAACACTACAAGCCCATAATAATAGTAAGTAATCAATCATTTAAAAAAAATTGTAAATAACGTCATCAAAATTGTTTTGTCAGTCTGCATGCTCCTGAAACAGATAGTCCTAAAGAAATCTTGTAGAGAACCCAGGTGGTGTTTTTTTACCTGACTCTTTCCATTTTCAGGTGGCATATGAGGTAGGGTCAGGACTAAGGCCTCATTCAGATGTCCCTTTTTCATGTACGAGTTCTTTGCTTTTCTTGGATAAAACAAATACTCATTATTGTTTATGGTGCTGTTCATAAGAACCGAAGAAGAAAAAAAGGATTTTCCGGCACTTCCATCTATAAAATTCACCTTTTTATTAGAAATTCATTTGAAAACAAGAAGATCCATCATGACAATAAAACCTTACGATACCCTCACCACTCTCTCACTTCCGCCTGTGCTGTGCTTCCCTATCAGGTAATTATCCCACTGTTTGTAACATGATTTTGGCTTTGGAGATGGGCACATAGCTTAATACTAAGAACATTGTTTCATTCCCATCCCCCTCAATTCAGCAGTCAGTGGGATTATGTTATATTGTTGATCCTGTGATCTTTATCCCAGTCCAAATGCCTAAATTTATTATTATTTATAATTTAGTTATCACTGTTGGCAACATGTAATTGGGTAATTTCATGGAGTTACCACAAGCATATTACAATGTATTTACCAAACCTGTAAGCGCTTTACTATCTGACACTACCTCATTGTCTGAATTTCTATTTGTGTTTTTATTATGCACTTTTTAATAAATACTTTTTTAAATGCTGAGCTGTTCTCCTCCTTTGTTTATGCTGCTTTCAGCATGCATGTGGACAGGCATCTGTAACATAGGTGGCTGCCCACTTTTTTGTATACATAGATGGCATTTTTGGTGTATTTGTCTTTGCTCCATGTCTATGCTCCAGGATCAAAACATAATATTCTATTGTCATATTTATTTGTAAAGAAAAGAAACAATTTGCTTTTTTTCGTGGCATATATAAGTGCAAGTAGAATAATACTTATAGTGAGTCACCATTTTCTGGATTATATTTCAAACCTGGGATCTTCAACCTATGGGCCCCTGCTTTGTGGCTAGCAGCTTTCTACTAGCTTAGCACATTGGTGCTGGGTATAGCAGACAGCCATGAGTAGAATGAAGTGAAGGAGGAAGAGCCATGACTCGGCTGTAGAGGAGTGGAGCCTCCTCCTAATTGATGATTATATCAGCCCCCACAGCATGCGGCTGTCTCCACCTCCTCCTACTAGCTTGCTATGCCTCCTTCTAGCTTGTTATGCATCATTTTCTTCAGCCATGCATGTCCCCTGGCCTCTATCAAGCTGACTGCTCCCAAATACATACTCTACTTCTACTTATGCACGCATATAGCTTCCCACTGCTCGCCCAGACCTATATTTTTCCACATGATACTTCAGAAATAGTTATTTAGTGAGAGGAAGGCAAGTCATAAGAGTCATAATTTTAAATAAAGTGCTGAGCATAAATGAGTAAACCCCCTTTGAAAAGTAATATTTTCTTTAACCCTTCCCATTAGAAGATGCTCCTGTTTAGGTGTTAATTTCTGTGGTTGGCTTGGATGTCTCTATGGGATGGTTTCAGTTCCATCTTTGTTAAATTTTTGTATCACTTTTGCTACAGTATACTGACTGAAAGTAAAACTTTGCTGATCTTATTTCACCTTTTCAGTGTAAAAAAAAATATTTTCTTTATCTTGTAACATTTCTCTTCCATGTGGTGCCATTGCTGACAACATGAAATGGGAAGGGGTTTTCTTTGTTAAGTAATGCCCTTCTACTGTAAACTATCTGCTGGACCCCTGTTTAATGAATAGTTAGACATACCTGTGGTTGAACTCTTGTTAAAAAGTTTTTAGTCTAAACTCTAGTTTTGCTTATAAGACTTTCATTGGGGTGTACTCATTTTCATAACATGATTTTGAATGAATTTGTTTGAAAAATTACTTTTTGGGGTGTGCAAAATAACAAATCTTGTTTGCAATCGATGGCCCACATTTTGGGAGTATTTTGTAGATGTTATGTTTTGTATATTGTAGACCATATCCCATAAAAAATGTTGATTCTTTAAGGAAACTAAAACATTTTTGACAAATCTGTTGGGGTGTAGTCATTTATGTTGAGCTCTATAATTATGAGTGTTTAATGATTATTCCGGCTAAACTAACTTCTATATTGGGAAGTGAGTGGTGCTTCATGTCTAGACTCTTGCTGGGACAAGTGTGGGATCAACAGGTATTGTGCACCTGCTTATTTATCAGGACAGGCACACAACACCTGATAATGGCGCATTCCTTCAAACAGGTATAAGTAGACATGATGTCACTGATGCTGTCCATCTCCCAATCTGGAAGTAAAGAAAGTTTGATAATCCTTTTAAACATGAATCTGAGTGTATTGTAACTTCTGGGGCATTTGGATACCCTGGAAGAATTATCCAGCTCCATTCTCTTCCATACGGAGGAGGCAAATAGCACGGGCATGTATTGAGTACCTGTCATATTTATTAGAATAGGAAACATGCACAATACCTTCCTGACAAGTCTTTTATCTCACATCAGAGCTTGACACTTTGACATTCATACAGTTCAGGACTGAAATATAACTTCCTCCATGCTAATGCTGCTTCCCTCTTTGTGTCAAAAAAAAAATGAAGAGCAGTACTCCCTCCCTGTGTACTGTGCTGGGTATGGGAGAGATCAGGGCAAGTCTCCTTCCACCAGATCAGAGTGGATTACAAAATAAGAGATAGAGTCTGCAAAGGAGAAAAGTGGTGAAAATGCAGGATACAAGTCATACACAAACAGGCCAGCTTATTATTCAACGTTACTTGAAAATACAGTTGTCATTTAAGAATGAAAAATGGTGTTGATGTAAAATGAATATAAGAATGGAAAAGACTAAATTGCTTATTGTACAGAATATTAGTCAACAGCTATCCTGAGAGTGTCACCTATTTAGCTGCCAGGGATCAGTTTTGTTCTAAGTGGGAGGATTGAATGACGTAATCTAACAATAGTTTAGGAAAAATATTCAGGGGACACAAACTGAAGAACAGTGTCCCTGAGAAATTCCTTCTTGTAAAGATAGCCATTTTGTGCCACAAATCTCTGGATATTTTGAGCCAAGACAAAAGGGAAGGAAGGATTTGCCTTTCAGAATTTATCTGTCAGCTTAACCAGCAGTTATGTCATTGGTTTTGTAAAAGGCTATTTTATTTCTGTCTGACCTTCATAATTTAACTGCACTTTTGGATACACTCTATACATAATTTTTACCTTTAGTTTTGTGACAACTTCTTCAGTAATAAGCAGTCAATTCCAGCAGTTGAAAGCTCTTATTGTGGTTCGAAGTGTAAATGTGAATTACACTCAACATTCTCTTATGTTAAGTAGACTACTTCAAGAGGTGTAGTAAAAAAGCATTTCACTATATAATCACACTGCAGATCGCTTCATTAACCCTTCAATATCCTACTGTTTCATGAGAATTGCTAAGATACTAAATTGACAGAATTTAAAAATTCGTATTAATACAGGAATGTAATGTTAGCTAAAGCAAGTTTTTTAATATAAACCCCACTCTTCTTCAACATCTTCACTTAAGGTAATGAACCGGAAATAAAAGATTGTGCTTTATCTGGCATTAACTATTACCTGTGGAATCTATCAATATCAATTCATGTGCTTATTATCTCATATTGTACAAGAGATATAGTTCTATAAGGTGCCATTGCAAGGATCAGGAAATTTCATTATATTTAAAGGGGTTTTCCCACTAACAAAGTACATTTTAATTAATAGATCTTGGAATAAAACTAATTTTCACAATCGGATGTGTTAAAAATAATGTTTCTGTGCTGAGATATTCTTATAAATGTGCCCCTGCTATGTGCTGTGTAATGGCTGTGTCTCACCATGCAGGAACATGGTCAGGTCATACCACATCTCCTGGGCAGGGGAGGAAGCAAAAGAGTATACAGACAGGACAGCATGGGATCTAGAATGATTTTTTTTGTGAGGCAAAACATTTCATTGCCTGTTTTTAAGCAATGTTTTACCTGAAAGAAAGAATCATTTGCAATCCTATGCTGTCTGTACACTCTTTTGCTTCTTCCCCTACCCAGGAGATGTGGCATGATAAGACCATATAGCACATAGCATGGGCACATTTATAAGATTATCTTGGCACAGGAATATTTTTTTCAAAAGGACATCCAATTGTGGAATTCATTATTATTCAAAGATCGTTTGATTAAAATATTGATTAAAATTAATTTTGTTCGTGGAAAAACACCTTTAACTAATAGGAATAATTCAGACACATTAATAAACATGTCCTACTAGAATCTTGGAAAGGTGTCAACTTTGGCATCATGATGTCAGCTGGTGCCTAAGTGTGGAGACTAAAATGAACATGTCTAGTGCCATAAAAAGAGAGAGCTAGCAGAGGACAAGGAAAGGAGCTGCAGTGGTGGGACAGGTGAAAGACAAGGTGGGTATAATATGCAGTGAAATTTGTAGAGAATCGTATTTATTTTAAATTAATTTGTTAATCTCTAAACAGCAGTTTTTAGCAATTGATAAAGATTCAGATCATATTATCTGATTATGGTATTTTCTAACATGACGTTGCAGACTAACATCTAAATAAAAAAATTAAATGTAAAAAGTTGTTCACCTAAAATTTTAAGATTATTAATATCAGATCATTAATATCAGATTGGTGGCGGTTCGACACTAGTACATTTTTAATAGCTACCACAAGTTCTGTGTACAAAGCTGGAACAGCTCAGCTCCATACACTGTGTATTGACCATTCTATGGTACTTCCGCTCAGCTCCTAATCTAGTGAATGGGAGCTGTCCAGTACCTAGAGCAAGGGCTTAGGCTGGTTACATTTCGCAATGAAGTTTCCTCCAGCCCCCAGGCAGATTCCCAGGGATTGTAGTGCTTGGGCCGCAGACCTCATTTTGCCGGTCCTTTAATTGTTCCCTAGACTGTGAGCACTCGCATGCAGTGTTTAAACTGAAAGCTGTGGCGCACGCAGCAAAGGATTATGTCCTGACTAGTGATGAGCGAACATGCTCGCTACTGCTTGGTGCTCACCCGAGCATCTCACTGCTCCAGTTGCTCGGCGCTCGCCGAGTATTTACGGGTTGCTCGGGTGGGAACTCGGGTCCCCTCCCTGCATGTTGGCGCTCTTTAGAGAGCCAATAAACATGCAGGTATTGCCTGCCATACACTGTAATGCCGTAACCATGTTGGTTGTGGGCATTACAGTGATTGGCTGGCCGCACAGCGTCATCAGGTCTATATCAGACCTGGCGCCGCCATGCTCGTCAGTCACTCCGGATCAGACAGTGTAGGGAGAGCTGCTGCTGCGTTAGGGAGAGATTTGATTGTGTATTAGGTAGTGTAGGGAGAAAACCCATACATTACACATATCCATCTTAACAAACAGTCCTTCTGAGGACTAATCCATCTGCAGAGATATCAGGCAGGCAGGGTGTATAGGCAGGCAGTGTATATAGCAGACTGCAGTGCATATAGCACAAGAGGCTCCATTCCAATTCTGCCTTCTGCTGCTGTTAGATATTTCTATACAAAGGCCCAGGTCTCAGGGGCCAGGAATACTTTTCTTTGGATCTTAATCCTCATTATTTGCTTAAAAAGCAATCCAGAGAACACAGTTTTTCTGCGCCATTTGCTTGTGTAAGGAGAGGTGCTGCTGCGTCAGGACAGATTTGCTTGTGTATTAGGTAGTGTAGGGAGAAAAACCGTACATTACACATATCATCTTAACAAACAGTCCTTCTGAGGACTAATCCATCTGCAGAGATATCAGGCAGGCAGGGTGTATAGGCATGCAGTGTATATAGCAGACTGCAGTGCATATAGCACCAGAGGCTCCATTCCAATTCTGCCTTCTGCTGCTGTTAGATATTTCTATACAGAGGCCCAGGTCTCAGAGGGCAGGAATACTTTTCTTTGGATCTTAACCTTCATTATTTGCTTAAAGAGAAATCCAGAGAACACCATTTTTTCTGTGCCGTTTGCTTGTTGGCACTGCTGAATACAGCCAGGTCCTTTCCATATTAGAGCGCTAGAAATCCAGCTATTTAAAACTGTGTTTTCTCCGTCACCCGGATCACATATACGTTGTCAGAAAATACTGCCATTTTTGGCCTCCATTAAAAATTTCCTTTAGTGTGTCAGTGAAGCAATTCACCGCAGTTTGCTGTTCAAACTACTTACCTACAGGCCAGGTATTTAAAACTCTGTTTTCTCCATCACACTGATCACATATACGTTGTCAGAAAATGCTGCCATTTCTGGCCTCCATTAAAAATTTCCTTTAGTGTGTCAGTGAAGCAATTCACAGCAGTTTACTGGTCAAACTACTTACCTACAGGCCAGGTATTTAAAACTCTGTTTTCTCCATCACACGGATCACATATAAGTTCGCTCCAAACTCAGTCATTTGTAATGAGAGTGGAAGATACTGTCCTCCATTTAAAATGGGCAAGGCACGTGGGAAAGTCGAAATTGTGCCACAACAAACACCCTTCATCTCCTCGCCTGACCTTCCTGTCCCAATTTCTAGGGGACCACAGCACACCACTATTGAACCCAGAGCAGTGTCAAAAGGTTGTTGGTAAGATAGTGGATAATGCTTCCAGTCACTTAGCCACCACCACCACCACCTTGTCTTCCACACGGTCAAGTATCCGTAGCCATGAGTCTGGACGGCATATTCCTCACCCGGATCTTCCTTCCTCCCACCATGCCGAGTACCCAGAGACAACTCATTCCACACTTGGACACTCTGAAGAGCTGTTCACTTTTCCATTTATAGATTCAAGCCTCTTGCCCGGTCCACTTGAAGCGGGGCAAGAGGAGATCGCGTGTAGCGATGCCCAAATATTTGAGCAGCCACGGATACACGAAGGCGACGGTGGGAAAGTGTCACAAGAGGTGGACAATGATGAGACACAATTGCCAGAAGGTAAGGAGGAGGATCAGGGTGCGGAAGTGGAAGACGAGGTGGTGGATGACGTAGTAACTGACCCAACCTGGCAGGGGGAAATGCAGAGCAAGGACAGCAGCAAACAGGGGGAGGGAGGTGTAGCACCACAACAGGCAGGAAGAAGCAGTGTGGTGGCCGCAAACCAAAGGCGGGAAAGCATTCACCGTAACGCCAACACGACAAAAGCTTCTATTACAACTGTTAGGTCTTCCCGAGTCTGGCTGTTTTTAAAGACTCTGCCGATAACCACAAAAAGGCCATTTGCACCACCTGCCAGGCCAGCATCAGCACGGTAGGAAAACTAGCAGCCGGACCACCACCAGCATGATCAGGCACATGGCAGCAAAGCACCCGACTAAGTGGGCCAAACCCCAGGGTCCAGAAGCAGTGTGTGCGGATGACATCATTGCTTCTTCCGCTGTTATGCATTCATGCCAATGCTCTATCCATGACGCATGATAAGATGCCTCCCACCCTGCACCTGTCATTGCACACTCTCGACTAGCACCATCAGCAAGCATGTCCACGTCCTTGCCCCAGCGCAGCATTCAGTTGCCCCTACCCCAGTCTTTGGAATGCAAATGCAAATACGCAGCCAACATCCCACAGGCCACACTACTTAATTAACACATTTTACGAATGAATGCACTCAAAATGTTGCCTTTTAGGCTCGTGGAGAAGCTCTCCGCAACCTGATGGCGGCGGCCGTCCCTCGGTACTCGGTCCCCAGCCGCCACTATTTCTCCCGGTGTGCGCTCCCCGCATTACACAAGCACGTGTCCTACATTAGCCGTGCCCTCAACAATGCAGTTACTGGGAAAGTCCACCTAACCACGGACACGTGGACAAGTGTTTGTGGGCAGGGACAGTGCGTCTCGCTGACGGCACACTGGGTTAATATAGTGGAAGCCGGGACCCAGTTGGAACTTGGGACGGAACACGTCCTCCTGACACCGAGGATTGCGGGCCCTGCGTCAATCAGGGTTGCCCCCACATTCTACAGCTCCTGCACCTCCTCCTCCTCCTCTACAGCCTCCATTTCCGAAATGACCACATCAGTCACAAGCTGGAAGCACTGCAGCACTGCCTTGGCCAAGCGGCAACAGGCTGTGCTGAAGCTAACATGCTTAGATGACAAAACGCACAATCCTGAAGAGTTGTGGACAGCTTTAAAAGAGTAGGCAGATCTGTGGTTGACATCGCTGACCCTACAGCCAGGCATGGGCATGTGTGAAAATGGCCAGAACCTGGTGGCGGCTCTACGGCCCTGCGTGTGTGAGCTCGCCTCGCCTATGTACTTAACATCGTAGTTCAGCGGTTTCTCAAATCCTACCCGGATCTGCATCTACCATATCACCATATCTATAACTTTTGCAAGGGGCATTGAAGTTCCTTCAAATTTTTGGCAGCCGTTGCATTCACTGCGCAGGCAAATCGTATGGGAGATCCACTTCCTAATAATGGGAACATGTTGTTACTGTGGCCCAGCTCTATGTGTCTTTAAATTGTTATTGAGGTTTTTCCTAAATTTTGGCTGCCGTTGGACTCATTGCATACTCTATAACTCTATAGCAGACCCGCTCCTTTTCAATGGGAACATATCATTACTGTGGCCCAGCTCTATGTGTCTTTAAATTTTTATTGGGGTTTTTCCTAAATTTTTGCAGCCGTTGGACTCACTGCATACCCTATAACTGTATAGCAGAGCCTCTCCTTTCTAATGGGAACATGTCGTTACTGAGGCCCACCTCAATGTGTCCTTAAATTGTTATTGGGGTTTTTCCTAAATTTTGGCAGCCGTTGGACTCACTGCATACTCTATAACTGTATAGCAGACCCGCTCCTTTCTAATGCGAACATGTCGTTCCTGTGGCCCAGCTCTATGTGTCTTTAAATTGTTATTGGAGTTTGCCTAAATTTTGGCAGCCGTTGGACTCACTGCATACCCTATGACTGTATAGCAGACCCGCTCCTTTCTAATGGGAACATGTCATTACTGCTGCCCTGCTCTCTGTGTCTTTAAATTGCTAGTGGGGTTTTTTCCAAATTTTGGCAGCCCTTGCAGTTACTACATGGGTATTACCACTATAGGAGACACACTCCTTTATAATGGGAACATTATTTTTACTGAGACCCTCCTCTATGTCTCTTCAAATTTATTGGGATACATCCAAATTTTTGGCAGCTCTTGCAGTCACTGCATACGCAATAACAGTATAGGAGACCCACTCTTTAATAATGGGAACAACAAAGCATAGCTGACTGCTGGCCCTTTAAGAATAGTAAGGGCCGCCTGATGGCCCTATTAAAATAGTGTTTGTGACTTTCAGAGTCCCTCCTTCATAAATGAAACAGGATGTGTCTGATGATGTCTCACACAACACATGGCAAGATAAGGTAGTAAAATGTTAAAATGACATTTACCGGTGAATGTATTTTTTGAAAGCAATGCAAAAGTGCAAAAACGCTGCGTGTGAACATAGCCCAAGATGTGAAGGAGCATTTGTGTTTATGGTTATTTATTTTGCCTTATATACAAGTCATTATGCTGGAAAGGATGTTCCTTAATATTTTCCATTTTGGTTTTGTTTTTGTATGTTTTATTGTGAGTCCGTAAAAGTGGTGTAATACTCTGACAACGTTGTTGACAGCAGTGATCTGGGAGTCCAGGGGTCTTCCCCATGCTGTTCCCATGTCATCTGAGCACTGTTCCCATCGATTTGGGTAAGTTTACGCCCTCTGTAGACCGCCAGGGGGGCCGCCGGAAAAATGCTTGAGTTTCCCATAGACTTACATTTGGCTCGTTACTCGGACCGAGCACCCGAGTATTCCAATTTTCTCGACCCGAGCATCGAGCACCCGAGCATTTTGGTGCTCGCTCATCACTAATCATTACATCTGGGTACATTATATGTACAGTTGTTTTAATCATTTATGCCTCATGTAGTTTTATATTTACTTCACTCGGCTGCATAATTATATGTTTTTATTCTGCTGTTAAATATTTGGTAATAGAGATTTAATATTAAAATTTGTATCATCCATTTTTCTTCTCCAAGTCATTGCCATATATGAAATAGCATATAATACACTTGTAAGAATTTCAATACCTAGAAAAAAGACGTAAGAACAGAATAACTTAAACAATTACTCTATTTTCACTATTATGCTATTATTTTTTCTTTTATACTTGTTTGTCTAACTAAATTCTAAAAATTAACATTTTTCAATGCAAAGTAAGGTAACAAATTTCTCCATTTTATTTAGACAAACCTGGAATCCAATGTAGTAGAAAACGATCTTACAAAGTAAAGCTCTTCAAGGTACAAATGAATGTGACAGAGTTTACATTAATAATTTAGACTGTTTAGGCCTTGCTGTCATCTTAAAGATTCTTTTTTGCTTTTTACAAGCTGGTGGCCATGGGTTACAGTGCTTTTCAAAGAAGTATGACAGTTGAACTTTAACTCTGGTTCTGGCTAATATGCTGCAGCCAGTAAAATGTTCTTCATCCATGCAAAGATTTTTATTTTTACCTCCCGTGCAGCAAAGTTACTGTTTGAAACTGAAGGTTTGCATTGTGTAGATGTTGCTCTGAGTTGGATATTAAAAGGCAGTGGCATGATAGAGTGGGTTTACTGGTGCATGAAACATTCACTCCAAAACAGAAAAGGATTGGAAAAGACATGGAGAGCGGAAAAGAATAGGAGAAAGCGTAAAAAGAATAGGAGAAAGCAGAACCAAAGTGAGCGAAGGGTAACAGACATGGATGAAGATGAAAAGGGAAGGAATAGAAGGTTGAATCTCAAACACACAAAGGAGTATACAGGGACAGTTTAGAATACTGTAGACTTGATTGTAGAACAGCATGAGGCAGTGAATCAGAAGACTGTGTAAAGTCAGAACTCAAATGATTATGATATTGTACGAGAAGAAAAAATAGGCCAAGAGCCAAAGGGCAGTAGGTGGAACACAAAAGCACTAAAGAAGTAATGAGTGAATATAACATTTTTCATGGTTATGTGATAACGGCACTGCAATAAAAACACCAGATAAGGTTGAAGAGGAACTGACCCACATAGTACATTACAGACTCACCCTAATGTGAAAATGCATCCATTTATTCCAGGAAATGGATTTTTGATATATTGCATTTTATCAGTAGTCTAGAGGTACATTATTAGTTTTCCAAGCAAACTGCATTAATTTAAAGTATAATGTTGTGCTAAAATTCTGTTTGAAGGAACAAATAGGTTCAGATGAGTGGCTGATTTCTCAATGGTAAATACACTCCTCAACATTGATATTACAACAACAAAAAAGGAAAAGTTGTGGAGTTAGAAAAATCACAGAATCCACTGACATATTAATGATAGAAAAGTAAGGAAAAAATGGAAACAAAATTTCCATAACAACTCGATTTATTCTCTACTGAGTATGAGCACCACTCATAGAGATACACAAACTTACATGCCTTGGCATGCCATCAGTGAGGTTATTAAGGGTTATCTGAGGAATATTCTGCTTTACTGAATGCACTTGGTCATTGAAATCACCGGTGGCAGCTCTCTTTGCAACTGTCAACCAATGATATCCTTTATATGCTTAATAGGAGTCAATTCCGGAAATGCTGCAGACCACAGTAGCACATTTAGGCCATGCAGTAGCCATGATATACAGCAGCATGAGCAGTATGTGATATTGTGTTGTCATGTTGAAAAACAGTTTCAAGGATATCTTGGAGAAAAGACCACTGGTTACACAACCAAATCATTGTAGTGACGATAATGTATGTAAAGCGCTATGGAATTAATGGCACTTTATAAGTGAGTAAAATAAAAAAATAAATAAATACCTGGAATAAAGACTAGAAATACCAGCTGCCATACATTATACCACCCCACACCATAATCCCTCAAGTAAGATCAGTGTGATGTTATCTCATAAAGGCCTCTTAAAGGGGTTTCCCTACGAATAAAAGTTGATTTCAATCAATAGATCTTGGAATAATAATGATTTCCACAATTGGATGTGTTTAAATAAAATGTTCCTGTGCTGAGATAATCTTATATATGTGCAGCTGCTGTGTACTGTGTAATGGCTGTGTCTGACCATGCAGGAACATGGTCTGATCATACCACATCTCCTGGGCAGAGGGGGACGCAAAAGAGTATACAGATATTACAGCAGGGGATCGCAGCTGATTATTTTTGTGAGGTAAAACATTTCGCTTCCTGTTTTTAAATGTTTTTAATGTTTCCATTTATTTTCCAAGTCTGCCAATGCTGGGACTTCACAGCTTAAGCTACATAAACTAGCCATAGCTCATGGGCTATCACTAGTGTTGAGCGAGCACTAAAATGCTCAGGTGCTCAAAGCTCGGACCGAGCTCACCCTGATACTCGGGTGCTCGACCCGAGCAACGAGCCCAATGTTAGTCTATGGGAGACCCGAGCATTTTTGCGGCGGCACCCCCGGCAGTCTTTTAAAAGCCTAACAAGTGCCCAAAACGATAGTGACAATGCTCAAATGACATGGGGACAGCATGGGGATCGCCCCAGGAAGCCTTACAAGAGCCATGCAGTACAGCATATTACAAACCTTATTCCCATGATTGGGGAGTGGGTCTCCCATTGTATTTGCTTATGCCTTCCAAGCAAAAACTGCCAAAAATTAGGACGGAGGAACTTGCAATGCCCCTTACAAGAGCCATGCAGTACAGCATATTACAAACATTATTCCCATTATTGGGGAGTGGGTCTCCCATAGTCTTTGCTTACGCCTTCCAAGCAAAAGCTGCCAAAAATTAGGACGGAGGAACTTGCAATGCCCCTTACAAGAGCCATGCAGTACAGCATATTACAAACATTATTCCCATGATAGGGGAGTGGGTCTACCATAGTATTTGCTTATGCTTTCCAAGCAAAAGCTTCCAAAAATTAGGACTGAGGAACTTGCAATGCCCCTTACAAGAGCCATGCTGTACAGCATATTACAAACATTATTGCCATGATTGGGGAGTGGATCTCCCATAGTATTTGCTTATGCCTTCCAAGCAAAAGCTGCCAAAAATTAGGACGGAGGTACTTGCAATGCCCCTTACAAGAGCCATGCAGTGCAGCATATTACAAACATTATTCCCATGATTGGGGAGTGGGTCTCCTATAGCATTTGCTTATGCCTTCCAACAAAAGCTGCCCAAAATTAGGACAGAGGAACTTGCAATGCCCCTTACAGGAGCCATACAGTACAGCATATTACAAATATTATTCCCATGATTGGGGAGTGGGTCTCCCATAGTATTTGCTTATGCCTTCCAAGCAAAAGCTGCCAAAAATTAGGACGGCGGAACTTGCTATGCCCCTTACAAGAGCCATACAGTACAGCATCTTAAAAATAGTATTCCCATTATTGGGGAGTGGGTCTCCCACAGTCTTTGCTTATGCCTTCCAAGCAAAAGCTGACAAAAATAAGGACGGAGGAACTTTCAATAATGGCAACACGGACCACGATCACCCTGGTGGTATAGTGGTGGTGGAGGCTGAGGATAAGGAGAACAACATAAAACAGCTGAAATGAGGAAGCGTATACCCATGTGTGGGTGTGAAGCGGTGCATGTGAATACACCACCTGAAAAACACAGTGAATTTGACTTTATGTTACTCTGTTGTCATTTGGTGGTGATGAGAAGTCTGGCCCAATCCAGCCCTTGTTCATTTTGATAAGGGTCAGCTTTTCAGCATTGTCAGTTGACAGGCGAGTGCGCTTATCAGTTATAATTCCCCCAGCGGCACTAAAAACACTCTCCGCTAACAGGCTAGCGGCAGGGCAGGCAAGGACCTCCAAGGCGTACAGAGCGAGTTCATTCCAAGTGTCCAGCTTGGATACCCAATAATTAAAAGGCACAGAGGAATCACGGAGGATGCTGGTACGGTCGGCAAGGTACTCCCTCACCATCTTTTGAAACTTTCCACTCCTTGCGAGATTAGCCCGTGCCTCAGGGCCTGTAAGCTGGGCGGGTCTCAGAAAACTGTCCCAGAACATTGACAGTGTTCCCCTGCCTCTGCTGGATTGGAGTTGCCTCTCTCTCACTTGTACGCCTTGGTTGGTCAACGAACTGTGACCTCTGCCGCTAGCGTGTTCAGATGGGAACTTTTTTAATAGCTCGGCAGCAAGGGCCTTCTGGTACTGCCCCATTTTTGTAGACCTCTCCACCTCAGGAATAAGAGAGTGAAAGTTCTCCTTGTAGCGGGAGTCTAAAAGTGTCACCAACCAGTAATGACTGTCACCCAACATTTTGACAATGCGAGGGTCACGGTTAAGGCAGTGTAACATAAAGTCAGCCATGCGTGCCAGACTGTTAACGGGCAAGACTTCTGTGTCCTCAACAAGATGATGACTGACCATGCTCTCCTCCTCCTCCCCCCTGTCCTCAGACCATCCACGCTGAACCGACGGTATGACAGTTGTACAGGTTCTAATATCTACAGCGCATGATACAAGCTCCTGTTTTTCATCCTCCTCCTCCTTCTCTCCCTCATTGTCCCCCAATACACATTGGGATGAGATGAGGCTGGGCTGTGTGTAAACGACCGCTATGGCTTCTTGATCCATCTCATCATACTCTGGCCGCAATGCCTCCTCTTTAATTCTCTGCAGAGAGCGTTGCAAAAGACAGACAAGTGGAATGCTGACGCTAATGATGGCGTCATCGCCACTCACCATCTGGGTGGACTTCTCAAAGTTTGTCAAGATGGTACAGATGTCAGACATCCAGGTCCACTCCTGAGGTCTTATGTGTGGAGTCTGACCTGAATATCGACGGCCTTGTTGCAGCTGGTACTCCACAACTGCTCTCTTCTGCTCACAAATCCTTTGCAACATGTGGAGGGTAGAGTTCCAACGTGTGGGGACATTACACACCAGTCGGTGTGACGGAAGCTGCTAACGCTGCTGCAACACAGCAAGGGCAGCGGAAGCTGTAGCCGACTTGCGAAAATGAGCTGACAGGCGGCGTACTATGACAAGCAGATCTGGCTACTCGGGGTACGATTTAAGAAACCGCTGAACCACGAGGTTAAGCACATGAGCCACTGTGGGGGCAACTCTGACTGACATAGGGCCCGCAATCCTCGGTGTGGGGAGGATGTGTTCCGTCCCAAGGTCCCACTGGGTCCCGGCTTCCACTATGTTTACCCAGTGTGCCGTCAGGGAGATGTACCGTCCCTGGCCACAAGCACTTGTCCACGTGTCCGTTGTCACGTGGACTCTCCCAGTAACTGCGTTGTTGAGGGCACGGCAGATGTTTTGGGACACGTGCTTGTGTAGTGCGGGGGCGGCACACCGGGCAAAATAGTGTCGGCTGGGGACCGAGTACCGAGGGACGGCCACCGCCATAAGGTTGCGGAAGGATTCCATCTCCACCAGCCTAAAAAGCAGCATTTCCAACGCAAGCAGTCGTGAAATGTGCTAATTTAGGACTGTGGCCTGTTGGGCGTTAGCTGCGAATTTCCGCTTTCGTTCAAAGGTCTGAGATATGGACATTTGAACGCTGTGGTGGGACGTGGACACGGACGTTGATGCTGTTTCTTGAGAAACTGCCATAACAAGTGAAGACTGAGAGGAGGGGGCATCTTTGCATGCACAACAGTGGAAGAAGCAGTGGTGACACCCGCTGACACTGGTCGTGGACGCTGGGGTTCGCCCCACAAATTCGGGTGCTTTTCTGCCATGTGCCTGATCATGCTGGTGGTGGTCAGGCTGGTAGTTTTGTCACACCTGCTGATGCTGGCATGGCAGGAGGTACAAATGGCCTTTTTGGGGTTATCAGCAGAGTCTTTAAAAAAATTCCAGACTCTGGAAGACCTACCGGTTGTACTGGCAGCGTCCCTCGTGTTGGTGTTACGGGGAACGGTTGCCCACCTTCTGTCTGCAGCCACCGCACTGTTTCGTCCTGCCTGTTGGGGTACTCTGCCTCCCTCCCCCTGTGTGCTGCTGGCCTCACTCTGCATGTCCTCCTGCCACGTTGGGTCAGTTACTAGATCATCCACCACCTCCTCCTCTTCCACTTGCGCACCACGATCCTCCTCCTCACTTCCTGGCAATTGT
The DNA here is from genome assembly GCF_046119375.1 of Phyllobates terribilis. NCBI lineage: Eukaryota > Metazoa > Chordata > Amphibia > Anura > Dendrobatidae > Phyllobates > Phyllobates terribilis. The sequence goes on along the minus strand of NW_027362762.1, from coordinate 418,073,250 downwards.
GTCTCGTCATCGTCCACCTCTTGTGACAAATTGCCAGCGTCGACTTCCTGTGGCCGTGGCTGTTCAAATATTTGGGCATCGCTACATGGGATTTCCTCTTCCACCACTTCAAGCGGAGCAGGCGAGGGGCACAAATCTGGAAATGGACCAGTGAACAGCTCTTCAGAGTGTCCAAGTGTGGGATCAGTTGCTGTCTGACGACACTCGGCATGGTGGGAGGAAGGAGCATCAGGGTGAGGAGGAGTATGCGGTCGAGACTCACGGCTACTAAGAGTCGACCGTGTGGAAGACAGGCCGGAGGTGGTGCTGCCCAGGTAACTGGAAGTATTATCTGCTATCGAATTAATATCCTGTTCACACTGATCAGTTCGCAATACTGGTATTGTTCTGTGCTTCCCTAGTAATTCGGTCAAGAAGTGGGAGCGAGAAGATGTGGCTGTTGGTTGTGACACATTTTCATCTTGGCCACGGCCCCGTCTTCTGCACGCACCATCACCAGAACGTCCACTTCCACGTCCCTTACCACGCGCCTTGCCCATTGTAATGGAAGTAAAATAGCTTACACTATCAATGGAAAAAGGGTAATAAAAAGGAGAGTAGAACCGTGAAAGAGGAAAACCACAGTTCTATTTCTCTGGCCTACACCCGACTCTTTTAAACAATCTGAACAATCAGGGAGAAAATATTACTGTTTTTCTTTACGGAAAAAATACCAAAAGCTGAATAATAGAGATTTCTTACCATGGAGCAGCAAAACCACAGTTATAATTTACTGGTGTATGTATACCAGACTTTTTTAAATATATATATTTGTGGCTGAACAGTGAGCGACACACTCAAACTGTTTTTTTTGGATACAAATGGCCCAAAAGTGGATAATGCAGAGGTTTGAACCGTGGAACTGCAAAACCACACTTGTATATCTCGAGCTACACCAGACTATTTTCAACAGATATATTTGTGTCTGAACAATCAGGAGACACTATTATTTACTTTTTACGGCCAAAAATTGTGAAAAGCAGGATAATACAGAGATTTGACCCGTGGAACTGCAAAACCACACTTCTATTTCTCGGGCCTACACCAGACTATTTTCAACAGATATATTTGTGTCTGAACAATCAGGAGACACTATTTATTTTTTACGGCAAAAAATGCCAAAAGCAGGATAATAGAGATTTTTTACCGTGGAACAGCAAAACCACAGTTATAATATACTAGTGTATACCAGACTTTTTTAAATATATATATATTTGCAGCTGAACAGTGAGCGACATACTCAAACTGTTTTTTTTAGATACAAATGGCCCAAAAGTGGATAATAGAGAGGTTTGCACCATGGAACTGCAAAACCACATTTGTTTTTCTCGGGCCTACACCAGACTATTTTCATCAGATATATTTGTGTCTGAACAATCAGGATACACTATTATTTATTTTTTACGACCAAAAGTTGCGAAAAGCAGGATAATACAGAGATTTGACCCGTGGAACTGCAAAACCACACTTGTATTTCTCGGGCCTACACCAGACTATTTTCAACAGATATATTTGTGTCTGAACAATCAGGAGACACTATTTATTTTTTACGGCAAAAAAAGCCAAAAGCAGGATAATAGAGATTTTTTACCGTGGAACAGCAAAACAACAGTTATAATTTACTGGTGTATACCAGACTTTTTTAAATATATATATATTTGCGGCTGAACAGTGAGCGACACACTCAAACTGTTTTTTTTAGATACAAATGGCCCAAAAGTGGATAATACAGAGGTTTGAACTGTGGAACTGCAAAACCACACTTGTATTTCTTGGGCCTACACCAGACTATTTTCAACAGATGTATTTGTGTCTGAACAATCAGGAGACACTATTATTTATTTTTTACGGCCAAAAATTGGGAAAAGCAGGATAATACAGAGATTTGACCCGTGGAACTGCAAAACCACACTTCTATTTCTCGGGCCTACATCTGACTATTTTCAACAGATATATTTGTGTCTGAACAATCAGGAGACACTATTTATTTTTTTCGGCAAAAAATGCCAAAAGCAGGATAATAGAGATTTTTTACCGTGGAACAGCAAAACCACAGTTATAATTTACTGGTGTATACCAGACTTTTTTAAATATATATATATATTTGCGGCTGAACAGTGAGCGACACACTCAAACTGTTTTTTTTAGACACATATGGCCCAAAAGTGGATAATACAGAGGTTTGAACCGTGGAACTGCAAAACCTCATTTGTATTTCTCGGGCCTGCACCAGACTATTTTCAACAGATATATTTGTGTCTGAATAATCAGGAGACACTATTATTTATTTTTTACGGCCAAAAATTGCGAAAAGCAGGATAATGCAGAGATTTGACCCGTGGAACTGCAAAACCACACTTGTATTTCTTGGGCCTATACTAGACTATTTTCAACAGATATATTTGTGTCTGAAAAATCAGGGAGACACTATTATTTTTTTTTTTACGGCAAAAAATGCCAAAAACAGGATAATAGAGATTTTTTACCGTGGAATAGCAAAACCAAAGTTATAAATTACTGGTGTATACCAGACTTTTTTAAATATATATATTTGCGGCTGAACAGTGAGCGACACACTCAAACTGTTTTTTTTAGATACAAATGGCCCATGGAGCTGCAAAACCACACTTCTATTTCTCTGGCCTACACCAGACTATTTTCAACAGATATATTTTTGTCTAAAAAATCAGAGACACACTTTTTTTTGGGGGGTGGAGGGGGACACCTATAGGTTAATAAGACGGGTATTTGTACAGTGTGAAGGAGGAAAAAAAAAGAGGATTTAGATGAAAAAAAAGGATTTTTCCTGGCCCCCGAGACCTGGAGCTAAGTCCAGCAATTTCAGCAACAGGAGCACAAAGGACTGTAATGCAGCGTTTGCTGGTATAACCACTGCGTCTCCTATACAGCCTGCCTGCCTGATATCTGGGATGGATATTAGTCCTGATAAGGACTGTTTGTTTGATCTGGCAGCCTTTACAGACCCTACACTAACTATTTCGCAGGTTATATCTCTCCCTAAATCAGCAGCGCTGTCCCTACACTGTCTGATCCGAAGCGACTGTGTCCAAGATGGCGGCGCCCGGTTTTAAATACTCGAGGTGACGCTGTGCGGCCAGCCAATCACTGTAATGCCCACAAACAACATGGCTGCGGCATTACAGTGACTGGCTGGCAATCCCTGCATGTTCATTGGCTCTGTAAAGAGTGCCAAACATGCAGGGCGGAGACCCGAGCTCCCGCCCGAGTAACCCAGAAATGCTCAGTGCTCGCCGAACATCCCGAGTAGCGTGATGCTCGGGCGAGTATGGAGCAGTGTCGAGCATGCTCGCTCAATACTAGCTATCACACAAAAAAAAATCAAAACGGCAGGAAAATGTGGTAACATGAAAATGAAGATTTAGTCAGGTGACATGAGCTTTGGATAACATCCCATTCTAGTCTTCTGACTGCTGCAGTCAATCAAAGGTCTCAATGATCAGGTCACTGAAAAATGGAACACCATTGGTTCCTGTCCTTGCAAGGGCCACCGGAGCAGTCAGTTTTGGTTCCACAGCTGTTATAGTGAGTATGCCTAATTTTATTATGTTATAACGTTCCATGTTGTTAGGAAATGTACAGTACTTTAGAAGTTAGACAACCTTTAAAAGCCAAGTGTACAAATGTAATACTCTCTATGCATTCAAACTAACCTCTAAGACCCTTTTGGGTTAAAAACTCACTATGCTGCTGCATATTTCTTTTTTATTGCTTTTTTTTCAACTGCTACGCCTCTTTAAAGTATCAACATTATAATGCAAAAAATGTTTGGTATACGAACAGTTCTCTTCCATATGTGGAATATGATGTGTACCCCTCTTACAAGTACCACTGCACAATGGACATTACCTGCAAAAAACTCTTACTTTTACTCTGATTCATTCTCGCTTGGACTTCTCCAGCTCTCTACTAACTGGCCTCCCTCCTACTAAACTTTCCTGTTTCCAATCCATCATGAATGCAGCAGCCAAGATCATATTTATGTCCAACCACTAAACTGATGCCACCACAATTTTCCAGACTTTACACTGGTTGCCCATCCGCTACAGAATGCAACACAAATGTATCACTCTTACCAACAAAGCTCTCCCCCACATCTCCTCCCTCATCTATGTCTACCACATTACCCGTACATTCCATTCCACTTATGACCTAAGACTAACATCCTCTATAATCCAAACCTCCCACTCCCATCTCCAGGACCTCTCCCAAGCTGCACCAGTTTTCTGGAATGCACAACCCCTGACAATCCAGTTAATCCCCAGTATCCACAGTTTCAAGCATGCCCTATAAACAAATCTCTTTAGACTAGGCTATCACCTCATCTCACTAATCTGACTAACTATCACTTGTTCTCTCTTTCACTCACTCCGTAGCACTTTTTATCTGTACTTGTACGGATACTGGCTGGTTACTGGTTCAATGGTTATTATTGTGACAAGATTTTAGATTACATCAAAGAACATTCCTATTTACTGATATTATTCCAAGTAGGAATAAAAACACATTTAAAATAGTGGTTGCACTGCTGGAAATAGGAGGAGCTTCCTTCTGCAGTAATTTTAAAGGTTCTTTTATTCCACTATAGAGTTCAAGTCCTCTTTTTCTCTGAAGAGACAATTTGCATATTAAATTTCCTAGAGGAGAATTGCACAGCGAATAAGCCTCCTTACCTTGACATGCCAGAGCCGGTATGTCACTCTCCATAAGGAGAAACGTTACCTCTTAGATCTCAGTCCAGAGCCTCTCACCTAGCCAAATCAGTTCAAATACTTTGCACTGACGAGGGCCAACAGCACGAAACACCGTGTCTGCAAATTGAGATTCTGATTTGGCTTTTATCCTAACTCATATTGCACGACTCGTTAAATGGTTGATTGTGACTTGTAGGATTGCTGCTTCCAATAGGTGGCGCTATAAAGTTCAAGTTCTCTTTTTCTCTGAAGAGGCAATTTGGATATTTTATTCCACTAGGCATTTGAACGACAACTTTTTCAAGTGAAAAAAACAACCACTTGTTGTCTCCCGGTCATGGGGAAGCAGCAGCTGCTATCTGAAGTCTCACAAAACCACCCCTGGTGAGCACTACTGATTAATATTTTTACGACCACTGGAGGAGAAATAGAAAAAAGCCGGCACCAGAAAACACTTCACGCTGACACAATCAAGCCTACCCTGGACAGGTGGATCACATTATGGCTCTGGGAACTTGGGTGCTCACCATGAAGAAAAGTGCAAATAGCATAGTCCATGAAAAATAATTTTTTTATGGACTATAATATTTTTCTACTCTCCTCCATTAGGGTTTTACCCTATTGTGTGCGCTTTTTTCCCCCTACAGCACCTATCTTCCTCAATTTACTTATATAAAGCAGAAATCTTGACAGTGGTGAATAATTAAATGTGAAAGTGTATTCGTTGGTTGCATAACTATTCATTATATAATAAATGCACTTTTACGCCATAACACTTTTAATACTATATTTTTGTTTACCTCTTGGGAACATGACATAAGGTAAAAAAAAGAAACTTAGAAGCAGACCTATTACTTCATATTGTAATGGGGGTCAAATAAAGAAAAGTGTTAATTAGTATTGTCTGTTCACATCATTGTATGGGTCTCAAATATATAACATCTAGGCTTTCAGCCATATTTTCATAATATTCTTTAGGTCGGAGGCTCATTTATTGGCTTCAGGAAAGCGACAAGCAGAAGACTACTGTTCATTAATTTAGATTGTAGATGTATTGTACACTAGACAATTGCTGTTCTTTGCTTATCAGTAGAAGAATGAAGATGTCTTTTTCTAAAGTGGCAGGCAAGCTGGATGCCAATTCCATTATAATGAAATGCTGTAAAGAAAGAAAGATATTTTACTGTGCTGGCAGTTGAGGAAAATCAATAAGTGATTATTCAAAGGAAAAAATAGAAATATAAAAATTACAGAAATACATAAAAAAATTATATTTGCTACAATTAGATTTCTTTGCAGCTTAAAGGGAACCTGCCACCAGTTTTCTCATATAACAACTAAAACTATGACCTTATTCAGCCTCTGTGCTGAATTCCATAAATGCTTATATAACCCTCTGACTCACCCTCTATACCCCCCAAAAACCTTTATAAGTTCTCTTGCGCTGTATGGAAATCGGGCCGGTCCAGTCTGATGAGCGTGGTTTCGGGCCTCTCCATCCCTCCCCCGGCTGCTGCTCACTGTCTTCCTTCTTTAATTGACGTGCATCATCCACACTGCCAGGCGAAATCTTGCACCTGCGCACAGAAATCGCAGCTTGCGCCTGCGCAATATACTTTGCTCTATTGCAGGCGCATGCGCACTTATGTTACCGGCTGTGCCCGCAGTAGGGCAAAGCATAATGCGCAGGTGCGAGATTTGACTACATATGGCTACATATAGTATACTGTACAATGTGATAACCTATGACAGTACTATAGACTTAGTAACAATCAATTTGGATCAGAGCTACTGGAACATTATCTATAGACATATATATATGGAAAAAAATACAGTACTATGGTCATATCAACAGCTACCAGCATTAATGAATATAAATGTAGACTTATGCTGTCACTATGGTAGGTGTAGAACCAAACAGAATGAGAGACTGTAAATGGCACTAGAAAAGTTTAAAGACAATGATAATGCATCTAAGCAATCAACGCCCAACTCAGAAGATAAAGCACAGAAGGTACCCGTGAATCTATGCTGTATAGATATATCACTGGGCAGTGGCAATGGACAGGTCAGCACGGCGTCCCCGCACACCAACGCATGTCTCGCCTCAAGCTTCTTCTGGGGGTGTCACGTGGGGGGATGCCGCGCTGACCTGTCCATTGCCACTGCCCAATGCATATCTATACAGCATAGATTCACAGGTACCTTCTGTGCTTTACCTTCTGAGTTGGGCGCTGATTGCTTAGATGCATTATCATTGTCTTTAAACTTTTATAGCGTCATTTATAGTCTCTCATTATCTTTGGTTCTATACCTACCACAGTGACAGCCTATGTCTACATTTATATTCATTAATGCCGGCAGTTGTTGATATCACCATAGTACTGAAGTTTTTCCATATGTGTATGTCTATAGATAGTGTTCCAGATGCACTGATCCAAATTGATTGTTCATAAGTCTATAGTACTGCCATAGGTTATCACATTGTACAGTATACTATATGTAGTCATTTCACAGTATTAGGTATTTAAGCCATTTCGTATCTGTACCACATACAGTGGTGGCCAAAAGTATTGGCACCCCTGCAATTCTGTCAGATAATACTCAGTTTCTTCCTGAAAATGATTGCAATCACAAATTCTTTGGTATTATTATCTTAATTTAATTTGTCTTCTATGAAAAAACACAAAAAGAATTGTCCTAAAGCCAAATTGGATATAATTCCACACCAAACCTAAAAAAGGGGGTGGACAAAAGTATTGGCACTGTTTGAAAAATCATGTGATGCTTCTTTAACTCGTGTAATTAACAGCACCTGTAACTTACCTGTGGCACCTAACAGGTGTTGGCAATAACTAAATCGCACTTGCAGCTAGTTAACATGGATTAAAGTTGACTCAGCCTCTGTCCTGTGTCCTTGTGTGTACCACATTGAGCATGGAGAAAAGAAAGAATACCAAAGAACTGTCTGAGGACTTGAGAAACCAAATTGTGAGGAAGCATGAGCAATCTCAAGGCTACAAGTCCATCTCCAAAGACCTGAATGTTCCTGTGTCTTCCGTGCGCAGTGTCATCAAGAAGTTTAAAGCCCATGGCACTGTGGCTAACCTCCCTAGATGTGGACGGAAAAAAAAAATTGACAAGAGATTTCAACGCAAGATTGTGCGGATGGTGGATAAAGAACCTCGACTAACATCCAAACAAGTTCAAGCTGCCCTGCAGTCCGAGGGTACAACAGTGTCAACCCGTACTATCCGTCGGCGTCTGAATGAAAATGGACTGTATAGTAGGATACCCAGGAAGACCCCACTTCTTACCCCGAGACATAAAAAAGCCAGGCTGGAGTTTGCCAAAACTTACCTGAGAAAGCCTAAAACGATATGGAAGAATGTTCTCTGGTCAGATGAGACAAAAGTAGAGCTTTTTGGGAAAAAGCATCAACATAGAGTGTACAGGAAAAAAAAAGAGGCATTCAAAGAAAAGAACACGGTCCCTACAGTCAAACATGGCGGAGGTTCCCTGATGTTTTGGGGTTGCTTTGCTGCCTCTGGCACTGGACTGCTTGACCGTGTGCATGGCATTATGAAGTCTGAAGACTACCAACAAATTTTGCAACATAATGTAGGGCCCAGTGTGAGAAAGCTAGGTCTCCCTCAGAGGTCATGGGTCTTCCAGCAGGACAATGACCCAAAGCACACTTCCAAAAGCACTATAAAATGGTTTGAGAGAAAGCACTGGAGACTTCTAAGGTGGCCAGCAATGAGTCCAGACCTGAATCCCATAGAACACCAGTGGAGAGATCTCAAAATGGCAGATTGGAGAAGGCACCCTTCAAATATCAGGGACCTGGAGCAGTTTGCCAAAGAAGAATGGTCTACAATTCCAGCAGAGCATTGTAAGAAACTCATTGATGGCTACCGGAAGCGGTTGTTCGCAGTTATTTTGTTTAAAGGTTGTGCAACCAAGTATTAGGCTGAGGGTGCCAATACTTTTGTCTGGCCCATTTTTGGAGTTTTGTGTGAAATGATCAATGATTTGATTTTTGCTTCATTCTCTTTTGTGTTTTTTCCTTGCAAGCAAATTAAATGAAGATAATAATACCAAAGAATTTGTGATTGCAATCATTTTCAGGAAGAAACTGAGTATTATCTGACAGAATTGCAGGGGTGCCAATACTTTTGGCCACCACTGAAAAATGCTGGCAGTTACATCATTTGACAGGATTTAGTGGTGTCCCTGTTATGAAGCACTCTGTATTTATAACTTGATGTTTTTTATATTTATTGTTTCTAATAAAGTTGTTCATCTTTTTAATGTTTGGTGATGGTTCTCTTCATTTTCCTGAGCTTTATACCTGGTAACTTAGGTGTGGTATATATGTCTGAAGTGCCATTGACTTATTTTTAATGGACACTTATAGTTCTATAAATCTCTAAAGACAGCATCACAGGAATTTATGATGTTGACAAATCTACAGTTGTGTTAGGCCACTTGTCTGTAATAGATGTGCATGTTGTGCTTGTCTAAAACTGTCCTTATACAGCAAATAACACAATTATGGACTAACCTTTTTGTGAGAGTAGAACCTTTCAGAAATAAGATGCAAGGTGGCTCAGTGGTTAGCACTGTTCCTTTGCAGCGCTAGGGTCCTGGGTTCAAATCCCACCGAGAACAATACAGTGGTGGCCAACAGTATTGGCACCCCTGCAATTCTGTCAGATAATACTCAGTTTCTTCCTGAAAATGATTGCAATCACAAATTCTTTGGTCTTATTATCTTCATTTAATTTGCTTGCAAGGAAAAAACACAAAAGAGAATGAAGCAAAAATCAAATCATTGATCATTTGCCGCAAAACTCCAAAAATGGGCCAGAAAAAAATATTGGCACCCTCAGCCTAATACTTGGTTGCACAACCTTTAGCCAAAATAACTGCGAACAACCGCTTCCGGTAACCATCAATGAGTTTATTACAATGCTCTGCTGGAATTGTAGACCATTCTTCTTTGGCAAACTGCTCCAGGTCCCTGATATTTGAAGGGTGCCTTCTAGTGTTGAGCCACCCCCGTAGTGTTCGAGTTCGGTTCGGTTCGTCGAACACCCGTGTGTTCGCCGAACTGTTCGTCGAACACCTTCGAACACCGTTAAAACCAATGGCAGGCAAACAAAAACACATAGAAACACATAGAAAACACCTTCAAAGGTGTCCAAAAGCTGACAAACTGCTCAGAAGACATAACTAACACATGGAAAAGTGACAAGTACATATAGTCATGCGAAAATAAAAGAGGTGGAGGAGTAAAAGGAGGGGGAGACACAGATATAGGCATGTCATGCCCTTCTAAAATCCAAAAAGTGAGAAGCCGACACGGCCAGTCCGTTCCTGCCCGTGCCACCTCCGTGTCGCCGGGTTTGTGCCAGAGCCGCGGTGGACCCTGACGGCCAGCCCCCCTCTCCTAATACTGGTGCCTGTCCGCTGGTGGGTCGAGCCCCCCGCGGTGGGGGGGGAGTAACATCTGCAGAAGAAAGACCATCTTCCAGCCAAACTAACATGACTTCTTTTCGTGGACAATGTGATACGATCCCTTTGTTACGGACACGCCCATCGCTACAAATTCCAGATGAGGCACAAAAACAGCAGGTGCTTCAGCGGATATCAAGTGCTCCTTCAAGTGGGCTCTCCTCCACCTCAACTTCAACATCACAAATACTCCAGTCCTCAGAGGTGTCACCCCAATCGCACTTGCTTCCTCACAGCTCCCAAGTCTCCAGCTGCCCGTCTGAGTATGGGGTAACACAGATGGTTGAGTCTGCACAGCTGTTTACTCATACTATAGCCTGGGAAACGGAGGTCTGCTCCAGAGCTTCTGTTAATCCAGACGAGGAAATGATCTGCACTGATGCCCAGAATCTTTATAAGTCGGATCCAGGACCAGATGAAGAAGGTTCTGAGCATAATGTAGACCCTCGTTCCCAAACTGTAACTCCTGTTGGTGGAGACAATGATGAAGACGATGATGAGACTCAAATACCTGATTGGAGCGACAACTTGACTTTTCGGTCAGGGCAGGAAGAGGTTGGCTTTGAGGACGACGGGTGTGATAACACACAGGGTGATGATGACAAGGTTGGAGATCCCACTTACTGTCAACCCACAGTCAGCCAGTCGATGAGGTCACCCGGGCCTTTGCCTGGCCTTTGGGATGTCGCGGTGGTCGGCTCCCTGGCCCGTACCCTGGGGTCACTCTTTAAAAGGGTGGATAATTGTTAATTTTATAAGAGTTTGTGACACCACCTGTGGTATCTGGTGAGAAGCACCAGCGCTGCAGCAGTCCACTGAGGCCCGTGATAAGGCAGCTCGATGGTATAGCTCCCCACAGGTGGAGCTAGGTCTCAGGGCAGCGTATGCAGGGGAATGCAGGACAGGCGAGACCCAGCTGGGTCAGAGCAAGAACGGAAACGGACACGGTAGTCACTTCAGTACCTTTTACTGGAGGAAATTCAGGCACATCCTGGAGCACTGTAGGGTGAAGGGTGCATATCAGGATCCTCCCCAATGAGCGGGTGTAGGGCCTCCTGTTTCTTGCCTCTGCGCAGTAAGTTTCTGACCTGCCTGGAGCTAGGCCTAACTTTGTCTCTGTCCTGCGCTGGCTGACCTTGTGGTAGGGCCTTCTCTTGAAGTTCACGCTCCCAGTATGCGGGGCCTAAGCGTCTCCTGGCTCTGTTACGTATCAGCACCTTAGCGATCCTGGGACTTGTAGTTCTCCAGGGATTCCGGTTATGCCTTACTGGGTCATAGAGATCCCGGTAAGCTCGGATCCGGTGTCCGGTAAATGCTTCGGGGTGAGCTGGTTAAGCTCCTCTGCCCCTTATGTACTAACTCGCCACTCGCCTTCGGCCTACTCGGGCCCTCAATAGGCTATACACACTAACGGCAGCTTGCCGCGCTTCACCGATCTTATGACGCCGGCACACCTTAAGCTCTATCTGGGCTCCCTGAATCTAGCTAGCAGGAGCCTCGTGCTCCACTGCTGAACTATTAACTGAGTTCTCTAGACTAGACTGAGCTCCACTGCAGACTGACCTCTCTTAGGCTTCTCTACTGCAGGAACTCTTCAGAGGAACTGAACTACCTAGCTCCACCTTCCCTATTTATATCCCTAACGGGCTCCCTCTGCTGGTCTGAGGTGGAAGGTGGAGATGTGTGAATGTTTATGGGGGCCTCTTGTGGAGGATTCCATCAATACACTCTTCTAGGATCTGTGATACCAAGCGCAGCAGGGCGTCACAGATGCTATTGACGACGAGGTTAGGTTGCGCCTTCCTGGACAGAGACGGAGTACTGGAAGCACGTCAACAACTGCATCCTCAACCACAACTCCGCCTCTGACCACAAGTCGTAGTGGCTCTTCAGGTCGCATGGGCTCTAAGCCTTGCATAGCCTGGGCATTTATTCAGATCAATAAGGATGACCCAACTCGTGTTATCTGTAATATTTGTCACCAAAAGCTAAGTAGAGGCCAAAAAATCCATAGTTTGAGTACTTCATGCATGTACCGTCACATGGATATGAAGCATAAGTTGCAGTGGGAAGCTCACTGTGCTACAATGCGGCCTAGCAGGCTGGGCCAACCACCGTCTGCCCCATCTTGTGCATCCGCGGCCTCTTCATCCTCTGTGACTGGGGGGACAGCAGTCACACATGTTTTTGGACGCAGACCTGCCACCTCTTTACCTGCAACAGCCAGTGTGATTTGCAGGTCGTCAGTTCATTGGGAAGTGGAAACACCTGCTGGTGTTGAGAGCTCTCTGACATCGAGAGCACCACCTTTGGATCAAGGCAACCTAACATGTCCGCCTGCATCTTCCTCACAGACCGGCAGTTTGCCAGGGACACCCTACTCAACCCCGTCAAAGCACAACAGCCAGCCCTCGGTCCCTCAGATGTGGACAAGTAAAAGACCATTTCCTCCTAGCCATGAGAAAGCTAAGAGGTTGAATTTCACCATCTGCAAGCTGTTGGCTACAGAAATGCTTCCTTTCCGCCTGGAGGACACAGTGGATTTTTGAGACCTTATGTCCGTCGCAGTGCCCCAGTACCAGATGCCCAGTCGGCACTACTTCTCAAAGAAAGGTGTGCCTGCGCTCCACCAGCATGTCGCACACAACATCACCGCTTCTTTGAGAAACTCTGTGTGTGACAGGGTGCATTTCACCACAGACACTTGGACGAGTAGGCATGGACAGGGGCGTTACATGTCGCTGACAGGGCACTGGGTAACTATGGTGACAGCAGGACAAGGGGCTGCTGTCCAAGTCTTGCCGTCCCCGCGAGTTGTACGTCAATCCTCTTTATCTAGAAGTTCCTCCACTGCTTCTGCCTCCTCAACCTCCTCTCGGTCCTCCACCTGCACTCAAAGCCTGTCTGGTAATGCCACCTGCTTTCTAACTGCGCACCTCCTTACTATGCTGGCAGCAGGGCTCAACGGCATCAGTGTTTACTTTGAAATGTCTGGGAAATGTGAGTCACACAGCTGAGGACTTGTGATCAGCTCTGGAGACCCAGTTTCATGAATGGTTGTCTCCACTGGACCTGCAACCAGGGAAGGCCGTGTGCGACAATGCTGCAAACCTGGGTGCGGCCCTTCGCCGGGGCAATGTTACACACGTGCCTTGTATGGCTCACGTGTTGAACCTGGTTGTCCATAAATTTTTAGCCCACTATCCCGGACTAGATGGCCTTCTGCAGAGGGCACGGTCGCTGTGTGCTCACTTCCGCCGTTCGCATCCCGCAGCTCAACGACTTACATCTCTACAGAAGTCGTTGGGCCTGCCAGTTCACCGGCTGAAATGCGATGTGCCGACACGGTGGAATTCAACTCTGCACATGTTGCAGCGACTGTGGCAGCACCGACAAGCCCTGGTGCAATAGTTTCTGACGTATAGCCTGGGCCAACGAGATCCAGAGGTGGGGCAAATCACACAGCAGGAGTGGTCTCAGATCAGGGACCTATGAAGTTGACGCGCCCCCTGGGCCGTGGGGTACCCGGAGCCGGGCCGGTAGACGCTGGGGGTTGTAGTCACTGTGGCGGTGACCCGGTCCGTGACCCAGGGCGGTCAATCCAACGGTAATTTGTATATATGGATTTTATAATGTCCGACTACGCCACCTGTGGAGTGCGGCCAAAGGGGCTGCCGCTGCGGAACAGTCCTCTGAAGCTGGTGGTTTTGCTGCAATGGTATTATTACTCACCACAGGAAGAGTGTAGCTTCAGGGCAGTGTGGGTGGATGATGGTGGTTGTAGTGCAGGGAGTCAGTAATGAACACAGAGTCCATGTGATACAGTCCCAAGATCTTTACTCACAGTTGTTGCAGTCCAGATTACAGGTACCAGAGCTATCTCACCCGTCGTGCTGTGCGTACTCAGTGAGGGGCTCAGTCCACCCCCAGATAGCTCCGGAGTACTTAGCAGGACCCCCTTCTGTGTGTCCTTTCTCTGGCCTTCTCCCTGCACCTCACACCCAGTGACACTTCTATCCGGTATCCTCGGGCCTTGGCGGGCGACTTGTGTTCCGTCCATTGGGTCCTATGTGGCTACCTTCTTATTGAGACTGGTGTGGACTTTTGCCTGTAGTACATGAAATGCTGCAGCCTCCGGTTTCTGGTTGAGCCTTGCTGTTTCTCCTCTAGTTGAGGGACCGGTTCCCCTTATCTGGCCTGACCCCTCTACCTCCTGGTAGCAGCGGGAGTACAGGTGGCCTTCTGCACGGCCCGTAGCCCTAGGGTCCCTTCGGTTCCTGGAGCCTTCCTGCTCCCACTCCTCTCTTCTCTTCTTCAGTCCTGGGCCTCCCAGGCTAGGCCCGCCTCCGGAGCAGAGCTCATGCCGAGCCTCTGCTCCTGTCACTTTTCCTCCTCTGACTGGCTTGCTCTTTCTAAGATGGCTTCCTATTTATACTCTCCCTGTCATGTGCTCCCCTAAGCTGCTCCCCTAAGCACCCACTACATAGGATCCTCCCACCAGCTAGGGACCTGGGACTGTGCTCTCCCTTAGGAGCAATCTCGCCCTAACCCCACTGCGGGTATGTGTTGGATGCAGGTGTTAGGGTCCCGAGCCATACGCCTTCCTTACCTGAGGGTGAGATACCACACCTCTGGGTGAGATGCAGTAACTTTGTGGTGACTGCACCCTCAGGGGTGCCACACACCTTTCTGCACAGTTTTGAAATGGCGACGAAGATGTTTAGTGCTGACGACGATGCCATTATCAGCATAACTATTCCGGTGATTTACATGCTGGAGCACACATTAAACAGAATTCAGAGTCAGGTGGTCGGACAAGAGGAGGTGGAGGAAGTAGAGGAGGAGTCGTATGCAGAAGGGATAACATCTCCAAGGTCCAGACGGTTGGCAGCACCAAGGAGGCAGGCATGGGAGAGTGGGGGAGAGGGATTAAACAGGGTGCATGGTAGCAGCCAAACTGTTGAGGAAGGTGCAGGAGCCGAGGAAGAAGTGGAGGATGAACTGGCGATGGGCATGGAAGACTCATCAGATGAGGGAGACCTTGATCACATTTCTGTTGTGCGAGGTTGGGGGGAGAGGGCAGAGGAAAGAAGCATGATTCTTACCTCGCTACCAACACAACAAGGACTTGGTCCTCCTGGATGCGCAAGACACATGAGTGCCTTCTTGCTGCACTACCTGCAACATGACCCTCAGATTGCAGAATTCGAAGTAATCTCGACTACTGGGTTGCCACACTCTTAGATCCCCGGTAGTGTTGAGCCACCCCCGTAGTGTTCGAGTTCGGTTCGGTTTGTCGAACACCCGTGTGTTCGCCGAACTGTTCGTCGAACTGTTCGTCGAACACCTTCGAACACCGTTAAAACCAATGGCAGGCAAACAAAAACACATAGAAACACATAGAAAACACCTTCAAAGGTGTCCAAAAGCTGACAAACTGCTCAGAAGACATAACTAACACATGGAAAAGTGACAAGTACATATAGTCATGCGAAAATAAAAGAGGTGGAGGAGTAAAAGGAGGGGGAGACACAGATATAGGCATGTCATGCCCTTCTAAAATCCAAAAAAGTGAGAAGCCAACACGGCCAGTCCGCTCCTGCCCGTGCCACCTCCGTGTCGCCGGGTTTGTGCCAGAGCCGCGGTGAACCCTGACGGCCAGCCCCCCTCTCCCAATACTGGTGCCTGTCCGCTGGTGGGTCGAGCGAGCCCCCCTGTGGTGGAGGCAGCTCTAAGCTTTTTAATTTAAATTGTCTCTCTAATTTGAATGAATACACTTTAAATCCATTTACAAGGATCTATTGGAGGGCAAGTCTCATGCCAGCAGCCGCGGTAATTCCAGCTCCAGTAGCGTCCACTAAAGCTGCTGCAGTTAAAAAGCTTTTATAAGGATCGAGCTCGGCTGTCCACCGCAAGGCATCCTACTGCCAGTCCCAGCCCCTATGCCTTGGGGTGCCTCCTGATGCTCTTCACTAAGTATCCCATGGTCCCGAAGCATTTCCTTTGAAAAAATTAAGTGTCTAAACTACAGGTGGTGTAGCTTGCTTAACAGCCGGGATAATCCGCTGACTAGCAGACACTGCTACTAGGCACAAAGTATTTCCTGGGCTAGATGCAGTTAAAAATTTGTAATTAGATACTCTTGTTGGATGCTGAGAAAGCATTCCATAGAGTCTCCTGGCACGCCATATATGATTCTCTTAAAAAGCTTGGGGTAGGGGTCTAGGGGACCCTTTTATAGCCAAAATCACGGCCCTGTATCGCAATACGTCACCTAGGTTGAAGATAAATGGAACTGTAGCACCCTGAGGGCTCGGTTGCTACAGACGTATTGCACCTCACCCAGAGGTGTGATATCTCACTCTCAGGTAAGGATGGAGTGTGGATCAGGACCCGACACCTGCATGCATTACACCACATTGCCGTGGGGCAGGGCGACCAATATGCCCCTGAGATGGGCACGACAGTCCCTGTCCCTGGCTGGAGTGGGGGGAGGGAACACTGAGGAAGGGGAACCCTGTAGTGCAGGAGCAGGGAGGAAGCAGTTCCTGGGTGCATTGAGAAGGGAGTATAAAAGGTGGGCACCATCTTAGTTCAGTGCAGAGAAGTCTGAGCAGAAGTGGCAGGGAGCAGGGGCTCTGCATGAGCTCTGCTCCGGAGGAGGGCCTAGTAACAGAGGCCCAGGCCTGGAAGAGGGAGAAGGAAGGAAGAGGAGTGGAGAAGGCTCCAGGAACGAGGAATGAAGGGATCCCAGGGGTGCGGACGGGCGAGTCGCCACCGCACACCCGAATCCACCTGCGTGGAGGGGTCAGGCCAAAGGGGGAGACCGGTCCCCGAACTAGTGGAGGCAGGAAACGACCCTCAGCTAGAAACCGGAGGCTCTGACATTTTATGTGGCGCAGCCCCTCGCTACACCCGCTAGGAAGGCACCACATAGGGTCAGGGAAACTGGCGCCAAGTTTACCAAGAGGAGGCCCGAGGCAGCCGGACAGAAGTGTTGGTAAGAAAGGCCAGACAAAGGACACACAAAGGGGGTCCTGTGAAGTGCTCCAAAGTTATCTGGGAGTTGTCTGAGCCCCTCACCTGGTGAGCACAGTACGACGTGGGCAGCCGTTACCTGCAGACGTGGTCTGGATAATAAGAACTGTGAGTAAAGGCCCTGGACTGCATCACTGACTCCGTGTCGTTACTGCTGCTGCCCTGCACCATCACCCCCATCCTCCGCATACACTGCCCTGAGGCTATACTCCTCCCGTGGGGAGTTATGCTACGCTCTGCTGCACCCACAACACCAGCCTCAGCGGTCTGCCCTGTAGCGGCGGTTCACTCTGACCGCAATCCACGGGTGGCGTAGTCGGACATTTAAACATCAAAACCACATAAATAGTTCCGCCACTGGTTTGACCGCCCTGAGCCACGGAACCGGGTCGCCGCCACGAAGACTACAACCACCAGCATCCACCAAAAAGGGTCCGGCTCCGGGTGTCCCAAGGCCCAGGGGGTGCATCAGAACATTTTCATCACCTTTCACAATCACCAATGGGACAAGGCAGGGATGTCCTCTGTCCCCTCTCTTATACATCCTAGTGACGGAGCACCTGCTCTCATCAATTCGCCATAACCCCAATATTAGGTGGATTGAGGTGGGAGGCACCGAGTACAAGTGCTCTCTATTTGCTGATGATGTCCTAGTATATATCACTCAATCACATATATCCATCCCTGCTGTTATGGCTGAAATAGATCACTTTGTTACATGGTAAAATTTTAAAATCAATGCAGCGAAGTCTGAGGCCCTCGATGTCTCCCTCCCCAAATCCATATAGGATTCCATCCAGTCCAACTTTCCCTTTGCCTGGCCCTCACAGGGTATCAAATACTTAGGAATTCCTATTCATAGAGACCTCTCCCATCTATGTTATCTTAATTTTGGGCCCTTTATTGAACAATTCCATACAGACCATGGTTGGCAAGTTAGAACTGTAAGATTCACTACGTGAACCACTGGTGTTTTGTGGAAAAGCACATGTACACTGCGTTCCAAATTATTATGCAAAAAGTGTTTAGGAGTGATAAGGGAAGAATTTGTTTGTTTGTCAGTTAAACTCATTGATGGTGATGTGTGTCAGGGCTCTTTATATCACTGTAAGCAATTGCAGACACCTGTGCTAATTAGTTTGGCAGGTGTGTCCAATGAAAGGCAAGACTACTTAAGAAGGCTCTCTCACTTTATTAAGCAGCCTACATTTTCTGCCAAAATGGGAAAGAAAAAGGATGTGTCGGCTGCTGAGAAGCAACAAATTGTGGAGTGTTTAGGTCAAGGCATGACTACAATCAACATTGTGCGATGATCAGGATGAAGTGTCTTGGCAATCAAGAAGTATGTAGCTGATTCACAGTACACACGTGTGCGTGCTGATAAGGGCAAATTGAGGACTCTTTCCTACAGGCAATTACGTCAGGTTGAAAGAGCAGCGGCAAAAAAGCCTTGTCATAGCAGCAGACAAGTTTTTGAAGCTGCTTGTGCCTCCAACGTCCCCCGAACAACAAGATGCAGGGTCCTTCAGAGGTTTGCAGCTGTGCATACGCCATCCTGTCGACCTCCTCTATCCACTTCACACAAGCAGAAACGGCTCCAGTGGGCCAAACATTACATGAAGACTGATTTCAAAACTGTTTTGTTCACGGATGAGTGCCGTGCAGCGCTCGATGGTCCAGATGGATGGAGTGGAGGATGGCTGGTTGATGGACACCCCACGCAAACACGGCTACAGCGCCAACAAGGAGGAGGTGGAGTAATGTTTTGGGCTGGAATCATGGGGAGAGAGATTGTCGGCCCCTTTAGGATCCCTGAAGGCGCTAAAGATGAACTCCATAATGTATGTGGATTTTCTCAAACAGCACTTCCTGCCATGGTTCAAGAAGAAGAACCGTGTATTTCACAGCAAGATCATTTTTCTGCATGATAATGCACCATCTCATGCTGCACATAAAACATCTGCATCTCTGGCTGATATGGGCATAAAAGGGGACAAACTTATGGTGTGACCCCCATGCTCCCCTGACCTCTACCCCATTCAGAACCTTTGGAGCATCATTAAAAGGAGTGTCTATGATGGCGGGAGGCAGTTCACATCTAAGCAACAGCTCTGGGACGGTATTCTGTCCTCATGCAAAACAATTGAAGCAGAAACCATCCAAAACCTGACAAATTCAATGGACGAGAGAGTTCAGAAGCTCCTTTCGAACAAGGGGTCCTATGTGAAAATGTAACATCACCTAGAATAAAGTTTTGAGTTGAAAACTGTTTGATTTCAGTTTCTAACAACCTGCTAATGCTTATAATTTCAAAAATGACCATTTTTTTGGTCTTTATTAAAATGAAAAGGTTGATCGAAAAGTTTGGGGGATCTAAGAGTGTGGCAACCCAGTAGTCATGATTACTTCGAATTCTGACAATATGAGGGTCATGCTGCAGGTAGTGCAGCAAGAAGGCACTTATGTGTCTTGCGCATCTCGGAGCCCCAAAATTATTTTCCGGGCTAGATGCAGCTAAAAATTATTTTTAATTTTAAATCTGGTGGAGCTTATTATAGATGGCCTAATAGGATCAGTGCTGCACACTGCTACAAAGCCCAAATTATTTTCCAGTCAAGATACAGATAAACATGATTAGTAATTTGAAAGCTTAAAACGGTTGGTAGGGTGATTTTAACCAATCATCAAGCTTTTACTCTCCCCAGGATGACACAGGGGTAGAAAAGTCGTTTCGGATCCATGATTTGTTCATCTTTATGAACGTGAGTCTGTCTACATTATCAGTGGAGAGCCGCGTGCGCTTATCTGTCAGCACACCACCAGCAGCGCTGAACACACGTTCAGACAGAACGCTGGCTGCGGGGCATGACAAGATCTCCAAGGCGTAAGTGGCTAGCTCCGGCCATTTATCCAGATTGGAAGCCCAAAAAGAGCAAGGGTCCAGTGACACAGTCGTGGCTTCAATGTTTACTTGGAGATACTCCTGTACCATCGTCTCTAGGCGTTGACTATGTGTCAGACTTCTTGTCTCCTGTGGCCTTGCAAAGGATGGGCTAAAAAAGTGGTGAAATGATTCCGCAAAATTGATGTTACCAGCAGATACTGTGGTTCTGTTACGGTTTGAGTGCTGAACACTTGACGGTCCCACGGTTGGCAAGTTGGAACTGTGAGATTCACTACGTGCACCACTGGTGTTTTGTGGAAAAGCACATGTAAGATTCTGCAACAGTCTCTGCTGATACTCCTGCATGCGTGCATCCCTTTCTATGGCAGGAATAATTTCTGCAAATTTACTTTTGTACCAGGGATCTAACAGTGTGGCAACCCAGTAGTCAGGATTATTTCTAATTCTCACAATTCGAGGGTCATGTTGCAGGTAGTGCAGCAAGAAGGCACTCATGTGTGTTGCGCATCCAGGAGCACCAAGTCCCTGTTGTGTTGGTGGCGAGGTAACAATCATGCTTCCTTCCTCTGTCCTCTCCCCCCAACCTCGCACAACAGAAATGTGATCAAGGTCTCCCTCATCTGATGAGTCTTCCATCAGTTCGTCCTCCACTTCTTCCTGGGCTCCTGCACCTTCCTCACTAGTTTGGCTGCTACCATGCGCCCTGGTAAAACCATCTCCCCCACCCTCACATGCCTGCCGCCTTGGTGCTGCCGACCATCTGGACCTTGCAGATGTTAGCCCTTCCGCATACAACTCCTCCTCCTCTACTTCCTCCACCTCCTCTTGTGCCACCACCTGACTCCGAATTCTGTTTAACATGTGCTCCAGCATGTAAATCACCGGAATAGTCATGCTGATAATGGCATCATCAGCACTAAACATCTTCGTCGCCATTTCAAAACTGTGCAGAAGGGTGCATAGGTCCCTGATCTGAGACCACTCCTCCAGCGTGATTTGCCCCACCTCTGGATCTCGTTGGCCCAGGCTATACGTCAGAACGTATTGCACCAGGGCTTGTCGGTGCTGCCACAGTCGCTGCAACATGTGCAGAGTTGAATTCCACCGGGTAGGCACATCGCATTTTAGCCGCTGAAGTGGCAGGCCCAACGACTTCTGTAGAGATGTAAGTCGCTGAGCTGCGGGATGCGAACGGCGGAAGTGAGCACACAGCGACCGTGCCCTCTGCAGAAGGCCATCTAGTCTGGGATAGTGGGCTAAAAATTGCTGGACAACCAGGTTCAACACGTGAGCCATACAAGGCACGTGTGTGACATTGCCCCGGCGAAGGGCCGCACCCAGGTTTGCAGCATTGTCGAACACGGCCTTCCCTGGTTTCAGGTCCAGTGGAGACAGCCATTCATGAAATTGGTTCTCCAGAGCTGACCACAACTCCTCAGCTGTGTGACTCACATTTCCCAGACGTTTCAAAGTAAAAACCGCCTGATGACGTTGAGCCCTACTGCCAGCATAGTAAGGAGGTGTGCAGGATCCCTTCTGCGCAGTTAGAAAGCTTGTGGCATGACCAGACAGGCTTTGGGTGCAGGTGGAAGACCGAGAGGAGGTTGAGGAGGCAGAAGCAGTGGAGGAACTTTGACATAAAGAGGATTGACGCACAACTCGTGGGGACGGCAAGACTTGGACAGCAGCCCCATTGTCCTGCTGTCACCATAGTTACCCAGTGCCCAGTCAGCGACATGTAACGCCCCTGTCCATGCCTACTCGTCCAAGTGTTTGTGGTGAAATGCACCCTGTCACATACAGAGTTTCTCAAAGAAGCGGTGATGTTGTGTGCGACATGCTGGTGGAGCGCAGGCACACCTTTCTTTGAGAAGTAGTGCCGACTGGGCATCTGGTACTGGGGCACTGCGACGGACATAAGGTCTCGAAAATCCTCTGTGTCCACCAGGCGGAAAGGCAGCATTTCTGTAGCCAAGAGCTTGCAGATGGTGAAATTCAACCTCTTAGCTTTCTCATGGCTAGGAGGAAATGGTCTTTTACTTGTCCACATCTGAGGGACCGAGGGCTGGCTATTGTGCTTAGACGGGGTTGATAAGGGTGTCCCCGGCAAACTGCCGGTCTGTGAGGAAGATGCAGGCGGACATGTTAGGTTGCCTTGATCCAAAGGTGGTGCTATCGATGTCGGACAGCGCTCAACACCAGCTGGTGTTACCACCTCCAAAGAAAATGATGACCTGCCAATCACGCTGGCTGTTGTGGGTAAAGAGGTGGCAGGTCTGCGCCCCAAAACAGGTGTGACTGCTGTACCCCCAGTCACAGAGGATGAAGAGGCCGCGGATGCACAAGATATGGCAGACGGTGGCTGGCCCGGCCGGCTAGGCCGCATTGTAGCACACTGAGCTTCCCACTGCAACTTATGCTTCATGTCCATGTGCCGGTTCATGCATGAAGTACTCAAACTATGTATTTTTTGGCCTCTACTTAGCTTTTGCTGACAAATGTTACAGATAACACGAGTTGGGTCATCTTTATCGATCTGAAAAAATGCCCAGGCTATGCAAGGCTTAGCACCCATGCGACCTGAAGAGCCACCACGACTTGTGGTGAGAGGCAGAGTTGTGTTTGAGGATGCAGTTGTTGACGTGCTTCCAGTACTACGTCTCTGTCCAGGAAGGCGCAACCTGACCTCGTCGTCACTAGCATCTTCCTCCACCTCCTCTGCTGACCTCATCTCTTGGCTGACTGTGGGTTGACAGTAAGTGGGATCTCCAACCTCATCATCATCACCCTGTGTGTTATCACACCCGTCGTCCTCAGAGCCAACCTGTTCCTGCCCTGACAAAAAACTAAAGTTGTCGCTCCAATCAGGTATTTGAGTCTTATCATCGTCTTCCTCATTGTCTCCACCAACAGGAGTTACAGTTTGGGAATGAGGGTCTACATTATGGTCAGAACCTTCTGCGTCTGGTCCTGGATCCGACTCATAAAGATTCTGGGCATCAGTGCAGATCATTTCCTCGTCTGGATTCACAGAAGCGCTGGAGTCGACCTCTGATTCCCAGGCTATAGTATGAGTAAACAGCTCTGCAGACTCAACCATCTGTTCTACCTCATACTCAGACGGGCAGCTGGAGATTTGGGAGCTGTGAGGAAGCAAGTGCGATTTGGGTGACACCTTTGAGGACTGGAGTATTTGTGATGTTGAAGTTGATGTGGAGGAGAGCCCACTTAAAGGAGCACTTGATATCCGTTGAAGCACCTGCTGTTTTTGTGTCTCATCTGAAATTTGTAGCGATTGGCGTGGCCGTAAGAAAGGGATCTTATCACATTGTCCGCTAAAAGAAGTAGACATTTTAGTTTGGCTGGAAGATGGTCTTTCTTCTGCAGATGTTACTGTTGCTTTAACACCTACCCCACGGACACAACCTTTTTTCCCCTTCCCAACACGCCTATTCCCCTTTCCACCAGCAGCAGGCCTTTTTCCACTCATTTTGGTGGTTAACTAATTCACAACTCTGGAGTTGTTTGCACAAAAAAACAATGGATGGTAACCGAGCAGAGCTGAGTGGCCAAACTGTGGTATTAGGCCAAAACTATTGGCTGGGTTAGATGCAGAAAAAAATTATATTCAATTTGCAACCTGATGGAGGTCAGTATAGATGGACTAATACAACAAGTCCCACACACAGCTAGAAGCCCAATATTTTTTCAGAGGTAGATGCAGAAACAAATATATTCAGTTTGCAACCTGATGGAGGTCAGTATAGATGGACTAATACAACAAGTCCCACACACAGCTAGAAGCCCAATATTTTTTCAGAGGTAGATGCAGAAAAAAATATATTCAGTTTGCAACCTGATGGAGGTCTGTATAGATGGATTAATAGAACAAGTCCCACACACAGCTAGAAGCCCAATATTTTTTCAGAGGTAGATGCAGAAAAAAATATATTCAGTTTGCAACCTGATGGAGGTCAGTATAGATGGACTAATACAACAAGTCCCACACACAGCTAGAAGCCCAATATTTTTTCAGAGGTAGATGTAGAAAAAAATTATATTCAGTTTGCAACCTGATGGAGGTCTGTATAGATGGATTAATAGAACAAGACCCACACACAGCTAGAAGCCCAATATTTTTTCAGAGGTAGATGCAGAAAAAAATATATTCAGTTTGCAACCTGATGGAGGTCAGTATAGATGGACTAATACAACAAGTCCCACACACAGCTAGAAGCCCAATATTTTTTCAGAGGTAGATGCAGAAAAAAATATATTCAGTTTGCAACCTGATGGAGGTCTGTATAGATGGATTAATAGAACAAGTCCCACACACAGCTAGAAGCCCAAATATTTTTTCAGAGGTACTGTAGATGCAGATAAAAATTATTTTTAATTTGCAACCTGATGGAGGTCAGTATAGATGGACTAATAGAGAAAGTCCGACACACTGCTAGAAGGCCAAATATTTTTTCAGAGCTAGATGCAGAAAAAAATTAGATTCAGTTTGCAACCTGATGGAGGTCAGTATAGATGGACTAACAGAGAAAGTCCCACACACTGCTAGAAGGCCAAATATTTTTTCAGAGCTAGATCCATACAAAAAATTATTTTGAATTTGCAACCTGATGGAGGTCAGTATAGGTGGACTAATAGAACAAGTCCCACACACTGCTAGAAGGCCAAATATTTTTTCAGAGCTAGATGCAGAAAAAAATTATATTCAGTTTGCAACCTGATGGAGGTCTGTATAGATGGATTAATAGAACAAGACCCACACACAGCTAGAAGCCCAAATATTTTTTCAGAGGTACTGTAGATGCAGATTAAAATTATTTTTAATTTGCAACCTGATGGAGGTCAGTATAGATGGACTAATAGAGAAAGTCCGACACACTACTAGAAGGCCAAATATTTTTTCAGAGCTAGATGCAGAAAAAAATTATATTCAGTTTGCAACCTGATGGAGGTCAGTATAGATGGATTAATAGAACAAGACCCACACACAGCTAGAAGCCCAATATTTTTTCAGAGGTAGATGCAGAAAAAAATATATTCAGTTTGCAACCTGATGGAGGTCAGTATAGATGGACTAACAGAGAAAGTCCCACACACTACTAGA
The DNA here is from genome assembly GCF_046119375.1 of Phyllobates terribilis. Taxonomy (NCBI): domain Eukaryota; kingdom Metazoa; phylum Chordata; class Amphibia; order Anura; family Dendrobatidae; genus Phyllobates; species Phyllobates terribilis. The sequence goes on along the minus strand of NW_027362762.1, from coordinate 418,047,893 downwards.
AGGCCAAATATTTTTTCAGAGCTAGATGCAGAAAAAAATTATATTCAGTTTGCAACCTGATGGAGGTCTGTATAGATGGATTAATAGAACAAGACCCACACACAGCTAGAAGCCCAATATTTTTTCAGAGGTAGATGCAGAAAAAAATATATTCAGTTTGCAACCTGATGGAGGTCAGTATAGATGGACTAATACAAAAAGTCCCACACACAGCTAGAAGCCCAATATTTTTTCAGAGGTAGATGCAGAAAAAAATATATTCAGTTTGCAACCTGATGGAGGTCAGTATAGGTGGACTAATAGAACAAGTCCCACACACTGCTAGAAGGCCAAATATTTTTTCAGAGCTAGATGCAGAAAAAAATTAGATTCAGTTTGCAACCTGATGGAGGTCAGTATAGATGGACTAATAGAATGATGCTATGCCCAAAAGATTTTACTTCACTAGGTGCAGTAAAAAAATTGGTATTCTATACACAGGTGGTATATCTTGCAACACAGATAGGCTACTCCACTGACTAACACACTCTGCAATAGGCCAAAAAGGATTAGCTTTGCTAGATTCAGCCAAATGCTGTGAAAAAAACTTGCACAGCACTGGCACAGACCTGCCTGGCAAAAACTGATAGGAACTGATGTAACCTAGTCCTGAAAAGGACTCCAATTACGATTAGTCTTTACTCCCACAACCTATCTATTTAAGAGCACAGACCTGCCTGATAAAAGTCGTAGGAAATGCTGTAACCTAGTCCTTAAAAGGACTGCAATCACAACTATTCCCTACTCCCAAGCTATCTGTAGATTTGTGCGAAAATTGGCTTGAAATTAACAAGGTATAGCGCACACAGCAACAGCGGTGCCGTCTAACACGCAGCTGCAGCAGTGAGAAAATGGTGGCGACGGGGAAAATGGCTTGGTCTTATAGGGCAAGGACATGTGACATACACTGCCAATGACACATGCCCTTGCTTGTGTGAAAAAAAGCACTTCGCTCCGTGTGTGCGCTGCTGATAGGCTGACAGATTGCACCTCCCCACTGTAAATGCGGGAAAGAGAAAAAAAAATGGAGATCTTCATTGTTCCTGCAGAAATCCATCCCCTACCCCTCCCCCCACCCCGCTGTACACTCAAACTGCCTATTAACATTAATTTTCATCATTACTGAGAAAAAATCCAGTTATGATTTTGGTGCACGAACAGTTATCGAACATAACCTCGAACAGCCGAATTTTTCTCAAATTGTTCGTGTTCGCCGAACGGCTCGAACACCGCCCAAAACAGCTCGAATTTGAGATTGGCGAACAGTTCGAGTAGAACAACGCTCATCTCTAATCCCCGGTACAAAAGTAAATTTGCCGAAATAATTCCTGCCATAAAAAGGGATTGACGCATGCAGGAGTATCTGCAGACGCTGTTGCAGGATCTTACATGTGCTTTTCCACAAAACACCAGTGGTGCACGAAGTGAATCTCACAGTTCTAACTTGCCAACCGCGGGACTGTCGAGTCTTCATCACTCAAACCGTAACAGTAACACAGTATCTGCTGGTAACAGCAATTTTGTGAAATCGTTTCACCACTTTTTTAGACCATCCTTTGCAAGGCCACAGGAGACAAGAAGTCTGACACATAGTCAATGCCTAGAGAGGATGGTGCAGGAGTATCTCCAAGTGAACATCGAAGCCATGACTGTGTCACTGGACCCTTGCTCATTTTGGTATTCCAATCTGGAAAAATGGCCGGAGCTCGCCACTCACGCCTTGGAGATCTTGTCATGCCCTGCAGCCAGTGTTCTCTCTGAACGTGTGTTCAGCGCTGCTGATGGTGTGCTGACAGATAAGCGCACGCGGCTGTCCACTGAGAATGTAGACAGACTCACGTTCATAAAGATGAACAAATCATGGATTCGCAAGGACTTTTCTAATCCTGTGTTATCCTTGGGAGGCTAAAAGCTTGAGGATTTGGTAATATCACCTCACCAACCGTTTTAAGCAACTGTGGGGCAATTGATGCCACTTAACCCTAGAACGCATGACCATAAAAATCTACACTTTCATATACCTGGGGCCTTTTAGGCCCGTGTGCAAATAACATTGAATAACTCAAACTCAAATGACAAACAACTATATACATGAAGAATACCTAGAGTTTCAAAATTCTAACTAAAGTAATCTTGCAGAAAATAGAAAACAATTAACAGGGCGGGACTGCGAGGCCCCAGGTATGCGTTCTAGGGTTAAGTGGTGTCTGTGCCACAATTTTGGGAAAAAATGGAAACTCTTTTTGGAGTCCCCTTGCTGTGTCTTACGTGACGTTGGCATCGTCAATTCCAGGTGGGTTGGGTCGCTCCCCGCCCCCTTTTAACTGTAAGAAACTACATACACTATGGCTTGGGGTAACACAGATGATTGAGTCTGAAGAGCTGTTTACTCAGAGGTCTGCTCCAAATCTTCAGTGTCTGCTAGTCAGCGTAGAATTTTTAACTGCATCTAGCCTAGGCAATACTTTGGGCGTAGTAGCCCAGCTGCGAAGCAAGCTGCACCGCCTGTGTATCTAATAAGAATTTTTAAATGCATCTAGCCTAGGCAGACTGTGGGGACCCCCAACCAAACCCAGACGCTCAGCCCCCCTACCGCCCCCCTTTCCTTGACAATACAATAATGTAACTCTTACAACTGGAAGGGTGAGGATCGGTCACAGCTTTATTAACTCTTTATACTCATTCCATTAGAAAGACATTTTATTTCTAAAATAATTCAGCTTGTTGCAGCATGCCCTGGGTCTCCACTCCGGCAACTTGGCCAACAAGTGTAACTCTCCAACATGTCCTTTCTATTTCCAGGCCACGGAGGATCCTGCGTACTCGTATGCATGACTCTGACCCCCACCCATCACTCTTAACGCTTGTTCCACTCCGTCCTGGAGTCCTGACAGGAATATGTCCAGTCCAATATCCATTAAGTGAACACCGTCAGGCCGTATGAGGCCTGCTTTATCTCCTTCCAGTTGTCGGTGTCGTACCACTACACCGCCTCTGTCTCTTCTAAATTTTGCCATCCGAATATTTATTACCCGCCTTGTCCGTTCGATGGCCGTGATGTCTCGCGCACCTTGCCATACCGCTATCGGCACAATCTCTGACCATACTATAGCTAGTTTTGTGAAAGATTCTCTGAAGCGCTCAGTGTCTAGTTTCATTATTGCCATTAGTTATGCGCTCTTGTGATGACCTAGGTTGTTTCCCCCGGCCTGTATAACTAAGATGACCAGACATCTTGCCTCTCTCCCTACCTTGATTACCTCCATTAGTACCTGTGGCCATAGCAGGCCTCTAATACCTCTCCAGTTGAAATATGTGTTATGAAACTCTAATTTCCTCCCGCCTGGGCGGACTTTCGCCCTTTAATCTGCCCAATATATATACGAGTGGCCTATCACCCACACTGTTGGCTTAGCGTCACCTGTAAAAGAAACAAACCACGTTAGGATAACAAGTCCGGTCTTATGTATCTTGCCAAACACGTGGATCACCATCTCTCTATCCTCTGAACTTCCGTTTCTGACAGTCCTGCTCTTGCTGCTTCTGTGGCCGCGCCTATGCGGAATGAGTGTGTCCCGTAATCTTTGGGGTGGTTCCCTGCCGATGTTATGCATTTATTAAATATAGCTTGGAACTGGTATCTTGATAATGGCGTCCCATCAATGTGTGATAGGAACAAATTACTTTGTGATCTGATGGTTAGATATGGTTTTACTATTGTTACCCGACTCAGTGTACCGTTTGTGGGTTGTAGAAGTACCCAAGTGCCCCTGCCCGCTGGAACCATTTTCGATTTGTGTATGCGTAGACGTATTGCATTATTGCCTATGACTATGTCCTGGTGTAATAAGCCTCCACTGGTGCTAATTTTGGATTGAGGGACTAATTCGCTTATGCATAGCGCCCCGAAGAAGGCGATCACAAATGCAGTAGACAGTAGTGTTGATTCAAATTGTGAGTGTCATGTTAATGGTGTTAGGGATATGATGTGAGAAATCAGTTTTAGTGACACGGGACGGGACGTCTACACTCCTGACTTGGCTGACCCCTTTTCCACCCTTTTATGGATTGTCTGATGATGAATCTTTGTCACATCTCCCCAATTCAGTAGTTGGAAGTGAAATGCTACTCCGGTCAGACACCGCTGCGCTGACGCCCCTGATATGCCCCTCATCATTAGCTGGTGGAGAAATTCTATGGTGACTTGTGATCTGGCTTGTTCACATTGGTCAACCCGTCTGCCTGCTACTAGTCGTGTCCACTCTTCCCATGCCTTACCGTATGCTTGCCACATCGACGGGGCAACTGACGCTCTAATTAATGGCATCAACTATTCGCCACTAGATCCCATAGGGAAGGTGGGCAACTGTTGTCCCGATGGGTGGGCATTGTGGAAGAGCTCTGTGAAAATCTGCCAATTGAATTGTTATAAAGCGTTAGCAGCAGCTTTAGACCCCTCAGCATAGTGGCTAGCGCGGACCCATACATTGCGTTTTAGGCACAGGAATGCTAGCCTGGGTAGTAAGCCTAGCACTGGGAGAGACAATGATGCCATCTTATTAATGCAGTGCGCTAAGCTGGTGTTTTTTGTTATGAAGCGTATATTTTTGTAAGCCAGGAGCGCGCCCCATATTTCTATTGCTACCACTATTGGGAAGAAAAATTATTTTCAGGGCTAAATGCAGCGAAAAATTATTATTAATTGAAAAGCTGGTGGAGCTTGGTATAGATGGCCTAATACAATGAGACCCACACACTGCTAGAAGGCCAAATATTTTTTCAGAGTTAGATGCAGAAAAAAATTATATTCAGTTTGCAACCTGATGGAGGTCAGTATAGATGGACTAATAGAACAAGTCCCACACACTGCTAGAAGGCCAAATATTTTTTCAGAGGTAGATGCAGACAAAAAATTATTTTGAATTTGCAACCTGATGGAGGTCAGTATAGATGACTAATAGAACAAGTCCCACACACTGCTAGAAGGCCAAATATTTTTTCAGTGCTAGATGCAGAAAAAAATTATATTCAGTTTGCAACCTTATGGAGGTCAGTATAGATGGACTAATAGAACAAGTCCCACACACAGCTAGAAACCCAAATATTTTTTCAGAGGTAGATGCAGAAAAAAATTATATTCAGTTTGCAACCTGATGGAGGTCTGTATAGATGGATTAACAGAACAAGTCCCACACACAGCTAGAAGCCCAATATTTTTCCAGAGGTAGATGCAGAAAAAAATATATTCAGTTTGCAACCTGATGGAGGTCTGTATAGATGGATTAATAGAACAAGTCCCACACACAGCTAGAAGCCCAATATTTTTTCAGAGGTAGATGCAGAAAAAAATATATTCAGTTTGCAACCTGATGGAGGTCAGTATAGATGGACTAATAGAACAAGTCCCACACACAGCTAGAAACCCAAATATTTTTTCAGAGGTAGATGCAGAAAAAAATTATATTCAGTTTGCAACCTGATGGAGGTCTGTATAGATGGATTAACAGAACAAGTCCCACACACAGCTAGAAGCCCAATATTTTTCCAGAGGTAGATGCAGAAAAAAATATATTCAGTTTGCAACCTGATGGAGGTCTGTATAGATGGATTAATAGAACAAGTCCCACACACAGCTAGAAGCCCAATATTTTTTCAGAGGTAGATGCAGAAAAAAATATATTCAGTTTGCAACCTGATGGAGGTCTGTATAGATGGATTAATAGAACAAGTCCCACACACAGCTAGAAGCCCAATATTTTTTCAGAGGTAGATGCAGAAAAAAATATATTCAGTTTGCAACCTGATGGAGGTCAGTATAGATGGACTAATAGAACAAGTCCCACACACTGCTAGAAGGCCAAACATTTTTTCAGAGCTAGATGCAGAAAAATATTATATTCAATTTGCAACCTGATGGAGGTCAGTATAGATGGACTAATAGAACAAGTCCCACACACAGCTAGAAGGCCAAATATTTTTTCAGAGGTAGATGCAGAAAAAAATTATATTCAGTTTGCAACCTTATGGAGGTCAGTATAGATGGACTAATAGAACAAGTCCCACACACAGCTAGAAGCCCAAATATTTTTTCAGAGGTAGATGCAGAAAAAAATTATATTCAGTTTGCAACCTTATGGAGGTCAGTATAGATGGACTAATAGAACAAGTCCCACACACAGCTAGAAGCCCAAATATTTTTCAGAGGTAGATGCAGAAAAAAATTATATTCAGTTTGCAACCTGATGGAGGTCTGTATAGATGGATTAATAGAACAAGTCCCACACACAGCTAGAAGCCCAATATTTTTTCAGAGGTAGATGCAGAAAAAAATATATTCAGTTTGCAACCTGATGGAGGTCTGTATAGATGGATTAATAGAACAAGTCCCACGCACAGCTAGAAGCCCAATATTTTTTCAGAGCTAGATGCAGAAAAAAATTATATTCAATTTGCAACCTGATGGAGGTCAGTATAGATGGACTAATAGAATGATGCTATGCCCAAAAGATTTTACTTCACTAGGTGCAGTAAAAAAATTGGTATTCTATACACAGGTGGTATATCTTGCAACACAGATAGGCTACTCCACTGACTAACACACTCTGCAATAGGCCAAAAAGGATTAGCTTTGCTAGATTCAGCCAAATGCTGTGAAAAAAACTTGCACAGCACTGGCACAGACCTGCCTGGCAAAAACTGATAGGAACTGATGTAACCTAGTCCTGAAAAGGACTCCAATTACAATTAGTCTTTTCTCCCACAATCTATCTATTTAAGAGCACAGACCTGCCTGATAAAAGTCGTAGGAAATGCTGTAACCTAGTCCTTAAAAGGACTGCAATCACAACTATTCCCTACTCCCAAGCTATCTGTAGATTTGTGCGAAAATTGGCTTGAAATTAACAAGGTATAGCGCACACAGCAACAGCGGTGCCGTCTAACACGCAGCTGCAGCAGTGAGAAAATGGTGGCGACGGGGAAAATGGCTTGGTCTTATAGGGCAAGGACATGTGACATACACTGCCAATGACACATGCCCTTGCTTGTGTGAAAAAAAGCACTTCGCTCCGTGTGTGCGCTGCTGATAGGCTGACAGATTGCACCTCCCCACTGCAAATGCGGGAAAGAGAAAAAAAAATGGAGATCTTCATTGTTCCTGCAGAGATCCATCCCCTGCCCCTCCCCCCACCCCGCTGTACACTCAAACTGCGTATTAACATTAATTTTCATCATTACTGAGAAAAAATCCAGTTATGATTTTGGTGCACGAACAGTTATCGAACATAACCTCGAACAGCCGAATTTTTCTCAAATTGTTCGTGTTCGCCGAACGGCTCGAACACCGCCCAAAACAGCTCGAATTTGAGATTGGCGAACAGTTCGAGTAGAACAACGCTCATCTCTAGTGCCTTCTCCAATCTGCCATTTTGAGATCTCTCCACAGGTGTTCTATGGGATTCAGGTCTGGACTCATTGCTGGCCACCTTAGAAGTCTCCAGTGCTTTCTCTCAAACCATTTTATAGTGCTTTTGGAAATGTGTTTTGGGTCATTGTCCTGCTGGAAGACCCATGACCTCTGAGGGAGACCCAGCTTTCTCACACTGGGCCCTACAATATGCTGCAAAATTTGTTGGTAGTCTTCAGACTTCATAATGCCATGCACACGGTCAAGCAGTCCAGTGCCAGAGGCAGCAAAGCAACCCCAAAACATCAGGGAACCTCCGCCATGTTTGACTGTAGTGACCGTGTTCTTTTCTTTGAATGCCTCTTTTTTTTTCCTGCACACTCTATGTTGATGCTTTTTCCCAAAAAGCTCTACTTTTGTCTCATCTGACCAGAGAACATTCTTCCAAAATGTTTTAGGCTTTCTCAGGTAAGTTTTGGCAAACTCCAGCCTGGCTTTTTTATGTCTCGGGGTAAGAAGTATGGTCTTCCTGGGTATCCTACCATACAGTCCCTTTTCATTCAGACGCCGACGGATAGTACGGGTTGACACTGTTGTACCCTCGGACTGCAGGGAAGCTTGAACTTGTTTGGATGTTAGTGGAGGTTCTTTATCCACCATCCGCACAATCTTGCGTTGAAATCTCTCGTCAATTTTTCTTTTCCGTCCACATCTAGGGAGGTTAGCCACAGTGCCATGGGCTTTAAACTTCTTGATGACACTGCGCACGGAAGACACAGGAACATTCAGGTCTTTGGAGATGGACTTGTAGCCTTGAGATTGCTCATGCTTCCTCACAATTTGGTTTCTCAAGTCCTCAGACAGTTCTTTGGTATTCTTTCTTTTCTCCATGCTCAATGTGGTACACACAAGGACACAGGACAGAGGTTGAGTCAACTTTAATCCATGTTAGCTGGCTGCAAGTGTGATTTAGTTATTGCCAACACCTGTTAGGTGCCATAGGTAAGTTACAGGTGCTGTTAATTACACGAATTAGAGAAGCATCACATTATTTTTCAAACAGTGCCAATACCTTTGTCCACCCCCTTTTTAGGTTTGGTGCGGAATTATATCCAATTTGGCTTTAGGACAATTCTTTTTGTGTTTTTTCATTGAAGACAAATTAAATGAAGATAATAATACCAAAGAATTTGTGATTGCAATCATTTTCAGGAAGAAACTGAGTATTATCTGACAGAATTGCAGGGGTGCCAATACTTTTGCCACCACTGTATCTGCAAGGAGTTTGTATGTTATCCCTGTATTTGCGTGGGTGTTCTCTGCTTTCCTCCCATTCTCTAAAGACATACTAATAGGGAATTTAGATTGCGAGCCTCTATACTACCAGCAATGATAATGTCTGTAAAATGCTGTAGAACATGATGGCGCTTTGTAATCAAGAAGCACTATTAAATATTTTAAATTTATGAAAGGCAAAATAAATGTCTGATTTGCTGTAATAAACTATAGTAAAACATACAATCTATTTGCAAAGATAAACTGAAATACAGATGAAAAACCTAGCCTACTGTAGGGCCTGTGCACATGTCACCAATTTGTGGATTTTTTTTCTGCACAGATTAGTCACAAAACCTGAAGGGTTTCCTGATGCCAGCAAAATGAATAAGAATCCTGAAGTCTCATGCACACGTTGCTTATTTTTGATTTGCAGATTTGGTGCAGATTTCAATTTGCAGCACGTCAATTCTTTCAGCGTTTTTAATCCCTATTTCACCCATACTAATGAGTGGGGAAAAATCTTAAAGTTTTCCACGTATGGCAATAAATGCTGGAGAACGCCTCCTAAAGTTGGTAAATATATACAGTATATTTTTACATTTTTTACAGCTATTGATGGGTGAATAAGTATTGGCAACTTGACCATCAGAAAACACTTTGAGGTTTATAGTCCTATTAATGTATTTGCTCCAATTTTCTGCCTGTGCACCAAATGTATAAATCCCCAATACATTTTCCCCAGAAAAAGAGGATGGGACTTCACAAACTATTAAAAAAAGTTTAAGTTTGACCCCCAACACCACGCTTGACCCTATGATAAATTTATACTCCTTTAATGAGCTAGCAGTAATACAGTAATACATCTCCCTGTTTTTTCTCAAGGTACATAATAACATAACATGCATCCATTTAGGATATGTTCCACTTTCACACCTCTCAGCACTTTGTTGCCTTTGAAGATTAATACGATTATAGAGCTGTTCAGATAAAGTATAACCATTTATCTTCAATACACAATAAAATGGATAAATCTGAACCCAGCGATAAAAAATACAATGGAAAATAAGCTTTATTATTTCCAAATACAAGAGCAGAACGTAGAAAGCCAGGAAAACCGTAAGAGAGTAATTGAAGAATTATGAATTCTAGGTGAATGATACCGTATACATCATTGCCTACAGATACATTCATTTTTAGCAGATATGGATTGTTCAGATATGGTCACACAAAGCTTTTATTTACGTTCAATCATCGATGACACATGCCACCAATCGTAAAGAGCCTTCACTGACATTTAGATATTTGAGTAAACTATTGCAGTCATTGAGTTGTTCATCTTCTTAGATAGTGAAATCAGTTTATTTGGCAGACATAGTTAGGAATTGATATACCCATTGCAAGTCAGTAAGTACTACTGTTAGTCAAATTACTGAGCTATTTAGACAGGTGGCTTGATTATGGAAACTCTGTGTTTATGGTAAAATTGTGTAATTATTACCCATGTGCCCTTTTATGACAGGTGTTTTTAAGTACAGGTTGCACTATATTTTTCTTATTAGGCAAATATGGAGTGCGGCATGCATAATTTAAGCTCATACTTTTTGCTGCAGATTGAGTGAACACTATCTGAATGTTGATTTTCTGGATATCTAAAGCAGAAAATACAATTCCCTAAGCATCTCAAACATATGTTATATATTTGTATTAAGTATTATGGTTTAGTAGTACAGGTAATTTCTCAGATTATACATGGTCGCACATACATTGGCACAGTACTTATAGCTGTCCGACTCTACAGTTCATTTGTATATCTGTATATCCAAATATACAAATGGAGCAGGTTAGATGTTAAAGTAAGCTAAGCTGAAGTATCTGTTTTAAAGTAATGCTCAATATTGGCTCCCAACACATACTGTACAGTCGTGGCCGGAAGTGTTGGCACCCTTGAAATTGTTCCAGAAAATGAAGTATTTCTCCCAGAAAATTATTGCAATTGCAAATGTTTTGTTATACATGTGTGTATTTCCTTTGTGTATTGGAACAACACAAAAAAAAGGCAAATTGGACATAATTTCACACTAAACCCCAAAAATGGGCACGACAAAATTGTTACTTCCTGATTCTTATAGCTGCTGTGGGCGCACCCCTAATGCGTCTCCAGCCTATTGCTGTGAGTCACTGGATATTTAAACCCCCTTTCACCCAGTAGGAGGTGCCTGAGCAACACTAACATTCAGTGTGCTCCTTGACTCTGAAGTTGCCAGGTCCAGTTCTGCTTCTTGTCTGTTTCCGCCATATCTGGGGGCTTCATACCCAGACCTGTTATCTGTGACTTCTTGTCCATTTCCACCATCTCTGGGGGCTGTATACCCAGGCCTGTTATCTCTGACTTCTAGTCTGTTCCGCCACTTTGGGGGCTGTATACCCAGGCTCGTTCTTGTATCTCATTGCAGTAGCAGTTCCTGTCTGAACTGTATCCTAGCCTGTTACCTGTTTGTCTCTATGTCCGTACCTTCCCTTTTCCTGCAGTATCTGAACCTGCACGTACTCCAATTCGTTGTCTCTGTACTTCTGTTTGGGAGTTTTGTGTTCACTCGCTACTTCATAGTAAGCACCTTGTGTGTGTCTGGTTCTGCTTGTCCCTCTTCCCTTCCTCCGTATCTTCCTCCTGTGTTCTAGCCATCCTCCTGTATCTTCCTATCTGTTTCATGTGAACAGAGCCCTGTCCTCTCTGCCTTGTCCACCGCACCTTCTGTTTCGCTCCGCTCTGTCTTGCCCACCGCTCCGGCGGTTTCTCTCTGCTCTGATTTGCCCACCGCTCCGGCGGCTTCCCTCTGCTCTGCCTTACCCAACGCTTCGGCGGTTTCTCTCTGCTCTGACTTGCCCACCGCTCCAGCGGCTTCTCTATGCTCTGCCTTACCCACCGCTCCGGCGGCTTCTCTCTGCTCTTACTTGTCCACCACTCCGGCGGCTTCTCTCTGCTCTGCCTTGCCCACCGCTTCGGCGGCGTCTTTCTGCTCTTCCTTGCCCACCGCTCCGGCGGGTCCGCTCTGCTCCGCCTTGTCCACCACACCTGCGGTTTCTCTCTGCTCTGCCTTGTCCACCGCTCCGGCGGTTCCGCTCTGCTCTGCCTTGCCCACCGCACCTGCGGTTTTCGCTCTGCTCTGCTTGCTCTCCACACCAGCAGTTCCTCTCTGCTCTGCCTTGTCCTCCGCTCCGGCGGTTTCGTTTTACTCTGCTTGTCTACCGCATCTGTGGCTCTGTACCTGTCTCCCAGTCTGTACTGGACCCTATCCAGCCTGCACTCCAACCTGCTAGTACCTCCTTGTCTGCACTCCAGCCGTGCTTGCCAGTATCTCCCTGTCTGCATACCAGCCATGTTTGCCAGTGCCCACCTGTCTGCATACCAGCCGTGCTTGCCAGTGCCCACCTGTCTGCATACCAGCGGTACTTGCCAGTACCCACCTGCCTGTTCCTGCATTCCCCGGTGTGAGTCAACAACTGTGACCGGGGTCTAACCTGGAGTCGCACCTGGTCCCTCTGCTCGGTTCCTTCTTGGTCCACGGAGTCGACTAAGCCGCCGTGCCCCTCCAGGCACTCCTCGGTTCATGGTACAGTGGGATCACTAATCACGCTCACGCCAGTCAGTCCGGGCGCGAGCGTAACAGATATGACAGTATCCAAAATTGTAAATTATGTATAAAGGACCAAGGTATAAAAAATCAACAGATAGTATATACTAGAAGAGAAACATTTGACATAGGTACAATTTGTGAAGATTCATGAAAAGTCGAATATGTAGGACTAAAATAAAGGCCTCTCACACTCTAAGAAAAGCTCATTTTCTCTGCACTAAATTATCTGTTTCACTGAAAGTTGTATCTTCCTGCAGAAACAAATCAGTAATTATTAGCTGAGCAGTCAATTAAATAGAGATTAAATGGAGTGGTAACAGGCTTAATGTGTTTTACTTATTTTGTTTTCCCTTATTTCTTTGAACTTGCAACTGTATTTTATGCACTTTTCAATTATTCTTTTAAGAAATAAAAATCATTATGTATCACTACATCATTTTATCAATGAATTCAACATACCTAAATAAATAAAATTTCTTTATTAATGGGGCTATATAAATAATATCAAGTAAAATGAAAGGATAATAAAATGATGATTGTTCATACTGTATGTAGTCTGCTGCCCTACCCAAATGGAAAGGCATTAAATTGGTTTTACCAAAAGATTTTAATCAGATTTTCACAGGCAGTCTCAATACTTGGGCCCCACTACTCTGAAATTCAACTATCACTAGAATGTGGGTCTCGAATAATTCTTTCCTCCTTTCTACATAACTGCACTGAGGAGAAATTTGAAGTGCTGGTCATGCATGAGGCTTGTCACCCCATTCATTGTCTATAGTACTGACAAAAACAGTAGAGTAAAGAGCTTGCTTGCTTGACCATTACTTTATTAAAATTTCTAGTCTTAGCATATCTTTCCTTAGAGTTTTTGTCCACTATTGGCAATCCCAGCTTAATCAATCCAAGGCCCGAATTAAAATAAATACAGTGTTGTCATAAAAAATGCTGAGGATCTCTCTCTTCCTCCAAACCTCTCTTCTCCCCTATACTATTTGTCAAGGGATCAAGAGCTTACTCTCTGAAAAGTGGCTAATATGCAAATGCTAGTACAACAGGAGCTACTAAACTAATTAACAGAAGAGATCTGTGATAAGTAGACACCTGAGCATATGGGATCGAAAGACAGAGGAAACCGCTCTTTTAAACTTCAAAGGAATGCTATCACACTCCACACAATAGCAGGGTCACCCTCCTTTGCTAAGTCCCTTTGCTCATCAGAAGTCTGCAGCCTCGCCGGCACCGACATGAAAATTGAATATTGGAGTTTCTATAACTCTGATTGTAATGGGACACATATTTTTAGCGGCGGGGTTAGCCAAGGAACGATACACATATTTTTCCTTATCTGAAAGCCCTACGGGTGAACTGTAACACCAGAGGGCAGACATAACCAATGGTTATGTCATGTCTAGTGTCTATAGAAAGGTAAATTTGTAATAAAAAATATGCCATCACTTGCGAACTTCTGCGATCAACCAGCAAGGAGTTATCGCAAACATTAGAGATTTTAATAAAACCATGAAGGGCGGAGACCTATCCACATGAGGTCATCGCAGGGGAGTGTGTGGGCAGTTCCCCCCTTCGGCATAAAAGATCCAGCTGAAAATGGGTCAATACTCATGCCGGGAGGTATATATTCTGTAAGCACAAGTCCCGCTGGATAACGGCCAAATCAATTGGAGCACCTCCACTCCAGCTAAACTGAAACGTCTCTGCGATCTGTCTAGCAAGTCTTTTATTAATCCCTTTTATTTTGTGTAACTGTATACTCTGTATTGTATTGTCCCCTTTTGTAAAATCTTTGTATATTTTTCATAAACACTGCCTCCCTCTTAAATATAAAATGTAATAGTCCTGTTTCTTTTGCTCTGTAATCGTTCCTTCCCCGAAGCCATATACGCTACCAGAAAGCAGGCGCCCGATCAGGCCTGCGTTATATTTTAAAACTGATTGGTGGTGGCAGCGAATAATCTTAATTGGGCTATCGTGAAGCTGGCAGTGACCATACGGGGGCATATACACATATTAAATATGTCACTGACTGCGGTGGAATAAATAATAAAATATAACTTTTAATAATATTGTATAAAATTAGCAATACACTCAATCCACCGTGCTTATGTGCAGTCTACCCAGAGTGTGCCTGCATAGGCAGGACACACCATGGGTATTAATAGACCTAAAAAGGACATCTAAATGTCCAGCATCAGCTCATAATATATAGAGGTGCTAATCTCACTATCACCTTCTATTTAAAATCCCCAGCTGAAGAGAGAGGGCATAGAAAAAGGGGAAACACAAACCACTTCATATAGTGCAATCAATTGTATATTGCACAATAGCCCAATTGCCTAACATAGAACCTTATCACAGAGCTCTCTAAACATCAATGTAGCCCTCATTCATCCAGAGCACCTTGAAGTTTACTGCAGGTGACTCCCTCAGATATTATAGTCTATAACACAGGTTACTGCCTGGAAATTGAATACTAGCTCCTCAATTTCACTGCTTCATTGGTAGCCAGTGAATACTAGTGTAGCTCACACTGCTTCAGTCTTAGCAGGGGAGCACATTCATATCACACTTTGACGCGTTTCATCCCTTTTTATTACTCATAGGGATACATCAGGAGGCTTATTAGAATATAGTGCATTTATGTGTGCACCGGAGCTTCAAAATGTACCGGCCACGATATGAGCCGCAGGCGGCGGCACGGACGCCCGACATTTATAAAGAATACTCAGCCCCAAACAATAGGGCACAATATAGTGCCCTATTGGTGTTACTAAGTTATGATTTTTGTTTTGACATTGATATGAGGGTGTACTTTAACTATAGGAAGTGAGGTGTAGAAATATCTAGGTCCTTCAGGCATTTCTTGAGATATTCTCTGTAACCTTTGGAACAGAGCATTTTATATATTGTGGCG
The DNA here is from genome assembly GCF_046119375.1 of Phyllobates terribilis. Classification (NCBI taxonomy): domain Eukaryota; kingdom Metazoa; phylum Chordata; class Amphibia; order Anura; family Dendrobatidae; genus Phyllobates; species Phyllobates terribilis. Next base: position 418,032,604 of record NW_027362762.1, on the reverse strand, counting down.
ATATAAGTAATGGGTATGTTAATGTTAGCGCATACTTACTGTCATTATATTTCTCTCCGCTATGTTTTTGTTTTGCTTTCGTTCATATCTAGGATACCTCCGCTTCCAGGATGGCGCTATGACGTCTGAGTCTGACGTGGCCACTGCAGATTGGTCTTGCGGAACAAAGCATGTGATTGGCCGGTGCGAGCATGCGTCATCTGTTTGGGAAAAAAGAAAAGGCTCTACAACTAAGTATAGAAAAATGTACTTCCTTTATAAAGGAAACGAAGCATTATCAATTTCTGAGAGACCTATCTGATTTTAAAGAGCATAGAGCCTATGACCTACAAAATTTGACAACAGGAGGTGGTGATATTAGTTCCTCTGACTACGATACTTCAGATAGTGAAAGAACTTTACCCAATTTTGGCAGAGGTAATAGGAGTAAGGGAAGAAATAGAGGTAGGAATAGGAATATCAATAGGGGAAGAGGGAGATTTGAATACAATACACGATCAAGAGATATCCAACAATGTACATCGGTTGGCTCACATCATGGGGAATCGTCTGCTGGCTCATCTGGATCTGGGGCCTCTTTTTTGGCTCAGGGACCACCCCTAATGGTGGGTGGTCTGCTTATAGAACAGAAGAACTAAGGGTAATCTCTACTAATGCCAATATAGAAAGAGGAAGGTTGACTAATGAGAATGATGACATATTGAGGGGTGCCACTCTTAAAAGATCAGGAATTTGTGATCGGACCCCGGGACAGAGGGATGATGATCTAAGAGTTATTAATCTATCGAGGAGAATTTTGACTAAGAGTGAAATTGATCTACTCTCAAGGGGGTTATCATTTGTCCCAACTGCGCGCTTTGAGAGTTTTGAGTGGACCAAGGATATTGCCCTATTTGTGAGAAAATTGAGGTGGAGAAAATTCATGAAACAAAATGAAAGAGACAAATGTAGAGGGGCAAGAATCTCAGAGAATGAATTGATGGACCTCAGGTTGTTGGAGGACTTATGGCAGGAAGGACAAGGTGGTATAGGTGATGGTCCCTTCACTAAATTAAGATCCAAGAATACGAAATACCCTCCACTCTTAGACTCTAGTCACATTGATATATTTGAAGGAATGGTCACACGCAGTTTAGAGGAGGTGCAGAACAATGGAGTAAGAAATGCTAATCTAACAAAGAAAGAGACACAGGCTCTTATGTGTCTGGAGAATGACCCCAACCTGATAATTAAGCCCTTCGACAAGGGGGGAAATATTGTGGTCCTTGATAGACCTCAATATAAACGGATGTGTCTTGATCTCTTATCTGATCGTGAGTGTTATGAGATTCTCAAAAGTAATCCCACTACTAAATACGAAGGTGAACTCGAGGATATACTAGTAAAAGCATTGGAAGACAGATTGATTGATAAAAATGAGATGTCTTACTTGAAACCGAAACACCCCCAAATCGCAACTTTTTATGGACTCCCCAAAGTCCATAAGGGGTGCAACCCACTAAAGGGACGTCCGATTGTCTCGGGCATGGGAACTCTGACCCAGGGCATAAGCACATATGTTGACACCATTCTTAGGCCCTTTGTGCTGGTGTTGCCTTCCTACGTCCGAGGCACAATGGACGTTCTTAGAAGATTGGGGGACCTGCAGGTCGAGAAGGAGGTATATTTAGCGAGTCTCGACATGGAGGCGCTCTACAGCTCGATACCACATGAGGCGGGCTATGGAGCGATTGAATATTTTTTGAAAATGAGAGGGTTGCACCTCAGGAGACATAATATCCTTGTTATGGACCTTTTAAAGTTCATATTGGAGCGAAACTACTTTTTATTTGATGGGCGGTACTTCCACCAGCTCAGGGGTACATCTATGGGGAGCCCTTGTGCTCCCACGTATGCTAATCTATTCCTGGGCTGGTGGGAGGAAACTCTGGTCTTTAGTGATGCAAATGAGGAATGGACATCTAATGTGTCGTTATGGTTAAGGTTCATAGACGACGTCCTCATTTTGTGGACTGGAACAATTGAGTCGCTTGAAAACTTTGTCTCAGCATTAAATAATAATAACATTGGTCTGAGACTTACATACGCCATTCACAAACATCAAATGTCATTTTTGGATTTGAACATACAAATTGACTCCACAGGACATTTGGTCACGAATCGCTTTTGTAAATCCATGGCCACTAATAGCCTCCTTCAATATAATAGTCACTACCCTCCTCCCTTAAAGCGTGGAATTCCGAAGGGACAATTTTTAAGACTCAGACGTAATTGTTCATCTTTGGTGGACTTTGAGAAGGAGGCAATTAAACGGAGAGATAGATTTGTGAGACGTGGATATCCCAACAGTACTTTGGAATCAGCATACTGTAACATCCCTGGTGGCATGCTGGCACAGCTTACCACCTCCCACCATGCAAGACCGCCATCTTACCTATCAGTCCTGGCTGTATACTTTGCTCCAGTACCTGCTGTGTGCATGTCTCTTGTCTGATTGCTTAGGGCGGCGGCGCGGTTACTGTCTGATTCTTATAGTTACTGTGTGCAAACTCCTAATGCGTCCCCAGCCTATTGTTGTGAGTCACTGGATACTTAAATCCCCTCCACCCAGTAGGTGGGGCCTGAGCAACACTTTATTTCAGTGTGTTCTGTGCAACTGAGTTGCCAGGTCCTGTCCTGTATCTTGTTGGTTTCCGCCACCCTGGGGGCTGAGTACCCAGGCCTGTTACCTGTATCTGTGACTTCTAGTCTGTTCCGCTACCCTAGGGGCTGTATACCCAGGCCCGTTACTTGTATCTGTGACTTCTAGTCTGTTTCCGCCTCCCAGGCTCGTTCCTGTATCTTGTTCTTGGTTCAGTTCCTGTCTGAACAGTGTCCTAGCCCATTAATTGTTTGTCTCTATGTTCGTTGTCTGAACCTGCACCTAACTCCAATTCGTTGTCTCTGTACTTCTGTTTGTGAGTTTAGTGTCCACTCGCTACTTCATTGTAAGTACATTGTGTGTATCTGCTTTGCTTGTTTACCGCACCTGTGGATTTTGCTCTGCTCTGCTTGTCTACCGCACCTGCAGTTTTGCTCTGCTCTGCTGGTCTACAGCATCTGCGGTTTTGCTCTGCTCTGCTTGTCTACCGCACCTGCGGGTTTTGCTCTGCTTTGCTTGTCTACCGCACCTGCGGATTTTGCTCTGCTCTGCTGGTCTACCGCACCTGCTGCTTTGCTCTGCTTGTCTACTGCACCTGCGGGTTTTGCTCTGCTTTGCTTGTCTACCGCACCTGCGGGTTTTGCTCTGCTCTGCTTGTCTACCGCACTTGTGGGTTTTGCTCTGCTTTGCTTGTCTACTACACCTGTGGATTTTGCTCTGCTCTGCTGGTCTACCGCACCTGCTATTTTGCTCTGCTCTGCTTGTCTACCGCACCTATGGGTTTTGCTCTGCTCTGCTTGTCTTCCGCACTTGCGGGTTTTGCTCTGCTCTGCTTGTCTACTGCACTTGTGGGTTTTGCTCTGCTCTGCTTGTCTACCGCACCTGCGGGTTTTGCTCTGCTCTGCTTGTCTACCACACCTGCGGGTTTTGCTCTGCTCTGCATGTCTACCGCATCTGTGGGTTTTGCTCTGCTCTGCTTGTCTACCGCATCTGCGGGTTTTGCTCTGCTCTGCTTCTCTACCGCACCTGCGGGTTTTGCTCTGCTCTGCTTGTCTACTGCACCTGCGGGTTTTGCTCTGCTCTGCTTGTCTACCGCACCTGCGGCCCTGTTCCTGTATTCCAGTCTGTACTGGTCCCTATCCTGCCTGCTTTCCTACCTGCCAGTACCCACCTGTCTGCATACCAGCCGTGCCTGCCAGTACCCACCTGTCTGCATACCAGCCGTGCCGGCCAGTGCCCACCTGTCAGTATGCCAGCCTAACTTGCCTGTTCCTGCATTCCCCGGTGTGGGTCAACAGCTGTGACCGGGGTTTGACCTGGAATAGCACCTGGTCCCTCTGCTCGGTTCCTCTCTGGTTCATGGAGTCGACTGAGCCGCCGTGCGACCTTGGTCGGACCGAGTTGATACTTAGTCACACCCCTCCAGGCACTCCTCGGTCCAATGGGATCACTAACCACGCTAACGCCAGTCAGTCCGGGCGTGTGCTTAACACATACCATCATGCCAAAGCTGCCAATAGGACCTCTTTGTTGGTTCCTAGGCAGAGAGAGGAGGATGGTGAATGCATACGTCTCATAGGCACCAATGATGATAAATCAAGGGAGGTCATGAATATCTTAGGGACCTTTTGGGATATACTTAGACTGGATCCTGATTTGAGGGAAGTGATAACCCCTCGTCCTTCGGTCACTTATCGGAGAGGTCGAAATTTGAAGGATTGTCTCTTTCACAGTCATCTGTCACCTGATGTGGTCGACCCGACATGGTTGAATAGGACAACGTTTAAAGGTACCTTCAGATGTGGCCTATGTAAGGCCTGTGATTACAATTTAAAGGGCAATACCTTTGAAAGTGATACGACGGGGATTGTCTATGAAAATAGAGAGTTTATCAATTGTCGTACTGAGGGCTTAGTGTATTTGGCTAAATGCACATGCCCCAAATCGTATGTCGGGAAAACTAGTCAGGAATTTAGAAGGAGAATTCTTGAACACATAGGGGATATTAGAAGAAAAGAAGACACCCCTATTGCTAGGCATGTATGGGAGAAACATGGGGGTGATCTCAAAGTTATGCGGTTCCAAGGTGTGGAGAAAGTTAGATTATCTCCCTGGTTAAAATGTCCCATTTTGAGATATGAGACTGTAATATAGTGCCCTATTGGTGTTACTAAGTTATGATTGTTGTTTTGACATTGATATGAGGGTGTACTTTAACTATAGGAAGTGAGGTGTAGAAATATCTAGGTCCTTCAGGCGTTTCTTGAGATATTCTCTGTAACCTTTGGAACAGAGCGTTTTATATATTGTGGCGATATAAGTAATGGGTATGTTAATGTTAGCGCATACTTACCGTCATAATATTCCTCTCTGCTATCTTTTTGTTTTGTTTTCGTTCGTATCTAGGATACCTCCGCTTCCGAGATGGCGCTATGACGTCTGCGTCTGATGTGGCCACTGCTGATTGGTCTTGTGGGACAAAGCATGTGATTGGCCAAGCGTGCGTCATCTGTTTGGGGCGGAGTATTCTTTATAAATGTCGGGCGTCCATGCTGCCGCGTGCGGCTCATATCGTGGCCGGTACATTTGAAGCTTCGGTGCACACATAAGTGCACTATATTCTAATAAGCCTCCTGATGTATCCCTATGAGTAATAAAAAGGGATGAAACGCATCAAAGTGTGATATGAATGTGCTCCCCTGCTAAGAATGAAGCAGTGTGAGCTACACTAGTATTCACTGGCCACCAATGAAGCAGTGAAATTAAGGAGCTAGTATTCAATTACCAGGCAGTAACCTGTGTTATAGATTATAATATCTGAGGGAGTCACCTGCAGTAAACTTCAAGGTGCTCTGGATGAATGAGGACTACATTGATGTTTAGAGAGCTCTGTGTTAAGGTTCTATGTTAGGCAATTGGGCTATTGTGCAATATACAATTGATTGCACTATATGAAGGGGGTGTTCCTTCTCCCTTCTGTTTTGTGTTTCCCCTTTTTCTATGCCCTCTCTCTTCAGCTGGGGATTTTAAATAGAAGGTGATAGTGAGATTAGCACCTCTATAAATTATGAGCTGATGCTGGACATTTAGTTGTCCTTTTTAGGTCTATTAATACCCATGGTGTGTCCTGCCTATGCAGGCACACTCTGGGTAGACTGCACATAAGCACGGTGGATTGAGTGTATTGCTATTTTTATATAATATTATGAAAAGTTATATTTTATTATTTATTCCACCACAGTAGTGACGTATTTATTATTATTATTATTATTATTTTTGGTGGTAAATTTTGAGTCGATAGGTCCTCTTTCAGTGATTAGCATATACACATTTTCCAGGTGTTGGAATCCGGTGGTGTGTACGCCATTCGCTCACTGCTCGCTTACCGATAGCTACATAATGAGTAATCGGGATCGTGTGTGCGCGAATCCCTGACAATCCTGACAAAGTTGGCAGCAGCGGTGGGATATTATATGGTCCCACCGATGTCATCCCTGACGTTCCTGACAAGTGTATACTCACCTCCTACAGAGATGTCATTTCAGCAATGTTGGTGTCGCTGTTCATTACAGTAAATTTGTAGGTGAGACCCTTCCTGCTCATCTCCTCCCACTTTTTGTCAGAAGTGGCGGAAAAGATAAAAAAAAGTTTAAAATAATTGTAAATAATATGGCACAGGGGTATAGGTGGGGATGATAAATTGGTGTGTGGGAGGAATGATACATTCCTTCCACTATCAAAGTATTATAATCTTTTGAAAAATATTCTTTGTCTGCATTTCAATGGAGAATGAAGGGTTATTCTTGACTAAATGTAGATGATCAAGGTGATACTCATACTTGAAAACAGTCCAATTAAGTCTAATAATAAAGTATGCAAAATGAGCTCACCCAGTCACCCAAGCGTAGATTGTTATAAAAAAAAAATCACACTTTATTCATCATCCCAAGCGAGATGGAATGTCTCATTTAAAGCTGCTGAGCTCACTGTTTGGCAGCCACGCCGTTGATGTGACCAATATCAGACACCAAGGGTAGCGACAGAGTCTCATCAGTTTACCCAAGGATGATGTGTAAAGAAATGTCTGTTTTTGTATTATAAACGGTGCCCTGGGACCAGAATTTTTTGAAAGAGGACAACCTCTTTAAGGGAGATTTTTATTTTATGATCCATCTTTACCTTTGTAATGACGTGTAAGTGCAATAAAATACTTATCGATCGTCATCTTCTTCGGTTTTCAGCACCAATCCAGTGCTCTTATGGACCACGTGACCTGCAAACAGACAAACTATCTCATACAGAGGGTTCTGTGTCAATTTGAAGGTTTCTCTGTCAAAGAAATTTGATAGAAACTTTTCTGAGGCTCACATTGAAAGAAGTACCTGGGCTATACACAATGGTCACTCTCACTTAGAACACTGGAGAGATCACACAAATCCAACCGCTGCCACCAGTGGCACTGGCGAGATTACACAGATCCCACTGCTACCACCAGTTTGTCAGGGGAGCACAACTCTACTGCCTCCAATTGTCAGGACAATTACGCAATTGACTGATGAGCGATGGACAAGGCAGCGGCTCTTCTATTACTAGGCCGGTTATTGGGGAACTCACAGTGAGCATATGGTACATGCACCTCCAATTCCAATGCATGGAATACACAACAAAAGGAACTACTATTTGCCACCACCAATCATTTATACAGGCCTATTGGACACCCGTTACAGGTAGCCTATGGCTTCAGAGGTACAGTTTACAGAGCAAGAGGAACAGAGCTATTCAATTTTATATATTTAATCTGGAAAGGTAGGCAGTGTTTATAAACAAAATATAAAAAGCTGATACAAAATAGGAACAAAACAATACGGTGCATACAATTACATAAAATAGAAAGGAATAACAAAAGAGAATTACTAAACCTGATGTTGCAGGAATTGCTCTTATCTTTATAGAGGGAAGTGCTCCGATTAGGAAAATGGAACACTCTTACAGAAAAATGCTGTATGCATTTAAATTTAGCAAACCCAACAATCTGCAATGTCATTGTGATCTGATAGGAGATGCTCCAACAATGCTTCATACTGTAGCAGGATGTTTCATGCGAGCTATGCAGTATTTTACCCACACAAATTTACTCTTGATCTATCAAAAAGATAAGTTTTTATTGTTCTTTTTTCAAGCAACACCTATCCAACATGATTCACAAGTGTGCAATGATGAATTCATTCAGTACATTTTGCCGTAAATTAAGTAATCACCTTGTTGAATATTTGCTTGTCACGTTATAACATACTGTATCCAATCCAGAGTAATACTTGGAAATATATTTGAATTTGTGTCTCTACTATCTGAGGATATGAAAAGGTCATAATGGTAATCTAACACCAATATGTAATCTCTGACTGTTTACATTTAATATGAAGTTACTTATTCAGTGTTGTAAATACTGACATAAATATCTGCTCCTAGACTGAACAAATCCTGAATGTAAATGTATTTACACAGGTATGTCATTTAGCATGTTCCAAACAACACAAAAGTTAATGTATTCATGTGGCATCTGGCTTTATCAAATGTTCTTTAAGGAGGATATGTCAACTCTCTGGACATTACTGTGTAAATATTTGTATTCTACAAGAAACAGCAATTTTCTATCATTCTGTATTGCGTATTTTCTCTTTTTTTCTTCCTAGAAGTGTATGCAAAAAATGAAAATTGGGTGTTAATATTCCTACTAAACCCTACTCAGTCTGATACTCTCAGCCCTGATTGAACATTATGGGAATGTACATTGACACCCAGCTGTCACTTAATTCATACATTTCTAGGAAGAATAACAAAGGAATTGCACAAGGCTGAGTTGTAATAAAAGTCACTCCAGAATTAGATATGAGTGGATCGATGGGCTGGAGTTCGGCTTCAAGTCCTGAAATTCGCAGGTCCCCTCAAATTCGAACAATTTGTGATTCGATTAAAAATATATATATGCCTGACGTGATTTTATTGACTGTTGAAGCCAACAGAAGCCAGAGACCAGGCAATGACGTCAAATACAGCCATGCAGGCTTCACCATTATGCCTTTCAACTATTACAGCACATGGTCTAGTGCAGCCAAATAGGGGGGACTATAACTGTCAACAATAGAAGATGAGGCCTGGCCAAGCAGCACCATTTTAGGACTTTATAGCCTAGGAATAGGATGTTAGAGTGCGCAGCTCAGTAAACATATAGTGCTTTGAAAACGTATTCATACCCTTTGAAGCTTTCCACATTTTTTCACATTACACTCACAAATGTAAACATATTTTATTTGGATTTTACGTCATGTACCAACACAAATTAGCAAGTATTTCTAAAGTGTAAAGGAAATGATACATGATTTTTTAATTATTTTAAAAATATAAATCTGAAAATTATGACGTGCATTTGTATTCAACCCCCCTGAATCAATACTCTGTAGGACCACCTTTCGCTGAAATTACTGCTGCTTGTCTTTACATATCTAGAGGCTGAAAAGTTTGCCCATTCTTCTTTACAAACTAGCTCTAGCTCAGAGAGATTGGATGGAGAGTGTCTGAGAACAGCAATTTTTAAGTCTTGCCATAGATTCTCAATGGGATTTAGGTCTGGACTCTGATTGAATCACTCAAAAACATGATTATGCTTTGATCTAAGCCATTCCATTGTAGCTCTGGCAGTATGTTTAGGGCTATTGCCCTGCTGGAAGATGAACCTACACCCCAGTCTCAAGTCTTTTACAGCCTTTAGCAGGTTTTCCTCCAGGTTTTACCTGTATTTAGCGCCATCCATCTTCACATCAACTCTGACCAGCTTCCCTGTCTCTGCTTAAGAAAAGCATTGTTATGCTCGCGCCCGGACTGACTGGCGTGAGCGTGATTAGTGATCCCACTATACCATGAACAGAGGAGTGCCTGGAGGGGCGTAACTAAGTATCAACCCGATCCGACCAAGGTCGCACGGCAGCTTAGTCGACTCCGTGGACCAAGGAGGAACCGAGCAGAGGGACCAGGTGCGACTCCAGGTCAGACCCCGGTCACAGTTGTTGACCCACGCCGGAGAATGCAGGAACAGGCAGATTAGACTGGCAGACAGGCAGGTGGATATTGGCAAGTACGGCTGGCATGCAAACAGGTGGGCACTGGCAGGTTAAAGCGCAGGCTGGATAGGGTCCAGTACAGACTGGGAAACGGGTTCAGAGCCGCAGATGCGGTAGTCAAGCAGAGCAAAGCGAAACCGCAAGTGCGGTGGACAAGGCTGAGCAGAGCGAAACCGCAGGTGCGGTGGACAAGGCTGAGCAGAGCGAAACCGCAGGTGCGGTGGACAAGGCTGAGCAGAGCGAAACCGCAGGTGCGGTGGACAAGGCTGAGCAGAGCAAAACCTCAGGTGCGGTGGACAAGGCTGAGCAGAGTGAAACTGCAGGTGCGGAGGACAAGGCTGAGCAGAGCGAAACCGCAGGTGTGGTGGACAAGGCTGAGCAGAGCGAAACAGCAGGTGCGGTGGACAAGGCTGAGCAAAGCGAAACTGCAGATGTGGTGGACAAGGCTGAGCAGAGCGAAACCGCAGGTGCGGTGGACAAGGCTGAGCAGAGTGAAACCGCAGGTGCGGTGGACAAGGCTGAGGAGAGCGAAACTGCAGGTGCGGTGGACAAGGCTGAGCAGAGCGAAACCGCAGGTGCGGTGGACAAGGCTGAGCAGAGCGAAACCGCAGGTGCGGTGGACAAGTCTGAGCAGAGCAAAACCGCAGCGAAACAAGACAGAGAGGACAGGGCTCTGTTTACATGGAGCAGACAGGAAAATGCAGAAAGATGGCTAGAACACAGGAGGAAGATACGCAGGAAGGGAAAAGGGACAAGCAGAACCTGATACGCACAAGGTACTACACATGAAGTAGCGAGTGGACACAAAACTCACAAACAAAAGTACAGAGACAACGAGTTGGAGTTAGGTGCAGGTTCAGATACTGCAGGAAAAGGGAAGGTACGGACATAGAGACAAACAGGCTAGGAGAGTGTTCAGACAGGACCTGACACTGCAACAAGATACAGGAACGAGTCTGGGTATACAGCCCCCAGAGAGGCGAACAAACAGGCTAAGAGATAGTTCAGACAGGCCTGGGAATACAGCCCCCAGGTTGGCGGACAGGTAAGAAACAGAACGGGACCTGGCACGTCAGAGGCAAGGAGCCCTCTGAAGGTAAGAGTTGCTCAGGCCTCTCCTACAGGGTGGAGTGGGTTTAAATATCCAGTGACTCACAGCAATAGGCTGGGGACGCATTAGGAGTGTGCCCACAGCAGCTATAAGAAACAGGAAGTAACCGGGCCGCCGCCCTAAGCAGTCAGACCAGAGCATGCACACAGTAGAACAGGAGCACGGCTTACAAACTGGACTGAAGGTGAAGATGCGATCTTGCACTATGCAAGCACGCCGCCAAGTATGTTACAGTACCCCCCCCTTTACGCCCCCTCTTCTTCAAGCCTGCAAGGGTCTTCCGCAGCAAATTTGAGGGTCAATCATTCTCCTCAAGAGGACCACCTCTTCTGTCCACCAGAGGAAACGAAACTCATCTCATCATCTTGATAACTAGGATGCTTCCTCCCATCAAGCCATCCTCAGCAACAGATGAAGTGGGTGAAGTACCAGGAACAGCACACAGGAAAGTCTCTCTCCATTTGTTATCAGATAGCACCCCGGAGGATTCAGGAGACAACTGGAGATCCTCCGCCTGGTTGGAGGGGTGCAGAGACTCGGGGGTAACCATCGCCTTGACGTACACTTTGCCAAGCTTACTGGATGAATTGGGCAGCGTACCAAGTACAGGGTGTAGGAAAGTCTCTCTTCCTTTGTTATTAGATAGCACCCCAGAGGATTCAGGAGACAACTGGAGGTCCTCCGCCCGATTGGAGGAGTGCAGAGACTCGGCGGTAACCACTGCTCCGAAGTATACTTTGTCACGCTCACTGGATGAAGTGGGCGAGGTATCTTGTACAGGGTGTAGGAAAGTCTCTCTCCATTTGTTATCAGGTAGAAACCCGGAGGATTCAGGAGGCAACTGGAGGTCCTCCGCCTGGTTGGAGGGGTGCAGAGACTTGGAGGTATCCACCGCCTTGATGGACGTAAGGCCAGATTTATTAGAGATGGAGGGTCCATGCTTTGGGACCATCTTAAGTCTGGTTTCAGAGATGACATGTCTGTGAGGCGGGACGGTACCTGAAGCCAGATCATTGGTACAATCATCGAGACTGTGTGGGGACATTGCCTCCGCTTCTCTTCCTTCGGAGACTTCAGCGCACAGCGGGTCAGCGACTAGCAGATCTGGTGAAGAAGAAGAAACTGCTAACTGTCCTGAAGATATGGGAACTGGACACCACTTGTACCTTAGCAGTCCCCCAGGATACACCATGCAGGGTCTCCAGACCTGAGCGGGCACTAGATCTCTCGGCTCTGGACGACTTATGGGTAAACCAGTCAGCACCTGGAATGTAAACTTCTTCATGTGTAATGCTCCAATCTGGAGCTTAATTTGTACAGACATATTTTGACTGTTTCTGAGTAGGGCTCATCCTTCCGCTGACAATGCCCAAACCGGCTTCTGGAGTCTTCGGACGGGAATCAAACATTGACTCTTCAAAGCTTTAAGCCTGAAACTTCCGGTTAATCCGAGGCTTTTACTTGCCACGGAGACAGTCATGGTCATCTGTGGAGAGGAAACACCAAGGCCAAGGGCAGCCTCTCCTACAGGCCCAATGTCCTGGGATTCTCCAACCCCCACTGGACAAAGACCATCAGGGGGTCCCAAACAACCGCAGCGGGACCGCAATCCGATTTCATGACTGAGTTCCGGCCTCTGCTTTGCCTGACGAACATGGTCAACCTTCATGGATTCAGTGCGGGCAGCTGCTTCTACAGGCTGGGGAACAGGAGGTCTTTGGGAGGACAGAACCTGGCGTGATGGTTTGCCTCTACGTCTTGCACGTCTGGACTGCCTCTTGAGGTTGGGAAGAGAAGTATTCTGCAGAGCGTAGTCATCCTGTGTGGATTCTGAGTGGGCAGCAGTCTCTTCAGGCTGGAGAACTGGTGAGCTACCCACACACATTACCCATCGGGGCTGCTCTGGGATATTGGGAAGGGAAGCTTAAGCAGAGGCTTCAGGATTAGGGTCATTGAAGACCATTAGAAAGGCCACCAGGAAGGCCTGCAGGTCGAAGACGATAGGATCCAATGCTTCCCATAGGGGGGTGATCCATTTCAAGGCGTCACCCGCTAGGTAGGACATCATAAATGCCACTTTAACCTGATCGGTAGGAAAATAGTGAGCATAGAACTTGAAATGCAGCATGCATTGCTCCACAAATGCACGGCTTCGTTTTGGATCCCCATAGTACCGTGGTGGATCCGCAGGAATGAGTGCTGATAGATCCATTTGGGCTATGCGTAAATCGCCTGTGCCATAGCTTGAGAAAAAAAAATTTTCTTGGTGCACGTATTCGCCAGACAAGGATTTAAAATGTCTCTGAGAGCGAAAGGCCGTGGGGCTCAACGGGACCATTGCCTGAGCAAACTGTTACGCTCGCGCCTGGACTGACTGGCGTGAGCGTGATTAGTGATCCCACTGTACCATGAACCGAGGAGTGCCTGGAGGGGCGTAACTAAGTATCAATCCGATCTGACCAAGGTCGCACGGCTGCTTAGTCGACTCCGTGGACCAAGGAGGAACCGAGCAGAGGGACCAGGTATGACTCCAGGTCAGACCCCGGTCACAGTTGTTGACTCACACCGGGGAATGCAGGAACAGGCAGGTTAGACTGGCAGACAGGCAGGTGGATATTGGCAAGTACGGCTGGTATGCAAACAGGTGGGCACTGGCAAGCACGACTGGTATGCAGACAGGTGGGCACTAGCAGGTTAGAGCGCAGGCTGGATAGGGTCCAGTACAGACTGGGAAACGGGTTCAGTGCCGCAGAGGCGGCAGTCAGGCAGAGCAAAGCGAAACCGCAGGTGCGGTGCACAAGGCTGTGCAGAGCGAAACTGCAGGTGCGGTGGACAAGGCTGAGCAGAGCAAAACCGCAAGTGCGGTGGACAAGGCTGAGCAGAGCGAAACCGCAGGTGCGGTGGACAAGGCTGAGCAGGGCGAAACAGCAGGTGCGGAGGACTAGGCTGAGCAGAGCGAAACCACAGGTGCAGTGGACAAGGCTGAGCAGAGCGAAACCGCAGGTGCGGTGGACAAGGCTGAGCAGAGCGAAACCGCAGGTGTGGTGGACAAGGCTGAGCAGAGCGAAACAGCAGGTGCGGTGGACAAGGCTGAGCAAAGCGAAACTGCAGATGTGGTGGACAAGGCTGAGCAGAGCGAAACCGCAGGTGCGGTGGACAAGGCTGAGCAGAGCGAAACCGCAGGTGCGGTGGACAAGGCTGAGCAGAGCGAAACCGCAGGTGCGGTGGACAAGGCTGAGCAGAGCAAAACCGCAGGTGCGGTGGACAAGGCTGAGCAGAGCGAATCCGCAGGTGCGGTGGACAAGGCTGAGCAAAGCGAAACCGCAGGTGTGGTGGACAAGGCTGAGCTGAGGGAAACCGCAGGTGTGGTGGACAAGGCAGAGAGGACAGGGCTCTGTTCACATGAAACAGACAGGAAAATGCAGGAAGATGGCTAGAACACAGGAGGAAGATACGCAGGAAGGGAAAAGGGACAAGCAGAACCAGATACACACAAGGTACTACACATGAAGTAGCGAGTGGACACAAAACTCACAAACAGAAGTACAGAGACAACGAGTTGGAGTTATGTGCAGGTTCAGATGCTGCAGGAAAAGAGAAGGTACGGACATAGAGACAAACAGGCTAGGAGAGTGTTCAGACAGGAACTGACACTGCAACAAGATACAGGAGCGAGTCTGGGTATACAGCCCCCTGAGAGGCGAACAAACAGGCTAAGAGATAGTTCAGACAGGCCTGGGAATACAGCCCCCAGGTTGGCGGACAGGCAAGAAACAGAACGGGACCTGGCACATCAGAGGCAAGGAGGTAAGAGTTGCTCAGGCCTCTCCAACAGGGTGGAGTGGGTTTAAATATCCAGTGACTCACAGCAATAGGCTGGGGACGCATTAGGAGTGTGCCCACAGCAGCTATAAGAAACAGGAAGTAACCGGGCCGCCGCCCTAAGCAGTCAGACCAGAGCATGCACACAGTAGAACAGGAGCACATCTTACAAACTGGACTGAAGGTTAAGACGCGATCTTGCATAGTGGGAGATGGTGCACTATGCAAGCATGCCGCCAAGTATGTTACAAACATCCATACAGCATGATGCTGTCACCACCATGTTTGACTATGGGGATGGTGTTTTCAGGATGATGTGCAGTGTTAATTTTCTGCCACTCATAGTGTTTTGCGTGTAGCCCCAAAAATTCAACTTTAAACTCATCTAACCACATCACCTTCTTCCACATGTTAGCTGTGTCCCCTACATCTCTTTTTGCAAACAGCAAAAAGGACTTTTTATGCCCTGCTTCAGAACATTACTTTCTTCGTACCACTCTTATATAAGGATATATTTGTGGAGTTAACGACTAATAGTTTTCCTGTGGACAGCTCGAGAGTGACCATAAGCCTCTTGGCTGCTTTTTTAATTAGTGCTTGCCTTCCTCATTGTAATAGTTCAATATTAGACCCCTGCATGACACCCGAATATCACTGTTCTTACCACCAGTTGCTATCCATTTTCCCCTAAACAAGTTGAGGTTACTTGGATATTATAAGGCTGGTTTTCCATTAAAGAGCTCAAAAAGCTTTTCCAGAAAATTAGAGGTGTTGCAGTATTGAGTCACAGCAAAATTATTCTCCACAAAGCATATTTTTGGAACATTTTGTCAAAGTTAGCAAATTCGAATTTCAAAAGATTCGATCAGCTATATCAAGAATTTATGTTTTTTGGGAATACAAGTATTTATTAAACTATACATAACAGATGTAGTGACTGGTCTTATTTAATAGTATCAGAATTGTGAAGATTGCATCTATCTGTTAATAGGAATGTACACTTTTATGTGTTGTTATGAGCTTTAGTTGACAAGGTACCAATATATCAGCAAATATACCTTAATAAAATTGTCCCAGATGTGATGAATATTTGTTATTACAATATAGATTTGTCTTAACATAAGAAATATACTTGAGTTGGAGCTGAAAAATGGAATACGTTTTTGCTAATTTACTAATGGATTTGAATACTAAAAAAAAAAAGCTTTACCTAAATTCTGACAAGCATGTCAAAACCGTGAGTCGCTTATGTTTTATGCCCCTCTCCCAGTCTCTCACCGAATATTGGATTTTTGGTGCTGGTTTCCAGCATAGCACAAATTGGTGAGCTGCTTCAACTGAAATGATTGATGCAAATCTTCAGGACAGCTCTAGTGCTCTCTCCCTTTTCTCCACTTAGTACAAAGAACCTTCAGCAGCTCTTATCTGTCAGTTATGACAGTCCCCTTCACTTGTTAAGAGATATCTGTAGAAGAGATGGAAAACAAAAGCAGTTGGAGTGCCAATGGTGAAGAACCTGAGGTTTGGGGGGGGGAGAAGGGAGAGATGTTGTGACCACTCACCTGGTCCTGTTGTGCCACGGAGCCCCGCACAACAAGGGAAAACGCTTCCAGGTGGGAGTCTGTATGATGACCACATCTTAGCGGGAACTGCTGTAGGGAGTTTCTGTCTGCTTCAGCGGTCACATGACCAGGACCGTGTGACCGAAGTGGGCTTTCCACAATGACATCACGGCAGGTCCTCTAGTAGGCTAGTTGTAAACAGAGCAGCTTCCACCGCTCTCCACAGGGGAGATTAGCAATCAAGAAAGAAGGAATTATGCAGTGTTAGTGAAGCGCTAGAACAACTAGACAGGGGATTAGGTTATAACACACAAACCTTTTATTGTTTAGTACGCTCTCTAACGCCACGACGCGTTTCGATAGCAGAAGCGATCTTCCTCAGGTAGATTCACCACACAATTCTTTCCTTCCTGATCTGTAGAAGAGAAGCAGTCACTGCAGCCACAAGAGTGGAGAAGTAGTGGCGCCATTTGGATACTGCACTTGGTTTCAAATCTCATATAAATGGACCAGATTTGATCTTCAGGGAACACTCAGACTGCAACTTATTCTCTCATACGAGAGAATCAGGATAATTATGCTAATGACACTCAGGTCAAACTCTATCAGAGTTTGATCAGAGTGTTATCTTACTGTGATCTGATTCTCTCCCATGAGAGAATCATATCACAGGTGAGGAGAAGATGGAGGACTTAATTTCTTCGGTCAAAGCAAAAATAGTGGTTAAGGGGTTAAAACGTAACCTTTAATTACATATTCGGGTAAAATAGATACTAAAAGGTCACAAGGACCATAAGTCAAGTAAGTTCCTGCCAATAGTAGAGAAAACTACCACAATTTATCTATTCTCACTCCAAACAGGGATAATATGGCAAAGTACTTATGTACTGCCCACCTGCCTACCAGAAAACATAATGGCAGAAGATTATAGAACCGTCCCTACGAGCGTCATCATACATGTGGACTTGTATGGGTGTGAATGATCTGAATATGGGAGCCACTCACAGCATGCTGAGCTTATTTTCTGATGCTGGTTCGGTATGAGAAAAAAAAAATCGCAGATCTTCACTGCCCCATAGTATAACATTCATAAGGAAGAGTGGTAGCAGAAAGATAAATGTGAATTATAACCATCAAACTAAAAAACATATATGTAGAATGAAGGTGTCAGGATAGTACTAGAGGGAGAGTTTGTGTCTGAAAAGGAAATCTTACTGGAGTCTAGTGTACAACTTGCTCTGTACGGCTCCTTTTGTCAAACTAACCATTGGATTTTCCAGTTTTCTGAAGTTTGATTATGGAGTTGCATGATCTTGTTTGACTGATGTGCTACTTACACAATGTTAGTGGTTTCCTTTGAGAAATAAAAAAAATACAGGATGGTTTCCCACACTAAGGTCATCTTCGAGTTGACCACGAATTATCAATAGCAGTCTGCCTAATAAAGATAAGTTAATGTCATTCTGTTCTGCATTCATTTATTCCATCACTAAATTAAAAGAAATGAATAAATAATGATTCATAAAGAAATGCAAATGATGCATAGGGCAAAACCTATTTTATTAAAACTACAGTGTCTAATTATTATGTACAGCACCATGGAATCGATGGCGCTACATAAATAAATAATAATTATGAATTACAAAGGTGCTTGTCCAAGTTCCTGTCATTGACTTTCATTTGGGAGATTGCTACACAAAATTATATGCTGTAAATGATATTATCTGCAATTAGTTATTAATTGCTTTACTAACTATATATTTGGTATGGTGACTTCTACGTTACAATAGGAAGTGCAGGCTGAGGTCACACTGTAATTTTCATTGGCAGATATGCAGATGGATTTTACCAGACTCAAGAGTCTTAGGAAATCAAATCTTCCTGCAACAGTAAAAAGTCCAGCTGCGGCCATTAAATCTGTAACACTTACTTCAACTGAAAGATGGCTTGTATAATGTACGGTATGACTTCACAATCCTATTAAAACCCATAATGCGCAAAATGCACAGTCAGGTAAAAACAGAGATAGAGGGGAATATGTGGTTATACAAGTAAGGGAGCATGTTACATATCAACATACCATCAATACAAATGCAATAGACTAGCACAGCAAAATGCAATTCTCATCCCCTCTGGTGCCCCTGTTAGTTATTTTCCTTCAGTTTTTTTATTGCTCGGTGATGACATGAATATAGTTGTCACTGTTATGCTACTCTATTCACTAATACAAAATGGATCCAGAATAAGTCAGAATGATCACCCAGGATCTGTTAGGATAGTATCTATTCAATAAGATTACTGTACATATGGAAGCTAGAAATATTTAAGTTTCCTGAGTTTATCTGATCAACATATACCAAAGTTTACATTCCTCTAAAAAAGAAGTGTTTGTGATTCTTTATGAAGTGATACAGATTGCAGACTTACGTATATTCACAAGCCAGTCAAAGTCGATCATTTAAGCCACAATAAATTGTAGTGGGTTAGTTGAGATGCAGAACCTAAGTAATCTCTTAAAGAGAAACTGTCAGCATGATTTTGTAATGTAAAGTAAAGGTGTGGCTGGTAAGGGGGCTTTAGTACAGGTTACAGTATTGAAAATAACAGCGTGCTAGTGGAACGGTATATCAGGAAGAAGCAAAAAACACTGCACAGCTGTTTAAAGTGGTGCACGAGTAGGGGCCGAACCCATACTATATTGAAAATAACCTCGGCACTCAATGGATATGAAAGAATATGATATTTTATTATAATATGCAGTCCAAATTAAACATTTCGGTCCACATTGACCTTCATCAGTATTGCTGCAAAATACAAGTAATGTAGTACAGAGATTAAATAAAACATACATTTGAACATAAATCGAGCTGGATGGGAACAAAAAGGGGAAGGAAAAAAACGGAATGGGAGAAGGTATAGGGTGCTGCCTATGATCGCGGAAGCAAGCAACTAGGGGAGACCTACCAGACTGCCAGTGAAAGTGTGCGTGGCTGAACGGCCCGGACAATGAGTCTCTAAGGCTACCTAGAAGCATACAAATGGAGGGCATACCTTATGGCAGCGCTCTCTACTAGCGGGGGATACCGCGTAGTCCAGGCCATACACAAGTCACCGCTCAGGTATAGTACTCCTTGTCTCTCTCTCTTACACTTCAGTACTACCAGCCTCTCACCTTGGCATTTGTATGCTTCTAGGTAGCCTTAGAGACTCATTGTCCGGGCCGTTCAGCCACGCACACTTTCACTGGCAGTCTGGTAGGTCTCCCCTAGTTGCTTGCTTCCGCGATCATAGGCAGCACCCTATACCTTCTCCCATTCCCTTTTTTTCCTTCCCCTTTTTGTTCCCATCAAGCTCGATTTATGTTCAAATGTATGTTTTATTTAATCTCTGTACTACATTACTTGTATTTTGCAGCAATACTGATGAAGGTCAATGTGGACCGAAACGTTTAATTTGGACTGCATATTATAATAAAATATCATATTCTTTCATATCCATTGAGTGCCGAGGTTATTTTCAATATAGTATGGGTTCGGCCCCTACTTGTGCACCACTTTAAACAGCTGTGCAGTGTTTTTTGCTTCTACTTAGTACAGGTTACATTGATACCTTTTGTGAAGAAATCCGCTTTGTTGTTCTTCGTTAATCACCATTTGAAGCTTACCACTAATTCGATTTCAGTGCACAGGGGCCGGACTGTACCCTCAGTCTTCTCCTCCCTGATTGTGATTTCCTGCCCCTCTTCCTGCCTCCGGACATTGAATGGCAGGTCACTGCTTTTTTCTTTGTTCCGTCTCCTTTCTGCATGCGCAGATGGAGTTCACTGCTGGTCTTCAATAAAATGGCACCGTCATTGCCATGGACATGTTATGGAACAGGCTCAAACTGAGTTCTCGGCTCAATGACTTCCTTTAGAAACTACTGCATGTGCTCTCTACATGGCAATGTTGGCACCATTTTATTGAAAACCAGATGGAATTTGAGGAAGACTGAGGAATCACAGAAAGGAAGGGGAAATGCAAGTGCACAGTTCCACCTCTGTGCACCAATATCTAATTAGCAGAACATTTCAAAAGACCATTAAAGAAGCACCACAAAGCAGATTTTTTTCACCAACAGTATCAATTTAATCAGTATTACAGTGCCATTATAACCATGTATTTACTTCTCTTTAAAGGGAGCTCGCTGGGAAATAACCAAGGGAATTGTAATTATAAATAAATTCCTAAATATTTTCAATTAGCAAATCACACTCATTTTGTTTAGGGAGATAATCATTAAAGAATTAAAGTGGCCTCCCTCTTGTTGCACTGACAGAAACAAGCTTAAAATGTTAAAGGGATTATCCGGGACTAGTTCTTCTTTTTGTATGGGCCTAAGTACTAACAGGCAGGTAGATGCTAACTAGCTGCCTGTTCTGCTCAGTGTCATCAACAGGCTGCTTCCGGGCTGCTCTGTTGACGGGGCATGACTGCCAACATCATGCTGATTGACAGCTGGCTTCAGCAGTTACGACCATTCAACAGTTTCAACAAAGTGGAAGAGAAGCAGTTGAATCGCTGGCAGGAGTGGTCTGTAACTGCACTGGGCTGGCAGAGATGAGCAATTAGCAACTACGATTTATAACACTGGAGAGGAGGAGGGGAGGTGGATTGGAAGCTTACCATGTTGCTGACCATGAGTTCAATTATTCTGCTGGAGTTCATCCAATGAGTGCCACACCCGCTGGTCACCGCAGACAAACACTGGAGAAAAGGATTGTTTGGCACGTCCAACAGGATGCAGATAAGGAAAAATATTAAGGCTATGTGCCCACGATGCAGAAACGCTCAGGAATTTTTCCTGAGCATTTCTGCATCCCCCTGGCAGAAAAAAACGCATGCGGATTGTACATGCGGATTGTACATGCGTTTTCCTGCCAGGGACAAGCGGATGTGAAGCGTTCTTCACTTGCATTTCCGCATGTGGGTTGACAAGCGCTTTCCAACCGATTTTAGCATCACTTGGAAAGTGCTTGTCAACTTGGTCACACTATATAAATCCATGCAAACGGCATGGATTTATATAGTGTGACCGAAAAGAATGGTAAAAAATAAAAAAATAAATATATACCTTCCGATGGCCCCCGGTGTCTTGATTCCCTCCGTTCTCCCTTGCCAGCAGCAGTACACTGAAGGACCTGCCGACGTCAGCGTCGCATGACCCGTCACATGACTAAATGACGTAAGCGCAGGTCCTTTAGTCTACCGTGAGCTGCCGGCAAGTGAAGACAAGGAGAGCGGGGGCCGCCAGAAGGTAAATATAATCTTTATTTTTTATTTCATTCTTTTTTTCACAGTTTTCTATTGTACCCAGGTCCGGAAGAGAGTCTCCTCTCCTCTAGACCTGGTTACCATCCGCACATTAGAACGCATGCATTCCGCAAGTCCTTATCTAGTGAAGCGGAATGCATGCGTTCTAATGCAAGTCAATGCCGGCGAAAACGCAGCACTTCCGCACAATAATTGGTAGTGCTACGTTTTTTTCCGCAATGATAATCCGCAGCGGAAATTTCCGCAGCATGTGCATAGCACATGCAGATTATCATTGGGGAACATGACAAGCCTTCTACCATGTGTTTTTTAAGCGTTTCTGCCGCTGCGGAAATGCTTAAAAAACGCATTGTGGGTACACAGCCTTATATTGGAAAGTAGATTAAAACATGATAAAAAATGAAACCTCAGGAGACATGATGTGTTTCTGGTGCTCCCAAAGGATAGTCTGATCTATAACTGCAGAACTTGCCGAATAATCCTTTTCTCCAATTAGCAACTACCTGCCTGTTACTGTAGTTCTTAGACCCATAGTAAAAAAATAAAATAGTTCCTGATAATCTCTCAAATAGAAAAGGTAACTATGAGCATGTGCAGCAAGAAATTTGCTGCTTCTGCATTCTCTAAGAAAGTAAATGTAACATCAACTGATCTTCACTGTACTATTGAAGGAATAGAAGAATCCACACTATCTATAAACACAGAGGTAGTGAGGGAATACTTAGCTAACATAAATGAATTCAAGTCTCCAGGTCCAGATGAATTACATCCTGGGGTACTGAGGGAGATAGCATAGGAAATTATTAAACTACTCTCCATAATCTTTGAAAATTCTTGGAGAATAGAAGTCCCAGAAGACTGGAGAAGAGTAAATGTTGTCCCTATCTTCAAAAAGGGTAAGACGGTGGCCCCAGGGAACTATAGGCCTGTGAGCCTTACTTCTATACCAGGAAAGATCTTTGAACAAATTATGAAACAGCAAGCATGTAAGTATTTGGATAAGAATACAGTAATTAACCAGAGCCAGCATGGGTTTACAACTAATAACTCATGTCAGACTAATTTAATTTCCTTCTATGACAGAATCACTGACTGGGTGGATCAGGGAAACACAGTAGATATAGTATATCTTGACTTCAGCAAATCATTTGACAAAGTATATCATACCATCCTTATTGAAAATATGAACAACTATGGAATGGACTAGGCAACTGTTAGGTGGATTCATAACTAGCTTAGTGATTGGACCCGAAGAGTGTTCATAAATGGTTGCACATCCAGTTGGAAGAATGTCTCAAGTGGGGTACCACAAGGCTCTGTCCTGGGCCATGTGGTGTTCAACATCTTTATCAATGATTTAGATGAAGCAATTGAGAGTAAGCTGATTAAATTTGCTGATGACAACAAACTGATCTTAACAAACTAGAACTGTGGGCAGCAACTAACATAATGTTTTTTTTTAACAAGGAGAAATGCAAAATCCTACATCTGGGCAAGAAAAATGAACAAAGTAAATACAGAATGGGAGGAATGGGGCTAAGCAACAGCACATGTGAAAAAGACTTGGGTATACTAATAGATCACAGACTGAACATGAGTCAACAGTGTGATGCAGCTGCAAAAAAAGGCAAACACAATTCTGGGTTGCATTAACAGAAGCATACAGTCCTGGGTCCTGTGTTTTTCAACATCTTTATTAATGATTTAGATTATGGAATTGAGGGTAAACTGATTAAATTTGCTAATGACACAAAGCTAGGAGGGATAGCTAATACTAGAGAATAGTGAGGATTCAAAAAGATCTTAACAAACTATACCTGTGGGCAGCAACTAACAGAATGGTTTTTAACAAGTACAAATGCAAAATCCTACATCTGGGCAAGAAAAATGAAAAAAGCATATATAGAATGGCAGGAATGGGGCTAAGTAACAGCACATGTGAAAAAGACTTGGGTATACTAATAGATCACAGACTGAACAAGTGAAGTAATTATTCCACTTTACTCCTCTTTGATCAGGCCTCATCTGGAATACTGTGTCCAGTTCTGGGCACCACATCTTAAAAAAGACATGAAGAAACTGGATCAAGTTCAGATTAGAGCGACCAGGATGGTGACTGGTCTGCAAACAATTTCCTATGAGGAATGGTTAGAGGATTTGGAAATGTTTAACTTGCAAAGGAGAAGACTGAGAGAAGACTTAATAGCTGTCTATAAATATCTCAAGGACTGTCACACTGTAGAGGGATCCACTTTATTTAATTTTCATAAAGAAATACTAGAAGCAATGGGGTGAAACTGAATGGGAGAAGACACAGATTAGATATTAGAAAAAACTTTTTGATAGTGAGGGTGATTAAAGAGTGGAACAGGCTGCCATGAAAGGTGGTGAGTTCTCCTTCAATGGAAGTCTTCAAACAGAGGTTGGACAGACATCTGTCTGAGATGGTTTAGTGAATCCTGCATTGAGCAGGGGGTTGGAACAGATGACCCTGGAAGTCCCTCCCAACTCTAACATTCTATGATTCTATGAAATTCTGCTCTCACTTTCTTGTCTTCATTTGTAGGAAGATGTGATCCTAATGGATAATCTGATCTATAGCTGCAGATATGAGAGGTGCAGAGGTTAGAAGAGGTTACGGACAACCTTGTTTTTCTTATCTAATACTGGAGATACTAGGGGTGCTGTCCACCCTGTCTTTCTAATCCAATATTGGTGATACCAGGTGTTATGGGTTCACCAGGTGAGGTGGATTCCCTAAGCCGTATGTCAAGGTGAGCAATGCAAACCAAAGATGATGGCACATCAGAGAAAGATGCAGTGGCATACTTAGAAATCACAGAGCCCCATTGCAAAAGTCCTAATGGCCATCCCTCCCCACACTCCCAAAAACATATTTGGAGTGGTATGTGGCCATTCCTCTCCACGATTTCACCCTGCAGTCCCCTCCCCACAAAAAAGTATGATGACCTCAGAGTGCCTCCAGCAAAATATGATGTCACAACAGTATCCCTCACAAATTATGATGCTGCTACAGTGACCTCATCACATTAAAATTTCCCACAGTGACCCGCAACACAGTGTAATACCCCTCCAACAGCATGATGCCAGGAAAGTGCCTCCTACAGAGTATGATGTCACCACAAGTCCCTTATACAAAGTATGGAGTTTCCACAGACTCCCACACAGCCCTTCACACAGTATCATGGCCACCACAGCCCCCCTGCACCATATGATAGCTATCAAAGCCCCCTATACACAATATGTTTGCCCTCACAGCTCCTCTATACACAGTATGATGGCCCCCACACCTCCTTAAATAAAGTATGATGCTCTCAGAGTTCTTTATAAACAGTATGATGGTTCTCTATATATGGTATGATGACTCCCACAGTACCCTATGTACAGTATGATGATCCTATAGATTTCTATACATGGCATGATAACCCCACGGCTCTCTGTATACATTATGATGGGCCTCGCAGCTCCCTATATACAGTATTAGAAACAAAAGATCCCAATATACAGTATGATGACCCTATAGTCCCCTATACCCATTATTATAGCCCCACAACTCCCTACATACATTTTGATGACCCATGACCCCTATATACTGTCTCACAGCTGTTATATAGAAAATGATGGCCCACACAGCCACCTATATACAGTATGATGCTTCACAGCTACCTATGTACAGTATGATTTCCCCACAGCTACCTATGTACAGTAGGATGGCTCCACAGTTCCCTAAATGCAGTATGATAGCCCTTCAGCTCTTTAAATACAGTATGACTTAAAACTGGAAATACCAGGATTGCTGAGGCAGGAATAAGCTGCTAATACTGCTACCCAACCTACCTTTTTTATCTAATAGTTGACCAGAAGTGATCTAGTAAGAGTATGCTGTTCACACTGATGTCAATCTTATTCTAATCTCATGCGTGATACTGGAGTGCTGAGATAAGAAGAGCTGATCATATTTTTGCCCACTCTGTCTTTCTGATGTAATAATGGATATACACACGTGGTCAAAATTGTTGGCACCCCTCGTTTAATGAAAGAAGAACCCACAATGGTCACAGAAATAACTTTAATCTGACAAAAGTAATAATAAATTAAAAATCTTTGAAAATGAACAAATGAAAGTCAGACATTGCTTTTCAACCCTGCTACCACAGAATTTAAAAAAAATTAAACTCATGAAATAGACCTGGACAGAAATGATGGCACTCTTAACTTAATATTTTGTTGAACAACCTTTTGAGGCAATCACTGCAATCAAATGATTCCTGTAACTGTTAATGAGACTTCTGCACCTCTCGACAGGTTTTTTGGCCCACTCCTCATGAGCAAACTTCTCCAGTTGTCTTGTGTTTGAAGGTTGCCTTTTCCAGACAGCATGTTTCAGCTCTTTCCAAAGATACTCAATAGGATTTATGTCAGGGTTCATAAAAGGCCACTTCAGAATAGTCCAATGTTTTCCTCTTAGCCATTGTTGGGTGTTTTTAGCTGTGTGTTTTGGGACATTATCCTGTTGCAAGACCCATGACCTGCGACTGAGACCAAGCTTTCTGACACTGGGCAGCACATTTCTCTCTAGAATCCCTTGATAGTATTGAGATTTCATTGTACGCTGCACAGATTCAAGACACCCTGTGCCAGACGCAGCAAAGCAGCCCCAGAACATAACAGAGCCTCCTCCACGTTTCACAGTAGGGACAGTGTTCTTTTTTTGATATGCTTCATTTTTTCGTCTGTGAACATAGAGCTGATGTGCCTTGCCAAAAACTTCCATTTTTGTCTCATCTGTCCATAGGACATTCTCCCAGAAGCTTTGTGGCTTGTCAACATGTAGTTTGGCAAATTCCAGTCTGGCTTTTTTATGATTTTTTTTCAACAATGGTGTTCTCCTTGGTCGTCTCCCATGAAGTACACTTTGGATCAAACAATGACAGATGGTGAGATCTGACACTGATGTTCCTTGAGCTTGAAGTTCACCTTTAATTTCTTTAGAAGTTTTCCTGGGCTCTTTTGTTACCTTTCGCATTATCGGTCTCTTTGATTTGTCATAAATTTTCCTCCTGCAGCCACGTCTGAATAATATATGCAACTGTAATCACAGGAACATTAAGCTGCTTGGAGACGGTCTTATAACCTTTACTTTTAACATCCTTGTCTATAATTTTCTTTCTAATCTCCTGAGACAACTCTTTCCTTTGCTTCCTCTGGTCCATGTTGAGTGTGGTACACACCATGTCACCAAACAGCACATTGAGTATCTGTAGCCCTATATACAGGCCCACTGACTGATTACAAGATTATAGACACCTGTGATGCTAATTAGTGGACACAACTTGATTTAACATGTCACATTTGTCACATTATTTTCAGGGGTACCATCATTTCTGTCCAGGCCTATTTCATGAGTTTAATTTCTTTTTAATTCTGTGGAAGCAGGGTTGAAAAGCAATGTCTGACTCTCATTTGTTTATTTTCATAGGGTTTTTAATTTATTATTACTTTTGACAGATTCAAGTTATTTCTGTGACCATTGTGGTCACAAAACTCTTTCATTAAACGAGGGTTATCAACTAGTGATGAGCGAGCACTAAAATGCTCGGGTACTCGTTGCTCGGGTAGAGCAAATTGGAATACTCGGGTGCTCGACCCGAGCAACGAGCCCAATGTAAGTCTGTGGGAAACTCGAGCATTTTTCAGGCGGCTCCCCACGGCGGTCTGCAGAGGGCCTAAAAATTGCCCAAATCGATGGGAACAGTGCTCAATTGACATGGGAACAGCATGGGGAAGACCCCTGGAAGCGTCTCTGACTCCCAGATCACTGCTGTCAACAACATGGTCAGAGTATTACGCCACTTTTACGGACTCACAATAAAACATACAAAAACGAAACCAAAATGGATTTTCCTGGGAAATATGTTAAGGAACATCCTTTCCAGGGTAATGACTTGTATATAAGGCAAAATAAATAACCAAAAACAAAAATACTCCTCCACACTTTGGGTTATGTTCACACGTAGCGTTTTTGATGTGTTTTTGCACTTTTGCATTGCTTTCAACCAAGACAAATGCATTCACCAGGAAATGTCATTCTGACATTTTACAACCTTATTAGGCCATGTGGTGTGTGACACATCATCAGACACATGCATACAGTGCTGAAAAGACATGGGAACAGCATGGGGAAGACCTCTGGATGCATCTCTGACTCCCAGGTCACTGCCTAAAAGTGTGCCCATCAAAAGTGATCCTTGGCGCATGCGAAGATGCCTCCCACCATGCACCTGTCATTGCAGACTTGCAACAATCACTGTCCACGTCCTTGTCCCACTGCAGCGTTTAGTTGTCCCTACCCCATTCCTTGGCATGCAAGCGCAAATATGCAGGCAGCCACCCACCCACCCACAGGCTGCAATACTATACTGCCAAATTTTTGACAGCTGCTTGCACTTGAAGTATGGCCTTTTAGGCTCGTGGAGGCGGAAGCTTTTCATAACCTCATGCCCGTGCCCTCCCCAGTGCACTTACTGGGAAGGACCGCCAAACCACAAACACGGTGAATGTGGCCAGGGACGGTACGGAGCCAGTCCACAACTTTTTTTGCTAAGATTTGTATTTAGCTCGGTGAAAGGACTGGCATAGAGGGAAATTGTATTTACCCTGCGTGTCATTTCTCCCAGGAAGTCCTGTAATTGAGCTTGTTGCAGAAGCAATGGCAGCCCGTCCAACATCAACTCGCATTTGTCGGTGGTGCTTTGACACACACACATCTTTTTTTCCGCATTTAATTTCTTGTATACAGAGTTGGACAATGGCCTGATCTGTAATGCGTTTTGAGAAATAACATGCATAAGCATGGCCGA
This sequence comes from Phyllobates terribilis, assembly GCF_046119375.1. NCBI lineage: Eukaryota > Metazoa > Chordata > Amphibia > Anura > Dendrobatidae > Phyllobates > Phyllobates terribilis. Next base: position 418,004,157 of record NW_027362762.1, on the reverse strand, counting down.
TCCACATTAAAAAAGCAGCTGTAGAGTGTCCAGGAGCCGTCCCCCACACTTTTCTTAGCCAGGGCTGCTTTTTGGCAGGGTTGGACGGGCCCACCAGAGAAACGGAGACTCCTCCGGCGGGCCCTGGCTTCTCCATCTGGAGAGTTCATAGTGCCGAGGTGAGGCCATGATGATGATAGAGGCCACCATCTGCTTAGTTTTCTGTTACTTGGAATGCAAGCGCAAGTATGCAGCCAGCCACCCACCCACAGGCCGCAACACTAAACTGCCAGATTTCTGGGCAACTGCTTTCACTTGAAATATGGACTTTTAGGTTCGTGGACGCGGAAGCTGTCCACAATCTTATGGCGGCGGCGACCAGGTATCCATACTTGGTCCCCAGCCACCATTACTTTTGACTCCGCCTTCCACAAGCACGGATCCCACAACATTACCCGTGCCCTCCCCAGTGCACTTACTGGGAAGGACCGCCTAACCACAAACACGTGGACAGGTGAATGTGGCCAGGGACAGTATGGAGCCAGTCCACAACTTTTTTTGCTGAGAGTTGTATTTAGCTCGGTGAAAGGACTGGCATAGAGGGAAACGGTTTCTACCCTGCGTGTCGTTTCTCCCAGGAAATCCTCTAAAGCTGCTTGCACTTGAAATGTGGCCTGAACATTACTGCTGGTACTTTTCTGTGGGAATTTGCTTGCCTCCTACCAGCCTGGAATATTTCCAGCAAACTATGGTACGACGCCATGGTATTAGCACTGCCCCCATTACCAGTAGCAAAGCCATCCCCAATTTCCTTCTCAGGAATTTTATTTGGTAGACGGAGTGGCTGCCCAAATACATTAGTTTCTCACATAGGAGATGAAGATAGAGTGGCAGAAGGTGCAAGTTTCTCCAGCCTGTTAGATATTAGAGGGTGAACGGCAGCACATTGGATCAGTGGTTAGCACTGAAGCCTTGCAGCGCTGGGATCCTGGGTTCAAATTCCAGCAAGGACAACATCTGCAAGTACTTTGTATTTTCTTACCATGTTTGCGTGTGTTTCCTCCTCAGTAAAAAAGCAGCCATAGAGTGTCCGGGAACCTTCCCACACACATCTCTTAGCCAGGACTGCTTCTTGGCAGGGTTGGACGGTCCCACCAGAGAATCCTCTGGTGTGCCTTGGCTTCTACCTCAGGAAAGTTAATGATAGCACTAACTTTGCAGCTGCTATGGGGCTCTTCAGCGTGTGAGAAAGGATAGCCCTCAGAATCAAATCCTCTGGTGGGCACAATGTTTTTCAATCTGAAACAGCTTCTCAGTGGGAGTTGTATTTCACCACAGCAATATTCTTTAGCTCAGTGAAAGGACTGGCATAGAGGGAAACCGTATCTACCCCGGCTGTCATGTCTCTGTTACCAGGTTCCGCCCATTGTCACACACGACCATGCCTGGCTGTATGTTCAGCGGTGAGAGCCACAGATCAGGCTGCTGTGTTACAGCTTTCAACAACTCTGCAGCACTGGGCGGTTTGTCAATTAAGCATTAAGCATGTTATCTTCAGCACAGCCTGTTGCCACTTGGTCAAGGCAGTGCTGCAGTGCTGTCAGCTTGTGACTGATGTGGTCATTTCGGAGATGGAGGAGGAGGTGCATGAGCTGAACAATGTGATTACATTGAGGTTAAATTGGTGACGCTGTTTTTTATACTAAAGAAAGATCCTATTGTTTTGTTTTTTTTAAGTTATTTTTTAAGACATATGCATTCACCGGGAAATGTCATTTTAATATTTTACAACCTTATCTGGCAATGTGGTGTGTGACACATCATCAGACACATCCTGTTTTATTTATGATGGCCTATTTTTATAGGGACATCAGACGGCCCTTACTATTCTTAAAAGGCCAGCAGTCGGCCCTAGCTATTGTTAGAGAGCCATCAGCCGGCTATGCTTTGTTGTTCCCATTATTAACAAGTGGGTCTCCTATACTGTTATTGCTTATCCAGGGACTGCAAGGGCTGCCTAAAATTTGGACACAACCCAATACCCCTTTGAAGAGACATAGAGGAGGGTCTCAGTAAAAAATATATTCCCATTTTAAAGGAGCGGGTCTCCTATAGTGGTAATGCCCATGCTGTGACTGCAAAGGCTGCCAAAATTGGGGAAAAACCCCACTAAGAATTTGAAGACACATAGAGCAGGGCCACAGTAACAAGGTACGACATGTTCCAATTAGAAAGGAGAGGGTCTGCTATACAGTTATAGGGTATACAGTGAGTCCAACGGCTGACCAATTTTAGGAAAAACCCCACTAAGAATTTAAGGACACACAGAGCAGGGCCACAGTAACAAGGTACGACATGTTCCCATTAGAAAGGAGAGGGTCTGCTATACCGTTATAGAGTATGCAGTGAGTCCAACGGCTGACCAATTTTAGGAAAAACCCCACTAAGAATTTAAAGACACACAGAGCAGGGCCACAGTAACAAGGTACGACATGTTCCCATTAGAAAGGAGAGGGTCTGCTATACTGTTATAGGGTATGCAGTAAGTCCAACGGCTGACCAATTTTAGGAAAAACCCCACTAAGAATTTAAACACACATAGAGCAGAGCCACAGTAACGACAAATTCCCATTAGAAAGGAGAGAGGCTCCCATAGTGTTGGCCTATGCAGTGAATGCAAGGGCTGCCAAAAATTTGGAGGCACTTCAATGACCCTTGGAAGAGACGTGGAGGAGGGCCTCATAAAAAAATGTTCCCATTAGAAATGAGCGAGGCCTCCTATACTAGCAATGCCCATGTATTAAGTGTATGGGCTGACAAACATTTACCCCTGGGGGGTATGCATGAATATACTGTATAAAAAAACATTTTTAAAGGCATCATAAACACCCTTTAAAAAAATTATGTGGGTGTTGTGTAGCACCCTGAGGGCTCGGCTGCTACAGGGGTATTGCACCTCACTCCAGAGGTGTGGTATTCCACTCCCGGGTAAGGATGGAGTGTGGGACTGAGCTCAGTAGGCTGCATGCACTACATACATCCCATTTCCGGGGGACAGAACTACGGTACTCCCACCAAGTATATGTGCAGGTACGACAGCGTCTGTCCCTGGCTGGAGTGGGAGGGGGGTGGAACATCCCAGTAGTGTAGGGGCAGATAGGGGGAGTACTCTGGGTAAAGCTAGGAGCTCATTGGGTGCTAGTCACCTGGGCTCACACATAGAGGGAGGTATATAAGGTGGGCACCATCTTAGATCAGGGTTCAGTTCAGGCAGGAGGAGAAGAGGAGAAGAGTTCAGTCAGGAGGGCTGACAGGGAGCTGTGGCTCCGGCTGGGCCCAGCTCCAGAGCCAAGCCTGCAGAGGAGAGAGGAGAAAGAAAGGCCCAGAGTGGAAGACCAGAGGGAACCCTAAGAACCCAGAATCAGACCAAAAAGGGTGAAGGGTTGGCGGACACGGGTACCGGAACCCGAACTGGTGGAGGCCACTTATCCTCAGCCAGGAACCGGAGGTCGTGGTCAAGATTTGCCACGACCCTCACCAAATCCACCAGAAAGGCACACCAAGTATAGGGTCAGGGAACCCAGAGGAGGTTTGACCACTAAGAGACCCGAGGAAGCTGGCCAAAGGTGGATCCCTGGTGGGAATGGCCAGAGACAGAGAGGGAGAAGGGAGCTCAGGACCACGCTCCAGAACTGCCTGGGGGTTAGCCGAGTCCAGGACCTGGTGGACGCAGCACGGCTCGGGTGGTCACTCAAGGCCAGAGTGACTGAGAGAACACTTGTGAGTAAAACCCCTGAAACTGCATCTCCTGACTCTGACTCTTCTTACTGCACCGTCACAACCCCCCTCATCTTCACCTGCTGCCCTGAGGCCATACCCCTCCCGTTGGGGGTTATACCACCACGCTGCACATCCTTATACACCTGGCCTCAGTGGACTGTTCTGCAGCGGCGGCTTCAAAGCCGCACTCAACGGGTGGCGTAGTCGATCAAGTTAACATCTACTGCCTTAGACTGCCACTTAGTTTGACACCCTGGGCACGGACCGGGTCACCGCCACAAGGACTACTACCCCTACCCAGATCCGGCTCCGGGTATCCCCTGAACATGGCCCAGGGGGTGCGTCAACTTTGGCGTAGTCGGCAGGATAACGTGCCCGCAACCACCGGGTACTGCGTGCCTGAAGAAAAGTTTATCTGTACCGTAAAAAGAAGTCTCCCGCCAATTCCGGAGGGTCCCCGCCATCGGACGCCATCACGGGTCGTTTCCCGCCGGTTGCCCGCCATCTGCAGCTTTTTACCGCCATCCACAGAGTTTCCCGCCACTGGGAGACGATTCCCGCCATCTGGGAATATTTCCCGCCCTGGCAGAGCGGACGCCATTATGGGCGTGCCAGAGGGTGGCAAGAGGCCACCTCCCATCGTGGGCCAGGACCAAGAATGGCGCCAAAAACGAAGACCGCCCCCACCAGCAGAGACTGCAATGATTGAGATGTCCATCAGCGTGGGGGGTCGGCCCCTGGAACTGACAATCACCAAGTTGCCCCAGGACCGCCCTCAATGGGGGCGGATACAGAACAAAAGAGCGGAGATGGGTGCAGCCTGGAGGAGTCTGGAGGAGCCGTACCCGGAGATGGAGGGAGAGGCAGGCAGCACCAACCCTGTGGTCAGGAGCCTGATGCAAGCCACCACCCCACAAGACCTGGTGGAGATCCTGGCACAGCTCCCCTCGAGACCGGGAGCGTGCACAGACCGCGCTGGAGGGCCTCGCACGGAGGATGGCCCAGATGCAGCGAGAAACGCTGACGGAATGGAGCAGGGAGATGGCCCAGCAGGCTGGAACCCGCCAGCGGAGCACACCACCCGCAACGAGGAGCACGCCTGCCCCTGAAGAGGATGCAGAAGGGACGGAGGCCGGAGACGACGCCGCAGAGGGAGCTGAAGAGACGGAGGCAAGTAAAGGGGACGTCACTACCCCAAGCCCAGCCACCGTAAGCCTACCCCCGCTCCCCGTCGCAGAGCCCGAAATCCCACCGATCGTGCCCGTTGCCGCACCGCTACCGCTCCAGACTAGGCCCCAAGCAGGAGCCGCGACCACGCCCCTTGTGACGTCACGCGCCTCAACCCTGAGCGCGGCCAAGCAGGAGACGCCACCGGCCTGGTCGCAGGGCCGAGTACCCCCGGGCGCCGCAGTACCAACAGCGCCCTCTACTGAGCCACCGGCCTGGTCGCAAATTCGAGTACCCCCGGGCGCCGCCGTCTTCACGGTGCCCTTTACCTTCAGGGTACCCCAAGCCTGGTCGCAAGGCCTAGTGATCCCGGGTGCCGCTGCCACCACCGCGCCCTCAACCTCCACAGTGCCGCACCTGGGTGAAGACTTGGTAACCCAGCATATTTGCCCGGATGGGCAGCCTTTTGAGTGGCCACCGGAGTACTACCATCCCCGACTCCGGAAGGAAAGGCCCCTGGATGAGCCCCTGATCCCGGCTCCGGCGCCCGCCAAGATCACCCCACTCTCGCTGGAGGAAGCGCAGTTTGCGTGGGACCCCACTGGAGGAGACCTCATCGGGTTCACTCAAGAGACCCGGGCGGCTGCAGCGGAGCGTGCAGAGTGCTGCCGGCAGCAGTTAGAGGTTTTCGACCGGGAACGGCGAGAGAGGCGGGTCCGCGAGGAGCGGCTGCAAGTGAAGAGTGCAGAGCAGAAGAGCCGAACCCGACGGAACCCCCGTGCAGCTCACGGTCCCCGTGCCACCGGGACTGTAATCAAATTCCAACTGCAGCACGGTTGGGGCTTCATCCGGGATCACCACACGCCAGGCGACGTCTTCGTGACCCGCAGAGATGTCGAGTCCCACCTGCCGGAGGGACACAGAGGTCGTGACCTATACCTGGGTGACGAGGTCACCTTTACCCGGCACCAATGTGCCAAAGGACCCTATGCCCTTCATGTACACCGGTTGACAGAGGAAGAGCTGAGGTGTCAGGAGGAGCAAGAGGACCCGGACGGGTCTGAAGAATACAGGGAGGAAGCATCAGGAGGACGCGTTATTAGAGTACGGTAAAAAAGAACTGTATATAGTTACCCGTCGGGGTATGAGAACTGTTATAAGTACTGCTGCTAGTTAAAATATAGTCCCCGTTGGGACCAGCGAACTGTTACCCGTGTGTCCCTATCCCTTAACAGGCTGAGGACTGTGAACAGCCATTCCTTTTCCCCACTGGCCGAGGACTGAGAGCGGCCACCTCCCCTTGTATATAGTTGCGCTTTCTAAGGCGCCCCCTACTGGTTTTATAGGAAAACTGTTTTTTCTTAAACTGACTGTTGCACTTTTACCTGGTCACAAGCGCACAGTGGCCAGTAACTCAAAGAACATTATTATGAAAGTTTATCTTGTTTAAGTCTGATAATGTTATAGTGTTTTATACCTGTTGTGTATGTTTTTGCAAAAATTTTCTATGTTTTATTATGTTTTGCTCTTTTACAGCCCGAGGACGTGCTGTGATTTACCAGGGGGGAATGTAGCACCCTGAGGGCTCGGCTGCTACAGGGGTATTGCACCTCACTCCAGAGGTGTGGTATTCCACTCCCGGGTAAGGATGGAGTGTGGGACTGAGCTCAGTAGGCTGCATGCACTACATACATCCCATTTCCGGGGGACAGAACTACGGTACTCCCACCAAGTATATGTGCAGGTACGACAGCGTCTGTCCCTGGCTGGAGTGGGAGGGGGGTGGAACATCCCAGTAGTGTAGGGGCAGATAGGGGGAGTACTCTGGGTAAAGCTAGGAGCTCATTGGGTGCTAGTCACCTGGGCTCACACATAGAGGGAGGTATATAAGGTGGGCACCATCTTAGATCAGGGTTCAGTTCAGGCAGGAGGAGAAGAGGAGAAGAGTTCAGCCAGGAGGGCTGACAGGGAGCTGTGGCTCCGGCTGGGCCCAGCTCCAGAGCCAAGCCTGCAGAGGAGAGAGGAGAAAGAAAGGCCCAGAGTGGAAGACCAGAGGGAACCCTAAGAACCCAGAATCAGACCAAAAAGGGTGAAGGGTTGGCGGACACGGGTACCGGAACCCGAACTGGTGGAGGCCACTTATCCTCAGCCAGGAACCGGAGGTCGTGGTCAAGATTTGCCACGACCCTCACCAAATCCACCAGAAAGGCACACCAAGTATAGGGTCAGGGAACCCAGAGGAGGTTTGACCACTAAGAGACCCGAGGAAGCCGGCCAAAGGTGGATCCCTGGTGGGAATGGCCAGAGACAGAGAGGGAGAAGGGAGCTCAGGACCACGCTCCAGAACTGCCTGGGGGTTAGCCGAGTCCAGGACCTGGTGGACGCAGCACGGCTCGGGTGGTCACTCAAGGCCAGAGTGACTGAGAGAACACTTGTGAGTAAAACCCCTGAAACTGCATCTCCTGACTCTGACTCTTCTTACTGCACCGTCACAACCCCCCTCATCTTCACCTGCTGCCCTGAGGCCATACCCCTCCCGTTGGGGGTTATACCACCACGCTGCACATCCTTATACACCTGGCCTCAGTGGACTGTTCTGCAGCGGCGGCTTCAAAGCCGCACTCAACGGGTGGCGTAGTCGATCAAGTTAACATCTACTGCCTTAGACTGCCACTTAGTTTGACACCCTGGGCACGGACCGGGTCACCGCCACAAGGACTACTACCCCTACCCAGATCCGGCTCCGGGTATCCCCTGAACATGGCCCAGGGGGTGCGTCAGTTGCATCACAGACCACGGTCACCCTGGTGATATGGTGTTGGAGGATGAGGAGAAGGAGGAGGACAAGAGCAAATAGCCAAAATCAGGAAGCGTATACCCATGTGTGGGTGTGAAAAGGTGCATGGAAATACACTTCCCAAGAAAAGACACTGGATTTGAGTTTATGTTACGCTGCTATCATTTGGTGGTGTTGAGAAGTCTGGCCCAATCCAGCCCTTGTTCATTTTTATAAGAGTCAGCCTGTCAGCATTTTCAGTTGACAAGCGGATGTGCTTATCAGTTATAATTCCACCAGCGGCACTAAAAAACCCACTCTGATAAAATGCTGGTGGCAGGGCAGGCCAGGACCTCCAAGGCATAGAGAGCCAGTTCATTCCACGTATCCAGCTTGGATACCCAATAATTATAAGGCACAGGGGAATCACGGAGGATGTTGGTACGGTCGGCAAGGTACTCCCTCAGCATCTTCCCAAATTTTGTACTCCTTGTGAGAGTACCCCACGTCTCAGGGCCTGTGCGATCGGAGGGTCTGAGAAAACTCTCCCAGAACTTTGACAATGTTCCCCTGCCTCTGCTGGATTGAAGTTGTGTCTCTCTCGCCTGTACTCCTTGGTTGTCCAACGAAGTGTGCCCTCTGCCGCCAGCGTTTTCAGATGGGAATTTTTTTAATAGTTCCGCAACAAGGGCCTTCTGGTACTGCCACATTTTTGTACACCTGTCCGCCTCAGGAATAAGAGATATAAAGTTCTCCTTGTAGCGTGGGTCTAGAAGTGTCACCAACCAGTAATGACTGTCACCCAAAATTTTAAGAACGCGAGGGTCATGGGAAAGGCAGCGTAACATAAACTCAGCTATGAATTCCAGTCTACTAACAGGCAAGACTTCCGTGTCCTCACCAAGAGGATGACTGACCATGCTCTCCTACTCCACCTCTTCCTCTCTGTCCTCTGGCCATCCACGCTGAACAGACGTTATGACAGCTGTGCAGGTAGTACCGTCTATAGTACATGAAACTAGCTCCTGTCCTTCCTCCTACTCCTCTTCCTCATTGTCACACAATTCACGTTGGGATGAGATGAGGCTTGGCTGTGTGTAATCACCCTGTATGGTTCCTTGCTCCATCTCATCATGCTCTGCCTGCAATGCATCCTCTTTGATTGTGAGCAGAGAGCATTTCAGAAGACAGAGAAGCGGGATGGTGAAATTATGGCGTCATCGCCGCTCACCATCTTGGTGGAGTCCTCAAAGTTTTGGAGGATGGAACATATGTCGGACATCCATGTCCACTCCTGAGGTCTTATGTGTGGAGTCTGAACTGAATACCGATGGCCTTGTTGATGCTGGTACTCAACAATTGCCCTCTTCTGCTCACAAATCCTTCCCAATATCTGCAGTGTAGAGTTCAAACGCGTGGGGACATCACACACCAGTCTGTGAGCCGGAAGCTGCAAACGCTGCTGAAACACTGCAAGGGCGGCGGAAGCTGTAGCTGACTTTCTAAAATGGGCACACAGGCGGCGTACTTTTACAAGCAGATCCGGCAGGATTTGAGAAACCGCTGAACCACGAGGTTAAGCACATGGGCCAGGCATGGTACGTGTGTGAGCTCACCTCAGAGCCGCCACCAGGTTCCGGTCATTGTCACACATGACCATGCCTGGCTGTAGGTTCAGCGGTGTGAGCCACAGATCTACCTGCTCTTTCAGAGCTGTCCACAACTCTTCAGCATTGTGCGGTTTTTCACCTAAGCATATTAGCTTCAGCACAGCCTGTTGCCACTTGTCCGAGGCAGTGCTGCAGTGCTTCCAGCTTGTGACTGATGTGGTCATTTCGGAGATGGAGGCTGAAGAGGGGGAGGAGGCTGAGGAGGATGAGGTGCAGGAGCTGTAGACCGTGGGGGCAACCCTGATTGACCTAGGGCCAGCAATCCTTGGCGTCAGGAGGACGTGTTCCGTCCCAAGGTCCGACTGGGTCCCGGCTTCCACTATGTTAACCCAGTGTGCCATCAGCGAGATATACCGTCCCTGCCCACAAGCACGTGTCCATGTGTCCTTGGTTGGGTGGACTTTACCGGTAACTGCGTTGTTGAGAGCACAGCTAATTTTTTGGGACACGTGCTTGTGTAATGCGAGGACGGCACACCGGGAGAAATAATGGCGCATGGGGACCGAGTACCGAGGGACGGCCGCCGCCATCAAGATGCAGAATGCTTCCGTCTCCACGAGCCTAAAAGGCAACATTTCGAGTGCAAGCAGTCGTGAAATGTGAGAATTTAGTAGTGTGGCCTGTGGGGCATTGACTGCATATTTGCGCTTGCGTTCCAAGGACTGGGGTATGGACAACTGACGCTGCACTGGGACAAGGACATGGACGTGCTTCCTGATGCTGCAACTTGAGAGTGTGTAACGACAAGTGCAGGGCAGGAGGCATCTTCGCAAGCACCATGGAGAGGGGATTGGCTTGCATGCACAACAGCGGAAGAAGCAATGGTGCCACCCGCAGACACTGTTCCTAGACCCTGGGGTTCGGCCCACAAAGTCGGGTGCTTTGCTGCCATGTGCCTGATCATGCTGGTGGTGGTCAGGCTGGTCTTTTCGCCACCCCTGCTGATGCTGGCCTGGCAGGTGGTGCAAATGGTCTTTTTGGGGTTATCGGCAGAGTCTTTAAAAAACAACCAGACTTGGGAAGACCTAACAGTTGTACTGGCAACTTCCTTCGTGTTGGTGTTTCAGGGAACGGTTGCCTGCCTTCTGTCTACAGCCACCACACTGCTTCTTCCTGCCTGTTGGGGTGCTCTGCCTCCCTCCCCCTGTGTGCTGCTGTCCTCGCTCTGCATGTCCTCCTGCCACATTGGGTCAGTTACTATATCATCAACCACCTCGTCTTCAACTTCCGCACCCTGGTCCTCCTCCTGACTTTTTGGCAATTGTGTCTCATCATCGTCCACCTCTTGTGACACTTTCCCACCGTCGCCTTCATGTGACCGTGGCTGCTCAAATATTTGGGCATCGCTACACACGATCTCCTCTTGCCCCGCTTCAAGTGGACCGGGCGAGAGGCCGAATCTATAGATGGAAAAGTAAACAGCTCTTCAGAGTGTCCAAGTGTGGGATCAGTTGTCTCTGGGTACTTGGCATGGTGGGAGGAAGGAGGATCAGGGTGAGGAATATGCGGTCCAGACTCACGGCTACTGAGACTTGATCGTGTGAAAGACAGGGTGGTGGTGGTGGTGGCTAAGTGACTGGAAGCATTATCCGCTATCCAACAAACAACCTGTTGACACTGTTCTGGGTTCAATAGTGGTGTGCTGCGGTCCCCTAGAAATTGGGACAGGAAGGTCAGGCGAGAAGATGTGGGTGTTTGTTGTGGCACAATTTTGGCTTGCCCACGGCCTTGTCCTCGGCCTCTGCATGCACCATTACCATCACATCCAGTTCCCCGTCCCTTGCCATGTGCCTTGCCCATTTTAAATGGAGGACAGTATCTTCCACGCTCACTACAAATTACTGAGTTTGGAGCGAACTTATATGTGATCCTTGTAATGGAAAAAACAGAGTTTTAAATACCTGGCCTGTAGGTAAGTAGTTTGAGCAGCAAACTGCGGTGAATTGCTTCACTGACACACTGAAAGAAATTTTTAATGGAGGCCAGAAATGGCAGTATTTTCTGACAACGTATCTAACAGCAGCAGAAGGCAGAATTGGAATGGAGCCTCTTGTGCTATATGCACTGCAGTTTGCTATATACACTGCCTGCCTATACACCCTGCCTGCCTGATATCTCTGCAGATGGATTAGTCCTCAAAAGGACTGTTTGTTAAGATGGATATGTGTAATGTATGGTTTTTCTCCCTACACTACCTAATACACAAGCAAATCTGTCCCTGACGCAGCAGCACCTCTCCCTACACAATCAAATGGCGCAGAAAAACTGTGTTCTCTGGATTGCTTTTTAAGCAAATAATGAGGATTAAGATCCAAAGAAAAGTATTCCTGGCCCCCTAGACCTGGGCCTTTGTATAGAAATATCTAACAGCAGCAGAAGGCAGAATTGGAATGGAGCCTCTTGTGCTATATGCACTGCAGTCTGCTATATACACTGCCTGCCTATACACCCTGCCTGCCTGATATCTCTGCAGATAGATTAGTCATCAGAAGGACTGTTTGTTAAGATGGATATGTGTAATGTACGGTTTTTCTCCATACACTACCTAATACACAATCAAATCTCTCCCTAACGCAGCAGCAGCTCTCCCTACGCTGTCTGATCCGGAGTGACTGTGACGAGCATGGCGGCGCCAGGTCTGATATAGACCTGATGACTCTGTGCGGCCAGCCAATCACTGTAATGCCCATAACCAACATGGCTACGGCATTACAGTGCATGGCAGGCAATCCCTGCATGTTCATTGGCTCTCTAAAGAGCGCCAAACATTCAGGGAGGGGACCCGAGTTCCCACCCGAGCAACCCAGAAATACTCGGCGAGCGCCGAGCATCTCGAGCAGTGAGATGCTCGGGCGAGCACCGAGCAGTAGCGAGCATGATCGCTCATCACTAGTACCAACAATTTTGACCACGTGTGTAGATTAGTGATGAGCGAGTATGTTTTGTTAACCCTTTCGCTGAGTATGCTCGAGTGAGCACCAAGTAGTTACAGCTGCTCAGTGATATATTTGAATGACTCATGTGTGCATGATTTGCGACTGTTTGATAGCTTTATTACATGTGAGGAATGTCTATTTCCTACACATTCCTCACATATACTAAAGCTTTCAAACAGTCGCAAATCATACACATGGGAGTGATTCAAACATATCACAGAGCAGCTGTAACTACTCGGTGCTCGCCCGAGCATACTCAGCGAAAAGGTTAACAAAACATGCTCGCTCATCACTAGTGTAGATACATTATGTTGTATTGCTTATTTCCAGGTCACAGCTTCCTAGTACAAATGCTCATAGGCACCTGTCTTAATAACATTCTAGAGCAGGTTTAATGTAACAAGACACAGACAATTTTAATTTTATAGTGATTACCAATTGACAGGATATATTCACAGAGAATTGACTTTGAGTTGAATTTAATGAAATTCACAGGTCCCCGCAAATTCGAACACTGTGCGATTCGATAAATAAGAATAAGCACATTTCACATACTCCTGAAGACTCAGACAGTGTGTTTCACTGGCTTCCCTATAATGCCCGGCAGCTATCACTTTACATGGTCTAGCAGAGGCAATTGTGGCGCCCCTGAGGGTTCGGTCGCCACAAGGGGGGATACTGCAGACTGTCAGCAGGTGTAGCGTCTCCTCACCCAGGTAAGGAAGGTGCACTGGTGAGGACCCTGAATCTACATTCAACACTACACACTCCTGACTTTTGGGAGGCAAGTATGCACCATAGTGCTGCCTCAGCAGGATCACAAGTGAGGGGAACCAAAAGTTAGGGGAACCATGTAGTGGGTGAAGGGTAGAACACAGTTTTAGTTTGCACACATAGTTTCATATATAATAGCCAGCCATCTTAAGCACAAGGTTCTTTGATTGTGGTCTTTGCAGCTGTCAGTGGCCTTGTGTAGGAGCCTGCAGTGTGCTGAAGATACACGGTCCTCGTGCCCTGACCTTAACAGGAGGAGCGGGAAGGAGTTAACAGAGTCTCTACCCCGGTCAAGTTCCCTTGCTTGAGAAGGTTGGGAGCTTTAGTGACAGCTCCACAAGCAAAAGGATCCCAGGGAGCACGGACGGAGCAGTGTACGCCACCTGTACTCTCCATTCTGGCCCTGTCAGAGGGATTCCTGCTGCAAGAGGGGTGACCGGCCCCCGATATCTGACTTTGCTACTTCATGTCTCAGTCAGAAAAGCCCGGAGGCTTAGTGGATCCCGGGAGGGATACAGACGGAGCGGCCTACGCCACCTGTACCCCTCTACCTGCGTTTATTCAGTGGGACCCAGCCTTTGCACGCACACACACAGGAGAGGTTCAAAGGGGACTGTTAGGAACACTCGGAGGGTCCTGATCGAGGTACCTGAATTCCTTGGGTGTGCTAAGCCCTCATCCCCGGTGGCCGCAGTGATCCGTGAGGAGCAGGGAGAAGCCTTGCCGCTGCTTAAAGGAACTGTGAGTAAAAGACCTGGAAGACTATCCCTATGGCCTCTGGTTCCTTCATTTCTGCACTGCACCACACAGCACTGAGTGACCCAGGACTACTCTTCCCATCCTCCTGTCACATCTGCCCTGAGGCCCTGCTCCGCCTGTGGGGAGTTATAACATCGCCTGCTGCCACTACATCCAGCCTCAGAGGACTGCTAGCAGCGCTGGTGGCGCATCACCAGACACCACAGGTGGCGTAGTCGATAATACCACTCAACCCTGATAGCCCATTACTTTCATGTGACGGCCCAGGGCACGGAACGGGTCCAGGCCACGACTGCCTCCCCAACATCTGACCCGGCTCCGAGAACCCCATTTCCCAGTGAGGGCTGTGAGCGTCACACCATCAGGGTGGCTATCACAGCCAGTATAAACTGGGAACTGGCTAAAAAATGCCATTTTATGATTTTCAGTGTAGGGAGAGGCTATGAGGGCACACAGCTCTTTCCACACAGGGAAAGAAAAAGGCCTAATCTGATTGTGGTGTACTACTTTAATGCTGAAGCAGATTGAAAATGAGAGTGTTAGTCTCAGTCTGTGAATATCAATCCAAAGCTTCAAGTGATATAGGAAGGTGCTGTACATGTTGTCCCTCTGTGTAACTGTAAATTGATTGATCTGAGATATACAGCTGTAATAGCACCTTAATAGTAGCTTTTTTATTCTTGACACATCACAAACAAGGAGGGCAGTATTAAATTCCTCACTTCTAATTATGCTACTAAAACAAAATTCAGAATCCAAGGCTTGTGTATCATGGAAAGTGTGCTTCCTGCATTGGAAACCAGGCAAGCCATTATTTTAATATCCAAAAGAGAAATCTCTACTAGCACCACTGCTTACAATCCATTTACAACAAGCTAGATAGGTTGAGGTCACTTTGACATTAATATGGCTATGTTAGAACTAAAGAGCTCAAAACAAGTTCAATCGACTCATAGGAGACCTTGGAGTATCATACAAATGTATTAAGAAAAACATGAGTTTCTCTGGAATAAGACATCACAGGTATCTAGATATCATTTTATTCAAATTTCTATGACCTGCACGCCCATATGATGGCTTTAGAGGGTTGATCATACTGACAGATTCCTTTTAACATCCATGCCCAAGAGAAGGTGTGGACTTTTCTGGACTTATTGCTAAATTGTAGTCCTTTCAGTAGGCATCAACTTGCATCAGGAGTGCCGAGGGAATGTGCTTAAGTTTGAATAGAGCCAAATTCATCATCAGCAGGTTGGAAAGGGTATGACATGCCAGTTGGCGAGACAAAGACATAGTCAGAAGACAGTTGGGGGCTGAAATCAGATTGGAATTACAGGTACATGGAGAAAAATCTATAAAAGCAAAATAGGAGACGTCATCAGAAGGCGTGGTTTGTCACCAAAATAAAATGCAGCTGACAGCTGAAAGCAGAGAGCAGAGATTTAAGCTCTTTACTAAAAGGAAAATATAATACCCAGTTCACAGTAGTAAAGTGCACTCTATCTGTAAATGTTATGATTATTAGGAAATGTAATATAATAATGTCCTAGATAATTTATGCAGTACTGCTATAATATTTTGCATCACAATTAGATTTAATCACAAAGGGATGGAAGTCATCTGAAATTGTAAATTACTTAGTCCAAATATTTTGGATTTACTACTAGACAAATATGCAACATGTCCTTTATGTGGAAATGATAAAATATTAATTTATTCATGCTACCGACCAAATGTTATAGCTTTATTAGATAAGTCTGTTTATCTCCTGTGACTGAACATTAAGTTATTCTGAAGTCCTTAGTATTAATTTCCCCAGCCACTTCATAAAGTTGTTAGAAATTAATATTCATTTACAATATATTAAGAATGTGCAGGGTATTAGAGATGCTGCTCAGATGGATTAAGGCACAGTCACCGTTTCTGTAAAAATAATACAGGAAAAGGATGTAGTCGTGATACCATGGTGAGCAGTTAAAGACATTCTACTGTACATCCCAAAATGTTGGATACATAGAGAATATGGATAGCAAAATAGAAGACGCAGCATATAAAGTTCTACTAAAACCAAAGATTGATTGGATAAGAGGTTATGCCATAAAAGTACAAGACTATAATATTCCCTTAAAGAAGCAATCTTATTAACCTTTATATTGCCTAAACCTATTTACGTTTATATATAGTGCATTGTAAATGCGGTAATATACTCACCAATCACAGCCTTCCCCGGTTTCCAGTGCCGCTCTTGTTCTCTTTTGTGTCACATGACTTCTACTCTGACTTTTCGGATCACACTGGGCTCTTTGTGTGAGCCGAAGTGATTATTAAAAAGTAAGTTTATGGACCATCAGAACAAGGCTTTATGCATTTAAATTGCAAAAGTGACATCGAGCTCACACATAGACCTCAGTGTGATCTGACAAGTTAGAAGAGAATCATAGCAATGCTGAAAGCCAGGCACGACGGCAATTTGTGACTATATTTCTACATTTAACAGCTGTCCAACATTTTGGTGAACCATAGAGAGCCAGCAAAAGGTTATAAAGCAAAAAAATAATACTCATCTCACAATTCACCTCTTCGGCAACCTTCAATGCTCATTGTCCCTTGTACGGTTCTCAGCACCATTTTTTACCAACACCGCAAGCTGATGTTTCTGTGCATGTGTGTCATATGTTTATAACATCGTAATGTCACAATGTGCACAGCAACCTTTTGACATGGAAGTGCAGGGACATCCCAGGCCTTGTAGCAGCTGGAAGTCCCAGCCTAGTGTGAGCAGTACAAGGGTTTCATTGTGCGATGGCGGTAAGCAGATGCGCCATGCACCATACCTGGGACAGCAATCAGCGTTATCGCTGAAGAGGTGAGCGATGAGGTATTAGTGGCTTTTTTTTTCTACATATAACATTTATTACGCTCTGAAGTTTTTTCAGAGCCCAAAGCATAATTAGGGACATTTCATTTGTGGAGAATAAATTTTCTCTGAATCAAATTACCTGGTTAAAGCTGTTTGATTTGGCGAATTGCAATCTCATCAGATCCGCTCATGTCTAGATTCAGGTTCAATAGAATTGAATTTACTTTAGTAATACCTAACTCTTCTAGTGATGGAGTATCTATTCCCAGTGCTTCAGCTACAATTCTCCAATACTCACAGTCCCTGACTTATCAACATCTGACATACATGCAGCCCCTAGTTACGAATAGTTGTTGTTAAAAAAAATGAATACTCACTTCACTCACTCACCGTTCACTCTCCAGCCGCCCTGCTGATCGCCGCAACCATCTGTTCCTATTCTCTCAGTGGTCACATGCCGCATCTTTGGCCTCAACTTCTGTCCATGTCCACGCACCGAATATCACTGCACATCATAAGTTTGCAACATTGATGTTGTGACCTTATGGTGCACAGCAACCTTCGAGGCCTGGAAGTGCCTGAAAGCCCTGACCTATAGTGAAGAGGTCTGAGATGTGGTGCGATGTTGCAAGAGGAGAACCAGATGGCAGGTAGAAAGCAAACGGTGCATCTAGAAAGGTCAGCAATGAGGTCAATTTTTTTTTTTCTCTTTTTTGCCAGTCCTGTTACTATTTCTATACAAATTTAGGTTATCGACAAACCTACAGAACTTATCTACTTCGCAATCCGGGGTCTGCATATATGGATTCTTCTTTCAAGTGTGTTATTTGTTGGCACTAAATCACATGGATGGAGAGGGTGATCGTTCAAGAAATAGAACAATGATTTTCTATTTATCGTGGTCTGGACACCATATTACCTATCCAAACTTAATAGGACACACAGACACAGTATAATTGCCATAAGAATGCATGTCAGTCACCAAGTCCAAGAACAGCATGCATTGCTTACAAAATGAATGGTCATTCAGGTAATAGGCAGTTTAATTCTGAGTTAGCCCCCATTAATTGGACATTACTAAGGTTGTTTGCCTTAAAGAAGTCAAGGGGTTTAATACACTCCTAAGAAACATCAGAGTGTAATACATATTTTTTCCAGGCAATCGAATTTTACACTGCAAGTCAGATTCTTGGGGAAAATTCTGCAAACCTGATGATTCAATCTTCTCTACTGTACACTCATGGTAAACTGTGCCAGTTCTTACCATTGGTCTAATTTCTAAGTGCTTGGGGTCAGAGCTAGCATCATTGTCATTGGCATAAATTTCACACTGCCTGTCAGCCACCTCTCCTGTCTGTTCCTTGGATAGCACAATGTCTCCCTCCATATCCACATCCTGCTCTCCTTCCTCTCCTCCTCTTCCCTTCCCCACCTTCATCAGCAAGTAACATTGCCTGTGAGTGGTCCTTACAGCACCAAAACAACGAAAAAAATTGTTGAAGTAGACGTTCTTCTAGTAACATAGTAACATAGTTTTTAAGGTTGAAGGAAGACTAAGTCCATCTAGTTCAACCCATAGCCTAACTTGTTGATCCAGAGGAAGGCAAAAAAAACCATGTGGCAAACACTAAGTTCCACATTGAGGAAAAAAATTCCTTCCCGACTCCATACGACAATCAGACTAGTTCCTTGGATCAACGCCCTATCAAGGAATCTAGTATTTATAACCTGTAATATTATACTTTTCAAGAAAGGCATCCATGCCCTTCTTAAATTTTAACAGTGAATCACTCATTACAACATCATGCGGCAGAGAGTTCCATAGTCTCACTGCTCTTACAGTAAAGAATCCCCGTCTGTGATTATGATTAAACCTTCTTTCCTCCAGACGTAGAAGATGCCCCCTTGTCCCTGTCTCAGGCCTCAGAGTAAAAAGATCAGTACAAAGGTCTTTGTACTGTCCCCTCATATACTTGTACATAGTACTAAGATCACCCCTAAGCCTTCTTTTTTCCACAGTAAATAACTCCAAGTGTAATAACCTGTCTTGGTATTGCAGACCCCCCAGTCCTCTAATAACCTTGGTCGCTCTTCTCTGCACCCGCTCTAGTTCAGCTATGTCTTTCTAATACACCGGAGACCAGAACTGTACACAGTATTCTAAGTGTGGTCGCACTAATGACTTGTATAGAGGTAAAATTATGTTCTCCTCATGAGCATCTATGCCTCTTTTAATGCATCCCATTATTTTATTTGCCTTTGCAGCAGCAGCCTGACACTGGCCACTAAACGTGAGCTTGTTGTCCACCAATACACCCAGGTCTTTTTCAGTTACAGTTTTGCCCAGTGTTTTACAATTAAGCATATAATTATACATTTTATTTCCTCGGCTAAAGTGCATTACCTTACATTTATCCCCATTAAAGCTCATTTGCCATTTATCAGCCCAAGCTTCTAGTTTACATAGATCCTCCTGTAATATAAAATTGTCCTCCTCTGTATTGATTACCCTGCAGAGTTTAGTGTAATCTGCAAATATTGAAATATTACTCTGTATGCCCCCTACAAGGTCATTAATAAATATGTTAAAAAGAAGGGGGCCCAATACTGACCCCTGTGGTACCCCACTGTTAACTGAGATCCAGTCTGAGTGTTTTCCATTAATAACCACCCTTTGTTTCCTATCACTGAGCCAATTCTTAACCCACATACATATATTTTCCCCTATCCCCAATGTTCTCATTTTATGTATCAACCTTTTCTGTGGAACCATATCAAAAGCTTTTGAAAAGTCCATATACACAACATCCACTGCATTTCCTTGGTCCAGTCCAGAACTTGCCTCCTCATAAAAACTGATCAGATTTGTTTGACAGGAACGGTCCCTCGTAAACCCATGTTGATATTGGGTCATGAGGTTATTCTTCTTGAGATACTCTATCATAGCATCTCTTAGGAAACCCTCCAGGATTTTACCCACAGTAGAGGTTAAGCTTACCGGCCTATAATTTCCTAGTTCAGTTTTTGTTCCCTTTTTGAATATTGGCACCACATCTGCTATACGCCAGTCCTGTGGTACAGACCCTGTTATTATGGAATCTTTAAAGATTAAAAATAATGGTCTATCTATGACATTACTTAATTCCTGCAGTACTCGCGGGTGTATCCCATCCGGGCCCGGGGATTTGTCAACTTTAGTGATTTTTAGACGCCCAGTACTTCCTGCTGGGTTAAGCAAGTGACATTTACTGGAGAATTTTTGTTATCACTAATCATGTTTTCTGTCATGCGATTTTCTTGCGTAAATACTGTTGAAAAAAAAATCATTTAGCATATTGGCTTTTTCCTCATCCTCGTCCACCATTTCACCCAGACTATTTTTAAGGGGGCCAACACTATCATTTTTTACTTTTTTACTATTTATGTAGTTAAAGAATATTTTGGGGTTATTTTTACTTTCTCTGGCAATGATTCTCTCTGCCTCAATCTTTGCTGCCTTGATTTGTTTTTTACATAATTTATTTAATTTTCTATATGTATTTAATGCCTCATCACTACCTACTTGCTTTAGCTCTCTAAATGCTTTCTTTTTGTCACTTATTGCGCCCCTTACAGCTCTATTTAGCCATAGTGGTTTCCTCCTATTTCTAGGATGTTTTTTCCCAAGGGGTATATATTGTGCACAGGTCTTATTCAGGATGTTAATAAATGTCTCCCATTTGCTTTGTGTAGCTTTATGTCTCAGGATATCGTCCCAGTTTATTGCACTAAGATCATCTCTTAACCGTTGGAAATTTGCCTTCCTGAAGTTTAGTGTCCTTGTAACCCCTCAACTACACATCTTATTAAAGGTTACATGAAAACGTATTTTTTTGTGATCACTATTACCCAAGTGACCCCCAACTCGTATATTTGATATGCGGTCTGGCCTATTGGTTAATATTAGGTCTAGCAGTGCCCCCCTTCTTGTTGGGTCCTGAACCAGTTGTGAAAGGTAATTGTCTCTCATAGTAGTCAAAAACCTATTTCCTTTGCTTGAACTACATGTTTCTGTCCCCCAATGTATTTCAGGGTAGTTGAAGTCCCCCATAATAATGACTTCTCCTTGAGTCGCTGCTTCATCTATTTGCTTTACGAGGATATTCTCCGCTACTTCCATTATTTTTGGAGACTTATAACAAACCCCTATCAGTAATTTATTATTTTTTCCCCCTCCCCTTATCTCCACCCACAGGGACTCTACATTTTCATTAGATTCACATATATCCTCCCGCAAGACAGGTTTTAAGGATGATTTTACATATAAACACACACCCCCCCCCCTCGCTTGTTTGTACGGTCATTTCTGAACAGACTATAGCCCTGTAAATTAACTGCCCAGTCATGGCTCTCGTCCAGCCACGTCTCAGATATCCCTACCATGTCATAATTATTTTCCAACAAAATTAATTCTAATTCCTCCATTTTGTTGGTGAGGCTTCTGGCTTTAGTGTACATGCATTTTATGTATCTCTCTGTACCTCTATTACATAGTTACATAGTTACATAGTTACATAGTTTATAAGGCCGAAAAAAGACAAGCGTCCATCCAGTTCAGCCTATTTCTTGTGCACTACAGCTATTCCGCAGCGTTGATCCAGGGGAAGGCAACAAAAAACCATGCGGTATAGGCCAATTTACATCATTGAGGAAAAATTCACTTCCCGACACCAATCTGGCAGTCAGATTAAATCCCTGGATTAATTAACTAAGCATAAGATGTAATTTTATTGTTCTCAAGAAAGGCGTCCAGGCCTCTCTTGAACCCATTAAGTGAGTTGGACATCACCACTTCCTCTCCCAGAGAGTTCCAGAGTCTCACGGCTCTGACCGTAAAGAATCCCCTTCTATGCTGGTGCAGGAACCTCCTTTCCTCCAGACGCATAGTGTGCCCCCTCGTCTTTGTCACCATCCTTGGTATAAACAGGTCATGGGAGAGATCTCTGTACTGCCCCCTGATGTATTTATACATGTTTATGAGGTCTCCACTAAGCCTTCTCTTTTCCAACGTAAATAGGCCTAATTTTGACAACCTCTCTGGGTATTCTAGTCCCTCCATTCCCTTTATTACCTTAGTCGCCCTCCTTTGTACCCTCTCTAGCTCCAATATGTCTTTCCTGAGCACCGGAGCCCAGAACTGTGCACAATATTCTAAGTGCGGCCTTACCAGCGCTTTATACAGAGGAAGAACAATGTTCTCATCATATGCCCCTATTCCTCTTCTGATGCATGCCATGACTCTATTTGCCTTCGCAGCTGCTGCCTGACACTGGGCACTCCAATTTAATTTGCTATTAACCAAGACGCCCAGGTCCTTCTCCATGTCAGATTTCCCTAACGGTTTCCCATTTAATATGTATGGGTGACTGCTGTTTTTCTTTCCCATGTGCATGACCTTACATTTATCGGCATTGAACCCCATTTGCCATTTTTTGGCCCAACTCCCCAATTTATCTAAATCCTCCTGTAGTTGTGCCCTATCCTCATCTGTATTAACTACTTTACAAAGTTTAGTATCATCTGCAAATATTGCTATTTTACTATGCAACCCTTCCACTAGATCATTAATAAATATATTAAATAATATAGGGCCCAAGACAGACCCTTGTGGCACCCCGCTAGTAACCCTGACACACCCTGAGCTTACTCCATTGATAACCACTGCTTTCTATGACTCAGCCAGCTATTTACCCACTTGCACACATTATCCCCCAGACCAAGCATTCTCATTTTATAAACCAACCTTTTGTGTGGCACGGTATCAAACGCTTTGGAGAAGTCAAGGTACACAACATCCACTGACTCTCCCCGGTCCAGCTGTGAGCTCACCTCCTCGTAGAAGGCGATCAGGTTTGTTTGGCAGGAGCGATCCCTCATGAATCCATGTTGATATGGAGTTAGACAGTTATTATCATTAAGATATTCTACAATAGCATCTTTAAGAAATCCTTCAAACAATTTACCCACAACAGACGTTAAGCTGACTGGTTTATAGTTCCCAGGGTCACTTTTAGACCCCT
The DNA here is from genome assembly GCF_046119375.1 of Phyllobates terribilis. NCBI lineage: Eukaryota > Metazoa > Chordata > Amphibia > Anura > Dendrobatidae > Phyllobates > Phyllobates terribilis. Next base: position 417,981,397 of record NW_027362762.1, on the reverse strand, counting down.
TTTTGAATATTGGTGCCACATTTGCTTGGCGCCAGTCTAGTGGGACAGTCCCTGTCCATTAAGAGTGCTTGAATATAAGATACAGCGGTCTGTCTATCACATTACTTAATTCTTTTAGTACCCGGGGGTGTATGCCATCTGGGCCTGGTGACTTGTCTATTTTGATATTATTTAGGCGTTTCTGAACTTCCTCCTGGGTTAGGTGGGTGATATTTAGCAGAGAGTTTACTTTATCACTCTGCATTTCCTCCGATAAATTGTTTTCTTTTGTGAAAACAGTGGAGAAGAAGCTATTGAGTAGGTTTGCTTTACCCTCATCGCCCTCTATGATTTTACCCAGGTTATTTTTCAATGGGCCAACTCCATCAGTTTTAATCCTTTTACTGTTTATATAGTTAAAGTACAGTTTGGGATTCGTTTTACTTTCCTTGGCAATTAGTCTCTCTGTCTCCTCTTTTGCTATTCTTATTTGTTTCTTACAGATTTTGTTTTTTTCCCTATAAGATATTAGCGCTTCCTCACTGCCTTCTTGTTTAAGTTTACCGAAAGCCCTTTTTTTGTTTTTCACTGCCCTCTTGACTTCCTTATTTAGCCACATTGGCTTCCTCCTATTCCTAGCCCTTTTATTCCCATAAGGTATGTACCTTCTACAGTGACTATGTAGGACTGTTTTGAAAATTTCCCATTTTCTATCCGTGCTCCTATTACTAAAGATACTATCCCAGTCTATAAGGTGAAGGGCATCTCTTAGCTGATCAAACTTTGCCCTCCTGAAATTCAGTGTTTTTGTGACTCCCTTGCTGGGCACCCTACTGAAGCACATGTGGAATTGTATAATGTTGTGGTCACTATTTCCCAGGTGCCCCCTGACCTGCACCTCAGTTATTCTGTCTGGCCTGTTAGTTAATATTAAGTCTAAAAGGGCTGTCCCTCTAGTTGGTTCCTGCACAAGTTGTGACAAATAATTGTCTTTGATAATTGACAGAAACCTGTTTCCTTTCTGAGATCTACAGCTTTCGGTTTCCCAGTCTATATCGGGGTAGTTGAAGTCCCCCATAATAATCACCTCGTTATTTTTTGCTACTTCGTCTATTTGTCTCATTAATAGACTTTCCGTGGCTTCTGCTATATTTGGTGGTTTATAACAGACTCCTATGATAATTTTATTATTGTTTTTTGCCCCATGTATCTCCACCCATAAGGACTCGACCTCCTCATTTCCCTCCCATACATCCTCCCGTATTGTAGGCTTTAGACACGTCTTTACATATAGACAGACTCCACCCCCTTTCCGATTTCTTCGATCCCTTCTAAACAGACTGTAACCCTGTAAATTAACTGCCCAGTCATAGCTTTCATCTAACCATGTGTCGGTTATTCCCACTATGTCATAGTTACCTGTAGATATTTCTGCTTCCAGTTCATCCATCTTGTTTGTCAGGCTCCTGGCATTTGCTAGCACGCAGTTTACACGATTTTGTTTTGTTCCAATCTTCTCCCTGTGGATTGTATTAGAAATTTTCTTACCTCCCTTCCAAGTATCTTGTCTTGGACCTTCTTTGTTGCACTTCATATCTTTCATTAGTATGTTCTCTGTTGCATGTTCGTGTCCGACGTTTTTCTTCCCATCCCCTCTTCTTCTAGTTTAACGCCCTCCTGATGAGTGTTGCGAGTCTCCTGGCGAATGTGTGTTTCCCGGGTTTGTTGAAGTGTAGTCCGTCTCTGGCAAGGAGTCCGTCATAGAGGTAATTCACACCGTGGTCCAGTAATCCAAATCCTTGTTGTCTGCACCATCGTCTCAGCCAGTTGTTCACATCAAGGATCCTGTTCCATCTCCTGACGCCATGCCCGTCTACTGGAAGGATAGAAGAAAAAACTACCTGCTCATCCAGTTCTTTTACTTTCTTCCCCAATGCTTCAAAGTCCTTGCAGATTGTCGGTAGGTCCTTCTTTGCCGTGTCATTGGTGCCTTCTTACTATATTGATTGTTCTAACCCCACCCCCAATTTCTTTATTTGTGCCCAGGTCACTATCTGCACTATCTTCCCCACCTATAAAATGAATACCCTCCCCCCCAATCCCTAGTTTAAACACTCCTCCAACCTTCTAGCCATTTTCTCCCCCAGCACAGCTGCACCCTCCCCATTAAGGTGCAGCCGGTCCCTAGCATAGAGTCTGTAGCCAACTGAGAAGTCGGCCCAGTTCTCCAGGAACCCAAATCCCTCCATCCTACACCAGTTCTTGAGCAACTTATTTATCTCCCTAATCTCCCGTTGCCTCTCTGGCGTGGCACGTGGTACCGGTAGTATTTCAGAGAATACCATCTTGGAGGTCCTTGCTTTCAGCTTGCAGCCTAATTCCCTGAAATCATCTTTAAGGACCTTCCACCTGCCTCTAACTTTGTCATTTGTGCCAATGTGCACCATGACCGCTGGGTTCTCACCAGCCCCTCCCAGTAATCTGTCAACCCGATCAGCAATGTGCCGGACTCGAGCGCCAGGTAGGCAGCACACTGTTCGACGATCCCTGTCTTTGTGACAGATTGCCCTATCTGTTCCCCTAATAATTGAGTCCCCCACTACCAGCACCTGCCTGGCCTGCCCTACTCTCCTATTTCCCTCTTTACTGGAGCTGACACTCCTCCGACTTTCAGGGGACATGCCTTGCTGCAGCAGTGCTACCCCTGTACCGTCACTCCCCTCATCTGCCAACTTTGCAAACTTATTGGGGTGTGCCAGATTAGGACTAGCCTCCCTGGCACTATTCCCTCTACCACCCCTTCTAACTGTCACCCAACTAGCAACCTCACTGTCCTGCAGCTCCCGACTACCACCCTCCCCCACATCTACCCCAGTGAGCTGCTGCTCAGTGAGCAGCAGACTCCTTTCCATGTTGTCAATGGATCTCAGTGTTGCCAGCTGCTCATTTAGATCCAGTATCTGGGCTTCCAAACGCACCACGTGCACACATCTCGCGCAGCAGTAAGCAACCTCGACCGGCTGTTCAAGGAATACATGCATGTGGCAAGATGTACACTGGATAGCATTGTCAATAATGGAGCTCATTTCCTAATGGGGATTGCAATATACAGAATGTTAAGTAAAATGAAAAGTAAAGAATTAATGAAATACAGTCAGCAATTCAGTCCAAAGTCCTCCCTTCCAAACTCCCTGAATCCAAAGTCACTGAAAAACAAGTCACACACTTACTTTCGTTCGCACTTACGCTCCGGACACACGCAGCTCGTTCACACTCGCAAACTAAGAGATTTAAAGAGGTTTTCATTTTTTTTTTCCCTTTTCCAGCAATGCACCCTTCACCTCAATGCACTACCATTCCTTCTTTTATTCTTGTGAGTCTTTTTCCAATAAACATTTCAGTGTGGTGACATAGGTGATGCCACAGTTTAGTAACCTCTTTGAAGGGCCTTAATAGGTGACACATGTCCTTCATCAGCTGCCAATAGTGGATTTTATAGTAACCCCAACTCCAGTTTGTGTGCTGTATGATATAATCAGTCATCATTTAACTCTGTTCATATACAGAACAGACTAAAAGTTTGGACACACCTTCTCATTTAAAGATTTTTCTGTATTTTCATGACTATGAAAATTGTACATTCACACTGAAGGCATCAAAACTATGAATTAACACATGTGGAATTATATACTTAACAAAAAAGTGTGAAACAACTGAAAATATGTCTTATATTCTAGGTTCTTCAAAGTAGCCACCTTTTGCTTTGATGACTGCTTTGCACACTCTTGGCATTCTCTTGATGAGCTTCAAGAGGTAGTCACTGGAAATGGTCTTCCAACAATCTTGAAGGAGTTCCCAGAGATGCTTAGCACTTGTTGGCCCTTTTGCCTTCACTCTGCGGTCTAGCTCACCCCAAACCATCTCGATTGGGTTCAGGTCTGGTGACTGTGGAGGCCAGGTCATCTGGCGTAGTACCCCATCACTCTCTTCTTGGTCAAATAGCCCTCACACAGCCTGGAGGTGTGTTTGGGGTCATTGTCCTGTTGAAAAATAAATGATGGTCCAACTAAACGCAAACCGGATGGAATAGCATGCCGCTGCAAGATGTTGTGGTAGCCATACTGGTTTAGTATGCCTTCAATTTTGAATAAATCCCCAACAGTGTCACCAGCAAAGCACCCCCACACCATCACATCTCCTCCTCCATGCTTCACGGTGGGAACCAGGCATGTAGAGTTCATCTGTTCACCTTTTCTGAATCGCACAAAGACACGGTGGTTGGAACCAAAGATCTCAAATTTGGACTCATCAGACCAAAGCACAGATTTCCACTGGTCTAATGTCCATTCCTTGCGTTCTTTAGCCCAAACAAGTCTCTTCTGCTTGTTGCCTGTCCTTAGCAGTGGTTTCGTAGCAGCTATTTTACCATGAAGGCCTGCTGCACAAAGTCTCCTCTTAACAGTTGTTGAAGAGATGTGTCTGCTGCTAGAACTCTTTGTGGCATTGACCTGGTCTCTAATCTGAGCTGCTGTTAACCTGCGATTTCTGAGGCTGGTGACTCGGATAAACTTATCCTCAGAAGCAGAGGTGACTCTTGGTCTTCCTTTCCTGGGGCGGTCCTCATGTGAGCCAGTTTCTTTGTAGTGCTTGATGGTTTTTGCAACTGCACTTGGGGACACTTTCAAAGTTTTCCCAATTTTTCGGACTGACTGACCTTCATTTCTTAAAGTAATGATGGCCACTCGTTTTTCTTTACTTAGCTGCTTTTTTCTTGCCATAATACAAATTCTAACAGTCTATTCAGTAGGACTATCAGCTGTGTATCCACCTGACTTCTGCACAACACAACTGATGGTCCCAACCCCACTTATAAGGCAAGAAATCCCACTTGTTAAACCTGACAGGGCACACCTGTGAAGTGAAAACCATTTCTGGTGACTACCTCTTGAAGCTCATCAAGAGAATGCCAAGAGTGTGCAAAGCAGTCATCATAGCAAGAGGTGGCTACTTTGAAGAACCTAGAATATAAGACATATTTTCAGTTGTTTCACACTTTTTTGTTAAGTATATAATTCCACATGTGTTAATTCATAGTTTTGATGCCTTCAGTGTGAATGTACAATTTTCATAGTCATGAAAATACAGAAAAATCTTTAAATGAGAAGGTGTGTCCAAACTTTTTGTCTTTACTGTACAAAATGCTTCAACATAGGCAGTGTTGAATTATTTTGCTTTGCAACATCACAAATTAAAAAATGTTCAGGCAGACCATCCTGTTTTTTTGTGAAGTCTGAAGGCATGCTCTTGTTCACCTTACTAATTGTGCTGTAATCCCACTTACCACTGGAGGCTGCTGTTGTGTTCTGCAATTGCCCTTTACTTTACTAAGATGGCAGATTCTGAACCTGTGAAATCCATCTTGTTTCCTCTTTAGGCCTACTTAAAGCCACATGGATTTCTCACTCATTGCTTGAGTATTGTTTCTAGCTAGTGGTCAAACTGTAGAAGGGCAACAGGAATCCTGACAGAGTCAGAGAAGACAAAGATATAAATGATGAAAATTAAAGTCCTCAATCCAGAAGATTAACTGCTATGGTGGTGATAGAAGAATGTGTAGAACACTGACGCATCATTGTGAGAGTTAACATCACCCTACTGTGACTGAGATAAGTGTTGTGTAATATAGTCCATAATGTCCTTGACTTCATCCCTACTAATAAAATTGTCAAACACAAAGTTGAACAATTATGAACTGTGTTTGGCAATAGTAATGCCCAGATGGCATTGCCAATGCTGCAACTATTCAATGTGGTTCTTTTTTGCTTTTTTATTAACACTACAGCCTTTTCTTTTTCCAATATCACTTTTCCTTTCAGCATATATTTTTTATTACACGTAAATTAACTTTTGCTTTTTGAGCTATAATTTCTCCCTTCCCAAAAAGAACCTACCAAGAAATGCTAGGAAAATGCCAAAAATTTACAGCGGCAACATGCCTCAATATTAGTATAGATCAAACTAGACTAATAAAACATGTGATTAAAAAATCTGTACTGTTTTTGAGAACATGCTGTGACAGTGTCACTGGTTTTATATGTGAGGAGAGGTATGTGTCACTCAGGATGCTCTACTGTGTGAACTAAGACCTACTTTATTTTTCTGCCAGCGTGTTATATGCTGGTAGGTTTACTCTGTTAAAGGGTGTGCAGTTTTATGGGAATGGCAAAGAGGGCAGGACGCCATTCCCCCTACCTCCCCTCAGGGTGTGGCTGAGCAATGTGTAAAAGCTCAGTCCTTTTTTTTTTCTCTGGAGTGTGGTCTGGAGAGGGCAGTCTCCAGACAGTATTGTGGAAGCTGCAGAGCTTGTTACCTGTGCAGTTTATGCTACTGAGAACGGGCGGAACCCGCTCACCTATGAACTGAGTTATACTTTGTTTTGTTTTCCCATTTAACCCAGTGGGGTCTTGTTTATTTTTCCTGCGGAACCTGCATGAGTTTATGCCAGATAATAAACCAGCAGAAAAGTAACCTGAGAACGTGTGTCCTGAGTCTGCCTCCGGGAGAGCCGAGCGAGTTGTCTTGCCACAGTGCATACTTTGTGGGGCAGACAGCTACAGACTGAAATTACTTCTATTTTGCCTCTTTTAACACAATTCCCCATTTTCCAAAAAGGTGTGACGAAGTTATAGTAGGTAAACACTAAAAAAATAACAGCAGCAACAGGCCATAGTATTGGTTTGGAGCATACTTGCATCAAATTAGACCAAAAAAATGGATGAGCAAAAAATCAGTATTGTTTATGACTCACACACTTTGAGAGGCAGACTATCACAGAATTAAATGTCTGTATTTTTTTTACTTCTTTTTTTTGTATTTTTAGGCTGTGTGCCCACGATGCATTTTTTAAGCATTTCTGCAGCGGCAATTCCGCTGCAGAAACACTTAAAAAACGCTTGGTAGAAGGCCTGCCATGTTCCCCAATGATAATCCGCATGTGCTGTGCACATGCTGTGGAAATTTCCGCTGCGGATTATCATTGCGGAAAAAAACGCAGCACTACCAATTATTTTGCGAAAGCGCGGCGCTTTCGCCACCATTGACTTACATTGGAACGCATGGAATCCGCATCACTGGATCTGTACATGCGGAATCCAAGCGTTTCAATGTGCGGATGGTACCCAGGTGTGGAGGACCATAGTACCCGGGTACCATAGTACCTGTAAAAAAAAGAACAAAATAAAAAATAAATATTATACTTACCTTCTGATGGCCTGTGGTGTGCTTGTTTTGGCTTGCCGGCAGATCGCGGTGGGCTCAAGGACCTGCGTTGACGTCATTTAGTCATGTGACGGGTCACGCGACCGCTGACGTCGGCAGATCCTTCAGTATACAGCGAGCTACCAGCAAGCCGAGACGCATCGAATAAAGACTCCGAGGGCCATCGGAAGGTAAGTATAGATTTATTTTTTAACATTTTTTCTGTCACACTATATAAATCCATGCCGGTTGCATAGATTTATATAGTGTGACTAAGTTGTCAAGCACTTTCCAAGTGATGCTAAAATCGCTTGGAAAGCGCTTGTCAACCCACATGCGGAAATGCAAGTGAAGAACGCTTCACATCCGCTTGTCCCTGGCAGGAAAACGCATGTACAATCCGCATGTACAATCCACATGTACAATCCGCATGTACAATCCGCATGCGTTTTTTCTGCCAGGGAGATGCAGAAACGCTCAGGAAAAAATCCGGAGCATTTCTGCATCGTGGGCACATAGCCTTAAACACAATTCTCTCCTTCACAAAAATGTGCAATCAAGAAATGCTAGAGAGGCTGCAGTATCATGGTGGCATGCACATAAGTCAATAAACAGGTGTGCAAAAAATCAATAGTACTGCAACACACACACTTTGTGAGGCAGTCAGAGGTAAGTGTCTGTTTTTTATTTCTTTTTTGTATTTCTTTAACACAATCTTCCCTTTCCAAAAAGAATCAACCAAATAATGGCAGATAAGTGGCAAAAAAATAACAGGCTGCACAATTGGTTTTGCTTGCAAAAAAATCAGTACTGTTTGTGACATGCGCACTTTGTGAGGCAGTCAGTCACAGAGATAAATGTTTTTTTTTCTTTTAGAAAATGGATAGCTTCTTTTTTCATAAATGCAGAGAAAATATGTGATTGAATTACAGCAGCAGAAGCACTATAACAATACTCATCATTTATGCGGCAGCAGCTACAAACTATATGGCCATTCCTGCTTCGTAGACACACAGGGCCTAATTAATCAAGACCGACGTTATTCATGCTGGTCGTTATTCATGCTGATATTTATGAGGGGGTATGCTGGAGTCAGACACTGCTGATTCATGAAGAGGCTTATGCCTCTTCATGAATCTGGAGCATTGGAAGAGTGGTGTACACCTCTGTGTGTGCCTAGCCACAAATCCTACTACAGCCCCTACTGGAGTAAGATTTGTGGCATAGTGAATGCAGGTAATCGTGAAGCATCATGCTCCAACCCACCACAACTCTGCCCATTTTGTCAGGGCTGGGAGAAACTGAAGTGAAAACATCAAAAGTTGAAAAATTTTGGTGCAACTCCGAGTTGCACCTAAATTTTGAGACTTTTCAAAGTTTTTACGCCAGAATTCTGATGTAAACGTTTTGATGAATCAGGCCTTTTGACTCTTCTATCTCTGTCCCCATGCTTGGACTGGCCCACAGGAGAACAGGAGAATCCTCCATTGGGCCCTTGTGCAAGAGTGGGCCACCACCCTCTTATATGAGCAGTACTTAGCACTATAGAGTTGAATCACCATGTACAGACAAAGGCAGCATCTTATTCATGTAACAATCTATCCAATTCATTGTCATATAAATGTGTGAGCTAGTAGCTAGTAAGTCGGGCCCTGGAGTTGGATTACGGGTGGGTACTTGGCACCCCAGTCCGACACTGTCTGTCCCCCTATCAATTAAATCTGTATATTGTCATTTCTTTGTGAGGAAATGTTAATAACTGCCGTGCTCTTATATACTATCTGTACAGTTTCTTTAGTGTTTTATGGCTTTTTCTATTTCTATGGCTAAGCTGTGACCTGTGACGTCCTCTCACTATCCAGATTCATCACAAAACGGTCATCTCTGCTATCTCTACTATGGTGTTTACTATCTATCTATCTTTCTATCTGTCTGTCTGTCTGTCTATTTATCGCTCACTAAATTGAAGCACGGTCCTCTTGGAATTTTCATGCAGTGCTCTGACAAATACAATTCTACAAACATCCATTGGAGCCAAGATGCTAAGATGTTAATTGTGAGGGCTATGTGTGGCTTATAACAAATACTTCTGATGGTATAATGGAAAATATTCATTTGCATAATAACAAATAAGTGTTATGTTTGTGAAACACTCAGAAATAATAATGTACAAAAGAAAATTATGTGATCATCTATTGTCCTAAATCAAAATTATATGGCCAGTTTTACTGCAGAAATCTGAACTATTTTGCCATCTTTCTATCATGTTACTGCTAATGGCCAGTGTTAAATGAAGCCTTTTACAGAGCTGTATTATTACCATATCTATTTCTGAGAAAGAGTACAGCGCATTTTCTGTTCATTAATTAAGAATGTCTGTCTCCATTATTAGCTGCCATAATACCTGAATTGAGTAAATTACAGACACAAAAGAAGTGCTCATCTCTACTTTCAAATAATCTCTATGGGATTGAAATGTACAGGATCAAATCCAGAGACAAAATCCACTGGCGGAAAGTATATACAAATATAGCTCTGAGCAGTAATACCAAACATATGTACGCTGAAGCTTCAATCACAACTAAGACTGAATACTTGCATTCGTTGGCGGAAAATCAATTGTCTGCATGTAAAAATAATGAGAGGCAATATGAAGACTTCAAGAGATTGAAAAAGCGGCAGATAATCTTAATGTTCCTTAAGGTTGTACTGAGATTCAAGTATCGGTTAATTATAGCAACTGCAAGAAATAGAAGGATAAAATAAACTTTTGCAACAGATTACATTTTAAAGGGTAGGAACGGCCGAACAAAGAAACCAAGAATTTGAGAGCGAGGTAAAACAGATCTTGTGCACTCGGGCAATGGAAACCAAGAAGTTCCAGACAGCCTTTTGACGCGGCAGTATTATATTGTGGGGTTTGTTCATTATATGCCTTCATGGAGTTACCTTTTCCTTGTCTTCTTGAAAGCTGTAGGTTGAACGAAGGTGAAATGAGTCAATTAAGGAGAGCAGCATGACTTGCTCATTTTAGTGCATTCATTGTTGATTGTGCAGAAAGGGATAGAACTTGTAAGACGGAAGAAAGTGAAGCTTTCAATCGGACATGCCAGTCTTAAATTGCCGTAAACTGAGAGGGTTTTTTTTATTTCATAGAACAGTTTGCTGAGAAATATTGGCTTCTAAATACAAGAAGAAACAAATAAGTGATTCAAGAAATACATAAAAAAAAATAAGTATAGATTGAATCAGCTATTAGATCTCCCGTCATGCCAGTTCAATCAGTGTCAGTAATGTTTAGGAGGAGGTCAGTGCTTGAAATTTGCAGCATAACATTTTTTAATGCAGGCATGTAAAATGTATTACTATTATTCTCTAAGCTAACCCATTTTATAACAATGTTCCCCTGCTTTCACTCATCTAATCCAGTTTCTGTCTGAAGACATGATTATCTGGGTTCAGTAACTCTGGCAGCTACATATCCCAATTTTAATGCTGGATGCTGGAGAGCAACAAGTACAAACATAGATTAAATGACATAGGAGAGAATGAAGACTGTGCCATATACAGCAACATACATGACACAAGCAGTGTGCAAATGTGATTGGCTGGTAATAGCTGTACATTGTCCTCTAGAGCAGACCTGAGCAATCTATGGCTATCCAGCCCTTTGCCTCTTCTTATCTGGGCCGTAACAGCAAAAAGGCAGGAAGCTGTGGCCGTCCTCCCCAACCCCACCCAGCATCTCAATTTCAACAGTATCTACATCCTCAGGATGCAGATACCAGAGAACACAGTGGTGGAGAAGGGAGCCGTGCTCATTTTGCCATTCTGCCCAGTAAATTCTTCTTTTATTTTCTGCTCTACGTAGAAACAGGAAGAAACTTGTCCCTACATTTATCATTCCCCTCTTCAACTCCTGACCCAGCGTCTTCCTCCTCCCTTTGGCATTGAGTTTTGCAGTTACTGACTCAAGCCGGGAAAACTGACCTCTTGTTTATACATAGAGCTTAGAAGGATTCAGCTAGTCAGTTTTTAATCACGTGATTCATAGACACAATGGAAAAGAGAAGAATTAGCTGGGTGGAAAGGCAAAATGAGCAATTGTAAGTACACAGTGCTATATAATATGATGATTGCAATATATTAAGAGCATAAAAACTTTGATGGGAGTGCTTCTTTAAGTAAATGCTTCCATTTTTTATCTGCAGCAGTTTTTATACAGTACATGATGTCAAGCAGTGGGCGTACATGACGTATAAATATGGTCACATTAGAATTTTCTGCACATAGGATTATTTCTTTACAGTTGTTTTCCAAGTGCAGAAGTACAATTAGCCACTAGCTCAGAACGGTCATTAATTGCAATATACAGTACGAGCTAAAACTAAGCATCTCCTGCATAAAAAGAGCAGAAAAAAAGTCTGCAGAATCTCAAAGAGATTTTCCAAAACATTGAAAATGTATATGACTTGCACTATACTGAGGATTTCTCATTGTTAGAAGTGGACAATGGGTTTCCATACGCAATGCGATTATCTTTCATATTATGACACTTATGCTCAATTTCCCCGGTTATAGAAATTCTTATTGAAGTCGTTCATCGGCAATTGCAAGGAAAATGTACTTTTTATGAGGACACAAAGTACTCTAGTCTCCAGTGTGGTCTATGAATAAAGGAAGAAGTTGGAAAGGGAATAAATTATGTGTAGGGAAATGTCATTTTGTAATTGGCATTAATTAGGAGTTGATAAGAACAAGTGATATGAGGGTATAATATTTCTTTCATTTAACAATTTGTTAGTAGCTCCCATAAGGCAGAAATAAAATATATATAAAATGGGGTCTGTTTTTTCTGCAGATATAATATGTCAAAAATACTGTTCTATAATTTACAGGATTCTGAACCTCAGTAGAAATGAGCAGAGCAAACACTATTAAATCAAATAGATTAAGTGTCGCATATAAAACTGCAGAAATGCTTTTCCAAAGTTCATATGTGTTTTCATTTATTTAAAAGACAGAAATTTAAGCACATTCACTTACATATATAAGAAATCTAATAAAGTCATTCTCATTGGGGTTTTTCACTTAAGACTAGTGATGGTCGAACCCCTTACTGTTCGGGTCCGGCGGATTCAGCCAAATGCCGAACAGCTTATTAAAAGTTTGGGTACCAGAACACTACCCAAACCTGAGCACGGACCGCATTCATATGAATGGGGGACCCAAACTTCCCTGGCTTCCCACGCTGTCATCTACAGCATGGAAAACAGGGGCTCTGATCGGTGGTAACATCGTTACCGCAGGTCAAAGCGCTGCGAGATCACGCTGTCAGATGTCAGAGTGATCCTGCAGCTGTGACTGTGACCCGGGGTAAAAATTCTCATGCAGTGGTGATGCCGTAAGTGAGGTCATCGGGGCTCATCAGCTGATTGAACTCCAGTGACCTCTCTCCAGACATATCAGTGTTCTACACTGACACAGGAGTGATTACACTCCTGTGTCAGTGTATAGCCTGCTGTCTTGTAGAGCAGTCACATTAGTGACTGCTAATGTGGCTGTCCTACAAATGATCCGATTGCCGTGGGACACTCGGGATTATGCCATCACGTCGGACAGGTGAGGGATATGGTTGTTTTTTATTTTCTGCTTTTGAAACCATGATCTGATTTATCTCCCCCTGTTCCATGGACGCAGGAGTATGGGTGAGATCTTTCTAAATCTTTGTGTTTATATGAATTTGTATACAAAGGTTTTATAGGTGATCACTGTCACTTTAGTGATTTATATAGGTTTTGGTATCTATTACTTGAAAGTGTAGTGCACCATTTATGACTACACTCACTGGTTAAATGTGTGTAGGCTGATCTTGTTTGGCCTTGTCCTTTATGTCCTTGTCTCTATGTATTGTTCCTGAGGTCCTTTTAGGCACTAGTAATATATGTTTTAATTTTAATTAATATTTATTAAAGGTTATATTTTAGTAATTCTCATTTAGTGCTTTTGGTTATTTATACCTTGAGGGAAAGAGAGGGTATGGGACATTTTCCCCATCAATTTGCTAATAATTTAATGCCAAAAATAGTCTAGCAGAGACTCAGTTTTTTATTCTGGCAGTCCCATAGATAATGAATGGAGTGGTGATGTTCAAATGCTTGCATGCTCTTTATTCAGCCTGGACTCTGTAGAGCTTTTCTCTCTAGATCAGTAGGGTCCCAGAAATCCAACCTCCAATAATTATTAAGCTATCCCCTATTCTATGAAGCTTTTGATGTCCTAAATCCAGGCTGTAATCTGTGGTGGATATGCCATATGTGTAACCTGCATAGAGACCCATTCGGAAAGGTGACCCACTGTCACTTTAAAAGTGTATGTAAGAATGCATATAAGTGACTCAGAACATAAATTTCATATCTCTAATTTAATGGGCAATTTTTACAGCAACATAAAGTAAAATGGTGCCCTTTGCTGAGCTATTCAAGTAAAAGGGGTTTACTTACTTTTTTTTGCATGGGGCCCACTTGATTCTGTGCTGACCCTTAGCATTCTGTAACATGGTTTGACACAAGATCCACTTAATGTAGCTACAAGATGTAGATTCCATCTATAGATAAGGAAAAGCTTGGTTTGTCCATGTAGCAGAATTGGGCTTCTCTTCTACCAAAATATGTGGAAAAATATCTTATGTAGTCTTACACTACACATGACGAACTCTTGCTCGCGGGACAAATCAGGCTCACAGGGTTATGATATTTGGCCCGCGATGCTAGCATCGCCTCCCCTCCCCCCCGTCCGGCATCGCAGTTTAAACTTTCCTTTATGCTGATACAGTTGGGGGACCGGGGAGAAGTGAGTATTTTTTTTTTAAATGTGAGGCCCATTATACTGTATGCTGGACTATGTGGGGCCACTATTATGTATGGAGGACTATGTGGGTCCATTATTTTGCATGGAGGACGATGTGGGGCCCATTGTACTGTATGGAGGACTATGTGGGGCCATTATATTGTATGGAGTACTATGTGGGGCCATTATTCTGTATGGAGGACTATGTTGGGCCATTATGGTGTATGGAGGACTATGTGGGCCACTATAATGTATGGAGAACTATGTGGGGCCCATCATACTATATGGAGCACTATGTGGGGCCCATTATTCTGCTGGAGGACTATGTGGGGCCCATTATTCTGTATGGTGGACTATGTGGGGCCCATTATACTGTATGTAGGACTATTTTGGTCCCATTATACTGTGTGGAAGGATGTGTGTGGATCACATTTGGGGCATCATACTGTGTTGGGGTTACCATAATTTGCTAGGGGGGTAGGGGGGCACAATAGGGTCTTCATATGTGCGTGTGGAGGGTACTGTGGAGGAATTCACTGGGGGTTATCATACTGTGTTTAGGGGCAATGCTGCTGGCATCATACTTCATTATCTGTCTTATTTATTAATTCAAGGTTTTTTTTCTCCTTTGTTATTACATATTTAAATTAGGCCATTGGGGCATATGCTTTTTATTGCTCTTACATAACATAATATATTATTCCAGTATGGCCCATTTGTGATTATTGTTGGCATATGCAACAGATCAGGACTTATTATAAGTGTAAGGAGGACTTTATACTAACCAGACAGCAGATGGCGATAGTGTGTAAAGTTATATGCTTGCTGTAAATGGGGGAGGAAAGCTCTCAATTGTTGGTTGTTTTTACTTCCTGTGTTTTTTCTTTCTTTCCTAAATGTGTTATGTCAGCAGCACATGGACTGTGTGACACTGAATTGTATCTCATGTTTAACCAGTATGAAGTAAATACTGTTTACTCAAGGCATCTTGCTGATTGAAGCTCTTGTAAGTACAGTGGTGACGATAAGAAGATGCACTCTGCGACAGGTTATGGGCCCAGGCCAGAACCCAGACACTAAAGCCCAGGCCGGAACCCAGACACTAAAGCCCAGACACTACAGGCCCACACTACAAGAGGATCCTGGTTTATAACCCCAGATAACGGAGCACACAGATAAGCTCTGTAAACAGAAGGAAATAAATCCAGATACAGAGTGACAAAGTAATTCATGATCCCAGGAGCTGGATATAATTACAGAGAATTCAACACAAGCAGGACATACAGGAACTATCAGCAAGATAAAAACAGGAGAATATCTTCAGTACAACTCTCTAAACAAGTAAGACTATATAAAGATGATGAGTAACACAGAACTGAAATTCACAGTAGCTAAACTGAATAGTGAAAATTATCAGTTATGGAAATTCAAAGTAGAGATGTTGTTATCTAAGGATGATTTATGGGAAGTAATTGTTACAGAAAGACCAGATCAAGATAATCAGACATGGGATAAGAAGAATAGACAAGCGAGAGCCACCATTAGCTTATTAGTGGATGATGCTCAATTAATACATATAAGAAATCAAGAAACAGCTAAAGGAATGTGGGAAGAATTAAGAAAACTGTATGAAAGACCTAGCTTGAATAACAAATTATTTTTATTAAGAAAGCTTTACAGTATGAGATTGAGTGTAAATGACGACATGCAGAAGCACATATTCTCAATGATGGAAGTGATATCACAGCTAATATCTATTGGTGAAGACATTAAAGATAGTCATGTAGCAGCTATATTATTGTGCAGTTTACGAGATTCGTATACAGCCTTGATAAATGCCCTTGAGACGAGACCAGAAACTGACATTACATTAGATTTTGTGAAAACAAGACTAATAGATGAATATCAGAGAAGAAAAGAACAAAGAAATGATTCTTCTACCGAAAAGGACAGTGAAAATGGTCTTAAAGCTACAGAATTTAAAAAACCCTATAATAAAGAGACAAGAGAATGCTTCAGATGTAAGAAAAAAGGTAATTTAAAGAAAGACTGTACCATATGGAAAGCAGAACAACAAAAATTACAGCATAAAAAGCATACACAGAAAGTAAAAAACACAATTTCCGATTCATGTGAGAATAATTGGAATGGCACATCTAAAGTAACAGACAAGAAATCATCACTTGGTTGGTTTATTTATTCAGGAGCAACGAGTCATATGACAAGTGACAAGAATTTCTTTACTGATCTTGATTTAGATAAGAAAGAAGCCATTTATCTTGCAGATGGAAGCAAAATAACCGCAGAAGGTATCGAACAAGGTATGCTAAATTGTTCAAACCAGTTCGGACAAGATTCAAAGATACTTGTACAGGATGTGTTGTATGTTCCAAAATTGGAAGGTGGATTATTATCTGTGAAACGTTTAACAGCAAAAGGACTTACAATAAAATTCAAAGACAATGAGTGTGCAATTATTGCAGGAAACAAGGTGATCACCAAAGTCAAGGCACATGAACAATTATATCATTTTGACACACCAAAGGAACAGATGAAGGTATGTACACATGATCACAAAAACTGTATTCACATGTGGCATAGACGTCTAGGACATAGACACCCTGACAGTATTAGGGAACTACAGAGAAAAGAATTGACAAAAGATTTAAAGATATCAGATTGCTCAATTACTGTAAGATGTGAATGTTGTATAAAATCCAAAGCCACAAGGATATCTATTCCAAAAGAAAGTGAGATGAAAAGCGAAAGACCACTTGATTTGGTGCATACTGACGTATGTGGACCCATGAAAGTGACTACATCAGGAGGCAATAGATACATGTTGACTTTTATAGACGACTACTCAAGATACACAGTCACATACTTAATTAAGAACAAAAGTGAAGTTTTTGATAAACTTATAGACTATGTAACAAGATCAAGTAACAAATTTCAAAGGAAGGCAATTGTCATCAGAAGTGATAATGGAGGTGAATTTACAGGTCACAGAATAGAAGAATACTTAAGACAAAATGGAATAGAACACCAGAAAACTGTTCCATACACACCTGAACAAAATGGAGTAGCAGAAAGGAAAAACAGAACTCTAACAGAAATGATAAGATGTATGCTGATGGATTCCAAACTACCAGAGAAATATTGGGGTGAGGCAGCAATGACAGCTACATATTTACAGAACCGACTTTTTCCAGAAAACTGACGAAAACTCCATATGAACTGTGGCAAGTTATGAAACCAAGTGTCAATCATTTAAAAGTTTTTGGATGTAAAGTTTTTATATTCATTCCAACAGAAAAACGTTCCAAACTTCAAAACAGATCCATGTAAGGAATATTCGTTGGATATAGTGAAAATTGCAAAGGATATAGAATCCTAGATCCCAAAACAGACAGAGTTACGGTGAGTAACAGTGTGACATTCATTGAAGATTTAAATGAAGACATTATGATTTCAGTTGAAACAAAAAATGAGAAAAACAATAGTGACATAACTGAAGAAATATCTGATGAGAAAGAAGTAGAAATCAATGAAGAACAAAATACTGAAAGTGAAGAATCACAACTACAAACAGACACAAAACCAAGACGTTCAATGAGAGAGAAGAAAGGAAAACCACCAAAACGTCTCTCATACAAGACAAGCATAAGAAAAATCTATGAGCCTACCTCTTGGGAACACATATCTAAACTTCCTGAAGAAGAAGCTAATAAATGGATAGAAGCAACAGAAACAGAAATTAAATCCATGCATGATTCAAATACATGGACACTAACAGATTTACCAGAAGGAAGAAAAGCCATAGGATGTAAATGGATTTTTAAAGTAAAATACCAAACAGATGGCACAGCTGAAAGATACCGAGCAAGACTCGTAGCTAAAGGGTATTCTCAAAAATATGGAGAAGACTATGATGAGACATTTGTTCCAGTTGTCAAACACACTACAATAAGAACTTTACTTACAGTTGCAGCAATGAAACAGATGGAACTGAGACATCTGGATGTAAAGACAGCTTTTTTGAATGGAGATTTAACAGAAGACATTTACATGGAACAACCTCCAGGATTCAAAGATGAAAGAAATACAAACAAAGTTTGCAAGCTACAGAAAAGCATATATGGTTTAAAGTAAGCAGCTAAAGCGTGGAATGACAAAATCACGGAAGTACTTACAAATGAAAAATTTCAAAGAAGCAAAGCTGATCCATGCTTATACACAAAAAGGCTGATTAATAGATGGATTTATGTACTCATATATGTAGACGACATTTTGATTTGTTTTAAACAAGAAAGGGATAAAGAAAACATTCTAAAAATCCTGAAGCAACATTTCGAAATCAAAGACTTGGGAAATGTAAAACAGTACCTAGGAATACAGGTAGAAAGAGAAGAAGACGGAAGTTTCCTACTGAATCAAAATCACATGATTCAAGACTAGTGTTGAGCATTCCGATACTGAAATATCGGGTATCGGCCGATATTCGCGGTATCGGAATTCCGATACTTAATTCCGATACTTTTACAATATCGAATACCGAAATGGAAGTTCCCATAATGCCTGCGCTCTGCAGTGTCTCTGAAGGATGACAAGCTGGATGGCAGCGCTCAGCTGCGATCCAGCCTGTCATCAGAATGCCATCCCAGCGTGGGAGAATTCTCCTGATTGTTTAAAAGCCGACGGGCGGTAAAAAGCCAAAACAATCACACAGCCCCATACTGCTTCCCCGCAGCCTCCGACCCCGATCCTCCGCTCCCCTCACCACCTCCCATCCCGATCGTAAGTTAGGACCGGGCGGGGAGCACAGCACCAAGGAGTGGGGAGCAAAGGACCCGGGCGGGGAAGCCGGCAGTGAAAAGACTTCACCGCCGGCTTTCCCGTTCTGTGCTGCGCTTTCCCGACGGTTATTTCAAATGAACAGCTGAGGTATCAGGTGATGCCGATCAGCTGTTCATTTGAAGTAGCCGCGGTGCCCTCAGAGGGTTCATGTGAGTTCATGCTTGACTGCATTGCATGAACTCACATGAACTTTCCCACCGCCGCACAGGTCAGCCTCACCTCCCAGACCATCAGATGTCTGCGGGTGTGTGCGGGTGTGCGCGGTGTCTATGCGATGTCTGCAGGTGTGTGCGGTGTCTGTGCGATGTCTGCGGGTGTGTGCGGGTGTGCGCGGTGTCTGTGCGATGTCTGGGGGGTGTGTGCGTGCAGGCAGACATAGGCCGATGTGACACTACTACTCCCATCGGCCTATGCCTGTCCCCCGTCCACTCGTGCCAGCAGGATCAGCTCGATGGGAGCAGTAGTTCCCATCAGCCTGATCCTGCTATTTAAATTGCCCTACTGTGTCCCCAATAAATTTTAAATACATTTCATTGGTGGCCAGTGGTTACCTACAATAAATTAGTTCACACATTACCTGTCCCCGCCGATCGCAACCTAAAATAAAGTAAAAAATAAAAAAATACACCTATACTCACCTAGACACCTAATTCCCTGAAGCCATCGATCTCCTGTAATAAAATCTAAAATAATAAACCACAACCTTATCCTTACCCCTCCGTAGTAGTCCACGAGTGTCCCACGATGATCTCCAGTTTAGAGCAGCCACATAGAATGTGACCGCTCTGAACCGCTGCCGCCGCTAGAATGACGGGGCCGTAAAGCAGCCCCACTGCATAAGCGGGTTCGCCGGAGTTCAGGCAGCGCTGCTCCAGTTAGCTCCTTTACGGCCCTGCTGTATCGTGAGAAATTCCCACGGTACAGCAGTGCCGTAAAGGAGGTCTCCGGAGCTGCGCTGCCTGAATGCACTCCGGTGACCTCAGTCAGAGGCTCCCGCTGCCGGGAGCGGACGTGTTCCCGGCAGCGTGAGCTTACAGCAGCCATGCACAGCTGAAACCATCTCCAGATGTGACAGCTGTGCATGGGAGATCAGCGCAGGAACGTGGACAGGTAACTATTTTTTTTTTGTAAACTAAGAATTAAATAAAATGGTGTGTTTTATTAGCAATAAATAATTTTTTTCTGGGTGTAGTGTGTGTTTTTCTTTTTAACACTTTGTAGGTTAGTAATGGGGGTGTCTTATAGACGCCCATCATTACTAACCTGGGCTTCATGGCAGCTGGCGCTGACATGAACCCCAACCCTATTACCCCCTGCCACCGCACCAGGGCAGCGTGGAAGAGCGAGGCTAAGTGCCAGAATTGGCGCATCCTATGGATGCGCCATTTCTGGGGCGGCTGACGACTGGTGTTTCTAGCCTGGGAGGGGGCCAATATTCATGACACCCTTCCTGGGCTATTAATATCAGCCCCCAGCTGTCTGCCTAGCCTTTGCTAGCTATTAAAATAGGGGGGACCCCATGTCATTTTTTGGGGGGGGTCCCCCATTTTAATAGTTAGTAAAGGCTAGGTATTCAGCTGGGGGCTGATATTAGTAGTCTGGGAAGCTCCGTGGGTATTACCCCCTTCCCAGGCTTCAAAAATCTGCCCCAGCCATCTGCTTAACCTCCGCTAGAGAATAAAATTATGGGGGATCCCACGCTAATTTTTTTTTAAATAAATCCTTTATTTTAACACTAAATGACATTTGAGGAGTTAATAAAGATGCAGTCCCTAAATTATTATTTATTTTTTAATTAATTTTTCCCAAAAATTTTGACGTGGGCTTTGCCATATTTTTGTATGCCAGCCAGGTACAGCATCCAGCTTCTATGAACGCGCCATTTTCCGGGGTGGCTGCGGACTGCAATTTGCAGCGGGTGGGGCCCAGAAAGCTTGGGCCTCCCTGCGCTGCAGATTCCATCCCCCAGCTGCCTAGTTGTACCTGGCTGGACACAAAAATAGGGAGAAGCACCACGTATTTTTTTTTTTTAATTATTTCATGAAATTCATGAAATAATAAAGAAAAAAAGGGCTTCCCTATATTGTTGTGTCCAACCAGGCACAAATAGGCAGCTGGTGGTTGGGGGCAGCCCGTTCCTGCCTGCTGTACCAGGCTGGACAAAAATATAGGGCGAAGCCCCACGTCAATTTTTTTTTAATTATTTCAGGAAATAATTGATGTGGGGCTTCGCCCTATATTTGTGTCCAGCCAGGTACAGCAGGCAGGAACGGGCTGCCCCCAACCACCAGCAGCCTATTTGTACCTGGCCGGACACAACAATATAAGGAAGCCCTTTTTTTTTTAAATTATTTCATGAAATAATTTAAAAAAAATTGACGTGGGACTTCGCACTATATTTGTGTCCAGCCAGGTACAGCAGGCAGGAACGGGCTACCCCCAACCACCAGCTGCCTATTTGTACCTGGTCGGACAAAACAATATAGGGAAGCCCTTTTTTTCTTTATTATTTCATGAATTTCATGAAATAATTAAAAAAAAAAAATACGTGGGGCTTCGCCCTATTTTTATGTCCAGCCAGGTACAACTAGGCAGCTGGGGGCTGGAATCTGCAGCGCAGGGAGGCCCAAGCTTTCTGCCCTCCCCCCCCCCACTGCAAATTGCAGTCCGCAGCCACCCCGGAAAATGGCGCGTTCATAGAAGCGCCATCTTCTGGCACTGTACCCAACTCATCCAGGGCCCTGGTGCGGTGGCTCACTGGATAATAAAGGGGTTAGGGCCAGCTTGGCATTATCAGCTGGCCCTAAGCCCGAAATTCATGGGGTCACGCCAATATTAGACATGACCGCCATGAATTTCTAGTAAAGTATTTAAAAAAAAAACACAACACCCAGAATAAAGTCCTTTAATTGAAATAAACACACAATTCTTTATTGTTCTAAATTAAATCATACTTACCATCACGCCCATTCCAGCTGAAGCCAAAGATCTCCTGCAATAAATGAAAAATAATAAAGCAACATCATCCTTACCTTTCCATGGTTCCCAGGACAGCTTCAGCTCTGCTACATCGAGATGACAGGCTGGACCTGCAGAACGCTGCCATCCAGCCTGTCATCCCGCGGACACTGAGAAGCGCAGGCATGCTTGCGCTCCTCAGTGTCAGGCTGTGACGGCATCCCGATGAGCCGAGTCTCTCATGCTCAACGCATGCGCAGGAGAATTCTCCCACGCTGTCAGTGACGTGCATGAGGTGAGCTGAGTTCATTGTCGGCTCATCTTTATTCCGTCACAGCCAGACACTGAGGAGCGCAAGCATGCCTGCGCTTCTCAGTGTCTGCGGGATGACAGGCTGGATGGCAGCGTTCTGCTGCGGTCCAGCCTGTCATCTCGATGTAGCAGAGCTGAAGCTGTCCTGGGAACCATGGGAAGGTAAGGATGATGTTGCTTTATTATTTTATTTTTATTGCAGGAGATCGTTGGCTTCAGCTGGAATGGGTGTGATGGTAAGTATGGTTTAATTTAGAACAATAAAGAATTGTGTGTTTATTTCAATTAAAGGATTTTATTCTGGGTGTTTGTGTTTTTTTTAACTTTGACTATGGGGTTAGTAATGGGGGTGTCTTATAGATGCCTCTCCATTACTAACCTGGGCTTGATGTCAGCTGGCATTATAAGCTGACATCAACCCCAGCCCCATTACCCCACTGCCACCGCTACAGGGCAGTGGGAAGAGCGAGGCTAAGTGCCAGAATTGGCACATCCAATGGATGCGTCATTTCTGGGGCGGCTGATGGCTGGTGTTTCTAGCCTGGGAGGGGGCCAATATTCATGGCACCCTTCCTGGGCTATTAATATCAGCCCCCAGCTGTCTGCCTAGCCTTTGCTAGCTATTAAAATAGGGGGGACCCCACGTCATTTTTTTTGGGGGGTCCCCCATTTTAATAGCTAGTAAAGGCTAGGTATTCAGCTGGGGGCTGATATTAGTAGCCTGGGAAGCTCCATGGGTATTACCCCCTTCCCAGGCTTCAAACATCTGCCCGAGCCGTCTGCTTAACCTCCGCTAGAGACTAAAATTAGGGGGAACCCCATGCCAATTTTTTTTTTAATAAATCCTTTATTTTAACACTAAATGACAAGTACAGTAATCAACACTATCACTGTACTTCTTATATATGTGACTAACATGTTTCTATCTATCTAATCTATGTGTGATTCTCTATTCTTTCTATTCTAAATTGTCGGGTACAGATGCTGAATTGCCGGCCGGCTTTTTTAAAGAGATGGTGCATGAAAACACTAATATTTTTTTAACTAAATCCTTTACACTAAATGACAAGTACAGTAAGCAACACTGTCACTGTACTTCATATATATGTGACTGACATGTTTCTATCTATCTAATCTATGTGTGATTCTCTATTCTTTCTATTCTAAATTGTCGGGTACTGCTGCTGAATTGCCGGCCGGCTTTTTTAAAGAGACGGTGCATGAAAACACTAATATTTTTTTTAATAAATCCTTTACACTAAATGACAAGTACAGTAAGCAACACTGTCACTGTACTTCATATATATGTGACTGACATGTTTCTATCTATCTAATCTATGTGTGAAGCTCTATTCTTTCTGTTAGAAATTGTCGGGTACCGGTATATGCCGCTGCTGAATTGCCGGCTTTTCATGTTTCACTGTGAGCACTGTTCCCATCGATTTGGGCAACCACCTCCTCCAATACATTCTACATTATTGTTAGTTGTTTTCCTTCATGTAGAATTAACCTACAAGGAAAGAAAGGGTTTATTTTCATTTCGATATTTGTGTCCCATTGACTTACATTGGTTTCCGGTATCGGAATCGGCGATATCCGATACTTTTTGGGTATCGGCCCGATCCAATCCGATCCGATATTTCCTGATATCGGAAGGTATCGCTCAACACTATTCAAGACATAACAGAAAAATTTGGATTAAAGGATGCAAAAACAGTAAAGTCTCCAATGGAAACTAATTATCTCAAAGAGATGAACAGTGAAAAAAATATGCTGCCAAATAATGAAGAATACAGAACAGCAATAGGAAAACTTCTGTATCTAGCGACCGTTACAAGACCAGACATCGCAGCAGCAGTAGGAATCCTGAG
Organism: Phyllobates terribilis; assembly: GCF_046119375.1. Lineage (NCBI taxonomy): Eukaryota > Metazoa > Chordata > Amphibia > Anura > Dendrobatidae > Phyllobates > Phyllobates terribilis. The sequence continues at coordinate 417,957,314 of NW_027362762.1, read as the reverse complement.
TAGAAAGGTATCAAAACCAAATAAAGCTGATTGGAATGCCGTGAAGAGAGTAATGCGTTATTTGAAAGGAACTAGCAATGTTAAGCTGAAATTACCCACAAGTGATAATTGCATTTTAACAGGATATGTTGATGCAGATTGGGCTGGAGATCCAACTGACAGAAGATCTACCAGTGGACATATTTTTTTTCTCTCAGGTGGACCAATAAGTTGGACAAGTAAGAAACAGTCAATTGTGACACTGTCTTCAACAGAAGCAGAATATGTTGCCGCAGCACATGCGAGTCAAGAAGTACTGTGGTTAAGACAATTGTTGACAGAATTAGGACAACCACAGTTGGAACCAACAAAACTGAAAGAGGACAATCAAGGATGTCTTGTTCTTGCTCAGATGGAAAGAGTCAATCCAAGAACCAAGCATATTGATGTGAAATATCATTTCTTGAGAGATCATCAGGAACAAGGAGTCTTGAAGTTAGAGTATTGTCCTACTGAAGAAATGACAGCAGACATCTTCACGAAGGCGATGAATGCTGATAAACACCAGAGACTAATAAAAAAGTTGGGTTTGATTGAATAAGTCCTTATTGTTGAGAAAGGGTGTTGGCATATGCAACAGATCAGGACTTATTATAAGTGTAAGGAGGACTTTATACTAACCAGACAGCAGATGGCGATAGTGTGTAAAGTTATATGCTTGCTGTAAATGGGGGAGGAAAGCTCTCAATTGTTTGTTTTTACTTCCTGTTTCTTTTTTTTCCTGAATGTGTTATGTCAGCAGCACACGGACTGTGTGACACTGAATTGTATCTCATGCTTAACCAGTATGAAGTAAATACTGTTTACTCAAGGCATCTTGCTGATTGAAGCTCTTGTAAGTACAGTGGTGACGATAAGAAGATGCACTCTGCGACAATTATGTGTTTATATTATTGTAAGATCTATTAATTAATCGAGGTTGGCCCGCGACTTTGCACAAGTTTTTAATTTTGGCCCACTGTATATTTGAGTTTGACATCCCTGGCCTACACAGAAAGGTGTAGACGTGTACACTCCCTGACAGAAATTATGTCGCTTATCCATGTTATGTAAATAAAAGCTTATAACCGGAAGTTAAATTCATCCATTGGTTTTATAAATTACTCTTTTGAAAGCTGAAACCCTACCAAATTTGGTTTAGGTAAATAAATTAAATTGGCATCAATGCTGAAATATTGATCATTTAATGAACGCAGAATGGTCAGATTTTGGCAAGACAAAAGTTTCGTCACCTGGTCAAATAATGCACCCAATCCTAGTTTACATCCTCACCAGTGCTCAGTAAATGATTGGTTAATTAGTGGGTGTGCATAAAAAGAAACCCAGCACCCCAGACTTTCACTTGAACTGAAACTTGAGCTCTGACAAGAAGCCAAACATCCACCCTGCGACCAAATCCTTCATTATCAAGAGGCTGAAGACCAGATCCACTGCAGAGCTAGCTGGCACCTTTAATGTGTCTCAGCGCCAAGTACAAAGAATTCAAAAAAGATTTGAAGAGACTGGAGATGTGTTTGACAAGCCCAGGTCCGGCAGACCCCGCAAGACAACTGCTCAGGAGGAATGTTTGTTGGTTAGAAAATCCAAAGCAAGCCCCTCTTCCACTGCAGCAGAGCTCCAACAGGCCTAGTCACCTCAAGTCCCTGTGTCAACTAGAACAGTTTTTAGGATTCTGTCTCGAAATGGCCTCCATGGTCGAATCAGTGCCCAGAAGCCAGCACTAAACAAAAGGCAAATAAAAAAACTGAGTGGCATTTGCAAAGTCCCACAGCCTGCTAAACAGATGGACGCTGGAAAAGTGGCAGAAGGTGGATTTCTCTGATGAATCTTCAGTAGAATTACACCACAGCCGCCGCAAATACTGCAGGAGACCTACTGGAGCCCGTATGGATCCAAAATACACCCAGAAAACAGTTACATTTGGTGGTGGAAAGATCATGGTCTGGGGTTACATTCAGTATGGGGTGTGCGAAACATTTGCAAGGTGAAAGGCAATATCAATAGCCTAAAATATCAAGAAGTATTAGCTACCTCTTACATTCCAAATCATAAAAGGGGTCAAATTCTGCAGCAGGATGGTGCTCCATCTCATACATCCATCTCTACAACAAAGTTCCTGCAGGCAAAAAAGAACAAAGTGCTCAAGGACTGGCCAGCCCAGTCACCAGACATGAACATCATTGAGCATGTTTGGGGTAGGATGAAAGAGGAAGCTTGGAAGACAAAGCCAAAGAATCTAGATGAACTCTGGGAGGCATGTAAGACTGCATTCTTTGCTATTCCTGAGGACTTCATTAATAAATTGTATGAATCATTGTTGAACCGCATGGATGCAGTCCTTCAAGCTCATGGAAGTCACACAAAATATTAAATATGATTCTAATAGCACCACAACTCCATTCACCAATGTTATGCCACATATATTAGTATTTTAAGATAATTATTTGTTTGAATATCACATTACTTTCTGTGGGCGACAAAACTTTTGTCTTGCCAAAATCTGACCATTCTGTGTTCATTAAATGATCAATATTTCAGCATTGATGCCAATTTATTTTCTTAACCTAAACCAAATTTGGGAGGGTTTCAGCTTTCAAAAGAGTAATTTATAAAAACAATGGATGAATTTAACATCAGGTTATAAGCTTTCATTTACATAACATGGATAAGCGACATAACTTCTGTCAGGGAGTGTAGAAGTAAAAAGTGTGTGAAAGTCCAAATTAAGCTCTGCTATCTCTCTATATGTAAACTGGAAAAAGGTGGTTACCAGAAGTAAAATTATGATTTAATTTTATATATGTCATTTTATAGTATGATATGTTGTATGAAGGATTGAATGTTTGTTAGCATTTTGCAAATCAAGCGAACACTATTAAAAAGTAAAATACCCAATAATTTCTTTGTTAGTATTTGCTTATCAATTTTTATTTCAGAACACTGTACATTTTTTCATTTTAAAATTGTTTTCTTCTTCATGTCGGAGCTCTATACAGCTTACACATGTTTCTTAAAATTCCTTCACATAATTTTATCACCGACTAAATGCTGCTTATGTTCTTTCCAGAACAGTAAATTTGACAAAACTCATAAAATGTTTTATGAATGTTGTGAATGGCTATGTTCCATATTTTGTTGTAATAAAGCAACCATAATGTAATCTGTAACCACTATTGACTTTTGTGTTTCTCAGAGCTTTCAAAAGAGTATGAAGCTATTTAATCATATAATATCAAGATGTCTACCTGTGTCCAGGGCCGTATATACAGCACATGCTTGAGTATGCTCCCTGTCATCAGTAAAGGTACATTTACATCTGCAATTATCATCATGATTAGCTCTAGAGATGATTGAATCTGCCAAGATTTGAATTCACAAAATCGTTCAGATTTTACAGGGAAATTGCTTTTGCATCAAACTTATTTGCCACAACTTAAATGTTCTTTGTTATGCTCCGGGGTCCCTCCAAACGAATGTCCAATTCTCAGTGCCTCTTCTTTTTGCCTTCCCCAGTTAAGCAAATCTTCTTTCACCTTTTACACTCTGGCCCGGAACCCAACCAGGCCTCTGACATCACTGCACACCGGAGGCCTGGTCGAACTGGAAGTCCCGTCTCAAAATGAAGAAGGATGAAAAAGATGTGCTCAGCCAGGGAAGCTGAAAAGAAGAGGCGTGGAGGACCAGACTCTGGGCTGCAGGACAGGTGAGGGGTGAAATATTATTTTTCTTTCACATTTTGCCAACCCTCTATGGTTCAGCAAAATGGTGGCTTCAGCTGGCATATTGCTGAACTCGGGTGGAGCAAATTGCTAAAAATCCATATTTTGGAGTATACAAAATTTTGTAAAATTTAGGAGAATCGCTAAATGTTTCTGAGCTATCATAGTGATCACTTGCATTCATAAATTGATAAATATACATGCCACTCAGTAACATGCACATATACAGTACAAACCAAAAGTTTGGACACACCTTCTCATTTAAAGATTTTTCTGTATTTTCATGACTATGAAAATTGTACATTCACACTGAAGGCATCAAACTATGAATTAACACATGTGGAATTATATACTTAACAAAAAAGTGTGAAACAACTGAAAATATGTCTTATATTCTAGGTTCTTCAAAGTAGCCACCTTTTGCTTTGATGACTGCTTTGCACACTCTTGGCATTCTCTTGATGAGCTTCAAGAGGTAGTCACTGGAAATGGTTTTCACTTAACAGGTGTGCCCTGTCAGGTTCAATAAGTGGGATTTCTTGCCTTATAAATGGGGTTGGGACCATCAGTTTTGTTGTGCAGAAGTCTGGTGGATGCACAGCTGATAGTCCTACTGAATAGACTGTTAGAATTTGTATTATGGCAAGAAAACAGCAGCTAAGTAAAGAAAAACGAGTGGCCATCATTACTTTAAGAAATGAAGGTCAGTCAGTCTGAAAAATTGGGCAAACTTTGAATGTGTCCCCAAGTGCAGTTGCAAAAACCATCAAGCGATACAAAGAAACTGGCTCACATGAGGACCGCCCCAGGAAAGGAAGACCAAGAGTCACCTCTGCTTCTGAGGATAAGTTTATCCGAGTCACCAGCCTCAGAAATCGCAGGTTAACAGCAGCTCAGAGTAGAGACCAGGTCAATGCCACACGGAGTTCAAGCAGCAGACACATCTCTACAACAGCTGTTAAGAGGAGACTTTGTGCAGCAGGCCTACATGGTAAAATAGCTGCTAGGAAACCACTGCTAAGGACAGGCAACAAGCAGAAGAGACTTGTTTGGGCTAAAGAACACAAGGAATGGACACTAGACCAGTGGAAATCTGTGCTTTGGTCTGATGAGTTCAAATTTGAGATCTTTGGTTCCAACCACCGTGTCTTTGTGCGACGCAGAAAAGGTGAACGGATGGACTCTACAAGCCTGGTTCCCACCGTGAACCATGGAGGAGGTGTGATTGTGTGGGGGTGCTTTGCTGGTGACACTGTTGGGGATTTATTCAAAATTGAAGGTATACCGAACAAGCATGGCTACCACAGCATCTTGCAGCGGCATGGTATTCCATCCGGTTTGCGCTTAGTTGGACCATCATTTATTTTTCAACAGGACAATGACCCCAAACACACCTCCAGGCTGTGTAAGGGCTATTTTACCAAGACGGAGAGTGATGGGGTGCTACGCCAGATGACCTGGCCTCCACAGTCACCAGACCTGAACCCAATTGAGATGGTTTGGGGTGAGCTGGACCGCAGAGTGAAGGCAAAAGGGCCAACAAGTGCTAAGCATCTCTGGGAACTCCTTCAAGATTGTTGGAAGACCATTTCCGGTGACTACCTCTTGAAGCTCATCAAGAGAATGCCAAGAGTGTGCAAAGCAGTCATCAAAGCAAAAGGTGGCTACTAGTGTTGAGCCACCCCCGTAGTGTTCGAGTTCGGTTCGGTTCGTCGAACACCCGTATGTTCGCCGAACTGTTCGTCGAACACCTTCGAACACCGTTAAAACCAATGGCAGGCAAACAAAAACACATAGAAACACATAGAAAACACATAGAAAACACTTCAAAGGTGTCCAAAAGCTGACAAACTGCTCAGAAGACATAACTAACACATGGAAAAGTGACAAGTACATATAGTCATGCGAAAAGAAAAGAGGTGGAGGAGTAAAAGGAGGGGGAGACACAGATATAAGCATGTCATGCCCTTCTAAAATCAAGAAAGGCTGGAGTAAAAACCTAAAATCAGCCTACCAACACCCAGACGTCGTGACAAGAAAATTAAAAAAAGAAATATCTTTAGGTAGAATGGCGGTTCCATTCAGAACACTTTCCTTACAAGACGTAGTGGTATCCCCGTTGTGAGTTGTGCCAAAAACGGAACCCAATACATTCGGACTAAACCACCATTTGTCATATCCAAGGGGCAGGTCAGTAAACGACAACATCGACGCGGAACCAAGTACAGTAGTATATACTGTACATCCTTTGACAAGGCAATCAGGTGGATCAAGAAGTTGGGAAGGGTCACCATAATGGCCAAAACAGACATTGATGCGGCGTTCCGGTTACTTACTACCTGTGCCTCCGAATAGTGTCCACCTATTGGGCTGCTTCTGGGAAGGAGCATACTATATAGATCGCTGTTTGCCCATGGGGCGCTCCAGATCCTGCTCACTATTTGAGACGTTTAGTTTCTTCCTCAAATGGGTTGCAATGGACGTTTCTAAGGGGGCACATATTATCCATTACCTCGACAACTTCTTATGCCTGGGCCCATAAGATTCGCCACAGTGTGAATACATGCGGTAGTCCACCTGTGAGAAGGAGAGAGCTGGAGGGAGAGCGGACAAAACAGAGCCGAGGGGTTAGATGGAGAATGGAAGAAGGAAAGAGGGCGAGGGAGGTAAGGGAGTAAAGTGGAAGGCCGACCTGAGCTCCCCCATGTCCCTGCTGGGTGGGGAACAGCCCTGGGAAGAAAAGCCGCTTGCGCATCTCTTTGAGGTTACGGGCAGAGGGACTACGCTGGAGTGCGAAGCCAACACGGCCAGTCCGTTCCTGCCCGTGCAACCTCCGTGTCGCCGGGTTTGTGCCAGAGCCGCGGTGGACCTTGACGGCCAGCCCCCCTCTCCCAATACTGGTGCCTGTTCGCTGGTGGGTCAAGCCCCCACGCGGTGGGGGGTAGTACCATCTGCAGAAGAAAGACCATCTTCCAGCCAAACTAAGATGTCTACTTCTTTTCGTGGACAATGTGATACGATCCCTTTCTTATGGACACGCCCATCGCTACAAATTCCAGATGAGGCACAAAAACAGCAGGTGCTTCAATGGATATCAAGCGCTCCTTCAAGTAGGCTCTCCTCCACCTCAACTTCAACATCACAAATACTCCAGTCCTCAGAGGTGTCACCCCAATCGCACTTGCTTCCTCACAGCTCCCAAGTCACCAGCTGCCCGTCTGAGTATGGGATAACACAGATGGTTGAGTCTGCACAGCTGTTTACTCATACTATAGCCTGGGAAACGGAGGTCTGCTCCAGAGCTTCTGTTAATCCAGACAAGGAAATGATCTGCACTGATGCCCAGAATCTTTATGAGTCGGATCCAGGACCAGATGAAGAAGGTTCTGAGCATAATGTAGACCCTCGTTCCCAAGCTGTAACTCCTGTTGGTGGAGACAATGATGAAGACGATGATGAGACTCAAATACCTGATTGGAGCGGCAACTTGACTTTTCGGTCAGGGCAGGAAGAGGTTGGCTCTGAGGACGATGGGTGTGAGAACACACAGAGTGATGATGACGAGGTTGGAGATCCCACTTACTGCCATCTCACAGTCAGCCAGTCGATGAGGTCAGCAGAGGAAGTGGAGGAGATGTGACTAGCCCAGGGGATGGGGATGACTCGGTATCCGGGCCTTTGCCTGGCCTTTGGGATGTCGCGGTAGTCGGCTTCCGGGCCCGTACCCTGGGGTCACTCTTTAAAAGGGTGGATAATTCTTAATTTTATAAGAGTTCGTGACGCCACCTGTGGTATCTGGTGAGAAGCACCAGCGCTGCAGCAGTCCACTGAGGCCGGTGATAAGGCAGCTCGATGGTATAGCTCCCCACAGGTGGAGCTAGGCCTCAGAAAAGCTTATGCAGGGGGAATGCAGGACAGGCGAGACCCAGCTGGATCAGAGCAAGAACGGGAATGGACACGGTAGTCACTTCAGTACCTTTTACTGGCACATCCCGGAGCACTGTAGGGTGAAGGGTGCATATCAGGATCCTCCCCAATGAGCGGGTGTAGGGCCTCCTGTTTCTTTCCTCTGCATAGTAATTTTCTGACCTGCCTGGAGCTAGGCCTAACTTTGTCTCTGTCCTGCGCTGGCTGACCTTGTGGTAGGGCCTTGTCTTGGAGTTCACGCTCCCAGTATGCGGGGACTAAGCGTCTCCTGGCTCTGTTACGCATCAGCACCTTAGCGATCCTGGGACTTGTAGTTCTCCAGGGATTCCGGTTATGCCTTACTGGGTCAGAGAGATCCCGGTAAGCTCGGATCCGGTGTCCGGTAAATGCTTCGGGGTGAGCTGGTTAAGCTCCTCCGCCCCCTATGAACTAACTCTCCACTCGCCTTCGGCCTACTCGGGCCCTCACTAGGCTATACACACTAACCGCAGCTTGCCGCGCTTCACTGATCTTATGGCGCCGGCACACCTTAAGCTCTAACTGGGCTCCCTGAATCTAGCTAGCAGGAGCTTCGTGCTCCACTGCTGAACGATTAACTGAGTTCTCTAGACTAGACTGAGCTCCACTGCAGATTGACCTCTCTTAGGCTTCTCTACTGCAGGAACTCTTCAGAGGAACTGAACTGCCTAGTTCCACCTTCCCTCTTTATATCCCTAACGGGCTCCCTCTGCTGGTCTGAGGTGGAAGGTGGAGATGTGTGAATATTTATGGGGGCCTCTTGTGGAGGATTCCATCAATGCACTCTTCTAGGATCTGTGATACCAAGCGCAGCTGGACGTCACAGATGCTATTGACGACGAGGTTAGGTTGCGCCTTCCTGGACAGAGACGGAGTACAGGAAGCACGTCAACAACTGCATCCTCAACCACAACTCTGCCTCTGACCACAAGTCGTGGTGGCTCTTCAGGTCGCATGGGCTCTAAGCCTTGCATAGCCTGGGCATTTTTTCAGATCGATAAGGATGACCCAACTCGTGTTATCTGTAATTTTTGTCACCAAAAGCTAAGTAGAGGCCAAAAAATCCATAGTTTGAGTACTTCATGCATGAACCGTCACATGGATATGAAGCATAAGTTGCAGTGGGAAGCTCACTGTGCTACAATGCGGCCTAGCCGGCTGGGCCAACCACCGTCTGCCCCATCTTGTGCATCCGCGGCCTCTTCATCCTCTGTGACTGGGGGGACAGCAGTCACACATGTTTTTGGACGCAGACCTGCCACCTCTTTACCCGCAACAGCCAGTGTGATAGGCAGGTCATCATTTCATTTGGAAGTGGAAACACCAGCTGGTGTTGAGCGCTCTCCGACATCGAGAGCAGCACCTTTGGATCAAGGCAACCTAACTTTTCCGCCTGCATCTTCCTCACAGACCGGCAGTTTGCCGGGGACACCCTTAGCAACCCCGTCTAAGCACAACAGCCAGCCCTCGGTCCCTCAGATGTGGACAAGTAAAAGACCATTTCCTCCTAGCCATGACAAAGCTAAGAGGTTGAATTTCTCCATCTGCAAGCTGTTGGCTACAGAAATGCTGCCTTTCCGACTGGTGGACACAGAGGATTTTCGAGACCTTATGTACGTCACAGTGCCCCAGTACCAGATGCCCAGTCGGCACTACTTCTCAAAGAAAGGTGTGCCTGCGCTACACCAGCATGTCGCACACAACATCACCGCTTCTTTGAGAAACTCTGTGTGTGACAGGGTGCATTTCACCACAGACACTTGGACGAGTAGGCATGGACAGGGGCGTTACATGTCGCTGACTGGGCACTGGATAACTATGGTGACAGCAGGACAAGGGGCTGCTGTCCAAGTCTTGCCGTCCCCACGAGTTGTGCGTCAATCCTCTTTACCTAGAAGTTCCTCCACTGCTTCTGCCTCCTCAACCTCCTCTCGGTCCTCCACCTGCACTCAAAGCCTGTCTGGTAATGCCACCCGCTTTCTAACTGCGCAGAAGGAATCCTGCACACCTCCTTACTATGCTGGCAGCAGGGCTCAACGGCATCAGGCAGTGTTTACTTTGAAATGTCTGGGAAATTTGAGTCACACAGCTGAGGAGTTGTGGTCAGCTCTGGAGACCCAGTTTCATGAATGGTTGTCTCCACTGGAAATGTAACAAGGGAAGGCCATGTTCGACAATGCTGCAAACCTGGGTGCGGCCCTTCGCCGGGGCAATGTCACACACGTGCCTTGTATGGCTCACATGTTGAACCTGGTTGTCCAGCAATTTTTAGCCCACTATCCCGGACTAGATGGCCTTCTGCAGAGGGCACGGTCGCTGTGTGCTCACTTCCGCCATTCGCATCCTGCAGCTCAACGACTTACATCTCTACAGAAGTTGTTGTTGGGCCTGCCACTTCACCGGCTGAAATGCGATGTGCCGACACGGTGGAATTCAACTCTGCACATGTTGCACCGACTGTGGCAGCACCGACAAGCCCTGGTGCAATACATTCTGACGTATAGCCTGTGCCAACGAGATCCAGAGGTGGGGCAAATCAAGCTACAGGAGTGGTCTCAGATCAGGGACCAATGAAGTTGACGCGCCCCCTGGGCCGTGGGGTACCCGGAGCCGGGCCAGTAGACGCTGGGGGTTGTAGTCACTGTGGCGGTGACCCGGTCCGTGACCCAGGGCGGTCAATCCAAGGGTAATTTGTATATATGGGTTTTATAATGTCCGACTACGCCACCTGTGGAGTGCGGCCAAAGGGGCCGCCGCTGCGGAACAGTCCCCTGAAGCTGGTGGTTTTGCATCAATGGTATTATTACTCCCCACAGGAAGAGTGTAGCTTCAGGGCAGTGTGGGTGGATGATGGTTCTTGTAGTGCAAGGAGGCAGTAATGAACACAGAGTCCGTGTGATGCAGTCCCAAGATCTTTACTCACAGTTGTTGCAGTCCAGATTACAGGTACCAGAGCAATCTCCCCCGTCGTGCTGTGCGTACTCATTGAGGGGCTCAGTCCACCCCCAGATAGCTCCGGAGTACTTAGCGGGACCCCCTTCTGTGTATCCTTTCTCTGGCCTTCTCCCTGCACCTCACACCCAGTGACACTTCTATCCGGTATCCTCGGGCCTTGGCGGGCAACGTGTGTTCCGTCCCCTGCGTCCTATGTGGCTACCTTCTTAGTGAGACTAGTGTGGACTTTGGCCTGCAGTACATGAAATGCTGCAGCCTCCGGTTTCTAGTTGAGCCTTGCTGTTTCTCCGCTAGTTGAGGGACCGGTTCCCCTTATCTGGCCTGACCCCTCTACCTCCTGGTAGAAGCGGGCGTACGGGTGGCTTTCTGCACGGCCCGTACCCCTAGGGTCCCTTCGGTTCCTGGAGCCTTCCTGCTCCCACTCCTCTCTTCTCTCGTTCAGTCCTGGGCCTCCCAGGCTAGGCCCGCCTCTGGAGCAGAGCTCATGCAGAGCCTCTGCTCCTGTCACTTCTCCTCCTCTGACTGGCTTGCTCTTTCTAAGATGGCTTGCTATTTATACTCTCCCTGTCATGTTCTCCCCTAAGCTGCTTTCTCCACCCACACCCACTACATAGGACCCTCCCGCCAGCTAGGTACCTGGGACTGTGCTCTACCTTAGGAGCAATCTCGCCCTACCCCACTGCGGGTCTGTGTTGGATGCAGGTGTTAGGGTCCCGAGCCATACTCCTTCCTTACCTGAGGGTGAGATACCACACCTCTGGGTGAGATGCAGTACCTCTGTGGCAACTGAACCCTCAGGGGCGCCACACACCCTTCTGCACAGTTTTGAAATGGCGACGAAGATGTTTAGTGCTGACGACGATGCCATTATCAGCATGACTATTCCGGTGATTTACATGCTGAAGCACACGTTAAACAGAATTCAGAGTCAGGTGGTGGGACAAGAGGAGGTGGAGAAAGTAGAGGAGGAGTCGTATGCGGAAGGGATAACACCTCCAAGGTCCAGACGGTCGGCAGCACCAAGGCGGCAGGCATGGGAGAGTGGGGGAGAGGGATTAACCAGGGCGCATGGTAGCAGCCAAACTGTTGAGGAAGGTGCAGGAGCCGAGGAAGAAGTGGAGGACGAACTGGCGATGGGCATGGAAGACTCATCAGATGAGGGAGACCTTGATCACATTTCTGTTGTGTGAGGTTGGGGGGAGAGGGCAGAGGAAGGAAGCATGATTCTTACCTCGCTACCAACACAACAAGGACTTGGTCCTCCTGGATGCGCAAGACACATGAGTGCCTTCTTGCTGCACTACCTGCAACATGACCCTCGGATTGTCAGAATTCTAAGTAATCCCGACTACTGGGTTGCCACACTCTTAGATCCCCGGTAGTGTTGAGCTACCCCCGTAGTGTTCGAGTTCGGTTCGGTTCGTGTGTTCGTTGAACTGTTCGTCGAACACCTTCGAACACCGTTAAAACCAATGGCAGGCAAACAAAAACACATAGAAACACATAGAAAACATCTTCAAACGTGTCCAAAAGCTGACAAACTGCTCAGAAGACATAACTAACACATGGAAAAGAGAGAAGTACATATAGTCATGCGAAAAGAAAAGAGGTGGAGGAGTAAAAGGAGGGGGAGACACAGATATAGGCATGTCATGCCCTTCTAAAATCCAAAAATTGAGAAGCCGACACGGCCAGTCCGTTCCTGCCCGTGCCACCTCCGTGTCGCCGGGTTTGTGCCAGAGCCGCGGTGGACCCTGACGGCCAGCCCCCCTCTCCCAATACTGGTGCCTGTCCGCTGGTGGGTCGAGCGAGCCCCCCTGTGGTGGAGGCAGCTCTAAGCTTTTTAATTTAAATTGTCTCTCTAATTTGAATGAATACACTTTAAATCCTTTTACAAGGATGTATTGGAGGGCAAGTCTCATGCCAGCAGCCGTGTAATTCCAGCTCCAGTAGCGTCCACTAAAGCTGCTGCAGTTAAAAAGCTTTTATAAGGATCGAGCTCGGCTGTCCACCGCAAGGCATCCTACCGCCAGTCCCAGCCCCTATGCCTTGGGGTGCCTCCTGATGATCTCCACTGAGTATCCCGTGGTCCCGAAGCATTTCCTTTGAAAAAATTAAGTGTCCAAACTACAGGTGGTGTAGCTTGCTTAACAGCCGGGATAATCCGCTGACTAGCAGACACTGCTACTAGGCACAAAGTATTTCCTGGGCTAGATGCAGTTAAAAATTTGTAATTAGATACTCTCGTTGGATGCTGAGAAAGCATTCCATAGAGTATCCTGACACGCCATATATTATTCTCTTAAAAAGCTTGGGGTAGGGGTCTAGGGGACCCTTTTATAGCCAAAATCACGGCCCTGTATCGTAATACGTCACCTAGGCTGAAGATAAATGGAACTGTAGCACCCTGAGGGCTCGGTTGCTACAGAGGTATTGCACCTCACCCAGAGGTGTGATATCTCACTCTCAGGTAAGGATGGAGTGTGGATCAGGACCCGACACCTGCATGCATTACACCACATTGCCGTGGGGCAGGGCGACCAATATGCCCCTGAGATGGGCATGACAGTCCCTGTCCCTGGCTGGAGTGGGGGGAGGGAACACTGAGGAAGGGGAACCCTGTAGTGCAGGAGCAGGGAGGAAGCAGTTCCTGGGTGCATTGAGAAGGGAGTATAAAAGGTTGGCACCATCTTAGTTCAGTGCAGAGAAGTCTGAGTAGAAGTGACAGGGAGCAGGGGCTCTGCATGAGCTCTGCTCCGGAGGCGGGCCTAGTAACAGAGGCCCAGGCCTGGAAGAGGGAGAAGGAAGGAAGAGGAGCAGAGAAGGCTCCAGGAACGAGGAACGAAGGGATCCCAGGGGTGCGGACGGGCGAGTCGCCACCGCACGCCCGAATCCACCTGCGTGGAGGGGTCAGGCCAAGGGGGGAGACCGGTCCCCGAAACTAGTGGAGGCGGGAAACGACCCTCAGCTAGAAACCGGAGGCTGTGACATTTTATGTGGCGCAGCCCCTCGCTACAACCGCTAGGAAGGCACCACATAGGGTCAGGGAAACTGGCGCCAAGTTTACCAAGAGGAGGCCCGAGGCAGCCGGACAGAAGGGTTGGTAAGAAAGGCCAGACAAAGGACACGCAAAGGGGGTCCTGTGAAGCGCTCCAAAGTTATCTGGGAGTTGTCTGAGCCCCTCACCTGGTGAGCACAATACGACGTGGGCAGCCGTTACCTGCAGAAGTGGTCTGGATAATAAAAACTGTGAGTAAAGGCCCTGGACTGCATCACTGACTCCGTGTCGTTACTGCTGCTGCCCTGCACCATCACCCCCATCCTCCGCGTACACTGCCCTGAGGCTATACTCCTCCTGTGGGGAGTTATGCTACGCTCTGCTGCACCCACAACACCAGCTTCAGCGGTCTGCCCTGCAGCGGCGGTTCACTCTGACCGCAATCCACGGGTGGCGTAGTCGGACATTTAAACATCAAAACCACATAAATAGTTCCGCCACTGGTTTGACCGCCCTGAGCCACGGAACCGGGTCACCGCCACGGAGACTACAACCACCAGCATCCACCAAAAAGGGTCCGGCTCCGGGTGTCCCAAGGCCCAGGGGGCGCATCAGAACATTTTCATCACCTTTTATAATCACCAATGAGACAAGGCAGGGATGTCCTCTGTCCCCTCTCTTATACATCCTAGTGACGGAGCACCTGCTCTCATCAATTCGCCATAACCCCAATATTAGGTGGATTGAGGTGGGAGGCACCGAGTACAAGTGCTCTCTATTTGCTGATGATGTCCTAGTATATATCACTCAATCACATATATCCATCCCTGCAGTTATGGCTGAAATAGATCACTTTGTTACATGGTCAAATTTTAAAATCAATGCAGCGAAGTCTGAGGCCCTCGATGTCTCCCTCCCCAAATCCATACAGGATTCCATCCAGTCCAACTTTCCCTTTGCCTGGCCCTCACAGGGTATCAAATACTTAGGAATTCCTATTCATAGAGACCTCTCCCGTCTATGTTATCTTAATTTTGGGCCCTTTATAGAACAACTCCATACAGACCACGGTTGGCAAGTTAGAACTGTAAGATTCACTACATGAACCACTGGTGTTTTGTGGAAAAGCACATGTACACTGTGTTCCAAATTATTATGCAAAAAGTGTTTAGGAGTGATAAGGGAAGAATTTGTTTGTTTGTCAGTTAAACTCATTGATGGTGATGTGTGTCAGGGCTCTTAATATCACTGTAAGCAATTGCAGACACCTGTGCTAATTAGTTTGACAGGTGTGTCCAATGAAAGGCAAGACTATTTAAGAAGGCTGCCCCACATTATTAAGCAGCCTACATTTTCTGCCAAAATGGGAAAGAAAAAGGATGTGTCGGCTGCTGAGAAGCAACAAATTGTGGAGTGTTTAGGTCAAGGCATGACTACAATCAACATTGTGCGATGATCAGGATGAAGTGTCTTGGCAATCAAGAAGTATGTAGCTGATTCACAGTACACACGTGTGCGTGCTGATAAGGGCAAATTGAGGACTCTTTCCTACAGGCAATTACGTCAGGTTAAAAGAGCAGCGGCAAAAAAGCCTTGTCATAGCAGCAGACAAGTTTTTGAAGCTGCTGGTGCCTCCAACGTCCCCCGAACAACAAGATGCAGGTTCCTTCAGAGGTTTGCAGCTGTGCGTACGCCATCCTGTCGACCTCCTCTATCCACTGCACGCAAGCAGAAACGGCTCCAGTGGGCCAAACATTACATGAAGACTGATTTCAAAACTGTTTTGTTCATGGATGAGTGCCGTGCAACGCTCGATGGTCCTGATGGATGGAGTGGAGGATGGCTGGTTGATGGACACCCCACGCAAACACGGCTACAGCGCCAACAAGGAGGAGGTGGAGTAATGTTTTGGCTGGAATCTTGGGGAGAGAGATTGTCGGCCCCTTTAGGATCCCTGAAGGGGTAAAGATGAACTCCATAATGTATGTGGAGTTTCTCAAACAGCACTTCCTGCCATGGTTCAAGAAGAAGAACCGTGTATTCCACAGCCAGATCATTTTCATGCATGATAATGCACCGTCTCATGCTGCACATAACACATCTGCATCTCTGGCTGATATGGGCATAAAAAGGGACAAACTTATGGTGTGACCCTCATGCTCCCCTGACCTCTACCCCATTCAGCACCTCTGGAGCATCATCAAAAAGAGTGTCTATGATGGCGGGAGGCAGTTCACATCTAAGCAACAGCTCTGGGAGGGTATTCTGTCCTCATGCAAAACAATTGAAGCAGAAACCATCCAAAACCTGACAAATTCAATGGACGAGAGAGTTCAGAAGCTCCTTTCGAACAAGGGGTCCTATGTGCAAATGTAACATCACCTAGAATAAAGTTTTGAGTTGAAAACTGTTTGATTTCAGTTTCTAATAACCTGCTAATGCTTATAATTTCAAAAATGACCATTTTTTTGGTCTTTATTAAAATGAAAAGGTTGATCGAAGAGTGTGGGGGATCTAAGAGTGTGGCAACCCAGTAGTCAGGATTACTTCGAATTCTGACAATCTGAGGGTCATGTTGCAGGTAGTGCAGCAAGAAGGCACTTATGTGTCTTGCGCATCTCGGAGCCCCAAAATTATTTTCCGGGCTAGATGCAGCTAAAAATTATTATTAATTTTAAATCTGGTGGAGCTTAGTATAGATGGCCTAATAGAATCAGTACTGCACACTGCTACAAAGCCCAAATTATTTTCCAGCCAAGATACAGATAAACATGATTAGTAATTTGAAAGCTTAAAACGGTTGGTGAGGTGATTTTAACCAATCATCAAGCTTTTACTCTCCCCAGGATGACACAGGGGTAGAAAAGTCGTTTTGGATCCATGATTTGTTCATCTTTATGAACGTGAGTCTGTCTACATTATCAGTGGAGAGCCGCGTGCGCTTATCTATCAGCACACCACCAGCAGCGCTGAACACACCTTCAGACAGAACGTTGGCTGCGGGGCATGACAAGATCTCCAAGGCGTAACTGGCTAGCTCCGGCCATTTATCCAGATTGGAAGCCCAAAAAGAGCAAGGGTCCAGTGACACAGTCATGGCTTCAATGTTTACTTGGAGATACTCCTGTACCATCGTCTCTAGGCGTTGACTATGTGTCAGACTTCTTGTCTCCTGTGGCCTTGCAAAGGATGGGCTAAAAAAGTGGTGAAATGATTCCGCAAAATTGATGTTACCAGCAGATACTGTGTTTCTGTTACGATTTGAGTGCTGAACACTCGACGGTCCCACGGTTGGCAAGTTGGAACTGTGAGATTCACTACGTGCACCACTGGTGTTTTGTGGAAAAGCACATGTAAGATTCTGCAACAGTCTCTGCTGATACTCCTGCATGCGTGCATCCCTTTCTATGGCAGGAATAATTTCTGCAAATTTACTTTTGTACCGGGGATCTAACAGTGTGGCAACCCAGTAGTCAGGATTATTTCTAATTCTCACAATTCGAGGGTCATGTTGCAGGTAGTGCAGCAAGAAGGCACTCATGTGTGTTGCGCATCCAGGAGCACCAAGTCCCTGTTGTGTTGGTGGCGAGGTAATAATCATGCTTCCTTCCTCTGTCCTCTCCCCCCAACCTCGCACAACAGAAATGTGATCAAGGTCTCCCTCATCTGATGAGTCTTCCATCAGTTCGTCCTCCACTTCTTCCTGGGCTCCTGCTGTTATGTTCTGCTACCAGAGCTAAGGAAAGAGAGGAGATCTGTCCCTACGATAGAACTCAGCTTGATCCCTACGATGTAACAGGGAACCTGATCCTGCGATCAGACCTGCTAAAGTCCTCAGCTAGTCTGTACGGAGACCTATAGATGTGGGGAAGGAATCCCTACAAGTACTAGGGACTGGGAGCAAAATGGACACCTCCTAACAGAAATAGTAGCAGACAGACGAACAAACAAAATATAAAGAACACAGAGGTCCGAAGACCAAGCAAACTAACAGAGTTAGATACTGAGCACAGGCTAGCTAAAGAGTAGTAATACAATGAAGTCCAGCAAAGCCAGAAGGGCGGAGCAGGACTAAATAGGCCAACAAGGTCATGTGACCAGCAATAGAAAAAACCTAAGAGCAAGGTTCTAACACCTGCACCTTCCTCACTAGTTTGGCTGCTACCATGCGCCCTGGTAAAACCATCTCCCCCACCCTCACATGCCTGCCGCCTTGATGCTGCCGACCGTCTGGACCTTGCAGATGTTATCCCTTCCGCATACAACTCCTCCTCCTCTACTTCCTCCACCTCCTCTTGTGCCACCACCTGACTCCGAATTCTGTTTAACATGTGCTCCAGCATGTAAATCACCGGAATAGTCATGCTGATAATGGCATCGTCAGCACTAAACATCTTCGTCGCCATTTCAAAACTGTGCAGAAGGGTGCATAGGTCCCTGATCTGAGACCACTCCTCCAGCGTGATTTGCCCCACCTCTGGATCTCGTTGGCCCAGGCTATACGTCAGAACGTATTGCACCAGGGCTTGTCGGTGCTGCCACAGTCGCTAAAACATGTGCAGAGTTGAATTCCACCGGGTAGGCACATCGCAATTTAGCCGGTGAAGTGGCAGGCCCAACGACTTCTGTAGAGATGTAAGTCGCTGAGCTTCAGGATGCGAACGGCGGAAGTGAGCACACAGCGACCGTGCCCTCTGCAGAAGGCCATCTAGTCCGGGATAGTGGGCTAAAAATTACTGGACAACCAGGTTCAACACGTGAGCCATACAAGGCACGAGTGTGACATTGCCCCGGCGAAGGGCAGCACCCAGGTTTGCAGCATTGTCGCACATGGCCTTCCCTGGTTTCAGGTCCAGTGGAGACAACCATTCATGAAATTGGTTCTCCAGAGCTGACCACAACTCCTCAGCTGTGTGACTCACATTTCCCAGACATTTCAAAGTAAAAACCGCCTGATGACGGTGAGCCCTACTGCCAGCATAGTAAGGAGGTGTGCAGGATCCCTTCTGCGCAGTTAGAAAGCTTGTGGCATGACCAGACAGGCTTTGAGTGCAGGTGGAGGACCGAGAGGAGGTTGAGGAGGCAGAAGCAGTGGAGGAACTTTGAGATAAAGAGGATTGACGCACAACTCGTGGGGACGGCAAGACTTGGACAGCAGCCCCTTGTCCTGCTGTCACCATAGTTACCCAGTGCCCAGTCAGCGACATGTAACGCCCCTGTCCATGCCTACTCGTCGAAGTGTCTGTGGTGAAATGCACCCTGTCACACACAGAGTTTCTCAAAGAAGCGGTGATGTTGTGTGCGACATGCTGGTGGAGCGCAAGCACACCTTTCTTTGAGAAGTAGTGCCGACTGGGCATCTGGTACTGGGGCACTGCGACGGACATAAGGTCTCGAAAATCCTCTGTGTCCACCAGGCGGAAAGGCAGCATTTCTGTAGCCAAGAGCTTGTAGATGGTGAAATTCAACCTCTTAGCTTTCTCATGGCTAGGAGGAAATGTTCTTTTACTTGTCCACATCTGAGGGACCGAGGGCTGGCTGTTGTGCTTAGACAGGGTTGATAAGGGTGTCCCCGGCAAACTGCCAGTCTGTGAGGAAGATGCAGGCGGACATGTTAGGTTGCCTTGATCCAAAGGTGGTGCTATCGATTTCGGACAGCGCTCAACACCAGCTGGTGTTACCACCTCCAAAGAAAATGATGACCTGCCAATCACGCTGGCTGTTGCGGGTAAAGAGGTGGCAGGTCTGCGTCCCAAAACAGGTGTGACTGCTGTCCCCCCAGTCACAGAGGATGAAGAGGCCGCGGATGCACAAGATGTGGCAGGCGGTGGTTGGCCCGGCCGGCTAGGCCGCATTGTAGCACAGTGAGCTTCCCACTGCAACTTATGCTTCATGTCCATGTTCCGGTTCATGCATGAAGTACTCAAACTATGTATTTTTTGGCCTCTACTTAGCTTTTGCTGACAAATGTTACAGATAACACGAGTTGGGTCATCTTTATCGATCTGAAAAAATGCCCAGGCTATGCAAGGCTTAGCACCCATGCGACCTGAAGAGCCACCACGACTTGTGGTGAGAGGCAGAGTTGTGTTTGAGGATGCAGTTGTTGACGTGCTTCCAGTACTATGTCTCTGTCCAGGAAGGCGCAACCTGACCTCGTCGTCACTAGCATTCTCCTCCACCTCCTCTGCTGACCTCATCTCTTGGCTGACTGTGGGTTGACAGTAAGTGGGATCTCCAATCTCATCATCATCACCCTGTGTGTTATCACACCCGTCGTCCTCAGAGCCAACCTCTTCCTGCCCTGACAAAAAACTAAAGTTGTCGCTCCAATCAGGTATTTGAGTCTCATCATCGTCTTCCTCATTGTCTCCACCAACAGGAGTTACAGTATGGGATTGAGGGTCTACATTATGGTCAGAACCTTCTGCGTCTGGTCCTGGATCCGACTCATAAAGATTCTGGGCATCAGTGCAGATCATTTCCTCGTCTGGATTCACAGAAGCGCTGGAGCCGACCTCTGATTCCCAGGCTATAGTATGAGTAAACAGCTCTGCAGACTCAACCATCTGTTCTACCTCATACTCAGACGGGCAGCTGGAGATTTGGGAGCTGTGAAGAAGCAAGTGCGATTGGGGTGACACCTCTGAGGACTGGAGTATTTGTGATGTTGAAGTTGATGTGGAGGAGAGCCCACTTAAAGGAGCACTTGATATCCGTTGAAGCACCTGCTGTTTTTGTGCCTCATCTGGAATTTGTAGCGATTAGCGTGGGCGTGGCCGTAAGAAAGGGATCTTATCACATAGTCCGCTAAAAGAAGTAGACATTTTAGTTTGGCTGGAAGATGGTCTTTCTTCTGCAGATGTTACTGTTGCTTTAACACCTACCCCATGGACACAACCTTTTTTCCCCTTCCCAACACGCCTATTCCCCTTTCCACCAGCAGCAGGCCTTTTTCCACTCATTTTGGTGGTTAACTAATTCACAACTCTGGAGTTGTTTGCACAAAAAAACAATGGATGGGAACCGAGCAGAGCTGAGTGGCCAAACTGTGGTATTAGGCCAAAACTATTGGCTGGGTTAGATGCAGAAAAAAATTATATTCAATTTGCAACCTGATGGAGGTCAGTATAGATGGACTAATAGACCAAGTCCCACACACTGCTAGAAGCCCAAATATTTTTTCAGAGCTAGATGCAGAAAAAAAATATATTCAATTTGCAACCTGATGGAGGTCAGTATAGATGGACTAATAGACCAAGTCCCACACACTGCTAGAAGCCCAAATATTTTTTCAGAGCTACATGCAGAAAAAAATTATATTCAATTTGCAACCTGATGGAGGTCAGTATAGATGGACTAATAGACCAAGTCCCACACACTGCTAGAAGCCCAAATATTTTTTCAGAGCTAGATGCAGAAAAAAATTATATTCAAATTGCAACCTGATGGAGGTCAGTATAGATGGACTAATAGACCAAGTCCCACACACTGCTAGAAGCCCAAATATTTTTTCAGAGCTAGATGCAGAAAACAATTATATTCAATTTGCAACCTGATGGAGGTCAGTATAGATGGACTAATAGACCAAGTCCCACACACTGCTAGACGCCCAAATATTTTTTCAGAGCTAGATGCAGAAAAAAATTATATTCAATTTGCAACCTGATGGAGGTCAGTATAGATGGACTAATAGACCAAGTCCCACACACTGCTAGAAGCCCAAATATTTTTTCAGAGCTAGATGCAGAAAAAAATTATATTCAATTTGCAACCTGATGGAGGTCAGTATAGATGGACTAATAGACCAAGTCCCACACACTGCTAGAAGCCCAAATATTTTTTCAGAGCTAGATGCAGAAAAAAATTATATTCAATTTGCAACCTGATGGAGGTCAGTATAGATGGACTAATAGACCAAGTCCCACACACTGCTAGAAGCCCAAATATTTTTTCAGAGCTAGATGCAGAAAACAATTGTAATGCACACGCCCGGGCTGAGCGGCGTGTGCGTGTGATTGTAGTGATTCCACTGGACCGTGCCGGAGAGTGAATGCCTGGAGGGGCGTAACTAGGTATTCACCCGATCCGACCAGGGTCGCACGACGGCATACGACGCCAGTGCACCAAGGAGGAACCGAGCAGAGGGACCAGGTGCTACTCCAGGACAGACCCCGGACACGGCTGTTGACCCACACAGGGGAATACAGGAACAGACTGGTAGGCTGGCACACAGACTGGTGGGTATAGGCAGGCACGACTGGTATGCAGGCAGGCGGTTATGCAGGCAGGGGGGTACAGGCAAGCACAGCTAGAGTGCAGACAGGGAGGCACTAGCAGGTAGGAACACAGGCGGGATAGGACCCAGTACACACTGGGACTCAGGAACAATACAGGCAGAGGGGTACAGGCAAGCACAGCTAGAGTGCAGACAGGGAGGCACTAGCAGGTAGGGACACTGGCGGGATAGGACCCAGTACACACTGGGACTCAGGAACAGAACCACAGATGTGGCAGACAAACACAGCAGAGTGAGGCCGCCCAGAGAGGTGAGCGAGAACAGGGCAGGACAAGGCCGCCTGGAGCGGTGAGCAAGAGTAGAGCAGGACAAGGCCGCCAGGAGCGGTGAACAAAGGGTCAGAGCTGAGCGAGACTGCCGGAGCAGTGAGCAAGAGTAAAGCAGGACGAGGCCGCCTGGAGCGGTGAGCAAGAGTGGAGCAAGACTGCCGGAGCAGTGAGCAAAAGGATAAGAGCGGAGCGAGACTGCCAGAGCAGCGAGCAAAAGGGTCCGAGCGGAGCAAGGCTGCCGGAGCAGCGAGCAAAGGAGTCAGAGCAGGCTAGAACCGCCGGAGCGGTGAGCAAAGGAGTCAGAGCAGGCTAGAACCGCCGGAGCGGTGAGCAAAGGAGTCAGAGCAGGCTAGAACCGCCGGAGCGGTGAACAAAGGAGTAGGAGCAGGCTAGAACCGCCGGAGCGGTAAGCAAGGCAGAGCAGGGGGGACAGGGCTCTGTTCACACGGAACAGACAGGAAGAGAAAGGCAGAGCCAGATACCCACAGGATACTTGCAGTGAAGTAGCGAGTGGACCACAAACTCACAAACGGGAGTACAGAGACAACAAGCAGGAGTTAGGTACGAGTTCAGACTCTGCAGAAAAAGGAAGGGAACGGACATCGAGGCAAAACAGGTAAAGGATAGGAAAGAGTTCAGACTGAAACTGAGTGCACGGAGGAGACCGACACTGCAGCGGGATACAGGAGCGGGTCTGGGAATACGGCCCCCAGAGAGGCGGGACGAACAGGCAAGGAGCGTGTTCAGACAGGACAGACAAGATACAGGAACAGGTCTAGGTAATCGGCCCCTAGAAGGCGGGAGGAACAGGCTAGGAGCGTGTTCAGACAGGACAGACAAGATACAGGAACAGGTCTAGGTAATCGGTCCCTAGAAGGCGGGAGGAACAGGTTAGGAGCGTGTTCAGACAGGCCTGGAAATACAGCCTCCAGGATAGGCAGACAAGAGAACACAGACAGGACTCAGTTCAGACACAGGAACTGATACCGCAAGGCAGGAGACATAGACAGGACTCAGCTCAGACACGGGAACTGATACCGCAAGGCAGGAGACATAGACAGGACTCAGTTCAGACACGGGAACTGATACCGCAAGGCAGGAGACATAGACAGGACTCAGCTCAGACACGGGAACTGATACTGCAAGGCAGGAGACATAGACAGGACTCAGTTCAGACACGGGAACTGATACCGCAAGGCAAGAGACAAAGAACGGGACCTGGCACCTTCAGAGTGAAAGCACACACTGAAAGAAACACTATGCTCAGGCAGGGATAGATGGGAGCAGCTGAGCTATATACCAGGTGACAGACAGCAATAGGCTGAGGACGCACAAGGGGTGTGACCCACAGCAGGTACAAAAAGCAGGAAGTGATCGGGCGCCGCCCTTAAGCAGCAGAAACAGACACAAACAGACAGCATGGAGGGAAGCCAGAGAGACATTCTGGACTGGAGATCAAGTTCGCGCTCTTGCACAGTGGGAGATGGACCACCATGCAAGGACGCCACCAGGTATGTTACAGTACCCCCCCCCCTTACGCCCCCTCTTCTTCAGGCCTGCCAGAATCTTCCGCAGGGAATTCGAGGACCAGTCGTTCACTTCAAGGAGATCACTTCCACTGTCCACAGGAAAAACTGATCTCATCTGGTTAGCTAGGATGCTACCTCCTATCCAGCCATCCTCAGCAACAGACGAAACGGGTGGAGTACCAGGAACAGCACACAAGGAAGTCTCTCTCCACATATTTTCAGGTGGCACCCCAGAGGGTACAGGAGACAACTGGAAGTCCTTCACCGGGTTGGAGGGGGACAGAGACTTGGGGGTAATCTCTGCTTCGAGGTACATCTTGTCAAGCTCACAGGAAGAAATAGACGGGTTATCAGGTACATAATGAGGAAAAGTCACTGTCTCTTTGTTATCTGGTGGTACCCCGGAGGATTCAGGAAACAACTGGAGGTCCTCCGCCGGGTCAGAAGAGTGCAGAGGCTCAGAGAAAACATCTGCTTCAGAGTACACTAGGTCGGACTCACTGGACGAAGCAGGCGAGGTATCGGGTACCGAGTATAGGAAAGTCTCTGTCCATTCACCACCAGGTGGCACCCCGAAGGGTTCTGGAGACAACTGACGGTCCTCCGCCTGGTCAGAGGGGTGTAGAGACTCACGGGTAACCTCTGCTTCAGAGTACACTAGGTCGGACTCACTGGACGAAGCAAGCGAGGTATCAGATCTAGGATATAGGAAAGTCTCTGTCCATTCACCACCAGGTGGCACCCAGAAGGGTTCTGGAGACAACTGGAGGTCCTCCGCCTGGTCGGAGGGGTGTAGAGACTCGGGAGTAACCTCTGCTTCGGAGTACACTAGGTTGGACTCACTGGACGCAGCGAGCGAGGTATCAGGTACAGAGTCTAGGAGAGTCTCTGTCCTTTCGCTACCAGGTAGCACCCCGAAGGGTTCAGGAGACAACTGGAGGTCCTCCGCCTGGTCGGAGGGGTGTAGAGACTCGGGGGTAACTACCACTTTGGGGTACCCATTGTCAGGCTCACAGGACGAAGCGGACAAAGTATCGAGTACCGGGTGTAGAGAAGTCTCACTCCATTTGTCATCGAGTGGTATCCCGGAGGATTCAGGAGGCAACAGGGGGTCCTCCACCAGGTAGTAGAGGTGCACAGACTCTGAGGTAACCACAGCTTTGGAGCATCCTTGGACATGCACACCGGTTAAAGTGGGTGAAGCATCTGATGCCGGGTGCAGGAAGTTCTCCTGTGTGGAGTCTGGATGGGCAGAAGTCTCTTCGGGCAGGAGAACTGGTGCACTACCCACGCACATTACCCGTTGGGGCTTCTCCGGGATACAGGGAGATGAAGCTTCAGTAGGGACTTCAAGGTTGGGGTCAGGAGGTCTCAGGGAGGACAGACCCTGGCGTGACGGCTTGCCTCTACGTCTAGCACGTCTGGACTGCCTCTTGAGGTTGGGAGAAGTATTCCGGAAAGCGTAGTCACCCTGTGAGGATTCTGGGTGGGCAGTAGTCTCATTGGGCTGGAGGACTATTGCGCTACCCACACACATTACCCGTCGGGGCTGCTCCGGGATATTGGGAAGTGAAGCTTCAGCAGGGGCTTCAGGGTTAGGGTCCTCGAAGACCATGCGAAAGGCCACCTGGAAGGCCTGCAGGTCAAGGACGACAGGATCCCATGCTTCCCATAGGGGGGTGACCCATTTCAAGGCATCACCCGCTAGGTAGTCAATCATAAAGGCCACTTTAGCCCAATCGGACGGAAAATAGAGAGGGTAGGCCTTAAAGTGTAGCATGCATTGCTCCACAAATGCACGACACTGTCTTGGATCCCCATAGTAACGTGGCGAATCCGCAGGAACGAGAGCTGATAGATCCATCTGGACGGTGCGTAATTCGCCTGGAACTCAGCTAAGGAAAAAAAAAATGTATTTATTTATTTTAATGCATGTATTCGCTGGAAAACTTCTCAGAGAGCGAAGGCCGTGGGGCTCAACGGGAACCATGGCCTGAGCATGCTGTAATGCACACGCCCGGGCTGAGCGGCGTGTGCGTGTGATTGTAGTGATTCCACTGGACCGTGCCGGAGAGTGAATGCCTGGAGGGGCGTAACTAGGTATTCACCCGATCCGACCAGGGTCGCACGACGGCATACGACGCCAGTGCACCAAGGAGGAACCGAGCAGAGGGACCAGGTGCTACTCCAGGACAGACCCCGGACACGGCTGTTTACCCACACAGGGGAATACAGGAACAGACTGGTAGGCTGGCACACAGACTCGTGGGTATAGGCAGGCACGACTGGTATGCAGGTAGGCGGTTATGCAGGCAGGGGGGTACAGGCAAGCACAGCTAGAGTGCAGACAGGGAGGCACTAGCAGGTAGGAACACAGGCGGGATAGGACCCAGTACACACTGGGACTCAGGAACAATACAGGCAGAGGGGTACAGGCAAGCACAGCTAGAGTGCAGACAGGGAGGCACTAGCAGGTAGGGACACTGGGGAGATAGGACCCAGTACACACTGGGACTCAGGAACAGAACCACAGATGTGGCGGACAAACACAGCAGAGTGAGGCCGCCCAGAGAGGTGAGCGAGAACAGGGCAGGACAAGGCCGCCTGGAGCGGTGAGCAAGAGTAGAGCAGGACAAGGCCGCCAGGAGCGGTGAACAAAGGGTCAGAGCTGAGCGAGACTGCCGGAGCAGTGAGCAAGAGTAAAGCAGGACGAGGCCGCCTGGAGCGGTGAGCAAGAGTGGAGGAAGACTGCTGGAGTAGTGAGCAAAAGGATAAGAGCGGAGCGAGACTGCCGGAGCAGCGAGCAAAAAGGGTCCGAGCGGAGCAAGGCTGCCGGAGCAGCGAGCAAAGGAGTCAGAGCAGGCTAGAACCGCCGGAGCGGTGAGCAAAGGAGTCAGAGCAGGCTAGAACCGCCGGAGCGGTGAGCAAAGGAGTCAGAGCAGGCTAGAACCGCCGGAGCGGTGAACAAAGGAGTAGGAGCAGGCTAGAACCACCGGAGCGGTAAGCAAGGCAGAGCAGGGGGGACAGGGCTTTGTTCACACGGAACAGACAGGAAGAGAAAGGCAGAGCCAGATACCCACAGGATACTTGCAGTGAAGTAGCGAGTGGACCACAAACTCACAAACAGGAGTACAGAGACAACAAGCAGGAGTTAGGTACGAGTTCAGACTCTGCAGAAAAAGGAAGGGAACGGACATCGAGGCAAAACAGGTAAAGGATAGGAAAGAGTTCAGACTGAAACTGAGTGTACGGAGGAGACCGACACTGCAGCGGGATACAGGAACAGGTCTAGGTAATCGGCCCCTAGAAGGCGGGAGGAACAGGCTAGGAGCGTGTTCAGACAGGACAGACAAGATACAGGAACAGGTCTAGGTAATCGGTCCCTAGAAGGCGGGAGGAACAGGTTAGGAGCGTGTTCAGACAGGCCTGGAAATACAGCCTCCAGGATAGGCAGACAAGAGAACACAGACAGGACTCAGTTCAGACACAGGAACTGATACCGCAAGGCAGGAGACATAGACAGGACTCAGTTCAGACACGGGAACTGATACCGCAAGGCAGGAGACATAGACAGGACTCAGTTCAGACACGGGAACTGATACCGCAAGGCAGGAGACATAGACAGGACTCAGCTCAGACACGGGAACTGATACCGCAAGGCAGGAGACATAGACAGGACTCAGTTCAGACACGGGAACTGATACCGCAAGGCAAGAGACAAAGAACGGGACCTGGCACCTTCAGAGTGAAAGCACACACTGAAAGAAACACTATGCTCAGGCATGGATAGATGGGAGCAGCTGAGCTATATACCAGGTGACAGACAGCAATAGGCTGAGGACGCACAAGGGGTGTGACCCACAGCAGGTACAAAAAGCAGGAAGTGATCGGGCGCCGCCCTTAAGCAGCAGAAACAAACACAGACAGCATGGAGGGAAGCCAGAGAGACATTCTGGACTGGAGATCAAGTGCGCGCTCTTGCACAGTGGGAGATGGACCACCATGCAAGGACGCCGCCAGGTATGTTACAACAATTATATTCAATTTGCAACCTGATGGAGGTCAGTATAGATGGACTAATAGACCAAGTCCCACACACTGCTAGAAGCCCAAATATTTTTTCAGAGCTAGATG
Source organism: Phyllobates terribilis (assembly GCF_046119375.1). Classification (NCBI taxonomy): domain Eukaryota; kingdom Metazoa; phylum Chordata; class Amphibia; order Anura; family Dendrobatidae; genus Phyllobates; species Phyllobates terribilis. Next base: position 417,929,427 of record NW_027362762.1, on the reverse strand, counting down.
CAGAAAACAATTATTTTTAATTTGCAACCTGATGGAGGTCAGTATAGATGGACTAATAGATCAAGTCCCACACACTGCTAGAAGCCCAAATATTTTTTTCAGAGCTAGATGCAGAAAAAAATTATATTCAATTTGCAACCTGATGGAGGTCAGTATAGATGGACAAATAGAACAAGTCCCACACACTGCTAGAAGCCCAAATATTTTTTCAGAGCTAGATGCAGAAAAAAAATTATTTTTAATTTGCAACCTGATGGAGGTCAGTATAGATGGACTAATAGACCAAGTCCCACACACTGCTAGAAGCCCAAATATTTTTTCAGAGCTAGATGCAGAAAAAAATTATATTCAATTTGCAACCTGATGGAGGTCAGTATGGATGGACTAATAGACCAAGTCCCACACACTGCTAGAAGCCCAAATATTTTTTCAGAGCTAGATGCAGATAAAAAATATTTTTAATTTGCAACCTGATGGAGGTCAGTATAGATGGACTAATAGAACAAGTCCCATACACTGCTAGAAGCCAAAATATTTTTTCAGAGCTAGATGCAGAAAAAAATTATATTCAATTTGCAACCTGATGGAGGTCAGTATAGATGGACTAATAGAACAAGTCCCACACACTGCTAGAAGCCCAAATATTTTTTCAGAGCTAGATGCAGAAAAAAATTATATTGAATTTGCAACCTGATGGAGGTCAGTATAGATGGACTAATAGAACTAGTCCCACACACTGCTAGAAGCCAAAATATTTTTTCAGAGCTAGATGCAGAAAAAAATTATATTTAATTTGCAAACTGATGGAGGTCAGTATAGATGGACTAATAGACCAAGTCCCACACACTGCTAGAAGCCCAAATATTTTTTCAGAGCTAGATGCAGAAAAAAAATATTTTTAATTTGCAACCTGATGGAGGTCAGTATAGATGGACTAATAGACCAAGTCCCACACACTGCTAGAAGCCCAAATATTTTTTCAGAGCTAGATGCAGAAAAAAATTATATTGAATTTGCAACCTGATGGTGGTCAGTATAGATGGACTAATAGACCAAGTCCCACACACTGATTGAAGCCCAAATATTTTTTCAGAGCTAGATGCAGATAAAAATTATTTTTAATTTGCAACCTGATGGAGGTCAGTATAGATGGACTAATAGAACAAGTCCCACACACTGCTAGAAGCCAAAATATTTTTTCAGAGCTAGATGCAGAAAAAAATTATATTCAATTTGCAACCTGGTGGAGGTCAGTATAGATGGACTAATAGAACAAGTCCCACACACTGCTAGAAGCCCAAATATTTTTTCAGAGCTAGATGCAGAAAAAAATTATATTCAATTTGCAACCTGATGGAGGTCAGTATAGATGGACTAATAGAATGATGCTATGCCCAAAAGGTTTTACTTCACTAGGTGCAGTAAAAAATTGGTATTCTATACACAGGTGGTGTAGCTTGCAACACAGATAGGCTACTCCACTGACTAACACACTCTGCAATAGGCCAAAAAGGCTTAGCTTTGCTAGATTTAGCCAAATGCTGTGAAAAAAACTTGCACAGCACTGGCACAGACCTGCCTGGCAAAAACTGATATGAACTGATGTAACTTAGTCCTGAAAAGGACTGCAATTTCAATTAGTCTTTACTCCCAACCTATCTATTTAAGAGCACAGACCTGCCTGATAAAAGTCGTAGGAAATGCTGTAACCTAGTCCTTAAAAGGACTGCAATCACAACTAATCCCTACTCCCAAGCTATCTGTGGATTTGTGCGAAAATTGGCTTGAAATTAACAAGGTATAGCGCACGCAGCAACAGCGGTGCCGTCTAACACGCAGCTGCAGCAGTGAGAAAATGGTGGCGACGGTGAAAATGGCTGGGTCTTATAGGGCAAGGACATGTGACATACACTGCCAATGACACATGCCCTTGCTTGTGTGAAAAAAAGCACTTCGCTCCGTGTGTGCGCTGCTGATAGGCTGACAGATTGCACCTCCCCACTGTAAATGCGGGAAAGAGAAAAAAAAATGGAGATCTTCATTATTCCTGCAGAGATCCATCCCCTGCCCCTCCTCCCGCACCGCTGTACACTCGAACTGCGTATTAACATTAATTTTCATCATTACTGAGAAAAAATCCAGTTATGATTTTGGTGCATGAACTGTTATCGAACATAACCTCGAACAGCCGAATTTTTTTCAAATCGTTCGTGTTCGCCGAACGGCTCGAACACCGCCCAAAACAGCTCGAATTTGAGATTGGCGAACAGTTCGAGTCGAACAACGCTCATCTCTAATCCCCGGTACAAAAGTAAATTTGCCAAAATAATTCCTGCCATAAAAAGGGATTCACGCATGCAGGAGTATCAGCAGAGGCTGTTGCAGAATCTTACATGTGCTTTTCCACAAAACACATAGTGAGTCTCACTGTTCTAACTTGCAAACCGTGGGACTGTCGAGTCTTCATCACTCAAACCGTAACAGTAACACAGTATCTGCTGGTAACAGCAATTTTGTGGAATCGTTTCACCACTTTTTTAGACCATCCTTTGCAAGGCCACAGGAGACAAGAAGTCTGACACATAGTCAATGCCTAGAGAGGATGGTACAGGAGTATCTCCAAGTGAACATCGAAGCCATGACTGTGTCACTGGACCCTTGCTCATTTTGGGATTCCAATCTGGAAAAATGTCCGGAGCTCGCCACTCGCGCCTTGGAGATCTTGTCATTCCCTGCAGCCAGCGTTCTCTCTGAACGTGTGTTCAGCGCTGCTGGTGGTGTGCTGACAAATAAGCGCACGCGGCTGTCCACTGAGAATGTAGACAGACTCACGTTAATAAAGATGAACAAATCATGGATCCGCAAGGACTTTTCTACCCCTGTGTCATCCAGGGGAGATTAAAAGCTTGAGGATTTGGTAAAATCACCTCACCAACCGTTTTAAGCAACTCTGGGGCAATTGATGCCACTTAAGTGGTGTCTGTGCCACAATTTTTGGAAAAAATGGAGACTCTTTTTGGAGACCCCTTGCTGTGTTTTACGTGACGTTGGCATCGTCAATGCCAGGTGGGTTGGGTCGCTCCCCTCCCTTTTTAACTGTAAGAAACTACATACACTATGGCTTGGGGTAACACAGATGGTTGAGTCTGAAGAGCTGTTTACTCAGAGGTCTGCTCCAAAGCTTCAGTGTCTGCTAGTCAGCGTAGAATTTTTAACTGCATCTAGCCTAGGCAATACTTTGGGCGTAGTAGCCCAGCTGCGAAGCAAGCTGCACCGCCTGTGTATCTAATAAGAATTTTTAAATGCATCTAGCCTAGGCAGACTGTGGGGACCCCCAACCAAACCCAGATGCTCAGCCCCCCTACAGCCCCCTTTCCTTGACAATACAATAATGTTACTCTTACAACTGGATGGGTGAGGATCGGTCACAGCTTTATTAACTCTTTATACTCATTCCATTAGAAAGGCATTTTATTTCTAAAATAATTCAGCATGTTGCAGCATGCCCTGGGTCTCCACACCGGCAAGTTGGCCAACAAGTGTAACTCTCCAACATGTCCTTTCTATTTCCAGGCCACGGAGGATCCTGCGTACTCGTATGCAGGACTCTGACCCCCATCCATCACTCTTAATGCTTGTTCCACACCGTCGGGCCGTATGAGGCCTGCTTAATCTCCTTCCAGTTGTCGGTGTTGTATCACTACACCGCCTCTGTCTCTTCTAAATTTTGCCATCCGAATATTTATTACCCGCCTTGTCCGTTCGATGGCCGTGATGTCTCGTGCACCCTGCCATACCGCTATCGGCACAATCTCTGACCATACTATAGTTAGTTTTGTGAATATTCTCTGAAGCGCTCAGTGTCTAGTTTCATTATTGCCATTAGTTATGCGCTCTTGTGATGACCTAGGTCGTTTCCCCCGGCCTGTATAACTAAGATGACCGGACCTCTTGCCTCTCTCCCTACCTTGATTACCTCCATTAGTTCCTGTGGCCATAGCAGGCCTCTAATACCTCTCCAGTGGAAATATGTGTTAGGAAACTCTAATTTCCTCCCGCCTGGGTGGACTTTCGCCCTTTTTTCTGCCCAATATATATACGAGTGGCCTATCACCCACACTGTTGGCTTAGCGTCACCTGTAAAAGAAGCAAACCACGTTAGGATACCAAGTCCGGTCTTATGTATCTCGCCAAACACGTGGATCGCCATCTCCCTATCCTCTGAACTTCCGTTTCTGACAGTCCTGCTCTTGCTGCTTCTGTGGCCGCGCCTATGTGGAATGAGTGTGTCCCGTAATCTTTGGGGTGGTTCCCTGCTGATGTTATGCATTTATTAAATATAGCTTGGAACTGGTATGTTGATAATGGCGTTCCATCAATGTGTGATAGGAAGAAATTACTTTGTGATCTGATGGTTATATATGTTTTTACTATTGTTACCCGACTTAGTGTACTGTTTGTGGGTTGTAGAAGTACCCAAGTGCCCCTGCCCGCTGGAACCATTTTCGAATGGCGTATGCGTAGATGTATTGCATTATTGGCTATGACTACGTCCTGGTGTAATAAGCCTCCACTGGTGGTAATTTTGGATTGAGGGACTAATTCGCTTATGTATAGCGCCCAGAAGAAGGCGATCGCAAATGCAGTAGACAGTAGTGTTGCTTCAAATTGTGAGTGTCATATTAATGGTGTTAGGGATATGATGTGAGAAATCAGTTTTAGTGACACGGGACGGGACGTCTACACTCCTGACTTGGCTGACCCCTTTTCCACCCTTTTATGGATTGTCTGATGATGAATCTCTTTGTCACATCTCCCCAATTCAGTAGTTGGAAGTGAAATGCTACTCCGGTCAGACACCGCTGCGCTGACGCCCCTGATATGCCCCTCATCATTAGCTGGTGGAGAAATTCTATGGTGACTTGTAATCTGGCTTGTTCACATTGGTCAACCCGTCTGCCTGCTACTAGTCGTGTCCTCTCTTCCCATGCCTTACCGTATGCTTGCCACGTCGACGGGGCAACTGACGCTCTGATTAATGGCATCAACTATATAAAGAGAAAACTTCGGCACTCCAATATGAATGTCAAATATAACAGTTTATTCATATACACATCCTTGACGGCAAAAAAATCATAGCATATGCATGTGCAGAAAAATTTTTGATAATCATGTACCATAAACCAAACGTTTTCGACCTATATTGGTCTTTATCAAGGTTTGTCTAAGAGAAAAAAAACAAATATCAAAAAAATGGAACAGAATACAGTAATAAAGAAATATCATATAGAAGAGTATATCATGCACAATTAATTGTATAGGAAATATCTAATTGTTATAGGGAGAAGACAATAAAGGCATAGACATATTGCATAAACCATAACAATAAGCATCATATATAATGGGTATGGGACTCACTTGCTAGAGGATTTGCATCCAATATAGGTAAGTATCAGATGCTAAGAAATTCAATGGGATTCTCTAGATAGTAAAAGAAGACAAAGAAAACAGAGACAAAGGAATACGGAAGAAAACCTGCAATGGGAATCCGGTAATAAATTCATGTAATAAGTACACATACCTGGTTCATGGGGAAGGGCCCCTAGGTGAAAGTGCGGACAGCGTAGGGTCTGTGCGCGGTGATGGGGGAAAGAATACCCCTTTTATATGCCCTCTATGCTGCTCTATCCGTTTGTGGAGCGCGCGCTTCCACCTGCACAGTTCCTGACATGCGCAGTAGGTGAAACGCATGCCTTAACCGCTGTGAACCGCATATGACTTCCGGGTGCGTACTTCCTGTTGAAGATTAGTGCGTGTGATGAAGCACTGAAGACTGCCAGACATGCGCATTAGGTACATCTGGAACGCATATGGAACACAAGACACATTCAGACTTGAGTAAGGTTTGTCAGAAGCAGAGAAATAATGGATATTAGAAAAGTAATGTTTCAGACATACAGTATGTAAGTAATAAAGAGATAAAAGAGAGAGAGAGAGAGGAGGGGGGGGGAGGGGGAAGAAAAAAAGAAGGAAAAAGAATCCCTGGGACTATATAAAGAAATTAATTGTTGACCTATAAAAAAATAGAGAAGAAAACGATCAGAACACAACAAAGTCAGTATTGCAGTATCAGAAATATAAAAGAGATGTTTTATATCATCACTAGCACACTACACATTTACAATATTATAGTAAAGATTGCAATTCATACTCCCTATTCAAACCCCGGGGTGTCAAAGTTTGCAATGTGTGAATCCAATACGCTTCACGTTTTTTTAATCTCAATATTCGACTACCCCCTCTCCTGCTCGGGGGAACAAAATCAATGACCTGAAAACGTAACTGGGAAATCGAATGGAATTCGGCAGAAAAATGTGCCGGAATGGGTAAAATAGTCCGTTTGCATCTAATTGTAGACTTATGTTGTGAAATGCGGTCTCGGATATGCTGGGTGGTCTCCCCGACATATCCGAGACTGCACGGACACTTAATCAGATATACGACATAACTTGAGTCGCATGTAAAGTAACCCTTAATCGGATATCTCTTTCCCGATTGAGGGTGTGTGAAAGAGTCACCCTTAATGATGTGGGAACACTGCAAACATCCCAAACAGGGAAAAGTACCTCTACGGGGAGTAATCAGGGTACGTTGGACGGGTCCGATCCTCATGGAACCCACATCAGCTTTAACCAGAAAATCATGGATATTGCGTGCCCGTTTGTGACAATGTAGTGGTGCACCTATAAACTCAGGTATCTTAGGATAAGATCGTGTCAGGAGTGACCAGTGGCGTAGGATGCACTTAAAAATTAATCCACTAAAGGGGTGGTATGTATTGATGAACGCTACTCGTGGGGTTACATCAGTGACCTTGGCGGAACTCGTCCATCTCTTAGAAATCCAATTAGGGTAGCCTCTCAACCGGAATTTCTCATCCATCTCAATGTGTCTCATGTGTCTCGCTGTTTCATCAGATACAATCCTGTCCACCCTGCAATGCTGGGATTTAGGGAGAGATTTTTTGACGTGTCGTGGATGACAACTATTATACAAAAGAAGGCTATTTTTATCAGTTGGTTTTATATACAGGTCGCTTCCAGGTATTCCAGTGTTAGACATTCCTATCATTGTGTCTAAAAAATGTATAGAACGTTAATCGCAATGTTTGGTAAACGTCAGATTGGGTACCCTTGTATTCAAATAATCAAAGAATGCTGTAAGACCAGTTTCTGTTCCTGTCCAAATAAGAAAAATATCATCTATAAATCGTTTCCAATACAGTACATTTGTTTGAAAAGAAGCATAGGGATAGACAAAATTTGTCTCGAAATCTGCCATAAAAATGTTCGCATAAGGGGGGGGCCACATTTGACCCCATGGTGGTACCTCTTTTTTGTAAATAGAATTGATCCTTGAAGAGAAAAATATTTTTTGTTAGTATAAGAGTGAGTAAATCGACACAAAAGGTAATCTGAGTTGTTGAGAGATCAGTGTAAGTTTGAAGGAAATGGGTTGTCGCCCGAATACCCCTGGTATGATCAATGCTGGTGTACAGACTATTTACGTCCATAGTGACTAATATGCTATTAGGTGGAACAGGGCCTAATTCCTTGATACTATTAAGGAAATGGGACGTATCCTGCAAATAAGAATTAATCTTAGGAATATGAGGAGTCAAAATCTTCTCTAAGGTGATAGCTAAAGGCGACAGTATAGACTCTGTGGAGGCGACAATTGGTCTACCCGGTGGAGTTTGTAAATTTTTGTGTACTTTCGGTAATGTATAGAAAACCGGTATGGTAGGATCCGTTTTAACTAGAAATTCCGCCAACTTTGCATCAATGGTACCCATGTGCTGGTGTCTATTGATTAATTCAGAGATAAGACCGGCTATTTCAGAGGTAGGATTATATGATATTGGTAAGTATGTTGCTCTATCACTTAGTTGGGTCTGAATGGCATCAACTATTCGCCACTAGATCCCATAGGGAGGGTGGGCAACTGTTGCCCAATGGGTGGGCGTTGGGGAGGAGCTCTGTGAAAATCTGCCAATTGAATTGTGATAAAGCGTTAGCAGCAGCTTTAGACCCCTCAGCATCGTGGCTAGCGCGGACCCATACATTGCGTTTTAGGCACAGGAATGCTTGCCAGCGTAGTAGGCCTAGCACTGGGAGAGACGATGATGCCATTTTATTAATGCAGTGCGCTAGGCTGGTGTTTTTTGTTATGAAGCGTATATTTTTGTTAGCCAGGCGCGCGCCCCATATTTCTATTGCTACCACTATTGGGAAGAAAAATTATTTTCCGGGCTAGATGCAGCTAAAAATTATTATTAATTTCAAAGCTGGTGGAGCTTGGTATAGATGGCCTAACACAATGAGTACCACACACTGCTACTATGCCCAAAATTATTTTCCAGGCAAGATGCAGCTAAAAATTATTAGTAATTTGAAAGCTGGTGGAGCTTAGTATAGATGGCCTAATAGAATGAGTACCACACACTGCTAATATGCCCAAAATTATTTTACAGGCAAGATGCAGCTAAAAATTATTATTAATTTCAAAGCTGGTGGAGCTTGGTATAGATGGCCTAATACAATGAGTACCACACACTGCTACTAAGCCCAAAATTATTTTCCGGGCTAGATGCAGCTAAAAATTATTATTAATTTCAAAGCTGGTGGAGCTTGGTATAGATGGCCTAATAGATTGAGTACCACACACTGCTACAGGCCCAAAAGGTTTTACTTGGCTAGGTGCAGCAAAAAATTTGTATTACATACACAGGTGGTGTAGCTTGAAGATGGGCTACTCCACTGACTAACACACATTGCGAGAGGCCCAAAAGGATTTGCTTTGCTAGATTTAGCCAAATGCTGTGAAAAACACTTGCACAGCACTAAAACAGACCTGCCTGGCAAAAAGTGATAGGAACTGATGTAACCTAGCCCTCAAAAGGGCTGGAATTACAACTAGTCACTACTCCCAACCTATCTGTCGATTTAAGAGCACAGACCTGCCTGCTAAAAGTGCTAGGAACTGCTGTAACCTAGCCCTCAAAAGGGCTGCAATTACAAACTAGTCCCTACTCCCTAAACCTTTCTGTCTATTTAAGAGAAAATTCGCTTGCAATTCAGTTACACAATATAGCGCTAACAGCAGCAGCAGTGCCGTCTAACACTCAGCTTCAGCAGTGAGAAAATGGTGGCGACGGAGAAAATGGCTGGGTCTTATAGGGCAAGGACATGTGACATACACAGCCAATGACACATGCCCTTGCTTGTGTGAAAAAAAGCACTTCGCTCCGTGTGTGCGCTGCTGATAGGCTGACAGACTGCACCTCCCCACTGTAAATGTGGGAAAGACAAAATAAAATGGAGATCTTCATTATTTCTGCAGAGATCCATCCCATGCCCCTCCCCCCGCCCCGCTGTACACTCAAACTGTGTATTAACATTGATTATCAGCATTACTGTGAAAAAATCCAGTTACGATTTGGGTGCACGAACAGTTATCGAACATAACCTCGAACAGCCGGATTTTTTTAAAATCGTTTGGGTTCATCGAATGGCTCGAACACCGCCCAAAACAGCTCGAATTTGAGATTGGCGAACAGTTCGATTCGAACACCGCTCATCTCTAGTGGCTACTTTGAAGAACCTAGAATATAAGACATATTTTCAGTTGTTTCACACTTTTTTGTTAAGTATATAATTCCATATGTGTTAATTCATAGTTTTGATGCCTTCAGTGTGAATGTACAATTTTCAAAGTCATGAAAATACAGAAAAATCTTTAAATGAGAAGGTGTGTCCAAACTTTTGGTCTGTACTGTATTTGGCCTTCCTTGCTGGTGCACAGCCGGGTCATGATGCTTAATGGTGTCAACTGTGTTCCCTAAACCCAAGTGCTCTTTTAGGAAATACAGGATGCACTATGCTATATCAAAGTCTGCAATACATTCATTAGCCCCACACCCAAATAATAATAAATATCGTGACTAAAATTGCTTTTACAAGCAATTTGTGATTTTACCCATTTAACATGAGACTAATTCTTCAATGAGGCACATGCTAGAATAAATATGCATAGTAGGCTATAGAATTAGTACATATGTTCCAAATGTCTCAATATTATTGAACACTTATGTTGGAATATTTTCACGTAAAAACACAAGTGTGCATAGGCACATTTTCACAAACACAAACTGGTCTATTTACACATATATACACATTCGAAACAGTTACACAGCCATGCATAAATACTCACGTGAATTAAAAAACACCTGACAAATGTATTCTTCAAATAAAAATATTTTTTATCCAATAGAGTGCAAAAATGCAGTCTAGCAAGGGTATATAGAAAAAGGTCGCTCTCTTTCAGGACATGTTTCAATAGGGAGTTTAATCTGCTGTATAGGTTACTATATGAGCCCCCTGGGATAACATATATGCTACTAGATGCAATACAACTGTTGTTAGTTAAGCCACTGTGGTATAAATGACATTTTTACTAATGCATATTTAGGAATTACAAGTTATTTGTATATGTATATACAGTAATTCTTTCCCCTTTGCTGGCATGTGATGCCACATTTGGCTTAACTGTATAAATTACAACATTTTATACATTTTCTTTTATACATTTTCTTCAATAAAGATAAGTTTTTATCCTCAAAACTTTATCTTTATTATTTGGTATTATATGCATTTTTCTCAATATGATTCATTATTAGTTTATGTTGGTAAGTGGGGGACACACTTACGGTAGGGGCCAATAAGGGAACATTATTACGACTGTACTATATTTTATTTTTGAGGATACTTTTTCAATGAGGGGAAAAAGGGAGGTTCTGTTACTGTGCAGGGCAGCATTATATAGCTTTTTTTCTTCAACTGGCGCTGTGTAGAAGTTGGGGAAAAAGTGGGGAATGTTCTCAAGAAACGATCAGCTATAGATGATTCTGTGTTGTTTTCTGCAGTGAGGAGTCCTGGCAGGAAGAAGTGATAGTGATCTGTGCTGGCTCCAGAAGAAAAGCGAAGATGAATGACTTCAACTACAGATGACACTATTAAGTCGCTTTACTGCCTTTAAACTTACATTATAAACTATATACAGAGCTCCTGTGCCTAATGTCACTGGTGATCACTGTATTACCTGTACACTATATACAGAGCTCCTGTGCATAATGTCACTGGTGATCCTTGTATTACCTGTACACTGACGCTATATACAGAGCTCCTGTGTATAATGTCACTGGTGATCACTGTATTACCTGTACACTATATACAGAGCTCCTGTGTATAATGTCACTGGTGATCCTTGTATTACCTGTACACTGACGCTATATACAGAGCTCCTGTGTATAATGTCACTGGTGATCACTGTATTACCTGTACACTTACACTACTGTATATACAGACCTACTGTGTATAATGTCACTGGTGTTCCCTGTATTATCTGTGCAATATAAAGTATATACAGAGCTATGTTGGTTGTGGAATCATTATACCATGGTCCAGGGAGAGCCTGGAGGGGCGTATCTAGGTGAACATCTGGTTCTTTACTAGAGCCCCTGATGGTGTGGTTAGACTTGAACCTAGGTGGATGCCATGTGCTATTCCAGGACAGACTCTGGAGCTGCAACAGCTGAAAACAGGACCAGCACAGAGCTCCTGTGTATAATGTCACTGGTGATCACTGTATTACCAGTACACTATATACAGAGCTCCTGTGTATAATGTCACTGGTGATCCTTGTATTACCTGTACACTGACGCTATATACAGAGCTCCTGTGTATAATGTCACTAGTGATCACTGTATTACCTGTACACTGACACTATATACAGAGCTCCTGTGTATAATCTCACTAGTGATCACTGTATTACATGTACACTGATACTATATACAGAGCTCCTGTGTATAATGTCACTGGTGATCACTGTATTACCTGTACATTATACACTATATACAGAGCTCCTGTGTATAAAGTCACTGGTAATCCCTGTATTTACACTGACACTATATACAGAGCTCCTGTGTAAGTCACTGTACTACCTGAACACTTACACTATGCACTCCATGTGAAAACTGTCACCACACATTTTGGAAACACTGACATGTGAAGGGGGACTTACACAGTAGCAAAGATACACATCCAGGGGTTCTCCAGTGAAAACAAGTAACCTATCCACAGGATAAGTGATAACTTATTGATTGGTGGGGGTCCAACTGCTGGGACTTAGCTAATTGGCAGAATGTGGATCTTTTATACCCATTAGAATGGCGCTCATGTACGACTCGACCACTGATCCATTCATTCCTTAAGTGGCTGCGTGCGCTTTACTTGGCTTATTTTGGAACCCCCAAAGAGGATGAATGGAGATGCGATCAGACATTCGACCTGCCGCTCCATATTAACGCCTTTATGACATTCGCTGTGCAAGTCGGAAGTGGGTGTATGAAGCGGGCTCACGGGGTGAACCTGCCCCATAGCCAGAAGGTGATGGCTGTGTGTTACAGCTAGGACCTGACCCTAAAAGGAGGAGCAGAGCTGACAGCGCGTTTATCATGCGCGTCATTCAATGTGCATATCGACGTGCCTGTGCAGTTATCTTGGGTGGCCAATGGGATGCTCTGACACCCGGGGGTCTGCTGCCCGTGTCTGGGCTTCAAAGGAGACAGTGATTTTTGTTATATGCAGTGATGCTGTGGCATTGCTGCATATAGCAAAATGGATCAGACAATCACGGCTTCAAGGGGACTATAACAACAGTGAAAAGTAGTAAAACATTATTAAAAAAAGAAAAAAAAGAAAAAAAAACATAAAAGTTCAAATAACCCACCTATTCCCTTATTAAAAATAAAGATATAAAAAAATACACACATGTGATATCGACACATTCAAAAAAGTTTGATCTATCAAAATATAAAAATAATTAACCCTATTGATAAGCACAGTAAACAAAAGAAAATCAATAACGTCAAAATTATGTTTGTTTTTTTTGGTCGCTGAAATTCCAGAAAAAAACATAGCAAAAAAGGGCAGCAGTATTTACCTGCCCAGGTCTTCAGAATAAATGCACTATCAGGATGCAGCAAACACACATAATAAAGATGGCGGCAACACAGGTGCAAAATACTGATGAGACAATCACTCACAATCTACCATTTCATAGAGAGGGTGGTTGCTTGGTATTAGGATTGCACACAAAAAGGCTTACACCCCATGAGAATAGACATCCTAATTTACAATGCCAGCACTGATGGGCCTGGTTGCACCCTGGAATAAAAAAGTACAAAAATACATATATATATGAGGTATTGGTCGATATTTTGGCCAAAATACACAAGCTCGCTACCCACATCAAGGGTCCTCATGCTTGCGAGTGCCTACACTAAACTAAAAGCAAAGCCACAATAGGAAGAATTGAAATTCCCCTAAGATTCAAGAAAAAAAACACAGCAAAAAAGGGCAGCAGTGTTTACCTGCCCAGGTCTTCAGAACTAATGTACTACCAGGATACTGCAATTCCACAAAAAAACTGCTGGAACGAGTGATCAAAACATCATATCTATCTTAAACTGGTATCAATAAAAACTTTATATCACCCCGAAAAAAATAAGACATCACACAGCTCCATAGACTGAAAAATAAAAACGTTACAAGTCTTGGAAAATAGCGACACAACCCCCCCAAATTTTTTTTGCAAACTTCTGATTTTTTTTCACCACTAAAATAATTTTTTAAAAAATGGCCATATTTGATATCGGCATAATCTGTAAGTACTAATGTACCAAGGCTTATCGACCAATTCTGGTCTAATGTGGATAGCTGGTCCCACCGATATGCATCTTCTATCCGGATTAATCCTTGTACTCTCTTTGGTCTATAACTGTTCCAGTCTTCTGCAGCTTCCTGTTGTCGGGCTCTTTCTCGTTAGACTCCTGCAAGCTTCTGGAACTATAGATGGGCAGTCTGACTTTTTTTGGTAAACTGGATCATTTGGTTCTGTTCACCAAAAAAAGTTGTTTCTTTTTTTATCACAAATGGATCCCTATTAATTATATATTTACAAGCAGATAAACACATATTAATTGTAAAATCACCTCAGGCTGATGAAGTTTGTCGCATTGACAGCTGAGTACCATCATTTTACACACAGTGAGAACTATTCAAAAAATACAAGTGGCTCTCACTCGAGTGCCAGCTCCCATCATTCACAGTAGGGAGCTGTTTTTTCTGTAGGATATATTGCAAATGACCATGTAACAGTGAGTCACCCCTAGTCAGCCTCCATAGACTTCAATCCAATCAAGCCCTTCGGTTGCATTTCCTGTCCTGCATCTGGTGGGGGCATGTATGTCTTTGTTACTCTATTCTCAGGACTTCCCTGATACACAACTCTGCTGACTATCTGGAGGCTGAACTTCTTCAATCTATGAGTTACATCTAAGAAATGTTTAAGGGGATAGGTATGAGCATCTCTGCTCAACCAGGGGGATTATCCCAAGAGGGAGGTAGAAAGGAAAAAGTTCCATGTTTGGGGTTGTTGGTGGTGCTGTGTTTTGGAAGGGCTAGGATCTCTTGACGCCACCAGATTCTGTTGCCATTATTTGGACTATTAGAGACTGGGAATCATCTTCCACGCACTATTGTTATGCGCTGGTTGTCCATGATTGTGTCATTGATGGTCTATCCAATGGATGGGTCATCTTTATCAGATTACTGGGGGTCTAACACCTGGCACCTGCAATTTACTTAATTGAGAGCTGGGCTGCAGTATGCAGGAAAAGTCACCAATTAAAGTACAGAGTTGTGCTATTCCATATATTGTCATTTTCCACATAAACTAAGAATCCATGAGTAAAAAAAATCACAGCATGCACATTTTAAGAACAACACAGAGCTCACTTCAATTATGTGGAATGACACATACACAATGCGCTCAACTGCCATGCAAAAAAGCAAACAAAGTTACACAGATGCAGTTATTTCGATAATTGTTCTCTACATGCAAGCATTAGACATCATGATGGCTTGCTGTGTCTTTCTTCCTCCAAATGAGTGACCTTGACAAAAACCATGCGAATTTCATCATGCTACTGGAATTCATGCTTTTTCATAATTTCTTCAAGCTCCAAGGAACAGCAATGGGATCGGCTTTTGCCCCATCTTATGCTAACCTGTTCTTGGAGTTGTGGGAGAGAGAGTTCTTTATGATGGATGTAAGTTTACCAATGGAACATGTAATATTTTGGACACATTTCATTGATGTGTTCTTGATTTGGAAAGGCTCTTCACTTGAACTGAATACACTTTTTGGTGAACTGAACAAAAATAATTTGAATATTCGTCTAACCTACAAGTATGACTATCATAAAGTTGACTTTCTTGATGTTCTTATCAAACATGATGGAAAAAATACGCTTCAAACTGATGTTTTCAGAAAAGGCACTGCGGTAAATTCATTTTTACATGCCAAATCTTCTCATCCTTCCCAGATGTTCATAGATATACCAACCGGTCAATTTCTTCGTATAAGGCATATTTGTTCAGAGGATGATACCTTTGAAGTTCAAGCAACACAGCTACGCAAAAGTTTTATTGATTGCGGATATAGCAAAAAGAACATCAATATAGCATATCAACGAGCTCTAAACACTCTCACCTTCAACAACTTCTACATTCATCTATGAAACATCCTACGGACAATCAGGTGAGATATATCACTGAATACCACTCACACTGGCCTCTTATGAAGAAAGCTATCTAGAAATTTTGGCCAATTCTACACACAGACCCCATCATAAAACAGTATGTATCCACCAATGTAAGTGTTACTGCTAGGATGGAATTTAAAAGTCATACTTGTGTCCAGTCATTAACAACCAACCCAAAATTGTTTGACTCCTTCTATTCCACCACCAAAGTGGGGATGTAGACATTGTGGTAATTGTATTGCTTACCCCAATATTGAACGTGCAACACATTTCTCTAATACAGCGGGAACAATAACTTTTACCATCACTCAATATATTACTTGTTCCACGTATGCTGTAGTATACTATGTGGTATGCCCATGTCCAAAGGTATATGTGGGACTTACAACAACATGTTCGAGATATTACAGAAGCAAAAAAAGAAAGCAATATAGATTCTTGCAAACCAATACCAAAACATTTTAAAAGTCACCACCAGTGTGATGCCACACTTTTAAAAGTAAGAGGCATTGATTGAATTTTGACTGGCACTCGTTGGGGAAATATTGCCAAATGTCTTTTGCAGCGTGAGTGCAAATGGATTTGGACTCTTGGTACCATAAAGCCAATGGGATTAAATGAAGTTTGCAGTTTTGCACCGTTCCTCTAATTTTTTATTTTATGTTATAGTATTTATTCCCTTAATCTGCCTGTCCTTTTAATTTTATATATTTTAATTTACATTAGACCCTCTATTTAGGTACTTATCCAAGTTACGGACATTAAAAAATTCCTCAACATCTCTCTAATAATAAATTTTTTCTTTTCAGTTTCCTGAATAATCTTTGGGTTTCTTCTGGAGCACCTATGAAGTTGTTTTGTCAGTATACAAGAAGCACTTTATCTACTATCAATGTTTAAAGTCTGATTTACTGTTCTAGTACTCTCTGTACATGCATATTTATTTATATTTATTATATTTACTGTAATTGTTATTGTACATGTTTATATTTATATCGTCTATTTTATATATTTTTATTTATGTCACATCAATGTCATTTCATTAATTGTATATCTTTTCTCTTTTATATCTATTTTCACTTTGCACTATTTAATAAAAAAATATTTTTGCGCTTATGCACTTTTTTATTCTTAGTATACACTTCATATATAGAAATACATATATACATTTTATAAAGTGACTTTATATAATTATTTTCAACTTAATTATCACTATTAATTATTTCATTGTAATCATACACTTCTTACACATATATGAATTAATTATTTTGC
This sequence comes from Phyllobates terribilis, assembly GCF_046119375.1. Classification (NCBI taxonomy): domain Eukaryota; kingdom Metazoa; phylum Chordata; class Amphibia; order Anura; family Dendrobatidae; genus Phyllobates; species Phyllobates terribilis. Next base: position 417,912,428 of record NW_027362762.1, on the reverse strand, counting down.
ACAAAAAATACATATATTTTATACAGTACATGTATTAATTCCTATATATATATATATATTCATTTTATATTTCATGCATGTAGGTAATATCTAAATGTATTTAATAACTGATATAATTCATTGTTAGTCTAAATTCACTGATTATTGTATTCATTACAGTTTATTTTATATTGAAGTCCCTCGTCAAGACCATTCCGCCCTTTTTACTACTTTTTCGGACTGTGCGTATGCACATTTCTGATCTGCAGGTCCTTTTCCTCATTTCGTCTCTATCCGAGCCCGTCCGGGTCATGTAACCAGATCCCAATAATGTGCTTTGCCCCTCTGGATGACGTGACTGGGAATGGGACGAGTGGGTTATGTATGTGCTGCATGCGCCAACCATGACCTGTATATGCCCCCACTTAGTGGTCTTTCATTGGTCTGGACGCAAATATAATGTGCCTCCTGCTGGTCTGACACCATGCCCCCTGATGAAGGCTAGATGCCAAAACACATGTGGGACCTGGCGCCATTCCAGCAGGAGGAGATAACCACAGGTACTTATGAAACTTATTAGATTTACAGCTTTCTGGCATTCTATTTACCCCGTGATTTCCATTTTTTGCAGATTCTAACTGGTTTACCTGCATCTACATGGGTATTTATAATTATATACAGTTACCACAGTATATGTTCTTACATCTATGCATATATATGTAATGTTGCATCTCCTCCTGCTGTTTTTGTCGCTTTAGTGCTTACTCACTGTGCCTTTTAAAATTATCAAAAAACGTATTTGTAATATTTAAAAAAAGATTTATTTTGAGCTATATTTATTCTGAATAGGTTTGGGCAGGATAGACACCAATACAATTATGGTGCTTCCCAAAGTATTGTAGTAACTTGCAGTCAACCCTCAATCAATTCATTTGAGGATCAGACAGACTAAAGGTGTCTTCAAAGGTTCTTTACTTGCCAACCTCTTAATTTCCCATATTTGGAAACCCAAATATTTTTAAAGGGGTTGTCCAGTCAAAATAAAATCTTGCCCAAAGGAATGGATGTGTAAAAAATAGCTCGCACCCACTTTGATCCATCCCAGGTTGCTAAATGGTCTGCGCTGACACATGAATTGGGGACGTCAAAAAAGTCAACCAGCTGCTGGACTGGTGTGTGCAGGTACACTCCCTGACAGAAGTCATGTCGCTTATCCATGTTATGTAAATGAAAGCTTATAACCTGATGTTAAATTCATCCATTGTTTTTATAAATTACTCTTTTGAAAGCTGAAACCCTCCCAAATTTGGTTTAGGTTAAGAAAATAAATTGGCATCAATGCTGAAATATTGATCATTTAATGAACACAGAATGGTCCGATTTTGGCAAGACAAAAGTTTTGTCGCCGACAGAAAGTAATGTGATAGTCAACCAAATAATTATCTAAAAATACAAATATATGTGGCATAACATTGGTGAATGGAGTTGTGGTGCTATTAGAATCATATTTAATATTTTGTGTGACTTCCATGAGCTTGAAGGACTGCATCCATGCGGTTCAACAATGATTCATACAATTTATTAATGAAGTCATCGGGAATAGCAAAGAATGCAGTCTTACATGCCTCCCAGAGGTCATCTAGATTCTTTGGCTTTGTCTTCCAAGCTTCCTCTTTCATCCTACCCCAAACATGCTCAATGATGTTCATGTCTGGTGACTGGGCTGGCCAGTCCTTGAGCGCCTTGATCTTTTTTGCCTGGAGGAACTTTGTTGTAGAGATGGATGTATGAGATGGAGCACCATCCTGCTGCACAATTTGACCACTTTTATGATTTGGAATGTAAGAGGTAGCTAATACTTCTTGATATTTTAGGCTATTGATATTGCCTTTCACCTTGCAAATGTTTCGCACACCCCATACTGAATGTAACCCCAGACCATGATCTTTCCACCACCAAATGTAACTGTTTTCTGGGTGTATTTTGGATCCATACGGGCTCCAGTACGTCTCCTGCAGTATTTGCGGCGGCTGTGGTGTAATTCTACTGAACATTTATCAGAGAAATCCACCTTCTGCCACTTTTCCAGCATCCATCTGTTTAGCAGGCTGTGGGACTTTGCAAATGCCACACGGTTTTTTATTTGTCTTTTGTTTAGTGTTGGCTTCTGGGCACTGATTCGACCATGGAGGCCATTTCGAGACAGAATCCTACAAACTGTTCTAGTTGACACAGGGACTTGAGGTGACTAGGCCTGTTGGAGCTCTGCTGCAGTGGAAGAGGGGCTTGCTTTGGATTTTCTAACCAACAAACATTCCTCCTGAGCAGTTGTCTTGCGGGGTCTGCCGGACCTGGACTTGTCAAACACATCTCCAGTCTCTTCAAATCTTTTTTGAATTCTTTGTACTTGGCGCTGAGACACATTAAAGGTGCCAGCCACCTCTGCAGTGGATCTGGTCTTCAGCCTCTTGATAATCCAGGCTTTGGTCGCAGGGTGGATGTTTGGCTTCTTGTCAAAGCTCAAGTTTCAGTTCAAGTGAAGGTCTGGGGTGCTGGGTTTCTTTTTATGCACACCCACTAATTAACCAATCATTTACTGAGCACTGGTGAGGATGTAAACTAGGATTGGGTGCATTATTTGACCAGGTGACAAAACTTTTGTCTTGCCAAAATCTGACCATTCTGCGTTCATTAAATGATCAATATTTCAGCATTGATGCCAATTTATTTTCTTTACCTAAACCAAATTTGGGAGGGTTTCAGCTTTCAAAAGAGTAATTTATAAAACCAATGGATGAATTTAACGTCCGGTTATAAGCTTTTATTTACCTAACATGGATAAGCGACATAACTTCTGTCAGGGAGTGTAGATTAATACTAGTGTTGAGCGAATTTGTTCGACATTTCTAATTCGGGTTCGTGTTCGAGGTTCCGGCTTGATCGCGCCAAAAAATCGGCTCCGCCCATGAACATCCCTGATTTGCCACGCTGTCACGCACATCTGCACACATGGGTATTAAACTGCCCTCCTTGCTTTCAGTGTGTGAATAAAAATAAATGGTGTTAATAAGATGCTGTACTGAAGTATATCACAGATCAATCAAATCACAGTCATACTGCATCTCCCTATCACTGGAATATTTGTATCATTATTCACAGACTGAGACTACCACTCCTATTGTCAACGTGCTTCAGCACTGAATAGTACACCACAATCAGATTTTGACTGTTTTCTATCCATATGTATAAGGAGCTTTGCGCTCTAACTTCTTATCCATAGCATACAAAATCCTAAAATGGATGACTGATTGGATGTGCTAGACCATGTGATGTAATAGCTGCAAGGCATTATAAGGCATTATAGGAAAGCCTGCATGGCCAAGCCTAATGTCAATAGTCTCCCTATGGCTGCCACAGTCTTCAGTAGTGCTTGAAATAGTGCCAGACCTTTTTATTTTCTTTGTGATCCTCACCAATCAAATCGCAAATTGTTCAAATTCACGAGGACCAGAGATTGTTAAGAATTTCGACTCAAAGTTGATCTGTCAAAGACTGATCTACTCATCAATAAATTACTAATTTTTCTTCATTCTTAACGCACTAGAAAGAAACCGCAAGGCAGAACAATATATTTTTTTTACAGCAAAAAAATCTGAAATCAGTGTCAGTCAGAGATAGTTTGCTTTCTTGTCATAAATGACAGTACAAAGTTTTTACGTTTCTTGTGAAATCATTTTAGAGAATGGGGTAATAATTTATTTACAAGAAATACAAAAGAAAATTCATCAAAATCCAGACATTTAACTGTGACTGTCTACCTCACAGAATGTCTGTTGCAAACAATTTTTTTCACACCTCTTTTACTAGTCAAATTTTAAATCTATACACACCACACCAATACAGCACGCTGCTGCAGGTGCTGGCTTTTTGGATGTGTACTTACCTAGCATTTCGTATTTAATCATTTTTGGGAAATAGGTCAAATTGTGTTTAAAAAAATAGAAACAATGTCTAAAAGAATGTAGACAGTTGACTGAACATGTCTGTTTTGCACACTTGTTTCATTAGTCCAATTTGACATTTGTGCATGCCATGCCTATACTGCTGTTTGCTATCACATATTGCTTTCTGTACGTTTGCCTACCTACCTGGCATTTCTTATTAGGTCCTATAGACAAGGGTTGAATAATTAGGGTTGAAAAGCTTGTCAAAAGTTAATTAAAGTGTTGCACACAATATATGGTAAAAAAAAGTGCAAATGGCATTGGACGTGGCAGTGTAAAAGGAAAAAAAACATACTACGGCTAAGTATGTGGGAGCCACTAGCATCAGCATGCCAAATGCAGGCCATAATTGGCCTCCTCTGTATCAGGTAAGTATATTAGTGGAGAGTAAGTACAGGCCATTATGGAATATATTGCACATCACTCGTCACAGGCAGGATGATGTTATCTCTGGAAGCGACACAATCAGTTTGTGTCAGGGTTCTATAAAAAACAGTCTTCACAGATTGCAAAGAGTTATAATTTGTGGACCTTTATTAATTAAAAAAAAACACAAAAAAAGTTAGTGTGCTGTGTTATTAAATAGGCTACTATTGGGTTAACATCCATGTCTATGGTGATGTCACTTTGACAGGAGTTGGATACACTCCTAGGTGAGTGTTTCCTAGAACTTGACAAATTCAAATTTCAGTTATGTCTAATTACTAACACTTACGCAAGCGAAATAGATGCAGTAAGTAGTAAAAAAAATTACAACATGCCATCAAAGAAATGTTTGATAGTGTCAACTGAAACCCATGCATTCTAATTATTATATGTGTCTGTTACCTAACTTGTAGATGAAAGTCTTTGTAAAGATCTTGATCACCACAAGTGTGACTTGTAGAAATAATTAGACTTTGGTAGGAAAGTAGCAGGAAGGATAGATCAATTAAAAAAAAACCAGCAAGCTACCAGTAGAGGGCAACACACATGAGGAAACACTATCACAGAAAACCAGCAATCTCAAATATTTAGGTTTCCTTACCTTACTGTTAGATAATAGCAGGTTAATTTTAACTCATGTTAAGAATATGAATAACATTTATTAAACATGTCATACTTTCTTTTAAGGCATTTGTAACCCCAGATATTTTGCTCATGATTTTTTTACTTTTTGATTGTATTCTTCTTTTTACTTTAAACGTCAACTCATTCGAACAACATGTGAGTTATGTATGAATGTAATTTTTCTATATACAGTATCTGGTGTAATAGTATAATTAAAAAACTTTTTGTCGACCATATGTAAAAAGGACACCTGACACTTTATTGTGGCATCATGGAATTTGAAAATGGCCTTTCCATTTCCATTCAGAAAGCAAGAGCTGTGCATTGTGAAGGTTCTCTGGTGCCGGATGCAGGGGCAGCGCTCTGACCGTAAGTATGCGATATGCTTACTCCCAACCACATTTCATCTAGACTGTTTCCGGCCTCACTCAATACACTTGCACTGAGCGAGGCCGAGACCGTCTAGTCAGAATGTGGCCAGGAGTATGCATATCGAATAATTGTGGTCAAGTGACCGCCGCCTCCGACGCTGGCAGTGGAGATTCCTCACAGTGCACACTATGTGAGGACTTAAGGCCCCGTCACACTAAGCGACGCTACAGCGATCCCGACGACGATACGACCTTTCACGGATCGTTGCTGCGTCGCTATGTGGTCTCTGGTGAGATGTCAAACAGTCAGATCTTCCCAACGACGCAGCAGCGATGCAGCGACCGTAACGATCTGTATAACGAGGTCGTTGGTAAGGTGTCAAACACAGCGATGCATGCTACCCAGCGGGGCCTCAACAATCAAAGAAATGTCCAGACCATTCCGACACGACCAGCGATCTCACAACAGGGGCCTGGTCGCTGCTAAGTGTCAAACATAGCGAGATCGCTACTGAGGTCGCTGTTGCGTCACAAAACTTGTGACTCAGCAGCGATCTCGCTAGCGATCTTGCTTAGTGTGACGGGGGCTTTTACAAGTCTGCACTGTGTGACTGCAGACTTTTAGTTTAGGACCAGACAACCCCTTAAAGCTGTAGGATCAGTTAAATAGGCAAGAGCTATCTATGTCATATTGTATTCAACTGTAAAGTTTATTTTCATCTTCTCAATAACTTTTCTGTATTAAGCATCACAGTTTCTGTTATAGGGATCCTACATGGGTTACAAGCTAGGTACCAGTGAATCATCTATCCCCTAGGTCTGTGTTAATGATCTTTTAAAAATATCATGTTCTCTGCTTAGCAGGCCTAATAAGGTATTTGCAGTAAATTCTAAGACAGGTGTAATTAATAAGTCTGCTACGATTCTACAGAACTGTGTCTGTATGCCCAGTGGGCATCAAACTTTTGAGAATTAGAAAGTTATGTTCTCTCTATTAATGATGTACAAAGAATATTATGAATAATGTCCATTTTGCAGCTCACAGGAGGGCATACTGCAGTTTAAAATCAAGCGCATTTCACGTTGGCAAATGTACTAATTTGCAATGTAGAAATGAAAATGAATGAGAATTCTGTGAAAATTATACACTTATCTGATCAATTATGGTAATAGAATTCAATTAATGAAAGCTTGAAACTATCTCTCCTGTTAAACAATGCTGCAAAAAAAAAGGAAAAATCTGGACCATCTACAATCCAAGAACAAAGGAAATTAAATCAAATCCTAGTAAGTTGGTAAAATCAGTATCAGAACTTATCATTCCTTATTAAAACTAAAATCAGAGTTACTAACACATAGATAGTAGAGATTAGAGAATACATTTGAAAGTTAAATTAGCCAGTTATGGAGAACTTTTCCAAAAAGTTTGTTTGGCAGCAAATCGATTTCCCTACAATTCACAAATACTACAGAGCCTCAAATTGCCTGGAAAGATGTTTGTAACACTCTGAGGTCTCCTAGAACTGTATTTAACTTCTTTCATGCAAATGTATGGTCATTGTTCTTCAGTGCTGTGCTGTCACACACTACCTGTAATGCATATTCACGGTTTTATGGCTTTCTCTCCCTACAATATTATACTATTGCTGAGCTGTGATCTGTGACTTATTTCTCACTGTTCCTCCACCCAAAATGGTTGCTGCATTCCTTGCTTCTGCTTTTATACAGGTTATTAAAGTGCATTCTGATTGTTCGCACTATGCCATGTGTCACGCAGTGTGGTAGCTAAAAGGCATTATGAGGAAGACTGCGTAGCTGTACCTGATGTAATGTGAGCTTTATCTGGCTGATGCAGTCTTTTGCTTCTTGTAAATTGGCAGTAGGCATTTTTTTGGCAACTTGTACAAATCGAATCACACGTTGCTCAAATTTTCAAGGTCCAGTGAGTCTCCTAAAATCTGACATGAATTTCATTTGCATCAAATTGATTCTAGAGATAAGCAGATCTTTAGAAATTCAAATTCACTGGCTACGACTAATTTTTCCAATAAATTTGATTCATGGCAACTAAATTTGCACATATCTCAGTACTACAAAGCTTGTAATAATTCGGAAAATACATGTTGGGGAGAGGAGAGAGAGAACCCTGCTGACCATAAGAGCTTACGTTCTACACTAGAAAGAGGATACCCCGATGATCATAAGGGCTTATAATCTATAGCAGAGAGAGAGAACCCCACTTACTATAAGAGCTTATGCACTCTAAAGAGAGAGAGGTTACCGCTGATCATAAAAGCTTATTCCCTATAGGAGAGAGGGAACATTGCTGACCTTAAGAGCTTACACTCTACAGGCGAGAGAGTGTGAGAGAGAGGGAGAGAGAGGGGACCCTGCTGACCATAAGAGTTTAAACTCCACAGAAGAAAAAGACTTACCCAGTGACTCTGGAGAAGGAAAACAACTCTGCTGTACAAGTTGTGCTTTGCTATAGCATATATATACATATAGACAGTCATGGCCGAATGTGTTGACACCCTTGAAAGTGTTCCAGAAAATGAAATATTTCTCCCAGAAAATTATTGCAATTACACATGTTTTGTTATACACGTGTTTATTTATTTTGTGTGTATTGGAACAACACAAAAAAAAAACAGAACAAAAAAAGACAAAGTGGACATAATTTCAAACAAAACCCATTAAAATTGTTAGAACCTTTCCAAAAATGTGGGTAAACATCTTTGTTTCAAGCATGTGATGCTCATTCAAATTCACCTGTGGCAAGCACTGGCGTGGGCAATATGAAAATCACACCTGAAACCAGATAAAAGGGGAAGAAGTTGACTCAATCTTTCCATTGTCTCTGTGTGTGCCACGCTAACCATTGAGAATAGTAAAAGAAGAGAACTGTCTGAGGACTTGAGAACCAAAATTGTTAAACAATATCAACAATATCAAGGTTACAAGTCCATCTCCATTGATCTTGATGTTCCTTTGTCCATGGTGCACAACATAAGAAGATTACAACCCATGGCACTGAAGCTAATCTCCTTGGACGTGGACAGCAGAGAAAAATTGCTGAAAGTTTGCAACGCAGGATAGTCTGGATGGTAGATAAGCAGCCCCAATCAAGATCAAAAGAAATTCAAGCTGTTCTGCAGGCTCAGGGTGCATCAGTGTCAGCGTGAACTATCCATTGACATTTGATTGAAATGAAATGCCTTGGCAGGATACCCAGGAGGACTCCATGACTGAAGGAGATACATAAAAAGCTAAGCTAAGTTTGCCAAAATGTACTTAAGCCAAAATCCTTTTGGAAAAGGACAAATGAGACCAAGCTTTTTGGTAAAGCATATCATTCTATTATTTACTGAAAATAGAAGGAGGCCTACGAAAAAGAATACAGTACCTACAGTCATATATGGTGGATGCTCAAGCATGTTTCGGGGTTGTTTTGCTGCCCATGGCACTGGGTGCCTTGACTGGGTGCAAGGCATCATTAAATCTGAAGATTACCAAAGGATTTCGGGTGGCAATGTAGTGCTCAGTGTCAGAAAGCTGGGTTTGCGTCCTAGGTCATGGGTCTTCCAGGAGGACAATGACTCCAAACATACTTCAAGAAACACCCAGGAATGGATGGAAACAAAGCGCTGGAGAGTTCTGAAGTGGCCAGCAATGAGTCCAGATCTAAACCCCATTGAACACCTGGGGAACAATCTTAAAATTGCTGTTGGGAGAAGGCACCCTTTAAATATGAGAAACCTGGAGCAGTTTGCAAAAGAAGAGTGGTCCAAAATTCCAGTTGAGAGGTGTAAAAAGCTTGTTGATGGTTATAGTGATTGATTGCAGATATTTATTCCTAAGTGTGTGCAACCAAATATTAAGTTTAGGGTGCCAGCAATTTTGTTCGAACCATTTTTGGTGTTTTGTGTGAAATGAAGTCTTTCTTTCTTTGGTATTTATGTTGTTCCAGTGCTCACAAAGGAAATAAACATGTGTATAACAAAACGTGTAATTGCAATAATTTTCTGAAGGAAATAGTTCATTTTCTGGAACAACTTCAAGGGTGCCAACACTTTTAGCCATGACTGTATATACAGTGTGAAAGTATTCAGACCCCTTTAAATTTTTCACTCTTTGTTTCATTGCAGCCATTTGGTAAAGTCTAAAAAGTTTTTTTTTTCTCATTAAAGTACACTCTGCACCCCATCTTGAAAGAAAAACCCCAGAAATGTAGACATTTTTGCAAATTTATTAAAAAAGAAAAATTGAAATATCACATGGTCATAAGTATTCAGACCCTTTGCTCAGTATTGAGTAGAAGCACCCTTTTGAGCTAGTACAGCCATGAGTTTTCTTTCTTAATGATGCAACTATTTTTTCACACCTGGATTTTGGGATCCCCTGCCTTCTTCCTTGCCGATCCTTTCCAGTTCCATCAGGTTGGATGGTGAACGTTGGTGCACAGGGGCCATTAGCTGTGGGCTTAGGGTCATTGTCTTGTTGGAAGGTGAACCTTCGGCAAAGTCTGAGGTCCAGGGCACTCTGGAAGAGGTTTTCATCCAGGATATCTCTGTACTTGGCCGCTTTCATGTTTCCTTGAATTGCAACCAGTCGTCCTGTCCCTGCAGCTGAAAGACACCCCCATAGCATGATGCTGCCACCACCACGTTTCACTGTTGGGATTGTATTGGGCAGGTGATGAGCAGTGCCTGGTTTTCTCCACACATACCGCTTAGAATTATCACTAAAAAGTTCTATCTTCATCTCATCAGACCAGAGTATCTTATTTCTCATAGTCTGGGAGTTCTTCATGTGTTTTTGAGCAAACTCTATGCGGGTTTTCATATGTCTTGCACTGAGGAGAGGCTTTCGTCGGGCCACTCTACCATAAAGGCCCGACTGGTGGATGGCTGCAGTGATAGTTGACTTTGCGGAACTTTCTCCCATCTCCCTACTGCATCTCTGGAGCTCAGCCACAGTGATCTTGGGGTTCTTCTTTACCTCTCTCATCAAGGCGCTTCTCCCACGATTGCTCAGTTTGGCTGAATGCCCAGGTCTAGGAAGACTTCTGGTGGTCCCAAACTACTTCCATTTAAGGATTATGGAGGCCACAGTGCTCTTAGGAACCTTGAGTAATGCAGAAATTCTTTTGTAACCTTGGCCAGATCTGTGCCTTGACACAATTCTGTCTCTGAGCTCCTTGGTCAGTTCCTTTGAGCTCATGATTCTCTTATGGTCTGACATACACTGTGAGCTGTGAGGTCTTATATAGACAGGTGTGTGCCTTTCCAAATCAAGTCCTGTCAGTTTAATTAAACACAGCTGGACTCCAATGAAGGATTAGAACCATCTCAAGGAGGATCACAAGGAAATGGACAGAATGTGACTTAAATATAAGTGTCTGAGCAAAGGGTCTGAATACTTATGACCATGTGATATTTCAGTTTTTCTTTTTTAATAAATTTGCAAAAAATGTCTACATTTATGTTTTTTTTCAGTCAAGATGGGGTTCAGAGTGTACTTTAATGAGAAAAAAAATAAACTTTTTAGAATTTACCGAATGGCTGCAATGAAACAAAGAGTGAAAAATTTAAAGGGGTCTGAATACTTTCCATACCCACTATATATATATACAGTGGGGGAAAAAAGTATTTAGTCAGTGAGTCACCAATTGTGCAAGTTCTCCCACTTAAAAAGATGAGAGAGGCCTGTAATTGACATCATAGATAGACCTCAACTATGAGAGACAAAATGAGAACACAAATCCTGAAAATCACATTATCTGATTTGTAAATAATTTTTTTCAAATTTTGGTGGAAAATAAGTATTTGGTCAATTACAAAAGTTAATCTCAATACTTTATTATATATCCTTTGTTGGCAATGACAGATGTCAAACATTTTCTGTAAGTCTTCATAAGGTTGGCACACTCTGTTGATGGTATGTTGGCCCATTCCTCCATGCAGATCTCTTCTAGAGCACTGATGTTTTGGGGTTGTCGCTGGGCAACACGGACTTTCAACTCCCTCCAAAGGTTTTATATAGGGTTTAGATCTGGAGACTGGCTAGGCCACTCCAGGACCTTGAAATGCTTCTTACGAAGCCACTCCTTCGTTGCCCTGGCAGTGTGCTTGGGATCATTGTCATGCTAAAAGACCCAGCCACGTTTCATCTTCAATGCCCTCGCAGATGGAAGGAGATTTGCACTCAAAATCTCACAATACATGGCACCATTCATTCTTTCATTTACACAGATCAGTCATCCTGGTTCCTTGGCAGAGAAACAGCCCAAAGCATGATGTTACCACCCCCATGCTTCACAATGGGTATGGTGTTCTTTGGATGCAACTCAGCATTCTTACTCCTCCAAACACGACGAGTTGTGTTTCTACCAAACAGTTCTACTTTCATCTGACCATATGACATTCTCCCAATACTCTTCTGGATCATCCACATGCTCTCTCGCAGACTTCAGACGGGCCCGGACATGCAATGACTTAAGCAGTGGGACATGTCTGGCACTGCAGGATCTGATTCCCTGGCGGCGTAGTGTGTTACTGATGGTAGCCTATGTAACGTTGGTCCCAGTTCTCTGCAGGTCATTCAATAGGTCCCCCCGTGTAGTTCTGGGATTTTTGCTCACCGTTCTTGAGATCATTTTGCTATTTGCCTAGGGCAGATTCAGTCTTCCCAGCCTAGTGCAGGGCTACAATTTTGTTTTTAATGTCCTTCCTTCCACAGCTCTTTGGTCTTCACCATAGTGAAGTTTGGAGTGTGAATGTTTGAGGTTGGGACAGGTGTCTTTTATACTGATAACAAGTTCAAACAAGTACCAGTACTACAGTTAATGAGTGGAGAACAGAGGAGCCTCTCAAAGAAGAAGTTACAGGTCTGAGAGCCAGAAATCTTGCTTGTTTGTAATTGATCAAATACTTATTTTCCACCAAAATTTTAAAAAAAATTTCTTTCCAAATCAAACAATGTGATTTTCAGGATTCGTTTTCTCATTTTGTCTCTCATAGTTGAGGTCTACCTATGATGTCAATTACAGGCCTCTCTCATTTTTTAAGTGGGAGAACTTGCACAATTGGTGGCTGACTAAATGCTTTTTTTCCCCAAGTGGTCAAAATTGTTGGTACTCCTCGTTTAATGAAAGAAAAATCCACAATGGTCACAGAAATAACTTGAATCTGACAAAAGTACTAATAAATTAAAAATCTATGAAAATGAACAAATGAAAGTCAGACATTGCTTTTCAACCCTGCTTCGACAGAATTTAAAAAAAAATTAAAGTCATGAAATAGGCCTGGACAGAAATAATGGTACTCTTAACTTAATATTTCGTTGAACAACCTTTTGAGGCAATCACTGCAGTCAAACAATTCCTCTAACTGTCAATGAGACTTCTGCACTTCTCGACAGGTATTTTGGCCCACTCCTCATGAGCAAACTGCTTCAGTTGTCTCGTGTTTGAAGGTTGACATTTTCAAGCCGGCATGTTTCAGCTCTTTCCAAAGATGCTCAATAGGATTTAGGTCAGGACTAGTGTTGAGCGAACATGCTCGATACTGCTCGGTACTCGCCCGAGCATCACGCTACTCGGGATGTTCGGCGAGCACCGAGCATTTCCGGGTTACTCGGGCGGGAGCTCGGGTCTCCACCCTGCATGTTTGGCGCTCTTTACAGAGCCAATGAACATGCAGGGATTGCCAGCCAGTCACTGTAATGCCGCAGCCATGTTGTTTGTGGGCATTACAGTGATTGGCTGGCCGCACAGCGTCACCTTGAGTATTTAAAACCGGTCGCCGCCATCTTGGACACAGTCGCTCCGGATCAGACAGTGTAGGGACAGCGCTGCTGATTTAGGGAGAGATATATCCTGCAAAATAGTTAGTGTAGAGTCTGTAAAGGCTGCCAGATCAAACAAACAGTCCTTCTCAGGACTAATATCCATCCCAGGTATATCAGGCAGGCAGGCAGGCAGGCTGTATAGGAGACGCAGTGGTTATACCAGCAAACGCTGCATTACAGTCCTGTGTGCTGCTCCTGTTGCTGAAATTGCTGGACTTAGCTCCAGGTCCCAGGGGCCAGGAAAAATCATTTTTTTTATCTAAATCCTCTTTTTTTTTTCCTCCTTCACAATGTACAAATACCCATCTTATTAACCTTTTGGCGCCCCCCCCCCCCCCAAAAAAAAAAAGTGTGCCTCTGATTTTTCAGACACAACATCTGTTGAAAATAGTCTGGTGTAGGCCAGAGAAATAGAAGTGTGGTTTTGCAGTTCTATGGGCCATTTGTATCTAAAAAAAACAGTTTGAGTGTGTCGCTCACTGTTCAGCCGCAAATATATATATATTTTAAAAAGCCTGGTATACACCAGTAAATTATTACTGTGGTTTTGATGTTCCACGGTAAAACATCTCTATTATCCTCTTTTTGGCATTTTTTGCTGTATAAAAATAATAATAGTGTCTCCCTGATTTTTCAGACACAAATATAGCTGTTGAAAATAGTCTGGTGTAGGCGAGAGAGACAGAAGTGTGCTTTTGCTGTTCCACGGTAAAAAATCTCTATTATCCTGCTTTTTGCATTTTTTGCTGTAAAAAAAAAAAAAATAGTGTCTCCCTGATTTTTCAGACACAAATATATCTGTTGAAAATAGTCTGGTGTAGGCCCGAGAAATACAAGTGTGGTTTTGCAGTTCCACTGTACAAACCTCTGTATTGTCCACTTTTGGGCCATTTGTATCTAAAAAAACAGTTTGAGTGTGTCGCTCACTGTTCAGCCGCAAATATATATATATTTTAAAAAGCCTGGTATACACCAGTAAATTATTACTGTGGTTTTGATGTTCCACGGTAAAACATCTCCATTATCCGGTTTTTGGTATTTTTTGCTGTATAAAAATAATAATAGTGTCTCCCTGATTTTTCAGACACAAATATATCTGTTGAAAATAGTTTGGTGTAGGCCAGAGAGACAGAAGTGTGCTTTTGCTGTTCCCGGTAAAAAATCTCTATTATCCTGCTTTTTGCATTTTTTGCTGTAAAAAAAAAAAATAGTGTCTCCCTGATTTTTCAGACGCAAATATATCTGTTGAAAATAGTCTGGTGTAGGCCCGAGAAATACAAGTGTGGTTTTGCAGTTACACGGTACAAACCTCTGTATTATCCACTTTTGGGCCATTTGTATCTAAAAAAAACAGTTTGAGTGGGTAGCTCACTGTTCAGCCGCAAATATATATATATTTTAAAAAGCCTGGTATACACCAGTAAATTATAACTGTGGTTTTGCTGTTCCACGGTAAAAAATCTCTATTATTCAGGTTTTGGTAGTTTTTTCCGTAAAGAAAAACAGTAGTGTCTCCTGACTGTTGTGACACAAAAATATATCTGTTGAAAATAGTCTTGTGTAGGCCCGACATCCCAGTGTGGTTTCGCAGTTCCATGGGTCAAATCGCTGTACTATCCAGTTTTGGGCCTTTGGTATCTAAAAAGAAAGCAGTTTGAGTGTGTCGCTCACTGTTCAGCCGCAAATATCTCTATTTAAAAAAGTGTGGTATACCCCAGTAAACAATAACTGTGGTTTTCCTCTTCCACGGTTCTAATCTACTCTTTTTTACCCTTTTTCCATTGATAGTGCAAGTGTAAGTTATTTTACTTCATTTACAATGGGCAAGGCGCGTGGCAAGGGACGTGGAAGTGGACGTTCTGGTGATGGTTCGTGCAGAGGACGGGGCCGTGGCCAAGGTGAAAATGTGCCACAACCAACAGCCAAATCTTCTCGCTCCCACTTCTTGACCGAATTACTAGGGAAGCACAGAACAACACCAGTATTGAGAACTGATCAGTGTGAAGAGGTTATTAATTGGATAGCAGACAATACTTCCAGTTACCTGGGCACCACCACCTCCGGTCTGTCTTCCACACGGTCAACTCTTAGTAGCCGTGAGTCTCGACCGCATGCTCCTCCTCACCCTGATGCTCCTTCCTCCCACCATGCCGAGTGTCGTCAGACAGCAAGTGATCCCACACTTGGACACTCTGAAGAGCTGTTCACTGGTCCATTTCCATATTTGGGCCCCTCGCCTGATACGCTTGAAGTGGTGGAAGAGGAGATCCCATGTTGCGATGCCCAAATATTTGAACAGCCACGGCCACAGGAAGTCGACGTTGGCAATCTGTCACAAGAGGTGGACGATGACGAGAAACAATTGCCAGGAAGTGAGGAGGAGGATCGTGGTGCGCAAGTGGAAGAGGAGGAGGTGGTGGATGATCTAGTAACTGACCCAACGTGGAAGGAGGACATGCAGAGTGAGGCCAGCAGCACACAGTGGGAGGGAGGCAGAGTACCCCAACAGGCAGGAAGAAGCAGTGTGGTGGCCGCAGACAGAAGGCAGGCAACCGTTCCCCGTAACAACAACACGAGGGACGTTGCCAGTAGAAGCGGTAGGTCTTCCAGAGTCTGGAATTTTTTTAAAGACTCTGCTGATAACCCCAAAAAGGCCATTTGTTCCACCTGCCATGCCAGCATCAGCAGGGGTGACAAAACTACCAGCCTGACCACCACCAGCATGATCAGGCACATGGCAGCAAAGCACCCGACTTTGTGGGGCGAAACCCAGGGTCCACGACCAGTGTCAGCGGGTGTCACCACTGCTTCTTCCACTGTTGTGCGTGCAATAGAATCCCCTGTTGTGTGTGCAAGGCAATCCCCTGTCCATACTGCTTGTAAAGATGCCCCCTCCTCTCAGTCTTCACTTGTTATGGCAGTTTCTCAAGAAACAGCATCAACGTCCACGTCCACGTCCCACCGCAGCGTTCAATTGTCCATATCCCAGACCTTTGAACGAAAGCGGAAATTCGCAGCTAACGCCCCACAGGCCACAGTCCTAAATTCGCACATTTCACGACTGCTTGCATTGGAAATGCTGCCTTTTAGGCTGGTGGAGACGGAATCCTTCCGCAATCTTATGGCGGTGGCCGTCCCTCGGTACTCGGTCCCCAGCCGACACTATTTTGCCCGGTGTGCCATCACCGCACTACACAAGCACGTGTCCCAAAGCATCTGCCGTGCCCTCAACAGGGCAGCTACTGGGAGAGTCCACCTGACAACGGACACGTGGACAAGTGCTTGTGGCCAGGGATGGTACATCTCTCTGACGGCACACTGGGTAAACAAAGTGGAAGCTGGGACCCAGTCGGACCTTGGGACGGAACACATCCTCCCCACACCGAGGATTGCGGGCCCTATGTCAGTCAGAGTTGCCCCCACAGTGTACAGCTCCTACACATCCTCTTCCTCCTCCTCCTCCTCATGTTCAGCCTCCATCTCAGATATCACCACATCAGTTACAAGCTGGAAGCATTGCAGTACTGCCTCCGCCAAGTGGCAACAGGCTGTGCTGAAACTCATAAGCTTAGGTGATAAACCTCACACTGCTTGTGAGTTGTGGACAGCTGTGAAAGAGCAGGCAGATCTGTGGCTGAGACCGCTGAACCTACATCCCGGCATGGTCGTGTGTGACAATGGCCGTAACCTGGTGGCGGCTCTGAGGCGAGGTGAGATCACACACGTACCATGCCTGGCTCATGTGCTTAACCTCGTGGTTCAGCGGTTTCTTAAATCGTACCCCGAGTTGCCAGATCTGCTCGTGAAAGTACGCCGCCTGTCAGCTCATTTTCGCAAGTCGGCTACAGCTTCCGCCGCCCTTGCTGTGTTGCAGCAGCGTTTGCAGCTTCCGGCACACCGACTGCTGTGTGATGTCCCCACACGTTGGAACTCTACCCTCCACATGTTGCAAAGGATTTGTGAGCAGAAGAGAGCAGTTGTGGAGTACCAGCTGCAACAAGGCCGTCGATATTCAGGTCAGACTCCACACATAAGACCTCAGGAGTGGACCTGGATGACTGACATATGTACCATCCTGACAAACTTTGAGGAGGCCACCAAGATGGTGAGTGGCGATGACGCCATCATTAGTGTCAGCATCCCACTTGTCTGTCTTTTGCAATGCTCTCTGCAGAGAATTAAAGAGGAGGCATTGCAGCCAGAGTATGATGAGATGGATCAAGAAGCCATAGTGGGCGATTACACACAGCCCAGCCTCATCTCATCCCAACGTGCATTGGGGGACAATGAGGGAGAGGAGGAGGAGGAGGAGGAGGAAAAACAGGAGCTGCTATCATGCGTTGTAGACGGTAGTACCTGTACAAGTGTCATACCGTCGGTTCAGCGTGGGTGGCCTGGGGACAGGGGGGAGGAGGAAGAGGAGGAGGAGGAGGAGAGCATGGTCAGTCGTCATCTTGGTGAGGACACGGAAATCTTACCAGTCTGGCACGCATGGCTGACTTTATGTTACGCTGCCTTAACCGTGACCCTCGCGTTGTCAAAATGTTGGGTGACAGTCATTACTGGTTGGTGACAATTGTAGACCCCCGCTACAAGGAGAACTTTCACTCTCTTATTCCTGAGGTGGAGAGGTCTACAAAAATGGGGCAATACCAGAAGGCCTTTGCTGCAGAACTATTAAAAAAATTCCCATCTGAACACGCTAGTGGCAGAGGTCACAGTTCGTTGCCCAACCAAGGCGTACAGGCGAGAGAGATGCAACTCCAATCCAGCAGAGGCAGGGGAACACTGTCAACGTTCTGGGACAGTTTTCTGACACCCGCCCAGCTTACAGGCCCTGAGGCGCGGGGTACTCTCACAAGGAGTGGAAAGTTTCAAAAGATGGTAAGGGAGTACCTTGCCGATCGTACCAGCGTCCTCCGTGATTCCTCTGTGCCTTTTAATTATTGGGTATCCAAGCTGGACACTTGGAATGAACTCGCTCTGTACGCCTTGGAGGTCCTGGCCTGCCCTGCCGCTAGCGTGCTATCGGAGCGTGTTTTTAGTGCCGCTGGGGGAATTATAACTGATAAGCGCACTCGCCTGTCAACTGACAATGCTGACAAGCTGACCCTTATCAAAATGAACAAGGGCTGAATTGGGCCAGACTTCTCATCACCACCAAATGACAGCAGAGTAACATAAAGTCAAATCCACTGTGTTATTTCGGGAGGTGTATTCACATGCACCGCTTCACACCCACACATGGGTATACGCTTCCTCGTTTCGCCTGTTTAATCTTGTTCTCCTTATCCTCAGCCTCCACCACCACTATACCACCAGGGTGCCAGCATTGCAAGTTCCTCCGTCCTAATTTTTGGCAGCTTTTGCTGGGAAAGCATAAGCAAATACCATGGGACACCCACTCCCCAATAATGGGACTTATGTTTGTAATATGCTGTACTGCATGGCTCTTGTAAGGGGCATTGCAAGTTGCTCCATCCTAATTTTTGGCAGCTTTTGCTGGGAAAGCATAAGCAAATATTATGGGAGACCCACTCCCCAATAATGGGACTTATGTTTGTAATATGCTGTACTGCATGGCTCTTGTAAGGGGCATTGCAAGTTGCTCCGTCCTAATTTTTGGCAGCTTTTGCTGGGAAAGCATAAGCAAATACCATGGGACACCCACTCCCCAATAATGGGACTTATGTTTGTAATATGCTGTACTGCATGGCTCTTGTAAGGGGCATTGCAAGTTGCTCTGTCCTAATTTTTGGCAGCTTTTGCTGGGAAAGTATAAGCAAATACTATGGGAGACCCACTCCCCAATAATGGGACTTATGTTTGTAATATGCTGTACTGCATGGCTCTTGTAAGGGTCATTGCAAGTTGCTCCGTCCTAATTTTTGGCAGCCTTTGCTTGCAAGGCATAAGCAAATACTATGGGAGACCCACTCCCTAATAATGGGACTTATGTTTGTAATATGCTGTACTGCATGGCTCTTGTAAGGGGCATTGCAAGTTGCTCCATCCTAATTTTTGGCAGCTTTTGCTGGGAAAGCATAAGCAAATACTATGGGAGACCCACTCCCCAATAATGGGACTTATGTTTGTAATATGCTGTACTGCATGGCTCTTGTAAGGGGCATTGCAAGTTGCTCCGTCCTAATTTTTGGCAGCTTTTGCTTGCAAGGCATAAGCAAATACTATGGGACACCCACTCCCCAATAATGGGACTTATGTTTGTAATATGCTGTACTGCATGGCTCTTGTAAGGGTCATTGCAAGTTGCTCCATCCTAATTTTTGGCAGCTTTTGCTGGGAAAGCATATGCAAATACTATGGGAGACCCACTCCCCAATAATGGGACTTATGTTTGTAATATGCTGTACTGCATGGCTCTTGTAAGGGGCATTGCAAGTTGCTCCGTCCTAATTTTTGGCAGCTTTTGCTTGCAAGGCATAAGCAAATACTATGGGACACCCACTCCCCAATAATGGGACTTATGTTTGTAATATGCTGTACTGCATGGCTCTGGTAAGGGTCATTGCAAGTTGCTCCGTCCTAATTTTTGGCAGCTTTTGCTGGGAAAGCTTAAGCAAATACTATGGGAGACCCACTCCCCAATAATGGGACTTATGTTTGTAATATGATGTACTGCATGGCTCTTGTAAGGGGCATTGCAAGTTGCTCCGTCCTAATTTTTGGCAGCTTTTGCTGGGAAAGCATAAGCAAATACTATGGGAGACCCACTCCCCAATAATGGGACTTATGTTTGTAATATGCTGTACTGCATGGCTCTTGTAAGGGGCATTGCAAGTTGCTCCGTCCTAATTTTTGGCAGCTTTTGCTTGCAAGGCATAAGCAAATACTATGGGACACCCACTCCCCAATAATGGGACTTATGTTTGTAATATGCTGTACTGCATGGCTCTTGTAAGGGTCATTGCAAGTTGCTCCGTCCTAATTTTTGGCAGCTTTTGATGGGAAAGCATATGCAAATACTATGGGAGACCCACTCCCCAATAATGGGACTTATGTTTGTAATATGCTGTACTGCATGGCTCTTGTAAGGGGCATTGCAAGTTGCTCCGTCCTAATTATTGGCAGCTTTTGCTTGCAAGGCATAAGCAAATACTATGGGACACCCACTCCCCAATAATGGGACTTATGTTTGTAATATGCTGTACTGCATGTGTGGCACCCCAGGGGTCTGGTTTCCACAGTAATGCAATGTTATGTCTGAGAGCAGGTGGGAGGTCTCTTGGTCAGGAATCCTATGCATGCCACACCTCCTGCCCAGTCCTGGGAGGGGAAGGACTTCCCCTATATAAACCTGGGGCTGAGGCAGGGTTAGGGAGTTCAGAGGGAGAGTTCAGCCAGGAGGGCTGACAGGGAGCTGTGGCTCCGGCTGGGCCCAGCTCCTGGGCCATGCCAGAAGTAGAGAAGAGAAGCAGCATAGGAAGAAACAACAGGAGCTCTGTGGGAGCAGTGTTACAAAGAGTCAGGGGCTGGCAGCTGCAGAGCTCGCCCTGACTGAGAAGATTTCTTACCGGACCCGGAGTCCGAGGCTGTGGGGACTAATCTTTACCCAGCAGCAGAAACCGCCCGGCAGGGGATTTCAGGTCCTCTGGCCAAGAAACCCGAAGGCACGGTCACACGCATGGGACCAGCACCGCCGTCGTGGAGCGGAAGCTACTAGAAGGCCCCGAGTCACCGGCCATACGGGTGAGCACCACACGGTACACTCAGGGACGTGGGCTACTTATACTCGCTTCTAGCAAGGTAGCCAGAAGAGTATCGTTAGTTTGGGAGGCCTACAACTCCGCCTGGCCAGGGGAAATCCCATCTGCTCAAGGACTGACCAGGCCCCAACAGCTAGCCAGTACTCCGGGAGGGTCTATCTTTGTCACCAGTAAAGACCCTGAACTACACCGCATCGTCTCTGAGTGGTTCCTGCTACCCCCATCATCCACGTCGGCTGCCCTGAGGCCATACCCCTCCCGTTGGGGGTTATACCATCCACGCTGCACCATCCTTCCACCGGCCTCAGCGGTCTGCCCTGCAGCGGCAGCTCCATAGCTGCATTCAACGGGTGGCGTAGTCGTCCATCATCTACCGCTGATACAGCGCCACTTAGTCTGACTCCCTGGGCACGGACCGGGTCACTGCCACGAGACTACAACCCTCAACAGATCCGGCTCCGGGTAATCTCCCGCGTGCGCAACGCTGCGCGACACAGGCCCAGGGGTGCGTCACATGGCTCTGGTAAGGGTCATTGCAAGTTGCTCCGTCCTAATTTTTGGCAGCTTTTGCTGGGAAAGCTTAAGCAAATACTATGGGAGACCCACTCCCCAATAATGGGACTTATGTTTGTAATATGCTGTACTGCATGGCTCTTGTAAGGGGCATTGCAAGTTGCTCCGTCCTAATTTTTGGCAGCTTTTGCTTGCAAGGCATAAGCAAATACTATGGGACACCCACTCCCCAATAATGGGACTTATGTTTGTAATATGCTGTACTGCATGTGACGCGCCCCCTGGGCCGTGTGTACACATGTGTGGAATACCCGGTGCCAGGTCTCTGGGGTCTGTAGTCTCCGTGGCGGTGACCCGGTCCCGTGGCTCAGGCTGGTCAAACCAGTGGCAGTCTTTCTTAGGTTTTGAGATTAATTGTCCGACTGCGCCACCCGTGGATTGCGGTCAGGGAGTACCACCGCTGCGAGGCAGACCGCTGAGGCTGGTGTTGTGTGCGCAGCATAGAATGGGATAACTCCCCTCGGGAGGAGTATAGCCTCAGGGCAGTGAGTGTGGATGATGGGGGTGATGGTGCACGAGCGCAGCAGGAACGACTCAGAGTCTTTGCAGTGCAGTTCAGGGTCTTTACTGATGATTATAAGGTAGACCCTCCCGGGAGTACTGGCTAGCATAAGAGGCCTGGTCAGTCTGTGAGCAAGCAGGAGTTCCCCTGGCCAGGTGGAGTTGAAGGCCTCCCCGTCCGTCTGCACTCTTCCTGGCTACCTTGCTGTAAGCGGGTAGAAGTAGCCCACGTCCCTGAGTGTACCGTGTAGTGCTCACCCGTATGGCTGGTGACTTGGGGCCTTCTGTTAGCCTCCGCTCCACGACGGCGGTGCTGGTCCCTTGCTTGTGACTGAGCCTCCGGGCTTCTATGGCCAGAGGACCTGAAATCCCCTGCCAGCTGGTTTCTGCTGCTGGATATATAAGTCCTCACAGCTTCGGACTCCTGTGTCCGGTTCCTATTGTCTTCTGCCAGGGCGAGCTCTGCTCAGCTTTCAGCCCCTGGTCTTTAGCTCCTAGCTCCTACAGAGCTCCTTGCTGTTACTTTCCCTTGCTCTCACTCTGACTCTGACTGTTCTCTGACTCACTCAACCCCGCCCCAGATCCAGTTTATAAGGACAGAATTCTCCCCTCCCAGGACTGGGGCAGGAGGATGTTGCATGTTTAAGGGATCCTGACCAGGAAACCTCCCACTTGCTCTCCGACGTAATATCTCTATTACTGTGGTGACCAGACCCCTGGGGTGCCACACATGGCTCTTGTAAGGGGCACTGCAGTTCCTCATAATTTTTGGAAAGCCTTCCATTCACTGCTTAGGCCAACAGTGCACGGGAGACCCAGTTGCTATAAATCGAAAAAAAGGTTTAGTTAACGCCCTCTGACCTCCATGTCATTTCCAATGGGCATTGGAGTGGCTCGAAATTTTTGGTAGGCATTGCACTCACTGTATGCCCTATAACTGTGTAGCCGAACCGCTCCATTTGTTACAGAAACATATCCTACAAGACATATCTGGTTGACTGGCCTGATATTGATGTGAATGGTCCCTGTTCCTCCTGCTCTTTCTCCTTTGCCACCACCTCATCCATCATTTATCACCTGAAGCTTTGTTTTAACGGGAGCCATAGAACTGGGATAGTAGCAGGAAAACATCCAGCAATCCTCGGAGGAGGTTGGATATGCGCCAAAACGCGGACCACCTCAGGCCTAGCCGCTACTACATACATGCGCTTGCATTCCAAGAAAACAAAGCAGATGCTTTCTACAGACTGCCGGGGGTGCTGCCGCAAAAATGCTCGGGTCTCTCATAGACTAACATTGGGCTCGTTGCTCGGGTCGAGCACCCGAGTATCACGGTAAGCTCAGCCCGAGCTTCGAGCACCCGAGCATTTTAGTGATCGCTCAACACTATCAGTCGTCATCTTGGTGAGGACACGGAAGTCTTGCCCGTTACCAGTCTGGCACCCATGGCTGACTTTATGTTACACTGCCTTAACCGTGACCCTCGCATTGTCAAAATGTTGGGTGACAGTCATTACTGGTTGATGACACTTTTAGACCCCCTCTACAAGGAGAACTTTCACTCTCTTATTCCTGAGTTGGAGAGGTCTACAAAAATGGGGCAGTACGAGAAGGCCCTTGCTGCAGAACTATTAAAAAAATTCCCATCTGAACACGCTAGCGGCAGAGGTCACAGTTCGCTGCCCAACTAAGGCATACAGGCGAGAGAGACGCAACTCCAATCCAGCAGAGGCAGGGGAACACTGTCAATGTTCTAGGACAGTTTTCTGAGACCTGCCCAGCTTACAGGCCCTGAGGCGCAGGGTACTCTCACAAGGAGTGGAAAGTTTCAAAAGATGGTGAGGGAGTACCAGCATCCTCCGTGATTCCTCTGTGCCTTTTAATTATTGGGTATCCAAGCTGGACACTTGGAATGAACTCACTCTGCATGCCTTGGAGGTCCTGGCCTGCCCTGCTGCTAGCGTGTTATCGGAGCGTGTTTTTAGTGCCGCTGGGGGAATTATAACTGATAAGCGTACTCGCCTGTCAACTGACAATGCTGACAAGCTGACCCTTATCAAAATGAACAAGGGTTGGATTGGGCCAGACTTCTCATCACCACCAAATGACAGCAGAGTAACATAAAGTCAAATCCACTGTGTTATTTCGGGAGGTGTATTCCCATGCATCGCTTCACACCCACACATGGGTATACGCTTCCTCATTTCGGCTGTTTTTTGCTCTTCTCCTTATCCTCAGCCTCCACGACCACTATACCACCAGGGTGACCGTGGTCCATGTTGCCAGAATTGCAAGTTCCTCTGTCCTAATTTTTGGCAGCTTTTGCTTGGAAGGCATAGGCAAAGACTATGGGAGACCCACTCCCCAATAATGGGAATAATGTTTTTAATATGCTGTACTGCATGGCTCTTGTAAGGGACATTGCAAGTTCCCCCTTCCTACTTTTTGGCAGCTTTTGCTTGGAAGGCATAGGCAAAGACTATGGGAGACCCACTCTCCAATAATGGGAATAATGTTTTTAATATGCTGTACTGCATGGCTCTTGTAAGGGGCATTAAAATCGTCTTGTTAAGCTACTGTGACCTCCACGTCTCTTCCAAGGGGCATTGATATTGTCTTTTTATTCCACTGCGACCTCCACCACTCTTCCAAGGGGCATTAAAACTGTCTTGTTAAGCTACTGTGACCTCCACGTCTCTTCCACGGGGCATTGATATTGTCTTTTTATTCCACTGTAACCTCCACCACTCTTCCAAGGGGCATTAAAACTGTCTTGTTAAACCACTCTGAACTCCACGTCTCTTCCAAGGGGCATTAAAACCATCTTGTTAAGCTACTGTGACCTCCACATCTCTTCCAAGGGGCATTAAAACTGTCTTGTTAAACCACTCTGAACTCCACGTCTCTTCTAAGGGGCATTAAAACCGTCTTGTTAAACCACTCTGAACTCCACAGCTCTTCCAAGGGGCATTGACATGTTGTTTTTAATTACCTCTAACCTCCATGACTCTTGCAACGGGCATTGCATTTCCTCCTAATTTTTGTCAGCTTTTGCTTTTCAATGCATAGGCGAACACTAAGGGAGACCCACTCCCCAATAATGGGTAGAAGGTTTTTAATACGCTGTAATCCACGTCTGTTTCAAGGGGCATTACAGAGTCTAATAATTTTTGGAAAGCCTTCCATTCCCTGCTTAGGCCAACAGTGTACAGGAGACCCAGTTGCTATAAATGGAAGAAACGGTTTAGTTAAGGCCCTCTGACCTCCATGTCACTTCCAAGGGGCATTGAAGTGCCTCGAAATTTTTGGTAGGCATTGCATTCACTGTATTCACTGTGCCTTATAACTGTGTAGCTGAACCGCTCCTTTTGGTACGGAAACATATCCTACAAGACATGTGTGGTTGGCTGGCCTGATATTGATGTGAATGGTCCCTGTTCCTCCTGGTCTTTCTCCTTTGCCACCACCTCATCCATCATTCATCACCTGAAGCTTTGTTTTAACGGGATTCATAGAACTGGGATAGTAGCAGGAAAACATCCAGCAATCCACGAAGGAGGTAGAATATGCGCCAAAACGCTGACCACCTCAGGCCTAGCTGCTACTACATACATGCGCTTGCATTCCAAGGAACAGAAAGCTAAGGAGGTGGATGGCCTCATGATCATGAATAATTTACTCGTTGTGTAGGAGGCCGACCACTGCTGCTGTCTACCTTCTGAACTTTGTGTTGAAGCCTGATTGACCCAGGACCCGCAATCCTCTATGTCTGGAGGACGTGTTGCATCCCAGTGTCCAACTGTGTCCCGGCTTCCACAATATTAACCCAGTGTGAAGGCGTCAGTGAGATGGACCATTCCTGGCCACATTCACTTGTCCACGTGTTTGTGGTTAGGCTGTCCTTCCCACTAAATGCACTGGGGAGGGCACAGGTAATGTTTTGGTATGCGCGCTTGTGTATAAGGCGCACCGGGACAAATAGGGGCGGCTGGGGACCGTTTATGGACACCCGGCCACCCCCACGCGGCTGGGGACTGTGTGTGGGCACCCGGCCGCGGGGCGGCTGGGGACTGAGTATGAATACCAGGCTACCGACGCAGCCATGACGTGGTGGCCAGATTCCACCTCCACATGCCTAAAAGGCCCAATTTCAAGTGCAAGCAAGCTAGCAGTATGGTATTGCAGCCTGGGGGGTGGGTGGGTGGCAGTCTGCATACTTGCGCTTGTATTGCAAGTTATGGGGGAGGTACAATTGAACACTGCCCTGGGACAAGGACTTGCACGGGGATAGTTGCAAGTCTGCATCTTCTGATGCGGCAAGGATCACTTCTGATGGGCACACTTTTAGGCAGCGACCTGGGTGTCAGAGAACTTACTTGTGAACATAGCCCAAGGTGTGGAGGAGTATTTTTGTTTTTGGTTATTTATTTTACCTTATACACAAGTCTTTACCCTGGAAAGGATGTTCCTTAACCCCTTTCCGACCTGGTCAGTAATAGTACGCACCAGGTCGGGAAGGCCGGTTCAGTGGGGGCTCCGGCGGTGAGCCCGCACTGAAGCGAGCACATGTCAGCTGATTATTGGAATCGCAATCCACCCGCGGCTGTTAATATGTTAACTAACATATTAACGAACCCAATGTTAGTCTATTGGCGACCCGAGCATTTTTGCGGCGGCACCCCCGGCAGTCTTTTAAAAGCCTAACAAGTGCCCAAAACGATAGTGACAGTGCTCAAATGACATGGGGACAGCATGGGGATTGCCCCAGGAAGCATTTATGACCCCCAGGTCACTGCTGTCAACAACGTGGTCAGAGGTATTAAGCCACTTTTAAGGGCTCACAATAAAACGTTCAAAAACTAAACTGACACTGCTTTCCTGTGAAATATGTTAAGGAAGTTCCTTTCCATGGTAAAGACTTGTGTATAAGGTAAAATAAATAACCCCTCAAAAAAATACTCCTCCAGACCTTGGGCTATGTTCACAAGTAGCATTTTTTATGCGTTTTTGCACATTTGTATTGCTTTCAGCCGTGACAAATGCATTCACCGGGAAATGTCATTTTAACATTCTACAATCTTATTTGGCCATGTGCAGTGTGACACATACATACAGTGCTGAAAAGACATGGGAACAGCATAGGGAAGACCCCTGGAAGCATCTCTGACACCCAGGTCACTGCCTAAAAGTATGCCCATCAGAAGTGATCCTTGCCGCATCAGAAGATGCTGACTTGCAACTATCCCCGTGCAAGTCCTTGTCCCAGGGCAGTGTTCAATTGTACCTCCCCCATTCCTTGCAATGCAAGCGCAAATATGCAGCCTGGCACCCACCCACCCCCAGGCTGCAATACCATACTGCTAGCTTGCACTTGAAATGGAACCTTTTAGATAGGAGGTGGCTGAAGCTGGCCACTACCTCATGGCTGCTTCGGCAGCAAGGTCTCCATACTCAGTCCCCAACCGCCACTATTTGTCCCGGTAACCTTCCCCACACTTTTCTTAGCCTGGCCTGCTTTAGGGCAGCATTGGACGAGCCCACCAGAGAACCAGACTCCTCCGGTGGGTCCTGTCTTCTCCATCAGGGGAGTTGAGAGTGCCAAGGTGAGGAGAATGATGATGATAGAAGTTAGCATCTGCTTTTTTTTCTTGGAATGCAAGCACATGTATGTAGTAGTGGCTAGGCCTGAGGTGGTCAGCGTTTTGGCGCATATCCTACCTCCTCCGAGGATTGCTGGATGTTTTCCAGCTACTATCCCAGTTCTATGACTCCCGTTAAAACAAAGCTTCAGGTGATAAATGATGGATGAGGTGGTGGAAAAGGAGAAAGAGCAGGAGGAACAGGGACCATTCACATCAATATCAGGCCAGTCAACCACACATGTCTTGTAGGATATGTTTCTGTACCAAAAGAAGCGGTTCGGCTACACAGTTATAGGGCAAACAAAGTGAGTGCAATGCCTACCAAAAATTTAGAGGCACTCCAATGCCCCTTGGCAGTGACATGGAGGTCAGAGGGCCTTAACTAAACCATTTTTTCCATTTATAGCAACTGGGCCTCCTGTGCACTGTTGGCCTAAGCAGTGAATGGAAGGCTTTCCAAAAATTATGAGGAACTGCAATGCCCCTTGAAACAAACGTGGATTACAGCGTGCTAAAAACCTTCTACCCATTATTGGGGAGTGGGTCTCCCTTAGTGTTCGCCTATGCATTGAAAAGCAAAAGCTGACTAAAATTAGGAGGAAATGCAATGCCCGTTGGAAGAGTCGTGGAGGTCGCAGAAGCTTAACAAGATGGTTTTAATGCCCCTCGGAAGAGACATGGAGGTCACAGTAGCTTAACAAGATGGTTTTAATGCCTCTCGGAAGAGACGTGGACGTCGCAGTAGCTTAACAAGACAGTTTTAATGCCCCTTGGAAAAGTGGTGGAGGTCACAGTAGCTTAACAAGACGGTTTTAATGCCCCTTGGAAAAGTGGTGGAAGTCACAGTAGCTTAACAAGATGGTTTTAATGCCCCTCGGAAGAGACGTGGAGGTCACAGTAGCTTAACAAGACGGTTTTAATGCCCCTTGGAAAAATGGTGGAGGTCACAGTAGCTTAACAAGACGGTTTTAATGCCCCTCAGAAGAGACATGGAGGTCCCAGTAGCTTAACAAGACTGTTTTAATGCCCCTCGGAAGAGACGTGGAGGTCCGAGTAGCTTAACAAGACAGTTTTAATGCCCCTTGGAAGAGACGTGGAGGTAGCAGTAGCTTAACAAGACGGTTTTAATGCCCCTCGGAAGAGACGTGGAGGTCGCAGTAGCTTAACAAGACGGTTTTAATGCCCCTTGGAAAAGTGGTGGAGGTCACAGTAGCTTAACAAGATGGTTTTAATGCCCCTTTGAAAAGTGGTGGAGGTCCCAGTAGCTTAACAAGACGGTTTTAATGCCCCTTGGAAAAGTGGTGGAGGTCACAGTAGCTTAACAAGACGGTTTTAATGCCCCTCAGAAGAGACGTGGAGGTCCCAGTAGCTTAACAAGTCGGTTTTAATGCACCTCGGAAGAGACGTGGAGGTCCCAGTAGCTTAACAAGACGGTTTTAATGCCCCTCGGAGGAGACATGGAGGTCCCAGTAGCTTAACAAGACGGTTTAGATGCCCCTTGGAAGAGACGTGGAGGTACCAGTAGCTTAACAAGACGGTTTTAATGCCCCTCGGAAGAGATGTGGAGGTCCCAGTAGCTTAACAAGATAGTTTTAAAGCCCCTTGGAAAAGTGGTGGAGGTCCCAGTAGCTTAAAAAGACGATTTTAATGCCCCTCGGAAGAGTCATGGAGGTCGCAGTAGCTTAACAAGACGGTTTTAATGCCCCTCGGAATAGACGTGGAGGTCCCAGTAGCTTAACAAGATGGTTTTAATGCCCTTCGGAAGAGACGTGGAGGTCGCAGTAGCTTAACAAGATGGTTTTAATACCCCTCGGAAGAGACATGGAGGTCACAGTAGCTTAACAACATGGTTTTAATGCCCCTCGGAAGAGACGTGGAGGTCGCAGTAGCTTAACAAGACAGTTTTAATGCCCCTTGGAAACGTGGTGGAGGTCACAGTAGCTTAACAAGACGGTTTTAATGCCCCTTGGAAAAGTGGTGGAAGTCACAGTAGCTTAAAAAGATGGTTTTAATGCCCCTCTGAAGAGACGTGGAGGTCACAGTAGCTTAACAAGACTGTTTTAATGCCCCTTGTAAAAGTGGTGGAGGTCACAGTAGCTTAACAAGACGGTTTTAATGCCCCTCGGAAGAGACGTAGAGGTCCCAGTAGCTTAACAAGACGGTTTTAATGCAAATTAGAAGAGACGTGGAGGTCGCAGTAGCTTAAGAAGACGGTTTTAATGCCCCTCGGAAGAGACGTAGAGGTCGCAGTAGCTTAACAAGATGGTTTTAATGCCCCTTGGAAAAGTGGTGGAGGTCCCAGTAGCTTAACAAGACAGTTTTAATGCCCCTTGGAAAAGTGGTGGAGGTCACAGTAACTTAACAAGATGGTTTTAATGCCCCTTGGAAAAGTGGTGGAGGTCCCAGTAGCTTAACAAGATGGTTTTAATGCCCCTCAGAAGAGACGTGGAGGTCGCAGTAGCTTAACAAGACGGTTTTAATGCACCTTGGAAAAGTGGTGGAGGTCACAGTAGCTTAACAAGACGGTTTTAATGCCCCTTGGAGAAGTGGTGGAGGTCACAGTAGCTTAACAAGACAGTTTTAATGCCCCTCGGAAGAGACGTGGAGGTCCCAGTAGCTTAACAATACGGTTTTAATGCCCCTCGGAAGAGACGTGGTGGTCCCAGTAGCTTAACAAGACGGTTTTAATGCCCCTTGGAAAAGACATGGAGGTCCCAGTAGCTTAACAAGACGGTTTTAATGCCCCTTACAAGAGCCATACAGTACAACATATTACAAACATTATTCCCATTATTGGGGACTTGGTGTCCCATAGTCTTTGCCTATGCCTTCCAAGCAAAAGCTGCCGAAAATTAGGACGGAGGAACTTACAATGCCCCTTACAAGAGCCATGCAGTACAGCATATTACAAACATTATTCCCATTATTGGGGAGTGGGTCTCCCATAGTCTTTGCCTATGCCTTCCAAGCAAAAGCTGCCAAAAATTAGGACGGAGGAACTTGCAATGCCCCTTACAAAAGCCATGCAGTACAGCATATTACAAACATTATTCCCATTATTGGGGAGTGGATCTCCCATAGTCTTTGCTTATGCCTTCCAAGCAAAAGCTGCCAAAAATTAGGACGGAGGAACTTGCAATGCCCCTTACAAGAGCCATGCAGTACAGCATATTACAAACATTATTCCCATTATTGGGGAGTGGGTCTCCCATAGTCTTTGCCTATGCCTTCCAAGCAAAAGCTGCCAAAAATTAGGACGGAGGAATTTGCAATGACCCTTACAAGAGCCATGCAGTACAGCATATTACAAACATTATTCCTATTATTGGGGAGTGGGTCTCCCATAGTCTTTGCCTATGCCTTCCAAGAAAAAGCTGCCAAAATTAGGGCGGAGGCACTTGCAATGCCCCTTACAAGAGCCATGCAGTACAGCATATTACAAACATTATTCCCATTATTGGGGAGTATGTCTCCCATAGTCTTTGCCTATGCCTTCCAAGCAAAAGCTGCCAAAAATTAGGATGGAGGAACTTGCAATAATGGCAACACGGACCACGGTCACCCTGGAAGTATAGTTGTGGTGGAGGCTGACGATAAGGAGAAGAACATAAAACAGCCGAAATGAGGAAGCGTATACCCATGTGTGGGTGTGAAGCGGTGCAAGTGAATACACCTCCCGAAATAACACAGTGGATTTGACTTTATGTTACTCTGCTGTCATTTGGTGTTGAAGAGAAGTCTGGCCCAATCCAGCCCTTTTTCATTTTGATAAGGGTCAGCTTGTCAGCATTGTCAGTTGACAGGCGAGTGCGCTTATCAGTTATAATTCCCCCAGCGGCACTAAAAACACGCTCCGATAACACGCTAGCGGCAGGGCAGGCCAGGACCTCCAAGGCATACAGAGCAAGTTCATTCCTAGTGTCCAGCTTGGATACCCAATAATTAAAAGGCACAGGGGAATCATGGAGGACGCTAGTACGGTCGGCAAGGTACTCCCTCACCATCTTTTGAAACGTACCACTCCTTGTGAGAGTACCCCGCGCCTCAGGGTCTGTCCGAAGGGAGGGTCTGAGAAAACTGTCCCAGAACGTTGACAGTGTTCCCCTGCCTCTGCTGGATTGGAGTTGCATCTCTCTCGCATGTACGCCTTGGTTGGGCAACGAACTGTGACCTCTGCCAGTAGCGTGTTCAGATGGGAATTTTTTTAACAGGTCTGCAGCAAGGGCCTTCTGGTACTGCCCCATTTTTGTAGATCTCTCCACCACAGGAATAAGAGAGTGAAAGTTCTCCATGTAGCGGGGGTCTAAAAGTGTCACCAACCAGTAATGACTGTCACCCAACATTTTGACAACGCGAGGGTCATGGTTAAGGCAGCGTAACATAAAGTCAGCCATGCATGCCAGACTGGTAATGGACAAGACTTCCGTGTCCTCACCAAGATGATGACTGACCATGCTCTCCTCCTCCTCCTCCTCCCCCCTGTCCTCAGGCCACCCACGCTGAACCGATGGTATGACAGTTATACAGGTACTACTGTCTACAGCGCATGATACAAGCTCCTGTTCTTCCTCCTCCTCCTCCTCTTCCTCCTCCTCTCCCTCATTGTCCTCCAATGTACGTTGGGATGAATTGAGGCTGGGCTGTGTGTCATCGACAGCTACGGCTTCTTGATCCATCTCATCATACTCTGGCTGCAATGCCTCCTCTTTAATTCTCTGCAGAGAGCGTTGCAAAAGACAGACAAGTGGAATGCTGATGCTAATGATGGCGTCATCACCACTCACCATCTTGGTGGACTCCTCAAAGTTTGTCAAGATGGTACATACTGTATGTCAGACATCCAGGTCCACTCCTGAGGTCTTATGTGTGGAGTCTGACCTGAATATCAACGGCCTTGTTGCAGCTGGTACTCCACAACTGCTCTCTTCTGCTCACAAAGCCTTTGCAACATGTGGAGGGTAGAGTTCCAACGTGTGGGGACATCACACACCAGTCGGTGTGACGGAAGCTGCAAACACTGCTGCAACACAGCAAGGGCGGCGGAAGCTGTAGCCGACTTGCGAAAATGAGCTGACAGGCGGCGTACTTTGACGAGCAGACCTGGCAACTCGGGGTACGATTTAAGAAACCGCTGAACCACGAGGTTAAGCACGTGAGCCAGGCATGGTACGTGTGTGATCTCACCTTGCCTCAGAGCCGCCACCAGGTTACGGCCATTGTCACACACGACCATGCCTGGATGTAGGTTCAGCGGTGTCAGTCACAGATCTGCTTGCTCTTTCACAGCTGTCCACAACTCACAAGCAGTGTGAGGTTTCTCACCTAAGCTTATGAGTTTCAGCACAGCCTGTTGCCACTTGGCGGAGGCAGTACTGCAGTGCTTGCAGCTTGTAACTGATGTGGTGATATCTGAGATGGAGGCTGAACATGAGGAGGAGGAGGAGGATGCGCAGGAGCTGTACACTGTGGGGGCAACTCTGACTGACATAGGGCCCGCAATCCTCGGTGTGGAGAGGATGTGTTATATCCCAAGGTCTGACTGGGTCCCGGCTTCCACTATGTTTACCCAGTGTGCCGTCAGGGAGATGTACCATCCCTGGCCACAAGCACTTGTCCACGTGTCCGTTGTCAGGTGGACTCTCCCAGTAACTGCGTTGTTGAGGGCACGGCAGATGTTTTGTGACACGTGCTTGTGTAGGGCGGGGATGGCACACCGGGCAAAATAGTGTCGGCTGGGGACTGAGTACCGAGGGACGGCCACCGCCATAAGGTTGCGGAAGGATTCCATCTCCACCAGCCTAAAAGGCAGCATTTCCAACGCAAGCAGTCATGAAATGTGCGTATTTAGGACTGTGGCCTGTGGGGCATTAGCTGCGAATTTCCGCTTTCGTTCAAAGGTCTGGGATATGGACAATTGAACGCAGCGGTGGGACGTGGACGTGGACGTTGATGCTGTTTATCGAGAAACTGCCATAACAAGTGAAGACTGAGAGGAGGGGGCATCTTTGCATGCAGTATGGACAGGGGATTGCCTTGCACACACAACAGGGGGCTCTATTGCACGCACAACAGCGGAAGAAGCAGTGGTGACACCAGCTGACACTGGTCGTGGACCCTGGGGTTCACCCCACAAAGTCGGGTGCTTTGCTGCCATGTGCCTGATCATGCTGGTGGTGGTCAGGCTGGTAGTTTTGTCACCCCTGCTGATGCTGGCATGGCAGGTGGTACAAATGGCCTTTTTGGGGTTATCAGCAGAGTCTTTAAAAAAAATTCCAGACTCTGGAAGACCTACAGGTTGTACTGGCAACGTCCTTCGTGTTGGTGTTACGGGGAACTGTTGCCTACCTTCTGTGTGCGGCCACCACATTGCTTCTTCCTGCCTGTTGGGATACTCTGCCTCCCTCACCCTGTGTGCTGCTGGCCTCACTCTGCATGTCCTCCTGCCACGTTGGGTCAGTTACTAGATCATCCACCACCTCCTCCTCTTCCACTTGCGCACCACGATCCTCCTCCTCACTTCCTGGCAATTGTGTCTCGTCATCGTCCACCTCTTGGGACAAATTGCCAGCGTCGACTTCCTGTGGCCGTGGCTGTTCAAATATTTGGGCATTGCTACATGGGAGGTCACAGTAGCTTAACAAGATGGTTTTAATGCCCCTTGGAAAAGTGGTGGAGGTCCCAGTAGCTTAACAAGACGGTTTTAATGCCCCTTGGAAAAGTGGTGGAGGTCACAGTAGCTTAACAAGACGGATTTAATGTCCCTCGGAGGAGACGTGGAGGTCACAGTAGCTTAACAAGACGGTTTAGATGCCCCTTGGAAGAGACGTGGAGGTCCTAGTAGCTTAACAAGATGGTTTTAATGCCCCTCGGAAGAGACGTGGAGGTCCCATTAGCTTAACAAGATGGTTTTAATGCCCCTTGGAAAAGTGGTGGAGGTCCCAGTAGCTTAACAAGATGGTTTTAATGCCCCTCAGAAGAGACGTGGAGGTCGCAGTAGCTTAACAAGACGGTTTTAATGCACCTTGGAAAAGTGGTGGAGGTCACAGTAGCTTAACAAGACGGTTTTAATGCCCCTTGGAGAAGTGGTGGAGGTCACAGTAGCTTAACAAGACGGTTTTAATGCCCCTCGGAAGAGACGTGGAGGTCCCAGTAGCTTAACAAGACGGTTTTAATGCCCCTCGGAAGAGACGTGGTGGTCCCAGTAGCTTAACAAGACGGTTTTAATGCCCCTTGGAAAAGACATGGAGGTCTCAGTAGCTTAACAAGATGGTTTTAATGCCCCTTACAAGAGCCATACAGTACAACATATTACAAACATTATTCCCATTATTGGGGACTTGGTCTCCCATAGTCTTTGCCTATGCCTTCCAAGCAAAAGCTGCCGAAAATTAGGACGGAGGAACTTACAATGCCCCTTACAAGAGCCATGCAGTACAGCATATTACAAACATTATTCCCATTATTGGGGAGTGGGTCTCCCATAGTCTTTGCCTATGCCTTCCAAGCAAAAGCTGCCAAAAATTAGGACGGAGGAACTTGCAATGCCCCTTACAAGAGCCATGCAGTACAGCATATTACAAACATTATTCCCATTATTGGGGACTGGGTCTCCCATAGTCTTTGCTTATGCCTTCCAAGCAAAAGCTGCCAAAAATTAGGACGGAGGAACTTGCAATGCCCCTTACAAGAGCCATGCAGTACAGCATATTACAAACATTATTCCCATTATTGGGGAGTGGGTCTCCCATAGTCTTTGCCTATGCCTTCCAAGCAAAAGCTGCCAAAAATTAGGACGGAGGAATTTGCAATGACCCTTACAAGAGCCATGCAGTACAGCATATTACAAACATTATTCCCATTATTGGGGAGTGGGTCTCCCATAGTCTTTGCCTATGCCTTCCAAGAAAAAGCTGCCAAAATTAGGGCGGAGGCACTTGCAATGCCCCTTACAAGAGCCATGCAGTACAGCATATTACAAACATTATTCCCATTATTGGGGAGTATGTCTCCCATAGTCTTTGCCTATGCCTTCCAAGCAAAAGCTGCCAAAAATTAGGATGGAGGAACTTGCAATAATGGCAACACGGACCACGGTCACCCTGGAAGTATAGTTGTGGTGGAGGCTGACGATAAGGAGAAGAACATAAAACAGCCGAAATGAGGAAGCGTATACCCATGTGTGGGTGTGAAGCGGTGCAAGTGTATACACCTCCCGAAATAACACAGTGGATTTGACTTTATGTTACTCTGCTGTCATTTGGTGTTGAAGAGAAGTCTGGCCCAATCCAGCCCTTTTTCATTTTGATAAGGGTCAGCTTGTCAGCATTGTCAGTTGACAGGCGAGTGCGCTTATCAGTTATAATTCCCCCAGCGGCACTAAAAACACGCTCCGATAACACGCTAGCGGCAGGGCAGGCCAGGACCTCCAAGGCGTACAGAGCAAGTTCATTCCTAGTGTCCAGCTTGGATACCCAATAATTAAAAGGCACAGGGGAATCACGGAGGACGCTAGTACGGTCGGCAAGGTACTCCCTCACCATCTTTTGAAACGTACCACTCCTTGTGAGAGTACCCCGCGCCTCAGGGTCTGTCCGAAGGGAGGGTCTGAGAAAACTGTCCCAGAACGTTGACAGTGTTCCCCTGCCTCTGCTGGATTGGAGTTGCATCTCTCTCGCATGTACGCCTTGGTTGGGCAACGAACTGTGACCTCTGCCGGTAGCGTGTTCAGATGGGAATTTTTTTAACAGTTCTGCAGCAAGGGCCTTCTGGTACTGCCCCATTTTTGTAGATCTCTCCACCACAGGAATAAGAGAGTGAAAGTTCTCCATGTAGCGGGGGTCTAAAAGTGTCACCAACCAGTAATGACTGTCACCCAACATTTTGACAACGCGATGGTCATGGTTAAGGCAGCGTAACATAAATTCAGCCATGCATGCCAGACTGGTAATGGACAAGACTTCCGTGTCCTCACCAAGATGATGACTGACCATGCTCTCCTCCTCCTCCTCCTCCCCCCTGTCCTCAGGCCACCCACGCTGAACCGATGGTATGACAGTTGTACAGGTACTACTGTCTACAGCGCATGATACAAGCTCCTGTTCTTCCTCCTCCTCCTCTTCCTCCTCCTCTCCCTCATTGTCCTCCAATGTACGTTGGGATGAATTGAGGCTGGGCTGTGTGTAATCGACAGCTACGGCTTCTTGATCCATCTCATCATACTCTGGCTGCAATGCCTCCTCTTTAATTCTCTGCAGAGAGCGTTGCAAAAGACAGACAAGTGGAATGCTGATGCTAATGATGGCGTCATCACCACTCACCATCTTGGTGGACTCCTCAAAGTTTGTCAAGATGGTACATACTGTATGTCAGACATCCAGGTCCACTCCTGAGGTCTTATGTGTGGAGTCTGACCTGAATATCAACGGCCTTGTTGCAGCTGGTACTCCACAACTGCTCTCTTCTGCTCACAAATCCTTTGCAACATGTGGAGGGTAGAGTTCCAACGTGTGGGGACATCACACACCAGTCGGTGTGACGGAAGCTGCAAACACTGCTGCAACACAGCAAGGGCGGCGGAAGCTGTAGCCGACTTGCGAAAATGAGCTGACAGGCGGCGTACTTTGACGAGCAGACCTGGCAACTCGGGGTACGATTTAAGAAACCGCTGAACCACGAGGTTAAGCACATGAGCCAGGCATGGTACGTGTGTGATCTCACCTCGCCTCAGAGCCGCCACCAGGTTACGGCCATTGTCACACACGACCATGCCTGGATGTAGGTTCAGCGGTGTCAGTCACAGATCTGCGTGCTCTTTCACAGCTGTCCACAACTCACAAGCAGTGTGAGGTTTCTCACCTAAGCTTATGAGTTTCAGCACAGCCTGTTGCCACTTGGCGAAGGCAGTACTGCAGTGCTTGCAGCTTGTAACTGATGTGGTGATATCTGAGATGGAGGCTGAACATGAGGAGGAGGAGGAGGAGGATGCGCAGGAGCTGTACACTGTGGGGGCAACTCTGACTGACATAGGGCCCGCAATCCTCGGTGTGGAGAGGATGTGTTACATCCCAAGGTCTGACTGGGTCCCGGCTTCCACTATGTTTACCCAGTGTGCCGTCAGGGAGATGTACCATCCCTGGCCACAAGCACTTGTCCACGTGTCCGTTGTCAGGTGGACTCTCCCAGTAACTGCGTTGTTGAGGGCACGGCAGATGTTTTGTGACACGTGCTTGTGTAGGGCGGGGATGGCACCCCGGGCAAAATAGTGTCGGCTGGGGACTAAGTACCGAGGGACGGCCACCGCCATAAGGTTGTGGAAGGATTCCATCTCCACCAGCCTAAAAGGCAGCATTTCCAACGCAAGCAGTCATGAAATGTGCGTATTTAGGACTGTGGCCTGTGGGGCATTAGCTGCGAATTTCCGCTTTCGTTCAAAGGTCTGGGATATGGACAATTGAACGCAGCGGTGGGACGTGGACGTGGACGTTGATGCTGTTTATTGAGAAACTGCCATAACAAGTGAAGACTGAGAGGAGGGGGCATCTTTGCATGCAGTATGGACAGGGGATTGCCTTGCACACACAACAGGGGGCTCTATTGCACGCACAACAGCGGAAGAAGCAGTGGTGACACCAGCTGACACTGGTCGTGGACCCTGGGGTTCACCCCACAAAGTCGGGTGCTTTGCTGCCATGTGCCTGATCATGCTGGTGGTGGTCAGGCTGGTAGTTTTGTCACCCCTGCTGATGCTGGCATGGCAGGTGGTACAAATGGCCTTTTTGGGGTTATCAGCAGAGTCTTTAAAAAAAATTCCAGACTCTGGAAGACCTACAGGTTGTACTGGCAACGTCCTTCGTGTTGGTGTTACGGGGAACTGTTGCCTACCTTCTGTGTGCGGCCACCACATTGCTTCTTCCAGCCTGTTGGGATACTCTGCCTCCCTCACCCTGTGTGCTGCTGGCCTCACTCTGCATGTCCTCCTGCCACGTTGGGTCAGTTACTAGATCATCCACCACCTCCTCCTCTTCCACTTGCGCACCACGATCCTCCTCCTCACTTCCTGGCAATTGTGTCTCGTCATCGTCCACCTCTTGGGACAAATTGCCAGCGTCGACTTCCTGTGGCCGTGGCTGTTCAAATATTTGGGCATTGCTACATGGGATCTCCTCTTCCACCACTTCAAGCGGAGCAGGCGAGGGGCACAAATCTGGAAATGGACCAGTGAACAGCTCTTCAGAGTGTCCAAGTGTGGGATCAGTTGCTGTCTGACGACACTCGGCATGGTGGGAGGAAGGAGCATCAGGGTGAGGAGGAGTATGCGGTCGAGACTGACTGCTACTAAGATTTCACCGTGTGGAAGACAGACCGGAGGTGGTGGTGCCCAGGTAACTGATCAGTTCGCAATACTGGTGTTGTTCTGTGCTTCCCTAGTAATTCGGTCAAGAAGTGGGAGCGAGAAGATGTGGCTGTTGGTTGTGGCACATTTTCACCTTGGCCACGGCCCCGTCCTCTGCACACGCCATCTCCAGAACGTCCAGTTCCACGTCCCTTGCCACGCACCTTGCCCATTGTAAAGGAAGTAAAATAGCTTACACTCGCACTATCAATGGAAAAAGGGTAATAAAAAGTAGATTAGATCCGTGGAAGAGGAAAACCACAGTTCTATTTCTCTGGCCTACACCCGACTCTTTTAAACAATCTGAACACTCAGGGAGAAACTATTACTGTTTTTCTTTATGGAAAAAATACCAAAAGCTGGATAATAGAGATTTTTTACTGTGGGACGGCAAAACCACAGTTATAATTCACTGGTGTATATCACACTCTTTTAAACAGATATATTGGTGTCCGAACAATCAGGAGACACTATTACTGTTTTTCTTTACGGCAAAAAATGCCAAAAGCAGGATAATACAAAGATTTGACCCGTGGAACTGCAAAACCACAGTTCTATTTCTTGGGCCTACACCAGACTATTTTCAACAGATATATTTGTGTCTGAACAATCAAGAGACACTATTATTGTTTTTCTTTACGGCAAAAAATGCCAAAAGCAGGATAATACAGATATTTGACCCGTGGAACTGCAAAACCACAGATCTATTTCTCGGGCCCACACCAGACTATTTTCAACAGATATATTTGTGTCTGAACAATCAGGGAGACACTATTAGAGTTTTTTATTTACGGCAAAAAATGGCAAAAGCAGAATAGAGATTTTTTACCGTGGAACAGCAAAACCACAGTTATAATTTACTGGTGTCTACCAGACTTTTTTAAATATATATATTTGCGGCTGAACAGTGAGCAACACACTCAAACTGTTTTTTTTAGATACAAATGGCCCAAAAGTGGATAATACAGAGGTTTGAACCGTGGAACTGCAAAACAACACTTCTGTTTCTCTGGGCTACACCAGACTATTTTCAACAGATATATTTGTGTCTGAACAATCAGGGAGACACTATTGCAGTTTTTTTTACGGCAAAAAATGCCAAAAGCAGGATTATAGAGATTTTTTACCGTGGAACAGCAAAACCACAGTTATAATTTACTGATGTATACCAGACTTTTTTAAATATATATATTTGCGGCTGAAAGTGAGCGACACACTCAAACTGGTTTTTTTTAGATACAAATGGCCCAAAATTGGATAATACAGAGGTTTGAACCGTGGAACTGCAAAATCACACTTGTGTTTCTCTGGCCTACACCAGACTATTTTCAACAGATATATTTGTGTCTGAACAATCTGGGAGACACTATTACAGTTTTTTTTTTTACGGCAAAAAATGCCAAAAGCAGGATAATAGAGATGTTTTACCGTGGAGCAGCAAAACCACAGTTATAATTTCCTGGTGTATACCAGACTTTTTTAAATATATATATTTGCGGCTGAACAGTGAGCGACACACTCAAACTGTTTTTTTTTAGAAACAAATGGCCCAAAAGTGGATAATACAGAGGTTTGAACCGTGGAACTGCAAAACAACACTTCTGTTTCTCTGGCCTACACCAGACTATTTTAAACAGATATAATTGTGTCTGTACTGTCACAGACACACATTTTTTTTTGGGGGGGTGGAACACCAAAAGGTTAGTAAGACGGGTATTTGTACAGTGTGAAGGAGGAAAAAAAAAGAGGATTTAGATGAAAAAAAAAGGATTTTTCCTGGCCCCCGAGACCTGAAGCTAAGTCCAGCAATTTCAGCAACAGGAGCACACAGGACTGTAATGCAGCGTTTGCTGGTATAACCACTGCATCTCGTATACAGCCTGCCTGCCTGCCTGATATCTAGGATGGATATTAGTCCTGAAAAGGACTGTTTGTTTGATCTGGCAGCCTTTACAGACCCTACACTAACTATTTCGCAGTATATATCTCTCCCTAAATCAGCAGCGCTGTCCCTACACTGTCTGATCCCAGCTGTCTGTGTCCAAGATGGCGGCGCCCGGTTTTAAATACTCGAGGTGACGCTGTGCGGCCAGCCAATCAATGTAATGCCCACAATCAACATGGCTGCGGCATTACAGTGACTGGCTGGCAATCCCTGCATGTTCATTGGCTCTGTAAACAGCGCCAAACATGCAGGGCAGAGACCCGAGCTCCTGCCTGAGTAACCCGGAAATGCTCGGTGCTCGCCGAACATCTCGAGTAGCGTGATGCTCGTGCGAGTACCGAGCAGTGTCGAGCATTTTCGCTCAACACTAGTCAGGGCTCATAGAAGGCCACTTCAGAATAGTCCAATGTTTTCCTCTTAGCCATTCTTGGGTGTTTTTAGCTGTGTATTTTGGGTCA
The DNA here is from genome assembly GCF_046119375.1 of Phyllobates terribilis. NCBI lineage: Eukaryota > Metazoa > Chordata > Amphibia > Anura > Dendrobatidae > Phyllobates > Phyllobates terribilis. Next base: position 417,870,935 of record NW_027362762.1, on the reverse strand, counting down.
TTATCCTGTTGCAAGATCCATGACCTGCGACTGAGACCAAGCTTTCTGACACTGGGCAGCACATTTCTCTCTAGAATTCCTTGATAGTCTTGAGATTTCATTGTACCCTGCACAGATTCAAGACACCCTGTGCCCGATGCAGCAAAGCAGCCCCAGAACATAACAGAGCCTCCTCCATGTTTCACAGTAGAGATAGTGTTCTTTTCTTGATATGCTTCATTTTTCCATCTGTGAACATAGAGCTGATGTGCCTTGCCAAAAACTTCCATTTTTGACTCATCTGTCCATAGGACATTCTCCCAGAAGCTTTGTGGCTTGTCAACATGTAGCTTGGCAAATTCCAGTCTGGCTTTTTTATGATTTTTTTTCAACAATGGTGTTCTCCTTAGTCGTCTCCCATGAAGTCCACTCTGGATCAAACAACGATGGATGGTGCGATCTGACACTGATGTTACTTGAGCTTGAAGTTCACCTTTAATCTCTTTAGAAGTTATCCTTGGCTCTTTTGTTACCAATCGTATTATCCGTCTCTTTGATTTGTCATCAATTTTCCTCCTGTGGCCACGTCCAGGGAGGTTGGCTGCAGTCCCATGCATCTTAAATTTCTGAATAATATGTGCAACTGTAGTCACAGGAACATCAAGCTGCTTGGAGGTGGTCTTATAACCTTTAACATGCTTGTCTATAATTTTTTTTCTAATCTCCTGAGACAACTCTTTCCTTTGCTTCCTCTGGTCCATGGTGAATGTGGTACACACCATGTCTCCAAACAGAACAGTGAGTATCTGTAGCCTTATATACAGGCTCACTGACTGATTACAACATTGTAGACAACTGTGATGCTAATTAGTGAACACAACTTGATTTAACATGTCCCTTTTGTCACATTATTTTCAGGGGTACCATCATTTCTGTCCAGGCCTATTTCATGAGTTTATTTTTTTTTTTAATTCTGTGGAAGCAGGGTTGAAAAGCAATGTCTGATTTAATTTGTTCATTTTCATAGATTTTTAATATATTATTACTTTTTTCACATTCAAGTTATTTCTGTGATCATTGTGGGTTTTTCTTTCATTAAACGAGGGGTAACAACAATTTTGACCACGTGTGTATATACATTTGAAACCAGAAGTTTACATGCACTATATAAAAAGACACATATGCATGTTTTTCTCAATATCTGACAATGGATCAGAATAAACCTTTCCAGTTTTATGTCAATTAGGATTACCATAATTTTTAATAGTTGCCAAATGCCAGAATAATGAGAGAAAGAGAATGTTTTTAGGCATTTTTATTACTTACTGCAAAGTCAAAAGTTTAAATACAGTACAGACCTATGCTTCTGACATGGGGTGTCTATTCTTGTCAGTGTGTTTTTAGAATCTGCTTGGTCATCTGCTGCCCAACCCATTGTATCCAATAATAAGCGGTATTTTGCTATGCCACAAAGTATAAATATAAATATATACAGTATATATATGCCCAGTAGGAAAGGGGGCTCATTTCCACCACCAAAACATGTGGAATTGTGCATTATGATTATTATTGGACTGCAAAAGGCCCATATATTGTTCTTGCATAGGGGCTCTTTCAGACTATATCTGCCAGTGTATATACAGTACATACACTGACATCAATGTTTTGGAGTGGCCATCACAAAGCCCTGATCTCAATCCTAATGAAAAATTATGGGCAAAGCTGAAAAAGCAGATGCGAGCAAGGCGACCTCCAAACTTGGATCAGTTACACCAGTTTTGTCAGGAGGAATGTGCCCAAATTCCGACCAAGTATGACCCAATTCATTCAGTTTAAGGGCAATGGTACCAAATACTAATGAAATGTACAGTACAGACCAAAAGTTTGGACACACCTTCTCATTTAAAGATTTTTCTGTGTTTTCATGACTATGAAAATTGTACATTCACACTGAAGGCATCAAAACTTTGAATTAACACATGTGGAATTATATACTTAACAAAAAAGTGTGAAACAACTGAAAATATGTCTTATATTCTAGGTTCTTCAAAGTAGCCACCTTTTGCTTTGATGACTGCTTTGCACATTCTTGGCATTCTCTTGATGAGCTTCAAGAGGTAGTCACCGGAAATGGTTCTCACTTCACACTTGCGCCCTGTCAGGTTTAATAAGTGGGATTTCTTGCCTTATAAATGGGGTTGGGACCATCAGTTGTGTTGTGCAGAAATCTGGTGGATACACAGCTCATAGTCCTACTGAATAGACTGTTAGAATTTGTATTATGGCAAGAAAAAAGCAGCTAAGTAAAGAAAAACTAGTGGCCATCATTACTTTAAGAAATGAAGGTCAGTCAGTCCGAAAAATTGGGCAAACTTTGAATGTGTCCCCAAGTGCAGTTGCAAAAACCATCAAGCGCTGCAAAGAAAGTGGCTCACATGAGGACCGCCCCAGGAAAGAAAGACCAAGAGTTACCTCTGCTTCTGAGGATAAGTTTATCCGAGTCACCAGCCTCAGAAATCACAGGTTAACAGCAGCTCAGATTAGAGACAAGGTCAATGCCACACAGAGTTCTAGCAGCAGACACATCTCTACAACAACTGTTAAGAGGAGACTTTGTGCAGCAGGCCTTCATGGTAAAATAGCTGCTAGGAAACCACTGCTAAGGACAGGCAACAAGCAGAAGAGACTTGTTTGGGCTAAAGAACACAAGGAATGGACATTAGACCAGTGGAAATCTGTGCTTTGCTCTGATGAGTCCAAATTTGAGATCTTTGGTTCCAACCACCGTGTCTTTGTGCGACGCAGAAAAGGTGAACGGATAGACTCTACATGCCTGGTTCCCACCGTGAAGCATGGAGGAGGAGGTGTGATGGTGTGGGGGTGCTTTGCTGGTGACACTATTGGGGATTTATTCAAAATTGAAGGCATACTGAACTAGCATGGATACAACAGCATCTTGCAGCGGCATGCTATTCCATCCGGTTTGTGTTTAGTTGGACCATCATTTATTTTTCAACAGGACAATGACCCCAAACACACCTCCAGGCTGTGTAAGGGCTATTTGACCAAGAAGGAGAGTGATGGGGTGCTGCGACAGGTGACCTGGCCTCCACAGTCACCAGACCAGAACCCAATCGAGATGGTTTGGGGTGAGCTGGACCGCAGAGTGAAGGCAAAAGGGCCAACAAGTGCTAAGCATCTCTGGGAACTCCTTCAAGATTTTTGGAAGACCATTTCCGGTGACTACCTCTTGAAGCTCATCAAGAGAATGCCAAGAATGTGCAAAGCAGTCATCAAAGCAAAAGGTGGCTACTTTGAAGAACCTAGAATATAAGACATATTTTCAGTTGTTTCACACTTTTTTGTTAAGTATATAATTCCACATGTGTTAATTCAAAGTTTTGATGCCTTCAGTGTGAATGTACAATTTTCATAGTCATGAAAACACAGAAAAATCTTTAAATGAGAAGGTGTGTCCAAACTTTTGGTCTGTACTGTACATTTCATTAGTATTTGGTACCATTGCCCTTAAACTGAATGAATTGGGTCATAGTTGGTCGGAATTTGGGCACATTCCTCCTGACAAAACTGGTGTAACTGATCCAAGTTTGGAGGTCGCCTTGCTCGCATCTGCTTTTTCAGCTTTGCCCATAATTTTTCATTAGGATTGAGATCAGGGCTTTGTGATGGCCACTCCAAAACATTGATGTCAGTGTATGTACTGTATATACACTGGCAGATATAGTCTTAAAGAGCCCCTATGCAAGAACAATATATGGGCCTTTTGCAGTCCAATAATCATCATAATGCACAATTCCACATGTTTTGGTGGTGGAAATGAGCCCCCTTTCCTACTGGGCATATATATACTGTATATATTTATATTTATACTTTGTGGCATAGCAAATTACCGTTTATTATTGGATACAATGGGTTTAGCAGCAGATGACCAAGCAGATTCTAAAAACACACTGACAAGAATAGAGACCCCATGTCAGAAGCATATTTAGGAGGGCAGGTGGGGCATGTGCACCGGGCACAGCCAGCAGGGGGGCATTGTCTGGCAGCCTAATGCAGTGGTCTGGGTTGTCTCCCCCGGCATCCTTCAGATGTTATTACAATTGAATCTCTAACCACTGGGTCAGGGCAAAGTCAGCAGCGTTATCAGGTCATGTGATCACGCTGCTGACGTCACTCGCCGGCGCTTCAGAGGCGCCCATTGGAGGTAAGTGCTCTGTGCTCCAGAGCCAAAGACACCAAAGCTACATTGTAATGGAAGGGAGATTTAGTGTGGGGGGAGTAATGTAGTGTTTATTGCATGCCTGGGGGAAGATTTTGTGTGGGGGGAGATTTATTGCATGGCTAGGGGAATATTTAGTGTGGGGGGAGATTTATTACATGGCTGGGGGAAGATTTAGTGTGGGAGGGAATTTATTGTATGACTGGGGGGGAGATTTAGTGGGGGAAGATTTATTGTATGGCTGGGGGGAGATTTAGTCTGGGGGAAGATTTATTGTATGGCTGGGGGGAGATTTAGTGTGGGGGAAGATTTATTGTATGACTGGGGGGGAGATTTAGTGTGGTGAGATTATGTGTGGGGAGAGGGGTGGGGGAGATTTTGTGTAGGGGGGTGGATGCGGATACAGTATGGTGAGTGAGGGATTGGTGCAGAAACAGAACGGGAAGGATGGGTGCACACGCAATATGGGCAGTGAAGGAAGGGAATGTATGCAGACACAGTATGGTGAGTAGGGGAATGGGTGCAGACACAATATGGGGAAAGAGGGTGATGTATGTGTGCACAGTATGGAGAATTGAGGTGGATGTGTGAGGAGGTAAATACATGAGGAGATAGTATGGTTAGCAGGGTAGATGTGAGAAAAGACAGTATGTGGAGGGAGGGGGAAACATGTAAGGCACAGAATAGAGACTGAGTAGTGTTGGAGGGTAGCATGGAATGACTGTGTAAGGTCACATCCAGGAGGGGACAGTATGCCAAGGACAGGGAGTGTGATGAGGGGGCACAGTATAGAGACTGGGCCCTATACGGGGGACACTGTGTGAGAGAACAGTGTGAAGAGGGGGCCCACTATGGAAAGGAAGGGACAGTGTGGATGGCAAATACCATAAGAGGGACAGTGTGTGGGTCATATTTTGTGCAGGGAATATAGTGAGGGGCAATTATTCCTTCAGGGGCTCAGCGTAGGGCAGATATTTTTTTTCAGGAGCATTATAATAACATTCTTATTTTTAAGGGTATTGTGTGGGGATGTGCTGCAGAAGACAAGAGAAGATGGAAGTCTGCAGAGACAAGCTGTGGATGAAAAAATTATCATGGCGTCTGGACAAGATGAAGATGAAAAAAAAGAGAACAACTCCAGAGACGTTTACTATCAGGTAGTTAGATGTAAAAAAATTTTGTGATACTGACTAATTCTCCTGTTTTTATTAGGAGCATTAAAGGGGTTGTCCAAGTTTGTGATGAGTCTGCAGTCATTCTATGTGACTGCAGACTTTTGAATTCTCACAGTGCGTACTGCACATTGTCAGGATTCTCTGATGCCGGCGATTTACATACATGCGTTCACATGCCGACTAGACATGCGTGGCCTCACTCAATGAAAATGAATTGAGCGAGGCCGGACACATCTTGTCGGAATGTGGCCAGAAGTGTACAAATCGCATACTTGTGCTCACATGACTGTCCACTCTTGCCACCGGCAAGGGAGAATCCTAAAAGTGTACAGTGCATGCGCTGTGAGATTTCAGAAGACTGCAGTCACCTAGAGTGACTGCAGACTTTCATCTCAACCCTGGCCAAGCCCTTTAATTATAAAATGAAGCCCTATAGCCAATCCTAACAGCGTGTAATATCCTCACTGCCAGGATTCAGCTCTGCTTGCTAGTTCCATCAGTCATCACATGGCCACTTCACTCATATCAGGTTTTCATACTCACGGTCACGTGACAACGAGCTTCTCTTCCTGCTTCTCTCAGTTTTTCACTGAACATTGAGAGAATTAGGAAGAGCTCTTCATTGGCACATAGTCGACTATGTATGAAAATCACATATGTGCTTGGGGTGGGCCGCCAAACTGAATTCTTGCTCCAGGTGCAAGAAAACCTAGATACATCTCTGCCCCATGTGATAAGATAAGTGATATTTTCTTTACTGTTTACTGGAATATCAGATTATTTGGGGACCAAAAGAGACAGTAGCTGAATACACTGGCTGTTCCTGGGGTCTTAGAGAAGACAGACTGACCGACAGCAGCTATATTTGTAGCAGCAAACATGGCTGGGGCGACTTCTAGTGACAATGAGACTATGACCATAATAGGCCAATAACTCAAAGTGTCGTGTCTCTTTCTCAAGACAAGACTCAGACGAACCCACTTTTCAGTTTTTCATAAGCGAGTTAATCTGTTCTCTTTCCATGTGTAGTGAGCACAGTGGCAGCATGAACAGTGTTACAAAGTGACCTGGCCTCTAACCTATCCTTGACAGAAACCCATGTATCTGGGGTCGGCTTGATGCCAAAGTAAACCTTCTTATGAAAACAGAGTAGCTGCCTTGTGCAAATAGATCCCTCTCCCATATTCATACAGGTCCAGTATACAACTTATATATCTTACCTTTATCTCTTTTAATTGTAACTTTTATTCTAAGTACATTTTTCTTGTATTCAAATATCACCTGTGAAGACAGATACTTTTGCTTGAAATACAGATTTCCACATCACTTATGTAATGTGATGCATTATTATTACAAATGTGATAAATGGACCATAGAGAATCTTTCTAGCAGTAGTAAAATATGTTCTCTGTTTCTTCAACTTTTTCCTTTAGGAGTTAAAAAGTCCTTCTATTTCCACATAGGTAATTGGACACATTTTGTTTTTAATACCAGTAGCCTTGTATATAATGCTTTTGTTGGGAAATATCCAAACCTTTCTTCCATTTACTTACAGTTTCTGCCAGCACTCTTTCCTTTGGGAAAGCATTGCATCGTTTTATGATGGTAATAGTAAAGCTAGAGATTAAAACGCTTTGTCTCCAACCACAAAGAATCACCTTGTATCCTCTATGAAGACAGTTCTTCTTAAATGTTTTTAGGACGGGTTACTTAAAGTTTTGCAATTTATAGCTAATACTAAAAGGTAGTGACAAAGTTTTTAGAACACGTTTGACTGGTTTTTCCTATTTGCCAACAGTCTTAACTTACTGGAAAGTGTAATATGAATATTACGCTGTTAATTTAGTCCATGCAGAAAAAAATTCCATCCACACTTCAAAAATATCAGTTGCAGAAATGTTTCATTAGGATGGTCCATAACTATGGCCTTTATTCACATATAGACATTAATAAGGATATGCCCAGTTAAAGAACTCTATTAGGCCTCATTCAGACCTCAGTTTCTTTTTTTTGTACAATTAAAAACAGAACATATTTTTATCAGTTTGCTGGATCATCCATTTACAACTCAAGCATCAGTCTTCACTATCAGTGTGGCATCCTTTTTTCTTTTCTTTCTATCCAATAAACAGTAAAAAATGCATAGCTCAGTTAATTAGCATATCAGATCAAAAACACACATGCCTCTTGGCTGCAAAAACAAAGACGTGAACATGCACTTAGACATTAATTGGAATGTACATGAAAAATGGACATCAGAATGTGGCCTAAGCAAGAACAGAATACACTTGCTAAAAAGCATGTTTCATTCTGGCAGATTTTCTAAGCACAAACAAGTGATCCCTGTCGGCTTTAGCTGTTGGACACATGGCAGTCTGCTGACCATTAATGGATCCTCATTAAGGTCTGTTTCAAAAATCAGATTTCCTCACATGAGAAAAATGGACCAACTATTTTGATCAAACTCTGATCAGAGTATGGTCTGAGTGTCGTCAGTTTTTCTCGTACGTGGAGAAAAAAGAAAAGTTTCTCCAACGTTCCTTTCTGACAGTCCATGAAAATTGGATTGCAATTGAATGTTCTCCGAGTGCGTTCTAATTTTGCTATGGACCTATAGATTTGCATTATTGATTTTAATTTGATTCTCGGATCAAAATCAGACATGTCTCCATGATTTTCTGCTGACCATCTGTGAAAAATCACTGCCATGTGAAAGGCTCCATAGACTATAATATAAACAAGTGATATCCCTGAAAACCAAGGATAGCAATCGTATGTGAAAAATGGACGTCTGAATGAGGCTTAAGACTGCACTCACACGTTGCCATATCAAAAACACACTATTTTGGCAAATTGATCCGATCTCAGACCGCAATACACGGACTAGTCACTGGTTCACACCCGAGTGTGACAGTTTCATAGAATTACATGAAGTCGTCATGCGTCCGTCGGGAGACTCGCGTCCAGTCTGTGCATTGCGGTCCAAGGTCTGATTTGCACCAACGTTTGAATGAGCCTGAACACTTACGAACCTCCATTTATACTGTAAGAAAAACCTTCTTTCCCCAAGACCAAGCAGTTGCCACTAGAGATGAAAAAGTACATTGGAGAATTGAATTCTACTAGATACTTACAAAAATAAGCATTCGCCAAAATGCTGATTTTTTTGTAATTCCCTTTTGCATGTACTCAGCTAAATGGCAGCCTTTGGCAACTATTTTTCTTAACCATAGAAGGCCATCGAAAAGTAAAAAAATAAAAAAAATCCTTTTACCCACTTTTCCAGTCCCTCTGTGTTACACCCGTGCGGAAATCTCAGCCTCTCACACTGAAGTAAAAAAATACCTTATGTGGACAGCATGTTTAGAGGCTCCAAACCACCAGGGCACCAGCCCCGATACTCGTTTCAGACCTGCCTTCGTCAGAGCAGGAGGCCCTGACGAAGGCAGGTCTGAAACGCGCGTCGGGGCTGGAAGCCTGGTGGTTTGAAGCCCCTGCACATGTTGGTGTCCACATAGGGTATTTTATACTTCAGTACGTACCATCATTATATTTTGCTTTTGCTTAATATGCACATGCACTTTAGACACCTCTCTCCACTTGGAGACATGTTGGGCTAATCTGTCATGTAATAATTTTATGATGATTGATTCTATATGATATACTTATCATACATGGCATTGCTCTTTCCCATCGTGCCTCTCTACATGTTCATACTTCACATGTGTGCATCCATGTTTTCTCTTTTCCTGTATAAAATTATTTAATAAATTTTGATATTTTGATTATTTTGGACTATTGATCATAATTCTTTCGCTTTTTGCACCTTGCTATATAGCAGTTACAGGCCTAAGCACTAAAAGATGGTGTGCATAGAATATGTCAAGAAATAGCAATTGTTATCTCAGCAATCTTGTAGCAAACTTTTCTGAATTGTTTAACAGTAACCCTGTGCACAGCAGTTTTTGCTGCAAGAAAATGCAACAACGTAAAGAAAATGCCACGAAATGCTGTATTTTTGCAAAGAACACTGAGAAACTAGCCTTATATTATAACACTAAAATTCATACAATACAAGGTGTGCATTCTGTGGAGAGCATTCCGCTATTTACCGTGAGGTTTATAGCATTCTTATATTAATCTGTTTTATATGTAATATATTAGGCAGCACACCAACAACATTACGCAATGTTTATATAGCTGTAACATGTATAATGTAAGAGCTATCAAGCAGGGAGTTTTCATCTTCAGTTTTATTGTTTGGTTCAGAACGGCTGTCACGTTACTATATATTCAATTTATCTTCATTACTGCACATTGCTGACAAATATAAGAGTGAATAGATGCAGAATGAAACCAATTATTACTTTTTACTTACAGTTTTCCTCTCACACATTCCAGTCTTTTTAATGTTCAGTTATATAGCACAATGCGTCCAATTATTAATCCTGCTTTTGATCACGACCCCTGAATTTAATGTTCTTTTTTGTCTTGTACTTTGTGTCCTACTAAGCACAGTATTTCACCTCTGCTGGATTATGTACACTCTTTAATTCACTATTGCAAAAAGCATGATCCGGCTATATTCCCACTGGGAGGAATTGCTGTGGGTTTTATTGCAGATTCTGCTGCAAATTTGGTACGTATATTCCCACTCTAATTCCATGTTGTGTGAACATATGCTTTGAGCACATTCACACAGCATGGAAGAGTGATTCTGTTATAATGCCAAAGCCACTTCAGTTGTCCCCACTGGTTACATCATCATTGCATGCACTGGCGGCGTATCGAGAACCCACCTGTTCATAAGCCACCCCTGGTCTGAAATACCATTTCAGTGCTCAATATATAGGGATATCATATAATCGTGACACCATCACCTGTGACATAACCATCTTTTCAGGTGGAATAACAGGCTCATTATTAGTCATTAAATACGGTAGGTTGGTCACTACATTTATTTTGATGGTCAACATCTGAAAACCGCCTGCCAGATGTTCTTGGATGCTCCTGGAACACAGCACCTTCGTCATTTCTATAGTGGACATGGCCAGATATTGCAGATCCATCCACTATATACACACGTAGTCAAAATTGTTGGTACCCCTCTTTTATTGAAAGAAAAACGCACAATGGTCACAGAAATAACTTGAATCTGACAAAAGTAATAATAAATTCAAAATCTATGAAAATTAACAAATGAAAGTCAGTCATTGCTTTTCAACCCTGCTTCCACAGAAATGAAAAAAAAATAAACTCATGAAATAGGCCTGGACAGAAATGATGGTACCCCTGAAAATAATGTGACAAAAGGGACATGTTAAATCAAGTTGTGTCCACTAATTAGCATCACAGGTGTCTACAATCTTGTAATCAGTCAGTGGGCCTGTATATAGGGCTACAGATACTCACTGTGCTGTTTGATGACATGGCGTGTACCACACTCAACAAGGACCAGAGGAAACAAAGGAAAAAGTAGTATCAGGAGATTGGAAAGAAAATTATAGACAAGCATGTTAAAGGTAAAGGTTATAAGACCATCTCCAAGCAGCTTGATGTTCCTGTGACTACAGTTGCACATATTATTCAAAAATTTAAGATTCATGGGACTGTAGCCAACCTCCCTGGACGTGGCCGCAGGAGGAAAATTGATGACAAATCAAAGAGACGGATAATATGAATGGTAACAAAAGAGCCCAGGAAAACTTCTAAAGAGATAAAAGGTGAACTTCAAGCTCAAGGAACATCAGTGTCAGATCACACCATCTGTTGTTGTTTGATCCAAAGTGGACTTCATGGGAGACGACCAAGGAGAACACCATTATTGAAAAAAAAATCATAAAAAAGCCAGACTGGAATTTGCCCAAAATACATGTTGACAAGCTACAAAGCTTCTGGGAGAATGTCCTATGGACAGATGAGATAAAAATGGAAGTTTTTGGCAAGGCACATCAGCTCTATGTTCACAGACGGAATAATGAAGCAAGAAAAGAACACTGTCCCTACTGTAAAACATGGAGGAGGCTCTGTTATGTTCTGGGGCTGCTTTGCTGCATCTGGCACAGGGTGTCTTGAATCTGTGCAGGGTACAATGAAATCTCAAGACTATCAAGGGATTCTAGAGAGAAATGTGCTGCCCAGTGTCAGAAAGCTTGGTCTCAGTCGCAGGTCATGGGTCTTGCAACAGGATAATGACCCAAAACACACAGCTAAAAACACTGGCTAAGAATGGCTAAGAGGAAAACATTGGACTATTCTGAAGTGGCCTTCTATGAGCTCTGACCTAAATCCTATTGAGCATCTTTGGAAAGAGCTGAAACATGCCGTCTGGAAAAGGCAATCTTCAAACACGAGACAACTGGAGCAATTTGCTCATGAGGAGTGGGCCAAAATACCTGTCGAGAGGTGCAGAAGTCTCATTGACAGTTACAGGAATCGTTTGATTGCAGTGATTGCCTCAAAAGGTTGTTCAACAAAATATTAAGTTAAGAGTACTATCATTTCTGTCCAGGCCTATTTTATGAGTTTAATTTTTTTTTAAATTCTGTGGAAGCAGGGTTGAAAAGCAATGTCTGACTTTCATTTGTTCATTTTCATAGATTTTTAATTTATTATTACTTTTGTCAGATTCAAATTATTTCTGTGACTATTGTGGGTTTTTCTTTCATTAAACGAGGAGTACCAAGAATTTTTACCAGGTGTGTAGATAAATAGGTGACGGATCTATAGTACCCAGACGTGGCCTCTATAGTTTTGATGGAGCTGCTGTGTTCCAACAGCATCCGAGAACTTCCAGCTGCCACCGGCACTGGTATACCAATAATAGACCATCAATAAAAATGTATTGGCCAACCTCTTTAATCCCTTTCTGACGAATTCAGTAATAGTACGTAGCTGCGCCCTGAGCCTTATGGACCAGCTCCGTACTATTACGCGTGCGGGGCAATCGGCGCCGGGTGTCAACTGATTGTCTCAGCTGACACCCGGGCTATGTGCCAGGAGCGGTCCGGCATCGCTGCTGACACATTAACCCCTGAAATGCTGCGATCGAAGTCGATCGCAGCATTTCCCGGGAGCAAGAGGGGAGGTAAGCGCCAATACTTACCTCCTCTCCGGTGTCCCGCGCTGTCTGTCATGACGACATCCGGGTCACCAGGAGGCAGGAAGTTACTTTGGTCATGTGCAGTGCGCAACCAAAGTAACTTCTGCATGCAGCGCTGACAGGCTGTATATAGCATCTCTATTCTATATAAGCGATCAGGCTTGTGGGACACAGTGTACAAGTAAAAAAGTGTCAGAAAGTGAAAAAAAATAAATAAATAATTGTAAAAATATTTAAAAAAAAAAATGGAAACAATAATCCCAAAAAAATAAAAATATACTGTACCCATAAATAAATATTATTATGAAAAAAAAAATAAACCAATAAAAGTACTCATATTTAGTATCGCTGCATCCGGAATGACCTGACCTATAAAACTGTCCCACTAGTTAACCCCTTTAGTGAACACGGTAAAAAAATAAAATAAAAAACGAAACTTAAAACGATGCTTTATCATCATACTGCCAAGCAAAAAATGGAATAAAATGCAATCAAAAAGACAAATGTAAATAAAAATGGTACCGCTGAAAACGTCATCTTGTCCCGCAAAAAACAAGCCGCCATACAGCTCCATCAGCCTAAAACTAAAAAAGTTATAGCTCTCAGAATAAAGCGATACAAAAAAATTTTTTTTTCTATAAAATAGTTTTTATTGTGTAAAAGCGCCAAGACATAAAAAAACGATATAAATGTGACATCGCTATAATCGTACTGACCCGAAGAATAACGCTGCCTTATTAATTTTACCACACACGGAACGGCATTAAAAAAAACAAAAACACAATTCCTGAATTGTTGGTTTTTGTTTATTCTGCCTCCCAAAAATAGAAAGCGATCAAAAAATGTCACGTGCCCGCAAATGGTACCAATAATAATGTCAACTTGTCCGGCAAAAAACAAGCTGTCACATGACTCTGTCGGCCAAAATATGGAAAAATTATAGCTCTCAAAATATGGCGATGCAAAAACTAGTTTTTGCAAAAAAAAAAAACAACGTTTTTTAGTGTGTAACAGCTGTCAATCATAAAAACCCATTATGAATTTGGTATCGCTGTAATCGCACCGACCTGAAGAATAAAGACATCTAATCACTTATACCGCACAAGGAACAGCGTAAAAAATAAACTCTAGTGTTAGGGTTGTGCTAGGGTTAGGGGTGTGCTAGGGTTAGGGGTGTGCTAGGGTTAGGATTATGCTAGGGTTAGGTTTGTGCTAGGTTTAGGGTTGTACTACGGTTAGGGTTGTGCTAGGGTTAGGGTTGCGCTAGGGTTAGGGTCATGCTAAGGTTAGAGTTGTGCTAGGGAGGCGATTTTTTCAAAAGTAAAGAAAAAAAAATGATGGCGATATGGCGACTAGTGTTGAGCGCATGTGCTCGCTACTTGAGTTTGCTCGGGTATGCACCGAGTATCGCGGGTGCTCGAGTGACATGCTCGAGTCTCCGCCCCATATGCTTCATGGCCAAAAATACATTGAGCGATCCCCACATTTTTTTGGGGGTGTTTAACAACTGTGAAACATGCAGGGCGGGGACTCGAGCATGTCACTCGAGCACCCGCGATACATGGTGCATATCTGAGTACACAATGCAAACTCAAGTAGCGAGCACTTAATGTTATCAAATTCTGTGTCGTACCTCTGAGTTCAAAATGTTCACTATACCCCTTGAGAAAATCTGAGAGGGGTCTAGTTTCCAAAATTGGGTCACTTGTGGGGGGTTTCCACTATTTAGGCACATCAAGGGCTCTCCAAACGCGACATGGCATCTGCTCCAGCCAATTTTGTGTTCAAAAAGTCACACAGCGCTCCTTCCCTTCTGAACCCTGACATGCGCCCAAACAGTGTATTTTCCCCACATAAGGAGTATCTGCGTACTCAGGAGAAATTGCACAACAGTTTTTGGGGTCCATTTTCTCCTCTTACCCTTGTGAAAATAAAAAATTTGGGGCTAAAAGATCATTTTTGTGGAAAAGTTTGATTTTTTTATTTTCACGGCTCAATGTTATAAACTTCTGTGAAGCACCTCGGGCTTCAGGATGCTCACCACACATCTAGATAAGTTCCCTGAGGCATCTACTTTTGAAAATGGTGTCACTTATTGGGGGTTTCCACTGTTTAAGAACATCAGGGGCTCTCCAAACGCAACATGGTGTCCGCTAATTATTCAAGCAAATTTTGCATTCAAAAAGTCAAATGGCGCTCCTTCCCTTCCGAACCCTGCCGTGCACCCAAATAGTGGTTTTCTCCCACATATGGGGTATCAGCTAACTCAGGAGAAATAGCACAACAAATGGTATGGTGCAATTTCTCCTGTTACCCTTATGAAAATGCAAAATTGGAGGCTGAAAAACATTTCTGTGGGAAAAATGTGAAAATTTTATTTTCACGGCTCAATGTTATAAACTTCTGTGAAGCACCTCGGGCTTCAGGGTCTTCACCACACATCTAGATAAGTTCCCTGAGGGGTCTAGTTTCGAAAATGGTGTCACTTGTGGGGGGTTTCCACTGTTTAGGCACATCAAGGGCTCTCCAAACGCAACATAGTGTCTGCTAATTATTCAAGCAAATTTTACATTCAAAAAGTCAAATGGCGCTCCTTCCCTTCCGAACCCTGCCGTGTGCCCAAATAGTGGTTTTCTCCCACATATGGGGTATCGGCTTACTCAGGAGAAATTGCACAACAAATGGTATGGTGCAATTTCTCCTGTTACACTTATGAAAATGCAAAATTGGCGGCTGAAAAACATTTTTGTGGGAAAAATGTGAAAATTTTATTTTCACGGCTCAATGTTATAAACTTCTGTGAAGCACCTCAGGCTTCATGGTGTTCACCACACATCTAGATAAGTTCCCTGTGGGGTCTAGTTTCGAAAATGGTGTCACTTGTGGGGGCTTTCCACTGTTTAGGCACATAAAGGGCTCTCCAAACGCAACATGGTGTCTGCTAATTATTCAAGCAAATTTTGCATTCAAAAAGTCAAATGGCGCTCCTTCCCTTCCGAACCCTGCCGTGTGCCCAAATAGTGGTTTTCTTACACATATGGGGTATCGGCTTACTCAGGAGAAATTGCACAACAAATGGTATGGTGCAATTTCTCCTGTTACACTTATAAAAATGCAAAATTGGCGGCTGAAAAACATTTTTGTGGGAAAAATGTGAACATTTTATTTTTATGGCTCAATATTGTAAACTTCTGTGAAGCACCTGGAGGTTCAAGGTGCTCACCACACATCTAGATAAGTTCCCTGAGGGGTCTAATTTTAAAAATGGGGTCAGTTGTTGGGGGTTTCCACTGTTTAGGCACATCAGGAGCTCTCCAAACGCAGCACGGGGTCCGCTATTTATTCAAGAAAATTTTACATTCAAAACGTCAAATGGCGCTTTTTCCCTTCCGAACCCTGCCATGCACCCAAACAGTGGTTTTTCCCCACATATTGGGTATTGGCGTGCTCAGGAGAAATTGCACAACAAATTTTGGGGTCCATTTTTTCCTGTAACCCTTGCGAAAATAAAAAAAATGGGGTCTAAAGTAACATTTTTGTGAAAAAAGCTAAACGTTCATTTTTTCTTCCACATTCCAAAAATTCCTGTGAAGCACCTGAAGGGTTAATAAGCTTCTTGAATGTGGTTTTGAGCACCTTGAGGGGTTAGGTTTTTAGAATGGTGTCACTTTTGGGTATTTTCTGTCATAAAGGCCCCTCAAAGTCACTTCAAATGTAATGTGGTCCCTAAAAAAATGGTTTTGTAAATTTTGTTGGAAAAATAAGAAATCGCTGGTCAATTTTTAACCCTTATAACTTCCTAACAAAAAAAATTTAGTTCCAAAATTGTGCTGATGTAAAGTAGACATGTGGGAAATGTTATTTATGAACTATTTTGTGTGACATATCTCTCTGATTTAAGGGCATGAATATTCAAAGTTTGAAAATTGCCAAATTTTCTACATTTTTGTCACATTTCCATTTTTTTCACAAATAAACACAAGTCATATTGAAGAAATTTTACCACTATCATAAAGTACAATATGTCACGAAAAAACAGTCTCAGAATCACTGGGATCCGTTGAAGCGTTTCAGAGTTATTACCTCATAAAGTGACAGTGGTCAGAATGGTAAAAATTGACCTCGTCATTAACGTGCAAACCACCCTCGGGGGTAAAGGGGTTAATATTATGATGTATGACTGCCAGTTATGACCTCATCACCTTTAAAATGCTGCTATGTCTATTATCATGTACTATATACTGTAAGTCATTAGATATTGCTTGTAGGAATAGGAGTCATAGCCTGACCATGCTAATAAGGATGGTTCCCATAGTTTTTGGCACATAGGTTTACTCTGCCTTCATCCACTCGAAGTGTTTCACTATTCTTTTCACTTTTTTTTCTTCCACTATGAGCCTGGTTATGACTTTTCTTTGACTATTACAGCTGTTTGCTTTTTCTAACCCATCTTATAGATAACTGAACATAGTGGGCTCAGCAACAATAGATAAATGGGGTGCTACTGATCTGTGCAAAAAAGTCAACGCATGCATAAAGATAGTGAACAACTATATGAGTTCAGTAATTTGAAAATGTATTAAATATATTTTTTAATCTTGTCATGCAGATTATGCTTGTCCACTCTTTTGTTATTTCTGTATTGTTTCTTCATGAACTGACAATGATTAAGGGAAGCAGATTGGCACATAATTGTAAGGTTTAAATAGGTGTGAAACATGGATAGATTTCTGCAGTGGGTAACTCTTTTCATAGCGAGTGTCCAGGGCCATCCATATTATACCTTCCAATCTTATGCCAGTGTAACTCACTTCTCCAGGATCTAGCGCCAAGCACTCTGTCCTCCATCTGCTGCTGACAGATCCTGGCAACGCAACTTGCTTCTATGGCTTCATTCTCCCAGACCATTGAACCCAGCTTAGGCAGTTTCTTGCCACATGAGAATTCAGGTAGTTAGAATTCACTGTTGCTGTGGCCTGCTTCCCAGGTCGTCACAAAAAACTCAGTTGTGCTGTGGTCCTCATTCTAAAAACCATAAGGGGAATTTATCAAGACTGGTATTTAGAGATGAGCGGATCTTTGAAATTTGAATTTGCAAGCTTTACCAAATTTTCTCTAGAAATTAGATTAGGTCTCATTACTGGAAAGCTTGTAATTGCTCTGAAAATACACATGGGGAGAGGAGAAAGAGAACCCTACTGAGCATAAGAGCTTACACTCTACAGAAGAAAGAGAGGACCCTGTTGACCATAAGAACTTACGCTCTACAGGAGAGAGAGAGAGGACCTCACTAAAGAGTTTACATTATACAAGAGAGAGAGACAGAAAGAGAGGGAGGGGACAGGAAGGATGAGAGAGAAAGGACCCCGCTGACCATAAATGCTTATACTCTACAGATGAGAGAGAGGACCTCACTAAAGAGTTTAAATTATACAAGAGAGAGACATAGAGAGAGGAGGAGGAAGAGGGAGGGAACAGGAAGAGTGAGAGAGAGGGAGAGAGAGAGAAAGACCCCGTTGACCATAAGAACGTACACTCTACAGGAGAGAGAGAGAAAGGACCCTGCTGACCATAAGAGCTTACACTCTACAGGATAGAGAGAGAAAGGACCCCGCTGACCATAAGAGCTTAAACTCTACAGGATAGAGAGAAAGGACCCCGCTGACCATAAGAGCTTACACTCTCACTCTAAAGAAGAGAGAGATGGCCTCACTAAAGAGATTAAATTATACAAGAGAGAGAGACAGAAAGAGATGGAGACGAAAAGGGAGAGGGAGGGGACAGAGAGAGTGAGAGAGGGAGAGAGAGAGAGGACCCGCTGATCATAAGAGCTTACACTCTACAGGATAAAGCACAAGAGGACCCTGCTGACCATAACAGCTTATACTTTACAGGAGAGAGACTAATACAGTAACTCTGGAGATGGAAAATTACTTTGTCATACAAAAAGACATTAGGCCACTCTTTGATGCTTCAGCATCGTGAGAAATGGTGCATGGATTTTTTTTTCTTTTGAAAACGGCAAATCAAATCTCAGTGTTCAAATTCACATGAAAACAAGAATTTCAGTAAATTTGACTCAAACTCGATCCTCCGTGTTACGAACCACTTATCTCTACTGGTATTTCATACACCAGTCTTGAGCATGAAGCCTGTTGGCTTAAAATTATTATTATAGCGCCATTTATTCCATGGCTCTTTACATGTGAAAAGGTATATACATAATAAAAAACAAGTTCAATGATCATGAACCATAAGATAAGTCAAATCTATTAAAAGGTGAATGCCTCTTTATAAATTTGACACTTTTTTGGACTGCACATGTAAAATTACATCTAAGCCTGCTATAAGCTGTAACAGATTTCTGATATATTTTTTTCCAAGCTTTGTGACGTACATATTTTGCAAGATAATTGACCATACTGCCTTTTACAAAGTCTCAACCACTTTGTATACAAGGGCCTGAGCAACAGTGGAAAATGTGGCAAATTATGTTAAAGCCAGAAAACTATAAATCCCCTTATATCATTTTAGTGTAGACAAATGGAATAGAGAGACGATTAGTCTCCTTCAAGCTTAGTGCCTGGGAATTATACTGTCAGTATGTCACTACTAAAATTAATGGAAGATATGTAAATCTCTATGCACTAAGACCACTGACAGATTTTTACTTCCACCATATATTATGCATACTGGCTATCTTCTCTGAGAAGAGCCCCTCATAGCAGACCAATTTTCATGGCAATTATACAGTATGTTTTCATCTGAAAGAAGATTGTGCTGTATATAGGGAAATATTGGATGAGGAAACTTATTCTTTTTTGCAAGAATTCTTGGTTGTGAGAAATATGTAGAATGACAGAAAGATCCTTATCAGCTGAATAGAGATGATCAAATAAATTTGAGTGGAATTGATTTCTACTCTAATTTTACAGAAATCCTGCATTTGCCAAAATGATTTGACACAGATTCAACAAAATGGCGGCCGCTGGCCACTACTGTTCAGAACCATGTGGTTAAAAATAAGAAAAAAATTGTTATACTCATCTCACCGCTCAACTCTCCGGCCCCTCTGTTATTCACCGCCACCCATCCAGTCCTCGCCACATCTTATGATCCCTCTCTGTTCACTATGAAATCTTGGGGCCTCTTTCACTGTGCCAGACTTCTGCGTGTCAAGGTGCCTAGGGAGATTCTGCACCTGCGTGTGGAAAGTCATGGAGCATGTCGTGACGTCATGATGCCGATGACCTCTCATGCACTTGTGCAAAACTCTTGACACCCAGAAGTCCAGCACAGTGAGAGATGTCCAAAAATTTCAATGCGAGCTGGGGGGATTAGAATATGTGGCAGGGACTAGTGTTGAGCGAATTTGTTTGGCATTTCAAATCCGGGTGCGTGTTCGGGGTTCCGGCTTGTTCGCGCCAAAAATTGGCTCCGCCCATGAACATCCCTAATTTGCCACGCTGTCACGCATGCTGGTCACTTTTTTTTTTGCAGAATACATTTGGAAGCAGAGACTGCCTCCAAATTTGACTGAGGACTCTTTACATTAATCTAAGGCTATACAGTGCTGCTTACTATTATTGGCATCCCTTCATTTTTTTCAAAGACTGTACAATATCTTCAGAAATAAATGGAAATGTACCAAAGTTATATCCTCAACAATAAACATTGTTTTTAAACTTCCATGTTGCAATTTCAAAGAAAAAACAGAATAAACAGCATGTGCAGCAATAAAGACACCCCTAATTAATACTTGGTTTCACATTGCTGGCCATTTTAAAACAGTCCATCTTTTCTTTTTAAACCATTCCTGTGTACTTTTGGATGTGTGCTTTGGGTCATTGTCTTGCTGGATGACCCATTATCTTCAACTTAAACCAAGTTTTCTTACACTGGGTAAAACATTTCGCTCTAAAATCTCTTGATAATTCTCTGATTTCATGATTTCTGTGATACGGTCAAGGCCTCCAGTATCAGAGGCAGCAAAGCAACCCCACAGCATTATGGATTCTCCACCATGCTTAACTTATGGTAGGGTTCTCTTTTCCTTATAAGCTTCATTGCGCTGTCTGTAAACAAACTGTTGCTTTGCATTGCCAAAAAGCTCTATTTTTGTTTCATCTGTCCACAGAAAATTTTCCCAGAAGGATTGTGGTTTGTCAAGGTACTCTTTGGCAAAGATCTGTCGTTCCTTTTTATGTCTCGTTTGTGATTTACCACAGGCAAGTCAAAATGTATTTCCATCCTAAATTAATGTAAAGAATGCCAATACCAGTGACATGGCAAGCTTTTTCCCTCCCATTGTTTTTTGTTTTACATTATCGTTTATCATTTGATCTTTTGTATTTAACACGAGTGCTCTATACAAAAAAACTGTTTCACTAGATTCATTTTTTTCAGGAGATATTTCACATTATGCACTTAAACTTCATGGGTGCCAATAACGATGAGCAGGACTGTATGTACACGACATCTGCACGCGTTTCCTACCGCAAAAGTGCCTCATAAAACAAACACATTGCACATTAATGTTAAAACGACATTGCTGTGTACTAGAGACGTGTGAATAAACTAGAGTGACATTGAATTCTAAGAACACATGTTAAAAGATGCACAAAAAAGCACAGTGAAAAAAAGGAACCTAATTTATCTAATGGGTGTAGAAATGCTGCAGAAAACCAGCAACATCTGAAACCCACCAAATACTTATCGTGAGAAGGTAGCTGTAAGAATTTTCATGTGCTACTACCAACAATTTTGGAACACTTAATTAACACCGCAGAGAAAGTGGAGCTTTGTTGCAATGAACTCGGCTCAGTGTAACAGTTCCAAGGGCATGAGGAAAGAACCTTTGTGAAGAAGCACTAAAAAACTAATGCGTCTTTCATTTTTATTATATCTGAATAGTGACTCCATTGTAATGGTTACACTGAAGATCTGGAAACCTAAAAGTTTAGTCATTGGCAGAAGTATTAAATTATTAGCACATAAATGCAGGATCTGTTTCTCTCCTTCGTCTTTAGGTTTGCTTTCATAAACCTGTTTTCTTATAATAGTCCTAAACATTATAAAATAGACACCCAAAATACAGAATATAATCTAATATCTAGTAAATATTGGGGTGTATTTTCATTTCAGATTTAGAAATTTCCAGTGAAGAGAAAACTATAGCACTCCAAATTTTGCTTAGTTAATAGTGTATTTTTATTTGTAGATTGTCAGCATATGTATAGAATACCTATCAAAACGAAGAAATGGCCAATGCCTTAGTTCCTGAACCCTGCTTACTGCCTTAAAGAAGCACTCCCAGTAAGGTTTTTATTCAGTAAGTGTGTATGTGCATGTAATGTAGTGTGAGTTTATTAATATACATATATATGCTCTCTCCGGTGTCCGTTCTTCTCTTCTTCTCAGTGACGTCACCGCTCTGCAGACTCCTCCGGGTCACACAGTGCTCTGCGTGACTCAGAAGTGGCTTTTACAATGTAACCCTAATGGAGAGTCAGAACAAAGCTCCATAGGCTTCCATTGTAAAAGAGACTTCTGGCTCACGCATAGAGTGACCCAGTTAGTCTCAATCGCAGTGAAGTCACCGAGAAGAGGAGCGGAAAAGCGCTGGACACTGGAGAGAGCAGAGGTAGGTGAGTATATTAATACATTCACACTACATTAAATGCACATAAACACATTTAATAAATGAAATATACATGGGAGTGCTTCTTTGAATTGTAGCAAGATAATAAAATTGAATTACATATCAATATAATTTGCATATTTTTTGCATATAATTTGCAATTTGATAAAAGCAGAGATAATTATTAAAATGAAAACATAATAGAAGCAGAAAATACCAACTAGGATTTTGATAATCATATTCACACAACCATGTTATCCACTGCAATAATTCACTGTGGCAACCATAATAATCCTAACAGTAGTCAGTATAGGTGCAAAGTGTAATATCATACCCACTTTAAAAGGGATATCCGGGACCCTAAAAAAAAAATGTGCCTAAGCACCAACAGGCAGGTAGTTGCTACTTACCTGCCTGCTGTGTTCGGCGCCGTTCTCCGCCTGCACTGAGTGGTCACAGACTTCCACTGACGTCACATCAACAGAGTGGCTGTTTGTTTTCCTGTTGACAGTGTGGGACTACTGGTGTCATGCTGATTGATAGCTGGCTCTCCACTGCCTATTTGGGGGAGCCGGCTGTCGATCAGCATGATGCCAGTAGTCCCGCCCTGTCAACAGGAAGAGAACTGCTGCTCTGTTGACAGGGAGCAGCTGAATCACCGGCAGGAGCGTCAATGACCGGTGCCGGGTACAACAGACAGGTAGTCGCCTCTGTTAGCAACTACATGCCTGATAGTGCACAAGTCCTGGATATCCCCTTTAAGCATGAACTGAAATTTCCAGTGAATTTGTAACATTCTAGTAATTGGTGGTAAGAAAATATAGCCATATTACAGGTAGAGTAAATGCAAATTCAAAAAATAGTAAATATTACATACAGTATAGTGACAATTGGGTTTCTATGAGCCTGCATATATATGTGCTGAATGTACATGCATAGCGATGAGACAGGTTTTACATATCTTTGGGACTACATCTCTGAGAAATCAAAGCCTGTCAAATGGCAGGTTGTAACCGGTGTTCTCCACTGATCTTCTCTTCTGGTGGATCCAATGTTAAAGGTTAGCGTTAGAGGCATTCTCTGTGCAGTTATGCTTTGATTATAAATACTGTTCAGTTCAAGACCTTAAACAAAGGTAGTCAGGTATACCAGTCAAGGAGGGAGGTTTTTACTCTGTGAATAAGAAAGTGGTTGTCACTGTAGGAAAATTAAGTAGTTCAATATATGTGTGAGGGTGGCGGGTCTTCTAAGCACATGATCAATATTTAAAATGGATACACAATTGATCCATAGATCCATTACTATTATACATTATTAACCTAACATGCTAATTACGTTACAGTAGGATATCGTGCCCTAGTTTAGAAGTATCAGGAGTAGTGTTGAGCGAGTATGTTCTGTTAACCCTTTCGCCGAGTATGCTCAGGCGAGCACCGAGTAGTTACAGCTGCTCGGTGTTATGTTTAAATCACTCCCGTGTGCATGATTTGCGACTGTTTGATAGCTTTATTACATGTGAGGAATGCAAAAGAAACAATCATTCCTCACATGTAATAAAGCTGTCAAACAGTCGCAAATCATGCACACGGGAGTGATCCAAACATAACACCGAGCAGCTGTAAATACTCGGTGCTCGCCCGAGCATACTCGGCGAAAGGGTTAACAGAACATACTCGCTCAACACTAATCAAGAGTAAAAGGCCAAAAATTTCTACATAGCAAACTTTACATGTCTGACATACCTTCCCACCTCAGTGCTCCAATGGTTTACAAAATCTACACCAAATAATATCTGACGCGCCCCCTGGGCCGTGTGTGCACGTGTGTGGGATACCCGGAGCAGGGTCTCTGGGGGTTGTAGTCTCCGTGGCGGCGACCCGGTCCCGTGGCTCAGGGTGGTCAAACCAGTGGCAGTCTTTATAGGGTTTTTGCAGTTTAATGTCCAACTGCGCCACCCGTGGATTGCAGTCAGGGTGTACCGCCGCTGCGAGGCAGTCCGCTGAGGCTGGTGAGGTGTGCGCAGCTAAAGATGGGATAACTCCCCATGGGAAGAGTATGGCCTCAGGGCAGGGAATGTGGATGATGGGAGTGGTGGTGCACGGGCGTCCCAATACTAGTAGTGCTGACGCGGTGAGAAAGTACAGAGACAAGGTGTTGCAGTTCAGGTTCTTTACTCACAGTTCTCATCCAGGTCACTTGTGCATAAATAGGACCGCCCGAGCCATGCTGCGTGCACCAGGCAGGGGGCTCGATCAACCCCCAGGCAATTCCGGAGTGTGGCACAGGACTCCCTTCTATCCTTTCGTCAGCCGTGCCCCACCAGTGACACTACTTCTGTCCAGCTGCCTCGGGTCTTCTCATGGGAGGACTGGGTGTCCACTTCCCTGACCCTATGTGGTGTGCCTTTCTAGTAGGTGTAGTGAGGGGTCGCACCAGTAAATGGTCACGACCGCCGGTCCTTGGTTAAGGATTAGTTGCCTCCACCAACTTGGGATCCGGTACCCTGTTCTGCTAACCCGTCACCCGCAATCTCCTGGGTCCTTAGGGTTCCGTCTGCTTTCGTGTCTCTGGGCCCTTCTACACTTTGGGTACTTCTCTTTCTTTGCTGTTCCTTTCTGTTTCTGTTCCTTTCTGTTTCTGTTCCTTTCTGCTGGCTCTGGCCTTCCTCCTAGGCCAGCCTCGTGGACCTGGGCCCAGACTGAGCCACAGCTCCCTGTCAGCCCTCTCTGGCTGAACTCATTCTCTCACTCCTCCTGACTGAACTGACCCAGAACTAAGATGGTGCCCACCTCTTATACCTCCCTCTCTGTGTATGAGCCCAGGTGACTTGCAAAAAATGGGCTCCTACTTATGCCCAGAAACCGTCCCCTCCTGCTCCTACATCACTGGGTTTTCCTCCCCCCTCCCCACTCCAGCCAGGGACATGTTCTGTTGTGCCTGCATTACTGTACTAATGGGAGCACCGTTGAGCTGTCCCCCGGAAATGGGGTGTGTGTGATGCATGCAGCTAACTAAGTCCCGGTCCACACACCATCCTTACCCGGGAGTGGGACATCACACCTCTGGTTGAGGTGCAATGCCTCTGTAACGACCGAACCCTCGGGGCGCTACAATATCCATTGCTGTTCTTCTTTGGCAAGAGAAGACCTCTTCTTTGGCAATGGATCATTAATACCATAAAGAGATTGGCTTAGCTATTAAAATAAACCAGTCAGCCAGCCCCCTCCACACACATAATATCAATAACTTACAAAATAAAATAAAAATGTTCCTATGTCAAACACAAGCCACAAGTGTAGCTTTTGACCTGGAACGTACTATTAAGTTCTATATATATTCTATAGATATTTGATTAGGAACATAGCTAAGCATATATTTTTTTAATTCTAGGTTCATTATTTAAACCTGAAATTCCCTAAATAGAAAGTTCCTAAAATTATCTAGCCACTTATTTAGCTAACAATGCAAGAGTCCCTCTTCTCTCTCTAATGACAAAATATACAAAATACATCCAGACGTGTGTATTTTACTGCATGGACTAGAGAGTTAAAAAACGGATCACACTCAGGCCAATGTTATCCAATGGGGCCGTGCAGATGAACAATTGTTTTCACTCACTGAATCTGCATGTGAAAAAAATCGCGGCATGTACTCTTTTCCTCCGAAAATCGAATGAGATTCAGCCATTCAAGTCTATGGGTGTGAGAAAGAAATCAGTTGCCAGACGGACCATCAGTATGTCATCCGATTTTTAGAGATAAATGCAATTGCAGACTGTACTTGGATCTGTAAATGATCAATAGCTGCTGAATAACAAAACGGATTGTACATGGATGACAAAAGAGAAAAAATCCTCCCACTTTTCTGGATGAAACAGAAGGATTTTTTACGCTGTCGTGTGAACCTGCCCTAACAGAAAGAGATACATTTCTGGAGAGGTGAACCTTTGTTTTAATCTCAGATTTGTATCTATTTAGTAAATAATTACAAATTGGAATTGTGCAAATATTACATAATATTAGACCAAATATATCTTTGCTAATCCTCTTTGAGCCTAATGTATATCAAAAGCCTTAAATGGGTTGTCCAACAGCAAAATAATTTTTTTTCAATCATAATTGATTCTAAAATAAGAAAAAAAATGGAATACCCGCCTTCCAAAGCACCATGGATCCAACACAGGCTATGATTGGCTGCAGCAGTCAGGTGACTAGAAGAGAATATCAGAGAAAAATTTGATGATGCGTTCTTAACTCTCATTGGCTGCAGTAGTCCTGTGACTTATGAACAATGCATACATCACTTCTGCAGGTGTTGCAGACCTTCGAATTGGCCTGCGCTGCATTCGCAGGGGATCTGGAAGGTGCGTATTCCTCAATTTATTTTTTTAACCATCCATGGCTGAAAAAAATGTATTTCACTGTCGAACAACCCCTTAAACATTCTTTTCTGCTCTTAAAGCTTGCTCCAGCGTGCAATATCAATATACGTACAATCTATCTACGTTGAGTTCATTCTGTAGGAAAGCCTGGACAGATACGAGTGTAGCAAGTTCTCAGTTGTGAGAAGTATTTGGTTTGCTCTCAATTCAACCTGTTTTTATCAGCAAAAATTTTCACTGACGGCTTTCGTAGATTTAGGTTTTTTAATCTATCAAGGTCATTTAGGGTTTTTTTGGGTTAAAAAGATTAATTCATCTACTTTTTGTCCTTCTGGTATAGAAAGAAGGATAATGGAAAGAAGGAAGGAAAGAAGGAATAGAAAGAAGGATAGTATAAGAACATAGGTTTAAAGTGTAAAAAAAAAAAAATAACGCCTTTATACCTTGTTGTTTGCCTAGATGTGTTCACAAATATGTTACGTCTCTCTACATTACTGTCGACTTTTGCAAATCAAGCTGCAATATCAGCCAAATTTGTGACATATGTGACAACTCAACTGATCCAGGCAAAATAAGATCCAGAAGCTTTTAGGGTATGATTACATTCCAAAATCCACTCAATACTCTCTGAAGAAGCTGTCTATTGACTGGATTTCAATGGGAAAAAAACACATAGCATGTTTAGGTTTTTTTTTAGTTTTAAAAACCATGCCTTTATTTCAGATTACCTTTGAAATCTACACCAAATCTACATTGAAATAAAAAAAAACTGCAAATAAATCTGGAAAAATTGAAAAACGCTTGGATTTCTGATGTGGATTTCACATTCGTTTTTTCCACCTAGTAAAAACTCATTGTGAACAAACCCTTAAGGTCCGTCAGTAACCTTGTGATCCCATGATTTGTCACGAGATCCCCAGCAGTGGTACAGTATACGCCGTATATAAAGAGCCTGAGAAAGCAAGATTAGCTTTCTACTCTCACAGGAGAGTCACAGATGGCCTCCTGGTTTTTCTTTAGTAGTTCATATATTAATGTCTGCAGAGCTGAATGTGAGTTACTCTGACATTTATGGTATCTCACATTGTGGAGGATTCTGCCCGATTTCTACACTTTTTCCACCTTGTAACTCTCTTTGTACTTTAGCTTGCAGGTGGGCAATACATGAAGATTCAACTGCAGATTACAATTTCCTATTATCAACATTTTTGACTTCTCCATTGAGAAATTGTGCCTTTTAGCAGCTCTGTGGTTTGGCTAACTGTCAGGATTCCAGCTCTGGAAACATCACTCTGTATGGTTAATATACCCTAACAAGGAATATGGACATTGGTTGTTGTACAGGATATATTTTTTAAAAATTTCTCTTTTATAATTTTTCTTAAAAATATAATGTTTAGACAAATGAATAAATAGGAAAATAGAATGTTTTATTTTTAAATATTATATTTAGTTATGTTTTTTAGTGAATGAAGAGCACTGGTGCATTAAAGGGAAAAACAGCATTATTAACCTTAATAGCATTCTGAAGGTGCCCGGCGCACACACTGAGAGTCCCGCGGCAGGTAGAAAATTAACTTTATTCCCCTGGCAGCCTTGCTCTTTCAGCCATAGAGGTTGCGCCAGTGTGGGTTCAGTCACTGCTCTCTACAGAGCGGCGGCTGTAACTATGCCTTTGGCCGTGACTGACAGCCGGCACTAATGCTGAGCTGCTGTCAGTCAGTGCCGGGATCGCGGTTACAGCCGCTGCTCTCTATACACAGAGTGGTGACTGAACTGTTCCACTGCCACCTTTATGACTGAAAGAGCGAGGTTGCCGGGGAGAATAAAGTTAATTTCCTTCAGGCAGCGGAGCTCTGAGGCAGCTTCAGAGCGCTATTAACCTGTAGATTAACCCCATATCTGCAGTTTAATAGCATTATTTTATATGACAGATTCCCTTTAATCATTGATAATGCAAATGTTGGCACCAATAAAGTGATAGATTGTCAATGTGTTTTTTTTCCACTGGTGACAGGCATAAAAGCAGTGATCACCAAGGATTAGGCCATATTTCCACCATTAGAATAAAAGGTATTAAATAAATGGTTTTATTAGTGGGCTCATGAGAACAATCAGTGGCTGACACAGAGAGGAAAGGGCCCCTGTGCAAAAACTGTATATGGGCCCTTTGCAGGCTAATAGTTCTGTTTATGAAAGAAGCTGCTTGCAGCTTTGGAGGTGGTAGTGGGCCCCTTACTTCTTGGGCCATAGTGCAGCTGCACAGGTTGTACCAATGATATGTCCACCCCTGATAACCATGACATCTGAATTCTGTCAGTGATTATATCACTAAAAGGGTATTTGCTTCATCTATATTCATGTGCCCTAAGTGTATAGAGGGAAATCATCTACATATAACATCAATCAATTACATGATCAAATCCAGCAGTTATGAAGTATATCTCTAGTTTTGGAGGACGAAACACATCCATGCGCTACATTGATTTCTATAGGGCTTTGTTTTCTGTGTGTTCACTCTACAGTTGAGTTAAACCCCATTAAAGAGGTCTGGAATGGGACAACAATAGAAATGCTCTTTTGTGTGGAGTGCAAGGCACAAATGGGACTGCTGGGACCTGGCAACACACTAATATCAAACCATTAAGAAACCTTTCATTATACCGGTACCTTTGGTAAGTTATATATTTTATATTTTTATTACGAGAGGTAAATAAAAATGAAATAATAAGCGCAATAGGGTTTTATCCGAGTAACAGTGGGGAGACCAAAGGCAAAGGTGCTCACCTGGTATGGTTGTGTGACCACAACCACTAATAGGCTTAAGGCTGCTGTAGACCAACAAATCGATATAAACAAAAAATGGAAAGAAATAGTTAATTCTGCACCGCCAGTGGATCGAAGATGAGAGATAATTGGCATCCAATAATGCGGTTTATTTGTCAATGCGTTTCGAAGTTTAACACTTCGTTATCAGGACAAAACACAGTGCACACCACAATGTGGCACATTGTGGTTTGTCCCAATGATGAAGTTTTAAACTGCGAAACGCCTTGACCAATAAAATGCATTTCTGGATACCAATTAGCTTTCATCCTTAATTCACTGGCAGAATTAACCCTTACTTTCCTTTTTTTTTTACTAGGAACACATTGATATCTTATGATTAGGTAAATTTTCATTATACCAGTACCTTTCATTGATAAATTATATATATTTTTTATTAGGAGCACACTGAAATCTTATGATTAGGTAACCTTTCATTATGCCACTACCGTTAATTGATAATTTATATATATTTTTTTTATTAGGAGCACACTGATATCTTGTGATTGGGAAGCCATTCATTATAAAAGTATCTTTAATTGGTAATTTATATTTTATATATATATACAGTACAGACCAAAAGTTTGGACACACCTTCTCATTTAAAGATTTTTCTGTATTTTCATGACTATGAAAATTCTACATTCACACTGAAGGCATCAAAACTATGAATTAACACATGTGGAATTATATACTTAACAAAAAAGTGTGAAACAACTGAAAATATGTCTTATATTCTAGGTTCTTCAAATTAGTCACCTTTTGCTTTGATGACTGCTTTGCACACTCTTGGCATTCTCTTGATGAGCTTCAAGAGGTAGTCACCGGAAATGGTCTTCCAACAATCTTGAAGGAGTTCCCAGAGATTCTTAGCACTTGTTGGCCCTTTTGCCTTCACTCTGCGGTCCAGCTCACCCCAAACCATCTCGATTGGGTTCAGGTCTGGTGACTGTGGAGGCCAGATCATCTGGCGTAGCACCCCATCACTCTCCTTCTTGGTCAAATAGCCCTTACACAGCCTGGAGGTGTGTTTGGGGTCTTTGTCCTGTTGAAAAATAAATGATGGTCCAACTAAATGCAAAGCAGATGGAATAGCATGCCGCTGCAAGATGCTGTGTTAGCCATGCTGGTTCAGTATGCCTTCAATTTTGAATAAATCTCCAACAGTGTCACCAGCAAAGCACCCCCACACCATCACACCTCCTCCTCCATGCTTCACGGTGGGAACCAGGCATGTAGAGTCCAGCCGTTCACCTTTTCTGCGTCGCACAAAGACATGGTGGTTGGAACCAAAGATCTCAAATTTGGACTCATCAGACCAAAGCACAGATTTCCACTGGTCTAATGTCCATTCCTTGTGTTCTTTAGCCCAAACAAGTCTCTTCTGCTTGTTGCCTGTCCTTAGCAGTGGTTTCCTAGCAGCTATTTTACCATGAAGGCCTGCTGCACAAAGTCTCCTCTTAACAGTTGTTGAAGAGATGTGTCTGCTGCTAGAACTCTGTGTGGCATTGACCTGGTCTCTAATCTGAGCTGCTGTTAACCTGCGATTTCTGAGTCTGGTGACTCAGATAAACTTATCCTCAGAAGCAGAGGTGACGCTTGTTCTTCCTTTCCTGGGGCGGTCCTCATGTGAGCCAGTTTCTTTGTAGCGCTTGATGGTTTTTGCAACTGCACTTGGGGACACTTTCAAAGTTTGCCCAATTTTTCGGACTGACTGACTTTCATTTCTTAAAGTAATGATGGCCACTCATTTTTCTTTACTTAGCTGCTTTTTTCTTGCCATAATACAAATTCTAACAGTCTATTCAATAGGACTATCAGCTGTGTATCCACCAGACTTCTGCACAACACAACTGATGGTCCCAACCCCATTTATAAGGCAAGAAATCCCACTTATTAAACCTGACAGGGCACACCTGTGAAGTGAAAACCATTTCCGATGACTACCTCTTGAAGCTCATCAAGAGAATGCCAAGAGTGTGCAAAGCAGTCATCAAAGCAAAAGGTGGCTACTTTGAAGAACCTAGAATATAAGACATATTTTCAGTTGTTTCACACTTTTTTGTTAAGTATATAATTCCACATGCGTTAAATCATAGTTTTGATGCCTTCAGTGTGAAGGTACAATTTTCAAAGTCATGAAAATACAGAAAAATCTTTAAATGAGAAGGTGTGTCCAAACTTTTGGTCTGTACTGTATATTTTATATTTTTTATTCGAAACACAACTAAACACCGCAGGTGTGGGGGACATATCTAATATTACAATAGTGCTCCATAAACAGTTAAACTGTATATGCAATAAAGGTAAAAGTTATGTTTTCATCTTTCTATAGGGTTAAATATATTTCTCTTCAGTTGCAGGGACATGGGTTTCCACTTTGTAGAGGTGGCAGTATGCAGAGGTGCTCAGTGTGTGGCACTCTGCCTGATCTCTGGGGGCAGACATAGGTGGGATGAGTAATGTCACTGCTCCTCCTCTCTGTACACGTGTGGCAGAACTTGTCCTCTTGTCATCCATAGGTGCATGTGTGCAGATGTATGTGCTGAGGATGATGAGAGCTGTAGTGTTAATAAAAGTTGTGGATGCCTCTTAGCAGAGAGCACAGGAGACTGGAGCTGGAGGAAGGGCTGTGCACTGAGCCCCCTCCTCTCTGGCCTGGAAGAGAAGACACAGAGCATCGCCCTGACCTCCCGTGGAGCAGAAGCGCTGGAGGATCAGGAGGTGGCACATCATCCCGAGCACCGGGCACTGCCTCAGCTGTCACTACCAGCATTGTGTATGTGGAGGAAGAAGAAGAGGGTGCACTTCTCCTTGTCTCCCACCCAGTCTCCTGCCCCTCCTCTGTCTGCCTAGTCTGGATGCATCTGTCACTGAGGAGGAGAACAGAAGACGAGAACCTAGCAGCAGAAGAAGAGGAGGACAAGGGGAGGGGGTCATCATCTACACTGGAAGTTCCTCACTGAGCCAAGGGATGCATCATGGAGTTCTGGAAGAACAAGCAACAGTAACAAAGAGTTAAACATTGCCTTGGAATACATCAGGTGGAAAGCTCCATGATTTTGTTTAGGGAGGGGGGAATGATTTAACCTCCACTCCTGATCAAAGCCTTCTCCTCTCCAGATTTCTAGGCTGTGATCAGCCATTACTTTCCCTGGCAGCCTTATAGGAATTTCTGGCTTGTGTGTGTGCTGGAATCACACTATCTACTGTAGCTGCACATTGCTGCC
Organism: Phyllobates terribilis; assembly: GCF_046119375.1. Lineage (NCBI taxonomy): Eukaryota > Metazoa > Chordata > Amphibia > Anura > Dendrobatidae > Phyllobates > Phyllobates terribilis. Next base: position 417,838,362 of record NW_027362762.1, on the reverse strand, counting down.
TGCACCAGAGAAGGAGCAATGTGCTTCCCAGGTTTCCATTCTTGATTCTTTCTTTTTTGCCTTTTTTCTCTCTGCTTTTCTTCTTTTGCAGACCGTGGTGGGGTTTATTTTATTATTTATTCTGTATCAGGAGGGGAGGAGGTGGGGAAGGGGAGAGGGAGAGGGGTGGTTGCTGGTGTCTGCTGCTGCTGCTGCTTCTGCTGCCTGTGCTGCTGCTACTGCTGTGAGTGCAATGGATGGCCCACGGTGCAATGGCTATCGCAAGAAGAGGAGATCCAAATCCCACAGGGATAGGGATATAAGGTCCAAAGGAGGATTAGGGCTTTCCAGGACCGGCTCTTTGCTTTCTTCCTCTGGATCTGAGAAAGAAGACAATGGGAACCCGACTGCTTCTTCCTTGTCCAGACCAAAGCCCCCTAGGAGAAAGAGGAAAGAGTCCTCCTCGGCTGAAGAAGACATCATTGATGGATTTGCAATGAGCAGCTTTGTGACTTTGGAAGCGCTGGAGGTAAGGCACAAGGGTGTGTGTGCATTGCTGTATGGGGGTTCATTTAAGGTCCTAATGTTTTGGAGTGTAGGGAGGAGGGCGAGGGGGGAGGCGGAGGTAGGACCCTTGTCACTGCAGATTGCATTTTAATCCTTTCGCAGCAAGCTTTCAGATGATGATGATGATGATGATAGAATGGGTACTCAGGGCTGTCAGCTGCTCCCTCTCATCTCTCCAGCAAAAATGGGGTTAATAGCTACAGCCAGAATGGAAATGAACTGACTGTGTATAATGGATGGGGTGGATTCATCATACCTGCGTGCCATTAACTGGTTAACTGCTCCAGTTCACATCCCCAGTTGAATGTTCAGTTTATTTCTGGCTGTGTGTTTGATGACTATGATCTGGGAGTGGTGGAGTTAGCAGGGTATTGTTTAGAAGGACATGATGCTGCTAGATGACATTTGGATCCAGATCCATTGACTATACTGTGCATTTATTCATTCTGCTGCCCTGGCTGCTACACTGAGATCTCATCCTTGCTGGAGGGGTTAATGAGCAAATCAAATCCTCCCTGCTGACGTCCTATATTAAAGGCTTGTCCTGCTATTGTCTGTGCAAAAGTGATTTTATACTGATCTCTGGCAAAACCTTGCTTTATTGATGACACTTGGGCACTTGCAGCGCTTTAACAGGACAGGATAGATATATGGATATAGATAGATAGATAGATAGATAGATAGATAGATATGGATAGATATATGGATAGATGATAGATGTGGATAGATAGATATGGATAGATATATATATAGATATATACTGTAGATATATATGGATAGATAGATATGGATAGATATGGATAGATAGATAGATAGATATGGATGGATAGATAGATAGATACGTCCCAAGATATATTGCCTTAGATATCAATTGTTCTGGTGCTTGCTGATCATGACTGTGTATCGGGGGCCAGTCTGATGGAAACTCTCGCTTTGTTTGGATATAGATGTCCCTTTTCTGCATTAATCCTATAATGCCAATGATCAGCAATGCCACTAGTTTTATGTCTGGTGTGATGCCCATGCATGCTGTAGTAACTGAGTTGAAGTATGCTATGATGTCATTCATTTCCTTAGGCTTCTTCTACTTGTGGCTTTAAACAATCCAGATTCATTGTTCAAGGTTATCTTACTGGGAGATCATCTGATATGTGTATGGATGATATGGGCTTTTCTTTTATTGACACCGCTGAGATTATTTAGTGCCAGACGGCTATAGATATAGCAACCAATATTCGTGATGGTTGACAATAATCGTTCTGTTGATGGGGTCTGACTAATTGGATTTGATCAAATGGGATTCTTTAGAATATTAACCTGATATGTTTTACAAAATGAATGGATTCCATACTGTAATCCTGGGCTGCATGCAGCTATATGATGAGCATGAGGCCCATTATAATTTGCAGGTTGTGGATATACATTTCTTAGTAATGCTACAATTAATAGTTTTGTTTATGGGACAGTCGGCTAATCACAAATATTGGATGGTTACATCTCTGGCTGGTTTACACACTGTCAGCACTCAAGTGTTGCAATATAATTAGTGAATCACTTTGCAATTGAAACTGTCTTTTCTTATCAATGAATCATATTTTCTTTAGAAAGCAAATAATGTTCCATACTGTTGCTTGCCTTAGGAAATGTCCCAGAGCAGCTACAGACATGGATTGTTGTGGCTGCATTACATTGACATTGGATGTGTTTTGCATTATGCTTTTGACCAAATTTTACTGGTTCCACCAGCTGTTATTGTTTTTTTGCCAGCAGAACAAACATCTGTGTTTAGGGTTCAGTACATGATTCAGTCCATCCACTTGTTGAGAAATGGATTCCAGACTGCTATGCCTGTGTGTGAAGTGAACATTTTTCATACTTGAGCTATGTAGGATGTGTGGTGGGAAAGTTGCCAGAACACTCAACATCAAGTTTCATCTGTGATGTGACTATTTATTACAAAGTATATAGAAGTGTACCTTAGCTGTGGCAGTTTCCTCAAGGTTCGCTTGTGAAATATTTGTCAGAATTGTTCACCTTGGGCGACACTTTGTAACTAAATAGAATTTAATCAAGATATGTAAGGAACTTAAAGAGATCTAAAATAAAAAAAAATGTTAAAGTCCATAAGTGACATGAGATATAGCTGAAGTTGGGATCAGTGATGGTCTACGAGCTTAGACTGTACCAATGGTTATATTGACTTCCACTGCTCTTGTTGAGCACCTTATCTCTTCAGCTTTGATCAGAGATTTCTGTATCTCCAAGTTAGACCACGTTCAGTATTTGGTCAGCATTGTACCTCAGTATTTGTTAAAACCAGGAGTGGAACAGTCAGAGGAAAGTATAATAGAAACACTTCACCACTTCTGTATGTTTTGGCTTACAAATACTGATGTAAAATACTGACCAAATACTCAACGTGTGAACATGGCTTCATGCTTACTCCATGGTGGAGTGGTACATTCATTCTTGTGATGTGTGGGGATCTCAACCCCAAGGCCACGTTCACACCTTCAGTTTTTGGTCAGTATTTTACCTCAGTATTTGTAAGCCAAAACCAGATGAGGAACAATCAGAGGAAAAGTATAATAGAAACAAGTCACCAATTCTGCATTTATCACCCACTCCTGGTTTTGGCTTACAAATACTGAGGTAAAATTCTGACCAAATACTGAACATGTGAACGTGGCCTTAGAGATGCTTTCTTCTCTATGGTATGGGAGTTGCACTTTTATTGCAACTGCAATAATATCAGTGTGCTCATTTTGTCATTTTCCAGTAACTTACTAAATGATTCTTCACAAGAGAAGACCATAGGCATTCAGAACATTTCACCTCTACACGGTGACCAATGAATTTTATTCTGGGTTGTTTGTACCAGAGAATACAACTCTCTTAGTTTCATACTCCTTAAATTAGACATTTTCACCCTTGACAACATAATTCATAGATGTAAGATACCTGAAAGGATGAATGGTCGTAGTGTTCTCTAGAATATTTAAGAATTCTTGGATCTTGGTAATTTTTTGTTATTTCACCATCTGGCACAAATGAGTGTAAGACTCAATCGTAAAAGAAAATGTAGCAAGCCTAAGCAAAAATCTAAGACTCAATGACTGATCCTTATTCTGAAGGTAAAGAGGTTGCTCAACCCCATTAAAAATGTTTAAGGGTTGTCCAGGCTTGGGACAAAAGTCTGTAGTCACTTTATGTGACTGGAGAGTACCACGCTGGCACAATTTTCTGGTATTACCAGTGCGAGTGAGCCGTCACTTGCAATCATGTGTGCATATTTTCGATCATGTGCCAAAGAAACACATCCGGCTTCTCTCAATAAAAGTGAATTCAGAAAAGTCGGATCAGGCTATTGGGCATGTGACCGCAAGAATAAAAATCACTCACACTGCATGCTGGCACGATTCGGCACTGTGCACTCACAGAATGACTACAGACTTTTGTCCCAAGCCTGGGCAACCCCTTTAAAAGCTTACTATGGTCCAAAATATCAAAAGAAGTAATTCTTTACCAATCCACTGCTCCCATGCCAATGCTTACCTGGTCCCCCTGGCATTTATTCACCTGGCACCAGAAATGACTTGATTTGCAGCAGTGGACCAGGAAAGTGTTGGCTTATGCATAGGTGCAGCAGGGGATTGGTAAGGTTGGTATTATTTAATATTATATTTTAGTTCATTGTAATATGTAAAAAGAACTGACCAGCACATCCTAAATGTGAACAGGTGCAAGCTGCAGAAACTGCATAAGATATATAAAAAGAGAGCGCAGCAGCACTCCATTATGGCCAAGATACATGAAGACAATAAAACCATTTGATTTAAACTGTGTTATTACTCAATGAGCTTTACTTACAAAAAATGGAGGTTAGTTCATTGTAAGCTATGGGTAGACATCTTTTCATGTGTAGAAGGGAACTGTAACTAGTGTTACATAATATATATATATATATATATATATATATATATATATGTATATATATGGTGTCTTTAAAGTGTGACTTCTGGAATTCACCAATTTTAATTTTCTATGGAGAATCCTTTGCTATGATTTCCACATGTTAAGGCGACTAAATTCTGTCTATATTTGCTGCGCTGTGGGATTCTACTACATAGGTGCTTGTTATGTTCTGTATATTAAGCCTTTAGAGCCATTATATGTCACCAATTGCTTTAAAAGTAATGTTTTCAATAAAGTCTACAATATTGGTTAATGAAGTGTTGCTTAATAACATAAATGTTAATTAATGCAGAATGTAATGATGCGCAATGTAGTTTTTGCATAATGTCAATGATCCTATAATACAATCTAATCATTCAACCTATTCAAATATGCACAAAAGTAATCATAAGTGGTCATATTACCCCATAAAATAAAATGTAAAATTAGCCATCTCATTTATGACGTTATCACATGTCTCTTAAAAATAATACTTCTATGATGCAGTGAAAAGACAATTGTGTGGTCATTTTGCAGATGGAATTTATTAATGTACAAACTTTAATATATGGTAATATTAACACTAACCCGCATCCTATGAATGACATGCAAATGCAAAGTCTTGTTATAAATGCTTCTTGAATTTCTTATCATATGCAAGGTAAACGCATGGGAAAGCTTGTGTATAACAGCAAAGCTATGCATGTATGTAAGCTTTGACTGGTCCACAGGGGAACAGGCGAATCCCCCTGGTGGGCTCCTGTGCAGGAGCGGTTCCCCACATGAGTGGTGCTTACTACAGTAAACTGAATGCAGTTCTTACAAAGGCAGAATCTAATTAATTTACAAACTACCCAGTATATTACAAAGCTCAGAGCTGAGCAAAGTGCAGCTCACACGCCACATCCGACCCTCTGGCTGTTCCAGTCCAGCATGGGGACCGAGACAGCTGAAGGGCTGAAAACAGCCAAACCATGCCCCTACCTACCGCCCGCTGCCTGGTTATACCGCTATCCACATCTACGGGATGCAGACAGCTGTGAATACATTGATGGAGGACGGAATCGCCGGGTCCTTTTTCCACCAATCAACATGTGAGACTGCAGATGCAATGAAGTCATTACATCGCTACACTAGACTTTACATTACACTAGAGACTGGAGCTGTTCGCCGGGGAACAGGAGTGAGGTGAGTATGTGTTGTTTTTATTATCATATGTGTTTGGGATATTTGCATGTGTATAAGAGGCTATGTGGAGCTCATTTTGTATATAGAGGACTATGTGAGGTCTTATACTGTATATAGGAGGCTGTGTGAGGGCTCATACTCTATATAGGAGGATATGTTGGGGCTTATACTGTATTTAGGAGGCTATGTTGGGGCTTATACTGTATTTAGGAGGCTATGTTGGGGCTTATACTGTATTTAGGAGGCTATGTCGGGCCTCACTGTATATAGAGAGGCTATGTGTGGGCTTATACTGTATGCAGAGGTTTATATGGGGGCTCATACTGCAAATAAAGGTTATTTGGGGGTCTCCTACTGTATATAGAGGGGCTAAGTGAGTGTTCATTCTGTATGTAAAGGGCTGTGGGGGGGCTCATATTGTATATAAGGGGCTGTGTGCAGGCTTATTTGGCTTATATACAGGAAGGTGTCAATATACTTAATTCTGCTCAATATTAAGTGATAATTTCTAATATAAAATAATAATTATAATTGTAATTAATATGTTAATATTTATATTGAGCAGAATCAATTTCAGTCTATTGGTTCAGTCACAGTTTCTCATGTGGCCCCTCAGGAAAATTAATTGCTCACCACTGATATAGCAGCATAGGTGAATTTGTGAATGAGGGACAGGTAATATTGCATCTAGCCGTGGGCCCCCTGTATTAATATTACTAGTGGGTCCTTGGCACCCCAATCCTACATTGCATGTATGTACATTGCAGTTGAGTTCTTGTGCATATGACAGAATATGTAATAGTAAGTCGTCTTCGTGGGGGGTTTTGACCAAATTTCTTTCATTATTAGGAAAGAATAATGTTTAATAGTAATAGATTCCTGGGTATCGCTGATAGTAAATTATAAGTGATAGTACAAGGCAGTAATGACAGAATAGAATGTAGCTTGCCATGTTCGTCTAGTACAGAAAATCCTGTTCCCTTTCCTGAAGAGTCAGAAAGATCAATATAATGTCACAAGCCTACTCATCTCATTCCACCTCAAATATCCTTGTGCCTCATTTTTCCTCGTTCACTCAATTCATACTATTTCACTGAAAATGAGCAAAAACTTTGACAAATTGGCTTTACGTAGATGCTGTGGCCCTGAGCACAGGCCTGTTGTTTCCATTTCTTAGTACATTTAGTTCTTAGATTATATTCACATGTAGCATTTAAGTGGTTTGTTTTTTGTTGCAATTTTTTATGCAGATTGAAAGCTGCATTTTTTCAGTGCCAGTAAAAGCCATGAAATTTCAGAAATCTCATGCACACACTTGTTATTTTTCCTGACTTAGATTGAGAATTGCAGAGTTTTTAAAATCTTCAGCATGTCAATTCTTTCAGCGTTTTTGCAGCGTTTTTTTTCACCCATAGAAAGCAATGAGAAAGTGAAAAAAACACTGTAAAAATACAGCATGCATTTTCGCAGCATTTTTTGCAGCATTTTTGATGGATAAAACTATCTTTTTTAAACACATGCTGTAGACAAAGTGCACATGTAATCCGGACCCCCAAAAAACACTGAAAAAAACACGAAACGTGTTTTGAACTGAGCATCTTTACTGCCAAGAGTGCAGGTTTTGGCTGCAGAAACAAACGCAGCAAAAATGCTGTGTGTGAAGATAGCATTAGAGGGATTATTCACTTACATTGGGATTGGTTATATTGTGTACTGAATCTAGATGATGGAATTAACACAAATTACCAGTAGAGATGAGAGGACCCGTGAAAGTTCGGGTTGTGGTAGCCAACCCCAACTTTATTCCAAAGTTCGGTTCGCGTACCAGAACTTTACTTGAACTTGAACCAGAACCTGAACCCCGTTGAAAACAACGGGGACCCGAACTTTTGATCTGGAAAATTTTCTCTTTCTCTCTCTTTGCAATGGACTTCCCCCCTAAACTCCGAACTTTGCAGCGGACTTCCTGGAGAAGTCCACATTTGGCGTTTAGCACCGGATATTAACTGTCCTGTATGAACCCCGAATTTTTAAGTTCAGGTTCGCTCATCTCTAATTACCACCACTTAGGTATAGAAAGTGATTAGAGAATGGAAATCCAGGTGAGCTCCTTTGGTGCTTGGGTCTGTTGCTATTCAGCTGCCCAGATTTACGGTGTCGTCTCATTAGGTCTGATTTATTCTAGTTTTTGTGCATTTTTTACGTTTTTTTTCTGTATAATGTTTTTTATCATTTATGCATCTACTTATTTACAATGACTCCTGATTGTGGCAAACAAATATAGCACCAAATCTGTATGCACATGCACTAGTTGGTAACTACAGTGTGTATCAAAATTTACTTTCAAGTTACTACTTCATGAGAACGGTCAGCTTCGGTCATAGAATGCACAATTACTATTTCCCTACAAAGTAGGGATATTCTTTGTTCAAAGCTTTTTTGGCTAAAACACACGACTACTATATAAATGTTTGATATAATGTAATTTACCAAGGTGGAACACATTTAATGTTGAGTTAAATGAACTGTATTAATATAAGACAAAATCGCTAAATAGTAACGATACATTTTATTTTTTCATAAATCAATGGCACAAGTGGAAATAAGAAACTTTGTAATGTATCTTATTAAATATGCTGAAATAAAAAAATGCATGCAAAGGCCAATAAGTAATAATAAAAATATCACATTTTATTACACAACACATTAAAAATTCATACTTAGAGAAAAATAAATGAAAGACCTAAGACATAATAACTTAGTATTATGTAAAAGGAAATGCACTTAAACAAGAAAATACCATTAGAATCACAATTCAATACCAATAAATCATGTATCCCTGAGTATCCCTGTCCATGGGCCCCCCAATATCAATATGTAAATGGAGATACAAAACTATACAATGTGCATATAAGCAAATGCTAGGACCATTATCAAATCCATTCAAATTCACAATGCGTTTCACACATAGTTTTGTAATTTCTAATGAAAGAAAAATGCCTCTTTCTCAGTTTTTCAGTCACCCCCTACCTTTATCTTCTGCACTGCTCATTAGACATTACAGTAGCTGCCTATAGAAGTTTATGGAGAGGGTCGGGGAAGAAGCAGGATGGAGCTTGAGGGTGTTAAAGACAGAAAGTGCCACAGCTTCTGGTTCGTGGTGCATGAAGAGAATAAAATTGCTAACAATGCAGGAAACTAGTCATATAATGGCCAGAAATAGTGTTTTTTCTCATGTACACAGTAGGCAGATTAGTCTGGACAGCCACCTAAAATTACAGGTAGGCTTTATGGTCTCATGCAAATGGCAGAATGATGGATCTGCGTTGTATAGATCCATAATATGACACTAAAGTAAATCTATTGGCCCATACTGAACTGCTACATGCCTTTCATATGGAGGCATATGAAGGTTTACTTAGAATCCGTGAAAATAAAAATGACATGTTTAGATGCCATATTGGTGAGTTATGCTTGAACTATTACATTGACGTATAGAATGACAAAATGATTGTACAGGGAGTGCCTACAACTGCATAATATCATGAAGAATAATCTCTATGTGCTGCTGTGCGAGCTCTTTGCACTGAACTTCACATGCATGTGTAAGGAAGTGGAAATGTTGCCCACGTTCCCCCGCGAGAATATGTAAATTGATGTTATGCATTATGGTGTTTGAAATGTCTAATGATTTATGTTGTTGGTGATGGAGTTGTGTTCTACACAGCACTGGGTAGTTGACAGGAATAGTTGGGGTTAACAGTTGGGACTAGCCCAGGGGGAAGAGCGAAGCGTGAGCACAATGGAGAGTTTCCGGGTAAAATGTGAGATAGGGATGAGCCTGCAACAGTCGCAGGCCTCAGGACTGATTGAGAAGCAGAACCGCATGCAGTGGGTGTTCTGTGGCAAGAGAGAGATGACCAAGCAGATAGTAAGATCCTACAGAGAAGTGAGTCACAGTCCGGAGTCGGTCCAGGGTGAAAAAGAGGAAAGTAAGAAGTATCGGGGCCTGGAGCAGAAAACCTAACTGAACGGTACAGAGTTGCAACAGGACGGGTAACGGGATGAAGAAGGAAGTATTAGCGATATGAAGAGGTAATGCCCTGTGTGGTGAACCAAAGGCCTCAATAAAGCGGATAGCTAAGTAGAGGCCATATTGCCATAGAAAACTCTTCTAAGGATGAGAAGGACGTGAATTTGCAGTTGGCAGTACAGGACTCTTGCTTGCTGGACTATAGCGTCGTTATTGGGGACGAGGAGGCTCCTGGGATAGTGTGCTAGGCTGTGTTGAGGTAGAAGAGCTAATTGAAGTGGAAAGCGAGAGTGACTCCAGGAAAGGAAGGAAGAAGTGTGTGATAGTATTCCATGTAATAACAGAAACGTCCATGAAGATGAATGCTTACTATCTGCTGTACATAGTTTCTCAGAAGTTATTGTTCAGTAATAATACGTTTATTTATGGCCTCTCTCCTTCAACTCTGCAACACCTGGTCCTGGCCGACTCAAAACAACAGCACCATGCGGTCTGCCATCACAGCTATAGTCCACACATCCAGCCAGGACCCCCATTTTTTTATGTAGTGTACTGGGGTGTGGAGTACGAGTATCTCGCTCACGGCTACCGCCACGTTACATATGGCGCGTCCACCCAGTTGAAACTGTTCAGTTTAATAGAGTTTTGATCCATTATTTTTCTCCAAAATGAATGATGGAAAAGGTGTAAAATAAAAACTGCAAGGAAAAATTGCTAGTGGTGAGAGTATATTTGGGAACAACTTCACTTAATTCCTCCCTTCTATCATACTGTATGTATGAAGAGATGCAAATGACCTCTGTATGAATTCTTTGTGGCCCTAGTACTAATTGGAATGATGTCTATAGGCCTGGGTGGAAGGGTCTCTACCATCAGACTAACTGCTCTTACTATTACAACCTCTACATAAATATTCTTTTTGGACAGCTCTGCATTGTAATTTGTTGTAAGCGCCTTGCATCTAATCTTTTGATTGCTAATTCTATAAACTGCACTTTTTATTATCCGCTGTGCTTTAATTATTGACTTTTGTACAGAACTGCACTGTTCATTAATAGTTATGGGATTCCTCTTAATTTTAAGGAAATTACTTAAATACATAAAACCTTTTACTTACTGAGTGTTCTGTGATGTTATTACTTGAAAGTGAAATTCTCATAAGAAAATCAAGCAAATAACTACAGATTCAATCCCCAGTAGATATCCTACAAATGTTTGACAACCATGCGATTTATCATTGCTCAGCTCTAATAATAAAAGAACGCATTCATGTGTAATATACCATATTTTTCGGACTATAAGACGCACCGGACCATAAGACGCACCTAGGTTTTAGAGGAGGAAAAAAAAAAAATGTAAGCAAAAACTGTGTTCATGATGCACTTTTAAGGAGGAGAGGGTCTTCTGCTGACACTGGTATAGGGGTAATGTCCCCCAATTCTGACAATATCCCCCATCCCGGTATATATGACCCCCCCTTCCTTTTATATGTGGTCCCCATCCCCATCCTGGTATGCCTGGCATCCCTCCATCCTGGTATGCATGGCACCTCTCATCCCTATCCTGGTATGCATGGCACCCCTCATCCCTGTCCTGGTATGCATGGCACCCCTCATCCCTATCCTGGTATGCATGGCACCCCTAATCCCTCTCCTGGTATGCATGGCACCCCTAATCCCTATCCTGGTATGCATGGCACCCCTCATCCCTATCCTGGTATGCATGGCACCCCTCATCCCCATCCTGGTATGCATGGCACAGCAATCCCCATCCTAGTATGCATGGCACAGCAATCCCCATCCTGGTATGCATGCCACCCCTCATCCCTGTCCTGGTGTGCATGGCACCCCTAATCCCTATCCTGGTATGCATGGCACCCCTCATCCCTATCCTGGTATGCATGGCACCCCTCATCCCCATCCTGGTATGCATGGCACAGCAATCCCCATCCTAGTATGCATGGCACAGCAATCCCCATCCTGGTATGCATGCCACCCCTCATCCCTGTCCTGGTGTGCATGGCACTCCTCATCATTGTCGTGGTATGCGTGGCACCCCTCATCCCTGTCCTGGTATGCATGGCACCCCTAATCCCTATCCTGGTATGCATGGCACCCCTAATCCCTATCCTGGTATGCATGGCACCCCTCATCCTTATCCTGGTATGTATGGCCCCTCATCCTTATCCTGGTATGTATGGTCCCCTCATCTTTATCTTGTTATATATGCCCCCCTCAGCGTTATCCTGATATGCATGGCATCCCTCATCCTTACCCTAGTATGTATGGCCCCCTCATCCTTATCCTAGTATGCATGGTCCCCCTAATCCCCACTAGGCTGCACATAAAAAAATAAACACTCCTTCTCACTTTTCTTCTCTCCTCCAGCGCTGCGTCCTGTCTGCCCGCACTGATCTCTCCATGTGAGCCGCGCATGACGTCACTGCCATGCGCGGCTCACGAGAGAGATCAGCTGCCGGAAGTCACTGCTCCCCACGCCGGGACTGTGTGCGCGGGGAGCAGTGACTTCATGCTCCTTAATAGCCGGCACACAGCATAGCCGCAGCGCGGCTCCTGCTGCTGCCGGGTTTTAGCGTGTGTCCGCTTATTAAAGGGCATGAATATTCACCCCTCCCCACGCCCATGGGCGTGGAGAGAGGTTTAGTATTCATGCCCTTTAACAGCGGGCACAGTCGATTCCGGCAACAGCAGGAGCTGCGCTGTGGCTACACTGCGTGCCGCTATTAAGGAGCATGAATATTCATTTTCTTTAGCAGCGGGGACAGTGTAGGCTGCAGCAGGCAGCTGCTGCCTCCTGTGCCCTGCTCCTCCGTGGCTACCGCTCCCCCCACACCCCACACAGTGTATATATATACCCCCACACAACATTCGGACTGTAAGACGCACCCCCCATTTTCCTCCAAAATTTTGGAGGAAAAAAGTGCGTCTTATAGTCCGAAAAATACTTTTAGATGAGAATAGCTGTAGACTAATCAAACTATAAGGATTTTTAATTTTATTTACTTGTAGAGATGTACAAATCAGTTCAAAGCAAATTGAGGTTGCCTCGAATTTTCCTTAATCTGTTTTTTTTTGTGACTCGCTTCGGGCAAATTCAGCAAAATGGTGGCTGACTGGTCATTGTTTTATTGATCTGTAGAGGGCCAGGAGAGGGTTTAAAGTAAAAAATATTAAAAAAAATAATACATACTTTGGCAAACCTCTGTTCCACTGTCACAACCCCCTGTCCGGTCCTTCATAAAACTCCATCTGGTCTCTTCATCCCTTTGGTGTGTTGTGACGTAAGAAGCCTACTTAGCACCAGAAGCCCTGGTGAAGATTGAAGGTCCTGAAAGAGGTCATTGCTAGTGTTGAGCGAGCGCTAAAATTCTCGGGTGCTTGAAGCTCGAGCCGAGCTCACCGTGATACTCGGGTGCTCGACCCGAGCAACGAGCCCAATGTTAGTCTATGGGAGACCCGAACATTTTTGCAGCGGCACCCCAGGCAGTCTGTAGAAAGCCTAAAAAGTGCCCAAAACGATAGTAACAGTGCTCAAATGACATGGGGACAGCATGGGGATCGCCCCAGGAAGCATTTATGACCCCCAGGTCACTGCTGTCAACAACGTGGTCAGAGGTATTAAGCCACTTTTACGGGCTCACAATAAAACGTTCAAAAACAAAACTGAAACTGCTTTCCTGTGAAATATGTTAAGGAACATCCTTTCCAGGGTAAAGACTTGTGTATAAGGTAAAATAAATAACCAAAAACAAAAATACTCCTCCACACCTTGGGCTATGTTCACAAGTAGCATTTTTTATGCGTTTTTGCACTTTTGTATTGCTTTCAGCCGTGACAAATGCATTCACCGGGAAATGTCATTTTAACATTTTACAACCTTATCTGGCCATGTGCTGTGTGACACATGCATACAGTGCTGAAAAGACATGGGAACAGCATGGGGACTGTAATGCAGTGTTTGTTGGTTTAACCACTGCGTCTCCTATACAGCCTGCCTGCCTGCCTGATATCTGGGATGGATATTAGTCCTCAGAAGGACTTTTTGTTTGATTTCTCAGGCTTTAGAGACCCTACACTACCTATTTCACAGTATAAATCTCTCCCTAGCTCAGCAGCACTCTCCCTACACTGTCTGATCCGGAGTGACTGTATCCAAGATGGAGGCGCCCGCTTTTATATACTCGAGGTGACGCTGTGCGGCCAGCCAATCACTGTAATTCCCACAAACAACATGGCTGCGGCATTACAGTGACTGGCTGGCAATCCCTGCATGTTCATTGGCTCTGTAAAGAGCGCCAAACATGCTGGGTGGAGACCCGAGCTCCCGCCCGAGTAACCCGAAAATACTCGGTGCTCGCCGAACATCCTGAGTAGCGTGATGCTCGGGCGAGTACCGAGCAGTGTCGAGCATGCTCGTTCAACACTAGTCATTGCATGTCGAAGGAAAGGAGAGCCTGGCTGGAGCTTTGTGTAGAACTGGGGCAGGACAAGTGAGCAGCAAGGTATTATTATTTCGTTACCCTACATTTATCATGCTTTAGGGCAAGGTTCCTCAAGCTTTCTTACCTTCAGATCCAAAATCAGTTCTGAGAGATGGTCACGAGCCACATCCAGTGTGCCCATCTTAACCCACCATAATGTCACCCAGAACCCAGTTTAACGGTTTAATGACAGCTAAATCTTCCCACAAAAAGCACCTTGTGCCCCCTCTCTTATAGGCAGTATACTTACATCCAGGGGTTTCCACTTTACCCCCATTCAGAATTCTCGCATGAAGCACTCCCATACTATAGCATCCAACTTCAACACCCTTCTAACTAATAGTATCATCCTATCTCTAGCTTACCTTATTTATTCCCCCACCCTTCTCCACCCTGCCAGTATAGGCGCATCCAGACCTGCTCTTCTGTGTAGGACAAATCACAAAAGTCACCATCTGGAGACCTGCTCTTCATAGCTGTTTGCTAGACATTGTGCTAATGCACCAAGTTGGCAGACATCCACGAGCCACACATCATGGGTCCCCAAGCCACACGTGGCTCCCGAGCCACAGGTTGAGGAGCCCTGCTCTAGGGTCTGTAGATACCTTAGTGCATAATAAGGAACATGCAATTAGCATTTAATAACTTTGATATAGAAATAGAATTTCCTGGTCAAATTCGAGCAAACTGCAAATTTGAATGCTGTCACATTTACTTGTGTACAGCACATGCAATGGTACCAGATAGAGGAGCATTGCAAATAAATAAATGTCCTTGTAAAAGTAAAGGTAAACTTTCATACTGTATACACCCCTCAAGCAGTCACTAAAGTGTTATACTGGATTCTAAAGCTGTTATTCTATAAAAAATATCTCTTGCAGTATAAAGGAAAAACTAAAATGATAAAACGGTGTGTACTATCTGTAAGGGTTCAGTGGGTGAGCATGAACCCCTCAAACTTAAATCTTTGTTTAGTTGATGTCCCAATGGCTTGAATATGTCAGTCCAAAACACATAAACATAGATATACCCAACCTCACTTTACTATGGTTGCCCGGATGTTGCTGGCTCTGATTTGTGATGAAGTATCTCAGCTATGGGTTGACAGACTCCCTTTAAAGAGTAACCGTCGTTTTAACTTTTATTTCATAACTCAATAATACACAAGACAATAAGGAACTTTGTAATATATCTTATCAGAAAAATCTGCTTCTTTCTCCTCCTGGACTAATCTTTTACTGTCGAGTTATTGGTAAAATTTATATTCAGTGAAGACAGATTTTCCCATTACTGCGATAAGAGATGACAGTTGGTGCTTGTAAAATTCTATGGAGGAGGAGGGAGTAGCGGAGGCCGACAGGCATTCTGCTGCAAGTTCTCTTGAAATGACAGTTACAGTTCTGCATAGAACTTTATGTGCACCAACTGTCATCTCCTATTTCAGTAATGGAATAATCTGTAGTCACAATTTTACCCCAGGATTGATAATTTTGAGAGGAGGAGAAAGAAGCAGATTTCTTTAATAAGATATATTAGAAAGTTTCTTATTTTTATGTTGATTAAAATAAATATATAAAATGATGGTACTCTTTAAGCTTCAAATCATAATAAATGAAAAACACTGAAAGAATTGACGCTGCAGATTTTAAAAGCACTGCAGTTTTTCAATTCAGTCAAGAAAAAAATAAGCGGTGTGCATGAGATTTCTGAAAATCCCATAGCATTTGCTGGTAGCTTTTAATTTTCATTAAAAAAATGCTGAAAAAAAAACACTTCAAAAACGCATGGTGTGAACGGTATTGATGTACATTCATTCTTCAGACTTGTTGAGCAGCCAGCACCTTATCAACATTTTGGCTTCAATCTTATTTGTAGATGATGATTCCTTTCAGCAACCGCAAATTGTATTAGCTGTTCTCTGCTTTGGCTAGTTGAGTGGTCCCAAGCAGGGTGGGATGAAGTTTAGGGGATGTGACTGAAAACAAGCAGAATTGTGATTGCAGCTCTGGGCTTTGTTACAGGCTGTAAATCAGAATAAACACACAATATGTAACTTTGTATATTTACAAAGTTATCTAACTTTTATATAGATTACATATACATTTCAAATGTAAAACGCCATGAAATAAATGGCGCTATAATTATAAATAATAATAATACATTGCATAATTTTGTTGGAAGTTGGAAATGTCCTCTAATCTTTAAAAATGCCACATTCATTTGTGCATTTAGTTCATTTGTGAATTTTGCAGTATATTGTTTTTCGGTTATTAATCCCTTTGGAGAGGTTTAAGAGGATTATTTCAGATCCATAATGCTTGACGCTTGCTTAATGTACAAAGTCATCTAGGGAGAACTTTATGGTGTGATTTTTTTTTCTACATTATGTAAAGTTTCCATTACTGTAGTTTGTGCATATTTCCAAAAGGTTACCTAAGAGATAATCATGTATTATTATTACTAAACCATTAAAGAAAGACTACACATACCAGAAATAGTTTAGAAACATAAAGCTTTATTACTAACATATAAAACATATGAATATGGAGACAAAATCATACAAATATCAACCAAGAAATAAGTGATTATGTTTGCATTAATTTTATGAATTAAAATATATGTGCAAAATGGCTCCAAAATACAGAAATCGATATGGTGGTACGGGACAAAGAAAAAATAATACAATAGGTGAAGGATAAATTCCATAAAAAAAGTGGATGTTCCTAATATATTGATTTTTTTCTACAATAATGCAATGTCACAAGTGACAGAGATACATATGCAGGAGAACAATTGTTAAGTGTATAAATTAGCAATTCATAGAAAATTCATTCGATTAATAATGAAAAGTATATATCAATATACAGAGATTCAATGAAGTACAAGAGGTTCTAGAAAGTTAGTATGCAAAAAGTGAATGCAAAGGCATGAAACATATAATATGCTGCATGCTATGGTATAAATGACTATGTATCCCTCATAAGGATATAATGGGTGAGCCAGTCGTGATACATCTACATGAGAGACCACTATGAACATTAAACAGAGGGAGACTGTATCATATAAGCCACATCACCTCACGTTTGGGCCTGACGTGCGTTTCGCCATCACTTCATCAGGGGGCAGCTTGACCTATTGTCTTTTATAATCCTTTAGAACATCGAAAGAGAAGGAAATTGCAATAAACACATGGTAATTTATGTTTATATTGCATATTACAAATAAAAATCTAAATTTACTCTAGACATATTGAGAGGACCATGTTTTTTTTCTCTTTCTTTGATCAATGACAATGACAAAGAGTATGGATTGGTTAGGTTCTCAAAGCTCCAGTCTGTCTGGGTGGATTTCTCTCTTCTTTCCCTACATTACTCTGCTTTAATTATCTCTATGCTGAAAACAGCTTTTCCTGGTTTATAGAGAAAAACACTAAATTTCTGTGTCGCTTCATTGAGTTGTAGAAGACGGTGACAACATAGGTGACATATGAGCTGGCTTGTCTGGCTACATGGCAGGCTATGTTAGACACATTTTCTAGCCATTGTATAAAGATAAAGCTATTTACACCTTCATTTGTCTGGCATCTGTGGCACAACCTGAAAATATGACTTAATATTGCTGCAATGTAGGCTTTGACCTTAACAATTATATGAAACGGCTCTGTTATACTGCTATTACCAACCCCAGTAATTTATATTCTTGTCCAGAAATATCCTTGCAATATCTAGAATTAAAGGATTTGTTTGCAATAGAACAGCCGGTACAGCCATATACTCCAGTGAAGCCGTGTGAACCTGCATGAATACTGCCAGCGAACATCTTCATTACATGCTAAATCTACTTAATGGTACTTCACGTAGGCTCATCAATACCGGAATGGGGGAATATTGTCAGACAAGATCTTACGACACCTGTCTGACAGGTATAATACAGATCAATAATAATTATCTTCGATGGCAACGTCTGCTGGTTTGTAATCAGCATGACAAAGAAACTGTGGTGCAGAATTTCTCTTCCGGTTTTGTCTTTGTCATCTAATTAGAAATACATATCCAGTTAGGTATTGGCTAAAACTATACAGTATGTTTAAAACTGTACATGAATAATAGTAAAAAACTATACAGGAACTGCAGAAGTTGCATATACAGTCTATCTATCTATCATCTATCTATCTATCTATCTATCTATCTATCTATCTATCTATCAGCTATCATCTATCTATCTATCTATCTATCATCTATCTATCTATCTATCATCTATCTATCTATCTATCTATCTATCTATTATCTATCTATCTATCTATCATCTATCTATCTATCTATCTATCCATATCTATCTATCTATCCATCTATCTATCTATCTATCTATCTATCTATCCATATCTATCTATCTATCTATCTATCCATATCTATCTATCTATCCATGTCTATCTATCTGGTTTATGTTTAGCAATCTTACGTGACTACAGTGACGCGCAAAAGGGTAATAACATTTTGAATTTTTGACTTTCAAGCTCCATATCTCACCATCCATTACTGCTTCGAACGTAAGGCTACCATCATTTTATAGACAATCATCTTAGCTATCATACATTAATTTGACTTGCAACTTTTTAGCATATGATTAGTTATGCAGATTCGTGTCATGTTACTGTTTTGCTCCTAAAAATATAATTTTTTTTTTATTATTTTGTTAGTGTTTTGTAAATCCACCTTTGGCTTTCAACACTGCCTGAATCCTTTTGGGCATGCTCTCCATCAGATTCAAACATGTCTTGACCGAAATCTGATCCCAGGTCTCTTCTACACAAAGTTGTTGCATACTGGTCATCTAACTTGGGTATGTATCCAGGTTTTTTTTCAACTCTATCCACAAGTGTTCAATTCTGTTGAGGTCTGGGGACTGTGGGGGCCAATCCAGCACTATTTTAGTGTCATTGAACCATTTCTTCACCAATCTCAATGTATGCTTCGGGTCGTTGTCCTGATGTCATCTTTTTCATACCCATGGTACTCAAGTGTATGAAGTAACTCATCTTGTAGGATACTCACATATAGCTCAGCATTGAGACTATCATCCTGGTGAGACCATTGATCCTGGTCAAGTATCCAATGCCTTTGGCTGTGAAACAGCCCCATATCATCAGGCTCCCACTACTGAACTTGACAGTTCCTTCAATTTCTCCATCCATTAGCCTCTTTTTCCCTTATTTCTTCCAGACCCATTTGCACCCATCAGAACCTAGTCTATTGACTTTCGTCTCATCTTCTACTGTCCACTTTTCATACTTTTTTTGCAAACTCTAGCTGACGCTTCTAATGACGATATTGAAGTCGAGGCTTCTTCACCCTTTTTTCGAGCCACCATTCCAGACTTGTGTAGTGTGCATTGCACAGTACTTGCATGGACGTCTGTGATTTCACTATTATGAAGCATACGAGCCACCTGTTTGTCGTGCCAGAACCTATTGACCTTGTGATGAGCTGACTTGTTGACCCCGATATTTTTCCTGGACATCCACCTCTTGGCTTTTATTGAATGGACTGACTTTATTTCATATTTTTCCAAAAGTCATAGCACATGTGATGCAGTTTGCAATTTTCTTGGCCGAGAGATGGCTATCAATGAGCTGGATGATGCTGTTTCTCTTTTCTTTGGAAATCTTATTCAAAGCTGCACCTTGATTCACACTAATGACCTTTCGCTTGGAAATCAACCCAATAACACACTGAGCTATTAGGGAATGTGAGAACAGATTGTATTTTGTAGTATACAGAAAGAAAAAGATTTTTCCACCACCAGGAGCAAAACAGTAACAATGCAGTGACATGACAAGAATCTGCATAACTGATAATATGCTAAATAATTGCAAATCAATTTATGTATGAGGTAGCCAAGATGATTGTCTATAAAATGATGGTAGTCTCACATTCGAAGCAATAGTGGATGGTGAGATATGGAGCCTAAAAGTCAAAAGTTCAAAACATTGTTACCCTTTTGCTCACCACTGTATCTATCTGTCTTTGCCGCCTACGAGGGTACTACAGTTCATTGATGGGGCAATTACTTGTTATACACTTAGAAATAGTAGTAGAGTATTGGTTTAAGAATTCTGTCCTCCTGCTTGCTGATAGCATCAAGGTTATAAGTATCGGGGCCTTCAGTCCATACGAATAATAGATATAAGAAAATTATAACAGATAATGGATATGGAAAACTTGTATTTCAAGGGAGAATTAAGGGTATTGTTGACTACTTGACAACCCCTTCTCAATCACTATATTTTCCCCAAGTAAAATAATAACAGCTATATTCACCTTTGTTGTTGGCGCCATTCCAGCGGTATCGGCACTGGATCTCCCGGGACTTGCGTGATATTATTATGTCACGCAATCTCAGCTGATAATCAGTGCCCACTTCACTGTTCCTTCCTTTGGACAAATCAGTATCCCGAGGAAGTCAGAGCTTTGGCTGCTCTCTCACTGCCTCTGAATGTCAGTTACATTTGAAGGAGGGGAGAGTGAACATTGAGTGCCACAGCGAGAGCCAAAGCCAACAGTGCCGACACCGGATGTGAATATAGGTGTTAATATTTTACTTGGGGTAAACATAGTGGTTGAGAAGAGGTTGCCCATGTAGTGGACAATCCCTTTAATTATCACTTGAAATACAAGTTTTCCATATCTACTATCTGGTATAATTTTCTTTTATCTGTTATTTATATGTACTGGTGGCCCCCATAGTTATAACCGTGATGTTATCAGCTTGGAGGTTGTCCGAATAGTGGACAATCCCTTTTACAGAGATATATGTATTAACCTTGTCAAAAAGGTGTTTAAGAAGGGGAAGTGCCGACCGAAAATAACATTAAATACCTTGGTGTAACTTGATGTGATAGATATTTTTACAATTACAAAATGTAACTATAGTTTAATATGGTTTAATAATCTTATAATTCCATTATTAGCTAATGCTTATTCTTCTATAGATGTTATATTTCATTGAGCACTGCCAGTCATGTCATAAAGACAGCAAATGATAACACACAGCAGAGTTTATAAGAGATTACACATCTTTTTCTGACATTTACACTTCTACTTTGGGAGGAAAAACACTGGACTGTGATGGGAAAATTACCAGATCACGCTTGCTCATCTCCGCAGTTGTCCTCCGCGTTGGATATGAAGTAGCTGCAGAATAACAGTGGGCCTTGCAGGGAGCTGTGTTTATGTACGGTGTCAGTTTGTTTGCTGTCTAACTTGGCGGTAAGCCATCGAGTAATCTGTGAGAGAACTGCAGACTTATACGATCATCGTATCATAATGATGTGGGGGCTGGAGAGCATTCATGCATGTAACATACACATAACACACGGGTAAGATAAATAAAAGGGACGGTCCATCTATGGTCGTTATATATTTTTTTTAACTATTAAGATAAAAAATTCTGCATTTAATAATTTACAAATATAAAATATTACAAATATTATAATACAATCAAACCTTAATTTGAAAGATACAATTTTGGTTACAGATGAGCAAATTGCCCGAAATTATTTTTGGACAGATTGGATCGATTTGGCCAGCAGATTCGATTCGGTTTCAATAATTTCTGTTTGAATCCAAAGTGCCCAGATTGCCATATAAAGAAATGTATTATGCTCTGAGATCTCTCCAGACACCAAACCATAATAAATGAATGGTAGGGAAGAGGTTAAAAATAAAAAATGCCTTCTACTTAAAATGTCCACTAACCTGACTCCTTACACCACTTTTGCCGCAGCTCCGCTGATCCTACATGTCGGCCTTTGGTTTTTCTGGAGCTAAGTCCCATGCATTTATGTGAACGTTAACGCTCGTCATTGAGAACCAAAGATCTGCGTGGAGGACAGTGGACCAGGTGGTGGCAGAGGTGTGGAAGGATTCAGGCAAGGACTTTGGGCATGTGCGTATAATGTGTTTTTGATGCGTTAATAGGCCCTCAAAAGAATCCAACAAAATGGCAGCTGGATTAATCAAAAAATTTGGATTTGCCAGAATGAGACATTTTTTGGAAAATTGTAACAAATTCTATTTATTATAGATTTATTCGCTCATCTCTAGTCCTGGCTGCCTAGATTAGGAAAGCAAATAATTACAGTGCCATTTCCTTCCTATCTCTGGTACTAAAATTCTGTCCCAAGAAATGAAAATTACACCCAAAGCGCCAACCATAGATAGCTATAACATGAGAACACCTCACCAATTAAAGAGCTCATTTATATGTAGAAGAAAAACAATCACATTTTTAAAATTTCTTGTTTTTGTTTCACTTTTATTGTAAAAGCATCGGTTTATAGCATAATGTTACTAAACATTAACAGCAGTGTGTATGGTCGAGAATGGTCGTAGACATTTAATTATATCAGGGAGACATGCCAATTCACTGAGCGTTGGCCAATTAACATTGAGATAACACTTCATATCATGTTCTGTCCTCCTACATCTTTCAATAAAAATCAGGACTGTAGAATTGATACAAGCTGATAAGCCTGAACAGGCAGAAAATACTTTTTATTTGATATGCTAGTTTAGCTCTTCCAGTTGAAGCTTCTTTTGCTAGAATACAGAGCACCTAATGTTAAAAAGTATTACATGGATATTATCCACCTATTATTTTATATGTTCACTGGGTCAGATATCTCTATTATGTCATATTTTGCTGTAAGAACCTTTGGTATTTAATGATTTTCTGCTGTAGAAATTGTGCAATTTGTGTTTTATTGTAGGAGAGAAATATATCTCTTAACAGTGAGGTATAGAAAACTTTAAGCTAAAGCAAAAATTGGATCACTTAGCTTAAAAATTAGTCTTTTTAATATTGGAAGGATCCTGTTTCAATATTGGAAGCATATTTTGGTCGGCTTGGTTTATGCTTATGTTTAACACTTTATATTTTCAAGAACCTGGAGAGAGACTAGGGATATATCAGACATAATGTAACGTGTGTTTCACGTTCAACAAAACTTGAAACACACTAAATAAAAGTTGACATAACCCAACTATTTTGGTATGATCAGCCAATAATCCAGTAGTTATGGTGGCAACATCTGTAACAATAAGGATCTGCAAAATTGAACTTTTATTTCCCATTCCTATAAATGCCTTGGAATTGACCTCTCAAAATTGTTAGAGAACAGTTTATTTTCCAGTCCCCACTAAAAACTCATGCATGCTCAGCCAAAATAGCGTAATACTTTTGCTACAATTCTAGCCATGCACCATTATATGCACCGACACACTAAGGCTGCAACATTGTGTTCTGCAAATTCAAAGTTCATTAGAATGGACATTTTTTCTTCTTAGTTATTATTACTGGCTACCGTGATGCATTAGACCAGTGGTCCCCAACCTTGAAAGCCACATTCAGCTCTGAGAGAATGCTGAGAGCCACACCCAGCTCCTCCCCAACTCACAGCAGTGGCAACCAAAGCCCCCTTACTGGTATAATGATAAGCAAAGCTTTTCCACAGAAATATACCAAGATATACCAAGATCCAGGGGATCCCACAATACCCCCATTCAGTATTCTCCCATCAATTACTCCCAACACATTGTTTCATCCTGATTCAGGCACCTCCTCTGACAGGTAGTATCATCCTGTCTCCAGCGTACCACACTTAAATTATCTCTAAACCCCTAAGACCAGTATATCTGCATCCAGATCTGCTCCTCTGTGCAAAGCTAGTCACAAAATTCACCATTTTGAGATGTTCTCTTCATACTTGTTTGCTAGACCTGGAGCTAATTCACCAAGCTGGCAGACAGCTGCGAGCCATAATTCATGGGACCGCAAGTCACATGGGACCCCCAAGCTACAGGTTGGGGACCCCTGCATTAGACTAATATTTGTGACTTAGTAATAAAGTAGTAGTAGTAGATGTTCTGTCTTGAATGTGTCTTAAGGCATGGTGGCCTGTTCATTATTCCTCAATTTATTGGTAGCTGGTCATTTATAGCTCCACGCTGATTCTTCTGGTGAGCTGGGTCTTCTCACAGTATGTCTACAATAAGCTTCAGTCATATCATGCATTCCCCAAGTAGGAAAATTAACCCAGGTTGGAAATTTTATAGGTCTACCAAGCTGCAATCAGTCGATGTTAAAAGGTATATTGCTATTTACAATAAATGGCGATTTCATAACACTGGGGTGCTGGGTTCTAACTCAATCAAGAGCAACATCTGTATGGTGATTGTTAATTCTCTCCTTATGTCTGTATTTCCTCTGGGCACTTCAGTTTCCTCCCACATCCAAAAAAATATTGATTGGTTAAAGAGGTTGTCCTTGGTGAAATCTTTGGTAAGTGTTGCATCTTGCTGAATCCTAACAGTGTGTAATGCACACCCCATTGGGATTCAAAGTATGCTGTTTGCTTCCATGTGGTCACTTGCTGACCAGAGTCTTCCAGTAGAACATTGTAAGACGAGGCTCAGATTCTAGTCGACATGTGACTGCAAGTGCAAATCATATAATTACAGTCACATCACGACTGCTGGAACGGCAAGCAGAGCTGAATCCTAACAGTGTGTAATATATACATGAAGACTATAGTCTTTCAATAGAACATTTCGAGACATGGCTGCAAATAGCGTATAGTGAAACACATAATGACCACTGGTACTGGCAATTTGAGCCGAGTGCAAATGTGACACCCCAGGGGTCTGGTTGCCACAGTGATAGAGATATTACGTCTGAGAGCAGGTGGGAGGTCTCTTGGTCAGGGATCCTATGCATGCCACACCTCCTGCCCAGTCCTGGGAGGGGAAGAACTTCCCCTATATAAACCTAGGGCTGAGGCAGGGTTAGTGAGTAGAGAAGAAGTAGAGACAGAGAAGCAGATATAGGAAAAGAACATCAGCAGCTCTGTGGGAACAGTGCTACAAGGAGTCAGGGGCTGGCAGCTGCAGAGCTCGCCCTGACTGAGAAGTATCACCGGACCCGGAGTCCGAGGCTGTGGGGACTAATCTCTACCCAGCAGCAGAAACCGACCGGCAGGGGATTGCAGGTCCTCTGGCCCAGAAACCCGAAGGCACGGTCACACGCGTGGGACCAGCACCGCCATCGTGGAGCGGAAGCCATTAGAAGGCCCCGAGTCACCGGCCATACGGGTGAGCACCACACGGTACACTCAGGGACGTGGGCTACTTTTACCCGCCTCTAGCAAGGTAGCCAGAAGAGTACAGTTAGTTGGGAAGGCCTACAACTCCGCCTGGCCAGGAGAGATCCCATCTGCTCAAGGACTGACCAGGCCCCGATTGCTAGCAAGTACTCCGGGAGGGTCTATCTTTGTCACCAGTAAAGACCCTGAACTACACCGCATCGTCTCTGAGTGGTTCCTGCTACCCCCATCATCCACGTCGGCTGCCCTGAGGCCATACCCCTCCCGTTGGGGGTTATACCATCCACGCTGCACCATCCTTCCACCGGCCTCAGCGGTCTGCCCTGCAGCGCCAGCTCCATAGCTGCATTCAACGGGTGGCGTAGTCATCCACCATCTACTGCTAATGGACTGCCACTTAGTCTGACTCCCTGGGCACGGACCGGGTCACCGCCACGAGACTACTACCCCCATCTGATCCGGCTCCGGGTAGGCTCCCGCGTGCGCAACGCTGCGGGACTCAGGCCCAGGGGCGCGTCAACTTTTGGCGTAGTCGGCAGGATTTCGTGCCCGGAACCACCGGGTACTGCGTGCCTGAAAAAGAGACTTTTGAAACTTACCATCCGTGAAGTTTTCCCGCCATCCGGCGCCATCTTCAGCCTTCTTCCCGCCATCCGTGAAGATTCCCGCCATCCGGCGCCATCTTCAGCCTTCTTCCCGCCATCCGTGAGGTTTTCCCGCCATCCGGCGCCATCTTCGGCCTTCTTCCCGCCATCCGTGGAGTTTTCCCGCCGTTAGCCGCCATCTTGAGGACGCCGCGCGGGAAGAAGAGGGGCGTGGACTCCGAAAGCGCGCGAGAACTGAAGCCCCGCCTCACGTCCGGACGTTGCGTAAGGTCCTGGAAGGAGCCCAGCAGACGCCGACGTCACAGGAGCGCGACGGAAGGTCCTCAACCCTGACGATCCACTGCGGAGCCGCGGCCTACGGAAGAGGATCATCGCAAGGTAGGCCACGGTCCACTAGGGGGGAGAAGGATGTCGGATACGGAGGAGAGCTTCACCGCTTCAACCCCCGCCAGCGCCACCGCTGTTGCGGTCATGCCTTTCACCATGCCCTATATCCCGGGGGCAGCCTGGCTACCCCAGTACTCAGGGGAGTCCCATACCCTGCATGACTTTAGAGAAAAGCTGGATAGCCTCTTCCAGGTGTACCCCCTCACAGAGGAGCAAAAAGTGAGCATCCTGGTGGCCCAACTAACCGGGGCAGCCCAAAGGGAGGTAAAGTCCTGGCCACCTGGGGGGAGGACTGTCGCGGGGATACTAACCCGGCTGAGGGACACCTTTGATACCCGCACCTCAGCCGAGATCAAGCTTAGATTCTACGGGTGCAAACAGCGGGCACATGAGAGTATAAGGGACTATGCCCTGAACCTACAAGAGGCCCTGAGAGCCATTAAGCAGACCAACCCTGACGGCGTGGGAGACGAGGACAGGCTGTTGACTGAACAATTTATAGAGGGTTTATATTGCAATGCCCACCGAACCCAGTTGCGGGCAATGGCCTTACAGGACCCTCATCTGGGATTTGCACAGTTCAAGGACAGAGCCATCCGGGTGCTTCGAGAACCGGCACCCGGTGGAGTTATGACCCACAGACGCCCCACTACCACTTACCATCAGGAGGCGGCGCCCTTGTCGGCAGGGCCTGTGGGAGCTGATGCGCAGGCTTTGAACAATGACCCGGCTCCAGACCTGCACCATCAGGTCCAAGAGCTAGCTAAAAGCGTTGCTGCGCTAACCCGAACTGTGCAGTCTTTACAGGTTTCCACTCCAGGGAAGATCCAGCTGGCATCCGGACCGGAGGACATCCCGTGGCGTCGACCAAGGAGGACCCCACCGGCCAGAGGAAGACCCAGCGACCGATACAACGAGGACGGACGACCCATCTGCCGCCGCTGCAATCAACCCGGACATATGGCAAGGTACTGTCCTTTAAACTGGCACAACCTGGGGTAGAGGGCCAACCCCCAGGAAAAAGATCACCAGGCCCATCGAACTGGCGCGACAAATATGTGGGAGGACGTCTGGTCTTACCCGTGGTACTGGATGGCATTCCTATGAGTGCCCTGCTGGACACCGGGTCACAGGTCACCACCATCCCGTACGTGCTCTTCAAGCAGTACTGGAATGACTCGGATA
Organism: Phyllobates terribilis; assembly: GCF_046119375.1. Classification (NCBI taxonomy): domain Eukaryota; kingdom Metazoa; phylum Chordata; class Amphibia; order Anura; family Dendrobatidae; genus Phyllobates; species Phyllobates terribilis. The sequence goes on along the minus strand of NW_027362762.1, from coordinate 417,810,805 downwards.
TCACCCGCTACCCTGACGACGACTTGAGTATCATCGCCAGCAATGGTCAGCCCGTGCCACAGATTGGATTTAAAGAGGTGACCATTAAAATCGGTAGAGTCGAATTGGCGGCACAGGGACTGATCATTGTAGACATTGACAAACACGAGAGTCACCCAAAGATAACTCTAGGAACTAATGTAATTGAAAATTGTCTTGCAGAGGTGATTTTCCTTTTACAGCAGGTTGCCAAGAACGCCAGCTCCGGCCAGCAGCGAGTGCTCCAGAAAGAGATCCGGGCACTGATGCGACGGCAACAGCTAGAACTCTCCGGTGGTGAGATTGGTAGCGTGCGAATGTGTGACCCTTTCCCTATTGCCATGCCCCCAAAAAGTGAAATGATGATTTGGTGCCGGGCAGCTATTGGTCTGAGAGGTAGAGATTACCAGGCAATGGTAGAACCAGTTTACTCAGATAGTAGGCCCACCATTTTGACAGCACGGGGGGTGGTCAATGTACGCCATGGGAGGGTGCCCGTTCGCATAATAAATATCGGGAAGAGGGAAGTGTACCTGCCCCGGTATGCCACGCTAGCCAAATTGTATACCATCAATCAAGATTCCATACAGTCCGTAGAACCCTTGCCTCCATCTTCCCCGGAGGAAGGTAACGGCTCTAAGAAAACGATGGAGGACTGGTGTCAGCAACTACATTTGGGTACTGACTCCACTCCCTCACACCAGAAACAGGGAGTCTATCGGGTGGTTCAAGAGTACGAGAGAGTGTTTAGTAAACACCCATTAGACTTCGGGCGAGTCAAGGGGGTAGAACACCACATCCCCACGGGAGACCATCCTCCCATAAAAGAGAGGTATCGACCCGTACCCCCTGCACACTACCAACACGCCAAGGGGATGCTTAGAGACATGAAGGAGGCTGGGGTGATCAGGGATAGCTGTAGCCCCTGGGCAGCTCCACTAGTCTTAGTCAAAAAGAAAGACAACACCATGAGGATGTGTGTAGATTACCGGAAAATCAACCGTATCACACACAAGGATGCGTACCCCTTACCAAGGATAGAGGAGTCTTTGGCTGCTTTAAGATCTGCTAACTTCTTCTCTACCTTGGATCTCACTAGTGGGTACTGGCAGGTTCCTGTAGCAGAGGCGGACCGGGAGAAGACCGCATTCACCACCCCGATGGGACTTAGCGAGTTTACCTGCATGCCGTTCGGACTCTGCAACGCACCAGGAACCTTCCAACGATTAATGGAGTGCTGTCTGGGCCACAGAAACTTCGAGACGGTCTTGTTGTACCTGGACGATGTCATCGTATATTCCAAGACGTATGAGGACCACCTGAAACACCTGGCGGAAGTGTTCGAAGCTCTGGCAAGCTACGGCCTAAAGGTGAAACCCTCCAAGTGCCACCTCCTGAAACCAAAGGTGCAGTACCTGGGACACGTGGTGAGCGCTGACGGAGTGGCTCCCGACCCCGATAAGATCACCGCAATTAAGGAATGGCCAAGTCCCTCCAGTGTAAAAGAAGTGCGGCAGTTCCTCGGGTTGGTAGGCTATTACCGCAGATTCATCCCCGGTTTCACCAAAAAGGCAGCTCCTATGCAGGACCTCCTGATAGGCCAGTCCCGGAAGGCCAAGAACCAGAAGCCACCCTTCAGATGGGAGAAGTTAGAAGAAGAGTCCTTCCGCCAGCTGAAGATGGCCCTCACGGGGGATGAAATCCTGGCGTACCCTGATTACAGCCAGCCCTTTATCCTCTACACCGACGCAAGTAACATCGGGCTAGGAGCCGTGCTGTCCCAGATCCAGCAGGGGAAAGAACGAGTAATCGCTTACGCCAGCCGAAAACTGCGACCCACCGAGAGAAACCCTGAGAATTACAGCTCATTTAAGCTAGAGTTCCTGGCAGTGGTGTGGGCAGTCACCGAACGCTTTAAGCACTACCTCGCTTCTTCCCGGTTCATCGTGTACACGGATAACAACCCGTTGACACACCTGGACACGGCAAGACTCGGTGCCCTAGAGCAGAGATGGATGGCCCGTCTGTCCAACTACGAGTTCACAATCAAATACCGGGCAGGACGCTCCAATACCAACGCGGACGCCCTGTCCAGGATGCCAAACCTACCGGACGTAGGAGAAGATCCAGAGGGACTGGAAGAAGTTGAACTCCCCGCGTTCCACCGTCATGGGACTATCCAGTATTCCCATCGGGTAAAGAGTAAGCAAGCCGCTACGTTTAACCCCTTGCCTCACTACAACTGGGAGGAAACGCAAGACAGTGACCCTGCCGTCCGACTGGTGAAGGAGATGCTGACTCGGCCAGAGGCTCGCCTTGACCCAGACGCTCCGGAGGAAGCCAAGCAACTATGGGCTGAGAAGAGTCGACTGTTCCTTTACAAGGGGAAGTTGTGCCGCAGAATGGTTAACTCCCGGACGCATGAACTAATCAGGCAAGTAGTGGTGCCACGAAGAGACGCAGCCATGGTGATGGAGGCATACCACGACGGGGCTGGACACTTCGGATGGAAGAAGCTGGAGTTCCTGCTGCGCGAGCGGTTTCACTGGGTAGGCATGAGGGGAACCATCGAGAGGTGGTGCAGAGACTGTGGCCCGTGCAACCTAAGAAGGAAGGACCGTGCCAGCCAGAAGACTCCCCTGCAGTCCATCGTCACCCGGCAGCCATTGGAACTGGTAGCCTTGGATCATGTAAAACTGACCCCAAGCAGAAGTGGCTACGTCTACGCACTAACCATCGTGGATCACTATTCCCGGTTCTTGGTTGTCGTCCCCGTCAAGGACTTAACAGCTCGAACAGCAGCTAGAGCATTCCAGCAGCATTTCTGCCGTCCACACGGGTACCCGGACCAAGTGTTGACAGACCAGGGACCTGCCTTTGAAGCGGAGGTCTTCCAAGAATTCTGCACTCTGTATGGCTGCCGGAAGATAAGGACAACACCCTATCATCCGCAAACTAATGGACTTTGTGAGAAAATGAACCAGGTGGTAATGGATCTTCTGAAAACGTTGCCCCTGGAAGAACGCAGTCTGTGGCCTGAGAAGCTGCCCGATCTGGTGGACCTATACAACCACATCCCGGTAGGTTCCACCAACTGTACCCCGGCTTACCTAATGAGGGCAAGACCTGGTAAGTTACCTGTTGACCTGGAAATGGGAGTCCTGACACCCGAGGACACTTCACCAGAAGCAGACTGGGACACAGAGAGGCAGCAGCAGTACCGGAGAGTACAGGAGAGTGTGGAGCGAAGTCTCTGTCAGGCTAGGGAAAGACAAGAGAAAACTTACAACCAGTATGCTCCCGCTGTTCCCCTGGTACCCGGAGAGCAGGTCTTGAAGAGAAAAAGACGGCTCCACAAGTTGGACGACCAGTGGGAGAAGGACCCGTACACCGTACTGCCCTCAAGCCACGACAACCCAAAGGTCTGTACCATCAGTAAAGACGGAGGGGAAACCACGTCCATTGTATCCCGGGATCACCTGAAGAAGTGTCCCGAACAGCTACGGAACCCTGAAGAGGAACAAGAAGACCCTCGACCCGTAGAGGAAAGGGAAGACATGGTTAGTACTGTGCTCGGAGACTTCCCTCGGTCTTGGACTCAAGTCAATGGCGCAGTTGTGGTACCCGTACTCACCTTCCTCCAACCAGCATCCCAAGCACCTACGGAGCGACAGGTAGAGCTGGAAGAGCAGCCGGTCCAGGAGGCAGAAGACTCCACACAAGCAGAACAGGAGGATCAACCCTCTGCTTATAGTGAGCCTGCCGTACCCCTAGTGAGCCAAGGAGCCGGTAGACAGCTGCCCAGTTTACCCTTGACAGCTCCTACACCCTGTAGTTCAGGGCTAGACAGTCAGCTCCGTAGGTCCACTAGGGCCACTAGAGGCCAGTTACCCGCACGTTGGAGGATTTGAAGTGTATAAATTGTTTTATTTGTGGTTACCTGTTTTTCTTGTTGCTTGTGTATAATTATGTGTTTCTAGTTGTTTATAGGAGTCTTTGGTGGATTTACCGGGAATCCTGTGTACATAGTTGGAGCGTAACCCAGGACGGACTAAAGACTGTTAAGGACTCGGGGTAGGACAGACCCCTACCTGGTTACGTCTCCCTGTTTTGGTGAAATGGACACCTTGCTTTTCTTCAAAAACTGCACCCGGTTGCGGACACGCCGTGACCATCTTTATATGTTTTTCTTATTGTACTATTATTGTTTATACCTTGTTATGTTTTTCCAAAAATATGTTTAGTCCCGGAGTACTAAATTTCACTAGGGGGGAATGTGACACCCCAGGGGTCTGGTTGCCACAGTGATAGAGATATTACGTCTGAGAGCAGGTGGGAGGTCTCTTGGTCAGGGATCCTATGCATGCCACACCTCCTGCCCAGTCCTGGGAGGGGAAGAACTTCCCCTATATAAACCTAGGGCTGAGGCAGGGTTAGTGAGTAGAGAAGAAGTAGAGACAGAGAAGCAGATATAGGAAAAGAACATCAGGAGCTCTGTGGGAACAGTGCTACAAGGAGTCAGGGGCTGGCAGCTGCAGAGCTCGCCCTGACTGAGAAGTATCACCGGACCCGGAGTCCGAGGCTGTGGGGACTAATCTCTACCCAGCAGCAGAAACCGACCGGCAGGGGATTGCAGGTCCTCTGGCCCAGAAACCCGAAGGCACGGTCACACGCGTGGGACCAGCACCGCCATCGTGGAGCGGAAGCCATTAGAAGGCCCCGAGTCACCGGCCATACGGGTGAGCACCACACGGTACACTCAGGGACGTGGGCTACTTTTACCCGCCTCTAGCAAGGTAGCCAGAAGAGTACAGTTAGTTGGGAAGGCCTACAACTCCGCCTGGCCAGGGGAGATCCCATCTGCTCAAGGACTGACCAGGCCCCGATTGCTAGCAAGTACTCCGGGAGGGTCTATCTTTGTCACCAGTAAAGACCCTGAACTACACCGCATCGTCTCTGAGTGGTTCCTGCTACCCCCATCATCCACGTCGGCTGCCCTGAGGCCATACCCCTCCCGTTGGGGGTTATACCATCCACGCTGCACCATCCTTCCACCGGCCTCAGCGGTCTGCCCTGCAGCGGCAGCTCCATAGCTGCATTCAACGGGTGGCGTAGTCATCCACCATCTACTGCTAATAGACTGCCACTTAGTCTGACTCCCTGGGCACGGACCGGGTCACTGCCACGAGACTACTACCCCCATCTGATCCGGCTCCGGGTAGGCTCCCGCGTGCGCAACGCTGCGCGACTCAGGCCCAGGGGCGCGTCACAAGCAGTGTGTGCATTATACACTTTCAGGATTCGATAAGCTGTAGAATTTGACGAAAATGTCACCAATAGTGGACAACCCATTTCATAGTTTTACTATAAAATTTGCCATGTTCTGTGTTTTAGGGAAATGAAATTTGAGTGTCAATAGGGACAGGGACTTATGTAAGTGAGGAGGGAACTTTTAGGAATATTATAAAGAAAATAAAAGAAATAATAGATAGTGCTTGGTATTCTTTTTTATATACATTTTAAACTCATTTGCTGGTAGAAAACTTCATAAAAATTCCCAGTTAGTGTTGGTCTGAGCTTTGTTTAAATACAGCATTTTCTTGCAGCATATTGCGCCGTGGGGAATTCTATTTAAATGAACTTAAGTTATTAAAATTTAAACCACTTCATTCAATTAACACCATCACATATAAAACACACAAAGAGGAGAACATTGCCATTAAGGAAACAGTACCAGACAGGCCATAAAAGTAACACATTGTTATTTATGTTAATATTAAAAAGCAAATATATATTTTGCAATTAATGCTGAAGTAAGTGGAGTCTCTTTAGAAGTGATTTCAAAACATCACAGGTTGTAAGTATATCCAATTAGGAAGCATATAATCCTGTGAATTTACGATACAAGGTTGGAAAATGACACAGGTCCGTCAAATTCATCTTTCTGCATATACTGTTTCATAGGATTAACCCAATAGAAGAAAAAATAATTATTTTGTACTCATTGCTTCCTATCTATACCCATAAGAAGCAACTATTAAGTCCTGTGATTATTTTTGCCCTGTATAACATGGCCACTATATGTCGCCATTTTAGCATCCACATTATAGCTACACCTGTTTCATTTATAAGTGTTTGTAATACAAAGGTTATTACTTGGCCATTTTACTTCTGTATTAGATTATAGGTTTAAATGGAATCTGTCAGAAGGATCAACCCTCTTAAACTGCCTACATGGGCATAGAAGTTTGAATAATCTCATACCTTGATATCTGCGATCCAATGACGTTTGCAGACAAATCAATGTTTTTCTTAATATGTAAATGAGTTATTAAGATCTTTGGGTGGGACGGAGAACTTCCAAGAATCTGCGTCCAGAGCTTATTTTAAATTTTAACAACGCCTCTGTATTGATCCCCTTGCTGCATGTGTGACATCAGGCTCCGTCCATGAACGTTCTGGTGTGCACAGATCGCCACTGTCCAGTGTCCTGCCCTTCTTTGTCCACTGGATGCAACTTCCTAGTGTGCCCGTAGATGGAAAAGAAACGACCCAATACATAATAACACTCGAAGGTGCCAGATGCCCAGTCCTAAGTAGGCCGGGCACCTACACATAGGAACGTCAACTCAAAAGACAGAACAAGAGAGAACAAGAGTATAACTGGCGTATGAAAACAATTTTATTATTAATTAGAATAACATTCACAAATCTTTAAATAACATCATAAATACAGACAAAGTAAGTGAAAAGACCAGGGTCTGCAGGGCAACAGGACACATAGACCCGAAATGTTGTACACCATAATGGCAATCAGTGCATATGGAATGCAAACACAGGGGTCACATGCTAGACACCAAAGTATAAGAATACTTGGATGTATGTACTGTAGGTCTATGTGTCCTGTTTCCCTGCCGACTCTGGTCTTTTCACTTCCTTTGTCTGTATTTATGATGTTATTTAAAGATTTGTGAATGTTATTCTAATTATTAATAAAAAAATTTCATACGCCAGTTATACTCCAGTTATACTCTTGTTCTCTCTTTTTCTCTTGTGCCCATGGATGGGCATAACACTGCCCATGGATGGGCATAACATGCTGTTCGGAGCACACCCGAGATTTTATGAACAGAGACTGTTGTCACACATGGAGCCAAGGGATCAATTTACAAACAGATGTGTTGCTGACCATTAAAATAAGATCTGGAGACAGACTCTTGGGAAGTGCTCTGTCCCACCCACTTCACAGCTCATTTACTTTATTAAGAAAAACGTGGGTTTCTCTGGATCAAGACAGATATTAAAGTATCTTTTTATTCAGCTTCATATGGCCTACATGTTCATATAGATGACTTAGGAGGGTTGATCTTTGTGACAGATTCCCTTTAAATGTGAACCTGACACTTTAAGATTACATTAGGGTATGCAGGTTTTGAGTATACCGCTATATATGCTGTAAAGAGAAGGTGAAATTGCTCTTTGAGGTAGAGTGGTACATCTTGGTAAAATAATGAAACTTTATATTGTGAGCTCTTTCAGCACATGGGATTTAAATGTGCCTGTTACTGGATGAGACAGGCAACTATTGTAAATGAGATTTAGCTCTAAAAGACCAGCATGTATTTGTCGGATAAATTTGGTGCTAATTTTTCACCTGGGAGTATCGCAATGTCAATCCCTTAGTGATAATGAGATGGAAGCACTTTTGAAAGGAGTTCTTTCCCTCTCATTTATAACAGTGAATGAGCTTGTAATGTAATATAAAACCTGTTCTTTAGAAGGGAAAAAATAATTTTGTGCCTAAACTGCGGGTTTCAGAGCGTTGGTTTAATGCTTTCTTAGAAGCTGAATTGAACAACGGCCAAGTTTTGCTGAATGCTTGCATGCCAACTAGTGTAAGTCATATATTGTTCTTGGGTAATGTACTGTATTCTCTTTAACAGCTAGTATTTAAAGGAAAATCATACTCCATAGCCAGCGTTCTATCTGCTTGGCTGATGTAACACACCAACACACATTGCTGCAGGGGGCGTATCTGTTTCATTTCTAACCTTTCCAGAAGGTTGCAGTAGAACGTGGAATCTATTAACATTACCTTTGGGAAATCTAAAGGCGGAAACATGGTCTAAAGTCTCAAGTAGTTAACCTGATTGTTATTTGTTTTACTTTTTCTCCAATCATCTCTTTATTTGTATTTAATTTTGTATTGACGTCTTCCTTGTTTTATTTTTTTTCAATATGTATTGTATTTGGGGGCGTGCGATGTACTTTAAATTTTTTGCTAAATATTTTATAATATATATTTTTAGATTGTTTATACACATATTATACATAACAATAGTCTAACCACTATTTGCTAAAAGGGATGTCCAGGTTTGGGACACTACGTGCTGTCAGGATTCACCGGTGCCGGTGCCAGGAGCGAGCGGTCATGTGACTGCAAGAATGTGATGTGCATTCTGACTAGATGCGGGCGGCCTTGCTCAATTCATTTGTATTGAGTGAGGCCTCGCAAGTCTAGTCGGAATGTGATCGGGAGTATGCATATCGCATACTTGCAGTCACATGACTGCCCGCTTCCAGCACCAAGAGAGTCCTGAGAGCGACTGCAGATTTTAGTGCGAAACCTTGACAACCCCTTTAAAGAGAATCAATCACCAGGATTTTTCTACCCCATCTGAGAGCAGCACGATGTAGAGACCCTGATTCCAGGCATGTATCACTTTTTTGGGTGCTGCAGTTTTGATTAAAAACTGTTTTATCTGCAGCAGATCTACCAGTTCTCTGAAGGCTGAGCTCTGTATAGCCCTGCCCACACCACTGATTGGCAACTTTCTGTGTACTCTGTGCATAGGCAGAAAGCTTCCATTCAGTGATGTAGGTGGGGTTGGACTACTTGGCAGCAGGTTTACTAGTCCTATAGTGATGATCGCCTGCTGCAAAAACCTGATGACAGATTCCTTTAACATGAATACATGGTAGGCACGATTAGGCTACAATTGACATAGGGTACACATTGAAGCATCTTTAGATGCTTTTGAAAATGGATTGATAGATTTTGTTTTGAAGGGTTGATCATACTATAGAATAAAATTGCTAGCATATCAATAGGATAAGCTACATCGTTCTGAACGGGTGACAGGGTCTGTTTTTTAAATTGTTGATATCCCCAAGATCCTCAGAATAAAGGGCTGGAGCAGTTTTTTCACTTGAATCTGAGTTGCAGTCCCCTGCAAAGCCTCTTGTTTTTAAGATGTCTGGCATCCTAGATGTCAGCGCTCCATGGAGCAGAATATTTACTATTGATAGAGCGTAACATTCTAAGATTGGAATACATCTTTAAAGGGTTTTATGGTACCAGGATATTGACCACCTATACCTAGTTCATCTATATCAGATTGATGGGGGCTCAACACATGATATCCGCATTGTATACAACTGCACAGCTCCATAACACTTTAGTGGCCAGACCGAGTACTGCAGATCAGCTTCTATTCCTTTGAATAACTGGGATCAATAACAAAACAACGTGACAAAGCAGTGGTATTCCTCTCTGTACACTGTTTAACTCCAGTTGCTGTCAGTGCTGGCAACTACTGATGAATAGGGGTGCCGCCGGTCGGACCCCCACAGAGCTGATATTTATGATTTAACGTAGAAATAGGTCATCAATTTCCCAGTACTGGAAAACTCCTTTAAGCAAAGATGTCTCTTATTTAAAGGGAATCTGTCAGCAGGTTAATAATAATATAATAATAATATTTTTAATTATATAGCGCCAAAATATTCTGCAGCACTTCTCAATTCAGACAATCTACAGCCATTATTGGCACTGTCCCCTTTGGGGCTCACCATCTAGATTCCCTATCAGTATGTCTTTGGAGTGTGGGAGGAAACCGGAGAACCCAGAGAAAACCCACACAAACACAGGGAGAACATACAAACTCCTTGCAGACGTTGTCCTTGGTGGAATTTGAACACAGGACCCCAGCACTGCAAGGCTATAGTGCTAACCACTGAGCCACCGTGCTGCCCAGGTTATTGCTACTTAATCTGAGAGTAGCATAATATAGGGCAAAAGAGCCTGATTCCAATGATATATCACTTATCTTAGATGTAGCAGAGCTCAGAAAGCTAACTCTGCCAACACCACAGCTTCCTGTTTACATTGTCTATTGACAGTGAGCTGCTCATCAGAGATGGGGACGGAGTCAGACAACTGTTCACGTGCTTGCCAGTCCTGGCAGTGATTTTGTCCTGGTGATAAAACCTTCATTCTAAGTAGACAACGGCACTCAGCCAAAAAAGTAACCCATCATTCAACTCCGTGTCTCAGCCACTATCTCCTGCTGTCTTCAGATTCCATAGAAAAAAAATTGCTTTTAAATTCCTTTTAATTTGTCTATAACCAGCATCAAAATATACAGCTTATTACATAAGCTACTAACATTTCAGCCATGTATGTTTGACTCTCCAACACTCTGGCATACGTTAAAAGCTGCCGTGAACCGAAGTGCACAGGAGACTAGACTAGTTGGACATAGATGCATGCAGCGAAAGGTCAAGCCAATCAAAAGGAGCGGGAAGAGAGAAACCAATAGGGACCCGCTTACAACTCCATACAATTGCGACCAGCTTAAAACTTTTTCTTTACCATGTGGTTATGTAGCTGTAATATGAGCAGAATAAACCAGTTGTATTCATAGACTTATTAAGACATTGCAGTATCATTACTGCGTGACTGGTGAATAACTTGTACAGAAGATTAATATTATCTGCAGCTTAATCATAGACTCCGCACTTGATCTGTTTTATCTGATAGGACCTCAGAAAAATGTCAAAGGTCTAAAGTGATTCTAGTAGATTGCTTGCAAATAACCACTGTACTGAAAGGAACTTTGTACATGAAACAAAGAAGAATTGTAGATTACAATGATAGAGCGCCAAAAGATCTATTTTCTAATAAGAGTAGATAGGAATTACTATTTATAAAGAACATGACTGAAAGCCGGGAATTACTTATATACCTGACAACAATTATATATTCTCACTCTCTGTGCTGGAATTAATGGCAAAATTCACTTTTTAGAAACTGGAGCCCATAAAGGCTCTTCTACATGTTAGATGAAAGTCGGCCAAACCCAATTTTCACCCAACATACATTGCTGGGGAAGAGAAATTTCAACATCCGAGTTTTTATTTATTAAAGTTGCTGTGAAAGGCATTTGAAAGCGACTTTCACCTATTTCCTCATTGAAAACACAAGAGGCTAAGCTAAACCAATTGCTTATGTTGATGGGAGAATGATAGTTCTACATCTAACCGCATTACAAAGGTTTTCTAGGATTTTCATCCAAGCTCAATGCACAGGTTAGGGCCCATGCGCAGATGAGCGTCTTGACCAGATCTGGGCAACGTGCGGCCCGCGGGCCACATCTGGCCCTCTGGCTGTTCCAGTCCGGCCCGCGGACCGAGACAGCCGAAGGGCTGATAACAGTGGCCCACGGGCCGCACTGCACCGCACGCCGTCACCGCTCGCCGTCACTGCCCGCCTGCACACCGTCACCGCTGTCTCAATCCGTGGTCTCAATCCGCGGTGAATGCATTGGTGGAGGAGGGGCCGCCACTTCCCTCTTCCACCAATCAGCGTTAGAAACAGCTGACACAATGGCATCAGCCTGCACACTGTGGAGAGTCAGTGCATCAGAGACAGGAGCGTAGGGAAACGGGGAGTGAAGTAAGTATATGCTGGACACAGGGGGGGCTTTAATGCTGGACACAGGGACGGCTTTGCTTTGATGCTGGACACAGGGGGGCTTTAATGCTGGACACAAGAGATGCTTTAATGCTGGACACAGGGGGGGCTCTCATGCTGGCCACAGGGGGGCTCTCATGCTGTACATAGTGGGGCTCTCATGCTGGACATAGTGGGGGGCTCTCATGCTGGACACAGGGAGGGCTGTCATGCTGGACACAGGGGGGTCTCATGCTGGACACAGGGGGGGCTCTCATGCTGGACACAGGGGGGGCTCTCATGCTGGACGCAGGGGGGCTCTCATGCTGGACACGGGGGGGCTCTCATGCTGGACACTAGGGAGGGCTGGACACTAGGGAGGGCTGTCATGCTGGACACATGGGGGCTCTCATGCTGGACATAGGGGGGCTCTCATGCTGGACACTAGGGAGGGTTGTCATGCTGGACACAGAGGGGCTCTCATGCTGGACACAGGGGGGGCTCTCATGCTGGACACTAGGGAGGGCTGTCAGGCTGAACACAGGGGGGGCTCTCATGCTGGACATGGGCTTTAATGCTAGACACTGGGGGGCTTTAATGCTGGACACTGGGGGGCTGTCATGCTGGACACTTGGAAGGGCTGTCATGCTGGACATGAGGAGGCTCTCGAGCTCTCATACTAGACATGGGGGGTGGGTGGTGCACATGCTGGACTTGGGAGGGCTGTGTGGGGCTCATGCTGGACATGGGGGGCTGTGTATGGCTCATGCTGGACATGGGAGGGCTGTGTGGGGCTCATGCTGGACATAGGGGGCTGTGTGGGGCTCATGGTGGACACAGGAGAGCTGTGTGGTGCTCATGCTGGACACGGGAGGACTCTGTGGGGCACATACTGGACATGGGAGGGCTGTGTGGGGCTCATGCTGGACATGGGAGGCTGTGTGGGGCTGATGCTAGACATGGGGGGCTGTGTATGGCTCATGCTGGACACCGGAGGGCTGTGTGGGGCTCATGCTGGACATGGGGGGCTGTGTGGAGCTCATGGTGGACACAGGAGAGCTGTGTGGTGCTCATGCTGGACACGGGAGGACTGTGTGTGGCTCATACTGGACATGGGGGGGGCTGTGTGGGGCTCATGCTGGACTTGGGGGCTGTGTGGGGCTCATGCTGGACATGGGGGGCTGTGTGGGGCTCATGCTGGACATGGGGGGGCTGTGTGGGGCTCATGCTGGACATGGGGAGGCTGTGTGGGGCTCATGCTCATGTTAATATTTATATTGAGCAGAATTAATTTCAGCCTATTGGTTCGGCCCTCCCCAACAGTCACGGTCTCTCATGTGGCCCCTCGGGAAAATTAATTGCCCACCCCTGGTCTTGACGGATAGCACTCGTACCCATGTTATTCTATGAGGCTGTGCACATGTCCAATTTTTTCCTCAATTCGAGTCGCACTCACCCATTCATGTCTATAGGTCTGTGGAAAAATTTGGTCTGCATTCAGTTGACATCCAAGTGTGGTTTGATTTTTACAGACTTGCTAAAGGGAAAAGATGGACAAACATTTTTTTTTTCTCTCCACCTCTGAGAAAAATGGATCACACTCTGATAACACGCTGATCAAACTCTGGAAGATCCAAAGATATCCAAGGCACCATAAGGGATCCTTGTTAAAATCCAGTCTTTATTCCAAAATAGTTAAAACATCACAATGGTGAGGAAACAAAACGAGGCAACGTTTCGACTTTTCTCAAGCCTAATATACAGTCACACTTAGGCTTGAGAAAGGCCATATGGCCGAAACGTTGCCTCATTTTGTCTCCTCACTGTTGTGATGTTTTAACTATTTTGGAATAAAGGCTGTATTTTTCTAAGGATCCCTTATGGTGCCTCGAAAATCTTTGGACTTTTTACTGTTTCTGAACCTGATAGGAGGTCCTGCCGAGTAGCCCATCTTATCAGTGGTGCATGGTAATTCTATATTGGACTGAGTCTGATCAAAATCAAAAACTGATTAGGATAATTAGACCGTTTTTCTCGAATGGAGTGAAAATGGTCGTGTGACCCTAGCCTTTACTATATTGAAACAAATGAAGTTGAGCAGCAATACTATGCACAAACTGGACAGGTGTGGTACTCTCTTTGGAGATTTTTTTGGAGATTTTTCCTTTTAAAGTAGTTACTCATATTTAATGAGGTTTAAAGCTACCCTAAAAAAATATTAAGCAATTGCATCAGTTCTTAGAGGAGTCACTTATACTTTAAATTCTAACCTATCCATGGTCTACATGCAGAATTTTGTAATTCTCCACAGTTCAGGTGATTGTACTGCTTAAAAGAGCATTTTCAATAATAACACCCTATTAATAAATTTCTTTTTTATGCCGTTCTCTAGTATAATCCGTGAATTTGCTCTAGAGAAGAAGTATCACTTTAAATATAATGTATAATGCATAACATAACACAGATTCCATGTCATTGCAAGTTTTTTATTCTTTGGATTTTCTCTTTGTCCATCAGCGCTAGGTAATACAATATGTAGTATTAAATTGTTCTTCTCCATTGTGCGCTTTGCGACATGATTCTGTAAAATTTGTAAAGCTGGCAAAGTGAAAAAAATGTTAGAATGGAAATGATTTACACCATTCTAAGCCAAGACGGCACAAGATTAGTGTTAATAGAAGCTCAAAATGAATGACACTAATACTGTCGTTTTTTCACCTTGTCTGTTTGTGTTCCCTTTATGTTAACTACATTAAAAAATAATCTTTCAAGCAGAAAAAAATGGATAACATGTTTTATTTCCTCTCAGTTACAGGAATTCCTCACTTAAATTTACTTTTACACAGATCTTATTAATGTGAGTGAAAGGCAGAGATTAGCACAATTTGACTACTGTTGAGCCTTCTTGTTACCACTCTGCCCCCAAGTCAGTGATTATGTGACCTCGATCACTGCAATCTGGATACTAAGTATCCTTGTCAAATCATTCAGCTGACTGGTGGTGTGACTACAGCAAAGCCACGACCGACCCCACCATCAGTATTTGGTCAGTATTCGGTCAGTATTTTTTCTCAGGAGTGGGAACCAAAACCAGGAGTGGGTGATAAATGTAGAATTGGTGACTTGTTTCTATTATACCTGATTGTTCCTCACCTGGTTTTGGCTACCACTCCTGAGAAAAAATACTGACCAAGTACTGATAGTGGGGCCGTGGCCAAAGGGGTAAAGTAGCATGGCAGCAGATTACCCATGCCATTAATCCATTTAAACCTGCATTATAAGCCTAGTGCAGAATTGTGTACAATATTGTAGGGTTGCATGCTGTGCAGCTATAGCCACTAAAGATGAGAGGATCGATCTGCGGAGGAACAAGTATGAGTCGAATTTCCTGAAATATGTTTAATGTGAATTCGAACATTTGGAAATTTGATTCACAGTTCACAAAAGAAAAAAGAACAAACTTGCCCAGCACCATTTCCCGAGAGAGCAGGCTAATGATATTTTACGTTGCCACGTGAGCCTTACCCATAATGCTCTGCAGCTATGACATCTTATGGTTTATCATACTTTGTTCAGTGGTGGTCAGTACCTGGGTCATCAGTTTGTAGAGTCGCTTTCTATCTCCAGAGTCGCTTGGTATGTCTCTTTCTCTCCTGTAGAGTATAAGCTCTTATGATCAGCAGGGTCCTCTCTCTCTCTTCTGTAGAGTGTAATCTCTTATGGTCAGCGGAGTTCTCTCTTCTATGGAGTAGAATGTAAACCCTTATTATCAGCAGGGTCCTCTCTCTCTACTGTAGAGCATAAGCTCTTATGGTCAACGGGGTTCTCTCTCCTGAAGAGTTTAAGTTCTTATGGTCAGCAGGGTCCTTTCTCTCTCTCTCTTCTGTAGAGTGTAATCTCTTATGGTCAGTGGAGTTCTCTCTTCTGTGGAGTAGAGTGTAAACTCTTATGATCAGCAGGGTCCTCTCTCTCTACTAGAGATCATAAGCACTTATGGTCAATGGGGTTCTCTCTCCTGAAAAGGTTAAGTTCTTATGGTCAGCGGGGTCCTTTTTCTCTCTCTCTTCTTTAGAGTGTAAGCTTTTATGGTCAGCGTAGTTCTCTCTCTCTCCAATCTGTCTTTTCCATGTAATTACAAGCTTTCCAGTATTGAGATTTCTGCATATTTTTTGGGGAAATTCGACAAAGTCGGTGAATTCAAATTTGAAAATATCAGCTCATCTCTAATAGGCCCTATTAGACCAATGCAATATTGCTTTTGCACCTTCTCAGGCTAATGTGTTACATTTCAAAGGATAATGTGACTTTTTACTGTAAAAAAAACACAAAAAGGTAAAAGATACAAAAATACGCAGCTTTGAATTTGCACCAATTCAACACAATTCAACAAACATTGTATACCACTTTTGATTAATTTGTCATAACATTTGCTAGTGCAAAAGAAAGGCAAGACAAAAAAAATAACTTGAAAAAAAAAACAGGAGTGAAAAATTGGGGCCTAAGTGCAATGTCATATGGTGCCATTGGATGCCACAGTACTACGGAGGTTTTCTTCATTACAGTTAATGTGTCTAGACAGAAGTGTGACTAGAAATTTCTAGGTCCGATTGCAAAATCTATAACAATACCCCCTAGATACTATGTACCATATAAATTAGTGTCTTCTTACAGTACTAGGCCTGAGTTTGGCCATTACCTCTGCAAGCTCAGGCTTCTAGGGGCGTTATCTCTGTCACACTACATCCAGTAAAACATAGACTTGGCTAAAGAGCCCATCTAAGATTTTAAAAAAGTAAAAATATTTGATATGTACATCATATAGACCTAATAAACTTAAAAGAGAAAGATTGTTCCTCTTCATGTTGGATAGAGATTTGGGGATAATAAACTCATAAAAAGATTTGTTAGGTCTGTAAAACAAACAGGCAAGAAGCCCGATTTATTGCTTCATGACCAGATCATTTTTTGTGCAAAAAATCACAGCTACATCTATGAAAATGTAAAAAAGTTATGGCTTTTAGAAGAAGAGGAGGGAAATAGATAATCCAAGTGTTAAGTAATACAAAATATAGTTAGAATAAATAAAGCAATACAAGGGTAAACGCGAAAATAAATTCCTGAAGGATCTAAGAATATAAAGGTTTTCGTACACTAGTGGTATATAATATTCACTAAACAGGATTTCGGACTAACGTAAACCAAGGGGACAGTCGGAAAATACGAAGAAGAGGGGAAGGGAAAAAACTCCGACCATAAAGTCCCAAATGTCAGGTGCAGTGGAAAAATATATATTTTATTGATTACAGGTGACAAAAATGGATAGCAAACAATGTCATTGATTATAAAACATTAAAACCATCTATAAACAGGAGCGCAAGCCGGGATATATATAGAAAAATTCATGATGGGAACAGCCAATCAATAGACAAAAAATCGAATCAATGGACAACAAGTTATATATATACATATGACCGTCACATATAGTAGAATATAATATATATTATATACATGTGTATATAGGCATATCGGTGGTATAAACACAATAAAATCACATGTAAGATAAATGAAATGTAAAAGTATATAAAGTGCTAGTGCATGTATATATCTCTCTCTCCCAAGATGTGCAAAATTGCAACATATATAAAAGGGGAGGGGAGGCTATGTGATGGCCAATTACAACAAAAAATAGTCAGGAAATTATTATAGTGAAGTAAACTCCAAGGCAAAGTATGCACAAAGAATGCTCATTGACCAATAGACCACATAATTGGCATGTATCGTAATTATGGGATACTTACAATCAATCAACAAAGTTCCCAGTCCCGGGCTGCGTCCACCCCGACGCGCATTTCGGCAAGCGCCTTCGTCAAGGGGTATAGTTAGAGTAAGCAGAAACGTTAAAAATAAAACGTGAAAAATTCAACCAGATTATATTAGTAACATTCCTTTTTTATTCTGTACTAAAATGGGTTATCACTGGCATTGATCACTTATGCATCACTTTGACAATAACATTACAAGCCCCCCAAAAATCTGTGCAAAGTTGTCCATAGCCTTTACAGGATAATCAGTTGCTGCTCATTTCTGCATCAGAAGTGAGCGGTGCCAATGACTTTACAAACCCACAACGTTCACCTCTTATGCAGAAATGAGTGGCAGCTGATCACCCCTTAGAAGGCTATGGTCTAGTTTGCTCAGATTTGTTTTAATTCTATCTTTTGTTGGCCAAATGCTAAGTTAAAATTTTTTGTAAGTAGTCTGTATGAAAAATTTTCAACCATTTTGCTGCTGAAGATTATCTGAAAGTCCTTTACTAGCTGAGAGATCTGCAAAAAAAATTCAAATTCATTAAAGCTCTTGCTGCTGGTTCTGACAGTTTTCTCAGCTCCCTCTACCTTTTCTTAGTGTTAGAGATAGCAGGAGGGTGGGTGTCATACTCACTTCTATAGTAGAAAAAGGTGAGAGTATCTTGAGTAGCACAGAAAACAGGATATAGACAAGGAAGAAAGCACTTGGAGAGGAAATAACTGCCGTTCTTCAGCTCTGTAGGTATAAGTGAAAACATCAGCATGTTGGATATACACAGAGCTCACTTCCAGCCTATATTACTGAGAAGGACACTCCCTCAAGAGCTTGGATCAGGCTGTGAGCTTCATACAAAGGGTCTAAAAATGAATGAAGTAATGAAAGTTGCAGACTGAAGCTTAGTGAAAGTTTAACACTAACATATGTAAAAATCATATTTTCCATGGCAAAGATGTCCATTGCCTTCAAGCTTTATTTACATAAAACTACAAACCACCCTTAATATTAGTAGCAAACCCCTTTTATATCAGCAGCAATTCACTGCTGCTCTGCCAGTATCTGAAGATTAATAAAATCCTCTTACAGGTTCCCAAAATAGAGATTGTGTTTTTTATTAAGATTTTTGCAGAAAATGCGTTTCCAACACTCCCGAGCAAAGAAAACAGAAAAAGCAATAGACTCCAAGGTTTGCAAAACTGCATGGCATATGCAAGGTGTAGACATTTAATAGCTTCTCACTTAAAAGGAGGATCAAGGGACATTAAAAGTTATTAAACAGCAGCGAAAAGGAAGAGAAACCTTGGCATAAGTGCTTTTATATTCGTCTTAGCTATATATAATAAACAAGGCAGAGAAAGGCTTATCCACTGATAAAGCATTTGTTTTCTTTTCACTCGTGTTTGTAAGAAGCGACCAGAGTGCATCCTTTATTTATTCTACTATTTTTATTATTTTGCGTCATTTCATTTAACCCATGAAAGTAGAAAAATAAACTGTTTATCGATTTAATCACTTTGTCAGAAATAATATGAATGGCAACTTTTACATGAGCCTGAGGAAGCATCTGGACCATGTGGATGGATTGCAGCTCTATTGTGGTTATGTGGTTGACTCATCATGACAATTACTTTTTGTACTAAAGTCGGCAATCTCCACTAAGCTTCAGAAACCATGACCATTACCTGTATTTTTGCTATGGAAAATTTGCCACAAATTTTTCATATGCTGCGGTAGAATTGACTGCTGAAATAGATGGTTGTGCACATTGATTGGTCAGGTCCTCCAGAGTGTGAGGTGCTGTTTGTATGGGGTATATAGAAGGTGAGCCCACGGAGTGAATCCCCTTCTTTGACGTGCCCTTGCCCTATTAATGTATAATTACAGCCATTGGCAGATGTTGTCCTGCTATGTGTTCTTTTCCTACTTATTTCTGTGTAAGATCATATATGTTCAAATAAATGACTTATTCTGCAGGTATTTTTAGGGGTGAGCACAGTCTTTCATGGAGGTACTGTAGGACAGTACACATACAGCAGTTTTCTGTACATTAACTCTTAATCTGTATGTAAAAGATTTTAAATACACGATGACAGCTTATATTTCCAAATTCAGTGTGAATTTATTACTGTGACTGTTTTGTGAATAGGGGACCTTTTATCATATGCTGTGGATTTTTAATGAACTGATATTTCATTTTTAGTCACCTTTCCAATGTTTTTTTTTATAAAATTTGAAATTATTAACAGGGTTCACCTTTTTCCTAACTATTGTGTGAGGCAAAATACATAAAGTTGCTCATACGTGTGGCATCCGTGTTTTTCACGGACACCACACGTACCCATTATACCCTATAGTGATCTTCACATGTCCGTGTTTTCACATAGACCATGTGTCTGCGTGAACCACACCGAGACATGTCCTTTCTTTCCAATAGCATGGATGACAAGGGCCAATACAAGTCTATGGGTCCGTGCTGTACATCTTTACATTGTAAAGTATAGGAGAAGCTTTGTAATTTCATCCTTTATTTATCCATGTTGAAAAAACACGAATGGCACATTGCAGACACACTGATCAGGTGAGATGCCGGGTGTCGGACCCCGCCCAATCAGACATTGATGACCTATCCTAAGGTTAGGTCATCAATAAAAAAAGTAGTGGACAACCTCTTTAATTATGCAAAGAAACAGATATTCCACCTGCAAGATCGTAATGGCAAACAATTTTGCTGGTGAAACAGCTGTTTCCTTACAAAATTAAGCGTTCATGAAGCAGTGAAAAGACCACAGCAGCGCAGGGCACCACGATTTTCAGCTGCACTGCTTGTGAACGTGGGCTTAAAGGAACAAAACCATTAAAGGGAATCTGTCACCAGGTTTTTGCTACCCCATCTGAGAGCAGCATGATGTAGGGAAAGAGATCCTGATTTCTGTGACGTGTCACTTACTTTGCTGATTGCTGTAGTTTTGATAAAATCACAGTTTTATTTGCACAGATCTACCAGTTCTCTGAATGCTGAGCTCAGTATAACCCCAATCACACCACTGATTGACAGCTTTCTGTGTACACTGTGCATAGGCAGAAAACTGCCAATCAGTGGTAGAGGCGGGGTTATACAGAGCTCATAAATATAGACTACTTAACAGCAGATTTGCTAGTCCTCTAGTTATACAAGTTCTTCTCACAAAATGAGAATATCATCAAAAGGTTAATTTATTTCAGTTCTTCAATACAAAAAGTGAAACTCATATATTATATAGAGTCATTACAAACAGAGTGATCTATTTCAAGTGTTTATTTCTCTTAATGTTGATGATTATGGCTTACAGCCAATGAAAACACAAGTCATTATCTCAGTAAATTAGAATACTTTATAACAAAAACTTGAAAAAAATTTTTATAATCTGAAATGTTGGCCTACTGAAATGTATGTTCAGTAAATGCACTCAATACTTGGTCGGGGCTCCTTTTGCATCAATTACTGCGTCAATGCGGCGTGGCATGGAGGCGATCAGCCTGTGGCACTGCTGAGGTGTTATGGAAGCCCAGGTTGCTTTGATAGCAGCCTTCAGCTCGTCTGCATTGTTGGGTCTGGTGTCTCTCATCTTCCTCTTGACAATACCCCATAGATTCTCTATGGGGTTAAGGTCAGGCGAGTTTGCTGGCCAATCAAGCACAGTGATACTGTTTTTGTAAAAACAGGTATTGGTACTTTTGGCAGTGTGGACAGGTGCCAAGTCCTGCTGGAGAATGAAATTTCCATCTCCAAAAAGCTTGTCGGCAGAGGGAAGCATGAAGTGCTCTAAAATGTCCTGGTAGATGGCTGCACTGACTTTGGTCTTGATAAAACACAGTGGACCTACACCAGCAGATGACATGGCTCCCCAAACCATCACCGATTGTGGAAACTTCACACTAGACCTCAAGCAGCTTGGATTGTGTGCCTCTCCACTCTTCCCCCAGACTCTGGGACCTTGATTTCCAAATGAAATTCAAAATTTACTTTCATCTGAAAACAACACCTTGGACCATTGAGCAACAGTCCAGGTCTTTTTCACCTTGGCCCAGGTAAGATGCTTCTCGCATTGTTTATTAGTCATAAGTGGCTTGACACAAAGAATACGACACTTGTAGACCAGGTCCTGGATACGTCTGTGTGTGGTGGCTCTTGAAGCAATGACTCCAGCAGCAGTCCACTCCTTGTGAATCTCGCCCAAATTTTTGAATGGCCTTTTCTTAACAATCCTTTCAAGGCTGCAGTTATCCCGGTTGCCTGTGCACCTTTTTCTACCACACTTTTTCCTTCCACTCAGCTTTCCATTAATATGCTTGGATACAGCACTCTGTGAACTGCCAGCTTTTTTTTAGCAATGACCTTTTGTGGCTTATCTTCTTTGTGGAGTGTGTCAATGACTGCCTTCTGGACATCTGTCAAGTCAGCAGTCTTTCCTATAATTGTGGAGCCTACTGAAACAGACTAAGGGACCTTTTTAAACACTTAGGAAGCCTTTGCAGGTGTTTTTTGTTTATTATTATAATTTACTGAGATAATGACTTTTCTATTTTCATTGCCTGTAAGCCATAATGATCAACATCTCAGTAAATTGGAAAAATTAACAAAAAAAACACCTGCAAAGGCTTCCGATGTGGTTAAAAGGTCCCTTAGTTTGTTTCATTAGGCTCCACAATCATGGGGAAGACTGCTGACTTGACAGATGTCCAGAAGGCAGTCATTGACATACTCCACAAGGAGGGTAAGCCACAAAAGGTCATTGCTAAAGAAGCTGGCTGTTCACAGAGTGCTGTATCCAAGCATACTAATGGAAAGTTGAGTGGAAGGAAAAAGTTTGGTAGAAAAAGGTACACAAGCAAGCGGGATAACTGCAGCCTTGAAAGGATTGTTAAGAAAAAGTCCATTCAAAAATTTGGGGAAGATTCACAAGAAGTGGACTGCTGCTGGAATCATTGCTTCAAGAGCCACCACACACAGAAGTTTCCAGGACATGGGCTACAAGTTTCTCATTCCTTGTATCAAGCCACTCATGACCAATAGATAACGCCAGAAGCGTCTTACCTGGGCCAAGGAGAAAAAGACCTGGACTGATGCCCAGTGGTCCAAGGTGTTGATTTCAGATGAAAGCAGATTTTTCATTTCATTTGGAAATCAAGGTCCCAGAGTCTGGAGGGAGAGTGGAGAGGTACACAATCCAAGTTGCTTGAAGTCTAGTATGAAGTTTCCATAATCAGTGATGGTTTGAGGAGCCATGTAATCTGCTGGTGTAGGTCTACTGTGTTTTATGAATACCAAAGTCAGCCCAGGCGTCTACCAGGAAATTCTGGAGCACTTCATGCTTCCCTCTGCCGACAAGCTTTTTGGAGATGGAAACTTCATTCTCCAGTGGGACTTGGCACCTGTCCATACTGCGAAAAGTACAAATACCTGGTTTAAAAACAACAGTATCACTGTGCTTGATTTGCCAGCGAACTCACCAGACCTTAGCCCCATAGAGAATCTATGGGGTATTGTCAAGAGGAAGATGAGAGACACCAGACCCCACAATGCAGATGAGCTGAAGGCTGCTATCAAAGCAACCTGGGCTTCCATAACACCTCAGCAGTGCCACCGGCTGATCATCTCCATGCCATGCCACATTGATGCAGTAATTATTGCAAAAGGAGCCCCGACCAAGTATTGAGTGCATTTACTGAACATACATTTCAGTAGGCCAACATTTCAGATTTTAAAAACATTTTTCAAGCTCTTGTTATAAAGTATTCTAATTTACTGAGATAATGACTTTTGTGTTTTCATTGGCTGTAAGCCATAATCATCAACACTAACAGAAATAAACACTTGAAATAGATCACTCTGTTTGTAATGACTCTATGTAATACACTGTGTGCAGAATTATTAGGCAAGTTGTATTTTAGAGGATTATTTTTATTATTGATCAACAACTATGTTCTCAATCAACCCAAAAGACTCATAAATATCCAAGCTTAATATTTTTGGAAGTTGGAGTGTTTTTTTTTAGATTTGGCTATCTTAGGAGGATATTTGTGCAGGTAACTATTACTGTGCGGAATTATTAGGTAACTTAATAAAAACCCAATATAATCCCATCTCACTTGTTTATTTTCACCATGTAAACCAATATCAGTGCACAAAATTTAGAAATAAACATTTCTGACATGCAAAAACAAAATCCCCAAAAATTAGTGATCAATATAGCCACCTTTCTTTATGATGACACTCAACAGCCTTCCATCCATAGATTCTGTCAGTTGCTTGATCTGTTTTCGATCAACATTGTGTGCAGCAGCCACCACAGCCTCCCAGACACTGTTCCGAGAGGTGTACTGTTTTCCCTCCCTGTAGATCTCACATTTTATGATGACCCACAGGTTCTCTGTGGGGTTCAGATTAGGTGAACAAGGGGGCCATGTCATTATTTTTTCTTCTTTTAGACCTTTACTGGCCAGCCACGCTGTGGAGTAGTTGGATGCATGTGATGGAGCATTGTCCTGCATGAAAATCATGTTTTTCTTGAACGATACCGACTTTTTCCTGGACCACTGCTTGAAGAAGTTGTCTTCCTGAAACTGGCAGTAGGTCAGGGAGTTGAGCTTCACTCCTTCCTCAACCCGAAAAGGTCCCACAAGTTCATCTTTGATGATACCAGCCCATACCAGTACCACACCTCCACCTTGCTGGCGTCTGAGTCGGAGTGGAGCTCTCTGACCTTTACTGATCCAGCCTCTGGCCCATCCATCTGGCCCGTCAAGAGTCACTCTCATTTCATCAGTCCATAAAACCTTTGAAAAATCAGTCTTAAGATGTTTCTTGGCCAATTCTTGACATTTTATCTTATGTTTCTTGTTCAAAGGTGATCGTTTTTCAGCCTTCCTTACCTTGGCCATGTCCCTGAGTATTGCACACCTTGTGCTTTTTGATACTCCAGTAACGTTGCAGCTCTGAAATATGGCAAAACTGGTGGCAAATGGCATCTTGGCAGCTTCATGCTTGATTTTCCTCAATTCATGGGCAGTTATTTTGCGCCTTTTTTGGCCAACACGCTTCTTGCGACCCTGTTGACTATTTGCCATAAAACGCTTGATTATTCGGTGATCACACTTCAAAAGTTTGGAAATTTCAAGACTGCTGCATCCCTCTGCAAGACATCTCACAATTTTGGACTTTTCAGAGCCCGTCAAATCTCTCTTCTGACCCATTTTGCCAAAGGAAAGGAAGTTGCCTAATAATTAAGCACACCTTATATAGGGTGTTGATGTCATTAGTCAACACCCCTCCTCATTACAGAGATGCACATCACCAGATTTACTTAATTGGTAGTTGGCTCTCAAGCCTATGCAGCTTGGAGTAGGACAACATGTATAAAAAGTATCATGTCATCAAAATACTCATTTACCTAATAATTCTGCATACAGTGTATATGAGTTTCACTTTTTGGATTGAAGAACTGAAATAAATTAACTTTTTCATGATATTCTAATTTAGTGAGAAGCACTTGTAATCTCCTGCTGAAAAAAACAGTGATTTTGTCAAAACAACAGAAAGCAGCCCAGTAAGTGACTTATCACTGGAATAAATTTCTCCGTCTTTACATTATGCTGCGCTCAGATTAGGAGGCAAAACCCTCGTGACAGATTCTCCCTTTTATAAATACTGATTTCTCCATTGTGAGTAAAAAACATTGTTAAAATTCTAGAAAAACACAATGAGCTTTAATTAAGGATAATTGCCAAAAAAGAAGAAACATAAAAATAGCTGTACTGCTAATATAATAACTGAAATAAATTCCACTGTCTAATAATTACTACAGGGGGGTTAATAGCAGGTATACTTGAGCGATTACTTCTGTTATGTTACGGTCTCAGAATTTCCATTGTCTTCCACAGATAATTTCTTGATGGAAATAAACTCACTGCAATGTTCTTTTCAGACTTCTATAATAAGCTTATTACAATTCATCAGTGACTATATTTTTGTTAGTTGTTCTATTGGGTTATAGGAGAGAAATGAAACACAAGTAGCTTTTTGCTCTCTCACACGAAATCCCCCAGAGATGTGCAGGATTTTGTCCACTATTACACAGCTCATTATAGCTCTACTTGCAATTCAAAGAAACTTTCTTCCTTGCGATGTGAAATTAACAAGTAGGCAAGCATCTGTGATCTAACTGGCATTAAGAAAGCGGCAAGGATGAAATTAGACCAGCTCATTACTGACAAGGAGGTAAGGAAAGTGATCAAACGACTTTTAAGCAATAAAGCATCAGTCCCAGATGGCTTTAATAATCTTTATTAAAAGGACGTCTGAACAATTTTTTTTACTAATGCAAGATTTCTCTAATGCTCTAAATGGACCATTCATTCGCACATGGACAACCTTGACTTTATTTGGAAAGAGACCCACAGGGCTGTGTATATTTCACTGGGGTAGAAAATTTATGTGAAAAATGAATAACAGCTATCTAACCCAAGGGAAATAGACACTTCAACTTGACTAATCTTGAACTTCCCATTGTAAAATTCTAGAATAATAGGTCTGTAAGAGCGCAGAGGATTTTTATCAGCCAGAGACTCGACTGTTCGGTGTCCAACCTCAATAACCTAGCGTTCTGAGCTCGTGGCAGGAGAGGCACTTGAGTGTCAGTGCAGTCAAAAAAGAGAAGGGGAAAGGAAAATAATTAAGGGTAGGTTTATATGGACTGACCGGTGGCACAATACAACTACTGATCGGTAAATTATTACCAATTGGCAGTTGTTAAAATGCTCTGTGTGCGTAAGTTGCCATAGTTCTCAGGAGCTCGAGTCCTGTTTACACTGCACTGCTGAGGACAATGATTTTTTGCGCTGTGCAAAAGATCATTTTACCCGTGTACACGGCAAGATAATCGTGAAACAAGCGTTTTTAACAACCATCATTCATGATCATCTTGCACTGTAAATGTAGCTTCCGTCCACTACTTGGACAACCCCATCTTGATTTAAATGTTTGACCAATATAAAATAAAAAAGCCTATACTCACCTCCTGTGCCGCCGTTCCAGCGTGTCAGCACTCACGGTCCCGGAGCAGCCGTGCTGTTGTTGTGACACGTGACTCCGGCTCCGAATCAGTGCTGCCATCACTGTCTCTGCCTTCGGACAAATCAAACATGAAGAGGAAGTCCGTGCTGCGGCTGCTCTCTGACTTCCTCTTCATTTTCAGTTCGACAGAAGGCTGGGACAGTGATGCCAGCCCTGATTTGGCGCCGGCGTCACGTGTCACAACAACAACATGGGAGCCCCGGGGAGAGCGAGTGCCGACACAGCGGGAACACAAGCACGGTAGGTATCGGGGACAAGCGTGGGGGATGACAAGGAGTTGTCCAAGTAGTGGACAACTTCTTTAAGGTCGCCTCTAATATCTTCCAAGAAAGACCGTGGCAGTAATTTTTTTAACTTAGCAAGAACATTCTTGTACAATAAAATAATTTGATATGACATTAACGTATTGACTTTGCAACAGAAAGACACATTTTACAAAAGACTATGCAGGACAATTGAGAGGTTGTGATAACAATTGGCTTAATTGGCGAAGAGAGATAATTAGACACCAAAATATAGTGGTCATATTCATGTGGCGCCTCATGGTGCCAACTTCTAGAACTTTTAAATTGAGGACTGAAAACTTTTACTATTAAATTAACCTTTTTTTACGGTGGTAATTTTTAATCCTATGAGTAGTTGTCTTGCACTACAATAATAAAAAATTTACAACTACGGTCTCATATTTACTACCTAGATAATACAAGCAGTAACTGGATCTCTGATGTTTGTGTGCTTGCGAGAGATAGATTGACAAAAACTGAGCAAATAGAGCTTCATATTACATTTACTTGCTCATGAAAGCATACTGTACTATGTAAAAAAATTAGAGTATAAATATATCGATTCCAACAGTTGTAGATGCAACTAGCCCCCATAACCCTAGGAACCCACCAACCCCATATCCACCTGCTATAATTTATATGTACATAACACTACTGAAAAAAGTACACTTCCCTTACTCCTGACATTGGAAATACATGTTTAGAGAATCCCCTAGTAAATTGCATTTATTAGTTATGTGTTTACTATCCAAAGGTGGTGCACATATATAGAAAGCAATTTTTACTATAGGGTTATGATTGAGGTGACAGACAGTGAAGTAACTAGAGGTGCTGGACTTTTTACCAAAGTTTGAAATAGTATCCCCATTACCATTTACCAGAAATCTCCCACTGAACATCAACCAGCTCAGAAAATTCCCCACATTCAGCTATCCACCCTTGTTAAAGCTCAGAGTTTATAGAAGGAGCCCACAAATCCCTCAGGAATTGAGGAGTGTTTGTGTGGAAGAATGGGCCAGAATCACACCTGAGCAATGCAAGCGACTAGTTTCTCCATACAGGAGGAGTCTTTAAGCTGTCATCACTAACAAAGGATAAATTACTTTAAAGGGGTTTTCCCATGAACAAAAGTTAATTTTAATCAATAGATCTTGGAATAATAATAATTTCTACAATTGGATGTGATTCAATAAAATGTTCCTGTGCTGAGATAATCTTATAAATGTGCCCCTGCTGTGTACTGTGTAATGGTTGTGTCTGACTGTGCAGGGACATGGTCTGATCATACCACAGCTCCTGAGGAGGGGGGTAGAAGTATACTGAGATTAAAGCACAGGATCGCAGCTGATTCTTTCTTTGAAGTAAAACATTGTTTAAAAACAGGTAGGGAAATGTTTTACCTCACAAAAAGAATCAGCTGTGATCCTGTGGGGCCCTGTCTGTATCTTCTCTTTTGCGTCCCCCCCTGCCCAGGAGCTGTGGTATGATCAGACCATGTCCCTGCACGGTCAGACACATCCATTACACAGTACACAGCAGGGGCACATTTATAAGATTATCTCAGCACAGGAACATTTTATTTAAACACATCCAATTGTGGAACTTATCATTATTCCAAGATCTATTGATTAAAATTAACTTTTGTTCGTGAGAAAACCTCTTTAAGTTTCAGCAAGCAAAAATCAATACTATTTCCACTGTGTCATTTCTCATTATTACACATAACGTAATTTATGGACATCTGTGGTTTGATTTCTTTGCCTGTGTGGACTGGATGGATTGTTACCGACATCTGGAGAGAATTTCATGTCAGTAGCACCTTTAAAAATACATTTACTGAGAAAATTGATGGCGTGTTCAATACTTATTTCACCTGTTGAAATACAGTATTTACAGTATATCTTCTATGGATAGCTCAGAAGTAAAAGTACTGTCTTAGGGACATTATACATCTTACATATGCAATATAAGATGTCTGCAGACATTCTGGGTGAGTTATCTGTATAGAATTCACATTGTGCCTCTTTGTACCTGCAGCGCAGACAGACTCTCTGTTTTAGAAGCTTTTTTTTCCCCTGGGTGGCCACTATAAGGGTGTAATTTCGATTATTTATCAAATCATTGTGGCGAGCTCTAGTAGCATGAAATTGCTATGTATGAATAGAACAAGAGAAACAATGCTGGGCAAAAACTATAAATCATTTGCTGCCACACTAGTTATAGCACGCACATAGCTTTTTATTCTGCGCCTCACCTGCCAATTCCCTGCTTCTTTTTATCTCATTTACTTTGGAGAGGTTGCAGTCAAAGTAGAACTGTATAACCGTATGACAAGATTGCATTGGTCTTACAAGAGAAGGAGCTTTGCAGATAGAGATGAGTGACCTCCATAAGTGAAATACAAGGGTCTTGAAGAACAGGAAGCCTTAGGTTTATGAGTTACATGTTACATGTCCTTTTGTGCACAACTGGAATTGGGCAAATGTTAGTATCCCAACTGTTGCTTATAACCGACATGAAGATGAGATGTCGGTTAGCACTTTACGTTGCAGATAAAGGGATGTGATTGTTCTAAACATCTGCTCATTGTATGAATCCAATGTATAAACTCTTCTAGCTCTTGTAAGATGTGATTTATGCTTCTTCACTAATGAGTGTTTAGTATACAGAATGTGAAATCAACGCATTGACAAATGATAGGCATTGATGCAGGATTCTTTTAATTAGCTGACCAAATGACTAAACCATGGCTGTTTCATCAGGAGACCTAGTAAATGTTCATTTACCCATTTATGAAGATTCTCACATGACTTTAAAGCATGATTGGAGACCACTACGGATGAAGCTTTATTGGTGAAGTGTTGTTTTCTGCCGTCAGATTCAAAATGGCATTCAAAACTTGTGATGTATTTAAAAAAAATAACATTATGTGCATTCTTAAAGAATAAAATGACAATTAAATATTAAACTGCTGTTAGTACTAGAAATGGGCGGAACTTTTGAAACTCATAAATTCACCGCCCCCCCCTCTCGAAAAAAAAAATTGATATACGGCTAATAAATTTGCATCAATCTCAATACTGGAAAGCTTGTAATTGCTTGGAAACTAAATAAGAGGAGAGGAGAGAGAACCCCATTGACCAAAAGAGTTTACACGCTACTCTACAGAAGAGAGAGAGAGAGGACCCTGCTGATCATAAGAGCTTACACTCTTCAGGCGAGAGAACCCCGCAGACCTTAAGAGTTTACACTGTACAGGTTTGAGAGAAAGAACCTTGTTGACCAAAAAGAGCTTACACTCTACATAGGAAAGCCCTGCTGATTATAAGAGCTGACACTCTACATAGGAAAGCCCTGCTGATTATAAGAGCTGACACTCTACATAGGAAAGCCCTGCTGATTATAAGAGCTGACATTCTACAGGAGAGAGAACCCCCACAGACCATAAAAGTCTAAATTCTACAGGTGTGAGATAAAGAACTTCGTTGACCAAAAGAGCTTACATTCTACAAAGGAGAGCCCCGCTGACCATAACTGCTTACACTGTAAAGGCACGAGAGAGAGGATCTTGCTGACCATAAAAGCTTACACTCTACAGGAAAGATATGCTTACCGAGTGACTCTGGAGATGCAAAACGACTCTGCCACACAAACTGTGCTCTGCTGGGACTCACTGATCTGTGTTGGCCCAGGTACTGGCCACCACAATATAAGGAATGATAATCCATAAGATGTCATAGTTGCAAGGCATTACCACACAGAAATGCAAAATAACGCTAGCCTCTGATGCTTTAGCAGGGTGGGAAATAGTGCCGGGCGAACCTTGAATCGAATCCCAACATGTTCGAATTCACATGAATCTAGTAATTTCAGGAAATTCAACTCAAACTCGATCCTTCACCGATCCATCATCTCATCTCCAGTGCCTATTGATGCTATGTATGAAACCCTACAACATTGCACACAATTCTGCATTAAGCTTATAATACATATTGAGATGGATAAATGGCATGAAGAGAGAGATGACCCCGTTGGCCATAAGAGCTTCCATGCTACAGGAGACGGGACCCTACTGACCATAAGACTATTACATTCTACAGAAGAGGGAGACTTACCCAGTGACTCTGGAGATGGAAAACAACTCTGCTATACAAACTGTCCTCCTCTGGGAACTGCTGATCTGTGATGTCCCGGGTAATGTCCACCAGGTCATAGCTTCAGGGAATTATGGGCAACACAAAATTACATTAGCCTGCTCTCTGATGATTGTAAAACCGCAAATTTCACAAAATTCGACTCAAGCTCGACCCTCTCATCTATCCAACTAGAATAAAAACTAGAAGGAAAAAGAGTCTTCTGCTTTGCCTCCCCTAAACAGTATACCTATTAGCTCATGGGATTCCCATCTTCTGGGTAATTGGTTCTCGGTCACACTTTAGTCCAGCAGTAGTTTTGATTCAAAACCAGCGGAAAAGAAGGTTTATTATTTTCAGACAAAGCAAATCAAATGGATCACAGTATGACAAAACAAAGCTAATCCTTGGCCGTCTGGCTTTTAAATAAACACACTAGCTCTTTCCTAGATACGCTGGCGGTTGACACATTGCTCAGTGTCTATATACTGTTCCTCACAGTGATGATGATGATGATTCACACAGACCTTGGCACAGCCTCACCTGAACTATTACTTTGCGACCAGATTCATTTATATAGACAATATCTTTATATGTTCCTATGAACATATTCAGACTGCTCCTTCGTTAACAGTTTTGATTACCGGTTATTTACTGCAGAAGCCAAAGGCCAATAATTACAAATCATGTATATTACGGTATATAATACTTGTAGTGTAAATGCTCCTGTCTAACAGTCATTTACTAACCTGGTGAGGAATTTTAATTGCCCAGCATTACTGAGTTAATCAAGTCTTCCAGGTTATTGGGTCATTCAGGAGTATCTTAGGAGCAATTCTGTTAACATAACTATAATAGGGAAGAAATATTAATTTGTGTGTATTAAAGAATGGAATATATACGTACATAAATGTATACATACACATATATATGTACAAGAATATCAAACTGTCCAGCATAACTGTTTGCTATATTGTTATTTTCATTTCTAATGTAGTAAGGAAATGATCCAATATTTCATCAGAGATGATTGGATGCAAAATGGTTACAAAACATCCCGCGTCCACAGACAGGCCGCAGGAAATTAGAGTTAATCTAAATCTTCCAGTTTAGTCCAAGTTTACACTATAGCTGTGTAAAAGTTTGACATATACGCTGGGAAACCCCTTCAAAGTACACCTTACATGCCCATACACATTCATCACCCTGACATGCAAAAAAGAAAGTTTGATAGACTGGATATGTAACCAGATTTTACTGTACAAGCTGAATACATTATTAAATTGCTTCCTTAGACATGATGAGGCCGGTGTACTTATTTTGATAATCCATATCAGAATGTACAGTATGTATAATTTTTCTTGAAACTCAATCTCCACTCAACTAGCCTGACTGGCAGCTCCTTATTGTACCGTCTTCCTCTTGCTGCCGAGATCTCACGCTGCTCAGTACAAGCTCTGGTTCAAAGGCTGGGTAGGGGAGATTGAATACATTTGGACTCAATAGCTCTCTCCATCTTCAGCTGGACTCATAAAATGTTCATTTTCATATCGAATTATAGAGCCATTCTGAAATCATTTTTTTACAGTTAGTCCACCAGACTTAACAGGTTTAGGGGAATCTCTTTGCATCATGAAATTTGATAACAGGTCCGCTTTCAAAAATGCCATCATGGTTAGAATGAAATAACTGAGAAAATTCCCTTAACATATAAATAGTAATGGAAAATGTTTTATGCAGTACATTAATTTTTTGTTCCAAATAGAGACAGTTTATGTTTGGTAGGAAAAAGACAGACTACCAAGTGATCTACCATTCTAGTACAGCATGACATCTATGCAGATGATTAGACATAGATAAATTCTGTTTGGGGGCGATTTTCTGGAAATCAAACATTGTTTCTCTCTCACTTTCTTTTGCTCTACTTTCAGGTGCAACACGATTTATTAATCTTAAAAATTCCAATTGGAACAACATTTTCATAAAAGAAAGAAAAGTAAATCTTGTCCTCTGTGTTGCAATTAGATTGCATTACAGGTGTTGGGTACAGAAAGTCCATGGAGTCTTTCGCTAACATTTACCCACTTGGGGCCAGTGTGACTAGAGGAATGTGTAGCTTACAGTACCTAATTCTCAAAGACAGATAGATAGATAGATAGATAGAGAGATAGATATATGGATAGATAGATGGATAGATAGATGGATACATAGATGGATAGATAGATAGATAGATAGATAGATCGATAGATAGATCGATAGATATGAGATAGATAGATATGAGATAGATAGATAGATATGGATAGAGATAGATAGATAGATAGATAGATAGCTGGTGGGAGCACATGAAACTGGCCAATTTGTCCCCTAAGTACCTACATTTTAGAAGTATAGCCTATTTGACAATCCATAATTAAAATGTACATATTCAGTGTGTGCATAAATCTTGGTTCTTTGGTTTGTAGAAAGATACATGCATTAGTTGCATAAATTAGTAGTACATTTGTTATTTTATGTATATCCTGAGTGGTTATCTTGGAAGCCAAGGCTTTGAAGATGAGAAAGCAAAAGGAGTTTGCATAAAAATTTGTACTGTTAAGGGGAACTTGACAGGTCCTCCATGCCCATCAACCCTCCAGCATTTGTTTATTCTTGCTAAATTCCCTGCCTGACCAGCCCTTTATAGTGTTTAACATCTAAATACATGCTTCCAAAAAGTGAAGAAGATGTCTTATTCACTTCCGGATATATGCAGTGCACCCCTGAAGCTGGGAAGAGTACATTGGGTTTCAGAGGGGCAATGACGTGGGTGAAGAAATCCGCGTGCATGCACGGGATTTGCAGAGAGCTAGCGATGACACCGGCTCTTGTAAATCATGAGACCTTGAATCCAATGATGTATCACTTAGTTTACTGGATGCAGTCGTTCTGACACAATCAGCATTTTTAGATTTAATAATGCAGCAGAGCTGAGAAAGCTAACCCCGCCCACACCAGGCTCTCTGTGTACAAAGTCTATAGACAATGAACTGCTTATCACAGAAGGGTGCAGAGTCAAACTAGCATGCTAACTAATTTCCCAACCACCATTTCCCATACTTCTGAAGTATATGAGAGTGAGCTAAAGTCATTTTGTGTGGTGACCACAAGAACCTCCCTATAATGCCCTGCAGCTATGACATCAGGCAGATTATTATACCTTGGTGGTCAAGACGTGAGCCATCACAGATCAGTGGCTCCCAGTGGTGCACAGTTTGTACAGTAGAGTTGTTTTCCATCTGCTGTGTAACTGGGTAAATCTCTCTACTGTAGAGTATAAGCGCTTATAGTCAGCAGGGTCCTCTCTCTTTCTCTTGTAGAATGTAAGCTCTTATGATGAGTGAAAGCGCTTATAGTCAGCAGGGCCCTCTCTCTTTCTCTTGTAGAATGTAAGCTCTTATGATGAGTGAAAGCGCTTATAGTCAGCAGCGTCCTCTCTCTTTCTCTTGTAGAATGTAAGCTCTTATGATGAGTGAAAGCGCTTATAGTCAGCAGCGTCCTCTCTCTTTCTCTTGTAGAATGTAAGCTCTTATGATTAGTGAAAGCGCTTATAGTCAGCAGGGCCCTCTCTCTTTCTCTTGTAGAATGTAAGCTCTTATGATTAGTGAAAGCTCTTATAGTCAGCAGGGTCCTCTCTCTTTCTCTTGTAGAATGTAAGCTCTTATGATCAGTGAAAGCGCTTATAGTCTGCAGGGTCCTCTCTCATTCTCTTGTAGAATGTAAGCTCTTATGATCAGTGATAGCGCTTATAGTCAGCAGGGTCCTCTCTCTTTCTCCTGTAGAATGTAAGCTCTTATGATCAGTGAAAGCGCTTATAGTCAGCAGGGTCCTCTCTCTTTCTCCTGTAGAATGCAAGGTCTTATGATCAGTGAAAGCGCTTATAGTCAGCAGGGTCCTCTCTCATTCTCTTGTAGAATGTAAGCTCTTATGATCAGTGAAAGTGCTTATAATCAGCAGGGTCCTCTCTCTTTCTCCTGTAGAATGTAAGCTCTTATGATCAGTGAAATCGCTTAAAGTCAGCAGGGCCCTGTCTCTTTCTCCTGTAGAATGTAAGCTCTTATGATCAGTGATATCGCTTATAGTCAGCAGGGTCCTCTCTCTTTCTCCTGTAGAATGTAAGCTCTTATGATCAGTGAAAGCGCTTATAGTCAGCAGGGTCCTCTCTCTTTCTCCTGTAGAATGCAAGGTTTTATGATCAGTGAAAGCGCTTATAGTCAGCAGGGTCCTCTCTCTTTCTTCTGTAGAATGTAAGCTCTTATGATCAGTGAAAGCGCTTATAGTCAGCAGGGTCCTCTCTCGTTCTCCTGTAGAATGTAAGCTCTTATGATCAGTGAAAGCGCTTATAGTCAGCAGGGCCCTCTCTCTTTGTCCTGTAGAATGTAAGTTCTTATGATCAGTGAAAGCGCTTATAGTCAGCAGGGTCCTCTCTCTTTCTCCTGTAGAATGTAAGCTCTTATGATCAGTGAAAGCGCTTATAGTCAGCAGGGTCCTCTCTCTTTCTCTTGTAGAATGTAAGCTCTTATGATCAGTGAAATCGCTTATAGTCAGCAGGGTCCTCTCTCTTTCTCCTGTAGAATGTAAGCTCTTATGATCAGTGAAATCGCTTATAGTCAGCAGGGTCCTCTCTCTTTCTCCTGTAGAATGTAAGCTCTTATGATCAGTGAAAGCGCTTATAGTCAGCAGGGTCCTCTCTCTTTCTCCTGTAGAATGTAAGCTCTTATGATCAGTGAAAGCGCTTATAGTCAGCAGGGTCCTCTCTCTTTCTCCTGTAGAATGTAAGCTCTTATGATCAGTGAAATGCTCTCTGTCTTGTAGAGTGTAAAATCTTATGGTTAGCTGGGTTCTCTCTTCTTCTCTTCCTCACATGTATTTTCTATGTAATTACAAGCTTTTCAGTATTAAGATTTGCAAAAATGTGTTCACTGTGAATTAGTTTTTGTATAAAATTTTTCAAAGTCGAAAAATTTGAATTTCAAAAGATCAGCTCATCTAAGGTTCAAACACAATAACTTTGAAATGGGATTTTAAAATAAAGAAATAGAGAAGCTGCAAATACTGTAAAGCAGACAGAAATACTTACCTCTTCTGTCTCCATCCATTCAAGCAGGGTTGCCTTGGCCACAGAGATCATGTGCCATACTTTACTGGCATCACCACTCAACTCTGAGCCATGATAGTAGTACAACATATGACTACTTTGACCACTGATTTAGACCACCACCTTAGTCAAGGACCGAGGGTACAGCGACAGCAACTTTGATGGAGTGGCTGACTTGGGAGTCATAAGAATTGTTAATTTCTTTATGGAATTTGCTGCTTTTGTAACTACTATTAGAATCTAGACATCATATCTGGCTGTTTCATCTTAATTATCAGCGATAGGCAAGGTCTCTTGGTGCCCAAAGCAGAGGGATTAAATTCAGCACTATATCAGTTAATGTATATCGAATGGACAAGAAAACATTAAATTGCCTTGAAGTGAAGCTCTCATCAAAGCCCAGAAGGTACATGTCCAACTGATTACATGACGATATGTAAAGACCACTTGCCCTTTTTTAATCTATAAATCAATAATGATACTAATTAACTAGTAGGGTAGGAAAGCTTGAACAGATCATCCCTAATGTGGATTTACCATTGGTACAGCTTTAACATTTCTTTCAAACATTTTATGTCTATGAGCCTCAGGGGTCAACCTTGACGGGTTTCCTTTGTGCTAATTTCTTTGAGTGCTATGTTACAATATTTTGTAACTATAATTACTTTTCATTTGCTCTTTAACCCCCCTCCATTTTAGAAGTGTTTAAATACACATATGCCGCCAGCTTCTCACCTGCGATATAGTTCCTTTGCAAGTTTTATGATCACTCATAAATGAATTTTGATTCTCATTTTATAGAAGTACTTTGTTGCTTCAGCGCTTGCATTAGGTATTGTATTTTTTTCTCTTGTTTGATTCCTGTTAGCTATTCCATTCCTTAAGAGGAATATAATTTATTCTAATGAAATGTCTACTGAAAACCAAAAGGTGAATTTTCAAAAGAGTAAAATAATTACTTTTTCCTTAAGTAATTTTACTCCATTTATTGGCTCTTAAACCTCGCCACCTTCAACTTACATTTCTGGCTTCCCTCCTCATTGTTCTATGCTTCATTCTAATATTTTTGACTCAAATACATAATATTAAAACACATCCATCAGCCTTTGTTAGGAAATATATAGTCCAGGTACAAAAATTACAGGTCTTGTGTCTTTGAGAGCCCTTGTGTAAGACAAATATATGGGCCCCATTTTCCAATGGTCTTTTACAGGTAGCTTGGCTGCTTTTTAGTTTTATTAAGCCACAGTCTGATCAATGATGTGTAAAATCCCCCTCACGTCTTATCAGAGGCTCAGATTATAGCTCTGGCCCTCTCTAATCATTTCCAGCACAGCTCTGTCAGTTCAGATTGTCTGGTGTATAGAAGCAAAAAAAAATCCACCACGACCCAGTAAGAAATCAGTGCATGCAGAGCTGCTAATTTCCAGTGCAGAACTTAATTATAAACTATAGTCAACTAAACCATCAGTGATAAGATTATCAGGAAATTACCACACGTATACTATAGAAAACCAGCCTAAAGTAATAGACATATGCAGAGCTATCCTGCTAAAATCTTCTAAAATCTTGAAACTCATTTAACCATTCACAAATTATATTAGTTATTAAAGATTATTTCCCAATAAAGTCCCATGTTGATATCTGACTGAGGGAAACATTTAGTTTGTATATTCTCTCTGTATTTATATGGGTTTATTGTTTCTTCCCCAACTCCAAAAATCTAGTGATAGGTTAACTAGCTTGCTATGAAACTGGAAATGAAATGAGATTCAATTCATGATTTGCCCTTACCTTTAATTTATCTGTCTATCTACTGTATCTATCTATCTATCTATCTATCTATCTATCTATCTATCTATCTATCCATCTATCTATATGTCTATCTATCTAATATCCATCTATCTATCTATCTATTTAATATCTATCTAATATCGATCTATTATGTATGTATCTATCTATGCTTTCTATCCATCTAGCCTTTCAAACTATCTATCAAGTAGAAAATCTGTGTGTGGTAGCCCGTTGAATACAAAACCAAATTTTTTACCCGATTTGAGTGAAATTTTGCACGGCCCGTCTTTAACACCAGACTAAAAATGCTGCAAACATTGAAACTCGAAATCTCCCCCTTTTCACAACATTTGGCCCCCTGAATTTAGACTCTATTTAGACTCAAAAAATTGGGCAAGCTAATCCAAGCTAAGAAAGCAAAACTGTTTCAAACAGCTGAGACAAGTGAACAACGCGAGTCCTGACTTGAAAGGAAACGGATGTGACAGGCTGAATCAAAGAGAGCTGAAACATCTGAACAACGGGAACGTCGTCTTCAGGAAAAACAGATGAGACAGGCTGAATCAAGGGAAGCTGAAACATTTGACTGAACAACAGGAACGTCGTCCTCAGGAAAATTGAATGAGAAAGGCTGAAACATATGAGCATCAGGAAATCGGATGAGATAGGCTGAATCAAGAAATGCGATACCATCTGAACACCAAAAACGTCGCCTTCAGGTGAATCAGATGAGAAAGACTGAATCAGGAGATACGGAAACATCTGAACAAAAGGATGAACGGCATCAAAATGACCGCATATGACATATGCAACTTATGCAATCAGGCTGACTTGAGTTTCGAAGCATTTCACTACAACCCAATTCAAGACAATAGGTCACATCTGAAAGTCATAATAGGCAAAAAGGACGTAATATGCAAACATTGTCAAGAAAAAAAATGTAATTATTAATGCCAAACTAACAAGAAAGAAGAGTTGTAAAAACAAATTTTAAACGCTGAAGATGTCAACTTCAGGGTGAAACTGAAAATGCTACCTTGGCAAGCGTAACCAACAATTTAACAGATAATTTTCTGCGAATTAAGCCTAGGGTATTTTGCTGGTACTAAATATATGTGTACCAAGCACAGACCAATTTCATCATCTAGGATAGAAATTGGGAGAACAGCTGAGTAGAATGGCATAGAAAAACTTTATTGTATAAATATTAAAAGACAGTACATCACTTTAGTAACAATGACATATAGATAGGACAAGCGAACATATAATCCCTCATATTGCATATAAATAGGTCTAAACAGAAGGTTCACACCGAGGGTCAGGACATGGTGCTAAAATTAAGACAGGGAGAGGGACATGTATTTGAAATAATTAGGAATCACTCCCATGTGGGTTTTATACTCCCAAAAGTCCTAAAAATCATGTTGCACCAGACTCACCCGGATAGAGAGGGACCCCAGACCTGCAAAAGGTGGAGCAGGGATAGGACGCAGGGTTAGAAAAAGCCTCGACGCGCGTTTCGCCGGTGTTAGGACCTGGCTTTCTCAAGAGGCATCCATTCTAGTGCTTCCAGGACCTTTAAATACACCCCTTTGTGTGTCACATGACACATCATGTGACAATCCAATATGGCCGCCGAGTGATAGATGACGTGCGGCGCATGCGCAACGGCGTCACCCACACTGCGCATCTGTAAGATTAGGACCCATTTAGACAGACTGATAATTGGGAAATAAGTGTTTGTAGGAATGCTCACCCCGATTATCGCCCTGTATAAACAGGCTATCAAACACCTGATGAACAAGCAGAAAACCCATTAGTCGGGTGCACCAATTTTTAAGCAGGCACATTATTCTTTATAAACAGGTTATGTGCTGCCGATAACATGGTGTTCTATACGCACAAAATGATTTGTCATTTAATGACCTGTTTGGTCAATCTGTCCAAACAGGTCATTAAATAACTATGGATTGACTTTCCTGTCCTTTCAGGAACAGTTTTCAGCAAGGCTCTATGTCATAAGCGGCAGAATAATAAGTACAAATGACACTTCTATAAACATCTGATAACATGGGATTCACCAATTGCAATAGATAATGTATCCCCCTGCTTCTTCTTCCCCTCTTTTCACAGTCACCTTTGCACATAATCATACGATGCTTCCATACATAAAATATGGTCAGAGTGTGTCCATTGTGACTCATATACATGTGGATGTCCTTAAACAAAAAGAAGGTAGAGTCTGAAAAACCCCTGCGACCTGGGTCAAAATTGGAAGATTTCTATTTTTGTTTATTTCCAATAAATATTGTGATATGGTAAAAAAATAATTCATTTAATGCAAAAATCTGATTTAAACGATAGGTCATTTTCAGATGACACATCCTCTTTAAGAGTGTATATCAGACTTTACTGTTACTCTGACATTCTAATCACTTATAGGAAGAAATGCATAGACTTGTAATGCAATGCATTATATTTTGATAGCAGAGTTAAAGGGAACCTTCATTCGAATTGTGCTGCCCAAAACACGAGCAGAATGAATCATAGTCTGGCTGCATGATTGCAGCTAAGAGATGCATATTATTCTGAAATGCTTCAGTAGCACCTGGCTGGCTTCTTGCGTCACTCCAGGCAATCGACAAGGCTCTCCCTACTTACACATGTGGGAGTCAATCAACTGGAGCGACGCAGGGAGATTCCAGAATGGGACCTTATTAAAATCATCTCTCTACCTATGCTCCCCTGCCAGATCTTCAAACTATGTTTTCTCTCAAACACTGGAGCATTTCAGAGTAATACATACTTGGCTGCAATTGTATAGCCAGACTCTTGATACATGCTGCCTATGGTTTATGCAGGAAGAATCGAGTGATAGGTTCCCTTTGAAGGAAGTGTATAGTCAGAAAATGACTTATTTCAAGCAGGGTTTTGTGTTACATGTGATTTTAAAAAAAGTTGCCAATTTTTTTTTTCATTCTACGATCTTTATAAAAAAAAAAATCCTGCAATTTTTACAGTGGCCACTAGGGCCTTTTTAGTCTCATACTTCCTGCTTTTTTAGATGGAGTTTACACTGAGGCTCGATTTTGTCAGAAGCAGAGCTACAATGACAGTTAACACTTCTATACACACCTCACCCTGCTCCCCTTCTCTTCACAATGTCTTTGCACATTCTAGCCATGTACACATGCTATTTCTTGAAACGATACAAAGTTAAAAGGGTAGTCCCAGCTCAAAGATCCTATCCCAACGTGTAGTAGGTGTAATAATAATATTAGCAAATGCCTCCAATTAGAAATGTAGTATAGTTCTTCTGATTCGCTATGTTACTTTCCCCCTATAGGACATTGCAGTAGCTAGAGTATCCATGATTACAACCATTAACAGCTTACTCACTGGCATTATGTGAGTGGTCGTAGCCATGAATACCTAAGTTACTGTAATGCGCTGCACATGGGGTAAGCGACATAGCAAATCAGGAGAACTATACTACATTTCTAATTGGAGATATTTGCTGCTATTAGTATTATTATTAATATACCTACTACATATTGAGATAGGAACTTGTGGATGGGAACAGCCCTTTAAAGTTTAAAAAAGTCCCAGTGGCCACTGTGAAGATTGAAAGACTTTTCTATTTTTTTCCTTAATGCAGATTGTGACATGCAAAAAAAAAATGCCCCAAAAAAATCATTTAAAATGAAAACCTGTTTTAAACAATAATAGCATTTTCTGATGACACATTCCCTTTAAACATCATTCCATATAAAGCTAAATACATCTTATAAAAACAAGTATTCAACTGTAATCAGTACAAAGTGTTCCAACCCTTGCTTCAGCCTAGGGGTGCCTACTGGAATAGCACTTCCTACTGTATATAGCTGCGAGTATTATAGATTAGATGACCTGGGCTGGCCAAGAACTTCACTAATTGCTGACTTATCTACAGAGGAACAGATTATGTAAGTAAAATAAATAACAATAGCTCTCCTCCATTTATCCTAACATATGCAAATGCAATTGTGTATGGATACACTCCTCTAAGACCTGCAGCCAACCCTTGGAGTTCTCCAGCTTATCTCTCTCTGCTGCTTTATATTCTGAACGCCTGAGCAATATCATTATTGTTTCTACCAAAGTCGCTAGATTTGTAAACATAATTTTTAATCAATTGTCTTTACTTTGCCATTGATTTTGAAACAAAGATTCTTCAGTCATGTAAAATCAATTGTTCCATAAATGTACATAGAATCAGGATGAGATCTGGTGGAGATAGAGCATCCACATCCTTTGTGTACAGCACATTTTATTTGTTTGTTGTTTTATAGCCTATTGAACTGTGCAAACATATTAAACCGACTTGATAATGATGTGCTTCTCTATTGAGAATATTAATGCTGTCTCCAAACAAATATGCAGCACAGGGAGCAGCTGGTAAGTGTCGCTGAGCTATATTTATGCGCAATGAAGCTAATATTCCTTTGTTTTGTAACATTTTTATTATTATTTATTTATATAGCACCATTGATTCCATTGTGCTGTATATAAGGAGGAGTTAAATGCCAAATACAGATATCACTTGCAGTAAACAAACTTACAATGATACACTGGTGCATAGGGAGGAGGACCTACCCTTGCGGGCTTACATTCTCATTTAGTATGTGAATTACCATAATATGATAAAAAATGAAGATTAGCTTGTACTCCAGATTAAATACCTTTATGAAATTCATATTTTCCCATTATGGCTATAAGCTAACTAGAAATGAGCTGATCTTGTCAAATTCGAATTAGCTGACTTCAAAGAATTTTCTCCAAAACTCGATTTGCGACGAATAAATTTGCGTAAATCTCAATTCTGGAAAGCTTGTAATTGTTTGGAAAATACTACATGAGGGAGAGGAGAGAGTGTGTGAGAGAAAGAAAGACAGAACCTGCTGCCCATAACAGCTTACACTCTACAGGAGAGAGAGGACCCTGCTGATCATAAGAGCTTACACTCTACAGAAGAGAGAAAGGACCCTGCTGATCATAAGATCTTACACTCTACAGGAGAGAAAGGACCCTGCTGCCCATAAGACCTTACACTCTACAGAAGAGAGAGAGAGGACCCTGCTGATTTTAAGAGCTTACACTCTACAGGAGGGAGAGGACCCTACTGCCCATAAGACCTTACACTCTACAGAAGAGAGAGAGGACTCTGCTGATCATAAGAGCTTACACTCTACAGGAGGGAAAGGACCCTGCTGCCCATAAGAGCTTACACTCTACACGTGAGAGAGAGGACCCTGCTGCCCATAAGAGCTTACACTCTACAGGAGAAAGAGAGGACCCTGATGCCCATAAGAGCTTACACTCTACAGGAGAAAGAGAGGACCCTGATGCCCATAAGAGCTTACACTCTACAGGAGAGAGAGAGGACCCTGATTCCCATAAGATCTTACAATCTACAGGAGAGAGAGGACCCTGCTGATCATAAGAGCTTACACTCTGCAGAAGAGAGAAAGGACCCTGCTGATCATAAGATCTTACACTCTACAGGAGAGAGAGGACCCTGCTGATCTTAAGAGTTTACACTCTACAGGAGAGAGAGCACCCTGCTGCCCATAAGACCTTACACTCTACAGAAGAGAGAGAGAGGACTCTGCTGATCATAAGAGCTTACACTCTACAGGAGAGAGAGGACCCTGCTGCCCATAAGAGCTTACACTCTACAGGTGAGAGAGAGGACCCTGCTGATTATAAGAGCTTACGCTCTACAGGAGAGAGAGGACCCTACTGCCCATGAGAGCTTACACTCTACAGGAGAGAGAGAGGACCCTGCTGCCCATAAGAGATTACACTCTACAGGAGAGAGAGGACCCTGCTGCCCATAAGAGCTTACACTCTACAGGAGAGAGAGAGGACCCTGCTGCCCATAAGAGCTTACACTCTACAGGAGAAAGAGAGGACCCTGATGCCCATAAGAGCTTACACTCTACAGGAGAGACAGAGGACCCTGATGCCCATAAGAGCTTACACTCTACAGGAGAGAGAGAGAACCATGATGCCCATAAGAGCTTACACTCTACAGGAGAGAGAAAGGACCCTGCAGATCATAAGAGCTTACACTCTACAGGAGAGAGAGAGGACCCTGCTGATCATAAAAGCTTACACTCTACAGGAGAGAGAGGACCCTGCTGCCCATAAGAGCTTACACTCTACAGGAGAGAGAAAGGACCCTGCTGATCATAAGAGCTTACGCTCTACAGGAGAGAGAGAGGACCCTGCTGATCATAAGAGCTTACACTCTACAGGAGAGAGAGAGGACCCTGCTGATCATAAGAGCGTACACTCTACAGGAGAGAGAAAGGACCCTGCTGATCATAAGAGCTTACACTCTACAGGAGAGAGAGAGGACCCTGCTGATCATAAGAGCTTACACTCTACAGGAGAGAGAGGACCCTGCTGCCCATAAGAGCTTACACTCTACAGGAGAGAGAAAGGACCCTGCTGATCATAAGAGCTTACACTCTACAGGAGAGAGAGAGGACCCTGCTGATCATAAGAGCTTACACTCTACAGGAGAGAGAGGACCCTGCTGCCCATAAGAGCTTACACTCTACAGGAGAGAGAAAGGACCCTGCTGATCATAAGAGCTTACACTCTACAGGAGAGAGAGGACCCTGCTGCCCATAAGAGCTTACTCTCTACAGGAGAGAGAGAGAGGACCCTGCTGCCCATAAGAGCTTACACTCTACAGGAGAGAGAGGAACCTGCTGCCCATAAGAGCTTACACTCTACAGGAAAGAGAGGACCCTGCTGCCCATAAGAGCTTACACTCTACAGGAGAGAGAGGACCCTGCTGCCCATAAGAGCTTATACTCTACAGGAGAGAGAGAGAGGACCCTGCTGCCCATAAGAGCTTATAAGGACATGTTGAC
Source organism: Phyllobates terribilis (assembly GCF_046119375.1). Taxonomy (NCBI): domain Eukaryota; kingdom Metazoa; phylum Chordata; class Amphibia; order Anura; family Dendrobatidae; genus Phyllobates; species Phyllobates terribilis. The sequence goes on along the minus strand of NW_027362762.1, from coordinate 417,765,865 downwards.
CATAAAACCTTACACTCTACAGGAGAGAGAGAGGACAGTCTACCAGAATAATATATAATTAATACATGCCACAGCCTCTTTTGTTAACCCACTAGGTCTTAGACCAAAACTAGCAACCTAAATTTACTCTTAGCCCTTTTCGAGTGTTTTTTATAGCCAGTTTATGCCAAGCAAGTCATGGACCAGCCTACGGTACCACATCTGATCCTGTTCTGAAAAATGATTGGTGGATTATATTCAGTGACTGCAATAACCCAGCTATTAGATCATATTGTTCCCAATCCTTCCTGATGAAAAGCAGTTGAATGAATCACTTGAAATGAAGGCGAGCTGCCATTCACTAAGTAACGGTATGGTTCCAAATGCATCTGTAAGCCATTGTTCAGTCAGCAATCTCATTTTAGCCATTCTACTAAGAGATTGTTTAGTCTACAGATATGACATCATAATTGTTTGAAATTTTGTTAATGGTTATTATAGCAATTTGCTTTACAAATTATTACTTTACAACAGAGTATGCGAAAGAACAAAAACATGTACAAGCCATTAATTAAAATTAGAGTACTTGTAAATTCTACCTAAATTTACCTTAAAACAAAATAAATCGTATTACAAACATTAGTTGTGTATTTAATCCAGTATTTATAACATTAAGTAGCTTGTCATGTATTAATAGACTTTGCAGAACACACAAGTATAACTGCAGTCAACTGTAAGCACCAAAGCATAGTTAAATTGTGATAATGATATATTTGGGAACAGTGGGGATTACTTGTCAGGTATTATGTAAATAATCATTATTAAGAATGATGGATGGTTTGGATTTTGTTGTCTTTTATCATATTTTATTTCTGTAATTTTATTTGAAAATTGAATAATTAGACATTAAATGAGGCCATATACAGAGGAGAGTGGGCCACATAATCAGGCTGATATTACACCATTACATGCCTCAGGGCTCTCACTTATTTGTTCTATCCCCTTAGTTTATACCAGAGGAAACCATTGTAACCCTTTAGCTTTTCCCTCCTTATAAGTCACATGTTCTGGTTCTTTTTGACTTTCCCACTCCCGCTAGGGAAGAGGTGTAGCACCAGTCTGAAAGTATTGCATTAGCTACTTATTTTTGTGCATTTTGTCGATGAGCCTGGAAGGGAAGTTTGGTTTAGACCTCGCATTTTAGATACCCAGTTGAGGAAATCTGAGTTAAAGAGATTATCCTAGAATATAAATGGTTGCCCAGGATTGCTTAAAAATGGAATGAGAGCAAGAAATGTATTAACATAGTAAGAAAATAAATAATTCATTAGGTGTTCTCAAGTATAGTGCTGTCATTGTGGTGATCCTCATCCATGCTGGTCCTGCAGCGATCCTCATCCATGCTGGTCCTGCAGCGATCCTCATCCATGCTGGTCCTGCAGCGATCCTCATCCATGCTGGTCCTGCAGCGATCCTCATCCATGCTGGTCCTGCAGCGATCCTCATCCATGCTGGTCCTGCAGCGATCCTCATCCATGCTGGTCCTGCAGCGATCCTCATCCATGCTGGTCCTGCAGCGATCCTCATCCATGCTGGTCCTGCAGCGATCCTCATCCATGCTGGTCCTGCAGCGATCCTCATCCATGCTGGTCCTGCAGCGATCCTCATCCATGCTGGTCCTGCAGCGATCCTCATCCATGCTGGTCCTGCAGCGATCCTCATCCATGCTGGTCCTGCAGCGATCCTCATCCATGCTGGTCCTGCAGCGATCCTCATCCATGCTGGTCCTGCAGCGATCCTCATCCATGCTGGTCCTGCAGCGATCCTCATCCATGCTGGTCCTGCAGTGATGATGTCATGTCCATCATTCTTATGGCTGCTGCAGTCAATCATTAGCCTCAGTAATCACATGCTATAATCACTGCAAGAATGAGACACTGAGACAGCAGAGCTGTACTGATGGGGGTTGAAGTATTGACTGTTTTATTATTTTTACATATTTCCTGCTCTCAGCCCATCTTTTACTACTTGACAACGCCTACTCTATAGCCCTGATTCATCAAGCTTGGGCTTTTGTTTGCCAATCTTGGTGAAGGGTGTGCTAGAGTTTGATAGGATGACAAAAAAATCTGTCAAAAGTCATTTTTGCACAACTACTATTTGCACAAATATTTTGCAATATTTCAAACTGTTGTGAACCAGAATTCTGGCAAAAACTGTTTGATAAATCTAGGCCTATGTCTAGATATTGTGTAGAAATTGTTGTTGCATACTTATGAAGCCCCCTGCTCATGTCACACATGCTCATTAGCTCAACCCCACTACCAATATTCTCTTGTAAATGGCAGAGGAGTTATTCTTGCTATTGTGAAGGTCACCCAATAAGAATCAGACCATTGCAAGCCGCTCCTCCATACCGGCACTGGACACATTAGGTGGACGTTCTAAGAGGGGATGAAAAGAACGTGTGGTGCCATACCAAGCACGGATCAGCAATATTTAGACACAACAACCTTTATTGAAAAGGTATGTTTTGCATGATTTAACAGATGGGACAATCCCTTTAATAAAGAGACATGTACCAATAATGCTTTAGGGTGTTTTAACACTTGCTGACTGGATTTCCTACAGATTACAGGTAATCTCTAAGAGTCCCAGTAGCATCACACTGTTATCCGCTTATCTTCTGTAGATTATTGTTATTTATTAGAGCACCATTTATTCCATGGCGCTTTACATGTGAAAAGTGGTATACATAGCAAAAACAATTACAATAATCATGAACAATACAAGTCACCGACTGGTACAGGAGGAGAGAGGACCCTGCCCGTGAGGGCTACCAGTCTACAAGGGATGGCTGAGGATACAGTAGGTGAGGGTAGAGCTGGCTGTGTAGTGGTATAGTGAAACAAGGGTTATTCAGGTTGTAGGCTTGTCGGAAGAGATAGATCAGCAAAGATAAGCCATTCGAGTCTATGTGTCCATGAAAAAACTTGGACAGCACACTTATGACATCCTAGATGCATCCTAGTGCTGTCCATTTTTCATGTTTGATTGATAGAAGAAGCTTTAGAAACCGTCATCAGTTTTTTTGCACATAAGAAAAACTGATGAAACTCTGATGGTAAAAACTTACTCTGTCCATACTTTGAAGAAAACTGATCCAGCACAATAATGGAAATTGGTCTATTTAGTCATGTTCGAGAAAAAAAGCCTATGGTCTAATTGTTCAAACTTTGGACTCCCAGGCCTCCTTCAGACTTCTGTTTCTCTCACTTCATTGAAAAAAAGATCCAGTTTTCATCACTGTTTTGTCTATGTATCAGTTTTTACCCAATATTTTATCAGTATTAAAAATGCAAGGCTTCTATGATCCATCACAATGTTAAAAACAAGCTGCAAATAGATTGCACACTGATGGCTGTCCATGATTTTCATAGACCTATAGACATGTATGGGTGATTTTCATCTGTAACTTAGATAAAATATTGACATGTCTCTATAAATTTTTGAGGACACATGGTCTGCAAAAAAACACCAACATGTCAACAGCTCCATAGACTATAATAGGTATGTGTTTAATCCCTGAAAAACATAGATTGAACAATTACATGAAAAGTGCACATCGGAGGCCTTGAGCAGCCTTTTTGAAGCAGTCAATGTGCTCAACGAACAGCACACTTTTCCAATAGTAGCTGGTGTGCTTGTACCGATGGTCATTGTAAAAAAAAATGACTGTATGCACTAGTCTGGCCTGATACATGTACCAGAGTAGTGCATTTTAGAGGGGTTGTCCGGGACATTTACAATGATGGTCTATCTTTAGGATTGGTCATCAACATCTGATCAATGGGGATGCGACACCCTGTACCCGGTGCAGGTAAGCGGCCAGAACTGCCCGTTGCGGAGATGCTCAGCACAGCTCTGACAACGGTATAGTTACTGCAGCTGGGTACTGCACATTTGCTCCTTATTCATTTGATTAGGTGTCATATGTACAGTACCCAGCTGCCGACACTGAGAACAACTGACCGGTAGGACTGCTGAGTGTCCATCACCCACTGATCAGATAATGAATGATGACTTATCCTAAGGATAGGCCATCAATGTAAAAGTCCTGGGCAACCTGTTCAATAGCAAGCAGCTTCTGCGCTTGTCCATGTGGACTACACAGAACTGCACACGGAGGAAGTTATGTCCGCAATCTGTGGACCTAAGTTGCCCGAATAATACTACCACTTTAGGCAATGCTAAACAGAGCAGCCATGGAGCATTGATTCGCTGCTGTGCTTTTTTTAATGAAAGCTTCACTTGATTTTGAAAGGAAACGTATGTCTGACTCACATAATAACGTAGTGTTATCCAAACGGCTGGATACATTTGTTGGTTTTGCTCATATAACAGTATTGCTCATTATTATAGACCCCCAGTTTTGTTCGTAATACAGCTTCTCCCCCACAAAATTAAGTGATAATTTTACAACCAATGAAATGATTGCAGCAGCTGATGGCTATGAACTTACTCAAATCGATTAATTTCCAATAGCTGGGCATTGAAAATCAAAGCAGTGTGTTGTATCGTTCCATAAGTATTTCTGTGTCAAACTGAAGGAATTGGGTGAACGTTTGTCATTCCATTAAATACTCTCCATGAACTTTGGTATTAAGCTCTACTTCATATATAAAACTATTTTAAATGATTTAAAAAGTATCACTTCAGTAAAATGTCAGGTGTGTTCAAGTGGTGCTAGGTACATTGGAAAATAAATGATGTATTAGAGTTTAGTGGCTCTAGTCCATTGTGTATATGAGATCTCAGGCACTGACATGGCTCATTATGTTTCAAGGCCAGCTTTAGACATATTAGGTGAGCTGTTCAGTGAAGTGCATTTGTTGTCATTGAATTATAGCAGACATTGAGTAAAAGCTGCCGCGGTAGTAGAGAGCCCTCTTACTTTAATATGATAAACCCCTTGTTTAAATAGAAAAATAACATTAAAAGGTGATATGTCCTTAGCACTGAATTACATTTCATTGTGCCAAGCGCTTCATTAGGTTGCTTGCAAGATAATTAATGAGCCAACAATTACAAAAAAAGGCTAGAAACCAACCTGAAGGAGAGGTAATTTGCTTAGCGTTTTCCCAATCTTTTTATGTGCAATTTTTACATAAATTGAGATACCGATTATCTTGATTTGATCAGATGGGAATCGATCTGATAATACATAATATAATACAAAAGTCATTCAAGTATTTACACTGATTAAATAGATTTACTCTATATATGTTTTATTTTACAATAAAACCTACAAGTATTTAAGGGGTTGTCTCATCTTGTTGAATAGGATTGCACCCCCTCCTCTGCTTCCACACTTTCTTCTTTTAGGAAGGTGGAGGCATGTGCAGACTGATGGACAATTTGGACCAATGGCGTGGTGGCATCGCTGGCCAGGACTGTGCCCTCTCTGATACTGTTTGGCTATGTGCCCACGTTGCATTTATGAAGCAGAAAATTTCTGCTGCATAAATGCAAGTCCTCTCCCGGAAAAACGCATGCGGAATTCCGCACGCGTTTATCGCGCATTTTTCGCACATTTATCACGCGTTTTCCACATGCGGAATTGCCTTGCGTTTTTTATGCATTGGACAAAGGCAATTCCGCTTGCGGAAACGCAAAATTAAATGACATGCTGCGGATTTTTGAACGCGGCATAAACGCTGCGGAAAAATCCGCAGCATGTGCATTGACATTGCGGAATCCCATTGGGGACCATGGGGTGCGGATATACATGCGCTTTTCAAGCGTTTACGCTGCGGAAATTCCGCAGCATATACGCTTGAAAAATGCTACGTGGGCACACAGCCTTTATGTGGCATCCAAGGAGCATAGTAAGGCTGTGTGCCCACGTAGCATTTTTCAAGCGTATATGCTGCGGAATTTCCGCAGCGTAAACGCTTGAAAAACGCATGTATATCCGCACCCCATGGTCCCCAATGGGATTCCGCAATGTCAATGCACATGCTGCGGATTTTTCCGCAGCGTTTATGCCGCGTTCAAAAATCCGCAGCATGTCATTTAATTTTGCGTTTCCGCAAGCGGAATTGCCTTTGTCCAATGCATAAAAAACGCAAGGCAATTCCGCATGTGGAAAACGTGTGATAAACGCGCGAAAAATGCGCGATAAACGCGTGCGGAATTCCGCATGCGTTTTTCCGGGAGAGGACTTGCATTTATGCAGCAGAAATTTTCTGCTTCATAAATGCAACGTGGGCACATAGCCTTAGGGTATGTGCCCATGATGCAGGTTTTAAGCAGAAATTTCCTGAGCATTTTTTCCTCTCCCTGGCAGAAAAAAACGCATGCAGATTTTACATGCGTTTTTTCAGACAGGGAGAAGCATTTTTACATGCGTTTATGCATGCGTTCTTTCAAGCACTTTCCAAGTGATTTTAGCATCACTTTGAAAGTGCTTGACAGCTTGGTCACACTATATAAATCCATGCAACCGGCATGGATTTATATAGTGTGACCAAGTTATAGTAAAAGAATGGTAAAAAATAAAAAAAAAACTTATACTCATTTTCCGCCGACGTCAGCGGTCCCGTGACCTGTCACATGACTAAATGACGTGATGGCAGGTCCTTTTAGACCATCGCAAGCCGCCGGGAAGCCAGGACGCATCACTATGGACACCGGGGGCCATCAGAAGGTGAGTATAATGTATATTTTTTATTTTAAATTCTTCTTTTTTACAGGTACTATGGTACCCGGGTCTGGATGAGAGTCTCCTCTTCTCCTGACCCGGGTACCATCCGCACATTGAATCACTTAATATCCGCATGTGCACATGTAGTCATGCGGATATTAAGCGATTCAATGCAAGTCAATGGTGGCGAAAACGCAGCGATTACGTAAAATAATTGGTAGTGCTGTGTTTTTTTCCGCAATGATAATCCGCAGCGGAAATTTCCGCAGCATGTGCACAGGGGAACATGGCAGGCCTTTTACCATGCGTTTTTTAAGCGTTTCTGCCGCGGAACTGCCGCTGCAGAAACGATTAAAAAACGCTTAGTGGGCACACAGCCTAAAGGTTGTCTTTCACAAACAACCCCTTTACGTTGAAAATTCAGACAATTCTTCTCCTTTCGAGAAAATTGATCACCTATGTAATACATGTGTGGCACCCCAGGGGTCTGGTCTCCACAGTAATAGCAATGTTATGTCTGAGAGCAGGTGGGAGGTCTCTTGGTCAGGAATCCTATGCATGCCACACCTCCTGCCCAGTCCTGGGAGGGGAAGAACTTCCCCTATATAAAGCTGGGGCTGAGGCAGGGAGAGTAGAGTAGAGAGAAGAAGAGGAGCAGCATAGGAAAGAAAGATCAGGAGCTCAGTGGGAGCAGTGCTAAAAGGAATCAGGGGCTGGCAGCTGAAGAGCTTGCCCTGATTGAAGAGTTACCACCGGACCCGGAGTCCGAGGCTGTGGGGATTAACCCAGACCCAGCAGCAGAAACCGCCCGGCAGGGGATTTCAGGTCCTCTGGCCAAGAAACCCGAAGGCACGGTCACACGCGTGGGACCAGCACCGCCGTCGTGGAGCGGAAGCCACTAGAAGGCCCCGAGTCACCGGCCATACGGGTGAGCACCACACGGTACACTCAGGGACGTGGGCTACCTTTACCCGCCTCTAGCAAGGAAGCCTGAAGAGTACAATTAGTTGGGGAGGCCTACAACTCCGCCTGGCCAAGGGGGATCCCATCTGCTCAAGGACTGACCAGGCCCCGACCGCTAGCCAGTACTCCGGGAGGGTCTATCTTTGTCACCAGTAAAGACCCTGAACTACACCGCATCGTCTCTGAGTGGTTCCTACTACCTCCATCATCCACGTCGGCTGCCCTGAGGCCATACCCCTCCCGTTGGGGGTTATACCATCCACGCTGCACCATCCTTCCACCGGCCTCAGCGGTCTGCCCTGCAGCGGCAGCTCCATAGCTGCATTCAACGGGTGGCGTAGTCGTCCTACATCTACTGCTAATATACTGCCACTCAGCTTGACTCCCTGGGCACGGACCGGGTCACCGCCACGAGACTACTACCCCTATCAGATCCGGCTCCGGGTAGGCTCCCGCGTGCGCAACGCTACTCAGCACAGGCCCAGGGGCGCGTCAGCTTTTGGCGTAGTCGGCAGGATTCCGTGCCCGCAACCACCGGGTACTGCGTGCCTGAAAAAAGAGACTTTTAAACTTGCCTGTGGCGAAGATTCCCGCCATCCGGCGCCATCTTCAGCCTTCTTCCCGCCATCGGTGAAGATTCCCGCCATCCGGCGCCATCTTCAGCCTTCTTCCCCCCATCGGTGAAGATTCCCGCCATCCGGCGCCATTTTCAGCCTTCTTCCCGCCTTCCGTGGAGTTTTCCCGCCGTTGGACGCCATCTTGAAGACGCCGCGCGGGAAGAAGAGGGGCGTGGACTCCAAAAGCGCGCGAGAACTGAAGCCCCGCCTCACGTCCAGACGTCGCGTAAGGTCCTGGAAGGAGCCCAGCAGACGCTGACGTCACAGGAGCGCGACGGAAGGTCCTCAACCCTGACGATCCACTGCGGAGCCGCGGCCTACGGAAGAGGATCATCGCAAGGTAGGCCACGGTCCACTAGGGGGGAGGAAGATGTCGGATACGGAGGAGAGCTTCACTGCCTCAACCCCCGCCAGCGCCAGCGCTGCTGCAGTCATGCCTTTCACCATGCCCTATATCCCGGGAGCAGCCTGGCTACCCCAATACTCAGGGGAGTCACATACCCTGAATGACTTTAGAGAAAAGCTGGATAGCCTCTTCCAGGTGTACCCCTTCACAGAAGAGCAAAAAGTGAGCATCCTGGTGGCCCAACTAACCGGGGCAGCCCAAAGGGAGGTAAAGTCCTGGCCACCTGGGAGGAGGACTGTCGCGGGGATACTAACCCGGCTGAGGGACATCTTTGATACCCGCACCTCAGCCGAGATTAAGCTTAAATTCTATGGGTGCAAGCAGCGAGCACATGAGAGTATAAGGGACTATGCACTAAACCTACAAGAGGCCCTGAGAGCCATTAAGCAGACCGACCCCGACAGCGTGGGAAACGAGGACAGGCTGTTGACCGAACAATTTATAGAGGGACTATATTGCAATGTCCACCGAACCCAGTTGCGGGCCATAGCCTTACAGGATCCTCATCTGGACTTTGCACAGTTCAAGGACAGAGCCATCCGGGTGCTCCGAGAACCGGCACCGGGTGGCGTTATGACCCACAGGCGCCCAGCTATCACTTACCACCAGGAGGCGGCGCCCTTGTCGGCAGGGCCTGTGGGGGCTGATGCGCAGGCTTTGAACAATGACCCGGCTCCAGACCTGCACCATCAGGTCCAAGAGCTAGCTAAAATCGTTGCTGCGCTAACCCGAACTGTGCAGTCTTTACAGGTTTCCACTCCAGGGAAGATCCAGCTGGCATCCGGACCGGAGGACATCCCGTGGCGTCGACCAAGGAGGACCCCACCGGCCAGAGGAAGACCCAGCGACCGATACAACGAGGACGGACAACCCATCTGCCGCCGCTGCAATCAACCCGGACATATGGCAAGGTACTGTCCTTTAAACTGGCACAACCTGGGGTAGAGGGCCAACCCCCAGGAAAAAGATCACCAGGCCCATCGAACTGGCGTGACAAATATGTGGGAGGACGTCCAGTCTTGCCTTTGGTACTGGATGGCATTCCTATGAGTGCCCTACTGGACACCGGGTCACAGGTCACCACCATCCCGTACGTGCTCTTCAAGCAGTACTGGAATGACTCGGATATAACCCGCTACCCTGACGACGACTTGAGTATTATTGCCAGCAATGGTCAACCCGTGCCGCAGATCGGATTTAAAGAGATGACCATTAAAATCGGTAGAGTCGAACTGGCAGCACAGGGACTGATCATTGTGGACATTGACAAGCGTGAGAGTCACCCAAAGATAACTCTAGGAACTAATGTGATTGAAAATTGTCTTGCAGAGGTGATTTTCATTTTACAGCAGGTTGCCAAGAACGGCAGCTCCGGCCAGCAGCGAGTGCTCCAGAAAGAGATCCGGGCACTGATGCGACGGCAACAAGTGGAACTCTCCGGCGGTGAGATTGGTAGCGTAAGAATGTGTGACCCTTTCCCTATTGCCATACCCCCGAAAAGTGAAATGATGATTTGGTGCCGGGCAGCTATTGGTCTGAGAGGTAGAGATTACCAGGCCATGGTAGAGCCAGTCTACTCAGACAGTAGGCCCACCATTTTGACAGCCCGGGGGGTAGGTGATGTACGCCATGGGAGGGTACCCGTTCGCATAATAAATATTGGGAAAAGGGAAGTATACCTGCCCCGGTATGCTACGCTAGCCAAATTATATACTATCAACCAAAATTCTATACAGTCTGTGGAACCCTTGCCTCCATCTCATCTGGAGGAAGGTAACGGCTCTGAGAAAATAATGGAGGATTGGTGTCAGCAACTACATTTGGGTACTGACTCCACTCCCTCCCACCAGAAACAGGGAGTCTACCGGGTGGTTCAAGAGTACGAGAGAGTGTTTAGTAAACACCCGTTAGACTTCGGGCGAGTCAGGGGGGTAGAACACCACATCCCCACGGGAGACCATCCTCCCATAAAAGAGAGGTATCGGCCCGTACCCCCTGCACACTACCAACACGCCAAGGGGATGCTTAGAGACATGAAGGAGGCTGGGGTAATCAGGGATAGCTGTAGCCCCTGGGCAGCTCCACTAGTCTTGGTCAAAAAGAAAGACAACACCATGAGAATGTGTGTAGATTACCGGAAAATTAACCGTATCACACACAAAGATGCGTACCCCTTACCAAGAATAGAGGAGTCTTTGGCTGCTTTAAAATCTGCTAACTTCTTCTCCACCTTGGATCTCACTAGCGGGTACTGGCAGGTTCCTGTAGCAGAGGCGGATCGGGAGAAGACCGCATTCACCACCCCGATGGGACTTAGCGAGTTTACCTGCATGCCGTTTGGACTCTGCAACGCACCAGGAACCTTCCAGCGATTGATGGAGTGCTGTCTGGGACACCGGAACTTTGAGACGGTTCTGTTATACCTGGACGATGTCATCGTCTACTCCAAGACCTACGAGGACCACCTGAAGCACCTGGCGGAAGTGTTTGAAGCTCTGGCAAGTTACGGCCTAAAGGTGAAACCTTCCAAGTGTCACCTCCTGAAGCCAAAGGTGCAGTACCTGGGACACGTGGTGAGTGCTGACGGAGTGGCTCCCGACCCTGATAAGATCACCGCAATTAAGGAATGGCCAAGCCCCTCCAGCGTAAAGGAAGTGAGGCAGTTTCTCGGGTTGGTAGGCTACTACCGAAGGTTCATTCCCGGTTTCACCAAAAAGGCAGCTCCTATGCAGGACCTCCTGATAGGCCAGTCCAGGAAGGCCAAGAACCAGAAGCCGCCCTTCAGATGGGAGAAGTTGGAAGAAGAGTCCTTCCGACAGCTGAAGATGGCCCTCACGGGGGATGAAATCCTGGCGTACCCGGATTATAGCCAGCCCTTTATCCTCTACACCGACGCCAGTAACATCGGGCTAGGAGCCGTACTATCCCAGATCCAGCAGGGGAAAGAATGGGTAATTGCTTACGCCAGCCGAAAACTGCGACCCACCGAAAGAAACCCTGAGAATTACAGCTCATTTAAGCTAGAGTTCCTGGCAGTGGTGTGGGCAGTCACCGAACGCTTTAAGCACTACCTCGCTTCTTCCCGGTTCACCGTGTACACGGATAACAACCCGTTGACACACCCGGACACTGCAAGACTCGGTGCCCTAGAGCAGAGATGGATGGCCCGCTTGTCCAACTATGAGTTTACAATCAAATACCGGGCAGGACGCTCCAATACCAACGCAGACGCCCTGTCCAGGATGCCAAACCTACCGGACGTAGGGGAAGATTCAGAGGAACTGGAAGAAGTTGAGCTCCCCGCGTTCCACCGTCATGGGACTATCCAGTATTCCCACCGTGTAAGAAGTAAGCAAACCGCTACTTTCAACCCCTTACCTCATTACAACTGGGTGGAGACGCAAGACAGTGACCCTGCCGTCCGTCTGGTAAAGGAGATGCTGACTCGGCCAGATGCACGCCTTGACCCAGACGCTCCGGAGGAAGCCAAGCAACTGTGGGCTGAGAAGAGTCGACTGTTCCTTTACAAGGGAAAGTTGTGCCGCAGAATGGTTAACTCCCGGACGCATGAACTAATCTGGCAAGTAGTGGTGCCAAGAAGAGACGCAGCTATGGTGATGGAGGCATACCACGACGGAGCTGGGCATTTCGGATGGAAGAAGCTGGAGTTCCTGCTGCGCGGGCGGTTCCATTGGGTAGGCATGAGAGGAACCATCGAGAGGTGGTGCAGAGACTGTGGCCCATGCAACTTAAGAAGGAGGGACCGTGCCAGCCAGAAGACTCCCCTGCGGTCCATCATCACCAGACAGCCGTTGGAACTGGTAGCCTTGGATCATGTAAAACTGACCCCAAGCAGAAGTGGCTACGTCTACGCGTTAACCATCGTGGATCACTACTCCCGGTTCTTGGTTGTCGTCCCCGTCAAGGACTTAACGGCTCACACAGCAGCTAGAGCCTTCCAGCAGCACTTCTGCCGTCCGCATGGATACCCGGAGCAGGTGCTGACGGACCAGGGGCCTGCCTTTGAAGCGGAGGTCTTCCAGGAGTTCTGCACCCTGTATGGATGCCGGAAGATAAGAACAACACCCTATCACCCGCAAACTAATGGACTTTGTGAGAAAATGAACCAGGTGGTGATAGATCTCCTGAAAACATTGCCCCTGGAGGAACGCAGTCTGTGGTCTGAGAAGCTGCCCGATCTGGTGGACCTATACAACCACATCCCTGTAGGTTCCACCAACTGTACCCCGGCTTACCTAATGAGGGCAAGACCTGGTAAGCTTCCTGTTGATCTGGAAATGGGAGTCCTGACACCCGAGGACACTTCACCAGAAGCCAACTGGGACACAGAGAGGCAGCAGCAATACCGAAAAGTACAGGAGAGCGTGGAGCGTAGTCTCTGTCAAGCTAGGGAAAGACAAGAGAAAACTTACAACCAGTATGCTCCCGCTGTTCCCCTGGTGCCCGGAGAGCAGGTCTTGAAGAGGAAAAGACGGCTCCACAAGTTGGACGACCAATGGGAGAAGGACCCGTACACCGTACTGCCCTCAAGCCACGACAACCCGAAGATCTGTACAATCAGTAAAGACGGAGGGGAAACCACAGCCATTGTATCCCGGGATCACCTAAAGAAGTGTCCCGAACAGCTACGGAACCCTGAAGAGGAACAAGAGGACCCTCGACCCGTAGAGGAAAGGGAAGATATGGTTAGTACTGTGCTCGGAGACTTCCCTCGGTCTTGGACTCAAGTCAGTGGTGCTGTTGTGGTACCCGTCCTCACGTTCCTCCAACCAGCATCCCAAGTGCCTACGGAGACACAGGTAGAACTGGAAGAACAGCCGGTCCAGGAGGCAGAAGGCCCCACACAAGCAGACCAGGAAAATCAACCCTCTGCTTATAGTGAGCCTGCCATACCCCTAGTGAGCCAAAGAGTCCGTAGACGGCTGCCCAGTTTACCCTTGACAGCTCCTATACCCTGTAGCTCAGGACCAATCAACCAGCTCCGTAGGTTCACTAGGGTCACTAGAGGCCAGCTGCCCATACGGTGGAGGATCTAAATGTTCAAGCTATTTTATTAATGTTTACCTGTTTATTGTTGCTTGTGTATAATTATGTGTTTCTAGTTATTTATAGGAGTCTTTGGTGGATTTACTGGGAATCCTTTGTGCATATAGTTGGAGCGTAACCCAGGACGGACTGAAAGACTGTTAAGGACTCGGGGCAGGACAGACCCCTACCTGGTTACGTCTCCCTGTGTTGGTGAAATGGACACCCTTGTTTTCCTCAAAAGTTACACCTGGTTGCGGACACGCCGTGACCACCTTATGTGTTGTCTCTATTGGAATGTTATTGTTTGCACCTTGTTATGTTTACAAAAGTATGTTTAGTCCCGGAGTACTAACTTTCACTAGGGGGGAATGTGGCACCCCAGGGGTCTGGTCTCCACAGTAATAGCAATGTTATGTCTGAGAGCAGGTGGGAGGTCTCTTGGTCAGGAATCCTATGCATGCCACACCTCCTGCCCAGTCCTGGGAGGGGAAGAACTTCCCCTATATAAAGCTGGGGCTGAGGCAGGGTGAGTAGAGTAGAGAGAAGAAGAGGAGCAGCATAGGAAAGAAAGATCAGGAGCTCAGTGGGAGCAGTGCTAAAAGGAATCAGGGGCTGGCAGCTGAAGAGCTCGCCCTGATTGAAGAGTTACCACCGGACCCGGAGTCCGAGGCTGTGGGGATTAACCCAGACCCAGCAGCAGAAACCGCCCGGCAGGGGATTTCAGGTCCTCTGGCCAAGAAACCCGAAGGCACGGTCACACGCGTGGGACCAGCACCGCCGTCGTGGAGCGGAAGCCACTAGAAGGCCCCGAGTCACCGGCCATACGGGTGAGCACCACACGGTACAGTCAGGGACGTGGGCTACCTTTACCCGCCTCTAGCAAGGAAGCCAGAAGAGTACAATTAGTTGGGGAGGCCTACAACTCCGCCTGGCCAAGGGGGATCCCATCTGCTCAAGGACTGACCAGGCCCCGACCGCTAGCCAGTACTCCGGGAGGGTCTATCTTTGTCACCAGTAAAGACCCTGAACTACACCGCATCGTCTCTGAGTGGTTCCTACTACCCCCATCATCCACGTCGGCTGCCCTGAGGCCATACCCCTCCCGTTGGGGGTTATACCATCCACGCTGCACCATCCTTCCACCGGCCTCAGCGGTCTGCCCTGCAGCGGCAGCTCCATAGCTGCATTCAATGGGTGGCGTAGTTGTCCTACATCTACTGCTAATATACTGCCACTCAGCTTGACTCCCTGGGCACGGACCGGGTCACCGCCACGAGACTACTACCCCTATCAGATCCGGCTCCGGGTAGGCTCCCGCGTGCGCAACGCTACTCAGCACAGGCCCAGGGGCGCGTCACATGCAGGTGTCAGGTTTGTCACTATGTGTAAGGAACTCTCTCCCATGGCTAGTAGAGCAGAAGACCTATCTTTATGATGTCCACATTCCTTAATAGGGTGCAGCATATGGGCAAGGGTTGTCATGATGAGATAACTCTTAAATATAGAAATCTCTATTACCCAGTTGAGGGTTTAAGTGAAATGATTTGCCAAATGAAGAATCAATTGAGAAAATAATTTTAAATGGTTTGCTCAGTCATGTCATTGGTCTGTCATTCCCTGGGGAGAAAGAACACTGTGGAAATATGTTACTCGTGAATGAACTCATTTTGTCGTCCAAGTTGAAATAAATCCCCCTTACACCATCAATACTCGCTGTGTAATTAGAAGAGGACTTCAATGGCTGCTGCTGGCAGAATCTTTTCACTATATTTTAAAACCCCTATTGAATTGTACTTGTATGCGCTGTAAGGATGCCATTATAGAGCGCTGTTCATTGACTTTTTAATGTTATTAATAAAATAACATTTTATGGAAGTGGATCAGCCACACTTTATTCTTCTTGTATATGGATTGAAATTACATCTTATCGATCTCTTGGCAGTCTCTTTCCCCAATCAACTAGCACTTTACATTAAGTGATAATCTTTTACATAAGATGAAGCAGAGCTGAATACTTATGTGACTGCTTTCTAACGTATAAAGTTAAAAATGATCTCCTGGTATTATTTTTTTAATGCACGGGAAAATCAATGTGTGCATTCAGATGAATATATTAAAATATATAGTAAAATATAGTATTCTAATAGCACAATATATTAATGCAGTTTCCTTCTCCCTCTTTTCCCTAGATTTGACTTGGAGCTATCCAGAACAATATTGTAGATAATGGCATAAAAATAACTGAAACACTGTTGTAAACTTTGATCCCTCATACTTATTTTACTTATATAGCGCCATCATATTCCACACCGCTTTACAGACTTTATCATCACTGTCCCCACTGGGGCTCACAATCTAAACCCTTTCTAAGTATGTCTTTGGAATGTGGGAGGAAACCCAAACAAACACTAGGAGAACATTCAAACACCTTGTTGATGTTGTCCTTCATGGGATTTGCTATAAGGGCCCCGGCATGGCATAGCAACAGTGCTAACCACTGAACCACCATGGTGCCAGGTTTTCCAACTTTTTGAAACAAAAATCCAGCAGCATATGGTATAAAATAATAGTTGCCTCAGCCACCACATACCATGCTAGAACACTATGGTTCTCATTGCTGTTTGCTGTTGCCCAGCGGTCATTTTAGTGAATAACTAATTAAAGAACTAACTCACATAGTCCAAAGTGTAATTCAAAATGGTGGAATATGTCAAGATTGATTGTTCTGTTTTATGCTCTCGCGACTCTACATAACCTAGCACATATTAAGTGTAGTATGTAAAAAAAACTTAATACTCACCTAACCACTCACCTGTCACACTGTCTCTGCAGCCTGTGGTCTAGTACTCCACGCCCTTTCTTTTTGCCTTCCCCGATTGCGCATCTTCTTTGGCCTGCTTTACTCTGGACCTTGATTTCCAGCTTGCCTCTGAAGTCTCTATGCACCCAACGCCTAGTCAGCACCACTAAGGACGCATGTCTGTTATGACGTTCGCCGCAAATACATAGACCACAGTGACAAGGAGAGAATGGGGCACTCACCACTTCGTGTTAAAATAAGCTTTATTTGTGGTTCCAAAGAGAGATAGTAAAGACAATGTGCTTGTCAGCCGTTTCGCATGAAAGTTACGCTTCCTCCGAGCTCAATGGAACTGTAACTTACCCGTGAAACGGCTGTCAACCACATTGTCTCCACAATCTGTTTGGAGCCGCAAATAAAGCTTACTTTAAAGTGCAGTGGTGAGTGCCCCCTCCTGAACCTGAATTTTCTGTGATTTGCTTCACGTGAGTTCAGCAAAATGGCAGCCGATTTCAAGGAGACCAGGAATGAGGAGATGAAAAAAACAAGCCTATCTCACAGCCCCTCACGATGGAACAATAACAAAGAGGCCAAAAGGAGCTGTGTGGAGACCAGTTACGGTGCTGTGGCAGCAGGTCAAGTGAGCGGCGAGGTAAGTAATATTTTTTCTTCTTACCGGGAGACCATAGAAAATAATAATGCACATTCGGTTTGTATCAAATAAATTCAATGTGAAACAAATCTCCTGGCCAAATTCAAGCAACATGCCAAATTCGAATTTTGGAAGATTGACTCATCACTATCTACAAAAGTAATCCTGTAATATGTTTAGATGACATTTTCAGCACACAATGCACTTACATACAGCTGAACTTTTAAATGCTGTAGCGTTAACTGAAATGTTTGATTCCTTTATTTAATCTAGGACACAGCACTAGGTAACACATAGTAAAATATGTGTTCATATTGTAGAGATATTCCAGATACAATGAACTAATGTGGTGGGATGTGCTCACTTTTGTATTATGATAATTTCATCTAATTCTGTATCTTGCTTCTCTTTGGTCATACAGTTGTTATTGTCTGTTGGAAGGGAAATTATACCATGGTCTGTAATATTGTGTGGATAATTAGATGCCACTAGCAGGAACCTGAACGTGATTGCAATTTTACACTGAAACAACACAGCAGCTGTTTAGTAAACTATCTTTGTTAATGAAATATGACTTTTTGCAAGATTTATTGTTTTTCAGCAAATATGGGAAATCATTTTCCCGTTTAGTCTTATGTCACAGTAAATTCTACTATACATTTGTCATCATACACCTGTAATTTAAAGTGATTAAGTAATTTAATAGTTCACTATGGTAGGTTTTATTATGTGTAAAATATTGGATGAAAGTTTTGTATTGATAATTTACTAGAAATGTTATAGTCTATGATACTAAGGGAGATTGTGAATACTGGTGCAGAACATGGTTCATTATTATTATTGCCAATGAGAGGATACTTTAACAAGTTGAATATATGGGACATCTGTAACATGTTGTTATACTTACATTCAGAGAAACAAAATCACCTCCATCATCTGGATACATACATAAGCTACACCCAGGGAAAGGCACAGGAAAGGCTAAAGTCTATGCCTGTGCGGCTGCATAAATGTTACATGCAAAGTCCAGCACACTGCAGGAAAGAACAGAGAAAACTGGTAAACAATATACTTCCTAACTAAGAAACAAAAAGCAATCTGGAGTGGCTTTAGTGACAATATTAGAGATAAACATATGTGCATTGATCGATTTTGCATTTTTATACTGTTGCTATAATAATAATCTTTATTTTTATATAGCGCCAACATATTCCGCGGCGCTTTACGTACATTATTATCACTGTCCTCATTGTGGTTCACAATTTAGATTCCCTATCAGTATGTCTTTGGAGTGTGGGAGGAAACCGGAGAACCCGGAGAAAACCCACGCTATGCGATGGCATAGGCACATTTTTGTTCCTATTTAAAATCAGAACAATCAGGGCTGTGCACATGTTGCAGATTTGTTGCTTTTTTCTAAGCAGATTTGTCATAAAACCTGAAGGGATTCCTAATGCCAGAAAAGTGAACAAGAATCCTGAAGTCTCATGCACACGTTGCTTATTTTGACTTGCAGATTTGGTTCACATATAAATCTGCAGCATGTCAATTCTTTCAGCGTTTTTGCTCACACTAATGAGTATGGAAAAATCCTCACCAAATACACAGGTAAAAACGCAGTAAGAACTCAACAAAAACGCGTGTATGGTACGCCGAGTATTTCCTGCCTAGTTATGTAGAAATGATGCAGAAATATCTGCACCAAATACTAAGCATGTGAACATAACCTAAGAAACAAGTGATCATGGACCATGGTCAGAGTCTGCAGAAACACATCTGGCCTCACTCACGATTGCAGGGGCGAAAGTAGTTTTCATAATATGAGTATCAGTCACCCCATTTTAGAATTCACTGAGCTAAAGTAAACCTTTCCTAAGAATTTTGATGTTTAAATTTGTGTTGGGATGGTATGGTGCTTGTTAATGATGCCTCTTGTTTAAATTTACTATGAAGAAGAAAAAAAAGGTCTGAAGCCGTGCATATTGCTCTCCAATAATAATCTGGGTGATACTGATGTGGTGAAGAATCACAGTGCTCTCACTGTTAACTTTCTGATTCTTCCTTGATTGACATCCCATTCATCCCAGCTAGCAATAACGTCAAATACATAGTGAGACTTCAAGTGAGAATAGATGGGCTAATAGCTAAGACTTTGTAACTCCTCAAGGCTCCAGCACCACCCAGTTGACTTTTGGTGAGCTAATTTTCCTTCCATAAAAAGTTTATTTAGGAGCTTGTTTAGAATATTTAAAATATTTGACACAATGCTGTTGCCTGACAACCCGGGACCAGGGGCTCCCACCTGTCTCTAACACTAGGGGCACCCTATCTATCCCTGGTCTCCAGGTTACTTCAGATGGTGAAGATGCTGGGACCACGTACCTTGCTGTTCTTCTGAATCAGCCCTTATCTGTCCCCTCCCCCACGCAGGGAAGTGGGGAGGAATAGTATATGTAAATACATCAACCAGACAAACAAGGGAGGACTTACAGGGATAAAATAAAATACTAAACACACAAAATATGCACTCACAAACAACAGAGGGAAAACACCAAAGGGATTAGAAAGGTAAACAAAAATAGAAGAGGATGGGACTATGCACACAACTAAAACTCCAAGCAACAGTCACAGAAAAACTTCTTAAACTCCTCTGCCGAACACCCACATCTCCACTCCACTCCTCACCAGGCTGTACAAGACTTAACACTGGAAAACGAGATTGCCAGAGCAGAGACACTATAGGAGAGGGGAGTGGCTGGTGCTGCACAGCTGAGAACTTCCAGAAGGAAGCTATGGAGACTCAAAGCTGAGCAGATTAACTCCTGCACTGCTGAAAGAAACTAGCACCATTTAATAAGAAGGAGAAGTGCTTCTATTCAGGGAACTTGCTGAACTGTAAGATTCCTATTCTCAAGGAAAAATTTGATATAGATCCTGGAGCAAAAAATTAAAATATCTTCCTTGGACTTTGTCAATAAATTTGCAGTTAGAGCTGGTGAGAGTCAATGGGGCTGATTTTCTTGTGATTCCCCACCTTAATAACCATACAGAGTCCAAACTGAAATGCTTCAATTATAGAGATGAGCAAATCAATCTGATGTGAATCATATTAGAATAGAATTATATGAAATTTTCAGTTCCAAGAGAATTTACATAATTTTCAATTAGTGAATCGCCAAACAAATGCCCTCCAGCTTTTTAGACCTCATAGTCAATTGCACGGGCTTCTCTGTTATTGCCTTGCAGCTATCACTTCACATGGTATGACGCAGCTAATCTGGATGGACCATCATAGATTGTATAATATCCTATGCAGGGAATGCAGCAGCCATTTTAGGGTGATTTTAGAATAGTGAGAGGACAGCAAAGCACACAGCTCAGCAATAGACGTAAGTTGAGAAAGCTCTAAAGCATAGGACAAATACTCCATATAGTAATGTGTTGAACAACTGCAGCAGTGAAGAAAATGAATGTCTGCAAACAGTGGAAAGATTCAATAAATAGAGGAGGAATGAGATAGGAGAAGTACTAGTAGCTGTATCAGACTCAGTGTGATTGATCATGTCGTTTCCATCTGCCCTGTTGCATTTGAATTACAATTGCACATTTTTTTCTTCATTCTTAATGCACTAAAAAGCAGAAGCAAGACAGTTGTTACAGAATAACAAAATCTGAAATCAGTGTCCGATGTGCTTGCTTTTTGGTTATACAGTATACTTGTGCTTGCTTTTTGGTCAAGCATTTCTTATTTTGTCATTTTTGGTAAGGGGTTGAATTTATTTTTTGAAATAGAAAACAAAAATAAAAAAAAGACAAATAGCTCTGCATATCTATTTTTACACACTTATTTTACTTGTCCAATTTGATTACTGGACATGACATACCAATACTGAGGCTTGCTGCAACATATTGCTTTATGTATGTGTACCTACCTACCTATCGTTTCTTATTCTATCTCTTTTTGGCAATGGTTGAATTATTGGGATTGAAAAGATTGTCAAAAGTTAATTATAGTGTTGTAAAAAATGTGTAGTAAAAGAATAAGCGAAAATGGCAATGGATGGGGTAATGTAAAAGAAAGAAAATCTCATACCACTGCTAAGTATGTGGGGGCCACTAACAGCAGCAGAAGACTGATGACCACCACTGGCACCAATAGTACTGCTAAACTAAGGCCTCAAGCAAACATATTATTGGCAAGCAAGTGGAGGTTGTTAGGAAATATATGGCGAATCACTCATCTCAGTCACAGTAAAATGATGTTACTTCTAACAGCGACATCGTCAGTTTGAGTCAGTGTTCTGCACAGTATGGCTGCCTGGTTACTAATAACAGAGGTATAATTTTTAGACCATTTTTTTGTTTTAAACACTATTGAAAGTCTATAAGAGCACTATGTTATTAAATGGGCTGTTGGCTACTATCAAGTTCTAAGGTGAGGTCACTTTGACATTACTAAGGCTAAAATGGGTTAGATACAGTCCTATGAGACCTGAAGACCTCAGAGTGTTATCCACATCTTTTTAGGCCAATTGGAGAACCTGGCAAATTTGAATTTCAAAGATTCGATCATCTCTATTCACTCTATTCAATTAGTGACATGCCACTTATATTTTTCTGCATCACAGGAAAAAAGCGCTGAGGCAGAAAATTCTGTAGCCGTATGAACAAAAATGAGAGGTGGTTTGTGGGCAGTTTTCACACAGATGTGAGAATTGACAAATAGATTTCAGGACACTGATATTAACTGAGAATTCAATGTGCAAAAATTATTTTAT
Source organism: Phyllobates terribilis (assembly GCF_046119375.1). Taxonomy (NCBI): domain Eukaryota; kingdom Metazoa; phylum Chordata; class Amphibia; order Anura; family Dendrobatidae; genus Phyllobates; species Phyllobates terribilis. The sequence goes on along the minus strand of NW_027362762.1, from coordinate 417,743,915 downwards.
CAGATTATAACATAAACTTGTAAAATTAATTAATTTTTTCTATGTAGTATAACAATATTTATTGTGATTCTTGAACTTAATATAGCACTGCAATACAGTTTTACATTTTTAGAAGTGTCTAGTCGTTTTTTTTACATTTTTGGACAGATACATCTTCGAACAGCATTATAAGCCATCATAAACCTTAAGGCAAGTTTAGTGCCAGTTATATTTAGGTTTATGGTAGATGTCTTTCTCAGTGAGTGGCCATTATTCAATGACAATGGATTGTTAAATATTTACATACTTCCTGCAGTTCTTTCTTCCAGGCTTTGGTTTTGAATGTTCCTGATCCTGAATGATTTCCAATATTTTACCTTGAAGATGATTTCTGTGGCTAAAGTGCAATTAAAAGGGAATGGAAAATCCTCAGTAATAGCCTATACGTGCTAGCGTACTACTGAGACAGAGGGAGATAGAGAGCGGAAATGACTGTGATTTATGGAATCATTTCTTCCGTGCCTACTTTAAAAGGCTTCATTTTATGAGATGATAAAGAAATGCTGATTGTCACTAGAAACTATTAAAGGCGGCTGGAAATATCAGATGAACGTGCAACAAAGGAAGTTAATTACGGACAGTGATTATTCTGATATAACAATTATTGGATCATTAAGTGTTTATGACCTCTTATGCACCTCTCCTGCCTATTTTTTCAAGCCAAGGGAAATACAGCAAAAAGGGAAATGATGATGTACTTAAATTCCAAGTAATACAGTCAAACAAGTCTAATTCTGTTCTTCTGCTCCTTAATTTATTTATTTTTTTACTGTTAGAATGGTGAATGTGTGTTGGGTTGTAAATCTACAACTACTTTTTTAAAGACCATTTTAATAAACTAATAATCTGGTATGCCAGAAAAAAAACTAGGCAAAAATGCTGATCCTGGCTAGTGATTGAAAGTTATTTTTTGTATGCTCGTAATGGGACAGTTGTCAGTCATTGAGTCACTCTGTCTACTGGATTCATTAGACCTCAAAGATCCCTAAGGGTATGTGCACATGATAGTTTTTTTCAGAGAGATTTTCTCTGAAACTTGCTTGAAAAAGTACTAGCTAAACATACAAAGAATGAACATATACATTTATATGTAAAATCTTGCTGATCGTCTTTTGAACGTCTTTAAACTGCTTCAGATTTCTAAGGATGCGAAGTGGTTATAAAAAGGGGCCTAACTATTTTTCCAGCATTTTTTCCACTCTCAAGAGGCTCAATACAAAAGAGTACAAGTCAATGGAAGACTCAGAAGAATCCTAGAAGAAGCTTAGTGTCTTATTGCGTGTTTTGCCAGTGTTTTTGCTTCAAGAACCGGGGGTGGTCTCTTCTTTGTTCAATGGAGTTAAAAAAAAAAAAAGAAAACACTAGTAACAAAGACTCTCCAAACACGCTTGGATATAAGTCCAAAAATTGCTCAGGAAACTACCAAAAAAATGCTAAAAAAGATGTCTGAAAACCTTATTGGGTTTACCTGCCTGGAAAAGTCATCATGTGCACATTCCCCAAGAATGTGGACCAAATCCTAAAGGTGGATCCTAAGGGTCTAGATACAATTGAAAGTGGCATTCACCTGAGAATGAAAATGACATATAATTAATATTGTAATTTAAATTTGATATTGGCTGGGCTGGGCTTGTGGTTTTTAACTACGATAGATAGATAGATAGATAGATAGATAGATAGATAGATAGATAGATATGTGATTAGATAGGTAGATAATAGATATCTATGTGCATAGATGGATAAGATAGATAGATAGATAGATAGATAGATAGATAGATAGATAGATAGATAGATAGATAGATAGATAGATAGATAGATAGAGCTGTATAAAAAATTTACAGGTCATACAAATTAGACATCTTTTGGAATTCTGAGCCCAAAAAATGTTTAACAGCCACAGACATAAGAAACCTTCTGTAAACTATTTCAGTAAGATGTGAAGATGTTAAAAAAGTTATTGTCCTCTAAACATGATATATTGCTCTGCAATTCAATATACTTTATGACCACAGCATTTCACTTCATGAGATAAAATCTTTATAATCCTATCTCTCAAGTAGTGATTTTGAGATGACATTTCTTGAACAGTCACAATATTTAAAATAATTTTTCAAACATATAGTAAAATAATACTGTATCCCAGATGCAAAAGCTGTACAGTGCATATTGAGTTAGAGGTGGAGTCAAGGACACTGGATCAGATTGGTTGATTGGCTAGAAACTATAGACTATGGATAAATATAGATAGATATAGATATAGCTAAATGTGACTAATGAGGGCTAAGATGAAGTCTGCCAAATGCAATTAACGTTGGCCATAAAACAAAACTAGAAACTAATTAATTGGAAATTGATTGCGTCATGCAGAAGTAAAATCTTGTTGTACAGTGATTACTGCATTTGGTAGAGAATGGTGAAGTTTAAAGGGGTTGTCCAATACTAGCACCACCCCTTCTCGATCTGAATATTTTCCTCCGTGAAAATAAAAACACTTATACTCAACTCCGCTGTCGGCGCTGTTCCAGCAGTGTCGGCACTCGTGTTCCCGGGGCTCACATGCACTTGTTATGACACGTGGACCCAGCACCCAATCAGTGCTGCCGTCACTAACCCCACCTTCGGATGTCTTATTATCATTGTATGGCATTGTACCATACCTATGGAATTGGACACAATACTGTTTTTGTGATTCTATTTAGGCACTGTAAAGAATTCTTACTTGTATGTTGTATGAGCCTTCATCTTCATATATATCCATTGAGAATAATTTTGATTGTTTCAATAAATAGTAAATGAAAAAGGATCCAACTTTGCAGTTCTCCAGAATGTAGCTTGATTTTAAAGAGGGCATCCTGGAGGTAGAAAGGAACCATTTGGTATGCTTTGGATATGCTTACATTAGGGTTTGCTATGTTTTGTGAGAAATTGAACATATTGGGATGATATAGGCTTTCATATGGTCTCAGAGTTTGATCGTAATTACCTATAAATACATTACCATCAATTATTTTCATAGGCCTGCAAATCTTCAAGTTAGATGAGATCCTTAGAACATTTACAATATAACCACCACCGACACCGAGAACAGCTGAACGCACCCCCGCCGATCAGGCATTATTGACTTATCCTAAAGATAGGTCATAAATGTTAAAGTAGTGGACAACCCTTGTAATTCTTTTAGGTCACTTTTTTTTTTTTTTTCTTTATAACCAAACAGTATTAATAAGGAAATAGTTACAAGCATTATGTTTTATATATTTATTTATTTTACTTATATAGCGCAGTTAATTCCACGTCGCTTTACTGACATTAGCTTCACTGTCCCTATTGGGGGTCATACTGATATTTGACAAGTAAAAAGACGAGCCAGTCATTTAGTATATAACAAATTCATTACAAAGTACACCAAAAAAATAATATTCATCAAAATTGTGAATTTTTTTTTACATTTGATTCATGCAAACCCAGCAAAATACAGCCAGCCACAATTTTGTTGAATTCTGAGAGCTTGGAGGGGATCAAAAATACATTTTTATACTCACCTCTCCTCAACCCTCCCAACATTTGTCCCACCACTACCTGATATTTCAATCAGCTCTTCTTCTGCTTTCTTCTACGTTTGCCCTCTGCCAGTCCTGTCCTCTGTTGCTGGCATTGACTACACCCCATGCGGTCACATGGGGTGCAACACACATCATTAAAAAGTTAGCATAAGAGTTTATTTTTTTAACCAATTTTTGACATATTTGATGCAAATCAAATTTAATTTCCTCCTCTCCTCCTGGAAATGAGCAACTATGCACAAAATACATTTTGGGACATTTGCGCCACTCTATTAACACAATCAAATAGGACAGCAAAAAAACACTGTTCTGTACTCTATTGGCAATATTACTCTGTAACTTGCTTTCTAATCTGCTTTTGCCTATATATAATAATAATAATAATCTTTTTTATTGATATAGCGCCAACATATTCCGCAGCACTTAACAATTCAGACAATATTGGCACTGTCCCCATTGGGGCTCACAATCTACATTCCCTATCAGTATGTCTTTGGAGTGTGGGAGGAAACCGGAGAATCCGGAGGAAACCCACACAAACACATTGTTCTGCTTTGAAGATTTGCTAGTTTTCAGGCTCATTTTCTATCCAGAAATCATATTTTCTTCACGCTAGATTCATTTCTTACTATCACAAAGTAGTACAAATGATTTACTAATTTACTGTCCATTTACAGTATATAAAAGAGTGGGAACTAGTCATTATGGGAATATTTCATTATAAATAATAGTATGATTGAAGTTCGTGATTCAACAATTTCCCCACTCTTTTAATTTTCTTATATACTGCAATGTTTTCTAGTGATCGTGTTTTCGCACCTTCTTTTTTAAGAAAAACACTATTTTCATGCTTTACACAACTGAAACCAATTTATAGATTCTGTAAATCTATGAAAACTAATTTCCTTTTACATTTGAAAAGATGTATTGTCTTTAGCTACAGTGAACCTGAAGTCAGGAACCAGATGGATTCCATTATAAAGTATGTCAAAGTGTCTGGTGCTCCCTCTATAATGGAAAACTGCGACTTTTATGAGGTTATTTGAGAAATAAAACTTTGGGGCTTAGTAAAGGATCACTGCTGTGCTAGAGCCAAAAGCTAATTTACTCAGCAGCAGTAACATTTTCAGTGTGGGAAAACAAGAAAATACCAGCCAAAACCTTTAAAAAGTGCCAGTCAATGTTTACAAACATTAAGTAATGACAACTTTCACAATTAAAAGAGTGAGACTTGTTCTTAAACCAAAGCATATGCAAATGACATGGATGAACTGGTTGTATCTGAGCAGATATTTCTTAAGACCCTCATTTCTCTCATACTACTTACTAATAGGCAATGTACTTTATTAAAGCGATTATAGGGGGCTTTTATTATTTTTGCGTATGGGGCGAAGAGCTAACTGTTCTGACGATTTCTGCCGGCTCTGATGGTCAATGTCTGCACCTTCTGGCGATTTCCCGCTTCCGTTGATGTCATGTTGACAAAACAGTGTTTTCTCTTCCACTGTGCTCTGTTGACGAGACACAACTATCGATGTCATGCTGATTGACAGTCGGCTCCCCCAACTTAAGCAAGCTGTCAATCAACATGGTGTCTGCAATGGCATTGACCCATTGACAAAGCAGACTGAAAGAGAAAAAGCTGCTCCATTGATGAGAGGTGAAATGAATCAGAGCTCGTCCCCATGAAGAACAGGCAGGTAGTTAGCAACTATAAGCTAGGATAAAAACAAAATGAGGGAATACTCTGCTGAAAGTAAATAAGTAAATATTAAAAGTACATATCTCCGTGCCTGCATGCCTCAAAATAGATGAGGGCAGAGCAGGACCCAAGCCTGATTGGAAAGTTATATAGACTAAGTGTGCAGCCCAAAAAGGGGGCCCACACCCCTATATGTACAAAGTACAAAAAAAAAAAGCAAAAGCAAAGAAATGACCAGGAACATGATGTAATTTTGACAGAACAGTGTCTTCTCTTCCGCTCTACTCTTTCAACAGGGCTTCACTACCGATGTCATGTCGATTGACAGCTGACTCCCCGCTACTTAAACGGGCTATCAATCAGCATGACGTCTGCAGTGACGCCCCGTCGACAGAGGAGACTGGAAGAGGAAGAGCTGCTCTGTTAACGAGAGGTGAAATTAAGCAGGGGAATTATCGACTGAGCCGGCAGAAATGGTCCACATGCAGAACAGGCAGGTAGTTAGCAACTACCTGCATGTTAGTTCTTAGCCTCATACACAAAAGTAATAAAAGTCATGGATAACCCCTTTAAGCAGTTTAATCCTAAAATATATAACTTAATTCCATTTTCAACAAGTGCCCCTAAATTTTGGGTTGATTCCTCTGTTAGCATTAGCTCACATCCTGCAGTATTCCTTTGAACAATCTTCCTCTGCACAACTTCTTTCAGGACTGGAAGGGGTTGTTCAGTAAAGCTATCTATTTTGGTGATTAACTTATTTCTGGAGTTTGGCTTCTGAGAACTTATCAGGGGAATCTAGTGGCATGTGCAGATTTACAAAAATATTATATAAAATAGCAGTCATTCAAATTATTTGTCTAATATGTAATTCAATTATCATACCAAGCCCAATGGAGTAGGAGCCATTCTTCCTAGGTAAGTAAGGAGTCTTAAAGGGGTTGTCCGGTCAAAAGTGATAAGTCTGCAGTTAAGGCCCTGTCACACTTAGCGACGCTGCAACGATCCCGACAACGATACGACCTGTCAGGGATCGTTGCTGCGTCGCTATGTGGTCGCTGGTGAGCTGTCAAACAGGCAGGCTCACCAACGATCAGGGGAGCAGCGACATCGTGGAAAAAATCTTTCCACGATGTCCTGCTCCTGGTTACGAGCCTGCTGAAGCAGGAGCAGGCTGGTAACTATGGTAAACATCGGGTTACTAGGGGCACATGCGCTCCTAGTAACCCGTTGTTTATCATGGTTACCACTCTGCTACAGTGAGCGGTAGGTTACCCCTCACTTTAGCAGGCTCGTAACCATGATAAACAACGGGTTACTAGGTGCGCGTGTGCCCCTAGTAACCCGATGTTTATCATGGTTACCAGCCTGATCACTGCTCCCGCTGGTCACACACAGCGATGTGTGCTGACCAGCGGGAGAGCAATGACCAAAAAATGGTCCAGGGCACTTTACAGCGATCAGCGACCTCACAGCAGGGGCCTGATCGCTGCAAAGTGTCACACATAGCGACATCGCTGGTGAGGTCGCTGTTGCGTCACCAAAACCGTGACACAGCAGCGATCTCGCTAGCGATCTCGCTATGTGAGACGGGGGCTTTACTCTGTGTGACTGCAGACTTATGAATCCCCCTAGAGCAGACACTGTGCGCTGTGGGGATTCACCAGTTTCAGACCCGGTAACAGAGGGTATGTATGTGTTATACATACCCAAGGTCAGTTGGTGTGGCCTCGCTCTCCATACACTTGTATTGAGCAAGGCCGCGCCTTCTAGTCGGACATGCCCACTGGCCGTCCACGTCACTAGACGGGGACGTGGCCTTGCTCAATACAAGTGTATGGAGCAAGGCGGTGCCAACTGGCCGGGGGTATATATAACACATACATACCCTCCGTTATCGTGTCTGCAGTGCACAGTGCGTGTGCTGGGGGGATTCATATGTCTGCAATTCACCGGACGACCCCTTTAAGTAATTATGGATATTGAATATAGGTAAGGTTTGCCTAGTTCATGTAACTTCTTTAATTAATGTGTACATTGGTACAGACTTAATGTTAGCATAAATTAAAAAAGTGAATTTTGTGAAAATGTCTGCAAAAATGCAGCTTGGTCATAAAGTGTGGTTTTACCCTAATTTTAGCATAAACTACAGCTGCCAACTTGAGTACAGTAGATTTTCTGTTTTCAGATTGTGGAAGGAAATCAGAATAACCAGAGGAAACCTTGAAAAGAAAGAAAGAGCATCAAATTCCATGCAGATGTAGCCTTTGGTCTCACTCAGGTTACAACATTGCTGTGTCCTTATTCTAGGGTTTGCCTTACGACCAGAACAAATTTATTATCTTTACCAGTGGTAATACTGGTGAATGGATCCCTTCCCATGGATCCCTTCCCAAACACTAAATGTTTCACTGGGAACGTGTTTCTAAATCTTAAGTATGGCAGATTGTGAAATGATCACTGTAGGAGTAATTAAATTGGAAATTAATTAAATACTACCAAGCATAAGTATATGCAATGATTATTTTTCCCTGGTATGACAATATTTTCCCTGTGTTTTCTTGTGTCATCATTAGCATCCCAATATACCAGCATGTAAGCCTCAGTACCTTTCACGTCTTTAAATAATGTATTACAAACATTTTCCAGTCTGTAAGTGCTTTTTTAATGAGCATGTGAAGAGTTTAATGGGAGCAGATTGCTTTTCATATCATTACAGAGGAGCTAATTGTGACAGTGCTGCACAGAGATGCTTGAATGTTTGGTTAGTAGGTTTGTCTGATTGTGGATTAATGATTTGATTAAAATAAGGTGATATAAGCTCTTGTGTGTTGAACATAGGTGCACAGAAGGGTGTACACCAAAAAGAGTTGCATTTATTCCTAAAGATGTAATCATGGTGACTCAATGGTTAGTCTTGCACCAGAGATATCAGCTTAGTTCCATCTTATCATAATTTCATAATTTATTCATTTATTTTTCAGGCTCATGTATATGCAGTCAGATAACAACAAAAAAAAACAACAAAATTGATAAAGAGAATAATTTTGTATTATTCAATGGTAGCATGAATAATGTTAGTTAATATACTCCCCTTATCAGGTGACACAATAGTCAATCACTGGTTAATTATCTCACAGTATTAGGGGTCATACAGATGTCCATGCCAATCGGTGTGAGCACGGACCGCTAATGCAGAGACTGGCTGCGGCTCTCATGACCTTACCATGACAGCTTCAAATATTTCTTTGAAGCTGTCACGCTCGGGTTGGGAGACCCGTGGCCAGTCCGGGCATTGTGGTCCAATCTCGGACTGATTTGCATGGACGTCTGAATACAAATTCCGAGAGCTAGGGATCACGTGCACCTATACATTTCTAATACTGTACATCTTAAAGAAATTGTCAAGGCTTGGGGTTCAAGTCTGCAGTCACTCTATGTCACTCTATTCGCATATCGGGATTCTCCCATATCAGCGCCAAGAATGGGTAGTCATTAGTGATGAGCGAGCATGCTCATTACTCGAGATTTACAAGCATGCTCGGATGTTTCCCGAGTATCTTCAGCTTGCTTGGGTGTTATGTTTTAGTCGTGCTGTGTGCATGATTTGCGACAGTTTGACAGCTTTAATACATGCGAGGAACGCCTGTTTCTTATGCATTCCTCACATGTATTAAAGCTGTCAAACAGTCGTAAATTATGCACACAGCGCGACTAAAACATAAAACCGAGCACACTGAAGATACTCGGCGAGCACCCGAGCATACTCACCGAAAGGGTTAACAGAACATACTCGCTCATCACTAGTAGTCATGTGATTGCAAGTATGTGATTTGCATACTTTCGGCCACATTCCAACTGGACGTTTCCGGCCTTGCTCAATTCACTTTCATTAAGCAAGGTCACACATGTCTAATCGGCACATAATCTCATGTATCCATATACAGACTGCGGAGAATACTGACAGGTTTTGGAGAGATTACATAAAGAGGCAGCATTGGTGTCTGTATATCCGCAGTACAAAAGAGATTATACAGAGCTTGTGTCAGTCCAGTAGTGAATCTATGCTGATACATGAGAGCTAGTGAAGGCAACAGTATTTGGACACACAGTACTCACATCCATCATCAACCCTATTACTTTATTAATAAAGACCACAATGACCACCATACAGTGCTAAACTAAAATCAACATACAGTAACCAAATAACACTACTACACATCAAGTAATCTAATAAAGGTGCCACCTGCTCCTAGTTGAGAAAAGTCTGAAACTAGGAGCGGGTGCCGAAATGCATATCAGGCTAATTATGAATAAAGGAATGTAGATTGCAGGCTGAAACGTAGTGCAGACAGGCTGAAAAGGTTTAAACAGAGGCAAAACTTTAAATAAAAAAATGTTACATAGATAATATTAGTTACATAGTACTAGAATTTCTATATAAATATGGAGCCTAAATATATATAGAACTTAGATATTGTTTATTTATCAAATCTATTTTCGTTGTCCAATGTGATAAATTGCAAATGTAACTGCTGTAATCTTTTTGAACCTACGTACATCATATTGATGTACTTTCCTGATATCTCAGTGAGCTTATCTAGAATTACTTGGAAGGATTTCATTTTTAAAATATCCTATTACATTTGGACTGAAAGGTATCATTCTTGTGCATTTGTGTTTTATAAGCAGAGCGTACCAAGGAAGTCGTGATTTGATTAAGTCAGGATGGTTAAAGTGTCTGGAACTTGCACTGAGTTAGGTACATAATAATTGTCTTGATAGTGTCTTAAAACCTATTAGGTTTCTTAATTGTATTGGAAAACACAATCCAGGTCTGTATAAACCACCTTGTCCTTTTTCACTGTCTTTTTAATTCTGCTTCTGTGTGGATAGGACACGTTTGTTTCTTTTTTTTGTCTTTTTTTAAACCATAAGAATTAGTAAAGATTTTATAACACATAATAATGCTAAAAAATATAATTATGTATTGTTATTTTCTAGAAAAGTATAAAAAGAAATACAAAATTATTAAAAATAGACTAGATTCTTTAAGGTTGGTATCCTTGGTATCACTCTGGTATATTATTGACTTATGGATATAGCCTGCTGTTATCCTGTATGAAATCATTATGTATGCTTATATACGCAGTTATTTGTACTGTATATGTCTGCCTGTAGTACAACTTTATGAATATTTTGTATGTGTAATATTATTGTTCAATTTTTTTTACACACGTGGTCAAAATTGTTGGTGCCCCTCGTTTAATGGAAGAAAAACCCACAATGGTCACAGAAATAACTTGAATCTAACAAAAGTAATAATAAATTAAAAATCTATGAAAATGAACAAATTAAAGTCAGACATTGCTTTTCAACCCTGCTTCCACAGAATTTAAAAAAAATTTAACTCATGAAATAGGCCTGGACAGAAATGATGGTACCCCTGAAAATAATGTTAAATCAAATTGTGTCCACTAATTAGCATCACAGGTGTCTACAATCTTGTAATCAGTCAGTGGGCCTGTATATAGGGCTACAGATACTCACTGTGCTGTTTGGTGACATGGTGTGTACCACACTCAACATGGATGAGAGGAATCAAAGGAAAGAGTTGTCTCAGGAGATTAGAAAGAAAATTATAGACAAGCATGTTAAAGGTAAATGTTATAAGACCATCTCCAAGCAGCTTGATGTTCCTGTGACTACAGTTGCACATATTATTCAGAAATTTAAGATCCATGGGACTGTAGCCAACCTCCCTGGACGTGGCCGCAGGAGGAAAATTGATGACAAATCAAAGAGATGGATAATACGAATGGTAACAAAAGAGCCCAGGAAAACGTCTAAAGAGATTAAAGGTGAACTTCAAGCTCAAGGAACATCGGTGTCAGATCGCACCATCCGTTGTTGCTTGATCCAAAGTGGACTCCATGGGAGCCGACCAAGGAGAACACCATTGTTGAAAAAAAATCATAAAAAAGCTAGACTGGAATTTGCCAAACTACATGTTGACAAGCCACAAAGCTTCTGGGAGAATGTTCAAGGACAGATGAGACAAAAATGGAAGTATTTGGCAAGGCACATCAGCTCTATGTTCACAGACGGAAAAATGAAGCATATGAAGAAAAGAACACTGTCCCTACTGTGAAACATGGAGGAAGCTCTGTTATGTTCTGGGGATGCTTTGCTGCATCTGGCACAGGGTGTCTTGAATCTGTGCAGGGTACAATGAAATCTCAAGACTATCAAGGGATTCTAGAGAGAAATGTGCTGCCCAGTGTCAGAAAGCTTGGTCTCAGTCACAAGTCATGGGTCTTGCAACAGGATAATGACCCAAAACACACAGCTAAAAACACCCAAGAATGGCTAAGAGGAAAACATTGGACTATTCTGAAGTGGCCTTCAATGAGCTCTGACCTAAATCCTATTGAGCATCTTTGGAAAGAGCTGAAACATGCCGTCTGGAAAAGGCAACCTTCAGACACGAGACAACTGGAGCAGTTTGCTCATGAAGAGTGGGCTAAAATACCTGTCGAGAGGTGCAGAAGTCTCATTGACAGTTACAGGAATCGTTTGATTGCAGTGATTGCCTCACAAGGTTGTTCAACAAACTATTAAGTTAAGAGTACCATCATTTCTGTCCAGGCCTAGTTCATGAGTTTCATTTTTTTAAAAATTCTGTGGAAGCAGGGTTGAAAAGCAATGTCTGACTTTCATTTGTTCATTTTCATAGATCTTTAATTTATTATTACTTTTGTCAGATTCAAGTTATTTCTGTGACCATTGTGGGTTTTTCTTTCATTAAACGAGGGGTACCAACAATTTTGACCACTTGTGTAAATGTGTACATTTCTTGAAGAAATCTCAGGGTAAAAGAATAGGACTGCTGCACTAGCGGGTGTGGGTGAGATGGAGTGTAACAGGTAGAGGGCATACACTATGTTGTACCCAATCTCAGGTACTGTAGCTCATCTCCCATTTATTCCAATAGGTGCTGAGCTGTGGCATCTGAAAACAGCAATTGCACAGTGTATATCAAGATCTGTGTACATCAAGTTGCTGCAAAAGCTGCAAACAGCTGATTAGTGAGGCACCCAGGTGTTGTAAAGCCAGAAAGTCTGTGTGTTTCTGCAAAATATTCAATCTGCTGATGTAATTAGCTCTCTGCTGTGAGCTTTGGGCTGGTCAACACCATATCTAAGCTAAATATTCATTTAACTGTCTTCTGTTTTCCTGTTATACCCTAATAACACTGCTCTACATATTTTCAAAAGTTGTCTAGTTCAGTTATGATCCATTTCTTAATGATTTTGACCTCCTGAATTCAAATGTGACAATGACAATTTTTGGTTGCCTCTTGTTTCTATGATATTAAATAGTCTTCCCTTTACTGTTACATGTAATTAATGCATACAAGTTTCAGTACTTTGAAACATTGTAATTTTTGCAAATATAAAAATGTAGAACATTTTGTTATGCTAATTTTCTTATATTTATTTAGTGGAAATGTAAAAGAATTCAAATAACTAAAACATGTCTAAACACTATTGCAAATTATAAACAGTTACAGAAATTGCACTACAAAATTTGGTCCTCATTCAGTGACAACTCTTTTTTGCTCGTCTCTCGTACTCCTGCATCAGATCATCTCTTACAATTGTCCAACAGTAATCTGCAAGCATTGATGGAATCCATTTTCCTTTATATCTTTTCTCCATAGCCACAATATCTTGGTGAAATCTCCCCTTTGCCAGTCTCTCACTGCTCTGCAGTTTGGTGGACAAAAGTCTAGATGCGAATGTAAGAAATAAATCTTTAAGGACATGTTACAGTGAAGATCAGGGGTCCTCAAACTTTTTAAACAGGGGGCCAGTTCACGGTCCCTCAGACCATTGGAGGGCCGGAATATAGTTTTTTAAAAAACTATGAACAAATTCCTATGCACACTGCACATGTCTTATTTTGAAGTAAAAAAAAACAATACAGGAACAAATACAATATTTAAAATGAAGAACAAGTAAAGTTAAATCAACCGGTACTTCAATAGGTAGGTAACTGTACCCAATAGGCAGCATAGGTCCCCAATAGGCAGGTAAATATCCCCAATAGTCAGCATAGGTCCCCGATAGGTGTAACAGGTCTGGGAGGCGGAACCTCTGAGCTACTATACAAGGGGGCGGTCCTTGTAAGGGAGCGGGTGGCGACCAGGCAGGCAGTCACAGCAGGTGACCGGGACAGTCTCTGGGTGTACGGGCAGGAGGTCACGGCAAGTGACCGGGACAGTCTCTGGAAGAACGGGCTGGAGGTCACGGCAAGTGACCGGGGCAGTCTCTGGGTGAACGGGCTGGAGGTCACGGTAAGTGACCGGGGCAGTCTCTGGGTGAACGGGCTGGAGGTCACGGCAAGTGACCGGGGCAGTCTCTAGGTAAAGGGTAGGTACGACCTGTGATGGCTGAACCTCCAGGTAGGCTAGCAAGGCAGATGGAGGATGTGTGCTCCCAGGTGAGCAAGCGAGAGTCTCTGGAATAGCAGGTAGTCACAGCACGTGACGGCGAAGCCTCCAGGTAGGCAAGCAGGCAGGTAGCAGAGAAGCGCTCCCAGGTGAGCGGGCAAGAGTCTCTGGAATAGCTGGTGGTCACAGCACGTGACGGCGGAGCCTCCGGGCAGGCAAGCAGGCAGGTAGCGGAGAAGTGCTCCTAGGTGAGCGGGCAAGAGTCTCTGGAATAGCTGGTGGTCACAGCACGTGACGGCGGAGTCTCCGGGCAGGCAAGCAGGCAGGTAGCGGAAGAGCGCTCCCAGGTGAGCGGGCAAGCTGGTCCATAGACAGACTGACAGGAGTAGAAAGGCAGACCGTCGGACCTCAGGCTAGCAAGCAGGCAGGTAGCTGGAATAACTGGCAGGAAACAGACAGCAAACTGGCAGGACTCTGGCAGGAATCAGGCAGGTAACTGGCAGGTAACTGGCAACGGGACCTGAGGGCTGAAGCAGAGTAGAACAGTGCAACAACATTGCTCGGGCACCTCCATTTTGGAGGAGGTGCCTTATATATGGTGAAGTCCTCCGGCCATTGGCCGGGGACTCCTTAGGACGGCGCGCGCGGCCCCTTTAAGAGGGAGGGAGAGCGCACGCGCGCGCCCTAAGCACAGTGGCCGGGAAGGAGCGCGCGCTGCCAGCAGAGCGGGAGGAGGACGCCGGGCACGGAGCAGGGAGGTGAGGGGAACAGCGTCCCTGCCTAGCAGAGGGCAGGGACGCCGGCGCTACAGTACCCCCCCTTTAGGCCCCCCCTTTTTTAGGCCAGACAGAAATTTAGCAAGGATAAGAGGGGCATGGATGTTCTCCCGGGGCTCCCACGTTCTCTCCTCAGGACCAAACCCCTTCCAATCTACTAGAAAAAAGGTCTTTCCTCTTACCCTTTTGGTGGCAAGAATGTTCTCTACCTCAAACTCGTCCTCAGCAGAAACCGGAGCAGGAGGCGTACCTGTAGACTTGGAAAAAGAGTTAAGTACCACAGGTTTGAGGAGAGATACATGGAAGGAGTTAGGGATCCGTAAATTGGCCGGGAGTTTCAATTTATAGGCCACCGGGTTGATCTGACTGATGACCTCCAGGGGGCCGATGAACTGAGGCCCTAACTGTAAGAAGGTATCTTGAGTCGGACATATTTAGATGAGAGCCAGACTTTATCTCCGGGACGAAATTGTGGAGGATCCAGGCGTTTTTTGTCAGCGTGTCTTTTCATCCGTTCGGACGACTGAAGGAGTGCGGATCGGGTACTCTCCCAAATGGAGGAAAATTTGCTAACGAGAGATTCCGCAGCCGGGTTGTCCACAGAGGTGGAGACAGGAAAAGGAATCCGAGGATGTTGACCGAAGACTACAAAAAACGGGGATTTGGAGGAGGATTCGCTCTCGTGATTATTATAAGAGAACTCGGCCCATGGTAGGAGATCCACCCAGTCAGAATGATGGGCATTAACGAAGTGTCGGAGGTAACTGGTCAGGTTCTGATTGATCCGCTCCACTTGACCATTGGACTGTGGGTGGTAAGCGGAAGAGAAGTCCAGGGTGACATCTAGCAGTTTACAAGTGGCTCTCCAGAAGCGTGAGGTGAACTGTACCCCACGATCCGACACGATGTGGAGGGGCAGGCCATGAAGACGAAATATGTGATGAATAAAGTCTTTAGCTAGCTCGGGTGCAGACGGGAGGCCTGGCAGGGGAACGAAATGAGCCATCTTGGAGAAGCGGTCAGCGACCACCCAAATGACCGTACAACCGGCAGAGACTGGGAGGTCTGTTATAAAGTCCATTGCTATATGCTGCCAGGGGGCAGCAGGTACTGGGAGCGGAAGGAGGTGACCGGCTGGCAGATGTCTCGGAACCTTGTTGCGGGCGCAGGACACACAGGCAGAAACAAAGTCTATTACGTCCTTGTGCAGGGTAGGCCACCAGTAGTGCCGGGTAATAAGCTGGAGGGTCTTTTTCTGACCGGCATGGCCAGCTAGTTTAGATGAGTGACCCCAGTGAAGGATCTTCTCCCGATCAGGTACTGATACGAACGTCTTTCCGGGAGGGAGACGATTTAGACTCACGGGAGCCACCTGCATTACTCTGGCGGGATCGATGATGTGTTTCTGATCTTCCTCGAGATCAGACACCAGAAAGGATCGAGACAAGGCGTCCGCCTTGACGTTTTTGTCAGCCGGGCGAAAATGAAGAACAAAATAAAAGCGAGCAAAAAACAAGGACCACCGGGCTTGGCGCGGGTTAAGTCTCTGGGCATGCTGGAGGTAAGCCAAGTTCTTGTGGTCAGTGTAAATTATTACCGGGTGAAGAGCCCCCTCGAGCAGGTAACGCCACTCCTCCAATGCCAGTTTGATGGCCAATAACTCTCGGTCTCCTATGGAATAATTGCGTTCAGAGGAGGAGAAGAGTTTAGAGAAGAAGCCGCAAGTTACCATCCTCCCGGAAGATGATTTTTGAGTAAGTACCGCTCTGGCTCCAGAGGAGGAGGCGTCAACTTCCAGGAAGAACTGCTTGTTGCCGTCCGGGCGATGTAGCACCGGGGCGGAAGAGAAGGCCTGTTTTAAGGAAAGAAAGGCCTCCTCTGCTTCGGGCGGCCACTCTTTGGGATTAGTACCCTTACGGGTGAGCGCGGAAATTGGGGCAGTCCGGGAAGAGAAGTGTGGTATGAAGAGGCGGTAGTAGTTGGCGAAGCCCAGGAACCGCTGAATGGCCTTCAACCCCTCCGGTCGAGGCCATTTCTCGATGGCAGACAGTTTCTCTGGATCCATTCGTAGGCCGGTCTGAGAAATAATGTAGCCCAAAAACGGAAGCGAGGTCTGCTCAAAGAGGCACTTCTCGTATTTAGCGAAGAGGTGATTCTGCCTGAGCCTGAGCAGGACCTGACGAACGTCCCTCCGGTGAGTCTGGAGATCCGGAGAGAAGACCAAGATGTCGTCCAGGTACACCACTACGCAGGAGTAGAGAAGGTCCCGGAAGATGTCATTGACCAACTCTTGAAAGACGGCAGGAGCGTTACAGAGACCAAAGGGCATTACCAGATATTCATAGTGGCCGTCCCGGGTGTTGAATGCCGTCTTCCATTCATCCCCCTGACGGATACGAACCAGGTTGTACGCCCCACGGAGGTCCAGTTTGGTGAAGATTCTAGCCCCTCTCAGACGATCAAATAACTCCGGAATGAGCGGAAGGGGGTACTTATTCTTCACCGTGATCTGGTTAAGGCCTCTATAGTCTATACAGGGACGGAGAGAGCCGTCCTTCTTTTTTACGAAGAAGAAGCCTGCTCCCGCCGGGGAGGTAGATTTCCGGATGAATCCTCTGGCCAGATTCTCCTCAATATATTCGGACATCGACCGGGTCTCAGCAGCGGATAATGGATAAATACGCCCACGGGGAGGAGTAGTACCGGGTAACAAGTCGATAGGGCAGTCGTATGGTCTATGAGGGGGTAGTGTCTCTGCTTCCTTTTTATTAAAGACATCAGCATAAGACCAATAAGGAATTGGAAGTCCAGGTAGATTAGCTGGGGTAGGAGAAGGACGGACGGGATGGACGGGAACTAGACAGGTCTTATGGCAGTCCTGTCCCCAGCGAAGGACTTCTCCGGTCTGCCAGTCAAGCACGGGTGCATGTCTCTGGAGCCAAGGTAGACCTAGCAGGAGGGCGTGAGAGAGTCCAGGCAGAACATGAAAGGAGATACTCTCAGAATGCAGCATTCCCACCTGCAGAGTAATGGATTCGGTGATGAGTTGGATGGGGCGTGGTAAGAGACCCCCATCCACGGCAGCAACAGACAAGGGTACAGCCAGAGGTTTGGTGGCGATGCGGTATTTCTCTACCAGGGACTGTGAAATAAGATTCCCGGCTGCTCCAGAGTCCAGTTGGGCTAGTTCGAAATAACGGTTCTCCCCGCAGACGATTGAAACTGACAGCAGCAGAGATGGAGAGGATTTATTCTTGTCTAGGTCGACCTCTCTGAGCGAACCTAGACACAGGCGTTTCCCGACCTCTCTGGGCAGGCACGGATCCGGTGCTCCTTACTGCCACAGTAGAAGCAGCTCCCCTCGGCACGGTGTAAGTCCTGACGGGTTTTGACCATCTTGGTCTGGTCGACCTGCATAGGCTCAGGAGAGTGTACCTGGGGAGAGACGGAGGGAGTGACGGGTTTCTGAAAAGTAGGAGCTAGACGTGGAAACCTCCTCTCACGGGTGACCTCTTTGGCACGCTCCTGGAACCGTAGGTCAATCCGGGTGGCAAGAGTTATTAGGTCATCGAGAGTGGTAGGAACGTCCCGACCGGCAAGTTCATCTTTAATACGGCTGGACAGACCCTCCCAGAAGACGGATACCAGAGCGTCGTTATCCCAGGCCAGCTCCGAGGCAAGGGTACGGAACCGTATGGCATATTGGCCCACGGTGAGACTTCCCTGACGGAGGCGTAGCAGAGATGATGCGGATGAGGTCTTCCGTCCGGGTTCGTCGAAGACTTTCCGGAAAGCCGTGAGGAAGGCAGGCAAGTCGGACACCAGGGGGTCTCCTCTCTCCCATAGAGGATTTAGCCAGGCCAGGGCCTCCCCGGTGAGATGGGACATGATGAAGGCAATTTTGGCCTGGTCGGAGTTAAACTGGTGGGACAATAGTTCAAAGTGCAGGGTGCACTGATTAATGAAGCCCCGAGCCTGGGCGGAGTCGCCTCCGAAGCGAGGAGGTGCAGAAAGCCGGGGTCCAGGGTAGGATACCATGATATTGGTGGGCAGCGGAGCTGCCGGGTTGCGAGTCATGGCACTGGCGGTGGTTGCTGGTGGAACAGTCAGAGTGTCCAGGCGAGAATTGACATTCCGCAGGTGACCCAGGATGGACTCCTGTTGGGACCTCTGACGGGACAGTTCATGACAGAGGTCCGAGAGCGAGGGAGCTTGGGTGCCACCGGGTTCCATGGCCCGAGCAAACTGTAACGGGTCTGGGAGGCGGAACCTCTGAGCTACTATACAAGGGGGCGGTCCTTGTAAGGGAGCGGGTGGCGACCAGGCAGGCAGTCACAGCAGGTGACCGGGACAGTCTCTGGGTGTACGGGCAGGAGGTCACGGCAAGTGACCGGGACAGTCTCTGGAAGAACGGGCTGGAGGTCACGGCAAGTGACCGGGGCAGTCTCTGGGTGAACGGGCTGGAGGTCACGGCAAGTGACCGGGGCAGTCTCTGGGTGAACGGGCTGGAGGTCACGGCAAGTGACCGGGGCAGTCTCTAGGTAAAGGGTAGGTACGACCTGTGATGGCTGAACCTCCAGGCAGGCTAGCAAGGCAGATGGAGGATGTGTGCTCCCAGGTGAGCAAGCGAGAGTCTCTGGAATAGCAGGTGGTCACAGCACGTGACGGCGAAGCCTCCAGGTAGGCAAGCAGGCAGGTAGCGGAGAAGCGCTCCCAGGTGAGCGGGCAAGAGTCTCTGGAATAGCTGGTGGTCACAGCACGTGACGGCGGAGCCTCCGGGCAGGCAAGCAGGCAGGTAGCGGAGAAGCGCTCCTAGGTGAGCGGGCAAGAGTCTCTGGAATAGCTGGTGGTCACAGCACGTGACGGCGGAGTCTCCGGGCAGGCAAGCAGGCAGGTAGCGGAGGAGCGCTCCCAGGTGAGCGGGCAAGCTGGTCCATAGACAGACTGACAGGAGTAGAAAGGCAGACCGTCGGACCTCAGGCTAGCAAGCAGGCAGGTAGCTGGAATAACTGGCAGGAAACAGACAGCAAACTGGCAGGACTCTGGCAGGAATCAGGCAGTTAACTGGCAGGTAACTGGCAACGGGACCTGAGGGCTGAAGCAGAGTAGAACAGTGCAACAACATTGCTCGGGCACCTCCATTTTGGAGGAGGTGCCTTATATATGGTGAAGTCCTCCGGCCATTGGCCGGGGACTCCTTAGGACGGCGCGCGCGGCCCCTTTAAGAGGGAGGGAGAGCGCGCGCGCGCCCTAAGCACAGTGGCCGGGAAGGAGCGCGCGCTGCCAGCAGAGCGGGAGGAGGACGCCGGGCACGGAGCAGGGAGGTGAGGGGAACAGCGTCCCTGCCTAGCAGAGGGCAGGGACGCCGGCGCTACAATAGGCAGGTAAATATCCCCAATAGGCAGGTAAATGTCCCCAATAGGCAGGTAAATATCCCCAATAGGCAGCAAAGGTCCCCAATAGGCAGCATAGATCCCCAATAGGCAGCATAGGTCCTCAATGGGCAGGTAAATGTTCCCAATAGGCAGGCTGTTTCCCCCTTATAATGCCATATGCAGGCTGTTCCCCCCCTTATAATGCCCCATGCAGGCTCTTCCCCCCTTATAATGCCCCATGCTGGATGCCACCCCCCATATAATGCCCCATGCAGGATGTCCCTTTCTCACACCATATAATGCCCCATGCAAGATATCACTCCCCTGTCTTTATAATGCCCCATGCAGGATGTCCCTTTCCCCCCCATATAATGCCCCATGCAGGATGTCACCCCCCATATCATGCCCCATGCAGGATGTCACCCCCCAAATAATGCCCCATGCAGGATGTCACCCCCCATATAATGCCCCATGCATGATATCACTCCCCTGTGTTTATAATGCCCCATGCAGCATGTCACCCCCCCATATAATGCCACATGCAGGATGTCACCCCCCCATATTATGCCCCATGCAGCATGTCACCCCCCATATTATGCCCCATGCAGGATGTTCCTTTCCCCCCATATCATGCCCCATGCAGGATGTCGCCCCCCCCATATTATACCCCATGCAGGATGTCACCCCCCCCGTATTATACCCCTTGCAGGATGTCACCCTCCATATAATGACCTATGCCTCCATACATTAAAAAAAAAAAAAAAAATCCAATACTCACCTCACTTCTCACTTGCTGCCGCTGCCGCTGCTCTGGTCTGGACTCCAGCATCACGGCGGCGTTGTCCCGCTCTGCGCTGCCTGTGACAGCACTCGGGAGGGCGCGGTGTAAAGACGTCACCGCGCCCTCTGACCTGAGACATCACAGGAAACGCAGAGCACGGAAGACAGCGGATCTGCAGAGGCTCGGGGAGAGGTAAGTATCCGCCTGCCGGGGCCCTGAGCAAGCGGGGGGGGAGGGCGGGCAATGGCACCGCTCTCCTCTCCTCCGCCCATAGCCCGGCGGGCCGTATGAAAGTCCTCCGCGGGCCGCATGTGGCCCGCGGGCCGTAGTTTGAGGACCCCTGGTGAAGATCCTTATATGTTTTGAGGAGATTTTCCACCAACTCTTCATAGTTATTTGCTTTTGACTTTCCCAACAAAACAGTTACCACTAATGGGAATGCTACCCATGCAGCCTTTTTGTTGCCATGCAACAAACGGAAAAACTCCTCATCTTGAAGAAGCTTACTAATCTAAGGTCCATTATAGACTCTTTCCTTTATCTTTGCTTCACTCAACCTTGGAAATGTATCAGTGAGATACTTGAATGCTTTTGCATTTTTATCTATTGCCTACAAAGTTCTTCATTAGGCCCAACTTGATATGCAATGGTGGTAACAAAATCTTATGTGGTTCAACAAGTGCTGGATGCAGGTCATTTTTACTCCCTGCCTGAAGTGATTGTTGGAAAGACCAGTCTCTTTTATTGTTGTGATATTCTACACGACAACCCCACTCACATAGAAAGCAGCAGTACTTTGTGTCTCCACCCTGGAGATCAAGTAAGAAAGAAACCACCTTTAAGTCACCACAGAGGTGCCACAAATGTTGGTCATAGTTCAGACACCTGTTCATGTTGTCATATGTTTCTTTCATGTGGACTGCATAACCAACTGGAATTAAAGGTAACGCATTGCCATTATGTGGCAAGACAGCTTTTAGGCTTGTTTTGGACGAATCAATGAAGAGTCTCCATTCCTCTGGATTGTGACTTCAGAACTCCCATGAAAACTGTTGATGTTGTTGCATGGCACAAGATCGCCCTCCATGAAGAAGTATTGGACAAGATCTTTACCATGGTTGCAAAGAAATCTGAACATCGCCCGCTAGGAGATTCCCCTGCTGTAACTTGGAACCTAAGAGTTCAGCCTTACTCTTGGTCAGATCCAAATCTCTAACAAGATCGTTCAGTTCACTTTGTGTTATAAGGTGCAGTTCAGTTGAGATTGTTGAAAGAAAGTCTGAGTCATGAGAGGAAGATGCTTCATGATACCAAGTGCACTCTTCTTCCTCACTTGGCTTTATTGAAAATGTTTCTGGTGCTTTTGGAATCGGCAGTTCTTCTGTATTTTGTACTGGGCGTATTACAGATGGAATGTCTGGATACTGTAAAGTCCACTTCTTCCTTTAAACTCCTTTTCTGCATGGGGGCACCATGCAGAAATAGCAATTGGTAGTATGATCGTTTGGCTCTCTCAAGATCATTGAGGCTGCAAAAGGCATAGATTGCCTCTTTCCATGTAACCACTGGGTAAGATGTGATGAACATCTATTGCAGCATATGTGTGGAGCCTAACTCTTTTCTTGATCTCATATTCTGCAGCGAAAATACAGGTTGTAGGCTTTCCTTTTCATAGTAGACAGCCTTTGCCTTTGTGACACAAAAGTGCCTTCTCCGCATATGTAGCAAAAACTATGTGCTTTGTTAATGCAAGAAAGAGGCATATCTGAAAAAACATTTAGAAACATGTCAATAGGATTACGTAATCGGAGCTGAGTTGGCTCTTTTTGATTGGTCACCCTAAGATGATAGAATACTAAAGGCTCAATAGACAAAATAGATGATGTAATAGCCTAGCTGCTAACAATTCAAGAATGATGATGAAATAATAAAAATGCAATTTGTCTATAAGCCTATATGAAAGGTGTCATAAGTAATTACAACCTCCTCTGGATCTTGAAAATTAGAGCCAATCAGCAAATTTAAGCATCATATTCATTTTCAGCACCACAAAATTAGTTCAGTTCAACTGTTTTCGTCTTTGAACAAATTTGGCTGTAGAACAGTGAATTGACCAAGCTTGTTTGAAACCCGTTGCTGACTCTAGACTGGTTTGACTCTCTGTCTATCTGTCATTTCTACCTTTGACTCCATTATGCTGGTTCTGACCATGTTTACCTTGTTCTGACCTTTTCCCTGACTTCTGACTTTGACCTTAATCTGCCCTCATCGATTTTGACCCGTCTTATTAACTCTCCTTTGCCAACTCACTCCACCGGCCAGCATCTATTCCATGTTTGTAACCCAGAAAACCCTGTAGTAAGTCCAGATCTCTGTACAGGGCTTAAAGGGTGAAGGTAATGTCTACCCTGGAACCTACTAAATAGAGTAGCAAAGCCATCTCATGGAAGTTCAATTAAGAGCTGCCAGCATTTCTCTTACAGTATACCCTTACAGTAGTAATGGTAGTTACTATGTAATCAATTAAAGAAGGGTTATAATACTAATAATGTATAATTCTATAGTGCCAGCACTTTACAATTCAGATTACCTGTCCAAACAAGATAAGACATTACAGAATAACACATAGTTTAACACATACCAAGAAGTGAGAGTGCCCTGCTCACAAGCTTACAATCTATGAGGATATAGGGAGAGGACAAAGGAAAAATAAAGTGCTTGTCATGTATGGTCCAGTCCTCAGTATAATAAATAGAGTTATTCAAATAATGCTACATGAACCAGTCACTAGCCACGACATTGATGTTTATGAATAATTGACAAATAATGTATAATGGATCTGGTAAGGTTGGACTTGATAGACCTGTGTATTTTTTAGAACAATATAACAACTTTATGTAATGTAAATGCACTTTGGGTAATATGAAGTTTGTCTTCTTATGCTTATATAGGCATGGTTCTGGTACTAACTAGCTTAATTAGCTTAAACATATAAAATACATTCTCATTAGTCAATGCTTTTCAAGATTTAAAAAATGTATTACATGGTTGTGACAAATTACACTTCTTGAACACAATAAGTCCAACTACAAAGATGAGCTATGAGGTAAAAAGTGGAAATAGAAAAATATAATACAGAAAGCCAGTGTACTTTATAAATATGGCAAATATCTACTTATATAAATGGCACACTGGATATAAAATGTGTGTACATACAGTACAGACCAAAAGTTTGGACACACCTTCTCATTTAAAATTTTTTCTGTATTTTCATGACTTTGAAAATTGTACATTCACACTGAAGGCATCAAAACTATGAATTAACACATGTGGAATTATATACTTAACAAAAAAGTGTGAAACAACTGAAAATATGTCTTATATTCTAGGTTCTTCAAAGTAGTCACCTTTTGCTTTGATGACTGCTTTGCACACTCTTGGCATTCTCTTGATGAGCTTCAAGAGGTAGTCACCGGAAATGGTCTTCCAACAATCTTGAAGGAGTTCCCACAGATGCTTAGCACTTGTTGGCCCTTTTGCCTTCACTCTGTGGTCCAGCTCACCCCAAACCATCTCGATTGGGTACAGGTCTGGTGACTGTGGAGGCCAGGTCGTCTGGCGTAGCACCCTATCACTCTCCTTCTTGGTCAAATAGCCCTTACACAGCCTGGAGGTGTGTTTGGGGTCATTGTCCTGTTGAAAAATAAATGATGGTCCAACTAAACGCAAACCAGATGGAATAGCATGCTGCTGCAAGATGCTGTGGTAGCCATGCGGGTTCAGTATGCCTTCAATTTTGAATAAATCCCCAACAGTGTCACCAGCAAAGTACCCCCACACCATCACACCTCCACCTTCATGCTTCACGGTGGGAACCAGGCATGTAGAGTCCATCCGTTCACCTTTTCTGTGTCGCACAAAGACACGGTGGTTGGAACCAAAGATCTCACATTTGGACTCATCAGACCAAAGCACAGATTTCCACTGGTCTAATGTCCAATCCTTGTGTTCTTTAGCCCAAACAAGTCTCTTCTGCTTGTTGCCTGTCCTTAGCAGTGGTTTCCTAGCAGCTATTTTACCATGAAGGCCTGCTGCACAAAGTGTCCTCTTAACAGTTGTTGTAGAGATGTGTCTGCTGCTAGAACTCTGTGTGGCATTGACCTGGTCTCTAATCTGAACTGCTGTTAACCTGTGATTTCTGAGGCTGGTGACTTGGATAAACTTATCCTCAGAAGTAGAGGTGACTCTTGGTCTTCCTTTCCTGGGGCGGTCCTCATGTGAGCCAGTTTCTTTATAGCGCTTGATGGTTTTTGCAACTGCACTTGGGGACACATTCAAAGTTTGCCCAATTTTTCGGACTGACTGACCTTCATTTCTTAAAGTAATGATGGCCACTCGTTTTTCTTTACTGCTTTTTTCTTGCCATAATACAAATTCTAACAGTCTATTCAGTAGGACTATCAGCTGTGTATCCACCTGACTTCTGCACAACACAACTGATGGTCCGAACCCCATTTATAAGGCAAGAAATCCCACTTATTAAACCTGACAGGGCACACCTGTGAAGTGAAAACCATTTCTGGTGACTACCTCTTGAAGCTCATCAAGAGAATGCCAAGAGTGTGCAAAGCAGTCATCAAAGCAAAAGGTGGCTACTTTGAAGAACCTAGAATATAAGACATATTTTCAGTTGTTTCACACTTTTTTGTTAAGTATATAATTCCACATGTGTTAATTCATAGTTTTGATGCCTTCAGTCTGAATGTACAATTTTCAAAGTCATGAAAATACAGAAAAATCTTTAAATGAGAATGTGTGTCCAAACTTTTGGTCTGTACTGTAGATAAAATACTCTTGTTATTCTTCTACACTTTTTAAGGGAGTATTATTAAGTAAATATTTTGATGGCCGGTTAACCAATTATTCGACCTTATAATTGCCGTCAAAGGTTAAAGTACATATCTTATCACTAGTATAATAACTGTGCAAGAGGGAATTACTCTTACATGCTTCAATGCTACAGAAACGTAATAGTACCAATCAGCATATGGAAATGAGCTCTTCATGTTTGTAACATCAGAATACTACATTTACATATTTATGAAGACATTGTTGGTTTATTTATTGTAGGAAGCAAGGTTTACTTTATTAAATAAGTAGTATAAGTAGTATACCAGTGTGATTTACGCAGTTGTAGCAAACTGCTTATTAGATTCAATAACTGGAAGCAAAGGAAATGTACAGATAAGTAATAGAGCTATTATTTTTTTATTTATTTACTTTTATAGTCCTTACAATTTGGTTGCAAACCATGTTACAGTATATAAGAGTCTAATCTGTTAGATTTACTGTATACAGAGTTTATAGATTTTGTTTGCTTTTCTAAATCTGAAACTATGTATCTACATAAGGATGGGAGGCTATTTTATATTTTTAATTTTGTAGTTGTTGCTCCTGTTAAAGTGCCCACCCTTATGTCTAATGGTGTGTTTTGTACTTTCACAGTGCAATTTTTTTACCACTGACTGTAGAGGGAGAAATAAACACATAAATTGGCACTGATCACATGCTAGACTTCTGTTTACATTGAATAATTCTTAAAGTGATGCTATACAAAGTCAAAATCTTCAATTAATAATTTAATCTTTATGTAGTTTGTCTTTTTTTTGTATAATCACTCAACACTTAATGGCGCAAAATATGATGCTGTGAGAGTATTTAGGGTTTTTTACGGTGTAACCGGGAACCAATATGAAAGGCTTAGAAGGGAGCAAAACATGAAAGATTTAGAAGGATGGGAAAGTGCTCTTTAGTTGCCAAAGGAATACAGGGTCAGGAGAACAGCCTGGAATAGATGTCAGCAATTTAAGATGGGAACTGAAGTCTGTTACCATATGGATTCCTGCTGATGCCACACCGGCTGATGGTGCACTGAGAATGGGGCTAATAGTGACAATAAAAGAAAATATACGTTTCAGATATACTATTGTACTGTTGCTCAGCATGTAGTAGCCCTGATGCCTTCCATAGAATTCTCATCAGAAAATGAAAATAGCCCTTTATTCACCTTTAAGAAAGTTATCGACTATTCACAAGATAAGAAATAACTTGGTTATTGGTGGGCCATCAGTGATCCCAGGAAGAGTGCTATTAAATGTCCTGTTAAAATTGGTCAATGGATGTGTAAGGTGTCAGAGGGCGGTAACCTTGGTCGAGCTGCAACTCCAATACGCTCTGGCACTTTACAGGAAATTTGTGTCCCCGACCCTGTGTAGTTTACATTACACTCACTTGCAGTCTGCAGGCCTCTGCTGCCTTCTGATCTCTATTGTCAGAAACAGCCGCACACACATCATGGGACACCCAGTTAATTTTCTAATAAAGGAGTTTACTTAACCTTTTCCATTGCTTAGGTCCATAGCACAGCACACTTTCATGTTTTCCTTTTGTTCAGTCTGAACTATCCCTACACTTATTAGTTCCTTCAGCCCCAGGAATTTTCCGTCTGGCCCGAAGTATTTCTTAGATCCGTTAAGTTTGCCTCGTGCGGTTCCACGTTCATCTTCCGCTGTACGGAAGGGGTTACGGTGCTCTCCATAGTGCCTGTATCAAGCCTTAGGCTCTGGATGCTGCAGGAATGTCCATAGGGAATTTTGCATAATCTCATATCACTCAGAACAAAACATACTGTCGTTGCCATCAGCCTACTGCACCTTGAACTTGACCTTTTCTCTTTCACCAACGAACTCTCTCACTAACTGACTAAACCAGGAAGTAGTTCCCTTTTACTAGCTCTAACCCCTCTATGGGTTAGACCAATCATTAACTGTCTCTTTACTCTGTCTGCCCCAGCAGTCAGTTGCTTGTCAGACTTAAAGGGGTTTTCCCATGAATGAAGGTTCTTTGTTATCAATAGATCTTGGACTAATAATAACTTCCACAATTGGATGTGTTTAAATAAAGTGTTCCTGTGCTGAGATAATCTTATAAATGTGCCCCTGCTGTGTACTGTGTAATGGTTGTGTCTGACCGTGTACGAAACATGGTCTGATCATACCACATCTCCTGGGCAGGGGAGGATGCAAAAGAGTATACAGACATTACAGCAGCATGGGAATCAAAGCTGATTCTTTTTGTGAGGTAAAACATTTCCCTGTCTATTTTAAACAATGTTTTACTTCAAAGAAAGAATCAGCTGTGATCCTATGCTGTAATATCTGTATACTCTTTTGCTGCCTCCCCTGCCCAGGAGCTGTGGTATGATCAGACCATGTTCCTCAATGGTCAGACACAGCCAGTACACAGTACACAGCAGGGGCACATTTATAAGATTATCTCAGCACAGGAACATTTTATTTAAATACATTCAATTGTGGAGATTATTATTATTCTAAGATCTATTGATTAAAATGAACTTTTGTTTGTGTGAAAACCACTTTAACCTTTCAGCTATTTAACTACAGTGACTATCTTCTAACAGTTTGCACTAAGCATATTACACTTACAATGCCTATCACACTCTATCTTATGTCCTATATCTTTTCCTATGTCTTATCATATGCTGGTGCTGGAATGTATATTACTGACACGAGACATTCATATTACACTACATATACAGCAGCACCATTACCTAAAACACTATACATTACCACACATTACATTCCTAAAACCGCATGACACAGTTCACACTTCACATATTACAATGCATGTACAAAAACACATGACACTATTCACTTTACGTGGTTGTTGGCTACAGGTGCAGGAATACGACAGTCACTGTCCTCACCCTTAGAGCTGCTCCACCATTCCATTCATTGTTTATAGGACTACCAGAGTTCTCCCATAGACAACAAATTGACTCAGTCGCTTCCAACAGTGCACTTCAGAGCCCAGTTATCGGAATGGAGAGAGGTTAGATTCCCAGCGATCAGCAAGTTGTCACTTATTCCATGGAAAAACTTTGTTTTCTGGGAATATAGAAATTGGTGTAAAGCAGGCTAAACCAGTAGTAAAATTCATTCATTACACATTCACATTTCTAATGAAGCTTCATTCAGTTATTTATCGTTGATGTGGTTCCTTTTCTGGTACTTCTGCTATTTTACCTATTGAAAATGATGCCACTGTTCCTTAGATCACGGGGATGTGACTGGCAGTATTATTTATAGGATCTCAAAATTTCATGCACAGCGATTGTAAGACCAAAATTGTTGACAGTAATTTATTTTCAGCCAATCATCATGAGGCTTTTACATGGAGCAAAGTGTGCTCCAGAGAATAAGACCTTATTGAAAGCCAAGTTGCTTTAAGAAGAAGATTTTGGGAGGGATATAATGGGAACAAAGGAGTACCTTGAGGATTTTGGTATAACCTAGTTATTCCCCTAAAATGGGGTAGGTATAGTAAAAATTCTAGTGTTAATAATAATAATAATTTTTAACACCGACCTACAAAGCCATCTATAACCTTTCTCCTCCGTACATCTCTGAACTAATCTCCCGATATATTCCCTCACGTAATCTCCGGTCCTCCAAAGACTTCCTTCTCTCCTCCACACTTACTCGTTCCTCACCCAATCGCCTCCAAGACTTCTTCCGAATATCCCCCATCCTCTGGAATTCTGTGCCCCGTGCCCCAACACGTCCGATTATATGCCACATTTGGATCCTTCAGATGGAACCTGGAAACCCATCTCTTCAAGAAAGCCTACAGCCTGCCATGACCCCGCTGCCTCTGTTGAGGGAGGGCAGTAATGACCCTTCACGGTTGACCAAGTGAGTGTCAGATTATTATGTTACAAGGTTGATTGCAATCCAATAGAAAACCAGACGGAGGCAAAGCTCTGTATGGGGGGATTCAAGAATCTCTAACCCCGTTTATTTCTACTTAGCATTTTATATTGTTTTGAATTTATTAATATCCAATCACCTACAGCCATACTACAAGCTTGAACCAATGTTAGTACAATTATTACGGAAATACACATATGGTCATATTATCGTTAGTTCGGTACATGGTGGAAAGTTACAAGGTTGTACATCCCGGCTCAGACTAGCTAGATAACAGGAGCAGGGTGTCTCATAGAATCTTCCTGAGAGAAAAGGTTAGTGTGGGAAAGTTGCATGTGAATCAAGAGGAAAGAAGGAAAGAATGTATGTTATGCAAAGAGTATAATAACATGATTTTGAAGCAAGCAGACAAAATGGAGTTGCCATAGCATGAATATCAATATGTCCTTTACACCTCCTCAACACCACTGGAGCTGCTGCCTTACCAACACCGGACCTGCTCCTCACCAACATCGGAGCTGCTGCAACCCCCCATCTACTGTCTCCTTCCCCATTCCTGTAGAATGTAAAGCCGCAAGGGCAATGCCCTCTTCCCTCTGTAGTAGTCTATCATTGTTTATTTGTTGCTGTAAGTGATAACTGTGTTTTGTATGTAACCCCTTCTCATGTACAGCACCATGAAATCAATGGCGCTATATAAATAAATAATAATTTCTATAGCGCCAACATATTCCACAGCACTTTACAATTCAAAGGGTACTTGTACAAATAAGGTAAGACATTACAAAGTAGCACATAGTTCTACGTATACTAAGAGGATCAAGGACCCTGCTCGCAAGCTTACCATCTACGAGGAAATAGGGATATCACAAAAGGTAAAAATAAAGTGCTTGTCATTAATGATGAGCAAATATGTTCTGTTAACCCTTTCGGCGAACATGTTCGTCTGCTCGCCGAGTATCTTCAGCGTGCTCGGGCGTTATGTTTTAGTCACTCCGTGCACATGATTTGCAACTGTTTGACATCTTTAATACATGTGAGGAATGCCTAAGAAACAGGCATTCCTCACATGTATTAAAGCTGTCAAACAGTCGCAAAGCATACGCACAGCGTGACTCAAACATAACACCCGAGCACGCTGAAGATACTCAGGAAACACCGGAGCTTGCTTGTAAATCTCGAGTAACGAGCATGCTCGCTCATCACTACTTGTCATATACAGTCTAAACATCAGTATAATAAGTAGGGGTATTCACATAGCCGTGCATGAACTAGTAACCAGCCAACATCAGCACAAGTACTGATATAAAAGTGCTATTGAGTGCATGGAAGAGACAACGGGGATAGTTAGGATAGTGGTAGAGGTGATTGGCTAGTCTGAAGATATATGTTATTATGGCATGCTTGAAACTATGGGTGCTGGGAATTAACTGGATTGTTTGGCGTAGTGCATTTCAGAAAACTGGTGCAGTATGAGAGAACTCATAAGAGATGATGAGAGATGTGAGATCGAAGTTTCGGATCATAGAGGTTGATAGTCTTAGGTCGTTAATGGATTGGAGAAGATGGATAGAATGATAGATAGAGATGACGGAGGAGATATGGGCAATACTTTGTGGGTAAAAGTAAAGAATTTATATTTGACTCTGTATCGGATGTTCAACCAGAGTGCAGCTGTAGAACATTACAAAAGGAAATAATACTGCTCTCAGATAATGCACCTCCAAACTATGTTTTCATCTTTTATAAGAAAGGTGTGGTGTTGCAGTATATAAACCAATGATCAAATGAACACAAAAATATAAAAAAAACATTAAAGGTAAAAAAAGTAAAATCATTCCACGTTTTCCCCATTAAAAATAAAAAAGGAATAAATTAAGAAAGAAAACCTATTTGATATTGCCGCATTAATTAACCTCTATGGTAGACAATGTAAAGAGCGGAAAAAACTGAATTGAGTATTTTTAGTCACCTCACCTCTTTAAGAAAATGTAGTAATAAACAATGAAAGAGCCATATGTACTCAAAATTAGTATCAACAAAAACGCCAGCTCACCTGTCAAAAAAAAAGCAACCACTGTCTTAGTCTCAACAGAAAAATAAAAATGTTATGTGTCTCGAAAAATGGTGGCACAAAGAAAAAAATGTATACACATTTGGTATTATTGTAATCAGGCTGAT
The DNA here is from genome assembly GCF_046119375.1 of Phyllobates terribilis. Taxonomy (NCBI): domain Eukaryota; kingdom Metazoa; phylum Chordata; class Amphibia; order Anura; family Dendrobatidae; genus Phyllobates; species Phyllobates terribilis. Next base: position 417,712,254 of record NW_027362762.1, on the reverse strand, counting down.
CAGGCAATAAACCAGGTCACTTTTACCACACAATGAACAAACCACAAAAATAATGTCATTATTTTTCATCTTTTCATGCCACTTTGATTTTTTTACCTGTTTTTCAGTACATTGTGTAGCAAAATGAATGATTCATTCAAAACTTCAATTTGTCCTGCAAAAAAAAAGCCATCAAACATCAATGTCGATGGAAAAAAAATATGGCTTTTGAAAGAAGGTGATAAAAAGGGGTACATTTTAAAGAAGAATGAACTTAATGAAATAGTTATTATCTGTTTCTTCTAGACATGGTAGGCATTAAATAAAGGATAATCTTTGTACTGCTATTAAAGAAAAGTTGCATAGCAAAACTGTCTCGTCTGTCTGAGACTACAGGCGCAAAAAGACTACCTCAGACAGAGTTGCCACAAGCCATTGCGTCTGGCAGACTCCAGAGAAACAGCCTTTCTAGTCTTACAACGGGGTTTTAGTGGATAGCTACCATGGAAGGGCTGCCATCTAGATGCAGGAATAGTCATCGGTCAAAACCAAGAAATAACATCAAGGACAAAACTAAGAGACAAGCGAGTAGTCAGATTTCAAGCCGGAGTCAGTACACAGGAAAAGCAAAACATGTAACAAGAGTTCAAGTCAGTGACAGGTCAAAGAGCCAAGTGCTAACTACACGCTAACTAAATAACTGGTAGTTAGTATCAGTCTGCTGGGGTTCACATAGAAGGGAACCCTGCCAAATGCTCCCAGCAGAGAGCTAATTATCTACCAGCTCACTGCAGCAAAACACAAGAGAATAACAAAGGTGAAACTATGCAGCAGTATCCGTAGTGTTTGAGCGGCGCCTCCTTGCGACCAGGGCAGAGGTTGTAGCAGCATGTTCAAACATGGATGTGCCAAAAACTAGTTACTAGATGAAAGAAGTATACAACACATTATGCCTAGTGCAAGGTTAGAGGAGTCGTAATTGAACTGTGCTTTGTGTAGCACAATTTCAGTGTATTAGTTTCCACTGGAATGTGCCTTTGAAATGCCAACATACACATTAGATAAAAGTTGGCTGAACCTGTCATTCTAGGGGGGACTTATAATTTCTATGGAAGACCACCCGACTCTCCCTTAACAGATCAGAAAGATAAGGATCTGACTGATGAAGTTTAAATACTGAATCCTTTAATTTTCAGAGTGAGGACATACTGTACATCACTGGCAGTGGCGTCTGGCATGGGCTGTTGCCCTTCTGCCCATTCAGGCTATGCACCCACGATGCGGAAATGTTGCTGATTTTTTCCACTTCTCCTTGGCAGTAAAAACGCATGCGGATTTTACATGCGTTTTTCCTGCCAGGGACAAGCGGATGTGAAGCGTTTTTGCATGCATTTCTGCATGCGGGTTATCAAGCGCTTTTCCAAATGATTTTAGCATCACTTGGAAAGTGCTTGACAACTTGGTCACACTATATAAATCCATGCAACCGGCATGGATTTATATAGTGTGACCTAGTTAATAGTTAAAAATGATTCAAAAATAAAAAAAACACATTATAATCACCATCTGATGGCCCGCGGTTTTCTCTCCGGTACATCCTGGCTCCCCGGTGCCTCACGGTGGTGTAAAAGGACCTTCCATGACGTCATTTAGTCATGTGACAGGTCGCGCGACCGCTGACGTCGGCGGTCGCGTGACCTGTCACATGACTAAATGAAATCATGGAATGTCCTTTTACACCATTGTGAGCCGCCGGGGAGCCTGGACTCACCGTACAGGAGACCGGTACTATGGTACCCCGGTCTGGATGAGAGTCTCCTCTTCTCCAGACCGGGTACCATCCGCACATTGAATCGCTTAATATCCGCATGTGCACATGTATTCATCCGGATATTATGCGATTCAATGCAAGTCAATGGCGGCAATTACGCCGTGTTTCTGCAGAAATAATGGACATGCTGTGGATTTTTCCGCAATGATAATTCGCAGCGGAAATTTCTGCAGCATGTGCGCGGCACATGCAGATTATCATTGGGGACCATGGGGCATGTATTACCAAGCGTTTTTTAAGCGTTTTCGCTGCGGAAATTCCTTGGCAAAAATGCTTGAAAAACGCATAGTGGACACGCCGCCTAAAAGTACATAAATACTCTACCAAGAAAAGTGTTCATATTTATGGAGTGTCAGGAGAGATAGTTGTCTACCTTGCAAGCATGTGCAACGTCCGCCTGATCCCTTTCTAAACTTACAGCTGAACTTCTCTATTCAAAAAATATGGGAGCATATAGACTCGTGAAGAAGCAGATGGCCTGTTTGTATGGCAGTATGATTATTTTCAATGACATATTTAACATTCATTAAGTCAATGGCAGAAAAAATATGTCTTCGTTTATTAAACCAATACGACTGGCACAGCTCCAAATCTGCCCTACTGAATTAAATCTTTTATAACTGTTTTAATTAAAATGGCTTGATATATAATTAACCTAAAAGTTTTAATTTCTGCAAAATTGTTGTACAAATGAGACATTAATATTTTATATTAGGCATGCAAATATGTCGGTTAATTTGAAGAACTGCCTGATGTAATGAAGCAAATAATGTTTTGGGAATTGTTTACTCTGTCGGAGCAGAATATTCCCATTTCCTAAAACATGAGGGCGAATATGGAACATAGATTTTTTTTTTCTATGTTTTTAAGCTTTGTTGTCAACTACAGTTATATGAAAAAGTTTGGGCACCCCTATTAATCTTAAGCTTAATGTTTTATAAAAATTGGTGTTTTTGCAACAGCTATTTCAGTTTGATATATGTAATAACTGTTGGACACAGTAATGTTTCTGCCTTGAAATGAGGTTTATTGTACTAACAGAAAATGTGCAATCTGCATTCAATCAAAATTTGACAGGTGCATAAGTATGGGCACCCTTATCATTTTCTTGTTTTAAATACTCCTACCTACTTTTTACTGACTTACTAAAGCACTTTTTTTGGTTTTGTAACCTCATTGAGCTTTGAACTTCATAGCCAGGTGTATGCAATCATGAGAAAAGCTACTTAAAGTGGCCACTTGCAAGTTGTTCTCCTGTTTGAATCTCCTCTGAAGAGTGGCATCATGGGCTCCTCAAAACAACTGTCAAATGATCTGAAAACAAAGATTATTCAACATAGTTGTTCAGGGGAAGGATACAAAAAGCTGTCTCAGAGATTTAACCTGTAAGTTTCCACTGTGAGGAACATAGTAAGGAAATGGAAGAACACAGGGACAGTTCTTGTTAAGGTCAGAAGTGGCAGGCCAAGAAAAACATCAGAAAGGAAGAGAAGAAGAATGGTGAGATCAGTCAAGGACAATCCTCAGACCACCTCCAGAGAGCTACAGCATCAACTTGCTGCAGATGGTGTCACTGTGCATCGGTCAACTATACAATGCACTTTGCACAAGGAGAAGCTGTATGGGAGAGTGATGTGAAGGAAGCCGTTTCTGCAAGCATGCCACAAACAGAGTCGGCTGAGGTATGCAAAAGCACATTTGGAGAAGCCAATTTCTTTTTGGAAGAAGGTCCTGTGGACTGATGAAACCAAGATTGAGTTGTTTGGTCATACAAAAAGGTGTTATGCATGGCGGCAAAAAAACACAGCATTCCAAGAAAAACACTTGCTACCCACAGTAAAATTTGGTGGAGGTTCCATCATGCTTTGGGGCTGTGTGGCCAATGACGGCACCGGGAATCTTGTTAAAGTTGAGGGACTCATGGATTCCACTCAGTATCAGCAGATTCTTGACAATAATGTTCAAGAATCAGTGACAAAGTTGAAGTTACGCAGGGGATGGATCTTTCAGCAAGACAATGATCCAAAACACCGCTCCAAATCTACTCAGGCATTCATGCAGAGGAACAATTACAATGTTCTGGAATGGCCATCCCAGTCCCCAGACCTGAATATCATTGAACATCTGTGGGATCATTTGAAGAGGGCTGTCCATGCTCGGCGACCATCAAACTTAACTGAACTGGAATTGTTTTGTAAAGAGGAATGGTCAAAAATACCTTCATCCAGGATTCAGGAAACCATTAAAAGCTACAGAAAGCGACTAGAGGCTGTTATTTTTGCAAAAGGAGGATCTACTAAATAATAATGTCACTTTTCTGGTGAGGTGCCCATACTTATGCACCTGTCAAATTTTGTTTGAATGCAGATTGCACATTTCCTGTTAGTACAATAAACCTCATTTCAAGGCAGAAACATTAATGTGTCCAACAGTTATTACATATATCAAACTGAAATAGCTGTTGCAAAAACACCAATTTTTATAAAACATTAAGCTTAAGATTAATAGGGGTGCCCAAACTTTTTCATGCAACTGTATGGTCAGATAGTTAGCTTCAAGCAATGCCCTGAAAATCTAATATCAAAGTAAGTTAGGAAATAGAAACTTTGTTATACAAGGGGAAGGCTTAAAATTATGGTGTAAATGATACAGAACGAGGTCATGGCAAAACCTAAATATCTCAATGTTTTATTCTGGAAAAGGAGGTTTCATACTTACTGCCTTCTCACTTATTTCCCATTTCTTGTTTCGGAGATATATGAAATGCCTTTCATCATCATTTGCTTACATTGCTATGATCTTACAGAAGTAGGCCCTTTGCATTTCTTATACGGCACAGAATAAAGAGAATAGTTTGAGCTTGGCCTCCACACCACATGGTTTCATGGCAATTATGTGGGCTGCATCTATTTTATTTATTGCCATATTAGCAAATATAACTACATAAGTAATAATTTGTAGAAAGGAGTGAATAAATTTGAGCGGAATTGAATTCAACTCAAATTTTACAAAAATCCACATGTAATTCATTTCCACGATGGATTCAGCAAAATGGCAGCTGTGGGCTTCTATTTTTCTAAACCATGAAGGGTCATCAAAAGGTTTAAAAAAAATTATAAAATGCTTATACTCACCTCTCCGGTTACTATGCTCCTCACTGTCACCCATCTGGTCCTCATCGCATATTCTGATCCACATTGCAAGCGCTGAAATTCCTGGGCCTTTGACACTGAGTCAGGATTAGAGGCCCAAGACAGTTCTGCGCATGCGCGTGTAAGGTCATGGCGCACCTCGTGACGTCATGACATTGTGACCTTACTCACTTGCTCAGAATCCTCCCAGGGCGCATCAGAGCCCGATGCTTGGCTCAGTGTGAGAGGTCCAGGGATTTCAGTGTGAGTGTTGGGGATCAGAAAAAGCATCAAGGACTGGACAAGTGATGGTGAGTAGTGGACTGGCCCGAGATCTAAGCGGTAAGGTGAGTAAAAGGATTTTCGTTCTTTTTTACATACTACACTCATTATGCTCTGTGGTCTAGTGATACCCCAGAGAATACTAAAGGACATTCATTTTTCAGAGAATAACTTCTTCGCAAATAGAATTTCCTGGGAAAATCCACACGAAGTTTGCTTGATCCTCTCATCTCTAATAAATTGGTATTAATTTATGGTGAATTATATTTTAGTAGTTATTGTAAAAAGAACATATTTCTCATTATCTCAGGTATATAACTGTGTAATAATAAAAAAAAAGTTATTTCCCAAATGTCAAGGCAAAAGCTAATATCAATGTTGCAGTTAAGTAGCTTTGTGCTCTTGTTGATAAAGAGTAGCTCATTAATTGCAGACTTGCAGTCAAGGACATTGCTTGGAGGAAAAACTCTTAATTGCTACAACAGCAACATGGTTAGATGAAAGAAACCGTACTACTTTACATCAGAAATGCTTCACTGTGATGATGTGGGGTTTGTGGACAGGCTGAGCCACACATTGGTATTTGAGTGGTTTTCAGGTCAAGATGAATTGCGCTGATAGATCCAGAGTCAGAAGAAACGTTTGTATAAAACTATAAAATAATTGAATATGCGTGCTATTCTACCATGATTTGCCGCAGTTCTGCAACTCCTATTAATGTGGAATATTTAGTTACATACATGATGACTATTACATAGCTAGACAATAGAGCTGAAGACAGAAAAGCTTTGCTGTGCCACCTTTGTATGCAACTAAGTATCAACACAACAGCTATAACAGCTGTCAACAGCTATAAGAGCAACTAGTTATAAAATAGATAATAATAGAAGAATATATTTTTTTATTATTTACAGTTTTATTTCCCTTATTTTTTTTTCAAAATTGCACGCGGTGAAGTGATAAATTATTAAATACTGATTTATGACATTTCAGCTGAAATGGCATGCAACGCTTAACTTCACTTAACTTTTAAAAATCTGTGTATTCATGGGAATTTCTAGCATTCTCTATCTGCAATAGATAACTATATAGCTTTACAATTATGGACCATCATGTACCTATTGATTTAGAGCATTTTATCATATTGTATACAGTAGGCTAAGATCAGGATGCTGTTAGTTATCATTTCCCCATTCAATGTGCTGTCAAAGAAGTGACACATGGCATTGCATATGTGATGTATTTAAAGTGTTAAACCCTATCATTTCTTTCTGAAGATCCTTAATGGTTTTTTTTATCCTAAACTTACCATGCTGCATCATCCAGACCTTATTTTACAAGCCCAAACTACTATTTACAGAGTGTAAGTCAAGTACAACAAGCAGGTACTTGACTGTAATCATTGTTGTTAGCACATCTCGTCCTTTTTGTCAGATTACATAGACAGAAGGCTTCCATAGACTAGAAATGCACGAACAGCATGATTTGTCTTTAGGCATGTCTGTGCTGTATAATCCATTTAGTGTTTATAAAATGTGGTATATTTATACGGTATTATATATAATAGAATACTTAGGCAAACTTTTTTCTAGACTGTTGGACAAAGATTGACCATTTTATGGAAATGTAATCCTAAACATTACATGATATGTATGTATGTACGTAGGAATTGCTAACATCCAAGAGCAATCAACAGGGTTTTCTTACTAGGAAGTTTATCAGTAAGGTCTTTATAGCAGCTAAGATATGTGAATAACTGAGCTCTAACTGCCTATCTCCCAGCAAGGTGTCTCAGCGTGAGCTCAAGCTACTGTCAACAGCTGTACTGTTTCTAAAACCGAGGAAACTTTTTATTGACGATAGCAGATAATCCAGAAGCACACACAAACAAATATTCAGATAATATTTTCTGCATATTAATATTGAATATTATAAGTTGCACATCCCTTTTACATGTTAATTCAAGTAAAGTGTACAATAGTCTAGATCTACTGATGGATCTTGGACCATTAAAGCAAAAATAAAATAGATATGAGATAATAAGTCAGAATTTAGACTTTGGCTTTACTAATATCCCCAGTGTTACTGTAAGGCTATTTAGGAGAATCTATCACCATGAAAATACTGTCCAATTTACCTATGTTTACCCTCCCCCTGTCCTTTTTCTTTTTCATGTCTAGCATCTGTTTCCCCTTTCCTTTTTTTCTTTTTACCATTTTTTCATACTCATCAATACACCGGGTTTTGCCCTCAAACTGTCCCTCTTTACAAATGGCCGCTACTAGCTGCGCATGCGCGATGCAACTCTGGTCTGGACGCGTCACACAAGGCTTCCGTACGGTGGTGGTCCGGGGCATTGACGTCATTGGAACAATTGTTCCCGCCCACACAATTGCCGGGAATTGGCCTGAAATAACGCGGCGGATGGAGGGGAGACCACTGCGCACGTGCTATGATGTTAGCATGCGCTCAAGCAAACACCTGTGAGTCGGGTATTTAAGGGGAGCCCCCACACATATGACCACAACATCCCCCGAGGAAGCATACGTGAAATGCGTGTCGGGGCTTCAGCGTGGTACCGGTCCTGACAAGCTTGTAGATTGTGAGCCCTCGCGGGCAGGGTCCTCGCTCCTCCTGTACCAGTCACTGTCACATTGTGTTCAAGATTATTGTACTTGTATTTGCTATGTATACCCCTTTTCACATGTAAAGCGCCATGGAATAAATGGCGCTAAAATAATAAATAATAATAATAATAATATGGGTGCGGTTTGGACTTAGCTCCTTGGAGTGTCACTTGATCTCCTCCGATTATTCCCCCTTTTATTATAGCTATACCAGTTTACCCTGACTAATTTCTATGCACTTTTTGGAATTGGGCATTTCTTTTCCCTGCCTCATTCTGACAGCACTGCTGTAGTATATATCCATTTGGAAATTTTGTGCATGTGTTTTTGCTATTGACATTGTTGGGAATAAACATACCAGCAGATTCATATGTGTATGCCCCATATGGACCGAATTAGTAACCACTCTGGCTTGTGTAATCCCCACCAATGACCTGCTATTTTAATGACACTGTTTTGTTTTTTTAATTATTCATATTTAGTAAAGTTGATGTTTTATTATAAATCAATTTGTTACTGTTATGATTCTATTGAGGGTATTATTACTCCAATTTCTTTGTAGGCCCTATTTGTATCAGGAGTGCCCGTATATACTGATCCCTTAAATTATGGTGAAATTTTCCCACCATATTGTTCAGTTCACATGTTTCTATGTCTGTTTAATACTGTGTCAACAGCTTCTGGATCCGAACATATGAATCACCAGGCTCTTGAGCAAACTTGGCTCACGAAGCTTAATAAATGTCTTTGGTGAGGAGTCCACCGTGGTTTTAAACTCCAGGGAAAATAATGACCTGATCTATAAATTGAAGGACCTTCTTAATAAGAAAACCCGCCTTTGGTGGAATAAGGCCTTCTTAGAACGCTATGTGGCAAAAGGACTGATTTCGAGGGGCCTCCGCATTCAGGTCTTTCTGGCAAATATTTTTGAGGATGATCTATTGAAAAAACAGTGGGAGGACTTATCCTTCACTTGCTCGCGGGGTTATATGGAACTTTTGATTAAATCATTACGGGAGATTGAAGCAGAGATAGCCTTGGTTCAGGATAATCTGACTACTAAACTAACGTCAGACGCATTGACTAAACTCAATCAGGAACTAGATATTGAGTTCCTTAAATGGGAAAAAGAGATAGTGGCTGCTAAAACTAAGAAATATCAGAGGGACCTCTCCGATTACAATCAAAACCAGGTATATAGATGGAGAGGCAAAAAGGGTCCAAACAGATCATCCTTTAGGAACCGTTGGAATTCAGTCTCATCCTTGTCATCAATGGATGAAGAATCACTCAGAAACCGCCAGTCTGGTATTACTAGTGAAAGGTTTACGGTTGAGAGACAATGGAAGGGGAAGTTCACATACAAAACGAAAATTAACTCCCCCACAATCCCTAGAGAAAAAATCCAAGGCAAATAATCTGGAGGTAATCTGTCCAGACATATATTATCTAATGCCTAAAGGGAGGTGTTGTCATTTGGTTTGATCTTTGTCCCAACCAATAGTTATAATTTCTTCCTAGTTATGAAAGACTTACAGCTCTTTCTGAGAAAAGTGATTCTACGTAAACTTCATGCCAAATCTACCTCAGATGATGACTTTAACACTACTGTGGAGAGAGAGGCTCTGTCTAGTTTGGAGGAATTGGAAAGAGAAAGCAATCCAGCTCCTACCGGTACTTTTCCCACGTCTGTCGTGGCCAGATCCACCACCTTCCCTCCCTTCTCCCTTTGCCCACAGGTGGAAATTTTCAATAAGCTATTCTTGGATGATCTAAGGACACTCTCTGGCATGACTAGAAACGATAATCTGACTCGCGTGCAGCGTAATGCACTAATCGCTTAAAGATGTGGTTTTTAAACCTGTGGATGAGGGAGGGAATGTGGTGGTCTGGCCTGTGATGAAGTACAAGAAGGAAGCCTTCAGGCAGCTTCGTGATCGAGGATCATACATCTCTTTATCAGAGAACCCTCTCACAGCTTTCTCGGCTGAACTTTTTGAAATTTTGGATAAGGCATATATTCAGGGAATCATTCCCAAAATTTTTTGGAAGGTCTTGGTGTTAAATGCCCAATAGTTCTAACCTTCTACTTATTACCAAAAAATCATAAGAACCCTTTAGGACCCCCAGGACGTCCCATTGTCTCTGGCATTGGGGCATTGTAAGTAGTTAATTAACTCCCACCTGTACTATGCTACACATTCATGGTCACAGGGGAATCAAATCAACCAGCATAATGATACTGTCAAAAGTGTGCATTACGACCTTATAGATACAACATTAAAAATTGTGACATTAAAAATTGGTTTTGTCAAAGTACATAGATAACCCAAATAAAAGTTTTAATGGATTAGTTTTTATTTAATATTTTTTTGTTTAAGCTAGGATCTGGGGGGAGCGAGGGTAGTTGTGCTAATAAGGGGATAGATAGAGTAGACAGAGCGAGTGAGACAGTAAGGGTTAATGAGGATTTAGGGTGGTGGGACATGCAAGGAACATAGGAAGGTGAGGAGGAGTAATAAATGTGCTAATAGTATTAAATGTCTGCTGGCAAATGCAAGAAATCTCGCAAACAAAATGAATGAACTGGAGACTCTAATGTCGGTCACGGAATATGATGCGGTGGGTATTACGGAAACCTGTCTGGCTGAAAGCCATGACTGGGTGGCAAACAAAGAGGGGTATACTACATTTAGAAAAGACAGGAAAGACAAAAAGGGTAGAGGGGTGTGTATTTTCGCAAGATCCAACGTAAAACTTGTGCTCAATGATGACATTGGGGGGAGCTGCGACAATGTAAAATCAGTCTGGGTTAATGTACATGGGGATGGCAATAATGGAAAACTGCTAACTGGAGTTTGTTACAAGCCTACTTTGTTACAAGCTGCTGAACAGGTAGAGGATGAAATACTTGCAGCATCTGAAACAACGGATACTGGAAGCCTGTGCTAGCATTTCTTCTGCAGTGTTGCGATCAGTGTGTCAAGAGTGAGAGAAGAGGATTTCATTGACAATCCAACACAATGGGCAGCACTTTGAACATATTTTATAAGTGGTCATAAACTTGTAAAAGACTCATGAAAGAATAAAGTTACGTTAAAACCAAGCACACCATTGTTTTTCTTATGAAATTCTCAATAAATTTGATGCGTCACATGACCCTCTTCCCTTTGAAAAAAATAAAGTTGGATCCAAAATGGCCGACTTCAAAACAGCCGCCATGGTCACCACCCATCTGGAAAAGTTTTCCCCCTCCCATATACTAATGTGCCACAAACAGGAAGTTGATATCACCAACCATTCCCATTTAATTTAGGTGTATCCAAATAAATGGCCCACCCTGTATATACTGTAAATATATGTATATATATATATATATATATATATATATATATATATGTATATATATATATATAATGGTTTAGGATGCATAAGGGAGCTGACAACTTCAATTTAAAGAGACAGACCTCCTTTCCCCAAGGACATCTTATTTCAGAATTGTAACTATCGGATTTTTTTTTTTGCATGATTCAAATTTTCTAAAATGGTATGCATGATTCTATAATGCTTTTATAACAAAGGAGATATGTTACAGCTAGAGATCATGCAAAATTCAAATTTGGCTGTTTGCACAGTTGTTCTCTGGAAATTAAATTTGCAGACAAGTAATTTCCCACAAATTAAAGGGACTCTGTCACCTCCTGGGAGATATCAGACCTCTACTATGGCCGTACAGGTTATAAAACAGTAAATCTATACATACCTGTATGGTCTGATTGCAGAGAAATCTGTTTTTATAAACTCCGTTTTGTCCCCCGGATGCCAAGAAATCCTCGCCTAACTGTTTATTATTCCCCGAAATCCCCGCCTCTATGCTTAGTTACCATATTCCCCCCCTCCCCTGCACGTCACAGGGCCCTGGGACATGCACTGTTCTCCCAGACTTCCCGGGCATGCGCAAAGCGCCACTCACATAGAGCGCGCTCTCCTTTATACCGGCCCCGTCTGCCTGTGCACTGCGCCGCAGGAATCTATTGTGCAGGCGTCGGAAAGTGACAATGACTCCCCGATGCCTGCGCAATAGAACCCTAGAAACCCTAGGTTTTCAATTACTGTTTAACCTTTTAATGGATCTGTATGGTCCAGCAAAATTGTGACCATCACCTGCTATTTTACTGAATCCACAAGGAATTCCATTTACAAAAATTTTAGTGAATGTGAAATTTTGTAATATTCTGGTAGAATTCAATTCCACTCAAATATATTCACTCACATTTAATTACAGTAGATGCACATTATAGACCCATTACGTATTTTTATTCATTGTAGGAAAGGTAATGCACAGAGTGTATGAATGTTGACTCCAGTACAACAGAATTAGTGTTCAGAATAGCTGATTTTTATCCCTTGCATGGATGTCACAAATCATTTGATGGATTGATGCACCTTCCATTGTTTGTTTTCTATGACTGATTAATTAGTAAAAAAGCAATTTGTAAACTGCAAGTGAAGTAAACATTTGGTCTTGTCAGCAGGTAAATTGAGTTTTCAGAGTTATTGTGTCCATCAAAATCCGTCTAGAAATATATAAGACCACTTCAGAACACTAAGGAATCAGGTTAAAAATTTGTATTGCACTGAATGATATATGTACAGGGGTGAAACGTAAAGGAACCCTACTAGAAGTAATGTAGGGGTGGTGCATTAGGATTGAAGGTATGCACCCCTGCAACCTGCACTAGGCACAGTAGCAATTTTCCCTTTTTATTTATATAACGTAGTTATGGATTGTTATAATATGGTTTTAAACTCCTAACCAATGCATTTCTAGATTAGAATTAGAATTATTTGGAACCATCGATACAGTTTATGCAGTATCCTTATCACAAGTTTTTTTTTCTTAAAGCAATTTTAATAGTTGTACAATCTAATAGCTATAGAAATATGTAAAATAAACAAATATATAAATAATCTAACTTCTGCCACCAACAACAAGCAATGTTGTCTTTAAATGGCCACTGTCATTTCAATAAACTGTGCATAAATCAATATTCCAAGCAAATATAGGATTTTTTTAAAATTTATATTTTAAGAAAAAATTGCTTCTTTCTCCACTTAGGAGCCACTTTTTCTCACCCTGCCTCATGAACCCATCATTCACTTGGAAAAACAAGACTACTAGCTCGCTGAGGCATCTAGGTCTATAGAGAGGGATGAGATCGATGAGGGAGGAGCAGAGTGAGAGATAGGCACATGCACACACAGACGGTGCTAGTGCTTTTTATTGAGTACTTTACATCAACTCAGTGCTAGAATCACAGCTACCATGCTCAATACTGTCCTATTATGTCCTGCATGTGACTGGTACTTCAGAATATGTGCTATGTAGACAAAGGAGAACTGAAATCTCCCATGTCTCTTCTTTACTGTGTACAGGAACATCATAGCAGCTTATCCCCAACAATTAACTCAGAAACAGTAATATTAGATAGTTTGTAGATACAGCTTATCCCATCCAATTTATGTATGTTGTTCAGCCTGGTTCCCTAGGCAATCCACTCCACTATGCACGGATAAAGCTTGTAAGGTATTAAGCAGCTTTGTTCAAAGTTGTGAAAATAGGTTTTTCAATCCAGCAAAGCGAATTAAAAGCAAAAATATTTTATTATGACTTTAAAACAATAGCATTGGCATAAAAAATATATCTGACGCGTTTCGAGTCTAGCTGACTGACTCGAAATGTGTCAGATATATTTTTTTATGCCAATGCTACTATTATATCTACAATTAAGAGTCATCTAGATTCGAAACGCGTCACATATTTTTTTATGTCAATGCTACTATTATATCTACAATTAAGAGTCAGCTAGACTCGAAACGTGTCAGATGTATTTTTTTATGCCAATGCTACTATTATATCTACAATTAAGAGTCAACTAGACTCAAAACGTGTCAGATATATTTTTTTATGCCAATGCTACTATTATATCTACAATTAAGAGTCAGCTAGACTCAAAACGTGTCAGATATATTTTTTTATGCCAATGCTACTATTACATCTACAATTAAGAGTCATCTAGATTTGAAACGTGTCAGATATATTTTTTTATGCCAATGCTACTATTACATCTACAATTAAGAGTCAGCTAGACTATAAACGCGTCAGATATATTTTTTATGCCAATGCTACTATTATATCTATAATTAAGAGTCATCTAGATTTGAAACGCGTCAGATATATTTTTTATGCCCATGCTACTATTTTAATGAAGTCATAATTAACTCAGAGACAACTGAACATTAGAGATGGAGTATGTTTAGGATGCAAGTCATATAATGGCTAGAAATAGTGTTAAAACACATGTACAATACACACAAAGACAACTTATTCTGAACAGTCATCTGAAATAACAGGTACGCTTTCATAAATACTTTTTCACAAGTATGATCTTCTATGTAACTTAGTGTTCTCTGAATAATAATTTGTCATACTGTAATATATAGAAAAATGTGTAAGTTACGTTCAACTGAGAATGTTCCTATTAGTCAAAAAACAAAGAGAACATTCCACTATAAAACTCGGAGATTATAATCCGTGCAGCATGGTGGTTCGGTGGTTAGCACTGCAGCCTTGCAGCGCTGGGCAACTGGGTTTAAATCCCACCAAGGACAACGTCTGCAAGGAGTTTGTCTATTTTCTCTGTGTTTCCTCCAGGAATTTTGGTTTCACCCCTCTACTCTAAAGACATTCTGATAGGATTTAGACTGTGAGCCCCAATGGGGACAGTGATGATAATGTCTGTAAAGCGCTGTGGGTTTAATGGCACAATATAAGCAAATAAATAATAAATAAATATTGATCGAACAAAGAAAATATACAACTGCCCCAAATTTTTCCTTTTTCAGTCTGTATTACAATTAGACAACTGAAAAGAAAGAAGAGCATTAGATCATGTTCCATGCATATATAATACATGGTCTGGTAGATCATGAATAGAGATGAGCGGTGTTCGACTAGAACTGTTCGCCAATCTCAAATTCGAGCTGTTTTGGGCGGTGTTCGAGTTGTTCGACGAACCCGAACGATTTGCAAAAAATTCGGCTGTTCGAGGTTATGTTCGATAACTGTTCGTGCACCAAAAGCGTGTCCTGCATGTCTGGCGCTATTTAGAGCACCAATCATGCAGGGATTGTCTGCCACTCACTGTAATGCCACAGCCATGGTGGTTGTGGCATTACAGTGATTGCCCAAATCGATGGGAACAGTGCCAACAGTGAAACATGAAAAGCCGGCAATTCAGCAACGGCATACACCGGTACCCGACAATTTAGAACCGAAAGAATAGAGCTTCACACATAGATTAGATAGATATAAACATGTCAGCCACATATATACGAAGTACAGTGAAAGTGCTGCTTACTGTACTTGTCATTTAGCGTAAAGGATTTATCAAAAAAAATAATAGTGTTTTCATGCACCGTCTCTTTAAAAAAGCCGGCCGGCAATTCAGCAGCGGTACCCGACAATTTATAACAGACAGAATAGAGCTTCACACATAGATTAGATAGATAGAAACATGTCAGCCACATATATACGAAGTACAGTGACAGTGTTGCTTACTGTACTTGTCATTTAGCGTAAAGGATTTATCAAAAAAAATAATAGTGTTTTCATGCACCGTCTCTTTAAAAAAGCCGGCCGGCAATTCAGCAGCGGTACCCGACAATTTATAACAGACAGAATAGAGCTTCACACATAGATTAGATAGATAGAAACATGTCAGCCACATATATACGAAGTACAGTGAAAGTGCTGCTTACTGTACTTGTCATTTAGCGTAAAGGATTTATCAAAAAAAATAATAGTGTTTTCATGCACCGTCTCTTTAAAAAAGCCGGCCGGCAATTCAGCAGCGGTACCCGACAATTTATAACAGACAGAATAGAGCTTCACACATAGATTAGATAGATAGAAACATGTCAGCCACATATATACGAAGTACAGTGACAGTGTTGCTTACTGTACTTGTCATTTAGCGTAAAGGATTTATCAAAAAAAATAATAGTGTTTTCATGCACTGTCTCTTTAAAAAAGTCGGCCGGCAATTCAGCAGCGGTACCCGACAATTTATAACAGACAGAATAGAGCTTCACACATAGATTAGATAGATAGAAACATGTCAGTCACATATATATGAAGTACAGTGATAGTGTTGGTTACTGTACTTGTCATTTAGTATTAAAATAAAGGATTTATTATTAAAAAAATTGGTGTGGGGTTCCCCTTAATTTTAGGCTCTAGCGGAGGTTAAGCAGACAGCTGGGGCAGATGTTTGAAGCCTGGGAAGGGGGTAATACCCACGAAGCTTCCCAGGCTACTAATATCAGCCCCCAGCTGAATACATAGCCTTTACTAGCTATTAAAATGGGGGACACCCCAAAAAAAATGACGTGGGGTCCCCCCTAATTTAATAGCTAGCAAAGGCTAGGCAGACAGCTGGGGGCTGATATTAATAGCCCAGGAAGGGAGCCATGAATATTGGCCCCCTCCCAGGCTAGAAACACCAGCCGTCAGCCGCCCCAGAAATGGCGCATTCATAGGATGCGCCAATTCTGGCACTTAGCCTCGCTCTTCCACGCTGCCCTGGTGCGGTGGCAGGGGGTAATAGGGTTGGGGTTGATGTCAGCTTATAATGCCAGCTGACATCAAGCCCAGGTTAGTAATGGAGAGGCGTCTATAAGACACCCCCATTACTAACCCCATAGTCAAAGTTAAAAAAAACACAAACACCCAGAATAAAGTCCTTTAATTGAAATAAAGACACAATCCTTTATTGTTCTAAATTAAACCATACTTACCGTCACGCCCATTCCAGCTGAAGCCAACGATCTCCTGCAATAAAAGAAAAATAATAAAGCAACCTCATCCTTACCTTTCCATGGTTCCCACGACAGCTTCAGCTCTGCTACATCGAGATGACAGGCTGGACCGCAGCAGAACGCTGCCATCCAGCCTCTCATCCCGCAGACACTGAGAAGCGCAGGCTTGCTTGCGCTGCTCAGCGTCTCTCTGTGACGACATCCAGATGAGCCGAGTTCATGTCCAATGAACTCGGCTCACCTCATGCACGTCACTGACAGCGTGGGAAAATTCTCACGCTGAAGCGGTGAGTGCAGGAGAATTCTCCCACGCTGTCAGTGACGTGCATAAGGTGAGCTCATGTCCAATGAACTCAGCTCACCTCCTGCACGTCACTGACAGCGTGGGAGAATTCTCCTGCACTCAGCGCTTCAGCGTGAGAATTCTCCCACGCTGAAGCGCTGAGTGCAGGAGAATTTTCCCACGCTGTCAGTGACGTGCATAAGGTGAGCTCATGTCCAATGAACTCAGCTCACCTCCTGCACGTCACTGACAGCGTGGGAGAATTCTCCTGCACTCAGCGCTTCAGTGTGAGAATTCTCCCACGCTGAAGCGCTGAGTGCAGGAGAATTTTCCCACGCTGTCAGTGACGTGCATGAGGTGAGCCGAGTTCATTGGACATTAACTCGGCTCATCTGGATGCCCTCACAGAGAGACACTGTGGAGCGCAAGCAAGCCTGCGCTTCTCAGTGTCTGCGGGATGAGAGGCTGGATGGCAGCGTTCTGCTGCGGTCCAGCCTGTCATCTCGATGTAGCAGAGCTGAAGCTGTCATGGGAACCATGGAAAGGTAAGGATGATGTTGCTTTATTATTTTTCTTTTATTTCAGGAGATCGTTGGCTTCAGCTAGAATGGGCGTGATGGTAAGTATGGTTTAATTTAGAACAATAAAGAATTGTGTGTTTATTTCAATTAAAGGACTTTTTTCTGGGTGTTGTGTTTTTTTTAAATACTTTACTAGAAATTCATGGTGGTCATGTCTAATATTGGCGTGACCCCATGAATTTCGGGCTTAGGGCCAGCTGATAATGCCAAGCTGGCCCTAACCCCTTTATTACCCAGTGAGCCACCGCATCAGGGCCCTGGATGAGTTGGGTACAGCGCCAGAAGATGGCGCTTCTATGAACGCGCCATTTTCCGGGGTGGCTGCGGACTGCAATTTGCAGCGGGGGTGGCCCAGAAAGCTTGGGCCTCCCTGCGCTGCGGATTCCAGCCCCCAGCTGCCTAGTTGTACCTGGCTGGACACAAAAACAGGGCGAAGCCCCACGTCAATTTTCTTTAAATTATTTCATGAAATAATTAAGAAAAAAAGGGCTTCCCTATATTGTTGTGTCCGGCCAGGTACAAATAGGCAGCTGGTGGTTGGGGGCAGCCCGTTCCTGCCTGCTGTACCTGGCTGGACACAAATATAGTGCGAAGCCCCACGTCATTTTTTTTTAAATTATTTCATGAATTTCCTGAAATAATTTAAAAAAATTGAAGTGGGGCTTCGCACTATATTTGTGTCCAGCCAGGTACAGCAGGCAGGAACGGGCTGCCCCCATCCACCAGCTGCCTATTTGTACCTGGCCGGACACAACAATATAGGGAAGCCCTTTTTTTCTTAATTATTTCATGAATTTCATGAAATAATTAAAAAAAATTGAAGTGGGGCTTCGCACTATATTTGTGTCCAGCCAGGTACAGCAGGCAGGAACGGGCTGCCCCCAACCACCAGCTGCCTATTTGTACCTGGCCGGACACAACAATATAGGGAAGGCCTTTTTTTCTTAATTATTTCATGAATTTCATGAAATAATAAAAAAAAAAGTACGTGGGGCTTCGCCCTATTTTTGTGTCCAGCCAGGTACAACTAGGCAGCTGGGGGTTGGAATCTGCAGCGCAGGGAGGCCCAAGCTTTCTGGGCCCCCCCCCGCTACAAATTGCAGTCCGCAGCCACCCCGGAAAATGGCGCGTTCATAGAAGCGCCATCTTCTGGCGCTGTACCCAACTCATCCAGGGCCCTGGTGCGGTGGCTCACTGGGTAATAAAGGGGTTAGGGCCAGCTTGGTATTATCAGCTGGCCCCAAGCCCAAAATTCATGGGGTCACGCCAGTATTAGACATGACCGCCATGAATTTCTAGTAAAGTATTTAAAAAAAACACAACACCCAGAATAAAGTCCTTTAATTGAAATAAAGACACAATTCTTTATTGTTCTAAATTAAACCATACTTACCATCACACCCATTCCAGCTGAAGCCAACGATCTCCTGCAATAAAAGAAAAATAATAAACCAACCTCATCCTTACCTTTCCATGGTTCCCACGACAGCTTCAGCTCTGCTACATCGAGATGACTGGCTGGACCGCAGCAGAACGCTGCCATCCAGTCTGTCATCCCGCAGACACTGAGAAGCGCAGGCATGCTTGCGCTCCTCACTGTCTCGCTGTGACGGCATCCAGATGAGCCGAGGTCATGTCTAATGAACTCGGCTCACCTCATGCACATCACTGACAGCGTGGGAAAATTCTCACGCTGAAGTGCTGAGTGCAGGAGAATTCTCCCACGCTGTCAGTGATGTGCATGAGGTGAGCTCATGTCCAATGAACTCAGCTCACCTCCTGCACGTCACTGACAGCGTGGGAAAATTCTCCTGCAATCAGCGCTTCAGCGTGAGAATTTTCCCACGCTGTCAGTGACGTGCATGAGGTGAGCCGAGTTCATTGGACATGAACTCGGCTCATCTGGATGTCGTCACAGAGAGACGCTGAGCAGCGCAAGCAAGCCTGCGCTTCTCAGTGTCTGCGGGATGACAGGCTGGATGGCAGCGTTCTGCTGCGGTCCAGCCTGTCATTTCGATGTAGCAGAGCTGAAGCTGTCGTGGGAACCATGGAAAGGTAAGGATGAGGTTGCTTTATTATTTTTCTTTTATTGCAGGAGATCGTTGGCTTCAGCTGGAATGGGCGTGATGGTAAGTATGGTTTAATTTAGAACAATAAAGGATTGTGTCTTTATTTCAATTAAAGGACTTTATTCTGGGTGTTTGTGTTTTTTTTAACTTTGACTATGGGGTTAGTAATGGGGGTGTCTTATAGACGCCTCTCCATTACTAACCTGGGCTTGATGTCAGCTGGCATTATAAGCTGACATCAACCCCAACCCTATTACCCCCTGCCACCGCACCAGGGCAGCGTGGAAGAGCGAGGCTAAGTGCCAGAATTGGCGCATCCTATGAATGCGCCATTTCTGGGGCGGCTGACGGCTGGTGTTTCTAGCCTGGGAGGGGGCCAATATTCATGGCTCCCTTCCTGGGCTATTAATATCAGCCCCCAGCTGTCTGCCTAGCCCATTTTTTTTGGGGGGTCCCCCATTTTAATAGCTAGTAAAGGCTATGTATTCAGCTGGGGGCTGATATTAGTAGCCTGGGAAGCTCCGTGGGTATTACCCCCTTCCCAGGCTTCAAACATCTGCCCCAGCCGTCTGCTTAACCTCCGCTAGAGCCTAAAATTAAGGGGAACCCCACGCCAATTTTTTTAATAATAAATCCTTTATTTTAATACTAAATGACAAGTACAGTAACCAACACTATCGCTGTACTTCATATATATGTGACTGACATGTTTCTATCTATCTAATCTATGTGTGATGCTCTATCTTTCTGTTCTAAATTGTCGGGTACCGCTGCTGAATTGCCGGCCGGCTTTTTTAAAGAGACAGTGCATGAAAACACTATTATTTTTTTAAATAAATCCTTTACACTAAATGACAAGTACAGTAAGCAACACTATCACTGTACTTATTATATATGTGACTGACATGTTTCTATCTATCTAATCTATGTGTGAAGCTCTGTTCTTTCTGTTCTAAATTGTCGGGTACAGATGCTGAATTGCCGGCCGGCTTTTTTAAAGAGACAGTGCATGAAAACACTAATATTTTTTTTAATAAATCCTTTACACTAAATGACAAGTGCAGTAACCAACACTGTCACTGTGCTTCTTATATGTGTGACTGACATGTTTCTATCTATCTAATCTATGTGTGATGCTCTATTCCTTCTTGTCTAAATTGTCGGGTACCGGTGTATGCCGCTGCTGAATTTGCCGGCCGGCTTTTTTAAAGAGAGTGTCTTCTGAGCAGTTTGTCAGCTTTTGGACACTTTTGCAGGTGTTTTCTATGTGTTTCTATGTGTTTTTGTTTGCCTGCCATTGGTTTTAACGGTGTTCTAAGGTGTTCGACGAACAGTTCGACGAACAGTTCCTCGAACATCCCGGTGTTCGCCGAACCGAACCGAACCCGAACACTACGGGGGTGGCTCAACACTAATCATGAATATTATTAGCGTTTCTTTAACACAGGTGAAATAGGTTCACAATAATGACTTAATCCCTTTATACAAATTTCCACATCTAGTGATGGATAAGGTCACGCAGTTTATGTTGTATTGGTAAGAATCTGCCTTGTGTTATGATGGCGATATTAGTTTTTCCTTTCTAACAATCCATTACTTGACTAGAATGGAATGTACAGATAACTTTGATTATTCGAGCAGATGGAAATAATTTTTAATCTGCTATTCTTTCCCTCATCTGTTCGCTGATGCTTCTTATGTTTTAGACTTATTTTGCTCCTGCATACATACAATATCTGTTTTTGTCATTAGTTTTTGTTGGAGTGCACGATTCCAAGAAACAATCACAGCACATGAGGTACAGGACATGTGCAGACTAATCGAGAGATCGAGAGTTATATAACAGCATATGGCATTGGGATGAAAAGTCACACTGAAAACTGATAAAGCAGATTACTGTCAGCTCTCTGTTCCGATGAATAATAATATGGCCATAAATATAGCAGTCAGACATTGCCTGCTGCAGAAGTTTTCACTCTTATTTGTACTGTATGAAGTTATAGAAGATTTTCCCAAACTGACAATCAAATAATGAGATTAAACTGTATTTTAATGTCTGAAGTTGTGAGGACAATCAACAAACATAAACATATTGGAAATCTCTATCTGAATTATTTATGTCAAAGAGGGAGTAAAGGAATGAAGATTGATGCAGTAGAGGAAGAAGATATGTAGATTCTCTGGTATTGTACTGGGTGGCATTAAAGGGAGTCTTATCAGTAGGATCATCCACCCTAAGCTGTATTAATGGGCATGTAGGTCATAGAAAGCTGAATTGTAATGATACCTTGTGATCTGATGTCTTATTCTCAAGAAATCTACATTTTTCTTAACATGTAAATGAGCTGTTAAGATCTATGGGCCGGACATAGATCTGCCTGAGAATCTGCCTTCAGAGTTTAATTTAAATGAAAGAGGGGTATTACCATTGTGAGACATGTAGATCAGGAGAGCAGACTGTCAGTCATTACACTGGTAATTTCCATAGTTACATAGTTACATAGTTTATAAGGCCGAAAAAAGACAAGCGTCCATCCAGTTCAGCCTATTTCTTGTGCACTGCAGCTATTCCGCAGCGTTGATCCAGGGGAAGGCAACAAAAAACCATGCGGTATAGGCCAATTTACATCATTGAGGAAAAATTCACTTCCCGACACCAATCTGGCAGTCAGATTAAATCCCTGGATTAATTAACTAAGCATAAGATGTAATTTTATTGTTCTCAAGAAAGGCGTCCAGGCTTCTTTTGAACTCTTTAAGTGAGTTGGACATCACCACTTCCTCTCCCAGAGAGTTCCAGAGTCTCACGGCTCTGACCGTAAAGAATCCCCTTCTATGCTGGTGCAGGAACCTCCTTTCCTCCAGACGCATAGTGTGCCCCCTCGTCTTTGTCACCATCCTTGGTATAAACAGGTCATGGGAGAGATCTCTGTACTGCCCCCTGATGTATTTATACATGTTTATGAGGTCTCCCCTAAGCCTTCTCTTTTCCAACGTAAATAGGCCTAATTTTGACAACCTCTCTGGGTATTCTAGTCCCTCCATTCCCTTTATTACCTTAGTCGCCCTCCTTTGTACCCTCTCTAGCTCCAATATGTCTTTCCTGAGCACCGGAGCCCAGAACTGTGTACAATATTCTAAGTGCGGCCTTACCAGCGCTTTATACAGAGGAAGAACAATGTTCTCATCATATGCCCCTATTCCTCTTCTGATGCATGCCATGACTCTATTTGCCTTCGCAGCTGCTGCCTGACACTGGGCACTCCAATTTAATTTGCTATTAACCAAGACGCCCAGGTCCTTCTCCATGTCAGATTTCCCCAACGGTTTCCCATTTAATATGTATGGGTGACTGCTGTTTTTCTTTCCCATGTGCATGACCTTACATTTATCGGCATTGAACCCCATTTGCCATTTTTTGGCCCAACTCCCCAATTTATCTAAATCCTCCTGTAGCTGTGCCCTATCCTCATCTGTATTAACTACTTTACAAAGTTTAGTATCATCTGCAAATATTGCTATTTTACTATGCAACCCTTCCACTAGATCATTAATAAATATATTAAATAATATAGGGCCCAAGACAGACCCTTGAGGCACCCCGCTAGTAACCCTGACACACCCTGAGCTTACTCCATTGATAACCACCCTCTGCTTTCTATCACTCAGCCAGCTATTTACCCACTTGCACACATTATCCCCCAGACCAAGCATTCTCATTTTATATACCAACCTTTTGTGTGGCACGGTATCAAACGCTTTGGAGAAGTCAAGGTATACAACATCCACTGACTCTCCCCGGTCCAGCTGTGAGCTCACCTCCTCGTAGAAGGCCATCAGGTTTGTTTGGCAGGAGCGATCCCTCATGAATCCATGTTGATATGGAGTTAGACAGTTATTATCATTAAGATATTCTACAATAGCATCTCTAAGAAATACTTCAAACAATTTACCCACAACAGACGTTAAGCTGACTGGTCTATAGTTCCCAGGGTCACTTTTAGACCCCTTTTTGAATATTGGTACCACATTTGCTTGGCGCCAGTCTAGTGGGACAGTCCCTGTCCATAAAGAGTGCTTGAATATAAGATACAGCGGCCTGTCTATCACATTACTTAATTCTTTTAGTACCCGGGGGTGTATGTCATCTGGGCCGGGTGACTTGTCTATTTTGATATTATTTAGGCGTTTCTGAACTTCCTCCTGGGTTAGGTGGGTGATATTTAGCGGAGGGTTTACTTTATCACTCTGCATTTCCTCCGATAAATTGTTTTCTTTTGTGAAAACAGTGGAGAAGAAGCTATTGAGTAGGTTTGCTTTACCCTCATCGCCCTCTATGATTTTACCCAGGTTATTTTTCAATGGGCCAACTCCATCAGTTTTAATCCTTTTACTGTTTATATAGTTAAAGTACAGTTTGGGATTCGTTTTACTTTCCTTGGCAATTAGTCTCTCTGTCTCCTCTTTTGCTATTCGTATTTGTTTCTTACAGATTTTGTTTTTTTCCCTATAAGATATTAGCGCTTCCTCGCTGCCTTCTTGTTTAAGTTTACCGAAAGCCCTTTTTTTTGTTTTTCATTGCCCTCTTGACTTCCTTATTTAGCCACATTGGCTTCCTCCTATTCCTAGCCCTTTTATTCCCATAAGGTATGTACCGTCTACAGTGACTATGTAGGACTGTTTTGAAAATTTCCCATTTTCTATCCGTGCTCCTATTACTAAAGATACTATCCCAGTCTATAAGGTGAAGGGCATCTCTTAGCTGATCAAACTTTGCCCTCCTGAAGTTCAGTGTTTTTGTGGCTCCCTTGCTGGGCACCCTACTGAAGCACATGTGGAATTGTATAATGTTGTGGTCACTATTTCCCAGGTGCCCCCCGACCTGCACCTCAGTTATTCTGTCTGGCCTGTTAGTTAATATTAAGTCTAAAAGGGCTGTCCCTCTAGTTGGTTCCTGCACAAGTTGTGACAAATAATTGTCTTTGATAATTGACAGAAACCTCTTTCCTTTCTGAGATCTACAGCTTTCGGTTTCCCTGTCTATATCGGGGTATTTGAAGTCCCCCATAATAATCACCTCGTTATTTTTTGCTACTTCGTCTATTTGTCTCATTAATAGACTTTCCGTGGCTTCTGCTATATTTGGTGGTTTATAACAGACTCCTATGATAATTTTATTATTGTTTTTGCCCCATGTATCTCCACCCATAAGGACTCGACCTCCTCATTTCCCTCCTATACATCCTCCCGTATTGTAGGCTTTAGACACGTCTTTACATATAGACAGACTCCACCCCCTTTCCGATTTCTTCGATCCCTTCTAAACAGACTGTAACCCTGTAAGTTAACTGCCCAGTCATAGCTTTCATCTAACCATGTCTCGGTTATTCCCACTATGTCATAGTTACCTGTAGATATTTCTGCTTCCAGTTCATTCATCTTGTTTGTCAGGCTCCTGGCATTTGCTAGCACGCAGTTTACACGATTGTGTTTTGTTCCAATCTTCTCCCTGTGGATTGTATTAGAAATTTTCTTACCTCCTTTCCAAGTATCTTGTCTTGGACCTTCTTTGTCGCACTTCATATCTTTCATTAGTATGTTCTCTGGTTGCATGTTTGTGTCCGGCGTTTTTCTTCCCATCCCCTCTTCTTCTAGTTTAACGCCCTCCTGATGAGTGTTGCGAGTCTCCTGGCGAATGTGTGTTTCCCGGGTTTGTTGAGGTGTAGTCCGTCTCTGGCAAGGAGTCCGTCATAGAGGTAATTCACACCGTGGTCCAGGAATCCAAATCCTTGTTGTCTGCACCATCGTCTCAGCCAGTTGTTCACATCAAGGATCCTGTTCCATCTCCTGACGCCATGCCCGTCTACTGGAAGGATAGAAGAAAAAACTACCTGCGCATCCAGTTCTTTTACTTTCTTCCCCAATGCTTCAAAGTCCTTGCAGATTGTCGGTAGGTCCTTCTTTGCCGTGTCATTGGTGCCAACATGTATCAGAAGAAATGGGTGGACATCCTTGGAACTGATGAGCTTCGGTATCCTATCGGTAACATCCTTGATCTTCGCCCCTGGGAGGCAGCATACTTCTCTTGCGGTTATGTCCGGTCTGCAGATAGCTGCTTCTGTTCCTCTCAGTAGTGAGTCTCCCACCACCACCACTCTTCTTCCCTTCTTGGCTGTCCTTTTTCTTGTCGCTTCTGGGTGCTCTTTTCTTTTTTGCTTGCTGGTAGTTCCTCATCCTTAGGTGTGCCATCTTCGTCCTCCACAAGTCCTTGGAATCTGTTTCTCAGTTGTGTGGTTGGTGGTGTCTCCATGGTCTTCTTGCTTCTTTTGGTCACTTGCCTCCACTTGTCTACCTCTGGAGGTTCTCTGACGCTTCCTTCACTTTTCGTGACCAGTAGTGACGCTTCTGTTCTGTCCAGGAAGTCTTCATTTTCCTTGATGAGTTTTAATGTCGCAATTTTTTCTTCCAGTTCCCGCACCTTTTCTTCTAAAAGAGCCAGTAGTCCACACTTCTGGCAGGTGAAGTTGGTTTCAGCTTCTGGTCGATCTGTGAACATGTAGCACATGCTGCAGCTCACCATGTAGGTTGTCACATCTGCCATGCTGCTCCTTGTCCCTGCTGACTAGATGTCTGTCTTCTTTCTTGTGATACCATAGGATAAACAAATTAAACAAATTCGCGCGCCGTATGGCATGCAGTTTGGCGATGCTTTCCAAGCAGCTGGTCCCGGCTGTACCCAACGATCTTCTAGCTGAAGGAGACTCTTTGCTTTTCCCAGAAGGCATCTGGAATATGCAAATTGTCCTCTTCAAGCTTCAATCCCTGGTTTGGCGATGCTTTCCAAGCAGCTGGTCCCGGCTGTACCCAACGATCTTCTAGCTGAAGGAGACTCTTTGCTTTTCCCAGAAGGCACCTGGAATATGCAAATTGTCCTCTTCAAGCTTCAATCCCTGGTTTGGCGATGCTTTCCAAGCAGCTGGTCCCAGCTGTACCCAACGATCTTCTAGCTGAAGGAGACTCTTTGCTTTTCCCAGAAGGCAGCTGGAATATGCAAATTGTCCTCTTCAAGCTTCAATCCCTGGTTTGGCGATGCTTTCCAAGCAGCTGGTCCCGGCTGTACCCACTGATCTTCTAGCTGAAGGAGACTCTTCGCTTTTCCCAGAAGGCACCTGGAATATGCAAATTGTCCTCTTCAAGCTTCAATCCCTGGTTTGGCGATGCTTTCCAAGCAGCTGGTCCCGGCTGTACCCAACGATCTTCTAGCTGAAGGAGACTCTTCGCTTTTCCCAGAAGGCACCTGGAATATGCAAATTGTCCTCTTCAAGCTTCAATCCCTGGTTTGGCGATGCTTTCCAAGCAGCTGGTCCCGGCTGTACCCAACGATCTTCTAGCTGAAGAAGACTCTTTGCTTTTCCCAGAAGGCACCTGGAATATGCAAATTGTCCTCTTCAAGCTTCAATCCCTGGTTTGGCGATGCTTTCCAAGCAGCTGGTCCCGGCTGTACCCAACGATCTTCTAGCTGAAGGAGACTCTTCGCTTTTCCCAGAAGGCACCGGGAATATGCAAATTGTCCTCTTCAAGCTTCAATCCCTGGTTTGGCGATGCTTTCCAAGCAGCTGGTCCCGGCTGTACCCAACGATCTTCTAGCTGAAGGAGACTCTTCGCTTTTCCCAGAAGGCACCTGGAATATGCAAATTGTCCTCTTCAAGCTTCAATCCCTGGTTTTGCCCCCTTTCATTTAAAATAAGCTCTGGAGGCAGATTCTCAAAGAGATCTATGTCCGGCCCTTGGATCTTAATAGCTCATTTGTGTATTAGATATCAAGGTATCATTTTATTCAGCTTCCTATGAACTATATTCCCATATTGAAGGCTTAGGAAGGTAGATCCTACTGACAGATGCCCTTTAATTCTCTAGATATAAATATGTACTTTTTCATATTCAGATTATTTTATGGCACCAACATATTCTGTAGCACTGAGCAGAAATTGAACTTACTCATATAAGTCCCAGAAATCTGTGGGGCTCAAGGTCTAATTTCTCTAAGAACAAGTTATAGAAACTTTTTATTGTACTTTTACAAAAAGAGAGGAAGCCTCAAAGAGATTGTGCTCGGATCTAAACACAAGAACACCAGTGCTGCAATTACAGTCATATGAAAAAGTTTGGGCACCCCTATTAATCTTAAGCTTAATGTTTTATAAAAATTGGTGTTTTTGCAACAGCTATTTCAGTTTGATATATGTAATAACTGTTGGACACAGTAATGTTTCTGCCTTGAAATGAGGTTTATTGTACTAACAGAAAATGTGCAATCTGCATTCAAACAAAATTTGAAAGGTGCATAAGTATGGGCACCCTTATCATTTTCTTGTTTTAAATACTCCTACCTACTTTTTACTGACTTACTAAAGCACTTTTTTTGGTTTTGTAACCTCATGGAGCTTTGAACTTTATAGCCAGGTGTATGCAATCATGAGAAAAGCTACTTAAAGTGGCCACTTGCAAGTTGTTCTCCTGTTTGAATCTCCTCTGAAGAGTGGCATCATGTGCTCCTCAAAACAACTGTCAAATGATCTGAAAACAAAGATTATTCAACATAGTTGTTCAGGGGAAGCATACAAAAAGCTGTCTCAGAGATTTAACCTGTCAGTTTCCACTGTGAGGAACATAGTAAGGAAATGGAAGAACACAGGGACAGTTCTTGTTAAGGCCAGAAGTGGCAGGCCAAGAAAAACATCAGAAAGGCAGAGAAGAAGAATGGTGAGATCAGTCAAGGACAATCCTCAGACCACCTCCAGAGAGCTGCAGCATCAACTTGCTGCAGATGGTGTCACTGTGCATCGGTCAACTATACAAGGCACTTTGCACAAGGAGAAGCTGTATGGGAGAGTGATGAGAAAGAAGCCGTTTCTGCAAGCACGCCACAAACAGAGTTGGCTGAGGTATGCAAAAGCACATTTGGAGAAGCCAATTTCTTTTTGGAAGAAGGTCCTGTGGACTGATGAAATCAAGATTGAGTTATTTGGTCATACAAAAAGGCGTTATGCATGGTGGCAAAAAAACACAGCATTCCAAGAAAAACACTTGCTACCCACAGTAAAATTTGGTGGAGGTTCCATCATGCTTTGGGGCTGTGTGGCCAATGCTGGCACTGGGAATCTTGTTAAAGTTGAGGGACGCATGGATTCCACTCAGTATCAGCAGATTCTTGACAATAGTGTTCAAGAATCAGTGATAAATATGAAGTTACAAAGTGGATGGATCTTTCAGCAAGACAATGATCCAAAACACCGCTCCAAATCTACTCAGGCATTCATGCAGAGGAACAACTACAATGTTCTGGAATGTTCTGGAATGGCCATCCCAGTCCCCTGAATATCATTGAACATCTGTGGGATCATTTGAAGAGGGGCTGTCCATGCTCGGCGACCATCAAACTTAACTGAACTGGAATTGTTTTGTAAAGAGGAATGGTCAAAAATACCTTCATCCAGGATCCAGGAACTCATTAAAAGCTACAGAAAGCGACTAGAGGCTGTTATTTTTGCAAAAGGAGGATCTACTAACTATTAATGTCACTTTTCTGGTGAGGTGCCCATACTTATGCACCTGTCAAATTTTGTTTGAATGCAGATTGCACATTTTCTGTTAGTACAATGAACCTCATTTCAAGGCAGAAACATTACTGTATCCAGCAGTTATTACATATATCAAACTGAAATAGCTGTTGCAAAAACAACAATTTTTATAGAACATTAAGCTTAAGATTAATAGGGGTGCCCAAACTTTTTCATATGACTGTATCTCATACCATGGATAGGCGCGAACAGTATGCATTCTCTCCAGTCTGCTGCTTGTATGGTTGTGTAGTGCCCACACTTTGTACAACATTCAATGTTTTCATAAAATGTTCAGTAATTGAATACTTTGTTTTACATCATGAGTTACAAATCATCTTCTGAAATCAGCTAATTTAGAGCAAGATTGTTACAAACAAAAAATGAATAACTTCTTGGATTTATATTGGACATAGTGCAGCCAGAAAATATTGAACTCCTTGGAGTACTAAGAGAAAGGAAACATGACTGTGCGTTATTATTATTTTGACTCTTGACCTTATTAAAATTGACTAATGTGTTATTGGATTCTTTATTTACGATCTGCAGTTTTTATTTTTATAAGTATATATTTTAGCCTTTACATTTTGACATTAGCTTACTAAGCCTAAAATAATTATAATCCTCGGGCGATGAGTCCCGAAGGATTTCCTCCTCCACAGGTGGTTTTTTTCTCTTCTAAGGGCTGGAGGATGACTCTTTGTGAGGGTAAAGTACCTTTTAAAATGAAAAGGCGATATGTATGAATTCCAGCTGGCCCTAATAACTGTCACAGCTCTAATGTTTCACTTGTAGAGTCAGGTGGAAGTAGAAGGCAAGTTCTGCTCATTTTAACTAACCCAACGGTGATGTACAGGCTGAAAAGCTTAGCTTTGGTGGATAGCCTAAAGGATAGTGTTGGAGTTTTTTTTTTGGTCTTTTAGTCAATGTAATAAGTGCTGTTATATTTCTTACATATTCTCTCTCCATATTTACTGACAAGGTGAGTTCTTTTGGTGTGAAGTTACAGTCATAGTCTGCAGTCTCTCTCCATCTTTACAGCACGAGAAAATAAAGTTCTACACCCCTGACAAATACGATGGATTTTCTAATGACTGAGGAGGTTCGGGATATTTATTAGGCCTTAGGCGTGGAAAGGGGAAGGATTGCATACGACAAAAGGAAGGTGACATTTTCTTCTTTAAAAGTTATACATACTTACACCAGTAATTAGTGTATATGCTAAACAGTCTTTCATATGGATGGAGAAAGACATTAAGGGGTTGTCCGGTCTAAAATGAAAAGTCTGCAGTCACTTTGTGTGACTGCAGACTTGTGAATCCTCCCATCGCAGGCACTGTGAGGATTCACCAGTGTAACAGTGGTCAAGTATACGATATGCATACTCCCGGGAAGAGCCTGTCTAGTGGATGTGGCCTTACCGCTAGTGGTTGTCTGGGCTTAAAGAACAATGACTTTTCCTAATATAAGATTAGTGGGGGTCCAACATCTGGCACCTTCTTCAATCAGATGAAACTTGCTACTGTGGTTGCTGGATATAAGCAATATATGAGGTGGAACATAGCAGCCCCCTACATTGGTGAATGACTATTGCCATGTACTGAATTTTATCGGATCCCACCAATCTCATATTGATGACCTGTTCCATGGATAGGGGATCAAGTGTTTAAACCCGAACAACCACTTAAATATCAGTCCAAAAAATAAATGCATCAAAGTATTTGACAAATTTCTCAACTTTTTATAAATTTATATTGTGAAATCTAGAAAGTGGACCCTCTGTTAAAGCAAAACAATTTAAAGTACATTCATCTGATGTAATTATAACATGGTTTTACTAAATATTTGGAGACGATAGATAGAAATGTACTGTATATTTACTTACACTTGCTATTCGTGTAAGGGTATATTAGCCTGTCATTCAACAATGGTAATTTCTGATAAAAGCGAATATTTAGACAAGAAGCTGTAATTAGATGGAGGATTATGAAGTGTTTACAGACTAGCAGTACTATTTCATTGGACATCTAATGAATAAGAGCGTCTGCAGCAGAAGTTGCCAATGTTCTGCTAACAAAGCATGTTTACAGAGTCTGTGCATAAGCGGCTTTTTCGCTGGTGCATTAGTGCCGGAGCCTGGCAGGCTGTCTCATCATGTATCTGGTCCTGTAGAGTTGCTTGATTGGATTTCTGCTGCTTCTCCTAGCACGGCCATCAAGGCAAGGCTTTTAAAGCAGATCTCTTATGAAAACCAGGCCTGTCGTCTCTGCATTATACAGTCCAAGACTGCTGGCAGTACAGAGCAAAATGTAATTCCTGACCTTTAGCTCAACCCCAAGCATAAATCTCTCTTAATGCTGTGCATTGTCTGCAAATAAGTCATAAAAAAAGGTTGTACATTTACAAGGAGCTATTTGTAACCTCTTACTCTAATTTCCATATTAAAGCGGTAATATTAAAATACTACAAACAGTTTATCATTACCCGAACGGCTACCAGACAGCGCGCTATGGAAAGATGGTGGCTTGTGCAGCGTGGCTCAAGCGCTCTTATCTCCAGCTTTTACATTGTTCTATTGAAGGCATGCAAATCCGCAGTAAAGTTAATACTCATAGAAATAAAGCAGAGTTGTTAGCTATATCAAAGAATAAAGACGTACTGCAAAAAAAGCACTACAGCTCTTTGGTTATTATTTATGAAGGGATTAATGCCTGGAAACCGACTTTAATCTTCAGCTGGAAATGATTTAATTAGTGTGAGATGTGTTTTTTGTTTGTACTCTGTTCATCAGGTATCGGCTTAAGGCAACAGATAGATTTTACATGAAAAAAGTGCCTTGCGTGGTTCCCTTTTGAATGTACTATATCTAGAAATGATAGAGTTAAAAGAAAATCACAATCTGCAGCCCATTGAAGCATCTACTGAGCTTGTTGGCCTTAATGTTATGTTGTTTTAACTTTTTTCCTTTTAGGGCTCAAAGTTTGCAGAGTACATTAGTCTCTTGTCCCTGGAAATTGATTTAGGGTTTATTTAACTAAACAGACAAGTCACTGAGGCCATCAGTAAATCCCTTTTCTTTTTTTCTATCAGACCCCTTTGCCAGATCGAAGAAATCCTTACTGCAAGCATGGCATATCCTGGTTCATTTTTGCAGATCAGATTTGGTCATTAATTTCTATGGGAGTGAGAATCAAAATGCAATGCACACACACACATACACACACACATATAAATACACACATACACAAACACATACACACACACACACATATACACACATATACATATAAATACACACACAGATCAGATTTGGTCATTAATTTCTATGGGAGTGAGAATAAAAATGCCATGCACACACATATTCATATAAATACACACACTCACATACACAAACTCACACATATATTTATAAACACACACACATACACACACACATAAACACACACATAAATACACACACACCTTGCACATGCTGTCCGTTTTTAATGGATACACCATTGTGTGAATGTAGCCCTAACAGGATGTATGGGACTACATAATGAACAGAATATATGCATACACTATATACACATTCTTTTTGGAGTTAGCTTTACCTTTGTTTGCATGTATTGAAATCATAGATGAGAAAAAAAAAAGCTATAGCCAGCCATATATCATAGATATAGTTTTATTATTTAAATCATACAGCCCCCATACACAATAGATGAAAGTCAACTGCACCTGCCAATTTCAATGAGACTGACTGACCATCTAATGTGTATGTGGTCTTCTTGACTCTCCCCTGACAGATAATGTTTGGGGAGAGTAAGATCAAGCAGTTGGAATTTCAGCGCCCGATCCTTTTGTTTTCAGGGGAGATAAGCTGCTGCCAGAGTTGTTTGTTAGCAGCTTTCTCCTGCGGATAGACTTTTTCCTGCTGCCAAACACTAATGTATATTGGGGGGGGGGGATCTGGAGAGATAGCTGTTAGTGATGATCTGCCGAAAATCAAATTCGGCAGATGGCTCTAATTTGGCAGTGCAATCCATTTGCATCAAATTTCCTTTTTGTGCTCTTTTTTTCCATTGAATAAAAGAAATTCCTTTCCACTCATCCATCCAGCCCCACAACCAGTCCTATGCGCAATTGGTTCTTCGTGCTTCCTCTTTAGCGCTTCTGTCTTTTTGGACATCGTGACGTGCGTTATAGTGTTTGCATGATGTGTGTAGCAATGTTTGAAACCTTCTCAGTGACAGAAATGCTGAAGATGATGCGACGATCACCAGAAATGCAAGTCTGCGGTGACTGGACAGGTGAGCAGCGAAGTGAGTATTTTTTGTTTCTGAGTCTCTACAATTTTGGACTTCGTCTGCCATTTTGCCAAATTCGCAAAAAGCAGATTTAAAAAATATGGATACAAATCATACACATTCTTTGCATAATTCAAGGCAAATTCATTAAGCCTCAAACAGATTCGTACATCTCTAATGGCTGTCTATTGATTAAAGATTCGACGAAAGGTTCAGCTCAGAAATATCTTGTGTAATATTATACCAGCTTATATAGTACCATCATATTCCACAGCGCTGTACAGACATTGTCAGCACTGTTTCCATTGTGGCTTACAATCTAATCCGCTATCAGTATGTCTTTGGAGTGTGGGAGGAAACTGGAGTATCCGGAGGAAACCCACACAAACATGGAACATACAAACTCTTTGCAAATGTTGTCCTTGGTGGGATTTGAACCCAGGACTCCAGCGCTGCAAAACAACAGTACTAATGGCCAGCTTTACTTACTATTGCTTGTATAGTGCTAGCATATGCTCCACAATTGTCCACAGATTATATTAGAAATGTTGTACCAAGGATTAGCGGAAAGGGCCTGCCTTTTTCCAAAAACAATGTCTGCCATGTCTATGGGCAATTTATGGAATTGAAATTAATTTCTATTTTCTCCTGGCAGTCCTCAAGAAAATAGCACCAATGTCAGCACATGTACATATTTAGATCTAGGCTCAATGACAAGCGGAGATCTCAATCTGTGCCTGCACCACCACTAGCACCATTTTACTGAAGGCCACCAGGAGATCAATCTGCACAAGTGCCTCTAGAATGGTGCAGGCACAAAATGTAAATAAGAAAGATGCTAAAGAAAACAAGGGTTGTGGCCTTGGCAGAGCTGAAGACCCAACCCACAGTCCCGCCCCGATGCACGGAGACCAAAACTTCTAATGATTTAAATAAAACAAATTTATTCGCTCAAAGTATGTATTAAATCAGTATACCAGCGCCATTATGGTCATACCTGGTTTAATATGCATAGCCCTGATGATAGGTTCTATTTACCACCGATGCTAGAATTTGTGTTCAGCTAAACTGCCAATTTTTCTATAATGGACAGTTGTGCTCCTTACTAAGCAATGGCACAACACAAAGAAAATAACAACTATAAGTTCAGGTAACTATGTCTGTCTACCAAATATGTACTAAATGTATGAACCATAATCAACATTTACTGTATAATAACACACCAGCAATGCCCATTACTCCATATAAATGTGCCAATTACTGGAATAATAGATATATAAACATATAATTATCAACATTAATTAGAATGAAATTAAAATATGACATGTTGGTAATTGCCTACAGAGAAGCACATTTGGTGGTTCTTTACCCAAAAACCCTCCATGGATCTGCCAATTGCCGAACTATCTGATTAACCTCACTTTTTTCAGCATGTGACAATATTTTAGAGACAATTTAGCAGGATTTTTGACCTTGAAGTGACTTTTGCTGTGATTTTACTAAGGAAAAAAGCAAATTGCATGACATCTTCTCAGCGATATGTCATATATGCTTATATTCTTTTTGTTCTAAGCTACATGTCTCTTAGCAATAACATTAATAATCCAAACATATGCTTTCATTCACCCCCACACATGGGAGTCTCAGTCTGTTTCGTTACGGGGCACTTCTTTCGTTCAGTGAGTGGAAGAGCCTTGTTTCCTAATGGCAGAGGGGGTGTTTTCAAAGCGCAATCTTTCAAAGCTCTAGATAACTAGGTTAGGCATAAAGCGTTACTTAAGGGATTAATTCAAAGGCATGTGAGTCTTAATATCACACTAGGGGCATCTACAAAAACTCACATTTTACATTCAGTTTACAGAGAAAAAGCTCAGAACTATTAGTGACAATACTACAGTGTATTTAGAAAATATATTTATATGATAAATGTCATAAAATCTAATTTATTGAACATATATGTTTATTTAATCTTTATGCAATGTTTTTATAATTTCTACAGCATGATATTGTGCTGTGAAATTAATATGTATTTCAACAGTGATGCACAAATTGGAGATGGGAAAAGGAAGGGTGCTCACTGCGGCCAGTTTCTTACCTTGCCAAATAGATGTTGCACCTCTGCTGCTTGCAATGGAGATTTGTTTCATCTGTCAGAAGAACAAAGAGAGGAACAGATTAGTGTAAGTACCAGGTACAGGTGCCCTTACAGAAAAGCCTCTTTGGTAGCCATACGCACAGGTGCCCATTTAAGGCACTGATTATTGAGGTCCTACAGGTTGGATCCCCAATCATTGCTTGTATGTTAAATATATTATTCATATTACCTCTAAACAATTCTGGCTGTGAATACTAGAGATGAATGGATCAGGCAAAAGTCAAATTCGCCTGTTTGCACCGTTTTTCCTGGAAAATTCACTGAGAAGTTATTCACCTCTGAAGACCCCCATGCCTGTCATGGTAGTACGCCTGTGAGCGCCAGTTTACTGTGGTATTGTTGTACATAGCAAATTCGGTCGGATGATTACTGATACAAGTCCCTCAAGGGGACTAACATATATAGTGAAAAGTGAAAAAAACTTATTAAAAAATATATATAAAAGCTCAAATCACCCACCTTTTCCCCATTAATAATAAATAAAAAAGAAAATACACATATGTTGTATAGTTACTTCCATAAAAGTCCAATCTAGCAGAATATAAAATTAATTAACCTGATTAACTAATCAGTAAACGGCGTATTGATAAAAAAAAAAAATTAAATGTGAGATATAGCTTTTTCGGCCGCCACAACATAGCAAAAAAATACAGTAAGAGGCGATCAAAACATCGTAAACCTCAAAATGGTATCAATAAAACCATTGGCTCAGGGTGCAAAAAATAAGCCCTCACACAAACCGTTTCGACCAAAAATGTAAAACGTTGCGGTTCTTGGAATATGGCGACTAAAGCTGTACTGACCTGGAGAATTATATAGCCAGGTCATTCAGGTCATTTTTTACCATATAGTGAACATAAGTAAATTAAAAACCTAAAAAACAATTCTAGAATTGTGCACTTGGAATTTTTTTCCCGCTGTCAAGTACATCACATGATAAAAAAATGGTGTCCTGCAAAAACAAGCTCTCAAATGGCTATGTGAACTGACAAATATAAAGGTCATGGCTCTTGGAAAAAGAAAAAATGAAAACACAAAAATGGAAAATAGTCATGTTGGTAAGGGGTTAAATGCTGTTTAAGCACTCTAATTATTAGTATCAATATAATTATTAAATACTTTTAATTCGTATATTATTAATTGTATCTAATTCCTCTAGTATCTGTCAAAAGTAAAATAAAACAGCTTGGAAACTGCTGAGGAGTAGCAGAATATAATACAAAATGATATCAAATAATTAAGTACTTGTAATTAACGGTATGTCGAGTTTTATTTTGTTGGGTTTTGTAAATTCCAAAAAAGATGTGTTCATCCTTAGATTTCCTTTTGTATTGACAAATGAGAGTAAAAAAATAAGCAGCTTTGAAAAAAAATGATTTCGCTATGTTGTGTCAGAAGGTATGAATGTTATATGTGTCAAAATTTGGCCACAAGTTAGAAACTTTAGCAAACAAATGGGAACACATAATTATAGTAAATTAAACATGAATGCTATAGTTTTTTTTATTGCATTTCAGGAAAAGTCCAGCTATAAATTACATATATTTACATTAGATAGTGTTTTATGTGTTTAGTAACTATACATGGTAAACATTGTATTCCTGACAGAGGGGAACCCAGATCAAGAATGAGGTGTTTCAGTGAAAATAAGATATCTATCCACTGGGTAGATTATAACTTGCTGATTGGTGGGTGTCCCACCACTTAGACCCACACCAAATGCCAGATCGGAGCATTTTTATCCCCGACAGGGTAATTGAATCCCCATTACATATGTGGTGTGGTAGGTTGAATGCTTCACTACCACTTTATTAGTTCTCTTTGAGGCTTTCGGAAAAAGCAGAGGCAAGCAATCGGCAGCCCATAGAGTATATATATATCAGTGGTCAAGCATGTGGACTGCTGTTCCATTCTAAAGGGGGAAGTTATCTATTCTGCCAATTGGTACAGGTCTCAGATTTTGACAGGATTTTGCTTTACATCAATGAGTCTTGTTTTTGTGTTGGACTAAACAAAATCCAGAGATTGGTCTGGAGACCATTTTTTGTTTATGAGAGATCATGAAAGTGTTCAAGAAGTTGTTTTTTAACAAGGCAACATTGGGCCACAAGTTTCTTGTGCTTTTCTGAGCAGCCTATCTGGCCTAAATATGCTGCCATGGTCTGCAGTCATGTCTCCTATCAAACACATCTGGAAAGTCATTGGCTGGCAATTGCAAAGGAAGCCGCGTGCCCAAGTGCATTCATCGTGACAGAACATTTCTCAGACAACCATTAACAACCTCATTGGTAACATGCCAAGGTGTGTAAGTGTGTGTACATCTGCATGTGGCGCTCATAATCTATGCTTAAGAAATCTAGATGCGTTAAAATGTTTCAATTTTTTGACTAATTGCATATCATTACCATTTCTATCAGTTTTACGATTTTCATAATTCAACATCTTTTCCTTCTTGGTGTTCCAATTTAAGACTTGAAGAGTATATTTGCCTTTTAGTTACCCATTTATTAAATAAAAAAAAAAATACCATGCAAATACTGAGTAAAAATGTCTGTCCCATCTTACACTTTCCATCAGTATAATATTTGCAATGCCTAAACTGTTAACCCCTTATTTATGAGCAGAGATATGCATCACCGATTAATTTTTTTCATTGTTTGTTAATTTCAATAGAATGTTGAAATGTAGTTTATTGAAATTTCTCGAATTTGTCTCAAGCCAAATGAATCAGGCGAATAAATTTGGATCATAATTCACTAAAGCAATATTTCCAATAACAATGCATTTATCTGAAATCAAGGCTGGCCCCAAAATGTCCTAAGTTTAAGTTTTAGTTACATTTTAGTTGAAAACTATTACTTTGTATAATCTAGGGATATAAAAAAAATCTCTTTTAATTGAGAGATTTTGGTATATGAGCCTAGCATTTCTAAAATATAAATACAAAGACTGAAGGTTGAAGTTTAGAATGGAAAATGTAGGGAAAAATTCTGTTTAGAAATCATTTCTGGATAGTGATTTATTGCATATTTCCCTATGTGTTTTAAAAATTTTGTTGTGTGGAATAGTATCAAAGTTAATCTCAGCCACTCCGGCTACAGAAAACCTGAGGTTCACACTGTATATAGTTGTTTTCTGGTCCGTCTCAAGAAACATGATATAGTTTTGCAACTTCTTTTACATTTGCAAGTTTTCTCTTAGGACATTGCAATCTTTGAACTGTAGAAAAAGAAGTTGCATGTTTTCCCCAGGCTTGTTTCCTATACACCTCCTGGTGGGAATTTGTGAGTCTAGAAATGGTCACCGCAAACAATAAAGTTATTTGTTCAATGAGGCAACAGACTTTGGAAATTTTACTGAATAACATAAATCCACATAGCAGCAGCAGCACATTCTCTGAATAATTCTAGAGCCTCATTCACACAGCCATAAGGGCCTGATTGTGAGTCTACCAACCCGATCTAATTATAGGATCCCATTATATTAAAGGTCATCAAATATGTGGCCTGATCTGGACTTCTGGCTATAATATGGATCCTAAAATGTGCCACCTGAATAACGTCTGAATAACAGTGACTCTCCAATGTCTGCACACAAGATCCCTGCAGTACTATGACTGCATAGTACACAGTACAAGTGCGCCTTCTGTAAAAAGCGAAGTGCGCAGGCGCGGGATCTGGCCATGGTGACTGCACGTCACAGGGCACTGTGATGTGCAGGGGAGGGGGGAAATATTTTAATTACCACAGTAGGCAGGGTAGGCATCGGAAACTTCACTGAATAAAAAGCAATTTCACAGCAACCAGACCTCTAATATGAGGCATAAAGGTAGGTATATATTTACATTTCTATCACCTGTATGCCCATATTAGAGGTCAGATAAGTCCCAGGGGGTGACAGATTCCCTTTAACCCCTTACCGATATGTGCTGTACTATTACGACATGCGGGTCCCTCCCTACAAACTTGTAATGACTTGGAGAATTATAATGGCAGGTCAGTTTTAGCATTTAGTGAACGTGGTAAAAAAAAAAAAAAACAACTGGAATTGCACTTTTTTTGTAATTTCACCGCACTTGGAATTTTTTTCCCGTTTTCCAGTACACTATATGGTAAAACCAATGGTGGTGAGTTGTGAAAAGTACCACTCGTCCCGCAAAAAATAAGCCTTCACATGGCCATATTGACCAAAAAATAACCGAAAAGTTATGGCTCTTGGAAGAAGGGGAGCAAAAAACGAAAACGCAAAAACAGAAAATAGACTGGTCATGAAGGGGTTAAAAAAAAAAGGAGCAAGATTCTTATTTCACTGTTTAAACACCCACCTCATTCAAGTGCAATTGTTCCAGACACCTATCAATCTGAAGTTCTCCAAAGCATTTAATCAATAGACTTTGCTATTAGGGCCTTGGTGGGGATTGTCATTTCGAATTTTAGATCAACGCTGACCAGCAGATACCTAATACTTGTACCCCTGTAGTGATTCCTCCATAGAGGTGCATCAACGCTGACCAGCAGATACCTAATACTTGTACCCCTGTAGTGATTCCTCCATAGAGGTGCATCAATACTGACCAGCAGATACCTAATACTTGAACCACTGTAGTGATTCCTCCATAGAGGTACATCTATGCTGACCAGCAGATACTTAATACTTGTACCCCTGTAGTGATTCCTCCATAGAGGTGCATCAATGCTGACCAGCAGATACCTAATACTTGTACTCCTATAGTGATTCCTCCATAGAGGTGCATCAACGCTGACCAGCAGATACCTAATACTTGTACCCCTGTAGTGATTCCTCCATAGAGGTGCATCAATACTGACCAGAAGATACCCAATACTTGTACCCCTGCAGTGATTCCTCCATAGAGGTGCATCAACATCAGCTTTAAAGGATATCAGGATTTTGGGTTAACCACAAAGACCTGGTGCTCCCTTAAATTGGTTAGTATGCCAGTATGTAGCTCCTGGGTCATTCTCTGCAGGTTCAGGTAGTAGCACAGGATAAAGTCTTATTTGGGCTGAAATGCACCTTTTTCTCACACATTAACACCACTTCTTATTTATTACATTATTTTGGCTTACTTATTACTTTGTGTAGCGTCCTGCTAGGCAGAGACGCCGTTCCCCTCACCTCCCTGCTCCGTCCTCGGCGTCGTCTTCCCACGCTGCTGGCAGCGCTCGCTGCTTCCCGGGCACTGTGCTTAGGGTGTGTTTGCGCTCTCCCTCTCTCTTAAAGGGGCTGTGCGTGCCATCCTAAGGAGTCCCCGACCAATTGCCGGTGGAGCTCCCATATATAAGGCACCTCCCTCAAAATGGAGGTGTCCGAGCAAAGTTGTTGCAAAGCCTTTCACCTCTGCTTCAGCCCTCAGGTCCCGTTGCCAGTCTGTTTTCCAGCTCTGTCTACCTGCTTGCGTTCCCTGCGGTCCGACAGTCTGTCTACCAGCATCCGCCAGTCTGTCTATGGACGAGTCCGCCTGCGGATCAGGAAGCACCTGCCTGATACCTGCCTGATACCTGCCTGAGACCACCTGCCAGCCAGCCGAGAGACTCTTACCTGCTCACCTGGGAGCACTCACCTGCTACCCGCCAGCTAGCCTACCTGGAGGCTCTGCCGTCACTTGCCGTGACCACCTGCCAGCCAGCCGAGAGACTCTTACCCGCTCACCTGGGAGCGCTCACCTACTACGCGCCTGCTAGCCTACCTGGAGGCTTTGCCGTCACTTGCCGTGACCACCCGCCTGTCAAGAGACTTTCCCCGTCACTTGCCGTGACCTCCTGCCCTTCTACCCAGAGACTGTTCCTGTCACTTGCCGTGTCTACCTGCCCGCCTTCCCTGGGAGCCACCCGCTTACTTACAAGGACTGCCCCTTTGTATAGTAGCTCAGAGGTTCCACCTCCCAGACCCGTTACAGTTTGCTCGGGCCATGGAACCCGGTGGCACCCAAGCTCCCTCGCTCTCGGACCTATGTCATGAACTTTCCCGTCAGAGGTCTCAACAGGACTCCATCTTGGGCCACCTGCGTAGTGTTCACTCCCGCCTGGACACACTGACTGCCTCGTCAGGAGCTGCTTCTACTCGCACAACTACTACCCCGGCAGCGCCATTACCCATCAATACCATGGCATCCCTTCCCGGTCCCCGCCTTTCCGCCCCGCCTCGTTTTGGTGGAGATCCCGGTCAGGCACGGGGCTTCATTAACCAGTGCACCCTGCACTTCGAACTTTTGGTACACCAGTTTTCCACCGACCGAGCCAAAGTGGCCTTCATCATGTTCCATCTCACTGGCTTGGCTAAATCCTCTATGGGAGAGAGGAGACCCCCTGGTGTCCAACCTGCCAGCCTTTCTCACGGCTTTCCGGAAAGTCTTCGACGAACCAGGACGAAAGACCTCTTCCGCCTCATCTCTGCTACGCCTCCGTCAAGGGAGTCTCACCGTGGGCCAATATGCCATATGGTTCCGTACCCTTGCTTCGGAGCTTGCCTGGGATAACGACGCCCTGGTGTCCATCTTCTGGGAGGGTCTATCCGGCCGGATTAAAGATGAACTTGCCGGTCGGGACATTCCTACCACTCTCAACGACTTAATAACATTTGCCACCCGGATTGACATCCGGTTCCAGGAGCGTACCAAAGAGGTCACCCGTGAGAGGAGGTTTCCTCGCCTTGCTCCTACCTTCCAGAGTCCCATCACTTCCTCTGTTACTCCCCAGGCGCACTCACCTGAGCCAATGCAGGTCGACCAGACCAAGATGGTCAAAACCCGTCAAGAGTCACGCCGTGCCGAGGGGAGCTGCTTCTACTGTGGCAGTAAGGAGCACCGGATCCGTTCCTGCCCGGAGAGGTCGGGAAACGCCTGTGTCTAGGATCGCTCAGAGAGGTCGTCCTAGACAAGAATAAACCCTCTCCATCTCTGATGCTGTCGGTCTCTATCATCTGCGGGGAGAACCGTTACTTTGAACTAGCTCAACTTGATTCTGGAGCTGCCGGAAATCTCATTTCTCAGTCCCTGGTAGAGAAATACCGCATTCCCACCAAACCTCTGGTCGAACCCTTATCTGTCGCCTCCGTGGACGGGGGTCTCTTACCGCATCCCATTCAACTTATCACCAAACCCATAACTCTGCAGGTGGGAATGCTGCACTCTGAGAGCATCTTCTTCCATGTTCTACCTGGACTCTCTCATGCTCTTTTGCTTGGCCTAGCTTGGCTCCAGAGACATGCACCCGTGCTTGATTGGCAGACCGGAGAAGTCTTTCGCTGGGGACAGGACTGCCATAAGACTTGTTTAGTTCCCGTTCGTCCTGCCCGCCCTTCTCCTCCCCCAGCCAATCTACCCGGCCTGCCAGTACCCTATTGGTCTTATGCTGATGTCTTTAATAAAAAGGAAGAAGAGACATTACCTCCTCATAGACCATACGATTGCCCTATCGACTTGGTACCTGGCGCTTCTCCGCCCCGAGGGCGTATCTACCCTTTGTCCGCTGCTGAGACCCGGTCCATGTCTGAATATATCGAGGAGAACCTGGCCCGGGGATTTATCCGGAAATCTACCTCCCCGGCGGGAGCAGGCTTCTTCTTCGTTAAAAAGAAGGATGGCTCACTCCGTCCCTGCATAGACTATAGAGGCCTTAACCAGATCACGGTGAAGAATAAATACCTCCTTCCGCTCATTCCTGAATTATTTGACCGTCTGAGGGGTGCTCGAATCTTCACCAAGCTGGATCTCGGTGGGGCCTATAACCTGGTTCGTATCCGTCAGGGGGATGAATGGAAGACGGCATTCAACACCCGGGACGGCCACTATGAATACCTCGTAATGCCCTTCGGTCTTTGTAATGCTCCAGCCGTCTTTCAAGAGTTGGTCAATGATATCTTCCGCGACCTTCTCTACTCCTGCGTGGTGGTATACCTGGACGACATCTTGGTCTTCTCTCTGGATCTCCCTACACACCGGAGGGGCGTTCGTCAGGTCCTGCTCAGGCTCTGGCAAAACCACCTCTACGCAAAATTTGAGAAGTGCCTCTTTGAGCAGACCTCGCTTCCATTTCTGGGCTACATCATCTCTCAGACCGGTCTACGAATGGATCCTGAGAAACTTTCTGCCATCCAGAAGTGGCCCCGACCGGAGGGGTTGAAGGCTATCCAGCGGTTCCTGGGCTTCGCCAACTACTACCGCCTCTTCATTCCGCACTTCTCTTCCCGGACTGCCCCTATCTCTGCGCTCACCCGTAAGGGCGCTAATCCCAAAGAATGGCCGCCCGAGGCAGAGGAGGCCTTCCTGTCTTTGAAACAAGCTTTCTCCTCCGCTCCTGTGCTGCACCGTCCAGACAGCAACAAACAATTCTTCTTAGAAGTAGATGCTTCCTCCTCCGGAGCCTTAGCGGTGCTCACCCAAAAGTCGTCATCCGGAAGAATGGTAACCTGTGGCTTCTTCTCCAAACTCTTCTCCTCATCTGAGCGCAATTATTCTATAGGAGACCGAGAATTGTTAGCCATTAAGTTGGCACTGGAGGAGTGGCGTTACCTGCTCGAGGGGGCTCTTCACCCGGTAATAATCTACACGGATCACAAAAACTTGGCTTATCTCCAGAGTGCCCAAGGACTTAACCCGCGCCAAGCCCGGTGGTCCTTGTTCTTCGCCCGCTTTGATTTCATTCTTCATTTTCGCCCGGCAGACAAAAATATCAAAGCTGATGCCTTGTCTCGATCCTTTTTGTTCTCCGATCTAGAGGAGGAGCCAAAGCACATCATCGACCCCGCCAAGGTAATGCTGGTGGCTCCTGTGGATCTAAATTGTCTTCCACCTGGTAAGACGTTCGTAACAGTACCTGATCGTGAGAAAGTCCTACACTGGGGACATTCGTCTAAGCTAGCTAGCCATGCTGGCCAGAAAAAGACCCTCCTGCTTATTACCCGGCATTACTGGTGGCCTACCCTGCACAAGGACGTAATAGACTTTGTCTCAGTCTGTGCATCCTGCGCCCGCAACAAGGTTCCTACACATCTGCCA
This sequence comes from Phyllobates terribilis, assembly GCF_046119375.1. Lineage (NCBI taxonomy): Eukaryota > Metazoa > Chordata > Amphibia > Anura > Dendrobatidae > Phyllobates > Phyllobates terribilis. Next base: position 417,667,511 of record NW_027362762.1, on the reverse strand, counting down.
GCCAGCCGCCTTCTGCCTCTTCCCATACCTGCTGCCCCGTGGCAGCATATAGCCATGGACTTTATAACGGATCTCCCTGTCTCTGCTGGTTGTACGGTCATTTGGGTGGTCGCTGACCGCTTCTCTAAGATGGCTCACTTCATTCCCCTGCCGGGTCTTCCGTCTGCATCTGAATTGGCTAAAGACTTTATCCATCATATTTTCCATCTTCATGGTCTCCCTCTCCACATCGTATCCGACCGAGGAGTTCAGTTCACCTCTCGCTTCTGGAGAGCCATGTGTAAACTGCTGGGGGTCACCTTGGACTTCTCCTCTGCTTATCACCCACAGTCCAATGGTCAAGTAGAGCGAATCAACCAAATTTTAACCAGTTACCTCTATCACTTTATTAATGCCCACCATTCCGACTGGGTGGATCTTTTATTGTGGGCCGAATTTTCCTATAATAATCACGAGAGCGAGTCTTCCTCCAAATCCCCATTTTTTATTGTCTACGGTCAACATCCTCGGATCCCGTTTCCCGTCTCCGCCTCGGTGGATAATCCGGCCGTGGAATCTCTTGTTAGCGAATTCTCCTCCATTTGGGAAAGTACCAGATCCGCACTTCTTCAGTCCTCCGAGCGGATGAAGAAACAGGCTGACAAAAGACGTCTGGATCTGCCCCAATTCCGTCCTGGAGATAAAGTCTGGCTCTCATCCAAATATGTCCGGTTCAAGATTCCTTCCTACAAGTTAGGGCCTCGGTTCATCAGCCCACTGGAAGTTATCAAACAACTCAACCCGGTGGCCTATAAATTGAAACTCCCGGCCAACTTGCGGATCCCTAACTCCTTCCATGTATCTCTCCTCAAACCTGTGGTACTTAACTCTTTTTCCAAGTCTACAGGTACGCCTCCTGCTCCGGTTTCCGCTGAAGGCGAGTTTGAGGTAGAGAGCATTCTGGCCACCAAAAGGGTAAGAGGAAAGACCTTTTTTCTAGTGGATTGGAAGGGGTTTGGTCCTGAGGAGAGAACGTGGGAACCCCGGGAGAACATCCATGCCCCGCTCATCCTTGATAAATTTCTCTTCGTCCTAAAAAAGGGGGGGCCTAAAGGGGGGGGTACAGTAGCGTCGGCATCCCTGCCTCCTGCTAGGCAGAGACGCCGTTCCCCTCACCTCCCTGCTCCGTCCTTGGCGTCCTCTTCCCGCGCTGCTGGCAGCGCTCGCTGCTTCCCGGGCACTGTGCTTTGGGTGCGCGCGCTCCCTCTCTCTTAAAGGGACCGCGCGCGCCGTCCTAAGGAGTCCCCGACCAATTGCCGGTGGAGCTCCCATATATAAGGCACCTCCCCCAAAATGGAGGTGCCCGAGCAAAGTTGTTGCAAAGCCTTTCACCTCAGCTTCAGCCCTCAGGTCCCGTTGCCAGTCTGTTTTCCAGCTCTGTCTACCTGCTTGCATTCCCTGCGGTCCGACAGTCTGTCTACCAGCATCCGCCAGTCTGTCTATGGACGAGTCCGCCTGCGGATCAGGAAGCACCTGCCTGATACCTGCCTGAGACCACCTGCCAGCCAGTCGAGAGACTCTTACCCGCTCACCTGGGAGCGCTCACCTGCTACCCGCCAGCTAGCCTACCTGGAGGCTCTGCCATCACTTGCCGTGACCACCTGCCAGCCAGCCGAGAGACTCTTACCCACTCACCTGGGAGCGCTCACCTACTACCCGCCTGCTAGACTACCTGGAGGCTTTGCCGTCACTTGCCGTGACCACCTGCCTGTCTAGAGACTCTTACCCAGCTGTCACTTGCCGTGACCACCCGCCTGTCAAGAGACTTTCCCCGTCACTTGCCATGACCTCCTGCCCTTCTACCCAGAGACTGTTCCTGTCACTTGCCGTGTCTACCTTCCCGCCTTCCCTGGGAGCCACGCGCTTCCTTACAAGGACTGCCCTTTGTATAGTAGCTCAGAGGTTCCACCTCCCAGACCCGTTACACTTTGGCTGACTGTACATACTGATAGGGAATTTAGATTGTGAGCCCCAATGGGGGGAGCCATGATAATGTATGTAAAGCGCTGCGGAATATGTTGGCGCTATATAAAAATAAAGATTATTATTATCTGCCACGTAAGTACTCAGTTAGTAATCTCACCCAGCAAGTCAACCTTACATATCACTAGCAAGTTCCTCTGCTGGAGAAATAAGTGTACTTTTGGTGACTGTGTCCTTTTCTTGTAATGCCTTAGCAGATGCCCAATTTATATGCCACTGTTCAATGATTTTTCAACCATGTGATCTCTTGCACGTCATTATGTGCTTCTCTACCTCCAATCTGGAGATCTGCAATGCTTTTCCTTAGACAATTTAGGACTCACCATTTCTTCCTGTCCTTAATCAGTAAAACTACTCTCGTGTTCTATTGGGTTGCGGAATATGTGTTTGTGTTCTTTTAGCTATGTTCATGTTTATACTAGACTTTTTACATGACTTTGACCGGGCTAATCAGCCATCTCTGCTTTAGTGCACTCAGTTATGCAGTGTCTAAATTGGTCAAGAACTTGTTATCAGTACACTTCCTAAATGCTGCCCCCATAATAAACTACAATTTTCTTTCTGTGGCCACTCTTAGAACTGCTAGCATCTCTAGCTTGAATTAGTTGTAATTTGCAGGGATTCTTTTTCCCGTCTTCCAGTGTTCTTCTGACATGAGCAATGACAAATACTCATGTCCTGGACCTGGGTAAGGAGTACCCCCAGTCGTTTCAGGCTTTATTCAGTTTACAGAATAAATAGCTTAGTGTAGTTTGCGCATTTAGTGTTAAGACTTATATACTTTAAGAATTTATAAAAAAAAAATTAAAAGTTACAAAAATGCTTTATTAAGTAATGTATCTATTGTTCATAATGAAACAATTAGATCTAAACATTTTTTTGCTATGTGCTTGATGTGCTTATTGTAAATTTGGATTTTTATCCCTTGTTAAATTCAATTACATTCTGTACTTTGATAAAAGCCTGAAGGAAGATAAAAGTTCATATGCGTTAACTGTTCAAATTAGTAACTTTCACAAAGGATCTTTTTAGTTCCAATACAGTGAACAGGTAGCGCAGTTCATTTAGCAGTTGAATTATACCGGGGGCTTTATAGAAATGTCTTATTACTAGAGATAAGTGAATATATTCTAATGGAATTTGATTCTACTCGAATATTAGAAAAATCTGCATTTGTCAAAATACAGATTTTTTTTGTAATACGCTTCCGTACAGATTCACCAAAATGGCGATAGTTAGCCACCATCTTTCTAAACCATAAAAGGCCATCAGAAGGTTAAAAGAAAAACAAAAAAAACCATCCCTATACTCACCTTACTGTTCACCTGTTTGGCCACCTGGTTCCTCAAGGTCACTTGTCCTGTTCTCATTGCTTCTTCTTACCACCACCGCTCCCAGGACATTTCTGCGCATGGTCATGGCTCGTATTATGGCGTCTTGATGTCGTGACTTTACATGATTTTTCACAAAACCGTCCCAAGCCTCAATAGAGGCAACACTCCCAAGCCTAGCCTCAAAAAGCCAAGACAAAGACAGGATGGGTGACGGTGAGGAGCGGAGGGGCCTAAGAGGTAAACGGTGAGGTGAGTATAACGATTTTTTTTAGTTTTTACATTTTATATTTATTATGCTCTGGGACATGTATAGACCTCAGAGCATAATTAGAGATATTCAATTTGTGGAGAATAAGTTCTCTACAATTCGAATTTCCCAGTAAATTTAACACCTCTAATTCTTACTGATACAAAAAAGAGATTGTTATGATCGTTTGATTGTTTATTCAGATGTTGCGTTTCATTGCTGTAAACATCAAGAATACATTTCTGTATGCTACATTGTGAAAGTAACATTTGTGTAAAATCAAATGTAACCTTTGTACTACTTCAGTTAGCAAAAAAACTGACAAGAAGGGAAAAAGATTGAAGGAAAAATATCAGATCTACAGGTTATACAACATTTTTAGCTGCATTATATCTAATATATCTTCAGTACAGGAGTGATTGTGGACATTTTATAACAATATATATACTTTACTCAAATTTCTTATTTGTTCATATGGAAAATATTATTTCCTTTTTTTACTTATACATTTCAGTTTTTCTTTTATTCATACTAATATTTTAAGTTAGTGCTATTAAATGGGTTTGCTCACGTTTCTGGTTGCTCCCGAAGTTTAACACTTTGGATGAGTGGCATGTTTGCGCGGCTGATCCGAATTAAGAGCGCTCCCATACTTCTGGCTCTCCAGCATGAGAGGAGCACAGGGGAACTGAAGTTGGTTGGATCCAACAATCTGGCAGGGTTCAGAGTGACGCGAGCAGGCTCAAAAGCACAGAGCCAGCAAGTGGTGTATGTCCCTTGCCTAGGAAAGCGGCCGCTCTGTGACCATAGGTTGGCTAACACCTTTGGCAACAAGGTGTACAATATAAAATTAAAAACACCCTTTATTCTTGAAAATAGAGAGATAAATTACAAAGTTTTTGATTTTATAAGCACTTTGCAATTTTACCATTTAAGAACTTGCAAGAACCCCTTTAAGTATATTATAATTTTAACTGCATTCAATTTTTTTCATAATTATTGAATTAAAAACAGTTCTCATATTTTTAGTGGAAAATATAAAATGTAAAAAATCTTAATGCAAATTTTGCATGCTTTACAGCTCAAAATAAATGACTGCAGTTGACATATTATACAGGCAATACAATACAATATAACATGCAACATCCGAGATAATATTTGTGAAACATCTTGCTTTTGAGACTAGTAAGATACTTAATAATTGTATTTTGTGAAGTACTGAATGTTTTATATGGCAACTCAGGTTTCAAAGAATGTTGGCTGTTGTAGTTATGGCATTCCAAAAGTCCTTCAAATCTAATTACTAGTCTCATCAATGGATTATCACTGCTGTTTGAACAGTCCAGCCAGATCCCAGTCATATTAGTCCTTTTACATCTGCATTTAGACCCTAAAATTTCCAGACATTAAGGCAATTATGAAACTTGGGAGTATTTTATTTATTGTTATTATTATAAAATCCATAGCATATATCAACTAATAGGAGTCATTGTTTATGTAATTGAACCAATAGGAGCTAATCTAATATATAAAGCTGAATATGTGTGTATGTATGTACAGTACAGACCAAAAGTTTGGACACACCTTCTCATTTAAAGATTTTTCTTTATTTTCATGACTTTGAAAATTGTACATTCACACTGAAGGCATCAAAACTATGAATTAACACATGTGGAATTATATACTTAACAAAAAAGTGTGAAACAACTGAAAATATGTCTTATATTCTTGGTTCTTCAAAGTAGCCACCTTTTGCTTTGATGACTGCTTTGCACACTCTTGGCATTCTCTTGATGAGCTTCAAGAGGTAGTCACCGGAAATGTTTTCACTTCACAGGTGTGCCCTGTCAGGTTTAATAAGTGGGATTTCTTGCCTTATAAATGGGGTTGGGACCATCAGTTGTGTTGTGCAGAAGTCAGGTGGATACACAGCTGATAGTCCTACTGCATAGACTGTTAGAATTTGTATTATGGCAAGAAAAAGCAGCTAAGTAAAGAAAAACGAGTGGCCATCATTACTTTAAGAAATGAGGGTCAGTCAGTCCGAAAAATTGGGCAAACTTTGAATATGTCCCCAAGTGCAGTTGCAAAAACCATGAAGCGCTACAAAGAAACTGGTTCACATGAGGACCGCCCCAGGAAAGGAAGACCAAGAGTCACCTCTGCTTCTGAGGATAAGTTTATCCGAGTCACCAGCCTCAGAAATCGCAGGTTAACAGCAGCTCGGATTAGAGACCAGGTCAATGCCACGCAGAGTTCTAGCAGCAGACACATCTCTACAACAACTGTTAAGAGGAGACTTTGTGCAGCAGGCGTTCATGGTAAAATAGCTGCTAGGAAACCACTGCTAAGGACAGGCAACAAGCAGAAGAGACTTGTTTGGGCTAAAGAACACAAGGAATGGACATTAGACCAAATTTGAGATCTTCGGTTCCAACCACCGTGTCTTTGTGCGACGCAGAAAAGGTGAACCGATGGACTCTACATGACTGGTTCCCACTGTGAAGCATGGAGGAGGAGGTGTGATGGTGTGGGGGTGCTTTGCTGGTGACACTGTTGGGGATTTATTCAAAATTGAAGGCATACTGAACCAGCATGGCTACCACAGCATCTTGCAGCAGCATGCTATTCCATCCGGTTTGCCTTTAGTTGGACCATCATTTATTTTTCAACAGGACAATGACCCCAAGCATACCTCTAGGGTGTGTAAGGTCTATTTGACCAAGAGGGAGAGTGATAGGGTGCTACGCCAGATGACATGGCCTCCACAGTCACCAAACCTGAACCCAATCGAGATGGTTTGGGGTGAGCTGGACCGCAGAGTGAAGGCAAAAGGGCCAACAAGTGCTAAGCACCTCTGGGAACTCCTTCAAGATTGTTGGAAGACCATTTCTGGTGACTACCTCTTAAAGCTCATCAAGAGAATACCAAGAGTGTGCAAAGCAGTCATCAAAGCAAAAGGTGGCTACTTTGAAGAACCTAGAATATAAGACATATTTTCAGTTATTTCTCACTTTTTTGTTAAGTATATCATTCCACATGTGTTAATTCATAGTTTTGATGCCTTCAGTGTGAATGTACAATTTTCAAAGTCATGAAAATACAGAAAAATCTTTAAATGAGAAGGTGTGTCCAAACTTTTGGTCTGTACTGTATGTGTGTATGTATGTGTGTATGTCCGTGTGTGTATGTATGTATGTGTGTATGTATGTATGTATGTGTGTATGTCCGTGTGTGTATGTATGTGTGTATGTATGTATGTATGTGTGTATGTATGTATGTGTGTATGTATGTATGTATGTGTGTATGTCCGTGTGTGTATGTATGTAAGTGTGTATGTCCGGGATTGGCATCTGCACCGTCGCAGCTACAGCCACAAAATTTTGCACAGTCACACGTCTGGACCGCGAGAGCATCATAGGCTATGTTATGAGGCGAAATTTTAACCCCGCACGTTCCAATTCACCAAACAATTTTGCCCCTATCTACATAATGGGGAAAAAGTGAAAGGAAAAGTATTGGAGGCAAATTGACAGCTGCCAGATGTGAACAAGGGAGAATTAAAGAATGAGAGCGATGGCGCCAAAGAGTATATACCGTACAGTTGCTAAGGTGGGGCCCCGACATGGGATACTCATACTCACCACACACGGGGATATGAACACACACACAAAATGCGCCACACACTACCATGTGCTTGAACACATATACCACCCTCAGCACACACAAAACTCATCTCACAAAGATTTATCAGGCTGCCAATAGCAACCAATCACAGCTCAGCTTCTATTTTGCTACAGTTAATTAATCTGAGCTGTGATTCGTTAATGTAGGCAAAAAAGGACATTCTCAGTATAACAAAGCTTGTGTAAAGTAATAAGATGTCAGTTAGGGTGTGTTGGTGGAAAGGCTGATGTCAGTCACATTAGTTCTATGTGAGAGGATATAGAAACAGCCAGGTACAGACTATTTTTACCACAATAATGCCTCATAAGAAAAGGAATTTCATGGCACGAATGTCAGCTGATGCGAAAAGAAAAGCTGCATTACGGGCCAATGAAAAATGTGAAGACCGAAAAACAAGGCTGACACACATGAGAACAGCAGCTGCTTCTTCAAGAGCCAATGAACTTTCTGAGCAGAGGGAAGCGAGGCTTACAGACAAAAGAACAAGAGCTGCTTCCTCAAGGGCCAATTAACTTTCTGAGGAGAGGGAAGTGAGGCTTGCAGACATGAAAACAAGAGCTGCTTCCTAAAGAGCCAATGAACTTTCTGAGGACAGGGAAGCGAGGCTTGCAGACATGAAAACAAGAGCTGCTTTCTCAAGAGCCAATGAACTTTCTGAGGAGAGGGAAGCGAAGCTTGCAGACATGAAAACAAGAGCTGCTTCCTCCAGAGCCAATGAACTTTCTGAGGAGAGGGAAGCGAGGCTTGCAGACATGAAAACAAGAGCTGCTTCCTCAAGGGCCAATGAACTTTCTGAGCAGAGAGAAGCGAGGCTTGCAGACATGAAAACAAGAACTGCTTCCTCAAGGGCCAATGAACTTTCTGAGGAGAGGGAAGCGAGGCTTGCAGACAAGAGAACAAGAACTGCTTCCTCAAGAGCCAATGAACTTTCTATCTATTTGTTTTGTGGTTTTTGTGTGGAGAATAAATTTTTGTTAACACATTCTATTTTGCTAACAGCAGTTATTAACCCGGGCGAAGCCGGGTAATACAGCTAGTATCTTATTAAAGTTGTTAGTTTAGGCTGATATTGTTCTAAACCATTAATAATATGTAACCCACTTATATATCATACTATTTAACCACATACTGTAAATTGGTTTATTATATGTAGCCAAATTATATAAACCAGTAATATATGAGAAATTCAGAACTGTGCAAAAGTTTTAGACAGGGGTGGAAAAAAATCTGCAAAGTAAGAATGCTTTAAAAAATAAAAGTATTTATAGTCTATTTTAATCAATTAATGAAATCCAAAGTGAATGAACCAAATTGAAATAAGAATCAAATCAGTAGTTGCTGTGACCATCGTTTACCTTCAAAACAGCATCAGAGTACACTTGCACACAGTTTTTGAAAAAAACTCGGCAGGAATGTTGTTCTAAACATCTTGGAGAACCAGCCACAACTCTTCTTTGGATGTAAACTTGCGTAAATCCTGCTGTTTTGTTATGTAATGCAAGATAGATTTGAAAATGTTGAGATCAGGGCTCTGTGGGGCCATATTATTACTTCTAGACTCCCTGTTCTTCTTTACCCTGAAGATAGCATATCACATTGGCTTTATGTTTGGGTTAATGGTCCTACTGCAAAATAAATTTGGATACAATCAGGCTCTTTCATGATGGTATAATGGATAAATCTGCCTGTATTTCTTGAGGACATCATCATTATTGACCTAATATTTAACTCTGTTTGCTGATCCTTCACCATGTTTCACTGTTGCCTGCAGACACTCATTAATGTACTGCTCTACAGCCCTTCAGAGTCATACTCTCTTCTGTTGCAGCCAAATATTTCACATTTTGAATCATCAATCCGGAGCACCTACTGGCATTTGTCTGCACCCGGTTCCTATGTTTTAAGTAGTCTGGGTTTTATATTAAAACACAGAATGATTTGCACAAGTCTATAAAGTTTGTATCCACAGAAGAGCTGGGGTTAGTTTTCCAAGATTTGATTTGATTACAATTTCTCATTTGTTCACTCACTTTGCACTTTTTTTAATTGATAAAAATAAACTATTGACACCTTAATTTTTTAAAACATTTTTAATTTGCAATATTTTTTCCACACCTGCCCAAAACTTTTGCACAAAACTGTATGTCCAATATTGTTATTTACCAAAAATAAAGAACTGTGTTACCATCCAGAATCAAAAATTTGCATTTGTTGGTCTTTTTAAATTTGAGCTGTTTTTTTTTCCCTTTTTTATTCCTTCCAGATGGGTGTTAGAACTATTTTTTGTTTTTATCTCCATTCTATTTGTGCTGGATTTGTTTGCTTAAAGTGTATCTGTTATTTTGTTCTTATGTTTTACATAAATCAATAATACAAGTGAAAATAAGAAGCTTTATTTTATTAGAGAAAATTATCTCTTTCTCTAGCTAAGTGATTATTCACTGTTGAGAGAAGAGGGGATTGGATGGACCTAGAACTAGAGACAGACAAAGACATGTTGCTGCAAGTTCACTTGAAACAATATTTACACATGCCATCACATAGAAAGAGGTTGTGTCATCATGATAACTCCTTATGAAAAAAAGCTGACCAAGTGGCCAAATGACCACATTTAGTCCAAGCGGAAGACTTGCTGTACTATGTATAGATTATTAAACTGAATGATCAACCAGGTATCTGGTATCAGGGCCAAGTTCATCAAAGCTCTGCTCTTTGTTAATGGATCTTTGCTCATACTCATAAGATAAAAGACCAACTTATAACCAATGGGAAACTTCTGCCAAGTTGATTATACCAAAGTGAAAAGCCTGTATATAATTTTAATAGTTAAACATGATCACATATTACAGACTCCACTACAACCATCTGATTATACATATTTGGCAGTGTGCATTATTCCAGATAATAATGACCACTATTTAATTTCTCACATTACCACTAATTACATTGTGAAAACTAAAGGTCAGATTAATTTTTTAAACTTGACTTATTCTGGGTTAATAGACTTTGTTTATGTCAATTAGAAATATTCACTTTAATCACAATTAATAAGACTGTCAATGTTTTTTTTTTTTTCGCAGCACAATTGACATAAGCAAAAAATAATTCAGTTTAGCAAATTTATACACGATCACTATTGTTAGAGAACCCCAAACCTTACTCTGCCTAACACATTTATATGTCTAACATTCTCCATAAAAATATATATATTTACAAAAAGTAAGATAGCTCATTTCATTTAAATCTAAGAATTATAGAAAATTCTACCTTTAGTTTTTTATTGTGGCAAACGGTAAACTAAATGGGTAGCTGCTTACCTCTCACGCAACGAAAAAGCCTTTAGAGTTTAGGTTGCATTCACATGTACTTTTGTCTGCAGTTTGACATGCAAGTTTCCAAAACAGTAAAATGTTACACTGTAGATATCACATTGCGGCCAAAAAATTGCAAACCTGATTGTGTCACATCTATGTGATAGGTTTTCCCCATTGATTTGAAATGACAGAATTGACTCTTTGACTTATATAGGTGATTGTTGTGGACATCCTCTATGACAAGTTCAGAGGTCAATGTGCAGGGAGGAGGAAGGAAGGGAAGCCCGGTTGCCTCTATCACCTATTATTTTAGGAGATTTCCCAAAGAATATTAGTGTGCAATTTTTACAGAAAAATAATTTACATTTGAAACATTTTCATCTCCAATTGCTACAGTATATCTTTTCATAGAGAAACCGTTCTGCTGTTCTTCTGTATGGCACTTCCTCATTGCTCTGCAGCGCAATAATCATAAAGTGTCAGTGCTGCTTTAGAACAAAGGAGGAATGTGGGTGTCTAGTACGCAAATATCTCTTTGAAAAATACTTGTGCATTATGTTGCAAAAGTGTTTACTTTTACGTTAGGCATCAATTCACGTCAATTATATTAATGATAAGTATTCTCAAATCACTTTAGCAGTTCAGAGCTACTGTATGTATTCTCCTTACAGTTGTTTCCTTCCTGGTTTCTAGTGGGGAGAGGTTCTCCTCCTTAAGTGACAGCTCTGGTGAAGAGAAGAGACGTGCTCGGCACAAGTTCTGCTCTAACACATTTAATTATCAGTTATCCAATGAGATTGCTGTATTTATACGTAGATATAACAAAGCATTTAAACAAGCACACAGGTACAGACAGCAAGAGCAGAAAGCTTTCATTAGGAGACCTTCTGTGAAAGCTGTGGGCTGGTGATTTATAACTGTATCTCTTCAGAAGTTGAGAGGGAGGGGGAGGGAGGTGAGCAGCTAACTGCTGTATAGAAATCAATGGACTGGAGCGAGCTGACTGGGATGTTAAGAGTTAACTCCTGTTCTGGAATGTAACTACTGCACAGTCAGGGCCAGGTATTTGTGGATGGGTTACATGGAAACCAGATGTACACTATAAAAAATAAAATCTCTCATTACAGAAGAATGACAGCAGATAAAAAGAGCAAGTCAATTACAAACTTGTTTATTTTCATGCTGTCTAACTAATTAAAGCAATTTAAGAACTTTAGGATACCCCTTTACTGGAATCCTCTGTTATCTGCCTCATAAAGATCACATACACATTAGACAATATCGTCAGGCTCTTTTGATTGTCTCATGTGGGATTGCGTTCTCCCAACCCTTCCCATACAGATTTACCATTTTTCAGATATTTTATTTTGATTTGGAGACTTCTTTATGTGATAACAATAGTGGTTATTGATAAAGTGCTATAAAAGACAATTAAGGGTCCTCCTGGCAACCCCGGGTAAATCACTAACGACAATGTTGAAACAAGTAGATATGCTGTTGTAAACACACATAAAATATATTTTCCTGAACAAAGTGGAAGAAAGAAAAAAAAATCTAGCACCATTTTTCCGCTCTGCCCCAGATCATGCTGTTATAAAAGTAGCTCCGGTGTTCAGTTTACATTTGAGACTGCTTTCATGCCAGAACTGGAAGGGAATGAGAATTCCCTCCCACTGACATTTTTGTGCACTTGCCTGCCAGGTTCAAAGCCATAAATATCTTTTATGTTGCTATAAATTAATCATTGGGCTTATCCAATATTGATATAGTGATTCTGTTGTTCACAGCGCTGCTAACATATAGGTCATTATCTTACATTTCTAAAGACACTTTAATACAGGGTTTAAATATCTGGACAGTTTGGCACACTCCATCAAGGTTAGCAACATTGAAAGCCATTGAACTCAATTGATGTTATGCCGCAATGTTGCAGATTGAAATACCTGCTTAAAAAGGTTGTTTCAAAATAATAATTCATCACCTACTCTCAGAATAAGTGATAAGAATCTGATTGCTGAAATAGGTTTAAAAAGCAAAGATTTCCTGCCAAGAGAATTTATCACACACAACAACGAATTGTAATGGCGGGAATTTATCACCAGCTTCGCACAAATAATTTGCCGTAAGAACTTCCAAATTTTAGCATGTGCCATATTTGCAGTAAAGTTTGTAATTATTAATATTAAATGTAGAAGATGGTACAAATAATTGTGCAAGTTTATGTTGGCTCATAGACATAAATTTCATTTTCTGGCATTAGAACAGTGAACTTTAGCTAAGATGGCATATGAAATGCCAGTCTTAATAATTCTGATCCATATCCAATATTGCCAAGTTTAGGTAGGGTGCGACATCCATAAAGAGAACCTATTACCTTCTTGGTGCACCCTTTTGAGAACATAAGGGGCAGATATGACATCCATTCTAGCACTAATCCCTGAACTGTCGCTGCATAAGCAATTTATAATAAAGAAATTCTGATGGCCATATATACTTTTTCTATGCCAATTTTTAATAGCTATTGGTACCCAAGTACTTAAGATATCTTAGAACACTCATTTGACTGACAGCTATCAATCGTGAGCACAAAGATGTGTGCATGGATAACATATAAGTGAAATGTATGTTATATATTATTTTTAGGCTGGCACTTTGGGTCCCATATAAGGCGTTTTCATTGTGAGGAGTATTATGAGGCTAGGACAAAGGGCATTACTTTATTTGTTTCAGAATAACATTGAATGTTGCGAGAAATACAATCTGAAGCATATTTAGCAATTTTAAAATTACAGGAACACTGGCTTCACTATGTAGACATGGCAGAAAGCGGAAGCTTTCGATGACTGACACCAGATTCCTGAGGAGGCAACTGGTCGAAAACCTTCTAGTGATTGAAAAAAATCTGAAGCTAGATTTGTTGGCAGTAGCACTGAGGTTTCAGTTTGGTTGTACATCTCTACTGGCCCCAAAGCACAAGAAAAGTCATCAGTAATATGCTCAGGTCAAAACCATACAATAAGCCACAGAAGTGTTGTGATTTTGTTCTGTGGAGTGATGAAACAAAACTGGAACTTTTTGAGCCTATGGATATGTAATGTGTCTGGAGGAGGAAGAATGAAGCATACTCTGAAAAGAACACCCTGCCTAGAGTGAAGCATGGCAGTGACTCACTAATGTTCTGGGGCTGCTTTGACACTGGAAATCTGCAGCGTGTAAATGGTAAGATGAATTCAATCAAGTATCAAGAAATTCTTGCAGAAAACAACACGTTTTATGTGAGATAGCTGAAGCTTGTGCTTTAAAAGACCAACAAATTGACTATGATCCCATGCATACCTCAAAGCACACCACTGCTTAGTTGCCTGACACTAACACTGAAACTTTTTTATGGGATGTGAAGAAGGTGGTTACAGCAAGCAGTCTCAAGAATGATAAAGAACTAGAGGCCATTTCCCATGGAGAATGGGCTATGTTTCTTGCCGATATTTATGACTGCCAATTTTAAACTTGCTCATTAGGCTCCGCTTGACTTTGACACCTGATAGGTACTTATGATTCACAGAGAAAAGAATAGAGCATGTTAAAATGCATCATGCTCAGTCCTTTTGACCCCCATGCTTTCCATTATGGAATGGGTTGAAGAATGTTGTAAAAGTGATATACGGCCTTCTACTGTGATTTATCGTTAACTTTTCCAGAACTTTTCTACAGAAAAAAAATATGGGTAAAATATGATAGGTCTCATAAGGCATTATGCATTAAAATGGGCCACATTCCCATAAATATGAACTGTACTTTTAACAAACTTTGCATAAATCAGTAGCATGGGTGATTATATGAAACTTTGTAATATGTCTTATCAGAGAAATGAGCTTTCATTTAGATCTATGAACCATTTGTTCCCCTCCCTCTTGCCTTCTGAACTTACCATTCACCCTGAAAAACAGCTCAACTCTATCTTGCCCCTCCTGTTAAACTTTATGAGAAGGAGAAGTTAGGAGCAAATTGAGAAAACAGAGTCATATACAAAAAGTATAACGTAAATCATGCTGAGCTTTCTAACAAGTCTTTTACCTTCTACACTGCTCAGTACTGCTGTATAATTTCTTCATTGCCCCTGCTGTTTCATCTGCTAAGTAAGGAATGAAGAGTAGGAGTCAATTGTAATTTATGGTATAGAGCTTATCCAGTGATAAACTGGCAAAATGGCCAGAGATAATGTTAGTCCTCATGTACACACTTGTACACACATGACACCTTATTCTGAAAAGTCACTTGAAGGTATAGTTACCCTTTAAAGGAAATACAGTCTCCACACTACTCACATATGTATAATGCTGACTTTCTCTATTCTTATGTTTCACTGTCTCTTTTGCATCCCCATTGCTTGATGATTGATTAAAAAACTTCCCACCAGAGGACAGCTCAAGAATTATCTTTTATTTTTCAAAGAAGAAGGTATTTTAAAGTGAGTTGCCTATTTTAACAATTGGATTGCCATATGCTGCCTGTCATATTACTGTGAAAATCAGTCATCACAAGATTGTAAACTACAAATGATTCACTATAAAGCTTTATATAATAAACTGTCTGGTCGCCATCTCTGACAATAAAGTGCCTTGCTCTCTTCTGCTCTTTGATTGCTGTCCTAATTGTCATACTGAGTTGATTTTTCTGCTACAATTGATTAAGTGACGAGATAAAAAGGTGACTTCAATCATAATCAAGCTTGAGTGTTTCAAGAAGGTGAAAACGTGTTCTAGCTTTTATTCTTCCATTACCAGTGCCCCTGATGTACGTAATTCTGTGTACATATAGTTGTAACTTTATAACATGTGTTGTTTTACTATTTGCTGATGTATGGTGCTGGTTGTAGAAGAAAAGCCTTTACATTACTGGTCATTTTGTCGTCCAGACTTACCTCACAAACAATACATCCATGAACTGTCGTATGTACTATAGAATAGAGTGGCTAGTTAAAAGGGTTCGTCAGGCAACTTACATTTCCTTTAAAGCTCAGAATTGTGTGAATAAAACAAGTAATAACTTACTGATTCTCCATTGCTCCCGTTCTCTTTTTTTGGGTTATTTTTTTTAACTTTGAAGTGATTGGACAACTACTTTAACTTTATGAAAAAATGGATTCCAAGTGTCTCCTGTCCTACAAAGCAAAATCAAGAACAGGACCAACCCACTACATGTCATCATTAACTATTCTTCATATTCATATGTAACACTAGGTCCATTGGCCCTTATATCTATGCCCTTGTCCTGGAAAATATATATACAGTGGGGAAAATAAGTATTTGATACACTGCCGATTTTCCCACCTACAAAGAATGGAAAGGTCTGTAATTTTTATTCTTAGGTACACTTCAATTCTGAGAGACAGAATCTATAACAGATCCAGAAAATCACATTCTAGGATTTTTACATAATCAATTTGCATTTTATTGCATGAAATAAGTATTTGATCACCTACAAACCAGCAAGAATTCTGGCTCTCACAGACCTGTTAATTTTTCTTTAAGAAGCCCTCCTACTCTGCACTCATTACCTGTATTAATTGCACCTGTTTGAACTCGTTACCTGTATTAAAGACACCTGTCCACACAATCAGTCACAGGCCAACATCTTCACCATGTCCAAGATCAAAGAGCTGTCTGGATATAATTTACAAAAGCAAAGAACTATAGTCCATGTTGGAGAAAAAGCGGTAAGAGCACCGGAGTACGGACTTGGTATGAATGTGTTTGACCAAGTCTTCCAGTCTAAGGACACTAGGGACAAAATTGTTGGAGTGGAGCAAATCCCGACGCACCTTTCGCTGGTTGGCTTTAACAAGGCACTTCCCTTTGCTCCACGTGTGAGGTCTGTATATATGCACTATATACTCTCCATTCATCTGTTGATTATTTATAATGCATTGATTGCACTTTGTATCTCCTCTAGCATGTTATTATGTATTAATTATTAACTATGATAATGAGAGGAATCAGGAATAGCACTATGCACTTTATATACATCTCCTGTTTAACTCTGTATCAATACCTTCTGTTTACATCTAACATGCACTTTACTTATATCTACTAATGAATGGGTTTTTGAATAATATGTAATGCTGTACAACTCACCCTCTGTTGTATTTTTTATTTTAACTCACTGTGAAATATCCCCCCTTTTCTTCTTTTTTGTTATTTTGGTTTTATATATATTCATTCAATAAAGAGTAATATTGAATTTTGAATATCTTTGGTGATGTATCTTCTTGTAGACTATTAGATTTGAATACGGTACATGACCATTCCGTATTTATGTGACTCAGTGTATATTTTGTTAATTTATTTATAAACTTGCAATAGAGCTAAATGTGTAGTTACAATAGTGCATAAAAGAATATACAGTAATCTCACATTATAAAGGTAGCAGTGCAATTGGTCCAGCCATGTAATGTATGTCATATGTACTGTATTTTGCTGACTGGTTGACACTTGCATCATTTCTATTGGATTTCTTCCTTGTTCAGTTGGGAAGAAAAACATTTCAAATAATTTGGTCTGAACAGTACGAAAAACCTCACTTGCCACATTGGAGATGTTGGGAAGTCTGATTTCTCTTCTTCCTGTAGAGGTATTTATTGGTGCACATTATACAACTGGTACCCAGCAGGAAGCCATCACTACCCTAACTGAAGTTGCTGTCAGACTTGGGCAGGGGAACTCTCAGTATTTCTGTTGATTCAAAAGCTGCCATGTATTTCACATTTATAGAATGATAAAAAGAAAAGAAATCAAGTAAGATAACAAATGCTGAAATTTATTATTGGCATTTGCAGAACATACTGACCCTAACAACAGCTCTTAATCTCTGTTAAATATAAGAATATGTAGTTTCCAGTTATATACACTGCTCAAAAAAATAAAGGGAACACTCAAATAACACATCCTAGATCTGAATGAATGAAATATTCTCATTGAATACTTGTACAAAGTTGAATGTGCTGACAACATAATCACACAAAAATCATCAATGGAAATCAAATTTATTAACCAATGGAGGCCTGGATTTGGAGTCACCCCCAAAATTAAAGTGGAAAAACACACTACAGGCTGATCCAACTTTGATGTAATGTCCTTAAAACAAGTCAAAACGAGGCTCAGTATTGTGTGTGGCCTCCACGTGCCTGTATGACCTCCCTACAACGTCTGGGCATGCTCCTGATGAGGTTGCGGATGGTCTCCTGTGGGATCCCCTCCCAGACCTGGACTAAAGCATCCGCCAACTCCTAGACAGTCTGTGGTGCAACGTGATGTTGTTTGATGGGGCGAGATATGATGTCCCAGATGTGCTCAATCGGATTCAGGTCTGGGGAACCGGCGGGCCAGTCCATAGCTTCAATGCCTTCATCTTGCAGGAACTGCTGACACACTCCAGCCACATGAGGTCTGGCATTGTCCTCCATTAGGAGGAACCCAGGGCCAACCGCACCAGCATATGGTCTCACAAGGGGTCTGAGGATCTCATCTCGGTACCTAATGGCAGTCAAGCTGCCTCTAGCGAGCACATGGAGGGCTGTGCGGCCCTCCAAAGAAATGCCACCCCACACCATCACTGACGCACTGCCAAACCGGTCATGCTGAAGGATGTTGCAGGCATCAGATTGCTCTCCACGGTGTCTCCAGACTCTATCACGTCTGTCACATGTTCTCAGTGTGAACCTGCTTTCATCTGTGAAGAGCACAGGGTGCCAGTGGCGACTTTGCCAATCCTGGTGTTCTGTGGCAAATGCCAAGTGTCCTGCATGGTGTTGGGCTATGAGCACAACTCCCATCTGTGGATGTCGGGCCCTCATACCACCCTCATGGAGTCGGTTTCTAACCGTTTGTGTGGACACATGCACATTTGTGGCCTGCTGGAAGTCATTTTGCAGGGCTCTGGCAGTGCTCCTCCTGTTCCTCCTTGCACAAAGGCAGAGGTAGCGTTCCTGCTGCTGGGTTGTTGCCCTCCTACGGCCCCCTCGACGTCTCCTGGTGTACTGGCCTGTCTCCCGGTAGTGCCTCCAGCCTCTGGACACTACACTGACAGACATAGCAAACCTTGTTGCCACAGCTCGCATTGATGTGCCATCCTGGATGAGCTGCACTACCTGAGCAACTTCTGTGGGTTGTAGAGTCCGTCTCATGCTACCACGAGTGTGAAAGCACAACCAACATTCAAAAGTGACCAAAACATCAGCCAGAAAGCATTGGTACTGAGATGTGATCTGTGGTCCCCACCTGCAGAACCACTCCTTTATTGAGTGTGTTTTGATAATTGCCAATAATTTCCATCAATTGTCTATTCCATTTGCACAACAGCATGTGAAATTGGTTGTCAATCAGTGTTGCTTCCTAAGTGGACAGTTTGATTTTACAAAAGTTTGATTTACTTGGTGTTATATTCTGTTGTTTAAGTGCTCCCTTTATTTTTTTGAGGAGTGTATATTGAAGAGCGTGTCATTTATGTCTCCACATCATCCACTTCTTTCTGTAGTGAGTCCCCCATTCTACTTACCATTTTTTTTGGACTATAAGACGCACCGGACCATAAGACTCACCTAGGTTTTAGAGGAGGAAAATAGGAAAAAAAATATTTAATCAAAAAATGTGGTCATGATGCCCTGTTATAGGGGGGGGAGTCTGCTGCTGACACTGGTATTGAGGTAATGTCCCCCAATTCTGTTAATATCCTCCATCCTGGTATGTATGGCCCCGCCTTCCTGGTATACATGACCCCCATCCCAGCTTGGTGTACGTGGCCCTCATCCCCATCCTGGAATGCATGGCACCCCTTGATCCCCCATCCTGGTATTAATGGCACCCCTTTATCTACCATCCTGGTATGCATGGCACCCCCTGATCCCCACCCTAGTTTTCATGGCACCCCTTGATCATACATCCTGGTATGCATGGCACCCCTTGATCCCCCATTCTGGTATGCATGGCACCCCTTGAACCCCCTTACAGGTATGCATGGCACCCCATGATCACACATCCTGGTATGTATGGCCCCCCTCATCCCCATCCTGGTATGCATGGCACCCCTTGATTCCCCCTTCCTGGTATGCATTGCACCTCTTGATACTCCATCATGGTATGCATGGCACCCCCCTGATCCCCATCCTGCTAGGTATGGCACCCCTTGAGCCCCCATCCTGGTATGTTTGGCACCCCTTGAGCCTCCATCCTGGTATGCATGGCACCCCTTGAGCCTCCATCCTGGTATGCATGGCACCCCTTGAGCCCCCATCCTGGTATGCATGGCACCCCTTGATCACCCATGCTGGTATGCATGGCACCCCTTTATCCCCCATCCTGGTATGTTTGGCACCCCTTGAGCCCCCATCCTGGTATGCATGGCACCCCTTGATCACCCATCCTGGTATGCATGGCACCCCTTTGCGGTAATTTGTGGAAAAATGCATGTGGTCTTGTCTTGCAGCAATTACCTATGAGGATATGTATGATCCCCTGTGTTTTAGGGGGGTTCTCACCACCTTTATGTCGGCGCAGGCCCATTCCTTGGACCAGTTCCGACTTGCATATAGCCTTTGGGATCTGGGATTTTTGCTTTTGCGGGAGGGTGGTCTTTTTAATATGCATCTATGTATAGTACCAGTGATGTCTGTTCCTTAATAAATCTTTATCCATGGTTATTACTATTTCTTTACTTAATCAATATTCATTTTACTTATTTTTTGCCTTATCGAAGGCACATGTCCAGTATCCATATATTTCTTCCCTTTCCGCTCTTATATTAACCGGTATAAGCTTTCTGTTCTTGTTTGAATTGCGCCTGCGCATATACAGTTTTTCTGTTCAGTCATAGTTGTGACTTCAGGTTTTCACGCCTGCGCATATGCAGCCCTCTAACCTCTGTTATACTTACTCGCCATGGTATATGTTGATGCGGCGTATTCCCTAAGTGACTTCCAATCTCTACATTGACCCGGCGCGCATGCGCAGTAGATTGTGGATGTTTACTTACGCCCCTAATTAGATACATCGTTGGAGCGGTATATTCGCCGCGGCTTTTTTTGACTGGTCACAGTAGTGACCTTATTTATTTACACCTGCGCAAATGCAGTTTCCCAATCTGTGTTACACTCGCCGCGATATGTGTCTATGCGGCCTATCTCTGAGTGATTTCCGGTCTCCTCATTGAACGGGCGTGAATGTTCAATAGATTGCGCCTGTTTACTTCCTCCCTTAACTATGGGCGTCGGTGGAGCGGCTCACCTTATTGGTTGAGCACTCATCATGTTACATGATACAGTTTGATTGTTTCATGTGTCATTTTGCCTTTTTGCCCTTAATATGTGTACTAGGGTTGTGTCCTTTTGGACCGTGGAGTGATTTATTACTCTTCTCACCTGCTTTTCATGCATTTGCACTTTATGTATGACATGCACTTGCACCTTGTGCATAGTACACATTATAATGCTGTGAGGATATAGGTTGACTATTTCTTACTCAAACTGTTTGGGCCTTTACCTGTCTGGATTTATCAGGCATTATTTGTTTAGGCTTTGTTCAAAGACTGTCTATGTTCATTTCTACACCTGATGGCTGATATGAGTAGAACCTGTGCCTTATTACTGGTCAGGTTCAGTTAATGTTTTTTAATTGTCCATGTTGTCTGTATTTATCATGTTCTCATTAAAGATTGAGATTTTGTTACCATATTTATTGTGAGATCCCCATATTTTGCATATCTTTTCTCTATATTTCTCAGTTGTTGGTTTATATGCATTGGGTTGACCTCCGGCTAATTTCAGGTGTACAGTGTCCATTTTAGGACATGATCAGATATCAAAATCAAACATCAGAATGATGTTAGTTTGACGCTAAATACCCTGTCTGACAAGTGATTCTGACAAGTGATTCTGACAAGTGATCCTGACGAGTGATTTTGACGAGTGATTCTGACGAGTGATTTTGACAAGTTATTCTGACGAGTGATTTTGACGAGTGACTTTGACGAGTGACTTTTACAACTATAATAATAATGAAAAAGTAACTGTTCGCTGATGGGACTTGAACCCAAAATCATGTGTCCCAAAGCCAGTGCACTAACCACTAAACTATAAACTCAATTGTTAAAACCTAGGAGTTCTATTTGCTTATATGATTTTCAGTGCAAACTTGTCTATAACTCATTGGGACTTATGCACAGACTGCAAGCAAGCCAAATTCAAATGATGTTTGATTTTGATGTGTGAGTCTGATGTGTGACTTTCTTCAAACATCAGAATCGGAATCACAATGACTTTTAGTCCCCCTGAGTATTTTCATGGTTAATGTCATAAGACAAGAAAAGCTGCTGGCTACTATCACTTGACTGAATAGTGCAATTGTAAGGCATCAGCCTCTGAAGCTACAGTGTTAGAGTTTAAATCCTGAGAGGAGTAAGAATTTTTTTTTAAAATTATGCCTATTTAGCACACAAACTACAGGGGTGTTTTACTTTTAATATCTGACACACTGATTGTCATCCTGATGTGTTAAGAGTTTCAGACACGCTGTCTATTTGCATGGTAAATTACATAGCCAAAGTAAGTTGGGAGTTTGCAGCCAGTACTTGGGTGGATGGAAATAAAAATTTGCAATAAAGACATTTTATCTTTAGACTCTTTTAAGAAATTATGCAAATATAAAGTCACATGGAAATAGATATGTAGTAAATTAGTGCCCCCCAATAAGTCCCAATGAGTTATAGACAAGTTTGCACTGAAAATCATATAACCAAATAGAACTCCTTAGTTTTAAAGACTGAGTTCATAACTTAGTGGTTAGTGCACTGGCTTTGAGGCACAGAATTTTGGGTTCACGTCCCATCAGCAAACAGTTACTGTTTTTTTTATTATTATTATTATAGTTGTCAAAGTCACTTGTCAAAATTACTTGTCAGAATCACTCATCAAAATAACTCGTCAGAATCACTCGTCAGAGTCACTCGTCAAAATCAATCGTCAGAATCACTCGTCAGAATCACCCGTCAGAATCACTTATCAAAATCACTTATCAAAATCAGTTCTCAGACAAGGTATTTAGCCTCAAACTGACATCATTCTGATGTTTGATTTTGATATCTGATCATGTCCTAAAATGGACACTGTACAGGTGGTGCCCACCTTTTCTGTCTGGTTCAGATGCCTATAAAGATCACTATAAACATTTTTTTCTTATTGATAATAATAAGTTAATGTTGGGCTCAAATAAGTGTCAGTGAATCAATGAGAGTGACTCTGACTGCTCACCTCTTCTTATCTCTTGTTTCCACATGTCCAGAATTCATTTTATGGATGATCCGTTATGTTTCACTGAACCTGTATAATTTTTTTCCTATATAATATTCCCATTAATAATAATCTTGGTTGGCATATACCAGTTGCACTGATCAAGGAAACATATCATTTTTTCTTCTCCTCACACTAATCCATACTAAGAGGTTGTAAAATTTGCTGGTGACAGAGTTCAAATGGATTTTCTAATGCACGTAGCAATAAGAACAAAACTAATAATATCACCACATCGTGTACAATAAGAAGAATTAGAGAGGAACAAGACTCTTTGATAGAAACTCTCAGAGGTAAAATTGGCTAATGAACTAGTGGGCTGCTTAATTCCCAGATGTCTTTATTGCGGAGCAAATTTAATGAAGGCCTTGACTGAGCTAGGGAGCTAACAAGATGGAAAATAAACACAATATGATAGCGGCCTGTAGAGGAGTGAGAATAATGCGTAGGATGAACAGTGAACAAGAAGAGACTGGTTTATTAAAATGTAAGATTCTGGGCTATATCCTCTTGTTAAAAATCAAGTGACATAGTGCTCTATTGCCAGACACATCAAACAAAGCAAATGCTTTATATGAGAAGGTATTCAGAACCAAGAGAAAATGTATTTTTATTCAAGGTCTTACTTTTCCTAGAGATGAATGTGTTTTCCTGTGAATAATAACATTCTCAGTATCGCATGAATTGTTTCATGGTAATTCTCCACTTCTTGTTGTAACTAGAGTTGGGCAAATTTATTTGAGTGAAATTGAATTCCACTCGAATTTCACAAAAATCCGTACCCTCCAAAATGCATTTTTTTTTTTTTATAATTCACCTCTCACAAATTCAGTGGAAGGGCAGTCGGCTAGATATAATTTTGCTGAACCATAGAGGACAGGTTAAAAAATGGAAAATAAAAATAAAATTGTACTCACCTTTCCGAACAACCTCCACTGCTCGCTCTCCCCCATATTGTGCTTGGTGCCTCTTCTTATCGCTGCCACATGCTGAAACACGGGCATCTTCACTCTAAGCCAGGACTTCCGGCTGCAACTAGACCTGGGACGTCCCTGTACATATGCGTTGCACATGCGTGTAAGATTGCTGCACACGTCGTGACAATATGATTTGCACCATCATCTTAGGACACACATTTTAAGCCTGGACTTTCGGCAGCGCTAACGCGTGATGTCTCTGCCATTCACTTTATAAGGTCGAGGTAACCTGCAGTATAGGTTACGATTTCCAGCCACGAGTAAGCCTGGCATGTCTCTGCACATGTGCAGAGATGTCCCAGGACTAGTTGCGGCTGGAAGTCCCAGCTCTGTCTTTAGTTTCAACGTGTCAGCAGTTTGAAGTAGCGCCGAGGACCGTATGAGGGCTAGTGAGCAGTGGAGGTGATCGGTGAGGTGAGTATTATTTTTGTTCATTTTTTTCTACATCTTACATTTATGTTACCCTAGGGTCTCCCCAGACTGTAGAGCATACATGTCAAAATCTGTCCCCTGGCCCAAATCTGGCCCGTAGGGTGATTATTAGTGATGAGCGAGTATGTTCGGTTAACCCTTTCGCTGAGTATACTCGGCCGAGCTCCGAGTATTTATAGAATGCTCGGGCTTTAAGTTTTCGTCGCTACGTGAACATGATTTGCAACTGTTTGACAGATTTAATACATGTGAGGAATGCTGGAAAAACAGGCATTCCTCACATGTATTAAATCTGTCAAACAGTCGCAAATCATGTTCACGGAGCGACGAAAACTTAAAGCCCGAGCATTCTATAAATACTCGGTGCTCGGCCGAGTATACTCGGTGAAAGGATTTACCGAACATACTCGCTCATCACTAGTGATTATATTTGGCCCGCGACACCAAAACCGCCAACCCTATGTGGGGAGCATTATTCTGTATGGAGGACTATGTGGGGGCCATTATTCTGTATGGAGGACTATGTGGGGCCATTATTCTGTATGGAGGACTATGTGGGGTCTATTATTCTGTATGGAGGACTATGTCGGGTCCATTATATTGTATATTGGTTGGCCCGCGACTTTGTCCAAGTTTTTCATTATGGCCCTCTTTGTGTTTGTGTTTGACATCCCTGCTCTAGAGCATAATAAGGGACATTCAATTTGTAGATAATAATTTACCTGCAAATTGAATCTCCCAGTAAATTCCACGCAATTTGTCGAACTCTAAATCTCGCCAGATCCACTTATCTCTAATGGCAGCTGTTCACAAATAAAGAATAGAGTGAAATCATGTTCTGTTCATGATGAGACTACAGTTACCCTGTGAAGCCTCAACTTTAAACAGATGTTTCTACTGCAAAGCTTCAATACCAGAAAGGTTACTGGAAGATGTTAACATTTGACCTTCCAAACCTACTGGTGCATTGAGCAATTCTGTTACTTTTGACTGCAAAAATTAGCACAGTCTGCATCAGTTTTTTTTTTCTTCAAAAATAGTAGAACATCAGAACTCTTCATTAAACTCAACAGAGTCAGTCTATGTCAGTTTGGTTCTATCGAAAAATGTATCTTTCACAGGATCATGACTTTTATGAGCAGACACTTAGAATATAACTGATGTTCCATTACAGAGCTAGGATTCTGGATTGGAATCCACCAAGAAAGAACACCTGCGTGGAGTTTGTACTTTTGTATATTATCCCATTGATTGCGCTTCCTTCCAGGCATCCTATTTTATTTTCATACTGCAAAACTGTTCTGATAGCTTACATGGCCTTAAATTAGTTTTCAGATATGACATCACAGGTGGTTTGCAAGTGCCTCTGAATCAAGAAGAATTTCACACAAAGAGAATTTAATGTACTGTACATAAATGTTTGTATATCCTATGATACACCTAAATATATGTACAAAGTGTTTATGTATCAAACTTACCTCATACTTTGTGTAAAAAAATTAACTGAAAAATTATAGGCATAGGTTCTCCAATGTATTTTTGGTGTTGAAAATGTTGTAAGCATATGTACAATTTAC
Organism: Phyllobates terribilis; assembly: GCF_046119375.1. Taxonomy (NCBI): domain Eukaryota; kingdom Metazoa; phylum Chordata; class Amphibia; order Anura; family Dendrobatidae; genus Phyllobates; species Phyllobates terribilis. The sequence goes on along the minus strand of NW_027362762.1, from coordinate 417,641,584 downwards.
AACTATTAAAAATACAAGTAAAAAGTTCAAAAACAAGCAACTTGATAATTAAGATCTGATGCTTTTTGTCATATAGGATTCAAACAAGTGGAAGTGACCTTCAAAATGTAGTTTCTCAGCTGGTTGTTCTTTGACTTGGAGAGTCACTCCCAATTTGTCAAGTTACTACCTACAGATACATGGTAACTGATTGCTAGAGGTCCAACTGGTGGGTCTTCCACCAATCCTGAGAATGGATATAATAAAATAATATACTATAATAAATACCCTACACACGTACCACTGTTGCATTCATTGTTTACGGGCCACCTGAAATGGCCTGTGCACGATACTCAACTATCTCCTGCAGTCCCATAGACAAATGGAGCAGTGGTGGAAATGTTGGGACTGCAGTGCAATTTAACAGGGCATTTCAGATCTCTGTTCTAGGGAACAATAGGATCCCAATGGTCTGACCCCAGCAATCCTCAAATTATCACTTGTACTGTGGATTGCTGATAACTTACCAAATTGGGATTAACCCTTTGAAGATTTACTAATTACTATAGTTTCAATATGACTGTATGCAGATAGCAAATGCAAGTAATGTATTTCTTCCAATGTAACCCCCCTTCCTTTTAAGTCCATTATAAGATATAGTATAACTATTATCCATGTGTTATCTCTCTCATTCCTTTCAATTCCTTCAGACTTTCCACCTGTATACCATATTGCTTAAATTGCGGCATGGCATATACTAGGTTCAACTGAGCGGTGAAGATGGATATGACATCGGCTGTGGTGGTTGGATTTGAATAGTAAATTGTGGCAGCATCAATATTTTAGATTTGCTTTCTATGGTGATTTGAAAATTGCCAATTTATCTTTAAAATGTTTTACAAAGATTGACATAGCATCTACACCAGAGAGTACTTACACTGATGGACAGATCTGACCCACCAGGCACTACAGACACTAATGGCAGGCATTCAGCTACTTTACATTGAACATACTTGTCAGAAGCACTCTTCATTAGAATTAGTGTTACTATAGCATGTACCTATAAATATTTTATTCCATGAAACATTGATAGCTTTTGGACAGATTCAGTCTTACTTTAGTGATTGTGCAAAGATTTCATTTTTCCCGCTGCAAGACTACTAAATGTAAAATCAATACTCATATTGGGACACATATTGAGAGAATCTTGCCTATTTCATGACTTGTGTATATGTTTTCTTGACATTCATTAGCCCCTGTAGTATTAATCTTCTTGACATGTAGTGCGCCAGTAGTTTATAGTAGGATCAGCGTATCTACTGTATATAGCAGCGGTTAGTGGGAATGAAATGAGGTGACTGGTTTGTTAAAGCTCTTAGCATTAGTTGTCAGTGTATGGGAAATGTATTAACCTGTGCAAAGCAAGACATAGCCCACAATTTATTAAGACTGGTGTTTCGTACGCCAGATATAATGATGATGATCGTGCGGGAGTAAGACGCGCTTCATTTATTAAGAAACGCATGCTGTTAAATGAATTAAGCACATCTTAACAGTAGCGTGCGCCTCCTTGCACCTTGCCAGAAATGTTACTCCATTCACAGACTGAAGTAAAATTTCTGCCATGACATTCCTCTCCATTTTTGATTAATTTGTTAGGCGGGTGTTGTCACACCCCATCCGGTCCCAGCTGTATCCAAGCTCCTACCATTTTGGCAGTGCTGCTTCAATCTGGTGTGAAAATGCCAAAAATCTAAATATTTTTGCACAACTTTATGTCTCACCAAAATTCTGCGACTTTTGAAGATGTTTTACTGCAGAATTCTGATTTAAACCCCATGTTAAATCAGGACCTTAGTGACTGGTGGTAAAAATGCTGAGAAGTGTTTGTGGTCACTGATTTTGCTTGGCAAATAAGTTTCACTGATTCTTAATCCAACTAGTTAGAGGTAGATAATCCATGGATATGGTGCGCTCCTGAATACTGACAGTTGGTCAGTAGAGGATTAGAGGAAGCTGGTTGGAGCCAATGAGCCAGTCAGTTTCAAAGCAGTCGTGAGCAAACTTTTCTAAGGCCACGGCCCCACTATCAGTATTTGGTCAGTATTTTTTCTCAGGAGTGGGAGCCAAAACCAGGAGTGGGTGATAAATGCAGAATTGGTGACTTGTTTCTATTATACCTTTTCTCTGATTGTTCCTCACCTGGTTTTGGCTCCCACTTCTGAGAAAAAATACTGACCGAATACTGACCAAATACTGATAGTGGGGCCGTGGCCGTGCTCCTTGCCCAAGTAACCCACCAGTCTGAGATTGCATCCTAGCTGGTGAGCCTGGCAATGATCTGTACACTATAAAATTTAAAATTCTTCCATTCTTGAGAATGGAAAGGGTTTTTAATTAGCGGTAAATTGCAAAGCTGCATGTTTTTATAAACGCTTAAGACAACCCCTTTCATTGTTGGTAATATCACTTATGCACACTATGAAGGAATCTTAAAAACCTTACAAAAACATGGAACTGAATAGTTTTTTTGCAACTATTTAAGAGTTTGAGAAATATGTTAACTCCTTATTGACCTATGATGTACATTTTCATGACAGGTCACTATGGAAAGCTTAAAGCTGGTTTAGGAGCTGAATCTGCTTCAAAACAGGCAGATGCAGGCTGTGTTACATAGCCGGCACCTGCCTGTAAATACAGCCACCAGCAATAGCTCTGATTGCTGCAGTTTAACCATTTAAATTCCACTGTCAATCTTTGACAGCAGCATCTACATAATGACATTGCTGGTGCATGCAATTCCATCAGCGCTCCGCCATCACAAACAATGGGCTACCATGTAACTAAGCACCTGATGAATGCTCCCATCACTGCCATCTTCATAAGAGAACCACTATTTCACTATATACTCGAATAACATTTTATTGCAATAGATAGTATGTGATTGAATGAGTGTAGGTTCAAATCCCCTAAAGGGACTGAAAAATAAAAAATAAAAAAATAAAAATCTATGTAAAAGTTTTAATCACCTCTTTTTCCCCCTACAAAAACAAAGAAATGTAAAAATGAAAAAAATAAACATATTAAGTATCATCATGTCCAAAACCTATTTAAACCATACGTTAGACAACGAAAAGAAGAAAAAAACTCAACACTAGAATTGCCATTTTTCAGTGTACATACTTCCCCCAAATAATGCAATGAAAAGAAATCAAAATGTCATATTTACCGCAAAATGGTATCGATAAAAATGTCAGCTAAAGTCACATGAACAAAGCTATCAGACCACTTCACTGAAAAATAAAAAAGTTACCAGTCTCAGAAAATGGCGACACATAATTTTTCTTCTTCAGAATTTTTTACATTATTAAAATAATTTAAAAAAATGGACGCGTTTAGTATTGCCACACTTGTACTCACCTGAAGAATTATATGGCCAGGTATTTTTTTCCACAAAATGAATGCTGTAAAAGAAATCCAAATAAACAATATCTAAATTGTGGTATTTTTTTTTTCACAATTTCACTACACTTGAATTTTTTCCCGTTTTCTAGTACATTGTATGGTAAAATGAATGGTGTCATTTAAAGTTACAACTTGGCCTACAAAAAAAAATAATTTGGTTATGTTGACAGAAAAATAAAAAGTTATGGCTCTTAGAATAATTAGAGGATAAAAAAGCACAAAAAATAAAAATTCCTAGATCCTAAAGGGGTTAAACTTTATGCTAGTAGAGCCCAAGAAATCCATTTATATTAAACCCAGTTGAAGTTTTATTACATTTTACTACCAATTCCTTGTGCAAATCATGACACTGGAAAAGCAAAATTCAATAAACTCTCAAAGTAGTGCTCTTACAATATATCAATTTGACAGACAGCTTGGATAATGGTGATTGACAGTATCTGAAAACATTGCAAAATGGATTTGAAAAAATGAGACAGAAAATGGACAAAAAGATCTGTCAGTTTTGTCGTATCAAGACAATACTGCTGCAAATACAGTGTAAATAAACCATTTCATCTACTAATCCTTTCTGCACCTTTTAGAGAAAGAAGGGCAAGCCACTTTTTTATACACACCTATCTTGTAGCACGTTGGACCAGTGCAAACATTGCTTTTATAAATAACTAAATGGTAGTTCATGAATAATCTATTAGCAGTTCATTGCAGTGAGCACATAATAACAAATACGTCGCAATGTACTCGATTCAGGGGACTATAAAAATGACAGCAGGGAAAGCAGCTTCCATTTTAGGAAGGTCAAAGTGCACAGCTCACCATTACAGATTGAGAATATAAAGGTCTAAATCTGATGGTGGAGTACTACTGCAGCGCAGATAAAACATTACAAATTGGAGTAGCAATCTCAGTCTGGGCATTGTGATTCATGGGATAGGGAGGGGCAGGACCTGTAGAGTCAATGCGACTGAAGTATAGCACCTTAATAGAACATTTTTTTTATTCTGGATACACTGCAAACAGGGAGAGCAGTTTAATACCTTCTGTCCCAATTTTGTGCTCACATTAAAGAGCTCCAAAGGGGTTCAATCCAGTTTAGGAGAACTTTATTTATTTATTTTTTATTTATTTTACTTACTTATATAGCACCATTAATTCCATAGCGCTTTACAGACATTATCGTCACTGTCCCTTATTGGGGCTCACAATCTACATTCCCTATCTGTATGTCTTTGGAGTGTGGGAGGAAACCAGAGAACCCGGAGGAAACCCACACAAACACAGGGAGAACATGCAAACTCCTGGCTAATGTTGTCCTTGGTGGGATTTGGAGCCCGAATTTGAACCCATTGACAACCACTGAGCCACCGTGCTGCCCACTTGAAGTGCTAGGCATGTATTTTCTGGTGAATGATAGGATTTTGCATTTGTGGAGATTGTCTGAAAATGTGTTTGCTGTGAATCCAGTTTTCTGATAAAATTGAATGAAGCTAGAAAATTCGATTTTCAAAAGATTTGCTCATCTCTACACATTGGCTGTCCTTTACTACAATAATCTAAGGCCTTAACTGAAGGGCTTGTCTCATCATAGAGATGAGTTCCCAGAATCAGGGCCTCGCTCTATGAGCCATAGAGTAAACCTTACATTTAGCATCTCTCCCTCTGGTAGATCCAGGCTATTTATCTATTATTATTTATTATGATTAGCATTATTCTTATTATCTATCATATGAATGGCTGTATGTAATTTTACGTATCCCTAAAGTGCCTACATCTTCCCTTTGCCATTGTCTTGGGATCTGTTCTCATAGTGATCAGCTGCTCTCAAATTAAAAGGGATAGAAGACAACCACTTCAATTATTCATATTCTGGCACTTATGTCATTGTATAGCTACTCTCCAAAAAGTAGATATCCCAATATGATGACAAAGTGATGCCCATTGTAAAAATGTGCTATTTTTTGTCTTCTATGCAATAATCTACAGCCCTGGAGTACCCCCTAAGAGAATATACAGAAGCATTTCTTTTCTAACAGTTCTAACATTCAGTCTTCACCGACAGCATAACGGTATTTTAATCAGCCTGATTTTATTCGAGTACAATTACTCTTATTGCTTTTGCAAGCAGGGAGGTTTACAGACATGGTCTCCTTGGAAAGACTAATATTACTTGCCAATTGAAGCGTGCAAATTTAAAAATGTAATATCTGGCTGCAGGTCTATGCTTTTTATGCTGGTTTAGGAACACATTATACCGTGGAGCTTTAAAATAGAAATTATGGTAAAGAAAAAAAGTAATATTCCAGCAGCATTACTTCTATAGTTTGTAGAAGAGTAAGAACAAGTGCTGATTTAAGTTTGCTATTAGTACAGTCCAGGCAGGACACAAATTAAATAACTAAAATAAATCTTATTTTGAAGGTAGTAGTCAAGTCAAAGAACACAAACAATACATTTAAGTAAAAGTTATTTTCATATACAGTGCAATTATCTGTCATAACTATTGACAAGTGTAGCGTATAACATTGATTACATCTTTACAATTCACCTGTCAAGGGATGGGATATATTAGGCAGTAAATTAACAGTTCCTGAAGCATGAAAAATGAGAAAACGTAATGATCTCATGAACTTTGACAAATTGTGATTGCCAGAGAACTCGGTTAAAACATCTCTAAAATGTTAGGTCTTGTGGGATTTTATAGGTATTAAATGGATAATAGCTACCTAAAGTGGTCCAAGGAGGAACAAATTGTGAACCAGCAACCTATCAAAAGAACAGGGTACTGTGTCCCTTTTTACAGCATGGAGAATGCTCTTCTAAGGTGTGATTCCAATGGGGCTCACAATCTAAACTCCCTATCAGTATGTCTTTGGAGTGTGGGAGGAAACCAGAGTACATGGAGGAAGCCCAGGTAAACACAGGGTGAACATACAAACTCTTTGCAGATGTTGTCCTTGGTGGGATATGAACCCAGGACACCAGCGCTGAAAAGCAACAGTGCTAACCACTGAGCCACCATCCTGCCCAAAGGGAGTTCATTACACTGAAAATTCAGTCCAGTCTGTGAGCATCATGTTATGGAGCTGGAGATGCAGAGCAGCTAGGGATATTAATACATATATGCTCAGAAAAATATATACAGTGCTCAGCATAAATGAGTACACCCCAAAAGATTTGTCAGATGTGGGCCATTGACTGCAAACTAGATTTTTTTATTTTGCACATCAATAAAAAATTATTCTAACAAATTCATTCAAGACCAAAAACGAGTACACCCCAATGAACATCTTAGGAGCATAGGCGGATTATAATGTGGGCAATCTGGGCTACCGCCCAGGGCCCCGGGGCTCCAGGGGGCCCAGGGCTCCGGGGGGTCCATGGCCAGATTGGCCTCATTATAATATGTGCGGCGCCGCGGCACATACCGGCAGTCAGAGGCGGGGGGCCCCCGGACCGCTCCCCCAGCAGCGGCGCACTGCCGCTGCTTCTTCTTTGGCCGGGCCAGCACTGCACCTGTTAACTTCCCTGTGTGCTGGCCTAGCCGCGTCACAGCTAGGAGACATGGCCCTGTGCGCGGCCATGTCTGCTAGTGTGATGTCACGCAGTGCGCCCTGCACTGCTACTTACCACCAGAGAGGAGCTGGACGACTGGAGCCGGGGGATGGTAAGTGAGTGAGTGTATGTGAGTGTGAGTGTGTGTGCAGATATCATTGTGTGATGTCTGTTTATATGTATTTTTGTGTTTCAAATGTGTTTATGTGTGTATGTATGTATATATCTGTATATGGTTGTGTGCGTGACTGCGTGCGGCCTCCTGCTGTCTCAGGGGGGGCGCCGTGCGGCCTCCTGCTGTCTCTGGGGGGGTGCCGTGCGGCCTCCCACTGTCTCTGGGGGGCGCCATGCGGCCTCCCGCTGTCTCTGGGGGGGCACCATGCGGCCTCCCGCTGTCTCTGGGGGGGCGCCGTGCGGCCTCCCGCTGTCTCTGGGGGGGCACCGTGCGGCCTCCCGCTCTGTATAGATGGCACCGTGCAGCCCCATTCTGTGTATAGATGGTGCCGTGCGACCTCCTGCTGTGTATAGATGGCTACGTGCGGCCTCCCGCTGTGTATAGATGGCACCGTGCGGCCTCCCGCTGTGTATAGATGGCTACGTGCGGCCCCCTGCTGTGTATAGATGGCTACGTGCGGCCTCCTGCTGTGTATAGATGGCTACGTGCGGCCTCCCGCTGTGTATAGATGGCACCGTGCGGCCTCCTGCTGTGTATTGATGGCGCCGTGCGGCCCCCTGCTGTGTATAGATGGCGCCGTGTGGACCCCTTGCTGTGTATAGATGGCTACGTGCGGCCTCCCGCTGTATATAGATGGCACTGTGCGGCCTCCTGCTGTGTATAGATGGCTACGTGCAGCCTCCCGCTGTGTATAGATGGGTACGTGCGGCCTCCCACTGTGTATTGATGGCACCGTGCGGCCTCCCGCTGTGTATAGATGGCTACGTGCGGCCTCCCGCTGTTTATAGATGGCACTGTGCGGCCTCCTGCTGTGTATAGATGGCTACGTGCAGCCTCCCGCTGTGTATAGATGGGTACGTGCGGCCTCCCACTGTGTATTGATGGCACCGTGCGGCCTCCCGCTGTGTATAGATGGCTACGTGCGGCCTTCCGCTGTGTATAGATGGCTACGTGTGGCCTCCCGCTGTGTATGGGAGGATTGTGGCAGCTCATATTGTGTGTAGGGTCTCATACTGTATATAGGGGATGTCAGCATACTTAATTGTGCTCAATATTAAGTCATACAATTAATGTAAAAAAAATTATTCTAATTAATATATTAATATTGTGCCAAATTAATTTCACGTGAACTATCACATGATCTACCACAGGGGATCATGTGACATGTCACGTTATACATCAGGTGTGTGGGGGGGGCCGTGCCTTCTAAACTGCCCGGGGCCCTTGCTACTCTTAATCCACCCCTGCTTAGGAGTGAAGCTAAAGTTTAGACTACAAAGTTCCAATGAACAAAAATTCAAACACAAGTAAGTCTACTTACTTATTACTCAGGTGTCCAGCAAATAGTTGACTATAAAAGGACGTTACTTAACAAAGAAAACTCCTTCCCATTTCATATTGTCAGCAATGGCACCTGATGGAAGAGAAATGTCACAAGACCTGAGCTAGCAAATAATTTATTTCCACAAGGAAGGTGAAGGCTGCAAGAAGATGAGCAAAGCTTTAATTATAAGTCAGGATACTGTAGAAAAAGTAGTACAAAAATGTAACAACGATGGAAATGCAACCATCTCACACAGATGTCCAGGTCGACCACAGAAGTTAACACCTAAACTGGAGCAACCTTTTGATAGTAAGAGTTGAAGAAAATACACATGCAAATTCACTGCAGTTAGTTAAAGAAGTAGAAAGCCAAACCAGGGTGAGTGTTTCCTGTGACACAATACCGCGTACACTGCAGAGAAAAAGCATACATGGATGTCGTCCACAAAGGAAGCCTTTCCTAAATCCCATGCACACACAGAAAAACTCACCAACAATTTGCCAGGGTCCATGCTGAAAAATATGAAGACTACTGGGACTCTATACACAGGTGTCATGAGACCAAGATAAATATTTTTGCAATTGATGGCTTCAAAACTGAATGGTGTCACAAAGGTGAGGAGTGCAAAGAAAAATGCACTGTGCCTACAGTGAAATATGGTGGTGGCAGTGTCCTTATGTGGGGCTGCATGAGTGCTGCTGGTGTCGGAGAGCTATATTTCATTGATGGTATCGTGAATTCACAGATGTACTGCTCTATATATAGAGCTGAAGCCATCAGTTTCATCAGTTAAGGTCTATGTACACAGAACTATAATAAGAAAGACACTGGGTAAAAATGGCATCCAAGGGAGATGACAGGCCCATATCACTGCTAATTAGAATTGGGCGGATATTTTGAAATTCTAATTTGCCAGCTTTGCAGATTTTTTTTAAATATATGCTGCAAATCACAATACTAAAAAGTCAGTAATTTCACAGAAAGGTGAGAGACAGAGAGGGAGAGAGTGACCCATGAATTATACAACTTGATTTATAATCAACTTACTGAAATGATTTTGCCGCTTTTTTGAATCTGGAGATTGAATGCAACTTTGCTGTCCAAACTGCAAGCCCTGCACCCGGATATGCTCCTCCGGGACCTGCTGTTTTTTTATTCTCAGGGATGCTAAGGAAGCAGAGGAATCTAAAGCACATAGATCTCCTAACATTGCTGTCTAGAAATGGCATGTTGATAAAAGAAAAATTTGACAGAGCATAGTGAAAGCGATTTTGTTCTTCCAATAGGGAATATCACAAGGAGTGTCCCCAGCTGTATAAGGTCTGATAGCTAGAGTAGGATAGACCATGTGACATCATAACTGCATTATGGAAAAGCCCGCTTGGCCACACAAAACATCATCAGTCTGCTCTCTGAGGCTTCAGCTACTTTTTTTTTTGTGATTTTTGTACACTGGTAATTCAAAGGTGATACATTTTGCAAGAAGTGGGTCATTTGACATCTGGAGTAAAAATTACGCTGCATTCCACTATAAGAATCTCATACCAACAGTCAGTCATGGTGGTGATAGTGTGATGATGTGGGGCTGCTTTGTTTCTGCAGGGCCTGGACAACTAGTCAGAATTGATGAAATCATGAATTATACTCTCAATCAAAAAGTTTTAAAGGAGAATGTCCACCTGTCAGGACATGCTGCGCTTTTGTCCCATTCAAATAGCAGACAAAAATCAACACATGATTGAATCCAGATGGACCCTGTTATAGTCAAATGGACACAGAAACAAAATAGTGATTAAAGCCTAAGGCTGTGTGCCCACTATGCTTTTTTCAAGCATTTTTGCTGCGGAATTTCCGCAGCGTAAACGCTTGCAAAACGCTTAGTAATCCGTGCCCCATGATCCCCAATGAAAATCTGCATGTTCTGTGCCCATGCTGCGGAAATTTCGTTGCTGAAAAATCCGCAGCATGTCCATTATTTGTGCGTTTCTGCATGCGGATTTGAGGTCCCAATGCATTTGAAAAACGCAAGTCTAATCCGCATGTAAAAACGCTGCAAAAACGTGTGTAAAATCCGCAAGTGTTTTTTACTGCCAAGAACAAGCAGAAACGCTGCAGAAATTTTCTGCTTCTGTTCTGCATTGTGGGCACATACCCTAAACAAAGTTTCAATCAGCTGGCTTTATAGCAGATTTGATGTACCAAATAATACAGTTCACTTAGAATTTTTGGAAAACATTTATTACTTTTTCAGTATGTACAATTTTCCAATGATGCAGCAAAGAGCTTGACATGTACCATAAAGCTGTCCAGCCTTTCCAGTCCCTCATCTAAATGTGAACTGTCGACTGCTCACTGTTTTAATCATGCAAATGACTGTGACAGAGCAGCTCTGTGCATCACAGTTTAACAGTTAATAAATATTAATCCCTGCTTTTCTTCTGCCTTATCTGGAGTGTGTCATGTTGGGAGCTTGACTTTTCAGCAGTAAGTAAAGCATTATGACAGGGGAGAATTATTTATACAGTGATCAGTGTATATTATAATGCTTTTCAGCTATTTAATAGACTAATTTTAAGGGTTCACACATGATCAGTTATTTAATAATGTCCTGTCCATGTCAGTGTCAAGCCTTCAATAACAGTTCCATAATGCATTGAATGTATTGAAGGCTCTGCACAAATAATGTCGGAGCCCTACATCTAGAGCATACACTGGGCAAATACGTTAAAAATATCCATAGGGCTCCATTTACTTGACAAAGACTGGAAAAGTGCCCTTTGACCTTTGTCAGGCTGTATATGTTGGAATACCTTTTTTCAACTGTATAGTAAAGTGTAGTAGACTGCGCTTTCGTATACAGAGGACAACTTCTAAAAGAGCGACATCATGCAGGATGCATTTTTAATATCGAAGTCTATTGGTGAAGCATGCCTCTTTAAAACTTTATAGTGGTATATGTTGGAAGTATACATTAGGTCCCTATAATATATGGAAGCATGTGTGCACAGAGCCTTAATGTTTTGGAAAGTCTAATGAGATATGGGCAGCATATGGTGGCTCAGTGGTTAGCACTGCAGTCTTGCAGCGCTGGGGTCTTGGCTTCAAATCCCACCAAGGAAAACATCTGCAAGTTTGTATGTTCTCCCTGTGCTTGCGTGGGTTTCCTCCGGATTCTCCAGTTTCCTCTAACACTCCAAAGACATACTGATAGGGAATCTAGATTGTGAGCCCCAATGGGGACAGTGCCAATAATGTCTGAATTGTAAAGTGCAGCAGAATATGTTGGTGCTATATAAATAAAAAAGATTATTATTATTAGATATAGGCAAAAGCAGATTAGAAAGCAAGTTACAGAGTAATATTGCCAATAGAGTACAGAACAGTGTTTTTTTGCTGTCCTATTTGATTGTGTTAATAGAGTTGCGCAAATGTCCCAAAATGTATTTTGTGCATAGTTGCTCATTTCCAGGAGGAGAGAGGGAAATAAAATTTGATTTGCATCAAATATGTCAAAAATTGGTTAAAAAAAATAAACTCTTATGCTAACTTTTTAATGATGTGTGTTGCACCCCATGTGACCGCATGGGGCGTAGTCAATGCCAGCAACAGAGGACAGGACTGGCAGAGGGCAAACGTAGAAGAAAGCAGAAGAAGAGCTGATTGAAATATCAGGTAGTGGTGGGACAAATGTTGGGAGGGTTGAGGAGAGGTGAGTATAAAAATGTATTTTTGATCCCCTCCCAGCTCTCAGAATTCAATAAAATTGTGGCTGGCTGTATTTTGCTGGATTTGCATGAATCAAATGTAAAAAAAAATCACAATTTTGATGAATACTAATTTTTTGGTGTACTTTGTAATGAATTTGTTATATACTAAATGACTGGCTCGTCTTTTTACTTGTCAGATATCAGTATGACTCCAGTACTACTTGATTTATAGCATAAAGACATCCTTAGAATTTAAAGCTGTAGCTATCTCCATGTTATGATAAGTTGTTTGCTTCAGTCATGACTGTAATTAGCTGAGCTCCTTGTATTGGTGTTAAAGCCTAATTATGATTTTCAGCATAAATCTACAATCAACAGCATCATAAATAATTGCTGTAAATTGTACAACTTATAAATCAAACTCATGACATGTAATCAATTTCACTTATTCCACCAATTATCCTTTTTTCGTCTTTTCTTTTTTCATATATAATTATTTCTTCAAGACATCAATCTTACAGCAGTACTTATAGGCTTCCAGAGTAATTAGTGTTTTCTTTATTTCATTTTCATTAGATTATAAATTTTGTGGTTACACTTTCCAGTTACACCAAATAATGATTTTCCTGTTTTGGTGTATAGTCATCAATCTGTGTATCTGTGTTTTGTACAAGTAAGTGGCATGCAATATAATCCATGGCAGAAGGTTGGAGTGTAGAAAAGCAATTAGGAATGAATTCCACAGGGATCAGACATCCTTGATTCATTTTTTTATAGTGGTCAGAATTGAAATTTTTCTTTTTCCTCTTCTTTTTCATCTTCTTCTTCCTCTTCTCTCACTTGCCCTTCTTCCTCTTCTTCTTCTCCTCATCATCACCATCGTTACTATTTATTTTAAAGCGCGATTCATTCCAGTTTGACAAGTGACTAGTAATGAAGCTTTTCATATACAAAATACAAAGCTAGTTCAAGAAACGTGAATTAACAGTGACTGACTTGTACATCTGGAGAAAGGACATTAGGTAATGGGGAAGGAGACAATGGGTTAAGGGGCTGGAACAGTAATAAGGTGGCAGTTGGATTATTACAGGTTTTAGGCTTTCTTGAAGAGGTAGATTTTCAGGTTTCGTTTGAAGGCTTCAACTGTAGAAGACATTCTGATGTCAGCCAGGAAGACTGAGTGCTTACAGCATGCCTGTTTTTATAAATGTATCATTGGATAAACAGTAAGTGATTAAGTTCCCTCTGGTGGTGGCTCTAGGGAACCTTTATCTAGGGTAGCAGCTGAAGCTTCTAAGTTTTTGGCACGTGGATGTGTTATGGTTTCATACAACTTATATGGAGCTGAGTTACCTCAACTATAGGAGTCTGTGTGACTATACAGTTTTTCTGTATGCTTTAGATTTCATATAGAGATGTACATATTTTTTTTGTATGAGATTCATATTGAATCTGACAATATGATTTTCCTTCAGATGCGATAATACTGAGATATTTTCCCCTGGAAGCATTGCACTATAGTGAGGTGACATAGGAGGAAATCCTTGGGTTTTCTCTGTTAGCACGGTTCTGAAAACCATAAAGTGTGAAAAACGCTAGCTCATTAAAAGTGTTTTCTGGGACAACTCCTGCCTTGTTCTCCAATTCAAGCGGATGGGAGCTAAAGTACTTTTCTTGGCAGCGGCAACTAAACAATATGCAGAGCTGATATGTTCTGCTCAGTACATTGCTTAAATCCAGAGACTTCAGGAGCTGCAAGCTGATCAGTGAGAGTGTTGGATATCAGACCCTTACCAAATTTATACTGATGATTTATCCCATTGAGAGGTCTTCAATATTTGAGTCCCATACAAACCTGTAACCCTGTAATAAAACTGAGTCTCACAGACAAACCCCCTTTAATGAAAATTGCCACACTGTACATATAACTCCTTAAATGCCAATTTTAGTATCTTCATGTGACAGAAAATCTCATCCAGCAAGAAACTTCTCTAACTTTGGACATGTTCATTGTGTACACTGCTTTACCTGATATTTACTTCATTACATCAACATAAAGTAATATAATTTGTATTAACATCCTGACATTTTTTGTGCTGAGAAGAGTCAAATACATTAGTTATTACTCTTATAATACTATGGTATATGGCGTGGGATGATAACAATTTATATAATAGAAGAACATTACAATTCTACATTAGATTACTTATTTTGTGCTGCTCTATAGAGATGTTGAAGCAGTGAAAGAGAAAGTTTGTACATTTATGGATTCTGGAAGAGGTTGATAATACTTTCCAAAGGATATCATTATAGACTGTCAATGCCAGTGAAAGTATGAAAGGTTAAGGTCATGATAGATTTGTACCTAGTTTACTTTACCCAGGGCAAAAATTGTGGTGTTTACCCTGTATCAGAACACCCTGGCCAAGGCAAAGTGGCTTGTTGATATCTAATCTAGCATGAATCACTCGGGGGCTTACACATATCTCTGCCACAGCCCTGGGTTTAGATCCATTATAGTATACATTCTAATATAAATACAAATTCATATATATACAGTGGTGAAAAAAAGTATTTGATACACTGCCGATTTTGCAAGTTTTCCCACCTACAAAAAATGGAGAATTCTGTAATTTTTATCATAGGTGTACTTTAACTGTGAGAGACAGAATCTAAAAATAAAAATCTGAAAATCATATTGTAAGATTTTTATATAATTAATTAGCATTTTATTTCATGAAATAAGCGTTTGATCACATACCAACCAGGAAGAATTCTGGTTCTCACACACCTGTTAGTTTTTCTTTAAGAATCCTTCCTACTCTGCACTCATTACCTGCATTAATGGCACCTCTTTGAACTCGTTACCTGTATAAAAGACACCTGTCCACACACTCAATCAATCACACTCCAAGCTCTCAACCATGGCCAAGACCAAAGAGCTGTCTAAGGACACCAGGAGCAAAATTGTACACCTGCACAAAGCTGGGTTGGGCTACAGGACAATAGGCAACCAGCTTGGTGAGAAGGCAACAACTTTTGGAACAATTATTAGAAAATGGAAGAAACACAAGATGACTGTCAATTTTCCTCGGTCTGGGGCTCCATGCAAGATCTCGCCTCATGGGGTAAAGATGATTCTGAGAAAGGTCAGGAATCAGCCCAGAACTACATGGGAGGACCTGGTCAATGACCAGAAGAGAGGTGGGACCACAGTCTCAAAAATTACCGGTTGTAACACACTGCGCCGACATGAATCAAAATCCTGCAGGGCATGCAAGGTCCCCCCCGCTCATGCCAGCATATGTTCAAGCCCATTTGAAGTTCATCAGTGATCATCTGGATGATCCAGAGGAGGCATGGGAGAAGGTCATGTGGTCAGATTAGACCAAAATAGATCTTTTTGGTATAAACTCCACTTGCCGTGTTTGGAGGAAGAAGAAGGATGAGTACAATCCCAAGAGCACCGTCCCAACCGTGAAACATGGTGAGGAAAACATCATACTTTGGGTGTGCTTTTCTGCAAAGAGGACAGGTCGACTGCACCGTATTGAAAGGAGCATGTATCGCGAGATTTTGGCCAACAACCTCCTTCCCTTAATATGAGCATTGAAGAGGGGTCGTGGCTGTGTCTTCCAGCTTGACAATGACCCAAAACACACAGTCAGGGCAACTAAGGAGTGGCTTCGTAACAAGCATTTCAATGTCCCGGAGTGGCCTAGCCAGTTTTCAGACCTGAACCCAATAGAAAATCTTTGGTGGGAGCAGAAACTCAATGTTGGCCAGCGACAGCACCAAAACCAGAAAGATCTGGAGAAGATCTCTATGGAGGAGTGGGCCAAAATCCCTACTGCAGTGTGTACAAACTTGGTCAAGAACTACAGGAAACGTCTGACCTCTGTAGATGCAAACAAAGGTTTCTGTACCAAATATTAAGTTCTGTTTTTCTATTGTATCAAATCCTTATTTCATGCAATAAAATGCAAACTAATTATGTAAAAATCATACAATGTGATTTTCTGGATTTTTTTTAAGATTCTGCCTCTCACAGTTGAAGCATACTTACGATAAAAATTACAGACCTCTTCATTCCTTGTAGGTGGGAAAACTTGCAAAATTGTCAGTGTCTCAAATACGTTTTTTTACCATTGTATACATTTATTCGTGTATATATACATATATATGAAAAAGGAGAAATGGGGCACTCTCAACTTTGCGCTAAAATGCCTCAGAGGAAGCGTGATTTTCATGCAAAATGACTGTTAGCTAATCTGTCTCGACAATTCAAGTGTTTTTGGAACCGCAATAAAGTAACCTTTAATGCAAAGTAGTGAGTGCCCCAATTCTCCTTTCTTACTATTTACAAGTGGATTTTTTTCCTTGGTAAGCACCACCAATGCGATGTTGCTGCAGTTAAGTCAATGACGTTGTGTAAAGTGTGAACAGTGCCAGATCCTTTTTCTACCAATATTGGATATATATATATATATATATATATATTTGTAAACATTACAATTAAATCAAAAGCTTGCTACAGAAAATCAGCATAGTTATTATTTTCGTATTATCAGGATTTTTCAGAATTGAATTGATATATTGCACTGTTAGAATTCAGTTTACCATGTAACATTGCAATGAACCCTGGGTAACCTAAACTGCACACTTATTCAATGCTAAAAGAAACTTTTGAAGGGTTGCCAAGCTGAACAGTTCTCACTAGGGTTTCCACGGTTTATTTATAAAAGATCAATATCTTGGTTGCTACATAGGGGTTGTAGTCAGCACAGATGTTATTACGTTTGTACAAAATGTAGCTTTTGATTTGTTAATTGTGATGAAATCTTTACTTTAAAATGGTACTTTGTTATAAAAGCATTGTTCAGCTGGGACCCTGTATGTTTAACAATGTAGTTTTAACTCATAAATATTAATATGTTTGTTCAACCATTTCTAACAATTCACAAAATTACAGTATGTTCAAAATACATAAAGGATTTATCATTGCATTTGTACTATTTTTTTTAGCAATTTTTTGGGTGTTTTTTGCCTGTTTTTAATTTACACGGAATTCTTTTTTTAATTTGCACCATTTTAAAGTCTATTTTTTTATGTGTCCACCTTTTTTATGTTTCCCATTGTGGACCAGATTTGGCATTTCCAGATCTTTTCTCCTGATTCATCATTTACTCTAGTTCCCCCTTTAAGTGATTTTATGTAAGCCAGAATTATTTGCGCATTTCACAAATTTTAGTTTAGTAGTTTTTAAGGTTGAATATAGACTTAAGTCCATTGAGTTCCACCTATAACCTAACATGTTGATCCAGAGAAAGGCAGAAACCCCATAGGCCAGATTCTAATTACCCCATATTAGAAGATATTTCCTTCCCGACTCCACATATCAGACTAGTTCCCTGGATGAACATCC
Source organism: Phyllobates terribilis (assembly GCF_046119375.1). Classification (NCBI taxonomy): domain Eukaryota; kingdom Metazoa; phylum Chordata; class Amphibia; order Anura; family Dendrobatidae; genus Phyllobates; species Phyllobates terribilis. The sequence goes on along the minus strand of NW_027362762.1, from coordinate 417,623,957 downwards.
CATCACAGAATCTAGAGTACTTAACCTGTAATATTATATTTTTCCAGAAAGGCACTGAGGCCCCTCTGGAATTTTAGATGTGAATCAACCATTACAATATAGTTTAGTAGAAAGTTCCTGTTAGGGGGACGGTTGCAAACACTTTATTAAATAGGAACACAACCGACCCCGGGGTCCGCGATGCAGCCTGGTGGACTGCTGCCGAACTCTTCCCAGGTGAGAAGGGAAGACAACCAACTAAAGATAACCCTTCCGTGTTAACTTCACACCGGACAGGGTATAGCGGTACGCTCTATCTCCGTTAACTGCACGGAGGGAGAGCGACCGGCGACGCACCTAACAACAATCTTAGCCCTTCGTGTTAAAGCACACGGAAGGGTAAGACGGTTCGCACAATCTCCAAGAACCGCAGGGAGACGTGCGACCGTGGGAACAGCAGTAGCGCTGTCTTTGATACAGGCGCTACGCTATGGGGATTGGCGCTAAAGCGGTTCACACTATCTCCAAGAACCGCAGGGAGACATGTGACCGGACTAGGAGCAGTAGCCCTGTCTACGGTACAGGCGCTACGCTATAGGAGACGACGCTAGTGTGCGGGAGTGATTTCCGCCAGGTACTCGTGCACTCAGCCGGCGTGCTACCAGACTGAGCTGACCCGCTCAATATGGCTCTTAGAGGAGCTCTGGAGAGATGCGTGCACAACCAAACAACTAGCTCAAATGATCTGAGCGCGCCACCATGTTTGTGGGCGGATCTTTTAAAAACTAAGCCCTGCCCCACTGTCGCACCATTGGTGACGTCGCCTGTGACCAATCAGGCAGTGCCAGGCCACCGGGTCAGCTGGATCCTGAACCACCAATCACGGTGCGCCATGTCACGGGCATGCTCAGTGCGATGCATTTTAGACTTAGGCTGCGGTGACTTAGTCTCTCTCCGCAATCTGTGCTTCATGTTGCTAGGCTCAAGTACATGTGATACCACTTGTACCTCTCGTGCATTGGCTAGGCGTTGGGACTGACAGCAATTCTGTGCAGCATCAGCCCTGGCTGAACCAGAATGGGAGACCACAGAATCCACTGATGATTCAGAACCCATTTCTGATCCAGCAAGCGCCTGGCGCCTAACAGTTCCATAGTCTCACTGCTCTTACAGTAAAGAACCTGCATCTGTGATTGTGATTCAACCTTCTTTCCTCTAGATATAGAGGATAAATCATTTGACTTTTTGTGCTAAAAAATCACAAAAGAGGGATAAAGACCATTTTTGATGGTAAAAATTCATGACCTGCATGTGTCATTTTAATGAATTTGATATCATAATGAGACAGAAGTGGAAATATATGTGAAGTGTCAATACATCGCTGTTTTCCACTAATGAGACTTGATGCTTATAGAAGTGTTTGGCTTTGAAAATACTTTTGGAATGTAGTACTAAAAGTGACTAATGGGAGAACACCTGTAGTAGGTGCCACAAAAAAGCAAACCAAAAAGGGCCAACACACCTTTAGTATTAAATTAATATACATGCAGTCTCAGACTGGCTCATAGGTAAACAGGTGAATCCTCTAGTAGGATTGGGTCCACCACCCCTTAATATGAGTTCAGATGGCACAATATATTTCATTCACTATGTACTAACAAAGGCAGCATCTCATCTCATTCATTTAATAATCTACCCAATTTATCATGACAGGAATTTGTGAATAAGGGTAATGTAATATTACTTGTAATGCAACATTACTAGTGGGCCCTTGGACCCCCCAGTCCGAAACTGTGTACAGGTGCATGAATACACTGTGGCCAATGTACAAACGTATATACCCATACACTATGCATCAGCACGCTGAAATAACTTAATACATAAATTCCACTATTGTTGCACTTTAAAATTGTATGTTATGTACTTAACATTTTTTGGTCAAAAAGTGTGAAAGCCATCCAACCATGTCAAGACGTACCTTTTATATGAATGGTCCCTACCACCTTTTTAATCTGAACTGTGGAAGTGAAAGGATACCAGGCATAGCTTGTGATTAAAACCTTGCTTGGGTTAGGTAGCTGGATAAGGGTGCTCAGCCCCTAGGGGGTGGGGAAACACACACCCACCCCTAAAGTACACTACTAAAAAACAAGCTAAGAGGGCTTTTATACCTTTGGAATTAAATTAATGTACATGTGCACAAATACGCTGTGGTCAATATGAAAACCTATATATACATACTATGTATTGCGTGATTTTCACTTCCTGTAAAAATAAAGTGTTAAAGCAGTTATCCTACAGTAAATAATTTTTTTTTAGGCACGGAGGTTTTAAAATAATAAACTAAGGCATATTTACATTCCAACACCCCCAACGGATTACTGTGGAAGCAATGTTAGGTGACTAGACGATCGCATCATCAGAGAAACATCTGATAAGGCTTTTATTTATCACCTAACCACTGCAGCCAATCACTGCTTAGCCAATCACAAGATATGTATCCTTGTGCCAGGGATCCATGATGTTTCACCTTTTTCCAATTGTTTGAAACAGTTTGTGATCTTTTCTTGTTACATTGCTTGTATCTTCATTACGTAAAAAAAATTCTGTTGATGCTTTCTGAACGTAGGTTTTATTATATTGTACGTGCATGAGACCATTACAATTGGTCACTACAGGTATTATGTATGTTTTTTTTCTGGTCTGTTTTTGTAAAAATGAAAAAAAAAATTCTGCAAAAAAAAATTAAAATGGTAATAAAGCACAACAAAATGGCACTTGTGAATAGAGCCCTACAAAAAATTGTGAATACAGCCTTAAACAAAATCAAGGTCTTTGTAATTGAGCAACCAAAGACTTCTTACAACATCTTCATTTTTTGTTTTAAATCTATTTTTTTGTTCTGGTTCTTTCACACCTATTTCTCTGAACGGTTCTGTTTTCCATTCTTAACTCTTTTATTTGTCTCGCTTTTGTGAAGGATTGAATATTATTATAATAGGTAGTTTAAGGAGTTCAATATTGCTCTGTCTAGAGGAAAGAGCTGGTTGGAAATCACATGTAATAAATCAATAGTATAATAAGAGTCATTACAGAAATGATTACTCTTTTGTCACTTCAGAATTTAGTTGGCAAATATATTCAAGCGGAGAAAAACATGACTTCTATTTATACTGCATAAATAAGCCAAGTGCTACCAACTAAATACTCTTCTGGAGCCATTCACTTGGACGTATGTATTTTGGGAAGAGGAGTACACATATATAACTGCCACATCATAAAAGGACAAGTTCCATGAAGGAAAACCAGTAAAAATGATAGATTCCACCTATTACTTGCTGTGACCACTACAAATGTTGATATTTAATAAATAAAGTTAATAAACAAATAGCAGCCCACATCATATGGCGCTTAGGCTCGAGAACTGGTAAACAATTTCCCATAGCCCGCCAAAAACAGCCCACTCAAAAGCATATAGAAATTTGGAGAAGACATGAGTAATACGGCATAAAAAACAATTTTATTACATAATATTGAAATAAATGATTCAATGTGTCACAATGTAAACAGAGACATGGAGTGCAATGGAATAAAGCACAGCGACACCGTTCGGTGCTAAAGGGGCCCAAATATATATCCCAAGTAAGTGAGAAAGGCGACAAAAGAGAGAAAAATAACTCTATTGAAGTCAGTTAGTTGACACAAATAGTATTCTCGGCTTACATATTAGCCATTCGAGTGTCAAACATAAATTGTCCCAAATGCTCACGAAATCAAAGGGCCACCGGGCAAAGTAGGGTGCCACATGGAGTGCGGCGGTTGTATCACACCCCGACGCGCGTTTTGCCCGCGATTACTGAGGCTTTCTCTTGTTTACATTGTGACTTATTGAATCGTGTATTTTAATATTATCTAATAAAATTGTTTGTTATGCTGTATTACTCATGTCTTCTCCAAATTTCTAAATGTTGATATTTGTTAAGCATAAGCACGATGCCAGTGATGTGGAAAAATAAACTGTGTGTTTCAAAGGATCTACAATTGATTTGTATAGTTCTTTTTTTTATTTCCAGTTTATTAGGCTATATAATAAGTGCACCTTGTATTGATGTACAGTATATGATAGAAGAAATCTACATTCTACATTTTCTGTAAATCTGCTTAACATGTAAATTACTGTGGAGCTATCAATAGATTTTTCAGTTCTATGACCTCTTAAAAAGATATATTTGCAGTTACTTTCTCATTGGTAGTCCACGTTTAAAGTGTAAAGTGATTAACAGACCTTTCAAGATTAAGATATATACTGTAGCTCCCTTTTTTACCATCTTAGTATTTATTAGAAATCTTCCTTCCTTTGTCTCGGAAATAACTTGACCACCAAGTGATAATTCAGTAGTTAGTACCACCAGCTACCTAATTGGGCTACAATCTCTGTAGCTGATTTAGCTGCTGGGATTATTTTGTAACTAGATTTTCTAGTTTTTTGATTTTGCTGACTAGACTTTCTACTTTTTTTATTCTGCTAAATTTAATATTTTATTTGATCTAATATAATATGCATGTAGCACTGTGCAAAACTTTTAGGCAGTTGTGGAAAAAATGCTGCAAAGTTAAGAATAATTTCAAAAATAGAATTGATAGTTTATTTTTCTCAATTAACAAAATGCAAAGAGAATGAACAAAAAAGAAATCTAAATCAAATCAATATTTGGTGACACCACTGTTGGCCTTCAAAACAGCATCAGTTCTTCTTGGTACGCTTGCACAAAGTCAGGGATTTTGTAAGATAATAATCAAGTGAATGTGAATGCGTAATAATAATAATTTTCAGATGTGGGTTGAAACACAGTCATAACTGAAACAGAAAGAGCTATGTAATAGGCTTAAAACAAGATGATAAATAGCCAACCTCTGCTACCAAGGTGAGGTTGTGGAAGACAGTTGTGTATCACAGGTCATATACCATGATAGATCACAGCCACAAGACGCAAGGTAGTTATGCTGCATAAGCAAGGTATCTCCCAGGCAGACTGGAGCTTCAGTACTGCGCATATATACATTTGCAGACAAGAAAAAAGTTCTACAAAAGTACTGTATGTGTTGTGATGCAATAGCTAAGTATATTACTTTCTATATCAGCAAAGCTTGATCGTCTTTATAGACGATGCTGTTCACACTTTGCATGTCCTATAATCTTGCCTACTTCAAAATAATGATTTTCATTTAACATCTTAATTTAAATAACGTTGCTTATCTGGTAAATATTTATTTAAATGATAAAAAAAATAAGCTGTAAGATCCTAATATGTTGATATTAAAGTTTGCATTATATTTTATGAAATGACACTGCTGCAAAAAATAAAGGGCTTCCCATATTAGTTGCCATTGATTTTGAAAAACAAAACTGTTTAGACATTAATACATCATCATATTACCTTTTGAGGCTGCATCGATTGATCTGTGGACCATATTAATTGACTCATCTGCCAGTTTGCTCTTTCAGCAGTTAATTAAGTTGTCATTTCTCTGATCTAAGTAGCATCTTATGAGCTCCTGCTACAATAAACCTATTGTTAAGTACGAATATGAATTAAACTGCTTTAATAGAAAGTAAGTCCAAGTCCTGGACAAATTGTATTTTACTTTCCGGTCTCTGTATGCTTAAGTCGTCAAATACATTGCTAATCTAAGCAAATGATTTCCATTTTCTTCATTGTTTTAAACTATCTTCTGCTGTAGTGATTGTCTCAATGGTAATGGACTATAAATGTCATTTGAGGCAAATATAGAAAGTGGTAAACAATTGATTTGTACAATATAATGAGATAACAGAGGTAGTAAGGGTGCACAGTAACTGGAGAACTGCGAAACCTCACTGTGGTGCCCTATAGAGAAATCTCTAATACATTGCTTTACTCAAAATAGGTTTCTGAGTCTTGAGTTAGTTCCTATGGATACAAGAGGAGGACTTGTGTTTCCTTGGGAACTCATGTAAAGTTTGTAGAGTTGAGCTACTAAGAAGACTGCTTAATTTATTATTGTGTTGTTTTAGGGCTCATTTATGACTTGGCATATACTGTTAGGCGCCAGGCACTTGCTTGATCAGAAATGGGTTCTGAGTCATCAGTGGATTCTGTGGTCTCCCATTCTGGTCCAGCCAGGGGTGATGCTGCACAGCATCACTGTCGGTCCCAACACCTAGCCAATGTACGAGATGTACAAGTGGTGGCTTGTGTATTTGTGCCTAGCAACATGAAGCACAGGTTGCGGAGAGAGACTAGGCTACTGCAGCCTAAGTCCGAGAGGGTCCGCACTGAGCATGCCCATGACCTGGCGGACCGTGATTGGTGGTTTGGCAACCACCTGACCCGGTGGCCTGGCACCGCCTGATTGGTCCACGGGTGGCGCCACCAATGGTGCGACGGTGGGCATGGCTTAGTCTTTAAAAGGCCCGCCCACAAACATGGTGGCGCGCTCTGATCATTTGAGCAAGTGATGTTGCTGTGTGGACAACTGTGTTCCATGTGCTCCCTAGCTGTTCACTCCGTGACCTGCCAATGCCAGAGTTCGCTCGGCTGATTAGCACAGGTTGCTTAGGCAGGCTTAGATGTGCTTAGGCAGGTAGCTTCGTCTTGTAGCCAGGCTCAGCCAAAGGGGTCACCTATCACCCCGCGCAGCCTGCAGACGTCCTGTCCACGGCTATCGCCTGTCAGTAACGTGGAGTAGTACCCTTCAGTCTGGTAGCACGCCGGCTGGAGGCACGTGTGCCCGTCGGCGTAGTCACTCACGCATCCTAGCACCGCTAGTGTATTCCCTGTGCGGTAACAGGGCTACAGATAGTTTTCCGGTCGCTCATCTCCCGTGCTGCTAACGGAGATAGTGCAAACCGCTCTACCCATTCCTGTGTGCATTAACACGGAAGGGCTTATCGTTTAAGTTGGTTGCGTACCTTTTCACCCGGAAAGTGTTCGGCAGCAGCCCACCAGGCTGCATCGCGGACCCCGGGGTCGGTTGCATTCCAATAAAATAAAGTTGTCTGCAACCGCCCCCCTAACAGTATACATCAGACCAATATCATACTCGTAACTAACTTTTTATGAGTGCTCTGATATATAGCTTTATGGGGAAATGTATCCAAAACTATTCTAGATATGTACTCATGAAATCAAATTCTCCTAATAATACATCTCAAGTCATACATGTTATGTATAGATATGTTGGCTGTCCAGACAAGTTAAGGACAGTGATGAGCGAATATGTTCGAAAAACGATTCGGCACGAATATGGCACATTCGGATTCGTTATCGAAAATCCGAGCATTTGTTCTTAAAGTCAGTAAAATTCGGTAAAACTTGCGAGAAATTATTGCATTGCAACTAAACTATTTTTATCACTTTGGCTAGGATATTGGTGGTGTATGATAAGCGGGGAGACGTGTTTGATGAGGGAAGGGGCTGGGGAGAGCTCAGAAGAGCTGAGAGGAGCGGCGTGTTTGTAATCTTTTTTTTACTAACTTTATGTGTGCAAATCGCGGCTAGCCAATCAGGGCGAAGGAAGCATCCACACTGTCCAGACACAAGAGCTTGTGCCATTGGCTGCTGAAATCACATGTCCCTCTCTATATTATGATTGGACTTGTTGTGTTAGCGCCATTTTGTGATTATAACAGGTCGCAGAGGCTGCTGCTGACGGTGCTCCTGAACTCACTAGAAATTTTAGCTAGGTAGCTAGGCGGTTGCTTCTAAGTCAGATAGTATAGGTAGCTAGGGTCCTGTGTGGCTGTGAAATCAACCTTCCAGCAGATTCTTTTTCTTGTGTCATTACTGAGGTCCACACAAAGACAGCCGGGCACATGTCATATAAGTCTTTTTTGCACTGCTTCTATTGTGCTCCCTTCACGCGTACACTTTTAAAAATCTATTTTTTTTCAGTTGCTAATGTGATACAGCAAGCCATAGTAGCCCACCTTGTCATTTTGTGGGGGTGAAATTCAGCTGTATGCAGAGAAAAAAAATCAAATTTTTTTTGTGAGTAATGTGACGCAGCATGCCATAAGCCACCTTGTCATTTTGTGGTGTTGAAATTCAGCTATATTCACAGTAAAAAAATCTATTTTTTTTCTGTGAGTAACGTGACGCAGCACCACATTTTAAAAAGACCGAAAAACTGGAGCAAGTTCAGAGAAGAGCTATCAGGATGGTGACCGGTCAACAAACAATGTCCTATGAGGAATGGTTAGATAATTTGGGAATGTTTAGCTTGCAAAAGAGAAGACTGAGGGGAGACTTAATAGCTCTCTACAAATATCTGAAGGGATGTCACACTGTGGAGGGGTCATCTTTATTCTCATTTGCACAAAGAAAGACTACAAGCAATGGGATGAAACTGAATAGGAGAAGATACAGATTAAATATTAGAAAAATCTTTTTGACAGTGAGGGTGAATAACAAGTGGAACAGGCTGCCATGAGAGGTGGTGAGTTCTCCTTCAAAGGAAGTATTCAAACAAAGGCTGGACAGACATCTGTCTGAGATGGTTTAGTGAATCCTGCATTGAGCAGGGAGTTGGACACAATGACCCTGAAGGTCCCTTCCAACTCTAACATTCTATGATTCTATCAATTGTTACAATTGGTAATTTACTGTGGCAGCAAATCTTCCACCTGTTGGGTTCACAACTTGTGCTTTACTTTCAATATTTTGTTATGGGATTTAGGCTTTAGATAATTTTTTTTATATGATTTTAACTTTCTGTGTACACTGTGCATAGGCAGAAAATTGCAAATTATGGGGGTTGGATGTGGGAGTGGGGCTTATACAGAGCTCATGAATATGGATGGCTACATGGCAGCAGGTTTACTAGACCGCGAATGATAATCTTCCCTTGATAACAACGTTTTGATAAAAACTCCAACAAGCAGCCCAGTTAGTGACACATCACTGGAATCAGGGCCTCTGTCTCTACATCATGCTGCTCTCAGATTTGGTTGGCTAAAACCTGGTGATAATTATTTTTAAAATAATATGCAAATAAGCTTCTTCAGAGAGAAAGACAACAGGAAATCTAGTGACAACGTTTGGATGATGAAATCCTGAAAGTCAATATCGACCCTGTAGGAATATCTAGGTTAGTGGTCTCAAACACACAGCTCAGGAGCCGTATGCGGCCGCTCAGGCTCCATTGTGTCGTTTGCCCAAGCCAGGGGCCGTTGACATCAGCGCTTCTTTTCAACTGAATGTGTGTCCTCGGGCATTCAATTAAAATGTATTGTGGCACAGAGACCAGCTCTCTGCACCTCAAGACCAGCCACTGGCCAATCAGAGGCCAGCAGCTGAGGTCAGCGTCCCGTCGCACATGACATCATTGCTAAGCACCCGGTTGTGGAGGAGGAAGTGGGTGCTGTTCGCAGAAGGAGCAAGATCAGCTGAGAATAATTTTTTTATGTGAATGTAAAGAGCGCAGAATGGGTGACATTGTTACAAGAATGGGACAAGGATGGGGACATTACTATAAGATGGGACCAGGATGGAGACATTACTACTGGGCAGGGGACATTATTACAGGATAGGGAGCCATTATTACAGGATATCAGACCATTATTTAGGATGGGGGGCATTATTACAGGCTTGGGTATATTTTACAGGATTGGGACATTATTACAGGATAGGTAGCCATTATTACAGAACAGAGGAGCATTATTACAGGACAAGGGACACTATGACATGACAGGGCATATTATTGCAGGATAGGTAGTCATTATTACAGGATAGGGGACCATTATTACAGGACAAGGGACACTATGACATGACAGGGACATTATTACACACTGGGGGACATTATTACAGGACAAGGAACATTGTTACAAGCTTGGGGACATTATTACAGGCTGATGGACATTATTACAGGACAGGGATATTATTACAGGATTGAAAACTTTATTACAATGTGAGTGACATTATTACATTGCGAGGACATTATTACAGAACAGGGGACATTATTATAGAACAGGGGACATTATTATAGGCTGAGGGACATTATTATAGCACAGGGGGATATTATTACGGGCTGAGGGATATTATTACCGGATTGGGACATTTTTACACAACAGGGGACATTATAACAGGATTAGAGACATTACTACAGGATAGGAGGGTCAGATTTACTATATGGGGCTAATTGTAAAACTATATTACTGTATGGGGATGACTGGGGGTCAAAAAAGGAAAACATTTTAAAAAATGTAAAATAAAGAATGAAATAATATTTGGCCACTAAAAATGCTGTTTTATGTAAAAATGTAAGAAAAAGAGAAGAACTGTACCATAACCCATATGACAATCACCATTAAAAAGAATAAAAAACACGCCAAAAAAAAGATGACGATCAAAAAGTCATATAGAAAAATAATGGTATCACTGAAAACGTAATCTTCTCCTGCAAAGAAAGCAGTCCTTCTTATTCAAATTTTATATATGTGCGGCCCATTTACCCGGATGAGTTTGAGACCCCTGATCTAGGTAATGTATGGACATGTTGGGTCCTCCAGTATGAAATACATTTCTTGTAGCCTCTTTCCAAACTTACTGATGGATGAGTCATTTTTGCATAGTATTTGTAAATGGATTTTCTAAAGCAGACAACAACTTAAAGTTCTAAATAGCACCAGTAATGTAACAATGAAGGGAAAGTGCATTTGTACAAAGGAATGGAATAATTGCAGCATTACATCCCAGCTTGTGCCTTCAATTTACAACTGATTTATACATTTTGTAACATAAGTGTTGTATTAGTCAGATTTGCCAGTGAGTCCAATAAATAGAATTTTCCACTTATAATTCTCAGTTTGGGTATTATTAAATGTTGTAGATTTCTTGTGGATTTACAACAATTTACATTGCAATATACGTGGACAGAGCTTTGCAAACACATTGTATAAGGAAAAATCTGAAAACTATTTAAAACTAAATCAATGTAACTATATTTGATAAAAAAAAACCTCTAACTCACATGTATCTATAACTTAATATATAAATATGAACCTTTTACAAGCGTTTTCTGTGAGCCGGAAAATGATGATCATTGCAATCACAATGACCTGTTATAGTACTACAATCCTCAAAAAATTAAAGGGGTTGCTCACTTTCAATGAAGCGGCTCTGAAGGGGGCGTTACATCTGCACTTGCAGAGCCGCTGAGCTCATTGATTGGCTGCCGCACTGTCAAAGTGTCATCAATGCCACAGCCAATTGCCAGGCACCAGGAGCAGTGGCAGAGACATGTCGGTGGACCAAGGGGAGGGGAGTACAGTGTGGTTTGTTGTTTTATAACAAACTGCAGCCGGGATAGAAACTTAATTAAAAGGGTCATCTTTTACGGATTCATGTATTTTTTTTTTTTTTACTGATGTGCAAAAGTATTCTAGTTTAGCAAACTATCTAGGAATCTACAACTAGTCAGCTAAAATGACAATCTCTCCAGTCCTCACAATGATGCAGTTACCAAAATTCTCCTTTTCTTATGAGGGAACTTGTTATATCACATCCAATACATCAGCTACTAGGGTTTTCATATCAAATAATGGTTGGTTATTTATGTAAAAATCTAATGGGTATATTTTATGATATTGCAACGTTTTAAAAAATAAAACTAATTTGACTTTTTTTCTCCTTAATCACTTAATTAACATGTATCTTCATATGCAGACTTTACTTCATAATGCGCCTTACAATATTTAAAGAAGCACTCCCATCAAAGTTTTTATCCTCTTAATATATTGCAGTCATCATATTATATAGCACTATGTACTTACAATTGCTCATTTTGCCTTTCCAGCCAGTTAATTTTTCTCTTTTTCATTAGATCTACGACATTACTTGATTAATAGCAGACTGGCTGAATCATTATAAGCTCTATGTACAGTACAGACCAAAAGTTTCGACGCACCTTCTCATTTAAAGTTTTTTCTGTATTTTCATGACTATAAAAATTGTACATTCACACTGAAGGCATCAAAACTATGAATTAACACATGTGGAATTATATACTTAACAAAAAAGTGTGAAACAACTGAAAATATGTCTTATATTCTAGGTTCTTCAAAGTAGCCACCTTTTTGCTTTGATGACTGCTTTGCACACTCTTGGCATTCTCTTGATGAGCTTCAAGAGGTAGTCACCGGAAATGGTTTTCACTTCACAGGTGTGCCCTGTCATGTTTAATAAGTGGGATTTCTTGCCTTATAAATGGGGTTGGGACCATCAGTTGTGTTGTGCAGAAGTCAGGTGGATACACAGCTGATAGTCCTACTGAATAGACTGTTAGAATTTGTATTATGGCAAGAAAAAAGCAGCTAAGTAAAGAAAAACGAGTGGCCATCATTACTTTAAGAAATGAAGGTCAGTCAGTCCGAAAAATTTGGCAAACTTTGAAAGTGTCCCCAAGTGCAGTTGCAAAAACCATCAAGCGCTACAAAGAAACTGGCTCACATGAGGACCGCCCAAGGAAAGGAAGACCAAGAGTCACCTCTGCTTCTGAGGATAAGTTTATCCAAGTCACCAGCCACAGAAATCGCAGGTTAACAGTAGCTCAGATTAGAGACCAGGTCAATGCCACACAGAGTTCTAGTAGCAGACACATCTCTACAACAACTGTTAAGAGGAGACTTTGTGCAGCAGGCATTCATGGTAAAATAGCTGCTAGGAAACCACTGCTAAGGACAGGCAACAAGCAGAAGAGACTTGTTTGGGCTAAAGAACACAAGGGATGGACATTAGACCAGTGGAAATCTGTGCTTTGGTCTGATGAGTCCAAATTTGAAATCTTTGGTTCCAACCACAGTGTCTTTGTGCGACGCAGAAAAGGTGAACGGATGGACTCTACATGCCTGGTTCCCACCGTGAAGCATGGAGGAGGAGGTGTGAGGGTATGTGGGTGCTTTGCTTGTGACACTGTTGGGGATTTATTCAAAATTGGAGGCATACTGAACCAGCATGGCTACCACAGCATCTTGTAGCGGCATGCTATTTCATCCGGTTTGCGTTTAGTTGGACCATCATTTATTTTTCAACAGGACAATTACCCCAAACACATCTCCAGGCTATGTAAGGGCTATTTGACCAAGTAGGAGAGTGATGGGGTGCTACGCCAGATGACCTGGCCTCCACAGTCAGCAGACCTGAACCCAATCGAGATGGTTTGGGGTGAGCTGGACCACAGAGTGAAGGCAAAAGGGCCAACGAGTGCTAAGCATCTCTGGGAACTCCTTCAAGATTGTTGGAAGACCATTTCCAGTGACTACTTCTTGAAGCTCATCAAGAGAATGCCAAGAGTGTGCAAAACAGTCATCAAAGCAAAAGGTGGCTACTTTGAAGAACCTAGAATATAAGACATATTTTCAGTTGTTTCACACTTTTTTGTTAAGTATATAATTCCACATGTGTTAATTCATAGTTTTGATGCCTTCAGTGTGAATGTACAATTTTCATAGTCATGAAAATACAGAAAAATCTTTAAATGAGAAGGTGTGTCCAAACTTTTGGTCTGTACTGTATAGGCAGGACGTCATTTTTCCTTGCATGAGTCATAAGTAACTGCAAAGGTCCCTGGCAGTTGGGGAGGAGCTGAACAGTTGGGTCAGGAGTTGAAGAGGGGAATGATAAATGCAAGGACAAGAGACTTCCTGTTTTTAGATAGAGCAAAGAGAAGCATTAACTAGGTAGAAAGGCAAAATGAGCAATTGTAAGCACACAGTAATATATAATATGATGACTGCAGTATGTTAAGAGGATAAAAACTTTGATGGGAGTGCTTCTTTAAGGTAGAAGATTTGCACTAGTATATATCGGCATTGCTGTCTTTTTGACTCAAAACGCATCTGTTCTCCAAATTTCCCCTATATTTATTGCATCATTCTGTAGGAGAAATATGAGGACATTTACTCTGTCAAAACATTCTTCTATTTTCATTTTAGTCAGAAAAATGTCTCAGCTGAGTTATGTGTAAAAGAAACAATATCTTTCACTCAACTGAACTTGAGCTTTGAGTTGATTTGTGCGGCCATGTTTTTTTTTACATGCTTTAGAGATAATAACAGTGACAGCTATTAATCCTTATAAGCTTGTGGCTGTCGATCTTCACAGTCGGGTAACAATCCCCAAAACATATATCACTTTGACTTCTTAGCACCCAGCCTGTACAAATACATTGAAATTGTAGCCATTCCTTTTCTTCATTGTGGGTTAATCCTATAAAGCACATTCACATTTCGCACCAGTGTAAAAGCTATTGGCATCCTGACAACAATGCGGTGTTTAAGCGTTATAAAAATAATTGTGGATAATGATCTTTTGTGCGTTCGATTTAAGCACCTTTTTATGACTTGACACTTCTGGCAATATGTTTTCAATTAACTAAATAACTTCATCTCTCGAGGACAAATCTCATCTTAACCCATTTGAAAGTCAAGCTGAAAACGTACCGACAAAAAGATCTGTAATTCGAGCTGCCATGATGATACTACTTATTCAATCACTTTTTCTTTAAAAGTATCATATTAAGAAAAGTGCAGTCACCAGCCAATTCATAACATACTATCTATGTGCAAATCATTTTGGAACACAAGGACATTTGGAAATGGATGTTACAATGTGAATGAATGATCCAATCTGCCAACATGTTAATGGGAAGATCAATTTCACCAGACAGTAAAAATGGTGTCATCTTTAAAATTAAAGTATATATTAATTGCAAACAACCATTTTATGTACCATTGGCTATAAGTATCCAGCTAGGTTATTGGGACCAATAAAGTGATAATTTAACCATACCAAATACTGAATCAGCAGCATAACCTGAGTGTCAACATATACTTTAAAAAAAAAATCAGAATAAAATGCTTTTAACCAGCATTCAAACAGCAAATAGAAATATATAATACATTTGGAATTAAAATATTCCATAATAATTGATAATCTGGTACATATTAAAATCTGGAATATAAATACTGTTGGTTCCTTGGATTTGATGGTTAAGGTCTAAGTGACTCATGGTTTGCTCTCTCACCTAAGACCATTCTCTTTGCGTTGCGTATTACCTCAATCTAATTTCTATAAAGCTGCCACTAATCAAACACTACGTTGGGGACTACAAAAAAGGAACATCAGCGAAGTCCAGATCTTCTTATGAGAGTCAGTGGAGAAGATCAGTGAGTCCTTTATACTTTGTGTATCAGTTGACTCCATGCCACTCTGATTGTGGTATAGAGTCCACTTATCTAGGAGGTAGTCACAGAAAATAATTCAGAACAAATTAGGACGTGAAGCGTTCCAATATTATTAAGGGCATAATTCCAACAAAAACATGAAAGAATCCCCTTTTGAATTAGAGATTTTCTTAATTGCTGTTTAGCACTTATTACTAAATGGTGAACTATTGGATTGGCCAGGCCATCAGATACAGGATTAAAGAAAAATGCAGTGTACAATTTTTAGTCTATACTCCAAGGGTAGGATATGTTTTCACATTGACTTCAAAGAAACTATTTTAATAACGTAGGAGATACCATTATAAATAAATTCTACAAGGGAAGAGGAGATCCTATGTGTATATTCTTTACGTCTATTACTTCTGAACAAAATAAATGTATCTTCTGCAGCTGTATGGGCATTGATGGATTTCTACGAAGGCCGACTCATCAAAAATGTGCCTATCGAAACTGCAAAAGGTATTTTTTCACAGTATTTATGTCCTAGTAGCTATGGCAAAAAAATATAGTTAGGTCATGGTAAGTCAGAGTATTGACATCTTAGATTCCGATATTGCTGTTAAGTTACATTATACATGTACTAGTGACTGGTCCAGGATTTGTGGCTATAATAAAGTTGATAGATATGAAACCAGCGTTAAGCGTAGCTAAGGCTTTTTTTTCCCCTCCAGCCTTGTGTCGTAGAATTACAATGTGGTAGCCCTGATGTTAAGATGAAATGCCATGATAGTAAGCTGTACTGTACCAACATCATCATATGTGGGTGATGGCTGTATTAAAGTAAAGCCAACACTTCAATGTCCAGGATCAAAGATAAGACATAATAAAATCGGTGGTTTTAAATAGCAATGTGGCACCCTTTGTAAACTCATTGCCATCACCCTTCACAATGTGGTCCTAGGGTACCTGCTGATAAATTGCCATGGCAGAAAGGAGTCTAACATTGGCCCCTTTTTGGACGCCTATTAGAACTTTCAGGATAAAATGAGCCCAATGCCAGCATTGCTGCTTTTCAGTCACCCACCTTCTAAAACTGGATGGCCCCAATGAAAGCTATAATTCATCCTCCAAAAAATAAGCTCCAACCAAATTGTTGATGGAAAAATGAAAAAGGTTATTTACAAAATAATCCACATTTATAAATCACTTCTAAAATACACATGGTTTTTGACATGTATTTGTGAGAACATGCACGTTTCTACTCTGTTTTGGTGGGTATTTTTCAGTGTTTTAGCATTTTTATTTTTTTTTTGCTGCAAAATCGTCAAAACCATGATAAGATTAATTTATGGTTGGAAGATGCGCTAAAGAATTGATATTACACCTTTTATAACATGCATTAAAAAACGCGGGCTAAAAGGGCAATATATAAACTTTAGGCTCGTTTTCTCATTCAAATAAATAGAAAGCTTAAATAAACCTACAAATATATCATGAGTAAGAGGTACTAAAGCTACAATTTGTACAAAAAAGATAGACTAAACCGATAGAAAAAAAGTGCAAGGCAGGAAGATATGAATAAAAATATAATTTTATTTCAACATCAATGAAAATTGAATAAGCTAAAAAACATATACATGACACAAGACATTCATGGCTGGTGAATACCATAATGACATAATAGACCCACAATATATACAATCAATTAAAATAGAAAAAGAGTGCAATCATATGTTACAGACGGATGCCAATGTAATAAAGGTGTTGAGGTACTATAGATGTAAATAGTAATTAAAAAAAGATCAATTACCATAGGATAATTTGGTATTTTTCCATGAAGAACTGCACCCGATGCACGTTTCGCATCTAGCTTCGTCAAGGGGTCTTTGACTAAGCTAAATGCGAAACGTGCATCAGGGGGTGCGGTTCTTTATGGTCTGGTGAGATTTATTACTTTTCCCTAATTGCCATTGTGCATTTTTCTACACTCCTGTGTACACTCCTAAATTATCCTGTGATAATTGATCCTTTTTGAATTTTTATTGATGTTGAAATATATTTTTATTTTTATTCGTATCTTTTTGCCTTGTACTTTTTTTCTATCGGCTTTTTAAATAGAAAGCTTGCTGCAAGCAGATTTGATGAATTTTTCTGTGGCTTTGAAATTAAAAATCACAAAGAAAATGTGTGTAAACATAACTTAAATAGGGCTATTAAAAAATATAACTTTTCCCTCAAAAAACAAGCTGTCACACAACTAAATTAACAGAAAATTATAAAAATTATATGTCTTTAATTGATTACTCAGCACTGAATGATGGAAACCTTTGCAAAAAAATTACCATCTGACCAGATCTGATTTTTTGTTCAGGATTTTCATTTCAACTCATTTGTATATTTCTGCAAGTATCTGAGAAAACTTTAAAAATACCATCTGAACTACAATCTTTGGTGTTCATTAGTTATGAGTGGAAATGCAAATAATTGTCTCAAGGCCCTAGAGCATAATAAACACATGAAAAATAATCAAAATTATACTCACTTAGACAACACCTGTCTCACTGTGAGGCCCCTCTTCGGTCTGGTCATCCCATGTGGTCTAAACTGGGGTATCTTTGGCATTTTCCGGCACCCGACATCTTTGGTATCTTCTGGCATCCATGGCCCAGACAGGTGAGGGCTGGGTGAGCCCTACTTTTATTAGTTTTTTAAATATTCTTGATTGCCGATTGGCCTCCATTTTACTGGATTTGTGTATATTGAATTAAAAAAAAATCATTCTGATTAATCAGAATTTTTTGTGAGATTCAGCGTGAATTTTATAGTGACTTGCTCAATCAATACTAATGGAGCACAGAAGGCAATAAACCCAATATATGACTGCCTTTATTCTCCTGACAGGCTTACAAGACTGTAATGGGGGTAATCCACTAATAGAAGCTGCAGTGGCACTAACAAGACTTTATTAGGGAGTTGTTAATTATGCAATTCCCACGCCAAAGGTGTGACCGCGCTGTAAAACCAAACTCAAAACATGTCACCTGCCTGTAATTGTAAAGTGTCTGCAAGCTTCAGGCATATTAGAGCTACAGGTCCAGAGAGACATTCACTCAGCTTTGCTGTGTCTGAACCTTTATCTTTTTCAGTTGTTTTATTTCTGTGGCCAGGGATATATTTTGCTTTGTTAAGCGACCTTGTTTTTGATCATCTCATTCAGCCATGTTATTCATATGGGAGTACACAGTAGTGACAAGGAGATACTGCTTGAAGCTGTTATGTGCCACAAGTCAATGATGAAGTCTTTCAGCTCAAATTTAAACATAAAAGAGATAAAAGGGCACAAAGAGATGAGAAACTGAGAAATGATGTGAATGCATGTTTTCAGAACTTGTAATATGAATATTAGATTTTAAGAGGGCTTCTGAATAGCTAGGAAGTGACGTGCATAAACACACACATGTATATATGTATATATGAATAACCAATAGAAGGGCTAGTATGACATTTGCCCCAGGGCTCTTTGCCTGTGGGGCGCCAACAAGCCGATTTGCCTTTGCCAAGACATTTGAAAACAAGAATAGTGGAGCATAGTCACCCATTCTTCATGCAATTCTTATCCATGCAGTGCGGCATTTTATGAGTTGTTTAAAGTGTCATATAAACATACATTTAAGTTTGTTAGATAAACATTTAAAAAATAAATAAAAGTGAAATATTTTCTGTTGTGGGAAAAGTTGAAAGCAATTATCACTTTTCTTCTCTTACCTATTTTACAGGAGATATTATACAAACAGCATACCGTAATTTAGGAGGTACAGCCAGTGATTAGATATGAGCTGTAAAAAAAAAATTACATATTTAACCTAGTTTATGCTTAGAATGAAAAATGCATTTAAGAATATCATTTTTACATGCACAGTAGAGAAGATCAATCCTTTTAAATTCAATTTTGCCAGTTTTTTTTAACAAATCATGGGTACTCCAATTGCCAAGAAAAGATGAGGTTTCCTAGGACTATATCCAACCACTTTAAATCTCTTTAACACAAACACAGCTTTAGTGATTTCAAAGCAACATCACCATAGAAATGGATGGTAACTCAATTGTAACCAGTAGCCCATTTAATAACACAGTGCACTGGGAAACTTTTCATGTTTTTAACATTAAAACACAGTCCAAAAATGATCCCACTTAGTTATTTATGATCAGGCAGACCATTATGTACAGAACACTGACTCAACTAACGTTGTCGCTGCCAGAGGTAACATCTTCCTGCTGTGACTGAGACAAGTGATGTATAATTTATTCCATAATGCCCTCTGCTTTCTCCCCACTATTATGCTTACTTGCTGGAGGCAAAGGAGGCCTATTTTGGCCTGTGCTTGGCAGCACTACTGGCCGAGTGGATTGTACCAGATGTGGGGGTGCAGATAGTAGCTAAAACATTCTGTGCCATGGCATGGGATCTTTTCATTTATTCCAAAATGTCCATTGTAATTGCTACTTTTTCTTTTACCATACATTTTGTACAGCACTATAATACATTTTTGACAATCTTTTCAACTCCAATTATTCAACCCTTGCCAAAAAGGACATAACAGGAAATATTAGGTAGATACACGTACAGAAAGCAATGTGTTGCAGCAGGCAGGTGTATGGTTGTTAAATTGGACTAGTAAAATAGGTATGCAAAAACAGGTGACTCTCACACCTTGTGAGATGGGTAGTTGTAGTTAAATGTCTGAATTTTGGATAATTTTTCTTTTACAATAACAAAAACAATTATTCAATTCTCTTCATAAAAACTATTGCACAAGAAATACAAAAACTAACTACAGTTGATTAGGATGTGTAAGCACACTGTCTGACACTGATTTCCGATATTTTTTTTCTATTGTGCTTTCTTGATTTTCCTTTTTATTGTATTGAGAATGAAGAAAAAAATATGTAATTCAACTGCAGCATGACAGATACCAGCGCCACCATATCATTTATCTATTATTATTATTATTATTATTATTTATTATTATAGCGCCATTTATTCCATGGCGCTTTACATGTGATAGGGATATACATAACAAAAGCATTTACATAATCTTAACAAAACGAGTCAGCGACTGGTACAGGAGGAGCGAGGACCCTGCCCGCGAGGGCTCACAGTCTACGAGGGATGGGTGAGGATACAGTAGGTGAGGGTAGAGCTGGTCGTGCAGTGGTGTTTACTGCAGGTTGTAGGCTTGTCGGAAGAGGTGGGTCTTCAGGTTCCTCACCCTGAGTCCGTCATTGTGGCAACTGGCACCTCTCCTATGTCTCTCTATACAGGCGGGCAATGACCTCCCAGCATCAAAATTCTAATTCATCGAGTGAGATGATATTTCAGCTTACTTAAAAATTATTGTTCTCTGCAGCACATTAACCTTTCTAAGCAGGACATATCCTGCCAATAACATGACTTTCCATGTAAACAGAACATTTGTATCAATTATATTTTTTGCACACAGAGGTGGGGTCAGGTTGTCTAAGCAGGCTATTAAATGACAGCTGGCTGGCTTCCAAGCAGTTGATACGCGGTTATTTAATGACCGCAGTTGGCCTGTGTAAATGGGTCTCAATGCTTGATTGGCTAAGAGTCATCTCTCCTAACTCCCCCATACACATACAATGCACTCTCTAATGGGAGAACAAAATATTGGACTACAACAAGCCCAATCATTTTCTCCCCCAACATCATAAGTCAGAAGCCCCCTCCCCATACAGTGGTGGCCAAATGCTATGACTAAGGGTCAAATATGATCCGAAACACGTAAGCCTACACATGCTTTTATTTCTGTTGGAATTGCATTTTTTAACGATGGATTAAATAAAGGCTTTTTTTAATTTTTCTACATCGTGTGCTGGAAAACTATTTTTTGCTTTCAGTGGTGGCCAAAAGTATTGGCACCCCTGCAATTCTGTCAGATAATACTCAGTTTCTTCCTGAAAATGATTCCAATCACAAATTCTTTGGTATTATTATCTTCATTTAATTTATCTTCAATGAAAAAACCCCAAAAGAATTGTCCTAAAGCCAAATTGGATATAATTCCACACCAAACCTAGAAAAGGGGGTGGACAAAAGTATTGGCACTGTTTGAAAAATCATGTGATGCTTCTCTAATTTGTGTAATTAACAGCACCTGTAACTTACCTGTGGCACCTAACAGGTGTTGGCAATAACTAAATCACACTTGCAGCCAGTTAACATGGATTAAAGTTGACTCAACCTCTGTCCTGTGTCCTTGTGTGTACCACATTGAGCATGGAGAAAAGAAAGAAGACCAAAGAACTCTCTGAGGACTTGAGAAACCAAATTGTGAGGAAGCATGAGCAATCTCAAGGCTACAAGACCATCTCCAAAGACCTGAATGTTCCTGTGTCTTCCGTGCGCAGTGTCATCAAGAAGTTTAAAGCCCATGGCACTGTGGCTAACCTCCCTAGATGTGGATGGAAAATAAAAATTTACGAGAGATTTCAACGCAAGATTGTGCGGATGGTGGATAAAGAACCTCGACTAACATCCAAACAAGTTCAAGCTGCCCTGCAGTCCGAGGGTACAACAGTGTCAACCCGTACTATCCGTCGGCGTCTGAATGAAAAGGGACTGTATGGTAGGATACCCAGGAAGACCCCACTTCTTACCCTGAGACATAAAAAAGCCAGGCTGGAGTTTGCCAAAACTTACCTGAGAAAGCCTAAAACGTTTTGGAAGAATGTCCTCTGGTCAGATGAGACAAAAGTAGAGCTTTTTGGGAAAAAGCATCAACATAGAGTGTACAGGGAAAAAAAAGAGGCATTCAAAGAAAAGAACACGGTCCCTACAGTCAAACATGGCGGAGGTTCCCTGATGTTTTGGGGTTGCTTTGCTGCCTCTGGCACTGGACTGCTTGACCGTGTGCATGGCATTATGAAGTCTGAAGACTACCAACAAATTTTGCAGCATAATGTAGGGCCCAGTGTGAGAAAGCTGGGTCTCCTTCAGAGGTCATGGGTCTTCCAGCTGGACAATGACCCAAAACACACTTCCAAAAGCACTATAAAATGGTTTGAGAGAAAGCACTGGAGACTTCTAAGGTGGCCAGCAATGAGTCCAGACCTGAATCCCATAGAACACCTGTGGAGAGATCTCAAAATGGCAGTTTGGAGAAGGCACCCTTCAAATATCAGGGACCTGGAGCAGTTTGCCAAAGAAGAATGGTCTACAATTCCAGCAGAGCATTGTAAGAAACTCATTGATGGTTACCGGAAGCGGTTGTTCACAGTTATTTTGGCTAAAGGTTGTGCAACCAAGTATTAGGCTGAGGGTGCCAATACTTTTGTCTGGCCCATTTTTGGAGTTTTGTGTGAAATGATCCATGATTTGATTTTTGCTTCATTCTCTTTTGTGTTTTTTCCTTGCAAGCAAATTAAATGAAGATAATAATACCAACGAATTTGTGATTGCAATCATTTTCAGGAAGAAACTGAGTATTATCTGACAGAATTGCAGGGGTGCCAATACTTTTGGCCACCACTGTACATATTACTTGGTTCTTCCCAAATTGGGGGAGGTGGGGTAACAACTGATTTTTATCTAATTTGGTACTTATAGAGTTTGCGAAGATCCAATAGGTATCCCCTCACTTTCTAAGCAAAAGATCGAATAACAAACAGCAACTTTTTCTCCAGTGGACTTGAGCTGTTCATGTATTATGATGTACATTACCCTGTTGCAAACAACATGAGAAATCCTGGCATGCAGAAACCAGGTCAATACGCTTCCCAGAAATAATCTGGACTCTGCTGTAGAAGTCCTTACGTAGTCCAGTCATTATCATACCCATCAGACTGATTTCTACATAAGTGTTAAACTGACCACAAGTAATGTGCTTTGAAAGTTAATGTTAAAAAATAGACAATTCAGCAGAAATTTAAATACAAGATAGAAATAGATAAGATTAGTATAATTCATTGTGACATCTTGTAAAAAATAAGTGTTGCAGGCAATGATTATATTTGTATTAATTTATACATAGCATAACCTTAAGCCCCCGTCACACTAAGCGAGATTGCTGCTGAGTCACAAGTTTTGTGACGCAACAGCGACCTCAGCAGCGATCTCGCTACGTTTGACACGTAACAGTGACCAGGCCCCTGCTGTGCGATCGCTGGTTATGTCGGAATGGCCTGAACCATTTTTTGATCGTTGAGGCCCCGCTGGGTATCATGCATCGGTGTGTTTGACACCTTACCAACGACTCGTTGGCGACTCAGAACTGAGACACATAGGCGTGCATTTGCGTTGCATCATTATACAGGTCGCTACGAGTCGCCGCATCGTTGCTGCGTCGTTGGGAAGATCTGACTGTTTGACATCTCACCAGCGACCACATAGCGACGCAGCAACGATTCCTGCCAGGTCGTATCGTTGTCGGGATTGCTGTAGTGTCTCTAAATGTGACTATACCTTTACACACACACAAGAGATAAGACACAGACTCAGCAAAGCTAAGGAAATCTATGAAGGTCATGTCTATGGATTACTCAAGATAAGGGTCCATTAGACTTAAATCAACATCTTAAATATATTGCGCTTTAGAAGTATTTGCTTAGCTCTAAGCTCCTCGTGTCAGTAACAGTTTCTAATACCCTGCATATATTCCTTGCCTGAAGAGGTATAACTGAATTTGTATCTGTCTGAGATCTAAAAGACTTTGATGAATTAAACCATTGCTTCTCGGAGTGCACTCGTGTTCCAAATAAGATCACATACAAAAAGCTGAAACTGACAAAAATTGAATTCACGCCTCTGGCAGTAACAACATGTTGAAGACATTTCAATATCGGCAATGTGTTAGGCATTGATAATAATCTACTGTTGTACCAAAAATAATGGTGTGAATGGCATTTCACAACCCGGAGGAAAAAAAATGAAAAGGTTCTTTATTAGACTCTTAGAGAAACTTACAATGCTACATAACACCAACAGCGGACACAGACTGAGGAGGGTCCCTGTGCAAGAACAATATCTGGGGCGAAGAATTCATCATAATGCACAATTCCACTAGCTTTGGAGGTAGATGTGGGCCCCCTTACCTCTTAGGCCCTTGTTTGGCTGCACAGGTTGCACCAGTGGTGTGTCCGCCCGCCCCTCCATAACATAGTCATTATTTCCATGACAACGGTCTGTTTCTTTTTGGTGCATGCTTTTGTTCATAATTAATCTTTCTACCACCATTACAGTAATTATTACCTTTTCACTTATTGGAGTTGTCTAATTTAGAAAACTCATTTTCCTATGTCATATTAACCAATTCTGATCAAATGGTGGAGGATCCTCTGTTCAGAATCTTAATTTCTAGGCCAGATTATACTTTGCACTTACAAAAAAAATCTCTCATTTTGGAGATCATGGCCTACATTACATAGCTAAACCAATTTATTAATAGGTTATGTGAAATGCCTAGTATCCTTGTAGTAAAATAATCTGAACAAAAATTTTTAATTAAGATTTGGCAATTCAGACTCTTAGGGTCACGTTGTGCTATGTGTGACCCGGAAGTGGCTTTTACAATATAAGCCTGCGGAGCATCAGAACGAGACTCCATAGACTTGTAAAGGAGACTTCTGGCTCACACATAAAGCACAGTGTGACTCAGAAAAGTAGCAGAACGGCGCTGGATACCAGAGAAGACGGTGTTAGAGGACTATACTAACACACTGACACTGCACTACACTAATATTTACAAAAGTTTAAGGAATAAAAAATTAATTAGATCTCAAATGAGGGAGGCCCTCTGATAACTCTGAACATTTTATATTTTATAATGGTCTATGTGAAAAAATGAGATTTTCTAAATCAGTCACCCTTTTAAAAACAATAAAACAATTTGCAAAAGAACGACAGAACTAATGAAAAATTTCAGTGCATTGTAGGCTTGGAAAAGGTCCAAGCACAATGGGATGAAACATTGCTGTTTATATGGACAAATAAGTACTATTTTTGTCTTCCTGACACATTCTCTAAGTTTGAGCAGCTGCATTATTCTGGCAACTCAGTTTTCTGAGTCAACCTTCTTTAAATAGTATTTGAGCAGCAATTCTTATTCAAACGAATTATATCGAACGTCAAACCTCGTTAAGTAGTGCGTTACAGCAATTCTTATGCTAATGAATCCTATGATTTGTCATTTTTCCCATTGTTCTCTGTGCATGCGCAAGGGCCATCACCATACTATTAAAGGATCCATTTACATGGTCATAAAAATTCATGTTTACACAGGCAGACCAAAATAAGTGTAACGGGTCTGGGAGGCGGAACCTCTGAGCTACTATACAAGGGGGCGGTCCTTGTAAGGGAGCGGGTGGCGACCAGGGTAGACGGGCAGGCAGTCACAGCAGGTGACCGGGACAGTCTCTGAATGAACGGACAGGAGGTCACGGCAAGTGACCGGGGCAGTCTCTGGATGAACGGGCAGGAGGTCACAGCAAGTGACCGGGGCAGTCTCTGGGTAAAGGATTGGTACGACCTGTGGCGGCTGATGATAGACGTGAGCTCCCAGGTGAGCAGGCGAGAGTCTCTGGATAAACGGGTGGTCACAGCATGTGACGGCGGAGCCTCCAGGAAGACCAACAGACAGGTAGCAGATGAGCGCTCCCAGGTGAGCGGGCAGAAGTCTCTGGACAGGCGGGTGGTCACAGCACGTGACGGCAGAGCCTCCAGGTAGGCTAGCAGACAGGCAGCAGATGAGCGCTCCCAGGTGAGCGGGCAAGCTGGTCCATAGACAGACTGAAAGGAGTTGGAAGGCAGACCGTCGGACCTCAGGCAAGCAGGCAGGTAGCAGATGTGCGCTCCCAGGTGAGCGGGCAAGCTGGTCCTTAGACAGACTGACAGGAGTTGGAAGGCAGACCGTTGGACCTCAGGCTAGCAGGCAGGTAGCAGAATATCAGGCAGGAATAAGACAGCAAGCTGGCAGGAATCTGGCAGGTATCTGGCAGGTAACTGGCAACGGGACCTGAGGGCTGAAGCAGAGTAGTGAACAGTGCTACAACATTGCTCGGGCACCTCCATTTTGGAGGAGGTGCCTTTTATATGGGAGGTCCTCCGGCAATTGGCCGGGGACTCCTTAGGACGGCGCACGCGGTCCCTTTAAGAGAGGGGAAGCGCGCGCGCCCTAAGCACACTGCCGGGGAAGGAGCGCGTGCCGGAAGCAGCGGGGAGAGAAGCGCTGGAGGACGCCGCGCCAGGAGCGGGGAAGTGAGAGGGACGGCGTCTCTGCCTAGAACGGGGCAGAGACGCCGATGCTACAGTACCCCCCCCTTTAGGCCCCCTCTTTTTTTGGCCAGAAAGAAATTTTTCAAGGAGAAGCGGGGCGTTGATGTTCTCCCTGGGTTCCCAAGTTCTCTCCTCAGGACCAAACCCCTTCCAATCTACCAGAAAAAAGGTTTTTCCTCTTACCCTCTTGGAGGCCAGAATACTCTCTACCTCAAAGATGTCATCAGCGGAAACCGGAGCAGGAAGGGTACCTGGATTTTTGGAAAAAAAGTTAAAGACAACGGGTTTGAGGAGAGATACGTGGAAGGAGTTGGGGATCCGTAGGGTGGCCGGGAGTTTTAATTTGTAGGCCACAGGGTTAATTTGCCTGAGGACTTCGAAGGGACCGATGAATCGAGGACCCAACTTGTAGGAGGGTACTTTGAGCCGCACATGTTTGGATGAGAGCCAAACCTTGTCTCCCGGACGGAATTGGGGCGGATCCAGACGTCTCTTATCAGAATATCTCTTCATCCGCTCAGAGGAGAGAAGAAGAGCGGACCTGGTGCTCTCCCAAATGGTAGAAAATTCGCTGACAAAAGACTCCGCAGCAGGGTTGTCCACAGAAACGGAGACAGAAAGTGGAATCCGGGGATGTTGGCCACCGACTATAAAGAACGGGGATTTGGAAGAGGATTCGCTGTCATGGTTGTTATAAGAGAACTCGGCCCATGGTAGGAGATCCACCCAGTCCGAGTGGTGAGCATCAATGAAGTGCCGGAGGTAGCTGGTCAAGATCTGATTGATCCGCTCCACTTGACCATTGGACTGAGGGTGGTAAGCGGAGGAGAAGTCCAGGGTAATGTCCAGCAGCTTACATGTGGCTCTCCAGAAGCGTGAGGTGAACTGAACCCCACGATCCGACACGATGTGGGGAGGCAGACCATGGAGACGGAAGATGTGGCGGATAAAATCTTTAGCCAGCTCGGGTGCAGACGGGAGACCAGGCAGGGGAATGAAGTGGGCCATCTTAGAAAAACGGTCAGCGACAACCCAAATGACAGTGCAACCGGCAGAAACTGGAAGGTCGGTGATAAAGTCCATAGCGATGTGTTGCCAAGGAGCAGCAGGTACGGGAAGGGGCAGGAGATGGCCGGCAGGTAGATGTCGGGGAACTTTGTTACGGGCACAGGATGAACAGGCCGGGACGAAGTCTACCACGTCCCTACGCAGGGTAGGCCACCAGTAATGCCGGGTAATAAGTTGGAAGGTCTTCTTTTGGCCAGCATGGCCAGCTAGTTTAGAAGAATGTCCCCAGCGAAGAACCCTCTCCCGATCTGGCACAGCTACGAACGTCTTACCGGGTGGAAGACGAGTCAGATCCAAGGGGGCCACATTCATCACTTTGGAGGAGTCGATGATGTGCGTAGGTTCCTCCTCTTGATCGGAGGACAGGAAGGACCGGGACAAGGCATCAGCTTTGACGTTCTTGTCCGCCGGACGGAAATGAAGAATGAAGTTGAAGCGGGCAAAAAACAACGACCACCGGGCCTGGCGAGGATTGAGTCTCTGGGCATTTTGGAGATATGCCAGGTTTTTGTGATCCGTGTAGATAATTACCGGGTAGAGAGCCCCTTCAAGCAGATAGCGCCACTCCCCCAGTGCCAATTTGATGGCTAGCAATTCACGGTCTCCTATGGAGTAGTTGCGCTCCGACGAGGAGAAGATTTTGGAGAAGAAGCCGCATGTTACCATTTTCCCGGTAGAAGATTTTTGGGTGAGCACCGCTCCGGCTCCGGAGGAGGAGGCATCAACCTCCAGGTAGAATTGTTTATTACAGTCCGGACGGTGCAGGACGGGAGCAGAGGCGAAGGCTTTCTTTAGGGAAAGGAAGGCCTCCTCGGCTTCA
The DNA here is from genome assembly GCF_046119375.1 of Phyllobates terribilis. Classification (NCBI taxonomy): domain Eukaryota; kingdom Metazoa; phylum Chordata; class Amphibia; order Anura; family Dendrobatidae; genus Phyllobates; species Phyllobates terribilis. The sequence goes on along the minus strand of NW_027362762.1, from coordinate 417,595,595 downwards.
GGCGACCATGTCCTGGGGTTAGCCCCCTTACGGGTAAGTGCAGATATGGGAGCAGTCCGAGACGAGAAGTGTGGGATGAAAAGACGATAGTAATTAGCGAAGCCCAGGAATCGCTGTATCGCCTTCAAACCTTCAGGACGAGGCCATTTTAGAACGGAAGAGAGCTTCTCGGGATCCATTTGCAGACCTGTTTGGGAGATAACATAGCCCAAGAACGGAAGGGAGGTCTGATCGAAGAGGCACTTCTCGTATTTGGCATAAAGGTGGTTCTGCCGAAGCCTAAGCAGGACCTGACGAACATCCCTCCGGTGTGTGGGGAGATCCGGAGAGAAGACCAAGATATCGTCCAGGTATACCACTACGCAGGAGTACAGGAGGTCACGGAAGATGTCGTTGACTAGTTCCTGAAAGACCGCGGGAGCATTACAGAGACCGAAGGGCATCACAAGGTACTCGTAGTGACCGTCCCGGGTATTGAATGCCGTCTTCCACTCGTCTCCTTGACGGATACGGACCAGATTATACGCTCCTCGTAGATCCAGCTTGGAGAAGATCCTGGCGCCCTTGAGACGGTCAAACAATTCGGAGATGAGTGGCAGGGGATATTTGTTTTTTACCGTGATGAGATTGAGTCCTCTGTAGTCAATACAGGGACGTAGCGAGCCGTCTTTTTTTTTGACAAAGAAGAATCTGGCTCCAGCCGGGGAGGTAGATTTTCGGATAAATCCCCTAGCCAGATTCTCTTCAATGTACTCAGACATGGCCCGGGTCTCGGCTGCAGACAACGGGTAGATACGCCCACGGGGAGGAGTGGTACCAGGTACCAGGTCGATCGGGCAATCGTATGGCCTATGGGGTGGCAACGTCTCAGCTTCCTTCTTACCGAAGACGTCCGCATAGGGCCAGTAGGGAGCCGGGAGACCAGGTAAGTTAGCTGGAGTAGGCTGAGGGCGAAGTGGACAGACCGGGACCAGGCAGGTCCTATGGCAGTCAGGACCCCATCGGAGTACTTCACCGGACCGCCAGTTCAATACGGGTTCATGTGTCTGGAGCCAAGGTAAACCTAGCAACAGGGAGTGAGAAAGTCCGGACAGCACATGGAATGAGATCTCCTCAGAGTGCAGCATTCCCACCTGCAGGGTTATGGGTTCAGTGACGAGCAGGATGGTCTCCGAGAGAAGTCTTCCATCCACGGAGGCGACTGACAATGGTTCAGCCAGGGACTTGGTGGGAATATGGTATCTCTCTACCAGAGACTGGGAGATGAGGTTTCCAGCAGCTCCAGAATCCAGATGGGCGAGTTCAAAGAGACGGTTCTCTCCCCAAGCAATAGAGACCGGTAAGGTCAGAGACGGAGAGGGCTTACTTTTGTCTAGGACGACCTCTCCGAGTTGTCCTAGACACTGGCGTTTCCCGGCTTTTCCGGGCAGGAACGGATGAAGTGCTTCATACTGCCACAATAGAAACAGCTTCCCTCGGCTCGGCGAGATTCTTGGCGAGAACCGACCATCTTGGTCTGGTCGACCTGCATAGGCTCAGGAGAGTGTACCTGAGGAGAGACGGAGGGAGTGACAGGTTTCTGAAAAGTAGGAGCTAGACGTGGAAACCTCCTCTCACGGGTGACCTCTTTGGAACGCTCCTGGAACCGTAGGTCAATCCGGGTGGCAAGAGTTATTAGGTCATCGAGAGTGGTAGGAATGTCCCGACCGGCAAGTTCATCTTTAATACGGCCGGACAGACCCTCCCAGAAGACGGATACCAGAGCGTCATTATCCCAGGCCAGCTCCGAGGCAAGGGTACGGAACCGTATGGCATATTGGCCCACGGTGAGACTTCCCTGACGGAGGCGTAGCAGTGATGATGTGGATGAGGTCTTCCGTCCGGGTTCATCGAAGACTTTCCGGAAAGCCGTGACAAAGGCAGGCAAGTCGGACACCAGGGGGTCTCCTCTCTCCCATAGAGGATTTAGCCAGGCCAGGGCCTCCCCGGTGAGATGGGACATGATGAAGGCAATTTTGGCCCGGTCGGAGTTAAACTGGTGAGACAGGAGTTCAAAGTGCAGGGTGCACTGATTTATGAAGCCCCGAGCCTGGGCAGAGTCGCCTCCGAAGCGAGGAGGTGCAGAAAGCCGGGGTCCGGGGTAGGATACCATGTTATTAGTGGGCAGTGGAGCTGCCGGATTGCGAGTCATGGCACTGGCGGTGGTTGCAGGCAGAGCCGTCAGAGTGTCCAGGCGAGAATTGACATTCCGCAGGTGACCCAGGATGGACTCCTGTTGGGACCTCTGACGGGACAGTTCATGACACAGGTCCGAGAGCGAGGGAGCTTGGGTGCCACCGGGTTCCATGGCCCGAGCAAACTGTAACGGGTCTGGGAGGCGGAACCTCTGAGCTACTATACAAGGGGGCGGTCCTTGTAAGGGAGCAGGTGGCGACCAGGGTAGATGGGCAGGCAGTCACAGCAGGTGACCGGGACAGTCTCTGAATGAACGGACAGGAGGTCACGGCAAGTGACCGGGGCAGTCTCTGGATGAACGGGCAGGAGGTCACAGCAAGTGACCGGGGCAGTCTCTGGGTAAAGGATTGGTACAACCTGTGGCGGCTGATGATAGACGTGAGCTCCCAGGTGAGCAGGCGAGAGTCTCTGGATAAACGGGTGGTCACAGCATGTGACGGCGGAGCCTCCAGGAAGACCAACAGACAGGTAGCAGATGAGCGCTCCCAGGTGAGCGGGCAGAAGTCTCTGGACAGGCGGGTGGTCACAGCACGTGACGGCAGAGCCTCCAGGTAGGCTAGCAGACAGGCAGCAGATGAGCGCTCCCAGGTGAGCGGGCAAGCTGGTCCATAGACAGACTGACAGGAGTTGGAAGGCAGACCGTCAGACCTCAGGCAAGCAGGCAGGTAGCAGATGTGCGCTCCCAGGTGAGCGGGCAAGCTGGTCCTTAGACAGACTGACAGGAGTTGGAAGGCAGACCGTCGGACCTCAGGCTAGCAGGCAGGTAGCAGAATATCAGGCAGGAATAAGACAGCAAGCTGGCAGGAATCTGGCAGGTATCTGGCAGGTAACTGGCAACGGGACCTGAGGGCTGAAGCAGAGTAGTGAACAGTGCTACAACATTGCTCGGGCACCTCCATTTTGGAGGAGGTGCCTTTTATATGGGAGGTCCTCCGGCAATTGGCCGGGGACTCCTTAGGACGGCGCGCGCGGTCCCTTTAAGAGAGGGGAAGCGCGCGCGCGCCCTGAGCACACTGCCGGGGAAGGAGCGCGTGCCGGAAGCAGCGGGGAGAGAAGCGCTGGAGGACGCCACGCCAGGAGCGGGGAGGTGAGAGGGCCGGCGTCTCTGCCTAGAACGGGGCAGAGACGCCGATGCTACAATAAGCAATATACACTGAGCGATCTACACTAGATCTACACTAGATCGCTCAGTGCACATAGGCTGCCATTGTTCTCAGCAGCACAAGTCCTGTTTACACAGGGTGATGCACTGCCAAGAACAGTGATTTTTTGCGCTGCACAAAAGCTCATATCACCTGATGAGCGAGCATTTTATTCGTTCATCCAGTGAGCAGCACCCTGCTTACACAGCAAGAAAATCGTGAAATTATTTTAACAATGCTCAGTCTCAATGATCTTACTCTTTAAGTGCAGTGTAATGTAGACTGCACAGTGTTGTGCATTGAGCTCATTACAATAGTGTAACCCTATATATGCCATAGTGCTTTATGTATATTTTGGTTGTAAATACACATGTTTATTTTTGTTCTATTTGTATTTCTTGTTGGCAGCTGCGCACGTGTAATTTCTGCATTGCCATGACGCTGTAGTAACCAGTATACTATCTTTTGCGCCTGTACGTATCAGTGTTAGGATTCTTGATGATTCTTGTTTTTAATTAGCAATGATTACTTGTTCTCATACAAATGTTTAACGGCCCAATATTGCCTCTGGGTGCATAGTCCCAATCTTTTATGTTATGCCTATGTCCATGAGCATTACTTATTTCATGCTCTGTACCATGCGTATTACAAATCTAGCACCTATGTCCGAATACTGACTTCTGGGCTCTGCCAGATGTTGATACAGCTCCATCTTTTCTTACACTAGAAATATGGCCACATATAAGTAGAAGGCTTGAGATCATATAGTCTTTATAAATATACCACTAAATATTTTACTGCGACGTCTGAGGAAGCTTTGTAAACAGCGATACACGTTGGGAGCCTTGCCTGCTGCACACATTCCTCTATCCTCTCCTAAACATACTCCCTTTTACTTATGGTTCACATGGATTTTATAATAAAATGTATTGAATACATCTTTTTCTATTTTTTTTCCAATATTAGCTTTTGTGTATACACTTGTGTGTGACACTGTTGCTCCAGGTTTCCAGTACACTTACAGATGTTGCCAAATTTACCTTAAAGGAGTTGTATACTACTTTTATCCTCAGGACTCAGGATAGGTCATCAATATCAGATTGGTTAGGATGCGACACCCAGCACCCCCACAAAATCAGCCATTCCCAATGCCAACGGCGAGCGAAGGTAATTAGTTACAGAACATCACAGCAAAGCACATCTCCATCAACTCTATAGTGTCAGCTTCTATTCATTTGAATGGGGCAGATGTGCAGTACCCTGTCGTTGCCATTATACTGTTAATGGAGCTTCACAGCTCCGCAACTAAGCACATCCGGCCGCCGGCAGCAGCATGAACAGTTGATTGGTGAGGTTGCAGGGTTTTGAAACTCCACCAATCTGGTATTGATGACCTATCCTATTGGTAGGCCATCAAAATAAAGGTAGTGGACAAACCCTTTAGTATAGGCAACATAGCACTGGGATATTAACACAAAAACAAAGTGTAATTTGACTGTGGTCAATGGCTGGTGCTTTGAAAAGTTATCTTAATTTTCTTGAGAGAAATAATATTCTCTACAAATTATCAAGATGGTACATTATTTGTCAAGCCTTGGCTACATTTGTCTATCTCTCCCTCTTTATCATTTGTGCATTTGCACTTTTGTAGTCTGTAGCACTCAGTACTTTGCCAGTTAGTTAGAGTAATTTTACAGTGTAGTAGGCTGTTTTATGGGGGTTCTTTTTGGTGGGGAAGTGGGCCAGCACACTGCAGGTGTAACACAGATTATTTTTTGTCCTGTTTTCATTTATATGTTTTTAATAGTGATGAGCGAGCATGCTCGTTACTCGAGATTTACGAGCATACTCTGGTGTTTCCCGAGTATCTTCAGTGTGCTCGGGTGTTATGTTGGCCTGTGTACATGATTTGCGACTGTTTGACAGCTTTAATACATGTGAGGAATGCCTATTTCTTAGGCATTCCTCACATGTATCAAAGTTGTCAGTCACAAATCATGCACACAGCGTGACTAAAACATAACACCCGAGCACGCTGAAAATACTCGGCAAGCACCCGAGCATGTTTGTCGAAAGGGTTAACAGAACATACTCGCCCATCACTAGTTTTTAGGTGTTTTTATTTGGTTGCACACTAGCTTTTATTTTATGCTGCTTTACTTTTTGCACATAACTGCCTATTTTAACAAAGCCACAGGTTGTCACATCTAATCTGGTACTCTTGGTCAACAGAGCATGTCAGTCACTAAAGCCTTGTATGAAGTGTTATATTTACTGGATATATAAGGTCAGACGAATAAGCTAAGCATACTCTGGGCGCAATTCATTAAGACTCATATTTTGTACACTATTCTTAATGTAGGGAGTTTGGGGTAAGATAAACCAAGCGTATTGAAAGGTTGTCTGTCTCTTCCCATGCTCTTCCCACTTTCCAAAAAGTTGTCAGAGCTGCCTGGGACTGGAGAAAAATGCCAAAAAAATGCAATTTTGTTGTGCAAGTGTGAGTTGTGCAAACATGTTGCAAAGTTTGCAAGCAGTTTTATGTCATAATTCTGGCAAAAAAAATCTTCATTAAAACGGGGCCTATGTGTTTTACTCCAGGATGGCTGTCATTATATTGCATATTTCTTATGTAAATGCACATACTTATTTTGCTTAGCAATATTTAGATTTGTCTTTGAAGTTATATTTTGTTGTCATATTTTTTGTATAAAGAAACCATTGCAAATCTCCTACTAATTTTGCCACTAGTGTGTCTGCAAGAGAAGGTGAACATTGACTAGCAAACATATCTCTGGGCTGTTATTTTACATAATGTAGGTGCTAGAGTATTGAGAAACCTCAAAAACTTGAAAACTCTGGGTGGGAAGAAAAATCTAATTTTCTCTAGTGTGTAATGGATTAATAAGGTCCTGCATTAGACATTTTAGACATCATCCCATTATGCTGTACATGAATACATTTCTAGAGAGCCTCTAGAGAGTTTTAACCACTATGCAATAGATATTTACAGTTTTTAGGGACACCATTTTCCTAATAAATCTAGCCAGGTAGTAAAAGTATTGTTTCACAGTATGAAATAATCAATAGTGAATTGTGGTGTCCAAAGGTCTAAACATTGCAAAATATTGCAGTTGGCTACATTGTCTAGTGTAGTTATAAACATAAAGGGAACCTGTTAGCACGTCTTACATATGGACGTGGTGGTATTGCTGTATAGATACTTGTCTCCTAAAAAAAATGAATAATTTTTTGTAGACAATAGATGTGCCCGTTATGAGAAATCAAGTATAGAAGCCATATGCAAAGCAAGTTGGAAGTGCACTGGGGGCGTTGTCAATGCAGTTGGAAGAAATGGTTCAATTGTATTGTCATGCCCCAATGTACTCTTGACCTAATTGCATATGGTTTCTAAGCTAAATTTCTTATGACAGGCACTTTTGAATTTATACAAAAGCAGTATCCTTTTAATTGTAGAAAAAGCGCTTCAACAGGCAAACCACTACTTCCATATCTAAAAATGTTCTGACAGCTTCCCTTTAAAGGGTCTACACGGGGTTAGAAAAGCATGTCTGCTGTCTCTAAAAACAGTGCTACACCTTTCCTTGGTTGTGTTTGATATTACAGTTCAGATCCACTTAAAAAGTAACTGTCATTATAATTTTTATTTCATAAATCAATAGTACATATAAAAATAAGATTGAATATTTCAGAGAAATCTGCTTCTTTTGTCACCAGGACTTATCATTCATTCCCAAAATTCTCAATGCACAGGTAAAATTTGTATTCAGTGAAGACAGATTGTTACATTTCTGAGATAGGAGATGGCAGTTGGTACTGATAAGATTGTATGTAGAGACTGGGGGGTTTAGGGGAGAGGCTTGAGATAGAGCTCCTCCCCTTATGGTCTACATAGAATCTTATCAAAAAGCCAAGCAATGTGAACTGAGGTCTAAGATGGTAGACATGCAAGAAATAGGAGCATGTTCACACTAGCAAAAAGAAACAAAACCTACAAAAGACAAAAATATATCTCATACCCTACCATCATTATATATAAATGTAAAGCAAAGTTGCATAATAAATATAGGGTACTTAGTGAACTATTTTTGATCAAAAAAAGTATACAAGCCGTCCCACCAGCGGCAAGGTGACCCTAAATTGGGACGGTACCTATACTGTCTATATTAAAAACCTTACTGTATATCAAAGTTGAAGTAATGCATATAAAAGGGTAGACAAATAGGACCGGGTCCCAACTCCAGATCACCCAGGCCCGTGGTAAGCTACATATATACTAATCAGCTCAACAAAGGGGATGCCACACCCTTAAATTGCACAGAATGCAAACAAGACAAAAAACCAAGCAATGTGAACTGAGGTCTAAGATGGTAGACATGCAAGAAATAGGAGCATGTTCACACTAGCAAAAAGAAGCAAAACCTACAAAAGACAAAAATTATCAGTACCAACTGCCATCTCCTATTTCAGTAATTAAAAAATCTGTCTTCATTGAAGACAGATTTTATCTGTGAATTGAAAATTTTGAGAATCAATTAGAAGTCTAGGAGGAGAAAGAAGCAGATTTGCCTAATAAATATATTGCAAAGTTGTTTATTTTCATGTGTACTATTCATTTATGAAAGAAAAAATAAAATGACTCTATAACTTACTCTTTAAGTAAATGGGGTAAGGCTGCAATTCTACACACATTATGTTGAAGGTGTTTTGCTCTTGTTGAAAGAAAAAATTCTGTTTAAAGCAGTGGTGCAGTGCATGCCAATAATCAAATATAGATAGTTTTTAGTGGAGTTGTTCCATACATATGATCCCTATCCACTTCTTTATTATTGTATATTGACATCATAGATTGGAGTCTGTTTGCTGTGTTCAGGAGCCAGAGCAAAGATACACTAGCAAACTTACTCTAGTTATCTAAATTATCCGTTAGTTTAGCTGTCTGTCGGTACCCATTGCAATAACTGGATTTCCATAGTAAGTATATGTATGAGTTAAAAAAATGTAAAGTAGTTTAATGGCGAATAATAAAAGTCTTAAAATTAAAATTAACTACTTCATACTCAATAAAAAAAATGATATAAAAAGGACGAAGGAGCTCACATAGTTCAATTCATTAGAAATTCAGCTTTTGCTTAAAACAACGACATCATTCTTCCAACTTCTCTAATAGCTTTTTAATACCAGTTCCAAGACGGGCAGTGTTGTACAAACTGCATTACAATCACTGGTGATTTCAACAGAACTAAGGAGGGTCTACATCATATTGAATGTAGACAACCTACGAAAACAGGACTCTAAGCCAGTGCTTGCTCTGATTTATGCACATTTTAAATAAGGTAGCACATTTGCTATTATGATTATATGCGGTGCTGCCAGCAGTCCGTGAGGAGCTAGTATTCTTGAATGCTATAAATCCCCAGCAGCCCAGAACAACATGGACTTTCATTTATCTCAGTGTTGTTCTGCATTTCTGTAAGGTCAGAAAAGATTTAAGTTTTGTTTGATCTCTTTAAACATGAAACCATAAAATCTCATATGTAAATGAGAAGAACAGCAAAGAGCACTAGGCAAATGGTTTTACTGCTAAAATACTCTCTTTAGGCTTACACACTGGCCTCATCCATTAAAACATGAGTGGCTTTTCATGTTTTAAGTGTTGTAAAAGGTTGATGGTCTTACTTGTTATAAAAAGAAGAAATCACTCTACTGCTCAACTCGTGAATTCCGAATACAATGCCATACCTGCACAATATGATCTCAAATCACTGAGCAAACGGCATGAGGGACGGCATATATAAGTCTAAATATTTACTGTGATTTTGTAGTTTTTTTTATAGTCCTATAACCTGACTGGTTACATATTTGAATTGGGTTTCACTAATGTTTGACCACAGTTTTTTGTGAGAGGTGTATAGTATCAGCTTACTTAAGGAGTACCCATCACCAGTATGGGGCTGCTATTTTTATTTAAGAAGTCAGTGGGCAGCCAAAGACTGCTGAATATTATAGCTATAACTTATTATCAAAATTGCCAGAAATGGCCCTAATACCCCCTTTAAATACCTGACTTTACCTAGAAAGAACTTTTGGGTTGTGGGGTCACAGAGTGGGATCCCTCAACCCTCCATGGCCTACTTCATTGTGAAAGATTAAGATCTCACCTGTTGCTATGAGATCTCACACTTTGCACTAAGTCTTCGATTTTGCATCTTTTTCGAAGCGGTTACCGAACGGTAATGTCATCAGTAGTGATGGGCAAACCCGAACAGTAAAGTATGAGGCCCGTATTAAACACCTAATTAAATAATTAATTAAATAAATAAATAAATTAAAAACAGCTTGGGATCCCCTCATTTTTGACAACCAGGCAAGCTAAAGCAGACAGCTGGGGGCTGGTATTCTCAGACTGGGAAAGGGTAAAGGATATTGGCCCTCCCCAGTCTTAAAATAACAGCCCACAGCCACCCCAGAAATGGCGCATCTATTAGATGTGCCAATTCTGGCACTTTGCCCTGCTCTTCCCACTTGCCCTGGTGTGGTGGCAAGTGAGGTAATAGGTTTGGGGTTAACGTCAGCTTTGTATTTTCAGCTGACATCAAGCCCAGGGGTTAGTAATGGAGAGGCATCTGTAAGACTCTCCCATTACTAATCCCATAGTCAAATTGTAAATAAAAACACAGCCAGAATAAAATCCTTTAATTGAAATAATGACACAAACTCATTTTTTGATATAAAAATAAAAAAGCAAAGTTATACTCACCTTTACGCCTTGTCCATTGAAGTCTATGTCCCCTGTAAAAAAAAGAAAAATAATAAACAACCATATGCCTCACCTGTCCAATGTGAAGATAATCCTCTGATGCCCATAATTAACAACCGTATCCCTCACTTCTCCGGCATGAAATTAATCCATTCTTTTCCACGCTGTAATCCATCTGTGCGACATTTTTGTTTTCAAAATGAACAGTGGCATGATGCAAGCGTTCATGCTGAAAACCAGGGGAGAATGAGCTGCTCCGAGTGGACCAATGACCTGCGGTGACCTCAATTACATCACCGTTAGCACCATGAGAAAAGTTTTCTGTGCTTGCACTCAGCTCAGTGAGGTCACCGCACTTCACCGTGAGAAAATTCTCAAGGTGCTAGTGATGATCTCACTGAGCTCAGCTCACTTCCTAATAATCTTACCGCTAATCAGAGCCCGTGTTTTCTGCACTGTCATGCAGATGACTGAGGGAAACAACGGATGTTCGGGCCCCCCATCCAAACCAAACATTTTTAGATGTTCGACCGAGCCCGCCGGACCCGAACATCCACGGGTTCACCCATCACTAGTCATTAGAGATGTTACCAATGAGTAACTGCTTCATATTGGATGCGGCACTGTTGGATTAGTGCAGTGCGCAAGATCTCATGATAAAATGTGAGATCTTGAGTTTTGACAGCTAGGGGTGCCATGCAGGGATCCTAAAGCCAGGAAATTGTGACAGACTTTTGCTACAAAGATGGAAACTTAAGGGGAGCATTATGGACACTTCCTACCATTTTTGATAGTTATATTTAGAAAAATCATCAATCTGTGGCTGCCCACTGATTTCTTAAAAAAAAACGTCAGCAGCAACGGCACAGACTGGTGATGGATACTTTTCAAATGGTTGTTAAGAAGATATAATTCCATGTCAATCATTGTATCCTATTTGGCAGAGGATTATAAATCCCCCTTCAGTGTGCAGTTGTAACAGGATACCTAGCAGCTGCAGGAGGGGGGGGTCAAGAGACTGTGAGTGACAAATATCCCACCTCTAGCCAGCTCTCTCAGGACAAAAGGCCTGCTGCCATGTGGTCCCAAGCCATGTGGGTTTCCTTTAGTTAGACAGATAGGAATTTCACAACGAGTTATGGAAATAGTATACGTCTTAGCCATACATCAAATAGATTTTTGAAATCCCATAGTGAATGTCCACCTGAGTCTCAATCCAGTCTAGCACATAGGGATAGGGAGATACACAGTGCAGCCATTTGGAAATCCACAGGGCCACTATGTTTAGTCTCCACGTGTATCAGGGGTCCGACTGGATCCGATGACACCAGAACCGGCTCCTTAGGACCGTCCAATAAGGAGTTATGACCCATCTTAGTTTCTGGAGTTTCTAGCTGCTAGAAGCCAAAGGTGGAGATTAGGGTCCAGCCCAGGGGGCAGAAGGTGGGGGACCCAGGGGGTTAAAAAGCTCCTGCAGCTCTTGGCCTATTGCTTTTTCTCTGGGAGGTTGCGATGACACATCGTGAGGGAGATGTCACGCCACAGAGGGGATCACAGGCCTCCCATGTGGCAGCCCTCCTCCGCAAGCCAGGCCTTTCATCTGACTGGTAACAGACTCTTAATATCTGCATACTTTTGTACCACTACTATTATGCTTGCATCTCTGACCATTATGTATGTATAACCCTTATGTATATAGTGTATTGTCTAGTGTGCCCTTAAGGCAATTAAATATATAATTTAACCTTGAGCTGCTCTTTTATCTCGATCCACGAATCCACAAGTCCGTTGTTCGGTTCAACTCACATGCTACCAGGGCTGGTTTCTGGCCCAATATAATAGTTGAAAAATATACAAAAAAGTTAATTTCTGCTCACCACCTCCTGGAGCGCATGAATCCTGCTGTGTGGCAAGTTTTCAGAACTTAGATCCATGGATCTATGTCAATGATTAGGACGCACTGCTTTGCGTCGAAACGCATATGTTTTTAATGTCTGGACTGTGACTTAATGGATTTCATACCATTTGAAGTTATGAAATAAATGAAGAATGGATTTTTAATGGACTTATAGCGCTGGACTTATTCCTTTCTAAGTTCTGACAATATAATTGTTGTTACGGACCAGGGCTTATGTCTAATTGGCACTGGTGGCTTCTCTACCGGGCTGATAAGGTTCTGTTTCACTGGGGTCAGTTAGAGGGGCCTCTCAGCCTGTCAGGGGTGTGAGCGAGTGTGGTGCCACGTCAGTGACTGAGTGGGCCACCTCTTCTCACTCCCAGTACCTTCCTAAACCCCTGAGGACAGGGAGTATCTGTGTAGAACTGTACCAATCTGACCTTACGTGTTCCCGAGGGTGTGCGGAATGTCATGTTGGTGCAAAGTGCGGATCCGTATCACATGATATGGCTGATGTAATGGCAACATCAGGCGGAAGGCGTGGTGGAGATCCTTCACATGTAGTGGCAGCGGTGGGTTTCCTCTGAATCTCTCCGGTGCCATTCTTCACAGTTGTTCACTATTTATAAACATTTAAAAAAAGGGCCCATGGCTGTTCTAAAAAACCATACCTGCCAGGTACCTGTCGCTCCTCCAAGCTGCTGTCCTTATCCATCGACAGTTTCCTGGCTTTCTCTACTGGAGAGTAGCAGCATGTGACTTCCGTGGCTAATAACAATTGTGTGGTGGCGCAATAAGGGAAATTTCTATTGCCTAGGAGCACAAAGTGAGACATTATTACTCTGTGGGGGCACAAAGTGGGACATTACCACTGTGGGAGTACAAAGGGGAACATTACTATTGTATACGGAGCACAAAAGGGGTATTGTTACAGTGGGGGGACACAAAGTGTGCACTATTACTGTGTGAGTTTGTAGCACCCTGAGGATTCGGCTGCTACAGGAGTATTGCACCTCAACCCAGAGGTGTGATATTCCACTCCCGGGTAAGGAAGGAGTGTGGAACTGAGCTCAGATAGACTGCATGCACTACATACATCCCATTCCAGAGGAGCAGGCCGACGGCACTCCCACTTAGAAATGTGCAGGTGCGACCGAGCCTGTTCCTGGCTGGAGTGGGAGGGGGGAGGAACATCCCATGTAGTGTAGGGGCAGATAGGGGGAGCAGTCTGGGTAGTGTTAGGAGCTCATTGGGTGCTGGTCACCTGAGCTCACACATAGAGGGTGTATATAAGGTGGGCACCATCAAAGATCAGGGTCAGACGCAGAGGACAAGTCAGATGCAGAGAGTCAGAAGGAGAGAACAAGTCTTCTGCAGAGGAAGTCAGCCTGCAGCAAGGGAGCAGAGCAGACCTGAGCCTGAAGAGTGAGAGAGTGGAGTACAGAAAGACCCAGAGGGGGACAAAGAAGGGACCCAAGAACCCAAATCAGATCACCGGGTGAGGAGTCAGCAGAAGGGTACCGGAACCCAAGCTGGTGGGGGTAAAGACATTCCCCAGCCAGAGACCGGAGACCGTGGGCAGTGTCTGTCACGGTCACCCACTACATTCACCCTGAAGGCACACCACACGGAGGGTCAGGGAACCTGAGGCCAAAGGTTGCCCAACAGAAGGCCCGAGGGAGCTGGATTTAGGTGAATCACTGGTGGGGACGGCTGAAGAGAGGACAGAGAGAGAGAGCTCAGGGCCACGCTCCGGACTTGTTTGGGGGTTGGCCGGATCCAGGACCTGGTGGTCGCAGCACGGCTCGGGTGGTCACTTGGAGCTAGAGTGACCCGTATAACAACTGCAGTAAGTAAAGACCCTTAACTGCACAACCCGAGTCTGTCATCATTACCGGCTGCACCGCACCACCACAACCCCCATCCTCTGCGCCTGTCCCCTCTGAGGCTATACCCTTCCCGTTGGGGGTTATCCCACCAAGCCGCGCACCCACCATCAGCCTCAGCGGACCCAGCAGCAGCGGCGGCCACAGTGACCGCATCACAACGGGTGGCGTAGTCGACAAAACGAACTTTAATAACATCAGTAAAGACTGCCACATAACACTGAGCTTGACGCCCTGGGCACGGGACCGGGTCACAGCCGCTCGGAGACTACAACCCCCCATCTGATCCGGTGCCGGGTATTCCCCTCAAAAAGGAATATGTCCCAGGGGGCGCGTCAACTTTGGCGTAGTCGGCAGGATTACGTGCCCGCAACACCCGGGTACTGCGTGCCTGAAGAAAAGTGCAAGTTTACCTCAGAAAGAAGTCTCCCGCCGGTTCCGGAGGGTCCACGCCATCGGACTCCATCACCAGTCGTTTCCCGCCGATTGTCCGCCATTTCCAGCTTGTTCCCGCCATCTGCAGAGTTTCCCGCCACTGGGCGACGCTTCCCGCCAAAACCGCAGATTTCCCGCCTTGGAAGAGCAGCGGACGCCATTATGGGCGTGCCAAAGGAGAGCAAGAGGCCACCTCCCATCGTGGGCCGGGACAGAAAATGGCGCCAAAAGTGGAAACCGCCCCCACCAACAGAGACTGTGATGCTGGAGGTGTCTGTCAGCGTGAAAGAACTCCCCCTGGAGCTGACAGTCACCGAGTTGCCCCGGGACCGCCCTCGAAGTGGGAGGAGACGAAAGAAAAGAGAAAAGATGGGTGTCGCTTGGAGCAGTCTAGAACGAGCGCACCCGGAGGCAAGAGGTCTAATGAGGAGTAGCGGAGAAGCTCACCCGGAGTCGAGGAGAGAAAGAGTAGACCCGGGGATGGAGCGGCAGCAGAGCAGCACCGGCCCGCTGGCCAGGAGCCTGCTGGAGGAAGAAGGAGGAGAGCAGAGCAGCACCGGCCCGATGGCCAGGAGCCTGCCGGAAGCAGAGCAGAGCAGCACCGACCCGATGGTCAGGAGCCTGCTGGAGTCAACAACCCCGCTAGGCTTAGCGGAGATCCTGGCGCAGCTTCCCCGAGATCGGGAGTGCGCGCGGAGTGCCCTGGAGGGCCTCGCGGGAAGGATGGCCCGAGTGCAGAGGGAGATCCTGGCGGAGTGGGGCCGGGAGATGGCCCAGCAAGCTGGAACCTGTCCACCTAACCCGCTCCCTTGGAAGAAGACATCGACTGCCTCTGCGGATGACGCGGGAGGACCCAAGGCCGGAGACGGCGCAGAAGAGGGAGCGAGACGCATGGCAGCAGGTAAGGGGGATGCCTATACCCCATACCGGAAGACCGCTTACCTGCCCCAGCTCCCCGTCGCAGAGCCCGAAGGTCCCCCGGCCGTACCCGAGACCGCCATGACACCGCCACCGACTAGGCCCCGACCGGAAGCCGCCGTCGCGACCCCGATGACGTCACGCATCGTGACCCGGAGCGTGGCGCCGGAAGAGGAGCCTCCGGCCTGGTCACAGGGCCTAGCATTTCCGGGCGCCGCATCCAAAGCAGAGCCATCTACCTCCGCGGAGCCTCCGGCCTGGTCGCAAGGCCAGGTAACCCAGGGCGCCGCCGTCCTAACGGTGCCCTTCACCTTCCAGGTGCCCCAGGCCTGGCCGCAAGGCCTGGGCAACCCGGGCGCCACCACCACCGCGCCCGCGCCCGTAATACCTAGGGTGCCACATCTGGGAGAGGACCCCTTCAGCCAGCTAACGTGGCCGGACGGTCGGCCTTTCATCTGGCCCGAAGGATTCTTGGAGCTGGAGCGGCAGAAGCAACTAGGTCCCCTGTGTGAGCCCCTAATCCCGGCTCCGAAGCCCGTGACTCGGGTCTCGCCTCCACTCGAGGAAGCCCAGTTCGTGTGGGACCCCACGGGAGAAGATTTGATGGGGTTCACCGGAGAGACTCGGGCAGCTGCAGCAGCGCGCACAGAGTGTTGCCGTCAACAGCTGGCAGAGTTCAAGAGAGAGCGGGAGGAGAGGCAGGCCAAAGAGCAATGGGCCCAGACCCGCAGCGCGGAGCAAAAGAGTCGGACCAGAAGGGACCCCCGTGCAGCAGATCGTCCCCGTACCATCGGGACGGTAATAAAGTTTAATGCGCAGCATGGGTGGGGCTTCATAAGGGACCGGAACACCATGGGTGACGTCTTCGTTACACGACGGGACGTCGAGTCCCACCTGCCAGAGGGTCACAAAGGCCGTGACCTCTACGTCGGTGACGAGGTAACGTTCACCCGGCACAAGTGTGCCAAGGGACCTTACGCCCTCCACGTGCATCGCTTGACGGAGGAGGAGTTGCGGTGCGAGGAGGAGGAGCAAGAGGACCCGGACGGGTCTGAAGAAACCACCAGCCGTAAGATAAGAGCAGGAGGCAGACGCCGTTGAGTGCGGCAGAGCAGGAGACTGTATATAGTTGCCTGTCGGGGCACAGTGAATCGGAACTGAAACTGAAACTGGAACTGTTGTTGCTGCTAAAATAGTCCCCGTTGGGACCAGCGAACTGTTACCTGTAACCCTTTCCATACCAGGCTGAGGACTGTGAGCAGCCATCCCTTTCCCTTTACCTGGCCGGGGACTGAGAACGGCCAAAATTTCCCTGTACATAGTTGCGCTTGCTAAAGCGCCCCCTACCGGTTTTATTTGGGAAACTGTTTTACAAAAGACTGTCGCACTCTACCTGGTCACGAGTTGCACGGTGACCAGAGGAACAGAAGAGAGAAAGAGACGACGAGAATGTTGTTTACCTGAAAAAGTTTATATATATATTTATATAGTATTTCGTATAATATTTAATATGTTTTACATGTTTATAAAAATGTTGTATGTTTTGGTGTTTTTTGTCTTTGCAGCCCGAGGACGTGCTGTGATTTACCAGGGGGGAATGTAGCACCCTGAGGATTCGGCTGCTACAGGAGTATTGCACCTCAACCCAGAGGTGTGATATTCCACTCCCGGGTAAGGAAGGAGTGTGGAACTGAGCTCAGATAGACTGCATGCACTACATACATCCCATTCCAGAGGAGCAGGCCGACGGCACTCCCACTTAGAAATGTGCAGGTGCGACCGAGCCTGTTCCTGGCTGGAGTGGGAGGGGGGAGGAACATCCCATGTAGTGTAGGGGCAGATAGGGGGAGCAGTCTGGGTAGTGTTAGGAGCTCATTGGGTGCTGGTCACCTGAGCTCACACATAGAGGGTGTATATAAGGTGGGCACCATCAAAGATCAGGGTCAGACGCAGAGGACAAGTCAGATGCAGAGAGTCAGAAGGAGAGAACAAGTCTTCTGCAGAGGAAGTCAGCCTGCAGCAAGGGAGCAGAGCAGACCTGAGCCTGAAGAGTGAGAGAGTGGAGTACAGAAAGACCCAGAGGGGGACAAAGAAGGGACCCAAGAACCCAAATCAGATCACCGGGTGAGGAGTCAGCAGAAGGGTACCGGAACCCAAGCTGGTGGGGGTAAAGACATTCCCCAGCCAGAGACCGGAGACCGTGGGCAGTGTCTGTCACGGTCACCCACTACATTCACCCTGAAGGCACACCACACGGAGGGTCAGGGAACCTGAGGCCAAAGGTTGCCCAACAGAAGGCCCGAGGGAGCTGGATTTAGGTGAATCACTGGTGGGGACGGCTGAAGAGAGGACAGAGAGAGAGAGCTCAGGGCCACGCTCCGGACTTGTTTGGGGGTTGGCCGGATCCAGGACCTGGTGGTCGCAGCACGGCTCGGGTGGTCACTTGGAGCTAGAGTGACCCGTATAACAACTGCAGTAAGTAAAGACCCTTAACTGCACAACCCGAGTCTGTCATCATTACCGGCTGCACCGCACCACCACAACCCCCATCCTCTGCGCCTGTCCCCTCTGAGGCTATACCCTTCCCGTTGGGGGTTATCCCACCAAGCCGCGCACCCACCATCAGCCTCAGCGGACCCAGCAGCAGCGGCGGCCACAGTGACCGCATCACAACGGGTGGCGTAGTCGACAAAACGAACTTTAATAACATCAGTAAAGACTGCCACATAACACTGAGCTTGACGCCCTGGGCACGGGACCGGGTCACAGCCGCTCGGAGACTACAACCCCCCATCTGATCCGGTGCCGGGTATTCCCCTCAAAAAGGAATATGTCCCAGGGGGCGCGTCAAGTTTATTAGAGGAGCACTTTTAATGTTTGTGGCCCTAAGATGACTTTATGCAATCATTGTGGTAAATTATACAGGGACAGGTCATAGCTAAAAGAAGTCTTCTAGTGGTCTGGGCCAGAAACAGACATGCTGTGTAGAATTCGTAATTACCACAATATTTTCACCATATGGATGTAATTTCAGTCTTAGTAGAGTGGTTTTAAGTAACAACATAGTGATATTATTTTTCACAATTGTCTGTATTAATCAAAAGTGTATTATCATTATTTCTTTCAACAGTTCCTTAATTTGGAACTACATGACTGCATTAATTAATATTGTATTTTGATACATATATAACATAATATGTAATGTTTATAGAGGTGAGCAAAACCCAACTTATAGAGTGTTTGAACCTCTGACATTAAGAGATTTTATTTACTGTATTAAAATGACATAATGTTTTAGGAATGAAACCCTTAAATCAATGACAATATCTTCAGAAATGTATGAGAAATTAATAAGGTGTTTAAATGCTTTATCAAGACTTTAAAATATTTTTTTTCTCTGTTCAGTGGTTCATTTTAACAAATTGGGTTAGAAAAAATAAAGGGGTTGTCCGGGACTCAATGTCTGATTGGTGATCCTACTGTCGGAGGCGGCCAGAACTGCTCAGTTACGGAGCTGCATAGTTTCTGGCAACTAAATAGGGGCAGTGGATTGATTTGAATAGGGGGGATGATTGCAGTACCTGGCGACAGCCACTATGCAGTTGATGGCGCTGTGCAGCTCCGTAACTGAGCAATTATTGACGCTGCCGACATCTGGAGCAGCTGATTGGTGGGGTGCTGAGTGTCACACCCCCACTGAGCAGACATTAATGACCTATCCTAAGGATATGCCATCATTGTTAAAGTCCTGGACAACTTCTTCAAATACACCACATTGTCCCAGATCAGCTATGCAGTTGGACAATCAGGACATCTGTTCCAAGCATCATTTAGAGATGTCACCTAGTCTGTGTGGTGATGACACTAAAGTATTGTGAATAAAGCTAATACCAATAGAAATTCAAATTGGTTATAGATTAGGGTAAATATTAAACTCTTTGCAGGAACGACACTCTCTTTTCATATACTAGAAATCACATTTATCTTCATTGCATGATGAATCTAGAGTATGAAAATAAAATGCAATGAAAATACACGCATTCTAATATTATTGTTAAAAAAAAAGATTATGCGCAGACAGCAGATCACTTTCATATGTGATGCCTTTAATAGCTATCATCACTGCGGCACAATACACTCATTCCTTTAACAATCGGTGCATGTCTAAAACTTCGTGTAACGGAACAGCCACAGTTTGTGCGTAAAGATTTTCTCCAGGGATCTTCTCGGCTCCTTCAGGCCAAATGATATCCTGTCTAAACATTAAATGAATATGAGAGCAAATAGCATGCTTGATGTGGATGGCAAGTGCCTGAACCCAAACAAATAAAGAAATGGATTTATAACATATTAAATATTCTAAGCTCTCTGTGAGGTTTTCTGTTTAGAAATTAAAATGCATTCTGGCTGTTAATGGAACAAATCATTTTTAGCTTGTTCACAGAAGCAGTTGGAGCCTTGGGGGATGTTTTGTTTGATTACACAAAGTACTGTGCGTTCTGTTGTTTTAGCCATAGTTTGCATAGAGCATAAAAAATACAGCGAGCTGATCAAATGATGTGAATCTCAATGAGTTTTCCTTCCTTAAACGAAAATTATCATTGAACAAGGGCCTTGTCTTAAATGAAATGCCCTTTTTAAGGCAATTTAAGGCTCAGGCACAGAAGCATGTCAAGTGTATGAGCCATTACTTTACCTTGAAAATACTATAAAAAGGCATATGTAAAAAAATATCTTTTGTTCAATCAAATAACGTATGCGGAATATCCATACACAGATAATATCTCCATGTACAGCACCCAAAGGAATGTATATGTACCATGCACCTCTGTATAAGGGACCATGGGCTCTCCTTAGAGATATTTTTACAGTTTTATTAACCAATTAATGAAAAGTGCATAGTTAGCATATGGAGCAGACTTAAGAGCTTAGTGCAGTCCATACAGCACAATTGCCAGCTGTGTTATACAGTTCTACCTCTTAGATACCACCGTTAATCAAGAGAAGGGGATTTTGATTTTTAGAAAAGACCTGTACCCATGTAAAATTAGAAAAAAAAAACAACAGTCTTTGCTTTACTCATCCTTCCCAGTGTAACAGGCCAGATTAACCCCCCGCCCAGAATATACCCGGGGTTAAAGTGGCCTAGGCCAGATTATACCCCTTCGGGTCAGAATATACCGCAGCTGCTGTAGATCAGATTTTTCAGGCTTTTGAGAACCATTGAGTGATATACTCAATAACAGTGATATACTCAATAACAGGGCACCAGGCAGCGCACGGGGCCCCAGGCCGCACACTGGGGGGCAGAGACAGCGCACGGGGGCCCCAGACAGCACTCAGGGGGGTAGAGACAGCGTGCAAGAGAGGGGGGAAGAGACAGCGCGCAAGGGGGGAAGAGACAGTTTGCAGGGCCCCTGTGTGCTGTCTGGGACCCCTTGTGCGCTGTTTGGGACACCCTGTGCGATGTCTGGGGCCCTGTTCTTGAGTATATCACTCAATCCTGTGCGATGTCTGGGGCCCCTGTGCGATGTGTGATGTCTGGGGCCCCTGTGTGATGTCTGGAGCCCCTGTGCAATGTCTGGGGCCCTGTTCTTGAGTATATTAAACATTAAAGTATATTAAAGATCAGATTTTTCACGTTTATGAGCACCATTGAGTGATAAACTCAAGAATTACATCATTTTTCAACATTTTATTGTTTCAAACTCTAAACACACAGACTTTTTTTTACTTCAACCAGAAAACCTTGGCAGTTCATAAAAAACTTGACAGTTCAGAATGTAATAAAAGTCATAACATTCTGAAACTTCAACTTATAAAGGTACCTTTACATGGGCCGAATATTGGTTCCAGAGAGGCTTTCGGCCGATAATTGTACACATGGCTGGTGACAGGACACTACAATATAAACGTTCAAAGGTAAACACTGATAACAACATTAAAATAATTAGTAAACACTGATAACAACATTAAAATGATCATGCTTGTTTTCTAGATAAAGTGCATGTTCTGTTGTTGACTGCAGATTGAAGCTTGCGGGATAGGTCAACCAATCCATGGTGTCACCAACTTTTGTGTGGATGACGATGTCACAACTCAACAGATTTGCTGTGGCCATGATTTCTGCATCAGTTGCCCAGACTCCATCACGAGAGATGCCAGAGGTGTTCGTATATTCATTCACATCTTGATTAAAGTAGCCCTGTAGTTTTTTGGATAAGTCAATTTTCATGTGGTGGATGACTTTAGCTCTGAGAAGGAAGTAGTTGTCATCTGTTCCTGTCAGGATATAGCTGATGGCCTGAAAGTAGCAGTTCCCATCACCTTTGGTTTTATACGTATGCCGCGGTTGTGCAAGATCTCTTGTGCATCCAAAGTACACAACCCTACTAAGCGTAAGGTCAAGAGTGTTGGTAAGATACTTCCTTCCTGAACTTGGTAGTGGGTTGAAAGTCTTGCTTTGCTTGTGTTTCTATGTGACAGAGTCACTGGGACAGTCATCAGAGGACTGGGGTGGTAAAGAAGTCTCTTCATCCTGGTAAATCTTAAGGTTGCTGGCATGGTAGGTGTTGCTTAGTATCTTGCCACTCTTAATGTTCTTGTTTTACTCGTCCCTTGGTTAAGGATTCCACAACTAAGTAGGGTCCAACCCAGCGTGGTTCCATCTTTGAACCCATGTGATGAATATGACATTGATTTTTGATATAAACAATGGTGCCAGAAGTGATTTCTTTGTTGCTGTTGTGTCGGCGATCAAAGGCACACTTTTGGCGTTCCTGAGCAGAATGGATGTTGGTACTTACAGTTGAGTGGATTCTGTTATGAATGGTTGTGAGTGTATTTAGCACATCAGGGTTGGCATCATCTGAAAGAGACATGACATCCACAGTGTCATTTGCTGATGGATTGAGGTCAATAGGAAGCTTAGCCTTTCGTCCATACATGACCTCAAATGGAGTGCACTTGGTTGAGGCATGCACATATGTGTGATAGGCAAACAAAACACCAGGGATGAACTAGTCCCAGTTGGTTCCTTGGTCATTGACAAGCTTGCTAAGAGATTCTTTGAATGTTCAATTGTCACGTTCCCGCTGGCCATTTGTTTATGGGTGGTAGGCAGATGAAAAGCGGTGATCTGTTTGAAAATGATCCATCAGGTTGTCGATGATCGAGTTCACAAACTCTCTTCCCTGGTCGCTAATAAAAGTGTCCATACAGCCTAAGTGGCAAATAATGGTGTACAATTTTGCTACTGACATGGCACTCTTGTCTGGAACAGCTGTTGCTTCGGTCCACTTGGAGAAATGATCAGTGACAGCAACTATATATTTGTTGCCGTTTGATGTTTCCTGAAGAGGACCGATCATATCAATCCCAACTAAGCTCCATACTTTTCCAGGCACTGGTATACTGTTGAGTGGCCAAGCTTCTTTGCTGATTTTGGGACTTGTGATAAAACATTTTTGACAGGCTTTGACATGTTGGTGAACATCGTTCTTTATTTCCTTCCAGTAATAACGGTCAGAAATTTTGGCAAATGTTTTATCTCTGACAAAATGGCCACCAGAAGTTGGGTTGTCATAACAGGCCTTCAGGATATTTGGCAGTCGGCTTTTAGTGAGAACCTCCTTATTTCCATAGTAAATAATCCCTTTCTCTGCTCGATATGGCTTAGATGCTTGTCTAAACTGGGACTTGGCATTTGAACGTTTCTCTGGAGGTAGATCGTAGATCCACTGGGGGTACTTTTGTTCTGTTGCAGTGTAGAATCTTAAAAGCTGATCATACAGTTGGTCTTCCAAAGTTGTCAAAATTGGAAAACGTATTATTTTGTTGGAGGTGTTCCAAGTACACTTTAAATACCTTATCAGGATAGAATAGGACCTCACACTGTAGAACTTAAAGTGCATATCATAAAGAGCAGGGAGAAACATACATAACAAGTTGCAAGACATAACATTAACTATGCACTGATGGAACTGCACCATCTACTGTCAGTTCAATGTAACGCCTCCAATACATGCTGTAAGTCTAGTCCACCCGTTCCCATGCACTAGATTTGCTGCTGATTTTCCACAGAGAAAAAATCAGCAGCCAATCTGCATCAAAATCCGCATCCCAATGATGTGGATTTTTTGTGCAGAATCACAGCAGATTTCTCCGTGTCATGTGGAAGAGGGAAATCTGCGGCAGACCGCATCAAAATCTGACAAAAGCCGCATGAAATGGTTTATGGTTTGTGTATGTGCATCTATATATACTATAGCACTACAGCGGCAAAAACACGCTAATATTCTGCCCTAGAGGAGTATAGACCATGGGTATATTATAGCCTAGGGCAAACTATACCTCGGGGTATAAGTTGGCCTAGGCCAGATTATACTCCTCCGGGCCAGAATATACCCATGCTGCTATAGATCAGATTTTTCATGCTTATGAGAACCATTGAGTGATATACTCAAGAACGGGGCTCCAGACATCGCACAGGGGGTCCCAGACAGTGCACAGAGGGTCCCAGATAGCACACAGGGGAGCAGAGATAGCACACAGGGGGGCAGTGAAAGTTCACAGGGGCCCTGCGTGCTGTCTCTTCCCCACCTTGCACTCTGTCTCTGCCCCCCTGTGCACTGCCTGGGGCACCTGTGCGCTGCCTGGGGCCCCTGTGTGCTGCCTGGGGCCACTGTGCACTGACTGGGGTCCTGTTATTAAGTATATCACTCAATGGTTCTCAAAAGCGTGAAAAATCTGATCTACAGCAGCTGGGGTATATTCTGACCCGGAGGGGTATAATCTGGCCTAGGCCAATTTATACCCCGGGGTATAGTTTGGCCTAGGCCATAATATACCTGGGGTATATTATGGCCCAGAGGGGTATAATCTGGCCTAGGCCAATTTATACCCCGGGGTATAGTTTGGCCAAGGCTAGAATATACCCGCGGTATAATCTGGCCTAGGCCACTTTAACCCCGAGTATATTCTGGGCGGGGGGGTTAATCTGGCCTGTTACACCGGGTCCAGTCCGGATGCTCCTCTGCTGATCCCGGTGTCTGATATTGTCTGCAGCATTGATGTCACATTGACAACACTTCAGTCATTCAGTGAGCTCAGCGCCTCTGAGTAGAATGGGCCATCAACTCAGTGACAGTCTCTTAGATCAGTGATTGACTGCAGCACTGCCAATGTGACATCAGTGCTGCAGACAATAACAGTAAAAACTTGTTTGATTGTTTTTTTTTTAAATAAACTGCCTCTGGCGGCAAGGTTTCCTAAAAAAGGAAAACCCTTTTGATAGGTTAGAAACAGGGGACAGTCGCTTCCAATGCTCCCCTCACAATACGATGTGCTTATGGCAGTCAGGGGCCTGCTGAAAGCCCCATTACCACCACCTAGTACTCCTATGAAGGTCAGCTACAGGCATAAAAGACTGTACTTTTCATTAAATACTGCAGGACTGGGGACTAAGAAATACAATGTAAAAATAAATAAATGTGAAATTAAAAAAAATATTCAAAATTAAAATAGTTCCCCTCTTTTCCATTTAAAGATAATACACTGCTCAAAAAATAAAGGGAACACTTAAACAACGGAATATAACTCCAAGTAAATCAACTTTCTGTGAAATCAAACTATCCATATAGAAAGCAACACTGATTGACAATCAATTTCACATGCTGCTGTGCAAATGGAATAGACGATAGATGGAAATTATTGGCAATTATTAAGACACACTCAATAAAGGAGTGGTTCTGCAGGTGGGGACCACAGACCACATCTCAGTACCAATGCTTTCTGGCTGATGTTTTGGTCACTTTTGAATGTTGGTTGTGCTTTCACACTCGTGGTAGCATGAGACGGACTTTACAACCCACAGAAGTTGCTCCGGTAGTGCAGCTCATCCAGGATGGCACATCAATGAGAGCTGTGGCAAGAAGGTTTGCTGTGTCTGTCAGTGTAGTGTCCAGAGGCTGGAGGCGCTACCAGGAGACAGGCCAGTACACCAGGAGACTTGGAGGGGGCCGTAGGAGGGCAACAACCCAGCAGCAGGACTGCTACCTCCGCCTTTGTGCAAGGAGGAACAGGAGGAGCACTGCCAGAGCCCTGCAAAATGACCTCCAACAGGCCACAAATGTGCATGTGTCTGCACAAACAGTTAGAAACCGACCCCATGAGGATGGTATGAGGGCCCGACGTCTACAGATGGGGGTTGTGCTCACAGCCCAACACTGTGCAGGACGCTTGGCATTTGCCACAGAACACCAGGCTAGCCACTGGTGCCCTGTGCTTTTCACAGATGAAAGCAGGTTCACACTGAGCACATGTGACAGACGTGACAGAGTCTGGAGACGCCGTGGAGAGCGATATGCTGCCTGCAACAGCTTTCAGCATGACCGGTTTAGCAGTGGGTCAGTAATGGTGTGGGGTGGTATTTCTTTGGAGGGCCGCACAGCACTCCATGTGCTCGCCAGAGGTAGCCTGACTGCTATTAGGTACCGAGGTGAGATCCTCAGACCCATTGTGAGACCATATGCTGGTGCGGTTGGCCCTGGGTTCCTCCTAATGCAGGACAATGCCAGACCACATGTGGCTGGAATGTGTCAGTTGTTCCTGCAATATGAAGGCATTGAAGCTATAGACTGGCTCACCCATTCCCCAGACCTGAATCCGATTGAGCACATCTGAGACATCATGTCTCGCTCCATCCACCAACGTCACGTTGCACCACAGACTGTCCAAGAGTCGGCGGATGCTTTAGTCCAGGTCTTGGAGGAGATCCCACAGGAGACCATCCGCAACCTCATCAGGAGCATGCCCAGGCGTTGTAGGGAGGTCATACAGGCACGTGGAGGCCACACACAATACTGAGCCTCATTTTGACTTGTTTTAAGGACATTACATCAAAGTTGGATCAGCCTGTAGTGTGTTTTTCCACTTTAATTTTGGGGGTGACTCCAAATCCAGGCTTCCATTAGTTAATAAATTTGATTTCCATTGATGATTTTTGTGTGATTTTGTTGTCAGCACATTCAACTTTGTACAGAACAAAGTATTCAATGAGAATATTTCATTCATTCAGATCTAGGATGTGTTATTTGAATGTTCCCTTTATTTTTTTTGAGCAGTCTATAATTAAATAAAAACAAGAATATTTGGGACTTGTGTCTACATATAAGTCTGAAGTATCTATAATATAACCGTGTATGCGTACCTCTGTCTGACGCCTCGATAGACTGCGCATGCGTGATGCGCAGTCTGGCTCCAGACAGAAGCAGGTATCCAGCCGTTACAGGTAAGAGGAGGTGTATGGCGCTGGAGATCGCGGTATGCGTAGGCACTGAACGCATACCGGGATCTCCGGCGCCATACTTGCATACTTACCTGACCGTGAAGAGCTTTGTCGCGGCGCCTCTCTTCGCAGGAGACCGGGGCAGGAGTGAGGCGTCGGATCGGCACGTGCGCATCGGCGCGTGCTCATAGCGCTATCCGGCTCCATTTTACTGAAGACACATTTACAGTGTGTCTTCAGCAAAATGGCGCCGGACAGCGCTGTGCTCCGGCGCTGCATTCCTCCCCCGGCCTCCGGCAGAACAGGACGCAGCAGCGCTGGAGTACAGAGAAGAAAGGTGAGTATAAATGTTTATTTTTTTTGTAAGTGTGTACAGTGTGAAAGGGATGAAGGGGCCACATATACCAGGATTGTGGGGTGAGGGGTGCCACACATACCAGGATTGGGGGATGAGGGGTACCACGTATACCAGGATTGGGGGTGAGGGGTACCACACATACCAGGATTGGGGGGTGAGGGGTACCACACATACCAGGATTGGGGGGTGAGGGGACCACGCATATCAGGATTGGGGGGTGAGGGGACCACGCATATCAGGATTGACGATGAGGGGTTCCATGCATACAGGGATTGGGGATGAGGGGTGCCATGCATACCAGGATTGGGAATGAGGGTGCCACGCATATCAGGATTGGGGATGAGGGATGCCACGCATACCAGGATTGGGGATGAGGGGTGCCATGCATACAAGGATTGGGGATATGGGGTGCCATGCATACCGAGATTGGGGGTGAGGGGTACCATGCATACCGGGATTGGGGATGAGGGATGGGGTGCCATGCATACCAGGATGAGGGATACCATACATACCAGGATAGGGATGAGGGGTGCCACACATACCAGGATTGGGGGTGAGGGGTGCCACGCATACCAGGATTGGGGGTGAGGGGTGCCATGCATACCAGGATAGGGGGTGAGGGGTGCCATGCATACCAGGATAGGATAGTGGAGACAGGATGGGGGCAGCACAAATTCAAGGAGGGGGGCAGCACATACCAGCATGGAAGACCATATACCAATAAAAATGCTCGCCACCCGGGCGTAGAACGGGTTCAATAGCTAGTCAAAGTATAAAATGATTTAATCCATAAGGTAAGCACCATAAAGAAAAGAATGGTTTGCATTTTTCAGTCAAAGCACCAAACACAAAAAATGCAATAAAAAGTTCATGGAATGTCATATGTACATCAAAATGGAATGAATTTAACTACAGCTCCTCATGCAAACATCAAGCCTTCACACAGCTGCATAGAAGGAAAACAAAAAAGGTATTGCTGCCACAAACCAGTTATTTTTTGACAAAGTTCAGAGTTTTTTGTAAGCCTTTAAAACAATAAAAAACACAAGTTTGGTATCACCTTAATAAAACTGACATAAAGAATTATGTTTCCAGGTAATTTTTAAGGCACAATGAACGTCATTAAGAGCGCAGTCAGACTGCCATATGATTTGCGTAAGGATCGCATCTCGCATCGCAATCCTCTGGATGGCCGTCGGCTCTCCAGATCTGAGAGTCACAGCTGTGTACAAATACATTCTGTCATGCTCAGGTCCGTAGAGCCGACGGCCAGTCCCAGGATTGCGATGTGATCCCCGTGCGAGTAATATGGCAGTCTGAATGCACCTTAAAATAAAATCCAAGAACAACGTAAGATTTTTTTTTCACTTTTACACCACACTTGGAATTTTATTTTTCATCTCTTAATATACAGGTGCATCTCACAAAATTACAATATCATAAAAAAGTTAATTTATTTCAGTCCTTCAATACAAAAAGTGAAACTCATATATTATATAGAGTCATTACAAACAGAGTGATCTATTTCAAGTGTTTGTTTCTGTTAAAGGGGTTGTCCATTACTATTCAGAAAAGAAGCTTCTTTCTAATTACCTCCCGCTGCTGTTTCTGCCTGTGAGCGTCGCTATTGCGGGCCGCTCACAGGCAGCACGTGACCCCCAGCTGACGTCACGTCAAGTGAGGCGTGACTCAGCGCTGGGGTCCCCGCGGTGGCTGCTGGGTTGTGGGCGGGGTCACCCCGCTCGTCACACCCAGCATCCACCGCGCACTTTCCTAATGAATGGGGAGAGGGAGAGCTGTGGATGCTGGGTGTGACGCGCTTTGTCTATGTTGACAGAAGAATGAAAAAAAAAAGTTATAGCAGTTCGAAGATGAGGAGCAAAGAAACCAAAGCACAAAAATTAAAAATAATGTCTCTAAGGGGTTAAGGAAATATGTTAATACTAATTCTATAAATATAAATGTTATTGTAACAAGCCCCTTTTTCATGATAACACAATAAACATGTGTTCCCTGTCGGTAACGTACATAATAGATGCTAAATAAGTGGTGGTCCCACCTTTGGAGGTGGTCAGTATTTGTATGGTGGCTGAACATGCCCATAATCTGCTTCATATAAACAGCTAACAGCGTGTTACAGTAGACATTACATTTTCACCCTGGCCTCTGAAAGACCCCTATGACATATAAAAAAAATTAGATGCTATAAGTGGTACATGGTTGATGTGGGGCCTTCATACAAATTTTTCCTTGAGAACTTTGATCAGCCATGATTCTATACAAGTTATTCCCACCGATAATCACCACCATTGTGTGTGCACATAAGAAAAAAGCTTGATACAATAAAATCATATCAATTCCATACATTTCATATCAGATGAAAGAACATGAGTCTTGCCAGAGCTGTAGCACTGCTGAACTTACTAGGTTTTTATGGGGCGATGCTTATGCATTGTCTTTGACTGAATTTTTATTGACGGAAGCAGATGCTGTTCCTCTTGTACCCAACTTTCAAGATTCACTTCAATAAAGCTGCTTAATAAGTTTGAAGCCATCATAAATTGGAGCCTCCCTATGAATAAATTGTAAAAATGATGCATAAGGTACTGCATGTCTAAGAAACTAGTGCAAGTCATCAAGATTGCTTCATGGAAAATGATCTAGACAACCATGGATTTACACATTTTACATATCTGTAAAAGGATTCATTCATTGTCAAATCAGCCATATTTTAAGGTGCATAATTAAAAAGCAATACTAAGTTATAATAATTGAAACACATCAGTGCTTTTATGAAATCTATAATCTGATGTCAATAATGGTGATCACATTTACAATGATTGGACTGCGTAAAAGTCTCATAGACGACAGTCATGTCTGGAGAGTCAGCATCTGTCTGGATTGATAATATATTGAAGAACACCACATTTTTAATAAATTGCCATAATGCAATAATTCTAAAACCAGAAATCTTAAGATAACCCTTTGGAAACGCAACCACTTTTTATCTTTTTCTTTTTAATGTTTTCCTTTTGACTTACACAGAGTCTTAAGAGAACTCGTCACCTCTTTTATGCTGCCCAAAGTGTGGGCAGCATGAAACAGAGCCTGGCGGCACAATCATAGCCAGGTATATTTTTGTCTTTAACTCTCCATGGTATCTGAGAAGATAGTTTATATGTCTGACCGGGAATCATAGCTGGAGAGAAGACTAGTCCAGCGCCACTTTGCTTCCCCCTGCTCCGCTCGAGGTGATTGACAGGTCTCTCGCTATAGGAGAGACCACCTGTTAATCACCTGCAGTGGCGCTGGGAGAAGCTGCCCATGGTTTGAGCAGCAAATATCAGGTGACAGGTTCCTTTATCTTTTTTTTGTTGTCAAGATACTATAATTCTATATAAACGTATTTTTTGTAGTTAGAATTACATCATTCATTTTAATATATAATGTACTAAAAAATTCAAGTGAGTTGGAAAACAACAACAATTCTGCCATTGTTTTTATGACATTCACTTTGCAATAAAATTGACATGCAAATTTATGTACCTTTTAGCCATTTTTTGAGTGCCATAACTTTTTTTTTCTCAATTGATATAGTTCTATGAGGGCTTTTTTTTATTGAGCTGTAGTTTTCCTTTCTATCATTTTGGAGTTCATATGACTTATTGACCTCATTTTATTTAATTTTTGGGGGGTTGAACTGCCTCAAAAAACATTTTTTCTTCCATTAATATATATAATTTTTTCATCATTTACTTTCCATTGCAAAATCATGCTGACAGGTTCTCTTCAAGATGTTAATTTTATTTCTGCTTACAAAAAATTGTAATTGATCAAATTGTAACTCCTAATATCCTGGACTGCGTCATGTAATGTTCAGGGCTGGAGGAGCTACTGTATGAATTTGGGATTTATAGAATACTTAAAGGGGTTTTCCCAGGGAACATTCCCAAGAATGGGTTTTTCACCCATCCTGGTAATGGTGCATACAGATATCAACAATACGATCATTGTTTATGGGACTAGTGGAGACAACAAATACAGAACTCGGTTATCTCTGGCAGCCCCATAGACAACAAATGAAGTGGTTGCCCTCTTCTCAGAATTGTTGGGTCTCAGTGATCTTAGCCTTTGTGATTAGCAACTTATCACCTATACTGTGGATAGGCAATAACTTTGGAAGCTGGGAATAACCCATTTACCTCGAAAAGTTTCTAATTTTAGTTACATAAGTATAAAACATATTATGGTTTCTTTTTCTTGTAAGAATATGAATTAGAACATTGTAAAGTTCGTAATGTTTCTGTCTCCGGAAAACAAAAAAGGGGGTAAGTTTCACTCCTAGTATACAAAAAATGCTTAACGTTATATACATTAAATCGCAGGGCCATGACATGAATATTACCTAAACATATTAAAAATATATCATTAAACTGAATTATAAGTGACAAGTCTTGCAGATATCCAATCCCTGTTGTCCATTTAGAGTATCTCTGCGCCTGGAGATGTTACGTGGTTGCAATATTATCAGCTTTGCTGGTAAAAGGAACTTGGCAACAAGGTTGCTAATAATATAGAAACACCTGGCAGAGAAAAAGACCAGCATTTTCTTCCAGGCAAAGGTGGCAATCAAAGCCGCGTGTGATTACTGAAATATGACATTGTGCTAAGTGAGGTTTGCTTAAGACTGTTTTACTATATAACTCATAGCCCTCCGCGTCTTAGCACTGCTTATAAAATGTAGGGTCATAACTGGGCCTCTGAGCAAGGTGGCAAGCCAAGAAAATGTCAGCAAGCTCTGTTTCATCACATACATATGGGATGTAAATAATATCATACTACTATCCCGCAGAGACTGGAGTTGCCAAGAAAAATCAGTTGTATACATGTTTTTCTCTTTCCTGAATGCTTTTCCAGA
Source organism: Phyllobates terribilis (assembly GCF_046119375.1). Lineage (NCBI taxonomy): Eukaryota > Metazoa > Chordata > Amphibia > Anura > Dendrobatidae > Phyllobates > Phyllobates terribilis. The sequence goes on along the minus strand of NW_027362762.1, from coordinate 417,563,738 downwards.
AATCTCATTTCAAGTAATATCAACCAGCTTGCCGCCCAAACCAAACAAAACCCCACTAAGTGAAAGCCTGAATAAACAACGCTTAGCTCTAATTTCCAACACTAGTAGGATGCAAAAACACATCGCCTTATGATCAAAAGGTGCGCGACAAAGGCTGACCCATGACAAATGGCTGAAAGAACATTTATTTAACTGTAACGAATTGTGTTATGTTCTAATAGCAAAATCATCTGAAGGATGACAACTTGGGTGTATTATGTGTTGTATGTTGGGTTTATTATTCCTCATGTAACATACACAATGAATAGTCTGTCTAGTATGTTTTCTTTGGAATAGGCATTAAATACGTAAAGCTCTGCCAAATGTACAATATTTCCTGACGTAGGGAACAGTATGTCCTATGTAGTTGCTATTAGAGATGAGCAGATCAGGCAAGATTTAAATTCGTCTGTTCTTGCAGATTTTACAAGGAAATTCAATTTGCAGAAAGGTTATTCTCTACCAATTGAATGTCTCTTATTGTGATCTGGGGTCTCTCCAGACTATAGAGCCTAATAAACCTAAGCTGTAAAAAAAAATCTTTATGCTAGACAAGGATTTCTGACTCTGATAAGACATTTCTGAGCAAGCGACTATAAGAGATGAGTGGATTGTTTGAAATTTGAATTTGACAACTTCGTCAAATTTTTCTAAAGAAGTTACCAAATCTACTGTAAAGCATCTAATTGCCTGGACAAGCTGTTTATGACTATCTGAAGTTTCCTATGAGTGTACTGACTGCTTTTGATGCACGCATAGTCTTTTTAATGTCCATATAACCTCAATCTATATGACTGAGGGAAAATAGATGATTACCATCAGCTGTATTCCGGTGGAATGTACAAGTCTAATATTGGACTAGTGCAGCAAGGAAATGTTTAAAAAAATTTTTAGAACATGCAAACTTTGTGCTGAAAACAGTTGTGTATAAATTGCACAGATTTTTCTTTGATCTTTAAAAATATATATATGGTTTTTCCATCTCAAAGTCCAGGTAGCATTCTTTCCATGACACACAAACCTTGATTTCAGGATTTTTCCTAAGTAGTTAAATTAGGACAGAGGGGTATTAAATTGTCTTCGTTGTTTGTAGTTTGTGAAGAAAAAAGAACAGGCTGTTAATAAGGTGCTGTTACTGCCGTATATCACACATCAATCAATTTACAGTCACTCTGACTATATAGCAGCCCTCTTTATCACTTCCATATTTGGATTATTATTCTCAGATGGAGACTACCAGTTCCATTTTCAATGTGCTTAAGCGCTGCAGTAGTACACCACAACCAGATCTAGGCTTTTTTCTATTCCTATGTAGAATGAGCAGTCTGATTTGATCTCCTATCCCTCTATGTTAAATCCTTAAATGGCACTGGTTTGCCACCCCCCATCTTATGTAGTGGCTGTGGTAGTCCTCCCTGATTGGCTGCGCTAGACCATGTAATGTGATCGCTTCAAGTCAATATTGATAAAGCCTCTTTGGCTACGCCTGAGGTCATTAGCAGTGTTTGAAATGGCACTGGCCATATTTTATTTTTCTTATGCAATCCTTGCAAATCAAATTTCAAAGTGTTCAAATTCTCAAGGACTTGCGAAATTGAGGAAATTCGACTCAATCTTCTGTGGATTAATCTGCTCATTTCTATTTAAAGGCATGGATTGAAATCCAGTTAGGTTCTCTAACTTCTGGCTTCTAAATTTATTATCTGCCCATGTAATTCATGGATATGCTGGGTCTGCCAGGTATGAACGTCTCTTCTTCTAGCTCATAGATAGGGTACCTTAATTGGGAACCTCTGTGTAATTTCCATATGCCATTATACTACATATGGACAGTAGTTGTCGTTTTGTCGTTAAAGTGTGGAAATGTGTTTCAACTATTGCAAAATGAAATTACAGAATTTTTTTTATGATTGAAGAGGACCTGACAGTTTCTCTGACATGAATTTTAGTAAACACTTGTATTCCCATGAAATAACAATTCTGAAGATTATTTTTATTAGAATTAAATAGTCTGTTATTCCTCTTGAATCACTCCTGAAAATACAAGTGTTTTGATAACTTGGTATTATTATTCCTCTTGTAGTGGAAAATGCACCTAAACAGTCTGACACTTTCTAATCATTACTGATCACATCAGACTGAAAAGAAATAGTAAAGCCTAATTGTCAACTATTAATAATATCAGAGGTATGGCCCAATGTAGAATTCTAAGAAAAGTTGTTCCACAATTGTTGTGCTTAATACAAGTATTTGCTGACATAGACATGTCAGGAGAACTGACAGGTCGTATTTAAACTTTATATTCAATATATTTTATTGGTCAAATATAACAAATGCAGATAAAGTCTTGTAATAAGCATAAGACTGGAGGGAAGGCCTCCATGCCCAATACATATGCAGAATAATGGCATGTTTAAAATAATATTTGGTCATTTTTATTCCATAAGCCATATGAAGGAAGAAGAAAAGAAGTAAAAGGTAGAAAGAGTATAAGAGAAAAAAAAAAGAAAGATCGGAATGTCACTGATTTCTGCACCTTAACTATCCAGGTACCTTTAATAGAGAACTAGTTGATAGTTTACCTTGAGACAGCCAAGTCTGAAAATGTTGAGATTCCTTGAACTGGATCCAAGGATACTACATCGCGAACCACCTAGAATCCGACCTGTTATCAAAAGCCCTATTTAGGCCACGTTCACACGTTCAGTATTTGGTCAGTATTTTACTTCAGTATTTGTAATCCAAAACCAGGAGCAATCACAGGAGAAATATAATAGAAACACGTCACCACTTCTGCATTTTTCACCCACTCCTGGTTTTGGCTTACAAATACTGAAGTAAAATACTGACCAAATACTGAACGAGTGCACGGGGCCTTAGACTTTAAAACTATTTGCATGTTTAGTTTAGTGATCCATAGATTTCAACTACTGTTTCTGCAAGAAACCTTTGATTGGAATTTTAATTCAATTTTCAATATTTTAATGTTCTAAGTGTTTAATGTTTTAAAGCTTTCATTTATTTGGAGTTTTACTATGCAGAGCCTTTAGTGGAAAATCAAAAATCACTTCATTTTGTTTCTATTGGAAATGCATTATGGGTACAAGGAGGCAACCAAGATGTACTCAACCCAAAGCCATCAATAAGTGCTTTCACAAGAATCTTATTTCCCTTATGCCACCAGGTTAATTGATGTTGCACTTCATAAGATTTATATTGGCATTTTCAGCCAGGCTGTGTTATTTTATTTAAGGAAATGATTGCCATGCTTTGTCAGGGACAATAAATAATGCAGCAACCATGATAGAGATAAATCTGACGTGCTGTTCTCTTACTTACCATAGCTACCCATCATTAGAACTTGCTTGTTTTACCACAATGGTTTTATAGACGTCATGTAACAATAGACAGGCTGCGTCAATGAAATTTGAACACACAAGATGGAAATAATTACTTACTATAGTTACTATAAGAAAACAAAGTCAAAGGATATTTACACTTTGGCAACCACTTTTATTATTGACGCAAAGCATCTGATAAAAAAATGTAACAATTCTGTAAAGAGGCTGAATCACAAATATACTAACGTTTTGTGTATACAGCTCCTACATACATTTGGGTCTCTATGGTTACAGACTACTAACAAACCTTGTGTGTAGTCAGATTTTGTAGTCATCTGTTACTCCCTTCAAACAACTCTATTTTTTGTAGATTGGATGAGAAGGGCATACAATGGAAGAATAACAAAGGGCTGCAAGGGTAAAATTGTTTGAAAAGTAAGAGGTGATTTTTATATACCTTTTATCGCTGAACTCTAAAAATATTTAAAAAAATCCATCATGTACAGTTTTTTCACAAACACTGACTTCATAGGCTTTTTCTTGCATTATACTTTGACCCCTTTGCATGACCTTTAGTGGATGATTTTGGTGTCATTAGATTAGTTAGAAATTAATGGACACTGTGCTGTGATTTGCTGCTGTGGGCAGAGGTTTTCTTAATCCAGCTTCAAGAGAGTGTGGTGGTGTCCATAGCATCCAATCATTGCATATCTTTCATTTTACCTCGGCAGTATAAGAAATGTGTGATTGGTTGTTATGGGAAGTAAAGACAAATTTTTTTAGTCACAGTTCATAATAGTGTGGTGGTGTTCACAGGAACGCCACCACACTGTGTGGTGATGTGCTTACTACAATTCCTTTAAGTATTTAGTGGTTGTGGTGATGGATTAAGCTTCTGTTTCTAAGGTGATCAAGATGGCTACAGGGAGGTGTCGTAATTCACCCGGCAGCCCGGTGTTCTGTTTGTGGAGAAGAACTAAGTCAGTATTCTAAAGGGAAGAAAGAAAGCTTCCTTTTTTTCATATCTATGATCTGGAGGTAATCACAAAATAATAGTGATGAATGCTACTTTTGTATGTGCGACATGAAGGTATTTAACCTTAAAAATAAGAACTAAATTATATACCCATACTCCCGTCAGCGATTTGCCCTGTGATTATCACCATTCAGGAATACCTGCCCCTTCACCTCCAGAGAAACTTGAAGATACACCTGATTTGCAAAATGCAGAACATAAAGAGCAGGATTCTGATGAAGACTTTCACTCTACTCCTAACTAGCCACATTTTCTTTCACAAATCGAATTAAGTGATTTAGTCAGGAACTTGGACCTTCCTAAACATTCTCCAGAATTTGTAGGCTTTATACTAAAGGAAAAGAATCTGATAGCTCCTGGCACCTGTTTTCATGGTACAGAAGCAGAAAAAATAAATTCCTTCCATACTTTTCTCAAGATGGTGCTTTAGTGCATTGCACTTATGATCCTGGGCTGATGGAAAAATTTAACATTGAGCAGAATGTGAGCAAGTAGAGACTCTTTATTGATTTATCCAAAAAAAGTCTGAAAGCTGTGCTACTGCACAATGGCAGCAAGTATGCTTCAGTGCCTGTAGGGCATTATGTGCACTTGAAGGAAAGCTATGAAATGTAACTACGAGAAAACTATCAAGAAATGTAACTACGAGAATCAAGGATGGTCAATATGTAGTGAATGGGACATCTGGGATAGGACTCATCACTGGAGGGAAAAAAGTTGGCCAGCGAGAACATCTTTGCAACCTGTACTCAAGAACATAGTTGTGGAAAGTCTAGTTGATCCCACTAAAGTTCTCCTGTCACCAATCCACATTAAGCTTGGACTGATGTAGCAGTTTGTGAAAGCTCTACAGAAAAAATGAGAGACTTTTAAGTACCTGTGTACCAAGTTTTAGGGACTGTCCAAAGCAAAACTGAAAGAAGCCATTTTTGTGGGTCCAAATATTTGTAAACTCATGAAGGATGATGTGTTCTAAACAAAAAAGAAACATGTTGAGAAAAGGGCTTTGGATTCTTTTAAAGAAGTCGTGAAGAAATTTCTAGGTAACAACAAAGACCAAAATTTAAGTCAATCGTGGAGAACATGCTGAAACGTTTCAAAGCCTTGGGTTGTCTGATGAATTTGAAGTTACATTTCTTACATTCCCATTTGGACTACTTTCCTGAAAACCTTGGTGCTGGTACGGCCATGCCCCCAGCAGTGACTAACAGCTTACTGTCAATAGACAATATACACAAAAAGGTGTGGTGTGGGCTGGGTTACCTTTCTGAACTCTGCTATATACTGCATCTAAGAACTCTTGATTGTGTCACAACTGCTGCATCCAGTAAACTAAGTGATACATTGTTGGAACCAGGGTCTCTTTCCTTATATTATGCTGTCCTCAGATCAGGTAGCAAAAACATGGTGACAGATTATCTTAAAGGGTAAGTTGGCTATTTTTTTTTTATTTTAGATGTATTTGAACAATTTTAAAATATTTTCCAAGGTTCATTTAGAATATATCATTGCAACTACTGAAAAAAGAGCTTCACCTTAATATCTATACATAGTGATTCCATAAAAACTTTTTAAAAATCCATTAAGTGGTTCATTACATACTCATACCAGTTTATTTATGTTAACTAAAGATCCTAATACATATAAAGCTAAAGGGATCAAAGAAAAAATCTAATATGCACAGAGGCCTCCCGACTCTTCTTTGAAAGCTAATTTTAGGGGAAATAAGGAGTGACCTGTTTGAATTTAAACCCTGACCCTTTTATTTCTTTGCAGATAAGGCATCGCTGGCAATGGCTTTCTGGCAAGCAATGGCTTTTTCAGCTCTCCCCATTGAACACATGAACACTTGATCTAGCCAAACCTTCATGTGTATGGGGGAGTGTAACGGGGCCGGGTGGTGAAACCTCTGTGCCTTGGAACAAGGAGGGACCCCGAGGGGCAGGTGTTATTCTGGGGATGACCTTGTAATAGAGCAGGTGGCTCCCATGGGTCAGGTAGCTGGGGCTGACCGGAGTAGCGGGTGGACACAATAGGTAGGTAGCAGTCTCTGGGTGAGTAGGCGGGTGGTCACGGGAAGTGACGGAAGAGCAGGTAAGAGTCTCTTGGCTGGCAGGCAGGTGGTCACGGCAAGTGACGGCTTGGCAGGTAAGAGTCTCTTGGCTGGCAGGCAGGCGGTCACGGCATGTGACGGCTGAGCGGGTAAGAGTCTCTTGGCTGGCAGGCAGATGGTCACGGCAAGTGACGGCTGAGCGGCTAAGAGTCTCTTGGCTGGCAGGCAGATGGTCACGGCAAGTGACGGCTGAGCGGGTAAGAGTCTCTTGGCTGGCAGGCAGGCGGTCACGGCAAGTGACGGCTGAGCGGGTAAGAGTCTCTTGGCTGGCAGGCGGATGGTCACGGCAAGTGACGACTGAGCGGGTAAGAGTCTCTTGGCTGGCAGGCAGGTGGTCACGGCAAGTGATGGGGGAGCCTCCAGGTAGGCTAGCAGGCGGGAAGCAGGTGAGCGCTCCCAGGTGAGCGGGCTAGCCGGTACGGCAGGTAGCAGGCAGGTAACTGGCAGGTGCTTCCTGGTCCGCAGGTGGACTTGCCCATAGACAGACTGGCGGATGCAGGAGACAGACTGTCGGGCTGAAGAGAAGACAAGCAGGCAGACAGGACTGGTAGTCAGGCTGCCAACGGGACCTGAGGCCTGAAGCAGAGGTGAGTATGCTTTGCAACAACTTTGCTCGGGCACCTCCATTTTGGAGGAGGTGCCTTATATATAGGAAGTCCTCCGGCTATTGGCCAGGGACTCCTTAGGACGGCGGTCCCTTTAAGTGAGGGGGAGCGGTGAGGGAAGGAGTGCTGGAGGACGCCGCGCACTGAACAGGAAGGTGAGAGGGACGGCATCTCTGCCTAGCAGGAGGCAGAGATGCCGATGCTACAGTACCCCCCCTTTAGGCCCCCCCTTTTTTAGGCCAGAGAGAAATTTCTCAAGGAGAAGCGGAGCATTGATGTTCTCCCTGGGTTCCCAAGTTCTTTCCTCAGGACCAAACCCCTTCCAATCCACCAGAAAAAGGTTCTCCCTCTTACCCTCTTGGTGGCCAGGATACTCTCCACTTCAAAGACGTCCTCAGCAGAAACCTGAGTAGCAAGAGTACCTGGATTGTCGGAAAAAGTGTTAAGGACAACGGGTTTGAGGAGGGATACGTGGAAGGAGTTGGGAATGCGTAGGGTGGCCGGGAGTTTTAATTTGTAGGCCACTGGGTTAATTTGCCTGAGGACTTCGAAGGGTCCAATGAATCGAGGACCCAACTTGTAGGAGGGTACTTTGAGCCGCACATGTTTGGAAGAGAGCCAAACCTTGTCTCCTGGACGGAATTGAGGCGGATTCAGACATCTCATCAGCATATCTCTTCATCCGCTCGGAGGACAGAAGAAGAGCGGACCTGGTACTCTCCCAAATAGTAGAAAATTCGCTGACAAGAAACTCCGCGGCAGGGTTGTCCACAGAAGCGGAGACAGGAACTGGAATCCGGGGATTTTGGCCACCGACTATAAAGAACGAGGACTTGGAAGAGGATTCGCTCTCATGGTTATTATAAGAGAATTCGGCCCATGGTAGGAGATCCACCCAATCCGAATGGTGGGCATTAACGAAGTGCCGGAGGTAGCTGGTCTGGATCTGATTGATCCGCTCCACTTGACCATTGGACTGTGGGTGGTAAGCGGAGGAGATATCCAGGGTGACGTCTAGCAGTTTACATGTGGCTCTCCAGAAACGTGAGGTGAACTGAACCCCACGATCCGACACGATGTGGAGGGGTAGGCCATGGAGATGGAAGATGTGGCGGATAAAGTCTTTAGCCAGCTCGGGTGCAGATGGGAGACCAGGCAGGGGAATGAAGTGGGCCATTTTAGAAAAGCGGTCAGCGACCACCCAAATGACTGTACAACCGGCAGAAACAGGAAGATCGGTGATAAAGTCCATAGCAATGTGCTGCCATGGAGCAGCAGGTACGGGAAGGGGCAGTAGATGGCCAGTTGGTAGATGTCTAGGAACTTTGTTACGTGCACAGGATGAACAGGCCGCGACGAAGTCTACAACGTCCTTACGCAGGGTAGGCCACCAGTAATGCCGGGTAATGAGCTGGAAGGTTGTCTTTTGGCCAGCATGGCCAGCTAGTTTAGAAGAATGTCCCCAGCGAAGAACCCTCTCCCGATCTGGTACTGCTACAAACGTCTTACCGGGTGGAAGACGAGTCAGATCCAAGGGTGCCACATTCATCACCTTGGAGGGGTCAATGATGTGTGTAGGCTCCTGCTCTTGATCGGAGGACAGGAAGGACCGGGACAAGGCATCAGCTTTGACGTTTTTGTCCGCCGGGCGGAAATGAAGTATGAAGTCGAAGCGGGCAAAAAACAACGACCACTGGGCCTGGCGAGGATTAAGTCTCTGGGCATTTTGGAGATATGCCAGGTTCTTGTGATCCGTGTAGATGATCACCGGGTAAAGAGCCCCTTCAAGCAGATAGCGCCACTTCCCCAGTGCCAATTTGACAGCTAGCAATTCACAGTCTCCTATGGAGTAGTTGCGCTCAGACGAGGAGAAGATTTTGGAGAAGAAGCCGCAAGTTACCATTCTCCCGGTTGAAGATTTTTGTGTGAGTACCGCTCCGGCTCCGGAGGAGGAGGCATCAACCTCCAGGTAGAATTGTTTATTGCAGTCCGGACGGTGCAGGACGGGGGCAGAGGCGAAGGCTCTCTTTAAGGAAAGGAAGGCCTCCTCGGCTTCAGGCGACCATACCTTGGGATTTTCCCCCTTACGGGTAATCGCAGATATGGGAGCAGTCCGGGATGAGAAGTGTGGGATGAAAAGACAATAGTAATTGGCGAAGCCCAGGAATCGCTGTATCGCCTTTAATCCCTCTGGACGGGGCCATTTTAGGACAGTAGAGAGCTTCTCGGGATCCATTTGCAGACCTGTCTGGGAGATAACATAGCCCAAGAATGGAAGGGAGGTCTGGTCGAAGTGGCACTTCTCGTATTTGGCATAGAGGTGGTTCTGCCGAAGCCTAAGCAGGACCTGACGAACATCCCTCCGGTGTGTGGGGAGATCCGTAGAGAAGACCAAGATATCGTCCAGGTATACCACTACGCAGGAGTACAGGAGGTCACGGAAGATGTTGTTGACCAGCTCTTGAAAGACAGAGGGGGCATTACAGAGACCGAAGGGCATCACAAGGAACTCATAGTGACCGCCCCGGTTATTGAATGCTGTCTTCCACTCGTCTCCTTGACGGATACGGACCAGGTTATGTGCTCCTTGTAGATCCAGCTTGGAGAAGATCCTGGCGCCCTTGAGACGGTCAAACAACTCGGAGATGAGCGGCAGGGGGTATTTGTTTTTTACAGTGATTAGATTGAGTCCTCTGTAGTCAATACAGGGACGTAGCGAGCCGTCTTTCTTTTTGACAAAGAAGAATCCGGCTCCAGCCGGGGAGGTAGATTTTCGGATAAATCCCCTAGCCAGATTTTCTTCAATGTATTCAGACATGGCCCGGGTTTCGGCCACAGACAATGGGTAGATACGCCCACGGGGAGGAGTGGCGCTAGGTACCAGGTCGATCGGGCAGTCATATGGCCTATGGGGTGGCAAAGTCTCTGCTTCCTTTTTGCCGAAGACGTCCGCATAGGGCCAGAATGGAGCCGGGAGACCGGGTAGATTAGCTGGAGTAGGCGGAGGGCGAGCTGGGCGGACCGGAACCAGGCAGGTCTTATGGCAGTCTGGACCCCACCGGAGTACTTCACCGGATCGCCAGTTCAATACGGGTTCATGTGTCTGGAGCCAAGGAAGACCTAGCAACAGGGAGTGAGAGAGTCCGGATAGCACATGGAAGGAGATCTTCTCTGAGTGCAGCATTCCCACCTGCAGAGTTAAGGGTTCAGTGACGAGCAGGATGGGTACAGGAAGGAGTCTACCATCCACGGAGGCAACTGACAAAGGTTCAGTGAGAGGCTTGGTGGGAATACGGTATCTCTCTACCAAGGACTGGGAGATGAGGTTCCCAGCAGCTCCAGAGTCCAGGTGGGCGATTTCAAAGTGCCGATCCTCTCCCCAGGAGAAAGAGACAAAGTCAGGGAGGGAGAGGACTTACTTTTGTCTAGGACGACCTCTCCGAGCGATCCTAGACACCGGCGTTTCCCGGCCTCTCCGGGCAGGAACGGATCAGGTGCTCCTTGCTGCCACAATAGAAACAGTTCCCCTCGGCCCGGCGTGACTTCTGGCGGGATTTGACCAATTTGGTCTGGTCGACCTGCATGGGCTCGGGTGAGTGCGCTCGGGGAGTGGCTGAAGAAGAGACAGGTCTCTGGAAGTTAGGAGCAAGGCGGGGAAACCTTCTCTCACTAGTGGTTTCCTTGGTACGTTCCTGGAACCGGATGTCAATCTGGGTAGCAAGTGACACCAGGTCGTCCAGGGTGGTAGGGATGTCCCGACTGGCAAGTTCATCTTTAATCCGACCGGAAAGACCCTCCCAGAAGACGGACAGCAGGGCCTCGTTATCCCAGGCAAGCTCAGAAGCGAGGGTACGGAACCGTATGGCATATTGGCCTACAGTGAGACTCCCTTGGCGGAGACGTAGCAGAGAGGAGGCTGACGAGGTCTTTGGTCCCGGTTCATCGAAGACTTTCCGGAAAGCAGTCAGGAAAGCTGACAAGTTGGATACCAGGGGATCCCCTCTCTCCCACAGGGGATTTAGCCAAGCCAGTGCTTCCCCAGTGAGATGGGACATGATGAAGGCCGCTTTGGCCCGGTCGGTGGTAAAGTGATGTGCCAAGAGTTCAAAGTGCAGGGTACACTGGTTAATGAAGCCTCGAGCCAAGGCGGGATCTCCACAAAAACGAGGCGGTGCAGAGAGCCGGGGACCCGGACCGGGTACCATGGCATTGATGGGCAGCGGCGCTGCGGGGGCGTGAGTCGTACGACTGGAGGCAGGTCCAGGTGGAGCAGTCAGTGTGTCCAGGTGGTAGTTGACTTTACGCAGGTGGTTCAGGATGGATTCCTGTTGGGATCTCTGACGGAAGACTTCGTGGAATAGGTCAGAGAGCGAGGGAGCTTGGGTGCCACCGGGTTCCATGGCCCGAGCAAACTGTAACGGGGCCTGGTGGTGGAACCTCTGTGCCTTGGAACAAGGAGGGACCCCGAGGGGCAGGTGTTATTCTGGGGACGACCTTGTAATAGAGCAGGTGGCTCCCACGGGTCAGGTAGCTGGGGCTGACCAGAGTAGCGGGTGGACACAACCGGTAGGTAGCAGTCTCTTGGCTGGCAGGCAGGCGGTCATGGCAAGTGACGGCTGAGCAGGTAAGAGTCTCTTGGCTGGCAGGCAGATGGTCTCGGCAAGTGATGGCTGAGCGGGTAAGAGTCTCTTGGCTGGCAGGCAGATGGTCGCGGCAAGTGATGGCTGAGCGGGTAAGAGTCTCTTGGCTGGCAGGCAGATGGTCACTGCAAGTGACGGCTGAGCAGGTAAGAGTCTCTTGGCTGGCAGGCGGATGGTCACGGCAAGTGACGAGGGAGCCTCCAGGTAGGCTAGCAGGCGGGTAGCAGGTGAGCGCTCCCTGGTGAGCGGGCTAGCAGGTACGGCAGGTAGCAGGCCGGTAACTGGCAGGTGCTTCCTGGTCCGCAGGTGGACTTGCCCATAGACAGACTGGTGGATGCAGGAGACAGACTGTCGGGCTGAAGAGAAGACAAGCAGGCAGACAGGACTGGTAGTCAGGCTGGCAACAGGACCTGAGGGCTGAAGCAGAGGTGAGTATGCTTTGCAACCACTTTGCTCGGGCACCTCCATTTTGGAGGAGGTGCCTTATATATTGGAAGTCCTCCGGCTATTGGCCGGGGACTCCTTAGGACGGCGCGCGCGGTCCCTTTAAGAGAGGGGGAGCACGCGCGCGCCCTAAGCACAGTGCCCGGGAAGGAGCGCGCGCCGGCAGCAGCGAGGGAGGGAGCGCTGGAGGACGCCGCACGCTGAACAGGAAGGTGAGAGGGACGGCGTCTCTGCCTAGCAGGAAGGCAGAGACGCCAATGCTACAGGGAGTAGGAAACGATAGCGGTCAGGCAACAGCTATTGCAAGTTTATGGCCAGCTTAAAACTGAACTATATCCTGTTTATATTGTATTATAAGGGGTTTGCATGGTATGACTACTTGGTCCATCTAGTTTCACGCTTGATACAGCTTCAGTATATGATGTGTGTGATGGTGAAAATGTTTTATTGCCACTTAATCATTTTTAGCAGTGCTGTGACTCTATAGAAACTAATTTCCATTTGATATAAAATGTATTTTGATGCAGAGATTTTCTGGGATATTTTTTGTGCATTTTCTATGTTAAGTGTTCCTTAGTGGGAGATGACAGCGTGACATGGTGCGTTGGTTTCTTCACTGCTTTATGCACTTTCTAGCCTCTGAATTTTTCATATTGCTGTGGGTATTTTTTAAGTACAGCAAAACATAAAGCCTAATGATTTTGCCTGGATCTAAAAAATGCTCAGTTTCCATACGCAATATATAATTTTTTTTTTTGTTATCTGAAGGGACAATTTCTAAATTTACAGCCCTTTAAACACCATATATTCTCTATTAGGACATTTTATATGTAAATGTAATGGATTTTCTTATTCACAATAAAAACATTTTCCTTTGGTTTTTGTAGGTAAGTGCTTATTATGTTCTCAACTTTATCTGCGATCCTCTTTTGTAGCGGGATTTATGTAAGATCTGGATTTAAAATCCTGCAATTTAATAAGCTTACTCAGATAATCGCAAACGTGTGTAATAAAGCACTGCAGGGGCTAAGTAACCATCAAATGATTTCCTCTATGAGGTCAAGTAAATTTAAAAAGGGATTATTTTCCTGTTACTCCTCTTAACGTGGAGCATTACGGCCACATTAAAATTAACAGCATATCTTTTCTAGATGTGGCGCTGACTGACTCTTCATGTGCCTGTGGATCTGTATACTGCATTTTTATGTACACTGTATGTGTATACACACACTATACACTATATAAAAAGACACATATGCATGTTCTTCTCAATATCTGACATGAAATCAGAATAAACTTTTCCTGTTTTAGGTCAATTAGGATTACCATAATTTTTAATATTTGCCAAATAATAGAATGTTTTAAGGCATTTTTATTACTTACTACAAAGTTAAAAGTTTCCATAATTTCATCAGTATTTGGTACCATTGCCCTTAAACTGAATGACGGGTCAAACGTTTGGGATATCCTTCCACAAGCTTCTCACAATAGTTGGTCGGAATTTGGGCCCATTCCTCCTGACAAAACTGATGTAACTGATCCAGGTTTGTAAGTCGCCTTGCTCGCACCTGCCTTGTCAGCTTTGCCCATAAATTTTAAATAGCATTGAGATCAGGGCTTTGTGATGGCCACTCCAAAACATTGACTTTGTTATCCTTAAGCCACTTTGTTACCATTTTGACAGTATGCTTCGAGTCACTGTCTATTTGGAAGACCCATTTCAGCCCAAGCTTCAACTTCCTGGCTGATGTCTTGAGATGCTGCTTCAGTATTGTCACATAATCTTCTTTTCTCATGATGACATCTATTTTGTGAAGTGCACAAGTCTCTCCTGCAGCAAAACAACCCCACAACATGATGCTGCCACCCCTGTGTTTCACAGTTGGGATGGTGTTTTTAGGCTTCGAAGCGTCTCCCTTTTTCCTCCAAACGTAACAATGGTCATTATGCCCAAAAATGTCAATTTTAGTTTCATCAGACCACAGGAGATTTCTCCAAAAATTAAGGTATTTGTTCCTGTGTGCATTTGCAAACATTAATCTGGCTTTTTCATGCTTCTTTTGGAGTAATGGCTTCTTCCTGGCAGAGTGGCCTTTCGTTGATATAGTACTTGTTTCACTGTGGTTATTGACACAATCTTACCAGCTTCCGCCATCATCTTCACAAGGTCTTTTTCTGTTTGTCCTTGGGTTGACATGCATATGTCGGACCAAAGCTGGGACACAGAACCCGTCTCCTTCCTGAGCAGTATGATGGCTGGACATTCCCATCTTGTTTGTACTTGCGTATAATTGTTTGTAAAGATGAACGAGGCACCTTCAGGTATCCTGAAATTGTACCCAAGGATGAGCCAGACTTGTGCAAGTCCACAATTTTCTTCCTGATATCTTGGCTGATTTCTTTAGACTTTCCCATGATGCTACACAAAGAAGCAATGTGTTTCAGGTGTGTATTAAAATACATGCACAGGTGTATCTCTAACTAATTAATCAGAATCTTCCAAACACATGACATCATCATATGGGCAGTCCAGAATTGTTTAAAGGCATAGTAATCTTAGTGTATGTAAACTTTTGACTGTGCAGTAAGTAATAAAAATGCCTTAAAACATTCTCTCTCTCATTATTCTGCCATTTGGCAAATATTAAAAATTATGGTAATCCCAATTGACCTAAAATGGAAAAGGTTTATTCTGATTTCATGTAAGATATTGAGAAAAACATGCATATGTGTCTTTTTATACAGTGTATGTAAACTTCTGGTTTCAACTGTATAGTGTATGGAGTATGTGTGTATTCTGTATGTGGGTTTGCACATTGCATTATGTATGTTTGCCATATGAGTATATCTGAAAATATTCTTTATGTCTATATGTTGTGTATCTTTGTATACTCCATATGTATGCATGAAAAATATACTTCGGATATTTTTTTTTTTACTCACTTATATAGCGCCATTAATTACACAGCGCTTTACAGACGTCCTCATCACTGTCTCCTTTGGGGCTCACAATCTAAATTCCCTATCAAAATGTCTTGGAGTGTGGGAGGAAACCGGAGGAAACTAAATCAAGCACGGAGAGAACAGAGTCCTGGCAGATGTTGTCCTTGGTTGGATATGAACCCAGGGCCTCAGCGCTGCAAGACTGCAGTCTGAGCCACCGCTAAGCTGCCCTGTATGTTCCATACAAGAGTTGTGTTACATAACGAGTTGTGACTAAAACCTGGAAGTTCAAAACTTCAAAATGTGTAATCCATGGAGAGAGGAGAAAAAAAATTCAGCAACTGCAGAAAAATAGAAAAAAGTTGTGTATTAAAACATCACATTTATTTAGTAAGTTAAAACCAGGGCTAAAAATAAAACCACATGAGGGGTCTATGCGTCTCGAGCTACTAACTCTTAATCCTCTCTCCATGGCTTACATTGCTCAGGAACCGGCCTGAAATTATTTGCACTGCATACTCATGGATTTCTTATACTGGTGAGCTCGTTTTGGTTCTCTTTTTTGAAACGTGTAATATCCCCCATATCTTATAGACTTTTGCCAAATCTTTTTTATGGAACATACACTAATGAAGACATTTCTAACAATTTTGATAGAAACATTTATTTTATCAACTCATGTGTGCTGGATCCCCTACTAGCTTGGAACCTTCTGTGTGGAATTAACTTCACGGATATGCTCCTGTGCACCGCGTTTCCTGTCATTGCTGGCCGATAAGAGCCTTTGGTTAAAAAATGTTCTCCTTCTCTTTCATGATTTGTGTACTGTATGTATACACATTGAAGCCTACAGTATATATTAATGCAGAATGTAGTGGATTATTACTGTATTTTTAAATTTGCAAACTATGTATAATGTAGATACACAGTATGTATACAGTACTAAGCTGTACATATGTATACTGTATTAAAGTGTGTGTACTTACTTTATAGTGTGAGTGTATGAACATGTGCATTATGTTTACTTGAAATAAAGCTTAAAGGGATTGTCTCATCATTTAGTGTCAGGAGCGGTTTAGTTTCTGACTCCCGATTTCCTGCTAGCCATGTGACGGCGCGCTTCTGGTTGGTTGACATTTCAGACCATGGTTGTGGTATTGGCAGAAACTGTGCGATCTTTAATGCTGCAAGCAGAGGAATCTTTGCTTCTACAGCCTCGGAGGAGTGTAGGGCACTGAAGTCTGCCGGACCCAGCCAGCTTCAGAGCATATCCATTGAGTCGACCAGCTATAAAGCAGAGCTTAAAAGATGTATTAGAAAAAGCTTGCATTCCCTGCCTAGGAGACCGTCCACTGCTGAAAGAGTACAGAGGTGGCTGGTTGCCTCGGCATTGAGTAGTAAACAGCAGTATTACAAATCCATTTGTTCATAAAAAGGTTTGTTAATAAGAAATAAATTGCAACGTTGCTTATTTTTATTAGTACTTTACAATTTTACCCATTAAAGAATTTATGAATAACCCTTTGAGCTTTTATTTAAAAGCCATTGTGGCTGCCATATTGCTGTGAATTGAGGTCAAATGCTTCTCACACAAATGAGTAGAAGTGATAGATATATAGCAAGGGTAATTTTGCTACAATTATACGTATATAAACCAGTTTCATGAGGCCTTGGACAATAAATGCATAGTTACATTCTGAATTATTTTTGTATGAATGAAACATTATCCGACTCTTGTTGGTATCATCAGTGTAATAATAGCCCATGTCTATATTTGTTTGCTAGTTTCAAGGCCCTGGATCACAACTCCCCTAGAGGCACATCCTTCAAACACTTACAAGTTGTGACCTTATCATGCACTGCTCTGTACTGCCAGCTGACCTAGATTCTGTGGGTCAATAACAGAACATTTGTAGTGTTCCACATCCACTGTGCTCAGAATATCTTAGAATGCTGCTGTACTTTCTTTCTCTGGCCTTAAGCTATTAAAAATATACTGTAGCATCGACTCTTAAATTAATATGATGTAGTGTTAATGGGATTTTTCTTTTTTCTATGTTGCTATTTCATTTGATGATGGGATTATTTGCCATATAATCATTATGGTCCACAATGTTGGGAATGGACCATATGTATTTTACTGTAGATATATTTGGTGATATATCTACAGTTATCGATAATAATTAGAGATAAGAATTGGCCTTTCTTGCGATATTCACCTCCAAATCAGGGACTGATTCTAAAATATAACATTATTTTCTGTTGCCAAAAAGTCAATGGTTGACCTTTTTTCTGCTCACATTAAGAGTCTAATTAAAGGTGCTTGGTATTTTTTAGCATTTTACATTTTCTATTTAATACCAATGATTCTTAATTCACAGCCTATAAGCTAGATATACAATGATTCTAAAAATTCAATATGCCAAATATCTCACTCCTTTGTTTAAACTAACATCGATTTAATCTAAAATGTTTATCTATTTAATGTAATAATCTAATTGTTTTTAAAATATGCTTTGATTAAAAAGTGGCTATCGCTCCCTCTCTACTCTCTCTAACTGTTTTTTTTACCTATTTCTGGTTTGATGACATTTTGCTTGAGAATCCCCAGTGCATGCTGCGATACTCAAATGAAGCGTCAGAGGATAAGCTAGTCCCAACTCTACTGAGCATTTGTTGGTTCTGAATTCTGAGATATGCTCAGTACGATCTCCGTTGTCACAGTGTGATATCCTGTTCAATGCACAGTGACAGTGCACTTCCTTGCTGCCTCTGATGAGAAGAGTCATGGACCAACAAGAGATCACACTATCAGTGCATATTATAAGGAGAGTATCCGGCAAGCAGAGACCTTGCCCTAAAATTTACAGATGTCAATTTTAGGGGAAGGACTGGTCTCTGCTCACCACATTCTCTCCTTATAGGGAGGGCCCATCACTTCTCATTAAAGACAGCGAGGGAGTGCACTGTTACTGTGCATTGCACAGTGACAAGGGTGTTCGTACTGAGAATACATTGGAATTCACAACCAACACATACTCAGTAGAGCTGGGACTAGCCCAGCCCCTTAAATAGACGTCACTGTTGATGCTTTATGTCAAATAATAATGCTGACTGCATACAGATTTACAGAAATCTTATGGCATTTGATGCAGGATATGTAAATCTATAAACAGTTAACTCCTCATAATAGTGGCCGAATGCTGTGAGCAAATTAACAAAGAGACTATTAAAGGTTCAAATATACTACAATATAATCGCATAATGATTTACTTAAAAATGGAATAATAAATAATAAAAATGGAACAATGGGCTTCAATTTGAAGGCTTAGTACATTTGGTGAACTTTTCAATGAGAGTTGAGTTTTTTTGCTTTGGGGCCCTATAGTTTCTGTGCTAGAAATAACTCACGGAATAAAGTCTCTAACAAATTATTTATGCAGGCTTACAGTTACAAGTTGCTTGCAGGGTGAAGTAGTAAACAAAAACTAAAAGGACATTGATATAGCCATCTTTGTTTCTGGAAATTTCTTTGCCATGGGAGACTGAACACTTTAGGTGCCCAGGATATGGCTGACAATAGTTGTGGTGCTTATGTGGAACACTGTCATTGTAGATCCTACATGACAGAATGCCATGAATAGAGATTATTGGGGCCAATTCATTAAGATCTGCATTGTACACACTAGTCTGAATGAAGGGGATTGCAGGAATAGGATACGACAAATTCATTTAGAGGTGCACATCACTTAGTGAACTAGGTGCCCTCACCTACTATATCCTCACCCATCCCCTGTAGATTGTGAGCCCTCGCGGGCAGGGTCCTCACTCCTCCTGTACCAGTCACTGACTTGTATTGTTGAAAATTTATTGTAATTGTTTGTGCAATGTATACCCTTTTCACATGTAATGCGCCATGGAATGAATAGCGCTATAATAAAAAATAATAATAATATTACGGATGCCTTATGCCCCCTACAATGATTTACTACAGTCAGGGATTGAACTACATTTTTGCCATATGTTATACATAACATTTCATGAATTAGATTGGTGGACATAGTCACACCCCATTCCACCCATGCTTTGCCTATTTTGGCAAAGCAGGACAGGACTGTTGTGAAGTCGCTAAAAGTTACAAAATGTTTGCCCAATTTCCCTGTTCGAAACAAATGTTGTGACTTTTTAAGATGTTTTATGCCAGAATTTTGATATTGAATCAGTCCCTTTGACTCCCAGTGCCTGAGTTGCATCAGTATTCTGTAATGCTACATGGTCTCTAACATTCACACAGGTCATAGCGATGGAGAACTCTTAACTTTTTCAGCATTATTAGTTTATCTCAGGGATGAATGTATTAACAATCCTCTTTCTTTATCATTAGTTGCCAGTTCAAAGAGTCCCAGTCCATGAGAGACTTAAGTGGGCAAGATTATAGCAGGGCAACCTGCAAATAAATGTAAGAAATGGCAGTACAGTAGGAAATAGTAGATTAATATATAAAGTGTTCGAGTTCTTTCCACAAAACAATGAAGGAAGGCACACTCCTTACTTGTAAACTTCTGACAAGGTTTATTGGGGTCACTCATCCTCTCTTTCTTCTTCTTTATGTATTTAGTTACTTAAGCTGAATTTCCCTGCTTGTAGCAGCAGCTTTCCCTGTCCTCCCTTTTGTGTGATTGCTCAGCCCACATTTACTCCCCAATAGGCCATCTTCTCGCATCCTCATTTCACGGTCTATGTACAAACTGCTATTTTCAGACCGGCAACAGGTCTTCTAATCCTAACTATCAGCCTCATATATACTTTTCAGACTATTATATCAGGATAGATAACCCATGCTTGGTCCAGAAATCTCAGTTTGTACACGGATTGTGAAATCAGGATATGTGAAGTCGCCCTTAGTCACAGTCTAAGCCCTCATCCGGTGACATAGAGATACCACTCTACACATCTCTCTATCACCCCTACTATTCGGCTCTGTGGACCAATCTCTAGATGCACAAAACAGGACCAATCTAAGCCTCTTCTCTTGACCAACTGTGCTCTCACTATGTCAGGATCTACTATAGCATCATGTCCAGCTACCACAACATTTTCATGGACTCATTAGAATACTATAATGACTCATTACAAAGTGCTACATGTCTACAGTCCAGGACAGTGCTGCCAAGACATCACTAAAAGAATAGTATTATGGTAATAATTACAGTTACAATATCCAGTTTAAACTTATTTAGCTTAACATAAAAAGTAGATAAAAGTGCTTTGCTCTGGTCTAGGAGTTATGGATGGTTGGCAACGGTGACCTACTCCACAATGCAGCATGACCCAACTCACACTACTCTCATGGTGACCCTATTTCACACCATAGATTTGCCACAACCATTCAGGACAGACACAAGAAGTGGCTTAGACTCCAAATGGTCACTGGGCATGACGTATTCAAAGGGCACTGTGGATATTTCCTCCTGCCCCTAACATGCATCCTATAATGTAGGAGCATTTTTGCAACAGTATTCTCGGAACCAGTATTCTTTAAAGTCTTTATTTTATTCCATCTTATTTCTACACTTTAACTTTATGGTAGTGGTTTCACATTTTTTATATCACTACTTCTACCAGATTTTGTTTTTATAAGATAACGATTTACTGTTTTAAGAATTGCCTGTAAATAGAGACTACAAGGTGCAGTAGACTGTAAAATGAATGCTTATTATTTCATAGCTTAATAGCCAAGTCCTCAAGAAGGGAATTCTAGTGGCCTTTAGGGAAAAAAGATGGATATATTTTTATATATTTTTCAGACAGAGCAGCAAATTACGAATAAACCTGTTATGCAGAAAACCGAGTTTACCACATATTCAGAATAATAGATCCCACGTCTCTCTTTTACCAGTAAGGAGCAGAATACAGAAATGTTTAGATCCTAAAGCAATTATTTCGTGATATTTTTTACTTACAAACTCTATTATGAACTCATAGCCAGAAGGAACTTACTATTCATTTTAGCAAGAAAATAGAAAGCATAATCCATTAAATTCATAGACATATTTCTTGAGCTTGTCCAATTTATAACTATATTCTGTTGGCTTAAAGAAGTGTCTCCCAACCTGTGGTTGTTCAGCTGCTGCGAGACCACAACTTCTCAGCATGTGTTGACTGCCAAAAGCTTCTGTTCCTGGCCCATGTGTCAACTTTCAACGTTTGACATTTACATCTTTCTATTGTATTTATCTTCTGACATAAGAAAACAAGAAATGCAGTAATGTCAGCTATTAGCAAAGAGAATGTAGTTTGTAAAACAAAATCTGTACAATTCATTTTGAAAAATAAACTGAAATCCTTTCAGGTAGAAATAGAAAAACAGAGAACAATAATAATGTGGTTGCATAAATATGCACGCCCTTAAACTAATACTTTGTTGAAGTACCGTTTGAATTTATGTCAGCATTTAGTAATTTTGGGTAGGGGTTTATCAGCATGGCGCATCTAAAATTGACAATCTGTGCCTACTCTTCTATGCAGAAAATCTCCAAATCTGTCACATTGAGAGGGCATCTCCTATGTACAGCAATCTTCAGCTCAATCCACAGATTTACAATTGGATCCAGCTCTGGCTTCTGGCTGGGCCATTAAAAAACTTAGATCATCTTCTGGTACATACGTGTTTTGTTTATTTGGAGGTATAAGTAGTGTTATTGTCCTGCTGAAAAATGAAATTATTTTCATCTTCAGATTTTTAGCAGAGGCTTGAAAGTTCTGATGCAAAATTGACTGATATTTGGAACTGTCCACGGTTACCTCCACTTTACCTAAAGGCCCAGTTCCAGTTGCAAAAAAACAGCCCCAAAGCATAATACTGCCTTCACCACGCTTCACTGTAGGTATGGTTTTTTTAGTGATGTGGAGTGTTGGATTTGTGCCTAACATTTCTTTTGGAATTATGACCAAAAAGTTCAACATAAGACCATAATATATTGTTTCACGTGCCTTTGGCAGACATGATGTAGGTTTTGGCAAAACATAGTCAGGCTTGGATGTTTTTTTTTGCGAGAAATAGCTTTCCTTTTGCGGCCTTTCCCCACAGGTTAGCTATATAAAGAATATGGAAGATTGTTGTCACTTGCAGTACACAACTTGTACTTGCTAGAAATTCCTACATCTCCTTTAATGTTGTTGTAAACCTCTTGGCCGCCTCCCTGTTGATGTAATCCTCTTGGCAGCAGTTCTAAGTAATGTTACTGTTGTGCCAAATTTAAACCACTTCATGATGACCACCTTTTCAGTGTTCCAATGTATATCTAATGCCTTAGAAAAATGTTTAGTCCCATCTCCTGACTGATAACTCTCAAGAATGAGATACCTTTGATGTGTTGTAGGCTGCTTATGGACCATGGATTTTGCTGTAAAATGTCAGGGAAAATCCAAGCTTAAATTTTATATAGAGTTAATCAAAATCACTTGAAATGATGACATCTGTGTACTGACTACTATTTCACATGAGTTTAAGGGCTCGTGCAATTACCATATTTTCGGTCCGAGTAAAATCTGACAAAATATTGGATTGGACTTAGACCAAATTTATTCTATAGAGCCTTGAACAGTCAGAGGTAAAAATTGCAGCATGCACAATTTGCATCTGTGAATCAGATCTCACTCAGCTATGTAAGTCAATGAGTCCGTCAAAAAAATCGTACCGCACTCGGATGACATCTGAGTGCAGTCTGATTTTAACGGACTGACAGAATGGAGAAGAGGGAGAATTTTTTCTTTCAACTTCTCCACAACTGAGAAAATTGGATCACATTATGCTCACACTGTGATCAAACTTTGATCAGAATATGATCAGAGTGTGATTAGTATTACTGGACCAATTTTTTCAGATGAGAGAAAATACAAACGTGTGACCCTAGCCTAAATGTGATTAGCTAATTCTGAACACAACCTGAGCACAACTACATCTCCAACTATAAAAGTGTGTTCACACTCATGCAACAACATTGTTATTTTTTTATTATTCTCTCTCTCAAAATAGTGACATTAAGGCCACGGCCCGACTATCAGTATTTGATCAGTATTTTTTATCAGGAGTGGGAGCCAAAACCAGGTGAGGAACAATCGGAGAAAAGGTATAATAGAAACAAGTCACCAATTCTGCATTTATCACCCACTCCTGGTTTTGGCTCCCACTCCTGAGAAAAAATACTGACTGAATACTGACCAAATACTGATAGTGGGGCCGTGGCCTAAAGGTGGAAAAAGTTCTGAAAGGATTTTTCTTAGTATGATTTTTTATACGTGACAACATCTGCCATTTTAACATGGGTATACTGATTTTTTATATCCACCGTAGGCAGTCTAACAATGTGCCAAATTTATCAAACAGCAAGAACTACAGAGATAAATGTGGAGCATTTTAAAATGGTGAAGTCAAAGTGTTCACTATGTAAGGCCACATTCACATGTTCAGTATTTGGTCAGTATTTTACATCAGTATTTGTAAGCCAAAACCAGGAGTGGGTGATAAATACAGAAGTGGTGACATGTTTTTATTATACTTTTCCACTGACTCTTACACTCCTGGTTTTGGTTTACAAATATATAAACCTTCATTGCAGTTCTATAGACCCCATTCATCCAAGAATGATTATAGAAAGATGCAATATAAACTCTATTACTCTTCCCAAGTCCACAAGCATGTCTTACCGCGCTAGTCCTAAAGCGTGGTGGGCTGGCTCATATCTCCTGTCATTTTTCAACCCATCTTTAAGATAAAAAAGTTCTGTAAACTCATTGGTTGCTATAAGCAGCATCCGTTCTTGTATGTAGTTCATGTGAGGTAGAGCTAAAAGTCTGATAATCAGGATGAGAACTGTAAAGGAACATAGGGAATGTGCTCAACTGAGCGGGTTGTGTGAGGCACAACTCCTAGAAAAGTATGATATCAGCTGCTGGTGGCCCGTGGCTGGGGGATGAAATCTTCAAGGATATTTGACCAAATTGGACGATGCACGGTGTTGCAAAGATCCTAATGCCAAGTATAGATTTAGCAGTACAAGTGTAAAAACCAAGTGTACCTAGTAGGTACAGTTGGTTTTTACATTTAAGAAAGATGCCGGTCCAGCGTCGAAATGTGTCAATCTATACTTGGCAATAGGATCTTTATTTTGGCAACACAGCCCAACACCATGCATTAAGTCTGTTAATTGGTAGCACAATTACACATCTTAATAATCAACCGATCACAGTTTCAATATCAGTCATTTATTTTGAGTTATTTCAATCCTTTATTAGTTTAACTACTCTGTGGCCAAATTGGAGCTTGAGTTTGGAAAAGCACAAATGGAAAATAATTTACAGTGGCATTTAAAGTGGCCACAATACTATATATCTATATATTACCCATATTCTCAATGACTTGGGCCTGGAAGCTCAACCAGCAGAGCTGATAACAGGTATTTGTACTGATCTCATTGTGTGTTTAGAATGATTTCTTGGAATGGAACCTCCTTTGTATCTATTCCTACCTTAGTTTCCCAATGCCTTCAGTTAGTTGTACATGGATACACTGTATAATGAATTATATCCAGCCTTTCCAAAGACTCATTAGAGATCATGTGTAACCCTCCAGATGCCAGAAAGCCCATCATAAATATAGGGGATTACGAATACGACAAGGGAAAACAATGAAATGACTGCAATTCTTCCTTATTGCTATTTAAGCAAAATAAATATCATAGATAAGTAGTTCGCAATAAGCATATAAACTGCTATTGTTTGTAGAAAATAGATACATTATATGAAATTACAAATGGATATTGTGTGAACATTGCAGTCACAGGCAGTTCTTCTGCGTTACTCCTGTGTATTCATTATTAAATAGAGCTGGAGATCATGTACAAACAAACCAACCTAGCGTCTCCCCGTGGATTGCTTCTCGTCTGGAAACCCAGGAGTCTTAGCCGACAAATCAAGTGAAAAAGCAGCGTTATATTTATGCTCGGAATTTACTGAAAAATAACAAGCTGCATTTTACACTTCCTTTTACAAGTCAAATGAGACAATGTAATGTAACCAAATTAAAAGAAAGTAACCTTCAGGCACAAAGTTGCCTAATAGAAGTATTATTTTATTAGCATTTCAAAACATGCTGACTTTAGGTAGACCCCGATGAAGGTAAGCTTTTAGTCTGTTGTAAAAATATGTTACTGTGTTTTGTAGTATTTCAGCAAAGCAGAAAAACAGGTTATAATATAAGTTCAAAAATGTATCTTGATCCATTAAAAACATTATAGTGTGCATCACTGTCGTATAAAATATATAGGCTGTGAAGCGAGTGTCTGCTGAGAGTTTCCCCTCCTGGTAGCTGCAAGCAGCGGAAACTATCACAAAAAAGCTCTAAAACATATGACACATAATATATTGTGACATTTTTATGTTATTGCCCATTTCTTGCATTATTCATGTTACCTTTTATGGAAAATCACTGAAATTAGCACTGTTTAATATTAATAGCACTATGATGGCTCAGTTTATCATAGGGCAGATATTATTCTATGAGGACTTTCTAAAATTACTTGTTTTGGAGGAGGGGTCATTTTTACTGTACTGATCATTGTTATGGTACCTTAAGGCTGGGTTCACATGTTGCCTAATTAGTGTGCATTTTATGTGCCGATTTCTTTTACTGAAATCTGAATTGTTTGTGCAGCTGTAATCCGTGCCTTGAATTATGCCATTTTATGTGCATTTCTTTTTCTGTGTAATCACACGAAAAACACAACAGAGCAATACCAGACCAGCAGCTTAACCTGCGGATTTAGTATCCCTATTGAAATGAATATTTCAAATCTGCACCAAATGGTTGCATTTGTGAAATAGATGTTGACTAGTGATGAGCGAGCATGCTTGTTACTCGAGATTTACGAGCATGCTCGTGTGTTTTCCGAGTATCTTCAGCGTGCTCGGGTGTTATGTTTTAGTCACTCAGTGCTCATGATTAGCAACTGTTTTACAGCTTTAATACATGTGAGGAATGCCTCTTTCTTAGGCATTCCTCACATGTATTAAATCTGTCAAACAGTCGAAAATCATGAGCACGGAGTGACTAAAACATAACACCCGAGCACGCTGAAGATACTTGCCGAAAGGGTTAACAGAACATACTCGTTCATCACTAATGTTGACGCGATGCTGAATTAAAAAAATACAACTAAAGCCAATTTCCATGCAAATTGCGCAGAAAACAAGAACCATGACATGTGGATGAGAGCAGCTTAAAACGTATTCACTTTGCTGCTACTATGAAATACTGCGGACTTTATGTGTAAAATCTGCACCAAATCTGCAATGTATGAAGCTAGCCTAAGGCTCAGTTCTCATAATGAGTATTTGGTGAGGTTTTTTATTACAGATTTTCTGCAACATTTCTTCATCAATTCTCTACATTAGATTACTTGTGTATTTGAATCTTTTTTTTACATCTGTTTTTATCATTTTATTGGTGTGTATTCTTGCAATTGAAACTGCTTTGTTTTGGAAACTTCTTGTTACTTAACTTTGATAAAACTTTATTGACATAGACATGTGCAGACTACATGCGTTTTTACTTAATTTTTTTTTTATCTGCAATTTTGCTTCATCTCATTCAAGTCTATGGGAAAAGTCTGCAAAAAAATATATATATTTACCGAAACAGAAATTGACATGCTGAAATTAACATGCTTCAGATTTGAAAGTTGTACTGTAAAATGTAGCCTAAAAATGATTTCTACAAGTAGGCAAATGTGCATGTGACTTTCGCTTAATTGATAATTTATAGCATTACAACTATAAATAATATACAATATAAGTTGTCATGTTAACTCAGCCTTAAAGGGTTATTTCCAGAAAACAAACAACATATGCCCTTTCCACAGAATAGGAGATAACTTGCTGATTGCTGGGAGTCCGACCACTGTGACCCCCCAGCAATTCTGAGATCAGAGCTCAGGAACACAGCAGCCTCACTGTGAATGAAGCGGAGGTTAAGGTTATGCTCTATGTCTATGAGATTGCCTCAAACAGCCGAGCGCTGTACTCTGCAGTCCCATACACAATGAATGGAAAGGAGACATGAACATGCGCACCTCCGCTCTATTCAGGACTCCACTCCAGAATCCCGATTTCAGGATTGCTGGGAGCTTTAGCGGTTGGACCTCCAGTGATGAACAAGTTATCCCCTATCATGCAGATAGTAGAAAACTTGTTTTGACAATAACCCTTTAATGGCTCCTACAAAACAGTGGTACATATAATTGAATCAGCATAATTGTAATTCTCTCATACAGCTTCCTTTATTCTGCTTTTGATCCTGAAAGGCTTGTAGGAGATTGAGGAGACTTCTGTGTGCTTTCCTATGTAAAGGATCTATTTTATCCAATTGCAGCTTTCAATATATAGCACTGTTTTGTACTATCATCCCTTTAATTCAAGTAATATTGTCTCTGAAGGTTTCCTGTTACTGGTTATTTCTGCCCCTCAATAAATAAATGTATTTGCTAATACATATCCAGCTTTCTAAGCACTTTATTTGCTAATATCTGCTAACATTAAAGTTTTCTGGCTTTCTACGGGATGATATCTGACATACATCTGTGTAATGTACATCTCTGCATAAATTTTGCCTATTCAGTTACTTATATTGAGAAGAAGACTTTATCCTAATCTATAAAATACTCTCAACTAATTTAAAGGGGTTGTCCATAACTTGGACAACCTCTTCCCAATCCCTATGTTCCCCACTTATAAAATAATAACAGCCATACTTACCTTTGGTGTGGGCGCCATTCCAGCTGCATCGGTACTGGGTCTCCCAGGGCTCCTGTGACATTGTTATGTCAAGCAAGGCTTGCAGACAGTCAGCAGATGTTTCACTCTCCACTCCTTCAGTTGTAATTGACATCTGGAGGAAATGAGAGAGCAGCAGCTGCTCTGACTTCCTTTGGATGACTGATTCATCATAAGGAGCGGAGAGTAAATTTGCTGCTGATTGTCTGCAGGGCTCACGTGACATAACAATGTCATGAGAGCCCTGTGACAACACCCCTGGAATCGTGCCTCCACCGGAGATGAATATGGCTGTTAATATTTTATAAGGGGGAAAATAGTGATTTAGAAGGGGTTGTCTGAGCAGTAGACAAATTGATTAATAAAGAACTTCAAAATACTGAAAACATTTTTTTTAAAACATTTCTATTATTACTTAGGGGCTTTGACAAATATTTTCTTTACACTTCACCTGTTTTCTTTGCTCACAGGTTTTATAACACATGCCATTTATATAATAAAAAAAAAAAAATCTGTTCCAATGTAAACTGAGTCTAGTTTACTCTCCCTTTTAAACATCGGCCAGTAGCATGCTAGAATAACGACTGCGCCGACTGATACAATGATTAGTTTACTTCCCTACATTGAACTGTCAATATACTGCTGCTGAGAAGGACCAGGCAGGAGAATTATTAGACCACATAGATTTCTGCCTAAACCAGTAATCTCTTCACAAGTGAAATGAATCTCAGGTCCTGTGACCCTGAAAACAATAACAACAGGAAAAGTAAATGCTGCAAACATTTCTATAATGGAACCTCTGTCAGTGTGTCAGCTTCTGCTGAGCTGTTAGCTTCCGTTAGCTGCTGTAACAAATTGGCCTGACCTTCAGTGCTGGTATCATAAAACGGGGTTGTTTGGTAGATGAGAGATAGTCATCATAGCTTGCATATAATGTCATACTTGCTAATTACCAGTATATGCCTCTTCTTTTTAATGAATGTTTAAGAGCAATTTGTGGTGTTCTTTGTTGTCATTATTTAAAAACAAAAGCTCTGAAGGACAACCAGTTTCCTTACGTACAGCATGTTAATGTCGGAAATACTGGTAAAGGGAGCAATTATGATAAAAGCCTATAATACTGAATAATTTCTAATGTGATGTATTATGAATACTGAATATATGATGGCCACTGTTAAGACTTTAATTCTATCATCCATTAATTGTTTAGCCTTCCACCATGTCTCATTCCAGGCAGTTGATTTAACCCTCCTTCCCACCATGATAATATGCATTTTTTAATATACCATATCTATTTATTGACAAATCAAAATAAATACATTTTCCCTTTGTAGCATTTATCTATTTATGCAGAAAAAAGGAGCAATCAGCTCACCTGTCCGTTGCTCGGCAGGAGTACTCCAGCAAATGATAATCCAATTGAAAAAGCCGGTACTCGAGTCTTCATAAAAAAACTTTTGTATTCAGTCCAAATTTAAAAGCAGCGATCAGAAAAAACTAAATGGCAGGAGGATAACACATACAAGCCTTTCAGGCAATGCGTTTCTGACCTCCATCTGACCTTTCTATTTCTGACTGTCTGTTTGTTGTTCGTCCTTCTTTCATTTCCGTCAATCTACTCTCAATAAATCATTGGTTGCACACATGCTAGAGATTTGCTTCCATTGGGTTGCATTTTGCTTTAATATTGTTTTTTGTTCAAAACTTGGAGAAGAACTTAGTCCAAAATGTCTAGTCCATGGAACAAAAATAAAATTCCTCTACTGAACAGTTTTAAGGAAAATCCTTTAAAGGGAACCTGTCACGTCCTAGTTGCTATGTACAGTCCCCTGTAGCGTTGTTAGTAATGCAATGTGCATCACTAAAAAGCTGTTTTCATGAAAATCGGTGGTAGTATAATGATGTTATAACGTTTTATACACTTTCTGCTACCTGCTCGTATTC
This sequence comes from Phyllobates terribilis, assembly GCF_046119375.1. Lineage (NCBI taxonomy): Eukaryota > Metazoa > Chordata > Amphibia > Anura > Dendrobatidae > Phyllobates > Phyllobates terribilis. Next base: position 417,533,802 of record NW_027362762.1, on the reverse strand, counting down.
AGTCATAGCCCGGTAATCACACAGCCTCAGTGCGCACGCACCAGACCAGCAGCCCGACGTGTGCAAATGCGCATGCGCCCCTCAAACCTAGCGCTTGCCAGGAGCAGTATTCAAATGTCATGGGCGGCGCCAGCAGTAACTGAACGTGGCGCCCGCCCATGACTGAATCTGAGAATCACACCCCTATGACTGAATACGAGCAGGTAAGACAAAGTATATAAAACGTTATAACATCATTATACTACCACTGGTTTTCATGAAAACAGCTTGTTAATGATGCACATTGCATCACTAACAACGCTATGGGGGCAGTGTACATAGCAATTAGGGCGTGACAGGTTCCCTTTAAAACAAAACTGAGAAATATCCACTTTGTCCTCTTCTGCATGGTTGATAAAATATTTTTCTGAAAAATTTACATTTAAATAGTTTTACAGAAGTTGTACCATCTGAAGCAAGGTATTTTATGGAGAGTTCTCTAGGACTGTAGAGGCTAACAGGAATAAAAACAGCAAACAGACCCAAATCTCTCTGACAGAAATGGTCCCATAGACTTTGTCTCTAAAAATACACCAATAATTGTGAACTATTCATCTATATATCAAGAGTATTGTCACTGTCTAGAAACTGTAATGTGGTTCTGTCAGTGGTTGCCTGGCAAAAATGACTACTAAGGTCAGAATTTGTGTAAGCCACTTTGGTTACCAGTTCCCAGGCTTTGCTCTGGTTTTCACCCTTTAACACCTGTGTAGGGATCTGAACTTATACAGGGGCCCTGGGTTGGGACTACAGAGTCAGCTGCTGGCCGGTGGTGCAGGCTGGCAGAAAGAAAGGTCCAGTCATAAAGAAGCCGGATCAGAACCAGGAGGTCGGTACAGGTACAAAATCATAAGACAGAAGAGTAGTCAAAAAACAAGACGAGGTCAAAATCATGAATGTACACTGTGAATACAAGCAAGATACACAGAAGTTCTCTGAAGCTGGTCAAGTTATGGCAGTGTGACAGCAGGATTTCAGTAGTTTAAGTAACTTACAGCCTGGCCCAGGCCACACAGCATGGACAGAAGTTAATTCTCAATCTTTCAGATTGGATGGAGCTACAAATCCGAGAGGACATGGAACTAGAATTGTCAATTCATGTCACCTGCAATGAGAATGCTGCACCGCCCAGCAAAAGATGCAGAGACAGTAAGGACAGGCACTGATACAAATGTCACAGGAAAGTGTAGTAAAATATAAAAGTTAAAAAGTAAAACATAAAAGTTAAAGTGAAAAGTGTATTAAAAATCATAGTGAAACGTAGTAAAAAGAGTGATACAAACATATAGTGATCAGTTGCTGACAAAAAAGGACACTCTTTTGGCTTCCGTTAAGCGAATGGAGCCCAATAGATTAATTTAGCATATGCACAGGGACTTTTCCTAGAACAACTACAAATATAGGGTGTACGTGGTGTTGACTGTGCTTGTTTGACAATATAAACGCTTTTTTAAATATAAAAGTGGGACCCTGTAAACCCATTTGTTTCTAATTTCCTAAATTGCAGAAAAAGCCATAAGGAAAGTGTGAAGTGTTTGCTGGATTCAAAATGTGTCCAGAACCTTCTGTGGTCTCCCATTCCAGTCCAGCTGGGGCTGCTTCTGCTCAGCATTGTCGTCAGTCCCAACGCCTAGCTAGTCCATGAGACGTACAGGTTGTCTCTCAGGTCTTTGTGCCTAGCAACATGAAGCATAGGTTGCGGAGGGAGACAGGGCTGCTAAAGCCTAAGTCCAGGTTTCTCTGTACTGACCATGCCCGTGACATGGCGGACCGTGATTGGTGGTTTGGGAGTCAGCTGATCCGGTGACCTGGCACCGCCTGATTGGTCATGGGTGACGTCTCCAATGGTGTGACGGTGGACAGGGCTTAATCTTTAAATAGCCCGCCCACAAATATGGCGGCGCGCTCTGATCATTGAGCAGTGATGGTGTTGTGTGGACGCTTGGTCGTTTGAGCTACATGTGTGCTTTAGTGGAAATAGGCAGGTTTAGTGGAAATAGGCAGGTACCTTCGGCTGACAGTCTGGCTCCGACTAGGGGGTCACCATACACCCCGAGCAGTCTGCAGACGCCGTATTCCCGGTACCGCCTGTAAGCCACGTGGAGTGATTCTCCTCAGTCCGGTAGCACGCCGGCTGAGAGCACTTACATGCTGGCGTGAGTCACACGCATCCTAGCGCCAACTGTGTAGTCCCTGTGCTGCAACAGGACTACAGATACTTTATTTATCACACATCTCTAGTGCAGTTGACGGAGATAGTGCGAATTCCTATTCCCACTCCGGTGTGCTGTAACACGGAAGGGATTGTTATTTAAGTTGGTTGTTTTACCTTCTTACCCAGAAGGTGTTCGGCAGCAGTCCACCAGGCTGCATCGCGGACCCCGGGGTCGGTTGTGTTCCATTATAATAAAGTTGTTTGCAACTGTCCCCTTAACAGAAAGGCCTGCAGTTTTCATTTTAGTGAGAGGTCAGTTGTCTGCTGCTAGGGTGGAAAATGGAGGTTAGGTTGACGTTAAGATTTCAGAAATTTTAAAACTGGAAGTGTATTTTGACTTTGCTGCCCACTTGCCACAGATTTATAAACCCAGTCACTATAGATATATTTTTATGCGGGGGCATTTATGCATATAGCATTTATGCATACTTTATCGAAGTGCCATAATTTAGCAAAGTGCCCTGGTAGTTAGAAAATGGCAGTTGGACAGGGCAGGAGACAGGTAAGACATGCAAGACAATTAAACAAACTTGCTTCCAGGTCATCTTTTTGGCAAACAGTATTCACCATTTGTATCTGTGCCATTTATTTTCTGGTCGCTACAATCATACACATTCACCGTTCTCCCACAAATGCGGCACACTTCATCCATATTAATCCCTCACTCCTCTCTTCTCCTATGTACAGTTGTCATGCTCTCTTCACAATGTTATACCATGCAGATCCATTCATTCCCACCATACAACGCAGGAAACGCTCTCACAAATCACTCAATCATCTGCTCACTCTCTGTATCTTCCTTCTATTAGTCGCAGGTGATATTTCTCCCAACCCAGGACCCTCCAGTAATAATAACACTAACTCTTTCCCTGTTACATTCAGAAACCCTGCTAATCTCATTAATATTCCCTGCATATCTTCTGTCTCATTCAACTGTGCCCTTTGGAATGCACGCTCAGCTTGTAATAAACTCTCTTACATCCATGACTTTTTCCTCTCTAATTCCCTCAACCTTCTGGCTCTCACTGAAACCTGGATCCAGCAGTCGGACACCACCGCCGCTGCAGCTCTCTCCTATGGTGGCCTACATTTCTCTCATACCCCGCGACCTGACAACAGATCAGGTGGAGGTGTTGGTCTGCTTCTTTCAACAAAATGTACTTTTCAGGTTATCCCCCCTGTACCCTCCCTTATCTTCCCGTCCTTTGAGGCCCACACAGTCAGACTCTACCGGCCCTTCTCCCTGCGAGTGGCGGTTGTCTATCGCCCCCCAGGTCCCCCCCGTCAATTCCTGGATCACTTTGCTGCCTGGCTTACAAATTTTCTATCCTGCGACATCCCCACGATAATCATGGGAGACTTTAACATCCCAATTGGCGATCCTCTTTCCCCATCTGCCACGCATCTTTTATCATTAACCTCCTCCTTCGGCCTTTCACAGCTTGCTAATTCTCCTACACATGAGGACGGGAACACATTGGACCTGATCTTCTCCCGGCTTTGCTCAGTACATGACTTTACTAACTCTCCCCTTCCACTCTCTGACCATAATCTTCTTTCATTCTCTGTCAAGAACTGTGACTCTACTCAAGACACTCCCACCGTCCACACTTATAGAAATTTACGCGCCATTAACACCCAGAAATTTATAAAAAGGTTGCAATCATCATTGGCCCCAATCTCCTCCCTCTCATGTCCCGAATCTGCATTGAAGCATTATAACAAAATAATGCTATGCACCCTGGATGAAGCCGCACCTCCTACACAAAGAACAATTCGGCATAGACGGCGACAACCCTGGCACACGCCTCAAACACGTCTTCTCCAGAGGTACTCCAGGTGCGCTGAACGGCTGTGGAGAAAATCAAATCTGCCCGAAGATTTCCTCCACTATAAATTTATGCTGAAAACATATAACTCTGCCCTTCACCTCTCCAAACAAACCTACTTTAACAACCTCATCATCTCACTTTCCAATAATCCTAAACGACTCTTTGACACGTTTCATTCTCTCCTCAATCAAACAGCACAGGCCCCGACCACCGACATCAGCGCTGACGATCTGGCTAACTATTTCAAAGAAAAAATTGACCATATCCGACAGGAAATTTTCTCCCAATCCCCAAATGTTATGCATGCTCCCCCCCGCCACATTGTATCTTGCTCATTTTCTGACTTCGAACCAGTCACGGAAGATGAAGTGATCAGGCTCCTTGCATCTTCTCGCCCTACCACCTGCACCAGCGACCCTATTCCCTCACATCTCCTTCAGTCCCTTGCTCCAGCTGTCACCTCTCACCTAACTAAAATTTTCAACCTTTCCCTCTCATCTGGTATCTTTCCCTCTTCTTTTAAACACGCCAGCATACAACCATTACTTAAAAAACCATCCCTCGACCAGAACTGCACGGCCAACTACAGACCTGTTTCCAATCTTCCCTTTATCTCTAAACTCCTGGAACGCCTGGTCCACTCCCGTCTAATCCGCTATCTCTCAGACAACTCTCTTCTTGACCCTTTACAATCTGGTTTCCGCTCTTTACATTCTACTGAAACTGCCCTCACTAAAGTCTCTAATGATCTACTAACAGCTAAATCTAATGGTCACTACTCCCTGCTGATTCTCCTGGATCTCTCTGCAGCATTTGACACTGTGGATCACCAGCTCCTCCTCACTATGCTCCGCACTATTGGCCTCAAGGACACGGTTCTCTCCTGGTTCTCCTCTTATCTCTCTGACCGCTCCTTCTCTGTGTCTTTTGCCGGCTCCTCCTCCTCCCTACTTCCTCTTACTGTCGGGGTTCCTCAAGGATCAGTCCTAGGCCCCCTTCTTTTCTCCTTATACACCGCTCCTATTGGACAAACAATCAGTAGATTCGGTTTTCAGTACCATCTCTATGCTGATGACACCCAATTATACACCTCTGCTCCGGACATCACCCCGGCATTACTACAAAAGACCAGTGATTGTCTTTCTGCTGTGTCTAACATTATGTCCTCCCTCTACCTAAAACTGAATCTGTCAAAAACTGAACTACTCGTCTTTCCTCCCTCCATTAATCTACCTGTGCCCGATATTGCCATCTCCGTTTGTGGCTCAACCATTACTCCCCAGCTACAAGCCCGCTGTCTTGGGGTCATTTTTGATTCAGATCTTTCTTTCACTCCTCACATCAAATCACTCGCTCGTTCATGTCATCTACACCTCAAAAACATCTCAAGAATCAGGACTTTTCTCACCTTTGACTCGGCAAAAACTCTTACTGTCGCTCTTATTCATTCTCGTCTTGACTATTGCAACGCTCTACTAATCGGTCTCCCTCTTACTAAACTCTCCCCTCTCCAATCCGTCCTGAACGCAGCAGCCAGGATCATATTCCTCGCCAACCGCTACTCAGATGCCTCTTCCCTGTGCCAGTCATTGCATTGGTTGCCCATCCAATATAGAGTTCGTTTTAAACTTATCACGCTTACCCACAAAGCGCTCCATGCTTCAGTACCCCCCTACATCTCCTCCCTTGTCTCAGTTTACCACCCTACACGTGCCCTCCGTTCTGCAAATGACTTGAAACTAAAATCCTCCATAATCCGAACTTCCCACTCCCGTCTCCAAGATTTCTCGCGTGCTGCGCCAATTCTCTGGAATGCACTACCCAGGACAGTTCGATTAATTCCCAATACCCACAGTTTCAAGCGAACCCTAAAAACACATTTCTTTAGACTGGCGTATCACCTAAACACACTCTGTCCATCCCAGCTTTCCCCCATATTAAAATCTTCTTCAACTTCGGGTTCAAACCAACCATGCACATAAAAGCCTTTGTCAGGACTGCACACATACTGGCTGGCGACCAGTCCATGTATTATTATTTATCCTATTCAGTATATCAAGGCTGCATTATACAATATATGTACTTTTTACCTTTTGTGTCTCCCCCACTTCCTCATAGACTGTAAGCTCGCGAGCAGGGCCCTCACTCCGTTCGATATGAGATATGCTTATTCTGTATTGTCTGTATAAGTCCCCCCTAAAATTTGTAAAGTGCTGCGGAATATGTTGGCGCTATAAAAATAAACTATTATTATTATTATTATTATTATTATATATTCTACTCAAAGTTATAGTTATGGGTGAGTACAATGTGCATGTCTCTGTAATAGAAGCTAACAGGTGTGGGTTTTTGGAGTTGGTTGCCATCACAAGAAGGAATCCCTCAGATCACACTGGTCAACATTAAATTGTTTTGCTGATTTTGTGTATTAACAGGATGGAAGTCCCTTAAGATTTTAACATTTTCAGGTGGTTCTTGTGACCCTGGTGCCAAAAATATAGTTAATTGTGTGAACTACTACTACAATAGAGGTAAAAATAACATAGCAACCACATTGTATCAAATAAAAAACTTAAATCTTTCTAAGAGTTAATCTTAACTTATTTTTAAAATTAGACTTTTCACTACTATGTATAAGATTTTTCTTTAGATTATTTGGAACTCTGTACAACTGTATATTTAGAAAAGTTTAAGTGAGACAGTAACTTATTTTATTAGATCTCCTGATATTCACTGCAATCTTTATTCGCAAACCATCCTTTCCTTGGAGTGAATAAAATATGTAGCTGAACAAGACTTTATCCCGAGCATATCAATTTATCCTCAGTATTCGCTAGTAAAGAGATAGGCTTCATAACTCACTGGAGATTTCACCCTTGCTAAGTTATGACCTCTTTTCTTACAGAACTAGTGGAGATAAAGAATACAAAGATCCTTCTTTCTACAGTATATATATCATATCAGCTTGGATTGTGAATCCATCACAGCATTTGATAAGCTCCACACCAGTTCAGTTTAGAAATAGTCACTTCTGATGTGCGGCTTTATCTTGCCATCCCTAAAGTGACCTTGCTTTGATGACTAGCTGTGCATAACTCTGTTCAATTATTGAAAATAAGTCCTGTTATATTTAGGTCCTTAATGTAGATGATAGATAGATAGATAGATAGATAGATAGATAGATAGATAGATAGATACAGTGCTGGCCAAAAGTATTGGCACCCCTGCAATTCTGTCAGATAATATTCAGTTTCTTCCTGAAAATGATTGCAATCACAAATTCTTTGGTATTATTCTCTTCATTTAATTTGCTTGCAAGGAAAAAACACAAAAGAGAATGAAACAAAAATCAAATCATTGATCATTTCACACAAAACTCCAAAAAAGGACCGGACAAAAGTATTGGCACCCTCAGCCTAATACTTGGTTGCACAACCTTTAGCCAAAATAACTGCGAACAACCGCTTCCGGTAACCATCAATGAGTTTCTTACAATGCTCTGCTGGAATTGTAGACCATTCTTCTTTGGCAAACTGCTCCAGGTCCCTCATATTTGAAGGGTGCCTTCTCCAAACTGCCATTTTGAGATCTCTCCACAGGTGTTCTATGGGATTTAGGTCTGGACTCATTGCTGGCCACCTTAGAAGTCTCCAGTGCTTTCTCTAAAACCATTTTATAGTGCTTTTGGAAGTGTGTTTTGGGTCATTGTCCTGCTGGAAGACCCATGACCTCTGAAGGAGACCCAGCTTTCTCACACTGGGCCCTACATTATGCTGCAAAATTTGTTGGTAGTCTTCAGACTTCATAATGCCATGCACACGGTCAAGCAGTCCAGTGCCAGAGGCAGCAAAGCAACCCCAAAACATCAGGGAACCTCCGCCATGTTTGACTGTAGGGACCGTGTTCTTGTCTTTGAATGCCTCTTTTTTTTTTCCTGTACACTCTATGTTGATGCTTTTTCCCAAAAAGCTCTACTTTTGTCTCATCTGACCAGAGAACATTCTTCCAAAACGTTTTAGGCTTTCTCAGGTAAGTTTTGGCAAACTCCAGCCTGGCTTTTTTATGTCTCGGGGTAAGAAGTGGGATCTTCCTGGGTATCCTACCATACAGTCCCTTTTCATTCAGACGCCGACGGATAGTACGGGTTGACACTGTGGGACCCTCGGACTGCAGGGCAGCTTGAACTTGTTTGGATGTTAGTCGAGGTTCTTTATCCACCATCCGCACAATCTTGCGTTGAAATCTCTCGTCAATTTTTCTTTTCCATCCACATCTAGGGAGGTTAGCCACAGTGCCATGGGCTTTACACTTCTTGATGACACTGCGCACGGAAGACACAGGAACATTCAGGTCTTTGGAGATGCACTTGTAGCCTTGAGATTGCTCATGCTTCCTCATAATTTGGTTTCTCAAGTCCTCAGACAGTTCTTTGGTCTTCTTTCTTTTCTCCATGCTCAATGTGGTACACACAAGGACACAGGACAGAGGTTGAGTCAACTTTAATCCATGTTAACTGGCTGCAAGTGTGATTTAGTTATTGCCAACACCTGTTAGATGCCACAGGTAAGTTACAGGTGCTGTTAATTACACGAATTAGAGAAGCATCACATGATTTTTCAAAGGGTGCCAATATTTTTGTCCACCCCCCTTTTTTAGGTTTGGTGTGGAAATATATCCAATTTGGCTTTAGGACAATTCTTTTTGTGTTTTTTTCATTGAAGACAAATTAAATGAAGATAATAATACCAAAGAATTTTTGATTGCAATCATTTTCAGGAAGAAACTGAGTATTATCTAACAGAATTGCAGGGGTGCCAATACTTTTGGCCAGCACTGTAGATAGATAGATAAAAATAAAAATGAGTCATCATTCCAAAATCATCAAAAAGAAAAAGGACTTTTAATAGCCCATGTGGCAAGACGATGTTTCGGTTACACAGAACTTTGCTCGAACAAATTATATCTATAGAAGCCTTTAAGACATCTCATCCCATAGGGATTTATATGGAGTTGGTCCCTTCTTTACTGCTCCAGAGGCTTCTGCTCTTCTGGTAAGGCTTTCAAGAGTGTGTCTGTGGGAATTTTCACAATTTCATCCAGGAGAACATTTTTGAGGTCAGACATTGATGTTGGATGAAAGGGCCTGGCTCGAAATTTCCATTCTAGTTTATCTCCAGGTATTCAAGGATTTGAGGGCAGGGCTCTGTGCGGGCCAAGTTTTTAGAAACCAAACTCACCCAACCATATCTGCTGGACTTTGTTTGTGAACTGGGACACAGTCATACTGAAAATGAAAAGGGCTTTCCTAAAATTGTTCCCGCAAAGTTAGAAGGTTCAGTGCAAAATGTCTTGGTATGCTAAAGTTTGAAGATTTCCCTTCACTTGAATATAGGTGCCTAGGCCAACTGCTTTAAACCAACTTCATTGCATTATCCCTTTTAAACCTAACTTTCCATTTGTCACAATGCATTAAGACAGATAATGTTCTACTGGGATTCAATAAACTTAGTTTTGTGTATCAGACTGCCAGGTAGAGAAGTGGGATCCATCACTTTGTAATACATGTTCCCACTTCTCCAGAGTTTTGTGGCGGTGTGCTTTACACACTTGGCATTGGTATTGTTATTGGTGGTACAGTTATATGAAAAAGTTTGGGCACCCCTATTAAGCTTAATGTTTCATAAAAATTGGTGTTTTTGCACCAGCTATTTCAGTTTGATATATGTAATAACTGTTGGACACAGTAATGTTTCTGCCTTGAAATCAGGTTTATTGTACTAACAGAAAATGTGCAATCTGCATTCAAACAAAATTTGACAGGTGCATAAGTATGGGCACCTCACCAGAAAAGTGACATTAATATTTAGTAGATCCTCCTTTTGCAAAAATAACAGCCTCTAGTCGCTTCCTGTAGCTTTTAATGATTTCCTGGATCCTGGATGAAAGTATTTTTGACCATTACTCTTTACAAAACAATTCCAGTTCAGTTAAGTTTGATGGTCGCCGAGCATGGACAACCCTCTTCAAATGATCCCCCAGATGTTCAATGATATTCAGGTCTGGGGACTGGGATGGCCATTCCAGAACATCGTAATTGTTCCTCTGCATGAATGCCTGAGTAGATTTGGAGCGGTGTTTTGGATCATTGTCTTGCTGAAAGATCCATCCCCTGCGTAACTTCAACTTTATCACTTATTCTTGAACATTATTGTCAAGAATTTGCTGATACTGAGTGGAATCCATGCGTCCCTCAACTTTAACAAGATTCCCGGTGCCGGCATTGGCCACACAGCCCCAAAACATGTTGGAAACTCCACCAAATTATACTGTGGGTAGCAAGTGTTTTTCTTGGAATGCTGTGTTTTTTTGCCGCCATGCATAACGCCTTTTTATATGACCAAACAACGCAATCTTGGTTTCATCAGTCCACAGGACCTTCTTCCAAAAAGAAATTGGCTTCTCCAAATGTGCTTTTTCATAACTCAGCCGACTCTGTTTGTGGCGTGCTTGCAGAAACGGCTTCTTTCGCATCACTCTCCCATACAGCTTCTCCTTGTGCAAAGTGTGTTGTATAGTCGACCGATGCACAGCGACACCATCTGCAGCAAGTTGATGCTGCAGCTCTCTGGAGGTGGTCTGAGGATTGTCCTTGACTGATCTCACCATTCTTCTTCTCTGCCTTTCTGATGTTTTTCTTGGCCTGCCACTTCTGGTCTTAACAAGAACTGTCCCTGTGTTCTTCCATTTCCTTACTATATTCCTCACAGTGGAAACTGACAGGTTAAATCTCTGAGACAGCTTTTTGTATCCTTCCCCTGAACAATGTTGAATAATCTTTGTTTTCAGATCATTTAACAGTTGTTTTGAGGAGCCCATGATGCCACTCTTCAGAGGAGATTCAAACAGGAGAACAACTTGCAAGTGGCCACTTTAAGTAGCTTTTCTCATGATTGCATACACCTGGCTATGAAGTTCAAAGCTCAATGAGGTTACAAAACCAAAAAAAGTGCTTTAGTAAGTCAGTAAAAAGTAGGTAGGAGTATTTAAAACAAGAAAATGATAAGGGTGCCCATACTTATGCACCTGTCAAATTTTGTTTTAATGCAGACTGCACATTTTTGGTTAGTACAATAAACCTCATTTCAAGGCAGAAACATTATTGTGTCCAACAGTTATTACATATATCAAACTGAAATAGCTGTTGCAAAACCACCAATTTTTATAAAACATTAAGCTTAAGATTAATAGGGGTGCCCAAACTTTTTCATATAACTGTATACTGTAATGCTGTCATGTAGCTGCTATAGAAATACATGCAACAAAGGTTCCAGTGCACAATTTTTATGCCGATGTTCATAGCAGAGGAGATTTTAGAAATCTGCAAGTATTGAGTCAGCAAAGTGTTGGAAACTTTTATAGACTCAGTGCCTCAGCACTCGGACTCCCCACATTGTAACTTCATGGCTGAGTTGTGGCTCCTAAACCCCTTAACTTTTGAATAATGCCAATCACAATTAATATGGGAATATTTAGGAGGTAAAAAATATAGACCGACTTATTGTAATAAATGCATCATTTTATAGTACCATGCTGTGAAAAAAATGTTTTATTCTTTTCAAAAAAGAGATGTACAAGGTTATGTGCCCACGATGCAGAAATGAAGCAGAAAATTTCTGCAGCATTTCTGCATCTCCCTGGCAGAAAAAACGCATGCAGATTGTGCATGCGTTTTTCCTGCAGAATACATGTGGATTCACATGCGTACCCACATGCGTTAACGCATATGTTTCCGCATGCGGACTGACAAGCACTTTCCAGGCCAGGCGATAGCATCACTTGGAAAGTGCTTGACAACTAGGTCACACTATATAAATCCATGCAAACAGCATGGATTTATATAGTGTGACCGTAAAAATAAAAAAATAAAGTTATACTTACCTCCGATGCCGCCGCGTGTGCTGTCGCGCTCGTCCTGGCTTCTTCCGGGTTGCCGGCATCTCGCGAGACAGCCTGCGGTCACATGACTGCGACGTCATCTCAGGTCCTGGAAGGTAAGCGCTGCAGGGGCCGCCGGACAGGTGAATATAAACTTTATTTATTATTTTATTCTTTTTTTACAGGTAGAATGGTACCCAGGTCTGGATGAGAGTCTTCTCTCCTCCAGAACTGGGTACCATCCGCACATTGAGACGCATAAAATCCGCTTGTACAAATGTACAGACACGGATTCTATGCGTCTCAATGCAAGTCAATGGCGGCGCTTCCGCTGCGCTTCCGCAAAATTAATGAACATGCTGCGGATTTATTTGTGCTGCAGAAACGCTGCGGAAATGCCATTGGGGACCATGGGGTGCGGATTACCATGCGTTTTTGATGCGTTTCCGCTACGGAAATTCCACAGTATAAATGCATGAAAAACGCATCGTGTGCACGCAGCCTTAAGAGAAGTTTAGTTTGCTCAAGAATCAATATAGGGAAGTGTTACCATTACACTAGTGAATAATTGTAATGCTATTCCCAATAAAGTAATAAAGTTACATACTGTACATACCCTGACAGAAGGGTTATAAATATTATAATCACAAGTCATGTCCAATTATTCTTAAAAGATATTTTGACTTCTGTGTAAGGTCAGGAAGGAATTTTTCCTGTAGTTGGATCAGGATTTTTATGTTTGACGACTTTCTTCTGTATCAAACGATTAGCTGGGGAAAGGTTAATGTTTGATAGACATGTATTTTTTTTTAAAAAAACTTAAGTAATCCTAAATCATGTAATTATTTGTAAAAACTATATCCTATGTCAGAAAGCTTTATCTGCATATGTTGTGGCATGCAGCACGGTGGCTCAGTGGTTAGCACTGCAGCTTTGCAGCGCTGGGGTCCTGGGTTAAAATCCCGCCAAGGACAACATCTGCAAGGAGTTTGTATGTTCTCCCCGTGTTTACGTGGGTTTCCTCTGGATACTTCCATAATTTAATGTGTTTAAATAAAGTGTCCCTGTGCTGAGATAATCTTATAACACGATATGATCCAACCATGTTCCTGCATGGTCAGACACAGCAGGAGAACATATATAAGATTATCTCAGCACAGGAACATTTAATTTAAACACAGTTGTGGAAGTTATTATTATTCCAAAATCTATTGATTAAAATGAACTTTTGTTCGGGGGACAACCCCTTTAAATATAGTTAAAAACATCAATGATGCCATATCAATGGGCAGTTATGACTATGGCCTTGCAACACTGGGGTACTGGGTTCAAATCCACTGTATCCAGTTAAGATTTTCCTCAAATCTCTTTTCTTGGCAGAGTTTTGTTAAATGTAGATCTTTTTTTCAATTTTAAGCTGATAATGAGCATGCATCGAAAATTTTCCTCACTAAAATTTGGGGTGCGTCTTATGGACCGGTGCCTCTTATAGTCTTCAAAATATGGTATCTTTTGACAGGTCTGTAAGGCTACATTCACTGTGTGAAATGTCATTGTGCTGTCTGATGTTTCTTCGAACAGCACACAGACCCATTGAGTATGTCCTTTTTTATCCCAAATTTGAATCAGAATAGGACGATAGGACATTCTCTGAGCTTCGTAGATCTCACACTCAGATCCTTGATTTTCACAGAAGTGTGAATAGATTCATAGATCCATGGAACTCTATGGGTCCATGTGTCGCTTGGGCAGCCCATGGACATTACACACAGATAAGCTTAGATTAATTACATGAAATGAAAATGTTGCCTTGAGCAGTTTCATTTTTGTTCACTAGTAAATGTTTAGTCTTTCTGTCAGTATTTAGAGGAAGCTAAAAAAAACTATTGCTTAAATATGCCTTGGATCCTTTCCCCTTTTATGTGTCCATAGCAATTTTTAAAAATGACCATAGACACAAAAAGTGGTAAAGGATCAAAAAACGATTTAAATCGTTTGTTCAAATATTAGACTATTAAAATGGTCATTTTTTAAGACATAACTGGTAAATATTATCCCATCTTGTCACTTTCTGTGTTTATTATCTTCATTATATTGAGGAATGTTTTATTCTTCTATTTTTTTTCTTGCTACATTCAGATCGATTTTGCATGTTAATATTGTTTTCTAAGTCTTAATGATATGACAGCAAAAAGTCTTCTCCTTTCAAGTGGAGGTAATCTATATTTTATGCTTCCATCAATATTTCATTGACGAGAAGGTCAAAATCTACATTTAAATGAAAATATTTAACAAGTCTTGGCATAATATTTGACTAACAGAAACCTTTATAGTACAGAGATCCAAAAGTAATACAAGAAGAAAGAGGACACATTAAATCATCAGGGAAAACTGTAATTGTTCACTTAAAACCCCTCGAAATCCTTAAGTCAAAAGAATAATTTATCGTTAACACATTACAGTATCGTAGTGTTTGAATTGACTTTCAGGTTGCTACAAATCTAATAAAAAGTATTACACTCAATACTTCAATGTTTATTTCAAGGTTGACATCCCAAGATAAAATACATTTACTGTATATGTTTACTTTTTGCAACCTTTACAAACACAGAAGGGAATTTTAGAAATATGTTAGCAATTTCCTAATAAAACATTACAGTTGGAATCATGCCCCTTACAAATAATAATGTTCCTGTGAGGCACTTTTAGATGGCCATAACGTGGTTGAATTTTGGCATCTGTATTAAAACTAATGCTTTTCTACTTCACCGAGCTTAGATCACCATAGCCACCATTTGCAAATGACTTCAGTAGAATGGATCTATAAATGTGAGCCTACACAACGCGTAACCGTTGTTTTAATTTTTATTTTTATAAATCAATAGTGCACATGAAAATAAGTAACTTTGTAATATATCTTATCAGAGAAATCTGCTTCTTTCTCCTCCTGAACTGATCATTCATTCTTAAAATTCTTAATTTATGGGTAAAATCTGTATTCAGTGAACACAGATTTTTTACATTACTGAGATAGAAGATGGCAGTTGCTGCTGATAGCATTCTATGTAGAAGGGAGGGGAAGGAGGAGGGAGGAGCTCTGCCTCTAGCTCCACCCTCATCCTCTCCTATACATAGAATCTTATTAGCACCAACTATCATCTCCTATCTCAGAAATGTAAAATCTTCACTGAATACAGTTTTTACCTCTGAGTTGATAATTTTAAGAATGAAAGATCAGTTTAAGAGGAGATTTCTCTGATTTCTCTGATAAGATATATTCCAAAGTTATTTATTTTAATGTGCATTATTGATATATGATCTAAAAACGAAAACGACTGTTACTCTTTAAAGTGTACCAACTATTTTAGGGAACTTTTCTACTATAAGTTGTCATGAGGAATAATACTATTTCTGACTTATATTATTATTATTAGCTATTTTTTGTCTGAATTTCCCATCTGTAGGCTCTATCTCTATACATCAGTTTCCCTCAGCTAGTGGGTTGAAAAAAACTATATTCACCACACACAGAGGAATCCTTCTCCCCTATCTCTCTGTTGCATACCCCATGTTGCTGGGGCAAAAAAAAGCACAAGGATAGGGACAGGGACCCTCACAAAAAGCATCAGGAAAATGAAGGATATTATACAGCAATACTGAGCAAGTATGCTGTAAATCCAGGTCTGTTGTAAGGTACAACACTCACTACAAGCTCCAGCCATTTCATTGTCTTTTTGTCTTCCTCCAGAAATTACTCATTCTCTCCCATTCCCATATGGGCTACAGCATTTAACCATATCTATCTATTTACTGACTTTCATGAATGAATTTCATCCTGTATTTCATCCAATGATCAGTGCCGTTTTATGCTAAACATAAATTATATAATGGGTAGATGAAATAAAATTATTAGTAAAATTCAAAGTATTTTAGACTCAAGAAGGTACCTTAAATACAGTTAAACATTTTCTAACCTTAATTTATGTTACTATTACCCAAATATATGATAAAAAACAAGTTCATCTCTGTTAACATCCCAGTGAGATACTTGACATACACAATGAAACTTTAACACATCACTGTTCATTATTTAATGCAATCTTGTCAAATGTATAGTACATTTCTAATAATGTAGGTGACAGACAGAAGGAAGCATTACGAGATCAAAATACATATTTTAAACACAATCTGTTATCGTAAAGAAGAAAAAAAATTGTATAGAAGTTTTAAATTCATTTCAGAAAATGTTCAAAGTTGCTTCTTCTTTTTTTCCAGAGGCACTGAAACAATAAAAATAATTTCAGTGCAAAAGTGAACAACCTTTTTAATAGTAACAAAAGAAAAATGAAGCTCACCATGACCGCCCACATTTAGGAAAGCCAGGAGGATTTGGCTGGTAGGTGCCTGGATCAGCTGGTGGAGCATAGCAATACTTTGAAAAAACTGATTTTTGGCACTTCCATCCTGTAAACTTTAATGAATAATCTTCATTAGATCCATTAAATAACAGGAAAGTGGGGAAATTGAAAAACCGACTCGTTTCTGGCCCTTATGGTGCCTTTAGTCATGGCATGTCAGACAAATGACTAGACATCCCATTTTAAACATATGGAGAACAAAAACTTCAAATATGGGCGTTACTTATATTAATCAATGTGACATATGATGCAGTATGGTCATCATACCCGTGTAGTGAGCTGTGTACTGGACACATTTTCATCCTTTATAAATAAGCATTGAAGGTAACAGAAAACTAAGGTTTTGTAAATTTTGAGGAACCTTTATTTTGTGAAACTTAAATATCCACAAATGTTTTAATGGCAGAAGTCAAAATCCAGAGCTCTGATGACAAGTGACTGCTTTAGCCAATCAGTGGCTTTAGACTGGCTGCGGAGATTAAGTGATATACCCCACTGGAAGAGTGAGTGAGGAGACCAGAGAGAGGATTGGCCTCAGTCTTGTAGTTGAGTGTGCATTTTTTTACTTTAAGAAAGTAAAAGATAGCGGACAACCCCTTTAACTTCAACATCAGGGACCATGCTCGATGGAATAATGACTTAAGAATTACATAGTCATGGTTGCTCTAATTTTATAATTCTATTTACTTTCCAATTTATGATTTAACGCTTCATATTTTATGATCCAGTAGGAACACGTAAAACTGAACAGCTCTTTAGGGATTCCACCATTAAAATATCCAGACAATGGCAAATACAATACACCCTGAACACTGTGCTTTCCAGTGAAAAGAATATTGTTATACTCACGATAACTTTTCTGATCCATAAATTGATATGTAGCACTAAGTGTATTGCACATCATCTGATTCTTGGCAATAATTAACTGCACATTATCTACCCATTGTATTGTGTTTTATGTAAGTCGCAAAAGAGCTATTTTCAAATAAATGCCGGCAAGGAGATAAAGATGTGCAACGTGCACAATTTAAAATTTCAGTCCCTAGCGTTCTAAATTATCAATGACAGATTTAGCACTGTTAATTACCAGAACAGAAGTACTAAAGCTTGTTTTTCCTTTTCTTAACTAATTACTGGAACAAGAGCCGAGTGTTAGTTCAGATAAACGATCGTCTCCTAATGACACATAAGCTTTCCTTCGAGTGCCCTTTAAAACACTTCTTAAGATATATAAATTAGAAGGTTGTAATACACAGGCAAATTTTAGTAAATTGTAGTTAGTGACTTAATATTCCATTGTTCCTGGTTTATAGCTCCCAGGCTTGGTAATCATATATTAAGTTTGATTATTATTATTATTATTTTTGTTGTTATATCCATTATTATTTTATATGTATATGAAAATATGTCAAGATTGGTGGTGGTCTCAGCAGTTGAACTCCCAGTGATCAGGAAGAGTGACTAACATGGGGCAGCTCTTATTCTAGCTAAGCCATCCAGTCTATGCAGTAAAAAACATTGTTCCTCAACTCCACCCCTCAAGATGCACCAACAGATCGTTTTTTCAGGATTTCCTTGATATTGCACAGGTGATGGAATTATCGATGTGCAATACTAAGGAAATCCTGAAAACATGATCAGTTGGTGGTCCTTAAGGACTTAGGTTTGAGGAACACTGATATATATTATATGGACAAGTGTTGGGACATCCCATTCTAAATCCATAGAGATTACCATGTGAGTTGATTCTCACTTTCCAGCTGAATCAGCTTCTAATCTTCTTGGAAGACTTTCTACAAGATATTGGAGGGTGTCTGTGGGAATTTTTGCGCTTTCATCCAGAAGAACATTTGTGAGTTCAGACAGTATTGTTGGATGAAAGGGCCTGGCTCACAGTCTCTGTTCTAGTTCATCCTATAAGTTTTAGTGTGGTTGAGGTCAGGGCTCTGTGGGGGTCAGCAATCTATTTCACACTGAACTCAACCAGCCATGCCTTTATGGAATTAAGTTTGTGTTCTGAGACATTATGCTGGAACATAAAAAGGCATTCCTTAAACTGTTTCCTCAAAGCTGGAAGCTTGCAATCTTTGTGTTCTGCAGCATTAAAATTTCCCATTACTGGAATTATGAGGCCTAGTCAACCCCTTGAAAAACAATTCCCTAGAATAATCCTTCCATGAAACTTTACAGTTGACATAGACAAGTCAATCATGTAAAGTTCTCCTGGCATTTAAAAACCCAGACTCATCCATCAGATTTCCAGATAGGGAAGCATTATTCATCACTCCACAAAACATGTTCCAGAGTTCAGTGGAGACACGCTTAACAACACTCCAACAAAAATTGGCATTGTGCTGGGTGATGCAAGCCTTGCAAGTAGCTGCTTGGTCATTGGAACCAATGCCATAGAGGTCATTAGAACCCATGCCATGAAGCTCATAGTTCTTGTGCTGATGTTAATACCAGAGGAGGATTGGAACACCGTGCTATGTACTTATCTTAAGAAAAATAGACAGTTTCCTTAATATTATAAAGCCAAATAACAAAACATGCATATAGGTGTCAGATTTGGTGTTGTGTTTACAACTAGCTTACAGTAAATTAAAGTGAGACAGATATTTTTTATCTCTGAGCTGTAATAGAACAGCTTCATTGGCGAACAGAAAACTGTGCTAGCTTGATAACAAAGAGCTTGTAAGCATTGCGCTCTTTGCCCAGGAGTCCAGCCACCAATGGTAGACTGCAGCATTTTCCTGAAACTTATGCAACAAGTAGTAAACAATAAAACTGAAATCTCTCTAATTTAATAGCAAGTAAATCGCAAAGCTGCTTTTTACAAGCACTTTGCAATTTTACTCATCTGTAATATTGAGAAAATCTCTTTAAAATGATTAAGTTTCTTTCTTAAGCCATTCATCAATGTCAGGTTAGGTGTTAAATTTAACTTTTTTGTCGTTATTTCCCAGTAATATATTATCTGCTTTAAGGTAAACTTTGCTACATCCGTAGTGTAGTTACTAATCTTATTCAAGTTGTATTGTAATAAATTTATTTTGGTAATAATTATTTGGCTAGTGTCTAAATCAACAGTTTAATCCCCACATTTAGATGTGTATCACAGCAAACCTAGTTATTCACCAATAGATCTGCTGCCTGTGATTTTTAATAATTCAGTATTAGTAATTCTGTTTGTAGTCTTATATAAAACTACTGTTATATACCACATAATGTGCCTACGTTGATCAAATTTGGAGATTCTCGCATGGAAAGGGGTTGTCTGCTTTAGACAACACCAGGGTATATGAAAGTAATAGAGGGGGGTGCCCAGGACAGAATCCCCTTCTTTTACCCAACATGGAGAGGCTCTCTACAAAAAACAACTCTCCTTTGATATAATTAAGGGATGGGCCTATGACTTTAATGGGTGGTGTGTTGGGTGGAGAAAGGAGGGAGGGGATGTTTATCATATTACAGGCTATCCATAATGAACAACCCCTGTAACCAAGTGTCCAACCTCTTGAGAGTTGGACCCGGATCTGTGAGGGACAAATTGTACATCCGCCTGGGCAATCAGATTGGCCAAAATCATTCTGGCAGTCAGTGTGGTGAAGGATGTCGCAGTCAGATCTTCCCCACATTTAGTTTATCACATTTATAGTCTATATTTGTCATGTTGCTCTCTGTAAATCTGGTAAAATGTATCAATTCTAAAAATCTGCTGCTACATGTGTTATATACAGTATTGGCACTAACTCTCTAAGCCCAAGGGAAGGATAATCCTCCAGCCATGGTTCCCTAGAGGTTTCCTTCACAGAGTGTTACCCTCTCCTTAGTGCTGAAAGGTGACTTTCGTGAACCAGGATGGGGGGAGGTGAGTGCCATTTTCAGTGGCATGTGAATTGAAATAAAGTTGTTATCATTTGTATTTGACACCTAAAACAAAAAAAAATCATAAAGTAGAATAATTGATAGGTTACAGTGCTAAGCATTTCACCACCGTACAGCACTGAAACCTATCAATTATAGAATTAGGTTATGTTCTCCATTGGGAATAGGGACTGATGTTAGTTATTATAGTCTCTATATTACCCTGAGAAATATGTTGCCACCTTGTAAGTTAAATGAGAAAATTAGAAATTACAAAAATAATATCAAATATGTAAACTCACTACTTACCATCTTTATATCTGTCATCCATGTCATTGGAAGCACAGGTGCATAGAACCTGATGTGCCCTATAGTGACTCACTGAGAAATGTACCGTGAGTCAGTAAGCTTATTGGCGGCTACAAGAAAAAACATATTCTGTACTTTATAACATTTTTTGATATGATGATAAATTGTGCCAGATGTGCCCCATCTCTTATAGACATGTATTCATGTATTCTCTGCTAGTGCCTGATCAGTAACCACTTTGTGCGTGTATCTAGTTAATACTATAAGCATTTTTGTGATTACAATGCTCACCTACAGCTTTATGGAAATCCTCAGAGAAGACATCAGATTATACTGCTGAGTGGTGTTAAATGTCACATTCAGTGCCGTCACATTTCTATTTGCCTCATGTGTTCATCTCTGGTACACTGCTACTTGATAAACTGCTAGCGCTGTTACTGTTAAATTATTTATAAAAATATATGTATAACATATGAAAATGCTTTTTCTTTAGGTGTGGAGTTGTTTCAGTAAAAGAAGGCAGAACAGGGAGGAGCCTGTTCCATAGGTTATACTGTATGAACCACTAGCATTTTATAAAACAAATAAAAGATGAGTTTTTAGTAGAGAGGATATCTCATCTTTTGGAAAATTTTCCAAAAAATTTGAATCACGATAAATAAATTTGTAGATAATCAGATGTAGCCCATTACACTAAAAAGGTGTGTATAACCCGCTGAGGTCGCCTAGAGCTATATCCAGACATATATTTCATAATGCCAGCCACTTCCTTCCCATTAAACCACTTACCAGTAAAAGGTAACCTTTGTTCACAGCCTCCAGGTGTTCCAGCAGCTGGAAACTCCAGTAACCTTAAAGTCTCCCTTAAGGTTTCCGGACGTCACAGCTGCTGGGAGACCTGGTGGCTGTGAACTCTGGTAACCTTTAAGATTACCTGAGTTCAAAGCCACGGAGTCCGGTGGCAGCTTGAGAGCCAGACTAATGAGTGCTTGAGTGCTGAGTGCTGGACTCGCGGTCCCTCATCAGTAAGGCACCTTCACTGTCCTCGTGAGAACTGGGTGCTGTGAACTGAGGTGATGTCAGTAATGTTATCTTAGTACACAGCGGAACTGCCCTCATAACAATCAGGCGCTGTGAACTTAGATAACCTTACTAACATCATCTCAGTTCACAGCAGCCAGGTCTCGCGTAGTACAGCGCCAGTCTTTTCAGTAGCTGCTGCTCCAGTCTATGGAGCTGTGTTCTCTGAATGGAGCTCAATAGACTGGATGCAGAAGACTGGGATCGTCGTGGGACCCCCATATTATGGATTACAGAGGACCCTGTGGATTATTTGTTATTATTATTATTATTATTATTATTATTATTATTTTTGTTTTAATAAATTGGGGAAAGATGGAAATTTTTGTGACTTTTTTTTCAAATAACGATGTTTTTGGTGTGTTTTTTTTTTAAATAAATAAATAAATTTTGGTGTGTTTTCTTTTCTTTTTATGCCTCTTCATTACTAACCTGTGGGCTTGATGTCAGTGGACATTACACATCAACCCAACAATCCCATTACCCCACTTTCTGAATCTGAATGAATCTGAGCAGATGAGCACGTGAGGACAGCAGAGAGGTGAGTATAACTTTTCTTTGTTTTTAACTCTGTGAAGTTTAGCAAATTCTAAATTAATTTGAATTAGTTTAAAATTGATTTGTTCATCACTAGTATCTATCTATCTATCTATCTATCTATCTCATATCTAATAATAATAATAATAATAGTTTTTATTTTTATAGCGCCAACATATTCCGCAGCACTTTACAAATTTTAGGGGGGGCATATACAGACAATACAGAATAAGCATATCTCAAATCGAAAGGAGGGCCCTGCTCGCAAGCTTGCAGTCTATGAGGAAATGGGGGAGACACAAAAGGTAAAAAGTACATATATTGTATATTGCAGCCTTGATATACTAAATAGGATAATTAATAATACATGGACTGGTCGCCAGCCAGTATGTGTACAGTCCTGACAGAGGCTATTAAGTGCATGGTTGGTATGAACCTGAAGTTGAAGAAGATTTTAATATGGGGGAAAACTGGGACGGACAGAGTGTGTTTAGGCGATACTCCAGTCTAAAGAAATGTGTTTTTAGGGTTCGCTTGAAACTGTGGGTATTGGGAATTAATCGAACTGTTCTGGGTAGTGCATTCCAAAGAATTGGCGCAGCACGCGAGAAATCTTGGAGACGGGAGTGGGAAGTTCGGTTTATGGAGGATTTTAGTTTTAAGTCAGTTGCAGAATGGAGGGCACGTGTAGGGTGGTAGACTGAGACAAGAGAGGAGATGCAGGCGGGTACTGAAGCATGGAGCGCTTTGTGGGTAAGCGTGATAAGTTTAAATTGAACTCTATATTGGATGGGCAACCAATGCAATGACTGGCACAGGGAAGAGGCATCGGTGTAGCGGTTGGCGAGGAATATGATCCTGGCTGCTGCGTTAAGGATGGATTGGATATCTATTTATTTATCTCATATCTATCTATCTGTATATCTATGTACCCCATATCTATTTATCTAATTTAAAAAAATGAAGGCCACACACCATTTAGGGAAAAAGTAAAAAATGTGATTTAATAGCACATTAGGGTCAGTGAAAAAGGTTCTCATTTGAAACTAAACGAGGCTGAGTCCCAATGGGCTATTAAATCACATTTTCTACTT
The DNA here is from genome assembly GCF_046119375.1 of Phyllobates terribilis. Taxonomy (NCBI): domain Eukaryota; kingdom Metazoa; phylum Chordata; class Amphibia; order Anura; family Dendrobatidae; genus Phyllobates; species Phyllobates terribilis. The sequence goes on along the minus strand of NW_027362762.1, from coordinate 417,510,476 downwards.
TTTCCCTAAATGGTGTTCTGCCTTCATTTTTTTTAATTATTTGGAGGATTCTTCTGTGCCTGAAAGGTTTGACACCCATATTACTACATTGTTTGCTTGTGCTGCTTTCAATTTTTTTTATCTATCTATCCATACATTAATCTATCTATACATATTGAACTATTTAGTACATTTTCTTTCATGTATTGGAGTATTACTTTCCATAACTTATGTATATCAAAGCAAAGTTGAAGCCCAAATACTCTGCTTCCTTCCAAGTCCCATATTTTTTAGCAGTACATATTGCCTGAGCAGTAATTAAAAGTTACTAAAGATTTTAGCAGCAGGTGCACTTCTACTGCTTTATAAATATGGATGAACTCTTTTCGGCACTTAGTAATTCCATGACGGTTCTGTTCTATAGGCTGTGTGCCCATGATGCGTTTTTTAATTGTTTCCGCAGCGGCAAAAACACTGCAGAAACGCTTAAAAAATGCTTGGTAGAAGGCCTGCCATGTTCCCCAATGATAATCCGCATGTGCTGTGCACATGCTGTGGAAATTTCCGCTGCAGATTATCATTGCGGAAAAAAACGCAGCACTACCAATTATTTTGAGGAAGTGCTGCGTTTGTGCCGCCATTGACTTGCATTGGAACGCGTGGATTCCGCATCACTGTATATGTAGATGCGCATTCCATGCGTTCCAATGTGCGGATGGTACCCGGGTGTGGAGGAGAGGAGACTCTCCTCCAGACCCAGGTACCATAGAACCTGTGAAAAAAAGAATAAAATAAAAAATAAATGTTATATTTACCTTCTGATGGCCCCCGCTCTCCTTGTCTTCACTTGCCGGCAGCTCGCGATGGACTGAAGGACCTGCGCTGACGTCATAGTCATGTGACGGGTCACGCGATGATGACGTCGGCAGGTCCTTCAGTGTACCGCGATCTGCCGGCAGTCAGCACCGAGCGAAGCAAGACACCGGGGGTCGTCGGAAGGTAAGTATAGATTTATTTTTTTATTTATGCATGGATTTATATAGTGTGACCAAGTTGACAAGTACTTTCCAAGTGATGCTAAAATCGCTTGGAAAGCGCTTGTCAACCCTCATGCGGAAATGCAAGTGAAGAACGCTTCACTTCCGCATGTCCCTGGCAGGAAAAACGCATATGCAATCCGCATGTACAATCCGCATGTACAATCCGCATGCGTTTTTTCTGGCAGGGGAGATGCAGAAACACTCAGGAAAAATCCGGAGCATTTCTGCATCGTGGGAACATAGCCATATAGTATGTTCTGCATACTCAATTGCACTCAGACAACTTAATTTCTGTAGGATTTTTCGTTACTCTGTGATAATGATGCTTCGGCTATTGCACTGCTATATCTATGGCCAGTTCAGATGAAGTGTTCCTAAAGCACAAGCTTTAGTTGCTATATCAAAATATATTGTAAAATAATAATAAGCTGTTACATGAATCATTCCAATTTGTGTGATATGATAGAATGGCAGCTTAGAAGTGTAATTAAACAAGGAAATATGACAGGATTATAAAATGTGTAGAATGACAATTTAAAAGGAAGGAAAAACTCTTAGGAACTATACTGCTGATGAGTTAAACAATTTAGTTGACATTATAAATAATTTTCTACAATAAGATCTTTGAAACTTCTACAAGTGGCTATGCCTTACAGTTTGCTAAAGCTTTGCCGCATTCATGTGAATGGGACTAAGCTCTAAATCACTATTTTACAAAGATATCCTAAGGACTAGATAGGGAAATACACCATTGGCCTATTTGGCAAAATATCAGTCTTGAAATATCTGGATACCCTTAAAACTTAGCTTATAACATATATGTTTTATTAAAAAATATTCTTTTTTTATAATTGGCAATTGAAGGAAATCTGTCAGCAGGTTTTTGCTATGTGATCTGTGGACAGTATGAGGTAGCATTAGTATTCATTTATTAGTCTGTGTGCTGTTGTTTACATACAATGAAGGTTTTATCACTAGGAGACTATCATTGCCCTGACCACAGTGCACGTGAGCACTGGTCTGACCATGCCCCCTCCTGTAATAAGCTGCTCACTGTCACTAGACAATGTACATACAGAGCCTGTTGTGGGCAGGGTTAGCTTTCTGAGCTCTGTTTCATGTTACATCTATGAACACTGATTGTGTCACAACTGCTGCACCCAAACTAAGTGACACATCACTGGAATCAGCTGAGTGGGAGCTAGAGTGACAGAGCCTTCAGATTTATAGCCTCATTTGCATATCAATTCAATTGCTAATAGCTCAGGAAAGAAGGAACAAACTGGTCATGTAAAATTTCGTATGAACTTGTCATTGAAAGAGCTCAATGCCCATATAAATAGTGTGGGGGTGAAATCCTGCTAACAGATTCCCTTTGTGCAAAATGCTAAAGTAAAAAACCTAGGAATCTGAACTGGGATATAAATTGGCGTGCATGCAGCATGTAAGTGCATGTTCACACCTGGCCACTAAATAGAAAAAAATAGATAGAAACCTAATATGCAAATACCTTCAATAAATAAATAAACTGCAATAGTGCATGAAAATAATATAGGGTATGTAGTTAACATAATTTTGATCAAAACAATGCAAAAGCCATCCAACCACGTTACGGTGACCCTATTAGGGACTGTCCTAACTCTAATATTTAAAACCTTACCATTTGTCAAGTGACATGCATGTGGATAAGGTCTGAGAAAGACTGAGCCCGGATAGTAGACACAAAGCCATGGGGAACTAGATGAATGGAGTTTCCAGCTCAAGGAAAAGGCACCTTTATATGCAGATGCACACTAACTAAAAAAAACTACATTTTGTGTCTAGTACTACTCTTATGCATATCTATCTGTCTCTGTGATTACTGACTACAAAAAACCCTTGTAGTCTGATCGTGCCGTTTTGGACATAATTTTACTTAAAACAAACTAGTCTTTAATGTGTCTATTATAATTGTTTCTAGTTCTTTTGTACCATCAATTCAGGTTTTAATTTGAAAGATACATAAAAAGTCATCTGAAAAATGTTACACAATGGCCTCTTTCAAGTCAAATCTTAAATGCTGTTATTATTAATATTGTAGTGATGGAAAAATTGAGCACTTTTGTCATTTTGTACAGCTGGGATTTTCATTCCTTATAATTTGATTTGATTAACATGGAAATAGTTCACACATTAACAACAAGCTTGTTAAACGGGGTTTGAATTGATGAGGAAAACTGCACATTACTAGCACATGTAAAGCTGGAAGTATCAATTATAAATAATAATAGTAGAGACTTCCCTGAAAACGCTTTAACAAGCTGGCACTTGACAAAGCATGTCACATTAAAGTGTTGTTTTCATAATGCTACTGCAAACACTTGCAATTACATTTACTCAAATGTGTTCTAAAATTGGTGTGATGTTAGCGAGGGTGACGATGCTTGGCATGCTTTTTTCTTTCTCTTATTTTAACCCTTTCTGCCTGGATTGCTTCCAATTATATAATTTCTTTGTAATACAAACCAGAAAAAGTTCTTATACAATGCACTATGTATAGAGCTAGCTTGTTGCCAAGCAATTAACAGATATTCTGCACCATAAACTCTGAAACCTTTTAACACACAACAACTTAGCAATAAATGACCATCTTTGGAAAAAAAAAAAGGTGTTTGCATTAGGCATCATTCAGTTGTTCGATTTTCGCGAACGAGTGCTCTCCATAGTTTTCACGGTTAGCACTCGTACCTGTGATAGTAAATGGGTCCATTCAAAACACGGAGGCATGTACAATTTTGATCTGAGGGTTGGTGGAGAAACTTTTTTTTTCTCCATGTAGGAGAAAAACGGATGACACTCGGATGACACTCTAATTAAAGCCTGATGAAAATAATTGGTCAGTTTTTCTAGTACATGAGAAAAACGGATGTCTGAATGAGGCCTACTCTGTCAGGTGATGCTTATGACATAAAGTCATGGCCAAAAGTGTTGGCACCCTTGAAATTGTTCTGGAAAATTAAGTATATCTCCCAGAAAATTATTGCAATTGCACATGTCCTATACACATGTGTATTTTGTATATTGGAACAACACAAAAAAAAACCTGAGAAAAAAAGGCAAATTGGGCATAGTTTCACACAAAACCCCAAAAATGGGCTGGACAAAATTGTTGGCACCCTCAACTTAATATTTGGTTGCACACCCTTTGGAATAAATAACTGAAATCAATTCCTTACTCTTACCATCAGCAAGCTTCTTACAACTCTCAACTAGAATTTTGGACCACTCTTCTTTTACAAACTGCTCCAAGTCTCATATTCGATGGGTGCCTTCTCCCAACAGCAATTTGAAGATCTCTCTACAGGTGTTCAATTGGATTTAGATCTGGACTCATTGCTGGCCACTTCACAACTCTCCAGCATTTTAATTCCATCCATTTCTGGGTGCTTGTTGAAGTATGTTTTGGGTCATTATTCTGCTGCATGACCTAGGACACAAACCCAGCTTTCTGACACAGGGCGCTACATTGCGACACAAAATCCTTTGCTAATCTTCAGATTTCATGATGCCTTGAACACAGTAAATACACACAGTGCCAGAGGCACCAAAACAACCGCAAAACATCTTTGAACCTCCACCATATTTGACTGTAGGTACCGTGTCCTTTTCTTTGTAGACCTCATTCCATTTTCAGTAAACAGTAGAATGATGTGTTTTACCAAAAAGCTCTATCTTGGTCTCATCTGTCCACAAGATGCTTTCCCATAAGAATTTTGGCTTACGCACGTACATTTTGAAAAACTGCAGTCTAGCCTTTTTATGTCTCTTTGTCAGCAGTGGGGCCCTTCTGGGTCTCCTGCCATAGCATTTCATTTCATTCAAATGTCGATGGTAAGCTCATGTTTACACTGATGCACACTGAGCCTGCATTACACCTTGAATATCTTTAGAACTTGATTGGGGCTGCTTATCAACTATCTGGAGTACCCTGCGTTGCACCCTTTCATCAATTTTTCTCAGCTGTGCATGTCCAGGGAGATTATACAGTGCCATGGATTGTAAACTTCTTGATTATGTTGTACACCGTGGACAAAGGAACATCAATATCTTTGGAGATGGACTTGTAACCTTGAGATTATTGATATTGTTCAACAATTTTGGTTCTCAAGTCCTCAGACAATTCCTTTCTCCTCTTTTTGTTCTCCGTGCTTATTATGACACACCCAGACACACAATGCAAAGATTGAGTCAACTTTTCCCCTTTTTATCTGGTTCCAGATGTGATTTTTATATTGCCCACACCTGTTCATTGCCACAGGTGAGTTTGAACAAACATCACATGCTTGAAACAAAATTGTTTACCCACAATTTTGTAAATGTCTCAACAATTTTGTCTGGCCCATTTTTGGGGTTTTGTATGATACTATGTCCAGTTTGCCTTTTTTTCTCTGTTTTTTTGTGTTGCTCCAATACACACAAAGAAAATAAATATATGTATAACAAAACATATGTAATTGCAATAATTTTCTGGGAGAAATACTTCATTTTCTGGAACAATTTCAAGAATGCCAATACTTTCGGCCATGACTGTATGTGACTATTTCTGGCCACTCAGTGGTTGTAAAAAGAGTTTTGATGGTTTTGGTAGCATGTACATAATCATGTATTAAATTTGTATTGTGAGCAATAAGAGTCCTTAAAGGGGTTGTCCACTTTTTTTTATTATAGCAAATGTGTTGGGAAAAAAGACTTTGTAGAATTTACTTATACCTAAGTATTACCGGTTCTTCTTCTGTAGTTGTTAGTACAGACTTCACCGTTCTTCTGTTCTCAAAAGAACTACTGGTGGAAGAACATGTGATTAGACCTGTCTATAATCATCTTCCAATTTAGGAACACTGCATTTGGGAAAGAGGGTTTTCATTTTAGCTTTATGCATAGGGCCGGGCACATGAAGAGAGAAGATGTTTGCAGTCTGTGAGGAAGGCAACAACAAGAGGTGGAGAATGGATACTTCACAGGGAAAAATAATAATCTGTAACATTTATATATTATTAAGTGCTACAAAATTATGTTTCCAAAACATTTGTTAATATAAAGTGGACAACCCCATTAATGAATTCCTAGAAAGGTGAGAAAGAACATTTTTATGTGATTAAAACCTATAAAATGAGTTGTCTGATACCTCGGCTGGCAGGTAGAGGAGGTCAGTTGCTAGCTTTACTGTGACTCTCAAAGTATTGTATATGTATAAATGGAACCTCACAGAAAAATTATATCACACTAAACCAGTGTTTCCCAAACTCCAGTCCACACGGCCCCAACTAATCATGTTTTCAGGATTTCCTTAGTATTGCACAGGTGAAGCAATTATTATCAAGGCATCAGAAACACACAAGTTCTCTCACCTGTGCAATACTAAGGAAATCCTGAAAACATGATTAGTTGGGGCCGTGTGGACTGGAGTTTGGGAAACATTGCACTAAACTACCTTAGGGCAACATTAACCAGTATTGTAGAGAAAGTGGCAGCTCGGGTCTTTTTTGATTTAGTACATACATTGTTTTACTCATAATAATCTTTTCCTAGAAATCAATGCCATTCCTTTGTTATTAACATTGGAAATGTACAAATAAATTGACAACTGGGTGCTACTATTCCTCTTGTCAAAGGGGTGTATGACTACACAATCTAAAAGTGTTCAATCAGTGGTCACAGTGTCAGATTGTGTAGGAGCACACTCTATTGAGAGGAGGAACAGAAATGCCCAGTGGTTAATATAATATTCATACATTTCCAAGAAAAAAGCACAAAAGAGCTTTCTAAGAAAAGGTAAGAATATATTCTATTATATTTGTTTTTATAATGCTTGAGTGGAGTTCTGCTTCTGAGACATTATTATAGCAGGATATATTAATATTGTTATTTTACAATAAAATTTTCCCTTACTGCCGGCTTTCTTTAATTCATTGTTGAGGTCAAGTCGCTGTGTAGCGACCTTTAAAGGCTAGAAATCATCACATTAATTGGCTTCTTGAAGGTCATATGTAAAACATATATTATGCTCAACAAAGTAAATCAGCCAAATGACCTGACCTATGAAAAGAACAGAAACATTTACAATCACTTATAAAAATGTTACAATGAAATTTTGATTACTAAATGTATTTTATAATGTTAATACCAGGGATAAACATTTATGTTGAACTATATAAGAGGAAGGTAGGAAATACAGTCAGGCACTTTTAACTGTCATTTATCCGTGTATCTAGAATTAATTTTTTTCCTATCTCTCAGTGTCTCATATCCACATAATTCAAAAGAAGTAACGACAAAAAGTATGGCTATACTTTCTCTTATTTGTGCAAAAATGTTTGCCATAATAGGCAAACAGTGCTTGACAAAAGAGGTGTATTGTACTGTTTTGGGTGTGAAGAAGTAGTAGCCTCTTAGCTAGAAGTGAAAAAAGATCCTTTGTTGGGGGTCTACACCTGGTTTGCTAATCACAAAATAATTAGGCAATTATAAAGACTTTTTATCAAGCCATCTTAAAATTATCCTATTTTTTTCTGGTGACAAAACACTTTCACTATTTTGAACGTGAAGAAGTTATGGCTTGTTTTCGCCAAGCCTTTTCATAAAGTAGCTTAATTTTTAGAGCTGTTTTAGAGGGTACAAAAATATCAGAGTATGTTTCCCATCATCAGTAGTACTGTCTAGCACTACAAAATACAGTGGGCAGCCTAGAGGTATGCATCTAGCATCGTTGTGCTTTGGCTGTGGAAGGAGAGAAGATAAGGCAGGAAAGGAGATGCTTGACAGTTTAGGACCAACATTAGCAACCATAGCCGCAGCAGTACTAATGTCACGCAAGGTGTGGGAAAGACTTAGTGCAACACAAAGGGAAGAGGGAAATGGAGCCCAGACTCTAGAGAAAGGGGGGAAGTGGAGACCTCCTAGGTTGATCTAGTGTCACCCTGTCTCCCCTAACATCCCTATATTGGCTCCTTACCAATTGCCGCATGCATGCCTCGCCCTGTTTTTCCCTGGCATATGGCTAAGGCTAAGGAAGAGAGCAGATGAGCACTAGTCGATCTCCACTAAACACTATAGACAGCAAGGATACATAAACAGGGGGAAATTGCCTAGCTTTAGACGACTCCAGACAAATGCGCATAAGTCTTCAAACTCCAGAGAGGACGAAGTACTTCTCTTGCTAAAGCCTTCACAAGTAGTAATAAATATCGCCGGCACCACCCTCTGAAACACAGCAGGTGTTTATACACCCAGGCAGGGTCTTAATTAGCCAGAGGAAGGTAGTCGCTGGGTCCTAGAGACAGCCAGCCTCTAAGAAGATGTCTGTAATACCAAACAGAGAGATCTCCTGCAACCAACTTCAGGGCGACTGTCTATCACTTCTGACACCCCCATGACACCTACAGTATAGATGACATGATGAACAGGGAGTAGATGCCCAGCAGAATGTGGTCCATCAGCACAGTTGGCAGCAGAACGGTGTAGACGACAGTCAATTGACATGCAGGCTGACAGATGGTATGGACGATTTAAGAATTAGCTTTAGCTGTCAGTACATGAAAGTCTGAATGGATCCATGCCTGATTCATTTTGACAAATATTAGGTTTTCCACAATTTTGGCAGACAACTTTATTGTGACAAATCCACATTAAATACCCTCTCCGACATGACACTGGAGGCTTGTCACGACAGTACTCCCAAAGCAAACTGTGCCATTGATTGCCTCTGATTCAATTTGTTGACCCAGAAACCCATGGGATCCGGGCACAGGGTGTCTGCATGACAAAGGACACAGTCAAGGTACGACTTATTCTAATTGTTCAGACGGTGCAGATTGTTGCAATGTAAAAATCAACTACTGGTACATCATGGCAAAAATAAAGTAGGTCTTGCTCCTTCTGTCTCAGCTAATGTAGCCCTAATGCTGGCACAGGCGGGGAACTGAAGCCTATGTGGATCACAGAGAGGTCCACTAGTCATTCTTGCTGGCAGCAGGTGTTGAATCGACAAAAGCTTTGCAAAGTGGGCAACAGAGCTTATGCTGGTAATAAGTCAATTTGGATTCCCTTTCAGAAGCTGGAAAAAATGTCCTCAATTTTCTTTTAGAGTGAGGATCTAACAGCATGGCTATCCAAAAATCATCACTTTGCTTCATATTAACAACAACCTTAACCTCACACATGCATTGCAGCACAAAGCTTGTTATGCTCACGAGCATGACCAAAGGCTCCTTTCTTTCATTTTCGTAACTTCATTGGGATGGTTGTTTGTCATTGGCAGCACTGTAGTCATCATCATTTACACACTATCTGCCTCTTCCCTTGCCTGAGCCATGTCGATATCCTTCTCCACCTGCACCTGCTCCTCCTCCTATTTCTTTGCCGATCCTTCCTCCTTCCTCTTCCACATCCTGCAGAATGTGAAATAGACTTTGAATGTCCCCAACAAACACAGGGCGTTGCTGAAGAGATGCAAATTGGTGTTCTTCCTCCACCCCCTCTTGCATGCTGATGAGTGTTTTATCCAGAGTAATTATTAGTGGGATTACATTGCTGATTCCACATATATCCCAACTGACAAATTAAAAAGCTTGAGTGGGTGACATGCATACCACATTATCTGTTAATGTCGAATCTCAAAGTCACCCACAATCCAGTTTGACTGCTGAATGATGTATTCCATCACCGCTTTACGCTTTATGCAACATATACTGTGTCGAATTCCAGAGGGTTTCAACATCACAAACGAGGAGGTGCTCTAGAAGCCCTTTTTTTTTTTGCAAAAGCCAGGATGGTGCACTTTTTTACATAAGGACTATTGAAAAGGGCTGACATGGCTTTGCCATGGGTCAGAGTACCACTGTCATAAAAAAGCAAAATACTACAAAAATACTACTAAAAAGCAATAGGCCATAGTATTGGTGTGGCTTGTACAGATGTCACATTTGGTTAATAAGACGAATTTACCAAAAAAATTGTGGTTTATAATGCCTATTTTATGGGATAGATAGTCACATAATTAAATGTCTATATTTTTTTCTCTTTTAGATTTAACATAATTCATCTCAAATACTGACAAGAAGGAAAAAAAAAGACAGATCATTGCTGCAAAAGTTTATTTTGCTTCTATAGCCTAAAAAACCTGGTTTTGGAAAAGTGGCTTGTTGGCGTCCCTATGGTATCCAGCAACCAGGGCAAAAGTCTAGTAATAATACCTTTGTTGAAAGACTAAATTGACTTGATATCCATCCACTTGTACATTACAACAATTAGACTTCATAATTCTTTAAAGTTGAAAATTGCAATATTTCTATAATAGGAAATAATTATGTTATTGTACAGCATTCCACCAATATATGGAAAATGGTATTCCCTGATCAAACGTGTCTCCTGCTGGATAAAAAAAAATCATAGAACTAAATAATTTTCTCTCAAAGCTAGTATTTGAAGTAATTGTATCCCCTTCTGTCTGAAAAAAGATGAAGTGAGTTATTTTCTTCTCAGGATGTGACTGGGCGGCTTTTGTTGGCTCCCATTTGTCGAAATAATAGCATTGTAGGGGGCTGAGTGTGTAGATGTGTGCGTCTTTCTCCCTGTATATGTCAATCTCCAATTACAATGGCTCAACAGATGTCAAAGAAATACCACCTACATAATGGTTATTGGAACCTTTACTTATTGCAAAGAGGGAACAGAGAATGTATTTAACTTTTACTTGGAAACTGACCCCATGCCAAGGAAAGCATTCATTTTCTTCTTTGCAGCTTTTTATTCTGTATCTTACATCCATACAACTAGTGTTGAGACATTTTTTCTTTTTCCTCTTTTTTTCATTTTGTCATTTTCATTTGTAAAAATAGATACAGTAATATCTTTATTAATATAACTAAAATATGCAGATGTGGTAAGTATATATAGGAGCGACAATGGTGAGTTACCCTGGTCACCAGATTGTTATGCTGGTAGATCTTTTAAATGCCAAGTGCCAACCTTAAATCAAGAACACAACTGTTTTATATGGAAATATACACTGTGTTCCAAATTATTATGCAAATAATATTTTCTCAGATTTTACCAAATTACCTATATGAATTGCAGTCATTGTAATTTTACAGTCAAATAACTATTAGAGTACAATGAAAGGTTTTTGTGCAAACTGCCTATGATAACAGTATATTTTTTAAAAAATAAAAAACTCAAACTGCACTCAAAATGCATGTTCCAAATTATTATGCACAGCAGAGTTTTCAACCTTTTCATTTTAATAAAGAACAAAAAAATGGTCATTTTTGAAATTATAAGCATTAGCAGGTTATTACAAACTGAAATCAAACAGTTTTCAACTCAAAACTTTATTCTAGGTGATGTTACATTTGCACATAGGACCCCTTGTTCGAAAGGAGCTTCTGAACTCTCTCGTCCATTGAATTTGTCAGGTTTTGGATGGTTTCTGCTTTAATTGTTTTGCATGAGGACAGAATACCCTCCCAGAGCTGTTGCTTAGATGTGAACTGCCTCCCACCATCATAGACACTCCTTTTGATGATGCTCCAGAGGTTCTCAATGGGGTTGAGGTCAGGGGAGCATGGGTGCCACACCATAAGTTTGTCCCCTTTTATGCCCATAGCAGCCAGAGATGCAGATGTGTTATGTGCAGCATGAGACGGGGCATTATCATATATGAAATGATCTCGATGGTCCAGATGGACAGAGTGGAGGATGGCTGGTTGATGGACACCCCATGCAAACACAGCTACGGCGCTAACAAGGAGGAGGTGGAGTAATGTTTTGGGCTGGAATCATGGGGAGAGGGATTGTCGGCCCTTTTAGGATCCCTGAAGGGGTAAAGATGAACTCCATAATGTTTGTTGAGTTTCTCAAACAGCACTTCCTTCCATGGTTCAAGAAGAAGAATCGTGCATTCCGCAGCAAGATCATTTTCATGCATGATAATGCCCCGTCTCATGCTGCACATAACACATCTGCATCTCTGGCTGCTATGGGCATAAAAGGGGACAAACTTATGGTGTTGCACCCATGCTCCCCTGACCTCAACCCCATTGAGAACCTCTGGAGCATCATCAAAAGGAGTGTCTATGATGGCAGGAGGCAGTTCACATCTGAGCAACAGCTCTGGGAGGGTATTCTGTCCTCATGCAAAACAATTGAAGCAGAAACCATCCAAAACCTGACAAATTCAATGGAAGCACCTTTCGAACAATGGGTCCTATGTGCAAATGTAACATCACCTAGAATAAAGTTTTGAGTTGAAAATTGTTTGATTTCAGTTTGTAATAACCTGCTAATGCTTATAATTTCAAAAATGACCATTTTTTTGTTCTTTATTAAAATGAAAAGGTTGAAAACTCTGCTGTGCATAATAATTTGGAACATGCATTTTGAGTGCAGTTTGAGTTTTTTATTTTTTTAAAAATATACTGTTATCATAGGCAGTTTGTACAAAAACCTTTCAATTGTACTCTAATAGTTATTTGACTGGAAAATTACAATGACTGCAATTCATATAGGTAATTTGGTAAAATCTGAGAAAATATTATTTGCATAATAATTTGGAACACAGTGTAATAAAATGATTTATGTACATTTTTTAATCTTTTTGTGCAAAAAATTCTCAACTTTTTTTTAGGCAAATATTTGTAAAATGTCTAAAATGATAAGATGACATAAATGCTAAAAAAAATTAAATACATAAATCCTTTACTAAAAAAATCAGTCTTGTGTTGCCAGATGGAATCCCGCAATGTTAACAACTACCATCTGTTGGCAGAAATTGTGTTAAAGAACATTTAGCCATTACATTAGGTTGTGTTGTCAAATGCTCATTTTTTGGGTGGAGACATCATGTTGTTCCACATTAGACTACAACTTTAATAGTGAGATAAAACTATGTAACGGCCCCTTCATTTTATTCACTCAGTTCCAGACAAGGAGTGAATGTGGTTGTGTTGCAGTAGTTGAACCCCTGAAAGGAAAATGATGGTAATATAGCATCAATGGCTGTTGTGGGAATATCTATTTAGCTAAAGTTTGTTTTCTAAACAAGTTTCTTTTTTAAAGGGAACCTGTCACCAGGTTTTTCCCATATAAACTATGGCCACCAACATTACGGCCTTTTTTACTGCATACTGGAATGCTGTAAAAAAGTTGCCAATCCAGCTTTCAGATCCCCAAAAACATCTTTCATTATATTCACAGATGGGGCGGTCCAGTCCGATGGACATCTCTGGTCTTGATCTGGCGCCTCCTCCCTTCTTGCGAACACCGTCCTCCTTCCCTGCTTCATTTTGATGACGTGTCATCCACACAGTGTCCTCCTGTGCAGTCGCACTTATAGCTGCCCTGCTGAGGGCAGAGCAAAGTACTATAGTGCGCAAGGACCAGAAAGAGCCAAAGAGTGCTGATAACCCAGAAGTAAAGCCAGTGCATGCAGGGCGGAGGCAGAGAGAAGTGCGCCTACGCAGGAGCACGATGGGGACACTGTGTAGATGATGTATGATTCTTCATTCACACGAAGCAAGAAGGAGGAGAGTGATCGTAAGAAAAGATCAAGACCAGAGGCGCCCATCGGACCGGACCGCCTCAGAGACGCCCATCGGACTGGATTTTTGGCTCCTAATAGATGCCTTTGTCAGGTGATTTCAGATGAGTCACCTGACTAAGGCTCCTGTCCAGAGCCAAAAGCCGGTTTGTGATCTGTCAATTTGTGGACTTCAATAAAAGTAATATTATTCACGGAATATTGCACTTTATACTTTAGCTGAGTAGCACACCGCCACCTTGCTGATTCATACAGCCCCCTTAAATCGGTTTTCTAATTTTCTTTTTTCCCATGCTCCTTTGTCTTTAGGCTTCCTGAATGCTGGGGGCAGTGTGCTCTTGGACATTGACAGCTCCGACAAGTGGCATGGTCATACCACTGATCTGAACTATGCAGTTTCCCACTTTGAAGGCAGAGGCCGCTTTGGCTTTGCAGCATCGGTGGAGCACAGGGATACCTAAACTGGCCAGATCCAGCAATCTAGCCATCTAGTAAACATCTTCCAAGTGTGCACATCTTGGCTAGGTAACTGGCCACCTCTGATAGACTGTTGAGGTGGCTGGTAGCCTTAGCAACGAGCAGTAAACTATACAATTAAAAATAACTTCTTGATAGCGAAGATGATTTTAACCATTTATAAACTTGAGACAACCCCTTTAATGATAAATTCTGGAGGTGGCTTTAGCATTTTTTGAAGAATCCAACAAATCAGAGGGCTTGTTAACCATTGAGTTAGATATTATTTACCTGGCTATTCCATTAGTAACAATTCTTTCATCAAGAACTGCTTACTAAATTCTGGGTAAAATCGATCATACTCAGTTTAATGTTGAATAGTCTGGATTGTTTTATTTTAGCTGAAATAAGATTTCAGCAGATGCCTAAATCCTTCCTGAAATTCTCATATCAAAACAATTTATTTCGTATTTTGCTTTTCTTTTATTTTAATCTGTTTCTATTTTAAATGCAGGATTCAAATTGCACACAAAATGGAAATATTACAATCCTATATTACAAAGAGTGAGCCATCTCCTGCAGCGTAAGATAAGCAGACAGTTCCCTTTGTAAAAGCCAACCATAGTTGTTGACCAGACCATATCAGCCACTGCCATGTGTTCATTTATAAAAAGACTTTAAATTCACTTTACAATTTTGAATTTACTTCTCCACTATAAGACATCTGGAACGTAATTCTACTGACTTGATAGTTTCTACTTACGATATAGTGATTTAAAATGTTCACAGTAAACTGTAATTAGCATTGGATTATATTTATATATTCGTTCAAATATAAAAATATATGCAAATCTATTTTATTTGATGCATTAAGTTACAATGTCACTAGAATCTATACTAAAATAGAAAAGGAATCTACAGTCAAAAGGTTCTGGTCCACTAAAGTCCCATCAATTCAGCGATATATGAGTGACCGTGCTTCACCTTTTTAAGCCATGATAAGTGGTGGTGTAGAAGGCACATCACTCACCATCCCTACTGTTAGGCCACGGCCCCACTATCAGTATTTGGTCAGTATTCGGTCAGTATTTTTCTCTGGAGTTGGAGCCAAAACCAGGTGAGGAACAATCAGAGAAAAGGTATAATAGAAACAAGTCACCAATTCTGCATTTATCACCCACTCCTGGTTTTAGCTCCCACTCCTGAGAAAAAATATTGACCGAATACTGACCAAATACTGATAGTGGGGCTGTGGCCTAAGCATGAAAAACACAGAAGTGAATTTCGTAAGGAATCTGCAGTTATTTTCCAAATAAAGGTTCAATGTCCAAAACAGCAATGTCTTGATTTTACTCCAGATAAAAAAAATCTCTTTGGTCTTCTCATCAGGAATAGAGCCATTCACCTGTTGAACGATGAACAAAACTAGTACAGATCCACCGACGTATAGAAGGAATCAATCTTTTATTCAATATACTCACATAGTATGTAAAAAAGTGCTCCATATGTTAAAACAATAAGGTTCAAAGTAGGCAAACTTCACCAACTCATGGAATGCCAAACCCTTCCTGGTCTCATGTGAGCCCGTAGTCCCAGCCTAGCATGAGAGGCCCATGGATTCCAGTACGAGCGGAGGTGACGATATGTTGAGGTTTAGACAGGTGACAGTGAAGTGTGGAGAGGCTGGAGAGGTGAGTGATGAGGTTACAGTAACTATTTTATTTTATTTTTTAACCTTTTGATGGCCATTTTGCTGAGTCCGTGCGGAAGCAAATTAAGAAAAAATCTGCATTTTGTCACATTAGGATTTTTTTTTGTAATTCAAGTAAAATTTAATTCCACTCTAATATATTCTCTGATCTCTATTTAAATAAAATAAAAAATATTGAAAAATATTTTACACTCTATGTTAAACTGATACAGTGTATTTATTATCTACAGTTGTCTAGTCAGATGTGTACTGTGATAAGCCATTTTGGATAAAATACAAAATTGATAGGATTATTAGGATTATGGACAGGAAGTTCAGAGCAGAGAATGCCCCATTGATTACTATTTCATATTCACTTCTGAGAACCTTTAAAAATAGATTTAAGTGCATTTGTGGAAAATGATCAGCTTTAAGCTTTTGCTCATTTTAATGTCTACTTTAGGTCAAGCACTGCTTTAATGTGGTCATGGTATACTTGTACTTAAAGTAATAGTTCCCTAGGGCCATTCTATGACTTGATCATGTTTTTACTTCTCTTACAACATCTAAACCAAGAAAGTGAAACCTTTTAAGAGACGATGTTGTATGTTCACTTTATATTATTACTCAATAAACCTACATAACTACTGTTGCCCTCCAGCAATATTTCAGTTGGTGTGCCATACACTTTGAAACAAACATTCCGAGATATTTGCTTTTTCTGGCTAATTGAAGAATAGACTTTATTGAAACATAAGAATGTTTAAGTATAATTTTGAATGTAAATTAAGCAATTACAAATGTTATACATAAATTTAGCAGAATTTAATTTGCTTTTTATCTGTATTTTTGTGCATAAGAGAAAGCTCCCATTGGGATGTCCACTTGTAGACAATCCCTTTCTTTTAGATCCTTTTGGGCATGTGATGCTATTGGAGATAAACCCTGTATTAAGTGGGGCTATGCAATCCTTCAAATGGATAGTAAATAAATAGTAATAAATATAACAACTCATTGCCTGAGATTCTAGCAGCAAGAGTCCCCTACATTGATCTTATCAAGGTTACACATGCATAGGCTGAGAAACAAAATCATAAATATATAGAGCTTTGAAAGAGTAAGAAGAAAATATTTGTTACGTAGTTGTATATGTAACTCTAGACACTTCTTCTGAGAGGCAATTGGTTGCAAAATTAGTAGTTGGTTTAAATGGCCATCTAGCCATAAGAGTTGGCAACATATTGAGAGGAAAAGCTGTGATTTGTTAATTGGAGGGTTTCTGACTATAGACACCCCTGTAAAGGGCAAGATACGTGAGGCTTCTTTCTGCAATTTTCATTGAAAGGTGCTAGCCCACAGCCATCAAGGTGCTCTGTAAGTGATAAACTACAGTCTATTAGCATTAATGGGATTGAGTTGTTCTCTGAGAACAGGAGGACGGCTGTGCTATCCAATGTGTATACTACCAGAGGCCGCACTTCTTTATTACAGAGGGGTAAAAATGCTCCTCTTAGCAAGCCAAGGAAAGTGCATAACTCGCAGTAACTCAAATTTATAGTACATATGAATAGATAATGCTAAGACCTTGCTATTTATGCAGAATAGAGTGTATAGGTGATAAATTGTTTATCGGTGGGAGTTCCGACTGTAGGGGCACACACCGATTGGCAGAATGAGGAACTTTTATCTCCGTTAGAATAGAGCAACTGTGTGGGCAGGGACTGCGATTCACAGAGCGGCCACATGTCTCTTGACATGAACTTGACAGCAAGTAGGCATCTACGAGACTGTTCAAGCCATGAGATTGGTGGCTGCTTTGTGAACCACTCTCCTTCCCCAGACCATGACGCACAGATGTGTGAATGCGCCATTTTGATTTGTAACTCATAAATGGACAAGTGTCACGTCATAAATGGACAAGTGTCACGGTCTACAAAATCACACAGACATGGGTACCTGTTCTATTCATGAAAAGCACATAAATGAAAAATGACATCTGAATGAGGTCTTTGATATAGGAAATGTATTACCTATGCATAACATGGAAAATGCAGCACAGAGTGAAGCAGCACAGACTTCAAAGGTGTGGAAAACAAAGCAGGAGTCACTCATTGTGGGGACCTGCATTACATTAAATTCTTCTTCTCTTGTATGTGCAGCCTATTCCCACCCCGTTCTAGTCTCACACTCCCTCACTGATCACCCCTTCACTGTGCCCTGATAAATTTATTAGCAGCCCTACCATATAGAGGTGCTGATGTGGCGCCCCTGTGGGTTCAGTCGCCATAGAGGTACTGCATCTCACCCAGAGGTGTGGTGCCCCACTCTCAGGTAAGGAGGGAGTACTGCCCGGGACCCACACACTTGCATCCATTACACTCCACTTCAGAGGGAAGGGCGAGATTGCTCCTAAGGGAGAGCACAGTCCCTGGTCCCTAGCTGGAGGGTGGAACCATGTAGTGGGTGTGGGTGGAGGAAAAAATACAGGGGAACACTTCAGTAGGAGTATATAAAAAGGGGAGCCATCTTGGGAGAGTGAGTCCAGTCATAGTGTTCAGTCTAAGAAGTATTGGGAGCAGGAGCTCTGTATAAGCTCTGCTCAGAGGAGAGAGGAGAGGAGCGGGCCTGAGTTAAGAGGCCCAGGAGGACTGGCAGGACGAGGAAGGGAGCGGAGGAAGGCTCCAGGAGTGAGGGGATCCCAGGGGCATGGCGAGTGCGGAAGCCACCCGTGCGCCCGAATCTACCGGAGTGTGGAGGGATCAGGCCGCAAAGGGGACCGGCCCCTAACTAGTGGAGAACTACAAAGCTCAGCTAGAAACCGGAGGCTTCTGTACTTTCAGGGTGCAGTTGCTCACAGCCGCAACTATATCGCCGAAAAGGTAGCCATATAGGATTCAGGGGACTGCAGGTTGCCCACCAAGCTCCGAGGTTACCGGCTTGGGACACTGGTTGCAAGGCGCAGGGCAGGAGGGTGAGAGCCAGCGCAGGAAGATGACCGAGGAAGGTACACAGAATGGGGTCCCGTTATGTACTCCTGAAACACCTGGGAGTTTGCTGAACCCCTGCCTTGGTAAACACAGGACGGCGTGGGAGGTTACCCTGGTCCTGGTAGCCTGGAGTTCAACAACTGTAAGTAAACCTTGAAGACTGCACCCCTCTGTGTCCTAGAATTATTATCTTCGTCATCCCCTGCACTACACTGCATAGCAACATCTACCTCATTAATCATCATTGCACCACCCTGGAGTTTAGCTCTACCTGTGGAGAGCTGAACCAACTCTGCTGTGTCACCAACAGCTTCAGAGGATCTGCACCGCAGCGGCGGCTCCATATAGCCGCAAACCACAGGTGGCGTCACGAACATTAAACTATAAAAACTATAATCCCCTTTTATTGACCACCCTGGGTCACGGACTGGGTCACCGCCACTGTGACATCCCCTAGCAATGACCGGCCCAGCTACCGAGTACCCCACGGCCCAGGGGGCGCGTCACTGACATCCCAGCACATCCTCCACGGGTTATCGGCTCTTTAATACTGCTACTAATAAATCTATGAGGACACAGGACTCCCAGCATTTAACATGGCAAAGGTGCTCACTGTGCAGCGCACCTACTTGTAAATAGCCCTTCTCTCTCTCCTACCTTGGGGCGGGACACACAGCTCTACACTGAGCAAAACATACAGCTCTATGCCCCCGCTCTCTACCCCAGTCAGTTTTATGTGTACTTGTATGCATGAGACTGATTTTAAAAAGTAAAAATGCATTTACAGGCTTCAAAGGCGCTTTTAGAGGTGTTATTTCATTTTTGCATACTTGCAATATACCCATCAGTTCTTTAATAGACTAGGATGCAGCAGAGATAATGCTCTATAACTAAGCCTTTTTAACAATGTTGATCTTACGTTCTTAAGTCTCAATTTTGCTGTAATGATCCAGAAGAATATTCTTGAAGTGGCAATGGTAAAAGATCTCAAGAGCGGTTTTGTACAGGCCAGTAGATGGGTGATGCATTACTGATGGATTTGGCATAGGCTAAACCATAGAAACAAGTCTACAGCTGGCCATACACATAAGATAGGTGTGGCCCAACTGTTCATATGTTTTCATGAAGAGAGATGAGGGAGCTGCTGCCTGACACCTTTATGTCCCATCCCTTGAAAACAAAAGAATCTGCGGTTGAAATTTAATTTGCTCAATCTTTCTCTCCCTGATATCATCTGACAGGGGAGAGTGGAGGAATCCACATTAAATGGTTGGCTGTAACCACCGAAATTGTCAGCTTTGGATGGTCAAAAACGAGCCAAGGTCCCAACTTGCGCATGCGTGGCCTCCAACCACCATTCTCCTGAAGCCTATTGCCAATAGAGCAATATGTAGAGCGGGGACCCCGCTCCTGTCTGCACCGTCGACATTTTTATGAAGCCCACCATCGGGACACCCTCTCCTTCCAGCCGACGGCCTGCAGCATTGCCCCACTCCCGCCGCCGCCAGCTTCCTGCAACGGCAACCCTGCTCCACCCTGCCATCGCCCATCCTCCTCTCTAAGCTACATGCGGACTACAAGATGCACCCCCATTTTTTTCCCAAATTTTGGGGGAAAAAAGTGCATCTTATAGTTCCAGGGGAGGGGAACAGGGAAAGGGATGGACAAGTATTGCGATGCGTTTCAGACGCATCTCAGGACGCCTGAGCTGTGTCTGAAACGCGTTGCAATACTTGTTCATCCCTTTCCCTGTTCCCCTCCCCTGGGATTATATACATTTTTTATGGAATTGTAAATAAAGGAATATTTTTAATGGAGCTGGAAAACCTCTCTACTTTTTCTTGATGAGTTGATGTGATTAGTACGAGTAGTGTAGAAACCTAATAATGAACGTGTAAATAGTCAGTTATACAGTATATACATTGCTTTGTGCATTTGAATTAGCCTCAGACATCAAATGATGTCAATGCAATCTAACAGATTCAATAATGATGTTCTAGTGGCTTTTCACTTTATGTGAAATGTCTCAGAGTGACAGATACTTAATCTTTGATTCGGTAATAAAAGGCATTCATCTCTAGGTTATGTGCGGCTTCATTGACAATGAGACACTCTGGTATCTGGAGATTTGTGTCTCTTTCACTAAGTAATCTATTATGTTGATCCATGAATATGTTATGCCAATGTATTTTCATCTCGACCAAAGGTGAAACCGGTCTAGTCGATTAGAGTCAAATGCAACAAATTAAATATTTTTAAACACATACCCTTGTTTCTTTTGTTATATCCGTCCATTATATCACTACTATTATACATGTTTGGCTGAAAATACATATATAGAACCCATATTTCTATAATGGCTTGGAGAGTGAACACAAAGAAATGAAAGAACATAAGATAATCTTTTCATGCACCCTGCTAGGAAATGTTTGGCATGGTATGACCTTCCGCTAATGACTACAAAAAGCCGGTTTTGAGATGAGACAACAATATGTACTAAGAAATATTAAGTATATATAAATGGATACGTTAAAAAAATGTTCCTGTGCTGAGATAATCTTATAAATGTGCCCCTGCTGTGTACTGTGTAATGGCCGTGTCTGACCGTACAGGAACATGGTCTGATCATACTACAGCTCCTGGGCAGGGGGGAAAAAAATAAAGTATACAGACAGGACAGCATCCCCTCTGTTGGTTTCTGTGAGGAAAAATATTTCCCTGCCTGTTTAAAAGCTTGTTTTACCTCACAGAAACAGCTGTGATCAACTGCTGAAATGTCTATATACTCTTTTGCTTCCTCCTCTGCCCAGGAGATGTGGTATGATCAGACCATGTTCCGTACACGTTCAGACACAGCCATTACATATGGATTATCTCAGGGCATGTACATTTTTTTAACACATAAAATTATGGAATTTGTTTATATTCTAAGATCTTTTAAGTAAAATGTACTTTGTTCGTGGGACAACCCCCTTTAAGGGGCATTTGCACCGCAAGATAATTGTGAACGAGTGTCATTAAAAGCGATTCTTTCATGATCATCTTGCCATGTAAACCGGCTACCAATCACCCAATCAATGAGCAAAACACTCATTCATTCGGTGAAATGATCTTTTATGCACTGCAGAAGACCATTGTTCTCAATGGGACTCACACTGCCGAGAACAATGGCAGCCTAGGCGCACTGAGCGATCTAGTATGGATTGCTCAGGGCACATCGTTTGCTTTGGTCTGCCTGTGTAAACAGTCATTCTAATGACTGCCGATTAGTTCAGGTTTGCCGATCGGCGGTCAGATCGTGCTGCCGGTTGGTTTGTGTACACGGACTCTAAGTGGTGTAGCATAAATTGCTATCATGGGGACACTAGCTGAGAATAAACACATTGCAATTTATTTATTTCCATGAATTTTGGCACATGTATAAGATTTCTTTAAAGTAGAAAAATCCCTTTAAAGTGGAGCATTAAACTCCACATGATGCAAAGAATATTTAAAAGGAAACAGATGACTGATTTCTTATTCCAAGCTGAAATTTTGGCTTATTTACCGCATGTGGCATAATACAAATAGAAAAAATAGAAGTCCCCCTGGTGGATGCCCGCAGCAGTATACAGCCTTCAATCACAAGCATCTGTTTCATACCCATCTTCCCCATCTGCCATTCCCATGTTCATGTCATAAGCACTTAATAGTTTTATGCCCTTGCACACATGTCACAAGTCATGCCATTATGCTTAGCGCTACCCTATCAAGACTAGGATTTTAAGTGCTATACAACAGGGCATTGTAAACCTCTTATCCTTGGCCGGTGCCACTGATCATTTCTAACCCATTGCACGCTCTCTTGACAAAACAGATGCCATATTGGATTTAGATCAAAGACAACAGAACATAGAGGGCATCCATTTGCAGGGAAATGTTGATTCCATTTGCGCCATGTGGATGCCACGTTTAGAATTGATACAATGTAAATAGAAGAAACAAAAGGAATTTCACAAACAGCCCTTTCCAAACGTGACTTTCAATAGTCTTGTAACATGGATTTTTTTTAAGCCTTTTCTTCCCCTAGAGCAAGTAAACAGCAAGCTGAGATTATCTGTGTGACGGATAAAATGTGTCTTATACCCCCAGGTGCACAAAGTATAACAAAAATAAACTGGATTGTTAGAGTCACATATCTATAAAAGGGGTTTGTATGTCACACTTAAATCTATTCCTGCTTACTTCAGCCTACTTGGTAATGATTGCAGAACGTGTATATAAGCTCATGGGGATGGGTCACAGAACCAATCTAACAGAAAAGCAGCTTACAAAGAGATGCAATGGGCACTGATAGACAGTGTGGAGGGTTAAACTTCAGTATACCCTAAATTCTAAACTTTTAGCGCATTCATCATATTTTGTATTTTGTATATAGACGACTTATACATTCTTTTCTCGATCATTATATACGATGTGTGAGTTTTATTTAGTTTTTGTGCAATTCTTCATTCTTTGTTATTAATCTAATGAAGTTGAGTTTGTAATTTATCACAATGTTTTGTATTGACTAATTAAATTAATGGAGTCATATCAATTATGTAGTACCATAATGTATCTAAACTACTTTAGGACTGTACACACTATTCCTTGACAAATTCTAAAACTAATTTTCCACAGTATACTCTATTAGTATCTTGTGTTGTATATTTAAAGGGATTATCTAGGACTATTTTTTCTTACTATGGGCCTAAAAACTAACAGGCATGTAGTTGAAAACTATCTGACTCTTCTACCCGGCACAGGCACAGATCAGTCACCGACCTCTCCTGCTGGTAATTCAGCTGCTCATTGTCAATACAGCTGCTCTTCGTCTTCCCAGTTGCTCTGTTGATGGGGCGTGACTTCTGATGTCATGCTGATTGACCGTCGGCTCCCTGCAGAAAGGTAGCGGGGAGTTAACTGTAGGTCAGTATGACGTCGGTAGTCACTCCCGGCCAACAGAGCAGAGCTGAAAAGAAGCCGCTGCTCTGTCGGTGTGATGTCAGTGGAAGCTACTGAATTGCCAGTAGGAGTGCTCTGTGATCGCTCTGAGCCGGCAGAGATTGGTGCCGAGCACAATAGGTAGTGAACAACTACCTGCCTGTTAGCTCTTAGGCACATAGCAAAAAAAATAGTTCTGGATAAACTCTTTAATTATATTACATAATCTATTTAAAATAGACATTGATTTTGAGGACAATAAATTAATATATCTCTTCTACATTCATTAAAATAATAGTAATAATAATTCAATGTGTAGAATGCCTGCATCACCCCTATAGCAGCAATCAGATCCACCAGTATTTGACAAACTGCCAGCAAAACAGATATATATGATGCTCAGCTTCAAGAAACAATCCAATAACCACTGCAAAAGAAAAATGAGAAGCGGCACTCACCATTCCTGTAAAATCGTGTATCCTCTATTTCATGACGTGAATAAAAAAGTGGCAAGCAAGGAGAGCAGGGAGTTAAAGCGCTCTCCCTCCCCACTCTTTCTCTTTGCCACTTTTTTATTCACGTCATGAAATAAAGGATACATGAATTTACAGGAATGGTGAGTGCCGCTTCTCATTTTTCTTTTGCATTGATAATAATAATATTAGCCACAATGATCTTAGTGATAATAATGATCACAATTCTGATCTAGGAATGATTAGAAAGGTTTAGAAATGAGCAATTGCCTTTTCAATTCTGCATGTCAATTGAATATCTGACCATAATTGCCAGCTAGTGAATGTCCACACTTCATCAGCATTTTGATTTTGCTGTGTAAGAGCTCTAAATTTCTTCTGAAGATAAGTGATAAAATTTTAATATTCCGGAGTCACCACTAGGGGGAGCCTACTGCATACTGTTTATCCTTCCAGTTCAGTAATAGAATTCTATGCAGTAAGCTTTTAGTTTGCTTTCAATGGTTGCTGCCAGCAGACAAAAGCCACTGTTTCATACTGTCACTATAGGAATATATTAGGAAACAGGCTCGACTGATATAAAGATTTTAAGCAATTAAACAGTACCAGAAAGTGGAAACTTAAAATCCCTTTCAGTTTATTGGATTCCACAGCAGAATAGTACTCCGCTTAACACGTTGCGTATTTTTCATGTTTTCTAATATGCTACATTTTAACAACACAATACAAAAATAAGGAGTGAGAACAATAATCTGATTTGTTCCCCATCTGACAATTCTATTGCCTTCTGATCTTTATCTGTAAGGCAGCATCCTATTTTCTTCTAGACTACAGATGTAAAAAGGAAACTGAAGCATTATTGACAGTGTTTCAGATGGTATTAGGGTAGATTTCATTCTGTGTAATTTTGTGATAAATCTTGTCTGCAATCCTCTTATTGTTCCCTTATCATGTCCTTATTGATTTTACTTTTGGAATGAGTACATGCTGTTAAATAAATGTAACCATTAACCGTAGCCCTCTAGACAGCTCGATGCTTCACTCCGAGAGAACAAAACATTAAGTATCCTTGTGCACATGAGCTTATTTAGAGCTTTAAAAGGAAAACAGATTACATGCGGGTCGCAGCACAATAGAAAATATGGGAATCAACCTAGACGTCAACATTTAATTATTTACGGCATGTACCGATAGTGCACTCAAAAGCCAAACCTAATTATATGGGAGTCTAGGAGTAAATAAGCAATGCCACTCTGTAAGATGCTGCTGATGTCTTTGCAAACTGGGTTTTTGTTAGATTACTTATTAGGGTCATTGGTAATATTTCTGGCGTGTTACTGAAATTAGAAAATTGATGACTGAATAAAATTTGTTTCTTGCTATGTGAAAGAACAGTGAAACATGCTTTTGTATGTTTGGAAGTAGCTACTGGAAAAAAATTGCTAGTGGCTTTTAAAGGGAATCTGTCAGCAGGTGTTTGCTATTTCATTTGAGGGCAGCATGGTGTAGAGCAAGAGAAACTGATTCCAGGGACATGTCATTTATTAAGTTGTGTATTACAGTTTCAATACAATCAGTGTTTTAACAGCAGGAGATTATCACTAAATGACTAGGTCTCATGTACAGGCCAGTTCAGCTAATCTGTGTAACCCCGCCCTCACCACTTTGCTGAAAATGTACAGTGTACATTGGAAGCTACTAATCAGTGATGTGGGGGGTTATACACAGCTCAGCATACTGACGACTGCTACATCTACAGTACAGACCAAAAGTTTGGACACATCTTCTCATTTAAAGATTTTTCTGTATTTTCATGACTCTAAAAATTGTACATTCACAATGAAGGCATCAAAACTATGAATTAACACATGTGGAATTATATAGTTAACAAAAAAGTGTGAAACAACTGAAAATATGTCTTATATTATAGGTTCTTCAATGTAGCCACCTTTTGCTTTGACTGCTTTGCACACATTGTAGGGATTCAGCTTAGTCTTACTGTAGGGACAGCTTTCCCCTATTTTTCCTTAGTTTATGTTGCAGATCATAACAAAGGCATCCTTAATTAATACTTGGTTGCACACCCTTTGGCATTGCTGACGGCATCCAAACGTTTCTTGCAGCCATCTATAAGCTTCTTGCACTTCTCAGCTGGAATTTTCTCCCACTCTACAAGCTCTTGAAAGTTTGATGGGTTCTTTTTCCCAATGGCAGATTTCAGCTCACCTCAAAGATTTTCAATGGAATTGAGGTCAGGACTCATTGCTGGCCATTTTAAAACAGTTTATTTTTTCTTTTTCAACCATTCCTGTGTACTTTTAGACGTGTGCTTTGGGTCAATGTCTTTTTGGAGGACCCATGATCTTCGACTAAAACCAAGTTTTTTGCACTGGGTAAGACATTTTGCTCTAAAAACAATGAGGAAGATGAGGAGGAGGAAGGACAGGAGCTAGTTTCATGCACTATAGACAGTACTACCTACACAGCTGTCATACGGTCTGTTCAGCGTGGATGGCCAGAGGACAGAGAGGAGGAGGAGGAGGAGAGCATTGTCAGTCATCCTCTTGGTGAGGACACGGAAGTCTTGCCTGTTAGTCTGGCACGCATGGCTGAGTTTATGTTACACTGCCTTTCCCATGACCCTCGCGTTCTCAAAATTTGGGGTGACTGTCATTACTGCTTGGTGACACTTCTAGACCCATGCTATAAGGAGAACGATATATCTTATTCTTGAGGCGGACTGGTCTACAAAAATGGGGCTGTACCAGAAGGTCCTTGTTGCGGAACTATTAAAAAAATTCCCATCTGAAAGCGCTGGCGGCAGAGGGCACACTTCGTTGGACAACCAAGGAGTACAGGCGAGAGAGACACAACTTCAATCCAGCACAGGCAGGGGAACACTGTCAAAGTTCTGGGAGAGTTTTCTCTGCCCCTCCCATCGCACAGGCCCTGAGGCGCAGGGTACTATCACAAGGAGTGCAAAGTTTGGGAAGATGCTGAGGGAGTACCTTGCCGACCGTACCAACGTCCTCCGAGATTCCACTGTGCCTTATAATTATTGGGTATCCAAGCTGGATACATGGAATTAACTGGTCTCTATGCCTTGGAGGTCCTGGCCTGCCCTGCCGCCAGCGTTTTATCAGAGTGGGTTTTTAGTGCCGCTGGTGGAATTATAACTGATAAGCGCATCCGCCTGTCAACTGAAAATGCTGACAGGTTGACTTTTATAAAAATGAACAAGGGGTGGATTGGGCCAGACTTCTCAACACCACCGAATGATAGCAGCGTAACATAAACTCAAATCCAGTGTATTTTCTTGGGAGGTGTATTCCCATGCACCTTTTCACAACCAGACATGGGTATACGCTTCCTGATTTTCGCTATTTACTCTTGTCCTCCTCCTTCTCCTCATCTTCCATCACCATATCACCAGGTCCATCACCATATCACCAGGGTGACCGTGGTCCGTGATGCAACACCCACATAATTTTTTTAAAGAGTGTTTATGATGCCCGTAAAAAAAAAAATTTATACAGTATGTTCACGTATACTCCCCAGGGGTAAATGTTTGTCAGCCCATACACTTAGTGCATGGGCATTACAAGTATAGGAGGCCCTCTCCTTGCTAATGGGCCATTTTTTTATGTGGCTCTCCTCCACGTCTCTTCCAAGGGGCATTGGAGTGCCTCACAATTTTTGGCAGCCCTTGCATTCACTGCATAGGCCAACACTATGGGAGACCCACTTCCTAATAATGGAAATATATTTTTTATGATGCCCTCTATGTCTCTTCCAAAGGTCATTGGAGTGCTTCCAAATTTTTGGCAACCCTTGCATTCACTGCATAGGCAAACAAAATGGGAGACCCACTTCCTAATAATGGGAACATTGTTTTCAGGAGGCCCTCTGACCTCCACATCTCTTCCAAGGGGCATTGGAGTGCCTCCAAATTTTTGGCAACCCTTGCATTCACTGCATAGGCAAACACATTGGGAGACCTACTTCCTAATAATGGGAATATTGTTTTCAGGAGGCCCTCCTCTAAGTCTCTTCAAAGGGGTATTGGGGTGCATCCAAATTTTCAAAGTGGTATTGGGCTGCGTCCAAATTTTGGGCAGCCCTGCCACTCACTGCATACGCAAAACAGTATAGGAGACCCACTCTTTAGTAATGGGAACAATAAAACATAGCCGGCTAATGGCTCTCTAAGAATAGTGAGGGCCGACTGCTGGCCCTTTAAGAATAGTAATGGCCGCCTGATGACCCTATAAAAATAGGCTTTTTGACTCTCAGAGTCCCTCCTTCATAAATGAAACGCAATGTGTCTGATGATATCTCACACACCACATGGCCAGATAAGGTTGTAAAATGTTAAAATTACATTTCCTGGTGAATGCATTTGTCACCAGTTGAAAGCAATGCAAAAGTGAAAAAACGCATCAAAAATGCTACATGTGAACATAGCCCAAGGTGTGGAGGAGCATTTCTGTTTTTGGTTATTTATTTTGCTTTATATACAAGTCATTACCCTGGAAAGGACGTTCCTTAACATATTTCCCAGGAAATTCCATTTTGGTTTCGTTTTGGTATGTTTTATTGTGAGTCCGTAAAAGTGGCGTAATACCTCTGACAACGTTGTTGACAGAAGTGACCTGGGAGTCAGAAATGCTTCCAGGGGTCTTCCCCATGCTGTTCCCATGTCATTTGAGCACTGTTCCCATCGATTTGAGCAATTTTTAGGCCCTCTGCAGACCGCCGGGGGGAGCCACCTGAAAAATGCTTGAGTTTCCCATAGACTTACATTGGGCTCGTTGCTCGGGTCGAGCTCCCGAGTATTCCAATGTGCTTGACCCGAGCATCGAGCACCTGAGCATTTTAGTGCTCGCTCATCACTAATACTAAATTAATGTAAAGGGTGCCAATACCAGTGACACAGTAAGCTTTAGGTTTTTTATTTTTCCCTCCCATTGCTTTTTGTTTTACATTATCGTTTATCATTTGCTCTTTTGTATTTAACACGAGTGCTCTATACAAAAAAACTGTTTCACTTGATTCATTTTTTTCAGGAGATATTCCACATTATGTACTTAAACTTCATGGGTGCCAATAATGATGAGCAGGACTATAAGTAATACAATGCTGGAATAAGGCTCTCTGCCTCTACATCATGCTGCTATCAAATCACATAGCAAAAACCTGCTGACAGATTTAATTCAAATTAATCTTAACAAACAATTGGGACAGTTGCTTCAGGATCTCTACTCCTTGGGGGGCCTCCACCATTCTGCTCCTACTATGGTCTATTTGTGTACTGTATGTTATCATGCCATTGCTATTTATTGTCAGTATGACACTAATTTATATGTGCTTTATGGGCACTGTGCACGAGTGTTCATTTGTCTGTATGGTACCGTAGAATATTATTTAGGCGATATTGAATCCGTAATAGAGTTGAGCAAAAATGTTTGCAGAATCCAGGTCCAGGTAGGTAATCTGCGGCCATTGAATCAGGGCACTGCACATCTCCTATTACTTGTGGCATCCCCATTTCCTCTTGTGGTTAGTAGCCCCTGCTATGTCATGCGTGTCTTGTGCCACAACACAATGACTTGAGGTGAGTCGAGTATTTAATATTCAAATTAGCAGGCTTTGCAAATGTTGACAATAAATTGGAATTTCATCTAATAAATTTGCTGTGGATCACATTGCTAGAAAGTTATAATTGCTTAGAAAATACATTCATAACATTTTTAGTTTTTATAAGGAGAGTGAGAGACATTTTGTTTTTATATGATCTGTATAGTCTACTTACCCAGTGAACTTCGAGAGCTTTAAAAAGTTGTGTCTCAACATAAAGGAGTCTTCTAACTTGGACAAAGTGTTTCTTTTAACTATATTAATGGTGTATCGTTCTTAATGAGTCGTGTTTTCATAGAAGTATATATTGCACATAATCGATGTTATTGACCTTTCTTGCTTTCTGTGTGGTGTTGTTCTCAAGTTAATATAGTCATGCCCACTGTGACTAGTCTGTCTAGTCTAAAGTTACATAAGGCTATAAAAAATTGCATGCCATCCAGAATGGAACTAAAGGCTCCCATACACATTAGTCAAAACAATAGTCAGCTAAGTGCTACTTTGTGCTGACAGATAATGTTAATGAAAATAAGGTTCTGTTATTTTTCATTTCAATGCCCGATCCTTTTATTTTAAGGACAGATAAGTCGCTGCCAGAGGTGTCCAGCTACTGCTAACTCCCCTCTCCCTAAAGAAACCACATGTACGCTAAACTAAGCTGCTGTCCAAATCAATATTGTGCAACAGTATTACTGATGTACACCTTACATATGATTCCTTAACTTTTTTGATTGTGCTCTGTACTAGCTTTTAATTATGCATTCTGCTCTTTACTTTCATATATTCAATTATCATTTGCCTTTGTTAGTCTCGGAGTCACTGTAGATTAATGAAAAGCAATTTATTGTTAAATATTAATGCGGAGAACAGTAATGAAACATTTTTCTCCTATGAGTGCATCAGTTTTCAAAACTATTTCCTTGTCAAAGCGCTCTCCAAATTACTTGTTACCACCGGTCCCACTGATCTGATCTGACAAGCTATTTCAATTTCTGTTTCTCAAGCCTCTTGGTTTAGTTCCTAAATCTGCTTTCTGCCCGAAACTAGAGTGTCTAATGTATTCAGCCATTTATGCTCTAAGCATTTTAGCTGTTTGAATTTGAAGGCCAAGGTCCATGTAGTATATCAGCATGTTATTGTTTAGTGTACAATGCTATCTGGAATGTCAGCGTAAAGAGGGTCTGACACTGAAGGGCCCTGGAGAGGAAAGTTGGTAAAATGTGTGGAAACCAGTTTCAGCAATTCCTGGCTTTGAAACACTTAGCTGCTAAGGTCTTTATGTCATTCTTTTCTAACATTTAAGGATTAAAACAGGTCTAGCATATGAATATATATAGTTATTAGTTCAGTTTCAGTATATATATATATATATATATATATATATATATATATATATATATATATATACACACAGTGCAGACCAAAAGTTTGGACACACCTCATTTAAAGATTTTTCTGATGAGCTTCAAGAGGTAGTCACCGGAAATGGTCTTCCAACAATCTTGAAGGAGTTCCCAGAGATGCTTAGCACTTGTTGGCCCTTTTGCCTTCACTCTGCGGTCCAACTCACCTCAAACCATCTCGATTGGGTTCAGGTCTGGTGACTGTGGAGGCCAGGTCATCTGGCGTAGCACCCCATCTATCTCCTTCTTGGTCAATTAGCCCTTACACAGCCTGGAGGTGTGTTTGGGGTCATTGTCCTGTTGAAAAATAAATGATGCTCCAACTAAATGCAAACCGGATGGAATAGCATGCCGCTGCAAGATGCTGTGGTAGCCATGCTGGTTCAGTATGCCTTCAATTTTGAATAAATCCCCAACAGTGTCACCAGCAAAGCACCCCCACACCATCTCACCTCCTCCTCCATGCTTCACGGTGGGAACCAGGCATGTAGAGTCCATCCGTTCACCTTTTCTGTGTCGCACAAAGACACGGTGGTTGGAACCAAAGATCTCAAATTTGGACTCATCAGACCAAAGCACAGATTTCCACTGGTCTAATGTGCATTCCTTGTGTTCTTTAGCCCAAACAAGTCTCTTCTGCTTGTTGCCTGTCCTTAGCAGTGGTTTCCTAGCAGCTATTTTACCATGAAGGCCTGCTGCACAAAGTCTCCTCTTAACAGTTGTGGAAGAGATGTGTCTGCTGCTAGAACTCTGTGTGGCATTGACCTGGTCTCTAATCTGAGCTGCTGTTAATCTGCGATTTCTGAGGCTGGTGACTCGGATAAACTTATCCTCAGAAGCAGAGGTGACTCTTGGTCTTCCTTTCCTGGGGCGGTCCTCATGTGAGCCAGTTTCTTTGTATCGCTTGATGGTTTTTGCAACTGCACTTGGGGACACTTTCAAAGTTTGTCCAATTTTTCAGACTTACTGACCTTCATTTCTTAAAGTAATGATGGCCACTCGTTTTTCTTTACTTAGCTGCTTTTTTCTTGCCATGATACAAATTTTAACAGTCTATTCAGTAGGACTATCAGCTGTATATCCACCAAACTTCTGCACAACACAACTGATGGTCTCAACCCCATTTATAAGGCAAGAAATCCCACTTATTAAACCTGACATGGCACACCTGTGAAGTGAAAACCATTTCCGGTGACTACCTCTTGAAGCTCATCAAGAGAATGCCAAGAGTGTGCAAAGCAGTCATCAAAGCAAAAGGTGACTACTTTGAATAACCTAGAATATAAGACATATTTTCAGTTGTTTCACACTTTTTTGTTAAGTATATAATTCCACATGTGTTAATTCATAGTTTTGATGCCTTCAGTGTGAATGTACAATTTTCAAAGTCATGAAAATACATAAAAATCTTTAAATGAGAAGGTGTGTCCAAACTTTTGGTCTGTACTGTATATATATACACATATATATTAATATATATATATACTGTATGCTCTTATGTATATACACTATATTTATAAATATATACTATATTTGCTGTGTATTTGCACACACATACATATGTATATATATACCGTATATACAATTACTGTGTGTAAATATAAATGAGTCTTTATTTGCACTAGTATACTGTGCAATGTTGTATATGTATATACATGTGTAAAATCATATTTACATTTTTAAGTTACCATTATTATTCCCCAAAAAAACAAGATATGTGATAGGGGTTAATCAGCAGAGGAGGAAAATCCAGCAAGACGATCTCCAATAAAAGGTTTTATCACAACCATGGGAGAACAGCAGACATGCAATGACTAAGGATTAATTTCCGAAACGCGTCTGTTCTCCCATGGTTGTGATGGTTGTGACCTAAAACCGTATCTATTTGGCGATATGAAATATTTTAAATGAATTAATAAATATGGCTTTTATTGGAGATCGTCTTGCTGGATTTTCCTCCTCTGCTGATTATTCCTTTACGTGACTCCGTTGATCCGTGCATACGATCTCAAAAAAGGGTGAGCTGACTTCTTTTTTCTAATTTTTCTTATGTGATAGGGGTTAACTTGCTGATTGCAGGGGCTCTGACCACTGGGAGCCTAAGCAATCACAAGATTGGGGCTTTAGAACCTCGAGAATGGTGCTCTGCAGTGCTGTGCAGTGATCTGCAAGTTGACCCTATCCTAAGCATAGGGTATACCATAATTTTTGGACTATAAGACGCACCTAGTTTTTAGAGGAGAAAAATAGAAAAAAAATGAAGCAAAAAATGTGGCCATGATGCACTGTTATGGGGGGTCTGCAGCTGACACTGTTACAGGGGAAATGTCTTCCAATTCTGAACTAATATCCCGCATCCTGGTATATATTCCCAACCATCCTGATATATGTGGTCCCCATCCCCATCCTGGTATACATGGCCCCCATCTCCATCCTGGTATACATGGCCCCCCATCCCCATCCTGGAATACATGGCACCTATCCCCACCCTGGTATATTGCCCTGGCTATACTATGTGACTATGGAATCTGTTTTTAAAGAGCTTTTTTCACAATAAAGAAACCTATTTTTTGAACTATTCATGAAGCTGGTAATCCTTTCTCCTTATGCTGTGATACATGCCCCATCCCCATCCTGGTATACATGGCCCTCCATCCTGGTATATATGCTCCCCATCCTGGTATACTTGCCCCTCCATCCTTTTATATATGGCCCCCCATTCTGGTAAACATGGCCCCTCATCCTGGTATACATGACCCCCCATCCTGATATACATGTCCCCCCCATCCCCATCAGAGTGTAAGCAGCGCATGACGTCACAGACATGCACCCTCACAAGCTGAGGTCAGCTGCCGGAATATTCACTGCTTCCCACGCCCATGGGAGTGAAGAGCAGTAAATATTTATGCTCTTTAGTAGCAGGCACATGTGATCGATCGCCGAGCCACTGCAGGAGCCCTAGTTGCAGCTAACAGTGTGCCCCCTATTAAAGAGCACACCTGCTTGTATTCCCAAAGGATATAGTGTGAGTGGTACACCTTTTCTCCTTACCATACCTACCACTTATGCCCTTTGGGATAGGAACTTACTTTCTTTGTATATATTAAGCACATTGCCTTGTATATTGGTTTATGACCTGCTGCTAAATGTTTACTATTGGTATAGAAAGCAGACATTTGATGTTGCTCTTACATATTTTCTTCTGCACTTAATGATTCCATGGATATACCTTGCTGAATATATTATATGATATTACAAGGTATATATACCTTGTGTCCAGGTGTTTTTCACCATTTTCCCTCATCTGTGGTTTTTCCTGTCTGTATGTCATTTTATGGCTAGATTTTATTAATTGTTCAAATAAAATATAATTAAAATAATTTGTATACTCTGTTCTGTATATAAAGTATTTTTTCTTGGTGCGTTTGTATGATATATACTTTATGGCCTAAGTTATATGATTCAATTATACGTGTCTATGTTTTGTAGATTACAAATATTCTATTAATATTTATTAATTCCTGTACTGCACAATAGCAATTTGAAAAACTGTTGTTGTTACATTTTACTACTTTTTATCTATATACAGATATGTTACTAACATGAATTGCATTAGATTCCTCTGTTGTCCTCTTGACAATACTTCCAGTCGCGTTCTAAAGTATTGCCTTAGGAAAATTGTGTCACAGATGTAGCTTGAAGTTTTACAAACCTAAGGCCTCGGCCCCACTATCAGTACTTGGTCAGTATTCGGTTAGTATTTATTCTTTAGGAGTGGGAGCCAAAACCAGGTGAGGAACAATCAGAGAAATGGTATAATAGAAACAAGTCACCAATTCTGCATTTATCACCCACTCCTGGATTTGGCTCCCACTCCTGATAAAAAATACTGACCTAATACAGACCAAATACTGATAGTGGGGCCATGGCCTTATGCAGAGACTACAGTCTCTTCTAAAATGTTTTGAATGCTACGTATGCACCCACTAAAACTGAGTCCTGGTTGAGGATCTAGATTCCCATTCAGATTTCCACTTCAATTGATGTACTTCCTTACTTCCACTGTTGTTACCTGATTGATGTGTACATCCTTACTTCCATTGTTGTTACGTGGTTGCTGTGTACATCCTTTCTTTCACTGTTGTCACCTGATTGATGAGTACATCCTTACATCAACTGTTGTCACCTGATTGATGAGTACATCCTTACATCAACTGTTGTCACCTGATTGATGAGTACATCCTTACATCCACTGTTGTCACCTGATTGATGAGTACATCCTTATTTCCACTGTTGTCACCTGATTGATGTGTTCATTCTTACATCCACTGTTGTCACCTGATTGATGTGTACATCCTTACTTCCGCTGTTGTCATCTGATTGATGAGTACATCCTTACATCCACTGTTGTCACCTGATTGATGAGTACATCCTTATTTCCACTGTTGTCACCTGATTGATATGTTCATTCTTACATCCACTGTTGTCACCTGATTGATGTGTACATCCTTACTTCCGCTGTTGTCACCTGATTGATGTGTTCCTTACATGCACTGTTGTCACCTGATTGTTGTGTACATCCTTACTTCCCCTGTTGTCACCTGATTGATGTGTTGATCCTTACATCCACTGTTGTCACCTGATTGATGTGTACATCCTTACTTCCCCTGTTGTCACCTGATTGATGTGTACATCCTTACTTCCGCTGTTGTCACCTGATTGATGTGTTCCTTACATGCACTGTTGTCACCTGATTGATGTGTACATCCTTACTTCCCCTGTTGTCACCTGATTGATGTGTACATCCTTACTTCCCCTGTTGTCACCTGATTGATGTGTACATCCTTACTTCCCCTGTTGTCACCTGATTGATGTGTACATCCTTACTTCCGCTGTTGTCACCTGATTGATGTGTTCCTTACATACACTGTTGTCACCTGATTGATGTGTACATCCTTACTTCCCCTGTTGTCACCTGATTGATGTGTTCATCCTTGCATCCACTGTTGTCACCTGTTTGACGTGTTCATCCTTATTTCCACTATTGTAACTTATAACAGCTTTTCATGCTAGCATTGATATGGATGTTTATTTTGCATCTCCATGACCTTTCTTGTCATGGTTTCATTTAGGCCGAGAAGATGTAAATTTAGAACCTTGAAAGAAACAAGAATGATTTTATCCATATCCTTAATTTGCACTAAAAGGTGTTTTATACCATATTGATAAATGATGTTCTGTAATACTGTATGGATACAGGAAGTGGAATATTATTCTTCCATGTTTGTGGTAGGAGACTTCAGAGCCGCAAAAATGATCTAGAAATGGTGTATTAGGCCTCATTAAATAAAGAAGTAATCTGATTGGCAGTCAAAAAAATATATATTTTTTAATAATGTACCTATTTTATACACATTTCATAGCAAATCTCACCTTGTTATTAAATGTTTTCTTTCTGCAGAAGGATGGAACGTTGATGCCTGATGAGCGCGAAGCCAAGCAGCAGTCCCCTCTCAGTAAAAAGAAGCGGGACATTATAAACAATGGACTGTCTTTTAAACCTCAAAAGAACAACAAGCCACAAAAGAACAATAAATACAGCCACCACTACGGCTCAGATAGGGAAAATGATCACAACCTCTGCCAACAGCAGTTTGGAAAGAAGAGGTTTCAGAAG
The DNA here is from genome assembly GCF_046119375.1 of Phyllobates terribilis. Taxonomy (NCBI): domain Eukaryota; kingdom Metazoa; phylum Chordata; class Amphibia; order Anura; family Dendrobatidae; genus Phyllobates; species Phyllobates terribilis. The sequence continues at coordinate 417,473,598 of NW_027362762.1, read as the reverse complement.
AGACAGAAGCAGGTAGGCTGTGATTTGTCTTTAAATACTCCATGGCTTTCATTGACCAGGAAGAATGTGCCTTATTTGAGCTGTTTATATCTGAACTACATGTGGCTAACACCACCCTGTGACCTGGTTTATTCACCCGAGGCAACAAAGGGCCTTTCATTATTAGCTGAGTGCAGCTTTATTAGCCTCTTACTGAGACATGGCTGTCTATATAACTTGCTGTATCGTTATGTAGTTGCCCCCTGATATCCTGTTCTATTAAGTCCATCAATTTAGGAAGTATTACTGACTGGCTGGTGAGGTCACTTGTTCCCGGCATGAATGACACTATTAACTTTAAGACACTTATGTAAGGCTCTGCTCGTCAAGGGCTCATTTCCTAAATCATTTCTTTGGCTTAAGGTGCCTAAGGGTTCCTGGAGTGTGAAATACTCTAAATCTGCCATAGTTCTTTCACTGTTGGCTTTACATTACACATTTTATCATATGTTGAAGTTAGCTGCTCTTACTTTTGCTGCAGGCTAATGGTATGGCTTTTCTGTATACTATGTTTGTTCGAGTCTTCTGGATTCTTATTGAAAGTCTATATAACAAAGGAAAACAGAGATCAGATAATAGATGTATCCAATAAAGTATGCACAGCTTGTCACAATATGAGAAGAGGACAGCTTAACATTAAGAAGTTTCTAAGATGTTATAAACTATAAACTACTTCATTGTCAAACCAAGGAAAAGTAAAACAATTGATCATCTTAATTGGTATAACCCGATCGATACCTGGATAGGTTTATATATGCACAAAAGGGAGAAAGACAGGGTGAAGGAGTGGAGGAATATCCCCAAAACCCTACTAAGCAAAGGAAATAATTAATAATGATTAATATTGGAAGATAATATACATCACTCCGTGGGAAGGACGGTGCCTGAGTAGGGATACAATCTGTAAAACATGTATATAGAAACTCGGCACTCAGGAACATGCAGAAGAAAGTGATATAGATTTATTGAAGCAATCCAAAAAACAAAAGAACATTAACGTTTCGGTCCTGTGTTCCGGATCTTTGTCAGAACATAACGGATTGATGTAGGTAAGAGGTGCACAGGTAGGATGTTCTGTAGTAGAATGACCGCAGTTGCATGTGTTATAGCGCCATTACACATACGACTGCAGTCGCTTTACTACAGAACATCCTACATGTGCACTTTTTACCTACGGCAATTCCGATAAAGGTCCGGGACATAGGACTGAAACATTAATGTTCTTTTGGTTTTTGGAGCGATTCACTAAATCTTTATCATTTATTCTGCATGTTCCTGAGTGCTGAGTTTCTATATATATTTAATAATGACTAAGGAGGACAATGTACGATTTCTAAACGGCATTAAATTTAGTTTGAGCGTTAGTGATGATGCCAGTTAGTCTTTTGCTCACCATGATCCATTCAATTTTTTTTTAACTAGATGCAATAACACCTGATCGAGTTTTGCAGCTCCTATTCACGGCCAATTTAGCTGCCATAAAGGTTAAATACATTTGTTTTAGTTCCTCTAGGTATATCTAGGATTGGTAGAAAAACAAAATCCAATAGTACATAACTAAACTGCTAAATAGGTCATTAATAGCAGAAAAAATATATTTTTACTTTAGTATGATGGCTTGTGTGTCAGCAAGTTATAATGAAACATTAAGTTGATACCTAGTGAAATATGTTCCTCAGAATGCTAGCTATGGCTAGCTGCAGATGCCAGGTATAACAAGCTGTAGCAGACATAGTTGTTACATTGGGCTTGATATCTGCTCTATATCTGATGTGCAACACACATTAGATCCAATAACTGAACCTGGTGCAGACAAAAGACCAGGTAACCAGATGGGACCTGCCTTTGGTAGATTTTGGTTAAATTGAACAAAAATTGTCTATATAGTGATAATCATAGTGAAATATTCTATATAAATTATATATACAGTATATATACACATATGGCTCCAATACATACTGTACTCAGCTGTGCTACGTATACATACACACACAGCTCCACTACATATAATATACAGACATCTCTGCTACATATACATAAACACACAACTCTGCTACACACACACACTCTGCAAACAAACAAACACACCTCTACTGCAACCAACACACTGATTTTAAGTAAAGTGTATACATTACCACAATTTGAAGTTCCTTTTAGGCGTGTGACTTTACAGCATGCACATTATGTACACTCTCTGCAGAGCACACACATAAATAACACTGATACATGTGCAGTACATACACACTGAGATCTGCTGTATATATGACGCGCCCCCTGGGCCTGTGCTGTGCAGGGGGATACCCGGAGCCGGATCGCTGGGGGTTGTAGTTCTCCGTGGCGGTGACCCGGTCCGTGCCCAGGGTGGTCAAACCAGTGGCAGTCTATTTGTGTTGTAATAAGTGTCCGACTACGCCACCCGTGGATTGCGGTCAGTGGGGACCGCCGCTGCGCTGCAGACCGCTGAGGCTGATGTTATATGCGCAGCCAAGAATGGGATAACTCCCCACGGGAGAAGTATTGCCTCAGGGCAGCTAGAGTAGATGATGGTAGTGATGGTGTGAGCGTCCCAGTACTAATGGTGCTGGTGTGGCGATGAAACACAGAGACGTGTGGTTGCAGTTTCCAATGCTTTACTCACAGTTCTTTACTGGTCCTAGTCACCTCGGTACCGGCGGTGACTGCCCAAGCCGTGCTGTGTCCACCAGGCAAGGGGCTCGACCAACTCCCAGGCAATTCCAGAGCGTGGCACAGGACTCCCTTCCTTTCCTTTCTCTGGCCGTCCCCACCAGTGACCCACCTTTGTCCAGCTTCCTCGGGCCTTCTGTTGGCGAAACCTCTCTCCGGTTTCCCTGACCCTATGTGGTATGCTTTCCTGGTGGATGTAGTGAGGGGTCGCACCAAGATGTGGTCACAACCTCCGGTTTTGGCTGAGGATTAGTCGCCTCCACCAATTTGGGTTCCGGTACCCTGCTCTGCCAACCCTTCACCCGTTATCTCGTGGGTTCTTAGGGTTCCTTCTTCACTCGTGTCTCTGGGCCTTTCTCTGTGTTCCAGTTCCTTGCTTCCTTTCTTACTGTCCTTTCTGTTCATTCTCCTTTCTCTCTCTCTCAGGCTCCAGCCTCCTGACAAGGCCTGCCCGCGGAGCAGAGCCCATGCAGGGGTTCTGCTTCCTGTCTTCTCCTCTCACTCTTGACTTCTTCTCTGCACTGCACTGAACACTGTTCTAAGATGGTGCCCACCTTTTATACCTCCTTCTGACACCCGAGCCCAGGTGACTAGCAACCAATGGGCTCCTACCTATGCCCAGAGACCCACCCCTATCTGCTCCTACACCACTGGGTTTTCCTCCCCCTCCCCACTCCAGCCAGGGACAGAAGCTGTCGTGCCTGCACTTCTGTGGGAGCACCGTTGAGCTGTCCCTCGGAAATGGGGTGTGTGTGGTGCATGCAGCTAAACGAGTCCTGGTCCACACTCCATCCTTACCCGGGAGTGGAATACCACACCTCTGGTTCGAGGTGCAATACCCCTGTAGCAGCCGAGCCCTCGGGGTGCTACATTCCCCCCTGGTAAATCACAGCACGTCCTCGGGCTGGAAAAGAATAAAACAATTTTCAACATACAAAATTTTTAGAATGCATTTGCATATAAGACATTTAACCAAAAAATCATCCCTTTATGGGAGGTACTCTTTTCTTTCCAACATTACTGGTATAAACATTATAAGACTTTCTTCACACACACATAAAATACCATAAACTCTTTTAGCAGCATATAAAACTTTTTCAGTATAAGACATTCTTAAGTAAAACATTTATTTATTTTTTTTTTCAAAAAACACATTCTTGAGTTCTGGCCGTGGTGCGACTTGCGACCAGGTGTTCTTTCTTCTTAGGGGAATGGCTGCTCTCAGTCCCCAGCCAGATTAAGAAAAAGGGATGGCTGTTCTCAGTCCCAAGCCAGATAAGGGATATAGGGGGTAACTTCTACACAGTTCTATATTAGTCCCAAAGGGGACCACACTCCACTCAGCAACAGTTTCTATACCCTTACGGGTAACTATATACAGTTCCATTTACCGTTTACTGGTAACGGTGTCCTCCTGATGCTCCTTCCTCGTAGCCTTCAGATCCGTCCGGATCCTCAGGGTAGTCCATGTCTGGGCGGTACCGCAGCTCCTCCTCTGTTAGACGGTGGACATGGAGGGCATACAGTCCCTTTGCGCCCTTGTGTAGCAGGCCTTGCGACCGAGCCTGGAGAAGGTCGCTGTTGATGACGCCCGGGGTCAGAGGGTGCGACTTTGGGCCTGGGCTGGTGGCGGCAGTGACCAGGGATGGAGGGCTCGGCAGCAGGGCTTGTTGCGGGGTCTGGAGCAGGTCGGTGTTTGCAGTGCCCGGGATCGGCGGCTCCACCAGGGGGCCCGGGAGCAGGCTGACGCTGGCAGCGTCCGGGACAGGGAGACTCCTCTTACCTGCTCCCGCGACCGCTCCTGCATCACGCGTCTTCTCCTGGCGCTGGTCGGGGCCCGCAACGGCTGGGGCACTGCCGATGCTGGGAAGCTTGGTCTGCTGCCGGTCCGCCATCTGGCTCTCCGTTCCTGGTGTCCTCCTCCCCCCAGGTGGACCGTGGCCTACCTTGCGTTGATCTTCCTCCGTAGGCCACGGCTCCACAGTTGATCGTCGGGGTTGAGGACCTTGCATCGCGCTCCTGTGACGTCAGCGTCGCTCCCTCTCTCTTCCAGGACCTTACGCAGCGTCAGTGCGTGGGGCGGAGCTTCAGATCTCGCGCGCTTTCGGCGTCCACGCCCCTCTTCTTCCCGCGCGGTGTCCCAAAGATGGCGCCCGATGGCGGGAAAACGACTGCGGATGGCGGGAAGACGGCGGGAAACGACCCAAGATGGCGTCCGATGGCGGGAAACAGTCCAAGATGGCGTCTGATGGCGGGAATTGGCTCCGGATGGCGGGAAACTTCGGGAAATGGCGGAAGACTTCTTTTCCTGGTACATGTACAATTTTCTTCAGGCACGCAATACCCGTTTGTGGCGGGTTCGTCTCTATCCTGCCGACTACGCCAAAGTTGACGTGCCCCCTGGGCCTGTGCTGTGCAGGGGGATACCCGGAGCCGGATCGCTGGGGGTTGTAGTTCTCCGTGGCGGTGACCCGGTCCGTGCCCAGGGTGGTCAAACCAGTGGCAGTCTATTTGTGTTGTAATAAGTGTCCGACTACGCCACCCGTGGATTGCGGTCAGTGGGGACCGCCGCTGCGCTGCAGACCGCTGAGGCTGATGTTATATGCGCAGCCAAGAATGGGATAACTCCCCACGGGAGAAGTATTGCCTTAGGGCAGCTAGAGTAGATGATGGTAGTGATGGTGTGAGCGTCCCAGTACTAATGGTGCTGGTGCGGCGATGAAACACAGAGACGTGTGGTTGCAGTTTCCAATGCTTTACTCACAGTTCTTTACTGGTCCTAGTCACCTCGGTACCGGCGGTGACTGCCCAAGCCGTGCTGTGTCCACCAGGCAAGGGGCTCGACCAACTCCCAGGCAATTCCAGAGCGTGGCACAGGACTCCCTTCCTTTCCTTTCTCTGGCCGTCCCCACCAGTGACCCACCTTTGTCCAGCTTCCTCGGGCCTTCTGTTGGCGAAACCTCTCTCCGGTTTCCCTGACCCTATGTGGTATGCTTTCCTGGTGGATGTAGTGAGGGGTCGCACCAAGATGTGGTCACAACCTCCGGTTTTGGCTGAGGATTAGTCGCCTCCACCAATTTGGGTTCCGGTACCCTGCTCTGCCAACCCTTCACCCGTTATCTCATGGGTTCTTAGGGTTCCTTCTTCACTCGTGTCTCTGGGCCTTTCTCTGTGTTCCAGTTCCTTGCTTCCTTTCTTACTGTCCTTTCTGTTCATTCTCCTTTCTATCTCTCTCAGGCTCCAGCCTCCTGACAAGGCCTGCCTGCGGAGCAGAGCCCATGCAGGGGTTCTGCTTCCTGTCTTCTCCTCTCACTCTTGACTTCTTCTCTGCACTGCATTGAACACTGTTCTAAGATGGTGCCCACCTTTTATACCTCCTTCTGACACCCGAGCCCAGGTGACTAGCAACCAATGGGCTCCTACCTATGCCCAGAGACCCACCCCTATCTGCTCCTACACCACTGGGTTTTCCTCCCCCTCCCCACTCCAGCCAGGGACAGAAGCTGTCGTGCCTGCACTTCTGTGGGAGCACCGTTGAGCTGTCCCTCGGAAATGGGGTGTGTGTGGTGCATGCAGCTAAACGAGTCCTGGTCCACACTCCATCCTTACCCGGGAGTGGAATACCACACCTCTGGTTCGAGGTGCAATACCCCTGTAGCAGCTGAGCCCTCGGGGTGCTACATTTACACACACACAACTTTGTTGCATACACAGACAGATCTGCTACATACACATACAGTTCTCTTATATATACACAGCTCTGCTACATACACACACAGCTTTGCTACACATACATATATAAAGAGCTCTTCTACATTCAGGTCTCATACACAAAGCTTTGTGACATAAATGCACAGCTCTACTACACACACAGTTCTACAACATAAGCACACACTGTTCTGCTAATTAAACACAAATACACACAGTTCTGCTACACACACACACACACACACACACCTTTATTGCTGCCTAGACACTGATATTAGTAAAGTGTATACATTACCATGGTTTGAAGGCATGTGACTTTCTACACAAACATTATGTACAATCTCTGCAGTGCATACATTTGCACAACATTGCTGCAAACACAGTTTATGCACACTAATTTATGCTGTATATGCACACACAGCTCTGCCACACACATACATAGCTCTGCTACATAAACACATACAGCTCTGCTACATAAACACATACAGCTCTGCTACATAAACACACACAAATCTGCTACACGCACCTGTACTGCAGCCTAGACACTGATTTTAGTATACATGGTATGAAGTTCATTCCAGACACATGACTTTAAACGCCATTCAGCGACTCAGGATGTGTAGCTTTAGTTATGAGCAGGTTCTGGGAGTTTTCACTCCTGCCCTTCTCTGAGCAAACTGACCAGTGTCTGGATGGAGAGAGAACTATGCCGCTGAATAGTTCTCTCAGTAATCTGGAAGTATGCTGCATCAGTGATCACCCTCATCAGAGGAAGCGCTTTCTGCACTATAAGATGCACACACGTTTTAGCTACATTGTTACCAGCTAAAAAGTGCTTCTCATAGTCCAGAAAATGTGGTAATTAAAATATTCTGTAAATTCTGATCCTGTCAAGTAACTTTAACAATGAGAAAATATAGATTTTGATAGATTATTCAGATGTCTTAAGAGGTTTTCCTAGAGACTTATAACTGATAAGAGAGTTAAAGGGGCATTCTCATCTCCAAGATCCTATCCCAATATGTAGTAGGTGTAATAATAGTAATATTAGGAAGTACCTCCAATTAGAAATGTAGTATAGTTCTTCTGATTCGCTATGTTTCTTTCCTCATGTGCAGGCAATACAGGACCTTAGGTATCCATGGTTACGACCACTAGCAACTAGCTAACTAACTGTGACTTTATCAGTGGACGTGACCATGGATACCTAAGGTCCTGTATTGCCTGCACATGAGGAAAGAAACATAGCGAATCAGAAGAACTATACTACATTTCTAATTGGAGGTACTTGCTAATATTACTATTATTACACCTACTATATATTGGGATAAGGTATTGGAGATGGGAATACCCCTTTAAATCCTGTTCTACTGAACCAACTCTTGTTATACAATATATACACGGTGTGCACATACAGTGCAGCTTCTAACTACCTATCTAGGGAAGCAAAAAAAATGCAGGCAGCATTCAAGGTAATTCAGAGGCAAAAATGGTGGTGTATTTATTAATGTTGCCACTATGCACATGGGCTAATAAAAAGTGATGCGCGAACGTGCTCAGATAAATTGCTAACCGAGTTGCATTGGCGTGCTCGAATACTATGTTCGAGTCGCCACGGCTTCATGTCATGCAGCTGTTGCAACACATGTAGGGATTGCTTGTTTGTTAGGCCATCCCCGCATGTGTTGCTGCTGTCTAACAGCAGCGAGACATGCAGCCGCGGTGACTCGAACATAGTATTCGAACACGCCAAAGCTACTCGGTTTGCACCCGAGCATGCTCGGATGACACCTTATCCGAGCATGCTCGCGCATCACTACTAATAGACCATTGGTTTTTGGCATCTGAATTACCTTGAGTGCTGCCTGCATTTTTTTGCTTCCCTAAATAGATAGGTAGATAGAAGCTGTACTGTATGTGCACACTGTGTATTTATTGTATAACAATAGTTAGTTCAGCAGAACAGGATCTAACTCTCTTATCAACAGTCTCTAGGAAAACCTTTTAAGACATTAATATCAAAGTGTTTTTTTTGGTTGTTTAAGACCTTTGAAAATCTGCTTTATTATTAGACTTTAGAGATTACGGTTTGAAGCTTCTGATTTTATGTCTCCTGCCGGTAATGCAAGAACTGTTTTGTGAGCCAGTCAAGTTTGTTCTAAGATCGAGCCAGAATCTGAAAAGTCATTTCCTACGGCAGTGCTTTAATTGCATAACTCAATATATAAAACTAAATTATATACTATTTAGATAAAACATGCTCCTTAGTCGTTTTATGCAAATCTTTCTGGCATTTGAACAGGTAGTATAATGTATTCATCAGCTTAACCCAGAGCTCTGACACCTCTTAGATCTGCGAGTTCTCATCAGTACGCTAATTAAAGCTTATACTTTAGTAGCAGTATGAACATTTTCCAACCCTTCATTTTCATTTCAGCTGTTAACAAATATATTTATTAAATGTCTGGAAATTGCAGAACAGCCAATAATTAAGCACTACATTGTACACCCGCAGTTATTAAAAGAAATGCTTGAAAGTAAATGAGCTATACGTCCTAATTCACTGTTAAAGGCAATTAGTGAAATTAACTTTCCCAGGGAAGTAATAGGAGAAGGAAAGACATTCTGCATTCAAAGGATTTGATCTTAAATTGCCTAGACTTGGAAGAACTTCTTTTCATAAACTTTAGTTTATCAATCAGAAAATTAAAATATTTAGTATTTTCTTGGCCTATATGAATATAGACATGTGTAAATATTTATTGCATCTGATTCTGTACATTTCTCTCAAAGTTAAAGGGGTTGTCAAAGTTAAAAATAACATTAACAGAAGAGAGGGATGGGTGAAAATAAATTATAAAATTATATATATACATCTGCTCTAGTCCCTGTGGGTCCAATGCAGGCAGCTCAAGTGGTCTCCAGTGTGACAGAAATCGATGATCTCCCACTCTTTGGTAACCTGAGGCTCATGACTGGCCACAGTGCTAAAAGATGAATGGAACAACATGTCAACCTCTGATGTATTCAATCCCCTGACAACTGCAGTCAACCATGTTCCTCAGCAATCAGGTGAACAAAAAGCGGAACAATAAAGCTAACTATACAGCTGGAGCCCACCAGAGCACCAGTGAGTATTAGAGATAAGCGGGTCTTTTGAAAACTGATTTTGCCAAAACAAGCAAATTTTTCCCAAAAATGTGATTTGTGGCGAAGAAATTTGTGCAAATTTCATTGCTAGAAAGTTTGTAATTGCTCTGAAAATATATGTAAGGGAGAGAACCACCTGACAATATGAGCTTATACTTTAAAGATGAGAGAGAGAGGACACTGCTGAGCATAAGAGCTTACACTCTACAGGAGAGAGGACCCCGGTGAGCATGAGAGCCTACACTCTACAGGAGAGAGGACCCCAGTGAGCATAAGAGCTTATACTCTACAGGAGAAAGGACCCCGGTGAGCATAAGAGCTTACACTCTATAGGAAAGCTAGAGAGGATCCTGTTGATCATAAGACCTAACACAATACAGGAGATAGAGAAACAGAGAGAGGCCCTGTTGACCATAAGAGCTTACACATTACAGGAAAGAGAGAACAGAGATAGGCTCCACTGACCATAAGAGCTTATACTCTACAGAAGAGAGAAAGAGTGAGAGAAGGTCCTGCTGACCATAAGAGCTTACACTCTACAGGAGAGAGAGGACCTTGCCTATAATAAGAGCACAGCCTCTACAGGAGAGAGAATCCTGCTGGCCATAAGAGCTTACACTCTACAGAAGAGAGAGAGAGGACCTTGCTGATCATAAGAGCATAGACTCTAGAGGAGAGAGAGGGGACCCTGCTGATCATAAGAGCTTTCACTCTACAGAAGAAAGAGCTTTATCCAGTGACACAGGAGATTGAAACTGGTTCTGCCTTACAAACTTTGCTCTATTGGAAACCTCTGACCTCTGATTGCCCAGGTACTGCACGCCTCTGTACAAACTATAATAATCCTTAAGATATCATAGCTGCAGGGCATTATGGGGGAGGCCTGCATAGCAACACAAAATTATGTTGGACCACTCTCTGATGATTCAGCAATGTGGAAAATGGTTCCAGGCAAGTTATTTTTATGAACTGCAAATCAAATTACAAAAAAGTTTGAATTTTCGTAAAAACGCAACTTTCAGGAAACTGAACTTGAACTCGATCCTCTCTGGATCGATCCGCTCATTTCTAGTAAGTATATATTATTTTAATAATTTGTAGCTGGGACTGGAGTAACATTCCTGGCATACAGCACACTGACATTTTTGCTGAATTTGACAGGTGACTGGAGACATGCCCCATCCTGCCCCGTAGATAGCGGAGATGGTTCAAACGTATGTGAAAATGTCAAAAGTTGCAACCTTCTTAAGCAACTTCGCTTTGCACAAACTAATGGGGTACTTTTTAAAGTGTTTTACATAAATTTTCTGGTGAAAACAATTTGTTGAACCGGGGTACTTGTATTCAGCTGGTAATAATCAGGACCAGCAGAGAGTTTGGAAGTGCAAACTATAGTCCCTCAATGCAATAGTGATGATTTTACACCAATTAACCCATCAAAACATGTGAACATTGTTGGTACTGCATTGAAAGAATAAAGGCAGTAACAAACAATAAAGACATACCCTGAAACTAATAGAGCTACTAGCAGAACACAAGTATGGGTGCAGCTTCTGAACCCCTTTGACTAAAAATAACAGTTGATGGGAGTAGCCACTTCTGACCACGATGGAACACAGCTGGAAGCTTAGGCTGCTGCAGGAACATGTATTATGGCGTTGTTGACACTAGATTGGATAGCTCCAGTGTATTCCAGAGAGGGAGCTGTTCTTATAGGAAACCTATTCCCAGTTCTTGTTTATAGAAATAATCACTTGCAGGGAATTTAACTGTCTGGAGCTGGAATAGAACTTCTTAGCTTAACTCGACATTTTATTACATTCATTTGGCTCTTCTTCTTTAAGGTAGAAGTTCCCTTTACAGTTACTCCACGCTAGGGCTTTAAAGCAATAATCCAGTTTATTTTACCGCTGGAGTGGTGCCACTAATGTACATTCTCTGCTCCTACTATTATACTTACCAGCCGCTGTATTTGTCTGTTATTTGGTCGTCTTCTGTAGATTGTGACTTGCCGGATCGCTCTAGTGTTTACTGGGCGAGCTGTAGGTCACTTCTCAATGGAAGTCTATGAGAGCCAGAATAAAGTTCTCATAGACTTACTTCGAGAGCTTGTGACCATTACCTGTGACTCCCGATCAGTCAGAAGTTGTGGTCACGAGATGTCAGTGCGGCACCGGGAAGATCCAGACAGTGGCTGGTAAATATATTACTAGGGGCAGGTAACTTACATTAGTGGCATCACTCCAGAGCTGAAATGAAAAAAACAGTGCTTTAAAGGTTAAATATCCCACTTTGCCGCAGATTTGATTCTTTCCAGTTATTTTTAGAAGTGTAAAGTTTGCATAACATACCGTACTTACAATGATAGCCATCAGTAAATCTTTATAGAAATATCAATAAGTCCTTTTCTATGGGTCAATATTTGTGAATATTTCCTGGATAAAACTATGAAGCGGGACAAGTCTAGTCAATGCGGTAAATAATGTGGTTGAGATGTTGGCTAGTCTGTCTATTAATGCCGAGGTGTGGGCTGTAATGAATGATGTAATGTAACATTGACCATGGGCCGAGCTGAGGTCAACCTCTAGAGGCATGTTGACAGATGGGGCTGATTGTCTCTAGCTGTGTGATCCCAGGAGGAGCTGACAGCCCTGGTGACAAGGGATTTACAATGTGCTATTTACACTTTGGATTTGCAGTATTTCATGGGAGCTGGAGTGCTTTTTAACAGCTGCTTTCATTTCGCTTTTTCAGGAGCTGCTAATTGAAATAGAAGTTGTGGGTGGGCTCTGTTCAAAAGAATAGCTATAGATAGATACATGTGAAGCCGCCTGACAGCTGTACGCACTCAGCAGTCCGCGCCAGCATCAAATGAGTTACTGTAACCGTGTTACTGTCATTCGGTGGCGTAGCATAAAAAGAATGAATTGCTAATTGATTGCTAAGCTGTACATATTGTTTTCTTCTAGAATAGACAACCATGGGTATTGTAAAATATATAATTGGGCACGACACTGCAGACTCACATCCCGCGTATTAGGAATAATGCACGGCTGATTATGTTAAGGACAGTATTCTGAAAGGTTCAGGTAATTGAAAGTTAATTTCCCATTGAATAATGCAGTGCTTATCCTGTTAGGGACAAAAAAAAAAAGTCTGTTTATTTTCTACAAGTGGCATAATGTTTTAATCTTTCATAGATCTTCTCTGAGGAAAATAAATCTGTTTAAACCCTGTATAATATTCCAGCTAACAGGAAAACATCTGCTCGAGTCTATGAAAGAGAATTCACAGCTCACTACATTCAGAAAATAATTCTCCCTTACTAGGACTACTGTATATTCTGTTCACGCATCATTTCATCAGTATTTGGTATCCCCAAGATTACCAATATTACAATATATATCACAAAATAATAATCATTTTGTTTCTTTTTGAGAAATATGTCAGGATATTTTACTTTAATATTACTTTTACAACTTGAGGAGAAGCAAATTTATATGGACGATATTACAAAAGGCAGATCCCGTGTCAGGGCGCCATGTCAATTATTTATGTGTAGGGCTAGTAAACTTTGAAGAGAACCTGTCAAGTCCCTCATGCCCTCCAAGCCACCAGCATGTTACATTGATATATAAATACTCTACCTAACAAGCCGATTTTTAAATCCCGTTTTCAGTATGGAAATAAGTTGGCTTTAGACTAGTTGTCCACACATCGTGTACGCTTCCCATTATTAGAGGCGAGCTGTGCATGTTCGGAAGCAAAGAAGAAGCCTGACGTCAGAGGAACAGAGCTTATAGAATTGTCTTTCAGCAAGTCAGTGACTGATCTTCGGGTCATCCACGGACATCAGGCTTCTTCCTTGTTTCTGGATATGCACAGTGCGCCTCGAAACCGAGGGGCATACACCCGGCTTGAGAAGCGCATTGACTTGTAAGAAAGAGAGTCGCATGCATGTGCAAGATTTGCAGAGAGATGGCAATGACTCCAACACTTGCAAATCATGTTCTCATGCCCCCACAGAGACATGTTGAGTGGGACAACTAGTCTGGAGAAACCAACACCCCATCGACTAGTCTGAAACTTATTTGCATAATGAAAATTGAATTGAAAAATAATTTTTTTACACACGTGATAATGAAATATACAGTAGAAAGGGCTTGTTTGGCAGAGTATTTATACATGAATGTACACATGCTGGTGGTTTTTAGGGCATGGTGCACCTGTCACGTTCCCTTTAATGATAGCAAAACAGGATTATTGGCCCATAGGTCACAGGGTTTCAATGAATATAGAATTGTATTGAGGGATGTAATGGTAAAATTAACAGTCAGGAAAGTTGGTGTGTCTACACCAGAACTTCTCAAGCTCATTAAGGAGGACCTGCCACTAGATTTATTTTTAATTTAAAAGGAGTACCTCCATCAATTGTTGCTGCTCCACTGATTCTGAAAAAGTTTTGCGTTTTCTTCTGTGTTTCTCAGTTCCAAAGTTATGGTCTTCGATAATAAAAAGGTTTCCCTCAATCAAATGGGTGTATTTAATTGAAATCGTATGTGATTGCATCATAGGAGGAATAAGAAATGCTGTCAGAGAAGTTCTCCGGTGTACAACCAAGGGTTAAAGAGAACATTTGCACCTGTATTAGCAGGAGGCATAACTTTGGAATTAAGTGGGACAAAAGAAAAATAACAACTTTATCAGTGGAGAAGCAGAAATTGGAGGAAGTACTCAATTTAAATTTAAAAATAAAACCAGTGAAAGGTCCTTTTTAATTTCAGAGGAACCCCTGAAATATTTACAATCCTAATACCATTCTTTTTTTTACTAAGAGAAAAACAGAGTCATCATGGTTTAAAAAAGAACACATATTTTATTAACAATTAGTTAAGACAAGTGTCGTAATCAAAAGAGAGAAATTAGTAAAGAGCAAGTAGAAAGCAAGGTGAACAATGAGATATCCAAATAAGCCCAAAACAGACCTGCCTCAATATTAGATGCTCAGAGAATAGACACAACTCTTATGACTGAAAAAAAGGGTTTTTCCATCAAAGTAGAAAAACCGCTGCACCTAAAATTCTCAACCAATACAGTGAAAATTGTATGAATAATGAGCTTATAATTTATCTCAATGAAATATCAAAATTGGTGAGCTGTCATTAAGTAGAGCACCTAGTGGCACACTGTGGTATATTGAGAACAGAGCACAAGCATCAAAGACAAGCCCATCAATTAAAGTGCAGCGTGCATATTAATATAAAATATAGATTTGGACAAATGGACGAGCATCTCCATACATTCCCTCCTTTCCCCCGATCCCCCACTCCTACAGAATGAAAGGAGAGGAGAGTAACCTCTCAAGCATATTGAGATAAAGTGCCAGAAGGGGCATGTCACTCAAGATGGCAGTGGGGGGGATATCGTTCTTACCAGGGGTGGTGGTGGGCAGTCAGTGGGCTTAAAGGACAAACCACATGCGTCCCCGACGCGCGTTTCGCGGCAGCTGAGGCCGCTTTCTCAAGGGGCGGTAACAGTAATGGGAAGCAAACACCCTTTTTGAATCATTAGCGCCGGTCACGTGGCCAATCACGTGACCGGTCTCATGTGTGATGGAGGCGTGCACTGGTGCCCTAGCGACGCGAAGCTGGCGCATGCGCCCGCCACAACCCGCGCCAGACCACGCCCCCAAGCCGTCAGGACACCACGCCACACAGACAGGAGAGAGGCCGGCGCATGCGCACCACGTCCCAGGGCAGCAGTGCACGCATAAAAGGTACATATACACAGAGGCTGAGGAGGACAGAGCAGGAATTAAACAGGGAATATCATATTATGACGGCATATCCATGACAATTTGTCCATCAGGCCCTTTTCTTTGTCTTTTTCCATATTTCTGTCTTCCCATCCTTAATTACTATGGAACATCTGCATCGCACAATCATTTTGAGTAAATAAAGATTGATCCAATAAGGTGCAAAGAAAGGAGTTATGTTATTGTCTGAAAAAAAGCTGAAAAATATATACAGTTAAAAGCAAGAATTAAATTAAAACCAAAACAAAGAAACAACACAAAAATAACCCCAGACTAAGCATATATGTCCCTCAAACACAGTGAGGGTGACAAGGAGAGGGTCATTGTATGAATTAAAGTTAACCAAAAATAACCCAACATCACAAAAAGGAGGAAAAAGAGAGGGACTCGTTTAGTCCACGGGGCGACAATGTCCCAAGTGTCACTATCCACTTAGCTTCCACCTGCGCCAAAACCTTTTTGACATTGCCGCCCCGTGCACCCAACCGTATCACGTCTATCCCCCGCACTTTGAAACAGCGGGGGTCGCAATTGTGGACAGTCCTAAAGTGCCTAGGAATACTTTTAAGTTCATTAACATTGGTCGCCGTCCTGGCCGCACCAATGTCGCGCACATGCTCACGCACACGTATTCTCAGTTCCCTAGATGTAAGTCCAATATAGATTAGAGGGCAATCGCACATGGCATAATAGATGACATTGCTAGTGCCACATGAAATGTAGTGTCTTATTTTAAAGAGTCTGTTGCCATCTGAGGACGTGAACGTGTTGCAGCGCGCGACATTGGTGCAGGCAAGACAACGACCGCAGGGAAAAGTTCCAAGGGTCGGTCCACGAGAGCCAAAAGATTTGGTTGTGTCGGAACGTAGTGGCTCGACACTAAAAGGTCTTTAAGATTTTTGGCCCGTCTCGGTGTCATGAGGGGACGATCCCCAAGAATTGGTCCCAGGGAGGGGTCGGTTGCCAAAATGCCCCAATGCTTGGTCATAATCCTCCTCATATTTTCCCACTCATGGTTGTAATTAGAAATATACCGAATTTTTACTTGTCCGGTCTCCGATCCTTTAATAACGTTTGAATATAATAAGTTGTTACGTGGGGTCCGTCTGGCCCTATCATATCCATGCTTGATACATCTGTTACTGTACCCTCGTTGTTTAAATCTGAGCCTCAGGTCAACGGCCTGACGCTCAAATCTAAGGTCAGAGGAGCAGATCCGCCTCGCCCTCAGGAACTGCCCGACGGGGACGGCCCTTATAGTGGTAGGATGGTGTGCTGTGTCGGCGTGTATTAGGGCATTAACTGACGTAGACTTCCTAAAAATGTCGGTCTGGAGGCACCTCCCACCATCAACCTCCAGCTCGACATCCAGGAAGTCAATTTTAGTGGTGTGATATCTGTATGTCAGTTTAATGCCCCATGTATTCTGGTTCAATTGAGCCATAAATTCATCGAGCTGTTGCACCGTCCCTCGCCAGAAAAACAAAATATCATCAATATAGCGGAGCCAGCATAAAATTTGGTCCGTGGCCCCCGCGCCCTCATCGCTGAAAATGTATCTCTCCCATGCTCCTAGGAAAAGGTTAGCGTACGAGGGCGCGCAGGCCGCCCCCATCGCTGTGCCCCGCCTTTGCAGATATACTGTATCTTTAAACAAAAAATAATTATGGGTCAGGACAAATTGCAAGAGCTCGATGATAAACCCACACAAAGGGCCGCCCAGGTCGGACGCCCCGAGGAAAAGGCGGACCGACTCCAGACCAGTGGTATGCTCAATGCTGGTGTACAGACTTTCCACATCTGCTGTAACAAGCAATATCCCACTATCCAAAAGGACGCCATCGACCCGCGTGAGGACGTCCGCCGTGTCCCTGATATATGAGGGCAGGGTCTCAACAATTGGCTTCAAATAAAAGTCGATAAATCTGCATATGGGTTCACATAGGCCACCCAGACCTGACACGATCGGACGTCCCGGCGGGTCGACAGGGTCCTTATGAATCTTGGGTAAAAGGTAAAAGGTCGGTGTTTTTGGAAAACGGACAGTCAAGGCCTCCGGTGTACAACCAAGGGTTAAAGAGAACATTTGCACCTGTATTAGCAGGAGGCATAACTTTGGAATTAAGTGGGACAAAAGAAAAATAACAACTTTATCAGTGGAGAAGCAGAAATTGGAGGAAGTACTCAATTTAAATTTAAAAATAAAACCAGTGAAAGGTCCTTTTTAATTTCAGAGGAACCCCTGAAATATTTACAATCCTAATACCATTCTTGCCTTGAAGAATTGTGGTAAAGGAATCGGTAACCAAATGAGTCACGGGTAGTGGTTGTAGTCTGTATGGATTATTCCCATCTCACCCAAAAAAAGAAGTATCCATGTACTTTATGTATATCTAGTCTATAGATACTTTGCAGATCTATGTGTCTCCTTGGTAACAGACTACAATCAAAGCTTGTGTAGTCTGTTACTGTAAGTATAATCTCATTCATCTGCCTCCTACTTCTTGCTAATTTACCAAATGTATATTTCAAAGAGGCATAAGACCAATAAAAAGGAGTATCACTGTGGGATCAAACCACATGGGATTTCTTAGTATTCTGTTACTATGGAGATGAATAGACCTAAATAGCAGCTATTAGCACAAAATGGAAAGAGATATTTAATGAAATCTAAACAAGAAGGCTAGGCTTTTCAAATATGTATCCATTTTTATTTTAAATGAATTTGAACAATAAAAAGGTTATTTTTAAAAGTCTAAGCCATGCCTATAATTTATGATAGGTAATATCATCAGGAATAAAGGTAGTGAAAATCTGAGGTTGTGATTTAGTAAATATTGTTCAACTTCATTGTAAAAATTAAAAAAATATAGTAACATTTCTGTCACCTGGAAAATTAATTTACCAGATGGAAAATGCTGTGTTTTCTTTTGAATTAATAACTGTGGTCAAAAGAACAGAAAAGAGCTTTACATTTCACAGCAAATGATCTCACATGTAAGACAAAGTATTTCTAGTTTTCTTATTTCCAATAGAGCAAATAAAAGAAGTGATTAAGTCTTGGAAATTACCATAGTTACTAATATGTGTGTTTTCCAGTAAAATGTAAACTGTATGAAATTACCTTATATTAAGCCGGCTTTTGCAATTAAAGATTGTAATCGCTGCACAATGCTTTATTCAGCCTGTCTTGCATTTTATCTAAATTACAGAACAGCTTGCAATTAAGAAATCATTAAAGTAATAAATATCATCTACAGTTACAGGGGTTTCTCTAGCATTTATTAAAGCGTTCAATTCATAGTATTCCTAAATCTTCAAGTGTATCACCTTTGTGGATCCTTACTCTTCAAAGACATTTATGTTGTAGACCTCATCTTCCTAGAAGACTCATCCCTAAGCTACTTTTGAAAGATTTTGCCAGTAAAATCATGACTTTTGGCAAGTATAGACCTGTGAAGCTATTAGCCCAGTCATGGTCCTTTTATAAAATTCTGCATGATATACATTACACTATCCTCTCTTCCGTCCTTCTCCTTCCATACTGCATATAGAGACTGCTTGAGTCAATGTTCATGCTTTGTTGATCACAAGACTTTACTAAATAGAAATATTCCTATAAAAACAACCAGATAATTCCCTGTTTTGGGTAAGATACTGTAACTACTGTATATCAAAATTTCCAGATGTATATACAAGGTGTGTTCTTTACAGTAAAAGCATTGAGACTGCATAACTCCTTGTCATTGGAACCATGAAAGAGTGTAAGAGGAGCCTGGTTGTAAGAAATTTTCCTAAGGGTGCTTTCATACTGCGCTTTGTCCCACATTCAGTTGTCCCATCGGGGCTTTTGTCCAAACCTCCTGCAAAACGGGTTTCGGGCGTATTCGTTGATGGGGCCATAGGCTATAATGGTGCCTATAGAGTTAATGTGTGCTCTGACGTGCATCATTTTCAGGCGTATATGCCTACAGGAGCGGGCTCTAAGATACAGTCTACTATGTCTGAGTGTTTGCCTCCAATAGGCGTATACTCCTGAAAACGATGCACGTCAGAGGACACGTTGACTTTAAAGACACCATTATAGGTTATGGTCCTGTCGGCACATATGCTCAAATTTCATTTTGCAGGGTTTCGGACGTAATCCCCGACAGGATCACTGAGCGTGGAGATGAACGCTATGTGAAAGGAGCCAAAAAGATGCAGAAAATTGTCCTCTGTCTAATAACGTTAGTGTTTTCCTTTTGTCATATAGTACCTTAAACTAGATGGACAAGTTTGTATATCATTAAAATGCACTATTAGGCTATCATTATTTATCTCTTCCACTGAGCAAGGAGAAAGTAAAGGTTTACTGTAATGTAAGTCTCCTCTGTCCCATTTAGAAATGAATGAAGCTAACAAGTTGCTGAAACTAATCAAAACATACTTGTGATAACTTGAATTACACGCTGGGGGACATATCCCAAGAGATATTTCTAATGGATCCCTTGAGATACTATACATTTTTACATATGAAACATGTTGTAGTTTTATATATATAGTAGATGTAATCAATCAAAATAAATGTAGCAATTTTGCAAGCACTTTGACACAGATTAAAAGGGTCTTAAGGTGGATGCACATACTGTAGAGCGGTTTTTAAGAAATGCACCATTTTTACATTATATTTCCTAGCAATTTTTCCTGAGTTTTTTCCATGTCAAAATTATCCAGACAAATGTTTGCTGTAAGTCAATAAGGAGTTTTTATACACATTACAAGCAGCACAGCTTTTATAGTGTTTTTTTCTCTCTTTTGGTTTGTTTTATTGCTCCATGATTTTTACTACAAAACATTTTTAGGCTTTTTTTCACATAATTTTCCTTATAACAATTAAGAAATGTGTAGAAAAAAAAAAGATGTGTGACTAAAAAAATGTTGACCAAAATATGATTGTGAAAAATGCTTGCAATCTTTGGCAATTTTTTACCAGGCTAAAGTCCCTGTAAAGAAAACTGTGTGTGATGGAAGCTTTAACGTTTTAATTTGAGTGAAGGTATATATTTTGTTTAAAACATCTGAAACAGTAAAGATAATTTGTGATTAACTATCCATTTAAACTACGAACTAGGATGTGAGTTAATCCTTGTAGTCAATTATGGAAGACGCATCCATACAAACCATGGATAGCGAACATTAGATCTATCGACAACATATAGCATTATTCGAGGCATCCATTACACATATACTTTTTCATGTTTGATTAGCATGTTGTGTGTAAATCTCGGATATTTAAAGATCAATATGCAACATGACAGTTTTGTCACATGCAGAACCCACTACATGGAGCTTACTACTTATTAAGTTTAATATAGGAGTATGCATTGCGCTCTTTGGCCTGCCATGTAAAATAGTAATAGTATGATTTCAATCTATTTTCTAAATTTAAAGAACAAACTCTGAACAATTCAAAAGTATAAAAATGTTTTTAAAGGGAATCTGTCACCAGGTTTTCACTACCTCATCTGAGAGCAGCATGATGTAGAAAAATAGAGCCTAATTCCAGCAATGTGTC
Source organism: Phyllobates terribilis (assembly GCF_046119375.1). NCBI lineage: Eukaryota > Metazoa > Chordata > Amphibia > Anura > Dendrobatidae > Phyllobates > Phyllobates terribilis. The sequence continues at coordinate 417,452,644 of NW_027362762.1, read as the reverse complement.
ACTTAGTTTACTGGGTGCAGCTGTTCTGACACAATCAGAGTTCTTAGATGTAACATGAAGCAGAGCTGAGAAAGCTAACCCTGCCCACACCAGACACTCTATGTACATTGTCTATTGACAGTGAGCTGCTTATAACAGAGGGGGTGGAATCAGACCAGTGCTCACAAGGCCAGCTAATACCAGCATTGATAATGTCCTGGTGATAATACCTTCACTGTAAGTAAACAACAGCACACAGCCTGACAAGTGACACATTGTTGAATTCTGTGTTTTAACCCAAACTCATGCTGTCCTTAGATTGCATAGCAAAAACCCGCTAATAGATTTCCTTTAAGAAATTAATTAGCGCAACATCTTGATCCTTTTGATTAAAAGCAAAATGTTATTTGTAAGTCTTTTCAAAGTTTTAAAAAGGAGGTCAAGGAGTAGTGAAGAATGTGACAAAATAATAAAAGAACTAAGGTCTCAGTGCCACCATTATGGTACTTTCTGTCGAATTATGATAAAGTGATAATATCGCGCCTACTACTCATTACATCTGCAGCCAATCACTGACTTCTGTGACCTCATGTCATTTATCGCTCAGGCAAGCAGTCACACGTAGCATACGACATGTGATCACTGCAGCAAAATACACTAGCAGACTAGCAGGGAGCACTGGATCAGTAGGGCTGAAATGGTAGAAAATTTAATTTAATGATGGACCTTTGTTTTCAAAATTTGAAATTTTTGATAACTCATTAATTTATATAATTATATTATATAATGCTATTACTGTATTTTATTACTGACAATTCTGGAAAAAGTGCAGAATAAATCACACAGTTCACAGTGCTGATATTCTATACAAACACCTGCTTTTATAAAACATGGTTCCTATAGAAACTGTAAAATTATGCATATCATCTTGTAATATAATTGCCTGTCATTTTAATGACCAGGCTTAACAACATTTCAAAATATTGAATTAGAAACCCTGGTATTATACAGCTTGATGTAATGTGGAGTAACTGTGGCCAGGTTATAATTACCAAAGATTGCTTATGGACTTTTGTTCAGCTGTAATTAAATTTCCAAATAACCAGCGGCCTTATCAGATCTGAAGTATATGTGATGAAAGAGGGTCAAGAGCAAGGATTTTCCAGGCTTCGACAGAGAAACAAATACTTTTAGCTAAACGGTGTGAAATTTTAATGCCTTAAAAACATTTCTCCTGTGAAATTAATTCTACTCAGTGCTAAACCATCTGGCAGTGTTACTATTTCATGTATTGCTGTGCGAAAAGCATTTTTCTCCCGTGACTCTCTGCTATAGTAATCACTGGTCTAATTGATTATTGTTTCTCCAGCACATTTAGATTGGCCAGACATGCTGTGGATGTTGTTTAGCACTAAAGAGTCAAATGATGACTCATTTTAAAAAATGGCTATTAAAAGCATCACGTTGCTTCACTAAGCATTGAAGCTCCATCTTTGTTTTAAATGGACTACATAATTCTAAAATGTGAAAACTATAATTTTCGTTATATCTATATCAAACTGCTCCTGAGGGATCTAATGATGTAAACATAATTATGGAATGATTATAGAGTATACTTTAGTATTATAAAGGGGTTGTCCAGGTTTGGCACAAAAGTCTGCAATCACTCTATGTGTGCATGCTCACAGCACACACATAGTGCACTGTCAAGATTGCGTAGTGCCAGTGGTAAGACCAGGCAGTCATGTGACCATAAGTTTACGATTTGAATACTTCCGGCCACATTCCAACCAGACGTGTGCGACCTCGCTCAATTCACTGCAAGACCATAAACGTCTAGTTGGAATGTGTCCGGGAGTATACATATCACATACTTGTGGTCACATAAATGCCCATTCCAGTCTATGGAGAATACTGATCGAAGTTGATCGCAACATTGCGGGAGGCAAGGGGAGGTGATCGCCGATACTCACCTCTCCTGCCGGCGTCCAACGCTGTCTGCCGTAGCTTCCTGGATGTTGCCATGATGACCCGATGTCATCATGACAACATCCGGGTCACCAGATAACAGGAAAATACTTTGTTCATGCGCAATGCATGACCAAAGTATCTTCTGCATCTACAGTGCTGACAGCCTGTATAGCTCAGGGATGGTGCGCTATCCCTATGCTATACAGGCGATTAGAGTAAAAAAATTGAAAGTCCCATAGTGGGACAAAGTATAAAAGTAAAAAAAAGTGTTATAAAATGAAAAAAAAAGAATCCACCAAAAATAAAAATATAATGTATCCATCAATAAATATTATTATGAAAAAAACAAACAAACAATAAAAGTACACATATTTGGTATCGCCACGTCCGGAACAACCTGACCTATAAAACTGAACTGTCCCACTAGTTAACCCCTTTAGTGAACACAGTAAAAAACAAATGCTTTATCATCATACTGCCAAACAAAAAATGGAATAACACGTGATCAAAAAGACGAATATAAATAAAAATGGTACCGCTGAAAACGTCATCTTGTCCCACAAAAAAACTAGCCGCCATACAGCTCCATCTGCTGAAAAATAAAAAAGTTATAGCTCTCAGAATGAAGCGATGCAAAAAAATAATTTTTTCTATAAAATATGCTTTTATTGTGTAAAAGTGCCAAAACGTAGAAAAACGATATAAATGTGGTACCGCTGTAAATGTACTGACCCGAAAAATAAAGCTGCCTTATCAATTTTACCACACGTGGAACAGCATAAAAAAAACAACAATTCCTTAATTGTTAGTTTTTGTTTTTCCTGCCTCCCGAAAATCGGAATAGAAAGCAATCAAAAAAGTCACGTGCCTGAAAATGGTACCAACAAAACCGTCAACTCATCCCGCAAATAAACAAGCCATCACACGACTCTGTCGGCCAAAACATGGAAAAATTATAGCTCTCAAAATATGGCGACGCAAAAACTAGATTTTACAAAAAATGCCTCTTTTAGTGTGTGACAGCTGTCAATCATAAAAACACAATATGATTCTGGTGTCTCTGTAATCGCACCGACCCGAAGAATAAAGTCGTCTAATAACTTATATCGCACGAGGAACGGCGTAAAAAATATACTCTAGGGTTGGAGTTGGGGTTGGGCTAGGGTTAGGGTTGGGATTTTTTTCAAAAGTAAGAAAAAAAAAGACGATATGGCGACTAGTGTTAAGCGCAAGTGCTCGCTACTTGAGTTTGCATCGGGTGCTCGGGTATGCACTGAGTATCGCGGGTGCTCGAGTGACATGCTCGAGTCTCCCTGCCATATGCTTCGCGGCCAAAAAAACCTCGCGGGGATTGCCTGCCATACACGAGCGATCCCCGCATATTTTTTTTTGGGTGTCTAATAACCGTGAAACATGCGGGAGCGGGCTCGAGCATGTCACTCGAGCACGCGTGATACATGGTGCATACCTGAGTACCCGATGCAAACTGAAGTAGCGAGCACTTGCTCTCAAGACTAATGACAACTTATTCAATATGATGACCTAATGTTATCAAATTCTGTCGTACCTCTGGGTTCAAAATGTTCATTATACCCCTTGATAAAATCCTTGATGGGTGTAGTTTCCAAAATGTGGTCACTTGTGGGGGGGTTTCCACTATTTAGGCACATCAGGGGCTCTCCAAACGTGACATGGTGTCCGCTCTCAATTCCAGTCAATTTTGCGTTCAAAAAGTCGAACAGTGCTCCTTCCCTTCTGAATTCTGCCATGCATCCAAACACTGTATTTTCCCCATATATGGGGTATTGGCGTGCTCAGGAGAAATTGCCCAAAAGTTTTTTGCGGTCCATTTTCTCCTCTTACCCTTGTGAAAATAAAAAAATTGGGGCTAAAACATCATTTTTGTGGAAAAAGTACGATTTTTTTATTTTCACGGCTCCATGTTATAAACTTCTGTAAAGCACTTGGGGCTTCCAGGTGCTCACCACACATCTAGATAAGTTTCCTGAGGGGTCTAGTTTCCAAAATAGTGTCACTTGTGGGGGTTTTCCACTGTTTAGGCACATCGGGGGCACATCCGCTAATTATTCAAGCAAATTTTACATTCAAAAAGTCAAATGGTGCTCCTTTCCTTCCGAACCCTGCCGTATGCCCAAGCAGTGGTTTTCCCCAACATATGGGGTATCGGCTTACTTAGGAGAGATTGCACAACAAATTGCATGGTGCAATTTCTCCTGTTACCCTTATAAAAATGCAAAACTGGGGGCTGAAAAACATTTTTGTGGGAAAAATGTGAAAATGTTATTTTCACGGCTCCATGCTATACACATCTGTGAAGCACCTGGGGGTTCAAGGTGCTCACGACACATCTAGATAAGTTCCCTGAGGGGTCTAGTTTCCAAAATGGTGTCACTTGTGGGGGGTTTCCATTGTTTAGGCACATAAGGGGCTCTCCAAACGCAACATGGCGTCCGCTAATTATTCAAGCAAATTTTACATACAAAAAGTCAAATGGCGTGTCTTCCTTTCCGAGCCTTACCGTGCGCGCAAACAGGGGTTTTCCCCCACATATGGGGTATCGGCGTGCTCAGGAGGAATTGCACAACAAATAGCACGGTGCAATTTCTCCTGTTACCCTCATGAAAATGAAAAATGGGAGGCTGAAAACATTTTTGTTGCAAAAATGTGAAAATTTTATTTTTACGGTTCAATGTTCTAAAATTCTGTGAAGCACCTGGGGGTTCAGGTGCTTACCACACATCTAGATAAGTTCCCTGAGGGGTCTAGTTTCCAAAATGGTGTCACTTGTGGGGGGTTTACACTGTTTAGGCTTATCAGGGGATCTCCTAATGCAACATGGCATCCGCTAATTATTCAAGCAAATTTTACATTCAAAAAGTCAAATGGCGCTCCTTCCCTTCCGAACCCTGCCGTGCACCCAAACAGTGGTTTTCCCCCACATATGGGGTATCTGCGTGCTCAGGGGAAATTGCACAACAAATTTTGGGGTCCATGTTTTGCTGTTACCCTTGCGAAAATATAAAAGATTGGGTATAAATTAACATTTTTGTGAAAAAAGTTAAATGTTCATTTTTTTCTTCCACGTCCCAAAAATTCCTGTGATGCACCTGAAGGGTTAATAAAGTTCTTGAATGTGGTTTTGAGCACCTTGAGAGGTGCAGTTTTTAGAATGGTGTCACTTTGGGGTATTTTCTGTCATAAAGACCCCTCAAAGTGACTTCAAATGTGATGTGGTCCCAAAAAAAATGGTTTTGTAAATTTTGCTGGAAAAATGAGAAATCGCTGGTCAACTTTTAACCCTTATAGCTCACTAATAAAAATACATTTTGGTTCCAAAATTGTGCTGATGGTAAAGTAGACATGTGGGAAATGTTATTTATTAACTATTTTGTGTTTCTGATTTAGGGGCATAAAAATTCAAATTTTTAAAATTGCAAAATTTTCAACGTTTGCCAAATTTCCGCTTTTTTCACAATTAAACGCAAGTGATATCGAAGAAATTTTACCACAGTCATGAAGTACAATATGTCACAAAATCAAGGGGATCCGTTGAAGTGTCCCAGAGTAATTACCTCATAAAGTGACAGTGGTCAGAATTATAAAAATTGGCCTAGTCATTAACGTGCAAACCACATTGGGTTGTAAAGGGGTTAACAAGGATTTTGGATTGCCAAAGTAAATAAAAATCTTATGACTAGTGCAATATCATGCTCCCAAAACTCCATATACTGTGCAAATTAATGGTATATTATTTCCCTAGACAGTTTCACAAACTTTCATAAACAAATACATGTATTTTACTATATAAACATATTGAATTATTATCGTTTAGTGGCAAAATGTGTGCAGCGCCAAGTGCTCAGATTACCATGTAGAGCAGTGTTTCCCAAACACCATCCTCACGGCCCCCCACAAGTCATGTTTTCAGGATCTCCTTAGTATTACACAGGTGATTGAAGTATCATCAAGGCATCAGGAATTCTATCACCTGTGCAATACTAAGGAGATCCTGAAAACATCACCTGTTGGGGGCCGTGAGGATGGGGTTTGGGAAACACTGATGTAGAGCACAGATAAGTAATACATGCAAAGTGCAGATTAAATGTCAGTATTAAAAATAAACAGTACCATACAGTGTCTGTATATATATATATTTATATACACTGCTCAAAAAAATAAAGGGAACACTTAAACAACAGAATATATCTCCAAGTAAATCAAACTTTTGTGAAATCAAACTGTCCACTTAGGAAGCAACACTGATTGACAATCAATTTCACATGCTGTTGTGCAAATGGAATAGACAATAGATGGAAATTATTGGAAATTATCAAGACACACTCAATAAAGGAGTGGTTCTGCAGGTGGGCACCACAGACCACATCTCAGTACCAATGCTTTCTGGCTGATGTTTTGGTCACTTTTGAATGTTGGTTGTGCTTTCACACTCGTGGTAGCATGAGACGGACTCTACAACCCACAGAAGTTGCTCAGGTAGTGCAGCTCATCCAGGATGGCACATCAATGCGAGCTGTGGCAAGAAGGTTTCCTGTGTCTGTCAGAGTAGTGTCCAGAGGCTGGAGGCACTACCAGGAGACAGGCCAGTACACCAGGAGACGTAGAGGGGGCCGTGTATATATATATACAGTACAGACCAAAGGTTTGGACACGCCTCCTCATTTAAAGATTTTTCTGTATTTTCATGACTTTGAAAATTGTATATTCACACTGAAGGCATCAAAACTATGAATTAACACATATGGAATTATATACTTAACAAAAAAGTGTGAAACAACTGAAAATATGTCTTATATTCTAGGTTCTTCAAAGTAGCCACCTTTTGCTTTGATGACTGCTTTGCACACTCTTGGCATTCTCTTGATGAGCTTCAAGAGGTAGTCACCGGAAATGGTCTTCCAACAATCTTGAAGGAGTTCCCAGAGATGTTTAGCACTTGTTGGCCCTTTTGCCTTCACTCTGCGGTCCAGCTCACCCCAAACCATCTCGATTGGGTTCAGGTCTGATGACTGTGGACGCCAGGTCATCTGGTGTAGCACCCCATCACTCTTACTCTTGGTCAAATAGCCCTTACACAGCCTGGAGGTGTGTTTGGGGTCAATGTCCTGTTGAAAAATAAATGATGGTCCAACTAAACGCAAACCGGATGGAATAGCATGCCGCTGCAAGATGCTGTGGTAGCCATGCTGGTTCAATATGCCTTCAATTTTGAATAAATCCCCAACAGTGTCACCAGCAAAGCACCCCCACACCATCACACCTCCTCCTCCATGCTTCACGGTGGGAACCAGGCATGTAGAATCCATTCGTTCACCTTTTCTGCGTCGCACAAAGACACGGTGGTTGGAACCAAAGATCTCAAATTTGGACTCATCAGACCAAAGCACAGATTTCCACTGGTCTAATGTCCATTCCTTGTGTTCTTTAGCCCAAACAAGTCTCTTCTGCTTGTTGCCTGTCCTTAGCAGTGGTTTCCTAGCAGCTATTTTACCATGAAGGCCTGCTGCACAAAGTCTCCTCTTAACAGTTGTTGAAGAGATGTGTCTGCTGCTAGAACTTTGTGTGGCATTAACCTGGTTTCTAATCTGAGCTGCTGTTAACCTGCAATTTCTGAGCCTGGTGACTCAGATAAACTTATCCTCAGAAGCAGAAGTGACTCTTGGTCTTCCTTTCCTGGGGCGGTCCTCATGTGAGCCTGTTTCTTTGTAGCGCTTGATGGTTTTTGCAACTGCACTTGGGGACACTTTCAAAGTTTGCCCAATTTTTCGGATTGACTGACCTTCATTTCTTAAAGTAATGATAGCCACTCGTTTTTCTTTACTTAGCTGCTTTTTTCTTGCCATAATACAAATTCTAACAGTCTATTCAGTAGGACTATCAGCTATGTATCCACCAGGCTTCTGCACAACACAACTGATGGTCCCAACCCCATTTATAAGGCAAGAAATCCCACTTATTAAACCTGACAGGGCACACCTGTGAAGTGAAAACCATTTCCGGTGACTACCTCTTGAAGCTCATCAAGAGAATGCCAAGAGTGTGCAAAGCAGTCATCAAAGCAAAAGGTGGCTACTTTGAAGAACCTAGAATATAAGACATATTTTCAGTTGTTTCATACTTTTTTGTTAAGTATATAATTCTACATGTGTTAATTTATAGTTTTGATGCCTTCAGTGTGAATGTACAATTTTAAGTCATGAAAATACAGAAAAATCTTTAAATGAGAAGGTGTGTCCAAACTTTTGGTCTGTACTGTATATTTAGAGCATAAATCGCCCATATTATATATAATGTTCATATTGCCCAAAAAGGACCACACCTTGCCCACATAATTAGTGTATATAGATCTTCCGCTAGTGAAGTTGGTTTCCCTAGACTACCACAGTTTATTTTCATCAACCTAATGTGTTTTTGTGTAGTGGTGAATAGAGGTCTAGACAGAGGGATATCAGTGGAATTAGTGTTTCTAGACTTTGAATAGAGGTTGGACACTTTTTCTGCCTAATGGGTAAACTAAAGTCTATAGGTTTCGAAGTGGCATACTCCAATGTTCAGTGCTAGGTCCACTATTAGTCAACTAATTTATTAATGATATAGAACTGATTAATATTGTTATTTGTATTTTTGCAAATGACACTAATCTTTGCAGTATAGTGTAGTCAATGGAAGATGTTCAGAAGTTGCAAGCTTACTTGCGCAAACTAAGTGATTGGGCTTCGACTTGGCAGATGAGGTCCATTGTGGATGAATGTAAAGTTATGCATATGGGTACTAATAATCTGTGGGCATCATACAGTGGATAAGGAAAGTATTCAGACCCTTTTAAATTTTTCACTCTTTGTTTCATTGCAGCCATTTGGTAAATTCTAAAAAGTATTTTTTTCTCATTAAAGTACACTCTCCACCCCATCTTGACTGAAAAAAACAGAAATGTATACATTTTTACAAAATGTATTAAACAAGAAAAACTGAAATATCACATGGTCATAAGTATTCAGACCCTTTGCTCAGTATTGAGTAGAAGCACCATTTTGAGCTAGTACAGCCATGAGTCTTCTTGGGAATGATGCAACAAGTTTTTCACACCTGGATTTGTGGATCCTCTGCCATTCTTCCTTGCAGATCCTCTCCAGTTCCATCAGGTTGGATGGTGAATGTTGCTGGACAGCCATTTTCAGGTCTCTCCAGAGATGCTCAATTGGGTTTAGGTCAGGGCTTTGACTGGGCCAGTCAAGAATGGTCACAGAGTTATTCTGAAGTCACTCCTTTTTGTTTTAGCTGTATGCTTAGGGTCAGTGTCTTGTTGGAAGGTGAACCTTCGCCAAGTCTGAGGTGCAGAGCACTCTGGAAGAGGTTTTCATCCAGGATATCTCTGTGCTTGGCCGCTTTCATGTTTCCTTGAATTGTAGCCAGTCGTCCTGTACCTGCAGCTGAAAAACACCCCCATAGCATGATGCTGCCACCACCATGTTTCACTGTTGGGATTGTATTGGGCAGGTGATGAGCAGAGCCTGGTTTTCTCCACACATACCGCTTAGAATTATCACCAAAAATTTCTATCTTCATCTCATCAGACCAGAGAATCTTATTTCTCATAGTCTGGGAGTCCTTCATGTTTTTTGGAGCAAACTCTATGCGGGCTTTCATATGTCTTGCACTGAGGAGAGGCTTCCGTCGGGCCACTCTGCCATAAAGGCCTGACTGGTGGAGGGCTGCAGTGATAGTTGACTTTGTGGAGCTTTCTCCCATCTCCCTACTGCATCTCTGGAGCTTCTTTACCTCTCTCACCAAGGCTCTTCTCCCACGATTTCTCAGTTTGGCTGGACGGCCAGGTCTAGGAAGACTTCTGGTGGTCCCAAACGTCTTCCATTTAAGGATTATGGAGGCCACTGTGCTCTTAGGAACCTTGAGTAATGCAGAAATTCTTTTGTAACCTTGGCCAGATCTGTGCCTTGCCACAATTCTGTCTCTGAGCTCCTTGGTCAGTTCCTTTAAGCTCATGATTCTCATTTGGTCTGACGTGCACTGTGAGCTGTGAGGTCTTATATAAACAGGTGTTTACCTTTCCAAATCAAGTCCTATCCATTTAATTAAACACAGCTGGACTCCAATGAAGGAGTAGAACCATTTCAAGGAGGATCACAAGGAACTGGACAGCATGTGACTTAAATATGAGTGTCTGAGCAAATGGTCTGACTACTTATGACCATGTGATGTTTCAGTTTTTCTTTTTTAATAAATTTGCAAAAATTTCTACATTTCTGTGTTTTTTTTCAGTCAAGATGGGGTGCAGAGTGTACTTTAATGAGAAAAAAATGAACTTTTTAGAATTTACCAAATGGCTGCAATGAAACAAAGAGTGAAAAATTTAAAGGGGTCTGAATACTTTCTGCGCCCACTGTATGTTCTAGATGTCCAAAAACTAGGAGAGTCACCTGTAGAGAAGAATCTGGTTGTACTTCTGGATCACAGACTGAATAATCAGCTGCTTCTCAGGTCAGCAAAATATTTTCATGTATTAGAAAAGGCATGGACTTGCATAACATGTATGTAACACCACTTTACAATGCATTAGTTCAACCTCATAGAGAACATTTAGTTCAGTTCTGGACAACAGTTCAGTTCAACGAATAACAGCCACAAAACTGATACGGCACATGGAGAATCTTGGTTATGCGGAAAGGTTAAAATAAGTATATTCATTTAGTGTTTTATAATAATAATAATTATTATTATTTTTATTTCTACACCACCAACATTTTATCCAGTGCTTTACAATTCAGATGGCACATGTATAGACAATAAAGACAAAACAGTGTAGCACAATTCAACAGATACAAAGAGATGTGAGGGCCCTACACGCAAGTTTACAATCTATGAGGTTTTGAAAAGATGACTAAAGTAGACATAAATAACCTGTATAAATACATAAATGGCCATACAAAAATTATGATAAAAAGCAACTTAATGTAAAACTCTTTCAAAGTCAAAGGGGCACTACCTCCATCTGGAGAAAAAGAGTTCAGTCTCCAGAAGAGACAAGGCTTCTTTACCATTAGTAAACTATTCGTCTGTGGAATAGTCTACGTCAAGAGCTGATCATAGTGGGAACAATTAATGGTTTAAAAAAAAGCATAGATGATTTCTTAGATCAGAATAAAATAAATGCTTAAATGTGTTAAAATCCTTGTTCCGAATGTTCATCGACAATCGCGATCAGTATACCAAATTTGTATGGTGTCCCCCATGATTGTGTAAGTCATTAATGGTAGACCTAAAGACCAGAAACAAGAAGATCCGAAGACCTGTGGACCAGCTAGGAAACTGCAAAGTCGAAGTAGGGCAGATAAAGGACAGGAGAGGTGAATATATATATATACACTACCGTTCAAAAGTTTGGGGTCATTTAGAAATGTCATTATTTTTGAAAGAAAAGCACATTTTTTTTCAATGAAGTTAACATTAAATGAATCAAAAATACACTCTATGCATTGTTAATGTAGTAAATGACTATTCTAGCTGCAAACGTCTTGTTTTTATTGCAATATCTACATAGGAGTATAGAGGCCCATTTCCAACAACCATCACTCCAGTGTTTTAATGGTACATTGTGTTTGCTAACTGTGTAGGAAGGCTAATGGATGTTTAGAAAACCCTTGCACAAGTATGTCAGCCCAGCTGAAAACGGTTTGGCTGATTTGAGAAGCTATAAAATTGACCTTCCTTTGAGCTAGTTGAGAATCTGGAGCATTACATTTGTTTGTTCTATGAAACTCTCAAAACTCGCAAAAGAGAACTTTCATGTGAAACTCGACAGTCTATTCTTGTTCTTAGAAATGAAGGCAATTCCATGCGAGAAATTGCCAAGAAACTGAAGATTTCCTACAACGATGTGTACTACTCCCTTCAGAGGAGAGCACAAACAGGCTCTAACCAGAGTAGAAAGAGAAGTGGGAGGCCCTGCTGCACAACTGAGCAACAGGACATGTACATTAGAGTCTCTAGTTTGAGAAATTGACGCCTCACAACTTCTCAACTGGCACCAAAATTCCTCCTGACATGTGTGCAAACCTCATCATCAACTACAAACAACGAATGACTGCTGTGCTTGCCAACAAGGTTTTGCTACCAAGTATTGTTTGCCAGAGGAATCAAATACTTATTTCTCACTGCAAAATGCAAATAAATTTATCTAAAATATACAATGTGATTTTCTTGATTTTTTTGGGGATATTCTATCTCTCAATGTTAAAGTTTACCTACCCTTAAAATTATAGACTGTTCATGTCTTTGTCATAATTATTTCATTTTCCTTCACTGTATATACACTGTGTGCAGAATTATTAGGCAAATGAGTATTTTGATCACATGATACTTTTTATACATGTTGTCCTACTCCAAGCTGCATAGGCTTGAGAGCCAACTACCAATTAAGTAAATCTGGTGATGTGCATCTCTGTAATGAGTAGGGGTCTTGACTAATGACATCAACACCCTATATAAGGTGTGCTTAATTATTAGGCAACTTCCTTTCCTTTGGCAAAATGGGTCAGAAGAGAGATTTGACGGGCTCTGAAAAGTCCAAAATTGTGAGATGTCTAGCAGAGGGTTGCAGCAGTCTTGAAATTTCCAAACTTTTGAAGCGTGATCACCTAGCAATGAAGTGTTTCATGGCAAATAGCCAACAGGGTCGCAAGAAGCGTGTTGGCCAAAAAAGGCACAAAATAACTGCCCATGAATTGAGGAAAATCAAGTGTGAAGCTGCCATTCGCCACCAGTTTTGCCATATTTCAGAGCTGCAATGTTACTGGAGTATCAAAAAGCACAAGGTGTGCGATACTTAGGGACATGGCCAAGGTAAGGAAGGCTGAAAAGAAATATCTTAAGACTGATTTTTCAAAGGTTTTATGGACTGATGAAATGAGAGTGACTCTTGATGGGCCAGATGGATGAGCCAGAGGTTGGATCAGTAAAGGGCAGAGAGCTCCTCTCCGACTCAGATGCCAGCAAGGTGGAGGTGGGGTACTGGTATGGGCTGGTATCATCAAAGACGAACTTGTGGGACCTTTTAGGGTTGAGGATGGAGTGAAGCTCAACTCCCAGACCTACTGCCAGTTTCTGGAAGACAACTTCTTCAAGCAGTGGTACAGGAAGAAGTTGGTATCATTCAAGAAAAACATGATTTTCATGCAGGACAATGCTTCATCACATGCATCCAACTACTCCACAGCGTGGCTGGCCAGTAAAGGTCTCAAAGAAGAAAAAATAATGACATGGCCCCCTTGTTCACCTGATCTGAACCACGTAGAGAAACTGTGGTCCATCATAAAATGTGAGATCTACAGGGAGGGAAAACAGTACACCTCTCGGAACAGTGTCTGGGAGGCTGTGGTGACTGCTGCACGCAATGTGGATCGAAAACAGATCAAGCAGCTGACAGAATCTATGGATGGAAGGCTGTTGAGTGTCATCATAAAGAAAGGTGGCTATATTGATCAATAATTATTTGGGTTTTTGTTTTTGCATGTCAGAAATATTTATTTCTAAATTTTGTGCTCTGATATTGGTTTACCTGGTGAAAATATACAAGTGAGATGGGATTATATTTGGTTTTTATTAAGTTGCCTAATAATTCGGCACAGTAATAGTTACCTGCACAAACAGATATCCTCCTAAGATAGCCAAAGCTAAAAAAAAAACACTCCAACTTCCAAAAATATTAAGCTTGGATATTTATGAGTCTTTTGGGTTGATTGAGAACATAGTTGTTGATCAATAATAAAAATAATACTCTAAAAATATATATAAACATTTTCCCTTCCTTCTGGTTATTTTTATTGCTTTGGGGTTTGGAGAGACCCTAGAGCATAATAAATGTATTTTTAGGGCACTTTCAATATGATCCAAATCGATTTTTTGGTATAAGCTCAAACCCAAAAGGATTTTTTTAAAACTGTGCTTAACTTTAGTTATAATGCTGTAATGCAATCCACAATGGAAACCATGTAGCTCAACCTCTATTGTCATAATTCACATTTGAGTATTTTATCTGTAAATTTTACAATGTCAGTTTTTTGGGGAATTTAATGTGGCTTATAAAGTATAAAAGGCTGAGAGCCTCTGATTTACTGTACAAAAAGCTTCCAATGCCCAGCCCCAACTCTGCATGTACTAATATGTTTATTTAGTGTCATTTCACGTGACCTGTCTATCTATTAATTTATCTATCTTTGAATAGATGTTTCTTTGTAAATATCAGTTCTTGTATATTATCGAGTGCGCAGCACAAGATACTGAAGATTTAGCGAATCAATGTTGATTTTTCTGCCTGTCAATAGATTTCTTTTTCTTTGCTTGTCATTGTAATGTCATTATTCTGTGTCAGTGAAATTGAAGTAAAGATATGTGACAGATCTCCAGATTGAACAAATAACACCTTTTCATGCTTTGGTAAGAAAGGTTTTGGCGCCCTCTGCAGTTCACATTAAAAAATTCAACTGTACGAGTTTTCAGTGAATGGTTTCGCAGTCACATCCACAGTGTGGATAGCACTCCACGTAGCGGCATGTAAACATGACTGCACAGAGCGAAACGAGATGGCAGAGAGAATTTCACTAATTCCAAATGTTTACAGCAAAAGACAACTGAACACATTTTCAGCAGCAAAGTGTGATTACTGTGATACTTTGCAATTGCAATATTTACAATTAGAAAGTTTAATAATAAAAAATAATAAAACAATGAGTGGTAACTGAGTGCTTGCTATCCTTCAGTATTTCTGCATGCTTGATTGGCTTTGGAGGATAGCAGGAGTGTCCTATCCCCTATAATTAGTGAGGAGCCAACTCAATTTTTATGCTGTCATTAGTGTTGAGCGATACCTTCCGATATCAGGAAATATCGTATCGGATTGGATCGGGCCGATACCCAAAAAGTATCGGATATCGCCGATTCCGATACCGGAAACCAATGCAAGTCAATGGGACACAAATATCGGAATGAAAATAAACCCTTTCTTTCCTTGTAGGTTAATTCTACATGAAGTAAAACAACTAAGAATAATGTAGAATGACATGAAAAGCCGGCAATTCATCAGCGGCATTCACCGGTACCCGACAATTTACAACAGAAAGAATAGAGCTTCACACATAGATTAGATAGATAGAAACATGTCAGTCACATATATATGAAGTACAGTGACAGTGTTGCTTACTGTACTTGTCATTTAGTGTAAAGGATTTATTAAAAAAAATATTAGTGTTTTCGTGCACCGTCTCTTTAAAAAAGCCGGCCGGCAATTCAGCATCTGTACCCGACAATTTATAACAGACAGAATAGAGCTTCACACATAGATTAGATAGATAGAAACATGTCAGTCACATATATAAGAAGTACAGTGACAGTGTTGCTTACAGAACTTGTCATTTAGTGTAAAGGATTTATTTAAAAAAATAATAGTGTTTTCATGCACCGTCTCTTTAAGAAAGCCGGCCGGCAATTCAGCATCTGTACCCGACAATTTAGAATAGAAGGAATAGAGAATCACACATAGATTAGATAGATAGAAACATGTCAGTCACATATATATGAAGTACAGTGACAGTGTTGATTACTGTACTTGTCATTTAGTGTTAAAATAAAGGATTTATTTAAAAAAAAATTGGCGTGGGGTTCCCCTTAATTTTAGGCTCTAGCGGAGGTTAAGCAGACAGCTGGGGCAAATGTTTGAAGCCTGGGAAGGGGGTAATACCCACGGAGCTTCCCAGGCTACTAATATCAGCCCCCAGCTGAATACCTAGCCTTTACTAGCTATTAAAATGGGGGACCCCCCAAAAAAAATGACGTGGGGTCCCCCCTAATTTAATAGCTAGCACAGGCTAGGCAGACAGCTGGGGGCTGATATTAATAGCCCAGGAAGGGTGCCATGAATATTGGCCCCCTCCCAGGCTAGAAACACCAGCCGTCAGCCGCCCCAGAAATGGCGCATCCATAGGATGCGCCAATTCTGGCAATTAGCCTCGCTCTTCCACGCTGCCCTGGTGCGGTGGCAGGGGGTAATAGGGTTGGGGTTGATGTCAGCTTATAATGCCAGCTGACATCAAGCCCAGGTTAGTAATGGAGAGGCGTCTATAAGACACCCCCATTACTAACCCCATAGTCAAAGTTAAAAGAAAACACAAACACCCAGAGTAAAGTCCTTTAATTGAAATAAAGACACAATTCTTTATTGTTCTAAATTAAACCATACTTACCATCACGCCCATTCCAGCTGAAGCCAACGATCTCCTGCAATAAAAGAAAAATAATAAAGCAACCTCATCCTTACCTTTCGATGGTTCCCAGGACAGCTCCAGCTCTGCTACATCGAGATGACAGGCTGGACCGCAGCAGAAAGCTGCCATCCAGCCTGTCATCCCGCAGACACTGAGAAGCGCAGGCATGCTTGCGCTCCTCAGTGTCTCTCTGTGACGTCATCCAGATGAGCCGAGTTCATGTCCAATGAACTCAGCTCACCTCATGCACGTCACTGACAGCGTGGGAAAATTCTCACGCTGAAGTGCTGAGTGCAGGAGAATTTTCCCACGCTGTCAGTGACGTACATGAAGTGAGCGGAGTTCATTGGACATGACCTCGGCTCATCTGGATGCCGTCACAGCCAGACACTGAGGAGTGGAAGTATGCCTGCGCTTCTCAGTGTCTGCGGGATGACAGGATGGATGGCAGCGTTCTGCTGCGGTCCAGCCTGTCATCTCGATGTAGCAGAGCTGAAGCTGTCGTGGGAGCCATGGAAAGGTAAGGATGAGGTTGCTTTATTATTTTACTTTTATTGCAGGAGATCGTTGGCTTCAGCTGGAATGGGCGTGGTGGTAAGTATGGTTTAATTTAGAACAATAAAGAATTGTGTGTTTATTTCAATTAAAGGACTTTTTTCTGGGTGTTGTGTTTTTTTAAATACTTTACTAGAAATTCATGGTGGTCATGTCTAATATTGGCGTGACCCCATGAATTTTGGGCTTAGGGCCAGCTGATAATGCCAAGCTGGCCTTAACCCCTTTATTACCCAGTGAGCCACCGCACCAGGGCCCTGGATGAGTTGGGTACAGCGCCAGAAGATGGCGCTTCTATGAACGCGCCATTTTCTGGGGCGGCTGCGGACTGCAATTTGCAGCGGGGGTGGCCCAGAAAGCTTGGGTCTCCCTGCGCTGCGGATTCCAGCCCCCAGCTGCCTAGTTGTATCTGGCTGGGCACAAAAATAGGGCGAAGCCCCACGCATTTTTTTTTTAAATTATTTCATGAAATTCATGGAATAATTAAGAAAAAAAGGGCTTCCCTATATTGTTGTGTCCAACCAGGTACAAATAGGCAGCTGGTGGTTGGGGGCAGCCCATTCCTGCCTGCTGTACCTGGCTGGACACAAATATAGTGCGAAGCCCCACGTCAATTTTTTTTTAATTATTTCATGAAATAATTTTTTTAAAAAAGGGCTTCCCTATATTGTTGTGTCCGGCCAGGTACAAATAGGCAGCTGGTGGTTGGGGGCAGCCTGTTCCTGCCTGCTGTACCTGGCTGGACACAAATATAGGGCGAAGCCCCACGTCAATTTTTTTTAAACTAAGTCCTTTATTTTAACACTAAATGACATTTGAGGAGTTAATAAAGATGCAGTCCCTAAATTATTATTTATTTTTTAATTAATTTTTCCCAAAACTTTTGACGTGGGCTTCGCCATATTTTTGTATGCCAGCCAGGTACAGCATCCAGCTTCTATGAACGCGCTATTTTCCGGGGTGGCTGCGGACTGCAATTTTCAGCGGGGGGAGAGGGGGGGGCAGAAAGCTTGGGTCTCCCTGCGCTGCAGATTCCAGCCCCCAGCTGCCTAGTTGTACCTGGCTGGACACAAAAATAGGGCGAAGCGCCACACATTTTTTTTTTTAATTATTTCATGAAATTCATGGAATAATTAAGAAAAAAAGGGCTTCCCTATATTGTTGTGTCCGGCTAGGTACAAATAGGCAGCTGGTGGTTGGGGGCAGCCCGTTCCTGCCTGCTGTACCTGGCTGGACACAATTATAGGGCGAAGCCCCACATAATTTTTTTTTAATTATTTCATGAATTTCCTGAAATAATTAAAAAAAAATTGACGTGGGGCTTAACACTATATTTGTGTCCAGCCAGGTACAGCAGGCAGGAACTGGCTGCCCCCAACCACCAGCTGCCTATTTGTACCTTGCCGGACACAACAATATAGGGAAGCCCTTTTTTTCTTAATTATTCCATGAATTTCATGAAATAATTAAAAAAAAAAAAACGTGGAGCTTCTCCCTATTTTTGTGTCCAGCCAGGTACAACTAGGCAGCTGGGGGATGGAATCTGCAGCGCAGGGAGGCCCAAGCTTTCTGCCCTCCCCCCCCCGCTGAAAATTGCAGTCCGCGGCCGCCCCGGAAAATGGCGCGTTCATAGAAGCTGGATGCTGTACCTGGCTGGCATACAAAAATATGGCGAAGCCCACGTCAAAAGTTTTGGGAAAAATTTATTAAAAAATAAATAATAATTTAGGGACTGCATCTTTATTAAGTCCTCAAATGTCATTTAGTGTTAAAATAAAGGATTTATTTAAAAAAAAAATGGCGTGGGATCCCCCATAATTTTAGTCTCTAGCGGAGGTTAAGCAGACGGCTGGGGCAGATGTTTGAAGCCTGGGAAGGGGGTAAAACCCACGGAGCTTCCCAGGCTACTAATATCAGCCCCCAGCTGAATACCTAGCCTTTACTAGCTATTAAAATGGGGGACCCCCCCAAAAAAAATGACGTGGGGTCCCCTCTATTTTAATAGCTAGCAAAGGCTAGGCAGACAGCTGGGGGCTGATATTAATAGCTCAGGAAGGGTGCCATGAATATTGGCCCCCTCCCAGGCTAGAAACACCAGCCGTCAGCCGCCCCAGAAATGGCGCATCCATAGGATGCGCCAATTCTGGCACTTAGCCTCGCTCTTCCACGCTGCCCTGGTGCGGTGGCAGGGGGTAATAGTGGTGGGGTTCATGTCAGCGCCAGCTGCCATGAAGCCCAGGTTAGTAATGATGGCCGTCTATATGACACCCCCATTACTAACCTACAAAGTGTTAAAAAGAAAAAACACACTACACCCAGAAAAAAATAATTTATTTGAAATAAAACACCATTTTATTTAATTCTTAGTTTACTAAAAAAAAAATAGTTACCTGTCCACGTTCCTGCGCTGATCTCCCATGCACAGCTGTCACATCTGGAGATGGTGACAGCTGTGCATGGCTGCTGTAAGCTCACGCTGCCGGGAACACGTCCGCTCCCGGCAGCGGGAGCCACTGACTGAGGTCACCGGAGTGCATTCAGGCAGCGCAGCTCCGGAGACCTCCTTTACGGCAGTGCTGTACCGTGGGAATTTCTCACGATACAGCAGTGCCGTAAAGGAGCTAACCGGAGCAGCGCTGCCTGAACTCCGGTGAACCCTTACGGCCCCGTCATTCTAGCGGCGGCAGCGGTTCAGAGCGGTCACATTCTATGTGGCTGCTCTGAACTGGAGATCTTCGTGGGACACTCGTGGACTACTACGGAGGGGTAAGGATAAGGTTGTGGTTTATTATTTTATATTTTATTACAGGAGATCGATGGCTTCGGGGAATTAGGTGTCTTGGTGAGTATAGGTGTAGTTTTTTATTTTTTACTTTATTTTAGGTGGCGATCGGCGGGGACAGGTAATGTATGAACTAATTTCTTTTAGGTAACCACTGGCCACCAATGACATGTATTTAACATTTATTGGGGACACAGTAGGGCAATTTAAATAGCAGGATCAGGCTGATGGGAACTACTGCTCCCATCGAGCTGATCCTGCTGGCAGGAGTGGACGGGGGACAGACATAGGCCGATGGGAGTAGTAGTGTCACATCGGCCTATGTCTGCCCGCACACACACCCGCACACACACCCGCACACACACACCCCGCACACACACCCGCACACACACCCCGCACACACACACACCCCGCACACACTAATCATGACGGGTCCGGGAGGTGAGGCTGACCTGTGCGGCCGTGGGAAAGTTGATGTGAGTTCATGCAGTCAAGCATGAACTCACATGAACCCTCTGAGGGCACCGCGGCTACTTCAAATGAACAGCTGATCGGCATCACCTGATACCTCAGCTGTTCATTTGAAATAACCGGCGGGAAAGCGCAGCACAGAACGGGAAAGCCGGCGGTGAAGTCTTTTCACTGCCGGCTTCCCTGCCCGGGTCCTTCGCTCCTTGGTGCTGCGCTCCCCGCCCGGTCCTAATTTACGATCGGGATGGGAGGTGGCGAGGGGAGCGGAGGATCGGGGTGGGAGGCTGCGGGGAAGCAGTATGGGGCTGCGTGATTGTTTAAAAGCCGGCGGCTTTTTACCGCGCGCCGGCTTTTAAACAATCAGGAGAATTCTCCCACGCTGGGATGGCATTCTGATGACAAGCTGGATCGCAGCTGAGCGCTGCCATCCAGCTTGTCATCCTTCAGAGACACTGCAGAGCGCAGGCATTATGGGAACTTCCGATTCCGGTATTCGATATTATAAAAGTATCGGAATTAAGTATCGGAATTCCGATACAGTGAATATCGGCCGATACCCGATATTTCAGTATCGGAATGCTCAACACTAGCTGTCATACCTTCTCCGTTCAAAGGCAGGGCTTTCCATAAGATGGAATTTTTCAATTTTTTTATTCCGTGACATCACAACTTTTGTGTATTCTGCTTTACCCGATCCTTCATGGCTTATATAAGAATTCAGTAATGTAGAATAACATCCACTCATAAGATTTGATTAGATCAGCAATCAACATTAGTCAGTAGTAAAAGTAGGCAAGGAAAGCACAAGTACAGACACAATGTTGCCTTACTCTTAAAGGGGTTGTCCGGTTTTAAATTACAGTCACTCTTTGTGTCACTCTGTGCGCTGCGAGGATTCACCACAGCCGGTGCCAGGCGGTCATGCAATTTGCATACTTCTGGCCACAATCCGATGAGACTGTATCCGTCCTCGCTTAATACTCTTGCATTGAGTGAGGCCGCGCATATATAGTCGGCACTTGACAGCATGTATGTAAATTGCATATTTGCGGTCATGCGCCTACCGCTCCCAGCACCGGAAAATCCTCACAGCACACAGGGTGCCACTAATGTACTTTCCCTGCCCCTATTATTACATTTACCAGCCCCCGTCTTCTTCTGTTATCTATGCCTCTTTGGTCATTTTCTGCAGTTTGCGACATGCCGGATCGCTCCATTGTTTGCTGGGCGATCCAGAATTTACTACTCAATGTAAGTCTATGAGACCCAGAAGGAGACTCTCATAGACTTACATTGAGAGCTTATAACCGTTACAGACTTCCGGTCAGTTGCCATCACAAGATGGTCAATTGAGATTGGAGTGGGGCTGGGAAGAGTTGAAGACAGGGAACTTACATTAGTAGCACCACTCCACCACACCTGAGTGGTACTTTAAAAAGTTTTCTATTTTTATGTAAATATTTTTACACAATAAATGAAATTTCTAATATACTATACTTTGAGTTTAATTTATCCACCATTGCACCAGGTCTGCACCGGCTTTCTCTTGCTCTCATTTCAGTTGTGGATATATACTATATGGACAAATGTATTGGGACTCATCTCTAAATCATTGAATTTAGGTTTTTTGTTTAGTACCATTGCCACAGGTCTGCCGATACACAACATTGTAAAAGAATGGCTCATTCTATGAATTTGAGAACAGTACTGTAATAGGTGCCACTGTTGTAAGAAGTCAATTCATGAAATTTCTTCCCTCCAAAATGTTCCATGATCAATTGTGAGTGGTATTATTAGAGAGTGGATGCAGTTAGGAATCACCAAGTGGCAGACCATGTAAAGTTAGTGCATAAAAGTCACGAATGCTCTGCTGACTCAATAACTGCAGAGTTTGAAACCTCCTCTGGCATTAACATCAGCACAAAATCTCTGCAACAGGATCTTCATGGCTTCAGTTTCCATCCCCCAGAAACTGCATGCAAGTCCTACATCACCAAACATGGTGCCAAGTGTCAGATGAAGTGGTGTAAAGTATTGTGTGGAGTGACAAATCACGCTTCTCTATCTGGCAGTTTGAAGAACAATTCTGATTTTGTCGAATGCGAGGAGAACAAAGCAAGGTCCATAAAGGCTTGGTTGGGTAAGTTTTGTGTGTAAGAACATAATTGGCTTGCACAGAGCCCTGACCTCTTCCCCATTGAACACCTTTGGGATGAACTTGAATGGAGATTGTGAGTCAAGTCCTCTTGTCCAACATCTTGTCTTAGAACAAGGCCAGCTCCTCACAAACCATGAAACCATGTGCTACACTTTGCAGATCTATTGGTAATAGCAATAAAAAGGGCCTCTAACTAACCATAAACAATAGATAACTCCAGGGAAATTCTTTCACTTATGCCTTTTAATCAGTTAATATTCAGCATTTATAAATTGTAGCTGTGATGTGACTGTATCTGATCTGTGTTCTGCTGTTCCTCTGTTATTCCTTCTTTCCTTCTAGACATGTAATTAGACCACTGATTGTTACCATTTGTAGGTATGTCCTTACATACATACAATCAGTGCTGACCTTGCCAAAATGATTAGGCACACATAGTTGTCGATTTATTCTTAATTACTCAGACATGAATAGTTATAAACAAGGATGAATCTAACAAGAACTTTTCTTGAATGAATTGTTTTTATTTTGGAAAATACAATTAATTAGTACTTACTACACGGGATGTATCGGAAAGTTGTCAGGTACTCTTTAAGCTTTTACATGTGAGTAGAGATGAGCGGATCTGACGAGATTCGAGTTTGCCAAATCGCGACAATTTTTCCGGAAAATCTGATTTGCAGCTAATTTATTCTTAGCAAATTAAATGTTCCTTATTATGCCCGGGGGTCTAGAGAGACCCCAGGGCATAATAAACATAGGAGACAGGTAAAAAAAAAGTATACTCACCATACTGCTCACTTCAGCTGATCACTGTTTCCCATACAATGCTCTTTCCTTATGTGACTCTTTTTACTGCCGAGGACTTCTGCCTAGATGCGACTCAAAGTCCCGGCTTAGTGGCGGATTATAAGGTTGCGGCGCACATCATGAAGTCCTGACCTACCATGAGGAGGCTTGGGGTTTCCATGTGTAATCTATCTGCTGAGCACGAGCCTCTTCAGTCTAGGCGGGGCTTCTGCCTAGTTGTGGCTGGAAGTCCCGACCTAGTGGTGTGTCATAAGGTTGTGGCGCACATCGTGAAGTCCTGGCCTAGTGGTGTGTCATAAGGTTGTGGCGCACATCGTGAAGTCCTGGCCTACCATGAGGAGGCTTGGGGTTTCCATGTGTAATCTATCTGCAGTGCACGAGCCTCTTCAGACTAGGCGGGGACTTCTGCCAAGATGTGGCTGGAAGTCTCTGCCTAGAGACGTGTCATAAGGTTGCAGCGCGCATCATGAACTCCTGGCCTAGCATGAGGAGGCTTGGAGTTTCAATATGTAATCTATATGGTGAGCACATGATTTAAACTATAGAATAAATTGGACAATGAGTCAGTCTTGCGGTTAATATTTTGTTTGTTTAAGATAGAAAGCAGCTCACACCATTTCCAGAATTCTGAAATTATTTTTATGATCTTAGTCTCTTTAAAATTTTGTGGTTTTATATGGAATCTATCCGTACAAGTGTAAGCTATATTTAAGATTTATATGACCTTTGTGATGCTATGTAACAGTCTTTTCTTGCACAAAGCTTACATAATTATTCTGAATAGTGACAAAATGGGGAGATTTATAGGAGAATGCTGTGTGTTTCATATTGTTAGAGAAAATAAAACTGCAAAAAGTAGACTCAAAGGAGAAAATTCAATAAAACATGAAGTGGCCATCAGGGATGTTACTGGCCGAAAAATTCCATCAAAGGTTGATGTAAGTTTCTTTTTTATAGTGGCCCATATGGACACTTAGGCTTTTGCTGAACAGGATGGATGTGATGATATAAAGTTTATAAACATATGACGCTTTTTTACCATGTATTTGCCTACTAACCAGTACCAGACTGGAACTGAAATTCAGTCTGTTTGAAAGCACATCGGCCCACTTGCTGAGCGATGAATGTGAAATATGAAAGAAGTCTTGTGGGTTATGGATGATTGTATATCACAATGACAGAATACAAACAGTCAGTCATCAAATAATAACACCATACAAGGGAAAAATAATACCATCACACCATGACTATCACATAGTGACCGAATAATTCTACCATAATGGTCATTGACAAAAAACACTGTACCAAGACCAATATTATTATGAATAGTGCAATATATGACACTGATAGATCATAACCCCATATTATCACCATGTATAATAGTAATTATACTAATATAATAATCATTGACAAATTACTGTTCTAAGACTGATAATATCAGATACTGACCACAGAGCGATAGATATCAGTTCTACACAGGTATCTTAAGGAGCATAAAAGTATATACAATAAAGATAAATCCAGTGACTTAGTGTTGCCATCTTTAATTGGAGTCATTCACTTTCCCTTTTCTTCTCCATTTGGCCCAGACTGTCAAGATGACTTCTATCCATGTTTGGTCTCTGAAGAATTTAACACATACATATCTTTGAGTGATTTATTTTCCAGCAACCTCCACACTTTTCCTCTCCTTTGCTATACCATCCATATTGCTCTAGACAGTAATACTGCCCCATTCTAGTGCTAAACACAGTATTATTACCCCCATTTTGCGCCCAATACAATAATAGTGTCTCACACCCCATGCCTCCAAATAATAATGTCTTATCTGTGCCTCCATATAATATTAGTGCCCTCTTTCAGTTTCCAGATATTAATACTGCCCTTCTGTGCTTCTACATGGTAATAATGATAATATAAACTGAAACTCACTTCACTCTGCTCCCATGCTAACTAGTGGTGTCCTCTTCATCTTCACTGTTTTTTGTAGCCTGGCAAAGCTGTAAGAGTAAGCAAAATCATTGCACCACCTGACAACCCCTAGCTGGCCCTGGCCTCTGGCATGCCACAGACCTGAAACAGCCTGTAGCTTGTGAGGTGATGGAGTGGTGGAGCAGGGAGCCTACGGCTCTTGGTTTTGCCACCATTTTAAACGTTGTCCACATTCTGAGGACAAAGATACCATTATAAGTAATGCATCCCACTGCCAGGCAGGCCCATCTAGCCAGATGGGCAGTCTAAGCCCACTTAGATTAATGCTTTATGTATAGTGTATACTTTTATGCTCAGGCAGTGTCACCCTCGAGTGTGACATCCCTGCGAAGACACTCTTCAAGAACAATTTGTTGGAATTTTGAGTGGAGAAGCTGAATAATCTATCGCAAGAAGATGACTTCTTGCCTGTTAATCCTCCATTAATGCCAGTTAGATTAACTCTTTGCCTGATGAATAGAATAGTTATGTACCATTTTTTAATACAGTTTATGAATATGCATTGTAAAAATTTGGTACACTGCCATTTTGCCATTGGGTAATGTTCTTCAAACTAATCATGCTATAGGCCAAAATGCTGAAGTATGATGTCATATTTCAACAACAATCATATTAGTGTTAAATATGGCTTTTAATGGAAACCTTCTATAGTCATTTGGTGAGCAAAGTTGTTAAACATACATGTAAGGGCATGCGGTAGAGGCATTGGTGCTCTTAGGCCCCCTTCACATATATGTGTCTCTGACACGTATCCACACGTACCCATTATAACCTATTTTCACATGGACCATGTGTCCCAGTGACCCACACATTGACATGTACATTTTTTTCCAGCAGCACGACTGACAAGGGCCAATAAAAGTCCATGGGTCCGTGTAAAAACGTACAGCACACGGATGACATCTATGTGCCGTCTGTGTGACACGTACCAGAATAGAATGCAGAACAGAAATGACTGATTTTTATGTGTTAAAGATGTGCAAAGATGTAGATAGATAGCTAAATATATCTAGATAGATAAATAGATATCCATGAGATATAGAATTTGTGCCTTGCATGTGTAGCTTAAAGGAAATGTATTAATAAATAAATAAATTAAAAAAAATGACATGGATTCCCCCCATATTTAGTGACGAGAAAAGGTAAAGCGGACAGCTGAGAGCTGATATCAGGCTGGGAAGGTCCATGGTTATTGGGCCTTTCCCAGCCTAAAATACCAGCTGCACCAGAGGTGGAGCATCACATGAGATGCTTCAATTCTGCCACTTCGCCTTGGCTCTTCTCAATGCCCTGGTGCGTTGGCAATCGGGGTAATGGAGGTTATGGTTGATGACAGTTGGAAATTGTCCAAAAACACAACTGACATCAAGCCCTGGTGCTATTAATGGAGAGGTGTCTATCAGACATCCCCATTACTAGCCCAGGAAAAAAATAATAACACACACAAAAAATACTTTATTTCAATAGATACTCACCGACACTTTCCCTAATTCACCACTTTATTTTAAAAAAAAATCCCACGCAGGACCAGCGTAGTCCAGCGAATCTGACATAGTCCAGAGAATGGAAACCTGAAAAGAACATTCACACAAAACAGAGAGATAAAGCAAAGACACTATCCCTCGTTCATCACTTTTTAAAAAAAAAAAAAAAGTTACCATGCAGGCCTGACGTAGTCAAAGCTCATCCGACATACTCCATAGTCCATCGAATCCTCGTTCTGACGCTACATAGTGTTTGCAAACAGCCACTTCTTGATCATGCTTCGCTGCGCGAAACCCGGCAACTCTGAAGAGCGGTGACACTATTGATGGCCGTCTCATACGTTTTTTTTAAGCGGACATGTTAAGGGGGCCTTATGGTGAACTAGTTTTGCTAGAATGTGAAATCTAATTATGGCATCTCTTGGTTGCTGTCTAGCTAAAATCTGTAAGTCAGATAGTTGCAGGATCTTAAATAGGTACTTGCTTCATATAAAATCTAAAGTAATTGTTGTGGTCTTCTTGTGCTTGTGTAAATTTGTGGTCATTTAATGCTTAATGGAAAAAATTCATATAAATGTCAGATTCTGTGGTTTTGTGGGAATTTTTCTTAACTGGTGGTGGGTACAGTATATTTCATACCCCAAATTCATGGTCTTCTTCCTTTAAACCTGAGCGTTATGTTGACATGGTATAGGCCTGCATTCACTCTGTACCTCTGAAACTTTTACCTTAACATATTTTTTTTTAAAGTAAAAGTGACTTTATTTTTGTCATGATTCATATTGGATTTAATATCACACAACTTTAGAGCTTAAATGGGTCGATAGTAGTGTACAAACCAGAAGCTGGTTATTTGCCATTTTCTTCAATGCTTTAATGCATCTACTCTGTTCTTCCATTGTAATTGTAATATAACAAACTGAGCACAATGTCGCCACATCTCAGAAATGGAAGAAATTGTAAATGGTAAATTTTCACTAGAATGATTTATCACAGGGGCAAACACACTCCTAATTACATAGTTCAAGCTGTAATAATGTCCTAATGATCAAAGATTACTCCCTTAGTTCGGTATGTTCAAATCCTATATCTGTTTGCTGCACAATTTTCTAAAAGTACGCATAGATCTTATATAGCCTTTAATTACATTCTTAAATGGTGAGCGTGCATATGTTTTAAAGGGGGAAAATGGAATAAGTCTATTGGTGGCAGCAGGGCCGGCTCCAGGTTTTTCTGGGCCCCGGGCGAAAGAGTTGTGACACCCCAGGGGTCTGGTTGTCACAGTGATAGAGATATTACGTCTGAGAGCAGGTGGGAGGTCCTTTGGTCAGGGATCCTGTGCATGCCACACCTCCTGCCCAGCCTTGGGAGGGGAAGAACTTCCCCTGTATAAACCCGGGGCTGAGGCAGGGTTAGTGGGTCCAGGAAGAGTAGAGACAAGAGCAGCATAGGAAGCAGCGGAGTCACAAGGAGTCAGGGGCTGGCAGCTAAAGAGCTCGCCCTGACTAAGAAGATTCTTTACCGGACCCGGAGTCCGAGGCTGTGGGGACTAACTTCTACCCAGCAGCAGAATCCGTCAGGCAGGGGATTTCAGGTCCCCTGGCCCAGAAGCCCGAAGGCCCGGTCACACGCGTGGGACCAGCACCGCCATCGTGGAGCGGAAGCCATTAGAAGGCCCCGAGTCACCGGCCATACGGGTGAGCACCACACGGTACACTCAGGGACGTGGGCTACTTACATCAGCTTCTAGCAAGGTAGCCAGAAGAGTACAGTCAGCTTGGGAGGCCTACAACTACGCCTGGCCAGGGGAGATCCCATCTGCTCAAGGACTGACCAGGCCCCGTTCGCTAGCAAGTACTCCGGGAGGGTCTATCGTTGTTACCAGTAAAGACCCTGAACGCTACCATACCGTCTCTGAGTGGTTCCTGCTACCCCCATCATCCACGTCGGCTGCCCTGAGGCCATACCCCTCCCGTTGGGGGTTATACTATCACGCTGCACCATCCTTCCACCGGCCTCAGCGGTCTGCCCTGCAGCAGCAGCCCCCTGGCTGCATTCAACGGGTGGCGTAGTCATCAACCATTTTCTACCGCTAACAGACTGCCGTCCAGTTTGACTCCCTGGGCCCGGACCGGGTCACCGCCACGAGACTACAACCCTAAACAGATCCGGCTCCGGGTAAGCTCCCGCGTGCGCAACGCAGCGCGACACAGGCCCAGGGGCGCGTCAACTTTGGCGTAGTCGGCAGGATCACGTGCCCGCAACCACCGGGTACTGCGTGCCTGAAAAGCAAAGACTGTTCAAACTTACCAGTGGTGAAGATTCCCGCCATCGGTGAAGATTCCCGCCATCCGGCGCCATCTTCAGCCTTCTTCCCGCCATCGGTGAAGTTTCCCGCCATCCGGCGCCATCTTCAGCCTTCTTCCCGCCATCCGTGGAGTTTTCCCGCCATTGGACGCCATCTTGAGGACGCCGCGCGGGAAGAAGAGGGGCGTGGACTCCGAAAGCGCGCGAGAACTGAAGCCCCGCCTCACGTCCGGACGTTGCGTAAGGTCCTGGAAGGAGCCCAGCAGACGCCGACGTCACAGGAGCGCGACGGAAGGTCCTCAACCCTGACGATCCACTGCGGAGCCGCGGCCTACGGAACAGGATCATCGCAAGGTAGGCCACGGTCCACTAGGGGGGAGGAAGATGTCGGATACGGAGGAGAGCTCCACTGCCTCAACCCCCGCCAGCGCTACCGCTGTTGCAGTTATGCCCTTCACCATGCCCTATATCCCGGGAGCAGCTTGGCTACCCCAGTACTCAGGGGAGTCACATACCCTGCATGACTTTAGAGAAAAGCTGGATAGCCTCTTCCAGGTGTACCCCCTCACAGAAGAGCAAAAAGTGAGCATCCTGGTGGCCCAACTAACTGGGGCAGCCAAAAGGGAAGTAAAATCCTGGCCACCTGGGAGGAAGACTGTCGCAGGGATACTAACCCGGCTGAAGGACACCTTTGATACCCGCACCTCAGCCGAGATTAAACTTAGATTCTACGGGTGCAAGCAGCGAGCGCATGAGAGTATAAGGGACTATGCACTCAACCTACAAGAGGCCCTGAGGGCCATTAAGCAGACCGACCCTAATGGAGTGGGAAACGAGGACAGGCTGTTGACCGAACAATTTATAGAGGGTTTATATTGCAATGCCCACCGCACCCAGTTGCGGGCAATGGCCTTACAGGACCCTCATCTAGAATTTGCACAGTTCAAGGACAGAGCCATCCGGGTGCTCCGAGAACCGGCACCAGGTGGCGTTGTGACCCACAGACGCCCCACTACCACTTACTACCAGGAGGCGGCGCCCTTGTCAGCAGGGCCTGTGGGAGCTGATGCGCAGGCTTTGGACAATGACCCGGCTCCAGACCTACACCATCAGGTCCAAGAGCTAGCTAAAAGCGTTGCTGCGCTAACCCGAACTGTGCAGTCTTTACAGGTTTCCACTCCAGGGAAGATCCAGCTGGCATCCGGACCGGAGGACATCCCGTGGCGTCGACCAAGGAGGACCCCACCGGCCAGAGGAAGACCCAGTGACCGATACAGCGAGGACGGACGACCCATCTGCCGCCGCTGCAATCAACCCGGACATATGGAAAGGTACTGTTCTTTAAACGGGCACAACCTGGGGTAGAGGGCCAACCCCCAGGAAAAAGATCACCAGGCCCATCGAACTGGCGCGACAGATATGTGGGAGGACGTCCAGTCTTGCCTGTGGTACTGGATGGCATTCCCATGAGTGCCCTACTGGACACCGGGTCACAGGTCACCACCATCCCGTACGTGCTCTTCAAGCAGTACTGGAATGACTCGGATATTACCCGCTACCCTGACGACGACTTGAGTATCATCGCCAGCAATGGTCAGCCAGTGCCACAGATCGGATTTAAAGAGGTGACCATCAAAATTGGTAGAGTCGAACTGGCCGCACAGGGACTGATCATTGTAGATATTGACAAACATGAGAGTCACCCAAAAATAACTCTAGGAACTAATGTAATTGAAAATTGTCTTGCAGAGGTGATTTTCCTTTTACAGCAGGTTGCCAAGAATGCCAGCTCCGGCGAGCAGCGGGTGCTCCAGAAAGAGATCCGGGCACTGATGCAACGGCAACAAGTGGAACTCTCCGGCGGTGAGATTGGTAGCGTAAGAATGTGTGACCCTTTTCCTATTGCCATGCCCCCAAAAAGTGAAATGATGATTTGGTGCCGGGCAGCTATTGGTCTGAGAGGTAGAGATTACCAGGCAATGGTAGAACCAGTTTACTCAGACAGTAGGCCCACCATTTTGACAGCACGGGGGGTGGTCAATGTACGCCATGGGAGGGTGCCCGTTCGCATAATAAATATCGGGGAGAGGGAAGTGTACCTGCCCCGGTATGCCACGCTAGCCAAATTATATACCACTAATCAAAATTCTATACAATCTGTGGAACCCTTGCCTCCATCTCACCCGGAGGAAGGTAACGGCTCTAAGAAAGACATGGAGGACTGGTGTCAGCAACTACATCTGGGTACTGACTCCACTCCCTCACACCAGAAACAAGGAGTCTATCGGGTGGTTCAAGAGTATGAGAGAGTGTTTAGTAAACACCCGTTAGACTTCGGGCGAGTCAAGGGGGTAGAACACCGCATCCCCACGGGAGATCATCCTCCCATAAAAGAGAGGTATCGACCCGTACCCCCTGCACATTACCAACACGCCAAGGGGATGCTTAGAGACATGAAGGAGGCTGGGGTAATCCGGGATAGCTGTAGCCCCTGGGCAGCCCCACTAGTTTTAGTCAAAAAGAAAGACAACACCATGAGGATGTGTGTAGATTACCGGAAAATCAACCGTATCACACACAAGGATGCGTACCCCTTACCAAGGATAGAGGAGTCATTGGCTGCTTTAAGATCTGCTAACTTCTTCTCTACCTTGGATCTCACTAGCGGGTACTGGCAGGTTCCTGTAGCAGAGGCGGACCGGGAGAAGACCGCATTCACCACCCCGATGGGACTTAGCGAGTTCACCTGCATGCCGTTCGGACTCTGCAACGCCCCAGGAACCTTCCAACGATTAATGGAGTGCTGTCTGGGCCACAGAAACTTCGAGACGGTCCTGTTGTACCTGGACGATGTCATCGTATACTCCAAAACTTATGAGGACCACCTGAAACACCTGGCGGAGGTGTTCGAAGCTCTGGCGAGTTACGGCCTAAAGGTGAAACCCTCCAAGTGTCACCTCCTGAAACCAAAGGTGCAATACCTGGGACACGTGGTGAGCGCTGACGGAGTGGCTCCCGACCCCGATAAGATCACCGCAATTAAGGGATGGCCAAGCCCCTCCAGCGTAAAAGAAGTGCGGCAGTTCCTAGGGTTGGTAGGCTACTACCGAAGGTTTATTCCCGGTTTCACCAAAAAGGCAGCACCTATGCAGGACCTCCTGATAGGCCAGTCCCGGAAGGCCAAGAACCAGAAGCCGCCCTTCAAATGGGAAAAGCTAGAAGAAGAGTCCTTCCGCCAGCTGAAGATGGCCCTCACGGGGGATGAAATCTTGGCGTACCCGGACTATAGCCAGCCCTTCATCCTCTACACCGACGCCAGTAACATCGGGCTAGGAGCCGTACTGTCCCAGATTCAGCAGGGGAGAGAACGAGTAATCTCCTATGCCAGCCGAAAACTGCGACCCACCGAAAGGAACCCCGAAAATTACAGCTCATTTAAGCTAGAGTTCCTGGCCGTGGTATGGGCAGTCACCGAGCGCTTTAGGCATTACCTCGCTTCTTCCCGGTTCACCGTATACACGGATAACAACCCGCTGACACACCTGGACACGGCAAGACTCGGTGCCCTGGAGCAGAGGTGGATGGCCCGTCTGTCCAACTACGAGTTCACAATTAAATACCGGGCAGGGCGCTCCAATACCAACGCGGACGCCCTGTCCAGGATGCCCAACCTGCCGGACGGAGGAGAAGATCCGGAGGGACTGGAAGAAGTTGAACTCCCTGCGTTCCACCGTCATGGGACTATCCAGTATTCCCACCGGGTAAGGAGTAAGCAGGCTGCTACGTTGAACCCCTTACCTCACTACAACTGGGCGGAAACGCAAGACAGCGACCCTGCCGTCCGACTGGTGAAGGAGATGCTGACTCGCCCGGAGGCTAGCCTGGAATCAGACGCTCCAGAGGAAGCCAAACAACTATGGGCAGAGAAGAGTCGACTGTTCCTTTACAAGGGGAAGTTGTGCCGCAGAATGGTTAACTCCAGGACGCATGAACTACTCTGGCAAGTAGTGGTGCCACGAAGAGACGCAGCCATGGTGATGGAGGCATACCACGACGGAGCTGGACACTTCGGGTGGAAAAAGCTGGAGTTCCTGCTGCGCGAGCGGTTCCACTGGGTAGGCATGAGGGGAACCATCGAGAAGTGGTGCAGAGACTGTGGCCCGTGCAATCTGAGAAGGAAGGACCGGGCCAGCCAGAAGACTCCCCTGCAGTCCATCGTCACCCGGCAACCGTTGGAACTGGTAGCCTTGGATCATGTAAAACTGACCCCCAGCAGAAGTGGCTACGTCTACGCGTTAACCATCGTGGATCATTACTCCCGGTTTCTGGTTGTCGTCCCCGTCAAGGACTTAACGGCTCGAACAGCAGCTAGAGCCTTCCAGCAGCACTTTTGCCGTCCACACGGGTACCCGGACCAAGTGCTGACGGACCAGGGACCTGCCTTTGAAGCGGAGGTCTTCCAGGAATTCTGCAATCTGTATGGCTGCCGGAAGATAAGGACGACACCCTACCATCCGCAAACTAATGGACTTTGTGAGAAAATGAACCAGGTGGTAATGGATCTTCTAAAAACGTTGCCCCTGGAAGAACGCAGTCTGTGGCCTGAGAAGTTGCCCGATCTGGTGGACCTATACAACCACATCCCGGTAGGTTCCACCAACTGTACCCCGGCTTATCTAATGAGGGCAAGACCTGGTAAGTTACCTGTTGACCTGGAAATGGGAGTCCTGACGCCCGAGGACACTTCACCAGAAACGGACTGGGACACAGAGAGGCAGCAGCAGTACCGGAAAGTACAGGAGAGCGTGGAGCGAAGTCTCTGTCAGGCTAGGGAAAGACAAGAGAAGACTTACAACCAGTATGCTCCCGCTGTTCCCCTGGTACCCGGAGAGCAGGTCTTGAAGAGGAAGAGACGGCTCCACAAGTTGGACGACCAGTGGGAGAAGGACCCGTACACCGTACTGCCCTCAAGCCACGAGAACCCGAAGGTCTGTACCATCAGTAAAGACGGAGGGGAAACCACAGCCATTGTATCCCGGGACCACCTGAAGAAGTGCCCCGAACAACTGAGGAACCCTGAGGAGGAACAGGAAGACCATCGACCCGTGGAAGAAAGGGAAGATATGGTTAGTACCGTGCTCGGGGACTTCCCTCGGTCTTGGACTCAAGTCAATGGTGCAGTTGTGGTACCCGTACTCACCTTCCTCCAACCATCATCCCAAGAACCTACGGAGCAACGGGTAGAGCTGGAAGAGCAGCCGGTCCAGGAGGCAGAAGACTCCACCCAAGCGGAACAGGAGAATCCACCCTCTGCTTATAGTGAGCCTGCCGTACCCCTAGTGAGACAAAGAGCCGGTAGACAGCTGCCCAGTTTACCCTTGACAGCTCCTACACCCTGTAGTTCAGGGCCAGACAGTCAGCTCCGTAGGTCCACTAGGGCCACTAGAGGCCAGTTACCCGCACGTTGGAGGATCTAAATGTTTAAGTTGTTTTACAATGTTTACCTGTTTATTGTTGCTTGTGTGTAATTTTGTGTTTCTAGTTGTTTTTAGGAGTCTTCGGTGGATTTACCGGGAATCCTTTGTATATAGTTGGAGCGTAACCCAGGATGGACTAGAGACTGTTAAGGACTCGGGGTAGGACAGACCCCTACCTGGTTACGTCTCCCTGTGTTGGTGAAATGGACACCTTTGCTTTTCTTCAAAGACTGCACCCGGTTGCAGACATCCGTGACCATCTTATTGTGTTTCCTTATTGTATTTTATTGTTCTTTGATATACCTTGTTATATTTTTCTAAAAAGTGTTTAGTCCCGGAGTACTAAATTTCACTAGGGGGGAGTGTGACACCCCAGGGGTCTGGTTGTCACAGTGATAGAGATATTACGTCTGAGAGCAGGTGGGAGGTCCTTTGGTCAGGGATCCTGTGCATGCCACACCTCCTGCCCAGCCTTGGGAGGGGAAGAACTTCCCCTGTATAAACCCGGGGCTGAGGCAGGGTTAGTGGGTCCAGGAAGAGTAGAGACAAGAGCAGCATAGGAAGCAGCGGAGTCACAAGGAGTCAGGGGCTGGCAGCTAAAGAGCTCGCCCTGACTAAGAAGATTCTTTACCGGACCCGGAGTCCGAGGCTGTGGGGACTAACTTCTACCCAGCAGCAGAATCCGTCAGGCAGGGGATTTCAGGTCCCCTGGCCCAGAAGCCCGAAGGCCCGGTCACACGCGTGGGACCAGCACCGCCATCGTGGAGCGGAAGCCATTAGAAGGCCCCGAGTCACCGGCCATACGGGTGAGCACCACACGGTACACTCAGGGACGTGGGCTACTTACATCAGCTTCTAGCAAGGTAGCCAGAAGAGTACAGTCAGCTTGGGAGGCCTACAACTACGCCTGGCCAGGGGAGATCCCATCTGCTCAAGGACTGACCAGGCCCCGTTCGCTAGCAAGTACTCCGGGAGGGTCTATCGTTGTTACCAGTAAAGACCCTGAACGCTACCATACCGTCTCTGAGTGGTTCCTGCTACCCCCATCATCCACGTCGGCTGCCCTGAGGCCATACCCCTCCCGTTGGGGGTTATACTATCACGCTGCACCATCCTTCCACCGGCCTCAGCGGTCTGCCCTGCAGCAGCAGCCCCCTGGCTGCATTCAACGGGTGGCGTAGTCATCAACCATTTTCTACCGCTAACAGACTGCCGTCCAGTTTGACTCCCTGGGCCCGGACCGGGTCACCGCCACGAGACTACAACCCTAAACAGATCCGGCTCCGGGTAAGCTCCCGCGTGCGCAACGCAGCGCGACACAGGCCCAGGGGCGCGTCAGAGTCTCAGTGGGCCCCTTTAACACATACCACGATTCATGATGCAGAGATACAGCGGAGAAATATATATATAGTACAATGCAAAGATTTCACTTCTTACATTACATGAGTGATATCTATTGTAAATTCCACAATAGCTCAGAAACCGGTGAATCGCTCCACACAGAATACTGGCCCCCATACAAGGCTCCATACGGAATACTGGCCCCCATATAACGCTTCATACAGGATACTGGCCCCCATATAACGCTCCACACAGAATACTGGCCCCCATATAACGCTCCATACAGGATACTGGCCCCCATATAACGCTCCACACAGAATACTGGCCCCATATAAGGCTCCATACGGAATACTGGCCCCCATATAAGGCTCCATACGGAATACTGGCCCCCATATAACGCTTCATACAGGATACTGGCCCCCATATAACGCTCCACACAGAATACTGGCCCCCATATAACGCTCCATACAGGATACTGGCCCCCATATAACGCTCCACACAGAATACTGGTCCCCATATAACGCTCCACACAGAATACTGGCCCCCATATAAGGCTCCATACGGAATACTGGCCCCCATATAAGGCTCCATGCGGAATACTGGCCTCCATATAAGGCTCCATATGGAATACTGGCCCCCATATAAGGCTCCATACAGAATACCGGCCCCCATATAACGCTCCATTCAGGATACTGGTCCTCTTATAAAACTCCATACAGGATACTGGCCCCCATATAACGCTCCATACAGGATACTGGTCCCCTAATAAAACTCCATACAGGATACTGGCCCCCATATAACGCTCCATACAGGATACCGGTCCCCTATATAACGCTCCATACAGGATACCGGTCCCCTTATAACGCTCCATACAGGATACCGGTCCCCTTATAACTCTCCATACAGGATACTGGCCCCCATATAATGCCGCATGCAGGCTGTTATCCCCCACATAATGCCCCATACAGGCCCCCCCCCTTTTAATGCTCCATGCAGGCTGTTACCCCCCACATAATGCCCCATACAGGCTGCCCCCCCTTATAATGCTCCATGCAGGCTGCCCCCCCCTTTATAATGCCCCATGCAGGATGTCCCCCCCCCTTTATAATGCCCCATGCAGGATGCCCCCCCTTCTCTTTATAATGCCCCATGCAGGCTGTCCCCCCCCTTTATAATGCCCCATGCAGGATGCCCCCCCCTTATCTTTATAAAGCCCCATGCAGGCTGTCCCCCCCCTCTATATAATGCCCCATGCAGGATGTCCCCCCCCTTTATAATGCCCCATGCAGGATGCCCCCCCCTTCTCTTTATAATGCCCCATGCAGGCTGTCCCCCCCCTCTATATAATGCCCCATGCAGGATGTCCCCCCCCCTCTTTATAATGCCCCATGCAGGCTGTCCCCCCCCCTTCTCTTTATAATGCCCCATGCAGGCTGTCCCCCCCCTCTATATAATGCCCCATGCAGGCTGTCCCCCCCCCTCTATATAATGCCCCATGCAGGATGTCCCCCCCCTCTATATAATGCCCCATGCAGGATGCCCCCCCCCCTTTATAATGCCCCATGCAGGATGCCCCCCCCCTTCTCTTTATAATGCCCCATGCAGGCTGTCCCCCCCCCTCTATATAATGCCCCATGCCTCCATACATTAAAAAAAAAAATCAAATACTCACCTCCCTCCTCCTCACCTGCTACCTGCTGCCCGCTGCCCGCCGCTCGGCTCCGAACTCCAGCATTGTCGGTGTCTTCCCGCTCAGCGCTCCCTGTGACGACTCAGGGGAAGGCGCGGTGTAAAGACGTCACCGCGCCCTCTGACCTGAGACGTCACAGGGAGCGCAGAGCAGGAAGACAGCGGATCTGCGGAGGCACGGGGAGAGGTAAGTATCGGGCTGCCGGGGCCCTGAGCAAGCGGCGGAGGAGGGCGGGCGCTGGCACCGCTCTCCTCTGCCCATAGCCCAGCGGGGTGCGCGACCGCCAGTGGGCCCCTCTGCCTGCTCAGGGCCCCGGCATTTGCCCGGGTGCGCCGGGTGCTGACGCCGGCCCTGGGTGGCAGTTTCTCTTCTGCAGAGACAAAAGGATCTGATGTTATGATTCAATATGTCCGATTCCCTGAAACAACGTGGACATTCACGTGTAAGGCTTAGTGCCCACGATGCAGAAATGAAGCAGAAATTTTCCTGAGCATTTCTGCATCTCCTTGGCAGAAAAACGCATGCATTTTTTACATGCGTTTTTTACATTCGTTTTTTACGCGTATTTGCATGCGTATTTGCCATGCGTTTTTCCAAATAATTGTATAGGCAAATACGCATGCAGAAACGCACAAGAATTGGTCATGTCCGTATTTTTTCTGTGAGTAAAATCTGAGCAGAAAAAATCCTGACCATGTGCACAGAACTTGAGAATGTCATAGGAAGTCATGGGATAAGGTATGCAATGTTTTTCTGGAGCGTTTACGCGCTGCAAATACGCACCAAAAAACGCACAAAAAACGCAACGTGGGCACACAGCCTAAGGCTATGTGCCCACGTAGCAGATTTGATGCAGAGCGTTTTTGCCTCTCTCTGGCAGAGAGAAGCGTTTTTTCAGCGTTTTTACATGCGTTTTCGCATGCGTTTTTTTCTAGCAGTTTTCCAAGCGATTTTGAAAAAGTGCTTGAAGTTGGTCACACAATATAAATCCATGCAACCGGCATGTAAAAAAAAGAGTAAAAAATAGTAAAAATAGTAATAGTAATAGTAATACTGTAGTAAAAAAAAGAAAATTAAAATGTTAAAAATAAAAAAAAACCTGTATACTCACCTCTCCGGTCTCCTCCAGTCTGCTCCCGGCCGCGTCCTCTCTCCTTGCCGTCCCGCAGTGTACTGTCAGGACCTGCGGTGACGTCATTTAGTCAGCTGATGGTCACTCGACCATCACCTGACCGCCGACGTCAGCGGTCGCGTGACCATCAGGTGACTAAATGACGTCACCGCAGATCTTGACAGTACACTGCGGGATGGCAAGGAGAGAGGACGTGGCCGGGAGCAGACCAGGGGCCACCGGAGAGGTGAATATACAGGTTTTGTTTATTTTTAACTTTTTTAATTCTTTTTTTCACCGCGTGGTAGCCGGGATGAAGAGGAGTTGTAGTCTCCTCTTCATCCCGGGTACCACACGCACCACGGTTATGCTGCAAATTCGCGGCCATTGAATTTAATTGAATCGCAGCAAATCCACATATACCTGAGGGTTTGCTGCATTTCAATGTTCCTCAATGGCTGCGAATTTGCAGCACAATCGCGGTAGAAATGGTCATGCTGCGTTTTGTAACGCAATGCGAATTCGGCACGCAAATTAGCACATCATGTGCACAGCACATCCGAATTCACATTGCTTTGCATGGCAGACTGTTTTACAAGCGTTTTCGCGGCGTTTTCACAGCCGCAAAAACGCTGCAAAAACACTACGTGGGCACATGTCCTAACAGCTTTAGAAATAATCTTAATTAAAAATCTTTATTCATTTGTGTGTACAGCTGCTGTACAGACTGATATGTTTCAATGGTAATAGACTACAAACAAACCCTATGTAGTCATATTGCCATATTTACTGATAACCTTCAAAATTTAGGTTAGTTACAGATGAGGGAATCTGCTGACATGATTTTAGCAGATTGCTTGAATTTAGTAGGGAAATTTGATTCACCTCAAAGTTAATCAGTGCAAATTGAACTTTCGTTTTTATGCTTTGGACTCTGTCTGGGTGTAAAAAAATAAAATAATACTCACCTAGCTGCTCACCACCACAGCTCCATCTGGCCTCTTCTTTTCTCCTTTCTCTGGTGCACAAAGTCCTCTTCAAACATCATCACCCTTCTCCAGGGTGTCTAGTAGGCCTCTGACATCCTGGCATATGGCCATGAATAAGCCTTGGGTGACGCAATTCAATTTGCCTCAAGCAAATTTACTCATCTCTACCTTGTAAGAATTAGAGCACTTCTTGTTTCATTTTAAGACTTTAGAGTAAAAAAATATTGATTTTGAAGGTGAATTTTCCCTTTTACTGTAAAATATTTTAATACTGTAATAGTGCAAGCAGTAAATACTTGGAATGTTAACCCCCAAGAAATAATCATGCAAGTAGATGATTTATAATAGTATAAAACGTAATCAATTTTATTAAGTTCATTAAATAACAGTGTAATGCTTGACTCCGCCCCCCAAGGAAGCCCAACACAAGAAACATGCGTCGGGGCGACGCTACAAACATGCACTTGACATCTAGCAGTATGGGTAAGCATTACACTGTTATTAAAGTTTAGATACTAGGGATTGAGCTTGACTATACTTTCTTTTCAAATCAGCTTACTATCTTTACAATGAATTATGAAACTGATTCTTGATAACTATGTTTTGACATATACATTATACATTGTTCCTTAGGCTATGTGCCCACGATGCAGAAATACTCAGGATTTTTTCCTGAGCGTTTCTGCATCTCCCTGACAGAAAAACCAGCAGCCAACCAACAGAATGTTGGGCAGAATGTTGGGCAGCAACCAACAGAATGTTTTTTAACAGGGAAAAATGCAAAGTACTACATCTGGGCAATAAAAATGAAAAAAGCATATACAGAATGGGAGGAATAGAGCTAAGAAACAGTACATGTGAAAAAGACTTAGGTATACTAATAGATCATAGACTGAACATGAGTCAACAGTGTGATGCAGCAGCAAAAAAGGCAAATACAATTCTGGGATGTATTAACAGAAGCATACAGTCTAGATCACGTGAAGTCATTATCGGTCTTTACTCCTCTTTGGTCAGACCTCATCTGGAATACTGTGTACAGTTTTGGGCATCACATTTTAAAAAAGACATCGACAAACTGGAGCAAGTTCAAAGAAGAGCGACCAGAATGGTGACTGGTCTGCAAACCATGTCCTATGAGGAACGGTTGCAGGATTTGGGAATGTTTAGCTTGCAAAAAAGAAGACTGAGAGGAGACTTAATAGCTGTCTACAAATATGTCAAGGGCTGTCACATTGTAGAAGGATCATCTTTATTCTCATTTTCACAAGGAAAGACTAGAAGCAATGGGATGAAACTAAATGGGAGGAGACACAGATTAGATATTAGAAAAAACTTTTTGACAGTTAGGGTGATCAATGAGTGGAACAGGCTGCCACGAGAGGTGGTGAGTTCCCCTTCAATGGACGTCTTCAAACAGAGGCTGGACAGACATCTGTCTGAGATGATTTAGTGAATCCTGCTTTGAGCAGGGGGTTGGACCAGATGACCCAGGAGGTCCCTTCCAACTCTACCATTCTATGATTCTATGAAAAACCGCATGCGGATTGTACATGCGGATTGTACATGCATTTTCCTGCCAGGGACATGCGGAAGTGAAGCGTTCTTCACATGCTTTTCCGCATGCGGGTTGTCAAGCGCTTTCCAAGCGATTTTAGCATCAATTGGAAAGTGCTTGTCAACTTAGTCACACTATATAAATCCATGCAAACGGCATGGATTTATATAGTGTGACCGAGAGAATGTCAAAAAATAAAAAAATAAATCTATACTTACCTTCCGATGGCCCACGCTATCTTGCTTCACCGTCCCGGCTGCCGGCAGCGGTAGACTGAAGGACCTGCCAACGTCAGCGTCGCGTGACCTGTCACATGACTCTGACGTCAGCGCAGGTCCTTCAGTACATCGCGAACAGCCGGCAAGCAAGGAGGAGTGCAGCACGGGCCGCCAGAAGGTAAGTATATATTTATTTTTTATTTTATTCCTTTTTTTTACAGTTTCTATGGTACCCAGGTCCGGAGGAGAGTCTCCTCTCCTCTAGACCTGGGTACCATCCGCACATTAGAACGCATGGATTGCGCATCTACATATACAGTGATGCGTAATCCATGCGATCTAATGCAAGTCAATGGCGGCGAAAACGCAGCACTTCCGCAAAATAATTGGTAGTGCTGCGTTTTTTTCCGCAATGATAATCCGCAGCGGAAATTTCCGCAGAATGTGCACAGCACATGCGGATTATCATTGGGGAACATGGCAGGCCTTCTACCATGCGTTTTTTAAGCGTTTCTGCAGCGTTTTTGCCACTGCGGAAATGCTTAAAAAAACGCATCGTGGGCACATAGCCTTAAGCTGGCTGTCACTATAGAGTCCTATGCAGGGACAATATTCTATTTTTTCTGTGCATGCTCGTTATCCCTTCCTTTATTGCTACCCTACAATTATACTCCCCATGGCCACCTGCCCCTTTCGTTTGTCTATTGTATCCTCACCTCATATCCCATTTGTAGTTATCTATTACTTGTATTTTAATGAATTTATTAAAATTGGTTATGTTTTATACTATTATAAATCATCTACTTGTATGATTATTTCTTTGGGGTTAACACTCCAAGTATTTATATGATTGGATATCTAGGGAGTAAAACCCCTCTCTCCCCTCTTGGGACTATGATATTTGTTTATATCCATTGTGATGGTATTGTAAATAGTGCAAGCAGTGTAGTTACTGCATTTGAGTTTGGATTACATTAGAGATCCTGAAACATACTCTAATGATTTTTTTTTCTATATTAAAGAAGTACTCCTATAAAAATTTGAATCCGTTTAATACATTGCAATCATCATATTATATAGCAATGCATACTTACAATTGCTCATTTTGCCTTTCTATCCAGCTAATTCTTCTCCTTTCCATTAAGTCTATGACATCCCATAATTAGAAGCTGACTAGCTGAATCCTTCTAAGCTCTATGTAGAAAGAGAGGTCAATTTCCCCTGTATGTGTCATGAGTAGTGTTGAGCCACCCCCGTAGTGTTCGAGTTCGGTTCGGTTCGTCGAACACCCGTGTGTTCGCCGAACTGTTCGTCGAACTGTTCGTCGAACACCTTCGAACACCGTTAAAACCAATGGCAGGCAAACAAAAACACATAGAAACACATAGAAAACACCTTCAAAGGTGTCCAAAAGCTGACAAACTGCTCAGAAGACACAACTAACACATGGAAAAGTGACAAGTACATATAGTCATGCGAAAAGAAAAGAGGTGGAGGAGTAAAAGGAGGGGGAGACACAGATATAGGCATGTCATGCCCTTCTAAAATCCAAAAAGTGAGAAGCCGACACGGCCAGTCCGTTGCCTGCCCGTGCCACCTCTGTGTCGCCGGGTTTGTGCCAGAGCCGCGGTGGACCCTGACGGCCAGCCCCCCTATCCCAATACTGGTGCCTGTCCGCCGGTGGGTCGAGGCCCCCCACGGTGGGGGGGGGGAGTAACATCTGCAGAAGAAAGACCATCTTCCAGCCAAACTAAGATGTCGACTTCTTTTCGTGGACAATGTGATACGATCCCATTCTTACGGACACGCCCATCGCTACAAATTCTAAATGAGGCACAAAAACAGCAGGTGCTTCAACGGATATCAAGTGCTCCTTCAAGTGGGCTCTCCATCACCTCAATTTCAACATCACAAATACTCCAGTCCTCAGAGGTGTCACCCCAATCGCACTTGCTTCCTCACAGCTCCCAAGTCTCCAGCTGCCCGTCTGAGTATGGGGTAGCACAGATGGTTGAGTCTGCACAGCTGTTTACTCATACTATAGCCTGGGAAACGGAGGTCTGCTCCAGAGCTTCTGTTAATCCAGATGAGGAAATGATCTGATCTGATGCCCAGAATCTTTATAAGTCGGATCCAGGACCAGATGAAGAAGGTTCTGAGCATAATGTAGACCCTTATTCCCAAACTGTAACTCCTGTTGGTGGAGACAATGATGAAGACGATGATGAGACTCAAATACCTGATTGGAGCGACAACTTGACTTTTCGGTCAGGGCAGGAAGAGGTTGGCTCTGAGGACGACGGGTGTGATAACACACAGGGTGATGATGACGAGGTTGGAGATCCCACTTACTGTCAACCCACAGTCAGCCAGTCGATGAGGTCAGCAGAGGAGGTGGAGGAGGATGTGACTAGCCCTGGGGATG
The DNA here is from genome assembly GCF_046119375.1 of Phyllobates terribilis. NCBI lineage: Eukaryota > Metazoa > Chordata > Amphibia > Anura > Dendrobatidae > Phyllobates > Phyllobates terribilis. The sequence continues at coordinate 417,409,014 of NW_027362762.1, read as the reverse complement.
GGGATGACTCGGTACCCGGGCATTTGCCTGGCCTTGGGGATGTCGCGGTGGTCGGCTCCCTGGCCCGTACCCTGGGGTCTCTCTTTAAAAGGGTGGAAAATTGTTAATTTTATAAGAGTTCATGACGCCACCTGTGGTATCTGGTGACAAGCACCAGCGCTGCAGCAGTCCACTGAGGCCGGTGATAAGGCAGCTCGATGGTATAGCTCCCCACAGGTGGACCTAGGTCTCAGGGCAGCGTATGCAGGGGGAATGCAGGACAGGCGAGACCCAGCTGGGTCAGAGCAAGAATGGGAACGGACACGGTAGTCACTTCAGTACCTTTTACTGGTGGAAATTCAGGCACATCCCGGAGCACTGTAGGGTGAAGGGTGCATATCAGGATCCTCCCCAATGAGCGGGTGTAGGGCCTCCTGTTTCTTGCCTCTGCGTAGTAAGTTTCTGTCCTGCCTGGAGCTAGGCCTAACTTTGTCTCTGTCCTGCGCTGGCTGACCTTGTGGTAGGGCCTTCTCTTGGAGTTCACGCTCCCAGTATGCGGGGCCTAAGCGTCTCCTGGCTCTGTTACATATCAGCACCTTAGCGATCCTGGGACTTGAAGTTCTTCAGGGATTCCGGTTATGCCTTACTGGGTCATAGAGATACCGGTAAGCTCGGATCCTGTGTCCGGTAAATGCTTCGGGGTGAGCTGGTTAAGCTCCTCTGCCCCTTATGTACTAACTCGCCACTCGCCTTCGGCCTACTCGGGCCCTCACTAGGCTATACACACTAGCGGCAGCTTGCCACGCTTCACTGATCTTACGGCATCGGCACACCTTAAGCTCTATCTGGGGTCCTGAATCTAGCAAGCAGGAGCCTCGTGCTCCACTGCTGAACTATTAACTGCGTTCTCTAGACTAGACTGAGCTCCACTGCAGACTGACCTCTCTTAGGCTTCTCTACTGCAGGAACTCTTCAGAGGAACTGAACTGCCTAGCTCCACCTTCCCTATTTATATCCCTAACGGGCTCCCTCTGCTGGTCTGAGGTGGAAGGTGGAGATGTGTGAATGTTTATGGGGGCCTCTTGTGGAGGATTCCATCAATGCACTCTTCTAGGATCTGTGATACCAAGCGCAGCGGGGCATCACAGATGCTATTGACGACGAGGTTAGGTTGCGCCTTCCTGAACAGAGACGGAGTACTGGAAGCACGTCAACAACTGCATCCTCAACCACAACTCTGCCTCTGACCACAAGTCGTAGTGGCTGTTCAGGTCACATGGGCTCTAAGCCTTGCATAGCCTGGGCATTTATTCAGATCGATAAGGATGACCCAACTCGTGTTATCTGTAATATTTGTCAGCAAAAGCTAAGTAGAGGCCAAAAAATCCATAGTTTGAGTACTTCATGCATGTACCGTCACATGGATATGAAGCATAAGTTGCAGTGGGAAGCTCACTGTGCTACAATGCGGCCTAGCCGGCTGGGCCAACCACCGTCTGCCCCATCTTGTGCATCCGCAGCCTCTTCATCCTCTGTGACTGGGGGGACAGCAGTCACACATGTTTTTGGACGCAGACCTGCCACCTCTTTACCCGCAACAGCCAGTGTGATTGGCAGGTCGTCAGTTCATTGGGAAGTGGAAACACCTGCTAGTGTTGAGCGCTCTCCGACATCGAGAGCACCACCTTTGGATCAAGGCAACCTAACATGTCCGCCTGCATCTTCCTCACAGACCGGCAGTTTGCCGGGGACACCCTACTCAACACCGTCTAAGCACAACAGCCAGCCCTCGGTCCCTCAGATGTGGAAAAGTAAAAGACCATTTCCTCCTAGCCATGAGAAAGCTAAGAGGTTGAATTTCACCATCTGCAAGCTGTTGGCTACAGAAATGCTGCCTTTCCACCTGGAGGACACAGAGGATTTTCAAGACCTTATGTCCGTCACAGTACCCCAGTACCAGATGCCCAGTCGGCACTACTTCTCAAAGAAAGGTGTGCCTGCGCTCCACTAGCATGTCGCACACAACATCACCGCTTCTTTGAGAAACTCTGTGTGTGACAGGGTGCACTTCGCCACAGACACTTGGACGAGAAGGCATAGACAGGGGCGTTACATGTCGCTGACTGGGCACTGGGTAACTATGGTGACAGCAGGACAAGGGGCTGCTGTCCAAGTCTTACCGTCCCCACGAGTTGTGCGTCAATCCTCTTTATCTCGAAGTTCCTCCACTGCTTCTGCCTCCTCAACCTCCTCTCGGTCCTCCACCTGCACCCAAAGCCTGTCTGGTAATGCCACCTGCTTTCTAACTGCGCAGAAGGAATCCTGCACACCTCCTTACTATGCTGGCAGCAGGGCTCAACGGCATCAGTGTTTACTTTGAAATGTCTGGGAAATGTGAGTCACACAGCTGAGGAGTTGTGGTCAGCTCTGGAGACCCAGTTTCATGAAAGGTTGTCTCCACTGGACCTGCAACCAGGGAAGGCCATGTGCGACAATGCTGCAAACCTGGGTGCGGCACTTCTCCGGGGCAATGTCACACACGTGCCTTGTATGGCTCACGTGTTGAACCTGGTTGTCCAGCAATTTTTAGCCCACTATCCCGGACTAGATGGCCTTCTGCAGAGGGCACGGTCGCTGTGTGCTCACTTCCGCCGTTCGCATCCCGCAGTTCAACGACTTACATCTCTACAGAAGTCGTTGGGCCTGCCAGTTCACCGGCTGAAATGCGATGTGCCGACACGGTGGAATTCAACTCTGCACATGTTGCAGCGACTGTGGCAGCACCGACAAGCCCTGGTGCAATACGTTCTGACGTATAGCCTGGGCCAACGAGATCCAGAGGTGGGGCAAATCACGCTGCAGGAGTGGTCTCAGATCAGGGACCTATGAAGTTGACGCGCCCCCTGGGCCATGGGGTACCCTGAGCCGGGCCAGTAGACGCTGGGGGTTGTAGTCACTGTGGCGGTGACCCAGTCCGTGACCCAGGGCGGTCAATCCAAGGGTAATTTGTATATATGGATTTTATAATGTCCGACTACGCCACCTGTGGAGTGCGGCCAAAGGGTCCGTCGCTGCGGAACAGTCCTCTGAAGCTGGTGGTTTTGCAGCAACGGTATTATTACTCACCACAGGAAGAGTGTAGCTTCAGGGCAGTGTGGGTGGATGATGGTGGTTGTAGTGCAGGGAGTCAGTAATGAACACAGAGTCCGTGTGATGCCGTCTCAAGATATTACTCACAGTTGTTGTAGTCCAGATTACAGGTACCAGAGCAATCTCCCCCGTCATGCTGTGCATACTCAGTGAGGGGCTCAGTCCACCCCCAGATAGCTATGGAGTACTTAGCAGGACCCCCTTCTGTGTGTCCTTTCTCTGGCCTTCTCCCTGCACCTCACACCCAGTGACACTTCTATCCGGTATCCTCGGGCCTTGGCGGGTGACGTGTGTTCCGTCCCCTGGGTCCTATGTGGCTACCTTCTTAGTGAGACTGGTGTGGACTTTGGCCTGCAGTACATGAAATGCAGCAGCCTCCGTTTTCTAGTTGAGCCTTGCTGTTTCTCCGCTAGTTGAGGGACCGGTTCCCCTTATCTGGCCTGACCCCTCTACCTCCTGGTAGCAGCGGGAGTACGGGTGGCCTTCTGCACGGCCCGTAGCCGTAGGGTCCCTTCGGTTCCTGGAGCCTTCCAGCTCCCACTCCTCTCTTCTCTCCTTCAGTCCTGGGCCTCCCAGGCTAGGCCCGCTTCCGGAGCAGAGCTCATGCCTAGTCTCTGCTCCTGTCACTTTTCCTCCTCTGTCTGGCTTGATCTTTCTAAGATGGCTTCCTATTTATACTCTCCTTGTCATGTGCTCCCCTAAGCTGCTCCCCTAAGCACCCACTACATAGGACCCTCAAACCAGCTAGGGACCTGGGACTGTGCTCTCCCTTAGGAGCAATCTCGCCCTACCCCCACTGCGGGTTTGTGTTGGATGCAGGAGTCAGGGTCCCGAGCCATACGCCTTCCTTACCTGAGGGTGAGATACCACACCTCTGGGTGAGATGCAGTAACTCTGTGGCGACTGAACCCTCAGTGGCGCCACACACCCTTCTGCACAGTTTTGAAATGGCGACGAAGATGTTTAGTGCTGACGACGATGCCATTATCAGCATGACTATTCCGGTGATTTACATGCTGGAGCACACATTAAACAGAATTCAGAGTCAGGTGGTGGGACAAGAGGAGGTGGAGGAAGTAGAGGAGGAGTCGTATGCGGAAGGGATAACATCTCCAAGGTCCAGACGGTTGGCAGCACCAAGGCGGCAGGCATGGGAGGGTGGGGGAGAGGGATTAACCAGGGCGCATGGTAGCAGCCAAACTGTTGAGGAAGGTGCAGGAGCCGAGGAAGAAGTGGGGGACGAACTGGCGATGGGCATGGAAGACTCATCAGATGAGGGAGACCTTGATCACATTTCTGTTGTGCGAGGTTGGAGGGAGAGGGCAGAGGAAGGAAGCATGATTCTTACCTCGCTACCAACACAACAAGGACTTGGTACTTCTGGATGCGCAAGACACATGAGTGCCTTCTTGCTGCACTACCTGCAACATGACCCCCGGATTGTCAGAATTCGAAGTAATCCCGACTACTGGGTTGCCACACTCTTAGATCCCCGGTACAAAAGTATATTTGCCGAAATAATTCCTGCCATAAAAAGGTATTGACGAATGCAGGAGTATCTGCAGACGCTGTTGCAGAATCTTACATGTGCTTTTCCACAAAACACCAGTGGTGCACGTAGTGAATCTCACAGTTCTAACTTGCCAACGGTGGGACTGTCGAGTCTTCATCACTCAAACAGTAACAGTAACACAGTATCTGCTGGTAACAGCAATTTTGTGGAATCGTTTCACCACTTTTTTAGACCATCCTTTGCAAGGCCACAGGAGACATGAAGTCTGACACATAGTCAATGCCTAGAGAGGATGGTACAGGAGAATCTCCAAGTGAACATCGAAGCCATGACTGTGTCACTGGACCCTTGCTCATTTTGGTATTCCAATCTGGAATAATCGCCGGAGCTCGCCACTCACGCCTTAGAGATCTTGTCATGCCATGCAGCCAGCGTTCTCTCTGAACGTGTGTTCAGCGCTGCTGGTGGTGTGCTGACAGATAAGCACACGCGGCTGTCCACTGAGAATGTAGACAGACTCACGTTCATAAAGATGAACAAATCATGGATTCGCAAGGACATTTCTACCCCTGTGTCATCCTTGGGAGACTAAAAGCTTGGGGATTTGGTAAAATCACCTCACCAACCATTTTAAGCAACAGTGGGGCAATTGATGCCACTTAACCCTAGAACGCATGACCATAAAAATCTACACTTTCACATACCTGGGGCCCTTTAGGCCCGTGTGCAAATAACATGGAATAACTCAAACTCAAATGACAAACAACTATATACATGAAGAATACCTAGAGTTTCAAAATTCTAACTAAAGTAATCTTGCAGAAAATAGAAAGCAATTAACTGGGCGGGCCTGCAAGGCCACAGGTATGCGTTCTAGGGTTAAGTGGTGTCTGTGCCACAATTTTGGGAGTCCCCTTGCTGTGTCTTACGTGACGTTGGCATCGTCAATTCCAGGTGGGTTGGGTCGCACCCCCCCCCCTTTTAACTGTAAGAAACTACATACACTATGGCTTGGGGTAACACAGATGGTTGAGTCTGAAGAGCTGTTTACTCAGAGGTCTGCTCCAAATCTTCAGTGTCTGCTAGTCAGCGTAGAATTTTTAACTGCATCTAGCCTAGGCAATACTTTGGGCGTAGTAGCCCAGCTGCGAGGCAAGCTGCACCGCCTGTGTATCTAATAAGAATTTTTAAATGAATCTAGCCTAGGCAGACTGTGGGGACCCCCAACCAAACCCAGACGCTCAGCCCCCCTACCGCCCCCCTTTCATGGACAATACAATAATGTAACTCTTACAACTGGATGGGTGAGGATCAGTCACAGCTTTATTAACTCTTTATACTCATTCCATTAGAAAGGCATTTTATTTCTAAAATAATTCAGCTTGTTGCAGCATGCCCTGGGTCCCCACTCTGGCAAGTTGGCCAACAAGTGTAACTCTCCAACATGTCCTTTCTATTTCCAGGCCACGGAGGATCCAGCGTACTCGTATGCAGGACTCTGACCCCCATCCATCACTCTTAACGCTTGTTCCACTCCGTCCTGGAGTCCTGACAGGAATATGTCCAGTCCAATATCTATTAAGTGAACACCGTCGGGCCGTATGAGGCCTGCTTTATCTCCTTCCAGTTGTCGGTGTCGTATCACTACACTGCCTCTGTCTCTTCTAAATTTTGCCATCCGAATATTTATTACCCGCCTTGTCCATTCGATGGCCGTGATGTCTCGCGCACCTTGCCATACCGCTATCGGCACAATCTCTGACCATACTATAGCTAATTTTGTGAAAAATTCTCTGAAGCGCTCAGTGTCTAGTTTCATTATTGCCATTAGTTATGCGCTCTTGTGATGACCTAGTTTGTTTCCCCCGGGCCTGTATAACTAAGATGACCGGACCTCTTGCCTCTCTCCCTACCTTGATTACCTCCATTAGTACCTGTGGCCATAGCAGGCCTCTAATACCTCTCCAGTTGAAATATGTGTTATGAAACTCTAATTTCCTCCCGCCTGGGCGGACTTTCGCCCTTTTTTGTGCCCAATATATATACGAGTGGCCTATCACTCACACTGTTGGCTTAGCGTCACCTGTAAAAGAAACAAACCACGTTAGGATAACAAGTCCGGTCTTATGTATCTCGCCAAACACGTGAATCGCCATCTCCCTATCCTCTGAACTTCCGTTTCTGACAGTCCTGCTCTTGCTGCTTCCGTGGCCGCACCTATGCGAAATGAGTGTGTCCCGTAATCTTTGGGGTGGTTCCCTGCCGATGTTATGCATTTCTTAAATATAGCTTGGAACAGGTATCTTGATAATGGCGTTCCATCAATGTGTGATAGGAAGAAATTACTTTGTGATCTGATGGTTAGATATGTTTTTACTATTGTTACCCGACTCAGTGTACCGTTTGTGGGTTGTAGAAGTACCCAAGTACCCCTGCCCGCTGGATCCGTTTTCGATTGGTGTATGCGTAGATGTATTGCATTATTGGCTATGACTACGTCCTGGTGTAATAAGCCTCCACTGGTGGTAATTTTGGATTGAGGGACTAATTCGCTTATACATAGCGCCCCGAAGAAGGCGATCACAAATGCAGTAGACATTAGTGTTGCTTCAAATTGTGAGTGTCATGTTAATGGTGTTAGGGATATGATGTGAGAAATCAGTTTTAGTGACACGGGACGGGACGTCTACATTCCTGACTTGGCTGACCCCTTTTCCACCCTTTTATGGATTGTCTGATGATGAATCTTTGTCACATCTCCCCAATTCAGTAGTTGGAAGTGAAATGCTACTTCGGTCAGTCACCGCTGCGCTGACGCTCCTGATATGCCCCTCATCATTAGCTGGTGGAGAAATTCTATGGTGACTTGTGATCTGGCTTGTTCACATTGGTCAGCTCGTCTGCCTGCTACTAGTCGTGTCCACTCTTCCCATGCCTTACCGTATGCTTGCCATGTTGACGGGGCAACTGACGCTCTGATTAATGGCATCAACTATTCGCCACTAGATCCCATAGGGAGGGTGGGCAACTGTTGCCCGATGGGTGGGCGTTGTGGAAGAGCTCTGTGAAAATCTGCAAATTGAATTGTTATAAAGCGTTAGCAGCAGCTTTATACCCCTCAGCATAGTGGCTAGCGCGGACCCATACATTGTGTTTTAGGCACAGGAATGCTAGCCTGCGTAGTAGGCCTAGCACTGGGAGAGACGATGATGCCATCTTATTAATGCAGTGCGCTAGGCTGGTGTTTTGTGTTATGAAGCGTATATTTTTGTTAGCCAGGTGCGCGCCCCATATTTCTATTGCTACCACTATTGGGAAAAATTATTTTCAGGGCTAGATGCAGCTAAAAATTATTATTAATTTCAAAGCTGGTGGAGCTTGGTATAGATGGCCTAATACAATGAGTCCCACACACTGCTAGAAGCCCAAATATTTTTTCAGAGCTAGATGCAGATAAAAATTATTTTTAATTTGCAACCTGATGGAGGTCAGTATAGATGAACTAATAGACCCAGTCCCACACACTGCTAGAAGCCCAAATATTTTTTCAGAGCTAGATGCAGAAAAAAATTGTGTTCAATTTGCAGCCTGATGGAGGTCAGTATAGATGGACTAATAGAACAAGTCCCACTCACTGCTAGAAGCCCAAATATTTTTTCAGAGCTAGATGCAGAAAAAAATGATATTCAATTTGCAACCTGATGGAGGTCAGTATAGATGGACTAATAGACCAAGTCCCACACACTGCTAGAAGCCCAAATACTTTTTCAGAGCTAGATGCAGATAAAAATTATTTTTAATTTGCAACCTGATGGAGATCAGTATAGATGGACTAATAGACCAAGTCCCACACACTGCTAGAAGCCCAAACATTTTTTCAGAAGTAGATGCAGAAAAAAATGATATTCAATTTGCAACCTGATGGAGGTCAGTATAGATGGACTAATAGAACAAGTCCCACACACTGCTAGAAGGCCAAATATTTTTTCAGAGCTAGATGCAGATAAAAATTATTTTTAATTTGCAACCTGATGGAGATCAGTATAGATGGACTAATAGACCAAGTCCCACACACTGCTAGAAGCCCAAACATTTTTTCAGAAGTAGATGCAGAAAAAAATGATATTCAATTTGCAACCTGATGGAGGTCAGTATAGATGGACTAATAGAACAAGTCCCACACACTGCTAGAAGGCCAAATATTTTTTCAGAGCTAGATGCAGATAAAAATTATTTTTAATTTGCAACCTGATGGAGATCAGTATAGATGGACTAATAGACCAAGTCCCACACACTGCTAGAAGCCCAAACATTTTTTCAGAAGTAGATGCAGAAAAAAATGATATTCAATTTGCAACCTGATGGAGGTCAGTATAGATGGACTAATAGAACAAGTCCCACACACTGCTAGAAGGCCAAATATTTTTTCAGAGGTAGATGCAGATAAAAATTATTTTTAATTTGCAGCCTGATGGAGGTCAGTATAGATGGACTAATAGAGAAAGTCCCACACACTGCTAGAAGGCCAAATATTTTTTCAGAGCTAGATGCAGACAAAAAATTATTTTTAATTTGCAACCTGATGGAAGTCAGTATAGATGGACTAATAGACCAAGTCCCACACACTGCTAGAAGCCCAAATATTTTTTCAGAGCTAGATGCAGAAAAAAATTATATTCAGTTTGCAACCTGATGGAGGTCAGTATAGATGGACTAATAGAATGATGCTATGCCCAAAAGATTTTACTTCACTAGGTGCAGTAAAAAAATTGGTATTCTATACACAGGTGGTATATCTTGCAACACAGATAGGCTACTCCACTGACTAACACACTCTGCAATAGGCCAAAAAGGATTAGCTTTGCTAGATTCAGCCAAATGCTGTGAAAAAAACTTGCACAGCACTGGCACAGACCTGCCTGGCAAAAACTGATAGGAACTGATGTAACCTAGTCCTGAAAAGGACTCCAATTACAATTAGTCTTTACTCCCACAATCTATCTATTTAAGAGCACAGACCTGCTTGATAAAAGTCGTAGGAAATGCTGTAACCTAGTCCTTAAAAGGACTGCAATCACAACTATTCCCTACTCCCAAGCTATCTGTATATTTGTGCGAAAATTGGCTTGAAATTAACAAGGTATAGCGCACACAGCAACAGCGGTGCCGTCTAACACGCAGCTGCAGCAGTGAGAAAATGGTGGCGACGGGGAAAATGGCTTGGTCTTATAGGGCAAGGACATGTGACATACACTGCCAATCACACATGCCCTTGCTTGTGTGAAAAAAAGCACTTCGCTCCGTGTGTGCGCTGCTGATAGGCTGACAGATTGCACCTCCCCACTGCAAATGCGGGAAAGAGAAAAAAAAATGGAGATCTTCATTGTTCCTGCAGAGATCCATCCCCTGCCCCTCCCCCCGCCCCGCTGTACACTCAAACTGCGTATTAACATTAATTTTCATCATTACTGAGAAAAAATCCAGTTATGATTTTGGTGCATGAACAGTTATCGAACATAACCTCGAACAGCCGAATTTTTCTCAAATTGTTCGTGTTCGCCGACCGGCTCGAACACCGCCCAAAACAGCTCGAATTTGAGATTGGCGAACAGTTCGAGTAGAACAACGCTCATCTCTAGTCAGTATAGATGGACTAATAGAGAAAGTCCCACACACTGCTAGAAGGCCAAATATTTTTTCAGAGCTAGATGCAGATATAAATTATTTTTAATTTGCAACCTGATGGAGGTCAGTATAGATGGACTAATGGAGAAAGTCCCACACACTGCTAGAAGCCCAAACATTTTTTCAGAAGTAGATGCAGAAAAAAATGATATTCAATTTGCAACCTGATGGAGGTCAGTATAGATGGACTAATAGAACAAGTCCCACACACTGCTAGAAGGCCAAATATTTTTTCAGAGCTAGATGCAGATAAAAATTATTTTTAATTTGCAACCTGATGGAGATCAGTATAGATGGACTAATAGACCAAGTCCCACACACTGCTAGAAGCCCAAACATTTTTTCAGAAGTAGATGCAGAAAAAAATGATATTCAATTTGCAACCTGATGGAGGTCAGTATAGATGGACTAATAGAACAAGTCCCACACACTGCTAGAAGGCCAAATATTTTTTCAGAGGTAGATGCAGATAAAAATTATTTTTAATTTGCAGCCTGATGGAGGTCAGTATAGATGGACTAATAGAGAAAGTCCCACACACTGCTAGAAGGCCAAATATTTTTTCAGAGCTAGATGCAGACAAAAAATTATTTTTAATTTGCAACCTGATGGAGGTCAGTATAGATGGACTAATAGAGAAAGTCCCACACACTGCTAGAAGGCCAAATATTTTTTTCAGAGCTAGATGCAGATATAAATTATTTTTAATTTGCAACCTGATGGAGGTCAGTATAGATGGACTAATAGAGAAAGTCCCACACACTACTAGAAGGCCAAATATTTTTTCAGAGCTAGATGCAGAAAAAAATTATATTCAGTTTGCAACCTGATGGAGGTCAGTATAGATGGACTAATAGAACAAGTCCCACACACAGCTAGAAGGCCAAATATTTTTTCAGAGGTAGATGCAGATAAAAATTATTTTTAATTTGCAGCCTGATGGAGGTCAGTATAGATGGACTAATGGAGAAAGTCCCACACACTGCTAGAAGCCCAAATATTTTTTCAGAGCTAGATGCAGACAAAAAATTATTTTGAATTTGCAACGTGATGGAGGTCAGTATATATGGACTAATAGAACAAGTCCCACACACTGCTAGAAGGCCAAATATTTTTTCAGAGCTAGATGCAGAAAAAAATTATATTCAGTTTGCAACCTGATGGAGGTCAGTATAGATGGACTAATAGAACAAGTCCCACACACTGCTAGAAGCCCAAATATTTTTTCAGAGCTAGATGCAGAAAAAAATTATATTCAATTTGCAACCTGATGGAGGTCAGTATAGATGGACTAATAGAATGATGCTATGCCCAAAAGATTTTACTTCACTAGGTGCAGTAAAAAAATTAGTATTCTATACACAGGTGGTATGTCTTGCAACACAGATAGGCTACTCCACTGACTAACACACTCTGCAATAGGCCAAAAAGGATTAGCTTTGCTAGATTCAGCCAAATGCTGTGAAAAAAACTTGCACAGCACTGGCACAGACCTGCCTGGCAAAAACTGATAGGAACTGATGTAAGCTAGTCCTGAAAAGGACTGCAATTACAATTAGTCTTTACTCCCACAATCTATCTATTTAAGAGCACAGACCTGCCTGATAAAAGTCGTAGGAAATGCTGTAACCTAGTCCTTAAAAGGACTGCAATCACAACTATTCCCTACTCCCAAGCTATCTGTAGATTTGTGCGAAAATTGGCTTGAAATTAACAAGGTATAGCGCACACAGCAACTGCGGTGCCGTCTAACACGCAGCTGCAGCAGTGAGAAAATGGTGGCGACAGGGAAAATGGCTTGGTCTTATAGGGCAAGGACATGTGACATACACTGCCAATGACACATGCCCTTGCTTGTGTGAAAAAAAGCACTTCGCTCCGTGTGTGCGCTGCTGATAGGCTGACAGATTGCACCTCCCCACTGTAAATGTGGGAAAGAGAAAAAAAAATGGAGTTCTTCATTATTCCTGCAGAGATCCATCCCCTGCCCCTCCCCCCACCCCACTGTACACTCAAACTGCGTATTAACATTAATTTTCATCATTACTGAGAAAAAATCCAGTTATGATTTTGGTGCACGAACAGTTATCGAACATAACCTCGAACAGCCGAATTTTTCTCAAATCGTTCGTGTTCGCCGAACGGCTCAAACACCGCCCAAAACAGCTCGAATTTGAGATTGGCGAACAGTTCGAGTAGAACAACGCTCATCTCTAGTCATGAGTCACTGCAAATGTTAATGGCTGGGGGAAGAGGGAGCAGCTGAGTCAGGAGGTGAAGAGGGGGATGATAAATGCAGGAACAAGAAACTTATTTTTTCTACATAGAGCAGAGAAAAGAGAAGAATTAGCTGGGTAGAAGGGCAAAATGAGCAATTGTAATTACACATTACCATATAATATGATGATTCAATGTATTAAGAGGATAAAAAATTTGTTGGGAGTTCTTCTTTTAGTTCTAATATACTGTATACTTGTGAAATTTACTAAGTCAAATAATATGTAAGATCGATTATGTTAATAAGAGTGACAAACGTTTTAGTTCCTGATTCCATAGTGTCTCTACTCCATAGCATTAAAGTAGGTCATATCATTTTCTGTCCTCCAAAAACTTCTTTATCAACTAATAAAATCCTGTACATCTCAAATATGTTCGACTTTTTGATCCCAACTTCTCCACCTTAGAATTATTCTGCCGTAATACATTTTTCTGCTGTTGACTATTAAAGGCAACATATAACCTATTTTTTCTTTACAGATGTAGCAGACGCCAAGAGCTATTTGTGTAGGACAATGTCCAGTAGAATTTTCATGCAAGGCACATAACATAGACTTATTAGACTACCTTTGGCCCGATATACTATTTGGTAGCGTTGCAAAATTCTTTCTGTCAGCTGCTTTATCTTTGCTAATTGGAACCAGATACTGAAAGAAATTATTTTTTTTCCAATTTGATGTGTCCATCACTTATTGTCATTGGTGTTATCCTATAATAGAGGTCTTAACCTGTTTTTACCATTGATTGTAATCCAGCCTGTGATAATAATAAGATTTCTGAGAGGTCATCTTTCTAAAGCAGTAAGTATCAGCGTATTATGTTTAGCTGTCGGGTCGTAATCTGTCAAATGTCAGAATTGTTTTTAATACAGTGATATGAAAAATACAAGCAAATTGTAAATGATATTTTTGAACATAAAAAATTGACTGGAAGGGGTTTTTCACTTTCAATAAACCCTTGTTCCTCAATAGATATGTGTTTAAAAAATAGTTTTTTTTAACTTATCCTTCCCAGGTCCAACACTGAGCCTTGTTGCTGCTCCAGTGTCTGTTATTGTCTGCATTGCTCATGTCCCATCATCAGCGCTGCAGCCAATCAATGAGCTCAGTGGCTCTGCCTGAACAGATGGCTTGAGCTGCTGAACTCTAGTACTGTGGCCATGACATCAGTGCTGCAGACAATAACAGACAATAGGAGTAACAGTGGAGACTCAGCGCTGGACCTGGGAATGGTGAATAAACCATGGCTTATTTTTTTAAATCTTGAAAGCAGAAAACCCCATGAAACATTTGATTAACTTCTGACATCACATATTTTTCATACTGCCAAGTCTGATGCACTCATACTCTTTTGCTTACCCTTGGACTTTATACTGGATAGACTCTCTTATTTCAAGACAGTAGTTGACATTTTTGCATGAAATCTTCAATTTAAGGTAGTCTAACACAGAGAATAACCTTTGTCAATCAACTGACATGTGACTGTCCAAAGACAGTTTAATTTTGGTCATTTTTAGACTTTGGATATGCCAATGCTCTACAAAAACTACAACTCATGGAAAGTCAGTATACTTTCTGTATCGAAAATAATACGGGCAGCACATTGGCTCAATGGTTAGCGCTGGGGTCCTGGGTTCAAATCCCACCAAGGACAACATCTGCAAGGAGTTTGTATGTTCTCCCCATGTTTGTGTGGGTTTCCTCCGGGTTCTCCGGTTTCCTCCCACACTCCAAAGACATTCTGATAGGGAATCTAGATTGTGAGCACCAATGGGGACAATGATGATAATGTCTGTAAAGCGCTGTGGAATTAATGGTGCTATATAAGTGCGTAAAATAAATAATAAATAAAATAACATTAGTTTAGAAAATTACATTGATACCTCTTATAGCCAAGTACTATTTTATGTATGAGTAATGGGAGTTTGCCATGAAGACACAGGAGTAGCGGGTCTTGAAAGTGGGGATTTACAATTCTGTGTGAATAGTAAATTATAAATCTTCACTGAAAACATAAAAAGGCATTTGTAATTTTAGTCAAATATTTATAATATTTAAATAAAATAATACAAGAGCTACAATGAAGAAATAGTGTGAAATAATTAATTTAAAAAAATGTAAAAAAAAAAAAAGTTATCCCAAACTTTTCCATGAAACCTCACTTTATAAAAAAAATGATGTGTGGTTTCAATAAAAAAAGACTGCAAACATAACCGGCTACCATAGAAAATTTAATTCAAATAACCTTGACTTGAAGCATACTCTGCCTTAACAAGATATGTTTGTGTATCAGGGATGAAAAGACCGTCATTACCATAGCCTTAAGTATATGTTATGCTTATTAAGAGTTGAAAAAATTCTTGTATGCAGATGTGATGCCTAATGGCTATTCATTTAATCTCTTGCCACATAAGGCTAGACAATATTCTTTTTATATTTTCCTAAATAATCCATTCACCTGTTTGCAATTTAAAATAATATAAACTCAACATAATTAACTAAATACTGCCTAAACGTATGTTAAAAGAGGGAAACTCTCTGTGCTTTGGCAAAAAAGCATGTAGACCTCTAATTTATGAGCTACTTTAGATTACACAATATTTCATAGTGAACTACATTTTGCTGCCTTAGGGACTGGGGATATATACAGTACCCCTTATATGAACCACTGCTGGCAATATTTACACAGCATTCCCTCTTATTACTTATAATTAATTCCACAACTCTTCACAGCTTTCATCTCTGTCCCTATTAGCGCTGTAAGCGAACCTAAACTGTAAAGTTCGTGGTTCCTACCGAACATCTAGTTCTTAACCTAGTGCTAAACTCATAAACATGGACTTCTCCCGAAAGTCCATTTTAGTGTTCGGAGTTTCGGAAGGAGAGAGATGGGGAGGGAAAGAGAGACAACTAGCCCTTACTATGACTATTTTATAGCACCAAAGTTCAGGTCCCCATTGACCCGAACATCCACGGGTACGTTCGTTGAACCCAACGAACCCTAACATCCACGGGTACGTTCGTTGAACCCAGCGAACCCAAACATCCACAGGTATGCTCATTCCTACTCACAATCTAAGTTCCATATTATTATGTCTTAGAAGTGTGGGAGGAAACCCACGAAAACATGAGGAGAACATACAAACTCCTTGTAGAAGTTGTCCTTGGAGGATTTAAACTCAGAACCCAAGCGCTCCAAATCTAGCACAGAGTTAAAGCTAACCACTAAGCCACCTTGCTGCCCATGTGTTTAAATGTTGTACTTTTAGACAACTTAATCTCATCTGCTGGATAATGTGATGACTACACAATCTGTAAATCATAGTATTGAATAATTATATTGTCGTACCCAAAAAGTCACTTCTAAGTGCTGGCGTTTATGGAGTCTATTCATCAAGATTTGAGGTGTAAAACTGTTTGAAATGTTGCAAAAAATTTGCTCAAAAATTTTGTGACCTTTGGTGTTTCTACATCAATCCAGGCCAAGTTTGGACCAACTTTTGAAAAGTGGCTAGAATATGGCCGAAAAATGTAATGGCAAATTCATCATAATTTACATCACAAAAAGGCACAGAAGTAGCACCAGATTCATTAAGAGGTTCATGCCTCCTAATGAATTTGATGCATCTTACTCCAGAGTGCATTTCATTAAGACTGGCATGCAAAATGCCCTTCTTGATGAAACAGGACCTAAATTTCCCCATTCTGTCTTATTTTCTGTTAACTGCCTGATGAATAAGACATGAAGAAGAATTACTGGAAGTGGGGGTGATTCTTTGGCTCTGTACCCTGCTCTTCTATCAAACTACATAATAGAAAAAACAGAGGTGGAAAGTGCTAACCAGGGCTTCGATGTTGTTCTGGGTTATCTTGTACTCACATGGCAATTTGTTTT
The DNA here is from genome assembly GCF_046119375.1 of Phyllobates terribilis. Lineage (NCBI taxonomy): Eukaryota > Metazoa > Chordata > Amphibia > Anura > Dendrobatidae > Phyllobates > Phyllobates terribilis. The sequence goes on along the minus strand of NW_027362762.1, from coordinate 417,392,516 downwards.
TTTTAGGCGCAGCTATTAGTTATCCAGGATACAAAAATGTAAATATAAACTATACTTTAAGTTCTGCCAAATATTATAATAATTTCAAATAAAATGTTTGGAGATTAACCCTACAAATGTGACCATTGCAGCATTCAACTTCCCATTGTGTTGCCTTCTACCGGTCCTCATGAGTCTAGTTGAGTCAAGACCCTATGAGTCAAGAGTAGACCCTTTGATCATATCAGAACCTGGCTACTGCCGGGTTCAGACTTATCATGTAGTGTTTGCCTCTGATTGAAAATTATTTTTCAGCTACTGTAACTTAATATTGAAGTAAATGAAGCAGTATATGATTATACCAGAAATGTGGCGTTGTGTGACTGCTGCCAAGGCCTTGAGATGTGTTTTAATGCACAGCCTTTCATCTTTCCATTGCAACTTCAAAAACGTGTTTAATATTTCTGCCCAAGGACTTTTACAAATCATTTAATATGCCTGTGTGCTTTCTCACATTCATTTATACATTCTTAATTTATATTACATTAGTTGAACTCATACATTTTCTTTTGAAATATTTGTGGATACCTAGGTTGGAAGTGTTTTCATGGTTGATAATATTGTAATATTGGAAAATACATATTGTAGGATATTACTTATCCTCACTCAACAGTAGATTTTCTACATTTATTGTTAATTTACTATAATAAAAACTTTTACAGAAAACTTTAAAGGTGCCATTGCCACAAACAAACCCAGCCCCGAGATATGCTGTAATGTGCTATTCAGACAGCTTAGGTATGGACTTCTCTGATTTCACAATATAGGACACAATTTACAGCTACTGCTCTAATGACCCAACATAACAACATTATAGGGGTCTATTGGGTAAATATAATACGGGTGCAGAAATTTGTCAGTATTACGCTTGTCTGAAACTAGTATATAAATGTATTAATTTATATAACATTCTGATATATGAACTGAGTTACAAGGAGTTTAAGATCAAGAAATATCTAGTTTTTCATGCTTTTTCACTATCAGTGTTTGATCAATATTTTTTCTCAGGAGAGGGAGTCAAAACCAGGAGTGGGTGATAAATGCAGAATTGGTGACTTGTTTCTATTATACATTTTCTCTGATTGTTCCTCACCTGGTTTTGGCTCCCACTCCTGAGAAAAAATACTGACCAAATACTGATAATGGGGCTGTGGCCTTAAACGGAGTCTGCAAGTTCAAACTGTATAAAGCAGCCTTGTATGGGATACATAGCCTATAAAAATCACACATTTAGTGTTCTAATCGCTTCCTACATACTGCAGAAACTGAAGTTTAATTAAGTATGCTAATTAGGGTGGTTGGTGAACATTTCGCATGGCCAAGAGGCTCAGTGCACTGTTTTGTCCACTGGTTTTGCATGCCCCTGCCTCCCTCACTAGTTATTGACCGAGCTGGCTTGCCTGAGCACTCTCTGCAGCCATTGCTCGCTCCAGGCAAGTGAGCAGTGAGGAAGGCGGCCATGCAACACTCATGGGTGTAATAATGCGCTTAGCTTCTTTTCCACGCCAAGACTGCACCAACCATCCTACTTACCATGTTTGATTAAACTTCAGTCCTTCTTTCCCACAACACTATCTGTCGGGGTAGAGTAGGGAGCCTTCCGTACACATTAGGCTGTCAGTCGATTCCGTTGACATTGGTGTGTTTGGCCGATGTTAGTCTAATGTTTTGGGGTCCTTCTTGGTACCATAGTCTTCTATAACTTCTATGCTGTTGATCTGGCCATGATGGAAAGTGCCTCTATCCATCAATGGTAAACTCAATGAATAAATCATAAATAAATGTCTATTAATTTAGGTATTACTCAGTGCCTACCTTCCACTAATTCATCTTAACTATTCTCTTGCCTCCTATCAAACTGAAAATTATTCATATAAAAGAAAGTGATCCCTCAATGTAAAATATTAATTTGCTCTGTAACAACTATTGTAAGTTGAATATATGGAGTTCAGACTATAATTCTATGAAAAGACTTACATCAACGCTGCTACATGCCGCACACAAGCAGTATTCATATCTAAGCCTGTATGCGCATATGGATCACAGAAACCATATGAGGTAACCATAGAGTCAGAAGAATAGTCTTGTCAGGTCCTGCTGATGACTAGCAGAATAATTTAGCTCATTGGAGCAGTTGTATTTTTTTTTTCTGTTGCTTCTTATTTCGCCACCTATATTTATCAAGGTGCAAAAAAAGTCAAATTCTATCTCTAACATGGGATATCGCTTGTACTATAAAGGAGATTTAACATCACCACCTTATATTATAACTCTACATTGTGAATAATCATTATATAACATCACCATCTAATATCATAACAACTGCAAGGGCACAGTCAGACGTCCGTGTAACACGGACGATGATCGCATTGCGATGCTTGAACTGGCCATTGGCTCTCCTGACTTTAGTGTGACAGCTGCATATAAATCCATGCCGTCACACTCGAGTCAGAAGAGGCGATGGCCAGTCCAAGCATTGCGATGCGATCATTGTCCATGTTATACTGCCGTCTAGCTGTGCCCTAAGGAGGTATTAGGGCCTTTCAAATTGTTCATACATAACTTAATCGTGAGGTGATATGCATAGGGAGTCTACCTTTGGTGTTTGATGTTTTCCTCTAAGTATGTATGCTTTTTGCGTCTGTTTGTGTCAAATTGAGGTTTTGTGTCTGATGTGTTAAAGAGTCATGCACCAATCAGAGTTGTGTTTGCAGGTTTGGCTGATGAGCAATCAGGCAGGAACACTAAGAAGATTTGAGGTGCGGACACCCTGCATATTGTGGCATTGATCAGAGAGCTTGTTACAGTTTTCTGACCATCATCTATCTGCCAGCCCACTGCAATGGCCAGCCATCACCATGTGGGCTCCACTCAGGGGCCCCTGAGTAAACTCAGAGGCCCTGTATAATGGTCAAAGTGTGAAGGCCAGAGCTCCCCTGGGACGTGCTGGATGGCGTGGCTAGTGCAAAGTCGTTCTGCGTAAAACCTGACAACTAAAACATAGTAAGGGAATAATTATATCATACCGATAATTACCAAACACAACTCTTCAAACACCAATATTACCATCAATATTCAATATAAAAGGCATACACCCCACTATACTGTGGGCTTTTGTTGTATTTTGATGCTGTGTTTCTACATTCTGGCATTTTTTGCTACGTTGCCCTTTTTGAGAGGGTGAATTAATCTGCTTTAACCAAAAATCTATCAAGAAATTATTACACTAAATTGAGACAAAAATGTGTGCACGTCTATTTTGGCACACCTGTTCACATTGTTGTATTGGAGACACATACACGTCACACTGATATTAGTTGCTGTATTAGCCTATTTGACTGTCACGTGTACCGTACCTAGCATTTCTGGTTGACTCCATATTTTTGTAGGGTTGGCCAAGAAGAATGTTAAAGAAAAATGTGGCAATGGAAATGGATGTGGTAGAAAAACAGAAAAAACTCCCAACTCCCTAACAAACAAGCAATCCCTGCATGTGTCGCAGCTGTCTAAAAGCCGCGACACATGCAGCCGCGGCAGATCAAACTTAGATACCGAGCACGCCGCAAATACTCGGCGAGCACCCGAGCATGCTTGTTTAAAGGGTTAAATAAAAAGATGACTATCAGATAGCCATGGCTCTTGACCCTTACTTTAAAAGCAAAATGGGGGAATTTTTTCCAGTTTCTGAAAGAGAGACCAAATTGACGTATTATAATGATAAGCTATGCTACCTGCGCTGCAAAGCTTTCTCTGAGTGGCTAGTTGCAGACTACACAACTAACTAACCCCTCTCTGGTTCCCGCAGACCCAACATTCCCCTGTCTGTGAACAAGTAGCCGAGGCTGAACAAAAAGTTAAAGTATATGTGACATAGTGGACCAGATGTTTTTCTGCCATTTCGACAACCTGATGCAGTTCAGCAAACAGAGATGCTGCAGCTGAACAGCCAAAATCAGTCGTACCTAGATGTTGACCTTTTTCAGAAGGATATCTTCTTGAGCCTCATGAGCATTGATTTCTAGCTCAGCAGATTAGACCATTGGAAAGAACTAACCCAGTTTTCTATGCCTGAACTATCATGTTCAGCCTCCAGTTTACTGTCAGAGAGGGTATTCAGTGCAGTCGGTGGCTTTGCCCACCCAAGTAGACCAGATTAACCGATGCAAGCTTGGAAAACTTTTCATTTGTCAAAATGAATCAGGCATCAATCACCATACAATCTCACTGCTGACTGTACTTTCTCTGTCTTTTACATTTTTCTGTTGCTGATAGTTTCTACATTAATTTTTCACTTCTAGTTTAGAAGTCATTACCTTCTTTTTCAAAACAGCTAACTTGCTACTGCTCCCTAAATAAAGGGATAATTTTCTGGTTTGTTTGTGAGAACGCTATCGCTACTTCATTTATAGATGATATTTTAAATACCTTATGTGAAAAAGCCATGGTTTCTTCCATTTTGCACTGCCTATGTATAAAAGCCAGAAAAGCTGCAATTTACCCCCAACAAGGGATTATTTTTGGACCATTTTATAAAATTTCAATAGTCTAAAAAGTTTGACAGTGTAGTGTGTTGTTAAATAGGCTGTTGGTTACTAGTATTTATCATTCGTCTTCTCCCTGCCATATAGCTTGGGATCACTTGAACACTAATAGAGTGTTATGCACATCTTTTCTGGGCAATTAGAGGCTTTACATTATCGACTTTTGTGGCTAATTTATTTGGCGTAAATCAATTTTTTAAAGTTATACTGGAAAATTATAATTTCAAAAGATTCACTCACTCTCCTTATCACCTACTCTGTGGATAAACATATCTTACATTCTTAGTCCAAACACTTTAAATACAAAGCCTGTATTAGTGACATTGACTTTATTCTTAAATCAATTTAAATCAATGGAAACATTCATTTATACTATATAGTTTCCAATATGTTACAAATGTAGATATAATTGTCATAAGGATAGTTTTGTTTTGTTTGCAAAAGCATGAAGCCTACGCTGCCATCAGTGTCACAACACATTAATGCATGCATATTTTCCACAGCCTAAATTTACAGTGATATAAAAGTTGTTGACAGCAAAGTCTGGTGCTACCTTCATATTTCACAATGCATTATATGCTTATATAATTGAAGAATGATCAGACAGCAGAAGGATTTAGTATAACCCTTTAGGCTTTTACACAAATTCCAAAAGTATTTGTATATCATTATTAAGAGTGATTCTGGAATTGCATTTTTTTTTCTAATAAAACATTCTTCACTATAGTTTTTCTTGTCTTTGGGTCTATGTGTATTGGTAACATTTTACATTGTACAAAATATATAATCTGAAAATACACACACTTACCCACCTTGGCATGCTATTAATGAGTTTATCAGGATTCGAGGAATGTCCTGCCACACTAAATGCACTTGGGCATGCAAATCATCAAGATCCACGGCTGGCAGCCCCCTTTGAAGTTGCCAGCCCATGACGTCCTTGATGTGCCTGATGGGAGACAAGTTCAGAGATGCTGAAGACCATGGTAGGACGTTTAAGCCATACAAGTTGCCCACAATATTACAAGCCTGGCTTTCTCAAATCTTCATTGTGTTGCACACGTAGTCTCCAGATCTTTTTCTGGCAATCATTGCACTCAAAACAAAAGCCGGACTCATCACTGAAGAAGATAGACCTCCATTCCAGCCTCCATTGAGCATAACTGGGACGTCATTGGACAACATTTGCAGAGGGACCTGCAAACAGTGGATATTGATAATTTGCGTACCCAATTGCATTCAGCATGACAGAACATACCTCAAGCAGCCATTAATAAACTCATTGATAGAAAACCGCAGCATATGGAAGTGCATGTATTTTTGCATGTTGTACTCATACTCAATAATGAATACATTGAGATCTTTTAATTTTTTTTTTCATTTTTTCATCATTTGCATATTAATAACATGTTTGTCGATCTTGTGATTTTCATAACCATGACTATTCTTTCTTGGTGTTGCAATTTCAATGTTGAGGAGTGTATTTCCCCGTCTGACCAATCTCACTAATATTGTGTTATAATGACAAATTGCATCACAATAATGATATCTTTGCTATAACTGATAAATGGAAATTTCATCCATACATTATTACATTCTGTATTCCAAGGTTTTCATTTTTTTTCTTTTAGGCAAACTAAACTTTTAATTTTTTACTTCAGTATTATTTTCAAGAACAGCATATTTAGCATTTGCGAGAAAACACTAAGATATTGTATTACTAAAATCAATAGATACAGTGGGGAAAAAAAAGTATTTAGTCAGCCACCAATTGTGCAAGTTCTCCCACTTAAAAAGATGAGAGAGGCCTGTAATTGATCATAGAATCATAGAATCATAGAATGGTGGAGTTGGAAGGGACCTCCTGGGTCATCTGGTCCAACCCCCTGCTCAAAGCAGGATTCACTAAATCATCTCAGACAGATGTCTGTCCAGCCTCTGTTTGAAGACGTCCATTGAAGGGGAACTCACCACCTCTCGTGGCAGCCTGTTCCACTCATTAATCACCCTAACTGTCAAAAAGTTTTTTCTAATATCTAATCTGTGTCTCCTCCCATTTAGTTTCATCCCATTGCTTCTAGTCTTTCCTTGTGCAAATGAGAATAAAGATGATCCTTCTACAATGTGACAGCCCTTGACATATTTGTAGACAGCTATTAAGTCTCCTCTCAGTCTTCTTTTTTGCAAGCTAAACATTCCCAAATCCTGCAACCGTTCCTCATAGGACATGGTTTGCAGACCAGTCACCATTCTGGTCGCTCTTCTCTGAACTTGCTCCAGTTTGTCTATGTCTTTTTTAAAATGTGGTGCCCAAAACTGTACACAGTATTCCAGATGAGGTCTGACCAAAGAGGAGTAAAGACCGATAATGACTTCACGTGATCTAGACTGTATGCTTCTGTTAATACATCCCAGAATTGTATTTGCCTTTTTTGCTGCTGCATCACACTGTTGACTCATGTTCAGTCTATGATCTATTAGTATACCTAAGTCTTTTTCACATGTACTGTTGCTTAGCTCTATTCCTCCCATTCTGTATATGCTTTTTTCATTTTTATTGCCCAGATGTAGTACTTTGCATTTTTCCCTGTTAAAAACCATTCTGTTGGTTGCTGCCCACTGCTCCAGTTTATTTAGGTCTTTTTGAATCCTCTCTCTCTCTTCTCTAGTATTAGCTATCATCATAGGTAGACCTCAATTATGAGAGACAAAATGAGAAAACAAATCCTGAAAATCACATTGTCTGATTTGTATTTGGTCAATTACAAAAGTTCATCTCAATACTTTGTTATATATCCTTTGTTGGCAATGACAGAGGTTAAACGTTTTCTGTAAGTCTTCACAAGGTTGGTACACACTGTTGCTGGTATGTTGGCCCATTCCTCCATGCAGATCTCCTCTAGAGCAGTGATGTTTTGGGGCTGTCGCTGGGCAACACGGACTTTCAACTCCCTCCAAAGGTTTTCTATAGGGTTTAGATCTGGAGACTGGCTAGGCCACTCCAGGACCTTGAAATGCTTCTTACGAAGCCACTCCTTCGTTGCCCTGGTGGTGTGCTTGGGATCATTGTCATGCTGAAAGACCCAGCCACGTTTCATCTTCAATGCACTTGCTGATAGAAGGAGGTTTGCACTCAAAATCTCACGATACATGGCCCCATTCATTCTTTCATGTACACGGATCAGTCGCCCTGGTCCCTTGGCAGAGAAACAGCCCCAAAGCATGATGTTGCCACTTGCCACCCCCATGCTTCACAGTAGATATAGTGTTCTTTGGATGCAACTCAGCGTTTTTTCTCCTCCAAACACGACGAGTTGTGTTTCTACCAAACAGTTCTACTTTGGTTTCATCTGACCATATGACATTCTCCCAATACTCTTCTTGATCATCCAAATGCTATCTAGCATACTTCAGGCGGTCCCGGACATGTAATGGCTTAAGCAGGGGGATACGTCTGGCACTGCAGGATCTGAGTCCCTGGCGGCGTAGTGTGTTACTGATGGTAGCCTGTGTAACGTTGGTCCCAGCTCTTTGCAGGTCATTCCCGTGTGGTTCTGGGATTTTTGCTCACCGTCCTTGAGATCATTTTGACCGCACAGGGTGAGATCTTGTGTGGATCCCAAGATTGAGGGAGATTATCAGTGGTCTTGTATGCCTTCCATTTTCTAATTATTGCTCCCACAGTTGATTTCTTCACACCAAGCTGCTTGCCTTTTGCAGATTCAGTCTTCCTAGCCTGGTGCAGAGCTACAATTTTGTTTCTGGTGTCATTCGACAGCTCTTTGGTCTTCACCATAGTGGAGTTTGGAGTGTGACTGTTTGAGGTTGTGGACGGGTGTCTTTTATACTGATAACAATTTCAAACAGGTGCCAGTACTACAGGTAATGAGTGGAGGACAGAGGAGCCTCATAAAGAAGAAGTTACAGGTCTGTGAGAACCAGAAATCTTGCTTGTTTGTAATTGACCAAATACTTATTTTCCACCAAAATTTAAAAAAAATTTCTTTCCAAAACAGACAATGTGATTTTCAGGATTTGTTTTCTCAGTTTGTTTCTCATAGTTGAGGTCTACCTATGATGTCAATTACAGGCCTCTCTCATCTTTTTAAGTGAAAGAACTTGCACAATTGCTGGCTGACTAAATACTTTTTTCCCCATTGTACTTAGTCTTGAGGCAGATCTCAGTAGAACATGTAACGTGGCGCAGGGTTGTTGCCTTGGCAGAGTACTTGTTATTTACGCCCCGACACGCTACATGAAAATGAAGATCCTGGTTGTGTGTGTACTCTTGTTACCTGTGAGATAAGCCTCTGCAGACTGCATGGTGCCGCTAGATAGGGCCATCCAGGACCAGATTTTAGGGAATGAATTGAGGGAGACCAAAGTCCAACATTAAACTTGTTTTTACTGAACATGAACTTGATAAGAACAATGTACTTCAGATAATAGGCATGTTTCTTCACAAAGGTTTCTCTTGCTTTAGGCAGGCATGGGCACTTCTCGATTACATTTAATAGCACTTCACTTCACATCTTGCATCTCATGACAATCCAGCAAGCTATTATGGTGGACATTGTCTTACCCTGTGTGGGCCGCATGGATGGAGGTATAACGCTATGGCTTATCCCACCTACTCTTAGTTCCCACCTAACTAATGAGGCGTGGATCCCTTTGCATGAGGTGCATTGGTACGATTCCTCACTAGAACCTATAAAGTCCACTGTTCTCCGTAGGAGAGCTAAAGTTACAATATGGTGACAATTGCTTCCTTTTAATACACACAATTGAGTTCCATTTCACTGTAGATAACTGTTCACTAAAGTCCTGCTGATACAATTCCTTCTCATTCTATCTAGTTTAAGCGAGCCTTCTAATTCCATACCATTTAAGTGGCGTCTAAGGCCTAGGTTCCAATCTGTCAAATGTCTCCATCAAATCTCTCCATCAGATTTCTCCTCACATTACCTCGGTCCTTAGGACGTTTTATCTGATATTCTGTGATCTTCCCTCTTCACACACAACACACTATAGCAGGCCAGTTTGCCAACTGTCAGACCTTAGGTCTGTCTTTGTTGAACACTAAGCTTTAACTAACTCACTATCGTTTTCTGTCTTCCCACATAACCCCTTTCATTTTGGGCTAGTCCCAACTGTTAACTCTATCTATTCCCCAACTACGTGCTTGTAAATTACTAAATAGACAAATTCACATCTAAAACAGTGCAATGCATTATATTACAACACATATTTTCAAGGGGGTGTGGACAGCATCTCCACTTCCTTACAAACACTTTGCCAAATTTATGTAAAAGTGAAATGATTCGTCACAAAGTTTTGCAGATTTGAAATTGTTAGATAATTTCATTGTTGATATGTGCAGATGTAACAATTTTCATTCCAATCAGCATCTGAATAATCTGTAAGAAAACAGGTGTAATACCAAGCTGTGCCTTTTGATACAACAAAGGCTGTAATTCTGGCTTCCAGTACATTCTATAGTAGTAGGGCATAGTGACGCTTTATTTGTGGCTTATTCTACTGAAGTCATTGTAAAAATATATACATAAATATATGAATGTATATGTTATCTCCAAAGCCAAACTTACATGCTGTGGGCAGGTTATGTTTCTCCACTGCTCAGAAAAAAATAATCAAATACCTACCATTGGAGGAAACAGGCTTGAAAATACGTGCACACTGTCATGATTCCCCTATATTCTCCGTGTAGCTGGTTGGTCACACGACCCAATGTGTGTGATGCAATTTCCATACTCGCGGCCACGTGGCAACTAGTCTCATCTGTCTTCTCGGACATAGTTTGATTGTAGACTTCTGTTTTTAGACTGGGCAGCCCCTTTAATTCGCTATGTTTTAGGTTAAAGCTCTGAAGAAAGTTCTAGTTGTCTGATAGTCAAAGTAAAATTTTCACAATATAGGAAGAAAAGTCTTACAAAAATTACCGGTACATGAATTCTTACATAGTTCTTACATTACCCAACTAATCTTAAGGAAGTGCATAAACACAGGAAGTACTGAATTAATTGATTTTCATACTGGACTTTAAAACTTAAAAGGTTAATCGCACCTGAGCTATTTGTGGCATCTATCACATATATCTTAAGAGCAGGGTCCAGTGTCTCGCTGCTAGGAATAAGAGGTGGCAACGTATGATCCGCTCTCCATTTACTTGTATTCTGAAATTCTGCCAAAGTTGGAAATTTTCCGAACTCCCATACAAATGAATAAAGACAGCCGAACATGCCTGGTCACCTCTCCATTCCTGTTTTCAGAATAATTGTGGGTCCCACCACTGGGTATACAGTATATCTCAGTTGGAACAAGCCCATTAACTGCCTATTGCCATGGACTTTATGAAACCTAAGATAGGATTGAATGAGTAAGAAAAGAAAGAGTCTGAGGCATTCCTTCTGCAATATGTACCAATGGGAAACCACTTTTCGATAAGAGCAGAGTACAGGGAAGTGTTCTCCTTTCATACTTGTGTATTTCAAATACAGTTGTTTAACCGCTTCTTGATATCCCCCATACATGTACAGCACATGTCAGGTGCGATAATGTGAAGCTCAGGAACACCTTACATGAGCTGTGTTACACAGCCTGCACTTGCCTCTAACTGCAGCGATTGAAGCTGACTCTGATCTCTGCTGCTTAAATATTACTATCAACCTTTTAATTGGGTATCCATCAGTCCCCCTTTACATGGACACATTTGTGTGGTGGGTTGCCATGATAGCTGGTGCCTATCTAAAGGCCCTCGTCTCTGCCTGTGGCTGAGCTTTGTAGATCGCTCAAACAATTGCAGTTTAAAATCCCCAAGGGGACTATAGAAAAAAGATAATAAAAAAATAGCTGATTTTGGTAGTTGCATCTCACCCAATAAAATGCATTCAAATATTGCATGTACCCCAGAACAATTCCAATGAAATAACAACTTGCCATGTAAAAAATACAATCCCTTACACAGTTCCACAAATGACAAAAACTCAAGAATAAAAAGTCTCCCAAAATGGTGACTCAAACAATTTTTTTTTACAAAAAGTTCAGATTTTTTTTTAACCACTGCAATAATCAAAAAACCAATTGAAGTTTGGTATTGCCGTAATTTAACTTATCTGAAGATGCAGGTTTCCATGTTGTTTTACTGCACACAGATTGCAGATGACACAAAGCCCCAAAAACAATGGAGACAGTTTTCTACCATATCGTTTTTTCCATTATATATGTTCACAATTTTTTTTCACCATTTTATTACAGTTGTAATTTTGGTAAAATGAATAGTTTCATTCAAAACTAGAACTCATTAGAGAAAGAGACAAATACAAAAGGAATGGAAATGTATTGAATTTTTATTTTTTCAAGCTGTCTGTATGTTCAGAAAGATTTAAAGGTGTTTTGGAGGTTTAGAAAAACATGGCTTTTTTTTCAAAAGGTTCCATACCTCTCCACATGTTGTGTGTGCATTGCAGCTTGTAACATACCTGGCGGCGTCCTTGCATAGTGGTCCATCTCCCACTGTGCAAGAGCGCGCACTTGATCTCCAGTCCAGTCTGCTAGCCTGGCTTCCCTCCATGCTGTCTGCTTGCCCCTGTTTCTGCTGGTTAAGGGCGGCGCCCGATCACTTCCTGTTTCTTGTACCTGCTGCGGGCACACCCCTTGTGCGTCCTCAGCCTATTGCTGTCTGTCATCTGGTATTTAACCCAGCTGCTCCAATGAATCCCTGCCTGAGCATTGTGTTTCATTCAGTGTGCTCTTTCACTCTGAATGTGCCAGGTCCCCTTCTGTGTTTGCTTGCCTGCCCTTCCTGGAGGCTGTATTTCCAGGCCTGTCTGAACACGCTCCTTGCCTGTTCGTTCCGCCTTCTAGGGGCTGCATACCTAGACCCGCTCCTGTATCTTGTCTGTCCTGTCTGAACACGCTCCTAGCCTGTTCCTCCCGCCTTCTAGGGGCTGCATACCTAGACCCGCTCCTGTATCTTGCTACTGTGTCTGTTCTTGTCTGTATTCTCTTCTAGCCTGTTTCCTGTGTTTCTCTATGTCCGTACCTTTCCTTTTTCTGCAGAGTCTGAACTCGTACCTAACTCCTGCTCGTTGTCACTGTACTTCCGTTTGTGAGTTAGTGGTCCACTCGCTACTTCACTGTAAGTACCCTGTGGGTATCTGGTTCTGCCTTTCCCTTCCTGCCTGTTCCGTGTGTACAGAGCCCTGTCCCCCCTGCTCTGCCTTGCTCACCGCTCCGGCGGTTCTAGCCTGCTCTGCCTTGCTCACCGCTCCGGCGGTTCTAGCCTGCTCAGCCTTGCTCACCGCTCCGGCAGTTCTAGCCTGCTCTGCCTTTGCTCACCGCTCCGGCGGTTCTGGCCTGCTCTGACCCTTTGCTCACTGCTCCGGCAGCCTTGCTCTGCTCTGACCCTTTGCTCACTGCTCCGGCAGTCTTGCTCTGCTCTGACCCTTTGCTCACTGCTCCGGCAGTCTCGCTCCGCTCTGACCCTTTGCTCACTGCTCCGGCAGTCTCGCTCCACTCTGACCATTTGCTCACTGCTCCGGCAGTCTCGCTCCGCTCTGACCCTTTGCTCACTGCTCCGGCAGTCTTGCTCCACTCTGACCCTTTGCTCACTGCTCCAGCAGTCTTGCTCCGCTCTGACCCTTTTCCGCACTGCTCCGGCAGTCTTGCTCCGCTCTGACCCTTTGCTCACTGCTCCGGCAGTCTTGCTCCGCTCTGACCCTTTGCTCACTGCTCCGGCAGTCTCGCTCCGCTCTGACCCTTTGCTCACTGCTCCGGCAATCTCGCTCCGCTCTGACCCTTTGCTCACTGCTCCGGCAGTCTCGCTCCGCTCTGACCCTTTGCTCACTGCTCCGGCAGTCTCGCTCCGCTCTGACCCTTTGCTCACTGCTCCGGCAGTCTCGCTCCGCTCTGACCCTTTGCTCACTGCTCCGGCAGTCTCGCTCTGCTCTGACTACTCTTGCTCACCGCTCCAGGCGGCCTCGTCCTGCTCTACTCTTGCTCACCGCTCCAGGCGGCCTCGTCCTGCTCTACTCTTGCTCACCGCTCCAGGCGGCCTCGTCCTGCTCTTCTCTTGCTCACCGCTCCAGGCGGCCTCGTCCTGCTCTACTCTCGCTCACCGCTCCAGGCGGCCTCATTCTGCTCTACTCACGCTCACCGCTCTAGGCGGTCTCGTCTTGCCCTGCTCTCGCTCACCACTCTGGGCGGCCTTACTCTGCTGTTTTTGTCTGCCACATCTGTGGTTCTGTTCCTGAGTCCCAGTGTGTACTGGGTCCTATCCCGCCTGTTTCCTACCTGCTAGTGCCTCCCTGTCTGCACTCTAGCCGTGCTTGCCTGTACCCCCCTGCCTGCATACCCGCCTGCCTGCATACCAGTCGTGCCTGCCTAACCTGTCTGTTCCTGTATTCCCCTGTGTGGGTCAACAGCCGTGTCCGGGGTCTGTCCTGGAGTAGCACCTGGTCCCTCTGCTCGGTTCCTCCTTGGTGCACTGGCGTCGCATGCCGTCGTGCGACCCTGGTCAGATCGGGTGAACACCTAGTTACGCCCCTCCAGGCATTCACTCTCCGGCACGGTCCAGTGGAATCACACGCACACGCCGCTCAGCCCGGGCGTGTGCATTACACAGCTCACCAGTACCAGACTGATATATCGACAGAAATGGTGCAGTCTCTTAAAGAAAACAGCAATTTTTCTGTAATCCTTCAAGGACTGATACAAGAGGTGAAAATAATCTCAAATGGCCTGTGACTGATATAAGAAATGAAGAAAGCCAACTTCCCCTTCAGTGATCACCCACAGCTCAGTGTCCTGTAATTTACCCCATCCCTGGCGGTCCCTGCTTCTTAGTCACTTGTTGACTTACCAGAAATTAGTTTGATTCCAGAGATGTGTCACTAACTGAGCTACTTGCTGTGTATAGTTTTGATAAAATCACTGTTTTATCAGCAAGAGATTATTACTTGAGGACTAGTAAACCTGTTGTCATGTAGCCCTCCATATTCATGAGCTCTATACAGTGGTGGCCAAAAGTATTGGCACCCCTGCAATTCTGTCAGATAATACTCAGTTTCTTCCTGAAAATGATTGCAATCACAAATTCTTTGATATTATTATCTTCATTTAATTTGCTTGCAAGGAAAAAACACAAAAGAGAATGAAGCAAAAATCAAATCATTGATCATTTCACACAAAACTCCAAAAATGGGCCAGACAAAAGTATTGGCACCCTCAGCCTAATACTTGGTTGCACAACCTTTAGCCAAAATAACTGCGAACAACCGCTTCCGGTAACCATCAATGAGTTTCTTACAATGCTCTGCTGGAATTGTAGACCATTCTTCTTTGGCAAACTGCTCCAGGTCCCTGATATTTGAAGGGTGCCTTCTCCAAACTGCCTTTTTGAGATCTCTCCACAGGTGTTCTATGGCAGTGGTCGGCAAACTTTTTTGCACCAGGGACCGGCTTTAAGCAAGACCAGTTTTCAATGGCCCGGTGGGGGTGGGGGCGGGGCTTTGGTCATATGTGGGTGGGGTTATGGAGGGGTGGAGCTTAGTGCATACTTATCATATAATTATGACATTTATAATGAGAATGTGATTCAACTTACCATAGGTTCAGAATGAGTGGGAGTACCAGGCTTGTTTCCCTGGATCAGTGGGAGCACTGGGCTTGTTTTCCTGCAACAAGACGGTCCCATCTAGGTCCCATTTGATGATGATGACCACTACTGCTGCTACTGGACACAGCCACTGCTGCTATGAATTTTCACTGTTATTTGCTTTTTTCACTTTAACCAGAAAATCTGCTGCTGGGCCGCACGACACCAGAACACAGCTACAGGAGTCATAAGGGTGGGACACCTGACATCATATCTAGCTGCCCATTAGCATCCAGAGCCCCTCCCCCTCCAACTCGCAGCTAGCAGGAGGGGAAGGAGTGCTGGACACACATGACCTGCTTGTGCCTGCTCCTGCCTGAGCACATTCTGCGAGTAGGGCCGCATGGCTAATTATCTATTCACTGCCAGTCCCTCCTCCTCTTTTCTTATAGGCTACTGATCAGATGCTGGCTTTCTCCCTGCTGATCCTCTACAACTGTCAGCGGCGCCGCGGACCGGCTAAAAAACCCCAACGGCCCGGTCCTGGTCCGCGGACCGGCGGTTGGGGACCTCTGTTCTATGGGATTCAGGTCTGGACTCATTGCTGTCCACCTTAGAAGTCTCCAGTGCTTTCTCTCAAACCATTTTATAGTGCTTTTGGAAGTGTGTTTTGGGTCATTGTCCTGCTGGAAGACCCATGACCTCTGAGGGAGACCTAGCTTTCTCACACTGGGCCCTACATTATGCTGCAAAATTTGTTGGTAGTCTTCAGACTTCATAATGCCATGCACACGGTCAAGCAGTCCAGTGCCAGAGGCAGCAAAGCAACCCCAAAATATCAGGGAACCTCCGCAATGTTTGACTGTAGGGACCGTGTTCTTTTCTTTGAATGCCTCTTTTTTTTTCCTGTACACTCTATGTTGATGATTTTTCCAAAAAGCTCTACTTTTGTCTCATCTGACCATAGAACATTCTTCCAAAACGTTTTAGGCTTTCTCAGGTAAGTTTTGGCAAACTCCAGCCTGGCTTTTTTATGTCTCGGGGTAAGAAGTGGGGTCTTCCTGGGTATCCTACCATACAGTCCCTTTTCATTCAGACGCCGACGGATAGTACGGGTTGACACTGTTGTACCCTCGGACTGCAGGGCAGCTTGAACTTGTTTGGATGTTAGTCGAGGTTCTTTATCCACCATCCGCACAATCTTGCGTTGAAATCTCTCGTCAATTTTTCTTTTCCATCCACATCTAGGGAGGTTAGCCACAGTGCCATGGGCTTTAAACTTCTTGATGACACTGCGCACGGAAGACACAGGAACATTCAGGTCTTTGGAGATGGACTTTTAGCCTTGAGATTGCTCATGTTTCCTCACAATTTGGTTTCTCAAGTCCTCAGACAGTTCTTTTGTCTTCTTTCTTTTCTCCATGCTCAATGTGGTACACACAAGGACACAGGACAGAAGTTGAGTCAACTTTAATCCATGTTAACTGGCTGCAAGTGTGATTTAGTTATTGTCAGCACCTGTTAGGTGCCACAGGTAAGTTACAGGTGCTGTTAATTACACGAATTAGAGAAGCATCACATGATTTTTCAAACAGTGACAATACTTTTGTCCACCCCCTTTTTTAGGTTTGGTGTGGAATTATATCCAATTTGGCTTTAGGACAATTCTTTTTGTGTTTTTTCATTGAAGACAAATTAAATGAAGATAATAATACCAAAGAATTTGTGATTGCAATCATTTTCAGGAAGAAACTGAGTATTATCTGACAGAATTGCAGGGGTGCCAATACTTTTGGCCACCACTGTATATAGCCATCTTGTAACGCCGGCGTCCCTGCATTCTGCTTCCCCCTCCACCCAGCAGGGACACCAACATACTCATTGCTGAGGCTGTCCAACCGCATCCTCTGTTCCGTATCTCACCATACCTCCTGTGTCCCAGGGCCAGCGCAAGCTGCACAGGTCTCCCAGCAGCGCACTTAGAGCGCTTACACGTCTTTTAAAAAGACAGCACGTGCACCTGATGTGTCCCATGCCAATGGCTGCGAGGCACTTAGTATTTAAGTGAAAGGTGCCTGAGCAACATTAGTATTTAGTTAGTCTGCAAGCTGTTAAGTCCGTTGTCAGGTCCCTGTTCCCATACCTGTCCCGTTACCCAGAAATTGAGCCAGTTCTGCCTTCCTGAAGCTGCCAAGTCTCATCTAGTACCTGCACCTTCTACCATCCTGTCTGAACCTGTAACTATACTCTGAGTCTGTCCTGTCTGATCCTGCTACTCGGTTCTGCCTGAACCCTGAGCCAGTCCTACGATCCTGAATCTGCTTCGTCTGTATCAGCTCCAATATCCTTTCTGGCCTTGATCCTGTTTTTGCCCTACTAGCTACTCCGAGTCCATACCTTCGTCCCTGTCCCCATGGGGTCAGCTGCTGCAGTTCTGTGGTCTGTCCTGGAGTGGTATCTGACGACCATCAAGTCTAACCGCACCATCAGGGATTCTAGTGAAGAGCCAGGTGGTGGCTTAGTTACGCCCCTCAAGGCTCTCCCCGGTCTGCGGTGCTGTGGGTCCACACCCACCTGAGTGAAACAGCTTTTTGCCTATGCACGGTGTACACAGAAAGCTGCTAATCAGTGGTGTGGGTGGGGCTATACAAAGCTCAGCATTCGGAGAACTGGTAGCTCTTGAGCAGCTAAAACTGTGATTTTATCAAAATAGCAGGAAGCAGCCGTGTGAGTAATACATTGCTGGAAGTAGACCCTTTAGACCCTTTTAACAATGTTTTCTTAGCCTCTGGACAACATTTTTAAGGTATTGTTGTTCTGCATTCTATATAACAATGTTTCTATAATTGAAGTAAGTATTAACATAGTAGAGAAATGCGATTTTTATTTATTAAACCTTGAAATACCAATTCAAAGACGGTTAAAATGTCCTCGCTTATCTGTTTTTCTGTTGATGATGAAACGTAATATTATACACATAGAGTACATTAAAAGAGCACAATTTCCTTTTCTACTATAAAGATATGATGTCAGCTTACCCATCAATGAAAGCTTTTTCAGTTCAGGAGATGCAGCATTTCTCTTGAGATACTCTACTTTATATTTCCCTTTCCTCCTTCAATTGCATAAGTACTCATAATGGCAGCTGTTGGATAAGACCCAGAAGCTTAAAAGATTAAAGAAACCACTACAAGCAGTGAGAAGGAAGTCAAGGATGCGTTCATAGGATGTTTGCATTTCAAATGTGGTGGGTGAGTGGAAAATTGCACACAGGCCATGCCTAGAAGCATGAGTGACTGAAGTGTTGGCTCTAGAGCTAAATGGCTACCTGAAATTGCCTTCTAATATTTTGAAATGATACATGAATAAGTAGTTTTTTTTAATCTGGAAGAATCCAGGGAAAAACATTAAAATTTTGTAACAAAAAAAAAACAAAGATATCATTTCTTTTTGTTAAAAACATCATATCTTGTAAAATGTCGGTAAGCAGAGTAGCTCCTATGCCCTTACATATTTAGTGTTTTGATATTTTAAATAATCAATGTTTTATACTATATAATAATGTCCCCCCAGGTGTGGGAAAGACTTAATGCAACACAGAGGGAAGAGGGAAAGGGAGCCCAGACACTAGGGAAAGGGGGAAGTGGAGACCTCCTAGTCTGGTCTGGCATCACCCTGTCTCAACTACCATCCCTATATTGCCTCCTCAGCAATCGCCACATGCGTGCCTCGCCCTGTCTTTCCCTGGCATATGGCTAAGGCTAGGGATGGGAGGAGATGAGCACTAGTCGATCTCCACTAAGCTCTATAGACAGCAAGGGTAGACAAACAGGGGGAGAATGCTTAGCTTTAGATGACAAATGCAAACTTGGCCTCAAGCTCCAGAGAGGATGAAGTACTGCTCTTGCTAAGCCTTCACATGTAGAAATGAATATAGCTGGCACCTGCCTCTCAGACACACCAGGTATATATACACCCAAGACAGGGAGCTAATTACCAGAGCAAGGTAGCCGCTAGGTCCAAGAGACAGCCTCTCATCTAAGAAGATGTCTGTAATGCCAAACATAGAGATCTCCTGCAAGCAACTGCAGGGCTACTGTCTGTCACCTCTGACATACCCATGACAAATAGCTATCGTTATTATTTCAATTTGTATTTTTAGCCTCACTTTTTAAGCATTATTTGTTTTTTTCCCATGAAAATTCCTCATCTGCATGTATTGCAACTTAGGATGAGTAAATCTGATAAAATTTGAATTTGTTAGATTTTCTTGAATTGGGCCGGGAAATTTGGTTTGCATCAAATGTCTTCAATGGAAATCGACTGTGCATTATTATCCTCTGAGGTCTCTCCAGCCTCAGTACATAATAAACATAGGTAAAACAATGTAAAAAAGCAATGATACTCACTCTTCTGTCCAATTATTAGTGAGTAGGGATGAGCAGACCCATGGAAGTTCGGGTTCTGGTACCCAACCCGAACTTTAGTCCAAAGTTCGGTTTGGGTACCAGAACTATACCCGAACTTAAACCAGAACCTGAACCCATTGAAAACAATGGGGACCCGAACTTTGGAGCAGGAAAATTCTCTCTCTCTCCCGGACTTCCCCCGAAACTCTGAACATTAAACGGACTTCTGGGAGAAGTCTATGTTTGGCGTTTAGCACCGGACACTCAGTGTCTCGGACGAACACTGAACTTTTAAGGTCGGTTCACGCATCTCTTCTAGTGAGGTCTCTTCAAAGGCATCTTCAGCACCTAAAGCACCTGTCGTATGCAGAGCTTCTGCCATGGACTAGGTCCTATGATGTTGTATGAGGCTTAGTTACTAGGCTTCATGTACCATTGTACCATGAGGATGTACTTCGCCCTACAAAGTGATGGCATTGTAGTACCTAGTCCACACCGAGGGCGCCAAATATACAGCTTGATGCGCAAAAAAAGCCCTCACTCATTTCTGTAAACAGAAAAATGATGGCATTCGGAATATGACAACAAAAAATATTTTAAAAGTGATTTTCTGGTGTAGATAAACATAAAAAAACAATATGAACCACTGTAATAGTATCAACCCATAGTACAAAACTATGCAACTATTTATCCTGCATGGTGAGCACCATAAAAATACAAACCCTGCTACAGTTATGTCTATGGAAAAGTAAAAGTATCAGAGATCTCAGAATATGGCAAATAAAAAAATATAATTTTTAAAAAATGTTTTTTGTGTAAATGTAGTTTAACTTACAAATAATCTACATAAATTTGCTATTCTCAACATAATTGATTCTCAGAATAAAATTAATATGACAAATATATTGAATGGTAAATAGTGTTACAGAAAAAAAATAATAAAAATTCAAGACGTGTTGTTTTTGTTGCCGATTTCACCCCTTGAAAAGTACAGAGAAGATACTCAAAGTAATCAAAAAGTCTTACGTAATATAAAATGAGATAGTTGAAAGCTACAGGGTAGGCCATCAATATCTGATCGGTGGGGAGGGGTGTCCCCTGTCACCTTTATCAATCTGCTGTTACCAGTGTCAGTCAGAAGTTCTTAGATTCTTCGGGAACTCAGATCCACCCTATATTCATTAGTATGGGGGTTTATCTGTCGTACCCATCAGCGGCCACTATAAGAATGATGGCGCTGCTGTGTTCCAGCATCATTCGAGAACTTCCAGCCGCTGCCGGTAACAACTAATCTGCAATCAAATATTGGTGGCATATTCTAAGGATAAGCAATCAATAAAAAAGTAGTGACCAACCCCTTTAATAATGTTATCTCGTACAAATAGAACTCTTATTTTATCAATGTTTTCATTAAAGGAAATCTGTCACCACGTTTTTGCTATTTGCTATGTAAACTGAGAACACTATGATGTAGGGGAAGAGACCCTGATTTAAGTGACATGTCCCTTACTAGGCTGTGTTTTGCTGTGTGAATACATTAAGTGTTTAATCAGCAGGAGATTATCACTACAGGACTAGATGTCTTGTGCCCCCTAGTCCAATCATGCCCGCAGCACTGATTAGCAGCTTTCTGTCACTATATAATGTAGACAGAGAGCTGTGGTATGGGTGGGGATATGCACAGCTCAACATCTGAGCTCTGCAAGATCTGAAACAGAGAACACTGTGATTCTATCACAAGTGCTGCACCCAGTAAACTGGTGATATTTTACTGGAATCAGGCTCTCTGCCCCTACCTCATGCTGCTGTCAGATTGCATAGAAAAAACTTGCTGACAAATTCCATTTAAAAATAGAATGCTACATGATTTACAGACATGTTTTTGACATTTGTTTTCAGACTAGAACCAAACAAGTTTTTTATAATGATGCACCAGTCAGCACAGTTTTTGGTTTATTGATCATCTTTCTGAGACATTTATAATATTAAAGGAGTTTTCCCACAAATAAAGTTAATTTTAATCAACATTTTAATCAATAGACATAGAAATAATAATAAGTTCCACAATTGGTTGTGTTTAAAATAAATGTCCCTGTGCTGAGAAAATCTTAAACATAAAATAAATGATGCCCCTGCTATGTACTGTGTAATGGATGTATCTGATCATGCAGGAACATGGTCTGATAATACCACAGCTCCTGGACAGGAGAGGAAGCAAAAGAGAGTATACAGACAGGACAGCAACAGATCGCAGTTGATTCTTTCTTTGAGGTAGATGATTGCTTAAAATTAGGCAGGGAAATGTTTTACCTCACAGAAATAATCATTTGCGATCCCCTGCTGTAATGTCTGTATACGCTTTCCCTTCCCCCCTGCCCAGGAGCTGTGGTATGATCAGACCATGTTCCGTACACGGTCAGACACATCCATTACACAGTACACAGCAGGGGCACATTTATAAGATTATCTCAGCGCAGGAAAAAAAATGTTTAACATCCAATTGTAGAACTTATTTTTATTCCAAGACCTGCTAATTAAAATGTACTTTGTTCGTGAGAAAACCCCTTTAAATGTTGTGATGTAAAACAGAAGGGTGCATGCCCTGCTTAAGATATGGTGTCACCTTTAAGGTATCTTTTAAAACACAGATAATAATCTTCCATCTAAGATGAAATATTACTGTTATCCTATGTAGTAAGAACACAGGGGCAACCTCTGGAATTCTTTTTCTTACACCATTGGTTTATTTGAACAACCATCATGTCAGAAATGTAATATATTTGTACAATGAAAACAACAAGCGTACATTTATTTTTCCTACTTATAGATATTTGTCCTGAATGAATTACTACAGCAGTAATTGCAGTCTTGTAGATGGAGACATCTGATACAGAGATTTAAAACTATTTTACAGGGGCATAGCTTTAATGCATTCAGTAGTTAGACAATTCCCAGAATGCAAATGTTATTCACTAGCCATTACCATAATTGATGCACAAAGGCAGAATAGAGACAGTAATTAGATGTGTGTGGGAAGCTAGATACTTGTCAGAGAATATTAAATATTGCAATCTAATTTTAAGAGGAAAATGTATGTAATTAAAAATCAGCTTTGGAAATTATTTCCCCATTTTCCCCCCAAAACATAAGCAATATCAGGACAAAAAAAATAGATTTATATAAAAAATGTAATTCTTACTGGTAAAAATCAATTATTGACACAAAATTTGATTATGAGTAGTGTTTGCATTTGACATAATTAAGGATTATTTTAGAACATACTAGAAATATTTCAATTCACCCATCGAAAATATTTTATTTGCTGGGAATTGTGGCAACAGATCTATTTCACAGTTCCTTGAAAGCGAACCTGTCATCAGCATTGTGCTAAGTTAACTACAGGCAGTGTCAGGTTGGCGCCGTTACACCCATTAAAATGATACCTGGGTTGATGAAATCTGTCCTGTGGTTCTTGTGTAATCTTTATTTGGAGATTGAAGGTAATTAGATTCTCGTGCTTCGGGGTGGTCTGTGGGAAGTGGCTTTCATTTGTGCTCTGATGTAAAATACTGATCAAATACTCCGTGTGTGAACGTGACTTTATTTGATCTGGCTGTGCACTTTTTTTGTTGGTGTTTCTGTTTGTAAATTTGCAGAATGAACGAATTTATTAGGTTCTGTCAACACCAATTCGAGAAGGTATTCCTTACTGTGCAAGAGGGTTAAGATGTACCAAGTGAAAAGCCATCTACCAGGCTTTTAAAAAGATTGACTGTGAATGATTTACAGCTCAGTTATATTTAATAGGCCCTGTTTGTGTTACTTTTAATGGCCTCTGTTTGATGTATATAATGGAAAAGCTCCCAATGTATACAATTAACCAAGATTAGGACATATGTCATAAAGTGACATTTATCACTCATTCCACTGTGACTAAATATACATTTGCCACATTTTTTTTTATTTGAAAGAGATGTATGAAATAGTATATACTATTATGATTTCATACTTTTTTTCTGGAATTGTAATGTATACCTAACATACAAAGGCCACAAGGACATTTTGTGACCTTCATTTACAAATTAAGGAATATGGATGCATTTAGCATGTAAGTTGATAGCTTTCCCAGATAAATGTGGTTGAAAAAAAAATCCAAGAGCACTGGCAAGTTTTTATTCTTCACTGGATGTTCGTATTAATATATACCCCACAACATTAAAATTGCAACATCAAGAAGGAAAGTCAATAGACATGTTATAGAGAATATGTCACCAGGTTTCTGAATCTAAGAGAAGCATAATGGAAAGACAGAAGACCCTGATTCCATTGGTTTGTCACTTACTGGGCTGCTTACATAAGCATTTAGGCAGAAGATTATCGTTAGAAGACTAGTAAACCTGCTGCCAGGTAGTCCTCCATATTCATTACCTCTGCATAACCCCACCCCCACTATTGATTGGCAGCTTTCTGCTTATGCACAATGTACACAGAAATCTGTCAATCAGTAGTGTATATGGGGAGAGCTTATCATTCATATTCCTTTTAATAATATGCAAATGTTGAAAAAATGGAAACAAAATTTTCAAAACATCAATTTAGTTGTAAAACCGGTGATACGGCCATTTCTCCAAAGTGTCCTAGGATGCATGTTACGTGTGTTACTGTGAGCAGCCTGCATGTCCAAAACATGCTACCATGGCCTGCAACATCTCTGGACTTGTCTCACGATGTGCACATCTGGAATGTCATTCATTGGCAGCTGTAAAGACAACTGCCAGCCGCAGATCTTGATGATTTGCAGATCCAAGTTCACTCAGCATGGCAGAATATTCCTCAGACAACCATTAATAACCTCATTGATAGTAGCCAAGAGATGTAATGGCATCCATTGCTGTGCATGGTGCTCATACTGAGTACTGAATAAATCGAGATGTTTTGAAAACGTTGTTTTCATTTTTTGCATATCATTACCATTTCTATTGATCCTGTGATTTCATAATTCTACAACTTTTTTGGTGTTGCAAATTCAATGTTGAGGAGTGTGCTATATGAATTTTGAGCACATGTAATCATTTGTGAATGAATATAAAGATTCCACAATTAGATGTCTCATATAAAAGCCTGCATGTGTTCCTAGTAGGAATCTATATAGTTTGGGCAGTGGCTATTCCACCTCAATAATAAAGCAGTGAGGTAGTTTAAATCCAATCCTTATCATGTATGGCCAACTTACAATGGTTTTCCAGTTGGATAGATGGTAAATTCTAAATCGATTGTTTTTAATAGAATAGGTGTATGCATGTAGATGCAAAATACAGCTGACTGATGCAAAAGCTTCAACATTAGGGAGGAAATAAATTTGGTCAATTTGATCAAGAGAATGCCAAGAGTGTACAAAGCAGTCATCAAAGCAAAATGTGGCTACTTTGAAGAACCTAGAATATAAGACATATTTTCAGTTGTTTCACACTTTTTTGTTAAGTATATAATTCCACATGTGTTAATTCATAGTTTTGATGCCTTCAGTGTGAATGTACAATTTTCATAGTCATGAAAATACAGAAAAATCTTTAAATGAGAAGGTGTGTTCAAACTTTTGGTCTGTACTGTATATGTGACGCATTTCAGCTTCTCTCCTAAAGCCTTTTTAAAACAAAACAAGAAAAAAGCTTCAGGACAGAAGTAGAAAAGCATCATATATATGTACTGAACGATTTTTGGAATAAAGTAAAGAATTAATCAAAACTTACATGACTGCCAGTCTTCAGATTTGCTTGACAAGTGGGACGTCACCCCTATATGCGAGTACCGGGATCACTTCGAGTGCCGACTTTACACATATGTGGAACCTATCTCACAGATAGGGGCATCTCTCAAATTTGACAGTACTATTTAAAATGCAATAAGTAAAAATGCCCTAATCTCTATTTGTTCACCCTGAATGAGGAACGCAAAACAATCCATGTAACGAAAAAAATAATAATAATAAAAAAGCATTTACATGATAGGTAAGATAGAAAGATGGATAGCTATGCTGTTTTACATGATAGAATTGGTAAGGCTCTGCTGCATAGTTTACTAATTATATTAAACAATATCTATATTTGTAATGTTTCTGACAATATGAAACATCTGTTTCTATGTATTACAAAATTATTAATTGCTCATTAGTATTTTATTACCAGTCCAGAAGGAATTACATGGAAAAGCCTTATTTTTCAACAGATTGTTCGCGATAATAATTTTAAAAATATAGAATTGAGTGAACACCTCATTAATCACTGAATTTTTCATATACACCTTGTACATGTTAATTAGATCTTTCATGCTCTTAGACCAGATTGGTTTTCTGAATAATAAAAGTAATAATAGTTTCAATTATTTTGTTAATGGTTATTTCTCCTTTAGAATTGTGTAATTTTTGCATGTACTGTGCGATATATTAAAAGCCATTGATGCTGGATGTTCTCATAGTGGTCGAATAATTTCAGTCATGACTCACATTAGTTAGGATATGCTTGCTAAACAAAGAAGCAAAAAGAACCCTAATAACTAAAAAATACCCACATACCTTCCAGTAAAGTTCTTGGCCATTCCCATGCAACTCTGGTAAACATTAGTTTACTTGGCAGAAGTGATGACGTTTAATTATTTGGCCAATGACTGGCTACCACATTATATCATCAATTATTAATCTGCCAACTAGACATGAGCTGATAAGGCAAAATTCGAATTTGCCTGTTTTTTTTTTCATGGGAAATTCAATTTGTGGAGAAGTTATTCTCTCCAGACCCCAGAGCATAATAAATTTAATATGTAAATAATTTAAAAAAAATCAGTTTATTCAACTTATCGCTCACCTCTCCAGCCCCTGCGCCACTCTCCACCACCCATTCACTTCTTGCCTCATCTTCTGATCCCACACTGCTCTCTTTGGAATTTTTGATACTCCCGCACTCTGCTAGACTTTCAGGTGTCATGTTGCCCAGTAGGATTCTGAGCAGGCAAGCAGGAGGTCAACGGCATCATGCATAAACGAATTACAGAAAAAACATTTTATCGGATGTAGATTTTTGTAACATTCGAGTTGAATTCAATTCCAGTTAGATTTATTCGCTTATCTCTAGTGCCGAGCATACTGACATCACCACTGAGTAAAGATGAGAGTATTGATTCAAAGCTAAATCAATTTGGTTTT